>NC_140579.1:265590054-270850054 GCF_964204655.1 Triturus cristatus
TGCCAATTTTATATTTTGATTATTTGATATTGAGTCACTTCCCAATTTCAGATATTTGCAGCATCAACAATTATTGTAAAGCATCAGTCCATTATGAGGACACTGTTATGGGAAAAAAATACTACATTTTTCTCTACCCATGCCTTCTGTGAAATTGTTATTCCTGAGAAGATAAAGGGTGGCTCTGTGGTGTGAAACCTCAACTGTTTGCAGTGTAAGTCTGTGGGTGCCTGTGGTGAACATGACAATGAGTTGACAAGTTAGGTAGGGAACTGGCTTACAGTCAACATGAGACCCAGATGGATTTAATGTAAAACTGTAGTGCCAAAGATGGTGTCTGGTTTGGATGCCCACAAGGTGTAGGAAGAGAGACTTTGGAGCTGCACCCAGGGCCTCGAACAACATCTCTGTATCAATCAGGACTGCCCTAAGGTTGCTTCAATATAGGGAAGAGTTGAAGACTGACCTCTTTAAAGAAAACTACATCACAATGCATAAACCATCCACACCCCAGCTCCTCTCCTATTACTTATTGCCTTTTTCTTGCTTTTGACCATGTACAGTATTCCACTGCCTCTTGGGTAGTTTTGATCTGCCTGCCTGTCTGTCTGTCTAGAGAGGGAGAAGGAGAGACCACAATTTGATTCAGAGCTGTATGGGTCAATAGCTAAATGAGACTGTCTGATAGAAAAGAAGTGGTATTTATTGCAGCCCTTACTCTTATTTATTGCCATAAATCTGCTGTTTAGAAGACCATTTGGCTGCTGGACCCATCATAATCAAAAATAAATTATGAGATACCTGGGCCATGTGTATATAGGTGGATGATTTTTTAGGAACTGCGGGAGTCTATTGACAATTACATAGAGCAATATACCATGTGTGGTCAATGGATTCACTACATGTGACTGACAAGTTTTGTAATCAGTGCAAGGGACTGGCCTTGAAGGAAGCAAGGATAGCGCCCACATCCTGATGAGAGTATGAACTGTGACGGGGAGACCAAGTATCCATCCCAGTATTCCTTAGTTTATCAGAATTCAGGAGCCTGAAAGGATATTTGGGGTGTTGCAAGAGTCGGGCATGGGTGCAGACCAGAGAATAATGGGATGGTGTGTCTCTATGAGATTGAAGAGAGAAAGTTTGGGTGAATTTAGTCAGTCAGGAAGCCCTTGGCACTGGGCTATTTCCTCGCCATTCAGAAAGTGGTGAGTGGTCCAAGTGTTGGGTTCGAGCCAGATATGTGCCCTCATGATGAATGAGGTGGGCAATTCAGGACCCCTGTGCTGGATAGGTGAATACTAAACTAGTCCTAAGCCACTGGCAAGCTGATTTACAGGAGCCATCATGTCCCCAAACGGTCCCTGTAGGGACGCCTAGATCTAGAGGCCAGAGAGATGTTCTATAGAACCCATATCCACTGATATCCCCATACACATTAGCACCGCTACACACCTGGCGGCATATTTACAAGATAAAGATGCAGCGCAGCACTGCAAGCCATCTTGATGTGCCAAGCTGCATCATTAGGAAAATGCAGGGATGCATCATATTTACAAAATGTGCTTTCCTCTGCGCTGGCGCACTATAGGCTGCCTAGTGCCAATGCAGGCACCCTTGCATCATGGTGGCAGGGTGCCTGCGTTGCAGGGATGATTGTTTTTGTACAGGAAGGGATACCTTCCTGCACAAAAACAATAATTGATGCCGTTTTCCTCCTTCTATGTGTGCTGCAGACAGCACACATAGAAAAAGGAAAAAAACGAGGAGAAATGGTATTTCTCATCGTTGCGCCACTTTAAATCTGACGCATTCCCAGGTTTACGAAGCCTTGTAAATCTCGGAATGCATTAGAATCCATGGGTGTTGCGTGGGAACACCCACAGCAAGACCCATGGAATGCCCCTTTCACGCAGAGTAATGTGTGAAAGGGGCCCATATTTACGAGGCACAAAAAGCCACACAGGCTAGCTTTGCATGGCCTGTAAATATGGGCCATCACACTGCACCAGTGGAGCATCAAAAAAAGTGACACTCCTATGTCGTCGCAAGGGGGTTGTACATATACACCCAAGACATATGAGAAGTCAAAACATTGACAACTGACGCTTCTCCTGCTTATCTATAACATAATTTTCTTTACAGAGACAGTATATTAAAGGTTTATTAGCTACCATTTTGTGTCGGCATATTGTAGTTAGCATTGCCAGTATCGACTGATTTTTACTTATTAATATAGTTGATAAAGTATTTTTGTGAAAATATTCGGTAAAATGCTGAGCTGGAATTTCAGCATCTTTGTGTACCATACAGAAAGAAGCCAATCATCACCTGCCCTAGAAATGTAATGAACCTTTGTTTAGAAACATTTGTTACTATAGTAGATTTAATGTGAAAAAGTACTGTACTCTACCAAGGCATCATTACTATCATGATTTCAACAACAATAAGGACTTATGTTTTATATAGCACTTGTTGGACTTGGCCCTTTTTGGCTAAAGTTCCTTAAACTTTTTGCTTTCCCCCTAGACCTTTTTCTGACATGGTGTTGCCAACTTAGATGCTTTGGGCCCTTTGCCACTGCTGATCAGTGTCAAAGTGAAATTGCTCCCTGTATAAAGTGTAATGATAATTAGTTGTCCATGATTGGTATGTTTGCCTTACTAGTTAAGTCCCTAGTAAAGTGCAGTATGTGTGCCAGGGCTGGTAATGCAAATGCTACTAGTGGGCCTGCAGCACTAATTGTGCCACCCACACAAGTAGCCTTATAGAGGGAACTCAGGCCTGCCACTGCAGTGCCTGCGCGCAGTTTGTTAAACTGCAATGTTGTTCTGATAAGTGCACACACTTGCCAGACCTTACCCTTCCCTTTCTATGCACATCAGACACCCCCTTTGGTAGGCCCAAGGCAGGGTGCAGTGTATGTGAAAGGCAGGACATGTACTAAGATGTGTACCATGTCCTAGCAGTTAAATACTCTCCATTTCGCTTTTCACTGTTGAAAGGCCATCTTGCCCATAGGACAGAGATGGGAAGGCTGTGTAATATGTTTCCAGCCAATCTCCCCAAAGGCTTACGAGAGAGAGGTCAAGTTTAGTATGCCTGAACTCACAATTCAATAACACATCTTTTTGTGAAGGTGGTTTTTGCATTGTGTGTTTAGAACCCACTCTATTAGAAGTGGCTGGATTTTTGTGTTTTAGCATTTCTGTGTGTCTCTGCCAGGCTGTGGATTGACTGTCTGGATTTGAATGTGCTAGACTCTGGGGAATGACTTGACCCAGGGGAGGAGGTGAGACAGCAACAGGCTGACCTGCATCTGGAATGTAGGGGGGAGATGTAGCCCCTGGAGGTGAAGAGGACTGGGCTGCAGCCATAAACCAATGGCTCTGTCCCCTGCTGGGTGATTAAGGACCCAGACCCCCACTATCAAAGGCAGAAGGTGTCACTGGCAGAGAGACACCCAGAACTGATTTATACAAGGGTCAGTGCCCCCTGAACACAAATACTTCAAAGACATTTAGGGGTATAACTGAGAGCTGAAATCCCTGGACTTTGGAATGGAATTGGATTGTTCAAGACTGAACAAGACTGAAACTGCTTCGTGGTCAAGAGGAACCTCTGACAAGGAAGACACAGCTGAAGAGACTGAAGGAAAGGACTGAGCCTTGCTGTGTATTCTGGGGCCAGCCTGTAGTTTGCTGCTTTAACCTAGGAGAGGCTAAAGGAACTTTGCTGTGTGCTGTCCCTCTGCTTGAAAGGACATTGCTGTGCTGTGTCCTGAAGTAGCTTAACCCCAAGGGCCCGAGGAGAGATAGCTCCCTGTTGTGGAAACTCAGGAACACAAAAGTTTCCAGAAGTGTCTCAGCGACGCTGTGTGCGTGTGCTTTTTGCAGCCTGACCCCTTCGTAAGAAGTGCCCTGTGATCATGGGTACCTGGAGTCCAAGCGAGTCTCAGCGACGCTGTGTGCATGTGCTTTTTGCAGCCTGAGACCTTCGTAAGAAGTGCCCTGTGATCGTGGGTACCTGGAGTCCAAGCGAGTCTCAACGACGCTATGTGTGTGTGCTTTTTGCAGCCTGAGCCCTTCGTGAGGATTGTCCTGTGATCTTGTGCACCCAGAGTCCAAGTGAGTCTCAGCGACGCTGTGTGCATGTGCTTCGTGCAGCCTGAAACCTTTGTGAGGATTGCCCTGTGATCGTGCACACCAGAGGTTCAACAGTGTCTCAGTGACGCTGTGTGCGTGTGCTTTTTGCAGCCTGAGACCCTCGGAAGATTTGCCCTGTAATCGTTGGCACCGGAAGTTCAAGAGTGTCTTCAGCGATGCTGTGTGCTTGTGCTTCGTGCAGCCTGAGACCTTCGTGAAGATTGCCCTGTGACCGTGCACACCCGAGGCTCAAGGGAGTCTCAGTGACGCTGTGTGTGTGTTCTTCGTGCAGCCTGAGACCTTCATGAAGATTGCCCTGTGACCGTGCACACCCGAGGCTCAAGGGAGTCTCAGCGACTCTGTGTGCGCGTGCCCTGTTGCAGCCTGAGATCTACGTAATACTCATCAGCCCGGAATCAACCAAGTCTCAACGGAGGCCCAAGTCGCGAGAGGCGGAGAGGAGAGCGAGGTCTCACCCCCCAGGTAACGTGTGTCGGCACCTGGGGCGGGGTGCGGGCTCAGAGAGAGACGCTTTCGGCCTCTCCCCTTCTGGAAGTGTGAGCCTTCGTCCCAGCTCGTATCGCGGCCTGTACGTGCCAAGGAGTGGCAGTACCGGGGCCAGAGTGGGGAGCTGTACTTTGGTTTACACCAGGTCCGTGTTGGGGCATATGTTGGTGGAAGCTGACCGCGAGTCAGCACGAGTGGCAGAAAGACCATCGAAAGCACCATGATCGGTGCCGGACTGCCTTGCGCATTGCCTTGTTTCTGCATTACGAACTACCTGATTGTTACATTGCGCATTGCATTGTGTTAGCTTTACGGACTACCTGATTGTTACATTGCTCATTGCATTGTTTTTGCATAACGAACTGCCTGATTATTGCATTACGGATCACATTCGTTTGCATCACAAACTGCCTGATTGTTGCATTACGCATTGCATTATTTTGGTATTACGATCGGCTGTATTGTTGCATAACGAACTGCATTATTGTTACATTGCAAAGTGCCTGATTCTTGCATTACAAACTGCATAGCATTGCATTAGGATTGCATTTGATCATCTAGAATTGCTCATTAATACCGTCAGAACCTACAAGGGCTTGCTGGCCTAATAACCAGCAAGGTGAATTATTACAAGTACGCAGATGTTGGAATTTTATCGTGAGGTCTCATCGTATATCTTTTTATATAAACTTATACTTGTTTTTAAATTAAACCTGTGTGGAGTCCATTTGTGGTGTCACTATTGGGTCACTAGGAGCATGGTTGCAAATACTTTACACACTTGCCTTGAAGATAAGCTGGCTGCTCGTGCCAGGCTACTGAGGGGGTGAGCGGGGGCTATCTGAGAAGGTGTCCTTCTTTACCTGACGTGGAAGTGAGGTTCCCTACTTGGCCTAAGATACCTAACTCAGCCAACCATGGATCGCGGTTCTAACAGCACTCAATTGTCACAGTTCTGCCATTTTGTAAGTGCAGGAAATAAAAACACCTACTAATATTGAATTAAACAGTATCATATTTGTGGACCTTAGAAAAATGAATGGCTGGAGTTGACCTTGTTGGGATTATAACTTGTGACCTGTTACACAGATTTCAGAATGATGGAGGTATTGCAAAAAGCACCACATGTTCTGTAAGCCCTGATAACATCATAGGAAATAACATTGAGTGCCTGTGAACTCCGGGACTCTTTTTTTAGGTCTCGCGAGCCAAAGGCTCGAAGAGACATTTTATATCTGGGCTTTTTGAAAGTGCTGCTGTAGCCTAAAGCTACAGTGCATGTGCGCGGTCGCGCGCGCCGCGCTTACTTTCACTTTCGCGCCCGCTCTGATCGCGATTGCTATCACTTTCAATTTCGCGGCCGCACAGCCGCTTTGCTGCGCAGACCCAGCCTCCTCTGCCGGCACACCCACAACTGGCAACATTACTAGCGCTTGTTTTGTTATGGCATGTTTGTATCTACAACCGTGAGCTTGGTGTTCTATAGTTTGGAAGTCACACTACATCCACACAAGACTTCATCAATAAATATACAGGCAGACAAATACATATATGTAAACAGGAACTCCTGTGTTTTAGAACCTTCGTATCAATGATACTCTTTACGGTGCAGTCAGTTTGTATCCTTTAGAAATAGGAGATCACGCCGTGTTCTATGTGTGCGGTGCGTCTGCACTCCACGCAGACAGCCGCATGCCTGCTCGTTTGCACCTGGTTTCACTTGGCATTAGGCCGGGAGCAGATGTTATCACGGCTCTGGGCTGGTGCAGTGTCACAGAGGTGACGTAAACAGGTACAAGGTCTTAAATGAGGATTTACCTTCTAGGGCAAATTTTACCAGAGGGGCATTTTACCAGAGGGTTTCCCTCAGAAGTTGTAGCAGGGGGTGCCACTTGGGTGCACGTCCTACGCGTAACACCGCTCGCATGCCTTTGTGTTGTGGAACAAGATTGTGTATTATGCTTAGTAGTTTTTTTTGCGTCACCAATGACATTATTAGCGGACGACTCTGTAAATCTAGTTTTACGCAGTTTTCTATCGCGCACACAACGCAGAGTTGCTTTTTTTTCAAGAAGCGCAGCGTCGTGTGAAGGATGGCAAATTAGGGCCTACGTTTAACAAAAAACGATCACATTTTAGCAGTAAAGTAGCACACGCACAAACTCAGATTTCTCTATTTATTTCTGTGTAAAATCGTTCTTTTATGATCCATCCAGTCTATCTGACTCATTACTTAGCACATACGCAGCAAAAATGGCGCGTACTAGGTCGCTCCAATGTTTTCCTTATGCAGAGTTTTACCTAGTATGATAGCACTTTCCCATTTCTGATCACACCGTGACAAGCTCCCCTCCTTCCCTTGCTTCTCTCCACAGACCCGACCTCCATGATGTCGCCGGGCCTTGAGGACGTGAGCTTCCAGCTGCAGCACTGCACCGGCCCTGCCTTTGAGCCCAGCTCCCTGAACACGACCCCGGACTCGCTGCTGCACCTGGGGCTGCAGGTACCTTTCGCAGAGCACAACTGGAGGGGCGTGGCCGACCAGAACGAGAAGGCCCTGGGGGATGCGCTGGTGCAGAATACTCAGGTGAGTGAGAGAGAGAGTGCGCATGCGCGCCTCAGGCAGCCCCGGCCGTCTAGAATGCACTGAGGCCACATGCTGCCTAGATCCCTCGTGATGAGCTATGCGAATAACACACCTGCACTGCAACGAAATAAGATATAGCCAGCTAACGGGGAACATGACTAGAACAAAATACTCGTGATAACATTGGAAGTTGAATCTGCAGAGAATGGATCCCCCATGTCCAGGGCCTTCAGCTTTGAACGAACCTCCTTCGGGGCTGCATTGTACTTCCGGGTCTATGACAAACTCCCACAAGTGCTACTAACATAGAAGGCGAGAGATAATGGAGAGTTGTTTTTCTGCTGTACCCTGAGATCTGCTCCATGAAGCCTAGTGCTGACTGGGGCGTCCATCACTGGAGTTGTCCATTGACGGCCGCACACTGGCGAGTTGGGGGACAGAGGGTCATAAGACACCAACAGGCTCTTGACAATGACTTCGGAATTCTGGGTGACTACATTTTGGGACTTGCTGTTGTAATATTTAATGACGTCAGCAGGATTCCAGGATGTGAACAAAAACCTGTACTGGATAAGGTACCCAAGCATAAACTTGAACATTCTGGTAATATTTGAATTTCAAATTGTGCTTGTGGAACATATGTGCCAGAATTAAAAGACACGAAGGCAAACCCAAACGGTCTGGACTTGGCAACGGTGCGATTTCCCAAAATGTTTGCAAAAAAAATAAAAATGCAATATGCGAAAGTTAAATGCCAAACTTTGTATAAACAGAGGAATGCCGCCACCGTCCAAGCACACCTTCCCTGGCACTGAGGCGCACTGCTTTGTTAAAAAGCTGTGCACAGGTAGTCATGCAAAAGGCCGTCACTGGAGAGGACAGATAAGCGCTAAAGGGCATTTACACACTTGCCATAACTTTATGATGTGGTAATGAGAAACAAAATGTGAATGACTACCTAATAAAACATTTTGTGTGTGTCAAAGGGGCGTAAAGTCACTTCTGCCGCTTCGATCATAGCAGTGATTTGTCATTTATGGCTCATGCAGAGGCTTTCTTCAGCTTGTCGCGGAGGAGCAGGGTCCCAAAGTCCCCATACACTTCCACCCTCTATCTGAGGGGCTAGCCACAGGCTCACACATTCCCAGTCTGGCTAGACTTTTTACGGATACAGACCACCGTTTCAGCTCCTCTTCCCTACCCGTGCAGGTTGCTGCTGTCAGCATCTTAAATGCTTTCACAGAGTTTTATGAATTAATAAAAATGATCTTAACCAGGCCCGAGGGATGCTGGGAAAAGGAAGAGGCACCAGGATAGAATTTTAATGAACTCTGAGCAGAACAGATTCCATCCTTCCACAGCTGCTCCCCCTACTCACCACTGCATGAGAATCACTACTCACGCCTGGCGCGCCTTCTCTACCCGTATCCGGTTCAGCCTCGACAGTAGTGATGGCAAGGGTTGGACTGTCATACGGGGCAATCTGGCAGTCAGACTTCCCTGGGATCAAAGCTGGCTCTGTTTACCTATGCGGCTAGATACAATCAAAATGATAACTAACTTTGCCGTCACTGTGTGTTTCATTTACTGTTTGACAAACTAGAAGTTTAACAACTATGCCTTATTTGTAAAAACGAGAGGATATGGCATTACGGTCAGAAATGCTGGCTTTAGAAGTCCCGATGTCCGCACAACAGCCCGTGATTCTAGGCAATTCAGTTAATCTCCATGTGCCTATAAAAATGTAAAACTGCAAATCTGATCTTGTGTAACGTAACCTGGTGCTTCTGTAAAGCACTCTAATCCATTTCGGTCAAGTTTGCGCTATATAAAACTGGAAAAAACATTCTTCGTGCGTACACATCACTTCATGTAAACAGCGCCTCATCGGGTGAGCTCGAAGTGCTTGCAAGGAGCGCATTGTCACCCTCGTGATTCGGCCCTTTTTTTTAGTACATTCCGAGTTTTACAGCCTCTCTTGTACGTGGAAGTACACAAACCAGCTTAATTTGATCTGTTGGGAGGGGCAGGCTGGAAAGGGCAGTGGGGGTGAAACAGAGGCGCAACTAGAGCCAAATTTCGGGGGGGGGCTGAGCAAAAATTTCGGGGGGGGCTGAACTTTAAGCAATTGGCAGAGTGGAGCTGCAGGGGCTCTTAGAAGGGGTGAAACAACAGCGAGGCCTCATTAACATGCAAATGGTCGTTTAAAGACCTGTGAAGTGCTCGGGTGTGGCTGCTTTTTTGCCCAGGAAGGTGTCTCATCCCGGGCTGCCACACACGACGGGGGGGGGGGCTGAAGCCCGGTGAGTCCAATGGGTGTTGCGCGCCTGGGGTGAAAGACATTTGTCAGAGTTCTAGCCTGGCTTGTAGTCGCTGTTGGAAGTCAAGGATGGACAGGACACGGCCACGCTTTTCCTCCACACCCAGCACGGCATCTGTGCAAACAGCTAATAGACACACAAGAATATACAAACGACATGGTCAAACTCAGGGCTTTAAGTGGGATGAATAAACTGGAGGGTCTCTCAAAGGGGCGTGGCCGATGTAATTAAGGGCGTGAACGCACTCCAATATCTTAGGGTAGAGTTCACGTTATATAAAACTGCAGAAGAAAAGAAAAACCGAGCTTTTAATGGAGTGTTTTCAACTTTGCAGTCAGCCTCGGCATCGTACTACTTCAAAGGGTCAGCTTTCTTATCTCTATGGGGCCATGTGTTTCAAACACATGGCCCCATAAAGACAACAAAGCTTTAACAACGGACGAAAGTGAAAGTGGACCGTGGACATTAGATTTAAATGCTAAAAACTCTAACTTTCACAAATGCGAGACTGCTGCACGCCGCACACTGCTGCACGCCACACACTGCTGCACGCCACACTGCTGCACACTGCTGCACGCCGCACACTGCTGCACGCCGCACACTGCTGCACGCCACACACTGCTGCACGCCGTACACTGTTGCATGCCGCACACTGCTGCACGCCACACACTGCTGCATGCCTCACACTGCTACACAAAACACTGCTGCACGCCGCACACTGCTGCACGCCGCACACTGCTGCATGCCGCACACTGCTGCATGCCGCTGCACGCCACACGCTGCTGTACGCCACACACTGCTGCACGCCACACACTGCTGCACGCCGCACACTGCTGCACGCCGCACACTGCTGCACGCCGCACACTGCTGCACGCCGCGCACTGCTGCACGCCACACACTGCTGCACACTGCTGCATTACTCACTGCTGCATGCTGCACGACACTGCTGCACGCCGCACACTGCTGCACGCACAATGCTGCGCACACTGCTGCATTACACACTGCTGCACGCCGCACACTGCTACACGAAACACTGCTGCACGCCTCGCACTGCTGCACGCCTCACACTGCTGCACGCCACACACTGCTGCAAGCCACACACTGCTGCATGCCACACACTGCTGCACGCCGCACACTGCTGCATGCCGCACACTGCTGCATGCCACACACTGCTGCACGCCGCTGCACGCAACACTGCCGCACACTGCTGCACGCCGCACAGCTGCACGCCACACACTGCTACACGAAACACTGCTGCACGCCACACACTGCTGCACGCCACACACTGCTGCACGCCACACACTGCTGCATGCCACACACTGCCACACGCCGCTGCACGCCACACACTGCTGCATGCCTCACACTGCTACACGAAACACTGCTGCATGCCACACACTGCTGCACGCCGCACACTGCTGCAAGCCGCACACTGCTGCACGCCGCACACTGCTGCATGCCGCTGCACGCCGCACACTGCTGCATGCCACACACTGCTGCACGCCACACACTGCTGCACACCACACACTGCTGCACGCCGCACAATGCTGCACGCCGCACAATGCTGCACGCCGCACAATGCTGCAAGCCGCACACTGCTGCACGCCGCACACTGCTGCACATTGCTGCATTACTCACTGCTGCATGCTGCACGACACTGCTGCACGCCGCACACTGCTGCATGCCGCACACCGCTGCAAGCCGCTGCACGCCACACACTGCTGCACACCACACGTTACTTCATGCCGCACACTGCTGCACGCCGCACACTGCTGCACTCCATACACTGCATTTATGCGAGTTTATGCTACTGACATTGTAAATGACAATGCCTTTTATTTGTTTTAAAACCAAAACATAAATAAAAGGCATTGTAATTTTACAATGCCAATAGCTCAAAATCTTATAAATGCGAGACCTATTGCATTGCAAATGCTTGTCTTTATTTTTTCTTTCACTTTATTGAAAACTGAAGGCTGCAGCATGTTCAGCGGCGGCTGCTCCTCGGCAGTAGTGGTGTGCCGGGAAGGAGGTGGTAAAAAAAAAAAAAATCACTTATCTGCCAGCAGGCCAGATGGCTGGCCGCCGTCTTACCTCTGTCCTCTCTATCTGTGAACTGGAAGCACAGAAGTTGCCAGACTCCCCTAGCCAATCACGACGCTGCTGTCACCAGCATGAAAGCAGCGTTGAAATTGTCCATGGTGCTCAGGCAGGGTGTGGGAGCCTGTGCATGTTCTCCACCCAGGCTGTGCAATACATGTGTGGAGAACATGCTAAGTGCACATGATGGTTTGGCGGCCAAACCGTCATACACACTTAAGTGCACAACGACAGCCAAGCCCCGCCTCGCCCCAAAACTGGCTTCAGCAGGGAAATATAAAAAGATAATAACGTGTTATCATTTTATTTTCCCTTTTTTGCGCTGCTGAAAAGCAGTGGGGGCGACCCTCCTCTGCCTTAGTGGAGGAGTTCCCCAACATGTTTAACAATGATCACACGAAAATAGATACTACAACATACTTTCAAGGCATCAAAAGTCCGGTTTGTTTGATTTAAGGCGCTGCAAAACATCCATGAAGTTTGGAAACAAACCACTGCATAATGACACAGTGGGTTTTTGAAACTCGACCTGACTCCCTTTACACTTGCGATCACAATGTGACAGTGTTGTGACTCTACTATCTGCATTTGGAATATTAATAAGTTGGATCTGGCCTATTATTTCAGGAGCGTTTAAAGGGCACACATCATGCTCTCCGCGCTGCATTCTCTTGAAACCAGAGCAAATCGTGATTCCTTTGAAAAGTTCTTAAATTGTCGCTGAATAAATAATTTAACTTCACTGTTTAATGAAGCCTCCAGCGGGAACCCTAATGTTCCTGTTCAATAGAAAAAATTGGCCTTCGTTTTTTAGGTTAATGAGGTATTTTGCATAAACCCGGAAGATTGGTGATGCTGCTCTTCAAAAACCACTTCAGACTAATAACTATTGAAATTGCTGCCAAGAAAGAGCGGGGTTGGCAAAGATTTCCTCTGCAGCTAAATCTGTGTACTGTCTACGTCCTAAACTGCAATGGATGTCTAAGGATTTCAAGAGTTCTTAGTTGGAAACACATTTTGTGAGGTAACCAGTGGGTGTCATGATGGGGCATCGACATTCTGCCCTGGTGAATACCAAACCGGGAAGTGGAGAATAAAATAAATAGGCTAAACTGAATAGACAAGAAAGGCAGTAGACCGAGACGCTCTACAGAGCCCCTTGCAGTTTTTTAGGTCTCGGCTGGCGTAGGCTGCGCAGACATGTGCAGTCTCGCTGGCGAGATTTAGTGTTAACAGGTATTTTTCTGTAATTAAGCCCCGCCCCTCTTTTCCATTGGCTGGCGTCACCGTTTATGCTAAACGGTGGCCAGCCATTGGAAAAGAGGTGTCTGTGACATATTTGCTTTGCTTTTTGAGCCGTCCCATTTGGACGGCCTCGCCTGCTTTGCGTTCGTCGCAAAAGGCGAGGCCGTCCAAGTGGGACGGCAGAAAAAAAGCGAAACGAAAACGTCATGGGAGCGCTTGTTACATGTTGCTGTGACAAGCAAAAGCAGATTGCAATAGTTTATGCAGGTTTGTGTGTGCCTTTTCAGCGTACGTCCACCCTGGCTCCACCTGATGTACCATTCCATGCCCGTGTTTACCCAACCACAGACCAGCAGCAACTGTACTGCTCGGGACCATAGTGGCAGCTGAGGCGCACTGTAGTGCCGTGAGCCACCTGGTCCAAGGGAGGACTGAAAGCCGCCGCCATCCCAGAAACACGCACCATTCCAAATACACGCCAAAGCGCGCCCCAAGCAGGCCCGGAAAGGGGCTTGAGAAGCGCGCGGAGCCGGGCTGAGAGCAACGCGAGGCCACAGTTTCAGAGACTTCCCGGTGAGTGACCCGGTGAGGAAGGGCCGCCAGGAGGTGAGGGAGAGAGCCCCTGGGGTGAGGACCGTCTCTAGGGGAGAAGGAGGTGAAGTGGCGAGGGAGAGCGCAGGCCTCTGGCAGGAAGAGGAGAGGCCGGGCGGTGGAGGCAGAAGGGGTGCGAGGCTCAGCCGCCCAGGGACCTCCTCTCCCCTCTTTGTGACATCCTTAGCTACTCCTATATGTAAGCCAGCAGAAGTGACATCCTTAGCTACTCCTATGTTTAAGCCAGCAGAACTCTTAGTGCTGGGAGAGATACTGCAGCTTGCGGTGAGAAAACTACAAGTCCCAGAATGCATTTTGCTCTTGGCTAAGATACCAGACTGGTGAGTCGTTGGTAGATGCAAGGGGCGTGAAATAGGGGAAAGCAGGGGTACAGGGAAGGGACAGACGGGGGTGTGAGAAAGCAGGGGGCAGCGGTGGACAGTGGGTCATTATTTTTGCAGTTTTATATAGCGCAACTCAACCCAAATGAATTGAAGGACTTAACATGAGCATCATTCATTGTCACACATGGCTGCCAAGTGGTTGTCATTGCCCCTGCTGGTATTTTCAACAAGTGTTGCACGTTCTGGAAACTGTAGTTTCGTTTTCACTAGTATGAGCAGAAGCTTAGAAACGTAAATGTGCAAACTGAAAAACAGGACGTCCTCAAAGTGTCACAAAGTTTATTCACTTGGCAGCAATGGGTGAAAGAGTAGGACTGGAAAGAAGTCCGATCAAAGCAAAGGCACAGTAATGAACTTGGGTGTGGGGAGGTGAACAGGTACGGAATGGGGATAAAGGGGTAGATAGTTGCACTGGGGTAGGTCACATAAGGCAGATGTTTGAAAAGGAGGATGGTGGTCTCAAGGGAGAGGAGCTGGTAGCCCTCGATGACAACAGCTTGAAGTTTGTTTGACACAGTACAGAATAAAATGCCCTTTGCCAGGAAGCTGTTTTGAAAGAAGGTTCTGTAGAGACAGGTGTCTTTGAAGAGGGACATACATACAAGCGCCTGGAGAAATGAGGACGATGGGACATCTATGTCCCTCTATTAGTGAGAAAAGTGACTGAAGACCAACAGGTAGTTGTCAACTCACCCATATTTGGCAGGTGTCACCTTCTTTTTACTTCGGTTCACCCGCCTCACAAACCTTAGAGTGTAATGGGGTCACCTGCTTTTCAAATCAATATTACCCTCCAAAGAAACGTTTAATTTGGCATTCACCTTAATGGGATTACCCCTTAAATGCCTGACTTCACTTGCATTTTTCGTCAAGTGGTTGACAGTTGTTACATCAAACAGTGACTTCGAAGTCTAATTGAGTGTCCAGTCTGACACTGTAGACTGGATATGTATGTACACGCAGGATCTCTACTGACCTACTGTAGGAGTTGTGATATTTCACGGACACTAAACAATATGTGCTTAGTTGGGTTGCTGTATAAACCAGCGTGACCCTGTAGTTGTACTAATCAACATCACACAGATGTTTGTTTGGAATTTGACCTTTCCACTGTCCCTGCAGACTTAAAGACGAATACACCTGTTCCTGCGGAACCCTCAAACTGGTCCTGAAATTGGGTAATTCAGTGATTTTCCCCAAAGTATTGCTGTGGGCCCCACAAACATGTCCTGAAGTTATTTGACTGTCCCTTGTAACATGGCACCTGTGAGCCCCCCACAAAGGTCCTGTATTTAGTTTGTTCAGTAATCTTCTCTGATGTATAGCCTCGGGCCCGCAGAATGTCCTGAAATTGGGCTGTTCAACAATACCCTCTAATTCTCGCCGTTTTGCACACCAGAAAGGTCCTGAAATTTACTTATTCAGCAGCCCTCTTCTGATGTATCTTTTGTGGTCCCCACATATCCTGACATTAGGTTAGTCAGTCATCCTCTTTGCTATTTTGCTTGTGGGCACTCCTTCCCCAAGATAGGCCACGGCATTAGTTTATTCAGTGACCACAACCTACTTTGTTAAATGAATTCCATCTCCTCATATAAATTGCCTGTGGGTGCCACAGATGTGCCTTTAAATTAGGTTCAATCCCCTCTGATGTATTGCTTGTTGTCCCCCTAAATGTGCTCCTGATGTCAGCTATTCAGTGATTTCCTCTGTGAAGTTTTACCTGTGGGTCCGTAAGTATCTTTAAGGTAGGTCTGATCCGCTCTGATGTGTCAGTTTTTGGGTCCCACAGACATAACCTGACATGCGGTTAGTCAATGATATGTGGGCCCCACAGAAATGCCTTTAAGTTATTTAATCCACCAATTCATCCCTTGTGGACCCCACATGCATGTTCTGAAGTTTGGTTAGGCAGTGATTTACACTGATATTTCTTTGTCTGCGGGCTCCACTTGCAACTAGCGAAATAAGGTTAGTTGATTAGTCCAGCTAATGTATGGCAGAAGTTGTTTTATTCTATGGCCTCATGGAAATAATGCTAGAATGTAATTTCATGTGTGTCCCCCCCCAATAATTGAAGCCATTATGTCAGTCTTTACTTGACAACTACTCTTGTGTTGTGTTTTTGCTGTGACTACTACTTTTTGTTGTATACTTAATTTTACTGTACAATACCATTAGCAAAGCAAATGGCTTTAACTTAATCAAAGGCGAGACCTATTGCATTTTCAATGCTTGTTCTGGAATGATGTCAACCCGAAATCATGATCTAAGTTGAAGACTTCGGGTTGCATATTTTCATTTAGATTTCCAGCTGCAGTGATTTCAAACCAAATCAGAATGATGTTGCATTCAAGACTAAAGCAGCGTCTCTTGAAATCTGGTTTTAGACAACAGGGACATATTTCAAAGATGTTTAACTACCACAATTTGTCCTGGTGTGTTTGTTAGTTCTATTGAAAGAATTACAAGTCATTTGATTCGGATTAGGTTTAAAATCTAATGTAAAGAAAATATTACACGGCATGAGACCATAACTTTGTAGAGGTGACATCGTGCAATAGTACGGTGGTGAATCTTTCACCCTTTCATTCATTTGCACACTAAAACCATCTTTGACATATAAGGTGTCATGCTGTCTTCAGTGACAGAGGGAAGGGTGTGTGTGTTGTGTAATCATGGGGTTCAGTTAGCTATCAGTCTGTGAATGTGTTCCTTCCTCAGTGTTCTGAGTGCACTGGGAGGTTGTGGCTCTAGAGAACAGTTGCCGGGTCCTAGTGATACAACAAACAAATGATGGACGGAATGCTGACAATGCAGACATTCTCCCCCAGTCAAGAGATCTGGGTTAAATCCATCGTTCTTTTGCCCACTACACCACCCCAGTTTAGACATGGCCATATGCAAATCAGTCTTGACCCTGTGCCTCATGGGAACAGTCCAGCCCGAACTGCCAAGCCATGTCTTCCCTGGACCAGAATCAAGCATCCTAGGACCGGTTTCTGGCTATCAGCCGTCATCAGCCAGGATAGCTTGACTCCAGTGGCGTAGTGAGCACGGGTCCCACGTCTGGGAATACCCATCCCACTTAGGGCGAAAAGCGTTACAACAAACAAATGATGGACGGAATGCTGACAATGCAGACATTCTCCCCCAGTCAAGAGATCTGGGTTAAATCCATCGTTCTTTTGCCCACTACACCACCCCAGTTTAGACATGGCCATATGCAAATCAGTCTTGACCCTGTGCCTCATGGGAACAGTCCAGCCCGAACTGCCAAGCCATGTCTTCCCTGGACCGGAATCAAGCATCCTAGGACCGGTTTCTGGCTATCAGCCGTCATCAGTCAGGATAGCTTGACTCCAGTGGCGTAGTGAGCACGGGTCCCACGTCTGGGAATACCCATCCCACTTAGGGCGAAAAGCGTTACAACAAACAAATGATGGACGGAATGCTGACAATGCAGACATTCTCCCCAGTCAAGAGATCTGGGTTAAATCCATCGTTCTTTTGCCCACTACACCACCCCAGTTTAGACATGGCCATATGCAAATCAGTCTTGACCCTGTGCCTCATGGGAACAGTCCAGCCCGAACTGCCAAGCCATGTCTTCCCTGGACCGGAATCAAGCATCCTAGGACCGGTTTCTGGCTATCAGCCGTCATCAGCCAGGATAGCTTGACTCCAGTGGCGTAGTGAGCACGGGTCCGACGTCTGGGAATACCCATCCCACTTAGGGCGAAAAGCGTTACAACAAACAAATGATGGACGGAATGCTGACAATGCAGACATTCTCCCCCAGTCAAGAGATCTGGGTTAAATCCATCATTCTTTTGCCCACTACACCACCCCAGTTTAGACATGGCCATATGCAAATCAGTCTTGACCCTGTGCCTCATGGGAACAGTCCAGCCCGAACTGCCAAGCCATGTCTTCCCTGGACCGGAATCAAGCATCCTAGGACCGGTTTCTGGCTATCAGCCGTCATCAGCCAGGATAGCTTGACTCCAGTGGCGTAGTGAGCACGGGTCCCACGTCTGGGAATACCCATCCCACTTAGGGCGAAAAGCGTTACAACAAACAAATGATGGACGGAATGCTGACAATGCAGACATTCTCCCCCAGTCAAGAGATCTGGGTTAAATCCATCGTTCTTTTGCCCACTACACCACCCCAGTTTAGACATGGCCATATGCAAATCAGTCTTGACCCTGTGCTTCATGGGAACAGTCCAGCCCGAACTGCCAAGCCATGTCTTCCCTGGACCGGAATCAAGCATCCTAGGACCGGTTTCTGGCTATCAGCCGTCATCAGCCAGGATAGCTTGACTCCAGTGGCGTAGTGAGCACGGGTCCCACATCTGGGAATACCCATCCCACTTAGGGCGAAAAGCGTTACAACAAACAAATGATGGACGGAATGCTGACAATGCAGACATTCTCCCCCAGTCAAGAGATCTGGGTTAAATCCATCGTTCTTTTGCCCACTACACCACCCCAGTTTAGGCATGGCCATATGCAAATCAGTCTTGACCCTGTGCCTCATGGGAACAGTCCAGCCCGAACTGCCAAGCCATGTCTTCCCTGGACCGGAATCAAGCATCCTAGGACCGGTTTCTGGCTATCAGCCGTCATCAGCCAGGATAGCTTGACTCCAGTGGCGTAGTGAGCACGGGTCCCACGTCTGGGAATACCCATCCCACTTAGGGCGAAAAGCGTTACAACAAACAAATGATGGACGGAATGCTGACAATGCAGACATTCTCCCCCAGTCAAGAGATCTGGGTTAAATCCATCGTTCTTTTGCCCACTACACCACCCCAGTTTAGACATGGCCATATGCAAATCAGTCTTGACCCTGTGCCTCATGGGAACAGTCCAGCCCGAACTGCCAAGCCATGTCTTCCCTGGACCGGAATCAAGCATCCTAGGACCGGTTTCTGGCTATCAGCCGTCATCAGCCAGGATAGCTTGACTCCAGTGGCGTAGTGAGCACGGGTCCCACGTCTGGGAATACCCATCCCACTTAGGGCGAAAAGCGTTACAACAAACAAATGATGGACGGAATGCTGACAATGCAGACATTCTCCCCCAGTCAAGAGATCTGGGTTAAATCCATCATTCTTTTGCCCACTACACCACCCCAGTTTAGACATGGCCATATGCAAATCAGTCTTGACCCTGTGCCTCATGGGAACAGTCCAGCCCGAACTGCCAAGCCATGTCTTCCCTGGACCGGAATCAAGCATCCTAGGACCGGTTTCTGGCTATCAGCCGTCATCAGCCAGGATAGCTTGACTCCAGTGGCGTAGTGAGCACGGGTCCCACGTCTGGGAATACCCATCCCACTTAGGGCGAAAAGCGTTACAACAAACAAATGATGGACGGAATGCTGACAATGCAGACATTCTCCCCCAGTCAAGAGATCTGGGTTAAATCCATCGTTCTTTTGCCCACTACACCACCCCAGTTTAGACATGGCCATATGCAAATCAGTCTTGACCCTGTGCCTCATGGGAACAGTCCAGCCCGAACTTCCAAGCCATGTCTTCCCTGGACCGGAATCAAGCATCCTAGGACCGGTTTCTGGCTATCAGCCGTCATCAGCCAGGATAGCTTGACTCCAGTGGCGTAGTGAGCACGGGTCCCACGTCTGGGAATACCCATCCCACTTAGGGCGAAAAGCATTACAACAAACAAATGATGGACGGAATGCTGACAATGCAGACATTCTCCCCCAGTCAAGAGATCTGGGCTAAATCCATCGTTCTTTTGCCCACTACACCACCCCAGTTTAGACATGGCCATATGCAAGTCAGTCTTGACCCTGTGCCTCATGGGAACAGTCCAGCCCGAACTGCCAAGGCATGTCTTCCCTGGACCGGAATCAAGCATCCTAGGACCGGTTTCTGGCTATCAGCCGTCATCAGCCAGGATAGCTTGACTCCAGTGGCGTAGTGAGCACGGGTCCCACGTCTGGGAATACCCATCCCACTTAGGGCGAAAAGCGTTACAACAAACAAATGATGGACGGAATGCTGACAATGCAGACATTCTCCCCCAGTCAAGAGATCTGGGTTAAATCCATCGTTCTTTTGCCCACTACACCACCCCAGTTTAGACATGGCCATATGCAAATCAGTCTTGACCCTGTGCCTCATGGGAACAGTCCAGCCCGAACTGCCAAGCCATGTCTTCCCTGGACCGGAATCAAGCATCCTAGGACCGGTTTCTGGCTATCAGCCGTCATCAGCCAGGATAGCTTGACTCCAGTGGCGTAGTGAGCACGGGTCCCACGTCTGGGAATACCCATCCCACTTAGGGCGAAAAGCGTTACAACAAACAAATGATGGACGGAATGCTAACAATGCAGACATTCTCCCCCAGTCAAGAGATCTGGGTTAAATCCATCGTTCTTTTGCCTAGTGAGGCATTTAAGTACCATTCTATCTGTACTGGAATAAAGAGGCAATTAGAGCCTGGATTCCACTTAATTACTCTAGTGATAGTCTGGGAAGTTGCTATTTTGCAAATGGTGTAAAGGGGCAGTTTGTAAGCCTTGATGTGCTTGGTGCGATTTAGCTGTGCTCCTTCACTTGCGGACGAGGAGTTTGTACCTCTTTGGAGTATGCTACCATTACTTTGAGATATTACTTCGCATTGTCGGTAACACAAGAGTAGGAGATCAATTCATCTTTAATATCGAGGGTAACTATTTTTAGAAAAATCAGGGAGTAGTGTTTTTACGTCCACCATTTTTGGTCTTCAAAGTGAGCGGTCTAGTCATTCTGCTTTTCAGACAGGAAGGTCTATTTAAGTGGCATCTGGGTGCGACAGTGCCGGTGGCCCGTCAAAGGTGTGCCAAAGGCAAGCCTCTCTGCGCTTATCAGCATCTCTGAAGCGGCCAGCGTCAGCCATGCTGTCAGTTTTGTGCCAGATTCACAGCAAAAGGGATCAAGAATAATCTACTCCGATAAGGAACTTCCGGACCTAAAATCATATATCCTCATGGCTAAGGACAAGCAACTATAAGAGTAAAACTTAGAAGGGGCTATCTCCTTTCTAGGGCAAAGGCGGGTAGAGGGATGGACAGATACCAATGCCCTCCAATGTGGTCTAATTAATGCACGCTCACAAGTGAAGCATGCTCCAGAATTAAATCTCATGATAGAATCTAAGAACTGGGATTTGTTTTGTTCTTGAGAGGGTGGAAATGCTAAATGATGAAGAGTTTACAACCCAAGCCTTGTCAATTTCCTCAGGTTCCCCACTAGACCTGATCCCCACCAGAATATGGAAGGATTGAGCTACTTAACTCGACCCATTTCTACAAAAGATCTATTATCAGCCCCTAGCTACAGGCTTGGTAACAATGGCATCGAAGAAGGTGCTGGACACTCCATTGCTGAAAAAAACCTTCAGCGGACCTTAATGACTCCAGTAATTACCGCCCAATTTCCCGGCTCCCGTTCCCAGCCAAGATCCTAAAACAAATGCATCAGTAAAGTTCTAGCTGGCTTCCTAGAACATAATAACCTACTAGAACATGAGAAAATCGGATTTTAGACCTGCCCATGGCATTGAGACTGCTTTAGTTATGGCAACAGATGAATTAACGATGAGGGTTGACGGTGGTTAGGTGGCGCTCCTGTTCCTGTTGGATCTTTCAGCCACTTTTGACACGGTCAACCACAAAATCCTACTCAGTTGACTAAAAGAGATTGGGGTTGGTGGCACCCCCTTTTTTTTTAAAATTCTTTTTATTGATAACAGGGCAAAAATTAAATACGGTTACAATTTGAATCATGATAAACATCTCACGTCTCATCTCACATTGGCATAGTCAGGACTTCAATACATTCAATACATTCAGTGTCGTAGAGAGTTGCGATCAACCATTTCTCACCCACCCCCTCAGTCAGACTCCGAGTAAGACCTAGTTAGTGGCGGAGTACAGATGTTCCCTCTATACTTGTTCCAAGCTCCCCATACTCGCTCCCACTTTTTGGGGCAACCTCGGCGTCCATACGTCGCCTTTTCTGCCACCATGGCCCCATCCATGTCTCTGCACCAGTCATGATGTGTCGGATAGGATTGCGATACCCAGAATTTGGCTATATTGCGTTTGGCGAACATCATTCCGAGTGTCGCCCAGTCCTGAGTTGCATCAGTGAGATCCGTGGGCTCCCAAATATTTAGGAGACATCTTTTGGGCTCTGGCAGAATTGAAACCCCACTCACTTGGGCAAAAGTTCTCACAACTGCTGTCCAGTAAGGTGCTATCTGTGGGCATTGCCATAGTGTGTGGTAAAACGTCCCCTCTGCCCCACAGTTCCTCAGACAAAGCAAACTTTCGGCCCCCCCTATTCTGTGTAGGGTCACTCTGGTGTAGTACATGCGATGTAGTATTTTCAGTTGCACCAGCCTCAGTCTGGAGGATATCGCTTCTTCGCACGTGGACAAGAGCACCTCCTGCCAGTCTGTGTCGTCGAATTACCCAAGTTTGTTGGACCATTTTTCACGTCGAGGTGTCATGGGGTCGGGCAGATTGTTAATTAGCTTGCGATAGGTGAGGGAAGTGGCCTTCTTGTTCATGTAGTCTGTCAATAACCTATCCTCCAAGGGGAAGGCCTCCGGAAGTGTTGTACCAGCCGGTATGGCTGCCATGAATGCATGCCTGATCTGTGTATATCTAAATATTTCAGAGGGCGCCATGTCATACTATTCCTGGAGGTGAGCAAACATAGCCACCTCACCCTTGATCCACAAATCACCCACCGTTGATATTCCAATAGAGTCTCAGTGGTGGAAACCCTTACTATTTCGAAACCTTCCTAGTCGTTGTGTTTCCCAGAGTGGGGTGAGTTGGGTTATGACACCGTACCAGCCTAGTTTTTTAAGAGCTATGTACCAAATTTGGCCTGTATGTGCCGTGGGTTCTATCAGTGGGGTAACCTGCTTCCTAGTGTATAATGCCCGCATTATTCCTCCCTCCCCCAACCCATGTCTGTCTGCTCTAAACACGGGGTTAGTTTGCGGGGTGTGAATCCATTGATTATCATCAACTGAGACGCCCAATAATATAGTTGTTTATTTGGAAGAGCTATGCCCCCATCGTACCAGCCCCTGACCAATCTATTTGTGGCGATACAGGCCGATTTTTCCCCCCAAAGTAAATTGGATACTTCCGCCGCTATCGCCTTAAAGTAACTCGGTGGAACAAGGAACGGGGTATTCAGCAGGGCATAGAGAAATCTGGGAAGCGCCATCATCTTAAAAAGTGCCGCTTTCCCAAGCAGTGTCAATGGCAGGGACTGCCAGTGTTTCACATCGCGTTTAAAGCGTTCCAGAGGTGGAATGAGGTTTTGTTTGAGAAATTCTTCCGGCATTGGTGTGACATGGATTCCTAAATATTTAAAACTTCCTTTCGCTATTTGTAGGGTGCATCCCTTCGGGAGTTGCGGCAGTGGGCCATGAAGAACATATAGAACCGACTTAGTCCAATTGATGGTGTATCCCGAAACCTGGCCATATAGATCACAGATATTCAGGAGTGGATGGATGGAATGTCTGGTAGATGCCATATGTAACAGCACATCATCAGCATATAAGGATATGCTGTCCTCCCAACCTCCCGCCCACTGGAGTCCTCGGATAGTTGAGGCCCACCTAATCCATGCAGCCAGTGGCTCCAGAACGAGGGCAAATAGTAGTGGGGAGAGGGGGCACCCCTGACACGTTCCGCGTCCTAGCGGGAAGTCTTCCGATAGATGACCATTTGCCATTACATGAGCTAGGGGTTTTGAATACAGCAGCTGCACCCAGGCACAGAACTTGGGGCCAAAACCCAAATGCATTAGGACCGCGAAGAGGAAGGGCCATTCAACCATGTCAAAGGACATACGAGCGTTTAATGAGAATGACCGCTGCCTCTTGAATGAAGGGTATTGTCAGGAATCGTCGTTCTGCCACCTACTTAGCTTGTTTAATTTGTTGTCATTTGAATGGCACTGCCCTTGACCATGTTTCTCTGTGTTCCCCTCAGACCACCCATAATCATGTTTCTAAATATTTCCCTATGATCACCCAATAATCTATCATGTCGTTTTTGCCTAATTTTTGTATTTGCCAATGCTTGATTGCATGCTGTCTGGTAAGAAGACTTTTAGTCCATGTAAGGCCTGTGGGAAGGTCATGCAAGGTTTGGTGTTTTATGCATAAAAACTTTTTTAGGGGAGCCCGATGTAGGCTCAGAATAAACATGAAGAAAGAAGCTTTTCATGCGCATGCAAATGAGCTTTTGCGAAGCGCATGCAAATGGACTTTCACAAATGCTTCCAAATGAACCTTCACGTTGATCACAGGGACGTGACTACGTCTTTCTGCCATCCTATATATAGCCACACCCTTCTGTGATCAATACTTGGCTTTCTGTCTTGTTCCTGTGTGCCTCGTTCATCCTTCTCCTCGCGCAAGATCAACATTCTTCTCAGGCGGCGTCATCATCTTTTCCGACTCGGCGTGCTACAAGCAAGTGATGAGCTGGCTCGCAGGAAGGACAGCTCATGTTCAGACATTTCGTGGGGACATCATTGCATTCCAAGAAGCTAAGTGAACTCGCTGTTTCATGTTTTTTCCTGAAAACCCGTTTTCTGACTTAGAAGGTCAAAAAGGTAATCTTTTCTTATTTTACCTAATTGATCTATGAAAACAAAGACAAAATTCAAGACTAAGAGTTTTAAACTTTCATGGCATGGAAGTGATGTGTGATTAGAAGTATTCATATTTAAGGGACTCATACCAAGACTGACAAGTGAACTTTGTACATGAATGTAATGTGCAGTAATGTGTTAAATGGAAATAATGCTTTTGAAGAGGTCTTTTTGAAATTCATATAACTAGTTACAAGTCTAGAAGAAGATATCGCTACTTAAGGTAGGCTCCACTTATATTGGCAGAATATTTATAATAATATAATCATATAGACTTTGGGCTAACCTTTTTCTATTATATCAGTACTGTGTTTAGATAAGAAAAGCTCTGAGACTAAATAGTCAATCGAAGAAGTGTAACTAGGTCTGGGCTCCTAAGAAAAGAAGGTACTTAAACTGAATGATTGTTACAATAAGATTAGAGAGTAGACTTTTAGAAGGTGTACCCTATATTAATGCTGTGATTATCTTATAGGTAATAGAAGATAATCCCTGACACGAGTCCTGAACAAACCACGGCTGGTCCGGGTGAAGGAGCTTAACACGTGCAAGGTCTTCTGTTTCTTGTTTGTTTCTCGGTCCAATTCACCTTCCCCTTCGGGACACCTGCCAAGGCTCCTGTTATACGAGCAGCTCTGAGAGGTGTTCTGGAAGGGTTGGAGAGCTAGCATCACCCCTGCAGACGATCCTGGTTTTCAGGTGAGTGCTTGGTCTCAATCTAACAGAAAGCCAAGCCCAACATTTAAGTCTGCCTGGGTGATAGATTCCACTGGTGCTGCTTCCATGCAAGACTTAGCCAAGGCTCTCGATGCCTTACAAAAAGAAGTTTTGACCCTAAAACAGGAAAATCATTCGCTTCACTGCGAATTACAAAGATATAAACCTCAAGAGAATCCTTGGGGAAAATCCTTCAGTGAATCCCAAAACCATTTTGAATTCTCCCCGTTTTCACTACACACACACCACTGAGAGTAATGAAACACAACCTATTAATGTAACTGTAACATCCCCAACTCCTGTCCCTTTGGCTCCCCCAGAGAGATTTTTCAGCGATCACGCTAAATATTTCATTTTTATGAACCAGTGCCACCTGCATTTCCTTTGTCGCCCTTCAGTCTTTCCTGATGATGCTACAAAAATTGTGTTTATTCCATCTTATCTTGGAGGGACTGCTGCAGCTTGGTCCATTCCATATTTAGAAAGAAATGATCCTATCTTACAAGATTTTACTAAGTTTAAGGATACTATGCGGAAATTATTCGCTAAACACCAGTTTGTTCAGGCAAGCGATAACGAGCTCCTGAATTTACAACAAGGAAACAAGGATTTGATAACCTATATCAGTTCATTCAATAGGTTAATAGCTGAGACTGAATGGCCAGAGGAGAAACGTACGCCTTTGTTTTATCGTGGGCTTCGGGATGAGCTCAAGGACGTTTTGGCACAAATTGTTGACCTTCCACATGATTGTGCTGATTTTATTGACTTGGTGGTACGATTGGACCATCGCCTAGGAGAAAGACAAGGGGCGAAAGGTCGAGGAGACACCACCCGGGTGCTTGTTGTAAAACAGGAAAAGAAAGAACCTGTTCGTTCTAGCTCTTCCCCTGACACTTCTGAACCCATGCAGATTGGAAGTGTGCATGGTCCTCTTTCTAAAGAGGAAAAAGATAGAAGACGTTGAATGCAATTATGCTTATATTGTTGATGTTCAGGTCATTTTGCTCGAGATTGCACCTTGAGACCTAGCCAAAGAAAGACAATAGGACTGACAGATGTTTCCACTGATACTACGAGTGAGGAGGAAAACTTCGCCGCTCGATAAGGACTGAGGTCTCCATCTCGGGCAAGTCTCAACAAAAGACCTCCACTCATGTTTTGGCAAACACAATAAATCCAACCCCGCGACATCTCACTCTCATAGTAACACACCTCATTGCATCCCAAATACGAAAAAAGTTATTCCAATATTATTAGATTCAGATGCTACGGGAAATTTCATGGACATTACTTTAGCTAACGCTTTGAACATTTCTACAATTAAAAAAGAAATCCCAGAACCTGTCAGGTCCGTAGATGGATCGGAATTATCTTCTGGTCTCATCTTATATCAGACCACCCAACTGATCATGATTTGTGCAGGTGGTTATTCAGAACAAATTCAATTCGATCTCATCGATACACCTGTGTTCTGAGCCATTTTAGGTATACCATGGCTACAACTCCACAACCCAAAAATTGATTGGGTTAAGTGTACACTTAATTTAGATTCAAGACACTGTTGGGAAAATTTTTATGAAAGACAAACAGAAACCATTAATACCTGTACATTGTGCATCTCTTCTCGAGGCTCCGAAGGAAGAGCCCAATAAGGTTTCTTTACCAAAAATATATGAAGATTTTCAGGACGTATTTTCAGAACAACAGGCTACTCAGTTACCCCCACATCGGTCATACGATTGTAGGATCGACTTAGTACCTGGTGCCACCTTGCCTTGCAGCCGTGTATACGCCCTATCTGAACCTGAGACGCGTTACTTGCGGGAATATTTAGATGACCTCCTATTGAAGGGATTCATTCGTAATTCCACCTCCCCGTGAGTTCTCTTTTCTTTGTTCCAAAGAAAAACCACGAGTTACGATCCTGCATAGACTATTGTGCAGTTAATAAGGCCACGATTAAGAACAGATACCCACTCCCTCTTATCCCAGTCCTACTTGATTATGTGCAGCATTCCACCATCTTCGCAAAATTGGATCTGCGAGGCGCATACCACTTGATCAGGGTTAAGGAGGGGGGATGAGTGGAAAACCATCAGGACAAAATTTGGCTTGTATGAATATACAGTCATGCCCTTTGGACTATGTAACGCGCCTGCTGCGTTTCAATTTTTTATCAATGACGTGTTACAGGAGTTCCTTGACATCTGTGTGATTGTGTACATAGATGATATCTTCATTTTTTCATCTTCTACTGAGGAACATGTGGGGCATGTTCGGGCTGTGTTACAACGCCTTCGTCAACATCATCTCTTTGTTAAATTAGAAGTGTGTGTTTTTCACACTTCAAAGATCTAAGGTTCAGGCCATTCTTCAGTGGGAGGTTCCACAGTCAGTGAAAGATATTCAAACATTTTTAGGGGTGCCAACTTCTATAGGCGATTCATACCACAATTCTCCTCTCTTGTAGCACCCATTACTCATCTGTTAAAAAAAGGGGTAACATTTGAAAAGGGGTAACATTTCTTTGGTCAACAGCAGCAGATGAGGCATTTCAACAACTAAAACAGGCCTTCACTAAAGCACCAGTGTTACAACACCCTGATCCTCGTCAACCTTTCTTCGTTGAGGCAGAAGCTTCTCAGATAGCAGTAGGTGGTATTCTATCCCAGAGAAATCCTGATTCCAGCCATATGCACCCTGTGGCATACTTTTCAAAGAAACTCCTGCCAGTGGAGCAGAATTCCACCGTGGCTGAACGCGAGTTATTAGCTATTAAACTTGCCTTTCAGGAGTGGCGGCATTACCTATTGGGGGCCCGCCATACAATAACCGTTTACTCTGACCATTGCAATCTACAGTTTTTTCAGAGTATAAAAGCTCTCACAACGCGACAGCTGCATTGGTTATTGTTTTTTAATGAGTTCGATTTTGTCATCACCTATAGACCAGGTAAAGAACAACAAAAGGCTGATACTTTATCCCGCTTGTCTTTCCCAGAGTCAGACATAAATTCCAATCAAGTTCAACCTATCATTCCGAATAATAAGATCATTGCTCTTATTAACCCAGATGACTTTCTAGCACAAGTACAGGAGGCACAGAAGAAAGAAACTATCCCTCCAGGCAAAATCAATAAAGGAGGGCTGTTGTATCATGATGGCCGTTTATTTATCCCCACACAGCCATTACAAGACACTGTATTGTTTTGGACACACGATTCACCTTTAGCTGGTCACCCAGGATCTCAGAATACTTTGGATTTATGTCAAAGGGTATTTTGGTGGCCTTCATTACAACAAGACGTCAAAAACTACATCCAAGGGGGGGGCGTGGCTAGCGGCCGAGGGAAATGGTCGCTTGCTGTAGTAGCTCTGCAGCCCTCGCCAGTTCATCGGATAATTAATCCGTCCACGAACAATGAGCTTTCCCTGAAACCAATGCCAATCTGCCTTGGAGGCGCTACTCCAGACCGACAATTGCCTCCCTCAGCGCCGGAGTTCTCATCCGACTCGGTGCCACGCGGACGGACTAAAATGGTGGCCAGGCACCAGTCATACTGACAGCATCGAGACGTCGATTGCTAACTCACCAGTGCCGCCCAAGACATCAGAAGGAGCGCCGGAGGTGCCTGCTACATCTCCAGAGGGTCTCCCTGGCCGGAAGCCGGCGAAGATCTGCCGGGAGGTGCCACTAGACGTAAAGAACACCGGGGACTGACCGAGGGTGCAGCTCGCTGACTGCCGCCCCAGAGTTGCGGAGCTGGGCAAATTGAGGCCCTGGCTCTGGGGCCTATCTCGGCAACTGCCGAAGAGACGGAATGATCGCTGTGCCATCTAAAGACCTGAGGTGAGGAGGAGCTGACCGGGGGCAGTGACGGTGCTGACGACGCGAGGCACGGTGAGCGACTTGCATAAAAGGGGGTGAAGCGGTGAAATCGAGGTCCCGGTCGGGCGGCCTATTCTCATAGACACAGTCAGTGCAACGCGCCTTAAGCACCGATCCCCCCGGGGAGGACATTCAGGCTGTGTTCTTGCCTAAGCCTGCAGCGCTCTTCAGTCCGCTTTGTCCTAGGCAGTAGTGAGTGGCGCCAGACCCTGGAGAGGTGGGGGCGACCCAGCACTCACGAAAAACACACCATCGGGACTGCGCGCATATCGGCACAACTCACCAAGGCGATTGAGGCATACGCGGGATCCACCGTCAAAACAGAGGCACAGCCTACTCGAATCCCCCCTTGGCATCCGATGGTCTCTTAAACCTCCTGGGGGGCTCATCCATATATCCCATCATAAGACTGCCTCGGGCCCCGGCTCACTATATGTGGACCTGTCGTCGGCGGAGATTGAGGCCCTGCCCACCACACCATTGAACATTGGCCGGTCTCATCCATCCTGATCTCCATTGTCACCTGTACCTCTAGATCCACCTGGAAAACCGACAGGCCGGCAGTGGGTAGCCTTTCCTCTGAGCAGGCGGTGGCGAATACAGGTGAGATCCCCAAAGAGGCCTGCAGCTCAGATACATTGCCCATGGTGAATAATAAAGGTCTCAAATCACAGGCCCAAAAGCAGTTGGCGAAGTTCGCCTGGACAAGGCAGGGTGAGGGCACCAAGATGGCGTCTAGCGGAGATCCCAAAGTCTCACAGCCTCGCCGTACGACTAAAACTCTCACCCTTGAGGAAGTTATGGAGGCCATCGCTGGGGTACGGACATCCCTGGAAACACGCATCGACTCTGTCAACATCGAAGTCACCCTCCTCCGAGCAAACTTCAAGAAAATGAACTCTAGGGTCAGTGAAGTCGAGACTACCACAGCCGACCTCCTATCCGACACCTCCACCCTCCAGGACCAAGCCGCCCATTTACAGAAAAACAGAAAACAATGGAGGAACTCCTGCATGACTACGAAGGGAGGGCTTGAAGAAACAACATACGCATCCTTGGGGTGCCCGAACGGATGGAAGGGCCGGCAGCTGACCTCTTTGTGGAGGACCTAATCCTCAACAAACTTCAACCTAAACGTCTCTCTAGTTACTTCTCCATTGAACGAGCTCATAGGGTTCCCGGGGGCCAGCCCAAACCTGGGGTTCCTCCACGGCCCCTGATTGCAAGAGTCTTTAACTTTTGGGATATGGATGTTATCTTACAGACTGCAAGAGCAGGACCTCCATTGAAAGTCGACAACGCCATCATCACATTCTTCCCGGACTTCACAGTCAAAGTCCAAGCACAACGGCGCAGCTTTACGACGGTAAAAAAAGCCCCCCGAGACAAGAACGTCAAATATTCTATGCTGTTCCCGGCTAAATTAAGGGTGGAATCCGAAGGAAAGACCTGGTTCTTCCTGTCCCCAGTGGGGGCGTCGCAACAATGGAGCCCCCAACAACAGCCAGCGGGCTCCACACGCAACAAGGGAGAGGCAACCAGAGGGGGACACACCTGAACCACACTAACTCGTGCTGTGAAGTCTAGTTGCTTCATTTCATGTCTGTGATCTGGATACTTGATCCTAAACATAAACGTTTCTCAAGACCCTGCACAGGGGAGCACCACATGCTCGATATGAGACTCTTGGAACCTGCCATACGCCTCACTAACCTAAGAACATCAAGACATGCTACCAAAAGATTGGACTGTCTCGAAAATTGTCTACTCATACGTGACTATTCTCATGTTTATTGGTGAGGGTTGGAGGTGGTTAGCCAGGCACCTCATGAATGGGAGGGTGGGCGACAGACACTCTGCCTTGTTGGGGAGTGGAAAGTTTCAATTCCACTGGCAGGGGAGCTGGGTCAAGAAGGGGGTGGGTGCGGTGGTTGGGGTCTCGTTTGTTTCCTTTACTTTGCACAGAACACACCAGACAGTTGGGTATTGTTGATTCTTAAAGTTACTCATGTACATTGTCGACACACAACAACATTAGTATTATGGGGCTCCAGACGTCATTGTGGCCACACATCATCCTTTTTCACCCAACCCGCAGGAAGGGGTCGCCGCAGCATGCACACTGCTTCCTCTCTTGTCCATGATAACTACCAGACGTTGGGGACTCTAACGATATAACGCTATCCGTATTGACGTGGAACGTCAACGGGTTAGGCAGCAAAATTAAAAGGGGGATAGTCCTGCAGTACCTCAAACGCCATTCACCAGACTTGATTTTATTGCAAGAGACCCACTTGGTGAGGAACAGCTGTAAGGTACTCCACAGATGGGGGTACAAACTTGTGGCCCTAGCAGGTTTCACTTCGGGCTATAGGGGTACTGGCATCCTTATACGAAAAAACCTAGCTCTCACACCTACTCGCATTTGGGCCGACCCTCAGGGCCGATTTGCGGTCCTGGAGGAGGTATGGGAAGGGAAGCAACTGAACATAATTTCGGCCTATCTTCCACCAGCCCTAGACAAAACTGGTCTACAAGATTTAGGCAACATACTTGTTGATCTCCCTCCAGGTACCCTCGTTCTGGGCGGAGACTTTAACATGACGATGAACGACACGTTGGACAGACACCCCCAAAGACCTTCTTCTAGGTGCAACACCTCCTTAGCAGATTTTGCCCGAGCGTTGGGACTCACAGACATATGGCGCACGCTAAATCCAGACAAACTACACTTTACACACTATTCCGACGCACACAGGAGTATGTTCCGCATTGATTATTTTTTTACTTTCCTCCCAGATGTAGGGCTAATCCAGCGCCCCCAAGGGCTCTCCAGGGGTATCTCCGACCACTCTCCCCTAAGGACTGAACTCACCTTTCATCAACGTCTTGTCCGAGGCCCTATCATTATCAATCCATGGCTGCTCACCGTCCCAGATATCAAAGAAGATCTTGCCCAGCATACTGATCATTATTTCACTGAAAATGTAGGCTCCGTAGACTCGGCTAGTACTATTTGGAAAGCATATAAGGCGGGGATTAAGGGTCGAGCCTTGGGTTTAAAAATTGGATATCTTCGCAACCAGACCGAACAGCTGACCCGGCTGGAAAGCGATCTGCTTTTACTTGAAACGGAACATAGCGCATCCCCCACTGAAGCCACAGCCCATAAACTCCGAAACAAACAGTTAGAATATAAAGCGCTAGCAGGGGAAAAAGCCCAACCCAGACTACTTCATACGCACCACATAATCTATGAACTTGGGGAACGGGCAGGCAAAATGTTGGCCTGGCTAGAAAAACGGGAGCAAGAAGCTCGATGGGTTCCCGCAATTGTGTGGGAGGATGGGAGGTGGGTGACGGACCCCCAGGAGGTAGCGGAGGCATTTGCTGATCATCTGGAGGCTCCAAGACCGTGTCCCCCTTTGGGGATTCTCGTCAACTTCTGAAGGAAATGACACTACCAACGGTTTCAGACTCAGACAGAGAAGCTTTAGACGCCGATATCACAGCATAAGAAATCCGCAAAGCCATCTTAGCTGTTAACTCCGGAAAAGCAATGGGGGCAAACGGGGTTCCCATTGAGTTCCTTAAAGGGATGGCCCTCAAGATAGCCTCACACCTAAAAAACATGTATGAGGAAAGTTGTGAAAATGGCACTCTTCTCTCAGACCAACGACTGGCTTCTATAGTCGTCATTCGCAAACCGGGCAAACCGGCAGAGAACTGTGGCTCCTATAGGCCCATCTCTCTGATTCGCTCAGAAGCCAAGGTGCTGGCCAAATTACTCGCAACCCGACTCACAACTATACTCCCATCCTTGGTTCATGAGGACCAATCAGGATTTATACCAGGCCGTAACACCGCCCTTAATATTAGAAGAGTTCATAATGTCCTGGGTAGACAGCCCTATCTCCACGAAGATGCGATTATTCTGTCCTTGGACGCCACCATGGCGTTTGACTCGATAGAGTGGCCCTATCTCTTCGAGGTCTTGGCACGGTTGGGTTTCGGCACCCTTTTCAGACGGTGGGTAGCTTTGCTGTACAAAGACTTGCTGGGCCAAGTCAGGGTCAACAACCACACTTCCCGCACATTTGCCCTGCGAAGAAGCACCAGGCAGGGTTGTCCTCTATCCCCCTTGCTATTTGCACTCACCCTCGAACAGTTAGCCCATTGGATTCGACGGGATGCTTCCATACGGGGTCTAAAGTGGAGCGAGAACACAGAGGACAAAATCTCGCTTTATGCGGATGATATCCTCATATATCTAGCTTCCCCCCGAGCCTCCCTCAACAGCTTATTTAATGTCATCAATAATTTTGGTAAATATGCCGGTTATACTATCAACTGGTCCAAATCAGTATTATATGTTTTGCACGGCCCCCCACCTTGTTTACCCCGTGGCTATACGATTGAATTGGCTTCAACCGGTTTTAAATACCATGGCGTATTTATTACACCTGACCCTAAATTATTTTACGACTATAATCTTCTAGGCCCCCTCAAGAGGCTACAAGAAGATGTGAGACATTGGAGATCGCTGCCCCTATCCCTCCTAGGACGAGCAGCACTGTTTAAAATGTTAGCACTCCCCCGATTTTTATATGCACTCCAAAATTGCCCATTCCCCATAGCGGACAATTATTTCAACACCATAGAAGGGGAACTTCGTACCTTATTATGGGACGGGAAAACACCACATATTGCTCTTCAGAAGCTCACCATGGGGTGGTACGACGGGGGGATCGCCCTTCCAGACTTACACCTTTATTTCTGGGCCTCCCACCTGGTAGCAGTTAATCACTGGATCCACGGATCCCCAACAAACCCAGCCTTTCACTTAGAAAAATACCAAACTGGCCAGGAGGGATACATGGGGGCCTTATACAGTAAAACCAGAAAAGGTCGTTACTTGGGAACTATGGTGCAAATGGTGGTCGCCTGGCACAAGGCAAATAGGCGCCTAGGATGGGCAGATACCTTCACGAAAGCTACGCCACTATGGTAATCGCAAAGACTGGGATCCCTCTGCTTTCATAAAGGATTTGACAAATGGGACACTATCAGACTCACTAGCCTGGGAGACTTTGTCACCAAGGGGAAACTTCTTACATTCAAAGAACTACAGTCCAAATATGATCTTCCACAGCGAGAGATCTTTAGATACTAACAAATCTGTCATGCCATTCTCGCCAATGTCCCTGACCTCTCATCCCTGCCAGACGCCTCCCCCTTGGAAGACCGCTTGCTAACGGAACCACTTTTGACTAAAGTCATATCCTGCACCTATTGTAAACTTTGTAATAACTTACCCGACGCCTTTCAGGCTCTCCGAGTCCGCTGGCAGGCGGACTTGGGAATCTTAGATGATTGGCAGGATGAATTAATGTCCCCCAAGGAAACAGCCAAAAGCCACCGTTTCCGTCTCATACAATTAAAAATACTCCATAGGTCCTACCTTTCAGGCGTTCTCCTGGCAAAAATAGGTAGCCGAGGGGATGCGCTATGCCTCAGAGGATGTGGCGTGGACAGTACTTTTTATCATGTCCTTTGGGACTTTCCTCGCATACGCCACTTTTGGACCAGAGCGACCAAGAAGATGACAGACACGCTAGGAAATCATATCCAGCTATCACCAAAAATGGGAAGTCTAAATATTTGGGAACCCACGGATTTGACAGACATAGAGCAGCAATGGGTGGCCCTGGGACACTTATTAGTGAAACAAGCGATAGCAATGCTCTGGGGTTCCAATAAAGTGCTTATGACAATCAGTTGGGTGGCAGAAATGGACAAATGTATGATTGCAGAGAAAACAGTCTACAAACAAAGAGGCTGCCCTAAAAAGTGGGACAAAAAGTGGGGAGGCTGGAATGTTTTCAGGGGAGAAATTTGCACCTCGCCCACGGACGATTTGGCGATGAGAAGAACCAGGCTCGGAGAACCCCACAACTTCTAATAGCTGTACTAATGCTTGTCGACATACTGTATTACTTGAATGTTATGCCCCATTGTAATAATGCCGTTATGATTCTGTGCTTTTTTTCCCAATAAAAAAATTATAACAAAAAAAAAAAAACTACGTCCAAACTTGTTCTACGTGTTTACAAACAAAGGCTTCCCATGTCTCACCACCTGGTTTCCTACAATTGATGCCTATCCCACCAGCCCCATGGCATACTTAGAGCATGGATTTCATCACGGATCTACCAAAATTCAATGGAAATTCCATAATTTGGGTGGTGGTTGACTACTTAACAAAAATGGCCCATTTCGTTCCCCTCAAACATATGCCATCAGCAAAAGAACTGTCTGATCTTTTTATGCAACATGTTGTCAAAATCATGGTCTTCCCAACGCTGTTGTCTCCGATCGGGACCCCAATTTGTCTCCAAGTTTTGGCGTAGTTTTCGCTCCTCCATGGGTATTGATGTCCGTCTGTCCTCCGCCTATCATCCTCAGACGGATGGACAGACGGAATGCCTGAATCAAACTTTAGAAAAGACTTTACGTTGTTTTATTTGTACTCAAACAACGGAGTGGGAAAAGAACTTGTCTTTATTGGAGTTTGTATATAACAATTCGGTGCATTCTGCTATGGTGGTCCCACCCTTCTTTTATTGTTTATTTGGTTATCACCCTCGAATGTTACCTATAATACCACCATCTCACTCAGAACCTGTTCCCGCTGTACATCAACATCACACCCATTTACATCACATCCAAGCACAAGCTAAACAACATTTGAAGGCATATCAAATACATAGTAAGGAACACGCTGATGAGCACAGAAAACAGGCCCCGTCATATACTGTTGGAGATCAGATATGGCTATCAGCTAAAAACCTGCGATTTGATGGGTCTCGTAAACTACGACCTCGATACGTAGGTCCTTTTCCCATAAAATCTTTTATAAATCTAGTCACAGTTAAACTTACGTTACCTCCCGAGTTCCACATACACCCTGTATTCCATGTTTCACTTCTTAGGCCCATTCACCGGACACTCGACCTGGACCACCACCCCCACCACTTAAAGTTGCTGGAAATTGGGAATTTGAGGTTGCAAAAAACAATTTGGACTCTAAACGTATGAATGGCATTTTGTATTATTTCCTAGCTTGGAAAGGTTATGGAGATGAAGACAAGAGCCTGCTTCTGCAGTTCACACCCCACGTTTTTTACGGCTGTTCTACCAACAAAACCCCTCTAAACCACGCCCAGTAGTCTTGAGGGGTAGGACTGTCAGGAATGGTCATTCTGCCACCTACTTAGCTTGTTTAATTTGTTGTCATTTGAATGACACTGCCCTTGACCATGTTTCTCTGTGTTCCCCTCAGACCACCCATAATCATGTTTCTAAATATTTCCCTATGATCACCCAATAATCTATCTGTCGTTTTTGCCTAATTGTGTATTTGCCAATGCTTGAGTGCATGCTGTCTGGTAAGAAGCCTTTTAGTCCATGTAAGGCCTGTGGGAAGGTCACGCAAGGTTTGGTGTTTTATGCATAAAAACTTCTTTTAGGGGAGTCCAATGTAGGCTCAGAATAAACATGAAGAAAGAAGCTTTTCATGCACATGCAAATGAGCTTCTGCGAAGCGCATGCAAATGGACTTTCACAAATGCTTCCAAATGAACCTTCACGTTGATCACAAGGGCGTGACTACGTCTTTCTGCCATCCTATAAATAGCCACACCCTTCTGTGATCAATACTTGTCTTTCTGTCTTGTTCCTGTTTGCCTTGTTCATCCTTCTCCTCGCGCAAGATCAACATTCTTCTCAGGCGGCGTCATCATCTTTTCCGACTCGGCGTGCTACAAGCAAGTGATGAGCTGGCTCGCAGGAAGGACAGCTCAAGTTCAGACATTTCGTGGGGACATCATTGCATTCCAAGAAGCTAAGTGAACTTGCTGTTTCTTGTTTTTTCCTGGAAACCCGTTTTCTGACTTAGAAGGTCAAAAAGTTAATCTTTTCTTATTTTACCTAATTGATCTATGAAAACAAAGACAAAATACCAGACTTAGAGTTTTAAACTTTCATGGCATGGAAGTGATGTGTGATTAGAAGTATTCGTATTTAAGGGACTCATACCAAGACTGACAAGTGAACTTTGTACATGAATGTAATGTGCAGTAATGTGCTAAATTGAAATAATGCTTTTGAAGAGGCCTTTTTGAAATTTATATAATATAGTTACAAGTCTAGAAGAAGATATCGCTACTTAAGATAGGCTCCACTTATATTGGCAGAATATTTATAACAATATAATCATATAGACTTTGGGCTAACCTTTTTCTATTATATCAGTACTGTGTTTAGATAAGAAAAGTTCTGAGACTAAATATTCAATCGAAGAAGTGTCACCAGGTCTGGGCTCCTAAGAAAAGAAGGTACTTAAACTGAATGATTGTTACAATAAGATTAGAGAGTAGACTTTTAGAAGGTATACCCTATATTAATGCTGTGATTATCTTATAGGTAATAGAAGATAATCCCTGACACGAGTCCTGAACAAACCGCGGCTGGTCCGGGTGAAGGAGCTATACACGTGCAAGGTCTTCTGTTTTTTGTTTCTTTCTCTGTCCAATTCCCCTTCCCCTTTGGGACACCTGCCAAGGCTCCTGTTATACCAGCAGCTCTGAGAGGTGTTCCGGAAGGGTTGGAGAGCTAGCATCACCCCTGCAGACAGTCCTGGCTTTCAGGTGAGTGCTAGGTCTTAATCTAACAGGTATATGCACCATTACACCATGTAGACGTTGTAGATTAAGGGCGGTATTTCTACTCGGCATGAAGCCGGATTGGTTCGGTGTATTAAGGCGGTGAGATGGGGAGTCAGTCTGGCTAAAACCAAAGGAAATGATGGACGGAGTGTTGAACATTGCAAGCACTCACCCCCAGTCAACTGATCTGGGTTTAATCCATCACCGTTCTTTAGCCCACTCTGCCACCCCAGTTCAGACATGGCCATATGCAAATCAGTCTGACCCTGTGCCTCATGGGAACAGTCCAGCCCGAACTGCCAAGCCATGTCTTCCCTGGACCGGAAACAAGCTTCCTAGGACCGGTTTCTGGCATTTCAGCCGTCTTCAGCCAGGCTTGCTTTAATCCAGTGGCAAAGTGAGCAAGGGACTCACGTCTGAGCATACCCTGCCAACTTATGGCGAACAAAGCAAAAACCAAAGGAAATGATGGACGGAGTGTTGAACATTGCAAGCACTCACCCCCAGTCAACTGATCTGGGTTTAATCCATCACCGTTCTTTAGCCCATTCTGCCACCCCAGTTCAGACATGGCCATATGCAAATCAGTTTGACCCTGTGCCTCATGGGAACAGGCCAGCCCGAACTGCCAAGCCATGTCTTCCCTGGACCAGAAACAAGCTTCCTAGGACCGGTTTCTGGCATTTCAGCCGTCTTCAGCCAGGCTTGCTTGAATCCAGTGGCAAAGTGAGCAAGGGACTCACGTCTGAGCATACCCTGCCAACTTATGGCGAACAAAGCAAAAACCAAAGGAAATGATGGACGGAGTGTTGAACATTGCAAGCACTCACCCCCAGTCAACTGATCTGGGTTTAATCCATCACCGTTCTTTAGCCCACTCTGCCACCCCAGTTCAGACATGGCCATGTGCAAATCAGTCTGACCCTGTGCCTCATGGGAACAGTCCAGCCCCAACTGCCAAGCCATGTCTTCCCTGGACCGGAAACAAGCTTCCTAGGACCGGTTTCTGGCATTTCAGCCGTCTTCAGCCAGGCTTGCTTGAATCCAGTGGCAAAGTGAGCAAGGGACTCACGTCTGAGCATTCCCTGCCAACTTATGGCGAACAAAGCAAAAACCAAAGGAAATGATGGACGGAGTGTTGAACATTGCAAGCACTCACCCCCAGTCAACTGATCTGGGTTTAATCCATCACCGTTCTTTAGCCCACTCTGCCACCCCAGTTCAGACATGGCCATATGCAAATCAGTCTGACCCTGTGCCTCATGGGAACAGTCCAGCCCGACCTGCCAAGCCATGTCTTCCCTGGACCGGAAACAAGCTTCCTAGGACCGGTTTCTGGCATTTCAGCCGTCTTCAGCCAGGCTTGCTTGAATCCAGTGGCAAAGTGAGCAAGGGACTCACGTCTGAGCATACCCTACCAACTTATGGCGAACAAATCAAAACCAAAGGGAATGATGGACTGTTCCCATGAGGCACAGGGTCAGACTGATTTGCATATGGCCATGTCTGAACTGGGGTGGCAGAGTGGGCTAAAGAATGGTGATGGATTAAACCCAGATCAGTTGACTGGGGGTGAGTGCTTGCAATGTTCAACACTCCATCCATCATTCCCTTTGGTTTTGCTGAGTCTGTCTGGCTGCCAGGAGTTTAGCGAGTATTTTGGCCTCTGTATTAATTAACGATATGGGTCGGTATGACGTACATTCCTCGGGAGGCTTCCCAGGTGTATGAATCGCCACTATGGTGGTGGTACGCTGATTGCGTGGGAGTTCCCCTGCCTCTATGCTGGCGGCATACATATTTAAAAGGTGCGGAGCAATCGTGGTAGCTGTTGTTTTGGAGAGTTCATTGGGAATGTCATTTGGTCCCATCGCCTTCCCTGACTGTATGGCTCCTATAGCTAGCTGCAGCTCTTCTGTTGTGATTTCAGCTTCCAGCGTCAGGGCTAACTCCGGCGTCAATGTGGGCATTCTGATATCTTTAAGGAAAGCGTATGCTTCCTCGTTCAGGATGTCGGTGTGTATACCTGCTGGTAGTGTTTTGCTAATTTTCTGGGGATTGATTATGGTTTCTTTACCGTCTGTGTGTAGTTGTGCGATCCACCGACTGGCGCACTCTGTCTTATCGAGCCAGGCCAGAAGTTTCCCCGCCTTATCCCCAACCTCATATATTTTATGCTGCGTAGCTTGAAGCTTGGTCCTAATATCATCCCCTAGGTATCCCCTATACACCTGTTGTTTAAGATTAAGAGCTTGAGCTGTCACTCTTGTCGGGTTTTGGGCATGAAGCCCTTCCACCTGGGCCAACTCTAGTTCTAAGGTCTCTATTTCCTTCTTCTTTTCTTTTTTGTGACCTGAGATAGATGCGATGGCCTGGCCCCAGAGGACCGTCTTATAGGCCTACCAAAGGGTTACTGGGGAAGTGACTGAGTGCTAATTTTCGTAGAAATAGTGTTGCGTTGTGGTAGTGATGCCTTTAAGGATTTTGGGGTTATGCAGATATCTCGGTTATATGGGGTAGGTACGGCATCGGATCGCAGTCCGACATGCGTACGAAAACACCACTGGGAAATGATCGGAGATGCCCTAGGCAGGGTAGTGATGTCCAATATGTTCCCCAGACTGTCTGCCAAAGTTAGAATGTAATCTATTCGGGAGAGGCTATTGTGTACCCCGGAATGAAAGGTGAATTGTCAAGTCAAAGGGTAGCGGAAACGCCAAGCATCTATAAGGCCGAGCGCCTCGATGAACCCTGCGAATCGGGAGGCCCCACTGCCCTGGTCTCTGGGGGGTTGGCGATCAAGAGCACCATTGACTATGGTATTAAAATCTCCACCAATCAGGAGTTCTCCCTCTGGAAGGGCGAGCAAAAAAGTGCTAAAGGCTGGGAAGGCCACTGGGTGAAATGCTGGAGGGATATAGACTGACACTATATTATAGGCCCGTCCCTCCCACTGGCATGTGATGGCTGCGAAGCGGCCCTGCTCATCCGTCCATGTCGGATAATTACAAGCGGAAATTGTTTCCGCACTAAAATACCAACCCCTCGTGACCCCAAGGTAAACTCAGAGGGCACCAGCATCTGGAAGCCCCATGGGTCCATAGCTTTACAGGAGGAGCCCACGAAGTGCGTTTCCTGAAGCAGGGCCACTGCCGGGGTGTGTCGTTTCAAGTATTGTAAAACCAGCCCCCTCTTAATCTTATCGCCAAGTCTGCAAACATTCCATGTGAACAGTGATAGGGGGGTACTTGACATGAGGGGAGGTGGCGGTGGATCGGTCTCTTGCTCAATCTGCACTATCGTTTCTACCATGTCCCGTACGCTTGTCACTGGAGTAATGGCAATGTGACAGATGCGCAATGCATAAGTGGCGGTACTCTACCGCTGCCCGTTTTAAACATATAAACAACAAAAAACATAAACCAATTAACTGTCCCCCGCTGCTTTCCCTCTTCCCTGCCTCCCTTCATTACGGAATTAGAACTACCCACCTCCCCAACTGCGCAGAGTGCTTTGTGCCCATCCCTGATACCTTGATGGGGGGAGAGTCATCCGCAGCCCCTTATAACCTCCCCCTTCTCCGTTGTGTACCTTAGTGGCATAGTCACGTTCAGTGGGTCAATATAGTGAAGATGCAGCATTAATAAAGGCGCTCAATTCAACATAGTATAGTGTCTCAGAAGTGGCTTGTGGTCTCACAATCTTCTCCAGAAAGGCTTCGGTCACAGTGTCACCCACTGTGTGATAGAGTTCTGGGTCCAGCTTTCCGTTTGATCTCAGCCCTTCCATCAGCGCCAGTGTTCATTGTTAGTACAGTCGTGATTACTCTCCTCCGCTCGCTTGCAATGATCTTCCCGTTGCTCCTGTCTCTCCTGACTTCTCCAACGATTCGTCCCACACACGTTGCCCAATACCTCTGCCAGTTGGGCGTAAAAAAAAAACATGCTTTACCTTCTGCCTCCACCCTCAGTTTAGCCGGGAACAGCATTGAATATTTGAGTCCACGGTTCTGGAGCTCCTTTTTTACCTCAAGGAATCCACGGCGCTGCTTCATGACTGCCGCTGTATAGTCCAGAAAGATTGCGATAGTACTGTGATCAAGACGTAGTGTAGGGGCGATACGTGCTGTCTGCAATATCACATCCCGATCCCGGAAGTTGAAAATATGAGCAAGAGTGGGTTTGGAGGTGCTCCTGGTCTTGGTTCCCCCCCCCCCTGGGACCCGGTGTGCTCTTTCAACAGAGAAGTATGGTGGCACCCTTTTTAACTGGTTTGACTCCTACATTTCTGGAAGATCTCAGGCAGTTTCCCTTCCCCCTTTTGAGTCGGAATTGAAAATAAATCCTACATGGAGTACCACAGGTTCAGTTCTGATCCCCATCCTATTTAATGCTTACCTCGAGCCACTGCTGACCTTGATCAAATCCTTTGGGGTCTCATTTATAAACTATGCTGATGACACCCAATTAATATTGTCATTAGATAATGATACTACGCAGCTAGAAAATGTTCATGTCTGTGTAACTGAAATCACTAATTGGCTCAATAGGAACATTTTTAAAGTCTTCAGAAATAAAACAGAATTCCTGTGTTGTTCAAGGAAAACAACGAAAGAGTGAGGCCAAACAACGGAAAAAGAGAGGGAAAGCCAACACGAGGAAGCACTCTTGTTTAAAAAGAACCCTCGCTCACCAACCTAGTTAGTGACATGCTTCTTCACTGGGTCCCCACCAGAGACCCTTTCACATACAATGCACCCTATGTAGAGCTTGCCCCCTGTTCAAGACGTCTCAGGAACAGCAAAGACTTCAAGCTCGACGCCGTCTACGACGCCGCTGCCGACTCCGTGTCCTGAAGGCACTGCACAGGGCACCGCCGAGACGCCGTACCGCGACTCTTGTCCCACCGACAACTCCTGCTGATGCCACCACCGAGCTGCTGCTCGCAACGCGACCCGTGGGCACCACACTCCACACCGCCTCGCTTCACGACGATGCCTTGGTATCCCCGACGATGCCGCTCCACGCCGGAATCAATGCCGCTGCTTAGACCATGGTTCGAGGGCACCGCTCGTAAAGTTATATGATGCACCGCCCTCATACCGCACCGCAGCCTTGGCCTACCGACGCCAGTGCCATCGACTCCCGCTCGTCAGCTGACGACAGCGCTTCAGCAACGACGCCACCGCTGCTTGCTCCGTGACCTGCCAGCACCGCCTTCATCTCACACCGCGACCCTGGTCTCACCGACGACGCCATCTGACGCCGCCACCGAGCTGCTGCTCGCACCGCAACCTGAGGGCACCACACGCCGCACCGCTGCACTTCGCACCGCAGCACCAGACGCCAGCGCTCCTGACTTCAACAAAGAGGAGTTTTATCTACAATGCGTGTGACTCCGGAACCAACGCCTGCAGATGCTGTGTGCTCGGAAGCTCAATGAGAGATCATTGACGCCCTGCATTTCTGAAAGGTACTGTTTGCGGGTTATCCCGACGCCGTAGCTGGCCCGCGACGCCGTGGTCAGCCAGAACTGTTTGGATTTGTTTGCTCACGATGCCGTGATAGCCCCGGACGGAGCTATCGACATCAAGGAACTGTTTTACAAAGTTATTTTGCTAACTGAAGATTGTGGATTTTTATTGTTTTGGTCTTGTCTTAAGTATATAAAAATATTGGATATTTTTCTAAACTGGTGTGGTGTCCTTTTGTAGTGCTTACACTGTATTCCTGTTGGTTATGTGCAATTGCTTTACAAACTGCCTCTAAGATAAGCCTAACAGCTCGTGCCAAGCTACCAAGGGGGTGAGCAAGGGTTATTTTAGGAGTGTAACTCCCTTACCCTGACTAGGAAGAAGGGTCTCTATTTGGACAAAGGTGCAAGCCCTGGCCAACTAGAGACCCCCCATTTCTAAGTGGGTGTTTATTTTTTGGTATGTGGGTATGTCATTTTCTTTCCAATTTTTAGTGTGTTCACAATTTAGGGAAAGTATGCAAGGGTTTGAGGGGCCAGTGAGGAGTACAGTATTTTTGTGAAACTATTTAAGGGCAAGGTTTTTTATGTGTTTGGGTAATTTATTTCAGGGTTTAGTGTGGGTATTTATTTTGGGGGGATATTCTAGAGTGTCATATTTTACTGACATGATGGAGAGTATATGGGGGCCTAGGATTGTGAGTGCATTATTTTTGTGTAAGTATTTAAAATGGATAAAGCATTTATTGTTAGGGTTCAGTGTGGGTATTTATGTTTTGTGGGTCAATCAATCATTCAATCAGTCAGGATTTATATAGCACAACTAATCACTCGATAAGGAATCCAGGTGCTTGCAGATCCAGGAGGCTTATTCGAACACCCTGGTCTTGAGGGCTCTTTGGAATTTCCAGAAGAGAGATGATGTTTGGGAGCTGCATGGGGAGCTTAGTGTAGGACTTTGCTGCAATGTAGGAGAAGTTGCGTCCTTCACTTCTGCTTTGGTGGATGCAAGTCGTGCGGATAAGTGATAGGAAGGCTGAGCGTAAACTTCTCAATGGTAGGTGGAAGTTCAGGTTGTGGTTGATGTAGGGGAGGCCTTGGTTAGGTAGAACCTAGTATGTGTGCGTCAGCAGCTTCTGTATGAATAGCCAGTGGAGTTGCCTGAGGTGGAGGTGATGTGGTTGCATTGGGGGCGGTCGAGGACGGGCTGGGCTGCAGTGTTCTGTACGGTCTGAAGTCTCTGTAGGAGGTATGCAGGGATTCCTATGTAGAGAGTGTTGCCATTGTTCAGTCGGCTAGTGATTAGGGCCTGTGTCACGGTGCATCTCATTTGCAGGAGTAGCCAATTGAAGATCTTACGTAGCAGGAGCAGAGTGAGGAAGCAGGCGAAGGTGACAGTGTTGATCTGTGATTTCATGGTGAGCTTGTTATCAATGATTATTCTGAGGTTTCTGGCATGGTCGGCAGGTATAGGTGTGGGTCCCAGGTCTTGGAGCCACCTAGAGTCACTCCTTTGTGGCATATGGGTATTTATTGATTTTTTTCTGTTTCAATTTTAAGAATGGAATGTAGCGGTTGTAGGAGGGTCCAGTGGAGGAGTGTATTAATTTTATGAAATTATTTAAGGGGAGAGGCTTGGGTATTTATTTTGTGCAGTGTGGGTATATATATTGATTATTTTTAGTGCCTCAAATGTGAGGTATGGGATGTAAGGGGTATAGGTACCAAGTCAGAGTCTGAGTTCCCATAAGCATTAAACCCATCCAACAGCTGCTTCCAAGCCGCTACTGCTTCCGAAGCCCTCATCAGTGAGGGAGATGTGTATTCCACAGTTACCCACTCCAGTACATCTCAAACCCAAAGGTCTATACTCGGCACGCAGAACCACGTCCAGCCGATGGCTAGTTTGTGCTTCGCCAGGAGCAATGCAAGTTGCAGAAATGTGTAGGGTATTTTTGTGTTTCCGGGGTCTCTTTACCATCCCAGCAATCATGCCGGCGGCGTGCAAGGAATCTCAATGCTTGTGCCTCCCCACTCTAGTGACAACCTCCTTCCAGAACTGTAAAACCTTGGTACACTGCCATCCAAATGCATAAAGCTGGCACCTTCTTCCCTGCAGTGAACATGTTTTGCTGCCCTAGCAGGGTCTATTCTGTGTAGCCCCATTGGAGTTATATATGCGCGATGTAGAAAATTGAAGTGCAACAGGTTAAATCTATGGTTACAGGACACCTTCCGCACCAGACCACATGCAAGATCCCAGTCTGAGTCGTCAGTCGGGTCGCCCAGGTCAGTCTCCCAAGCCACTATCCTCCAAAAGGGAATTTTAAAGGTATCCTCCCTGAGAGCTTTATAGAAAACTGTAACAAGGTTTCTGCCCCCTCCCCACCTAATCAAGCCTCCCAGTGTATGAGAAAGTGACGAAGCCGCTGGGTGGGTGCCTCAGATCTCCCTGTCATGTTCTCCAGCTTGGCGTAGTGGAGGAAGTGACCCTGCCCTACGTCCAAGGTGTCTTGTGTGTCCTGAAACGTGAGCAGTGGTGGGCAGTGTCAGAACAGGCTGGTAGGGCAGGGCTGAGAGGGGGGCGGTGACAAGAAAAAAAAAGAAAAGAAAAGAAAACCACTTACATTCTGCTCGCCGCATCGCAGACTCAGTGCTCTTCTACACTGCACAGGCTTCCAGACTCCCCTGCAGCCAATCCAGACGCTGCTCAAATGCATAAGAGTAGCATCAGGATTGGCCTGAGTGCCCTCAATTTGAGCTCCCAGGGAGACTGGGAGCCTGTGCCTGCATGTCTCCAACCCAGCAACGCTGCTGGGTTGGAGATATGAAGTGCGCATGTCGGTTTGGCGGCCAGAGACGGCCGACCAACCAACATGCGCACTAACAGCAGTGCAGAAACACTCCCCCTCCAGCCTTTCAATGCCTGGCCCCGCCCAAAAGACTTGCTTTAAAAATAAAACAATAATACCCCTTATTATTATCATTTTCTTTTTTGAGTTTTGCGACTGTCGGCCTGGGGGGGCGATGCTCCACCATAGCAGAGGAGCTGCCGCTGCACATGAGGATACACTCTCCCAGGTAAAGGTCTCCTTCTAAAAGGCATCCCCCCTCTCTCCATCTTTCCATAGACATATCTAGATCTATGGACCAAAAGGGTTCAAGGTCCCAGACCTGCAACTCCCTGTCAAAGAGGGCCCTGCATAATACCTTTTCACCGCCAGTTCCCACACCTGAGCTGTGTGCTGTACGAGGTAGGGGATCAGGTCACCAGTGCAGCCACCTCTCATCAGCAGACACGGCAAGGTGTCCTTGCCAATCATACGCTGCAATAGCCGTTTGTCCCAGTTATCCGTGTCTGTTAGCCATCGAGCCACATGCTGAAGGTGTGCTGCGAAAAGTAGCCTTCCCCTCCTCCATGTCCCTCTTGAGCACCGACAGGGCGACTCGACTACACTTTCCAGCGCACACCAGAGAACTGAACAGGCTATCGAGACGGCAAAAGAAGTTCATCCTGAGAGGGAACGAGTTCTGAATAAGGTATAGGCAAGGTGGAAGAAAGACTGTTAGATTTGGGGGTCTCTAGTTGGCAAAGGTAGGTACCTTTGATCAAATAGGGACCCTTTCGTCTAGTCAGGGTTAGGGGCTACACTCCTAAAATAACCCCTGCTCACCCCCTTGGTAGCTGGGCACGAGCAGGCAGGCTTATCTCAGTGGCAGTGTGTAAAGCATTTGTGAACACATACAGTAATACAGTGACAACACTATAGATGGACACCACAGAGGTTGTAGTATAAAAATAAGTATTTCTTATATAGACTTATCACAAGACCAAACGACAAAAATCCACAATACTGTACTCAAAAATAGACTCTGAAATGGTAGGAAATAGCTCAGCTCTCTTAAGATTGTAAATGCATCACTTCACTCTCAAAGTACCTTGGATGCGTAACGCAAAGCAAACAAAAGGGTCGCAAGGAAGGTGATGCGTCGGTTCTTTACACTCAAGGGAGTGGATGCGTTGGTTCCTTACTGCTGCGGAGGGGAGTTGATGCTCGCTTCCTTACTGGGTGGGGAGGTGATGTGTTGGTTTCCTACTGCTCTCCGGTACAATACGACAGGATGGCGCTTCGCTGCGATACTCTTCTCCGGTGATGCGACGGCGACCTCTGCGGCGGCGGCACGCTTCTCCGGTGATGCGACGCACTTCGGTGATGCGACAGTGGCAGCGGCGGCACGCTTCCTTGGCGATGCAATGGCAACTGCTGCGGCGGCGACACGCTTCTCATCATTGAGTCACACTTCTAGCTCCTAACGACACGCAGTCTCTCAGAAGGCCCAGCACAACAGCAGGCACTTCAATTCCCAGCAAGGGAATTCAGGGGTGAGCTGGTTGGTGAAGTCTTGTATCCCTGAGACTTCAGGCAGGAGGCAAGCTCAAGTTCAATCCCTTGGAGATTCTTCTTCAAGTTGATGTAAAGCACACTCAGTCCACTTCTCCTTTCTTTGGCAATGAAGCAACCACTGCAGGCCAACACCCAAACACACAGCACAGGGGTAGTCTCCTCCTTCAGCTTCCTGGTTCTTCTCCTCAGCAAAGGTTCGTCTTGATTCCCAGAAGTGATCTAAAGTTCTGGGGTCTGGGTCCCCCCTTTTATACACCAAAATCCTTGGTCTCTGAAGGCAGAGAGTGTCTGTACCTAGTCCAAACCAGTTTTGTGCAGTCACGGAGCACTTTGTTTACAGGACTCCTTCTTTCCTTTGACAGTGTGGGCCAGGGTCATCAGACGCACCACAGGAGGTGGAGCCAGCATTGTGGAAGGCAGGCACAGCCCTATTCAGGCCCAGGTGCTACTCTTCCCACCACTCCTCATGTAGATAGGTCTATTCAGCCTTGTGCTGACTCACCCTGTCTCCTGGAGCACCCCAGCCCCTGTCACTCAGAAACCAGACATGGAATACACAACCTAGCAGAGGCAGGCTTGGATAGTTAGGCAAGAAAATACCTACTTTCTAAAAGTGGTATTTTCAAACACAGAATGTTAAAACCAAACTAAATTGTATTTTATCATTCTGAGTTCAGGCATACTAAATTTGTTTTTCTACCATGTTCCCTGGGTCAGATAGGATTATATGGTGTTATAATCAAACTGCCCATTCTGGCCTAAGGGGACAGGTAGCCTTGCAATAGTGAAAAACGAAAATGGCTGTAATTCACTATCAGGACATGCCACACACATCAGGGCATGTCCAAAATTTTACATACAATGCACGCGGCCATTTGGCCTACCTTAGGGGTGGCAAATATGTAGAAAAGGGAAGGTTTAGGGACTGGCAAGTGGGTGCACTTGCCAAGTCAACATGGCAGTACCAGACTGCACACAGGCTCTGCAATGGCAGGCCTGAGACTCACTTTACAAGCTGCTCTGGTCGGTGGCACAATCAGTGCTGCAAGCCCACCAGCAGCATTTGATTTACACACCCTGGGCACATGCAGTGCACTGTACTAGGGTCTGACAGGTAAACCAAATAAGCCAATCATGGAGTCACTAATCCATACATCAATTTAACATAGGGAGCACTTGCACTGTGGCACTGAATAGCAGTGGCACAGTGCCCAAAGCATCTAAAACCAGCAAAAACATCAGAGGCAACAGCAAAAAAATGGAAGGGAGACCCACGCCAATGGTGCCAGGTCTAACAAAGACCAGCTTGGCAATGGCTGCCCATCTAATCACGGACAAGGGCAGCATCTTCCAAAAGTCTATCGACCCAGTCAGGCCTCTCAACACACTGTCCACATTGAGGAGTTTGTAGATGTCCTCTGTATTTTGCAGCCATCAGCCCCAAGTCGCAAAAACTCGTCCTCCCCCAGTGAATCCCGAAATTGGGCAACTGTTCAGGTGGCATCGTGGCTTACCTCCCCCAATGGAAACAGTAAAGTCTTTCTGATATTGACTCGCAGGTAGGAGACACAACTAAAAGGAGTAATTGATTTTAGGGATCAGGGTAGGTATTTATCTGTTTGTGTAGGTACATATTATTAAAACATAGTGCATTCACTTTTTTCAGGGACAAGATGTAAGGGTTATTGGGACTCTGCGTGGAGAATGTGTTATTTTTGGGCAACTATTTATGGAGAGAGATTTTTAAGTAATGCAGTAATTTATTTTTAAGATTCACAGAGGGTTTTTATTTTTTTTAGGGTGATGGTATATATATATATATATATGTATATATATATATATATATATATATATATATATTACCTACTGGCGGTCGCCAGTAGGTAGTTATAGTTAACTTTTTATCCTCCTACCAACATGATGCCCCCGGAGGTACTCGCCTTTGAAGAAGCTGTAACGAAGGAGGTAGAACTACTACAAGTCAGGAAAAACACATTCAACAATCTGAGCAAGAAGGAACGAGAAGCCTTGATCTCCCTTCAATCCAGGACTGACATGATTATAAAACCGGCGGATAAAGGTGGAGCCACGGTTATCCAAAGTACTAGTGCCTATAGGACTGCATGTATGAATTTACTGGCAGATATTAAGTACTATAAAAAGATCAATAGAGACCCAACACAACGGATTAAAACAACCATCTCTACGTTGACAGCAAATGCACTAGACAGGGAGTGGATTACAAAGAAGGAACATGACTTCTTAAATCAAGAGGACCCAAGAATACCTTTATTTTACACAATCCCGAAAATACACAAAGGGAAAATACCACCGCCAGGAAGACCAATTGTTTCTGGGATAGGGTCCATTCTTGAACCTCTATCCAAATATACGGATTGGTTCCTGCGACCTCTTGTAACGAAGATCAAATCCTATGTACAGGATACCAAGCACCTTTTCAATCGACTGGATAGGATACAATATAATCCAGATAAGAACATCCTGGTCAGCCTTGACGTTGAGGCGTTGTATACTAACATCCCTCAGGCTGAGAGTATCAGGGTAGTTGAAGAGATCCTCAAAAAAGAAGAATGGCCATGGGCGGCACCAATTGAATGGATCACCACCCTTATCCATTTGGCACTCACTGAAAACTTTTTTAAGTTTGAAAACCAGATATATCTGCAAACCCATGGCACTTCGATGGGCAGTACATTCGCCCCGAGCCTGGCCTGTCTATATGTGGGACACTTTGAAGATCAACATATATGGACACATAATCCGTTCTCTGACAACATACGTTGTTGGTATAGATATATTGACGACGTCCTCTTGATCTGGGAAGGAGATACGGCTGTTCTGGAAACATTTAAGACATGGATCAACAGTTTGAATCCCCATCTCCATTTCACAATGACAATGAACAAAGAAAGAATATCCTTTCTAGACGTAGTCTTCACAGCTAGTGAAGGTACCCTTAAGAACTCTCTGTTTACCAAAACCACAGATAAGAACAGCCTACTCAGATTTGATAGCGCACATCCACGCTCATTAAGGGAGAATCTACCTGTAGGTCAGTTCTTAAGGGTCCGCAGAAACTGCTCTGATCTGGAAACATACAAAAAGGAAGCAGCTATCCTCACTAACAAACTCAAACAAAAAATGTACCCAAAAAAGATCGTAGATAGAGCAAACAAGAGAGCCCGCAACACACCAAGAGAGGCCCTATTGGAGACACATGCAAAAAAACACTCTGACCAATTGATATGTGTTACAACATATAATACATCTTCAAATGACCTAAAGAAGATAATGAACAAAAGGTGGTCCATTCTGACCTCTAACACAATATCTTTTGAGAAACCTATGTTCTCATTTAAAAGGAACACAAGTCTGAGAGATATACTGGTACATACTGACACATATACACCAAAAACTACCAGTCAATCAACTCTCTGGAGAACGCCTCAGGTTATGGGACACTACCCATGTGGTACATGTGTAGCATGTCCATTTACTGAACACACCAAAACAATAGAACTAGGATTACACTCTCCATGGGAACAGAGAACACACACCAATTGTAACTCTGAAGCAGTGATCTATATGATCAAGTGCCCGTGCGACCTAATGTATATCGGAATGACAAGTCGAAAAGTAAAAGTACGCATCAGTGAACACAGGAGCACAATAAGACGTGCAATAACAGCAACTAATCTGACTGCACACTATAATGAGAAAAAACACAAGGACACAGAAATAAAGTGGACCATCATAGAAAAAATCAAACATGTGAATAACCTCCAACACAAACTCCTAGAACGTGAACAACGTTGGGTCCATCGATTGAAAACCCATGATAGGGGCCTAAATGACTGTATACCCTGGAACCAACTAAATAAATGAAGGAAAGGGATTATATTACAACTAGGCCCTGTACTCGCGTATTAATATGCGCCCTAAAACTGTATATCCAACTTAGGGACCTTAATATGGCGGCCATATGAGCATTGATTCAATTTCTAAATAATAGTACCTGAACACGTTATGATATGGCTTGCGTACCCACCTTCCAACGAAGGGAATATGAATATGACATCGTATATTCCACGACTTTACATCAGTCCCTATAAAAGGATAATACTTCTCAAAATATTTCTCATTATATACCAAAATTCAAATTCCCCGAATGTCTTTCACTAGGGGCTTCGTGAGAATTAACCATATGCATTAATAACTTTAATCCATCAAAAGGTTTTTCACAAATTGGGCATTAAAAAACCCCCACGATCACTGTTAGAGTATGTTGTTTTTCTACTTGGCTTGTGAACCCAACTTAGGTTTACCCATATCATGAGCCTATATAATTATCACTTACACCTACACTATTTTTAATTAAATTCGGGACTCGTGATTAATTTAATTAATACAAACAGTCTTACATGACACTAACGTGTCACCGATCGGAGAAGCAGACAAACATACTGAGCTTCTCTTGTGGTCTTCTAACGCTTAAGTATAGCGCGTTAATTTGTTGTTGTGTCTGTTTTCAATGAGACAATAGGTTAAGAAGTGTTGTCAGACGATATACATTTACCGTAGTTTTTTACGATTGTTACAAGGAACTACAATTCCCTTGGTTCCTTATACGTTTTAGGCTTAATTACGTACTTCTGACCACGCCGAGTGTCGTTAAACAATCAGCACCTTTGACAACGCAGACTGCAAGTAATACTGAAATATTGCACTTCACCTTGATTCTTTGTCTATTGACAATGGGATAAGAAATTGAAACGAAATGTAAAAAGACCTAGATTTCCGGTAGTGGCTCACGATTATAACAAGGAACTACAATTCCCATGTTTCCTTGTACGTTACAGGCGTCATTACGTACTTCGGACCGCGCCGAGTGTCGCCTACCAATTAGTTCCTATGACAACACAAGGGTACTTAAACGCGGTTCCTTCGCATTACTAACGCGAAAGCCGGGAACCGGAGCCAAGTAGGTGTGCACGCGGGGCAGGACTCTTGAAGAAGTAAGTTGCAGATTGGCATTTTTGAATTCTATTGCGAACGTTCTCATCCTGTGTTCCTCTACATGGGAAATACGAGGGTCTAGACACGCGGTTTTTAGAAAAAAACCACTTACTATATTTACCTACATTTCCCTTAACCTCCTGGGGTCATAATTTTAGGGTTTGACTATAGAGCTACCCCTAGATGCTTTACGGTCCCCTGAGATACAGAAACCATTCAAGAATTGGGAAAGGGAATGTTTCTTTTTATTTTTTACGCACAAAAGCAGGAGGGATAATGATAAATGAACATGACTAAGATTACCGTTATTCTATTCACAAACACGGTATGAAAGTGGAGTGAGTGTGAGTGTGAGGCATGGAGTGTGTTACTAGTGAATATATAGACGTACTGACACGAATTATGGTCAGGTTTTTGAGTACAATTGCCACCCCACAACTCATCTGTCACGTAACAGTATTATGTGAAGATATGCACGTGAGTGGCACAAGTTTGGAAGCAATTGATTACCACTATGTCATAGACACAATTTGGCACATGTGGTTCGTTAATTAGTTCCAGAGCACGCAATGTGGGACAAAGTATTGCAGAGACACTATGACATTACTATACAAATGTGTGTTGTTTTTGTTTTTGTGTCTTCTTTGTTGTCTGTTTTTTCTTTACAGATGGAGTATAACATATGATTGGTAAATTATCAATCATCCAAACAAGGAGCAGCTACTCTGCCCTTGCATCACGTACAGGATAGGGAATTCCCTTCTGTCCTGTCTCCTAGGGAGGCCCAACCTAGCCCTGATGAAAGTCCAGGACCTTTAAGGCCATTATAGGACTGAAACATGTTGGCACTAGGGTCTTAGGACCATAAGATTCCTAATAAGACCCAATATTTGTTTTTTAGCTACCCAGACAGACCCAAGAATAAAGGGATACCGGGGATCTGTTTGAGGTATTTTAACTTATTTAGCCCCCCAGGTCAACAACTTCTATCAAGAGCTCCCAACACTGTGGTTGAGCCCACCCCGACTTTTAGGCGTCGGGGTGACCCGATGATGAAGCATGACACCACTAGGGTGTGTGAGGGTAAATAAACAAAAAGGAAGATTTTCCTTGCTCACCTTTTGGTGAAGACGTAAGAATTTACCCTATCTAGATCCTTCACATCTCTCCCCACTGAAGTGTACCTGTATCAACTGCGGTTGATTCGTTAGAGTAATTTAAGTGTTTAAGTAAAAAAAAAAAAAAAAAAGTTATAGTTAGGACCACGTTTCCATAGGAAATCCGCAACATTCTATTTTGAATAACTTTGGCGCCGGTCAACGAATCCTCACGAATTTTTCAAAATAGGTGGGGCGCTACGCTCCGCTCCTACCCTGAAAGTCTCGGGGGGATTCGTCAAGCGGGGGCTGAGATAAAAGGGGGGTCCCAAAACACGTTTTTCCCATGCATTTTTCCATAGGACCTTTAGACACAGCTACAGCCCGAACGGCTGAACAGAATTACTAGAAATTTGGCAGAGAGGTAGTACTCAGGTCAAGGAAGTGCCTTTTGTAGGTTTGGTGTAAATCTGTTCAGTAGATTCTGAGAAAATAGCATTTAAATCAATATATATATCTGTGACAGCTTACGGTGCGCTTACGGTGCGCTTACCGTACGCGTACGGTGGCGTGCGCGAGCGCGATTCTGATTGGCTGTTAGATCTTAGTAAACATTCGAATCGGTCGAAACCAGGAAGCGGCGGCCGCCATTTTATGTGTTTCACACAGAAAAAAAAGGGTGATAATTTGAAAAGGGGGCAAGGAGGAGAGTTACAGACCCCCTAACATTTGAAAGGGGGTCAAAGAAGGACAGAAAAGTACAAAAAAAACATTTATTGATTTTAAAAAAAAATCGCGGGGTACGCGTACGGTAAGCTTACGGTAAGCTTACCGTACGCGTACGGTAGAAAAAAAAAATAAAAAAAGAAATAAAATTCAGATTTAAGTGTTTAGATATTAGGGGGCTCTAAAAAGAGCCGTTGTGTTTATGAAGTGATTTTTTAGTGGTACCTACAAGTAAGTACCGATGCAGAGTCTAAGGTTCAAGAGGAAGACTCTATTCCCTTCATCATTGAAGTGCACACCATCTCCTCTATAAATGTCTTGCATGTCGTAACGCAAGTTGTTGTGGTAAATGGATCCCATACCATAGTCTCGGAGGAAAGCAGAAACAGATTTGTTGACGTGTTTTCTTGCTTTGTCAATCTGTGGACAGAAATGATTGGACCAGTTCCATTTTTGCCTTTGGCATATGTTAGAAAACACAAAGGCAGTTTTAGGGAAAAGTGAAAACAGTTGTGCAAAGGTCTCCTTCATAAGCATTTCCAGACCTACCCCAGTCAAAGTGCCTAGGTCATTGCCACCACAGTGCACTATTATGAGGTCAGGGTGTTGGTTTTGCATGAAGGATTTCACCAATGGCATCAATTGGTGCCACTTTAACCCTCTCTGACCAATCCATTTAATGTCTACATTTGGCAAAGCAAGGTCTCTCACCATATCTGTTTTCTCTGCATACTTTTCACTCCAGAAGACATAGCTGTGCCCTACAATCCACACTGTGAACATCTTCAAAGGAGAACTGGATGCACTCAGGAGGTGTAATTCAGTAGAATGGAAAAAAGAAATGAAAGACAGTTTGGAAATGGAGGCAAACATATATATATTTTTTTTTAAACTGATTGGCTGTTTCATACCATTCTAGAATAAAAACTAGGCTGTATGTGTAAATTTATAGAAGCATCTTTTGTATTGGTACAGAAAAATGTGTTACCAAAGAACAGTACTATGGATTTGCTGTTCGGTTTGAAAAGTCAAGCACTCCTGCTCTTTGGAAATGAAACATTGTTTGGTGAACTTCTGACCTGACTCTACACAGCAGTGTTCCATGAGCTGTTGCTATGGTAGCAGGCAGAAGTCAAGTTGGGGGAAGGGTACTAGGCAGAAGTCAAGTTGGGGGAAGGGTACTTTTGGAAAAGTGTTGGTTTTTAACCAATAGAAATGTGTGATTACATTTGAAAAAAAGGGGGAAGCACTGAGATTTGAAACTTACATGTATATGTGTGGAAAAATAGAGGGAAACTTTGCCATTATCTGGTTCTGCTGAGAGGAGAGAGGTGTAGAGAACAGAGATCCTGGCTCTGATAATCTGCTGTTTGAGTGCCACATTTCTTTCACAACTAACTAATTTTAAAGGTGAGTTTAGAGTTTGAGAGGGGATGTATATGGTAAATTAAGAAATGAATAATAGAATTGGAATTCCTTTTGTTGAAGTTGTGTTTATTATTTTCTGTTTTGGGAGAAATTTAAATGTGAGGAACATGTAAAATAATATGGACTATGTTTTCACGAAAATTTAAGGTGTACTGGTAAAAATAAGGAATACTTTAAGGGTTTGAGGTTGCACTCAGTAATGCAAATACATTCAGCATCAGTGAGGCTGGTTGCCCTTGCTGGAGTGTAGTGAGTCACCCAGGTTACACATGTTGCTGGTCTAAGAAAGCTGTTTGGTATTGCTCTGGTGATTTTACATTTGCATTAGATGGAAAGGGGGAGCCATTTTTTTGTATGCAGAAGCAGACTCTTAGCACACAGCCAGCTGGTTATCCTGTGGAATCATGCACAGTATTCACAACCGAGTGGGGTTTGAGGTTTCAGCCAGTAATGCAAATACATTCAGCATTACTAAGGCTGGTTGCCCTTGGTGGAGTGTAGTCAGTCACCCAGGTTACACATGGTGCTGGTCTGAAAAAGCAGTTTGGACATGTGCTTTTATCAGAATCTGAAAAGTGGATTCATAATGTGTCAGTCTGTAAAAGTGTTTATCACTTGCCAAAAAAAAGAGTAGTAAGTGTGCTTTCAAATTGGCAAAGAAATTTCGTTTTGTGACTAATGTGGAAACATGACTCTGTGTGTAAATAGGAATTACAGGCAGAGATTTATTGCGTATTGCTCTGGTGATTTTACATTTGCATTAGATGTAAAGGGGGAGCCGTTTTTTTGTATGCAGAAGCAGACTCTTAGCACACAGCCAGCTGGTTATCCTGTGGAATCATGCACAGTATTCACAACCGAGTGGGGTTTAAGGTTTCAGTCAGTAATGCAAATACATTCAGCATCACTAAGGCTGGTTGCCCTTGCTGGAGTGTAGTCAGTCACCCAGGTTACACATGGTGCTGGTCTGAAAAAGCAGTTTGGACATGTGCTTTTATCAGAATCTGAAAAGTGGATTCATAATGTGTCAGTCTGTAAAAGTGTTTATCACTTTCCAAAAAAAAGAGTAGTAAGTGTGCTTTCAAATTGGCAAAGAAATTTCGTTTTGTGGCTAATATGAAAACATGACTCTGTGTGTAAATAGGAATTACAGGCAGAGATTTATTGCGTATTGCTCTGGTGATTTTACATTTGCATTAGATGTAAAGGGGGAGCCATTTTTTTGTATGCAGAAGCAGGCTCTTAGCACACAGCCAGCTGCTTATCCTGTGGAATCATGCACAGTATTCACAACCGAGTGGGGTTTGAGGTTTCAGTCAGTAATGCAAATACATTCAGCATCACTAAGGCTGGTTGCCCTTGCTGGAGTGTAGTCAGTCACCCAGGTTACACATGGTGCTGGTCTGAAAAAGCAGTTTGGACATGTGCTTTTATCAGAATCTGAAAAGTGGATTCATAATGTGTCAGTCTGTAAAAGTGTTTATCACTTGCCAAAAAAAAAGAGTAGTAAGTGTGCTTTCAAATTGGCAAAGAAATTTCGTTTTGTGACTAATGTGAAAACATGACTCTGTGTGTAAATAGGAATTACAGGCAGAGATTTATTGCGTATTGCTCTGGTGATTTTACATTTGCATTAGATGGAAAGGGGGAGCCATTTTTTTGTATGCAGAAGCAGACTCTTAGCACACAGCCAGCTGGTTATCCTGTGGAATCATGCACAGTATTCACAACCGAGTGGGGTTTGAGGTTTCAGTCAGTAATGCAAATACATTCAGCATTACTAAGGCTGGTTGCCCTTGGTCGAGTGTAGTCAGTCACCCAGGTTACACATGGTGCTGGTCTGAAAAAGCAGTTTGGACATGTGCTTTTATCAGAATCTGAAAAGTGGATTCATAATGTGTCAGTCTGTAAAAGTGTTTATCACTTGCCAAAAAAAAGAGTAGTAAGTGTGCTTTCAAATTGGCAAAGAAATTTCGTTTTGTGACTAATGTGGAAACATGACTCTGTGTGTAAATAGGAATTACAGGCAGAGATTTATTGCGTATTGCTCTGGTGATTTTACATTTGCATTAGATGTAAAGGGGGAGCCATTTTTTTGTATGCAGAAGCAGACTCTTAGCACACAGCCAGCTGGTTATCCTGTGGAATCATGCACAGTATTCACAACCGAGTGGGGTTTGAGGTTTCAGTCAGTAATGCAAATACATTCAGCATCACTAAGGCTGGTTGCCCTTGCTGGAGTGTAGTCAGTCACCCAGGTTACACATGGTGCTGGTCTGAAAAAGCAGTTTGGACATGTGCTTTTATCAGAATCTGAAAAGTGGATTCATAATGTGTCAGTCTGTAAAAGTGTTTATCACTTGCCAAAAAAAAGAGTAGTAAGTGTGCTTTCAAATTGGCAAAGAAATTTCGTTTTGTGGCTAATATGAAAACATGACTGTGTGTAAATAGGAATTACAGGCAGAGATTTATTGCGTATTGCTCTGGTGATTTTACATTTGCATTAGATGTAAAGGGGGAGCCATTTTTTGTATGCAGAAGCAGACTCTTAGCACACAGCCAGCTGCTTATCCTGTGGAATCATGCACAGTATTCACAACCGAGTGGGGTTTGAGGTTTCAGTCAGTAATGCAAATACATTCAGCATCACTAAGGCTGGTTGCCCTTGCTGGAGTGTAGTCAGTCACCCAGGTTACACATGGTGCTGGTCTGAAAAAGCAGTTTGGACATGTGCTTTTATCAGAATCTGAAAAGTGGATTCATAATGTGTCAGTCTGTAAAAGTGTTTATCACTTGCCAAGAAAAAGAGTAGTAAGTGTGCTTTCAAATTGGCAAAGAAATTTCGTTTTGTGACTAATGTGAAAACATGACTCTGTGTGTAAATAGGAATTACAGGCAGAGATTTATTGCGTATTGCTCTGGTGATTTTACATTTGCATTGGATGGAAAGGGGGAGCCATTTTTTTGTATGCAGTAGCAGACTCTTAGCACACAGCCAGCTGGTTATCCTGTGGAATCATGCATAGTATTTACAACCGAGTGGGGTTTGAGGTTTCAGTCAGTAATGCAAATACATTCAGCATCACTAAGGCTGGTTGCCCTTGCTGGAGTGTAGTCAGTCACCCAGGTTACACATGGTGCTGGTCTGAAAAAGCAGTTTGGACATGTGCTTTTAACAGAATCTTAAAAGTGGATTCTTAATGTGTCAGTCTGTAAAAGTGTTTATCACTTGCCAAAAAAAAGAGTAGTAAGTGTGCTTTCAAATTGGCAAAGAAATTTCGTTTTGTGACTAATGTGGAAACATGACTCTGTGTGTAAATAGGAATTACAGGCAGAGATTTATTGCATATTGCTCTGGTGATTTTACATTTGCATTAGATGGAAAGGGGGAGCCATTTTTTTGTATGCAGAAGCAGACTCTTAGCACACAGCCAGCTGGTTATCCTGTGGAATCATGCACAGTATTCACAACCGAGTGGGGTTTGAGGTTTCAGTCAGTAATGCAAATACATTCAGCATCACTAAGGCTGGTTGCCCTTGCTGGAGTGTAGTCAGTCACCCAGGTTACACATGGTGCTGGTCTGAAAAAGCTGTTTGGACATGTGCTGTTTTCATAATCTGAAAAGTGGATTCAAAATGTGTCAGACTGTAAAAGTACTTATCACTTGCCAAAAAAGTAGTAGAAAGTATGCTTTGCAATTGGCAAAGAAATTTCGTTTTCTGCCTAATTTCAAACCATGACTCTGTGTGCACACAGGAATTGTTTTTAGATATTTAATTTGTGATGGTGTTATTGTGATTTTCACTTGTAGGAAAGGGGTACATAGTATTTTAAGATTTGAAAAGATCATAAAAAATGTAGTAATATATTTAAATAAAATAAAGGATTTTTTTTTTAGTTTTTTTCAGGTATTGCTGAAGAGCAGTGAACAAAATTTAAGATGCCTACAAAATCCAGACTAAGAAAAGACCACAAAAAAAATCTAAATTTGAAGACAACTGGAGGACCTAAGTTAGTTGGAGATGCTCATGTTGGGAAAAAGAACAAATCTTCTGGTAAGCAGACAAAAGATTTTTTAAAGAATATCTTCAAAAAAAGGAAAAATGTACAAAATGTCTGTACTGGAAAGAATGTTTTCAATAGAAAAAAACAGGAAAAAATTGAGAATTTAGTTAATGCAAATATACCTTCTGCAATAACAAAGATTAACTTAAACAGAAAAACAGCGTTTAAAGAGATACGTAGAAAAATGTTTCAGAGAAGAGTTATGTCCAATTTAATAAAGGATGTGAAGAAATATAAGCAAAAGGCAAAATATTACAAGAGAAAAAAAGAAATTGAAGCCATTGCAGCAAAGGCATTAGAATTAAAAAGGAAACTATTCATTTTAATTTTGAATAGGATGCGTACATTAGATAAAATGGTTAATGTACTGAAATCACAAAGCAAAAGGAAAAGAGTAGTGAACAGAACAAACTTTTGTAAAGTGTTTTTAGGAAAGTGGATGCATAGTTCAAGTAGTGAACCTTTTTTTAATGAAGAGAGTTATTTTCAAAGTAATAGTTTGCTGCATGCAGTTGACACCAGAGGTCGTGCTTATGAAGTGAAAAATGGTTGCATAATGGAGAAGGAGATAATGGTTCCAAGAGATGAGGTACAAGTGATGGCGGATGAGGCTATGGGGAGACGTCCTAAAGCCCCAGTGTACACTTGGAATTGTAGTAGTATTTGCACTGTGCGTCAGGAATCTATTGATAAATTTCGTGAGTTTCTAAGAGAATATAGTAAAAAAAGTGTAAAACAGAAGATTAAGGTGCTTCAAAGTCTAGATCCATGCAGAGTGAGAGAGAATACTGGTTTGCAGGGTCATTCTCTGGCTTGTCTATCTAGAAAAGTGTGTAATAGTGTTTTCCATCATTTTAGGATGCTGGCTGTTCATCATACTGAAATGAGAAAGTTTGTGAGACGGTTGTATTTTGCTAAAAGTCCAGCAATAAAGTTAGATGAATTGAATAGGGCTCTGTTCCGTGGATCGGTATCAGATGTAGAGAAGGTTGTTGATGAAATTCAGTTTTGTTACTTTGGTCCTGAACAAAACAGTGCAGAAAAGGACACAGTAAATGAGGAAGAAGTGGAAGAGAATGTAGAACCCTCTGTAAGTAAGACATTTAATGATCACATAACAAAATTTGAAAAAATCTCTAATGAAAGACCAAATATTATTTGTATTTGTTGCCGCAGAACTCATTATAGAAAACAAACTAGGAATGTTGATCTCTACAGAAAGAGTGAAAATGAAGATAATTATAAGTGGAAAGATTTTGCCACATACATATTTCTAGAAAATTGTTTTGAATTGGGTGAAGATCAGCGTATTTGTAAATACTGTTACAACAAGTTAGAGGAAAATAGAATGCCGACCAGAGCTGTACATAATAATTTAGAATTGGATGCTATTCCTGCTGAACTTTCTGAGTTAAATACATATGAGTCTATACTTATTCAATGTGTTCATCCGTTCCAGACCATAGTACGTATGGAGCCTAAAACTGGTAAATTACCTCCTTCAGATTTACTGAGAGGTTTAAAAGGTAGAGTGGTGTATTTGCCCTTGGATTTGAAAAAAAATATGGAAACTATTGATGCGGATACTTTGGAAACTGAACCATTAGTTATTCTGGTTAATGGTGTACCTACAAAGAATAAGAAGATTTGGCAGGAGCTGGTAGATGTACGGAAAGTACAAAGAGCAAATTTGTATTTGAAAAGGAATAACAAATGGTATGAATCAATTTATATAGAAGAATAAGAAGAAGATTTACAAGAAGACACAGAAACACCAACTGGACAAATTGAAAAAGTGGACAAGTCAAAGGAAGAAGAAATTTATGAACATTTTAGCATACATCCTCTTCATTCAAAAGAAGTTATGGGAGACAATATTGATCTGTTTCAGATGAAGAAAGCAAAAGGAACTCCCGTGAGTGTATGGGAGGAGAGCTTGGAAGCTCGATGTTTTCCCCAGCTGTTTCCTACAGGAAAAGGAGGACGATACGATGAACGTCCAGAACAGATTCCAGCTTCTGAGTATCGGACTACAAGACTATATGCTGAAGATCCCAGATTTCGACAAAGTATTCCTTATTTGTTCCATCTTTTATTTGAAAGCGACTTGTCTGCACTGTCTTATGCAGTAAATCACATTTTAAAAAGTGGAGTACATTTACAAAATGTGTCTGCTAAGGATTTTATGGAGAAAGTGCAGCACCGAGATGATCATTTGGAAACACAACTGATCAATCTGATGGCTTGTCAGCGTGGGACAAATGAATATTGGTACCGACGCCATGGTGAATTAAAATGCATGTTACGGAATTTAGGAACACCAACATGGTTCGTTACCCTAAGCTGTGCTGAGTACGCTTGGGATGATTTACTGGATTTTCTACGAGAGGCAAATTCAAACATTAAAAACATCGAATACAAGACAGCAGGAGAACTGTGCTCATTGGATCCGGTTAATGTTTGCAGATATTTCAATCATAGATTTGAGGCTATGATGTCCTTCATCTGCAATAAAAAAAATCCACCTCTTGGAGAAGTAGTGGATTTCTTTTGGAGAAAAGAGTACCAGGCAAGAGGTGCTCCTCATATTCATATGCTGTTGTGGATCAAGGATGCCCCAAAGTTTGGAACAGATACTGATGAAGCAGTGTTATCTTACATTGAAGAATATGCAACATGTGCTATACCAAAAAGCACAGAAGAGAAAAAGTTAAAGGAGCAAGTTTTACGTTTCCAAAGTCATCGGTGTGGAAAATACTGTCGACGGAAATACAAGAGCAAAGAAAAATACTACACTAAATGTCGATTTGGATTTCCTAGACCTGTTCTTTCAAATGGAAGAGTAAACAGTTTTATGTCATCTGTGAGACATACTATCACAAGAAAATCACCTAAGAATACCTACAACCTAAAAAGAAAAGAAGAATCAAAAAATATAAATGACTACAACCCAGTCATTTTATCCATGTGGAATGCTAACATGGATATACAGTATGTAGCTGACAATTCCATTGCTGTTGCTCGATATGTAACGTCTTACATTACTAAATCTGAAAAAACTGAATTGAAAGAAATGTGGGAAGAGATTTCTCACGAGAAGACTGTCAGTAAGAAGCTGTACAGTTTCAGTTTAAAGATGTTATCGCATCGAGAAATTGGATCCTACGAATGTTCAGATAGGTTATCTTCTGCAAGTCTCTACTCGAAATCAAGAAGAATAAATTGGGCAAGTTTAGGCCTTGCAGCAATGAGAAATCGGGTACTGAAATCTGTTGGAGAAATTGAATATTTGGCCGAGAATGACCCAGAAAGTACAGATATTTTGAAATCAAACATGTTGGACACATATTATCCCAAGAGAAGTCAACATCTGGAGAACATGTGTCTCTATGAAGTGCTGCAGAACTACATTTATTCACGGAAAGCCGCAGAAGACATCAACAATGGAAAATATAAAGTCATTGGTGAGGAAGGATGTTTGGTGAAGCAAACAAAAGGAAGTTTGAAAAATCACAGGAAGCTGAGTTGCGACACTACTGACAAAAAGGAATTTTACTACTTGGCTCTTTTACAGCTATTTAAACCCTGGCGTACAGAGGATGAACTACTGGGAGAATTTCAAAGCTATGAAGATTCATTTAATTCTTGCAAAGACAGCATACAATGCAATACATTCACAACTTATCTGCAAATGTTAAATGAAGAATTTGAACAGGAAACTACAATTGCAACAGAAGTAGCTAGAGACAGTTCTCAGGACAGCCAAAGTTCAGGAACACTCAGTCAAGATCCCCTAGGACAACCAATCGTTGAAAATGAAGCATCAATAGCCATGAATGAAGTGGCAACGGCTATGAATCAAGCTCAAGAAGAATTTATAGACTTACAAAATTTGGAAAGACAACTGAACGAAGAGCAGCAACAAATTTATGAAGAGATCAGAAACAAAATTGATCACGGATTTCTACATGAAAAAAATGAGTGTTCATGCACATCATTTCATCCAATCAGGATGTATGTAAGCGGACAAGCTGGAACTGGAAAAAGTTTCCCTATAAAAGTCATCAGAAGCTACCTACAGCAAAAAACGGATTCTACTTTGTCTTGTGTGGTTACTGCTCCAACTGGGTTAGCAGCATATAACATAAAAGGAATCACTTTACATCGTTTGCTAATGTTACCAGTGGAGCATGAGAACAAAATATAATACAACAAGCTAACTGGAGAAGCATGCTTGGAAGTTTCAAGAGTATTGAAGAAGATGCAAGTTCTCATTATTGATGAGGTGAGCATGGTATCAAACTTAATGCTTGCCTTTGTGCATTTAAGAATGCAGCAAATTCTAAGGACAGACTATGACGTGTTATTTGGTGGAAAACATGTCATAGTTTTTGGGGATCTTCTACAGCTTACTCCAGTTAAAGGACAACCAGTGTTTAATACTGTGACACATGAAGACACGAAGAAGTCATTGGGAAGCATCGGTAATGCAAATATTTGGTCCTTCTTTGAGTACAAGGAACTTACTACTAATATGAGGCAAGCAAACGATGAAGAATATGGAAGTATTCTGAAAGATATCAGGATTGGACTACTCACAGAAGTTGGCAAAAAAGCATTACAGAGTCGGCTGCTACATAATTTATTTCCAAAGGAAGAAATAGTTGCAGAGAAGATATACAAGAACATTGCAGAAAAGAAAAGTGTCATTTGCTTAATGCCAACTCTACGTGAATGCTCAATATTCAATGAGGAGCTTTTAAAATTGGAAAAGGAAGATATCAGGAAATTGGAAGCAGTGGACAAAATTGAGGATGGAAGAATTACTATCACATTAACAGGCACACTGAAAAATAAATTGGATTCACTAGAGAAGAACATTTCCAAAACAGCTGGATTAGAAAAAAATCTGTATGTTTGCATGAACTGTAGAGTATTTTTAAGGAGAAATTTGGATGTTGAAAAAGGTTTAGTTAATGGAGCTATGGGAAGAGTTGTGGGTTTTATTAATTATCAGAAAAAAGATGGAATTGAATGTTTAAAAATAAAATTTGATCAGATAGAAGAAGTTAAAGACATTTGTCGTTGTTCAGTTCGTTTCATGCTTGTGAAAGACTTATATGTACATAGGAAGCAGTTTCCTTTTTCGCTAGCATATGCTGTAACTATTCACAAGTCTCAAGGATTGACTGTAGATTGGGCTTTTGTGAACATTGGTTCAACTGTGTTCAAAGAAGGTATGGCTTATGTAGCTTTGTCACGAGTGAAAACATTATCTGGTTTATTCATGATAGACTTTGATGACTCAAAAGTTAGTGCTGATACAAATTGTGTAAAGGAGTATAATAGATTAAGAAGAACCTATGCTCCTCATTTAGGTCAGTATCCTGTGTTGGAGAAACGTGTAGTTTCTCGTAAAAGGAGAAATGAGAATATCTGTAATGAAGATGTAGAGAGGAGGAAAAAAAAGAGGAGTGATGTAATTGCAAGCAAAAAGAAAAAGGAAAATGAAGAAGAGGTTGTAGGATGTCATTTTGAAAATAGCTCTGGTGTCAACTGCTACGCTAATGTAGTGCTGAATGTTGCATTTTATCTGGAAAGTGTGCAAGAGCAGATAATAGTAAATCAGAGAAAAAGATTCTGTTCTGAGTTGAGTCTCCTTTTTCAAAAGCTGCGTAATGATAAAACTCAAATAGAAAGTGCTACTGAAATTAGAAAACTTTTAGATGTATGTTCAGGACGAACACAGTTTTCTCAAAATGTACAGCAAGACGCACAGGAATTCTTGATGTTTTTTCTTCAGGTACTGGAAGAAGAAGGGGTTCCCATTGAAAATTTATTTGGTCTCTCTTATAAATGGGAATATAGTTGTGAAAACTGTTATAATACATGTGGCTCTTATGTTGATTCTGAAAGGTTTATTTATTTAACATCGCCAGAAAGTAAAACAGTCACTTTTGCTAAATTAGTTAAAGATGCTAATCATGACATGGAATGCAGTGAGTGTCAATCTGAAATGTTTTCAACGTTACTTTTAAAGGAATACGGACAATATGTAATTTTAATGATGCAACGATGTAAAGCTGATGGTTCAAAATTGGATACTTTAATAAAGAAGTTTACAGGACAGCAATTATCAATTTCAGGAAAAACTTTTGTAACTGTTGCAATAATTTTCCATGAAGGACCTACTGTTACTTCTGGACATTACACAGTTTATCTTAAATGTGAAAAAGGCTGGACACTGTGTAATGATTCCCAATTGATTTTCAAGCAACGTTTGCCTTTTGATTTAGCAAATTCCTATCTAATCTTCCTGAAACCTAAATTTTAGAGAGACTTGGCAAGATGTGTACAAAACAATTTTACCATTTTATTGGATTACCATTGGAATTTTCAAAAAAAATGATTTTTCAAATTATCATTTGGCCTAATGGAAAGATAACCAATTGTAATGTGGACTTTTTAAATTTTTAATGAAACTTTGGAAAACCAAAAATTTAGACAAAATCGGTAACATCTGCACAATTTAAATTTTGGAATGTTATTGGATTGCCATTGGAAATTTATTCAAAAAAGATTTTTAAAATTACTATTTGGCCATGAGGAAAGGTAAGCAATTGTATTGTGGACTTATTTAATTATTAATTAATCTTTCGGAAACCAAAATGTTACAGAGAATCGGTGAGATCTGTACAATTTAAACTTTAGAATTTTATTGGATTACCATTGGAAATTTAAACAAAAAAGAATTTTAAAATTACTATTTGGCCTAAAGGAAATGGAACCAGATGTATTGTTGAGTTATTTGAGATATATTTTTGTGATTATACTTCTGAAACAAAAATGTCAGACGGTATTTTAAAGAAATAAGTTTTGATATTAGTTGATATTTTTTTTAGAATATTATGCATTTCTATAATGTTATGTTTAAGTTAAAAGAGATTCTGGGCTTTTTTTATACAATCTTTGAGATTGTTAATTTTTTTTTTGCCCGCTGTTAAATGATGAATGCAATTGCTTTCACAATTTATAGTGAAATGCAATATATTCTGAAAACAGCAAAAAAAAGGCAAAAAATGTTTTGGGAAAAACATGTAAATACGTGTACTGTGTAATATATTGATTTATTAAATATTAATACTTTTTTCTTTTTTTTCAGATTGTGAAAGAAAATTTTCAAAAAAAACCAACCATTTTTTCAAGTAATTTCAATTACATTTTAATTAAAAATTAAATTGTTGGGTGGGTCAGGTAAGTGAGAAATTAGATGGTCCTTTTCTTCCTCTTTATCTCAAAAAGATTTTTAGTATTTAGTTATTAATTCCTCAAGGATCTTGAGATGTGGTAATTGATTTTTAGTGTTTTTAAAAAAAAAAAAAAAAAAATACGCTTACCGTAAAAAAGTTTTAAAGAAAAAATAAAAAAAAGTTGAGAGGTAAGGTTGGCTCTTAAAAGAGCCGTTGTGTTCATGCAGGGACAGAGGAAAGGAAGTATGGGAACATTAGCTGGTTGGACATTTGTGCTGATCTATTCTGTTGTTAATGAGGGAAACACTGGTCTCCCTATGAACAATTAGATCATGGCAAAATGAACACCGCATAGTAACCCTACCAAACCGAGGGTTAATTTCCAGAGGTTCAGAAAAAGGTGAATGTGCCCCCACAGATGAAGGGCTCTGCTGAGCTTCCGAAGAAGGACTCGGCTGAGCTGCTGTGGATGTGCTTGGTTGACTTACTGAAGGGTTGCCCCTAGTATGTCTAGCATGTGTCCTGGGATGTACATCCTCAAGGTGTCTCAACATAGTGTGATTCCCGAAGGAATACTTCTTGTTGGGATTACCTCGTGAAAGTACACGCTGGCACAGCTTGCAAGTCACCAAGGCAGCATTGACTTTTTTCTCACCCTCAGGAAAAGTAAAATACTCCCATATGAAAGAGCCCTTCTGTTTCCTCCTTCTCTGCCTGATGGTGGTGCTGCTAGCCTCACTCTCAGCAGAAGAGTGCTGTTCTGCCATCGTATCACAAAGACAAGTCAGCTCCTTCTCCTAAGGGATCACAAGCAGAAATGAGGGGAATGGGTGTGGTGTAGGAGAGTTCTAGAACTGAAAGTAGTTTCAACCAATCAAAAGTTGTGTTTCATGATCACATGACCCACCGTGCGCGTACGTTACGCTTACGTTACGCTTACGGTGCGCTTACGGTGCGCTTACGGTAAAAGTGCGGATGCGTGTAAAAAAGACACGTGCTCGCGCGCATGCGCAAAACAGTCACTCTACAACACTTCCGCGTAACGTGCGCGTGTAGCGTACACGCCTACGCATCCCACGCACAGTACGCGCGGCTACGCAAATTGCGTAACTATACGCAAACAGAGTAGATAAATTACAAACATTGCGTAAACCGTACGCTTACCGTACGCTTACCGTACGCGTAATAAAAAAAAAAATTCTATGTTATACTAATATATCTTACCTGTTTGGTAAAAAAAAAAAGAGAAAACTTGATATATTGCATATTTTTTTTTAAAAAAACATAGTGTTTTAAGAGAATAAAAAGTTTTAAAAAACTTGTTTTTTAAAAAAAAAACACATTTAAGATAAGAATTTATAATAAAAAAAATCATACAAAATCAATAAAAAAAAATATGGGAATCACATATGTTATAGGTAAGAATTAGCATTTAAAAAACTATACAAATTCACTGAAAAAACCATGGGAATCACATATGTTATAGTTAGAAATTAGCATTTAAAAAACCTTGCAAATTCACTGAAAAAACCATAGGTTTCACACATGTTATAGTTAGGAATTAGCATTTAAAAAACCTTGCAAATTCAGTGAAAAAACCATAGGTTTCACACATGTTATAGTTAGCTGGACATTTCACTCGTAAAAAACCAATGAAATTTTCCCGTTATAGTTAGTTCAGCTAACTATAACTCGCGCGCCCTCAATGCACTGCTGATCACGTCACATATTACATCACTCATGACATGGTCAGTGACATCACTCATGACATCACTGATGACATCTCAAATGACATCACTGATGACATCATCCTTGTGATAGAGTGGCAGACCACCTCTCACCCTAATATAACCTTTGATACACACATTCAAAAATAGAGACTGAAATTTTCAAAAAAATGGACATACCAATACCAATTACAACAACCTCTTCAATAATTCTAAGAACCACATACACATCCACTCATTCACCAACAGTCCTGTACAGTCACTCATTCGTGTACTCACACATCATATGTACTCATACACCAATACATCCTGTTACACAATGCCACTCATCCACAGAGTTACTGACACACATAGTCACTCATGAAAAAAAGAAAGAAACATACATTTACTTGCATATACAGTTATACACACACCACCACACTTACTTCTACAGAAACTTACACATACTTAGTCTTTTAAACAAACACTTATAGAAACACATACTTATTCATACAGGAACTCTTTCAATCTCTCACTCTCACATATACTCACTTATATACACCAATAGTCACATATACTAGTTTAAAACATATGTAGTTACTCATAAAGACACTATTGAGACAGCCATTCACTCACTAACACACCCATACACACACTCTTCCACCCATACAGTCCTGCACATATGCTGTCTTCAACACATACAAACAGTGAGTCACTCATTCATGCACCTATGCACTACGTAATACCCCCCACCGAACCATATAGACACTGATACTCAAAAAACCAACTAATAACCTATATAGACACTCATGTAGCTACTCACCAACCCATGCAGCCACTTATACACAAAGTGAGAGACTGATACAGATATTTACATATTTAAACATTACTCACTAAGCCATGTATTCACTAAGATACACTTAATCAGTCAGTTACACAATCAATTTTTCAAAAAACAAATCATCCATTAAGACACTTATATTCCCATTTATTCTTCCATCGACCTTGAGATATACATATATAAAACATATTTAATTTTCAGAAAAACACACATTCACTGGATGATGTCATCAGTGATGTCATCAGTGATGTCATTTGAGATGTCATCAGTGATGTCATGAGTGATGTCACTGACCATGTCATGAGTGATGTAATATGTGACGTGATCAGCAGTGCATTGCGGGCGCGCGAGTTATAGTTAGCTGAACTAACTATAACGGGAAAATTTCATTGGTTTTTTACGAGTGAAATGTCCAGCTAACTATAACATGTGTGAAACCTATGGTTTTTTCACTGAATTTGCAAGGTTTTTTAAATGCTAATTCCTAACTATAACATGTGTGAAACCTATGGTTTTTTCAGTGAATTTGCAAGTTTTTTTTAATGCTAATCCCTAACTATAACATGTGTGAAACCTATGGTTTTTTTAGTGAATATATATATATATATATATATATATATATATATATATATATATATTACATTTATTTCTTTATGGGTAAGTTGTCTTTTTAAAATATAATAGATATGTAATATATACTCATGTAAAAACGTAATTAAAAAACTGTTAGATTCTTTATTTATATTTTTCAAAAACTTTTATTCTACCTTTCACAAAATAAATAAGCACACTAATAACATCTATATCATTGCATATTTATAATAATTAACAATATTTATTTTTCCTTTTTTCTATTGTTGTTCCTTGAAATCTAGGGGAGAAAAGTTTTTTTTGTTTTTATCGTCTCCATTTTAAAATATTTTTTGGTTCATGCTTTTGTTTCTTCAGTTGCTGGAACATTAAAGTCAAGGATGGACAGAAGATGCTGTGCCAACAGGTAAGAAAAATATTTTTATAAACTATTACTAGTTTGTAGGGATACTTTATTTTAAAGAGAGGTTGTGTTATGCAATAAATATTTTTGTATTCTAGTATCGTTTGATTTTTTAAACTTTTAATACTTGCAGGTTGTCAGAGTATGCCCCTCCCGGAGCATATGTATATATATATATTTTTAATATATAGTAGTAGGAGAGTGTATAGTTATTTACAGTACTCTTTCACTACTTTGCTACTTTTCAGGTGTTTAAAGCTTTTTCTTTCGTTGGACCATTCTATTGTGGATTGGCTTTTGGACACTTTGCAATGGATTGTGGGGAGTGTGGAGTGTACAATCGAACGTAATTTACCCCCCACTTCCTTTTTTTAATTTGAACTGGAGCGTTTTTTTGATGTCGTCATTTATTTACTACACCCATTTTCAAGTTTTGAAGGTTTAGGATTTAGCGACAGTGGATTGGACTAACTTTAAAAGTATATGGGGCATATTCTCAAGAACGTCTGATAACCATCGCAAAAGTTACTTGACGCAACCCTCAACATCGCAGTCCATCGCGAAAAATTTATGCCGGTTGACCAGGTATTCACAACATGGCGGTACCATGCGATAGTCACCAGACAACGCATCAAATGGCCGTGTTAAAATCAACGCCATGCCGCACAATTGTGAAACACGAACGCAAAAAAAGCTGCAATGAGGCCAATGGCGATGCAAAAATCATTGAAAACCAGCCACAGACATGCAATCCACACGCTTCAGGCGGGAACAATCACCATAAAAGCGAAGAACCATGGATATTGCTGGAGCAAGTACAGAGGAGAACCAGAACCCCACAAGCTCCCCAGAGGACCTGCCTGGGACCTCGGGGTCAGGGAAGGCCAAAGAGAAGAAGAGTAGGAAGAAGCGCTTCAGTCCGCAGGAGAACAGGATCCTGATAACGGAGGTGGTCGAACACCATCAACAACTGTTCGTCACCTCCACTGTGTCATTGGCAACAAAAAATTTACTATGGCAGGCCATCATGGACAAGGTGAATGCAGTCGGAGTGCTGAAGAGGACTATGGACGAGGTCAAGAGGCGCTGGAATGACGTCAAGCGCAAAACCAAGCTAAAACTCGCAAACAACCGGAAGGCAGCAATGCAGACTGGAGGTGGCAGTCCTGCGCCACAGGAGGAGCTGGACGACATGGAGGAAATGGTGACCACAGTCATCAGTGGGGAGACGGTGGCAGGAGTTGGGGGACCAGATACTGCTCAATGGACACAACAGCAAGAGGGTGAGTAACAACCAGGGACGGGGGGACGGGAGGAGATGGGCATAATGGCACACATGCACAATTAAGTAGAGCACAGCTGTCGACAAATCATGTTTCAGACCCTAACTCCCACCAAGAGAACTATGTACCCAAGTATGCAACATGTCAGCACTGTATGAGTACAGAAGTCAGAGGCAGACCGCATGTAAGGGAGAAGGTGCAGCTAAATCAAAGCTGCAGGGGCGACTCCCCCAAATTGCGGTACACACACATCATGTGCACAGCACATCAACATTGACAACGAAGTGGCACAAACCGCAACACGTTCACCACAGAACAGAGGACACAACTGGTGCCGACTGGGTGTAGATAATGGCCAATCACAAGTGGCATTTCAGGGAAATGTGAGTTGATAATGTACAAGTACAAACACAGCCGTGATGTTGTCGAAATGTCCACAGTCCCACAGCAAATGGGCAGCCCCTCCGAAACAGCCACAATGTACACAGTCATGCAGTGTGTATGTAAAATGCAACAACACACATGTGAACACATTGTTAAACTGCATCTCCCCTTCACATTGCAGAGGGACAATCGCCACCTCCTGCAGAGCAGTCCCAACCTCTCTTCTCTGATGACGAAGAGGACCACGACACCTTTAACTCCGACGCCCTCCAAGAGTTCATTGAGAGTCTCCGCAGCACACCTCCAGGAGCAGGGCAGCCCAGCTGCAACGAGGATAACCCACCCCCTGCACAGACCACACTGCAGGCAGCACCCACCACCACGGCTGCCTCCCAGAGTTCCCACGAAGAACACATGGCCTTTCAACGCCGTGTGTTGGGATGCCAGGAGCAGCAGGCTGAACAGGTGCGGGTGGGCTTCGACCGCATGGCAGACAAACTAGATGCCATATGTGGGTGTCTAATTCCCATCAGGGACCACTCACAGTCCCTAACGGACACCGAGTCTGCTCCATGCTCTCCGAGGAACCATGGCTGACATCGCTAGAGTCCTGACTGTGAGACAAGAATGACTGTCTAGTTAGAGTGGCTCCAGCGAGCTCGTCCGGGAGTTGGGACTCATGCAGAGGCTCATGGAGAACATGGAGTGGGCCAATGTGGAAGGAGCGGCTGCCACGGCTGCACACCGGCGAGAGGTAGCTGGGTTCCACAATGACCTCAAAACCATCTTCATGGCATTGCTGCCACAATGCCTAGCGCTGATGCATGCTGCTGCTACCACTACATCCACATCTCCGCCCCCTGAAGTGTCAGTGCCACACAGTGCGGCAGACATTCCACCCCTGGCCCCTGAGGTGTCACTGCCACACAGTGCTGGAGAAAAGCCAGCACCACCCACACGTGAGGCACATGAAACAGCAGAGGACGAAGATGCGGATGAATCTGCCCTCGTGGTCAGAAGGAAACGGTAGCATCCATCTCCGAATCATGGCCAGTTTCAGCTTGGTTCTGCCCTCTGCATCATCACCTTCCACTGTCCCCCGATACACTCTGCGACACTCACCTTGCACCTCGACATGGACTGCCATAACCTGTTTGATCTCCAATGACACTGCTATCCAACTGTGGACTGAACTCTTCCACTTCCTTTGGACTGGTCATTCCCTGAATGACTCTGACTGGCCCTCCACGGGCCAACATTTGAAAGTGGGGTTTGCATTGCCCTGTACTGCTCCAGATGCAAAACTCCACTGAATGTGCATAAAACATTCCGAATCACACAGATGTGTCATCTCTATGGTCTTTCAAGTGTGGTAGCATGGATGAATGTGGGGTCAGTGAATTCCTCTTACGTCCATGTGGCTCATGTCGTTGGACTTGGGTCCCAGGGTGGCACATTGTCGATTGTCGTCCGGGTGGCACCAACGCAACAACAGCAACACACACATTTATTACTTCCTGTGATATGGCCTAGCTCCAGGTTCTATGTTCTAGCGTGGAACCAGGACTTCAGAGTGTTCTGGGTTTGTCAGTTGGCCAGCTCGTCAATGGATGGGGTTGCATATTAAAGCCTCTCTTGAACTTTCCCTGAATAGTCCTTCTTACTTTCTTACACTGGCGACAATCGAGTGGGATAGAGAGCTTAAGCAACACCAACATCGAGAAATATTGGGAAAGGAAGATAATTTGAAGCAGGACAAGAGAAGTGGAAATCTACCTTGACGGAGGAGGTAGGTGGAGGCAGCGTGGATACCTCGACGGAGGAGGTCGGCGGAGGCAGCGTGGAACGGTTGGCCTGGGTTTTCATGCCAGGAGGTATTGCGGGTTCAGCTGAGGCAAAGCGCTGTTCCTTGAAACGCAGGGGCCTGTCTGCGGGTCACGCTGTGTGACACGTTGGTTCGTCGTGCACTATTTCATACAGAAACAAGAACAAATGCTGCTTCTCGCCACCGCCAGAAAAACAAGCTCCATCAAGTGTAGAAAGAGGGCCTAAGGTTTACATGAGGACGTCGGCGGCCATTTTGAGGTTCCAGGTCTTTCGGCGAATTCTCATTTTTTTTATAAACATTTGAAGAAAGAAGGTTTGTTCTTCGTTTAACTTGAAAACGTCAAAGCTTGTCTTCACGGTGACAAGCACACCTTGTGTCCTGTGTTTTAAGGTATACCTGCATTACTTACTCGATTTGACAGGCTAGTCATCACAGTGACAAGCACACCTCTATTGGAACATTTGAAGGAGATTTAAAGTATTTGGTGTGGGACCCTTCATTATATTACGCATAATTTCATTTATGTGGTTACAAGTGTGGTGTTAAAAAAAAAAAAAGAAGAAAAGGAAGGGAAAGGTGTTTGAAATTTCGTATTAAATTTATTGTTTATTCATTTTGAAGGGTTGTTGAGATGCAAAATGTAACTGCACCTACGTTTTTTCTGTCTAATCCAGGGGAACCTCCGTGAAGTTTAAAAAATAAAGGAAACTATTCGAAAATTATGCAAGAGTTTGTGGCACTGATTTGAGTGCAGAGAGTAAACAAGCATTATTACTTCACTGTTTAGGTGGTGAGGGGCAAGAAGTGTTAGAGAACTTGCCACAGTTGAGCCCCGCAGTTCAAAGGGGGTTGAATGAATACAAAATATGCATCAAACAATTAGATTTACATAATCTGCCTAAGGTGAGCACCATCATGGAGCGATAATACTTTGGGTTAAGAGAACAAGGAAAAGAGGAAACTGTGGAGGAATTTGTGACCTCATTACGGAAGTTAGCTTCAAGTTGTAAATTTGGGGAGCTTGTGGAAGAGAGAATACGGGATCAATTTGTTTTAAGATGCTGCAGTGATAAAATAAGGGAAGTTCTTTGGTTAAAGGATGATCCGCCATTAGATGAAGTAATGATTATTGCTAAACGTGTGGAACATATGCTCAAATGTGTAGGTGAGTTGAGTAAGGTGGGTAAACCACTTAGTCATGTAGAGAAAGTAGAAGAGGTTGTAGAAGAATCTGAGCCCACTCGTAAGAGTGTTAGAGCCTGCAAAAGCCCAAGTTATCTTAATGATTTCGTGAGAAGTTAATTTTGCATTTGTTGTGTAACACTGACATATGGTTTTCTCCCTTCTTTTGTGTATTTTAAGGAAAAGAAGAATTGTTTAGTTTCTTGCTGATATCTTATTGTAAAACATTTTTTTTCCAAATGTTAGAAGGAAGAAGTGTGATATGGCCTGGCTCCACGTTCTATATTCTAGCGTGGAACCAGGACTTCAGAGTGTTCTGGGTTTGTCAGTTGGCCAGCTCGTCGATGGATGGGGTTGCATATTAAAGCCTTTCTTGAACTTTCCCTGAGTAGTCCCCCTTACTTTCTTACACACATTTGTTACTTCCTTGTCCAGCCCCGTACGGAACTATGCACAGACCCCCATTGTTCAAACCCTTACGCTGGAGTGGCATACGCCAGGCCAGCCCACTATGCTTACGCCCCAGGGGGGACAACAACACCACATGTGCCAGGACTCCCCTGTAGTAATCTGCTGCTCACAGGTCTAGTTGTCAGCATGCCATGGCCACTCCCTCATGGCTGGTTTACACCCACACCACACCCATCCAGCACACGCGTCACAGCACATGTGACCCTGCCAATAATAAGGGCCGGGCGCACGTGCACGACGCCATTTCCAACCTCTTTAGGGGTGTATTATGTGGTGTGCATGTAGGCATGGGGGCCCAGGGGCCCACAACATCACATTCCGCAGGCCCAGAGGGGACATGATGGCGTCCGCACCACGATACCCAATCTTAGAGGGTCCATGACTGTGGGGGCACAGACTTGGTGGCACTGGATACACTGTGGCCGCCACAGGCACACCACCACGGGACGGTGACTTTCGGTGCACTGAGGTAGGGGCACCTTAACTGCTGAGTGGGTGTGCAGCCTGCAATAATGCCCCGTCCCGGCGGTCCGGACGGCTCAGGTTTTGCTGGACCGCAGTGTAGGCCTGAGCCAGCGGGCAGCGCGGGCCTACCGCCACGTGGCGTCGCCTCCTGGATCACAGAGTTAGTGGCACCTATAAGCCTGAGCGGGTGTGCAGCCTGGGATGAGGCCAAGTGCACTGGTATGTCCTCTGCCATGGAGTAATCAGGACCCAGCACCAAATGTGAGACCTGATGGCCTGCGGAGCATGGCTGCATGATGGGGAGGGTGCCATGTCTGCGGGACCCGGGCTTGAGGCTTGCAGCGGCACTTGCTGAGTCCTCTTTTCTACACGGCAGTGGCGGAAGGTGAGCAGTGAGGCCTGGGTGCACAGGGGCGGGCATGCACCGCTGGCCGGCGGGAGGGGCTGGGGTGCAGCTGCCTGGGTGCGCAGGGGCGGTCAGGCGATGATGTCTTGTGTAATTGTATGTACTTTGTCATTCAGGTATTTGGACTCTATTTTAGATGGTGGGTCTGTCTCAGATGTTGGACCTGGTGAACTGCACTACATACCGGCACTTGGTTAGAGACACACCGGTGGCAGCAGGTGGGCAATGTGGCCTGGGTGCGCAGTGTCGGCACTCTCTCTCCCTGCCCCTCTCTTCTTTTCTCTAGCTCTCTCTCCCCCTATCTGTTCGTATATCTCTGTCCGTCTATCTCTTTCTCCCCCTCTCTGTCCGTCTTTCTCTCGCTCCCCCTCTCTGTCCGTCTTTCTCTCGCTCCCCCTCTCTGTCCGTCTTTCTTTCGCTCCATCTCCTTCGCTCTCTCTCTCTCCTTCGCTCTCTCTCTCCCCTTTACTCTCTCTCTCCTTTGATCTCTCTCTTCTTCGCTCTCTCTCTGTCCTTTGATGTGACACACCTTCTCATCATGATTTTTGTTTTGCAGGCTGTGACCTACCGATTGTCCCGAGGGGAGCCGACATGTTTTTTCATTTCTGTTCTGTGTTTATTTTAATAAATTTTCATTTGTTGCTTCAAAGTTGAATGTGTGATGCTCATTTTTGTGACGACACATGCATGTCACCAGATGTGATTGTGCGACATCATGCTGGTTATTTGGTAAATGATTCTGTGTGGTTGATGTGATATATCTTTGTCCGGGGGTGGGTGGGGGTGCCCGGAGTGGGGCCCTGGGGGGAGGGGAGAGGTGGGGTCCTGAGGGTGATGGCGGTGGGTGTTGGTGCCCTCTTGGGACTTCAGGATGCATGCTCTGTGGCTCAATGGCATCTGTTTTTCTTCAGGTGTGGCTCTGGGCTGGGCTCTCTTCTGTGGTGCAGGTTGTAGTCCGACTTTGCACCAAGACGGAGCAGGTGTTAGTTTCCTGGTGCTAATGCGCCTTATCGCATGTTTTGTGATCTTATCGCAGATCAGGCTGGTTGTTGAGAATGTTGTGGTGTGGTGTTGTCGCAGCTTTTTGCTCGGGAACGCCTACTCTGCATCTCATTAGCGATAGTTGCCGGGGTCATCCTTGGCGATGTTTTTTGCTGCTGCTATCGACGGAAAACTGGTGATATGAGCTGTTTGCACCAGCTTGTGGATGGGGTGGTAAGATTATCGCAAATTTGGCTGCGTTAAGGTGCCGATAACTCGCGATAGCTTCTTGAGAATATGGCCCGAGAGATGTAAGCTGGTTTAAAAAGATTTAGATAAAAAGGCATAAATCTGGTTAGTTTTAAAGGAGAGTTGTTTAATAAGATGATAACGAATCACTTTTGGGTTTTGGATGGTTTATTTAATGAAATGGGGATTTACAATTTGGATGAGACTTGAGTAGAGGTGAGAGGATTCATTTTAAACCCACCTCTATTTGAAGAAAGAAGACATCTCCAGGTAAGACATGTTTTAAAATATTTAGAAAAATAAACTAAATGTTGAATATTTAAAGTTTTTCGATTGGTGTTTTGGTTTATGTTGGTGAGGTGATTGTTTTAGCCAATTCATAAGTGTAAATAGCAATGCAGGCGAGTAAGGAGAATGGTATTCTGCTTTTAGGTAGATTGTTCAGGCAGTCTGTACCTCCAAACATGCCATACTGCTAAACTCTCAAAAGCATTAGGTCATTAATTTCTTTAGTTTTTTTTACTCACTCTTGGCTGCAGACTACCTGTTAAAGTTATTGCTTTCTGCATTCCTTGGAAACTTTGCTTATTTTTCAAAATTTCCAGAAAATATAGAATTTAAAGTGAGTTACTCTCATAGGGAAGAAAATGAGTTATACAACCTCTCATTCGCATTTGTTTTTGCTCCACTCTCTAAGGAGGTTGAGTAGCAGTTCCAAAAGTCAATATTAAACCTTGGAACACTTCTGCAACCTGTTTAGATGGCCAACAAAGGTGCCAGTCTTTCTTTGCTATCAAAAAAATTCAGATTGAATAACTGCAATGTAGAAATGCCCTACTTTTTCAGCAGGAACAAAAGCTAATGCAGTTAGTTTTTTATTTCAAATAAAACTTTACTATTAGCCATTTAGACTTCTGCTGTGGATGCTTCTGTATTTTTCTCCAGTTTGCCTGGGTAATATGGAAAAAAAAGTCTCTTGGTAGCCTTTTTTTATTACTGAGCTCATTGTCTATTTTCAGTCCAGTATTAATCTCTCGGGTCTTTGCTGTTTGTTCTTTTCTTTAATTACTGCCAAAAATGTATTATATCTTGAAAACTGGCTGTCTGATAGTATACCGTGATCTAGTAACATCCATTGTTCAAATTTCACTATTATCAAGAGATATAATATTATGCACATTACTAAATACTAGTATGTGTTTCTGACTGCTGTTGTTGTTGAGAATAAAGGGTTCATGTTTAAAGTTTTCTAATAATTCATTTCGTATAATGTCAGCAAAAATCTTAGAATGGCAGATGATCTTACTACCCTGCATTTTTCTATTAATTACACTTTTGTAATTTGGGATGGCAGGCATTTGCCCAGCAACATACATGGGGACATCCTGTGTAACTTTTTTGAACACTACAGCAGTGAACTCATTGGAAGTTCTGTCTCGTGCCTTCATCCGTTGAACTGTTTCTCTAACCACTATTTCAGTTGCAGAAGCAGAGTTGGTATGCTCTGAGGTTCGTTCCATAAAGTCCCCAACCCTCCACAATAACCACTCTACCCTTGCAGCAGGTAGAGAAATACTTGACATAATTCCAATAAGCTCTTGGTTCACAGTTTTTTGCTTATAATATTGGTATTAGATTCTTTATTAGTTGATTCAGTTCTTAAAGGTCACATAAGTAGCAGGAGCCATGTTCTCCATTTTGAAATATCTATTGTTAAAACAGAACTACAGGAAAACAAAATTGTTTAAAATGTGCCTATGTTTAGAAAGTTAATGCACCAATGATATTCCTCTGTGTATTGTTTGCTCAGCTTTATTATTTCTCTTGTTCTCAGCTGTCTTTCATGATTTACAGTTGTTTTCCACTGTGAATTTAGAAAAATACATCATTTTTTTAATTGATTTTCAATTTGCTTAATTTTTTAACTGAACACACATTTTTGTTGTTCATTCTATATATTTCATCCTATAGTTGACATATTTTTAAACTGCCTCCTTATTTCTTAGTTGCTTATGTAAAAACGTGTTGTTAGTTATTTGATAACATAACATTTTCACATTTTATTTAAATGTTGTACTACTTCTTCTGAGGGTGCCTTTCCTAGCAGGAGAGTGCGGAACCCGAGAAGGAGAGGTAGGGGGAGGAGAGCCTCGCCCATGACCTCTGGTCAGCTTGAGGGTACGGACCCTAGGTTGGAGGATCAGTGGCAGTTTAGAACTGTACTGATGAGAGGTAAAGTGGAGAATGGGTACTATGTACCAGGGGTTACTGCCCCCCACTCTGTGAGATGGAAAGGGCCTGGTCCTGGCCACGGACAGCTAGGGAGTACCAGTGGGGTAGCTTAGATGGTCCTGGGAGCATTGACAGAGGGAACCACAGGGGTTCAGATTGGCGTAGAACTGGAGTGTGCTCCTGAAGTTGCAGGCCCGTCTCTGTATTCTATCGCCACAAGCAGGGAAGCCCATCAAGGCAATGATTGGTCTACCCTGGCTTTTGGCTGGAAGGAGGTTGTGTTGTACTTGGCCCTTTTTTCAGGGTCATCCCTGAACCTTTTGCCTTCCTCCTAGTACTTTTTCTGACCTGGTGTTGGTGGTTTTAGGTCTCTGGGCACTTTAGCACTGCTGTCCAGTGTAAAGTGCACGTGCTCTCTGTGGTAAACATGGTAAGATTGGTCTACACCTGTTTGACGTATTTAATTTTCCTGGCAGTCCCTTGTAAAGTGGCATCGCAGATACCCAGGGCCAGTAAATTAAATGCTACGGGTAGGCTTGCAGCGCTGCTTGAGCCACCCACCAAAGTAACCTTTCAAACCTGTCTCAGGCCTCTGCCATTGCAGGGCCTGTGCGCGCAGTTTACTGCCGCTGTGATGTGGCACATAAAGTGGGTACCACGTTTGTAACTCCCCTTCTACTACATATCAGTCACCCGTAAGGTAGGCCCTAGCTAGCCCTATGGGCAGGGTACATTGTAGGTAAAAGGTAGGACATGTGCCTTAACTGTGTGGCATGTCCTGGTAGTGACAAACAGCCATTTTGGTTTCTCACTACTGTGAGGCTGCCCTCTCTAGGAATGCATTGGGGATTCCCTGATCAATGCTTCAGTGGTAATTCCTGATCTGAGAGTAGAGTGGTCAGGTTTCGTATGTTTGTGGTAATAGTGGTAATAAATGCTGCGAAATGGCGTTCGCAGATTTATTATCACTATTTTAGAAATGCCACTTTTAGAAGTGGGCATTTCTGTGTACTATGTGTCTTGGTGCCTGCCTTATGTGTATTGCATGTCTGGCTCTGGAGTGACAGGGGCTGGGTGAGTCAGCACTAGACTGAATAGGCCAATCTGCATTTGGAGTGGTGGGAGGAGTAGCACCTGGGACTTAATGGGGCTGTGCCTGCCTTCCACAATGCTGGCTCCGCCCACCTGTGGTGTGTCTGGGGCCAGAGCCTACACTGACAAAGGGGGTGGTAGTGGTGCACCTTTAGAGAAAGGTGTGAGTGCCCTCAGAACTGGTTTGGACTGGGTCTAGGCCTGTGCCAGGGGAGAGAACAAAGACACATGTGGTATAAGTACTGGGGCTGTGAACCCATGAAGGTGTGCTTACTTGCAGCCTGCGACCGGCAGGCAGCTGGTGCAGACTTGGAACTGAAGAGGAGAAACTGCGTGGGCTGCAGTGTATACCAGGAGGAACCGCCTTGGGACCAACCTATTCTTTGGGGGGGCTAAGATGAGGATTGCCCCTGTGCCATGGAACCCTTGTGCTGGCGTGCCTGGCTGCACGCTGCTAAAGCAGTCCCCACTGCCCTCCTAGGAGCGCAGACTCTTACATTGGTATTTGTCAGGGCTTGAGGAGTGTGCTGTAAGTGCCCAAGTGGGGGCTCCTGATCATCATAGTGTGCGGAGCGCTTCATCGTTGCCACGTCCCTTAGCACGGTACCCATACCTCCGAAACGTGTTGAGGGCGCTTGCTGAATTTCACTTCCAGGTGCCCAAGAAGTGGGCTCCCGCCTGGATTTTGACGGGGCCGTTGCGCTGTGAAGAAAGAGCCCCGTGTGTTCTTACCTGAAGTCTGGCAATGAGAGTCTGACTGCGGGCAGGGCTCCTAAGAGGAAAGGGAGAGCCCTTGGTGTTGCCAAATTGAAGGCAGAAGTCCGGCAGAGGTGCAGCTGGTTGTTAGACGGGGGCTCCCGTGACCTGCGAGGACAGCCCCGCATGTCTGCCAAAGCTGGTAGAGGTGGGAGGCGAGCCTCACTGAGGCCGAGGAAATGGTAGAGACTGCGCTGGGCAGACTCGCCGGAGACTTCGCTCCGGGTCCTACCGCAGCGGCCCTTTGCTGGCCAGTGGAGGAGCGGCCAGGTATTTCCCTAAACCCGGGCCACGGTGGTGAAAGGCCCCACAATCCTGACCCTGGGTAGCTGCACCGCCAGATCGCGGGCAGCTGCGTGTGAGGAGCAGGATGATCGGAGCTGTGGCTCCCTCTTGATCTTCTTTTTGGCCGCACAGGAGTAGCTCCGGTGAGTGGGGCTGGCGTTGAGCACAGTTTGTGCTCTAGTATTGGGGTACGTGTTGGTGCCGATTTATTCACACAGCTGTACCTGCGAGCAGCTGCAATGTGGGGGCATTCTTTTTGTTAGGAGACCGGGGTGAGTTGTCCATTGGGGCGTTCCCCCACTAGCCACATCGCCCTAAATTCCTGCAAGCAAATTAAGCAATTCTCAACTCCTCCAATTTCACGCGCGGCAATCGGCCGCTGGAGGGGGTGGGGGCGGGGCTATGGCAGCATTCAACGCAGCGGTTTGAGTGACAGACTGTCACTGACAGCGGTGCTTAGTGCGCATGTTCAGGTTTGGGCTGGTCATTTTTATGACCAGTCCATACATGCGCACTGTCAGCCACTACTATGCCTTAAGTAGGAGAGTGAGGGAGGGGGAAACCAGAGAGGCCGTCGCAGCCCCCCCCTCTCCTAGTGGGCGGGCCCTCTCCGTGCCCTAGCCAATCCTGGCACTGCTAATGCAGCGTCTGATTGGGTGAGAGTGAGACACCGGCCGCGCAGTATGAAGTTGTGAATTCTGCTACGGACCGGCCTACACCTGTTCCTGCTCCGGAGTCCAGACCGGCCCAGGAACTGGACGCAGAGGCGGCGCGGGACCAGGTACGTTTTTTATGTTACCCCCCCCCCCCGCCCTCGAGAATTGCGAGCCGCGACTAGGTGTGACTCATCTTCCACTAGTGGGCCCTCGTTAACTATTCGCGCCTGGCACCTGCTGGCGGTAATCCCTCCAATGTGCTGTATTCGGAGCACGTTTGTTCTCCCGCAGGCTCAGCTGCCCAGAGTGGTTTACCGACATGATTAGCACACTAACCACCCCGAAGGAGCGGCCCGATTCCCAAAAGCTCCGACGCATTAGCCCCTTCTCCCGCCCTGCTTTTAATAAAACATGCCGCCAAACCGGGAGCCCCGAATAAACTTCCAGACTGAGCGATCAGCTACCTGCAGGCTGTTGTATGCCAAACGTCCCTGAGAGGGCAATGATCAAACAGGAAGCTGGCGATATCTCTTGACTTCATTCAGGGAAAATGGGATACTTGTAGGTTAGAAGGCAAGTGTATAAAAGTAGAGATTTGTTTATACAATGGCCTATTCTGGCACTTAACCTGTTTATTTACTATTGTTTTTGCTGTTTTTACACTTTTGCAAACTCGCTGCACTGTGGTAGTTACCCAAATCATGAGCAAACTTTAGCTGATGGATCAGTTGTCTAAATGGATACAAATTGGGTGGACAGAGGAAGAGGCCGACAACGTTTTTGGGCGTTAAGTGAAGGTGCCAAAAACTGGAATGTCAGCAGTACGCTGTTACCAGGAGGGTTCAGAGAAGTGCAGTTTCATATCCCATCTCCCTTGTCCTGTAATCCAATATTCCGTCAGTCGGCCCTTGATTTCTGAGCTGTGTCCGCGGAATTCTACCCCTAAAAATGCCACTGTGCTGATTGGATGGATACGATTTTCTTTGTTCCACCGCACTGGCAGCTTCAGAAATTGTTTGGAATATATTTTACACTATTTGCGTATTTTTCCCTGCTGTTTTTCCACCGGCGACTCGGAAATATCTTTAAACTAGATATGTTTCCAGAGAGGAGGGAGTTTAAGACAAGCATTGGCATCGCCAATAGATCTCGCTTTTGGGACCTTATAAGTATTTAGTTATGCAGCACATATCCTTTGTGCAACAACATTAACTGTTGCATGGCTAAACACTTATAAGGTCCCAAAGGCGAGACCTATTAGAGGGAAAGGGTGCCCGGGCGTTAAGGCACGAGAAAGAATTGGGGCATCACGCCCCCCCTCCGCCCCCCCCCCCGTTTTGAAGTGTGCGTTTCCCGAAGCAACAGAAAAATTAGCAGCCCGATTCACGAAGCATAAACTGCTTAAGCGCCATTAAGTGTATCTCTGGAAACTGTCCCAAGTCAGCACTTTCAGGTGCCTTGGTGCAGTCAGAGCAGTTTGGCACCCACCGGAAAGACGCTCCTGAAACAAACAGCGTGAAAACTGTACGCAAAACGCGACATGCGGACGGTCCGGCCGGCCAGCATTCTGCCTGTATTGGGTCCGGCTATGCCTTCCCCGACCTGGTCCAAACGGCCATGGTATCAAAACCACCCTCAAGGTGCTTTAAAAATGGGCAGTGTTTTACTTATGAACGGAGATAATACGAATAATAGCATCTCATTAAAAAACAGAAAAAACAACAGTCCCAATGTAGACTTTCAAAACTGCTGAAGCACCAGTCTTCATGTGTCTTCATGTAACTGGTGCTATGTAAAGCGCGCTGATACCTGATTGGATTCGGGTCAAGTTCGCGCTATATAAAACTGCAAAAAATAAAAAATAAAAAGCCACAGGTTACATCACCTCTGTCCTATGCGGTCACAGACAGGCTAATAATCCACACTTTGATGTGCCTTCATGTTGCAAGTAGAGCGCCCGCCACAAAATGGGGCATGTACCTCAGTCATAAGAAACTCGGGTGTTCGGTGGGTGATATGGGGTTTCTCTCCAAAACCAGGTGTGCTGGAACTTCAACTTTTGGGATGTTGAGAAACGCTGCATATTTCCAAAAATACTTTCTATACGTCATTCATATTGTGTCCTGTATGGCATCAGATAACAAGCATTGGCCACGCGGCCGTGAAATTAATGCTGCGCGGCTATGAAAGAGAAAGTGAGCCACACGGGTAACATGGAGGGGGGGGGGTGAGTGCTAAAGCAACACAGGGAAGGCTGGCATATGGTGAGCACTTTCGTGGCCACTTTAATGTTCTCAGTGGCCGTGCGGCTCGCTGAGAACATCAAAGCAGCCGCGAAATTGATCAGCAGGCTGGCAAATGGTACGCGCGCCCGGCGGACATGCACTGTAGTTGGCAGCCTGAAAAGCACTAGTTTGCACTTCCAAATCCCGCTTTCTAAAGCTCTCGCCAGAGCAGCACTAAAGCGCTGGCTCAGGCGAGACCTAAAAAAGGAGAGAGATTTTTAGACATTTAGAGAAGAGGGAGTATGAGGTGAGAAAAATGGAGAGCAGGACTGGGCACAGGTAAAATAAAGGAGATAATGGGAGGAAGAGACGAGGTGGGATTATTTGGGAATAATGAGAAATGTGCAGATATCGGGAAGCTAAATAAGAAGCCATAATACGTTGCTTTTATAGCGTCACTCTGCCATTGTTTGGGTCTTGAGACAATGACGGTTATCTAAAGGGTGCATTTCTGCTAAAGATAGGGACTATTGCTTGCACTCACAAGGGGAGGAAAGGAGTAATAGCTCTTTGGGAGAAGGAGGGGAGTAGGAAGGTAATACTTATGAAGAAGAAGGAGGGAACGACGAGAGGGGGAGATATGGCAGGAGGCACAGAGAGAGACAGAGCGGGGGAAAAAGATAAGGCGGTGGAGGAGCATGGGGCAGATGGAGAGTGCAGGAGAAAGAAGTGTAGATACAAAGGGGGGCAGATAAAGGGCACCGGAATAAGGGAAGTGACTCAGAAACCTCGAGAAAAGGGAGAAAAATAGGGCAGGGGAAGGGCATCAAAAAAGGAGCTGACGAGGGGGCACCTTGTGGTGAGAAAGGGAATGAAACGGACAGAGATGGGTGAGACAAAGGGAGACATGCGAGGAAATGTTGGGGAATAAAGGAAAGACATTGGAAGGAGAAAAACAAAAGGAGGAGCGAGCTGGGAAGAGATGAGTAGAGGCAGGCAAGGGCCATGGGGCGGATACAAGAGGGCAGTGACGAGGAGGACATTAATCTAAAGGGAGAGAAAATTCACCAGAGTTCATTACACTTGGATGTAGCACCATTACTAAAGATGATTTCATACTTGTATGTGGTAAAACACTTATTTTGTGTTAACATTCTTATGTTATAATAACAACCAATTTTTTTTCAAAGGCTGGACCTGGAAAAATTGCAACTTTTTATGGTGTTACACACTGAGCATGCCTTTACCACATAGAATTAAAAAACTGGTGAAATATGCCCTCGATCATCCATTTGCCTCCTACCCACTATCATCAACTTTCCCATGGCACAGAGAGCTTATTGTACACTTGCTTTTTTCCTCAAGGCCTTTGTCATTTCACACATTTTTCCCGAATGGATTGAGCTTTCGGAATTGGGAACACGACAACAGAAAATCCTGTCCATTTTAATATCTTTCACGATTTTCCACCTCTTTTGTGAGAGACATATCCACAACAGTATGTGCTCAGCACTATTTTTAATATAGTAGACTTTTGTTTATTTATGTAGGTCTCAACACCGCTGTTTTTCATTTCCTAAAATGGTATCCCTTTTCTATTTTTATGCCCATTTTTTGTAGACTTTAATAATAAGAAATGTAATCCCTGCGCTGTACAGAAAACCCCGCAGTTGTATTGACTGATCCGGGAAAATTTCCTGCAAAGTTGACAGACCTACTGGGCAGAAAACCTCAGGCTGTTAACACGTCACTTCAAACAAAAACAGACTAATTCGGATTTCGGCGGGAAGGCAGGAAAGGCAAAAATGGCGCCGGTCTGAATACAGGCAGCAGCTAGCAGGTCTGTGCCTGCCCCAACGCAACATAATAGTAGACTTACTAATTAACAAAGGAAGTGTCTTCTCAGGCATCAAACTCCTCTGGCTGGTGACGGCCCAACGGGGTGAATTGCCTTTCTCTGTTAATGTCACTCAGTCTGTGGCCGAAAATCCCATCTATGCGTTCTTCGGTTAGAAGAGTTGCAACTGCTATAAAAGTAGCTAGTGTCATTTTTTTAGGTAAACCATTTATATGCCATGCATAGGCTGTGTCTATGCAGAAGCAGAATATGCTTTTTTGTCCTTTACTTTCTATTTAATGTTTTCATTTTATGTGTATAAGTATTTGTTCATGTTAATCTGCTCTTTATTCTATCTAGTGCTTTTGAAAAAAAGAAGAATAAATACTTTTGTAAAATAAGTATACTTTTACAGCTTTATGCTCCTAATGCAGACGAACAGTTGAATTGCTTTATTAACCTTGCTTTATCAAATTTGCTTGAAAATGCACCATTTGCCTGCTCTTTTTAAAAAGAATTCTCGGAGGGACATCCCCTCCGAACACCCATAAGGTTGTTCGGGCACGCTCGCTCGCTGCTGTGCACTCCACCACAAATTTTACGCCTCACCGCTTCCAGATGTCACCAGCCGCCACTGCCCCCGCCCCTTTCTTATTGCGCACATTTGTTGTGGCTGCATCGGCAGTCAGAGAGGCCTCGTGAGGGCCAGTGGGATCTTGGGGACATGATGGCATGTTGTGCCCGTGAAGAGGGATATTTACGCCCAGAAGGGGCGAATGAGCTGTAAGCACCTGGGCAGTGTTACTATGTTGTCCTTCTGAGCTAATGTGATGCATAAGTTGTTTATGCCTAATGTGATGCATAATGTGTTTATGCCTAATGTGATGCATAATGTGTTTATGCATAATGTGATGATGCCGAGTACAGTATTTTACCAGTAGTTACTAGTTGCTTTATATTCACTACTTGCGCTTTCCAATGGTTCTGACAGTGGCCCGAATGGCCCTGTCATGTATATAATCCCCTGTAAAGTATTGCCTAGTGCCACCTAGGTACAGTGTACATTTGTGATTATTTTTGAATGTGTTTATGATAATACAGAGGCTATTTTTTTATATAAATTGTGTGGAGCTCCTTTTGTGGTGTGCCTAATATGTTGCTGCTGTTGTGTGTGTGTGTTGCACAAACGATTTACACATTGCCTCTGGGATAAGCCTGACTGCTCGTGCCAAGCTATCAAGGGGGTGAGCAGGGGTTATCTTCGGTGTGCAACTCCCCTGCCCTGACTAGAGTGGTGGTTTCTGCCTGGTTTAGGCGCTTGCCCTAGCCAACCAGAAATCCCATTTCTAACATGCTTTAAATAGTTGCTTTAATTATTTTCTAGCTTGGCGTGGTATGTAATGATATTACTGCAGGTCATCTGGTCTGGTTTTATTCCTTGACGCACTCTTTCAGGCACACTGAGTGTGCCTTTTCAATAAAAGTATTTATAGGAGAAAATATTGTAGAGAGAATATGTAAATATTCCTTAATTATTGTTGTTTCTTTTCATAGGTAGCATTATAGAAAAGCATTTCTCATTTTATTTAATGAGCGCGTTCTCAAGATATGTGGTATACATCTGTGAGGTAGTAGCAGGTTACTAAATACCATCTTCTTCCGACAAGTGATCACAAAATGGTGGTCACTGTTTTTTACAGGTTTTTTTAGGAACCTTGATTTTTAATGAATAATCTTTAAAGCAATTGTGTATTGTTGAAAGAAACCAATTTTTATATTACTTTTACTGTGTGTGTTTGTTTGTTCCCCATCTTAGTTGGAGCAACTCGATATTCATATACAATTGAACTACTGTGAAAAAAGGTTGAAATGTGTTAGAATTCATTTAAAAATGTTTTGCACAATACAAACTTTTTTTAATAAAAAAGTAAAAAAACTAATTGTTAGACCTGGCACCATTGGCGTGAGTCTCCCTTCCATTTTTTCACTGTGCCTCCTCTGTGTTTTTTGATGATAGATGCTCTAGGCGCTGCGCCACTGCCATCCAGTGCCGCAGCCCAGATGCTCCCTATGTAAAGATGACATATGAATTGATGTATCCCTGATTGGCTTATTTGGTCTACCTGTTAGTCCCTAGTAATGTGGCCTGTGTGTGCCCAGGGCTGGTAAACCAAATGCTGCTGGTGGGCCTGCAGCGCTGGTTTGCGCCACCCACAGAAGCAGCTTGTAAAATGTGTCTCAGACCTGCCACTGCAGTGTCTGTGTGCAGTCTAGAACTGCCATCTTGGCTGTGAAGTGCACCCACTTCCCAGCCCCTGAACCTTCCCTTGGCATCATGTAAGCCACCCCTATGGTAGGGTGCATTGTATGCGTAAGGTAGGACATGCTCTGATGTGTGTAGCATGTCCTGGTAGTGAATTACACCCAATTTCGTTTTTCACTACTGTAAGGCTACCTGTTCTCCATAGGCCAGAATGGGAGGTTTGGCTATTACATTCTATAGTCCTAACTGACCCATAGAACATGGTAGAAAAACGAATTTAATATGCCTGAGCTCAGAATATTAAAATACATCTTTTAGTGAAGTTTATTTTTATATTCTGTGTTTGAAAATACCACTTTTAGAAAGTAGGTATTTTCTTGCCTAAGCCTTCCAGTGTGCTCTGCTGTTATGTGTATTGGCTGTCTGGTTTTGGAGGGACAGGGCAGGCTGAGTCAGACCTGAGTTGAATAGAGAGATCTGCATTGGAGTGTGGGGAGGGGTAGCTCCTGGACCTGAATAGGGCTGTGCCTGGCAAGGTGAATGCTGGCTCCACCTCCCACTGTGCGTCTGATGGCAGACCCCCTCTCTCTGAAAAGAAGGATGCAGCCTGGTAAACAAAGTGCTCCAGGGCTGGGCTGAACTGGTTCTGGCTGGGTTCAGTGACTTGTAGCTTCTGAGAACAAAGACTTTTGGGGTATAAATATCTGTGCTGAAACCCCTACAATTTGTATTGCCCCTGGATCTCAAGACCAACCTCTGTCCGTGGAACTGAAGGAAGCAGCAGGAGAGGACTGTCCTTGTGTTGTGTGCCGTTCCCTGGATTGGCCTGCAGTAGTTGTCATTGGACTGGAAATAAGAGGGAAAAGGAGCTGTAAGAGAACTTTTTAATCTTGAACCTGCATTCACCCAAGGGCTAGAGAGATAACTAGCCTCCTGACTGAAGTCTCCGGGCCAGTAGACTTCATTTTGTCGCTAAGGTCTGTTAGCGAGCCGCCGCACCCGAGGAGCGTCAAGAAATTCATCGTGTTGCTGCTGCTGAGGGCTCGCTGGCCTGATCATCGCTCCGCACGTTTGCGGCCTCAAAATTGTCGCTAAAGCTTGTTAGCGAGCCGCCACAGCCACGGAGCGTCAGGAAATTCATCGCATTGCTGCCGCTGAGGGCTCGCTGGCCTGGTCATCGCCCCGCACGTTTGCGGGCCTCAAAATTGTCGCTAAAGCCTGGTAGCGAGCCGCCACAGACGCGGAGCATCAAGAAATTCATCGCGCTGCTGCCGCTGAGGGCTCGTTGGCCTGATCATCGCCCCGCACATTTGCGGGAATCAAAATTGTCGCTAAGGCCTGTTAGCGAGCCGCCGCAGCCACGAAGCGTCCAGAAATTCATTGCGTTGCTGCCGCTGAGGGCTCGCTGGCCTGATCATCGCCCCGCACGTTTGCGGGCCCCAAAATTGTCGCTAACACCCGTTAGCGAGCTGGCGCGACCAAGAGCGCGAGGAAAAACATCGCTATCCCGCCGTAGCGGCATTTTTGTGGATTATTGACAACAACATCCAGGAACTGTGAGTAAAAGGGTCGCACAGACCATTGCCCTGAACTGAACTTTGCATTCCCTATTTGAACTATTTTTGTAGCAGCCAGAGAGAATTATTTTTGTACAGTATTGTGGCTTTCGTTATTTGGTCTTGTGGTAAGCCTATATATAAAGATAACTATTTTTTATACCTACCTGCGTTGTATCCCTTTGTAGTGTTCCTCACTGTATACTGTGTATGGTCATAGACGCTTAACACACTGCCTCTGAGATTGGCCTAACTGCTCGTGCTGCGTTACCACAGGGTGGAGCAGGGGTTGTCAAAGGGGTGCAGCCCTTCACTCTGACTTAGGAAGAAGGGTCCCTGCTTGGACAGTGGTCATCCACTGCCAACCAGAGACCCCCCATTTCTAACATTGGTGGCAGCGGTGGGATTCGAACCCACGCCTCCGAAGCCATTTCTAATACTAATGCAATGTAATGTTCAGCGTAGCACTGGTATTTTACATATACGTTAATTACATTGTGATGTAAAGTCAAGCAACTTAATAATAAATACAATATAAGTATCATATTATAAAATACCACAATGTAACAAGTGACATTCCTCCTTTGAAGTCTGCCTCGTCTCTTGTTTAGTTGCCAGGTACTGTTGGGCAGCCCTATTGGACAATGTGTGGGCTGTTTATTCTGTCCTGTGGGCCGTGATAAGACCAAACAGTGGCACATACTCTAGCCCTTTCAATCTGGTTAATCTAAGTGTCAGACAGCCCAAAGGGCAGTCTAACTGTGTTTCCATGATGCCCTTGAGTTTCTTTTCCTTGATTGTAGGTCGGGTTTATATGAGCCTATGGGAAAACTGCAAGCATAGCTTGGTTAAAATGGACAACAATCATTGCATATATTCCTTGACTACTATATGTACATTTTTTGATTATTCTCACCTGCATGATTGACCTAAATAATTATCAGTTTTTGATAATTGTTATTTGCATAGATATATCATGGGCAGTGTTACATGAACATTTTGGAAAATATCAAGTGCTTATTTTGAGGTGATGACTTACTTATTCTGGGAATTCCTACGCTAACATCCTGTAAATATTTGTATACATATATTCGCTTTTACATACACATTGTGATGGCATTCATATGCATATCATAACACTATCCTTTTCATCTTAGTTGTTAAAGTTAACTTCCCTTGTTAAGCATATTGCAACGAACCAACCAAGTGCAGGGTGATCTTAGCTTCCTTGCCAAAAAGATGCGTTTATAAGCATTTTACAGAACGTTGGAGCAAAAAGTTACTGAGTGAGGCTTTCTGAACTGAAAAGCTGTGTACATGTCACTCATTGTCAAATGAGGGATCGCTAAGAAATTAATATTGGCCATATGCAGGTATCTTTTGGAGTGCTATGGCAAAAGCATGTTGTTGGGTTGGAAAATTATAGTGCATGGCTAAAGACATGCACCCCTACCCTGAATGCCCAACTGTACTGCTGTCTTGTTCCCTAATGCTGATTTTTTTGTCATAGGCGAATATAGATGATGTGTGTGCACCATGACATTGGTCTGTCTAACAGATTGCGGTCTTGTTGGACAGGAAGGGGTGCTCAAAGTGCTCCCTTCATAGTGGTGGAAGGCTACCATCTTCACCAAGAGTTAACCAACACGAGTGTGGGGGTGGCAGCGTACTGTGTAGTGATCAGCAGTAGTGAAAAGGTACCTTTTTACCCTGTGTCACTGGAGTGAGGCCTACAGGGTCACTCACCTTTTTAAACGGTCTGCTGCTGTCTGATTAACTCACCCTTGGCCTACATCAAGTAGATGTCGAGTACTGCACAGCGCAGGAGTAGTGACTCTGAACTGGATGTACATGTGCCTGAGAAGGGTACAGTACAAGGATAGAGAAGTACTGTGCTGTATATGTGTGGTTAGTGCATATACTGGGTGTATGTATCCCTGTGAGGAATACAATACATCAGAGATGCAGTGCTGTGCACTGCATGCACACTGGAAGCATGTGCTGGGTGCATGTGTGCTTGCATGAAGTTCAATACAGGATGGGTGAAGTGTTGTGCTGGGCACATAGGGTGCGTGTGTGTGCTAGTAGTGTGTGTGCTTGCAAATAGCACGCACTTGTACAATACAGAAAAGCTACAGTTTTGAACACTGCTCGCAGACTGAATGTGTGTGCTGAATGTCGGTGTGCCTGTATGTGAGAAGTTGGCCTGGCATATGCTGTTCACTAGTTATATTGGCACCCTGCACCAGTCCAATTTGACTCTTATGGTAGATAGGTTTAAGACAACCTTTTAAAGAAAGCTATCCTAGTGGTAGCTGTGGAGAGCAGCCTTCAGGCTAAGTCTCAGAGGAATGTAAAGCAGCTTGTTTTACCTTATAATCTCTTGAATTACCAAATGAAAGGACACCACACAGGTATATATATCAAACATATATGTATTTATTACTAGACACACTCTACTAATCTTTTTATGAGATTAGAAGCCAGATACACATTCAAATGTCAACGTTTCACAATAAAGTAAGCACAAATATGGCTGGAGCCCTAGGGGCGTACCAGACCATATACTAAAAAAATGGTATAAGAATGTCGACTTGCAAAATGACAAGGCCTAGGGCCTGGGGAATCGCTGGGGCTTCACTACTGCAGTGTTAGCAGGTAAGTAACAGGCCTACGGGAGACGCGTGCAGTGTGTGAACACAGCCGCGGGTTCCCTATTGATTACAATGGTGCAAGTCGTGGTTGGATTTTTAAAGTTCTAGGGTACTTCGAGGAAATCTACAAGCAAGCCACTTACAAGGTAAGTACTTTGAGGGCCAACACACACTAGGGAACCGGAGTGCACGAGTTACCTCACCCAGGGAAGCCGGGTGCATAGGTGTCTTTTGGTGTCGGGTCGCGTCGCTGTTTTCTATTGAGACCAAAGAAGACTTGCTGCTTCCGTCGACTGAAGAAGTGTCCGATGGAATCCAAAGGTGGATTGAAGATGGAGGCAACCTTAAAATTGAAGAGACAGTGTTCAAAGTCACTTGCTAGTGACCAGTGGCCAGGAATATGGCTGACCACGAATGTCGGGTGATTTCAGGTCGTCGATGGTGTTTTGACTCTTCACTCATGAGGTCCAGGAGAGTTCGACGATGACCAGCAGCTGGATTTGGAGTGTTTCACGACGTTTGCGGCTGATGGCGGTGTCGGCAACCGGATTGGATCCAACGAGCCTTGGTAACTGCAAGTCTCATGTAGACTGTAGAAAGTCGATGGTGCAGACCAGCAAGGTCTGAGAGACTCACCCAGCAAGGGTAAGTGAGGGCAGGCCTGGTGCAACCAACGGAGCCCTTTGAGTTGATAGGAAAGTCTTTGGGGGACCCACTAGCCAACGGGCAAGTGATCGCGAAGACACCTCTTCAGGAAATGCTTCACAGGAGCCCACGGTCACTCGGGACGGGGGATGTCGTGAAGGGTTTGCACTCGACAATAGTGCACGGTCCCCAGGTATTGCTGTTCCTCATCACTCGTGGGGTCCACTCGCCACAGCTTGCTGGGGACTCACAATGGCCGTCGAGAAGTCAGGAAATCTACTTCCGGGGCAGCAGGGACTTCGATCTCCGGTGGGAGCGGGAAAGATTGCAACCGTTGATTAAGGTTTTTGGTGCCTGCCAAGCAGGGGAGTCACTCCTTGACTCCATGGGAGATTCTTCTGTCTTCCAAAGGTAGTGGAACGTCGAAGGGCCAGGATTCTTCTTTGTAGAGTGTCATCCAGGGTTATCTGATTTGCAATGGCAAAGCTTGCTATCTTATAGTGAAGATAGGGGAGGGACTAGCTCTATGACCACTCCTCTAGGAGGGTCAGGGGAGGGGGTGGTTACACCCACTTCCCTTTGTCCAGTTTCATGCCAGAGCAGGGGCCTGTAGCCCCAGAACCAGTTTGAGCTGGCATATGCACAGAGGAGCCTACTGCTCCCCCAGTGCAGGACTTCAAAGCACTCTAGGAGTGCACCCACCCAGCCCCAATACACTAAATCCGGTCTGGAAGGTGGTGACACCTCCCTGTGACAGGATGCCTTTTGTTGGGCTTCCTCCGCTGCGAGTTTCAGTCAGCAGCAGGAGGGCAGCCCAGTGTCTGTGCTGGTGGCATCCATTTTGTGATGCCAGGGCTCTATAGGATTTCTATCATTTTACATGCCATCCCCTCTAGAAGGGTGGGATCATGCTCCCACATCATGGACTGATGTGGGGGTATGATTCCAAGTTGTTAGACACCAAACACGACATGTTTTGATGCAGTCATTCCAAAGTTAGCATTTTAATGCACTTAAGAGTATATGGTTTAACCGCATCCACAAACAGCCATAGAGAATAGACTCTGGTAGCTGCAGATGGACCCTGCTCAGGCAGAGGCACCCCCTCACATTGTAAACCACGCACCCTGCCCTCAGGATTGATAGGGCCTGCCATAAGGGTGGCTGATAGGTTATATGTGTGTGTATGGTGAGGTATAGAAACCTATATCTCAGTGAGGAGTGCTAACACTACCTCATACAAGCTGCAGTAGCAGGCCTGCGGTGTCAGATTGAGAATGCTTCCCAGGGGTGGTATAATACATGCTGCAGCCCCTGGTAGGCCTGTGAAGTGCCTATGCGCTAGGTACCTAAGGTACTATATACTAGAGGCTCATAAGGTACCACAGTATCCAATCACTAGTGCATCTAATATGCACACCAAGTCGTTTAGAGAGAACAGAGAGACTGGGGCCCTGATTAGCAGGGACCCAGCCAGACTATAGCCAGAAACCAGTGTATACATCAGAAAAAAAGTGGGGGCAACATAAGTGCAGATCCTACTCTCCTACACTGTAACAATACAATGCATGGAGGTAATCATATTGGAGAGTATGTGTGCTGTGAAAGTACATTGAGTGCAAGTTTGCCTGTAATAGTACATTACATGGAGGACCCTGGATTCCATTTTGAGAAGCCCAGGCCTGCCAGATGAAGACATGAGGAGGAGAAAAATCCCCCCAGACAGATTTGTGTATTGCTGCATTTCTGTGAGGTGGGGGGAACATGCACTGGCGGAAGGAAGGAGGGGACTCTCCTTTTATATTTCAAAAGGTTGCTCTTTGATTCAGTGATTAATCACACGGAAGGGGTTTGGACACATTTCAAGAAGGAAATGGGGCTGATAAGGGAATCATAGAGAGTTGGACTGGGAGCCCTGGATTAACCCTTTAATGCACACATCACTGTGGTTGACATCCAGGTGTGAACTCTGCTCACGTCCATGAATTGTGTTGGGGGTCAATCGGCTTCAGAGTCTTGCCTGCGATGACAGACATCCTTTCAAGGGTAAAGGAGAAAAAGAGAAGTATATACTTCAAAAGAAGCAGAACCCCAACATAAAACTTCAAAGACTTAGACCCTAAATCACATTTTGGTGTCTGAAAATGTACTATAAGAAGGGGAGGTTGAAACCCCAAACTTTGTCTTCTGCCAAGCAGCCAGATAGGCTGTGTGAGGAGGGGAAGGTTTGCAAGACTTCTGCCTATGACCAGGACTGGGGACCAAGGCCTGCTAGTCTTCCTGCTTGTTTAGGGAACATCATTCATGGAAACCAAGTTTACCTGCTCTGGAGCCTGGAGCACCAGAGCCTGCCTGCTGGCCAAGACCAGTGTGCCCTGTGAGGAAGAGGTGAGCATTGAAGGGAGTGAGGTCCAGTGGGGAGCCCTACCGAGAGGATTCCCTGAACGAGATGTGAGGAGAACAGTTGAGCACCGATTAGGTAGTTGCCATGTGTAGGAATGTTTCGGCGACCTCCTTATGCCAGGGGGGCCTGCTGTGATCTGAGCTGTTCAAGAAGCACCATGTGGGAAGCACCTGGCCCGCATCACCGTGATGATCCCATATGCTAGAAAGGGCCAACATTGAACTTATTAGGGCCAGGAGCTGGAGACCTGTGTCTGCCGATATCAGTGACCTTGTATGCCAGAAGGGGCCTTTGTAGTGTGGGTGAGCACACTGAAAGTGTCTGTGCCAGACCGTGACTTAAGCGGCAACCCTGTATGCCAGAAGAAGCTGCTGATATGACTGTGGCCAAGAGATCGAGTCATTTCCTAGATGCAAGGATTACTGCTGTGTCCGACGGGTCAACCCCACACACTGTGACTGATTACCTGAGGACTGCTAGGACACAGCAGAATACATCACACCCTCAGTGGGGCTCCAGTTGGGACACAGATTATCAACTTCACCTCACCCCTAGCCGCCCCCCACATTAGGGGAAAAGTGACTTTGCCCAGTTGCAGGATCGATCCGATCACTGGATCGAACCTGCAGCGCAGTGCTGCGCTTCTGAAAGGAGAAGGAGAGAGTCTGTGTCTGCTGGGTGCTGTTGCATGTACTGCGAGCAGTACGACTTTGCCCAACAGGATCAGGAGAAGAGAGTCTGTGTCTGCTGGATGCTGCTGCATGTACTGCGAGCAGTACGACTTTGCCGAACAGGATCAGGATTTGTGAGCACATGTGTAGTAGGGGCACTCACTGCACCGCTGAATGCTTCAATACTGCCGGAGCGGGCAAAACTGGAATTGGGCCTTTGGGGCTCCGGGGGACACGCTACTAATGGTGATGCAGCACCATAGACACTTTTGTCTAATTCCTAAAAAGTCAAATAGGAACTCTTGATTACGGCCAACTACTAAGCATTCCCTAGATGCAGCCACCAGTGAATGGAGAATAAACCCAACCACGTTATAAGAAATAGGGTGGGACTGGGATCTGCCTATACACTCACAGGATTGTGTTATTGCTCATTAATGTTAATAAAATACTTCTTACAAAAGAATGCATTTAATTTGACATGTATTTATTGTTCATACTTTGTGCACGAGTTAGTAGTCATACCCACTCATCTGTATCTACACTTCCCCACGAGGTAACCTTTTACTGCTCGTCTACAGCTACCACTGAAAGTCAAGTGCAGAAGGGGTACTTGGCCAAGTTGCTCAGGATCCATAGTAGGTCGGGCCTTGGGACATCAGGAGAAAAAGGCCTCAACCAACATGGATGGGCCTAGTTGCCCCTGCCTGCACATAGGCCCTCTGTAAAGGATACTGACACATGCTGTTGAGAATGACAATTTTTGGTGTGGTACCTCCGCAGAGTTTTGCCTTGACTGTTTTTGCTGGCTGTAGAACTCTGTGCAGTTTAGCCCAGCTACCAAGTGGTGAAGTATCTGTGCTCTCGTTTCCACATGATGAAATTGGCATTCCCCTGGTTTCCATATTTAGCTTACCTATAAGTCCCTAGTATATGGTACCATATTGTACTCAGGGCAAGTAAGTTAAATGTCATAAGTTGACTGTAGCACTCATTGTGCCATCCACTACAGTGACAGTGTCAACATGACTGCAGGCCTACCATGTGTAGCCTGGCTGTGCATTTTTAAACAGCAAATTTGTCCTATTAAAATACTCCATTTTGACAGATCTGAAACCTCCTTTAAAATATGAATAGGTCACCCCTAAGTTGGCTTTATAATCCCATACGGGAGAGTGCATTGTACTCCAAAGTATGACATGTAGAAATGTAATGTTATACATAACCTTTGAGTGAAAAGCCCTCAGAATTATTTACACTGTACCAGTGTTAGCTGTGCCATAGTAATGCATTAGGAGACAATATTACATTTAATATTTATTATCACTGCTTAGGTAACTGCTAAAGAGTTCTAATGGGGATTTATACAAATATTTATTATAAGCCCAATTCACAGGTAACGTTGGGTTTGTAATAAAAGGTGTAGCCTTGCTCCCAGAGCTGGGGCAGGCCTTGGGTGTGTGTGTGGTGGGGGGGTCTGTTTCTCTTCAGGCTGACCATCTGGCCTGTGCCCAGGAACTTAATACACTTCAAAGGAACCTATCCTGTCTCAGGCAGATGTATCTCACAACTAGGCCTGCCCCCTTCCTTTGCCTATCGTACCAGTCAGGCACAAAGCCCGGAGGGGTGGGGGGAGGAGAGCTTCCTCCAGAGCTGGCTTTGAATGACCACAGAGTAGAGGTTGCTAATTTTCCAAGCCACACCTCTAAGATAGGCAAAGGAAGTCTGCACAAGAGAGGAAAGGTTCTGCCATGCTGGTTTTGGGCAGAGAAGGGCAGTGTGGCCTTGTTTACAATAAACCCACAGTAAGTACTGAAAAAGTATGTAGTGTCACCCCGGGAACTTTTATCCCATTGACTTGTGAGTAGTCAGGAGTTTCCCCCACCAACATGCTGGCACAGGGTATAAATGTGTCACCCACAGTACCCTCCTTAGAACACTTTTATACCTGTGGAAGAACAGAAGATGACTTGAACTGCTGTCTGTGTCCTGCGGAGCCAGGAAGATTAAACCATCTCTCCCTCTTGTACCCAGGACAACAAAGTGGACTACAAGTGCTATGAGGCAAACCTCCTCTTTGGGATATAATGACACAACAAACTGGAATAGCCCTTGCCCTGTATTTCCAGCTGTCCAGTTCCAACTGGACCTGCCCTGGACATTGCTACTGGCCTCTGCACTTGGTCCTAAGTGTTTTCCTTAAGGTCCTTGACCCTTACTTGGTGTTGAAGATTACCCAACACAAATCTGAAACCTGGGTCTTAAAAGCTTTTTTGCCATCAGAACCGAGGAGGAACTGGAACCAATCTGATAAGCCTATCCAATCAAGGTCGGCCAAAGATTCAGGATGTTCTTGCTACCTTCTCCTGCTCAGTACCAAATTTATTTCATGCAGAGAAAGTATACTGCCTGGAGAAGCCCTCTTCAGATATAGCCTGCAGCCTTGTCCCGCTGAAAGAATCCAAGCCCCAAAAAAGTGACTTAGTCCAAAGGTAGAAATTGACACCGAGCCAAGTTGCAAAAAGTATTTGGCTGGTGAGGGACCTTCTCTAGGTGCACATTTCACATCTCTCCTACTCAGACCTTTCCTGCCAATAGTCAACGACTTCACAGGGACCTCATCCATCGACTATCTGATGGCACGGATACCTCATCAGCCACAACCTGCTACCTTGCGGTGCTGCAGATTTGTGACTTTCACTCTAGAGATTAAACTCTTCACTGGGAAAAAATTAGCCCTTGTGTCCAACCTGCACTTCATCAAGGTCGGCCTTAAATGTTACCCTTTTCCCGGTCAAGCAACCAGAAAATGCGGTTGACATTTAATGCTTGTTGGTGCTATTTTGAACCTTAAATTTGTAAAATTCATGACAACGGTCCTACTTATTGGATTTTTGTTGTTCTAGTGTCATTTTACGGATTAAAGTTTACTCTGTTTTTCTGAGTTTGCTTGGGATTTTTCTTGTGTTGTGTTTTGACTTTTTTATTGTTTGAGTATTGCATGAAACTTTACACATTTCCTCTAAATTAAGCCTGCGTGCTCTGTGCCATAGCTACCAGAGGGTTGAACTCAGATTAGTTTAGTGACTTTAGTGGTTTACCCTGACAAGAATTGTTATTTTGTGAGGTGGGTACTCACCCACCCCACCCCCAACTAATATCCCAATTTGTTGCACATCAATAAGAAAAGGAATGCCACTATTACAAAAGGTGTTTTCTACATCAGCCTTAAACTTGGACCCTGTTGTTATTAGGTTCTTCTGCACTTGGGATAGATGATGAAAACTGGAAGTTCCTGTTAAAAAATGTGCAGCCTCATTCCTTTGCATACATGCTATAGCCTGTTGAGGGCAGATTGTGGTAAATTAAGGTGCAGGTGTTTGGTTTAATCCAGTCCTGACGGAACCAGGACTAACATGGCTTGAACAATATCATTCTAAGCTATATTGAAAGCACTGTTTCAGAATTGTATGGTGAAAGAAGTCTGCTTTGAAAACATGAAATACTGGACCAGCCATTGTGTACTTGCCTTTATTTTAGGCCGAAAACTCTTCACCACATTCACTCGTGCTAGTCATGACCGAGAGTGCTCAATTTGATGCTCCCTCATGCTTCTCATTCACTGACTGACATGTACTAGAATCTTGGGCCCAGATTTACTAATTTTCACAGAACAAAGTGCAGCAACCAAGGGCCAGATGTACAACGGATTTTTGCATGCGCAAATGGGTTTTAGACCCGTTTGCACATGCAAAAAACCTGTGGGCCATGTACTAACCCTATTTTGCGAGTTGCTAATTAAATAGCAACTTGCAAAATATGGTTAGCGACTCGCTATGAGAAAGGGGCGTTCCGTGGGCATCCTTTTCTAATGGTAAGTCTGAACCCTATGTAAGAATGTTTTGCGACCGCAATTGCAGTTGCAAAACACTCGCAGTTTACCATCCTCTTCAAGAGGGTGGTAAACTATTCGCAAACAGGAAGGGGTCCCCAGGGGACCCCTTTCCCTTTATGAATCGGCGCGCAAACATTTTTCAGAGCAGGCAGTGGTCCCAGGGACCGCTACCCGCCCTTAAAAAATGAAATAAAAACGTTTCATTTTTTTTTAAAAAAGCATCACGTTTTTCTTTAAGGAAAACAGTCTGCATTTAAAAGAAAACGGCTTTATTTAAAAGCAGTCACAGACATGGAGGTCTGCTGACCGCAGCAGGACACCATCCCTGGGAGTGCCAGCCATTCCCAATGGGGTTGCAAATTGCAACAGTCTCATTAATATGCATGAAGCATGCAATTTGCTACCCCACTGGGAATCACAAACAGTGTCTCAGACACTGTTGTACATTGCCAATTGCGACTGCCAATAGTCGTACATCTGTCCTCAAATTTGCTATGTTGCATTGCTCAAGAGGTAAAATAGCGCAGAATAAGATCTACTAAAATTGTCCTGCTGCTGCTGTCACCTTCTGTAATGGCACTCTAATAAAGCTGCCTTGTATAGGACACAACCTCGCACCATGGATAAGTGTGCATTACATAGCGTAGGATGGTCACTGGAAGCATAGCCTTCCAGTACAAATTCCTATGCCTAGACAAACTTAGAAGGATCCCATGCATTGTATGTGTGCTGTGCATTGCAGCGCACATGCAATGCATAATTTTTTGCACAATGAATAGATTATTCCTTGTTTACACTTGCTTTAAATGACGCAAAGCCTGGTCTGGTTATCATAGTAGTATGGGCTTGCAGCAACAACTATCGATGTTTATGCTGATATGCCCTTGACATAGAGCATTTTTTGTGCTGAGAAAAGGGCACAGAACATCCTTTGTGCTCGATAGTGAATACCATGTACTGCTTTATGTTAGCACGCAACCTTAGTATATCTGGGATTTAGGGGCATATTTACAAGGGCTTATTGCCACAGGAACGTTTGTAAATAAGGCCCCCTTTCACGCTACACTTAGCCTGAATGGGGTGGGCAATGGGTGTTGCGGTTGGCGTTCCGCCACAACACCCATTGATTTTAATGCTGCCCCCTATTTACAAGAGTGGCATAAACATGGAGTGGCGCCAAAATTAAGACAGGGAAAACCTGGTCTTAACATGGTGAAATAAGGAGAAATGTTTAATTTCTCCTTGTGTTTGCTGTTTCTATGTGTGTTGCATCGTGAAGCACACATAGAAACAGCAAATCGCCATGAATGATTGTTTATGTGTAGGAAGGTATCCCTTCCTGCACATAAACAATCATTTAAAAAAGTTATGATTTGCAACTTCTATGTGTGCTGCACAATGCAGCACACATAGGAGTTACAAATCTCCATTAGTGATTGTTTTTGTACCAGAAGGGACACCTGCCTGCACATAAACAATCATTCCCTCAATGCAGGCAGCTTTGCACTATGGTGCAAGGGTGTCTGCGTTGGCACTAGGCAGCTGAGTTTAGTGCCAGCACTAGGGAAAACGCAGGGATGTACCGTACCATGGTAAATATGGCGTATCCCTGCGTTTTCAGAAAGGTGGAGCGTAGTGTTTTTTTTTTGCTTAACGCTAAGCTTAGCCATTTACTTGTAAATATGCCCCTTAGTTTCCAACTAAATTACTTTTAGGTTTAACTTTGTTTTATTGACATTTGCTTCAAGAGGTATACAAACAATCCAACGAGGACATATATACTGTTCATGCATATCAAATCGATGATAAGCCCCCTCTTGTGTGACAAAATCTAGTAATCCAATAGTCGACACAAATATCCCCCTCTCTTGTCGCAGCACAAGTTGACATGCAGCAGACAAACGGTGAGGGACATTGCTATTTTGCCTTTTAGAAAAGTAAAAGAACCCCCCCTCTGTGCCCCCCCTAACCCCACCGCCCTCCCCCATCCCAAACTGGTTTGCCTTCCTAGTGTTCCAAGATGTGGCATGGTGACAGGGCAAGTCCCGCGTGAATCTCCGCAGGTTATGGCGCAGGGGCCAAGCTTGTGAGCCGGAGGAGGCGAAGATATTTAGGGCATGTAATCTCATTCATTTCCTTCGATAGTAAAGCAAGCAGTGGCCGCCAGGCATCGGTAAAGCTAGCCATAGTGTCGGAAAGAGAGGCCTGTATACACTCCATTCCCAGGACATACCATAGTTTATGTAGCCACCCCAGTCGTGTCGGTCTCCTAGGTGAACCCCAAAGTGAGAGGATGTTCTGCGTAGCAGCTCCTAAAGCTTTCTCCATAAGTCTGCCCCGCCTGGACTTGAGTGGGTACATGATAGGATTGGGCAGTCCCAAAATCACGTAAGCAGGGAAAAGCGGAATCTCAGTATCAAATTGGTTATCGATGTCGTCTAGCACCTCTTTCCAGTAGGTCTGGAGCTCTCCACATTCCCATAAAATATGTACCAGAGTGCCATCCTCCCCACAGCCGCGCCAGCACAACGGACTACACGCTGGGTTCCCCCTATGCAGGCGGACCGGGGTCAGATGCCAATACATGGCTACCTTAACTGCTGCTTCCCTGCTAGCCGTGTTACGCGCTGTGTGGTTCGCGCGATAATAAATGTCCGCCCACTCTTTGCTCGTCAGTTGTCTCTCCAGCTCCCTCTCCCACCTTCTCTGGCCAGCAGTTGGCTCCACGGGGACCCCCTCTCTAAGCATGTCATAGATATCAGATATCATTGCCTTGTCTGTGTTTTTAAGGTATAGCCATTTCTCAAACTTAGTGAGCGTTCTAGCTACATTAGGGCGAACATCCGCGTGTAAGTGCCAATATCTGAGCTGGAAGTAGCGAAAACGCTCTGAGTCCGGGAGTCTGTGGAAAATTGACAGCGATCGGTGTTAGCATTTAGCTGAAGCCATCTTGTTTCCGACAGCCATTTTTGTCTGCCATGTGTTCACCACGTGCTGTTTCCTTCTTCACTGTTGTTTACCCTTGTGCTCTGTTTAAAGGACTGGCTATACTTAGACTCTGCTACTCTGCACATGCGCAGAGGAATCTGTAACTGTCCATACATCTGTTTTTAGTCTGTAACTGTCAGGTTGTTTCTACCGGAGTCAGCAACAGCTAGCTCCTCCTTTACTGTTGACTGTGCATTTCTGTATGACCATCTATGTATGTAATTCTCCTATGTGTGCTTGTACCGCCCTCTTTTGAGCCCCTGTGTGGGTATAAAAGACCCATGGTTCTTCTACTCCTTGTGCTACTTCCTACACTACCGAAGGGTGTTGTGTGAATGTAGTTCCACCTCATGAGGTTTAATAAATCTTTCCTTTAACCTTTCAGCTTCCGTGCCAACTTCTATTTACTTGTCTGAGGACTTGCGTGCAGAGAAGGGCGAACCCCTAGCACTGGTAGGCCTGGCTGAGGCCCACTTCTACAAATTGGCGCCCAACTAAGTGGGGCTCATCGGCGACGCGGATGCCCGAAGGAGTGGTCGAAACGGAGGATTGGAATCTCGCTGCGGACGATCGGTGCCCGAGGAGACCCGCGTCTTGGCAACCACGGCAATTTTACCTCTCTTCCTGATCTGACCCTCCGGTAGTGCCGGTCCTCGACTGAGATCTCTTCTGGTGTTCGCCGTGCAGAGACCATTTGGTCAATTCAGAACTTGGCAGTTGGAATCTGGAGACCTATGTTCGGAAAGGTCATTTATGAGACAGTGAGGAAAGTGCGCTGGCTGAAAAACGTGAGATATAAAGTGATATAAACGTGAGATACAACAGTGAGATATAACGTGATATAACAGTGATATATAAAGTGATATAAAGTGAGATATAAAACGTGATTATAGAGCAATATGAAGTGATACAACGTGATATAGTGAGATACAGTGATATGGAAATGAAAATTGGCCAATACATGAGAATATAAAGGAGAAATATATATCTACATATATATATATTCACTGAAAAAACCATAGGTTTCAGGGGTGTTATAGTTAGCTGGACTTTTCACTTGTACAAAACCATTGAAATTCCCCCGTTATAGTTAGTTCAGCTAACTATAACTCGCGCGCCCGCAATGCACTGCTGATGACGTCACATATTACATCACTCATGACATGGTCAGTGACATCACTCATGACATCACTGATGACATCTCAAATGACATCACTGATGACATCACTGATGACATCATCCAGTGAATGTGTGTTTTTCTGAAAATTAAATATGTTTTGAATATGTATATCTCAAGGTCGATGGAAGAATAAATGGGTATATAAGTGTCTAAATGGATGATTTGTTTTTGAAAAATTGATTATGTAACTGACTGATTAAGTGTATCATAGTGAATACATGGCTTAGTGAGTAATGTTTAAATATGTAAATATCTGTATCAGTCTCTCACTTTGTGTATAAGTGGCTGCATGGGTTGGTGAGTAGCTACATGGGTGTCTATATAGGTTATTAGTTGGTTTTTTGAGTATCAGTCTGAGTGTCTGCATGGTTCGGTGGGGGGTATTACGTAGTGCATAGGTGCATGAATGAGTGACTCACTGTTTGTATGTGTTGAACACAGCATGTGTGCAGGACTGTATGGGTTGATGAGTGTGTGTATGGGTGTGTTAGTGAGTGAATGACTGTCTCAATAGTGTCTTTATGAGTAACTACATATGTTTTAAACTAGTATATGTGACTATTGGTGTATATATGTGAGTATATGTGAGAGTGAGAGATTGAAAGAGTTCCTGTATGAATGAGTATGTGTTTCTATAAGTGATTGTTTAAAAGACTAAGTATGTGTAAGTTTCCGTAGAAGTAAGTGTGGTGGCGTGTGTATAACTGTATATGCAAGTAAATGTATGTTTGATTCTTTATTAGCATGAGTGACTATGTGTGTGAGTAACTATGGACGAGTGGCATTGTGTAACAGGATGTATAGGTGTATGAGTACATATGATGAGTGAGTACATGTATGAGTGACTGTATAGGACTGTTGGTGAATGAGTGGATGTGTATGCGGATCTTAGAATTACTGAAGAGGTTGTTGTAACTGGTATTGGTATGTCCATTGTTTTGATGATTTTAGTCTCTATTTTTGAATGTGTGTATCAAAGGTTATATTAGGGTGAGAGGAGGTCTGCCACTCTATCACAAGGATGATGTCATCAGTGATGTCATCAGTGATGTCATTTGAGATGTCATCAGTGATGTCATGAGTGATGTCACGGACCATGTCATGAGTGATGTAATATGTGACGTCATCAGAAGTGCATTGCGGGCGCGCGAGTTATAGTTAGCTGAACTAACTATAACGGGGGAATTTCAATGGTTTTGTACAAGTGAAAAGTCCAGCTAACTATAACACCCCTGAAACCTATGGTTTTTTCAGTGAATTTCTGAGGTTTTTTAAATGCTAATTCCTAACTATAACGTGCCTAAAACCTATGTTTTTTTCTGTGAATTTCAAAGGTTTTTTAAATGCTAATTTCTAACTATGCCTACAGAGATAGGACATGTGAAGAAAGAAGAAAAAATGCACAGAAAGAAACAAAAGAAGTGCAGAAAGAAGCAACAGAAGTCCTCAAAGACGAAGAAAAGTGCAGGAAGAAGGATAACGTGCAGAAAGAACAAAAAGAAGAGCAGAAAGAAGCCTTGTTGCAAAATCATCCTGTACCCTCAACTTTTTCAGACGGATACTGGTGGTAACTGAGTCTGACTAACCAGTCCTAGAGCCAATGCTATGTTAAAAGACACTTAGAATACAGTGAAAACACCTACATACACTAGGGAACATTATGCGTTGGGGTCCCCCTGTGATTAGCATGACCTCCTCTGTAAGCCCCTAGTATATAATAGGGCATGGGGATTAAAACTACCTCTTAAAACAGGCCACAGGGCGTTTTTGCACACGTTAACTCAGGCCCCGTCCCCTCCCTTCACCACTGTGTAAACACGCCCTGTGTCCGTTTTTAGTTGGGAGATTAAGTTCATTTGAATCCTGAGGGTCCCTAGGGTCCAACTAGCCCACTAGGTACCTCCAGTAAGTGCCACAGAGCTGCGTTGCAGAGAGGTGTAAAAAGTGGCACGGCCTGGACCACCTCTCTGCAATGCAGCTCAGTGGTGCTTACTGGAAGCACTTGGTGGGCTAGTTAGCCCCCAGGGGCCCTCAGTATTGAAGGGAAATTATATCCCCAATTTAAAACGTGCCATAGTGCGTGTTTGCACACGTCACCTCAGGCCCCGTCCCCTCCCTTCACCACTGTGTAAACGCGCCCTGTGGCTGTTCTAAGTTGAGAGATTAAGTCCCCTTGAATCCTAAGGGTCCCTAGGGTCAAACTAGACCACTAGGTACCTCCAGTAAGCGCCACAGAGCTGCGTTGCAGAGAGGTGTAAAAAGGGGCTTGGCCTCAGAACACCTGTCTGCAGCGCAGCTCCCTGGCGCATACTGGAGATGCCTGTTGGGGGCGCGTTTGCAGAGTGCTGTACGGAGGGGGCATGGCCTCCGGCACGATGCCAGTCTTTTATTTATTTTAATTTTTTTAAAAGGGGGCTGTGTTGTTCCCCTTCTTATTCTAATTTATTGGCCCTGATGACCCCATCCCCCAGGGCCTATCTCCTAATTATATTTTTTTGACCCCAATCCCCAGGGCCAGCCACTGTTTTTTATTATTTTTAAAAAATATATATTTATAGACACACCTAGGACATGCTGGACAAACCGTACGTACCTATCACCATGACGATTTGCGTGATATTCATTAAAAGGCGACTATGCATACAATGAATCCACGTGGAATGTATTTACACCACTAGTGAAGCTCTGACATGTCTGATGCCCTACCGTGCCTAATCCCGGTAGACACCCTTGTCGTTTATTTATACAAACATGGGTAGCTATTGACGGGCACATTTAATACACATGCACACCAAGCCATACAAAGGGGATTCGACAAAAATTCGACCAAAGCTATGCAAGAAACCCCCCTCACGGTTAGTAAAACACACATCCACTGCCGGATGTGTAATACTTTTTATTTTACTCTCTGGAAAGGGGACGAACATCACTTGAGAGTCACAGCGCGCTCCTGACAGAGCCCAATGCTGTGTTACACCCACCATTGCCTGCCGAGTGCCACACACCTCTGTGTTGTATTCCACTAGCTAATGCATATGCAATGACACTCTCTAGCCCATGTGCACTGTAACACCACCCCGTGAATATGTCATGCCACACTTGTCTTCGCACGGGTTATATTTCCCCATCTAACGTGCCTTCCTCGATGCCTATGTTATAACGCACAGTGCTATGCCATACATATTACAATCTGGGATCCATATCTTTGTCACAGTGCATATGCAACGTTACACTCCCTAGCACATATTTTATATTACAACTTTAGAGACTAGTTAGGTTACACAACACTGCCCTGTGCATATTACACTCCAAGGCGCATATCGCATAGCACGCGCTAGTGCCTTTGCTATCTCGCGCTATCCAATGAATCTGTCATTGCGCACAATGTATTGCATATTATATTTCACGCCCGGTTCATCTTATATCACACTTTTTGGTGCATAGTTTATACCATACTCTATATCTAGTTTTCATTTTCAATCGTGCTCTCAGGACTATGTTCTATATAACACTGTGTTTACCTACCCTTTTCACGGGCATTACATTTTGCGATAGGGGGTGGAGGGTCAGGGGGTGTTTCTGCCAAGTGAGCCCGGAGTCACAGTCACAAACGTCCTCTTCTTCCTGAATAAAAGTGAGATTATGCTGCATACTTGTTCATATTTTAAGTAGTTCGCACAGACACAATGTTTTAAAAACAATAAAGTTCCTAATACCTGCCTTCTCTGAACAGTTAGCTTGCTGCCCCATCCCCCTCCTCCCTATACTCTGTTGTGTGAATCCATGGACTAGCCTCCTCCCTCCTGCCATGCATGGTCTGATGTGCTGCCACTGCCCTCAATTTAGTATGATGTACCAGTCCACTCCTCCTGCCCTCCATTGCCCAATTCTATGCCCCATCATTGACCTCCTGCTTAAACTCTGTGCTTAGCTTGCTGCACCTATTCTCCTTCCCCCTGCCCTCCGATGTCTTTGTGCATGCCCCTGCTCCATCCTTTTTGCCCACCATGTTCCATGGACCTGCCACTCCTATCTACTCTGAGTGTTCTGTTGAGCTGCCACTCCCCTCCCACCTGCCTAGCATTGTCAGATGACTGTAACCTGTCCCTGCCACCTCCACCCTGCCTGTCCACATGCCATGCCCCTATCCCCTTCCTCCTGTCCTACATGGTCCATTGTACTGCCACACCCTTCTGCCCTCCCTGGTCTGTTGTGCTGCAACTGCTCCTCCTGCCTGCCCCGTGTGGTCTGTTGTGAGGCCCCTTCCCCTGAACTTTCTTGTCTGTGCACAGGTCCTGACCCTCCCTTCTATCCTCCATCGTCCTTTGTGCATGCCCCTGCACCCTCCTTCTTGCCCATCATAGCCATTGTGCTGCTACTAACCCTCCCACTTGCCACTGAAGGACTGGGTTATTCTTAAGACCCAGCGGTGCCAGGGAACAACACCTGAAACCTTCGTGGGTTACCTGTTCTGGCGTACTAAACACAGAGACACGGAACACTTCCAGCGACGTCAGAGATCAGCGTTTATTTACTGCAGGGATACAGAGGTCACAAGAAGTACACAACGTGTAGGTTCTCGGAGACTGCTTCAAATTCGTAGAAGTGGGTCGGTCCTTTTATACAGGTTTTTGCCATAGCGCAGTATGGCGAACAAAGGTTACAACTCAGTTCCCACAATAAACTTCAAAAGGGTCGCGTTCATGTCTCAGGAGGCCGGAACATAATTACGACAGTCTTGCCGGTTCCCAACTGTAAAAACATATTTCCTCCGCAATAAACACATTCCATCCTAACCATAAACACATTAAGAGGAAGGACGAAAAACAGATGCAAGGAAAGGACAAGGATGCACAACGGGTTAGAAAAGAGTGTTGGGGGCAATAAAGGAAACTTGATAGAGGGGTCAAAGACCTCATGTCTAATGTATGCATGGCTGAAACAATAGACCGGCGCGGCAAGATGAGCCTCGAGCGGGGCCATCTGCCTTAGTCGTGTCGTTCCCCTCGTCGTAAAAGTCACCTCAAAGAAACACGTGTCCTTCGTGTAAGCTTGAGAGTCCCAGGGTCACGGAGCGGACAAGAAGCCCGTTCGCTGGCTACCTGAGGGCAAGAAACAAAATGGATGCTGTATCTAAGATGGAACCCGAGGGTCCAGATGAACGAACCCAAAAATGAGACGAACCATACGTGGCTGCATAGCGAAACTGCGTATACCCATTATACTCGTCATTTGCGGTTCGTAGATACCAAACTCATCCATATTCGTTACCACTCAAAACTGCGGTCCCGTGTCATACGGAACCTCAGACCCTCCTTTTGCCCTCATGTAGGCAAGCACTAGTCAAGATCTGAATCTATGTCAATATTCATCAGATCGTTCAGCTGCTGCTGGAACATCATCCTATTCATCAATGTCTCCTTGGTAACAGATGGCCGCCTTATACACGTCGCAGCACATAGGCCACATAAGGCAGGACCACACTGTACACAAAGACAACACGTGAACAGAAACGTTACAACAGCCCCTACGATCATTAGAATCTTCCAACCCCAGGTTGACATTAGGCCCCACAACCATCCTAGGAGCGTCCAATTACCTTCGTCCACGTGTATGGACTCGGAAATCTTGTGCAACTTCGAGATGGCTTGGTATACAGTTGGAGCATTGTCAGGAATAAAAATGCAACAACTCGAATGGATAATTTTACACACACCCCCTCTATCTGCAAGAACAACGTCTAGAACCATACGGTTCTGCAACGTCATGAGTCTATCCGCCTGTAGTTCAGCTGTTAGATTACCAAGGGCATTTGCAGTAATATTAGCAGTCGACTCAACTACACGGGTCAACTGTCTTAGGTTCCTACTATTAACCATAGGTCCCCAAAACGGCAAGAAACCTTTAAAGAAGTCTCCTGCTTCTTGACCAGCAGTGTCCTCTTTGCTAATAACGCCTCTCACGACTCTAGTTCTGTGGTAGTCTGAAGCAACTGTGAAAGTCGGAGGTAAAAGATTCGCAATATAACAGGTACCCGAGAAGTCGCGGGGTAACCATGTATATGCGCGTTCATAACATACAAAATAGGTGCCCTTAGCAGTCAGAAAAACAGGGGAGGAGAGCATGGGTAGAACATACGTATCAGTGCAAGCACTGTTCCCAAGTTGTGCTTTCGGATTTCGACCCAAACCTTTCAAGCAGAAATTACCAAGGTGCGGTACAATCCATATCGGGGACGAGCTCTTAAGCTGTCTATCACCCACTGACGTACTATACTCAGTCTCACTCAGATCCTTATAGGCCTGCACTTCTTCATCTGGGATGAGTGATGCATCAAAAACATCTCTATCCAGATCTGCTATGGCTATCGCCAAAGGCTTGTGGTACGGCCCAGGACCAAAATTGACAGACCGTGGCTCTCGACTAGGGTAGGAATCTAGTGCACTACGGAACATAGTTTGGAATGCTCGAGCTGAACCCTGGGAGCTGTAAGGAAGGACCAAATACGGAATACCCCTATCCATAGTGTGTGGCATTAAACCACATACCCAACAATTGGTAGTATTCACCACCAACTGATGCTGATGTAGAAGTTGAACAAAGGAATTATTCATGAATTCCGCACGTCTAACCTGCTCATGCTGAGGCAAAGGATGAAAGGAATGTGGGGAGACAGTGGTGAGGGAACTTAGGTTAGGAGAAAAGGTAGGCGAAACAGAAGGCAAGAACAACGATACTCCAAAATACACTCCACCCACCAATAGCATAGATAAAGTCAGAAACAGTAGAAACACCTGAAACAAAAAACATTTTGTTCGTACAACCCTCCATAACTCTAATCTCTGTGCCGACACCCTTTCTTCTTCCAACAGCTTAGAGAATGCCATCCTCTACAAACCGTCCGTGACGTACTTGACGCACTTCGTTCTGAATAGCGATTATCAATCCCCAGGAGTTCCCAGAGATCGACAAAAGTAACCGACCTAGCGTCAGAAACCTGCTAAACAGAAAGAAGTACCCGCACGGCCCTACGGTAACCCGGATGGAGAGGTTTCCTCGAAACTTTCAAATTTATTACAAATCTCTTAGCAGTGGAAAGGCACATAAAAACTCAAAAAGAAAGGATGTAATTGTCCATAATATTCGTAACGTCAAAAACCATCATACTATTAATTTTTATTAGTCCTTGAACGAAGAAAGTATCGATTTCTTCCAGGTCGAGTTTGCTCTACAAACAATTGTTCAGCTGGCGCAACAGGATTCGATGAAGTGGACAACGAGTCAGACCTTGGGTTTTCTGCTACTGATGACTCCACATATGGGTTTGGCAGTGACGAATCCTCATCCACAAGTTGAGCGTCACTAAACGGCACAAAGTGCAAAGGAGTCTCAGTTTCTGTGGCCGAAATCCCAGTCCTCACCCAACCGTCAGTTGGTAAAGGGATCGGTACCTTCTTTGTGTGGCTGGCATGGATCCAGTTTTTCCGGCCCTCCAGTCGAACCGCTGTCCTCGTCGTCAACAAAACTTGAAAGGGTCCAACGAATCTTGGCTCCAAGTTACGTTTCCGACCAAAATTTCGGGTAACCACCCAGTCCCCTGGCCGGAGCTGGTGTCCAGAACCCTCTGTCTGCGCCGGTAGAGCTTCAAAGACCTGTTGATGGATTAACCGTAGTTTAGTGGTCAAATCATGCAGATAATCAATCAACATTGGATACTCAAGACTATCAAAAGCCCTAGGCCTCGGGACTCCCCAAATATTCGCAGGGCGACCGAACACAATCTCATATGGGCTAAGCCCTACTCGAGAGTGTACGGTTGCTCTGGTCGATAGGACAGCCAGAGGCAAGGCATCAGGCCATGACAGACCAGTCGTAGCTTGAATCTTAGCGAGTTTCAGCTTTAGGGTACCATTGTACCCTTCAACCAAACCCGCTGCCTGAGGATGATTAGCACTGTGGAATTTCTGCCGAATTCCAAGGCCCTTACACACACTCTGCATCACAATTCCCACAAACTCGCTTCCATTATCCGACCACACAATCCGTGGCATTCCATACCGAGGAAAGTATTCCTTCAGCAGGATTTTTGCTGTGGACAGGGCAGTATTATCCTTAAGAGGATAGGCCTCAATCCATCTGGAGAACGCGCAAACCACAACCAAAACATACTTCAGGTTATTGCATCTTTCCATATGGATAAAATCCAACTGGATAACCTCAAAGGGACAAGCAGGAGGAGCGAAATGACCAGGCGGAGTGGGGGTACCTTTTCCGGGATTGTGCATCAAACACACCATACAATTCTTAACCACTCTTTCGGCACACTTAGCAATACCCTCATTCCTCCATACAGGGGACAAGAACTTACATATTCCTTTCGCACTAATATGTGACAACCCATGAGCCATCGTCACAACAGCTAATACATACGCATCTGGTAACATCCACCTCTGACATTCCGTCAGGTCAACCCAACATCCATGCATATCCAATTTTCCTGTACTTTCTTCCCACTTGGTCTTCTCAGCTTCAGTAGCTTCGTTCTGAATTGCTTTCACACTCTCAACAGTATTCTCACACATACCAGTCTCCGTCGGCCACCTCACTGAACTCGTGGCATACATTCGAGTCGCAAGATTCTTAGCCGTTTCCTTAGCAATCTCATCCGCAAACGCATTACCACGACCAACATCATCCGTCACTTTCCGATGTGCACTACATTTAACGATCGCCACTTGTTTAGGCAATGTAAGTGCATCCAAAAGATCATTCACAAGCTGCCCGTGTTGGATCTTCGTACCATGCGATGTCATAAATCCTCTTTCTCTCCACAATCTTCCAAAATTATGCGCAACACCAAACGCGTACTGACTGTCAGTAAACACATTCACTCGCTTTCCCTTCGACAAAACACACGCTCTTGTCAATGCAATTAACTCTGCCGCTTGTGCGGAATTCTGATTCAATCTCGCAGTTTCCACGACCGTGCTCAACGTCACTACAGCATACGCAGTCGTCACATCGCCATTCGGCAATTTGAAGCAAGAACCATCCACATACAAAATACCATCGGGATCTGCCAAGGGAGTGTTTTTCAGGTCCACACGACCTTTTGTTTCTTCCTCAGTCCGTAAATAACAATCATGTGGCAGCACATCATCTGATTCCATATTAATCGGCAACAATGTCGCCGGATTCAGTACATTACAACGTTTAATCTGTATATGACTTGCCAAAAGGGTCAGCTCGTACCCAGACAACCTTGCACTCGTCAGATGTTGAGTCTTTGTCCGATTCAAGAGCGTATCAACTGCATGCGGAACCATTACTATGAGCATATTATCCATGACCAGGCCTGCGGACTGTCGAATAGACGCCGCCGCTGCCGCTGTCGCCCTCAAGCAACTCGGCAACGCTCTAGCTACCGGGTCTAAGGTCGAGGAAAAATATGCACACGGGCTCTGTTTATCACCAAATTGTTGCGTTAAAACACTCAACGCACAACCGTCCCTCTCATGGACGTATAATGTGAAAGGCTTACTGTAATCAGGAGTACCTAACACAGGAGCCGAACACAATGAATCACGTAATTCAGAAAAACTTTTCTGACATTCCTCCGTCCAAGGCAAAGGAGTCGAAACGTCCTTGCACGTGAGAGCTACCAATGGCTTCGCTAACAGTGAAAAGTTCGGGATCCACTGTCTGCAGTATGACGTGATACCTAGAAAGGCACGCACATCTCTCTGAGTTGTTGGCACAGACATTCGAGCAATTGCTGCAATTCTTTCAGGGGTCAACCTTCTTCCCGCCTTTGACAATAAGTGACCTAGATAGGTTACTTCTGGACAACAATATTGCAGTTTGGAAGGTGACACTTTATGATGTAAGTCACAAAGATGCTGTAACAGTGACATTGTAGCAGTCCCACAAAGTTGTTCGGTGTCAGCAGCGATCAACAGATCGTCAACGTACTGAATCAAGGCTGCACCAGCCGGTAACACAAACGCATCAAGTTGGCTCTTAAGAGCTTGGCTGTAGATTGATGGACTCTCAAAGTAGCCCTGTGGTGCGCGTTTGAATCTGAAGCTGCGACCACCTAATGAGAAACCGAACAAGTCTCTGCTTTCCTCAGCAATCGGAATGCTAAAGAACGCATTCTTCAGATCGATGACCGAGAACCATGACGCAGTGGCTGGAATCAGAGTCAGTAAAGCTGTAATGTCTGGCACCACAGGAAACTGCGGAACAACGACCTTATTCACCTCCCGTAAGTCGATAACTAGACGGTACACAGGAGGCTTGGCGGGATCCGTTCGTTTCAGAATAGGCAACACGGGACTATTGCACACATTACCCCGTGTCTCCTCAATAACATCTTTACCGATCAAGTCGTAAATGATCGCTAATAGTGCCCTTTCACCATCAAGGGAAATACGATACTGGGGTATGCGTGGCAAACGCGCACCAACTTTCAGTTGGACAACATAAGGTGGTATATCCAACAGGCCCACGTCATTGGGACCTGTCGCCCACAAGGAGTCCGGAAGAGATCTCAATTCTGGTGGGAGCTTGTCGATCGATAAATACATAGGGGAAATCACGCTCTTACCCAACGTAAGCTCCACACCCGTAGGAGAACAGTACAAAGTCGCATGTAACCTTTTCAACAAATCCAGACCCAAAAGATTCTCACCACAACCAGTAGTCAAAATCAAAGGAGCTTCTAGCTCATGAGACCCAATTGTAAGGGGCAAAGGGCTAGAAACTGGATTGCTAACGGGGGCGCCAGAAAATCCAACGGAAACATTCGTTAAGCCAGACAAAGGCGCGCCAGGGAGTTCCGAATGCATGATGGAACTTTTTGCTGCACCAGTGTCCAACAGAAAAGGCTCGACGACGCCCAAAGTGGCTACTGCAACATAAGGCCCTCTCTGATCAACCGGAACTGATACTTCTCCCTTCCTTTGTCTATGGCTATCCTAGTAGATACCATCCGTATCAACATCACACTCAACATAACAGTCATCCACATGATACTGTGCAGACCGACCTGACGATGGTTCGCGCCTATCGAAACAATTTTGCGAGTCCGAAGACGTTGCAAAGCGTTCGGCCTGATTCTGGGTAACTCCACGACCTCTACCACGGGAAGCCTGTTGAGGGCCACTACGTCCTCCTCGAGCCGACACACCATTGTTCCTATCACGGAGAACCGGACAATCAAACTTCAGATGGCCCTCCCCACGACAATATGCGCATTGATTATATCCCAGCACAAAACGAGGTGCGGGGGAAGCATTTCGCGTCTGCGATCTGGAGAACTGTGATTGTGATCTATTTTGCTGTTGTGTATCACTGAAATGCGAACGCGGAGGATAGGCTTGCTGCAATAAGACCTTAGTTTTAAGATCCTTCGTTTTCTTATCTGCACGCTCACTTTCCTCTTTTTCTCTGTTTTCATAATATTGGGCCGTAGCCAATATTTGGGCAGTGGTAGAAACAGCCCACGAACTCTCAGAATTCTTCAACTTGTTGCTAAGGTCGGGCAGCAAGTTCGATACAAACTTATCAACAAACAGCCGCTGACCACCCTCAGATCCCATGTCCTGACCACTATGATCAACAAACGCTTCCTCGAATCTCGTAAAGAAATCAGAAACGCTTTCATCCCTCTTTTGCTTGCAGGCTGATAATTTGTCCCAATTGACGCGCATCGCTGGCATAAGCGTTTTCATGAGGGTAATTATCCTCTGAGGCAAAGCCACAATAAGCTGTTCAGGTTTAGCCCCACCGACCTGCTGGGCATCTGCCGCCGTAAGGGCAGCCCAGTCACCGCCTAACTCGGCTGCGTGATTCTCGTGACGAATTTTTGCCCAAATCGGCTGAGGCACCACATTGCCAAACAACATATCAATATCGGCTAGGTTCATAACAGTAGCATCCACCAATTGGGACAGCTCCTTATAATAACCTGCAGGATTCTTACGGGGATCGGGCAAAGATTGCTTCACTTGTAAAACTTCCGATCGTTTCCAAGGGAGGTGTATCCACACTCTCTGGAAACGGCCTGGAACAGGAGGGTTAGCAGCAGGATCACCTGGCATCCATACCGGAGGAACTTCTCGCATAGGATATTGACCAGGTTGTGCCATCCATTCTGCAGTCTCGTCCTTAAACAACGCACGAGGTTGCACTGTACATCGAAAGGATAACAAGCGCTCTAAAGCCTCTCGAACTTTGTCGCCTACGATTACACCCGAGGCAAACCGATGCTGCAGCTCAGAAACCTCTGACGGTACATTATCTGTCACATCATCGTCCCACTCCTCCTTCAACGAGTTACACAGTTCTTCAAACACAAATCGTTGCGTAGGCACATTAAACTGGGAGAACGTTTCAAACACTACACGTGAGGTGTATTTAACAGGGTTACAAATCCATCTACGTGCCGTTTTCACCAACGATTCACGTTCCCTACCATCAGGAAGCTGACTGCGCCTTTGAGCGACATCTGAAAGAGTCGAGCCAAGTATCGGCCCAAAAAGCGGAGAATAAAGAGAAGCAACAGCAGTCAAAAGACGACTACGAACAGAAGGAGAAGAGGAAGAAGATGCGGGCGCAGCAACAATAGGGGTGGAAACAGTAGAAGTAGACGCAGCAGCAGGAGCAGCGGGAACAACAGGCTGAGGAGGGACTTGGAAAAGCGCAGTAGGGAGAGAAGCCGGAACAAGAGGATGTACGATCTAGGGCCCAAGGGGATTCGGGAGTACGAGAGGAACGGCGGGCTGACCAGCAGCCGCCAAAACAGCGGGTTGAGGAAGAGGTGGACGCACGGGACCCATAACATCGGGAGCATAGGGAGGTGGCGATTTCATCAGATAAGACAAGAGCGGATCCTCCATCGCTTCTTCTCCTGTCTTATCGATATTAGAAGGTAGCACCGGATAACACTTATCCACTGCCATATGGTGTAGCCGAGCACTAACTTCCTGCTCTTTCTCATCTTTGTCTAATTGATATTGTTCTGCATTTCGCATCACTGCAATAACACCTTCTCTTTTATTTTTCTTATTCTGTTTGATTTCTTTCTGCTTGGCCTCTTTCCGCCACAACCGGAAGGGATCAAACATGGCCGGCCTAGCTTTCTTTTTAAACAATTTAGCTTCCAAATTATCTAAAACGGCAGTCTCGAAACTACCATGAGATGGCCAACTGAGGACGCCATCCTTTTTAGTGTAGCGGACCCAATATTCATTATATACGATAGGACCCACGCCATGACGACTATAGAGCTCGTAAATCGGAGTTCCAACCGGAGGTATCGGACATGAATCCTCCAGCCGGGAATCCATGCTGCAACATTTGAGAAACCCAAACAAAGTACTACGGCCAGGCATCGTGCACACTAACCGAGTTTACAAACTTCAAGGGTTTATCGAATTACGATGTCCTCACAAAAATGCAAGACCCTCGGTTTTGGCGATTGCAATCGTCAAATAAAACCCAACTACTAAGAACCACGAATGCTATGGAACCATGCAAACAACAAAGCAACACTGGGAGCGACCCACAAATACTTAACTGAGAGAACAATGGTGTCACCAGGAAGGCCCGTCAATCGTCTCGCCGTACAAAGGACTACGCCAGGCGCCAAAACAGGTCGACAGTCAGGGCATCGGTCCGTCGCAGCCGTCAGGAGGCGGGGATCTTCGCGGGAAAAGACGTCGGGCCACTTATTTCGACAACTGGATCGATGAAGCGGGGTGCACCTTCCCTCGGAGATTTCACACGAAGTTCCTCACGATCGTCGGGCTTTGGACCGGTACCGTTGATGTCGCCCCACGTTGGGCGCCAACTGAAGGACTGGGTTATTCTTAAGACCCAGCGGTGCCAGGGAACAACACCTGAAACCTTCGTGGGTTACCTGTTCTGGCGTACTAAACACAGAGACACGGAACACTTCCAGCGACGTCAGAGATCAGCGTTTATTTACTGCAGGGATACAGAGGTCACAAGAAGTACACAACGTGTAGGTTCTCGGAGACTGCTTCAAATTCGTAGAAGTGGGTCGGTCCTTTTATACAGGTTTTTGCCATAGCGCAGTATGGCGAACAAAGGTTACAACTCAGTTCCCACAATAAACTTCAAAAGGGTCGCGTTCATGTCTCAGGAGGCCGGAACATAATTACGACAGTCTTGCCGGTTCCCAACTGTAAAAACATATTTCCTCCGCAATAAACACATTCCATCCTAACCATAAACACATTAAGAGGAAGGACGAAAAACAGATGCAAGGAAAGGACAAGGATGCACAACGGGTTAGAAAAGAGTGTTGGGGGCAATAAAGGAAACTTTATAGAGGGGTCAAAGACCTCATGTCTAATGTATGCATGGCTGAAACAATAGACCGGCGCGGCAAGATGAGCCTCGAGCGGGGCCATCTGCCTTAGTCGTGTCGTTCCCCTCGTCGTAAAAGTCACCTCAAAGAAACACGTGTCCTTCGTGTAAGCTTGAGAGTCCCAGGGTCACGGAGCGGACAAGAAGCCCGTTCGCTGGCTACCTGAGGGCAAGAAACAAAATGGATGCTGTATCTAAGATGGAACCCGAGGGTCCAGATGAACGAACCCAAAAATGAGACGAACCATACGTGGCTGCATAGCGAAACTGCGTATACCCATTATACTCGTCATTTGCGGTTCGTAGATACCAAACTCATCCATATTCGTTACCACTCAAAACTGCGGTCCCGTGTCATACGGAACCTCACCATGCATGGTCTTCTGTGCTGCCATGGCCCCTCCCACCTTCCCTGTGTGGTCGTTAGCTGCCCGTGACCCCCTCCCACCTTCCCTCCATGGTCTGTGTGTATGCCATCACAGTCTCACTGTTGCTCTTCATGGTCTGTCTTGCTTCTAGTGCCCATCCTGCCTGACCTCCATGGCTATCTTGCTGCTTCTGCCCTGCCCCCTTGCCCCCAACCCTCTGTTTACATGTGCAGACCCTTACTCTCTCCCTCCTGGCTTGTCTGTTCCATTGTAATGCTCCTGATCCGTCCCTCCTGCCCTTTATGGTCTGTTATGCTGCAGCTTTCTCTCCTGTCTGTCCATTATGGTCAGCTATCTACCATTGCCTCTAGCCCCTCTGTTCTCCATGTGCATGGTCCTGACCCTCCCTCTTGCTTTCTATGGATTGTTGTGCTGCACTCCCGTCCCGCATGCCCTGTGTGGTGTATTGTGCTGCTGCAAACCCTGATGCCTGCCCTGCAGGGTCAGTTTGGTGCACCTCTCCATGTCCCTCCTGTCCTCTGTTATCCAAGTCCATGTCCCTACCCCATTTCCTTCCATGATCCAATGTACCATACTTGCGAACATTTTGAACTTGGTAAGAGGGAGATTTTGAAAAAAAACTGGGGTATTGATTTTCCCCTTTGAGTTACATTGAAAAAGAGGAGATTGTAGACAGGAGACAGATCAAATAAAGCCCATTTGAGCTTACAAACATTGGACGTTTCCTGGCTGAATCGGGTCTGTTGGCATGTATGGTTGTACTACCATTGCCTCTTCCTTCTGCCCACAATGGTCTATTACATTGCCACAGCCTCTCTTGCAAGTCCTGTATTGTTGGTTTGTTGCCCCTGCCCCCCTTTCCACTGCCCTCCATAGTCTGTTGTGCTGCCATGGCCCTTCCTGCCTGCTCAGTGTGGTTAAATTGTTGCCTTTGCACCCTCCTACCTGCCTTCAATTTTCAGAGTCCGTGCCCCTGGCCTCTGCCTCTCAACAGTATCCTAATGAACAACTAGATTGCTAACATTCTATATTTATTACAAAAGTGTGGAACGCCTGACGTCATCTTGATGTAATCAAAACTGTAATACCTAGAGCATTTCCTTTAGAAATTACATATTCGTCAACCGGCGCCAAAGTTATTCCAAATAGAATGTTGCGGATTTCCTATAATAGGTGGGGCGCTCCGCTCCGCTCCTATATATATATATATATATATATATATATCTTATCTACTGGCGGTCGCCAGTAGATAGTTATAGTTAGGACCGTGTTTCCATAGGAAATCCGCAACATTCTATTTGGAATAACTTTGGCGCCGGTTGACGAATCCTCGCGAAATTTTCAAAATAGGTGGGGCGCTCCGCTCCGCTCCTACCCTGAAAGTCTCGGGGGGGATTCGTCAAGCGGGGGCTGAGAAAAAAGGGGGGTCCCAAAACGCGTTTTCCCCATGCAATTTTCCATAAGGACCTTTAGTCCAAGGTACAGCCCGAACGGCTGAACAGAATTACTTGAAATTTGGCAGAGAGGTAGTCCTCAGCTCAGGGAAGTGCCTTTTGCAGGTCTGGTGTCAATCTGTTCAGTAGTTCCTGAGAAAATCAAAAGTAAAATCATATATATATGTGGGCGGAGCCTAACCACACATCTCATCCTGAGATCTGATTGGCTGTCAGCACTTCATCCAAGAAGTGTTGGCAGCCATCTTGGGACCAATATACATGATAGCACCTCATTAAAAAGCATTGCAGTTAATAGAAGGTTTTAAGACTTTAGTTACATTATAAATCATTTGTTGATGGTACCATACTCATTTTAGGGATTGTGGTATGTTCTAAGGTGATTTCTCCATGTGAAAAAGCCTTCTGCTGGGATATCATGATTGAGAGAAAAATATTTTCTCATGCTTTTCCCACAGAGGTTTGGAAGGTGATCTATAAGCTAAACTGAGAGCTTATTTTCTGTAAATTCACATTATCTTTCTCAGTCATGTGAGAATGAAGTCTGACATTCTCAGTAAAACATGTACATCCAACAAGGGCAGAGACAGTCAGTTGATTCCTTTGTGTTCTACTGCAGCTTCCCAGAGTGTTCCAAAGAACAACTAGAGCGCTAACAGTCGTACTTATGATAAACGTATGGCACACCTGAAGCCATCTTGCTTGGATTAAAGTGGTAACTCTTAAAACATTTAATTTAAAAAGGAACAAAATGAGGGGGTTCATTTTTCCATAACAAGTATGATTAGTGCTGCAGAAAGAAAAACTAGGGCACATTTTGACTTCTGAAATCCTCTTTTATTTCATTAAAAAATTCTGACATGCAGACTGAAACATGCACTTTCAATACCAGCAGCAGTTTTCCCTGGTGAGCAGTAGCTTTACTACAGTGATCTAATGAGCAAAAAGAGTGCTAACATTCTGAATTTATGGCAAATGTGTGACACATCTGAATGCCTTCTTGATGGAATCAAAGTAAAAAGCTGAAAGTATTTCCTACTGAGGAGACTGCAGTAAATGAGGAAATTAGGAAACTTCATAACAAATAAGTCTCACAAGATGGCCACCAGAGACAAAAGAGCTCAAATGTAGCCCAAATATCACCCAGATGTAGCCCAAGAATAGCCCAATGACAGAATGTCCCAGAGTGTTCTTAAAAACAACTAGAGCGCTTACTGTCTTCATTATGACAAACGTATGGCACACCTGAAGCCATCTTGATTGGAATAAACTGGTAACACTTAAAACATTTAATTTAAAAAGGAACACAATGAGGGGGTTCATTTTGCCATAGAAATTATGATTAATGCTGAAGAAAGAAAATGAGGGCACATTTTGAGTGACTTCTCAAATCCTCTTCTATTTCATTAAAAAATTCTGACATGCAGACTGAAACATGCACTTTTAATACCAGGAGCAGACTTCCATGGTGAACAGTAGTTTTACTACAGTGATCTAATGAGCAACTAGAGTGCTAACTTTCAGAATTTATGGCAAATGTGTGACATATCTGAATACCTTCATGATGGAAGCAAAGTAAAAAACTGAAAGCATTTCCTACTGAGGAGACTGCAGTACATGAGGAAATTAGGAAACTTCATAACAAATAAATCTCCCAAGATGGCCACCGGAGACAAAAGAGCCCAAATGTAGCCCAAAATCACCCAGATGTAGCCCAAATATAGCCCAATGACAGAAGTGTGCAAAACACTTATTATTTTGTGTTTTTGCAGTGTTATATAGTGCAGACTTGTCAGGTATTGGAGTGCTTTACATGAGCATTGGTTACAGCACACAAGAACAAATTCATTTTGGTTGTAGACATGGGGAGACTAAGTGATTTGACCAGAATCACAGAATGTCGAGCTGAAGCAGAAACTCCAACCTGGTTCCCCAGTTGCAAAGTCTGCAGTTCTGGAAGTAACACCACATCCTCTCCCCTAAGTGCAACATTTAATCAAGTGGTCAACTGGATAAAAAAACATAAAGATAACAAATAATTTAAAAGTGCTTTGTCGCTATTTGATAACTCAGAAAATATGTCCTTATTTTAGTCTTTTAGAGCACTAACCTTAATTTTGATGCCAATAAGGCCCTCTCATATATGTAATTTCTAAAGGAAATGCTCTAGGTATTACAGTTTTGATTACATCAAGATGACGTCAGGCGTTCCACACTTTTGTAATAAATATAGAATGTTAGCAATCTAGTTGTTCATTAGGATACTGTTGAGAGGCAGAGGCCAGGGACATGGACTCTGAAAATTGAAGGCAGGTAGGAGGGTGCAAAGGCAACAATTTAACCACACTGAGCAGGCAGGAAGGGCCGTAGCAGCACAACAGACTATGGAGAGCAGTGGAAAGGGGGGCAGGGGCAACAAACCAACAATACAGGACTTGCAAGAGAGGCTGTGGCAATGTAATAGACCATTGTGGGCAGAAGGAAGAGGCAATAGTAGTACAACCATACATGTCAACAGACCCGATTCAGCCAGGAAACGTCCAATGTTTTTAAGCTCAAATGGGCTTTATTTGATCTGTCTCCTGTCTACAATCTCCTCTTTTTCAATGTAACTCAAAGGGGAAAATCAATACCCCAGTTTTTTTTCAAAATCTCCCTCTTACCAAGTTCAAAATGTTCGCAAGTATGGTACATTGGATCATGGAAGGAAATGGGGTAGGGACATGGACTTGGATAACAGAGGACAGGAGGGACATGGAGAGGTGCACCAAACTGACTCTGCAGGGCAGGCATCGGGGTTTGCAGCAGCACAATACACCACACAGGGCATGCGGGACGGGAGTGCAGCACAACAATCCATAGAAAGCAAGAGGGAGGGTCAGGACCATGCACATGGACAACAGAGAACAGAGGGGCAAGAGGCAATGGTAGCTAGCTGACCATAATGGACAGACAGGAGAGAAAGCTGCAGCAAAACAGACCATAAAGGGCAGGAGGGACGGATCAGGGGCATTACAATGGAACAGACAAGCCAGGAGGGAGAGAGTAAGGGTCTGCACATGTAAACAGAGAGCTGGGGGCAAAGGGGCAGGGCAGGAGCAGCAAGATAGCCATGGAGGTCAGGCAGGATGGGCACTAGAAGCAAGACACACCATGAAGAGCAACAGTGAGACTGTGATGGCATACACACAGACCATGGAGGGAAGGTGGGAGGGGGTCAGGGGCAGCTAACTGGCCACGCAGGCAAGGTGGGAGGGGCCATGGCAGCACAGAAGACAATGCATGGCAAGTGGGAGGGTTAGTGGCAGCACAATGGCTATGATGGGCAAGAAGGAGGGTGCAGGGGCATGCACAAAGGACGATGGAGGATAGAAGGGAGGGTCAGGACCTGTGCACAGACAAGAAAGTTCAGGGGAAGGGGACTCACAACAGACCGCACGGGGCAGGCAGGAGGAGCAGTTGCAGCACGACAGACCAGGGAGGGCAGAAGGGTGTGGCAGTACAATGGACCATGTAAGACAGGAGGAAGAGGATAGGGGCATGGCATGTGGACAGGCAGGGTGGATGTGGCAGGGACAGGTTACAGTCATCTGACAATGCTAGGCAGGTGGGAGGGGAGTGGCAGCTCAACAGACCACTCAGAGTAGATAGGAGTGGCAGGTCCATGGAACATGGTGGGCAAAAAGGATGGAGCAGGGGCATGCACAAAGACATCGGAGGGCAGGGGGAAGGAGAATGGGGGCGGCAAGCCAAGCACAGAGTTTAAGCAGGAGGTCAATGATGGGGCATAGAATTGGGCAATGGAGGGCAGGAGGAGGGACTGGTACATCATACTAAATTGAGGGCAGTGGCAGCACATCAGACCATGCATGGCAGGAGGGAGGAGGCTAGTCCATGGATTCACACAACAGAGGATAGGGAGGAGGGGGATGGGGCAGCAAGCTAACTGTTCAGAGAAGGCGGGTATTAGAAACTTTATTGTTTTTAAAACGTGTGTCTGTGCGAACTACTTAAAATATGAACAAGTATGCAGCATAATCTCACTTGGCAGAAACACCCCCTGACCCTCCACCCCCTATCGCTAAATGTAATGCCCGTGAAAAGGGTAGGTGAACACAGTGTTATATAGAACATAGTCCTGAGAGCACGATTGAAAATGAAAACTAGATATAGTGTATGGTATAAACTATGCACCAAAAAGTGTGATATACGATGAACCGGGCGTGAAATATAATATGCAATACATTGTGCGCAATGACAGATTCATTGGAGAGCGCGAGATAGCACAGGCACTAGCGCGTGCTATGCGATGTGCGCCTTGGAGTGTAATATGCACAGGGCAGTGTTGTGTAACCTAACTAGTCTCTAAAGTTGTAATATAAAATATGTGCTGGGGAGTGTAACGTTGCATATGCACTGTGACAAAGATATGGATCTCAGATTGTAATATGTATGGCATAGCACTGTGCGTTATAACATAGGCATCGAGGAAGGCACGTTAGATGGGGCAATATAACCCGTGCGAAGACAAGTGTGGCATGACATATTCACGGGGTGGTGTTACAGTGCACATGGGCTAGAGAGTGTCATAGCATATGCAATAGCTGGTGGAATACAACACAGAGGTGTGTGGCACTTGGCAGGCAATGGTGGGTGTAACACAGCATTGGGCTCTGCCAGGAGCGCGCTGTGACTCTCAAGTGATGTTCGTCCCCTTTCCAGAGAGTAAAATAAAAAGTATTACACATCCGGCAGTGGATGTGTGTTTTATTAACCGTGAGGGGGGTTTCTTACATAGTTTTGGTCGAATTTTTGTTGAATCCCCTTTGAATGGCTTGGTGTGCATGTGTATTAAATGTGCCCGTCAATAGCTACCCATGTTTGTACAAATAAACGACAAGGGTGTCTACCGGGATTAGGCACGGTAGGGCATCAGACATGGCAGAGCTTCACTAGTGGTGTAAATACATTCCACGTGGATTCATTGTATGCATAGTCGCCTTTTAATGAATATCACTCAAATAGTCATGGTGATAGGTACGTACGGTTTGTCCAGCATGTCCTAGGTGTGTCTATAAATATATATTTTTTAAAAATAATAAAAAACAGTGGCCGGCCCTGGGGATTGGGGTAAAAAAAATATAATTAGGAGACAGGCCCTGGGGGATGGGGTCATCAGGGCCAATAAATTAGAATAAGAAGGGGAACCACACAGCCCCCTTCTTAAAAAATTAAAATAAATAAAAGACTGGCATCGTGCCGGAGGCCACGCCCCTTCCTTGCAGCACTCTGCAAACGCGCCCCCTGGCGAGTTGTAAGTTGGGGAATTAATTCCTCTTCAATACTGAGGGTCCCTGAGGGCCAACTAGCCCAACAGGCATCTCCAGTATGCGCCAGGGAGCTGCGCTGCAGACAGGTGTTCTGAGGCCAAGCCCCTTTTTACACCTCTCTGCAACGCAGCTCTGTGGTGCTTACTGGAGGTACCTAGTGGTCTAGTTTGACCCTAGGGACCCTTAGGATTCAAGGGGACTTAATCTCTCAACTTAGAACAGCCACAGGGCGCGTTTACACAGTGGTGAAGGGAGGGGACGGGGCCTGAGGTGACGTGTGCAAACACGCACTATGGCACGTTTTAAATTGGGGATATAATTTCCCTTCAATACTGAGGGCCCCTGGGGGCTAACTAGCCCACCAAGTGCTTCCAGTAAGCGCCACTGAGCTGCATTGCAGAGAGGTGGTCCAGGCTGTGCCACTTTTTACACCTCTCTGCAACGCAGCTCTGTGGCACTTACTGGAGGTACCTAGTGGGCTAGTTGGACCCTAGGGACCCTCAGGATTCAAATGAACATAATCTCCCAACTAAAAACGGACACAGGGCGTGTTTACACAGTGGTGAAGGGAGGGGACGGGGCCTGAGTTAACGTGTGCAAAAACGCCCTGTGGCCTGTTTTAAGAGGTAGTTTTAATCCCCCTGCCCTATTATATACTAGGGGCTTACAGAGGAGGTCATGCTAATCACAGGGGGACCCCAACGCATAATGTTCCATAGTGTATGTAGGTATTTTCACTGTATTCTAAGTGTCTTTTAACACAGCACTGGCTCTAGGACTGGTTAGTCAGACTCAGTTACCACCAGTATCCGTCTGAAAAAGTTGAGGGTACAGGATGATTTTGCAACAAGGATTCTTTCTGCTCTTCTTTTTGTTCTTTCTGCCCGTTATCCTTCTGCCTGCACTTTTCTTCGTCTTTGAGGACTTCTGTTGCTTCTTTCTGCACTTCTTTTTTTCTTTCTGTGCATTTTTTCGTCTTTCTTCACATGTCCTATCTCTGTAGGCATAGTTAGAAATTAGCATTTAAAAAACCTTTGAAATTCACAGAAAAAACCATAGGTTTCAGGCACGTTATAGTTAGGAATTAGCATTTAAAAAACCTCAGAAATTCACTGAAAAAACCATAGGTTTCAGGGGTGTTATAGTTAGCTGGACTTTTCACTTGTACAAAACCATTGAAATTCCCCCGTTATAGTTAGTTCAGCTAACTATAACTCGCGCGCCGGCAATGCACTGCTGATGACATCACATACTTGCATATACAGTTATACACACACCACCACACTTACTTCTACGGAAACTTACACATACTTAGTCTTTTAAACAATCACTTATAGCAACACATACTTATTCATACAGGAACTCTTTCAATCTCTCACTCTCACATATACTCACTTATATACACCAATAGTCACATATACTAGTTTAAAACATATGTAGTTACTCATAAAGACACTATTGAGACAGTCATTCACTCACTAACACACCCATACACACACTCATCCACCCATACAGTCCTGCACACATGCTGTCTTCAACACATACAAACAGTGTCACTCATTCATGCACCTATGCACTACGTAATACCCCCCACCGAACCATGCAGACACTCAGACTGATACTCAAAAAACCAACTAATAACCTATATAGACACACATGTAGCTACTCACCAACCCATGCAGCCACTTATACACAAAGTGAGAGACTGATACAGATATTTACATATTTAAACATTACTCACTAAGCCATGTACTCACTATGATACACTTAATCAGTCAGGTACACAATCAATTTTTCAAAAACAGATCATCCATTTAGACACTTATATACCCATTTATTCTTCCATCGACCTTGAGATATACATATATAAAACATATTTAATTTTCAGAAAAACAGACATTCACTGGATGATGTAATCAGTGATGTCATCAGTGATGTCATTTGAGATGTCATCAGTGATGTCATGAGTGATGTCACTGACCATGTCATGAGTGATGTAATATGTGACGTCATCAGCAGTGCATTGCGGGCGCGCGAGTTATAGTTAGCTGAACTAACTATAACGGGGGAATTTCAATGGTTTTGTACAAGTGAAAAGTCCAGCTAACTATAACACCCCTGAAACCCATGTTTTTTTCAGTGAATTTCTGAGGTTTTTTAAATGCTTATTCCTAACTATAACGTGCCTGAAACCTATGGTTTTTTCTGTGAATATATATATAATGGGGAAAACGTGTTTTGGGACCCCCCTTTTTTCTCGGCCCCCGCTTGACAAATCACCCCGAGACTTTCAGGGTAGGAGCGGAGCAGAGCGCCCCACCTATTTTGAAAATTTTGCGAGGATTCGTCAACCGGCGCCAAAGTTATTCCAAATAGAATGTTGCGGATTTCCTATGGAAACACGGTCCTAACTATAACTATCTACTGGCGAACTCCAGTAGATTATATATATATATATATATATATATATAAATTGCAATTTATATAGGCAGGTAATGCGGAGATTTTTCTCTCATTTGTGAATTATATGTAACACCACATTTTGTGTTAAAGTGCCACTGCCATTTAGTGTTGTATATCTTACAATACTCTTGGACATGCCTGTTTTAAGCACACTTCGTAGAATGTGTTGCTGCTGTAATGGTACCGACATGAGTTTAGAGAAGAATCAGTTGGCTCCTCCCAAGGGGACGCCTAATAGGGACATGAATATTAAACATGGTATTTCTTCTATAATGTACAGCACATTATTGAATAAATATACTAGTAAGGATCCCGAGTTGCGATGGCCTTTACATGGGTCATTTGATCTTAAAAAGATTCAGTATGTGGAACAATGTATGTTTAAACGTAAAAGTAGACAAGACATGTTTGACTGTGTACGAATGTGGGAGAAAGAAGCGCATGAAAGAGTGAGAAGGGAGCAAGCTTTGATAGAAAAAGAACAACGCAAAAGCATTCACGCAAAAGCACTGCAACTTAAAAATAAAGAAATGCAGGAAATAAAGGAGAGGGAGAATAGGGAGTGCCATTTGCAGGTAAATGGCCAATACTCTGTTCGGCGCCCCCTCTACCCCCTCCTTAATAAACCAGAGGATGATTCAATTCTGTTGGATCGTCCTCCACCTCAATATCCTTTTCCTTCTGCTCCTACTGACTCTGATGGTGATGATCCTTCTACGGATCAGGATAAATTAGGATCTGATTCTGCACGAGAGACTCGCTCTATGTTGACCCCTGAGCGTGCGGCTGAACTTAGATCTGCTGCCCGTAAAGTTGCTCGTAATGCTCTTTCCGCTCTCGAAATTTTACAGGATGTAGAAAAATGGCAAGACAGGGAACAAGTATATTTTGCGGAAGTATTTACCATATATGTAATTGAACGGTTTAGAAACAATCCAAAGAGTTAGAGCCTGATGATATAGCAACGGATTGTAAGCAGTTGCGTGATGGTCTTTTTCTCTCCTCTCAGGTGGCTGACTTAATTAGACGTTTGGTTAAACTGCGTGCTGAGACACTCCGTTTGCGAGAAGAGCAAAAGGCAGCTGCTGCAACTGCACAAACACTTCAGACCACCATGATGCAGTCTGACGCTTCAAGGACAGATAAGAATGTTGTAGTTCATGCGAAACCCCTGCGGGAAGCCGCTCCTTTGTATGTTCCTTCTAAGGGTGCGGGGACAAGTGATGAAAGATTCCACTGATGCGAAGGGTTACTTTATTCATAACTGGGTTGATACTCCATGGAGTCGAGCAGATGTCATGGCTCTTAAAGCTGCTTTGCCTTATCCGCGCAAAAATCCAGCTGCTTTTTATGAGGAAGTTGAAGGAGCTATTAGTTCTTGTATCATGACTTTAGCTGATATTGACATGTTTTTGGGCTTATTTTGCCCCCTGATATGTGGAGAACTATTCGTAGAGTCGATGACCATGCAACTCTTGGGGATGTTTGGAAGGAGCTAGAAAGGGTTGATGCGGAAAGGGAACCTGCGCAGAAACCACACAAACTGATTTTAGATCTTCCAAAAGCCATCGTAGTTAAATTGAAAACCCTCATTCCTCCTAAAAAGATAGATTGGACTGTTTTAGCATCCTGTAAGCAAAAGGCAGATGAATCGGTCTCCGATTTTTTACACGTTTTGAGGAGGCATTCCACAACTTTAGTGGCCAGTCATTGACAGATGACACGGGCAGGCATCTGTTTGTTGACAAATTTGCCGCGGACATGTTGCAAGGAATAGCTAGTCGCTTAAAGGCCAGCAAAAGTTTGTGGACTACGTCCTCCCCTGTTTCTCTCCCGACTATGGCTCAGTATTACGAACGGCAGGAATTAGAAGCTAAGGGTAATGAGGATAAGAAAAACAAGGAGCTGAAAACAAAGTTTATGATTGCTCAGGTTTATGGTCCCTCTTATGATAATAGTGGTCGAGGCGGCCGTGCAATGTACCGCCCTGGTGTACCCCCTTTTTCCCCGAGTTACTTTGTCTGATGATCAGTGCGCTTATTGCAGGGACATTGGGCATTGGGCTTATGAGTGTCCTCATCGGCGTCCTTTACAGTATCAGCGTGGTCGGGGACAAATGAGAGGCCGCCCAGAGACCCCAGGACTTAGGTGAGGTATGAATGATTGTGCTAGATTTGAGGCTGGTGGGCGTCCTCCGACTCCTTCAAATACGTTTGATAGGCGTAATCAATATCAAATATCTGACTATTTGAATCCGGCTTTGCAAGGCTCCGCTTATGCATAGGACTGCCTAGGATGGGGTAAGGAATCAGTTGAAGTCCCAGTAGATCAGAAGGGTCCCTATGTCCACGCACCTGTCTTGGGTTCTACTGATCGGTTTCTGGTTGATACTGGAGCTACTCGTAGCGCCTTGTCTAAACAATTGGTTCCAAGGGCTCCCCTGTCTGGCTTAACCATTATATCGATAGGTTTTGATGGGACACCTTCCCTTAGCCCACTATCACAACCACTTGCATTCCATGTTGATAAATTCACTGCTCCATGTCCGTTTCTGCTTTCCCCTAACACACCGGACAATATTGTAAGTCTTGATATGCTTAAGTATTTTAGGGCTACGATACGTTGTTCCCCATAAGGTGTGCATGTTATTAGAATGATAACTATCCAGTGATTGAGAAAACCTGTCTTATTAGAGAGGATCTTGCATTGGCTTCACTCCCTAGTACTTTGTGGGCCACTTCGGACACTGATGTAGGGCAAATGGTTATTCCACCAGTGCATATTAGTGTCAAGGAGGGTGCTTTGTTGCCACAATTGCCTCAATACAAAATTTCTTGAGAAGGTGAAGAAGCACTTGTACGCATTGTTCATGATCTGATTGAAGTAGGAGTTGTGGAAGAAGTCCCTTACACTGCTTGCAATAGTCCTATTCTGCCTATCTTGAAGAAAGACACTGATACTAAGATTTACAGGTTCATCATTGATTTACGAGAGGTTAACAAGATAGTAGTACCACAATACCCGGTGGTTTCTGATATTACGACACTCCTTACCATGGTTCCTCCAACAGCGACCACCTCTTCTGTGGTCGATTTAAAGAACGCTTTCTTTTCAATTCCTATTCATCCTGACAGCCGATATTTGTTTGGTTTCACTTTAAATAATCGATCGTACAGATTCTGTAGAGTTCCCCAGGGATACACAGAGAGTCCTAGCATTTACAGCCAAGCATTGAAAAGACAGCTTGATTCTTTCCCCTTGCCCACGGGAATGGCTCTCATACAATATGTCGATGACATCTTGTTGGCAGCTGATATGCCTGAACAGTGTGAAGAAGGTACACTGTCTTTGCTTTCATATCCTGCATCACACCATCATAAAGTATCACAAAAGAAATTGCAGTATTGTAGACCGAAGATGACTTATTTAGGTCACCTTCTGTCTAAGGAAGGATGTGCACTCACACCAGATCGCATTCAAGCTATTTTAGACACACCAGTGCCCCGTACTCAGAAAGATGTCCGTGCATTCATTGGTCTTACTTCTTTTTGTAGGCAATGGATATTAGGGCTTTCACATATTGTTAAACCCCTGTTGGCTCTTTTGACTAAAGATACTCCAATGCCCCTTCCATGGACGACTGAATGCCAGAATGCTTTCCAACAATTGCAACAAGCCCTTTGTTCTGCACCAGTATTAGGCACTCCGGTTTACACCAAGGCCTTTACACTCTATGTACACGAAATAGATAGTTGCGCACTTTCAGTGTTTAGTACAGACACGCGGTGATAAGCAGCGTCCTTGTGCATATTTTTCAGCTGTTCTCGATCCAGTTGCCCGTGCATTGCCTGGGTGTTTCAGCTCTGTTGCAGCGGCAGCTGTGTCTATACGTCAGAGTGAAGGGATAGTTTTGTCACACAGACTATTGGTGTTAGTACCCCTTGCAGTTGACGCCCTTCTGAACCAAACCAAAACGCAGCACTTAACTAGTGCTAAATTGACAGGATATGAATTAACACTCTTGGCCCCTCATATCAATTTAAAAAGGTGTTCAACCTTGAATCCAGCTACTTTGTTGCCATACCCAGTGACTCAGTCTCAGCCACAGGAGTCTCATGATTGTATATTCCTTACTGAGGAACAGACAAAGGGTTGTGTCGATTTGCAAGACACGCCCCTTTCAAGTGCTTTTGCAGACCACACAGCCCGTGAAACTGCCATGCAGCGAAGCACCACCTCTATGTACATAGTGAAGTCACAGGCTGAATGCTGGCATGATACCAGACAAGAAGTGCTAGATATGCAGCGATCTGCTTCTGCAGAAGAAATTGAGCAATGGTCTAAGAAGGGAACATTGGACGATGAGAGCTGTTGGAGGAATAAAGAGATGAGCAAGTGGAGATTGCCTACAGCCTATTTACAACCTATGATTCATATGGCACATGGGCCGGCACATGTTGGAGCCTCCTCGATAACGAAATTGCTCACACAAGTTTGTGAGCATCCAGAAATTGCCGGCACAGCTAAAAAGATGGTGCAGTCTTGTCTGATTTGTCTTCAGCATAATCCTGGTAAAGGGACATGAACTCCTACAGGAGGGTTTGCTACAACAACCGCACCTTTTGAAGTTTTGCAAATGGATTACATCCAGCTTGAGCGCTGTAACAACTTTAAGTACGTTTTGGTAGTGGTATGTGCCTTCAGTAAATGGATAGAGGCATACCCTACGAAGGACAATACAGCTCTCACTACAGCAAAGGTACTTTTGAAGGAATTCTTCCCTAGATTTGGTGTTTGTAAACTTTTGTGGAGTGATAACGGACCCCATTTTATTGGGCAAGTTGTCGAGTATGTCCTGAAGGGATTAGGGATCAAGCAGAAATTTCATGCTGCTTTCCATCCACAATCAGCAAGGCTAGTGGAAAGGTATAACACCACACTTAAATTGAAACTGGCTAAAATACAGGCATCCACGTCTTTGAAATGGCCTGATGCACTACCCTTAGCACTGTTGTCCATTAGATCAGGGAAGTCTTCTCGGACCACACGATCCCTGGTGTATCCCGATACCAACTGAGACCACGGAAAGAACCTTCATTGTTGAAAAAGACTGATTGAGCTACCGTCCTGGGTTTGTGAAAAGGAGCTGATGTGGCATGGGGGGGGGGGATCAGTCCTACATAATGACTCCCGTCTTGACCCTCAGTGAAGAAATCAACGGCTGCCCAGGACTTTAGAGCTCCAACGATTATTTCAGCGACGAAGTGATTATGCCTGTGGAGAAATCAATTGCTGTGAGGATGTGTAATAAGAAAGCAATATGCATTGCAGGATTTGTTGTCACTGTGGTTGCTATGGCAGTGATAACTTGGGTTATAGAGGAAGTGGCTCCTGCTCGACAACTGTTGAATGCCACTACTCTAGTACCAGCTGAACACCATTACTTTACTCTCCCATATCATGAGCAGAAGCATAGACAATCTTATCTGAACAACACGTTCATCCAGATGTTACACCACACCCACAATGCTACAAACACTACTGACTGTTGGGTGTGTGGGATGATACCTGCTCACCAGAAGAAGGGAGGAACACCTTTCATTCCTCTTCCCTTCTCCCATAATGGTTCTTGTCAAGCCTGGTTTGCCCTTCTAATCCCTTCTCAAAATGCTAACATTACTAGTATGGCTGTAGGAAGAATAAATGATCATCTCAATAAAGTGTGTTACCCAGATGAAGATGTCAATCCACAAGCTAAAGGAACTAAATGGGAGTGGGAGGAGTACCGACCCGGAAATGTTTCTACGCCTTATGTTTTCCCAAATATGCGAACTACCAAGGGTAATGGACCATTTGTAATATCCGTTACTACAGCCCGAGCAGACTTGTTTATAAGAAGTGTTGGGAGAATCCCAGTAGGTAGGAGTGAATGTAATCTGGTTTTGACTGTTGATGGTGTCAACAATAGTAGTTTCATGTCCTCACATAACACCTACTTTGTCTGCGGTAACAAAGGATACCACCATCTACCTGTTGGATGGTCCGGAGTATGCTACGTGTCCTTTTTGTTACCTCGGGTGTTTTTGGCACCAGCGTCATATCACAAAGACTATTGACTGTTTAATGATATCTCTAAGAACAGATATAAGAGGACAATAAGCAATGAGGAGGTGGACCAAACTGATACTGCATTACAGCAATATGTCGATTTCAATTTGGGACTGTTCTTCTTTGTCGGTGCTGCTCTAAACAGCAGGAAAATCAGACGTTTGAAGCTGTTACCAACCAGACAGCCATGGCACTTGGGAACATTACAGAAGAACTACAAATTGCAAGGATTGTGGCGCTTCAAAATCGTATGGTCCTCAATGTAATCTTGGCTGATCGAGGTGGTGCATGTCGCATCATCGGAAGTAGTTGTTGTGTTTACATTCCAGATCATTCTCCTTCAGCTTTTGATGCGATCTCCAAACTACACAAAATTGCTGCTGAAATCCATCCAGATACTGGCACATGGACTTTCGCCAGTTGGTTCTGGACGCTACTTGCTACCTGGGGCTGGAAGTTATTAACTGTCCTGTGTGTAATTTCTTTTTTTAACAACAGATTTTATTGTCACTCGCACAATAAGCGCAGGGCTCTGTACCCCAGAGACCACTGCATAATCAGGTTGTACAGTAGCATGAACGCCAATTACAGTTTTGTTTTGGTTATTGTTAACATTATAAAAGAAAAACCAACACAATTTTGGGTATACAATACCATTCCGGATGCCCATTTCAAACACCCACAACTCCCCCCCCACCGAGTTGCTCAATTCCCACTGAAGACTGCCCACACGCCAAAAACCGAGGACCAGAGAAAAAAAGAAAAACAGACATACTACCCGTTCTAATGAAAGACCAGACCATTCTAACACACACACCCCCAGGCGTTTCCCCAAGCATCCGACCCAGCCACCCCATCTCTGCCCTATTCCACTGGGACATCGACTATTGCATTCGGAGGCTCCAACCACTGGCCTCTATAGTCCGCCCACTGCTTCCATATTTTATGATGCTTACGTGTGCAACCCCGAGCCACAAAGATGGGCTGCTCCAGCCCCATTGAGAAGTCCAGGCCATTTTTCCAGGAGGCCACCGAGGGAGCCCGTGTGTCCTTCCACAGTCTAGCAATATCACGTTTCGCCAAAGTGAGGCCTAGCAGCAGAAGGTTCCGTTTATATATGTTGCCCCCGATATCTTCAATCACATGTAACAGAGCTTGCTGTGGCGTGCGCGTGAGCATCCACCCCAGGACCTCAGACAGACAAGAAAAGACTCCCCTCCAGAAACGATCCAGCGACAAGCATCGCCAGACCGTGTGTAGAAATGTGCCCTCCGCCCTGCCACACCGGAGACATTCCGGGGAGGCAACCAGGCCCGCTCGGCATAGCCGAACCCGTGTATAATAAACCCGGTGAAGATACTTGAATTGGACAAGTTGGAGGCGCATTGCTATGGCAGCTCCCCTGGGGGAGGCCAGGGCCTCCCTCCAATCTTCATCCTCCAGCGTGCCTATGTCCTCCTCCCACCCCTTCTGCAGCTTATCTAGTGAAGGCCCACTGTGGATGACCAAGGACTGGTATATCCACGATATTTTTTTGGTGGCAAGATCGCCCATGAATACCTTCGCCTCCAATGTACTAAACTCGGGGATGGAAGCAAGGCCCTCCAGACTGGGGGAGAGCGCATGTCGGAGCTGGAGGTACCGGTAAAATTGTGTCCGAGGCATACAGAATTCCTCCTGTAGATTCTGAAACGATTTAATGGACCCATTCCACACTACATCGCCCAGGGTGGAGATGCCAATGGCATCCCATCCGCTAAAGCCCTGTAGGGCCGCTAGGTCAGGCAGGCGTCCGTTGTGCCACAGTGGAGTTTCCTCCGTTAGGGTATTCCACCACCCCATTCTTCTTAAAGATTGCCGCCAGACCTGGAAGATTACCCCCGTCGCCGGCGGAAGTGCACCCCGCAGTCTCGCCGAATAGAGGATCGTGTGCAGAGTGTACCGCCCTATGAGGTGCCGCTCCAACGCATAAGCTGGGTCCCCCCTGTCCCCATACCACTACTCATTGAGAACTAACAGATGTGAGGCTTGGTAGTATGAGAGGATATCTGAGGTCGCCAGGCCTCCACAATAGGTGGAGAGAAAGCATGTGCGCAACGCCACAAGCACCGCCCCTTGCCCCCACAGGAACCGGCTCAGCGCCGAGTTCACCAGCCTGAACCAGCGAGGCGCGATCGGGTACGGGTGGTATAGCAAACGGGGGAGCGCGACCATCTTAAAGATCGCCGACCTACCGTAAATAGTCAGCGGCATATGAGACCAAGTCGCAAGATCTGCACGTACGCGCTCCCATACCGGCGCCAAGTTCTGCTCCCAGGATAACGTCGGTACCTCCGACAGAAAGACTAGCAGCTATTTAAGTCCTCCCTCCGCCACCGGTACCGTTGATGCCCACGCATCCACTCTCACCCGAGGACCCAAGACCCACAGTGTGGACTTGCGGGGGTGCATATACAGCCCGGACGTTTCCCCAAATATCTGCATTATCTCCAGTATGCGCGGCCCCGACTTGTCCAATGCCGTTAAAAAGAATAGGACATCATCCGCATATAATGCGATCCTGTCCGAAAGGCCCGGGGCCCACTCAAATCCCTCCAACTGTGCATCCATACGCACCCAGGCCGCCAACGGCTCCATAGCGAGGGCGAAAAGATAGGGCGACAGGTGGCACCCCTGTCTGGTACCACGTCTAATAGGGAAGCTGGACGAGATCGCTCCCGCCACGCAAACTGAAGCCGTTAAGTCGGTATAAAAGAGCGTCAAATACGACAGGAACCGAGGACCGAGGTTAAGCCGACGAAGTAAGGCAAACAGATACACCCAGCTCAGGGAATCAAATGCCCTGTCCATGTCCGCCAGTAGGAGCGCAGCCGGCACCCCTGTCTGCCGGACCGCCGCCAGTGCCGTGTGTGCCCACCGTATATTGTGCCGGGTCGCCCTCTGGGGCATGGAACCCAGCCTGGTCCGGGTGTACCAATGTCGAGATGTGAGGCAGAAGGCAATTAGTCAGAGCCTTGGCCAGAACCTTAGCCTCCACGTTGAGGAGGGATATAGGGCGGCATGAAGCATGCTGTTCCGGGGGCCGACCAGGCTTATGAAACACCACCACTTCTGCATGCCACCAGTCCGGTGGAAGCCGACCAGCATCCCTGGCCTCCTCCACCGCCGCCCGATAATAAGGCGCTAGTTGTAGATTATATCTACGATGGAACTCACTGGGGAACCCATTGGGTCCCGGTGCATTCCCAAAATTGAGCTCACCTAGGGCCTTACCCAGTTCCTCCTCCGAGAGGGGGAGCTCCAACTGCCGGCGCGTTTCATCAGACAGAGCTCTGGGCGGGAGGTCCTCAAGGAATTTCTCCACCATAGCCTCCGGCAGGCACTCCCTAGAGGCGTATAAATCTGCGTAGTACCTGGCGAAGCTCTCTGCTATGGTCGTAGGGTCAATCATCGGTGCCCCTCTCACATCCAGCACCCCCGGGGTAACCTGGGGATGAAAAACACCCTGGCAGAGCCGATGTAGCATTTTGCTCGATTTGTCGCCCCACTGGTAGATCCTGCTGCGGGTAGCCAGCCATGCTTTGCAAGCCTCATCCATCAGGAGTGAGGCTTAGGACTGCCTCGCCAACAGGAGCTGTCGTACCCCCGGACCGCCGCCCTCCTCCCGGCATCGACACTCAAGCCCTTCAATCTCCGCCTCGGCCCTGACCAACCCCTCTCGACGCTTCCTACGGACCGCCACACACCATGCAATGTCTACCCCCGTAGAGTGGGCTTCAGTGCCTCCCAAAGTTTTACGGCACTAGGGACCGACCCCGCATTGGAGACAAAGTAGTCTGCGATCGCCTCACTCATTGACTTCTCGTATTTGACGTTCTGCAAATTCCACACTGTTAGTCGCCAACGAAATGGTTGCCGCCCCCCACCTAACCGCAGCACCACGAATACCGGCGAGTGATCCGACAGCCCCCTAGGAAGGATCCCAGCGGACCGCACCCGCGTTGCAAGCGCCCGAGGAACGAAAATATAGTCGAGCCGAGAAACCGACTTATGGACCGCCAAGAGGTACGTAAATTCCCTCCTATCGCCGTGTACGTGCCGCCAGGTGTCCACCCAATCGAGGCTCCTAACCAGTGAGTGCAACTTCGTGTGCGGAGTGCCACCCTGGGCCCCTCCCGCTCTGCTCCTGTCCCTCCCCAAATCCATCACATCATTCCAATCGCCACCCACCACAACAGCCACGTCCGGCATGTCCGCCCACAGAGAGAGTAACCGCTCCACCAAGGACCACTGTAATGGGGTGGGGGGCGTACACACATCCTAGCACGATAGGGTATCCTGTGTGTAATTTTATAATTTTATTGACATGCTGCTTCTGTATACAATGTGGTCCAATGCTTTGCTCCACCTGTATTACTGCCTGTATACCCGCTAAACGAAATGTTGCACAAATAAATGCCCAGAAAATATTAGATAAGGAAATTAGTAATATGATGCAAATTGATGTACAAGATGTATACAAGGACTATCCTAGATCATAAATGTCTAATGCTAAAAGTGTCGTCTGTGGAAAATTGACAGCGATCGGTGTTAGCATTTAGCTGAAGCCATCTTGTTTCCGACAGCCATTTTTGTCTGCCATGTGTTCACCACGTGCTGTTTCCTTCTTCACTGTTGTTTACCCTTGTGCTCTGTTTAAAGGACTGGCTATACTTAGACTCTGCTAGTCTGCACATGCGCAGAGGAATCTGTAACTGTCCATACATCTGTTTTTAGTCTGTAAATGTCAGGTTGTTTCTACCGGAGTCAGCAACAGATAGCTTCTCCTTTACTGTTGACTGTGCATTTCTGTATGACCATCTATGTATGTAATTCTCCTATGTGTGCTTGTACCGCCCTCTTTTGAGCCCCTGTGTGGGTATAAAAGACCCATGGTTCTTCTACTCCTTGTGCTACTTCCTACACTACCGAAGGGTGTTGTGTGAATGTAGTTCCACCTCATGAGGTTTAATAAATCTTTCCTTTAACCTTTCAGCTTCCATGCCAACTTCTATTTACTTGTCTGAGGACTTGCGTGCAGAGAAGGCCGAACCCCTAGCACTGGTAGGCCTGGCTGAGGCCCACTTCTAAAAGTCCATAAATGCTTTTGAGCTCATGAAAGGGGAGGATGCCCTCTAAGTCAAAAAGATGGCCTGCCGACTGTTAGACCTGGCACCATTGGCGTGGGTCACTCTTCCATTTTTGACTGTGCCTCAATGTATTTTTGTGCTGGTGTTAGCTGCTCAGGGCCCTGTGACACTGCCATCCAGTGCCACAGGGCAAGTGCTCCCTATGGGAAAATGTATTATGTGAATTGACTTCCATGTTTGGCTTATTTGGTTTACTATCAGTCCCTAGTAGAGTGCACCAGGGGTGCCAAGGGCTTGTATATCCAAATGCTGCTAGTGGGCTTTCAGCACTGGTTGTGCCACCCACAGAAGCAGCCTGGTAAAATGTGTCTAAGGTCTGCCACTGCAGAACCTGCATGCAGTCTGGTACTGTCATGCTGACTGGGCAAGTGTCCCCACTTGCCAGTCCCTAAACCTTCCTTTACCTTCATGTTAGTCACCCCTAAGGTAGGCCCTAGGGCAGGGTGCATTGTAAGGATAAGGTAGGACATGCCCTGAAGTGTGTGGCATGTCCTAATAGTGAATTACATCCATTTTCGTTTTTCACTATTGCAAGGCTACCTGCTCTCCATAGGCCAGAATGGGCTGCTAGATTATAACTCTCTATAATCCTAGCAGGCTCAGGAAGCATGGTAGAAATTCATGTTTAGAATGCCTGAACTCAGAATAATAAAATACATCTTTTAGCAAAGGTTATTTTAATATCCTGGGTTTGCAAATGCTACTTTTAGAAAGTTAGCCTTTGCGTGCCTAACCATCTCAGTCCGCCTCTGCTGGGAGGGGCTGTCTTCTTTGTGTGTAGCTTGAGTGACAGGGCTGGGAAGTTCCAGGAGACAGGCTGGGGCTGCCAGGTGGTGAATAGAGAGATTACACCAGGATGGGTGGGAGGAGTGCACCTTGACTCTGAATAGGACCGTGCTCTGCCACCACAATGCTGGCTCCACCCCCTGGGGAGCGTCTGATGTCTCTGCCCTGCCTGCTGAAAGAAGAAGCCAGAGTCCCAACAACAAAGTGCTCCTCACTGAAAAGAACTGGACTTGGATTATGCAAAGGCCCCCCTGACCTGTAAAGACAAAAGAAACTTGGTATAAATGTAGGAGCCCTGCTCCTAAGAAATCAGATCCTGATTGAACCACGAAGAAACTCTACCTGACTAAAAGGACCTGGAAGAAGCTGAAGGAGGAGTAACTTTCCCTAACCTGGGGGATTGGCCTGCAGTTGGTGCCTTGCTGAGAAAGGAGAGGAAAAGACTAAGAGAGACTTTGCACTTTGTTTTCAACAAATCTCCAAGGGCTTGGAAGAAGAGCTGGCCCCCTGAACTGAGTCCCAGGACCATTGGACTCATCTGCCTTCCAAAACTGAGTTGCCTGGACAATTCTTGCTTGTTTCCCGCTGGATTTGGCCCCCAGTACGACTCGTACCCCATCCGCCGCTGTGGTACTGTAAATTTCGGAACCGTGTTGGAAGCATGGCCCTACCATGCCGACTTCAGTATCAGCGAACCGCAAATGTCAAATGCGGTATGTATGAGTGTTTTCGTCATGTTTCACTGATGAATTCACCGTGCATCCGATACCACATATTGAACCCTTGGGTTCCATTTTAGAACAGTAGCCATTTTGTGGTTGCCCTCACATAGGCTGCACACTAAGGCCATGCCTAGGCCTAAAGGACACGTACACCTTCTGTGACTTCTCTCTGACCTGTGCAAACTGACTCCGCTGCCCGAGGTCAATCCTGTCCGGCCAGTTCTTTTTCTCGCGGCCTAATGTGATTAGCATCAGGGCTCGACCCATCATAAAGTCCTTGTTCGCACACGATCTCTGACTAAGCTATTTCACACCTGACTCTGTTTCCTACTTTATGGCTTGTTTTACGAGCAGGAGGTGCCCGTTTTATTGGGGTCCGCTGTTAACTGATGAGGGTTCTGAGCCTTGCTGGGTAAAATGACTGTATGCTTAATGAACTGAAATGTGGGATTGTCATTATGGCTCTGCTGTTTCTTTGAAACTAACATATGTGAATGACCACTTGTAAAATAGGGGCGGTGTTGCCTCCAAGCGTAATTTTGTGTATATAAGTAAAGACTTGTTTTTGGTTCGGGAGCAGTCTCCTGAGAACATACATCGTGTTGTACTTCTCGGATACCTGTGATTGGTCTGCAGCCAATAAATACGATCTTTGATTTCATCTAGAAGACTCTGTGTTTCTGTAGGTCTGAAACAGGAAGAACCCGAAGTCTTAGGGTGTGTTCCCCTGCACCGCTGGGTTCTAAAAACCCGGTACTTCACCGCAAAGCCGTGTCTTTGCCGCCCGGCACCGTGTGTCTACGCTGATTTAAAAGCATTAGTACGCACCGTATCCCTCCCGGCCGCATCGCACCTAACCTTCCCCGCCGATTCGAGTCGTACACCCCTGGCTGCCTAATCCTGTACGCCGGACCCAAGCTTCGTTGTCCCGCAGGTACGGTCCGTACGCTGCTAACGTACTGCACCGTGCCGTACTCAGAGCCGAGAAGCCGCATCACGCTGATCCTCCCCGTACGCTGTACGGCTCGCCGAGAAGTGTCGCCGCCTATCCGCACCGAAGGTACGGCTCGAACGCCGAATGCCACGGACTCTGCAAGCTGATCCGGGCCATCCGCATGTATCCCTGGAGGTCCCGTACCAACGCCACGTCCCGACGCTGCGACCCGACCAGCATCCGAATACGCTGCCGAACTACGACCCGGACCCATCAACTTGTTCCGCACTGTCCGTCGCGGACCCTACAGCCCCCAGGTACTTTGTTCTGTTCGCACCGCAGCGTGCATGTCACGGACCCCGGAGTCCGCAACGATTGTTTGACTCGTACTTCCCTTGTTTTGAATGCCAACGAGTCTCACATCCAGGTACGAACCGTACAGAGCCTTGACAGAAGCGTACTTATGTGAACGAAGCGTATTTTAACTAAAAGAAGCCTATTTTTGCATTTTAAGCCTTTCTACAAGAACATTGAACTTTAAAATAATACTGTGGTCATTTTATTCGTTATTCTGGTCTTGTGCTAAGCCTTATATAAAGAAAACTATTTTTGATAAAACCTTGTCTGGTGTCCATTTGTGGTGTGTCATTGTATTACTGTATGCGTCACAAATGCTTAACCTATGACGCCCTGAGAATAGTCTTGACTGCTTGCGCCACACTACCTAAAGGGTGAGCATGGGTTATTTGAAAGGGTGATCCCTTTACTCTGACTTAGAAGTAAGAGTCCCTGCTTGTCACAAGTGCATACCTGTGCCAACCAGAGATTCCCAATTCTAACACCGACCGGCATTCAGATGCCCTCCAGACAGAAAAAGCCCTAGCGTCCACTCCTGGGGAAAACTCACTATTATCAAAGAGTGGGGTCATGGGAGAGGGGAATGTCGTCTAGCCCCGCTGTACCGCCACACCGTCCCACGCTCGCAGCAAAGTCTTCGTAGCAGGGGAAACCCGAAGGCCGGGGGTCTGTGAGAACGATGAAGAAAGGGGACCTTCCGTAGATCCATTTGAGCTATTGACCTGTCCTGGAAAAGCCAGTTTTTCTCAGATGCAGGACGCTTCCACTCAACTAAGTATCTCAGTTGCGCTGTGCGGAAGTATTCTAAAACATTAGGGATGCCCTAGCCCCCCTCATCTGGCTTCAGGTAGCCCAAGTTCTTGCATAGATGGGGTCTCTCCCCCCCATATAAATTGATTGATAGCTCTCTGCAGAGTTGACAGTGTGCCCGCAGACGGCCAGGCCGGAATGGTTTGGAAGAGGTACAAAGCGCGGTACAGAAGCGACATCTTGACCATAGCTTCTCTGCCCAGCAGAGAGAGTGAGTGCTGTTTTCAAGCAATAGGTCTTTGATAGCGCGCTGTAAAATTTAGAATAGTTAATATGAACCGTGTGGGACACTGATGCCGCAAGTTCTGTGCCCAAGTAGGGGATGGAAGGGTAAACGGGTATGCCCGCGTATCGTCCGGACCCTCCTCTCGAAACCATAGGATTGAGGACTTCCCAATATTAACCCGTAGGCCTGAGACCTGACCAAATTCCTCCAGTTCCTGCAAGAAGGCAGGGACCGAACACGCCGGTGACTCAATGATATAAACTAACGGCGTGCCGTTCTCCCCAAATGGGATGCCCTTTATCTCCGGTTTGTCCCTGATCCTCTGCACCAGCGGCTCTAAATACAAAGCGAAAAGGAGGGGGGACAGCAGGCACCCTTGCCTTGTTCCCCTTTGTATCGCAAAAGGCATGGAAGTTATCCCGTTCACCCTAAGTACCGCTCTGGGGTTGGTGTAGCAGCTCGAAATCCATGCCCGGAACCGGTTCCCGAAGCCAAAATGGGTCAAGGTTCTGTCCAGGAAGCGCCAATCTACCCGATCGAACGCCTTCTCGGCATCCACCGATAAGAGAAGAGCGTCCATTTTAGTGCAATGGGCCTCGTCTATGAGATGGAAGATACGTTTTGTATTGTCACTACATTGCCGGGCTTGTATAAAACCCGACTGATCTGGGTCAATTATGCCAGGCATAAGGGGACCTAGGCGCGCTGCCAATATCCCCGTGAACAGTTTGAGATCGACGTTAAGCAATGAAATGGGCCGGTAGGAGCCACACATGGAGGCGTCCTTACCTGGTTTGGGTAATACCACAATGGAGGCCAAGAGCATCTCCGGGGGGATCGTACCTGGGCCCGTGAAAGAATTGAAGAGTCGAGAAAGTACTGGAGCTAGAACGGCACAGAACCTCTTATAGAACCCAGCCGAAAATCCATCCAGCCCCGGGGCCTTCAGGAGTTTAAGGTGGGCAATAGCCCCCACCACTTCCTCAATGCGTATGGGAGCATCCAACGCATCACCGTTGAACTGGTTTAGCGCCGTCGTATGGGCCCGTTGAAGATAAGCATCTATCTGCGGAGTGGACGATGACCTCCCCTCATAGAGAGCTTTGTAGAAGTTCCGAAAAGCCTGCGCTATTCCCGCATCATCAGTGACCCGGCCTCCTTCCGAGTCGGTGATCTCCTTAACCTTGCCCTGTTGTGTCTGCGCTCTCAACCTACTAGCTAACAACCGGCCTGTATTATCCCTGCCGACATAGTAAGAATGCTTTAGGCGAAGAGCCGTGTATTTCGCTCTGCCAAGATCGAGCCCCGCCAACAGGGCTTGTGCATTCTTCAGCTGTCGCCAAATCCAGGGAGCTCCCGTTCGGCTGTGGGCTCTCTCCAGCTCAAGCACTTGGGCCGTGAGTTCATCCCTCTTAGCTTTGCGCTCTCTATTTTCTGCCGCCGACAAGGCGATCAGCTTCCCCCCTCACAACTGCCTTGAGCGCCCCCCACAATGTAGCTACTGGAGTGTCAGGGGTGTCATTAAACTCCAAATAGTCCCTGACACACTGAAGGATTTGCTCCTGAACCGCCGATTTATGAAGCATTGTTTCCCGCAGTCTCCAGTGCCCCGCGGGCCGGGCGATGTAAGGGACCCCTATCGTATCCACTACCGTGTCATCGTCTGACAATGCCGCCGCCGTAATATAAATATCCTTGATTGTCGCTCGAACCTCTACAGAGCCCAAAAAATGATCTAGTCTTGCGTAAGTGCGATGTACGTGTGAGTAATAAGAAAATTGGGAGGCCCGAGGGTGAGACTCTCGCCACAGATCAATCAAACCCCTCTCCACCAGCCACTGCTTACCTTCACCCGAGACCTCCCCCCCCCCCCCCCGGGAATGACAGCTGCCTGATCTGTCCGCCTCTGTATCCATGACTACGTTCAGGTCACCCCCCCACCAGAATGAAGTGGTCTTGTGGTTCTAGGACTTTTGAAAGGGCTGATTTGAGGAACACCTCTTGGCCCGCATTTGGAGCGTATATCGTTCCAATCGTAAGAGCGAGGCCTGTAATCCAAAAACGGTGTGCCAATAGCCACCCCTTAATTTCCGCTACTTTATCTCCCACCAACCCCCGAAACTTCCTCGCCACCAGGATCGCCACCCCCGTCCTTTTATCAGTCATAGAGGAGAAATATTGGTAGGGGAACGCCCTGGACTTCAACCTATGCCAGTCACGTGCCAACAACTGTGTTTCCTGCAGCAGGCAGATATCCGCTCCTGTATTCTCTAAGTAGGATAGAATGGCTCGCCTCTTGTTAGGGCTATTGAGGCCTTTGACGTTAAGTGTGAGGATAGTTAGTTCAGCGTCCTGCATGAGTGGACAGTGGAGCAGAGCGCACCTAGGCCTGTGTAACTAGCTGGTGAAAGAGACCCCGGCCCCCGCACAAGGCAGACTCCCGAAACCACACCTGGAAAGACGCAAACACCCCACCTGAGCATCCCAGTTCCCCTCCCCCTTTCCTAACCCCAACCCCAACTCCCAAAACAAACCCCCCATAATAGTCCAGCGCACACCACATCTGGTAGTGTGCTCGTGGCGAAGCAAAACAGTCCGGGGCATCTCATGGCAAGGGCAAGGCAGTCAGGCCCTCTGCCCCCCCCGGCCCCCCCGCATCCCCCACCCCCATCCTCACAGTAACACACACCAGGCCCTTAGCGACCTCACAGGGCTTCTGAAGGGGAAGTGTCTGTAGCAACTGCTTCAATTGCCGCTCTGCGTTCCTGCGCCACCACCTCCGGGTCGAGCCCACGGGCTGCCACCCCAGAGCGTCTCCTCCCGACTGTCTGCCAGCGCGCCGGGGACCGGCGGCGATCTGTTGTACTCTCCTTCGCTGGACTCAGGTGCGGCATACCCAACAACTTGCACGCCTCGGCAGGGGATGATATAGGGTGCAATCGACCGTGCCATTTGAAAATGAGACGAAAGGGGTGCCCCCAGGAGTACGCCACCCCTTTGCCCCGCAGGTGCGCCATACCGTCCTTGAAGTCTCTCCGCTTCTGCAAAGTGCTGGCTGCCAAATCCTGGTACACAGTGATATTCAGACCCTGGTATAGGACCGGATGTTTTGACCTAGCTTCTCTGATAATGCGTTCTTTCAGCGGATAATCCGGAAGGAAGGCTAGTATGTCCTGTGGCGGAGAATTGGTTCGTCGTCGCAAGCCCACCCTGTGAGCTCTATCGATGCGAATCTCTGTCTCTGGGGGTGCTGCCAGAATGTCTCGGAACAGTCCCTGCAGAAAAGTGATGATATCGGACCCTTCTGCGTCCGATGGTACCCCCCGAACTCGAATGTTATTCCGCCGAGAGCGGTTCTCAAACTCCTCTGCGTGCGACTGCAGGTCCAGCTGTTGGTCCCTCAAGCGGATCACCTCCTGTTGCAGTTGCGTGACTTCCTCATCCTTAGCCCGCTCTTGGTCCTCGATAGCCGCCACCCTGTCCCCGAGAGTATACACCTCCCTCCGTAGTTCACGCACCTCTCTCGCCACTTCGCTTTTTAGGGTGTGAAAGTCTTCACGAAGTGTATTGAAGAGTATTGAAGAGTGACACCAGGAAGGATTAAGTTATGGGAGTATCTTCCCCTTCATGATCTGCACTAGCTTGAGGGCCCTTGGTGAGCATCTCCTTCAATGTCCGCTCCTTCTGCCCCCTTTGGTTGGACATGGCGTTTCCCAAGCTTAGAGACCACTGAGGGCCGGATGAACCAAGGCCCCGCGCGAACAAATCCTAGAGTTAATGCGCGGTCTGGAGGGTAACACACCCCATGGAGACTCAATAGGTGCCCAAGTAAGTACCAGAGCCCTCAACGCCCCTGCCAGGTGGGCAGCCGGAATGCAAGGCCCCTCGTTGCCAATAAAGGTGTGAGTCCTGAAGACAGGATGCAGTCCTCCTGCTCAGGGCAAAGCTCCACTTGCCGCTATTAGTGTCTATGAAAATGCCCTCACCAACTATCTCCTCCAAACAATGGGATGTGGGGGGCTAGAGTCATGCCAGGGACCACCTCGCTGCTGATGACCTTCCGCTACAAAGTGGGAGGCCTCTGCAAACAATCAGGGCTATTCTGCCCCACCACGCAAGGCACTCTAGGGGGAACTATGGGGGGAACTATGGGGTCTAAGCCCGCTGGAGCGCCTCCTCCGCCCCTCAAAGCCAGCCGAGTCGCCCTGGCCGAAACCCCCAACGATGCAGCACAGTCCCGGTGCCCTCCAGTGCGCCAACCTGTCTCACTGCGACTCTTCACCACTTTGGAAGACCTGTGTGCAATACAGTCCCCTGGGTCTCTCGCGCCAATATCCGTGTCGATCTATAGGCGTGGAGCTAGCCACTGCGTGGTAGGGCCACTCACCGGTTTCTCCTCCAGACCGGAGCCGCAGCTCGCCATCACCCTCGGCAACCCGGAAGGCCGCCACGAGTCCCGGACCTCCTCCACACTCCCCAGCTCCTCCGGCCCTCGGGCCGCGGCCCCTGGAACTGTAGGTGAGCCCCGGGGCTCCCATGCCACCACACCCGCAGCACCAAAAGCAACAGCTGGTCGTCACCGGCCGCTCGCCTCCTCTCCACTCTGCCCGCGATGAGCCCAGGCCTCCGCTCCTCTTTGCTCCAAAAGCTCCTCCCGCGTAGCAGCCCCGCGGGCCTCCTCCTCAGCCGATCGCGTTGGGACTCACCTCCAGATTCGGCAGCGGATCACCGCACTGGCGCCTCTGCCTGTGGCCGCCCGAGTCACCGTCACCTCTGCTGCTCACGTCCCCCGGGAGGATCTGCCCAGCCTCACCGCTCGCCGTGATCCGGCTATGCCCAGGCTCCGGCCCCCATCTTGGCCTCACTGTGCTCTCCGCCAAATCGAACCAGGAGGGCTCCAGATGTCAGCCCCCAGCCTCAAAATCACAGGCTCGAAGCTATAGAGCGGCTGAGAAGCAAAACCACCACTCCCCAGGTGCTTTAGAAGGGGAAATACATTAGATAGGGGCCGAGTTGGGCATCGGCGGGCGGGGAGACGAAGCAGCACACGTCCTACCCGCTCGCCATCTTGGCCACGCCCCACTAAGTTACTTTTAAAAACAAAATTGGGCGTCTTTTCTTGGGCAGGTATGATGCAGTTGGTACAGTTACAGTGGCGTAGCTAGGGGGGGCTGATGGGGGCGGTCCGCCCCAGGCGGCACAATTTCGGTGGCGGCTGCGCGGCACTGGTGGCCCGTTGCGGTCGCGGCCTTTATAATTTATTTGGGGACACTGTGTACCCAAATAAATTATAAAGGCTGCCACGGCCGCAATGGGCCACCAGTGCCACGCACGCGGCCCAGTTTGAAAGTGCTCCCTGCGTGCACTGACCTGCTCAGCTGTTATTATAACTGCTGCTAGTGCGCCAGCGGCACTCACAGTGATTACCTCTTGGTCCGTCCCAACCTCCAGGGCCGTCATTCCCGTCAATCAATCTTGTAGCGTGCGAGCGCCACCAATGACGGCCCTGGGCAACATTAAAAAAAGGATTTATTTTGGCCAGCCCTGCCCTCGCGCTGAGAACGACGTAGCAGTGAGGCGTCACGTGCTTCGCCCCTACGCGCTCTCGCACTCATTCTGGCCTGGGGCAGTCAGTGGCAGTGCTGCTCTCTTGGCGATTTGCTGGCTCTGGAGACTGCTGAATAAGTGAACCGTGAACGAAGTTCGAACCAACCACCCCTGCCTGCCATAGAGACCCTGGAGCGAGTCTCAAGTGAGGTAAGAGGAGAGTTTTCAGAGGGGCTATTTAGTGAGTGGCAGAGTGGCAGCATAGCTGCCAACAGGGCTTTAAGTGGGATGAAAAAACTGGGGGGTCTCTCAAAGGGGGATGGCCGATTTACTTAAGGGCGTGGCTTTAAAACACTTATGCTAAAAATCTGTTTAGCATAGTGTGCCGCCTGACTTGTATTTTGCTGTCTCTGTCATTGCATCCAGATATGTGATACAACAATTAACATCATACCTACAACCAGGCCCGGTTCTAGAGCGTGGCCCACCCAAGGCCATTGTGAACTGGAAAATGAGCGTTTTTCATCCTAATGTCTCACAGTGGCTTGAAGCCCCATTGTGCCCTGCGGTGTTGTTTTATTTAATTATTAACCATTGACATGCTCTAGTTTCAGGCCTGGGGACAGGTGTGAAATCAGCAGGGATAGTAGCTGCTATGATGTGCAAATGAACCGCACAGACATCCTGAACACTTTCACTCACTCACACTAAAGAGGCTGCAGGCTCCCATCCAAAGCTACCTAGGAGTTGCAAAAAGTGATAAGACAGAAACGCTTTGCAAAGAATTTCCTTTTCCCCAAAAAGTTTGTGAAAATGTGTTTATAATTAGCATATAGATTTACTCAGGTGTTTTTTTAAAATTTCTTCCTACTCTGAGGCCATTACTAACTTGCAGTATTACATAAAAAATAAATTAATGGAAAAAGTAAAACTAAAATACGTTTTATCTTTCCATTGGCTAAATGAAAAAACATTCTACTCATCATTAATTCACACCACAATAATTTGTATGTCGATTGTTACAAGTGATAGAATGATTCCTTGAGCAGGGACCTATGGGCAGGGGCACTGGAATTATGTTATTATGCAGGCGTAGCATTTTTCTCATAGCTATGGATTTGCCGCATTTGCCACATAATCCATTATCTTCTGCATAATCTGCAGGTTTTTAAAGAGGTTGTTTTTAGCTCAAATGGTTCAAAAGTTATAAAATTGCATTAACATGTGGTGGCGCTGAGTGGAAGGTTCTTTCCTAAGGTTGACTGGTCACCTTCTGATTGCTTATTGCTATATTCAGGTGTTAAACTGGTCCCAATGAAGTGCAATCTATGTCTAGTGTTAGCAAGCGTAAAAATATCAAAATAATGAACTAATACTATCACATAATGTGCCGCATTATGCTGCATAGTTTGCTTTTTCTTGTTGCACAATTTAGTCAACACTGCTGCATAATTTGACCCATGCTTCAGCCTGAATTTTCCGCATCTACATTTTAAAGTTCTGACAAGCAAAGTCCTTCCCCTTTCCCAAAGCTAGAAGGGCAACAGAGAAAGCGAAGTCAGTAGCTCTTTGGGTGGTAGTTATTGTCTTAAATATGTCAAAAGAGGACAGATGCCAACACCTAAAATATTGAATCTCTGAAATACTTACTGGAACCCATTCGTCTTCATGGCCCACCCATGCTTCTTTATGGCCTACTCAAAGAAAAAATCCTAGAGCCGGGCCTGCCTACAACAAGTCAGGACTATTGGCTTTGTCAATGGTTATTAGTTGCATATGATAAATAAGCTGCAACTATGGCTTGTTACATATAATATTGAAAAAGCTTCCACTTAAAGCCCTGGTGACAATATCACAATTTTGCTGCTTTTGCGTTTCAAAAAGAGAAGGGAAATCCAGAGAGAAAAGGACTCTTTAAAGGATTTCCCTTCCCCCACAACGCTCATCTGGCATGACGTCATGCCGTAATTTCTCCACTAGTGAGAAGTGAGCAGTGTGAGCAGCGCACATCGATGTGCTTGCTGTCTCGAAATGGGTCTCTATCGGGCTGTTTGGCGCCCTGGCACTTTTTTCCGGACTGCAAAAACGGTCCGCCTGTGCCAGGGCTCTGAACTCCTGACATCTTCTTGATTTGTTGCCTTTCTGTAGCAGGCTCTCATGGCCCCTTGTGTGCTTGTTTGGTAATTTAATGCCCGACAGTCAGCTATTATGATCACACACATTTGTTTTTATTAAGTATATCATGAGTGCATTTAAGCCCATTATGAGATTTAACAAATTAGATGTTGCTTTGGGGTTGTGCTAAAAATGTGGTGCAATTCCAATGCAAAATCTGGGCCTCAACTAATTGAATATTTTTTTAAAAACCCTGCCACAAAGAAATTGGCAACAAGGAGAAGCATGTTAGTAGATCTTTTAATCTTAATTGGTTACAAAGTCTGGATTTTCTAATATTTTTGTAGGGTTAAGGCATCTGCTGCAGAGGTGCCCAGTAACTATCGGAATAATAAATGGTGAGATAACCCTGGAGGTTAAAGTATTTCTTGGAGAAATTGACTAAAAGTAGTATAGAAGGTTAATGTGCCTGCAAAGCACGTCATGTAATATGCAGATGACAGATTTTTTTTAATGTAGCTAGGTAAGGTTACTGCTTTGAACATAGATCCTTTTGTTGCTTGCAGTTCATAAATAGTAAGCCTTTTAATATAGCACAGCGAGCTATGTAGGATATGTTACTGCTACAACTTTTAACCCTCACTGACTCATGCAACACATCTTGTACACTGATTTACACGCTTGCATGATTTATTTTCAATCTGTATGTTATGTAAATCGCTCTGACACGCTGCATTGGGATGTGTAGCGTTATAAAAAAAAGTAAAATAGTGCTATTTAAATTGTGTGTAAATACTGGGACCGACCAACACATCTGAGATACTTACAGTTCATGCACTTACATAAAGGGGCCTAACAAAGTCAAAAGTCATGTATATGCATGTAACTTGCATGATCGAGGTAACTATTAGAGGCGATACTACGTGTCTCTCGGACCTCTTTCAATTGCTCGCCGTCCTTTTTCGTCAGCACCACAGGGGTGGCGGCAATCTGAGGGATAGCCCCGGGTGCCACAAGCTCTAGCTGCGCCTCTGTACAGTTAAGGTAGCCATTACCCATAATCTGGTTTAATCTGATAAAATGTTTGTGTCCACTGATTGATTGCAGAGTGACTAATCAAAGTGTCATAGCAAGCTTGTAAGAGGCCAGAGGTATATATTTTAAAATAATGGTAAAAGGGCACCTCTCAGTGATACCTTGTTTGTTTCCGGGGTAACATTTGAATTAAACATTTGCAAGATATCAAATGTTTCTGTCCCTTCAAAAAAGACAGGGGCAAACAGAGCTAAATACCAAACACTCAGTGAGACACTGTTGCTCCTTTGGAAGGCACAAAGAGAGGCTATTAACATTCACATTTTGGTAAATTTGATGGCTCTCCCAATGAAAATATGAGGTTTGTAAAGGTAAATAATATATATTTTCTAGACCCCTGACTATACATTTTTCATAGCGCCATGTGCATACATTCGAGAATTCCGTGGGAAAAAAGCTTTCAATTAGATTTTCAAGTTATTGTTACTGAAATTCTTTAAACAACCCTGGGTCCCTATTCGCATACAATCGGCGCAGATTTAAAAAACAGTTTGCCCTGGGTTTCCATAACAAAAGTGATACAAACTGATGTGAAGTGTTGAATTGGGATTTACTTTCACTGCAGAACTAACTTGTTTTGCAAAGGAACGTAGCCCTAAAGTACCACAAAGTAGAGCTTTGTGTCAAGGGGGCACACCATGGGTGGTACATGGACATTCTCATGTCGTCACCAATGGTGTTTGATACTAGCCCTGTCTATTAAAAAACAGGTAGACACGGCTTCGTACAAGGTTTCGCAGCTCCCACAGTGTAGGGGCGGGGACAGGTGTCTCCACCGCACAGGGGGCACCTCATCCACTTCTTCAGCCTGTGTCCAAAAGCATGGAAAACCGGAGCACCCGCTACAACCTGCTGCACAGAATATTCCAGTCTGCATCATGTTTTTCTCAGAAAACACAAGTAAAAAAGTTTCAAATATTGAAGTGTTGCTGTCAAAGATAGATCCACAGCTGAAGGACACTTCATTGACTTCTGACCAAAAAAATACAGCATAGTCGCGAGTGGAAAGGGAGAACATTCCCTGCATCTTTCAGTGGGCCTCTAAAGTTTTTCTATGCCCCTGTATCATGCACACATCCTAGCACTGCGGCCTAGCCTAATATTGTGAACTCCATGGACAGACTCTATTTCTAAATCATTAAGTTATCATGTCTGCCTTTGCTTCACATTCAGCATGTCATTATGTTTTGCAGAGCTTGTGAAGGTGTTATTCTGAAACCAGCAAGGAAATGGTACTGCCAGCTGCTGAGGGGTGGATTCCCCAACCAGTTGATCTACTTTTGAAGAAGATCCCTGATGAACACATTTTTAGGTCATCCTATGGACAATCCATTCTAGTTCCTGGGCTAAAAGGCACACAAACTGTAATCCTGTCTCTGTTGTCTGGTAAAAAAAAAAGGACAGGTGTCCAATGACCACATGAATGAGCACCATGGGGCTGATACAGTACAGCAGACCCTGTTGGACACCAAGGAGACTTCAGAGTATAACCTCACAGCTTCTCCCTACTCTGAATGAGATACTCCTTGAAGAGTGCAGTAACATCGAGCCAGGGATATTCAAGCCTACTGTGTCTCCAGCTTTACACCAAACAGATTCCATGGAATGATCTGATGCTGCTATTTGTACAGTTGCAAATGTTCCAATCAACAAAGTGGTTTACTGTGAAACCCCACATGAGTCAACATCAATTGAGGTGATGCACTTTCAAGAAGTAACACTTTGTTAGAGTGAATCTTAATTTTACGCAGATGACTTTTCAGCACACTACCCAGTCACTCTACGGAAGTGGTTTCTTCTTGCTTACAATTGATTTTATGACAAATAGTTAATACCACCGTGGTCCTATGTTTGGATTGCTATATGAATGTTCTTTTTCATCATGTGGCTTACGTTGCTGATTGCTGTTCTGCTACTATTGAATGGACGCTATGTCCCTGAGAGAACAGTAATACAACCTGTGGTTCAAGAATTACAGCCACATCTTTCTTCCCACAGAGCTTGGTGAGATCTCTACACTTCAAACATTACAGCTTATTCTGTACCCGAGGACATGGATTGGGAAAGGGTTTCTTATACGGTTATGGGACTGACTGACACATTGCAGTTGCCATGTGTGTTGAAAGTTTCAATGGATGATGTCTTTATTTCAAATAATTGGGTACTGAGACTGTAAAAAGCACCATGTCTGATTTACAGGCATATTCAACCCTCGATAATGAGGATCCCTATTTAATTGAACAGAACTACAAAGAAATGCATTGTTTTTATCATTACGCACACCATTACACAGATCAAACTAGTTATCCCAGAGAGATGCACAATTATACACAGTGGGAGCATTGTAAGGCTCCACCGCCATTAGTTGCTCCAATTTGTTTAAGAAATTCTCCTATTTTCACAGGGAGGACAGGTCCTATCTTCCAGCTTTCTCTTTTACACAACATCCAGACAAACTCCTGAAAAACGTAAATACTACTAACAAGCTAATTTATTCAAATGAGTTCAAACAGGACATGGCAAATTGAACACCTTCACTTCCAAATCCAGACCATCCTGAGAACCCCACTCAGCGGCACCCTTGCTTACAGACCCCCCAGACCTCGTGCCTCGTTCACCGCAACCATCGCCGACCTCATCACACCCCACGCCATTGACTCCATGGACCACATACTCATCGGAGACCTGAACTTCCAGCTCGACAACCCCAGCGACCCCAACTCCTCTACCCTCCTGGACAACCTCGCCAACATCTGACTGAAACAGATCGTCACCACCTCTACCCACAAGGCAGGACACACCCTTGACCCCATCTTCACAGGAGGTAACAGCATCCACTTCAGCCACACCACGCAACCCCCCTGGACAGATCACCACTGCGTACACTTCAACGTCGACAAACCCACTGCCCTTAAACCTGCACCATGCCATCCCAGAAGAAACTGGAGCTAAATCACTGAGGAGCAGCTCAACTTCGCCCTTGACCGCAGTGCCCCACCACCTCGACCGACACCAACCTCGCAGCCAAAGAACTCCACAAATGAAACTCAAATTGGGCATACGAGCTCACACCCCTACGCAACTCTGACAGACAGCGCCCCAGAAAGGCCACCTGGTCCACCACCCACCTTCAAGAATCCAGTTGCACCTGCAGACGCCTTGAGAAGAACTGGAGAAACAGCAAAACGCCAGTGGATCACACCACCTACATTAACGCCAAGACGGAACACCACCAACACATCAGATCCACCGAGAGGACCTTGATCCAAAGCAAGATCCTCGCCAACTCCAGCAACTCCAAGGAACTCTTCAGCGCCATCCAGGAATTCACCAAACCACCCAGGGAAACCACTGACATCACCCCCTCCCAAAACCTCTGCAACAAGCTTGGATTCTACTTCCATCTGAAAATCAAGGGCCTCTAGGACCACTCTAACGACCAGACACCTGACCAGACACCTGCCTCCAAAACCACCTCCCTCCCAGCAACACCAGCCAGCCCACCGTCTCCTCCAGAATCCCAGTCACCACCGAAGACACGACCAGCTACCACAGAGCCACCACCGCCATTGCTCCAGAACTACGACGCATCATCAACACCACCTTCAAGACCGGCACCTTTGCCAGCAACTGGAAATGCGCAGAAGTCAGTCCCCTACTCAAGAAACCCTTAGCAGACCCCCACGGACCTCAACAACTACCGACCCATCTCCCTCCTCCCCTTCGCGGCCAAAGTCACCGAGAAGATCGTCAATGCCCAGCTAACAAAATTAATTGAAGAAAATTCCATCCTCGACCCCTCCCAATCCGAATTCCGCAGCAACCACAGCACTGAGATGCTCTACTCGCCGCCACAGACGACATCTGCACCCTTCTCACTGTCTCCCACCGCACACTCCTCACCAGCCTCCGCGAGGCCGGCATACAGGGAACCACCCTCGACTGGATCCACTCCTTCCTCACTGCCAGAACTCAAAGGATCAGACTACCACCCTTTCTCTCCGATCCCACGGAAATCAACTGCCAAGTACCCCAAGGATCGTCGCTCAGCCCCACGCTCTTCAACATCTACGTGGCCCCCCTCGCCACCCTTGTCAGACAGCATGGACTCAGCATAGTATCCAACGCCAATGACACCCAGCTCATCCTTTCCCTCACCAAGGACCCCGTCACCACCAGACTCAACTTCCAGGAAGGAATGAAGGACGTTGTATCCTGGATGAGCAGCAGCTGCCTGAAGCTCAACTCGGAGAAGACCGAGGTCCTCATCCTGGGACCCTCCCCCTCTGCATGGGACAACACCTGGTGGCCCACAGCCCTCTGCAGCCCTCTGCAGCCCTCTGCAGCCCTCCCACCCCCACAGACCATGTCCGAAACCTCGGCATTGTACTCGACCCCTCCCTCTCCATGACCCGACAGGTCATCTCCATCGCCTCAAGCTGCTTCCACAACCTCCGCATCCTCTGAAAGACCTTCAAATGGATCCCCCCTGAATCAATCATAACCAGCAGACTGGACTAGGGAAATTCCCTCTATGCCGGTATCAAGAAGTCTCTGCTCCACAAACTCCAGACCATACAGAACACCGCAGCCAGACTTGTCCTCGGCATCCCTTGACACGAACACAACACCTGCTTAACCTCCACTGGCGCCACGTCGAGAAGAGAGTCACCTTCAAGATGCTCACCCACACCTACAAATGCCTCCACAACACCGGACCCCAATACCTCAACGAGAGAATCTCCTTCCACGTACCCAAGAGAAACCTCTGTTCCGCCCACCTCGCCGAAACCTCGTGCATCAGCAGGGCCAGAACAGGAGGAAGAGCCTTCTCCTACATCAGATGCACCCCCACCTTAACATCTTCAGGAAGACACTCAAGACCTGGCTCTTCGACTGAGCGGAGCTTCTTCCACCTCCCCCCTCCCAGCTTCTTGAGACCCTCACAGGTTAGTAGCGAGCTTACAATTCCCTTTATTGATTGAAGGATATAAGAAAACATTAATGAAAAACGTATTTAGGGAACCGAATATTGGAAAGCTCAAGATAAAGAAGCCCTATTCTGAGCATGCGTTATACCCAGAGAAATTATTTTTCTGAATGAAACAATCCATCAGACTACCTGTCTCTGATTTGGAACTATGAACAGCTGAAAGTAAATGTATCATACACTGAGTTAAATAATATGATACAAGATGGAACTTACAATTCTTTAACATTCTTGCCTGAATGTTTAGCCCCATTGCCCATTGACTCTAATACATGCTTGCACCATTTCCAACACACTTGGTCCAACAGCTAATCGCCCTGATCCCCGATATAGCAGACGCATACCTGTAGTACTTACTACGTATAATGTGGGTAAACTCTGCCAACGTTGGTTAGCACATTCCTAGTCTACCGATTGTGAAGAAGCATTTGTCCCCAATTAATGGAAATATAGATTTTCTGAATCCTCCTGGATCCACATCGTCCTAGAAATAAATGTTGTATAGTGACAGGAATATATGCCATTTACAATTAATGGAATATTCAGAAAGAGAAGCTGCTGAAAGAATTTGACAAATGCATAGAGAAAATATTCAAGCAGTTTTTAAAATTATAGACAATAGTATGCACACTTTCTCTACAAGAGTGCACTCATTAAATAATATAATCCCCTCAGCATTTGAGATCTCCTTAAAGGAGATTTACGTATTTTACAACATGGTCAAGCTCAAATAAGAGCCATATATAATTACATCAGGCCTTACAAATTCTTAGAGCAGGTCACATGCCCAGGACCAGAAGCACGAAGAGAGCGATGCGGCGGAAGACAGCGGCAGCGGCTTTAAGTTAAGGTTTATTTTATTTCTTTTATTTTTCTGTTGTTGTCCCTGAACCCTTCCCACCTCCCTCCTCTAGCCCCCCTCCCCCCCACTTTGGCAGGGGACGGGCTGCTACTGCACTGCACTCCATGACAGGTTGAATTCCTTCCTGTTTTAGTTTCATTTTACTCCTGGTCCGGGGATGCCTGAATAAATCAAAATTGTGTACCCCTGAACTAGTTTTAACTCACATTAATTTTCATTGATCGGCCCTTACCACACCAGCTTCACTCAAGGTATTAAGTATACCTCTTGAACACAAACTGAACATCCCTGAGCTCCTCCCTCTCAGAGAGGGAATTGTAGACCACACTATGACTAGGTTCATACTGCGAGGAGATTACTCTATGATGAGAGTAACCTTCAAGCTACTCACCCACACCTACAAATCCCTCCACAACACCGGACCCAAATACCTCAACGAAAGAGTCTCCTTCCACGTACCCAAAAGGAACCTCTGCTCCGCCGACCTCGCCCTAGCAGAAACCCTGCACATCCGCAGAACCAGAGCGGGTGGAAGAGCCTTCTCCTAAATTGCAGTCAAAGCCTGGAATGAACTCCCAGTCAACATCAGACACTCCTCTACTCTTCACACCTTCAAGAAGAGCCTCAAGACCTGGCTTTTTGGCTGAATCGGAGCTGCACCCCCTCACCAGTGCCTTGAGACCCCCACAGGTGAGTAGCGCGCTTTCAACTCCCTGATTGATTGATTGATTGAAGGAAGTCGTCAACTGCATTTAGGACCCTGACCAACACAGTTAACAAATCTAAAACTTGCAATGGCCCTGTGGCACATACTCAAAGCACCTCTGATGTCCTTGACTTTTGCACTACAGTCTCTATGAGCCCCTGAGGCAACCTCAACTTGTTACAACAGAAATCCACTTACACCTGCTCCCCCAGCAGGACAACATTCTCATCATCACAAAATACCGGGAGTGTTGACATTTGGGCCTCGCTTTTCGATATGTTTCCAGCTACAGTGGTAAAATTGGCAACTCAAGTAGACCTGCTAAACATGCTGGCCATTTATGCCATGCTAAATTGGAGAACTTTATTTTATGGTCCGCTAGAGGCACACAACAAAGTGCACAACCTATGACTTCTTGTATGTGTGTACCCCTGCTTGATAAACTAAACTCCCTTCCAATGGTCTTTCAGTCCCTAATTTATACCAATCTTGCTTCATCAAGGAGATTGTATCTTGAAGTGAGGCTCATTCTGCATGAGCATACTACCAGTAAATAATGCAGCTTGAAGATATCGGAGTTAGGCATACGCCATTATGCCTACCGCGATCCTCACAGAAGCTGGAACAAAGTCACATAAGACCAGGTCACCAACTCCCTCAGCAAGACCCCACCACAGACATCCGCAGATGCCAACATGTTAGCACACAACCTCCACCGCTGAATCTATGACTGCTCCAGCACACTGGCCTTCCTCAAGAAACCCTCAGGCAAGCAGCCTTCCAAGAAAGCCAGCTGGTTCTGCTCCGACCTCCAAGAGTTCAGGCGCACCTGCAGACAGCTAGAGAAAAGATGGAGGAACAGCAAGATCAAGGCAGACAACACAGCCTTCAAATATGCCACAACTGCCTCATCAGAACAACAAATAAAGCAGCCATGGAGAGATGCATCAACACCAACGCACACAACAGCAGAGAACTCTTCACCGTAGTCAAATAATTTGCCAAACCCAGCACAGAGAAAGCAGACATTCCCCATCCCAAAACCTCTGCGACAACCTCACCACCTTCTTCCACTGCAAGAACAAAAAGATCTATGACAGCTTTATAACCCAAGTTTCACCCACCCCACCTGCAACCACCTCACCCAATAGCCCCAGCTCCCAGCAGACCATGACCAACTAGACCACCCTCACCTCTCACGACAACTTCAAGAGCATCCACTCCCCCTCGGATCCCTGCCTTCACCACATCTTCAACAGAGATGGCACCTCCATTGCACCTGAACTCTGCTGCACCATCAACTACTCCATCAAGTCCGCAACTTTCCCAGAAGACTGGAACCACGCAGAAATCAACCCCCTGCTGAAGAAACCTACTGCAAAAACCCGACACCTCAGGAACTACAGACCCATCTCTCTGCTCCCTTCCTAGCCAAAGTCATCGAGAAGGCCATCAATGCCCAACTCTCCGAGTTTGTCCAAACAAACAACATCCTGGACATCTCCCAATCGGGCTTCAGAAGCAACCACAGCACTGAGACCGCTGTCCTTGTGGCTACAGACAACATCCGAACCCTTCTTGACAGAGGCGCAACTGCAGCTCTCATCGTCTTGATCCTCTCAGCAGCCTTCGACACCGTCTCCCACCACACCCTCTGCTCAACATTCCATGAAACCGGCATTCACGACAAAGCCTTAGAATGAATCCGCTCCTTCCTCACTGGCTGAACACTGAGAGTCAGACTTCAACTGTTCAAATCAGAACCCACAGAGACAGTTGGGATTCTTCCTGAGCCCCACCCTCTTCAACATCTACATGGCCCTGCTCGCATACATCTTCGGAAGCCATGGATTCAATATCGTCTCCTACGCCGACAACACCCAGCTAATTCTCTCCATCACAGACGAACCCACAGCTTTCAAGAGCAACTACCACAACAGGATGAAGAAAGAGAAAAAAAGGTCTAAAGCACACAGTGGTCCAGTTTTTGACAGTCAATCTCTTCTTAGGCAATGTGCCATTCAAATGATCAGATTCAGTCCACAAAAGTTCAATTCTTCCTTTACTTCACAGGCAAAATTACATACAGTGATGTCCAAAACACCACAGCCGACACACGTTTCGTCCTCCTGGAGTTTTTCAAGGCTATAGAGCAAAATCCAATAAGTAACTCCCAAAGTCTCCTCAAGATTTCTGTCACAGAAAATGTATTCATCTATGTAAAGTCTCTGCATCAAGATTGTCCCAGTAGTGGACAGGGCTTCATGTAAAATCCGCAACTCTTGTCTACTTTGGTCTAGTCCTGGGAAAGTGTGGCGTGACCTTGTTAAACCCGCCGGTATGTAATATCTTCCGCCGTAGAGACGCCGTGACATCTGAATGAAGAACAGCTGCCTCAAGCTTAACTCAGACGAGACCGAAGTCCTCATCATGGGCTCTTCCACCTCCACCTGGAACGACTCTTGATGGCCTGCAGTGCTCTGAATCTCCCCCCCCCCCTCCCTCCCACGGACCATTTACGAAACCTCGGCATCCTCCGGGGCCCAAAAAGCCCAAATGTGCAGCTTCACTCATATGTCTGGGTTGAACTATTGTCAACAAAATAAAGGCTAGAGCGTCTGTGTTCAGAAATCAGTAATACTTCCTATGGAACGTGTCATATATTTACTCCATCAACGCAATATGTAGAAGGGTTGTGTTCTGAGTAATTCTTAGATACCATTGTGTATCTATGTACACCTCATCTGAGCGAAACTCGAGGGGGTTATATATGCTTAGTTACAGTGAAGCACACCACAGTTCTGCAGTGTGTAAGCGGTGTCAGAACAGATGCTGCTAGCATCCAAGTTAATGGTTCTTATTTCACTGACCTCGAAAGGTGGAAGGAAGAAGCAGCTTTGCTGGGATTTGAGCAGTTATCTCACTGAACTATCCTGTGAGCAGTACCTTCTATGTATACCTTATATTGGTACATTTCTCAAGTGGTTCAGTTGAGGAAAGGAATTGTCAACTACCTCTGCATATGTCTGCGTACCTCATCTGGTTGTACATCAGATCTGCAATGTATTTCATAGGTGGTGCTCCATAACTTATGCAAAAGAATAGCCCAGTGTGAATGTAAAGTCTGTGGTGCCTCTGCAATCTAACTCTCCTTTCTGTGATACTGGCATGCGTCGATGCTGTACCACGCTCAGAACACATCACTGGCCCTCAAGCGTTATAGCCAAGTCTTCACATTTGAGGCACAAGTGGCCAGAGTACCTTCCAAAGATGCACCACACAAGATCTGGCCTGACCCGCTTCGAGTAAAGAAACAGTGCAGCAATGTACTCTACAAATAAGAATGATAATATAACATCTCTGTGGCCGCTTATGCCTAGCACAGGTGTGTTCACCGTTTGTCAATGAGGGACGTCTCCTGACAGGTTAGGAGGATCATTGCGGACTCTGTAGGGTTTTTGCATTTACATCATTGCATATGGATTTATTTCATGTGGACATTGTGAATATCTGAGCTGGTTCCGACTCTAATCGGCCCACATAGAGAAGCCACTCCTGATTTACTGGGCGATTCTCATGTCTTCTTGTATGCTGACCCCCTCTCCAGGAACAGGATTGCATACTGTTGGAAATGGCCCTTTTTGCTGGGTTATCCCTAAACTTTTTGCTTCTTCCTTCTTTGTTTTTCCTGACCTGTGGTTGTTGGCTATAGAACACTGGGCATTTTACCACTGCTGATCAGTGCTAAAGTGCACATTCTCTCTGTGTAAACTGTAATTATGATTGGTTGTCCATGTTTGTTATATTTGTTTTACCAGTAGGTCCCTAGTAAAGTGCACTGAGTGTGCCAGGGCTGGTAATTCAAATGCTACTAGTGGGCTTGTGTGTGTGTAGTTTGTTAACTGCCATGTTGACCTGGCCAGTGCACCCACTTGCCAGGCCTGACCCTTCTATTTTCTTACATATTGGACACCCCTATGGTAGGCCCAAGGTACCAGCCAAGGCAGGGTACAGTGTATGGGAAAGGTAGGACATGTACTAGTGTGGGTAACATGTCCTGATAGTGAAATACTGCCAATTTCGTTTTTCACTATTGAAAGGCTATCTTGCCCATAGGATAGAATGGGGAATGTTGTGTAACATGTTTACCTGCATATCTTCCCATAGGAGAAAGATAGAAAATTGGAGTCTGGTATCCCTGAACTCAGAATTTAATAACACATCTTTTAGGAAGGATGGTTTTTAAATTCTGTGGTTGAAAATAGCACTTTTAGAAAGTGGTTATTTTCTTGTTCAACCTTTCTGTGTGCCTCTGACTGTTTGTGAATTGACTGGTTTGAGAGTGACAGGGGCTGGGGTGGCTCCAGGAGTCTGGGTGAGTCAGCACTAGGCTGAATAGACCTATCTGCATTTGTGGTGGTGGGAGGAGTAGCACCTGGGCCTGAATAGGGCTGTGCCTGCCTTCCACAATGCTGGCTCCACCCCCTGCGGTGTGTCTGATGGCCCTGGCCCACACTCACAAAGGAAGAAGTTGTGCACTGGCAGAGTGCCCCCAGGACTGGTTGGACTGAGTCCAGGACCCCTTACACATAGAGAACAAAGACTTTTGGGGTATAAATACTAGAGCTGAAACCCCTGAAAATTAGACTTCTTCGTGATCAAGAGGAATCCCTGCCAAAGAAGATCAGCTGAAGAGTCTGAGGAGAAGTACTGCCCTTGCTGTGTGTCTGGGGTTGGCCTGCAGTTTGCTGTTTCTACTGAGGAGAGGACCAAGGGACTTTGCTGTGTGCTGTGTCCCCTGCTTGAAGAAGGTCTTTGCTGTGTCCATCTGAAGAAAAGTCTCCAAGGGCCTGAGAAGAGCTGGCCTCCATCACGAAGTCCCAGGCACAAAAGGACTTCACCCCCAGCTTCCCTGAACTTCCTTGCTGGGAGTTCCAGTCTGTCAGGGGGGCCTGTAACTGTGTGTGAGGCCTCTTTGCTGTGGGGAGCTGGAAGCGCGACGCAATAAAAGAGAAGCCGCCACTGAGGGTGCTGTCGCATCACTGGAGAAGCGTGTCGTAGGGCCGTCGTATAGCTGATCGCCATCGGACGTGCACGCCTCGCCTCCACATTGTCGCATCGCAGCAAAGACACCATTTTGTTGCATCGCACCGGATTGCCGCAACGCATCGAGGTGCCATCTTGTCGCATCATAACCGGAGTGCAGGAAGAATCGACTCATCGCCTTCTCTGCAACCCTTTCGCTTGTTTTGCGTTATGCATTCCAGGTACTTTGAGACTAAAGTGTAGCATTTATCATCTACAAGTTTATTTTTGCAACAACCCTTTTTAAAGACATTCTACTGAGTTTCTGTATGTTGGATTTTTGTCGTTTTGGTCTTGTTTAGTTTAGATAATGATATTTAATTTTTCTAAACTGGTGTGGTGTCCATTTGTGGTGTTTTCACTGTATTACTGTGAGTGTTGGTACAAATAATTTACACATTGCCTTTGGGATAAGCCTGTCTGCTCGTGCCAAGCTACCAATGGGGGTGAGCAGGGGTTATATAAAGATTGTATCCCCCTTACCCTGACTAGAAGCAAAGGTCCCTATTTGGTCAAAGCTACCTACCTCTGCTGACTAGTGACCCCCAGTTCTAACATTGGTGGTCAACGGTGGGATTTGAACTTTTATTTGTACTTGACCCACAGTGATTGGTGTACATCACTAGATTAGTGCAGACCACTATGCAGCCACATACTGTGTTTTGTCTTTTGGTTCCTATTTTTGATCTGATCCTTGAGTTATCCACGCATCATGTCTCTAAATGGTAAAGGAGCAAGTGAGAAGGCAGAATTGGAGTTTCACTTTGAGGATTTGTAATCCTACAAAGTAGATCAACTCAAGCAATTTTGCAAAGATTTTGGATGTCCCATGAGGAGCAGCTCTAAGAAGGTTGAGCTGCAGAAGGCCTTAAGGGCCTGGTGGGAGGCCAAAGAGGCTGAGGAGACAGGGGATGCAGAAGTGGATGAGGATGTACAAGGGGGTGGTTTCAGGTCACAGGGTCTGCCTGTGTCCAGAGCAGCCTCCAGGGCTGGCAGCAACCATTCCACTAGAAGTTTTTCCACAGAGGAGATGGAGGAAAACAAGAGGATCAGAGAGCATGAGCTGGATGTCATGAGGCTCCAGGCAAAGGCAGAGGAGAGGGCTCATGCCTTGGAAGAAATTAAATTGACCTTAGCACATGAATTAAGAATGAGGGAGCTTGATTTGGAGCTCGAGAGGCTTGAGGCCTTTGAGTGTCTTAGCCAAGAAAGAAGAAAAGTGTGTAGCTCAGGAAGTGAGATTTGCTGAGTTGGAGGTGGAGTCCAGCTCAGATGGTGGCAGCAAAATTGTGTTATCTAGTGCTGAGGGAAAAGTACAAACACCCAGAGATGTGGCACCTGACTTGAGGGAGGGGGTTGACATACACCAGGGGGTTCAGGTTTATGAGGTAGCTCCAGTGGTGTGCAGTGTCCCTGAAGTAGATTGGGGAACTGACACGGGGGATCATATTCCTAGTGGTGGGAGGGACACTCTACTGACTCTAGATGAGAGGTGCAGGGAGAGGGGTTCTCCCATGGTAGAAGTCCTGGTGTGTGAGTGTGGAGACCGCCCAGAAGAGTGTGGGTTGAGTGACAGAGACAGTCAGACACTATCTTGCCAATCTCAGGAGAGTGGTGTGGGGTACTTGTGTGAGGCACTGGATGGTGAGGCAAAGGTTAGCTTGGTTAACAACTGTGGGGTCTGTGTGATTCATTTGTTGGAGAGCATATTTTAAGTCCCTGTTTTCCAGAGCTATGCTAACACCCGGTGGAGGGTGAGTTCTCTGATTCCAGGGAGCTTGCGTTGGAGGCGGACCTCTTGGTAGATTCCAGAGGGTCTGAAGAGGCATTGGGGGTGATCCCAAAAGGAGTGGCTCAGGTATCTTCTGATCTTGTGTGGTGGAAGAGGTTCAGAGTAGCCCAGCTAGGTCCAGGTGTAGTGGGAGGGATGTAGGGGCTCACGTCCTGTCTCTGTGGAGAAGGAGTGAGTGTGGGACTGTGTGTCCCAAGGTGCCCAAAAACCAGTCTCAGGGCCTGGAGGTTTGCCTAAGGGAACACCAGGCCGGGGGCCTAGGCTGTACTAGTAGGCCATTTGAGGGGGATCTCCTAGTGTCAGGAGAACCTGGAGCATCTGTAAATGGAGCTCCAGTGGTTCTGGTGTCTGGCGGTGCTGCTCCAGTTGGGAGGGTGCAGAAGTCCAGATTGAGGGGTAAGAGGGGGATGAGTTCCCCAGTTGGAGAACCAGTGGGTCAGGATGCCATACCTGACTCGGCAGGAGAGAAAGTGGAGTAAAGGTGCCAGACACCTGGGGCTACTGCCCCCCACTCTCTGACATCACAGAGGATATAGGCCTGACAGGCATGAGGCCTAGCTCTCATCACTGACAGCTGTCAGTGGCCATTGTGGCTGGTTGTCCTGGTGGACAGAGTTGCTCCAGGGAGGGGGGCTGGAGTCACACCCTGGGGGTGGACTGGGCCACATCGCTGTGTTGGCCATGTGGGTACTGTCTACCAGTGCGGACACATCTATGAGCAAAGTAAGGTTAGGTGCTGCACAGATGGGGTCCCCAGGTGAGGAGAAGGGTCCCCCATGGTTTAGCTTAGTGGGCTCTGAGAGTATAGAGGGTTCCAACTGGGTTCAGGAAGGCGTAGAACAGGAATAGACCCCTGCTGTTCGGGCCAGGTTCCGTGCTATATCGTCGCAAGCAGGGAATCCCATTGAGGTATCAATTGGTCTACCCTGGCTTTAGGCTGCAAGGGGGTTGTGTTGGAAATGGTCCTTTTTGCAGGGTTATCCCTAAACTTTTTGCTTCTTCCTCATTTGTTTTTTCTGACCTGTGGTTGTTGGCTATAGAACTTTGGGCATTTTACCACTGCTGATCAGTGCTAAAGGGCATATGCTCTCTGTGTAAATTGTTATTATGATTGGTTGTCCATGATTGGTATATTTGTTTTACCAGTAGGTTCCTAGTAAAGAGCACTGAGTGTGCCAGGGCTGGTAATTCTAATGCTACTAGTGGGTTTGCGGCACTGATTGTGCCACCCACATGAGTAGCCCTAAAATGAGGTCTCAGGCCTGCCACTGCAGTGCCTGTGCGCAGTTTGTTAACTGCCATGTTGACCTGGCCAGTGTACCCACTTGCCAGACCTGACCCTTTTCTTACACATTGGACACCTCAAGGTACCCCCCTGGGCAGGGTGCAGTGTATGGGAAAGGTAGAACATGTACTAGTGTGGGTAACATGTCCTGATAGTGAAATACTGTCAATTTAGTTTTTCACTATTGAAAGGCCATCTTGCCCATAGGACAGAATGGGGAATGCTGTGTAACATGTTTACCTGCATATCTTCCCTTAGGAGCAAGATAGAAAATGTGAGTCTGGTATCCCTGAACTCAGAATTTAATAACACATCTTTTAGGAAGGATGTTTTTTAAATTCTGTGGTTGAAAATAGCACTTTTAGAAAGTGGCTATTTTCTTGTTCAACCTTTGTGTGCCACTGCCTGTTTGTGGATTGACTATCTGGTTTGACAGTGATAGGGGCTGGGGTCCTCCAGGAGTCTGGGTGAGTCAGCACTAGGCTGAATAGACCTATCTGCATTTGGAGTGGTGGGAGGAGTAGCACCTGGGCCTGAATAGGGCTGTGCCTGCCTTCCACAATGCTGGCTCCACCCCCTGCGGTGTGTCTGTTGGTCCTGGCCCACTGGTTTGGACTGAGTCCAGGACCCCTCACACATAGAGAACAAAGACTTTTGGGGTATAAATACTAGAGCTAAAACCCCTGAAAGTTAAACTACTTCATGATCAAGAGGAATCCCTGCCAAAGAAGATCAGCTGAAGAGACTGTGGAGAAGTACTGCCCTTGCTGTGTGTCTGGGGTTGGCCTGCAGTTTGCCGTTTCTACTGAGGAGAGGACCAAGGGACTTTGCTGTGTGCTGTGTCCCGTTTGAAGGAGGACTTTGCTGTGTGCTGTGTCCATCTGAAGAAAAGTCTCCAAGGGCCTGAGAAGAGCTGGCCTCCTGGTACGAAGTCCCAGGCACAAAAGGACTTCACCCCCAGCTTCCCTGAACTTCCTTGATGGGAGTTCCAGTCTGCCAGGAGGGCCTGTAACTGTATGTGAGGCGTCTTTGCCGTGGGGAGCTGGAAGCGCAACGCAACGAGAGAGAAGCGTGCCGCCGCCAAAAGGGTGCCGTCGCATCACCGGAGAAGCGTGTCGCAGAGCCGTCACATCGCTGAGGCAGCGCACTGGCGCTGATCGCCGCCGCAACACCACAGAAGTGTATCGCCGTCACCGAGGGTGTTGTCGCATCACTGGAGAAGCGTGTCACAGGGCCTGTCACAGCTCAGAAAACCACAGAGTTTGCCGCATGGCTGTCGGGCATGCACGCATCGCCTCCACGTTGTCTCATCGCAGCAAAGACGACATTTTGTCGCACCGGATCGTCGCAACACATCGAGGCACCATCTTGTCACATTGTAACCGGAGTGCAGGAAGAATCGACGCATCGCATTCTCTGCGACCCTTTTGCTTGTTTTGCGTTACGTATCCCAGGTACTTTGAGACTAAAGTTTCGCATTTATCATCTACAAGTTTATTTTTGCAACAACCCTTTTGAAAGACATTCTACTGAGTTTCTGTAAATTGGATTTTTGTTGTTTTGGTCTTGTTCAGTTTAGATAAAGATATTTTGTTTTTCTAAACTGTGTGGTGTCCATTTGTGGTGTTTTCACTGTGTTACTGAGAGTGTTGGTACAAATACTTTACTCATTGCCTTTGGGATAAGCCTGTCTGCTCGTGCCAAGGGGGTGAGCAGGGGTTATCTAAAGTGTGTATCCCCCTTACTCTGACTAGAAGCAAGGGTCCCTATTTGGTCAAAGGTACCTACTTCTGCCAACTAGAGACCCCCAGTTCTGACACATACATATCTTTCTTTGCAGTAAATATTGCCCAATAATCCTGGTTTATTCAATTGTAAAAGAGCAAAAGAGTGATCAAGTGAATATCGAAAGCAGCATTTTTTCTATTTTTGAAAATATTACGCTAGTGCAGCATTACGATGACGTCCTTCCGGAATCTAATGATTGAATAAGGAAAGCTACAAATGGATGTATTTCTGGGATGGCGGTCAAATTAGGAGCCGGGTAGCTTCTGTTTAAATGTTCCTATGTCCCTTTGCCCATACATCAATCTTTGCAATTCTACCTTACCAACGCATTGGCCCTCTTGGTTAATATTCCTGTTGTACATATTGTTTAAACTAGGGGTTTGCCGTTTTGCCACTAGCATGTCCGACTCAGAAGTCCATCGTTCAAGCATCCAATCTGAAATCTAGAATTTCAGTTCCCCAAAGACAGATGATGTTTGGAGTCTTTATGTGTGGAATGGAACAGATGAGAAAACGCTTCGTTAACTCCAATAATTATCGTCCTCTTAAATTAGGTTTGCAGGCTCTTCTCTTCAATCTGCGATGTCTTTGTTTAAGGTGTTTTCCGACTAGCCCATGATGTTTCTGTTTACTAAATAACCTCTGGCATGTCAAACTCTGCTGCTGACCGAGGCACCCACAGGGGGCCACTAGAGAGGTTAGCACTCTAGTGTCGCCTGGGTACCCTACACCCCCGCCCCCTTTGGGGGCAGGGACTCCGGTTGAAGTCCCCCCCCTACTTCCTGGGTGTCCTGGACTTGGGGGGAGGGTATATATCCCTCCCCCACCATATTGGCGACCTCTTTGTTCGCCGTGCACACTATCGTGAGGGTTGTGAGCCACCCGCCGTCCTATCGTTGCTCCTCGTTTGTGCGTTTTCATCATTCACGGTGAGTGCTGCTTGTTGCCCCCCCCCGCCCCCATCCCTAGGCAGTACCAGGTTGCACGGGGTCAATGGCTCGGTATGCCATGGGGGGGGCGCGAGCCCTTAGAAGGTCCTGCCGCTTCCCGCCCCAGGGATGTGTAGGCCCCTGGGGGGCACTTGCTGCGCCCCTAGATGCTAGCGCATGCCGGGGTTAGGTGGCGGCCGGCGGGTCCCCCCCCCCCGGCCTTTGTTGGTTTATGCCTGCAGGCTGCAACGCGCTCACGGCGGCGTCATTGGGGTGCCGGGCTTGTAGACAGGACCTATATAGCGTTGTGCGGGCTCTGCCTGGTGGATGCAATCTGCTCTAGTGCTCAAGTGGCCTACCCTGGGACCCGTTCGCAATTATTGTAGGATTCAGGAGACTATCTCTCATTCGTTTCACTTGCAGCGGGGGGGCGGACTTCCCGCTCACGGCTTGCGCGGTTCCCGGCACTCCCCCTCCCTCTCGGGACCCCCTTTGCTCCCCGAGCCTGCACCGATCGGCCACGGGCTATGGCGGGCTTCGGGGTCTCCCTCAGCGTGCACTTGCGATTCCGGCCTGGCCTCAGTCCGCGTGGCGTGGCACCGGTGGGGGCAGCGGGCGCAGTCCCCCAGGCCAGTGTCTTCCACGCCTCATGCCTATGGCACCAGCCTGTCTGCGCTTGGTGTTGCTCGAGAGAGCTGCAGATTGTTGCTAAGGTCCATCCATTTCCATTCCGACCTTGCTGCTAGCGGCTCTCGTGCATGGCCCACGAGTTCCGACCGGGGGGAGGGGGAATGGGGGGAGAGACAGGCGGTGCTCGCCACCAGGTCGCTCGTTGCTTGCCGCGCGGGTCTCCGCACCGCCCCTCTCTCCCCCTTCGGTGGGATTTCGGAAGCGGCTCGAGGGGTTAGGATTACTTGAGCCATTTAGCGGTTCACACCCTTTTTTGGGGTTCTGGTATTGGAACGTCTTTGCTACCTGCTTGTTTAGAGGGCTTGGAGATGGTTCCCAGCAGAGTTCTTCTTCGCTTTCTGTTGGGCCCTGGGTGTTTCGGGGATGGGAGTGGTGGCCCCAGGTGGTCACCTTCCGGTTCCGCTGGGGGCCGGGCATGCTGTTTTGGTGGCATGGTGTTCTCCCGTATCGTGCCAGGGGTCTGGTGCTTCTGGTGCTGGGGGGTACCTCCGGGTTCGTGCTGCTCCCTCCCCCAGTTCGCAGGGCTCGGCTGCCCGGTCGCGTAGGGTCCGCACCCTCACCCCCCTGCCTCTCGCCCTGTGCCTAGTGTTTCTCTTCGTCGTGCCCTTGTCCTGTCTTGGGCGTTAGAGCCCCCCACTGCCCTGGTTCCTGCTCCGCCCCCCCCCCAGTGCAGGTGGTGCACTTGCTATGTGCGCCCCCCCCTGGCTGCTACTCCTCGCTGGGGCGGTGCCGTGCAGAGGGCAGTCTGCTGAGCGTCATTATTGCCGAACGTCCTTGGGCTTTTACCCCTTTTCGCTGGTACGTGTGTTACACCCGGGGTTTCTGTGCCCTCAGCCTAGGAGCAACCACGGGGCAACTTCCCCGTCCCCGGTCCTCCAGCCTGGGGGCTGTATTTCACTTTGCGGGCGCTACGCGCATTCTCCCGGTGGTGCGCATGTGGAGCTAGGGTAGCCCAGCACCGGGTGCTGGGGGACTGGGGTACCCGAGGCCCTCGGCCTGTTGTTTCATGCGTGTGGGGTCCCATCGAGACTTGCGGGGGCTGGACACCTGGCGTGCCACTCCTTGGTACTCCTTTGGAGGGAAGGTTCCTTCTACTCAGGTCCAACACGAGCCTACTCTCCCGGTTGATTTTTATCTCCTCTGCGTGTGGTCTTTTCTCCAATCCTCTGCGGCCCGCAAGTGGCCTGGGTTGGGTTCCTGGTTGGGGGCTGTATATGGGGCGCTTCCCCTTTTATGTTTAACTTGCTGTGCCCTCCCCCTTTTCTCTGCTGTCGCTTTGGAACAAGTTTCATTGGCAGACTCCTTGCATTAAACATTCCTCTCCCAGCTCGTTTGTTTTTCAGCTGCTGTGGCACTTTGCAGGTCTCTAGTGGAGAAGTGCGGGCTCGAACGTTGGGAGACAAGGTTAAGGTAACTAGATGGATGGGGCCAGAAGTTTAGATGGCCTCCTGGGTGCATAGGCACGCCGCGTAAGGCGCTGGTTTGCATCCACCGTACCTTTGCGAAAGGAAGTGGACACTGTCCAGTATTCGGTATTGGAGGACAGTACCGTGCCTTTCGGCGCCTCACCCTTGGTTTTTGTCTCCACTAGCAGCTCTTACTGGGGCGGTCAGCCAAGATACGCCAGATTCCACAAGGGAGACGCGCACGAAGCAGGTATGGGCGCAGGGGGGGCAATTTGGTTGAACAGGCAGCAGCGTACGCAGTTTTTTCTAGCAGGGAGATATGCTTGCCCTGATCCGTTCGCATGGTGGCAGAGCAGAGTCACAGGATGTGCCAGCGTTGGGGTGTTGGGCCTGGAGGGCTGGTGCATGGGAGGTATGGGGATATCTCCTTAACCCCTTCCTTCATCTCTACACACAGTGACTCCGAAGTTCGTTCCGACCGGCACCTGCGATCCATCCCTTTTTCCCCTGGGCGTAAATTGTGAGGCATTCGCAGGAGACCGGATTGATAGTCAGGGATCCCCACCACTTTTCTCTCAGAGGTCCCAAGTCGATGAGACCCAGCCAGGCATCTCCCAAGATGCGCGGATCGCACCCTTCCTTGACCTGGCCAAGACCAAGGGATTGGCTTGGGCCACTGAACTTTTGAAGGCCAATAATCCCGAGGATTCAGGAATCGCCAGTGAGGTTCCATTCACAGAACACGAGCCCAGTGACGAGGCAGGCCCCACTAGGTCTAAGAGGACACGCAGACCCACGGTCAAAGACTTCTCAGCAGAACAGCTGCCAACGAAGAGCCGGGCCATGGCCCCCCTCGTAGCACCCCCCCCTTCTTCCCGCTCCCGCGGACCAGCACCCCCCTCGGCCCGCAGATCGCCCCCAGTGGGCTATGCTACAACTGAAGACTTGGGTAAGTTCACAGACACTTTGCGGAGCTTCACGGCGAAGGTCAGAGCGGGCATAGCTTTGGCCAGCTCACCCAGTGGGGGGGGCGGGGGGGAGTGCCGTTTCTGCCCTTCCTATTGGGGCACCTGGGGTCCCGTCCATCACGCAAGTCTGGGGCGGGGGGGGTCAGCTCGGCTAGCGCATCTCCTGCCCAGGTTGGGGGATCAGCCTTGGCTAGCCCCACAGAGGAGGGTGGGCAGCTTCTAGCGGTGGTGGCCACTCCGTCACCGGCCACTGTCACCCCCCCTTGGTACAGCCCCCGGTGGCGACCGTGCCCACCGCACCTCAGGATGTCTCCACCGTCACGCGTCCAGCAGAGTTGCCATCTGCAGTGGTACCCAAGCCCCTGGTCACCATGGCGCCACTGCTTTCCAGACGATGCTCTTTGGGGTGGGAAGTTCCTTTGGCAGCCAAAGAGGGAATCTGGAGGAGAGAGTTCATAGACATTTTCACTCTGCTCATGCATGGGGCCGAAGGGGTCGATACTAGGAAAATGGGGGGTAAAGACGAGGACAAGAAAGTGTGTTTCCAGTCCTGGCCAGAGAAGAATATTGGCATGTGGGGGCAAGCTTTCTCCATCTTGGCAGCTGTAATAATGGAAAAATTCCCGGAGCAAGGGCCAGGGTTATTTCAATACGCCAGCATTATTACAAAGGAGGCTGAGACCAGCGGGGGGATGGGATGATACCGCTATGACTGCGATTTCAGAAAAAAGATGGCCATGTGCCCAGAATTGGAGCGGGACAAATTGGAGGCTCGGCTCTGGGTCATGCACATGGGAAAGCGCACAGTTGAAGGGACAGCAAGCCTAGCACTTCCAACAGTGAGAAGCCCAAGGACCTGAAGCAGGAAGTGAAGGGCCATTCCAAAAAGTCCTTTTGGGGGGGGGGGTCACGGTGGGGGCCGGAAGCAGGGAGCTAGAACAGTGTACAACAGAACCTGCAGGTTATTCAACGCAGGGTCTTGCTCTAGGGGGAAAGCATGCAGGTTCTCCCACAACTGTAGCAAATGTGGGGCCTCCCATCCTGCCTCCTCCTGCTCCAAGAGAGACAGTTCAGCGCAGCCACTGGCTAGACAGGATAAGTAGACCAGCCTCTCCCTCTGGCCCCCCTACACCTCCTCGCTCCCTCCCACCCCCACCCAGCAGCTTTGGCCCCCCTGTGCTCCCTGGAAGTGGGTTTGCTACTCTCCCTTTGGCTAAGGGTCCGTCCCCGTCATTATCGCCAACCTCCTCCCCCTGATCCATGAGTATCCCAACACCAAGGACAGTTTGCTCCTCGCTGAGGGGTTTGTGGAAGGATTCAGAATTTCGTACCAGGGCCCCCTAGTGAGCAAGGACACTGAGAACTTCAAATCTGCGAGGGATCATCCTGAGGTCGTGCTGGCTAAGATCATTAAGGAAGCTGCCCTGGAGAAGGTGGCGGGCCCCTTCAACCAGCCACCACTTCAGCACTTTGTCATCTCCCCACTGGGGGTGCTGCCCAAGGAAGAGCCTGGGGCCTTTAGGTTGATCCAGTACCTGTCATATACGGAAGAGGATTCAGTGAACTCTTGGTTAGACGGGGGATGTGCTCTGTGTCATACTGCTCCCTAGACCTGGCGGTGGACATGGTCAGGAGGGCTGGGAAGGGAGCATGGTTGGCTAAGTCAGACATTGAGTTGGTTTTCCGCCTGCTCCCAGTCCACCCTGACAGCCAACACCTCCTGGGTTTCAAGTGGCAGGCCAAAATGTCTCCTTTGATAAGTGTATGCCCATGGGTTGCTCCGTGTCTTGTGCCTACTTCGAGGCGTTCAGCTTTTTCCTGCAATGGGTGCTGATGAACAGGTTCAAGGTTGAGGTGCGTGACCCACTACTTGGATGATTTCCTGTTTATCGGGGCAGATACGCAGGAGTGCAGTAGAGGCTTGCAGTGCTTTCAGGACTTGGCTAGGCACTTGGGGGTTCCGTTAGCCCCTGGCAAGACTGAGGGTCCGGCGCAAGTTCTGACGTTTTTAGGCATCGAGCTGGACACAGTCAAGGGTGAGTCCAGACTCCCTGCAGACAAGGTACAGGTGCTGCGTCAGGACATTCAGGCATTGCTGGGGAAAGACAAAGCCACACTGGGTGACATCCAATGCCTCTTGGGCAAGCTTAATTTTGCAGCGAAGGTAATCCCCGTGGGGAGGGTATTTGCCAGGAGACTAGAAAGGGCCACCACCAAGGTTAAGAACACCACTGGGTCCGTCTGCGGACAGGGTTGAAGCATGACCTCACCATGTGGTGCGATTTCCTCACGCAGTTCAATGGGATGGTGATCTGGCGGGCACCCTGGGTGGGCAGTCAGGAGCTCTGCCTCTTCACGGATGCTTCGGGTAAAGAGGGCTTTGGGCAATTTTGGGCACCGACTGGTGTGCTCAGGAGTGGCCCAATGCCTGGCGCAGGCGTAACATCACTGCAAACATCACTGTCCTTGAACTCTTCCCCATCGTCATTGGCCACCTATGGCCTGAGACACTGTCAGACAGAAAGGTCCTATTCTGGTCTGTTAACATGGCAGTAGTTCAGGCCATCCATGGGCAGGCAGCCAAATGCCCGTTGGTCCTCTGCCTGCTCAGGGAGTTGGTCAGGACTTGCCTGCGCTGTAATGTTGAATGCAGGGCAAGACATATTGAGGGAGTCAAGAATGTGGCAGCTGATGCTCTTTCTCGTTTTCAGTGGCTCCGCTTCAGGGAGGCCTGGCCACGGGCAAGAGCACAGATTACCCCCTTCCCGGCACAATTCTGGAGGATCCTGCAGTGGACCAACGACTGAGACCAATGGGGGAACGAGTGCTGGCTCCAGGTACTAGGAGGCATTATGGGGCACACCTGGCCACCTTCAGGACAGTATCTCAATCCCTGGGACTTTCTTCTCTACCAGTGGAGGGCAGAGTACGGGCATTTGTGGTTTGGGCCAGGGAGTAGGGAGTAGGGAAAGAGCCACTCCTGGCTGTGCAGCCACCTGGCGGCCGTGAGCCATGATGCCAAGCTGATGGGGGGGGCTCGACCCAACAAAATCTTTTGTCATCCGGGCAGCCCTCAAGGGGTGGGCCAGGGATGAGCCCAGGGTCCCCGACAGTAGGGCCCCTATTGGTTTCAAAATGTGGGGCGCATATCGCCCCACATCCAACTGCACTGCTGCCATGCGCTGTTTCTTTGCGCCAATATTTCAACTTTATGCTGATAGTCCGTTTCTTCAAATTTCATCTAATTTCACTGGTTTAATCATTTTTAGTACAATACACGCGCAGGAATCATTTATGCAATTTCCCAAGCTTCTTATGTCACTGTAGTGCCCAACCGGACCTCATACTGAAACATGACTAGTGCACGATTCGTTCCAGGCAGTATTTATTAAAAACCCGATGCATTTCAGGCCATAAGCCCTTCTTCAGGGGTAACTGTGAATAACGACAAAATATTTACAATTAGCATATTATGTATTTTATATAAACTGTACATACATTTTATACGTAGCTTATTGGCTATTAACTGTACATTGTTCAGTTAACCCCATTATGTGAATCTCATATAATCTCATATAACACGATCTATTATGTCACTATTCAATCTTTCCAATGATAGCTCAAGAAATGCTTCACCCGCTTTTTTTTAATGAAATACGACCAGATTGACAAAACACAGGTTTTCCTCTCTTTTCCTCACATTTCAATCGTTGTTCTCAGTAACCTTCACCATTTTTGCCAAATTATCCTTTCATGATTTCACTTAATTCACCACACCTTTCTTCTCTAACTCCAACTCGTTCGTTATTATTCCTGTCTTCCCTTCTATGAGTTTTATCCTATTATATTCATACAACGATTTACATCAATATAAAATCCCCGGTTGGAGATGACTCGTACCTGCCTCGATGATTAAAACAGTTCCTCTTTTCTCGCAACTTCAAACAATCAGTCGCGCCACCCACACTACCGTCCATTTTAACTCCATTCGTGTTCTGTCCCTCCCCTTAATTAAGTTACGTCATACATCATTTTCGCCGGTTTCCACCTCCCTTTAAGTTGGAACACTACGTATCCCACAACGCAATGAGTGCATCCCAGTCTTCCAACTGGGATTCTTTCTTTACGTATGGTTGATGTAACGTAAATTTAGCGGCATAATAAACAGTGAAAAAACAAAGTTTGACATAATATGCACCAACTTAAATCTGGTAATAGTCTCACAGTTCATTTTTCTTTCCCTTTTCACCAATACCGACTTGCTTAACGAACCCAGATCTTTTGTCTTGCGCGTGGATGATTTCATTTATGTGAACGTTTTATCCTTTTCATTCAGTTTCTTTCTTTGGGTGCAATCCGTGTTAGGGCAATCTTCATATTAATAATCAATAGGGGTGTAGGATGCACACCTGTTTCATCTAAGGTATCCTTATCTTTCCTCATGAGAATGCGTGCGTTGCTGGAGTGCCATGCTGTACTGCTCGATTTTCCCGGCCTTCTTGTGTTGTAGAGCGATTAATATGACTTCAGTCTCTTTCCATCCAAGTCTAAGGACTAGAGTAGTGAATAGAGCCTATTTATTGGACACTTTGACACGATCCTGTGCTCCTCCCCATAGATCAGGGCTTACATACATAGCCTAGGGGATAGATTCGTTAGTATTAAGGATAACCTGCCCTATAGTGAGGGTATTTCATGGAGCCGTGCTGAATCCAGGCCTGGTAGGCCTTAAACGGGAGAGACTCCATCTTTCTTTCCGCTCCGGCAGCTTGGAAAGTTTCTAGGTCGAGGGTGATGTTTTAGTTATGAGGTGTTGTTCGCTTGGAGAGAACCGGTTCAGGCCGGCCCTTATCGAAGGATTGTATTTTTCTTCATGCCGAAGACACTACATCAGGCCGGCCGGCTGGGAACGTGTCCTTGGTACGGGGAGGTACAAGAATTTGGTGGGCGGCAGGTTACGGGCTGGAATTTTCCATGAGAAAATGCACCTCTATATTAGTGAAAGTCTGAGGCAGATACTGGCACTTGCTTCTAGTCCATAGGCGGCACCTGGCCGTTAGCAGAAAAGCTACTACTTATTTCAGGGAAGACAGATGATGAACTTGAACCTAAAGAGGAGAGAGTAGCCGATGAGGAAGAGGTTCCAGTGACTCGGAGAGGGAGAAGGGAGTAGATCCGCGACTGCGGAGGTGTGACTTCCAGGCGAAGCCGAGGCACAGACGAGAAGGGAACCTAGATGACCATTGAGCACAGGCTACATACGACTAAGGTGATGTCGACCCCTTTTTATTGAAGTGTATAACTTAACCTTTTACTTTCCTTGCAGGTTGTATATATGATGTATTCTGTGAGTGTGCATGTAGCAATTAAATAAAGTATTTAGCTTGTTGTGAGTCAGCATGTGTCGTGTATCCTTGTATAGGAGGATAGCCTATTCTTCTAGTCAGATTCAACTTGACATGAACAGATGTTAATCCTGATCAGGTAAGTGGTAACTGAAAGAGGGAGAAAAGAGCCCCTCGAACCAAAGAACAGGTTGTGCTCAACTAATAGTCTTTGTGTGATCTGATACATGGTAACCCTGATTCCCCTGTCGTGTATTCTGGTAATAATAGGATGAGCTCGTGCTAAGGCTGCCGTCTGGGTAGGAAGTCCTGGGTCTGTCTGAGACCGCGAGGCTGAGGCTGCCGTCTGGGTAGGAAGTCCTGGGTCTGTCTGAGACCGCGAGGCTGAGGCTGCCGTCTGGGTAGGAAGTCCTGGGTCTGTCTGAGACCGCGAGGCTGAGGCTGCCGTCTGGGTAGGAAGTCCTGGGTCTGTCTGAGACCGCGAGGCTGAGGCTGCCGTCTGGGTAGGAAGTCCTGGGTCTGTCTGAGACCGCGAGGCTGAGGCTGCCGTCTGGGTAGAAAGTCCTGGGTCTGTCTGAGACCGCGAGGCTGAGGCTGCCGTCTGGGTAGGAAGTCCTGGGTCTGTCTGAGACCGCGAGGCTGAGACTGCCGTCTGGGTAGGAAGTCCTGGGTCTGTCTGAGACCGCGAGGCTAAGGCTGCCGTCTGGGTAGGAAGTCCTGGGTCTGTCTGAGACCGCGAGGCTGAGGCTGCCGTCTGGGTAGGAAGTCCTGGGTCTGTTTGAGATCGCGAGACTGTGAGGTCTTGATATATATATATATATATATATATATATATATATAATAGGAATTCCCTGTCCCTAGGTGGTACATATATATGTGGTTATTTAGGTGTAAAAAGACCCTAGGGAGGGGGTAACGTTCTGGTTTGGGTTAGAAAGGCTCCGTTGAGCGGGTTCCACCTGATCCGAAAACCCAAGCAGAACACATGCCCAATCGACACTCCAGGATTAAACAGATAATTCGAAATGTGGGGCGCATATCGCCCCACATCCAGCCGCACTGCTGCCATGCGCTGTTTCTTTGCGCCAATATTTCAACTTTATGCTGATAGTCCGTTTCTTCAAATTTCATCTAATTTCACTGGTTTAATCATTTTTAGTACAATACACGCGCAGGAATCATTTATGCAATTTCCCAAGCTTCTTATGTCACTGTAGTGCCCAACCGGACCTCATACTGAAACACGACTAGTGCACAATTCGTTCCAGGCAGTATTTATTAAAAACCCAATGCATTTCAGGCCATAAGCCCTTCTTCAGGGGTAACTGTGAATAACGACAAAATATTTACAATTAGCATATTATGTATTTTATATAAACTGTACATACATTTTATACGTAGCTTATTGGCTATTAACTGTACATTGTTCAGTTAACCCCATTATGTGAATCTCATATAATCTCATATAACACGATCTATTATGTCACTATTCAATCTTTCCAATTATTATTATTATTATTATTTCGCGATTTTTATTGCGCAAGCAAATACCCGAAGGTGTCTCGGCGCATGTGACAAAAACGAGAGCCCGAACCGCAGGATTACTGATTGAACAGCCATGTCTTTAAGAGCCTACGAAAGCTTATCAAATTGGGGGCAGTTTTTATGGTGAGTGGCAAAAGGTTCCAGAGTTTAGGTGTGGCAACCAGGAAGCGCCTGTCTCCCCAGGTTGCCGTTCTCGTGCGAGGTACCGGAAGCAGGCAGGAGTTGGCGGATCTCAGCTGTCTCTTGGGGCTATACAACTGGAATGCTTCAATCAGAAACTTTGGACCGACGCCATGCACTGCCTTATAGGCAATGCAGAGGGCCTTGAATTTAATGCGGCCCTCTACTCTTAGCCAATGCAGGTGACGAATGGCTGGAGTAGTTGGCTGGCGGCGGGGGATGTCAAGAAGAATTCTTGCAGCAGCATTTTGTATGGACTGCAACTTAGATAGAACAAGTTTCTGAGTATTAAGGAAGAGGGCGTTCCCATAGTCGATTTTGGAAAACACTAGGGTAGGGACCAGGATCTTCCCAGCTGAGATGGGAAGGTAAGGCAGTATTTTCCTAATTTTCTTTAGAATAAAGAACGCAGATGACACAACCTTGTTGACATGAAGGTTGAATGACAGTTTGCTGTCAAAAATGACTCCCAGGTTTCTGGCCTTATCAACTGGGACAGGAGGGGAGCCCAGCTGGTCAGGCCACCAGGCAGAAGACCAAACCGGGGAGAGATTACCAAAGGTCATGACCTCGGTTTTGTCCGAGTTAAGCCTCAGACAGTTGGAGGACATCCAGGTACTGACAGCAAGCATGGCGCTTTGGAAATTATCTGCCACCGCTGGGCCGTCCTTGTGTATTGCCAGAACCAGTTGGGTGTCATCTGCGTAGGATGTGAGTCGCAGCCCATGGGCCTTTATTACCCTCGCTAAGTCTGCTACATAGATATTAAATAGCGTTGGACTTAGCGAGGAGCCCTGTGGGACTCCACAAGGGAGTGCAGAGACAGGAGAATAGAAGTTACCCAACTTCACTGTCTGGGTACGGTAGGCAAGAAAAGATGAGATGAGATTTCTAGCCATACCGTTTATCCCCAGGGCTGTGACACGGTCGACCAGAATATCATGGTCGACCGTGTCAAAGGCTGTGGACAAATCCAGAAGAATCAGGACAGCCGCACCTCCCTGGTCCATAATGGCTCTAATCTCATCTGAAGCTTTTATTAAAGCGGTCTCAGTTCCGTGACCTTTCCTAAAGCCAAACTGCGTTTCGTCGAGAAGTTGGTGAGTATCGATGACCTCTGAGAGTTGTTTATTCATCAGAGATTCGCATATTTTGGCAGTTAAGGGGAGACACGCTATTGGTCTATAGCTGGCCAGAGCTGTGGGGTCCAGGGAGGGTTTCTTCAGAAGAGGTTTGATCACGGCCTTCTTCCAAAGATCTGGATAGTGACCAGTTTGAAATGCGGTGTCACAGATTTTCATAAGTGGATAAGAGATCACCTCGCTAAGGTTAGCCATCACTGAAGGAGGGCAGGGGTCTAAGGGGGAGCCAGACTTGGTAGTAAAGATAAGTCTGCTGATTTGGTCTTGCGTAATGGTAGCAAAGGAAGAAAAGGGATCATGATCGGTGGCAGGTTCTACACCACTGCAGACTCTGGATCTTGTCTCTGCGTTCCCTGCAAAGGATGAGTATATATCTGCTACCTTAGTGGTGAAAAAGCTGGACAGAGCATTACAGAGAGACTGAGAGGGTTCGACCCCAGATCCCGTAGAGGGGGTGGACAGAGTGGTGACCACTGAAAACAGTTCTCTAGCAGAGTTGCTGGCATTCTCGATTTGAGCCGAGAAAAATGCACTTTTTTGGGCAATGATAGCCTTTTTGTATATTTTCAGGGCGTCTTTGTAGGAATGCTTGGCTATGGGGCAGTAAAATTTCCTCCAGCGCCTTTCTAAGTTCCTGCAATGTTGTCGGTGGAGCCTAAGCTCTTCGGTATACCAAACCGCCGAAGGGGATAATCTGTTAGGTCGCGTAAACTTCTCCGGCGCCACCTGATCAGCAGCATTCCGAATCCAGTCTTGGAAGTCGGAGGCTGAGAAGACAGGATTGGCTATCCCCATAGGAAAGAATAGTGTCAGGATATCTGCCATCTGATGGATATCCGCATTTTTCCAAGCACGGGTCCCTAACCTAGTTCGTGGCCTGGAATGGGGAGGGTTAGCGTGCCGTGTATGGATCCCAAAGATAATGGCTCTGTGATCTGACCAGGTGAGAGGAAGAATATCCTGTACAAAGATGTCTGAGTTGTTGGTAAACAGACCATCTAGTATATGCCCCGCCTGGTGTGTAGTTCCCTTCACCAATTGTTGAAGTCCTAAGGTTAGGAGATCATCAGTGAGTTGAGTGGTTTCGTGGTTGCCCTGTTCTTCCAGAGGGAAGTTAAAGTCTCCTAAGATCATATATTGCGACGAACTTATGATAAAGTCATTAAAATCAGAGAGTGTGGCAAGGAAAGAATTTCGGGGCCCAGGAGGTCGGTATAGCAAAATTCCCTTGAGGGCTTGTTTGTGATTAATATTAATAGCAAAGGTGGCTGCTTCACAGTTAATGGACTGTATGGGATCGAGTGTAGTGCGATAGAGATTCTTGTAAATGATAGCAAGTCCGCCACCTCTTCCTATATGTCTATCATGCCTAGCGACACTATAGCCCTCCGGGGTTGCCAGGCAAAAGTCCGGTCCTGAACCAGCATCTCCCCAGGTTTCAGTGGCAAAAAGGAAGTCAAGATCATGGGCGAGAATAAACTCGCTGATCTGTAAGCTGTGACAGGGAAGGGAGCGCGTATTAATGAGCGCTGCTCGACAGCCATTGGACTGAGTGATATGTAATTCATGAAAAGGTATATTGCTAGGGGGGTCTAAGGCTGAGGAGCCAGGAAGACGAGGTTGCGTAAGTTGGTATTGACACCCAGGGCAAGGTGTAGGGGTAACGCCCACTGCAGTGGAGAGAGGCCGAATAATGCAATGTCGGTCGGAATGGCCAGGGTACAACTGTCTTAGTTGCAGGGAAGAATAGCATAGTGGAGGGCCAGAAGTTATGGCCCTGGGCCGAGTCCGGTCGTGGACGGGCGCAGACGGGCTTGCCTCTGGCACGCCTCCGGCGCGCCTCTGGCGCGCCTGCGGCGCGCGCGCTGCGCGCTTACATGACTCTGTGTTTTATAGTCTCCCCATCTGAGAGCGTAAATGCACGTTGCAAGATGGCGCTCAAAGTTTAGGATCTAGACCGATCCAAGATGGCGCTCAAAGTTTAGGATCTAGACCGATCCAAGATGGCGCTCGTGACTAGGAAGAGAGAGAGAGAAAGATCCTGCTCAAGCGGCAGGTGAGTGAATTCTGATTTTAAATGAGGGTATGCGGTTCAGAGTGCAGATAAAAACACAGTAAACACAGTAAAAGACACAATAAACACAGTAAAAGACCGAAATCCGGTCGGTGAACTAGCAGCAACGAAGGAAATATTAGTATCAGCAAATGTCCCTGAGTAAGCAGCAGCAAGTACCCATGGAACAGATAGTGGCCCCGTAACAACTCACTCCTGTGGCTGAGGCTAAGCGTAATGTCAAAAACAGCTGCGCGCTTGCATGACTCTGTGTTTTATAGTCTCCCCGTCTGAGAGCGTAAATGCACGTTGCAAGATGGCGCTCAAAGTTTAGGATCTAGACCGATCCAAGATGGCGCTCAAAGTTTAGGATCTGGACCGATCCAAGATGGCGCTCGTGACTAGGAAGAGAGAGAGAGAAAGATCCTGCTCAAGCGGCAGGTGAGTGAATTCTGATTTTAAATGAGGGTATGCGGTTCAGAGTGCAGATAAAAACACAGTAAACACAGTAAAAGACACAATAAACACAGTAAAAGACCGAAATCCGGTCGGTGAACTAGCAGCAACGAAAGAAATATTAGTATCAGCAAATTTCCCTGAGTAAGCAGCAGCAAGTACCCATGGAACAGATAGTGGCCCCGTAACAACTCACTCCTGCGGCTGAGGCTAAGCGTAATGTAAAAAACAGCTGCGCGCTTGCATGACTCTGTGTTTTATAGTCTCCCCGTCTGAGAGCGTAAATGCACGTTGCAAGATGGCGCTCAAAGTTTAGGATCTAGACCGATCCAAGATGGCGCTCAAAGTTTAGGACCTAGACCGATTCAAGATGGCGCTCGTGACTAGGAAGAGAGAGAGAGAAAGATCCTGCTCAAGCGGCAGGTGAGTGAATTCTGATTTTAAATGAGGGTATGCGGTTCAGAGTGCAGATAAAAACACAGTAAACACAGTAAAAGACACAATAAACACAGTAAAAGACCGAAATCCGGTCGGTGAACTAGCAGCAACGAAGGAAATATTAGTATCAGCAAATGTCCCTGAGTAAGCAGCAGCAAGTACCCATGGAACAGATAGTGGCCCCGTAACAACTCACTCCTGCGGCTGAGGCTAAGCGTAATGTCAAATGATAGCTCAAGAAATGCTTCACCCGCTTTTTTTATGAAATACGACCAGATTGACAAAACACAGGTTTCCCTCTCTTTTCCTCACATTTCAATCGTTGTTCTCAGTAACCTTCACCATTTTTGCCAAATTATCCTTTCATGATTTCACTTAATTCACCACACCTTTCTTCTCTAACTCCAACTCGTTCGTTATTATTCCTGTCTTCCCTTCTATGAGTTTTATCCTATTATATTCATACAACGATTTACATCAATATAAAATCCCCGGTTGGAGATGACTCGTACCTGCCTCGATGATTAAACAGTTCCTCTTTTCTCGCAACTTCAAACAATCAGTCGCGCCACCCACACTACCGTCCATTTTAACTCCATTCGTGTTCTGTTCCTCCCCTTAATTAAGTTACGTCATACATAATTTTCGCCAGTTTCCACCTCCCTTTAAGTTGGAACACTACGTATCCCACAATGCAATGAGTGCATCCCAGTCTTCCAACTGGGATTCTTTCTTTACGTATGGTTGATGTAACGTGAATTTAGCGGCATAATAAACAGTGAAAAAACAAAGTTTGACATAATATGCACCAACTTAAATCTGGTAATAGTCTCACAGTTCATTTTCCTTTCCCTTTTCACCAATACCGACTTGCTTAACGAACCCAGATCTTTTGTCTTGCGCGTGGATGATTTCATTTAGGTGAACATTTTATCCTTTTCATTCAGTTTCTTTCTTTGGGTGCAATCCATGTTAGGGCAATCTTCATATTAATAATCAATAGGGGTGTAGGATGCACACCTGTTTCATCTAAGGTATCCTTATCTTTCCTCACGAGAATGCGTGCGTTGCTGGAGTAAGTTCCATGCCCAATCGACACTCCAGGATTAAACAGATAATTCGAAATGTGGGGCGCATATCGCCCCACATCCAGCCGCACTGCTGCCATGCGCTGTTTCTTTGCGCCAATATTTCAACTTTATGCTGATAGTCCGTTTCTTCAAATTTCATCTAATTTCACTGGTTTCATCATTTTTAGTACAATACACGCGCAGGAATCATTTATGCAATTTCCCAAGCTTCTTATGTCACTGTAGTGCCCAACCGGACCTCATACTGAAACATGACTAGTGCACGATTCGTTCCAGGCAGTATTAATTAAAAACCCAATGCATTTCAGGCCATAAGCCCTTCTTCAGGAGTAACTGTGAATAACGACAAAATATTTACAATTAGCATATTATGTATTTTATATAAACTGTACATACATTTTATACGTAGCTTATTGGCTATTAACTGTACATTGTTCAGTTAACCCCATTATGTGAATTTCATATAATCTCATATAACACGATCTATTATGTCACTATTCAATCTTTCAATGATAGCTCAAGAAATGCTTCACCCGCTTTTTTTTATGAAATACGACCAGATTGACAAAACACAGGTTTCCCTCTCTTTTCCTCACATTACAATCGTTGTTCTCACTAACAGCAGTGCGGCTGGATGTGGGGCGATATGCGCCCCACATTTCGAATTATCTGTTTAATCCTGGAGTGTCGATTGGGCATGGCACTTACTCCAGCAACGCACGCATTGTCGTGAGGAAAGATAAGGATACCTTAGATAAAACAGGTGTGCATCCTACACCCCTATTGATTATTAATATGAAGATTGCCCTAACTTGGATTGCACCCAAAGAAAGAAACTGAATGAAAAGGATAAAATGTTCACATAAATGAAATCATCCACGCGCAAGACAAAAGATCTGGGTTCGTTAAGCAAGTCGGTATTGGTGAAAAGGGAAAGGAAAATGAACTGTGAGACTATTACCAGATTTAAGTTGGTGCATATTATGTCAAACTTTGTTTTTTCACTGTTTATTATGCCGCTAAATTCACGTTACATCAACCATACGTAAAGAAAGAATCCCAGTTGGAAGACTGGGATGCACTCATTGCATTGTGGGATACGTAGTGTTCCAACTTAAAGGGAGGTGGAAACCGGCGAAAATGATGTATGACGTAACTTAATTAAGGGGAGGGACAGAACACGAATGGAGTTAAAATGGACGGTAGTGTGGGTGGCGCGACTGATTGTTTGAAGTTGCGAGAAAAGAGGAACTGTTTTAATCATCGAGGCAGGTACGAGTCATCTCCAACCGGGGATTTTATATTGATGTAAATCGTTGTATGAATATAATAGGATAAAACTCATAGAAGGGAAGACAGGAATAATAACGAACGAGTTGGAGTTAGAGAAGAAAGGTGTGGTGAATTAAGTGAAATCATGAAAGGATAATTTGGCAAAAATGGTGAAGGTTAGTGAGAACAACGATTGTAGTGTGAGGAAAAGAGAGGGAAACCTGTGTTTTGTCAATCTGGTCGTATTTCATAAAAAAAAGCGGGTGAAGCATTTCTTGAGCTATCATTGGAAAGATTGAATAGTGACATAATAGATCGTGTTATATGAGATTATATGAGATTCACATAATGGGGTTAACTGAACAATGTACAGTTAATAGCCAATAAGCTACGTATAAAATGTATGTACAGTTTATATAAAATACATAATATGCCAATTGTAAATATTTTGTCGTTATTCACAGTTACCCCTGAAGAAGGGCTTATGGCCTGAAATGCATTGGGTTTTTAATAAATACTGCCTGGAACGAATCGTGCACTAGTCGTGTTTCAGTATGAGGTCCGGTTGGGCACTACAGTGACATAAGAAGCTTGGGAAATTGCATAAATGATTCCTGCGCATGTATTGTACTAAAAATGATTAAACCAGTGAAATTAGATGAAATTTGAAGAAACGGACTATCAGCATAAAGTTGAAATATTGGCGCAAAGAAACAGCGCATGGCAGCAGTGCGGCTGGATGTGGGGCGATATGCGCCCCACATTTCGAATTATCTGTTTAATCCTGGAGTGTCGATTGGGCATGGCACTTACTCCAGCAACGCACGCATTCTCGTGAGGAAAGATAAGGATACCTTAGATGAAACAGGTGTGCATCCTACACCCCTATTGATTACCCCTATTGATTTCGACATTCTCTAGGGCATGCTGGGTGTCCTAGATGGGGTCACCTATTCTGAGTTTGAGGCAACCCTCTTTGCGGCAGCTTTCTGTTTGGCGTTTTTCGGCGCCTTTCGGATTGGTGAACTGGTGGCTAGATGCAAAACCGACAGTTCGGGAGATGCCTTAAGCATTCAAGATGTGTCCCTCATTGACAACCTGTCCATCCGCCTTCGGAAGTCCAAGACAGATCAGGCTGGTCGGGGTGTTGATGTGGTGCTGATGCCGCTAGGGGACCTCAGGTTTTGTCCGGTCCACAGGGTCAGGGAGTACCTTGCATGCCGTCCTCAAGCCCCCGGCTACCTACTGATTCATGCAGATCAGGGCCCTTTGACTAGGTACCAGATGGAAAGAATAATTAGGGCTAGCTTATCCAGGGCAGGCTGGTCTAGATATAGGATAAGAGATACTCCAGCCACTCCTTCAGGATAGGGGCAGCTACGGCTGCTTTTAAGTCCGGTATGGAGCCAGGGAGCATGAAGAGGGTGGTGCGGTGGGAGTCTGATTGTTACAAACGCTACGTTCGCCCTTGATGTACCTTATTTACTTATAGTGTGCAGTGAATTGCAGTGTTTCCATGTCTTAGTTTGCGTGTTTTGACAGTTTATTAAATGAGTAGAGCGTGAAAACCGTGTCTCTTGTCTTACTAGGGCTCCCGGTATGGGTGATCGGGCATTCATGCATCTCCAGGGTGGCTCAGTGGGCATCGCACCAGAACTGGATGCGGCGTTTCCCACAGACACAGTTTGAGTGGATGGGTTTCCATGGCATGAGATGGAGCAGCCTCAGGAACAAATTGGAACAGAGACTGTCAGCGCGGGGGGTTCCACCCAGAATTTTAGTGATTCACTTGGGTGGGAATGACCTCATTGCCTTGGGTAGAAGGTTACTCTTGCAGGCCATGAAAAGCGATTTAGGCGAAATCAGCAAGCGCTTGGGTCAATGCGAGGTTTTCTGGTCAGAGATGATTCCAAGCAGAATGTGGCTAGGGGCTAAATCTGGGGAGGCGGTTGAGCATTCACAAAAGTGACTTAATGGGGCAATGCGCAAGTTCACTGACCAGAGGGGTCTGGGATTAATCAGACACAAGATGATTCAAGAAAAGGTGAAAGGGTACTTTGAGGATGATGGTGTTCACTTATCGCCAGTAGGCATGGACCTTTTCTCCTATACTTAAGCAAGGTGCTAGAGATGAGAGGTTGCAGGTAAGACCATAGCTGTGGTGGGGGGCCCTGGCGGTGACGGGGGCCACCTCCAGAGCTGTGGCGGAGTTACAGGGTGATCTGGAAGCAGGCCGGTACCAAGGGTACCTCTGCGCGGCACCATAGGGGGTGCAAGAGCCAAATCCGAGGAGCCTCATGGGAGGGTCCTTGAAACCGTGTTGGCACCCCGCTAGTCCTTTGGGCGGTTGTGGGCCTGAACAACCGGGGGGTTTGCTATGCGACGCTCCGCCCTGAAAGGGGCGTGAGTAAGAAGGTACCAACGGTCACGTGATCTGGGAAGAGGATCACTAGTAAGGGCAGCACATGCGGGGTTCGCCCCAGTGCTGGCTGGCTCATCAGGCGAGCAGGCGGCCCAGTTGGTTGCCTGCCCTTGGATCACCCGTAAGATAACCCACATATTACATAACGGTGTATGTAATAAACCTGCAGCAATTGCACCCAAACAAATATCTGTGTTGTGTGATGTATTCTTGGGAAATGTATATATTGTTGGAGGGGTGGAAAAGGATGTCAATGACGATACTATGTGTCTGGGCGTTTAGCTTAGGCAATCTCTCCAAGGAGATGGAGTGAAAGGGACAACTCGAGAAGCAGCTTGCTTGCTAGGGATACAACGTTTCCTTTGCAGTGAATAAACATGGCTTCCCCTCTCGGCTAGAATTAAGGCATAAAAAATGGCGCCGGAGCTTGTGCCATATTCCCTCTCGGAGTGGCATCTTGAAGGCCGAGGTTTATTGCATCAAGTTGATAGCCTAACATTAAACGTGAGGAACTGCAGCAAACAAGGGGAAAATGTCACCCACACCAATCAACAGCACGATAAAGTCGGGCATTTAAGAATGACTGCGACACGAGCATCTCTCTCCAGTAGAGAGAGTACCCGGTGGCTGAAGAGAAGCTGCTGCCGCGTAACGTCATAAGAAGAAGGCTGTACCATATTTTTATATTCATTTGTTACTGGTTACTTTTCTAAGACAGGGGGCTCTTCTTAAGTATCCCGTATAAGTAGCTAATGTAGCACTGGAGCCCTCTGGCTCCATACAATAATGTCCTGTTAATATGTTTTTTTCTACCTTTTAGGCGTCTTTTGAGTGAATCAGGCACATGAAATGGCCACAGTACATTGCAATATATTTATTTCTGTGAATTGAACATGTGGGACGGCTGGTAGTGTTTTCATTCATTGTGGTAGAAGTGCTTTTAGGTCCCAGAATACTGCTTCAAATGGTGCTGGCCAGGCAGGGATGCGAGACCCATGCAGATGAGGGGAGAAAAAGTGGAAGGAAACATAAGCACAAGAAGGACGTTAAACCTAGACGGCAAAAGATGTCCTGAAGAGTGATATATACTTACCCAAAAGTAGACTCTTTAGCACTTAAGTGAGATGCGAGGGCTGTGGAAAATGGAAAGAGTACTCTGAACAAACACAATCAATGCAGGCATGTCTTTCTCTGCCCCTTCCTTCGTGTGCCAGGGGATTGGCAAGTGGCTAGAGGCTTCCCAGCATGCTAGTTTGAAGTTGTGTGGCTGTGAGTTAATTATCCACGGAATTATTGGGTGTCTTGATGATTAATAGGAGTTGTTTACAGTTACGTGGCTCTTTATTTATGTGTCAGAGAATTGGATTGCAGTTGATTCTTTCTAAGTGCATATATTGGGGTACACTCTTTCTGAGTCCATGTATTAGGGTACACTCTCTCTGAGTGCAGATGTTAGGGTATACTCTTTCTGAGTCCATGTATTAGCGTACATTCTTTCTGAGTGCATTTATTAGGGTACACTCTTTCTGAGTGCATTTATTAGGGTACTCTCTTTCTGAGTGCATGCATTAGGGTACACTCTTTCTGAGTGCATATATTAGGGAACACTCTTTCTGAGTATATGCTTTAGGATACACTCTTTCTGAATGCATTTATTAGGGTACACTTTTTCTGAGTGCATGCATTAGGGTTCACTCTTTGTGATTGCATGCATTAGGGTACACTCTTTCTGAGTGCATATATTAGGGTACACTCTTTCTGAGTGCATGCATTAGAATACACTCTTTCTAAATGCATTAGGGTACACTCTTTCTGAGTCCATGTATTAGGGTACACTTTCTGAATACGTGCATTAGGGTACACTCTTTCTGAGTGCATATATAGGGGACACTCTGAGTGCATGCATTAGGATACACTCTTTGAGAATGCATTTATTAGGGTACACTCTTTGTGAGTCCATGTATTAGGGTACACTCTTTCTGAGTGCATGCATTAGGATACACTCTTTCTGAGTGCATATATTAGGGTACACTCTTTGTGAGTCCATGTATTAGGGTACACACTTTCTGAGTGCATGCATTAGGATACACTCTTTCTGAGTACATATATTAGGGTACACTCTTTCTGAGTGCATTTATTAGGGTACACTCTTTCTGAGTGTATGTATCCGGGTACACTCTTTCTGAGTGCATGCATTAGGGTACACTCTTTCTGAGCGCATGCATTTAGGGTACACTTTCTGAGTGCATGCATTAGGGTATACTCTTTGTAAGTGAATGCATTAGGGTATAAGAGAGTGGATAGTGGACTGCTGGAGGGGTTATTTGCAGTTGGCTAGTTCTGAGCTCACATGCTAGGGGATTATCAGATGGCAAGAAATGTTCTAGAATGCTGGTTGCAGTTGCATGGCTCTGTTTGTGTGCCAGGGGATTACTGGGTGGCCAGTAGCTTTTCTGTAAGATTGTATACAAGGACATGAAATAACAAACATTCCAGGTGTAGCGTGCTTCCAGTGACGCCCCAAATGTAGGAAGCGTAGGGTTGTAGTGTAGGAGTAACGGACTCAGGGCAGGGAGGAAATAAAGGCACGGTCCTGTTGAAAAGGAAACAAGTGATTACGAGCTCAATCACCAAGTACTCTCAATCATCTGCAGGGCTCAGAGTATTCAAGCATCTAAAGTCCATGAACATCACATACTACTTCTTATTCTATGCCTGCGACTTGCAAATCAAACATCTGATGACCTCAGTTAGAGTTTGGCAGCCGGCCTACCATCAGTCAGGGGGCTGAGGTTATAACCTCCACTGCCCTCGTCGACAACCACCGGCAACATTTAGAGATCTCTGCTTGCCTACCCGGCAGAGGATCCACAGCACCTCCTCTAAACACACTGTTAGTTTGCTGAGCCATCAACATGTTCATGCGGCCACTCAAACTTTTTTGTTTTACAAAAAACTTCGAAAGCGGAAATATGTTATAAGATAAAACAAGAATGGCTCAGACACCCTGGGAGTTATTTTTTAGGTTGTGTGTGTTATTTTATATTCTTTCTGTCTGGGACCACCAGGCTTTTCTTGGCAGTCACAAACAGGAGACCATCTGATCTTAATTGGGCGGATAAAATAAAGGCTAAAACCTCTGTGTTCAGCTAACAGTAATACTTCCTATGGAACGTGTCTTATATTTACTACATATACGCAATCGGGTGGACCACACAAGGGGTGGTGTTCTGAGTAATTCTTAGATACCTTTGTGTATCTACTTGCACCTCATCCGAACGAACATCCAGATGACCATCAGTCTCAGGTTTCCACTGGCAGAGCTGCTGCTGCTGGACACATGATGGTCCGGTCACACTAATAGACCTGGTGGACCATTAGTTTGATGGACAGTATACTGCACCATATTTGGGGCAGAGGACCCTGTCTGCCAAACTATCGATTAGCTCTTAAGTGCCCTTGTGTACAGGAACAAAGACTCAATTGGCATTTGTTCACAAACCTGTAGATGTCATTTTATAAACAGACATATTTATCTATCAAACACTTTCTGAGCCCTCAACACCGTGTCTTAGTAGTCTTAGTATCAAACTCCGCTCCAGCCTGAGGATTCACTTCGTCCCGGGTGTACAGAAAAAAGCTAAATTTCTCGCTAAATGTTCCTAAATTGACCAAAGGGTTTCTAAACTATGACTTGTAGGCTTGTTCATGAAGTGAGCATGTGTAGTGGCAACAGAAGGCATTTTTCTGTGCCATGGCTTTATACTGACTAGAGGCATATCAAGTAGTTGAGTTATTGCAGTTGTGTTACCACCTTTGGCGTTGGTAAATGGTTGTCTACACTGAAATTATAATGAAATGTTTTACTTTCGGCTGGAACCCAGCAGGATTTCTTAAAGACTGCAAAGGAATTACATAACACAACAAACCACAATGGCAGTGCAAAAAACAAAAACACAGCAAAGCAGAACACTACCACAATAAAACATGATAGATCATAAAAACCAACCACCGGAGAATGCAGCATAATAATAAAATGACTCATTCAGCCTAGAAGGAGTAGATAAAATGTGGGTTCTTCTCAATTTACCAACTTTGCTCTTCCAATTGTTATCTTGCATAAGGGGCATAAATGTACAACGGTAGGTGCTGTTGGCTAGATTTATCAAGGCTTTGCACCAGTGCAGTGTCACAAAACGTTATACAAACCGAAACAAAGTTTGAATTGGAATTTTCTTTTCCAGTGCACATCATGAAGGCCTGCAACAATGCTCCTAGAAGCGCTGCTTGGGAACAGGCTTAAAGGAAGGAGCTGTCTCTTATGGTAAAGGTGAGGGTAACTCTACACCAAGGTGCTGCCTAGAAGAGTGACACACAGCCCAACAAGCTGGAGGACTAAGGAGCTGTGTGGACATGAGAAAGGTGCCTAAAGCAAAGTCAGGGTCAGAGTGGACAACACAGAACAGTGGTGAGTACTGCGATCCTGTCCCACTAGTGCACTGCTAAGCCAATTCCACTGCGGGCCTTTGACCATACCTGATCTGCATTACCTTGTGCTGAAGAGCTGCACTGCAAGAGGCTTTGTGAGAAATAAATGTAATCTCCCTGACCACATTATCTAAAATGTTCTATGACGCAGAAGAAACTTTAAGCACCATAGATGCAGTCCGATCAAGCTCCCACTCGTATCTGAGTGTGAAGACTGTCAGGTATCAACTCTATTCCTCACTGGGGTCCTGTAGGTTCCCTGCATCATCAGTTTGGTTTGCACTTTTCATTCTGTTTAGTTGGCTGATGTTGTTGTGACTGCATGACCTCCCTGAGAGACGCACTCTGAAGATTTCTCCCAGCCATGGGCATGAGGAGCAAGAGGGCCCCCACAGCAACATCCGGGGTGCATTCGCTCCTGCTCTAGGTGTGGGCTGCTGCCCAATGAGCGAAGAGGCCTGCATGCATGCACACCTGAATGATGCTGATCGTCACCTGCCTGCCAACTGAGGTGAGCCCCTTGTGAAGGAAGTGGTGAGATGTGAATGAACCTGCGTAACCTTTGTATTAAACTGAGAATCACTAAGAGGGTAGGATCCTAGGCAGTGTACTACCTGGGTTGAACAACCTGAGTGGGTGGTTACCTGATAACATGAAGAATACTGCTAGTGAACTACGAGTCCGAAGTTGCACCAGTTCAGCATGATTGAAGGCAGAAAGTGACTGAGGCTTGCGTATGCAGCGGCAGGATCCTTGAGCCGCAGACTTATGATCGCCCTCTAAATTACGTAATTACCTCTGTGTGGTTATATGGGTAGTATAGTAAAGCAGCACTTCTCTTTCTATAAGACAAGGCACTGGTTGGAAATTATGTATTATGCAATACTTGGGTTCTTCTGAGTTCTAAGTCTCTAACCCCACACCACTGCCCTGAATACGCATTGGACTACTCTACTTCGCTATATTGATGGTCATGTGCTACATGGGTGTACTGTTAATCATTTTATTTCTATTGTATATGCCTCCTCATTTTTGATGTACTGTTCTGCTATTGTCTTGGGGTGTGCCATGTTGTCTAAATGCATGGATTATATGTCTCTCTGATTCATGAGTTGAAGGTCTTGTAAGAGATCTAGCAAGTCTTGTGTTACTTCAATAAAACCCACGTGACGCGGCAGATCCTTGTTAATTGTCCCACCCTACTCTTCTGAGATGCTTGTAAAGGTCTTGAATTAGCTAGAATATTGATTCCTAAAGCGACCCCGAGACTGTACAAAAGATGCAAAGCACGACATTACCAGTGTCTATACACAGTGCAGATAGCTATCTCATAACCATGCTCTAGAAAGTGAGCATGTCGCTTTCCTTGAAAGCAATGCTCTTAATAGCTGCACAATCGAACGTGCTCGCCTTAGAGACATGATAACCATGCCACATCTTGACAGCACAAGAGTTTCTTATCCTGGTGGCTGTCAGTGAATGTCTGGTTGGCAAGATTCTTTCCATGATTTATGCGATTGCTGCTAGGTTACGTTATGATATGTTAGGGTTTAATTTTTAACCTGCAATGTTTGCCTATGCAGGAACATTGAAGCTGAAGCAAAAGACCAATGGAACGTCTCAGAAGTATCCTGGGATTAATACAACCCAAGTACAATATACAAATATTTTATAAGGTCCTGCCTGTAGGAGAGTTGGGACTGGAAGCTAGGCAGGTCCAAAGGAACCAACCTAAGAAGGAGAGAGAGAGCTCTCCTTATTAATCCTGAAAATCGAGAGAAAGATTCTGTCAGGAAAAAGGAGTAAAATTTGCAGACCAAAAAGAGTTCATTTTGGTGTATTTCAAAAAGGCTGAGTAAGGAGTGGAAAGAAGGTAGGCAACCCACAAAAATCCGCCAGGCCAATCATGTATAAGGTCAACCCATGTGCTTGGATGAAGTGTATAAGATGGTGACAATAGATATTAATGGGAAGGGAAAAAGAGCTAACCCATGTGGGAGAGTACGGGTCAGAATCTGAATGACAGAAATTGAAGGAAGCATTTCAGGTTATTCGAAACAAACAAAACAGAATTGTCACTAGAAAACCGGTGCCTCGGATGCCACATTGGTGTAGTCATGATAACTGCGAGATATGATCAATGGTTTTGAAGGCCGGTGTTAGAAATGGGGGTCTGTAGTTGTTAATGGTTTGCACCTTTGTACAAGTAGGGACCCTTCTTCCTCATCAGTGTAAGGGGATACACTTCTAAAATAACCCCTGCTCACCCCCTTGTTAGTTTGGCACAAGCAGACAGCCTTATCTCAGAGGCAGTGTGTAAAGCATTTGTGCATGCATACAGTAACACAGTGAAAACACTACAATTGGACACCTGACCAGTTTAGAAAAATAAGCAATTCTTTATCTAAACCAAACAAGACCACAAACGACAAAAATCCACAATACAGTTCTGAAAAATATGCAGTTTTCAAGAAAACCTTAACATTGTAGAAATAGCCAGAAAACACAGTTCTTCCGGGTCGTTAGTTCTGTCCGGGGCTACCGCAATGCTGAAAACAACAGAGTCTAAGAGTTCCAGCTGACCGTGTTGGTACGGGCCAGCTAAAGCGTTAACAGACTCGTGAACAGTACATTTCTCGTTGCGGCCGACATGTTGGTGCAAGTTGGTTGGGGCAATCGTCGCGGCAGCGTTGCAAAATGGAAGCGGTGCAGGGTGAAGTGCCCTCACGACGCAGTGCAGGCAGCGGGCTTGGTGACGATCGTCCAGACGGCGTCGGTGAGACCAAGGCTTACTGTGTGGGGTGAGGCGGTGCTCGATGCAGTGCTGGCAGGTTGCGGTGCAGGCTACGGAGCCGGTCGATGTTCGGGTCGTGCAGCGCCAGTGTCGGTGATGTCCAGGCAGGGTAAGGTGTTGTAGAGTGTGGGGCCCACAGGAGGCGGTGCAAGCAACGGCTTGGTGACGATTGTCCAGACGACATCGATGAGACCTAGGATGTGGTGCGAAGTGCAGCGGGGCCTTCTGCGGTGCCTTCGCAACACGGAAACCTGCGACGGACTCGGTGACAGAGTCGGCTGCTCCTTACTTCTGTGGCGACTTAAATCAGCAGTTCCAGAGACGGTGCCCAGAAGGATGGTGAGGTACTTGCTGTCCCTGAGACCTCATGAACAGGGGTCAAGCTCCACTGCAAGCCCTTGGAAACACTTTACATGCAGGATACACACACAGTCCTCTCCTTGGCAGAAAAGAGCTACTGCAGGCCAACCCCAGAAAGCACACAGCAATGGGGCAGTACTTCACCTTCAGGTTTTCCCAGCTCTTCTCCTTGGTTTCTCTTGAATTCCATAACTAGTCTAAAGTTCAGGGTTCTGGGCTCCATTTTTTATAGCACAAATTCCTTTGTTCTATGGTGACAGAGAAGCTCTTTGCACAGCCAAAACCAGTTCTGTCCTCTCTGGTGCAGCTACCCGGCAGAAGGTAGAGATAACATTGTCCAAGGCAGACCAGGCCCATTCAGGTGTGAAAGAAATCTCCTCCCCCTACTCTAAATGAAGCCCAGGTCTATTCAGCCCAGCCCGACTCATTCAGGAAAGGTAGGACACACATCAAACCCTCCCGCCCCAGTGGCTCTCGGAGAGAATGCACATCTCCAGCTCCTATCACTCCAAAGCCAGACAGTCAATCCACAAACCAGCAGAGGCACACAGAATGGCTAAGCAAGAAAATACCCCACTTTCTTAAAGTACTATTATTTTCAAACACACAATATAAAAATCATCTAAACTCCATCATTCTATCTTGTCCCTATGGGAAGTTATATTTATAGGATGTTATAAATAAACTCCCATTCTATTCTTTGGGACAGATAGCCTTTCAATACTGAAAAACAAAATTGGCAGTATTTGACTATCAGGACATGCCACACATATCAGGGCATGTCCTAGCTTTCACATACACTGCACCCTGCCCACAGGGGTACCTTGGGCTTACCTTAGGGGTGACTCACATGTAAGAAAAGGGAAGGTTAGGGCATGGCAAGTGGGTGCTCTTGCCAGGTCGACATGGCAATACCAGACTGTGCACAGACACTGCAGTGGCAGTTACCTTTGAAAGGCTGCTTGGTGGGTGGCACAATCAGTGCTGCAGGCCCACTAGCAGCATTTGATTTACAGGCCCTGGACGCACACAGTGCACTGTACTAGGGACTTAGTCGTGAATCAAATACCAAATCATGGAAACACCAATCCGTCTTAACAATTTACAGGGAAAGCATATGCACTTTAGCACTGATCAGCAGTGGTAAAGTGCCCAGAGTCATAAAACCACCAAAAAACGGTCAATAACAGAAGGCCAAAAAGGAAAAAATCTGGAGATAAACCAGCTGGACAAGCCAGGTCTAACAGCCAGCGACCGGTGTAAGAAGACCAGGCTATGGAACAACCAGCATCCACCTCAGATTTAATGCCAACCACATGAGCCAGAAGAACAGCTTAAGGAGTAGATGTATGAACATTCATGTAGTAATGGCTTGCATTAAATAAAAGTTGTGATGTTTTGCTCTTTATTTTGTCCCATGGGCAGCACCATATTTACTCTGTGATGCATAGCGGCACAAAGCTATACATTGTGGTGTAATGCAACATAACACAAACCATCATTGTGTGACGCAAGGCCTCACTGACTAACATAAGGTGCCCTTTGTCATGCTACGCTTTAAAAAGTGCTGCAAAATTTCATTTCTGGATTCTTCCAAGCAGCAAGATCACAAGACAGTAAGAGGGTACAAGCTGGGAGGTCACCCAGCAACAAGGAAGTGTTACTCAGGAGAGTACAAGAAAGAGAAAGCTTAAGAATATCCAGGAGGATGATGAGATTTTGATTAGCAAGGTGACAAATCAAGAAAAATATCCATATATGTCACCTCAAAACTTCCATTAACTAAGAGGGCTACTTTATGGTCAGGAATTGTTGACAAAGTCAGTGCTGCAGTTGCAACTTACAGGAGTGTGCAGGAGTGTTAAAAAAAAAAAAAAGGTGGCATGACTGCATAAGGAGGACTGAGGACAGAGGTACAGAATCTGAAGGCTGCAATGGCAACTGGTGGAGGGCCACTCATCTAGCTGGAGTTAACGCCCAGGAGTAGCAAATGGCAGCAGTCATTGGCTCCTCTGAAATAGTTCATGGGAATGAGGGAGCGACAGATCCCCCCTGAGGACTGTGGATACCTCAACATCGCAGAGTAGGAACACTCAATAATGCAAAATTGTGTTTATGTACTCATCTTAGTAATCACTATGTGTACCTAAGGAATAAATATATTTATGGTCAGTTTAACTTTGCCAGACTTCGTTTAGGGGGATGTGTGGAAGGCAGGGACCAAGTGTTCTGATCTGTGGATCTTTGCCTTTCATGTCCAGGGGTTCTTCCTAACATTGCTGTGCAACAGAACTCAGTACAAACCCTCCAGCAATGTACTATCCTTGCTAGAGATGTTATTTATTTTTTAGTTCTCAGTGAGTTATTGCGGGGGTGCGGGACTCAAAAATCTAAAACATTTTAAGTGAATATGTAACTCAGTGTGTATAATATACATATATAGATACCTGTACGGAAACATTTAAATGGAAATGCATCAATATTTATTCACAATACAATGTTTTGACATATGCGCTGTTTACACTTGGTCCACACATTCTTCTGAATGTACTTATAATAACACTTCTGTGATTTGGTATTAGTTGCACTATTGCTCATGCCCACGTATTCATTCTAGTGTTCTTCTCCACCTCTCTCAGTGCAGTCATTTAAACTTGAGGAATAACTGTGGTAAAATAGTCCTAGGTTTACCTGCGTATAATGTTTCTCAGTGCCCTGGTGACGACAGAATGGGGGGTTAAGAGATGTACCGGGAATAGGAGGTATTGTCCCCCAATTATCCTGACCAAGACACGAAGGAACTGATAATATTGCTGTGATAGGTGATTAGAGACCGGGATACACTGAGGGCAGAGGGAGGGGGGAGGGTGTTTGATTGTGATGGCTTATTGTAAATTGTATGACTCGTATTGGCAACCGTAAGCATTGAAGAACCCAACAACATGCTCTTACTAGCGCATTTATGAGCCTATTGAGAAGTTTACTGTGGTGGGAATATTGCTAGATTAAAATTGTAAAGCAATATGGCTCAATAAGGAAGAACATGAGGGTGTTGGGACTGTTAATATGATGCAAGTTGAGGACATTGATCATTGATGTAAGATGGCCATGTGTTGTGCGGTAAACCAATAAAAAAAAGATTTAAAAAAAAAAAATGTTTCTCAGTGCTCTCACCCTGTATATCTCTTTTTGGAGGTATTTTTAGTTTTAGGCAACTTTGTATGGAATGTTTATTTATGCTGTTGAAGTGCCTGCTTGCCATTTTCAGATGTTGTGCCCATCCCTTCATTTGTATCTAGTGATGCATCATGTGTCTCGTGTATGAGAGTTGCATTCTCATGTATTCAGGGAATGTCAGCAATGCCTTACTGTTGTCTAGGTATAGCCACAACTTGGAAAAATGATCCCAGCTACTGACTAGTGTTCCCGAGTGGATGAACTTATATACAAGGGCAATTATTAAGTCATGCAAAGGGCAATATTTTATTCAGGACCGTTGACAGCTCAGACTGGTCCTTAGTTATCACAATCTAAGATTTTGTGTTTCCTGTCCAGGAATACTACTTAAATATTCTATATCACACCAACATTGGGGTCCACAGATTAATCGTATCAGTTTTCGTACTCTAAATGTCCACCAACTGTCTGGGACATGATGCACCATAAACCCTCTGAACAGACACTCCTTCTACAACAGCCATTCACAGCCTTCAATTTGTAAAAAAACTAAAAAGATGGATGCCAGCCAGACACATGTTCCGGTTGCGCAGCAGCAATTCTTTTGAACATTCCTCACATTTATTCTATAGGATTTTCGACCTGGAAAGTATTATTATTGTGTGCTTACAATTAGAAACACAACAGCCAGACCTTATTATTAAATGGACTTTCTTTTTCTAAGATATATTTATTGATGTGATTAGTACGTTTTAAAAATTGTACAGCCTACTGACAATAAACACACTATTAAAATTCCTTGATTTTACAGTAGGGAGGTAACCATTCTTAACTATTAGAAACAGAGGAACAGAGATTTCAATGCTTTATTAATCGGACTATATCATCTGTACACCTGAAGGCGTACAGCTGTGAATGTTACAGATTGGCCGACAACTAAAGGTTTTTGCACCTTTCTCATCAAAGAGCACCTTCTCACCACTAAACCCTTATATCCATCCTCAGAAAAACTAGTCACCATCTACCTGAAAATCAAAAGGGCTCATAATATATCTAGAGAAACCTTGTTTCCCATACCCTTCAATGTCTAAGTGAATTTCCTAAAGCAACATGATTATAAATAGCACATTTTCACAATCTAAAAACAAAGTTCTCACAATCCATCTTGTGAAAGGCCAGTTCAGTGTCCTAATAGGCCCCAAATCTTGGTAAATTCCATAAATACAACTTATTAACGGTGTTTTTAATAACAATTATTAACAAACCATGGTTGTATGTCCTAATTGTGTAAATAAACATAAGTACTATGTCTGACAATGAGTGTATGCTGTGGGAAGACCTCATTGCTACCACTCCTCCCCAGGATTACGTATCCCAGAAGTTAAGAGAGGAGGGGCGTGGAGCCATATTTCCAGCACTACTTAGCACACCTTGAGACCCAGCTGCGTGGTAGACCTCTATGCGCTGCATCCCCCAGGACTATGGGTCCCAGAAGTCGAGAGGAGAGGTGGAGCCATATTTCCAGCACTATGCAGCACTGCCTGATACCCTGCTGTACAGAGGACCTCAATACTGCCATGCTGTTCAGTAACCACAGGTCCGAGAAGGCAAGTGGGGGTGGAGCCATTTTTCCAGTGCTACTTAGTGGAATCCAAGACCCCGACGTGATATCCATTGAATACACAGGGTCTTCTACGTCTTTGGAAGAGGGGATTGTCTTGCCTTGACCAGGTGATACCTTTGCCATAGGGCTATTTTTATAGACAGCTGGCCCCAGCTTCTTGCACACTTGTTTTTGGTACTCAAGGCCCCCCTGATTTGACTGATGTTTTCAATGTAGTGACTGCCAACAGTTTTTCTGCTCTTTCGGATCTAGTGCCCAATGATTGACAAAATGATTGATATTGTGTTAATCCAAGAAACTTGGGTAACCATTAATGTCCTCTGTGACAGTCCAGGATTTTTAGAGCGTCGTCAATTACATGTGTCATGGCTGATTCGGTACTGTGACCTGCTCGGGAAGCCTGATTAAAATTGGTTAAGCAGGTTGAATTGGTCAATGGGACTGTTCAGCTGCAGGTTAACACATTTATCTAGGAGTTTGGATAGCGTAGGTATTTTAGAAATCGGACGATAGTTATTTAGATCCGAGGGGTCAGCTGTTGTTTTCTGTAGGATGGGGGATGCCTGACCTGTTTTCAGGATGTCTGGAATGGATCCTTGAAGGAGGGAGGTATTTATGATCTTGGTCCAGAGGGGTAGTAACAGAGGAATGAAGTCTTTTAAGTAGTTGTACGGGAGCGGGTCTGTGAAATGGTTGGAAGGTTTCAGAGCGGTTAGCGTCTTCAATATGGTACTTTGTTTATCGACGTGCATCTGTCCATTTCTTTGCCAAGTCAAAAGTGTATTGAGAAAGTCTTTAGTGGCCACTAATCGGACTCTTTAGTGCATCCATGATTCCTGAATGGAATCCTTCTTCTGCAATTCTTTTTGCCAGACAAAGTTTCAGGATGAAATGGTCCACTATTGTGGATATATATACTTTCAGTTCGAGATGGATGATGGGAAAGGCTTCACTGAATTACGAAGTCCAGACAGATGTGGAATCCACCCTCTAGCATCTTGGCGGTCTCTGGATTTTTGAGGAACTTTGTAGACCCAAGGCAGCCCTGTTGTGAACCTGGGAATCAAGCTAATTAGTTGGAACATTACAGATGTCATGGCTAGATTTAAAGTTGGAGAATTGGGTTAGCTGCATTGGCATCTTTGATATAGTGTTAATCCAAGAAACTTGGGCAACCATTAATGTCCCCTGTGACAGTTATATTTGTCATACTTTGTCAGCGACATTTCCTGTCTCTGATGGGCAAAGGCAGGGTTAACTGCATGGTTTAAGTTGCTATTAAATTGTCAAATCAAGCCAATACAGGTTGATACAGGGAGTTTTCGGGCCTTCCATCTTGTCTGGTCCAATAAGTTTAGGTTGGCCATAATTAACTTTTATAATGATAGTTTTAGTGCTAAGGACAAGCCCAAATATTTCAATCTTTTTGAATTTATTGATGAGGTTTAAGGCATGTACTTAAGGTTGGGAATAGATGTTAAATGGCTAATAGCTGGCGTTGTTAATACGAAATTGGGAGATGTAAAAAAATGGGGTTACAGGTTGAGGGGGTGAAACCCTTCTGAAGTAGCAACCACATTATTCTCAGGGTGCAGTCATAAGCAAATCCTAAATTAACCTGTGCTCAACCCTCGGGTGGCTTAGCACAAAGCATGGAGGCTTAACTACTAGGCAATGTTTAAAGTATTAATGCAACAATTCAAACAGTAGAATAGTGAAAACAGATCACCAAAAAGAGCCCACAACAGAATTAGAAAAATAGACTGTTTTTTAATAAATAAAACAAGACCAAAATGACATAAATTGGTAGAACCGTAGATATTGTATTTTAAATTTTGAGAAAATAGCGCAAACAGGCGAAAAGCTGCAACTATGGATATCTGGTCACGTCGGCCCTGGACAAAGTCACAAGTCCGGCTGACCACGGTGGACCACGGGCCAGCTACAGAGACCCAGTTAGATCCACTGTATAGAGTACCTTAAATCCTGATTTGTGGAGAGTTGAAAGGATCCATGTCAAACATGCGTCGTGCAGCTGAGCTGATGCATTGGTTCCGAGATGTGGTGAGGCTGCGGTGTGAGGTCCTGTTGCATCGACGACGAGAATCTTATCGTCGGGGCTGGCGATGCGAAGTCCAGAGTTGGGGATGTGTTGTGCAGTCGGGGGGGATGTACCGGTTCCAAGGAGCTGCGTGGCTGCCATGCAGAGTTAGGTGTCATTGTCAAGTCTGCCATTGACGAGAGATGCGAGGGCTTACACCAAGGATGCGTCGCGCAGTGGCGGTTCCAGAGGTGATGCAGGTTGTGCCGGCGATGCAAGTCTGTGTGATGGGTTCAATCCACGCAGCAGTGGAGATATGTTGGTTCTGCTCGAGGTTGAGCTGAGCAGTAGAGGAGATGTTTCTGTTCCTTTGGATCCACTTCCAAGGGTCCAGGACTGGGGTGGCACCAGTTGGCAGGGTAGACTCACAGATGGCAGTGTCTAGGTGCAGATGTAAGGTTGTCGGAAACCTGTTATGTTGTTAGAACCCTGCACACACAAACAAGCACTAACCTGAAATGTCCTGGTCCAGTGGGAATCATGGTGTGAAGACAGTCTGACCACTCCTTTTAGTGTTCTACACGGGTAACAGAAGACACTGTTCACCGATGAGCGCAGCCTAATGGAAGTGGGTGTGGATAAAATAATAAAAGACAGCCTACTGGTACTCTGTGATCTGAATAGATCTCTTTTTAATGAGCCACCTGGATACGTCTCTAGGAGCGTCTTAGGCAGGGGTGGCTCCTCCCCTAAGGCGGAGGAGCATCGCCCCACTACTCAGTGAGCAGGTGAAAAAAAAGGAAAATTAAAATAATAATAACGAACTGGTATTATCATTCTATTTTTCCGTCCTTGCTCAGCTGGTTAGGGGTGGGCGGGCTGGGCAGTGTCAGAGGAGCAAGGGGAGGAGTGGTGGCACTCTGTAAGAGCGTATGACAGTTTGGCCAGCCGTCTTGGGCTGGCCAAACAGTAATGCGCACTTAGCATGTTCTATACCGGGCTGTGTTGCACATCCTGGGTGGAGTACATGCCCAGGCTCCCACTTCCTATCTGAGCACCCGACCATGATACTCAGGCCAATCACAACGCTGCTATCAGCAGCGTCATGATTGGCTAGGGGAGTCTGGAAGCCTGGGTGCTTCCTGTTCCTGCCCCTGGAGTCCTGGAAGCGGGCGAAGAGGACAGAGAGGCAGCACACAGGTAAGCGATTTTGTTTCTTTTCCTTCTCTCGCGAGTGCCAACTTTCCCTCCCCTCTGTGAACCCCCCCCACCCCCATCGCCATTGAGTAGCAGCCACTACCTGTCTTAGGGAAGGAGTCAGTCAAGCTTTACTTGTGGTTGTCTGTAGGAAAATTGTGGACAAGGTATGAGCAACACAATAATGTACCTGTTGCCACTCAAACACTGTCATTCATGTTACTGATATGCCACACTCACATATAGCCAATCACTCAAATGTATTATATGGCTGTTTAGCTGGATCACAGAGTATTAACTGGAGTTTTTGGATTCACTCCAAATTACACCCAAAGTTTCACACTCTTTTCTCCAGGGGTTCATGATAGGTTCTCAGACCCCTTTGACTTGGATGCTTTGGGGAAGATTTACAAGAAAGTGACGCATCTGTAAAGGTGCGTCACTTTCCCTGCGCCACCATGCAAAACACTTGCGTCACCATGGATGCACCGTATTTAAAATACGGCGCACAATGGTGCAAGGATTAACAGATGCGTCAGATATTCTGACGCATCTGTTGACCCAAAAGTGACGCATTGCTGGAGTTGCTCATGAAAGTGACGCAACTCCAGCAATGCGTCACAACAGAGAGGTGAGTCCCATTTAAAAAGCCCTGTGTCATTCCTTATGCCTGGTCTGAGCAGGCGTAGGGAGTTTGACGCAGCGAAGGCGTAGAGTGATGCAGTGAAATGTTGTAAATTTCACTGCATCAGTTCTACATGAATTTTTGCGTGGGAACGCCCACCCTGCATACATTATACCTGATGCAGGTATAATGTGACGCAGGGCTTTACAACATGACGCATTTCCCTATATGCGTCATGTTGTAAATGGACTGCAACTTTTGCGCCATTGCTTTTATGCCGCTGCTGCGTCACAAAAGTGACGCAACGGCGGCACAAAAGTGAAACAAGGGGCTTGTAAATCTGCCCCCTAGGCTTTAAATTCACATTGCACCCTCCAGTCTTAGTCCAAAGTTGTGAGTCATAGCTCACTGGAGTGCTAAACCTGTGAATGTGCACTCACCATTCAAGTTCAAAGTTTTGAATCTCACTGCTCATTTGGGCGCAAAGTCTCTAGATCATTCACTATAAGTAGTATGCGTATATTCACAATCCTTAGTTTACATGATTTTAGTACACTTAGGGGCATATTCTCAAGGATCTATTACCTAGTTATCTGCACTTTAGCGCAGCCAAAGTCGCGCTAAATTTATCTCCCCATTCACAGGCTGGTGCAAACAGCCGATATCACCAGTTTACCAGCGATAGCAGCCGCAAAAAACATCGCCACAGATGACCCCGGAAACTATCAATAATGAGATGCAGAGTAGGTGTTCCCGAGCAAAAAGCCGCGACAACACCACATTGCAACATTCTCAACGACCAGCCAGATCGGCGATAAGACCACAAAACATGCAATAAGGCATGTTAGCAGCAGGAAATTAACACCTGCTCTGACCTGGTGCAAAGTCGGACTGCAGCCGGCACCAGAAAAGGGAGCCCAGCCCACAGCCACACCTGAAGAACAATAGATGCCATGGAGCTACTCATCATGCAGCTCGGAGCCCCAACAGGGCCACAACACCCATCGCCACCGCCCCCCCCCCCCCCCCCGGACCACCACAGAGGCAGTGCAGACAAAGACAGCGGACCTTCAGGAAACGGAGCAGCCTCACAGACTTAACACCAGAGTATGTCATTGCCCACTACAGACTCAAAAGGACAACCATTCTCCGCATCCTGAACATCATTGCCCACAGGCTGACGGCACCAACACAGCAGACAACCAACATCACTCCGCAGACAAAGCTGCTGGCTGTGCTGCATGCACCTGTTGGCCTCTGGGACATTCCAACCAACACCGCCTGAGTCAGAGGAGTCTCACAGCCAGCCCTATCCAAGTACCTCAAACCTGTCCTGGATGCCATCATCAGCTTGGTACCCCAGTACCTATACTTCCCACACACTGCGCAGGAACAGCTAGAGACCAAGCAAGGCTTCTACGCCATAGCTGCATTCCCGCACGTGTTGGGGGCAATTGACTGCACACATGTCCTACTTGTGCCCCCTGCCGACACTGCACACAATTACCGCAACAGAAAGCGCACGCATTCCATCAATGTGCAGGCAATAGTGGACCACCGGGGACTCTACAACCAATGTCGTCACCAACTACCCAGGCAGTGTGCATGACTCATATCTTCCGACAGTTCATCATCAACTGGCGCTTCCAGGATGGCACCTACGGAAATGCAGTGCTCGTTGGTAAGTACCAAATGAACACACCACACACCTCCAATCCACAATCATACAACTCTGGCAATGCACAAGTTACAAAATCACATACAACATGCCAAACCAAATGCCCACCCACCAGACACGGCAGTACAACTTACTGTGGCAACCTGGGCTAGCCATGTACATGAGCCATTAACATCATGGCACCTCAGCCACACAATAGCGGAATGTGGGGAGAGGTGGGAACTAGGCATGTTTGAAGAAGGCTCCTGACCCATGAATGAGAATGTACACAATGCCAAGTGTGGCGTGGATGTGATGGACAGAATGCAGACCACAGACATATCCATGTCAACACATAATGCTGGGTAGTGTTGTGGACAGTGGACGCACCCATTTCACCCCAGCCAGTGGGGAAGATCACGGAAATGTAGCTTGTTATGTCCCCCCTGTAAGCGTGTGAGGAGTGGGCTGGCGAGGCGTACGCCAGACCTGCATCGGGTGTGAATAAAAAGCACGTAGCCCTGGGTGTGGCTCTCTTCCTGAAGGCCCAACGTGTCTGCCAGGGTGGCGCCTCTCACCCCGCCACGAGGCCGAGGCCATGTGTGGCCGTGCCTGCGATCCTGGGCGCCTGCCGCAGCCCGGGCCGCTACTCCCCAAACCAGTCTCGTCCGCCCCTGCGCATTCCAGGCCTCACTGCTCACCTGCCGACACCGGCATGTCTCCAAGAGTGCCCACCACGTGCCTGTGCCAGCCACAAGCCAGAGGCCCGCGACCTTGGCAGCCTCCTCAGACCATTGAAGACTCCGCGAGCAAGGCCCGCAGTTCTCCTTTCACGTTGACGCACTCCACCGGCATACACAGCGGACAAGTAGGTTACACATTTGGAACTGAGTCTTGATTACCCGATGGCAGAGTTCACATTTGTGGCATCGTTTAAATCTCTATACTCCCTTCGATGTGGTGCCACCAACTGTGCATAGCATTCTGACAACACGTGTCTGTGGGCCCCCTGAGGACTTCTGCCTTAGGCCTACACACCGGTCCAGCAGGCCTCGGACAAACCCAATTCCAACCTGTCCCAGGCAGGACACGGCATCGTCGCAGGGTGCACACCCACACAGCTCTGCTGCCCCCTCCTCCGTCAACCAGGAATCTTCTCCACATGCCATTCGAACGCCGTGTGTTAGAGATCCAGGAGGAGCTGGCTGCACAGCGGTTGCCCCACGCTGACCACTGCCTCCGGCACACACTGCGGTCGAGTAGGACACACAATTGTAACTGAGTTTTGATTTGTTCATTGCAGAGTTTATATCACTGTACAGGCCTCATCGCAGACTGCATCCTCTCACAGCTCTGGTGCCACTGACTCTGTGCCACGGGAGTCATGGGCACTCTTCTGTTGAACTTTGTTGGCGTCTGAGTCTATGGCCTGGGGGTGGTTTTCATCATGTAGCCAATACTGACATGGTGGGAAAAAGGAGGCTGTGGCATTCAACTCCTCCATAATGCCGGTTTCTGCTTGATTCTGCCCTCTGCATCATGCCCTGGATGGACACCTTCCACTGTCCCCCGTAACACTCCGCGACAGTCTCCTTGGACATCAACGAGGACCCGCTCAGCACTCGTGGCCCTATCTCAGTGCACCACAAGTCACCGTCCCTTGCGGGTGTGCTTGTGCCGGCCGCAGGGCATACGGGGCCACTAACTCTGTGCAGCTCACGTCATGGAGCCTTGCTTTTTGATCTTTGAACTTCTGATTGTCTGATCACTGTTGTAGTCGTTGCCAGCACCAACCAACCCCTGAGGAGTTGCTTACACTACACAACACCCATCCAGCACAGGCGTCACTGGACGTGTGACCCTGGTAATAAAAGGTGCCAGGCGCACGTGCCTGTAGCCAGTTCCACAAATTCTCTCAATGTGTGTCTGTGTGGTCATTATGTAGGCATGATGGCCCTGGGCCATACCACAACACATTGTGCTGTGTACATCGTGCGCAAGCTTGTCACCTAGGTCAGTGGGGTAGACCAGGGACATGTAGATGTGATGGACCCCCTGTGAGCGTAAGTGAGTGGACCGGCGTACGGAAGTATGGCGTAGGGGTGTGGTCATTTGACATGTGGCTCTGGGCGTGGTTGAGTGTAGGCCTAGACAAGGAGGTAACTGATGCGTGTGTCTCTGGTGTAGTATCTGCGCCAGCCGTCACGCAATGTTCGATGTTGCTATGTAGCATGCCCACAGAGTGTGGCCTCGACCGTGGGGTACATGAGGTTGAGCAAGCCCGCCCGGGGTCCGGGATCAGACATGCCAACTGTTGTGTGTGTGTCGCTATTTCTGCAGCATAAGCCAAAGGTCTACCCTCAACCGCAGGGCGAGTTCAGCCAGGCAAGTACTCTACATCTGTGTCCGCCCTGTCCTTACCATAGGCCTACGCACACGTGGCCGCCCACCTTCAGCGCACAACATCACTGTGTCTTTGTCAGGTTTGTGGTCATGCGCAGACGGGCATGACAATGGTGTGCCGTAGGAGTGCAAGTGATGCAACCGCGCTGCGCAAACTAGTGAATAGGCTCGGGGGCAGGAGGAGCAGCAGTGAGGCTACGTAATACACATTGATGCTGCTCATTTGCAACAAGCAGTACCTGTCATACAGCAATCACAAAGTCACACATGTCACACACCAATGAACCAGTGAGCCTGCCAACACATCATGCAGAATCAACTATTGACTAATGTCTCTCTGCACTGTCACAGGTGACCAAGGATATGCACTCTGCGATTGGATGATGACGCCCCTCCGAGCCCCGAACACACAGGACCAGAGGCAGTACAATGCGGCCCACAAACACACCAGGGGCATCGTGGAACGCACATTTGGCGTGTTGAAGTCACGTTTCAGGTGCCTGGACGTCACAGGTGGAAGGCTCCTGTACAGCCCTGACATTGTGTGCAAGATGATCGTTGTGTGTTGCACAACATATGTGTACTCAGCAAGGCACCATGGATACCAGTTCCAGAGGCACCGGACGATGATGAGGATGAGGCAGATGGACCACACCCCACTGCAGCCGCAGCAGGAATAGCCCGCAGGGACACCATCATTCCAAATTTCTTCTGATGAGCACGTCACTTTGTGATAGTCCTAGGCAATCATGGGACAGTACAGAATAACCACAGGCACAGCATGTGCAAATAAATGCATTCCAAAATAACATTCCCTAAGTGCATGTCACTCATCTGTTCGGGCACATCACTCAGACAAGTGTGAGTGCGACATGTGTGGATGACGATTTTATGATGTGTTCATGGATGGTGGATGTGTCACCTCTGTGCAGAAGGGCTGTTTGGGGTGTTACGTATTCGAAATGCCAGTTCTGTGTGTCACAGTTAGTAGGGTATCCCACTCTTCGGCGTTTCACGTGTGTCCAAGGTCATTCCATTTTGGCTGCCATGTGTGACCTACAGGTGACAACAGGGCTCCTTTTAGGGTCAGTTATGTACCACCATGATGCAGGGATGCCCCCTGTGACTCATGTCCCACAACATGGGTAACATACGTAAGCGTGAGTCACTGCCCCTACATTCATCCATGCTGTCATTATTGATTGATCATAGCAATGACATGTCTGTGTGCAGGAGGGGTTGCCTGTCCCTCTGCAATGTGAAGGGGAGATGCGGTTTCACTGTGTGTTCCATGCATGTGTCTGCATTGGCGCAGTTGACATGCAGACTGCATGTCAATGTACATTGTGACTGTGAGGAGATGCCTATGTGATGCGGGACAATGGTCATTTGTTCTACGTCAGGGATATGGGGTTGTGCTCATACATTGTCATCTCACCGTTTTTGTACTCGGCTTTTATGGTGCCTTTTCCTGCAAGATGCGTTGGTATTGCAGGTCTATTTCTGGTTATAGCTGATTTTTGGATCGTGCTTGGCCTCATCGCAGTTTTTTGGCGTTGGTGTTTCGCATTTTAGCGGCGTCGCGTTGGTTTTAATGAGGTCATTTTACGCGTTGTCGTGGGTCTATCACACGGTGCCACCGTGTTGTGAATATCACGTTAACACAGTGTTATTTTCCTGCGATAGACTGCGATGTGAAGATTTGCGTTAAACTACTTTTGCAATGAATATCACACGTTCTTGAGAATATCCCCCTTAGTATTCGCAACCCTTGGTTTGTATGAGCTATTTTTGCACAAAATTAGTAATCACAATCCTGAGGTTGCACGATTTGAATTCTGGATGCCAAATCACAAAGGATCCTCTCACTTGAGCTCAGCTCTGCTATGCAGTTTAGTGGGGTAACTTTTATCAGCCGTGCATGCATGCATCGCCACTTAGCTGACTGTTTCTTGTTTCTTTTATTTTGCAGATCCGGGCGAGGTCCGCTGCACTGATTGTACCAGTCTGAGGAGATGCCGCGATCGAGAGAGGAGTGCAGGAATACAAGCTAAGCTGTAAATCGGGAAACAACCTTTATTACACGGTCATCTCAGCGTTATCTTTACAACGCAGTCGTCACAACGACCGCGTTGTTACAACGCAGTACCATTACAACGCAAGTCGTTCCAACGACTTGCTCTAGATGGCGCTCTAAGCTAAGGCATACTATAATTTACTATTCCAACACCTTACCTACTGTTGCACACACTGGAGTTGAAATAGTAAATTATACTATTCCTAAGTCCAGCGCGCCATCTAGAGCAAGTCGTTGTAATGACTTGCGTTGTAATGGTACTGCGTTATAACAACGTGGTCGTTGTAACAACCACGTTGCAAAAGCACGCAATGTAATGCCTCACGTTGTAATGAGACATATTCCTGTAATTCCCCACGCTCTTCAGGAATCAGCACAGGTCACTCGAGTGAAGCACTGTCCTCTATTGAGGCAAGATTGCCTAGCAGGGTGTGGTAGCAAGGGCATGGCTTATATGCCCTCGGGATCCAAGATGGCCACCAAGACTTGGAAGTCTCGTGAGGTCTTGCGGTACGTCTCTCAAAAACATAGGCTCCTTGGGAAATAGAGTTCTGTACTTGCTCACCATATATACAGCCTTGCATTGCCAATTAAAGGTACATATAACTCAATCTACTTCTGGATTCACACAAACAGTGTGCATTACTTTTCCTGAGTGTTTTGTCAGCATTACTTCCCTTGAGTGTTTGATCAGTCATAGTTGGGGGGCATCTCATGTTTTACTGGTAATACGGTGAGAGAGTATGGAAATGGCGCCATACGCATACACAGGTGTGCTTATCCGTGTGCTGTCTGTACATGCCCACAGCATACATCCCTGAGGCTTCAGATTAGGCGGTCAGTCAACTAGCCCTTGGAGTCACTCTGGGTTTAAGATATGCAGGTCCAGTCCTTCTCTCCCAGGCAAGTGGGCAGCAGGTCTGCACAGCAAAGCAGGGTCCTGCAGAGTGCAGTCCAGAAGAGAGGCAGGCCTTCAGCAGAACAGTCCTTCTTCCTGGCAGAATATGCACAGGTCCAGAAGTGTACTGAAGAGTTGGTGTCTGAGGTCCAGTATTTATACCCAGTTGTGCCTCTGAACTGGGGAAAAGCTTCTAGAGGCATGCCTTTGAAGTGCACAGATACCCTGCCTTCCGTACCCTGGTCTTGTCTGTTAACCACAGGGAGTATTCTCTGTGGGGACAGGACACAGCCGTTTCTGTGGGGACAGGACACAGCTTAGTCAGGTGTAAGTGTGGCTGGGCCCGTTCCGCCCTCCCATCCTGCCCATTATGGCCCATCCAGTCACACCTAAGCTCCCATTGTGTGTGGCTGTCTAGGTGGAATACACAAAGGCCAACTGTATCCAGTCATACGACCAGAGACAGGCTGCAGGCACCAAATGACTAAGGCAAGAAAATGCCAACTTTCTAAAAGTGTCATTTTCAGAATTGTAATTTAAAATCCAACTTCACCATAATTTAGGATTTTAATTTATGATTCAAGAGACACCAAACGAACTGGTTATCTCTTCCCATTTGGAAATTACACTTATAAAGGATAAGGCAACTCCAGTGTTATCCTGAGAGACAGATGGGCCTTACAGTTGTGAAAAATGAATTCAAGAGTTTTTCACTACGAGGGCAAGGGCACATAAAACTTAAAAATACATGTCCTGCTTTTTAAATACATTGCACCCTACTCTCGGGGCTGTCCAGTTAACCTAGGAGTGACGTATGTATTAAAAAGAAAGGCTTGGACCTGGCAAAAGGTTTATTTTGCTAGGTCGAAATGGCAGATTAAAACTTCACACACAGGCTCTGCAATGGCAGGCCTGAGGCATGTATAAAGGGCTATTTGAGTGGGTGGCACAATCAACGCTGCAGGCCCACTAGTAGAATTTAATTTACAGGTCCTGGGTACATGTAGTACCACTTTACCAAGGACTTATAAGTAAATTACATATGCCAATTGGAACGAAGACAATTTTACCACATTTAGAGAAGAGAGTGCAAACGTTAGCACTGTGTAGCTAATGCCAGCAACAAGATCTTGAAAATGGAGGACAGAGGCAAAATATTGAGGTGAAGACCACGATAAGGCTGACAGGTCTAACAGGGGATACTTCTGATTTAGAATGATAGAACCCGTTTAATGTCCATGATAGGTGGGATGCCGGCCCAGCATAGAGAGCAGAGGGGCAAACATTTATTTAGTTATGTACTGTCCTGTGGCATTTGGAATGAGTTTAAACCTACAGGGGGTTTTCTCACAATCTGGTGATATAGACAGGGGCTGCAGTATGACTATTGACTACAACTTCACTTCAAGAAACCTGGCTGATAGCATCTCTGTGGGGTGGGGGTACAAGCGAGTGTGTTTAGTGATCACAATCCCCTCACAATCTGGTTAATCAGTCAATCAAAGCAGCATAGTGAGCAAATGGTGCCTAATGTCTTAATTAAAACCAAAGACAATGGACATAGGCTAATGTGGAAACATGCACATATGGTCTGCATTCTTCGCCAGCTACTTATTGCCCATCAAGAATTGATGAGTGATTGTCCTTCTACTAATTTCGGTCCCTCTTTAATAGTAGAGTGCTTTGTCATCTTGAGCGCCAATACAAGGTCCTGGTTTCTGAAACCATTCTGGTCCCTAGAGGGAGAAAGGAAGCATGGTTCTATGGGGTATGTAGGAAAGCGAATGCTAGATTTTGAAGTCCCTCCCAATGAATAAGGACAAAGTAGCATCCTGAAGGATGGACTATAGTCTGGCCTTGACAAAAGAGAAAGTTTGACTTGGAAAGTGAAGCCTGGGATACCCTGTTAACCTCCTGTACACTCAAAGATACAAGGGAATTTTGGCAGGTTAATTATTCCAACATAGTCTCCAAAACACCAATGAAAGATTTAGGGATGAAAATCGGGCCTGATGATTGGGTTTCCCATTTTATTGGGTTTTATTCCCCATCCAATAACGACTCCATTAATGATTAATGATTAATGGATTAATGATTATAGCGCTACAAGTCTGCCCAATTTTTCCCTCAATATTTTATTCACGCTAGATGGGGTGGTGGATGACTTAATTAAAAGCCCCTCAAATAGAGCACCTGGGCCTCACTGGGCTACTATAGACCTTTCCAAGGACAAGCTAGCGTTCTGGCGAACCCTTTTGACCAACTCCATTAATGCAGCTTGCAAGCCAGTTCATTGTGTCAGTATTCAAAAAGGGGAACCGCCAAGACCATAAATGTTACAATTCTATCCCTCTACTGGACTCCACTATAAAGAAATTTGGGTGAGTTTTCCTGGAAAGGCTTTTGCTTTAGACCACAGAGTCCAATATTCTCTTGGAGGCCCAGTATGGATTTAGGTCAGGCATGGGCACCCTGGAACAATGCCTCAACCAGCATCTGCAGGTTAGTAAATGCACTGTTAAGTGGAGTTCAAATTATCTGACCTTTATGGATTCTACCTGTGCTTTCAACACTATTAACTGGTCTAAGCTGTGGGAAATGTTGCTCCAAGTTTCCTAATTCTTTCTAGCGAATCAATATTGCAGCAATTCCATATCGCTTACTAATTAATGGTAAGCGATATGGAATGTGTACGACTGTGTTAATGGTTAAAGGTCTTCCTTATGCTCCATTATGACTAAAAATATTTATGAAAATATACATAAATGTAAGACAATGACATGCCTTAGGAATATATTATAAAATTGTTCCTTTTTAATATTGAAATCAGCAGAGTGATCAAGATCCTATATAAATAAGATGAATAAGAATAGGTGAAATAAGTAGCTATATTAGAAGCCTTTTGCACTATTTCTACATGTTAAAAGAATTGCTGCAATATTGATTCGCTAGAAAGAATTAGGAAACTTGAAACAACATGGTTTGCTTATTTTATAAAACAAGATGTAATGATTGTTTGTATTGTACAAAGTGTGTATTATAAAAAAGTTTGTAAATAATGTATATTAATTTTATAAATATATATGTATTATTTATAGCCCTGAAGAAGTCCGCGAGGATGAAACGCGTTGGCTATGGTCTGTTTTAACATGTTTGAAAGAAATTTCTGAATAAAGGATCGAAGAAAAAAACAACTCTGCTGAAAGTCCATGTTTTCTTATGGAAGATAATCCACTGACATTTACCTGTGTCATAATAATGTTTAACACTTAATCTCCCCATGCCTAACAAAATGAATGTGTACATCTGTAATGCAACTGGTGCACGTGTAAAGTGCTCTGGTTTATTCTTTGACTTTGAAAATGTGTTTATTCGAAAAATGGAATACTGCGTGACAACGTAAGGCAAGGGCATATGTCCATTTACTAAGGTATTCTCTTCTAAGCACTATGCGTGCCAAAGATCACACAAAGTGCCAGCAGGGACGCATCACATGAACAGGCTCAAATTGGGAAGGAATAGACCGTGTTGAGAAACTTTCTGATGTCTGGGGTTGTCAGCCACTTGCTGTAGATGGCTAGAATAGGATCAAGGCTGCTTTTCACTTCGTTAGCTCCTCCTGGTTTCCCTTCGTAACTGTAGGACACACGCTAAGTTTTCACACAACAGCAGACCTTTTGGCTCCATCTCCCCTCCCCTCCCCCCCCCCCCACCCCCCTTAAACTTATATTACAGCTTTACAGTACATTTATTGCTTTTATTTAATTTAGGCAGATACATTGCTTTGGATTAACTTTACACACGGGACTGCAAGTTTATGCACACAAATGGGTTTTTAATTCTGTGCTTTTTATTTGCATTATAGCGCCTTTTATTCACTAATTTTCTGAATTGCACGCAAAAGTTATTTCTAAAGCAGTGTGAGAACACCTATTGCATTGCATATTCTCTGTCTCAGTGCAAGCATAATAGCAAACAACTAGCAATTAATTTAATATTTACAAATAACAGGCAGTTGGGGCATGCATGCTTCTTGCTAGCAAATGGGTGTTTGAACACATAACAAACTAGAAAAAGAAAATGCAATGTATTCACTAGCATAATTAGGATAATTGTTTGTGTCTCATTTCCTTTTGTTTCAGTTACACAAATATTAGATATACATTCTACAAATATTTTGTTTACAAAACTTTCATATTAGTCTACAGAAACATATAAAACAAACCCTGGTGTAGCTCCCAGGAAAATATGCTACATGGCTAAATACTTAAAAGGTCCCAAAAGCGAGACCTATTGGCTATGCCAATGCTTGTTTTTACTTTACATCAACGATCTTGAGGCCGCATTAGCTGGTAGTGAAAAGGATATGCCACTAGCTAAGAATAAATCAGTGACTGTTTTAATGTGTGCGGACTTTGCTATTCTTTTAGCTAGAAACGCATAAAGGCCTCAAAATCATTTTGAATACTTTTGCTGAATTTATGGAAAAGTTAAATTGGTAGACTAACCGCTCCAAAACCTTTTTTTGGCTTGTGGCCCAAAAAATCTGAAAATGTGCCAGTTCAAAATATAAAGGAAAATGGTAAAGAGAGTAACTCAGTATAATGATCTGGGGGTCACCTTTGATCATTCTAGTTCTTGGGCTCCTTGCATTTCAAATAGGAAAGCCTGCTTCTCACAAGCAGTGGCTTCTATTTTTAATATGGACTCGAAATTGGGCAAAGAAACCTATATTTCTTTTACTGAAAATGTACAAAAGAAAATGTATCCCAGTTATGACTTATGATGCCAGTATCTAGGGTTATAGGGATGTAAGTATCCTACAAGTTAAGGAAAAAAGGGTCTGTAGGAAATTATTGGGGATGCCAGTGTCTAGTCCTCATTATACAGCACAACAAGAGCTGGGCAGGAATAGGTCGAGCATCATAATAAACTTGCTTCCTTATTGCTTTGGGCATCAATAAGGCATAACCAGCATGCCGTGCTCAATAAAGCAGTCATTGAAGACTGTTTAGGCTCAATAAAGCAGTCATTGAAGACTGTTTAGGCTGTTATGGATGGGGGCAAATTCCCTGGTTTAAATATATTAGGAATAATTCCATCAGTGTTGACTATTCACCCTTTTCTTTGCATGGGGTAAGGAAATTGGGTAGTGGGAGGCTTGCCAATAATTTTACGTTATGATTCAATGCACTGTGGGTTTAGAGCACTAACTGGACCTGGTCAGTCTGTCTTTGACTAGGTTCCGATTAGGCTCCATCAGGTGGCAACTATGTGCCCCTTAGGGCAATATGACAATTCAAGTATCTGTTGCTGTCCCTGCAATAAAGGTTTGGCCTAGACTCTTATACATTCTTGCCTTTTTTGAAAGTTTTATAAGACACTTTACTGCTAATTTCTGGTGCTCATTTTGGAAAGGCAACATTTTAAGTGATGCAGACTGACTTTGCTCTACCTACAACCATTAAACTAACATGAGGTTTGTGTTGGAGGGGGTTTGTTATTTAACTCGGCCATCAGATATCATAATAACTTACTATTCTGAGCTTGAAGATAATGATTTGACTCAGATCCTATGAAACTTTATATCCTCTTCATGTTCCCATAGATAGTTAAAGGGATTTTTATTTCTCAATGGTATTTATTTATTGGGACTTTATGGTCAACTCATGATGAAAGAGGGCGGGGCTTCCAACCACCCTGCCTGTTACTCTAGTAAAGGTGTCCTGCTGCAGCGAAGCCAAGCAAGTCAAGGGGAAACAGAGTCACTTGCCGCTCCCTCGTCGATGTCCAACTGGACCAAGCTCGCAAAAGCAGCACAGCCTTGCTCCGCTAGTCTTCTGAGCATTGTGTGACCAGTGCAGGGAGAGCTTGAGAAAAGACGGACGGGAAAGAAGGAAGCCAAAGCAGAGTTTCCGTAATACTATCAGCGGCACTCTCGCTGGCTGTGAGGGTGTTGCCAGAGCTCTCCTGTGAGTGAGTTCTCCTGGGAGCAGGCACCAGGGGAGGCTGCTGCAGAAGACCAGCGGCTCGGACTTGTGAAGTGAGTGAGTTTCCGAGCCAGCAGGCACCAGGTGAGGCTGCTGCAGACCCGGTGCTCGGACTTGTGGAGTGAGTGAGCTCACGAGAGAGCAGAGATCACGAGGGGCTGCTTTAAACCTGGAGCTCGGAGACGTGGACTGAGTGAGTTCTTTTCGATGTGATGAGTAATGGCGTTTGTTGCTCTGGTCCGTCCAGCCCTGCATTGAAACACGGCGCACAGCACTAGTGAACCAATACGGAGGCAGGCACGCGTGTAAACGTACAACAGCACCTCACAGGCTGGCCACAGAGGTGCATTTGAGGGACATCACATCACCGCAGGAGTAACCATTTTGCTTCGACTTGTGTTTTTTATGCTAATTGTGCCGGGCATGATTTTTAAGAGCACCGGTTTACCTTAACTCTGGTTACCAGGGCTTTCGTGGTGAAAAGCGGAGCAGGCGCAGCACCTTTGTTACTTTTACCTTACTGTTGCCTTGGCATTTCTACCCTCTGAAAGGCAGGCGCTCTGAGAGGGCAGCAGCGCGCCAGGAACAGCCTTCTTTCCAACCTGCAGTAGCGACGGAGCAGGGCCAGGATTTGTACAACTGAACTGGGGGCTGTTGCGCATCAGGAGAGTGTGCACAGTGGTGTTTGTACCTGTTTGAGCTGTGCTGCTGGACTTGGGGCTCGGTCGCTGTCTGTCTTCCCTGCCGCCGTTCAGAGCTCACCGGCCGCAGTTGGGGGAGACTACAGCTCCCAGGGTGCTTAGCGGCACCACGTCACTTCCCTGCTGCATCGCGCCCGAGGCGCTGAAAAAGGAGAGGCTCCCTCGGTGGAGCAGGACGCTCGTGGGTGTCACCGGGATAAGCCCGGGACAAGGGCGGGGCCGTCTTGGGCCGTTTGGGGCCGGAAGAGGCCGGGCCGGGCCACCCCTCTTAGATCGACGGTGAGTTAAGGTTCTGCAGCTGTGGGCAGGGAGGCGATTATGGTGAAAAGGAAAGTTACAGGAGCCAAGCAAAATGGGGGGACAGGGGCAACACTGGACTCATATTTAGTCCGAGCTGCAAGTGTGTTAACTGCAGAGATAGAGCGAACTGAAAGGTGCCTGTCTATGGAGGTAGCGAATGTAACATCGGCTTTAATCCACAACTCCAGTGAGATCCCCGACGCTCAAACGCAAATACCATCACCTTTATTATCGCCGGGGATACCTAGAGACCTGGTGGACAGGTCCGTAACAATGGCCTCCTCCATTGTTGCCTCCGAAGAGCAGACGGAGTATAGGTCCTTGATAGTTCTCCCAGATAAAATGTCTTCTGCTGTTCCCCCCCCAATAGCACCTACCTTAGGCAGGCGCACAAGGAGGGGGGGACTGATACCAGCCACGAAAAAGCAACAACTGGGAAAGGTCTCTAAAGTTGGGACGGCTCTTTCATCGTGCCCAGAGGTCCTATCTAAAAAACTCTGGGCAAGCATCAATGTGAAAATTGACTCTATTATGGCCCCTTGGATTAGCAGATTGGACTCTATTGCTGACACGGTTACAGCGCTTGAACAAAAGATTAACCGCATTTTCCCATCTGCTCAACCCTTTATAGATCCTTTGGTTACTTCTAGCGCCACTGAACAGCCGGTGTTGCCAGGGACTACATCGACTACAGAGCCTTTCCTTACCAGCAATGCTACATTGCTACCATCTATAGTGGGCTGTTCCAGCGACGTCCCAAAAACTAATTGTTTTGTTCAAGAACATAATCCCCCAAATGCACTTGCCCCTAATTTAGTCTACACGAATATTGCTCCAAAACCTGATACTGGGATCTTCCGCGATCCAATCCCAGGAAAAAGGTTCACACTAGTAAAGGAAGCCTCGCCCCTGATTCTTGTCCTTGCTAATGTCCCTCTCTTGAGACCAGACCAAACAAAGTCATCAACCACCCTGATGGACAAAGCCTTACATTGTTTAACCAATAATATGAACATCAATGAACGGGGTGGTTTTCAACTAGCTAAAGAGATCATCATGGCTAGACGTGTTCCATGGGTGGGCGTCGGCGTGAAGAAATTCAAAGGGGATTGTATTGTTGTCAACTTTTCTAGTGTGAATGTGCTCCCTAATGTACTTGCTAACTTGTTGCCCCCCCCAGAAGAGGGCCCCTGGTATAATTCCTCTAACAATGGTTTTTTTTCAATCTAGTTCCCTGAGGACAAACGTAAGCTTTAAGCTTCCTTGTTTACAGAATGGTCCGCCACACAGGAGGGCATTAACTAGTTATGCAAGTGAACTCAGTTTAGACAACAGATTCACAGCTCTCACTGATCTGGAGGAGTGCGATTGACTCAGGGAGGTTGGCAGGGTTCTAGTATTGGACCCCCCTGTAAGCACTCCACTGATCAAGGACCCGATAATAAACCCACCTAGAAGTAGTTCTCTATCCACCCTTTTATTGGATAATAGGAACTTAGTTCCACCAACACACTCAGGTCGTGAGATTATTAGCCCCCCCACGCTCGTAAGTGTGAATCCTTTATCCACTAATATCAGTAAAGAAGGTAAATTGTCTCTATTATCTTGGAACATTGCAGGTATTGGGCAAAAGGTTGTGTCTGAGGAATGGGGTAATTTTATAGACAACTATGATATCTGTCTGTTTCAAGAGACCTGGGCAGTGGATCCAGTTCTTCGGGTGGGGTACCTTAACTTTTATATCTCCGCTATTAAAAAAAGCCAAGGGCGACCCGCCGGTGGCCTGGTGGTATGGGTCCGTCAAAACCTATGCTGTGGTATTGTCCCCATACAATCCTCGAATAGCGACATTCTAGCTATTAAACTCATCTGGCCTCACGGGCTAACATTGGCCTTGTTTAATGTCTACGCTAGAGGCTGTAGGGGTGACCTAAGGACCGCGGTAGTAGCCGCCTTGGATATTCAGTTGGATGCCCTCCCTGACTCTATTTCATCAATTGTGGGGGGAGATTTTAACACCACGTTCGAACCACTAGGGGTCGAGGAGCAGGAGATAGCAGCGGAGCAGGATTTGACATGGGGCATTCAAAAGCTTGAGATCCCAGTTGTCAAAAGATGGACTGACGCTGCCATCCAACTGAAAGTATTGTGTCTAGAAAGAGGTCTTAGAGCTGCTAATGGGCGTACTAGATCGGACCCATCAGGAGCTAACACCTTTGATAACGGACGCAATTGTAGCCGGATCGACTACCTATTGGTAGACTTAAGGCTTAGGCGGTGCCTAGAGGATATGGAGATTGTATGGCGTATGGAAAGTGATCACAACCCTCTCTGTTCGGATTTCTTAATATTATCCACGGTGAGGGCTGTGAACTCGATAGAGGGCCTCATATCATGTAACTTGGTACTATCTAATAACAAGCGCCAAGTAAAATGGAACAAGATTTGTGAACACCCTATAAAGTTGGCCGCTCTTAAAATAGAGGTTGCGAAACAAACGGCCTCCATAGGGTCTAGAGCCACTAGCCCAGATTTCCCATTAATCATGTATGAATCTCACCTATCCCTATTTGCTAAGCTAAAAACATATTTCTTACAAGATGTTAGGTCCAGTAAGCAGACCCATAAATCTAAAAAGGCTGGTTGGTTTAATGCCAATTGTATAATGGCTCGTAAAAAACTGTGTGAAGCGCTTAAATCTAAAGATCACTCTGGGGTTAGGGAGGCTAGGGATTCCTACAGGCGGGAGCAAAGGGTGGCAAAAAGAGAATGGGACAATGACAAGTGGCAGGATTTAAGAAGAGCTTGTGCAGCCAAAGATTCCAAACAATTCTGGAACATTGTTAACTGGGATCGGGGAGGGAGCCCAGATACGCCCCAAAACAATGTAGCACAGACACAATGGCTTGCTTTTTTAAACCCCAATATGCGAGTGGCCCTCTGGGAGAAGTTCCACCCTTGATTCCTTTTAAATTTTACCGAGGCACGGTGTTTTCCCCCAAGGATATAGATACAGCACTCGATCGTGTGTCGGGAGGGAAGGCCCCTGGAATGGATGGCATTCCAGCCGATGTCTTCTTAAACGACAGACCAACCTGGGACCAGTATATTGCCTTTTTGGCCAACGCAGTGGCCAATGGGTCCCCAGTGCCACCATCTTGGAAGGGAGCGGAGATCATCCCCGTATTCAAGAAGGGAGATAAATCTCTCCCAAGTAATTATAGGCCCATTAGCCTTATAGATTCCATACAGAAGGTAGTGGGCCGTATGGTGCTAAACAAAGTTCAAATGTGGGCGGAACAAGCAAAAATGTTATCTCCATTTCAAGCTGGGTTCCGTTCCTGCACTAGCACCATAGACCAGGTTTTCCGGTTTATTACAATTTACTGGAGAACCGTGGTCTTAGGAGAAGGTTCATTATATGCCGTCTTCGTTGACCTTAAGTCGGTGTTTGATTTAGTTCCACGTGGAAAATTATGGGGAGTGCTAGGGGATATGGGGATTGAGCAGGAATTGCTAACCTTTCTCGTCCGCTTACATGAGGACAACTTTGCCAGGATTAGATGGGGGTTACAGGGCGAGGTTACTGACACCTTCCCAGTCGAGCGTGGCGTTCGACAGGGATGTGTGTTGGCCCCCACCCTGTTCTCGCTGTACATCAACGGGGTGGTAGAGCACCTCTCCCGAACGCCATCTGATGCCCCGATACTGGCGGGAAATCGTGTCCCAGTCCTCATGTTTGCGGACGATACATTGATTATCTCCAGGACCCCGAGCGGGCTACAAAAGGCTGTGAACGCATTTAGCGATTTCTGTACTCAGAGAGGACTTGAGATTAATACCTCAAAAACTAAGTTTCTGTCACTTAATCAGCATAAGTCCTTTAAGGGAAGGATACTATTAAATAACGTGCCTTTGGAACAGGTGGATGTTTTCACGTATCTAGGCATTTCCCTCCAAAAGGATATGGGCTGAAAAAATTATCTGAACCTTACAGTTCTAAAACTTCATCAGCATATAGGTGCCCTGCTGATGAAACACAAAACGTCGCTTACTAAACCTGTAACCCCGGCTCTAGAAATCTATAACATCAAAGTGGTGAGCTCAGCCCTATATGGAGCTGAGCTATGGGGATTTAGCGACTTAAGACGCTTTTCCCTGGCAGAAAATAAGTTTCTTCGCTGCCTGGTTGGGGTTCCTCAAAGCACACCGTTGACCCCACTTCGTTTAGATCTAGGCAGGAAGAAAATTGAGGATATGGCAAAGCTACGTCCACAGGCGACTATGGTCCACCCCGGAGCTCTCACATTTTGTACAGGGTCTAAAAGATGTGATTGCTCTGGATCGCTTTCACAAAATAGGCTGGCTCAAAGATATTAGAACCATACTTGCCAAACTTGACTTGTTGCGTCTCTGGGATTCCCCAGAGACCTCTGCCTTCCCAACCAAGTTGGAATTAAAGCTAAAATATTGGGAAATGGTATTCTCGTCATCATTTAATGCGATCACTGCCACTAGCTTATCAGGCCGGTTTTTGGATTTCAAAGCCAGGCCTGTTTGTGAGTTGTTTTGGGACCTAATAGAGAAGCCACTTGATCGGAAATTATATTTCCAATTCAGGACAGGCTCCCTCCCCACCAAATCTTTCACATGTAAATGGGATTTATCCACGAGTAGCAAGTGCCACCATTGCAGGGTTGAGGACGAAACCATACCCCACATATTTTTTGTATGTCCGCTATATGTGGCTCCACGCCGTAAATGGCTGAGACCAGTTTGCTCTTCCCTTGGGACACAGAGCTGTATGCCTGCTTTAAGAATTCTAGGCTCCGATTGTGGTCCTAACATAGCTATTGCTGTCGCCAAGTTTTTGGGATGGTCTTTGGCCATTTGCACTTGCACTTTATAATCCTCTGCTTTCGGTCTAATCTAAATATTGATATTCTACTTTTGCTGTCACCTGAGTTTTATAACTTTTATCAAGATTTTATTATTGTTTTGGAGCTTTATTGAAATTTAATACCATTTGTAACATAGTCTTAGTGTAAAGGTCTTATTGATATTGTTTTGTGATGTATGTTGTATGTTTTTCGTGCTTTTATGACAATTGTCGAAATAAAGCTTCCAAATTGTTGTTGTTATTAGTTGTGTATTTTCTATTTGTTCTTTTAAATAAACAAATAAAGATTGTTAACCTCTTCAGCGCGGCGCGGATTTCCGCGCCACGCTGAAGATTCCATGCGCGGGCGGGGCTATGACGGAACGGTTCCGTCATGCGCACAGCGCAACCGACGTGCATGACGGAACCGTTCCGTCATGCGCGTCGAAGGGGTTAATAAATGAATGAGTGCATGCTTGGTGGGTTGCTCTAAGTCAGAAAATAGGTGAAGGATCTGACTCACCTCATTGGACAGAGCTAGGTGTCCACACACAAATTCCATTTGTTTGATAGCATGACCAATCTTTAAAAACAGATAATATAGACATCCTCATGGCCCTATTCAGTTAAAAACAATTGAATTCTTACTATTAACTTTTGTTTTTTAAAATGTGTTTGTTAATATTTCTAAATGTTTATGTTCAGTAAAATGCATCACAGGTACACTGAATGGCATCTACAATCAAGAACATATATTGTAGTCATTAAAGCCATCTGTGGGCTTTATGGATAAAGAAATTGTACACAACATAATTTGGATAACACATCCCCAATCCAGGCAGGGGAAGACTATGTGAGAGTGTCCCGATACAACATCAAGGGGCAGATGTATGAACACATTTACTGGTTGCCACATCTGAGATTCACTTATTTGCAGGGATTGCGACCAGTAAATGAGTTTTTAGAATGTTCTAAACCCATATAGCGATTTGGTAACAGATAACCGAATCGCTAACTGGGTTTAGGAAACCATGCTGAATCAGTATTTGGAAGGAGCGGGTTTAGGGTGTCCCTTTCAAATAGAGATTACTTATGGTATGTATTATTGTTCTGTAACTGCAAATGGGACAGTGTCTCTTAGTGACCTATGTGAATGGGAAACATATCATATACTCTTATAAAGTTTTTCAAAACCTTTAAGTTTTTTTAAAAAATGCGGACCGTTTCATTTTAAGGAAAATGAGCTGCATTTAAAAAAAATGCTTTATTTAAAAGCAATCACATACATGCTGGTCTGCTGACCCCACAATGGGTCACACTTTGCAACTTACCTCATTATTATGAATTAGATAGGTGTGAGTCTGACCCACTATGATTCGGATTTTCAAGAACTGACCTACAAGTACAATGGCCAGTTCTTAAACATCTTTCCTGGTGGCAAAAATTATGACCAGTAGTTTGCACTGAATAAATAGTGCATGTGGTCTCAAGTCCTTTCTCCCATACAAAGAAGACCACATTGTGATCCAGTGGATGATGAAGATCCAACAGTCACAAATTAGACCATTGATTGCAAAATGAAGAAGGGATGGACACACTTTTGTGTACTCCAGAAGGAGTTCGGAGATGTCTGAACTGTAACAAAAACTTTGACAATACCCATATTTGGTTGCATAGGCTTGATGACTCTCTAGCAGACACTGCAGAAACCATCAAAGAACACAACAAAGGGCCAGGCATCAAATCACAACAAACCTACATAGATAACAGTTTATGAAATTGCTTTTCTTTTGAGATGATCAGAATGTATGAATCTCTCATAGAAAATTGCTGCCTTATCGTTGATTAACTTCTACGCATGTCTGTCTGAAGTTGCCAGATGGATGAAAAGCAACTGCTTCAAGCTTAACACAGACAAGAAGGAAGTGGTCTTCGACAAAGGCACCTCTCTATGGAACTCCACCTGGTGGCTGGCTGAACTCTGATCCCGTAACCCGTCCAATCATTTGAAGAGCCTCAAAATCGTAGTCGACAACCAGATCGCAATGACCAGTCAAGTAAACTCATTCCTGACCGCCTGTTTCCTCACACTCAAGATTCTAAAGTGGCTTTCTATCAACACTTGCCAAACTTTCCGTCACCCAAGCCTTCATCACCAGCAAGCTGAACTATTGCAACATGCTCTATGTAGGAATCAAAAGCACAACTGACCAGAAGACTGCAGACCATATAGAACTCAGGAGCCAGACTCACACTCAAACTACCCCAACCTGCGCCCACATTACCCCGCATCTCAAATACTTCCACTGGTTCCCAGTCTACAAATGGGCAGTTTTGAAACTCACACACACATGCAGTCTTGTACATCTGCCCCAACTACCTTAACAATTGCATCAACTTCCACAAACCTACCAGACATTTCTGCTCACAAATTGCCCGCATATGCAGAATCAGATCCAGCAGTCATGCATTCTCCTACCACACCCCTAAAACTTGGAACAACCTCCTCCTCAGTTCTTGAATTTTGCAAGAAACTGAAGACATCGCTCTTCACTTAGGTCACGGCCCTGGCTTGGCCTACTTTTCTCCTGCTATGACAGCCAGGATTTCCATTGGGTGAGTCGTGCACGCAACATATACACTTAATATAACAACATTGCAACTCTACTATTGTAATCTATAGCAGTGGCGATTGGTGACATCTGGAAGTGGTGCGGCGTAAAATTTGTGGTGGAGTGCACAGCGGCGAGCGAGCGTAGCGAGCGTGCCTGAACTACCTTATGGGCGTTCGGAGGGGATGTCCCTCCGAGAATTTATTTTTAAAAAGAGCAGGCAAATGGTGCATTTTCAAGCAAATTTGATAAAGCAAAGTTAATAAAGCAATTCAACTGTTCGTCTGCATTAGGAGCCACAAAGCTGTAAAAGTGTACTTATTTTACAAAAGTATTTATTCTGCTTCTTTTCAAAAGCACTAGATAGAATAAAGAGCACATTAACATGAACAAATACTTATACACATAAAATGAAAACATTAAATAGAAAGTACAGGACAAAAAAGCATATTCTGCTTCTGCATAGCCACAGCCTATGCATGGCATATAAATTGTTTGCCTAAAAAATGACACTAGCTACTTTTATAGCAGTTGCAACTCTTCTACCCGAAGAACGCATGGATGGGATGTTCGGCCACAGACTGAGTGACATTAACAGAGAAAGGCAATTCACCCCGTTGTGCCGTCAGCAGACAGAGGAGTTTGATGCCTGAGAAGACACTTCCTTTGTTAATTAGTAAGTCTACTATTATGTGCGTTGGGGCAGGCACAGACCTGCTAGCTGCTGCCTGTATTCAGACCGGCGCCATTTTTGCCTTTCCTGCTCTCCCGCCGAAATCCGGATTAGTCTGTTTTTGTTTGAAGAGACGTGTTAACAGCCTGAGGTTTTCTGCCCAGTAGGTCTGTCAACTTTGCAGGAAATGTTACCGGATAAGTCAATACAACTGCGGGGTTTTCTGTACGGGGCAGGGATTTCATTTCTTATTATTAAAGTCTACAAAAACTGGGCATAAAAATAGAAAAGGGGATACCATTTTAGGAAATGAAAAACAGCGGTGTTGAGACCTACATAAATAAACAAAAGTCCACTATATATTAAAAAAAAGTAGTGCCGAGCACATACTGTTGTGGATATGTCTCTCACAAAAGAGGTGGAAAATCGTGAAAGATATTAAAATGGACAGGATTTTCTGTTGTCGTGTTCCCAATTCCGAAAGCTCAATCCATCCGGGAAAAATGTGTGTAATGACGAAGGCCTTGAGGAAAAAGGCAAGTGTACAATAAGCTCTCTGTGCCATGGGAAAGTTGATGATAGTGGGTAGGAGGCAAATGGATGATCGAGGGCATATTTCACCAGTTTTTTTATTCTCTGTGGTAAAGGCATGCTCTGTGTGTAACACCATAAAAAAATTCAATTTTTCCAGGTCCAGCCTTCGAAAAAAAATGGGTTATTATTATATAAGAATGTTAACGTTTTTCAACACAAAATCAGTGTTTTACCACATACAAGTATGAAATCATCTTTAGTAATGGTGCTACATCCAAGTGTAATTAACTCTGGTGAATGTTCTCTCCCTTTAGATTAATGTCCTCCATGTCACTGCCCTTTTGTATCCGCCCCATGGCCCTTGCCTGCCTCTACTCATCTCTTCCCAGCTCGCTCCACCTTTTGTTTTTAGGTCTCGCCTGGCTATCGCGTAAGCGATCGCACAGCGAGACTTATGTAGGGGCTTCAGAAAAAGCTCCCAAAGGCTTCCCAGGCGGATCGGGTGGCGGTTACGCGCACAACCACGCGCATTCCATTTGCCACCAGCTACTTCCTGCGCATGCGTCGCCTCACGCATTCAGAGAGATTTAGTAAGGGACACAAGACCTTAGGAATGCGGTTTATGGCCAGTGCATGTGAGGCATTCAAGCGCGAAGCTGGCATCTGGCATCGGACTTGAAAGCAGCAGACTGCTTTTGCAAGCGCGCGCTCGGCCTCACTTCCTGCATCCCCTCTTACAACAATTAACTTTTGTTATAACTCACTCCCCATATGCTCGTTCCCTCCCACCCTTCCTTTGATGTCCGCTTTTCTTGTTGTTTACAAACCACGCCACACACTGCTGCACGCCACACGCTGCTGCACGCCGCACACTACCGCACGCCGCACACTGCTGCACACACTGCTGCATTACACACTGCTGCACGCCTCACACTGCTGCACGCCACACACTGCTGCATGCCACACACTGCTGCATGCCACACACTGCTGCACGCCACACGCTGCTGCACGCCGCACACTGCTGCATGCCACACACTGCTGCACACCACACACTGCTGCACGCCACACACTGCTGCACGCCACACACTGCTGCACGCCACACACTGCTGCACGCCACACACTGCTGCACGCCGCTGCACGCCACACACTGCTGCACACCACACACTGCTGCACGTCGCACACTGCTGCATGCAGCACACTGCTGCACGCCGCACACTGCTGCACGCAGCACACTGCTACATGAAACATTGCTGCACGCCACACACTGCTGCACGCCACACACTGCTGCATGCCACACAATGCTGCACGCCGCACACTGCTGCATGACACTGCTGCACGCCACACACTGCTGCACGCCTCACACTGCTGCACGCCTCACACTGCTGCACGCCTCACACTGCTGCACGCCTCACACTGCTGCACGCCACACACTGCTGCATGCCGCCCACTGCTGCATGCCGCACACTGCTACACGCCACACACTGCTGCACGCCACACACTGCTGCATGTCGCTGCACACTGCTGCACGCCACACACTGCTGCATGCCGCACACTGCTGCACGCTGCACACTGCTGCACGCCGCACACTGCTGCACGCCACACACTGCTGCACGCCACACACTGCTACACGAAACACTGCTGCACACCACACACTGCTGCACGGCACACACTGCTGCATTACTCACTGATGCATGCTGCACGACACTGCTGCACGCCGCACACTGCTGCACGCCACACACTGCTGCACGCCACACACTGCTACACGAAACACTGCTGCACGGCACACACTGCTGCACGGCACACACTGCTGCATTACTCACTGATGCATGCTGCACGACACTGCTGCACGCCGCACACTGCTACACGCCACACACTGCTGCACGCCGCACACTGCTGCATGCCTCACATTGCTGCACGCCGCACACTGCTGCACGCCGCACACTGCTTTTATGCGAGTTGATGCTACTGACATTGTAAATGACAATGCCTTTTATTTGTTTTAAAACCAAAACATAAATAAAAGGCATTGTCATTTTACAATGCCAATAGCTCAAACTCTTATAAATGCGAGACCTATTGCATTGCAAATGCTTGTTCTCCTACCCATGTCTTTCCTTTATTCCCCAACATTTCCTCGCATGTCTCCCTTTGTCTCACCCATCTCTGTCCGTTTCATTCCCTTTCCCACCACAAGGTGCCTCCTCGTCAGCTCCTTTCTTGATGCCCTTCCCCAGCCCCATTTTTCTCCCTTTTCTCAAGGTTTCTGAGTCACTTCCCTTATTCCGGTGCCCTTTATCTGCCCCCCCCCCTTGTATCTACACTTCTTTCTCCTGCACTCCCCATCTGCCCCAAGCTCCTCCGCCACCTTATCTTTTTCCCCCGCTCTGTCTCTCTCTGGGCCTCCTGCCATGTCTCCCCCTCTCGTTCCTTCTTTCTTCTTCATAAGTATTACCTTCTTACTCCCCTCCTTCTCCCAAAGAGCTCTTACTCCTTTCCTCCCCTTGTGAGTGCAAGCAATAGCCCCTATCTTTAGTAGAAATGCACACTTCAGATAGCCGTCATTGCCTCGAGGCCCAAACAATGGCAGAGTGACGCTATAAAAGCAACGTATTATGGCTTCTTATTTAGCTTCCCGATATCTGCACATTTCTCATTATTCCCAAATAATCCCACCTCGTCTCTTCCTCCCATTATCTACTTCATTTTGCCCGTGCCCAGTCCTGCTCTCCATTTTTCTCGCCCCATACTCCCTCTTCTCTAAATGTCTAAAAATCTCTCTCCTTTTTCTTAAACTCCCACCTCTCTGGAAACGTATCTAGTTTAAAGATATTTCCGAGTCGCCGGTGGAAAAACAGCAGGGAAAAATACGCAAATAGTGTAAAATATATTCCAAACAATTTCTGAAGCTGCCAGTGCGGTGGGACAAAGAAAATCGTATCCATCCAATCAGCACAGTGTCATTTTAGAGGTAGAATTCCGCGGACACAGCTCAGAAATAGGCCTGGGCTAAATTTCCATTCCGCTCACGGAAATTGCGATAATTTGACATTTTCGCGTTCGCGGAGAGCGCGAAAATGTCAAAATATCCGCATTCCGCAGCTTGGCGATAATTTGGTTCTTGCTCGCGCTGTAAAATAATACATTCTCGCGCGCGATCGCCTTACCTGAATCCCCGCGTTCGCCGACAAGTTTTCCCGATCCGGTCGCGTTCTCCAGGAGATGTTGGATTGTTGGTAGCCATTTGCGCTGTCACGCGACAGTTCGCGCCCGCAGTAACGTTATGCGTCGCGCGATCACGTCTTTCTTCTCGCGATCATGCACCGCGAGAAGAGTGAAAACAAGATAGCCGCGCCCGCAAGCAACCGCATGGGTAAGTTGGCGAGCCGCGAACACGCAGAAAATACCGCGAACGGGCGGGAAAAAAACTTCCGCATCTTCGCGATATTTCCGCGTGTTTGCGGAGATTTTAAACATTTTCGCGATAATTTGCGAAAGTCGCTTTCGCAAATTCCGCCCACCCCTACTCAGAAATCAAGGGCCGTCTGACGGAATATTGGATTACAGGACAAGGGAGATGGGATATGAAACTGCACTTCTCTGAACCCTCCTGGTAACAGCGTACTGCTGACATTCCAGTTTTTGGCACCTTCTCTTAACGCCCAAAAACGTGGTCGGCCTCTTCCTCCCAATTTGTATCCATTTAGACAACTGATCCATCAGCTAAAGTTTGCTCATGATTTGGGTAACTACCACAGTACAGCGAGTTTGCAAAAGTGTAAAAACAGCAAAAACAATAGTAAATAAACAGGTTATGTGCCAGAATAGGCCATTGTATAAACAAATCTCTACTTTTATACACTTGCCTTCTAACCTACAAGTATCCCATTCTCCCTGAATGAAGTCAAGAGATATCGCCAGCTTCCTGTTTGATCATTGCCCTCTCAGGGAGGTTTGGCATACAACAGCCTGCAGGCAGCTGATCGCTCAGTCTGGAAGTTTATTCGGGGCTCCCGGTTTGGCGGCATGTTTTATTAAAAGCAGGGCGGGAGAAGGGGCTAATGCGTCGGAGCTTTTGGGAATCGGGCCGCTCCTTCGGGGTGGTTAGTGTGCTAATCATGTCGGTAAACCACTCCGGGCAGATGAGCCTGCGGGAGAACAAACGTGCTCCGAATACAGCACATTGGAGGGATTACCGCCAGCAGGTGCCAGGCGTGAATATTTAACGAGGGCCCACTAGTGGAAGATGAGTCACACCTAGTCGCGGCTCGCAATTCTCGAGGGCAGGGGGGGGGTTAACATAAAAAAACGTACCTGGTCCCGGTCCTGCGCCGCCTCTGCGTCCAGTTCCTGGGCCGGTCTGGACACAGGAACAGGTGTAGGCCGGTCTGGAGCAGGATTCACAACTTCATACTGCGCGGCCGGTGTCTCACTCTCAGCCAATCAGATGCTGCATTAGCAGCGCCAGGATTGGTTAGGGCACGGATAGGGCCCGCCCACTAGGAGAGGGGGGGCTGCCATGGCCTCTCGGGTTTCCCCCTCCCTCGCTCTCCTACTTAAGGCATAGTAGTGGCTGACAGTGCGCATGTATGGGCTGGTCATAAAAATGACCAGCCCAAACCTGACCATGCGCACTAAGCGCTGCTGTCAGTGACAGTCTGTCACTCAAACCGCGGCGTTGAATGCTGCCATAGCCCTGCCCCCACCCCCTTCAGCGGCCGATTGCCGCGCTCGCATGCAAAAGTGGAGGAGTTGAGAATTGTTTCATTTGCTTGCAGAAATTTAGGGCTATGTTGTTAGTGGGGCAACGCCCCAGCGCCCCCAATGGACGCACCGCCACTGAATAGTATATGGTGTCCCATTAACCTCATTTATGTTGACCAAAATATGCTAACTGAAAAGGCACAAATAGGTCAACATAAGAGCAGGCTCCAATGCAAGGTCACCTCAATACCACTTTTCTCTCAGGAGGAGATCTTCAAGAGGGCATGCAGAAAATGGACCACAAATGGATTTTTTGCTGCAACTCAAATGAAACAGGACTCAACAGTATGAATGAATGGTACAACATTATAGAGAACAAATTTCAAAGTTTTTATATAAATAATCATCATCACTGATACATGCGATAACACTTAATACCGTATCCATGCAACTGCATTTGCATATGAGACAATGTAAAAAGTGTTTGACTTTGCAGCACCAGGCGGTTGCAGTCTTTCTCTTTTACCTCCTATCTCTATGTACTTCCTGTGCAGAAAACTTCAGCTTACTGACTGGCTATAACAATGATTTTTAAATTTAAGGGGTTATTTTTCCTACCTGTAGCCACAAATCTATGAAAACTTGAATGGACCATTGTAATGCATTCATCTATGATTCATGTTTCCTTTGAACGTGATCACTTTTTTTTTTTTTTTTAAAACATATTTTATTGTGTCAATTTGACTATCACAGCGCAGGGCTCTGTATTCCAGAGACGTCTGCCATATTCATCTTATATATACCGGCAAGCAAATGACAGATATATATTAAAACATAAGATAAACAAGAAAAAAGGGGGTAAAATCACGATGTATAACAAATGCATACTTGAAAACACTTAGTATCCCTCCCTGAACTCCCCCCTCCCTCCCCCAACTCCCTTGTGATCGCACTCCTGCCGCCTAATTTTGCTCTCCCACTCCCACCAACCATATATCCCACCCTCATGGCTCGTACTCCCACGTACCCCCTCCGTGGCCACTGGACCCTACTAGCAGCTACCCCAACGCACGGGTATCCTCCTCCACCGGCAGCTCTAACCATATTCCTCGATAGTCCGCCCACCTTTTCCAGATCTTGTAATGTTTGCATGGGCACCCCCTGGCCGCAAAGATGGGCTGCTCCAGTCCCATACAAAAATCTGATTCAATCTTCCATACTGTCATGGACGGGGCTCGTGCAGCCTTCCACTCCCTAGCAATATCTCGCTTAGCCAGCGTAAACCCCAACAACATAAGGGGTCGTTTATAAATATTACCCCTATGCCTTCCATGACATGAAGTATAGCCAGCCGCGGCGATCGGGGGAGTTCCCACCCCAGCACCCCCGAAAGGCATGCCAACACTCCCCTCCAAAACCGATCTAATGACGTGCACTGCCATATTGTGTGCAGAAATGTGCCCTCCTCCCTACCACACCGCAGACACTCCGGGGTCGCAATCAATCCCGCCCGCCACAATCGTGTTCTTGTAAAATATACCCTGTGAAGATATTTAAACTGAACCAGTCGGAGTCTCATGGCTATAGCTGCGCCCCGCGGCGCTCCCAGTGCCTCCCTCCAGTCCTCTTCCTCTAGGGTGCCCACATCTGCCTCCCAATCCCCCCGCAGTTTGCTCAGTGTGGGAGAACTGTCTGTGACCAGGGATTGATATATCTTGGAATTTTTTTTTCCCATAAGGTGCCCCATAAAGATTTTCACCTCCAGTGGGCTAAATTCAGGTAGCGACTCTAAACCCACCAGACTAGGTGACAGGGCGTGACGGAGCTGTAGATATCGAAAAAATTGTGCCCGTGGCATGTGGAACTCCCGTTGTAAATCCTGAAAGGATTTGAGTGTCCTACCTCTCATTACATCTCCCAGTGTTGAAATGCCAATAGCATCCCAGCCCTTGAATCCCTGTAGTGCCAACAATTGGGGCAGACGCCCATTATTCCACAGAGGGGTCTCCCGAGTCAAGGTGTTCCACCATCCCATGTGACGCAACGCCTGCCTCCAGATCTGAAACACTATCCGTGTGACCGGTGGCAGCGCACCTCTCAACGACGTCGAGTATAGGATCGTGTGAAAGGTGTGACTCCCCATAAGCTGCCGCTCCAGCGTATATGCCGGGTCTCCCCTCTCCCCATACCACCATTCATTAAGAACTAGCAAGTGCAAAGCCTGGTAGTATGATAAGATATCCGAGGTCGCCAGCCCTCCGCAATATGTGGACAGAAAGCACGTTCACATTGCCACACGTACCCTACCCCCTTCCCACAAAAATTGCCAGAGCACCGAATTCACCAGCCTAAACCAGCCAGGCGGAATCCGGTATGGGTGGTTCTGCAGCTGAAAGGAGCCGAGGGAGCGCTACCATCTTGAAAAATGCTGATCTTCCAGATAGGGACAGGGGCATACAAGACCAAGATTTAATGTCTGAGCGAACTCGCTCCCACACCGGAGCCACATTCCGTTCCCAGGAGATAGTCGGCACATCCGACAGGAATACCCCCAAATACTTCACACCCCACCACCGCCACTTGGATCAAGGAAGCCCAGGCACCCACTCTCGCTCGCTCCCCCAGAGCCCACAAAATAGTTTCCCCAAAAATCTGCATGATGCGCAGCAGCCGCGGTCCTGTCCTCTCCACGTCACTAAGAAAAAACAGGACATCATCTGCGTATAACGCAATCCGGTCGGACAGTCCCGGGGCCCATTCAAATCCCCGGACATGCGCATCAATGCGTACCCACCTCGCCAACGGCTCCATGTCTAGGGCGAAGAGGTATGGAGACAGCGGGCACCCCTGCCTTGTACCCCGCCCTATGGAAAAGGTGGGGGGAGGACGCTCCAGCCACCCGAACCGACACCGTGAGCTCCGTAGAGGAGCGTTATGTATGAGAGGAAGCGGGGACCAAGATTGAGTCTACGTAGCAATGCAAAGAGGTAAACCCAGCTGAAGGAGTGGAACACCCTGTCCATATCTGCCAGTAGTAGAGCCGCCGGCTCTCCCGTCTTCCGTAATACCGCCACTGCGACTTGCGCCCTCCGTATGTTATGTCTAGTCGCCCGCTGGGGCATAAATCCTGTTTGGTCCGGGTGCACTAAGGCAGTGATATGAGGCAAAAGATGATTTGCCAATGCCTTCGTCAGCATTTTAGCCTCCACATTTAACAAGGATATGGGGCGATATGAGGCATGCTGATCCGGGGGCCAACACGGCTTGTGGAATACCACCACTTCTGCGTGTCTTCAATCCAACGGGAGCATCCCTCTTTCCCGGGCCTCCTCCACTACTGCTCGGTAATACGGGCCAATTGCATATTATACCGTCGGAAAAATTCGCTAGGAAACCCATTGGGTCATGATGCCTTACCCGAGTTGAGCTCCCCCAGTGCCACCCCCAGCTCCTCATCTGTCAAAGGGGCCTCCAACTGGTCCCGCACCTCATTCGACACCATTTTGGGAGGCAAGTCCGCGAGGAACCCATCTATAGTGGCTCCTGGTAAAACTTCCCACGGAGGGTACAATTCTGCAAAATAGACGACGAAGCTCTTTGCTATGGCTGGGGGATCCGTGATCGGAATCCAAAATACCCGGTAGATCCTGGGCATGGAAGGTACCCTGACAGAGACGATGCACCATTTTACTAGACTTGTCCCCCCATTGATATACTCTGCTACGCGTCGCCAACCAGACCTGACGTGCCTCATCCAGCAGCAGGGCTGCACAGGCCTGCTGTGCATAGAGCAATTGCCGCGCGTTCTGATCCCTCCCTGCCCCCTGACACCGACGCTCAAGTGCCTCCACCTTTGCCTCTGCTAGAATCAGCTCTTCCCTGCGCTTACTACGGGCCGCCGCGCACCAAGATATATCAATTCCTCGCAATGTGGGCTTCATTGCTTCCCACAAAAGCGCGGCACCATTGACAGATCCCTCATTGTCAGACAGATACCGAGCAATCGCCTCACTCATATTGGACCCATACTCCGTATGCTGTAAGTGCAAAGTGGATAATCTCCATCGAAACAGTTGTTTCCCCTACCTATACATATCTCAACGGACACCGGAGAGTGATCCGAAAGGCCGTGAGGTAGAATTTCCGCTGACACCACCCTTCCCACCGCCACCCGAGGAACAAAGATATAGTCAAGCCTAGATAATGAGTGATGAACCGCCGAAAGGTATGTGTACCCCCGCCGATTGCCATGCTTCCGTCGCCATACATCTATCCAATCCAAGCCCGTAACTAGCCAGTGTAATTTCGTAGAAGGACCACTGCCCAGGCAACCCCCAACTCTAGTCCTATCCTTGGTCAGGTCCATCACCTCGTACCAATCTACGCCCACCATGGATAATCCATCTGGCATATCAGCCCACAAGGAGGGCAGTTTCTCTACTAGGTTCCATTGTAAAGGAGGGGGAGCATAAACACTACCCAGGGTGAGAAAATCCTCCCCAATTCTGACCCTAATAAATAGATACTACCCCTGTGTATCGGCCCACTGTTGTACGTGTACATACGGGACCCTACGATGTATCAATATCGCCACTCCTTGCGAGCCCCTTGTAAAGCCAGCGTGAAATACCTGCTGAAAGCCATACCGTTGTAAGCAAAGGGCCTTTGTACCCAACAAATACGTTTCCTGTAGCATTAAAACATTCGCCCTAGCCCTCTTCGCCTGATGGAGTATCGCCCGTGCTTCCGGACGTCGTCAGGCACCCCAATGACTCTCGGTGCGAATGCAGGGAAGCGCAGCGTAGATGGATTATCTCCGCTTCGTTGTAGATCACAGGGAAGGAAGGATATTTGTCGGATGACCGATGGGCTGGACGGAGCTCACTCAGCACACATCCGCCGTGTTAGACTGCCAAGCCATGCCCCCCGAACGTGATCACCTTTAAATATAAGCATCTCTCTTTTGTTTATCCTTTAAAAACGTTTATACAAAAATTACCAATGGCAACATGCGAGAACCAGAAGAAATTAGTTTAAATCATTGCATGTCAGTGCATAGAGGGCATTTAGTTATTGGATTTAAGGATCATGTGTATACTAAAATGAATAGAGAATATGTAGATATAATGATGGTTAGTGGGTGCCACATGTGTACCTACATCTACTGGGTAGGGTTACATTTATGTATTATTTCTTACTCACTGTTGTGTAACATATAGACTGAAATTTTTAAACACAATGTGTTTTTTTCCCTTTATTTGACAGATTTTATTGTCTCTTTAGAGAATGTACCTACTAGAGAAGAAGGACTACAGAGTCAACGTAATGGATGCTATTCAAGCAGAGTAGGCCAACTGGACAGAAGTGGTAAAATCTACTTTGCTGGGGATCTGAATACTAAAAAGGACTCTGGGAAAGGGCGCAATCCTGCAGTATATAAAACACTCAAACACGTCAGACTGTCTCGAAAAGCTAAGAGTAACGTGGGAAAAATACCTGGGTGCCTTAGAAGATATAGACATAGAGATGGCATTGCTACACCCAAGAGAAATAGCATCACGACCAGACTGCGACTGAAACAACAAAAAATCTTACATAGATCCTCCTATAATAAGAGTAGGTTTTATAAGATGGGACGAGCCCAATAACCTAGCTGGACTAGATGGGATGGGATGTACCCTAAAAGCGCATGGGTCAACGTTTAGTTTAATGAATCCTTGACCTTAGCCAGGAAAAATTGCAAGGTCTTAGAGCGTGCTTGGAGGTGATCCAATGACCCTCTGGCTAAGACCGAGTAGAGAAATGCGATTAAGGTTTACCATAAATTGGTCCGCAAGATTAGGGCTGCACACTATACTAACCTGATAACCTCAAGCAATAACCAGACTAAAACAATCTTCTCTCTTCTAAAGGACCTGGTAAAGCTCTCCGCTGCCTCAGACAACACCATATCTTCTAGTCTGCAATGTGAAGCACTAGCCAAATTCTTTCTGCAGAAGGTAGAATGCATCTACAGTAGCTTCCACCCGGGGGACATCCCTCTGGGCACAGGTCAGAATGTGTCGGCAAGTTCTGAGCTCCAAGCGCTTGCAGTGCTCACCCCTATTTCCCATCAAGCCATGGAAGCACTGTTTATCAAAGTGAAATCAGGATCCCCAGCTGATCCTATAAAACCAGATGCCTTCCAGAGATATCAAAACACACAAGATGATGGACGGAATGTTGCACATTTGCAACACATTCACCCCCAGTCACAGATCTGGGTTTAATCCATCGTTATTTTGCTCACCACGCCACCCCAGTTTAGACATGGCCATATGAAAATCAGTCTTGACCCTGTGCCTCATGGGAACAGTCCAGCCCGAACTGCCAAGCCATGTCTTCCCTGGACCGGAATCAAGCATCCTAGGACCAATTTCGGGGTTTCACCCCTCTTCAGCCAGGACAGCTTGACTCCAGTGGCGTGGTGACATTGTTCTGCATTCTGTCCATCAACTGTTATTTTTGCATTTGTCACCCCGAGTGGGACGGGTATGCTCAGACGTGAGTCCCGTGCTCTCCATGCCACTTGAACAAAGCTATCCTGGCTGAAGAGGGATGAAACCCCGAAACCGGTCCTAGGATGCTTGGTTCCAGTCCAGGGAGGACCTGGCTTGGCAGTTCAGGCTGGTTTGTTCCCATGAGGCACAGGGTCAAGACTGATTTGCATATGGCTGGGTTCAAACTGGAATGGCATGGTGAGCAAAAAAACGATGGATTTAGGCCCAGATCTCTGTACTGGGGTGAATGTATGACATTGTTCTGCATTCTGTCCATCAACTTTTGTTTTTGCATTTTCCAGAGATATCAGCAATGTCTCCTGCCCGAATGCTTGGTGCTAATTAATCTGTCCCTTTCCTTGGCGGTGGTCCCTAAGCCTTGGAAGCACACCAAGGTGGTCCCCCTACTGAAAAAAACATCATTAGCTGTCTCCATGCCAGAAAACATCCGTCCTATCTCGCTGCTTCCATTTCTGTCTAAAATCTCAGAATCGTATGTCAATTCTCTACTAACTTCGTATCTGGAAGCCAACTCAATACTTGACATTTCTCAAAATGGATTCTGGCCTCGGCATAGCACAGAGTCCGCTTTGCTGGCAGTCACAAAACAACTACGGACCTCCTTGGACGCCGGCAGAACCACAGCATTAATCTTGCTGGATCTGAGAGCGGCTTTTGACATGGTCTCCCATGAGATCCTGCGCCTACGTCTGGAGGAGATCTGTGTCAAGGGCATGGCCCTCTCATGGTTCTCAACTTTCCTTGATGATCGGACCTTCCAGGTTTCGGCCCCTCCCTTTCACTCCTGCACTCATCCACTGCGCTGTGGGGTGCCCAAGGGTTTAGCATTAAGCCCTACTTTATTCAATGTATATGTGAGGCCGCTGACTCTGCTGGCCAAAACCCGGGGCATCTACCTGGTGTCATATGCAGATGACACCCAGTTGGTGTTTGCCTTCTCCAACAACCCCAGACAGGATATGGTGAAATTTAGCCAGGATCTGTCAGCAATCTTGGAGTGGATGGCTGCTAATTACTTGCAGCTCAATTTGTCCAAATCCGAGATCCTTCTGGTAGGCAGAGATCACCATCTATGGGGCAATGAGTGGTAGCCTCATTGTTAAATGGTAGCGGCAGTCGTAGTCGATAACCTTTCAAGTATTGCCCGGCGGTAATCGCCTCTTATACCATTCGATGCTAAACCAATAAAGAGGCAGGCGCCGGAGACTGGAAGGCAGGAAACAAAGTTTTATTCCGTCGGAGTGGAACACATCAGATCAGACAGCGAGGTATCGTCACGAGGTGCTCTAACTGCATCTCTGAGGCCTGGCCTCTTATACAAAGGTTTATGACTTTATTGCAGGTTTATCATACATGGCACATTTTTGAGATCGCTTTGATACATGAAAGAACATCCTCAGAATCCCCACTTCAAGCTCGTTCCCACACATATCTACAGTGGAAGTCCCCACCCCACCCACAGTAGGAGATGGCTATCACACAGCTGGACATTCCGCCAATTCCCGGGGGTGTGCGCGACCGGTCGGGTCTCAGGGGGTGGGGGGCCTTGATCTACTGTAATCCCTTTGATGTGGGGTGTTTCCCTTACAGTAGGGGCAATAAACTGCATCCGCAGGGCTAGGTGATGGCCTGGGATCGGTTCGGACAATGGGGCGCAGAGGAAGGGGGTTATCAAAGAGATGCATGACCATGTATGGGATGTCGGTCAGGCATGGGATGTGGTTCCATGGCAGGGTCGCGCAGAAGGAGAGGGTTTATGGCCCGTGTATGAGAGAGCGGGGGTGGCCGGCGCGCGGGGGAATGCTTGCAGCGGCAGGGGGACGCGCTGGCGATCGGCAATGAGCAGGGAGAGACCAAGGTGCCTAAAATGGCTGCCGTGCGCTTTCCTGTGTGTCGCGCTGGGGAGAGACAAGATGGCGCAGATAATGTTCAGTTCGCAAGCTAAATTTCCACAGTCCTCCCTTTTAACATATCTCGCCAGCTTGTTTAGTTCGGATCTATCCCCATAATACTACGAACTTCCACCTCATACAAAGCTTTCATTCGCTCCGCTTCAAAGTTCAAAGTCTTAGGGCAGATGCAGTTCATACAAAGCGAACATAAAGGTGGCAGACACTGAATCCCCAAGCAACATCCACATAGTATCACAATTGGTATTAGGATAAATGAAAACAGCCTCCATCCCCAACTTCTAATAGTGTCCCAAAACCAACTTCCCAGTGACCATTCTTCTTGCTCCTGATGAACCTCTGCGGAAAGTCTGTGGAGGTGTTCAATTGCTTTGTAGACTGAGGGTGAGTTATCCGGTACGTAGGTACAACAGCTGGACCCAATGATGCGGCATGCTCCTCCACGATCAGCCAGAACCACATCTAGAACGAGGCGGTTCTGAAGAGCCACCAGGCGGACGGCCTGAAGCTCGGCGGTGTTGTTGGCGAGGATGCCAGCCGTAATGTTCATCGCCGTTTCGACTGCCTGGGTTAAGTGGCGGATGGCACGGCTGTTTGCCATTGGACCCCAGAGTGGAACAAGACCTTTTACTGCGTCCATGAACTGTGCTCCGGTGGAGTCGGCTTGCGCAATGTCTTTGGCACGTTTCTGTCGGTGATGGTTTGCTGGAGCCACATATGTCGGAGGAAGGACAAAAGCGATGTAGCAGGTGCCTCCCCAACCTTTCGGAAGCCAGGTGTAGGCCTTAGTACCACAGACGAAGTACATATTTGGGGAGGCAACAAAGGAGGGTGGATCAACTGAGTCCAATGTTCGGGTGATGAGGCAGGAGCTGTGGCCCACCAGCTGCGCCCCCAGGCCTTCGAGGCACACAAGTCCAGTGATGTTGATGACGGATAGGGCCACTGTTAGGGTGGCGGCCGTTCGTTTCCAGAGGTAAGAGAAGGTGGGTCTGGCTGGGTTGTTAAACACCTGCATTTCAACTCGTTCTTTGGCAGGGATGTCCATGTGAAAGGAAGTGTTTGATCTCAGAGGACAGAAGGGGGCAGAAGTTTTTCCATTTTGTTCAGCCAGAACCCATGGTAGAAGTGTGACACAGTTTTGCCGGAAGTGGCATTGTCCTTGTAGCTTTCCTGCAGGAGGATTAGCCAGGCGAGGCAGGAACCATGGACCGAAAAAAAGGTGAAGGGATGAAAGGGATAGAGTGTCCGGTGGCATGTGGTAGCAATCCACAAATCCAGCAATTAGTGGCATTGGAGGCAAGATTGTGTTTGTGGAGCAACTGCACAAAAGAGTTATTCCAGAACTCCTTACGCCTTTCTCGGATTTGGGGTGAAAGTGAGATCAGATGGTGTTCTTTCATGGTGGTAGGTGGAACGGTGGTCAGCAATATCTTATGGGCGGGTGCGCTCTCCTCCATGATCCAGAAGGTGACCATGAGGAGAAGGCAAAAGAGAAGGGTAATGAAAAGTGCAATAGTCTTTGAGCTGTGCATTTTGTCAGTCTTTGGGATTTTGTAGTGGATCTTTGGGCGTCCGGTTGCTTCCATCATCTTCATGTCGGATGCTTCCATCACCTTCAAGGGACTTGGTAGCGGGCAGAACCACAGACTTTGTTTAGTTTCTCTCCTGGTGGCCTTTGAGGTGGCTAGGCAACCGCTCTTGAGATTTCAACTTAGTTTGTGGTCTGCTTAGCCGAAGTTCCCTCCTTTCGTCGTAGGTTATTCCCTTCTTTGGATGGGACAGTGGGATCGGGATATTTCGTTAATTCAAGTGTCTCTGTATCCGGGCAGTGGCTCAGGGATGGTCGGTCTTTGTCCAGTAGTTCCTCTTGGGCGGTGATGTTGTCCGTGGTCGTCAGGGTCGATGATACCTTCTTGCAGTGGTGTGCATGCAGCCAATTGTGCTTCCCCTCCACTCGAAGAGCTGTTCGGGTGGTGATCAGGACTTGCAGAGGGCCCGTCCACCGGGGCTCCAGACTCTTGGTGTGCTGGAAGTTACGCACTAAGACAAAGTCACCCGGTTGGATGTCGTGCCCGGGGCCTCTGGAAACGTCGGGAATGGCTTGCAGCACCTGCTGATGGATAACAGACAACGTTTTAGTTAGGTTGTACAAATAGTCAGACATGAGGACGTCCGGGACGTCGTGGATGGATGTTGGTTTCGGTGCAGTCCAAAGGTTCATGGGCCGCCCGAAGACGACCTCGTAGGGGGTTAAGTGGTGTTTGGTGGGGGTGGAACGCATTGATAGCAATGCTAGCGGGAGAGCGTCTGGCCATTTCAGTCCTGTGGTGGCAACTATTGTTGCTATCTTAAGCATCAATGTGGCATTATGTCGCTCAACCAAGCCTGCAGATTGGGGATGGAAGACCGCATGGAATTTCTGTTTTACACCCAGCCCCTTTAAGATGAGTTGGATAACCTCGGCTACAAAGTGGGGGCCGTTGTCGCTCCACAAAATTCGACAAAGGCCGTACCGGGGGAAGAATTCTTTCAGTAGTACTTTTGCGGTAGTCATAGCGGTGTTGTCGCAGGTTGGGTAGGCTTCCACCCACTTGCTGAAGGCGCACACAACGACAAGTACGTACTTCAAACCTTGGCACCTTTCTAACTGGACGTAGTCCATTTGTAGGACTTCAAAGGGGTGATTGGGAACCCCAAACCCTCCCCGGGGTACAGCAGTTCCTTTCCCAGGGTTGTGTTGGAGGCAGACCAGGCATTGTTGGACCAGACGTTTGGCTGAGTCTGAGATTTTGTCGTTGTGCCAGACTTTGGAGATGAGTTCGATCATGGGAGCAGACCCTATGTGTGCGGGGGAGTGTGCCATGGTCAGCATGGGGATCAAGTATGAGTCAGGTAGCAACCATTTGTTCGAGTCTTTAGTTCGCCAGCAACCATCATCGTCCTTCAATCCCACCCGGGCCCATTCAGTTAATTCGTGTGGTGAGCTGGCTAATTGGATGTCCCTAATCGTTTCCCTAGCATCCTTCCATTTCTCAGTTTGTGACCTGGTTACGTACATACGGGTCGTGGACCTATTCTCGGCTGTGGTTCAGGCAGTAATGTCAGCTAGTGCCTTTCCCTGTCCTATAATGTCTGTCACTTTCTTGTGTGCCTGGCATTTGATCACAGCCAGCCGTGTGGGGAGGAGGACTGCTTCGGTCAGGGCAGAGACTAGATCTCCATGCAGGATGGGTGTGCCATGGGAAGTCAAGAATCCCCTCTCCTTCCAAAGGAGCCCAAAGTGGTGAACTACCCCGAAGGTGTATTGGCTGTCTGTGTAAATGTTTGCGGTTGTCCCTGCTGCCAGGATGCATGCTCGTGTGAGAGCAATCAGTTCAGCCGCCTGTGCGGATCGCTGTGTGATGCGGGCTGTCTCAACAACTGTTCGGGCTGTGGTGACTGCATAGGCAGCGGAAGTGGTTCCATCGGGGAGCTTGATGCATGAGCCATCCACCCATAGTTCTCCGTCAGGGTCCGGGAAGGCAGTATCTCGAAGGTCAACCCTACTCTTGGTCTGTTCGTCGGTGAGAGTCACGCAGTCATGTATGGGGGGCGCATTGGGGTCAGTGTCAGGGAGAGGTAGTAGAGTGGCTGGATTCAGAGTGGTGCATCGTTTCAATGTGATGTGGGGTGCAAGCAGAGTCAGTTCATAGCCAGTCAGTCGTGAGCTAGTTAGGTGTTGAGTCTTGGTCTGGTTCAGGAGGGTGTCAACCGCATGGGGTACCAATACAGTGAGGGGGTACGAGAGCACGATCCCCTCACTTTGCCGGATAGAGACAGCAGCGGCGGCTACTGCTCGAAGGCAGGCGGGCAATGCTCTGGCTACAGGGTCAAGAGTGGCAGAGAAGTAGGCACAAGGGCGTTGTTTAGGGCCTATGGACTGGGTTAGGACAGACAACGCGCATCCCTCCCTTTCGTGGGTGTAGAGGGAGAAAGGTTTAGTGTAGTCTGGGGTTCCTAGGACTGGGACTCGTAATTCTTTGAAGGAGGATTGGCATTCGGGTGTCCAGGGGAGGGGGAAGGGGACATCTTTAGCCAACAGGGAAAGCAGAGGTTTTACAATAAGACTGAAGTTTGGCAACCATTGTCGACAAAAGGAGGTGAGGCCTACTAGAGACCGCACTTGCTTCTGAGTTTTGGGAACAGGGGTTTCTACGATGGTCTGAATTCGGTCAGGGGTAAGTTTCCTCCCATCCTTGGATAGGAGGTGGCCTAGGTATGTCACTTGGGGTTGGCAGAACTGTAACTTCTTCCTGGAGACCTTGTGACCGTTCTCCGCGAGGAAGTGGAGGAGGTGAAGGGTGGCCGTGACAGCAAGTGGGGTGGTGTCGGCCGCCAAAAGAATGTCGTCGACGTACTGTATTAACACCACTCCATCGGGTAATTGGACTGTATCTAGTTGTCTCTTGAGTGCTTGGCTATAAATGCTGGGACTCTCAGTGTAGCCTTGGGGTGCCCTACAGAATCTGTACGACCGGGCTTTCAAAGTGAAGCCGAACAGGTAGCGGCTGTCTGGGTGGATGGGGATGGAGAAGAATGCGTTCTTGAGATCAATAACAGTAAAGGTGGTGGCAGTGGACGGAATTAGGGTGAGGATGGTGGTGATGTCTGAGACCACGGGGTACTGAGGTATGACTACTTTGTTAACTTCTCGTAAGTCAACAATGAAGCGGTATGCTTTCTCATCTCCCTTGCCTTGCTTCTTTACAATGGGTAGGATAGGGCTGTTGCAAACATTACTGACTACTTCTTCTACTACTCCTGCATTGACTAGGGACTGGATGATTTCCACCAATGCCTTCTCACCTTCGGGCGATATTCGATACTGTGGAAGCTTTGGTAGCACTGCGTCCGGTCGGACGGTTATGTGTACTGGGTCGATCACCATGCGCCCTACATCTGAGTCGGTTTTAGCCCATAGATGTGAGGGTAACGTGTCGAGTAGGGACAGGTTAGCATCAGTTATAGAGAGCATACGTCGTGTGTGACAAGGTCTGAACAGATCTGGGTTATCGTGCAGGATGACTCGAACTCCGTCCGGGGAACATCTGATGGTAGCTCGGAAATGTTTTAGCAAATCGAGTCCCATAATAGCATCGGGGGTGTTGGAGGAGAGCAGAAAGGTCGTGTCAGTGGCGTTATCTTCTAAGTCAAAGGAGATTGGTGCTGATAAGGGGTTAGTGGAGGGCGTTCCATCGAAGCCTATTGAGGTTACGTGTGAGCCAGACAAGGGTGCCCTAGGAATCAGTTGTTTAGATAACGCACTACGTGTCGCCCCAGTATCTACCAGGAATGGAGACTTTGTGCCCAAGACCTTAGCAGTGACGTAAGGACCTTGCTGGTCAACACGGAGTTCGACTGGATCCCTCCCTTGCCCCTGGCGGTCCTATGCGAAGTCATGGGTGCTTTCGTAGTCGGACTGCTGACACTGGTTTTGTCAGGGGCGATCAAAGGTGTTTGGTCTGCCTGGCCTGTCGTTGATGGCGTCGTTCGTGTACCCTCGTCCCTGTCCTCTATTTCTGGGGTCATATGCTGTGTCTCTGGGGTCCCTATTTTTGTTCATTTCCAGAAGGACCGGGCACTGGGATTTCCAGTGTCCGAACCCTCTACAGAACGCACATTGGTTCCCATCTAAGTCTCTCCGTCCGTTGTAGGGTGCAGGTGTATGGTCTCTAGGGGGTAGTTTTCTAGAGGCGGTTGGTTGGTAATTCCCTTTTGGGGGTTCCCTTCCTATGGTCACCCCTTGCAACTGTGCTATCATTACCCTCTCCTTCAGTTCCTTTTTCTTCCTCTCTGACGCCCCATCGTTCTCATTCTTTTGGTTTTCGTAGTATTGGGCCATCTGGAGGATTGCTGCGGGTTTGGAGGCTGCCCAACTACTCTCGCTGGTCTGTAGCTTCTGGGAGACTTCTTGTGACAGACCCTTCACATAATTCTGGACAAAGAGGTGATGTCCGGTTGCGGTGGTCATGTCCTGGCCACTATAATCGGAAAACACGGTCTCGAATCGAGAGAAGTATTCAGACACATCCTCCTGGGGTTTCTGGCGACAAGCCGTCACTATCGACCAGTCTACCTTTCTTTCTGGGATTAGAGTCTTCAACTTCTGTACAATCTTGTCTGGGAGCTCCAATATGGCTTTCGGGGGTTTCTGTCCCGGTTCTCGCTGTTTGTCTATGGTATCAAGTTGTACCCAAGTATATCCGAACTGCTCAGCGTGGTCAACTTTCCGGATTTGCTTCCACACATCAGCCGGCAGACATAACCCGAAGAACAAGTCGATATCTGCTAAGGTCATTATTGTTGAACCTAAGGCTGTACCTAGTTCGGTGTAGAAGGCAGTCGGGTTCTTTCTTAAGTCGGGTAGGGTTTTTCTAAAGGTCAAAATGTCTTGTCGGTCCCATGGCTGGTAGACCCAATTATATACAACCCTTCCCTTCGCATCTTGGTGGTTGATGTCGTCATGTGTTCCCTGACCTCGTGGGGGGACCCAGTAGGGGGCGGCCTCTTTGATGGGCATCATGGTATCAGCCCTTCCTGCCTGGGGCTTAGTCGCTATGGGGGTTTCTGCTTTGGTTGTATGTCTGTGCTCTTTAAGGTGCCGGTAGACCTCGAGTGTACGAGTGAAGAGGTCCGTCACATCGCCCTCTCCTTCTTCCCCAATGTCTACCTTCCTATATAGGGCCGCTAAGCCTTCGGGACCTTTATCGTGGTACCTATCCTCATATGTATTCAGGGCGTGATAACAAAGTCGTACGACAAAGTGTCGTCTGCGGTTGTCGGCATACGAGTTATACACGTCTGTTATATACTCCTCACTTTCCTTTCGCTCCACCAGTGTCCTTACTATCTTGTCGATTCCTGCTCGTTCATCCTTTGTTAGTCGATTCATTCTGGTGGGATCTTTCTTTCTCATCTCAGGGTCATCCAACGTTATTGCCAACGTTGTGTTCAGTACAAGAGGCTCGGCCGGCGCGGAGGCCGTGAGGACCGAGGCCCCTGTACTGCTTTTGCTTGTGTTTGGGGGTTGTGGGTGTTGCACTACCGGTTGGGAGGGTGCGTATGGAGGGGGCATGTAAATGATCGGGGGACCTAATAGCAATTCGTCATTCGTTCGTTGCTTAGAAGACAACTCAGGGTAGAGCATAGAGGGGGTCCTAACAGGGTACTGGCCTGATGTTTCAGGCTCCTGTCTTAGTTTAGCTTCCCTTCTCTCCTTTATTTCTTCTTCTAACTTTCTAGCAGCAAGGTGAGCTGCCTTTCGTAATTCCTTTTCTGCTTTTACTTCTTCCCTCTTTTTCCGTTGTGTTGCTTCTTTGCGCCACATGCCGATACTGTCAAGCATAGTAGGCGTCGTTTTATTACTACGCAGAGCTATTTCTAGCATTTCTATTTTATGGTCGTCGAAGGATCCCATCAGTGGCCACTGACTCTCGGGGTCCTTCTTTGTATATTTATGCCATAGCTTGCTATAAGCTACGGCGACTAGTCCATATTTAGTGAACATGTCCTTATTAGGGGTGCCCTCCAGTGGAGCCGGGTGGTCCACCTCTAATAAGCGGTCCGGGCAGAACCAACTACCAATCAGTGGGGAGAAGATAGGCATGACGGGTTACAACGGGGACAAAAGTCAGCACTACCTATCTTTTCACTGCTTGCAAAGACTAGATAGAATATCTCTATTCCTCGTTATTTGTAAGCAGAGAATACCTCCAAAGAACCAATATCGAACAACTAGTGCTCGGACAATCAATCAATCAATGGTGAGAAAGAGATAGGCACGACGGGTTACAATGGGGACAAAAGTCTGCGTTACCTACCCTTCACTATTTGCAAAGACTAGACAGAATATTTCTATTCTACGTTATTTGCAAACAGAGAATATTTCAAAGAGCACTATCCTTCAAAACAATCAATATTCGGACAATCAATCAGTGGGGAGATAAAAATAGGCACGACGGGTTACAATGGGGACAAAAGTCTGCGTTACCTACCCTTCACTATCTGCAAAGGGAGTGAGAGAGTATTTCTACTCCTCCCCGTTTGTAGACAGCGAATATCTCAAAGAGAACAATCAATAAGCAATACTAGTATTTTCAATCAATCAATCAATCGTTTCGCAATTTGTCGTGTTTCACGACCTTACCCGGACCGCGTGGACAGTTTCTCGTCTTCCGCCTCCAGCGCCCGATCGTCCTCTACTCTCCGTATTTGCCGCGGCACTCCTGATGGATCCCAGTCAGGACCGTAGATCACTCGAGAGAGGTCTGCTCGGAACCAGTGAAGTTCGGATGATCGGCTGCCAGACGAGGGTCTATCGGGCAGGAGCTCTCCCGATCGTTGCAGTCGTTCACTCTGTCGTCGGGACCTCTCCCACTGGATCCACGTGTCGCTGATGGGCCCCACGCTGGGGACGCCAATTGTTAAATGGTAGCGGCAGTCGTAGTCGATAACCTTTCAAGTATTGCCCGGCGGTAATCGCCTCTTATACCATTCGATGCTAAACCAATAAAGAGGCAGGCGCCGGAGACTGGAAGGCAGGAAACAAAGTTTTATTCCGTCGGAGTGGAACACATCAGATCAGACAGCGAGGTATCGTCACGAGGTGCTCTAACTGCATCTCTGAGGCCTGGCCTCTTATAAACAGGTTTATGACTTTATTACAGATTTATCATACATGGCACATTTTTGAGATCGCTTTGATACATGAAAGAACATCCTCAGAATCCCCACTTCAAGCTCGTTCCCACACATATCTACAGTGGAAGTCCCCACCCCACCCACAGTAGGAGATGGCTATCACACAGCTGGACATTCCGCTAATTCCCGGGGGTGTGTGCGACCAGTCGGGTCTCAGGGGGTGGGGGGCCTTGATCTACTGTAATCCCTTTGATGTGGGGTGTTTCCCTTACAGTAAGGGCAATAAACTGCATCCGCAGGGCTAGGTGATGGCCTGGGATCGGTTCGGACAATGGGGCGCAGAGGAAGGGGGTTATCAAAGAGATGCATGACCATGTATGGGATGTCGGTCAGGCGTGGGATGTGGTTCCATGGCAGGGTCGCGCAGAAGGAGAGGGTTTATGGCCCGTGTATGAGAGAGCGGGGGTGGCCGGCGCGCGGGGGAATGCTTGCAGCGCCAGGGGGACGCGCTGGCGATCGGCAATGAGCAGGGAGAGACCAGGGTGCCTAAAATGGCTGCCGTGCGCTTTCCTGTGTGTCGCGCTGGGGAGAGACAAGATGGCGCAGATAATGTTCAGTTCGCAAGCCAAATTTCCACATCCTGCTCTTGGAGCTCCCCCATACCCAAACCGGTGGTGAAGAACCTAGGCATAATGATGGACAGTGAACTCACTTTCGAGACCCATGCCAAATAAGTGGCATGGAATTGTTTTGGACTGTTGCAGGGCCTCAAACCTATACTTGGTCTCTTTGACTCTTTGACTCGGCACTGATCATCCAAACTTCTGTCCTTGCCAGGCTAGATTACTGCAATGTGCTTCTCTTGGGAGCCAACAAATCCACTGTTAAAAGGCTGCAGCGTGTTCAGAATGCTGCTGCTCGCGCAATCTTTGCCCTCCCTAAACACTGTCATATCTCCAGCCTCCTCTGTCACCTTCACTGGCTCCCCCTTGAATAGAGAGTGCGCTTCAAAACGCTGTGCATCACCCACAGAATCCTGGGTGATTTATGTTCCTACTATGCTCCCACACTCGCGCTGCGCTCGGCAGATCTGCTCCTGGCCAGAGTTCCTCGGATGCAGAGGGCCAGAGCAGGTGGTCGTTCTTTTAGGTTGTTGGCTCCCGCCCTCTGGAGCTCCCTCCATATCCACATCCACAGCACCACCTTACCTTCAGAAGGCTAGTGAAGACCTGGCAATTCACCCAATGATAATCTCTCCTCTGGTCTGCCGTCTCTCTGTGTTCATTTTAGCGCTGGGACGCACCGTTGCTGGGGCAGCCGTGCGCTCTACAAATACCTGAAAATAACATATGCATGATATGGGGCTGCTACAAGTAAACTGGGATAAGAAAAAAACCCAATTAAAGAAAGGTTCTGGAATGTTATTTATCCCAAGTCCCAACAGTTTGTGGTACTAGACATCCCCAAGTCTTGGATCTGCCATAGGATTATCTTATATTTTGCTCAATAGGATTCACAATAGCTATACGTGATATGGCACAGAATTGGGGGAAGCCAGCAACACCACGTACAGTCAAATGGTAATCTGGATTGGATATGTATAGGGAAGCTGAGAAGGTAGTATGTGAAGGCAGAGGCTGTTTCAGGAAATTGGAAAAATTATGGGAGAGGTGGTTATTAAAAGCTGGGGGCAGAGGAGCGGCCACAGTACTAAAGATGACGATTTCTAAGCACACTTGTATTAAAAAAACTTTGTTGGACTAACTTACAATACGTTGGCCAAAGTAAATGTACGGACACCAAGGCAGAAAGAGGCAGGATTGTAATTTTGAAAAACAATAAAAACAGTTAACAAAAAAAATATGTATATTTATAAAACTATCTATAATTAGTAATGATTAAGAATGAAAATGGCAGATTTGCACGACAGTGGTACAAAGTGTTGAAAAGTATTTACATTTCAGTGCATGATTTTATGTATACCGGAACATTGAATTTAAAGCTATGCTAAAAGCACTTTGCAATGCTTTGTGCTCATTTGTGTCAAGGGGTGTTCTCTAGCTGGTACTTGTGTATTCTAACACTACCACACACGGTTTTTGACTCAATGCCAGATCTGTAAAGATTGTCAGACTTTGGATTAAGTTTAACACAATAATGCCTTTCTGAATGAGGTCCAAAGTAAAAAATACATTTTCATTCTTCAAAACATGTGACTTGAACTGTACAGCACACATCCAATGTATTACAGTTTTTAGAAACTGTCTAGGCATAGGTTTTTGAACAGCAAGAGTATACTTCTAGTACAACAACTATGTTGGACAGCAGGCACACACCATTGCAATATCGTCCAAAGGTGCGTGCATGCTGTCTAGCACAGGTTTTGTTCTAGAAGGATACCCTCGAGTAGAATGTCTACTCTATGCTAGACATCACACAGACACCTTTGCACTGGGGTCAACGGTGTCTCTGTGGTGCTAGGCAGCATGTTTGTGCTCCAGTGCTTGGGGAGAGAGGAGAATCGAAATTTGCCTAGCAGGGTAACGGTAAGTTTCAATTCTATTAAGGACACGGAGGCGAGGATTATGCTTTTCCTTTCTCCGCTTTATTACTATGCAAAACACACAGCAGCCAGAAAAGCAGAAACAAGAGTGACTTTTTAACTAGAACTGGAAACATCCTTTGATCACCAGAGAACAATCCGAAAGTTCATTCTGCAAACATCAACTCCCATCAGTCCTTGGGATAACCGCACAAAGCTGTCTCCTCTCCCACGATAGCCAGGTGGGTGAGGTGGGTCATGCAAGAGGCAGGTATTGATACAAAGCAGTTTGGAGCGCATTCAGCCAGGGGCGCGATGGCTTCTAAGGCGTTTTCTTTGGGAGCTCGCTTGGAGGATCTTATGCGCGCGGCAGATTGGTCTTCCGATTCCACCTTCAAGAGGTTTTATTTTAAACCGGTGGTGGATGTGGCTCAGTTGGTGGTAAGTAAGCTTTGAACTAGCATAATCGGAGCCTCCGGTCCTGCCATAGAATCGAAATTTGCCTAGCAGGGTAACGGTAAGTTTCAATTCTATTAAGGACACAGAGGCGAGGATTATCCCTCCCGTTGCACAATGGGTGCGAACCCCCCCGTTCTGCAGTAAGTAATCCGGTTTCCAGTTTTTCACTCAGCTATTTGATTGCCGTTTTGTAACCTTGTTATAGGAAGTTGGGTTGCCAGCTGGGCCTCGTGGCCAGTAGTAAAGTCTTGTGTTTCTTTACATGCAGGGAATGATGGAGCTAAGCAATATCAGTAATGTCCAGGCGTGAATTGCGCGAAGAAAGAGGAGGGCTTCACGGAATGGAGGAGCTTTCTAAGGAGTTATGGACAGCGTGGAAGGACTTGGACGCTGGGTTATCCCAAGGACTGATGGGAGTAGATGTTTGCAGAATGAACTTTCGGATTGTTCTCTGGTGATCAAAGGATGTTTCCAGTTCTAGTTAAAAAGTCACTCTTGTTTCTGCTTTTCTGGCTGCTGTGTGTTTTGCATAATAATAAAGCGGAGAAAGGAAAAGCATAACCGGAGCCTCCGGTCCGGCCATAGAATCCGTCCTCCTAATGGATCAAGCGCTGTCCTGCTCTCCTCCCAGTGCAACACAGCGCAGCAACTTTAGCTGCTGCATTACGCTGTTCTTAATAGGTCTCCTACTATGTTGTCCAATTTTAAGAAACCTTTTGGTGAGACATGGCCTTTCCAGTGCTGAGGTGTTGTGAATAAAGCTCTCAGCTTATATGCAGAATAAATCCAGTGAAAGCATGTTCTTTCATTTCACGTTGGTGACGAGGATAAAGTCTTTCATACTCAACGTGTAAGTGGAATGTGTGGAGAAACATTCGGTGCAAGTTCTCTAAGTGTTCAGGAGGTGTAAGGCACAATATTTGAGAAGAGAGAATGCTGAAGATATCAAGTGTAGTTTTGGTGGGAAGAGGATGCAAGAGGTGACGTGGTGGAAACTAGATTCATGCATGGTCCATGCTTGCCTATCGCAGTCAAACACATCTGTAGATCTGTGCAGAAAATGTTGCAAAATGCACCCTAATTCCTTAGAAAACAAGTGCAGAGCGACATCAGTGTGTATGTAAAATAATAGGCCCCACTGCCGTGAAAATCAATGCTTAACAACATCGGCCGCAATTGTATAGAGTCAAAAACCAAGCAAGTGTCCTGTGATAACTCAAGGAATTCAAAGTGAGGACAATCTCCTTTGAGAAAAGTGCTGTTTGTCTATGGTGGCAATTTCAGGAGCTGCATCCTAACATGTAACTGGGTTAACTGGTGATTTATGTCAGTCAGCACACGGCAGACATTTTAAGAGCTTGTGAAATGGTAAATAAAGTAATGTGGAGTACACTTCATTCTAAAATGGATAGGTATGATCAGATTTGAAGATCAATTGTTTCTGTGGTTAGTTTTCTTACAGTAATTTGTTGCATCAGAACTTCATCTATAGAACACCAAAGCTTGTTTCAAGTAAGTTCCATCAATAGGTGACATGACCAAGAATGTTAGAAAAACAACTAGCAACTTAACCTCTTCTATGCCCATGACGAGATAGTCTCGTCATGGAGCACGGTTGCGCTGTGCCCATGACGAGACTATCTCGTCATGAACCCCGCCCGCTAATGTAACGCCCGGCACAGGAGGGGGAAAGGGCGGGGCACTGAAGGGGTTAAGTGAAACTTTTGCAATTGTTTGTTCTACGGTGAGAGGCACACCAAGTATTTAAGGTAAAACTATTTCACACTGATCAGCAACTTATTTGCGGGTGACTTGAGCAACATTGTATTGGTTGGCATTGTGTTTGTGATTTGCCGTTTTGTTTCATTTTGGACGCAGTTTTAATTGTTGTTTTTTTTTTTTCAAAATGCAGAATGTAACTCCTCCACAATTATTTTTTAACAGTACTGGCAAACCCAGCAAATGTAAGAAAATATTTGTGAATTATACATCAATTTGTGGGACTAATCTCAGTGCTGAGCATAAGTACTGACCTCTGTTACACTGTCTAGGAGGGGAAGGCCAAGAAGTATTAGAGACATTACCGGATCGTAGTGCGGATGAACAGAGAAAACTTAGAGTATGAAATATGCATTTTAAAATTGGATCATACATGTTCTCCTTTGCACTACCCTTATTATGGAGAGATATATCTTTGGATTAAGAGCACAGGACCAAGATGAAACAGTAGAAGACTATGGGCCTGATTACGATGGTGGACGGACTTAAGTCCGTCCACCATCGTCACAGGGATTGGGACCGGCTGCCTATATGTCAGTGGTCCCACAAGTGCAATTACAATGTGAGCGCCATTGTGGCGGTCGCATTATGCATGTTTACCATTACGACGGGTGCTGCTCGCTGCAGCACCCGCCGCAAAGGTAAAAATGCATGTGGTGCATTTCCCTGCACTAGGTGGCAGGCACCATGCTGTGCCTGCCACATGGTGCAGGGAAATGTTGGGAGGACCATGGGTGCCCCCCAAGTGCACAAAAAAATGTCCCTGCAAAAGGGGGGCCCGCAACAGGCCCACAAAGTACATCCCCGCCAGCCTGTAAATGGAGGTTGAACCACCATGGAAAGGCTGACAGGGGTGCAGCATCCTAATCTAGCGAACGGTGCCTCCTAGGCACCGCCACCATTTTGTGGATGCGGGTGGGTCCTACAGGCAATTGTAACGGTTGCCTGTGTTGGACCCTTGGTGGACGGACTTACCATCCGCCAGCAAACCGCCCGCCATCCTCATCAGGCGGGCGTAAAATGGCCGCACGATGGCCGTGAATCCGCTACCGATAGGCTGCCAGTGGCGGATTCACCGCTATCGTAATGACCCCCAAAATTTTCTATTTGAAGAAGCTTGTGTCAATATGTAAGTTTGGGGAAGCTGTAGAGGGGAGAATTCAAGATCAATTTGTATTAAAAAAGTAGGTAATGTTAAGATGAAGGAGGAGTTCTGGTTAAAATAGATTAACCTCCTTTAAAGGAAGTGATACAAACACATGGTTAAGTTTGTTAAATAAAGTGAGTTCTGCTAATAATTTGATATCAAAAGGAGGGAAAGTAAAAGAAACTGAGTGTGGTAAAAAAGAGAAATCAAGGGGAGAAAGAAGGAGAAACAAAGTTTTCATGAGAATGTTACAGATGTGGTAGATTAGGCCATAGAGCCAGTGCTAGGTACTGTCCTGCTTTGCAAGCTAAGTGCAAAATCTGTGAAAAGAAATGTCATTTTGGTAAATGCTGCAAATGCAGAACCAAAAAGAGTTGTCTAAAGAGTAAAAGAGGTTACTCAAGAAATTATTTTTCAAACTGACGTAGTAAGTAATAGTTCCAAGTTAGTAAAATTGGGAGTATTATTCATTTAGATGTTCTGATGGGCTCTGTACCAATAATATTGAAACAAACATATGAAGCGACATTTGAGAATATTGTGTCTTTATGTGAGTTAAATAAATGTCCTGAAGTGTATGGAGGTTTTCCTATACAAATTATGGGATATTTTGTTGCATGTTTGGTGTTGGCTACTTATAGTACACAAGGGAAGGTGTATGTTTCCATCAAAGGTACCAATTTGATAGACTGGCCACATCAAAGACTATTAGGTGTCAAGCCTGCTGAATATTATAATGTATTTATCTGGGGGTATGCTGAGAAGAATGTCTATTTTAGGAAACTGTAAGAAGGTGGAGCAAAGAGAGCATGGTAGACTTTATTGACATTAAAGATTATCTTAGAATTGACCCTAATTTGCAAGCTTTAATGCCTCACTGAGGCTAGATAAAAAGGTCTGGGTGCTGTTCTATTACAAAAGCGGAAGGGCAATGAACAATTTATTCCATATCCCTCTCATAGTCTAAAAGATGCAGAAGCAAAATATTCAGTGTTTGAGAGAGGGGTGTCGGCTATATTTTGGCCACTGAGAACGATTCGGATTTATTAAGGGGAATGGCAATAAAGGTTTGCATGGCTCAAAACCCACTGTTTAATGAAGTAAAGATTAGACTTCAAGAATAAGGAGGTGGATTATCTCCTTACAAGATTATAATTTCACAGCGCAATATTTACCTGGGATCAAAAATCAGTCTGCTGATTGCTTGTCCAGATTAGTTGAGCCTGTGAGTGAGAATGAAATACTTGATGGTAATCAAGTTGACTTAATTGAAGAAGAAATAAGTTTATGTGAGGGAACTTGTGGATTATTTACTGAAGGGCAATGGAAGGTAGAATTGTTAAAGAATTGTTAAAGGAGATCATGTTGAACAAGATTGTTGAGTCAGTTAGAAAAGGTAGTACTTGCTTTTCATGGGCTATTATTAAAGATTAACTTCCTGTTGACTCCAGACACATTCCTCTTGAGTCTTTAAGAGGTATATTAATTTCATTAACTCATGAAGTACACATGGGCATAGTGAAAACAAAAGAAAGGTTGGGAATACATTTTTTGAGGCCTGATATGGAAAACGCACAGTTTGTGAGTACGTAGAATGCAACAACAGTAACAACATTTTAGTTGTAAGACACATTACCAATAGTGTCTAGGGAACTTCCTAAACATCCATGGAATGAAATTGCCAAAAATACTATTGGACCTTTGAGAGGTGAACATCGCACTTCCTTTGTCATAGTTCTGCTGGATCATTAGTCCAGATGGATTGAAGTGACGTGTGTGCAATATTTTCTCATAAAATGTTATGACATTTTTTAAGAGATGCTTTAAGAGCAAGAGTTTTCCTAATTCTATCTCATCTGACAGTGGGCCTTAATTTTGTTCCAGAGAATTTTAGAAATGTATTAAAGAAAGCTGTATTGTGCATAAGAAAAGCTCTATTTACCAACCAGAAACTAAAGGTGATATAGAAAGGTTGGACAAAACCTTAAAAGAAAGCATCGAAATGGCTAGAGATAATGGGATAGATAGGAGAGGTGCTTTACAAGGAAGAATCACAGCTTATAGATTATAGAATGACTCTTCACACCTCTAATAAAAATTATTTTTGAACTTTTCAAAGGTAGATCTCCCAGTTCTTTACTCTGCCCAGGTAGGATGGTGTTGGATAAATGAGTAAAGCTTTATGGTCCCAGTAAATAGAGAGGAAAGGAAATTGCGCCTCAGGAGAAGAGAAAGTGTTACTTTAATGAGAAAAAAAGGTGAATAACAATTTAGTCCATGTGGGTGACTTATAATAAAGTTATTAAGTTATTCAAGAAGGCCATAAAATCAGAGGACAGAAAGGTGTGGAACGTCAATTGTTTTGGGGTTGTCAAACCAAAGTCTTGTCATGTCACTTCAGGTAACAATAATAACATAAACTGGTTCACTTAGTTCTTTTGGTAAAGCAAGAGAAACAGGTTGGACAATGAAAGAGTCTTAAAATATGCAAGCTTCTGAGTTCTCTAAATGATTTTTAAAACCGTTAATGGGATGTATTAACGTCATTCCAATACTAATATGTAGAGGTATGTGTTTTTAAAGTCTTTTAGAATTTTTAACTATTATCTCGGTCTATGCATGTAATCATGTGAAAAAGTTTTATGAATCAATTATAGTTCGTTAAATATAGTTTCCAACTTTTTATATAATATAAATGTGTTAAACGCTCATGGTTCATATCATGTGGCTTAAGAACGTCTTTTATCTTTATTTGAATGTTGAAATATTTGAATGGAAAAGTGTGGTGTGTCTATTCTTTACATTGGTGAGATACAGAATCTAAATGAATCCTATACCAATTCTGTAAAATCAATGTCTTTTCAGTTCTAGAATGTTATAGACAGAATGTACTATTTAAATATGAAAAGGTAGTTGAAGTTCGCCTTCCATCATGCTGGGGTGTTGTGAATAAAGCTCTCAGTTTAAGCGGAGTAAACCCAGCGAAAGTGTGTTCTTTCATTTCACACCATGGATACATTTTTATTGGCTAACATAAACGATGGCCATGTATGACCTTGTTGCCCAGAGTAAATTTGCGGGTGCATGTCTACAGTAACTATCACATAACATGTTAGAATGTCTACTACTGTAGTGTAGAAACTGGCAAACTATTCTGTAGACTGTAATATCTTGCCGGGCCGGACTGGGAACTGAAAGCAGCCCTGGCAAATTTTTCCAGACCAGCCCCCATCCGGCCGTAGCGACCGAGCGAGCCCGACCGCTACTAGGGAGGTTTGGGGGATTCTCCCCAAGAAAATTTAGGAAAAAGACAGACCAAAATGGTGAATTTTACAGCACATTTTTCATTACATATTCAATTGTATCGACTTTAAAAGCACAGTAAATAGTAGATGATGACCTTAAAGAACATCAGGTTACCCACCCAGTCATATGTACCCATAGACATTCTTTCAGAGAGCACCAAAAATAGACACAAGTAGTGAATCAGAGAGAACAAAGTAAAAGTGAGACCAGCCCCCACATGGTGTGTAGCGAGCAAGCGCAGTGAGCAACCACTACTAGGGGGAGTTTAGGGGGTTGTCCCACAAAGAAAATTTGAGACAGAAAGGCCAAAACAAAGCATTTTTCAGCACATTTTTCATTACATATTAGATTGTATTAACTTTTAAAGCATAGTAAATGATTACTTTATGGAACACCAGGATACCCAGTCATAAATCACAGACATTCCTACAGAGAACACTAAAAAATTAAATGTTGAGCACGAAACATGAATTTAAATATAACCAATTTATTCTTCATATAAAATAGCATAAAGTCATTTAAAAACGCACTTAACTTCAAACAATTGTGCAAAGGTTAATAGTAAAAAGTGTACAAAACAATGTGTACTTCAACCCTTGTGGTACCAACACTTTTGTAAAGAGCTGCTACTCTTTAGTGCGACCGAAAGTAACACTTCTAAAGAGGACTGATTTTCTTTCTTGATGCAGCATGTCACTGCCAGGGTGTAATAACAGTGATAGGTCAGTGACTGCACTTCTGAGGTGAATGCAGCAATATGGGACAATGAACACCCACTTTATTTACTTTAAACATTTGGTAACCTGTTTGCAGCAATGCTGTGTGTGGGCTGAGGCATTTTTTGTTTGCTTTTTATAAAGAATGACTGATATTTGTAGCGGTCTGGTGCAACTGCAAAATGTGGGTGCCCTTTGGGGTGAGTTGTTCTGCCATAAGGGTGCACTCACTGAATAGTTCTTGAAAAGGGAAGTGTCTGAATTTCTCAGTTCATTGAGGAAAAAAGGCCCATAATAATAATAATTTTTTTTAAAAAGTAACAGAAGACCAGTTAGGTTTCCCTTGAGTGAGGCAAGATACTTTTTGCCAATTAGTTTTGCTGTGTATGTATTCTCTAATGAGTTCTAGAAAAGGCCCGAGTGATGCTTTAGCCGAAATATAACGAAGGCTCCCAGTCTCCTCCTGCCCCCTGCTCACCACATGCCCTCGAGGTCCTCCAGGATTCCAGGTTGTTGCATGTAGCATGTTTCGACCTCTGAGGGGTGGTGATGCTCATGGCTGGCTAAGTTACATGGAAGATCGGGGTCAGGGATAGCCGCTCCCCGAGTCATCAAACAGAGCCTGCCTGGCCTAGAGCCTGAGGCCAGCCACCACCTCGCTCCGCCCCTGCTCACAACAAACAAAACCACTATGCTGGGGAACCGGGCCGGGGCCTAGCCCTGCTGCCCCTTGACCCTTTAGGACCCTTTTGTTCCCTTTTGCTTTTAATTCATTTCTCTGGCCTGATCGCAACGCCCCCATACAGTGCCGCCCAGCGCCACATAATACATCATCTGCTGCATAATTGGACGATTTTAACAAATAAATTGTTTATACCTCAAACGTATCAGAAGTTACTAAGAAATGTGACTTGTGCTGCTCTGAAGTGGAGGGCCCCATGAAAAGATTGACTGGTCACCTTTCTCACTGCTGCAGTTGTATGTTCCGCTGGTACTAATAGTTAAAGATCTTTGCAGAGGCTGTTAGCATGTGTGAAAATGTCAAAATAATAAAGTATCAGAAAATGTACAGCACCACTTATACCCATGTAGGTGTCAGAGCGCTTTACATCACACATATTACACAGAGACAATCAATCATACGTGTGTAAATCACTGTATAGGAAATGTTACATAAGAAAAAGGACTACAAGGTGTAGGAGTCACATGACAACCATACTGGTAAACATCATAGCTTAATAGTGATTGGTCTGCAGAAACACAAACTCAGAATTTAAAACGTAATACCATGGTTGGGGGTTCTCTTTAATAATCAGAATTGATTTCTACCCAAATGAACCATTTTTTCTAACATTAGGATAATTGAAGACTGGGGAAAAAACCATAACAATCTAATTTATACCTTGCAGTTTGCATGCAGCTCTTACATGACAGTTAATAGCTCACTGTTCTATGTTAGGATTTAAACTTATTAACTGCAAGTAACAATAGGGCCTCTCTGGCAAAAGCAGGAACCCACTGACCTATTTACATTATGCAAAAACAACAATTGATGAACAGAATGCAGAACAATGTCATGCATTCACCCCAGTACAGAGATCTGGGCCTAAATCCATTGTTTTTTTGCTCACCATGCCATTCCAGTTTGAACCCAGCCATATGCAAATTAGTCTTGACCCTGTGCCCAATGGGAACAGTCCAGCCCGAACTGCCAGGCCAGGTCCTCCCTGAACTGGAAACAAGCATCCTAGGACCAGTTTCATTTGTTGCAGTTACACTATTTACATTATGTGCACTTTGTGATCTGTATGGTACATGTTCTTAGCAGCAGGCACATTAACCCTCTTTCCATGAGTCAAAACGTCCACTAGACTAAACACCTTCTGTCTCTACTAAGAACATGAATCACTGGAGTTATCATGACATTTTTATTGTTGACGAAAATTGTTGGAGGCCAGGAAGGAGGCAGCAAGTGCTTTTAAAACCATATTATACTTGCAAAACGCCCCCACCTGAAGTCAGCGCCAGCCGCGGTCTGTGCAGGTAAGAGCGGTGGGTGGTGGGGCCGGGTAAAGGGGGCTTTTGAGAGACAATGCAGAGGGAAATTAATTATTTATTTAATTTTCCCTCTGCATCATCCCTCGAAATCCCCTCTTACCTGGCCCCTCTGCCCCACTGCTGTTACCTGCACGGACCGTGGCTGGTCAGCGCCTGGTGCGGTCGCACTGCCCTAGAGCCACCCTGCTCAAGGGTCCTGTGACCTCAGTGACAGAGTCACTGTTGCTCTTGGCTGTGCTGCTTCATAGGCCTGCCTGCAAGACTGAAGGTGAACTTCAGAATAAATTGTGGCGGACAGGCCTTCTAGGTTAACCCACACTTGCCACTGCTGGGATCCACCTGCTGGTGCTAAGACACCAGGGCTTCTAAGGTCTTGTGGGGCCTTCTAAGGTCTAGCATGGGAATGTGCTCCCTTAGGAGAGTGGTCTGGCGGACTGGTCATGAAGGCTGAACCTGGTTCTCCAGTTCCAAATTCAGCAGCACTGACAATAGTGCCCCCTCCTCTCCCCCACTGAACACCATACTGCCCCACTGAGAGAAACTTGCACTGCACTGACCCGCTATAAACACCTAGATGTGACTCAATTCAAATCACGCACTAGACAAGAGCAATATGCTGCCTAAAAAAAAGTTAACAACATCCTAGAAAAAGCAAACTCTCATAGGGAATGCAAGATTTAGTAAACTATGTGAAATGTAACTAGGAACAACATGGTTACCTTTTTCTTTTTACACTCATTATTCAGAAATTAGATTTTGCCTGAAAAGTTAAGGCCAGACTACAGGGCCGGAAGGGACCCGTTTCAGTGCCCATGCTTATATCCTTACAAAACATAAGCAGTATGGTTTAAAAAGACCACGTTCGTGAACATAAAGCCGCTGTACATATTTTGTTTTCCAATTCACCGTTCAAGCAGGTATTTCGGTGCCTCCAGAAATTGTGCACTTTCCCACCCAGGGTAAGCAATGTTGAGAGATGAGAAAACAAAAGTAGCGCTTCCCTGGCATACACTGTAAAGTGGCGCTAATGGGTTTAGGTGTGAATAAATCAATCTGGCAACCTTGCAACCACCCTGTCTTGCTTTAGTTTGTTAGTTAGTTATTTTTCATATTCTGAATATTTTATTTCTCTCCACCCCGAGGCTGCACACTTAGAAATTGAAAAATATCAGAAAAAGAGACGTTTCCAGCAAACATGTTTTCATAGCTGCCAAGGTTTCAGATTGCTATGTGTGACATTTTCATAATTTCAGTGAAATTATGAGTGACATTTCAATGACTATGAGTGACACTGTTTCGCGGCGGGCAAAATTAAGTAATGAAGATTAGGGAAACAGATACATTTCAGAAATTACACCCATTTGAGCAACAAGAAACGCTAACAAGGTCTTAAAACTGCAGCAAAGCACCAGAAATGGAAGGGCACTAACCGGAGACATTTTCCCCTGAAATAAAACCAAACACATACGTCCATGGAAAAAGCAAAATATCAGAACTTACGCCCTTAAAAACAGTAATAAGCTTTGGAAAGACTTTCAAGCTGCTGCAGAGCCCCTGAATTGCAAACTTACTAACCTACTGCCCCTTTCTAAGATGAATGTTACAAGAAGGGGACCTGCTAGCAAAAGGCTTGTGTTTTAAGACTTCATGGGATATAAATTGCACACAGATGATCAATCATGGTAATTAAGAAATTATTTTTAGAACCATTAAATGTGAACTGTAACTAGTCCAAGCATGTTTTTATTTTTAAGGGACCATTTCTCCCTTTTCCGTCTTCATACTGCTTTTCAAAAAAAGGTTTTTGGTTTGTCATTTATAAAACCAGAAGGGTTCAGGTCTTACAAGCAAAATTCTGCTTAGGTCGCATGTGGAGAGCAGGGCACGTGCACACTCCGGTACGGATGACAGCACTAGGTCAGGTGTAACATGAAAACGAAGTACAAAACTCCCAAGATCGCTTTTAGGTGACCTCAAGACGCCACAATGTACTAAAGAAACAGCCCATGGGAAATAAAATGCAATCGTTAAGACAAAAACACAGTCATATAGATAGGAACCGGAGTATGTGCAAAATAAGAGGGGTTCGGTTTAAAATACACTTGTGTCACTGCTAAACAATTCCCAAGCAGGCCTCTGCAACAGGTTATGAAATAATTGCATAACATTATAAGGTGAATGGAGAGCCCGCACACTGCCCAGTGCCCAGATGAACAGAAGGGCCCCTGCACACATTTGTTTTCAGAATTTGCTGTCACGGAGAGCTACGAGCTACAATATAGAAACTGAGCACGTGAGCTGTGCTGAATTAAGTTCGCTAGAAGAAACCAAGAGAACCCGTTTACTAAATAGATTAATTCAGTCTAAAAACAAAGCTACATTGGTACAACTTAGGTTAATAGCTTAGAGTAGACAATTGTGACAAATTAGGCCTCTGTCTTTACAACAATGGAATAAGACACCTACACTGTATTCGCATGTCTTGTAAAAAAAAAAAACAACTCTGCCACACACGCTAGTTACATGTTGATAGAGAGCGCACGACGGAACCGTTGTACCACACATAAATCAAGGACAATTTGCAATTAAAGAAATTTTTACTTTTTAAGGAATGCTACAAATTGAAGACATTTTGCATTCTTATTGAACGATGCCACTCGTGTAAGCAAAAACATAGCTGGGACTGCACAGCAGAGGGTTTCGCTGTGAATAAGCAGCACAACCTTTACTATGTAGTCCAAAAAACTCAGGTCACAAACTGGCACTGAAATTATTAGAACCGGAACCACTGGCAGCGCGCTAGCACTATTAATAAAATGTAAAGTACACTTTGTAGAAAACTGATACCTCACTGAGGCGCAACTTACTATGTGAGTTGACTCGAGGAGCGGTAATTGTACGGGCCGGACCTCGCCGCAATGACTACCTCTGCAATAAACAGCGGCATAATTGTGTCGCTCGAAGCAGCTGCACAGGAGGGGCTGGTGTGCTTCTAGGCTGCTGAGGAGCAACTCCAGAGGCCGCCGCCGGTCAGGACCCTCAAGTGTTTGACGGAGATAATAAAATACCCACGGCACAGAACTCTGTCACGGCGCCACTCCCATTACCACCCCTGTAGCCTGCCACTAGTTTATTGAGATTGCAGTCAGTCTGTTCACCACTTGTGCTGCAGCATCAGGAACCAACAGCCATGATTAATCACGCTGGTGCCCTCGTCGGGTAAATCTGTTACAACGCCACGACTGTGCCGGGGAGCTCAGAAAGACATGCGATTGCGAAAGGTTTATTTTTTTGCCAAAGTGCGCATGCGTGGTGAAATACGCATACGCCTGATGCGTGAAACTTGCCAGGACTGTTATTTCTTTTTTGGATCAATTTCACAGAGAAGCAAAAAAAACGAAAGGAGCAAAGAAAAGGTAATGCCTGGCTGTTCGTAATGACTGTCTCTCTCTGACACACGCAGGGGTCGGTTCCACACGGCCAAATCGGCCCCAGCAATAGAACCGGCCCCCTGTCACAAAACCGGCCCCCACCCCCTCCAGCCTACCGGGGGATTGCCCGGTGCCCGGACATACCAGTCCGGCCCTGATATCTTGTCCTGAGTCAACATTACATGGCTGAAGTAAAATTAAAAGTGCAAATCAGATATGCAGCAGTGACAGTGCCATAAAGAATATCCTAGAAGATAGATTTAGTGATAAAGTTAATGAAATATTTTAATTATTTGTATGAAATTTAAATAATATTAAAGACATTAAATTATGAGTTTAAAATGTTTTTTAAAGCGTGATCAGCTAGTTTGGATGATAATGAGCAGAGATGTAAACCATCAGGCAAGCTTGTTTTTCACACCTGGAGTCACTAGCAAAGATGATCAGAACTCTTCAAACTACTGACAAGGCAGCAAGGAAGTAAAGAATCCAGGCTGAAATCACAGGCACACGCTCACCACAAACACCACCCAGAAGATGCCAATTTGTAAGGTACAAGACAGCTATATCTTATATTAAGATTTCAAAATATTGAACTTTATATGAGGAATAATAACAGAAAAATGTGTCATGTTTTGGTCAAGTTAAAAAGGGTCACTGAGTTGCTTTATGATACAGCCCAAAGGATAGAAATGTTTTCTGTTTTATAATGGTTAACTGCTTATTGTTGGGAATAAGAGAGGGGGATTGGTTTTTAATGTAGTTTTATTTATTTTGAATATTACAATAGTGGTTATGTAGTTGCTATTTGTTAATAACAGGCAATAAAAATTACTTTATTTAACTTCTGAATGTGTGTAGTTATTAATGTATTGTAGTGTTCTAAAATTGCATATTTAAAAAATAAATAGTTTTAATTAAATATATCAAGAAGTATGTTAACAAATGAAAACTATGATAAGTCTATAAATAGTTTTCCCTAATTATAATCTAAAATCACAGCACCAAGTCAAGTTTTATTCACGTTTATTTGGACCAAAGAGCATCAAACATTCTTACAAATACATTAAAAAAAACACACGGCACCAATTTGTTAGTATTTCTAGAAATATTTTTTATATATTTTTTTTTAGAATAACCTATGTGCCTACAAAATATATTTAGTGAGAAATGAACACAATAATATTATCAACACAATTATTACTATACAAATATATAAAGATGTTCGTAACAAATAAATGGCATTATCATAATATTGATTTTGAAAAAATATATTTAGGAGAAAAAAATCAATTTCAATTCTTCTGCTTCAACCCTCCTGTGTGTCTGTGTCAAAATCGGAAAAAGCTTGAAATATATCGTCCTCCTTCACAATGTCCAATTCCTCTTCAAAATGTATAAATGCATGAACATCTATGCTATATATTACAGATGATACCACAATCATTTTACATACAATTTTAGAAGTGTATAGCCACCTTTCTCCTAATTGATCGAGACAACAATACTGACCTCCACATTTGGAAAGTACATTCTACTATAATTCTAGTTTTCTTGTGTGCTGAATTGTATCTATTTTCAGCAAAAGCCTTGATATTGCATATTGGCATCATTGACCATGGCTGTAAGGCATATGGTGGACACCCAAGGATAAATAATACTCAATAAATAATGTAAACAAACATTATGTTGAAATTTATAAACATATAATGTTAAATTTGTATATCAAAATATTATATTTTTATTTCTATACTGACAAAACAATATCTTTTTTTCTTTTTTTAATATCTAAGTTTGTAACTTTCACAGGTGATCAGCAACATGTTATACTTATGAATTGTGATTTGTCGGAGAATGATCTTCAATGCAATTATGTATATATAATTTCTTGTAAGAGATTATTTTGCTAAAAGTGTAAATATCTTACATGTAAAGCATTATTCAATATTAAGGTGCCGACTACGATCCGGTAAAAAAATTCCCCGTACGACTCGTATCCGGTCTTTTTACCGTACGAATCGTACAAGTGCCGTACAAACTGCCAATTACGATTCGCATGGTAAAAAGTCCATACGAATCGCATTGGGAATTATTCCCCACACGTCCTCGGGTCGGAAAATGTGTCCGACACGTCCTCGGACGATTTACCGTACAAATGTGAAGAGTGAAGTCCGACCGCGGAATTACGATCCATCCCGTGCGTCCGATGTTACAACCGTATGGAAAAAACACCGTCCGCACCGAACTCCCATAGCAACCATGGAGACATGTGCCCGCATACGCGCCGACCCCCCCCCAGCCCCCGTACATACGCGCCGACCCCCCCAGCCCCCGTACGTACGCGCTGACCCCCCCCAGGCCCCGTACGTTTGAGTCGTACCCCCCCCAGCCCCCGTATGTACGCGCCGACCCCCCCCAGCCCCCGTACGTTCGAGTCGTACCCCCACCCGTGTATGTACACCCTTGTACGTGTCGAACCCCCCCGTGTATGTACACCCTTGTACGTGTCGAACCCCCTGTGTATGTACACCCGTGTACGTGTCGAACCCCCCGTGTATGTACACCCGTGTACGTTCGAGTCGTACCCCCACCCGTGTATGTACACCCTTGTACGTGTCGAACCCCCCGTGTATGTACACCCTTGTACGTGTCGAACCCCCCCGTGTATGTACACCCGTGTACGTGTCGAACCCCCCCGTGTATGTACACCCGTGTACGTTCGAGTCGTACCCCCACCCGTGTATGTACACCCTTGTACGTGTCGAACCCCCCCGTGTATGTACACCCTTGTACGTGTCGAACCCCCTGTGTATGTACACCCGTGTACGTTTCGAACCCCCGTGTATGTACACCCGTGTACGTTCGAGTCGTACCCCCACCCGTGTATGTACACCCTTGTACGTGTCGAACCCCCGTGTATGTACACCCTTGTACGTGTCGAACCCCCCCGTGTATGTACACCCGTGTACGTGTCGAACCCCCCCGTGTATGTACACCCGTGTACGTTCGAGTCGTACCCCCACCCATGTATGTACACCCTTGTACGTGTCGAACCCCCCTGTGTATGTACACCCTTCTACGTGTCGAACCCCCCCGTGTATGTACACCCGTGTACGTGTCGAACCCCCCGTGTATGTACACCCGTGTACGTGTCGAACCCCCCGTGTATGTACACCCGTGTACGTGTCGAACCCCCCGTGTATGTACAACCGTGTACGTTCGAGTCGTACCCCCACCCGTGTATGTACACCCTTGTACGTGTCGAACCCCCCGTGTATGTACACCCTTGTACGTGTCGAACCCGCCGTGTATGTACACCCGTGTACATTCGAGTCGTACCCCCACCCGTGTATGTACGGTGCATACCCCCAGCGCTACGACACGTACAAGGGTGTACATACACGGGTGGGGGTACGACTCGAACGTACACGGGTGTACATACATGGGGGGGTTCGACACGTACACGGGTGTACGTACAAGGGTGTACATACACAGGTGGGGGTACGACTCGAACATACACGGGTGTACATACACGGGGGGTTCGACACGTACAAGGGTGTACATACACGGGTGGGGGTACGACTCGAACGTACACGGGTGTACATACACGGGGGGTTCGACACGTACACGGGTGTACATACACGGGGGGGTTCGACACGTACAAGGGTGTACATACACGGGGGTTCGACACGTACAAGGGTGTACATACACAGGTGGGGGTACGACTCGAACGTACACGGGTGTACATACACGGGGGGGTTCGACACGTACACGGGGGGTTCGACACGTACAAGGGTGTACATACACGGGTGGGGGTACGACTCAAACATACATGGGTGTACATACACGGGGGGTTCGACACGTACACGGGTGTACATACACGGGGGTTCGACACGTACAAGGGTGTACATACACGGGTGGGGGTACGACTCGAACGTACATGGGTGTACATACATGGGGGGGTTTGACACGTACAAGGGTGTACATACACGGGGGGTTCGACACGTACACGGGTGTACATACACGGGGGGTACGATTCGAATGTACGGGGGCTGGGGGGGGTACGACTTGAACGTACGGGGGTGGGGGGGGTACGGCGCGTACCGGGCCACCTACTCTGGTCGTTTCGCGACGTACTTCGCTTTTCTGGCACTTTTTGGGTGCCGTGAAAATATTGCCGTCCGGACTGCTGTCAGTTCGAATCGTGGTTCCTGGGTCGTGAAACGCTGCCTGAAAGCGTCCCGACGTCACGTCGCAGCATTCCCGGATCACATTCGTATGTATATTTTCGTCGGTCGGTGTTTTTTACGATTCGTACGGAAATGGTGTTTCCGTGCGAATCGTAATTCCATGTTTGTAAAGTTTTACGACCGGGTACGAGTCGGACGGAGAAAACGCTCCGACCGACGGTTCGTACCCGGTTTTTACCGGATCGTAATCGGCACCTATGTCTTTGGACTATCTAAAAATCCAAAATATGAAAGAAAGATCTGCATTTAAGATTAACATAAATCATGCAATTAATTAAAAATGTAATAATGTATATTTTTATCAAATGTTTAAATCAGTTGGCACTATTTTTTTCCAAAAGGATCATGATCATGTGACTATTCAGTCTGTAAAATTGTATTGGGTCTTCATTCCTCTGGTTAACGAGTATGACTCGCTGGAGGAAAATGTGTTCTTTTCTTTGTCTAGTTTGACCTTGATGTAGCAGTTGACTGTGGTGACGATCTCCGTGGTTGAAGATGAATAAGTGGTAGATCGTCCCATACTTTTTTCCCTATTGTGATTTTTCCACAGAATTTGACATTTGTGTTACACTGCATGACTACTTGAAATAACATATCCCTTAGCTTGGACTCTATTAGATTTGCATGGTTCCCACCATCTTGTATACATACATACAGAGCATGTTGCAACACAGATTTTGTGCCACATTCCCTAAATTGTTCTACTTATTAAATACTACTTTGACCACTGTGCTGAGTTGCACAATGCAAAATATCTGCCTCCAAGTTCTTTGATGAGGCTAAAACCCAGTTCGGTATTTGTCCAAAAGACTGCACTCTTAATAATGGTCTGTGAATGTAAAAGAACCATTTTCTCAGTGAGGTTTCCTAGAAAGGGATTTTAAAGAAAATAAAAAGCTGGTATCATTTACCGCATCAATGTGTTTGTTTGTTTTTAGAGAGAAAGCTGATATCATTTACCGCATCAATGTGTTTTTTTTTTTGAGAGAGGGGTGATTAACATTTTATAGCTGAGGAGGCCAAAGGAGGATGGGATATAACATGTTTAAAGAATTTTGGGGGCAAAGGTACCTAGGAGAAATAGAAGGCCATCTTGTGCATGTACGTATTTTAACACACCTAAACCATGGTCTTGCTGTTTCCATAATACATGGTTATAATATGTTACATGTGTGTGACCATGAGTGGGACTGTGCTGCCTTTTAAAGTACTGGTGTGCGTTGGCATAGCTTTTGAGGTCCATCAATAGGTTTGAGAATGGGCATTTGTGGTTCAGGGAGCTGAAAAACCTTTTCCAGGTTCTAGAACTTTTCACTGCCCAGTGCACTAATGAATTACTGAATGGGCATTTGTCTTGTGGGCTGCTCCACTCTCACAGGCTTGTTATTTTCCATGATTTTTATATTTTTTCCTGGTGGAGAAATTCCTTTCTAATCACCTCCATGAAATCTTAGTGTCTAACTGCAGAGCCTTCATCGTTTGATTCTTCCCAGGTCACCGGACTGGATCCAGAAATCCTTTTGCAATAGCTCCTGCGGCTCAGAAGGTGGCACCATTGGACTCAGAAGCGGCTCCATCCCACCTTTAGATGTGATTTCAAAGTTTCATTTACACACCACACCTAATCACTGATGTCAGTTCCTCGTTTTCCGCGCCTTCAGATGTGGATCTGAGCTCTGCTCCCAATGTTTTAGAGGTTTTAAAGCAATTCTGTGCCTCTAGGAAACAAATGTCGGTTACAGACCTGCACACTCTCTGCCTTTGGTGCCCGGCAGCCCAGCAGTGAAAAATGCACCTTAATGCAGCTGAAGCTAATAGAAAGCATGAAGCCATGCAATCAGTCACTGAGCATCAGAATCTGGGTGAAACAGTCCCATTCGAGCCCTCAAGCCCATTCTCAGTCATCGTCCTTGAGCACATTGAAAGGTACATCTCTACACAAGGCCAAGTAGGCCAAGAGGGGCTTAACACTATGCTGCCATTGTTTACTTAGCAGAGGCAATGCTGCAGTAGTCCCTACTGTCCTGGATCCCTCTGTAGCGCTACTGCACCCCTTGCATCCATTAGGGGCCTCCAGATGGACTTCCGTTTGCAGGCTTCTCTCCCAGCAACAAATTGCCCCTTTTGGCCTCAGCTGGGTCTTCACTCAGCACCATGCCACGCCTTGACATTTCTAATACAGGTCACACCTTCAGTGCCCATCTCAGCACTGGCATCAGCTCCAAAGGCACTGGCTCTCAACTCCACTCCTTCTCCAATGTCTGATCTAGAAACTCACTTCAGCCAGATCTTGACTTGCGTCATAATATGAAATAACTAAACCCCAACCAGCAACTTCGGAGGATTCCACTACTATTCTCTTGCCTCAACATCAGAACTACCCGAGGTTGGAAGCCATTTGCTCCTCTGCCCCCTATGAAGTTTAGTGGCTTGAACATGTTCGCCACAGAGAAGATGATTAAAATACTATTGCTGGACTCTACCTCAATCACCTGAATGCTAGTCGATTAGACACTTTGCCCAAAACTGAGAAGAGGGTGTCTTTTGCAATGGTTGATAACTGGGCTTTGGAAGTATTGGAATTACAGCTCCTATGTGTGTGTGAGTGGTTCTGTGGATGATGTTATCGATGATGTAATCAGTGATGTAATAAGTGAAGTCATAAGCTGTGGATTGCGGGGACGTAAATTATAGTGAGCTCAAGTAACTAGAAATGCTGAATTTCACTGGTTTTGTACGAGTGAAATCTGAGCCTAACTGTAACATCCCTGTAACCTTTGTTCTTTCGATAAATGTATACATCTATATCCATCTATCAATCTATATATATATATATATATATATTACCTACTGGCGGTCTCCAGTAAGTAGTTATAGTTAGGACCAAGTTTCCGTAGGAAGAGCATTTTTTGTTTTGCTTATAACTTTGGCGTCGTTCGATGAATCATCATGAAATTTTCCAAACAAATTTTTTGTTCATTTCAGCTCCTATATGGGAAGTTTGGGGATGATTCGTCAAGGAGGGGCCGAGAAAAAAGGGGGGTCTCAAAACGTGTTTTCTCCATGTTAATTTCCATAGGTAACTTTAGACAAGGCTACAGGTCGAACAGGTGAACGAAATTGCCCCAAATTTCGCAGGGAGAAGCGTCCTGGTCTAGAAAACACGCTTTTGTTTATTTGGTGTAAATCCGTTCAGTAGTTTTGGAGAAATATCGAAATTTACAGATATCGGTATTTGGGAATTCTGTCATCTGATTGGTTGAGGCGTTCCGAGCACGAGCTTGCTGCTTATTGGTTGGTAGCGCTGCGAGCGGTTGCAACTAGGAAGAGTTGGCCGCCATTTTGTGATTCCATTGAAGCGAGTAAGGGGGAAAAAGGGCGAAAAGAGTAGGAAACAGGAGGATAGGAGCACTGTAACCTCTGTGGGGGAGTGTGAAGCGAAGTAGTCACACCTACCAGTCTGAAAGTGCGGTGTTGCTCAGAGTGACATGGTGCTGAGATGAGATGCTACTACAGTCGGGTATGAAACCTAGAGCCTAAACCGGGAGGTCATTGCTGTAAAATTATGTGCTCTGGTGTTTGTGTGATACCTGTGGAAGTAGTTTTAGTTGGCGTTTATACCATACAGGGAGTGGGAAGCGAAGTACTACGCCTACCGGTGTGAAGACTCGGGGATCAAACCGAGCTGATTGTTGTAAAGTGATGGGCTGTGGGCGCTGTAGCATACTGGCCGCTGTAGTATAACTTTAAGTAGTTAGTATGTGTTTATACTATACAGAGAGTGGGATGCAAACTACTCACCCCTACTGGTCTGAAGACTCCGGGATTAAACCGTAAGCTCATTGCTGTAAAGTGATGTGCTCTGTGTACTATTTCAATGTAAGTCATAGTACAATGTTAATATGCAATGATACTATAATGTAAGTATGTAATGTTAGAATGTAGGGCTGTCATGAGGGGAATCTTGGGGAGTTTGTACACGGTGCTGGAGAACACGGATGCCTTGGTGTCTGGTCCTGTTGGTGGCTGTTTAAGCGGTCTTCTTTTCCTGCAATAAATCTACTTATCGGATCCACTGCTGTCTTCCTGTTCACTACATAAATTTGGCGACGAGCGGGAGAAGATGAAAAGAAGGCAGCACTCACCAAGATTTTGTGCTTGCTTGCGTTGTGCTAAAGACCAGTTTTCTTGGTGAATCTGTTTCTACTCATCCCAGGGTCGTGTGCTGAAGATCCGTTTTCTTGGTGAATCTTTCTACTCATCCCAGGGTCGTCAGCTGATCGAACTATGTGATCCTACCTCTGGTAGGATTGTTATTTTTCGATTTTGGGCTTCCTCTGCCTCTTCACTACACTCTGGTTGCTGTACCACACGTGTGCAAGTAGTGTTAGTATGCGTTTATACTAATTCTTTAGGTATGAATTAAACAAAGCATCATTGTCCCATGGAGCGCCACCTCCCAGGCGCAGGTCATACAATGTCCCAGGGTGTGCAAGCACGGGACATTTATGTTTGCTATTACAGGGCAGGAGCATTGCTTGCACCCTGTGATAGTAAATTCTTGTTTGCCTCGTTGAAGAAGAGGAGGAAAATCTCGTATCGTTTCAATAAAGCGGAACCGGATGGTAAAAATGGAGGAAAAAAAAAATGAAGCAGGGTCTCAGCCGTTCATTTAAATGAGCCCACTGGTGGGTAATGTTCCGGGGATAATCCTATTATTATATTGCGGGTTCTTTGCAGCACTGGGGATCTTAATCTCACATGTAAATTAGGCGCAGGAGGGCACAGAGACGCTTCGCAGACTAGGGGATCGACACCTACCCGGGTATTGTTTACGAATTGTTCGGGGGACTTTGAGGCCAACTCAGGACCGGTGATCGGCAACCTCCAGGGCTTTATTTAAATATGCAGGGTGGGCCTCGCCAGTCCTTGAAGCCTCGGTGGCCCCAGGCAGCGCGTTACTGGTTCTGAAATCACACAGGCAGTACTCATGGTGTTATAAAGTGATACACTCATAGAACTCTTGCCGTTGTACAATTACCCAGGCTTCATTTATGCAATAGTCTGTTGGTTTATATTTGGTGGGTGCACAAGAAAATTAAACAAAATTTCCCTTATAACCTACTATCAACCGCCGATTTTCACAATAAACTACAGACAAGTGTTGTCAGAAAAAGAAGACCCATACACTCAGTTATTTATTGGTTAAAAAAAAAAACATTATTAACACAACACAAATAAATGGAAATTTAAGTTTATTCTAACAACAGTAAAATATAAAAGAAGTGGGTGGGACTCCTCCGGAAGCAGCATACAAAACCTGCAAGACAAAAAAGAAACATAAGTATGTGTGCCATGTCTAAGAGAAAAAGAAAGGTAGTGAGAATGAACGGAGGAAAGTGAGAATGGGACAGAGAGTGAGCGGGTGGAAGGGAGAAGGGGAGGGAGAGTGAAAAGAACAGAGGGAGGAGGAGACAGGGCGCCGGCCTACTGCACCCAGCCCTCACTGTTCACCTCCCGTCACCCGTGTGTCTGGGACACTGGGGTCCGTGAGAAAGAGTGCGGTCCAGCAAGTCCATAAAATGAAACCGAGATATGAATGGGACCAGAGATTACATTATCATCTATGGCAACATCGCTTGCCTGTACCTGTGCACCCAAGCTTCTGCACCCCAGCCCCTTTCTCCGCACTGTGCTCAATTGCAGCTCCTGCGCGCCGAGGCTTGACTGCTCACCTGCCACAACCGGTGTGTCCAAGGACGTGCCGGTGTGAGCTCCAACTCCGGGGTGCCGCTATCAGGGTGGCCCAGCAGGTCTCCGGTCGGGGATGGTGTCTTGATACCACAGTGGAAGGTGTCAGAATGCCCAGGGCATCATCACGGGGTGAGCACCCGCTCTGCCCATTTTGGCTCCACTAACCCAGTGTCTGAAAAGGGAGAAAAAATATAATTTAGAAATGAAGTCCTGTGCACACGTGTGAGAATTACGTTCTGGGTGTGCCCATCAAAGATCAAATAGATATCAGAGATCTCCTGTTATGAAATCACAAAGGTCGACATCAGTTGTATCATCAGCAAAACTTCTTTATGTATGTGAGTTCAGACCAATACAAAATGAATATAAATCAGCCGACACGTGTTTCGTCACAACGTGTACCAATTGTGACTCATCAGGGCTGAGAAGGACAAAAGAACAAAGGAGATAAGAAAAAGTAAATTGTAAAACCAAAGTAAAAATAGGGCCACTGTATGAACACTGTTTAAAGTAATGGAAGAAAAGACAACCTGTGGAGACAAATGTTATGTGAAGGATGCATGTAATTGGTGACTAATTTATAAGAGAGCAACTGAGAGAGGTGAATAATCCGTAGCTGTCAGAAAACTACACCAGGGTGTAGAGCGCAAAGTGAACACAGCAAGAAAAGACTGTGGGTGTGAATCAAGGAAGAGAACCACGATCATCGGAGTAAGATAAATAAGCATTGCAAGGTGCGTATATATAAGGTTTGTATGAGGGGTAAAACGTAGAGTCACAAGTAGTGATATGGAAAGTATAAAGCATGGAAGTTATCAGACAGATAATGAAAACCGGAGACTCCTGGTAAACAAAGGGGGAGGAAAGACATATGGCGTCATGAGGTTCAAATTTAAGAAAGAAAGTAAAATGTAAGTCGTAAATTACATAAACAGCAGAATGACAGTGCACTCTAGCAAAAGGAAAATATGAGCCATTTAAACTATGCAACGTCTGATAACCAGGTCTCAGGCAACACACGTATTTCAGCAGGAAAAAGTAAGCATAGTAATCTGCATTGTGACATATCAGTGAACCGGCACATCTAAATACAATGGGTGCTTGTTAGAATCCGGGGTCTCTGGTTGGCGCAGGTATGCACTTGCGACAAGCAGGGACCCTTTCCTCTAAGTCAGGGCGTAGGATTACCTCTTTAAAAATAACCCCTGCTCACCCTTTAGGTAACGTGGCGCGAGCAGTCAGGCTAGATTTCCAGAGGGCATTAGGTTAAGCATTCAAAGTGTCCCACACAATAACCACCAACCCACTACACAGAGACACAAGGCTGTATTTATGTAAAAATAAAGTTCTTTATATATAAGATTTCTTTACGCAGACTTTCAATGCTTTTAGGCAGTCCACAGTTCTTAAAATGGCACTTTTCTATTCAAAATGAGCTTCCTTAGGGGTCTGTGCGCTTCGTAGCGCCTCCGGTACGCTTCTTACAACGTTTTAACCGTGTCTTGCCGTTTCTCACGCTTCTCGTGTGAGCAAAGTCCTATACTTTCAATGGAGTACAGTTGACACGAAGGTTGCCAAGGTTCACGCTTCACGCGTAAACAGCGTAGCGGGTCGAAAGCGCCAGTACGGCCCGAACAAAGCAACGGACGGGTCGTAGCAAAAGCGTGCAGCACACAGTACCTTTACTTTTGGGGGAAGAAGGTCGCAGCAGCCTCAGGGGTCCCTAGAGGGGCGTCCGACGTCGCGTTGTCGTCCTTCCTTGTCAGCAGGCGGCGATGCTTCGTGGGGCGCTTCAGGACGTTCCCAGGCACTCAACCCAGGTCAGAAGCAGGAGGGGCAGCTCGGGATCAATTTCTTCAGCGCGTCGCGCTGCCGGCTTCACGTAGAGGACGAACAGTGCATCGCAGGTCCTCACAGGGGGCTTCCACGGCCAGGGGGGTCGCAGAGACTCAGCGCTCGGAGCCTGATCAGTCTCTTCTTTGCTGTGCGAGCTACGGCTCGGGGGGGGCAGTTGCTTGCGGTGCTTGGGCTCGGTAGACATGCCCTTGCGGTGCTCACAGTAGCCCTGGGGCGCAGATGTCGCGGTGCTCAGATGAGGGGCATAAGGTCCTCTGGGGTCAGCGTTACAGGATCGCCTCCAGCAGCTTCTCTTCTTCTTGGGGAAAGGTAGCGCCCACTGTTCCTGGGGCGCAGTTCAGGGGGCAAGTTCACCAGCAAGCCCTTGGAGATTGTTTGATAAGCACAAGTTGAATTTCAAAGTCTTTCAGTCTTTTCCTCCTCTCCTTCAGCAGCAAGGCACCCACCACAGGCCAGTCTCACAGGTCAGAGACAGTAATCCTCCATGCAGCTTTCCCAGGTCCTTCTCTTCAGGCAGAGTTTCTTCTTGGCGCAAACAGGATCTGATTTCTTAGGAGCAGGGCTCCTTCTTTTATACAGCAATTCTTTTGTTCTTTGTCGCCAGGGGGCCTGGGCCTGGCTCAGTCCGGTTTTGGAGCACTTTGTTGTGGTGACTCTGCTCTTTCCTTTCAGCAGCAGGGCAGAGAAATCAGCCGCTCCACAGGGGGCGGAGCCGGAACTGTGGTGGCAGAGCACAGGTCTATTCAGAGTCAAGGTGTACTCCTCCCACCCATCCTGGTGTAATCTCTCTACCCACCACCTGGCAGCCAGCCTGTCTCCTGGAATTCCCCAGCCCTGCTCCCCACTGAAACTAGGCAGCACACACACACACAGCAGGCGGCCTGAAATGGCCAGGTCAGTAAATACTAATTTTCTAAAAGTAGTATTTACAAACACAGGATATTAAAATAAACTTTACTAGAAGAAGTATTTTATTATTCTGAGTTCAGGCATACTAAACTTGACTTTCTACCATGCTCTATGGGTCCACTGGGATTACAGCGTGTAGTAATTCCAGCAGCCCATTCTGGCCTATGGAGAGCAGGTAGCCTTCAATAGTGAAAAACGAAAATGGCTGTAATTCACTATTAGGACATGCCACACACATCAGGGCATGTCCTACCTTATCCTACAATGCACCGTGCCCTTGGGCCTACCAGAGGGGTGACTAATATGTAGTTAAGGGAAGGTTTAGGGACTGGAAAGTGGGTGCACTTGCGCAGTCAGCATGACAGTACCAGACTGCACGCAGGTTCTGCAGTGGCAGACCTTAGACACATTTTACTAGGCCGCTTCTGTGGGTGACACAACCAGTGCTGCAAGCCCACCAGCAGCATTTGTATTTATAAGCCCTGGCACTCCCGGTGCACTTTACTAGGGGCCGATAGTAAACCAAATAAGCTAAACATGGACACCAATCAATGTATACATTTTTCATAAGTGAGAGCATATGCACCTTAGCACTGATCAGCAGTGGTAAGGTGCCCAGAGTCATAAAACAGCCAACAACAGGTCAGAGAAAATACAGGAGGAAGGGAAAAAGTTTAGGGATGACCCTGCAAAAAGGGCCAGGTCCAACACAACCCCCTTCCAGCCAAAACGCAGGGCAGACCAATCACCACCGTGATGGTCTTCCCTGCTTGGGGCGATAGAACAAGGACCTGGCCCGCAACTGCAGGGGCAGACTCCAGTTCTACGCCAATCTGAACCTATTGGACTTCCTCTGTCCATACTCTGAGGGCCCACCACGCCAACCCATGGGGAACCCTTCTCCTCACCTGTGGACACCACCTGTGCAACACCTAACCTTAACTGGCCCACAGGTGTGTCCCAACAGACAGACAGCAAAATGCTACAGCGGCCACTGACAGTAGTCAGGGATGAGACCCAGGCCGTATGCCTCTCAGGGCTCTCAATCCTCTGTGGTGCCAGGGAGCGGGGGGCAGTAGCCCCAGGTGCTTGGCACCCTTTGTCCATTCTCCCTCCTGTCAGGTCAGGCATGACATTCTGGCACTGACCCACCAGCCCCAGGACTGTACCCGGCGGCTGGACCAAAGACTGGGGTGGCCTCTCCCACACCCGGTCCTCCTCCTTGGGGCTCTGTACCCTCCCACCTGGAGTGGTACCCCCTTCCAGAATTGCCAGGGCACCTGGGGCAGGTGTCCTGCACAATTCGCCCACCAGTTCAGGGGTTCTATCCTGCAACTGGGCGTCCAGGTCAGGGGGGACACCCTGAACCTGGCCCTCCAAACTAGGGCCTAAACCCTTCAGTTGAGCCGGGGTCAGAGGCGAGGACTCCCTCCCTCTGCACCCCCTTCCAGAGTACTGCCCACTCCCAACTGGCGTGGTACCCCTAGAAGCAACATGGGTCAGGACACTGATTACAGTGGTCTCACCCTCCAGGTCAGACAACACCTGAACCTGGCTTCCCGACCCTGGGACCAACCCATGCGGTTGAACGCTCGCCTGGTGCACCAGGACTTCCCGGAGAGCACGCATGCCCCCCCTGAGGGTGACACATAACTCATGTGTTGTGTGACAGTCTGCCTGGCGCAGATCTTCCGACCCCTGTCCCTCTGACAGTGCATGAAGATCCCCCAGGACAGAAGTGGTGTCACCATGGTCATTCACTGGTGACGCAGCCCTTCTGGCCGGCCCCTGACCCACTGGTTTTTCCACTGGGTACTCTTTCCCCCTCTCACCCCTCAATCTGGACTTCTGCACCCTCCCAACTGCAGTGGTACTGCCAGACACCAGAACTGAGGGAGGCCTGCTTACAGACACTCCCTGTTTACCAGACACTAGGGGATCCCGCACAACGGGCAGCCCCTCAGGACAGACTAGGCTTCCCACCTGGTGTTCCCTTAAAGAACCATCCAGGCTCTGAGACTGAGGTTGGGCACTACTGGGACATAATCCATTCTCACTCCTTCCCCTTAAAGACAGGACGTGAGGCCCTACACCCCTCTCACTACTACCGGACCTAGCTGGGCTACTCTGAGCCACTTCCACCACACTGGGTTTGAAGATTCCTGAACCACTCCTCTTGGGATCACTCCCCAATGCCTTTCCAGACCCTCTGGACTCCACCAAAAGGTCTGCCTCCAATGTGAGCTCTCTGCGGTCAGAGAACTCACCCTCACCCTCACACAGGTGTTGGCATAGCTCTGGAAAACAGGGACTTACAATATGCTCTCCCACAATTGGATCACACAGCCCCCTAGCAGGGTTAACCAAACTATCCTTCACCTTACCATCCAGTGCCTCACACACGTACTCCACACGACTCTCCTGAGACTGGCAAGACAGTATCTGACTGTCTCTGTCACACAACCCACACTCTTCTGGGCGGTCTTCACACTCACCCACCAGGACTTCAAGTTTGGGGGAACCCCTCTCCCTGCACCTCTAAGCTAGAGTCAGTAGAGTGTCCCTCCCACCACTAGGACCTTGAACCCCTGCGCCAGTTACCCTATTCCCTTCAGTGATACTGCGCACTACTGGAGCTACCTCATGCCCTTGAACCTCCTGGTGTATGTTAACCCCCTCCTTCAAGTCAGGCGCCATATCTCTGAGTGTGCGTACTACTCTCTCAGCACTAGAAAATTCAATCTTGCTGCCACCATCTGAGCTGGATTCCTCCTCCCACTCAGCAAAGCTCAATCTCTGAGCTATACATATTTCTTGTTGCTGGGCTGAGACACTCCTGGCCTCAAGCCTCTCGAGCTCCATATCATATTTCTTCATTATGAAGTCATGCTCCATCTGAATCTTTCTTTCTTCAACAGCCATTTTCTTTTCTTCCAGAGCCAGCTTCTTGCTTTCAAGCTCCAATTGGCTTTTTAATTCCAGCTTTGCCAATGTTATCTCATGATCCCTGGTGGCCTGTCTGTCTGCCAGCTCCTCTGGCGACAGGCCTCTGCCAAAACTGTGAACGCTTTCCGCTGGTTTCAATGGTGTAACTTCCTTAGTTGCCCCCCTTGATTCAATCCAGGCTTTGAGCGCCTTGTAGAGATCTGATTTGTTTTTGCATCCTGCATGTGGAACCTTGAGCTTTCTGCAGAAGTACTTGAGTTCAGTTCTCTAGTAGCTGTCCAGTTTTGACGCCTCCCATTCCATTCCTAGGATTTCAGAGGTTTCAGAGATTGATTTCTCAATGCTGTTTGGGCCAGGCATGACTCCAAACACAAGGGACCTTCTTTCTTGGCAAGCGAAGTTAAAATTTTAACGTTCTGTGGCTCAAGCTACTGGACTGTCCTCACTGTGCAATGGCTAGTAATCACTGCGCAGACACCAAGAATGCAAATCCGTAAATCCTCACCGCTGCCACCAATGTTAGAATCCGGGGTCTCTGGTTGGCGCAGGTATGCACTTGCGACAAGCAGGGACCCTTTCCTCTAAGTAAGGGCGTAGGATAACCTCTTTAAAAATAACCCCTGCTCACCCTTTAGGTAACGTGGCGCGAGCAGTCAGGCTAGATTTCCAGAGGGCATTAGGTTAAGCATTCAAAGTGTCCCACACAATAACCACCAACCCACCACACAGAGACAAAAGGGTGTATTTATGTAAAAATAAAGTTCTTTATATACAAGATTTCTTTACGCAGGCTTTCAAAAATACAGTTCTCTACTTAAATGAGGTTCCAGTTACTTTCAATGCTTTTAGGCAGTCCACAGTTCTTAAAATGGCACTTTTCTATTCAAAATGAGCTTCCTTAGGGGTCTGTGCGCTTCGTAGCGCCTCCGGTACGCTTCTTACAACGTTTTAACTGTGTCTTGCCGTTTCTCACGCTTCTCGTGTGAGCAAAGTCCTATACTTTCAATGGAGTACAGTTGACACGAAGGTTGCCAAGGTTCACGCTTCACGCGTAAACAGCGTAGCGGGTCGAAAGCGCCAGTACGGCCCGAACAAAGCAACGGACGGGTCGTACTAAAGCGCGCAGCACACAGTACCTTTACTTTTGGGGGAAGCCTCAGGGGTCCCTAGAGGGGCGTCCCAGGTCGCGTTGTCGTCCTTCCTAGTCAGCAGGCGGCGATGCTTCGTGGGGCGCTTCAGGACGTTCCCAGGCACTCGACCCAGGTCAGAAGCAGGAGGGGCAGCTCGGGGGCAATTTCTTCAGCGCATTGCGCTGCCGGCTTCACGTAGAAGACGAACAATGCCTCGCAGGTCCTCACAGGGGGCTTCCACGGCCAGGGGGGTCGCAGAGACTCGGCGCTCGGAGCCTGATCAGTCTCTTCTTTGCTGTGCGAGCTACGGCTCGGGGGGGGGGGCAGTTGCTTGCGGTGCTTGGGCTCGGTAGACAGGCCCTTGCGGTGCTCACAGTAGCCCTGGTAGCAGATGTCGCGGTGCTCAGATGAGGGGCACAAGGTCCTCTGGGGTCAGCGTTACAGGATCGCCTCCAGCAGCTTCTCTTCTTCTTGGGGAAAGGTAGCGCCCACTGTTCCTGGGGCTCAGTTCAGGGGGCAAGTTCACCAGCAATCCCTTGGAGATTGTTTGATAAGCACAAGTTGAATTTCAAAGTCTTTCAGTCTTTTCCTCCTCTCCTTCAGCAGCAAGGCACCCACCACAGGCCAGTCTCACAGGTCAGAGACAGTAATCCTCCATGCAGCTTTCCAAGGTCCTTCTCTTCAGGCAGAGTTTCTTCTTGGCGCAAACAGGATCTGATTTCTTAGAAGCAGGGCTCCTTCTTTTATACAGCAATTCTTTTGTTCTTTGTCGCCAGGGGGCCTGGGCCTGGCTCAGTCCGGTTTTGGAGCACTTTGTTGTGGTGACTCTGCTCTTTCCTTTCAGCAGCAGGGCAGAGACATCAGCCGCTCCACAGGGGGCGGAGCCGGCATTGTGGTGGCAGAGCACAGGTCTATTCAGAGTCAAGGTGTACTCCTCCCACCCATCCTGGTGTAATCTCTCTACCCACCACCTGGCAGCCAGCCTGTCTCCTGGAATTCCCCAGCCCTGCTCCCCACTGAAACTAGGCAGCACACACACACACACAGCAGAGGCGGACTGAAATGGCCAGGTCAGTAAATACTAACTTTCTAAAAGTAGTATTTACAAACACAGGATATTAAAATAAACTTGACTAAAAGAAGTATTTTATTATTCTGAGTTCAGGCATACTAAACTTGACTTTCTACCATGCTCTATGGGTCCACTGGGATTACAGCGTGTAGTAATTCCAGCAGCCCATTCTGGCCTATGGAGAGCAGGTAGCCTTCAATAGTGAAAAACGAAAATGGCTGTAATTCACTATTAGGACATGCCACACACATCAGGGCATGTCCTACCTTATGCCTACAATGCACCCTGTCCTTGGGCCTACCAGAGGGGTGACTAATATGTAGTTAAGGGAAGGTTTAGGGACTGGCAAGTGGGTGCACTTGCGCAGTCAGCGCGACAGTACCAGACTGCACGCAGGTTCTGCAGTGGCAGACCTTAGACACATTTTACTAGGCCGCTTCTGTGGGTGGCACAACCAGTGCTGCAAGCCCACCAGCAGCATTTGTATTTACAAGCCCTGGCACTCCCGGTGCACTTTACTAGGGGCTGATAGTAAACCAAATAAGCCAAACATGGACACCAATCAATGTATACATTTTTCATAAGGGAGAGCATATGCACCTTAGCACTGATCAGCAGTGGTAAGGTGCCCATAGTCATAAAACAGCCAACAACAGGTCAGAGAAAATACAGGAGGAAGGCAAAAAGTTTAGGGATGACCCTGCAAAAAGGGCCAGGTCCAACAGTGCTCTAATGTACCGTGATTTGAGAGAAAAGACATTATACAATAGCAGTAACCAGGAGAAGAACATCCGCTGTGAATAAAACGAAAAGCTAGTGGTATCACGATTGAAGTCAAGAAAAGAGAAAGGAAAATAAAATAAAATGAAATAAAGTTGGAAGGAGCTACTTGTTAGAGGATATGGCAACTGTGAGGAGCCGGGTAACCCTATTGTTAAGAATCTGCCATCCTACATACAGGATACCAAACACATACTTAGCATCCTCACAGACATACAGTGGCAACCCAATATGATTATGGCTACTCTTGACGTAGTTTCTCTCTACACATCCATAAAACCGGACCTAGGATTAAAAGTAGTGACCAAATCTCTTCAGTACAGATCAGCATCATTATGGGAACACACCAACATGGTTACTAGCATGATGGAGATCATACTCAATAACAACTATTTCTTGTATGACCACCAATGGTACAAACAGATAAAGGGAGTGGCTATGGGTTCAATATTTTCACCATCCTTTGCCAATCTGTACATGGGTGCCCTTGAAACAGAATGGTTATGGGGTAAAAAAGCAGCACAATGGACAGATTACTTCGTCTACTGGGGGCGGTACATTGATGACTGCTTGTTGCTTTGGTCAGGCTCACAAGAAATGCTGGACTCCTTTTGCGAATACCTCAATTCCAACAATATGGACATGAAATTCACATGTGAAGCTAGCACAAACTGTGTCTCTTTCCTTGACTTTGAACTATACATCAAGGATGACACTTTACATAGCAAGCTCTACCGCAAGGAGACTTCTTGCAATGCGATCCTACACGCTAGCAGCGCACATCCTCTGCACCAAATACAAACAATTCCCTATGGAGAATTCACAAGGGCCAGGAGAAATTGCAGTGAGGATACTGAAATTAAGAGTTGTATAAACGACATGCAACACAGACTTACCCAGCGTGGTTACAAACCACAGATCATCAAGAAAGCGACTAACAGAGTAAACAACATCCAAAGAGAAACGACTCTGCAACCTAAAACCCACAAAGAAAGAGATAAACGAGGGGAGGAGCCTAGCGCGCAACCAAGATGGCCGCGTAGGCGCGAGGCTCCCGAGGACCTCCGCGACCTCCTGAATTAATCCTGGCGATATCCTGTCCTTGTTGAGGGGACTGTGTCGGTGAACCCGAGCTGAGGCGCCGCCCGTTTTTTGGGCTCGAATCGGACCCCGAACACCGGTGGGAGCATCGATTGAAGGTTGCGGCCTTCTCCTCGCCGGCCCCCCGGATTGGAGTAGTGGGGCGATCCGGGGACGAAGTGAATAACAGCGGCGAGCGGGGCTGGGCGACTCGCGTACCCCGCACTTTCACTTTCGCTTTTGCGCCCTCCTTGCCCCAGGCGGGGTCGGGCTGCGGTGCGGGGTGCGGTGGTGTTGCCTTGTCCAGGTGCCCGGCTGACCCGCCGGCGGTGGGTTGACCCGCGGCCCGGTGGTCGCCCCCGTCCCCCCCCTGACACCCGTGATTTGGTGTGGCGGCCCGTTTGGAGATCTTGGCACGACGGTGTAAGGGCCAGCATGTCCACCAAACAAGATGGCGACCGGGCGAAGATGAAGACAACCCGCCGTGGCACGGCGCACCAGGCCAATAGTATGGATCGCTATACGCTCCAGAAGGGTTCTCCGGAGACAGCGCGGTCATCCCTGGTGGGCCCGACGGAGGCGCCTGCCCAACCGGTGGATCTGACCCTCCGGGACGTCATGGGCGCCATCGCAGAGATGAAGGCCTCGGTGGACCAGCGTTTCGATACCTTGGCGCAAAAAATTGACTCGGTCCTGGTGGATGTGGGCCTTGTGAGGGCAGACTTGTCAAAAACGAACGACCGAGTTGACTCCCTGGCCCACACCACAACGAGCCTCACGACGGACGTGGTGGCCCTCCAGAAGGAGGTGCGCCGGCTTGGCCAGGCGAGCGCCCTGATGGACCGGCGACTGGAGGATTCCGAGGGTCGGGCCCGGAGGAACAATGTTCGCATTATTGGTGTGCCGGAGGGCCGAGAGGCGGAGGCGGCAGATCTCTTCGTGGAAGAATTGATCCTGACCCATCTCCAGCCCCGGGGGCTGAGTAAGCTTTTTGCGGTGGAGCGTGCCCACCGGGTCCCTGGGGGCCGCCCTAAGACCGGTGCCCCGCCGCGGCCTATTATTGCCCGGATTTTTAATTTCCGGGACAGAGACGCCATCCTCCAGACCTCCAGGCAACAGGGACCGGTCAGGCTGGACAACATGGATGTACACTTCTACCCAGACTTTACTCCGGCGGTCCAGAAGCAGCGACAGAGCTTTCTTGGTATTAAACGTCGCCTAAGGGACCTAAACCTCAAGTACTCAATGCTCTTTCCGGCTAAGCTGAGGGTGGAGGTGGATGGCCGTACGCACTTCTTCGACCGGCCCGAGGCGGCCGGGGACTGGTTAGATACTTTGCCTGGAGATCGGGGTGGGGGGGGCGCGGCTGGCGGGGAGGGCCCGCCGGATCAGAATTGAGGGGTGACTGTATAGGCCTTGCTCTGGATATTATTCCTTTACCATATATTGCTTTCGTATGTTCCCCTCCCATGGAGGTCGGGTGGGGTCTGCTGGGGGCTTCCCTCCTCCTCTGGGGGACTAGTTAGTACTTATCTATGGGGCGACAGGCACACTGCACTTTGGGGGGGCTGTCTGGGCTCATGCAGGGGTGCAGGGTGGGGGGAGTTCTGTTGGGACCGGGGGGTGGGGGGGGTGTGTTGTTTGTTAACACCGCAAGGCAAACCCGCAACTGTTTTGTTGTTTTTAAGATGCTCGGTGGGGGGCGACTGATTGTTTTGACGTATGACGGGGGGTAGGGATTTGATTGTGTTGTCATGGAATGTTAACGGCCTGGGGGATAGGATTAAGCGTGGTGTGGTCCTGCAGTATTTAAAACGTATTTCACCAGATGTTGTCTTCCTGCAGGAGACACACCTTATAGGTAACACCTTTCATGCAATGAATCGGCGGGGATATCGTTTGGCGGCCCACTCCGGCTTCACTTCGGGCTCGCGGGGGGTGGGTATTATGGTCAAGAACTCGCTCCCGTTGGAGATTGACGAGGTGCGCCATGATGAGAGGGGACGTTACACTGTTCTGGTGGGACGAATGGAGGGTAGAGTGTTTATCTTTATATCAGTGTACGTCCCGCCTGGGTTACAAGCCACTACATTTGCGGACCTGGGGCGCCTCCTTCTGGACCTTCCGGGTGGCCTGTTGGTGGTTGGAGGGGACTTTAACGCGGTTGCCTCTGGGTCTATGGATCGCCATCCCCCTAGGGACCTCCCCCGGGCACAGGCGTGGCTGCCCGGCCTTTTAGACACGCTGGGCCTGGTGGATTGCTGGCGCTTAAAGCATCCCGTATTGCAACAGTACACCTTCCACTCGGGGGCCCATGGTAGCCTCTCGCGGCTTGATTACATCCTTGTCCCGGCGGCCCATGCAGGGAGGGTGGGGGAGGTGCGCCATTTGGCACGGGGTATCTCAGACCACTCCCCATTGTTGTTGCATTTCGATGTCTTCCCGAGGGGGGATGGCAGAGTGGCCCCGATCAATGCATGGTATTTGCGCGACCCCACCATTCGTGCCGACTTGATCAAATCCTTACAGCGCTATTTCGATGAGAATGTGGGGTCGGTCCCGTCTGCCATCTCCCTGTGGGAGGCTTTCAAGGTGGTTCTTAGAGGGGAGGCCCTCTCCTTTATTTCCAATGCCCGGCGGCGCGAGCGGGAGGAGGTGACCCGGGTTGAGGCCGAGATTGCAGAACTGGAGGGTGACCTGGGGAGCGGGGTAACAGACGCCAAGTTGCATGTTTTGCACTTAAAGCAGGCGGCCTATCGGGCCCTCGTCACGGAGGCGGCCAGGGGCCTCAGTAGAGAGCAGCAGGGGCGATTGTATGATGTGGGTGACAAGGCGGGCAAATTGATTGCGTGGTTGGACAAGAGGGAAAGAGCGAGCCGCGTAGTGCCTTTGATTGAGAGCATGGATGGTGTGTGCGTCACTGAGCCGGAAGCCATTGTCTCCTGCTTCGCGGATTATTTCCGCGAAGTCTACTCCCCGGTTTCTCCCTGCTCGGAGGAAGATTCCCATGCCTTGCTTCGGGACATCGCACTGCCCTCCCTTACGGTGGAGGACAGGGATTCGCTGGATGCCCCGCCCACCTCGGACGAAATTGCCTCGGCTATTCGCTCGGTTGCATCCGGCAAGGCCATGGGCCCTAATGGTATTCCCATTGAGCTATACAAACTACGCCCGGATGTGTTGGCGCCCCACCTGCGCGCGATGTTCCTTGCGGCCCACTCGCAGGGCTCCCTCCCGCCGGACCAGCGTCTGGCTACAATTGTGGTGATCCATAAGGAGGGGAAGCCCCGTGAGCGGGTCACATCCTATAGGCCAATTTCGCTTCTGAACGCGGAGCCCAAAATCCTCGCCAAGGTGTTGGCCAACCGGTTGGTTGGCGTGGTGGGCGATTTGGTCCACCAAGACCAATCGGGCTTTATACCACACCGCAACACGGCGCTTAATCTGCGGCGCTTACACGGGGTGCTCGCGCGTGTCCCGTTTGTGTGGGAGCCGGCCATCTTGGCGTCCTTGGACGCCACCATGGCGTTTGATACGCTCGAATGGCCATATATCTGGGCGATGCTGGCGAGGTTTGGGTTCGGCCCGGGTTTCGTCAGCTGGGTCAAATTGCTATATTCGGGCCCGTTGGCGCAGGTGGTGGTGAATGGGCGAGTATCTGCCCCGTTCGCGCTGGGGCGGGGCACGCGACAGGGTTGTCCCCTGTCGCCTCTCCTGTTCGCCCTGGCCATGGAGCCCCTGGCGGAGTGGCTGCGGTGGCACCCTTCTATCCGTGGTCTCCGCTGGACCCCCGAGCATGAGGACCGCGTGTCCCTCTATGCTGACGATATCCTTTTGTATCTCGCCTCCCCGCGCAAGTCACTGATCGTCCTGGTTGATGTTTTGCGCTCCTTCGGTCGCAACTCAGGCCTGGTCATCAACTGGGCGAAATCCTGTGTCTATGTGCTCTCCGGGGAGGCCCCGGTCCTGCCACGGGACTGTCCGATCCAGATTGCCTCCCAGGGTTTCCGGTACCTGGGTATATATATCACTCTTGACCCGGAGGCCCGCTATGAGCGGAACTTGCTGCCCCCCCTCCAGCGTCTGAGGGAGGACGTGGTGCGCTGGCGGCGTCTGCCGCTCTCGCCGCTCGGCCGAGCGGCCTTATTTAAAATGATGTCCCTGCCGCGCTTCCTCTACGCCCTCCAGAATACCATGGACTTGGTCCCGGCACGCTACTTTCGCGAGGTGGAGGGCCTCCAGCGGCGCCTGTTCTGGGACGGGAGGCCGCGTATTGCTCTGGCTAAATTGACGCTCCCGTGGTACGATGGAGGGGTTGCCCTCCCGGACATCAAACGGTATTACTGGGCCTCCCAACTAGCTGCAATTAATCATGGCCTTTACGGGCCCGCCTTAAACCCGGCATTTGAGATGGACAGGACGCTTCTGCCCGGTGGCGATTATAATCGAGCGCTCTACTCTGGCGCGCCCGACTCCCGTTTGACGGGACCGACGCGTGTCATGGTGCGTGTCTGGCACGCGGCTAATGCAGCTATGGGGTGGAAGGACCGTTTGACCCGAGCGTCTCCGCTGTATGCATCTGAGAGGTTGGGCTCCCTGTGGACGTCGAAGGGCTTCGAGAAGTGGGACACGATCGGAATCAGCACGGTGGGAGATCTCTGGACGAGGGGGGGATTCAAAACTTTTGAGACGCTGCAGGCGGAGTTTCAGCTGCAGGGCAGTGAGTACTTTCGGTACCTACAGGTCCGCCATGCGCTGGGCTCCGTCTTCCCGGATGTTGCATCCATTCTGGAGTCTTCCCCCCTGGAGGACAGAGTGCTAGATGGCCATGTCCCGGACAGCACGATCTCCCTCATATACAAAAAATTGATTAACGATAGATCGTGTCTGCTGACTAGTCTCCGCGAGGCTTGGGTTGCCGACGGGCTGGAGCTGGACGACGAGGATTGGATTTCCGCGGTGGCCTCTCCGAAAGAGGTGGCCATCCCGGCTCGTCTTCGTTTCGTCCAGCTCAAGATCCTTCACCGGGTCTACGTGACGGGGCCAAGGCTTTTACGTATGGGTTTTGCCGGTGATGGAATGTGTAAGCGTGGCTGTGGTGCGTTGGCAACTTTCATGCATATACTGTGGGAGTGCCCGAAGGTGGAGCGATTCTGGCGTGGTGTGCATGAGGTTCTACGAATGGTTACGCGTGTCGCGCTGCTGCCTGAAGCGAGGAGATGCTTGCTGAATGTCTGGGAACCAAATGACTACTCGGTCCCGCAGGCGCGGTGGGTGACTCTGGGATACATGATAGCCAAGCGTGATATTGCCCAATTGTGGGGATCCCAGAGGCCCCCTGCGGTGTCGGCCTGGAAAGAGCATATGGATTGGTGTATGTTTCGTGAAAAGGTGGTGTATGTGGCGAGGGGTAAGCCTGGGGCGTGGATGAAACTCTGGGGCCCCTGGAACGCCTACCGCGGGGGTATTTGTGAGCCGCCGCTGCTACCGGCGGCCTCGCCGGCTCCGTCTCCCTAGATGGCGCTCCTCCCTTGGCCGCGGGCGCGCGGTCCCCCAGTCCCTGATCTACTCCCGTCCCCCCCTTCAGAATTTTGCTGCTGGTTTGGATCCCCCACTTATGGAGCACGTGTTGTCACTTTGGATCGAGGGTTGCCTTGCGGTTGTGGTTTGTTTACGTTGTTTTGCATTAAGAAAATGGAACCGTACTGTGGGCATGGAGCTTTGAGGCCTGCACCATTGATCACTCCTGCTTTCCTACTGTGCACCGCTGAGAAAATTTTTTGCTGTATGTATGTAATATGCTTTTGATGCTCTAGCGGCCGGCCGGGTGGTTGTAGGCCCATACCTGTAACTTCTATAAACTGCAATAAACGGTTTCAAAAAAAAAAAAAAAAAAAAAAAAAAAAACAATAAACCCATCTTTGTCGACAGCGCAAAAAAAAAAAAAAAAAAGAAAGAGATAAACAAACTGTGAGACTCATCACGGATTACAATGCCATCAGCACCACCAGGCGAAGAGTTTCAATAAACACTGGGGAACTTTATTGACCGACAAATCATTGAAAGACAACATAACTGCTCGACCACAAATCACCTTCAGAAGAGGAAGAACTCTTGGCAACAGACTTTGTTCCACAATACCACGCTCTGTAGCTATCTCGTCATGGTTGACGAACCACATTGTTGGTTTTTTCAAATGTGGATGCTGTGGAATCTGCAAATGGGCTATGAATGGCACCAAAGAATTCAGTGGCTGGAACGGTAGAAAATACAATATCACCTGCAACATCATCTGCAACTCCAATATTGTTGTATACATCCTACAATGTACTTGCAAACAACAATATGTGGGCAGCACGATCAGATCACTGAAATAACGTATCAGTGAACATGTCAGGGCTATGCACAATGAAGATGTCAAGTACCCCTTGGCCTCGCACATAGCGACATGCAACACACAAGGACCACGCAAGAGTCTATCCTTCTTTGGAATGGACATCGCCAGGAACAGTGTTAGAGGCGGAAATCGCGAATTGAGACTGAGAAGACAAGAGGCGTCATGGATCATGCGTCTACAATCAGTCAAACACGGTCTCAACATCGACCAGGAGCTACAGTACTTTTTGGGATCCTGATCCCTTCTACCTAGTTCTTTGTCTCGATGCACGTACATATGTGTTTTTTTCTTCCCTTTGTCTTTTTCCAGGTTTGCAAGCTCTCAATGGTCGATTCTGAATAATTTTGAATATTGTTTTTTACCCGTTCTTTTAGGTTAACCTTAACATACAGTACTGACCGATTACATTTTTTGACACTGCACGTGGCATACCCTGATTATTTGTATATTCCCCAGATGCTAACATTTCTATGCATGTTTTTCTTAGATTCCTCTACTTTACAGTACTCCATTTATTGTACATTTAGTTCTCATATTTTCCGCAGTAACCAAATGCAAGTCTTCCTTCCTATCCCACTTTGTCACTTTTTACTACTACTCCTGTGAAATTTCGCCACTCTTACTCCTCCCTTTGCTAACCTTTTGTTTATTTTCGAGGCTCCATACCTAGAAACATCTTAAGCCCTCTTTCATTGCGTTTGGCAATGAGTCAGCTCGCACCCTTGGTTCTCCTAACGTACTTCTTGTTATTTTGCTACATGCCTTCTGTCCGTGCCCGGCATCAGTATCGCCCTAGCAACGCCCAGTTGTCCTCACTTCCGGCTTCCCGCACCGGAACAACCGCCACACATTCTAGTCTTTGTTTACCGACCCTCGCTCACCTTACTTAAACTTCCGGTTTTTACTGAGATTCGTGTCCCGCACCTTGGAGAACACGCCGATCCCGCATCCGAGATCCCAACCGTACCGGTAAGCCAGCGCTCCACTCGCCCGTTATTTACCCTTTTCTTGCGCTCAACTACAGTTTTATTTCCATCTTTTCTACCCCTTTTTTCCAGACTCTCGTTGAAGCCTAACTTATACGTCGGGCTTTGGCTTACCGCCTTGTTAGTTTTCTCGCTGGGATTTAGACACCTCCCTACGCCGCGATCTGGCCACCCGTGCCGTTACCCGGCTCCTCACAGTTGCCATATCCTCTAACAGGTAGCTCCTTCCAACTTTATTTCATTTTATTTTATTTTCCTTTCTCTTTTCTTGACTTCAATCGTGTTACCACTAGCTTTTCGTTTTATTCACAGCGGATGTTCTTCTCCTGGTTACTGCTATTGTAAAATGTCTTTTCTCTCAAATCACGGTACATTAGAGCACCCATTGTATTTAGATGTGCCGGTTCACTGATATGTCACAATGCAGATTACTATGCTTACTTTTTCCGGCTGCAATATGTGTGTTGCCTGAGACCTGGTTATCAGACGTTGCATAGTTTAAATGGCTCATATTTTCCTTTTGCTAGAGTGCACTGTCATTCTGCTGTTTATGTACTTTACAACTTACATTTTACTTTCTTTCTTAAATTTGAACCTCATGACGCCATATGTCTTTCATCCCCCTTTGTTTACCAGGAGTCTCAGGTTTTCATTATCTGTCTGATAACTTCCATGCTTTATACTTTCCATATCACTACTTGTGACTCTAGGTTTTACCCCTCATACAAACCTTATATATACGCACCTTGCAATGCTTATTTATCTTACTCCGATGATCGTGGTTCTCTTCCTTGATTCACACCCACAGTCTTTTCTTGCTGTGTTCACTTTGCGCTCTTCACCCTGGTGTAGTTTTCTGACAGCTACGGATTATTCACCTCTCTCAGTTGCTCTCTTATAAATTAGTCACCAATTACATGCATCCTTCACATAACATTTGTCTCCACAGGTTGTCTTTTCTTCCATTACTTTAAACAGTGTTCATACAGTGGCCCTATTTTTACCTTGGTTTTACAATTTACTTTTTCTTATCTCCTTTGTTCTTTTGTCCTTCTCAGCCCTGATGAGTCACAATTGGTACACGTTGTGACGAAACACGTGTCGGCTGATTTATATTCATTTTGTATTGGTCTGAACTCACATACATAAAGAAGTTTTGCTCATGATACAACTGATGTCGACCTTTGTGATTTCATAACAGGAGATCTCTGATATCTATTTGATCTTTGATGGGCACACCCAGAACGTAATTCTCACACGTGTGCACAGGACTTCATTTCTAAATTTGTTGATGTGGGCCTTGACCCACTCATTTGCAGGGGTTATTTCCTTGGGTTTGTTCCCCCTGACCTGGTAGCACCGGAAACACTTGATCTCAGTGACACTAACTTCGCACACGCTTGAGCGCCAACCTTCCTCAAACTCAACCAAACCCTTCACCACTGTTATTATAAAAAATATAATGTTGGAAACGTCTTGAGGTAAATGAAGGTTTTTTTCAACGTTAATAGAGAACACCAGTTGAGTGCATCCTTCCTTCTTGAAGTACGATCTTCGAACTGTTAGTGGTAATGGTGGTTCAAAGAGGAGTTGGAGTGCACAAGAATACACAAGGTAAAATAATAATGTTATGCCAACGTTCACATACAAAGGAACAGAGCGCATGGTAGAAGCGTAATGTGGGCGTGCAATGCAGTGGTGCAAGCCTGTGTGCATGTACACTTAGTAATCAGCTCACTACAGTGCCCCAAAAGCCAACGCCACGTGTCTGTAGGGCAGCGCTGCCCACTGGCTCAGGCCTACAGTACGGTCCAGCAGGTTCTTAAAATGAGACAGATGTGACTGAATGAGGTCAGCGATCACATCGTTACGCAGGGTAACATCGGTTGTTCGCACCTTTGCACACAAGCTGATGCACCCCACCCCTCTCGCAGCACTGCGCTCAACACGTGTCTGTAGGGCAGCGCTGCCCACTGGCTGAGGCGTACAGTACGGTCTAGCAGGTCCTTAGAATGAGACAGACATGTGACTGAATGAGGTCAGAGAACACATTATTAAGCAGGGCAATATTGCTTGTTTGTACCTACGCACCCAAGCTGATGCATCCCACCCCTCCCGCAGCATCGTGCTCAATTGCAGCCCCTGTGCACCCAGGCCCCACTGCTCACCTGCTGTCATTGTTGTGTGTCCAAACACGACGGGCAGCAGGGTTCACAATTCAGGAGCAGTGTTGATTGTGACGATGGTGTATGCCTTATGGATCTCTTTTTTTATTGCGCATTGTGATATGCGAGGTGGATGCGGCCTTATCACCTGAGGCAGTGTAGAAGAACTGGGACATGTGGGGGCGTCGTTATCCTATTTATACGTATGCAAAGTGGGCTGGGCTTGCGTACACCAGGCGAGCCTAGGAGTGTGAATAATAGTTTTGGGGACCTGGGCGTTGTTCAGTTCCTGCCTGACCAGGAAGTGTACTTATGTGCGTTTCTGTTGCAGTTTTGACGTCGCAGAATACGCAATTGACAATAATGTAGCATGTACCGGGAGGGCGGCAACTATCGCTAATGAGATGCTGTTCGAAAACATTGAATGGCTAACATCACATGTCGTTGTCAAGGTTGTGGATATGCGCAGAAACTCATGTCAATGGTGTGCGGTATTATTAAAAGTGTTGCTATCGCGAAGCGCACACGCGGGAGGATCAGCAGTGAGGCTACGTCATAAATAGTGATAACGTTCATTATAGTCAAGCAATGCATGCCAAATGTGAAACTGAAAGTCTCACATATGACACACTACTATATTGGTAAAGCCTGACAATAGAGAATACAGCAATACAAATGTACACATTACTGTTTACTGTTTGTCACATGTGATCTAGGATGTTCACTCTGCCCGTGGCTGATGATAACCCTTCGGGCCAGCAATACCTAGGCCGAAAAGCAGCACAATAATGTGCACACAGACCAGGGGCATCGTGTAACACACATTTGATTTTTGATGTAACGTTTGAGACGCATGGCCATCACACCTGGATGGCTAATGTACAGACCATGAATATTGATCAAGATGATGCATGTTGTGTGTAGTAGAAGATATGTGTACACAGCAAAAAAACTTTTCAAAAAAGCTCTCTAAGCAGAAGGGGTGTGTCTCATCAAACGCTGTAGAGAGAATGACTAAAATGGGTAGGGTCCTCCAACTGTTACAATGGGAAATGTTATGAACAAATCAAATGCTTTTTTTTAAGGTCACATGGCAATCGCACATCGAGGGCGCAAGGAGGCCGCACCCGACAAGATTTTGAGAAAATATATTTATCATAATATAAGTTTATTACAGTTAGAAATATATAAATGTTTAAACTATTTTAGATTATCGCTTGCTCTCATATACAGTTTAAAGTTATTTATATATAGTTTTGAGACATAAAAAAAAAGGAATGGCGTACCCGGCGCGACACCATACGTCTATGACGTAGCACAGGGCCTGGCAGCATGCACTCGTCGCATACGCAACACGCAGCAGGAGCGACCCCATACGTACATGACGCAACGCGTGGCTTGGTACTGCGTACCCGTCGGAAACCTATGTAGCAGCTGACGTGAACTCATACGTATATGAGGTTATGCGGTGTCACGAATCCGTCAGATACAAAATGTGCATCCTTTACGAGTTTAGCAATATGGCGGATAGGATTTGCGAGGTGATGGAGCTTGGTACACTAACGGTATGGGAGTGCAGTTTTCTGAACAAAATAAAAAGATATTCATATTTTTGGGGGAAGATATAAAACATTACTTAATTTTTTAAGTTAAAAAAAAAAAAAAGAAGTATAATAGAGTTCGAAATTACTTTAAAAAAAATTGAAAAAATATAGGTTTTATAAACATTAAAATATTAAATTAACATTTAACAAACCCTTGAAATTCACTGAAAAAACCATAGGTTTTACAGACGTGATAGTTAGGAATTAGCATTTAAAAAACCTTTGAAATTTCTCTGGTTTTATATGAGTCAAATGTCCAACTAACTATAACGTCCCTGAAACCTATGTTTTTTTTAGTGAATATATATACACATACACACTTTGGGACATGGTGAACGAGACCTATCCTGCTCTCCCTGAGAACCTTCAGGCCTAATTTACACAAACCGTACACGAGCGCCATGATGCAACCAAATACATCCTTAGGGCTGCTCTGGACACTGGCGTTGTTAAACAAAATAATTGAATGCATGCTACTGGGTTCTATGGAAACATCCAGGAGTGATTGATGCATGTGATTTTTGATGGAGCAGGCTTATTTAAGCAAATGCTGATACGGTGCTAGAGAACTTAAGAATGCTTTCTGGGAATACTTTTCTTCACTCACCAGGTCCACCAACAGTACAGAAAATTCCAGGGGTAGTAGAGGGTTCATGCGTACTGACAAAGCCGTCCTCACAGCCTGTCCCTTTTACAGAGAGAGAGCATGTGGCAGAGAAGGTGGCTATTAGCAGATGTAGAGGTCCCCAGCTGCAGCCATTGGATAGCCACTGTAGTCCCCCTCCGAGTGGGACAGAATTTATTTTTGTCTCTCCATCTGAAGTGCAGTTATTTTGAACCAGTGGGTCTTCCAATTGTTCAGTTTTGTACCTTTTCCCCTTTTTGTCCTCTCTCCACGTGTTCTATCAGATTGTGGCCAGGCATCAACAGAACATGTACCATCCTTTCCAGAGAAATCCAGACTCCGCTTCCCAAGAGTGCAATGCAATTGGTACCCAAGGTAGAGAGGGGTACAGGATGACACTCAATATCTCTTCCTCCTCAAGAAGGGCGAGAATCTGAGACACAAATCTGAGACTCAATGAGCCAAAAGTCCATTTTCAGTCCATTTAGAGAATGTTCTGTTAAGAGACCATGATGGCTTTGAAGGCTTTCCGCCTCTGTAGAGTCTGGGAAATTCAGGCTTTGATCATAATATTTCAGTCTTGTTCTTGCCCAGATGATTTTCCTGCTTCTTGGTAACCTAGCCACATGACAACTTGCACACATTGGCTCTACAATGGGAGATTCTCCTTAATGGCCCTGACAGTGGGGGTGTCTCTCAGGAAATATCTGCATATCGGAAGAGGCAGCCTTGGACCTTCAGTGGTAGATGGTCAATGCCTGCCTCACATGCAGCAGACTGTTCAGCCTTCCACAGCTAATGGTAGTGATAGGCTCCTCATCTATGGGCTGTGGTGGTCACCTGAATGAGGTGGAGGTCAGAGGCCTGTGGTCTCTTGTGGACGAGCAGTACTAAATCAACCTTCTGGCGATGCCCATTATCAGTTTGCTCCTTTATGCCTTCCATCAGGGGTAAGTCAGTACAGATCCAGAAAGACCACACGGCTGCCATGTGGCTCTGTAACAATCAGATTGGAACATAATGCTGCATCCTATGTCAATAGGTTCTGAGGATGAGGCAGTGGCTGAGTCTGTGCATGATCTTTCTGACAGCTGGTCACGTGGTGGGTTAACTAAACATCTTAGTAGATGAACTCAGCTAGTGTCAGGGGTGGCAGCTCCCGGAGTAGCTCAGGGTGTATTTGTGCAGTTGGGTGTGCCCTTTGTAGATATCATCGTTACCAGTCAGAATGCCCGAACAAACATTTGTGCCCTGGACCCTCTTCAAGGCGCCCTAGGAGGTGCATTCTGCCTTTGATGGGACTCCAGGGCCCTATATTTATTCCTACCCCAGCCCCGGATTCTACAGGTCCTGAAGGTGGTCAGCAGGATCCAGCCCCAAAACATCTTGATAGCTCCAAATTGGGCTGGATGACTGGTTCCCTGACCTGCTAAGTCTGGGCATCTGCCCTCTACTTCAACAGTCCCTTTGGGAGAACCTGCTGTGTCAACAGGGTGATAGAGTTTTGCACAGAAACCTCCACAACCTACTCCTCCATACATGGAGACTGAGCAGAATCAACTGAGTGACTTTGAGCTTTCGTCGGAGATGGTAGATTTGATTTTGCCTGCACACTGCCCATCCAGGAGGTTCATCTAATTTGGCCATTGGTCTAAGCTTGTCAACTGAAGATAGGGCAAGGCAGACCAATCTTCTTCAAGCCAAACTGATTTTATTTTGCATGTTCTGTCTCTGGCCTGCCAAAGCATTGCGGTGAGCATAATTAAGGATTACTTATTAGCCTTTTTGGATTTTGATTTCATGATTAGCCCTCTTTACTCGTGCCACTAATAGTGCATTTTTTAAAAGGACTTTCATATATTTTCCCCCCTGCTTTATTTATCATGCTACAGTAGGGACTTGATTGGGTCCTTCTCTTTTTGATGAGCACGTAGCTTGACCCTACACACAGTTGCACCTTGAGGCTGTTGACCCTCAAGATAGCTTTCTTATTAACATTCCTCTGCATATTGTGTCCGTGAACCGCAGACATTGTCAGTTCAATTGACATATGCCACTTTTTTATGACAAATTGGTGTTAGACTAGAGCATCCTTTCTTATGAGAGTGTAGTCACCTTTGCATGTGAGGTAGTCTATCACACTCCCTGTGTTCTATCCACCACACTCCGAGAAGGAGAGCCTAAGCCAGATAGATTATAAATAGGCACATAGTTTCTACACTGACAAAACTAAGGCGTACGAGGTTGTGTTTGCTAGTTCAAAAAAAGGAAAGGCAGGGTGAGGATAGTCGCTTATCTGTTCAGCCCACTTCTCAGACCCACCAACTTTTGGAGAATTCTGCTTTAGTAATTGTTGGACTTGGCTCTTTTTGCAGAGTCATCCCTGAACTTTTTGTATTCCTCCTGGTATTTTTTCTGACCTGGTGTTGGGGGTTTTCGGACTCTGGGCACTTTATCACTGCTGTCCACTGTTAAAGTGCATGTGTCTCTATTGTAAACTTGGTAAGATTGGTCTACACCTGTTTGGCATATTTAATTTACGTATCAGTCCCCAGTAAAGTGGTATCTCATATACCCAGGGCCAGTAAATTAAATGCTACTGGTGGGCTTGCAGCGCTGCTTGCACCACCCACCAAAGTAGCCTTTCAAACCTGTCTCAGGCCTCTGCCATTGCAGGACCTGTGCACGCAGTTTACTGCTGCTGTGACGTGGCACCTACAGTGGTTGCCACGTCGGTGACTCCCCTTTTACTACATATCAGTCACCCCTAAGGTAGGCCCTAGCTAGCCCTATGGGCAGGGTGCGGTGTAGGTAAAAGGTAGGACATGTGCCTTAACTGTTTGGCATGTCCTGGTACTGACACAGCCATTTTGGTTTCTCACTAATGTGAGGCTACCCTCTCATAGGAATGCATTGGGTATTCCCTGATATATGGTTCAGTGGTAATTCCTGATATGAGAGGAGTAGCGTGATCAAGTTTGGTATGTTTGGAATAGTGTTAATAAATGCTGCATAACAGTGTTCGTAGATTTATTATCACTATTTTAGAAATGCCACTTTTAGAAGTGGGCATTTCTGTGTGCTATGTGTCTTTGTGCCTGCCTGTTGTGTATTGCATGGCTGGCTGTGGAGTGACAGAGGCTGGGGAGGTGCAGTCGCTCCATAGGGGCTGGGTGAGTCCGCGCTAGGTTGAATAGGCCCATCTGCATTTGCAGTGGTGGGAGGAGTAGCACCGGGGCCTGAATAGGACTGTGCCTGCCTTCCACAATGCTGGCTCCGCCCCCCTGTGGTGTGTCTGGGGCCAGAGCCTACACTAACAATGAGGGTGTTTGTGCACTGTAAAGAAATATGTAAGTACCCCCCAGAACTGGTTTGGACCGGGCACCGAGCCCTGTGCCAGGGGTTAGAACAAAGACATTTTGCCATATAAATATTGGGGCTGTAACCCCATGTAAATGTTGAACTTTGTGCTTGACCAGGATGAAGAGGACTGCTGGACGCCAGGAGAAACCGCCGCGAAGGACTTCCCCTCTGCTAGAGGGCACTGTGAGCTGGCCTGCCTGGGCCCAGCCCTGCCCTGTGTGGTCTGAGCGCCTAGAGCAGGAGGATCCCTTTTACCACGGTTGTGCCCCTCAGCGCTGTGCCACACATCCAAAGCGCGTGATCGACGCTCTTCTGGAGTACTTGTCCTGAGCCCGAGGAGGGGGGGCACCAACGTTGCTCGTGACGAGCGCTGTGGGGCTAACTGGGTGTTCCCGTGTGGTGGTGGGACCCCAGCGAGTGCTCTGGCCAGCGTGAGGCACCGGGCAGTTGACAGTGGGTGAAACACTGTCCCATCTGCAGGATTCCCCTTTGGCACTCAGGAGAGCACGCTAGAAGGAGGACCAGGGATTTGAGCACAACGAAGCTCTCACTACGTATTCTCGGCCCGTAAGGAAGTCAGGCAGCGGACGCCAGACTGTGGGCGGAGTGCCCTCGAGGGGGAGAACCAGAAACCAGATGCCAGGCAAAGGCCAAGCCTTGCTGTGGGCAGGGCCCACTACAGTGAGGCGGCAATAGAGCCTTGGGGCCTCCCACCATCTGGGGGCCACTGGAAGTCCACAAACAAGAGCCGAGACTTCACGCCATGCCAACGTTGTGTGTTCCGGGCCGCGTTGTGGGTCCAGCCCAAGAGGCCATTGGCAAAGTTCACTTGGGGTGCTAAAGTAGCACCGACCTTTCTTTCCCGCATTCCTGGCATGGTAGCTGTGCCGCATGATTCCGGGCAGCTGCATACAGAGTCCAGCACCAGGGGCACACTCCAGGGAAGGAGACATGGGTGAGTTGCAACCCCTCCCCCCCCTTTTTGCATTATGGGGCTAGCCCAGAACGGGGCCTCCGCTTGGGAAACATTGACTTGGGGAATGCGACCCGGAGGGAGGTGATTTGGCCCTCCTGCAAAGTCTAGGCTTAATGTGTGCACCTTACTGAGCGTGCAATTCCTAATCCTAAACATCAAGGCACTCCGCCCACTCGGACCAATTAGTTGGATTGGTTGATGGTGATTTAGAACCCGCTCAAACACATTAAGACTCAGAATCCTTATTCTCTTTAACAAAGAACCACAAACTCATTATTTCTGTTAATCAAAATTTGTTTATCTAAAATTCCATTAATATTAGCATTTCTCTCTTCAAAAGTTTAGAATTTCTAGATCAATTTAATCATATCACAGAACATCATATTTACCTATTTTGACTATCTGGATTTTCGCTAACTCATTGGCTCTGCATAATCGAATTTTGTTGTTAATTTGTCCAAAAGGCAGGCCAGATCTCAAAGTCCGAAAGTCCTTTGCTCAGCACGTTTCAGTCCCAAAGATCGTCAGAGGACCAGAAATCGTGCCAGCATCCGTCATCGCCTGTGGAGTCAAAGAGGGTACGCAGTCATAGTAACCGCCAAATGTGTAAACCGCATCGCATCTCGCCCCTCCCTATTCTACTACTCTTTTTATAATAAATTTCGGGATAACATGAAACATTTTTGGGCGGAGAAAGATTTCTATTGGTCGGGGGAAAATGTCCGATTTTGGGACAGTCCAGGTTCACATGGATTTTGCTGATATGTTTCCGGTGATGAACCAATTCCGATTGTTGCAAAGTTTCTAAAATGTCCATTGTTCATTTATACCAGTTTCTGGTTTTCCGGGGTCTTTGGCAGTCCACCAATAACCTATCCTTGACAGGAACAGCGTGTACAGAGGTCGTTAGGAAGTTCACGGTGCCATCCGAGTCTGCGCAATAAACTTCGCGCCTCACGAGCCGGTGGCCACTTCTGAACTCGTTTTCTGCCGCCATGTTTCGATAGGCCCAAATGTCAACTTAAGCGAAACAAACACAAAAGAGTAATTAATACAAAGAAATGATGCTGCTAATGTTATACCCTTACTAATCCCTTTATGTATTAGTATTTTGCTAGCATATAGTGACATTTAAAGCAGTATATTCACCTTTTCGGTCCTCCACGAAGATGCAGACGTCACAAAAGCACATAAATCATGCGATATCTAATTACCATATATACTACAATTAATATGCGTACGTATTTTAGGGTTATTTTGCCATGCAAATAGCAAGTTCCCACGTGTAATTTGTGTATGCAAATTAGTTCATTTTAATGTATCACAGCACACAATTAGTATTTTATATTAAGTAGGTTAATCAATTAATACTTTTATGCAAAATAGAGGAGGTATACACAATTTTGCACTACCTGCTCCATCAATCCCCCCTTTGGTGATTTCGAACATCACCACACTACCTTTACATTTTGAAAAAATGTAGTAAAAGAAATGAATTCACTTCTCCTAATTATTTTGTTAGTTCACATAACTGTTTCACCTGTCTCTTCTTGTCTTGTTTTTCTATACATATTGTCTTTCCACTCTTCTAATTCTACTTCTTCAAATTCTCTCGCTTTTCTTTCTTTCTCTTTGTTTCTTACAGTTTCTCTTTTTATGTGTTTTCGTAATTTCCTTTTCTTGCTACATAAACATCCTAGTCTTCGAATTAATACTAAAATAATCACACGTTACTGGAAATAATATCTTACCAATAAGGGTACTACCTAGCTTAAGTAAAAAGTTCTTAATAGTAGAAAACTTTTTCCCAATCTTTTCCCAAATACCTTCAGCCTCCAGGGAACAATTTGCTCATGCAAATCAGTTATATTCTTAATGTATGTCTTCAAATCTTGACTTTCGTCAGAAATGTAAGTACAACAATGTTGAACTTTCAGCATTCCACAGACTCCACCCTCTTTTGCCAAAATTATATCAAGGGTAAGTCGATTTTGCATTACCATGGCACGCATGGCAACCATTTAGGTATTTACCAATAAAAATCCTCCAGCGGTGCTTGTTGACAAGCGATCCACTACTGTTGATAGTTTTCTAATTTTGTGTGCATTCAGAGATATTCCCACTGCTGGTATCAATGCTCCGAAAATGTCTCCTACAATTTCTGACCAAGATTCTATTTTTCTAAGTGTTAATTGATTACCTAACTCATGTGTACCATCTTTTCCTCTTCCCACATGGAATATCTTTGGGAAAGCCAGGCCTAGATAACATGTGCCATACCAATGATCTGGTAATCGATAATATGCTTTGTTCCCACAGATAAAATATATTCCAGGGAAAACTGGATCATTTCCTCCATTAAATCCCCATCCTCCCATGATTCTATAAGTATCATGGCAATCGCTGGTGCCTACGAAATAATTATCATATGCAGTTTGATTCCTTCTAATACACAACTTCCCTTTCTGAGGCCAATCTAGAGCCATTGTTGGACTAGCTTCTCCTTTCAAATGTTTTTCTCTTTCAACATCCCAGACTGTCTTTTCTTCCTTTCCCTCAGGTACTTTCCTTTGCATTTTAAATCTCCTTTCTTCAACCATATCCAAGAAAATCTTCTCCTCCTTCTTTAAACTGCAAGTTAGATTATTTCTAAATATTGATTCTAATGTTAATTCTTTAGTTTCTAAGAAAAATTCACCTAACACTTTCGCAGGTTTTACTTTATTCAACTTGTTAATTACAGGTACTTGTAAAAATACATTATCTGAAAAATAATATTCTAATTTCCCTATTTTGTAAAACAAACTTGCTATTACACTACATGTTATTCCATATGTTACTGGGAGGTGATGGTAAGTCACTCCCTCAGATACAGACGCCGGCAACTGCATGCAGACGTAGCAATCCCTCACGTTCATCGTCTTCACATATTCGTATAGTTAATTTTGAAAATACATTGTTAGAAAAATCAGTTATAGACCTATCTTTATGTAAGTAATTTCTATCTATTTTAGTCGGATATACCTTCTGAATCTTTTCTACATTAGTTTTATTCTCACTATGTCCTTCTATTGTTGCTAGTGTAACCTTAAATGAAGCCATTAGCGCTAACGCACTCCACAGAAGCATTAGTAATCCTGTACAACAACAACACATTTTGAACCATCTTCTAAGGAACACACATTTAGATTTTCTATTTTCTGTGTTTGCCATTTCGAAAAATGATCAGTGTCTTTTGACTTAGCCTCTTCAACTTCACAACTAGTTTTGTCTAACCCAAGGCTCTAAGCACCTACTTGGTTCTTTTCAGTTTTATTTCTTTTCCGGTAATTTATTGTTTCTCCATTTTTAACACTTTTATCTCTTCAGTTTGACATTTGATCGTCTTTTACTTTTCTTCCGTAGTCTTGTTGCAGAATTTCCTGAACATCCGTCTCTTCTCCGATGTCGGACAAGATAACTCTCAGGATTTCCGATTCTTCGTCTTCTTCAACCACTCCTGGTACAGTCACCTTTAGATCCCCTTGGCTGTCTGCCTCTTGTTTTATTTCAGGCAGTGCCACATATGACCATTCTGGCGACTTATACTTCTGGTTAGGTTTTTTCTCGTTCTCTTATTTTCTTCTGCTGTTGTTTGTTCCACGTCTTGCAATTTCTCTTGGCTAGACACTTCATTCACCTGTTCAGCCCTAGATGAATTTACTTGTGTCAATCAGTATCTTAACCTCTTTATCTTGTTAGGCCAAATGTCATCTTTTGCTGGCCTTTTCAACTTACTTCCTTTTTCATTTTTCTCAGTTCTCCATGCTCTCTTTCTCAGGACTCGACCTTCTGGTACCTCTTCATCACTGTCCTCGGATTCAGTTCCAACGTGACTTTTACTTTCAGTAGTTCCTCTTTCCACCACTTCTTTTTTATTAACTACTTCTGTCCCTCCTCGTGGTTCTTCCACACAATCTTCCTGCTGACTAACCGTCCCTTCCTCTAACATGATGTGTGAATTCCCTACAACTCCTCGGGGGTCTTCCGCAAAAATCGTTCCCTCACTCTCTGTATCTGGTACCTTACCATCTAATTTTATTACTTCAGGTGGAATTTCTCTTGAACTTTCATTCGGGACAGTCTTATTAAAAATGTCTTTTACACTTTCTTGACTGTTTTTAAACTCTCTCTTTTGTGCTTGGACAGGTTCGGTGTCTTATTCTGAGCTGGTGTCAGAAATCTGTAACTTCTTAAAGGAAGATTCTCTGGTGCAATAGCTGGGCTTTGTTCTGGTTCCCCCCTTTCAGGAGTTTGTCTCGTTCTTATTTCTTCAGTATCTGATTCAGAACTTGTATCTGATTCTTCAAAGTATTCTCCCTCCTTGTTATCCACGGGGATTGGAATTCGCAAGGTGTGACTAGCATGAATCCAGTTCTTAACTCCTGCACATTTTACTGCTGTTGTCGTAGTCAAGATCACCTGACGTGGTTTTCCCCAACGTGGGACCAAACAGTTTCGTCTTCTGTGCACTTTTATTCTTACCCAGTCCCCTGGGCTCAAATCATGAACTGGCTTCTTTTCAAGAGTGGTGGCATCCGATCCAACCTGATGGAACACAGAATGAACGGATTCAGCCAACCCCCTGCAATAATCCAACACCAAGTCATCAGATATAGGCAATAGCTTGTTGACTGGTATGAAAACATGTCGCATTGCTCTTCCCATGACAATTTCATGGGGACTCAGACCTGTATTCCTATCTGGAATTGATCTAATAGTCATGAGTACCAAAGGCAAGACATCAGGCCATTTCAAACCTGTGTCTAAACACATCTTTCCCAGCCTGTTTTTAATGGTGCCATTTACTTGTTCCACCACACCAGAAGCCTCTGGGCGATAGGCACAATGTAGTTTCTGTTGTACATTCAATGCTTCACAAATTAACTTAATGATTTCATTATGAAAATATTTTCCTCTATCTGACTCAATTGTGACTGGAAAACCAAACCTAGGAATGAACTCTCTCAATAATAGCTTGGCTACTGTAATTCCATCACTTCTTCTCGTTGGGTATGCTTCCACCCATTGTGAAAACAGACAAACCATCACTAAAACATACCACAACCTGTTACAGGGGGGCATTTCAATGAAGTCAATCTACATTCTGGTAAAAGGCCCTCCTTCTCGACCTATCGTTCCCAGACTTACCACTGTTTTTCTTCCAGGATTGAACTGCTGACATAAGACATCTCTGACAAAGACTTCAGCTACAAGTCTAAATTTTGCGTTGTACCATGTCTGTTTAAAAAGTCTGATCATTGCATCTCTTCCTACATGTGCTTGTCCATGATACATCCGTGCTATGGCAGACACCATGCTATCAGGCATAACTGGTTTTCCATCCCGATATACCCACACAAACTGTTTCCCATGGTGCACATCCTGCTTTTACCCACTGTCTCATTTCCTCATCTCCTGCTTCTTCCTGCAACTGCCTTACTTCCTCCCATGTATTCACAGTGTTCGTAAACAACAAGGGACATGAATTAATTTCTCTTCCTCTTCCCCCATTTATGGAATTCTGATTTTGTGCGCAATATTGAGCCATATCGTTGGCAAACTGATTGCCAGCCGATACATAGTCATTGGACCTTGTGTGGGCTGCATACTTCACAACAGCTAACTGCTTAGGCAGCTGTATCGCCTCAAGCAATTTTCCAACCACTTCAGCATTCCTTACAGGAGTTCCACTCGATGTCAAAAATCCTCCTTGTGACCAAATTTGGCCAAATTCATGCACTACATCGAAGCCATATTGACTATAGGTTATCACAATCACTCTCACATTCTTTCCCAACTTACATGCTCTTGTTAAGGCAAATAGTTCAGCAACTTGGGCTGATTTTACTCCTTTCAGACACAGTGCTTCCAGTACAGTTGCTACCGTGCAAACTGCATATGCTGCACTCAGAATTCCCTCATCTGTTCCTAAGCATGATCCATCCACAAACATCACATAGTCACTTTATGTCAAAGGTACATCTTTTATATCAGGTCGGGGTTTGGTACAGAAGTCAAGTTCTTCCAAACAGTCATGATACACATCATCTCTGACTTCCACATTCTCAGCATCAGGTAATAACGTTGAAGGATTCACATTCAGACATCTCACCAGGCTTACATTCGTTGCACCTAGAATGTCTTTCTCATATTTAGTCAGGCGACTGTGCGTCATGAACTGGGTGCGGCTCCTTGTTAAAAGGATTGCCACATCATGTGGTACAAACACTCTCACAGAATATCCCATCACAATTCCATCACTGTGTTCCAAACTCTTGCAAGTGGCTGCTACAGCTTTCAGACAACCTGGCAATGCTACAGCTACAGGGTCTAATATAGCTGAGAAATATGCAATTGGTGTCCTTAGTTTTCCATGTTTCTGTATTAATACAGAAAGTGCACATCCATTTCTTTGGCTGCAATAGAGTTCAAATTCCTTTTCATAATCAGGCATACCAAGTGCTGGTGCTTCACACAAACTGTCTCTCAATTGTTTAAAAGCCGCTAATTCCTCTTTATTTAACTCAATGGCGTCTTTTACATCACTTTTCGTCAAGCGTACCAAAGGTTTTGCAATCAGGGAAAAGTTACTTATCCACTGACGACAATATCCAACCATTCCAAGAAACATTCTCACTTCTCTTTGCGTCATTGGGGCTCTCATTCCTTTTATTATCTTGATTCTATCTGCAGTTATTTTTCTCAGTCCCTTTTCGATTTTTTGGGCTAAATATTGTACTTCTTTCTGACAGAATTGCAATTTCGATGGGGATACTTTAAGTCCTCCATCTGCCAAATGATTCAGCAGTGCAATGGTATCCACTACACACACTTCTCTAGTTCTTGATGCCACAAGCAGATCATCTATATATTGTACCAGAACTGAACTTTCAGGCATTTTTTTAAATCTTCTAGAGACTTTTTCAATATCGGATTGAATATTGAGGGACTCTCTGTGTACCCCTGTGGAATTCGGCACCATGCCAAGATACGTTCGCCAAATCGGAACGCAAATATTTATTGACTGTCATGATGCAATGGGATGGAAAAGAAAGCATGACACAAGTCAATCACTGTATACCATTCTGCATCATGAGGAATCTGATACAAAATCACGGATGGATTTGGTACAATGGGACAACATGACAACAATTTTGTTTATTTTCCTCAGGTCTTGTACTATTCTAAATGTTCCATTAGGCTTTTTCAGGCCCATAATTGGTGAATTACATGGACTGCTCATTATTTCTCTCAGAATACCTTGTTTGATCATTCTGTCTATTATAGGATTAACTTCTGCAATTATCTCGGGTGTCAATTTGTACTGGGGAATATTTGGTTAACTTATTCCTTCTTTTATAGCAACTTTTACAGGATCTACATTTTTCATTAATCCCACATCTTCTCCTGTGAAATCCCATACCGCCGCCTTTACTGTCTTTTTCAGCTCTTGAGGCAGGTCTTCGGGGTTAAATACAGCAAATGCCTCGGTGATCTCAGGTTCCATATTAGCCATAGTAATTTTATACAGTACATCTTCATCTGGAGTCTCAAATGCTATACCATTGGGAGTACAAAATATAGTGCAATTCATCTTGCACAGCAAATCTCTCCCTAACAAATTTACAGGGCTTGAATCGCACACGACAAAGCGGTGCATTTCAGAAAATTTCCCTATGTTAACTTTCACTGGATCAGTGAGATACGTTTTTATCTGTCTGTTGGATACTCCAACTACTTGGATTGTTTCGTCCGAGAGAGGAAGATTTTTAACATCAGCTGACCTAACAGTTGAACGAGTAGCACAAGTATCTACTAGGAAAGTTATGTTTTCGTCATTTACCTTTCCATCCACAAATGGGCCTGTCTGGTCTACTTCTAGCGTTGCGCCAAGTACGCACTCCTCTTCCTCCCCTCGGCACCGTCAATAACCTTCTTCTGACTCACTCTCATCGCGTTGTAGCCAATACTGCGAAACAGCACTAGCGCGCGGCAGCTTAGTTACCTGTTCTTCGTTGTAGAATCCTGTCTCATTACTGTATTTCTGATGATTTACGCTCTGTGGAAAAGGCGGTTTTGGCGCCTGATTCTGTTGGGGAACAACCTGCTGCTGTTGCTGCGGTTGACAACTCACCTCTTTCTGCTCCTGTGAATTCAATGATGCATTATCACCATTAGCACTCGGGGGAAATTTACACTCGGATTTCCAATGCCCCATAGTTCCTCAATTATGACATGACCATTTATTTTTGGCTTCATCTATATTAAATTGTCCTTTCCCTTTTCCAATATTATATTTCGTTTTCATGCCCGTACCAGTTGCTTGTTCAATCAATTGAGCTTCCTGTCTTTCTGCTACTTTTACCTGAGCCCACATGGCTTTTTCTTTTAATTTACGCTGCTTTGCTTCAATTTCATCACTAAAATATTTTGCATGTCTTAGTACTTCGTCTATCATTTTATTTTGCCAATCGACTGTATGCTGTTTAATAATTTCACTTACTTCAGGTCGCAATCCATACATAAATCGATATACAAAATGACTCAAATCCTTTTCACTCAAGTTTTCATCACCACTATACTGCTTAAAGGCAAGAATCAGCCTTTCATAGTAAGCGGTTACCGATTCTTTCGCTTCTTGATGAGTTCTATCATTGTTAACCCAATCAGTTTCTTTAGGAGGTACTTTATTTTTCAGAAAGGTAATTACTTGTTCATACTTTCTCATTACTTCTGGATCAGGGACACCTGTTTTTGGATCTCTAGGGTATTGTTGTGTAGGCCAGCTAATCATTACCTTGCACTCTGTCCATAAATCTGCAGGTACTATTATGTCAAAAAGACTGTTCAAATCAATCCATAGAACTTTTGATAATTTCACGAACCGGTCTACCTGCCTGTACCACTCAACTGGCTTTTCGCGCAGTCGTGGAAAATCATTGGTAAATGACAAAATATCTTGTCTAGTCCAGGGGACATGTACATAGCCTCCACCTGGAATCTCTCTCATGGGACATTCAGTTACTACTTTTTACTTTTCTCTTACTGGGTAAGCTGCAAACGTTTTATCCGTTGCATCATCTCGTTTTCAAAACCATCTACTCTTCCATTTGTCTACATCACCCCATTTTCTCAGTAATATGATTAAATCTTTAATCTGAATCATTCGTCCTGTCAAGTTTATGTTTTCAATGTCTTTTTCAGAAAAATCTACTCTATATGGTTTTTGTAATGACTTTCCCATATTCAAAATCAATATCCATTTCATTTGCCACTTCTTCAAGTCTTTCATGTAAATTTCTGGCTCTCCATGTTATGCTTTTGCATAGAAACATTAATTCTTCATCCTGATAACTTTTAAATTTTTCTGTAGGAATAGTCCCTACTATTAATTCCTCTAATACTATTTTAAAATTTGGACACATCTAAATGTTTAGGCTCAGCATCTTTTTGTTGTAAACTTCATAGCCAATCACTTAATTCATCAGAAGTACGACCTACAGGAATCATTTCATTTTGTGTCTGTTCTAATCCTTTTGGTGATCCTGGTACTTACTCTGTCGTCATTATTGCTCTATTTACTAAACTCTGATTTACTGTCAAATTTTTAGGAGTACTTTGCTCAGAAATTCCTACCGTTTGTCCCCACAAATTTTCTCTGGTATCTCGTATTTGTATTTCATTTTCTCTGTTTCCATTGTAAGGAATCGTCAGACAATGCTCACTATCCTTCTGTTTATCAAAAATCAGCATTACAGGTCCTATTGTTACAGGTACAATTACTGCTTACATATTTTTAGTTAGTTCTCTAATCTCAGTCAATTCTAAAGTAGTCCTAGCTAATTCAGCTGAATTTTCATTAGCCATTTTACTAACTTGAGTATTTTCTGTTTCTCTAAAAGGATTATTTCTTCCTGCCTCATGTGGTACTGTTTCAAATTTTATATTCTGTGGTGATTCTTTTACTGGGGCACTCAGTGTCAATGTGGAATTTGGTTGATATGGGGGTGGATTTTTATAAAACATGTCCTCAAGCACATCATCCTCCGACTCATGCACACCATACTTATAACCTTCTGATCCTGTATTATTTCTCTTTTCCATATATTTTCTACTAGTAGTTTCCTCCACTTTTCTCATAGGAAGCAACCCATCAGTCATATTTGCACTTCGCCATCTCTTCATTCTATCATCATGATGTTCTTGTCCATACGATCTACCAAACATATATCTATACCTTCCGCCACTTCGTTGTCGTTCTTTGTCATACATCTCATCTTCCCATTCTGTTAATGATTCAAACTGTGTAGGTCTAGGTTCTAATTTCATCATTCTTTCTCTCAGATTTCTCAAAACCGCTAAATTAAATTAACCATGTTCTGGAAATGCCAAAACTCCATCATCTTTTGTATATTTTGCCCAATTGTCTAACCAAATACATGTATGATATCCATATTTCGTAATCATAAAAGATGCAGGTGATTTCGCTGGAGGGAGCAACTGTCCCTCTCTAGTCACAATCGGTTTGTCCTTTTTAAATAAGTTCTTGATTTTACTGAACCAGGACTTTTTCTCCTTCTCTGGTGGATCGTAATGCATCATTTCCTCTTTTCTGTATTGCTAGATTTCTTCTACGACTGTTTTGTTTGTTCTATCCACTTACACTAACGCACCAATCCGGAGCGTCTACGTCACCCTGTAATTCTCCACTCCTAGCGCGGTGCACACTAATGCACCAATCCGGAGGGTCTCTGTTTCTGAATGTCCAATCCCAGTGCGGTCTTTCTGACGTTAGCTTTTTCTCGCTACTCCTGCTCCTGCTGACCCCTCCTTAACAAAAATTTATCGGCAAACTTTTTATATTCACCTTTACTAAAATTCTGTTAGTAACGACATAAAAACATCACCATTATCTGTTTCGCTAACAAAGGATAGGCTTGACCTTTTTCACAAGAATTCCGTCTTTCCCGAGAGCAGCGCTTACCTCTGCCCTACCTCTGCCCTACTACTGAATGGTTACATCAATTGATAAAGTAGCACTTCCCTCTACTTCACCCTCCTAGCAAGCATTAGCTAACCGTTTCTCCAGAAATAAAACACCTGTTAGAGACCCAATGCTCCTGAGAATTAAAACCAGAGTTTCACAATTAACCTGAATTTACACACATTCATACGGAAAATGTAGTTCATTCACACAGAATCCTGTCTTTCCCGAGAACAGCGCTTACCTCTGCCCTACTACAGGATTATTTCATTTGTTGATAAAGTAGCACTTCCCTCAACTTTATCCTTCAAACAAGCTTAGGGAACACCTATTACCTTTCCAGTGATAAGCGTAATCAGAGCTCCTTTTGGACTCCTGGTACTTAAGACCAAAATTTCACAGATGACCTTTCGCTACCAACATTTCTCTCAAACAGAACAAGTCCCAAGCGGCAACACACGATGTTACCAATCGAACCCAGACAATGCGTCGTGCAAATTCAATCGTCACACGTTTTCCCCGTGTACCTACAGGGCAACAACAACAATTCCATCTTTCCCGAGAACAGCGCTTACCTCTGCCCTACTACGGAATCGTTACAAACTTCCGACTTCCTACATCCCAGAAGTCGTCAAACAACATGGAACGCAACGTGACTCAACAGAGTGTTAATACATAAACCAATACTTATCCACAATCAATAAGCAATCTACAAGCAATAATCACCAAACCAACACAATAAAACCATCATCCTGCTACCATAAAAACTGATCCAGCGTAAAAGCCGGGGAAATAGAAAGAGCACAGCTGTCCTCCCTGCGTCGCAGAATCAATAACGAAAAGAGGTTTGCTCTGCCTGTCTGAATAACACTGGACCAAATAGATCTCACTGATAGATATCACCAAAAGGATCGCTTACTGCCACACCAGTTAGAAGGGAACACACATAAAACTATATATAGTGATAAAGGATTGTATTTTTATTCATTTTTTGTTTTTCTTGGTTCAGAATTTCACTTAATATGTATACATAAATGAAACATATACTCAAAACATGAATTCAAATGGGTTTTTGAAAGGGTATGTGCAAAAAACCAAGCTGGGCCCCCTCAGAGGGGTAAAAGGAATATATAAACAAGTGAATCGCATTCATACTAACCAAGCAAACCAAACAATCTTACTCAGTCAAACAATACACTGGACATACATTTTCTCTACATTTAAAATCCTTTTATATACACGAGAAAAATCTTCAAGATCTTGGTGTGTCTAGTTGGATGGACACCAACAGATCGTACAAGCAGACGCGCCGTCACACTAACTTATTAACACACTCATTCATTGGTGGGGCCCATAACACCAATCACTCGCACGTTCTTTTTTACATGTCTGCACACAGGCGGGGGAAAGGTGCGCTGGACATGTGGGTGGGGATACCTTATAACCTATAGGGAAAGAAAAATGATCCTACATTATATACATTAACATTCGCCACCTATAGATTCCTAATTCTAAACATCAAGGCATTCCGCCCACTTGGTCGATCGGACCAATTAGTTGGATTGGTTGATGGTGATTTAGAACCAGCTAAAACACATTAAGACTCCTTATTCTCTTTAACGAAGAACCACAAACTCATTATTTCTGTTAATCAATATTTGTTTATCTAAAATGTCATTAATATTAGCATTTGTCTCTTCAAAAGTTTAGAATTTCTAGATCAATTTAATCACAGAACATGATATTTACCTATTCTACCTGGATTTTCGCCAATTCATTGGCTCTGCATAATCGAATTTTGTTGTTAATTTGTCCAAAAGGCAGGCCAGATCTCAAAGTCCGAAAGTCCTTCGCTCAGCACGTTACAGTCCCAAAGATCGTCATAGGACCAGAAATCGTGCCAGCATCCGTCATCGCCTGTGGAGTCAAAGAGGGCACGCAGTCATAGTAACCGCTGAATGTGTAAACCGCATTGCATCTCGCCCCTCCCTATTCTACTACTTTTTATAATAAATTTAGGGATAACATGAAACATTTTTGGGCGGAGAAAGATTTCTATTGGTCGGGGGAAAACGTCCCATTTGGGACAGTCCAGGTTCACATGGATTTTGCTGATATGTTTCCGGTGATGAACCAATTCAGATTGTTGCAAAGTTTCTAAAATGTCCATTGTTCATTTATACCAGTTTCTGGTTTTCTGGGGTCTTTGGCAGTCCACCAATAACCTATCCTTGACAGGAACAGCGTGTACAGAGGTCGTTAGGAAGTTCACGGTGCCATCCGAGTCTGCGCAATAAACTTCGCGCCTCACGAGACGGTGGCCACTTCTGAACTAGTTTTCTGCCACCATGTTTCGATAGGCCGAAATGTCAACTTAAGCAAAACAAACACAAAAGAGTAATTAATACAAAGAAATTATGCTGCTAATGTTTTACCCTTACGAATCCCTTTATGTATTAGTATTTTCCTAGCATATAGCGACATTTAAAGCAGTATATTCACCTCCACGAAGATGCACGAAGATGCAGACGTCACAAAAGCACATAAATCATGCAACATCTAATTACCATATATACTACAATTAATATGCGTACGTATTTTAGTTATAGGGTTATTTTTCAATGCAAATAGCAAGTTCCCACGTGTAATTTATGTATGCAAATTAGTTAATTTTAATATCACAGAACACAATTAGTATTTTATAATAAGTAGATTATTCAATTAATACTTTTATGCAAAATAGAGGAGGTATACAAAATTTTGCACTACCTGCTCCATCACCCTCACCAGCATTCTGTGGATTTAACTACTAGTAGGTTTGAAGTTCCCAAGTTAGAGATCTCATGCTGTCGACATCCGAATTTGTCACTTGCCTGGCATGAGAGGACATGGTAATATTAGGCTAATAAACTAATGTTAGCTTTCAGGGGTGGGTCCATTTCATCACCTCCTGAGTTTGGATGCAGCCATCAAGGATTACGATGGCGCCACCTGCCGTCTTGAAGGAGTTATTACAAAATATTTTTCAGATCCAGTGGGGCATCATGAGGATTCAAAAGGAAAGGAATCTGTGATCAGATAGAGTATTCTCCATAAAACGTATCATCGTAGATAAGTAACTTGTTGATTAGGCCTTTTTTGCTCACACAATTTTCATATTTACACCACACTTTGTTGACATAGGAACAGAAAGTTTGTGCATATAACCCGTTCAACCCATTTCAACTTTGTGAGGGTTTAGGTAGTTTCTAACTTTCTGCCTCTTAACCCTTCTCAGGGTACTATCACATTCCCTAATTTGACCAAAATCTGTTGTATTGGCTGATATTCTGTTAATGATATGATTATTCTGTTAATGTTATGATGTTAATAAGTATAATGATATGTGCAGGCCCGACAAGGGTAATACGAATAAATGCAATGTCACCGTATGCCACAATCTGTGCCTATATGACAATGTCAGTGCCCGTTAATGCAATGTCAATGTATGCCATTATCTATGCCTGCACAACAGCGACGATACCGGCAGCAGCAGCCTCAATGTATGCCATAATATATGCCACAATGACAATGTTGTTACTAGTAAAAGCGATATTGATGTACGCCATGATTTAGGAATGCATAACTACGTCAATATCAGTAAGACAATATCAATGTATGCTATGACAACTGTACATGCAATGTTGAGAATGTCGATAGAAATGATACCAGTGACTGCCATATTTTTAGGAGTTTTCCGTGAAATTGCATCATTGCTGTTGGATTTTCCCAAGGTGACCTCCCTCTCAACCCAGAGTCAGAGATACGTGGTCAAACAGACCTTGCGACCCAGGTCACAGGTGGGGCCTCTCCCAGGAATAACCCTGAACGATCCCAAAGATAGATAGCTGCACCACAAAAGGGTGCAAGGCATTTGGCCCCAATTAAACATTTTTGGCCAAAGGCTAGCGTTCCCCAAAAATAACATGTAGATAGAAACACTCAGCCAATCAGGGCAAGACATGTACACCACACGTATATGCCCTCCTCATGCCCTCCTCATGCCGGAAATCTGGACACATATACACTGGCCAACACTAGCTCTCCCAGAGGTCAGGAGCCATCTGTGTCCTTATCGGATGCCCATCTTGTTAATTTACAAGTGAGATGCTCTTTCAAGAATGCAGAAAATGCTTTAGTGTACCTTACGAGGTGTGTATAACCAGCCAAAACTTTGTACACCAAGAGAATTTACTCAGACGCATTCTGTTGAGGTTCTTCTGAAAGCTGCATTTAATTAAACCAACTTGTTCCTGTTTTGCCAAATGCCTCTTTCCTTCTAATTTCTTGAAGGTAAATTCATATCCAAGCAAAAATTCCAGGTTGTGGATTTTCATCAGCATGCATAGATACCTACAAATCCTAAATATATGAATGAGGATTCGGCATTTCAAACCTATGGTTAACTAAAGCGTGTAGAAGATTATGGGAATTCGGCCCTAAAAAAATACACATTATGAAACTGCGCTGGACCTTACTTTATTTGCTTGTGACAGGTATCCATGCTGTTAATTGTATTGCAAATTGTATGTGATCCTTGTATCACCTAAATCCCACACTTCGTACAAATATGCTTGAGCTTGGCTCACTCCACTGAATTATGAAATCAGACTTCACCAGTGAATTGGGCTTATAATACAAATTTTAGAAAGTCTGAGAATGGAACTTGATGCCGTTTACTAGCCAGAGAACCTTACATTTAATATTGTATCCCAATGCTTTCCTATGGAACAGCTAACCCTGCTAAGGTGAAAGTAGCTTTTGGGGCTGTTTCACAGTAAGGACATGTTTAACATTTAACTTTTACATGTCTTACTTTTAAATACCATGCACCCTGCCTTTTTGGAAGTGAAGTATAAGGAAGATTTAAGCTTAAGCCTCTGAAAAGGGTTACATTGGTAAGCCTGTAGTCATGTTTGCACCGTCACTGTAGTGGGTGGCACAATGGGTGCTGCAGGCCACTAGTGAGATTTTACTTACAGGCCCTGGGTATACTTGGTTACATATACTTGACACTTCTAAGCAAGCTGAATATGCCAATTATGACAAAAAGATGCATTTTCCAACAGTATTGTGATATGCCCCATCCTGAGGAGTGAAAATCAGAATGTAGAGGTAATACCTTACCCAGGAAATACCCTACAATGCAATATCACTATTTAGTCAGTGTGGTATTCCCACTCCAATTACCGGGATTCTCAGATTGACTTCCTCAGATAAAAGCCTCTGACCTCATCCTGTTGGGAGGTTTTCTTACACCTGCCCAACCTATTAATCTGGGCTACACAAATAATTCATAAACCACAAGGATTCCACCACATGTACAACGATAACAAGCCTGGCAGAGCGAAATACCATGAGGAATTCCACTCAACTGACTCATGACTGGCCAGGTGTTCTCTCACCTGTTTTTCCCAGGTGTGGGAACAATAGACATGATTTCACTGACCCGAAATTCCAACCAGTGAAATTGTTTATGGCTTTGGCTGCAACAGTAGCCATGTCTCTGCCCCCATCCCCACCTGATATATTTCAATGACAGGAGGGAGCATATAATCTACTGCCCGTCGTGGTACTTTTTCCACTTGCCATACCCTCCTGACAAGGAAATACCATGTAGAATTCTGCCCTGCAGTTCTGTCCCTAGTTATTCCCCATTCCAAGAGGTATAACTCATAATTACCCTATACTGGCAGGGTGTTGCTGCACGCTGATGGTACTTATGTTTGTGGAGTTCACAGTCCACCAGTACTGTGCAACTTATAAGCGGGTCCTAAAAGGCTTACCTACGTTTCCTTACACCAGGCCTTACTACAAGAATTCGGACACACTGCCTCCTCAGTATGTAGGAAAGAACGTCTGGCGACCAGCGCCTTCATGCTTAGCAAACAAGTCATGCTTCTGTTTTCAACGTGGGGGTACTTCTTCTTTTGTACCAATGTGATGGCCTGCTACAGTATTTATTGGCACACTCCCAAGCGATTAGGATGCTGGCAAGATAATATCATAGCCTTTTAGCACTTTATTTCACTGCTGACATGTTTATGATTTCCTTGCCTTCTCATTTATCACCAGGGCTCTATTTCAAATGCGAGTCAGAGAGGTACTCAAGTTTGTCATTCAGGGAGACACAAAGGCATGTGGGCGTTTTTTATGGATCCTCAAAAAGGCAAACTCTGCATTCAGTCTAGTCTCCTCAGTTTTTACTCATCTTTTGCAGATGTAAAACGGCCATTTCGAGGCCAGGAAAGAGCAACAAGGGACTAATCTGAAACAAGACACGTTGTAGTTCATAACATTCAGCAAAATAAGTTTTGATCCAAAGTATTAGGTGTTAGTCTTGTAAGGTACAGTCTGCTGTGTGTAAGCATGAAGTTGTATCTAACAAACACTGTCAGAACCAGCTCGTCCGTTTTTTAATTTTTTTATGAAGGCTTGCACATCAAAGTTATTAACAGAGAAAGAGACATCATATGTTGGGAGACTGTTGTATACTTGTGCTTCTCACAAGATGGCCACTTGTGGTAATTAGACCTTCCTTTGTGTTCCCTATTTCCCAGCCTCCCAACATACCTGTGTACATTCTATCTTGCACTATGTGAAGGTTCCACTCTTGTCAGTTGATGGTCTGGTCACCTGGCGAGGTGTGCACTCAGCTGTGTCCTACAATAAATGTACATGTAACCAACCAGAAGTGTATTGAGATCTACTTACAACAATTTGGCGACGATTTAGCTGACCAGACCAGAGAGGAAACCATCAAACACAGCCTGAGCAGCACCTCGCAAAAAGAACCCACTTCGGTCCAACTATCTGCTTCCAGTAACGTGATCAAAAGAAACAAAAAGCCGGATAAACAAGGGTAAAGTCAAAAGAAACGAAACCAAGGAAGGAAAAGTCTACCTTCCCCAACCGTGAGTCAATAACTGATCCCTGGCAGCACCTCGCACCAAGAACCCAAGACTGCGCGTCACTCAACTGCAGCAAGAAGCAAAGTGAAAAGAAACTGTAATTCAAAGAAACCTGCTGCAAGTATTCTCCAGCTGCAGTAAGAACAAGATAAACAAAAGAAACGCCAAGAAACCAATTGATGGCACAGGTCATAAATTCTATGCTGCCAGAAACTGGAAAATTAGAAAAGGAAAGAAATCAGTAACTCGCGCTCCTAGCTGCTGTCATCCTGTGGTCTAAATTTCCGATGCGGCAAAAATGGAGAAATCTGAAGAAAATCGTCAGAGGCAGATCTGACGTCAATCTCCATAACTGTGAGTCAGTTTCAAGCTGTGCGCGCTCTTCCCCGCATGCGCCATTCCTGCGTTGCTAGGGAACAGAGTCTCAAGGAAGTTTTCCTCGTTGCAAGGGAGCTCCGTGTTGACCTCCAGAGCACACATCATTGTGCAAGGTCGCGCAACGTGAAACATCACGACCCAACGTCAGGAAGCCATTTTGCAACTTTCTGCCCTGAACGGGTTTGTTTTTTTTTTCGTTTCCCAGGGTAACGGGAGTTACGGGGCCACTACGCGACATTACCCGCTTACCGGCGTCAAGACAATGTTCATTGTATGTCACCCTAAGCGTGTTTCAGCAGTCACTACCTCATTGAGGGTGCGAGAACGCATTCAGCGTTATGAACTATAGGGAACATCAAAGGGCTGGCAGTTCAGATGTTAAGCGCATGTGTTTTGGTTAAAAGAAGACACTCACAGAAATTCCACACATCAGCAGTTTCCATCATGCTGCGCTTTGAAATGCTCTGAGTAAATAGACCAGTCATATCTCAAGGCGTTACAGGGAAGCACAAACGAGTCGATGTTAAGGCTATTAATTCTTTTACGAGAGTGCCACCTGGTAGATTTTCAACGTTTTTTTTTTTTAGTGATTGGGTTTCACGATATGGATTTCATTTCAAAGGCAAGTGACATGAAAGTAATAATTGAAATAATAAAACCTACTGCTGCATTACTCTATTGTTCTGCATTTGAAAGCCGGAATAAAACTAAGGCAGTGTTAGTGAAGTGAGAGAAATAATTTAGAAATAATAAAACCTTCTGCCACACTGATGGTAACTTTAAAAAATGTATTCGTGAAGAGGCTGATACATTAATAAAGCACCAAAGGGAGTATATAACCCGTTATTCCGGATGGGGTTGGTTGATTTGTGTAGGCAACAGTTTTATTTTGTCACGATGCCTATGCCGTCTAGTACTACCTGATTAAATATAATGTGATGCAGACACTTCCACCATCAAAGCCCACTACCAATACTAGCACTTCACTTACAACTGCAACTCAGAATTACTCCCTGGTACAGTTAACCCTGTGAACATCTAACCTAGAGAGTATAACACCGTAAAAAAGGAACAGCGGTCAAGTTAATATGATTTTGAAAGTTTGTGGTACAGAAGTAGAAACGGGACTTTGAGTCAGAAAATACACAATCAGAAGTATCATGAACTAGAAGCGGGTCAGAGGACCCTGAACAAAGATGAACATTCCCTAAAAAGTAGCGCGTCGATACAGAGAGCCCAAGAACTGGGCAATGAGTCCAATTGGTTGACAGCGAGCCTAAAAGCGGGTTACCGTACCCAAACCAGGGACATTTGTCCTATAGCTAGAAGCTAGTCCTTAACCACGGAAAAAAAAAGCAGAAAGGAAACTATAGTCCCAGAACGCAGAAGAAAACAAATGTCTCAAAACTAGTACCGGGAGTGAACAAAGGAGGTCCCAGGACCAGAAGGGGACAAAGGTCATAGTACAATAAAGAGTAGACAAGACTCTCAGAAGCAGTACCGGGAGAGGACAAAGATGGTCCCAGGACCACAAGGGGACAAAAGTCTCACAACTAGGACCGGGAGAGGACAAAGGAGGTCCAAGGACTGGAAGGGGACAAAGCTCCTAGAACCAGAAGAGGACAAAAGTTCCAAAAACACAACACAGTTATGTGAAAGAGCACTTCCCAGAACCAGGACAAGCGTCCCAGTACCAGGAGGGGACAACGGTCCCAGTACAACAACAGAGAATCGTGACAGAGGGGTTCTCAGAACCACGATGGAGAATCGTGACGGAGAGGCCCAGAACCAGAGAAAGGGGTCCAGAACCAACAGTGGACGTGTCATCCTGGAACCAGTGATGGAGCAGGGTTTTTACTTTAAAACCGAATACCTGTTTCATTTTCGTATGTTATAACTAAAAGTACTACTGATTAATTATTAATTATTAAAAGTTTGTCAAATGCTGTCTAACCAACCTTATTAATTAAAGAATTACACGTGGGAATGCTATTGCATGGCTAAAATAATAAGTGAACTAAGTTGGTGAGCAAACTGACAGAAATCGATGTTGCTTATATGAAGTTATTGTGTTTGCGATTATAATTAATATGCATTAATGGCTTTTGATGTCGCAAATGGCTAGATAATTACACACACATAAGGGTATTAGCAGGGGAATAACACTGTATAATCATTTCCGTGCAGTAATTCTGTTTTATGTTTATTTCACTTAAGTTGTCTAATGTGGCCTACCACAAGATGGCTACCACCCGCAGCCTGCATTCGAGTAGATGGAAATTTTACAAAAAGGCTTCGCTCTGCCTGTGACCTTGCACCTCCAATGAACTGAAAAGCCCGTAGCATGATGACAAGTCCAGGAAATCTGCCAAGTGCCCCTGGAAGATGGAGATGTTGCAATTTTGAAATATTGACTTCATGAACTTGTAATGATCCCACCATTTGATACAAATTTACCCAGTAGAGACATCCGTAGATGTATCGAATTAGTCATGGACATTCAATTTTGCTATTCATTATTTGGGACAATCTATGTGTGAGAAAATCTCGCACAATATCGAAAATGTACCAAGATGACATTATTTCCGCCATTCATCCGTTCTGAACAAAGAATTGTAACTTTATAGAATGTAAATTTTAGTATAAATAATAGTAGGCTAGAGAGGTCTAGCGCCACTTCTTCCCGAGCTGATGATCCGAGGTCCCTATGTCGACGGAGAGGACAATGACTCTACATGACGGCAGGAAACTCTAATTCTTCTACAGAGGACCGGTTCTGACTTAGGATCTGACATTTAGACAGAATCGGTAAATATGAGAGAAATGAATTTGCATTTAATTGGCTTTTCTTACAATTTTAGATAAACAAATAATTCTGTTTGAATTTCTGTGTCGGGTGATTATTTCTGGTCATGTTTATTGAATTTATTGTGTATTCTTTGAAATGTTTTTCGCTAGATTTTTAAGCAACTAAGCAGATGCCATTGACCTCAAAGTACAGGCAGATTGGATAGGTATTAAAAGGTGTGTTTCCCCTTATACATGGCACGGATAAGAGTGGTAGGATGAATGTTGGTGTAATGGACCCCACCAGCGTGTGATGTGTGTATGCGTGTGTGACTGTGAGACCGCTCCGTCCGTGGAAGTAGAGGGGATTCGGAAGCTCCGATCTGCACCAGTTTCTTGGTAGCAGAATGATGGTTTGCTATTGTCTTGGTCTGGTGAAATTGCGTGTATATAGGCTTGTTGATTATTGATTGATATTTGTACTAACACTATATGTTGGAGTTGTGTTGAGTTTTATGTATTGTGAACGACTTCTGAGACGTAGGGAGTCGGTGACAGTTCCGTAGTAGAGCAGAGGGAGTGTTGCTCTCGGAAAAAGGCGGGATTGTTGGCCCTGTATGCAGACAGGGGAAAACGTGTGACAATTGAAGTTGCGCGTTGCATTGTCTGGGTTCGATGAGGAAGCATCGCCGTGTGTTGCCATTAGAAACGTATTTTCTGTGTGAGAGAAGGGTGTATGATAGCGAAGGTTATCTGTGAAACTCTGGTCGGAGGTCTCAGGGATCCGTATGGCATTCCGTTAAAGCTTACCACTGGAGAGGTAATAGGTATTCTCGGAGCTTGTTAGAAGGACAGGGCAGAGGTAAGCGCTGCTTTGTTAACGTGTGATATAATTCTGTAGTAGGACAGACTGTTCGCTGTTCTCGGGAAAGACAGAATTCTGTGTGAATGTACTACATTTTCTGGTGTGAAAGTGCGTGAATGAGAAAGCATTCTGGTTAATTGTGAAACTCTTAGGAGCATTCCGGAGAAAAACAGTTAATTGATGCTTGTTAGAAGGGTAAAGTAGAGGGATGTGCTACTTTATCAATGGAAGTAACGATTCTGTAGTAGGGCAGAGGTAAGCACTGCTCTCTGGAAAGGCAGAATTCTCGTGGGAAAGGTCTTTTGCTGTTCTGTGGCTAGCGAAGCAGACAATGGAGATGTTTGTATGTTGTAACTAACAGACTCGTAGAAGTTGAAACAAAGTCTACCAAGTAGTCTTGTAAAGGAGGGTAGATGAGAGACAGGAGACAGGAGCAGAAGCGACTGCAGCGACTGCTGACGTCAGGGAGACCGCGCTGTGATTGGACAGTGGGTTAGAACAGTGGAAGCACGGTGATTGGTGTGCTAGTGTACGCCGCGCTAGGATTGGGAGACATACAGGGTGACGTAGACGCTCCAGGATTGGTGCGTTAGTGTGAGTCGCGCTGCAATTGGACAAGAGATCGTACAGTTGTAGAAAGAGCAAACAGCTTAGGGAAAATAAGGAAAATGTACTACCAGGCTGAGGAAAAGAAGAAGAAATCCTTGCTAAGTAAAATAAAGAACTGGTTCGACAAGGATAAAGATATAGTGACTAGGGAAGGACAGTTATTGCCCCCGATAAGAACCCCGGCATCCTTCATGGTTGCGAAGTATGGGTATCATACCTGTATTTGGTTAGATAACTGGGTGAAGTATACAAAGGATGATGGAGTGTTAGCGTTCCCGGAACATGGTTCATTTAATCTGGCCATACTGAGGAACTTACGGGAGCAGATGATGAATCTAGAGCCTCGGCCTAGGCCAACGCAGTTTGAGGCACTGACTGAATGGGAAGATGAAATGCATGAACGAGAAAAGCAGAGGGGTGCGGGTAGCTACAGATACATGTTTGGGCGAAAATATGATCGCGAAACCCATCATGACAGGATGAGAAGGTGGCGTGATGATTATATCCTGTGAGAACGGCAGAGGAATCAGGAGGGAGAAAATGTACAGAGAAAGAACATAATGTAGAACCCAGGAGATATGGGGCAAATGAGTCTGATGATGATGTCTTAGAGGACATGCTCTATAAAAGACCACCCCCGTATAGACAAGAACCAGAGGTAGGAACAGCAGTGACCCCGATGAGAGACACCCTGCGGATTATTAAGACAGAGGGTACCACCCCTGGGTTGAAAAGCAGTTGTTCTCTGGCGGAAAGAGAAAGAGAGAGATAGAGAGAGAGAGAAAGATAGAGAGAGAGAAAGAGAGTGAGAAAGAGAGAGAGAAAAAGAGAGAGAGAAAAGAGAGAGAGAGAGAGAGAGAGAGAGAGAGAGAGAGAGAGAGAGAGAGAGAGAGAGAGAGCGAGAGAGAGAGAGAGAGAAAGAGAGAATGAACTTGAGGATGAAAAGACCAGAGAACTAGCAAGAACTACCTCTGAAATGACAGAGAAAATTAGAGAACTGACTAAAAATCTTGAGGCCGTTACAGTGCCTGTGACAATAGGCCCGGTTATGCCGATTTTTGACAAGCAGAGGACGGGCAAAAGTGGTCTGACGGTACCATATGTGGGCAATAGATTGATTGTTCCTCAGGAGCAGGCAGAAATGAGAGCAGGAGAAACACAGTGGAGAAAAGGAGAAAATCAGTGGAGACATACCATATGTGGAGGAGAATTGAGTGTGCAGACTAACTCGAGTTTGAATTCTGGATGTGTGGAAGGGAACAGAGGATCAATTTTAGAACCGCAAAGAGTGACAGAACCAGGGGGTGCAGAAAAATCTGTGATAACTGCTGAAGATTTGAATGATTGGCTGAAAACTTTACAAAGAAAAGAAAAGGAGTCACAGGGAATTGATGTAGCTAGACTACGTATGGAGATGGAAGAGATGATAGTAGGAACAATCCCTACAGAAACACTGAAGAATTATCAGGAAGGGGAGATCCTCTTCCTTTTAAAGAGTATCACATGGAGAGCAAAGAACATACATGACAGGTTGAAAGGAATAGCCAGTGAATTGGGAATTGACATGGATAAGGTAAAAGCTTTACAAAAGCCTTACCGAGTGGATTTTTCAGATAAGGACATTGAGAATCTGAACAATGCAGGCCGAACAGGACAGATTTAGGAAATTATTGCCTTGCTGAAGAAATGGGGAGATGTAGAAAGATGGAAAGACAGATGGTACCGAAAGCGAGAGGATGGGGCAGATAGAACTTACTCGGCATTCCCCCTGACAGAAAAAGAGAAGGCAGTGACAGCTTACCCCATGAGAGAGATTCCAGGAGGTGGGTACGTACATGTCCCATGGACCAGACAGGATATTTGATCATTTACGAATGATTTCCCTCGACTAAGGGAAAAGCCCGTTGAGTGGTACAGACAGGTCGACAGATTCGTAAAGCTGTCAAAAGTACTGTGGATTGACCTGAATAGTCTGTTTGATATAATTGTACCAGCAGACCTGTGGCCAGAATGTAAAATAGTCATAGACTGGCCCACTAAGGAATACCCGAGAGATCCAAAAACAGGAGCTCCAGATCCGGAGGTAATGAAGAAGTATGAGCAGGTTATGGCCTTCTTGAAAAATAAAGTACCCCCCAAGGAAACAGACTGGGTTAAAATAGATCGAACATACCAAGAATTGAAAGAATCAGTCCATGCTTACTATGAAAGACTGATAGTAGCTTTTAAGCAGTTCAGTGGAGATGAACACCTGGGTGACAAGGACCTGCGTCATTTTGTGTATAGATTTGTGTATGGTTTGCGACCTGAAATCAGTGAAATGATACGGCAGCACACCGTAGACTGGCAGAGTAAGAAGATTGATGAGATTCTGAGACATGCAAAATACTTCAGTGATGAGATTGAGGCAAAGCAGAGGAAGCTAAAAGAAAAGGCAATGTGGGCACAGGTGAAAGTTGCAGAAAGACAGGAAGCTCAGTTGGTTGAACAGGCAAATAACCCAGGAAATAAACCCAGGTTTGGTCCAGGAAAAGGAAAGGGGAACATCGAGGAAGCCAAGAAAAAGTTTCCATGCCACAACTGTGGAAAATTAGGGCACTGGAAATCCGAGTGTAAGAATCCACCGTCTACTAATGATGATAATCCATCATTGAATTCACAGATGCAGAGTGAGGGGTGTGGTCAGCATCGGCAGCAGCAGAAGGCTGATAAGCAGCAGAATCAGGTGCCAAAACCACCCTTGCCACAGAGAAGAGGATCTCAGAAGTACAGCCAAGAGTCGGGATTCTACGATGAAGAGGAGGTAATCAAACCAAAACGCGCAAGCGCAGTTTCTCAGTACTGGCTGAAGAATGAGGGAAGTGATTCGGAGGGAGACTTCTGACGTTGCCGAAGAGAGGAAGAAGAGTGCGTACTTGGCGCAACTCTAGAAATAGACCAGGCAGGGTCTTTTGTAGATGGAAAAATTAATGGCGAAAGTGTCACTTTTCTAGTTGACACAGGGGCCACGAGATCAACTGTCAGGTCAGCTGATATAAAGAATCTTCCTCTCTCGGATGAAGCTATCCAAGTAGTTGGTGTGTCCAACACACAGATTAAAACTCTACTTACTGAACCAGTAAGGGTTAGAATAGGGAAATTTTCAGACATGCACCGATTCGTGGTGTGTGACACAAGCCCTGTGAACTTGCTAGGCAGGGATCTGCTGTGCAAGATGAATTGCACTATTTTCTGTACTCCAGATGGAATAACCTTTGAGACACCTGATGAAGATGTTCTATACAGAATGACCATGGATAACAGAGAATGTGAGGCTTTGGGAACATATGCAATATTTAATCCAGATGCATTACCCCCAGAGTTGAAACAGACAGTGAAAGCAGCAGTTTGGGATTTTACTGGAGAAGATGTGGGTCTGATGAGAAATGTAGATCCAGTAAAGATTACTGTAAAAGAGGGAGTGGTTTACCCAAACATACCGCAATACAGATGGACACCTGAAATAATTGAAGGAATAACACCCATAATCGAAAAAATGATTCAGCAGGGGGTGTTAAGAGAAATATTGAGCAGCCCATGTAATTCACCAATAATGGGACTGAAGAAACCTAATGGAAAGTTTAGAATAGTACAGGATTTGAGAAAAATTAACAAGATTGTTGTGCCATGTTGTCCTATTGTGCCAAATCCATCAGTGATTTTGTATCAGATTCCCCATGATGCAGAATGATATACGGTAATTGATTTGTGTCATGCTTTCTTTTCAATCCCATTGCATCATGACAGCCAGCCAATATTTTCTTTTAGATTTGGAGAACGGATTTTGGCATGGTGCCGAATTCCACAGGGGTATACAGAGAGCCCTTCAATATTTAATCAATTGCTAAAGAAATCTCTGGAAAGTCTGACAATGTCTGAAAATTCGGTCTTGGTCCAGTATATTGATGACCTACTTGTGGCATCAAAAACACGTGAAGCTTGTGAAGTAGACACCAATGCATTACTGAATCACTTGGCAGATGGAGGGTTAAAAGTATCTCCAGCCAAATTGCAGTTCTGTAAGAAAGAAGTCCAGTATCTGGGACATAATATTGAGAAAGGCCTGAGAAAAGTGACCATTGACAGGATCAAAATCATTAGAGGAATGAGAGCCCCAATGACACAAAGAGAAGTGAGAATGTTCCTGGGAATGGTGGGTTACTGTCGTCAGTGGATAAGTAACTTTTCTCTGATTGCCAAACCATTGATTAAATTGACCAAAAGTGAGGTGAAAGACCCATTGGAACTAAACCCAGAAGAAATGGCTGCATTCAGAGAGTTAAAAGACAGACTATGTGAAGCTCCTGCCCTAGGAATGCCTGACTATGAAAAGGAATTTGAGCTGTATTGTAGTGAGAGAAATGGATGTGCACTTTCAGTGTTAATCCAGAAACATGGACGTCTGAGGAGGCCAATTGCCTATTTCTCAGCAACTCTTGACCCAGTAGCTGTGGGTTTACCAGGTTGCCTGAAAGCAGTAGCTGCTACCTGCAAAAGTCTGGAACAAAGTGAGGGAATCATAATGGGATACCCTGTACAGGTATTTGTACCTCATGATGTGGCAATCCTTTTAACAAGGAGCCGGACACAGTTCATGTCTCATAGTCGGCTGACTAAATATGAGAAAGTCATTCTTGGTGCAACCAATGTAAGCCTGGAGAGATGCGTGAATGTGAATCCAGCGACACTGTTGCCTGATGCTGAATGTGTGGGAGTGAGAAATGACGTTGATCATGACTGTCTGGATGTACTTGATTACTGTACAAAGCCAAGGCCAGACATAAGAGATCTGCCACTGCCTGAAAGTGATCATGTGTTGTTTGTGGATGGATCTTGTCTGAGAACAGATGAAGGAGTGTTGAGTGCTGCATATGCAGTGTGCAAAGTCTCGGAAGTTGTGGAAGCATCACCCTTGAAAGGAGTTAAATCCGCTCAGGTGGCAGAATTGGTGGCACTGACAACAGCATGCAAGATTGGGAGAAGTGTGAGAGTGACTGTGATGACTGACAGCCAGTATGGCTTCGGAGTTGTCCATGATTTTGGCCAGCTATGGCTACAAAGAGGTTTCCTGACCTCAAGTGGAACTCCCATAAAGAATGCTGAAATGGTTGGAAAACTGCTAGAGGCGATACAGCTGCCTAAAGAACTAGCAGTTGTAAAATGTGCTGCTCATGGTCAGGGTGATGATTTTGTAACTGTCGGAAACAAGTTCGCCAATGACATAGCACAATACTGTGCAAGAAACAATCATTCAATTAATAGGAGTAAAGAGCGAGAAATGTCTTCTTGTTCCTTAATGTTTACTAATGAGGTGGGAACATGGGAGGAAGTAAAACAGCTGCAGGATGAGGCAGGAGATGAAGACATGAGAGATTGGGTGAAAGCAGGTTGTGCACCTAGAGAGAAAGATCATGGTGGGTCTATAGAGATGGAAGACCAGTCATGCCAAATAGCATGCTATCAACAATGGCAAAGATGTATCATGGCCAAGGACACCTGGGGAGGGATGCTTTGATAAGAGCCTTTAAGCAAACCTGGTACAGTCCAAAGTTTAGACTGATAGCAGAAAGTCTCTGCCAGAGATGTCTGATATGTCAGCAATTCAATCCTGGAAAGAAAACAGTGGTGATCCTAGGAACAATAGGCAGGGAGGGAGGACCCTTCACAAGAATGCAGATAGACTTCATTGAAATGCCCCCAGTCAACAGATTGAGGTATGTCCTGGTGGTGGTCTGTTTGTTCTCCAGGTGGGTGGAGGCGTATCCAACAAGAAGAAATGATGGGATAACAGTGGCCAAATTACTGTTAAGAGAGTTCATCCCAAGGTACGGGTTCCCAGTAGCCATTGAATCAGACAGAGAAGGACATTTTTATAATGAAATCATGAGTCTAATTTGTGAAGCATTGAGTGTACAGCAGAAGTTACATTGTGCTTACCGACCAGAGGCTTCTGGGGTGGTTGAACAAATGAATGGTACCATCAAAAACAGAATTGGCAAAATGTGCTTAGCCACAGGAATGAAATGGCCCGATGTCTTGCCTCTAGTCCTGATGACCATTAGGTCTACTCCAGACAGAACGACAGGTTTGAGTCCACATGAAATTATCATGGGACGTGCAATGAGACATGCATATGTACCAGTCAACAAGTTGATGACAATAACAGATGACATGGTTTTGGATTACTGTAAAGGCCTGGCTGACGCAGTTCATTCTGTGTTTCACCAGGTTGGAGAAGACGCCACCACACTTGAAAAGAAACCAACCCATGATCTGAGCCCAGGGGACTGGGTAAGGATAAAAGTCCACAGAAGAAGGAATTGCCTGGTTCCAAGGTGGGGAAGGCCAAGACAAGTCATCTTGACCACAACGACTGCTGTGAAGTGTGCTGGAGTGAAAAATTGGATACATGCAAGTCACACACTGAGAGTTCCAAATCCAAGAGATGGTACTGGAAAAAAATACTTTGAAGAATCAGATTCCAGTGATGATGCAGACAGTGAGGCAGTAAGAAGGAAAAAGAATCCTGAAAGTGGGGAAAGTGAGTCCAGGGAAATTTTCATCCCACCAGAAGAGGTTCTGAAGAGAACAGTGCAAACGGCAGAAGCAAGTTCAGACTCAGAAGAATTACCTGAGGTTCCAATTGACAGTGACCAACACAAAAAGAAAGAAAGAAAAGAAAAGAACATTCCAACAGAAGAGACACCTGAAGCACAAGGGGACAGACAAAGACAGTGAGGGACAGATTGCGGAAAAACCCCGAGGAGGTGTAGGGAACATCAGCAACAAGCTAGGTGAAGGGACAAGTAGACAGCAAGAAGATTGCGTGTCGGAGACCCGAGGAAGGACAGAAGTAGGGAAATCTCAATTGGTGGAAAAAGAGACTGTTGGAGAAAAGGAAGTTATTGGGGAAAAGAAAACTGTTAATGAACAAGAAGCAACTGAGACAGAGTCTGAGGAAAGTGACAACGAGATACATGGAGGACGAGTTCTGAGAAAGAGAACTTGGCTTGGAGAAAGAAACAATAAAGAAGGAAAACAAAAGAGAAATGCTAAAGGAGATCTTTGGCCAAATAAGATAAAGAGATTAAGGTACAGACTGACACGAGTTAACTCTTCGAAAGCTGAACAAGTGAACGAAGTGTCAAGTCAAAATCCAACCAAAGAAGAAGAAACAAAGATACCTGAGAGAACTAAAAGAATAAGGAAACCAAACCAGAGGTACAAGTCACTGGAATGGACGTATGTGGCACTGCCTGAACAAGGAGAAAAGGCGGACAGCCAAGGAAGTCCAGAGGAGGCTTTACTGAAGGAGGTTGCTGAAGAAGAAGCTGTGGGAATCCTGAGAGTTATCTTGTCCGACATTGGAGAAGAGACGGATGTTCAGGACCCGATACAGTTTGATGATGATGAAGAGACAGTGAAAAGTGATGAAAATCCAAATTGAGTAACTCCAAGAAAATCACTTGGAGAAGAGAAGAAAAAAAAGAAATACTAAAAAAATTAGTAGATTGTAATAATCTGTTGGGTACTTGCTGCCCTTAAAAGTTCGGGAGAGGAGTAGAAGAGGCTAAGTCAAAAGACACAGTCAAATTAACAAAATGGCTAACACTGAGAATAAAAGTAGATGTACCTTTCTGAAAAGATGGTGCAAAATGTGCTGCTGCTGTACAGGTTTATTAATGTTGCTTTGGCGCATGCTTGCTCTATTGATTTCATTTAGAGTCACTATAGACACTTTAGAAGGTCATATTGAGAACAAAACTAATATAGGGAAAAGTTCACAGAAAATAGTACCGACTAGAACTAGCAATATACATATACATAAGGATAGGTCAATTAATGATTTTTCTAGCAATGTTTTTTCTAAATTGTTGTATGAGTACGTAAAGACAATGGAAGTAAGGGATTGCTACGTCTGCATGCAATTACCTGCCTCTGTTTCGGAAGGAGTGACTTATCATAATCTTCCGGCTACGTATGGAATTTCCTGTAGTGTGCTGATTAGTATATTTTATCAGCTAGGGAAATTAGATTATAATATGTCTAATGTAGATAATATTCTTGGGCAACTGCCTATGAATAAAGCACTGAATCCTGCAAAAGAAGCTAACACTTTAGGAGAGATTTTTTTTAGAAACCAAAGAATTAACATTAGAATATGTTTTTAGAAATAATTTAACTTGCAGTTTGAAAGGAGAAGAGAAGAATTTTCTAGACATGGTTGAGAGAAGAAGATTGAATATGCACAAGAAAGCAGAAGGGCATAAAATGAGTGACACAATGTGGGATATTGAGAAAGAAAAGGAGTTGAAAAATGGAGACAGTCCAACTATGGCTATAGATGCCCCACAGAAAGAAAAACTGTGCATTACCAGGAAGAGATCCCAGTATGATTATTATTTCATAGGGACTAGTGAGTGCCATGATACATACTTTATTGCAACCGGATGGGGATTTAGAGGAGGAGAAGATCCAGTTTTCCCGGGAGTGTATTATATTTGTGGGAACAAGGCTTATTACCGTTTGCCTGACCATTGGTTTGGTACATGTTATGTTGGCCTGGTCTTTCCAAAGATTTTTCACATGGATAGAGTAGATGATGCTGAACACTCTAACACATTAACACGCTATAGAAGAGAAACATGGACAGAAATTGTAGGAGATTTTTGGAGCTTTAATTCCAGCAGTGGGAATTTCTTTAAATGCATTTGGCATTCGGAAGCTGTCAACTGTGGTGGATCGCTTGTCAACAAGCACCGCTGGAGGCTTTCTTCTGGTTAATACAGAAATGGTTGCTTTGCGTGCCATGGCGATGCAAAATCGACTTGCCCTTGACATTCTTTTGGCAAAAGAGGGTGGAGTCTGTGGAATGCTGAAAGTTCAACATTGTTGCACTTACATTCCTGACGAAAGTAAAGATCTAAAGGTTTATATAAAAAATATTACTGATTTGCATGAAGAATTAGTACCACTGGAAGCTGAAAGTATCTGGACTAGAATGGCTAATAAGATGATTGCTATTAAGAACTTTATAGCTAAAATAGGTAGTACCATTTTTGGTAAGATATTATTTCCATTAACCTGTGTAATTGTTGCATTATTGATCCTTAGATTAGGATGTATGTGTTGTAGATATAGAAGAAATAAAAAGAAACTCACAAAAGAAAATGTTAAAAGGAGACAAAAGAAACCAGAAAGAGATCCACAAGAAATAGAATTAGAAGAGCTAAGAGAAAGCATGTATATAGAAACTAAAAAGGAAGATGAGATGGAAACAAGGGTTTAAAACATGAACAAGAAGATATTTTGAATTCTTCCAAAAGGGAAAACTAAATTGATTTTTGGGGTTTTGATTTTTGTGGTGATTAGATATCACCAAAGGGGGGATTGATGGAGCAGGGTTTTTTCTTAAAAACCGAATACCTGTTTCATTTTCGTATGTTATAACAAAAAGTACTACTGATTAATTATTAAAAGTTTGTCAAATGCTGTCTAACCAACCTTATTAATTGAAGAATTACACGTGGGAATGCCATTGCATGGCTAAAATAATAAGTGAACTAAGTTGGTGAGCAAACTGACAGAAATCGATGTTGCTTATATGAAGTTATTGTGTTTGCGATTATAATTAATATGCATTAATGGCTTTTGATGTCGCAAATGGCTAGATAAATACACACACAAGGGTATTAGCAGGGGAATAACACTGTATAATCATTTCCGTGCAGTAATTCTTTTTTATGTTTATTTCACTTAAGTTGTCTAATGTGGCCTACCACAAGATGGCTACCACCCGCAGACTGCATTTGAGTAGATGGAAATTTTACAAAAAGGCTTCGCTCTGCCTGTGACCTTGCACCTCCGATGAACTGAAAAGCCATGAGCATGATGACAAGTCCAGGAAATCTGCCAAGTGCCCCTGGAAGATGGAGATGTTGCAATTTTGAAATATTGACTTCATGAACTTGTAATGATCCCACCATTTGATACAAATTTACCCAGTAGAGACATCCGTAGATGTATCGAATTAGTCATGGACATTCAATCTTGCTATTCATTATTTGGGACAATCTATGTGTGAGAAAATCTCGCACAATATCGAAAATGTACCAAGATGACATTATTTCCGCCATTCATCCGTTCTGAACAAAGAATTGTAACTTTATAGAATGTAAATTTTAGTATAATTAATAGTAGGCTAGAGAGGTCTAGCACCACTTCTTCCCGAGCTGATGATCCGAGGTCCCTATGCTGACGGAGAGGACGATGACTCTACATGACGGCAGGAAACTCTAATTCTTCTACAGAGGACCGGTTCTGACTTAGGATCTGACATTTAGACAGAATAGGTAAATATGAGAGAAATGAATTTGCATTTAATTGGCTTTTCTGATCATGTTTATTGAATTTATTGTGTATTCTTTGAAATGTTTTTCGCTAGATTTTTAAGCAATTAAGCAGATGCCATTGACCTCAAAGTACAGGCAGATTGGATAGGTATTAAAAGGTGTGTTTTCCCTTATACATGGCACGGATAAGAGTGGTAGGATGAATGTTGGTGTAATGGGCCCCACCAGCGTGTGATGTGTGTATGCGTGTGTGACTGTGAGACCGCTCCGTCCGTGGAAGTAGAGGGGATTCGGAAGCTCCGATCTGCACTACCAGAACCACGACAGAGAATCGTAACAGAGAGATTCCCACAATCGAGAGGGTTCCCGCAATCAGGAGGGGACAAAAGGTTCCTGCAGAACCAGGAAGGAGTTTCCATAACCAGAAGGGGACAAAGGTTCCTCCAGAACCAGGAAGGGACAAAGATTCCCCCACAAGAACCGAGGTCCCAGAACCACTACAGAGAACCTAGAATTATGACTGAGAACTGTGACAGAGAAGTCCCCAGAACCAGGAGGATACAATTGTTTCTTCAGTAGCATTGGGGGACCAGAAAGTCCCAGAACCAATACCAACTCCTAGATAAGGAAAGACTACGAACAGCTGATGGGAACTTCATTGTTACTGAACTTTGTAACTATACAGGGTGTTCGGAAATTTCCAAGAGTCATTATTCTACAACGTACACCCCTGGTACCAAACCTAGAGAAAGTAGAATGTCATTCACAGTCTTTTGAACAAAGCAAGAGTACAAGCAGAAAGAAACACCACAACACCCTAAAAAGGGGGTGAGACCAAGTACCCTGCAGTGAGTGTTCAGCGTTTCCAGTTTTTAAACATAAACCCAAAGGGCGTCCTAGGAAGAGTGCTAAAATCTGCAAAAGAAAGGTGTGTACCAAACCTAGAGAAAGTAGGACGTCATTCACAGTCTTTTGAACAAAGCAAGAGTACAAGCGGAAAGAAACACCACAACACCCTAAAAAGGGGGTGAGACCTAGTACCCTGCAGTGAGTGTTCAGCGTTTCCAGTTTTTAAACATAAACCCAAAGGACGTCCTAGGAAGAGTGCTAAAAGGCGCTTAAAACCAGTGAGTGTACAATGAGCCTTGAACCAGTGAAAGCATTGAGAGTCCAGAAATTAGAAAATACGCAAACTATCAGAACTGGTGCAGAGTGTCCACGACGACAAAGGTCCTGCAACTTGAACTGGGTCAGTGAGCCCACGGAACTGTGTTCAGAAAACTGTGAGCCCTTAGAACCCTGAGTCCAGTTTGTGCGAGTTTTGGAGAGGAAGGTGCCATCTGGGGAAGATAGTTTCTATTGAGACTACTCAAAATCAAGGTGGTTGTACAAGAGCAACCTGTTCAATATATTACACCTGGATCTTGCTGAAAGCCGACAAATTGCAGAGAATTTTAGATGTGTACTGTGTTATCTGAAGACATAGAGGCATTTTCCAGTGCAAAAAAAGGAACAGTATAAGCTTGTTCATCGGACAATTACACAGTTTTTTTGGGGGGTTTTTTTGCTTTTTTTTTTTTTCCTCATTTACTGCCATGGTTCCGGACTGCTGAGAGCCAACTGCATGGGTAACAAGAGTTGCGAGTGTACCGTTGCGCTGACGCAGCCGATGCTGGAAGGGAAGTAGATAAAAAGTCAAATACAAGAGCCCTACAGCTGCCGCGGCCACCCCAGCAGCTCAACCCTTACTAGCCAGCTGACAGAAGTTAACCAACTTTAAGGTTATACATGCCATTGCCGATGTAATATACGACCTGGGCGAGAAAGGAAGAGACCATCGGAAAAGTTAAAGAAACAGCAAGACAGTACTATGGCAGAATAATCATCGGAACTGGGGAGAAAAAAAAAAAAACCCAGCTAGTTCAAAAATTCAAAAAACCCTTCCAACAACTTCCAAAAATTTCTCCTGTCACGGTTACCATCCCTAGCTATGTCTAATACAGAGAACTGGAGCAGGGATCTACGCCAATCATAAAAGATGGTACAGTGGGTTCTTTCCAGCGTTTGCAAATTTCTCTACGAGCCACCAGCATTGCATAGAATAATAGATTACCAGCCATAGATCGTGTACAGTCTACTGTTCCAAAAATTACTAGCTTCAGGTCTATTAATGTCGGACGACCCAGCCTGGCCGAAAGTTTGCTACTGATTGCGTCCCAAAATGGAGTTAAGTGAGGACACTCGAAAAACATGTGTGAATCAGCAGCCTCCATAAGTCCACATCTCGGACAAGCCACCGGCCCTCCGGCCGCGAATTTCGAGAGTCTTTGTGGGGAATAGTAAGCCCTATGTAGTATAAACAAGTGATTCCTGCGTAGCCGAGCTGGTTGCACTAATTCCCACAACAGTTTACAGGACAACAACCAGAGATCTACGACGTTGGAGGTCGGTATCAAAGAACTCCACAGCTGTTCTGGGAGAACAAAGTCTCCATCCATTTCATCCATCATTAGGGAATACCATAGCGAGACCTCTTTTTTTACAGAAGGTTGGTCAACTAAGAGGGTTTCCAAGTGACTTCCTCCCCCTAGAATGAACTTATTAAGTCGTGTAGGTCGTGTTGTTACTGCTTGGGCCCAACTTACTATTTGTACGTATTTAAATCTTGAAAGATTGGGCCCAACTTTACGCACTAAGTCCTCCCAGGGGAGCAAGGTCCCTTCCACAAAGAGATCCCCCCAGACAGCCATCCCAGATTCCCTAAGTGGAGTAGCAAGTGCATCATTTAGCCAGGTTGGCGCCTCTGGAAGGTCCCATAGAGGAGCTCTACTGGAGTAATACCCTAATTTAGTACAGGATTTTATTTTTGCCCAAGTTCTTGCCAGGCCCTGTAAGATCTTCAACTTGACCTTTTTGAAAAATTTGGGGTCTTCGAATTTAAAGAGAAAACCAGACTGCCCAGCTCCTTCGCACTTCAACAGGGTGGCGAACAAATTGCCAGTCCCGACGCCAGAGGGTGTTTTTAACAGCATACGTGCGTGGGAAAGCTGAAATGCCCAAGCATAAACCTGTAAGTCGGGCCCTGCCAAGCCCCCCTTCTCTCTTCGTTGCCTTATCTTTTTCCAAGCTATCCTTGGGTTTTTGTTGCACCAAATAAAAGAGCTTATCTCACTCTGGAGTTTAGCCAACAAAGCGGGTTCAAAGTAAAGAGCCAAAGGTTAGGTATTAAACAAAAAGGAAACCCTAGGGAGAATAGACATTTTCACCAGATTAACTCTACCAATTACAGTAAGGGGAAGGTGTACCCAAGCTCTCATCAATTTGCGGCATTCTTTTGCGATCCTAGCAAAATTAGTAGAAGCGATCAGAGAGATATCTTTAATAATGTTTAAGCCCAGATAACGAAGACTCTTATTTGAGCCATTACTAAAGCTGCTGCCGACATCATTCCATACCAATGTTTCTGTTTTAGCTGCGTTTACCTCATAGCCAGAAACATTTCCAAATTCAACAGCCAACCTAATGACTGCCGGGAAGGCAGAGTCAATGTCAGAGGTCATAACCATGAGGTCATCCGCGTATAACGCAACCTTCTTCTCCCATTCCCTATATACGAAGGGTATGATGGAGTGTTCTTCGCGTATTTTTTGAGCCAAAGGTTCAATGTAGAGATCGAATAGGAGAGGGGAAAGGGGACAACCCTGGCGGGTCCCTCTAGAAATTGCAAATGCTTCAGAAAGTCCGCCGTTAACAAGTACCCGAGCTGATGGACAATTATATAGCAACCGTACAGCCCTTCGAAAATTTCCTCCCACGCCAAACTTGGTCAAGTTGACCCTGTCGAAGGCCTTGGTGGCGTTGAGCGTAAGAATGGCCAGCGGAGCTGCATTCAAGGTAGCCATATCGATGGCACCTATTAGGTCATATGTTAGCTCGAAGAGCTGGCGGCCTCCAATAAAGCCCTTTTGGTTAGGATGTACTAATGTGGGGATGACTTGACCCAGCCTTCTTGCCAGCAGAGAGGCAAAGATTTTGTAATCTGCATTTAATATAGATATAGGGCGGTAGGAGCCACAATCGGTGGGGGGTTTGCCAGGTTTTAATATAAAAGAGTAATGGAAGCTTCATTCCAAGTTGCAGGTGGTATGGCCCCTCCTACTAGAATTTGATTAAACAATATTGTAAGAAAAGGAGAAATTTCTTCAACTAAGATCTTATATAATTCTGCCGGTAAGCCATCCGGACTAGCAGCTTTTCCTGCCTTGCTAGCTCGCACAGCCCCCTCTACCTCTTCCCTAGTTACCTCCTTTTCCAATATTTCACATTGGAGATCCGACAATCTTGGAAGAGAAATACCCCTTAACCAACTCTCAATGGCTGCTGACTCAATGTTATTGTCCTCCTGATAGATGTTCTGGAAGAAGTTTTTAAAAGCGGTTCTAATCTCCAAATCAGAGGAGACACAGCATATATTATATTACGCGCCCTGTCAGACTTAGCCTTCCAGGCCAACGGCTTGCCAGCCCCTTCTCCGTACTCAAAATGCGATAATTTACTCGCTTCCCATTTTTGCAAAATTCGTTCATTTAATACGGAGGCCAAGTCCACTTTGAGGGAAGCCAATTTCTCTTGGAGTGCAAAATAAATGTCTGTAGGATCTTGACTAGTGACATTAATTTCCGTTTGCACTTCAAGAAGCGCTACTTCAATGGACGATATCTCCTGCGCATATCTCCTCCTTCGATGAACTACTTTGTTTTTAATTAATCCACGAAGACAAGACTTAAATGCATCCCAAACGACCCGAGGGTCTGAAGATCCAATATTAATACGCATAAATTCAAGAGTGTCAGCTCTGATAGACAGGACATCTTGGGGACAAGAGAGTAAAGATCTGTCAAAAGACCAGGAGGTAGTAAGAGGTTTAGTAACTCCGACCATTCCCAGAAGAACGGCAGAGTGGTCTGAAAGGTGCGGAGGGAGGTAAGAAATATCTTTAACTGAATCAACCAAGACGTGACTTATCAGAAAATAATCGATTCTGGATTGATGGTGATACTTATAATTGTGAAATGAAAAACCTGGTTTTGTACCTGCTCTTGCCCGCCAGATGTCAGCGTACCCATATTGCTTCATGGAACTCAGCAAAAAGGCTTTAGCTTTGGACGGGGTCAACTGCCTGCTGCGGGGAATCTTATCTAGTGTTGGATCCAGCACTATATTAAAATCCCCTGCAAGAATTATAGGAATTGGAAAGTGCAAAAGACTTGAGAAGAGAGACTCTAAGGGAGCTGGATCGTCCTGGTTGGGACCATAAAAGCCTGCCAGTGTTAGTTTTATGCCACCAATGACCACCAGGGTGATCGCCCACCTACCTCCCGGATCGACCTTCTGTGTTATGATTCTTGTGTTAATGGATTTTTTAAACAAGACAGAGACACCCCTCATATTTAACGACTGAGAAGTGGATACCGAAAAATCAATCCACCTATTCCTTTTCACTAAATCGAGCATCTCCTCCTCGATGAGATGTGTCTCCTGGAGTACAATGATCTGCGCATCAATATCGCGTAGATACTGTAAAATTCTATTTGCCCTTGGTTTGGTGCGCACACCATTGACATTCCAAGAGAGAATCCTAAGATTACTCATAGCTCAACTTCCCACCATTTACACAAGACAGAGTATAAAGGAATTTGAACTCAAGGACAAGAAGCCTAAACATGCTCCTGAGGTAGCCATCCTGCCGAAAAAAAACGTAACTAAATGTAAATTTACACAACTGAATCTGAGACCAGACTGAAAACGAGGAAAAATTTTATTTTTACTAACCCACACCCCTAACCTTATCCCTACACCCCTGTGGCCTAACCTCACCCCCCCACCCCCTGAGGAACCCTTGTGAAATCCAACCGGTGACCAGTTTGTGGTACCCCTTACCCAACCCCACCCCCCCCGAAAGTGAATGCAAAAATCGTGGTTCCATATGTGTGACTTGTGATGTATATTTTATAGCAAGGAAAGTTTTTTTTTTTTTTTCCTTTTTCCCCCATCCGTTTTTAAAAAAAAATTATTTTCTCCTCTTTTTTCCTTCCACTTATCTCTTTTTAATTTTTTTATTTCTTATTTTCTTTTTTTATTTTATATATCTGCTTTCTATTCTCCACCTTCTGCCCTATGCTTGTTTCTCCTATCCTTTCCATTGTAAGGCTAGGTTATATTGTATTTACAAATTACATTCACCCCCTTACTTGTGCTTTCCATGTTGTTACTCGTGTGTCTAGCCTATGCATATACAAAAATGTATGCGAATAAGGATTCCCTAAGCAAAATGGTAGAGAATAATTATGAGGGAGGATCAACTAAAGGTAAGTGCTCAGGGAGGCCATCCCGCTGCGCCCCTGTCACTTTGGAGGGTAGATAACAAGTCATCAGCGGCCTGCACTGTACGAATATTGTACATTTTGTTATTCAGCATTACAGAAGCAGAGACCCCAGGTGAAAGGGAAGGAGTCGGGGGGAGGTCTGAATAATTTCCCCGGGGCAGAGGGGCTAGGCGGAGTGCGGGGGAGTCAGCCTGGGGCCTCGGAGTTCCCAGAAAGCAGGCGTGGAGCCAGGGACAGTGCCCGACCTTCCCATCTTAGAGCGTGCACCTTCAAGGACCGAGATAAGGAAGGCAGGGAGGACAAGGGTGTAAAGGGCCACCCGCCCTATGATAGCAAAGTTGTTAGCAGGGGGGTGAAGATACAAAAGACCCCAAAGTCTTACCAGTCTACAACAAGCTTGCCACAAAGGTCACAATCTGCAATTAAAGCTTCATCTTTTCTAGCTAATGAGGTGAAGGGTAAGCGAGCTTACAAGGCTAATAGGGCTGTGAGGTCAGTAAAGTCTGTCTTGGACTCCAACTCCAAGATAACACCCTCTTTGCGCTCTTATTTCAAAGCTGTCCCCCAACTCCTTAACATTGGGAAAAGCCCTAATGCACTATTAGGCACCACCCTTCCGTCTAGTGTTGAGGGCATCCATGAGCATAATCAAGACCACTCTTCGGTACCGTCTTTAGAGCCCACTTCTGTTTCAGTCTCCGATCTCTGTCCTCCTTCTTGCAATAATCAGACAAATTCTTTTCCAAACTCTCCCATACATTTTTTGAAATCTCCCCCTCCTCAGGCTATAATGGGGGACTCTCTCCATACTTCTTGCCCTGATCCTCCGCACTCTGTCCCTGTGCTCATTCCTGCGCCTACTTCTGAGCTTACGAGGACTTTTGCCTCTGTGGTGCAGACTCCGTCTGTTGTTTCAATCAGGTTGGGAGAACCCTTACCAGTGTCTGTTACCATGTCTGGTAATATTAGCCCCGCTTCAGTTCCCGTCCCCGCCTCATTGTCGGAGTGCGGGGGGGTCAGACGGTGAGGTTCAAGTACTTCAGGGGGTAGAGGGCAATGGTCAGCCCCAGCGCCAGGTTCAAATAGTCCCTCAGGCTCTGGCGCAGAGCCCGTCTCGGGGGGGGCTAGAAGTGATATCGAGTGGCAGCCACCAACAGATTTCGCACGCATTGGGAGCCGGGTTATCTCAAGAGACCCCAGTCGACCTAGCATCATCTCTACCCCTTCCACCAGTTTCCTCTCTGGAGCAAATGTTTCGGTCTCTCTCAGCCGACATTAAACGTGGTTTTGAACAATCAGCTGCGATTCAGAGAGAGATCAAAAGCTATTGTGAGGCACTGGCTAGTAAAGTTGATGGGCTCACTGCGAGAACTAACGCGTTAGAAGAAACGGTTGGCGGGCTATCCTTGCATGTAGATAATGCGAGGGACGAGATAGTGAATCTCAAGAAGGAAGACGTTTCAATTGCTGAGAGGATGGAGACTTTGGAAAATCATGCCAGGCGTAATAACATCCGTTTTTGAATATTCCCGAGGGAATTGAGGGCTCTGACGTCAAAGGCTTCATTGTCCCTTTGCTGGCTTTTTCTTTAAAGTTGGGGCTATCTGAAGAAGAAATAGCCAGTGATATTCAACGGGTACACAGAGAACCTTTCAGACGAAACTCTCAAAGATCAAAACCGAGGAGGATCCTTGTGAATTTTCACACTTACACCATAAAGGAGCAGATTCTTAATGCAGCTTTAAAGCAAAAGTCCCTGGACTATAAAGGCTTTACATTTCAGGTACGGTCTGACTTATCTAGAGTGACACTTGAAAAGCAGTGGGAGCTGGGCAAAAGGATGGATGCATTTCGGAAACTTGGTGCCACCGTCCAGCTACGTTTTCCTGCAATACTGAAAATTATGCTGAATCGGACAATTACACAGTTGCTTGAAAGAATCCAGTGGCAGCAAATATGTGTAATCCATGGCAGCATCGCTGTTATGGGAAAATGTTGCTCTGGGGCACTGGTCATGCTTTGGAAGCTGAGAATAGGAACTCACCCCACCAAAGCCTTCACGCATCCACAGTTCCCTTGTGGATGAAGGTATCAAAGAAAAAATCATGCAATCTCCAGGACCTCATCCCGTGCCACTCTTCTTATCCAACATTTACTAATGTTTGGCAGGACAATGATCTATCTTCCAACGCCAACACTTTCAGCACACATAAAGGTCCTCATTGAACACTCCATCAAAACTGAGGGAAATGTTGTTCAAGCTAACTCTGTAGCACTGAGACAAAAAGCCCCCCAAAAAAACTGTGACATAGTTTTTAAACCAGGGAAAGAGAACCAGGATTGGAACTAAGGGACCTGCAACGCCCAGAAACCGGATAAAGATGAAACATGCTGGGTCAACGATGGTGTCTGTACTTGAAACTTCTAATTTGAAGCATGGAGGCATCTGTTCAGCAATGTATTCACGATTGGCAGCAGAAGTCAGGGTTGGATCAAGTCATTGACTGTGACTGTCTCTCCCTGTTTTGTCCGTTGAAGGGGAGTAGGTGATAGTGATGACTTTCGGTTGTTTTGGTCCTGCTTCTCACTTCACTCTCGACCTCTAAACAATTCTTTGCCTTCGTGACCTTTAAGTCCAAGAGGTCGCCGAAATCCTTCATGTCGTATTGTTGTTGTTGTTTCCCATTTTTTAAGCTTTCTTTTGTATTCTGTTTCCTTATTTTCTTTTCCCTGTAAAGGAGGAAGATATGTTGTATACTTGTGCTTCTCACAAGATGACCACTTGTGGTAATTAGACCTTCCTTTGTGTTCCCTATTTCCCAGCCTCCCAGAATACCTGTGTACATTCTATCTTGTACTGTGTGAAGGTTCCACCCTTGTCAGTTTATGGTCTGGTCAGCTGGCGAGGTGTGCACTCAGCTGTGTCCTACAATAAATCTACATGTAACCAACCAGAAGTGTATTGAGATCTACTTACAACAGAGACACATTATTATAATTGGAAGACAGCTTGTGTTAAATATTGTTATTTGTATTGAAACAAATAGGAAAAGCAGTAGATTCACATATACGTAGACTGAAATGTAGCTAAAATAGATATGTATTGCTATTTGGACTTTTAAACTGTATTTGGCATGCGACTGAGTCTGTCCCAGCACTTTAACTTCCAGCTGTTTGTGTGTGATATGTGACTGTAATTGTCTCAGTGCGACTCACCAGTCAGAAGGCACCAGACCTGCTGGACTCTGCCCCAGTCTGACTGATCATTAACAGGTGCGTTTTGTAAGTGACTGACAACAGCCCTAACGGCCCTTCAGAGATGCGCCTGATCAATCATTGTCAGAGCCCTGCTGCCTGCAATAAGTCTACTTGACATGTGACTGTCTTCTCGATCAGTCTGTCAGAGATGAGACTACCATGCGGCTGGCCCCAGTTTTTTGTCAAAGGTGTGGCTGATATAAGACCAATTCCTCCCCAGCCCTACTGTCCTCTCTGATGTGTATCGGCATATTACCGACTCGGCCCTTCCTGCCTGTCCAAAGTGTGCTAGGGATGTAAGCAACCTGTTTCAGCCACTCTGGTCCTTCACAAGTGCGTCTCACGTGATTTACCCTGCCTTGGCACTACTTCCGTGTCTGCCACGTGACAGATTTGACCCTTGGGCTGTGTTGGGTGGACCAAGTCATCTCGTCAGATAAACAATATTTTTGAATACTTTTGATCCGTACATTTTGTTCTATTGAACCAAAATGGGTGGTATTTTTTATCTGTACTGTTGTTCTGGTGTTGCTGTTCCTACATTACATGGAATTTTCTCTGAGGAAAGTCTTGCTGCTTCTGCCAAAGAGTGCCTTTGTTGATCCTTGCAGAAGCTTGTTTGTTTTACTAATTAGATTGTTTCACCTCGTAGGAGACTAGTCATAGTTCACATGAAGACTGTGGCTGCCCTCACCCTAGTTCAATAATAATGTTTCTTGCAGGAGCCAAACAGCTTCCGGGAATGGGATAGAGAGCAATATTAATCCACCTCAGTGGCTATATGGCAGTCTGCAGCCATGGTGGAGTAGCGAATGCAGACTCATGGTGCAACTCAGGTCCAGTGTATCCCTTGACTAGCGAGTGCTTTTCCAGAGGTCGGCAAGTGAAATGGCCATGCAAAAGGTGGGATGGTTGGGCTTTATTAGTCCTCCACCAAGCTAGTACAGTCCTTTACGCTATGCTTACTTGACTGATACATGTTGCTCCTAGTGATTCAACCAGGTGTCTGTTTGCTTTCAATGCTATATTTCATATAAGTGATTTGACTGTCTTGCTTTGACGTGCTTTGAAAGCTACTGCTAGCATAGACAATTTGTTGAGTAAACTTTAATAGCTGACTGACTTTTTATCGATCAAAACAGGGGGTTTGACCACTTTGAGAGCAGATGTGCCTTTTTCTCTAACCAAGTTTCCTACCAGACAAGTTTGCACACCAGAGATGCGAACACCAGCAAGTCTGAAAAACAAGCAGACGGCTGGCTCTGCAGACCGTATCGACACCAGCTCCAACAGCAGCACAGAAATATTCTCCATTATGAAGGATTTCAGCACACTCCCAGCACCATCACCCCTTCTCAAGAATGATACAACAACATCTCAAACTGTTTTAGAAACAAACTCACAACCCTTTGTGTCCACTTTGCCCATTAAATCGACCCCAGCAATCATGCAACCAGTCTGTCAATTTCAGACAATAAATGCACCATGTCAAAAAGGAGCACAATCACCACAGATGAAGTCTGTCCTCTCTGGGACCCTGTCAGACCCTTGCCCTCACCACGCCTTCAACAAAGGACTCACCCCATAGGCAAAGCCCTCATTCACATCCTCAACACCTCCATTGACACAGCCACATTTCCAGAAGCCTGGAAAAATGAAGTTGCCCATGCCCGACAGACAAAGCCTTCAGCAAACCTGGCGAAGCTTGCAAATTTAATAAACATAAGGTACGCCTGGCTGAGTGTGGAATGAAGGGAAGGAGGAAGTGAATAGGAAGAGATGTAATGTCAGAGAGAGCAGGAAGGAGAAATCCTTTCAGGAAGAGAACGCTCACTCACGGCAGTGACATGCTTTATCAAATGGGTTCCCTCCTCACACGGAATACAAATCCCCGAGAGGAGCGGAGGTGTTTTCTCTTAGATGAGCAATGGAAAAAAGGTGAGTGGGGGTGCAGAGTGCAAAAAAATTTAGTAAAGTGGTAATTAAAATTGTCTCTGTGAATCCACTAAATCTTTATTGGGTGGTCTCAGGGACAAAAGTTAAAAGAGAGGACTAGGGATTAAACCAAATATATCCCTAACAGTGGTCAACATGTTTCTTCCTTAAGTTGGTCCCCTAAAGGGATCCAGCGGCATTAGTCAGGACCTAAAATGTAGTAAGTCACTCTGCACATGTGTCTGAAGAAAAATAAATATACTGGCCACCACAGGAACAGGGCGGTCAGGTTGTCAATGACCCGTGTGCTTCTAGGGATTTGTCTGTCTGAAAGTCAAAAGTAGAATCATGATCTTCCATATAATCTTCAGACATTACCAAGATGTCCTCTATCATACATTTAGTCACTCATCCTTGTATGCTTGCATCCATTAATCCAGTCATTTACTCAGTCTTGCAAGCACATACTTGCCCATTCACAATCACATAAATAAATGCAAGAGAAACTGTGGGAGAACTATGATAGTGACAAGAAAACAGACTGAGCATTAGGTCACTGAACAAGAGGAGTGTGGGAAACTTTCATATAACAGGCTGGAAAGCCAGTGTCAACTCTAAGGATTTTAGGGGTCCCGGGCAAGACATAATTTGGGGGCTCGAATACAGAACGTTTCATTTTATTAACTGTTCTGCTTTTTCCAGAATGTATGTTGCCAACAAAACTGAATTCTATGTTAAACTTTCTGACATGGGAACATACCAAAGCAACTGAAATGTGTCTAGGCTGTGGCCCAAAAAAGCCTTAAAATGACACTCGCAGAGAAAAAACAAAGGCAGAGAGAAAGGGAAAGGGAAAGGTGAAATGAGAGAAAAAGCCAGTTGTGGAAATAAATCACCCGCCCACGAGCTCCTTGAAAGGTGGGGGACCTATGCAATTGCCCACTTTGGCCATGCCAAAAACATCTCTGCAGCATGCTGTTGACAACCATTTAGAACAGTGGTCTTCAAACTTCTTAATACTGCCCACCTTGTAAAATAAAATAAAATAAAAAATCCTAGGGCCCCTCCTCAATTTGTTCACAATTATTCTACAAAATTGGCAATGTTTAAATATGTCTAAACATATTTAAACATTGCAGTTAAGCTCTTTTACCCCTTTTTACACATACTCCCATTCTGGATATATATGACAAAAGTGGTTAGTGGTGGCTCATTACAAAGTGGCTTACTGCCGATCATGTTATTAACATTTAAAACAAAGCATGATGCTTCTCTTGACCCCATCCTGAGATCAGTTAAGACCTGCCCAGGGGGGCCATCCCCCCAGTTTGAAGACCTCTTACAGAAGCAGAATGTGAGGTTAATCAACTCGTGAGGCATGCTTCAGGCTACATTATCTCCAAGGGTTATTGAGGGAGAACTTTCAACTGCATACCACCGCACACTGTAGACTACTCCATCTGCACAACAGTGTGTGGGGGGCTGAGACAGCTCAACATCACAGAGCAGACTGCTGCTGAGCAGACTTTCTACAAAGTGAGGGTGACAAAGTGCAGAAGGAACTGTATCTGAGATAAATACCATGGAATGGAGATATGAGCAAACGGGCAGAAATTCATTAGATAGATAAGCCCCTTGTCTGGCATAGGGAATCCATAGTCATTTTTCAGTAACAATGCAAATATGCTGCTAATGTCTACATTAAATTAGATCCCTGGATAATCTTCAAGCCAATCACACGTCAATATGTTTCAACACAACAGTTGTTTGGAAGACGATTATTTTAACTTGGCTTTTTCCTTCCTTGATCGCACTTCTCATTCCCTCAAAATGCAATAAGTGGAATAATTATTTGCACAGCATGATTTTATATTGTACCATTTAATAAATTCCTACCCACATCTCTAATGTATCACCAATAACAGTGAACCAAGTCGCTCTAATCCTCAAGCGGTAAATACAATTTGCTGCAAAACTGCAGCCGTCTAGAGGATGCAAGTGCAGGAGAAACTGTAGAATAATTCCTTGAAAATCTCAAGCCCAATCGTAAAATAATAGGGCATGAATTGACAGTTATACTGTTAGGGATATTAAAAAAAAGATTGAGCGCCTTCATGGTGTTATTAGTTTTACAGCAAAATAATTCATGTGCACAGGGTTATTCAAGCATTTCTTTTTCGGTTTGCTCCCTAGACCAATGCCTATATTTTTTTTTAACTGATGAGACGGCCTGGATGCTTGAAAGACAAGTGAAGCCGTGAAAACTATGGCAACCTAAAAGTCATAAATTCATGATGACTGCTCTAGATGAGACATTACCCATTCTTCAGAAGATGTGCCTTTTTACAAAAACAGTATCTCTGCAGCAACCTACCTGTTTGGGGTGAGGTTGGGGGGCGTAACTCCAGGTGTGGGGAAAATCTTGCCGCGTTGAGCAACTTTGCATCAAGGGGGTCTTCAATAGGTTGTGCATTGATGATCATACTATAGCCGAAAGTTTGTGACGTAAAGCCCTATCTACTAACATTTGTATATAGGGCTTGAGGTAGATGCAAAAAATAAACAATTTCATTTCCCAAACTGTGCATGTGTGCAGCACTGTACAGCAAACAAACAAGGTAGGAAAAGTTAACAAGCATTTGTAACGCAATAGGTCTCGCATTTGCCAGTTAGATATAAATTAAAATGTTTTTTAATCTATGTGTTTTGGTTTGGAGTGTATAGGATGTATGAACAGAGACACATTGTAGCACTGTCTAGAGGACTTAATATGAGGAATTACCACTGGGACAAGAACTGCTGCAGCACTGTCTAGAGGACTAAGAATGAGGAATTACAGATGAGTCTAGGGAAGCAGGTAGCAGCACAGTGTACGGGACTTATAATGAGAAATTACCATTGGTAACAGACAGCTGCAACACTGCCTAGAGGACGTAGGATGAGGAATTACTGAAAGGAATAGAGAAGCACCTAGCAGCACTGCCTGGAGGACTAAGAATGAGGAATTTCCACTGTGACCAGAGATACAGCTGCAGCACTGCCTAGTGGATTTAGAATGGGGAAGTTACTGATGGGACCAGAGAAGCAGCTAGCAGCACTGTCTAGAGGACTAAGAATGAGGAATTACCAAATGGACCAGAGAAGCAGTAAGCAGCACTGCCTAGAGAGCTAAGAATGAGGAATTACCATTGGGAACAGTGGCACAGCTGCAGCACTACAAAGAAGATTTTAAATGTGGGAATTTCTGATGGGACCAGAGTAGCAGCTAGGAAACCTGTCTTGAGGACTTAGAATGAGGAATTAGAGATGGGACAAGGGTTGCAGCACTGTGTAGAGGACTTAGAATGAGGAATTACCACTCATACCAGAGAAGCAGCTAGCAGTACTGCCTAAAGGACTTAGAATGAGGAATTACCAATGGAACCAGAGAAGGAGCTAGCAGCACTGCCTACAGGGCTTAGAATGAGGAATTACCACTAGTACCAGAGAAGCAGCTAGCAGTACTGCCTAGAGGACGTAGAATGAGGAATTAGTGACGGAAATAGAGTAGCAGCTAGCAGCACTCCCTAGAGGACTTAGAATGAGGTATTACCACTTTGACCAGAGACATAGCTGCAGCACTGCCTGGAGGACTTAGAATGAGGAATTACCGACGGGACCAGAGAAGCAGCTAGCAGTACTGCCTAAAGGACTTAGAATGAGGAATTACCAATGGAACCAGAGAAGGAGCTAGCAGCACTGCCTACAGGGCTTAGAATGAGGAATTACCACTAGTACCAGAGAAGCAGCTAGCAGTACTGCCTAGAGGACGTAGAATGAGGAATTAGTGATGGAAATAGAGTAGCAGCTAGCAGCACTCCCTAGAGGACTTAGAATGAGGTATTACCACTTTGACCAGAGACATAGCTGCAGCACTGCCTGGAGGACTTAGAATGAGGAATTACCGACGGGACCAGAGAAGCAGCTAGCAGCACAGTCTAGAGGACTAAGAATTGGGAATTAGCACTGGGAACACAGACGCAGCACTATCTAGAGGACTAAAAATGAGGAATTACCACTGGGACCAAGGAAGCAGCTGCAGGACTGGCCTAAAGACTTAGAATGAGGATTTACCAATGGGAATAGAGACACAGCTGCATCACTGAATAGAGGACTAAGAATAAGGAATTACCGCTGGGACCAGAGAAGCAGCTAGCAGCACATTGAAAAAGTAACGGAACTATGATGCTGTGTACAGTGGGGGTGGGGCAAAAAAGAAAGTGTGCGAGGTCAAGGCGTGGCTGAAAAATATTCTGTAACTTTTATTGGACTTTCACTTTCAGGTATGTACATATAAAATAACAGCTTAAATGTAAAATAAGTGGAAGTTAGGTTAATTAGTGGAAAATGCACTGTCTTACTTATTGACACCTCTATTAGAGGTCTGTGTCTGTAAAAAGAGAGCCACGGGATTGAGTCCTGGTTGGAGCAGTGGAGAATAGTTAAGGACGTAACACAGGTTACAATCCTTTAAAAAGAACACACTTTACAGATCATCTGGTAACTCTTTCCAAACCACTCAAAAATAATAATTATGTGTCATCAGAAGTGTCAAATGATTCCATTAATTAAAGCCAATACCTGTATCTGATCTCCCTTTACATTTGTAAATCAGCCCGTTGTGCAAATCTTTATTTCCTTCAAGTAAGCAGGCACCCTGGCAAAAAGGTTTGTTTAGCTGTCTGCCCCTCCCTCGAGTTCGTAACACAAGAGTCTACCTGCATTACACGGAGGCTGAAGCATTTTATTTTCAGAATTAACTGTCCTGGGACGGTTATCTTTTTAAAGAAAGTAGGGGGGACTGTGTTCCTTAAAATAAAAAAAAGGAAAGGGACCTCGTGCCCCATCTGTCCTGCCCACTGGAAGTAACAAGCATACAGAAGACGCTATACGCAAGTCTTAGGTGCTAGTATCAGGCAGTAAACAATCCAGCAAAGAGCCTGCTTACCAAAGCTGCAAACCTCATTCACTGAACACACTACACCATTCTCAAACACAACACCTAACAACCCACCGATGTCATCTAGATAGTTGGTTGGGAGGGTGGAGCTTGCAGATCCTCTTCGGACCCTACACAATAGAAAACATGCAAAAGTCAGCACACTACGCCATTTACCAGCACCAAATGGCAATGCAACCATCAAAGATGTGCTATACCAAAAACACCCTTACACAAGACAAAATTCTGGTAACCAAGCATGTCTGGCCGTGTCCAGTAAATGGATGAGTGCCCTCGAGGTGGTACCTCGGCTCATCACACCCGGCTCACCGCCAAGCCCAACATGTTGAAAACTAGTAAACATGTTACAATACCAATTAAGATGTTAAAATGTCACGTAGTTATCCTATTGCATGTTAATTTTTATTTCTGATGTGGCTGCAACCTGTAAACATGAGCACCTCGTCAGCCTGCTCTGCGCATTAATCCTATTAGGGTTATTTATAGCAGAGCGCCCTGCGTTCTTCACTTGACGCAGTGTCGGGCAGCATTGTCGTCATTGTATGCGATTAATTCTGCATCCTCTCCTAGGAGGAAATAGAGCCCTCTCCATACGAGCTGCTATGTGGAAGTTGGCTAATTTGGAAGGAAAGGCTGCCGAATGAATTGGTAACGGCAAATGGCCTGAAATGTTAATGTTTTTCCTCTCCCATTAAATATATTTAGAATATATTTAGAAGTGCACTCAAGTTGTGATGAAAATAATAAGTATTTGGAATGAATGCGTTAAGCGGGCGGAACGAGGGGCGGCATGCGGCAGGAACAGCGACTGTTTGCGAGTGAGCCTACCTGCGTGCATTAGTGTGCCTGCAGATAAGAAAGCGAGTGAAAACATGTGCGCAGCATGGGGTAACAGGAAGCAAGCAGCAGCAGCATGGGCACAGGATTTCTCTAAAATAAAAAAGTAGCGTTCCTAACGAGTACCGGGGCCGGTCAAACATTTAAATAAAAGGAAAAATGTGTCCCGAAACAGTAATACAAATGGTCGCTGCGTATTTGTTATAAGAAGTTAGGCGGTGCTCTCGGGCCAGGGTAAACACCGGAAGAGGCATGACCTATGCATGCCCTTAAAAAATGGGAAGTGACAAATGGAGCAACAATAGTGCCAGCCAGTGGGAAGCCTACGAGCTGCATGAACTCCCTAACAGCAGATACAGCATGTCTTAGTTCGAGACAGCGCTTGCGCGCCGTTTTGAGCAGAGACCTAAAAACTAAGCGTATGCACATGGTCAGTGACTGGCTGCCGCCCCCCTCCCTATGACCTCACCAACCCCCGGACACAGGAACATAAAACATGGTATCTTTGGAAGGCGGGAGGTCGCAAGACCCCCCCGGCCGTATTTATTAAGTTATAAAACAATAAAATTTATGATTGCACGATAAATAGTTATACAAAAATCAGCAGGACATTAGATACATTATTGTCAACAGGTGTGAGTGACTATCATTAACAAAAACTCTAATACAGATTGTTTCCTAACCGAGTCTAACATCCTCCTCTGCATTTTTGTATACTAACATTTCTGGGCCATATGGCAAGGTCGCTAACCGGTGTCAGGTCCTACTAGCTGCGCCTCCCCTAAAGATGTGCGCATGCGCAGCCGGGCCCGGTAATTAACCCGGTCCACGCCGTGAACTTCATTTACCCACTTAAGGAGGGCCCTTACTCTGCGCCATCCGGTGACGTCATGAGTATGCGCGCGCGGGGTGGCTACCAGCCTAAGGAAAGCGTGACTCCCCAACCCGCGCCCCTTTGAAGCACCAGTTACCTTGCCCCTGAAGTTCTAGGAGGGGCCAATGGCCCCTCCCCCTGGGCGGGAACCTCCATAGGATGATGCCCGCCCCCTCAGACCTTAAAATAGTTGCTCACCGGTCATGACCTTACCGCCACAGGCCAGCATTGTTAACAGACGATCTGTCCTCCCCCTTACCTAGACCTAAGTAAGGAGCGCGCTTACTTTGCAAATCCCTCCAACCAGGCCCAGACATTATTAGACCACAAGACGTTCGCTGCCTCAGTCAAGTGTACCCCGTCCCTCAGGTAGAACTGTTCGCCCCAGATACACCCATGTGGAACCGTCTGCAACCGGGGGGCACGAAATAATTTGTCCAACTGTGTGTTGATCCTCCGTACCGAGTGATTCAACGCCCTGACCGAGTCCCCCCCTCGCCACTGCCACCGAGGGATAAGTTGCGACCAAACTACTGTGGAACCCGGGCAAGTCCTGGCCACCCACCCCGCAGTGGAGATGATCTCCTCAATAAGGATGCGCCTCCCCAGTTTGGCCAAATCATTCTCCCCCAGGTGAAGTATCACCACTGACGGGGGGGGCGGGCTGCTGAGCTAAGAGTCCCTGGAAAAAGTTCCTAAACTGGCTGAGGCATAAACCCCCTCTCCCGAAGAATGCGATATCAAACCCCTTTTGCGCCACCTTCGTCCTACGGTCTCCAGAAAGAAAAACATGTTCTGCACGCCTAACATAAGAGTGGCCCACAATCCAAATCACCAATTTCCTGTGTCCGTCGTGCTGTGCTGGTGTCGATCGTTGACGCCCGGTGGCGAGTTCCTCCCCTGCGTCACAGGTTTGAGAAACTTCAAAAACCAGAAACATACCAGGCGTGAGCACCGTCCTGTCACAACATGTCAATTCGTACATAACGTTTGTAACGTTTGGACGACCATCTCCCCAGCCTCTTCACATTCTCAACTGGGAGACCCCTCGCCACTGCCTCAGTTGCTGCCCCAATCCTAAATGAGTGGGTGCCGAATTCTTTTGGATCAAAACCTGCCAGTCTGACAGTTAGCTCCAAGACTCGCCTAAACTGGTACCTGGTCAATGGTGTACCGTCGGCGTGACACAACAGTGCGCCCCCCGCCGTGCCCTCCCGCTGCCTGCAGAAAGCCTCCACGTGAGAAACCGGGCAGCAAGGGTTGGCCCGGGCCCGGTGGAGCACTATGGTGTGACCCCGAGAATCCTGGTCAGTTTTTGATCTCTGAATTGTTATCCACATAATGTCCTCACTGATATTCGCACCGGCCCACTGTAGGCCGCCCACCTTATCTGCTTTCGACCCAGCAACTAACTCCTCAATCCTCAGAGCCCCATAGAAGGCCAGGGAAAATGCAGCCTTGAACAGAAGTACCTCCCACTCAGAGCTACATACACTGTGAAGCGCCCCCAATAAGGCTGTCAGCCGTGCCAGTCCAATGGGCCTTCTCTTATCACCCCGGTAACCCTGTAAACGGCGCCAACCCCTCAAGTCCTTGCGTACCAGAAAGGTGTTAGTGGGATCTCGCATGCCCTTAGCCTGTGCGAAGAAGGAGACCGCCGCCCTATGTCTGCTCACTGAGCGCCCTTCCCTATGCATCGATTCTAGGTAAGCTGCAAAACTGTCCTCCTGGGCCCACCTAACCTCCCATTCCTGCCCCAAGAAAGCCCGGTAAGACAAAAACGCCCCTTCGTAAGGTGTCTTGGTCCTGGGGGCTAAGCTAGCAAACACGAGGTCCTGTAATCTGGGGCACCAATCTGCCAAAGTACTGCCGGGAATTGCGCTGGCGAGGGTCTGCTGCAGGAAGATGTTCCCTGAAAACCTGCATTTTAAAGAGAGAAAGGGAGTCAGCTGCATTGTTGAGGATGCCAGGGACATGCTTGGCTCTGAAAACCACATTCCATTTTAAGCACTGCAACACAATCTCCTTTATTAAGCGCAGTATGAATGGACAGCGTGCCCCCTGCTGGTTTATACATTCCACAACTGTCATGTTATCAGACCAGAACACCACGGATTGATTGCATAAGTGTTCCGGCCAGACCATCAATGCTACCCATATTGGGAAGAGTTACAAGAAGCCAATATTGGCGGTCAGACCCCGTGCTCTCCATTCTGCCGGCCACCGCTGGGCGAACCACTTGGTCCCCAGGATGGCACCAAAGCCCGCACTCCCCGCAGCGTCTGTCCATAAACCCAATTCTGCTGATGTGGCGGGAGGACCTGACCACACTACTCTGCCATTAAAATCCTCCAGGAATGCCATCCATATATGCATATCCTGGCGAACCTCAGATGACAACCTCGTGTGGTGATGTTTCTCCCGTAGCCCTTTCATAGCTTGGGCAATGGAGCGTGAGAAAGGGCGTGCCATTGGGATGACCCGCAGTGCAAAATTCAGTTGCCCCACCACTTCCTGTAGCTGTTGCAAGGTAACCTTGTCTTTGCGTAGGCATCGACGTAGGGCTGCTCTAAACCTAGACACTTTGTCCCTGGGCAACCTGAAGCATCCTTCCACTGAGTCAATTTCGATACCAAGGAATTCCAAACAGGTGGACGGGCCAACCGTCTTCCCTGGTGCTAGCGGGACCCCAAAAGCCCGCATGAGCACGCAAAATTCCTGCAATGCCCAAGCACACTCCTGAGATCCCGCCGCACCTAAGAAAAGGAAATCGTCCAGATAATGCATAACCCGCCGGTGGCCCGTCGCCTCTCTCATTACCCATTCCAAAAATGAGCTAAACGTCTCAAAGTAGGCACATGATATGGAACAGCCCATGGGCATGCATTTATCCATGTAAAACTTGCCCTCAAAAGTGAAACCTAAGAGATGGTGGTCCAGAGGGTGGACTGGGAGGAGACGGAAAGCAGATTCTATGTCTGATTTTGCCATCATTGCCCCTGGCCCCAGCGCCCGCAATAAGTCAACTGCCTGGTCAAATGAGGCATACTTTACACTACAAATCCCCTCATCAATAGCATCATTCAATGACGCTCCTCTAGGCGCCGACAGGTTGTGGATCAGTCTGAACTCCCCTTTCTCTTTTTTGGGTACTACCCCTAGTGGTGAACACACAAAATTGGGTACAGGCACTTTCTGGAAAGGGCCAGCTATCCTGCCCAGAGACAGTTCTTGGCTAATCTTAGCAGCCACCACTGTGGGGTTATGTTTTACTGACAATTGATTCCTGCAATGTGTGCTACCTGTGTACCCCCCTGCCGGGATCCTAAAACCTTGGGAGAAAACTTCCTGAAGCAGAGTGGCCGCTGTGTGGTTCGGGTACCTATTCAACCAAGGGATCATTGCTAAAACATCTATAGGGGTGGGGATATCCAAATTATCTGCACTACTCTGGCTTCCCCCTCCCCCTCTGACTGTGGTTGCCCTGCTTGGACCTGCAAGATGACTCGGGGTGGGAGGGGTGACCACAGACTGAACATGCATGCCTAAATCTACAGGTGCCAGGGGCCCTTGTGCAGGAGCGCTTATTGAAATCCCAGCACACCCCTTTTCTCTCAGACCCCCCCCCCTACTCCTACCCGGGACCTCACTCCCATGGGCCGACCGAAAGGGGTGTTGGGGTCTGGCGGAGTACACCCTGACCGCACTGGTGGACTGGGGTGGGGCTGTGCTCCCTGAGAACTGCTTATGCCAAGACACAGAGTCAACCCTGTCCCATGCCAGTGATGTGTCAAATTCTTTAGCTTTCCTGAAATTGACATCATACTCCTTCCAGGCATCCCCCGGGTACTGTTCACTCCACCCCACAATCCTACTCTGGTAGCAAGCCAATGGCGCCTGCACATTAGGAGGCCGTTCGGCCATGATGGTCGTGAATACTGCGAAAGCCCTAACCCAGTTGAGCAAAGTTTCCTCCACCCTAAATCTAGAACACTGTGCCCTCCATTCACTCGGATGCATCCACTCCTTTAGTGTCTTTGCATGTTCCATTTCCCTGTTATCAAGTAGCAATGAAAAAATGTAAATATATTTTCCCGCCCAGATCATTTCTTTCGTTGCCTGGGACACATGCTGTGCCAAATTCTCACTCCTGGAGGGCATTGACCCATCCCCCAAGAGAGGCAGCGCCACCTCCTTACCATTTCCGGGCACCCGGGCCGGTTGACCACCCTCTGCGTTCGGTAGGGCGGGGCTGGAACCTGTAAGTAAAGAAGATGAGGGAACCGCAGCACTGTCAGCCGCCGCTGCCGATTTAATCCTTTCTACCAACTGTGCCGCTTCCGCAGCATGATCTGATGAAGCAGGTAACACGCCCCCCTTGTGCAGCCAAGGCAGTAAGGCCGCTATTTGAGATGCCAATTCGGCAGGGACCGAGTCCGGGTTACCAGCTGGGACCACGGGCGCCCCAGGTGGCATGGCAGGCAACGGAGTGACCGGCGGCGGCACGCGCGGCACTGGCATCGGTACCACGGGCGGGGAAGCAGGCCCCGCAGGAGGGAGCGCCGGCGGCATGGCAGGAGCCGGTGCAGCGGGCACCGGAACTACCGGCACAGGTATGAGAGGTACCGGAACCGCGGGTGCGGGTGGAATCAAAACCGGAACTACCGGGGCTGGGGCACTGTACCTGGGCTTCTTGGCCTTAGACTTCTTTGGTGGGCTAGCGAAATCCCCCCTTGGCAAGGGTGCCTTTCGCCGCTGCGTGGGCCTGCCTGATGGGCCTGGGGGATCAGCAAACCTTTCATTCATGAGGGCCTCTAATTCATCCACTTTCCCCAACCTCTTATTAATGTTGCTCATCTCGCGCATCATGGCCCGCATCATAACCTCCATCCTGGACCCTCCTTTACCACCCTTCGACCCCGGCATGTCTGAGGAGCACTGCCCTACACTCCTAGTATTCCAACACAGGTGTAAGTGCGCTTTTTACCTTCACCAGATGGAGGATGTACAGGGGGCTGTAAGCACCATGCAACAGTAACCGCAACGCCCCGGCTTATCCGGTTTGTCAGGGGTGAGTAAACTCTAACGTAGACCCACCCGGCGGCTACCAGAAGCAATGCAATGTGAGCCCCCCGCTCTCCTCTTACCGTTCAAATCCTGCGCACTCCCAGCCGGAATTTCACCTGCGACCACAACTGATGTCCACCACTCAGAGCTTACTACGTGAATTTGCAGGAATGCAGTATTAACATGCCTAAAATAGAAAATGTATTAATACCTGGGAGTGTTAAATCACGCAGTTGGTGAAAGCAGACTATATAAGGTTAAACAACGTATGTACAAGCTTGAACTTTCTTTAACCACCCCCTCCACTGCCCTTGGCTGTTGCCCCTACCTTAGCAATCAGAGAACGTATAATAGCGATCAGTCCAAGGCTTAACAAAGGAAATTCAATTTCTATTATGTGTCAAGACCAGGATTCGAACCCCCGGTTCATGCCTTCAAAGTCGGCAGCTTAGCCACCAAACCACACCTGCTCCCGGCTTAACAAAAACTCTAATACTGATTGCCCGCGCTTTTCCTCGTATATTAAAACCCCCACCGGATCGTCCCCGGCACCAGAGGAGAATGTGCGGGAAATCCGCTCTGCCGGCGCTGGCCGTCGCCCCAACCCGCTGCCTCGATAATACCTCTGTCCCGTCTTCTGAGCACCGCAGCAACCCAGCCAACCTTGAGACGCTCGACGCACCGGACCTCGCCCGCACAGCAACTCCGCTCCGACCGCGCTCGAAACCGCACCTGCAAGGGGGAAGAAAAAGGAAAAATCACAAAAAACAAGAAGCCCCGAGCGCAGGGCACGTCCGGTGTGGGGGAGCGACCAGGCAACAACACCGTAGAGCTACAAGGGAAAAAAGGGCCTAAACACAATTGCACCAGCAACACATAATACAGTACTATTCACTACAATGGGAGAGAAAGGCCTACGAGAAAGCATCATCAGCAACATAACATTCCAGATACAGTATCGGTCACTACAATGGGAGAGAAAGTCCTAAAAGAAAACCTCATCAGAAAATAAACATTCCAGATACAGTTTACTACGCCTGGGAAATTAAGCTAACAACATCCTAGCAATTTACACACTAAATCGGACTAGTAACGCATCAACCGCGTACTCCAGGGATGGTGGGTGGGAAAAACAAGAAGCCCCGAGCGCAGGGCACGTCCGATGTGGGGGAGCGACCAGGCAACAAGGGGGTCACCTGGGCGCTCCCCGCTTCTTTATCCCTCAGTAACCCGCCCCCTCCCCCCCGACCCGGATGTCGATTAGCGTCATCCGGGTCAAGGGAGGCTGGCAACCAATCGGTGGCAGGGCGCGTCCCAGAGGACACGCCCCACCCCCGAGAGGTCCAGGAGGTAAGGGCGGTCGCCGCACCACCATGCGGGCGGGGGGGCCAAGAGCCCCCCCTTTTCATAGTATTCTGTACATGAATTTGACCATTCTTTTTCAAATTCTAGACTCCTACACTATGATACAAAGATATGTGGGTGGTGCTAGGCAGCCAGAAAGTGTGCCAATGCTTGGAAAGAGAGCACAATGACATATTTTAGTAGATCTGATCCGCTCTGTCCCCCTCACGTAATGCAATGCAAAAACAAAGATTGCTGTGCTGCCTTGCATGAGATATTTGTAAATCTGCTCTACTGTCCATGAGTTTGTAAATCTGTGTAGTAGTCTGCAACCCATTGTGAAAATGTTTGTTTTTATTTTAAATTTAAACTTCAGGTAGGAAATAGAATCTGGTGCTTCCTTCAGAGGCATGGGGTCATGAACGCGTCACTGTACTCCCTTATATGGCCTTATACTTTTTTTGGGGATCGGATCTTTGTCTGGTGTCCACTAATGACAGTTGCAACAGAAATGTTTTGACACAATCACCCAATCAAATAGTTGAAGAGCGTGGACAGCAGTTTGGGTCTTCATGCAATGTTGTTCTTAAATCTGCAAAAGATTTTTCTTTATGTGAACCAAACAAGGTGTATGAGTTCATGAACCCACGTAGAGATCTACACACTCTGTGTGATCATCCATGTTTGTTTCAATATTGATGGAGCAAGGACTCATATAAAGAGACTTGCTCGGAAGCAATCCTCTCAAATAACTTATAATACCATAATAATTGTGTTTGTAAAAATTAATAACGCACCAGAAAATCCAAACACAAAATCTAGGGGAAGCTTGCGTATGTGTATTACTAACAAGTAACCCTACCGCATCTACGCAGTATGACGTACTATCGCTTGGAGGGAAAACTTTGCAGCTGCGGAGTTGCTCTTAAAATGGCCGCTTGAAACTCGCATGATAATACGCATGCTTTGCTGAAACGAAACCATGAAAGTTTACTAAAATGCTAATGCATAAGATTTATATAAGTATACGGGAATAGAGTTGAGATAAGTGGTATACAGTGAAATCATTTATTTTTGATTTTAATATGCTTTGTCTTTGACCTCTCTACTAGTTCATATTTGGGCCTCCGTGCAGGACTGAACTAGCGCATCATATGACCACTCCACATGCGCAGACGAAATGACCCAGGAGCCATGGTGCAAAGCCTTGAACGTCGTCCAAAAATAGAGAAAATAAACATGTCCTGAGAACAAGCATAATGTCCTCAGAACAGAAGAAATTTTAATAAAATTGTATACTTTGTATTGATTAATTTATGAACACGGGAGGGAAATAAAGCATGGGAAAGTGAATTAAGGGGAGGGAACATAGAACAAGGAGCTTAAAGAAAAATATTAAACTTAGCATGGTGTGATGATCATCTCCCCTTTCCTTGTCCAATCAGAGTTAGGAGTTTCATAAATTCGAAACATTCAGGGGTGGTACATGCCATTAGAAAGGTATAATAGAGGTCGTTAGATTAGCCCCACAGAGAGACGGAGAATGCTGAGAGACTGAGATGCTGTCCGAAATTTGAGAAAATACTGAAGAAGATCCAAATCCAGACTTAGAACTTTTGAGCCAAATTGATAAGAGAACCTCGCAGAAGAATCGAGGAGGCTCCTAATTAGAGAACATCGCAGAAGAATAGAGGAGACACATATTGGAGAACATCGCGCAAGAATCGAGGAGGAAATAGTGTCAGAGAGGGGTGCAGCGCAGGCGCCGTATCTAGAAGAGGTCATCTGTCCTGAATCCTGTCCTGAGCTTTGGTCGCCTGATCTGTCCCAGGGCCCCTTCCCAATTCCTTGGCCAAGGGGTTGGTTTCCACACCATACTAGGTAAATATAACTGTGTGTGGTATGTCAATGTATTGCCCTCTCTTTTTCCCCCTGCAAAGGTTCTGTCATCGTAATAATTTTGTTTAACTATTATTATTCTGATTGAATTAATTTCTCTTCCTCTCCTTGTCAAAGGCTGTGTTCTAACTGTATTATGGTTCTTGGCTCACATGAATTTTATTAGATAAACATTTTAAACTCTCCTGAGTCCGTGGTTATTTAATAAAGGTTATTATTTGTAATGTTTCACCTATTCAGCTAACTAAGTGGTCCATTTGACCAGAGGAAAATACATTGGATCAAGAGGTTCGGTAAGAGATAAACAGATCAAATTAATCTTACAGGTATTAGCATAATAAATTGACCCCAGCAGTATTTACTAGCCTACATGAATGAGTGTGTTTATGGGCCCAAGTGAATGTATAGTAAGTGAGTACCTAAGGTTGGTAACCTGCTGGATTAGTTTTTCTTGGTAGCAGAGCTATGGTTTAATTTATTAGCTAGTAGGTGAAAAGTCAAATTCAAATTATTGGTTATGTATTAACTTACCCGTTTGTACTTGTTTTATGTTGTCTGGAAATTCCCGGGAATATTGAATAGCGGATGGTAAATGGAAACCACACTGCAGTGAGGTTGCTCGTTTGCATTAGACAGCACTAAAGGGCTATGCAAGGCTGACAGTGTTGAATTAGGGACTATTTTAGTATAAAAGTGAGAGTGATTGGTAGCAAAGAAGTTCGCTAGTGAAACTTTGGTCCTATATCACCTAGAAAGGGTAGCACCGAAGGAGTAGCAGGTTCATCGGTGCTTAAGTGAGGAGTAAGCGGAAGAGTTTTACTTGTAGTGTGTGAAGAGTAAGCTGAATAGTTTACTTGCAGTAACTGTGAATTGATTTTCTAATTTAAGTTAAGCAAACAGAGTAGCGAATGTTTTACGTTGTCAACTAATTAATTTGTATGAAAATTGAAAGGAAAATAAGTTTTGTGTTACCTTGCAAAGGAGGGGCAGTCGAGGGTGCTACACTAACGTCACAAAGAGCCGCGCTGGGATTGGTTGGAACAGTGGGCGTGTGACTGACGTGAAATTGTAAAGGAGGGGTCAGTAGTAAGGAGTGATACTGACGTTGCTGGAAAGCCGCGCTAGTATTGGCCAAGTGCATAGTGTAAAATAGAATCTGATTGGTTAAAAGAATAAAAGCCGCTCTAGTATTGGTTGGTCAGTAGAGTAAAAGCAAAGATTTGATTAGGTTAGCAAAATAGACTCTACAATAATTATAGACAGTGGGGTTTGTATGTGGAAACACGATCCAACATTGATAGGGAATCGATCTGATAGAAGGTATTTAGGTTTTCCCCGAGAACAATATATAGAAGGATCAATACCAAAAGTGTACGGTGAGAAGAGAAAGAAGACGTTTATGCAGAAAATTAAAAATTATTTTTAAAAAGATAAATTTGTTAAGACTAGAGAGGGAATTCTTATTCCTCCCCAGAAAACGCCCGCATCATACATGATGATGGAGCGAGGCTATCATACGTGTGTATAGGTGGAAAATTGGATAGAATATACAAAAGATGGAGTGCGCTAGCTTTCCCAGAACATGGTACATTTAATAGGAGGATTCTGCATAACCGGAGATTACAAATGAATGAATTAGAGCCCCGACCAAGATTAACCCAATATGAAGCTTTAGAGGAATGGGAGACTGAAGCATTTGAGAGCGACAGATCCAGAAGTAGCAGGAACCTTAGTGGATATAATCCCAGGTTGAAGTGTGAAACTCGAGATAGTCAGATGAAACAGTGGAGACAAGCGATGGTAGCTGAAGGATTATATCCTGTACTGCCGGAGGAACATTCAGGAGGTAAATGCACAGAGAAGACCAAACATTTAACGATGACAGGTAGTGGAGGATCAGAAGATGATTTCTTGGAGGACATTTTAATGAAAAACCCTCCACCTTACCAAGAGGAACAGAGCAGAAATACTCCTAGTGCTCAGGTCTTCTTAACACCATTATTTCCCCAAATTATGCATGACACACCAAATGGAAGAGTGCTGTAAGAAAAAGAAAGAGGCAATAAACAAGAATAGAGAGGAGTCGATACAGAAAATAACTCAACTGAGTACTCGCCCTGAAGCCCCAACTATACCCGTGACTATAGGTCAAGCGGTTCCGTTGTATGGTGATAAGGCAATTACTCACAAAACCCAGGTCATGTCCACACCTACAATTGAACCCAGAAAAGAGAACTTAATCATTGATGATCAAGGTAGTGAATGTGAGCCGGTAATATCATTAATGGATTTACCGAGAAGAGGTCAGATAAATGAAACCCCGAGAAGAGGTACACCTAGTTGTTCGAAGGAGGTACAAATAGAATCAGTCACAGGAGTTAAGAATGCCACAGTGGTAACCCCAGAAAAATAGAGAGATGGGCACAGGGAATAAACAAGTCAAAACCACCAATGAAAATCTTAGATATCTACAAATTGAAAGTGGAACTAGAGGAAATGATAGCTGGGAATGTAGGGTTAGACAGGTTGAACACTTACAATGAAGAAGAATTATTGTTTATCTGCAGAAGTATCACCCGAAATACAAAAATATTGCATGAGAAATTGACACTTAGCTTCTGAAATGGGAGTTGAAATAAGCAAATCCAAAGTATTACAAAAACCATACAGAGCAGAATTCAGTGATAAAGACCTAGAAAATATGAATATGTCTGGAAGTAAGTTACAGGTTAAAGAGTTGATGACCATTTTACAAAAATGGGGTGATTTAGACAAATGGAAAGCTAGATGGATGCGAAAAAGAGAAGAAGCACGTGCTAATCAAACCACTTCTGAATTTGTAATGAAAGAAACAGGAAAGGTAGAAAGATTAGGTCTTATGAGGGAGGTACCAGGAGGAGGATATATACATGTACCATGGACTAGACAGGATATTTTATCCTTTTCTAATGATTTTCCGAAGTTAAGAGAGAAGCTAGTTGAGTGGTATCGGCAAGTTGAAAGATTTGTGAAAGTTTCTAAAGTATTGTTGAAGGATTTGGACGGTCTGTTTGACATTGTGGTGCCTACTGATTTATGGACAGAGTGTAAGATTACTGTTGATTGGCCTAGTGATGAATACCCGAAAGATGAGAAAACAGGAGCTCCTTCAGAAGAGGTAATGAAGAAATATCACCAGGTGATCATTTTCTTGAAAGGGAAAATTCCTCCGAAAAAAACAGATTGGGTAAAAATAGACAGAACAACCCAGGAAAGAAATGAGTCCGTACATACCTATTATGAACGCTTACTGCAAGTATTTAAGCAGTATAGTGGGTTTGAGAACATTGGAGATAAAGACATGGGACATTTTGTATACCGATTTGTGACAGGATTAAAACCAGAAATAGGAGACATGATTCGGCAACACATGTTGTGTTGGCAAGCAAGGCCCATAGATGATATTCTCAAATACGCAAAGTATTGCGGAGATGAGATTGACAATAAACGAAAGAAATTAGGAGAAAGAGTAATGTGAGCACAAGTAAAATTAGCAGACCAGCAGGAACTCCAACTAAATAACCAGACAGTAAATCAAGGAAAAGGGCAAGGCCAAAATGAAAATAATGGGGGTAAACAGAAGGGACGAATGAGTAGAGCGGAAGCAAAGAAAACGTTTCCTTGTCATGGGTGCGGAAAATTGGGGCAATGGGAAAAATAGTGTAAAATTATACAGAACAATAATGGCCCAAATCAAAATTTAAATCCACACAGGCAGAATGAAGGGATAATGAATCAACCGCAGCAGGTTGTAAATCTACAGAGTCAGTTGCCACCTGCCCCTGTGCCAAATTTTGTGAACCTGTCCAAGTACAGTGCAGACACCGGGTTTCAAGGAGGAAGTGGTAAGAAAAATTCTGTAACTTTGCAATTTATTTTACAGGACTCTTATTTCGATGACAGCGACCAATGACTGTGCCTGAGAGGGGAGGAAAAGGAGTGCGTACTTGGCGCATCCTTATCGCTAGATCAGTCAGGTCCATATTTTGATGGTAAAGTAGAAGGGAAGGATATTACTTTCTTATTGGACACTGGTGCTACCCGTTCTACTGTGAGAACAGCAGATATTCCAAACCTACCCCTCTCGGGAGAAGCGATCCAAGTAGTGGGCGTTTTCAATAAACAGATTAGAACCCCTATTACGGAACCCATGGAGGTACATATTGGTAATTTTAGGGAAATGCACAAATTTGTAGTGTGCGACTCCAGTCCTGTAAATTTATTAGGAAGAGATTTACTGTGCAAAATGAATTGCACAATATTCTTCACACCGGACGGTGATGCAATTAAAACCCAGATGAAGACGGAGTCTATAAATTTATGTTAGCTAAACAAGGTACAGAGATAGATGAGATGTATTCTATGATGACTGAAGATGACTTACCAGATGAGGTTAAAACAACAGTAAATCCAATTGTGTGGGATTTTTCAGGAAAAGATGTAGGATTAATGGCAAATGTAGACCCAGTAAAAGTAACCGTAAAGAAAGGTGCAGATTACCCAAACACTTGACAATACAAGATGAGTCCTGAAGTTAAGGCTGGTGTTGCAGCAGAAATAGATCGAATGATCGAACAAGGCATTTTAGAATAAATAATGAGCAGTCCCTGTAATTCACCTATAATTGGCATAAAGAAACCTAGCGGAAAATATAGGATTGTTCAGGAACTGAGAAAGATTAATAAAATTGTTGTGCCTTGTTGCCCTATAGTGCCCAACCCAGCTGTGATTCTGTACCAGATACCCTGGAAGCCAGGATGGTTCACCGTATTTGATCTATGCCACGCTTTTTTCTCTATCCCATTACACCCAGACAGCAAATATCTTTTCTCATTTAAGTTTAAGGATCGTATTTTAGTTTGGAATTGTGTTCCTAAAGGGTACACTGAAAGTCCTTCAATTTTCAATCAGATACTGAAAATATGCCTAGAAACCTTAGTATTACCGAGAGAGTCCGTATTAGTGCAGTATATTGACGACTTACTAGTTGCATCCAAAACAAGGGATGGCTGTGTTACTGATTCAATTGCCTTATTGAACCATTCGGCTGAAGGTGGGCATAAAGTGTCCCCAGAAAAATTACAGTTTTGCAAAACCAGTGTCAAATATCTTGGACACCAAATAGAACGTGGAATAAGGAGAGTAACGTCTGAAAGAATAGAAATAATAAGACAAATGAAATTGCCGCAAACCCAGAGAGAAATCAGAATGTTCCTTGGAGTTGTAGGATACTGTAGGCAGAGGATTGTAGGGTTTTCCTTATTGGCCAAACCCCTAATATAAATAACCAAGAAACGAGCAAAAGACCCAATAGAATGGGATGATGAAAGTATGGAAGCATTTGTGAAATTACAAAAATGTCTTTGTGAAGCCTCAGCATTAGGAATGCCAGATTATACAAAGGAATTAGCACTGCTCTGTTGTGCACTCTACGTTTTAACTCAAAGACATGGTCTGATGCGGCGACCGGTGGCATATTTCTCCGCTACTCTAGACCCTGTAGCGTCAGCTTTACCTGGTTGTTTAAAAGCAGTAGCCGCCACCTGTACAAGCCTAGAACAAAGTGAGTCAATTGTGATGGGACATCCAGTAAAAGTCTACGTCCCACATCCAGTGGGGATTCTATTAACAAGAACTCGAACTCAATATCTCACTTCTAGTCGAATGTCGAAATACAAGAGAATAATCTTAGGTGCTGAGAACGTGGAAATAGTCAGACTTACAGTGTTAAACCCTGCCACTTTGTTACCAGACGCATATGGAGAAGAAGTGAAGGATGAAGTCGAACACGATTGTCTGGATGTGACGGAACTTTGTACTAAGCCCCGGCCAGACATACAGGAAGAACCCCTGAAAAATGCAGAACATGAGTTGTTCGTAGATGGCTTGTGTATGCGCCATGAGGAGGGAGGGCTGAGTGCTACTTATGCTGTATGTACATTGGCTGGAATAGTTGAAGCATCCTATTTGCCAGGAGTCAAATCTGCACAAGTAGCCGAATTGGTGGCTTTGATTAAAGCATGCAAAATTGGGAAAAATTGGAAAGTAACCATTTATACGGATAGTCAACATGGTTACGGAGTTGTGCACGATTTTGGCCAACTTTGGATGCAGAGGAATTTCTAGGCTTCCTCAGGATTCCCAATCAAAAATGGACATTTTGTGAAAGAATTGCTTTAAGGAATACAATTCACAAAAGAAGTGGCAGTGGTCAAGTGTGCCGCACATCAGTCAGGAAATGACTATGTGACAGCTGTTAACAGGTATGCTGACCAAGTTGCCCAACACTGTGCCAAATATAAAATAGCAGTGAACAGGAAAATTGAAACAAATGGAATCAGCTGCCAACTTAAGGAGTATGTTGAGAACCTTCTGTGTCAGGTGCTGGTACTCTCTTGGTATGGCTTGCATGAATCCAATTAGGTAAGCCTGCACATTTCACTGCTGTGGTGGTAACCAATATGGAGTTGAGGCTGTGGAAGGTTGTACAGCTGAAGGACCTGGTTGAAAGGCTGCGCTTCTTAGACGCGCTAGGAGCCATTCGCCTGCCTCGCTTTTAAAAACTTGAAAGTACTGTATTTGTGATCTCCACTGTGTTTTTAAAAACGAATCTATCTCGCTCCTTTCACCTACCCGCGCACTCTTCCCCGGTACCCAGCTGCTGGCTGTTACACCCTATCCTCAGCCTACCAGCGCGAAGGGGGGCGGAGTCAAGGCTGCCACCGGCTATTTCTTGCCGGCTGCAGCGCAGGGACACTTAGTTTGGTTGAAACGCTGCGCTTCTTAGACGCGCTAGGAGCTATTCGCCTGCCTCGCTTTTTAAAAATTGAAAGTACTGTATTTGTGATCTCCACTGTGTTTTTAAAAACGAATCTATCTCGCTCCTTTCACCTACCCGCGCGCTCTCCCCCGGTCCGCAGCTGCTGGCTGTTACACCCTCTCCTCAGCCTACCAGCGTGAAGGGGGGCGGAGTCAAGGCTGCCACCGGCTATTTCTTCCCGGCTGGAGCGCAGCAGACGCGCGCAGCCGAAGGTGCGCCTAAGGCAAGCCCGTCTGCGCCCATCCGCGCCCTTCCCGGCCCTGGGGCCTGTCACCATGCCCAGAGACTCATTTATACTTTTGCCGAGTTGCTGGCACTTCGAACAGCCTCGACCCACCTCGTTCATTCAAGCTTTCTTGAACAGTGTGTCCTGGTTTCCAGGACTACCTTCCCTGAAACTGGTGGTGCTCATATAAATGGACCTTCCACTAGGCAATACAGCCAGGACCACATCGATCGTAAATTCTCAGCAATTTACCTCAACACTTGCTCACTGGCGAAACACCAGTCTGACATCTTCCTTCTACTCAAATGTGAGCAGCCCGATCTCCTCCTGCTCACTGAAACCTGGCTGTCATCCCCTGATATCCTTGCGGCACTACCCTCGGACTACCGTATTGCCCAGGCAAACCGCCCCCAGGGGAAAGTGGGTGGAGGAGTAGCCATTATCATCTGCCACAACCTCAGCTACAAGACTCTCACTCCACTTGACTTGCCCCTGGTAGGCAGCCTGATAATAAAACTTGAGTTCGAATCTGGCGCCTCGCCACTTGTATGTGTCCTGCTCTACAGGCCCCCTCAAGGCATGCCTCACTTCCCCCACTCTCTGGCCGAACAAATGGCCCACCTGGTTACTAACTACGGGAGGGTTCTGCTCATCGGCGATTTGAATTACTGGGCCAACGACATTCTCAGCGGCCCTAAATCAGCTGAGCTAACCGAGCTACTCACCGAGCTCAACCTTACCCAACACATCTCCACGCCCACTCATATTAAAGGACACATTCTCGACCAGGTCTGGACAACGAACGTCTCTTTGTCCACTGCTTCCGTATCACCTTGCACTTGGTCTGGCCACCATTTTATTCATTTTTTTATTTTAAATGACGCCATTAATAAAAACTCCCAGCTCAGCTTCCCATGCTCGAAGAAATTGGAAAAAACTTTAGAAATCTCCCTCTCTCGAATTCCTCACTCACTCAGTTCCGCTGGACAATCTTACTCTTGACCCAGCCAATGCTCAGCTCACCAGCTGGCTCATGACCGCCAGTAACAAGTTTGCTCTGCTCAGGAAGTTGGCTGCCCCCCGCCCTCATGACGCTCATAGATGGTTCTCTAATGAACTAAAACTCCGCAAACTAGCCCTCAGGCAACTCGAACGGAAATGGCACAGCAACTATAAACCTGAAGACAAACTGTCCTACCTTAATTTTCTTAATTCCTACAAAAAATCCATCTCAGAGGCCAAAGCTGCCTACTTCTCTACTCAAATCCTGTCTGCTACCAACCGCTCTAAAGAGATCTTTCGCATTGTTGACAAGCTTTCTAACCCTGAAAGAACTCTTCATAGGCCCCCCCCCCTCTCAAACCTTCTGCAATGCCTTAAACACCTTCTTTATTGATAAAATTAAGAAAATTAAGTCCAACATCCCAGTTATCCATAATCTGTCTCCTCCTCCCCTATATAGCACCAACACCAGCTCTTTTACGCACTTTCCCTTATTAACGGATCGCACTTTCGCTATACTCCTTTCAAAAATCAAATCTGGCTCGCCCACTGATTGCTGTCCCCCTAGCATTTTGAAAGAAATTTTCACTGCACTTCCACGCCCCGCTATTAATCTTTTAAACAATTCCCTATCTCAAGGCATTGTCCCCGCCACCTTAAAAAAGGCCATTGTTCTACCCCTCCTAAAGAAGATTGGATCAGACCCCGCAATACTCACTAACTATCGCCCCATTTCCCTTCTTCCTTTTTTGGCCAAGCTACTGGAAGCCCATGTCACCAGTTGCCTCACTGACTTCCTGGAGAAATCTGAATTCCTCGACCCCCACCAAGCTGGCTCCGCCCGGCACACTCCACCGAAGCAGTTATCCTCACTGTGTTGGACACTCTCCGCGGTGAGGCCGACAAGGGATCTCCTCAGGCTTTGGTCGTACTTGATCTCTCTGCTGCCTTCGACACGGTCGACCATCATCTCTTGGTCGACCGTGTCAGGGAAGCTGGAATCTCTGGCCCCGCCTTAAGCTGGATCATCTCCTTTTTGGCAGATCGATCTCAGGCAGTTCAAACGGCTCAGTTCACTGCCCCCAGCGTTCAAATCTCCTGTGGCGTCCCTCCGGGCTCCTCTTTGTCACCCTTGTTATTCAACCTCTACCTTCTTCCCCTTGTCCGAACCTTGCAGGAGCGCAAAGTTTGCACTTTTAATTACGCCGAGGATTTCCAACTCATCTTTCCCATTAGCAACACCCCGAGTCGGTCCACGCATTTCAATCCACCATGCTATTTATCAGCACATGGATGAACAAAAACCATCTGAAACTCAACCCGGACAAAACGGAACTCATCCTAACTGGTGGTTTTGCTAAAAACCCTTGGGGGCCCCACTTCTGGCCCAGTGATCTGGGCCAGCCTCCCGTTCCCTCCAGCACAGCTAAAAGTCTAGGGGTGATCATTAGTCAAGATCTTACTCTGAAGCCTCAGATTAGCTCTGTGGTATCCACCTGTTTCTTCCAACTCTGGAAAATAAAGAAGATTTGTAAATACCTTACTTATGACGCTCGCATCCAAGTAGTCATTGCCATGGTCATGTCACATGTTGACTACGCCAACTCTTTGTACTTTGGCATCCCCCTTCACTTATCCAAACGGCTACAGCTAATACAAAACCTGGCAGCGCGCCTAATCACTCACCAACCTAGGCATTATCATATCACTCCCATCCTTAAGCATCTTCATTGCCTGCCTGTCGCCCAGCAGAGTGCTGTCAAAATCAGCTGTCTTATCTTTAAATCTCTCAATAGCTCTAGCCCTAAATTTGTCAACAACATGATTAATAAATACGCCCCCACCCGTCATCTACGCTCTGCTCATAAAAATTTCCTTTCAACTCCTTCCTTCAGACTCAAACGCACCGGTGGAGCTAGATTCTCCATACTGGCCCCCACGTTTTGGAACTCTCTTCCCTCAGAAATCCGTCTCTCCTCCACTCTCCTCGTTTTCAGAGGTCTTTTAAAGACCTGGCTTTTCCGACAGGCCTTCTAACTCTTTCTTTGAACCAGCCATCTGCCAAACCAGCGCCATGAAACCTCCCCGGTGTACGAGCACTTTATAAATTCTCATTGACATGACATGAAATAGCTGATCGAGACCAACCAAGCACAAGTCAAGATGACTGGATACCAGTGGTTGACATACCTGAAGTAAGTGTGAAAACAAGAAGCCAAATCTGTCTAGAAAGACAGGCGAGGGGGCGTGGCCAAGATGGCGGGGTGAGCGGACGCTTCCTCCCGTAGCTCCTCCGGCCCGGCCAAGCTAGAGCCCTTTTCTTATGCTTTTCTCCCCCCGCTGAGGCTCAGCGCGGGAGAGGAGCGTGGCGGAGCATCAGGGGTGCACATTGGTGCTGTTTTGGTTCGGATCGCCTCGGGGGAACTCCCCCAAAAAGTTCGATCGAGACCAAGGAACGGCGACGGCGAGCCCGAGGGGCGGAGCGCATTGGAGAGCTGTCCGGGCGCCTCGGCTGGGCCTGGTGCTGAAAGTTGCGATCTGGAGGGGATCTGACCCGCCGTTCGACGGTGACTGAAGGAGCCTTGCGGGAAGGGACCCGACGGTGTGGAAGGCTTGGGACGGGTGCCCTGGCACTCAGACTAGTGACGGCGACGCCTCGCACTGCGGAGGCCCTAACCCCTAGCCGAGGTACAGCGGACTCCCTGATGGGGTTGGACCATCTGGGCCCCTGTGCGTGACAGACGGGGGCCGGTGGTGGAACTTATTTTACTGTGGGGTGCCTCGGGGGCCCCGGTGGTGTCATTGGGCCTGGTCGTTTTGGCCTGCTCCGCCCGGCCGCCATTTTGTCCCCGAAGGAGCAGTGGTGGCAGCCTTCACCGGAGTCCTGGCTGCTGGATGCAAGTGACCCCCGCTGCTGCTGGGCTGATTACCGGAGGGATGTGCTGATGAGACCCCTCTGCTGCGGCCCCCTTGGTTGTCTCACACAAGCTCTTGCGGCTGACGGTGACCGGACTGGGCCGCCATTTTGTCACCTGTGACGCAGCGACTTCACTCGTGGGGGATACCCAGGTCGAGTGCTAGCCGGCGGCTGAGCATCCCTGGAGCGCCTGGATCGGTGCCCGACTGCGGAGCTAGCGATGTCTGGAAGAGGAGGCCCGAAGAAAGGGGACCGTACCCTGCCGGACATGCTTGGCAGGGCCCAGCACTTGCGGGACAGGACGCAGCCCTCACCGGGGCCCTCCCGGGCTCCGGCGGATGTGACTGGAGGGGAGCCACCCGTCACGAGGGCCTTTATGGAGGAACTGTTCAGCTCCCTCAGGGAGGACTTCCAGACACTGAAGCGGGAGGTGGCCAGCGAGGTCCGAGAAGTGCGCAGGGAGGTGGAGGGCCTTGGCGAGCGTGTGGAAGCGGTGGAGACGGAGGGCCAACAGCGAGCGGAGGAGATAGTCCACCTCCAGCAGGACGTTCTTCGCCTCCGGGAACAGTGTGTGGAGCTCCAGGCCCACTCCGAGGACCTTGAGAACAGATCTCGGAGGAACAACATCCGAGTGCGTGGCGTGCCGACTGCGGACGAGGGGTCCGATCTGGGGAGCTACCTGCGGGCCCTGTTCCGAGAGATCCTGGGGGAAGCTGCGGACTTTCCCATCAGCATTGACAGGGCGCATAGGGTTGGCCGGCAGCGCCAGTCATCGGCACCTCCACCGGACATTCTGGCCTTCCTGCCCGACTTTCCACTAAAGGAACGCATCATGGCTGAAGCCCGCAGGAAACAGCCCCTGACTTTCCGGGATCGGCCGGTGGCGCTTTACCAGGACCTCTCCGCCATCACTCTGCAGAAACGCAGGTCCTTTAGGATTGCCACTGACTTTTTGCGCGAGCATGAGACGCCGTATTCTTGGGGTCACTCCTTCCGCCTGATTTTTCGGTGGAACGGAGTGTTACACCAGCTACGCTCCTTGCAAGACATTTGTGGTGTCCTGGGGCTCACGGCGGCGGAGGAGGAGGGAGCTACGCCGTCGTGGAGGTCCTCGGAGAGACGGAACCGGCGGAGGTCAACGAGGCGGCGCTCAGCGACCAGTGTGGGGCGCCCGGACTCCACTACCATCAGAGCGGACATGGCCGACGCCCTGAGGGCGGCGGCCGGGGACTCGACCGGCTCCTCTAGCGTGGCCTTGACGGCCTAACACACACTCCGGGGGGAGATGTCTTTAGCTTCTTTACCTGCTTGGTACGGGGCGGGGGGGTTGGGGGGGAGCGGTTGGAGGTGAATGGCTGGACGTCCACTTCGCTCTTTTCTACGGACTTGCCCGTTTTGGGGCTTGACTGAGACTATGGGGTGTTTGAGTTTGTGGGTGGCTAGTTGCCAGGGTTGTGTTTTGGGTGGGGGAGGGGGTTGTTTTGGGGTTGGGAAGGTCCCGTCCGCTGTTGTCTATGCCCGCTTTGTTTTGGCTTGTCCTGCGCTGCGGCCCCGCGCGCCCCACCCGCTGATTCCCTGCCCATTGCATGGCGCTCCCGACCCCCGCGAGGAATGCCGGGCCTAAAGGTAGTGACCCTTAATGTTCAGGGTCTGAACAACCCGGTGAAGCGCAGAGCGATCCTGTCGTTGCTGGAGGGGACGCAGGCGGACATTTGCCTTTTGCAGGAGACACACTTATTGCCCCGAGATTGCCATAGGATGCGCTCTGCTAAGTTCCCTACCCAGTTCTTTTCCTCGGCAGCGAACAAGACGGCGGGGGTAGCCATTCTCCTAGCGAGCTCCTTTCGGGGGGAGTTGTTGCATAAGTGTGCTGAACAGAAGGGGAGGCTCCTTGCGTATCGCATGCGCCTGGGAGGCATAGCATTTACGGTCGGCTCCGTTTATAGCCCAAACGATCACCAAGAGCGCTTCCTAGATTCCGCGCTGGTGGATGTCACTGCTTCCCCCGACCGCCACATTATCTTGGGGGGAGATCTCAACATTGTCTTTGACTCTGTGATGGACAGATCGGCGCAGCGCTTCCCGCAGACGGGGGAACTGTCCCAGGCTGGGAGGGCCCGGATTGCGGAAATGGATCTGCACGACCTCTGGCGCTTCATGCACCCCACGGATAGGGACTACTCTTACTTCTCGCACGCACACCGAACCTACTCACGGCTGGACTACCTCCTGGTGAGTGGACCGATGCGTGCCGCTGCCACGGCGGCGGACATCGGGGTCCTGACCCTGTCTGACCACTCCCCAGTCACCGGCGTTTTCCAGTGGCCGGCGGCCTCCCCCTCTCGGGGGGTGTGGCGCCTCCGGGATACACTTCTACACAAAAAGTCGGTGGTGCAACGCATCGGGGAGGTCATACAGGACTATCTCACCCACAATAGCAACACTGACACCTCGCAGGCGACACAGTGGGCGGCATTGAAGGCCGTCCTCCGGGGGGAATTCATCTCTATCTCTGCAGCTGAGAATAAGGAGCGGCAACTGAAGAGGGATGAGCTGACAGCTCAAGTCCGGGAGCTTGAGCAGGTCCACCGCCGTACGGGGGCGCCGAGGGTGTGGAGGCAGTTGAAGGCAGCGAGGAAGCTCCTGTCGGCTCTGGATCTTGACAGGGCGGAGTACGCCGCCCTACGCTTGAAACATGCCTACTACACTGGGGGGGACAGATGTGGCAAGCTCCTAGCACACCGGCTCCGGGTCGCGCAACAGCGCAGCGTTGTGAAAGAATTGGTGGGCGCGGACGGGGGGGTTGTCTCCGGGGACGCGGAGGTAGCGGAGTCTTTCCGCGGCTTCTATGAGGTGCTGTATGCTGAGGAGCCCTCCTCGCCACGGGATGCCGACGGCTATTTGGAGTCGGTGACCCTCCCGGTACTGGATCCGGCTCAGGCTGACCACCTGGAGCGGGACATCCATGTTGAGGAAGTGATTTCAGCTATCGCGCGGCTGAAACATGGCAAGGCCCCGGGCCCGGACGGGTACACGTCGCTATTTTACAAGACTTTTTGCACGGCCGTGGCCCCTGTCCTTACTCGGCTATTTAACTCTTTCTCCGAACCGGGAGCCATCCCTCCGGATCTCCTGAGGGCGACGGTCGCGGTAATCCCGAAACCTGGGAAGGACCGGGCCCTCTGCGGCTCGTACCGACCCATCTCGCTTTTAAATGTCGACCTCAAGTTGTACACGGGGATTCTTGCGTCCAGGCTGAGTCCACACCTCCCCGACCTGGTGGAGGCGGACCAGGCTGGTTTTGTGCCCGGCAGACAGACGGTTGACAACACCAAGAGGGTGACTCATGTTCTGGAGAAGGCCTCAAGGATCTCGGGGGAGCGGATGTTGCTGTCCGTTGATGCGGAGAAGGCCTTCGACAGAGTTCACTGGCCGTATCTTGAGCTGGTCCTCAAGAAACTGGGAATCGGCGATAAGTTCCGCACCATGGTCTTTAACTGCTATAAGCATCCTTCAGCGTCGGTGCGGGTCAACGGGTGTAGCTCCGGTGGCTTTGCCATCGAGCGCGGCACGCGGCAGGGCTGCCCTCTTTCGCCGCTCTTGTTTGCCCTCTACATGGAGCCGTTTGCTCAGCGGATTCGTAATAATCCGGATGCTGTCGGGGTCCGGATGGGCCAGTACGTCCACACCGTCAGTCTCTACGCGGACGATGTCCTGCTGACTTTGGACGACCCTAGGAGGTCGCTGCCTGCTTGCCTCCGAGAGCTGGACGCCTTTGCGGGGGTGGCCGGCTTCAAAATGAATATGAGCAAGTCGATGGCATTAGACGTGTCCCTGGCTGCGGAAACCAGGAGGGATCTTCAGCGGCTCTTCCCCATGCAGTGGTCCTCGTCCACGGTGCCGTATCTGGGGATTCTGCTGGCGCCTACATTACCGGAGATGGTTACGGCCAATTATGCCTCCCTCAGCAGGAAGATCAAGGACGAGCTTGGCCGCTGGAACAAAGGCCTGCTGTCCTGGCTGGGGCGAATCGCGGCGGTCAAGATGACGGTGTTGCCCCAGATACTATATCTTTTCCGGGCCCTTCCGCTCCAACCCCCGGTGGGCTGGATACGACAAATGCAGGCTGACATCTCCCGCTTTGTCTGGCAGGGCCGCAGGCCACGCATGAAGAGGGTCCTCTCCACGCTTGCTCCGGAAGCGGGGGGTCTCGGCATTCCGGACCTCCGTAAGTACTTTCAGGCGGCACAGCTCCGCTATCTGGTGGAGTGGAGCAGGTGGGAGTCCGACAAACATTGGCTCTTCCAAGACCAGGCAGTTGCGGGCCGCACCTTACAAGAGGTTCCATTCCTGCGCCGCGCGCATCGCCCCCCTAATCTTTACGCTTCCTTTGTTACGCGGGTCCCCCTGCGTGTGTGGGACGCGGTCTGTGAGGCCCGGGGCCTTACCACCTTCCCTTCGCCGCTCACGCCCATTGCGGGCAACCCGGACTTCTCCCCAGGGATGGAGCCGGGGGTTTTCTCCCACTGGGTGCAGGCGGGCTGCAGGGCACTCTTCCAGATCTATAGCCCGGAAGGAGTGGTTCCTTTTCAGCAACTCCGCCAGGAGTTCGGCCTGACGGAGCTGGACAGATTGCGCTACATGCAAGTTCGGCATTGGGCCCTCCAGCCCCAGGTGCGTGCCACCGCCGCCCGTCCAATTACACCGTATGAGAGGTGGTTGGCTACTCGGACCTCTGACGCTAAACTGATCACCGATCTGTACAAATACCTACAACCCCCGCCGTTTCACTATTACAACCCGGGGAGGGAGCGTTGGCACAGGGAATTGGGTAGGACACTCAGCCACAAGGAATGGGACAAAATTGCGTATCGGGCGCGGCACTCTGCATATCACACGGGCCTTACGGAGACCTTTACTAAGGTGTCCACATACTGGTACTACACCCCGGAGAGACTGTATGAAATGCATAAACACACTGACAGGGGGTGCTGGCGGAGCTGCGGGCAGGAAGGTACCCTTACACACATTCTTTGGGATTGCCCAGTGCTGACCGCCTACTGGAAGGAAGTCTTGGACGAGGTGGATAAGCACTTTGGGATAGAGCTGCCGCGACTCCCGGCGTATGTCCTGTTGGGCCTCCCCAATGACCTAATGTACCCACTGAAGTCCCGTAGGGGTAGGCAGATCGCAATCGCGCTGGGGTCTGCGGTTCAGAACATTCTAATCCACTGGCGCACAACCACCGTCCCCTCCATCACCGGTTGGTTGCATAGGCTCTGGCATGTGCTGGGGATGGAGAAGCTGTCGCTTACGGTTGCGGGGGAGATAGACCAATTTGAAGAGCTATGGCAACCCTTTCTAGCGCTGCTGTCCACTGAATTCCGGGAGCTCACCTGCCCGAGGTATCTTAGACTTCTCAGGCTGACGCCACCGGTGACCCCGGCGGACTAGCTTACATGTGAGACGGGGACCCCCCGGGGAGGGGAGGGGGGTGCGGGGCTTCCTGGTTAGGATTACTCTGATGCGGGACCATAGGACGGGGGGGGGGGGGGGGGGGGAGTGTTGTTGTTTCGTTACTGGGAGGATGGGGGATGGGAGGGGGGGATTGTGTTCTATTGAGGTGTTGATGGGGGGGGTTTTTATTGCTTAGATTTGGGGTGTCGGATACGCGTGCGGGGATTTCACAGCTTGTATTTCTAGCTTTCATTTACTGTGTTTTTCCCCCTGACCCACCGCGCTACCTATTGCCAACCCTCTGGAGTTGCACCCTTTTTCTTTGACTGTATTCCATGTATCCTGCCCTCCTATCCCCCTCCCCCATGGTTTGTTTTGTCTCAATAAAAACGTTTTAAACATAGAAAGACAGGCGAGCAGTAAGGACCAGACAGGCATAGAAGAACCAGCTCAGGACAGAGGTGATACAGTTAATGGAGAACCTGAGCAGGAACAGATAAGGAGAGAACAATCTACTCAGACGGAAGAGGGTGCAACAATACATGAGTCTGAAGAGGGACAGATAGGTCTAGAAGAACGTGTTCGGGCTGCAGAAACCCAAAATGCAATAAGACCCGAACAGGACCAGTTAGGAAAAGAAAAACAAGTTCAGATAAAAGAAGAAGAGAAAATCAAGATAAATCCTGAACAGGGTCAGACTAGGGAAGAACGACGCATCCAGGCAGAACAGGATGGTACAAGAGTAAGCCCTGGACAAGGTCAGACAGAGAGGAAATCTGAAGACGAAGATAACCAAGTTGTGCCACAACATAACGAAAACAAAAGAACACTTGAAGACAGTGAAGTGCAGGCAAAAAAGGGTCAGAAGAGGTGACAACTGGCCGAGTGTTGTGAAAAGCCTAAAGTATCATTTCAAAACAGTTAATCAAGAACCTGATCAAGTAAACGAAATTTCTAGTCAGTCGGGAAAATCTGCCTAACAGCCCAGACGACAAAGTCAAAGACTGAAGATCTTGAACAATAAATTCAAGGGTCCTGAATGGACGTACGTAATTCTTGAAGAATTCGAGAATCTTGACTTAAATGAAGAAATTAATGAAGAAATAATTACCGAACAAAATATCGAAGAAGTGAGACCAACCTGAAAATTTCTCAAAGGAATTTTTGAACTCCACAAGTAAATCAAAAGAATAGAAGAGAAATCTTCTTGACTTGGAATGGCTGACGATAGGGCTGCTTGAAAACCGAAACGAAATTGTGTACAAAAATGCTGTAGAATATGTATAGGTAGTATATTTTTAGTACTCATAGTTTGGTTAGTATTGACAGTAGCTATCCCTTATTTGATGGTTACAAAAGAAAAGAATAACACTGGGATAAACGAGAAATTAGCTAACATTAAAGGAAATAGGGAGACAAGATGAGAATAACACAAAACAAGACAAAGTAGATTTAGAAGCACCAGATGAGTTAGACATATCGCACACTGTGACAGACAATGGCACTGCTTTAAATTTATTTACAAAGTTATTAGTGCAGTATGTGGACACTATGGAAGTTATTGATTGTTATGTGTGTATGAAATTACCAGCATCAGTAGTAGAAGGTGTGACATATCATCATATTCCATTAACATATGGTATATATTGTAGTGTGTTTGCAAGTTTGTTTTATAGAACAGGGAAACTACAATATTATTATTCTAATGTGGAAATGATTTTTTTCCGAGGTTCCTATGCGAAAGAGCTTGAACCCAGTTCTTAGTACTAAAGACGCACAGTTTATGGGAGAATATTTTCTAACAATGAAGACAATAGATATAGCTGAAGCACACAAGCACAATTTAACATGTAAATTACACGAAGAAGGAAAGATATTTTTGAATTTAGTTGAACAAAGGAGACAGGACTTCCAGAGAAGGGCTTCTGAACCAAAACCACAGATACCTAAGTGGGCTGAGAAAGATGAAATATATCAAACTGGCAAGACTCATGCTGCCATGTCCCTGGACTTTGAAAAGAAAGGGAAGATCTGCCTCCATAGATTAAAGACTGAATATAACAATGTGTTTATTTGTTCCAGTGAATGCCAATATAATTTCTTGATTATCGGAGGGTGTGGACTAAAAGGTGGAAAAGATACAGTATTTCCTGGAATTTATTATGTATGTGGCAATAAAGCTTATTTTAGATTGCCTGATCATTGGTACGGGAGTTGCTATTTTGGAATAGTATTCCCAAAGGTGTACCATGTGAAAAGAATCACTGGAAGCAATGAAGACACAAAGAAACTAACAAGTATAAAAAGAGCTAGTTTTTCTGAAATAGTAAGTGACATTTTCAGTACATTGATACCTTCAGTGGGAGTAATTCTGAATTCCCGTAAAATTTGTCAGCTATCTACGGTTATCTACTGACACTGCTGGAGGATTCTTGGTGATCAATACGGAAATGGTTGCGATCAGATCTATGGCTTTGCAAAATCGACTTGCTCTTGATGTATTATTTGCAAAAGAGGGCAGAGTCTGTAAAATGCTGAAAGCGCAACATTGTTGTACTTATATACCTGATAAAAGTGTTGAAATTGGAAGATATATTAAAAATATCACAAAATTGGAAAAGGAATTAAAACCACGGGAAGTTGATAGTGTATGGAAGAAACAAACAAATAGTATTTCTACAGTAGAGAGCTGGTTTTCTAACATCGGTAAAAGCATAACAGGGCAAATCATACTGCCCATTTTAGGAATGCCACTATTAGTCCTAGCAATAATGACACGGTTCAAATGCTGTAAGAAAAGACAGGGGTATGAAGTAAATGAAAGGAGTAAGAAAAGAAAGTATGAAGAGATACAACTTGAAGAACTGAAAGGAAATGTATATAAAAGAATGAAGGGTCTACAGAACAGAAAGGCAAAGGAAAACAATGAGAAAGTTGAAGAAGAAATTGAGATGTGCTAAAGTTGGCATCTGATTTAGTGATGGTAATTTAAAGATGCATAAAATGCCATCAGAGAGGGGATTGATGGAGCAAGGACTCGTATAAAGAGATTCGCTCGGAAGCAATCCTCTCAAATAACATATAATACCGTAATAATTGTGTTTGTAAAAATTAATAACGCACCAGAAAATCCGCACACAAAATCTAGGGGAAGCTTGCATATGTGTATAACTAACAAGTAACCCGTGTGTCTCTAAAATGGCTGCTAAACGTGGGATTTTGCTTTGCGGATGAGTCTACAGCATCTACGCAGTATGACGTACTATTGCTTGTAGGGAAAACTTTGCAGTTGCTCTTAAAATGGCTGCTTGAAACTCACATGATAATACGCATGCTTTGCTGAAACTAAACCATGTATGTTCACTAAAATGCTAATGTGTAAGATTTATATAAGTAAACGGGAATAGAGTAGAGATAAGTGGTATACAGTGAAATCATTTATTTTTGATTTTATATTTCTTTGTCTTTGACCTCTCTACTAGTTCGTTTTTGGGCCTCTGACCACTCCGCATGCGCAGACGAAATGACCCAGGAGCCATGGTGCAACGCCTAGAACGTCATCCAAAAACAGAGAAAAGAAACATGTCCTGAGAACAAGCATAATGTCCTGAGAATGGAAGAAATTTTAATAAAATTGTATACTTTGTATTGATTCATTTATGAACACGGGTGGAAAATAAAGCATAGGAAAGTCAATTAAGGGGAGGGAACATAGAACAATAAGTTTAATATTTTTCTTTAAGCTCAGCATGGTGTGATGATCATCTCCCCTTTCCTTGTCCAATCAGAGTTAGGAGTTTCGTAAATTCGAAACATTCAGGGGTGGTACATGCCATTAGAAAGGTATAATAGAGGTAGTTTAGTTAGATTAGCCCCACAGAGAGACAGAGAATGCTGAGAGACTGAGATGCTGTCCGAAATTTGAGAAAATACTGAAGAAGATCCAAATCCAGACTTAGAACTTTTGAGCCAAATTGGTTACAGAACATCGCGGAAGAATCGAGGAGGCACATATTAGAGAAGATCACGAAAGAATTGAGGAGGAAATAGCGTCAGAGAGGGGTGCAGTGCAGGCGCCGTATCTAGAAGAGGTCATCTGTCCTGAATCCTGTCCTGAGCTTTGGTCGCCTGATCTGTCCCAGGGGCCCTTCCCAATTCCTTGGCCACGGGGTTGGTTTCCACACCATACTAGGTAAATATAACTCTGTGTGGTATGTCAATGTATTGCCCTCTCTTTTCCCCCTACACAGGTTCTGTCATCGTAATAATTTTGTTGAACTATTATTCTGATTGACAAGGAGAGGAAGAGAAATTAATTCAAAGACCGTGTTCTAACTGTATTATGGTTCTTGGCTCACATGAATTTTATTAGATAAACATTTTAAACTCTCCTGAGTCTGTGGTTATTTAATAAAGGTTATTATATGTAATGTTTCACCTAATCAGCTAACTAAATGGTCCATTTGACTAGAGGAAAATACATTGGATCAAGAGGTTTGGTAAGAGATAAACAGATAAAATTCATCTTACAGGTATTAGCATAATAAATTGACCCCAGCGGTATTTACTAGCCTATATGAATGAGTGTGTTTATGGGCCCAAGTGAATGTATATTAAGTGAGTACCTGAAGGTTGGTAACCTGCTGGATCAATATAAAATATCAAAGAGGGGGAAGGAGGTCTCTTTGGGATCCCAGTCCTAGGCCTTTGGTTAAGGGACTGGGCAACCTGCCCCCTTTTCATTTTTTTATTTTCAGGATTCCCGGAAATGATGCTCCGTGTGCCGGTATTTGTGGTCGCAACAGAAATTTTTCTGCCAAGACCAGCCAATCAGAATATTCAAGTTTGGACACTGAAAGGGAGAATAGGAGATAAAGCTCCCTCTTCCAATTAAATTTCCTTATTGCTGGTTTCTCAAAAATAATGGAACGCATTTGCACCAAACCAAGCAAAAGCACTTCTTTGTGTGAAGTTCTTTTTGGCAACTTGAGTGTAATTCAGTTTAGTGGTGACTTCTGAGGTGGAAAAAAAAGTTTTCTTTACTCCAATGTATGCACTGGGTAGATCGGTCAAGTACATTACTCTCTTTTTACACTCTCTTTCATCCCACCCCACCCCCTTCTTGATGGAGCAGAATGAAACTTGCTATGCTGAAGCCAAATAGGATTAACTTGGTTTTTTGGGAAAATTGATGCAGATTAGTTGAACGGTTCCAAAATTATTATGACAATTAAAAATGTCTTTACAACAAAATGCTGACAAATAAGCATAACTATTGCTGGCTTTGTAATGAATGTATTCACATATTATATATAATATCATGAAACTTTTGAGGTAATAGACCTAGACAATGCTGCGATAATTCAATATTAAAAAATAAACAAGGAAAGCTCGTTTAATATCGGATTTGAGTACCTTAAAGAAGGTCTTCCATCGTTACATTAGCCAAAAGGCACATTCAACATGCTTTCATTATGTCATTTTAAAAGAAGACACACGAAAATGATAATATCGAGTTAACACTCTAAATTAACATTCATGTGCGGGTCATTTGCAAATGTATTTCCAGTTTCTTGCAGAATACCAAGACAGCAGTCAGTCGGTAGGCACAGAAACTTAAACACCAGTATGAGTTTATTGTTCCGCGGAACACATTTTATTTTTCAATTTTACATGTGAAAAGTTGCAATGTTTCAAATATCGACCTACAAGAAAAAAATAACAAAGCTATCTTACAAATGCAATCTTTTATTTCAGAGAGCAAAAGAGAGGGGAAAAGCACAATCATAAGTCAATGACAAGGACAGAGGAAAGACTAGACTGTGCAGTAGCACTGCAGAGAGCAAGAGGGCGCATGCCACAGCCTTCAACACACTGAATCCAGACAGAGAAAAGAACAGCCAACACAACCTTGCAGAGTCACTCTGCTTGTGTATCAAAAATTGCTGGTGTGTTAACGTGTGCCTTTTCTTCAACAGTGGAAATCAAAACAGAGCTGAGCAGAAACCATCTTAGTTTATGAACAGAGGGTTTTGTGCATATAAACTCAAACAAAATGACAAAATAAGTTGAGAACCTTAGCAGAAAGCATAAAAACCCCAAAAGCGAAAAAATAAAATTATGTGTCTCAAATGCACCACTGAGAATAATCCCCTACAAGCGTGCATCTCTACACCTCTGAGTTCCACCAAGCCACTAGGCCCAGAGGATTCCTGGATGCATTATTATGTTATGCACAGTGGTTCAGCTATTATCAATGAACCCCTGGCATTGCTTTACCAAACTACGGGCAAAACATCTTGCACTGGTATTTAAGAAACAACACAGTAGTCATAGAAATTGACTAAGTTGACAGAAGCAAGCCAGAATCTCAGCTCAGTGTTTTGTAACCACAGGTGTCCATGGAAGGGTGTAACATGCCACTTGTTTCTTGATCTGTTGTACTATATCTATGAGGAACCAATATTAATTTCTGAAGGATGTGCAGAACATCTTCATTAGTTTTAGAACACAAATTATATTACTTTAGGCAGTTCACCAATATCTAGTGCATTACTTGATTTGACCAAGTCAACTGGGATAATCATTTGCAACCCTGTAGGATTTCAATTGCAAATGACAGGTGAAAGCAAGCGTCAGAAGCTTCTACCCAACAGTGTTAAGTGATGCTCATTCTCAATGCCACATCATTCTGAAAGCATTTTGAAAAAATTGATGTAGGATTCCTTGTCTGCTCTTAATTAGTTTATTCCTAGCTGAAGCATGGTCAATCCTTTGTTAGATTTCTAAAGGTGGGTACAATATATGCAACACCACAATTACCAAGAAATCAATTGGCATTTTCAAATATGAAATTACATGATTTCGAACTCTGACCAAATCTACCCACTTCTGTCTTGAATTGATGGCCAACTGTCTATGGTTCACCAAGACTCGCACCCAGTCACAAAGAGTACCTAAGAGTAAAGGGGGCAGGAAACAGTTGGGGGAAATCAACCATATGAAACGCAGTTTGAACTAGTACACAAAGCCTATATTTTTTAGGCATAGAATATTTGCCAGCTGTTCAGGTCAGAGGAGGGCCTTGAAACGTCCCAGAGGTGCTTACAAATGTTAATAATTTCTCTCTCCTATTCACTTTTTCTTCAGATTGGGGTGATCCGTGCGCATGCTGAGTCGTGCACTGCTCGCCTCCAGACATAGAATTTACACCACTTCTTGCATACCCTACCCAAGTTTTATATGCGGGAAAACAAAAAAAAGACAGTACAAATGGCATGCAACTCATTTTTTGTTCCTTTTCTACTCAACAATTTATCTTCCTTATTTATAGAATCAGACACCGCTGTTTCTTTCTGTGTTTCCTAACTTGTAAGGCTGCCCGGGTAGCCATTTCAAACACTTCTCGAACACCGTCCTTTGTCTTTGCCGAACACTCCAAGTAGCCAAAAGCATTGATTCTATTAGCCATGTCTCTGCCTTCATCTGGTTTTACTGGTTCCTAAAATTCACAAAGGAAAATATCAGCAGAACTACAGCAACATTTATGCAAGTACAGGACAACTTAAGGATAGGAGAAGCTTAATCAAGATGAAACTATTTCTTCAGCCCCTTCAAGCATTTCAGACAAGATGGCCACCACTTAATTTGTAATTGGTCTGTGCACATTTGGCCATTGTTGTATAATTGCAACAGACCTCTGAATTGTATGTGTCCCTCCCATGGCTAGGAGGCCTGTGCTCACCACCTGGACGCTCCAAAGTGCACGTGTCACTTTGGCCGGCTGTTTTGCACCAGCCAAAGTGACACGAGTACTTTGAAGCTCTCCACCCTGCTGTCTTAAGACTGCCGGCTGGATTCCAAGCACATGCCTCCAGGACCTGAAGGAGCATCCAACCAGCCTGCTCCTTCCAATACAGGCACTTCTCTCATGCTGGTTAATAGCATGAGAGTGGCATCTGGATTGGTTAGGGGAGCTCTTCATGCATCGGAGAAGGAGAACACCACAGAGGAGGACGCGGAGCCTGTGGGTAAGAGCCGCTTTATTTTATTTTATATGTGTAATACATGTAAGTGTAGTGGTTGTGCTTTATTTTGTATAGTCTTATGTTTTTATTCGGGCTTTTGGAGGGAGTAGGTATTTTATTTTGGGATTGTGGAGGGAGGAGTGGTTTCCTTTCTGGTTTTGGAAGAAGGGGGTGTGTTTTTTTGGGGGGTGGGGGTGGAGTGGTAGGGCATTTCACTTGCCCCACCACTTAGAAAGGGTACCAGGCACCCCTGAATACCACATACCAGTGGGAGAGAGCAACACAGAGTTCGGGGTAGGAAGGAAAAAGCGCACAGATGAGCACTGTCAGAGGAGAGAGAAGCAGACAGGAATGTGAGAGAAACATGGAGAGGGAGTGTGTGAGAGAAACACACAAGGGAGACAGCTGGAAAAAACATGCACTCTCAGAGTGCTTGAGCAAAAAAAGATAAATGTACTTCTCTAAAGGTGAGCAGTGAAAAGACACAAGCAAATGGGTTATGTCACCAAGGACGGACACACATAAGTTGGACAAGGTAAGCCATTGAATGAGACGTATGCATATAAAGCCAATCAATTGTAAGCAATTGGTGGACCTTTAAGTCCTTGGTAAACTGTTTCTGATAAGCTGCAATAGTTCTTTGCAACACATTGACAGGTTCGACCTCAAAACTGCATTACTGCTTTATAGATTTTACAGAACAAAGTAATAGCAGTAGGGTGAATAATTTAAGATTGTTTCAAGAAGAGGAGGCAGGGGAACAAAACGATATACCACCCTCACAATGTGTTTGGAGGTGTGTGGAGTTCCCAAAACAATCTAATCAGTATATGGAGAGGAGAAGTTTATTAGCTAAGGAAAATAGACAAATTCTGTAAATGCTACATCCATCATATGCCTTACTTTAAAACCCAGCCTGTGACCCATCGGCAAATAGTGGGAAAATGTAATATTTCTTCTGAGGGAAATTTGTTAATACAAATAATTAATCTAACAGCTGCATTTTATGCACCTAAGAAGGCAGACCAGAAAATATCCGAGGAAAGTCAGTTTCCATACTCCAGCTGCATCCTAATGATAGTAATGGTTGCGATTTTACAAGATGGGGCGAATCTGGAAAGACTTTTCATAGTAGTCACAGATGAAAACATCACAAGCAGAAGAGACTGCTGTGGTTTGTGGGGGAAATGGGCTCATTAAAAGCAAAAGATCTTTTTTGATTTGGTCTACACACAGCTTTTATCTGGTTACTGTTGACGAACTATTGTGTACAATAACAATGCTTAAAGTGGGATTTGGTTTAGCCCACTGCTTATCATTAGTTTGCATTCTTGTCAATCCCATTTGCTTGCTTCTTATTTCATGGATTTCCTTCCTTCTTTAGCATTTGTGCCTCTCCCGAGCAGAACTTCTTTACTATCCTTGTGGGTGGATAACTACAAGTCTTTCCATTCCCTACATTCAGGTAACATTTTAGGTCTCGCTTCACAGGGCAGTTGTCTGCATGACTCATTGTTATATACCACTGTGGGCTTTGGCACCACCCAGAGGCCACCCAAATATTTCTCTCGCCTCATGCCATTGGCTGTTTGATGTAGCATTCCATCTCCTTTCTGGCACTGCAATCCATGAGAGACTATTTTTCATCTCAAAAGCACCATCAACACCACTGTTGGGGCAAAAACGACCCTGCATACTATACAAGTGTGTATCCCTAACCTGAGTACCCGACTGCATGTGAAGCTGATGTCCTGGCATTTATTTTGCTCACACTAGGTCCAGGACCTGTCATGTGACCTGAAGGGATGCATCACTCGTGCCCTGAAAGGAGACAGTAGACTACTGTTACTGTCCCGGTTGTATTAAATAAAAAGGTGGTGGCAGTGTATTGTGTTTTGGGATTTGTAGGACTAGACCTTTTTCTCAGTGTCATTGCGAGCCTGGTCAACAAAACCCTCTTGTGTAATGTTTTGCTGTTATGTGAAACCAAGAGTTCACCGCTGACATCTCATATGCATGTCAAGTGTGTGTATGTATGTATACAGTGAGTGTGACATGCATGGTGGTAGGAGATATTGTGTATGTGTGAGAGTGATGAGTGTATATGTGTGAAAGATCGGTGTGTGGGTATGGACTAAGGGCAGCAGGATCAAGTGTTGATGCCTTTGGTTGCAGCATGGCACTAGATAAAGGGTGAGGTTATCTTCCCAGACAGTGGAAGAGTATTACCTGAATTCCTGTAGCTGGAAGGTAGAGACAGACCCTGATGAGAGGCGAAAAAAAGGATTGCCTTTATAATTTCCATATAAATTCCATAAGGGCTTTGCTTCACGGGGCTACGGATTAGTTCTTCTTGCGCACTCATTTGGTAGATGACATAGGCAAACGGTGGCACCGCAGTTTGTTGCTCAAGGTGAGGAAGTTTCCAGATACGCCTGTCTTCTTGTCTGTCTTTGATTAGTACTAAGAAGGCTGATGACAGCCAGGTGCAGTGATCTTACATTTCATTGTGTCCCAGTTGTGGGTACTCCTACTTGGACCCAGTCCCATTGCTATCTGCTTTTTAAGCCATTACACCAGACAAAGGCTGTGTATTGAGAGCAGCCTGAAAAGTACATTTGAAATGGAACCAACCTAACAAGGTTCTGAAGCATAAGATCATGGATTCACATACTGAGTCTGCAAAATGTGCATAGTTGTGGGAACCACAGAACCCCACTCTGGCCCAGTCCCTTGTTCTTCCTGACTAAGGAAGGGAGTGCTCTGCAGAGTACTTAAAGAGCTGCTGTGAAATCAAGGCTGGGGCTGTATCCCAGAGGTGAGGAGACACCACTTGAATTCAGCATTTTCTACTGAAATAGCGGTGGATCTACCAGACCAGCCTTCATGCCTGCTGACAAAGGGAAGGAGTGTCTGGCTCTGCAAGAAGAGACAGTCTAAAAAGAAAGGCCCAGCATATTGAGAGGGGAGAATCACCCAGAAGAATCTGAAGATCCTGAGACAGCCATCCAGGTGTGACTTGTGCTGTGAATGCCCCCTATGGTCTCTCCGTGCAGTTGTTGAAGAGCTATAAGACTATTAGATTGTGTCATTCCGTGTCACCAGACTGTGAGCTGAGGACCAAGTGACTAGTGCTGCTGTTCGAGGAAAGAGACTGTACCGATGTCAAAGGACAAAGCCCCAAAGTAGCCCAGATGCTGCAAAAGCCCCCATTCCCATGAATAAGACTCCGCCTAGAAGGTACAACTTTAGGAAGCAGATTTGCTGTCTGCAACTAATCATGGTGGGTCACCGCTGCATAAGACTGGTGCTTCAGCATAAATCTGCTCCCAGAGCCAGTACTGTGAATACAGTCATGATTGTGGCAGCCCCTGCAGTGATGTACAAAAGTGTTCACACCTTGAGGGTGGAAACTCAACCCACACCATCCCACAGCTCAGACAACCGCTGATCAGCAACAGGAACACATGGGACTTAGCTGAACCTAGGGATGAGAGAGCGAGTGAGATGCATGGACGAATCTGCTGTATCCCTTTGAGATTTTGTTGTACAAAAGCCACTGAAACTACAGAGCTGCGCACTTAACTTGTGAGAAAGAAATTTGTGCTAGAGCCTAATTCTTTCCCGCCCTCTAGTATAGTGGGAACGGTAATAGTGGGATCGCAACCATATTGAAAGAGGGATGGATAACGAGGAAGGAAGGGAAGTGTAGTGCCCCATGGTTATAGAGCAGCTCATAATTCTGAATGACGTGGTCATTGGATTGTGTAGTATTTAGCTCTATTTTGAGATAAAAACTACTTTTTTCATAAAAATAGGAACTGTACTAGACATTATGTTATTGTGTCTCTCGCTTGATTGCAGAGTTCTGAGCTCTTGTCCACCTCGCTAACCTTAGTCAAGTGCAGAAAGGGTTGCACTAGGTCTAATTTGAGGAGCCTTAGTACAATGGACCCCAGGAGACCAGTGGCAGACGTCTTCTAACACCTTGGTTGGGGCCAGGCCCGGTAGCCCCACTATGTCCTATGACCGCCTCCCCGCATAGAAGGGGACAACCACACATTAAATTCTTTACCTCATAGCAGCATTTTTTGTAAAAAAAGTAACCGTTGTTTCTTCTTTTCATTGCAGGCCTTTTTAATATTAGTAAGAATTGAAAATGAAAGCAAGACCATAGGCTTTGCCAATACTGGTTTCTTTTTCATTCAGCACTCAATAGGACTGTGTGTGGGTTTCTTTGCCCTCTTGTGGTGCTTTCTCTGCACGCACAATCTCAGTGGTGCACTCATTCCCTGCACCTCTATTCTTTCCTAGCCCGTAATTTTTAATTTCTTTTTTAATTACACCCATTTCCTCTGTAGTTCCCCCATTCCATTCTGCTCATCGCCATCAGCGGTGTATAACCCTGCTCCTCCATTGTTTCTCACTCCCCGATGTCCCTTTCTTTCAATTATTATTTATTTTACCAGTGCCTAGCAGCTGCAATTTCCTACTGGGCCACTCCATTCACTATATGCAACTTCGCTCCCCATTTACTTTTTATTTTTATTTACTGTTGCAAGATGGGCATTGACCTTGTTCGAAATGGAAAAAAAGTGGAATTGGCAGCCCGTCATAATGCCTGGTGCTTAGTGTGCGTGCACAGGTATGCATGATAGGGGCGACGTAGCAGGCCGCATAGGTGCATATGCATGGTTGATGCATGAAAATGTATATATCATCATACTGCGGAGACATGAGTGTTGACGTTTTTTGACAATGTTATGCAGCATCAGCAATAAACTATTTTTAAACGTGTTGCCCACGCAGAACTGCATCTGCAAAAAGCCTTGACAAAGCCAAAAGCAGAAACCCACTGGCTTTGCCACTGCTTATTGTTTTAAAAGGAATACTGAACACAGTCCTGGAGAATACTTTAAGGGGCGTACCAATGTCATTCAATAGAATTGTAGCTCAGTAATCCATTCTAGTTATATTTCATCAAATTTAAACAGTAGACAAAATAGTTATCTATTCCATATTGTTTTATATGTCTAATTAAAACATATATAAAAAGAAAATCAGGTGAATTTACAGTCCCAATGAACCTTTATTAACTGAAAGGAAAGTAGCCATACCAAGCTCCTAAACAATATTAAATACATAGCATAATCAAAAGCTTTTAGGCTGCATACATTAAATATTAGGCACTTCCTTTTCGTTAAGGTTTGCTTAAAATTGACTTTTTAAACCAGTACTTTCAGATAGGAACCTTGTCAGTTGCCACTCATCCTGAGCTATGAAATACACCTGGGAGAACATCCATATGCCAGTACAACAGCCGATAGCACGAAGACCCACTACGTGTCCTACCTGTTTCATCTTGATCAGTTCTCTTCTAGTGTGTTCATCATTCCTTAAATCTTTTTTGTTTCCAACAAGTATTATAGGCACATTTGGACAAAAGTGTTTTACTTCGGGAGTCCACTTCTCAGGAATGTTTTCTGTTAATTAAGAGGGGAAAACAATAATGTTAGGATTTAAAATCAGCAAAAAGGTGAAATGGGTAAACTTAGTTGAAGCCGACTTTCTTTAAACAGATATCCCAGCCTTGAGTTTTTTTTTTTTTTTTTAAGTGGGATACAAAATAAAGCTTCTAGAATCTAGAATGTTCTCTGTAGGCGTGGATCATCACATAATATGCGCAATATCCAGGCAGGAGGCTCTCCCCTACAAATATTTATGATCTCTAGACTAGGACAGTCAGGCCTGTGTAGTTGAAGCCCCAGATCCAAGGTAAAGCTTTCATCAAGAAAAAGAAAAACTCTGTTGCTTTAAAATGTAATCAAATATTTTGCACCCGGGCATGAAAACAAGAGGACAGAATTAAAGTTTAGTTTAGATTTCATTGGTTCAATCCCTTGACAATTCCCGATTTTAGATTTTAAACTGAAAGAATTGGAATGTTTCCTTCAAGTCAATTTTCTTATTGCTGGATAAAATGTTCAAACAGTACCTAAAATATGATTTTACCCATATCATCAATTCAACTTAAATGATCGCTAAGGACTCCATGGAATGGGAGCACTGCTTGGAACAATAGCCCTCTACGGGCCTGATTACGACCAGCGTGTTACACTGTGATGCCTGCACCAATGGAAATAAAGGTGGTGTAACATTTATCACACCTGGTAATCACCAGGATCAATAAAGCTTGCAATCTTTATTAGACTTCGGCAGATTGAACCTGACAGAATTTAACATGAGAAGAAACTTGGTATTTACCAGGACATTCAGGTTTCGGTGCAGTACGCACCAATATCCATACGATAATCACAAAAACGATGCAATTTATCGCACCTTATACATTCTGAAACCCAGGGTGCTGTATTTGATCGGTGCAATAAATTCTGACCATTCCTCCATGGCACTAATAGGTCCTATGCAGTCGGTAAAGCTTAGCACCATTTCTATTCTAATAACTTCATGTTTTATAACAGTGACACACTTCTTTCAAGTACTCAATTCACAGACAGCGCCTCCATGTCGAAGGGGAATATTTGCCAGACAGGATTAATGGGAGACGAATCACTTTAATGGTCATCATGGTTTAGGTAAGAGGAGATTGTCTCAATAAGAAACCTAGCATTTTAGAGCCCATGTTTAGTAATAATTTTTGTCCCAGGTTCAATCCAGACATATCACTGGACACATTTTATTCATGATTGATAGAAGTTGTTTGATGCTAAGTGAGTGTGTCTTGGGTGCCAATTGGATGCAACAAATGCATATCGTGCGCACACAATTCTTTACTGACATTACAGAGGTGGCAACATTTAGGGGGGGGTATCTGAAGAGTGATTGGGGAAATGTAAAGAAAGTAGATAAGCAAAGACATAGTAACTTTATAAAAGTTTTGTTTGCATTTCCAAGATATATCCAGCCACCTAACTTGCAACCGCTTGGATGAGCCGGTGTGCTACAAAGTGTGGAAGTGAACAAATCTGTCCAGTTTTACATGATGACACTAAAAGGCTGGTATTGACCTGGAATGTGCAGCGGTCTTTGATGGCTGAGGTCCAACTACAGAAAGTTTATTTTGAGGGCACGTGTTGTGCCCGTCAGAGAAACAGGCTGGTTAAGAGAGAAACTGCGAGTCCCTGACAGGTCCACATCTGGGACATTGAAAAGACTCCAAAAGAATCAATCACATGCCACGTGCAGCACTCGGTCTTTTGCCTAGATTTATGCTATACAAATACCATATAGACACATACATACATGCCATCCTTGTTTTAAATGAGACTACGACCTCATTGCAGATGATTGTGTCTGCTACCATTATTTCAAGGATGCATTATGGCAACGCCTTGTACATTGGCCTGCCATTAAACTTGATCAGGAAATTGCAGGTGGTGGAGAACGATGCAGCCCTTCTGGTTTTTGGCCTGCCCAGAAGGGCGTATGCCTCTGACCTCCTTACCAAACTGCACTGGCTGCCGATGAAGCAAAGAGCCATCTTCAAAGGCCTCTGCATCACTCATAAAGCCCTATACGGCCAGACCCCTGCATACATTAAGGAACGCTTTCAAATATATACCCCGAGACGTATTCTGCGGTCCTCGGTGGCGGGTCTTTTAGTCCCCCCTCGGTTTAAACTCGCCTCCAAGGAGTGCAGGGGTTGTTCGACTTCTTCCACATCTCTGGAACAACCTGCCGGAACATCTGCGCAAGGCGCCCGTTCTTTTGAAATTCACAAAACTTCTTAAAACTATCCTGTTTAGAGAGTCATTAGAATAACACCTCACCTTTTCTTATGTTATTGCACGGTACTAGGACGCTATCTTCCTCTCCAAAGCGCAAAGAGACCAGTTGGTGAATCTGCGCTATATAAAAGTCCTTTAACATAACATAACATAACTCATTCTGAAAGCTACGCCTGGATGTAAAACTCAACTTCCTCATATAGGGCCTTATTAAGAGTTTGGTGGTGCATGGGCACCCCACACCTGCACCGCCAAACCCATGTAGAAACCATCCGTCAGATCAGGAGTTTTCTCCTGTCTGGCGGATGGTTCTTTGGCATTCCCAGAGCAGTGCCTATAAAATAGGCACTGCATTGGGAACGTCAAAGGCAATACCTGCACTGCATGCACTTCTCCAGTCCATGCAGAGCAGGTACTGGTATGCATGAACACAGGGGGGCATGCACATGATGACGCATTATTATAATTTTATTGTTCCGAGCGGAGGCGGTTTTGCGGGCGGGGCTGGGCAGGTTTGAGGAGTGGTGGCACTCTCTAAGTGTGCATGACTGTTATGCCGGCCATCTTAGGCCGGCCAACCAGTCATGTGTACTTTGCATGTTCTCCACAGGCTGTTTTGTACAGCCGGGGTGCAGAACATGCCCAGGATCACAGTTCCTGTCTGAGTGCCGACCAACCACAATGCTTTGATTGGCTTAGGGAAGCCTGGGTGTTTCTGGGTCTTTCAATATTGCTATCCGGTCATCCAATTTAGTGGGATAACTCTGGTAATGTAAAAAAGGCGGCCCAAAAATGTGACTGCTGTTCTAAAATTTTGCACTATTTTGCAGAATCAAGGTGATGTGGAATTATATCCACTGGCGTTTTGTGGTATAATGTTTGAATTACATTTTAAGCCAGGTGGTGGCTGCTCTTGGGAAGCAGCAGTGAGGCAGGGACACTTGCTGGCCGGCTACCGCCTCTCCTCCATCCTCTTCCTTCTGTAGAAGCAGGAAGCTATTTACCAGAAACTTTCTTTATAAAGGGTCTACTGGTCTCCAAAGTAACTTTCCATCAGCTGGGGTGGGCATTCTAATTATTCTTCACCCCAGATCACAGTTTAGCTAGTTTAGGCTCATCTAAATACATGGACAGTTGCAGGAGTCAAGTTTTCACTACACAGTAATCGATCACAAATGTATTCATTTTTTAGTGGAGGTTAAACCTGAAAATATGAGCCAGGGTGGCCACCAGAGTCTGATGTAACAAGAAATTGAGCATGTTTCATCTACAACAGACTAGGTATTTTTTAGTTCACAATTTTTTTGACACTTCCACTCTCACATCACTATATAGTCCACACACTACAAAATGCTCCCACTTCTCTGTCGGTCGTAGCACGCCCCGTCCCACATCGGGGCGGGAAAAACGATGATGAAGCATGCCACCAAGGGATCTTTTGGTGGGTGAGGGTTATTTTAAGAAAACTTATTGTTTTCCTTACATGAATTTACAGGAAGAATAGTTACTTCAGGAGTATGGGTAGACTTTCCATGGCTATTTATATTAGACAGGAGGCTGAGTCCACAGCGAACCTGACCTCTTTCTCCCCCTTTTTTTGAATTCGTATTTATGAAACTGAACACCTTGAATCTGTTGCAAATTCCCAGGCTTCTCCAATGAGCAGCGAATGGTAGCTCTACAACAACCTCTAAGAAGCTCTCCTGTGTACAGTCCAGCCGAGTAAATTAGAAGCTTTTGCCTGGAAGTATTAATATATGTCTACCAAAATTAACAAGTGGGTATTCAAGAAGAAAATATGTGTATGTTCAGGACTCGTAACTTGATGTTTGGGGAAACATGGTTGAATTTTATTTAAAGCTGATATTTAAGTAATAAATCATGTAGTGTTGAGGACACGTATTGCTTAGATTATTTCGTTAGTGCCAAGGGCATTGATGCTATGGCTGTTATATGTTACCTATGTAAAGGCATTACAAATTGGCAAAACATTTTTACATTACTGGCAACCCTTCCTGATGCACTGACATGATTATTGTGAGTAAATGTGCACAGGGCTGCCCCTTATATACTCTTGTCTGACGTGGTAACTATTAGAACACCAACAATATTAGTCGCTCAAGATTATTTTCAATAAAATTTAGCAGCACTTATTACAGAAAAGGTTGGAGACCCCTGCCCTAACACAATTGTTCATCCTCTTCATTATATAGTTTAAGTATACTTCTTTCCACTTTTGATTTTATTTTTCAATGCATGCATCCCAAAGCTAATTTCGTTTGTTAGCTATAGGTATCTCAAAGAAGGGGCAGGGTTCCCTTCTCTGGACCATACCATGGTTTTGCTTTTGTATGTTATGGAGCCATGGTGTAAGAGCAGAAATGATATAGATGTTGTTTCTGAAAAAAAATCTTGCCTATTTGAGGTGGCAAAGGAGATACATAATGGAAGCACTGATTCTCAACAGGTAAACATATTTTACTGCTCTCTCATGCTTAGATCCTTTTCGTCCCAGAGACCAAAATCAAGAACCAAAATTCTGCAATACCATGTCTGCTAATAAAACCTTTTCCTCTTGTTTGTTTAATACATTTCCACAAGGCCAACATACCCATATTTTGACATTTTAGTTTATCATAATCATTTTAGATGAGCCTCCCTGACCGGATGTATAGAAACCCATTCTCTAGTAGTAACCCATTGCCTTTCATTTCTTATGTAGGTACAGGGGAACAGAAGATCCTTTATATATGGGATAAAGTACCCCTTGCTGTACATTATAATGAATTGCAAATCATCAAGGAGTTCCGTGACTATAGAGAGGAGTGAGGCTGGAGCTGGAGTTCCTTTAGAAGGTTATGGCACTCCGAGGTGACTTGCAATATACTTATCATGTACAGCTGGGGGTTAATATTCCTTAGAATACATCATCACACCATCACCTTTCCCACAACCCACTTAACTCCTTGGTGCAATGCTCTTTCAAATGAGAGGGTATGTTTGCAAACATGAACAATAAAAATAGAATCTCAAGTGCAAAATCAAACACAACTTTTTAAAAGGTGATGCAGTATATCGGAATGTGCAGACACATGCAGAAAGAATCTAACATATGTAATTCCCAACAGAGTGCATACATATTTTGCCATAATATCTCTTATTTGCGATCCACTGTGATCTACAAAAACAAAGCAGATGAAAAAAAATGCGACTTTTTATTTTGTTGCTTAAACAGTTGCTTTAAATATACTCCATGACCTCACATGACCTGCCTTTCCCCTCGGCTGCTGCGTATGGCAGTAGACACTGTTATAGAGAAACTCAACAGCAAAAAATATTACAGTTGAGTTTGGACATCAATTCTTTATATTAGGCATCTAGGTGAGTCACAAGTCACCTATTATAAAGGAATTAGAGACAGGTTTTTATACAGAGAGTGCAGAATCCCATGTACGAATTCCCATGTATTATAATGTGTTATACGGGTCATGAGATAGAGTGGTAGGCACCAACCTAAACTGTCTGGGCTGTCAATGGAGAAGCACATAAGAATAACATCTGTGTCTGGGTAGGAAAGTGGCCGAAGTCTGTCGTAGTCCTCCTGTCCTGCTGTGTCCCAAAGAGCAAGCTCCACCTAAAACAGAGAAAGAGTTGGAACTTTAATGGTGTTGATGCTTTTATAAATAGAAGCACTTTTAGTATGAGAATTTTGTATAGCTTGCACACAATCAAGCAGATATGTTATTGTTGTGTAGGCAGACAGCAAATTAATAATTAAAGCAAATTGTTTTTGTCTTTAGCCTGTAAAACTACTGTTTCTTGCTTAACAAGTGTTGGGATGAGCTGTAATGATCCATACATATACCCACCACAAAAGTAAAATTATCATTGATATGACATTTTTAAGCCCCAGTAGGTCTTTTCAAATTACATGATCACGTGTATTTTGAGTTGGGCGAAACCTCCTGGTTCTACAACGTACGGATGAGTGCTAACGGAATGTCCCTTTTAAAGGACAGTTTCCCTCACCCACCCAAAGGTGGAATACTTCATGGTAACCTTGCATTATGAACCTAGTCATAATGCGGGCTACACCCCTCTCTTCAAGAGAGGGAGGAGCTCACCAATGTTTTCTTTGGTAGAAAGAGATATGCTAAATTCCTTATGTGAGCTAGGTGTGAGGAATGGGGCAAAGCAAAAATGGGTGTGAAGTAAAACTTGTTCCAGGATGCCCAGTAGACTTTATTAGGGCGCACTTGGACCAGGATTAAAAACCAAGCTATACCAGGAAAGGGATTGAACCTGTCGGAGTGAAGAGTGAAGGTTTAATCCCCTCCTGTTATTGCATAATTATGCAAAGTCAGTGTTGAAATTTCAAATGAAGGAGAAGAAGCTGATAAGGTAAGTAGAACCCTTTATTCTGGACATCGACTCTCCACAGTGAAGAGTTGCCCAACATTCTAATGTGAACTCTAAAGGAACATTGCATTGTAGGCAGGAAACGAGGGGTGTAGGGTAGAACTGTACCAATACTAAACAAGCATTTGCAATGCAATAGGTCTCACATTTACACAAGTTTGAGCTATTGACATTGCAAATAATTCCTTTTATATATTTTTTCGTTTTAAAAACATAAATAAAAGGCATTGTCATTTACAATGCCAATAGCTTTAACTCGTGTCCATGGAGTTTGCAGAGAGTTACCAACGCATATCTGTATTTGCAGCAGAAGATACAAAGGCTGTACGATTTCTAGTTTTACATGATTTTGATTCAGTTTTAAAGAAGAATGCCATTCAAGAAACCTGCACGTGAGGAAGTGGTGCAGAATACATCTAGTGCCTAACACAAAACAAGAGTACATTTATGTGAAAGAGAAAGACAAAGGTTATTTAAAATGCCTGTCCATTGAATCGTTGGACCCTTTGTTGGAACTTCAAAAAAGAGAACACATTATTTATTTAATGAAAAGCTGATGCTTAGCTCAGTCAGTGAGACTAGAAGATGATGCTGTATGATTCCCCAACAATTACCGCAAAGTAATAATCTAAAAAAAGATGGCACAACAAAAAGATGGAGGGTGTGGCGGCCATCGCGACTGACTCCGGAATCTGGGGATCACGGTTCGATCCCCGGTGCCGGTGGCAGATTAGCCCAGCACCATGTGACTCTGGGCAATAGCTTGTTTAATCTTCCCGACGGCCCCCAGCGCCTAGAGACCCTTACGGGCGATTGCTCGCGCTTTATAAATGTGGATTATTATTATTATTAATCATTGTCGGCGGGGGAGAACAGGATACTGCTGGAGTTATGGGAAGAAGGCTGAAAAGTACATAATATTGTCGGTAAGATTAATACAATCATAAGTCATACTGTAAGAAAGCACATGACTCAAAATAGTACTTACTGCAGAGCCATTCAATACCATTAGATTCCACATTTGTAAAGCGCAAATTTATCACGCTGGGAGCCGTCGAGACGATTAAGGGAGCTGTTGTCCAAAATCACATGAGGCAGAGCTGAGCTGCCGCTGGTGCCGAGTCAGTCTCTCTGGCCGCTGCGCCACACCTCTCCCAGCCAGAATCTTACTAATGGGTCAAAGTGCAGAAGGAATAAAGTGAACACCTCACAGCTGTGAAGGAGTGTAAGATCGGTAAAGCTGTTAGCAAAGAATGTGCCAGCTCAGTCGCCATTCTTGGTCTCTATCCGAAAGGTTGTATCACGTAGAAATCAAATAATTGCGCATATCTCTATATGCATTTCTTAAGTGAGCAATACCTGAAGCAAAGGGCCGGATACAAGTGTTTCGTGTCAGAAGTAATAATCAAATTCAATAAAACCCAACACTATTGTTTTTGGAACCCATATGATGCGATTTATGCCTAATCCGACATTTGGGAGAAACACACGTGCATGTTAGTGCTTATCGCACTAAAAGCTAAATGTTCCAGTAAATGCTGCGCATTTTCCCCAGATAAATGCAGACAGGTTTGACCTGCCAAAATTAAACTAGTGTGCAAACTTTATTGCACCCCGTATATACGGGGAGAGATACACATAACCCCAGTTATAGTTACAATCCCAGCGAAAGGAACACATAAACGTACATAGCCTAAAAATATACGGACCCTGGTTTTGTACTTCTGTCCTGCTCTCTACTCCAGCTCCCAATAAAAGCAGAACGACTGTCCAAAACACAGATGATCACTGTGGCCCCCATCTCCATCACACCAAAGATATAGAGGCATTATATCAATACTGCTGATCAAAAGATAAACAAGTGAAAATCACTTATCTGAGGGTAGAAAAGGCAAGAAATATTATGAGAAACGTTTTGCCATACTTGGTTCTGTGCTATGGGCAAGGTTTAATATGTTAATAACTCCCTAACTGTCCAATGCCCTTTTGCGTGCATGTGTGAGGTTTGATTAGTCATAAGATACACTTCAGAAGGGTGCGGAATAGGGAACACACACCTGTGCCTCGTGTACAGTTGACCAACCATAGGTCAGCTTGCTGACAAGAGAGCTCACGTCATGTCTGACAGGGACACCTTTATCCCACCATGGCTCTTTCCCTGGTAAAATGTTGCATTCTGGGACCTCTAGTTTATCTTATTGCATTGATGGCTAGGGCTAAACTTGAAAAGAGCCAGTAACAAAAAATCCAGGACTGTTTAAAGTGTCACTGATAAGTACTTATGACTACTACTGTCTGAAGACCATTGCATCTTGTGACCTAGCGGCGAAAGGTTAAGTAAAGAGACCACGTTATCAGATCACACTTCTAATTGAAATGGAGAAGAGAAGTGGGTATGAGCAAAATATCGAAAGAGTCCAAGCTAAGGAGTGTGAACCAAACAACATAACGGCTCAAGAGTGACAGTTCAAAAACAGTTCATTGAGAGGGCACACTAGTATGCGCATCACAGGAAGAGACTGCTAAGCATCCACATGATCAAGAAACGATGGCAGTGAGAGTGTGCAGACTGGGTAAGAGTGCAACATACCAGTGGCAGCATGGGGAAAGCGCACAGATTAGTAACAGAGCCAAACTGTGGCAGTAAGTCTCAGTCTGCAGGTGTCACGCGCACACTTACACGAGTTTACTCACTCCCTCCCAAAACGCTTAACTCTGGCTACTGCTGCACTTTGATTCACAACTAGCAGCAATGGTGCACATGTTACTTGCTTAGATTGGGAATCATAGAGACGAGGCTACGCTATCAGGTGCGCGCCCAGCCCAATGGCAGTGGGAGTCTGCTCACATGACACCTGTGTCGCCGTTGAGGTACAGGGCCGTTCCAAGCACCATCATGATCCCCAGGGCAAGAATGTAGGGCCGCCGCCGGCCCCACGGGGAGCCACAGTGGTCGCTGGCGGAGCCCGCCACGGGCTGAAGCACGAAGCCCAGCAGAGGGCTGATGAACCAGACCAGGCTGTAGAGGCTGCGCGGCAGGCCCACGCTCAGCAGCATGGGCATGACAAAGGAGGACTCCACTGCATAGCAGAACTCCCAGCTGAACATGACCATGCTGTGCATGACCAGCCGGCCCGTGGACCTGCGAGGTGGCTCTAGCACCCCTGGGGCGTGCTTCAGGTCTGCCTCGCTCAGCTGTCTCGGCAGACCAGACATGCTGCGAACATCGTAGGCCAGGGCCAGGTGCATGGTTTCCTTGGGGAGAGTCATGAAAGGCTGCCAAGTGGGAGCGTCTGGAGCTCACATATGAGGAAGGGGTCTCCTGACTCACCCTAGCGGCTCTCGTCTGAGAGGAGTGGCGCCCTCCAGCCCTTTCTCCGTCCGAGGCATCACAAGGTATGGAAAGCTTAACAAATCCTTTGTCGGGGCTCATTAAAGATGGGTTTTAGCAGGGGACTGCCTGCGGTGCTCCAACCTTGAATGAAATTAACTGTTTTAGGATTCTACTTAAAGAACGAGACATGTGTTTTCAATTATCACGCCCGTGTCTGGGCACGATAATTGAAAACACATGTCAGCAATAAGCGTAATAGACACCAATAGGCCATGGGCGGAGCAATGCACCCGCCTTTGGCCAATTGCGTGCTGTCTTTCATAAAAAGACGCACGCAAAGGCCAATAGCGTGGGCAAAAAGGAAAAGCATACGCACGATCGTGTGCAATTCCTAGGTCCATTTCCAAACCCCGTACAAAAAGTCTCTTGCTGCGCGAGCAGTGCAACGCACTGCACCGCTAGGCGCGAGACCTAAAAAGGGAGGAAAGAAGGAAGGAAAATGTAAGAACCAGATTACAACACGTCTCCCTTCCTAGGAAATGGTGGACTAAACAGCATTAACGAGTCTGTCCCCACTCCATGTCTGACCATTCTCTAGACGTACCACATTCCTGATTACTTTTACCAACCGTTGGGAAGGATAGAATTTGAACAACAATACAAACGGATAGAAGAGGGGTCTTAGGGAACTTTTTGGGGACCAAGCGTGAATATAATCCCCAAAATCAGTTAATCCAAACAACAACAATATCCACGGGTCTAAAGTTTAGCAAGGTTTACTAGAACACAACAATATATAGAATAACCAGAACTTTTGTCTAGGCATACCTATTTGTAGGACGGAGTCCCATCACTCACCGAGGTGACATGCTTCATCATCTGGGTCTTTTTATTTGGTATCCCCTAAAGGCCAGATTAAAAACGGTGCAGTGACAGTTTTGACATAATAACTGTCTGTGTCAAAAAGAAGGTCGACATGTTTCAGCCTAACAGACTAATTCAATCCACTTCTTTCTTTAGGACCAAACACTGTATGAATAACGTGCCCAAAATAAAGTGAAAAAATCATCATAACACAGTTGGAACAAGCACAACCATGTAACCTGAATTAGTAGGTTTTCAAATCCTCATCTGTGTCACGAATACTGTAAGTATCTGCAAAAAATAAACACAGAGAGGAAAATGACCTATTGTATGTCTAGTATACCAAACATTCATTAGTGATTCAATATTCGATCAAATCCTAGTGAGATCTCAATTCTCATCTAGTTGCTATTATAGCAAACATGCCTTACCCGTGTCCTGCGAGGAAGACACTTCACCTCACCTGGCAACGGCTCAGGATATTGAGGCCCCGCTCTGTAGGGGATACAAAGAGCAAAGAAGTGCTCAAAGTACTGTATTGTAAAACTGTTCTGGTTAAAAAATATCACAATAGTTAAAAGGAAATTATAACAACCAAGCGCCATCCGGTAGTCAGCGATAGACTCAATCACCAATATGTCCGCTCATAACAACAGTGTCCAATACGTCAAAACACAATGTTGTTGGTGGCGAGACAAACAGATTAATCATTGTTCGCTTCTAGAGCAATCCAGGTCCATGCCCATTGTTTAAACAAGACTCAGATGTACAGGAAACACCCGTTGGTAAACTCAAATTTCAGTAACTCAACTGTGGGGCAATAGACTAAGACCAAGGAGGGGCCCACCTTCGTCAAAAATAGATGCCCCCTTGAAAGATAAAGACATGGCATTAAACATGGTGTGCGTCAAAATAAACTTCCATTGAGGCTTCCATATTAAAACACCAGCGTCAAAAGTAAACTTTTATTGGGCTTTACATGTTATGGCAACACCAGCGCTGCATGGGATAGCACGAACGCGCTCAGTGTTGGAACGCCGGGGTCAAGATAAACTATATTTGAGGCTTATATTTTAAGACAACACCAGAGCTGCATGAAATAACATGACCGCGCTCGGTGTTAAGAATAAAACTAAGGCAAATAATATCTAGAGGAACTGTGGTGTCGCTTACCTATCCGTCGGTAACCCGGGCTTGTCAAGAGCCAGAGGGAAGGTGCCGACTCAAAGCTTGTGTTTGTTTTAAAGAAGGGTCTGCCGCACTTCCGCATATTACGTGCATCACGTGATCAAGTCAAGTGTTAGTAGCGGTAAATCTTCTTCATGAAATCTTTGTTATACACGATTCGTAATCATTGTGACAAATCGAAAACAGATCGAAGCAACTATATACATGCCCCTCTCAGGCTCTGATATAGTATAAACAAAACAGACCGGAGACAGTCAGTATCTCGATAGTTATGCATGCTGGGACATGTAGTTCTCAATATACATTATGTGTCTGTAGGGTGTCTAGTTTTTCCAAAGAGACATGTGACATTCCAATTAGAAAAAAATATATATAGAACTAGCATGCTGAGTAATATGATCCCCAAAACGGATATCATCTGTTAATGTCCAGAGAAACATTGTCTATATATGCCAAATGTTCAAATTGAGATGCTTATAGAATATTTCAAGACATCATCCGAACTCTTAAGGTATGAGGAATAATTCTATAAAGATAGAGAAGGTCACTTGTATTCTAAGTGACACACGGTACATAGTAACCATGTGTAACCTCAACGATGTAGAAAATATCAATCATCATTCAAGGCACAAATGACGGCTAATAGAACAACACTTAAGGCTAAGGGTACACAGATACATTATACCAGCATTATAAGGAGACCGAAGGTATATCATCATTCAGCCCTTTCTTATCACTCTGTAACCTAAACACCCACTTCTGTTCTCTGAGGAATAGGTACTTGGTGATGTCAGTGATATGTGACGGTATTAATGGTTGTTCAAGAATTGTCCATCTAAAGTCATCATGTTGGTGATTTGCTTCCCAAAAATGTCTCGTAAGTTTTGTAGTCTGTTTCTTGCACCTAATGGTGCTTTTATGCTCTGATATCCTGACTTTGATTTTACGGGTAGTCATGCCAATGTACTGATAGTCACATGGGCATGTAATTAGATAGATCAACCTATCACTATTGCAGTTGGTGAATCTGTTCTGAATCCACGGTCTAGTAGTCCCTATATCAATTGATTTTGAAGGTTGTGTCTGAGGGCAAGCAGCACAGATGCCACACGGGAAATGACCCTGGCCTTTAGGGGATACCAAATAAAACTTTTCTCCCCTAGGGGTCATTTTAGATCTCACTTTCACTTTGTTCACACACTGCATCCATCACTCCCTTAATATCTCTTCACATCTAGTGGATCAATTTACTTCTAAAAAAAAAAAACATCCGCGAGCTCCCCTTCACAGGTGAGGGGTTGTAGCCCTTGGCGTCACTAGTGTGGCGCTAGGAGGAGACCCAGATGATGAAGCATGTCACCTCGGTGAGTGATGGGAATCCGTCCTACAAATAGGTATGCCTAGACAAATGTTCTGGTTAATCTATATATTGTTGTGTTCTAGTAAACCTTGCTAAGCTTTAGACCCGTGGAAATTGTTGTTGTTTGGAAGGATAGAATTTGCTCTGGCCAGTCTAAACATGGGTAGGTTTCTTCACCATTACAGAGTTGTTAATTCTGAGGTTATGCTCTTTAACGGCATGTCTTTGGTCATACCAATTTTTATAAATAGCTTGGTGTTGTTGGATTTTCATTTGACCTTCCCTACAGTTGCTGTCAACTTTCTTACCTCCCTCCAGCCACAGATAGTTCATCTTGGTGACCGGCTTTCTCTCTCTTAGCGCTACAAAAGGGAAAATCCCAGTGATGAGATTAGGCGTGTTGCGATAGGCCCATATGCATTCTCTGAGGGAATCCTATATCTTGTGGCCATTGATGATGGCAAGTTGGATATGCTCTTTTATCATGCGGTTTGTTCTTTCCACTAAGCCATTCGCTTTTGGGCAGTTGAGTGCAATTTTTTCATGCTTGATATTTAATTCCTCTAGGAATTTCTTCATCTCTTTGGACATGAACTGCACCCCGTTGTCAGTTATTAGAACTGCTGGTATACCTTCATTCCAAAAGATGGTTTTTAAGAACATGGGGAGACTGTTTGTTGTTGTAGTGGGCGTGAATTTGATATTTATCCAGTGGGAGCTATAGTCTATCAGGACGAACAGGAATTTCTTTTGGGACCCTAATGCTTCCATTGGGCCAATTATGTCCATAGCAAGTTTGGTCTATGGCACCGTGGGTACCTCCACTGGGGACAAAGGGACTTTATGTAGGATCTTAGTGTTGTCGCTTCTTGCACAACTGATTCATTCTTTGACTTTCACCTCCACCATTGAGTCCATCTTAGGAAACCAGAAATTTTTTCTCACTTAGTTTTTTGTGATGCTTCTTCCTAAGTGTCCCTCATGGGCCAGGTCTATTATTTTGTTTCTGAGATCGGAAGGTGGCACTATCTTCTTATTGTGATCCACTTTATCGTCAATAATGGTCAGTTTGTGTCTTACTTCCCAAAATTCTTTCATATCTTCATCAACTTCATTGCACTTTTCCGGCCAACCGTTGACTATTAATCCTTTCAATGTGTTCATTTTTGCATCTTTTCTCATGCCCTCTCCCCATTCTTCTTTGGTCAGGGATGGTAGCTGGATGGCTAAAATGGGAACATCCAATTGTTCATCTTGGGTATTGGTGTTTAGAGGAGACCTTGATAAGTAATCTGCTACCATATTTTCCAGCCCTGGCAAGTATTCAACTCTAAAGAATAAGTTCTCCAGACCCAGGACCCACTTGGCTATTCTTGGAGAATCACAACGCACTTGTCTGGGTGAAAACATGAATGTTAATAAAGGTTTGTGGTCTGTGCGGACAGTGAATTTGGTACCCCAAAGAATTTTTTTTAATGGTTGATGGCCCAAAAACACGCCTAGGCTTCCCTCTCAATAACTGAGTAGTTATGTTCAGTTTGGCTCGAAGACCGAGATGCGAAAGCTATAATTGTCTCATCATTCTCCCCTTTTTGGGATAGCGTCGCCCCCAAACCTTTGTTAGAAGCATCTGTGTTCAGTATGGTGTTTTTTTCTTAGGGTCAAAGGGCCCCAGGGCCGGTGACTCAATGATTTCCTTCTTCAATTTGTTTACCATCTCGCAGTGCTTCCCACTCCCTTTTGAATTCTTGTTTTTTCTTTAACAGTTCTCGCAAACCATCACATTTCCCTGAAAAGCTTTTTACAAACTTGGCCATAAACTCAATAAGGCCTAAAAAGGATTTGAGTTATTCCTTGTTAGTGGGGTATAGGGCATCACTCACAGATTGAATTAAACTGTGTTTGGGTCTAAAACATTAGTCCCAGGTAGTCTACTGATCCTAGTTTTATCTTGCATTTATCATGCTTTACCGTCAACCCTGCATCTGATAGTCTCTTGCACACAGTTTTGAAGATGGTATCATGTTCTTTGGCAGATGACCCGTAAATCAATATGTCATCTTGGAAGCACATGTTGCTCGGGATGCCAGTAAGTACTTGCTGCATCATTTTTTGGAAAACTGCCGCAGCAGAGGCAAGTCCAAATGGCATCCTAACGAACATATATGCTCCAAAGGGAGAAGAGAGCGCTGTTAAAGGTCTAGATTCAGGGTGTAGTTCCACTTGATGGTATGCCATTGACAGGTCAAAACGTGGCTTTCCCCATGGTGCTCAACATTTCGTTTATATTGGGAGGGGAAGTCTCTCTACCCAAATATTGTCATTTAGGCTGCGCAGGTCAATGCAGAGGCGATGCCCTCCCCGTTGGTCTTAGAAGCTATGATTATGGGTGCCAACCACTCAGACAATTCGATGGGTTGTATGACACCCAACCAACACAACCTGTTCAGCTAATTTTCGAGAGGCTGTTTCATGAACGGGGAGGGTTTTATGAACCACTGGCTTAGCTCCTTGTTTGACTTTTATTTTGTGTTGAAAGTCTCTCAAAAGCCCCAGTTTGTCAGAAAAGAATCCCGGAAATTCATCACAGAGTATTACTCGTCGGACTCTTCCACTAAAATAACCTGATCTCTATTGTTGAGGTAAAGTATAATGCCCAACTCCTTCTGGTGTTGTCAGCCAAGAAGGTTAGACCCTTCCCTTACCAGATACACCTTGTCTACAGTGGATCTCCCTTTAAAGTGTATGTGTACTTTCATCATACCTACCAGGGGAATGGGATCTTTGGTATAGCTCTCGGGAGTAATGTCAGCTTTGATCTCCCAAAAACCTTTTGTAATCATCAATATTTAACAAGGTAAAGGGTGAACAAGAGTCTGCAAACATTTCTACAGGTTTGTTGTTGAGTGGCACATTACATTTAGGATAATCAGGTTTGGTACAACCACTTACACCTTTCACTTGAAATACAAATTTCTGATTTTGTTCACTCCCTACATCAACTGCTTTGACTTGGCTGTTGTCTCCATCCCTACAAACTCTGGCCAAATGACCTCTCCTGTTACACTTCTTGCATGTGACACTGCGGGCTGAACAGTGTGGGCTGTTGGCCAAGTGATTATTATTTCCGCATCTATAACATTTTAACTCAAGGTTCTCTCTCATAGGCTTGTTGTAGGGCTTCCCTTTGTTTTCTACTTTAAGAATGTTACTGTGTGACTCTTCCACATGTACAGAAGCAACCACTTCTTCAGTTACTTTTATTTCCTTCATGTCCCCAAAATGCTTTTCTAATTTCATAAGAGTAATGTCATACACATCTAGGTCACTATCCTCTTCAACCTCTGGTTCTGGTAATGTCTCATACACCTTGTGACCATACACCCCCAAATTATGCAGTAGAAGATGTTGCTTGCGTACTGCCGAAAACCTTTCCCCCACCCATGGCAATCAAGTAGGACTCAAATAACTTGGCCCATTCTTTCCAGTGAATTTCTGATTCTCCACTTTCACTTAAAAAGGATGGTGGTTGGCTAATACCTGGTGTACCCGTAATGAGGTGAAAGGGGTGCACAAGGAGAGTGAGGGTAGAAAGAAAACCTGCAGATGGAGAACCTAAATGTGTAAAATCTGTGGGGAAGGATGGCAACTGTCGCAGGAGAAGGAGATAAAAAGAGTACTGGGACAGGTGACAGAACCCAAAATTCGAACTGTAACTCGATGATGCCAATATATCCCCTCATAGTATAGAAAGAGGAAGCACAAAGCTGGACATGGCCACTAGGGTGGCTACTAGAAGGGAAGAATGAAAGAAACTCAATGGTAACCGTGACCAAAGACCGAGTTCTCCTAGATGGTAAATGTACAATGACTCCCCCGTGGAAGTATGAAGTATTGGTGTGCGTATCACCGTGAGGAAAACACGCACAGAATGGTGAGTGTCTCAGAGGTGGCAAGGACACAGTATCACCATAAAAGATAACACACATGAAATAAGGTTTGATGTAAATGCGTAACCCCAAAGATTGAGAGCCTGTATAGTTGTGTGTGTCACCGTGAAGGGAAACGCACAAATAGCACAGCAGGGTGAGCGTATCACCGTGGCGGGAACCGCAGAGAAAGGCTGCTCAAACTGGTGTGCGAGTCTGAGGTGACACGCACTGAGGGTGAGAGTAACTTTGTCTTTGTGAAGCGCTGGAACAGGAGTCTAAGGCGCTGGCGTCAAGGAAAAGAAAAGACCTTACTTGGTGAATGGAAAGTGTGGTACTGAAGAAGTTGGTCCGTAGAAAGCTGTGGAACAACCTCGGTGCGGCGTACACCGAGCTCGAACAGTTGAAGCTCCAGACGACGGCGCGGAGATGGCTAGACCACAGGCGGGAGCTCCCTCAGGCAAAACGGGCACAGAAGATGTTGGTGCACCGACAGATTTAACCAATAGGGCCTCTCTCTCCTCATGAAAGCAGCTGGAAGGAGGCTGGGGCACCGGAAGCAGAGCTGAATAGGCTGAAGGAAGATCACGGATCACAGCTGACAGGAATACATCACAACAGTTGACGCCGAATGTGGAAACCGCTGAGAATGGGAGTGGAAGACTCGCTATAGCAGTAGCCAGCGGCTCAGCGGAACCTACGTCAATCACCTGACTAGAGTTCTTCATATGTAGCACAGGTGAAATGAGGGAAAACAGTTTCTCACGCTGCTAAATAACAGGAGATGCTGTGGTATCGGCAAGAAAATTCACGCTGCAGTAATCGTGGTAGAGTCAATTTTGATGAATCGTAGAGGAAAAAAAAATACTCCATAGGCTGTGTACAAGCAAATCCAAACCAGCTCAGATGAGGAACCACAGTCAAAAGCAAATGACAGGGTTCTATGCTGGTAGTACTGCAAGTTTTTTGGAGAGAGTACAGAAAGGAGAGATTACCAGCTGCCCCCTGCGTGGGATCGTCACCAGTGTTGAAATTTCAAATGAAGGAGAACTTAATCTGGCCATCCACTCTCCACAGTGCAGAGTTACCCAACATTTGAATGTGAACTCTAAAGAAACATTCCATTGTAGGCAGGAAAGGAGGGGTGTAGGGGAGGACTGTACCAATACGAAAAAAGGGAGGAAAGAAGGAAGGAAAATGTAAGAACCAGTATACAACAGATATTATTACTATACCCAACTATAAAATCACTTTAAACTTTGTTTTTCCCTCATGTGAATTTATGCGGGCTTTTTCTCTGGCAGAGTTCCCATCATGCTATTCAGTGTATTGTCAAACCGTTTAACCAAACCATTGGCTTGCGGGTGGTATTTGCTCTAATATTTCTCTCATATAGGAAGAGATCAGGTTGGTTCTCCAGGCAGACATTACCATCCTTGGAAGTCCGACCCAAGAATAAATCCCAAGGAGAGCTCTTGCTACCACCTTTGCAGTCATGCTCCTTAGAGGTACACCTTCAAGATACCTGGTGGTGTGATCCACCACAACCAAGATGTGCTTGTTGCCCGACTGTGAGCAGGTGGTCAAATGGACCAACAATGTCTATTCCCACCAGCTCAAATGGAACACCTACAACTGGTATGGGTACTAACTGTGTCTTTGCCTTCTCTCCAGTCCTACCACTCATCTGGAAAGCTAGACAGATTCTACAGAACTGCTCTGTGTCTCTGAACATCCCTGGCCAGTAGAACAGATGGTCCAAGCTATCCTGGGATTTTTCTAAAAATCCCTTAGTGTGCTGCTAATGGCACTTTGTGGGCCAGTGACAACAGGACGTTCCTGGACACTAATGGAATCACAAGCCTCTTGCCAATACCTGGCTCAGGATTTACCAGTTCACTAAATAGTAGACCATTCTCCCAGCCAACAGTGTTTCCGGACCACTCCTTTTTCTGACCTCATCCTGGGCTTCCATTCTGAAGTCCTACAGGCGTAGGGCACTCTTCCTGTGTCTTGTGGGAATCTTCCATGGTAAGCCCTACAGCAGCTAACAAACCCTGCAGCTCTGGAAGCGGCCTATACTCCAGCAAATGGTCAGCTTCAGGAGTGTTATCCCTCTCTCTCTCTCCCTGGAACAGAAGCAAAGGCCTCCATGGCCACTGCCTTCCTGGAGCCTGCACTTTCCTGCAAACTACCTTGTCCTGGTCCCTGCAAATAACAGATGATACCAGTATCATTATCAGACTGCCATGCAGCCTATGCTCTAGTCAACACAGCTGAGGTTGTCTAAGCCATAAAGGCTTCTGGTCCTGGCACCAAGCCTAGGGCAATCAAATCCTAGCTCAAGAGACCTCCCGCTTCTTGTTTTCTCTCACCCCAAGATTAATCATGGCTGCCTTGCCATTAAGCTCAATCTCAACCCTGGGAAGTAGATACTCCATTCCTTCTCCACTGGCTATCAATCGTGTATCATTGGCTTGGGGGGGGGGGTATATTCTCAGGCTTAAGGTACTCCCTCTCAACCATAAAGGGGAAGGCTCCAGTATCCATCAGGGCTGACATTTATTTGATACTATCTTCCTCCACAAATCCCATTGTATTAGGATGGATGTGCTTCAGATCACCTAGGTCCCTCTCCCAATGTCCATATCTACTAGGTTCAGTGCAAATGGTCCCTTTCAGGTACCTTCACCCATGTGTAACATGTGTAACATGCCTGCTATCGCAGGTGTTGCTGTGTCAAGTTCCTTCTCTTGACAGTCTCTCTTGCTATGTCCTTGTGGCATTAAAACAAGTTACTGTCTTGGGCTTAGAAGGGCATCCTTGCCTTCCCTTATAATGCTACTTCTGGGACAAACCTTTACCATTCCAATGTTTCCTGAGTCTTCGGGTTCCACGAGAATCACCCTGGCCCTTACCCTCTGGTTTGGAACCAGTCTGTGGAGGGTTCCTCTCCCCCTATGGCTTAGAATCATGCTGTTCAAGCCCTTTGTTAACCCTGTAAGCAATCTTCCCCTTTGGTTTTGAATTATGCTGTTCCAGCCCTTTGTGAAACCTGTAAACAACCGAATATCAGCTAACACTGCAAGTTTTGTTGGATCCCCTTTTGTAAGATCAGATAGGCATTGCTTGAGTAGGGTAGAGCACACCTCTCAGAGTGATTCTGTCACTATCAACTGGCTAAGGGACTGAAAATCCTTGGCCTAAATGCCTCTTACCCACTAATTCCAATCATGCAATACACCATGAATCAAAGTCGGAACACCATTCGCTCTCTTGCAGTCACTGAATCTCTGCAGGTATTGAGCTGGCTTCAGTCCAAACCTCCTAATAAGAGCTTCCATCATTCGCTCATACACGGCCTGGTCTGCCACAGACATCCTTCCAATGACGCCTGTCCCTTCCAACGGCATGTACCCCTTTAGACACCTCATTTAAGGCCTGCACTTTATAAGTGACCAGAAAGCTCACAAACCATTCCAAAATATCCTGACCTTCCATATAACATCTTTTGGAAACCTGGCCACAACCTGGCCTGAACTTATCCCTGATGGAGTTGGCACGGTTGCCATCCTAGGTTTCTCCCTCTCAGGAGCTAGCCTTTCCATTTTCAGCTCTTTTTTCCCTTCTGTTTCTCCTCCCATTCTATGTATTTATCCTCTCTTCTTCTCTCTCTTGCAATTTCTCCTCCTGGGCTCATTCTTCCTGTTTTTTCCTTCTCCTCTTCTCTTGTTCCCGGTGAGCTAGTCTTAGCTTTTTCCTCTCGATCTCTCTGGCTTTCTCATGTTCCTCAGGTTTAACTTTCTGAAGTGCCAACTGCAAGCTCAGGGTCGCTGCTAAACTCAACCCACCCAAGTGGTTTACTCCTGGAAGTGGGGACAGTGGGGAAATTCGAGGTGGTATACACACCAAAGATATTATAGAAACTAAAGGTGGTTAGTGTCTTGGTGAAACAATGGAAAAAGCATTAGGGGACACACTCATAGTGTGCCTGGGATATACCTGTGCCAAAGGGATCCTACAGCCTGAGTATACAGTTCTCTCTTCCTTCCGTGGTTCCCAAACCTGTGTTCTCCTTTGGTTATGCAGGTCGCCTTTGTGCATAGAACAAAAAATAAAAAACACGACTTCTTGCAGTACTGATGCAAACTGGAAATGGACACTGCCACCTCTGTCATTGGCTCAAACATTAGGTGCCCCAGTGCCAATTGTCAGAACCCTTTTCGGAGGGCCACGGGGCACACAGGGGCTGCTGGGCCCAACTGTGGTGGTTGAGGCCCTTTACACTTGGTGTCCCAGGGCCCAACCTACTGTGGATCCTGCTCAACTGGGTCAAGTACCCCACCTGCACTGGACTCTCAGTGGTAGCTGTGGTCAAGCAGTCAAGGCTCCCTCTGGGGGGTTGGTGGAGATACAGATCAGTGAAAACGACTCATAACTCAAAGTGCAGACAGTACGAACAATAAATCAATGCCCAGCCAAATACTTGCTTTGATAAGAAAAAGTAATATTTTATTTCTGACTCTACAAATGCAAAGGAATACAACATTCAGCTGCAAGAACCGGGTTCTAGTAGTCGTCAGGCAAATCCCTGTCCCACCCTCCTTTGTGTAACTTGTTCAGGGTTATTCCCCATTTACCAGTGGACATCAGGGAATGCAAATTATTGGGCCGTACTCAAGAGTTTCCCTTTGACTCTTCAGGATTGCAGTCAAAAGTGTCTATGTTGTTGCAGCACCTTCAGCAGTGAATCCCTTGGTGCCCCAATTGCCCAGCTTCAGTCTTACCTGCTCCAGCAGTGTGGCCTTGTTCAGCGGTGTAGTTAGTGCCCTCACCTCGAGCCCTACATAGTCTGGATCTTGTATGGCAAAATCAGGCTGTTCGTTATGGAGATGACATCGCCCAGCAGCAGAGGCTCTTCCTGTCGAGCAGCACTGCTGGACATTTCCAGGTATCGGAGTGGCTTCGGCTCGGTGGACATAAAAGAGAACTTTGATCTTCCCCTAACAAAGGGGGGGGAGATTTTCTGGCTATCAACTGGAGCTCCGGCGAGGCTACGACATCCAACAATGCTTGAAGAAGCAGTCCGGTGCAGTTGGCGGGCTAGACCCACTGGCCGTAGCAGTAATCCTCTTGTTTGCACCATGACCCGAACAGTTGGTCACAGGGATACTGGCAGCCCATTCTGGCATACAGTGTTGCCGCGCTGCTCACTATCGGATGCAGACTTTTTGGTGTGATCGCTCTAAACACGGCAGACAAATGTCTTATGCACCGGCCCAATGAAGTTCACCGGTGGCTCCTTCTGGCATACGGGGTCACCGTGGCACGGCAGTGCAGACCTGGTGCTTCTCGCTTGGTGCACTTCACACGGCTGAAATCACGTCAGCCCTCTTCTGGCATGCGGAGGCTGTCGGGCGGTTCGTGCACACAGGCAATGACCCAATCCTTGCACAGCTACTCTCCGCACACCTCGCTTCGAGATTCCCCTTGGTAGGGCTCCCCTCTAGACCTACCTCCCTTCCTCCAATGCTCTGCTCTTCCTCACATGGCACCCTGGTCTTGGCAAGCAAGCAGGCGATGGTGCTTCAGGCTCCAGGGCAGGTGATCTTGGTTTCCTTGGGTTATGTTCCCTCACCCAGCAGGGAGACTAGCAGGCTTCGGATGCATGCCACAGTGATCTGTGCATCAAAGGTAACTCTTAACAGCCCCATTTCCCTTCCTGAGATGTGTTAAGGTCCTGTTCTTGTGATCGGCCTCTGAATCAAAGAGCAGTCTTCTGAAATGTAAAGATAGTCTCGTCCTTTTCCCTCCAGCGTGTCCCATCCAGCTCAGAGGAATGCAGAAATCCACAAATGTGTCTAGGGCGAATCCTCTGCTCAGGCACACATACAATCAATGCAAAGTCACCCCTCCTGCACTATGCAACACTCCACATCTACTTGATGTAGGGCAAGGGTGAGTTAAGCACACAGTATCTGAACTTTTAAAAAAGTGAATGAATCTGTAGGCCTCACTCTAGTGACAGAGTAAAAAGATCCTGTTCACTGCTACTGATCACTACGAGGTATGCTGCCACCACTGTGCTGTGCTGCTTAACTCCTGATGAAGCGGCTGCCTTCCAGCACTATGAAGGCACCTCTCTTGGGCCAACAAGACCACAATCTACGAGACAGGCCTATGTCAATGTGCACATGCATGATCCGAGTTCACCTTTGACAAAAACAAATCAGCATTAGGGATCCAGACATAGTACCGTTGGGCACTCAGAGCAGGAGAACACATCTTCATCTTGCAGAAGACTTTCCAGTCCCAACAGTATGTACGTTCAAAAGAATGTGTGTGGTAAACAGCTACAATATAATACACTACATTATAAAGTTCAACATGTTGTATTACATGCATGGTAAAGGTAAATGTATGCTTGGTAACAACTGATATTCCTATGATTTAGATTCTATGTGCTTGTTGACGTTATCACTGGACTCCCTTCCATCTCCATTCTACCTCTCGAAGTGAAGACATGGATACGTATATAGGTATCACTCAGTAAGTTGATGTCAGTTTATCAACCGACAATGTCAGTGCCTTAAGGTGTGGGGCGACCAACAAATTAAGATGTTGACAGTGTTGGAAGTCTAACTTAGGATCTACAAGTAGGCCAAGCCCCAGTACAAGGGGGATAGGTGGTCAGAGATAAATTTTGCGGTTAATGTATTCATTAGAAAGAGTGTTACAGAAAGTAAGTAACTTGTTCATCTGATTGATATTTTAACCCACAGTTGCCTTTTCAATCAATGCCAAAGCAGTATCCCCATAAAGGTGGTGAGGTTTGAGGCGTGCATTTTTCACCAGTAGGCCTGCGGAACTGATCGGGCACAATGGCCCCATTCATTGGACCCAAAAGTCGATACAGTAGTGCCTGGAAAATATATGGATAGGCACCCATGTCTCAGGCAAAAATACAGAAGCAAGGCAAGTCCCCTTTCACCACATGGTCTCTTTTTTTACCCTGAAATGTCATTCACTACTAATAATGAAAGTGGAAGATGTTTTGGCAGGAAATTATAAAAGGTCCGGAGGATGCCTCCTTATGTAAACTAGAAGGAGCAAGGGTCTCTGGGATCCAATAAAAGTATTGAGCCCGCATGAAGGGGAATGGCCACCAGTGCAACACGAGGCAGTCCAATTAAAGACAGCAACCTACTAAGCGCTCATCTCTCACCCACGCATGTGCATGGTGCGGGCTGGCTGGTGCCGGAGCCACAACATACTAGGGTTTGCCCAACTGTTGATCATCCATGTTTAATACTACAAGAGCTGAAAATGTTGGTTTCCTTAGGCCTACTAGGAGTAGGTGGAATCTAGACGGTTTAAAGCTTGTGTAGCTTCTGCTCAGTTTGTCAACATATGCGAATGCCCTTTTAGAAAATGCAATTTAACAAGTGACATGGATAAAGAGGGCTGATAAGGCAAACGAAGAAAGGCCAAAAGCCCCACTAAGTAAGCTGATAAGTAACTTAGGCTTTTTGTTTCAAATGCTGTTAGTGGGTCGAGCCTGGTGACCCTGGAATGTAGGATGCAACTGTTGGACTGTCTTGAGACAACTAAATGTGAACTGTATGCCATGAACCTAAGTAAAGCAATGCAAAGGTAATGCTCACATCCTAGGCATCAGGTTTTGAGATAATTTATTATTTGGAATGGTAGTCACGATGTACAAAAGATCTATCAAAATCTTTCAGGCCAACTCCTTAGCATTGCAACTAGCAAACAAAGAATGACAAGCTAGGCATTAGTGAAATTGATGCCCTCCATCTGGTCTTTCAAACTGAAAGGCTGGCACTACTGAACATATTCCGTCCATCAAGAGCAGCACATTATGTCTCAAGGTCTTAGCATGATGGGACTTATTCAGATGAAATTTACAAATGCTGAGGTTTACACATGCTTCTGGCATTATAAATAGAACAGTACGGACAACCGACAATCAGCAAAGCAGGAGTTTGGGCAGTTAAGGCAGATGAAGCAGAGAATGTAATGGACAAAACTGATGCATGTTTTAATCAACCAAGAAAAGGACATTCAGAGCATCCAGAAACGTCACGGTCACCACATTAGCAATGGCAGGGATTCAAGGCGATGTAGTTTTGCTGGGGGCTGAGGACATGCCTGCTAAAGTCATTGTGCTGTGATAGTGGCTTTACTTGATGATAGGTTCTTTGAAAGTGACTTGGCTGTAGCAGAGGCTTCATGTGAGAGCATCCCTGCACATTCAATGTTTTAACCTATGAAAATCCCTCCGGCAGCACTTCAGACTAAAAGCGGAAACGCTGATATTACACATAGGACAATCACAGCATCCTATCAGCACAGACTGTTGTCCCTTGCATGTTTACCGAAATTCTGAACCAACTGAAATCTAGCGGTTAAAACAAAGTGCATAGCACTCTACAGAAACCTAAAAATAAATAAAATATACTCCTATAGACTCAACATGCTTTGTAGGGGGTAGGAAGCAGTGTACATACCAGAAGTCCCTATTGGATTAAAATAGTTCTCCCTACAACTCAGGAGCCAGGAATGCTGTATAGAATTCACAAAATAGATGTAATTGGTTGCAGATTAGTTAAATAGTAGTGGACACTGACTTCCATTGTTAAATCTTGCACAAAGTTCTGCTGCTCCTCTGAATAAATTTTCAATTGCAACTAACAAGAGTCCTGGTGTGAGAGACTGGTCTGGTATATGATATCCACTAATGTAAGTGGGCACCTTGCACCAGTACAGACAACCCTTGTGGTGATTTAAGAGGTCTCAGACAACCTCAGAAAGCTATCCAAGTAGTAGCTGTGGAGAGCAGCCTTCAGGGTTAGCCTTGAAAGAGTGTAAAGCAGCTTGTCTTACCAGAATGTAATCTTATAGTATAGATTAAATGAAAAGGAACCACACAAAGTATGTATAAAAATATGTATTTATTATATAACACTCTCTAGTACGTTACAGTATCTCCTACAAGGAGATAGACGCAAAGCACACAATACTTATCAAAGAAAATCACAGTAAATAGCATGAATACACAGTGGGGCCCGGTGGGGGGGGGGCCCAACCATATACTAAGAAAGTGGTATAACAACCACGACTCGAGTCAGAACAATATCGAGAGGACGTAGAATTGCTGAGGATCCACAGAACCACCCAAGGTAAGCAGATAGGGACCCCACGGAGAGCGAGTGCAGTATGGGAACACGACCGCGTGCTTTGTACAAGTCTATGTGTAAATCGCGGTTGAAATTTTATAGATTAGGGACCCTTTCCAGTAGACACGGAGGAAACCCCATTGAAGACAGAAGGTTGGAGAGCCACCCCACCCGTGGATACCGTGATACACAAGTTACCCATCCCAGGGAGGCCGGCTATATAGGTGTGAAGTGGTTCGGAAACCGCTGTCGAACCTAATGGAGGACTTCAGGAAAGTGCTGCTGCTGGAAGAGGAGAAAGTGTCCGGAGGAATCCAAACATGGATTCTTAATGACTAGTCCCTGAAAGCAGAGGGAACAGTGTCTATGTCACTTGGGAGTGACCAGGAGACTTGGAAGACCGATGCCCTCCGATGTTGGGCACTTTAGGAAGGATGACGGTGACCTTGACTCTGAAGCTGCGAGGACCAGGCGACGCAGAGGATGACCAGGTCCTGGATATGAGCTGTCCCACGAAGGCTGTCGAGTGTTTAGGGGTTGGTGTCCGGCGGGAGCATCAAAGAGCCTTTGCAAATGCAACCCACGCAGGAAATCAAGAAGGTGCACAGTTGGGACCAGCAAGGTCTAGGAGACTCACCACAAGCAGGGGAGTCAGGGCAGGCCCCAAGCAACCAGGGAACCCAAGGAAAACAAAGGTTACCCTTAAATGGACCCACAGGTACAGGTGTGAGGACCTCGAGCAGCTCACCAACAGGAGCAGGCCATGGTGCCCACGAGGCGGTGTGGCTGAAGGTCTTGGTGGAAGAAGTTGCTGGAGGTTGGGGCTACTTGGAGCCCAATGCACTTGTCGCAAAGTTGCCAACAAGCATATGTACTTGCAAAAGTACGCGGTGCACAGGGGTTTGGTTAATCCAGCCCCCACGAGGGATTTGGACCTCACAACTCAGTGAGAGGACAACTCGGGCCACAAGTGACGTAGATAACCACCACCTGTGTTGTTGAACCCTTAGGAGACCGCAGGAGCTCAGGGTCAGCAGACCAGTCAGCAGTGTTGAGGTGCCTTCGAATGCAGGGAAGCGACTCTTTCACTTCTAGGGAGATTATTTGCAAGTGTCTTGGATGCTCCCTAGGTCCTGCATGGATCCTGTATGGTGCACAGGCACAGACGATGCAGCAGACGGAAAGGGAAATGAAGTCCGGCCCAAACGAAGTCCAGAGTGCCCAGATGGTAGAAGTGCAGTGGTTTCAGTTCTGAATCTTGTCCACAACGAATCTAGGGACCTACACCCAGGTAGCCCTCAAGTACCCTAAGGAAAGGGTTGGGAAGATTCAGGGGACCCTCCCAGGGGAGGTTACTCCCATGTCCTTTGTCCAGTTTGGCGCCAGAGTGGGAGCGGATTCCCACGACTGGTTTGGACTGGACTATACACAGGGACACCAAATGTGCCCCTCATGCAGACTTTCAGGAGCTGGCAAGTGCTCTCACACTGCCCCAATACACTAAATCCTGTCTGGGAGGTGGTCACACCTCCCTGTGACAGAATGCCTATTGTTCTGCCTTCCCCTGCTCGAGCTTGGCTCAGCAACAGGAGGGCAGAAATGTGTCTCTTGTCGGCAACAACCATTTTGTGCTGTCCGGGGCTAGAAGGATTGTACTGATAACACTGGGAGTCTAACGGAGGGCTCTCCCGGTGCTTGAAATCATACCTCCCACACCGTTTACGGTGTGGGGTATGATTCCACCATGTTTGATACCAAACATAAGATTTGTTGCAGTCGTTTTCAAGATGGTCATCGTGAGGTCACGCGATGCCCCTCTATATAGTATATGGCTGCTTCACTGACAACCCGGAAGAATGGGCTCCGTAGGCTGCAGGGGTGTCCTGCTCATGCAGGGGCACCCTCTGACTTAGAACCAAGCACCATGTGCTCTGGATTGTAAAGGCCCGCTAGAGGGGTGAAATAGGTTTTAAGTGCAATGACCCTTAGATATAGTAAACCTATATCTTTAGTAAGAGGAGCATGCACCAACTTAGACTGCAATGGCAGGCCTGTAGTTCCATTTTGAATGGTCTCTCATGGGTGGCGTAATACATGCTTCAGCCCATGGGAGACCTCGGAGGTACCTATGCCCTGGGTACATGGGTACCATATACTAGGAACTGACAAGGGTACCCCAGTATCCCATCTGGGATGTACCTAGGTACTGAACACAACAGTTTAGGGAGAAAGCAGATAGACGGTGGTCCAGATTAGAAGGATCCCAGTCAAACTAGTCAAAAACAGCATCACATCAAGCAAAAAGTGGGGGCAACCATAAGAAGCAGATCCTACTTTCCTACACCTAGTCAAGCCCGGCCTGAATTGATGCAACATACTGTATTCTAGTAATAAGTGCAATGGGATTAACAGGAAATTCACTTTCAAAACTTCACAACTGACTCCTGGTGGAGGCTATAATCACGCTTGCCTACACTACCTTGTATAGCTGTAGCAGCAGTACAAACATTACATACCAACCAGAAACAAGCATTGGCAAAACCAGTAGTTCTCACCAGGGGCATAGCTTGGTCAGTGCAATTGGGAAAGAGGGGGGCTTTAGATTTTCCAAAATCATGCCAACATATAATGTTAAAATGTTATAATGTTAAAATATATTATGCGACACGCAGGGCAATGAGAGGAGCTAAAGGGGTACTACTTGGGAGAAAACATTATGTTTTGTAATATCACCATTTTTGAAGACTTTCATTGCAGCGTGGTAGAAAATGTGTGCATTTTTGTCTGTTTATGTAAAAATTCCTTGTAAAATCTGACAGACACCTCACCACACCTGACTGAAATCCCCTGTACCCAACTACTTACCAGAAAACACATTTATTAGGGGGGTGTAACACCCCAACCCCAAACCCCCCCCCACCCCCTTTCCTGAAGCTATGCCCCTGGACCTTGCCTACTTGAGACCTATTGGCTTGGCCAGGCTGTTTTTCCGCATGACTAAAAGTTTGTGGCGTGCACAGACTAGTGTGGCGTAGAGAGGGTTAGAGTAGAATGGCATGGAGTAGAGTAGAGTGGTGTGACATAGAGTAGTGTGGAGTAGCGAGGCATACAGTCGCATAGAGTGAGTGGTGTAGAGGGGCACTGTGTGGAGTGAAGTGGGATAGAGCAGAGTGGCGTGGCATACAATAGAGTGGCATAGAGGGATGTAAAGGAGAGTGGTGTAGAGTGGCATTGTGTAACATGGAGTGGCGTAGGTAGTAGTTCCCAACCTTTTGACTGAGGAACCCTACTGAGCCACTACTGGAAGCTGGCGACCCCCAAGCAATTTGTACAATTTAAATTTCAAACAATAAAAAAACAGCAATTTGCAAAAAATACACAAATACATACCAAATACTCAAATTAATAAAGATTTTAATATTTTATATTGGAAAAAATATGCAGCGGGAGGCATTGAGGGCTCCCCCCTTCCCCCGCCCCCCCCCCCCCAAAAAAAGAATTTGTCGGAAAATATCACATTTGGCACTATATGTTCAATGATATTAGCACAATGAAGGATGACCTTACTGTGCACCAGGTTACGACAATCTTTGTTGGGGCTCTTCAATGATTCCCTCACTAGCACCCTCCAACAGTGCCTCTTATCTCTCCATAGGCCCTGGTTCACATGTATTTCATTTGTGTTATAGCTCCTCTTATACCAGTGTAGGGTGTCGGAGCACTTAACATCACACACATACAGAGACAATGAATCACACGTGTGTAAATCAGTGCATAGAAAACGTTACATAAGGGAAAGGGGACTACAAGGTGTATCACTCACATATCATCCATTCTGGTAGGCAGTGCTTGGTCTGGAGAAGCACAAACTCAGGATTCTGAACATTACATAGTGGTTAGGATTGACTTTAATAATCAGAATTTATTTCTACTCAAACAAACCTTTTTTTTTTAGCAGCATCAGAATATTGATTGAAAGACTGGGAAAAAACATAACTTATTAACTTGTACCATGCAGCTCTTTGATGGCAGTACATAGCGCACGGTGCTAGATTACGATTGTAACTTATGAAATACAAAGTAACAAAAGAATCTCTGTGACAAAAGCAGTAATCCACTGAGCTATGCACATAAAAATCTGTTCTTTAAAATGCATGGCACAATCTATGCAGTATGCATATTAACCATCTGCGCTACTATAAATGAGTCAAAGCTGCCATTAGACAAAACTCCCATCTCTCTCCAGCAGGTACATTAATCACTGGAGTTATCTTGACACTTTTATTGTTGCCCAAAAACTGCTGGATATACAAGTAACTTTGTAGTGCTTTTAAAACTACTGCCTGAGGACCCCCTGGGAATGTGTCATGGACTCATGTGGTCCAAGGACCCGCTTGGGAACCGCTAGAGTAGAGTGCAGTGGAGTGGTGTTGAGTGGAGTAACAGAGTGGAGTGATGAAAGGAGAGCCGCCTAGAGTTGAGTGGTGTAGAGTTGTGCAGAACAAAGCGGCAAGAAGTGGCTCACAGTAAACTGGAATGGAATGGCATAGAGAGGAGTTGCCTAGAGTAGAGTGGCACGGAGTGGCACAGTTGTGGATGTAAGTAACTAAAGCATCAATAAAAATGGCAGATAGGGTGAAAGCAACATAAATAAGCAGTATGCTGGTGTTAAAAGTAGGAAAGCACATTGCACATCCAGGAATACAGAAATGCTGATAAAATTTGCAAAGACAAGTTAGAACAAAGACGAGGAAGAACACCTGAACTTGGTCCATGCTCCAAGGAGGGACTAACACAAAAAAGAGAGGGAAGAGAAAAGCAATCGAAAGATTGCAAATGACAAGGACAACTAAGGGTATGCTACGGTGGGTTGTAAGCCCACTGACTTGTGAACAATTTGCCTCCCAGCACAGTGCATGTGTTGTGTGGAAGAGACTTAAAAAGCACTTCTGACGCACCAACAAACATGCAAAACACAGGCGGTGATCATTCCTAGTGCAACACCGAAGGCTTGGTTGTGCTCTATATTCAACCTCAGGAGCAGAAGATAAATAATAGCTTCAGAAAATGACACTCAACACTAACTGGTCCAGACAAGTTTCAAATTCAAATACACTGCAACAAGAATGTAGTGCATATGCAAAGTTACCCAATTATATCCTCAAATGATAGAGTAGGCGACCTGAACTCAATGTACGCAAATTGAAACTTTCAGAACGGGCCATAGACAGCTAACAGGGAGGAGGATTGACAGAGGACTCACTGTGCACACCCACCCATCATAACCCCCATCTGTCCTCCTTTAAACCCAGAAACTGTATATCTGATGTTCTAAAACAAGCCAGTCTTCATATTAACACATGTTAAATCAATAATAGCTAGATAATTTATACCAAGACCACTTGAACAGTTAAAATATGAAACCATCTTATAGGTGACCACCAGCAAATTTTTAGCACGTTCTTTGATGCTAGGTGGTTTTCTCTGGCTTTTCATTTTTTACAGGCAGATGAACGAAATTAAACACTTATCCGAATAGTGACAAAGCCTATCCAAGGATTTTTGTGGGACAATTGTATAATGTTCTTGTAAGGGTGAGGCTGCTGTCCCCACAGATGCAGGGTCAGAATGGGCCGGAACGCACTTCTGATTCTCTAACGCAGAAGATAGATAGATAGATAGATAGATAGATAGATAGATAGATAGATAGATAGATAGATAGATAGATAGATAGATAGATAGATAGATAGATAGATAGATAGATAGATAGATAGATAGATAGATAGATAGATAGATAGATAGATAGATAGATAGATAGATAGATAGATAGATAGATAGATAGATAGATAGATAGATAGACTTAGCTAGGAATAGTGACAGAGGGGTGCAGGGGCGCCAGGAACCTGTGAGAGATCAATTGCATTGCTTGCAATTGTGCTATTGGCACCCTTTGAACTTTTGTACTAGATAGATAGACTGGTAGACTGATAAATGGATATCTAGCTAAGAGAAGGCGAGATGGACAACTAGACAGAGGGAGAGACTGCGGTGGACAAAGACTGATTGGTGCAGATAGAGATAGGTAGCGTGACAGGCAGAAGGAGGGGTTGATAAATACAGATAAGGATAGTCACATAGCTGGAAATAGACAAATATATATTGATAGATAGAAAACTATATCGAAGGAAAGTGGACAGAATCAGTTTAAGGTTGCCCCTGACCTCTCCCTTTCTATTTTTCTGCTCTTTTTCGTTCTCACTCAGTTTCCTTGTCTTTTTTTCTCTCTCTTGCTCCTCTCCATGTCTCTATTTCCCCAAATCTCACTGCTTTTCGCTATCTTTCCCGGTCTTTCTCAGTCTCCGTCTCTTTTCGTGTATGTTTCTCTCCCTGTCTCTCTCCAAATGTTTCTCCATTTTTATCTCTGCTGCTCTTTCTCTGTCTATCTGCATTTCTATCTCTCCCAATCTCGGTCTATCCTTAGCTTTCCCTGTCTTCGTTTCTCTATTCCAATCTCTCCCTTTGTCTATAGCGGTCTCTATTCTTTCTGTGCCTTTTTCCTTTCTTTGACTTATATCACTACTTCTTTCCCCTCCCCCCAGTGTCTCCCTATCTTTCCCCGTCTTTATCTTTGTCTGTCTTCTCCAGAGTCTCTCTCCCATTGGCTTTCTCCCTCTCCCTTTTTAGGTCTCACCTATGCAGCACGCATGCGCTGCTTAGGAGATCTTTAGCCGTTGTGCAGCTCTATTTCAAAGCACATACTCGTGCTTGTGGCGGCATACAGCTTGCGGGAGTGCGCAGCGGCGCACCACAAGCACGAGTATGTGCTTTGAAAAAGAGCAGACTGCTCTCCCCAGCACGCGCGCACCACTCGCGGGTGCACCCCTCCGCCTCTCTCCAGCTGCAGCCTGCACGCCTTTTTTTTTAAAATTTTTTTTTTTACTTTCTGCACGAGGTGCGCGCTTGTCTGCTTTACAATAATGATCCCTTTCCTTCTCCACCTCAGCGGGAAGTTCTAACTGTGCAGCGTGTTTGAGTACCAGAGGTTGTTCCAGATATGTATTGTCACTCTTTATTATAGTGGTCTGACTACAAGGTCCTGAATGCACTAGTTAGGACTCGCTTGTCTTCCATCAGTGTGTTGCACCTCTGCTATTTTTTCCTCACACCGGTCTTGCTTTTAGTTTGCTTGCAAATAGGTGTCACTCTTTGTTGCCCCTACTGTCCTGCCACTTCCTCAGGGCCCCCACATATGATAGGATTTCTTTTTATATTGTATGATTTCGTCTTCAAATAACCTCAATTTCACACTGCTCGAATTGTTCTTTTATCAATCACCAACACAATTCAGGAAACACATAATTTCAGACCGGGCCACAATTACAAACTTGTACGCACATGTGTTATCTTTCACATCTTCACTATCTTACATCGCCTTCACTGGCAAATGGCTCCAAATCTAGCTCCATTCAGAATCCAGCGTCTCTTCTCAGTGCCTTTTTACTCTTTTCATGTCGCATATATTTCTACTACCAATTGCTTGCTTAAAGACAGCTTGTAAAACTAGCATTGGCAAAGCCAACAGGTTTCACCTATTCAACATCTATGGCTTAAAGAAACCAGCATTTGCATAGCCAATAGGTCTTGCCTTTGGAATCTTATAAGTGTTTAGTTATCCAGCACAATATCCTTGGTGCAACAACAGCAACTGTTGCATGGCTATACACTTATACGGTCCCAAAGGCGAGACCTATTGGCTATGCCAGTGCTTGTTCAATGTCTGACCCTGTATATATCTCTCCTACCATGTCTCTTTATCCATCTATTTTTCTGTCTCTAGCTGGATTTCTACGTATCCCTCTCCATCTTGCTTTCCCCATTTCTCCGGTCTGTTCCTCCGCGTTCTTCGCTGCCTCTCCCGCTCAGCCTAGGGAATAGCTCCTATAAGAATGAAATGCTAGGAGCCATCTCCACCCCTACCAACTGCAGAAGGGGAAGCGGTGATTCGACGATCTTACTCTCTCCTCCCCTCTGACTGGATCAAAATCTAAAGTGGGAGGGGAGAACAGTAACAAATAAGTGCTCAGGAAGCCCCTGCAGATACCATGGTGAGGGACAGCTTAACCGGTGATCAAGCAGTTCTCTTCTCAACTCATCCTGCCCATACCCTCACTTCAGATCAGTGGAAGCAAAGGAATCCAGCTACCTCACTACTTAGTTATGGGAAGTAGAACAACAACGAAACAAAGGAGCAGCATGAACATGAACAGGGGAAGTCCAAAACAATCCCTGGCCCCTCCTCCCTGCAGGGTCCACTGAAGTCTAACTCTATCACATGCAGGTCTGTGCGCAGCACAAGGCCCAGAAAGATTACAAAACACACTGTGCATCCCCAGCACAGGTTTTGGGGGAAAGTAGGCAGTCAGTATTCAGACAGACAGGACAAAAACAGGATTTGACATTGGCAGGTCTCTAGCTAAAGGGACATGGAGGTTACAGGCAGAGTTGCTTCCAGGGAGGACCCCTGGCTTTTGATTTTAGGTGGAGAGCGGGGTGCCTGTCTGAGAGGTGCACACACCTCCATTTGTGAGGACTGGGACGAGGAATGGATAAGGAAGTAATGAAGCTTATGTGAAGCAAATCAGGTCATTGCTGATGCGACATGGATGGGAATGATCTCATTGTGATAACATTTCACAGTCCTGGAGGCAGGAGCGGCTGCTAGAGAAATGTAGTGATGAGGTGTGGGGGGGAGGGGGTGGAAGGGGGGAGAGTGACTTGGGTGCTTTACAAAACAAACCACAAAAAAATAAAAACACAGCTCACTTACCTGCCAGGCACCGCCTTGCCTCCGTCCTCTTCTGTAGTCTCCAGGAAGCAGGAAGCATACAGGCCCTCAGACTCACCTAGTCAAGCTAGTAGTTTAACTCACCAGCATGACAGCAGCGTTGTGATGGGTTGAAGCACCCTGGTTCGGCACTCAAACAGGCAGGGGGAGCCTGTGCATCTGTATCTGGTATTTGTAAAGCGCAAACTTATCACCCCTAGAGGTCTCAAGGCGCTGGGTGCCTTCGGGGAGATTAAGTGAGCTATTGCCCAGAGTCACAGGTTGCGGAGCTGAGCTGCTGCAGGCGATAGAACCGTGAGCCCTGTGTTCTGGAGTCAGCCGCTCTGGCCGCTCCACCACACCTCATCCTGCATATTCTTCACCCGGCCTTGCAATACAGCCAGGTGGGGAACATGCTAAGTGTGCATGACGATTTGGCTGGCCCAAGACATCCTGCCAAACCGTCATACGCACTTATGGGGCAGAAACCACGCCTCCTCCCTGTGACGACAGCCAAGACCCACCCTAACCTAGCTCTGTACAAAAAATAAAACAATGTAAGTTTATTAATGTTGCGTTCTTTTTTTTTTCCTTTGAACTCAGTGGGGCGATGCTCCTCGGCCTTGGCAGAGGAGCCGCCGCTGCCTAGAGGATTGATAAAGCTCCCCTCCACCACCCACCCTAATTCGCAGCGTAGGATCAGCCACTCACTGAACGAGTCTGGAAAGGTTTCACTGTCCAGATATGTAAAATGTAATTAAATAGGATTGTTCACGTCTCTCTGGAGTGAATCACTAAAGTGTACCACTCGTACTGAACAGACAGTCTTGCCATGAAGAATCTGCGCTGAATTTCTAAGTGACACTTCAAATCCCCCAGCCAGATCTTCAGACCGTGCATTTCTCATTCATACAGACGTTTACAAGGTACTCGCTCTGCATCAAAGCTCCTTTGGACATCGACAAACCACATCTGCAGTAGCAGTATCTTCCAATGAAAGACACACTCAGCCGAAAATAAGCTTAATCAAACAGTTCGCAAATGTTACATTCCATTACTATTAAATTACTGCACCCAACATTACTGTATGCGTGAAATCGCATACGTAAAATAAAATGTCAATTCTTAAAGGTTCAACCCATGATTAGGGGCCATATGTATGAACACATTTTCCCATATACACAGAATGGGTAAAAGCCTTTGATACATCTGACCCTTAGTCATTTCTCAGTGTCCCAATTCTGGCAGCTAAGGAAACAAAGTTAAACTGGGACTCTGGGCTTCAGTTACAGATGGGAAGTAATTGGTCATCTTCTGGCAAAAGCTGCTGGTGCCCGGTCGACCATCTCTCAGTTTAGGGGCCTCATTTTGAGATGGGAGACCAACTGTTCCCAAAGGCAGTGCTTTAGATAGCTCGGATGCCAGGAACAGAGCAAGGGCTGAGCGGCCACTGGTGCTGTGAAACAGACAGGGTATGGGCCAGCCTGCCCCATTTAAGGCCTCGTCCACCATCTTTCTACCAGCCCAACACTACCATCCGGAAACATTTTTTATTTCTCAGAAACTAGACTGTCCCTTTGGGGCTTTGCATTTGAAAAACAAAAATAATATATTGCCAGCTGCTAGTCATGCCGCTGTCGTGTGGGGCTCTGCTTGCCAGGATTTTTTTCCCCCAGGAGCAGCGGCTGGGCTAGACTTTGGCCGCCTGTGGCAGTCCCTTCATTTGTCACTGCATGTAAGAGCGAGGGGAGGGTGATGGCGATTCCTGCGTTTGCAGGCCCATGAAGGTTGCAGGTAAAAAAGGTGGGGGGGGGGGGGGGAGGTGAGGTGTCGCTGCCCCCAAAACTTGCACCGCCTGGGGCAGACCACCCCCCCTTTGCTACGCCACTGCCCAAGAGTGCTCCTTCTGTCACCATAACCACATCTGTTCATTTATTTAATTTTTTGCTGTACACCTGGGGTTCACTAGGTATGGCAGGGGCCTGCCGCTAGAGAGGTAGTGCTCATGTTGACCCAGCCGCTTTGTGGCAGGTCCGCTAAGGGGTAAATCACGTAACACAATTTGGATGTTTCGGGGAAGGCAGTAGTACACATAGCTATAATGTAATATCTTGCACTTGTGCAAAAAAGTTGTGCAAACACACCTTGCAAAATGTGTTCTGTTTCAGCAAATAAGCCTATAGAATTTGGACCACAAACATTTGCACTAGGGGAGAACACAGCAAACTGATTTGACCTATTACTGTATTGAAACAATAAAATACAGGAAATACACTTTGGATATGTGAGTTGGGCCCAGGTTTGATGCAAAATCAGCTTGCTCCTTTTCTGGGCAAACAAATATTCCATTCCCAATGTCAAAACCTCTCACACGCAAAAGATGCATATATTATTTTACAATGATTTCACAATCCATTATGTTATGTTATGTTCCGATGCAGAAACAATTATTGTAATATGGACTGAGCATATTGACCAGGAATTTAAACTTTCATACTGCAGAAAGGGCAGGCCCAGGATTAACATTAATGGCAACCATCTGTGCAATATTTCGAACGTGGCCATAGTGTCTAGGGAATAGCTGCACGTAATAAGGTCTGTCGTTCATCACCGCGAAAACGCCTTGGGAGCAAAAAGGTGCTAAAGAAACCGTAAACACATTACCTGTATTTGTAAAGCGCACGTTCACCACGCCGGGTATCTTGGCGCTGAATAACAGATGTGTATTCTAGAAATGATTGCGTGTTATAGGGACTCGCTCTATTAATTTACAGAAATGTTTGTAATGCTACCGAAGGAAAAAAGATGCAATTAACCAATTACCTGATATTTAATACTTTATGGAGCAATTCAGTATGTTCTGTATACGGTGGTTCGACTCTTCCATTCCCTAATGAGAGCAGGAAAAAACGTTGTCTAATCGATTTCCTCTGGTTTTTGCCGAGCTACAATTTAGCAAGAAATGACATCTATCTCCTGGTAATACCGCATCGAGTTCCATCACTCGACAACTACATGACTGCTTTCGCTCTCCAAAAAAATGAGTGAGTGGCAAAAGGAGATTTTTACATTGCATCTGAACAGAGATGGAAAGCATGAGCCAGGCATGGGACTCTAATGGGCTGCTCGTTCGTTTGGTGACGGAGATACATGAACGCTGGCTGGATTCGCTAAAAATGCTAAAAGTACTTGAGCAACGAGTGCATTTGTTGTAGTCAGACAGGTCATAACAATTTTCATCACTCTCCAGTATGGAAGATGTGTGAATGCAAGTAGAGTCCGACCAGTTATGATAAAATCTGTTCTGAGTGACAGATAGGGCTTGGAAGACAAGTTCTCGGAAGTTAGCAGTCCCAGGCATCAGGCCAATTTCTGGAATCTGTATAGGCGGAGTCAAGGGGATCATGGTTTGCTGCCTGGTGGTTGTGTCAGATAGCTGGTGTGGATCCACTTCCCATTTTTCAACTAGTGGGTATTGCGATCTTTCACACATCGACCATTTTAGTTAGCTTGTCGTGGGTGGGCAGGCCAGTGAAGCCAACACTTTACTAACTATTCACTAACTATAAAATAAACGAATTCCACAAAAGCAACAGCTGCACTAGACTGGGATATTCGCTGCTAGAGCAGAATGGACCTCAAAAGCTGCAGTTTAGCGGTGAAGATAAGGGGAAACATCCAGAGCAGCCATAGCTGAATGGTTGGCCTTACTAGGATGTTCATAAGAAGCGACTGGGTGAAGGCTCAAACACATCCACATCCACCCTCACATAGATACACATATACGCACACACTCTGTCCCATTAAGAGCTAGGAGGTAACGTATTTTTTTACACATGTATATTTCTGTATACTAAAGTTCATTTCCATTGAGAACTATGCAGTAAATGATAGGCACTGATCGCATACGCCAGTGCGCTCCTTTTGTGGTCACCTTCATTAGATCAAGACATCACATTGGATGAGTTGGGGGGTTTGTGTGGAGGATATTTTCTTGCGGTGCTAGTTCACCTGGCTACCAAAGGCAGGTGATACCCTGTTATCTAGAAGCAGATGTTTATCACACTGAACCATAATTTTACAGTTATTTTTTAATCAACACCACCCAGAGAAACAGAGGCCAGATCTCTTTTTTCTACAGTTCCGTATCACCAGCCTGTGCCACCTACCCAAAATTGCCTTTCAAGTCAGGGTAACAATTTTACTTATTACTACAATATAATACGCTTGTGTACGCTTGTGTACTTTGTGGAGTGGAGAGTGGAGAGGTGTGGCTCACTAGTTAGAGGCGGCAGACCCGTAAGCAGAGAATCGGCCAGGGACCAGGGTTCAATTCCCGACGCGGCAGGGTCGTGGACCAGGGTCAAAAACGGACTCGATAATTCTCACCTCGGTACCTACTCTAACCAGGAACACACTCGGCAACTCTGGGCATTAAGCTTGCCTCATCTCTACAACAGCCCCCCACAGACGCCGGGATGCCTGGTTTCACCTTGGAGATACCCAGAAAGGGACCATCTCACAGGAATAGCCAGGACGGGTTCCCCAGCGGTCTACAGCGCCGGGACGCCCCGTTGCTGGGGCAGCTGTGCGCTTTACAAGTCTACAACATTTACATTTACATTTACATTTTGTGCATTATCCTACAATCTTGCCATTTTGTGGCACTGCTAGCAGGTGTCATTATTGCCCCCCAAATTCAATGATAACCACATTAGAAACTTGGGAAGGAGACTTGGCAGTGCAGGCCTTATTCGTAGTCAGTACGCCAGAACAGTCTGCATACTCGCGGCGTTGGTTCTCCTCTAAGCTACAGATTACAGGGCTTCACCTGAAATCAGGCATTACTGAACAGTTGTTTGGTGCGAACTCGCATGCCGAAACCTTGAATCCACAGGGAAAATCTTTATTTAGTTATCTACATATTAAGGAACCCATTATCTCCACCAATCCTCTTTTTCCTTTTGTGCCAGGGGTGGAGTGATGGATATTACTATCTATGAACCAGTACCCAATTATGAAATCTAAAATAATGAGCCCTGATGAAGTAGTGATTGAGACGAAATGCGTGTTGGCTACGGTTACTGAGCAGACTAATGTGAAAGAGCCATTGGAATCACAAACAACTTGTCCAGAGCAAGACTGAAGAAAACACGTTTCAAGATTACTTTGTTATAATTGTTACATATAAGTCTTTACGTGTGCCAGATGAATGTATATTGACTTACTGGGAACATGGGACAGCGGTTCTTATTTATGAGTGTTGGATGAACATTCATCCATCATGTGCACCATACTTATTGGTTTTGTGCAATAATACTTTGGTGATAATCACGTGTGAGCACTGCGGTACCCTCCTTTTCTCCCCCTTTTTAGGTCACGCCTGCGAATGCAGCGCATGCGCTGCTTCGCCTCGGCGAGATCTACTGTTGTTGCTTCTGTGTCCGGGGCCTGTGGAAGCGGGGTTGGTGTCCGCCCTGTCGGCATTATGCTCCGCCCACCCTGCCTGCATATATTTTTAACTCGAGATAGTCCCCCTGACCCACTTCTTACGGGGACGCTCCCTCATACATGTGCATTCATTCATCCCTCTTGACCTACGACAGTTTGAAATGGCATCTCTGCATTTGTAAACTGCACCCCCTAGGTGTGACGTCCGTTTGACATTTAAAATGTGTCGCTGTCCCATTGATCTAGTTACAAACTGCTGAGGTCAGCACCGTATGACCCTCTCCACAGCTGGGACGGGCCCACTGAATTCATGCAAGTGCGCTGCAGGTACTGACAAGGGGCAGAGCGGAGTCTGTAACCCGAGGAGAGAGGCAGCGGTTCCTCCACGGAAGAGAGACGACGACTTTGAAAGGATGTTAGTAGAAAGGAGCATATATCAACATCAAAATCAAAAAAGACTATGGGGCTCGTTTAGGGGTAAATGAGAACAGGAGAGCTTTTTGTAGTTTTATATCGCGCGAACTCGGTCCTTTGGCATTGGCGCGATTTACATGGGTACCAACAGCATTACATAGATTTAAATCCGTTTTATTTGTTAGGTAAAAAAGATTACGTGATTCGCCCAGGATCACAGGACGTTGAGCCGACGCAGGGACTTGAAACTAGTTCTACGTTCTAAAGTAGGAAGCTCTGGCAGGCCGTAACGCCCACACCCTCTTCCCCTTAAATTCTACTGTTGGCCCTTCGATCATTTCAGGAACCCTGAGTGAGTGTGCAGGTCCGCGCCTATTTGGCTTTACAAAAGCAGTCAAGGTGACCATACTAGTTAAAGAGCTGCCTGTTGACTCATGAACGAACACTTTTTATCAGTCAGTAATGACCAGCGATCGAAGCAAATTAAAAACAAGCATTTGCAATGCAATAGGTCTCGCAGTTACAAGAGTTAAAGCTATTGGCATTGTAAATGATAATGCCTTTTATTTATGTTTTTAAAAGGAAAACAAATATAAAAGGCATTGTTATTTGCAATGTCAATAGCTCAAACTTGAGTTAATGCGAGACCTATTGCATTGCAAATGCTTGTGGTCTTATTCGTAGTCAAGCTACGGAGATCTAACCGGCAAGCTTTCACCTCAGTGAGTTCCACCGGCAGCGAGTCAAGGAACCTAGTGTTCCAGCTACAGGCATGTTTTTAAACATGGCACCCTTTGATAATTGTGTTTCAGGAAATAAGTTATGTTTTTATCCCTTAAAGACAAGTGGTCTTTTGCTACTTATTATGTATAAATGTTCACATGTACAGATGTAGGTCTTCCTTTATACGAGAATAGGTGCTCGCCCACCTACTCTTCACTGAAGATTCTAGGAGATAAGAACGAGCCGACATCACCTGCCTGACACAGGATGCTCAGGTAAGCACTCAGCAGGCAGCACAATCCACAGCTGTATCTCAATGCAGCTTTCAAAACAGATTTTTACTCATGAAGACCTCAAGCCAACCCACATTTTTACACTGCTATAAACAGAGTGTGCCCAATGGCTGAAGAAAGACTACAGTTCAGGGGGTTAGAATAAAAGGGTCTTTAACATGATGCCAGAAGGCCCTCATGTTACTGTTTTTGCATAAATGTTCAGACAATCGGTTCCGCAATTCGGCTGCATGATACCTGCTCGAACAGTTATTATGTGCATCTCTGTAATGTTGTGATCTCAAGGAAGGCTGAGGTATGACCAGCTTGACTCTGTCTTTTAGAGAAGGGTTGTCCAACGTAGGTTCTACAGGGCTGGATGCAGGACAGATTTTTGGGGATTTTCACATAAGATACATTGGTATACAATGAAACTAAATTGAACTGATTTACATAGCAGTTACTCTGAAATGTTGAAATAGATCCACCCCTACTAGAACCAAGTGTAACATCCCACGTCTTTAGACGGATTGGTGTGCCTCCATGAACTGCGAGTTTTGAATCATCTGCAGCACACGTTGTTCATTTTTCGTTTCAGGGAAACCAAGAATGACTCTTCTGATTAATAACCATTTACCCAGTTTCACAATGTCAAGCATCACAGGGTCTTCAATTTTACAAGTCCCAAAATACTGAGATTCTGACTAGATATAGATGGATTCCACACCCCACAAGAAACTTCTTCCTCTGCATATGCAGAAAATTAAGATTTATGCAACTATCCTTTCTCGATTATAACACATTTGACTTTTTAAATATTTCTTTCAGCAATTTAAAGTTGGTACGAAAGGTGGCACTTCTCTTGAGCTTGCGTGTAAGAATCTAGGAGATATCCTCAATGCGGGGCACTATCAGTGGCCAAAAGAGTCATTTTCAAGGGCAGTGTCTTGGCTTTCACAATAAGCATTGGTCCTGTATTCTTACTGTTAGAACTGGGATTTCTGGTTGGCTAAGGCTTGCGCCAAAGTCAGGCAGAAACCACCACTCTAGTCAGGGCAAGAAAGTTACACGCCAAAGATAACCCCTGCTCACCCCCTTGGTAGCTTGGCACGAGCAGTCAGGCTTATCTCTGAGGCGATGTGTAAAGCGTTTGCGCGCGCACCCAGCAACAACACCCAAGGCCCACCACAAAGGAAACTCCACACAAGGTATTCTATAAAAATAGCCTTTGAATTATAGTAAAACACATTAGATAAAAACACACACTTTACAATGTGCCAACAGGCATGGGCAGAATTTACAAGGGATTATATGTACAGGGGACAGGGCCACATGGACCACTGTCAGGAATCAGCACTTTTAGAATATAAAATTACTGTAGCACAAAATACACATATAACACAACCAGTAACCACTGGTAACATGTAAGCATCACCTACGCAACCCTAACCACCTTAGGAAAATCGCGCAGGGAACCAGAACCTCACTAGCACCACCTTTACTAGGAGAAAACAAACAACCACCTAAGTATCACAATACCTGTAGGGGTATGAGCACATTACACATGATGCATAAGACATTCAGAGGTGTAGAACATGGTACATGACGCATAAACTCATTCAGAGGTGCCGGGCAGGTAAACACATGATGCATAAAACATTCAGCGGTGTTAGGAAGAAAAACACATGATGCATAAAACATTCAGAGGTGCTAGGAAAGAAAACACATGATGCATCAAGATACATTCAGCGGTGTAAAACAAGGCACATGACGCATAAACATACATTCAGAGGTGCAGGTTAGGAAACTCACATAAGCCACCACCTGTGGCAGTCCCTAGGCCAACTGGCCTTGTCGGGGCTAGGACGCTCTGTCCCAGTCAGGCTGCGCCAGCTGCGCAAACCAGCGTAGAGTACCCAACCTAAACGTTGCAGCTGCCCACTAAGTGCTGGGCAGCTGGAGGAATGAGCGTGGGCACCACTGTGCCCTCCTACACAAATCTGCCGCTCTCATGGAGCCTCTCCTGGCTCTAGCCACGCAAAATGCCCCCTAGAGCCTTTCAGGGCTCTATTAAACTATTGCCCCCGACGTTGGAGAGCGGAGCTCTGCACACCAGAATGCCACCTCGTTGCGGGAGCCTCACGGGGCTCTAGACAACACAATGCTGCGTAGTTTGGAGCCCTTCAGGCTCTTTAAACGAATATGCCCCCTGAACGTTGGAGCCTTGCCGGTTCTTTTACAAAGGTGGGGGCCACGTGGGAGCGGCCCGCTGCCTTCCGGGGCCGCTCGTTCCTGTCCAACAAATGCCTCCTCTATGCTGAAGCGCACTCGCTCTCTGGCACCCTCGAGGCGGTGATTTCGTCGGAGCCTCACAGGCTCGAGAAGCACTGCCTCCCCCCCAGGTCAGAGCCCCACTCACCGGACCTCGTCGAGGGAGGCTCTCCTTGGCCGGCAGTCCTTCTGGGTCGAGGGAGCGCGGGGTAGGCTCCCGCCCGCTCCCGCTGGCACCTTCTTTCAGCGGCGTTCCTTCTCCCAGCGCGGGGCTTCCCTCTGACCCACGGGAGCCCTGCGCGGCGTCGAGTCGCTGGCGCCACTTCCTGATCTCCGTCACAGGAGCGCGGGGTAGGCTCCCATCTGCTTCCGCTTCTAGCAGTCCCGCCCACGTCCCAAGCAGGCTGCCTGACTTCCTTGTTCCTCGGCCGCGGTGGTGATTTCCCAAACGGCGGCAATGAGGGGTGGGCTCCCTCAATGAGGACACTACAATCAGCGGGGTGGGCACCCGCGATAACACCAGGAGGCGGGGTGGGCTCCCGCCCTTAATAATGATTACATAAGCGGGGTGGGCACCCGCCAACACACCACAATGCGGGGTGGGCTCCCGCCTGACCTGGCACACGAGGGGGGGAATCCCTACGCCAGGGATTCCCTCGTTTGCACCGAGGATACACAGGAGCGTGCTAAAAGGGCAGGCCACCAAATCAAGCGCTCCTAGCGCTATACAGCAGATCCAAGCGCTCCCAGGCGCTGCCAGCAAAAGTCCAGCAACAAAAAGTCTTCAAAAGGCAGGGGGCAAAGACTGGGCCCAGGGGCCAGCTCACAGGGCCCTCCAGCAGGGAGGCAGTCCCCAGTGGCGGTCTCTCCTGGCGCCCAGCAGCAGTAGGCCCCCCTCAAGTTGGATCCTGGAAGAGAACAAGTTGTAAGGGGACACAGCCCCTTTTTATACAGTAAAACCCTTTGTCTTCAATGTGCAGGGAAGGGGCGAACCAGTTACAACAGGTTCCTGAGCACTTTGTTTTGCTCAGCCCCTCTCCCTATTCAGGGGACAGGCCAGGGTCATCAGTCGCACCACAGGGGGCGGAGCCAGCATTGTGTGGTGGAAAACCCTGCCCTATTCAGGACCCAGGTGTACTCCTCCCACCCATCTAGCTGCTGATCTCCCCATTCACCACTGGGTGACTCATCCTGACTCTGGGGAATCCCTAGCCCGTCACATGACCTCAGCCAGCCAATCGCCAGACAAGGCACACATTTCATACTGCACACTGAAGTGCCCACTTCTAGAAGTGGCACTTCCACACTAGGTACATGCACGCCGCACACATCATCGCGCAGCATTCACTCACACGAGTCCGCACATACCAAACTCGGGCCTGCACACCCCACGCATCAGGAACTACCAGGACACATACATTCCCCCATGCATTCCTATGGGAGGGCAGGCCAACCTCACAACACGCACGCACTTTACCCTGGGACACAGCGGTAAAGTGCGCAGAAACCAAAAAATCACTACACCAAGTCACCAATAAAAAGCAAAAAGTTTCGGGGTGAACCTGCCAGAAGGGCCGGGTCCAACACTTACATACCAGGATCTTTTCTAGAAGACTTTAAATTGGCCTCCTTGTCACTTCTTCACAATTTCAAGATAGTTCTTGCGAGAATGGGTGGCATATCCTTGTAACTACTTCCAAACATCTGTGTGGAAGAGGCAGAGTGTTCCAGACTTATGCCCAATTAGGACTTTTAAGATGGGTCTTAAAAACCCTTATGCAAGTAAGTCTGCAAGCAGCATCACTATTATGTCCATAGCTCAGTTACTTTCAGTTCAACACCAACACCAGGAAGTTACTGCTTTAACAATGTGTATTTAAATTATAACAAAATTCTATACCATTTCCATGATGTTACTCAACCTGTAAGTGCAAAGAATAAAAACACGATCTTAGTATAACTTAGGCTCGGGTATTCTTCCTATCCTGATCAATACTTTGAAAACAAGCACTGACCAGGTGAATAGGTCAAGTGTTGGTCGTCAGTTTTTTGGCTTTGTCAATGCTTGTTTGCTTTGGGCATGATTTTTGCAAAATGTCATTGTTGGGGAAGCAGCTATGGTGTCAAAATAACAAAAAAAATTGATCGGCTAAAAGTAAAAATATGTTTTGGTCTCAAAAAGCACACATTGCCTCAAAGTCCCTGGCACTGAAGGGAACTCTTTTGAGAGTGGATGTGCTCCTTGTGAAAGGGCAGATGCCTTCACAGACAGTGAAGTCAGTGCATGACTGAAGTGGGCTGGCTCATTGCCCATGCTCGAAGCTGCAGAGGGTGGAAGAAAAATGCGAATGATAAAGACACACCAATGGATGGAGAGGGCAGGCTGAAAGCACCTTTAAGTGCACTATAATTATAATTTTAGTTAAATCAAAAGTTCTTGCCCAACGCCAAACTTTATTAAAAAAAATATAAAGCTAAAAGCAGTCGCAAAAATGTTTTCTATTTGCTCTGTTCAGCACTGACCGAGAACAGTAAGACAATCTGAACCACTTCAGGTGTTTGTGGCGCTAATGCTTTTTCCAAGGATTTTTTTCCCTGAAAGGGAGCCAAAGTAATACATTGCCTACAAATCCAAAGGCTTTTCCAGCAGTACTGGAAAGAACTCACAAAATATTCCAAAACTGCATTGTTAGGCACGGAGCCAAGGAGCAATATTTCTCTGCAGTGGCACCCCATGTACAACTCTAAAAGAAAATGTGTTTGGCTCCCCCAGATCAGTGATGAAGCTTGGATGGTCTGAGCCTCTGTTACCCCTCCTATGTCTGAACGTATCTTCAGTCTTCTATAAGTCAGGTGAGGATGCCTAGTATATCATTCCTTACAGGAAACAAATGGTCCTTCAAACAAGAATAAATAAGAAAGCAATGAATATAGACCAGAATCAGTACTATATTAGGCAGAAATGTCCATCCGGACATGTAGATTTAATGTTTTTACAGTAATTATTCAAACTCAAAACGAAAGTGATAGAGTGGGACACAGTCCTGTATCCTTCAACATAAAACACATAAGGACAATCACATGTAAAAAGAAATTTTTCAGGCAAAACAGCAGCTTAACGCCAATTACAATGGTAGGGGCAAGCTTTTTTCGAAAGTAGACAGTAATGCACAAGCTTTTAACAAGTGAGTTTAACGTGCATGCTGTCTAAAGAGTCGACGACGTTTCTATCTATACCGTGATACATAGATCATCATCAGGACGAGAGTTAACTAGCCTGAACACACACTGCCTGTGTAAGAAATGAAAAACGGGGAGGGAGGCAGGGAGACAACATTAGCATTTACAGAATTGGAGAATTGACAGTTGACACAAACCAACTAGCGACCAGATAAACAGTAGGGTGTAGAGCAACGCAGTAGTGGTTCCTTTTTCTTAACCAACAATTTTATTAAAAAATGTATATAGTACCGCCGTTTGAGACACATGCGGGTGAATAAGAACTCTGTGAAAACGCATATTTATTAGTAAGGAGGAAGCGCGAGTGAATCTTACAATAGTAAGAGGACGAATAACCATATTAAGGTGGTGTGCTAACTATAGAACCGTTTGTGATATATTATACAGTGAGAAGGCAACGTAGGGGCGCGGGAGGTGTGCATGAAGTAACCTCATAAGGTGAGTTGTGGCATACTGAGGTGGATGCGTGTCGCGGTAAAGGGTAGGCGGTGCGATCTTGGAAGTGATGGCGCTGCGGAGCGGCTGTTGGGCACGACAATTTAAGGAATGAAGGGATTGAAGCGCTCACCTGATAGCGAGTGTGGGGACGGAAGCATCCGGGGGTTTGGGTACCGCGGAGTGGCTGCTGTAAGAATAAGGAGGGATATTGTGAAGGCCGTTAACAGCCAGAACCGGTGTGAGTAAAGGCCGAGGGACGGAAACTCACCTATCAAGGGGATGTAAGAAATAAGGCCATGTATAAAATTAATTCATGGGAGGACGGCGGCGCTGGTCTTGTAATGCCAAGGTCCGTCCGCGAAGGAAGGGGCTGCTTGCCGATCACAAGGGGAGCCTGAAGGGAGAGAGAGAAGGGGTCAACTTGGTCCCAAGTTGGAGGCGGGGGTAGTTTGGCGTGGCAGGAGCCTGGTCTTACCGTGTGAGATACGTTTTCCGACCGCGCAGGATCGCTGGGAGTTCCGCTTTGTGTACGGAAGTATTTGAAGGGGCAGTGTGGAGCATGTGAGCATGCGCATGGAGTGCCACTAGAGGGGCGTGTACGGTTAGCAGAGTCAGCCATGTTAGGTGAGGGAGTGAGGGTCAGAAACCCAATGTGATTAGATAACACATTAGGACGTGATTCAAAGGAAAGGTAGTGGCTCAATGTATACAATTCTAAAACCATCTACTTCCTTATATAGAAAGAGAAATTCTGTAAGGAGTATGACAAAATTAGAATTTAAATTACATTAAAATTACAGAGTTGCTAGGAAGAACAATTTAAGTGGTATAAAGGACATGTCATAGAATTAGATTAGCGTTGTCCAATCCTCACTTCTGTTCAAGCCATTTTTTATAGTGTCCAAGCGAATGATGAGTTAGAGTTCTTCTTTGTTCAGAATCTGTGTTAGGTCGGCTGCCCCTTACTGGCAGTTTCACGGTTTTAAGCACTGTCCACTTGATTTCGTCATCCTTATGGCCAGCATGGTTAAAATGTTCCACAAAAGGTGCATTAGGGGTGCTGCAGCGAATTCTGCTGCGATTTTGTCCAATACGGGTCTTGACCTTTTGTGTGGTCTATCCAATGTAGTTCTTTTGGCATGGGCATTGGATCAAATAAATGACATTACAGGTGTTGCAATTAGAGAAGGTACTGGATTTTATGACAGTTTTGTCAGATAATATGGAAGCTTCTTTGAAGTAGTCTTCCTTGGTATAGCAGTTGTGCCTTATGCGTAAAAATTGGGAATAGGGTAAGGAATCCCTCAAGGCCCTGGGGTGATTGCTTTCGTAACGCAACAATGTGTACACAAAGCGGAACTACCAGCGATCCTGCGCAGCCGGAAAACGTATCTCACACGTTAAGACCAGGCTCCTGCCACGCCAAACTACCCCCGCCTCCAACTTGGGACCAAGTTGACCCCTTCTCTCTCCCCCTTCAGGCTCCCCTTGTGATCGGCAAGCAACCCCTTCCTTCGCAGACGCACCCTGGCATTACAAGACCAGCGCCGCCGTCCTCCCATGGAGTAATTTTATAAATGGCCTTATTTCTTACATCCCCTTGATAGGTGAGTTTCCGTCCCTCGGGCTTTACTCCCACCGGTTCTGGCTGTTAACGGACTTCACAATATCCCTCCTTATTCTTACAGCAGCCACTCTGCGGTACCCATACCCCCGGATGCTTCCGTCCCCACACTCGCTATCAGGTGAGCGCTTCAATCCCTTCATTCCTTAAAATTTCGCGCCCAACAGCCGCTCCGCAGCGCCATCACTTCCAAGATCGCACCGCCTACCCTTTACCGCGACACGCATCCAACTCAGTATGCCACAACTCACCTTATGAGGTTACTTCATGCACACCTCCCGCGCCCCTACGTTGCCTTCTCACTGTATAATATATCACAAACGGTTCTATAGTTAGCCCACCACCTTAATATGGTTATTCTTCCTCTTACTATTGTAAGATTCACTCGCGCTTCCTCCTTACTAATAAATATGCGTTTTCACGGAGTTCTTATTCACCCGCATGTGTCTCAAATGGCGGTACTATATACATTTTTTTAATAAAATGGTTGGTTATAAAAATGAACCACTACTGCATTGCTCTACACCCTACTGTTTATCTGGTCGCTAGTTGGTTTGTGTCAACTGTCAATTCTCCAATTCTGTAAATGCTAATGTTGTCTCCCTTTCTCCCTCCCCGTTTTTTCATTTCTTACACAGGCAGTGTGTGTTCAGGCTAGTTAACTCTCGTCCTGATGATGATCTATGTATCTCGGTATAGATCGAAACGTCGTCGACTCTTTAGACAGCATGTACGTTAAACTCACATGTTAAAAGCTTGTGCATTACTGTCTACTTTCGAATAAAGCTTGCCCCTACCATTGTAATTGGCGTTAAGCTGCTGTTTTGCCTGAAAAATGTCTTTTTACATGTGATTGTCCTTATATGTTTTATGTTGAAGGATACAGGACTGTGTCCCACTCTATCACTCTCGTTTTGATTTTGAATAATTACGGTTAAAACATTAAATCTACATGTCCGGATGGACATTTCTGCCTAATATAGTACTGATTCTGGTCTATATTCATCGCTTTCTTATTTATTCTTGTTTGAAGGACCATTTGTTTCCTATAAGTAGTAACTACCCAAGGTCCTCTTCACCCTATGGGTTCCCTTGTTGAGAATAAATATACATAGTATATCATTGGCACAGGTGTGACTTCAACCAACTAAATTGCAGATGTTTAAGAGGGCCTGCACCTGGGTATTGAAGGAAATCACTTGCAACTGACAAGTTGCAGGTTTAGAAGGCAATGCAACATTTGATGTTTGACCAGACGAACAAGGTGGCACCAGAGAAGATTCTTTGTATTTAAAGCAAAGCTGTGATCATTTGGCCTGTGGTTTCCTAAACTTTAAAGGCAACTGGACTGCAAGGTCATTGACACTTAAGATACACCCAGCTCCCTCAGTGTCGGTTAGAGGTTTAAAAGATCATCTTCACGCTGATGGTTATAGGGTGTGCACGAATTTCCTGTAATCTTTTAGAGAAAAAGCATTCACCACGAATAATATACTCTTCAAATGTGTACCCTAGACATCTCTAAAAAGATCACCAATAACTCAGCCCCCAAATTCCTCACTTACATACAGGGATGAGTATTCCTAACCTGGCAGAAGCAACAGAAAACCTACGAAAAACAGAGTCCCCATAAAGACTGGAAACTAGGTCAACCTGTTTGACTGTTCCTCTTAGAGCCAAAAGTCTATAAGCACCCAGAAACTCCCGTTCACAAAGTGCTTGATTCTCTTGGAGGGGTTTCTACTGTATACAAGCTTGCATAGTGATAAGGAAAAAAAAGTCAACCCAAAATACACATCGCCAGATCACAAAGTTTATGATGCATCTAATAAACTGTTCTGATCTCAATCTTGCTTCAGAAATGTCCTTACAATTTAGGAGGCTGTTTGACGAGTTAAATGACAAAAGCAATGAAAACTATTGCCGGTGCAGAGAAGTATGGTCATGGTCAACTAAATTTACTGTTGCTTTAATGATATGAATCCAAAAAGTTACCTGTTTTCCATCTACTTCAATGTCTGCGATGTAATTCTCAAAGACGGTCGGCACGTAGACTTCAGGAAACTGATCCTTACTGAACATAATGAGCAGGCATGTCTTCCCGCAAGCACCATCTCCTACAATAACCAGTTTCTTCCGAATTGCAGCCATGGCTGTTAAGGAAGCAAACCAATAGGGTCAATATGGATACAGAAGAAACATTCAATATTACTGTTACATGTCATTAACATTAGTATTACGGTTGTGGGGCACAGGGAAACAAAGGAGAGCGCCCAACTAAATTCATAATCTACATTAGAAAATACATTCTATGCAATTGTCAGCATGGAAACAATTAAGGAATAAAGATTAGAAGTATTCCTTGAGAATGCATGAATACTGATAGAAAAAAATCTTTGTTTTTTCAAGGACACCTCCTGTTTGGCATGCCGGGGATGTGCTTGGCGCGGTGTAAAGCGGAGACAATGGACAAATCCAGGCTTGATGTTATGGCAGTAACTGGTTACAATCGCTCAAAACGGTCCCATCTGCTCAAAACTTCCAATCTTCGGGGTCAATGTTTTTTTTCTGTCATCTCCTGGGGTTTTGAAAAGGCAATCCCCTAATCACTTTTCCCCTTCGATCCCTTCCCCTCAACACCTTAGACCTTGAATAGACTGCTGCCTCTACTTATTGGAAGTGCATTCAGCACTCTGCGGGATAGAAGGGTTCTTGCAGAACAAAGGTAAAATTAATAAATAAAGATGTGCATCTTTACAGCAGAAAACGATGTTGCGCTGGAGTCGATAAATGACAGAAGATAATGAAGAAGCAGAGATTGCATCAGTAGAAAGGGTCCAATAAGTAGTTTTGATGGCGGTGTAACAACGAGACCGGTGTTGTTTTAATTGCTTTACTATTTAAACTGTGTGATCCTGGGCAAATCATGTTCGCTAAGGGCACCTCATGTCCTTTATCTAGCGACAATGGGTTTTATACGAATTAGGAAAAAGTCAGTACCATGCTGTGTCAAAATTCGGCATCAGTATACAATACGCTAAGGCCACTGTGTACTTGCTCTGTCAACCAAACTAAGCCACAAAATAAAGTGGACTAAATACCTTAAGACTAAAGACTGTTAACACTTTATTTAGTTTTAAAGGGTTGGTGTATAAAAATCATAAATAAAACTTTAACTAAGCCAGCCTGGAAGACACATTAATTTTTAATGCATTTCATTAAAGGGAGGTTATTGAAAAATGATATGCTGGGCAATGCTACCTGCAGGAATGCACCTTTTGACGAGGGACCTCTACAGAACACATCTGGATGGGACAGAAGTCCTCTATATTTAGGTACACTACACTGACGAATTCCATTGCTATCAGGGGTACGCAGTGTATATTTACAGAAAACAATGTGATTGTCTAGATTTTAACACACCCTTCTCACTTCGACTGCTCACTGGAGACAAACAAATCAACAGCCGACTCTTGCAAGTAACCCATTGGGCACGCCCCAGCAGCTCTGCAAAGTAGCGGAGTCGATGCTGCGAACAGTGGAGGCCGCCAGCTCGAAGACAAACGGTGAACGACGGTGACTGGGGGCGCCATTCTTCACTGTGTGCTGACCCTCCCTGTCTTTAACCCAAGAGTTATCGATCAGGGATGTCCATGGAGACTTGGAGAAGCAGGATACGTCCTACGGCATCACTTGGAGTGCTCCGACAGTGACCTCTGCGGCGTGCCCCACTGAGAGGCAGGCGACGCTCACGGAATACAAATGGCGCCTGAGGGAAGCGGTAAACACGGCCTGCTCAGTGCGACCCCGAGGCATTCCCTCCTAGCGCTTTCACTGTAAACACAGTAAAGGAGTAGACGCCGGGTACAACGCGTTATGGAAAGAGGTATCTAAGCATGAGGTAAAGTGCAAATGAACCCTGCCAGTGCTGAATTTAAGCCGGTGGTTGCAGGGGGGGGGTCGAGGGAGGGGGGTACAGCACCCATTTTCTGTGACTGGTACTTTTCCTCATCAAACTTCCACCTACCGCAAAACAGAGAAAAGCACAAATGGTGGGACAAAGAGGAAGAGAAAGACATAAAACAGTGACAAACAGGGCCGGACTGGGAACTGAAAGCAGCCCTGGCAAATTTTTCCAGACCAGCCCCCATCCAGCCGTAGCGACCGAGCGCAGCGAGCGAGCCCGACCGCTACTAGGGAGGTTTGGGGGGGTTCTCCCCAAGAAAATTTAGGAAAAAGACAGACCAAAATGGTGAATTTTACAGCACATTTTTCATTGCATATTCAATTGTATCGACTTTAAAAGCACAGTAAATAGTAGATGATGACCTTAAAGAACATCAGGTTACCCACCCAGTCATATGTACCCATAGACATTCTTTCAGAGAGCACCAAAAATAGACACAAGTAGTGAATCAGAGAGAACAAAGTAAAAGTGAGACCAGCCCCCACATGGTGTGTAGCGAGCAAGCGCAGTGAGCAACCACTACTAGGGGGAGTTTAGGGGGTTGTCCCACAAAGAAAATTTGAGACAGAAAGGCCAAAACGAAGCATTTTTCAGCACATTTTTCATTACATATTAGATTGTATTAACTTTTAAAGCATAGTAAATGATTACTTTATGGAACACCAGGATACCCAGTCATAAATCACAGACATTCCTACAGAGAACACTAAAAAACTTAAATGTTGAGCACGAAACATGAATTTAAATATAACCAATTTATTCTTCATATAAAATAGCATAAAGTCATTTAAAAACACACTTAACTTCAAACAATTGTGCAAAGGTTAATAGTAAAAAGTGTACAAGACAATGTGTACTTCAACCCTTGTGGTACCAACACTTTTGTAAAGAGCTGCTACTCTTTAGTGCGACCGAAAGTAACACTTCTAAAGAGGACTGATTTTCTTTCTTGATGCAGCATGTCACTGCCAGGGTGTAATAACAGTGATAGGTCAGTGACTGCACTTCTGAGGTGAATGCAGCAATATGGGACAATGAACACCCACTTTATTTACTTTAAACATTTGGTAACCTGTTTGCAGCAATGCTGTGTGTGGGCTGAGGCATTTTTTGTTTGCTTTTTATAAAGAATGACTGATATTTGTAGCGGTCTGGTACAACTGCAAAATTTGGGTGCCCTTTGGGGTGAGTTGTTCTGCCATAAGGGTGCACTCACTGAATAGTTCTTGAAAAGGGAAGTGTCTGAATTTCTCAGTTCATTGAGGAAAAAAGGCCCATAATAATAATAATTTTTTTAAAAAAGTAACAGAAGACCAGTTAGGTTTCCCTTGAGTGAGGCAAGATACTTTTTGCCAATTAGTTTTGCTGTGTATGTATTCTCTAATGAGTTCTAGAAAAGGCCCGAGTGATGCTTTAGCCGAAATATAACTAAGGCTCCCAGTCTCCTCCTGCCCCCTGCTCACCACATGTCCTCGAGGTCCTCCAGGATTCCAGGTTGATGCATGTAGCATGTTTCGACCTCTGAGGGGTGGTGATGCTCATGGCTGGCTAAGTTACATGGAAGATCAGGGTCAGGGATAGCCGCTCCCCGAGTCATCAAACAGAGCCTGCCTGGCCTAGAGCCTGAGGCCAGCCACCACCTCGCTCCGCCCCTGCTCACAACAAACAAAACCACTATGCTGGGGAACTGGGCCGGGGCCTAGCCCTGCTGCCCCTTGACCCTTTAGGACCCTTTTGTTCCCTTTTGCTTTTAATTCATTTCTCTGGCCTGATCGCAACGCCCCCATACAGTGCCGCCCAGCGCCACATAATACATCATCTGCTGCATAATTGGACGATTTTAACAAATAAATTGTTTATACCTCAAACATATCAGAAGTTACTAAGAAATGTGACTTGTGCTGCTCTGAAGTGGAGGGCCCCATGAAAAGATTGACTGGTCACCTTTCTCACTGCTGCAGTTGTATGTTCCGCTGGTACTAATAGTTAAAGATCTTTGCAGAGGCTGTTAGCATGTGTGAAAATGTCAAAATAATAAAGTATCAGAAAATGTACAGCACCACTTATACCCATGTAGGTGTCAGAGCGCTTTACATCACACATATTACACAGAGACAATCAATCATACGTGTGTAAATCACTGTATAGGAAATGTTACATAAGAAAAAGGACTACAAGGTGTAGGAGTCACATGACAACCATACTGGTAAACATCATAGCTTAATAGTGATTGGTCTGCAGAAACACAAACTCAGAATTTAAAACGTAATACCATGGTTGGGGGTTCTCTTTAATAATCAGAATTGATTTCTACCCAATGAACCATGTTTTCTAACATTAGGATAATCGAAGACTGGGGAAAAAACCATAACAATCTAATTTATACCTTGCAGTTTGCATGCAGCTCTTACATGACAGTTAATAGCTCACTGTTCTATGTTAGGATTTAAACTTATTAACTGCAAGTAACAATAGGGCCTCTCTGGCAAAAGCAGGAACCCACTGACCTATTTACATTATGCAAAAACAACAATTGATGAACAGAATGCAGAACAATGTCATGCATTCACCCCAGTACAGAGATCTGGGCCTAAATCCATTGTTTTTTTGCTCACCATGCCATTCCAGTTTGAACCCAGCCATATGCAAATTAGTCTTGACCCTGTGCCCAATGGGAACAGTCCAGCCCGAACTGCCAGGCCAGGTCCTCCCTGAACTGGAAACAAGCATCCTAGGACCAGTTTCATTTGTTGCAGTTACACTATTTACATTATGTGCACTTTGTGATCTGTATGGTACATGTTCTTAGCAGCAGGCACATTAACCCTCTTTCCATGAGTCAAAACGTCCACTAGACTAAACACCTTCTGTCTCTACTAAGAACATGAATCACTGGAGTTATCATGACATTTTTATTGTTGACAAAAATTGTTGGAGGCCAGGAAGGAGGCAGCAAGTGCTTTTAAAACCATATTATACTTGCAAAACGCCCCCACCTGAAGTCAGCGCCAGCCGCGGTCTGTGCAGGTAAGAGCGGTGGGTGGTGGGGCCGGGTAAAGGGGGCTTTTGAGAGACAATGCAGAGGGAAATTAATTATTTATTTAATTTTCCCTCTGCATCATCCCTCGAAATCCCCTCTTACCTGGCCCCTCTGCCCCACTGCTGTTACCTGCACGGACCGTGGCTGGTCAGCGCCTGGTGCGGTCGCACTGCCCTAGAGCCACCCTGCTCAAGGGTCCTGTGACCTCAGTGACAGAGTCACTGTTGCTCTTGGCTGTGCTGCTTCATAGGCCTGCCTGCAAGACTGAAGGTGAACTTCAGAATAAATTGTGGCGGACAGGCCTTCTAGGTTAACCCACACTTGCCACTGCTGGGATCCACCTGCTGGTGCTAAGACACCAGGGCTTCTAAGGTCTTGTGGGGCCTTCTAAGGTCTAGCATGGGAATGTGCTCCCTTAGGAGAGTGGTCTGGCGGACTGGTCATGAAGGCTGAACCTGGTTCTCCAGTTCCAAATTCAGCAGCACTGACAATAGTGCCCCCTCCTCTCCCCCACTGAACACCATACTGCCCCACTGAGAGAAACTTGTACTGCACTGACCCGCTATAAACACCTAGATGTGACTCAATTCAAATCACGCACTAGACAAGAGCAATATGCTGCCTAAAAAAAAGTTAACAACATCCTAGAAAAAGCAAACTCTCATAGGGAATGCAAGATTTAGTAAACTATGTGAAATGTAACTAGGAACAACATGGTTACCTTTTTCTTTTTACACTCATTATTCAGAAATTAGATTTTGCCTGAAAAGTTAAGGCCAGACTACAGGGCCGGAAGGGACCCGTTTCAGTGCCCATGCTTATATCCTTACAAAACATAAGCAGTATGGTTTAAAAAGACCACGTTCGTGAACATAAAGCCGCTGTACATATTTTGTTTTCCAATTCACCGTTCAAGCAGGTATTTCGGTGCCTCCAGAAATTGTGCACTTTCCCACCCAGGGTAAGCAATGTTGAGAGATGAGAAAACAAAAGTAGCGCTTCCCTGGCATACACTGTAAAGTGGCGCTAATGGGTTTAGGTGTGAATAAATCAATCTGGCAACCTTGCAACCACCCTGTCTTGCTTTAGTTTGTTAGTTAGTTATTTTTCATATTCTGAATATTTTATTTCTCTCCACCCCGAGGCTGCACACTTAGAAATTGAAAAATATCAGAAAAAGAGACGTTTCCAGCAAACATGTTTTCATAGCTGCCAAGGTTTCAGATTGCTAGGTGTGACATTTTCATAATTTCAGTGAAATTATGAGTGACATTTCAATGACTATGAGTGACACTGTTTCGCGGCGGGCAAAATCAAGTAATGAAGATTAGGGAAACAGATACATTTCAGAAATTACACCCATTTGAGCAACAAGAAACGCTAACAAGGTCTTAAAACTGCAGCAAAGCACCAGAAATGGAAGGGCACTAACCGGAGACATTTTCCCCTGAAATAAAACCAAACACATACGTCCATGGAAAAAGCAAAATATCAGAACTTACGCCCTTAAAAACAGTAATAAGCTTTGGAAAGACTTTCAAGCTGCTGCAGAGCCCCTGAATTGCAAACTTACTAACCTACTGCCCCTTTCTAAGATGAATGTTACAGGAAGGGGACCTGCTAGCAAAAGGCTTGTGTTTTAAGACTTCATGGGATATAAATTGCACACAGATGATCAATCATGGTAATTAAGAAATTATTTTTAGAACCATTAAATGTGAACTGTAACTAGTCCAAGCATGTTTTTATTTTTAAGGGACCATTTCTCCCTTTTCCGTCTTCATACTGCTTTTCAAAAAAAGGTTTTTGGTTTGTCATTTATAAAACCAGAAGGGTTCAGGTCTTACAAGCAAAATTCTGCTTAGGTCGCATGTGGAGAGCAGGGCACGTGCACACTCCGGTACGGATGACAGCACTAGGTCAGGTGTAACATGAAAACGAAGTACAAAACTCCCAAGATCGCTTTTAGGTGACCTCAAGACGCCACAATGTACTAAAGAAACAGCCCATGGGAAATAAAATGCAATCGTTAAGACAAAAACACAGTCATGTAGATAGGAACCGGAGTATGTGCAAAATAAGAGGGGTTCGGTTTAAAATACACTTGTGTCACTGCTAAACAATTCCCAAGCAGGCCTCTGCAACAGGTTATGAAATAATTGCATAACATTATAAGGTGAATGGAGAGCCCGCACACTGCCCAGTGCCCAGATGAACAGAAGGGCCCCTGCACACATTTGTTTTCAGAATTTGCTGTCAGGGAGAGCTACGAGCTACTATATAGAAACTGAACACGTGAGCTGTGCTGAATTAAGTTCGCTAGAAGAAACCAAGAGAACCCGTTTACTAAATAGATTAATTCAGTCTAAAAACAAAGCTACATTGGCACAACTTAGGTTAATAGCTTAGAGTAGACAATTGTGACAAATTAGGCCTCTGTCTTTACAACAATGGAATAAGACACCTACACTGTATTCGCATGTCTTGTAAAAAAAAAAAAAACAACTCTGCCACACACGCTAGTTACATGTTGATAGAGAGCGCACGACGGGAACGTTGTACCACATATAAATCAAGGACAATTTGCAATTAAAGAAATTTTTACTTTTTAAGGAATGCTACAAATTGAAGACATTTTGCATTCTTATTGAACGATGCCACTCGTGTAAGCAAAAACATAGCTGGGACTGCACAGCAGAGGGTTTCGCTGTGAATAAGCAGCACAACCTTTACTATGTAGTCCAAAAAACTCAGGTCACAAACTGGCACTGAAATTATTAAACCGGAACCACTGGCAGCGCGCTAGCACTATTAATAAAATGTAAAGTACACTTTGTAGAAAACTGATACCTCACTGAGGCGCAACTTACTATGTGAGTTGACTTGAGGAGCGGTAATTGTACGGGCCGGACCTCGCCGCAATGACTACCTCTGCAATAAACATCGGCATAATTGTGTCGCTCGAAGCAGCTGCACAGGAGGGGCTGGTGTGCTTCTAGGCTGCTGAGGAGCAACTCCAGAGGCCGCCGCCGGTCAGGACCCTCAAGTGTTTGACGGAGATAATAAAATACCCACGGCACAGAACTCTGCCACTCCCATTACCACCCCTGTAGCCTGCCACTAGTTTATTGAGATTGCAGTCAGTCTGTTCACCACTTGTGCTGCAGCATCAGGAACCAACAGCCATGATTAATCACGCTGGTGCCCTCGTCGGGTAAATCTGTTACAACGCCACGACTGTGCCGGGGAGCTCAGAAAGACATGCGATTGCGAAAGGTTTATCTTTTTGCAAAAGTGCGCATGCGTGGTGAAATACGCATACGCCTGATGCGTGAAACTTGCCAGGACTGTTATTTCTTTTTTGGATCAATTTCGCAGAGAAGCAAAAAAACGAAAGGAGCAAAGAAAAGGTAATGCCTGGCTGTTCGTAATGACTGTCTCTCTCTGACACACGCAGGGGTCGGTTCCACACGGCCAAATCGGCCCCAGCAATAGAACCGGCCCCCTGTCACAAAACCGGCCCCCACCCCCTCCAGCCTACCGGGGGATTGCCCGGTGCCCGGACATACCAGTCCGGCCCTGGTGACAAAGGGAGAAAAAAAACATCATATAATGTGCGAGGTCATGTTATCAGGCTCAAGTAAAACAAACACTCTCTCTCCCTCCTGTCTAGTGGATCTGTGGTGTGGAAGGATAAGTCCATGATCAGTGATAGTGGCACCCTCAAGTTCAGTGGTGGCTCCTCCGCTAAGGCGGAGGAGCATCGCCCCTCCACCTGCAGCACTGCAAAAAAAGGAAAAATAAAATGAAAACACGATGTTATTATCATATTATTTTTCCGAGCTCAGGCAGCTTTGTGGGCAGGGCGGCCCTGCTCACAGATCAGGGCAGGGGTAGAGTGGTTTGCCCTTCCATGGCCGGCCAAACACTCATGGACCCTTTGCATGTTCTCCATACAGGCTGAATTAAAGCCTGGGTGGTGAACATGCCCAAGGCTCCCTTTCCCTGGCTGAGCACCAAAAAACGTCGCTCAGACCATTGACAACGCTGCATTGCAGCATTGTGTTGGTCAAGGGAGCCTGGGTGGGTGCTTCCAGATCCCGCCTCCTGTTAAGCAGAAGGAAGGAAGAGAGGATGCAGAGGACAGAGGAGAGGCGGCAGCTGGCCATCAAGCCGGCCGGCAAGTAAGTGTTTCTTTTTAACCCGCCGTCCCACTAATGTCATCGAGAAACAGCCGCAACTGCTCAAGTTGCTGGATTAGCTGTTTCACCCTAATGACGTACATACAGGTTATAACTGTACGGACTTCGCATGTGCAATGCACTGCTAGCTGTTAGCCAAACCAGATAAGTGATGAGTGCACGTCTCATTGTGTGCCGGCGTGGCCCTCCCTAAAGCAGAAGGAAGACACTGCTTTTGACGAGGAAGTGTGCAACATAGGCGGTGATTATTCCAAGGTACCATTCCTTTCGGCATCTTGGATGGGTGGTATAATTCCCAGGCTACGTGTGCTCTTGAAGTGAAGCTGTGGAACCAGAGTGTTGCACCAGAGTCCCGTCCCTGGAACTAGTGCCTCAAAGGGGGGAAGTGTAGCACAGCTTTTGGAAAATGAAAAGCCCTGCCATCCTTAGCTGCTTACTCATGGCTGCGGTCACAGTGTAATGCCAACATGGTGCGCAGTGAAGGACAAGGTACATCATTCAGAGACATTTTAGAAGAAGCAATATGCACACTGGTGTTGGAGCGATTAGTACAACATTTTGTATACCGCCTCTATTCTGCATGAAAGTTCTAATCAAATAAACTATTAACTATAATATTATTAAACAAGTTTGCATGTTTATTAACCAACATTATTAATATTAAAATTACACATGGGATTTGCATTTGCATGGCTAAAATAACCTTTATGACTAAAATCTGTACACATATTAACAATAGTATAAGTGGTAATTAGAATACTGCATGATATATGTTGCTTTTGTATGTCAAGAGGAGGACCGAAAAGGTAAATATAATGGCTTTAATTGTTGCTATATGCTAGATAAATACAAGCACATAAAGGGATTAGTAAGGGGTTAACATTAGATTTATTGTTTCTATGTATTAATTACTCTTTTGTGTTTGTTTTGCTTAAGTTAGCATTTGGGCCTAAATCCAAGATGGCCGCTGACACCACACGACGAAGTGGCCACTGTTCCACGAGGCGCGGAGTGAGCTGCGCAGGCACAAAGAAATCTCCTAAACCTCGTGGCAACCGCTGTACCGAATGTCCCCGGTCAAGGATGTAGCATGGGACTCTGGCCAAAAACCAGAGAACAATCAACCTTACAATAAACCGGAACAAACTGACTTTGGACTTACTTATGACCTCACCCCTCGAACTGAACTAAAACTTAAAAGCTGACATCGGACGATCTCAACCAGCCAATCACGACTGTCCTAAATTATTAAATTGTATCATCTTTACTTTTTGTATTATAAAAGGGGGTAATAGAATAGAGAGGGACTCTCGAACGAGCTCACGAATGAACGAACGACCCACGAATGCTTTCGATCGCACGTTTTCATGAATCCTTGAAGGTCCGGATGCTGCTTGATCATCTGATGACAGCGAACTTTTCCTAAATCTATGGGCAATGATAGATGCTTGCACGTCTCTGGTCCTTTGCCGATCCTTGGGACTGTAACGTGCTGAGCAAAGAACTTTGAGCTTTGGTTTGCTTTCGAACGATCTATGACAGAGATTATGCAGAGTCAATGAATTAGAGGACTCCAAATAGCCAGATTAGGTAAATATGAAGTTCTGCGATTTACTAAAAATTTGATATAAAACTTTCTAAACTTTGACGAGACAAATGCGAACTAACTCATTATGAAATTTTAGGTAAACAATTATTGATCAACGAGAATTCATGAGTTGCGAGTTTCATTTAAGAAATAGATTGAGGTCTTAAATGTGTTTTAGCTGGTTCTAAATCACCTTCAACCAATCCAACTAATTTGGTCCATCGACCGAAGAGGGAGGGGTGACTTGATGTTTTAGGATTAAGGATCTATAGGCGAAAGGGCATTAATGTATATTTTGTAAATGACTTTTTCCTTCCCTATAGGTTATAAGGTGTTTTTCCCACATATCTGGCGCTTGAATCACTTATCCCTCCTGTGTGCAGACTCTTGAACAGATTGTGGGAGTGTTGGTGTTATGGGCCCTACCAATGAATGCATGTATAAATGAGTGTGTATAACGACGAGTCTGCGACGCAGAGAGGATATCGGTATATGTTGTTCCCCATTTACCAGTCTTGCGCTGGTCAGTTTTCTGGTAGCAGTAGGATGGTTAGTATTGGTTTGGTGATTATTGCTTGTAAATTGCTTATTGATTATTGATTGACTTTGGGAAAGTATTGGTTTATGTATTAACACTATGTTGAGTCACGTCGAGTTCTATGTTGTTTGACGGCTTCTGGGATGTAGGAAGTCGGAAGTTTGTAACGGTTCCGTAGTAGGGCAGAGGTAAGCGCTGTTCTTGCGAAAGACTGAATTGTTGTTGCCCTGTAGGTACACGGGGAAAACGTGTGACGATTGGAGTTGCACGACGCATTGTCAGGGTTCGATTCAGTAACATCGTCATGTGTTGCAATTAGGGACATTTTCTGTATGAGAGAAATGTATGGTAGCGAAAGTCACCTGTGAAATTTTGGTCTTAGGTACCAGGAGTCCAAAAGGCACTGTTTAGGCTTATCACTGGAAAGGTAATAGGTGTTCCCTAAGCTTGCTAGAAGGATAAAGTAGAGGGAATTGCTACTTTATTAATGTGTGTCATAATTCTGTAGTAGGACAGATTGTTCGTTGTTCTCGGGAAAGACAGAATTCTGTGTGAATGAACTACATTTTCCGTATGAAAGCGTGTGAATGAAATAGCAAGGTGTATTAATTCTGGAGAAACGGTTAGCTAATGCTTGTTAGAAGGGTAAGGTAGAGGGATGTGCTACTTTATCAACAGAAGTAACGATTCCGTAGTAGGGCAGAGGTAGCGCTGCTCTCGGGAAAGACGGAATTCTTGTAAGAAAGGTCATTAACTATTCTTTGGTTAGCGAAACAGATAATGGTGGCGTTTTTATGTCGTTACAAACAGATTTGTAAGTCAGAAAGAACGAAAGAAAGTTTGCCGATAAATTTTGTAAAGGAGGGGTCAGCAGTAGCAGGAGTAGCGAGAAAAGCTGGCGTCAGAAAGAACGCGCTGGGATTGGCCAGTCAGTAAGAAACGTAGATGCTGCTGATTGGTGCGTTAGTGTGAGTCGCGCTGAGATTGGAAAATTACAGGGTGACGTAGACGCTCCGGATTGGTGCGTTAGTGTGAGTCACGCTACGATTGGTTAAAAACAACAGAATAGTCGTAGGGAAAATCTAGCGATACACGGAAGACAAAATTATGTATTACGAACCACCGGAAAAAGAGAAAAAGACCTGGTTTGGAAAGATCAAGAGTTTTTTAAAAAAGGACAAACCGATTAAGACTAGAGAGGGACAGTTGCTTCCTCCACCGAAATCGCCCGTATCCTTCATGGTTGCGAAATATGGATATCATACTTGTATTTGGTTGGACAATTGGGTAAAGTATACAAAAGATGATGGAGTCTTGGCATTTCCAAAACATGGTTCATTTAATTTAGCGGTTTTAAGAAATTTGAGAGAAAGAATGATGAATCTAGAACTGAGACCTAGACCAACACAGTTTGAAGCATTGACAGAATGGGAAGATGAGATGCATGACAGAGAGAGACAGAGAAGTGGCGGAAGGTATAAGTACATGTTTGGTAGATCATATGGACAGGAGAATCCTGATGATAGAATGAGGAGATGGCGAATTGCAAATATGGCTGATGGTTTGTTTCCTGTGAGACATTCTGAAGAAGTTAGCAGTAGAAAATGTATGGAAAAGAGAAATAATGTCGAGTCAAAAGTGTATGGTGTGCATGAATCGGAGGATGATGTTCTGGACGACATGTTTGATAAAAATTCACCCCCTTATCAGTCAGATTCCACCATATTGACACCAAGTGCCCCAATGAGAGAGACTTCACAGAATATAAAATTTGAATCAGTATTATCAGAGACAGGAAGGAACAATCCTTTTAAAGAATTAGAGCAAACACAACATGGTAAAATGGGTAATGAAAATTCAACTGAACTAGCAAAAACCACTTTAGAATTAACTGAGAAGATTAGGGAATTAACTAAAATTTAGAAGCCGTAACGGTTCCATTAACCATAGGACCTGTAATGCCTATTTTTGATAAACAGAAGGATAGTGTGCATTGTCTGACGATTCCTTATAACAGTAATAAACAAACAGAGAGGCCAGAAAAGAATATAGACAAGAACCCATGGAGACAAACAACAAATATATTAGAACAGACTACACCTAAAAATTTGACAGTAAATCAAAGTTTAATGGATAGGATAATAACGACTACAGAATCAGTCCCAGGAACACCAGAGAGATTAGTACAACAAAATACTGAGAAAGATAGTGTAGGTGATACTTCAGAAGAATTAAGTGAATGGATAAAGAGTTTGCAGCAAAAAGATAAAGAATCCCAATCTATAGATGTGGCTAAACTAAGGATGGTTTTGGAAGAATTAATAGTAGGGACTATCCCCACAGAAAAGCTAAAAAATTATCAGGATGAAGAATTACTATTTCTATGCAAACGCATAACATGGAGAGCAAAGAGTCTACATGAAAGACTAGAAGAAGTGGCAAATGAAATGGGTATAGACATCGATAGATTTTTCTGAAAAGGATATTGAAAATCTGAATACCGCTGGAAGAACAACCCAGATCAAAGACAATCATTTTATTGAGAAAATGGGGAGATGTAGATAAATGGAAAAGTAGATGGTTTAGAGAACGAGATGATGCCTCGGACAAAACGTTTGCAGCTTTCCCCGTAAGAGAAAAGGAAAAGGTAGTAACAGAATGTCTCATGAGAGAAATTCCAGGAGGGGGATATGTACATGTCCCTTGGACTAGACAAGATATTTTGTCATTTACCAATGATTTTCCTCGACTACGCGAAAAGCCAGTCGAGTGGTATAGGCAAGTGGATAGGTTTGTAAAATTATCGAAAGTTTTGTGGATTGATCTAAATAGTCTATTTGACATAATAGTACCAGCAGATCTATGGACCGAGTGTAAACTAATGATAAATTGGCCTACACAAGAATACCCTGGAGACACAAAAACAGGAGCACCTGACCCGGAAATCATGAAAAAAGTAATTGTTTTTCTGAAAAATAAGGTACCTCCCAAAGAGACTGATTGGGTAAAAATCAACAGGACTCATCAGGAAGCTAATGAATCAGTACATGCTTATTATGAGAGGTTGATCCTTGCCTTTAAGCAGGTTAGTTGTGATGAAAACTTGAGTGAAAAGGATTTAAGTCACTTTGTATACCGATTTGTATATGGGCTGCGTCCAGAGATAAGTGAAATGATTAAACAGCATACAGTAGACTGGCAAAATAATAAAATAGATGAAGTACTGAGACATGCAAAGTATTTTAGTGATGAAATTGAAGCCAAGCAGCGTAAGTTGAAAGACAGGAAGCTCAATTGGTTGAACAAGCCAATGGTGCAGGTATGAAATAAAAATTTAATAATGGAAAAGGAAAGGGACAATTGCAAATAGAAGAAGCCAAAAAGAAATGGCCATGTCATAATTGCGGAAAAATAGGGCACTGGAAATCAGAGTGTAAATTTCCCCCGAATACTAATAATGATAATGCATCATTGAATCCGCAGGTGCAGAAAGAGGTGAGTTGTCCACCACAGCGACAGCAGCAGGTTGTTGCCCAACAGAATCAGGCGCCAAAACCGCCTTTTCCACAGAGCTTAAATTCACAGAAATACAGTAATGAGACAGGATTCTACAACGAAGAACAGGTAACTAAGCTGCCGCGCGCTAGCGCTGTTTCGCAGTACTGGCTAAAACGCAATGAGAGTAAGTCAGAAGAAGGTTATTGACGGTGCCGAAGGGAGGAAGAGTGCGTGCTTGGCGCAACTCTTGAAGTAGACCAGACAGGCCCTTTTGTGGACGGAAAGGTAAATGATGAAAATATCACTTTCCTAGTAGATACTGGTGCTACTCGATCAACTGTTAGGTCAGCTGATGTTAAGAATCTTCCTCTCTCGGACGAAACAATCCAAGTGGTTGGAGTATCCAACAGACAGATTAAAACGTACCTCACAGAACCAGTAAAAGTCAATATAGGGAAATGTTCCGAAATGCACCGCTTTGTTGTGTGCGATTCAAGTCCTGTAAATTTGTTAGGGAGAGACTTACTGTGCAATATGAATTGCACCATATTTTGTACCCCTGATGGTATAGCATTTGAGACCCCCTGATGAAGACGTATTGTATAAAATGACAATGGCTATTATGGAAACTGAGATTACTGAAGCATTTGCTGTATTCAACCCTGACGAACTACCAAAAGAATTGAAAAAGACAGTAAAAGCAGAAGTTTGGGATTTCACAGGAGAAGATGTAGGATTAATGAAAAATGTGAATCCTGTAAAAATAACAGTGAAGGAAGGAATAAGTTACCCAAATGTTCCTCAATATAAATTGACACCTGAGATAATTGAAGGAGTTACTCCTATAATTGATAAAATGGTTAAACAAGGTATTTTGAGAGAAATAATGAGTAGTCCATGTAATTCACCAATTATGGGACTGAAAAAGCCTAATGGAAAGTTCAGAATAGTGCAAGATTTGAGAAAGATAAACAAAATCGTTGTGTCATGTTGTCCTATTGTACCAAATCCATCTGTGATTTTGTATCAGATTCCACATGATGCAGAATGGTGTACAGTGATTGATTTGTGTCACGCTTTCTTTTCCATTCCATTACAGCAGGATAGCAAATTTTTGCGTTCAGTTTTGGTGAACGAATTTTGGCATGGTGCTGAATCCCACAGGGGTATACAGAAAGCCCCTCGATATTTAATCAGATATTGAAAAAGTCCTTAGAAGACCTAGAAATGCCCGAGAATTCAGTGCTAGTTCAATATATTGATGACCTACTTGTGGCGTCAAAGACTCAAGAAGCTTACGTAATGGACACCATAGCATTGCTAAACCATTTGGCAGATGGAGGAATTAAGGTATCCCCATCGAAATTACAATTTTGTCAGAAAGAAGTACAATATTTAGGCCACAACATTGAAAAAGGACTGAGGAAAATAACTACAGACCGAATTAAGATAATAAAAGGAATGCGAGCCCCAATGATGCAAAGAGAAGTGAGAATGTTTCTTGGAATGGTTGGATATTGTCGTCAGTGGATAGGTAACTTTTCCCTGATTGCAAAACCTTTGGTACGCCTGACAAGAAGTGATGTAAAAGACCTCATTGACTTAAATAGGGAAGAACTAGCAGCTTTTAAACAATTGAGACACAGTTTGTGTGAAGCACCAGCATTAGGAATGCCTGATTATGATAAGGAATTTGAGTTGTACTGCAGTGAAAGGAATGGATGTGCACTCTCTGTACTAATACAGAAACATGGAAAATTGAGAAGACCGATTGCATATTTTTCAGCTATGCTAGACTCTGTAGCTGTAGCGTTGCCAGGTTGTTTGAAAGCAGTAGCTGCTACTTGTAAGAGTCTGGAACAGAGTGAAGGAATTGGGATGGGATATCCTGTGTGAGTGTTTGTACCTCATGATGTGGCAATCCTTTTAACAAGGAGCCGCACTCAGTTCATGACACATAGTCGACTGACTAAATATGAAAAAGTCATATTAGGTGCAACATATGTGAGCCTGACGAGATGCTTGAATGTAAATCCTTCAACATTACTGCCTGATGCTGAAAATGTGGAAGTCAGAGACAAAGTGGATCATGATTGTTTCGATGTACTTGATTTCTGTACCAAACCACGTCCTGATATAAAAGATGTAGCATTGTCAGAAAGTGACTTTGTGATGTTTGTGGACGGGTCATGCTTGAGAACAGATGAAGGAATTCTAAGTGCAGCATATGCAGTGTGCACAGTTGCAGCAGTAATGGAAGCATCTTACCTGAAGGGAGTAAAATCAGACCAGGTTGCTGAACTTGTAGCATTAACTAGAGCATGCAAGTGGGGAAAGAATGTGAGAGTGACTGTGATAACTGATAGTCAGTATGGCTTCGGTGTTGTGCATGATTTCGGTCAGATATGGCTGCAGAGAGGATTTCTGACTTCAAGTGGAACTCCTATAAAGAATGCTGAAGTGGTTGGGAAGTTGGTTGAGGCGATACAGCTGCCTAAGCAATTGGCCGTTGTGAAGTGTGCTGCTCATGTTCAGACGGGAGACTATGTCAATCAGAATTCGATCAACAGGGCAAAAGAAAGGGAAATTAATTCTTGTCCCCTACTGTTTACTAACATTGTGAGTACCTGGGAAGAAGTGAGGCAATTGCAGGAAGAAGCAGGAGATGAGGAAAAGAGACAATGGGTAAAAGCAGGATGTGCACCAAGAGAAACAGATCATGTGTGGATCTATCGAGATGGAAGACCAGTCATGCCCGATAGCATGGTTTCTGCCATGGCACCGATGTATCATGGACAAGCACACATAGGGAGAGACGCAATGGTTAGGTCATTTAAGCAAATATGGTATAATGCAAAATTCAGACTTGTAGCTGAGAGCCTTTGTCAAAGATGCCTTGTATGTCAGCAGTTCAATCCTGGAAGGAAAACAGTGGTGAGTCTAGAATCGATAGGTCGAGAAGGAGGGCCTTTCACCAGAATGCAGATTAATTTCATTGAAATGCCTCCTTGTAACAGGTTGAGGTATGTTGTAGTGATGGTCTGCTTGTTTTCTAGATGGGTAGAAGCTTATCCCACAAGAAGGAGTGATGGACTTACAGAAGCAAAATTGCTTTTGAGGGAATTCATCCCTAGATTCGGGTTCCCAGTTACAATTGAATCAGATAGAGGAAAACATTTCCATAATGAGATCATTAAATTGATTTGTGAAGCATTGAATGTAAAACAGAAACTACATTGTGCCTATCGCCCAGAGGCTTCTGGTGTGATAGAACAAATGAATGACACCATTAAAAACCGATTGGGAAAAATGTGTTTAGCCACAGGCTTGAAATGGTCTGATGTCTTACCTCTGGTATTCATGACTATTAGATCTATTCCAGATAGGAACACAGGTCCGAGTCCCCATGAAATTGTCATGGGAAGAGCAATGCAACATGTTTTTATACTAGTCAACAAGCTGTTGCCTATAACTGATGACTTGGTGTTGGATTACTGTAAGGGGCTGGCTGACGCAGTTCATTCTGTGTTTCATCAGGTTGGATCGGATGCCAACACCCTTGAAAAGTAGCAAGCTTATGATCTGAGCCCAGGAGACTGGGTCAGAATTAACGTATACAGAAGAAGGAACGGGGAACGGTCTGTTCCCACGTTGGGAAAAACCACAAGTGATTTTGACCACAACAGCAGCTGTAAAGTGTGCTGGTATAAAGAACTGGATACATGCTAGTCACACATTGAGAATCCCAAATCCAGTGGATAACAAGGAAGGAGAATATTTTGAAGAGTCAGAGACTAGTTCTGAATCGGATGCTGAGGAAACAAGAACAAGAGAATATCCTGAAAGGGGAGAATCAGAACCAGATTTGATTATTGTCCCAGAAAATATTCCCTTGAGAAGGAAATTACAGATTTCTGATACCAGCTCAGACTCAGAGACTGAACAAGCACAGGTACATTGGAGAAAAGCAGTGAAGAGAATCAAAGAAATTGTTGATAAGGAAGTTTTTGATAGAAAACCGAGAGAAATTCCACCTGAAATAACAAAAGTAGATGGACAGGTGCCAGATACAGAAAGTAAGGGAAAGATTCTTGCGGAAGACCCCCAAGGAGTTGTAGGGAATTCGAACACCCAGTTAGAAGAAGGGATAGTTAGTCAGCAGGTAGATTGTGTGCAAGAACCACGAGGAGGGACAGAAGTAGGACAAATTAAATAAGTGGTGGAAAGAAGAACAGCTGAAAGCAAAAAGCAAGTTGTAACAGAATCAGAGGATAGTGATGAAGTACCAGAAGGTCGAGTCTTGAGAAAGAGCATGGAGAGCTGAAAAGAATGATAAAGGAAATAAGTCGAAAAGATCAGTAAGAGATTAAATTTGGCCAAACAAAATAAAGAGATTGAGAAATCGACTGACACGAGTGAATTCACCAAGAGCAGAACAAGTGAATGAAGTATCTAGTCAAGAAAAATCGAAATTAGAAAATAACTACAGAAGAGGAAAACAAAAGAACAAGAAAACCTAATCAGAAGTATAAGTCGCCGGAATGGTCGTATGTGACCCTGCCTGAAATTAAAGAAGAGCCACAAAGCCAAGAAAACACAGAGGTGACTGTACAAGAAGTGGTTGAGGAAGACAAAGAATCAGAAATCCAGAGCGATATCTTGTCCGATATTGGAGAAGAAACTGATGTTCAGGAAGTTCTGTATCAAGATTACGAGAGGAAAGTGAAAGACGATCAAATGCCAAACTGAAGAAGACAAAAATGCTGTTAATGGAAAGACTATAAAATAAGGAGAAAGACATAACTGATAGAACCAAGTAGGTGCTTAGAGCCTTGGGTTAGACAAAACTAGTTGTGAAAAAGAAGAGGCTAAGTCAAAAGACACTGATCATTTTACGAAAATGGCAAACACAGAAAGTAGAAAAGCTAGATGTATGTTTCTTAGAAGGTGGTCTAAAATGTGTTGTTGTTGTACAGGATTACTGATGCTCTTATGGAGTGTATTAGCGTTGATGATCTCATTTAAAGTTACGCTAGAAACAATAGAAGGACATAGTGAAAATAAAACTAATATAGAAAAGATTCAGAAAGTATGTCCGACAAAAATAGATAGAAACTATCTTCATAAAGACAGGTCTATAAATGATTTTTCTAACAATGTATTTTCGAAACTACTGTATGAATATGTAAAGTCAATGGATGTGAGGGATTGCTACGTCTGCATGCAGTTACCTGCATCTGTATCTGAGGGAGTGACCTATCATCTCCTCCCAGTAACGTATGGAAAAACATGTAGTGTGATAGCTAGTTTGTTTTACAAAATAGGGAAATTAGAATATTATTTTTCAGATGTAGATAACATATTTTCACAAGTACCTGTAATTAACAAATTGAATAAAGTAAAACCTGCAAAGGTATTAGGTGAATTTTTGTTAGAAACTAAAGAATTAACGTTAGAATCTATATTTAGGAATAATCTAACTTGTAGTTTAAAGAAGGAGGAGAAAGTGTTCTTGGATATGGTTGAAGAAAGGATATTAAAAATGCAAAAGAAAGTACTTGAGGGAAGAGAGGAAAAGACAGTCTGGGATGTTAAAAAGGAAAAGCATTTGAAAGGAGAAGCTAGTCCAACAATGGCTTTAGATTGGCCTCAGAAAGGAAAGTTGTGTATTAGAAGGAATCAAACTGCATATGATAATTACGGTCGAATCATGGTGGATGGGGATTTAAAGGCGAAAATGATCCAGTTTTTCCTGGATTATATTTTATCTGCGGGAACAAGGCATATTATCGGTTGCCAGATCATTGGTATGGCACATGTTATGTAGGTCTGGTTTTCCAAAGATATTCCACATGGGAAGAGGAGAAGATGGTGTACATAAGTTAGGAAGTCTACTAACACGTAGAAAGAGAGAATCTTGGTCAGAAATTGTAGGAGACATTTTTGGAGCATTGATACCAGCAGTGGGAATATCTCTGAATGCACACAAAATTAGGAAATTATCAACAGTAGTGGATCGCTTGTCAACAAGCACCGCTGGAGAATTCTTATTGGTAAATACTGAAATGGTTGCCATGCGTGCCATGGTAATGCAAAATAGACTTGCCCTTGATATAATATTGGCAAAAGAGGGTGGAGTCTGTGGAATACTGAAAGTTCAACATTGTTGTACTTACATTCCGGATGAAAGTAAAGATCTGAAGATCTACATTAAAAATATAACTGAATTGCATGAGGAAATTGCACCACTGGAGGTTGAAAGTGTTTGGGAAAAGATTGGAAAGAAACTTTCTTCCATTATAGATTTCTTATTTAACTTGGGTGGTACATTTATAGGTAGGATCTTATTTCCATTAACATGTGTAATTTTTCTAGTATTAATTTTAAGACTAGGATGTTTATGTTACAAAAGGAAGAAAATCCAGAAAAAGTTCAAAAGAGAAAATTTGAAAAGAAGACAGAATAAGAGACAAGAAAGGGAATTTGAAGAAGTAGAATTAGAAGAAATGAAAGATAATATGTATAAAACAGCAAGAAGAGAAGAAATTGGGGAAACAGAAATGTGAACTAAACTAAAGAATTCATTTTGCTTTTTGTGACAAATTGATACAAAATGTTAATGGTGTGGTGATAAAAATCAACAAAATTTTGTATACCTCCTCTATTCTGCATAAAAGTACTAATCAAATAATCTATTAACTATAATATTATTAAACAAGTTTGCATGTTTATTAACCAACATTATTAATATTAAAATTACACGTGGGATTTGCATGGCTAAAATAACCTTTATGACTAAAATCTCTACGCATATTAACAATAGTATAAGTGGTAATTGGAATACTGCATGATATATGCTGCTTTTGTATGTCAAGAGGAGGACCGAAGAGGTAAATATAATGGCTTTAATTGTTGCTATATGCTAGATAAATACAAGCACATAAAGGGATTAGTAAGGGGTTAACATTAGATTTATTGTTTCTATGTATTAATGATTCTTTTGTGTTTGTTTCGCTTAAGTTAGCATTTGGGCCTAAATCCAAGATGGCCGCTGACACCACACGACGAAGTGGCCACTGTTCCACGAGGCGCGGAGTGAGCTGCGCAGGCGAAAAGAAATCTCCTAAACCTCGTGGCAACCTCTGTACCGAATGTCCCCTGTCAAGGATGTAGCATGGGACTCTGGCCAAAAAACAGAGAACAATCAACCTTACAATAAACCGGAACAAACTGACTTTGGACTTACTTATGACCTCACCCCTCGAACTGAACTAAAACTTAAAAGCTGACATCGGACGATCTCAACCAGCCAATCACGACTGTCCTAAATTATTAAATTGTATCATCTTTACTTTTTGTATTATAAAAGGGGGTATTGGAATAGAGAGGGACTCTCGAACGAGCTCACAAATGAACGAACGATCCACGAATGCTTTCGATCGCACTTTTTCATGAATCCTTGAAGGTTCGGATGCTGCTTGATCATCTGATGACTGCGAACTTTTCCTAAATCTATGGGCAATGATAGATGCTTGCACGTCTCTGGTCCTTTGCTGATCTTTGGGACTGTAACGTGCTGAGCAAAGAACTTTGAGCTTTGGTTTGCTTTCGGACGATCTATGACAGCCATTATGCAGAGCCAATGAGTTAGAGGACTCCATATAGCCAGATTAGGTAAATATGAAGTTCTGCGATTTACTAAAAATTTGATATAAAACTTTCGAAACTTTGACGAGACAAATGCAAACTAAATCATTATGACATTTTAGATAAACAATTATTGATTAACGAGAATTCATGAGTTTCATTTAAGAAATAGATTCTGAGGTCTTAAATGTGTTTTAGCTGGTTCTAAATCACCTTCAACCAATCCAACTAATTTGGTCCATTGACCGAAGAGGGAGGAGTGCCTTGATGTTTTAGGATTAAGGATCTATAGGCGAAAGGGCATTAATGTATATTTTGTAAATGACTTTTTCCTTCCCTGTAGGTTAGAAGGTGTTTTTCCCACATATCTGGCGCTTGAATCACTTATCCCTCCTGTGTGCGGACTCTTGAATAGATTGTGTGAGTGTTGGTGTTATGGGCCCCACCAATGAATGCATGTATAAATAAGTGTGTATGACGACGGGTCTGCGACGCAGGGAGGATATCGGTATATGTTGTTCCCCATTTCCCAGTCTTGCGCTGGATCACTGGCAAGTTCACTACACCCGACACACCCTTCTACTGTTGTCAATGTACCCCCCCCTGTAGGGGCACCCTGTTGGCCATTGCACTGGGGGCTTACTTCCACCATCAGTGATTGAGGGGAAAATATGAAATGGTCCAAACTCAAAGGTAAGCACAAACACCAGTGGCAGGCATGTTCTGCTGTTACCACGAACTGTGACCGGCTGTACCCCCGCTGAATTTCAAAACTCTTACGCAGACATCAATTTGATGCAATAGGGGTAAACTATGAAATATGAAGATGAGGCTCTCCGTTGCCATCAGTGTGCTACCTATGTTGCTATTTGACTGCATACTATCAGATGCTGACCACGCTAGAACTAAAATCATTCTGATCAATGCAGCTATGGTGATCCAGTGGTTTGATATGCTTTCTGACCCTCATTCAAGAGCTGCCTTGCCCCCATGAAAGAAACAGACCCAATGAAGACAAGCTCTCTGTTGGCTCACCTTCTGTGTGTCAAAGTGCACATACTGCTTTTGACTTTACCAAACACTGGCCAAGACAAAGGCTAGAATGCTGCACAGGAAGCTCTTGATGGGACAACTCAGCACTCCATTAAATCTGGACTATGAGAGGTTCATTTTTCATCAAGACAAGCAAGGCCACAACTAATCCTTTGGTAAGTCTATGCTAGGCTAAGAGATCCTGCCAGCATGTGCCAACTAGACAATACAGCAAATCCTACAGAGCTGCTATTCATCTCTTCTAACGTGGGAGATCCTGCACGAAGCAAAGATTACAATACCTACAATGCTCGACCTCAGCAGTTCACATAAAGTCATGGAGGCACGCGCTGCACACATGGAAGCCTCCTCACTTTCCACCCTTCTAAAGTGTACCCGTTGAGCCAGTGTCCGAAGTGAGAGGAGCAGTTTGTATGTTGACCCTCGAGAAGCAGCCACTTTGATGCTGCATGCCCAGCTAAATGCAAGACATGTTCGACCTGTGGAAAGGGCAGTTATTTTACCAGTCTGCAGATTGCCAGGGATGAGAAAAGCACAACAAAAGCTCCGGCACCCTCTCAAGAAGGTTGTCAAACACCTCAAATGAGCTGGAGGATGACTAATGTTCGGATGAGAAGAGCAGATGCACATGATCTATACCCTGAGAGGTGCAGCACAAGGAAGAAAAGACATTCGAAACCTCAATCTCAACTCAACAAACAAAGGTCACCGAAAACCTGTCTCATTGAAATTGGCATCACTGTGTGTGTAAAGTTCTGCCAAGATTATGGAAGCCTCAAACCCCGCCCGAAGCTCAAGTCCACATGAACCAAAGTCTACGCCTATGGCCGGCATGTTCTGCACCAGGGTGTAACACAAGGGGCGTTCAATTGTAGCCGGTTTCTCGGTCATCTGTGCTGATGGTAACACCATGATCAGCTGTAAAGCTACACAATCATTATGCTTAATAGCTTTTCCATGAGGGGTGCTGGAGTGCAATGCAGAAAGCAATGCTGAAAGAATACTCTGCTGCCTTAGAGGGCATTGGATGCCTTAGAGGGAAAACCGTCAAATTGCATATCGAGGAATACAGCTAACCAGTAGCCCTTAGTGATCAATGGATTCCATTCCACGTACTCGAGCAGGTTGTAAAAGAACTGAATGCCCCAATAGCAGCAGGCATCTTTGAAAAAGTAGAGGGATCCACCCGTGGGTGTCACCAGTCGAGATGGCATGAAAGCCAAAGCAGCCTAGTAAAGAAAAGATCTGTGTGGGTATTCAGCACCGAATTAAGAGGGAAAGTCATAGGGCATGGCTAAGCCGAGCAGGGGAATGGCCACCCATTAGAGTGCTCCGGGCACCTTCGCCCCATCCAACTGCAATACCGACACTACTTTTGCCCATCCAACTCCCCTAAGCACCACTCTGTCAGCCTAGCGGGTGCGCAACCTGGTGGATGAACTCAGCCGCTCCATAGAATCGCTGCCAGGCACCTGAAGCTGCTGTAGTAGCGCTCTGTGCTCAGACGGGATTACCAACCAGCCTCTGCTGAGCTGAAGCTGCCCGTTGGATCTCCGACTCTGGAGATCCCAGCAGAGACCACCCACAGCTGAACTGAGGTGCAGGGGCAAGAGAGTGAGGCCTACTGGTTCCCTTGTGCCTGTGAGATGCACTGCAGTGGTGTGGCTGCCGAGTGCAGCAGCCTAAGCAATCGACGAGCCCCCCACACGTTGACAATAGCCCAATTGCCATCCTCCCGGACTATACGCTAGCTGTCCAATGCAAAAAAGTCCTAATTTGTAGAAGCAAAACAAGCACTCGGAGAGCTGGGCCTCCAGTACACATTGCTGTTCACCGCATGGCTCACGCTCATCGCAGACTATTGCTTGCTCTTCTTCGACAAACCTGCGGATGTATGGGACTGGATGTAGCTCTCTCTTGTCTCCCACCCCAACCGCAGAGGCATAAACGACGCCGTAGAGCACAATTTGCGGGGGCGTCCGACAAGGCGATAGATGGATCTTTGCAGAGTGGCAGCTCTGGAGGCCACGCATCACCCAAGTAGCCCGCCCCACATGACTTCGGGGGACTTTCTGCCAGACACGTCCCATGCTGGCACTGACTCAGACCTGCCCTTTGAGGGCTTCGCCCGGGGCCCATGCCTGACCCCATGGATGGCCAACAACCTTTAACTCACTTCCTTCTGTTGCCCTTCACCATTTCCATTTGCAAGAGGATAGAGCAGATTTGAGATTTAGCTAGACTTGGATGCTGAGCCTGTAGCGGACGGCACACGGTGCTGTACAACAAACTGTGTACTGGGACGGTGAGCTATTTATCGCTTGATCCAATATGGTTACACAGTGATTGACCAACACCACCTACTGGAGCGCCTCTGCTGCTGGAGCAGAATTGTATCCCGGTTAATGGTTTGCTGAGTTTTGGGCACTTGAACGTGGTCAGTGCACCGTAGGAGGTGGGACTGTTTGATCAAGCTGGATGGGCACATAATATTCAGGTCATCATGTTGTAGAACTACACTCATTCGAGAATTGAAATTTCAGATGTCAATTGGTGAACCTGAGCTAGTGATGAGGTCTTGCGCTTGGAGTTGGTGGGCATGTCCTAGTACCTGTCCTGGTACCTGTATGGCTTCTCTGACACCTAATTATACCATTCTTACATGGAATGTCAGAGGCATGCATTCTGCCCATAAATGTCATCATGTATACTAGTATCTGAAGAGGAGAGGTGTTGACTTCGCAGTTCACCAGGAAACATTTAGCGTGACTCGTGATCTCTAGTCTGTAACGGAGATGGAAGCAACAGATTTGCGCTACCAACTACTTTGCCAGTGGAACGCTTATTTGGACCTGGGCTGAGGTCCTGTTCAGATACACCTCACAGAGAATAGACAAAGAGGGCAGATACACACCCATCCAGGGGGCTTTAGACGAGACACCAATAGAGCTGGGTAGCATTTGTGTCCCTAATATCAACCAGATTACATTCCTAGATTCTTTAGCGCCAGTGTTGGATGACACCACACATGGGATCAGAATAGCGGGCGGGGATAATAATTGCGTGGCAGACATCTCACTAGATCGGTCCACTCCTCCACTACTCAGTTCTCCAACTAGAAGAGTGGCCAACTATTTCCTTGAGTGGGTGGAGCACTGGAACCTACTAGATCTCTGGATTCATCGACATAAGCTAGCATGGGAATACTCATTTTACTCCCCAGTGCGTGACTTGCATGTCAGATTGGTCAAATTATTGGACTCTCCAGCAGTGGCAGGGATGTCCTCCCAGATAGAATACTTGGTTTGTACCTTCTTCGACCACAACCTACTCCTGATGCAGCTAGTTGGGGAAATAGGTTAGCCCCTATTCCCATATGGAGACTTCGCCCGAGCTACTGCATGACATGACTCAGTATTTAGAGATTCCTTAAGGAACACTATCAGAGAGTACTTTCAGCACAACAAATCAATTTACATTTACACATTCGTAGTTTGGGAGGCATTTAAAGTAGTGATCAGAGAGCACTGTCTGGGTAAACAGGTCGGAGTCTGAAACCTCTAGAGGCAGAGCTCTCCTGGTTGGAAGACACCCTGGGTGACCTGGAGGTCTGCATGTTGTTGAATCCTGCCCGGTGCCCAGACCACTTGGTTGTGCAGACAACACTCTGAAGCAGAGTAGAGGTTAGGGCTCTTCTTTTACTGGGAATTTCATTGCTCCTCCCAACTCGATGTACATTTAGGGAACACACACCAAAAGCGTCTTGTTTTTATAGAGTAGAGTTTTGTATAAGCAGGAATGGTAATACTGTTAGTTATACTCCTAACTTTGTTTGTGGTTGCTCTATTCCTTTTCTCGTGTGCTTTCACAACAAAAATGGGGTTAGCCTCTAAAATCCAATATATGAATGAGGATGAGATGCGAGGAGAATTCGCTTTTCTTAAGAATCTCGCCTAAAAAATGTGCCGAGGGTGAATAGGGCCGCTGCTAAACGTCAAGTTAGGGCGGCGTGGGATGTATTGAAAATACAGCGAGAGGCGCGTCGGAGGTAAACTCACATGGATGACAATTTGTGGAAGTCGAAGGGGCAAGTTCTGGCTGAAACTGGTGTAGACTGTTTAACGGTGTACTTCCAAATAACATCTTCATACAGTTAACTCTAGAGCTGAAATCCAAGCATGATAAAGACAGTGGTTCGTTGTATAAAACCACAAAATACTAAACACAGTTGAAACCAAAGTGGAAGAGCCCTACACTTTCAACTTGCGCGGAACACCTCCGTACTCTAGCGCTACTAAGGTGGGGAGGAGCGGTATGCACACTTGTCATAAGTATGTTTATCTTCCCAAATTATTCATTCTAGAGCCTTAGGGGCTTACAGTCCTTCCGGTGACATTTCTGTGCGACACTTGCTGATGTAGGCAAATATACTTCACTATAGATTCCATAAATGTACACATATAATACGGGTCTTGGGCAATCCAGAACAGGTGTAGTTTATTTATAATGATCCACCTACTAATATTCTGCCCCTCCCTCCCTCAATGTCATGACAAATGCAGACCAGTCCCACAATACCAGAGCCTACAATCTGATGAGAAGCTCAATATTTTACCAAAGTACAAGGTTCTGAGGTCTTGCAGCAGATCTCAATCTACAGGAGAGGAAACCAACAAAAAAAATGCATTATCGAGGTGTAAAATGAACAAGCATTGGCATAGCCAATAGGTCTCGCCTTTGGGACCTTTTAAGTGTTTAGCTATGCAGCACAATATCCTTGGTGCAACAACAAACTGTTGCATGGCTAAACACTTATAAGGTCCCAAAGGCGAGACCTATTGGCTATGCCAATGCTTGTTTGCTATGCCACCGGGTGGTCCTTGTAGGTGTTTTTATTCTGTTTTGGCATTTGATTTTTGAGAGGCATATTATATTTTAACCTCTGCTACACAGTGAAAGTAACTCATTTTCTAGTTAGAGATGCAATCGTCCGACTACTGGGGTGAATTTATATTTGGTGTGAAATTATTTCTATAAAAAAAGTACTTACAGGTCTCATCAAAACAAGGATTCGGGAGCAACTGAACCGCAAGCTCACGGTAGTGTTGCTTCATCATTCGCGTGGTCTCGCTTGTCTAAATGTAGTAAATGTGCAATTTCTTCCTAGTTTGCAACAAAGTAGTGCTAGAGGCAGCCCAAAATGAATCTGGCCTAAGTAAAATGGCGGAGTAGCCAACAGAGGAGTAGCCTGCAATGGCTCCCTGGATGCGGGGTGCCTAGCTTTTCAACTATGTTCTTTCATTTTAAAATAAGTTCACGGCCGTTCCCATTGGCAGCTGGAGTGGAGAAATCCTACTTACTTCTCGTGCCGTTCATTTAGACCAGCCCATCCTTACGTGTTCAACATCCCCGGCTGCCTCGATGTATAGAAAGAAGAGATTAACGTCCCTCTACCTCGGGTGGCAGTTTGCAGATCTCTCGCTGCCGAAGCAGTGCCACGGGCCTTCTTTAAACGCACTTAAATCTATTATGCTAAATGTTTCTCGGCAATGTGTTCCGATGTATCAATTTACCATGTTACGCGCATAGATATGATTAAGTTCGCAGTACTGCACTCGGTAAGAGAATTTACTAGGATTGACTAGAAAATAGAAAAATTGAGATTTAGTTCATTCCGCTAAACATACATGCATGCATGCATGCAGTGCTTTACATGGGCCTGTACTGTGAGCACTTCATCATTTGGAGAGGGGGGAATACCTGCACTTCTCAGCAGAGGTGCAATACTTTTAACTGGAGAGTACTGGCACTTCTGAGAAACACGCAGCTACTCTGGAATAGGTTACCACAAACACAAATAATGTATTAAACGCAGTGCTTGCGTGTTTACTGACATTCCACTAAATGTGCATGACAAATGGACAAACGCAAACAGCAAAAGAGACTGTGCCACATGAAATTCAATGTTGTTTTTCATTATAGAAATGCATCTTTTACCGTTTTGTCACCTGTGCCTGCGGCTGCCTTTAGGGTGCTCCTTGTTCTTGTCGCCAATGCCTGCGCTGTTGCAAGTTGTGCATAATTCAGCAAAGGCGAAAACTGTGCTTCGAAAACTTCCAGTGGTGTTCATGGCATTTTTCAAAATACCCCTTTCAGTCCCCTGCTTCTGGCATACTCTCTACACGACGGCTAATTGCTTTGCCAGTCAAACCAACCATGGAAGCTGTTCTGTTGCAACCGGAATAAAGACAAGCGTTGGCCGCGCGCGAGCGGATGGAGCCGCAATATGTGGTGGGGGAGGGGGGAAAGCGGGAGTTGTGTGTGCGCGTGCGTGATCGCGATCGCTCTGAAAGCGAAAGTGATCGCGATGACGCACGAGTTTTCAAAGTGCTGCTGGAGGCCGGCTGCGCGCGTGCACGATCGCGTGAACGCAAGCGTTAGGCCAGCCAGCAGCACTTTGAAATTACCACATACAAAATGTCTCTTAGAGCCAGCGCATGCGCTGGGCTCAGCGAGACCTAAAAAAGGGGAGGTGTTCTAGACACACTGATTCTTTCTCATTGAAGTGTGGGGTCCCACAGGGCTGTTTGCTGAACCCCACGCTTTTCAAAATTTACAACCACCAGCTTCTGCTATCCTTTGAAAGAATGTTTTGGTTTGAAATAGGTTTGCAATCCATACACATGCCAAAGATGCCCAAATTATTGGCCCCATTCAGAATAATCTCGAGGACACAAAAACAACCGCCACAGCCGCAGGTGTCTACTGCTACCGAATGGATGAAATCTAATTTTCTCAAAATAAACACAGACAAAAAACAAGATCATGTTTGGCAAAAATCCCTAGACATGGATATTTGGATGGTGACCGGAAAATTGAGGCTTCCGCCCCCATACCCACCAACCCAGGGGATATCATGGACAATTCTCTGCGACACACGGCAATAAGGGCACGGCATCTTACTTTTACATTCTTAGGCTACTGTTTTCAAATGTTCCCTTATTCCACCTGGCATTCTAGAAAACTGTCATCCAGCCCTTTGTTACCCCCAGGTTAATTTCGGGCATTCTCTTTAACTTGCCGTGCCAGCTTACATCATGAATCGCCTGCAAACTGTTCAAAACTCTGCAGGCAGATTCATCCTGGGGATACCCAAACCTGTGTCGGTTAAAGCCCATCTCCACTGTTTGCACTGGCTGCTTGTACACCAGTTAGTAATATTTAAGGCTTTGTGTTTCGCTTACAAAGCATTAAATAATATTGGACCTATTTATCTCAAGCAACAAGTTTCTCGTCACATACACAAATGCAATCAACTCTCTGCCACCCTTCATTTAGTGACCATCCCTAAAGTTCACCACACTAGATTAGGAGAAAAAACATTTTCCTACCTAGTTTGCCAAGCTATGGAACTCTCTGCCCACAGAATGAGAGGTCCTCTCAAACATGATCAATTCAGGAAAAACACTAAAAACATCACTATTTCAAATGCCACTATGAGTCTTTGCCCTTTTGTTAAGGCTCAATATTTAGCACCAGGACACCCTTGGGTAGCACTACGTTCAAAACTCTCAGTTGCAATTAAAATTAATTCTTAACCCCCCCCCTCCAGTTAATTAATGAAATATTCATTTTAGAAATTCATGATACAGCTTTGGATTATGCCATTGAGAACTGCCACAGTGTATTAAACATAGCGGTGGCCTAAATTGGAATACTCTGTCGTCTCAGTTTAGGCATTTGGGGGCAGGGATGCGAAGTGATAATTGGCTGCCTTATCCGAGATGGACAGAAAGTTGGCCAGGCAATGGAAAACTAGGCATATGATCTGTAATTGGATTCTTGCTCCAACTTGCAATTAAAGAACGCTTTTTGGTATTAGGTTTAACTAGTCCCCTTTTATGTCTGGCTAGAGAGAGTTTCAGCAGTCTTGCCAGCCTTATGTTTTCCAAAGAAATCACAATATACATAAATATATTCAGGAGGTGTGGGTCATGCCTCATCGTCCATTGTCAATCCCATTTTGTTTTACTCCCACCTCAGCATACAGCATGGAGCAAAGGACCAGCCCTCTTCATTCACTGGCTGTCCCGCACCGTGAGTGATGACGTTATTCCTGATAACAGTGCACAGCCACCTGAAAAGAGTGCATTTCAGGGCCATTGCTGGGGTGTCTGGGCTGCTAAGTTTCACTTTTATTTCTATATTTTTGCCAGTTAGTTTGAATATTAGACAGATTTACGCAAACATACATTAAAAACTTGACATGTTTGATAAGACCAGACCTATAGGCTTTGTCAATGTTCAAGAGTGATTAGTTTGACGGCCATCTTCTGGGCTTTTCGGAGGCAGGTCGGTTTGAATATGGCCGGTATGCGTCTAAAGTTGGGCCTTGCTATAGTCCCCGTTTGTACTGATCAAAATATTCATGAGAGGGGTGAAAGGGTCTGTGTCGGATCTGGTAAGGAAGAGGGGACTCCCTTTTGCTGCTGTCCTGACCTTGCTTCATATATTCAGTGTACTGCACTCAGAGCCGGACTTTCGCTCGATGAAAACTATAAAAGGATACAGACTCGCGCAGAGATGAAACCAGATTCATGACTGTCTTCATGAACAGTGACGGTTTTCTCGCGCACCCGGAGATGCAATGTCCGGTTTTTAGGTCTCGGGACCATCCGGTCTGCCGAAGGCAGAACCGGAAGTCGAGAGATTTAATGACTTGGAGAAGAGGGGCTTGAACCCGCCCCTCTTCTCCCCTGTTCTCCATTGGCTGGCCTCTTGAATGCTGGCCATCCATTGGAGAAGAGGTCAGTCATTCAGATTAGGCCCCGTCCTTTTTGGATCGGGGGGCGTGTTTTTGCAAGAAGTTTCAAGGAGGAGACAACAGCAAAACACGCCCCCGAATCCGAAAAGGACGCTGCCTTTCTCCGAGGCATTTCTGCTCTGCCTCGGAGAAAGGCGGTGGTGTGCTTGTCCTCTCCCCCTGCTCTCGGCTCCTGCCCTTTAAATATTTTATTTCCTGTCGACTTTCCCCCGTAAGGATTCGTTTTTAGCTCGAAGGCTGCGCCATCCCGCAGTACCTTTTGAAGTAAGTGGCGTGTGTCCGAATCCACTTCCCTTCTATTCCATCAGGAGTTACTCTGTGCACGCTTTGCCAATTTGTTAGGCGGGCCCTCCGTTCGCTATGCACCACATGGGGGCTGGACTGGTATCATTTGCCAGGGCTGCTTTGACTTCTCAGTCCGGCCTAAAAAAATACAGTTTGAAGCAAAAACGGGCTACTCTGTTCTGACGCGCAGCGCCAAATTAATATTCAAGCTCCGCTCCGCTCCTCACTTATTCGAACCCCGCCCCCCTCATCTTTCACGGCTGGGCATCCCCGCTGTTTTTGTTGCTTTGGTGTACTTATTTTTCTTTTTGTGTTTAATTTGCAGGCGGCCCCCATCCCGTTTTGATTTGTAGGAGCCCCTCTCCCCCACTACAGCCCGTTTTCTCAGACGTCCTCCCATTTGACGTGCTTGTTTTCCCAGGCAGGCCCCCTGGTGGTCCCTGCTCTGGGGGGTTGGAAAGCAGCCCGTTGCGTGTCAGACCCGGTGCATGTTGTATGTGTGTGTTTTCCTCGGAAGGGGTGGGGTGGGGGCAGCGTGATCTTTGCGGAGATATGGGGGGCACCTGGGCTACTGGTGCCTCTGCTCTCACTTTGGCCTTTCCTAACCCCCGCCCCCTCCGCCGCGCTCTCCCTCCCGAGTGTCACTTTTGTTTGTGAAAGGCCCCTAAGTGCGCGCCCATACACACACACCCCCCGGCCCTTGGTGTCTGGGACAGCCCTGGGCAGAGGATAGGCTTCATTGGGCTGTGGAGAGAGCGCTGCTGCTGAGCTGCAGGTCCGGGCACTCGGGGGCAGGGCACGAGGAGCAAGGGCAGAAACAGGGCAGAGGTAAAGGGCAGGCGGCGAGGACAGTGAGGGCAAACGGGGTGGAAAGTGATTAAAGGTAGCGGACAGGCGTCAGAGAGGGGCAGAAACAGGAAGAGACAGAAGTGTAGAGGTGCAGGACAGGTAGTGAGCAGGAGGGGCAGAGAGGCGACAGGAGCAGGGTGGGCGAGTTATAAAGTGGGGACGATGTGGAGTAATCGGCCATTCTACACCCTGACGGCCTACTTTTTAATTCAGTTTGGCGCCCCTCCCCCCACAGTGCATGACTAGCTTTGGTGAGGCCTTATTGTGGAATATATCGGTGAACTCGCGCTGATGGGATTATTGTTGGCAGGACTCCCCCGCCAAAGGCTGGTGGCTGGATGTACTGCAGGCGGGGGGGTGGACCTGGAGGTTGTAGACTGTCTACCATAAGCCCCAAAACGCTGGAGAATAGTGCACTGAAGATGCTGCCAGTGAACTGTGGGCCTGAAAGAAGGAATGCAAGTGTGGGTGAGTGTAGAATTTCTACCTTAGCACTTCAGCTCTCTTGCACGTTTTCTTACTACATTATAACGAGTGTCTTTTATGAGATTTTCCCTAAGTTTCACAGTAGATGACGGCATGGGTTCTTTTGCATCAGTGTCGCTTTGATTCCTTCCTGCACTCGGTGTAATTGACACTGATGTCCAGCACCCATACTCGTAAAAACCATAGTCTGTGAAAATGTGTCCTCCTTTCTTGGCCCAGAAATAGCTTTCTCTTTGACTCTCTCTCCCTTCCTTTCTAAATTACCTTTCTTTTCCCCTTTTCCCATTTCTGTTTCTCCTTTCCCCTTCCTTCCCCTTCTGGGTACTCCAGCCAGCCAACTGTGCTTCAGGGCCCTCGTCTCTTTGGGTAATGACGCTCTGGTGATTGTGCCAATCAGTGCCTTCAGGATGTCTTAAGGTCTAACAATGTCCATTCCCTGCCTTGCAGGGGGATGACGGAAGCATTAGCCGCTGCTCTCAACTCCCCACTTGCTTGCCCAGTCCGAGAGGAATGAGAGAACTCCTTCAGCTCTGCATCATTTCGACTCGTAAAAACAGCTAGCCAGCAGGTCATAGTAAAAATCAAACTGTTCCGCTTCAGGAGCCTAATAAGCAAGTTCAGTTCAGGACTCTGTGTGTTCTCTAGTGAGTTCAGTCCCAACAAGCATTTACACTGCAATGGTCTCGGCATTGGTAAAGTTAGAGCTATTGGCATTGCTCATGACATTATGTTTGTTTATGTTTTTGTTTTTAAAACATTTAAAGAAACGGCATTGTCATGAGCAATGCCAATAGCTCTAACTTTACCAATGCCGAGACCGTTGCATTGTAAATGCTTGTTTGCTCCATCCCCGAATTATTTCCCTTTGGATTCGGTTGCTTCTTTATGTGCGCCGAAGAGGGAGGCAGTGTCTGCACCCCCAGCAGGGCCTGCCTCTACAGCTTCATCGGATGTCTTTTATCCTGTGAAGTCCTAAATCGTATTTTCCAAAATGCAGCCTTGTGCCGTTATCCCGTCATTACCCCCGTGCCTTGTTTCATGGGCTTTCCACCTCGATAATTCGACTTCCTACAACAACCCAGATCCGGAGAGCTGCCTCAGAAGCATGGAGGAGGTCAGATGATGCCCAGCAGGCAAGCTCCTGCCCTGCTCTAGGACAGTATTCTCCTGTGTGTTATGAGCTCAACAAGTCCGCCGTAGAATACCGCATTGAAAGCTGGTTGTAGCAAACATGGTACGATCCATCAGGAAGTACCACCACAACCAGATTACTTTATTTTACCTCCTCATTTTATGTTAACAAGGATTCATTTTACTATCGATTTAAAGGTTCTGCGTTTGTACTAGTTAACACATTTTTTTTATCTATTCCTTTTTTAAAGAGTGGTAAAATTCACATTGCAGGTTCTTTACAAATACGATTGGAGAGAAAGAAGCATAAATTTATTCTGGAAATCTTGTAAAAAGGGCACTTTTTCCCCTGGGTTTAAATTGCACAACAGACCTGAATTTTAAGCACTGGCTGACCATGCCAGAGAAACATGATAACTAAAGATGACCATAGTTCATACTATCGTTTGGTGGGGTTCACACACTGATGCAAGAGCGCCAGTGAGATCATTCTGAAAGATCGTTTAAGGGGGTGGGGGCATTACTAACCCCAGGTGTTGCCTGCACTTCTAGGATTTAATTCTTGATCTTGTAGAACTTCTTATGCCTTTAGGTTTCCAGTGTCAGCAGCTGCGTTTGCTCCCGTCACCCTTCTACCCTATTAACCAGCAGCATCCTAAACTTTTCAAGAGTGATTACTTGGAAAAAAAGTCATGTCATCAAGCCTCTGTACATCAGGTCTACCATGGTACGGCCTAGTGGTACTCTCAGCCATGTGAAGATGCCTTTCTGCACGGTTCAGCGCTTTAGCACTGACCAGAGCCAGGGTAGTCCAATATCTCTGCTTCTGGGCTCTTTATATTATGTTGGGCGTTTGGTTGGGTACCCTTGCATTTTGTATCTTGCTACCGGAGAGGTAGGTACCAGGAGGGTAGGCTGGTGGTAACAGGAGGGATATTCCCAGTTAGCATTAAGAATAAGAGGGTATACCGAAGGCACTAGGTGTGATAGTTCTAGTGAGCAATAAGCACTTTGTCCTTCTATATTGTATTGTTTTATTTGTGTATACAGAAAGGCATTACGTGCCAATTTAATTTGGTCCACCGCATCTATAAACCAGCTCAATGTATGTATTGCCTACTTCGTATTGTGAACATCTTTCTACACGGAGGATGAACTTTTAGTGGTTATGTAATTTTGTTTTACCTTATGAATTACATATTTTTTGGGACTTGTTAGACTATGTACTCTGCACTTTAAACAAGGTATAATGTGCAGACTTCTCGAATAATGGAATTTTGATAATTTTATTGTCAATTAAGTACTTTGTAAATTCGGTGCATCATGAGAGGGCATTAGGACATTGCCATTTCTAATGTGACACAAAGGCGAATTGTTGCCCATTTCCTACAGTGTTGTGCTGCATTGTGTGAGTGCATAGGACATTGTGGTATGTTCTGGTTTTAAACTGTGAACATGGACTGTACATACAACTCTGCCAGGTGTGTGCGGCCTTATCCCAAAGCCCACTATATGATTAACTGGTGCTGAGTTGTGTGCTTTACAGTGTGGTGTATTGACATATTTTCTGTAGCAACTGTGAGCAGTGGTAAGCATGTGGAGTTAACTGTACTGTTGCCAGCTATATGCTTTGATGATGTGTACGTGAGGCTATAGGATGGGCTGGTATATAGTTCTGTGTAGTGCTTAATTTGAGCCGGTGGTTTCCGTTGCTCGGCACGGACACTTAACTGTCAACACAGACGCTTGTGTCAGTCTGCCACAAGGTGCCGCTGTTTGGCTAATTTAGACAGGACCTCAACAACTGTTAATTATTAATTCAATATGCATCAAAAATGACTAATACCTGCTGCCAAGGCCATTTTTATCGCTTTTCGGGTTCTGAAATAGTCCAAATTGTCACATTAGTGATGGTTAGTAGTTGTTTTGTTACTATCATTGGCAGCATAGCAGGTGTTATGTGTGGTGCAAGCTGCAGTGGCCTCCCGAGGAGAATCCTGGCACTTTTTATTTTTTTAATTTGTTTACAAATTAATCCTCTGGAAATGATGGTTGTGTGAAAGGAGCTGGACTTGTATTGGAAAACACTGCTTTGACAAAGGCATGGCTTTGGCACAGTGGTGTACCTCTTAGATATGCATAAGACTGTACAATCAGTACTTTCCTAGTGGAGATGCAAGTGTTGTCTACATTTCTGTAATATGCAAGCGGGCATGTAAACAAGCACGTACAGAATAGAAGGCTCCCAGTAGTCACAGCCATGTGACATTCCATGAAATCTGCATTATAGTTCATTGGCTGTGCCAAAAAGTCTAAGTTACGTTTTTCAACCTATGCTAGGGTTCAAGGTGTTCTGTAAAAGTCAAGGGGCCACCTGCCCATGTAAAAGCAGTTGTTGGTTTTCATAACACTCCATGACTCTAAACAGAGCCATATTACCCCAGAAGAAATCCTTACATCACTTCGCAGAGCCTGCAGATGATGAAAAAGAGTATAGGAAAGAACATCCGGTAGGCTAAACGTCTGACCCCTCGCAGGTTGGAGAAAAGGCAGACATTTGAAATGTGTACCAAGGCTATCTTACGAGGTAGGGTTCAAGTTCCTTTTTGAAGTATTAGAAAAACAGCATGTTTCTTTCCATGGCGCTAAAGAATGACCTTTGGTGAAGTTCTGAGAGCTTCGGAGACCCAGACCTCTATTGTATTCGGGGCTTCACGAGTCCAAACTGTGATAAACCACAATTACCTAGCATGTACATAGACTCTGCTTGGTCGGATGACGTAATTTCCGGCGAGGTCACAAATACTTAACGGGCATAATACATCACTGCCTTTACACAAACGAATCTGATACACTGAAGCGACCAAAGAAAGCAGGGAGGATCTTGCCACGAGCCAATCAAGCAAGTGCAGGGGCACATGTTTGTAACAGCATAAAAAGAAAAGTGGAAACACAGGACAGAACCTCATAATATTAACAAAAGAGTCAGAGCTGCCAGGTTCAGGGAAGTCTGGGTTCTGCAGGCAAGGGACACGTTTGTTGCATTGTTTCTCATCAGTGCCTTCACTTGCCATCACAGAAAGCAAGCAGTCCCCGTCGGTATGCAAGGACTACTGCAGCAACTTGTCAAGGAGCCATCCCTCCCTGTGCGATGGGACTGAAGTGTAGGAATGCCGCCAACCATCACAGGCTGCACAGGGAGAAGCCCCCTGGAATACCTTAGTAAATGGAGGCCGCAATTTGTTGCTTGCTCAGATCCTCTATAAACGGTACTCCACTCCTTGCCAATGATTTTCCATCAAAAATGCCTAGAATGTGTAATATTTGATGAGAAGTCACACTGCACATGTGCATGTTATTTACCTAGGAATTCATAAGCACCTCAGTTAGCATGCCTCAGTGAATTGGTTTTGCTGCCCCCGCCATTGTCCACCCCAAACTCTTACGCTGCCCTCTTCAACTAGCTTAATATCTTCATGCAAACACGAAACACACTCGATTGAAACCCTGTCCACGTGCAGACGAGCCCTCCCTTACAACATGCCATCACCCTTCCCAATAGCCACAGGTGCTAGAAGATGCAATGTGCTGCAACTGAGCACCTCCTGCATTTGCTACAGTTACCCCCACATTGCTAATCATCTGAGGCAGAGCAGGAAGTGAGGACACTAAAATAGGCTGAAGATATCCAGACAGGAGAACACAATGTACATCTCAGTACCAACCCTGAAGCAAATCTGACAAGTGATTGCACACAACTTACTTGATGTACAGAATAAAGTAAATGACTGCCGAGTAGAAATTGCACATTGACATTAAAGCACAAGCCTCTAACTAGCAGGAGGCTGGGATGGCATGGTTACCAAGGGCACCTTTCAGAGCCGCCAGTGTCCTAAAGCAGTACAGACAGAGCCTGCCACAGAGCAGTGCACGCTGCAAGGGTAGCAGGAAGATAATATGCATCATGTTTAGTTATCTTTTCACTCTAATGGGATAAGCAGTTCTTTATTTGGCTAGAATGAAGAACAGTTCTAAGCGGCAAAACCTTACTCTAGTCCTACCTGGTTGAACATCATCTCCCCTAACTTCCCTCTGATGCAGAGGCAAGTAGAACAGTGGCATGCTTGACATGATCCACACCCCTAGAGCATTTTTCTCAGCGTGGGTCCATATAGATTTAGCCAAAGGTTTGAGATATGCACTGCTAGCCTCAAAACCAGCTCTGTAATATTTGTCCATTAGTAAATTTAACAAAAAATATGAACATGGCCGAGTTTATCAACTACAAAATATCTTGGGAATGTTACCATAAATAAGCTTACAAAATAATCCTGGTCCACGGGTTAACCAGAAAGCCAAAACAAAATAATCAGAGCTAGCAATCTGAAGTTTATGAATGGCTAGGCAGGTTCTACTGTATTTCTTTCAGCAAAAAGTAACTTGGCTACCGACTTTCTTTTGTCAGCCCACTGAAGGCATTACAGGAAACTCTTGTGAAAATCTCCCTGCAGGGTTTTGGACCAGCAATGGCTAAAGATGACATAATTAGATGGTTGGAGGTTGACGATTTCAACCATTTAAAGAGAAACAAGGTCAACCATGCTACTTGGGACTTGAACTAGTCACCAAAAGTGAATATAGCCCCTAGTGCAGTAATAGCTTATGGCACACACTGTTGTGCATATCTCTCTGGAACTTAGGAGTCCACATCTTATAAGTCATCGGATTCTTGCCAGATATACGATTGAGAGGTGGTCTTGAAAATATTGGTTGATTGTTATATGGGCAAAGTGTCCCCCAAGAATGGAGACACAGGGGCATAATTGATATTCCACTATTGTAAGAAGCGTGGCAGACAGTTCAGTTGGGATCACAGTGCTGATGTATCCTGACAAGAGACAAAGAACCTTTAGAGATAGATGTTTCTTCAATGCTGATAATCAAATACTAAATACAATGGGTACCTTTTGAAGAACAAGATGAAGGACTGAAGACCATTACTACAAATGTTTACTCTCAAACCGCTGTTTGCATGTATGAAACTGCTACAAAACTAATGGTTATGTATCCATATGGTGACCTCAAGTAGTACAAATGGCCGATGCATGGCAAATATGCTTCAGAGCCACTAGATGAAAATAGGCCAAAGTGAGGTGGCTAATGCAATGTAACAAGCTTTAAAAAGCAAACTTACACTCAATGATATATTCAATTTCTCATTATTTTTCCTCACCCTAGACCTTAATATTCCCCAGCAGTACATCTGAGATGTTAGCACATGCAACAAAATGGTCAACGTCGCTTCCAATTGGCACTCCAGAAGATAGGCACATCATCACGCTCACCTCCGTCACATGAAGAGGCAGATGGGAATAAACTCTAGTTTGAAGTCCATAAAGATAGACCTGAACGTTCTTTGTGATTCACCATTACATTTCAGTCTCCAGTTCTTGGCTAGGGTGGAAGCACCAATCTGTGGCTGGTGATTACAAGAAATGTACATTAAAACAAACGACGCCTTCCCCGTATACACTGGGGAGTTAGGAACAGAGGTGTATTGTATGTTACAGATTGTAATCATCAACTTGTAATAAATATTTGAATCACATTTATCATTATTCTTTGTGTACCATTGCCAAACCAATGCCCGTCTCATCATCAATGTATATTTGAATCACATTTACCTATGTGGTAGGAACTGAATCTTTGTTCGGTGGATGAAGGAAAAGCAGCTCCTCTAGATATATGACTGACCAGGTGGGGATCCATAGCACTAAGTTTCTAAGGAAAATAAAGTGTGTATCCGATTTGAACCGCAGGAACTCAATTACTAAGGACAGAGCAGTGCAGATAATCTGTTGCCTGAAAATCTATTGAAAGCGTGTTTATCATGTGACTAACCGTTTGGTGATTGCATTGTGCTGTATTTCTCACTAGTTGTCTTGAAAACGCAACGGGTATTGCATAAAACATGTTATTTATGTACAATATTGCGTCTTTCTCAATCAAATTTATACATATAATGGTACTCAAAGAATACTGATAAATATGACTGAAATATTTATTACATGTTGATGACTGCACAAACATTTGTTTGCTGTTAATCCAATTGCTATATTGTAACTACTATAATGAATTTAGAGAATATGAAATTGCATTCTTGATTTTTGCGGAGCTTCTTGCAGGACTTTATAACAGGTGCATATGCAGTAATAATAGGGTAACAATTATTTAGAGGCCACCTACAACTGGACATAAGCTCTTAGCCCGTTTTGATATCTTGTCTGAAATCAAAGCAATATCATCTCCATATTTTCAGTGTAAGCACTAAAAGCCTCCTCTTCTAGGCACCGAATGTTTACCACAAATAGACATTGATCAAACACAAAAAAGACAATGGCCTTGGATATGCCAGTGTTTTGGTAACATATAATAACCTTGTATACATAGCACCTCACGGAGTAGTAAGCGTGATTATTATCCAAAGTAACAGTACTCATTTTAGAGATATTTGAAGTGACTTTAAGCTTTTAGGAATCAAACTCGCTGCATGCATGTGTGAGGAGATATCAGCAGTGAGCATTTACCTCACTGAGTCAATAAACCGTATGAAAAAGTAAGCACTGGCAAAACCAATAGGTATAGAGTTGTTCGCCAGCCTTTTGCCAATTCTTGTTTTGCCATGCCTTGAGCAAAACTCCATTGTTTGGAAAGCAGCTTGGCGTTTGGTGATGTAAACAAACACATTGACTATAGGCAAACATGTTTGTGATCTATACAAAGCACAGAGTACCATAGTACTCCCTGGCACTAAAGGGAAATACTTTATGTGTGGCTGTTCTCCATGTGATAGTGCAGCGTGCCGTAACTCATTCTGAAGTTAGCCAATGGCTGAAGTGGGGTGACAGGTTGCCCCTTGACCCTAGAGTGGGTTGAAAAAATGTGAATGGCACAACCACAGACAAAGAGATTAAGTGCAGCTGAAAACCATATGAATAACTATGTCATACATATCATTTTAGTAAAATGAAAAGGTTTAGGCGAACACACACCTAAAAAAGCCAATTGTGCCATTGCCCGTCAGCCTCTAGCCTTTGAGAAAGAAAGAAGGAATAAAGGAAAGAAAGATGGAATGAAGGAAAGAAAAAGGCAAGAACTAAGGAAGGAAAGGAAGGAAGGAAGGAATGGAAGGCAATATGAACCTGCACGGCGCTGGGAGAGACAGGTATTACGGCCACAGCACACGTTGACGAAGTAAGTGTGACCACCCTGACAGACCCAAGGGAGGTTGGAGAGATCTAGGATTGGGGCATTGATACACCGCTTGAGTGGATATTGTCTGTTGTCCGCCGCGGTGTGACAATACTACCGATAACCTTCTCATGGGGCCATTTTGACCCGTTTTTCCTATGAGTGGGCGCTACCATCACATCGTATGAGCCTCCATTCACTCACCATGTCATTTCTTTTATCCTCATGTCTGTGTGACAATAGGGAGCTGTCCTCGCTCCCCCACCAGTTCAAGTTTAGATTTTAAATGAACTCGGTAAGCGTTTACTATGTGTAAGATGGTGCCCCTGTCTCCTAGCAGCGATGCCTGATTTTAATTGTTACTTTGATGCATAAATGAGCGCGGATTTCGCGCTCTTCTATGGGACGCCAGTCTATGAATGATATATGCCACGGGGCAGTTGATTTTCTACTATGGCCTCCGTCAGTACTATGACGCCCATGTTGTCTGGCTATTTTCATTGGGTGGGTGCACACCACTGGAGATGTTTTGTTTGTCTTCTCACAAAGGGCACTGCACAGTCCTTCTGACACTTGCTTTTATTAATTTTGTTAAATGTTCCTCTTGGAGAGCAAGGTGGTCTACCACATTTTATCTGGGCAGTTACTCAGAAGGGTGCCTTCCCCCCTACCCCTGGATCAGAGGAGGTAGGGTTACTACCCATGGGATCATTTATATGCGAGTCCTGAAGAAAGCCGGCGTATTCTATTTTGCTGGCTGAAATACGTCGACGGTTTTGCAGAGTGGAGGGGTTGGCGACTCATAAGTTCCCACATCACCTTCCACTGGTCTTGTATTGACCAATTTATTCTGGACAGGGTACCCAGTATTAAAATTGTAATATGGATTCCCTGAGTCCAGTTTTAAACACTGGTTTTGCACTTATGTTCACTTGTGATCCTAGTCTATTTTCACTTTTTGTGTTGTATTGTCTTCCCCCTCCCTATTGCTTCACCTCCTGCGTTGGTCTGCGCGAGGTGTATTAGCAGCCCTATGATGAAGCATGACACAGTTTGTTGTGTGAGAGGGCAGTTTTAACTCCCTTGTGAGTTTCCCCTACCTTTGATGACAGCACTTTTGAGTACACAGTCCCTCTTCTATGTTGTAGGAATATAGTTATTGCAGGAGGTCGAAGTGGGACGAATTTCTCCAACCCCTTACTTTTTGTGTGAGTTGAAGTGGGATGACCCCTGCCCCATGCTGTAGTGGGCAGAAGAAAAATGTGAATGACACAAATAGACCAATGGATGAAGAAAGCTGGCTGAAAGCCCCTTTCAATATGTATGTTGCGTATTACCTACTGGCGGTCGCCAGTAGGTATAGTTGGGACCAAGTTTCCACAGATATATATATATATATATATATATATATATATATACACACACATACAAACACATTTATATTGTTTAGCACCAGAGCTAAAAACTGTAGACACTAGTCAAATGCCAAGGCAACCAGAAAAACACAAATGTGTATAAAACACAAAGCCAAATTTTTATTCTCACTCTAAAATACATTAAACACAGTTGCCAGAAATAAATTGTAAATTGTTATCAAACTTGCCTAGTCTTATGGTTTTCAATGCCACTCTAATTCACATAAATTTCTAATGTATCTATTCTAATTGGTCAACCCACTGTTGCATTGTCAGTGCAGTTGTATCCCAATTCAAGTAAACACGAATCCTGGGCTCAAGGGTCATTCTGTAATTTGGTTAGTCTTTTTTACGTATCTGTACACAGGTTCCAGATTTTGGGATCTCAAATAATCACAATTACAAATAAACATCTTTTGCCCACCCTGTACATGACCGCTAGTTTCAGATTAGCTCTTACACCATATAATGGTTGCCCACAGTCTTAGTTCTATGGTCTCTTTATACTCTGCTGAAGGCTGTTCATTTTTAAATTATATGTATAAGCCTCCTCGGGATCTATAGATCAATGTCAGCTCGACTTTGGGAGACCAACTCTAGACGGTCTCTGAGCTAGCCTCATACTAAATGGGGGACTGCTGCCTCAACGGAGTCCAAGACAACTCGATTAAGACAAACTACACAAACACCAAGAAAAATAGCTATTTGATGCAATCTTTCCATTCGTCTGGAATGGTCAGTTCAATAACAAGGTAAGAGTAGACAGCCACATTGGTCTCCGAACAGCAGGAGTATGTGAGATTGGCTTGTGGTTCATTGCAAGGCCATTAAAGAGCCCTGCGCATAGACCAGAAACAACCTTTGCCCATTCCCTCCACCCAAATGAGGCGATCCCGCTACGATAGGGTCAAAAAGAGCAAGATTGGTCCAAGGTAGGGCGTACCCAGAAACACACTAACGATACCAGCAATCAAAAGGAACCCCAATCAAATCTACAGCAATTAAGATGTTAAAGCCCAATGCGCCACCAGACAATTAGGAGGACCCCCGGATAATAACCCTACCTCTTGAAGGCAAGAAGGGCTACAGAGAGCCAGCCAGGGTCAAGAAGTCAGCCACTAACTGCTCCAACCCTGCAAACTACTCAGATGCCTCAACTGATAATGAAATATTGGTGATTTCATACCAGCCAGCCCACATCTGTAACCTCACTTCTAATGACTCAAAGTAGAAATGACAACAACAAAAATCAGATTAGCCCTGGAACTTAATTAGCTGCCAGCAACGAAGACATTTACTTAAAATAACATCTCCATTAACAAGATGACATTTGCAATGCAAGCCCAGAGAACAATCTCATTTGCATATCTAACAGGGCATTTTGAAGATTTACTACAGCAATATACACAGTGTGCCACACGGTTCCATCCCTGCCCAATTTCCCTAAATTGCAAGCGATGAAGCACCATTCACGTAAACCCATACCTACCTAGTGCCTTCCTGCAAAGAGCTAAATCAGGAAGAACAAGTGGGGTGCAACCTAGAGGGAAGCCATTACATATCTGAAGACAACAAAAGAGGTGCTAATGAATATTTTAACAACTAAAAGAAAAAGGCTGGTATCCTATGCCAAAGGATTTGACTACTGCAGGATAGGGTGGGGCACCTTCATTTGCAACTTAATAACAGACACCCGCGTTTAGTGGTTTGGGTCAAGTTTGCAGCGATAACAGGAGCTTGAATAAATTGCCCAAGAGAAACATGAAAAAAGGGAAAAGGACTCAGGGATGTGAGAGAAAGAAATACAGAGCAGGAGATCAAAAATAGCAAATGACCAAGAGGGAGTGAAAAACAATGAGAAAACAGGTGAAGAGGTGAGAAGGGTGGAGTGAATGGAAAACAGAGGACAATAAGAGAAAGCAAAAGGTGGAAATGAAGGCAAACCGATCTTAAGCTCAGGTAGCTACCCTCAAGTCTGACATTTCTTTAAACCCAACCTAATTCTGCACAGCACTCTACATAGATTTTTTTTTTTACCACCCTGAACCTACTAGTGGCTTGAGTTGCTATCAGGCACCAGCTCATACTTTGCATCATATACTGTCTTTAGTGATGCAAGGCTAGGTTCTCAATAAAGGACAAGTTTTTTGCGGCCAATGTCCGACTGACCATGAGCACATCCAAAAAAGCCGAAAGTGGGAGAATCTTAGGAGTGGCTATGAAATACACACCCCAATCAATTATCAGTGCAAATGAAAAGCCTAATAGGCTCAACAGTGACAATAGGAGATTGAAAAATTGTTCCCATGCGGCCCGCTTGGACTTTCCATGCGGTGTTCAGGTGCCACTTGCTTGGGAATCAACACCAAGTCAGCGTTCTTGAGCCGTATGCTAGGCGCTAGCTACAGCACCATATACCCACAACGTCACAGATAGTGTTTATAGAAGGAAGGAGACCAACCGAGGGCAGAACACATTATTCCATTTAATGGACCTCTTCACTGGAAACGATGTCCCAGCAGAATTACAGGCTATCTCTCGACCATCTGCCTTGAAGAGCGGTCTCAAGACTCTCCTCGTGGTATACAGCAATCGCAATAAAAAAAACACCATCACTTTCAGCTCCGCTCTGCATTTAGCCTGTAAATAAGTATATGCTGCCCAAATGTTCAGTGTCGAATGCGGCTGAGAGATCTAATAGCACCAGGAGAGTGGATTGACCACTATCGAATGCTAGCCTGATGTTATCCATGACAGCCACCAGGGCTGTCTCCGTACTATGCTTGGGCCTAAAGCGTGACTGCGATGAGTCAAGGCTGCCTGAAGATGCGACGTGGTCTGACAGGTGTTTGTTAATATACTTTACTAAAAATATTGCTCAGGAGAATTAGAAGGGAATCTGGTCGCAAATTGGAAAGGTCTTCCATAGAGGCCTTTGTGTTTTTACAAATTGGAATGACTTGTGCCGCCTTCCAATCAAGTGGAAGATGACCCTCCTTCAATGAAAGATTAAGAAGGGAACAAATAGGAGCTGAAAGTTGTTTGGCAAGAGAGGAGGAGATTTTAGCTGGTACAACATCGATAGGCAATCCTGACTTCACTGTGCGTAATAAGGCTTCCACTTCCTCACAAGTGAGGGGAGGGAAGTTCTCTATCAATTGCCCCTTCCAACAAGGAAAAGAGTTGTAGGTCATGTCGACCGACTGTGAACTATCTGCCGTGATAATCTTGTTATAAATGAGGTCAATTTTTTGTATAAAATGTTCTGCTATAGTGTCACAGAGGGCTTGAGATGGGGCTTCCTCCAGATCCCAAGCCTTGGGGTTAGTAAAAGATTTAATGATCTGGAATAAAGCTTTGGGGGCATTCCCTGCCAGGTTTAGCAGTTGGGCGATGAAGGATTTCTGAGCCATTTTTATATTTCTGAGATACTGAGAGATATCCTATATTTCTCTTGGTCATCTCTGTGCTGAGTACGTCGCCATCGCCTTTCCAGTGTATTCTTTTTGTAACAGGGTGCACAGTCCCTGCTAACTAACAGTAATAATGTCCCCTTAGTCCAAAGAGAAGAGACTGCGATAGATAGGAAAGACGTAAACTGGATCTGGTCAGCAAAGGTTTGGGGACTGGCAGATATTTTACAAATTAAGCACTGCTGCAGAGATGTTATGGTAAAAAGATGACCGAGGCCTAGAAAGTTTGGCTTTGGGCTAATTGAGTGTGTGGTGTCGATTTATAGGTAGCCAAGCAACAGGTGGCAATCCGAGGAGTTCACTGTGTAGAAGATTATTTGTAGTGTGGAGGCACTTCGATGAGGAGCAAGAATTTCTACCCCTACAGCCCTGTGGACTGCTTTGCAATTTTTGCAAATTAAGCAAAATGACTGCTTTTGAAGTCTGCATTCTCTTTGAATGTGTGTCCAGTAACAATCTCGGATTATTACCACAATGCACCCTGCAGATTTCAACAAAGAGCGGTTACAATACAATCTATGGGCGTGTACTAAAATGCCATTGTGGAGATGTCTTCCAATTCAAATGGTCTTGGAAGTCATTGTTACCACTCCTGTGAAATTAAATGAAGTGACTAAAATTTTGGATCAGTATGAGGACTCATCCCTTGCAAAGTTGTTCAATAGTGTTTTAGCGAGCTTAATCTTGCTTATGCTGTATGGGACCTTTTATTCTCCTCCCTCCCTGTAATTCAACAACGCCAGGGTACCTGTGAGGTGCCAAGATGTGCTTTATAAATGATAGAAATAAATGTCTTAATAATTGAAGTTGGGAAGGGATTAAACAAAAAGATAAGATTCTGAATTATGCCACAGAGGGATTCTCAATTTAGGAAGCATTTAAGGAAAAACGCTTTGAGAGATCCGGCAAGCAAGATTCAAGGCAGTCAAATGAGAAATGCATTCAGGTTCATAATTCAAGAGGCTGCAAAGCCATCTATGGGTAGGTTCATTCAGCAAGACACTGATCTTGGGGCTCTGCCATGCAAAAACCATTATGCAACAGAATAGACAGAGGATTCCCCTGCTGTTAGACAGATGCTATATCTGCCCAGTGCACCTCGTTAGTGATGGAGTGGGTCACCTTGAGAGTTGCATCCAGTTCTGGAGAAGATAACTCTAAAGGATTAAAGATAGACTGACAACAATCCAGAAAAAGTCTACCAAGATGGTGCAAAGTCTACAACACATTCTGTGAATGGGGTGAAAAGAACCTAAATCTGTACCAAGTGTAGGGGGCTACTCAAGATGAGAACCATTTAAAGATCACACATGAATAAAAACAGACCAGCAAGAGAAATATCAGGTTGAATCATATGGGATTATGCAACACAACTAGTTGTTGGAAGGGTAAATAATGAAGTTACTAGAGTAAAATGTATGAAACCCAAGAAACTGTGTTATGTTACGAGAATTAGAGCATAAAACCAGTTCTAAAATTTAAAAAGGATTTACAGAGGAGGGTACAACCAGAAAAGGAAAGCACCAGAAATTATCACGCAAACAGCTATCAATGGCAGATAGAACAATCAAATAACCTAGAGTGAGTCAGTAAGTTTTGTTTGCATAATGAGGTTTGGTTCGTATATGTTAAGAAGAATAAGGATAACGCCAGGAGAAGTGACGGTAAGGTTGCGTTTATTCCAATAGGATCCTTACGTCCTGCTTCGACCTCCACACACCAACATTCTACCGTGAACTCCTTGCCAAGGTTCTACAACCTGGGCAGTACAAATACCCAGGATAGGAAAGGGGGGGCGGGGGGCAGAAAGGGAACACGGGAGATTACAACACACCTCCCTACTAAAAGGAGGAAAACCGAAAACAATGGCACAAGGAAGGTAACAATCCCTAAAGGGAAAAAATAAGTGGTAAGAGATTACAAAGGAGCAAATACAAATGTAATATGCACATAATTGACAACAAGTCAACAAAAGAGGATTGGAAGGCATATGAAGAAACCAGAGAGAAATACACCAATGAGTTACATCTTATAATCGGATTGCCAGATAGGTGGTCTGCGTAACCTTGCATCTCTGGGATCGCTATCCGTGGAGGGTGGACTGCTTTGACTGTCTCCCTTAAAGGATATGGAAACAGAAACACTTGGGCAGCCCGCTATGTTGTCCATGCTCCACATGCTGCCGTCTTCCAGCACTACAGAATTGTTGTGAACACGTCTTATTCTCTGTGGATTAGAAAATGAGGAGATCTTAGATTTGGTAACATTGGGTTTCTTGACAACCACCCATTGGCCTTCTCTCCAACACTTGGTGGATGTTCCCCAACGTCTGTCATACCTGTGTTTATATTCTAATTGATGTTTATCAGCTTTTCTGAGAACATCTTCCCTGTCCCCCCAAACAGGAGACCCACCGTTAAGCCAATTGGGTGTGAGTTTTGAACCAGGGTTCCTTCCTTTAAGTGAGATAAATGGAGAAACTCCAGAGACTGCATTGGGTGTCGTATGGTACAACCACAACATTTTTCTAATGGCTTCCACAACCGGTTCTCGTGAAGACAATGCAAGTTGAATGGTGTCCTTTAGCATCCTGTTAGCCCTTTCTACCAGGCCATTACATTAGCTTTTGGGCAGTAGAGAGGGGATCTGAGGTGAGTAATAGATAATGTGGTCATAAACTGCTTCATTTCATCTGAAGTGAATTGAACTCCATTGTCTGATATTATGATGCTAGGAATGCCTTCTCTGGAAAAAGTTTCCCTCAAAAATTCAATCAATGATGCGGTAGTGATGGAAGAAAGCATTTTCGTAACAATCCAATGGGAATGGTAGTCAATGAGAACAAACAAGAATCTATGAGAATGACATAACAGGTTCAAAGGACCGATAATATCCAGCCCTAACTTGTCCCAAGGTTTGGTGGGGATTGACACCGGCAAAAGTTGTGATTTGCGGATGATTTTAGTTTTGTCGCTAGTGCCGCAAGCCACACAATTCTTTACTTCACTCTCGACTAGAGAGTCCATGTTAGGGAACCAATAGTTCTGTCTGATTTTGCTCTTCGTCATGTTCCTACCAGGATGGCCTTCATGTGCAATATGAATTAGCCGTTCATACATATTTTTTGGAGGGATGATTCTACTGCCTCTATAAACAAGGTCTCCAACAACAGACAAATAATTTCTTACAATCCAGAACTTACAGATAGCTTCAGGTAAGTCTGTTATAGTTTTAGGCCATCGTTTGCAAATTACATTCTTAAGTATGGCGAGATCACAGTCATCCTTTAAGGATTTCTCCCATTCATCTTTATTGATGGCTGGGATTTCAATTGCAAGGATGGTTTCATCAGGAGGGTTGTACATGGGATCTTCACTGGTCACAGGAAGTCTCGAGAGACAATCAGCTACCTGATTGTCAATGCCTGGAACGTAAACCATGGAGTAGTTAAAGCCTTGTAGACTCAGTACCCACTTGGAAATACGTGGAGTGGCATTTTCGAGACATTTCGTGGAGAATAAAGGGAGTAACGGTTTGTGATCTGTCTTTAGTGAAAATGGAATTCCCCAGAGGAAATACTTAAAGTGGTTTATGGCCCAATAACAGGCTAGTGCCTCTTTCTCTATTGTGGTGTAATTGAGTTCAGCAGCTCTTAAGGTTCTTGAAGCAAATGCTATCACTTTCTCTTGACCATTTACTAACTGTGTGAGAGAAGCTCCTAACCCCTTCATGCTAGCATCCGTAGTCAGGGTGGTTTTAGCGTTAGGGTCAAAAGCACTTAAGATGGGTGCCTCAGTAATGGCCTCCTTGACGTGTACAAAGGCATGTTGGCATTGTTGACTCCACTCAAATGATGTTCCTTTTTTTAGCAGTTCCCTGAGAGGACAGACATGATCAGCAAAGTTCTTGACAAACTTGGACATATACTGAACTAAACCCAAAAAGGATGTAAGTTCTTCTTTATTTTTGGGAGCTGGAGCCAGTTTGACAGAATCTACCAGGTTGGATTTGGGTTTGATCCCCTCACTTGGAATAGTGTGACCAAGGTAGACTACAGATTCCACCCCAATTTTGCATTTGTCTTTGAGTGGTGAAACTTGCTTTACTGAGTCTAATCAAGACTGCTTCTAACGTTTTGTTATGCTCCACCGCTGACGAACCATGAATAAGGATGTCGTCTTGGAAGCAAAGCACTTTGTCTAGACTTTTTTTTTTTTTTTTATTGCAGCCGGAGTAAACACATATTATATTACAACACACAAAAAGAATCACAAAATATTACAAATCCTCAGCCTATTTAACAATCTAAGACAAAAAATTATCTTTAAGGCAACTTTAGTAAAATTCATAAAAAGCTCAAGCCTCCCATAACTCAATCAGTTCTCAATAGCAATTTCATACATCTCCCATGGCTAATCATCAAAATCGAACTTGGTATCCCATATTTTCTCAAACTTCTTAAGGCCTCCAATGCGTGCGGCATAGATATATTCGCTCTTCTTGACCCTCCTCATCTTCTGGGCCCAATCCATAATAACTGAGGGTATGGAATCCGAACGCCATTTTTGTAGCAGAATCGATCTTGCGATCGCTGTTGCTATATAGAGCAACCTCGTCATGGATTCCGAGAAGGGAAGATCTGGGTCATATCCAAGTAAAATTAGCCTACTATTAACCTCAAGCTTTATATTGCACTCTTGTTCTAAGGAAAAAAATACCTCAGTCCAATAAATATTAATATTTGGGCAGCTCAACATAATATGTGACCAGTTGGCGTGTGTATAATTCATACAGCGAAAGCATTGAGAGGACTGGTTAGTGAACATCCTAGCTAAAACGGCGGGAGTTCGATACAATAACCACTTACTAAAAAATAACATCCTACGCCAATTAGCCCCTCTTAGAGATGTAACTTATTAATTGTAGACCAAATCTGAGGAGACACTACACAGTTCTCATGATCTGACCATTTCTTAATTGCTTTTGACTCAAGATCCGGTTGTTTGAAAGAAGCCAGGAATGTTTTCCAAGCACCTGGATTCTTCTTCACTGCTTTAACTAACAAATCTTCTACAAGCTGAATTTGGGTCATAAAAGAAGTGGGGTTTATTTCTGTTAGATATTTATATAGACAATCATAAGAGTTAACCAAAATAAAATCCTTAGCAATCCCTAGAGATATTTCTGCTACCGTCATCCAGTTATCATCCCTTAAGAAGTCTGATACTTTAAGGTACCCGACTTCCGCCCACTTTAATGTCAGGTGGGTAGGTTGTTTAATTCCTATTAAGGGGAGGATTTCTTCTATTAAGGTTGCTGAATTAATTGCTGGGATAGAATATTTTTTAAAGAAGGCCTGCCGTCTTTTGAAAATACATTGGAGACATTTATATAGTACCAGCTTTGGGTACCTGAACAATAACATGGGAGAGTTAATCTGAGTTTCAGTGCAAATTAAATTAAAAAAAAAAATTGCAATAAAAATGTATTTGTGGTAGAGGCTTGAACCTAGATAAATACTGTGCAAAATATGCGTCATAGTAATATTTCAGATTCGGGAGTGCAAGCCCTCCATGATCTACAGCTTCATATAAAGTGCCAAGTGCTAAACGTGTTTTTTTTTTTGCCCAAACAAAAGTTGTAAACATGGACTCAACCTGAGAGAAAAACGAGCCTGATAAAGTGCATGGTATTGAAGAAAACAGAAAATTAAACAATGGTAAAACAGACATCTTAATAAGAGCAACACGTCCTAAAATGGATAGAAAAAGCATATTCCAACGAATAAATAACCCTTGAACTTTCCTTAAAAGTGGCGTATAATTTAGTTTAAATAAATCGTCGAACAACGCTGAATAGAGAATCCCCAGATATCTTTTTGGGTTAAGATTTATTGAGCCTTGGATATCTGGATGTAAATCGAAGGCAGCTCTTCCACATTGTATAACTTCCGTCTTGGCTCTGTTTATTCGATACCCTCCTAATGTTTCAAAGTCCTCAAATAGTTTGAAGACTTTGATTTGTACTTCTATTGTAGGCTCAATTAAAAGCATAATATCGTCTGCATAAAGTTTTATAGACGGCATAGTCGGAATTGGAGGGATGATATCTGGGGAATTCCGTATTGCAATTGCCAGGAGTTCAATAAAAAAGGCGAATAGCACTGGAGATAGAGAGCATCCTTGCCTAGTGCCACGCTTAATATCAATGGACCCTACCACGGTCGAATTAATGATTACATTTGCCACTGCATTCTTATACAGATTCTGGATTAAGAGTATAAAAGACGTTCGAATATTAAAAGAATTCAAAATACAAAACAACGTCTTCCAAACCACCAAATCAAAAGCTTTTTCAGCGTCTAACAATAAAACTAGCGCGGGGATCTTCTGAATTTCAAAATAATCCAAAGCTTCTGCGAGAAAATGGGTGTTGGTAGCTAACTGTCTACCCGCCAAGAATCCATTTTGGTCGACATGCATCAGTTTTGCCGCATATTTGTTGAACCGGAGAGATAAAAGTTTTGTGACAATTTTATAATCCGAGTTCAGCAGTGTAATTGGGCGATCAGAGTTGGGATCCCTTTTGGTTTTAGCCTTCTTCGGAAAACTAACAATATTTCCCTGTTTAAAAGATTCTGGAATACCCCCCCCCCCCTTCTAGCATAGAATTTATCAAAGAGTGAAAGAATTCACCGAACGCCTTAAAAAAAATTATGAAATTCGGTGGGTAAGCCATCTGGACCACATGCTTTAGCGTTCGGTAAGCTCTTTATCACCTCTTCCAATTCTATTAATGAAAACGAGCGGGCCATAAGATTTTTATCTATTTCCATCAACATGGGCGGTTGATATTCAAGCAGAAACTTTTTCAACAACAGATCATCAACTAACTGAAGTTGGCCATAAATGGTCTGATAATGAGCGAGCATAATGCTATTGATCCTACGCATGGGCAGTTCAATGCTTTGATTTGATTCGTAGCTGCTTGTTCCTTGGCCTGCCACGCCAGTAACCTACCAGTAAAGTTACTCTCTTCATAAATTTTCTGCTGAGACTGTTGGAAAAAGATCGCTTTGAGTACTATATAGAGTACAAAGCTCACGCTTGGCTTGTTCAAGCTGTACTTTGGTAGTGGAAGAGGGATTCTTTAAAAAGGCCGCATTGCAAATATGGATCTTATCTTCAAATTTTAATTTCTCGACCCTAGTGTTTTTGGCAGTAACTGCCTCTTTGCTTACTACTAGTCCCCGGATAAAGGCTTTAAGTGTATCTCAGACTATATTTGGTTCTGCGGAATGAATGTCCTGGATTAAAAATTGTCTGATCTCAGAATCCATGAATTTTACCCATTCGGCATCATTCAGATGCAACTTATTAAATAGCCAGCGTTTAGGTGATTTTAAACCAGGGCCCACGTGGATTTCCAAAGATAGCATTGCATGATCCGAGAACCCATTGAAAAAGAAATTTGTTGACAAAAATCTAAGTTCTGGGATATCAAAAAAAAAATCAATGCGTGAGGAAGAGCCAAACTGTCCTGATCCACATGTAAATTTCTTTAAGGTCGGAAATGCTGTTCGCCAAGGATCTTGTAGCTTTAGCATATCCGCATGGTCTTTCAATGTTTTAAGAGACCTAGGCTTTGTCTGCCTTTTCCCTTGGACTGTGGAATCCAGATGTGTATTCATCAATATATTAAAATCCCCTCCCACAATCAAATCTCCTACAACATGATTTAAAGAGAGAAAAAGATCATCATATACTTTGGTGTCATCTTCCACGGGTGCATAGTAACTTACAAATGTCAGAGTGCATGGCTTAGATCTAAAAGAGCATGTCACCCAACACCACCTCCCGAGTTGATCCTTACCCGAATTAATACACTCTACTTGTAAGCCTTTTTTTTTATAAATATAGCAGTCCCTCTATGGGATGCAGAGGCAGATGAAAAACCCCTGTAGATGGCCCAGGTTTTAAACATTGAAAATTCCAAAATTTTTATAGTCGAGATATGAGTTTCTTGTAACAGAATAATTTCAGGATTTTCTGTTTTCAGCCATGCTTCAATAGCCCGCATTTGTTTCCGATTATTCAGGCCGTTAACATTGAACGAAATTATTTTTAGCCTATTAGCCGTTTAACAAAAAAAAAAAAAAATCCAAAGAACAAATCAATGCAACATTCCAAAAATAGTACAAATGTGACATAAAAATAACCAACCAATCATTGAAACTACCGGCTACATTTTCCCTATTTTTTAACCCCCCTCTCCCACCCTCAGAAAAGTAGACTATCCCCCCTCCACCGCACTCCTTCCACTTTCCCCAACCCCCACTAAATTTGGGTGTCATGTTATTACACCCTGGTGAATCTATCACTTACCCGCTCCCCAACACTGTGATGCGTATTCCTTTGCCCTCCAGGATTCAATTTTCTGAGGAGCCTTGCTATTGTGATAAAACCCTCTAAGCTAATCTCCCTAAACAAAAAGAGTAAAGAAAAAAGAAAGGGAAGAGAGAAGAGAAAAGAGGAGACAAGAAGTTTTTAATTATCTCCTTACAGGAAGAGCTTTATATCGAATTTACTCCTATTTCCGTGAATCTTAGAACAGGGCCGAATATAGAACATTGAGTATATCAACCTAACACCATTCTAATCCTTTGTAATCTTTTCCAGAAAACCCTGTGCCTCATCAACATCCGTAAACAAAAAAAACTTTCCCTTCACTAACCCTCGCAATTTACATTGTTGTGCAATTGACGCTTGTGCCCCCTTTGCCTTAAATAACTGCAGCATTTTCACAAATTCCTTCCTGCGGCGGGCAGCAGCGGCAGACATGTCTGAAAAGATTCTACATTTAATAGTCTCGTTAATTGAGAACTGTCTCTGCTGAATAGCCTTTGTGAGAACTGCTTCCTTTATATGAAAATCTGCAAAGTTGATCAGGATCGTGCGTGGAAGGGTTGAATTAGGGAAAGGATGAGCAGGGACGCGATGGGCTCTCATAATTGTCAGGACTTCTTGGAAGTCCGGAATAACTTTTTGTTTGACGAAGGTGTTGACCCAGCTTAAAGTTTGCGACCCTTCCATTCCTTCAGGAACGCCTACCAGGCGAAGGTTAGATTTACGTGAATGGTTTTCCAACTCCTCCAGTCTAGATTCCAACACCTGTTTGCTTTTAGCTCCTACTCTGACCTCTTTCGTCATTTTATGTAACTGGTCCTCCAATACGGAAATTCTCTCCTCTGCCTCCTGGAGCTTAACAGGGAGACAACCCATAATATTTTCCATTTTCTCCAAACGTTGATTCAAAGAGTCCAGTTCCACCTTCTTTTCATATCTCGGATTTCTTCTAGAATCAGATTTAACATGTCCTTGACACTCATCTGAAAATCTCCAGTCTGATCTATAAGTCGGTTAGGGTCCAGAACAGTATTAACATTGGGAGTAGATGACAACATTACAGCTGGGGAAGGTGGGGAAGATCTTGATTCCCCTTCCCAAACTACTTCCTCCTGTTGTACTTGGGCCACAGTTGATATAACTAACCCCGCTTTCTTGGCAGAGCTAGCCTGCTTATCAAATCGCCGATCCGAGTTTAATCCCTTCCTTAATTCCGGGGGATCACCACTGAGCTCTTGGCTCTGAATAATAGATGGAAAGCCCGGACCCCCGCGTAGAACACTAGATGGAGCACAATAAATTAACTCGGCTGGTAGTGTAGGGAGAGCAGAATCTAGAGAGATCATAGGCTCATGAGATGATGGAGGTGATTGAGGGCTGTCTGTATCTTTGGTGACCTTTTTCTGAAAGAGTGGGAATTGTTTGGTCGCCCTTTTGTGGCTTTTGTCTCTCGATTTCTTCTGTGTACTGCCTTCGCCTTCTGCTTGTAGACTTATCGAAGGGGCAGGAATATTTGTAGTGTCTGAATTTTTAACAGCACTCTGATCTGAAAAGGCTAGCTGTTGCCTATCAACTGCTGAGCTTTCTTCCTCTATTTCCCCCTCCGAGGTCTCAGCCGTAGAATCTGTGAAATGAGAAGGCGGAGAGGGAGAGGTACCTTCTACAGCGACTAAACGGGCTGCTTTTTTAGCCTCTCTTGCTTCCCTAGCAAGAAGTCGGCTGGTCTTCACTTTCGCCAGGCAGGTGTTCAGACCTTGAAGTAAGTGTTGCATTACACGTTGAAATACTGCTGCAGCAGATGCTAGACCAAATGGTAATCTAGAGAATTGATAAGCTCCGAACGGAGTTATGAAGGAAGTGAGAGGTTTTGACTCTGGATGAAGAGCAACCCGATGGTAGGCTGAGGATAAATCTAAAACTGAAAAGAATTTAGCCCCTTGTATGTCAGAAAGCATTTCATTAATGTTGGGGAGAGGGTGTCTATTCACCCAAATATTGGAGTTTAGATCCCTAAGGTCAACACATAGACAAATGCCCTTGCCACCACCCTTCGCTGCAACCACAATGGGGGCCAACCATTCTGAACTTTCAATGACTTTGCTAGCTTCCAATCTGTCCAGTTCTTTTTTCAGTGGTTCTCTCACAAGTAACGGAATAGACCTGGGTTTGTGAACAACTGGTTTAGAGTTCGTCTTGAGTTTACTTTTGTGAAGAAAACCTTTCAAGAGACCTAGAGTGTCCGTAAAAACGTCTGGAAATTTTCCACAAATTTCCATTCCAATATTAGATCTATCCACCAGGTAAACTGGTTCGGGCGCATTCGGGTCTAGTTTAATTCCTATGTCTTTTTGATGTTTCCATCCGAGTAAATTAGAACCATTTTTAGTAATGTAGACCTTTCCAACAGTCGATCTGTCCTTGAAGTGTATATGCATAAGTAGCATCCCCACAAGAGGTATGGGATCCTGATTGTATTCACCCGGCCTGATGTCAGGATGCAATAGAATATACTTTTCTGTACCTGAATTGGCATGTAAAGTAGCTTCGTTGATGAGGGTATATGGGGAACAAGAGTCTGCATACACTTCATACTTGACATTGTCTAGAAAAATTACACACTTTGGGTACGTATTGCTACAACTTTCAGTACAATTAAATACTTGGAAAACAATATCCTCTCCAGGAAGCTGAGGAATAGGATCACTCGATATCATGTGGATTATACCTTTTCTTGAATCATGACACTTTAGAAAAATGACCTCTTTTCTTACACTTGCTACACACTACGCTTCTCGCGGGACATTTCACATTGTTAGCTAAATGATTGGGATTACCACACCTGTAGCATCTTAACTTGTTCCCAGAAGTAGTATGCATCTCAGGATCTGTAGGTGGGGATTTATGTTTAGAATCCTTGCTAGAAATCTTGTTTACATTGTTTTCTGAGACATGCTTAACATCAACTGCTTCTTTCATCTCGTTCATGCAATATGCAGTGTGTTCTATGCTCTTAGCAATGTCAATGGCATGTTTCAAATCTGGGGCTTCCGCTAAAAGTCTTTCTTGAATTTTCTTGTCACTAGTACATCTTACAAGCTGATCCCTAATAAGAGACTCAGTTAAATTACCAAAATCACAAGTAGAGGCTAAACCCCTCAGAACTGCAATATAATTAATTACTTTTTCATTTTTCCCTTGAACACGCAAAAAAAAACTTGTGACGCTCTAGTACAATATTAATTTTTTCCCCAAATTGCGCTTCCAATTTTATTAAGGTTAATTGATATACATCATGTTGAACATCACCCTCACCATCAACATCAATATTCACATTTTCAATAATAGAATCAGGAAGGTCATCAAAAATTTCCCTGCCCTGCTTCCCCAGGTTGTGCAGGAGGATATGTTGTTTGCGCACAGCGGAAAACCTGTCACCACCTATAGCAATAAGATATGATTCAAATAAATTCACCCACTTTTTACATGGAATGAGAGGTTCACCAGCATCATCAAGAAATTAAGGAGGTTGAGACATAGCAAACGCAGACATGATGGAGGCAGGAAGGAAAATTTAAGGAGAAAAAATAAGAGAAACTAGGTGAGAGAAATGAAATGAGGAGAAGAAAAAAAACAAAGAAAGGAAAGAACCGTGAAATTATAAGGAAGAGTAAAGGAAAAGAAAGGAAATCAAAATAGTTGCACAGGTATGATGAAACAAACAACATCCAATAATAAGCTGTGCCTGTCAGCGGATAGGAGTATGTAGGCAAATGAGTAAGAATAAATAACATCCGACAGGATCGAATCATAGACTTGGATAACAACCCCGTTGATAAAACGACAAATGAAGTGTAAGCTGAGCCGGTCAGCAAATGTAGCATGCAGGCTGAGATCCACTACTCTGTGCGCTTTAATTTGGACCCTGGGCAAGTGGACACTTATCCTAAGGAATCTTGTGCCTGGACCTAATCGTTGTATTCGCCACCACTGTTCGCCGGACCCGCTTCGCGGGTCCCGCTTCACGGACAAATCAGCGGAGTATCTGTAGTTTCCTCGGCAGCTGGGGAGGTTTGTGGCAGTACAGCAGGGCTGCGAGCGTTACCGCAGGGACTCCATCTCCCAGGAGTCCCTGCCTGGCCAATAGCGGACACCTGGCCCGCTCTCCCTGCAAGCCACGCCCCCAGCGTACCGGCTGCATTTAAAAACATCCTCTTTCCCTGGTGCTGGTGGGACTCTGTGCGCTTTAATTTGGACCCTGGGCAAGTGGACACTTATCCTAAGGAATCTTGTGCCTGGACCTAATCGTTGTATTCGCCACCAATGTTCGCCGGACCCGCTTCGCGGGTCCCGCTTCACGGACAAATCAGCGGAGTACCTGTAGTTTCCTCGGCAGTTGGGGAGGTTTGTGGCAGTACAGCAGGGCTGCGAGCGTTACCGCAGGGACTCCATCTCCCACGAGTCCCTGCCTGGGCAATAGCTGACACCTGGCCCGCTCTCCCTGCAAGCCACGCCCCCAGCGTATACGTACTTAATCTCGCTCACGTCCGCGAACGCGGGTCGCGCGCGGGTCGAAGCCCGGAGCGAAGCCCGGGCAAAGGGCGGGCAGTCTGTGGCAGTCCGGGGCTGTCCTGGGCTGTCCTGGGCCGGGTCGGGCCACCTCCCTGACAACAACACTTATATTGTCAGACATATAGAGGTTTAGTAATATTATTATAATTATTATCTGGCTATCACTATAGCCTGTGTTAATGTCCACCCGTTCAGGGAAGAGCCTTAGGAGAGGAGGAGAGGGTGGAGCCAGTTGTATTGTAGGCACTATGGATCAGTTTATTACACGGGTAATGCTGTCATAGAAAAGGAGATTGTAATGACAGAGCGGCGTCTCTCCCAAGAACTTCCTCTATCGAAACGGTCCTCATTGGGTTCCTTGGCGTTTGTTACCTCGCCTGTATGCAGTTCAGATCCCCTCTCAATTACATCCCCTCCACTGGAGCATTTACGGGTTGCATCTTTGAGGGCTAGTATAGATAGGTTGGAGAGCTTGGCAGCCATATCTATTCCCCCTCCTGTTGATAGCAGTAGTTCTGACCCATGCTCCAGTGAACTCCCTGTCCGCGCTATCACTCCTACTATCCAAGTTAATATCCCTCAGCCACCTGTGATACCACTGACAGTATCCAAGAATGTAACTTACACCAAAAGGAAAAGGATTGTTAGCCCACGAAAAGGCAGCTTCCCAAAACTTCTTAAGAGACTAAGGAAGTATGGTGCTAGGGGAATAGGAACTAAAGCGGGTGAGGGGTTGGGCACGAAAAACCCTGGGGTGGATAAGGGGGGTGACCACTCAGGCCTCATGATTGAGGAAGCATGTGTAGATCCAACATCAGACTGTCATTTAGCTCCACCTAATGACTTTGTAACAATTACACAATTTGAAGATCTGATGACAACATTATTGTCCCCGATTGTAGAGAAGGTAAAAGGGTTGGGATAGAGGTTGGATAGATTCGAACAAGCAACCTTGGATAATTTCTTCTCGCTAAAAACCCTTATCAAACTGCACTCTAAAATCAGGGAGGATGGACAGGGAGGGGATAGTGGCACCCGGATGTTTCCTGCATCCACACAGGCCACACCTACCGCCTCTAACACAGCAAACTCTGTAAATATGTTGGCTGTGGCTAATGTACCTGCTGTACAGGTTGCGGATACCTCAGGCAGTGCTAGTCATTTAGGCCTAGCACAGCCGAGTGTACCTAAGCCTCTTAAAGTCCCGGTAAAGAAGCCTATCCGGGCTGAGCTGCCGGGTAGGAAGGGACCTCCTAAATATAAGGGATCCTCAAATGGGATTGCCAAAGGCAATGGTCCCGATCAAGCCCACTCGCCCAGAACTTGTATTAACCTCCTCAGAGAAACCCAGCCAGAAGAATCTTCCCCCAAAGCGGCTCCAACTTTTCCACCGATGAATTTACCCCCTGAGTGCCACCCGTATGTCGCCATACTTACTAACGTACCCACCTTGAAGGATGATCATTATGAATCCCACCAGGCTTTAAAAAATAAAACCATGCACTGGTTAAAGACCAATAGACCTCTTCCTAGGGGTCTAGATGGGTTGATCCTAGGAGTGAGAAGGGTAGGGTGGGTAGGTTATGGTCGTAAGCACCTAGAAGGAGACTGTGTGGTGGTAAACTTCAAAGACAATAGGGTTGCTCAAACTATTTGCAATCAAAAGTATGTTGCTGGGGGGGCAAGCATTGGTGTAGTAGATTTAACTTATTTTTACCCTAGGACTGCAGAAAACTATAATGGTTTACATTTTGGTGGGGGTTGGAGCAATAACCCTATTTATCCCGAGAATCCGGTCATCCCTCAATTATTCCAACCGGTAGTCTGGCCCGGGTCTTATGGGGGGCTGTCGGGATATTGAACCGACACTTGCCATAGTGTGGCCTTCAGGGTCCTTAGCCCAGGTGATGTTCCTGTGCCAAAAGAGTTGGGTGAAAGCAATGCCATTCTTCCCTCTCAGTTAGACGAAGCCACTAACCAACCTCAGGATATTAACCCGCTCGCTGGTAGACTAAGTAGGGGCAGTAGATTAAGTTTTATAGATTTGACGGAGGGGGCACTAAACACCGAGCCCCGTAGGGAGCCGGTTGTGGCGGATCCAGACTTTAAGATTTTTAGCTGGAACGTTGCGGGTATCTCGAGGAAGCTGGGATTACCAGACTGGAATGCCCTTGTGGAGGGTTACTCCATTTGCATTTTTCAAGAGACATGGTGCAGGGAGCCCTGCCATAAGGTAGGATATTCGACATATTTTGTTCCCGCTGTCCCCCCTGTTTTAGGGAAGGGACGCCCTTCGGGTGGTCTCCTCATATGGGTTGATGTCGCTCTCGATTGTCAGGCGGTTCAGCACTCCACCAACTCTCCCGATCTCCTTAATATTACTATAAAGGGTGCACGGGGTGGCCTCCTCCTGGATATCTTTAACATCTACGCCAGAGGGACGAAGGGTGGCATACAATCGTCCACAATATCCCTATTAGAAGGTCTGCTCAGGCAGCGCCCCAATAAATCTCGCATCTTAGTGGCAGGAGACCTGAATTGTACGTTCGAGCTTTTGGGCTTGGACGATACATTGGGAAGTGGTGAGGAGGACTCCAGGAGGGGGATTCCTGCCCTAGCGCTGCCCCCTATCAAGAGGTGGACCCAAGTGGCGGCACAGATTAATTCCCTCAACATGGAATTTGACCTTAGGGCTGTTAATGGGAGGTCAAAGTCTGACTTAGTGGGAGCTCATACTTATAATAGGCCGAATCATACGTCTAGAATAGATTATATTCTTCTTGACGTAAGTCTATGGAGCATCCTGAAGGATATGGTGATCATACCGACAACTGAGAGCGATCATAATCTCCTCTCACTCGCCCTCTATCCCCAGTGGTTAACTGATAAGGGGGGATTATCATTTTATATAGCTCCAAACCCCCACGAAGTTTTCCCATCCAATTGTGGTAGACGACTGAAGTGGGCTAAGCTTATCATGTCCGATGAGAAAGTGGCAGGTATAGGGGCACTCCTGGCTGCAGCACAATGCATATTGGAGTTGCTGACCCAATCGCCAGAGGAGGTCACGCTGACCTTCTGCGACTTAACTAGGGCGCTGAGCAACCTGTTTATTCTCCCTAGCATGGCTACGCGCGCTAATAACAGGAAGTTGCTGCCCAAAACGCAGGGTTGGATTACAAAAAAATGCAGAGTTAAGAAAAAAGCGCTGGTAGGGGCTGTTAAATCTAAATCCCAGGTTGCAATTAGGATCGCAAGGAAAGATTACTCCCAGACCTTAAAGGTAGCAAAAAGAGAGGGGGAGGAGAAGTTCTGGGCGGACCTCTTGGCAGCAAGCTTGGACAGGAATGCTAGGGGATTTTGGAGTTTGGTAAGAACCAGGGATAGGCCTGTTGGCACACTGCTGACATGTAATATCCCAGCTCAGAATTGGTTTAGCCTCTTCTTGTCCCTTTATACTCCTGCTGAGGGGGTCCTTAATGACTCCTTTGCTCTGTTGGTCGAGGCAAGGGACACTGAAGCCGATGCCTTTACTGACAGAGAAGTGGAGGTCGTAGTCAAGTCCCTGGTCCCCCTAAAAGCTGCTGGGCCTGACGGGATACCCGGTTACTTGTTACGTGCCAATCCCAAGCAATGGGGGAAGTTGGTTTCCACTCTACTGAATGCTATTATGGGGGGAGCATCTGTACCTGAATCCTGGAAAGGGGCGGAGGTTGTCCCGATATTCAAGAAGGGGTGTCGGGACAACCCCGCTAACTATAGGCCCATAAGCCTTATTGATTCAACCCAAAAGGTGGCAGGGAAGGTGATTCTGGGGAGGATCCTCCAATGGGTGGATGAAAATAAGATCTTGTCAGATTTCCAGGCTGGTTTTCACTCTGGAACCGGGACCATTGAGCAAGCCTTCAGACTGGCGCTCCTGTATTGGAAGGTGGTGGTGCTGGGCAAGGGCAGTCTCTATTTGGCCTTTATCAACCTCAAGACTCCCTTTGACCTGGTACCTAGGGAGGAACTGTGGAGGGACTTGCAGGTGTTGGGGGTGCCTTCTTTTATCCTATCACTCCTGATAAAACTACACACAGGCAATTATGCGCAGGTGAGGTGGGGTAAGAATGGGGAGAAAACTGACAGAATTCCAGTAAGCAGGGGTGTCCGCCAGGGATGTGTGTTAGCTCCCACTCTATTCTCTCTCTATGTGAATGGTGTGGTTGAGTATCTGCTACAAGAACCTGCTGATGCACCCTCCCTGGCGGGCACTCGGATCCCCACACTGCTCTTTGCAGATGATACCCTCCTCATTGCAAAGACCCCCCAGGGCCTCCAAAAACTTCTTAACCGCTTCCAGGAGTTCTGTTCCCTTAGGGGATTGGTGATCAATGTTGACAAGACCAAATATATGATCATGAATCCTCCTAGGAAACTGGGGCGCCTCCCGGTCTTGAACTCTGCTCACTTGGAGAGGGTTTCAGAGTTTGACTACCTGGGAATCCGCCTTAGTGACTCTATGAGTTGGACTCCGCACATTCACAAGATGCTCCTTAATCATAAAAGGGTGGGTGGTGTGTTGCTTAGGGAACATCGTTCTTCCACAAAACAATTTATTGCCCCAGCTGTGGAGATCTATAAAGCTAGAGGGGTTAGTGCTGCCTTGTATGGGGCGGAGTTGTGGGGCACAAGCAATCTCGATGTACTTGCAAAATCGGAGAGCAAATTCTTGAAGGAATTTATGGCTCTCCCTTTGAGCACACCCACAGTTCCAGTGTTGCTGGATCTAGGCTGCAGATCAATTGCGGACCAAGCTCGACTTCGTCCCCTGCTCCTGTGGGCCCGCTTGTGGAGGGTGCCCGAATTAGCCTCCTATGCGGAGGGACTGTCCGAGGTGATGTCAATGGGGGGCTGGTATAGGATAAAATGGTTGAGGGACGTTAAACATCTTCTGGGGGAGTTGGGCTTAGGTGAAGCTTGGGTTACTCGATCTGCCCCTCCTAAAGCCACTTTAAAGAAATTGTATTGGGATTGGGTTTCGTCCAAACTCATTGTCGATCCACGCCTATGTAAATCAACTGTAGCCTTTTTGAGGATTAAAGACGTGGTAGCTTACGAACCCTATCTCAACATGATTTCTATTCCATTTGATAGGGCTTTATATTTTAAATTTAGAGTAGGGATTCTACCTGTAGGTGACCTGGTATCCCGGTGGAAATTGTCCCCCCAGCCCTCCCCCTTTTGTGCCCTCTGCTCCACGCGGGTCGAGACGGTGGCACATATTCTTTTTGAATGTCCTGACTATTGCTCTCCCAGGAGGCGCTGGCTCAAACCACTTTGTAGAGAGTTGGGAACTCGCCATCACACAGTGGCTCTACGCATTCTATTGTCCGACACATCCACTTTGGTGGTTTGTGGTGTGTCTAAATTTTTAAAGTGGACTTGGTTGATTCGTGCAAAAAGGCTTTCCGTATCAATTTAATTCTGATTTTTAACTGTATTAATTGTATTTACTAAGTTATTGTCTTTTATTTTATTTTTTTTCTGGGAAAGTGTTTTACCTGTTGTTTTCTTTAACTGTTGAATTGCTTTTAAAGATAATTTATGTATCGAAATAAAGCCTATCAATCAATCAATCACTACAAATGAAGTGTAAGCTGAGCCTGTCAGCAAAAGTAGCATGCAGGCTGGGATCCACAATACCAGTAATGAATGCAGAGTAGTGTCTGAGGGGAGTGTCTGCTGAGGAACGTCAATACGAACTGAAAAATAAACAAATCCAGTCACATGGGAGGGGCGGAACCTCCGTAGCGTGGACCACCTCCAAAGAACGGCATGCAGGCTGAAACCAATGAGGCAGGCGGAAACTGGAGTAGTGTCTCAGGCCAGAGTCTGTGGGGAAACAACGAAGGAGATGAAGATCACGGGAAGGGGCAGGAACCTGGATCGTAGGCTACCGCGGAGCAGCTTAAGCAGACGGAGAGCCACTGGAGAAACGCTGCGCCACAAACAGATTCCAGCGCAGAAGCAGGACACTCTCACGAAAGTGGGAAGAGAGTCCATTGACTAGAAGCCAGTCTCTAACCAACGCACTACATCTGCCGAGGAGACGCAAAGAAACAAGGCGCTCTCCGAGAACCTCGTTGACTCAGCGATGATGAAGAGAAGGGAGCTGGTACGGTGTAAGTGCAACAGTGCGAAAGAAACAAACTCACCCACCGGGAGAGAAGTCCCACTTACCAGGAATCCGCTACGTATAGAAGAAAAATGCACAGGAAGATGATGGAAAGGGCAGGTCCTTTGGCGAAGCAGGAGGTACTAGTGAGCAGGCATCAAGGAGACTGGGGAAAGGATCCACACCGTCCCCAGCACGGTAAGTTGAACTTGTTGCCAAAATTTTAAGAAGAATAAGGATAACGCCAGGAGAAGTGAAGGTAAGGTTGCGTTTATTCCAATAGGATCCTTACGTCCTGCTTCGACCTCCACACACCAACATTCTACCGTGAACTCCTTGCCAAGGTTCTACAACCTGGGCAGTACCAATACCCAGGATAGGAAAGGGGGGGGGGAAGGGAACACGGGAGATTACAACAGTATAACTAAAGCGTAAATTAAAAGTAAGAAAAAAAACCTCTGTAGGGTGCCTATGCTTAATTGGGAGAGCTCCACATTATTTCTAATGTGGGACACATTTTGTCAGCATCTGGTCGTTGGCCACCATTTTGTACATGAGGCGAGCTGACAATTTGCTTTTGTTCAACGGTTCCATTCTCCATGCAGGTTGCTCAGATTTTGAGATTTGCTGCCTAGGGGAAACACAGCATTACTCACAGGGGCTTTGTGCTGCACACCCACCCTTTTCATTCATGTGAACAGCAGCAGAATGACCCCGCTGTTGCGCTCAGAGGCTGTCACTTCATTACAATCTCAAGACAAATGGGCTTGCTTAGTAAGGTTGGATAGTTTCGAATTCAAAAAACGAAAAGATTTGACCGAATGGTTCTTGGATTGGTGAAAAAGGTGCAGAGTTCCACGGGGCTGCATGCGCCGGACAAAATGTGGCTCTCGTTTGCAATAATTGCACATAAATAAATAAAATAGTATAAAACTATGGAAATCAAAGGAATCCCCAATAGAGGAAGATTGGATTTAATTTCCCATATGGAGCTTGAAAATGTATGTACCTTAAAATGAAGATTCAGGACGATTATGATAATATGCAAATTTAGATGAATGACGTTCATAAAATTGTTGCTTTGTGATGTGTGTGTTTGAATCATTTCCTGGACTCTTGGTCAGTTTTCTTACTTGCTTAATTTCATATAAAAATTACTATAGTAGTAATAGAATAATTGTGGTAATATATAGGCTATACATTATTTTTCACCTTTTGTCACCAAATGCAATTTTTTTGGGTTGCATTTACATTCCTAAGTGATTTTGCCGTCTGCAAACTATTTTTCAAATATGTTTTTTTTTTAAAGTACAATCAATGCAAAAGAACACTGACAACTTAGAAATTCTACTAGCGCTGCAACATTTGAAAAGGGGAGTAACTACACACCATTCAATGGTGTTCAGCTTACAAAAAAACTGGAGAGACCAGCAGAAATTAGGAAGAGGGAGTAGGAGGGGTTCCGTGTGGAGCCTTGTAAAGCAGCCATCTATTTTTGATGATACCTGGAAATCTAGGGTGATGGTAAGGGAATTTTGAAGCCAACCACAAGATGTTTGCAGAACAGGAAACACAGGATATAGGGAGCGCAAGAATGTGTTTATTTCTATACAATCAGAACGTAAACACCCGCTTAAGTTACTTAACACCTGATGGGGACCCACCAGAAATAGAAGAACATACCTGCCTAGTGGAAAGACCCAAAATGACCAGCTTCAATGCAGCCGATCTTGAGGAGCAAAACTTTCTTAAATGAAATTGCTTTGCTACCGAAAACAGCGCATGCCAAATTCCCTGACAAAAAGCACTCCTATTTTTTTTGTTTGTTTAAGATCAGCTGCCCCGCAGTAGTCTGAGATTACCCGGCTCTATGACATCTAGGTCTTTGCTTTGCAGACCTGGCAACTCACATAGTGCCACTATGTGGCACACAATTTTGTCTCTCTTCGCACGGTCACCTTGTGAGGAGCCATAATGACACAGTAGCAGGAAAGTCGAGCTGGAAACACCACAAAGTGGCTTACCAACCTGTCTTTGTCTCAGTCATATCCATTAATGGGTGTGAAAACACCCCAGGACATCGGCGATAGCCTCAGCGACCTGTATTCAATTCTTCATTTTGTTTGAGGGATTATTGGGGGCAGAGTGCCTCTTAGATAGCTCTCCACACAAGGCCCTGGCCCTTATATGGTGAAAAATATTTATAAATTGGGAGGTGTGGCTTTGGCTTCCCATATCGTAGGAGCAGAACCCTTGGGGATGCACTTTAGACTGGCGTGTCACAAGTTGGTGAGGAGATGTGGCGTAATGGCCAGTGCAAAAACAACAATTGATGGACAGAATGCAGAACAATGTCATACATTCACCCCAGTACAGAGATCTGGGCCTAAATCCATGGTTTTTTTGCTCACCATGCCATTCCAGTTTGAACCCAGCCATATGCAAATCAGTCTTGACCCTGTGCCCCATGGGAACAGTCCAGCCCGAACTGCCAAGCCAGGTCCTCCCTAGACTGGAAACAAGCATCCTAGGACCGGTTTCGGGCTTTCAGCCCTCGTCAGCCAGGATAGCTTGATTTCAGTGGCATGGAGAGCACGGGACTCACGTCTGAGCATACCCTTCCCACTCAGGGTGACAAATGCAAAAACAACAATTGATGGACAGAATGCAGAACAATGTCATACATTCACCCCAGTACAGAGATCTGGGCCTAAATCCATCGTTTTTGGCCAGAGCTTCTGACTTTGGAAATTGCGAACCATGTTCGAGTCCCAGTGTCAGCATAATATCCTGTGATTCTGAGCACATCACGTACTTGCCTTATGCCAACAATATATATTTTAAAAAATTCTCTCACCTTTTGTAATATATTCTGTTGCTCATGTGAAGAGCTAATGCCCTTGATTCAAGTTGGAGCTATATAAAACTGCAAAAAAGTTGGAAATGGCATTGTGAGGGAACCTGCTCAACCTGTTCAGGTCACATGTGGAGGTCTTCAGTGTCCTGTTCTCTTAAATCTAGATGATTTAGTAGCGCTCGGTTGACCTCCAAGTCCCAGCATGGCGACAAAGCTGCTAAAGTAGCTGCTGGGTGTAACACAAATCGTCAAACTAGCACGCGGGCTTGCGGGCGGCATAGGTCAATATTCAACAAAACAAAGGGAAGCATAATTTGTATAGGCAGGCTGGTAAAGTGAGTTATAATTTTCAGCCTGAATATTTCCCACACAAAAAAAGTCACAGGTTATACTATTTAAATGTGACCTTGTGAGGCAGTTCAGAAACTTACAAAGTTTGATTTTTTGACAGCAGATAACGATAGCAAAGCCAGCAAAGCCTTTCCCGGCCTGTAGAAGTACTGCACAGCTTACATGGTTATCTAATGTTGACATGGTGTCAGGACAACTTAGAGCGTTTAATTATTCTCTACACAGCAGAACATTCAGGACCTGAACTGACCCATAGGCGGATTAACTGCTGCGCCCTGATGCACCGCACACTTAATCAAAGGCACAGGGATAAGTGCCCTCCAAACTATTATCGCGATTGAAAAATGGGGATATGAAGGTACCCATTAACACACAAGATGTCAAATTGAAAATAATGAGAGAGAAAAACGCAGGTTAAGTCACACTGCATTTCTGCTGAAACCACAAAAGGACGCTGCAGGAAATGTCGGATTTTCTAGTTTTGCTGCGATGTTATCAGTGCAATTTGTGTTGAAAGAAAAGGAACCGTACAAAAGCAGGGGCGATGGAAGTCCGCATTCCAGGCCACATTCTTGTAATTTGACCAAATTAGATTCACGCCTCCGAGGAATGCGTGTCCCCGGACATGAGGGCTGCTTCTGAACACAAGGGAAGCGTAAAACACTTACACGTAAGCTGCGTTTGTTAGAAATATTGACTATGTCTGCGTGAAGAACTGAGGTGCTGAACCCAAGAGTCAGGTGGTCGGACTTCTTTGACGTCCCGGTGTAGTAGCGTGCGGTGGAAGGCACACACCGGTAGTGTTCCGTACTCCGTTGTGCAGGTGTGCAACGGCGGCGGGGGCGGCCTGTGGGGGTGACGGCCACGCGCACATGGATGTACGGTGTTAACACTTTGCATGTCCTGGTGGGGAGGTCCCCGCTGCTCCTGGGTAAGCCGTGCCCAGGGCTCTCTGTACTACAGCGTTCCTGCTGCAGTAGCCTGCGGTAGAAAGGACCCCACTGCACACTGACGTACAGCGTCAGGCCTCTCTTATGTACAGTTGTACTACTGCAGCAGTATGAGGCAGGGAGGACTCCGATGCAGAGATATGCAGTGCTAGTCCTCTCTGCTCTACTGTCGTACTACAGCAGGGGTAAGAAGCAGTGAGGGCTCACTGTACACAGATGTAGGGTTAGTGCTCTGTTCTACAGTTGTGCCAATACAGCAACATGTGATAGTGAGGGCCACGCTGCACACATACACAGCATTAGCACGCTCAAATTTTCCAACTGGAGTACTGCAGCAGTATGAGGCAGAGACGATTACACTACACAAAGATTACAGTGTGAGTTCTCGCTCTTTTCTACATTGGTTGCGCTGCAGAGGTATGGAGGGTGAGGTCTTTACTGTACACAGATGTACGGTTAATGCCCTCTGCTCTACAGTGGTGCAACAGCAGCAACAGCAGGCAGTGAGGGCTCCACTGCATGAGGATCACAGTGTTAGCGCTCTCCATGCTGCAGTTGGACTGCTTATAGGTAAGTGGGTTTCTGTTGCAGCCCCACCCCCCCCCCCCCCCTTTTGTTTCTGATGCACTTTGACTTGATGTGCCCTGGGTCCCTGCCAATCAGGTTTGCAGGGCCGGTGTTCTTTCCCAAAACTGTACCTCTGTACCCATAATTGGCACATCTCTGGCCACAGGTAAACCCCTTGTAAAGGGTACCAAGGGCACTGTGACCAGGAAAAGCCTCTAAGGGCTGCAGCACCTATTGTGCCACCCTTAGGGGCTCTGCACCTTAACACACACACTGCCATTGCAGGCTGCGTGTTTTGGTGCAGAGGAAAGTGAAGAGTTGACAGGATGTGTGCCATGCTTGCAACCCACTGCCTGGGGCCTAGGTAGGTCACCCCTCTAGCAGGGTGCACTGGACCACAGGTGATGGTACAGTTGCATGAGCACTGGACCCCTACAGAGTCTCAGTTCATTGTTAGACATTGTAAGTGCAGTAAAGTCATAAAGAGTATGTGATCTGGGAGTTTGTCATTACGAACTCCAAAGCTCTATAATGGCTTTACTGAAACCTGGGAAGTTTGGTATCAAACTTCTCAGCGCATTAAATCCACACTGATGCCGGTGCAAGATTTAATGTAAAATGCACTCAGAGGACATCCTAGAGATGCCCCCTGAAAAACGATCAGCCCTGGTGTGGTTTCTGAATGGGTGCACACCATTTGCCACCACCAGACAGGTTTCTGGACCCCTGAGTAGAGAGCCTCCACTCTCTGTGTTCAAAAACAAATCACATCCTGGGCAAAGGTGTCCTGCCTCCTCCCCCAGGATGGGCTAGTTCCACGAAGGGGAAGCTTCAAAGCCTGCCGCCTTTGTTAACTGACCCGGCCTTTTGCTGCCCAAGCAACTGGCTCCCACTGGTTCGGATCCTGACTTTCGGTGGGAGAATTGGCAGGAAAACCATTTAGGAAGAGAGGTGTGCCCACCTTTGCCAACTCCACCCCTCAGGTGGGGGAGGCAAGGTGAAGAACACATCTCAGTCCCCTCCTTCTTGAAGATGAGGGGACCCAGCCAATTAAGGAGAGGCTCATTCCCCCTTCCACTGGAGGGTGGCATAATCGGGGGTGTACTCACCCCTTAAGAAGGGACCTATTGGTCCTGACATGCACTCCCCTGTAACACCCCTAAATTTAGTATTTAGGGGCGACCGCAGATTCCTGCAACCTACTAAGAAGGACAGAAGTCGCCCCACAGCAGAGGAGACTGTATAGAAGAATTGACTTGGTCCCAGCTCCACTGGCTCGTCTTTAGTTTCCACAGATCTAACGCCAAAAGTCGACTTGTCCTGCAACAGAGACCTCCAGAATCCCTGGGAGGACTGACTACCTTTAACAAAGAACCGATCTTCTGCGAACAGTAACTCTGTTCCAAAGAAAGACTCTGAGCATACTGAGGACGAAGAAACTCGACGCCTGGAACCACCACTGCACTCTTCGCCTATGCCCAGAGTCTGAGTGGCCCACCAGTCCCAGTGAGGTGATCCAGAGTCCGAGTTCACTGTGGGTTGACCACCCCAGGACTCCCCCAACATCACCTGCAGCCTCTGCATGGAGACCGCCCCAACCGCGAGTGGCCCAGTAAGGTGAAATCTGACCTCAAAAGACACCCCTGCATCCGGCCGCCCTGCACCCTGGAGAAGAGGACCTGAGGTGTACCTATGCCCCAGAGCCCTCTAACTTATCTGCCAGCTGTTGGTTCATCCCGGAAGACTTCCTGGACCGAGCTAGAGCCAAAAAATCGGCAACCTCCATAGGACTGCACTGGGCTCCAGACACTTTCTAAGCACCCTGCTCGCCCCTGCGCTGCTGGTGTGGAGTTGGTGCTGAACTTGGAGCCCCTTTGCCCTGACCTTAACCCTAGGAGCTTGGCTCCCAAGACTGGGAGGTGCCCCTAGCCCCATTGGCACAATGCACTCAGCAACGGCCGCCCTGGTGCCGCTCTTCAAGTACCAACTTGAACCTTGGGGAACCTTAGTTCCAACCCTCAAAAGCGATTCTTGCAGGTCGTTTTCTTACCTGCAAACCGATTACCTACTTTTCTTCCATAAGAACCGTTGTTATGGTTTTTGTTCCAAAAATGATCTGTTGAACTGACTTTTTGTATGACAACCAAAGTAACTTTCTTTAAATCAAAAACTGTCAGACTTACCGGTCTTATTTAAGACTCAGTATGTGATATCTCAGCATATCACCCCAAGTAGTCAAAGTAACTGAAAAGTGATCTGAAAGTAATCAAAAGTCATTTCTATGTATTCTAAACAGTTTTAAAAGCAAATTCAAACCTGTACCGATTCAAAGTCCATTGACAATTGCATTTTATTTTAAAGTTGAGCATTTTAAAGTATATTCTACTTACCTGTGCCAAGTCCTGCTTGGTTCTAGAAATTAAACATAGGTATACCTTTTTTATACTTACCTAATTGGTCCGGATTCAGTCTGAGTGTGTGCCATCAGTTCTTGTCTGAGTGAATACCTATAAATGCTTAAAACACCCTTCTGATAAGCCTAAAAGCTCGACCACACTACCACAAAGACTGCTATTAGTGATTAACTAATTTAGCCTCTGGTATACCTCAGGGGATCCCCTGGACTCGGTGCACACCATACCTTACATTGGTACAGTATATACAGAGCCAGCTTCCTGCAGTAGCTTCTGGTAGTTAGGGCTCCACTGCACACATACATACAGCACTAGTTGTGTACGTTCTACAGTTGTACTAATGCAGGCAGCAAGTTAGTCCTCTGTTCTACAGTGGTGATATCTCAACTGTTCACAGATGTACAGTGTCAGTCTTCTCTTAACAGTTGAACTACTGAAACAGCTTGTGGTAGTGGGGGCTTCACTTCAAACAGAAGCAGGGGTAGTGCTCACTTTGCCACAGTTGTACTTAAATGGGCTGTCTTTCTTCTCCGACTGCAAAGGTCTCCGCATCAAAAGCAGACAAAAGTTGAGCATTGACGTGAGATCGCCTAACATCTGATCCTATACAACTGGCAAAAAAGGTTAATACATTTTAAGAAAAATCTTCTTTTCTTTTGCATCACTTCGCAAGCACATTTCTTCTCCAGAGATTGTCAGTGCTTGCTTCAAAGTTAAAAAAGTCCAGAGAAAAAGAGGGACATGTTCATTTTAATACTTCAAATACCACCAAGGAGGAAGAACAACTGGGGTAGCTTCTTCAATAGGCAAATCAGGAAGCAAGAGAAGCAAGGTTATTGGGCATTCTAAAGCAGCAAATGACAAACTGTGAAGACCCATGATCAAGCATTTCACTATTCCAGCAAAGTTGTTGGGGCATCCCAAGGACATTTTGCTCCCCGACTGGCTCACATTGAGCGATGGAAATATGTGTTTACATTTGTTTTACCCCTGCAGAAACTTGGAAGAGATGTTGAACCGCTCGGAGAGCAGCTCCATCACTCTGAAATCAGTGATCGTCTAGAACCATACCTACCGTGGGTTAGTAATACTAGTATGATAGCTCTACGCACCCCTCTGAGACATGGGGCTCTGGGAGGCAGTGACTCGTTATGTCCCAGCAAATAACGTGGTTCAATCTCGCATGCATTTACCTTTTACTGTAATTCATTTTTGCATAAGTAATTGTAATTTTAAGATGCTAATATCCTGGTGAGGTTATGCGATTCTGAAAAATGAATCAAAATGAACAGTTAAGATCAATAAAATAGGTACTATTTTTCAAGGAAATTGAAAAGATTTGGACACGAATTAGTAATTGCATAGAAGACAGATTTTCTGTCACACAATGTTGTCCTTGCATGGCATGGGCTTTGGACAAATGCCACGGCCCATATACAACCAAGGCAGACTAAAGATTTAAGTACGATGGGAGGTGAAGGGGACGCTAGCTGTAAAGATCCTGCCTCAAGAACAGCACCTCATTATTTTAATTCTGATATTCCTGATCAGTCGTGTGTAGGACACTCATGTCACAAGTCCTTGCTACATGAACTTGTATGTTGCTCTAAAAAATAAATAAATGCTAGGAACTGTTGGATAACAGATATCCATCCAAAGTGGTACTCCTATTAACATAGGTAACTACTATCCCAATTACCATGCAATCATTAAAAGTTGGTGGAATAAGATTTATAGACATGGTGACGCTTTTTCATTGGCATCCCAGTAGGGAGAATGGCCAATAATTCTCGAGCGTGGTCAATATATAAGAAGTGATGGACATCTGGTGGTTGGGGTCACCTTGTGTGCATGTAGCCCATAAGGTTAACAATGTACATCTGTATCCCCTGTTCCCCATCTCTCTTCCTTTACACCCTCCTTGCAGAAACCATTGTAAAGCCAAGTGTATATGTCTAGTTATGAAATTATAAGTACAGCATGAAGCAAGAAAACCATTTTGTGTTCCTCTCCTTTGAACCAAGCCAGTTCCAGGAGGTCAACTGTGGTCCTGAGAAGAGCAGCACTAAAACAGACAACGGCCAATGGCAAAAGGAGAGATGCACACCTCAAGTAAATAGATAGACAGCCTTCCTTTCCTCAATCCCTGCACCCATGTTGTGCCAGTAAAACAACAAGCCTGAAACAGCAGTAATTGGTTTCCAGTCTGCAACCTGAGAGTTTCAGTTTCCCTGGTAGCCGATGGCCATGGAGCTGGGACAAAAAAAAATGAAACTCACCATGTCATGGCTGGCTTCCTGTGAAACTTTAGGTTCCACTATGATTCCGAGAGGCCAGTTGGCTAGAGGTCAACTGGCAGAGCAGTGACTTTAAGCTGTCCTATTTGGTTTATACCAGCTTCACTTTCTATTTACAAGATGCTCTGCTCACTTAAGCAGAGGAAGACTGGAAACAAAAAGCCATCATCAATCTCCCTTTGAGGTGAAGGGAGTATACAGTAGGATAAGGAATAAACCTGCACTGCTGCACCCTGAAGGAAAGAGGAAGAAGACTATCGGGCATGTTGATACCCTGCCTCATTTCAGACCACAGCCGGGTCCAGTGACCCGGTAGGTAAGGTATCGGACTGTGCGACCATGCCTGTAAGAACGAACATCGCACTACACGCACAGACAGTACGCCTAGTCTGTAGATACTGTACTACCTGCACGAACTGACACCGAACCTAGTCGGTAGATACCGTACTACCCGCACGAACAGACAGTACGCCTTGTCTGTAGATACCGTACTACCTGCACGAACTGACACCGCACCTTGTCTGTAGATACTGTACTACCTGCACAAACTGACAGCACCTTGTCTGTAGATACCGTACTACCCGCACGGACAGTACGCCTTGCCTGTAGATACCGTACTACCTGCACGAACTGACACCACACCTTGTCTGTAGATACCGTACTACCTGCACGAACAGACAGTACGCCTGGTCTGTAGATACCGTACTACCTGCACAGACAGTACGACTAGTCTGTAGATACTGTACTACCTGCACGAATTGACACAGCACCTGGTCTGTAGATACTGTACTACCCGCATGAACAGACAGTACGCCTGGTCTGTAGATACCGTACTACCTGCACGAACTGACACCGAACCTAGTCCGTAGATACCGTACTACCTGCACGAACTGACACCAAACCTAGTCCGTAGATACCGTACTACCTGCACGAACTGACACCGAACCTAGTCCGTAGATACCGTACTACCTGCACGAACAGACAGTACGCCTAGTCTGTAGATACTGTACTACCTGCACGAACTGACACCGCACCTGGTCTGTAGATACTGTACTACCCGCATGAACTGACACCAAACCTAGTCCGTAGATACCGTACTACCTGCACGAACTGACACCGAACCTAGTCCGTAGATACCGTACTACCCGCACGAACAGGCAGTACGCCTTGTCTGTAGATACCGTACTACCTGCACGAACTGACACCGAACCTAATCTGTAGATAGCGTACTACCTGCATGAACAGACAGTACGCCTGGTCTGTAGATACCGTACTACCTGCACAAACTGACACTGCACCTTGTCTGTAGATACCGTACTACCTGCACAAACAGACAGTACGCCTAGTCTGTAGATACTGTACTACCTGCACGAACTGACACCGAACCTAGTCTGTGGATACCATACTACCCGCATAATCTGGCACTGCACCTTAACACCGTACCATCTGTTGCAACTGTATCTCCACTCTGAATGTGTGAAGGCCCGTAAAAGACACAATAACTGCTACAGATTAACTACATTTCTTCTATTCAATGCTCTAAAATGAGTGGACTGCAACCGGTGCTTCATGGACCCCTAAAAAAAAAAAAAAAGTCTATGTACACCATACGCCTTCCTGAAGTTACTACGCGTAGTTCTTTAATATGAGTAAAGGCTTATTTCTTTTCCTAAAGAGATTAGCACTGCTTTGACCACATTTATTGCACGCGTTATTTTCGCCAGCAGACCGAGGCATTCTACCACGCGCCAAGAATAAGTCTTGAAAAACCGTGTGCATCAAAGCCCGAAGAAGAGGTCCTTGGCCGCCGGCTGCGCGCGCAGTATTCCCTGGCAACTCCGGATCCAAGGATATGACAATATATCACACAAGGGTTGTCTAATGCCCTGGAGGCCACATGCTCTGGGGTACGGACCTGACGCCGAGCCAGAGGTGCTGCTGTACTAACTGCATTTGCCACAGAATTACAATCGGTTTTTTTGCCTTCGTTCACTAGACCTGGATTGAGAAACATACATCCTTGAAAAATGTTAGTTCCATATCGCATCGGGCACGTTTTTTTTTTTTTTTTAACGGGGAGAAGTGCTACATTTTACTTCAGGGTCTGCCACAGTACAGACACGCATTGTTACTTTGTGACAGAAGCAAACCCGATCCGCCGTACTGCAGCAGCACTCTGGGAAATGTCTAGGAGCGGCTCACAGCTTCCGTGTCACAGACATCCTCCGACTGCATGAGGGATGCGACTGTGGTTCCCAGAGGACTCCAGGCAAACAGGGACATCAAGCGCCAGCCCCAGGCTCCCCTCGCCAAGAACTGCAGCCTGGTACTTTACTCTACATGCTGAAGTGAACAAGGAGTGAGGCTCCCAAAACGCACGAGTTTGTGAAGAAAAGCACGGGAATAGAACAGGTGGTCTTTGGTGAGGCACCTTAGTGTACCATGAGCGGGTGGCCCCCAATCGAGGCCTCACTGATACAGGACAGGACATCCTGATCAATGATGCCAACCATAGAAAGGACTTGGAAAACAAACTATCGAGTCAACCTTTGCCGCGGGATTGAGGCAAACATGTCACAGCGATGGGGGTTTCCTCCTTGACAGCCACGCAGTATCAATATGAGGATGGAGAGAGGCAGTTTACTCTGCGTGGCTTCTCCTAAAAGAGCTTGCCGCACTAAACCGCTCAGAGATTTCAGTTGTTCAGATTCACCTCTTCAATGGGACGCCTAGAAACAGAGGGCAAGGGAAGTATTGCCATACAGCACCCACTGCGTGGTCTCCAGCTGTTTTTTCACATCAGCTGGACTCACAGGATCTTTGAAATGCAACGCTGGGATTTATGGTTAGAGTTTAGACTCCTCATCTCTCCTGAGGGGGGAGGGGAGGGGTACTGTTCTAGGCGCCCATCACACTTCCTTGTACAAACATACTTGCTTCCGTTTTTAGGTCTCGCCTGACCCAGCGCATGCGCTGGTCTGGCGAGACTTATTGAGAGGGCTCCAAAAAGTGCTACCAGGCCAGCCTAGAGCATATGCATGTGCGCGGGCGCGCGCACCGCGCTTGACCACGATCACTTTCACTTTCGCGACCGCACGGCCGCTTGGCATAGCCAATAGGTCTCGCTTTTGGGACCTTATAAGTATTTAGTTATGCAACTGTTGCATGGCTAAACACTTATAAGGTCCCAAAGGCGAGACCTATTGGCTATGCCAATGCTAGTTTGAGATGCTGACCCTTTTAATATCACATTATGGCACTATGGTCAGTTTCTCGTGGACTTCTGTTTCTCTGAAACAAACACTTCCAAAGAATATAAAACGAAGGGTATTTTAGTGTCTACCTAAACCCCTACCTTCTACTGCAAACGTTTGCAAGTCTCTGACCCTCATCATAGTGGATGACCACATTTCAAAAACCAACAAGCATTTGCAATGCAATAGGGTCTCGCATTAATAAATGCTTGAGCTATTGGCGTTGCTAATCAGTGGCGGCTCCTCGAGGGAGTGATGCAGGGCGGCGGGGCAGGGCGGGGTAGTAAACTCCGGCATATGGCCAGGCGGAGGTAAGTAAATTAAAAAAACAAATTACATTGCGCGTGCTGCAACCCCAAATGGCGATGCAGCGTGTGCAATGTAATTTGTTTTATTCATTTATTTACTTACCTCCGTTCGGCCGTATGCTGGAGTTTACTACCTCACACTCTGCCCCTCCCCGCCCTACCGCCCCGCAGCACTCCCTCGAGGAGCCGCCATTGTTGCTAATAATAATGCAACACCAATAGCTCAAACTTTCAGTAATGTGAGATCTATTGCATTGTAAATGCTTGTTTTGGGGTGGATTGGGGGCACATTTTATGCACGTTCTTAATGTTCTTGGCGTGTGCCAAACGCGACGCCACCTCTGATTTTGTCTAAAGTGTGCCCTAATTTTTTTGATTGAATTGCACCGAGCCCCAGTGTACACCACTGCGTCCTCGAAAACTGCATTGGGTCCCCTCGGCTCCAACGTGCACAAAACCTGGATTACTCACTTCTATTTCCTTCGTAAAGCGTCCTTCTAAAGTTTATAAGTGCCACCACCTTGTGTGTGTTCTGGGCTGCTTTTCAAGTTTTTAGACTGCTTTCTTTACATTACGAATTACATGCTCCACTCATGCTAAAGTACCCCCAATTCTCAGATACCCCATATTGCATGACCTCTGAGGTCTCTCGCAACGCCTCCAATTTCAAATGCACCATCTCCTGGGAACGTCGCAGCTGTGATTAATTTGCAATGCACTGTGCTCCGTTTCCGATAACAGAGCCATGTGCACGCCCCTCGAACTCTCTCCCCACTGCTGCAGCCTACGCTGCCCTGAGCCTGTGTGAGCCCAGCACAGTCGCACCAACTTTCAGTGCAGCTAAGGAAGGAGGACAAGACGTGGGTCGGACGGGACTGGCCACGTAGAAGCAACATTAACCATGCAGGGTACCCTCTTGCTCCCAAACGTCTGTAGTGCACATGAAGCTCCCGCTCTGGCCCCCACCTCACCTGGATCCCTCTGTAGGTTGGAAGAGCTCTCGGCACCTGGACTTGTTTTTCCTCCCTCCTTCAGCCACTTCTTCGCCCAGGAGAGCTGAGCCTGCCGGAATTGGTCTTTTTGTTTCTCTTTCCCCCCTCTGCCCCCCGCCCTTTGTCTGAACAGACTTTGTGAATGGAAACCCCTGTGCAGGACGTCTGAGCCAATGGGAGTGATGGAGCGGGAAAAATATTTTCTTTTTATATACCCAATCCATTTATATATGTTTATATTAAAATGATTAATAATTAAATATAATAATTAATAGCTTGATGTGAAGGAACTAAACCAACCTTATTAACAGTAAGAATACACGTGGGAATGCGTTGCATGGCAAAATTAATAAGTGAACTAAGTTTGTATGCATATTAAAACGATAAATGTTGCTTGAGTAATGTTATTGTGATTTGCGCTTAAATAAACCAGCATTAACGGCTTTGGATGTTGCATATGGCTAGATAAATGCATACACATAAGGGTATTAGCAAGGGAATAACACTGTTTTAATCATTTCTATGTATTAATTACGATTTTGTGTTTCTTTGCTTAAAGTTGACTATTCTGGCCTACCAAAAGATGGCCGCCAACTGAAACCTAACTAAAGTACATTACTTCATCATTTGAACAATGGAGAAAGGCGCCTGCACTGACTTCGTTCGTGTCCCTTGGGTGACCTGTCAGACCATGTGTTATAATGTGTTTTACTAAACTGGCTCATATATTTCTTTGACATCTTTTGCTGTTCATGCTCATGTATTTCTGTGACATCTATGTGTTCTAGACTGCTCTGACTTCATGTAGAATTGTCATGAGGTTGTGAGGAGCCAGAGGCAGTTGGGTGGATGAGCTGTATTGAACCTGTACTCAGAAAATAAATATCCATGAAAAACATCTTCTTCTCAACGTCATTCATATGAAGTTGTACTATTTAACACTGGCGACGAGGATGGGAGAAAAAAAAACTTCAAAATGAAAGAGAAGGAAACTGTGAGCATCAAGCTGTGCCCATCAGCGTTGAAACCAGCAAAAACATAGCGTGTGTGAACTCGCTGCAAAGTGACTGAACTTTGTTGCTTAGCGACCAGCAGTAAACCTCTTGGAACTTTGTTGCTTAGGGACCAGCAGTAAACTTCTTGAAACTGTGCTCGATCTCATTACGCGTTGCACGTCAGTACACGTGATTTGACCGTGATGCGGCTGATCTTCGTTGCTTCGTGATCCTGAAGCTGCGTTCCAATTCCGTGCTGCTCTTCTCAGGACCACAGTTGTATTTTCCTACAAGTGTAGCTGCAGGCCTAAATGAATTTGAAATCTGCATCTATAAATTAGACTCTCATTACTTGCCCAAAGTCAGTACGATTCTTGAACGTTATCATTTTGGCAAACGTATGCAGAAGGAGGGAGAAAGCATTGAAAATTATGTCACTGATTTAAGAAGGTTAGCATCAACCTGTAAATTTGATACACTTATAGAGGAAAGGATTAGGGACCAGTTTATGTTAGGTTGTGTGTCTGAGAAAGTACGTGATGAGTTATGGTTGAAAGATGAACCTACCCTGGACGAAGTTCTTGTTGTGGCTAAGAGAATCGAACATTCCGTTGAATGCGTAAAAGAAATCAAAAAAGACCTTAGCAAAGATGTCTCATTAGTTAACACAGAAACAAGTTCTGTTCCTGATACTAAATCCAAAGACTTTAAGACAAAGTTTCAAACTAAAGGTAAACAGTTACAGAAACCTCGTATACATTTTGATAAGAGCAATAGATGTTACCGTTGTAACAATACTGGTCACTGGGCTAATGACAAATCTTGCCCGGCATTAAATGCTGTTTGCAGTTATTGCAAAAAAAGAGGGCATTTTGTTGTGACTTGTAAAATCAATTCTGCCAAGCAAAGCATTCATGAGATAAACCATGAAAACTCTTGTGATCAACATGATTTTGAATGTGGTCAAATTGTGGTCCAGATAGGAGGTGATGGACCTTTAGATTATATTCTTGAAGAGGGTAAAAGAACAAAAGTTTTATTTGATTCTGGCGCTAAGATCACGATTGTTTCTTCAAAATTTTTTGATGATTGTTTGGGTCAGAATGTGAAATTGCTAAAAGCAGACATATATCCTACTGCGTATGGTGGTGATCCTATTGAGTTAAGAGGATAATTCATTGGACTCATAGAATATGAAGATCGCTACACTTCTGGGAAGGTTTATGTATCTAAAAAGGGTGATCGCATCATTAGTTGGTGGCATCAAAAAGATTTGGAGGTTATGTTGGATCCTAATAGCACTCCTTCCATAATCCTCAAAGGAAGGAAGGTAGTGAGATCTGTAAATCAAACTTCGTCACTGCAGTCTCAACTCATGGAGGAGTTCCCACGTGTGTTTGGTGATCAGCTTGGGTGTTTGAAAGGATATAGCCACAAGATAAAATTAGTGCCGGGTTCCATTCCTATATCCAGTAAGGTACGTAATGTGCCTTTTAGTGTCAAGGATGAGATGTTGAAAGAATTAGAAAAACTGAAGTCACAAGGTATCATTGAAGAGGTGGAAGGGACTTCCTGGTTGGCTCCGGTTGTGGCCGCTAGAAGATCGGATGGTTCTCTGAGGTTATGTGTGGACCTCAGACAACTCAATAGGTGTGTACTTGTGGATAAATACCCATTACCTAATATATCTGAACTGTTAAGCATGGTGCGTGGTGCCAAGGTTTTCAGTACAATTGATTTAACGTCTGCTTATCATCAGATCATGTTGGACCAATCTTCAAGGGATTTGACTGCTTTCGTGACACCTTTTGGAACATTTAGGTTTGTGAGGCTCCCCTTTGGGCTCGTATCAGCTGCCTCTGTTTTTCAAAGGGTTATGGAAAGGGTGCTAGTTGGTATACCTGGAGTTTGTGTCTATCAGGACGATATTTTAGTGTATGGGTGTGAAGAAACGGAACATGGGACGAGAGTTTGTTCTGTCCTTAATAGTCTCTCTAATCACAACCTTACCATCAAGTGTGAGAAATGTAAATTTGGGTTAGATAGGATTGACTATCTGGGTCACACTATTACTGCTGATGGTGTTACTCCTAAAGCTGAACTAGTTAATACCATCAGGGATCTGACTCCACCGTCATCGAAGGAAGAGCTCATGCGTTTTCTGGGAATGGCGGAGTATTACAATAAGTTCATTAAGAATTTTGCAGAGGTCACTTTCAATATGAGAAGCTTACTCAAGAAAGGGGTCAAATTCTTATGGGATCAGTCGTGTGAAAATGAGTTTGTTGAGTTGAAAGGCAAATTGCAAGCTGCTCCCAAGCTGAGGAATTTTGATCCCTCTAAATCTTCTATTATCTCTACGGATGCGAGTCTTAAAGGCTTAGGTGCTGTTTTGTATCAAGGGGGTGTTGACCCTGATAACACCATAATGTTCATTTCTAGAAGTTTGAAAGGGGCGGAGTCTAGATACTCGGTCATTGAGAGAGAGGCGCTTGCTGTTTCTTGGGCCATTAAGAAGTTAAAAAAAATTCTTTGGGGAAATTCGTTTGTGGTGAGGACAGACCATAAACCATTGTGTGAGATGTTGTCTAACAAAGGAATTGACTCTATTTCCCCAAGAATATCTAAGTGAATAGTTGGATTACAGGGTTTTGATTTTACAGTGAAACATGTTCCTGGTTCAGAAAATTTCGTTGCTGACACTCTCTCGAGATTAGTTCCTTTTAACCCCTCTGATGGTCATGATGATCCAAGTTTTGGTCGACCTCATGATTTTGTGTGTGGTATTGATTATAAAGTCATTTCCAAAGATCAGTGGTCTGCTGCTTGTCGTGAGGATCGAATAATTCAAGACGTATTGGATCTTATTCGTGTTGGGTGGCAGTACAAGGAACAAGGGGGGCTGTTGGTAAAAGATTTTTGGTCAGTGAAAGACCAGTTGTCTGATTGTCAAGGAATGTTATGGAGAGGTCATAGACTTGTTCCGCCTGTGTCTTTGAGGAAAGAGTTGTTAGATCTAGCTCATGAGGCACACCTGGGCATTTCTAAAACTAAGGAGAGGATACGTTCCACCTATTGGTGGCCTGGGATGGATATTCAAATTGAAAGGTTAGTTAGGGAATGTGTTCAGTGCTCCCTAAATGAAAAATCGTTGAAGATCAGAACTCAACCGATGGTGAAGAGATCACGTCCTAGTGGTCCGTGGAAGGACATTGCTCTGGACATATTGGGTCCTGTGCATGGGGATGGTTCTGATACTTTTTTCATTGTTGTGATGGATTTATTTTCTAGGTGGCCTGAAATTTCTTTTGTGAAAAACACCAACACTAAAACAGTGATTGATTTTTTTGAAAGGTATAATCTCTAGGGAGGGCATACCAGAGACTCTTCTAACTGATAATGGGGTGCAGCTGGTGTCCAAGGAAATGGAGGAATTTCTTATTAATTGTGGTATTGTCCACAAGAAAGCTGCTATTTATCATCCCGAGTCCAATGGGACCGTTGAGAGATTCAACAGGGTAATAAAGGATACCATTTCATTAGAAAAACAAAATTGTCTTAACTGGAAGGAGGAAGTTTCTAAGAGAGTTTGTGTTTTCCGTTTTGCACCACATTCTACTACTGGCAAGTCTCCTTTTCTTTTATTTCGTGGGAGGCAACCTGATACTTTTCTAGAACCTCCATGGGTCAACAAATTTCTGGTGGACAAAGGTGTGACTCCTGACTTAAGTTCTTGGAAGAGTAGGGAGGATCATGTTTGTTTAAAAAGCAAAGAAAACTTTGATGTGAGACATGCTGTTAAATTCACTAAGGTAAAGGTTGGTGACTTGGTAAGAATTAAGAAACCTGGTTTTGGTAATACTGGGTTTAAATTTTCGAAGCCTATTAAGGTGGTCAAGGTCCTTGGCAATGCTATCAGGACCTCTGATCACAAAGTTTGGAACCTCAGCAGGGTTGCGGTGTGTGGCAATTCTACTCATGAACGAAGTGAGTTCGATAACATTGGTGAGAGTGGTAAAGTTGATGGTTCGAATAGGCCTAAGAGAGATATACATGAACCTTCATATTTGAAGGACTATGTTACTTAGGTACTATTTTTTTTTATTATTGTTCTCACACTTATAGGAACCTATATATTTGAAGGGCCATGTAATTTAGCTGTTCTGTTGCTACTTATGTTTTGGTGTGACGGAGGGAGATGTGATAGAATGTGTTTTACTAAATCATTTCTATGTATTAATTACGATTTTGTGTTTCTTTGCTTAAAGTTGACTATTCTGGCCTACCAAAAGATGGCCGCCAACTGAAACCTAACTAAAGTACATTACTTCATCATTTGAACAATGGAGAAAGGCGCCTGCACTGACTTCGTTCGTGTCCCTTGGGTGACCTGTCAGACCATGTGTTATAATGTGTTTTACTAAACTGGCTCATATATTTCTTTGACATCTTTTGCTGTTCATGCTCATGTATTTCTGTGACATCTATGTGTTCTAGACTGCTCTGACTTCATGTAGAATTGTCATGAGGTTGTGAGGAGCCAGAGGCAGTTGGGTGGATGAGCTGTATTGAACCTGTACTCAGAAAATAAATATCCATGAAAAACATCTTCTTCTCAACGTCATTCATATGAAGTTGTACAATTTAACACCATGCCCATGAAGACTATCCTGGGCGAGGTGCCAATGCCCCTGAACGTGAAGAAAATGTTGCAATTGAGAATATGAACTGTCGAACCAAACCTGTTTCCAAACGAACTGATACATTTAGGACCACGGATTATTCTTTCCCATACATTTGCTTTGAGACTTCTTCCACATGGGAACATTTGAAAAGGTTTCCTAATGTATTGGGATGTATTTGAATTCAGCCAATCGTTGGCCTGGGAAATGAGAAAATGTAACTTTAATATGTAAATTTTAGTATAAATATTAGTAGACTAGAGAGGGAATAGGCTAACGCTAGACGCCACTTCATCCAGAAGCTATTGACAGAGAATCGATGATCAGAGATCTTTATGCTGACTGAGAGGACGGGGACTTTATAACTCTGATAAATTTACTGAGGACCAGTTCTGACTTAGAAAACGACAATTAGCCAGAATAGGTAAATATGACAAAAGATGATATTGCATTATTAGGATTTAACCTGCATATAAATTAGATAAAGAAAATCATTATTTGAATTACTGTGTCGGGTGATTATTTTCATTGAAATGTTTATTGATTAATTTGAGAGTTAAAGTATCATTGAACTGAAAAACAACTAAATGATTCAATCGACCTCTTGATGGAGGAATTGTTAGGGTGATTCAGGAGAAGTGGTTTTCCTCTATCAAAGAGAACAGTTGTGGTTCGGATCTGATGTCCCTTTATAGGTACGGATAGTTTTGAGAGAATGAATGTTGGCTTTATGGGCCCCACCAGCGTATGATGTGTGTATGTGCGTGTGACTGAGAAATCATTCTGTCCGTGGAAGCACGGGGAAATTGAGTAACTCGAACTGCACCAGTATTTCTGGTAGCTAGAGATGGTTTTTATTGTTTTGGTTTAATGATTTTGGCATGTATATAGCTTATCGATTATTGATTGGTATTGATATATGTACTAACACTATATGTTGAAGTCATATTGAGTTTTATGTTGTCTGTACGGCTTCTGGGATGTAGGAAGTCGGGAATTGGTAACAGTTCCATAGCAGAGCAGAGGTAAGTGCTGCTCTCGGGAAAGACGGGATTGTGGTTGCCCGTAGGTACACGGGAGAAACGTGTGACAATAGAAGTTGCACGGCGCATTGTCTGGGTTCGATTCGGTAGCATCGCCGAGTGTTACCATTAGTGATATTTTCTGTGTGAGAAAGGTGTGAATGATAGCAAAGGGTTACCTGTGAAATTTTGGTCTTAGGTACCAGGAAACCAATTGGCATACCGATAACGCTTATCACTGAAAAGGTAGCAGGTGTTCTCTGAGCTTGTTAGAAGGACAAAGTAGAGGTAAGCGCTGCTTTGTTAACGTATGTTATAATTCTGTAGTAGGACAGACTGTTCGCTGTTCTCGGGAAAGACAGGATTCTGTGTGAATGTACTACTTTCCTTGTGTGAAAGTGCGTGAATGAATTAGCATTCGGGTTAATTGCGAAACTCTGGATTTATTTCTCAGGAGCATTGCGTTTCCAACTATGGGTCTTAATTCTGGATAAAACAGTTAATTGATGCTTGGTAGAAGGGTGAAGTAGAGGGATGTGCTACTTTGCCAACAGACGTAACGATTTTGTAGTAGGGCAGAGGTAAGCGCTGCCCGCGGAGTAAACAGGATTCTCGTAGGAAAGGTCTTTTGCTATTCTGTGGTTAGCGAAGCAGACAATGGAGATGTTTGTATGTTGTAACTAACAGTATTGTAAAATTGAAACAAAGTCTACCGAGTAGTTTTGTAAAGGAGGGGTAGACTGAAGACAGGAGTTAGGAGCAGGAGCTGCTGCAGCGACTACTGACGTCAGAAAGACCGCGCTGGGATTGGACAGCCAGTCAGAGGTGTAAAACGCTCTGAATTGGTACTTCAGTGTAAAACCGCGCTGGGATTGGAGAAGCAGAGGGTTGCATAGATGCTCCAGGATTGGTACGTTAGTGTGAGTCGCGCAGGGATTGGAGATTGTGACATTGACGTAGACGCTCCAGGATTGGTGCGTTAGTGTGAGTCGCGCAGGGATTGGAGACTGTGACATTGACGTAGATGCGCCAGGATTGGTGCGTGAGTGAGAGTCGCGTTGCTATTGGACTAAAGATCGTACAGTCAAAGACAAGACCAAAGGGTTTACGAGGGAAAGGAAGATGTATTATCATTCACCGGAGAAAAAGAAGAAATCCTTGTTTAGTAAAATAAAAGGATGGTTTGTGAAAGACAAAGAGATTGTGACTAGGGAAAGGACAGTTACTTCCTCCAACGAAAACACCCGCATCCTTCATGGTTGCGAAATATGGATACGGTTAGATAATTGGGCAAAGTATACAAAGGAATACGGAGTTTTAGCGTTTCCAGAAAATGGTTCCTTTAATTTGGCAATTTTAAGGAATTTACGGGAGAGGATGATCCACGACCTAGACCTACGCAGTTCGAGGCTTTGACTGAGTGGGAAGACGAGATGCATGAACGAGAAAAACAGTAGATATAGATATATGTTCGGACGGCCAAATGATCGTGAAACTCATTGTGATCGAATGAGAAGGTGGCGAGACGCAAGTATGACTGAAGGACTGTTTCCCGTAAGAACTGCAGGGGAAAGTGAGGGAAGGAAATGCATAGAGAAAAAGCATAATGTAGAACCCAGAAGGTATGGAGCAAATGAAATAGAAGATGTCCTAGATGATATGTTTTACAAAAGTCCACCTCCGTACAGGCAGGAATCAGAAACGCCAACCCCGGGTACACCAGTGAGAGAAACTCTGCGAATCATTAAGACAGAAGTTACGACTCGAGAGGTAATGAGAAGGAATTCTCTTAGGGAAAAAGAGATGGAAAATAGGGTTGAGAGTGAAAATTCGAGGGAACTAGCGAAAACCACGTTAGAACTGACAGAGAAAATAAGAGAATTTACTAAAAATCTAGAAGCAGTTACAGTCCCTGTAACCATAGGTCCAGTTATGCACATTTTTGAGAAGCAGAAAGAAAGTGAGCATGGTCTAACAGTTCCGTATGTGAACAATAGACAAGCGGAACAGCCCCTGATGAGAGCAAAAGAGAATCTTTGGAGACACACCATGAGTGAAGGTGAACTACATATGTCAAATAACCCATTTTATAATCCCGATACTGTAGAAAGAAGCAGAAGGGTAGGGGGACCAATACTAGAACCACAGAGAATGACAGAACCAGCGAATGTAGAGAAATCAGTGGGTATAACCACAGATGAATTGAGCGAATGGCTGAAGGGTCTGCAGGGTAAAGAGAAGGAATCCCAAAATATTGATGTGGCAAAATTATGCATGGTATTAGAAGAACTAATAGTAGGGACTATCCCTACCGAAAAGCTGAAAAATTACCAGGATGAGGAATTGTTATTTTTATGTAAGAGTGTCACTTGGAGAGCAAAGAATTTACATGACAGGCTAGCAGAAATAGCAAGTGAAATGGGAATTGACATGGACAAGGTAAAAGCTTTAGAGAAGCCTTATCGAGTGGATTTCACGGAAAAGGATATTGAAAATCTGAACACTGCAGGACGAATAGGGCAGATTAAGGACATAATCACAGTATTGAGGAAATGGGGAGATGTGGATAAATGGAAAAGCAGGTGGTATAGGAAACGGGATGATACCTCAGACAGAACTTTTCCAGCATTTCCTGTGAGAGAAAAGGAAAAGGTAGTGACAGAATTTCCCATGAAAGAGATTCCAGGAGGAGGATATGTGCATGTCCCATGGACAAGACAGGACATTTTGTCATTTACAAATGACTTCCCTCGATTGCGAGAAAAGCCAGTCGAGTGGTACAGACACGCAGACAGATTTGTTAAGTTGTCAAAGGTACTGTGGATTGATCTAAATAGCCTATTTGACATATTAGTGCCAGCAGACTTATGGGCAGAGTGCAAGATAGTCATAGATTGGCCAACTAAAGAATACCCGAGAGATCCCAAAACAGGAGCACCAGACCCTGAGGTAATGAAGAAATATGAACAAGTTATGGTGTTTCTGAAAAACAAAGTGCCTCCCAAAGAAACAGACTGGGTTAAAATAGATCGAACACATCAGGAAGCGAAAGAATCAGTTCACGCTTACTATGAAAGGCTAATATTAGCTTTCAAACAGTTTAGTGGAGATGACAATCTGGGAGAAAAGGATCTAAGTCATTTTGTGTACAGATTTGTGTATGCTTTGCGTCCCGAAATTGGGGAAATGATAAAGCAGCATACCGCAGACTGGCAGAGCAAGAAAATAGATGAGGTTCTAAGGCATGCTAAATACTTTAGTGATGAGATTGAGGCAAAACAGCGAAAACTAAAAGAAAAGGCAATGTGGGTTCAAGTGAAAGTCGCAGAGAGACAGGAAGCTCAGCTGGTTGAACAAGCCAATAACCCAGGTAATAAACCGTGATTTGGCCCAGGAAAAGGAAAGGGTAATATAGAAGAAGCTAAAAAGAAGTTTCCATGCCACAATTGCGGAAGGTTAGGGCATTGGAAATCCGAGTGTAAATATCCACCAAGTACTAATAATGAAAATCCATCATTGAATCCACAGGTGCAGTGTGAGGTGAGTGGTCCACCGCAGCAACAGCAGAAGGCTGTTAATCCACAGAATCAGGTGCCAAAACCGCCATTACCGCAAAGTAGGAACACCCAAAGATATAGCAAAGAAGCAGGATTCTACAATGAAGAACAGGTAAACAAACCGCAACGCGCGAGCGCTGTGTCACAATATTGGCTGCGAAATGACGAGAGTGAGTCAGAGGAGACTTATTGACGGTGCCGAAGAGAGGAAGAAGGGTGCGTACTTGGCGCAACTCTAGAAATAGATCAGACAGGACCATTTGTGGATGGGAAAGTTAATGATGAAAACATTACTTTTCTAGTAGACACTGGAGCTACGCGATCTACTGTCAGATCAGCAGATGTGAAAAATCTTCCTCTCTCGGATGAAACAATCCAAGTAGTTGGTGTGTCAAACAACCAGATAAGGACCTACCTTACCGAACCGGTAAAGGTTAGGATAGGGAAATTCACAGACATGCACCGATTCGTGGTGTGCGATACTAGTCCTGTGAATCTGTTAGGAAGGGACCTTCTGTGCAAAATGAATTGCACCATATTCTGTACTCCAGACGGAATAGCATTTGAGACACCAGATGAGGATGTATTGTATAAAATGACAATAGCTAACCAAGAAAATGGAATTACAGGAACTTATGCAGTATTTAACCCAGATGAATTACCCAAAGAATTGAAGCAGTCAGTGAAGGCAGGTGTCTGGGATTTTACTGGAGAAGATGTAGGCCTTATGAGAAATATAGATCCAGTAAAGATTATACTAAAAGAAGGAGTAGTTTATCCAAACATTCCCCAATATAGACTGACACCTGAAATAATTGAAGGAGTGACACCTTTAATTGAGAAAATGATTCAACAAGGAGTGTTGAGAGAAATAATGAGCGGTCCATGTAACTCACCTATAATGGGACTGAAAAAGCCCAATGGGAAGTTCAGGATTGTGCAAGATTTGAGAAGGATTAACAAAATCGTTGTGTCATGTTGTCCCATTGTTCCAAATCCATCAGTGATTTTGTATCAGATTCCCCATGATGCAGAATGATACACAGTAATTGATTTGTGTCATGCTTTCTTTTCCATTCCGTTGCATCATGACAGCCAGTCGATTTTTGCATTTCGGTTTGGAGAGCGTATTTTGGCATGGTGCCGAATCCCACAGGGGTACACAGAGAGCCCCTCCATTTTCAATCAGTTGCTAAAGAAATCTCTGGAAAGTCTTACCATGCCTGAAAATTCAGTTTTGGTCCAGTATATTGACGACCTATTGGTGGCGTCAAAAACACGCGAAGCTTGTGAAACGGACACAATAGCTTTGCTGAATCATTTGGCAGATGGAGGACTAAAGGTATCTCCGACAAAATTGCAATTCTGTAAAAAAGAAGTACAATATTTGGGGCATACCATTGAAAAAGGGCTGAGAAAAGTAACCATAGACAGAATCAGAATTATTAGAGGAATGAGAGCCCCAATGACCCAAAGAGAGGTGAGAATGTTCCTAGGGATGGTTGGCTACTGTCGTCAGTGGATAAGTAACTTTTCCCCGATTGCCAAACCATTGGTAAAATTGACGAAAAGTGAGGTTAAAGTCCCCCTTGAATTGAACAAAGAAGAATTGGCAGCATTCAGACAGTTAAAGAACAGCCTTTGCGAAGCCCCAGCTCTGGGAATGCCAGACTACGAGAAAGAATTTGAATTATACTGCAGTGAGAGAAATGGATGTGCACTCTCAGTTTTAATACAGAAACATGGAAGACAAAGGAGACCAGTGGCATATTTTTCGTCAATGTTAGATCCAGTGGCGGTAGGTCTGCCAGGATGTCTGAAAGCAGTAGCTGCTACATGCCGAAGCCTAGAGCAGAGTGAGGGAATCGTGATGGGGTATCCAGTAAGAGTGTTTGTACCTCATAATGTGGCGATCCTTTTAACAAGGAGCCGAACACAGTTCATGTCACATAGTCGGCTGACTAAGTATGAGAAGGTCATTCTAGGTGCAACCAATGCAAGTCTGGAAAGATGCGTGAATGTGAATCCAGCTACACTTTTGCCTGATGCAGAGAGAGTGGAGGTAAGAGATGATGTTGATCATGATTGTTTGGATGTGCTTGACTTTTGCACGAAACCTCGACCAGACATAAAAGATTTACCATTGCCAGAAAGTGATTATGTGTTGTTTGTGGATGGGTCGTGCTTGAGAACAGACGAAGGATTGTTATGTGCGGCCTATGCTATATGCACAGTCGCTGCAGTCATAGAAGCATCACACTTGAAAGGAGTTAAATCCGCTCAAGTAGCAGAACTAGTGGCATTGACAAGGGCATGCAAAATTGGGAAGAATGTGAGAGTGACTGTGATAACAGATAGCCAGTACGGCTTTGGAGTTGTCCACGATTTTGGCCAACTTTGGCTGCAGAGAGGTTTCATGACCTCAAGTGAAACTCCTATAAAGAATGCAGAAGTGGTGGGAAAATTGCTTGAAGCAATACAGTTGCCAAAGGAACTGTCAGTGGTAAAATGGGCTGCTTATAGTCAAGGTAGTGATTATATCACTACTGGGAATCGATATGCCAATGACATGGCTCAGTACTGTGCCCGAAATCAGTATTCAATCAATAGGGCAAAGGAAAAGGAGATGTTTTCTTGCTCCATAATGTTTACTAACATTGTGGGAACATGGGAAGAAGTGAGGCAGTTGCAGGATGAAGCAGGAGATGAAGAAATGAAGCAGTGGGTAAAAGCAGGTTGTGCACCAAGGGAAAAAGATCATGTGTGGGTCTATCGGGATGGAAGACCAGTAATGCCTGATAGCATGATGTCAACCATGGCACGGATGTATCATGGCCAAGGACATCTGGGAAGAGATGCCATGATAAGGGCTTTTAAGCAGACCTGGTACAATGCAAAATTCAGGTTGATAGCAGAGAGTCTCTGTCAAAGATGCCTAATATGTCAGCAGTACAATCCTGGAAGGAAAAGAGTGGTGAGTCTCGGTACCATAGGTCGGGAAGGAGGACCCTTCACCAGAATGCAAATAGATTTCATTGAAATGCCCCCTTATAACAAGTTGAGGTATGTTCTGGTGGTAGTTTGTCTATTCTCCAGGTGGGTGGAGGCATACCCAACAAGAAGAAATGATGGAATCACAGTGGCCAAGCTCTTGTTGAGGGAATTCATCCCAAGATACGGGTTCCCAGTGACCATAGAATCAGACAGAGGAAGACACTTTTACAATGAGATCATGGCATTGATTTGTGAAGCATTGGGTGTACAACAAAAACTACATTGTGCCTATCGACCAGAGGCTTCTGGTGTGGTTGAGCAAATGAATGGTACGATCAAAAACAGAATAGGGAAAATGTGTTTAGCCAAAGGAACGAAATGGCCTGCCTCTAGTCCTGATGACAATCAGATCTACTCCAGACAGAACTACAGGTTTGAGTCCCCACAAAATTATCATGGGACGAGCCATGAGACACGTATTTGTTCCAGTCAACAAATTGATGACAATAACTGATGACATGATTTTGGATTACTGTAAAGGCCTGGTTGAAGCAGTCCATTCTGTGTTTCACCAGGTTGGAGCGGACGCCACCACCCTTGAGAGAAAACCAGCCCATGACCTGAGCCCAGGTGACTGGGTGAGAATAAAAGTCCACAGAAGAAGGAATTGCTTGGTTCCAAGGTGGGGAAGGCCAAGGCAAGTTATCTTGACTACTACAACTGCTGTGAAGTGTGCTGGACTGAAAAATTGGATACATGCAAGTCACACTTTGAGAGTTCCAAATCCAGCAGATAGCATTGGAAAAGAATATTTCGATGATTCAGAATCGAGTGATGATTCAGGCAATGAGAATGCAAAGTCAAAAGAAAATCCTGAAAGGGGGGAAAAGGAGCCAAGACTAGTTTCGACTTCAAGAGAAGACATTTTGAGGAAAAGATTACAGATTTCCGATGGTTCAGATTCTGGAGATGAGCAAACCGCCAGTGGTGAGCACAGGAAGAAGAAGAAAAAAGAAAAGAATGTCCAGTCAGAAGTAACATTTACACCAGATGAAAGAGTAGAAGAAGTTCCACCTGAGAAGATTCTTGAAGAAGAAGAAGGGACAGAAATAGAGAGAGAGGGACAGATTACTGCGGAAGACCCCCGAGGAGGTGTAGGGACAACCAACACTGAGTTAGGTGAAGGGACAACCAGCAAACAGAAAGATTGCGTGTCGGAGACCCGAGGAGGGACAGAAGTAGGGCCGACGCAAGAGGTGGAAAAAGTAGCTGGTGGAAAAGAAAAATCAAATGAGACAGAATCTGAGGACAGTGAACCAGAAGGTCGAATTCTAAGGAAAAGAACTTGGATCGAGGAAAGAAATAGTAAAGACGGCAAAACAAGAAGGAATGCCAAAGGAGATCTTTGGCCAAACAAAATAAAGAGACTGAGCTATCGATTGACACGAGTTAAACCCTCAGAAGCTGAACAAGTGAATGAAGTAACAAGTCAGCACAGAGAAAAAGAGGCAGAGACAGAAGTGTCTGAAGGAAACAAACGATCAAGAAAACCAAACCAGAAGTAAAAGTCACCTGAATGGACGTATGTGGCACTGCCTGAGCAAGGAGAAGAGGTAGGAGAAGTCACCTGAATGGACGTACGTGGTACTGCCTGAGCAAGGAGAAGAGGTAGATAGTCAAAGAAATCCAGAGGAGACTTTACTGAAAGTGGTGAAGGAAGAAGAAACAGCGGATATCCTGAGAGTTATCCTATCTGATATCGGAGAAGAAGCGGAAGATCAGGAAATTCTGTATGTGGATGATGAGAAGGAAGTGAAAAACGATGAGAGGCCAAGCTGAGTGATTTCAAGAAGGTCCTTGTGGAAAATATAAAGGATTGAATAAGAAAATTGAAGTATTTGGATCACCTGATAAGGGCCTAGCTCTTGCAGGGAAACTACAAGAAGCGGAGTAGAAGAGGCTAAGTCAAAAGACACGGTTAATTTTAACAAGATGGCTAACATAGATGATAACAAGAGTAGATGTACCTTTATGAGAAGATGGTGCAAGGCATGTTGTTGTTGTACAGGACTATTAATGCTTCTTTGGAGCGTACTCGCTCTTTTGATCTCTTTCAAAGTAACTTTAGATACACTAGAAGGGCATACAGAGAATATGACTAACATAGTGAAGAGTCCACAAAAGGTCGTTCCATTTAAAACAAGCACTGAGCATATGCACAAGGATAGGTCTATAACTGATTTTTCTAGCAACGTTCTTTCAAAATTATTGTATGAATATGTAAAAACGATGGACGTAAGGGATTGCTACGTATGTATGCAGTTACCTGCCTCTGTTTCAGAAGGGGTGACTTATCATCACCTTCCAGCAATTTATGGAATAACATGTAGCGTTTTAACCAGTATATTTTATCAAGTAGGGAAATTAGAATATAATCTGTCTAATATAGATAACATTCTTGGACAATTGCCCATGAATAATGAATTGAATCCAGCTAAAACTGCTAATGTACTAGGTGAGATTTTTATAGAGACTAAAGAACTAACTTTAGAATATATTTTTAGAAACAATTTAACTTGCAGTTTGAAGACAGAAGAGAAAACATTTTTAGATATGGTCGAAGAAAGAAGATTGAAAATACATAAAAATGCAGAAGGACATAAAGAAGGGGAAAACATTTGGGTAATAGATGGGAGAAAGGAGACAAAGGGTGATGCTAGACCAACTATAGCTATAGATTCACCACAGAAAGGCAAATTATGCCTTATGAGGGAAAGATCCCAATATGATTATTATTATATAGGGACAAGCGAGTGTCATGATACATATTTTATTGCATCTGGATGGGGATTTAGAGGCAGAGAAGATCCAGTTTTTCCTGGACTGTATTATATTTGTGGGAACAAGGCTTATTACCGGTTGCCCGACCATTGGTATGGCACATGTTATGTTGGCCTGGTCTTTCCAAAAATCTTTCACATGGATAGAGTAGAAAATAGTGGACCACATAACCTACTAATGCGTAGCAGAAGAGAAACTTGGTTAGAACTTGTAGGTGATATTTTCGGAGCCTTGATACCAGCAGTGGGAATATCTTTGAATGCAAATAATATTCGGAAATTGTCAACCATAGTGGATCGCTTGTCAACAAGCACCGCTGGAGGATTTCTTTTGGTAAATACTGAAATGGTTGCTATGCGTGCTATGATTATGCAAAATCGACTTGCCCTTGATATCTTATTGGCAAAAGAGGGTGGAGTCTGTGGAATGCTGAAAGTTCAACATTGTTGCACTTACATTCCTGATGAAAGCAAAGATCTAAAAGTATATATTAAAAATATTACAGAACTGCATGATGAAATAAAACCACTGGAGGTTGAAAGTATCTGGACTAAAATTAGTAATAAGATGGCTGCTATTAAAACTTTCTTAGGTAAATTAGGTAGTACAATACTAGGGAAAATATTATTTCCATTAATGTGTGTGATTTTCATATTATTAATACTTAGATTAGGATGTATGTGTTGCAGACATAGAAGAAATGAAAAGAAAGTTAGACGAGAAATTATCAAAAAGAAGGAAAAGAAACAAGAAAGATTTTAACGAGATAGAATTCGAAGAATGGAAGGAGAGTATGTATGACAAAACAAAAAGAGAAGATGAAGGAGAAACAGAATTTTAATTGAGCAAGAAAACATTTCGAATTTCCATAAAAGGGAAAATAAATTGATTTTTGTGGTTTTTGTTTGTGGTGATAAAATCACCAAAGGGGGGGATTGATGGAGCGGGAAAAATATTTTCTTTTTATATACCCAATCCATTTATATATGTTTATATTAAAATGATTAATAATTAAATATAATAATTAATAGCTTGATGTGAAGGAACTAAACCAACCTTATTAACAGAAAGAATACACATGGGAATGCGTTGCATGGCAAAATTAATAAGTGAACTAAGTTTGTATGCATATTAAAACGATAAATGTTGCTTGAGTAATGTTATTGTGATTTGCGCTTAAATAAACCAGCATTAACGGCTTTGGATGTTGCATATGGCTAGATAAATGCATACACATAAGGGTATTAGCAAGGGAATAACACTGTTTTAATCATTTCTATGTATTAATTACGATTTTGTGTTTCTTTGCTTAAAGTTGACTATTCTGGCCTACCAACAGATGGCCGCCGATTGAAACCCAACTAAAGTAAATTACTTCAGCATTTGAACAATGGAGAAAGGCGCCTGCACTGACTTCGGTCGTGTCCCTTGGGTGACCTGTCAGACCATGCCCATGAAGACTATCCTGGGCGAGGTGCCAATGCCCCTGAACGTGAAGAAAATGTTGCAATTGAGAATATGAACTGTCGAACCCAACCTGCTTCCAAACGAACGGATACATTTAGGACCACGGATTATTCTTTCCCATACATTTGCTTTGAGACTTCTTCCACATGGGAACATTTGAAAATGTTTCCTAATGTATTGGGATGTTTTTGAATTCAGCCAATCGTTGGCCTGGGAAATGAGAAAATGTAACTTTAATATGTAAATTTTAGTATAAATATTAGTAGACTAGAGAGGGAATAGGCTAACGCTAGATGCCACTTCATCCAGAAGCTATTGACGGAGAATCGATCATCAGAGATCTTTATGCTGACGGAGAGGACGGAGACTTTATAACTCTGATGAATTTAGTGAGGACCAGTTCTGACTTAGAAAACGACAATTAGCCAGAATAGGTAAATATGACAATAGATGATATTGCATTATTAGGATTTAACCTGCAAATAAATTAGATAAAGAAAATCATTATTTGAATTACTGTGTCGGGTGATTATTTTCATTGAAATGTTTATTGATTCATTTGAGAGTTAAAGTATCATTGAACTGAAAAACAACTAAATGATTGACTCGACCTCTTGATGGAGGAATTGTTAGGGTGATTCAGGAGAAGTGGTTTTCCTCTATCAAAGAGAACAGTTGTGGTTCGGATCTGATGTCCCTTTGTAGGTATGGATAGTTTTGAGAGAATTAATGTTGGTGTTATGGACCCCACCAGCGTATGATGTGTGTATGTGCGTGTGACTGAGAAATCATTCTGTCCGTGGAAGCAGGGGGAAATTGAGTAACTCTAACTGCACCAGGAGCGTAGGGCTTGCCTGGGTGGGCTGCATCGCAGCTAATCACCGTGTGAACCCGCCAGCTCCATTCACAGCTTTCACCTCTCATTCATAAAAAAACACTTGGTAGAGTTCATTAATGCGAGACCTATTGCATTGCAAATGCTTGTTTATATTTGCATTGCGCTTCACAGCCGAATGAAAAAAAAGTGCTTACCGACTAATGAAGGAGACAGTGTAACGCCGCAAGTAAAACATCCAGTCCTGATGGGGAGTCACAAAAGGAGACAGGGCGGGTACAAGGAGGGACTAAGAAGCCTCATTATCAATCGGAAGCCAGCATTTACCATGGGCGATGACGCCAGCCAATAAAAAATATAGGCGGGGCTTCCACATCACTTCTAAAACATACCCTACTACAGCATGCCTCGCAAAGCGAGCAGCGCATGCGCTGCAACTCTAGGCTCGACCTAAAAACCAGGACATTTCACGAACACATAGAAGGACTACGATTGTACATCAACCGAGGAGCACAGATTTGCTTCATGACAGCGCTTATCAATATAGAAACAAAATCAAAGAGGCACTAAGGGACTGAAATACATGCACCTTTTCCACCCAGTATCATGAGAATTCAACTGCTTTCTGCTTGGAGCTGCTAGCTTCTCTCTGAAGGCTGGGCCATGTGCTAAAGTCTGCTGAAGTCTGATGAGACAGCTGGTGGAAAAAGACTGTCGCGGCACGCCTGGTCCCCCTACCATCATAGGCTGCATGGCATAGGCCAGCCACCATTCTCTTGCTAAATCCTGGGGGTTGTACTTTCTCCTTCAGCTGCCAGAGGGCTCAGCAAGGCACACACCACACTTCCGAGGCGTCAGAGGCAGACACTGCACCAGCAGCGTGCAGAACGAACCTGCTGAAGATGGAAGAGTCTGGCAGTCTCAAGAGACAGCTCCTTGGCGACAAGAGATCTCTAAAGCCGGATCGAAAGAGTAATAGTAATTACATAAACTATGACCCAGAAGCACTGTATTTGTCCTTCTCACTGGATGGACTGCGTGCCAGTTCACAGTGGGGTCACGCTGTGGCTCCTGGTGGGGAGCACGAGCATGTAAGGAGGTCAACTGCAAGTGGGGAGGGGACCCTCACCTGCGTACCATGGCTTCCGCGGAAGCAGACGCGCTCCTTGGCGGCGGGTTTGCTGAGCAAACCTTTACTACAGAGGCATGCACTGGAGAGTACTGTACAACAACCCAAATTAGCTCAATGTTGCTGGAAGTGGCCAGATCGAAGAGCTGCTACACAACACTAATAAAAGTCTCACACTGACTAGTGAAAGAGGACACTGCAGACCCATGGCCGCTGGCAGCAGGGTGCTGCAGCCCTCCCAAAATATCCATGCTGGAGTTCAGGTGAATGAGTAATTCGGATGCCTTTTATTTTTGTTTTCATTTTAGAACATCTGCTGAGCGTTCACAGGCAGAGGTCATAAGGCAGGCTGTCTTCAGTCAAATTGCTGCTTTTTTTCTAACTGTAAAATTGCATGTTTGTTTAAATGTAGTGGCCATTCGGGAAATCTGCTGCCTGTAAATTACTGTGCAGTATCACATCCTGGGTTAGTAATATATGTAGGAGAGTGTGCTACAAAGTGCGGCCACATGCCACAACCTTACCACTCTCCTGGTGAAAGGGCGTGGCTCATTTGCTACACTTGTTCTGACATTGATGCTTGCATTTTTCAGAATCCCTACGACTTAAGTCACATTGATGGCAGCACCCCCACTGTGAAAATTGTTCCAGCACCACAGACGAAAGAGATAAAAACATCTTTCAAAATATGACCATAAACCTGGGGAAGAGTCTGTAATTGGGATTGGTTGTGGCGCCGCTCAGTCACACACTGCAGGTTGGTGAGTATTCCCTCTACCACACTGAGGCAGCTCAGATGATAAACCGTACAAACTGTGCTCTGCAGCCGTGGAGCTGGTTTAGCCATAGCAAGCTCGAAACCTTCTAGGCAGCCAACTACAACGCATCAGTAGAAGGGACCCAGATCGCCACCACAACTTGCTATTTTGCCTACGGCTGCAAACATCCTTTCACGGTTTCTGCTGATACTCCTGGATGCTGCGAACATGTCACAAGCCATCAACTGCAATTTTATCTTGCTCGGACTTTTGAGCTAACAACACTTTGCATGCTGAGTCTTACTGGGCGGAAAGAAGGATGGAAGGTACAAGCATGCAAAGTGCTGTTAGTAAAAAAAGACCAGGACTCAATAATGGTGCTAGTGTGGCAAGGAAGCCAGTTGGAAAGTCTGTGTCCAACCAAATCACAGCTAGCACAGCCTACCCTGACCCTGAAGACATCAGGAGGATTGCATGTATGTGCTTGGAGGTGGGTGGTTGGCAGAAAGAAGCTCAAGACAATGTCAGAATTACTGTCGCTTGACATGTGATTGAGCAGAGTGCTGAGATACCTTTAATGAAGCTCAGAGATTCACCTATAGGACTGGGAACATAAGTCCAAAATAATGGGGTGAGCTCCAAGAGAACAGAAGATACAGAAGGAATAAGGAAGAACCCTCTGTGTGCCAAGATGCCACGCTGTACTTAGGAAGCCACTGCTCTGTTGCAGAAGCACCCCTCTGAAGTAAATTGATGGAGCACCCACAATCAAGAATAGATTAATGAGGGCTTAGATCCAGTACTGGAGCCAAGTCTATACAAGCTGCAAAGTGATGGCTTCAGGGCACTGGTGCTGCATCTAATTTTAAGCAATCACTCTGCCTCACCTCACTTCTCACCCTCTCTGCTTGACTTTTTTCAAACGCTCTGCGGTCTTAGGATGAGAGGTCTCGCTGAAAGGTTTACTGCAAATATGGACGCCCTGTCAACTACAAGACACCATTCCGCCATGGTCGGCAGCATGTTTGCATTCCACCATGGCTCTCTCACAAGTAGACGTTTGTGATGTATGTGGGGGACTGAAATGCACGCGCACACATTCTACCTCCTGCTTTTATGTTTATACATAAAAAATACGAAGTGGGAATGATGTTGAGATTCCCTTTACATAAACATGATGAAAAACCAACACAGATTTTTGGAACTGTAAGCACAGCTGGCTGGAAATGTTTGAAATTTGGTGGGCGTGATCTCCTGAGCCGACAATCACTTCTACTAACAGTTTCAGCATAACAGACACAGGCCATCTTGGCTACCGAAAGCTTGTGCTTGAGAGTCCTGCAACACCTGTATGGTATGCTATTGACCTACAGTGGACCAAGAATCATGACCTCACTGGACGAACACCCTCTTTTGCCAAAATTATATCAAGGGCAAGTCGATTTTGCATTACCATGGCGCGCATGGCAACCATTTCTGAATTTACTAATAAAAAACCTCCAGCGGTGCTTGTTGACAAGCGATCCACTACTGTTGATAATTTTCTAATTTTATGTGCATTCAGAGATATTCCCACTGCTGGTATCAATGCTCCAAAAATGTCTCCCACAATTTCTGACCAAGATTCTCTTTCTACGTGTTAGTTGTCTACCTAACTCATGTACACCATCTCTTCCTCTTCCCACATGGAATATCTTTGGTAAACCAGGCCCACATAACATGTGCCAAACCAGTGATCTGGTAATCGATAATATGCTTTGTTCCCACAGATAAAATATAATCCAGGAAAAACTGGAACATTTCCTCCTTTAAATCCCCATCCACCCAGGATTCGATATGTATCATGGCAATCACTGTTACCTACAAAATAATTATCATATACAGTTTGATTCCTTCTAATACACAGCTTTCCTTTCTGAGGCCAATCTAAAGCCATTGTTGGACTAGCTTCTCCTTTCAAATGTTTTTCCTTTTCAACATCACAGACTGTCCTTTCCTCTCTTCACTAAGATACTTTCTTTTGCATTTTCAATCACCTTTCTTCAACCATATCCAAGACCACTTTCTCTTCCTTCTTCAAACTACAAGTTAAATTATTTCTAAATATGGACTCTAATGTTAATTCTTTAGTTTCTAAGAAAAATTCACCTAATACCTTTGCAGGTTTTACTTTATTCAATTTGTTAATTACAGGTACTTGTGAAAATATGTTATCTACATCTGAAAAGTAATATTCTAATTTCCCGATTTTGTAAAACAAACTTGATATTACACTACATGTTATTCCATACGTTACTTGGAGGTGATGATAGGTCACTCCCTCAGGTAACTGCATGCAGATGTAGCAGTCCCTCACGCCCGTTGTCTTTACATATTCATAAAGTAATTTTGAAAATACATTGTTAGAGAAATCATTTATAGACCTGTCTTTATGTAAATAATTTCTATCTATATTAGTCGGATATACTTTCTGAAACTTTTCTACATAAGTTTTATTCTCACTATGTCCTTCTATTGTTTCTAGTGTAACTTTAAATGAGATCATCAAAGCCAAAACACTCAATAAAAGCATTCGTAATCCTGTACAACAACAACACATTTTTAACCACCTTCTAAGAAATTCACATTTAGTTTTTCTATTCTCTGTGTTTGCCATTTTGAAAAATGATCAGTGTCTTTTGACTTAGCCTCTTCCACTTTACAACTAGTTTTGTCTAACCCAAGGCTCTAAGCACCTACTTGGTTCTATCAGTTATGTCTTTTCCAGTAATTTTATTGTCTTTCCATTGGTATCACTTTTGGTCTTTTCAGTTTGGCATTTGATAGTCTTTCACTTATCTTTCACAATCTTGATACAGAACTTCCAGAACATCCGTTTCTTCTCCAATGTCGGACAAGATAACTCAGGATTTCCGATTCTTCATCTTCCTCAACCACTTCTGGTACAGTCACCTCTGGATTTTCTTGGCTATCCGCCTCTTCTATTATTTCAGGCAGCGCCACATATGACCATTCCGGCGACTTAATACTTCTGGTTAGGTTTTCTTGTTCTATTACTTTCTTCTGTTGTCGTTTTTCCCTCGTCTTTCAATTTTTCTTGACTAGATACTTCATTCACTTGTTCAGCTCTGGATGAATTTACTCGTGTCAGTCGGTATCTTAATCTCTTTATTTTGTTTGGCCAAATTTCATCCCTTGCTGATCTTTTCAATGTATTTCCCTTTTCGTTTTTCTCAGCTCTCCATGCTCTTTTTCTCAGGACTCGACCTTCTGGTGCTTCTTCATCACTGTCCTCTGATTCTGTTTCAACTTGACTTTTAGCTGTTTTTCTTTCCACCACTTCTTTTATTTTCCCTACTTCTGTCCCTCCTCGTGTTTCTTGAACACAATCTTCCTGCTGACTAAACGTCCCTTCTTCTAACTGGATGTTTGAATTTCCTACAACTCCTCGGGGGTCTTCCGCAAAAATCTTTCCCTCACTTTCTGTATCTGTCACCTGACCATCTGCTTTTGTTACTTCAGGTGGAATTTCTCTCAACTTTCCATCAGGAATTTCTTTATCGAGAACTTCTTTAATTGTCTCTTCACGGTTTTTCTCTTTTCCTGTATATACCTGTGCTTGTTCAGTCTCTGAGTCTGAGCTTGTGTCAGAAATCTGCAACTTCCTCCTTAAGGGAATGTTCTCTGAGACAACGGTCAAATTTGGTTCTGACTCTCCCCCCCCCCCCCCCTTTTCAGGATTTTGTCCTGTTCTAGTGTCTTTTGTATCAGATTCAGAACTAGTTTCTGATTCTTCAAAATTCTCTCCTTCCTTGTTATCCACTGGCTTTGGAATTCGCAAGGTAGGTGTTGTATATATGTGCTTGCTTTGTTATGGCTACTTGGGGTCAATAGTCCATTCTTTGTGTTTATGTCTCCTCAACCTCCCTCATTACCTATGAGTGTTCTATCTGGTATGTGAATGTTCCAATCTTGGCAGTTGATGGTCTGGTCAGCTAGCGAAGTGCTTTATCTCTGCTGTGCTATCTTAATAAATCTATCCTGTAACCTGAAGACGTGTCCTGATGCCTATCTAATCTACTTACAACATTTTGGCGACGTTTTGGCTGACCAGACCAAGGCAGAAGCACAGCGCAGCACGAGAAACACTTCGCATCAAGAACCCAAGACACCTTGTCATCTATCTGCGGCTGAAAGCAACTGGAATAAATAAGATACCACTGGTATGCCGCAAAACTTAAAGTAACCTGCTGTATGGATGAAGCATTTCAACCAAAATAAGAAGAAACCGACGGTATCACCAAGAAAAGAAGAAAAACTGTCGCAAGTTATTTAAATAAACAACGTTGAAAGCAAAAAGATATCTGCCGCAAGTTATTTAAACAAAAAGGTGAAAGAAACTGGTAACCTGAGTAACTGAAAACCCGAGTAACGCTTGAAAATCGGCAAAAGAAACAAGAAACTAAAAGAAATCGGCCAAACTACTCCACTTGTTGCCTATCCTGTGTCAACACGACCTGACAGGTATGAGGGACACTTTCTGTTAAGCGCAGCCAACGTAAAGAGCGTATTTTTTTCATTGAAACTGACTTATTTTGAAAACAAGTGCGATTGATTGGATTATATTATGCCAACGTGCCTCTGGAACTGTTTATTGCGGTAAATGATATGCGTGACTTAGGCATGCAGTAAGATTTATTTTTGACTTGGACATTGTAAGGAGGGGAGAAAATGACACGGAGCAAGTGAATGGTGTAGCGTGTCTTTGTCTCCGCCTTACCGTTAGGCTTCAGAGAGGTCTTTCCGACGTCGCTGCCATCCTGACAATGATGACGTGTTAGAATGCTCCGTGGGTGTCGGTGGAGAAGCGTGACACTCCATGTCGAACGTCATCTGCCTACCGTCATAGAAGTGTAATTCCATCGCGTATTACTGCCTCCGGGAGAAAGCCTTCCTCGTTTCCAGCGTGAGCACGTCATCGCGCAACACGCAACGTCAGGAAGCCATCTTCAAAACTTTTGTTCGTTTCCATGGTAATGGGATTTACGGGACACCACGTACGAGGAAATTCTTTATTACCTTGCCAAGGATCAAGGAAAACTCACCGGAATGTCAAGAGGTGAGTGAACGCCGGCAGTATCTTTGGGATTATATGAAACGCTGGCAGTTCTGTGTTAGAAGCGTGTGTTTTTCTTAAAGGATTACAGGTGTGATAGTGTTCACTCACACGGCATCGGCAATCTACGTTGCACTACTCTTTTAATTGCCCTCCCAGCGCAATGACCAGCCATGAATCAAAGTGACAGATGAGTCGATGTTAATGATAATAATCCATTTACGAGAGCGCCACCTGGTGGATTTTCGTGGGACCTTTTTTTTAATATGGATTGTTATTTTATTTGGCGGAAATAATCCTTGAAATAGTAAAAACCTATGGCTGAATTGCTCTTTTGATCTGCATTCGTAAACTGGAATAAACTACGGCAGTAAGAGTAAAAAGTGAGAACAGCGCTAGAGATCCAAAACATTGTATGTTAAGAAGTGGAACAGTGATTGTTTGGCTGTGATGTTCAATAGCACATATATTTATTAGTAGCGAAGAGGCGCAAAGAGGAGTACTTTCATTAATTAGCGTCAACTTTTGGAGAGTGTAATTTATTACATTCCAGCGTTCACAGAGAGGAGTTCAATAGCAGGTGTGGCAGAAGGGAACAATTTAAAAAAAAAATAGGAAAAGATGCCATCTTTCAAAGTATTGAATGTTTGTCAATTTAAAGAGATGAAATGCAAATGGGAAATTCCTATTTTAATATTTTCATGGAGGGAATATTGCAACTTTACCCCGCTTCAGGGAAAAGTAAGGACTGAGGAAGTGGGCCTTGGACCACGACCGGGAGAGGACAAGGGTAGTCCCAGGACCGGCAAAACTAGAAACCGGGTGAAGACAAAGGATGTCCCTGGACCGGAAGGGGACAAAGGAAGAGGAAAAAGAGAAAAAAAAACGAGGGAACTAAAGTTCAAACCTATCTAGCGGTGGATAATGGATGTCACAGAATCAGTAACGGGATAGGAAAAGAAAGGAAAAATGTGTCCTTTGTGCAGGAGTGTTCACGACCTAGAGTTGTGACGACAAGAGTTCCAGTACCACGAGACAAAATCGTGACATGGAGGTTCTTTCTACCGGTACAAGTGTTCCGCGACTAGAGCCGGGCTTTTTAGCCCTTAGTACTGAGACAGTTTGTCAACAAAGAAATTTAATTTTAAGTTTTATGTAGAGGCCCGAACTACATCGTGAGGCCTTTAACCCAAGAAAAGAACCAGAACGTCATTTTTGGACTGTAAGAACTCTGGCTAAAATTTTTCTTTGGGAGCATTCTTCCAGAACTATTGAGCATTTGAGGCTTTTGTTGAACTTTTTATCTTCAACTGTGTGCAGTAAGCCGCGACAGACGAAAAACGGATTGGAGTGCGTAAGCTGTCTCTTCCCGTTTTTGGTGGCCACAAAGACGGATTGTAGAGAGTAGACTGTTTCTTTTTGTTTTTCGTCAATCGAAGGGAGGAAGGTGGTCATGTCATCGTGATTTTCGTCATGATTCTCAATGTGATCCTCTTCTTATCCTGCCCTTTGCTTTCGTCATCTGGAAGTCCAAGAGGTCGTTGACCTCCTACATGTTTTATGTTTTCTTGCTTTTCCTTTTCATGCTTTAAGCTTTTGTTGGGTGTTTGAAGCGTTTATTGTGTTTTCTGTAAAGGAAGAAGATATGTTGTATATATGTGCTTGCTTTGTTTTGGCTACTTGGGGTCAGTAGTCCATTCTTTGTGTTTATGTCTCCTCAACCTCCCTCACTACCTATGAGTGTTCTATCTGGTATGTGAATGTTCCAATCTTGGCAGTTGATGGTCTGGTCAGCTAGCGAAGTGCTTTATCTCTGCTGTGCTATCTTAATAAATCTATCCTGTAACCTGAAGACGTGTCCTGATGCCTATCTAATCTACTTACAACAGTAGGACTAGCATGGATCCAGTTCTTTATTCCTGCACACTTTACAGCTGTTAAAATCACTTGTCGTGGGTTTCCCCAACGTGGGACCAAACAGTTCCTTCTTCTGTGCACTTTAATTCTCACCCAGTCACCTGGGCTCAGATCATGAGCTGGCTTCTTTTCAAGGGTGGATGCATCCGATCCAACCTGATGAAACACAGAATGTACGGCGTCAGCCAGCCCCTTACAGTAATCCAACACCAAGTCATCAGAGATAGGCAATAACTTGTTGAATGGTATGAATACATGCCTCATTGCTCTCTCCATCACAATCTCGTGGGGACTCAAACCAATTCCAGATAGGAACACAGATCTGATAGTCATGAGTACCAGAGGCAAGACATCAGGCCATTTCAGTCCTGTGGCTAAACACATCTTTCCTAATCTGTTTTTAATAGTGCCATTTACCTGTTCTACCACACCAGAAGCCTCTGGCCGATAGGCACAATGCAGTTTTTGTTGTACATTCAATGCTTCACAAATTAGCTTCATGATTTCATTATAGAAATGTTTCCCTCTATCTGACTCAATTGTGACTGGAAACCCAAATCTTGGGATGAATTCCCTCAAAAGCAGTTTTGCTACTGTTATTCCATCACTTCTTCTTGAGGGATAGGCTTCACCCCATCTAGAAAACAGGCAGACCATCACTAAAACATACCTCAACCTGTTACAGGGAGGCATCTCAATGAAGTCGATTTGCATTCTGGTGAAAGGGCCTCCTTCTCGACCTATCGTTCCAAGACTTACCACTGTTTTTCTTCCAGGATTGAACTGCTGACATACAAGGCATCTTTGACAAAGACTCTCAGCTACAAGTCTGAATTTTGCATTGTACCATGTCTGCTTAAATAATCTAAGCATTGCATCTCTCCCTACATGTGCTTGTCCAGGATACATCCGGGCCATGGCTGACACCATGCTATCAGGCATAACTGGTCTTCCATCCCGATAGACCCACACATGATCTGTTTCACTTGGCGCACATCCTGCCTTGACCCATTGTCTCATTTCCTCATCTCCTGCTTCTTCCTGTAACTGCCTCACGTCTTCCCATGTATTCACAATGTTAGTAAACAACAAGGGACATGAATTAATTTCCTTCTCTTTTGCCCCATTTACCGAATTCTGATTTCGCGCTCAATATTAAGCCATATCGTTTGTATACTGATTCCCAGCTGCGCTGCGATGTAATCTCCAGTCTTGGAGTGTGCAGCACACTTCACAACAGCCAATTGCTTAGGCAGCTGTATCGCCTCAAGCAATTTCCCAACCACTTCAGCATTTTTTATAGGGGTTCCACTTGAAGTAAAAAATCCTCTCTGTGACCAAATGTGGCCAAAATCATGCACAACACCAAAGCCATACTGACTATCAGTTATCACAGTCACTCTCACATTCTTTCCCAACTTACATGCTCTGGTTAAAACAAAAAGTTCAGCAACTTGGGCTGACTTTACTCCCTTTAGGTAAGATGCTTCCATTACTGCTGCTACTGTGCACACTGCATATGCTGCACTCAGAATTCTGTTCTCAAGCATGATCCGTCCACAAACATCACATAGTCACTTTCTGTCAAAGGTACATCTTTTATATCAGGTCGTGGTTTTATACATAAATCAAGCACATCCAAGCAGTCATGATCCACATCATCTCTGACTTCCACATTCTCAGCATCTGGTAATAATATTGAAGGATTCACATTCAGACATCTTACAAGGCTCACATTCGTTGCACCGAATGACTTTTTCATATTTAGTCAGTCGACTATGTATCATGAATTGAGTGCGGCTCCTTGTTAAAAGGATTGCCACATCATGAGGTACAAATACTCGCACAGGATATCCCATCATAATTCCCTCGCTCTGTTCCAGACTCTTACAAGTGGAAGCCACTGCTTTCAAACAACCAGGTAACGCTACAGCTACTGGGTCAAGTATAGCTGAAAAATATGCAATTGGTCTTCTCAGTTTTCCATGTTTCTGTATTAATACAGAGAGTGCACATCCATTTCTTTCGCTGTAGTATAGTTCAAACTCTTTCCCATAATCAGGCATACCAAGTGCTGGTGCCTCACACAAACTGGCTCTCAATTGTTTAAAGGCTGTTAACTCTTCTTCATTCAATTCAATGGGATCTTATACATCACTTCTTGTCAGGCGTACCAAAGGTTTTGCAATCAGGGAAAAGTTACTTATCCACTGGCGACAATATCCTACCATTCCAAGAAACATTCTTACTTCTCTTTGCGTCATTGGGGCTCTCATTCCTTTTATTATCTTGATTCTCTCTGCAGTTATTTTCCTCAATCCTTTTTCAATTTTATGGCCTAAATATTGTACTTCTTTCTGGCAGAATTGCAATTTCGATGGGGATACTTTAGGTCCTCCATCTGCTAAATGATTTAGCAATGCTATGGTATCCACTACACAAGCTTCTCGTGTTTTTGACGCCACAAGCAGGTCGTCAATGTATTGGACTAGTATTGAGCTCTCGGACATCTCTAGATCTTCTAAGGACTTTTTCAATATCTGGTTAAATATTGAGGGGCTCTCTGTATACCCCTGTGGGATTCGGCACCATTCCAAAACACGTTCGCCAAACCGGAACGCAAAAATCTGCTGACTGTCTTGATGCAATGGGATGGAAAAGAAAGCATGACACAGGTCAATTACTGTGTACCATTCTGCATCATGTGGAATCCGATACAAAATCACAGATGGATTTGGTACAATAGGACAACATGACACAACTATCTTGTTTATTTTTCTCAAATCTTGCACTATTCTGAACGTTCCATTAGGCTTTTTCAGGCCCATAATTGGTGAATTACATGGACAACTCATTATTTCTCTCAAAATACCTTGTTTAATCATTTTCTCTATTATAGGAGTAACTCCTTCAAATATTTCGGGTGTCAATTTATACTGAGGAATATTTGGGTAACTTATTCCTTCCTTTATAGTCACTTTTATAGGATCCACGTTTTTCATTAATCCTACATCTTCTCCTGTGAAATCCCAGACCTCTGCCTTTACTGTCTTTTTCAGTTCCTTTGGTAGTTTTTCAGGGTTAAATACAGCAAATGCCTCAGTAATCTCAGGTTCCATATTAGCCAGTCATTTTATATAGTACATCTTCATCAGGGGTCTCAAATGCTATACCATCGGGAGTGCAAAATATGGTGCAATTCATTTTGCACAATAAATCTTTTCCTAACAAATTTACAGGGCTTCAATCACACACGACAAAGCGGTGCATTTCAGAAAATGTCCCTATGTTAATTTTTACTGGTTCAGTGAGATATGTTTTAATCTGTCTGTTGGATACCCCAACTACTTGGATTGTTTTTAACATCAGCTGACCTAACAGTTGAACGAGTAGCACCAGTATCTACTAGGAAAGTAATATTTTCATAATTTACCTTTCCATCGACAAAAGGGCCTGTCTGGTCTACTTCTAGAGTTGTGCCAAGTACGCACTCTTCTTCCTCCCCTCGGCACAGTCAATAGCTTTCTTCTGACTCACTCTCATCGCGTTGTAGCCAATACTGCAAAACAGCACTAGCGCACGGCAGCTTAGTTACCTGTTCTTCGTTGTAGATTCCTGTCTCATTACTGTTTTTCTGAGGATTTACGCTCTGTGGAAAAGGCGGTTTTAGCGCCTGATTCTGTTGGGCAACAACCTGCTGCTGTCGCTGCAGTTGACAACTCACCTCTTTCTGCACCTGCGAATTCAATGATGCATTATCACCATTAGTACTCGGGGAAAATTTACACTCGGATTTCCAGTGCCCGATTCTTCCGCAATTATGACATAAAATATTTGGCATGTCTCAGTACTTCATCTATTTTCTTATTTTGCCAGTCCACTGTATGCTGTTTAATCATTTCACTTATTTCTGGACGCAGCCCATATACAAATCGGTATACAAAGTGACTTAAATCCTTTTCACTCAAATTTTCATCACCACTGAATTGCTTAAAGGCGAGGATCAACCTCTATAAGCGTGTACTGATTCCTTGGCTTCCTGATGAGTCCTGTCAATTTTTACCCAATCAGTCTCCTTGGGAGGTACTTTGTTTTTCAGAAAGGTAATTACTTGTTCATATTTTTTCATCACCTCTGGATCAGGTGCACCTGTTTTTGGGTCTCTAGGGTATTCTTGTGTAGGCAGTTTATCATTATTTTGCACTCTGTCCATAAATCTGCTGGTACTATTATGTCAAAAAGACTATTTAAATCAATTCATAAAACTTTTGTTAACTTTACGAACCTATCCACTTGTCTATACCACTCGACTGGCTTTACGCGTAGTCGAGGGAAATCATTGGTAAATGACAAAATATCTTGTCTAGTCCAAGGGACATGTACATATCCTCCTCCTAGAATTTCTCTCATGGGACATTCTGTTACTACCTTTTCTTTTTCTCTCACCGGGAAAGCTGCAAATGTTTTATCCAAGGCATCATCTCGTTTTCGGAACCACCTACTCTTCCATTTATCTACATCTTCCCATTTCTTAACAAAATTATGTCTTTAATCTGAGTTGTTCTTCCTGCGGTATTCAGATTTTCAATATCTTTTTCAGAAAAATCTACTCTGTATGGTTTTTGTAAAGCTTTTACTTTTTCGAAGTCTATACCCATTTCATTTGCCACTTCTTCTAGTCTCTCATGTAGATGTCTTGCTCTCCAGGTTATACTTTTACATAAAAATAGTAATTCTTCATCCTGATAGGCTTTTAACTTCTCCGTGGGGATAGTCCCTACTATTAATTCTTCCAAAACAATCTTCAGTTTGGCCACATCTATAGATTGGGATTCTTTATCTTTCTGCTGCAAACTCCTTAGCCATTCACTCAATTCATCTGAAGTAGGCCCTACATTATCTTTCTCAGTAGTTTGTTGTGCTAATCTCTTTGGTGATCCTGGGACTGATTCGGTCATCATTATTATTCTATCCTCTAGACTTTGATTTACTGTCAAATTTTTAGGCATACTTTGTTCTGGAATACCGGTTGTTTGTCTCCATGGGTTCTCATCTACAATTTTCTCTGGTCTCTCATTTTGTTTATTACTGTTATAAGGAATCGTCAGACAATGCTTACTATCCTTCTGTTTATCAAAAATAGGCATTACAGGTCCTATAGGGACTGGAACGGTTACGGCTTCCAAATTTTTTGTCAATTCCCTAATTTTCTCAGTTAATTCTAAAGTGGTTTTCACTAGTTCAGCTGAATTTTCATTACCTATTTTACCATGTTGTATTTTCTCTATTTCTCTAAAAGGATCGTTTCTTCTTTTTTCTTGTGATACTGATTCAAATTCTATATTTCGTGGAGTCTCTCTCATTGGGGCACTTGGTGTCAATAATGTGGAATCTGATTGATAAGGGGGTGGATTTTTATAAAACAGGTCGTCAAGCACATCATCCTCCGATCCATGCACACCATAACCTCTTGACTCAATATTATTTATCTTTTCCATACATTTTCTATTGCTAATTTCTTCAGTATTTCTTACAGGAAACAAACACTAAGTCATATTTGCGCTTTACCATCTCCTCATTCTATCATCATGATTCTCCTGTCCATATGCTCTACCAAACATATATTTGTACCTTCCGCCACTCCTCTGTTCTCGGTCATGCATCTCATCTTCCCATTCTGTCAATGCCTCAAACTGTGTTGGTCTAGGTCTTGGTTCTAGATTCATCATTCTTTCTCTCAAATTTCTCAATACCGCTAAATTAAATGAACCATGTTCCGGAAATGCTAAAACTCCATCATCTTTTGTACACTTTGCCCAATTGTCCAACCAAATACATGTATGGTATCCGTATTTCGCAAACAAAGGATGAGGGCGATTTTGGTGGGGGAAGCAACTGTCCCTCTCTAGTCACAATCGGTTTGTCCTTTTTAAATAAACTCTTGATCTTTCCAAACCAGGACTTTTTCTCCTTTTCTGGTGGATCGTAATACATCATTTTGTCTTCTGTGTATCACTAGATTTTCCCTACGACTATTCTGTTGTTTTAACCAATTGTAGCGCGACTTACACTAACGCACCAATCCGGAGCGTCTACGTCACCCTGTAATTCTCCACTCTCAGCGCAGCATATACTAACGCACCAATCAGGAGCGCCTAGGTTTCTTACTGACTAGCCAATCCCAGCGCTGTCTTTCTGACGTCAGCTTTTCTCGCTACTCCTGCTTCTGCTGACCCCTCCTTTACAAAATTTATCGGCAAACATTCTTACGTTCTTCTGACTAAACAGATCTGTTAGTAACGACATAAAAACACCCCCATTATCTGTTTCGCTAACAAAAGAATAGTTAATGACCTTTCTTACAAGAATTCCGTCTTTCCCGAGAGCAGCGGTACCTCTGCCCTACTACGGAATCGTTACTTCCGTTGATAAAGTAGCACATCCCTCTACCTTACCCTTCTAGAAAGCATCAGCTAACCGTTTCTCCAGAATTAAGACACCTAGTTGGAGACGCTCTGCTCCTGAGAAATAAAACCAGAGTTTCACAATTAACCTGAATGCTATTTCATTCACGCACTTTCATAAGGAAAATGTAGTTCATTCACACAGAATTCTGTCTTTACCGAGAGCAACGAACAGTCTGCCCTACTACAGAATTATTACACTGGTTAATAAAGAAGCACTTCCCTCTATTTTATCCATCTAGCAAGCTTAGGGAACACCGATTACCTTTGCAGTGATAAGCGTAAACTGAGTGCCTTTTGGACTCCTGGTACCCAAGACCAAAATTTCACAGGTGACCTTCGCTACCATACATTTCTTTCATACAGAAAATGTCTCTAACGGCAACACACGACGATGTTACCAAATCGAACCCAGACAATGCGTCGTGCAACTCCAATCGTCACACGTTTTCCCCGTGTACCTACAGGGCAACAACAATTCTGTCTTTCCCGAGAGCAGCGCCTACCTCTGCTCTACTACGGAACCGTTACAAATTTCCGACTTCCTACATTCCAGAAGTTGTCAAACACAGAACTCGACGCAACTCAACATAGAGTGTTAATACATAAACCAATAGTTTCCCACAATCAACAATCAATTTACAAGCAATAATCACCAAACCAAAACAATAAAAACCATAACTCTACCAGAAAAACTGATCCAGCGCAAGACCGGGAAAAAGGGGCAAATTTACAAATATCCTCCCTGCGTCGCAGACCCTACGTCACACTAGCTCATTCACATACGCAGTCATTGGTGGGGCCCATAACACCAACAGTCATACGTCTCTCTCTCACAGGTCTGCACACAGGAGGAGGAAATGATGCGCGCTGGACATGTGGGGGAAATACCTTATAACCTATAGGGAAAGAAAAGTTATTTTACAAAATATACATTAACATCCTTCGCCTATAGATCCCCTAGTCCCAAACATCAAGGCACTCCACCCACTTGGTCAACGGACTAATTTAGTGGATTGGTTGATGGTGATTTAGAACCAGCTAAAACACATTTTAAGACTCAGAATCATTATTTCCCTTAATAAAACCACAAACTCATATTTCTTGTTGATCAATATCTGTGTATCTAAATTTTCATAAATATTAATATTTGCTTTTGTCTCGTCAAAGTTTCGAGTTTTTTTCAGATCAATTCAAATAAATCGCAGATCATCATATTTAACTACTCTGGCTATTTGAAGTCTTCTAATTCATTGGCTCTGCATAAGCAAAATTTGTCGTAAATTATCCGAAAAGGCAGGCCAAAGCTCAAAGTCCTCTGCTCAGCACGCTACAGTGCCAAATTATCAAAGGACCAGAAACCGTGCAAGCATCTATCATAGCCCGTGGATTTTTAGAAAAAGTTTGCAGTCATCAAGCGGTCGGGCAGCATCTGGATCTTTAGAAAAGGCGTCACATCGAACGAACATGGAAAAATTATGAATGAAAAGAAAAGAGATCTGAACCCTACTTATTCTACTACCCTTTTGTGAGAAGTTGGCTTGGCATATGCTGGTCACTAGTTATAGTGGCCACCTTGCACCAGTCCAATTTGACTCTTATGGTAGATAGGTTTAAAACAACCTTTTTAAAGAAAGCTATCCTAGTGGTAGCTGTGGAGAGCAGCCTTCAGGCTAAGTCTCAGAGGAATGTAAAGCAGCTTGTTTTACCTTATAATCTCTTGAATTACCAAATGAAAGGACACCCCACAGGTATATATATCAAATATATATGTATATATTTCTAGACACACTCTACTAATCTCTTTATGAGATTAGAAGCCAGATACACATTCAAATGTCAACATTAATAAATTAAGCACAAATATGGCTGGAGCCCTAGGGGCGTACCAGACCATATACTAAACAAATGGTATAACTATGTCGACTTGCAAAATGACAACGCCTAGTGCCTGGGGAATCGCTGGGGCTTCACTACTGCAGTGTTAGCAGGTAAGTAACAGGCCCACGGGAGATGTGTGCAGTGTGTGAACACAGCCGCGGGTTCCCTATTGATTATAATGGTGCAAGTCGCGGTTGGATTTTTAAAGTTCTAGGGTACTTCGAGGAAGTCTACAAGCAAGTCACTTATAAGGTAAGACCAAAGAAGACTTGCTGCTTGCGTCGACTGAAGAAGTGTCCGGTGGAATCCAAAGGTGGAGTCAAGATGGAGTCGACCTGAAAATTGAACGGACAGTGTTCAAAGTCACTTGCCAGGGACCGGTGGCCAGGAAGATGGCTGACCACGGATGTCGGGTGATATCAGGTCGTCGATGGTGTTTTGACTCTTCGCTCACGAGGTCCAGGACAGATCGAGGATGACCAGCGGCTGGATTTAGAGTGTCCCACGACGTCTGCAGCTGATGGCGGTGTCGGCACCCGGATTGGAGCCAACAAGCCTTGGCAACTGCAAGTCTTGTGTAGACTGAAGAAAGTCGATGGTGCAAACCAGCAAGGTCTGTGGGACTCACCCAGCGAGGGTGAGTGAGGGCAGGTCTGGAGCAACCAGAGGAGCCCTTTGAGTTGATAGGAAAGTCTTCGGGGGACCCACTCGTCAATGGGCAAGTGATCGCAAAGATGCCTCTTCAGGAAATGCTTCACAGGAGCCCTCGGTCACTCGGGATGGGGTAGGCCTCAGATTTTCGCTGCAAAACCTGCTGGAGGCTTGGGCCACAAATGGTCCAATGCACAAGTCCGTAGGACGTCGTGAAGGGTTTGCACTCGACAATAGGGCACCGTCCCCGGGTATTGCTGTTCCTCGTCACTTGTGGGGTCCACTCGCCACAGCTTTGCTGGGGACTCACAATGGCCGTCGAGAAGTCAGGAAATCCACTTCCGGGGCAGCAGGGACTTCGAACTCCGGCGGGAGCGGGAAAGTTTGCAACCGTTGATTAAGGTTTTTGGTGCCTGCCAAGCAGGGGAGTCACTCCTTGACTCCAAGGGAGATTCTTCTGTCTTCCAAAGGTAGTGGAACGTCGAAGGGCCAGGATTCTTTTGTAGAGCGTCGTCCAGGGTTATCTGATTTGCAATGGCAATGTTTGCTATCTTATAGTGAAGATAGGGGAGGGACTAGCTCTATGACCACTCCTCTTGGAGGGTCAGGGGAGGGGGTGGTTACACCCACTTCCCTTTGTCCAGTTTCGCGCCAGAGCAGGGACAGGTAGCCCCTGAATCGGTTTGAGCTGGCATATGCACAGAGGAGCCTACTGCTCTCCCACTGCAGGACTTCAAAGCACTCTAGGAGTGCACCCACCCAGCCCCAATACACTAAATCCTGTCTGGAAGGTGGCGACACCTCCCTGTGACAGGATGCCTTTTGTTGGGCTTCCTCCACTGCGAGTTTCAGTCAGCAGCAGGAGGGCAGCCCAGTGTCTGTGCTGGTGGCATCCATTTTGTGATGCCAGGACTCTATAGTATTTCTATCGTTTTACATGTCGTCCCCTCTAGAAGGGTGGGGTCATACTCCCACACCAGTTGCTGGTGTGGGGGTATGATTCCAAGTTGTTTGACACCAAACACGACATGTTTTGATGCAGTCATTCCAAAGTTAGCATTTTAATGCACTTAAGAGTATATGGTTTAACCGCATCCACAAACAGCCATAGAGAATAGACTCTGGTAACTGCAGAGGGGCCCTGCTCAGGCAGAGGCACCCCTCACATTGTAAACCAAGCACCCTGCCCTCAGGATTGATAGGGCCTGCCATGGGGGTGGCTGAAAGGTTTATATGTGTGTGTATGGTGAGATATAGGAACCTATACCTCAGTGAGGAGTGCTAACACTACCTCACACAGGCTGCAGTAGCAGGCCTGTGGTGTCAGATTGAGAATGCTTCCCAGGGGTGGCATAATACATGCTGCAGCCCATGGTAGGCCTGTGAAGTGCCTATGCCCTAGGTACCTAGGGTACCATATACTAGGGGATCATAAGGTACCACAGTATCCAATCACTAGTGCATCTAATATGCACACCAAGTCGTTTAGAGAGAACAGAGAGACTGGGGCCGTGATTAGCAGGGACCCAGCCAGACTATTGCCAGAAACCAGTGTATACATCAGAAAAAAGGGGGGCTACATAAGTGCAGATCCTACTCTCCTACACAACCCCCCCCCCCCAAACGCAGGGACATTAAACTAACCTTGACCAGTTGAGTCTTCATGTTCTAACTGGAAATACCTTGAGAGTCCATCTGCATTCGCATGTTGGGTCCCAGGTCTATGTTCCACTGTATAGTCCATCCCCTGTAGGGAAATGGACAACCTGAGCAATTTAGGATTTTCACCTTTCATCTCTTTGAGCCATAGGAGGGGCTTGTGGTCAGTCTGAACTATGAGGTGAGTGCCAAACAAGTATGGCCTCAGCTTCCTCAGGGCCCACACCACAGCAAAGGCCTCCCTCTCTATAGCTGACCAACGTTTCTCTCTAGGGGTCAGCCTTCTGCTTATGAAAGCTACTGGCTGGTCTTGACCTTCATCATTAAGTTGAGACAGTACAGCTTCCACACCAAACTCTGAAGCATCTGTTTGAACAAAACTTCTTTATGTAATCTGGACTCTGCAAGATGGGGGCAGTGCACATTGCCTGCTTGAGGTCATCAAATGCCTTCTGACAGCTAGCTGTCCACTGAACCTTTTTTGGCATTTTCTTAGAGGTCAAATCATTTAAGGGGGTCACTATAGATCCATATCCCTTAACAAACCTCCTATAGTACCCAGTCAGGCCTAAAAAGGCTCTAACCTGTGTCTGGGTTGTTGGAGCTACCCATTCCATGATGGTTTGGATTTTGCTCTGCAATGGTTGAACCTGACCTCCACCTACAAGGTGGCCCAGATACACAACCTGACTCTGCCCTATCTGGCACTTAGTGGCCTGGATAGTGAGGCCTGCTTTTTGCAGGGCCTCCAAAAAACATTCCTGAGGTGGACCAGGTGATCCTGCCAGGTGGAACTAAAGACCGCAATATCATCAAGATAAGCTGAGCAATAGGTTTCCATACCAGTCAGAACTTTATTCACCAACCTCTGAAAAGTGGCAGGTGCATTCTTCAAGCCAAAGGGCATTACCACAAAGTGATAGTGCCCACCAGGGGTTGAAAATGCTGTTTTGGCCTTGGCATCATCAGCTAACTTGATTTGCCAGTAGCCAGCTGTTAGGTCAAATGTACTAAGATACTTGGCTGAGGCCAAAGTGTCTTATAAGTTCATCTGTCCTGGGAATTGGATAGGCATCAGACCTGGTGACTGCATTGAGGCCTCTGTAGTCAACACAAAACCTCATTTCTTTCTTACCACCCTGGGTATGAGGTTTAGGCACAAGGACTACTGGGCTAGCCCAGGGGCTCTCTGAAGGCTCAATAACACCTAGTTCCGACATTTTCTGGACTTCAGTCCTGATACAGTCCCTAACATGGTCAGGTTGCCTGTAGATTTTACTCTTTACAGGCAGACTGTCTCCTGTGTCCACCTCATGGGTGTACCAGCAAGTCTGACTTGGGGTCAGGCTAAACATATGTCTGAACTGTTGCAGAACTTGTCTGCATTCAGTTTGTTGATGCTCAGTGAGGCTGCTTGCCAAAGAAACACCATCAACTGACCCATCATCAGGGTTCTGTGAGAGCAGGTCAGGCAGAGGGTCACTCTCCTCCTCCTGGTCCTCATCAGTTGCCATGAGCAAGCCCATGTCAGCCCTGTCCACATATGGTTTTAATCTGTTGACATGGAGCACCCTAAGGGGGCTCCTGGGAGTTCCCAAATCCACCAAGAAGGTGAATTCTCCCTTTTTCTCAACAATTGTATGGGGGCCACTCCATTTGTCCTGGAGAGCTGCTGGGGCCACAGGCTCCAACACCCACACTTTCTGGCCTGGCTGGTAAACAGTCAGGACAGCCTTTTGGTCATGCCAAGCTTTTTGTAATTCTTGGCTAGCCTCAAGGTTTTTAGTTGCCTTCATGTACTCTGCCATCCGGGAGCGGAGAACAAGTACATAGTCCATCACATCCTGTTTGGGAGGTTTGAGAGGTAACTCCCATCCCTCCTTCACCAGACATAAGGGTCATCTGACAGGGTGCCCAAACAAAAGTTCAAAAGGGCTGTAGCCAACCCCCTTCTGTGGGACCTCCCTGTATGCAAACAGAAGACAGGGAAGTAAAAGGTCCCATTTTCGCCTAAGCTTTTCTGGGAGGCCTTTAATCATTCCCTTTAGGGTTTTGTTGAATCTCTCAGATATGACCTCCTTAGGGAAACCCACTCTTCAGAAAACTCCAAAGAGGGCTCTTGCTACCAGAGGGGCTGTGGTAGTCCTAAGGGATATAGCTTCTGGATACCTGAGGCATGATCCACTACCACCAATATAAATCTGTGCCCAGATGCAGTTGAAGGGTCAAGGGGACCAACAATGTCAATTCCTACCCTTTCAAAAAGAACCCCTATCACAGGTAGTGGTATCAGGGGGGCCTTTGTTGTGCCACCTGACTTGCCACTGGCTTGGCAAGTGACACAGGATCGACTAAACTCCTTGGTGTCCTCTGACATGTGTGGCCAATGAAAATGAGGGACAAGCCTGTCCCAGGTCTTGTTTTGGCCCAAGTGTCCTGCCAATGGGATGTCATGTGCTAGGGTCAAGAGGAACCCCCTAAACTTCTGAGGTATTACCAACCTCCTGGTGGCTCCAGGGGTAGGATCTCAAGCCTCAGAATATAGGAGTCCTTCATCTCAATATACCTTATGGGACCCACTAGCACTCCCAGTAGCCTCAGCAGCAGCTTGCTGTCTGAGGGGTTCAAGAGAGGGGCAGCACTGTTGCTCCTTACTCAGATCTTCCCTGGAAGGTCCCCCTGCCCCCAAGAACTCACCCTGATCAGGTTCAAGTCCCTCTGGGGCAGTTCCTTCTTCAGGATCTGCTTCTCCTCCCTCAGGAGGGGAATCTGAGATCTGAGACAGAGGGGAAGGCACAGCCTTAACCCGACTGCTCCTCCTCTTGGGTAGCATCTGGTCCATAGTTTCAGGATCCAGAGCTGGTTCAGCCTTATGCATTTTGGCTTGTGACCTGGTCACAGCAAATACCTCTGCAGATATGCCCAATGTCTCAGCATGAGTCCATAATTCTACTTCAGACCAGGCTGAAGTCTCCAGATCATTGCCCAACAAACATTCGACAGGGAGGTCTGCACCGACTACAACCTTTTTGAGGCCAGTTACCCCTCCCCAGGAGAAGTTCACAACTGCCAGACTATGGTTGGTCTGGACATTGCTTGCATTGGTCACCTGGTACATTTCACCCAGGATGATCTGTGCAGGGTCCACTAGATCCTCTGCCACCATGGTGACACTAGCACCTGTGTCCCTGAATGCCAAAGCCTGTTTGCCATTAATGATAGGCTGCTGTTTGTACTTGCCCAGATTACTGGGGCTCACTAGGAAGGACATATCAATGTCTCCATCACAAATCAGCAATGCCTGAGTGGGTACTCTGACTAGGCCAGAGTCCACATCAGAACCCAGGGTCAACCCTACTACACCCGTATTCTGGTTACCACCTCCACCAATGACTGCACTAGGGGGAACCTGCCTTAGGGGCTGGAGTGGTGGTGGTTTGGTCTTTGGACTTGGTACAATCAGAAGTCCAGTGCCCTTTCTGTTTACAGAATTTGCACCAGGGCTTCTTTTGGCCTTTTCCCTTTGTAGACTGTGAATCCCCACCAGATGCAGATCTTTGGGGCCCTTGTGAAGACTTCTGGTCTTTTGCCTTATCCCCACCTTTATCTGAGCCTTTAGGATCCTGCTTCTTATTGTCACCCCTTGGTTCTGGGTGTTCTGTCTCACCCTGGTTCTGACCCATTTGTCTGCCTTCTTTCCCAATTCTTGGGGAGAGGTCAGATCAGAGTCCACCAGGTATTGATGCAACAACTGGTTTTGGCAATTATTAAGGATCTGTTCTCTCATTATAAGATTATACAATCCCTTAAAATCAGTAACTCTACTACCAACCAGCCAACCTTCTAGAGCCTTGGTTGCACAATCAACAAAGTCAGTCCAATCCGGAGTCTGTGCTTTCTGGGTATCTCTGAACTTCAACCTGTACTGTTCAGAGGTTAAGCCAAACCCATCTATCAATGCACTCTTCAGGACTTCATAATCATCAGCATCCTCTTCTCTAACAGTGAGGAGCTTGTCTCTACCTTTATCAGAAAAGGAGAGCCACAAGATTGCTGCCCACTGTTTCTGGGGGACCCGTTGAACTTTACAGGCCCTCTCCATAGCAGTTATCCATTTGTGGATATCATCCCCACTCTGGTAGGGAGGAACAACCTTGGACAGGTTCCTATGGTCTGGAATGTAATCTCTGCCTCTAGGGACACTGTTGCTGCCACGAGGGGTATCTAACCCCTCTTTTCTAGAAGCTCTCTGGAGCTCAAGGGCTTCTCTATCTAAGGCCAATTGCTTGGTTCTGAGGGCAAGCCTAGCTTCCTCATACTGGAGCATCTTGTACCTTCTTTCAGAGGAGGTCTCTCTATGCAAGTATGAGTTCCTCTGATGGACAGAATCCTTGTCAGAGTGATATGAGTGGTTAAATGCCCTTGAAGGGGACCTAGGCCACTCTGCCAACTCTCTTAGGGAGAATTCCTCTGTCCTGTTCAGATCCTTGTGGATCTGGCCCTTCAATCACAGACTCCAGGTCATCTTGATTTTCATCATCAGACCCAGAGACTATGGCTGACCCACCCCCTGATCCAGATCCACCAGCTTCTAGAGCCAGTCTAAGATTTTCTGCTACAAGTAGATTTATCTGGTGTTGTGTGGAGGGACTCTGTCCTAACCCAAGGTGACTTGCAACACACATGGCCTTCAAGTCAAAGAAGGTCATGTCCTTATACTGAGGTTGAGTGGACCCACTGGCTCCACCCCTTAAGGACATTCTAGTGTTATGCAGTGTTGCACTACCTACTGTCGGGTGTTCTCTCCCTGGGCAGCGTAAAGAATGACGTTGGACTAGGATAGTTTGCAAAGGGTTTATTTTTATCTTCAGAAGTTTGTCCAGATTATATGCACAACGGGACTGATACGTCAGGGGTTGCTGGGTCGCTCAGCTTCGAGACGAATCCCTCCTTGTCAGTCCTCTTATGGGGCCTCCTGCTTCTCCTGGTTACTTCACCGGTGAGGAAGGGCGGCTCAGCACATGTAAACAAAAATAAAGAGACTCCTCTTAGGGTACTAGAAGTGAGCTGTCACTCTAGGGGCAGGGTTCGTGAGGGACACCAAACGAATAAAGAGTGTACCACAAGGTCAAGGACCCGACCACCAACACTTGTGCTTAACAGTGATACCCGTAGATGAACCGTCTACGGTTTACCACGAAGTGCCCCTCCTTTTTCCACAGCCCGGTTCCCTGGACCCAGGATACGATATCGTACCTGCTGGAGCCAGGAACCTCCGGGTCCCTGGCAGGGCGCAGCGTGGTCCTCGCCTCCTGGCCCGCTCTCCGCTTCTCCTTCCGCTCTCGGGGCTTGTCTCTGGATCTTGGTTCCGCTGTTCCGCTCTCCTTTCTCCTGTTCCGCGTCTTCTCCTCTCTCTTTCGGTCCTCCTTGCTCCTCTGATTCTCCTCTCACTTCCGCATCTGCTTCCTTTCTCGAGAGAGGCCGCCAATCCGGAGCAGCGACGTCACAGGGGGCGTGGTCATCCTTCTCCGAGGAAGCCCCGTCCTGAAAGGGCCAGCGCTCGTTTATCGCCGTTAATGGCGCCAGCGTTGCTCCTCTCCAGTTCTCCGGAGACTGTTGAAGAAAGAAGGGAGGTGAAACAGGTGAGTCCGAGGACGGGTTGCGGGGGAAAGGAGGCACCCCCCGACACACCCTCCCCCAAGCAAAGTCCCGGTCGGGGACGTAGGGAACTCGGGAGAGGAAGTCCGCATTGGCGTTGGACGAACCAGCCCGATGAAGAACATCAAACACAAACGGTTGAAGGGAGAGGAACCACCTCATGACTCGTGGGTTATTGGATTTGTTACGGCTCATCCACACGAGAGGAGCATGGTCGGTATAGAGAGTAAACCTCCGGCCCTCCAAGTAGTAGCGCAACTTTTCCACTGCCCATTTCACCGCGAGGCATTCTTTTTCGATGGTGGGATAATGTCTTTCCCGGGGAAACAGTGTCCTACTGATAAACAAAATGGGCTTCTCCACGTTCTCCTCCGTCAATTGGGAAAGAACGGCCCCTATACCTGAGTCCGAGGCGTCCGTTTGGAGGATAAAGTGACGGCCAAAGTCCGGGGAGACTAGCACCGGGTGATTCGTAATGGCCCGTTTCAATCGAGAGATTGCTTCAAGGACCTGGGGTGTGGGTTGTCGCAAAGCCCGGTCAGAAACGGATTTCTTTAAGAGTTCTGTAAGAGGAGCCGAGATCTCCGAGTACTGGGGTATAAAGCGTCGGTAATAACCCAACAGGCCCAGAAATGCCCTGACTCCGCGCTTGGTGGTGGGGACAGGGGTCTCCCTGATGGCTCTCACCTTTTCGGTTTGGGGTGCAATGCAGCCCTTTCCGAGTAGAAAACCCAGGTATCGTACTTGGTGAAAAGCCGCAAAGGACTTTCCAGCATTAATGTGTAGGCCAGCACTCCTGAGTTCCTGAAGTACCTGTCGGCAATGTTCTAGATGGGATGGCCAGGATGAACTGAAAATCACAATATCGTCTAGATATGCCGAGGAGTAGTCCGAGTGGGGACGGAGGATAACGTTCATCAATCTTTGAAAGGTGGCCGGTGCTCCATGCAAGCCAAAGGGTAGGACAGTAAACTCAAAAAGACCATCAGGGGTGGAGAAGGCTGTTTTTTTCTGATCACACTCCCTGAGGGGTACCTGCCAATACCCTTTTGTTAAGTCCAGGGTGGTTATGTATTCCGCCTTCCCTAACCTTTCTATTAACTCGTCTACCCGGGGTAATGGATACGCTTCTAGAGAGGAGATGGCGTTAATTTTTATGAAGTCAATACAGAATCTAATGGATCCATCGGGTTTAGGGACTAGGACTATGGGGGATGACCATTCGCTCTGGGAGGGTCGGATCACCCCCATCTGTAGCATCTTCTGTATCTCTGTAGACACGGCCGGTCGCCGGGCCGCCGGGATACGGTAGGGTCTTTGTTTGATGGGTACTCCAGGCCGAGTATCTATACGATGCTCTACCAGGTTGGTTTTTCCAGGATAGTCAGAAAAGAGATCTTGAAAGGAACAAAGGAGGTCCAACAAGTCCTGAGTGTCCTGTACTGACAGGTCGGGATTCACGGTCAGGGCCTCTAAGGTGCAGGGGGAACATGGTTCTGGTCGGGTCAATTGGATGTTTTGGGGAGGTGGACCTAGCCATTTTTTTAGCAGGTTGATATGATACGTTTGGGTGGTGCGGTCGTTCATTTGTAATCTATAGGTGGTGTTTCCGATAGTCGCTAGGACCCTATACGGACCTTTCCACCCCCTTTTCCCTTTGTTCAGACTTGATGGTTGTGAAACCAAGACCCAGTTGTCTACATGAAGGGTACGTATTTTGGTGCCTTTGTCGTATCGTTTCTTTTGTTGGCCCTGTGCTTTCTCGAGATTCCTATGGGCCAGCTCTCTCAATTTACCTAATGTGGACCGTAGTTGTCGAGCGTATTCTAGGAGAGTCTGGGTGTTGTCCTCTTCTGTTTCCCAGGCTTCCCTTGTCATTTCCAGCAGCGTACGTGGTTGTCGACCATAGAGAAGTTCGAACGAGGAACACCCTAGGCTACTTTGTACCTGCCCTCTAATGACAAAGAGAGCCAGACGCAGAAGGCGTGCCCAGGACTTCCCTTCGCTTTCCATCATCTTTTTGAGAGTCAATTTCAGATTGCCATTATACCTCTCAACCAATCCGTCCGTTTGAGGATGGTATACGGAGGTTTTTATGTGTTTTACATTCAGAAGTTTGCATACCTGTTCCATGAGAGAAGAAACAAAGGGGGTTCCCTGATCAGTGAGGATTTGTAAGGGAAAACCCACCCTGGAAAAATATTCCATAAGTTTGTCGGCTATGGCTGAGGAGGTGGTGCTCCAAAGGGGAAAAGCTTCTGGAAACCGTGTGCAATAGTCCACCAAGATCAACGCATATCGAAACCCCTGGGAAGTCCGGGGTAACGGCCCTATGAGGTCTAACCCTACCCTTTCAAACGGTTGCCCCACAATGGGTAGAGGCTGAAGGGGAGCTCGTGGGGGTTGATATGGATTCTTAATTTGACAGACTGGACAGGTTTGGCAATAGGACTTGATTTCGGCGTATATACCTGGCCAGTAGAAGTTTCTCAGGATAGTGTCGGTGGTTTTCTGGGCCCCCATGTGCCCTGCCAACAGATGACTATGAGCGAAAAACAGGACCTGTTCTCTGAAAGGTTTAGGGACGAGGAGCTGTGACGGACTCTGGGCGTTAGGGAGACGGTATAATAGTCCCTGTTTTATGGAAAAGCAGGGGTATAGTCCCGTCTGCGGGGCAGGAACCTTCTTAGCCTCCTGCCAGGCGTGAAGCAGGGTGGGATCGTTAAGTTGTGCCAAGTGGAAATTCCGGTCAATAGCCTAAGGCTCCTGGGCTAAGAGACTGGGAGTCGTCTTTACCGGGGGTTCGGTGGTCTTCCGGAAGAGAGATAAGAAGTCCGGGTTGTCCGTACCCAGAATAAGATCCTCCGGAAGAAAGTCCGACAGCCCTACGGTGACGTAACTAGACCCGGCTGTCCCAGGACAGGAGAGGGGTACCCTGGCTGTGGGATAACACCGCACGTCCCCATGAATGCACCTAATAGCCACCTTACCTCCCGGGACCCTTTGGTTGGGGGACACGAACCTGCTTTTCATCATGGACTGTTTACACCCCGAATCTAACAGAGCGGCCACGGTAAAGGTATTGACTCTGAGACTTACGTAGTAGGCCCCGCCCATTTCGGTCGAATACAAGTTGCGGGGTCCGTAGCTAACATCCATGGGCTCCTCAGCTTTCCTTCGCGGACAAACACGGGCGATATGCCCCCACTCGCCACATTCGAAACACTGGGGTTGTCTAGGAACCAGAGGTTCTGGCCGCACAGCTCTCACTTTTTCCGGTTCCTTTTTGGGGCGCAGTGGTTTGCGGGGTACCGTCGTGGATCTTATCCCTTTCTCACGTTCCCAGGTTAGAGGACGAGGCTGTGCCCTAACATATGAAGTGGCCATTTCCACGGCCTGGTCGATGGTAAGTCCTGCATGTTGACGAAGCCAACGTTGTGTGGCGAATGGCAAGGCTTCGACAAATTGCTCCAAGATGACGGCGTTCATTATATCCGTTTTTGAATAGTCATTCGGACGTAGCCATTTTTCCGCGGCCATCTTCAGTTTTAGGTACAAGGTTTTTGGCGTGTCCCCGGAAGCGCCCTTCTCGCGACGGAACCGTAGTCGATATGCTTCGGCATCCATTCCCAAATGTTCAAGTATCACTACCTTGATGTCATCATACGGGACGTCCCCACCTTCGTTGGCCAGCTGGTAGGCGGCTTGGGCTTCCCCGGAGAGCAGGGGTGCCAGGAAAAAAGGCCACTTGTCCCTGGGCCATCCGGCTGCTTTGGCGGCCCGTTCGAAGTTGACTAGAAAGGCGTCGGGGTCCTTCCTGGGGTTGTACTTCTGTAATGATACTGTGGGGAAGGCACTGGATGGTCGGACAGTCGCTTGTCCAGCTGGCCCAGAGGGCATTTCGTCCACAACGCGGGTCAGTGCATCCAGTTGGGCCTTCATCTGGTCCTTGAATGTGTCTCGGTCGGCCTGGGCGCTTGTCAATTGTCTTTCTACCGCCCATTCTAATTTACGCTGTCCCTCTACTAGATGCTGGATGAGCGCCTCCATCAGGTATCTCTGTCCTGCGCTACACTGCCCGCATTCTCCACCAAATGTCGGGTGTTCTCTCCCTGGGCAGCGTAAAGAATGACGTTGGACTAGGATAGTTTGCAAAGGGTTTATTTTTATCTTCAGAAGTTTGTCCAGATTATATGCACAACGGGACTGATACGTCAGGGGTTGCTGGGTCGCTCAGCTTCGAGACAAATCCCTCCTTGTCAGTCCTCTTATGGGGCCTCCTGCTTCTCCTGGTTACTTCACCGGTGAGGAAGGGCGGCTCAGCACATGTAAACAAAAATAAAGAGACTCCTCTTAGGGTACTAGAAGTGAGCTGTCACTCTAGGGGCAGGGTTCGTGAGGTACACCAAACGAATAAAGAGTGTACCACAAGGTCAAGGACCCGACCACCAACACTTGTGCTTAACAGTGATACCCGTAGATGAACCGTCTACGGTTTACCACGAAGTGCCCCTCCTTTTTCCACAGCCCGGTTCCCTGGACCCAGGATACGATATCGTACCTGCTGGAGCCAGGAACCTCCGGGTCCCTGGCAGGGCGCAGCGTGGTCCTCGCCTCCTGGCCCGCTCTCCGCTTCTCCTTCCGCTCTCGGGGCTTGTCTCTGGATCTTGGTTCCGCTGTTCCGCTCTCCTTTCTCCTGTTCCGCGTCTTCTCCTCTCTCTTTCGGTCCTCCTTGCTCCTCCGATTCTCCTCTCACTTCCGCATCTGCTTCCTTTCTCGAGAGAGTCCGCCAATCCGGAGCAGCGACGTCACAGGGGGCATGGTCATCCTTCTCCGAGGAAGCCCCGTCCTGAAAGGGCCAGCGCTCGTTTATCGCCGTTAATGGAGCCAGCGTCGCTCCTCTCCAGTTCTCCGGAGACTGTTGAAGAAAGAAGGGAGGTGAAACAGGTGAGTCCGAGGACGGGTTGCGGGGGAAAGGAGGCACCCCCCGACACTACACTAGTTTGTGGCCTACTGAACCTAGCTTGAGCTGTAGCAAGGGTGTGCTATCTCTTCACAAACAGCTCTAAGTTCAGTAGAACTTATTGATACTAAGCTTGTCTTTATATGTACCTTGAGTACCTTTAGTGGTTTTCAGTTAGAGATTTTCTGGTAAAACAATGGCAAGGTGGAATCCCACACGCTGCCCACCAATGTGAGAAGTTGGCTTGGCATATGCTGGTCACTAGTTATAGTGGCCACCTTGCACCAGTCCAATTCGACTCTTATGGTAGATAGGTTTAAGACAACCTTTTTAAAGAAAGCCATCCTAGTGGTAGCTGTGGAGATCAGCCTTCAGGCTAAGTCTTAGAGGAATGTAAAGCAGCTTGTTTTACCTTATAATCTCTTGAATTACCAAATGAAAGGACACCTCACGCGGTTGGATTTTTAAAGTTCTAGGGTACTTCGAGGAAGTCTACAGGCAAGCCACTTACAAGGTAAGTACTTCGAGGGCCAACACACACTAGGGTACTGGAGTGCACGAGTTACCTCACCCTGGGAAGCTGGGTGCATAGGTGTCTTTTGGTGTCGGGTCGCGTCGCTGTTTTCTATGGAGACCAAAGAAGACTTGCTGCTTGCGTCGACTGAAGAAGTGTCCGGTGGAATCCAAAGGTGGATTCAAGATGGAGTTGACCTGAAAATTGAAGGGACAGTGTTCAAAGTCACTTGCCAGGGTCCGGTGGCCAGGAAGATGGCTGACCACAGATGTCGGGTGATTTCAGGTCATCCATGGTGTTTTGACTCTTCGCTCAAGAGGTCCAGGACAGATCGAGGATGACCAGCGGCTGGATTTAGAGTGTCCCACGACTTCTGCAGCTGATGGCGGTGTCGGCACCCGGATTGGAGCCAACAAGCCTTGGCAACTGCAAGTCTCGTGTAGACTGAAGAAAGTCGATGGTGCACACCAGCAAGGTCTGTAGGACTCACCCAGCCAGGGTGAGTGAGGGCAGGCCTGGAGCAACCAGGGGAGCCCTTTGAGTCAATAGGAAAGTCTTCCGGTGACCCACTAGCCAACGGGCAAGTGTTCGCAAAGATGCCTCTTCAGGAAATGCTTCACAGGAGCCCACGGTCACTCGGGATGGGGTGGGCCTCTGATTTTCGCTGCACAATCTGTTGGAGGCTTGGGCCACAAATGTTCCAATGCACAAGTCTGTAGGATGTCATGAAGGGTTTGCACTTGACAATATTGCTGTTCCTCGTCACTCGTGGGGTCCACTCGCCACAGCTTTGCTGGGGACTCACAATGGCCGTCGGGAAGTCAGGAAATCCACTTCCGGGGCAGCAGGGAGTTCGAACTCCGGCGGGAGCGGGAAAGTTTGCAACCGTTGATTAAGGTTTTTGGTGCCTGCCAAGCAGGGGAGTCACTCCTTGACTCCAAGGGAGATTCTTCTGTCTTCCAAAGGTAGTGGAACGTCGAAGGGCCAGGATTCTTCTTTGAAGAGCATCGTCCAGGGTTATCTGATTTGCAATGGCAAAGTTTGCTATCTTATAGTGAAGATAGGGGAGGGACTAGCTCTATGACCACTCCTCTAGGTGGGTCAGGGGAGGGGGTGGTTACACCCACTTCCCTTTGTCCAGTTTCACGCCTGAGCAGGGACAGGTAGCCCCTGAACCGGTTTGAGCTGGCATATGCACAGAGGAGCCTACTGCTCCCCCAGTGCAGGACTTCAAAGCACTCTAGGAGTGCACCCACCCAGCCCCAATATACTAAATCCTGTCTGGAAGGTGGTGACACCTCCCTGTGACAGGGTGCCTTTTGTTGGGCTTCCTCCACTGCGAGTTTCAATCAGCAGCAGGAGGGCAGCCCAGTGTCTTTGCTGGTGGCATCCATTTTGTGATGCCAGGGCTCTATAGGATTTCTATCGTTTTACATGTCGTCCCCTCTAGAAGGGTGGGATCATGCTCCCACATCATGAACTGATGTGGGGGTATGGTTCCAAGTTGTTTGACACCAAACACGACATGTTTTGATGTAGTCATTCCAAAGTTAGCATTTTAATGCACTTAAGAGTACATGGTTTAACCGCATCCACAAACAGCCATAGAGAATAGACTCTGGTAGCTGCAGAGGGGCCCTGCTCAGGCAGAGGCACCCTCTCACATTGTAAACCAAGCACCCTGCCCTCAGGATTGATAGGGCCTGCCATAGGGGTGGCTGATAGTTTTATATGTGTGTGTATGGTGAGATATAGGAACCTATACCTCAGTGAGGAGTGCTAACACTACCTCACACAGGTTGCAGTAGCAGGCCTGTGGTGTCAGATTGAGAATGCTTCCCAGGGGTGGCATAATACATGCTGCAGCCCATGGTAGGCCTGTGAAGTGCCTATGCCCTAGGTACCTAGGGTACCATATACTAGGGGCTCATAAGGTACCACAGTATCCAACCACTAGTGCATCTAATATGCACACCAAGTCGTTTAGAGAGAACAGAGAGACTGGGGCCCCGATTAGCAGTGGCCCAGCCAGACTATAGCCAGAAACCAGTGTATACATCAGAAAATAAGTGGGGGCAACAGAAGTGCAGATCCTACTCTCCTACACCTTTTTTATAATAAATCAAGTCAAAGATGATACAATTTTAAACTTTAGAACGGTCGCGATTGGTTGGTTGAGATTGTACGATTTATATTCCCAGATTTTCAGTACAGTTCGAGGGGTGAGGTCATTGGTCAGCGAAGTATTGGCTTGTTCCGGTTTACTGTAAGGTTGATTGTTCCCGTGTCTTGGCGAATGTCCCGTACCGGGGACACTTTGTGCAAAGGTCGCTACGAGGTTTAGGAGATTTCTTGCACATGCGCAGCTCACTCCGCGCCTCATGAGACAGTGGCCACTTCTGCGTGTGGTGACAGCGGCCATATTGGATTTAGGCCCAGATGCCAACTTAAGCGAAACAAACACAAAATAATAATTCATAAAAATGGTGATCCTAATGTTAACCCCTTGCTAATCCCTCTATGTGGTTGTATTTATCTAGCATATAGAGACATTTAAAGCAATTATATTCACCTTCTTCGATCCTCCTCGAGGGTGCAACATCACAAAGCAACATGTATCATGCAGTATTCTATTACCACATATACTATTGTTAATATGCTTACAGATTTTAGTTGCAAGAGTTATTTAGCCATGCAATTAGCAAATCCCATGTGTAGTTTAAGTATTAATAATGTTGATTAGTATACATGCAACACTCGTTTAATAATATTATAAGAAATAGATTTTATAATTAGTATTTTCATGCATAAAATAGAGGTATACAAAATGTTGCACTACCTGCTCCATCAATGACGAGGTGTTAATGAGATCTCCAATGCAGATAACTCAATTGGTAATAATTTTTAATAGAAAAAAACCCCACATCTCCTTGATTTGGCAATGCAGTTAATTCAGAGCCTTTGCACATGTTCTACCATGCACCAGAAACCAGCCATATGTTCGTCCTCGAATTAAGGTGCAAGCTACAGGTGTGGGCGTACACGTTTTCACAGAGAAATCCTATGACCCATGTGTCTGGAATTAACCTACTGTGGCACGCACAGCGTGTACCCTTAAAACTATCCAAGCGCTTTTCTGGGCTGTGACTTTAAGTGCAGTCGAGTGCATTCATTGTCAGCACTGAAGTGCTGTTAAAGGCACTTATGAGGCGGGCAGACCGGGTTGGACTAGGATGCCACGGAGTGTGTGTGCCATTACTTGTAGCCTGTGGCTCATTCTCCTGTCTACAATAAGGGTTTTCTGGAAGGCAGTTTCGTCAACCCTCGAAAATAGACTTAAAGTATGCCTGACCAGAAGTTGGACTTGTGGGGCGAAAGAAGAGATCTTCCTCCCTGTAGTGCACAACGGTTACTAACAGGTGAATGTTACAACCACCTTAGGAGGAAAACAAGTGGCTTTACAGGGCAAAAGGTGGAGAACAACAGATCTACGAAAAGGGTGAGATAATTTGTAAAGTAAAAAAAAAAAAAGTTTACTAAAAAATACAGATAACCAATCTCTCCGGTCAAACAGACATAGTTCTATGGTGCCTCCGGAACAACAGGTGAAAACCTCACTACAGCAAAAGATTAAGAGTTGACCAACAGCAAGCAAAGAGAGAGCGGATCGCCTAACGGCATCTTTATATAAAACGAGAAGTAATGATTTTGATGCAGACGGAAATTGGCTAGACTATAATTAGTTGACAAGGATATGATACTGTTGGACGAGTGTACAAAATTGGGTTCATATATAACTGATTATCACAAACAAAATAACGAATTTACATATATCATACTTCCAACCTATTTTCAATTGTAGAGAACCGGCATGGCCACATAATTTCAAAGTGTTTGTGCTACAGCAGTCGTAAAGAATTTGAAGCACGCTCCTCAGCAAGGAAGCACTACACGTATGATGGGTCTGGCGGAGGGTCACAGTACTGCCTTGGGATACCGGCCACAGGTACGGGTCTGTACTACCAGCAAGAACTACTTGTGGGCTATGTATGCGGGCTGGACGTCACCTGGTGATTATCAATGTGCGGGTGCTACGACAGAGGTTTAACGCCAAACACCAAGAGCCATCCTTGCGCTTTACTATTAACAACTGACCCACAGATTTCTGTGTAACCTGGGTGACGTCTTACAGCAAGTTTTCATATATATGATAACAGTTGCAGAAGGTTTTAATTTAGAAACATTTTCCAGGCTTTAAACAAATCCAAATATTTAAAAAAAAAAGAAGGTATGGCAAATTAAAAAAAAGAAGGTATGGCAATTTTTTCGCGCTGTATAATTGACAAAAACGTTTGTGCAAAATGTTGCAAAAAACTAAGACTACAGATACCTCATGATAGTGTGAATAAATAATTCCCTTTTGTAGTTTGCAACAATGCTCTGTATGGCATAAAATCGGATGTAAATCAGACATTTTACATTGTGTGGGGGATGGAGGAGATATATTTGTAATATCTCTTGTTCTGAGGAACACATGAACCACTGTTCTGCAGTGTTTAGTACTCAGTGGTTGGGGGCGTCAACTCTGTGGGCCACCGTATAGAGCTACCTAGTTATTCCATTTCTCTGTCCTGATCCTTTTTTCAGACACCAGTAACGTCGCTCATATCAACCCCCAATAATTAAATGTGAACGTCTGAGTCTTATTACCTAACCCCTCTGCGGACAGTCAGGTGAGACTACAAGTCCTATTCTTGAACCCTTTCAGCCTCAGTGGAACAGGGCTTTCAGTGCTGGAAATGATGAAGGGGCCAACATAAGCTCTTCAGTATTTTTTTAAGGACTTCCTCAGTAAGGGAGTACATTGTCAGGGTGGGATCCTCACGTACTTCAGTTTACTCTACGTCTCCCAGCACACTGCAGCTTAAAATTCAAGTTTCCATTTAAGTACATTCTTTCTGACCTATCAGCGCGCTAGTTCGGTGAAACGAGACAGTGTGTTGACTTTCTCTCACTTCACTATACAAGTGAATTCACTCATTTGCAGTGCAACGTTGGAAGACATTCTGGGTGATTGTATGCTGCCACCACAAAGCACTTGCCTTCAAGCTACCACAGTAGCCATACTCACAAGTAAAAGAATGTCCCTATTCAGGAACGGCTGCATCCATAGCAACTTTCTTTTACCGGATTTACTGATCAAAATTGGAATCTGTCTGTTTGGTTACATTTCTGACCTTGTTGTCTGAGGGCGCGACATAAAGCAGTTGGTAATGACTAACTCGTTTAACGAACTCTAGAAAAGTACTATTGCACCATCCTTGATTCAGTGCAACAATGCTAGAGCCCCAGTACTAGTCATACCAGTGTTGCGTCTCCAATAACAGAATCTAGAAGCCAGTAGTTCTCTCAAGCAGCACCCTCATCATACTCCATGGCATGTGCAGAACAATTCTTAAGAGACGTAGGCAGTCTCAAGGCCTTCTGAGCTTGGAGATTTGTATGAGACCTAGAGATGGGACATATTAATGTCCAAGACGAAATGAGGCCATTTCAAGAGCGGTTTTCATCTCACCTGCCGTTCGTCACATACGGATTATGTAGCTTTATAAATTATTCATCTTTTGATTATACCCAACGAGTTTGGAACTTGAGATTAAACGTCAACACAGCTGCAAACAGAAATTCTTCCCCAGTTAATTTCCTGGTTGAAGGAATGGTCGAAACATCTGGGACTTTATAAAGGAACCATCTGTTTTATAGCCGACAGATCTAGCCATGTACGCGTTTCATATTTCCTTAGTTATACAATGATCTGTAAATATATGCATCTAAAAAAAAAAAAAGTTTCTATAGAAACAAAGTTGCAACTTTCTTGTGACCAATTGCAAAATTACAGGAATGCCAAGAGCTCTTTTGTGGGAATTGTGAAATGAAAGCTTAGAGCAGAGTAGTTTGCATAAAGATTAGCCCCTGGGCGCCAAAAGGTAGAAAGCAAGGATATTTCTGATGAACTTGAAGAAACCTGGAACATGTGATCTGTGCCTTGGGTCACTTCGGTGTTACTTATATCTAACTATGTAGGTTTATTTCAGGCTAAATCAACAGCCGGGGTAACTCAAGATGGGTAGCCACCACCCTGACTGGGCAGTGTTTTGGTGGAGGAAATAAATCCTTTTGTGGATGAAGAGAAAGAAGCAGGGATAAGCTTGGTGCCAGTACTCGTCACGGACAGCAGGTGATCCCTAATCAAACAAATAAAAAAACACTGCTACCACTCACCAATTAGCTAGGATTGTTTCCAATGTATTTGGCTTACTGTTCTACTGTGCTGGTTTTCAAAATCATAAAATCTACTCAGAAATGAAGGACTCACACCCCCTCCTCCAAATAGATACCACTCAGTTCATACTTTTTCTTGTTCAAATTCTTGGTCTCATTTTACTACTACTGATCTGCAAGAAGTTGGCGTCATGCTAAGTTTAATTAATTTGGGTTTCCCTGATGCCATTTGAGCCTTATCCCTCCTCCACTCTTCCTCTCAAGACCCCGACTACCATTGAGACACATCAATCTGATCCTGTCCTCTTTCAAAGTTCCCCCTGACTGGAAGGCAGGAGTAGTAACTCCCCGCCGTAAAAAAATGATTTTAAAAACACACAGAACCTGGGTGGAGCCCTTCTTTTTGCTCTACTAAGACTGACAGAGTGCACTGTAGTCAAGCAATTTACTACCTGTAAGAAGCCAACTGTCTCGGGCCCTAGCAGCATGGATTCTGCCCCGGACGGGGTACTGAAACAGCCTGCCCTTCAGGACAACCTGAGCTTGCTTCATCTCTGGTAACACCAACTCCTCACAAGGTGATTGTTTTTTTTAAATTGGCACATCTGGCTAGCGTACATTTCTTTCCTATTCTACATCTTCACTTCCCCTGCCCAGACTCAACTAAGTTAAAACAATAGTGTGTTAAACTAAAGTCAAACCTACAAGTATGTTGACATTGGAGAAGGTGGCTGAGGATATGGTTTTGCCTCTGGCCTTTGCCTTGCCATTTAAAGGGAGAGCCCAGCTTTTTTCCCTGGCTAGAAAAAAAGAAATACAAATATAAACTAACCACTTCCTGAGCAACCTGCTCTGTGTGTTAGACATTCTTAAAAGACAAGAGGGTAGTCTGTGGGTGAAATGCTGAGTGTCGGTGTGTACAGTGCCCTTCAGATGGCGAATGGAAATACTGCACAGTGCCTTAGATTTGCTAAGTGACAAGGGTGCATTGTGCCTTCAGGTGGTGGGTGACAAGACTGCACTGTGCCCATGGTTCGATAAGAGACAAGTGTGCACTTTGCCTGGGCCCACTAAGTGCTTGCACAATAGGGCGTGGAGCGCAGAGAGAAATCTAGCCTCGGTGCTAAAGTGCATCCCTCGTCAGCCGTTGCGCCCACAATGAGATTCCTTAAGGTTGTGAGAGCAGAGCCTGGGCCAGCGGTGTGGCCTCAGGTGAAAAGTCAGCCGTGGCCCTTTGTAAGAACATGGTATTTGCTTAAAATAGGTAGGGTATTCCCACGAATTATGTTTTTGTAGGGGGCGTGCGTGGCTCTAAATTTCACAGGCACTGCCTCTGTAAAGCAGGTTGCAGTGTTGCCACAGCCACGTTTCACGGCATCAACGCCAATTCCCCAGCAACAGCGAAAGAATCCAAAACACAAGTAACAATCAGTCACTACTGTTTGCTGTAGTGACAAAATGTGTTCGAACTCCAATTAGGAGATCTCAGATGGAATCTCCCTCGTGTAGCAGGTCACGCGGAGCGCAGGAGCGGTGTGACTACAGGCATGACGGCAGCCGACGTAACATCTTGTTGGGATGGGCCCACGTGGGCTCTAGTCGGATCAGGGTGCACAGTCATTTGGCCCTTCTGTGAAACTCAGGACACAAACTGAAGAGCCCCCTGGCTCTTTAATAGCTACTAACTCAACGAGCCATCTTATGTATTTACAGCGCTGGAAGGTGCAAGGCTGAGGCAGTAAGCCCTATATAAACACATTGCTGTTACTTGCAATGCACTGTACATCACAGTTAAGACCGTGCCAAACAAAGGAAGCGCTGCGAGAAGGTATCCATGGACCGCTTTATCATAGGCCCTTAAGAGAGATAGCGACAGTTTGATTGCCCTGACGTTAATCTTCTGCAGGGATAAAACCTCCGTGATCCCCTACCAAGGGTCATTTTCGACATGCTAGCTTGCCTGCTAGCCCCTCTGGGCGGTGAGGGACTGCTCCACCTGTACGAATCAACTCCCAGTCCCTCCTGCACAAGTCCAGCTGGGCAGGGCAGACAACACCGATAAAAGTATGAGAAGTGAGACACACTCGCTATATTAACTCTGCCTCTAAGTGTATGGAAAACACATCCATTTAAACGGACAGAACATTTTAAACTGATGGACTGTTGGGCCCATCGTCAGTACAGTTAATAACCCATTGTGTACGCACCCAGGACCTACTCCATGAAGCTCAAACGAATATTCTGAGTGAGCAAAATTGCTCCGTCATTGAGGATTTCTGATATTATCCATCTAATAGTCATAACTCACACGGTTATGCTACTGTTAATGAGCCTGGAAGAGACTAGATACGTCTTTGATTGTACAGCATCTTTGAGAGGGGCCACAATTTGGCCCTTGAAGTCCTGTTTAACACAGTTTCTAGATGGTGGCAATAAAGCCAGCTAAAAGTTGGGCTGTTGGTGATTGTTTGCAAAGCCGCAGGCTCACCTCGTTTCTCGAGTCATGGGTGGAATCCCTCCAGGCAGTGTTACTGGTGGACTCGGGGCAGTCTCAACAGCATTATAGGCCCCCGTGCAAAGCAGAGCACTGGGCCCTGCCCACACAACCACAATGTGAAGGAGCCGCCCCTGGTTAAATACTGTTCTGTGCATAGATTAGAATGGGGACCCAATGCTTGTGGGGCCCCCGGGCAACTTGCTAGCATGCCCATTCCTTAAGATGGCACTGGGAGGACTGACAGGAGCACCGCATTACATGTGGAACGTGCGGTCTGTGGGAGCGCTATGAACTGGGAGGCCGATCTGGAAGACCTTTGCCGTGGAGACCTTCTGGAGGTACCTTCTCTAAGTGACAACAATAGTCCCTCCGTGTTGGGAAGGGAATGTTGATGTGTATTGTGGGAGGGAGCAGCAACAAAGGCAGTTGTGTTGCCACTGCACAAACAATGAGCGAGGCTTCAGATGAAGCCAAGGTCTTATTTCTGGAGGTCACAGTGCCAGAAGTACAGTGGAGACCGGCAACGAGTATGCTTCGAGGCAGACAAATATACACTAGAAACGGTCTTTACTGTGATGCGAGGACTTAACTTGGGATGGTGGGGAGGAAAGTAAGGGTTGAGACCGGATCAAAATCGTACATAGCTTTGGAAAATAAAGTAAAAGAAAAGCTAACAAACCCCAGCATAGGTATGTAGAACAAAGGGTCAGGAGAGAAGACACAAGGAGAGGGAGGGCTGAGGAGGACTCAAGTCAGATCATCACAGAACCCTCTTCCAGCAGAGGGGAATGGAGGGGCAATAATGGTAACAAAACAAATACAGACAACATATGGTAATTAAACAAAAGAACAAGAGCAAATATGAACTGAAGCCTTAGCAAAGTACTAAGTGCAAGGCCACTAGAATTTTACGGTTTTGAGGAAGTGGCATTTTCCACATAATTATGGATGTGCTACATTTTCCATCATTTCTTTCACAGTCTGCGTATTTTTTATCAAAACCCCCAGTTTCAAGCTCTAATAGATCAAAAGTTACTAAAAACGCAGCAGCATGTGTTGCAGTGCAGTGGAAGGCCCTTTGCAAAGGTAGACTGCTCAGCTTTCTGTTGCTTATTGCCCTATTTGGGTGTTAAACTGCTACTAATGAGGTGAAACCTATGCCCAGACACTGCTAAGAAGTGTAAAAGTGGCAATATAATAAAGTACTACTACCACAAAATGTGCAGATCACTCTGCATAATTTGTCTTTTCTTGCTGCACAATTTAGCCTACCCTAAAGCATAATTTGGTCCTCCAGAGCCACAAAATTCCAGTAGCCGTGCCTATAGTTCCCTTACTTAGTGGACTCAAATCCAGCTCCGACTCCGGGAATTTATCCTGACTTTAAAGATACACAAAACAAGTACAGATCTAACCGGATATAGTTTGATTGTGTCCTTGTCACAAACTTAAGACTGTAAGTAGATTATTTGTATCAACAGTTTTCTTCAAATGGGTAGGTAGAGGAGAGCGTTGACTACCAGCACTCCATTTGGGAGTCTCTCGGATTTCAGTGACAGAGCAGCAGCCCCTCTCACCTCGCCCCGTACACGTATAATGTACAGTACCTACACTCCTCAGAGCGAAGCGTGTGCCTCACGTTTATCCGTTTTCAGTTGTTCCGTCAGTGTATGTGTAGGACAGCAAAACCAGCTGCCTCGGTCAACTCCATTTACTTTCAATTCAGACCAGGCACTGATCAATTCTTGACTTATTGGCTTTGCCATTGCTTTTTGTCGATGTTGAGTAATTCCAACATAGAAGGGAGAATCTGCGATCACTAGGGACTTGGTGTAGGATTAAAGTAAGATAAAACAATGGTACCTAATAGACAAAAGAATGTCAGATTTCACAGAATCCTAATTTTTGATTTAATAACCATATGTATTTACATGTCTAAATTGACAATAGAGAAATAATGTTCAGTGAGGTGAAAATGTGTATGTGATCGAAAAAGTGACACGCCTGTGTGATATGCAGAAATAATTATGTATCAAAGACCTTTATAAATGGGCGGCCTGGAAACCCCAGTTAAACGAGTCCGCCGAACTAGTCGATCCCTGGAAATAATGGGACCACCATCGGGGTCCGTATATGCACGAGCCAGAGAGTTAGTTGGGGTCATGAAGGTAGAGAATGCGCACCTTTGAGCAGGAGATGCCAGAATGGATCTTCAATAGTCTGGAATAGTGGAGGAGTGAGGTCCCATAGCTGGTGTAAATGACAAAAGCCAGGTGGCGCCGGACCAGCATGGCCTCTCGGCGGTGAGGCTCCAGGCGCCTGACCCCGCAAATCCTTTCCTGATCCGCACCGAGCTGCCCTGGCCGACTCCTTTTGGGCACATCGGGGCGCGGACCGGTCCCGCGACCCAATGTTCAAATTTGGTGAGATTCTGCCCTCCCCAAGCACAGCCTGACGACTTGGAGGCGGGCCGGAGGGAAGAGACAGCGATCCTGGTGCGGAGATCCGGGCGGGCTGCCACTTGAGTCCGCGGCGCCCTCGAGGTGTTAGGGCCCGGGGACACCTGCGGCCTGGTAGAGGCGCTTCAGCTGCCGTCGCGGGACCCCCCCCCCGCGAGAAGAAAGGTGTTCCCGCTTTGTGACTGCCGGCGGAGCTTGTGGGGGTGCAGAGCTGGCCCCGAGGGGCCGAATTGTGCTGGACGGCAGCCGGTGAGTGAGGCGCTGGGGAGGCGTACCAGTGGGGCCATCGGAGCTGTGGAGGGGGGCCTGGAAGTGGTAGGGGGACCCCCCCCCCTTCTGGCCGGGTGTCGATGGTCGGGGGCCGGCTCCCCTCCTCCCCCCCGCCTGCGCTGTTGTTTCTGGACCTGGCTCCTCACGGCCTACTGGGGGCTTTTGAGTGGCGCGGGCCGCCTTTGATGATCGGGCCGCGGGCCGGCGGTCAATGTGTGCGGCTTCCTTTCCCTCCCCCCCCCCCCCCCTCCTTGGCTACAGGTCTTACTTTGTCAGAGGTGAAGACATCAAGATCCCTGGGGGGGGATCTGAACTGAACTTGGCGCCCGCGGCCACGGGCTGAGCGCAGGCATTGGTGGCGGGGGACCCACCGGGAGGTGTCTGCAACGGGGGCGAACGCGCCCGCCTGTGTCCCAGGAGCCATCTCGAAGTGCGTGGACATCTGTATGGGGTGATCGGGCCCTGAGGCTTCACGGAGGGCAGCGAAGATTTGGCCTTGGCTGTGTTCTACGGCAGGAGGCGGTGCACCGCCCTGGGTACCGGCGGGCTGCGGATCGGTGGCGGACCCGGAGGGCTATTCGGCTGCCATATCGGGCAGCGCACAGGGATGTGATCTGCGGTGCTTGCGACAACTGGCCTTCCAGATGGGCGGGGTGCCCCGACCGTGTGCCCTCCCTCCTGCCGTCTGCCTCCCCGGCCCTTGTGGGGTCACCGGAGGTTGCCTGCGTTGCTCACTGGCTGGCTTGGACGTCCCCCGTTGACCGAGGTGCAGCCATCATGGGTAAGGACAGGGCTTCCAGGCTGACACCGCAGCCACCCAAACCAGGATGGATCAATTCACGACCTCCGAGAGGGGGGTGGGCCCGACCGAGGAGGCGGCTTCGGCCCCCAACACGGACCTGGCTGCCAGTTTGCCTGGCTCCCAGGCCTCCGGGAGCGCCCCCCGTCCTTTCATCTTAAAGATCCTTAACTTCAGAGACACGATTCTATGTGAGGCCAGGCGCACAGAAACTCTCACATATCAAAATCATACTATAATGATCTTCCCGGACTACACCCGGGAGGTCCAAGAGCTGAGGCGATCCTACACGGAGGTGAAGCAGAAGATGCGGGCCCTGGGCCTCTAATACCAACTTCAGTTCCCGGCCCGCCTCCGAGTCATTTTTCAACACAAGGCAATATTTTTTGACACGCCACGAGCAGCCTGGACCTGGCTAACGGAGGAACATCCTCTGCGTCGATCTGGACAAGGCTCACCGGCGGCTGGACGTAGGGGACAGGATGTGCCCCGGCCGTCAAGAACCCGTCGATGGCGACGCACATTGCCCCGGAGGTGCGCAGAGGGAGAGGTGGTTGTCACGCGCTCCATGGGACAGCCGCGCCGGGCGTTTGGGGTTTCGTCTGCCTCTTCGGCTGCAAGTCCCGTTGCTGCTGGACGACAAGCTGAGTCCCCCCTACGGGTGGGCTCTGCAGCCCAGCCAGTCGCACAAATGGACCTCTCGGACCGTTGTTGTTACACATCGTTAGGGCGACAGATGCTTCTGTTTTTGAAGTATAGGGTGGGGGGTCGGGGTTGGTTTGGGGTTGTTTCTTCCTCCTAGGGGGGATTTTGTTGGTGGAGGGTAAACTCCTCACTGTTGTTGTTCTAAGGCATCATGACACTCTTGACCTGATCTCCTGTCCGCTTTCCCGATGTCTCTCCCTCTGGGGAGACCCTGCACCTGCGCCCCCCTCAGCTCTGGTGTGGGGGCCGTGCCCAACGGGCGGCCCCTTTCTGCACGCTCCCCGGCCCTCTTGGCGACCGACTCCGGGTTCACCCGCTCCTCATAAGGGATGTGTCTCTTACAATGGCGCCTGCTTCAACTGCGTGCTGGGGTGGCGTCGTATTTTGCTCCTCGCTCCAGGCTCACCCCCCTTAGCTTATGGAGTTCCCTGCGGACTGGGGGACGCGGTCCCACCACTCTGGAAGGCGAGAATTCTTGTTCGGCGTGCCCCTGACTATAACTATGGCTGACACACCCATTCCTAGGGCCGCAATGCGCATTCGGTCCAGGAATGTAAATGGTCTTTTGGATCGTTTCAAACGCATGGCAGTCCTCAAATATGCACAGCGTATGGAGATCGACGTGCTTCTCCTTCAGGAGACCCACCTTCTTGGCAATAAATGTCCCTTTCTCGCCCGCTACGGGTACGATAGGGTGTGGCACTCAGGCTTTGCTAGGGGCTCCCGGGGGGCGGCTATCCTGATCAGACGGTCCTTTCCCTTTGCTCTGGCCCAGGTGCATTTCGACTCCCAAGGTATGGCTGTTGCAGTTTGTGGCACTCTCGAGGGGCGACCACTCAGCCTGCTGTCCCTGTACGTGGATCCGTCCCGGTTGCAGGCTGCCCTTTCCTACACTGCAGATTTACTTCCCGCTTCCGGCGGGCTCACTCGTTTTAGGGGGGGGGACTTTAATGCGGTCTACACGCCCCGTATGGACTCGACGGGCCCGATCTCCCTCGCCAGAGCCGCTCACGCGAAGCGGCTGTCGAGTTGGGCCGAGGTCCAGGGCCTGTGTGACGTCTGGAGGGTTTGGCACCCACATGCTCGTCAGTATACCCACACCTCGGCGGCGCACCATTCACACGCCCGGTTTGACCTAATCTTCGTCCCGTCTACCGAATGTGCGGGTGTTCAGGACGCCCGCATTCTTCCGAGGGGCCTTTCGGACCACTCGCCACTGCTTCTGGCTCTTGGCCCGCCTCCCTTTTCTGCCCGCCCGATGTGGCACCTGAACGCCTCGTTCCTTCAGGACAAAGACTTTCGGAAATCGGTGGGAGAAGAGATTACTAACTATTACCTTCATAATGTAGGTTCTGTCTCTTCCTCAGCCGTCTTTTGGGAGGCCGGCAAGGCGACTATTAGGGGGGCTGCCAGGGGGCACGTGCAACAGTGCCGAAGACAACTCCAGCAGCTCACGGCTTGCGAAGCACAGGCCTTGGAGCTTGAACGGGACCAGGAGGCGTTGAGTGACGCCACGCGGGCGCGGCGGTTGGCCTTTCTGCGGGACGAGATACGCATGCACTCCATGGAGGCGGCGAAGACTCTTTGGCGCTCCTCGGTGGCCCGGGTGTATGGATGGGGGGACAAGAACGGTACGCTTCTCCACCGGCTGGCTACTTACCCCCGGGCAAACCGGATTATTCCTGCCATTGTGGACTCCACCGGCGAGACTCACACAGTCTCTGTAGCAGTGGCACAGTCCTTTGCAGATTATTACTCCCAACTATACCGGGCTCGGGCGCCTGGGATCTCCCTTGCGGTGATGATGGGGACGAGCGGGGCGGACCGGGAGTACTTGGGACGGGAAGCTGGTGAGACCCTTGATTTGCCCATCACGCTGCAAGAAATTGATGAAGCGATCAGTCACCTGGCATCCGGGAAGACCCCGGGACCGGACGGCTTCCCACAGGAATATTATGCCCACTACCGTGAAACCCTTGCCCCGAGGCTTCTGGACCTCTACGCTGAGGTGGTGGAGAAGGGTTCGTTCCCACCGGAAACCGACATGGCCACGATAGTCGTCCTTCCCAAGACACAGCCCCCATCACAGTCCTGCTTGGATTATCGGCCGATATCTCTCATCAATACCGAGCTTAAGATATACGCTACCATCCTTGCGCAACGGCTGCGCCCGCATCTTGTTTCACTGGTCCACCAGGACCAATGTGGATTTATGCCGAACCGAGGGACTAGGCACTGCTTGCGGCGCCTGCATCTCGCCCTGGCCCACCGGGAGCGCCTATCTCCTTATCTGGCCCTTCTGCTGGTCGACTTTGAAAAGGCCTTTGACTCGGTGGGGTGGGTCTATCTCGGAGAGATCCTGGAGCGAATGGGTTTCGGCCCCCAGTTTTGCGCCATGGTCCGTGTCCTGTACGCGGCTCCACAAGCCCGAGTGTTGGTGAATGGAGCTCTATCCCGCACTTTTTCCATTGGGCGGGGGACGCGGCAGGGTTGCCCGCTCTCGCCCCTCCTCTTCGCCCTGGCAATGGAGCCCCTGGCCGCTCTGATCCGATCGGACCCTCCTCTCCGTGGGTGGGACTGGCCGTGTATGGTCCCTGATAAGATTGCTCTGTACGCGGATGACGTCCTTCTCTATCTCGCAGACCCGGCTGTTTCGGGTCCTCGTGTTCGCCAGATTCTTCGCCGGTTCGGTCAGGCGTCTGGTCTCCACCTAAACCCCAAGAAATCGGTCCTGGTTCCGTTGCACCCGTCTAGGGAATGTTTCGACTGGCAGTCTGATATTCCCCTCCGGAGACTCTCCTTTAAATATTTGGGGATCTGGATCACCCTTCTTCCGGAGCTCTGCTGGGCTCTCAATGTGGCCCCCGTGGTCAATAAGACCAGATCAGACGTGGTAAAGTGGCAGTCGCTTCCATTGAACCCATTGGCGAGGATTGCAATCTATAAGATGATGATCCTCCCAAAGTTCCGCTACATGCTACAGAACACGCCCTGCTCCTTCACCTGGTTCCGGGATATGGACAAGATTGCAACTAAGTTTCTCTGGGGGGGCGGTAGACCCCGTCTAGCCCTGGACCGTTGTCAGATTCCTTCATATGACGGAGGCCTGAGCATGACTAACCTTTACTTGTATTATCTTGCAACTCGGCTTCTGGTGGTTCATGATTGGTTCTCGGGCGGGTGGGAGGATCCGGCCTATAGGCTAGAGGTGCAGCTCACAGGGTTCTCTTCCATTCAGAACATGCTCTATGGGGCGGTGGTCCCTCTGTCGCTCCCGGACGTTATGCGGGCCCCCTTCTTGGCATGGCGCCTTACGGCATACCCGCTGGTCGAGGACACTGACCCTAGTTACACTGCTTTGGCACGGCACTTGGCTGCGGGAGGTAGCGGGGTTAGAAGGGTTTCGAGCATGGGATCTTCTGGGGATCTCTCGTTTGGGTGACTTGTGGCAGGGGAGCCGCATGTGTTCCTTCCAGGAGCTCCAGAACCGGTTTTCTCTGCACCCTTCGCAATTCTATAAATACCTCCAGCTGCGCCATGCAATCCAGTCTCACGTCCCTCTAGACTCACGGATTCCCGACCATAACCCGCCTGAGGCTCAGGTGATGCTGGGGTGTCTTGGGAGGGGAGGACTCTCCCGTACTTATCGGTCCCTGGTCAATAACACCCTGGTGGATTGGGACGGACTGAGGCAGCGGTGGGAGACTTGGGTGGGACCATTGGACGAAGCTGATTGGAGGGATGCCCTTATGGCACCCAGGACGATTACCACATCGGCTAGGTTGCGGCTCATCCAGCTTTATTACCTGCATGCCGCCTACCTGACCCCGGAGCCCCTCTACCGTGCGGACCTTTCTCCGGATGCTTCATGCGCCCGCTGTGGGGTAGACCCGGCGGACTTCTTCCATATGGTCTGGACTTGCCCGCGCCTGGGGAACTACTGGGGCGAGATTGAACTTGAATTAACTGAGGCCCTGGAGTGGGAGGTCCCCCATGACCCCAAATTTGCTTTGCTGGGGATAACGGATGGTTTGGACGGATCCCGCAACGAAAAATATTTTCTAACTACTGCTCTGGTAGTGGCTAAAAGAGATATCGCAGCTGCCTGGAAGCAGATCGACCCACCCAAATGTGCTAAATGGAGAAGGGGGGTGGACTGGTGCGCAGCACAAGAACAGACGTTGTATACGGCTTGGGGTTGCCTCAAAAAGTTTTGCAGAGTATGGGGGAAATGGCTAGGGGGCCTGTTCTAGTTCTAGGGGATGGGGGGGGGCGGAGGGTTTTGCTACTGATTGTCACTGATTCCGTGATATGTCATTTGGATGCCAGTTCAATCGGACTGTTGTATGTGCCTTTTGAGTTTGTTCTTTCACAAGAAAAGAAAAATTTGCTTATTCAAAAAAAAAAAAAAAAAAAGACAAAAGCCAATGACCCTGCTATACCGCTGCAAGTGAGCTGCAATTAGGGCACGTGGGAGCCTGTCCTGCAGTCCTGGAGGACAGTCGCTTGACAGGGAAAAGAAGAGTCCTCTATTATGCTATGCACAAGACACTTTCCTAGATTGCCCCTCATGTGCAGGTGTATAAAGGCCATTGGCTTTAGTCACCCAGCGCCTCATTGCACCTCTGAATGAATAGAGGGATTTGTACAGCATACGGCTACTATCTCAGTGTGCCGGCACTAGGTAGACAGCAGGGGACCAGCTCAGTCATTGAACAGATGGGTTTTCAAACATTTACGGAAGGTCTTAGTGTTGAGGATGCTTCTCAGGGTAACTAGAAGGGCATTCCAGTATTCAGCTGCGAGGACTGAACATGCCGCGTCACCCCATTTTTTACATCTAGTAGGAGTTACAGAAAGAAGAAGGGATATACGAGATCTCAGGGGTCTATTCAGACAATAGGGGGTCCAGGGGCGGCCTTAGGCATGTGCAAGCTGTGCACCTGCACAGGGCCACCAAACCCCAGGGGCCACCACAAGGAATCGGATACAATACATATTCGTGGCGGCCCCTGGCAGGGATTTGGCGCATGAACGACTGAGGCGTGCTAAATCTAATGTGATGCACGCTGAATGGTTGTTCTTATACTCTTTTCCTTTCTAACCCAGTCTCGTCTTTGTGTGGGGTCGGCCTTGTTTCGGGCTCTTCTGGTAGGTCTTGTGCTTGTTTAGAACTTTTTTTCCAGGAGAATCAAGCTTGTTTTAATAGTCCAGATCTGGCACCTCCGGAGGCTCGCATGCGCGCGCATATGCACAGTGCCCGCGAGTCCTGCAGCGAAGGGGTTACAGAAGCACCATGCATCACTGGCGGCAGGAGGGGTGGCAGCACCCGTGCCCGGCGTGCAGCGAGCAGCACCGAGACCGGCCGAGGCCATGCACCGGCGCACCTAGAGACCCTGGGCAAGAAAGGCCGCCTTGCAGAGGATAGCATGCCAGTGTGCAACCTTTGGTGCCAGCTGCGAGGTGAGCAGCCCGAGGGTCAGGGCATGGGGAGGGGGAGTGAGGAGGTCAGCGTGTGCCACTGCAGAGTGAACCCGAGGTAAGGTGAGCCATTGGACGAGGGTGTGGGGAGCCCTGGGGAGGAGGGCAGATCAGGCATAGGAATGTATCCCAGCCCATGGGGGTGAGGTGCCGGGGGCGTGGGGAAGGTTGGGTGAGGATGTTATTGTAGATGGTGTGTGCTTTGGGTCTGGGTGGAGGTAAGCCATGTGAGGTGGCGAGCTGGAGGTATTCTGGTGGTCATGGGAAGGGAGGGCATGATGAATCGTGAGAGAGAGCCTCTCTCCCACGATTCATCTCTGAGAGGGCGCGGGTCGGAGAGGTGGTCACCGTGAGCCAGGGGTAGGGAGTGGTACAGATCGGCGCTGTATGTTGAGGGAAATGTGAGTCAGGAGTGCAGGGGCGGTGTTTACTTGTGGCTGAGGGGAGGCATGGTGACTTTTGGAGGTGTAACTTGGGAGGCATGGTCGTATTGGGGGGAAGAGGAGAGCAGGGTACGAGGTGTTAGACGTAATGTTAAGGATTCATTAAAATGATTACAATTACTTATCAACAATCATGAAAACAGAGTATGAAGCTGATACTTGTGATCTAATGAGTGGATCTGCCTGCACAAATCTTTTAAAACATCGAGTGTTCGAATGTACTTGGCATTTGGTTATGTCTGTTTATATGGTGTTGAGGCAGACATGAAATGCAAGCACCTATGGATGGACGCCTGGAATAGGATGGCAGTGCCTACTCATGTTAACTCAATCTAATGCCCTTTTGCAGAGACCTTGGTAGGAGACTGGCTTCTTGATCATTTCTTTAATTACATTCCAGTGCTTGTCATGTGACTAGCAGAGAAAACTAGTTTAACTAGTCCTAAGTTTGCAATTGGTGAAGCAGCCTTCTCTGTCCATACTAGGGGCATAGTTACCATTGGTTCAGCAAGTACAGTGGTACTGAGACCCAAAACCCTCAGGGGCCCATTGAACCCTGATAATTGCTATATTTTACTTCCTGAGCAGCAGCCAAAGGGGCCATTTTCCTTGCTTATGCCACGGCCCATGGGGTCGTTGGTACGCTGTGCTAGTGATTCGTACGTCTGCTTGAAAGTTGTCTCCTGACTGGATGTTCCTTGCACATTAATTTTGCTTCAGTGAACCTCTAGTGCCTTTTCATAGCCTTAGGACTCACTGTAATTAATCCTTGTTTAATAGGTGCTCTGTAAAGCGAGCAGAACTGGTTGCTGGAATATGGCACTATACAAGAAACCTTAATTAAATATATTGTATTTTGTCTTTTGACAATGTGGTAAAGTGGACAAGTCTTTGGTTACCTGTAGGCTGTCTTCAGGATCAGTTAGTGACGTACTGAGACAGGTCTCTGTGTGCCATGATTTCAAGGTAGCTTACTCTCTTCCTGCTAAGGTCACATCCCAAATAGATCATGAACTATTCTCCAGGCTCTACTGTTCTCAGTGGACTGAGAAAACAGACCTTGTATGCCAAGTCACATGATCTACCCTATAGTTTTATAACACTCTTCAAATAAACCTTCCATATGTGGCTAGTCCTCATAATGTGTCATACATGTAGTGGGAAGGGTAATTACTATCAATCAGTCAGGGTTTGTAAAGCTCAGCTGCTTCACACATAAGGGTCTCGAGGCGGTGTGGGATTCATGCTGCTGGATCATGCTGCTTGTTGGTTGAACAGCGAGGTCTTGTGGTCCTTCCTGAACTGCTGGAGCGATGGTGAGGCTCTGAGGTGCAGGGGGAGGGTTTTCAGGTCTTCACTGCCAGGTGGGAGAAGTAGCGGCCTCCACTGTTTTATCAGCGGCTGCATTGGGTGGCTGCTAGGGAGATGGTTCTGGAACATATTTTCCTGGTAGGTTGGTGGAAATTCACTCGTTCATTAAGGTATGCTGGTCCTTCATTGTGTAGTCCAGGGAAGACATGGCTTGGCAGTTCGGGCTGGACTGTTCCCATGAGGCACAGGGTCAAGGTTGATTTGCATATGGCCATGTCTGAACTGGGGTGGTGTGGTGAGCAAAAAAACGATGGATTTAGGCCCAGATCTCTGTACTGGGGTGAATGTATGACATTGTTCTGCATTCTGTCCATCAACTGTTGTTTTTGCAAGAAAATAAAAATGACACATCAAAATCTTTCAGCAGCCGCCACTGCTGATTGTCTTCTTTTTTTCCCTACCCACTGCTAGCCTCGCCCGCTGCATTGCAAGCAAAATGAAGAGAATTCGAGTACACAAATCTGGTTATTCGAAACGAAAGAGAAAGGTGGCTCAGCAGGCTTTCGTAGTGTCACAGGAAGGAGCAATCCTGAACTTTATCACCCAAGGGAAACCTAAAGATGAAGACTCCTCTGGCCACAGTACTGCTGATGCACTAGGTAAAACAGGCGCTGACGACCATAAAGAACAAAAAAATGATGATATCCATGAGCAGAATGATACTCATGAGCAGACCAATGAAAATGAACAAGGTGACTCTGAAGTTGATACAAACATGCAGCAATTACCAACTCAGGATGAGGATTATTACAAAAGACCCTCAGACAGAGAAACTGAAACATCATTCATCGGTCCATCAACATCTGGCATTCTGAAGGAGGTTCAGAGTTTACAGACGGATGATGCTGGTATTGAAGAGGAAGCCAAAGAGCAAGACCATGTTACAGACCCGTGTTCTGAATATGATTTATGTGATTGGAGGGATCCTACTTTGTGGCCGAACTCTCTTACGGACGCGCAACGTGTTTTTCTTGTTGAAAGGGGTCCCTCCAGAGACCCAGATTCTAAAACAAAGTATCCAAGTGATGAGCACTCAAAAAGTAAACGTCGTTTTTCTGTTACCATGTTACTGGTCATCTAACGCCTTTTCTGGACGTTTTATTAAAACACCTTCCTGAGCTCCGCCCCGCCCGGACCCCCTCTTCTGGGGCCCCCTACCTGCGCTCCCTGCACAGGGCCACCATGAGCCTAGAGCCGCCCCTGGGGGGTCAGTGTGTTCTGTAAATACTTGGGACCTGTCCTATAAAAGGCTAAATGAGCTACTGTCAGTCCTTTAAAATTAACCCACATCTTCACTGGTAGCCAGATATTGAGGTGGATTTAGGCATTTTAAATAGGAGATGGATGGCCAAATTCCGTAGCTTTTGCATCAGGTAGCCCGGTATACAAAAGGTACAAATACTTTGCATAATCAAGTAAAGATAGAATCATGGCTTGTACCACAGTTTACTGGTCTTACCAGGGCAGACATTTTAAGAATTTCTTTATCATCCTGAGAATCTAGCATGCAGTTTTGGTTATAGCTGCGATCTGTAGCTTGAGGGATAGTTTGATGTCTATAAGGACTCCCAAAATTCCTGGCATCATCAATGGAGGTGGTGGTGGAAGGGGGTGGTAGCAGGTAGTCGACTGGCCAGGCTGAAGACCATCGGGGTAGGGGATTATTCCCAAACAGCAGGATCTCCGTCTTGTCAGGGTTGCACTGAAGAGCATTAGACCAAAGTCAGCCCATCACATCGGCTACGCATACGCGAAGTCGGAGGCTTTTCCTGGATATTTGTTGCCATAAGTCAGTAGTAATTGCATGTCTCCGGCATAGGAGAGGACACAAATGCCGAAGGAGTCTAGAACATATGCTGGTGGAGATATTAAAAAGTGTGGGGCTCAGGGCTGAGCCCTGAGGCTCTCCAAAAGTAACTTTTTTGGCTAGAGAATAGTAGGGTTTGAACCAAACTGCTTGATCTCGATCCTCCAAAAAGGACTTTAAACAGGACCAGGCCTTGCCCTCCAATCCAATCTGGGAGAGACGGTATAGAAAGGTCTTGTGTGAGATTGTGTAAAAGCCGCAGAAAGGTCGAATAGAATCAATGGGCTGTTTTGACTAGCAGCGAGAGAAAATGTGATGGAGTCGGTAATTTCCATCAAAGCTGACTCTGTGCTGTGACAGGCCCTAAAGCCAGATTGCGAGGAGTGTAGGAGGTTGTTACGGTCTTGGAAATGAGTCAATTAGGTATTCACTGCCTTTTCAATTATTTTGGCTACCCCCGGAAGCAGAGAAATAGGTTGGAAATGCATTAGGTTATTGCATTTGTTTTTTCTATAGGGGGATCACTTCTGCCTTTTTTCATATAGAGGGAACAAAGCCTGATTGTAGGGAAGTAGTGAATAGACCATGAAATATAGGTCATAGGCAGTCCCTTAGAAGAAAGATAACTTGAGGAGGTAGGGGATCACGGGGTGAGCCAGATTTACTGTTAGCAATTAAGCCTTCTTATTCCTTGACTGTGGGAACAACATCCCTGTATTCAATTCTTTCAGCTTTTTCTGGGGCTTATGCCCCTTGTCCATTGGGCCTAGCTACATGACAGGACCATACTCCTTCACTATTCCAGACTATGAAAGTTCCATTCTGATGGATTTAAGAACATCAGCTTTGGTATTAGGTGTTCCGATGTTCAATAGCACTTCAGGCTTCTGAGCACAGCTTCGGCACCGGCACTCGTCTTACAAATTAAGCACCGGTTACAATGGTATAGTTATAGCTCACATGACCAACTAAAGGACATCAGACTTTAAATGTACCCCGGTAGCCACATCCCAAGCAGTCAAGGGGTGCAGAACTAGTAGGTTCGAATATGCCATGCCACTTACCTTTAAGCTCTGAAGCTTCTAGGACACTGCAAGGGAAGAGAGTCGCCCTGAGTGCCTCTGAGCAGCAGGATTGTCAAAAATGTGTGCGAGGCCTGGGGCTAAAACTTAATGCGGGTCTCTCTAGATGCTTCTACCATGTTGGCCAGGAGCGATAAGTAGCACCTGCTTTTAAGTATTAAGAAAATAGAAAACATGGTGTCTTGCACCAGTTAGTGGGCTAACTACACAAGCTGCCTCATTGTTAATGAAGATGGGCATGCTACCAAATAAAAAATATAAATATTTCTGAGTGTGAAATGGTCCTGGAAAGTGCATGGCTTGGGCAAAATTTCCATCTGCTCCCCCCCCCCCCCCAAATGAGATGGCCATGCCCAGAAGGAGCTGCCAGAATACCCCTGCAGCTAATAAAGCCTGCTGCTGCGCTCAAAAGGATAAAAATATATATATATATATATATATATATAGAACATACTTGCCTTTACCACGCTTGCCTTTACAACGATTTTAGTTGTAAAGGCAGTAACCGCTCTAGATTCAGAGCGAATGCGTGGAGGGTGGGAGGTATTGGAGGGACTTCCTCCAATGAATTCCTGAGAATGGAAGGAACAGGCAGGATCGGGACGCGGCTTGTTGAGGAGGGCTGGTGGACGGATTTTAGGGCCGTTTTTAGGGCTGGGGCCAGTTTTTTTGCTGAGGGCGGGGCTGTGGTGTTTTTAGGGGTGGGGTCTGGGTTTTTGGGCTCAGGGCAGGTAGTTGGGGTAATTTCAAGGGCTGGGGGCTAATATTACGGCTCAGGGCTTGGTGGTTTTAGGGCTGGGGTCGAGTTGTTTTAAGGGCTGGGGGCCGGTTTCAGGGCTCAGGACAGGGGGCTGGGTGCATTTAGGGCTAGCGGTAGGTTTCGGGCTTGGGCCGGGGTGTAATCTTTACCACGCATATGCCATTACTAGTCTTGCCTTCACAACGAAATTCGTTGTATAGGCATGCCTGCTAAAGGCATGCCTGGTCAAGACGCAGGTGTGGTAAAGCTGCGTTGTTAAGGCATGCAATATAATCACATGCGTGGTTCCATCATACAACCCTCAATTGGACCAAAAACAGTTATACAGTTAGAACTCAAACTTGAGGGGAAATATTTGACATCTATTCTGGGTGGTGCTTCAAGGGATGTGTGCATTGCCAAATAAGAAAAAAAAATGCTGAACCTAAATTAAGAAAATATGACTTCATTCGCTTGTCAGCGCATGAACATGTATTCAATTTTGTTTCTGCTGAAGTGGGAAGCAAAACGCAAAGCTGGCGTCTGAACATCTGTTGATTAGGATTATAGTACTAGGCAAACAAAAGCAGAAGTAAAGAAAAGGAAAAAAACACGCGGTAATGCCATTTCATCAAGTTCCTGGCTTAAAAAACAAATTAAACAAGGAGGGTAATAAAAGTTTGCTCTCATCTGTACAGGTCTAACTGGAAACTTCAGACCTTAAATCCCTTTGGTGGACAGCGCACTCTGGTGGACACACACTCAGAGTTCGGTGCAAACTGAAGACCCTTCAATTTCAGGAGGAAACCCTACATGCGGAGTATAGCACCCGCCTAAATTTACTCCAACACAGAGCGAGTACTGTTGAGGACATTCAGCTGGTTGATTGTACTCAGACTTTAGCTACTCTGCCTAAAACTCAAGAAGTTTCTGATACCATCTGTAGGAGAGTAGGATCTGCACTTATGTTGCCTCCACTTTTTTTCTGATGTTAACACTGGTTTCTGGCTATTGTCTGGCTGGGTCCCTGCTAATCAGGGCCCCAGTCTCTCTGATCTCTCTAAACGACTTGGAGTGCATATTAGATGCACTAGGGATTGGGTACTGTGGTGCCTTATGAGCCCCTAGTATATGGTACCTCCGGTACCAAGGGCATAGGTACTTTACAGGCCTACCAGGGGCTGAAGCATGTATTATGCCACCCCTGGGAAGCAGACTAAATCTGACACCTCAGGCCTGCTACTGCAGCCACGGTGAGGTAGTGTTAGCACTCCTCACAGAGGTATAGGTTCCTATATCTCACCATACACACACATATAAACCTATCAGTCACCCCTATGGCAAGCCCGATCAATACTGAGGGTAGGGTGCTTGGTTTACAATGTGAGGGGGTGCCTCTGCCTGAGCAGGTCCCCTCTGCAACTGGCAGGGTCTATTCCCTGTGGCTGTTTGTGGATGCGGTTAAACCATATACTCTTAAGTGCATTATAACCTCCCGGTAAATGCTAACTTTGGAATGACTGCATCAAAACAGGTCGTGTTTGGTGTAAAACAACTTGGAATCATACCCCCACACCAGTAACTGGTGTGGGAGTATGATCCCACCCTTCTAGAGGGGACGACATGTACCCACTGTGGAAACACGGAGGAAATCTGAAAGAGCCCTGGCATCACAAAATGGATGCCATAAGCACAGACACTGGGCTGCCCTCCTGCTGCTGACAAACTCGCAGTGGAGGCGGCCCAACAATAGGCATCCTGTCACAGGGGGGTGTCACCACCTTCGAGACAGGATTTAGTGTATTGGAGCTGGGTGGGTGCACTTTTAGAGTGCTTTGAAGTCCTGCACTGGGGGAGCAGTAGGCTCCTCTGTGCATATGCCAGCTCAAACCGGTTCAGGGGATACCAGCCCCTGCTCTGGCGCGAAACTGGACAAAGGGAAGTGGGTGTAAACACCTACCCCCTGATCCTCCTAGAGGAATGGCCATAGAGCTAGTCCCTCCCTTTCTTTTACTATAAGATAGGTACACCTTGCCATTGCAAGTTAGATAACCCTGGACAACGCTTTACAAGAAGAATCCTGGCCCTTCAACGTTCCACTACCTTTGGAAGACGGAAGAATCTACCTTGGAGTCAAGGAGTGACTCCCCTGCTTGGCAGGCACCAAAAACTTGAATCAACGGTCGCAAACCTTCCCGCTCCCGCTGAAGTCCGAAGTCCCTGCAGCCCCGGAAGTGGATTTCCTGACTTCGACGGCCATTGTGAGTCCCCAGCAGAGCTGAGGCGAGTGGACCCCACGAGTGACGAGGAACTGCAATACCTGGGTACCATGCACTATTGTCGAGTTCAACCCCTTCACGACGTTCTACGAACTTGTGCTTTGGACCATTTGTGGCCCAAGCCTCCAGCAGGTTGTGCACCGAAAATCAGAGGCCTACCCCGTCCCGAGTGACCGTGGGCTCCTGTAAAGCATTTCCTCATGAGGCGTCTTCACGATCCCTTGCCCGTTGTCTTGTGGGTCCCCTGAAGACTTTATCGAACCAAAGGGCTCCCCTGGTTACTCCAGGCCTGCCCTCACTCACCCTCGCTGGGTGAGTCCCTCAGACCTTGCTGTTCTGCACCATTGACTTTATTCACTTTTCACAAGACTTGCTGATGCCAAGGCTTGTTGGCTCCAATCCGGTTGCCGACACCTCAGTCAGCTGCAGACGTCGTAGGACACTCCGAATCCAGCTGCTGGTCATCGTCGATCCCTCCTGGACCTCGTGGGCGAAGAGTCAAAACACCCTCAAGCCCCTGAAATCACCCGACATCCGTGGGCATCCATCTTCCTGGCCCCGGGTCACTGGCAAGTGACTGTGAACACTGTCCCTTCTGCTTTCAGGTCTTCTTCATCTTGAATCCAGCCTTGGATTCCACTGGACACTTCGCCAGTCTTCGCAAGCAGCAAATCTTCTTTGGCTTCCATAGAAAACAGCGACGCGACGGGACACCAAAAGACACCTATGCACCCGGCTTCCCTGGGTGAGGTAACTCGTGCACTCCGGTGCCCTAGTGTGTGTTGGCCTTCGAATTACTTACCTTGTATGTTGCTTGCTTGTAGACTTCCTCGAAGTACCCTTAAACTTTAAAAATCCAATCGCGACTTGCTCCATTGTAATCAATAGGGAACCCGCAGCTCTGTTCTCACACTGCACGCGTCTCCCGTGGGTCTTTTACTTACCTGCCTTGGGTGGATTAGTGAAGCCCCAGCGATTCTACAGGCCCTAGGCCTTGTCCCCTTGCAAGTTGACTTTTCCAAACCTCTTTTTTAGTATATGGTCTGGTACGCCCCTGGGGCCCCAGCCATATTTGTGCTGAACTTATTGTGAAACGTTGATATTTGAATGTGTTCCTGGCTTCTAATCTCATAAAGAGATTAGTAGAGTGTGTCTAGAAATAAATACATATATATTTGATATATATACCTGTGTGGTGTTCTTTCATTTGGTAATTCAAGAGATTATAAGGTAAAACAAGCTGCTTTACATTCCTCTGAGACTTAGCCTGAAGGCTGCTCTCCACAGCTACCACTAGGATAGCTTTCTTTAAAAGGTTGTCTTAAACCGATCTACCATAAGAGTCGAATTGGACTGGTGCAAGGTGGCCACTATAACTAGTGACCAGTGCCAGGCCAACTTCTCACACCATCGAAATCTAAATCAGGGCTCGAGTGCCCCAGCAGCCCCATAGGAGTAGTCCAGCAGCGTGGCTTCCACGAAGGCTAGTGAACCAAGGAGGAGCTGTGGTCTCATGGCTGCATTGTCAGCCGGGGAACCAGGGTACCCACATTTTAAAGTAGGTTTCTCTTCACTGGATAAAGTTGGCAGAGCTTAGAAAGCGGTTTACCCTATATTACGCACTGCGTACAAAACACGTGTTACACAAAAACTTACATTTTGTGAGTTAGCTGCTCCACTCCATGGGTACAATACGAAAGTAAGGTTCACCTTGGCATAACCTGGCTTCTCCATAGAGATGCAGCACTAAGCCTCTCATTGACAGTTGGCCGCAAAATCGAAATTGGGTGCAAATGTTTTTTGATCACACTTTCCACTTTGCATCTATTATAGAATTCGCGCAAACTGTGCGAACCTCCGGTATCTTTCACAGTCAAGTTCCTCTTGTCCCACTTGGGGGATATTAGGCAGGCAAATCAGTGCAATGGGCTAAATACTGGGAGCAAAAACGAATGCACCTTTCCGTGTATTCCGCACGGTGTGCAGCAAACGTCGTAACTGGGTGCAATGCAATGTGCAAACAGCATTCCACCAGGGTGTTTTTTTTTCTGTCAAATCCGGGTAACTTGCAAGGAGGGCCAAATGCCTGCTTTTATAACAGAGGATAGGAGAGAAAACCACCAATCGAGTAGTTTTATTTAATAAGATAAAGAAGGATGCTACATATTTTCATGGACATACACATTCGAAGTACTTTTTAAAGGTAATGAAAGTGATTTCAATTAATGTGTGAAATCGGACATTCACCAGTCATTGATATCAGCTATTTGAAAAAGTTTCGTACAGTACACTTTCATTAGAAATTCTGAAACTGTTGTAGAACAATCGATTTTTACAGTAAGGGTCGGGTCCAGTAATCTGCATGCACTCGGTGAACCTAGAACACCTGTAGCGCAAGTCACCGTCTCCTGGGCAAGAACCTCTTCTGAGGCTCGCCTCTTCCATTCCTCTCTGGTTGAGTGGCCACTGGCCATACTCGGGCAGCTCCAGTGTCCCCAGCAGCCATGCTCTGGCAGGGTGTGATCAGGTCAAAGGCAACTAATTTCACCTACTCCTGAAAGTGGTCTTTACACCTGACCAGGGACGGTCGACGGGCAGCACTGTGTGCATCTACAATCTTGCACAAACCAGGAGTGCTTGGGCAATCAGCACTGGCCACTCAATGCCACTTCTTAAAACTCCCCTTTCCACACACCACTAAGTCAAGTCCTGGGGTTGCCACAAAGTAGGGAGTCGCGGCATGTACCGCTTAGACCAGCATAAACACATCTTGGGCACCAGCCACCAAGGCTGGGTCCACCTGGTAAAAGCACACAGGACAAAAGTCAGGTTTGTGCAGGGCACTTATTCTGGGACACAACATCGAGCCGCCCCCCCTAGGGAAACCAGAGGGTTGAATGGATATATTGTGCATTGTGTTTTACAACAACTCCCCGGTACAGGCCACCCTGGGTGTGAAGGGGCAGGAGTTTGATGAGGAGAGTGGATGTGGATACCTGTTGACAGGGTTTAGAGGCTTTATGAGAGGATATTCACAAAGAAAGGTCCCGCTGCTACAGTGTCTTTCCTCAGGCTTGGGTCCTTATCTTGTCACTGCCACTTTGTTGTAAGATGTCTGGGGAACACCATGTCAACCTCAGCCTGTACTACGACAACTGGTTTGTGCATCACTTGAGCTAGGAGACAGATAACCACATATATAAGCATCCTGCCAGTAAGAGAAAGATGCTAAATGGGCTCCTCAAACCCACTAGGTGTTGAATTTTGCCAGGCGGGTTGGCCATCCAACCTTTAGGATGCTTACAAGAGTAACGGATGAAGTTCTCAACTGCTTTCAAAAGGTACTATGGACTTGGTTTGATGAGGCGTCCACTGGGGATAATCAATGAGTTGTGTCAATTGAACTATTGATGGAATGAAGGCTACAGAGATATCAAGCAGGATCAGGAGGTCCGATCATTTTTGTCACTGATGAGGAGTACATCATGGATTATGAAGGTATCAGGCTGGTTTAGGAATCCTATAAAAGGTTTTAGTCCTCTCGACTTATTCAAGTAAATTAGCACAGGCTGCTTTTTCAATTATAATTTCAGCGAAGGGTGGCTGGGTGATGTGTTTTTTTGACAGATCGTCTGGTTCAGGGTAGAGTTTTTTTCCCCAGGAGGTAGAGGTTGTGTCCTGTTTTGAGGTAATCGTAGTACATTTCTTAGCTAAGAGGGGAGTTGTCAATGTTGAGGAGAGGTGTGCAGGCATCTCTGTGGTGGATTTCATGATCAATGGTTGTAGAGCGCCATATTTGTTGACAGTGTCCTTGAAGGAGTTCAGAATGGTGGCGAGTTCTACCTGTGAGATGATACCAAAGGTTGTCCTCTTGTGGGTTGTGTGACGGGAGCAGAGGAAGCATGGACACCTGTTTGGGGTTGTTGACCGAGACCGGATTTTGTAAATCCTTTGGTGGGGGTGCAGATTCATGTCATTAGAGTTGAGGTTCTGTAATTCGAGACTGACTCCATTTTATATTGTGCCACCATTTTGTGTTGCCCTCACGTAGGCCTGTGAAGGTAGCCTGGCGAACAAAGTGGCCTGGCCTTCTTAGTCTATGTATACATTAACTAGGTTTCTTTCTGACTCTGGAATGAACTGTAAGAAACTGACCTCTTCACCTGAAACTGACCTTGCAAAGCCAATTTCCCTGATCGATCTTTGTCTGAAATTGCCAATCAATGCTCAGGACATCGTTAACTTTTAGTTTCCTTGCACATGCCTTATCTTGTTCATCATCTGTTATTGTTTCTTTTCTTATGTTTCTTCATTACATGGGTTATGCTTTCAATTATAGGTTTGTCCGTCTTTTGGAGATTGACTTTGGGACATTCCTAATGATTAACTTTTGGGTTGGGATACTGTACATGTAATCATGCCATGCCCTGCAGTGCCATCTAAATCAGATTAACCTTTGTGAACTATGTAATTATAATGTTTTGCCCATATCCTGTTAAAACCCCAAAGGCTACTCACCTGCTGACCCTCCAGATTTTCCATTTGTTTAGGAATGTAATTGGTACAAATCCCTTACATGCCTGGGGCAGGATAAAGAGTATATAAGACGTGAAGTAAGGCCATTCTATGGACTACCTCATTCAGTTGCTACAGCTTCTGTGCCAAATTCTTTATTATTGGTTTGAATGGACTAAGTATCAGTGAGACACCTGAGAAGGAGTTTCTATTTCTTCAAATGGCGCGGCCAACGTGGGCCTCATCAGAGAAGTGGCTATCTGTGGGAGTGATCTTGTCAGAAGACAGAAATCTACTGAGGAGGACAGGACAGGACTCTACTAAGGAGGTACTCTGTGCACGGAGATTCTGGGGATTCCTTGTCTCTGCAGCCCAGTAGATTTCTGATCTTCCTGATTTTGATCCTCCACATGATGTCACCCCTGACTGAGAACCTTTTTGGCGCGAGTATTTAAAAAAAAAAAAAAAGACAGTTAGGTCATTTAGAACTTGGCAGTTAGAATTCGGCCAACCATTTGTTTGGTAAAAGTCGTTATGCGGGTCTTACTGTTGGTTTTTGCTGTGGATTGGTAAGGTAGTTTAGTAACACTTACTATAGCTTTGGAATTTTGGAATTTGTGTTGGCCAACTTTGGATTTGTATAGGTTTGTATATGCGAATTGCAATTTGTGTAGGCAGGTAATGAGGAGATTTTTCTCTATCTGGTTTTGTTGAATGGTGCAACGTACGGAGAGTACCTTAAGCACTACTTTGATTATAATATTGCATATTCTGCAGTATTTTTGGCATGCCTGTTTTCAAAGCTCACATTGAAGAATGTGTTGCTTTTTTCTTGGAGGTACCATAGTGTGATGTGAAGTAAATTAGCCGGCTCCCCTAGAGGGAATACCTAAATAGGTTTAGGTATAAAAACATATTTCTTCCTTGGTGATTCTGTATCCCCAGGGAATTAAAATATGGACATAATACATACAAGGATCCTTTGTTCTGCGCAATCTTATGAATGGAGATATGCAGAGCGATTTTTGGTGTTCTGCCAGCCAAAGCTAGTGAATGGAGTGTATCTTGGCTTCTTGGAAATAAAGGTCTGTGGGGCTGTTTTTGCAGTCTTTTGGAACACCATTGAGAAGCGCTTTTTGTAAACATGACTTACAACTAGTATTTACAAATGGTTTGGTCTAAGTACAGTCTGTGGGCTGTCCTTTGTTTCTGTCTTGAGTATTGATCTGTGGGTTAAATGTGTGTTTAAATGTCTATGTGGTTTTCCCATTAGTGCAACTTATGGAAGTAAATAGCGATGGCGCGATTTATGAAATAGATGACTAAAGCGCGCTGTATTGTGTGTCCTGAGTGTTTGCTCCTAGCCCTAAAATTTTATTTAAGTTGTGTTGAACCGCAGAAATGAGAACATTTGCATATGGAATTTCACTTGGCGCAGGCGTAAAAAACTCATTTTTCTAAGGATTTACATGATATGTCTAATGTTCAATCTCTGCAATTTGTAAAGAACATTCCGAGGATGATTAATATGTAGCACAATTATAGGATATTTATTTTTAAGTGCCCCAGGTGTCAAAGTCGAAATTGGGTGAGGGCACTATTTAGGCAGCATTTTTTTTCATTTAGAGTAGCTTTTAAAGTGCCTTAGGCTTCAGTAAATGCATACATTTAGGTATAATACAAAATTGCAGGTTGTTCTCATTTGGGGTTGCTTTTAATGGCTCAGTGAGCCAATGTGCCCGGTGCAGAGGTTTGAGTTTAATATCAGGGTTGAAGGTTTTGACTCTAGCTGGAACTACTGAGACGTTCATCCATTTAAGGTTGATGAAATGAGTACCATTGCATAGGGTGGTAACAAGCATTTGTTCTAAAGCTGGTATGTTGTGTCGTTGTGTTCTGTGAATTATTCACAATAGATGTTTTTGAGTCTGGGAATAGGAGTGGATTGTGGCCCCTAAAGGGAGTAATATATATGGTATGTGGTTTTGGATTGGGTTGGTTATTGCAAGTTAGAAAGAGTTAGGTAGGCTTTTTGTCTTTGACAGCTTCAGGGTGAAGAGAGGGAGGGCTGAGGAGAGGCAGATTTTGACCTTGAGGTCAGTATGGTGGGGGTTAGCAGTATGTTGAAACAAGATGAGTTTTTGTATGACTCCTTTGAAGAAAAAATGTTCGTGTGTTTTCACGTTTTTGCATTTTGTCCTTCTATGAATTGTTCCTGCTGGTCCTGTGTGTCAGAAGCGACACAGTAAGTTGTATCTGACAGCTGATCACCACTAACTGGTGACCAGCTGTCAAAAGGAGGGTGAGGAAAGTAAAAGAAAGTGTACTTTTAATTTTAAGCCTGACAAATTAAGCAGGCACGAATATTGGGTTTTGGGCTGCATGAAGTGCGTGCGTCACCGCTCATTTACATGTGCTATTGTAATTTGTCTATGAAGTGCGTGCGTCACCGCTCATTTATATGTGCTATTGTAATTTGTCTATGCTTTTTGTGCTTGGTATACAGCCCGTATATCTGATGGCTTGACGTGTATTTTTTTTATTTTATGTATGTTTTTGTTTTATGTTGTTGCTTCTGATACTATTACAAGTTTTCCTGTGTTGTGAGGGGATGTCATGAGGATGTACATCTTTGAGCAACAATTGGTTGAACTTGCTCGGATACTAAATTTCACAGATATGATATTTTCATACTGTGAACAAGACAGACAACACTTCACCAGTGCATCATGTCTATTTGGCTATAATAGTATTGAAGAAAAATAAAAGAGATATACAGGATCAAAGTGTGTCACCTGCAGTTAGTCACGTTACTGCCCTTTACCCAAGGAACAGGCAGCCATAGATTTAGGTTTCCTTGATTGGACCTAAGGATGAAATTATAGATCTGTGACTCTTGTACAATGTGACCTAATTTCTATATTGCATTAGTTAATCATGTTCTGCTTCCTAAGTACCAGGTTTCATTTTCCCCGGGGAAGGAACTGGAACAGTAGCCGAGATTACCGTATATGGTGTAGCGGCCAGCGGTAGAGTTGAAATTTGTGTAACTTTGGCCTTTTGTGTATCACCCGTACTCTTGGTGTTGTGTCACATGCCTGACTATTGCCCAAGTAATTTCTTGTCCTTTCTATAGATTTTTCTTTTGCCGCTTCTCCCCTGATCGATGTCACATTGTGCCTTCTCCCCTGATCGATGTCACATTGTGCCTAGTTATTGGGGATTTTAGTTGTGTCCTAGTCCCATTGCCCTTTTCCGTATTCCTTTCACCAGTCAGCCCATTTATTATTGTTGGTGGTGTATTGTTCAGGTTCACACTTCCAGACTGCAGTGATGTACCAGGGAACCCCATATTATGTATAATTCCCTTGCGTATGACCAGGTGGGTTTTTAAGGGAGGTATCTACATGTCCCTGATAATCTGTATCATGTGCTTTCTCTTATGAGGGGTTCTAGATAAGGAATTTAGGAACACCTAGACCTAATTATTGAGGAAAATATGTGTTTACCCCATTAGACAATGCCACTATGTGTGAGGACATCCATTCAGATAGAATTCCCATGTAACTATCTACCCCTAGATGGTAGAGGATATGCTCTCACATTGAAGCCACTCCTTTGAAGATTGCAGGCCACCTGCTTGCAGTCCCCTTGTTAAATACAATGAACTGTTTTTGTACTGAATGAAACTAACAACTGTGTCACATTTCCTACGTCACTAGGTTCTGCGGTATCAAGTCATAATAACCTGCAGAACGCTGATTTAAGCCTAATTCCCATCAGTGACAGCTACAAGATGAGGGCCGGAGGTCTTGGCCCTACAGTCCCAGCACCCAGAAAAGTAGCAAGGCTGGACAGTGATCACCAGCGCGCCATCAATGGTATCTCCAAAGCATCGTGCTTGCTTCATCAGAAGGCGTTGAACATCAGAAAAGAAGGAGGAGCTGTTGATGGCAGGGTTGATTTGAGCCTTGAGTTTTCTACCCGTCATGTGCTGGTAACCTCTGACAGTGTGCAGTCCCTTGAACACCTTGGCCTGAGTTTTGGCCAAACACACCCCCCCTTTTTCTTTGCTCCAATGGAAGGGCAGTGCACCGGAGGATCTAAGATTGACAAAAGGCACTACATTATGATGCCCATGAAAGAGCAGCCTGAGCGTCCTTTGACACTGAATAATGAGTGTTGGAGCCTGAGAATGTAGACCCGGGTCTGCACAAGATCTGTGCCCATGACCAATGAAGAGCACATTATTTGTAGTGTCTGCCGCAGAGGAGACACACTGTGCACTGCCTTGAGACATTGAGACTTTCGAGTGAGCTGTGAGTGTTTTTGCCAGGAGGGCACTCCAACTAAGCAGTACTATTTTCATGAAGAGGCCTGAATCGAGAGGCCCAATGCGGAAGAAGACAATGGAAGCAGATTTGATGGACGATAGAAGCCTGCCAGAGAGGCTTGGAACGGACTTTAGGCACAGTTGCACAAGCGATTCCAGTGCAATTGTATAAAGTAAATGTTAATTAAGTTCTCATTTGACTGAATTGCCATGGAAGAGGAAGTGGCTCCGCCTCTAGCATCCAAAATGGTCCACCAGAAGTGAGTCTTTGTGCTACTATGTGTGATCGGAGACCTGTCCCGAGAGAAGTAGAGAATAATAAAGATGATGTTACAGCAACACCTTGACGACCTAATGAATATCGATATAGACCTAGATTCAGAATAACATGAGTCTTAGGTTATTGCCTACGTAATGGCAAAAGGAGGGTCTGAGGTTCTGTAATTCTCGAGTCTGACTCCATTTTGTTCTGTGCCACCATTTTGTGTTGCCCTCACGTAGGCTTGTGAAGGTAGCCTGGCGAACAAAGTGGCCTGGCCTCCTTAGTCCATGTATACATTAAGTAGGTTTCTTTCTGACTCTGGAATGAACTGTAAGAAACTGACCTCTTCACCTGAAACTGACCTTGCAAAGCCAATTTCCCTGATCGATATTTGTCTGAGATTGCCAATCAATGTTCAGGACATCGTTAACTTTTAGTTTCCTTGCACATGCCTTATCTTGTTCATCATCTGTTACTGTTTCTTTTTTTTATGTTTCTTCATTACATGGGTTATGCTTTCAATTATAGGTTTGTCCGGCTTTTGGAGATTGAATTTGGGACATTCCTAATGATTAACTTTTGGGTTTGGGATACTGTACATGTAATCATTCCATGCCCTGCAGTGCCATCTAAATCAGATTAACCTTTGTGAACTATGTAATTATAATGTTTTGCCCATATCCTGTTAAAACCCCAAAGGCTACTCACCTGCTGACCCTCCAGATTTTCCATTTGTTTAGGAATGTAATTGGTACAACTTCCTTACATGCCTGGGGCAGGATAAAGAGTATATAAGACGTGAAGTAAGACCATTCTATGGACTACCTCATTCAGTTGCTATGGCTTCTGTGTGACGTAGTCACACTCATTTGAGTTTAATAAAAATGTTCTTTTATATTTCAGCTTCTGTGCCAAATTCTTTATTATTGGTTTGAATGGACTAAGTATCAGTGAGACCCCTGAGAAGGAGTTTATATTTCTTCAGAGTGATCATTAGTAGGTCGACAGCCTGAAAGAGTGCTTTGCTTCAGTCAGTCACTTTGCCGATTGTGGTTTTCTAGAAAGTGTCTTTGGCTCTGGTAATAAAACATCTCCAAGTCAAATGAAGTGCTTTAATTTGGGCAAGGTCAGAAAGGGTATTTCTTTTATCTACTGGTTTTCTGAGGGTGCTTGAGGATTCTGAGGTTTGGGTTTCGAGGGCTGTGTTTTCTCTCCTGGAGGGTGTCTAAGAGGACATCCTGGTCAATTCCAGCTTCCCCAGCCAAACTCATGACACTTCGTCCTCCCAGGGCTTGTCACCCTAGAGACGAAGACCCCGTGGGGGTCTCCAGTCACCTAATAGTCCACAGAAAGCCTACAACAACCCCTTTAATTACTGTGAAGTTTATGCTTCAGCAGATGCTGGTTTTGCCAGTGACATGGAGTCTAACAGAAAATACCATGTTTAGAAAATAGCAAACAATCAAGCAATTCCACAAAACATGTGCAACATTTCGTTTGCAATGGAGCAAGCATACAACAAAAGAAGCCATGGAGGCTTTTATTAACGGGGAAACTACCCACTGATCGAGATTTGTACATATTTTTATAGCACCTATTAAAAAGACCACTGTGGTGTGTAGTATAGTATTTGGGTGTTCAGACTGTGAAACTATATGTATATAACATTAAAATTTGGGTTCCGCCAACACTTTTTGGTGACAATCAGATACATTCGGACAGTGAAAACAGTTCTTTTCACACTCCTATTCAATAAATGACCGCATTTTGCATTACGCTAAAGTTAATTCGCTAAAAAGCGTGCACTAGGCTATGTTGAGATATCACTACTGTGCTAGCTATCTTTCTATGTGAACGTGCAGGTTAGTCAGTGGCAAGCTTTGAAAAGCAAAATGATCCCAAGAACTGAATGTTTTGTCAGCACATGGCTCGATCCGATTAACAATGTGCTTTGAAAAGGACGATGAGAGACTGATACAGAAGGACATGCTACCGACAGCAGATAAATGCAATTGTGGCAACTGCTGAGGACAAACAGATCAGGGCAGCCGAGATAAAGAACCACTTTATTATAGGTAATATCAACCTTTTGAAAAGTATGGAGTGAGGTGATCCAATTGGCGTGGACTTTCCTTGCAATAGGACGCGATAGCCGACACTGCGGCATGCACCGGTCATTTCACTGTCTCCTAATTGAGGTATGTGCAAGATGTCAACGAGAAGAACACGCTGCCCTTGGATTATCTGAAGGGATCTCAATAAAATCTTATAAAAGGTATTGGTTAGTTGTCAACATAACTGCCCTAAATATGTGCCAATAACAATGGATGGGGTTTACGGCAATGCAAGAGACGAAGAGCAGAGCTTATAGGAAGACTGCAAAAAACCCTGGCACAAGCTCATTAGGTCTCGCCTGGCGAACGCAGCGCTAAGCGCTGCTGTCGTCAGCGAGATCTATTGTTGCTGACATGTGGTCGGAAGTGGGACAGGAGATGGGCACGCGCAAGGCTTTTGGCAGATTTGAGCCGGGGTACGTGCACGTGAACACGCACGTCCACACACGCGATGTGCACATCTCCTGTCCCCCTCCCGAACACATGTTAGCCATGTTGGAGCAGCCCGCTGCAAGACGGGGCCGCTCAGGATGCCAAAAGGACGCTGTGCCTCGATCAGGCATCAACAATAGCCCGCACTGAGCCCCCCAGCCCTTCTTCACTCACCGGGCTGCTCTTCTGGGGGGACTCCTCCTCCCGGCTGCAGCACTTCTCTTGCGGGGCTTCCCTGCACTCCTGGGAGCCCCGCGCTGCCGTGGGCAGCCTCGGCCGCCGCACACTTCACCCGGGCCCCCTCCTGGGATCCGGGGCTTCTCTCCACTCCGGCCGCCACCGCGGGGCTCTCCCTTCAGCATGGGAGCCCCGCGTTAACACGGCACGCCGGTTTCTCTTCCTGCCGGAGCAGGCCACGCCCACGTCCCGGGCAAGGGCGCCTGACTTCCGGCTTGATCTGAGTATGTTTTTTAGTATTTTATGTGTGCCTCAAGTGGTCGGTGAGTGTGAATATCATTTTTTTGTTGTCAATAATATAACAATAGAGCACCTATCGAAAACAGTGCATGGGGTGAAAAAGTCATGTGGTACAATATTTAACTCTTTTGCTTTCTTTTGCATCCTCGTTTGCTTCTACTGACACCAACTTCCACAAACTCTTAGCACTGTAACTGGCCTTTGCAATACACTCTACTGAAAGGTGTCTCAGCAGTCTCCTCCCCCACTCCATTAATGTTTAATGAATGGTGAGGAATTCACACAGGCTCTGGTTGCAACATTTCTTGGTCAGAGCGGGAAGTAAAGGGTTAGATGCCTGGAGACCCTCACGGTTGAGTAGTCGCGCTTTATAACAATCCTGATTGATTGAGAAGTCCAGCCACTGCCTGCCATTTCCTGAGCATGCCGGCCATAACCCCGCCTCCGTAATGATGTTAGAATATGAAGAAAAATTGTGCAAATCCATTTGAATCCTCAGTTTCTCAAAAACAGAATGAAGCAAGACATTGCAGTGCTTTAGGTTCTAAAAAAAAGCAATGACTCGCGTCGCGACAAATATTACTTTTCCGTCTTTTTGACAGCCTAGTACCTTACGTTTTGTTGTGGATAAGATGTGAAAGTTTAATTATTTTAACACAAAACACTGGCAAAAAAAAAAAAACTGCAGTCGGATCGCGTCGCAGCTTTGTGCCAAAGACTCGTGGGAAATGCTTAATCCATGTGCGCATCCCCCACCTCCTGTAAATTCTCACCCTTTGCACCTTTTCGCTGTGTGCATCTGAGCGCCACACCATCTCCCTCCTCAGTCTGTCTCCAGGCATCACCTCTGCGTCTTCCCCAGTCTACAGCACACTGAGGACACCCTCCAGATCTTCTCCACAAACTATTTCTGGTCCCTTAGTTTGACCTCTTTTATTCACCCCTGCATACCCCCACCCCTCCTCCACCTCACCTTGAACCCCTGCACGGGTTCACAGTCCACCCTCACAGCCTCTCTCCCTGCAGCACCTTTCGCCTCACCGTAACCTGAGCCTCACAGTGTGGTCTCTCCCTCTCTCACCTCACATGCAGTCATCCCTCGATCACCTCGCACACTCACAGTCCCTCCCCTCCAACATCTTGCACCCACACCCCTCCATCACCTCCACCCCTCCGTCACCGTGCACCCTCACAGCCCCACCCCCTGCATTAAACTACAGCTTTCACTCTGCTTTCACTCTACGGCGTCTCTTCCTCCTCTCACGCTCTCTTCCTCTCTCAGCCCACCCTCAGTGTCACCCCTGCATCACCACGAACCGTCTCGCCCACCGACACTCCCTCCCTGCAGTTCTACAGCCTCACATCCTCACCGTCTGCAGCCTCCCCCACCTCACAACTCTAACTCCTCTGTCACCCACCCTCTGTCTCACCCACCAGCTTTTTCACCCCTAACTGTCATACCTCCCAGCCTCGCATCACCCCCTCTCTCACCTCACCCTCAGTCATATCCCTCACCTGTAACAACCTGCACGCTCTCACCCTCCACTCTCCCCTCAGTCTCGCTTCCTTCCCATTGCATCGCTCACCCCTGCAACATCTCTCACCCCCTCCCCTGCCTCACCCCACCCTCACACCCCTGCCTCACCACCCTCACAGTGTCACTCTGCATTTTTTTTCTCCTGCATATTTATATAGCGCAAACTCGGCCCGAAGGTATTGGAGCGCTTTACATGAGCACCATACTTACATTACACATTCATGCATCCTGCCTGCCCATCCCGTCTCTCCGTTCCTTCATCCCTCGCTGTGTCTCAACCCCCTCACACCCTGCATCACCCGCCCCGCACACTCCTAACGCCTGACCCCATTCACGCTGTAAGCTAGCATTGTTTGCTGCATCTTGTGATTGACCCATTCGAGCCCTCGCCCTGCCTGTCGGTGCTGCTGGGAGCCATGCCTGCCCTCCTCCGGAGCGGATTCCTCACTCTGCCTTAAACATCTACCCTTTGGGACTGCCCTTGTACTCAGCACCACTGCCCTCATCTTCCCACGGGGGCAGGAGCACCTCGGAGCCCTCGGGAGGGTAAATTGACCAGAGAGGAACTTTTCATTTGAGGAGGGAGGGGAGTTTAAAGGGCTGAGGATGACGTCCCACGGAAAGTTGCGGAAGGAGCGAGGGATGCTGGCGGAGTACAAGAGCCAAGTCAAAGGTGAGTGCCCCCCCTCACCCCGGGTGTAGGTGTGTGTGTGTGCGTGTGTGTGTTTGAGGCATGGGTAAGGAGGGAGCTGTGGTGTCCATGAGCAGGAAGAGGTACAGACATCCCTATGCTGTGAGGTCTACATCAGTCTCTCAGTGCATCTCAACCTCCTGCTGCCAGAGACTGAGGTCTACACAGCTGTCAGTGCATCTCCTGCACCCTGCTGCAAGAGAATTGTGGCCTATACAGCTCTGTTAGTGCATCTCAAGCACTCTACTGCCAGAGACTGAGGCCTTATCATACACCTCTCTGTGCATTACAACTCCCCTGCTGCCAGAGAACTGAGGCCTACACACCTCTTAGTGAATTTCAAGTTGCAACACCTATTCCATTGTAATGCGTGTACTAAGGTGTGCATATTAATGCACACCTTGTAGGTTTTATAAACACAAAGTTAAAGCATTGTAATACAATGAAAATAGCTCTCAACATCTTGGAAATAAAATAAATATCGCATTTACATACGTTTATGCTATTGCATTAGAAATCCATTATATTTATGTTAAACCAAAAAAAAAAATCACATTAATAAAAGCCATTACCATTTCCAGTGCCAATAGCTCACACTCGTGTAAATGCAATGCAGTAGATTTTGCATTTACAAAACTTTTAGCTATTAGCATTTTAAATTACAATGCCTTTTATTGATGTTTTACAAAACAAAACATGTCATTTACAAGGCCATTTACTCAAAACAATGTCACTGCGAGACCTATTGCATTGTAAATGCTCATTTTTTAGATGTGTTTCAAAACCACAGTGACCTGGAATTCCAAACTATAGGACGATAAACAAGAGCGGATTCCTGGGACAGTATGTATTTTTGGAGTGGTACATACCTGTGGAGTCATTACTTCTTCAAAATTGGGTTTTTAAAATAGGCTATTGTAAGGACCTCATTCAGAGTTGAGCGAAGCGGTGACTGGTGGGATAGTTTGTCCTGCCCCAAACATCACCAAGTGCTCCCACACACAAATAGTAGAACCCAATTGTTTCCATATTTTCCTCTTGTTCGTAATAGGAGCACAATGTGTGTGGAATCGAGCCGGGCATCAGGAACAGAATGTGCTTTTTGCCCTTGTTAGTCCAGGTTCAGCATGTTACTCCTCATTCAAGGCCTTAAAATTCAGAATTATTTATTACCCGAGATGAGCTGCTGGCTGCAATTGCCATGCTAGAAATTGGTAACCAACTCAAAACGGAGACCTGGGTTTTCTTTGCCATCCAGGTCATTTGTGTCATGTTCTTGTCAATTCTCTTGGTCCATCATCACCTCTGCATCAACTTGCAGTATTGTTTGGAAACATCAGTGAAACAACCCACACATTAAACGGTAAGGACAATCAAGAATAGAACAAAGTGGTTAAAGTTAGATAGATGCAGGTGCGCTTTAGGATTGTATTCTTTTTAGAACTCGTCTTCGAAAATGGAGCTGGCTATCCTTTATTCGCTTTGTAACTAAGGGCCTTATTTAGAAACTTCGTGAACAGTTACTCCTTCACAATGGTGACGGATATCCAGTCCGTCGAAATATATATCCCATTATATGCTATGAAATTTATGTTTCGGCGGGGGGGCACTGGGTGGTGCCGCGCAAGATGGCCGCACGAATGTGAGGCTCCTGCCGCTTCGATCCGTAATTTATCCTGCCCATGGGAGCTGCAGAGGGCTGCCAGCGTCTGTGCCCATGCCCTGGCACTGCGTGCATTGCTGGCGAAAATATCGGGTGGCTGGAGGGCTCCCGCCACCGCGGAGGAGCTGCTGACGCCGAGCCTCTGCATCAGGGAGATCGCGGACCGAGTGAGACCCGGCGGGCGGACCTACGAGAGCCCACGGCTGCACACGAGGCGGCTGGGCCTCCGAGCCGGGAGGCAAGAAGCAGGCAGATTTGAGTCGACGCGGACTGGCGACTGCCCCAGGTGAGAGTCTGGGCTCTGACTGGTGCTGCCTGAATGCGGGAGAGCTGCGGCGGAAAGCGGGGGCAGCCGAAACTGCACTTCCCCAGAGGGCCTGATTTCGACCCTCCCAGCTTGCAGATCGGAGCGGAGGCTGTTGGGACGGCAGGACGCGGCCCCCCGCCTGGGTGCTGAAGACGGAGGGGAGCGGATGGGAGGTCGTGGTGTAGCGCTCCCTGGGCCTCCCTCGACGCCCAGTGCATTTGGCAGCTGAACTTGCCCCCTGGGGGAGCTGAGCAGGACGTGGGGGCTTACATCGGCGCTGTGTCGGTCCAGATTCTGTCTCGTGAGCTGGGTACACCAGGGGCCCCCGAGCATTGGGAAGGAGTGCAAGCCGTGCGGATGGGGCCCCGGGAGGCGTCCCCTTGAGCCCCTCGACCGCGAGAGGAGCAGGGACAGGCACAGGTGAGTGCCCTCCAGCGAGAAGAGCCCACGGGTGTGGTCGGTCGGCGGGGCCAATCCGTGGATCGGACAGACCAGCTGAGTGGGGGCGGGCGGCTGCATCCACCGTCGCCACATCCCGGGGAATTGATCTTACAGTGCATTGCACAGCCCCCCCGACTGGAGCCAGAGATGGGGAAGGCTGACGCCAAACCATCCCGCCTCACGTTTGAGGCGAAAATGACAAATCGCGCCCCACCAGAAGAGCGTTCTGCATCGGGTGAGCCGGGCCCCGCTGTCGACCCCACCGAGAGGGCGGGGGAGTTGGCGTCGCTTCTCCAGGAGGTCAGGCAAGGCTTTGCGACAATGGCTGACAAAATGGATGGCATGTCCACGCGCATGGATGCCATTGTGCACAAATTGGACAATCACGAAGACCGTCTCCGCGAAGCGGAACGCCGTATCTCGGATACTGAGGATACCTCCACTCGGGTCTCCACGCAGGTAGCGCAAATGGACAAACTTCTGAAACTTATTGCAGCCAAAAACGAGGATCTGGAAGCGAGGAGTCGATGCAATAATATCCGCGTTCTTGGTGTGCCGGAGACCACCAACACTGGTAGAATGGAGGAGTATGTGAAGAAATTGTTGAACTCAGCTATCGGAATGGAACACCTATCCTCTGTTCATTGTGGAGCGAGCCCATCGGTCCCTGGGGCCCCGCCCGCCCCCGGGGAGCACGCCTCGCCCCATAATCGCTAGGCTCCTCAACTACAGAGACCGCGATGCTGTACTTCGCGTGGCCAGAAGCAAACAGCAACTCAGCTATGAGGGAGTCACCTTTTCCATTTATCCGGATTTTACAGCCGCAGCGCAGGAGGACAGGCGTAAATTCATGGCAGTAAAAAATGAGCTGCGACAGGCACAGATAGACTACGCTTTGCTATACCCGGCACGCCTCAGGATCACCCACCAGGGCAAGCAAAGGTTTTTTACTAATCCGCAGCAGGTGGAAGACTTCCTAAAACATCTCAAACACGCTGGCGGCGGCCCTGGCTCGCCATCCACTTCGCGGCGCTCCACCTCGCCAGACTGATGTACACCACCGCCGGCTAGGCCCTGGCTGGGAGACAGTAAGACGAAATGATAGACGGGGGTGATGGGTTGCTGGCAGACTCTGCAGTGCTTGTTATGGGTGGCCTGACGCTGCATCGGGTTTTGCACAGGGCACACCTGTGGGCCTGGCATTCAAGGTTGTGCCAGGCACCTCCCCTAATCCCATACAGGGCTCGGCTATCTCATCACCCTTGGGCTCTGGGGGAGGCGTGGTCCCGGATCGCCGCCTAGGGTTTCTCCCCAGCGGTCAACCCCCTTTGGTTTCTTTTTGCATGTTCAGAAATGCATTTACGAAGTTGTTGTTTGACGGGAGGGAGGGGGGAGGGAATCGGGATTCTGGCAAGTTGGGGCTGCTTCAGTGGGAGGGGGGAGGTCATCACAGAGTTTTTTCACAGGTTGGGGGGGAAACAACACAGCACTATGCCTTGAAGGACAGGAACTCAATTGACGTCGAGAGCATGTTCATAGCACAGACAGCTATCCAAGGGAGGACTATTCGGGCCCTCTGCCCCGCAGCTAAGGAGGGGGCCCTCATTTTTTGCTTAGCCAGCCACGCATAGGGGACACGGAAGCTAGGTTGACCGCATCCCAACTAGGGGTTCTTTCATGGAATGTTCGGGCCTGGGGGACCCTAGGAAGAAGCGGCAGGTGTTGGCATACTTGGACCGTCACCAGATTCACATCACTATGTTGCAGGAGACGCACATCAACCCCACAATTTCCAATACATTTGCCACCAAATGGGCGGATCATAGGCTGTTCTCCTCATATTCCTCCTATGCGTGTGGCGTGGCGATCTTAATAAAGAAACAGACGCCATTTGCTTTGGCAGGGTCCGTGGTGGACTCACAGGGGCGCTTTGTCATTGCATGGGGTAGATTGGGAGCAGACTCCGTTACACTGGTTTGCTGTTATGGCCCCAACTCAGACACGCCTGACTTTTTCACCACACTTTGGGGTAAGATCGTGGACATAGGATCTACACATATCATAAGGGGGGGTGACTTCAATGCCGTACTTGACCCAGCAATGGACAGGTCCCCAATTCCCACCATTACAGTCGCACTCAGGGGGTACTACAAGATATTTTGGAGGAGGGAGGCCTGGTGGACGCCTGGCGTCATTGTCACCCCCAGGCCAAAGAAGGCACACATTTCACGACACATGCAGCCACCTGGGCCAGAATAGATTACATCCTCCTCACAAGGGGACTGGCGCCGACGCTAAGCGCAGCGACGCAGCCTGCTAGAACACTCTCAGATCATTGTCCAGTGAGGATAACGCTTCACCCACCGGGATATGACAAACCCAGGCCTAGTTCCCGATTGCAACCCACAGCACTGTTAGACTCAGTGTTTCAGCATGAGCTGGGGGAAGAAATACGAGACTTCTTTCAAGGAAACAAGGGCTCGGAAGATAGCGTTGAAATGATTTGGGAGGCCTTTAAGGTAACAATACGGGGGTTTTGCATCTCCAAAAGTTTCGGAGTGCTCCGGGATATACTAGGGATGTTACGGACCCTGGAAAAAATCCTTAAGGAATTGGAACACCGAATGGAGCAGGCTGACTTTCGGGCATCTTTGTCGGAGTACGAGGAAACTGCGCAGCGCGAGTCGAGATTCCGGGGGGCGGTACTGGGAGGCCCGCAGGTATGGTGAGGGAGAGAGGCCGGGGAGGGCCCTGGCTGAAGTGATCGGGCGACCCGGTTCTCCAATTACATTTTGGAGATTTTGGGCCCTGCGGCGACGAGACACAGAGACACTTCACACATACTAGATACGTTTACCACGCACTATGCCGGCCTCTACACTCACAGCGCAGTGGCTCGCTGGATCTTGATGATTTTTGGGGAGACGTTGCATTGGGCTGGCTCTCCGACACACATCGCGGCTTTCTCTGCTTACCGTTCGAACTTGACGAAATACGAGAGGCAATTATGACAACGCAATCAGGCAAGGCACCGGGCCTAGATGGCCTCCCTATTGAATTCTATAAAACATGCATAGACATAATGGCTACGGTGCTCAAGGAAGTATACGAGGAATCGATGGAGGTTGGGGAACTGCCCCAATCAATGCGGGAGGAATTAATAGTTTCACTTCTGAAACCGGGCAAACCTAGCGACTCTTGCGACTCGTACAGACCGCTATCTCTTATCAACTGCGATATGAAAATCTTGGCAAAAGTCATTGCCAACAGGGTGTCGTTGCTACTGGATAGGCTCGTACTTCCCGATCTGTCGGGGTTTGTACCGGGACGCGACACCTCTCATAACCTGCGCTCCTTCTTTTCCCTGCTACAAACTGTTAATCCGGAGCTACCACTGGCTGCGGTGTTCCTAGATGCAACGAAAGCGTTCGACTCCGTGGAATGGGACTATCTGTTTGAGATACTGGGACGGATGGGGTTCCCCCCTCGCTTTATATCCTGGATTTGGCTGTTGTATCACAAACCCACTGCTAGGGTGTTTAGTCAATGGGCATCTCTCTGAGGCCTTTCCCCATCACCCGGGGTACGCGCCAGGGGTACCCGCTTTCCCCCCTGCTGTTTGCCATAGCACTGGAGCCATTAGCATCCAGGCTGCGACAGCACCATGGGGAAAAATCGTTCCGATGTATCCAGCGTCAAATACAAGTGTCCCTATACGCAGACGACATTACATTGTATGCGAGAGACCCTCAGCAGAATATCAATCCACTGCTCCGCAAATTTATCACTTTTGGTAGACTATCCGGGGTCCATATTAATTGGGGGAAATCGCAAGTCTTCCCGCTGACGGTGATAACCACCAGGTTTGATTTAGACTACCCGCTGGCTTGGTGCGATTCTGATCTTCGGTACCTCGGGATACAGATCTCTAGGGCTCGCAACGAGCTGCTTCGTCTCAATTATGGCACTGCGATGCAGCGTCTCTCTGATGCTGTCACCAGATGGATCTCGTTGCCCCTTTCGTTCGCTGGACAGGCGTCCTTGATAAAAATGGGGGTGCTCCCGCGATTCCTATATTTGTTCTTGAATATACCCTATCACCCTGGGAGATACTTCTTTAAGACTCTTCGGTCGGAACTCATCAGGTTGCTCTGGGGCGGCAAACAGCCCAGGCTTAAATGGTCTATACTAACCCAACCTTCTGCTCAGGGAGGATTCGAAATTCCGGACTTCGAAATATATTATCTTTGTGCGCAAGCACATTACGCTTATTACTGGATTCATCCCTCTCCGTATATGCCACAGGTGGCTGCGGAGCACTGGCTGGCGGACCCTATCTCACTGGACGGAATGATACAGGCCCCAAGACGCACCCGCGACATCCCACCCAACACTGTAACATGCGCAGTGGATGCGTGGCATAACATAGTCGGCATATGTGGGTCCCCATGCCTATACTCCCCGAAGCTCCCGCTCTCCTACCATCCCGGTATGCCGCTGTTACAGGAACGGGTCTTTCATCATATGCGCGCACGGGTGCAGATTGTCACATGGGGAGATCTCTTTCGTAACGGCAAATTTTGCACGCTTGCGCAAATGTTTGGTGAGGCCTCTCCCTCGGCCCTAGATACATTTCTATACATCCGGCTACGGCAGGGCCTTCGCACTATCCTTCCAGAGTTTCCGCAGGAGCCCAAGATCTTTGCACAATTGCACCAGATGCTGGGTCCGCTGATGGCAGGCACCTAGTATCCAGACTTTACCATAACATACGCACACATTATGCGGGGCCCCGTTGCACGGCGAGGACTCAGTGGAGTGAGGAGTTGGGAAGAAAAGTGACTGAAGAGCAGTGGGAGTATTGCTGCCTACAAACTGCAAGGGTGTCTGCTAGTGGCAGATTGCGAGTCATTCATTATAAGTTCTTACAGCGCCTTTACTACACGCCCACAAAAAAGTTTCGATTCGCGCTGGCGGATAATGACAGGTGTGAGAGATGTCGCCGGCCAGGTGCGGGTTTTCTACACTTGGCATGGGAATGCCCGAGAATACTGGATTTCTGGAAACAAGTTTTCCAGGCTCTGGGGAGGATGGTGAATGCATCAGTGGAGAGGGACCCTGTGTTGGCGCTATCAGGTTACACTGCACACATCCCTCAGGCGCCTTGCAAATTCACTGGTATGGTATTGCTGTTGGCCAGGCGCAGGGTGGCTCGCAGGTGGGTAGGGGGAGGGCTCCTAAATTCAAAGATTGGATTGCTGACCTGACCTATTGCCAGGGACAGTTGGCCACATATGCCGAGACCCTTCCGTCAATGTCTAGACCAAAAGATATTTGGGGGCCCCTTCAGTCTTACCTTTTATTGACTGCCACGGGGGTGGCAGACTACCCCGCTTTGGAGCAGGATACAGGGGTCTAGGTGGGAGACTTGCTTCCTCTGGGCTATCACTGACACACAAACTGTTCGGTGTGTGGGGGGCTGGGAGGCTGTTCCCTCGCAGCGCAGAATGCTCTTGGTTGGGGTTCATGGCACCCCTGGTGCTTGTTTTCTGGCACCGGTATACAGTGAGAGGGGGTCGGGGCGGTCTCCCAGAGACCCGAAGGTAGAGTGTATAGTCCAAATGTTGTATGCTTTCTCTGTGCCGCACAACACTATCAGGATATTGCAATATAAAGAACCCATGGGGCGGGATGAGATGTGTATAGCCTATAATACTGGACGGGTGTGGAGGTCCCCTGTGGGAATGTGTGGGCAGATGGGACTGTGATCAGTGTTTACTTGCTTGATGTCTTCACCTTTTGATTTACTCATGCTGTGTCGTAGAAAGATGTAATGTGCAAAATGTTAAAAATAAAATTTAAAAATAAATAAATACCAAAATGACAAAAATTCAGTTATCAGAATTCAAGAAGTTTAAAAAGTTCTATCGCTTGGAAGCACTAAGCACCTATTGAGTTATCTGGTCAAACTTAACCGGAATAAAGTCAAAGTTCAGGTCAACTTCGATAGAGTACAGGCTGGCTACATGACCCAAGCAGGACCTGGTGAACAAAGTACCTTTCCTGGTCGCATCAGTGAGATTTAGAGCGCCCTCATGCGATAAGACGATGTTGATCCCCGAGGTGAAGATTCATCAATTTTCTCCAAGCTCTGGAAGCGATGAGTCTGTTCTGTGGGAGAAGAGCCGAACCGTGATGCATCTCACTTCAGAAGCCATGCACTGCACAGTCTAGGGGATGCGTCAATCTCACCAAGCTGGGGAAGCTGCCATGCGCGGTTCCATGCATCGGGCTCTCAAGGCGATGCGTTGGTTACGAGAGTGATGTGCCAATTCTAGTCCTTCAACAGGGTTGATGTGCTGGTTCAGCTACACTCAGACTGGAGATGCGTTGTGCTGCTGAAGCAAGTATCTGGGTCTACTTCCAGTGAATCAGGCACAGAAGCAGGGATAGGGACTTTGAAGACTGAGTCTAAAACATCAGGAGGAAAAACAACAAGCTCTTGTAGCACACGTGGATAAGAATGCAGAGTCCAGCTCTCCTTCGGCAGACTCAGAGAGCTGCAGGCAGCACAAGGCCTTCCAGGTCAGCAGTCCAGCAAGGAGTCCTTTAAGCAGCACAGCAGTTCTTCTGACAGTGTTTCAGTTGTACATCCAGAAGTGGCAATTTTGATGAGGTCAAAGACTCAGTGCTTATACCCAAAAGTGCTTTTGAAGTCGGGGTGACTTTGAAGCACACAGGTATCCTTTCTTCCCAGTATCGTTCACAAAAAAGAGCTACAGAGGGAAATAACGCAGGTTGCCCTCCACTTACAACTCTTTCATCAAAAAAACCTGCTTATATCTCGGGATAAAACATCATGGGCATACCCCACACATATTCATGGTTCTACTACTTAGGTACTAGCTCAACAATGCTGTACACACTGGGTATAATGTAAAATTAGCAAAACTTTAACCAAGCCGTTTTTAATCCTTTGAAACTATTCGAATTGTGCGGTTGGCTGGACAGAGATGAACGAAACAAAGGAGCATAAACTGGGACTCTGGGAGGGTTTCAGGAATTGACTCGACGAGACAACGTCAGGGCCGGACTGGGAACTGAAAGCAGCCCTGGCAAATTTTTCCAAACCAGCCCCCATCCGGCCGTAGCGACCGAGCGCAGCGAGCGAGCCCGACCGCTACTAGGGAGGTTTGGGGGGGTTCTCCCCAAGAAAATTTAGGAAAAAGACAGACCAAAATGGTGAATTTAACAGCACATTTTTCATTGCATAGTCAATTGTATCGACTTTAAAAGCACAGTAAATAGTAGATGATGACCTTAAAGAACATCAGGTTACCCACCCAATCATATGTACCCATAGACATTCTTTCAGAGAGCACCAAAAATAGACACAAGTAGTGAATCTGAGAGAACAAAGTAAAAGTGAGACCAGCCCCCACATGGTGTGTAGCGAGCAAGCGCAGTGAGCAACCACTACTAGGGGGAGTTTAGGGGGTTGTCCCACAAAGAAAAATTGAGACAGAAAGGCCAAAACGAAGCATTTTTCAGCACATTTTTCATTACATATTAGATTGTATTAACTTTTAAAGCATAGTAAATGATTACTTTATGGAACACCAGGATACCCAGTCATAAATCACAGACATTCCTACAGAGAACACTAAAAAACTTAAATGTTGAGCACGAAACATGAATTTAAATATAACCAATTTATTCTTCATATAAAATAGCATAAAGTCATTTAAAAACGCACTTAACTTCAAACAATTGTGCAAAGGTTAATAGTAAAAAGTGTACAAGACAATGTGTACTTCAACCCTTGTGGTACCAACACTTTTGTAAAGAGCTGCTACTCTTTAGTGCGACCGAAAGTAACACTTCTAAAGAGGACTGATTTTCTTTCTTGATGCAGCATGTCACTGCCAGGGTGTAATAACAGTGATAGGTCAGTGACTGCACTTCTGAGGTGAATGCAGCAATATGGGACAATGAACACCCACTTTATTTACTTTAAACATTTGGTAACTTGTTTGCAGCAATGCTGTGTGTGGGCTGAGGCATTTTTTGTTTGCTTTTTATAAAGAATGACTGATATTTGTAGCGGTCTGGTGCAACTGCAAAATGTGGGTGCCCTTTGGGGTGAGTTGTTCTGCCATAAGGGTGCACTCACTGAATAGTTCTCTGAATTTCTCAGTTCATTGAGGAAAAAAGGCCCATAATAATAATTTTTTTTAAAAAGTAACAGAAGACCAGTTAGGTTTCCCTTGAGTGAGGCAAGATACTTTTTGCCAATTAGTTTTGCTGTGTATGTATTCTCTAATGAGTTCTAGAAAAGGCCCGAGTGATGCTTTAGCCGAAATATAACGAAGGCTCCCAGTCTCCTCCTGCCCCCTGCTCACCACATGCCCTCGAGGTCCTCCAGGATTCCAGGTTGATGCATGTAGCATGTTTCGACCTCTGAGGGGTGGGGATGCTCATGGCTGGCTAAGTTACATGGAAGATCGGGGTCAGGGATAGCCGCTCCCCGAGTCATCAAACAGAGCCTGCCTGGCCTAGAGCCTGAGGCCAGCCACCACCTCGCTCCGCCCCTGCTCACAACAAACAAAACCACTATGCTGGGGAACCGGGCCGGGGCCTAGCCCTGCTGCCCCTTAACCTTTAGGACCCTTTTGCTTTTAATTCATTTCTCTGGCCTGATCGCAACGCCCCCATACAGTGCCACCCAGCGCCACATAATACATCATCTGCTGCATAATTGGACGATTTTAACAAATAAATTGTTTATACCTCAAACGTATCAGAAGCTACTAAGAAATGTGACTTGTGCTGCTCTGAAGTGGAGGGCCCCATGAAAAGATTGACTGGTCACCTTTCTCACTGCTGCAGTTGTATGTTCCGCTGGTACTAATAGTTAAAGATCTTTGCAGAGGCTGTTAGCGTGTGAAAATGTCAAAATAATAAAGTATCAGAAAATGTACAGCACCACTTATACCCATGTAGGTGTCAGAGCGCTTTACATCACACATATTACACAAAGACAATCAATCATACGTGTGTAAATCACTGTATAGGAAATGTTACATAAGAAAAAGGACTACAAGGTGTAGGAGTCACATGACAACCATACTGGTAAACATCATAGCTTAATAGTGATTGGTCTGCAGAAACACAAACTCAGAATTTAAAACGTAATACCATGGTTGGGGGTTCTCTTTAATAATCAGAATTGATTTCTACCCAAATGAACCATTTTTTCTAACATTAGGATAATCGAAGACTGGGGAAAAAACCATAACAATCTAATTTATACCTTGCAGTTTGCATGCAGCTCTTACATGACAGTTAATAGCTCACTGTTCTATGTTAGGATTTAAACTTATTAACTGCAAGTAACAATAGGGCCTCTCTGGCAAAAGCAGGAACCCACTGACCTATTTACATTATGCAAAAACAACAATTGATGAACAGAATGCAGAACAATGTCATGCATTCACCCCAGTACAGAGATCTGGGCCTAAATCCATTGTTTTTTTGCTCACCATGCCATTCCAGTTTGAACCCAGCCATATGCAAATTAGTCTTGACCCTGTGCCCAATGGGAACAGTCCAGCCCGAACTGCCAGGCCAGGTCCTCCCTGAACTGGAAACAAGCATCCTAGGACCAGTTTCATTTGTTGCAGTTACACTATTTACATTATGTGCACTTTGTGATCTGTATGGTACATGTTCTTAGCAGCAGGCACATTAACCCTCTTTCCATGAGTCAAAACGTCCACTAGACTAAACACCTTCTGTCTCTACTAAGAACATGAATCACTGGAGTTATCATGACATTTTTATTGTTGACGAAAATTGTTGGAGGCCAGGAAGGAGGCAGCAAGTGCTTTTAAAACCATATTATACTTGCAAAACGCCCCCACCTGAAGTCAGCGCCAGCCGCGGTCTGTGCAGGTAAGAGCGGTGGGTGGTGGGGCCGGGTAAAGGGGGCTTTTGAGAGACAATGCAGAGGGAAATTAATTATTTATTTAATTTTCCCTCTGCATCATCCCTCGAAATCCCCTCTTACCTGGCCCCTCTGCCCCACTGCTGTTACCTGCACGGACCGTGGCTGGTCAGCGCCTGGTGCGGTCGCACTGCCCTAGAGCCACCCTGCTCAAGGGTGCTGTGACCTCAGTGACAGAGTCACTGTTGCTCTTGGCTGCGCTGCTTCATAGGCCTGCCTGCAAGACTGAAGGTGAACTTCAGAATAAATTGTGGCGGACAGGCCTTCTAGGTTAACCCACACTTGCCACTGCTGGGATCCACCTGCTGGTGCTAAGACACCAGGGCTTCTAAGGTCTTGTGGGGCCTTCTAAGGTCTAGCATGGGAATGTGCTCCCTTAGGAGAGTGGTCTGGCGGACTGGTCATGAAGGCTGAACCTGGTTCTCCAGTTCCAAATTCAGCAGCTCTGACAATAGTGCCCCCTCCTCTCCCCCACTGAACACCATACTGCCCCACTGAGAGAAACTTGCACTGCACTGACCCGCTATAAACACCTAGATGTGACTCAATTCAAATCACGCACTAGACAAGAGCAATATGCTGCCTAAAAAAAAGTTAACAACATCCTAGAAAAAGCAAACTCTCATAGGGAATGCAAGATTTAGTAAACTATGTGAAATGTAACTAGGAACAACATGGTTACCTTTTTCTTTTTACACTCATTATACAGAAATTAGATTTTGCCTGAAAAGTTAAGGCCAGACTACAGGGCCGGAAGGGACCCGTTTCAGTGCCCATGCTTATATCCTTACAAAACATAAGCAGTATGGTTTAAAAAGACCACGTTCGTGAACATAAAGCCGCTGTACATATTTTGTTTTCCAATTCACCGTTCAAGCAGGTATTTCGGTGCCTCCAGAAATTGTGCACTTTCCCACCCAGGGTAAGCAATGTTGAGAGATGAGAAAACAAAAGTAGCGCTTCCCTGGCATACACTGTAAAGTGGCGCTAATGGGTTTAGGTGTGAATAAATCAATCTGGCAACCTTGCAACCACCCTGTCTTGCTTTAGTTTGTTAGTTAGTTATTTTTCATATTCTGAATATTTTATTTCTCTCCACCCCGAGGCTGCACACTTAGAAATTGAAAAATATCAGAAAAAGAGACGTTTCCAGCAAACATGTTTTCATAGCTGCCAAGGTTTCAGATTGCTAGGTGTGACATTTTCATAATTTCAGTGAAATTATGAGTGACATTTCAATGACTATGAGTGACACTGTTTCGCGGCGGGCAAAATCAAGTAATGAAGATTAGGGAAACAGATAAATTTCAGAAATTACACCCATTTGAGCAACAAGAAACGCTAACAAGGTCTTAAAACTGCAGCAAAGCACCAGAAATGGAAGGGCACTAACCGGAGACATTTTCCCCTGAAATAAAACCAAACACATACGTCCATGGAAAAAGCAAAATATCAGAACTTACGCCCTTAAAAACAGTAATAAGCTTTGGAAAGACTTTCAAGCTGCTGCAGAGCCCCTGAATTGCAAACTTACTAACCTACTGCCCCTTTCTAAGATGAATGTTACAGGAAGGGGACCTGCTAGCAAAAGGCTTGTGTTTTAAGACTTCATGGGATATAAATTGCACACAGATGATCAATCATGGTAATTAAGAAATTATTTTTAGAACCATTAAATGTGAACTGTAACTAGTCCAAGCATGTTTTTATTTTTAAGGGACCATTTCTCCCTTTTCCGTCTTCATACTGCTTTTCAAAAAAAGGTTTTTGGTTTGTCATTTATAAAACCAGAAGGGTTCAGGTCTTACAAGCAAAATTCTGCTTAGGTCGCATGTGGAGAGCAGGGCACGTGCACACTCCGGTACGGATGACAGCACTAGGTCAGGTGTAACATGAAAACGAAGTACAAAACTCCCAAGATCGCTTTTAGGTGACCTCAAGACGCCACAATGTACTAAAGAAACAGCCCATGGGAAATAAAATGCAATCGTTAAGACAAAAACACAGTCATGTAGATAGGAACCGGAGTATGTGCAAAATAAGAGGGGTTCGGTTTAAAATACACTTGTGTCACTGCTAAACAATTCCCAAGCAGGCCTCTGCAACAGGTTATGAAATAATTGCATAACATTATAAGGTGAATGGAGAGCCCGCACACTGCCCAGTGCCCAGATGAACAGAAGGGCCCCTGCACACATTTGTTTTCAGAATTTGCTGTCAGGGAGAGCTACGAGCTACTATATAGAAACTGAACACGTGAGCTGTGCTGAATTAAGTTCGCTAGAAGAAACCAAGAGAACCCGTTTACTAAATAGATTAATTCAGTCTAAAAACAAAGCTACATTGGTACAACTTAGGTTAATAGCTTAGAGTAGACAATTGTGACAAATTAGGCCTCTGTCTTTACAACAATGGAATAAGACACCTACACTGTATTCGCATGTCTTGTAAAAAAAAAAAAAACCAACTCTGCCACACACGCTAGTTACATGTTGATAGAGAGCGCACGACGGGAACGTTGTACCACATATAAATCAAGGACAATTTGCAATTAAAGAAATTTTTACTTTTTAAGGAATGCTACAAATTGAAGACATTTTGCATTCTTATTGAACGATGCCACTCGTGTAAGCAAAAACATAGCTGGGACTGCACAGCAGAGGGTTTCGCTGTGAATAAGCAGCACAACCTTTACTATGTAGTCCAAAAATCTCAGGTCACAAACTGGCACTGAAATTATTAGAACCGGAACCACTGGCAGCGCGCTAGCACTATTAATAAAATGTAAAGTACACTTTGTAGAAAACTGATACCTCACTGAGGCGCAACTTACTATGTGAGTTGACTCGAGGAGCGGTAATTGTACGGGCCGGACCTCGCCGCAATGACTACCTCTGCAATAAACAGCGGCATAATTGTGTCGCTCGAAGCAGCTGCACAGGAGGGGCTGGTGTGCTTCTAGGCTGCTGAGGAGCAACTCCAGAGGCCGCCGCCGGTCAGGACCCTCAAGTGTTTGACGGAGATAATAAAATACCCACGGCACAGAACTCTGTCACGGCGCCACTCCCATTACCACCCCTGTAGCCTGCCACTAGTTTATTGAGATTGCAGTCAGTCTGTTCACCACTTGTGCTGCAGCATCAGGAACCAACAGCCATGATTAATCACGCTGGTGCCCTCGTCGGGTAAATCTGTTACAACGCCACGACTGTGCCGGGGAGCTCAGAAAGACATGCGATTGCGAAAGGTTTATTTTTTTGCCAAAGTGCGCATGCGTGGTGAAATACGCATACGCCTGATGCGTGAAACTTGCCAGGACTGTTATTTCTTTTTTGGATCAATTTCACAGAGAAGCAAAAAAAACGAAAGGAGCAAAGAAAAGGTAATGCCTGGCTGTTCGTAATGACTGTCTCTCTCTGACACACGCAGGGGTCGGTTCCACACGGCCAAATCGGCCCCAGCCATAGAACCTGCCCCCTGTCACAAAACCGGCCCCCACCCCCTCCAGCCTACCGGGGGATTGCCCGGTGCCCGGACATACCAGTCCGGCCCTGGACAACGTCCCTCTGATACACTTGTGGTCTGAGGCAAGGAAGGGCCTGTTAGTGCTTTAGCTAATGCTTAGTGACACAAAGGAATTTCATTACGTAGAATACAAATTTTGAAAAACAATATTTACCGATGCAGAACTCTGAAAATCAACGTAATGAAAGTCTTTTGTTGACTATCTGCACGTAACAGGTAACGAGTGTCCCTGTATGAAATCCCACAATAGTCGCTACGGCGCCCCGTAGATTCCACGTGTGACCCCTGCACCCCCCCGGGACAGAGCAGCGACAGGGCTCTGAGGTAACACCTGATGGAGGGACGCCAGGACCTACAGAAGGTGCAGAGGCCCGAATCACAGCATTGCAGTAACATTCATTTGAAGTGAACGTTTTTAAATATGAACATTTATTAACACTGGAGTGAAAAGTGAGACGATTGTTTGGGGTCCCTTCCATCAGGCCCAATATTATTGTTATCGAAGGTGGAACATTACAGGCCATTAAAGCATAAACAAGTACAAAAAAAAAAAGAAGAATTTTTTTTAATGTTTCGGAATATCCATCACTGTTATGATGGAGTAACCCGCCCACCAACATCTATATCAGGCCATACATGTGTTATTAAATGGTACATAGTGTGCTAATATATAGTACAGTATGTGCTATTACATGGTAACTGTAAGAAATGAGGTTACTAGTTGAGGGGGTAAGCACCCACCTCAAGTATGATCTCAACCCTTGTCAGAGTGATCCCTTAAAGACACAAAATTAATATGAGCTCCAACCTCTGGTAGATATGGCACAGAGCAGATATACTTAACTTTGAAGCAATGTGTGAAGCATTTATGGAGTAATCCAACAGTAATTAAGTCAAAATTTAAATAAAATATCCCAAAACATTTAATTTGAAAAAAAAAGACCCAAAAATGACAAAAATCCAATAAAGAGAACCTAAATTATGGATTTTTTTAAAGTTCTAAGCAGAAATAATGCCAAGAAGCACAACATGCCAATGATAGACAATGGTTGCAGTAGAACATGACCTAGGTGCAATTGGACGCGGACCACGATGGAGCACGGGTTGGATGGGCAAACCAGGTTCATCCTGGTCAACATATTACCTTCAGATTTTAGTGCTTAAGCCCCAATTCACCAGAATCCTACACTTTTAACGACTCCCAGGACCTCAGGTGAGGCACTTTGAAACTCACAGGGTGGCAGGCAGAGGCCCACGGGAAGGTCCAGTCTAGGTCCAGTTGCCACAGATAAACTGGATTGTTGCAGGAAAGGCCTCTGGTGGCTTGCTGTGAACCTGTAGCTTGAACAGGAGGTCATCCGTATGACCCTTGGAGTCCACTTGATTTTCCTGGTTACAAGAGGGACAGTAGATCCGGGCTTCTAGATGATTTTCAGGTCTTTGACAGCAGTTTCAGTCCTCTTTTGATCTTCCACAGGTCAAGGAGTGTTCTGAAGTGGATGCCTGGGGATACCACATTTAAGTCTGGCACAAGCTAGTGGGTGGGAATGCCCTAATTGATGGGGTAAAGGTTCCCAGAGCTAATCCGACCCGCTTTGGGAATTTTCAAGGTGGCTGAAGTCTACCAGAGTTTGGTGGGATAGGCCCTGCTGAAAGTGTCAGCTAACATCTGCCTGTCATCAAGGAGGCCGCTTTGAAGTGCAGCCCAAGTGTCATATGAAAAGCTCCAGCAGACCTGTCGAGCAGGATGTGACATTCAACAGGACTTGGCACTGTAATGCCAAAAAATACCCTACCAGCCCCCATGGCATATACTGTCAGGTTCAGATGCATAATTTCTGCCCTTTCAAGTCAGCCTGTGCTTTGCTCCTGGGCCGAAGTTCATACTTTATTCACATCTATTTAAATGCTGATTACTGAATGGCCGAAGTGAAAACTCGAAATGCAGATTTAGCTTCTAGGGACCTCAGGCAGGGCAAAGGTAACTTTTTAATAGTTACCTCTCCATAATATTTACAACAAATGCAACTTCACAATTGATTTAGATTTTTACCAACTATAAAACATTGTTGGGTTTTTTCCCCAGCTATGTCATTACCGAGATAGAGTATTAGCAGTTAAAATTGCAACCCAGTGCTTTCCTGTGGAACAACCAACCCTGCCACAGTGAAAATAGCTTTGCAGTGCAAGTCAGTGTAAGGACATGGTTAACAAAAATGTTTACCTGTTGTACTTTTTTTAATACCATGCACCCTGCCTTTATGGGTAGTGAGGCTTACTTACGGGTGACTTGTAGGGAGGGTCTAGGCCTATCAAAGGGCTATTTTGACTGGTCAAATGTGCAATTCAACCCTTCACAGCCAGGCTACTGGTGGCAGGCCTGCAGTCAGGTTTCTACGGTTACTGTAGTGGGTGGCACAATAAGTGCTGCAGCCCACTGGTGACATTTAACTTCCCTGCACTGGGTACACTTTGATACCACATACTAGGGACTTTTAGACAAGTTAAATAGGTCAATTAGGATTATACCAAATGTTACTATGTTGAAAGTGTGGAAACAAGCTTTTACCACAGGTTACCAGGGTTAAAGTGCACAGAGTTATATAGCCAGCAAAATAGGGTTCAGCAAAAAGTTTAAAAAATAAATAAATCATGGTGACCCCATCGAAAGGAAACATTTCTAACACGAACCCTTAAGAATCCAAATACCAGTGACCAATCTTCCATGGCACTGGTGCATTCAATCAATCAATCATGGCATTTGTAAAGCGCACTACATACCCGCGAGAGTCTCAAAGCGCTAGGGTAGGAGGGGGGGGGGGAGAGGGGGCAAGCTGCTACTGTTTGAAGAGCCAGGTCTTGAGAAGTCTTCTGAAGGTCAGAAGGTCTTCGGTCTGCCGCAGGCGGATGAGGAGGGTGTTCCATGTCTTGGCGGCGAGGTGGGAGAATGATCTACCACCGGCGGTCACTCTTCGGATGCGGGGGACGGTGGCGAGGGAGCGGTCTGCGGAGCTGGCGGGTGGGGGTGTAGAGGCTGAGTCGGCTGTTGAGGTACGTTGGTCGGGTGTTGTGGAGTGCCTTGTGTACGTGGGTGAGGAGTTTGAAGGTTATCCTCTTGTTGACAGGGAGCCAGTGTAGGTCTCTCAGGTGGGGTGTGATGTGGCTGCGGCGAGGGATGTCGAGGATCAGGCGTGCGGAGGCATTCTGAATGCGTTGAAGCAGTTTCAGTAGTATGCCCGGGCTCCTGCGTAGAGTGCGTTTCCGTAGTCCAGTCTACTGCTGAAGAGGGCCTGGGTGACCGTCCTTGTTTCAGTGGGGAGCCACTTGAAGATCCTGCGAAGCATGCAGAGGATGTTGAAGCAGGAGGAGGAGACGGCGTTGACCTGCTTGGTCATGGAGAGGGTAGAGTCGAGGATGACCCCTAGGTTGCGTGCGTGGTCGGTGGGTGTTGGGGGTGTTCCTAGCGCAGTCGGCCACCAGGAGTCGTCCCAGGCCGAGGGGGTGGATCCGAGGATGAAGACCTCCGTCTTGTCCGAGTACAGCTTCAGTCTGCTGTTCCTCATCCAGTCGGCAACGGCCTTCATTCCTTCGTGGAGGTTGGTTTTGGCGGTGTGGGGGTCCTTGGTGAGGGAGAGGATCAGCTGGGTGTCGTCGGCGTAGGAGATGATGTGGAGGTCGTGCCGTCATGCGATGTGGGCGAGTGGTGCCATGTAGACGTTGAACAACGTTGGGTTGAGGGATGAGCCTTGGGGTACGCCGCAGATGATCTTGGTGGCTTCGGAGCAGAAGGGGGGGGGGGGGGGGGGGAGGCGGACACTCTGTTTTCTGCCGGAGAGGAAGGAGGAGGTCCAGGGCTTTCTCTTTGATTCCGGCATCGTAGAGGTGTGTTCGTAGTGTGCGGTGGCAGAACGTGTCGAAGGCAGCCGACAGGTCCAGGAGGATGAGGGCCGCGGTTTCTCCGTTGTCTAGCAGGGACCTGATGTCATCGGTGGCGGCAATGAGGGCAGTTTCGGTGCTGTGGTTGCTACGGAACCCGGACTGGGACGGGTCCAGGATGTTGTTCTCCTCGAGGAAGCTTGTCAGTTGTTTGTTGACGGCCTTTTCGATGATCTTCGCCGGGAACGGGAGCAGGGAAATGGGTCGGAAGTTCTTGAGGTCCTTGGGGTCCACCTTGGGTTTCTTGAGTAAGGCGTTGATCTCTGCGTGCTTCCAGCTCTCCGGGAAGGTCGCTGTCTCGAAGGAGATGTTGTTGGTTTTCCGGAGAAGGGGTGCGATGGTGCTGCTGGCTTTGTTGTAGATGTGGTGTGGGCAGGGGTCTTCTGGGGATCCGGAGTGGACGGTGTTCATGATCTTGATGTTGTCGTCATTGATGTTGGTCCAGGAGATCAGGCGGTTGGTGCGGGTGGTGGTTGTGGGAGCGGGGGTCTCAGTGGTTGCCGGGGTGGTGACTGTGTTGAAGCGGGCGTGGATGTATGTGATCTTGCGATGGAAGAAGGTGGCCAGCGAGTCTCACAGGTCTTGTGAAGGTGGGATGTCGTTGGTGCTGGAGCTGGGGTTGGAGAGTTCCTTCACAATGTTGAAGAGCTCTTTGCTGTTGTGTGCGTTGTTGTCTAGGCGGTCTTTGACGGAGGTCCTTTTTGTGGATCTGATGTGGTGGTGATGGTGTCTGCGGGTGGCGTTCTTGTGGGCGGTGTAGCTTTCCGGTGTTTGTTCACGGAGCCAGGTTTTTTCGAGTTTTCGGCAGGTTCGCTTGGAGGTCTTCGGTGAACCAGCTGGCTTTCTTGCTAGTGTGGGTGTTGGAGGGCTTCTTGAGGGGGCAGAGGGTGTTGGCGCAGTCGTTGTTTGAGGTTGCGAGCGGCGGTGTCTGGGTCGGTCAGATCTGTGGGTGGGTTCCGGGCGAGGGAGGTAGAAAGCTGGTCTTCGGTGACTTTGCTCAAGTAGCGGCGCGGCATCTGTTGGGTGCGGTGGTGCGTGGTGGGTTTCCGGAAGGTGAAGTGCATGCAGCGGTGATCGGTCCAGTGGAGCTCGGTGGTGTGGTTGGAGGAGATGTGGGAGCTGGCGGAGAAGATGGGGTCAAGGTTGTGGCCGGCGGAGTGGGTGGGTGTAATGACTAGTTGTCTGAGTCCGAGGTTGGCGAGGTTGTCTATCAGGGTGGAGGAGTTGGTGTCGGTGTTGTTCTCAAGGTGGAAGCTCAGGTCCCCGAGGAGGATGTAGTCTGTGGAGGCGAGGACGTGTGTGCTGACGAGGTCGGTGATGGAGTCGCTGAACTGTGCTCGTGGTTCGGGGGTCTGTAGATGAGGGTTCCTCTGAGGGTGGTTTGGGATCGGTGTGGATCTGGAAGTGCCGGTGTTCAGCGGTGCTGAGGGTGTTGTCGGTGTTGGCTGAGACTTTGAGAGTGTTCCTGTGGACGATGGAGATTCCTCCTCCTACTCCATTGGTGCGGTCCCTGCGGGTGATCTTATAGCCTTCCGGGATGGCTATGGCGATGTCGGGTGCCAAGGAGGGGTTCAGCCAGGTCTCCGTCAGGAAGGCGACGTCTGGGGTATTGGAGTCCAGTAGGTCCCCGAGTTCCGAGGCGTGTTTGCGTGCGGAGTGGGTGTTGAGAAGGAGGTGGTTGGGTTCTTTGGTAGGTGGGTTGGCGGGCCAGATGCTGGTGAAGCTGCAGTTCCGGCAGGAGAAGGGTCCTTGGGTGCGCTTCGGGGTAACCAGGCAGCAGGTGCGTGATCGGCCAGCATTGAGTGCGTGGAGGGTGCTGGAGTTGTAGCAGAGGTGTGCGCCGTGGCGTTCGCGGGGGCCAGGGGTCCTGGCGCTAGGCGCTGTCCAGGCGCGGACTGGCGCAGACGGGCTTGCCTTAGGCACACCAGAGAAGCGCCCGCTGCGCGCGGCTGCTGTGCGGCCGCCATATATGGGGAGGAGGGAGGGAGGGAGGAGCAGCTGGGAGGCGGAAGGTAGGGGTAGCGAATGGACAGTCGGGGAGGCGGGGCCACAGGGGATGCAGCGGCGGGAGCAGTGGACGGCACGTGGGCAAGGGCACAGAATCATGGGGGCACAGGAAGCAAACGGGGCACAGATCACGGGGGCACAGGAAAAAACGGGGCACAGATCACGGGGGCACAGGAAAAAAATGGGGCACAGATCAGGGGGGCACAGGAAAAAATGGGGCACAGATCACGGGGGCACAGGAAAAAACGGGGCAGATCACGGGGGCACAGAAAGGAAACGGGGCACAGATCACGGGGCACAGAACTTACCTCAGCAGCAGCAGCTGGGGCAGGACGCACAGGCAGTGCTGTGCAGAGGGGGAGCGATCTACCTAACAAGGTCAATGGTCGCTCCGTCCAGCTCAGTCCAACAAATAATCTCTTCCTGAATTTCAAGGTTTGGGTGCACTGTCAAGGCATCATTATTATTTGAGTCACAGCAGCGGCTGGAGAGTGCAAGGAAAGCAAACATTGCCAGATTATGTATTCACCACGAAGACTGCCAGATCTGAGTCAGAATAATTTCATTCACAGATAAAGCAGCCGCAGGAGGTTTGTCTCAAAGTAAGGATGATTGAATTCACTTACTGTAAGAAAGAAGCAGCTGAAGACACCATCTGTGTTGATTTCAATACAAGTTTTGGCTCCACCTAGGAAACTCATTTATTAAAGCTGATGTACAAAGCCAAAAGTATATTGTCATCCAAGCGTACGTTTAAAAGGTTTCTTGCACCCCTGGGCCTCAAACTAGTTTCACAAAGGCACAGATGTTCTCCAACCAAAGACAATCGTGCAGCAAGAGCAGTGGCGGCATGCACAGGTAAGAGCAGCGGGGCAAGTCGACAGACAATGGGATAGGTCAAATTAAATGAAAAAAATGATTAAAACTTATCTAGCGCTTGCCGCATCACCTGCTCGGCAATGTGGCAAGCGCAAGGTAAGTGGTTTTATATATTTAATGTAACCTATCTCGTCTGTCGACTTCACCCGCCTCACCGTTCTTACCTGTGCCGGCCTCCACTGAGCAAGAGCCGCAAAGGAAACCGTGCATATTCTTCAATGCCATATTGCTTATGATTGTGTGTGCTTTGCAAGATGCCAGAAGAGGTGTGGATTGTAGGAGGGTGTTGATTTTTGGGACGTTTATAGGCCAGGCCCACGCTAGAGTAGATAGATTTAAATCTGGAATGCTGAAATCCCTCAGTGGCGGAAATGAACTGTGTACTCTGCACAACCTCACACTAGCATGACAAAGAGGCCATGTTCTCTTAGTTGGTGAAGCACTAAAGAGCCCCACCATATTCATGGCCGGCCTAGTGAGAGTTTATAACTCAACAGTTGACATCAATGGAGCAAAGACTATACTTTGTCTTGCGTGTAACCTTCTAGGCCACAGGAAATTCACTGCAGCACTTTCAAGCTCCGTGCTCAACTTCTGGAACTGGAAAAACGATAAGGGAGAAAAAAAAAAAAATCAGACGAAGAACAAATATTTCACCTACTCCTCTTTAAATATTTACAAGCTGGAAGAGCCGAGATGGAAATTGCCACATAACAGAAAAAAATTAGGTGTGTGAAAAATAATGTGTAATAAAATTGAACTGCAGAAGCAGCAGTCAAATGAAATTGGGTCTAAAACAGAACACTATTTATAACAAATAGGTCTTTTAAGAGAACATTTTCATAAAGCTCATAGTACAGAGGTCAAGTTAGCCATAACAAACTACAATGACTAGTTTTACAAAAGTAAGGAAATCATCTCTTACCCCCCCCCCCCGCCCCCCGAAAAAAAAAAAAAAACAAAAAAAAACACACAAATGTGAAAATATCCTCATAGCGCTAAATATTAACATTGCCATTTTAGAGCGGAGAACTATTAGCCAGAGGCGTCACTAAACACACCCTATGGCCTTTCGCTAAAGGGACAACGTTGAGCAGGTGCAAGCAACGTATTTCTACATGGGTAAAAGGATTGGCAGGCCATCGGCATGTTGGTACAATGATCATCTGAAGATGCTTAGATTGAACTGTCGAAAGGCCGAGCGGAATTGGAGGAGGATAGAGTCTCTTGGAAGGCTTCTGTTAGAATCCGGGTTCTCTGGTTGGCACAGGTAGGTACTTGTGACAAGCAGGGAACCTTTCCTCTAGTCAGGGTAAGGGGTTACACTACTAAAACAACCCCTGCTCACCCTCTAGGTAGCTTGGCGCGAGCAGACAAGGCTTATCTCAGAGCGTTATAGGTTAAGCATTTGTGAACACATACAGTAACCAAGTGACAACACTACAAATGGACACCACACAGGTATTTATAGTAAAAATAAGGATTCTTTATATAGGATTATCACAAGACCATTAAACGATTAAAAATACACAATACGGTTGCTTAGTTGGTAGAAGATTGCTTAGTTTCTCTTAAGTTCTTAAATGCGACACTTTAAGTCAATGTACCTTAGATGCGACACGCAGGGCAACGAAAGTGTTGCAGCGATGCAGATGCGTTGAAGTTCTCGGTGCAAAAGAAATAAAGACGGGATCTTCCAGATGCGTTACGCTTCTCCGATGTTGCGAGAAGACTCGACTCGATGCGTCAGCTACAGCGGCTTCACCCTTGACGAGATGCGACGACAGCGGCCTTGGCAGCGGCACTCTCCTCCGACGTTGCGAGACGCTTCCGCTCGATGCGATGCTGCAGCGGCGACACCCCTTCTGCGAGATGCGACAACAGCGGCTCCGACAGCGGCACGCTTCTCCGTGGATGCGAGGCGCTTTTCTGGATGCGGTGCAATGCGACAGCTACGATGGCTGCGATGGCGACACGCTTCCTCCTCGATGCGAGACTCTTCTCTCGATGCGGTGCAATGCGACAGCTACGATGGCTGCGATGGCGACACGCTTCTTCAGCGTTGCGAGACGCTTCCGCTCGATGCGATGCTGCAGCGGCAACAGCTCCGACGGCAGCATGCTTCTCTTCCTTGCGTTGCGCTTCCAGCTCCTTGCGGCAAGCAGTCCCTCAGAAGGCCCAACAACAGCAGCAAGCACTTCCAAAAGACTCTGGGGAGCTGGGGGTGAAGTCCACTGGTCCTGGGACTTTGTTCAGGCGGCAAGCTCAGTTCAAGCCCTTGGAGATCTTTTTAAAGCACAAGTTGAAGCGAAGTCTTTAGTAGTCTTTCTCCTCTCCTTCAGCAGCAAGGCAACCACTGCAGGCCAATCCCCCAGGTCAGAGACAGTACTCCTCCTACAGCTTTCCCAGTTCCTTCTCCTCTGGCAGAGGTTCTTCTTGTTTCAGCAGGATCTAATTTCTTGGGAGCAGGGTCCCAATACTTATACCCCTAATTCCTTTGTTCCTCTGGGGTTGAGGGGCCTTTGCCCAGTCCAAACCAGTTCTTGAGCACTCTGTTGACATGACTCTGCCTTTCTATTCAGGGTGCAGGGCAGAGACATCAGCCGCTCCGCAGGAGGTGGAGCCAGCATTGTGGTAGCAGAGCAAAACCCTATTCAGAGCCCAGGTGTACTCCTGCCACCCATCTGACTGCCAATCTTGCTATTCACCACCAGGCTACCTAGCCCTGCCCCTCTGGGTTTCCCCAGCCCTGTCACTCACACAACCAGACAGGCAGATACACATCATAGCAGAGGCGGGCTAAAATGGTCAGGCAAGCAAATACCAACTTTCTAAAAGTGGTATTTGCAAACACAGAATATTAAAATAAACTTTACTAAAAGATGTATTTTATTATTCTGAGTTCAGGCATACTAAACTCGAATTTCTACCATGTTCCCTGGGTCTGTTAGGATCATAGGATGTAACAATTCTAACAGCCCATTCTGGCCTATGGAGAACAGGTAGCCTTACAATAGTGAAAAACGAAAATGGCTGTAATTCACTATTAGGACATGCCACACACATCAGGGCTTGTCCTACCTTATGCTTACAATGCACCCTGCCCTTGGGCCTACCATAGGGGTGACTGATATGAAGTTAAGGGAAGGTTTAGGGACTGGCAAGTGTGTGCACTTGCCCAGTCAGCATGACAGTACCAGACTGCACGCATTTTCTGCAATGGCAGACCTTAGATACATTTTACCAGGCCGCTTCTGTGGGTGGCACAACCAGTGCTGCAAGCCCACCAGCAGCATTTGTATTTACAAGCCCTGGGCACTCCTGGTGCATTTTACTGGGGTCTGACAGTAAACCAAATAAGCCAATCATGGAATCCAACCAACATATACATTTTAAATAGGGAGAGCATATGCACTTTAGCACTGAACAGCAGTGGTAAAGTGCCCAGAGTCATAGAATAGTCAACAGCAGGTCAGACAAGGTACAGGTGGAAGGCGAAAAGTCTAGGGACCATTCGGCCAAAAGGGCCAGGTCCAACAGCTTCTATGGCAGAATATAAGAAGGAGATCAATGTGACTAAATCTAATTACTTTGCCAACACTATTCTACACTCTAAGAATGACTCTAGAGCCCTTTTTAAAATAGTAAAGGATAGGAGTGCTCCTGAATGTACCCAGTCTAAAACTATACCCACTCAAGCTCTATGCAATAACTTAGCAACCTTCTTCATTGAGAAAATAAGTAATATTATTGATGGATTGAACAGGAATAATTACTCCCAGAAAGAAATAACTATTTCTGGATGTAATAAGCCATGTGACTTAGAGCAGGACAACAGGGTAGAAAATAAGGAACCGCCGTCCTTAAGCACTTTCGAACTACCTTTGGAAGAAGTATTTAATAAAATTGCCTTGAGTGTATCCTCAGGGTCTCCTTTAGATCCGCTTCCCCATAAGATTTGGAAGGAACTGAGATCTGAGCTTTTCCCTACTTTACGCCAGATTTGTAACCACTATTTAACTTCTGGTATGGTGCCAGCCTGTTGGAAACGGGCTATGGTTACACGGCTACTAAAAAAGTCGACCCTGGATCCAACTTGTGCGGGGAACTACAGGCCCATCTCTCTCCTGCCATATCCGATCAAGATTATTGAGCGACTGGCGAGTAAATCCTTGCCTCAGTTCCTGGAAGCTAATTCAAAGTTGGACGATGTTCAGTTTGGTTTTCGACCGGGCCACGGAACTGAGGCTGCCTTAGTGACTGTGTTAGATGATTTATGACTGTAGGCAGACAGGGGCCATTCGGGTATTTTAGTTCTACTCGACCTGTCTGCCGCTTTCGACACGGTGGATCATTGCATCTTGCTAGCCAGGTTGGAGGAGGCTGGGGTGGTAGGTGTACTGTTAGAATGGTTTCGATCATACCTTTCTGACAGAAGTCAGGCGGTTCTTCTTCCTCCGTACCAATCAGAATTCTCGGATATCCGTCATGGTGTCCCCCAGGGATCGGCTATAAGCCCTATTCTCTTTAATCTCTATATGAGACCCCTATTCGGGTTTATGAAAGCGCTTGGGGTGAGAATTGAGAACTATGCCGATGACACCCAGCTTTTCTTCTCTTTGGAGGGAGATCAGTCGATCTCCTTGACTTCCTTCCATGAGTGTATGCAAGATACCGCTAAATGGTTGAGAAACAACTCACTTCATTTCAATTCAGATAAGGCGGAAGTCTTATACTGTGGGGTGGGGAAGGTTCCCCCTCCTTTCCCATCTAATTTCTGGCCTTCCACAACTACATCTGTCCATACCCCAGCTGGTACTGTGCGCAATTTGGGAGTGATGTTGGACACGCACTTGACCATGGAAGCGCAGGTAAACAGGGTGGTTGGAAGCTGTTTTTCCCTGATTAGGATATGAAGGAGAATTCTTCCTTTGCTGCCAAAGGAGACCAGGGCGCTGGTTGTTGGTAGTGTTGTCCTGAGTAGGCTTGATTATTGTAACGCCCTCCTATTGGAGGCTCCAAACTTTTTGATTGATCGCCTCCAAAGAGTTCAAACTGTGGCAGCTAAATTGGCACTGATGTGGCCTCGCCACTCGTCTGGGTCATTGGCATTGGCTGAACTTCACTGGCTGCCTATATCACAGAGGGTCCACTTTAAGTCCTTGTGTCTGGTCTTTAAGGCCCTTCATGGCCTGGGACCTAGACCTTTGCATGGGCTTTTTACATGGTATACGCCTTCAAGGAGCCTTCGCTCAGCTACCGCCTGTTTGGTGAAAGTTCCAAGGACTCAAAGAGTTAGATCAGGAGGAAGAGCGTTTAGCTCATGCGGCGGCTAAACTCTGGAACAGTATTCCTCTTGAAAATAGACAGATGACTGATCTGCTACAGTTCAGGAAAAAGATTAAAACGTGGCTGTTCCCCAGGGTACGCAGCGTCTAGGAGCCGCTGTTCTTATATAGTGTCCTTCTTTTCATACATGATTTTGTCCTCCACCGCGTGTTGTGAATTTTACGAAGCAGCGCCAAGATACCCTTTGGGTGATAGCCTCGCTTTACAAGTTCCAAATACAATACAATACTACATGGGTGCACCCGTCCACCTCTGGTTACAATGCTAAGACAGTTTGGACCAGGTTGTAATATATATATACACCTGTAGAAAGGCCTAGTCTTAAGAGATTTATAAAAAATATGACTCATGTTCTTACAAATTAGCATCCAAAAACAAGCACCCTTGTGTGTGGTCAAAGCGGCTGTGGGTGAATGGGTGACTGCAAGCTTATGGGTAAGCGGGTGGTGGAGTCCTAAAGTGGCAAAGAACAGTTCGAACTGCTCTGAGCCTTCTCTTAGTAAACACAACACGTTTACTTTAATGTTTCCCTGCAGAGTATTGGGCGGCACCTCAAAACGTACCCACATCAATAAGAAAAAGTTACTTTTGCCCTCTTGAACAAGCGATGGACAGAGTTAACATTGCCACCTGAAAGGATTGCTCAAGGGCACAAGAGATTTACCTGTACACCTGTTTTGGAGAAAACCCAGGCAACCCTAGTCTGACCTGCTCAATCCTTCACTCAACCTGAGCAGGTGCAGTGGGTTGCATGTTTTGTAAACTGGTTTGTGGGGTTTGGTGCACAGGTTTTTGCCTCGGCCTGGTCTGACTGGTATCCACTGAGATAGCAATGCATGCCACATAAATGGCATGCCTCCTGCCCTGGGTAAGGCCATTCTGGATTCCTCGCCCCTGAAACATCGCCTTAAGCGGCACCTCAGAAATTCCCACAGCAGTTTTTAGGTCTCGCCTAGCGTAGGCTGTGCGCATGCGCAGTCTCGTTGGTGAGATTTAATGTTTACGGGTATTTTCTGTAAGGGGCTTTAAGCCCCGCCTCTTTTTTCCATTGGCTGGCGTCACCGTTTATGGTAAACGGTAGCCAGCCATTGCAACAGAGCTGTGCATGACGTATTTGCTCGGCTTTTTGAGCCGTCCCACTTGGACGGGCTCGCCTGAATTACATTTGTCGCAAAAGGTTTCTTACCTTTATGGGGCCAAACACATGGCGAGCAAGATATGGATAAGCGCACAACATAAAATTGTAACAGTTTGTAAGGTTGTGGCGTGCTGCTGGGGTATCACTCTCTGATCCAGAGTGTCGAAGCAAATAACCAAATAAGCGTATCCTGAAGATAGGAGACGTCCCCCTGCGCACAGCTCAAAGCCCCTAGGAACAGGGGTTGGTGAGGTTTCAACACTCAGTGTTCATAAGTTTAGAAAGAATGAGATACAGCAAACTTTGATTGGATGTTTCAGTCGATATTTAGTGAATCATATCAGTGAATAATCATCCATTTGAATCCAAATGTTAATCATTACAGAGATTGGCCCAATGCATTTCGGTCCCGAACGGACCTTCGTCAGGGGCATATCTATAAAGTATGATAAAACGCAAGAGTCAGGAAGTAAACTGACGAGAATATAGCTATCATTACATTAATAAGTTGAAGGTGATGAGGTGTTCAAATGTGTGGCTTAATGGTGTTAATCAAACATGCACGGTGAGAAATAACAAAGCGTCTGTGGATCAAAACTGTGAGGTCCGGTTAGTCCGTAGATATAACGGTGTGAAAACTAAACCGAATGTAACGACGTGATCGGGTGAAATCATAAGTCGTAATAGGTGAAGGAGTGACTCTATGGAATATAATCGTGATCGTGAGTTTGTTAATGGTGGTCGGTACAAACAAGATTCTAAACAAAAAGAAAATCATGTGCAAACGGGCTGTGCCGGTTCGAGTGTACTGGATGAAAGCTGTGGTGCTCGAGCACAAAATATACCAGTGCGCTGCTGCATTAAGAATAACGTGGTTTAGAAATAAAATATAACGGCTGAAATAAGGAGGTGAAGAAAAACTTACGAAACGCGGTGCGCTTCCATGATGCTCCGGCTATCTCGTGGTTAACATTAACGCGAACGCAGAAACGCGCTTCCAAGGTGATTTTAGTAACGTGCCAAATAAACAAAGGAAGATCTCTCCAAGGACATCTCAACAATCAAATCCGAACTTACCAATATGATGGATCCCAACGACTTCACCAAATTGTTAGAAGACATCAACATTCAACTTGATAAATATTCTGTGGAAATCAATGAGAGGAAAATTCGCAAATATAAACGCGATACAATTGATTACAAATTGGGAGAGGTCTACACATGGGCCGAAGTATACGCAAGACGCAGACAGAATCGACCATCTCACAACATTGATACAGATACTTCTTCATCTGGAAGCGAAACCAGAACCAGACCATCTAATCAACCACCCATGCGACCGCCTTCGTCAATAATTCACCCGGATGCACCAACTCCCGGCACTTCGGCTTCTTTTTTAGAAGACACCGGGGACAAAGACGACCCAGGAGGAGCCAAAGAAAAAGACAAGGAACCACTCGAACCGAAGACCATTCCGGTTACCAGCAAACGTCAGAGAGGGGGCAGGAGACCCTAGATGACAACAACCTGGTTATCAACATTTCCTCTTACTCATTGAACTCCATGGAACTTAAAACCCTACAAAAAGGTACATCCTTTGTACCCACCTGCCATACCAACACCTTGGAATTGGAAATCAGTTTTTTCAAACTGATGCGCAACCTACGACTTCAAAATTTCTTTGAAAATGTCACTCAAATCGATGAACCTCAGAAAAGTGATTTCTTAAAAGGTCTCAAATCACCCAGTACCTACATGGCTCCCGTTAGCCATAAAAGCTTGGACACCTTTGAGACATTGGTGAAAAAGGACTTACAATCGCTACCTTTCACTAAGAAATCTAAACATCGAAACCTTTTCGGTCAAAGAGCACAATATCCTCCTAAAACTAGCCAACAACCCCAATATAACATGTCAGAACGCCGACAAGGGAGGAGCACTAGTTATCATGGATACGGAGTTCTATACACAACAAGTACTAAATCACGTATCTGACACTGACACATATATGAAGTTAACTCACAACCCCACAGAACAATTCACATCTATTCTCCAAGAAATTCTACTGAAAGCTCTCAATGATGGCGTGATTCCAGAGAAGGCATACAAATTTTTGTTGAAAAGCCATCCCTGGTCACCCTCCTTATACATGCTACCAAAGATACATAAGAACATCGAAAAACCTCCTTTTCGACCTATCGTTTCCACCAGAGGTAGTTTACACGAACCCATCGGCAAACTGTTGGATAGATACCTACAACCTTTTGTATTAAACATGATTAGCTATGTCAGAGACACCACAGACTTCATCAACAAAATTAATACCATCACCTTGGATGACAACAACGAATACTGGCTATGCACTGTCGATGTGACATCTCTGTACACTTCCATTCCACACGATGTAGGCATCTCCGCCATCGAACACACGCTTGTACATTCAAACTTGGATCCTCAACTACAATTGTTTCTTTTAGAACTACTATACTACACCCTTTATCATAGCTACTTCAAATGGCAAGACCAATGGTATTTACAGCTCACTGGTACATCGATGGGCAATTGTGCCGCACCGGCATATGCCAATATCTTCATGGAAAAATTAGAAACTGAAAATATACTGAATAACACATGGCAAAATCATGTCATCATTTTTCTCAGATACATGGACGATATCTTCTTCATTTGGAAAGGAGCACACTCTGAACTCATGTCAGCACTCAACACCTTGAACACCATCAACGAAAGAATTCAATTTACCTTCGAAATGCAAGAGTATTCTGCCACATTTCTCGACGTTAAAATCAGTCGTATTCATAACAAGCTAGAAACCACTATACACCGCAAAAAAACTGACCGTAACAACCTGTTACACTTCAACAGCTTTCATCAATCAGCACTCAAAAACCACCTACCATATTCACAACTACTACGTGTAAAACGGATTGTCTCACAGCCCGACACTTGCACCCAAGAAATGGAAAAGATGCTCAACAAGTTTTCCCAAAGAGGATATCCACAACAAGTTTTACCACAAGCCACACAACGTTGTTCCACAATCTCCAGAAATCAACTCTTAACCAAATCGGTCAAACCCATCAGACAACGAGCAGTTGTGGTATCAAAATTTTCCACCATGAGTAATCATTACAAAAGATTAATTCTAAGGCATTGGCCAATACTGGCCATAGAACCGGATTTCAGAGGGCTATTCAAAGACAAACCCATTTTTGCATTCAGAAGAGGTAAAAATCTCAAAGAAATCCTCACTCAACCCATCGACATATCCTCATCTACGACATACAAAGGAACCAGACCCTGCTACAATTGTAGCAACTGCAACAACGTGATTACCGGTCCCTTCATCAACCATCCTATGAAGGGTCACAAAATCAACCTCAAAGTTAATGCTACATGCAACACCATGAACGTTATCTACCTTCTCAAATGTCCCTGCGGATTTGTGTATGTTGGCAAAACTGAAAGAAAAGTGAAGACTAGGATTCTAGAACATAAGAGCAACATCCGTACCAACAACACAAAATCCACCATAGCCGCACACTTCACTGAATTCCATCACAACATCAGTCAACTTAAATTCATGGTACTTGAAACTGTGGAACCCAAAGAAGGAAGAGACATCCACAATCTGCTTTTCCGTAGGGAAAATCATTGGATCAAACTGTTGAACTCAATGAAGCCGAACGGACTCAATGACTGCATGGAATTCTTGTTTTACCTGTGATCTCTTCCCCTCAGCTTCTTATGTTATTCCATTGTTTTAGGCCCTGTTATTCCAGTCTTAACTGTTTTCATCCTATTTTTACTGTTTACTCATCTACCCATCCTTTTTTATCTCTCTTCACTGTTCTACTTCTATTTTTCTCTCATCGTTTTTATTCAACTACATTTATCATCACCTCAAGCACACTGTTCTTGTTACTCTTCCCTGTTATTTCCGTCATCTCAATATGGCGCCCGCACCGATCCGTCTAGAGTAGTCCTCTTTCTTTGTTTATTTGGCACGTTACTAAAATCACCTCGGAAGCGCGTTTCTGCGTTCGCGTTAATGTTAACCACGAGATAGCCGGAGCACCATGGAAGCGCACCGCGTTTCGTAAGTTTTTCTTCACCTCCTTATTTCAGCCGTTATATTTTATTTCTAAACCACGTTATTCTTAACGCAGCAGCGCACTGGTATATTTTGTGCTCGAGCACCACAGCTTTCATCCAGTACACTCGAACCGGCACAGCCCGTTTGCACACGATTTTCTTTTTCTTTTTGTTTAGAATCTTGTTTGTACCGACCACCATTAACAAACTCACGATCACGATTATATTCCATAGAGTCACTCCTTCACCTATTACGACTTATGATTTCACCCGATCACGTCATTACATTCGGTTTAGTTTTCACACCGTTATATCTACGGACTAACCGGACCTCACAGTTTTGATCCACAGACGCTTTGTTATTTCTCACCGTGCATGTTTGATTAACACCATTAAGCCACACATTTGAACACCTCATCACCTTCAACTTATTAATGTAATGACAGCTATATTCTCGTCAGTTTACTTCCTGACTCTTGCGTTTTATCATACTTTATAGATATGTCCCCTGACGAAGGTCCGTTCGGGACCGAAATGCATTGGGCCAATCTCTGTAATGATTAACATTTGGATTCAAATGGATGATTATTCACTGATATGATTCACTAAATATCGACTGAAACATCCAATCAAAGTTTGCTGTATCTCATTCTTTCTAAACTTATGAACACTGAGTGTTGAAACCTCACCAACCCCTGTTCCTAGGGGCTTTGAGCTGTGCGCAGGGGGACGTCTCCTATCTTCAGGATACGCTTATTTGGTTATTTGCCAAACACATGGCCCCATAAAGACAAGAAACCTTTTAGCAGGCAATGCCATCCAAGTGGGACAGCAGAAAAAGCCGATACGTAATGGCGAGCGCTTGTCTTTTAAATGCGCACACACACACGTTGCCAGTGCCTCGTCCCCAGGCACCTTAAATCCACATCAAAACACTCGGTGCCGCGATATCATTTGACTGTGCACTGGTTAGCTTTCACGCCGCTTTGTTTTTGGGCACTTTTCCTTTAAACGCGCACACACAACTGTATAGTTATTAAATTGTTTAGCTTTGGATTATATGTTTCAAGCTAATAAGTGTTCGCTTTCACAGCGCTTTGTTCTCCGGTGGTTTTAATTTTAACGCCCAACAGGTTTCCTTCAATGCACACACATAAGCGTATCTTTATTAAATTGTTTAGGTGCTGCGCAACAATCACTAGCCGTTTCGCTTGCTGTAAGGTTTACTTCAGCCACAGAAAGCTGTGGCTCGCACAATTAACAGCTACTTTGACGTATAAAACCGCATATTTCACTGCTGTGCCAGCCAGAGCCCCGTCCCCAGGCACCTTAATTCCACATCAAAACACTCGGGCCGCGATATTTTTTGACTGGGCATTGCTTAGCTTTCACGCTGCTTTGTTTTTGGGTGCTTTTCCTTTAAATGTGCACACATGTTGCCAGTGTCCCGACACCAGGCACCTTAATCCCACATCAAAACACTTGGTGCCACGATATTACACAAGCGTATCTTTATTACATTGTTTAGCTTTGCTGTTTACTTTCGCTCGGCACTTATTTAGCCGCAGCCATAACAGGCAACTTACACTAGCCGTTTCGCTTGCTGCAAGCTTTACTTCACACACAAAAACCTGGGGCTCACAAAATTAACAGCTACTTTTCAGTATTAAGCACCTTAATTCCACAAAGAAACACACTTAAAAACACGGTGCAAAATGCAAAAAACTGTGGTAGGAGGGGAGGGCAGCGCACATAAGCCTGCACCGTTCAACAGCCTCCTAATGTTTCAAAACACAGTAGTTCATAAATATGCCACTTAATCCACCATTGTCTCACCGGTCCTCCTTTCCGCCTCTTTTTTGTTTACACAGCTATGTGCACCTGCCACCATTTTCACTTTTTCATCAACCACTCACTCTTTTTGTGTTTTTATTTGTCCGCGTAGGCATTTTAATAAGTAATAACTTACTGTGTGTGACGTCCACATATCAGCCAACTGTTAAGCCTTTTTGTACCAGGAGTTTGTGCCACTTTTAAACTTGTTGCGGTGCTTCGATTTGTAGTATGTTTTGCTTTGCCGCAGAAACATTGGGCCTTGCTCAATAACAGATACTTTTCCTAATTCACCGCTTAGTTTATAAATGCGCCGGCCACGCACCTTAAACCAACATATAAACAAACACACTTATGAGCACAGCTCAAACTACAAAGATGGGACAAGGAAAAGGTAGCGCGCACAGGCTCAGATACATGCAAGGTTGCTCAGCTCATCAGCTTCCTAATGCCGGGAAATCCACTGCAATTTATCAATCCCGCTTCCATAACAGTCACTATACACTTTCCGTGTCGATTGCTGCAAGGCTCCAGAGGCGCAACTAGAGCTAAATTTCGGGGGGGGGGGGGGGGTCTAAAACAATTTCGGCGGGGGCTGACCCTTCCAGCAATAGTTAGAGTGGAGATGCAGGGGCTTTAGAAGGGGTGAAAAAAACAAAGCCTCATTTACAAGCAAATGGTCTTTTAAAGACCTGTGAAGTGCTCGCCAGCGGCTGTGTGTGCCCGGGAAGCTGTCTCAGCCCGGGCTAACACCCACGAGGGGGGGCGGGGGGGGAAGGGGCTGAAGCCCTTTGAACCCAATAAGCATTGCGCGCCTGCTGCAAGCTCTCTACTTTATGCACAAAAAAAGCTGGGGCTCACACAAACTTTTCACCTTTTTAGCAACCAGTCACTCTTTGTGTTTTTTTTTTTTTTATTCTCTGCGTAGGTACTTTAATAAGTAGTAACTTATTGAGTGTGACGTCCACTTATCAGGCTCGTATACATGCAGGTTCCTTCTGTTCATCAGCCTCCCAATGTCGGTAAATTCACAGTGCTATATCTGATCACACTGCTTAGTGTTCTCTGTCAGGATCTCTTTATCGCACAGAAGCCCCTCGCGGTGCTTTATTCTATGGTATGTTTTGCTTTTGCACATACAGTTGGGGCTCATACAATTTTTAATATTCATCGCTACATTTGTAGCTGCGTTGCCCAGTGCCCCATTTCCAGGCACCTTAATACAACATGAAAAACACACAAGCACACATTAAAATGCAAAAAACGGTGGGGAAACTGAGAGCAGCGCGCATAGGCACATATATATTAGGCCTGGGCAAAAATTTCGTTCCGTTCGCGGAAATTGCGATAATTTGACATTTTCGCGTTCCGCGGAGAGCGCGAAAATGTCAAAAATTCCGGTTTCCGCAGCTTGGCGATAATTTGTTTCTTGCTCGCGCTGTAAAATAATACATTCTCGCGCGTGATCGCCTTACCTGAATCCCTGCGTTCGCCGACAAGTTTTCTTGATCCGGTCGCGTTCTCCATGAGATGTTGTATTGTTTTTAGCCATTTGCGCTGTCTCGCGACAGTTCGCGCCCGCAGTGACGTCATGCGTCGCGCGATCACGTCTTTCTTCTCGCGATCACGCACCGCGAGACAACTCAAAACAAGATGGCCGCGCCCGCAAGCAACCACATGGGTAAGTTGGCGACCCGCAACCATGCAGAAAATCTCGCGAACATGCCGGAAAAAAACTTCCGCATCTTCGCGATATTTCCGCTTGTTTGCGATAATTTTAAACATTTTCGCGATAATTTGCGAAAGTTAATTTCGCAAATTCCGCCCACCCCTAATATATATATGCAAGCCTGCTCAGTTCATCAGCCTTTTAATGCCAATAATACCATAGTGTTTTATCAAATCCGGCAGTTAGTTTTAACATATTAATTACAAGAATATATGCTACACCCAATAATTACATGCTAAAATCCATGCGAGTCTGCTTGGTTTATCAGCCTTTTAATGACACTAATTCCTTTGTGATTGATAGGGCATACCACTTAATCTTCTATTGCCTAACACACATACATCCATTTCATACATGCCATTTCGCCATAGCCTACAAATATAATGCAGTTAGCATGTTTAGTGCTTCAAACTAAAATGAAGCGGAAAGGCCTATGAAGGAGAGCCCAAGGGTCTCCCAGAAGGCGTTTAAGGAGCACTACAAAAGATTACAATCCATGCACAAGCTGCAATACACCCTTAAGGTATCTTCCAGAGCCTTCATTACTGTCGTACTCACCATCTGTTAAATCTTTGCTTAAACACAGACTTCCCACAGAACAGACACATGCCCTCTAGCAATTTGTTTACAGGTACACAAATCTGTCAATGTAATCTATGTCACCATCTTTTGTTAGTGAGGAATTAGCAGCTAAAAGCCAAGTGATCTGTCCGTAATCACATGCTGTGATTTGTTAGACTCCATGGCGCTTTCAGTTTAACCCCACCAAACAGAAGGAGGAACAGAAAGGTGCATTGGCTAATTACTGACCTATAGCCAAGCACCATTGGATCATAAAAATACATTTATAAAGTGAACAAGCATTAAAAATGCAATAGGTCTCGCATTTCATTAAATTAAAGCCATTTGCTTTGCAATACAATACCATTAGCAAAGCAAATGGCTTTAACTTAATCAAAGGCCAGACCTATTGCATTTTCAATGCTGGTTTATGATTCTGATGGTAACCGGTCTAAGGCCTAGAGCCCCTCTGACACAAACAAAAAACTGAGAAAACCCAGCTTTGCTCCTGACCTTGCTGAGGGTGCCTGGGAAGACCATTCTTGATAGCAAACGGACACCTGGAGAAGTCAGAAATTCGTTTTACATGCCCAAATCCAGTGTAGGAGTAAAATGTAACCCGGTGCTTTATCAATTGAAAACCAAGGAAGCGTTTTGTCTGGAGTCATACACTTCTTGGCTGTGGAACATTCATGCCTGAATCTTCACAGAACCAGCCACGGCGAGGCCTCAATAAAGCAACACTGCGCTTTATAACCTTGTGAAGTGTGACAGTGTGTGACACTCTAACACTTACTGTTGAGGTGATTTACCTTCTAGCTTTGTACCTTCTGGCTATGCTCTGGCACACCCACGTCTGATGGCATGAGATTATGCCTCCCCATACATTCCTCCACGTGGGCGCCTCAGTTTCTCCCCAGTCCCCCGCTTTCAATATGCCAGTTCAGACACGGCATGCCCTGGTCTGTACATTATCTGTGGACATGAGGCCTTTCCTAGGATCTCTCTGCATGCGGTGTCCCAATAAATACTGCATCTGAGTCCGGAGACTCCGTACACTCAGCTGGATCTAGAACTGCAGTTCTCCATTCATAGAGGAGCCTGCACATTAGATCCCAGCGCGGGAACCATTACAATGAGTTCTGCGCCCCTGGTTTGTGCAGCAAGCTCAGTGCTTGACGCCACATACAACCTTGGGTGTACCGCTACCAAAGACGAGTGTGTCCACTGCCACTCTCCAGGAGTCACCTGCCTGTCACGTCCATTTGTGATATGAACGTAGTGAGGGGTTTGCCATCTGCCAGTAACCCAAGGATTAGTGTTCTAATAGTCAGGTGCATTATGGGATACTCGGCTGCTGTCTGGTTGATGTTCGGTTAACCCTCATCATAGTTTTGGGTCTCACAAGCTGCGGTCCTGTTGATGTTCGGTTAACAATCATAGGTTTTGGATCCCGAGCAGGAGGATTATTTTTGTGAACTGAGCGCCACAATTTCTTTGCTTCGCTTTTCTCTTTAACTTCATAGCTGCGCGAAGAGACACCATGCCCTCTGCATTAGAACAACAAGCATTGGCATAGCCAATAGGTCTCGCCTTTGGGACCTTATAAGTGTTTAGCCATGCAACAGTTGATGTTGTTGCACCAAGGATATTGTGCTGCATAACTAAATACTTATAAGGTCCCACAAGCGAGACCTATTTGCTATGCCAATGCTTGTTTTCTTTACTGACGTTTACAGTAAAACCACCATTACACTAAGGGTGGGACACTGATGGCCTGCATACGCCTCCTCTGTTTCAAGCCTGATCAATATAGGCTAGAGAGGTGCTTCACGTGCTAGGGATAATGGCTTTTCATGTTGCCCACAGATTCGATAGTGTGCTGCATATGGCTAATCACTTATAAGATACCAAAGGCGAGACTTAAAACTATGCTAATGCTTTGCTGCGGCCCTTTGCTGTGGGGGAGAGGCGCGCTGGCCCTGTGGGCAGTGGAGCTGCTAGCATCTGTGCTGCCTGTGTGCGAGATGGGGCGCGGGAGGCACATTACCAGCCTGGGGCTGTTTGCCCGTTCTTCCCCGAAGTAAGGAGGGTGCTGCACGTTGCAGATGCCACAGCTGTGGGAGATTGCTATCCCTGCGCCGACATCTCCGCGTGCCCTGTGTTGTGTGCGGTGGATTGGCTGTGGCGCCTATGGCTGGTGTCCTCCGAAATACGAAACTGTGTCTTTAATGGACTAGATGGTGTTTACGGAGAATCTAAACTGTCCCAGTTGTCGGAATCAACGGTTGTACCGGAAAAGACGAAAAGCTGAGCTTATGAAACTGCAGCAGACGCATAAAGCTCTCAATTCTACAGCAGTGTTTCGTGAGAGGAGAAGTTGCTCACCTAAAGGGGGCGTGCATGACAGTGAGGCCGGCACGCACTGCGAAGAAGGGCAAAAGATGCTGGCGGATAAGAGACTGTTACCAGTTATTCACTGTGGCATTTTGTGAGCACGGGGAGGACAGGGACTGCTCCTGCACTGGATGCCCCGTGCCGGACTACCATCTGCGCAAGGGAGGGGGACGTTTTCTGGCAGCAGCCAAGGCAGGGTCAGAGCGGCATAGTCGCACTGCGGCGGTGCTGGAGCATTGTGGCCCCCCTGCCGTCACTGACTGTACTCTCTCCGTGACTCGTCTCAATGCTGATTTCCCCACACTCGTGTCTCCAGCACTGGTGTGGCGTCCTTCATGCAGCCTGCAGGGAAGAACGCTAGGAGCCAGCCGCGCTGCATTAAAGGTTGAATGCACTTTATGCCACACTATCAGTCAATTGACCCCCCTCCTACCTTCATTTGTGCCTGGTAGGCGGCATTAGGGTGGCTGTTCTGTGACCCTTAGTTACAGCAAAGGCAGTGCTATGAGAGTTGCAGATAGGTACACGTTGCGGCTATTCCACCAAGTAACACTATGGCCTGAACAAGAACTCACACACGAGCTGTATTCAGTGGACAGAAAGACGGCATCACGACATGGAGGGTTTCACAAGTAATCACTTGACGCTGCGTTTTGAGGATAACAGGAGAACAAGAGGAGCTAAACAGCATTGAAAGCGTGCGTCATCGCGATCGCTCTGAAAGCGAAAGCGATCGCGATGACGCACGAGTTTTCAAAGTGCTGCTAGCGGCTGGCTGCGCGCGTGCACGGTCGCGTGAACGCAAGCGCTAGGCCAGCCAGCAGCACTTTGAAAATGCACATACAAAATGTCTCTCCGAGCCAGCGCATGCGCTGGGCTCAGCGAAACCTAAAAAGTCACTTTAAAACAACTTTTTGATAAAGCCATTGAAACAACTAATGGAAACAGAGGAGCAATAAAACCAGCAGGTGTAACGGAGCAAACTACGGAGTCGTGTAATTGGTCAAGTCAAGGGCACAATCTCTTTCCTTGAGCCCAGCATCCTAAAACTGCCGGGTGTACCATCTCTTTACCAATACCTCATCGCAATGCCTGCACCAGCCATTTCTTGCATTAACAAATGCTCAGCAGATGTTTTTTTTTTTTAGTTATTTTATGGTACATTCGGAGTAGACGTGGTGTAGGGGCTAAATTGCTAATTTTGGAGCCTGGGTTTTTGAATCCTGAACTCAGCACTTCACTGAAAATGATGCGATTATGGATTTTTAGTACCCTAGCATGGAACAGAAGGGATTAGCATAGAGGAAGATATAAGATAGTTTTTTGCGCCTGCTGGTACCAACAATGTGCCTTTGCACGGTGCCTAGTTAGAAAGGCTACAAATCTTAACAAACGATTATGCTGTAAGCAGTATGGACGCTTAATGTGTAGGCAAACCAATATCCAGGGAGAGCCATACTAACTGCCTGAACCACTCACTTTGTGTGTTCTTCGTTTTGCTAGTGAAAAAACACTTGAACTACCCAAACCAGTCAGGGCCGGCGCTAGGCATGGGCAGTGTGGGTAGCTCCCCAGGGCCTCGCACTCAACCCACCAGCATGGTGCCCCACACCAGTGCAACACACCACCAAACCTCTTATACCCCTGCAGTTCCAACTTAAAGGAAGGTGTCTCCTTGCTGTGTCCCCAACTGACCATTGCACACCACTTCATGTGAAGGTGGGAAGAGCAGAAATCAGTGGATAATAAAGTCATTCTGGGTCCTTAGTCAAGGCAAGAATGCTACAGGTTCTTAAGAGAGCGGACAACGGTCCAATAGATGCTCCAGTATGAGCATCTATTTTGCTCCGGTCAATGCTCATGGTCTTTTGACATTCCCTCCAAGACCTTCCCTCCACTTGTGTTGAGCTGATCACACTGCCTCTCCACACACCAGGGTTCCTCACCTTCTATATGTGCCTCAAGCTACGCACATTGAGCCCAATTCGCAATGGCGTTTTTTTGCTATAAAAAGACATTTATGAACGAAAATGTCTTAGTTCGTATCTGTCAGGTATTCCCTAACGGACGTGTCAATGGTTTAAGATTACAGTTTTGGGTGGTGGAATAAAAGACCAAAGACCTTTCTACACAGGAAAAATGCGTTCCTCGAGTAGGAACAAAAAGGAACAAGCATTGGCATAGCCAATAGGTCTCGCCTTTGGGACCTTATAAGTGTTTAGTTATTCAGCACAATATCCTTGGTGCAACGACATCAAGTGTTGCATGGCTAAACACTTATAAGGTCCCAAAGGCAAGACCTATTAGCTATGCCAATGCTTGTTTTAAAGAGGCTTCACTTCATCTTATAAACTACTATGTTTAGGAAACACATTTATTCTGTATTCCAGGTAGAGCTTTAGCCGTGGGACAAACTTAGCTTATATGAACACACATCAGGCCTGCACCATCAGGGACAGTATGAGTTAGTTGCACCATTAAGTTGGGGGCCAAGTTAGTGAAGTCTGGAATAGCGCCAGGAGATTTCTGCAAGCAGCTTCCATGGGCTTCTGGTCAGGGTACAGAGACACTGCAGTAACCACAAGGCTGAAAGCAAAATGCATTAAATCTGTGCATGGTGCTTGTTTCACTACCAAGAACTATACTTGAAAAGAGAAACAAACAGGCACTCAAACTCGATGCCAACCATATCCACAGTGTTGGTGCTTCCCAGGTACCCACAGCATCTACTGGCGCCTGAAGCTGCCCTTGTGCCCTGGCACCAGGCCTTCTCTGCTGCCCCATACTACCTTAAATGCCCTGGTTGGTTTCACACTCGCCTTCTCACTGACTGGAGGATCCACACAAAGTGTCTTCGACTTTCTCTTATGATGGCCTCATTGCCCCAGCACTGATGCACCGTCCCAGACCCACCATCATCATGGAGGCTGGTCTATGTGTATGAGGTACGCTAGGAACACCCCTGTGTTTGCCACTGAGTGATATCTCCAACCATAACAGACACACTTCAACTAATGCTTAGCTTCACAAGGGATACTGTTAGAGAATTATGAAGCTTGAAGGGTGACAAAGGCCATTCTAGCGGGGACCCTCATGGTGAGTGATACAAAGAAGAAATGAGAACCCACTATGGGGCACATTAAAAATAAACATTACAGCTGTGCCATTCGATCTAAGTAGTGGGCGGGCTTACCGCGGGGTGTCTGCTACGGGACCAGGTGACCAGGAAGCGACACCTCCTTGAGGAGAAAGCTAGGAATGCCACAATGGAGAAGGCCTTGGCCTCCTGGCATCTGTAGAAGAAATCCTGTAATTACCTTGTTCCGTCCCTTTTCCAGCCCATCCTTCAACGGGAGATAACACCTTTTAATTTACAGACAATTAGTTGTTATGAAGTGTCTGCGAGGATGAAATATTCGTGAGCCGCGCACACCTGCTGGCTTTTAATGACACGTTTTAGCTGCAAGATTGTTTGTTTAAAACAATCCTTGCCTTACAGCACAGCACCTGCGACTGAGAAGACGTGTCTAGTAAATAAACCATCCAGTATAAACTGGGTACTTACTGGCCGCAAGGTCGGAGGGTAGGAGCTGGAGGCGGCTTGGCGTCGCGTCGCTATAACACAAGTGTGCAGGGCTGGGGAACAGGCCGAACGACCTCAGGGAACCCAGGAGTTTGTGCCCGGCCAGTGCCTGTGAATGGACATTTGGACTAGGGCAGAGTTAGTTTATAGGTTTGGTAGCATCTGACGTGTGACTGACTCTGCCCCAGACCCGCCAGTTCTTAGCTTGTCGAGAGTTCTTGAGAGCTGCTTAGAGGGACCACCCCATAGTGAACATCACCTGTCAGTTCAGCAGAGAACGGAGCAGCCTGTAACTCACAGTCTTAGCTGAACTCACTGTTGCCTGGTCAAGGTGCCGCTTCACTTCTGCTGGCCCATAATGCTTCAGTCCTCTCTCCAACAAGGAAGCGCAGGGGTGTAATTATCGAAGCTGTGACACAAAAAAAAAAGAAAAAATGTATTTTCGCATCTATTAATTGATAATCTGAAATGCCTCATTAGAAGGGCCATTGCTGCTCTCTCTTAGAAACGAGTTCTGCCCAAGGAGAAAACTGGGCTAAGAGTCCTGTTGAATTAGCCGCCGCCTGTGAAGGCAGATAATCTCCCGGTCACTGTCTAATAATGTCATGAGCGCAGCCAGACTTCCATTAGCCCTTTTCCCCGTGCTGTAACGGAGTGCTAAAAATTGATTGTTAACGAAGCAAATGAATGAAGGAACTACAGCTTGGAAACCATCGTGCAGACGCACATATGCTCCCCAAAGGCTCCATTTGGACAAAGGGAGTTGTAACAAGTTAAAAGGCACTTTACGATCTATCGCACCGTTCTGCTTCCGTCGTCCCCAGACTAAAAATAAGCCCGGTTAAAAATCATTTGCTTAAATTTCACGTTCATCTTGAAACAAATTGCTTGGTAATGTACAGCGAACAATAAGTGCTTCTGCTTTTAAGCGATTGATTTCTCGAATTGATGAAGAAATCTTTAGATGTGACCTTTAACTGTACGAACAGCAACAAAAGGCTGAAGTTCCACTCAGACTGATTTAAAAACAAAAAACCTCACAACTCTTTAATCCATGTCAGACGTTAATCAATCGCAGATTGTTTAAAAATGGCTTGAAATTTGTTGCATGTCCTAATGGATCCAATGATTAGTCAAGATAATCCTTTTGAGTTAGGAAAATTGCTCTACCATTAACTTACCAAAACAAGCATTTGCCGCGCGGCCGTGAAAGTGACACGGCCGAGTGGCCGTGAAACTGAAAGTGATCGTGATCGCGATCGCACGCTGCCCGCAAGCGATGCGCTTAATGAGCCATGAAGAGGAAAGCAGGTGGTGGCTGCGCGCATGCGTAACCGCAAGCTGTAGGCCACAAGCAAAAGCTTGTGGTAGGATTAATAAAGCCCACTCACTAAATGTCTCGACAGATCCGCGCATGCGCTGGCTCAGGCGAGACCTAAAAAACTGTGGTTTTGTTTGCATATTTGGATGCTATTCCCCCTGTGGATAGTTGTGTGCTGTGTAGTGTGTACAGTTCCAAAACGGGTTATAGGCCGCCTTCAGAAAGTCACACGAGAGATGAAATATTACACCTGGAGACTTGCACTTGGTCTGAATTTCCAGTTACTATTGCACCTGTTTTGTCCTGAGCAAAAAGAACACAGTGTTCAAGTGGGTTCATGCAGAGTTATAGAGCTCCACACACACTTTTCCGTTTGTGAGTCATCCCCTTGATAGTCAGGGTGCCTCAGATCTCTAACCTGCCCTTGCATGTAATTCGGGAGTCTCATTTTATGTTCAGGGGTGAGAACCTCTCACATCCCACACCTATCCATGTGCACCAGCTTCACACAGTTACCAAAGAGCTGGGATCCTCGCACTCTGGGCAGGTGCAGAGTGCCTCGACCACTGCATACACTGGAGCCAGCGCGTCCCAGACTATTGCTGCAACTGAAGCTTATTGCAGGGTCTTTGCTTGTGACCCAAGCTTTTCACACTCTTTCCATGAGATGCACTGTGCACTCGCACTGCTGCACACCACGCACCTCTGATATTTGAGCTACATGTCCAGAGCTCCTCGCCAGTGGTCCAACACAGAATGATGCCCCTCATACAGGGACAAGATTCCCAATATCCTCGGCTGCACCCCGAAAACCTGATGCTTCACAACAGTGTTATTGCTTGCGACCAGTACATGGGGACTCGAACATAGCAGGCTGACTTGTGCCTGGCGTCAGATGCACCTATGAAGATGTGCCGTCTAGGGGCAACCCCACAGAGGTTGTCACTGTCCTGCATTACTGCGGCTACCAGGGTGGGAATCACAGCCCTGCTCCTCGCACTACCCACGTACCTCACACTCCTTGCAGTGTCCTTCCCGGCAGCCCAAATACTTTACACTCCAACCGTGGCCAGTAGAGCAACGTGCTCGAGCGCTTCACGCAGCATTCTCACAGGGCCAAAGCTCCTTGGTGTCCATTCATGTGCGACAAGCACTACAAACTGACCTGCACACCAGCAAAGCTGCTTGCAATGCCCTTGACACAGTCCCAGCTCCTTGCAGTACTCTGGACAAAGCTCCAAGTCCTACACTGGCGAGTAAAATGCACTTGTGCTATGGCCCAGGGAAGAAAAGGAGCACAGCAGAAGCACCGCAGTCTCCTACACAAAGAGGAGAGCAGTGGCCGAGTCCACTTTCTCCTGGGCTCCGAGGCTTTGCCGTTGTGGGGAGAGGGAGGGGACCTGCAGCTGTCCATGCTGCAGTGGTTCAAACAAAGGGAACATGAGTTTCTTAATCAAAAGAAAATTAACAGGAACCAGCAGCTTAGTTTTCAGACTGGCCAAAGGAAATTGGCAAAGCTCCCGCTGTTGGCAGTTCACAAAGTGAAGCTGCGAGGAGCTAGCACTGACGCTGCGAGGAGCCAGCACTAGAGCTGCGAGGAGCTAGCACTGACGCTGCGAGGAGCTAGCACTGGAGCTGCGAGGAGCTAACGTTGAAGCTGTGAGGAGCTAGCACTGGAGCTGTGAGGAGCCAACACTGAAGCTGCAGTTTTTGTAGCTGCTCAGTCACAAGAAACTACTGAAGTGCTGAATACTGAAATAGCACTGGGACTTCCGCCCAGCCCTGGGAGAGAGTAGAAATGCACTCTTGCGCGCCCAAATATGGGGAATTTTAAAACCAAGCATTACGCTACAATGAGTTGGCGTGGGGGTACTGCAGGGGGTCGCGAGTGGTCTGCTCCTGCACAGACTTCGAAGCCTTACAGCATATCACCAATCACCTAAGCTTGGAGTTGAGAAGGTAAGGCAATGTGATAATTGGAGTACGATTGTGGGTGAAACTAAAAGAAAAGCAAAAACACACAATGCCACGGGGCTGTCTGCTTCTAGCTGGAACAGACTGCAAGCCTGAAGGACAAACGAGAAATGCCGCAAAGGCGAGTAACACCAAAGCAGAAGCAAAATGATGAATGGTAAAAAAAGCACCACAGGTGGACACGCTTTGTCCTATGTCGTTAAACTGCTTAATTGCTTGTTTGACCAAAGCTAGATTAATAGGACGCCAAAACGTATTAACTGTGATAACACAGCTGAGTGGGGTGAGGCCCTGCTTTAACAGGGCATGAAACCTGCAGATTCCATTGTCAGTAAGGCTAACAAGGTGCTTTACATTTTCAGGTGTTGCCTATGGACAGCTTCTAGCGGTCTGTCGCGCAAGACCAATTGTGGACAATACCAATACTTACAGTGTGGGTCAGCCTTCTAGTCAATTTCAGTTGCTTGCTTCTAGTTTGACACCTTTTCTTTCACTACCTGTGCTTGCCACGGCCCTGTAACATAGATCTCTACCATCATTTTGACCGAATAACATCTATTCTTTCACAGTCAGGGAACTAGTTTTAAGTCTGGTCTGACACTGACCTATTGTTACCAATTCTGTATACTACCAAGAGCGTGAGCATTGGTGTCCCCCATAGAAGCACTACTGTCTCACCACATACTTTTACTCTTGCGGAGTGCTTGCATTGCTATGCATGAGGCACTATTTCACATCACAAAAGTGCACTGCAATCATCACACAATAAATCCCCTGTCTCACAGATGCACTGTATACAGACATCATTCATTTTTTCACTGCATCAGGTTAAAAAAATATATGTTTTAGTCAGGACTCAAAATGGAAGACAGACCTATTGTTTTTGCCAATGCATATTTCTTTTGATTTCAGTATCCTTTTCCATTGCACTGCTCTTTTGTTGATCCCTGTCCCTTCTCCGTCCTTTTTTTCTTTAATTAAATAGGTCTCTCAAAACTTTTAGTTGGCTGTGTCAGCAGTATTTTACAATCGGGCCACTTCTTTCTCTACAATATCTTTCAAAATCCTTTATGTACATTATTTTTTACCACTCCAAGATCAATGTCCATTATTTTAGAACTGTAAATTAAAATAAACAAATATATGCTGTTGCATCATTATATAAGCGCATGCATTCATGGTTGATGCATCTGTGCATATTGATCCTCACACATAGCGTTATGATGCAAATGTATGCATGTGCACATGTGCATAATCACATGGTGGAATTTTTGTTTTGCCCATGCTGTTCACCATCTGCTTCAACCATTTTCTTTTTTTACCCGATGCTGAGGAACATCATTAAAAGAAGTGGCGATTAGATCGATTGCCTTTGCCAATGCTTATATAGGCTGGCATGGACTGCTTAACTTGGGTGAAACGACGCACAGGATCTAAGCAATAATAGAACAACTGAACTCATTGGATGTGCTACAGAAGTGGTAAATATGGTTTCGTGAAATGATTTAAGACTACCATTTACATAAATGTGTCTGTAACGTACAAATGGCCAAATAGGATTATCACATCAAAGGAGATATTAAAAATAATCAAAAAAGAGAACACTTACACAGGTACATTTTGCATGCATTAAGAAAGTTGTTAAAAAAAGATGCTGGTGAGAAGCACCTCTACGAGTAAAAGCAGAGCTGTAATGTTAAAAGTTACAGGTTTTATCACGTCTTGCAATTATATAATATATATATATATAATATATAATTGCACATATATACACACACTCACTGAAAAAACCATATGTTTCAGGGATGTTATAGTTAGTTGGACATTTGACTCATAGAAAACCATAGAAATACCCCTCGCACACCCGCAATGCACTGCTGATGACGTCACATATTACATCATTCATGACATGGTCAGTGACATCACTGATGACATCTCAAATGACATCACTGATGACATCATCCAGTGAAAGTGTGTTTCTATAAAATGTAAATATGTTTTTTATATATATGCCAAGGTGTTTTGAAGAATGAATGGGTGTATAAGAGTCAGGATGGATGATTAAGTAGGTGTGTGACTGACTGTATAAGTGAGTGATTAATTGTGTCTTGCTTAATTCATGTGTTAGCGACTGATACAGACATTCACACAGTTTAGGTTGTCAGTTGGTGTGTAAGCAGTTCCAGGGTTTGGTTAGCAACTAAATGAGAATCTATATGAGCTTTTGATTGCTTGTCTGAGTACCTCTATGGGTGCCTGAGTGTCTGTGTAGGTGGGTGGGGGGTGTGACTGTGCATAGATGTGTGAGTGGATAATTCACTGGGTATATGTGTTCAAGTCTGTATCTGTGAAGGGCTGTATGGCTTGGTGAGTGTGTGTATGAGTGTCTTGGTGAGTAAATGGATGCCTCAGTGGTACATGTGTGAGTAACTCCACATATGAAAGGCAGTATATACGAGCGTTGGACTGTATAAATGACTATATGTGAGAGTGAGTAATTGTGAAAGTGCCTGTATGGATCAGTGTGTGCTTGTATTAGTTATTGTATTAGAGTGCAAGTATGTGTTAGTATATTTTTAAATAAGTGACGTGGTAGGTGTAGAACTGTACAGGTGAGTAAATGAAAGTGTGATTGATTATTTCCATTATTGACTAGGTGTGTGAATAACTATGAATGAGAGGCGGTATGTGAGTGTCTGTAGAGATATGTGACTAGATATGATAATGCTGTATTGATGGCTGACAGTATGTATGAGTGACTGTATGGGTGAATGAATGGATGTGTGTGTAGACCTAGGAATTAGTGAGTGGATATGTACTAACTGGTATTGGTGTGTTCATGGTTTCGAATATTATAGTCTGTATTTTAGAGTGGGTGTATCAAGTGTTATATTAGGGTCTGATAAGGTGCATCAGATTTTGTCTTGGATGAGGTCATCAGTGATGTCATTTGAGATGTCATCAGTGATGTCACTGACCAGGTCATGAATGATGTAATATGTGACGTCATCAGCAGTGCACTGCAGGGGCGCGAGTTCTAGTTAGCTCAAATAACTATAACAGGGGAATTTCTATGGTTTTCTACAAGTCAAATGTCCAACTAACTATAACATCCCTGAAACCTATGGTTTTTTCAGTGAATTTAAAAGGTTTTTCAAATGCTAATTTCTAACTATACCGTGCCTGAAACCTATGGTTTTTTCAGTGAATTTCAAAGGTTTTTTTAAATGCTAATTTCTAATTATAATGTTCATTAAACCTATCTTTTTTTCTGTGTTTAATGATCAACCCATTCTCAACTTGGTGAAAACTGCAAATCTCAAACACTCTCCCATCGATACCTTACGCCAACAAAATCGCCACAAACGAGAGCCACAACTAACGCTAATGAAATGCAAAGTAGGAGTTCCCGTGCAAAACAAACACGAACACACCACTTCCCCATATTTTCAACGACCAGCCAAATCTGCAATGCGATCCAAAAAGCAGGCGATAAGCCAAGTTAGCAGTAACAAATTAACATCAACCTTTAACTGGTGTAAGGAGGTCGACTATCTACTCCGTGAATTGGACCCAACTCACAGCCACATCTAAAGACCAACACGTGATAGAGCTACTCATCATGCAGGTCTGACACGCAACAAGCTCACAACACCCAGCACCACCACCACCAGAACCTCCCCCCGCACCATCCCCCCTACTACCACCAAGGCAGCACAAAACAGGACAACGGACCTTCCCAAAACACCATGGCCCTCAGCCACACAATAGCGGAATGTTGGGAGATGTGGCAACCAACTATATATGAAAGAGGCAAGTCACCCTTCAACATTAAAGCACACAATGCCAAGTGTAACGCTGATGTGCTGCACAGACCTCACTATGCAAAGCACAAACCTCTCCATGTGGAGATATACTGTTGATACTTGTAGTGTAGTGCACAGTGGACGCAACCATGTTACCTCAGGCAGTAGGGAGGATCTCGGTCATGTAGCTGTGTTGTCCCCCCCCTGGAAGCGGAGTGGGCTGCTCCAACGTACGCCACTCCAGCATAGCAGTATGAATAAATAGGCCAGGCCCTAGGCGTGGTTCACTTGAGGGAAGACCAACGAGTCAGTCACAGCGGCAGCCCTCACCCTGGCACGTGGCTGCCACCATAATCGCGGGCCTCCTCGACACAGGCCCCCCGTAAATCCAGGGGCACAGAACCGCAGACTTATGTCTGTACCGACTACTGCCTTCGATCTACACTGCGGACAGCAGCGCTCACAATTCAGATGCAGTGGCGATTGCAGATGTCGCAGTGCAGTTCGCAAGACTCTTTGCTTCCAGTGCGGCCCGCCCAGACCACGCATCATCGCACGGTGCACACACGCTGTGTGCTTCAGGTGCTACTAACTCACTGCACCATAAATCATCGCCACGTAGCTGTGCGCCCATCCTGACCGCTGCCTCCGCCCTACACTGAGGTTACACGGTTAACAATTCAAGATTAGTAGCAACGCAAATTGTGTAAGACACTATAATGGGTTAAGAGGACCAAATGCTCCCAAACTGTGCAGCTCAAGTCAACCTCACCTGCCTGTGGGCCTTTGCTGACCGCTGCCTCTGGCCTACACTGTGGAAGACCGACGACACGTGGTGCCAACTAACCCTGTTCAACACAAGCCGATCCCATATGTGTAAATGTGTCCCGAGTCCTGAATTGCAGCGACCACAGCACCAGATTCCCTTCGATCATTGAGGGGTATTTCCATATGGAAGGCCGGCGACACATGGTGCCACTGAACCTGCACTACGCAGGCCGGTGGGGCCACCAATGTATGCACGTGGCTGTGGGCCCTTGCTCACCGCTACCTCTGGCCTACACTGTGGAAGACCGGCGACAAATGGTGCCACTAACCGTCTTCAACATAATCCGATCCCACATGTGGAACTGTGTCCCGAGTTCTGAATGGTAGTGACCCTAACTCCGTGAGACAACCACAGCACCAGACTCCCTTCGATCAGTGAGGCATATTTCCATATGCAACGGCGGTGACACGTGGTGCCAATAACTCTGTTCAACATAAGCCGATCCCACATGTGTAACTGTGTCCTGTGTCCTGAATGGCAGTGACCCCCAGTCCGTGGCAGTGACCACAGCACCAGACTCCCTCTCATCAGTGAGGCATACATCCATATGCAAAGACAACAGCACGTGGTGCCACTAACCCTGTTCAATACAAACCGATCCCACATGTGTAACTGTGTCCTGAACGTCAGTGACCCGAACTTCTTAACAGCGACCACAGCACCACACTCCCTTCGATTAGTGAGGGATATTTGAATATGGCAGGCCGGCGACACGTGGTGCCAACTAACCCTGTTCAACACAAGCCGATCCCATATGTGTAAGTGTGTCCCGAGTCCTGAATTGCAGAGACCACAGCACCAGAATCCCTTCGATCATTGAGGGGTATTGCCATATGGAAGGCCGGCGACACGTGGTGCCACTGAACCTCCACTACGCAGGCCGGTGCGGCCACCAACGTATGCATGTGGCTGTGTGCCCTTGCTTACCGCTACCTCTGGCCTACACCACAGTCAGCACACCTCACAATTCAGATAGAGTCCTGATTCCACATGACGCAGTCCAGTAGCCAAGACACATTGCTCACAGTGCGGCCCGTCCACACCAAGCATCATCACAGGCTCATACAGTCTCAATACTTCAGGTGCCACTAACCTTCTTTAACACAAGCCGATCCCACATGTGTAACTGTGTCCTGAGTCCTGAATGGCAGTGACCCCAACTTTGTGGCAGCATCCACAGCACCAGTCTCTCTTCAGTCTAATTTGTTGTTCTTTTCTTTAAATAATTTTTTTTATTTGTAAATCTATACATGACTAAGATTCTTCTTTGTCCAACCGCACAGGGACACTGCCAGGCCCAAGAAGGTTGTTGGGGGTATGATGGTAATGTGGGAAGAGGGTGCGTTAGCTGCTGATGTGGGGAGAGGCAGCATCAAAGGGGTATCTAAAACAGAAAGAACTCCGATATGTTTTCACAAATGCCTCGGACAAATGCCAGCTGACGGACTGAATCACAAAATGGTTTTTCAATGCTTATATAGTGTGAGTTATAAACAGTTCGCACCCAGGCTCGCCAGCTGCGGCCTGTCTGCTCGACTCACAGAAGCAGTACTATGAGCCATCCGTGTTATTGTAGCTATCATGCCCTGTTCCGTCGTACGCCTCGCCACTGTGATTACGTTCCGACGTTGGCCCGACATAGCTACCTGTCGCAGGCGTACTCGCTGTTGGTGTGCAGGTTGGTGGTCTAGTTCTCAACATCTCACGGCCACTCCCCCAGGGCAGGTTTGCACACACACCACACCCATCCGGCACATGCGTCACAGGCCATGTGACCATGCAAATATAATAGATCGACAAAGTCACATCCTTTGCCGGTGCTGACTAGATGGTGGATGCTCCACGTGTCTCAACCATAAAGAGTCTTTGAAAAGTTGCGCAGAAGGTTAGTCGCACCCTGATCTGTATAGCCATCAGGGGCCTACCACCCCCTTGGCACAGACTTCAGATGCACAGGGTTAGTGCTACCCGAAGCTCATATGGCCATCAGGGGCCTACCACCACGTGGCACGAACTTAACTTCCACAGGCTTAGCGGCCCCAAAAGCTGATGTGGTCTCCGCCATTGATGACTCAGCGACATGTGTGAGATCTGCCGGGCCATGGAGAAGATGATGTGGTCTCCGCCATTCATTACTCAGGACTCAGAGACATATCTGGGATGAGTTTTAACGGGCACCTGGAGTGCCCACTGCTGCACACTCCGGTGGCACCAGGTAATTATTTGCTCATGGATGCACAGAGGCGGCAGCAGTTAGTCTCTCTCTCTCTCTCTATTCTCCCTTCTCCCTTCCTCACTCCCTTTCTTTCCCTCTCTTTTTCTCTCTGGCTTTTTTTTCCTTCTCTGTGCCTCTCTCCTTTGATATGCCCATTACACATGTCCTTATTGTGTGCTTAATTTTCCAGGCTCGGTCGTCGATATCCATGGTCCCCACAGGAGTGTTCCGCCTTCTTGTTTTCTATTATTTTTGTTACATTTTGTTTATTAGTTTATCATATATATATATATATATATATATATATATATATATATATATATATATATACACACTGAAAAAACCATAGGTTTCACACACGTTATAGTTAGGAATTAGCATTTAAAAAACCGTGCAAATTCACTTAAAAAACCATAGGTTTCACACAAGTTATAGTTAGCTGTACATTTCACTCGTAAAAAACCAATGAAATTCCACGTTATAGTTAGATCAGGTAACTATAACTTGCGCAACCGCAATGCACTGCTGATGACGTCACATATTACATCACTTATGACATGGTCAGTGACATCACTCATGACATCAATGATGACATCTGAAATGACACATTGTGCATTGCGGTTGCGCAAGTTATAGTTACCTGATCTAACTATAACGTGGAATTTCATTGGTTTTTTACGAGTGAAATGTACAGCTAACTATAACTTGTGTGAAACCTATGGTTTTTTAAGTGAATTTGCACGGTTTTTTAAATGCTAATTCCTAACTATAACGTGTGTGAAACCTATGGTTTTTTCAGTGAATTTGTACGGTTTTTTAAATGCTAAGTTATGTATTTATTTTTTGCGCACGGTGCGCTTCGCGCACCGAGCGCCCACGTTGCGCATTTCGTACCGTGCACGCCTCTCCATTTTTTACAAAATATCAATTGTTTTTTTCTCCCTTGGGGGTCCTTAGATTTATATATTAAATGTGATTGTTAATTCTATTTTTTTTTATATTTTTTTTAACCGTACGCGTACGGTAAGCTTACCGTACGCGCACTCCGCGATTTTTTTTTAAAATTATTAAATTTATTTTTCATACTTTTTGGTCCTTTGTGAACCCCCTGACGAACGCTAGGGGATCTGCAACTCTCTTCGTTGCCCCCTTTTCATGTTATCAACCTTTGTTTTTCAGTGCGAGAGACAGAAAATGGCGGCCGATACTTTCTGATTTCGACCGATTCGAATGTTTACAGTCATGTAACCGCCAATCAGAATTGAGCTCGCGCACGGCACCGTACGCGTACGGTAAGCTTACCGTAAGCGCACGGAGCGCGCTTACAGATATATATATTGATTTAAATGCTATTTTCTCAGGACCTACTGAACAGATTTACACCAGACCTGCAAAAGGCACATCCCTGACCTGAGGACTACCTCTCTGCCCAATTTCAAGTAATTCTGTTCAGCCGTTCGGGCTGTAGCTCGGACTGAAGGTCCTATGGGAAAATGCATGGGGAAAACGCGTTTTGGGACCCCCTTTTTTCTCAGCCCCCGCTTGACGAATCCCCCCGAGACTTTCAGGGTAGGAGCGGAGCGTAGCGCCCCATTAGTTTTGAAAAATTCGCGAGGATTCGTCAACCGGCGCCAAAGTTATTCCAAATAGAATGTTGCGGATTTCCTATGGAAACACGGTCCTAACTATAACTATCTACTGGCGACCGCCAGTAGATAATATATATGTTAATAAAAAAAGAAATTTTGCAATTAGTTTTTCATTTATCGTTTACATATATACTTATAAAAAAATAAAGTTTAAAAAAAATTAATAAAGTTTTTGGTTGTTCTCTTCACTGCTGTGTGACTCTTTCTTGTTCTTATTACTGTTATTTGATGGAGTCCACCATGGTGTTAAATTTTGGGGCACTTATCGTGGGAATACTGGTGATGTCGGCAGTTTACACCAACTTCTGAATAGTGTGTTAGATTTATCTCAACTTTACTTCCATTAAAGTGCTGATAATGAAATGCAGACGAGCCGTTCCTGTACAAAAAGACACAAGGTGCACCTTTGCGATTTATTCTAAATACTAAAATCCTGTATTGAATTGCACTGAGGTAGTGGCTGCCCTTACAGTGTACACACAAAATAAATTAAGAACTCTCATTGTATTTATATTGATTGGGAATAGTGCGTCAAGTGCTGGATCTTGACAAGATACACTGCTCAGTTCGTATATTGTTCTGCACACGAAAAAAATCACATCACAACTTTCACACAAACGGCAATGCGAAACAAATTCCGGCGATATGCCACGTTAGCACCAGGTATTTTACACCTGCTTTCTGCTGGTGTTAAGCAGGACGACTATCTGCACAATGAAACGGAACACCGCCAAGAGCCACACCAGAACACCCATAGGTGCCATAGAATCAATGAGCATGATGCAGGGTTACCCATGAGGGCCACAAGACTCATCGCAGCAACTCCAGGACCGCCAACACCCCCCCAAACCCGCATCTGAGCAAGTGTGTCCCTGTGGTCATTGTCTTAGCATGAGAGGCACGAGCCCTGCAACATCACAGTGTGCTGTCACCTCAGCGTTGGCAGTGAGCCTGGACATGTAGCTACGCATGCATCCTCCTGCATGCACAACCGGCATGTGCTGGTCCGGAGTACACAGGTCAGCGCAGGGGTGTGCCTATCCGGCAAGGGGAACAGGGTGTCTCGGACATGTCCGTGTACAGGAAGTGCGGTAAGTGTGTCTGTGTTCTGGTGTGGCCTGCCAAGGCCGCAGCACTCGATGTTGTAAAGTGCCATGCACCACCTCCAAACGGCACTGTGATGGTGTAGTTTGAATGTAGCAGGACATACGCGAATAGGCATTACAATGGTGTGCCGTACGAGTGCACGAGATAAAACAGCGCACCGTAGAAAAGTGTGGGGGCTCTTGGGAGGGAGAAGCAGCTGTTTGGCAATGTAACACACAGTGAACTCGCCCATGTGCCACATGCTGGGCATCTCATCCATGATAACCACGGTCGCAGACATCCCACAACACCAACGACCGGCCTTTGTACACATCCTGTATGAATGCAGCGTGGTTTTCACTTCTATGCTCGTTCAGTGGTTGTGACGGGACACTACGGTCAGATCAGGGGGCACAAGGGGGTACGGACTGGTGGACCCCGGTATCGCGTGTTCCTAACGTTCTCCCCTCTCAACAGGATGAGTAGGCATCGGATACTGAAGACCGGCTACTATTAGCCGATGCGGTGCCCTTTAACTGGGACGATCTGGGAACACAAGCTCCGCCCCTAGACGACGTCACGCAGGCCGGGACTCCAAAAGGAGGAGGAACCAGGAAGTGGGGGGACGGCGATCCCAGGAGGAAGGACGGAGACGAACGGAGCGGAGAAGGAGACTAGGACACAGACGAGGCAAGAGAGCGAGAGCAGGCGGAGAAAGGAGGAACGAGAGCCGAGAGGACCAGCGGCTACGGACCCCGCGAAGCGCCCAGCCACGTTCCCAGGGGAGGAGCGTGGCTTGGACAGGTACGGGACCGGGTAGCAGGTTGGATGGGAAGGCGGGAGTGCCCGCGTTAACCGAACGACCCTAGTTTAAACCTATCCCACTATTCTTTAGTTATAAACCCCTCACCTTTACTGACACTCGAGTCAACGTTTTTGTTGTACACACTGAAGGTGATTCCTCACTCCTGGTCCCTGGTGGTAGGCGCGACATATATATATATATATATATCTATATCTCGAGACTAATATCGTCCCTTATCTTTCTCTTCTTCTGGGGCATACCGGGAGCCGACCTCATGACAGGAGAAGGGGCCGCAGAGTGAACCAGACCACCCCAGAGGCCCACGGAGGTCTAAACACCACGGATCCCGCCACCTTTGCGAGGGAAAGGCTAACCAGCCGGACTAAAAGAAAACTCGTAACAAAAATACCAAGACCTCGTGTAGTGTCCCTCCTTGACACCCCGTCACAACTGGTGTCAGAAGTGGGATTTACATCTCACTCCGTCTGTGATCAAAAGATGGAGGCCCTCGTGCAACACTTAATCCAGGGGCAAGAGAAACTCAGTTGGGCCGTGGAGAGACAGATGACATCCGCCCAGGCGGATAGGGAGCTCTTTCAAAACTCTATGAAAGCCCACCTTGAGTCCTTACCAAAGGCCACACCGGAACCCGACGAACCAGTACCCGTAGAACGGCGGCTACCCTGTTCCAGCTCGGCCGGAGTGTCCCTACAAAAGTATGTCACTGGGGAAGACCCGGACGCCTTTCTGACCAACTTCGAGCGAGCAGCTCGCGCATGGCCAGAAGAAAAATGGCCCTTCTTTCTGGCACCACTCCTGTCTGGGGAAGCCCAGGCCGCTTATCAGGTGGCCAACCCCAGCGGTATGACCGGTTATCAAACCATTAAAGAGGTCATCCTGGAACATCTGGGGCTCGATGCCGAGGCCTACTGAAGCAAGTTCAGAAAAGAGAGGGGTTTGCAGGGGGAAAACCCAAAGACTTTATATTTCCGTCTAAAAATGGCCGCTGACAAGTGACTCAAGCCAGAGTCTAGCTCAAAAGAGAAGATTATGACCAAGATTTATATGGAACAATTTTTGGAAGCCTTACCGTTCGGGACACAAAAATGGTTGAAACAACACCCCCATTTAACTCCCGAACAAGCGGTAGACATGGCCAAGTATTTCGCAAGGGCCCAACCCCGCTCCTATCCACTGGAACTGGAGAAATCTAATAAACACCCGATGGGAGGTAGAAGCAAGAGAAAGATGGCCCTACCTCCTGCCATACCCCGACCCAAGACCACTCGTTCCGAAGTGCCCCTACCCAAAGGCCCTAAGTGTTTCGAGTGCGGCGAGTGGGGCCACATCGCCAGACTTTGCCCACGAAAAAGGATGGAAGAGCCCATGGACGTGGGGTACCTACCCAGGAGCGTCCTATACTCAGCTGAGATGGGTGCATCGTTTTACGTACGTGTGGGGATGAATGGCATCACACTGAATGCTCTTTTAGACTCGGGATGCCGACAGACGGTGGTCCGAAAAAAACTAGTGTTGCCCCACCAATATCTACCCCAACGAATCGTACACATAAGGTGCATGCACGGGGAGGTCAGGCCCTATCCCTTGGCCCTAGTACCCCTGACTCCCTTAAACGGACCCGCATGTACGGTGAGGATGGGGGTGGTTGACTCCCTACCCGAGGATGTAATTTTGGGGGTGGACAACCCAGACTTTCGAACAATGTTCAAGCATACTATGGAATAAGAGACCAAGGGACTAGAGGCGCCCACCCCGGGTCTCGTCACTGCTGAACCTTGGATAATAGACCGAAGCTTCCGCTTCGCACAGTCTAACGACCGCACCCTGTTTAATGCCTGGGAAAGTGCTCACCTCAACCAGACACATCCCAGAGAAACATATCCCAGGTTTGTAATAACAGACGAGCTGTTATACCGGGAAGGGAAGAAAGGAGGGGGATCGTCAGCTGTTAGTACCCCAGCCCTTTAGGGACCAGATACTGTTCTTCTCACATGCACATCTCACAGCTGGTCATTCAGGGAAGGAGAAAACCACTAGCGGGGTACTGCGGTTTTTCTATTGGCCAGGGGTATTTAGGGACATAGAGACATATTGCCAAACATGTGACGTCTGTCAGAGAAGGTCCTCCTATAAACCCGTAGCCGCCCCGTTACAACCCATGCCCATTATAGGTGTCCCCTTTGAGAGGGTGGGTATGGATTTGATAGGTCCGCTTCCTCGCACTAAGAGAGGCCATCTACACGCTCTCGTTATCGTGGATTATGCCACCAGGTTCATAGAGGCGTTTCCCCTAACCTCCCCAACCACTAAGAACGTGGCCGACAAGGTGATAGAGTTGTTTTCCCGTGTAGGGTTCCCGAAGGAGGTGGTGATGGACCAAGGTACCCCTTTTACGTCCCGCCTGATGAGAGGTATGTGCAACCCTAGACATCCATCAGTTACACATATCCGTGTACCATCCACAGACGGATGGGCTGGTGGAAAGATACAACCGCACCTTAAAATCCTCCCTAAAGAAAATGCTGACGGCGGAAAGACGGGACTGGGACAAGCTACTTCCCTTGGCCTTATATGTGTTAAGGGCACAAGTACAAAGCAGTACGGGGTATTCGGCTTTTGAGTTGCTATATGGAAGACAGCCCAGGTCCTTGTTGGAGAGGACGAGAGATGCGTGGATAAATGAAGACAGCCAAGACCACCGGTCTTTACTAGACTACACCTCACAACTAAAGTCGAAAATCGGAAAACTTCGGGAACTCGCACATTCCAATATGGAAAAAAGCCAAGCCAAGCAAAAGAGATATTACGACCAAGGAAAAAAGCTCCAGACGCTACAAGTGGGTGAGTGGGCCCTCGTGTTGCTGCCCTCCAGCTCCAGTAAATTCAAGAGTGAATGGCAAGGACCTTACCTGGTGACGGAAGCGATAGGACGCACAAATTATAAGTTACAGGTGACCCCCTCCAGAACGCAAAGCTATCATATAAACTTGCTCAAGAAGTGGCTAGGGTCCCCTCCGAAAACTGCCCATTTCTTAATACCCTCTTATGGCCAGAAGGCCTCCACGGTGGGCTCCTTGGTGGTAAACCCCGAATTACAGGACGTGCAAAAGGAACATCTAAGAGAGGCACTCCGTCCCTTCGAAGACATCTTCTCGGACTCCCCGGGGAAAACACACCTAGCAGAACACTCAATTGAAACCAAACCCGGAAAAGTAGTGAGACAAAAGGCCTACCGAGTTCCCGCTGCAAAAAGAGAAGCTATCCAGAACGAAGTGAAAGACCCTCCATCAGTCCATGGTCCTCACCGATCATGATGATTCCCAAACCCGACGGGTCATCCCGATTCTGTATGGATTTTAGAGCGTTGAACAGCATTTCTACATTCGATGCCTACCCGATCCCGCGCGTGGACGACTTGATTGAAAAGATTGGAGAAGCCACATACATAACAACGTTTAACCTCACAAAGGGGTACTGGCAGGTGCCCCTCCGGGAAGAAGACCGGAAAAAAAACGCCTTTTCTACCGACCTAGGGCTCTTCGAGTTCACAGTCTTGCCGTTTGGGCTCCACGGAGCCCCGGCAACCTTTCAGAGGCTAATGAACCAAGTGCTGTTGCCCTACTCCTCCTTTAGCTCGGCGTACTTGGACGACATAGTGATGTTTAGCCAGTCCTGGGAGGGACATCTGCAACATGTTAAGACGGTACTCAACGCCCTTCGCCAAGCAGGTTTGCACATAAACGCTCGCAAATCCAGAGCTGCTTTTCACCGGGTACAATATCTAGGGTATGTCCTGGGGGACGGGGTCATATCTCCCCAAGAAAAAAAGGTCACGGCTATAGTAAACACCCCCTTCCCGTCCACAAAAAAGGAACTACGGGGTTTTTTGGGTTTAATTGGCTACTACAGGCGCTTTATTCAATCTTTTGCTGACCTAGCCTCCCCCTTAACTGATCTCCTCCGAAAAGACTGTTCCACACATACCCGCAGGCATCCCTCTGCTGAGACACTGAAGGCGTTTAGGGAACTAAAGGAAGCCATCACTTCGGCCCCGGTGCTTATATCCCCCAACTTCCAGAAGCAGTTTATCCTAGCCACTGACGCTTCAGAAACCGGGATTGGGGCGGTATTGTCCCAAACCGGTGACGATGGGCACGAACACCCGATCCTCTACGTCAGTCGCAAATTATTCCCCAGAGAAAGCTCTTATCCCACGATTGAGAGGGAGTGTTTAGCGGTCAAGTGGGCGGTGGAAAAGCTGCGGTATTACCTAGAGGGGAGGCCATTCATCCTGTACACGGACCATGCCCCATTACAGTGGATGTATCGGAATAAAAGCAATAACCCCAGGGTCCTCTGCTGGTTTTTATCCCTGCAGCCCTTCTCGTTCTCTGTGCTCCACCGCAGGGGTCGGGACAACAGTAACGCTGACTTTCTCTCTCGGTCCTCCCCTCTCCCCGAGCAGGAGCAGCCAGGGGGGTTGGTATGTGACGGGACACTACGGTGGTGTGTGGTTGTGTGTGGGGTTGTGTGTGGTTGTGTGTGGTTGTGTGTGGTTGTGTGTGGTTGTGTGTGGTTGTGTGTGGTTGTGTGGTGTTGTGTGGTGTTGTGTGGTGTTGTGTGTGTGTGTGTGTGTGTGGTTGTGTGTGTGTGTGTGTGTGTGTGGTTGTGTGTGTGTGCGGTTGTGTGTGTGCGGTTGTGTGTGTGCGGTTGTGTGTGCGGTTGTGTGTGTGCGGTTGTGTGTGCGGTTGTGTGTGCGGTTGTGTGTGCGGTTGTGTGTGCGGTTGTGTGTGCGGTTGTGTGTGCGGTTGTGTGTGCGGTTGTGTGTGCGGTTGTGTGTGCGGTTGTGTGTGCGGTTGTGTGTGCGGTTGTGTGTGCGGTTGTGTGTGCGGTTGTGTGTGCGGTTGTGGGGGTGGTTGTGTGTGTGGGGGTGGTTGTGTGTGTGGGGGTGGTTGTGTGTGGGGGAGGTTGTGTGTGTGGGGGTGGTTGTGTGTGGTTGTGTGTGGTTGTGTGTGGTTGTGTGGTTGTGTGTGGTTGTGTGGTTGTGTGGGTGTGTGGTTGTGTGGGTGTGTGGGTGTGTGGGTGTGTGGGTGTGTGTGTGTGGTTGTGTGTGTATGGTGTGTGTGTGGTTGTGTGTGTATGGTGTGTGTGTGGTTGTGTGTGTATGGTGTGTGTATGGTGTGTGTGTGTGGTTGTGTGTGTATGGTGTGTGTGTGGTTGTGTGTGTGTGGTTGTGTGTGTGGTTGTGTGTGTGGTTGTGTGTGTGGTTGTGTGTGTGGTTGTGTGTGTGGTTGTGTGTGTGGTTGTGTGTGTGGTTGTGTGTGTGGTTGTTTGTGGGGGTGGTTGTGTGTGGGGGTGGTTGTGTGTGGGGGTGGTTGTGTGTGGGGGTGGTTGTGTGTGGGGGTGGTTGTGTGTGGGGGTGGTTGTGTGTGGGGGTGGTTGTGTGTGGGGGTGGTTGTGTGGGGGGTGGTTGTGTGTGGGGGTGGTTGTGTGTGGGGTGGTTGTGTGTGGTTGTGTGTGTGTGGTTGTGTGTGTGTGGTTGTGTGTGTGTGTGTGGTTGTGTGTGTGTGTGGTTGTGTGGTTGTGTGTGTGTGTGGTTGTGTGTGTGTGTGGTTGTGTGTGTGTATGGTTGTGTGTGGGTGCGGGGGGTGGGTGTGTGGGGGGTGGGTGTGTGGGGGTGGGTGTGTGGGGGGTGGGTGTGTGGGGGGTGGGTGTGTGGGGGGTGGGTGTGTGTGGGTGTGGTTGTGTGTGTGTGTGGTTGTGTGTGCGTGTGGTTGTGTGTGTGTGGTTGTATGTGAGTGTGTGGTTGTGTGGTTATATGTGGGTATGTGGTTGTGGGTGTGTGTGTGGGTGTGTGTGGTTGTGTGTGTGGTTGTGTGTGGTTGTGTGTGTGGTTGTGTGTGGTTGTGTGTGCGGTTGTGATTGTGTGTGTGCGCGAGTGTGTGGATGTGTGTGTGGTTACGTGTATGGTTGTGATTGTGTGTGTGTGTTTGGATGAGTGTGTGGTTGCGTGTATGGTTGTGATTGTGTGTGTGAGTGTGTGGTTGTGTGGTTATATGTGGGTGTGTGGTTGTGGGTGTGTGTGGTTGAGTGTGTGTGGTTGTGTGTGTGTGTGTGGTTGTGGGTGGGTGTGGTTGTGGGTGGTTGTGGGTGGGTGTGGTTGTGGGTGTGGTTGTGGGTGGGTGTGGTTGTGGGTGGGTGTGGTGTGTGGGGTTGTGTGTGGGGGGTTGTGTGTGTGGGGGGTTGTGTGTGTGTGGGGTTGTGTGTGTGGGGGGTTGTGTGTGTGGGGGGTTGTGTGTGTGGGGGGTTGTGGGTGTGGGGGGTTGTGGGTGTGGGGGGTTGTGTGTGTGGGGGGTTGTGGGTGTGGGGGGTTGTGTGTGTGGTGGGTTGTGTGTGTGGGGGGTTGTGGGTGTGGGGGGTTGTGGGTGTGGGGGGTTGTGGGTGTGTGGTTGTGTGTGGGGGTGAGGGTGAGTGTGTGGTTGTGTGTGTGTGATTGTGTGTGTGAGTGTTTGGATGTGTGTGTGGTTGCGTGTATGGTTGTGATTGTGTGTGTGAGTGTGTGGTTGTGTGGTTATATGTGGGTGTGTGGTTGTGGGTGTGGGTGTGTGTGGTTGAGTGTGTGTGGTTGTGTGTGTGTGTGTGTGGTTGTGGGTGGGTGTGGTTGTGGGTGGGTGTGGTTGTGGGTGGGTGAGTGTTGTGTGTGGGGTTGTGTGTGTGGGGTTGTGTGTGTGGGGGGTTGTAAGTGTGGGGGGTTGTGTGTGTGGGGGGTTGTAAGTGTGGGGGGTTGTGTGTGTGGGGGGTTGTGTGTGTGGGGGGTTGTGTGTGTGTGGGGTTGTGTGTGTGGGGGGTTGTGTGTGTGGGGGGTTGTGTGTGTGGGGGGTTGTGTGTGTGGGGGGTTGTGGGTGTGTGGTTGTGTGTGGGGGTGAGGGTGAGTGTGTGGTGTGTGTGTGATTGTGTGGGTTATGTTATGTTAGGGTAGCTTATATAGCGCATGGCTACCCCAGCAACGGGGCGTCCCAGCGCTTGCAGACGAGCTAGATACGCAACAACCAAGCCAGGGGTGGGAAGAACCACAGAGAACCGGGCCTAAAGAGTGACAAATAGCCAGGTCTTAATCCTCTTTCTGAAAGACAAGTGATTCGTGATAGCACGAGCTTCAGACGGGATTGTGTTCCACAGTTTCGGGGCCAGATATCTGAAAGATCGACCTCCTGCTCTGCTCCTCCGGATCTTGGGGATGTGGGCCAGAGACAGATCTGCAGAGCGAAGAGCCCGAGTAGGGACATATAGAGTACTTAAGTCTCGCTAAATTTTGGGGCCCGAGGAGTAGAGAATTTTATGAATAAGGCAAAGTGCCTTAAATTGAATGCGCTGCTTTACAGGCAGCCAATGCAGACGATGAAGGATGGGGGAGATGTGACAATTTTTTGGCAAACCAAACAGACTGCGTGCGACCGCATTCTGAGCCCTTTGAAGTCTGTGAATCGTAGATTGATTGGAGCCCAGCATTAGGACATTGCAATAGTCGATGTGTGACAGCACCATGGCCTGAATGATCATCTGGCAAACTTGGGGTTCGAAAAAAACCAAAATAGGTCTCAGAGACCGTAGACGGCCGTAGCACGTGCCTGCCACCTTTTTAACGTGGGAATCGAGATCTAGTCGGTAGTCAACCATAACACCCAAGTTTTTTACTTCCTTCTTAGGGGTAGGTGCAGGGCCTAATACAGGCGGCCACCACTGATCATCCCATTTCTGAGTCTCCTTTCCAACCAGTAGAACCTCCGTCTTGGATGAATTGAGCTGGAGACAATTTTCAGTCATCCAGTTTTCAATGGCCGATAGATCTTCCTGAAATTTAATTTTGTCGGCGTTGGTATCACTGGAAAAGGAGAAGATAAACTGTGTATCGTCCGCATAAGATGTTAATTTGATGTTACGAGCTCTGGCCAATATGGCCAGAGGGCGGACGTACACGTTAAATAAAGTGGGGCTAAGTGCGGACCCCTGGGGAACGCCACAGCACAGCGGAAACCTTCCCGATTTATACGGTGGAGCATGGACCTGAAAGGAGCGGTCCATCAAGAATGAAACAAACCACTCTAGGGCTCCATCTCAGACCCCGATCTCCGAGAGTCTTCTTAAGAGGATCTCATGGGAGACCGTGTCGAATGCTGCACTCAGGTCCAACAGGACCAGTGCCGATGTACCACCTTGGTCCTGTACCTCCCTCAGTTGTTCCGTGATGGCTAATAGGGCCGATTCTGTGCTATGATTCGCCCGGAAACCATTTTGGGAGTCGTCTAAGATTCCATTGCCCTCTAGATAGTTAATCAAGATGAAATTTACATGAGATTCCGCTATCTTGGATAGATAAGGTAGCAAGGATATCGGTCGGAAATGTTCCGGCTTAGAGGGATCCAAAGTGGGTTTCTTTAATAGAGGGACGACCTTAGCATGCTTCCATGATCTAGGTATTGTGGCTGAATCCAGGGTTTTATTAATCAAATTCTGACCTTCTAGCAAAATGGGATCCTTATGAAGTCGCGCCATTTCGTGTTTTACAGGATCCTCAGGGGATCCGGATTTAATTTTTACGGTCAGCCTATCCATCTGGTCCGCTGAAATAGGGGAGAGGGTACAGAGAGAGTGTGGGAGATCTTGTAAGGTCTCGACTATAGTGGGATCGGGGCTTGTCTCAGTCGAGGAAAACGACATATATACCCTGAACTTTATTTATAAAAAAGGTGGCAATCTCATTACAATGGGTATTAGATGTAATCATATTACTGGGGCCTACTGGTATCTTAGTCATGTCTTTCACCATAGAAAATATGGGTTTAGATTGATTTGCACTTGACAGGATCGTGTCAGTATAGTATCTAGCCTTAGCTTTTTTTATTAATTTATGATATTTTTTTGGTTGCAGACCTGAATTTAATTTTGGCTTGGGGGTCATAGGATTTTCTCCAGGCGCGTTCAAGCAGCTTACATTGCTTTTTTTGTTCAGCAAGTGTCTCTGAGTACCAGAGATGAGGTTGTCCACGTTTGGGCTTGGACAGTGTCATGGGAATCAGCTGGTCTAGAGATTTATTAATCCACTCTCTGTATGCGGCATCTGCTTTGTTAGAAAGGATAGACGGACCGGGAGGGTCGGTCGGGGTCAGGAGGAGAGGTCTCCGGGGAGAGCCGTCTCCAGCGATCGTACAGACAAGTAACTTTCCCCCCCACAGACGGATACCACACACGGATAAGGTTCAGGGTTCTTTATAAGCACTTCTTAGGGTACGGTTGAATGGTACAAGGAGGTCTGGACTCAGGGGTCCCCTCGATTCAAGTCTCTCAAAGCAGGGTAAGGGGTAGCGGGACAGTCTGTCTACCAGTCAGGTAGTTTGGATGAGATGATGATTAGCTCACAATCCTCGAGCTTAGTTGGTACGGGCCGCGGCAGCGCCAGCAGGTCCCGGTGGAGATGGTCGGTACACGGTCCGCGGTAGCACCAGCAGGTCCCGGAAAGATGGTCGATGTACGGTCCGCGGCAGCGCCAGCAGGTCCCGGTGAGGATGGTCGTTACAACGGGCCGCGGCAGCGCCAGCAGGTCCCGACGAGGATGGATGTTGTAGAAGGCCGCGGCAGCGCCAGCAGGCAGGACGATGGTTCACAAGAGCGGGCTACGGCAGCGCCAGTAGTCCGTCAAGGCTGAGTTCTCTCGGTGTCTCTCGACTCCAGGATACAACTGCCTTCCTGCTCTGGAGCTGCCCTAGTTATAGGTCTGGCGCCCTTTGATGTCCGGACCCTTGCACTTGGAGGTCGGGGGGTCCGGGATGAGGGAGTCCAGACACCCAGCAGGGGGTGGAGCCAGCGCCTGGGGGAGCTGGAGGGTGATCGGCACCTGGCGGGGGAGAGCCCTCGACGCTTCTTTCTCCCATTGACCTGCCAAGTGGTCCGTTCACCTCCTGGGTGGATGGTGGTGCCGGGATGTCGGGGCCGGCCAGGCCCAGTGTTAGGGTCGGGCCGAGGCCACGCGGCCTCGTGGTGCAGGGCCCAAGATGGCGGCTTGAACCGGCCGGGGGAGCCGGTGGGGCTGGGCCCTGTGATGAGTAGAGGTCCGAGGGCAGAAGATCCGTCGGGAGACGGGGTACAGGTGCTTTTCGTGGGTTATGCCTGGCGGGCCGGAGCTCGGGCCCTGTCGTGCGGGGAGGGAGCAAGCCCTTCGTGTGGCCTGTCCAACATGCTTCCTCCAGATTCACCGGCCAAACAGGGCACGTGGTTTTCAGATTGTCTATAAACAGACTGCTGTCTAATTTGTGCCATGGGCGCCTTGGGATAGGAGGAGGGGGCTGTCTTTTAAAGTTATCAGCTACCTTGATAGAGATATGAACCAGATAGTGGTACGTCCAACTGAGAGGGCTTGGGAGAAAGGCGGTAATGGCCGGAATGTTTGAGAACACTGGGTCCAATAAGTGACCTGCTACATGGGAGGGCCCTTTAACAAGCTGTGTGAGTTGGCATGCTTCTAAATCATCTAAGAGACCTCGCACCGTGGGGGTATCACTGCATTCAAAATGAAGATTTAAGTCTCCCAATAGGCTAAAGTTCGCGGAATTCAGAGTCATAGTGGAGACAGTGGCAACCAGAGATTCCCGAAAGGAACTTACAGGGCCAGGAGGGCGATAAATCAAAAGCCCCGTTAGAGTGAAGGTATCCAAGATCTTTATCTTGAAGAGAGAGCTCTCACAGTCCACAATATTTGCCGGGGAGAGCGAACAAGAAAAAGAGGATTTAAAAATCACTGCTAGACCACCCCCTCTCTTTAAAGGTCTGTTCTGGATTTGTATTAAATATCCTGGTGGAAGGGACAAAGTCGGAATGGCTAAAGTATCTTTAGTTAGCCATGTCTCCGTAAGAAACAGTAGGTCGGGAGTCTGGTCAGCTAAAAGGTCGTAGATATCCTCATAGTGACTGACCAAGGACCTGCAGTTCAAACTAAACACCTTAAGGTGTGTTAACTTGCCAGGGGATGAGGGGGTCACAGTAGTCGCAAAGCCACAATGAGGGCATTGCAACATAGGAGAGCCAGGATGAAAGAGGTGGGGCGTGCAGACTGATTGGTCCCGATAGGATAGAAGCCCCTCCCATGTGTATGTAGGCATGTGTATGTAGGCCTTTGGCGACCCACCGGCTACCCACCGCGCGCGTCCGCTGCGCGGGAAAGTGGCAGTCCGCCTAAATAGGCACCGTCCCAGCCTCTGGTGTGGAACACACCCTCAGGGGGCGGGCCTAGGTCGTGACGCTCGCCACAGCTAACGGCACAAGCCGCGGTGGATCGAGACGCCGACCGTGCAGGTGAATAGAAAATTTAAAACGCACAGAAATTACAACTACTGTTTTAAAAGCGTATTAAACAAATGTGCACCCTGCCGCTAGCTCAGCGCTTCTGAAATGAGCGCGTCCGCGTGTGTGGGTGGGTTGTGTGTGGGGGGGGGTTGTGTGTGTGGGGTTGTGTGTGTGGGGGGTTATGTGTGTGGGTGTGTGGTTGTGCGTGGGGGTGGGTGTGATTGTGTGTGGTTGTGCGTGTGTGTGGTTGTGCGTGTGTGTGGTTGTGCGTGTGTGTGGTTGTGCGTGTGTGTGGTTGTGCGTGTGTGTGGTTGTGCGTGTGTGTGGTTGTGCGTGTGTGTGGTTGTGCGTGTGTGTGGTTGTGCGTGTGTGTGGTTGTGCGTGTGTGTGGGTGTGTGTGGTTGTGTGTGGGGTTGTGTGTGGTTGTGTGTGTGGTTGTGTGTAGGTGTGTGGGTGTGGGTGTGTGTGCGGTTGTGTGTGGTGGTGTGTGTGGGGGGTGTGGTTGTGTGCGAGGGTGAGTGTGTGGTTGTGTGTGGTTGTATGTGGTGGTTGTGTGTAGGTGTGTGTGTGGGTGTGTGTGCGGTTGTGTGCGGGGGTGCATGGTGGGGTGCATGGTGGGGTGCATGGTGGGGTGCATGGTGGGGTGCATGGTGAGGTGCATGGTGAGGTGCATGGTGGGGTGCATGGTGGGGTGCATGGTGGGGTGCATGGTGGGGTGCATGGTGGGGTGCATGGTGGGGTGCATGGTGGGGTGCATGGTGGGGTGCATGGTGGGGTGCATGGTTGTGCGTGTGTGGTTGCATGTGTGTGGTTGTGTGTGGTTGTGCATGTGTGGTTGCGTGTGTGTGGTTGCGTATGTGTGGTTGCGTGTGTGTGGTTGGGTGTGTGTGGTTGGGTGTGTGGTTGGGTGTGTGGTTGGGTGTGTGGTTGTGGGTGTGTGTGGTTGTGGGTGTGTGTGGTTGTGGTTGTGGGTGTGTGTGGTTATGGTTGTGTGTGTGTGTGGTTGTGGGTGTGTGGTTGTGTGTGTGGTTGTGATTGTGTGTGTGAGTGTTTGGATTGTGTGTGTGTGTGTTTGGATGTGTGTGTGGTTGCGTGTATGGTTGTAATTGTGTGTGTGGTTGGGTGCGTGTGGTTGGGTGCGTGTGGTTGGGTGCGTGTGGTTGGGTGTGTGTGGTTGGGTGCGTGTGGTTGGGTGCGTGTGGTTGTGGGGTGTGTGTGTAGTTGTGTGTGTGTGGTAGTGTGTGTGGTAGTGTGTGGTAGTGGGGTTGTGTGTGTGGTTGTGTGTGTGTGGTTGTGTGTGTGTGGTTGTGTGTGTGGCGGTGTGTGTGTGGAGGTGTGTGTGTGGAGGTGTGTGTGTGGAGGTGTGTGTGTGGTTGTGTGTGTGGTTGTGTGTGTGTGTGGTTGAGTGTGTGTGTGGTTGTGTGTGTGTGCTTGTGTGTGTGTGGTTGTGTGTGTGTGTGTGGTTGTGTGTGTGTGTGGTTGTGTGTGCGGTTGCTGGTATGGTTGAGAATGTGTGTGTGTGTGTTTGTGCGTGTGTGTGTGTGTGTGTGTGGTAGTGTGTGTGGTAGTATGTGTGGTAGCGTGTGTGTGTGTGTTGTGTGTGTGTGCTTGGGCATGGTTGTGTGTGGGTGTGGTTGTGTGTGTGGGTGTGGTTGTGTGTGTATGTGGTGGGTGGGTGTGTGCGTGTGTGGTTGTGGGTGGGTGCGTGCATGTGTGGTTGTGGGTGGGTGGTTGTGTGTGAGGTGTGTGGTGGTGCATGGTTGTGGGTGCGTGGTTGTTGGTACATGGTTGTGGGTGCGTGGTTGTATGTGTGTGTGGTTGTGTGTGAGGTGGTGTGTGTGTGTGGTAGTGTGTGTGGTTGTGTGTGTGTGGTTGTGTGTGTGTGTGGTTGTGTGTGGTTGTGTGTGTGTGTGGGTGTGTGCGTGTGTGTGTGCGGTTGTGTGCGTGCGGTAGTGTGCCGTGTGGTTGTGTGGTTGGTTGTGTGTGTGTGGTTGGTTGTGTATGTGTGTGGTTAGTTGTGTATGTGTGTGGTTGTGTGTGTGTGGTTGTGTGTGGTTGTGTGTGTGCGGTTGTGTGCCGTGTGGTTGTGTGGTTGGTTGTGTGTGTGTGTGGTTGGTTGTGTGTGTGTGTGGTTGGTTGTGTATGTGTGTGGTTAGTTGTGTATGTGTGTGGTTGTGTGTGTGTGTGGTTGTGTGGTTGTGTGTGTTTGTGTGGTTGTGTGTGTTTGTGTGGTTGTGTGTGTTTGTGTGGTTGTGTGTGTTTGTGTGGTTGTGTGTGTTTGTGTGGTTGTGTGTGTGTGTGTGGTTGGGTGTGTGTGGTAGCATGTGTGTGGTTGTGTGTGGTTGTGTGGGTGTGTGTGGTTGTGTGTGTGTGTGGTGGGTGGGTGTGTGCGTGGTTGTGGGTGGGTGCATGTGTGGTTGTGGGTGGGTGGTTGTGTGGTGGTGGTGCATGGTTGTGGGTGCGTGGTTGTGGGTGTGTGGATGTGTGGTTGTGGGTGCGTGGTTGTGTGGTTGTGGGTGCATGGTTGTATGTATGTGTGGTTGCATGTGTGGTTGCATGTGTGTGGTTGTGTGTGTGATACTGTGTGTGGTAGTGTGTGTGTGTGGTTGTGTGTGTGTGGTTGTGTGTGTGCGGTTGTGTGCCGTGTGGTTGTGTGGTTGGTTGTGTGTGTGTGTGGTTGGTTGTGTATGTGTGTGGTTAGTTGTGTATGTGTGTGGTTGTGTGTGTGTGGTTGTGTGTGTTTGTGTGGTTGTGTGTGTTTGTGTGGTTGTGTGTGTTTGTGTGGTTGTGTGTGTGTGTGTGTGTGGTTGGGTGTGTGTGTGTGTGGTTGGGTGTGTGTGGTAGCATGTGTGTGGTTGTGTGTGGTTGTGTGGGTGTGTGTGGTTGTGTGTGTGTGTGGTGGGTGGGTGTGTGCGTGCGTGGTTGTGGGTGGGTGCATGTGTGGTTGTGGGTGGGTGGTTGTGTGGTGGTGGTGGTGCATGGTTGTGGGTGCGTGGTTGTGGGTGTGTGGATGTGTGGTTGTGGGTGTGTGGATGTGTGGTTGTGGGTGCATGGTTGTGTGGTTGTGGGTGCATGGTTGTGTGGTTGTGGGTGCATGGTTGTATGTATGTGTGGTTGCATGTGTGGTTGCATGTGTGTGGTTGTGTGTGTGATACTGTGTGTGGTAGTGTGTGTGTGTGGTAGTATGTGTGTGGTAGTGTGTGTGTGGTAGTGTGTGTGTGGTAGTATGTGGTAGTGTGTGTGGTTGTGTGTGTGTGTGTGTGTGTGTGTGTGTGTGTGTGTGTGTGTGTGTGTGTGTGTGTGTGTGTGGGTGTGGTTGTGTGTGTGTGTGCGCATGTGTGCGGTTGTGTGCCGTGTGGTTGTGTGTGTGTGGTTGTGTGGGTGTGTGTGGTTGGGTGTGTGTGGTAGTATGTATGTGGGTGTGTGTGGTAGTATGTGTGTGGGGTTGTGTGTGTGGTAGTATGTGTGTGGTTGTGTGTGGTTGTGAGTGTGTGGTTGTGAGTGTGTGCTTGGGCATGGTTGTGTGTGTGTGGTTGTGGGTGGGTGTGTGCGTGTGCGGGTGGGTGTGTGCGTGTGTGGTTGTGTGTGGTGGTGCATGGTTGTGGGTGCGTGGTTGTGGGTGTGTGGTTGTGGGTGCGTGGTTGTGGGTGCGTGGGTGTGTGGTTGTATGTGTGTGGTTGTGTGTGTGGTTGCGTGTGCGGTTGAGATTGTGTGTGTGTGTGGTTGTGTGTGTGTGGGATAGTGTGTTTGGTAGTGTGTGTGTGGTTGTGTGTGTGGGTGTGTGTGTGGGGTGTGTGTGTGGGGTGTGTGTGCGTGGGGTGTGTGTGGTGTGTGTATGGGGTGTGTGTGTGGGTTGTGTGTGGTAGTGTGTGTGCAGTTGTGTGTGGTAGTGTGCATGTGGTAGTGTGTGTGGTTGGGTGTGTGTGTGGTTGGGTGTGTGTGGTTGTGTGTGTGTGTGTTCATATGTGTGTGGTAGTATGTGTGTGGTTGTGTGTGTGCTTGGGCATGGTTGTGGGAGGTGTGTGGGGGTGGTTGTGTGTGTGTGTGTGGTTGTGGGTGTGTGTGCGCGGTTGTGGGTGTGTGTGCGTGGGTGGTTATGGGAGGGTGGTTGTGGGTGCGTGGGTGCATGGGTGTGGGTGCATGGGTGTGTGTGGTTGTGTGTGTGGTTGTGTGTGTGGTTGTGTGTGTGTATGCTTGGGCGTGGTTGTGTGGGGGGTGGTTGTGTATGTGTGTGGTTGTGGGTGTGTGTGGGTGTGTGGGTGTGTGCGGGGTTGTGTGTGCGGGGTTGTGTGTGCGGGGTTGTGTGTGCGGGGTTGTGTGTGCGGGGTTGTGTGGGTGTGTGGTTGTGTGTGGTGGGGATGTGGGGGTGTGGTTGTGTGTGAGGGTGAGTGTGTGGTTGTATGTGGTTGTGTGTATGTGTGGTTGTGCGTATGTGTGGTTGTGTGTGTGTGGTTGTGTGTGTGTGGTTGTGTGTGTGTGTGTGGTTGTGTGCGTGTGGTTGTGTGTGTGTGGTTGTGTGTGTGTGTGGTTGTGTGTGTGTGTGGTTGTGTGTGTGTGGTTGTGTGTGTGTGTGGTTGTGTGTGTGTGGTTGTGTGTGTGGTTGTGTGTGTGTGCGGTTGTGTGTAAGGGTGAGTGGTTGTGTGTGGGTATGTGGTGTGTGGTTGTGGTGTGTGGTTGTGGTGTGTGGTTGTGGTGTGTGGTTGTGGTGTGTGGTTGTGGTGTGTGGTTGTGGTGTGTGGTTGTGGTGTGTGGTTGTGGGTATGTGGTTGTGGGTATGTGGTTGTGGGTATGTGGTTGTGGGTATGTGGTTGTGGGTATGTGGTTGTGGGTATGTGGTTGTGGGTATGTGGTTGTGGGTGTGAGGCGGTGGGTGTGAGGCGGTGGGTGTGAGGCGGTGGGGTGCGTGGTGGGGTGCGTGGTGGGGTGCATGGTGGGGTGCGTGGTGGGGTGCGTGGTAGGGTGCGTGGTAGGGTGCGTGGTGGGGTGCGTGGTGGGGTGCGTGGTGGGGTGCGTGGTGGGGTGCGTGGTGGGGTGCGTGGTGGGGTGCGTGGTGGGGTGCGTGGTGGGGTGCGTGGTGGGGTGCGTGGTGGGGTGCGTGGTGGGGTGCGTGGTGGGGTGCGTGGTTGCATGTGTGGTTGCATGTGTGTGCGGTTGTGTGCGTGTGGTTGTGTGCGTGTGGTTGTGTGGTAGTGTGTGTGTGGTAGTGTGTGTGTGGTAGTATGTGTGTGGTAGTATGTGTGTGGTAGTATGTGTGTGGTAGTGTGTGTGGTAGTGTGTGGTAGTGTGTGTGGTAGTATGTGTGGGTGTGGTTGTGTGCATGTGTGTGTGTGCGTGGGTGTGTCTGTGTGGGTGTGGTTGTGTGTGTGTGGGTGTGGTTGTGTGCGTGTGTGGTTGTGGATGGGTGTGTGCGTGTGTGGTTGTGGTTGTGGATGGGTGTGTGCGTGTGTGGTTGTGGGTGTGTGGGTGTGTGGTTGTGGGTGTGAGGCTGTGGGTGTGAGGCTGTGGGTATGTGGCTGTGGGTATGTGGCTGTGGGTATGTGGCTGTGGGTATGTGGCTGTGGGTATGTGGCTGTGGGTATGTGGCTGTGGGTATGTGGCTGTGGGTATGTGGCTGTGGGTATGTGGCTGTGGGTATGTGGCTGTGGGTATGTGGCTGTGGGTATGTGGCTGTGGGTATGTGGTTGTGGGTGTGAGGCTGTGGGTGTGTGGTTGGGGGTGTGTGGTTGGGGGTGCGTGGTGGGGTGCGTGGTAGGGTGCGTGGTAGGGTGCGTGGTAGGGTGCGTGGTAGGGTGCGTGGTAGGGTGCGTGGTAGGGTGCGTGGTAGGGTGCGTGGTAGGGTGCGTGGTAGGGTGCGTGGTTGCATGTGTGGCTGCATGAGTGTGCGGTTGTGTGTGTGTGGTTGTGTGCGTATGGTTGTGTGTGTGGTTGTGTGCGTGTGGTTGTGTGCGTGTGGTTGTGTGTGCATGTGGTTGTGTGTGTGTGGTAGTATGTGTGTGTGGTAGTATGTGTGTGGTAGTATGTGTGTATGTGCTTGAGCGTGGTTGTGTGCGTGTGTGCATTGTGCGTCTGTGTGTGTGGGTGTGGTTGTGTGTGTGTGTGTGTGGTTGTGTGGGTATGGTTGTGGATGGGTGTGCGCGTGTGTGGTGGTGGGTGTGTGCGTGTGTGGTGGTGGGTGTGTGCGTGTGTGGTTGTGGGTGTGTGGGTGCGTGTGAGGTTGTGGGTGGTGGTATATAGTTGGGTGTGTGGTTGGGTGTGTGGTTGGGTGTGTGGTTGGGTGTGTGGTTGGGTGTGTGGTTGGGTGTGTGGTTGGGTGTGTGGTTGGGTGTGTGTGGGTGTGGTTGTGTGTGGGTGTGGTTGTGGGTGGGTTTGTGTGTGGTTGTGGGTGGATGTGTGTGGGGTTGTGTGTGGGGTTGTGTGTGGGTGTGTGTGGGGTTGTGTGTGGTTGTGTGTGGTGGTGTGTGGGGGTGTGTGTGGTTGTGCGTGTGTGTGGTTGTGCGTGTGTGTGGTTGTGTGTGTGGTTGAGCGTGCGGTTGTGCATGTGTGTGGTTGTGCTTGCGGTTGTGCATGTGTGTGGTTGTGTGTGTGGTTGTATGGTGTGTGTGTGTGGTTGTGTGTGAGGGTGAGTGGTTGTGGGTGTGTGTGTGAGGGTGAGTGGTTGTGTGTGTGAGGGTGAGTGGTTGTGGGTGTGTGGGGGTGCGTGGTTGTGTGTGTGGTTGTGGGTGCGTGGTGGGGGCGTGGTGGGGGGCGTGCATGGTCGCGTGTGTGTGGTTGCGTGTGTGTGTGGTTGCGTGTGTGTGGTTGCGTGTGTGCGTGTGTGGGTGTGTGTGGTTGTGGGTGTGGTTGTGGGTGTGTGTGTATGGTTGTTGGTGTGTGGGTGTGGTTGTGATTGTGTGTGACTGTGTGGATGTGTGTGTGGTTACATGTATGGTTGTGATTGTGTGTGTGAGTGTGTGGTTGGGTGCGTGTGGTTGGGTGCGTGTGGTTGGGTGCGTGTGTGGTTGTGTGCGTGTGTGTGTGGTTGTGGCTGTGTGTGTGTGTGGTTGTGGGTGTGTGTGTGGTTGTGGGTGTGTGTGCGGTTGTGGGTGTGTGTGCGGTTGTGGGTGTGTGTGCGGTTGAATGTGGTAGTGTGTGTGGTAGTTTTTTTTTCTTTTTTGTTTTTTTTCTTCCTTTTTTTTCTATTTTCTCCTTTTTTTAATTTTATTGTTTTAATGCAAGCCAGTTACAATACAAACAGAATGATAGTGGGTCGGAAGACAAACACCGACATACAATAAATAATAGAGCGGAGTATACATACAACTTATATTTAACACCTAATCTCAAATCGCAGTTTAGAAAACACAAAGCATTATAAATAAAAAAAAAATTAAAAAAAAGAAAGAAAAAGAAAAGGACCAGGAATTAGCCCACTTCCCCCTGAATCCATTGCAGGACTGGCGCCCGGATTTTCATTCCTATATCCTTTTTTTTAATCCCTTTTGTTCTATAGATAGCATGTTCCAAGTTATACATTGCTAATAATCGTGCCCTCCAGGTGCGAAAAGATGGTGGTTCAGGAGTAATCCATTCTTGAGTGATACAACCACGAAAAATTGCCATAGAGATGAATACCAAGTGTCTGTTATATTCATTCGGTAACTCAAAAGACACTCCTGTCAATACTAATTCTGCTGTTATTGTTATTGCCAATCCAAATAGTACAGTAAGAAAGGATTGAATTTCATGCAACAGAGGTATTAATAGTGGGCAGCTATAAAACATATGAACTGCATCAGCAGCAAATAGCCCACATCTACTACATGCAGTTCCAGCTGTTGAGCCCCATTTTGAAATGTTTGCAGGGGTATAATATAGGTCAAAAATAGCCATATAGTGCTGAGTACGCAGTCTACCCGTCAACAAAACAGAATTAGCAAGCGAAATAGATATCTGAATCATATTATCACAGTCTATCTTCTCCGCCCACCTCTGTTGGATAACCAACATATCATCAGGACAAGATGATAGTAATAAGTTATAATAGAAACCAATCCTTTTTTTCGTGTATAAAGCATCAATAATAGAACTCGACAAGTCCAGAACTAACCAGAAAGGTCATATTCTTGAGAAAGCTATACACCTGGAGATACTTAAAATAATCAACGTTTGTAAGATTAAACTTAAATTGAAGTTCTGAAAATGTTATAATATGATTATTATGCCATAAATCACCTAGAGTGTTAATGCCGTTATTCCGCCATCTCGTCATTGTATAATCTCTAAAAATGGGAGGGAAAATATGTGATGACGTCAAGGGGGTATATCTCGAAAAAAATGTAATCCCTACATGGCGCCGGATTAGGTTCCAAACAAAGAAGGCGGCTTTTAATATCTTAAATTTTGATTTTTTAAAATAACTAGGTTCTATATTTCTTAACAAACATCCACGCGCCGCAACTCCCAGGGAAAACTCATTGACGGAGCATGGGATTCTAGAATTTGAGCCTTCGCTCCAATTATCAGGGGAGAAATGAACTGTAAAACAGATGCTAAATAATAGAACAAAAAGTGTGGTGTGCTCCACCCACCCCTATCCTTAGGAACAATCATCTTCTTATAAGCTCTACGTTGATGTTTGTAACCCCACAGGAATCTAGGTGTGTGGTGGTTGTATGTGTGGTTGTATGTGTGGTGGTGTGTGTGGTGGGTGTGGTGGTGTGTGTGGTGGTGTGTGTGCGTGTGAGGTTGTGTGTGTGTGGTTGTGTGTGTGTGGTTGTGTGCGTGTGGTTGTGTGTGCGGTTGCGGGTATGGTTGAGATTGTGTGTGTGTGTGGTTGTGTGTTGGTGTGCTTGTGTGCCGTGTGGTTGTGTGTGTGGTGTGTGTGTGTGTGGTTGTGTGTGTGTGTTTGGTTGTGTGTGTTTGGTTGTGTGTTTGGTTGTGTGTGTGTGGTAGTATGTGTGTGGTTGTGTGTGGTTGTGTGTGTGGTTGTGTGTGTGTGTGGTTATGTGTGTGTGTGGTTGTGTGGTTGTGTGTGGTTGTGTGTGTGCTTGGGCATGGTTGTGTGTGTGGGTGTGGTTGTGTGTGTGTGTGGTAGTATGTGTGTGGTTGTGTGTGGTTATGTGTGTGGTTGTGTGTGTGTGGTTGTGTGTGGGTGGGTGTGGTTGTGTGTGGTTGTGTGTTTGGGCATGGTTGTGTGTGTGGGTGTGGTTGTGTGTGTGTGTGTGTGGTTGTGGGTGTGTGTGGGTGGTTGTGGGTATGTGTGTGTGGTTGTGGGTGTGTGGTTGTGGGTGTGTGTGTGGTTGTGGGTGTGGGTGTGTGGTTGTGGGGGTGTGTGTGTGGTTGTGGGTGGGTGTGTGCGTGTGTGGTTGTGGGTGGGTGTGTGTGTGTGGTTGTGGGTGGGTGTGTGCGTGGGTGGTTTTGGGTGGGTGTGTACATGTATGGTTGTGGGTGTGTGCGTGTGTGGTTGTGGGTGGGTGGGTGCGTGTGTGGTTGTGGGTGGGTGGTTGTGGGTGTGTGGTGGTGCATGGTTGTGGGTGCGTGGTTGTGGGTGCGTGGGTGTGTGGTTGCGTGGGTGTGTGGTTGTGTGGGTGTGTGGTTGCGTGGGTGTGTGGTTGTATGCGTGTGTGGTTATGTGAGTGCAGTTGTGTGTGATAGTGTGTGTGGGGGGTAGTGTGTGTGGTTGTGTGTGTTTGGTAGTGTGTGTGCAGTTGTGTGTGATAGTGTGTGTGTGATAGTTGTGTGTGGTTGTGTGTGGTTGTGTGTGGTTGTGTGTGTGGTTGTGTGGGTGGTTGTGTGGGTGGTTGTGTGGGTGGTTGTGTGTGTGGTTGTGTGGGTGGTTGTGTGGGTGGTTGTGTGGGTGGTTGTGTGTGTGGTTGTGTGGGTGGTTGGTTGTAGTTGTGTGTGGGTGGGTGTGGCTGTGTGTGGTTGTGTGTGGTTGTGGGTGTGTGTGGGTGTGAGGTTGTGTATGGTTGTGTGTGGGTGGATGTGGGTGTGTGGATGTGGGTGTGTGGGTGTGGGTGTGTGGGTGTGGGTGGGTGGGTGGGGGTGGGTGGGTGGGGGTGGGTGTGGGTGTGGGTGGGTGGGTGGGGGTGGGTGTGGGTGGGTGGGTGGGGGTGGGTGTGGGTGGGTGGGGGGGTGGGTGTGGGTGGGTGGGGGGGTGGGGGTGGGTGGGTGGGTGGGGGTGGGTGTGGGTGGGTGGGTGGGGGTGGGTGGGTGGTTGTATGTGGGTGTGTGGTTGTGTGTGTGGTCGGGTGTGTGTGTGGTTGTGTGTGTGTGGGGTTGTGTGTGGGGTTGTGTGTGTGGTGTTGTGTGTGTGGGGTTGTGTGTGTGGGGTTGTGTGTGGGGTTGTGTGTGGGGTTGTGTGTGGGGGGTTGTGTGTGTGGGGTTGTGTGTGTGGGGTTGTGTGTGTGGGGTTGTGTGTGTGGGGTTGTGTTTATGGGGGTGTGTGTGTGGTTGTGTGTGTGTGGGGTTGTGTGTGGGGTTGTGTGTGTGGGGTTGTGTGTGTGGGGTTGTGTGTGTGGGGTTGTGTGTGTGGTTGTGTGTGGGGTTGTGTGTGGGGTTGTGTGTGGGGTTGTGTGTGTGGGGTTGTGTTTATGGGGGTGTGTGTGGTTGTGTGTGTGGTTGTGTGTGTGTGGTTGTGTGTGTGTGGTTGTGTGTGTGTGGTTGTGTGTGTGTGGTTGTGTGTGTGTGTGGTTGTGTGTGTGTGGTTGTGTGTGTGGTTGTGTGTGGGTGTATGTGTGTGGGTGTATGTGTGTGGGTGTATGTGTGTGGTTGTGTGTGTAGTTGTGTGTGTGGTTGTGTGCGCGGTTGCGGGTATGGTTGTGATTGTGTGTGAGTGTGTGGATGTGTGTGTGGTTACATGTATGGTTGTGATTGTGTGTGTGAGTGTGTGGTTGGGTGCGTATGGTTGGGTGCGTGTGGTTGGGTGCGTGTGGTTGGGTGCGTGTGTGGTTGTGGCTGTGTGTGTGTGTGGTTGTGGGTGTGGGTGTGGTTGTGGGTGTGTGTGCGGTTGAATGTGGTAGTGTGTGTGGTAGTTTTTTTGTTTTCTTTTTTGTTTTTTTTCTTCCTTTTTTTTCTATTTTCTCCTTTTTTTAATTTTATTGTTTTAATGCAAGCCAGTTACAATACAAACAGAATGATAGTGGGTCGGAAGACAAACACCGACATACAATAAATAATAGAGCGGAGTATACATACAACTTATATTTAACACCTAATCTCAAATCGCAGTTTAGAAAACACAAAGCATTATAAATAAAAAAAAATTTTAAAAAAAGAAAGAAAAAGAAAAGGACCAGGAATTAGCCCACTTCCCCCTGAATCCATTGCAGGACTGGCGCCCGGATTTTCATTCCTATATCCTTTTTTTTAATCCCTTTTGTTCTATAGATAGCATGTTCCAAGTTATACATTGCTAATAATCGTGCCCTCCAGGTGCGAAAAGATGGTGGTTCAGGACTAATCCATTCTTGAGTGATACAACCACGAAAAATTGCCATAGAGATGAATACCAAGTGTCTGTTATATTCATTCGGTAACTCAAAAGACACTCCTGTCAATACTAATTCTGCTGTTATTGTTATTGCCAATCCAAATAGTACAGTAAGAAAGGATTGAATTTCATGCAACAGAGGTATTAATAGTGGGCAGCTATAAAACATATGAACTGCATCAGCAGCAAATAGCCCACATCTACTACATGCAGTTCCAGCTGTTGAGCCCCATTTTGAAATGTTTGCAGGGGTATAATATAGGTCAAAAATAGCCATATAGTGCTGAGTACGCAGTCTACCCGTCAACAAAACAGAATTAGCAAGCGAAATAGATATCTGAATCATATTATTATCACAGTCTATCTTCTCTGCCCACCTCTGTTGGATAACCAACATATCATCAGGACAAGATGATAGTAATAAGTTATAATAGAAACCAATCCTTTTTTCGTGTATAAAGCATCAATAATAGAACTCGACAAGTCCAGAACTAACCAGAAAGGTCATATTCTTGAGAAAGCTATACACCTGGAGATACTTAAAATAATCAACGTTTGTAAGATTAAACTTAAATTGAAGTTCTGAAAATGTTATAATATGATTATTATGCCATAAATCACCTAGAGTGTTAATGCCGTTATTCCGCCATCTCGTCATTGTATAATCTCTAAAAATGGGAGGGAAAATATGTGATGACGTCAAGGGGGTATATCTCGAAAAAAATGTAATCCCTACATGGCGCCGGATTAGGTTCCAAACAAAGAAGGCGGCTTTTAATATCTTAAATTTTGATTTTTTTAAATAACTAGGTTCTATATTTCTTAACAAACATCCACGCGCCGCAACTCCCAGGGAAAACTCATTGACGGAGCATGGGATTCTAGAATTTGAGCCTTCGCTCCAATTATCAGGGGAGAAATGAACTGTAAAACAGATGCTAAATAATAGAACAAAAAGTGTGGTGTGCTCCACCCACCCCTATCCTTAGGAACAATCATCTTCTTATAAGCTCTACGTTGACGTTTGTAACCCCACAGGAATCTAGGTGTGTGGTGGTTGTATGTGTGGTTGTGTGTGTGGTGGTGTGTGTGGTGGTGTGTGTGGTGGTGTGTGTGTGAGGTTGTGTGTGTGTGAGGTTGTGTGTGTGTGAGGTTGTGTGTGTGGTTGTGTGCGTGTGGTTGTGGGCGTGTGGTTGTGGGCGTGTGGTTGTGTGTGTGTGGTTGTGTGCGTGTGGTTGTGTGCGTGTGGTTGTGTGCGTGTGGTTGTGTGTGCGGTTGCGGGTATGGTTGAGATTGTGTGTGTGTGCGGTTGTGTGTTGGTGTGCTTGTGTGCCGTGTGGTTGTGTGTGTGTGTTTGGTTGTGTGTGTGTTTGGTTGTGTGTGTGGTAGTATGTGTGTGGTTGTGTGTGTGGTTGTGTGTGTATGTGGTTGTGTGTGTGTGTGGTTGTGTGTGTGTGTGGTTGTGTGTGTGTGTGGTTGTGTGTGTGTGTGGTTATGTGTGTGTGGTTGTGTGTGTGTGGTTGTGTGTGTGTGTGGTTATGTGTGTGTGGTTGTGTGGTTGTGGTTGTGTGGTTGTGGTTGTGTGTGTGTGTTTGTGTGTGGTTATGTGTGTGTTTGTGTGTGGTTGTGTGTGTGTGCTTGGGCATGGTTGTGTGTGTGGGTGTGGTTGTGTGTGTGGTAGTATGTGTGTGGTTGTGTCTGGTTGTGTGTGTGTGTGTGTGGTTGTGTGTGTGGGTGTGGTTGTGTGTGTGGGTGTGGTTGTGTGTGTGGGTGTGGTTGTGTGTGTGTTTGGGCATGGTTGTGTGTGTGGGTGTGGTTGTGTGTGTGGGTGTGTGTGTGTGGGTGTGTGTGTGGTTGTGGGTGTGGGTGTGTGTGTGTGTGGTTGTGGGTGTGTGTGTGTGTGTGGTTGTGGGTGTGTGTGGTTGTGTGTGTGGTTGTGGGTGTGTGTGTGTGGTTGTGGGTGTGTGTGGTTGTGGGTGGTGGTGGGTGTGTGCGTTTGTGGTTGTGGGTGTGTGTGTGTGTGGTTTTGGGTGGGTGTGTGCGTGTATGGTTGTGTGCGTGTGTGGTTGTGTGTGTGGGTGTGGTTGTGTGTGTGTGTGTGTGTGTGTTTGGGCATGGTTGTGTGTGTGTGTGTGGTTGTGTGTGTGGGTGTGTGTGGTTGTGGGTGTGTGTGTGGTTGTGGGTGTGTATGTGGTTGTGGGTGTGTGTGGTTGTGGGTGTGGGTGTGTGTGGGTGTGGGTGTGTGTGGTTGTGGGTGGTGGTGGGTGTGTGCGTTTGTGGTTGTGGGTGGGTGTGTGTGTGTGTGGTTTTGGGTGGGTGTGTGCATGTATGGTTGTGTGCGTGTGTGGTTGTGGGTGTGTGCGTGTGTGGTTGTGGGTGGGTGTGTGCATGGGTGGGTGTGTGTGTGGTTGTGGGTGGGTGGTTGTGGGTGTGTGGTGGTGCGTGGTTGTGGGTGCGTGGTTGTGGGTGCGTGGGTATGTGGTTGCGTGGGTATGTGGTTGCGTGGGTGTGTGGTTGCGTGGGTGTGTGGTTGCGTGGGTGTGTGGTTGTGTGTGTGTGGTTATGTGAGTGCAGTTGTGTGTGATAGTGTGTGTGTGGGGTAGTGTGTGGGGTAGTGTGTGTGGTGGTATGTGTGGTGGTATGTGTGGTGGTGTGTGTGTGTGTGGTTGTGTGTGTGTGGTTGCGTGTATGGTTGCATGTATGGTTGAGATTGTGTGTGTGTGGTTGTGTGTTGGTGTGCTTGTGTGCCGTGTGGTTGTGTGTGTGTGTGTGTGTGGTTGTGTGTGTGTGGTTGTGTGTGTGTGGTTATGTGTGTATGGTTATGTGTGTGTGGTGTGTGTGTGCTTGGGCATGGTTGTGTGTGTGTGGGTGTGGTTGTGTGTGTGTGGTTGTGGGTGCGGGTATGGTTGAGATTGTGTGTGCATGCGGTTGTGTGTTGGTGTGGTTGTGTGCCTTGTGTGTGGTGTGTGTGTTTGGTTGTGTGTGTGTGGGTGTGGTTTTGTGTGTGTGGTAGTATGTGTGTGGGTGTGTGTGTGGTTGTGTATGTGTGTGTGGTTATGTGTGTGGTTATGTGTGTGTGGTTATGTGTGTGGTTATGTGTGTGTGGTTATGTGTGTGGGGTTGTGGGTGTGTGTGTGGTTATGTGTGTGTGGTTGTGTGTGTGTGTGCTTGGGCATGGTTGTGTGTGTGTGGGTGTGGTTGTGTGTGTGTGTTAGTATGTGTGTGGTTGTGTGTGTGGTTGTGGTTGTGTGTGTGTGTTAGTATGTGTGTGGTTGTGTGTGTGGTTGTGTGTGTGGTTGTGTGTGTGGTTGTGTGTGTGTGGTTGTGTGTGGTTATGTGTGTGTGGTTATGTGTGTGTGGTTGTGTGTGTGGGGTATGATTGTGTGTGTGTTAGGTTATGTGTGTGTTAGGTTATGTGTGTGTGGTTGTGTGTGTTGTGTGTGTGTGCTTGGGCATGGTTGTGTGTGTGTGTGTGGTTGTGGGTGTGTGTGTGTGTGGTAGTATGTGTGGTTGTGTGTGTGGTTGTGTGTGTGGTTGTGTGTGTGTGGGTGGGTGTGGTTGTGTGTGGTTGTGTGTGTGGTTATGTGTGTGTGTTGTGTGTGTTTGGGCATGGTTGTGTGTGTGGTTGTGGTTGTGTGTGTGTGGTGGTGTGTGTGTGTGGTTGTGGGTGGGTGTGTGTGGTTGTGGGTGGGTGAGGCCGTGTGCGGTTTTGGGTGGGTGTGTGCGTGTGTGGCTGTGGGTGGGTGGTTGTGGGTGTGTGGTGGTGCATGGTTGTGGGTGCGTGGTTGTGGGTGCGTGGTTGTGGGGGGGTGTGGTTGCATGGGTGTGTGGTTGCGTGGGTGTGTGGTTGTATGTGTGTGTGGTTGTATGTGTGTGTGGTTGTGTGAGTGCAGTTGTGTGTGTGGGGTAGTGTGTGTAGGGTAGTGTGTGTGTGCAGTTGTGTGCGATAGTGTGTGTGCGATAGTGTGTGTGCGATAGTGTGAATGCGATAGTGTGTGTGCGATAGTGTGTGTGCGATAGTGTGTGTGCGATAGTGTGTGTGTGTGGTTGTGTGTGTGGTTGTGTGTGTGGTTGTGTGTGTGGTTGTGTGTGTGGTTGTGTGTGTGGTTGTGTGTGTTTGGTTGTAGTTGTGGGTGGGTGTGTGTGGGTGGGTGTGTGTGGTTGTGTGTGTGTGGGGTTGTGTGTGTGTGGGGTTGTGTGTGTGTGGGGTTGTGTGTGTGGTTGTGTGTGTGGGGTTGTGTGTGTGGGGTTGTGTGTGTGTGGGGTTGGTTGTGTGTGTGGGGGGTTGTGTGTGTGTGTGGGGTTGTGTGTGTGTGGGGTTGTGTGTGTGTGGGGTTGTGTGTGTGTGGGGTTGTGTGTGTGTGGGGTTGTGTGTGTGGGGGGGGGTTGTGTGTGTGTGGTTGTGTGCCTGTGGCTGTGTGCCTGTGTGGTTGTGTGTGTGTGGTTGTGTGTGTGTGGTTGTGTGTGTGGTTGTGTGTGTGTGTGGTTGTGTGCGGGTGTACGTGTGTGTGTGGTTGTGTGCGGGTGTACGTGTGTGGGTGTACGTGTGTGGGTGTATGGGTGTATGTGTGTGGGTGTGTGTGTGGTTGGGTGTGTGGTTGGGTGTGTGGTTGTGTGTGTGGGTGTGTGTGGGTGTGTGTGTGGGTGTGTGTGGGTGGGTGTGTGTGGGTGGGTGTGTGTGTGTGGGTGGGTGTGTGTGGGTGGGTGGGGTTGTGTGAGGTTGTGTGTGGTTATAGTTGCGTGTGGGTGTGAGGTTGTGGGTGTGAGGTTGTGGTTGAGTGGGTGTGGTTGAGTGGGTGTGGTTGAGTGGGTGTGGTTGAGTGGGTGTGGTTGAGTGGGTGTGGTTGAGTGGGTGTGGTTGAGTGGGTGTGGTTGAGTGGGTGTGTGGGGTTGTGAGTGGGTATGGGTGGGGTTGTGAGTGGGTATGGGTGTGGTTGTGAGTGGTTGTGTGTGGGGGTGTGTGGGTGTGAGTAAATGTGTAGCTGTGTGTGGGTGTGCGTGGTTGTGTGTGGGTGTGCGTGGTTGTATGTGGGTGTGTGGTTGTGTGTGTGGTTGGGTGTGTGTGTGTGGTTGGTTGGGTGTGGTTATGTGTGTGTGTGTGGTTGTGGGTGGGTTTGTGGTTGTGGGTGGGTGTGTGGTTGTATGGTTGTGGGTGTGTGTGGGGTTGTGTGTGTGGGGTTGTGTGTGTGTGGGGTTGTGTGTGTGTGGGGTTGTGTGTGTGTGGGGTTGTGTGTGTGTGGGGTTGTGGTTGTGTATGGTTGTGCGTGTGTGGTTGTGTGTGTGGTTGTGTATGTGGTTGTGTGTGGTTGTGTGTGTGTTTGTATGTATGGTGTGTGGTTGTGTGTTGTGTGTGAGTGAGTGGTTGTGGGTGTGTGTATGTGGGGGTGTGGGGGTGTGTGTGGGTGTGGTGTGTGTGGTTGTGTGTGTGTGGGTGTGTGTGTGGGTGTGTGTGAGGGTGAGTGGGTGTGTGGTGGGGTGGGGTGGGGTGCATGGTGGGGTGCATGTTGGGGTGCATGGTTGTATGTATGGTTGTGTGTGGGTGGTTGTGTGTGGGTGGTTGTGTGTGTGGTGTGGTTGTGTGTGTGGGTGGTTGTGTGTGTGTGTGTGCGGTTGTGTGTGTGTGTGTGGTTGTGCGCGTGTGTGGTTGTGCATGTGTGGTTGTGCATGTGTGGTTGTGCGTGTAGTTGTGCGTGTAGTTGTGTGTGTAGTTGTGTGTGTAGTTGTGTGTGTGGGTGGTTGTGTGTGGGTGGTTGTGTGTGGGTGGTTGTGTGTGTGTGGTTGTGTGTGTGTGCTTGTGTGTGTGCTTGTGCGTGTGCGGTTGTGTGTGTGCGGTTGTGTGTGTGCGGTTGTGTGTGTGCGGTTGTGTGTGTGCGGTTGTGTGTGTGCGGTTGTGTGTGTGCGGTTGTGTGTGTGTGGTTGTGTGTGTGTGGTTGTGTGTGTGGTGGTGTGTGAGGGTGAGTGGTTGTGGGTGTGTGGGGGGTGTGGGTGTGGTTGTGTGTGAGGGTGGGTGGTTGTGTGTGGTTGTGCATGTGTGGTTGTGTGTGATTGTATGTATGGTGGTTGTGTGTTGTGTATAGGTGTGTGTGAGGGTGAGTGGTTGTGGGTGTGTGGTGGGGTGCATGGTGGGGTGCATAGTGGGGTGCATAGTGGGGTGCATAGTGGGGTGCATAGTGGGGTGCATAGTGGGGTGCGTGGTGGGGTGCGTGGTGGGGTGCGTGGTGGGGTGCGTGGTGGGGTGTGTGTGTGGTGGGGTGTGTGGTGGGGTGTGTGTGGTGGGGTGTGTGTGGTGGGGTGTATGTGGTGGGGTGTGTGTGGTTGCGTGTGTGTGTGGTTGCGTGTGTGTGTGGTTGTGTGTGTGGGGGGTTGCGTGTGTGTGTGGTTGTGTGTGTGGGGTTGTGTGTGTGTGTTTGTGTGGTTGTGTGTGTGGGGTTGTGTGTGTGTGGGGTTGGTTGTGTGGGGTTGTGTGTGGGGTTGTGTGTGTGTGGGGTTGTGTGTGTGTGGGGTTGTGTGTGTGTGGGGTTGTGTGTGTGTGGGGTTGTGTGTGCGTGTGGTTGTGTGCCTGTGGTTGTGTGCCTGTGGTTGTGTGCCTGTGGTTGTGTGCCTGTGGTTGTGTGCCTGTGGTTGTGTGCCTGTGTGGTTGTGTGTGTGGTTGTGTGTGTGGTTGTGTGTGTGGTTGTGTGTGTGGTTGTGTGTGTGGTTGTGTGTGGTTGTGTGTGTGGTTGTGTGTGTGTGGTTGTGTGTGTGTGTGGTTGTGTGTGTGTGTGGTTGTGTGTGTGTGTGGTTGTGTGTGTGTGGTTGTGTATGGGTGTACGTGTATGTGTGTGGGTGTACGTGTGTGTGTGGGTGTATGTGTGTGGGTGTATGTGTGGTTGTGTGTGGGTATGTGTGTGGGTGTGTGTGTGGGTGTGGGTGTGTGGGTGTGGGTGTGGGTGTGAGTGTGGGTGGGTGTGGGTGTGGTTGTGTGAGGTTGTGTGTGGTTATAGTTGCGTGTGGGTGTGAGGTTGTGGGTGTGAGGTTGTGGTTGAGTGGGTGTGGATGAGTGGGTGTGGTTGAGTGGGTGTGGATGAGTGGGTGTGGTTGAGTGGGTGTGGTTGAGTGGGTGTGGTTGAGTGGGTGTGGTTGAGTGGGTGTGGTTGAGTGGGTGTGTGGGGTTGTGAGTGGGTATGGGTGGGGTTGTGAGTGGGTATGGGTGGGGTTGTGAGTGGTTGTGTGTGGGGGTGTGTGGGTGTGAGTAAATGTGTAGCTGTGTGTGGGTGTGCGTGGTTGTATGTGGGTGTGTGGTTGTGTGTGTGGTTGGGTGTGTGTGTGTGGTTGGTTGGGTGTGGTTATGTGTGTGTGGTTGTGGGTGGGTTTGTGGTTGTGGGTGGGTGTGTGGTTGTGGGTGTATGGTTGTGGGTGTGTGTGGGGTTGTGTGTGTGGGGTTGTGTGTGTGTGGGGTTGTGTGTGTGTGGGGTTGTGTGTGTGTGGGGTTGTGTGTGTGTGGGGTTGTGGTTGTGTATGGTTGTGCGTGTGTGGTTGTGTGTGTGGTTGTGTATGTGGTTGTGTGTGTGGTTGTGTGTGTGGTTGTATGTATGGTGTGTGGTTGTGTGTTGTGTGTGAGTGAGTGGTTGTGGGTGTGTGTATGTGGGGGTGTGGGGGTGTGTGTGGGTGTGGTTGTGTGTGAGGGTGTGTATGTGGTTGTATGTGGTTGTGCATGTGTGGTGTGTGTGGTTGTGTGTGTGTGGGTGTGTGTGTGGGTGTGTGTGAGGGTGAGTGGTTGTGGGTGTGTGGTGGGGTGGGGTGGGGTGCATGGTGGGGTGCATGTTGGGGTGCATGGTTGTATGTATGGTTGTGTGTGGGTGGTTGTGTGTGGGTGGTTGTGTGTGTGGTGTGGTTGTGTGTGTGGGTGGTTGTGTGTGTGTGTGTGTGCGGTTGTGTGTGTGTGCGGTTGTGCATGTGTGTGGTTGTGCGTGTGTGTGGTAGTGTGTGTGTGGTAGTGTGTGTGTGGTAGTGTGTGTGGTTGTGTGTGTGGTTGTGAGTGTGGAAATGTGTAGCTGTGTGTGCGGTTGTGTGTGTGCGGTTGTGCGTGTGTGATTGTGTGTGTGTGATTGTGCATGTGTGGTTGTGCGTGTGTGTGGTTGTGCGTCTGTGTGGTTGTGTGTGTGCGCGGTTGTGTGTGTGCGGTTGTGCGTGTGCGATTGTGCATGTGTGATTGTGCGTGTGTGTGGTTGTGCATGTGTGGTTGTGCGTGTGTGGTTGTGCGTGTGTGGTTGTGCGTGTGTGGTTGTGCGTGTGTGGTTGTGCGTGTGTGGTTGTGCGTGTGTGGTTGTGTGTGTGCGGTTGTGCGTGTGCGGTTGTGCGTGTGTGTGGTTGTGTGTGTGTGGTTGTGTGTGCGGTTGCGTGTGTGCGGTTGCGTGTGTGCGGTTGCGTGTGTGTGCGGTTGCGTGTGTGTGCGGTTGTGTGTGTGCGGTTGTGTGTGTGCGCGGTTGTGTGTGCGCGGTTGTGTGTGCGCGGTTGTGTGTGCGCGGTTGTGTGTGCGCGGTTGTGTGTGCGCAGTTGTGTGTGCGCGGTTGTGTGTGCGCGGTTGTGTGGTTGTGGTTGTGTGGTTGTGGTTGTGTGTGTGTGTGTGGTTGTGTGTGTGTGTGGGTGTGTGTGTGGTTGTGTGTGTGTGTGGTTGTGTGTGTGGTGTGTGTGTGGTTGTGTGTGTGTGGTTGTGTGTGTGTGGTTGTGTGTGTGGTTGTGTGTGTGCAGTTGTGCGTGTGTATGGTTGTGCGTGTGTGTGGTAGTGTATGTGCGGTTGTGTGTGTGCGGTTTTGTGTGTGTGTGGTTGTGCGTGTGTGTGGTTGTGTGTGGTTGCGAGTGTGGTTGTAAGTGTATGGTTGTGAGTGTAAATGTGTAGCTGTGTGTGGTTGTGTGTGTGTGCGGTTGTGTGTGTATGGTTGTGCGTGTGGTTGTGCATGTGTGGTTGTGCATGTGTGGTTGTATGTGTGGTTGTATGTGTGGTTGTATGTGTGGTTGTATGTGTGGTTGTGCGTGTATGTGGTTGTGCGTGTATGTGGTTGTGCGTGTATGTGGTTGTGCGTGTGTGTGGTTGTGCGTGTGTGTGGTTGTGCATGTGTGTGGTTGTGCGTATGTGTGGTCGTGCGTATGTGTGGTCGTGCGTATGTGTGGTTGTGCATATGTGTGGTTGTGCATATGTGTGGTTGTGCATGTGTGTGGTTGTGCATGTGTGTGGTTGTGCATGTGTGTGGTTGTGCGTGTGTGGTTGTGCGTGTGTGGTTGTGCGTGTGTGGTTGTGTGTGTGTGGGTGGTTGTATGGTTGTGTGTGTGTGCGTGTGGTTGTGTGTGTGTGGTTGTGTGTGTGTGCTTGTGTGTGTGTTTGTGTGTGTGGTTGTGTGTGTGTGGTTGTGTGTGTGTGGTTGTGTGTGGTGGTGTGTGAGGGTGAGTGGTTGTGGGTGTGTGGGGGAGGTGTGGGTGTGGTTGTGTGTGAGGGTGGGTGGTTGTGTGTGGTTGTGCATGTGTGGTTGTGTGTGATTGTGTGTATGGTGTGTGTGGTGTGTGTGGTTGTGTGTTGTGTGTAGGTGTGTGTGAGGGTGAGTGGTTGTGGGTGCATGGTGGGGTGCATGGTGGGGTGCATGGTGGGGTGTGTGTGGTGGTGTGTGTGTGGTGGTGTGTGTGTGGTGGGGTGTGTGTGGTGGGATGTGTGTGGTGGGATGTGTGTGGTGGGATGTGTGTGGTGGGATGTGTGTGGTGGGGTGTGTGTGGTGGGGTGTGTGTGGTGGGGTGTGTGTGGTGGGGTGTGTGTGGTGGGGTGTGTGTGGTGGGGTGTGTGTGGTGGGGTGTGTGTGGTTGCGTGTGTGTGTGGTTGCGTGTGTGTGTGGTTGCGTGTGTGTGTGTGGTTGTGTGCATGTATGTGGTTTTGGGTGTGTGGTTGTGTGTGGTTGTATGTGTGTAGTTGTATGTGTGTGGTTGTGGGTGTGTGTGGTTATGGTTGTGGGTGTGTGTGTGTGTGTGTGTGGTTGTGGGTGTGTGTGTGGTTGTGGTTGCGTTTGTGTGTGTGTGTGTGGTTGGGTGCGTGTGGTTGGGTGTGTGGTTGGGTGTGTGGTTGGGTGCATGTGGTTGGGTGCATGTGGTTGGGTGCGTGTGGTTGGGTGCGTGTGGTTGGGTGCGTGTGGTTGGGTGCGTGTGGTTGGTTGTGGGTGTGTGTGGTTGTGGGTGTGTGTGTAGTTGTCTGTGTGTGTGGTGGTTGTATGTGTGGTTGCATGTGTTATGGTGTGTGTGTGGGGTTGTGTGTTTGTATGTGTGGTTGCATGTGTTATGGTGTGTGTGTGGGGTTGTGTGTGGTAGTGTGTGTGTGATTGTGTGTGTGATTGTGTGTGTGGTTGTGTGTGTGGTTGTGTGTGTGGTTGTGTGTGTGTGGTTGTGTGTGTGTGTGGTTGTGTGTGTGTGGTTGTGTGTGTGGTGTGTGCAGTTGTGCGTGTGTGTGGTAGTGTGTGTGCAGTTTTTTGTGTGTGCGGTTTTGTGTGTGTGTGTGGTTGTGCGTGTGTGTGGTTGTGAGTGTGTGGTTGTGAGTGTGTGGTTGTGAGTGTAAATGTGTGGTTGTGAGTGTAAATGTGTAGCTGTGTGTGGTTGTGCATGTGTGGTTGTGCGTGTGTGTGGTTGTGCGTGTGTGTGGTTGTGCGTGTGTGTGGTTGTGAGTGTGTGTGGTTGTGAGTGTGTGTGGTTGTGCGTGTGTGTGGTTGTGCATGTGTGTGGTTGTGCATGTGTGTGGTTGTGCATGTGTGTGGTTGTGCATGTGTGTGGTTGTGCATGTGTGGTTGTGTGTGTGGTGGTGTGTGTGTGGGTGTGTGTGGGTGTGTGTGGGTGTGTGTGTGGTTGTGTGTGTGCGGTTGTGTGTGTGCGGTTGTGTGTGTGCGGTTGTGTGTGTGCGGTTGTGTGTGTGGTTGTGTGTGTGTGGTTGTGTGTGTGTGGTTGTGTGTGTGTGGTGGTGTGTGAGGGTGAGTGGTTGTGGGTGTGTGGGGGGTGGTGTGGGTGTGGTTGTGTGTGAGGGTGGGTGGTTGTGTGTGGTTGTGCATGTGTGGTTGTGTGTGATTGTGTGTATGGTGTGTGTGGTGTGTGTGGTTGTGTGTTGTGTGTAGGTGTGTGTGAGGGTGAGTGGTTGTGGGTGTGTGGTGGGGTGCATAGTGGGGTGCATGGTGGGGTGCGTGGTGGGGTGCGTGGTGGGGTGCGTGGTGGGGTGCGTGGTGGGGTGCGTGGTGGGGTGCGTGGTGGGGTGTGTGTGTGGTGGGTGTGAGACCGGCCTCACGGCGTAGGCCCTCCCGATCATCCAGCCGACCTGCAACCACCCCCAAGACACGGCATCTCCGACTCCGGCCGCCCCAGCCACACAGACCCGAGGGCCGGCCAGAGCCCCCGCCAGACTCGACACCCTACCACGCATGCCTGACCAAGGGAGCGGGAACCCCCCGAGCCAGACCGAGAGGCGCCAGCCCAGTCACACCTCGGATCGCCTTCCCCCGGGAGGGCTCGATCGGCCACCAGGCCCCTGTGGCGCAGGCGCCTCGCCTGCCGAGCGTCTGGGGTCCCTCCCAGACCCACCTGAAAAGACCAAAGGAGCGAGCGGCAGGAAACCCCGCCGAACCCCCTCAGTCACCAAGACCCCTCTCTGCGAGCACTCCGGACTTCAAAGGGGCAAGGGGAGTATAATAAGGGGTGCCGGAGGGACGAATGGCAGAGAAGACCTGGAACCATCGGAGCCCCGCTGTCGCGGCTCCCGAACACCGAACCACCTAGGCCTGCTGAGTGACTCACGGCCTCCAACCGTTGAACCATCTGAGCCATGCTGACGCGGCCGCGGCTCCCGATCTCCGAACCACCAGTGCCTGCTGAGTGACTCGCGGCCCCCGACCATTGCACCACCTGAGCCCTGCTGACGAGGTCGCGGCTCCCGAACTCTGAACTACCTGTGCCTGCTGAGTGACTCGCGGCTCTCCCCTCAAGGAAGATTGGCAAAAGATCGTCAAGAGAAACAACACCCTCCAGCTCGAGGATTGTGAGCTGTCCGCAGGGTACTTTGCAGAGACACTATATTCAAAGACTGTCCCGCTACCCCCCATTCCCCTACCACCGATTTGTAGTCTCTTGTGGCACTGATGTACTACTTGCAACTTGGATCATAAAGATCCCTTGAACCCTTCGATAAAAGAACCTATCGTCTTACGAAGAAACACGTGTGGTGTCCCTCTGTTCGTAGTGTAAGCTCAGGGTGTGCGCGCCTGGTTCGGCCTACTTGGGAGAGGTGGGTCAAATGGGTGGGCAAGACTTGTATCGAGCCCCTCTCCGGCGAACGCCTTTCCAACATTTGGTGGCAGCGGTGGGATCCGAGCCGACACCGAAAGAGAGCGTGCAGTGAACGACTGACGCACTACCAAACAGAGATGGAAGGAGAAACCTCCCTGGGTGCCGCAGGTACCGAAATGAGCTCAACGTTCCGAGAAGATCAATTGGACTATTATACGCATAGAGAATTAAAACAATTTTGCAAAGACCTTGGAATCGCTACCACCGGATTAAGCACAAAGGAAGACCTCCAGAAAGTATTGAAGACCTGGGTCGAGACAGGGGCGTCCCCGACCCAAACAGAAGGAGATTCCGCCCATGAACCACGAAGCATCCCGGTGAGAAACAGCGGGCCAGAGGGGAACCTGTCCCCCGAGGAACTAGCAGACCGAGAGAGAGGCCGCAACCACGAACTTGAACTGGCCAAGCTGAAAATCGAGGGAGAAATAAAACTGGCCGAGAAAAAGTTAGCCGTCGAGCAGTTACGGCTACAAGGGGAACTCGAGGAAAAGAGACGCCAAAGAGAGCACGAAGAAAAGAAACTCCAGCTGGAACATGAACGCAGCCTAAAAGAGATCGAGTTAAGGGCTAAAAGTGAAGAGTCACGACCCTCCGGGAATCTACCATCCGCTCCCACCGTGGAAGCCAAAGTCCACATCCCCAAGGATGTGGTAAAGGAGTATTACAAAAACGACGATATCCAGCAGTGGTTTAAGGCCTACGAAGTCGCCATGACCTCTCACCGAGTCCCGCAGAAGGATTGGGGGGCTGGGCTATGGGGCCGGTTCTTAAGCGAAGGAAGAGATACCCTGCTGGATCTGCCCTCCACGGTCATGAACTCCTACAGCCACATGAAGGAAGCCCTCGTGGGCCGATATGGACTCACCCCCGAAATGTACCGGCAACGGTTCCGAGATTGCAAAAAGATACCGGGCACCACATGGGTAGAATACGTGAACTTTTACAGCCGGGCCTTGGACGGGTGGGTCAAGGGCAGCAAGGTCTCCACCTTCGAAGAGCTGTTTGATCTGATAGCTTGGGAACATTTAGCGGCCAATTGCTTTGTAGAACTGCGCCAACATCTCATGGACAGTAAACTCACCGACCCTCGAAAGCTGGCCGCCGAGGCTGACCGTTGGGTGAACACCCGGGCCACCCGCGGCCCCCGTGGGAGACTACGGTCGCCACAGTCAAGGACCCCCCCGCCAGAGGGGGGGGAGGAAACCAAGGCCGACCGAGAGACTTCCAAGGGGGGCCCCTACACAGCCCTCCCAACAGCCCACCGGCGGCAGGACCAGCCCCGTCCCCAGCCAGCACCGGAGCCCCGGGGCGGCTGGGGCCCCGAACCAGGACCACCTGCTTCCGCTGCCAACAGCCCGGACACTACGCCAATGACCCCCAGTGTCCTTTGTATCAACGACCCGCAACGACCAACCCTCCGGCCCGGCAGATGGCCTCCGTGGCCCGGGGGGGAAGAGATAGAGGACTCCGAAGAGTGGGAACCAGCTGCCATGGCCCTGGTCTCCCTTGGGGATCGAGAAATGGTCCCCGGAACACCCTTGCCCGCCAACACGAAGAAGTACCGACAGCAGGTGACCATCAACGGCCACCTCCGCGATACCGGAGCGAGTGTCACCGCGGTCCACCGCAACCTAATCTCTGAAGACCAGATCCTACCCGATGCCCTCTGTCCGGTCATATCCTCCGACAATTCCGAGAGCCTCTCCCAGATGGCTCTGGTGTCTTTCGTGTGGGGAGGAGTCTCCGGAGAATTGAAGGTAGCCGTCCGAACATCCCAGCCCGTAGACTGCCTCCTGGGCAACGACCTTGAGAGTTCCCCGTGGGGGCAAGTAGAACGAAGAGCCCATCTCGAGATGATGGGCCTACCCGAATGGGTCTGCGCCACCACGCGCTCCATGACCGCGCGATTGCCTCTCTCCGAGGGCGTCGAGGCTCTCCCACTGAACCCTGTCCCCGAGAAACGGGACACCCTACCAGAGACGGACAGCCCTCCTCCGGAAGGAGAAGAAGACACTAACCCGGGCGAGGGGTCGGAACCTTCCGCCACTGAGGCACTGACTGAGCTCGGAGAACTCCCTGAGATGGCCCAGTGGCGCTGTGAGGGAGGTCCCTCCCGTGAAGAATTCTGCCAAGAACAGGCCACCTGCCCTTCCCTCGTGGGACTCCGACAGCAAGCCGAAGCCCAGACCGCCGGTGACCGGTCCGGAACCCACTGGGTATATTGGGACAATGGCCTCCTATACAGCAAACAAAAGTCAGCCGAGCTAGGCACAGCCCGAGTACTGGTAGTATCCCTGCGCTTCCGAAGCCTCCTCCTGGGCCTTGCCCATGATGTACCCTTGGCAGGACACTTAGGCCAAGACAAAACATATCAGCGGTTAGTTACCCACTTCTATTGGCCCAAGATGCGAGCAAATGTAGAGGTCCACTGTAAATCCTGCCTCACGTGCCAGGGCAGTGGGAAAAGTGGCGGAAAGCGCAAGGCTCCATTACAACCCTTTCCCGTTGTGAGTACCCCGTTTGAGCGGGTTGGCATCGACATCGTGGGACCCCTGGATCCGAAGACCGCCCAGGGCCACAGATTTATCCTCGTCCTGGTGGACCATGCCACCCGCTACCCCGAGGCCATTCCCCTCCGCACCGTGACGGCTCCAGTGGTGGGCCGGGCTCTCATGGGGATCTTCTCCCGTGTAGGATTCCCCCGCGAGGTTGTGAGTGATCGCGGCACTAACTTCATATCCCGCTACATGAAGTCCCTGTGGCAGCAGTGCGGAGTAACATAAGTTCACGACCCCCTACCACCCCCAGGGCAACGGCCTGGTGGAACGCTTTAACAGAACCCTGAAGGGGATGATCCTGGGCCTCGAGGACCCCTGCGCCGAAGATGGGACGTCCTCCTCCCTTGCCTCCTGTTCGCGTACCGGGAAGTTCTCCAAAAGTCCCTGGGGTTCAGCCCATTCGAACTACTATACGGACACCCCGTCCGGGGGCCCCTGAGCCTGGTCAAAGAGGGCTGGGAGACAAGCCCCCGGGGGACCCCCCCGGATGTGTTCCGCTACATCCTGGCGCTCCGCAACCAGACCCGGAAGTTCAGAGAACTCGCAGAAGCTAACCTCGAGGCCAGTCAAGAAGAAATGAAGCGCTGGTATGACCAGAACGCAACTCTGGTCGAGTTCCAGCCGGGCCAGCAGGTTTGGGTCATGGCCCCGGTGAAACCCTGCGCCCTACAAGACAAATGGACTGGCCCCTTCAAGGTGATCGAGCGGAAGAGTCAGGTCACGTACCTGATCGATGTGCAGTCCCCGCGGAACCCCCTCCGGGTTCTCCACGTGAACCGTCTCAAGCCTCACTTTGTGAGAACGGAGTTGAGTTTGCTCCTGGCCACCGACGATGGAGCGGAAGAAGACACTGAACCCCTGCCCGACCCACTGTGCGCTAAAGAAATAGATGGCTCCGTGGAGGGAGTGAAACTGTCGACCACCCTCACCCCCCAACAGTCCGACGACTGTCGCCAGCTGCTTAGACAATTCGCAGACCTCTTCTCCCTAATCCCAAGGGTCACCGACTGGTGTGTCCACGACGTGGACACCGGCGACAGCCCACCTGTGAGACACCGAGCCTACCGGGTGCCTGACCGGGTCCGCACCTGCATCAAGACCGAAGTACAGAAGATGTTGACCCTGGGAGGGATCGAACCCTCCGATAGCCCCTGGGCCAGCCCGGTAGTCCTGGTCCCGAAAGCGGCCGCCCCTGGGGTCGCCCCCGAACTAAGATTCTGTGTGGACTACCGGGGGCTCAATGCGGTCACCCGAGCGGACGCCCATCCTATCCCCCGTGCCGACGAGCTCATCGACCGCCTTGGGGCCGCTCGTTTCCTCAGCACCTTCGACCTGACCTGCGGGTACTGGCAGATTGCACTCACGGAGAGAGCAAAGGAACGCTCCGCCTTCTCCACACCCGATGGACACTACCGCTTCAGGGTCATGCTGTTCGGAATGAAAAACGCCCCGGCCACCTTCCAGCGGTTGGTAAACAAAGTCTTGGCCGGACTCGAGGAGTTCAGCGCAGCGTACCTTGACGACATAGCAGTATTCAGCTCTCAATGGCACGAGCATCTCCAGCACCTCCGGCATGTACTGCTGGCCCTGCGCCAAGCCGGCCTAACCGTGAAGGCCAGCAAATGTCAGCTCGGGCAAGGCTCCGTGGTCTATCTGGGGCATCAGGTGGGCAGCGGGCAGGTCGCCCCCCTCCAACCAAAGATTGATGCCATCAAGTCCTGGGAGCCCCCCACCACTCAGACGGAAGTCCGGGCCTTCCTGGGCCTCACAGGATACTACCGGAGGTTCATTAAAAACTATGGTAGCCTCGCAGGGCCCCTCACGGAGTTGACCTCCAAAAAGCTCCCGAAGAAGGTGCAGTGGACCCCCCCGTGCCAGCAAGCGTTCGACACCTTGAAAACCGCCATGTGCACCGCCCCAGTACTCAAGGCCCCCGACTACTCCCAAGAGTTTGTGGTCCAGACCGACGCATCCGAACACGGCATCGGGGCCGTCCTCTCGCAGTTCAACGACAAGGGCATAGATCAGCCTATAGCCTTCATCAGCCGAAGGCTACTGCCTCGAGAACAGCGTTGGAGTACCATAGAACGAGAGACCTTCGCCGTAGTCTGGGCCCTCAAGAAACTACGGCCCTACTTGTTCGGAACCCACTTCGAGTGCAGACGGACCACCGGCCCTTGCGGTGGCTGATGCAGATGAGAGGAGAGAACCCCAAGCTATTACGATGGTCAATCTCCCTCCAAGGGATGGACTTCACTGTCGAGCATCGCCCCGGGACGGATCATGCCAACGCCGACGGCCTGTCCCGATTCTTCCGCTTCAGCGAGGAGAACCCCCCAGTGGATGGGTAGTTCTCCACGCCTTTCAGCTGGGGGGGGACGCGTGTGAGACCGGCCTCACGGCGTAGGCCCTCCCGATCATCCAGCCGACCTGCAACCACCCCCAAGACACGGCATCTCCGACTCCGGCCGCCCCAGCCACACAGACCCGAGGGCCGGCCAGAGCCCCCGCCAGACTCGACACCCTACCACGCATGCCCGACCAAGGGAGCGGGAACCCCCCGAGCCAGACCGAGAGGCGCCAGCCCAGTCACTCCTCGGATCGCCTTCCCCCGGGAGGGCTCGATCGGCCACCAGGCCCCTGTGGCGCAGGCGCCTCACCTGCCGAGCGTCTGGGGTCCCTCCCAGACCCACCTGAAAAGACCAAAGGAGCGAGCGGCAGGAAACCCCGCCGAACCCCCTCAGTCACCAAGACCCCTCTCTGCGAGCACTCCGGACTTCAAAGGGGCAGGGGGAGTATAATAAGGGGTGCCGGAGGGACGAATGGCAGAGAAGACCTGGAACCATCGGAGCCCCGCTGACGCTGTCGCGGCTCCCGAACACCGAACCACCTAGGCCTGCTGAGTGACTCGCGGCCTCCAACCGTTGAACCATCTGAGCCCTGCTGACGCGGTCGCGGCTCCCGAACACCGAACCACCTAGGCCTGCTGAGTGACTCGCGGCCTCCAACCGTTGAACCATCTGAGCCCTGCTGACGCGGTCGCGGCTCCCGATCTCCGAACCACCAGTGCCTGCTGAGTGACTCGCGGCCCCCGACCATTGCACCACCTGAGCCCTGCTGACGAGGTCGCGGCTCCCGAACTCTGAACTACCTGTGCCTGCTGAGTGACTCGCGGCTCTCCCCTCAAGGAAGATTGGCAAAAGATCGTCAAGAGAAACAACACCCTCCAGCTCGAGGATTGTGAGCTGTCCGCAGGGTACTTTGCAGAGACACTATATTCAAAGACTGTCCCGCTACCCCCCATTCCACTACCACCGATTTGTAGTCTCTTGTGGCACTGATGTACTACTTGCAACTTGGATCATAAAGATCCCTTGAACCCTTTGATAAAAGAACCTATCGTCTTACGAAGAAACACGTGTGGTGTCCCTCTGTTTGTAGTGTAAGCTCAGGGTGTGCGCGCCTGGTTCGGCCTACTTGGGAGAGGTGGGTCAAAGGGGTGGGCAAGACGTGTATCGAGCCCCTCTCCGGCGAACGCCTTTCCAACAGTGGGGTGTGTGTGGTGGGGTGTGTGTGGTTGCGTGTGTGTGGTTGCGTGTGTGTGGTTGCGTGTGTGTGTGGTTGCGTGTGTGTGTGGTTGTGTGTGTGTGTGGTTGTGTGTGTGTGTGTGGTTGTGTGTGTGTGTGGTTGCGTGTGTGTGTGGTTGTGTGCATGTGTGTGGTTGTGTGCATGTGTGTGGTTTTGGGTGTGTGGTTGTGTGTGTGGTTGTATGTGTGTGGTTGTGGGTGTGTGTGTGTGTGTGTGTGTGGTTGTGGGTGTGTGTGTGTGTGTATGTATGTGTGGTTGCGGGTGTGTGTGTGTGTATGTATGTGTGGTTGCGTGTATGGTTGTGTGTGGTTGGGTGCGTGTGGTTGGGTGCGTGTGGTTGGGTGCGTGTGGCTGGGTGCGTGTGGCTGGGTGCGTGTGGTTGGGTGCGTGTGGTTGGGTGCGTGTGGCTGGGTGCGTGTGGCTGGGTGCGTGTGGCTGGGTGCGTGTGGCTGGGTGCGTGTGGTTGGGTGCGTGTGGTTGGGTGCGTGTGGTTGGGTGCGTGTGGTTGGGTGCGTGTGGTTGGGTGCGTGTGGTTGGGTGCGTGTGGTTGGGTGCGTGTGGTTGGGTGCGTGTGGTTGGGTGCATGTGGTTGGGTGCATGTGGTTGGGTGCATGTGGTTGGGTGCATGTGGTTGGGTGCATGTGGTTGGGTGCGTGATTGGTTGTGGGTGTGTGTGGTGGTTGTATGTGTTATGGTGTGTGTGTGGGGTTGTGTGTGGTAGTGTGTGTGTGATTGTGTGTGTGGTTGTGTGTGTGTGGTTGTGTGTGTGTGTGTGGTTGTGTGCGGTTGCGGGTATGGTTGAGATTGTGTGTGTGTGCGGTTGTGTGGTTGTGTGCCGTGTGGTTGTGTGTGTGTGTGTGTGTGTGTGTGTGTGTGTGGCTGTGTGTGGCTGTGTACGTGTGTGTGCGTGGTTGTGTGCGTGTGTGTGGTAGTATGTGTGTGGTAGTATGTGTGTGGTTGTGTGTGTGGTTGTGTGTTTGGTTGTGTGTGGTTGTGTGTGTGTGTGTGGTTGTGTGTGTGTGTGTGGTTGTGGGTGGTTGTGTGGTTGTGGGTGGGTGTGTGCATGTGTGGTTGTGGGTGGGTGTGCGCGTGTGGTTGTGGGTGGGTGTGCACGTGTGGTTGTGGGTGGGTGTGCATGTGTGGTTGTGGGTGGGTGGTTGTGGGTGTGTGGGAGGTTGTGTGTGGTGGTGCATGGTTGTGGGTGCGTGGTTGTGGGTGCGTGCGTGTGGGTGCATGCGTGTGAGGGTGTGGTTGTATGTGTGCGTGGTTGTGTGTGGTTGTGTGTGTGGGTGTGTGTGTGGGTGTGTGTGTGTGTGTGTGTGTGTGTGTGGGGGGGGGGGTGTGGGGGTGTGTGTGGGGGTGTGGTAGTATGTGTGTGGTTGTGTGTGTGGTTGTGTGTGTGGTTGTGTGTGTGTGTGGTTGGGTGTGTGGTTGTGTGTGTGTGTGGTTGGGTGTGTGGTTGTGTGTGTGTGATAGTGTGTGTGTGTGATAGTGTGTGTGTGTGATAGTGTGTGTGGTAGTGTGTGTGGTAGTGTGTGTGTGGGGGTGTGTGTGTGTGTGTGTGTGGTTGTGTGTGTGTGGTTGATGTGTGGTTGTGCGGTGTATGTGTGGTTGTGCGTGTGGTTGTGTGGTTGTGCATGTGGTTGTGTGGTTGTGCATGTGGTTGTGTGGTTGTGCGTGTGGGTGTGGTTGTGTGTGACAGTAATACTAAAATCATCTCAAAATAAAAGGAACACAAACATCAAGTTTGTGGAAAGAGAAAGCACGTTGTAAGTCAAACGGGCGCAGCAAAGCATTAACACAACAACAAAACAAACAAGATCACTTAGCAAAGACTGAGTGCTGATAAAGGATACACACAGCCCATCATCTTAAGAGTTCGATTGCAGCAAATATGCACTCAAACCTGACCCCTCCTTGTGAGTTGCACCCCATATTTCATGAGTTGTAACTGCTGCACCCACCATATCGCTTTGAGATCTAAAGCGCTACATAGGTCTAATCGATTAACCAGTTGCCAACATGCTGTGCTTTTAAAGAGAATGTGCCAAAAGTTTCTAGCTTCCTCATCATGTCCTCATGAAAGCGCCAACGAAAGGACTACCTGAATGGTGAAACGGACATGAAGCAGCCGCTGCGATCAGAAATAAACACGGTGAACGTTGTCCAGTTTCACAGTAACATTTCCTTAATGTTCTTTAAGTCACAAAACAGTAATACTAAAAGCATCTCAAAATAAAGGAACACAAACAAAGTTTGTGGAAAGAGAAAGCACATTGTAAGTCAAACGGGCGCAGCAAAGTATTAACACAACAACATGTTCTTTGATGTTTGTTGCTCTTTGAACGAGAACATCAAAGGGGCACAGCGAAAGTGATCGCGGGCGCTTAATGAGCAGGACGAGGTTTGCCAGCCTCTGCTCCTAAACGCACGCACGCACATGCACTGTAGCTCTAGGCTGGCCATGGTAGCATTTTTTGGAGCCCTCACTAAAAGTCTCGCCAGACCAGCGCATGCACTGGGTCAGGCGAGTCCTAAAAAGGATTACCATTGAGTGGAGTAATAGAGCTTGTATACTTTATTAGGGTTCTGACCTCCATATAATCTAGCTTGAGGGGAACAGGGGCATCACATCACAAAACTCTGGCATGATCTTAAATTATCTGAGGATTTATCTGGTCTTTAAATCTTTAAAATACCTCTCAGTATCACCCAGCAACATCTCGTAATCTGACCCCTTCTGCCACATTGCCTTCGTCTCCTTCACTTTCCTAAACCTTTGTTTTCTCCGAGTATTAAAACACCCTATCATAACTTTTAATTAAACACACATTACCTGGCATTTTTTTCTCGCTTCGCACGTTTCAGTGTGTGATGTCACCATAACGAGGGGCGCCGCCTTATAATAGGGCAGTTATTGAAACGACGTGGCACTCTCCATTGTACTAAGCAGATAGAACTTTAATGTGCTTCACTATTTTAAAGCAGCATCATCATCATGAGCCAAACCATATCTGGACCACTAACTGGATGATCATAAACCAGTGCATGCCCTCTACCACACATACTCCCATAGAAAACCTAACCTTTTAGTCCCAAGCAACCAACATGATCACCCTTGTTTTGAAACATTTTGAAATGATGAAACTCAAATGACCTGATCAGCCGATAATTTTTAGTATATATAGATACCAAATTTACCATGGCAAAAAGCTTTTTAAAAAAATGAGATCGCCATTACAATTTTACATACTTCAAAAATTAGCTAGCATTTGCGCCAAGAATTTTCAATTCTATTAAGGACACGGAGGCGAGGATTATGCTTCTCCTTTACTGCATAAATCACAGCAGCCAGTATAACATACAAATTAGTAAAACAAACTACATTGTCCATGGTACTTTGCATCAGCCACGCATCCTTAGCCCTCCATAAGAGCCCCGGTTACTGTCCCATCATCCTCTTTCTTTGCTCGAACTGTATAAAAGTCCACTAAATCAATAATATTCACGAACATCCTCCAACATGGAAGTCAACAGGAAACCAAATTCCATCGAAAGGCTTCAACTTGAAGACATCTCTTATTCAGACTTCTTGTCTGCGCCTAGGGAAAACAAACATGAACAACCCGTAATTTCTGCATATTACTATAATTTAGTACAATATCAACGGGTGGGTAAGCATGAACAATCATATTGTAACATAGCCGGGTGGGATAATCCTCGCCTCCATGTCCTTAATAGAATTGAAAATTCTTGGCGCGAATGCTAGCTAATTTTTGATTCTATTACAGGACCGGAGGCTTCGGATTATGCTAGTTGAACGCTTATTAAAAACAACAGATGTTATATCTCCCACCGGCTTATAATAAAATTGTTTGAAAGTTGATTCAGATGACCAATCAGCACAACGCATAGTGTCTTGAATGCTAGATCCTAACATAAATGACTTTGATGCCATGGCACCACGCACAGAGTGTGCACCAAACATTTGAATATCAACACCAGCTTCCTTCATGATATAACGAAGCCATCTGGCTTTGGCTGCAGCAGACACTGGTTTAAAAGGTTTTTGCAAAGCAATCAAAAGTTGAGTAGAGCCTTCAGGTCTCAATAATAGAGTACAATCCTCAAAGGTTTTCAAGCATTGGACAACACATAATTTCTCATTGCTGGGAAAAGCATTATACTCTATATATCTGGAAAGAAAGAGTCTTGGTACGGCCTGTAATAGTAAAAGAAACCCCTTCCGGAGTAAATACGCTACCTGTAATTTCCAATGCCCACACATCCGATGAACGCCTGCAAGCTGACAAACATAGAAGCATTGCTAGTTTTGCAAACAACTGTTTGTGATAATAGATTATTCATTGGCCAACTATTGAAGAGAGAAATGACTAAAGAAACATCCCATAAGCCTGAGTACTTAGGTTTGGGAGGATTTGCTATCCTTATGCCTTTAAGAAGTTTACAAATCATAGGATGCATACCGACCGGTTTCCCATCGAATGGCTGATCGAAAGTTATTTACAGATCGATAAGCCAACCCGCTTGCTGCCTTCTCTGAAAGGAAATTTACAATATTGGGTAATCCTGCCCCCACGGGATCCAGGTGCCGTTCCACGCACCAACCCATCCAGCCTGTCCAGGCTGAAGAGTATTGCTTCCTGGTGGAAGGCGCCCAAGCCTGCTTGATGAAAGCGGAAGCTGTCTCCGAAAACCCCTGCATTTCCCACTGTTGCCGGAAAGTCACCATGCCATCAGTGACAACCGCTCCGAGAGGATCAGAGGATGCCGCTCCCCGTGAGGTCCCAGGAGAAGGGACTCCGACCATGGGAGCATCCTGGGAAGATTGCAGCTCATTCCCAATAATATCGGGAACCATGATTGCGCTCTCCATTGTGGCGTCACTAAAATCACCTCTGCTTGTTGTCTGAGAATTTTGTATATAACAACAGGAGTATAACCCATATACCACGTTGAGAGGTGGGTAGGTATGTAAGAAAGAGCAACAATTCTCAACAGGTATTATTACGCTAGACAATTAAAATTGTATGTCCAAGACATCAGACCGGAAGGAAAAAGGAAGACTCTTTGAAGAATTTTAAAGAATGTATTTAAGTCAAAACATCATTTAAGCGTCATTCGTGGAAACACGAGAAAGTAATTTTACAGTTGTATCAGCACTGTAGAAATGCATATTTGAAAAAACACAATAACAACCCAAATTGCACTTGGTGCTGGATGTGAAGGTGAAAGTGGCGACACAACTGTAAAATTACTTTCTCGTGTTTCCACGAATGACGCTTAAATGATGTTTTGACTTAAATACATTCTTTAAAATTCTTCAAAGAGTCTTCCTTTTTCCTTCCGGTCTGATGTCTTGGACATACAATTTTAATTGTCTAGCGTAATAATTTGTTGTCTGAGAAGCCACTCTCGGGATGAGAAGGAAAGGTGGGAATGCATAATTCACTGCCCCCGACCAATCCTGAAGAAACGCATCTGTTGCTTTCGCTGTTGGGTCCGGCCTCCAACTGAAGAAGTAGGGAATCTGCCGATTCAGCCTGGAAGCAAACAGATCCATCTGACCCAGACCCCAAATATCCTGCAGCCATTGGAATATGTTCGACAGTAATTTCCAATCGCTGTAGTCCCTGAGATGCCTGGAATTCCAATCCGCAATTAGATTGGCCTAACCCCGAATATATTCCGCTATTACAGTTATCTGGCGGTTCAGGCAGTAATGCCAGAAGTCCTTGGCAATCTCCACCAACAGGGACGATCTCGTCCCTCCCAATTTGTTTATGTATCTCGCTGCCGATACATTGTCCATCCGTAGCAGGATGCAGCAGGAGGTCTGCTTGGGGGACAGGGTTCGAATCGCAAAGGAACCCGCTAGGAGTTCCAGACAATTTATGTGTAGAGATAGTTCCTGGGGAGACCACCATCCGCCTGTGGAGATATCGCCGCATCGCGCCCCCCCAACCCCAACGACTGGCGTCGGACTCGATGACCACTTCGGGCAGGGAGCCAAAAATGGCTCTCCCGTTCCATGCTTCCATGTGGCCTAGCCACCATTGCATCTCGTCCCTTACTTCCTGTGACAGGGGAACCAGGTCTGTGTATGCCAGACCCTTCTGTAGGTGTTGAATCTTGAGCCTCCGTAATGTAGTGGCCCCGGGAAAAAAAAAAAAAATCACTTGAATGGATGATGCCAATAACCCCACTACTCTGGCAATAACCCTGAGAGAATCCATCAGCTTGCCGAGAATGGCTACTATCTCTTTTTTCAAGTCCTTGAGCTTCGTTTTGGGAAGACGCACTTGGGCCGTCCGGGAATCTATCACAAAACCCAGAAACTCCGTCGTCTGAGACGGGATCAGGGCCAATTTGGAATGGTTGATTACAAACCCCAGACTCTGTAAGAGAGAGACCATCATCTGGAGATGATGTGAAACCAATTCCGGACTGTGAGCCATTATCAGGATGTCGTCCAGGTAGATAATCATGAGTATTCCCTGCTCCGCAAACGTGCAACCACCGGCTTCATCACCTTGGTTAAACACCAAGGAGCCGAGGAAAGCCCGAAAGGAAGAGCCAAATACTCGAACCACCGACAGTTCCATTGAAATTGCAGGAAACAACGGTGTGGAGGAAAAATGGGAATGGACAGATAGGCATCCTTGAGATCTAGTCTGACCAGCCAATCTCCCTGCTTTAACAGGTCCGCCAAAAGGTGGATCCCTTTCATTTTGAAATGTTTGTAAATGAGGTAGTGGTTGAATTCCCTCAAATTCAGGACCAGTCTGTGACCCCCACCTTTCTTCAGGACCAGAAAAATATTGCTGCAAAAACCGTGCGGCATAAAGCTATTGCGTGTTTTTGCAGCAATTCTTCTATTTCGTGGTCTATAAAAATGCATTCTTGTTGGGAAAAACAGAAAGGATTCGGAAGTGTGCCCTGACAGGGTGGCTCGTAAAATTCCAGTTGGAACCCTTGAACAGTCTGAATTATCCACACATCCTGGGTAAGGTTGCGCCAATTGTGTAGAAAGAATTGAGTGCGACCCCCCCAAAGGTAGAAGAGACAAATATGACACTCTTACCTGCGGAGTTCTGTGCTTGAAAGCCCGCTCTGTTGCCACCTCCTTGGAACCGGCGTTTGTTGAATCGAAGACGAGTGGGTAGAAGGTTCCCCCTCTAGTAGAGTCCCAATCACCTTTTCCGTGACCGTAGTCACCTCTGGGGGGACCTTGATTAGCGAAACGGCCTGACGAGCGTCCCCTGCCTCGTCCGGCCCTGTTGTAAAGGCCTTGGGTAAACACGCGCTTGATTCCTGATTGAGCCTTATCCAAGGATGTAAAAGTTCCCACATACTTTGACACATCCTTCACAAAACCGTCTCCAAATAGGTTGCCCTCTGCGAGGGGCCTGGGTTCTGCATTTACCAGATCGGTAAGATTAGTGTCCATACGCATGAGCAAGGACTTACGTCGTTCAGTAGATATGGCACAGTTGGCATTGCCAAGCAGGCAAATGGCTCTCTGCGTCCATCCTGCAAGGCTATCCGGATCCACAGGGTTCGCAGTTTCCTTGGCCACCAGCGCCATCTCCAGTATTTTTGCGAGGGGTCCTACTACGTCAAGGAGCTTGTCCTGACACCCTCTCCAGGCACGATCTATCCCTTTATTGGGGTCTCTGGCAAACTGCTTTAGAAAAGTAAGTAGACTTATGTCTATTTCGGGAGTCTCTGCGACTTTATCAGGTAGGTCTGGTCGAGGGCACTCCGACCTAAGTCGGTTGCGGACCTCCTTGTCAAATCCTTTTCGGATGTTCTCATGCAAGTATTCATTGACCTCGGGCGCTGGAGCCCAGTACGACGATCTGGGATGTACTATTTCACTAGGATCGAAGGTGAAAGGAGTATTGGTTGGAGCCTCGGGAGCGAAGAAGGCACTTTCTTGGTCTTCTTTTTGGGAGGGGCATCGTCATCAGTTGTAGTAGCATCGGTATCAGTGGCCGTGGTATCGGAGTCCCCATAGACCTTTTGCTTGCTCTTTGCCTTGCCTCCCGTGGAATATTCGTGATCGCCTGCAGGTGGCGGAAGTGAATCCAGGGCCGTCGATGGCGGCATGCTACGCGCTTTGACTACGTCAGTAGTTGGGCACGCAGTACGTTTGTCTTTAGTAAAACCATGACGTTTGGCAAAACTTTCAAGCTGCTTGGTGATAGGTTTCAGCGCAGCTGCCAATGCTTGTTGCACAGTATTGGGAACTGTGGTCTCTAGAGCCCTGTTCACCGAGGATTGGACGGAAGCGTCCAGAGCCTCCACTATATTATCATCCAGGACAGTCTCCTGCTGTCCCTCATAATAGACATCCTCCTCATCCTCATAGCGCACCCACTTAACCATGGTAATAAGAATAATGCAGTGGGGCAGAGTAATTAATGTCAGATAAGCTTGTCAAGTGACATAAAAGTATATATTGGAGGAGTAAAAAAGGGGGGGCAGCCCACATGCACACAAAAAAGTTAATATTTATACCAAGCCCCCTCAGCAAAAGCTGTATTCAGATTATTGCAGTCTATTATAGGCGTAGGAGCCGAAAATAAGCTATTCCTGGAGTGTGTGCTCACTCCTGCAGGGCGACAATTCTTTCAGCCAGTCAGGCGTCCTTCCTACTACCGGTTGTGTTCAAAACGCGGTAGGAATGGCAAAAACGGGCCGATCTCGGCACGTGCAGCCCAACGCGAGCCCAAAACAAGCCCAAAAGTAGCCCGAATCGGATTGCGTGGGCTGCACACGTCGGACGGGAACCACCCGGCTCTTGCGGCGCACCAGGGAGATGAGGGAAGCCCAAAACACCGGCGCTTGAAGCGCTTCGACCCAACCGGTCGCTTTCACGCCGCCCAGCGGCTTGGTACCTCCGCGCCTAATGCGCGTCTTTTAAAGCTCTATTCCAGCAGCGCTGGGGATCGGAGCAAAGCTCCCGCTTATGGCGCAAACACCCCCTATAAAATGCTGAATGAGGCAGCAACTGTAAGTAAGACAAAACCCCTAAAATACATAATAACAGGCATGCACATTGACAATAATTTCTGAAGCGCAACGCGCTCTATTGTCCCTGGCAGATAATGATCAATCCAGTATTCAAATATTACAGCGTGAGGGGTACTTATCTCTTGCTGTGAGCAGCAAAGAAAGAGGGTGATGGGACAGAAACCAGGGCTCTTAGGGAGGGATAAGGAGGCGTGGCTGACGCAAAGTACCATGGACAATGTAGTTAGTTTTACTAAATTGTATGTTTTACTGGCTGCTGTGATTTATGCAGTAAAGAAGGAGAAGCATAATCCGAAGCCTCCGGTCCTGTAATAGAATCCGACTCTCAAATGACAGCGTCAAGCGCACTGACCCACCAAGCTCTCCTATCACCTTATTGAACAGAGAGAATCTCCACAGTTAGTGACACACAACGTAGGTAAATGGAGTGCTAGCACGCCTGTTTTTCATACATTGAAGCTTTCATTCAAACCAACATTTTGGATGCAGAGCAGATATTGCACATTGAATATCCAGGAAGGTAGTAATAATTTTCATGGTTTGCTTTTGCTAGCTATAAGATTTTTTTTCTTTTTCTGAGGAGTCAGAAGATAAACATTGGAAGTCCTTTCACAAGATCCCTTTGGAACAAGATGTTTTAATGAAGTGATCTTCAGGCATTCTCTCGAAGGACCTTCTAACAGTCCTAATCTCTTTGGTCGTTTTCTCCTGTTTTAGGAGGACATAACTTTGAAAAGTTACTTTCACAGAGACAGCAAGGGGAAAGACTATAACATGTAAACAAAAGGACTTCCAAGGGTGATGGAGAGCAATTTTCACTGAATCAGATGTCTTTCCAATTACAGCGATGGGCTGATCCAGTGCATAACAAAGGCTGCCACTAAGCATTGGATTTTCATATCCCACAAGTCATCTTCTGCCCAGAGTTGAACACAGTGCTCCAGAAATTAAGCAGCAGTACACCAACCATCGTTTTAAAATAACAGTAGATGTTAGTTTGTGAAGCCAGTAATTTGACCACTTGAATACAAACATAGTTATATAAGGACATGTTCTGATGCAAGTGCAAAATAACAATAAGAAATATAGCTTCAGATTACAAGCCATATATTATTTAGGAACAGTATTTGCAATAAGGGTGGATGTGGGGTGGCATGATTCAACAACAGGAAGACAGGGTTTTTCACACTCCGCAGTAGCTTAACTTAGGGAATCCAAGCTATTTTGGAAATGCGTGGCATCTTGGAGTCAATCCAGAGCACCAGAAATTTAGCAGATTCCACAATAGAGAATTTGCTGAGATCTGAAGATAAAAGACAAAACTTTGACTTACTGTAGTTTTACTTCAAACAGGCTTTTGCCTTCCGACCACAACTGCTGACGGGCACCTCTCCAAATTCTGATGGCATCAGCTTGAGAAGGTACAGTAAGAGCGAGTAATGCGTCATCAGCAAACTGTTGATGAACATACCATACTACTAACAGCATCATATAGACATTTAATAAAGATAGTAAAGGAACCCGGGAGCACTCCACAATGCACAATGGGGTAGCTTCATCAGGAGCATGCAGGCCATTCACAAAGGGAAAAACCACAGTGCAAGTAGACTAGCAACGTGTGGACAAACTATTAGATTTTGCCCAATTATGTGCATCTAATCGTCACTTGGGTGTGCAAAAAACATAAAATGTCACATCCAGATGGTGGGAACAGGTATTTACAGATGAAGCAAGAACTGGGGTGAAACTGGAAATGTGGCAAACGCCCAGAAAGTTGAAACTTTATAGGTATTTAGTAACATTTCCATTGCATTTTCCATTCTCATTTATGCTCTTAATTCTTCTCTAAAAAAGATATGAGTTTATAAATAGCGTATGAAAAGATTCCCAAACATTCCCAAATTAATGGCGGTTGAAGGAGGAGGCGTTTATCCACATGGACAGAAAGAGAAAAAGGTGTGCCTTTATAAATAGCTACGAAGAGGCGAATATTCGGCCATTCGAAAACCCGCTGGTTTAGGGTTCATTGCACACAGATGAATATATTGTTTTCATTGTTGTAAGGGTGTATGCTTTGGGATTTTTTGACTCTCCTGTAAGTTGTAAATCTACACAATACCAAGGTGGAGCTCTGGAGAAGTAGATTTAAGATTTTTAAAAAGATGTTCAATTTGTCTCAATATATTTAATTTCCATCCGCTGTCATTAGACAAAGAGGAGGGTAGCCAGTTTGCTAACTCGCTACGCGGTAAGTACTTGTGACAAGCAGGGAACCTTTCCTCTAGTCAGGATAAGGGGGTACACTCCTAAAATAACCCCTGCTCACCCTCTAGGTAGCTTGGCGCGAGCAGACAAGGCTTATCTCAGAGCATTATAGGTTAAGCATTTGTGAACACATACAGTAACCAAGTGACAACACTACAAATGGACACCACACAGGTTTTATATTAAAAATAAGGATTCTTTATATAGGGTTACCACAAGACCATTAAACGACAAAAATACACAATGCTGTTACTTTAGATGGTAGAATTTTGCTTAGTTCTCTTAAGTTCTTAAATGCGACACTTTAAGTCAATGTACCTTTTAGATGCGACACGCAAGGCAACAAAAGTGTTGCAACGATATTGATGCGATTAAGTTTTTGGTGCAAAGAAATAAAGACGTGAAGATCTTCCAGATGCGTTCCGCTTCTCCGATGTTGCGAGAAGACTCGACTCGATGCATCAGCTACAACGGCGTCACCCTTTACGCAATGCGACGACAGCGGCCTTGGCAGCGGCATTCTTCTCCGACGTTTGCGAGACGCTTCCGCTCGATGCGAGGTTGCAGCGGCGACACCCCTTTACGCGATGCGACGACAGCAGCTCCGACGGCGGCATGCTTCTCCGTGGATGCGAGGTGCTTTTCTTGATGCGGTGCAATGCGACAGCTACGATGTCTGCGATGGCGACACGCTTCTTCTTCGATGCGAGACTCTCCTCTTGATGCGGTGCGATGCGTCAGCTACAATGGCTGCGATGGCGACACGCTTCTTCGGCGTTGCAAGACACTTCCTGGATGATGCGAGACGTTTCCGCTCGATGCGATGCTGCAGCGGCGACACACTTTACGAGATGCGACGACAACAGCTCCGACGGCGGCACGCTTCTCCTTGAGACGCGCTTCCAGCTCCTTGCGACACGCAGTCCCTCAGAAGGCCCAACAACAGCAGCAGGCACTTCCAAAGAACTCTGGGGAGCTGGGGGTGAAGTCTGTTGTTCCTGAGACTTCAGCAGGAGGCAAGCTCTATTCCAAGCCCTTGGAGGTCTTTTTAAGCACAAGTCGAAATGAAGTCTTTTGTAGTCTTTCTCCTCTCCTTCAGCGGCAAGGCAACCACTGCAGCCCAATCCCCCAGGTCAGGGACAATACTCCTCCTTACAGCTTTCCCAGTTCCTTCTCCTCAGGCAGAGGTTCTTCTTGTCAAGCAGGATCTATTTTCTTGGGAGCATGGTCCCAATACATATACCCCCAATTCCTTTGTTCCTCTGGGATAGAGGGGCCTTTGCCCAATCCAAACCAGTTCCTGAGCACTTTTGTTGACATAACTTTGACTTTCTATTCAGGGTGCAGGGCAGAGACATCAGCCGCTCCACAGGAGGTGGAGCCAGTATTGTGGTGGCAGAGCACAGCCCTATTCAGAGTCCAGGTGCATTCCTCCCACCCATCTGGATGTCAATCTCTCTATTCACCACCAGGCTACCTAGCCCTGCCCCTCTGGGGTTCCCCAGCCCTGTCACTCACACAAACCAGACGGGCAGATACACATCATAGCAGAGGCGGGCTGAAATGGTCAGGCAAGCAAATACCAACTTTCTAAAAGTGGTATTTGCAAACACAGAATATTAAAATAAACTTCACTAAAAGATGTATTTTATTATTCTGAGTTCAGGCATACTAAACTCGATTTTCTACCATGTTCCCTGGGTCTGTTAGGATCATAGGATGTAACAATTCTGGCCTATGGGAACAGGTAGCCTTGCAATAGTGAAAAACGAAAATGGCTGTAATTCACTATTAGGACATGCCACACACATCAGGGCTGGTCCTACCTTATGCTTACAATGCACCCTGCCCTTGGGCCTACCATAGGGGTGACTAATATGAAGTTAAGGGAAGGTTTAGGGACTGGGAAGTGGGTGCACTTGCCCAGTCAGCATGACAGTACCAGACTGCACGCAGGTTCTGCAATGGCAGACCTTAGACACATTTTACTAGGCTGCATCTGTGGGTGGCACAACCAGTGCTGCAAGCCCCCCAGCAGCATTTGTATTTACAAGCCCTGGGAACTCCTGGTGCACTTTACTGGGGTCTGACAGTAAACCAAATAAGCCAATCATGGAATCCAACCACCATATACATTTTAAATAGGGAGCACTTGCACTGTGGCACTGGTTGGCAGTGGCACAGTGCTCTGAGCAGCTAACACCAGCAAAACACATGAGGCACAGCGACAAAAAGTGGAAGGGAGACTCACGCCAAGGTGCAAGGTCTAACACAGGTCAATTATTTACGAATGAGAAGGTGCAGCTGTCGCACATGCCACTTATGAAATCGTGCCGTTTCCCCTGGGCTCTAGAGGATGCGCGTTAACAAATGGTCTCCTTCCACAGTTCCAAGACACCAACCAAGCTGAAATCAATCCTGGAAAAGACAACCTGAAGAAGAAAGTATTCCTATTGTGTGGATTCCCAGCTACCATGCTTTCCACATACTGCAGGTTTGTGCAGTAAAATACTGTTGAACAGCAACACTCCTGCTGCACCTAGCGACACAAGGTTTGCATGCATCTAGCTGCAAAATACCACACCCTTTGCAACAGGCGGAAGGCTATACTCCAACCAGGCCAGGTGCAATGAAACACACCAATCTGCACCCTATGAAATGTGACACTCCCACCATGCCAAGCGAGAAATTACGGCTTGGCCACGCCCTGTTCAAAATAAGAGTTCAACCAAGGATAGTTCAAAGCAGGTGGAGCATGTCGGAGACCGTACCCTGCTTGAGCACTACCTCAGGATAGCTCGCCAAACACTGCTTTAAGAAATAGTTAGCACCTACTTTCAAAACCCGAAAAGGCAGAGCCTTCAAATCGTTTACTGGTACAGTGAGAGAAACTAATGGCCATGAGGCACAGGGTCAGACTGATTTGCATATGGCCATGTCTGAACTGGGGTGGCAGAGTGGGCTAAACAACGGTGATGGATTAAACCCAGATCCGTTGACTGGGGGTGAGTGCTTGCAATGTTCAACACTCCGTCCATCATTTCCTTTGGTTTTTGCTTTGTTCGCCATAAGTTGGCAGGGTATGCTCAGACGGGAGTCCCTTGCTCACTTTGCCACTGGATTCAAGCAAGCCTGGCTGAAGACGGCTGAAATGCCAGAAACTGGTCCTAGGAAGCTTGTTTCCGGTCCAGGGAAGACATGGCTTGGCAGTTCGGGCTGGACTGTTCCCATGAGGCACAGGGTCAGACTGATTTGCATATGGCCATGTCTGAACTGGGGTGGCAGAGTGGGCTAAAGAACGGTGATGGATTAAACCCAGATCCGTTGACTGGGGGTGAGTGCTTGCAATGTTCAACACTCCATCCATCATTTCCTTTGGTTTTTGCATAATAAAAGAACAGCTGTGCTTCCACAGAGCACACTTCTCTCCCCTGAATAGCCAGGCTCATTACAAAGCTGGTAATTGTACTTCTATTACTGTCTACCGGACAGTCTCGATACTCATTCTAAAACCTCAGTTTGCTATCCCACCTTTTTGTCTAATAGTCACGAGTGGAGCTTAAATATATAGACACAAATTAAACATATTTTTAAAAAAAATCTTAAATCTTCTCCTCGCAGGTTTCGACTTTGGTACTGAATAGATTTACAGCTTTTATGATATTCACAAAATCCCAAAGCATACACTCTTAAAACCATGAAAATAATATATTTATGTGTATGTAATGAACCCTAAACCGTGAATTTTCGAATGGCTGGATATTTCTTCGCATCTTCCTAACTATTTATAAATAAAAACACATTACTCTTTCTCTGTTTCCCTCTGTGTAGATAAACGCTCGTACTTCAACTCCCATATATATATGGGAAGGTTTAGGGATTTTTTTTTTCCACACAATTTACACACTTTCCCCACCCATTTTTGGATCATATTTAAGAGCATAAATGAGGATAGAAAAGAAAATGGAAATGTAGCTAAATACTTGTAAAGTTGCAACTTTCTGGGACATTTCCAGTGTCACCTAGACTTTCCCAGAGTTTCCCTCGTGTGTAAATACCTATTCCCACCACCTGGATGTGATATTTCTAAAAGCATTATTTGCACACCCATGTGACAATTAGGCGCACATAACTGGAAAACATCTACCATTTAATCAACATGCTGCTATAGTTCCCCTTTATTTATTTGCACGCGTGCTCCAGGCGGAGCTACCTAAGTTTGCAGAGGTGGAGCAGGAGTAAAGGAGTACATTATGACACGCTACCCACAGTAGATGAATTTTATTATCATGGACATCTTACTTTTCCAATGACATATTTAAACTTAAGCGGCAGTGTAGGACCGGGGGTCACCAGGCCCTATGGGGGTAGCGTGGCACGAGCAGGTAGGCATCCAAGGGCTTACGTGTAAAGTGGCCATACAGCGCACGCATCCACTGAGACAGGAAACGCACGCAATAATTGACTGCACACAGTGGTTTGGATAAAACCAATCAGTTTTATCTAGATCAACCTTAGGATCAAAAGCATTTCATTAGGAATAGATTAGCAGTTCATTCCAACATCAAAACCTGGCCTTGAACCACAGCGCGACACCTGGTGATCCTGGGGAGCGTCAAACACAACGTTTACGCAAAGCGCTGCACATAACAAGTCAATAGCTTTTAAAACATGGCATTTAACATAGCGCTGCACATAGCAAGGCAATAGCGCTTTAAAACATGGCATTTGACATAGCACTGCACATAGCAGGGCAATAGCGCTTTAAAACATGGCATTTGACTTAGCGCCGCACATAGCAACTCATTAGCATTTCAAGTAGGGCTTCCTAACACAGCACTGCACATAGCAACTCAAAAGCGCTTTAAATATGGCAATACACCGAAGCATGAAACATGGTATTTCATGACCCTGTGAAACATGGTAATTCTCTGAAGCGCTAAGCAGCCTATAACACTGGAGCGCTAAACATTATGTTTACTTTTGAGCCCGGGACCAAAGCGCTGCATCCGCGCATTGAGGGAGGCGTTATTTCAGAGCCTCGCTCGAGTTAGGGCATTAGATTCCAGCCGTGGTGCTAGGCAGTCTGAGGCAGGGGTGAACAGTCCCCCCTATCTTCCTCAATAGGCCTCGATAGTTATGGCCGCCGTCTGCCGGTGTCGGGCCCTGTCCGTCGGGCTAGGGGGCTAAATACCTGTCAGTGGCTTCCCCCATGGGGGAGGGGCGTGCTCCGGGCTCCACGGGAGCCTCCCGCCCTCTGCCCCTGGGGGGGGGGTTACCTGGTTCTTCGGCCCTAGCGAGGCCCTTGCGAAGCAAGGCCCTTGTTCTTCGACCCCTCGCGGGTCACTCCAGAGGACCCTCGGCTGGGCGGGGGCTCACTCACTCTCGAGCCTCTCCCGCCAGCCGCGTGCGCCGCCCGGCGGTGTCCGGGCCGAGGGGGATGGCGCTGGGCTGTCGTGACAGGGTTAGAAGCAAATCGGTGCGAAAGCCACTAACCTGACCAGAAGGCAGCAGGGACGGTGTTCAGAAGAAAGTTCCTTCCTTCCCGATGGCGCGTCGTTCCCCAGAGAGGAGTACACTACTCTGTGGGAAGACGCCCCCCCGGGGGAGAAGGGAGTAACAAAGGATGGCTCTGGGAGGTACTCCTTCAGGACGGCTATGGAGAGTCTCGGTATCCGCTCCCGTGTTGTAGGAGTACTGTATCAACAGAAAGTAACAAAGGCAGGCGTTAAAGGGAAGGAACGTAGTCTCTCCTGTGGAGAATTACTACCCTTTTACACAAGTGATTTCTATCCCACCCTCCTACCTGAACGTGAGTAGGTTTGAGCGAAGGAGCTCCCCGTCTGGGGAGACACAAAGGGGAAACAAGAAGTCTAGCTATTTAGGTAAATAATTATAGCAAGTAGATGAACAAAAGGTAGGACAAATACTAGGTGTACAATAAGAAAGTAACCATTCTCAACCGTAAAAAAAATTTCTTCCACACACAAATATTAGTTAGAAAAATATATAAAATGTTTATTTTTCACTTTTTATCCTTCATTGGAAACTATTGAGTTGTTAATTGTTCTTTTTTGCATATAATTCATCATTAAACATTTATACAAACAATGTAGACATAGAGTTAATAAAGACAATGCAATGAATGAAGAACATTTAGACAATTCTATAAATAAATGTAAACATATAGAGTTGATAGAAGCAATGCGGTAGATGGAGAACTACGCGCGTTTCGGCCTTACAGCCTCCGTCAGGAAACCGTCTATTGCTTAAAGTTGCTCTATATTGGTATAGAGTTCCTAGACCAGAAAGTCCCAGATGGAACTTCAAATCTTAATTGCTCCGAGATGTAAGTTTGGGCAAGACAAAGTTATAGAAGGCCTCTATTTCATGGTTACATGTTCATGATTCATACCACTCTGCCAGACAGCCTGTGTATATCTTTATACTGTTTATATCGCTAATCTGGACGACCTTTCAAGGTGAAATACCAACGTGGATGACGACGGATAATAAAGATTGACTCCTGATAGGTCCCGGTATAGATAGGGGGTCCGTAATGAAAAGCGACGTGATAATGCTGAGGTGGTGATTTTAGAAGAAGGAGGATAATGTAGATAATACCGCCTGAACCTCATTCTCTTTTTGGATGATTATACAGATGGCTCCGATAGATGTGAAGAGGGTGCTTCACTCAAACAAGAAGTCTAGTGCAGGATCCTCTTCGTATCGGTGGCTCCGAGAGGCGTTTGAATTCCCAGCAGTTAAGCCTGTCTCACACTCACGCGGTTAATAGCACAATGTGGGTATAGCCGCTCAATGTCACTGCCAATGTAGTCTCCCTCTGTAAGTAGCCAGGGAAATACAGGGAACACGCGTTGAAGTGCACGCGCGAAGGTCCCAAGTACCTAGGTTAATGGAGGATCCCAGCTAAGTCCGGGAAAATGAAAAGCGAGGGTCTCACCCGAGCAAGGAGCCCTACCTGTTCCTTTTACAAGTGATGCGGAAAGTCACGTAAGAAGGCGCCCGACCTCCGGCGGGGTAGCACCATCCGCCTGGCGCTAGCCTGAAGTGCAGAAAACCGCTCCGGGAAGCCTCGCTGCAAACGGAGTCCTTGACGGGTGGAAAAGGGCCCGACCTCCGGCCGGGAAGCACCGTCCGCCTGGCGCTCGCGGGTTGCTTCGGATCGGAAAAGATTGTCAAGCCCGGTTTCCTGAAACGGGCGGGGCTATATAGCTGCCCAATCAGGGAGCTCGCTGGTTCTGGCGCTGCATTGGAGAAGAAGGGGGTGTTCTGGGAAGTGTAGTTTTTTGGCCTTGGCATGTCGTTTGAACGGGGGAACTGGGTTTCGGCAGCCGTTCCGTACGCAGGTCATGACATGGGCTCCCGGCCAGTCCAGACGTAGCCGGGGAGCTCCACGGGGACTTCCTTCAGGCTTCCGAGGCCCTCGCCCACAGCCGCCAATGACAGCACGGACTGAGGGGGCGCGGCCCTCTCCACGAATGGCACAGCGGCGGGGGCGGCGTTTGGCAGTCCGCCCCCGTCAGGTGACTGGAGTCGTTGGCTTCGGGCCTACGCGGCCTCGGCAAGACGTCCCGGCCCAACGAGGCCTCCACTGCGTTCCGGCGGCCTTCTCCGCCCTGGGGGGCCGCGTTACCTCGGCAGCGACGGGGCCCAGGTGATGGCAGGGGACAATCTCATGGCGGTGACTGATTTCTTTCGGAGTTCCCCGACTGGGGTGGCAGAAATTAAGGGTTAGCCTCTAGCCTGGGGGGGTGGCGATTTATTCGGCGCCCAGCGCCCCCTTTCTCCCACAATGACGCCCTAGCTCAGGGAAGGTAGGCTGGGAGGCGGCAGGCCACACGCCGGTGGCAGAACAAGTTAGAGGGGGGCCGGCAGCTGGGATTGCAGCACTCACCAGCAGAGCACAGTCCAGTAAAATGTAGCGCCCACCAATTTTAGCACTCTCCTTCCGCAGGCAGCTGGAATATCGCGCTCTCTTTCCGCCGGGACTGCAGTCAGGGTCCCACGAGGCGCTTGCTGGTTCCTGCGCCCTTGGTTGAGGGTCTCTTGAGTTGGTGGCTGAAGGCTGACTAATTAGTCTCTGCCGGTCGTCCCTGGGTTCTCCTCCCGCCGGGCCAGATCAGTGGGTTAGTTCAGGATCCCTCACTCAACTTAAAAGGCAGCGCCTAGGCCCTGTCACTTCCAGTGGCTTAGGTCCCTGTCTAGGCCCTACTGCCTAAAACTCCTGCGGAGGTTCCTCCAGGTCAGCATCGCCCCAACTATAGTTTTCCCTCGCCCTGTGGACAGTGGAGGGGTATAGGTAAGCTCAGGGCCCAGCACACAGGCCCATGTGGCGGTAACCCCTGGCAGCAGGTCCCCTCTCTCTCAGGTCCACCCTCTGACTGAGCACATGGCAGCCCAGCTCCGCCCTTTATACGCCCCTCACCCCACCTTCCAGACAGTGCCAGAAGCTTCTAGAAGCGTCTGGGGAAATTGGGTCTAACTGGCCTAGGGGGAGGTGTAGAGCACCCTGGGTGCCAGGCTTCCCTCCCAAAAGCTGGGGTTGCTGGGAAAATAACCACTAGACTGTTAACCCAGCTCAGTCAGACGGCACAATCACACAGCCATGGCATCCATTTTAAAAGTTATATGTTTTAAAATGGGGAAACTCAGTCTGTGTACATCTTTGAACAGTATTCAATATTTGCATTCAAATATCATGTAGTTTCCCATGAAAGCGAAAAATTCAGGGAAAAGGGCCAAGTCCAACAGGCAGATACCAAAATGATCGTAAATTTAAGTTAATATGTACATTAAAGTCCATTATTACAACTTTCAGAATCCCTGCGAAAGCATACAAAAGGAACAGCTACCGACATTTCACTACGGTGTGCACGATTTCACACATTCACTTCTAAAAATTAGAAGAAAACAAGAAAACAAATTTGATATAGAAACTGGTAACCTACACAGTGTGCATTTCTCGAGCACGCAGCTCAGCACACAGGACATGTATGGAACCACACATGCAGCCTATAGTCTCGGTTATTCATTTCCTATGCAGACTGTGGTACCGACGGACAAGGCATTAGAAGCGGATTTGGGAGTGAGGGGTGGGGGGGGCTGGGGGGGGGGGGAGCCAACCACAAGCCAGTGAATGTGTGTAAAAGGCCGCTTTATAGAAACAGGTGCACATAACATTATTATTCCTCTGCAAACACCTTACAAAACTAAACCTCACTAAATAACCAAATACCTGACCCTTAACCCTGCCCCTAAAATTTTCTTGAACCCGCCCCACCCGTACCTTACAACATTACAAACAATACAATGAAATGCATCAAAATATATAACCCCATAACTTCAACACATCCGTTAAACAATCTCCCCTGCCTGCTTCTTTACAACTGTCAATCACCGAACATGTATAATCGAACTAGGAATTAACCTGCCTACCCTTTCCCTGTCGATAACCAAAATCCAACAATAACCAAAAAAACCTCTGTAAACCCTGGCAAACTTCCAACAACCCCCGCACGGCACCTGTTCCAAGCGGCAGTACATAGCCAGCCCCTTGCTCACCTGTCCCAACAAAGCCACCGAAAACCAGAAAGAAAAAAAAAATGGGCGGGGGGGGGGGGGGGGGGGGGCAGGGGTTTAAATCAAAAGACCCCCAGACTAAAGAAAAAACACAGAGGTGGTGGGGGGGGGGGGGGGGAGAATTAATCCACCTAAAGCTCCCAGCCACCAGGTCACCAAACCTAAAATAGTGGATGGGAGCAGGAGCCCCAAAAATGAATATGCGGGCGACATTTGGACTACCAGAATGGCTGGCCTGCAGTCGGTCCACCCCCCCCCATGGCTGGCCTGAAGTCGGTCCACCCCCTATCCCCCTCCCAAACTGCCCCAGGGGGAGACCTCCCTGCGGTCGGCTAACCCCCCCCCCCCCCCCCCCCCAACTCCCACTGTAATGAAGCAATTGTTAAACCTGCAGGCGGGATGCGTTCACGAGGATTCCATTTCCTGAAGACTGCTAAAATCATAAGTGTTAACAAGGAGGAGACAACACCGTCAAGAACGCTGGGTATTCATCAAGAAGCGACATTCAAATTAAATAAAGGTAATTACTAGAGAGCACATCTTGTAACAGACAGTAAACGCCATGGTAGCCTTGCCCTTGTAGGCAACCCTGGTTTAATAAGTCCATTTCCACAGCACTAGCTCGTGAATGTACTTTTCCTAAGATTCGATGGGTATGCAGAATCGATCTTCTGCTACTTTTATCAGGGCTGGTGGTTTAAATCAACAAGCCAGTCAGTTCCAGGAATGACAATCCTCTTCTATTTCACGGACATACAATAGCCTTAATCGAGGTCTCCCAAAGAAGAGCATCAATTTTTTGGGGTCGCACTGCATTGACTACAGCTCAAGTACACAAACCCCACAAAATCCATCCTCTGCTAGGTGGCCTCTAAAACCAAGTCCCTCGTCTTCCTCACTCCCGTATAAATTACTCAGATGCCTCCCTAGTTTTCGCTTCCAAGCCCCCAACTTAAAAATTTTTTATAATTTTTTTATTAATTTCAATATAATACATCACGTTAAATCTTCTGCTTAGAGGTATATATATATATATATATATATATATATATATCCAGAGCACTCCTACGCCACCGCTTTGGAAAGCGCCCGCAAGTTCACAGAAAGGAGCACGGACCACAGTTTGATGCTCGTGATGATAGTTTATTTCATTTGAGGTAAGCCAGCCATGACGCGTTTCGACTCCGTGGAGCCTTGATCACATATCCCAACAAATGCCACTAACTGCTGAACTCCTTGCATGACGGGTGCCTCCTACGTGCAAGTAGCATGCACGTTAAAAATTAACCAACAAATAGTCCCTCCTTTAGGAACACACAGGAGCACTCACAGGTTCTGTAATCCTTTCTTTAATTCACCCAGCATGACGCGTTTCGTCTTACACGACTTTCTCAAATGCTGTTTTGTGATCAAGAAGGTGTTTGGTAGTCCGATGTTTAAAAAGCCACATAGGCTCCTCCTACACAGCGTTTCAGCAAGGAAGGACTCTGGGTATGGGCCAGTCCCTCCTGATTTGCATAGTCGCCATCTTGGAGTGGGTATCCCATGTCATAGCGTTCTATAGTAGTGAGTTTCTTCGATATTATTCTTAGTGAACTTCCATCTGTAATGGGAACTGGGTCCATCACTCGTTGATCGCACTGTCTCGCTGTGCATTAAAAAAGGAGCCTAACGCTCGTTTTACAGTTCTTTCGTCAGCCGCTTACTTGCCATCGGGTGTCTTTTGTGCCTGAGAGCGCCGATTATTGTAATCAACGCTCCTCATGTAGTCATGATCCAACTCAGTGTTTGGCAGGTTGATCAGACTGGCTGCGTAGGAGGCACCCGTCATGCAAAGAGTTCAGCAGTTAGTGGAATTTGTTGGGATATCAAAATGTGAACTGTCGGAATCGCCGCAGCCAGTCTGATTAACCTGCCAAACACTGAGTTGGATCATGACTACATGAGGAGCGGTGATTACAATAATCGGCGCTCTCAGGCACAGCGAGACAGTACGATCAACGAGTGATGGACCCAGTTCCCATTACAGATGGAAGTTCACTAAGAATAATATCGAAGAAACTCACTACTATAGAACGCTATGACATGGGATACCCACTCCAAGATGGCGACTATGCAAATCAGGAGGGACTGGCCCATACCCAGAGTCCTTCCTTGCTGAAACGCTGTGTAGGAGGAGCCTATGTGGCTTTTTAAACATCGGACTACCAAACACCTTCTTGAACACAAAACAGCATTTGAGAAGGTCGTGTAAGACGAAACGCGCCATGCTGGGTGAATTAAAGAAAGGATTACAGAACCTGTGAGTGCTCCTGTGTGTTCCTAAAGGAGGGACTATTTGTTGGTATATATATATATATATCAGTCATAGTGTTTATCTTTGCAAAAGGGAAATACTTTATTACACATTAAAACTCACTATTATCCATTACAAAAGTTTATCGAGTAGTAAGTCTCTAGTGCACGACTACTACTTTACAGTGAGGATGCCCTCTCGGCTCTCCCTTTGGCTCTTCTTATCTGAAAGATACCCTGGTGTGGATCTTGGACATAGGTGCAAAGCTGGTAGGAATTTGCAGGCACTCAGTCTACCGGGCTTCAGTTCTGGTCCTCCCTCTTTGTGGGAAGACATGTACACTTCAGCTAAGTCAGTCAGCTGCCATGCTACTTGGAAGGAGGCGCAGGCCACAAGGCAGAGTTTGGGGCAGCTATCAATCAATCCATTTATAGAGCGCGCTACTCACCCGTGAGGGTCTCAAGGCGCTGAGGGGAGGGGGGGGGGGGTGTAGCTACTGCTCGAATAGCCAGGTCTTGAGGTGTCTCCTGAAGGTGAGATGGTCCTGGGTCAGTCGTAGGTGTGCGGGGAGGGAGGTCCATGTTTTGGCTGCCAGGTAGGAGAATGATCTTCCTCCGGTGGTGGTTCTGCGGATTCGTGGGACTGTGGCGAGGGTGAGGTTAGCGGAGCGGAGCTTGCGGGTGGGGGTGTAGAACAAGAGGCAGCTGTTGAGGTATTCGGGGCCTTTGTGGTGGAGCGCTTTGTGTGCGTGGGTGAGGAGCCTGAACGTGATCCTCTTGTTGATGGGGAGCCAGTGCAGGTTTCTCAGGTGGGCGGATATGTGGCTGCGGATGTCGAGGAGGAGTCGTGTGGAGGCATTCTGTATGCACTGTAGTCGTTTCTGAAGTTTGGCTGTGGTTCCTGCGTATAGGGCTTTTCCGTAGTCCAGTCGGCTGGTGACGAGGGCTTGGGTGACGGTCTTTCTGGTTTCGGTGGGGATCCACCGGAAGATTTTTCGGAGCATGCGCAGGGTGTTGAAGCGAGAAGATGAGATGGCGTTTACTTGCTTGTTCATCGTGAGGGAGGAGTCCAGGATGCGTGCGTGGTCCGTGGGTGTAGGTGGTGTGCCCGGCGCTGTGGGCCACCAGGTGTCGTCCCAGGCCGATGGGGATTGTCCGAGGATGAGGACCTCCGTCTTGTCTGAGTTCAGCTTCAGGCGACTGAGCTTCATCCATTCTGTGACGTCTTTCATTCCTTCCTAGAGGTTGGTTTTGGCTGTGGCTGGGTCTTTGATGAGGGAAGAGTATCAGTTGTGTGTCGTCAGCGTAGGAGATGATTTTGATGTTGTATTTGCGTGCGATGGCGGCGAGGGGGCTCATGTAGATATTGAAGAGGGTTGGGCTGAGCGAGGAGCCTTGGGGTACGCCGCAGATGATCTCGGTGGCTTCTGAGCAGAATGGAGGGAGGCGGACTCTCTGGGTTCTGTCGGTGAGGAATGAGGTAATCCAGTCTAGCGCCTTTCCTTGGATCCCGGTGTGGAAGAGGCGGGTTATTAGGGTGCGATGGCAAACGGTGTCGAAGGCGGCCGAGAGATCTAGGAGGATGAGAGCGGTTGTTTCTCCGTTGTCCATCAGGGTCCTAATGTCGTCTGTGGCTGCGATGAGGGCGGTCTCGGTGCTGTGGTTGGCTCGAAATCCGGACTGGGATGGGTCGAGCGAGTTGTTTGCCTCGAGGAAAGCATTCAGCTGTTTGTTGACGGTCTTCTCGATGACTTTAGCCGGGAAGGGAAGAAGAGAGATGGGGCGGAAGTTCGAGGTCTTTGGGGTCCGCTGTAGGTTTCTTTAGGAGGGCGTTTGATTTCTGCGTGCTTCCAGCTCTCAGGGAAGGTGGCTGACGTGAAGGAGTTGTTTATGACTTTTCGGAGATGGGGTGCGAAGATGGTGTCTGCTTTGTTGAAGATATGGTGGGGGCATGGGTCAGAGGGGGAGCCGGAGTGGATAGAGTTCATGACGTTGGTGGTGTCTTCAGTGCTGGTGGGGTCCAGGCGTTGAGGGTGTTGGTGGGGGTTGTTGGTTCGGTGACTGGAGGCGGAGTCTGGGGTCCGAAGCGGTCGTGTATATCTACGATCTTTCGGTGGAAGAACGTTGCGAGGGAGTTGCAGAGGTCTTGCGACGGTGTGATGTCGTTGTTGGTGGCGCTGTCGTACTTTAGAATTTGGGACTGCGTAGGAGGCAGGGCCCTACCCCTGTCTATCCCGGTAATAGTGAACCGCGAATGGTTAATGCGGTATGTACAAGTGCTTTGTGTAACGTTTTAGCTATGAATGCACTGTGTATACGCTATTTCACATCACTACGTGGGTTCCATTTTGTATCGGTGGCCATCTTATGGTTGCCCTCACATAGGCTATATAGCATAAAGCGAATACGGGCCTTTTAGAGCACATGTGGCTTTCTTTGACTTTTCTGTGACCTGGGCAGCTTGGCTCCGCTGCCCCAGGTCAAACTGGTCCCACGAGTTCCCCGTCCTCTGGCCACCTGTGATTAGCATCAGGGCTTGACACACCATAAAGTCTTTTCATCCTACACAAGCCTCCAGCTAATCTCTTTCTCACCTGACTGTTCCTGCTTTATGGCTTGTTTTCCAAACAGGAGATGCTCATGTTTATTGGGGCCTATCGATATCTGATGTGGGATCTGAGCCTTGCTGTGTAAATAACTGCGGGCTGGCTTAACTGGAATGTGGGATGGTCATCATGACTCTGCCTTTTCGTTTGTAATGTATACTTTAAATGACCATGCCATAAACCTAGGAATGTATGCCTGAGGCAGGATATTCTGTATTTAAGAAGAAGCCCGTTTCTGTGATTTTTAGCAGTCTCCTGAGAACATACACGCTGTTGTACTTCTAGGATACCTGTAATTGGTCTGCAGCCAATAAACTGATCTTTTTACTTCACCCAGAAGACTCTGTGTTTCTGTAGGTCTGAAACAGGAAGAACCCCGAAGTCATAGGGTGTGTTCCCCTGCACCGCTGGGCTTAAAATACCCAGTACTCCAGTTGGCGCCCAACTCGGCGCGATTTCAGCGGTACCGGTCCAAGCCAGAGGTTCGTGAGGAGCTTTGTGTGGAAATTCTGGAGGAAGGCCGCCACTTCATCGACCCCTGCATGTCGACGTGGTCCGAAAGTCTTTTCTGCGAGGTTCTCCGCGTCCCGACAGCTACGAAGGACTGCTGCCCTGATTAATCACCCTGTTTTGGACCCTTGACGATTTTTTGGTAGAGCGAAACAATCGAGAGAGTCTTCTGGTGACGCCATCGATCATCAATATTCAGTTAAGTATAAGTGGAGCGTCTCCTAGTTTGAATTTGGTATCCTTCGGGATCATTTTGATTTGGTGCTTGCAAGTCCCAAAGCCAGAGGACTCGTGTATTCACGAGACTATCGTATTCGATAATCCTTTGACGTTTGAAACTAGACTAGTGAGCGAAGATGCCTGGTTCTAGTGTATTTTGTAGATTGTTTTGTTTGGGTTGTGGAAGGGATTTCCAGTTAGAGGATTCATGTCCGGTTCCTCCAATTGGAACTCCTACTTATGAGCTTTATGTAAAACATGGCGTGGGCCCCATTGCATATAATGAAGTATGGATCCGATACACCAGAAAGGACGGTGTTTTAAAATGGCCCCAAAATGGTAGTTTCGATACAGATATCTTAGATAATTTGGAAGTTAAATTGTTTAAAAAGAAAGCCCGGCCGGCGATGTTTGATTCTTTCCGCCTATGGCGAAAGGAAGCCAAACAGAAGGAAATTAAGCTAGCGAAAAGAAATAAGAGAGAAAGAGGTATGTCAATGATGCAAGCAGCTGTGCAATTTAAAGATAATGAGGAGGAACAAATGAAGGAACAGTTACATAGACAGCGCAAACTAGGGATTGATAAATGTTACCCTGTTTTGTCACCCCTTGTGCAAGATGAGACAAAAGAGTAAGAGAAAGATTCCCTAATGTCCCATTTGTTAAGTTCGCCACCCCCGTATGTGCAAAATGCTACCGCGCCTCCACAGCTTGTAAATGCGCAGCCTCCAGTAAATATGCCGCAAGCCTTCCCACAACCGCCAGCTCCTCCTCAGCTGGCTACTACCCCTGCAGTGCAGCCCTCTCAAGGGCCGCCAGTTTTGTTACCCGTTACCCCCGCGCTTCCTGCGACTTTGCCTAGCACGCCAGTGGATTCCCCTGGCGCTCCTTCTTACACTACCCAGGTACTTGTATCTGAATCTGTCTTTCTTCCCTCTGTCTATCCCCCCGTTCTCGCCTCAACTTCTCCTTCAGCACGACAACGACTAGCTAATGTAGTTACTAGTTTAATGTCGCCTCTCTTTGGATCATCTAGTGCGACTCCTGGTTTACAACGTAAGCAATTGCGCAGTCAGCTGCCTGATCCTGAAGAGAAAAAGGTATTAGATCATATGGCGCGTAGGTGGATTATTTTTTCTTCACTCTATGAGGTGGAGTCAGTTGTTGACGTTTTTCACCAATGGGATGCCCCGAAACAGAGGTATGTGTTCGAGAAAATGTGTGAAATACTCTGTGAGGAATTGGATGATCATGGTAGAGATCCAAACCCGCAGGAGTTATGTCGAGTGAGATTCGATTTTGGAAAAGGCATGATTGTGGGCCCCGATGTGAATAAAGCAGTTGCGACCTTATTATCTTTGAGGAATGATGATTGTCAGCAGTCGTTGTTTGAGCAGGACTTCCCTGTGGGGAAGAAGGTAAAAGCGCGCCAATATCCAATGCGTGAGGTTCCCCCAGTTTGGAGACCTGCTGATCCAAATGCTGTTCCACCTGTCTTAGCTCATTTTCAGCGTGTTTGGGTGCATGTCCCATGGAAGCGATCTGAGGTGTTAGCGCTTAATCAGACATTGCCTGACCCCCGTAAAAACCCTACAGGGTATTATAAGGAGTTATCCCAAACTGCAGAATCGTGCGTCATGAATCTGGCTGACATAGATATGTTATTTGGGAATGTTGTTCCACAGCCTTTATGGGGATCCATCCGTACTACGGATCATGCTGCAGAACTAGGGGGTACATGGGCTAATATCGTTGCTGCAGACGCTAGACAAGTTGGTGGCGCAAAGCCTGACCCTTTAGTGGCAGAACTCCCTGGTCGAATTATTACATACATGAAGACCATAATGCCCGCGATGCACATAAATTGGGACAAACTATCTGCATGCAAGCAGAAGAAAGATGAGACAGTGTCCGATTTCTTCACCAGGTTTGAAGAAACGTTTATCGACCACAGTGGTCAAGACATGAGCACTGAAGGTGGCCAACGGTTATTTGTTGATAAGTTTGTGCAGAATCTACTTCCTGAGCTATGTAAAAAATTTAAAGATTCAGAAAGTTCTTGGGCTGATTCCTCTTCAGCGCAAATACTGGCTACTGCACAGTATTATGAAAATAGAGACAAAGATGAGAAGGATAGAACAGATAAGAAAACGAAAGAACTAAAAACAAAGGTCCTCTTGCAGCAGGCCTACCCACCACGTGGAGGACAGAATAATTATAGGCAAACACAAGGTATCTATCAGCAGCCCCAACAGTTTCAGAATAATCAGCAAATGAATGGGTATTATCAACCACGAATCCCTGTAGGTCCCAACCAATGTTCATATTGCAAAGAGGAAGGTCATTTTAAATATAGTTGCCCTAAATTAATGCAGCGTAACAGTAATGCGTATGGCGCAAGAGGTAGAGGTGGTCAGCAAGCTCCTAGAGGTAGGGGGCGTGGGAATGTTCCCCAGAACGCGCGTCCTCTTCCGCCTCAAAATACCATAAATAGCTTTGATCAGCAAGCCAACGCGACTGGTAATACAGCCCAGTACTACAATAATGATTATTATGCAGAAGACGACAATGTAGACGATAATGATTACTAGGACAGCCGTAGACAGAGAGAGGGAGTTGTTTCAGTGCCAGTGGATCAGAGCGGACCTTATGTTAAAGTAACTACAGCAAATGTAACGGAGCCATTCCTGCTGGACACTGGTGCTGCAAAGAGTTCAATTATGCATTCAAAACTCCCTGGCGCGCCTTTGTCTGGCGAAATGAATGTTTCAGTAGGTTTTTCTGGCGCCCCAGTTAGGAACCCGATTTCTAGTCCTATGTCTCTTTCTGTTGGACCTTGCGAGCTAAAAGCACCTCTCATCCTAACAACAGGTTGTGGTGAGAATTTGTTAGGATTAGATTTGCTAAAAAGATTGCATGCCACGCTGTATTGTTCTCCCTCAGGAGTACAACTTACATTAGGTAAGAAAGTGATTTCCCCAATGTATTTGTCTAAAAATGCAATGCCACCTGAATTGTCATCCCTTCCGGATGTCCTTTGGGCTACTGGTCCCAATGATGTGGGTCTCTTGGAAATACCGCCATATGTGGTAACTTTAAAGGCCAATGTCAGATTGCCACGTATTCCCCAGTATAAGATCTCCAATGAAGGTCAGAAAGCGTTGTTAGAAATTGTCAGCGATTTGATTAAAAAGGGTGTGATTAAAGAGAAAAGAGGCAACGTTTGCAATAGTCCTGTTTTACCTGTCTTAAAAAGAACGGACCCTTCACAGCCACCTGTTTACAGATTTGTGATTGATCTTAGAGAGGTTAATAAGATTGTTGTGCCACAGTTTCCAGTTGTCCCTGATAGAACTGCCTTGTTAACCATGATTCCAGCCTCCGCTGCATGGTTCTCAGTGATCGATCTAAAGAATGCTTTCTTTAGCATCCCAATTGCAGAGGAGAGCAGAGACATTTTTGGCTTTAGTTTAGGAGGTCGCAGCTTCCACTTTAAACGCGCTCCTCAGGGCTACTGTGAAAGCCCATCAATATACAGCGAAGCTTTGAAAGCGCAGCTTGATGCACTTGTTTTACCGAGTGGCGCTATCCTTATTCAGTACGTTGACGGTTTGCTAATCGCCGCGGATACTGAAAAGATTTGCAAAGAAGCTACATTGTCATTGTTGCGTCATTTGTCTGCCTTTCATCACAAAGTGTCTCTCTCAAAATTGCAATATTGTCGACAAGAAGTGACCTACTTAGGTCATCTCTTATCGAAGGAGGGAAGGAAACTGACCCCAGAAAGAATTCAAGCCATTGCACAGTTGAGTGTGCCAAGAACACAGAGAGAAGTGCGTGCTTTCTTGGGCATTACTTCATACTGTAGGCATTGGATTCCTAATTTTTCCTTGTTGGCAAAACCTTTGTTAGCATTAACATGCAAAGACACACCGAATCCTATCCCATGGTCTGAAGAGTGTCAGAAAAGTTTTTGGGAATTGCGTAATGCATTATGTTCAGCTCCTGTGTTGGGTACCCCTGACTACAGCAAGCCTTTTACATTGTATGTTCACGAGAAAGATGGTTGCGCGTTATCAGTGTTAACACAGCCTTTTGGCGACAGACCGCGTCCATGCGCATATTTTTCATCAACCTTGGACCCTGTAGCGAGGGCATTGCCAAGTTGTCTGAGAGCCACAGCTGCCGCAGCTATGTCTATTCGACAGTCTGCTGGCCTAGTAATGGATAATACATTGATTGTTATGGTTCCGCATGCTGTGGACACATTGTTAAACAGGACCAAGACGCAGCACTTAACTAGTGCGCGATTATCTGGATATGAGCTGACACTGTTAGCAAATCACATACACATAAAGAGATGCAACACGTTGAATCCAGCTACATTATTGCCAATTCCAGCAGATCTAGATGAGATTGAGCAACATGATTGTTTGTTCAGAACAGAAGAAGAGACGAAAGGGAGAGTAGATCTCAAAGATACTCCCCTGACTGAGTGTGATGGTACCTTATGGGTGGATGGTTCGTGTTTCAAGCTCCCGAATGGTGATACGACTGCCGCATATGCTATCACTACTTTGCACACGATTGTGGAAACTGCACGGGTGCCACAAAATTCGGCTCAAGCAGCAGAATTGATTGCCCTTACAAGAGCATGCGTGTTGTCTGAAGGAATGAAAGTGAACATATATACGGATAGCCAGTACGCCTTTGGCGTGGCCCACAGTTTTGGGCGATTATGGAAGGAACGTGGGTTCCTGACTTCGCATGGAGCTAAGATTCAGAATGGCAAGTTGGTGAATGATCTCCTTGAATCACTGACCCTACCGTTGCAAGTTGCGATTATGAAATGCAGTGCGCACAAGAAAAATCACTGATGATGTTGGTCGTGTGAAGTAAGGAGGAGGCCAGTTGAAGTAGAAAGTGTAGATTTATTAAGACACACAGAGAGCCGCCCCAAACACTGCCAAGGCACTGAAGGCAACTGTCACTCTGCGCATTCCAAGCAACCTAAAGATAACATTCTAACATGACATCATGAAGCTTAGCCCATCTAGATACCAGAACACATCACCACACCTCCCCCCTTTTAACAGAATGAGAGAAAAAACATGAAAAGAATAAAGGAGAGAAAAGAGTATAATATTCAATGTAAACACAAATTGAGAAGACTCAAACATAGTCTTGCAACTTTCGTGGTTTTGCACAGATCCTAGAACTTTTCCTAACACAGTCTTCCCCCACAGTTATCGGTTTACTTTTGATGACCTCACGGTGAATACAAGGATCTTTTGCTACACGTGAAGTACTCCACCAATTCCCATTAGACAATTTAACTGCATTCTTTCGCATATCAACAATCTGTAGTGAGTCAAGAAATTTGGAAAAACCTTTCCTCACCGAGACTGGATTTTTGATTCTAACCCAGTCTCCTATGCTGAGTTTATGTGTACTTTTTGTGGTGGGAAATTTGCAGTATTTAGAAGAGACTTCATTTGAGGTTTTCCTCGCAGAGTCCCACACACACCTCATGTCGCAACCAAGATGAAATGATTTGACCATCCAAAAAGGATAGACTTGAGAAGGAGCTTTTCTACCTCTCATCATTTCAAAGGGTGAAAAATTGGTAGCCACATGTGGTGAAGTGCGATAAGACCATACCAGATCCTTTACAGCTTGAAAAACACAAGACCTGGATCTAAAGGCCGCCTGTACACATTCCACCACTACTCTGTTGAACCTTTCAGTCTTTCCATTACTCTGTGGGTGATAAAGTGGAGTCCTTGTGTGTTTGATGTTACAAGAATGTAAAAATGAAGTCATTTCATGAGAGACAAATTGAACCCCGTTATCAGTGAGAATCTCTTCAGGATAACCTTCTCTACGAAAAATATTATCTAAACAATTGATGACACTTTTAGAATCTGGCACTGAAATAGGTTCAACCTCTACCCACCTTGATAAGTGGTCAATAAGAACTAAAAAATATTTCGAATTTGAGGGAAGTATATGAAAAGGCCCAAGAAAGTCCATGCCCAATTTTTGCCAGGCTCTGCCAGGAGAAGGTACAGGGGAATCAACGGTACCCTCAAGTACCAAAACTTTGTCACTTGAGTTGCATCGTGAGCACTGCTTCACTAATTCATCAATTTGTGTATCCATCCTGGGCCACCAAAAATCATTCCTGACTTTCCTCTTAGTGATAGTTGCACCCAGATGACCTGAGTGTGCAGCAAAAATGATCTTCTCTCGATAACAAGAAGGAGGAATGAGTTTATCCCCTCTGACAACCTTCCCATCTTCCACTGAGAGTTCACCATTGACTTTCTAGTACATCTGAAGCTCATAAGGAAGACACTTCTCCTTCGGCCACCCTTTCTTGATCAAAGAAATGACTTCTTTGAGAATGGGATCTTCGCTGATCTGTGCAACCCAGTCAACTTCAGCAAAGGATAAATTGTCCTGATTAATTGCGGCAATGAAACACTCCTCAACTTCAGTTTCCCAATTCTGCTCATCAGTATCTTGAACAGGAAGTCTTGAGAGACAATCTGCTCTGCAGTTCTTTCCTCCAGGAATATATTCTACAGTAAAGTTAAACTCTAATAGTTTTGTTGACAAGCGTGCCAGGCGAGCTGTGGTGCGCTTGATTTTCTTCCCTGAAAGACTGTCAACCAAAGGGCGATGATCCGTTCTGAGAATGAAAGATCTCCCCCAGACATATTGTTTAAATTTTTCAATGCTCCATACACAAGCCAGAAGTTCTTTTTCAATTACCGAATACTTCCTTTCAACAGGACGAAGCGTCCTGGAAGCAAATCCGACAGTATCCTCTCTTCCATTGGAGCGTTGTGAAAGAATGGCTCCCAAACCATACTCAGAAGCATCTACAGTAACAATCGTTAGTTTCCCTTCAACAAAAGCTTGTAAGGCAGGAGCTTGCACTATGTGATTTTTGATGGAGTGAAAACCTTTTTCACACTCCTCAGACCATACAAAAGTCGCTCCCTTCTTCAGTAACGCCCTAAAACACTCTGTTGTCTTAGCAAAATCCTTCATAAATTTGGAATAAAATTCACATAGCCCCAAAAAGGACATAAGTTGTTCTTTGTTTTGAGGATGCGGCGCATCTATGATGCTTTTTATGAGACCCGGTCTGGGTCTAATGCCATGTTCAGAAATGACGTGTCCAAGATATTCAATTTCTTTTACTTTTAAAGTACACTTGTTTTTTTGTAGAGTGACTCCTCTATCTGCTAGGACACTGAACACTTGGTCAAGAACATAATCATGCTCAGCTTCACTTTGGGTAAAAATTAAAATATCATCCTGAAAAACAACAACGTTAGGGTTATGTTGAAACATTTCAGTCATCAATCTCTGGAATATGGCAGCAGCCGAAGCAAGCCCAAAAGGAAGACGACAAAATTGAAATACTCCGTCTGGAGTGACAAAGGCAGTGAGGTGTCGAGACTGAGGATGTAGTTCGACTTGGTGATAGGCCGCCTTAAGATCAAGTTTAGTGTACCATGAGGAGGAACCCACTTTACAAATAAGATCTTCAATTCGTGGTAGGGGAAAACCGTCAACCCAAATAGCTTCGTTAAGGCTCCTCAAGTCAACACACATCCTCAAATCTCCAGACCTCTTCTTGGCTAAAACTATGGGAGAAAGCCAAAGAGTAGATTCAACTTTTTCAATTATTCCGTGGTTGCACAATGATTCTAAGTGTTTTGACAGGTCATCTCTAATTGACAAAGGAACATTCCTGAGTTTATGTTTGATGGGAGTGACATTCTCTTTTAATTTGATAAAATGTTGGAAATTCGTAATTTTCCCCAGACGATCTTCAAAAATGTTACTATATTTCTGTTCCCAGTGTGTAACAGGAGGTGAGACGGATAGAGAATTAACCCCCTTATCGGAAGAAGACTGACTGGTGTTGGGAGGGTCAATGAAAACTGGATTAGCTAACCCGGGTTTGATGGTGAGCCCAAATTCGGCTTGGTGAATAAGACCAAGAACATTTATCCCACGCTTGGCTACATATACTTTCCCATTGATTGTTTTTCCAAAAACATTTATATTCGCCCAGAAATACCCAATTAAATCTATTTTACTTCCTTCGAAGGCTACCGTGAGAATGTCAGGAGGAAGAAGATTCTTAGTGGACCTAAATTTCACGTATTTCTCATGAGAAATTATCGTTATACGTGCTCCAGTGTCTACCAGAAGTTGTATGTGGTTACTATCAATTGTGACATCAACATCAGGATCAGGAATATGTTGTGTTGTGTCTTTCTCCGAACAGCTTCTGACCACAACAACATACTCTTGATTTGCGACGACATCAGAACATTCTTCAACTGTTTGTTCACTAGAATCATTACGAATACAATTCACACCTCTTCTGTTACCACTCATACAGACTTTTGCAAAATGGCCCATTTTACCACATTGCCCACATTGTTGATTCAAAGCAGGACAGTTTTTAAAAGATGAAACATGCATATTGGACCCACACCTGTAACAATTTACTCTATAGTTGTACTGCCTATAGGGTGTAAAGGTCTTCCCACCTCTACATGGTCTAAAATGTCTCCCCCCCCTAGGTATGGTAAACCCTCTAGAAGGAGGAGGAGGAGGAGAAGAAGAAGAAGGTTTAGTAGACACAGCACCAGAGATAGTGACATTAGATAGAGCAGATTCCAGTTGTTTAGCATCATCCATTGATCTTTCAATGCTCTTTGCAATGTCAACAGCTTCATCTAAAGTAGGATCCTTGCAGGTAAGTAATCTTTGCTGTATTTTTTTGCAATGACATCGTGCAACTAGTTGATCACGGACAAGTTGAGATGTGAAATTTTCAAATTCACACTTTGCAGCTAGAACCCTTAAGGCGGTGATGAAAGTGTTTATACTCTCATTGGGTTTTTGTGTTCTTGTAAAGAAATTGTATCTGTGTACAACAATGTTTTTAGTTTTTGTAAAATACTTGTCTAACTGTAAGACTGCTGTATCAAATTCATCTGGATCTTGACCATCAGACGGTTCCCAAGGAGGAAGATGATCAAAGACGTTCTGTCCTTCAACACCCAAATGATAATACATCAGGTTTTTCTTTCTTTCCGGTCTATATCTTTGAGCATCGATAGCACCTAGATAAGCTTTGAATGATCTAATCCACAACTTCCATTCAAGTTGTGGTTCACCCGGATCTTGTAAAAAAGGTGCTGGCGGTGTAACACTTTGCATTCTTGCGACTTAGGGATGAATCACGCTGAAGAAACGAAAGATGAAAAGAAGATCTCAAAATGAAAAAAAAAAAAAAAAAAAATACTTAATAAAAATGAAAACCATAACAAAGTGATCCACAAGATGGCAGTGTAGGTTTAGTTTTCTTCAGATTTTCGTAGAAAGTAGCAACAGACTGAAACACGAAACAGTACTGTGCATATCAGTGAAGATAGAAGAGCAGAATATGTAAGTGTATTCTCTAAACTGTTTCTCTTTAAGTTTATGTAAAATAATATCAACAGCAACGGTAAGATAATTTGTAAATTGCCAAATTTACATTTGCTTGTTCCTGTTTCTCGTGTCAATAAATTGTTCACTGACACACAACAGCTGTGCGTGTCAGCGCAAATCACTTCAAAAGCAAATTACGAAGCGCTTCTGCTCCGTCGTGCCTTGTTGTTGTGTTGCTATGGCAACTAGACGAGCACCGTCTGCGTTGTGACGAAAAGCTGTGCGCATCAGCGTGATGCGCAATGCGTTGCGTTCCAGCTGACTCCACGGACCCCGAGGAATGGATTCTGCTCACGTCTCGAGATCAGGTAAGCCTTTTACGTTAAGGCGCGCGCTGAATACTCTTTTTTAAATTGAATTACATTTAAAATTGTGATTCACCAGTCCGTCAAAAGTCTATTCCCAAAGGTGTGAGTCTTTCCGAGACTAAAGATGACTCAATGTGAATAGAGAAAAAAAAACACGGGCACGGCTCTCTGTGTGCTAGTCTTTGCGAGGTCTCACTACAAGTGAAACGTGCCCCAGAATGAGATAAGCAAAAGTACTCACAGTAGGCTGAAGGGCAGGAACGGGCAGGAACTTAAAGACACCTGAAAACGAGACACGAAACAGTTCAGGAATTTCGCCGATTCAGTTCATGTCGTAAGGTCTCACGTTAGGCTCCAATCTGAAACGTGTGGACTCGTATCCCATCTCCTGTCGCCAATGAAGTAAGGAGGAGGCCAGTTGAAGTAGAAAGTGTAGATTTATTAAGACACACAGAGAGCCGCCCCAAACACTGCCAAGGCACTGAAGGCAACTGTCCCTCTGCGCATTCCAAGCAACCTAAAGATAACATTCTAACATGACATCATGAAGCTTAGCCCATCTAGATACCAGAACACATCACCACATCGTGGTAATGCGTTTGCTGATGAAGTCGCGAAAGAAACAGCAAAAGATGTGAAGACTCGAATGTATGTTGCAGGCCCTGCAAGATGGGTTAGTGATGTTGGAATGTGTGAAAACACAATAGAAAGTGTAAAGTCCCTTCAAGCTGAAGCCACAGAGAAAGAGTTGAGCAAGTGGAGAGAAAGTATGGGTAAGTTGGATGAGAATGGTTGTTGGGTTGATTTGTCAGAACATAGGCGATGGTTGTTACCTGATGCATATGTGCTTCCAGTGGTTACTATGGCACATGGAATGGCACATATCAGTATGAAAGGAATCTGTAAGTTATTGGCTCCAGTATGGCAGAATGCTGGAATTCCCAAGTGTGCAGAGAATGTGGTCAAGAATTGTATGGTATGCTTGAAGTACAACCCTGGTAGGGGAACCCCAACTCCAGCTGGTCATTTTGTGCCTCCATCATATCCATTTGAAGTTTTGCAGCTAGATTTTATTCACATGGAAAGGTGCAACAACCTGAAATATGTATTGGTGGTTGTTTGCGCTTTCTCAAAATGGATAGAGGCCTATCCTCTAAAAGATAACACTGCTCTATCCACAGCCAAAGCCCTTGTGAAGGAATTTTTCCCTAGGTTTGGAATGCCAAGAATGGTGTGGAGTGATAATGGGAGTGAGTTCGTGGGCCAAGTGATGAAGAATGTGTGTGAGGGACTAGGTATAAGGCAGAAATTTCACGCTGCAAATCACCCCCAATCAGCTGGATTAGTGGAGCACTACAATGGCGCTCTAAAACTCAAACTGGCCAAAATCCAAGCGAGCTCAGGTCTTAACTGGCCTGACGCTCTGCCTCTAGCACTCCTGTCCACTAGAATGACCGTGCATTCACGGGTGGGACTTAGTCCCTACGAGGTTGTTTTTGGCCGCCCGGCCAATGTATGGGGTGTGCCAAGACCGACGAAATTCAGTGAAATCGAACACCCAGTACTGCTTGATTACTTGTATGATTTGACGGTTAAACTGCGTGTTTTACACCAACAGGTGCACAATACTCTCCCCCCGTCCTCTGCGGCTCCAGGACACCCCATTGACCCTGGCACGTGGGTGCTCATCAAAAACTTCCAGCGGAAAACCAACGATGAGCCCCGCTGGATTGGCCCTCATCTCGTGCTACTGTCTACAAGATCAGCTGTTCGAGTGAAGGGGAAGAAGAACTGGATCCACGGCGCCCACGTGAAGAGGATCCCTTTGCCTCTGCCGTATGACCAGTGGGTCCAGGAGGGTATCGCTGACGCTGAAACAGACACTGTACCTCGTTTTGTGCCGTTCAGTGATGCACGCATAAAAGGCACAACTTCAGCATAGGAAAGTGACGATATTTTGCAAGAAGCTGTGCCACCGTCAATTCGATTGGACACTACAGAGCCTGAACTCTTGTTCCAAGATCAAACAGTACCTGGCCGTTTCGATTACAATCTAAGACCAAGGCCCATGGACAAATAAATATTCTTTTTCTTTTACCTTGTTTTATTTTTTGATAACCAGAGCTCTCCCATCTGAAGGACTTTCTTGATTTTTGTTTTTCGAACCACCATCCGGGTTCAGCCGCAGGGTCGCGGTGCCAAGACTTTGGGGTACAGGCCGAAGACGTTAGGTCGACGGTTCTGGTTGGTCTAGGGCGTTCCCTGGACTGACAGGCGTACTCCTTAGCAGAAGATACTCACCCGCCGCGAGCGGCACGATTAGAGGATGGAGTTTTTTTAAGATGGAGAGACTCACTGAGGAAATGAACTTTAAAGCAAGAATATGTAAAATAATGAAAAGCAAACGTTTTGTATTTTTATGCCTGTTTATACTATGTAGTATGGTAGTGTTTACTGTAGGATTTGTATTCTTCTCCTCTCAAGAGCCCATTGCAACCACTGAACAGCCTATACCTCCTCCTTCTTTCTCCTCACACTCTTTTCACCCTCTGCCTGAACATGAACAAGCCAGACGATCAGAATTTGTAAACAACTCGTTTATTCAGCTCCTGCACCAGCACCAACTAGTCATGAATACAACCAATTGCTGGGTGTGTGGTTTAATGTCACATACCATTAATAAGGGTATTCCCTATCTAGTGCTGCCGTATAGTTACAATGGATCGTCATGGGCATTCCAGACCATGTTTCTCTTTGCACTAGATGCGTACTCCCCGCGACAACCGCGTTCCATCAGACCTAGCACCAATAACAAAGCTTTAATGAAAGGAGTTGCCGATATGAGCAGAGATATCGATGCATACTCATCTATTCCCAAAGAAGAATTGAGAGCTTATGTAGGGTGGAACGCGACGGGGTATAGTATTAGTCTGGGTGAAAGACAGCGAAAAATCTCATCCCCAATCTGGGTCGTACCCCACATAGGTCGGTTCTGTTTGGAAGGTAATGGTCAGAATCCTAGAGCTCAACTGGGAAGAAGTGACTGTACTGAAACGTACACTTTTCCGTCACAGTTTTCCCCTGCGTTTCTGGCTGCCAAGGGTACATATTTTATCTGCAATGACCGAGCATATACATGGTTGCCCCCTGATTTCTCGGGCACATGTTATATTGCAAATCTGCAACCGCCAACATTTACTGCCGCCTCTGACTATCACAAGACCAGAGTTGTGAGAGGCGTGATTAGTAAGGAGGATACTGCCGGTCAGGAAGCGGGAGATTTCTTTTTGGGTTTCCTGCCGTTTTGGGGACCTATGGTCAATAGTAGGAACCTGAGACAGCTGACTCGTGTGGTTGAATCCACTGTTAATGTTACGGCTGGTGCCCTTGGTAATTTGACAGCTGAGCTCCAAGCGGATCGCCTCATGACTTTGCAGAACCGCATGGTTCTAGACGTCATACTTGCAGACCGCGGTGGGGTATGTAAGGTTATCCAATCCAGTTGTTGCATTTTCATACCAGACAATGCTCCAACAGTTTATCAAGCCATCTCCAAACTACATAAAATATCTGAGTCCATACACGTGGATAAAGGAGATTGGTCACTGGTGGGGTGGTTCTGGGAACTGATATCTGCCTGGGGTTGGAAAGTTCTGATGGTCATTGGAATGATCTTAGCCATCCTTTTCCTGTTCTGTCTGTGCATACAGTGTGCTCCTGCGATATGTGGCCTCTGTGCTACATTATGTATAAGGAAACCTGTATCGAGGGACGAGCTAAGTAATAGGATGATGCTACAGCAACATCTCCATGACTTCATGAATATTGACCTAGACTCGGATTGAAATGAGTATAGTTATTGCCTATGTAAGGGCAAAAGGAGGGTCTGTCGTACTTTAGAATTTGGGACCGCGTAGGAGGCAGGGCCCTACCCCTGTCTATCCCGGTAATCGTGAACCGCGAATGGTTAATGCGGTATGTACAAGTGCTTTGTGTAACGTTTTAGCTATGAATGCACTGTGTATACGCTATTTCACATCACTACGTGGGTTCCATTTTGTATCGGTGGCCATCTTATGGTTGCCCTCACATAGGCTATATAGCATAAAGCGAATACAGGCCTTTTAGAGCACATGTGGCTTTCTTTGACTTTTCTGTGACCTGGGCAGCTTGGCTCCGCTGCCCCAGGTCAAACTGGTCCCACGAGTTCCCCGTCCTCTGGCCACCTGTGATTAGCATCAGGGCTTGACACACCATAAAGTCTTTTCATCCTACACAAGCCTCCAGCTAATCTCTTTCTCACCTGACTGTTCCTGCTTTATGGCTTGTTTTCCAAACAGGAGATGCTCATGTTTATTGGGGCCTATCGATATCTGATGTGGGATCTGAGCCTTGCTGTGTAAATAACTGCGGGCTGGCTTAACTGGAATGTGGGATGGTCATCATGACTGCCTTTTCGTTTGTAATGTATACTTTAAATGACCATGCCATAAACCTAGGAATGTATGCCTGAGGCAGGATATTCTGTATTTAAGAAGAAGCCCGTTTCTGTGATTTTTAGCAGTCTCCTGAGAACATACACGCTGTTGTACTTCTAGGATACCTGTAATTGGTCTGCAGCCAATAAACTGATCTTTGACTTCACCCAGAAGACTCTGTTTCTGTAGGTCTGAAACAGGAAGAACCCCGAAGTCATAGGGTGTGTTCCCCTGCACCGCTGGGCTTAAAATACCCAGTACTTCAGCGCTGGGGTTGGAGAGCTCTTTGACAATGTTGAAGAGTTCCTTGCTGTTGTGGGTGTTGTTGTCCAGCCGCTCTTTGAACGATGTCCTTTTGGTGGTACGGATCAGCTGGTGGTGTTCGCGAGTGGCGTTCGAGGGCTGTCATGTTTTCTGTTGTCCGTTCTTGGCGCCAGGTTTTTTCCGAGGGTGCGGCAGGATTTCTTTGAGGGCATCTGTGAACCACGGGGTTTTCCTGTTGCCGGTCTTGCCTGGGTGGTTGTTCAGTGGAGCGAGGTCATCGGCACATTTGGTGATCCACTGTGCGAGGTTGTGGGCAGCGTCATGGATGTCAGCGGTGTCGGTTGGCGGGTTCTGGCTCAGTGATGCGAGGAGCTGGTCTGTCGTGATTTTGCTCCAGCATCTGCGGGGGATTTGTTGCGTGCGGTGGTGGGATGTAGTCTTTTTGAAGGTGAAGTGGATGCACCTGTGGTCGGTCCAGTGTAGTCCAGTGGAGTGGCTGAAGGAGACGTGGTTGCTGGCAGAGAAGATGGGGTCAAGCGTGAGGCCAGCGAGGTGGGTGGGGGTGTTCACCAGTTGTTTGAGTCCGAGGTTGGCAAGGTTGTCGAGCAGGGTGGTGGTGTTGTTGTCGTTTTTCTCCAGGTGGAAGTTCAGGTCCCCTAGGAGGATGTATTCTGGTGAGGCTAGGGCATGCGGGGTGACGAAGTCGGCGATGGTTTCGCTGAATTATGTGCGTGGACCCGGGGGTCTGTAGATGAGCGTTCCTCTGAGGGTGGTCTTGGGGTCGGTGTGAATCTGAAAGTGTAGGTGTTCGGCAGCGGGGAGTGTGTCTTCGGCGTTGGTCGTGAGGTTGGTGTTTTTGTAGATGATGGCGATTCCTCCTCCGGTTTGGTTGATGCGGTCCTTCCGGGTGATCTTGTAGCCGTCTGGGATGGCTATGGCGATGTCGGGGGCCGAGGAAGCGTTCATCCAGGTTTCCGTAAGGAAGTCGACGTCTGGTGCTGTTGTGTCGAGGAGGTCCCAGAGTTAGACGGCGTGCTTGTGGACGGAGCGTGCGTTGAGGAGGATGCACTTTAGGTGGTTTTTGTTGATGTTAGGTCCGGGGGGTGGTCTGCAGGTTTGGAGGCAGGTGAATTTGCAGGCTTGACATGTGAAGGGTCCGTGTGTTCGCTTCGGGGTGGCTTGGTAGCAGGCGGGTGGTCGTCCGGTGTTGAGTGCGTTGAGGGCGGCGGTGTATCTCAGTCGAGGTCTCAGTCGAGGTCCTTGGCTCCGTCGGGGGCCAGGGGTTCTGGCGCTGGGCACGGTCCAGGCGCGGACGGGCGCAGACGGGCTTGCCTTAGGAGTGCCTTTGGCGCGCCAGCGGCGCGCCAGTGGCGCGTCCGCTGCGCTGCCTCCATATGAGGAGCTGGGAGCGGGGTGGCGAATGGGAACAGCGGGGGGCGGGGTGGCAGGGGTGCAGCGGCGGGAAAATGGCACAGAGGGAGGCAGGGGAGGGAAAGGACACAGAAGCAAAAACAGGGGAAGGGGGCACAAGGGCACAGAAAGCAAAAACGAGGGAAGGGGGCACAGAGAGCAAAAACGAGGGAAGGGGGCACAGAGAGCAAAACGAGGGAAGGGGGCACAAGGGCATAGAAAGCAAAAACGAGGGAAGGGGGGGGGACAAGGACAGAACACAGCAGTACAGTGAAAAGCAAAATGCAACGAGAGGACAGGCTACACGCGAGATGGCAAGGACTCACGCAACAACAGGCAGCGGGAGCAGGCTACAGCATCACCGGGGGTCCGTGTGGCGGCTGGGGGGGCGACCTACCTGGGGACAGGTCAGGGTCGCTCCCTCTACCGCCGCGCGGCCTCCATATGAGGGGCTGTGGGAGGGAGGAGCAGCTGGGAGGTGGGAGCGGGGTGGCGAATGAGAACAGCGGGGGGCGGGCCGCAGGGGCGGGAAAATGGCACAGAGGGAGGCGGGGGAGGGAAAGGACACAGAAGCAAAACGGGGGAAGGGGGCACAAGGGCACAGAAAGCAAAAACGAGGGAAGGGAGCACAGGGTACAGAAAGCAAAAACGAGGGAAGGGGGCACAGGGGCACAGAGAGCAAAAACGAGGGAAGGGGGCACAGAGAGCAAAACGAGGGAAGGGGGCACAAGGGCACAGAAAGCAAAAACGAGGGATGGTGGGACAAGGGCACAACACAGCAGTACAGTGAAATGCGAAATGCAACGAGAGGACGGGCTACACGTGAGATGGCAAGGACTCCCGCAACAGGCAGCGGGAGCAGGCTACAGCGTCACCGGGGGTCTGTGTGGCGGCTGGGGGGGGCGACCTACCTGGGGACGCTATGAGCGTGGAGGTCTTCTGACAGTGGACCTCTTTCTCGGAAACAGCAGAAGCTGGATGTTGTAGGCCACAATATAGTCTCTTTCCTTGTGGGCTGTCTGGTGAAGCGGCAATTCAGCGGATCCAGACTCCCAGCAGTTGAGGTGGGGATGCAGTCCACTTTCAGTCTCAGGCACATCGACGACAGTCAAAGTGCTTCAAGTTTCACCAGTGGTAACTTAGTTCGATCTAGCACACTTTTGGTCAACCCCACAGCCACTTGAGCACCCAATGGTTAAGTGCATTGAGGCTTCACTTATAGGTGCATAGCCTGCTCAGGCACGCGTTGGCTAATGTCATTGGGCTGGCCACCAAAAAGTCAATTCAAGCATACTTGGGCATTGCAACAGCAGTTGACATAGTGGTGCAGCTGGGCACCCTTCTGCATTGCCGCACATTCTCCACCTCAGCCATGGCGACAGGTAGGGTGACTACTCATCAAGTATTTTCATGGACCATCCGTTATTTCATAGTGAAGGTCTGTTTTCTCACTTATGGAAGGCTGTTGTAGGCAAGAACAGCCGTAGTCGAACTCAATGTGATTGTGTCTGCCTAGCAGGTCTCCGCTAGCAAGGCTGTGCAGCAACCAGGCAGAGCCCACAGCCTAGAGGAGACGGTAGAGCAGTGCCATCTCCTGCTGTCCTCCAGCGAGAAGACTCAGAGACATGTGGCCGGACATTTCTGGTCAACGACCGTGAACACAGTCTGCCTTTGATCCTCTGTACTACAGTCAATCATCCATAAGCCTCACGCACGACACACACTTTGTCAACCATCACATTATTAACAGTCACATGGCAAAGGCACTGCTGCGGTGCATTAAAAAAAAATATGGGAACTGTGATCCTGAGGGCAATGAGGCAAGGTCCGGTATGGTGGGTCCGAGGCTAGAGACGACGATAAAAGAACAAAATATTTTTGAACTATTTTGCTGGCCTTTCACCTTTAGGTAACACAGGTTAAACTAATCAGTGGGAAACACACTCTTACAATACAAAGACTCAGTTGGTTAAAATGATCACTACAGCTGTCCATGTGTATTACCAGAGAGCCCCAGAACAGAGTCCTGGTTGGCACAGTGGAGAATACTGACATGTATTTATATGCTGCAAAAGAAAGCGCTGTGAATATGCAAGACATTAATTTAAAATTGTATTACAAATGCACACAGTATAAGATGGTACGCACAAAAAGATTTAGTTTTTAAGAAAAACTAGTGCTTTCAAAACATATAGCTTTAGTAGTGAAATGAAATGAAATGAAATGAAATGAAAAGGGGTTTTATTAAGCGTGACTGCTGCCCTTAGGCGTCCAAGCGCTAATAGAAAGGATAGTGCTTTGAGGAGAGCAGCTGGGGGTTAGTTAGTTGCTGAAGAGGAACGTTTTGAGCTCCTTGCGAAAGGATGACAGATTAGGGTTCGATCTGAGATGTAGGGGGAGGGAGTTCCATAGCTTAGCAGCGTTGAACGTGACGGACCTTCCTCCTGCTCTTGACCTTTTGATCCGAGGGGCTACCGCTAGGAATGCGTGGGTGGATCGCAGTTGTTTGCCGGGGCAGTAGGGGGAAAGCAGGGAGTGGTTAATTTTGGGGCCAGTTCTCTAGAAGGCTTGGTGGGAGATACACATGGCTTTGAATTTTACTCTCTCCCTGACAGGGAGCCAGTGTAGGGTCCTCAGCCCGGGCACCGCTGATACTCTGCGTGGAATCTGCAGCAACGTGCGTGCAGCGCAGTTCTGAATCCGCTGAAGTTTTTGCAGCACGTATTCCCGGCGCCCCTAAGTAAAGGGCATTGTTGAAATCAAGTCGGGTTTGAATAAGGCCTTGAATGACAATTTGTTTGGCTTCAAAGGGCAGAAGTGGCAGGCTTTTTCTTAGCATTCTAATGATCCCGAAACAGTTTGCAGATGTTTTTGTAGCTTGGGTATTGAGGGTTAAGGATTTATCCAACCAGACCCCTAAGCTTTTGATATTGTCTTTCGGAATTGGGGGTAAGCCTAAGGTGATGGGCCATAGGCGGTCAATGGTGGACAAAGCTGGAGGGCCGAGCACCATGAGCTCAGTTTTATCGCCGTTGAGTTTAAGAGAGGATGCCGTCATCCATCTCCTAACCTCTTCCATACAAGTCGTTAGGTTGACCTGTACTGGCTCACTGTTCTATTGTGCGAGGGAGACCACTAGCCGAGTGTCGTCCGCATATGTAACTATCTTAATGCCATATGGACGGACGATCTGAGCCAGCGGCCTCATGTACACATTGAACAGCGTGGGGCTTAGTGATGAGCCCTGCGGTACCCCGCAGTCCAGCGGTTTGCTTGTGGAGACGGCATCTCCGTCATAAACTTGGAAGGTCCTCTCGCTCAAGAAGGATCCTAGCCAGGCCAGAGCATCTCCTGAAACTCCTAGATCGAGCAGTCGGCACAGCAAAGTTTTGTGACATACCGTGTCAAACGCGGCGCTCAGATCGAGGAGGATGACTGCCACTGACCCCCCTCGATCCAGGATCCGCCTGGTTTCTTCTGTCACGGCCAGCAGAGCTGTTTCCGTCCCATGTTTGGGGCGGAACCCTGTCTGTGAGGCATCGAGTAGGTGGTTAGATTCGAGAAACCTTGTGAGATGGAGGTTGATGCGTTTCTCCAGGATCTTGCTCACCCAAGGCAGAAGGGAGATGGGGCGGTAGTTATTATAGTTATTGGGGTCTAGGTTGGGCTTTTTCAGGAGTGCTCGCACCATAGCTTGTTTCCAAGTTGGTGGCACACTTCCTTTTATCAAGGAGTTGTTGAGCAGCTCCATGAGAGTAGGAAGAATAACTTTACTGGCGGCGGTCATAGTGCGAGGCGGGGCTGGGTCGTTAGGGGAACCTGACTTCACCTGTAGTATCACGGGTTCTAGTGACTCTAGAGTCGACTAGGGGGAAGTGATCCAGAGCTATTCGCGAGTGGCCCTCCGCCCTAGTAGGGGGCTGAGGTCCAACCCTGGGGGGTTCCCAGGTTGAGGCTGTAAATGTTACATAAATTTTGTTTATTTTCTGATAAAAGAAGTCCGCTAGGTCGTTGCAGCGCGTGGTGGAGTTGTCATTTGGGACTACGGGAGGGGGCAGCTTAGTGAGGCTCTTTACTATTTGATACATTTCTCTCGGTTTAGATCTGGCCTACTAAAGTAGGAGGACTGTGCCGTTTTTATTTCAGTTTTGTAGGCTCTGATGGCTTCCCTATACATGGCTTTGTCTGCGGTGGCATACCCCAGACGCCACTTCCTCTCAAATTTCCTGCAGAGTCGTTTTTTCCCTCTGAGTTCATCTGAGTACCAGGGGGCTGTTTCACAAGGTCTCTTTAAGGTGATTTTGCGAGTGGGGAGTATGGAGTCAATAGACTTCCGGATCCAGTTGTCAAATTCCCTGCTGTCTAACGATGGATTCTGAGAAAATGAGGGTCTTGAGGCTACCAGGGACCTAGTCCACTGTTCTAATGGGAGCCTGGACCAGTTTCTCATTTTTCGTGGGAGGGGAGTGCAGGATACAGGTTTATGTATGGACCAGGTGAGAGGGATAAGAAAATGGTCGGACCATGGGAGGGGGGTGATGGGGCCTACCCCGAGGTTGTTGCAGTTGCTGAATACAGGGTCCAGTAAGTGTCCTTTATTATGAGTAGGGGTTTGGACTAGTTGCTCCAATTGCAATGCGGCCAGACTCGCGGTAAGATCATTTACTGTGCTGTCTGGGCTATTGTCGAAATGAATGTTAAGGTCGCCCAGCAAGGTAAAGTTGGAGGGGGACAAAGCTAGTTCTGCTACTAGGGAGGGTAAAGTTGTATGAAATTGGTTCAGTGGGCCTGGGGGGCGATAGACAAGTGATCCTGTGAAGCTGTCATTAGGGGAGAATTTAAGGGAAAAAGACATGCTTTCACAATCTGGAATGGGGTCCGGAATACATTGGCACTGATATAGGGATTTGTAAATAATTGCGAGTCCTCCGCCTTTCCCCTGTGTGCGGTCTCTACGTGAAATTTGATAACCGGAGGGGAGTGCTTGTATCAAGTCCGGTTCAGTATCGGAGGTAAGCCAGGTTTCGGTTAGAAAGACTGCGTCTGGCGTGAATTCATTTATCATTAAAGAGATTTCCGTGCTATGTTTTGGAAGGGATCTGCAGTTTAGAAGAAGCATAGTATAATTCTGTAGATCATTTTCCTGCTGAGAGGTATTGAGCCTAGTGTTACAGTCTGGGCAGCAGGAGGGAAGGTCTAGAGGATGGTGGAGATGACAACAACTGTTTTTTAACCCCTTGTGTGCCACGCCCTTTCCCCGCCCTGTGCCGGGCGTTGCATTAGCGGGCGGGGTTCATGACGAGCTGGACTCGTCATGGGCAAAGCGCAACCGCAGCCCATGACGAGTCCAGCTCGTCATGGGCACACAAGGGGTTAAAGAGGGTCTTAGGTTGTGAAGGGACCCTGAGCTATAATATTTCCTGAATGTTTGGGGGGGTCCAGGGAGAGTGGCCCCTGTCCCCGGCCTTCCGCGGACGGGCACAGACTGGCTTGCCTTTGGCGCGCCGGCGGCGCGTCCGCTGCGCGTCCGGGAGAGACACCTCATTTAAGGGAGTGGTAGGGGGGCGTGACCGAGCGTCAGTGGGCGTATCCAGGAGCGAGGGCTTCCCTGGAGATGGCGCCAATCACCGTGGCAGCGCCTTAGTCAGCTGCACGGTGCAAATGTAGCAAGGTAAGAGCTTTAAAAACAACAGATTATTGCACAAGTAGTCTAAAAACAGAGTTAAAACGCCAGCTCCCGGCTTCCGCCTCAAGAGCACAATCCGATAGTGTGCAATCAAACTGCATCCAGCACAAACCTTTTTAATAAGTGACCAATAAAATAACACACTACAGAATTCAGCTGGCATCTCCCTTACCATACCTCTCAGAATGAAAATAAATCTTTTGTCACCGTGACACTTCAAATGACTCCATAAATCAAAGCCCAAACTGGCTAGAGCTGTGTAAGCCAACAAATTAGCAGGGAGCACTGAGCCTCAGGTAAAAGAACGCTGCCAGCTTTACACTTCACTGAAGTTGCAGCCATAGACCCATTGGCTACTTACATTACCGGCATGAGTCCTTGGTATTAAACTCACAGTTTGAACCTTTGAAGAGGTTGTATAATCACCCAGAGTTGCCTCTTGCTGTGCACACAGAGCCATCATTGACATCAAGACATACAAACAGCTGGCTATCATTAGGCCTTCTAGTCGCTAAACGAAATATTGCACGACTATATGGAGCGGCCGCGACTCCAGCGGTGAGGGAGCGGGAACGGGATTTGGACTGGTGTATGATAAATGAGAAGCCGATATATCAAGGGAGGGGCTGCCCGCGCAAGGGGGAGAAGATTTGGCCGGTATGGCGCTCCTATAGGGGCCTGGATACAGGACCCAACCCAACACTAGTAGATTGAGAATAAGATGCACCTAATACCTAGACGCATGAGGCGACAAATTTCTACTAGCTATGTCGCACTTAGATAATTTCTCCTTATGAGTTTCCAGAAAAATATCTTTCATTCCATTTGATGAGATATGCATCATGGCCTTGAAATCTCTGTATGCTGCCCAATGTTATGTTTAATTATGTTCTTTCTTTTATTTAAAACTCAATAAAAAGACTGTATAAAAAAAAAAGAGGCAAAAAGCTTTCACCTTGGTGAAGCAGTCCACTTCCAAGAGAAGTTCTATGCACTGCTCATATTTGAGGTGCGCTCCCCAACAGCATTTGCCTGATGAGAAGTGGGTGTATTGAGAAATTGACACGAGTGGGGAATTTTAGTCCCTGTTCTATTTTCACGAAACATGGTTGCTCTGCTTTTTGCAACGGTTCTTCTTTTACACCAACTTTCAGGACCTCACCTTAACTGACAGAGGTTTATTTTGTGTGGCAGACCACATATTTTACTCATGGTGGAAGTAATAGAAGGACTTCATAGTTTATGGGGCACTGAAAGCACTTTGCAAGGAAGGGTCCGGAGTGTTTTTTACTGCACTGTACGCTATATGTGATGCCATTTATTACAACACCAGCCTCAACATTGAAAGACCATAGTAGATGGCCAGAGTTTGGGCCATCAGAGTGGATGTTGCTTGCCATGATGAGAGCAACAAAAAGTGGTGACCTTTCCTACAATGAGCACCTATCACTGATACTCCCTAAAGAGGACACGCAGTGTTCCACTGGGATAACTTTGACACTTTTTTTTTGTAAAAGATTTATTGTTTTCGCACATAATGGTACAGTACATTAGATGAGAATAGCAAAGTCGTTCCCCAACAGTAACTAGCACAACTTTGACACTTCTTAATAGCTTCGTTCTGGTTTGCAGTTGTTGGTGCAGATCTTGGTGTGCATTCATGCCAAAGATACATTTAATATTCAAATCTGGTTTTCATGTGTTAAAAACTTGTAACGATAACTTGTGGATTTATATAAATTGGTTGTTAAGTGTGGAAAGGGTTGTACTTGCTCCAGTTTGTAAACCCAAAGTAGGACACCCACAACACACCAGTGGCAAATGACCTCAACCACGGCGGTTGGGCCCGGTAGCAGCTATATGCTCTGTGTTCCCCCGAACGGGGTCTGACAGCTAGGTGTATGAATGGATCAGAGTGCGGACGGATCGTTCTTGGTGGGTGCACGGTTAGACAGAGAGGAGCGCTACAAAAGATACGAACAAACGAACGATGCACACCGTTCACATTGTGAACAACGTAGTGTTTTCCTCTCTGGTGAGTCGCAATGTTACATGATCTGCAGCGAGGAGGATAAACTGGAGGTGAAGGGGTTCTGGTGTGGATTTGACGTAAAAAGCCACTGCTACCATGAAATATCAGGACGGTCTGAGAGAAATTTCAGGGGTAGGTTCAAAACGTTCAGGCCTTCAGAGACACACTGTGCTCTTGAGCATCGTGTGATGCAATCCAAGAGAGCCTCTGACAAGCCATGGAGCTTCTTAGTGGTAAGGTAATGCTATACCACCCCACTGCTAAGGGGGTTGCTTGCCTAACTTTACACAAGCTGTGCAGACATTTTTTTTTCTGGCAAAGGGTTCCTGTACTCTGCTCAACAGCCTTCTCTGAATAAGAAGGTAGACTTTAGTTAAGATCATGCGGCCTTTCAAGATGAGAAAAGGGTTTAAAAATTCAAATTTGCAAAGAGGAAGTAAAAAACTTCCATAGATTGCATTGTGCTAAAATACCATGTTCTGTTGGGAAATTACATTTGGATAGATCTCTTGCATGTCCCCCTGATGTGCGGTGACCACATTCCTGCCAATTTCACAATGCCTGTAAATTGAACTTCATGTCCAGCTGTTCCATGGCAGTATTGAATTGTGCTGTGTGTGATGGTATAGGGAGCCCCTTTGAGGTGTACATGCAATGAGTGATGGTGCACTTTGCTGCAGGTGGTGGCGCATTTTTCTGAGGGCGGTGGTGCACTTGCCTCAGGCTGCAGTCGAATTTGCTGAGGGTGTTCTGAGAGCAGTAGTGGCTAATGGCGCACTGTGCAGCAAATGGTGGTGAAGAGCAGATTCTGAACAACTTCCATTGGCAAGATACAACTTTTTGTTAATAATGCTCCTTGTGTTTCTCTCCTTAACTGCGGTGGAGTGTAAACCATGCAAGGCAGCAAACCTCACCTGGAAGTTCCTCTACAAGGTCATGCATCAATGAATTAAAGCAAATTAGGGTAAGAATGGATTTTTGGGACACCCATATAACACTCACTAGCATGAACCTATTTGCAACTTACTCAGCCAGTTTGCATATTGCTTTTCCCGCCCTGTGGTTACAAGCCTTGCAACTAGTCATCATTATGAAATGGTATAAAAAAGCTGCTCGAAATCCAAGTAGATCACAAGCCTGCTTAATATTTTCCTATGGACTTCAATGTAAAATCCTCTGCTCTATTTAATCAGACATGCCTTTTGCTATGCAAAACTTTCCTGAAACTGTCCTGTAATCTATTGATGCATTTTGGTTGCCCGTCACGGTCACTCTATTAGAGTTTAGCCACAAAGCGAGACCATTAAATTTACCAGTACTGAGGACACTGTGGAACCAGCCTTTCTGCTGCTCCTGCTTGCGCAGTGTGAGGAGTTATGGCTTTTACTGGTCCTCTTAATCCTAGGGCAGCAAAAGGTGATATAGGTAAGAACAGCAGCCTTTCAAGTCGTTAACTGCATTTAATATTTAAAAATGATATTCTTATTCACAAAACGTCCATCAGCTCAGAACCTCCAATTTATTTTGGAGAGGACTATTGACACAAAGCAATAGTAATGTGCCCAAAATTGGACAATATGTCCTGAAAGCTTGAATAACCAAAATGCCATGGGTGGAGGAAGTGCCTTCACACACCGTTTTATACCCAATGACATCACCGGGTTGGTCCCTTCTCCACTCCTTAGCACCTCCTACTTGTTCCAAGAAGATCAAGGAGTGTAAAATAAAGAAAGTCAATAGGGCTCTTAAAACATTGTTCAATTTCTCTTCTTTTCTCTTTTGCTAAGATCCCAGAGACATGGAGTAGCAAAGACATCGTCAGGACTAACACAGGGTAAAACTAGCCCTAGCACCTACTAGCTCTGCCTACTCCGAGGCAACAACTTACCACTTAACATCTTACCCCAAAATGCACTATGCCCTAGACTGAGGCACCTCATGCCACCATTTCCGATTTACTCCACTTTATAAACCGTGCGGATTTGTAGCCCAGCATCAGCTACTCCATACCAGACACAACATCTTACAACAGTGTATCCTTCATCCAGGTAAAAGCACGTCTTCTTACATGCCCCACGTAGAGTTAGAAAGGATCCTTCTGCTACAGGCTACATATCCAATTCATATGTACTTCACCACCCGACAGTGCAGACATGCAAGTAGGGATCTGTACGAAACGTCCACACAGGTTTTCTAGGAGAAACCTTATATCTTGATGTGATACATCTCATACAAGTGTCTTCAGAAAGCGATTACTAGATCACAGTTAGCTTATGCAGAGCTCAGGAGTGCCCATCCTGTGTGTTTTTTCAGTGATCAGCCGGTTATCCTATCAGTACTAAGATCTCAAGAAACGTTAGTGTCTATGCTGTGCTCTCTGGAGGCACACCTGCAAATCATGAGAGATTGCAGGCACCTTCCCTCACCGCCTGGCAGGGATAAACAGTTCAGGTGTGTTTACCAAACTGCTTACACTGAAAAGAGTCTCGTACAGTACATACTACCTGAGCAGCAGACAAGACATCCGATGTATTCTAGCTTGAAGGTCCAACCCTGGACCCTCCCTAGATACTTGAAGCAGGCCCCACCTAGAACTAGTGCAAGGATTTAGGCACCCTGGGTGAAGGGACATTCACTCCCCGCTCACCTAATCTCTGACAAAGGAGAAACGTCTTCCTTGTGGTGGGTCACAGGGCTCCATCTACCTTTTCTTAAACAGACCATGCCGCCATCAAACCTTTACTACAGTTTCCGAGCCAATTTGAAATCACAGGGTTTTGGGGGGTGGAGGGGGTCAGCATAAAGCAAGTAAACATCAACACTCCAACACCCTTAACCGAGCACTGAATTAGTATAGTTGAGCGTGCTGGGTCCATCCAAATGACCTTCGCCTCTTGCATCAATCAGCTCATAATATCTGGCAATCATTGACCAGCCCTAGAGCACCTCTGGTGTGGCTGCCTTTCTTTGAAGTCACGGAAGCAAAACAGTCTGTGCTTGAGACCTAGACTTATTTTTGCTCCAAACAGGAAACAAGTAATCTGTGCAGAGCACAATCCACTCGACGAACAGCTCGCCTCCCCTACTCAGTGTGAGGAAACACACAGTAGTTTCCGAGGCTGGTGCATCCACCCTCAAATCACTAACAATGCAAGCTCAATCTCGGAGCACAGTGGTGAGAAGACGACCCCATCAATGCCATCACACCCTTCTTCTGTAGGTGCACGATTAGTGTGCGATTCTGCTCTCTTTAGGGAGAAAAGCCCCTTTTGCCTAACCCAACAGCATCTTTGTGTTATTGCTGACCATGGACTGTATCACAGAAAGAGTCCCGGGGATGCAACAGGCATGTGCGCCCACTTATTACAGAAGGGGTCACAGAGGTTTGTGAGGCCCATCTGTAATACAGATAGTGCTTGCACAAATGTAGCACCACCGCTATCTGGGACTGGTTTCGGGGTTTCACCCCTCATCAGCAAGGATAGCTTGACTCCAGTGGCATGGAGAGCATGGGACCCACGTCTGGGCATACCCGTCCCACTCGGGGTTGCGAATGCAAAAACAACAATTGAAGGACAGAATGCAAAACAATGTCATACATTCACCCCAGTACAGAGATCTGGGCCTAAATCCATCATTTTTTTCCTCACCATGCCATTCCAGTTTGAACCCAGCCATATGCAAATCAGTCTTGACCCTGTGCCTCATGGGAACAGTCCAGCCCGAACTGCTAGTGTGAAGACGTCTGTCTTGCAGTCTAGGTGGAGGGCAAAGGCGTAAGAGGATTTGGTTAAATACACTGAATAACAAGCATTTGCAATGCAAAAGGTCTCGCATTTATAAGAGTTTGAGCTTTTGGCATTGTAAAATGACAATGCCTTTTATTTATGTTTTGGTTTTAAAACAAATAAAAGGCATTGTCACTTACAATGTCAGTAGCATAAACTCGCATAAAAGCAGTGTCTGGAGTGCAGCAGTGTGCGGCGTGCAGCAGTGTGCGGCATGCAGCAGTGTGCGGCGTGTAGCAGTGTGCGGCGTGCAGCAGTGTTTCGTGTAGCAGTGTGAGGCAGGCAGCACTGTGTGGCGTGCAGCAGTGTGCAGCGTGCAGCAGTGTGCGGCGTGCAGCAGTGTGCGGCGTGCAGCAGTGTGCGGCGTGCAGCAGTGTGTGGTGTGCATGCAGCAGTGAGTAATGCAGCAGTGTGCGGCGTGCAGCAGTGTGTGGCGTGCAGCAGTGTGTGGCGTGCAGCGGCATGCAGCAGTGTGTGGCGTGCAGTGGTGTTTCGTGTAGCATTGTGCGGCGTGCAGCAGTGGGTGGCGTGCAGCAGTGGGTGGCGTGCAGCAGTGGGTGGCGTGCAGCAGTGTGCGGCGTGCAGCAGTGTTTCGTGTAGCAGTGTGAGGCAGGCAGCACTGTGTGGCGTGCAGCAGTGTGCAGCGTGCAGCAGTGTGCGGCGTGCAGCAGTGTGCGGCGTGCAGCAGTGTGCGGCGTGCAGCAGTGTGTGGTGTGCATGCAGCAGTGAGTAATGCAGCAGTGTGTGGCGTGTAGCATTGTGCGGCGTGCAGCAGTGTGTGGCGTGCAGCAGTGTGTGGCGTGCAGCGGCATGCAGCAGTGTGTGGCGTGCAGTGGTGTTTCGTGTAGCATTGTGCGGCGTGCAGCAGTGGGTGGCGTGCAGCAGTGGGTGGCGTGCAGCAGTGGGTGGCGTGCAGCAGTGGGTGGCGTGCAGCAGTGTTACAGAAGGGGTCACAGAGGTTTGTGAGGCCCATCTGTAATACAGATAGTGCTTGCACACATGTAGCACCACCGCTATCTGGGTGTGCGGCGTGCAGCAGTGTGCGGCGTGCAGCAGTGTGCGCAGCAGTGTGCGGCGTGCGGTAGTGTGCGGCATGCAGCAGTGTGTGGCGTGGTTTGTAAACAACAAGAAAAGCGGACAAGGAAGGGTGGGAGGGAACGAGCATATGGGGTGTGAGTTATAATGAAAGTTAATTGTTGTAAGAGGGGATACAGGAGGTGAGGCCGAGCGTGCGCTGGCAAAAGCAGTCTGCTGCTTTCAAGTCCGATGCCAGATGCCAGCTTCGCGCTTGAATGCCTCACATGCACTGGCCATAAACCGCATTCCTAAGGTCTTGTACCCCTTACTAAATCTCTCTGAATGCGTGAGGCGGCGCAGGAAGTATCTGGTGGCAAATTGAATGCGTGTGGTTGTGCGCGTAACCGCCACGCGATCCGCCTGGGAAGCCTTTGGCAGCATTTTCTGAAGCCCCTACATAGGTCTCGCTGGGCGATCGCTTACGCGATAGCCAGGCGAGACCTAAAAAGAATAAATGGAATGCAAACAAAGGGAATATAAACATTAGGTTTCATGCCTTCATGACTGTGCTCATCAAGTTCATATGCTTTATCATACCTCAACATATAGATCTAAAAGGAGTGTCAAAAATAATGTCGAAAAAGAAGACAGCAGACAGGAATGTGTTCTCAAAGACAATTCTATTACAGGACCGGAGGCTTCAGATTATGCTTTCTCTTTCTTTACTGCAAATCAACAACCATGGAGACTAGCCCTATATATGCATCTCTATACAGGAACACTGCCTCTTTCTTTGCTGCTCGCATAGAGTGGAGTGCTCTAAATATTTTCTTGTCCTATCTCAAGCCTTTATTGTGTCTTTGCTCAAGTTCTAAATTGTATTGAAATGTTATTATTATGATGTTTGTTGCGGGGCTTTTGTGAGCTTTGCATTTTTGCAGCTCATCGCACGGCTGCTCTCACTGGGTGTTCGGAAGGCGTCGGGTGCTTCACCGACGTGTCCTCCGCCCTGCCAAGCTTTACCGCATAACTCCATGTGGTCTGCGGCGCCTTCCCCGATACGGGCCCGTGTTCTGGTGAGCCTTTTGTCGCGTAGCCCAATTGGGCTAGTATTGGGCTACGCGACACACATTTTGAATCCTCCTCGCTCCGGCCGTATTTTCAAATGCGATTCGGAGCGGAGGTTCGTCTTTGGTGCCCTTTGTAGACGCCTTCCTGGGCTGGATAATAAGGCAGCCCCCAAGCTGTGTGCAGGCTTTGTAGATCATGTAATTGGCTCTGGACGCCCTCTGGGCTGTTATAATTGACTACAGCTTTGCTGAGGAGCATTACTATTAACTGTTAGAGATTGTTGCACCAGGGCTGCTCCCCCTTGACCGATTCCTTTGGCTTGAGTATTTTATTATTGCAAGTGTCTTCCGCAGTACGTCTAGCGATGGAAAACTGGGCCTTCTTCGAGGAAGATGAATATGGGTACTATGAGGAGGAGCATGGGCCCCTCCTCAAAGACAACCTCGTGGATGTCCTTGACGCATCGGTGCAACACTCCGTCAGCAAGGCGGTGGAGATAGCAGTTCCTCAAACTGTTAACAAGGCACTAGTGGCCGTCTTAGAACCCATTACGGTGCAGCTTGAAACCTTTGCAAAACGCCATGGAATGCTTCAGCAGGACGCTCATAAATCTTCCACGTCCTCTGCAGGGGGGGAAAGATGCTGCTCCCACAAAGGCAACCAGCTGGCTGCATGCTCAGGCTCTTACTAAATTGTCGCCCCCTTCTGCCCGTGATCATCTATACTCCGGGTCTTGGACTCCGCTTCCCTCGTAATCCAAAGTAGTTACTGACACCGATACAGGCACAGACACCAATTCCACTGGGCACACTGTTTCTCTCAAGAACAAGAAGGTCAAGAGGGCCTCAACCCGTTCCCAATCCCCTCCCGTTTATCAACCCACAACTCCGTCCGACTTCAACCCACAAGACATAGTGCACCCAAGGTCATCTGATTGGGCCCCTCCGCCGGAGGTTGCAGACTACATCCACCAGAATTTGAGGCACAGTTTTGACAGGGAAGTCAGGAACCGGCTGCGGTCGGAATGCCCTCGCTCAGACGTGCCTAATAAGGGGATGGAGACGCCCGACATAGACCCTAATATGTTGGCGTTCTTGAAAAAAATTTCAGAAACACCCCAAAAAAAGGCATCGATCAGGCGCGGGTGCCAAGATAAGTTATTAGATACAATCAGCCCCTTGTCAAAGATCCTGGAATTGGGCCTAGTTGCCAAGGAGACTGGAGAGTCAATTGATCCGGATATCCTCGCAAGGTGGTCCCAGCATGCCATCTGTTTTTTGGGTAATGCCAACTGCGCCATTTCATCTGAACGCAGGAAATCCCTCCTGATGCGAATGGATACTAACTTGACCGAACTGACGCCAGGTGGCTTAGATATGTAATGTCAGAGGCGGGTATTGACACTGAATTATTTGGAGCGCACTCAGTCAGAGGCACTATGGCCTCAAAATCATTTATGTTGGGTACCAATATACATGATATCATGAAAGCTGATGATTGGTCTTCCAGTTCTACTTTCAAGTATTTTTGCCAAAAACCTGTGGGCGATGTTGCTTCTGTTGTTTTGGATAAGCGTTAAACTAGCATAATCTGAAGCCGCCGGTCCTGTAATAGAATAAAAAAAATTGCTAGCATTCGCGCCAAGAATTTTCTATTCTATTAAGGACACGGAGGCGAAGATTATCCCACCAAATGTATATTAGGATTCATAATTATCATGTTTACCCCCCCTGGATAACAGGTCTATGTCAGTTATTAAGAGTATAATTTTTTGTTTCATGCGCAGACCAGGAAGGCAAATAAGCCATCGTGGTGGTCCCCTGGGAAGGGGTTGTCTAAGGCCTTCTTGTTCAAGATCTACAGTTCCTGTTCTTTCAACGGTCTAGTGTGATTTGGATATGTTTTCTTGATGTTGTTAGGACTTTCAACTATTCAAGTTGGACTCTGCTCGTTGGGCAAGAAAGAGGAAGTGTTCCTGTATGAAGATGCATATATAGGGCTAGTCTCTATGGTTGTTGATGTAGTTACGCTAAGCATTCTTGGAATGTACTTCTTAATATGTTAAAAATGTTCCTATTGGCTGCTGTTAATTTGCAGTAAAGAATGAGAAAGCATAATCTTCGCCTCCGTGTCCTTAATAGAATTGAAAATTCTTGGCGCGAATGCTAGCAATTTTTTTACATATGAAAGGCAAGCATGGTTCCAGTCTGAAAAGATGTACACATTTTAAGCTAATGCTCCCAGGTTGTATGTGAAAACATGTACAATTATGAAAGCAAGGTTGGGGATTGTTTGCTTTCAAAAGAAAAATTTACATAAAACAAACTGCAAATTGAAATATACGTTTTGCTAAACTATTGTGAGTCTTTAAACACCACTTCTCCAATGAATCATTTATTAAAATGTGGCAGAAGCATGTCAATATATATATTTTTTTTTTAAAGATAAATAATGGAGGACCTTCTCCAATGAATCTTTTAGTAAAGTGTGGTTGAAGAATGACACTATTTTAAAAAACCATTAAAAAAAATGGAGGGCTAATCTAAAACCATTATGAGCAACATGAAAATAAATTAGGGGCCCAGTTTGGAGAAGCGAGCCTGTAAACCATGTTAGTTTGTGGGTGTGCAGAGACTCACAGGGAATTCCAGCTCATTAGCTACTGCTTCTCAACTACTTTCAGCCCCTGTATGTAGATTTGCGGAATGGTGGCAAAATCAGATCCTTTCTATAATCCAAACCCTGGTGTAATATGAGCTGTGACACAAACAGACAGGCTCTTAAAAGAACTGGGATATGGGAACACTGCCATAATTTGTCACCTTACAGTATGCACCAAAAGGGACAGGTGTATTCTTTTTTTTTTTTGTTTTGTTTTTTTTTTTAACAGGCTAAGTAGACTTCTGAAACATCCTGTCCCTGGAAAAAGTAGTTGTTTGAAGATCTCACATTCCTTTGGCTGTGGTACTAATCCAGTTGTGTCGAACCATGTGAATTAAAAAGGCAAATCCTAGACGGAATTAGGTTGTTAAAAAGGTCCAACAAAAACAGAAGCATTTTATACAAGTCAATGTCGAGTTTTCTGCTGCCCTACCACTACGGCAGTTCCGGTGCCTGTAATGGACCTTATGGAAGGAAAATATACATTCTGTTCTCAGGCGGATGAGTGTGAATAGCTCCTGTGTACTGTAAACAAGACATCTCTCAGTGAAGAGAAGCCTCTGGCTCACCACATCCAGTAAAGAAAGCGCCCATCGCCAAATCCAGCCGTCTAGGTTGTTTTACATATGTTTTAATAATATAAGTTCAGTAATTGATACCACCCATGATCTAGTGTTAGCCTACTGTTATTGGACACTCTACAGCAGCCATGATAAAACTATTATGTTATTAGAGAAGCCTATTTGAGACTTCTGCATGCAACGCATGAGGATTGAATCGAAAGGGATGTGGTTGCCATCTGGTCCCATGTCCTCATGAGCACTGTTATGCAGCAATAACTTTTAATGTAACAGCCTTTTGCATCATGGAACTTATAGATTTAACTTTTCCATTATACATACATGCCTGCAAGTCATTTGCTAGTAGTCTGGCCAAGTAAGGCACTGTAGGACAAAAAGCCAGGTCTAGATAAAGACCTTCTCAATTACAAGAGACCAGTTGGCAACTCTTTACCGGCAGCATCAAAATCTATTCTATCATGGCTAAGGACAGAAATGTAGCTCTTGCCACCATCAGATCAACGTGAAAGGAGGTGTCGGGAAAAAATCCTTTAAGCAGTGCAAATCATTTAATCACCACATCTGCAACAAAAGGGAGTACAAAAAGGTTTATTGTACATGCCAGGCTAATTCAGCTGGGAGAGTGATGTGCTATGAGCGATGCACAAGTCAGTCTCAACTAACATACACTTCGGATCGACTTCTTATAATACTAATTTTGGCCTAGATCCATATTTAATACAATGTTCACAATAGAAAAAGCTTCCTGCTTTTCCATTATGTGCCACCCAGATTACATACATTTATTTAAAGAACAGCTCTTTCCTGTTTGTGACTTCTCATGCCAAACTAACAGACTACAATGGAAAACATTCTTGCTGCTCTGAATTTCCTGTAACATATCCTAGGCAGGACATTCTCAGCTCGAATACAATGAAGAGGAAAAAACACTTAAAACAAACCGCATTGAGACCTTTTTTTTTAAGCAGGCTGTAGGTTATTTCCAGATACAATTGAACGTTTAAACAGAATTATACTGTTTTTCTGTCTTTACATAATATTTCACAGTGTGTGGGCACGTGACAGATAAAACTGAATAATTAGGTCCTAAATCTAAATTAGGGTTTTGATTCCTTTCAGAGGCACATAGGCCAATAAAAATCACAATCCCCATCCACCATGTTTAATTCTGCCTCTCAACTTTGGGGGACGTAGTCAATACCAAGTCTTTCACTGTGCCTTATCCCCCACCCATATTTAATTTGTACACTCACTGATTTGGTATTGTTTTTAGACTATTTGTCAACGCCTTTTTGTAAAGGGCTACTAAGCACTCATTAGTGGACTAATCCCTTTAAGGTGTCTGTAAATGGAGATTAAAGAGTCACAGAATAATGCTATGCGAAACCTGGTGACGGTAAGCAGGAAGTGCAACCAGTAAAGGAGAAGTGAACTGGGGATACCAGAATTCAAATATGCCCCAAAAAGATGGCAACACCTTGAAAGAAGATTCCTATAAGCCTACAAAGACGGTGACATAGGTGGGCGTCTTATGTGTTTGACTAGGCATGCTTAGGTAGAAATACAAAGGAGGCATGACTTGAAGGGGACCAGATTATTCATATGCCAAGGAGAATGTAACAGTCCACACTACGGCTCCTTAGTTTTGCCATTATCATAGAACTCTGCACCAGTACTCGCAGGAACACTCCACTGCCCTGTACTGTCCACCACCAGGGACTGTACTGTAGGATGACCTTTCAGGAAGCCTGGCACTGCCAGATGGTCCAGCTGTGAAGGACCAGTGAGTGGGTAGTTGTTTTATGCGGCGGAAACAGCCCACACACTGGTCCTTTCCAGTGGCCTAAACTGGCAGAGCTAGGCTGCCCGAAAGGCCAAAGCTAGGCAGCACGAAAGGCCAGTCTAACACCGAGACAGTAAGCTTGCAAGCAGGAATCACTAGCGTGCCGTTCAGCATTAAGTGCATTTCCATTACACGCTGAAATGACTTATGGGTTTGAAGACAAACAGTATGAACTAAAAAAAAAAACAACAAAAAACACCACAACCCATCTACTCCAAACTGAAGAAGAAAACTATTTATTGCCATTGAGGTTATGTTCCCACACAACAATTGAGAGTTTCGCACTGACCCTACCCCTCCCAAGAAGATAGGAGTTCTGAAAAGCTCACACACTGGCAACAACCTGTCTTCGACGTACATGTGGCATGGAGCCGGTCTGAGTCCAGCCTGCTCTGCCGCCCTTGGGCACTGACTCACCGCACTCACTCGGCGCCTGGGATGGCTCACTATTTTTGGACTTGGGTTGGCTTGCTATCAGCAACACACAGGCTGGGCCGCTCGTGCCAACCAGAGGCGTAGCTAGAGCTTGTGGCACCCGGGGCTATCCCTCAGATTGCCGCCCCCCCTGTGGTGCTGACGAAAAAGGAAGGCGAACACTTGAAAGAGGTCCGAGAGACACGTAGTATTGCCGCTAATAGTTACCTCGATCATGCACATACATGACTTTTGACTTTGTTAGGCCCCTTAATGTAAGTGCATGAATTGTAAGTATCTCAGATGTGTTGGTCGGTCCCAGTATTTACACACAATTTAAATAGCACTATTTTACTTTTTTTTATAACGCTACACATCAGAGCGATTTACATAACATACAGATTGAAAATAAATCATGCAAGCGTGTAAATCAGTGTACAAGATGTGTTGCATGAGTCAGTGAGGGTTAAAAGTTGTAGCAGTAACATATCCTACATAGCTCGCTGTGCTATATTAAAAGGCTTACTATTTATGAACTACAAGTAACAAAAGGATCTGTGTTCAAAGCAGTAACCTTACCTAACTACATTAAAAAAAAATCTGTCATCTGCATATTACATGATGTGCTTTGCAGGCACATTAACCTTCTATACTACTTTTAGTCAGATCTGGGACTACACAAAACAGAAATTTCTCCAAGAAATACTTTAACCTCCGGGGTTATCTCACCATTTATTATTCCGATAGTTACTGGGCACCTCTGCAGCAGATGCCTTAACCCTGCAAAAATATAAGAAAATGCAGACTTTGTAACCAATTATGACTAAAAGATCTACTAACATGCTTCTCCTTGTTGCCAATTTCTTTGTGGCAGGGTTTTAAAAAAAATTAAATTAGTTGAGGCCCAGATTTTGCATTGGGATTGCACCACTTTTTTAGCACAACCCCAAAGCAACATCTAATTTGTTAAATCTCATAATGGGCTTAAATGCACTCATGATGTACTTAATGAAAACAAATGTGTGTGATCATAATAGCTGACTGGCGGGCATTAAATTACCATACAAGCACACAAGGGGCCATGAGAGCCTGCTACAGAAAGGCAACAAATGAAGAAGATGTCAGGAGTTCAGAGCCCTGGCACAGGCGGTCCGTTTTTGCAGTCCGGAAAAAGTGCCAGGGCGCCAAACAGCACGATAGAGACCCATTTCGAGACAGCAAGCACATCGATGTGCGCTGCTCACACTGCTCACTAGTGGAGAAGTTACGGCATGACGTCATGCCAGATGAGCGTTGTGGGGGAAGGGAAATCCTTTAAAGAGTCATTTTCTCTCTGGATTTCCCTTCTCTTTTTGAAACGCAAGAGCAGCAAAATTGTGGTATTGTCACCAGGGCTTTAAGTGGAAGCTTTTTCAATATTATATGTAACAAGCCATAGTTGCAGCTTATTTATCATGTGCAACTAATAACCATTGACAAAGCCAATAGTCCTGACTTGTTGCAGGCATGCCCGGCTCTAGGATTTTTCCTTTCATAAAGAAGCATGGGTGGGCCATATAGACGAATGGGTTCCAGTAAGTATTTCAGAGATTCGATATTTTAGGTGTTGGTATCTGCCCTCTTTTGACATTTTTAAGACAATAACTACCACCCAAAGAGCTACTGACTTCGCTTTCTCTGTTGCCCTTCTAGCTTTGGGAAAGGGGAAGGACTTTGCTTGTCAGAACTTTAAAATGTAGATGCGGAAAATTCAGGCTGAAGCATGGGTCAAATTATGCAGCAGTGTTGACTAAATTGTGCAACAAGAAAAAGCAAACTATGTAGCATAATGCAGCACATTATGTGATAGTATTAGTTCATTATTTTGATACGCTTGCTAACACTAGACATAGATTTCACTTCATTGGGACCAGTTTAACACCTGAATATAGCAATAAGCAATCAGAAGGTGACAAGTCAACCTTAGGAAAGAAACTTCACTCAGCGCCACCACATGTCAATGCAATTGTATAACATTTGAACCATTTGAGCTAAAAACAACCTCTTTAAAAATCTGCAGATTATGCAGAAGATAATGGATTATGTGGCAAATGCGGCCCAAACAAATTATAAAGGCCGCCGCGACCGCAACGGGCCACCAGTGCCGCGCGGCCGCCTCCGAAATTGTGCCGCCTGGGGCGGACCGCCTCCACCGCCCCCCCCCCCCACCTCCTAGCTACGCCACTGGTGCCAACCTACGCCCCACTGCCCGCACTTCCTGGAAGAAAGGACGCTGTGTTCACAAAGCACCTGAAAACAAGAACGCTGACCCTTGGATACCTGCAGGAGAGCGGGAGGACAAAAGCCTGCAACACACAACGCTGGGAGTGTCGCCCTGAATCCCCTCTTGGGAATCTCCAAGTAAAAGAACTTGTAAAACTGGAAAGCAAATCATTCATTCAGCTGTATCTGAGCGCGGACTATCCAGACAGCAACGGGATTGCCAAAAGAAGCTGTAAAACATGGTAATTCCCCCGGAAAGAAAAATGCCATTTTGTCCAGATCATGTGTTCCCATTCTTCTAAATATAAAACAGTAATTTATTTTTTACTGTGTCTCGGGATCATGGGAAAAGAATCCTAAACTGGGAATGACTAGAAGCCTGGAATCCGACCGACACCACCTTTTACCAAATAACCAGCCAGGCAAAAACAGTGTTTATAAAGAAGTAAAATCTAAGCTTACCTACAAATTTCTGAATAGATTCACAACAAGAAGTCTAACACTCGCTGGTTGAGAGGGCATTATCACAGGAATAATGCCCCGGTCACCTTTACAGCCAGAGGCACTTTTCGGATTGTCAGGGCATTATCCCTCTAATGCTCCATTATGTCATTGGAACGTTGGGAGCTCTACTGAAGACCCTGGAGTGGCAGAGGATTATAAATACTGCTACATGCCACATGTCCCAACATTCAAAGTTCATTTTCTGTCTCACTGTTTTACCACATTCTTTGCTCAGCGGTTTGACTATTCTAGCTGAGCTATAACCAGGGCCACTGGAATTAGGCAGAAGGAGAGAGCTAAATTATGTGGCAGGGCTGAGTAAATTAACCGTAAGAAAAGCCAAAATATGTGGAACTCATTGTGATATTACAGAGTTACGCAGAGCACTCAAATGTTACAAAAATATCACCAATATACATTCATGTTCCAGTCTCTATTGAATCCACAGGGTCCTTATGCCCACACTTCTTGACATTAGTAAAAATCATGTTTTCTACACATCAACACTGCCAACACGTGTTTCGTCATTATGGCGAATTTGCCTCTGACATCATCAGGGTTTGAAATGTTATCCTTGTAGTCACATCACAGCTAATCTTATAACCTGTAAATTTCAATTTACGTATCACATAGAGTACAGGGAAATGTTTCTAAACCGAACAGTCGAGGCGACTGGAGAGTGCTCCTTCCCACCACGTGTCAACGCCAGATAAACACGTGGTGGGAAGGAGCACTCTTCTCTGGCCACCATGCGCTGGCTTACTGTAATAGTACTACTTCATCATTTTGTTATTTTTACACTTGTTAAGACTGCCTGGGTATTAGTTGCACCTCAGTAGTACCAGTTTAACACCCAAATGTAGTAATAAGGAACAGAAAAGGGATCAGTAAACCTTTGCTAAAGGTCTTTGTGTTGTTGCATTTTTTGTAACTTTTGAAACATTTTAGCTAGAAACTATTTTTTTTGTTAAATTCTGCAGCTTATGCAGCACATGATGGATTATGTAGCAAATGCTGCAAATCTACAAGTATGTGGAAAAAAAGCTGTAGCCACACAATCGCATAATATCAATGGACATGGCTATGGCTATAACTCTTCTACTGAGGGCTATGCGGGTTGACTCATGCCGTCTCCAGGGGCATAACAATCATTTGTTTAGAGATGCAGTGGGATCTGGACCCATAGGTAAGGGGGGGGCTCTGCATTCCAATAACAGATGTCTTCTACTGCCCAGGCAGAGGGTAAGGAGGCAATTTTCCTTGCTTATATGTAAACTCTGGCACCCTTGCCAGGTGACTGTCCTCTCCCTTATTCACATGAGGCCTATGACTTAGGGAGCTAGCATTAAATGACTGAGTGGGTATCAGAGCCAAACCATTTTAAATCATGTCACTCCTAAAGTCCAGGACTTCCTTCCATTTCGCTCAGGACTAGACCCATCAAGAGAAACGAGATGTAGGCTCTTCAAGCGGAAATAACATAAGAACACATGCTGCCCCAGAAATCAAAACATGCAAGACAATGATAAACTTAAACAAGAAAGTCAACAAGAGATTCACTACAAAATAATGAGAGTTGGTGAGCTGGCAGTGGAAGTTGTTTTGTAAAAAATTATTTTAAGCACTCCCGTTTGGGGGGGGGGGGAAGAAAAAGAGGAGCTCTAGAGTTCTCCAATGTCAGGAGAAAGATGTCCAACCGGTCCTGCATCTTCACTCGCTTCACATTCTAGCTTAAGTTTTCACAGCGTTTTAATGGGGAAAGAAAATATTATGTACCAGAACTCATTGTGATGCCAGGACTGTGAGAGCATAGGACATCCCAAATAGGGCATTGTCAAAGTTCTATAAAAGAGAAGTAGGTATTAAAAAACATAAAAATTTGGTTTCAGGGAAAATGTTAATGGAAAACAGTTTTAAAGTTAGCAAAACTTAAAATGTCAACAGTTTGAAAAAAAATTACTTTCCCTCAGATTTATGTCGAACAGATGGAAAAAACCATGCTTGTGCCTTCGCGGTAATTACACTTTTGCATACAACTGAGCCATGCCACTTTCTGTATTTTAATGGAGAAAGCACGGATCTTCTGTCAAGCAGCTCCCAACCTCTGTTTTTATCAGTTGAATGCTACCAAAGAAGGAAAAAAAATGCAAAATCTCCCATGAGTGGCTTTGAACGAATCCAGCTGCATACCAAGGCACACTTAAGCCAGAACAGGAACTTGCTACCTTTTAACAAGCATTTACAATGCAACGGTCTCGGCATTGGTAAAGTTAGAGCTATTGGCATTGCTCATGACATTATTTTTGTTTATGTTTTTGTTTTTAAAACATTTAAAGAAACGGCATTGTCATGAGCAATGCCAATAGCTCTAACTTTAACAATGCCGAGACCGTTGCATTGTAGCATTAAAGTGTACACTGCCATGGGGGTTGGGACCTCGCCGGTGGGGGCAGAGAGCTGCTGCACTTCCCTGTGGCCACAGTAAGCACCGAATTTCCCTAAAGGGTACATCTGACAAATAACATTTCAATACATTTAGCAAAACCAAACAGCGTGGAGCCGTCTGTACAGTGCCAGCCGGAGGCACCAAACATTTATAGACCGAGCTCGAGGGAGGGTGGTGCTATTTAGGGTGCGGGGGAGACGCCGCCACTTCAGGGAAGCAGGACGTGACACATCCTCCAATATTGTATCAAGTGACACCGCGTGGAACGTGTGTTTGTTGAGTCACCGCGCACAGGGGCAGCCAAGGCTGATGCAAATCCGCCATATCCGGGGAGGCGCTGAATGGACGGACTGTTCTTGTGACTGCGGTCACGTGACGGCTTAGCTCAGCGCCTTGATGAATTTCTAAGTGCTGAGCTGATACAGTGAACTTCCTTTCCAGCGGCGCTACGTGACTCGCTGAGTAAATGAGTGGGCTTTCCCTGAATTAGCGCCGGATGCCGGTAAAGCGCTGCAAGAAAGTGATAACTGCAAGGCACGTGCTTCCCCCGATAGCAGTAGCGCCCCGCCCCCGAGAACTCTCTCGATTTGTCACACAGACATCTGGTTCTCGCTAGGGTACGTGTTGGACAATCTGAGGGGCTTCATACAAGCAAGTGGGTCTAAGAGACCAGTAGGGCTGGGAAGAAGTCGGGCACATGAAAGGTAATCTAGACATTTCCAAATACGCAGGTTCCCTCTGAAGGGACCGTTGAACTGGAGCGCTGTCAGTCACATCAGGAAATGAGAGCAGTTCTCTACAAATTGGTGCCACTAGTGTTGTGGGCACAGGCAGTCAGCCACTTGTCAGCCCATTGGACTCAGGCGACAGGGCGGCGCATCCGATGAAACGATAGTTTTGAGTACAGTTTACCACATATCAGGTGGTTTCGGCATTTCTCGCAAGGACGGGGCGTTCGAGACACTGCACAGCAGGACGGTGACTGAGATAACGGCGGGGAAGGAGTCAGTCAGGACGGGAGTTTTGAAACGATAGCAGTGTTGGCTTACATTATACACTTTCCATAGCCCTAACAACTTCCCCATTTTGTGGGTAGTACACACATCTCCAAATGTCCCTAAAGGCCAGTAGGTCTTTGCATGAAAATGCAGCACAAGGGAGTTTTATGTTAGTAGCCAGCGCTGTTTAAGAACATGCATTACGCCACGGTACAGCAAAACGCTGGAGGAGTTTCCTATAGCCCTTAACATGTCCAAGCTGGAGTAGCTCCCTTTAAGTCGGCACTATACCGTAATATTCATGAAAAACCAGAGCAAGCTAAAGAAAAGGCAGGAGGAGGGCCGCTGCTACCACAGGTCACGCGAGCAGCGCCCGCGGCTGCCCACGCACTTGCCGCTCAGTCGGACAAGTGTCTCTGCACAGGCTCACACGCTTGTCTTCCCTAAAAACGGACTGCCAGGACACTTACGGCCAGCGGGCGCCGGCGCGTGATCATCCGCTTCCTGTCGCTGGGGTAAGCGCTACATACGGAAATGCCTCCGCTATCCCACAGCCCCATGTTTGCAAGCAATGGACTCACCGCAAGCCGTCCAAGATCCTCGTCAGCAAACCTACTAAAACCCATTGTTTAGATGTAACACAAAGGGAGGGGAATCAGTAGCCGTTCTTGGGGTAAAAGCATGGAATACACTCCCCTGTCATCTCCGCCTCATTCACTCTGCTAGAGAAAATCTTTGAAAACCTGGATTTTTGGAGCCGCTGACTCGCTCTGCTTTCACTTATCCAATTAATCCATATTTGTGACGCGATACATACGTCGGATATTTAAAAACAGTTCCCACACATGTGCTGACATTAGGCTCCATGGTGTTCATCCGGGCAGATCTCACAACAAGCACACCACTGCCTTTCTCCGAGGCAGAGCAGAAATGCCTCGGAGAAACGCAGCGTCTTTTTCGGATTCGGGGGCGTGTTTTGCTGTTATCTCCTCCAGCCATTGGCTGGAGGAGATAATTATACTTTCTGCAAAAAACACGCCCCCCGATCCGAAAAGGACGGGGCCTGATCGGAGTGACGGGACCTCTTCTCCAATGGCTGGCCAGCATTGAAGAGGCCAGTCAATGGAGAACAGGGGAGAAGAGGGGCGGGTTCAAGCCCCTCTTCTCCAAAACATTAAATCTCTCGACTTCCGGTTCTGCCTTCGGCAGACCGGATGGTCCCGAGACCTAAAAACAGTGAATTGAGCTGGACAGCCGTGTACATGCGGCCCATACTGTAAATGTAAATCTTGCAGGGTATCCAGTGCCCTAAATATAGAATAATCCATTTCCAGGTTATCCATCTGTGGTCTCTCCTGACTTTTTGTGTCCAAATTGGGTGACATGTGATAAAAGTATATCCAACTTCGCACTATGACATCCCCAAACACTGGTGCGTAGGTTATGAATGCTTCTCTGGGTGCACTGGGGTTGGAAGGAATATATTTACAGTTTCTAGGGGGAAAAGCAAGCAATCCCCGAGACATTTAAATCAAAAAAGGCGATGGTTTACTTTAGAGATGATTCACTATTTTTCTGACTCCTCTAGTGCTTAGTTTTTCTATGGACCACTAAAGAAATATGTCAGATGAAGATTGCTGTGTTGATCTGAGCTCAATGTTGATCTATTTAGTTAAGTTACTATAGATCATATAGAGGGGCACAGGATGGTAAACATAGGCAAAACCTCAAGGTCTATACCTAAACCTGGCCAAGACGCAAACAAGCTGCCAGTCAATAATTGAACCTGGGCTTGTCGCCAACAGGGTTTGGTTCTGCTATTTTTGATCCCACTGTAATTAATTATCACCATTAAGAGTCGAAAGGAAGACTACTACCGTTGAAGTAGCGTTGCCATATCTCCCCTTGTCAAGAGGACACCTAAGTATCCAGTTTTGAGCATTCATCTAATTAGTGTAATTTGGACTTTCCTTCGTTTGTTTTAGTGAAACAAAGTAGACTGACACACCTGATGGCAATGTTTTAAATGAAAACCCAGAACTGGAAATATGTGCCCTCATGCAATGGAACGATTAGACAACGCTACCTCAAACAGTGTCCTCCAATAGTGGAAGAAGCATTGTCGGTGTCAAATTATGAGCAGATCACAGCGACCAACACACTGGAGCTGGTCAATAGCTACAGCCATTCACTAGATGGGCATGTTCGCTGGTCAGTAATGAAAAGCAGCCCAATGTGACGAAAGTTGCCACTCAAAAGTGACCCCCCAGGACACAATGAGGATAAGCTACTTACCAATAGTCACCATTATCAATTACCAGTAAGGCAGGTTGGTTACTGCCAAGAAATACAGGGAGATGTCAACAGGGACAAGAGGCTGGTCACCAGTAAGATTCAACTTCCAGCTGAAATGTGCACTCTCTGAATAATCAAACCCAATCACAATGACATGAGGCTTGTCATTTTCGTCAATAAATTGAAATGCAGACTGGGCCAAAAGTTGCAAAAAGAATTATGCACAGTCATTCTTATGTACTGATGGGTCAGGGTTACACCAATCAAGACAGCCAATGCACTATAGGCCATAACGGCAATGGTCTGTAACATGGTTTTTATTTTAAGCTTATCTTACACATTCCCGAAGAAAAATATATTTAACAATGTAACAATGGTGCAAACAATCACGAGGGCCATGGCAATGCAACAAGAAGCACTATGCTATTGTTAATAAAGCAGCACTGGTTGATCTGGGAAAATGTTCCAATGCGTGTGATAAAAGGTGTCCATCTTTTAAGGACAAACACGGCAGCAGATGAAATTGTGTAAGGGCGAACATAGAAGGGAACAACCTCAAGAAAGCCGTTAGGCCTGAGGAGATAAATGGAGAGGGTTAGTTTGGTTTTTGGAGCATTGGTGGTTGTGCAATGGCTCGCGAGATCTCCTGGCTCACTGTGGAGCCGGGAGGATTGGGGCGGGGTAGATGGTTAACAGTGAGTCCAATTCACTCACTCCAATCTGATCAACAGTCAGAGTGAAATGCCAGCTTCCCCCTCCAAACTTACTTAAACATGTTTCCATGGGAACTGTAACCTGGGAAGCGTCCTCTGGAGCCCTCACCTCATCCCCCTGGCTCAGGCTCCCCGGTGTCGTACTCTCCTCTCTTCCAGCTGAACTGCTCCCATCCCAAAGGGTGAAATGACGGGGCATTTTTCAACAAGGATGGGGGCAGATGTGGGTACACCAGGACACGCTAGCGAGAAGGCATCAGCTCTCATTAGCAGCCGTTCTTAAAATCAATACTCCCTCTTGCCAAAGTGATGAGACCATCCCAAAACCCATCTGCGAGGGTAGACGTCCCCCCAAACCTGCGGGAAAGAGGGAGGCAGTGCGAGATAACCACTCCGCTGAACAACGTCTCGAAAATGGTCTTTAAACACTGACCTGGAATGTCCCATTGCCTAAACAACAACGGGAGAGCACGTTCAAAAGAAAGAAACACAATCAAGCAACAAGCATTTGCAATGCAATAGGTCTCGCATTTATAGGAGTTTGAGCTATTGGCCTTGTAAATGACAATGCTTTTTATTTAAGTTTGTTTTTTTTAAAACATAAATAAAAGGCACTGTCATTTATAATGCCAATAGCTCAAACTCGTATAACTGCGAGACCTATTGCATTGCAAATGCTTGTTTAACTAGGTTATTGTAACACCCGCTTTTTACAGGGCCAAAAAGCCGCGGAACCGTATAACATGGCTGTGTTATCACTATTGTCTAATTTAAGGCGATAGATGCTTTATTTAGGTAAATGTTAGTATAATCTAAACATTGCATGTATCCACTTATGAAAGCTAATCACGTGTAGTAAAGACCATGTGTCACTGTGCAGCACTTTACAAAAATAAAAAATACAATATTCCATCTGCAAGTGAAAAGCCGACACATTTTCCTTTAGATGTACTTTTCGATAGCAGGCAAACTGTGTTTTCTTTTTGAAGTCTTTTACCGCAGACTAAGAAAAGCATATTACGTTCCCTAATATAAATAGTGTCTGGTAATTCCCTCATAAACAGGGCTGTAAAATATTTCAGAAAGGAAAGAATAAAAAAAGTATTGTTTGTTCTTCGAGAACTCAAACCAGAGACCTGCCTTATCAGAGCGGAGAGAGTTATATGGTACTAGCCCTAAACCAGAGATAACAGACAAGTGGGGGAGGGTGGGAGGGGAGCGGGGCTTCGGCTTAAGCAAAGAGACACGGAGGTGCAGAGACGGCTGCACGGGAAGGCCTGCACCTGGAGCGTGCTGGTGCCGGTGAGGCCTTCAAGCCTCAGAATGGGCCCACACCTGAGCACACCATTCATGCCTTCTGCACGAGTTGGGCCCCGAAGAAGGTTTGGTTGCGTTATAAGGGGCTTCTGCGGAAATATTGTACTGTAACTGGATTTATACAACGCTTATTGCCTCTGACGAGGCACTGAAGCGCTTTGAGGCGTGTAACTCCGATTACTACTGCAATATAGAATTTATAAAGCGCTTCGTGCCACTAATGCGACTACGAAGAGCGCCACTGGCCTGGTAGGCATGAAGAGCCACCCTCCCCTGTGTAATGCCAGCTGCAGCAACAGGGGGAGGGACGGGCTCTGAGGAGAGAGAGCAGAGGAGGAAAGAGCAACAGAGAACCAGTCTGCCAAGTAGGTGCGAACGTTAAAGTGAAAGTAATCATTTAGCGGGCGCTTTGATGTTCGCAGTGGCCGCGCGGCTCACTGAGAACATCAAAGCGCCCGCGAAATGTACACGCAGGCTGCCAACTGGTGCGCGTGCCCGGCGCACATGCACTGTAGTTGGGGGCCTGAAAAGCACTCGTTTGCACTTCCAAATCCCCGTTATCTATAGCTCTCGCCGGAGCAGCGCTAAAGCGCTGGCTCAAGCGAGACCTAAAAACACTGAACAAGACAACAACATAGTAAAACGTATACACGTTAAAAAAAAACAATTCTACCTCAGCCATCGCCCACCACATAGGAGGCACACAAACCCAGACTGCCACAATGTATTCCGAGCAGCCAAATAAAGGAACTTAAAGAAGTTGAGGCTGTGGAAAGTAAAGCAGATGAAAAACAAACGGAGCAACGAATAAACAGGTTTAGTTTGAGTTACTGCAAACTGGTGAGAAGTTGTTTTGGAACTGTCGAGTAAAACTGCCAAAAAGTCTTAATGGAGGAGAAATAAAGACGGCGGGGGCTTCTCAGTGAAGCTGCAGGCTGCCTACCTTGCCTGTTCTTGGGTCTTGGTGCGCCCTTGCTGCCGGGTGGGCTCTCTATTTTGGCTACTTGCCTTCACCACTTCCTGCTGCAGCAAGGATTCGGATGTGCAGCAAGACTATGCGAGTCAATTTCTCAGCAGTGAAACAGACATGAACGCCTGAACGCCCACGCCCTACTTTCAGGGGCTGGACCAGGGCCACGCCCTCCAGGCTGACTGCTTGAGATCCTGCTCCGCCCATGTCCCTGCAAGGTCTTTGCTGTTTGAGGTGGGGCCAGCGTCTAACACTAATCTCAACCCTCCAGTCTAAAGGCGGGGCCCTCACCATGCATCGTGCATCGTGTGCAAGGAGTCTCTTTCTGCCCAGCCCACTCCATGTCACCTCACGGGGCGGGCCAAAAGAACACGCTCACCTTGTTTATAGATCGTTATCTTTCCCTATCCATCACTGCTGAGGGGCGTGGTCAGTGCACCACGGCGTCCCCCGCTGCCGCAAGGCAAGATAGGGTGTCTTCGAGTCTCTTTCACTCGTTGCTCCCCGGCCTTTCCTGTCGTTCCGCCTATTCAAGGGGGGGGGGGGGGGGGGGGGGGTCCAGAACTTCCTCTCTGCCCACTCCCGCCTAATTATCGGCATTTGCTGCAGGCAGAGGGAGGGTCCGAACCTTACTTCAGTCAGGCCCACTCACCGCCTTACGCCTATAGTCTTGCTAGTGTGAGCACTCGAGCGAGGTCAGTGCTTACGCGGCCGCACCCACACGCTCCGGGCACTGGGCTGGGCAAAAGACAGCAGGGGGTCTTCTTGTCGCACCCACCCTCTGTCTGCGGGTCCATACACTACACATACATCACTGCTGCAGTTTCAAGGAGGTGCGTGCATGTCTCCCTCATGCTTTCAGTCTCGTGAGTGTTTGTTTTAAAAAGCTCAAATCGCAATTCTAGCCCCTCCATGTTTGCGGAAGACACGAGGAGATAGCAAAGTCCATCCCTGCAGCCCACCCGCTCATTGCTCGCAGTATTGCTTCTGCCTGCTGAGGGAGCGGATCAAAACCTCCCTACACTTCTGTGCCAGAACCATGACATCATTGGCAAAGCATCACGGGAGTAAAGAGAACCCGCCCTCCTAAAGGACGAATTTTGTTTTGCATATTTGAAGTTTTTAGGAAGGTGTGATGGTTTTAGTGCAGGTGCAACCCCACCCCAAGGTTTCATCGGGAAGCCTGCTTCCGTTTTACAAGGCTGCCCTGCTCCCTTCTTGGAAAGCCAGATTTCGGTTTCTTTTTTCGGTTCCCTTAGAATAAAAAATTAGCTAGCATTCGCGCCAAGAATTTTCAATTCCATTATGGAGGTGAGGATTATGCTTTTCTTTCTATTTATTGCTACTCACAGCAGCCAATGAAAACGTGTATCATGTAAACAAAACTACATTTCCCATGATGCACATGTTACATCATATCCTGTAATGCCCCATAAGAGTCGCCATCAACCGGAACTTGTCCTCTTTCTTTGCTTCGAACAGTAAAGTCCAACAATATAACTGAAGTCCAAACAATAGCTTCCAACGTGGAAAAACCAGGCCAGCTGGGAAGTACGTTGTCTCAACCAGGATTACACTTAATCCATCTTCTTCTCAGACCCTGAAAGAATGAGAGACAGGACAACCCGTAACTTCTGCGTAACCAGAATAAATACAAAACGGGGGGTGTAGGAGAGTAGGATCTGCACTTATGTTGCCCCCATTTTTTTTCTGATGTGTGGAAATATGGATTTTTCTGGTCAGTTATGTCCCCTATCTTGGACCCCAACGGTTCTATGTGCATGTTACAAGTACATGTATGTTTCCTCCAGTTCCAGTTATGAAGACGCAAATACATGTGCGTCCACCGTCAACATGTCCTCTGTCAGATCCGCCATGAATAGGCCGGATATTCCATTCCTAAATATGAAAGGCCACCGGCTTTATATGGCTCAGTTACTCCATTTTACAGTCTAGGCAAGTAGGCCCTGATTCTGTCATCAAACTCCTCTTGCTTTCTGCCTCTGAAAGCTCCAGTCTGAGCCTGTATCTGTGACCATGAACTTTGTCTCATTCTCTGCGCGGCTCACGAAGCCTGACATCAGCCTATTCTCTGCCAAGAACTGTATTTCACCTTCGAATTATCTGCTTCCCCCTCAGCCGATGCATTCCTGCCTAGTAGTTTAAGTAAACATTCTTCCAGTTACCAAGCAAAAGGCCCGGCTTCTCTGTCCTCATGCAAGTAATTCATAGCCCTGTTACCATGGAATATTCCTATCCCCTCGCATTTAGTGTAGACACTTAGACGCTTGTACACGCACGCACAGTCAGTATAGAATAGATTCTGTCCGAGAGTCCTTCTTTCGTGGATAACATAGTTCTTTAAACATAGGATGTTAGATATGATTTGGGATTAGGTTGACTTGACCCCCCAGACTTCTTGTCTCCACATGTAGAGCTAAATGTCAAGTCCCCTTCACCCCCTAGTTACACGTCAATTACACGTCATGTTGCTGCGCGCGCATCTATGCCAAGTATTATCTTATGGATCCACCTATATGTGACATCATAACCAATTACGTTCCTTTTTACTCCTTATTACACCCATTTTTGGTTACGCAGATAAATCGTCATTTTCCTTATCAATTGTTACGCCTACTGCATTCGCCTCATTGTAATGTATGATCTATAAAAGTCATTTCTTGTCAATAAAGTATGTACTTCACTTCCTGAACCCCCGTGGTGATGGAACTTGGAGCAACCGATTATAATCGATCACTGGAATAAAGCCCATTCCGAACCTCTAATACCACGGATTCTGCCTCTCATTTTACTGAGCTATTTTATTATGTTTATATATCAAATTAAGTCCCGGTAAAGGAATTTTATTTACCACATGAATGGCGCCCGAACAGGGACACTTTCTCATCTCACGCGCCGGCGGTGAGTTGCAGGCCCGGTCTCCTGCCACAGCTGGACGGACAATAACGCGTACCAGCAGGATTTCCTGTATCTCCCTCCGGTCAAGCGGGGGCGACTGAGGCTGCGATCAACACCCAGACGAGGCGGTGAGAAGTGCGAAGTATCCCGACCAGAGCCTAGCTGAGAGAGCAAGATCCGAGGTATACAGAGACCCACCAGTTCGAAGTCAAGCCCAGTTTCCGATGAGTCGAGTCGAGTCCAGTCCGGTTCAAGTTCAAGTTACCGAGGCCTTCCGTTTCCGAAGCTACCCGGTGAGTACCATTACTGGGGAGGCATTTCTGACGTGCACATAGGTTGTGCCGGTCAAGACGGGTTTGGGTACACAAATCCGGTCTGCACTGTTTTAGCAGTGTATCTGTACTGTTTAGCAGTATATCAAGTATTCCGAAGTATCTAGTTATTGTCAAAGAATTATGCTTGGTGATTAGTTATGCAGACGATCATCATTGTCGGTTATTTTAAAGGTTAAAAAAAAAAAAGAAATGTTTAATGTTTAATGTTTAATGTGTTAAACGTCCTGCATATTGTGGTATGAATGGTTGTTCATTATTGTGCTTTTGTACTAAGTGTGTTCAAGATTAAGTATCAGATCAGTTCTCAATATGCCGCTCTTTTCGAAACTAAGACAGATCACTACAAGAAAAGGGGTACTCGAAGAAGCCGTTCCTATTCCTCCTAGGGACACTCCAGGGCACTTTATGTATCATAAACATGGCTTAGACGCTATATTATTTCTTGATTTATGGGTAGACTACACCAAGGAATTACCAGAAAGTCAGAGGTGGCCCACGGCGGGAACCTGGGATGCAGAGTGCATCATGAAAGTCGAAGAAGAGTTATGGAAAAGGAAAGTCAGACAGTCACAGAAAGATGCCGTTGAATTATGGCGTAAAGAATCTCATAGACGTACAGAAAAAGCACGTAGACAGGAAGAGAGGAGTAAAGAGAATTCCAATAAAGTTCAAGAAAATCTATCAATTGAGGAAGGTATCCGAGTGAAATCAGAACAAGTAGACAGACAAAGAAATGCCCTTATGAATGGTATGTATCCCCTCCTGGCCGAAGGATTACCTAAGGCTACTCAAGGATAAACCGAAAGACTTGCCACCCCCATTGTTCCCAATAAAGGTACATCCTAAGGGGCATCCTAGAACCGCAGAAGATGTTTTTCTTTCCTCATATTTAGATGACGCAGCTCCCGAGTATGCTAATTCCGCCCCACATAGACCGCATACCAGGGAGATCCAACGCCAAGATCCAGTACCCGTATCCCTACAGCAACAAATCGAGTCACAAGTTCCGGCAAGCACATCTGTTTCTGCATCCGCTCCTACAGCTACTTCTATAGCTGTGTCCACACCTGTAGTTGCTGTGTCACGTTCGACGAATCCTTTCACACCCGACACCCCAGATGGGGCCACGGGAGGTGCTACCAATATTTTTTCTACGCCACCCAGAATAATTAAACTTACTTTTCAAGAGTCAGCTCATTCACGTACACCCAAACTCATAAATGCCCGTACGCTTAAGGAACTTCTTGTAGATTGTAGATATGACCCTGTGCCCGGCAAAGAGGACGAAATGACCCTGGCATCCTTGCGTATCAGACGAGCCGCAGTGTATTTAGGGAAGTTACCAGGAATGACTGCGCATCTAGATAAAATATACCATTTTGTCCAAACAGGGCGAGATCCAGAATGTATTAACAGAGCTATGGAATACCAGAAAGTGGAGATACAGGGGGAACTGTTACGTTTCCTCATAAATTGTGTGATCAGAAATCAAGACCGACCGGGGGTAGACCCGGAAGCAATGCAAATTCTTACCAGATGGAGCCAGAATATATCAGAAGGTAGACATGATAAGAAAAATTGTATAATAGCCATGTGCCGAAAGATCCGTAAAGAAATAGAACGCCTACACGAAGAAAGATTAGAGGTAGACGAGTTCGAACAAAGCGAGGAAGAAGGGTCAGGACTGCCCGCGAGACAGTCGGACACCATAGCCTATGTAGGTAGAGGAAGATCTTGTAATAGTAATAGATGTCTTACTGACTCGATACGTCCGATATGTCCAGATAATAACAGGAATTTCCAAATACCTATAATTAATATAAGGTCTAACGAGCATTCGTTCCAAACCGCCGACAAACTACTCCGAGAACGAAGGGGTTATCATTTTCTCGATTCTATGGATGAACAAGATTTAGCCAGGGCAGCTGTCCATTGGGTGGACAGTCCCGGAAAATATAGTGATGATACAGTAGCACGCACATTTTTGAATCTCACCCCAGATGAACAGAGGTTAGCTGGGATTTATATGATTCAACAACTCATTATACTATATCGGAGTCAGCATTCGGACCCTGGTCCCTTACCTGACATATTGACTGAATTGCTTATGAATAAATGGAGAGGTTCAGGTACTAAATTAATTAAAGAAATTCTAGAATCAAGAAAGCAGTATATTCTTTTTGTATGTTCAGACCGTGTCTCATTACCCGTCAAGGAAAGAACCACGTATCACATGGATAGACAGAATCCCTTACGAGAAGTGCACCCAATAAAAGGCGAGGACAACGAGTTTAAGCGCGTATTTGTATATACGCCCATATCAAAAATAGAATTGTTACAAATGAAGAAAGTGGTACCCAGTCATGACAAAGATCCAGCGGGTTTTCACCGAGAAATTAAAGACATGTTACTCATGGGAGAGTATACCTATCCCGACATTATGACAATATTAAAGGTATTGATGCCTGCTGGTATTTATGAGAAACTCAAGGAAAAAGAGTGGGAGGTAGGAGACCAAAAGATAGAATGGTCAGTGTTAGAAGCGGAAGAAAAGGCCCGAACTGCAGGAGCAGGACTTGGGGATAAAACTAAAGCACTACCAGGTTTATTAGTACAGGTACTGCCACGTTTATTAACTACGAAAAAGGAAGATTGGGGTACAATTTCAGCCTGTAAACAGAAGCAAGATGAAGACACTAGTGATTACTATGCCCGATTTGAAAAATGTTTTGGTATAAATAGTGGCATAAAAGCAAGTAGCGAATCATACCCACATCTGTTTGTAACAAAATTAGTAGAAAATGCCCTGCCCCCAGTAAAGAATAGAGTATTAAAATTCGAGAGTACCTGGCAAGGTAACACTCCATCACAAATGTTACAAATGTTACAGTACCATCACAATAGAATTAGAGAGGAACAAGAACATGAACACAGACGCATGAAAGACACGAAAATGAAAATGCTAGTTTCCCAGACAGTTCCAGCTGAAGGACATAAAAAAGGGTATGACACATTCCGATTCAGCAGGACCTGTAAAAGGGACATGCAATTATTGTAAAAAGCCAGGTCATTACGTACACGACTGTCCAGTTTTAAAACATAATATCGCCATAGGTAAAACACAAGAAAGATCACGGCCACTCAGACAAGATCAGAATGAACAAGGAGCTCTGCAGCATGCCCAGGCCATGCCAGCCGCACAACAGCCAATACAGTTTGTGCCAGCTGCACCACCGTTGCCTGTTGCTGCCACACAGACAACAACACGACAAATGTATCAGACCGCACAGTATGAATATCCTGAGTATCAGAGATACGCATGAACTAGCCTAGAGAGGGAAGTTGACTTACCCCTTATTGAAATACCTGTAGATCAAGAAGGACCTTATGTACATAGTGAATTATTAGGCCAAGATAGAAAATTTTTACTCGATACAGGGGCAAGTCGAACAACTATAAAACGTAGTGAAGTTCCAGGGGCACCCCTCTCAGGCTCACAGAATATTTCCCTTGGTTTTTCAGGAAAACCTATTGTTAATGAAGTGTCACAACCTCTGCCACTTACGATAGGACCTTTGACCCGAACTACAGATTTATTGCTTACTAAATCATGTCCAGAAAATCTGTTAGGAATAAAAACACTGAAAGCTCTAGGAGCTATAATATGTTGTTCTCCGGAAGGAGTAAGGTTGTTTTTACGTGATTTTAAAGGTCACTATGTGTCTAGAGACATGGATCCCCGACTGCAGACTTTACCTACACATCTATGGGCACAAGGCCCTACTGATGTTGGTTGCATGAATATTACACCATATCGAGTCACATTAAAGGCAGGAGTGGTGCTACCACGAATGCGACAATACAAGTTACCACCAGATGCTGTAGTGGCTTTACTACAAATCATTGACGAACTCATTGCCCAAGGAGTAGTTGTGGAAACAGACTCCAATGTATGTAATTCACCGATAATTCCGATTCTTAAACGAACAGATCCAAAGGCCCCGCCAGTATATCGATTGGTTATTGATCTGCGCGAATTAAACAAGTGCATTGTGCCACAATTCCCTGTGGTCCCAGATATCTCGTCATTACTGACAGCCATTGATTCCGAAGCAACATTCTTTACTGTAATTGATCTCAAGAATGCTTTTTTCAGCGTCCCAATAGATCCGGAGAGCCAATATTTGTTCGGATTTAGTTTAAATGGACGTAGCTTTAAATTCTCACGCGCACCTCAAGGATTTACAGAAAGCCCCAGCATCTATAGCCAAGCACTGAAACGAGAACTCGATAGTATCCACATGCCAGTTAACACTGCCCTGCTTCAATACGTCGATGATCTGCTGATCACCGCGAGAAGCGAACCGGAATGTGAAAAAGCATCACTGACAGTTTTACAATTTCTAGCCGAAAAGGGGCACAAGGTGTCCCCTTCTAAGCTGCAATTCTGTGTCCAGCGAGTTATTTATCTTGGACACTCGCTGTCCAAGGAGGGAAGGCAGCTTACACCCGACCGCATTCAGTTAATAGCTAACATGCCAATACCCAAGACACAAAAGGAAGTACGGGCTTTCATAGGCCTCACTTCATATTGTAGGCAGTGGATCCCTCAGTATGCATTTCTAGCAAAACCACTCATTCAGTTGACAACACAGGAGGCAGCCACATCGACTGTTCTCCCTTGGACTCAGGAACATACACAAGCTTTTGAAAGCTTAAAGAAAGCTTTATGTCAAGCACCTGTTTTAGCAACACCATGTTACAGAAAACAGTTTACACTCTTTGTTACAGAACGCGAAGGTACTGCCTTGTCAGTACTCACACAGGAACAAGCAGGAGCACACAAACCATGTGCTTATTTTTCTAGTACATTAGATCCCGTAGCTCAGGCTTTGCCTGCATGCCTAAAATCAGTGGCAGCGACAGCTTTAGCAATCAGACAAAGCGATGCCATAGTGTTAGGACATCCATTGACAGTACAAGTACCACATGCAGTAGAGGTTCTCGTAAATAGAACGCAAACACAACACTTGACTATAGCGCGACTTACAGGGTACGAACTTACATTGTTTCAGCCACATATAGAAATCAGACGCTGTAACACATTGAATCCTGCCACACTTTTGCCAGTAATCGGAACAGACCCACTAGCTCATGACTGTATTGAAGTTATTACAATCACGACGAAACCCAGACAAGACTTGACAGATGTTCCATTGTCAGATCCAGACCTGACGTTGTATGTAGATGGTTCATGTATGAGAATAAGTACAGGAGAGTTAGTGGCTGCTTACGCAGTCACCACAGATACTGAAGTCATTGAAACTAATCGTATAAATACTTTGTCAGCTCAAGCCGCAGAGCTCATCGCTCTGACACAAGCCTGTATTCAAGCCACAAATAAAAAAGTCAACATATACACTGATTCACGTTATGCATTCGGAGTTGTACATGACTTCGGCGTGCTGTGGCGAGAGAGAGGTTATTTAACTTCCCACGGTGCCCACATTCAGCACGGACCCCTCATTCATGCCTTATTAGATGCAATACATCTACCCACGGCAATATCAATTATGAAATGTAAAGCTCATACGAAAGTTACTGATATCATTTCCCAAGGCAATGATCTAGCCGACAGAACAGCTAAACAGACTGCTCAAACTCAAACATCCGACATGACAAAGACAATAGTCCCGATGCCGACACATTGCATGACAGTTAAAGATCCTACCCTTGACGTAATTGACATACAGACACATGCTACACCAGACGAAATAAAGAAATGGACTGAATTAGGAGGGATCCAAACGGATCAAGGATGGATGATGAAGGAAAAGTCTGTATGGTTCCTTCCTGATTCAATGGTCCAAGTTATAATTAACAGTATACATAGTCCAGCACATCTAGGAGAAAAAGCTATGCTAGACAGCATTCAACACATTTGGTTCAATAAACATTTACGAGCAGCAGCCAAACAAAAGGTCCGTACCTGTATGATCTGTTGTCAGTTTAACCCAGGAAAAAGCGTTCCCGTAGAACAGGGTGGATTTCATCCTCCTGATCACCCTTTTGAAGCCCTCCAGATGGACTATATCCAGATGGAACGATGTCGAGGATTCAAATATGTTCTCGTAGTTGTCTGCGCTCTGTCCCGTTGGACAGAGGCATACCCGGTTTCAGATTACACTGCCCCGACTACTGCCAAACAGTTGGTTCGAGAATTCTTCCCACGATACGGTTTACCACGTGTTGTCTACTCAGATAACGGCCAGCCGTTCTCATCCGAATTAATGAAACATGTTTCACTTCTGTTAGGATATCAGTGGAAATTCCACTGTGTCCGACACCCCGAGGCAGCAGGTCTCGTAGAAAGACATAATCAGATACTGAAAATCAGATTGTCCAAAATATGCAGAGAGAAAGGTGTCGACTGGATAGTAGCGTTACCAGTTGCACTCTTTTACATGAGAATGGTAGCACACTCTCGAACAGGGCTATCCCCGTATGAGGTGATCTTCGGCAGACCACCAAATATGTGGGGGACGCCTGTACCACGCAAAATAACTGATGTTGACTGTAATATGCTGACAGATTACTTGGCTTCCTTGATGTCTGCACTACAATCTTGTCGTTCACAGGTAGCTGCAGCCTTTCCCGACAACACGGAGGTGAAACCCCATGACGTAGTTCCGGGTGATCTCGTATTTGTGAGAAATTTCGACCGAAAGACTCAGCTGGAGCCCAGGTGGAAGACACCCAAGTTGGTTCTGCTCACTACAAGGACAGCCGTGAAGATCGAGGGCCGCAAGGGCTGGATTCATTCAAGTCATATCAAGAAATTTCATGGACTATCCTCGGATATAGACATTGTGCCCTGCACTCCCTCACAGACTGATTCAAAACTTCCTTTGGTTGAAAAGACTAAAACCGAACTCTATAAAGTAAAATTGAGGCCTAGAACGTCAGACAATTTGATTGTTTAAGTCCTCTCCAAGGTGAAGCGGTTGAATTTGTCTCTGACATGTATCCTCTAGACCTGAATCATGGACAGTCGCGGAAAATGTTGAAACGACAGGCGTATTGTAAATCACTGCGTAGCCATTGCATAGTGACATTAATAATCTTGTTTTCCTTAAGTCTTTTAATAATTACTGCAAGTATATTGTTGCACATATATTACCCTATTGCCAGAAACGTTTACAATGTTACCGCAGAACATTCTTTTAGTGACCTACCGCCGCATGAATTGTCTTATAGACTTGCGCTGCGCAATAACACTTTCATTAGTATGTTACATCATTCCCATCAGACTAGTAATGCCACCAATTGTTGGGTGTGTGGTCGGCTCCCTCCCTATCAGAATTATGAAGGAGTCCTGCCATTCTTTCCACACCCATTTACACATAATGGCTCCTGTGGAGCATGGTTTAGTTTAATCAATTCCATAGACTCAGACACAGCAGTTTACCAAGATCATTGGGTATGGGGAAACCTGAACCTAGTTTTACTCAAGGTCTGCTACCCTGACAAGGAGGGTCGCCCCAAAAGAACAGGAACTGATCTAGAAAATGAAGTATATGGATTAGGTAATTTTACACCTAATCTCATGATTCTAAATGTCGTATCCGAAGTTGAACTAGTCTTACCCACCATGTCAGTATTCCCAGCGAAGGGTGAATTGTGTGTAAGAAAGGTTGGTTCCATACATATGGGCCATAGTAAATGCACTACTATAGTAGAATTCAGTGATCAAGGCAAATCTTCATTTAGAGCTTATCGCCACTCCTACTTTATATGTGGTCAGACTGCATATATGCGTCTACCTCTAGATTGGGATGGTACCTGCTACATTGCATTCCTTTTGCCACCTGTTTTCCTAGCTCCTCCTGATTATTACAGAAATATTCATTTAGTACACAACAGAGAGCGGAGAGATCTCCCAATTGTCGATCACACTGAAACAGCATGGGAAAAATACACAGATTTCAATAAAGGCATCTTTCCTTATATAGGTACTGTTACTAATAGTAAACTGATACGTAGATTAACTAGAACCCTTGAAGCAGTAGTGAATGAAACTATTTCCGCCCTAGGCAATTTAACAGAAGAGCAGTCTGCTATGCGGATTGTTGTGCTTCAAAATCGTCTTGTCCTTGACGTCATCCTGGCTGATAGGGGCGGAGCTTGTAGGGTCATCGGATCAAGCTGCTGCGTATTCATACCAGAAAATTCGCCATCTGTATATAAAGCCATAACTCGCCTTCATAAGATTGTAAACCAGATACACCAGAACCCAGGCACTTGGACTTGGTCCAGTTGGTTTTGGAGTGTGATATCAGCCTGGGGATGGAGAGTTCTATCCTTCCTAGGTATTGGCCTTCTCATACTATTCAGTTGCTGTCTATGTCTACAATGTGGACCAGCGATCTGTGGTCTGTGTGCCACATCGTGCATTCCACATCAAGATTTTCATTCAAGATCCCGGAAGAAGAAAGAAGAACAAATGATGCTATATGAACAGATCAATGGATTAATGAAGATTGATATCTCTTAACGGGCAAGTAGGGGACAAGGAGGGAATGTGGAAATATGGATTTTTCTGGTCAGTTATGTCCCCTATCTTGGACCCCAACGGTTCTATGTGCATGTTACAAGTACATGTATGTTTCCTCCAGTTCCAGTTATGAAGACGCAAATACATGTGCGTCCACCGTCAACATGTCCTCTGTCAGATCCGCCATGAATAGGCCGGATATTCCATTCCTAAATATGAAAGGCCACCGGCTTTATATGGCTCAGTTACTCCATTTTACAGTCTAGGCAAGTAGGCCCTGATTCTGTCATCAAACTCCTCTTGCTTTCTGCCTCTGAAAGCTCCAGTCTGAGCCTGTATCTGTGACCATGAACTTTGTCTCATTCTCTGCGCGGCTCACGAAGCCTGACATCAGCCTATTCTCTGCCAAGAACTGTATTTCACCTTCGAATTATCTGCTTCCCCCTCAGCCGATGCATTCCTGCCTAGTAGTTTAAGTAAACATTCTTCCAGTTACCAAGCAAAAGGCCCGGCTTCTCTGTCCTCATGCAAGTAATTCATAGCCCTGTTACCATGGAATATTCCTATCCCCTCGCATTTAGTGTAGACACTTAGACGCTTGTACACGCACGCACAGTCAGTATAGAATAGATTCTGTCCGAGAGTCCTTCTTTCGTGGATAACATAGTTCTTTAAACATAGGATGTTAGATATGATTTGGGATTAGGTTGACTTGACCCCCCAGACTTCTTGTCTCCACATGTAGAGCTAAATGTCAAGTCCCCTTCACCCCCTAGTTACACGTCAATTACACGTCATGTTGCTGCGCGCGCATCTATGCCAAGTATTATCTTATGGATCCACCTATATGTGACATCATAACCAATTACGTTCCTTTTTACTCCTTATTACACCCATTTTTGGTTACGCAGATAAATCGTCATTTTCCTTATCAATTGTTACGCCTACTGCATTCGCCTCATTGTAATGTATGATCTATAAAAGTCATTTCTTGTCAATAAAGTATGTACTTCACTTCCTGAACCCCCGTGGTGATGGAACTTGGAGCAACCGATTATAATCGATCACTGGAATAAAGCCCATTCCGAACCTCTAATACCACGGATTCTGCCTCTCATTTTACTGAGCTATTTTATTATGTTTATATATCAAATTAAGTCCCGGTAAAGAAATTTTATTTACCACAGATGTTGACACTGGTTTCTGACTATAGTCTGGCTGGGTCCCTGCTAATCAGGGCCCCAGTCTCTCTGTTCTCTCTAAACGACTTGGAGTGCATATTAGATGCACTAGTGATTGGTTACTGTGGTGCCTTATGAGCCCCTAGTATATGGTACCTTAGGTACCAAGGGCATAGGTACTTTACAGGCCCACCAGGGGCTAAAGCATGTATTATGCCACCCCCGGGAAGCAGACTAAATCTGACACCACAGGCCTGCTACTGCAGCCTGGGTGAGGTAGTGTTAGCACTCCTCACTGAGGTATAGGTTCCTATATCTCACCATACACACACATATAAACCTATCAGTCACCCCTACAGCAGGCCCTATCAATCCTGAGGGCAGGGTGCTTGGTTTACAATGTGAGGGGGTGCCTCTGCCTGAGCAGGGCCCCTCTGCAGCTGGCAGGGTCTATCCCCTGTGGCTGTTTGTGGATGCGGTTAAACCATATACTCTTAAGTGCATTATAACCTCCTGGTAAATGCTAACTTTGGAATGACTGCATCAAAACATGTTGTGTTTGGTGTCAAACAACTTGGAATCATACCCCCACACCAGTAACTGGCGTGGGAGTATGATCCCACCCTTCTAGAGGGGACGACATGTACCCACTGTGGAAACACGGTAGAAATCTGAAAGAGCCCTGGCATCACAAAATGGATGCCACCAGCACAGACACTGGGCTGCCCTCCTGCTGCTGACTGAAACTCGCAGTGGAGGAGGCCCAACAGTAGGCATTCTGTCACAGGGAGGTGTCACCACCTTCCAGACAGGATTTAGTGTATTGGAGCTGGGTGGGTGCACCCTTAGAGTGCTTTGAAGTCCTGCACTGGGGGAGCAATAGGCTCCTCTGTGCATATGCCAGCTCAAACCGGTTCAGGGGCTACCAGCCCCTGCACTGGCGCGAAACTGGACAAATGGAAGTGGGTGTAACCACCCACCCCCCTGAACCTCATAGAAGAGTGGTCATAGAGCTAGTCCCTCCCTTTCTTTTACTATAAGATAGGTACACCTTGTCATTGCAAGTTAGATAACCCTGGACAACGCTTTACAAGAAGAATCCTGGTCCTTCGACGTTCCACCACCTTTGGGTTGACGGAAGAATCTCCCTTGGAGTCAAGGAGTGTGTGAGACCGGCCTCGTGGCGTGGGCCCTCCCGACCAGCAAAGTACACTACAACCACGCCGAACCTCGTGGACACGGCCTTCCGGCTCCCGTGGACCAACATCCCGAGGGCCGACCAGATCCCCAACACGCATGCCCGGCCGAGGGAGAACGAAACCCCCCCCCCCCCAAACCAGACCGAGAGGCGCCGACTCTGTCACACCTCTGGACTCTTTCCCGAGGGAGGTTTCGATCGGCCACCAGGCCCCTGGTGAGCAGGCGCCTCTCCTGCTGGGCGTCTGGGGTCCCTCCCGGACACATCTGAATAGATCAAGGGGCTGAGCGACAGGAAACCCCGACACATCGCCCCCCCAGGCACGAGACCTCTCTCCGCGAGGACTCCGGACTTCAAAGAGGAGGGGGAGTATAACAAGGGGTGCTGAAGGGACGAGGGCAGAGAAGACCTGGACTGACGAGAGCCTGCGGACCTGGTCGCGGCTCGATCGCTCACCGAACAGAAGAAACGCTATCCGAACTCTGAAACCAACTGAGCCCTGCTGACGCCGTCGCGGCTCCTCGAATTCTGAACCATCTGAGCCCTGCTGACGCCGTCGCGGCTCCCCGAACGCTGAACCATCTGAGCCCTGCTGACGCCGTCGCGGCTCCTTGAATTCTGAACCATCTGAGCCCTGCTGACGCCGTCGCGGCTCCCCGAACGCTGAACCATCTGAGCCCTGCTGACGACGTCGCGGCTCCCTGAACTACGACCCTCCGGTGCCTGCTGAGTGACTGGCGGCCCGCTCCTCCAAGAGAATCGGCAGAGATTGCCGAGAGAAGCAACATCCCCTCAGCTCGAGGATTGAGAGCTGTGCGCCGGATACCTCGCAGAGACACTGATTGAAAGACTGTCCCGCTACCCCTTTTCCCATCATCACAAGATCGCTGCCGCTTGTGGCATTAATTCTGCACCTGCCTGCCGGATCATAAAGATCCCTGACAACTACCGATAAAAGCTTATTGCCTTATACGAACTACTGTGTGGTGTCCCTCTATCCGAAGAGAGAGTAAGCGCAGCGCGTGCGATCCTAGGTGCGAGACCCTTCCAGGAAGGGCCTCCCTGCTCTTGCTCGGCCTAATTCTGGGAAAGGTGGGCCTCAGGGTGGTCAGGAACCCATTCCGCAGCCTCCCCGGGGAACGCCTTCCAACATTTGGTGGCAGGCGACGGGATCCGAGCCAACACCTGTAGATCGTGCAGTAGACGGCTTACGCACCACCTAGAAGAATGGAAGGAGAAACTTCCCTAGGTGCCGCAGGCACCAACCCAAGCACGGCATTTCAAAAAGACCAGTTAGAATCGTATACGCACCGAGAACTGAAACAATTTTGCAAAGACTTTGGAATCGCTACCACCGGACTAAGCACGAAAGAGGACTTCCAGGGGGCATTAAAAACCTGGGTCGAGGCAGAAACTCCCCGGTCACAAGCAGAAGGAGAGCACCCCAACGAACCACGAAGCAGCCCGGGGAGGAACGGCGCCCCCGAGGGGGGCCTATCCCCAGAGGAACTAGCGGACCGAGAAAGAAGTCGCAACCACGAACTGGAACTAGCAAAACTAAAAATCGAAGGAGAGATAAAACTGGCTGAGAAAAAACTGGCAGTAGAACAGTTACGCCTACAAGGAGAACTAGAGGAAAAGAAACGACAGAGAGAACACGAAGAAAAGAAACTCCAACTAGAGCACGAACGTAGCCTGAAGGAGATCGAGCTCAAGGCCAAGCGGGCGGAGACCCGACCCTCGGAAACGCAACCCATCTCCTCCACCGTGGAACCGAAGGTCCACATCCCCAAGGATGTGGTGAAAGAATATTATAAAAACGACGATATTCAGCAATGGTTCAAGGCCTACGAAGTCGCCATGACCTCCCACCGAGTCCCGCAGAAAGACTGGGGGGCTGGGCTGTGGGGCCGGTTCCTGAGCGAGGGGAGAGATACCCTGCTGGACCTGCCCTCCACCGTGATGAACTCCTACAGTCACATGAAAGAGGCCCTGGTAGCCAGATATGGGCTCACCCCTGAAATGTACCGGCAACGGTTTAGAGACTGCAAAAAGATACCCGGTACCACATGGGTGGAGTACGTGAACTTTTACAGCCGGGCCTTGGACGGATGGATCAAGGGCAGCAAGGTCTCCACCTTTGAGGAGCTGTTCGACCTGATCGCATGGGAACACTTGGCCGCTAATTGCTTCGTAGAGCTGCGCCAGCACCTCCTGGACAGCAAACTCACAGACCCTCGGAAACTGGCAGTCGAGGCTGACCGGTGGGTGAACACCCGGACCTCCCGGGGCCCCGTGGGAGACTACGGTCGCCACCATCAGGGACCCTCCCGCCAGAGGGGCGGAGGGAACCAAGGCCGGCAAAGGGAGCTCCCGGCGGGACCCCCGCTCAGCCCTCCCAGAGGACAATCTCCGCCCTTTCCAGCTCTGCCTCCGGCCAGCACCGGGCCCCCAGGGAGGCCGGGACCCCGAGGGAGAATCACATGTTTCCGCTGCCAGCAGACCGGACACTATGCCAGTGACCCTCAGTGTCCCCTGTACCAGCGAACCACCACCACAACCCCGCCGGCTCGACAGATGGCCTCTGTAGCCCTGGGGGAAGAGATGGAAGACTCCAAAGAATGGGAACCAGCCGCCATGGCCTTGGTCTCCCTAGGGGACCGGGAGATGGTCCCCGGCACGCCCCTGCCCGCCAACACGAAGAAGTACCGACAGCAGGTGACGGTCAACGGTCACCGCATCGAGGGGCTCCGGGACACGGGGGCGAGTGTGACGGCGGTCCACTGTCACCTGATTTCCAAGGATCAGATCCTGCCTGACGCCTTTTGCCCCGTCATCTCATCAGACAATTCCGAGAGCCTCTGCCGGATGGCCCTAGTCCCCTTCGAATGGGGGGGAGTCACCGGCAAGTTAAAAGTAGCGGTCCGAACCTCCCAGCCCGTGGACTGCCTTCTGGGCAACGACCTGGAGAACTCCCCGTAGGGACAAGTGGAACGAAGGGCCCACCTCGAGATGATGGGCCTACCCGAGTGGGTATGCGCCACCACGCGCTCGATGACTCTCCGGGCGCCTTCCTCCGAGGGGGGAGAGGCCATGCCCCTGAACACCGCCACCATCCCTGAGAGCCAGGATACACCACCAAAGGCCGACGACCCCCTTCTGGACGAACCAACCGCTCCCGGCGAAGAATCCGGGCCTTCCGACCCCGCAACCCTGACCAAACTCGGGGACTTGCCAGAACTGGCCCCGTGGCCCTGCGAAGGGGGCCCCTCCCGTGAAGAGTTCTGCCAAGAACAATCCACCTGCCCGTCCCTCATTGGACCCCGACAACAGGCCGAGGCCCAAGCAGCAGGCGACCAGACTGGCACCCACTGGGTATACTGGGAGAACGGACTGCTGTACAGTGAACAGAAGTCGGCCGAGTTGGGATCGGCCCGAGTACTAGTAGTACCCCTACGCTTCCGAAGTCTCCTCCTGGGCCTGGCCCATGAAGTACCCCTGGCCGGACACTTAGGCCAAGATAAGACATACCAGCGACTCGTCACCCACTTCTACTGGCCCAAGATGCGAGCAAATGTGGAGGCCCACTGCAAGTCCTGCCCCACGTGCCAGGCCAGCGGAAAGAGTGGGGGCAAGTGCAAGGCTCCGCTCCAACCCTTCCCCGTTGTCAGTACCCCTTTTGAGCGGGTAGGAATCGACATTGTCGGACCACTGGACCCTAAGACCGCCCAGGGCCACCGGTTCATCCTCGTCCTGGTGGACCATGCCACCCGTTACCCCGAAGCCATCCCTCTCCGCACCGTAACGGCCCCCGTGGTGGGCCGGGCCTTGATGGGGATCTTCTCCCGCATGGGGTTCCCCCGCGAAGTCGTGAGTGACCGGGGGACGAACTTTATCTCCCGATATATGAAGTCCCTCTGGCAGCAGTGCGGAGTATCGTACAAATTCACCACCACGTACCACCCCCAAGGAAACGGCCTAGTCGAGCGCTTTAACAAGACACTGAAAGGGATGATCATGGGCCTCGAGGAACCCCTACGCCGGAGGTGGGACGTCCTCCTCCCATGCCTCCTGTTCGCCTACCGGGAGGTCCCCCAAAAATCCCTGGGGTTCAGCCCATTCGAACTGTTATATGGACACCCCGTCCGAGGACCCCTGAGCCTGGTCAAGGAGGGGTGGGAAGCAACCCCCCGGGGGACCCCTCCAGACGTGTTCCGATACATCCTGGCGCTCCGCAACCAGACCCGAAAATTCAGGGAACTCGCAGAAGCAAACCTCGAGGCCAGTCAAGAAGAGATGAAGCGCTGGTATGACCAGAATGCTACGCTGGTCGAGTTTCAGCCAGGCCAACAAGTCTGGGTCATGGCCACGGTGAGACCCTGCGCTCTCCAGGATAAATGGACTGGACCCTTCAAGGTGATCGAGCGGAAGAGCCAAGTCACCTATCTCATCGATGTGCAGTCCCCGCGGAACCCCCTCCGGGTTCTCCACGTGAACCGCCTCAAGCCCCACTTTGTGCGGACCGAATTAAGTCTACTCCTGGCCACCGACGATGGGACCGAAGAAGACACCGAGCCCCTCCCAGACCCCCTGGGGGCGAAGGAAACCGATGGATCGGTGGAGGGAGTGAGACTGTCGACCGCCCTCACAGCCCAACAGACTGACGACTGCCGCCAGCTACTTGGGCAGTTCGCGGATCTCTTCTCCCTGACCCCCGGGGTCACCAGCTGGTGTGTCCACGACGTGGACACCGGAGACAGCCCGCCAGTGCGACATCGGGCCTACCGGGTCCCTGATCGGGTCCGGACCTGCATCCAGACCGAGGTGGCAAAGATGTTAGACCTTGGGGTGATTGAACCCTCCGACAGCCCCTGGGCCAGCCCGGTAGTCCTGGTTCCGAAGGCGACTACCCCGGGTGTTGCCCCCGAGCTGAGATTCTGCGTGGACTACCGAGGCCTCAATGCGGTCACCCGAGCAGACGCTCACCCTATCCCCCGTGCCGACGAACTCATTGACCGCCTTGGGGCCGCCTGCTACCTCAGCACCTTCGACCTGACCAGTGGGTACTGGCAGATTGCCCTCACCGAGGGAGCCAAGGAGCGCTCCGCCTTCTCCACCCCGGATGGGCATTACCGCTTTAGGGTGATGCCGTTCGGAATGAAAAATGCCCCGGCCACCTTCCAGCGGCTGGTGAACAGGGTCCTGGCCGGACTAGAGGGGTTCAGTGCAGCATACCTTGACGACATAGCGGTCTTCAGCTCCCAATGGACCGAGCACCTCCAGCACCTCCGTCAAGTCCTGCTGGCTCTGCGCCGAGCCGGCCTCACCATCAAAGCTAGCAAATGTCAAATTGGGCACGGCTCCGTAACTTATCTGGGGCACCAGGTGGGGAGTGGGCAGGTCGCCCCCCTCCAGCCGAAGATCGACGCCATCTTGTCCTGGGAACCCCCTACAACCCAAACGGAAGTCCGAGCCTTCCTGGGCCTCACCGGCTACTACCGAAGGTTCATTAAAAACTATGGCAGCATCGCAGGCCCTCTCACAGAACTAACCTCCAAAAAACACCCCAAGAAAATACACTGGACTCCCGCCTGCCAGAAGACGTTCGACACCCTAAAGGCCGCAATGTGCGCGGCTCCAGTACTCAAAGCACCCGACTACGCCCAGGAGTTTGTGGTCCAGACGGACGCCTCGGAACACGGCATCGGGGCAGTCCTCTCACAATACGACGACAAAGGCATAGATCAGCCCATAGCCTTCATCAGCCGAAGGTTACTGCCCCGGGAACAGCGGTGGAGCACGATTGAACGTGAGACGTTCGCCGTAGTCTGGGCTCTCAAAAAGCTACGGCCCTACCTGTTCGGAACACACTTCCGAGTGCAAGCAGATCATCGACCCCTGCGGTGGTTGATGCAGATGCGAGGGGAAAACCCCAAGCTGCTACGCTGGTCCATCTCCCTCCAGGGGATGGATTTCACTGTGGAACATCGCGCCGGGACTGACCACGCCAACGCGGACGGCCTGTCCCGATTCTTCCGCTTCAGCGAGGAAAACTCCCAAGTGGATGGGTAGTTCTCCCCGCCTTTCAGCTGGGGGGGGGGCACGTGTGAGACCGGCCTCGTGGCGTGGGCCCTCCCGACCAGCAAAGTACACTACAACCACGCCGAACCTCGTGGACACGGCCTTCCGGGTCCCGTGGACCAACATCCCGAGGGCCGACCAGATCCCCAACACGCATGCCCGGCCGAGGGAGAACGAACCCCCCCCCCCCAAACCAGACCGAGAGGCGCCGACTCTGTCACACCTCTGGACTCTTTCCCGAGGGAGGTTTCGATCGGCCACCAGGCCCCCGGTGAGCGGGCGCCTCTCCTGCTGGGCGTCTGGGGTCCCTCCCGGACACATCTGAATAGATCAAGGGGCTGAGCGACAGGAAACCCCGACACATCGCCCCCCAGGCACGAGACCTCTCTCCGCGAGGACTCCGGACTTCAAAGAGGAGGGGGACTATAACAAGGGGTGCTGAAGGGACGAGGGCAGAGAAGACCTGGACTGACGAGAGCCTGCGGATTTGGTCGCGGCTCGATCCCTCACCGAACAGAAGAAACGCTATCTGAACTCTGAAACCAACTGAGCCCTGCTAACGCCGTCGCGGCTCCTCGAATTCTGAACCATCTGAGCCCTGCTGACGCCATCGCGGCTCCCCGAACGCTGAACCATCTGAGCCCTGCTGACGCCGTCGCGGCTCCTTGAATTCTGAACCATCTGAGCCCTGCTGACGCCGTCGCGGCTCCCCGAACGCTGAACCATCTGAGCCCTGCTGACGACGTCGCGGCTCCCTGAACTACGACCCTCCGGTGCCTGCTGAGTGACTTGCGGCCCGCTCCTCCAAGAGAATCGGCAGAGATTGCCGAGAGAAGCAACATCCCCTCAGCTCGAGGATTGAGACACTGATTGAAAGACTGTCCCGCTACCCCTTTTCCCATCATCACAAGATCGCTGCCGCTTGTGGCATTAATTCTGCACCTGCCTGCCAGATCATAAAGATCCCTGACAACTACCGATAAAAGCTTATTGCCTTATACGAACTACTGTCTGGTGTCCCTCTATCCGCAGAGAGAGTAAGCGCAGCGCGTGCGATCCTAGGTGCGAGACCCTTCCAGGAAGGGCCTCCCTGCTCTTGCTCGGCCTAATTCTGGGAAAGGTGGGCCTCAGGGTGGTCAGGAACCCATTCCGAAGCCTCCCCGGGGAACGCCTTCCAACAGAGTGACTCCCCTGCTTGGCAGGCACCAAAACTTAAATCAACGGTCTCAAACTTTCCCGCTCCCGCCGGAGTCCGAAGTCCCTGCAGCCCCGGAAGTGGATTTCCTGACTTCTCGACGGCCATTGTGAGTCCCCAGCAGCGCTGAGGCGAGTGGACCCCACGAGTGACGAGGAACTGCAATACCTGGGAACCGTGCACTATTGTCGAGTGCAACCCCTTTACGACGTTCTACGAACTTGTGCTTTGGACCCTTTGTGGCCCAAGCCTCCAGCAGATTGTGCACCGAAAATCAGAGGCCTACCCCATCCCGAGTGACCGTGGGCTCATGTAAGGCATTTCCTCCCAAGGCGTCTTCGCGATCCCTTGCCCGTTGGCTTGTGGGTCCCCTGAAGACTTTCTTACCGAACCAAAGGGCTCCCCTGGTTGCTTTAGGCCTGCCCTCAGTCACCCTCGCTGGGTGAGTCCCTCAGACCTTGCTGGTCTGCACCATTGGCTTTATTCACTTTTCACGAGACTTGCTGTTTCCAAGGCTTGTTGGCTCCAATCCAGTTGCCGACACCGCAGTCAGCTGCAGACGTCGTGGGACACTCCGAATCCAGCTGCTGGTTATCGACGATCTCTCCTGGACCTCGTGAGCGAAGAGTCAAAACACCCTCAAGCACCTAAAATCACCCGACATCCGTGGGCATCCATCTTCCTGGCCCCGGGCCACTGGCAAGTGACTGTGAACACTGTCCCTTCTGCTTTCAGGTCTTCTTCATCTTGAATCCAGCCTTGGATTCCACCGGACACTTCTTCAGTATTCGCAAGCAGCAAATCTTCTTTGGCTTCCATAGAAAACAGCGTTGCGCCGCGACTCGACACCAAAAGACACCTATGCACCCAGCTTCCCTGGGTGAAGTAACTCGTGCACTTCGGTGCCCTAGTGTGTGTTGGCCCTCGAATTACTTACCTTGTAAGTGGCTTGCTTGTAGACTTCCTCGAAGTACCCTAAAACTTTAAAAATCCAACCGCGACTTGCTTCATTGTAATCAATAGGAAACCCGCGGCTGTGTTCTCACACTGCACACGTCTCCCGTGGGTCTTTTACTTACCTGCCTTGGGTGAATTAGTAAAGCCCCAGCGATTCTACAGGCCCTAGGCCTTGTCCCCGTGCAAGTCGAGTTTGCTAAACCTCTTTTTTAGTATATGGTCTGGTACGCCCCTAGGGCCCCAGCCATATTTGTGCTTAACTTATTGTGAAACGTTGATATTTGAACGTGTTCCTGGCTTCTAATCTCATAAAGAGATTAGTAGAGTGTGTCTAGAAATAAATACATATATATTTTATATATATACCTGTGTGGTGTCCTTTCATTTGGTAATTCAAGAGATTATAAGGTAAAACAAGCTGCTTTACATTCCTCTGAGACTTAGCCTGAAGGCTGCTCTCCACAGCTACCACTAGGATAGCTTTCTTTAAAAGGTTGTTTTAAACCTATCTACCATAAGAGTCGAATTGGACTGGTGCAAGGTGGCCACTATAACTAGTGACCAGCATATGCCAGGCCAACTTCTCACAGGTGGGTAATAATTACAATACTGTAATGTAACCGGTGGGATAATCCTCGCCTCCGTGTCCTTAATAGAATTGAAAATTCTTGGTGCGAATTCTAGCTAATTTTTTATTCTATTACAGGACCGGAGGCTTCGTATTATGCTAGTTTAACGCTGATTAAAAACCACAGAGGATATATCACCCACCGGTTTATAACAAAACTGTTTAAATGTCGACTCAGAAGACCAATCCGCAGAATGCATGATATCCTGAACAGCAGAACCCAACATGAACGTCTTAGAGTCCATGGCGCCTCTGTCAGAATGTGCACCAAAGACTTGAGTATTAATACCTGCTTCCTGCATAACATATTTCAACCATCTGGCTATAGTAGCCGCAGTTACAGGCTTGTAAGGTTTCTGCAAAGCAATTAATAATTGCACCACACCATCAGGGCGAATAGACCTTGTGATAAGTTGGCCTGGCATATGCTGGTCACTAGTTATGGTGGCCACCTTGCACCAGTCCAATTCGACTCTTATGGTAGATAGGTTTAAGACAACCTTTTAAAGAAAGCTATCCTAGTGGTAGCTGTGGAGAGCAGCCTTCAGGCTAAGTTTCAGAGGAATGTAAAGCAGCTTGCTTTACCTTATAATCTCTTGAATTACCAAATGAAAGGACACCACACAGGTATATATATCAAATATATATGTATTTATTTATAGACGCACTCTACTAATCTCTTTATGAGATTAGAAGCCAGGAACACATTCAAATATCAACGTTTCACAATAAGTTAAGCACAAATATGGCTGGGGCCCTAGGGGCGTACCAGACCATATACTTAAAAAAAGAGGATTAGGAAAGTCGACTTGCAGAATGACAAGGCCTAGGGCCTGTAGAATCGCTGGGTTCACGACTGCAGTGATAGCAGGTAAGTAACAGACCCACGGGAGACGCATGCACTGTTAGAACACAGCCTCGTGTTCCCTATTGATTACAATAGAGCAAGTCGCGGTTTGATTTTTAAAGTTTTGGGGTACTTCGAGGAAGTCTACAAGCAAGCCACTTACAAGGTAAGTAATTCGAGGGCCAACACACACTAGGGCACCGGAGTGCATGAGTTACCTCACCCAGGGAAGCCGGGTGCATAGGTGTCTTTTGGTGTCGGGTCGCGTCGCTGTTTTCTATGCAAGCCAAAGAAGACTTGCTGCTTGCGGCGACTGAAGAAGTGTCCGGTGGAATCCAAGGCTGGATTCGAGATGTAGAAGACCTGAAAATTGAAGGGACAGTGTTCACAGTCACTTGCCAGTGACCCGGGGCCAGGAAGATGGATGCCCACAGATGTCGGGTGATTTCAGGTGATCAAGGGTGTTTTTACTCTTCGCTCACGAGCTCCAGGAAGGATCGACGATGACCAGCAGCTGGATTCGGAGTGCCCCACGACGTCTGCAGCTGACTGCGGTGTCGGCAACCGGATTGGAGCCAACAAGCCTTGGCAACAGCAAGTCTCGTGTGGAGTGAAGAAAGTCGATGGTGCAGACCAGCAAGGTCTGAGGGACTCTCTCAGCGAGGGTGAGTGAGGGCAGGCCTGGAGCAACCAGGGGAGCCCTTTGAGTTGATAAGAAAGTCTTCGGGGGACCCACAAGCCAACGGCCAAGGGATCGCGAAGATGCCTCTTGAGGAAATGCTTCACAGGAGCCCACGGTCACTCAGGGTGGGGTAGGCTGCTGATTTTCGCTGAAAAACCTGCTGGAGGCTTGGGCCGCATATGGTCTAAAGCACAAGTTCGTAGAATGTCGGGAAGGGGTCGCTCTCGACAATAGTGCACGCTTCCCAGGTATTGCGGTTCCTCATCACTCGTGGGGTCCACTCGCCTCAGCTCTGCTGGGGACTCACAATGGCCATCGAGAAGTCAGGAAATCCACTTCCGGGCTCCGGCGGAAGCAGGAACGTTTGCGACCGTTGATTCAAAGTTTTGGTGCCTGCCAAGCAGGAGAGTCACTCCTAGACTCCAAGGGAGATTCTTCCGTCTTCCAAAGGTAGTGGAACGTCGAAGGGCCAGGATTCTTCTTGTAAAGTGTCGTCCAGGGTTATCTAACTTGCAATGGCAAGGTGTACCTATCTTATAGTAAAAGAAAAGGAGGGACTAGCTCTATGACCACTCCTCTAGGAGGGTCAGGGGGGTGGGTGGTTACACCCACTCCCCTTTGTCCAGTTTCGCGCCAGAGCAGGGGCTGGTAGCCCCTGAACCGGTTTGAGCTGGCATATGCACAGAGGAGCCTACTGCTCCCCCAGTGCAGGTCTTCAAAGCACTCTAAGAGTGCACCCACCCAGCTCCAATACACTAAATCCTGTCTGCAAGGTGGTGACACCTCCCTGTGACAGGATGCCTTTTGTTGGGCCTCCTCCACTGCAAGTTTCAGTCAGCAGCAGGAGGGGGGGGGAGTGGGGATTGCTTGTGGTACTTCCACATTCTTCGATTTCTTCGTTCTCTTCTTGGGAGGGGATTCGTCTGGGGTGTCAGAGCTCGTCGTATCGGGATCTGTATTGGTATCCTGAACATTATCTTTGTCAGCATCGGGACGAGGAAGCGAAGAGTAAGAGGCAGAGTGAGGCCAAGGCTTAGGTTGGGAACCGTCTGTGGGAGCACCTATCGGAGCAGTGAAGCCATGGCATTTTGCAAACTTCTCAAGTTGTTTGGTTATAGGTTTCAACGCAGTAGCTAGCGCTTGCTGCACCGTTCCCGGGACTTCTTTCTCTAGGGCTGTTAGACTTGGGGGTCTCTAGTTGGCACAGGTATGCACTTGTGACAAATAGGGACCCTCTCCTCTAGTCAGGGTAAGGGGGTACACTCCTAAAATAACCCCTGCTCACCCCCTTGGTAGCTTGGCACGAGCAGACAGACTTATCTCAGAGGCTGTGTGTAAAGCATTTGTGAACACATACAGTGACCAAGTGACAACACTACAGATGGACACCACACAGGATTTATATAAAAAATAAGTATTCTTTAAATAGATTTACCACAAGACCATTAAACGACAAAAATGCACAATACTGTTACTTTAGATGGTAGAATTTTGCTTAGTTCTCTTAAGTTAAATGCAACACTTTAAGTCAATGTACCTTTTAGATGCGACACGCAGGGCAACGAAAGTGTTGCCACGATGTTGATGCGATGAAGTTTTTGGTGCAAAGAAATAAAGACGTGACGATCTTCCAGATGCGGCACGCTTCTCCGATGTTGTGAGAAGACTCGACTCGATACGTCAGCTGCAGCGGCGACACCCTTTACGCGATGCGACGACAGCGGCCTTGGCAGCTGCACTCTTCTCTGATGTTTGCAAGAGGCTTCCGCTCGATGCGACGTTGCAGCGTCGACACCCCTTTACGCGATGCGACGGCAGCAGCTCCGACGGCGGCACGCTTCTCCGTGGATGCGAGGCACTTTTCTTGATGCGGGGCAATGCGGCAACTACGATGGCTGCGATGGCGACACGCTTCTTCCTCGATGCGAGACTCTTCACTTGATGCGGTGCAATGCATCAGCTACGATGGCTGCGATGGTGACACGCTTCTTCGGCGTTGCGATAACACTTCCTGGATGATGCGAGACGCTTCTGCTCGATGCGATGCTGCAGCGGCCACACACTTTACGAGATGCGACGACAACAGCTCCGACGGCGGCACGCTTCTCCTTCTTGAGTCGCACTTCCAGCTCCTCGCGACACGCAGTCCCTCAGAAGGCCCAACAACAGCAGCAGGCACTTCCAAAGAACTCTGGGGAGCTGGGTGGTGAAGTCTGTTGTTCCTGAGACTTCAGCAGGTGTCAAGAAGTCCGTGGCCGGTTGTGACGCTAGCTGTTGTAGCGTATTTCCGGCCCGGAACTACATTTCCCAGAACGCTTAGCGGGGCACGGCGTGCGTGCCGAGGAGGCGGAGCAGGAAACAGGAACTAAAGCTGCCCGAGCCCCGGGCGGCGCTGCCGATTATTCTTACCTGGGGTCTGTTCCCGCGCAGATTGAAACCCCGGCTACTCCTAGAGGCGGTAAGAGGGTTCTGGATATAAAACTCCTGGAACCGCCATATTCCTGACTTGGACCGGTGACGGACGTCCCGGGTCATGCTATCTCCTCTGTTGGCAGAGACGTGCCTTCGAGGCAGTCTCATGCAGAGGAGAGTTGTCGCCCATAGAGGCGCTTGGGCAGCATTCTCTCTCTTGGAAAAAACCAGGCTCGGTTTTTACGCAGAGAGGGTATTGTGCCCGCGATTTGCAGCTAGTGTATGAAGTGTGGGTGTGTGCTGTGACTTTCGAAATCAGAAAACACGCATCACGAATAATATACAAAACCAGTGGGAAGGGGCTACTGTTCCTTCAACTATAACTTTATTCAGCCAGAACGGAATGGGTGTGTGAGAAGTAACACGCTGTTATTACTATAGTTGGCTTTTGACCGCGATTGAGAGCGCTCCCAAGTACAAAGCTCTTATTGTGGCAGAATATTTGAACGAGGGTTCCCAGCCATTTACCCTATAGTGGAAAGTGTTCTGTACTGCTGTAGTTTTGTTTATTTTCTGCCTCAAACCAGGAACAAAGAAACGCATACGGGAGGAAGAAGCGCTGTAGCGATACCTGGTGATTGGACACTGGTTACACTTGGCTTGCCTCCTACGGCGCTACCTTCGTTTATCCTTGGATATGCTCAGAGCCACCCTTCTTTTTCTTTACAGGTAGGAAGAGTGAAGTAGAGGGGGTAGGTGAAGGGGGAAAAAAGGGAGTTAGAGGAAGAGAAGACACCCAGCTGTTAGGTTTTCACATTGTTTCTTTGTTTCTACCCACAGGTCTCCCTCCCCGCTGTCCCCATCCTTTCCTTCCCCCGCTCAATTGCCCCAAAAGTCTGTGTATATATACATGCGCCAGACTTGGGTCGATTCAGAGGTGGGCCCCCATAGAGCATCAACACAGCCCTGAGGACACGGATTTGGAGAGCCTGACAGAATAATTGGCCCACGAATTAGTCTCCTCCTGGTTGTGTTGACAGTCGAGATGGCTACTCTAGAGGACGTAGTGGCAGCTTTAGCATTGGTCCAAGCGGAGTTGGCCGCCTCACGGCAGGAAACCGCGACACTACACTCCCAAGTAGATAGGTTACAGAGAAACCCTTTTGACATAGGGGGAACCCCTCACCCGCCGTTGGTGGTAGTGGAAATGCCGGCACAGATTCCATTAGCCCCCCCTGAGAGGTTTTACGGGGATATAAAAAAGGTTCAGGTATTCCTCACTCAAGTGCTCCTACATTTCTCCTGCAAACCAAAGATGTTTATCACTAACCAAGCCAGGGTGGCATTCCTAATTTCATACCTGGGTGGCGAGGCAGCCCAGTGGGCGGTCCCCATAGTAAGGAGAGACGACCCGAAACTCTATGATTGGGACGAATTCTGTGAATGCTTTGAAAAAACATTTGACAGAAGGGCCGAGACGTTTTCGGCAGACAGAGACCTGTTGGAACTACGACAGGGGTCCTCAGAGCTGATCAGCTACTTGAATAACTTTCGACGTCTAGTTGCGGAAACCGACTCACCAGAAGCAAAACAGTCTGCTGTTTTCTATCAATGACTCTCCGATGAACTCAAAGACGTGTTAGCCCAGATAGATCCCCAACCCAGGACATGCACTGCACTCATAGGTCTCACCCTCCGGCTGGATCATAGGTTACGGGAACGCCGAGGAGACCATAAGAGAAAGGACCGCCATAATCTGAATGGCGACCATACCACCCCCATGGAGAAAACGGCTCCAGCGTCAGAACCAATGGAAATAGGAACCGTCAGGGCTTCACTGACAGTAAGCGAGAGAGATTATCGCAGGAAGCAAGGACTATGTCTCTACTGCGGGAAGAAAGGGCATTTCCTGAGGGAATGTCCTGTCAAACCAAAGACCAGTCGGATCCGACAAGGACAGGCGACAGTCCTTTCCACCGAAAGAGAGGAGGGAAACTACAAAGCTTGCATGCACGGCGGGAGGTTCTCAAGCAGTCGTTCCATCCCTTGGGTGGACACCCTAGTCTTTACAAAAACAGACCATTACTTCATTCCGATGACTCTTGAAATTAACCGGAAGATTACTCCTGTGATGGCCATGATAGACTCGGGAGCCACGGGCTGCTTCATGGATAAAGGCGAAGCTCAAAGACTAGGAATTAGCTTGGTTCCCAAGGTGAACCCAGAGATGGTGTATGCCGTAGATGGCAAGGAACTAGACTCCGGTCCCATCACCCATAACACACCGGATTGTGAATTATGGTACGAAGGACACCACAGAGAAACGTTGTCGTTTGGAGTGATACAAGCCCCGCACTACGGGGTTATCCTAGGTCTTCCGTGGCTGCAACGACATGACCCAACCATTTGTTGGGCCACCAAGACACTGAGGTTCGAATCGGAGTACTGTCGGGTTCATTGTATCCCGACTACTCCCCAGCCCTCACAAATTCTAGCCACTAACCATCACATTGCGACAGCTGCTGAAAAGGAGGTCGTGCTGCCAACATGTTATGCGGAATATGTCGATGTGTTTAGCGATACCAAGGCAGAGGCAGGGCCGGACTGGTATGTCCGGGCACCGGGCAATCCCCCGGTAGGCTGGAGGGGGTGGGGGCCGGTTTTGTGACAGGGGGCCGGTTCTATTGCTGGGGCCGATTTGGCCGTGTGGAACCGACCCCTGCGTGTGTCAGAGAGAGACAGTCATTACGAACAGCCAGGCATTACCTTTTCTTTGCTCCTTTCGTTTTTTTGCTTCTCTGCGAAATTGATCCAAAAAAGAAATAACAGTCCTGGCAAGTTTCACGCATCAGGCGTATGCGTATTTCACCACGCATGCGCACTTTTGCAAAAAAATAAACCTTTCGCAATCGCATGTCTTTCTGAGCTCCCCGGCACAGTCGTGGCGTTGTAACAGATTTACCCGACGAGGGCACCAGCGTGATTAATCATGGCTGTTGGTTCCTGATGCTGCAGCACAAGTGGTGAACAGACTGACTGCAATCTCAATAAACTAGTGGCAGGCTACAGGGGTGGTAATGGGAGTGGCGCCGTGACAGAGTTCTGTGCCGTGGGTATTTTATTATCTCCGTCAAACACTTGAGGGTCCTGACCGGCGGCGGCCTCTGGAGTTGCTCCTCAGCAGCCTAGAAGCACACCAGCCCCTCCTGTGCAGCTGCTTCGAGCGACACAATTATGCCGATGTTTATTGCAGAGGTAGTCATTGCGGCGAGGTCCGGCCCGTACAATTACCGCTCCTCAAGTCAACTCACATAGTAAGTTGCGCCTCAGTGAGGTATCAGTTTTCTACAAAGTGTACTTTACATTTTATTAATAGTGCTAGCGCGCTGCCAGTGGTTCCGGTTTAATAATTTCAGTGCCAGTTTGTGACCTGAGTTTTTTGGACTACATAGTAAAGGTTGTGCTGCTTATTCACAGCGAAACCCTCTGCTGTGCAGTCCCAGCTATGTTTTTGCTTACACGAGTGGCATCGTTCAATAAGAATGCAAAATGTCTTCAATTTGTAGCATTCCTTAAAAAGTAAAAATTTCTTTAATTGCAAATTGTCCTTGATTTATATGTGGTACAACGTTCCCGTCGTGCGCTCTCTATCAACATGTAACTAGCGTGTGTGGCAGAGTTGTTTTTTTTTTTTTTACAAGACATGCGAATACAGTGTAGGTGTCTTATTCCATTGTTGTAAAGACAGAGGCCTAATTTGTCACAATTGTCTACTCTAAGCTATTAACCTAAGTTGTGCCAATGTAGCTTTGTTTTTAGACTGAATTAATCTATTTAGTAAACGGGTTCTCTTGGTTTCTTCTAGCGAACTTAATTCAGCACAGCTCACGTGTTCAGTTTCTATATAGTAGCTCGTAGCTCTCCCTGACAGCAAATTCTGAAAACAAATGTGTGCAGGGGCCCTTCTGTTCATCTGGGCACTGGGCAGTGTGCGGGCTCTCCATTCACCTTATAATGTTATGCAATTATTTCATAACCTGTTGCAGAGGCCTGCTTGGGAATTGTTTAGCAGTGACACAAGTGTATTTTAAACCGAACCCCTCTTATTTTGCACATACTCCGGTTCCTATCTACATGACTGTGTTTTTGTCTTAACGATTGCATTTTATTTCCCATGGGCTGTTTCTTTAGTACATTGTGTCGTCTTGAGGTCACCTAAAAGCGATCTTGGGAGTTTTGTACTTCGTTTTCATGTTACACCTGACCTAGTGCTGTCATCCGTACCGGAGTGTGCACGTGCCCTGCTCTCCACATGCGACCTAAGCAGAATTTTGCTTGTAAGACCTGAACCCTTCTGGTTTTATAAATGACAAACCAAAAACCTTTTTTTGAAAAGCAGTATGAAGACGGAAAAGGGAGAAATGGTCCCTTAAAAATAAAAACATGCTTGGACTAGTTACAGTTCACATTTAATGGTTCTAAAAATAATTTCTTAATTACCATGATTGATCATCTGTGTGCAATTTATATCCCATGAAGTCTTAAAACACAAGCCTTTTGCTAGCAGGTCCCCTTCCTGTAACATTCATCTTAGAAAGGGGCAGTAGGTTAGTAAGTTTGCAATTCAGGGGCTCTGCAGCAGCTTGAAAGTCTTTCCAAAGCTTATTACTGTTTTTAAGGGCGTAAGTTCTGATATTTTGCTTTTTCCATGGACGTATGTGTTTGGTTTTATTTCAGGGGAAAATGTCTCCGGTTAGTGCCCTTCCATTTCTGGTGCTTTGCTGCAGTTTTAAGACCTTGTTAGCGTTTCTTGTTGCTCAAATGGGTGTAATTTCTGAAATTTATCTGTTTCCCTAATCTTCATTACTTGATTTTGCCCGCCGCGAAACAGTGTCACTCATAGTCATTGAAATGTCACTCATAATTTCACTGAAATTATGAAAATGTCACACATAGCAATCTGAAACCTTGGCAGCTATGAAAACATGTTTGCTGGAAACGTCTCTTTTTCTGATATTTTTCAATTTCTAAGTGTGCAGCCTCGGGGTGGAGAGAAATAAAATATTCAGAATATGAAAAATAACTAACTAACAAACTAAAGCAAGACAGGGTGGTTGCAAGGTTGCCAGATTGATTTATTCACACCTAAACCCATTAGCGCCACTTTACAGTGTATGCCAGGGAAGCGCTACTTTTGTTTTCTCATCTCTCAACATTGCTTACCCTGGGTGGGAAAGTGCACAATTTCTGGAGGCACCGAAATACCTGCTTGAACGGTGAATTGGAATTGGAAAACAAAATATGTACAGCGGCTTTATGTTCACGAACGTGGTCTTTTTAAACCATACTGCTTATGTTTTGTAAGGATATAAGCATGGGCACTGAAACGGGTCCCTTCCGGCCCTGTAGTCTGGCCTTAACTTTTCAGGCAAAATCTAATTTCTGAATAATGAGTGTAAAAAGAAAAAGGTAACCATGTTGTTCCTAGTTACATTTCACATAGTTTACTAAATCTTGCATTCCCTATGAGAGTTTGCTTTTTCTAGGATGTTGTTAACTTTTTTTTAGGCAGCATATTGCTCTTGTCTAGTGCGTGATTTGAATTGAGTCACATCTAGGTGTTTATAGCGGGTCAGTGCAGTGCAAGTTTCTCTCAGTGGGGCAGTATGGTGTTCAGTGGGGGAGAGGAGGGGGCACTCTTGTCAGAGCTGCTGAATTTGGAACTGGAGAACCAGGTTCAGCCTTCATGACCAGTCCGCCAGACCACTCTCCTAAGGGAGCACATTCCCATGCTAGACCTTAGAAGGCCCCACAAGACCTTAGAAGCCCTGGTGTCTTAGCACCAGCAGGTGGATCCCAGCAGTGGCAAGTGTGGGTTAACCTAGAAGGCCTGTCCGCCACAATTTATTCTGAAGTTCACCTTCAGTCTTGCAGGCAGGCCTATGAAGCAGCACAGCCAAGAGAAACAGTGACTCTGTCACTGAGGTCACAGGACCCTTGAGCAGGGTGGCTCTAGGGCAGTGCGACCGCACCAGGCGCTGACCAGCCACGGTCCGTGCAGGTAACAGCAGTGGGGCAGAGGGGCCAGGTAAGAGGGGATTTCGAGGGATGATGCAGAGGGAAAATTAAATAAATAATTAATTTCCCTCTGCATTGTCTCTCAAAAGCCCCCTTTACCCGGCCCCACCACCCACCGCTCTTACCTGCACAGACCGCGGCTGGCGCTGACTTCAGGTGGGGGCGTTTTGCAAGTATAATATGGTTTTAAAAGCACTTGCTGCCTCCTTCCTGGCCTCCAACAATTTTTGTCAACAATAAAAATGTCATGATAACTCCAGTGATTCATGTTCTTAGTAGAGACAGAAGGTGTTTAGTCTAGTGGACGTTTTGACTCATGGAAAGAGGGTTAATGTGCCTGCTGCTAAGAACATGTACCATACAGATCACAAAGTGCACATAATGTAAATAGTGTAACTGCAACAAATGAAACTGGTCCTAGGATGCTTGTTTCCAGTTCAGGGAGGACCTGGCCTGGCAGTTCGGGCTGGACTGTTCCCATTGGGCACAGGGTCAAGACTAATTTGCATATGGCTGGGTTCAAACTGGAATGGCATGGTGAGCAAAAAAACAATGGATTTAGGCCCAGATCTCTGTACTGGGGTGAATGCATGACATTGTTCTGCATTCTGTTCATCAATTGTTGTTTTTGCATAATGTAAATAGGTCAGTGGGTTCCTGCTTTTGCCAGAGAGGTCCTATTGTTACTTGCAGTTAATAAGTTTAAATCCTAACATAGAACAGTGAGCTATTAACTGTCATGTAAGAGCTGCATGCAAACTGCAAGGTATAAATTAGATTGTTATGGTTTTTCCCCAGTCTTCGATTATCCTAATGTTAGAAAAAATGGTTCATTTGCGTAGAAATCAATTCTGATTATTAAAGAGAACCCCCAACCATGGTATTACGTTTTAAATTCTGAGTTTGTGTTTCTGCAGACCAATCACTATTAAGCTATGATGTTTACCAGTATGGTTGTCATGTGACTCCTACACCTTGTAGTCCTTTTTCTTATGTAACATTTCCTATACAGTGATTTACACACGTATGATTGATTGTCTCTGTGTAATATGTGTGATGTAAAGCGCTCTGACACCTACATGGGTATAAGTGGTGCTGTACATTTTCTGATACTTTATTATTTTGACATTTTCACACATGCTAACAGCCTCTGCAAAGATCTTTAACTATTAGTACCAGCGGAACATACAACTGCAGCAGTGAGAAAGGTGACCAGTCAATCTTTTCATGGGGCCCTCCACTTCAGAGCAGCACAAGTCACATTTCTTAGTAACTTCTGATATGTTTGAGGTATAAACAATTTATTTGTTAAAATCGTCCAATTATGCAGCAGATGATGTATTATGTGGCGCTGGGCGGCACTGTATGGGGGCGTTGCGATCAGGCCAGAGAAATGAATTAAAAGCAAAAGGGAACAAAAGGGTCCTAAAGGGTCAAGGGGCAGCAGGGCTAGGCCCCGGCCCAGTTCCCCAGCATAGTGGTTTTGTTTGTTGTGAGCAGGGGCGGAGCGAGGTGGTGGCTGGCCTCAGGCTCTAGGCCAGCCAGGCTCTGTTTGATGACTCGGGGAGCGGCTATCCCGGACCCCGATCTTCCATGTAACTTAGCCAGCCATGAGCATCACCACCCCTCAGAGGTCGAAACATGCTACATGCATCAACCTGGAATCCTGGAGGACCTCGAGGACATGTGGTGAGCAGGGGGCAGGAGGAGACTGGGAGCCTTAGTTATATTTCGGCTAAAGCATTCACCATTTTGGTCTGTCTTTTTCCTAAATTTTCTTGGGGAGAACCCCCCCAAACCTCCCTAGTAGCGGTCGGGCTCGCTCGCTGCGCTCGGTCGCTACGGTTGGATGGGGGCTGGTCTGGAAAAATTTGCCAGGGCTGCTTTCAGTTCCCAGTCCGGCCCTGGGCAGAGGAGCTACCACCCCACAGGGAATACGATTGTCGAATAGACTTGATTCCAGGATCGGTTGTCCCTTGTGGAAGGGTCTATGCGCTTACGGTACCCGAAACGACCTATCTTCGTAAATACTTAGACAAACACCTAGCGTTGGGCTTCATAAGACCATCCCGATCGCCTGCAGCTTCCCCCCTATTTTTTATCCCAAAGGCTAACGGAGATTTGCGCTGTTGCATCGATTACAGGGCGCAAAACGACATCACGGTGAAGAACCGGTATCCGCTTCCCCTGATACCGGTGCACTTGGAACAAGTACGGACGGCTGGCATATACACCAAGTTGGACCTCAGAGGGGCATACCATTTGGTTCAGATAAAAAAAGGGGATGAATGGAAAACCGTGTTTAAAACACGATATGGGCTATACGAATACCTAGTAATGCCCTTCGGGTTATGCAATGCCCCAGCGGCGTTCCAGTTCTTTCTCAATGAGGTTTTGCGGGAATATCTGGACCACTTTGTCGTGGTCTATATCGACGACAAATTGATATATTCCAACACAGAGGAAGAACACGCTGATCATGTTCGTTTGGTACTACGATCCCTTCGAAAACATTTGCTGTTCTGCAAAATCACAAAGTGCGAGTTCCACGTCACCACCGTGGAGTTCCTAGGGGTCATGCTCACCCCCTCGGGCCAACTCATGGCGGAAAGAAAGGTGAAGGCCATTACAGAATGGCCACGCCCTCGCACCGTGAAGGAAACCCAGAGCCTCTTAGGGTTTGCCAATTTCTACCGTAGATTCATTCGACGGTTCTCGGGCTTGGTAGCCCCCTTGACCCGGTTAACCAGAAAAAATACGCCTTTTGTATGGACCGAAGACACCCAGAAGGCGTTCGACAGTCTCAAACACGCATTCACCACAGCCCCGGTCCTCGGTCACGCCAACCCATCCTTGCCGTTCGTGGTGGAAGCAGATGCTTCTGAGGTAGCACTGGGCGCGGTACTCTCGCAAAGACACGAAGCGACAGGCTATCTGCATCCTATCGCGTTTATGTCCCGGAAGCTCAACCCAGCGGAGCGGAATTACACTATAGCAGAGAAGAAACTGTTGGCGATCAAGGACGCGTTTCTCGAGTGGAGACATTGGCTGATGGGGGCGATCCATCAGATCACGGTATACACCGATCACAGGAACCTACAGTTTATGCGGGCTGCTCGACATTTAACCCCCGTCAGCTCCGGTGGATGCTCTTCTTCGCAGAGTATCATTTCGTGGTGACTTTTCGGCCGGGGGTACAGAACAAGCAAGCAGACGCCTTAACAAGACAGGATGTGGCTCTTCAGGGTACTCACCCTATCGAAGACTCCATAATCGAACCCAGCCGGGTGCTGTGTGTTGTACAAACCGACGGCTTTCTGCAAGGAGTCCGGCTAGGCATATGCTCCTTCAGGTGGAAGACCTGGCTCAAGGCCCATCCGGAATGGCGGATGAGACAAGGACTCCCTATAAAAAACCGACAAGTGTTGCTCCCTACCCAGGGGTTACGCAAAATCGCATTTGCATGGTGCCATGATCTTCCCTGGGCAGGCCACCTAGGAGGCACAAAGACGTTGGAAAAGGTACTGCACCAGTTCTGGTGGCCGTCGGTACGCCCAACGTGCTAGCCTGGGTACAGGAATGCCCAAAATGCGCCCAGATGAAGGTAGACCATCGGAGAACACAAGGACAACTGCAAATCATGCCAACACCAAAAACCCCGTGGGAAAGAATTTCAGTAGATTTCGTGGTGGGGTTGCCGGCAGATCAGGGCCACACGGCCATAATAGTAGTGGTCAACTACTTAACAAAATTGGGTCATTTCATCGCCTGCAAACAAGCACCCACCGCAAGCCAGTTGGTCAGGCTGTTGTTGATCCATATCGTACGGCTACACGGCCTTCCCAGGGACATTGCTTCGGACCGGGGAGCCCAGTTCACCGCCGGTTTCTGGAGGACTTGGTGTTCCGAGCTAAGGGTATCCTCTTCCCTATCCACCAGCTTTCATCCTCAGACGGACGGTCAAATGGAACGTCTGAACCAAACGCTCAAACAATACCTCATATGTTATGTTACGGAAAACACCGATGAGTGGGTTGATTGGCTATGGATTGCTGAAATAGCATACAATAGCGCTATGCATTCCTCCACTAAGCACACCCCGTTCTACAGCACATACGGGTTTCACCCCCAGTTCTCTCCCTGGATTCTTCCTAGCACCCAGGTCCGATTCCCTGATGTTCGCGCTATGCTCCTACACACGCGTAAGACGCTCCTAGCCACACGAGACAACTTGATTAAAGCCAAAGTGAGATATAAGATACAAGCAGATAAACACAGAAGGAAAAACCTAACGTACAAGAGCGGGGAGTGGGTGTGGTTGGCCTCAAAACACATTAAGGTTAAAAAACACAGCATATTTCACCCCAAATACATAGGCCTGTATCAGGTTGTAAAACATATAAATCCGGGGGCAGTGAAACTCAGGCTCCCATCACACTTGCGCATACACCCCGTGTTTCACGTATCCCTCCTGAAACCCGTGCAGGGCAAAATACAGAAAAGACCAGGTCCAGTGCTAGTAAAGGGGGACCCTGAATATGTAGTGCAGGGTATACGGGACGCTAAGAGAGTGCGAGGCAAGCTGTGGTATTTAATCGCATGGAAAGGTTACGGCCCGGAAGAAAACTCCTGGGAACCTAAAGACGCAGTTCATGCGCCCAAGTTGGTGGCCCGGTTTCACAGCCTCCACCCTGGGGCACCGCATGACAGCTAGCGTTCCCGGGAAGGGGAATGTTCTGTCAAGAAGTCGGTGGCCGGTTGTGACGCTAGCTGTTGTAGCGTGTTTCCGTCCCGGAACTACATTTCCCAGAACGCTTAGCGGGGCACGGCGTGCGTGCCGAGGAGGCGGAGCAGGAAACAGGAACTAAAGCTGCTCGAGCCCTGGGCGGCGCTGCCGATTATTCTTACCTGGGGTCTGTTGCCGCGCAGATTGAAACCCCGGCTACTCCTAGAGGCGGTAAGAGGGTTCTGGATATAAAACTCCTGGAACCGCCATATTCCTGACTTGGACCGGTGACGGGCGTCCCGGGTCACGCTGTCTCCTCTGTTGGCAGAGACGCTTCCGAGGCAGTCTCATACAGAGGAGAGTTGTCGCCCTTGGAGGCGCTTGGGCAGCATTCTCTCTGTTGGAAAAAAACAGGCTCGGTTTTTATGCAGAGAAGGTATTGTGCCCGTGATTTGCAGCTGGTGTATGAAGTGTGGGTGTGTGCTGTGACTTTCGAAATCAGAAAACACGCATCACAAATAATATACTAAACCAGTGAGAAGGGGCTACTGTTCCTTCAACTATAACTTTATTCAGCCAGAACGGAATGGGTGTGTGAGAAGTAACACGCTGTTATTACTATAGTTGGCTTTTGACCGCGATTGAGAGCGCTCCCAAGTACAAAGCTCTTGTTATGGCAGCATATTTGAACGAGGGTTCCCAGCCATTTACCCTATAGTGGAAAGTGTTCTGTACTGCTGTAGTTTTGTTTCTTTTCTGCCTCAAACCAGGAACAAAGAAACGCATACGGGAGGAAGAAGCGCTGTAGCGATACCTGGTGATTGGACACTGGTTACACTTGGCTTGCCTCCCACGGCACTACCTTCGTTTATCCTTGGATATGCTCAGAGCCACCCTTCTTTTTCTTTACAGGTAGGAAGAGTGAAGTAGAGGGGGTAGGTGAAGGGGGAAAAAAGGGAGTTAGAGGAGGAGAAGAGACCCAGCTGTTAGGTTTTCACATTGTTTCTTTGTTTATACCCACAGGTATCCCTCCCCGCTGTCCCCATCCTTTCCTTCCCCCGCTCAATTGTCCCAAAAGTCTGTGTATATATACATGCGCCAGACTTGGGTCGATTCAGAGGTGGGCCTCCATAGAGCATCGATACAGCCCTGAGGACACGGATTTGGAGAGCCTGACAGCAGGAGGCAAGCTTTTTTCAAAGCCCTTGGAGATCCTTCACAAGTTGCGCAAAAGTACACACAAAGTTCCTTTCTCCTCTCTTTGGCAGTAAGGCAACCACTGCAGGCCAATCCCCCAGGTTCAGGGATAGTTTCCTCCTCAGCTTCTTCTGGTTCCTCCCTCAGCAGAGGTTCTTCTTGTTTTCCCAAAGTGATCTAATTTCTTGGGATCAGGGTCCCAATATTTATACCCAGAAATCCTTTGTCCTCTGAAGGCAGAGGGGCCTTTGCCCAGTCCAAACCAGTTTCTGAGCACTCTGTTTACCAGACTTCTCCTTTCCTTTCACAGTGCAGGGCAGAAACATTACACGCCCCACAGGAGGTGGAGCCAGCATTGTGGAGGGAAAGCACAGCCCTGGAGCACTTTGTTGACATGATTCCTTCTCTCCTTTCACAGTGCAGGGCAGAGACATCAGATGCACCATAGGGGGTGGAGCCAGCACTGTGGGGGGCAGGCACTGTCCTATTCAGGTCCCAGGTGCAACTCCTCCCTCCCATCTAGATGCAGATCTCTCTATTCACCACTGGGCGGACTCACCCTGTCTCCTGGAATTCCCCAGCCCTGTCACTCAAACTCCAGACAAGGAATACACAACCTAGCAGAGGCAGGTATGAATGGTTAGACAAGAAAATACCTACTTTCTAAAAGTGGCATTTTCAAACACAGAATGTTAAAACCAACTTCACTAAAAGTTGTATTTTATCATCCTGAATTCAGGCATACTAAATTCGAATTTCTACCATGTTCTCTGAGTCAGTTAGGATTATAAGATGTAATAACCAAACTGCCCATTCTGGCCTATGGAGAACAGGTAGCCTTGCAATAGTGAAAAACGAAAATGGCTGTAATTCACTATTAGAACATGCCACACACACCAGGGCATGTCCTACCTTATCCTTACAATGCACCCTGCCCTTGGGACTACCATAGGGGTGTCTGATATGAAGAAAAGTGAAGGTTTAGGGACTGGCAAGTGGGTGCACTTGCCCAGTCAGCATGACAGTACCAGACTGCACGTAGGCTCTGCAATGGCAGGCCTTAGACACACTTTTACAGGCTGCTTCTGTGGGTGGCACGAACCAGTGCTGCACGCCCACCAGCAGCATTTAGATTAAAAGCCCTGAGCACTCCAGGTGCACTGTACTAGGGCCTGACAGGTAACCCAAACCAACCAATCATGGAATCACTAATTCGTACAATAATTTACAGTAGGGAGAGCATATGCACTTTAGCACTGATCAGCAGCGGTAAAGTGCCCAGAGTCATAAAACAGCCAACAACAGGTCAGAAAAAATATAGGAGGAAGGCAAAAAGTTCTGGGATGACCCTGCAAAAAGGGCCAAGTCCAACAAGGGCCTTGTTGACCGACTCCTGGACCGAGGCGTCCAGGGCCTCAACAGTGTTATCTTCAATGGAAGGGGTATCCACTTCCTCCTCATATAAGGTATCATCCTGCTCATAATGGACCCAATTCTCCATTGCTGAACCAAATTTATAAATATATTTGCTCATAAGGCATGTAGTAAAGAGGAGTAAACGGGGAGCTAACCCACAGCACAGATCGAAAATGGTACCTAGCTCCTCAGCATAAACTGTGTCAAAGTTCTGCCAAAGAGCAAGATTGTCCACAGGAGGTGTGCTCCCTCCAGGCCCAGATCGTTTTTGCAGCCAGCCAGGGTAATGCTCAGTGGTGAAATCCCCGGTGAGAATAAACAAAAACGAATGAAAAACGGGCAGTATCGACGTGCGTAGCCCAATCCTACCAAAATATAGCCCAATTGGGCTACGGATGTCGAAACATGAGAAAAAAGCGAAAGTGAAAGGCTCCAAGCGCACAGGCTGACAGGGGGAGCCTTCGCGCTGTATTTTTACTTAATTAATCACCGCCGTAGGCGGAGCGGTACCAGACACTGTAGGGGGCATAAATGTGCAAAGCGCTTGTAGCGCTAACAGAACGAATCGGGCAGCGCACCCACAGAGACTGCAAACAGCGCGATACACACGCACCACACGGAAATAGAACAAAGCCCGAGCGGGCCGTCTGGCATGCAAATTACACAGAGCTCCCAGCGGAGTGTCCCAGTGCCCCGAAGGGCTTAACCAAAACACTCGCAAAGCAAAGCGGATGAAATGTAAACCGCTTAAGTACATTAAACATGAAGCAGCGCGTGCTGTAACAGTGAATAAAAAAACATCACATATCAATAATATAATCATAAAAGATCTGGAGCACTTAACTTCCTGCGTGAGCAGCAAAGAAAGAGGACAAGTTCCGGTTAATGGTGGCTCTTTTGGGGCATTACAGGATATGATGTAACATATGCATCATGGGAAATGTAGTTTTGTTTACATGATACAAGTTTTCATTTGGCTGCTGTGAGTAGCAATAAATAGAAAGAGAAGCATAATACGAAGCCTCCGGTCCTGTAATAGAATTAGACACCCTAGTTCAAAACTGGTCAGTCAGCAACTTCTGCAGGCCATTAACCTCTAACTGCTGCCCCCCCCAGCCCTTTTTGGCTATTTACGGTAGTTGGCTTTTAGGGCTCCATAACTTTTATCCACGTAAGTGATACCTGCCTGTGGCGGGGTAGCGGGGACAGATTCTACAACCAAGCCAGTACGTTGTAACGAGGGCTTTATTTTTGATAACAATGTCCTTTGACGTGCTGTTTGTCGTCTCGTAGTCGATGCCGGGGAGAGGGTTCTGCTCCTTCTGCTGGGCTCCAGATTGAGAATCGGCTTTAGAGTCCGCCTTTAGTAACTTCGTGACTCGTCTCAGTCTCGTGGAAGGGCTCCAGGGTGTTCGTCCCGATGAGGCAATGGAAAACAAGAAGAGACCACGGATTAGGGCACCAGTCCTTCTCTTTTAACAACAGGGGCCGGGAGTGAGGGAAACCGAGTGCTCCAGTGCTCGTTTGTACAGGTGCTAGGTGACTTAGTGCTGAGTGAGGGGAGGGGGTGGTGTAATCACTGTTACGGTAGCTCTATCGTCAGTAATTACGTTCAAAGAGGAGGCTGCGTCTTTCTGCCCACCCAGCCCGCTACTTTCCCCCGTACCTGCTCGAGCCATGCTCCTCCCGTGGGAACGTGGCGGGGCGCCTCGCGGGATCGGTGGCCTCCTGGCTTGTAGCGGTTGTCTCCACTCTGCTCGGTTCTCGGGTCTTCGCTCTCTTCTCCACGTCGCTCCTCTTCCCAACTCCTCGTCTTTCTCCACTGCAACACTCCGTCTGCCTCCAGCGAATCGCCGTTCGCCGTCTTCCGGGTTTCCTCCGTCTTTATCCCGCCCTCTACCATGACGTCATCAGGGGGCGAGGTTTCGTCCTGGTGGTAGGTCGACTTAAAGGAGCCAGGTTCCGACTCCGATGTCCAGTCCCGTGATGGATAGGGATACCAAACGTCCTCTGCTGATCGTTCCATTGGCTGCTGTAGGGGAAGAGAGGGCGGTGAATTCCACCAATTCCAGTCTGTTGAGGCGGCGTTCTCGTCCCCGTCACACACCTCCCCCCCTGGATTCTCCCGATTGGGGAGAGGAAAGACTCGGGACAGATAGTCCGTTCTCCTTCCCCTTCCTGTGTCGAATTGTGAAGGCATAAGGCTGGAGGGAGAGGAACCAGTGGAGTATCCGAGGATTCTGACTCCTGTTTTGACACATCCACCGAAGGGGTGCGTGGTCAGTATAAAGAATGAACGGTTTGCCCTCTAGATAATATTGTAATTTGTCTATGGCCCACTTAACAGCTAGACACTCCCGTTCTATTGTGGGGTACCTGGACTCCCTAGGGAATAGCTTACGGCTGATATACAGTATTGGGTGTTCCAACCCATCACCCCCTTCCTGGGACAACACCGCCCCTATACCTATGTCGGATGCATCCGTGGCTAGTATGAAGGGTTTGGAGAAGTCAGGTGTTACTAAGATCGGATGAGTGGTGACAGCCGTTTTTAGACTGCTAAACGCTTTCAGCGCCTCCGTACTGGGATTTTGAAGCTCTCTGGGTTTTACATCTTTCCGCAGGAGATCCGTGAGGGGGGCCGCTAGGTCCGCAAAGCTGGGGATGAAGCGGCAATAGTAGCCTATTAGACCCAGGAACGCCCTTACTTCTTTCTTGTTACTAGGGAAAGGGGTCCCCTCAATGGCACGAACCTTGTTGGATTGTGGTGTGATGGTGCCTTCACCCAACACGAAACCTAAATAGTTCACGCTGTGAAAAGCCGCTCGGGACTTTTTGGCGTTGACATGCAGACCCGCCTGTTGTAGAGCTCTGAGTATGGTCTGCAGATGTTGTAAATGTTCGGCCCAGGTGTTACTGTAAATGACGATGTCATCCAGATAGGCGGAACTGAATGTTTGATATGGCCGGAGTATGGTGTTCATTAAACGCTGGAACGTGGCAGGCGCCCCATGAAGGCCAAAGGGTAGAACCGTGAATTCGAAGAGGCCTTCGTCCGTGATAAAGGCCGTCTTCTTCCTATCCGATTCTCTGAGAGGCACCTGCCAGTACCCCTTTGTGAGGTCCAACGTGGTGATATACGCTGCTTCTCCCAGTTTTTCGATCAGCTCGTCCACCCGTGGAATAGGGTAGGCATCAAATGAGGAAATGGCATTCAGAGCCCTAAAGTCCATGCAGAATCGCCTCGACCCATCCGGTTTAGGGACCATCACAATGGGGGAGGCCCAATCACTCTTTGAGGGGCGGATAACCCCTAGCCGTAGCATGTCGTCCACTTCTGCTTTAATGGCTTGTCTTCGGGCCGCGGGGATGCGATAAGGTCTTAACTTTACTCTTTTTCCTGGTTGCGTTTCGATGCTATGTTCCACCAGTGTCGTTTTCCCAGGGACGTCCGAGAATATATCCTGGTAGGGTAACAGCGCCTCTTCTAGTTCTTTCTTCTGCTGTTGCGACACCTCTTCATTGACGACCAACTCGTTCAAGGTGCTTTTCTTGTTGGTGGTGGGAATGAGAAGGTTTAAACCTTTTGGTGGGGGTCCAATCCATTTCTTTAGTAAGTTTATGTGATACGATTGTACCTTGTTTGCTGTTACCTTCAGGCGGTAGGTTGTGTCTCCTATGGTATCGACCACTTCGTACGGCCCCTTCCATTCGTGTTTCCCTTTTCCTGCGATGGGAGGAAGTAGGAGCAAGGCCCAATCCCCTATTTTTAATGAGCCCAGCTTGGTCCCGCAATCATAATTTTTTCTTTGTTTTTCTTTCTGTTTCTCTAGGTTGGAATACGCCAGGTTTCGCAGTTTACCTAGCTTGGACCTGAGGTGCTGTGTATAGTCTAACATGGACCTTTGTTCTTGCTCCTCTTCCCTCTCCCAGGCGTCTTTCGTAATTTCCAGTAAAGACCTCGGTTGTCGTCCATATAATAGTTCGAAGGCGGAGTAACCAAGACTGCTCTGTTTCTGGGCTCGTACGACATAGAGCGCCAACGGCAATAATCTATCCCAGTCAGATCCTTCGGTAACGAGCATCTTCTTCAGGGTTGTTTTCAACGTTTGATTGTAACGCTCGACCAAACCGTCTGTTTGGGGGTGGTACACTGATGTGTGCAGGTGATGTATGTTTAGCGTTTTACAGACTTCCCTCATTAGCTTCGATGTGAACGGGGTGCCCTGGTCCGTGAGGACCTCTTTTGGGAAGCCGACTCGGGAACATAGTTCAATGAATCTTTCAGCAATATGTGCCGTTGTGGGAGTTCGCAGAGGAAATGCTTCTATATACCGGGTGGCGTAGTCCACGAGTACCAGCACATACACGTGTCCTCTTGTCGACTTGGGTAATGGACCTATCAGATCCATACCGATCCTTTCGAACGGTCGGCCTATGGTGGGCATAGGTCGCAGGGGTGCAGCTGGTGGCCTCTGTAGGTTCTGTCTCTGGCATATTTCACAGCTATGGCAGTATTCTTGAACGTCCTTGTAGATTCCGGGCCAATAGAAATGTCTAAGGATGTTATCTGTGGTTTTCTCTTTCCCGCTGTGTCCGGCCGTAAGGTGGGTATGGGCAAAGAACAGTACTTCTTCTCTAAAGGAAACTGGAACTAGCAACTGGGCATCCCCTCCTTCCTCCCCTTCCCTATACAGGAGGTCCTTCGTGATCCTAAACCTGGGATAACTTTTTGGCTCCTGATCTTGGGTTGCATGTGCGTTCTCCCATGCATTGACCAGCGTGGGATCACTGGCCTGCGCAAACCGAAAGCTACGGTCTAATACCCAAGGGTCCGGGGAGAGTAGTGCCGCTACAGAATGGGACCGGGAGGAGGGGGGTAGAGACAGAGATCTTTGGAACAAAGACAAAAAACCCGGATTGTCTACTCCCAGTATCATGTCTTCTGGAAGGGAATCCACCAGCCCCACCCTCACATTGTATGGCTCTTTTTCTAGGTGAGTCAGGGTCACTTGGGCGAGGGGGTAGGGCCTAACATCCCCGTGTACACATCGTATGTAAACTTGGGCCCCCGGGACGTATTGTGAGGGAAGAACCAACCTCTTGCGAACCACGGATTGTCTACAACCCGAGTCTAACAGGGCCTGAACCTTCAAACCGTTCATTCTTACACTCACGTAATATGAAGTACCAAATTCGGCTGAATACAGGACGGTCCGGGGGAGGTACCCGACCTCCATTGGTTCTTCGGTGGGTTTTCTTTGTGGGCAGAGTCTCGCAATATGGCCCCATTCACCGCATTCAAAACATTGGGGTCCCCGGGTCGGTGGTCCCTCCATCCTCATAGGCCGGGGTCGTGGAGGTTCCGGTGCTGGTTTCACCTACCTCTCTGATTTTACCATTGGTAGCCCTTTCGTATGTTTCTCGGTGTCCCACCCTAGCGTCTTGGGTTGGGCCCGAGCATAGTTAGCGGCCATCTCGATAGCTTGATCCAGCGTAAGTCCTGTGTGCTGTTTTAGCCATCGTTGTGTTGCGTATGGCAGAGATACCATGAACTGCTCCATGTATATGCGGTTCATTATCTCCTCCTTCGTGCTGGAGGCCGGGCGTAACCACTTGTCGGCCGCCATCTTTAACCGAAAGAACAAAGTCTTTGGGTTCTCCCCTGGGGTACCCCGTTCCCTCCTGAATCAAAGTCGATAGGCTTCCCCATCCAGCCCCAGGTGATCCAGGATGACCTCCTTAATGGTCGTATAAGGTGAGCTCCCCGTGGGGTTGGCCACCTGGTAGGCGAACTGTGCCTCCCCTGATAAGAGTGGGGCCAGAAAGTAAAAGGCGATTTATCCTCAGGCCAACCCAAGGCCCTGCCGGCCCTCTCAAAGTTCATGAGGAAGACATCGGGATCCTCCCCGGATACATACTTTTGTAAAGCAATCCCGGACGGGTTTGGAAGGGTTAGGGGTCGAGCCTCCCCAGGGTGTGAGACCGTAGCAACTGGGCCTACTTTCTGAAGACTCTCAATCTGGGCCGTTATGGTGTTTTGGAACTGTTCTCTATCTGCTTGGGCCGATGTCATCTGCCTCTGCACTGCCCATTCCAGCTTTTCTTGCCCCTTGATGAGGTGTTGAATGAGCGCGTCCATCTCGGTACTACAGACGGACTGTGATAGTGATCCCACTTCTGACACCAGTTGTGGCGGGGTAGCGGGGACAGATTCTACAACCTAGCCAGTACGTTGTAACGAGGGCTTTATTTTTGATAACAATGTCCTTTGACGTGCTGTTTGTCGTCTCATAGTCGATGCCGGGGAGAGGGTTCTGCTCCTTCTGCTGGGCTCCAGATTGAGAATCGGCTTTAGAGTCCGCCTTTAGTAACTTTGTGACTCGTCTCAGTCTCGTGGAAGGGCTCCAGGGTGTTCGTCCCGATGAGGCAATGGAAAACAAGAAGAGACCACGGATTAGGACACCAGTCCTTCTCTTTTAACAACAGGGGCCGGGAGTGAGGGAAACCGAGTGCTCCAGTGCTCGTTTGTACAGGTGCTAGGTGACTTAGTGCTGAGTGAGGGGAGGGGGTGGTGTAATCACTGTTACGGTAGCTCTATCGTCAGTAATTACGTTCAAAGAGGAGGCTGCGTCTTTCTGCCAACCCAGCCCGCTACTATGCCCGTACCTGCTCGAGCCACGCTCCTCCTGTGGGAACGTGGCGGGGCGCCTCGCGGGATCGGTGGCCTCCTGGCTTGTAGCGGTCGTCTCCACTCTGCTCGGTTCTCGGGTCTTCGCTCTCTTCTCCACGTCGCTCCTCTTCCCAACTCCTCGTCTTTCTCCACTGCAACACTCCGTCTGCCTCCAGGGAATCGCCGTTCGCCGTCTTCCGGGTTTCCTCCGTCTTTATCCCGCCCTCTACCATGACGTCATCAGGGCGCGAGGTTTCGTCCTGGTGGTAGGTCGACTTAAAGGAGCCAGGTTCCGACTCCGATGTCCAGTCCCGTGATGGATAGGGATACCAAACGTCCTCTGCAGATCGTTCCATTGGCTGCTGTAGGGGAAGAGAGGGCGGTGAATTCCACCAATTCCAGTCTGTTGAGGCGGCGTTCTCGTCCCCGTCACACTGCCAAATGTTATTCCTTTTTTATTAACATCCTGGGAATTGTGAAGGTATCGGGATTTGATGATTTTATTACAGGCCCGGAGGCTTCAAATTATTGCTTCTCTTTCTTTACTGTTAAAATCACAGCAGCCAATGAAAATGTTTCAACACACAAATAAACTACATTTCGGATGATGCTCTTGCAACCAATCATGTCCCATCAGACCCTATAAAAGTCACCATCTCCTTCACATGAACCTCTTTCTTTGCTGCTCGCGGCAGAGATTAGTGCGATTTTTTTATCTTCTTATATGATTGTATGGCTTGTAATGTGTACAAAGCAAAACCAAAGGGAATTATGGACGGAGTGGTGAACATTGCAAGCACTCACCCCCAGTCAACTGATCTGGGTTTAATCCATCACCGTTCTTTAGCCCACTCTGCCACCCCAGTTCAGACATGGCCATATGCAAATCAGTCTGACCCTGTGCCTCATGGGAACAGTCCAGCCCGAACTGCCAAGCCATGTCTACCCTGGACCGGAGACAAGCTTCCTAGGACCGGTTTCTGGCATTTCAGCCGTCTTCAGCCAGGCTTGCTTGAATCCAGTGGCAAAGTGAGCAAGGGACTCACGTCTGAGCATACCCTGCCAACTTATGGTGAACAAAGCAAAACCAAAGGGAATGAAGACGGCTGAAATGCCAGAAACTGGTCCTAGGAAGCTTGTTTCCGATCCAGGAAAGACATGGCTTGGCAGTTCGGGCTGGACTGTTCCTATGAGGCACAGGGTCAGACTGATTTGCATATGGCCATGTCTGAACTGGGGTGGCAGAGTGGGCTAAAGAACGGTGATGGATTAAACCCAGATCAGTTGACTGGGGGTGAGTGCTTGCAATGTTCAACACTCTGTCCATCATTTCCTTTGGTTTTTGCTTTGTTCGCCATAAGTTGGCAGGGTATGCTCAAACGTGAGTCCCTTGCTCACTTTGCCACTGGATTCAAGCAAGCCTGGCTGAAGACGGCTGAAATGCCAGAAACCGGTCCTAGGAAGCTTGTTTCCGGCCCAGGGAAGACATGGCTTGGCAGTTCGGGCTGGACTGTTCCCATTAGGCACAGGGTCAGACTGATTTGCATATGGCCATATCTGAACTGGGGTGGCAGAGTGGGCTAAAGAACGGTGATGGATTAATCCCAGGTCAGTTGACTGGGGGTGAGTGCTTGCAATGTTCAACACTCCGTCCATCATTTCCTTTGGTTTTTGCTTTGTTCGCCTTAAGTTGGCAGGGTATGCCCAGACGTGAGTCCAGGGCCGGACTGGTATGTCCGGGCACCGGGCAATCCCCCGGTAGGCTGGAGGGGGTGGGGGCCGGTTTTGTGACAGGGGGCCGGTTCTATTGCTGGGGCCGATTTGGCCGTGTGGAACCGACCCCTGCGTGTGTCAGAGAGAGACAGTCATTACGAACAGCCAGGCATTACCTTTTCTTTGCTCCTTTCGTTTTTTTGCTTCTCTGCGAAATTGATCCAAAAAAGAAATAACAGTCCTGGCAAGTTTCACGCATCAGGCGTATGCGTATTTCACCACGCATGCGCACTTTTGCAAAAAAATAAACCTTTCGCAATCGCATGTCTTTCTGAGCTCCCCGGCACAGTCGTGGCGTTGTAACAGATTTACCCGACGAGGGCACCAGCGTGATTAATCATGGCTGTTGGTTCCTGATGCTGCAGCACAAGTGGTGAACAGACTGACTGCAATCTCAATAAACTAGTGGCAGGCTACAGGGGTGGTAATGGGAGTGGCGCCGTGACAGAGTTCTGTGCCGTGGGTATTTTATTATCTCCGTCAAACACTTGAGGGTCCTGACCGGCGGCGGCCTCTGGAGTTGCTCCTCAGCAGCCTAGAAGCACACCAGCCCCTCCTGTGCAGCTGCTTCGAGCGACACAATTATGCCGATGTTTATTGCAGAGGTAGTCATTGCGGCGAGGTCCGGCCCGTACAATTACCGCTCCTCAAGTCAACTCACATAGTAAGTTGCGCCTCAGTGAGGTATCAGTTTTCTACAAAGTGTACTTTACATTTTATTAATAGTGCTAGCGCGCTGCCAGTGGTTCCGGTTTAATAATTTCAGTGCCAGTTTGTGACCTGAGTTTTTTGGACTACATAGTAAAGGTTGTGCTGCTTATTCACAGCGAAACCCTCTGCTGTGCAGTCCCAGCTATGTTTTTACTTACACGAGTGGCATCGTTCAATAAGAATGCAAAATGTCTTCAATTTGTAGCATTCCTTAAAAAGTAAAAATTTCTTTAATTGCAAATTGTCCTTGATTTATATGTGGTACAACGTTCCCGTCGTGCGCTCTCTATCAACATGTAACTAGCGTGTGTGGCAGAGTTGTTTTTTTTTTTTTTACAAGACATGCGAATACAGTGTAGGTGTCTTATTCCATTGTTGTAAAGACAGAGGCCTAATTTGTCACAATTGTCTACTCTAAGCTATTAACCTAAGTTGTGCCAATGTAGCTTTGTTTTTAGACTGAATTAATCTATTTAGTAAACGGGTTCTCTTGGTTTCTTCTAGCGAACTTAATTCAGCACAGCTCACGTGTTCAGTTTCTATATAGTAGCTCGTAGCTCTCCCTGACAGCAAATTCTGAAAACAAATGTGTGTAGGGGCCCTTCTGTTCATCTGGGCACTGGGCAGTGTGCGGGCTCTCCATTCACCTTATAATGTTATGCAATTATTTCATAACCTGTTGCAGAGGCCTGCTTGGGAATTGTTTAGCAGTGACACAAGTGTATTTTAAACCGAACCCCTCTTATTTTGCACATACTCCGGTTCCTATCTACATGACTGTGTTTTTGTCTTAACGATTGCATTTTATTTCCCATGGGCTGTTTCTTTAGTACATTGTGGCGTCTTGAGGTCACCTAAAAGCGATCTTGGGAGTTTTGTACTTCGTTTTCATGTTACACCTGACCTAGTGCTGTCATCCGTACCGGAGTGTGCACGTGCCCTGCTCTCCACATGCGACCTAAGCAGAATTTTGCTTGTAAGACCTGAACCCTTCTGGTTTTATAAATGACAAACCAAAAACCTTTTTTTGAAAAGCAGTATGAAGACGGAAAAGGGAGAAATGGTCCCTTAAAAATAAAAACATGCTTGGACTAGTTACAGTTCACATTTAATGGTTCTAAAAATAATTTCTTAATTACCATGATTGATCATCTGTGTGCAATTTATATCCCATGAAGTCTTAAAACACAAGCCTTTTGCTAGCAGGTCCCCTTCCTGTAACATTCATCTTAGAAAGGGGCAGTAGGTTAGTAAGTTTGCAATTCAGGGGCTCTGCAGCAGCTTGAAAGTCTTTCCAAAGCTTATTACTGTTTTTAAGGGCGTAAGTTCTGATATTTTGCTTTTTCCATGGACGTATGTGTTTGGTTTTATTTCAGGGGAAAATGTCTCCGGTTAGTGCCCTTCCATTTCTGGTGCTTTGCTGCAGTTTTAAGACCTTGTTAGCGTTTCTTGTTGCTCAAATGGGTGTAATTTCTGAAATTTATCTGTTTCCCTAATCTTCATTACTTGATTTTGCCCGCCGCGAAACAGTGTCACTCATAGTCATTGAAATGTCACTCATAATTTCACTGAAATTATGAAAATGTCACACCTAGCAATCTGAAACCTTGGCAGCTATGAAAACATGTTTGCTGGAAACGTCTCTTTTTCTGATATTTTTCAATTTCTAAGTGTGCAGCCTCGGGGTGGAGACAAATAAAATATTCAGAATATGAAAAATAACTAACTAACAAACTAAAGCAAGACAGGGTGGTTGCAAGGTTGCCAGATTGATTTATTCACACCTAAACCCATTAGCGCCACTTTACAGTGTATGCCAGGGAAGCGCTACTTTTGTTTTCTCATCTCTCAACATTGCTTACCCTGGGTGGGAAAGTGCACAATTTCTGGAGGCACCGAAATACCTGCTTGAACGGTGAATTGGAAAACAAAATATGTACAGCGGCTTTATGTTCACGAACGTGGTCTTTTTAAACCATACTGCTTATGTTTTGTAAGGATATAAGAATGGGCACTGAAACGGGTCCCTTCCGGCCCTGTAGTCTGGCCTTAACTTTTCAGGCAAAATCTAATTTCTGAATAATGAGTGTAAAAAGAAAAAGGTAACCATGTTGTTCCTAGTTACATTTCACATAGTTTACTAAATCTTGCATTCCCTATGAGAGTTTGCTTTTTCTAGGATGTTGTTAACTTTTTTTTAGGCAGCATATTGCTCTTGTCTAGTGCGTGATTTGAATTGAGTCACATCTAGGTGTTTATAGCGGGTCAGTGCAGTGCAAGTTTCTCTCAGTGGGGCAGTATGGTGTTCAGTGGGGGAGAGGAGGGGGCACTATTGTCAGAGCTGCTGAATTTGGAACTGGAGAACCAGGTTCAGCCTTCATGACCAGTCCGCCAGACCACTCTCCTAAGGGAGCACATTCCCATGCTAGACCTTAGAAGGCCCCACAAGACCTTAGAAGCCCTGGTGTCTTAGCACCAGCAGGTGGATCCCAGCAGTGGCAAGTGTGGGTTAACCTAGAAGGCCTGTCCGCCACAATTTATTCTGAAGTTCACCTTCAGTCTTGCAGGCAGGCCTATGAAGCAGCACAGCCAAGAGAAACAGTGACTCTGTCACTGAGGTCACAGGACCCTTGAGCAGGGTGGCTCTAGGGCAGTGCGACCGCACCAGGCGCTGACCAGCCACGGTCCGTGCAGGTAACAGCAGTGGGGCAGAGGGGCCAGGTAAGAGGGGATTTCGAGGGATGATGCAGAGGGAAAATTAAATAAATAATTAATTTCCCTCTGCATTGTCTCTCAAAAGCCCCCTTTACCCGGCCCCACCACCCACCGCTCTTACCTGCACAGACCGCGGCTGGCGCTGACTTCAGGTGGGGGCGTTTTGCAAGTATAATATGGTTTTAAAAGCACTTGCTGCCTCCTTCCTGGCCTCCAACAATTTTTGTCAACAATAAAAATGTCATGATAACTCCAGTGATTCATGTTCTTAGTAGAGACAGAAGGTGTTTAGTCTAGTGGACGTTTTGACTCATGGAAAGAGGGTTAATGTGCCTGCTGCTAAGAACATGTACCATACAGATCACAAAGTGCACATAATGTAAATAGTGTAACTGCAACAAATGAAACTGGTCCTAGGATGCTTGTTTCCAGTTCAGGGAGGACCTGGCCTGGCAGTTCGGGCTGGACTGTTCCCATTGGGCACAGGGTCAAGACTAATTTGCATATGGCTGGGTTCAAACTGGAATGGCATGGTGAGCAAAAAAACAATGGATTTAGGCCCAGATCTCTGTACTGGGGTGAATGCATGACATTGTTCTGCATTCTGTTCATCAATTGTTGTTTTTGCATAATGTAAATAGGTCAGTGGGTTCCTGCTTTTGCCAGAGAGGCCCTATTGTTACTTGCAGTTAATAAGTTTAAATCCTAACATAGAACAGTGAGCTATTAACTGTCATGTAAGAGCTGCATGCAAACTGCAAGGTATAAATTAGATTGTTATGGTTTTTTCCCCAGTCTTCGATTATCCTAATGTTAGAAAAAATGGTTCATTTGGGTAGAAATCAATTCTGATTATTAAAGAGAACCCCCAACCATGGTATTACGTTTTAAATTCTGAGTTTGTGTTTCTGCAGACCAATCACTATTAAGCTATGATGTTTACCAGTATGGTTGTCATGTGACTCCTACACCTTGTAGTCCTTTTTCTTATGTAACATTTCCTATACAGTGATTTACACACGTATGATTGATTGTCTCTGTGTAATATGTGTGATGTAAAGCGCTCTGACACCTACATGGGTATAAGTGGTGCTGTACATTTTCTGATACTTTATTATTTTGACATTTTCACACATGCTAACAGCCTCTGCAAAGATCTTTAACTATTAGTACCAGCGGAACATACAACTGCAGCAGTGAGAAAGGTGACCAGTCAATCTTTTCATGGGGCCCTCCACTTCAGAGCAGCACAAGTCACATTTCTTAGTAACTTCTGATATGTTTGAGGTATAAACAATTTATTTGTTAAAATCGTCCAATTATGCAGCAGATGATGTATTATGTGGCGCTGGGCGGCACTGTATGGGGGCGTTGCGATCAGGCCAGAGAAATGAATTAAAAGCAAAAGGGAACAAAAGGGTCCTAAAGGGTCAAGGGGCAGCAGGGCTAGGCCCCGGCCCAGTTCCCCAGCATAGTGGTTTTGTTTGTTGTGAGCAGGGGCGGAGCGAGGTGGTGGCTGGCCTCAGGCTCTAGGCCAGGCAGGCTCTGTTTGATGACTCGGGGAGCGGCTATCCCTGACCCCGATCTTCCATGTAACTTAGCCAGCCATGAGCATCACCACCCCTCAGAGGTCGAAACATGCTACATGCATCAACCTGGAATCCTGGAGGACCTCGCGGACATGTGGTGAGCAGGGGGCAGGAGGAGACTGGGAGCCTTAGTTATATTTCGGCTAAAGCATCACTCGGGCCTTTTCTAGAACTCATTAGAGAATACATACACAGCAAAACTAATTGGCAAAAAGTATCTTGCCTCACTCAAGGGAAACCTAACTGGTCTTCTGTTACTTTTTAAAAAAAATTATTATTATTATGGGCCTTTTTTCCTCAATGAACTGAGAAATTCAGACACTTCCCTTTTCAAGAACTATTCAGTGAGTGCACCCTTATGGCAGAACAACTCACCCCAAAGGGCACCCAAATTTTGCAGTTGTACCAGACCGCTACAAATATCAGTCATTCTTTATAAAAAGCAAACAAAAAATGCCTCAGCCCACACACAGCATTGCTGCAAACAGGTTACCAAATGTTTAAAGTAAATAAAGTGGGTGTTCATTGTCCCATATTGCTGCATTCACCTCAGAAGTGCAGTCACTGACCTATCACTGTTATTACACCCTGGCAGTGACATGCTGCATCAAGAAAGAAAATCAGTCCTCTTTAGAAGTGTTACTTTCGGTCGCACTAAAGAGTAGCAGCTCTTTACAAAAGTGTTGGTACCACAAGGGTTGAAGTACACATTGTCTTGTACACTTTTTACTATTAACCTTTGCACAATTGTTTGAAGTTAAGTGTGTTTTTAAATGACTTTATGCTATTTTATATGAAGAATAAATTGGTTATATTTAAATTCATGTTTCGTGCTCAACATTTAAGTTTTTTAGTGTTCTCTGTAGGAATGTCTGTGATTTATGACTGGGTATCCTGGTGTTCCATAAAGTAATCATTTACTATGCTTTAAAAGTTAATACAATCTAATATGTAATGAAAAATGTGCTGAAAAATGCTTCGTTTTGGCCTTTCTGTCTCAAATTTTCTTTGTGGGACAACCCCCTAAACTCCCCCTAGTAGTGGTTGCTCACTGCGCTTGCTCGCTACACACCATGTGGGGGCTGGTCTCACTTTTACTTTGTTCTCTCTGATTCACTACTTGTGTCTATTTTTGGTGCTCTCTGAAAGAATGTCTATGGGTACATATGACTGGGTGGGTAACCTGATGTTCTTTAAGGTCATCATCTACTATTTACTGTGCTTTTAAAGTCGATACAATTGAATATGCAATGAAAAATGTGCTGTAAAATTCACCATTTTGGTCTGTCTTTTTCCTAAATTTTCTTGGGGAGAACCCCCCCAAACCTCCCTAGTAGCGGTCGGGCTCGCTCGCTGCGCTCGGTCGCTACGGCTGGATGGGGGCTGGTCTGGAAAAATTTGCCAGGGCTGCTTTCAGTTCCCAGTCCGGCCCTGCGTGAGTCCCTTACTCACTTTGCCACTGGATTCAAACAAGCCTGGCTGAAGACGGCTGAAATGCCAGAAACCGGTCCTAGGAAGCTTGTTTCCGGTCCAGGGAAGACATGGCTTGGCAGTTCGGGCTGGACTGTTCCCATGAGGCACAGGGTCAGACTGATTTGCATATGGCCATGTCTGAACTGGGGTGGCAGAGTGGGCTAAAGAACGGTGATGGATTAAACCCAGATCAGTCGACTGGGGGTGAGTGCTTGCAATGTTCAACACTCCGTCCATCATTTCCTTTGGTTTTTGCTTTGTTAGCCATAAATTGGCAGGGTATGCTCAGACGTGAGTCCCTTGCTCACTTTGCCACTGGATTCAAGCAAGCCTGGCTGAAGACGGCTGAAATGCCAGAAACCGGTCCTAGGAAGCTTGTTTCCGGTCCAGGGAAGACATGGCTTGGCAGTTCGGGCTGGACTGTTCCCATGAGGCACAGGGTCAGACTGATTTGCATATGGCCATGTCTGAACTGGGGTGGCAGAGTGGGCTAAAGAACGGTGATGGATTAAACCCAGATCAGTTGACTGGGAGTGAGTGCTTGCAATGTTCAACACTCCGGCCATCATTTCCTTTGGTTTTTGCTTTGTTCGCCATAAGTTGGCAGGGTATGCTCAGACGTGAGTCCCTTGCTCACTTTGCCACTGGATTCAAGCAAGCCTGGCTGAAGACGGCTGAAATGCCAGAAACCGGTCCTAGGAAGCTTGTTTCCGGTCCAGGGAAGACATGGCTTGGCAGTTCGGGCTGGACTGTTCCCATGAGGCACAGGGTCAGACTGATTTGCATATGGCCATGTCTGAACTGGGGTGGCAGAGTGGGCTAAAGAACGGTGATGGATTAAACCCAGATCAGTTGACTGGGGGTGAGTGCTTGCAATGTTCAACACTCCGTCCATCTTTTCCTTTGGTTTTTGCTTTGTAATGTGTACAGTCAGCTGTTCCCATATGCGCGCGCTTGTCGGAACGAGCTGCCAATGTATGATAACTACTGTATATTGCATTTGCATATTACCGCTTGTTTTTTTAAGTTTTAGATTTCCATGGTAAGTGCCTCTGGCGCAAGTGTGCTTGGTATTAGCGTCTTTTCTTTTTGTATATTTCCCTGTTACAGGGGTGGGAATTCGCACTTGCCAGCGTGTGTGTGCTTCGGCCCGTATCCAGCCGATTATGCGAGCACAGCTCCCGTTGGGAGTGTAGGTGTCCCACTGAGGTAAGCGGTGTGTATTTGAAGCATTTGTGGAGGCGCGCCCTCGTGCGCAACGTCGTATACCTATCCTCATTGTGCTTGACATGTAATACCTTGAACTGAACGTCGGCCAACATGTGTAGCCCAATTGAGCTACCTTTAGGTGGATTGGGCTATGCACATTGTATGCTTCCCCTCGTTTGTTCCGAGGCTCAAAATAGCCTGGACTTACTACGAGCAACATGTGCAGAGGGCGCCTGACCGGCTGAAATAATAGTCAGCCCAGGGAGTGCTCACACGCTCCAGGACATCTATAAATTGGCTCTTTACGCCCTGAGACTGGGGCTGGAATAATAAATGAATACAGCCTTGCTGAGGAGTTGGTACTCTGTTTTTTCTTACTGTGTGCACATGGGTTGGCTCCCCCCTGACTCCTCCAATACCTACCTTGCCATAAACCTTTGCATTCCTATTGGCAAGAGTGGGATAAGTGATACTACAATGGAAGAGTGGGTTAGGTATGATGAGGAAAATTAACCCTACTATGATGGATAGCAAGAGACTGTGTTAGAAGATAATATTGTTGACGCTCTGGATGCATCGGTCCAGCAGTCTGTCAACAGGGCAATTGAAAATACGTTCTCTAACAATGTGCAACAGCCTTGGCAGCAGCGTTGAAACCGTTTACCAAGCAGCAGGAAAGCTTTGCAAAGCGCCATGGGTTCCAAAATCCCCTTGATTCACAGAATGACGCCCCGCAGACAAAAGTCAGGCGAAGTCAGGGCCATGGCCCCATGCAGTCGCGCTAGCTAGCTTGCCACAGGCGAATGCAGAAGAACATGGTTATTCCACACCTGTTTCCACAGAAGGTGGGAAAGTAAAACACAAACAAAAAGTGTATGTTGACACCGACACTACTGACACGGACACCACTGACGAGGAGGGCCCCCTAAGAAAAAATCTAGGAAGGCCGTCATCATAGTGCCCAATATGACGCCTCAAAATCCCAACACTCCCTTCACCTTTAACCCGGCAGGCATCGTTCATCCTCGGTCATCCGCTTGGGTTCCGACCCCTGAGGTGACAGACTACTTGCATGACAACCTTAGGAAAGGTTTTGTCAAAGAAGTGCGCAACAGGTTTCGCTCCGAGTGTCCTCGGCCAGGTATCCCAGACAGGTTGCCGGAGGCACCAAATATCGATGCCAGCCTTTTGACCATCTTCAAGAAGTTCATAAAGGACCCCAAAAAGGGGACTGACCATGTCTGGCGGGGCTGCGAAGACCAACTCCTGGATGTGGCAGGACCCTTGGCTAAGATCCTGGGGATGGCCCTTGTAGTGAAGGACTCAGCCACTCCAGTGGATCCAGACATCTTAGCGGGCTGGACACAGAGAGCGATATGCCTCTTAGGGAGCGCAAATTGCGCCATCTCTACGGAGAGACGCAAATCTCTACTGATGTGGATGGATTCTTCAGCTGGAGGCCAGACCCATTAGCGAAAGTGACAGACGCCTTCTGCCTGGATTGGTAAGTGGGCCTGAATTATGCCTTTCCTCCCTTCATTCTGATTGCCAGCGTGATGACCCAGATAGCCCGGCAACAGGCAGAGGTGATTTTGGTGACCCCCCTGTGGAAGTTGCAGCCCTGGATCCTGATACTATTGGAGATGAGCTGTGATTTCCCCTGGATGCACCCTTGGACTCCGACAGTGCTCCAGGGCCCTCACGGAGAACTGCATTCGATAGTGACGGATGTATGACATTACAACGCGTGTAATTACAACGCGTGCAGTTACATCGCATGCGTTACAACGCATGCAATTTTACAACGCTATGCCATTACAACGCAAGTCTTTACATCGACTTGCACTAGATGGCGTGCTAACATTAGAAAAGTGTCATTTACAATTCCAACTCCAGTCCACGTAACAGTAGGGAAGGTGTTGGGATAGTAAACTACACTATGTGTAATGTTAGCACGCCATCTAGCGCAAGTCGATGTAAAGACTTGCGTTGTAATGGCATTGCGTTGTAACATTGCATGCGTTGTAACGCGTGCGATGTAAAAGCTGCGCATGGTAAAAACCGCGTTGTAATGGCTGTTCCCCGATAGTGACATCGGGGCAGTTGTCCCTGATGGCATGGAGGCTTTCCGGCAACAATGGGAAATGCCAGGTTTTTCGGACCAAGCTTCCACTTTCATTAAGCAAGTCTGGGCCCCTTCCACAAGGAAAAGATATTCCTCAGCTTGGAAAGACTGGACACGTTGGTGCTTGGAACGTCATGTGGATCCCGTGGGGGCAGAGGTATCCCATATTGTCAACTTCCTGTCCAATAAAGCTAATGAAGGTTTCACATATCGTTCAGTCAACAATTTAAGATCAGCCAAATCAGCAGGCCACACACAGGTGGACAGAAAACCGATGGGTATGCACCCAGTCGTGTGTAAGTTACTTATAGGAATTAGAGTGCTAATCCTCCTAAACCAAAGTATTCATGTTTGTGGGATGTATCATTAGTCATATCCCTATTTGACAAATGGTCAAACAATGCTTTGTTATCCAGGAAACAGTTGTCAGCTAAACTGGCTATGCTTATGTGCTTATCTGCCTGCCGACGCTCTTCAAATGTGAGAGCCCTGGACCTTACAGGTAGAGTATTTACTCCGAAAGGTGTTTCCTTTAACATTACTGGCAGGACGAAAACATTGTCACGGAGTACTGAGTATAATGCTTTTCCCAGTAATGCTAAGTTGTGTGTAGAGCAATGCCTTAAAGCTTATGAAGAATGTACACAGTCTTTGCGACCAGAGGGTTCTACACAACTATTGATTGCTTTGCAAAAAACGTTTAAGCCAGTACCAGAGGCTACAATAGCCAGATGGTTGAAGTCAGTCATGAAAGAAGCTGGTATTGATACCCAGATATTTGGTGCACATTCTGGACGTGGTGCCATGTCATCCAAAACATTTATGTTGGGTTCAACTATTCAAGACATTATGAGATCTGCTGATTGGTCATCAGAGTCTATGTTTAAGCAATTTTTTATAAACTGGTGGGTGATATAACTACTGTGGTATTTGATAAGCGTTAAATTAGCAATAATCCAAAGCCTCCGGTCCTGTAATAGAATAAAAAATTTGCTAGCATTCGCGCCAAGAATTTTCAATTCTATTAAGACACGGAGGCGAGGATTATCTCACCAGGTTGTATTTCAATGATCCTTGCAATAAAATACCCACCTGTATGTAATATGTATTCTGTTTAGCAGAGGTTACAGGTTTTTCTGTTTAATTTATTCCAGGGTCAGAAAAGAAAGCAGATTAATCGTTCTTCTGTTTTAAAAAGTTGGATGATGTCACAGTTCTGGATTAAAGTTCTTCCACGTTGGAGGATGACAATATTGGACTTTTTTAATTAATATCCTTTGGACTAGAAGACTCGAGCAAAGAAAGAGGCTCATGTGAAGGAGATGGTGACTCTTATAGGGTCTGATGGGACATGATTGGTTGCAAGAGCATCATGGGAAATGTCGTTTTTTGTGTTTTAAAACGTTTTCATTGGCTGCGTGATTTTAACAGTAAAGAAAGAGAAGCAATAATCCTCACCTCCGTGTCCTTAATAGAATGGAAAATTCTTGGTGCGAATTCTAGCAAATTTTCTATTCCTCTGGAGGGGACTGAGAAAATAGCCAAAATATAGCTACATTTAGGATTTATTGAGGAAAAATAGGAAAAAATGCCACCGGATAGAAACAAATTTTCTTCCACAGTTTTGGCACTTTTAAAGAGGTAGCCACTTTTTTCCTATTTGTTGTGCCCTCAACCTATTACCAGTTTGTGGTGTAAACCAGTGTGAAACCCCTGGGTGATCCAGGAAAGCTATACATTTCTGCAAAGTAGACAACATTCCGAATTTAGCAAGGGCTCATGTGTGTAGATCCCTCAAAATGTTCCCAAAGAAACAAACTGTTAAAATAAAGACATTGAAAATGAGTACGAAAAACGGCCATTTGTGACACCGTTTTAATTTGTAACTTTTTGTCACGATGGGCGATTTGCAAAAGCAATATACCATTAAGTCCTCTACACCCTCCTGCTTGCAGGAATATATAGGGTTTGTAGGTTCTCCAAGAACCCAAGGTACCCAGAGCCAGCAACTGAGTAGCACTGTACAATTATTTTTAATTGTGTACAGAGTAGAGACTAATTCATATGGTGAAATATGTAGAGTGAAAAATGGGTTTCAATGAAACCTATGTATTTCTGAAATGGGCACAAGATATGGAGTTTAGGATCTGTGGTTATTTGTACATCTCTGAATTTGTAGGTATGTGTACATTTGATTTAGAGGGTATTTTTCAAAATGTCTTCTTTCATGCACACTGGCTTTCATCTAGAAGGCACAAATCCAGCAAAATCCAAATGGTAATACCAAATCTTCTACTATTTTATGCACCCACATGTCTTTCAATAATAAGCATTTGCAATGCAATAAGTCTCGCATTTACGTGAGTTTAAGCTATTGGCATTGTAAATGACAATGCATTTTATCTATGTTTAAAAAACCAACACATAAATAAAAGGAATTGCCATTTACAATGCCAATAGCTCAAACTCGCGTAAATGCGAGACCTGTTGCATTGCAAATGCTTGTTTGCCTGTGCTACACTGAACTGATGTGGACCGCGCTGCAAATTATTAAAATAAAGCAGCACGGCCACTAAAGTGGAAGTAGACAGTGCTGGAATAAGGAAAGACCATTAAAGAAAATAGTGCTCACCCACTAAACAACGTAGACCGTGTAACAGCCAAGGTAACAAATGGCGACAAAGCGGTACCCAGGAGGGACTAACAAGCGTCATAATGAGTGGGAATTCAGCTTGTATGAAGGACAATGACACCAGCCAATTAAAAATATGGGCGGGGCTTCCACTGCATACTCTATTACAGCATGCCATCGCTCACAAAAGCTCCCTCCGCCTCTCCACATCAAGCAAAGCCTTTTACGCCACGGAACACGTGCAGTTCCAGGTCCAGACGAGCCCTAGAACCACACTTCGTGGCACCCTCGCCTACAGACCACCCAGCCCCCGCAACCCATTCGCCACCACCATCATCAACCTCATCGCACCCCACGCCATCGCCTTCTTGGACTACACTCTCATCGGAAACCTGAACTTCCACCTCGACAACTCCAGAGACCCTAACTCCACCACCCTCCTGGAGAACCTCGCCAACATCAGACTGAAACTGCTCATCACCACGCCTACCCACAAGGCAGGACACACCATCAACCCCATCTTCGCAGGAAGAAACAACATCCACTTCAGCCACATCACGCAACCCCCATTGACGGACCAACATTGCGTAAACTTTCTCGTCGACAAACCCAAGCCACCCAAAACTGCTCCGCGCCCTCCGTGAAGGAACTGGAGCAAAGACACTGAGGATCAACTCACCTCCACCCTCAACCGCGACACCCCCACCAACGCGACCGATGCCAACGTCGCAGCCAGGGAACTGCACAAATGGATCCTTAACTGTGCAGACAAGCTCGCACCCCTACACAACTCCAAAAGACAGCGCCCCAAGAAAGCCTCCTGGTTCACTACCATCCTCCAAGAAGCCAGACGCACCTGCAGACGTATCGAGAAGAACTGGAGAAACAGCAAAACGCCTGAAGATCACACCACCTACAAGAAGGCAATGACAGAATACCACCAACGCATCAGAACCACCAAACGGACCTTCATCCAAAACAAAGCCTTCGCCAACTCCAGCAACACTAATAAACTCTTCAGCGTCGACCAGGAATTCACCAAGCCCCCCAGTGAAACCACGGACATCACCCCTTCCCAGGACCTCTGCGACAAGCTCGGATCTTCCATCTCAAAATCAAGAGCCTCTATGACAACTTCAACGACCGGACACCTGACTCCGCAACCACTCCCTCCACTGGCAACGCCAGCCAGTCTACCATCTACTCCTGGACACTGGTCACACCCGAAGAGGCCGCCTCCAACATGAAAGGCATCCACTCGGGGGGGCCCCACAGACCCCTGCCCACCGCACATCTACCACAGAGCCGCCTCCGCCATCGCACCAGAATTACGATGCACCATCAACACCACCTTCAAGACTGGCACCTTCCGTGACAACTAGAAACACACAGAAGTCAGACCCCTGTTCAAGAAGCCCTCAGCAGATCCCACATACCTCAAGAACTACCAGCCCATCTCCCTCCTCCCTTTTGCGGCAAAAGTCGATGAGAAGACCGCCAACGCACAACTAACAAGGTTCATCGAAGACAACTCCATTCTCGACCCCTCCCAACCCGGATTCCGCTGAAACCACAGCAACCACAGCAAGGAGACCGCCCAACTTGCCGCCACAGACAACAACCGCACCCTCCTCGACCAAGGACACACCACAGCCCTGATTTTACTTGACTTCTCAGCAGCATTCAACACCTTCTCCCATCGCACACACGCGCCGCCAGACTCCACGACGCCGGCATACAGAGAATCACCCTCGACTGGATGTACTTGCTCCTCAAGGGCAGAATCCAAAGAATCAGACTGCCATCCTTCCTGTCCGAACCCACGGAAATCCACTGCGGAGTACCCCAGGGATCATCGCTCAGTCCAACCCTCTTCAACATCTACATGGCCCCCCTCGCCGCCAATGTCAGATAGCACGGCCTCAGCATAGTATCCTATGCCGACGACACCCAGCTCATCCTCTCCCTCACCAAGGACCCCACCACCACCAGACTCAACTTCCAGGATGCAATGACAGAAGCAGCAAAATACTAGTTGGGCGGCACACTAAGCTAAGCACAGATATTTAGCTTGTGTGTTTTTAAGCCATGCCCTAAATTACATTGACCACGCTCCTTTGAGAGACCCCCCTGTCTCCCCCCAGTTTTATCATCCCACTTAAACCCCTGGCCAAATGTGCTGCTAGGTGCCAGCGTGATGTTTTAGCTCCATCAGCCTGAAATTATGTTCACTTTTGCCACAAACTGACAGCACTGTGTATATGGGTTAGTTTTCCCATCCAACCCAATGGATATTCTGATATTGGGTCAATAATGCTCACAAATTGGCCTGTATGAGGCATAATGCTTTTTTGCATTACATACCTTTTATATGCATTTAAAACCTACAACACTTCCAACCTTTCACTTTCATTTTTGGAGGTGCCTTGCTCATAGACCCAAAATAAGCAGATTTATTCCGGCATCTGTTAAGAGCCCGACTTTAAATGCCCCTTACAACTATTAGTACTTTATAGGACTGGTTTGTTCTCTACATCTGAAACTGCCACCAATTTAATAAAAGTGAAAGGGTCAAGACTATATTTTTCGCATTTAGCACTGGTAGAAGATGAGGCAGAGAATGGCTGTTTCAAGTAAGAAAATTAGATTGATAGGAACTCCTTCCAACGTGGTACTTTAACCACACTTTTGTAAAAAAACAGGCCATGACAGGAAAAAAAAAAGACTGGTCACATAAATTGAAAGATTTTTTCTGAGGCTTTTCACAAAACTGTACATATCTTGGAGTATTTGCCATTGCTACTGCTCAGCTTTTCACCTTGGTATGGCTGTTGAGCTAACTGTGATTTTAAACAATAGAATGGACTGCTCTTGACTGCTTGTGGAGTTTAGAACACTCAGTTGAGATGGCCTTTACCAGTGAATACAGATCTCTGGAGCTGCTTTGTCTTCAGTGAAGCTCACAACATTCCAATGCTCTAATAACAGTTGTGACAGGGGGAAAAACCTTCAGCTTACGATGCGGACTACACCTCAGTCTTGCTCAGGCTGTCTATTTGGTTTTTCTCCAATGCCTGCTTGCAGACAGTCCTTTATATACGCACTAACACAATGCTTTTTTACACATAGTAAATAATAGTTGACTTGCAAGTTACAGATTTAAGATGGCAAAACACTCAAAAGACATGCAAACTCATAACCCCGAATTCCTGAAAAAATGCATTACACATTTTTCATTATTCTTCCAACGAAGGTTAGCGACGAGCATTCTTTTGCCTATGAATGAGTGCGTGTTTCATGGTAGATGCAATTTACGTGAATTGTGTGCTGGCAGCATTGTGCGCCTAAGACCATTGTGTACTCAGAACTTAGTTGCTTCCCCACAACCATTGTTTAATCAAACACCCATGTGCTCTGGGCTAATTCAGTTATATGAACCTATTGTCTAATCAGGCCACAATCTGTTTGGCGGCACGGAGTGCGTGCCGAAGTACTTATGTGCTGATGTCGTAAAGTCCATAAAACATGAGTTGGTCTTTACCTTTTAAATGTCCTATTTCATTACATCCTTAAGTGAGCTTTTCAGCATGTTCGTGTAAGTACAGGATTTGAGCCTAAACTGTTTTTTAACCACAAACAGCTGTGTGTTTTTTGCGTGGGCAGGATGTTGCTCTATATTTTCATGTTTCATGTTTTCTACAGCATTTAAATGTTTTACATTACCTACAACATTCCCCCGCTAGTTGATATTTCAACTTCTATTGGATCTTGGTCTGTTCTTGGCACAAGGTGATACACGTTGCCCTGGGAATCTACTACTTGTACTCACACAGTATATTTGTAGTAAGACAAAAGTTGGGGGTAACAGAGCCCCCCACAGTCCTGACATCCAGGATGGCAAAGAAGCAACCCAACTACTAAACCAACTAACCGAGGCACCTCCTTCAGCTATCATTTTAGTCTGTAAACTATGCAGTGTTTGTATTGCCTCCAACAAAGCTCCCTTTTCTGCATCATTTGCTGGAGTGAACCTGCATCACAGTTCCTATTTTCTTGCATATCCCTGCTTGCATGGCCTTCATAAGTTCAAGTACATAACGGTGTTGCCAGCACCATCAATCTATCAATCAATCAGGGATTTATAGAGCACGCTACTCACCCGTGAGGGTCTCAAGGCACTTGAGGGCGGGGGGGGGTGGGGGTAGTTCATGCAGCTCCGAAGTCATCCGAAGGACCAGGTCTTGAGGTCTTTCCTGAAGGCTTGCAGTGTAGGGGGAGTTAGTTCCAGGTCTTGGCCGTGATGTAGGAGAATGATTGTAGGAGAGTAGGATCTGCACTTATGTTGCCCCCACTTTTTTTCTGATGTATGCACGGGTTTCTGGCTACAGTCAGGCTAGGTCCCTGCTAATCAGGGCCCCAGTCTCTCTGTTCTCTATAAACGACTTGGAGTGCATATTAGATGCACTAGTGATTGGATACTGTGGTGCCTTATGAGCCCCTAGTATATGGTACCTTAGGTACCAAGGGCATAGGTACTTTACAGGCCCTCCAGGGGCTGAAGCATGTATAATGCCACCCCTGGGAAGCAGACTAAATCTGACACCTCAGGTTTGCTACTGCAGCCTGGGTGAGGGAGTATTAGCACTCCTCACAGAGGTATAGGTTCCTATATCTCACCATACACACACATATAAACCTATCAGCCACCCCTATGGCAGGCCCTATCAATCCTGACGGCATGGTGCTTGGTTTACAATGTGAGGGGGTGCATCTACCTGAGCAGGGCCCCTCTGCAGCTGGCAGGGTCTATTCCCTGTGGCTGTTTGTGGATGCGGTCAAACCATATACTCTTAAGTGCATTATAACCTCCCGGTTAATGCTAACTTTGGAATGACTGCATCAAAACATGTCGTGTTTGGTGTCAAACATCTTGGAATCATACCCCCACACCAGTAACTGGTGTGGGACTATGATCCCACCCTTCTAGAGGGGATGACATGTACCCACTCTGGAAACACGGTAGAAATCTGAAAGAGCCCTGGCATCACAAAATAGATGCCACCAGCACAGACACTGGGCTGCCCTCCTGCTGCTGACTGAAACTGGCAGTGGAGGAGGCCCAACAATAGGCATCCTGTCACAGGGAGGTGTCACCACCTTCCAGACAGGATTTAGTGTACTGGAGCTGGGTGGGTGCACTCTTAGAGTGCTTTGAAGTCCTGCACGGGGGAGCAGTAGGCTCCTCTGTGCATATGCCAGCTCAAACCGGTTCAGGGGCTACCTGCCCCTGGTCTGGTGTGAAACTGGAGGAGTGGTCATAGAGCTAGTCCCTCCCTCCCTTTCTTTTACTATAAGATAGGAACACCTTGCCATTGCAAGTTAGATAACCCTGGACGACGCTTTACAAGAAGAATCCTGGCCCTTCGACGTTCCACTACCTTTGGAAGACGGAAGAATCTCCCTTGGAGTCAAGGAGTGACTCCCCTGCTTGGCAGGCACCTGAAACTCTAATCAACGGTCGCAAACTTTCCCGCTCCTGCCAGAGTCCGAAGTCCCTGCAGCCCCAGAAGTGGATTTCCTGACTTCTCGACGGCCATTGTGAGTCCCCAGCAGAGCTGAGGCGAGTGGACCCCACGAGTGATGAGGAACCGCAATACCTGGGAACCCTACACTATTGTCAAGTGCAACCCCTTCACGACATTCTACGAACTTGTGCTTTGGACCATTTGTGGCCCAAGCCTCCAGCAGGTTTTGCAGCAAAAATCAGCGGCCTACCCCGTCCCGAGTGACCGTGGGCTCCTGTGAAGCATTTTCTCAAGAGGCGTCTTCGCGATCCATTGCCCATTGGCTTGTGGGTCCCACGAAGACTTTCGTATCAACTCAAAGGGCTCCTCTGGTTGCTCTAGGTCTGTCCTCACTCACCCTTGCTGGGTGAGTCCCTCAGACCTTGCTGGTCTGCACCATCGACTTTCTTCACTCCACATGAGACTTGCTGTTTCCAAGGCTTGTTGGCTCCAAACTGGTTGCCGACACCGCAGTCAGCTGCAGACGTCGTGGGACACTCCGAATCTAGCTGCTGGTCATCGTCGATCCCTCCTAGACCTCGTGAGCGAAGAGTCAAAACACCCTTGATCACCTGAAATCACCCGACATCTGTGGGCATCCATCTTCCTGGCCCGGGTCACTGGCAAGTGACTGTGAACACTGTCCCTTCAATTTTCAGGTCTTCTACATCTTGAATCCAGCCTTGGATTCCACCGGACACTTCTTCAGTCGCCGCAAGCAGCAAGTCTTCTTTGGTCTCCATAGAAAACAGAGACGTGATCCGACACCATAAGACACCTATTCACCCGGCTTCCCCGGGTGAGGTAACTCGTGCACTCTGGTGCCCTAGTGTGTGTTGGCCCTTGAATTACTTACCTTGTAAGTGGCTTGCTTGTAGACTTCTTCGAAGTACCCTAAAACTTGAAAAATCAAACCGCGACTTGCTCCATTGTAATCAATAGGGAACACGCGGCTGTGTTCTCACACTACATGAGTCTCCCGTGGGTCTATTACTTACCTGCTATCACTGCAGTCATGAAGCCCCAGCGATTCTACAGGCCCTAGGCCTTGTCATTCTGCAAGTCGACTTTCCTAAACCTCTTTTTTAGTATATGGTCTGGTACGCCCCTAGGGCCCCAGCCATATTTGTGCTTAACTAATTGTGAAACGTTGATATTTGAATGTGTTCCTGGCTTCTAATCTCATAAAGAGATTAGTAGAGTGTGTCTAGAAATAAATACATATATATTTGATATATATACGTGTGGTGTCCTTTCATTTGGTAATTCAGGAGATTATAAGGTAAAACAAGCTGCTTTACATTCCTCTGAGACTTAGCCTGAAGGCTGCTCTCCACAGCTACCACTAGGATAGCTTTTTTTAAAAGGTTGTCTTAAACCTATCTACCATAAGAGTCGAATTGGACTGGTGCAAGGTGGCCACTATTACTAGTGGCCAGCATATGCCAGGCCAACTTCTCACATTGGGGGGCAGCGTGTGGGATTCCAGCTTGCCATTGTTTTACCAGAAAATCTCTATTTGAATTACTAACTGAAAACCACTCAAGGTACATATAAAGTCAAGCTTAGTATCAATAAGTTCTACTGAACTTAGAGCTGTTTGAGAAGGGATAGCACACCCTTGCTACAGCTCAAGCTAGGATCAGTAGGCCACAAACTAGTGTAGGTAGTACAGCACTGCACAACACTAGAATGTCCTCAAGGGATGGACCCAGTGGATCCACCCAACCTCAGTATAAGAACATGACCTTCTTTGACTTAAAGGCCATGTGTGTTGCAAGATACCTGGGGTTAGGACAGAGTCCCTTCACACAACACCTGATAAATTTGCTAACAGCAGATGATCTCAGACTGGCCTAGAAGCTAGTGGATCTGGATCAGGGGGTGGGTCTGCCATAGTCTCTGGGTCTGATGATGAAAATCAAGATGACCTGGAGTCTGTGGTTGAAGGGCCAGACCCACAAGGGTCTGCAAAGGACAGAGGAATTCTCCCTAAGAAAGCTGACAGGAGTGAAGAGAGGTCTAGGTCCCCTTCAAGGGAATCTAACCACTCATATCACTCTGGCAGAGAATCTGTCCATCAGAGGAACTCATACGTTGATAGAGAGACCTCCTCTAAAAGAAGGTACAAGATGCTCCAGTATTTGGAAGCTAGGCTTGCCCTCAGGACCAAGCAATTGGCCTTAGATAGAATAGCCTTTGAGCTCCAGAGAGCTTCTAGAAAAGAGGGGTTAGAACACCCTGGTGGCAGCAACAGTGTCCCTAGAGGCAGAGATTACATTCCAGACCATAGGAACCTGTCCAAGGTTGTTCCTCCTTACCAGAGTGGGGGTGATATCCACAAATGAATAACTGCTATGGAGAGGGCCTGTAAAGTTCAACAGGTCCCCCAGAAACAGTAGGCAGCAATCTTGTGGCTCTCCTTTTCTGATAAAGGTAGAGACAAGCTCCTCACTGTTAGAGAAGAGGATGCTGATGATTATGAAGTCCTGAAGAGTGCACTGATAGATGGGTTTGGCTTAACCACTGAACAGTACAGGTTGAAGTTCAGAGATAGCCAGAAAGCCCAGACTCAGGACTGGACTGACTTTGTTGATTGTGCAACCAAGGCTCTGGAGGCTTGGCTGGTTGGTAGTAGAGTTACTGATTTTAAGGGATTGTATAATCTTTTCATGAGAAAACAGATCCTTAATAATTGCCAAAAACAGTTGTTGCATCAGTATCTGGTGGACTCTGATCTGACCTCTCCCCAAGAATTGGGAAAGAAGGCAGACATATGGGTCAGAACCAGGGTGAGGCAGAAAACCCAGAACCAAGGGGGTGACACCAAGAAGCAAGATCCTAAAGGCTCTGAGAAAGGTGGGGATAAGGCAAAAGACCAAAAGTCTTCACAAGGGCCCCAAAAATCTGCATCTGGTGGGGATTCACAGTCTACAAAGGGAAAAGGCCAAAAGAAGCCCTGGTGCAAATTCTGTAAACAGAAAGGGCACTGGACTTCTGATTGTACCAAGTCCAAAGACAAAACCACCACCACACCTGCCCCTAAGGCAACTGTTCCCCCTGGTGCAGCTAGTGGTGGAGGTGGTAATGAGAATAAGGGTGTAGTAGGGTTGACCCTGGGTTCTGATGTGGACTCTGGCCTAGTCAGAGTACCAACACAGGCATTGCTACTTTGTGAGGGAGACCTTGATATGTCCTTCCTAGTGAGCCCCAGTAACCTGGGCAAGTACAAACAGCAGCCTATAATAAATGGCAAACAGGCTTTGGCATTCAGGGACACAGGTGCTAGTGTCACCATGGTGGCAGAGGGTCTAGTGGACCCTGCACAGATCATCCTGGGTGAAATGTACCAGGTAACCAATGCAAGCAATGTCAGGAACAACCATAGTCTGGCAGTTGTGAATTTCTCCTGGGGAGGGGTAACTGGCCTCAAAAAGGTAGTAGTCAGTGCAGACCTCCCTGTCGAATGTTTGTTGGGCAATGATCTGGAGACTTCAGCCTGGTCTGAAGTAGAGTTATGGACTCAGGCTGAGATGTTGGGCATACCTGCAGAGGTATTTGCTGTGACCAGGTCACAGGCCAAGATGCATAAAACTGAATCAGCTCTGGATCCTGAAACTATGGACCAGATGCTACCCAAGAGGAGGAGCAGTAGGGTTAAGGCTGTGCCTTCCCCTCTGTCTCAGATCTCAGATTCCCCTCCTGAGGGAGGAGAAGCAGAGCCTGAAGAAGGAACTGCCCCAGAGGAACTTGAGCCTGATCAGGTTGAGTTCTTGGGGGCAGGGGGACCTTCCAGGGAAGATCTGAGTAAGGAGCAACAGTGCTGCCCCTCTCTTGAACCCCTCAGACAGCAGGCTGCTGCTGAGGCTGCTGGAAGTGCTAGTGGGTCCCATAAGGTTTATTGGGATGAGGGATTCCTATATTCTGAGGCTAGAGATCCTACCCCTGGAGCCACCAGGAGGTTGGTAATACCTCAGAAGTTTAGGGGGTTCCTCTTGACCCTAGCACATGATATCCCATTGGCAGGACACTTGGGCCAAAACAAGACCTGGGACAGGCTTGTCCATCATTTTCATTGGCCACACATGTCAGAGGACACCAAGGAGTTTTGTCACTCCTGTGTCACTTGCCAAGCCAGTGGCAAGTCAGGTGGCACAACAAAGGCCCCCTTGATACCACTACCTGTGGTGGGGGTTCCCTTTGAAAGGGTAGGGATTGACATTGTTGGTCCCCTTGACCCTCCAACAGCATCTGGGCACAGGTTTATCCTGGTAGTAGTGGATCATGCCACCAGGTACCCAGAAGCCATTCCCCTCAGGACCACCCTGTGGTGGCAAGAGCCCTCATTGGAGTCTTCTCCAGAGTGGGTTTCCCTAAGGAGGTTTTATCCGACAGAGGTACAAACTTTATGTCAGGGTATGTCAAGCAATGTGGAAGGAGTGTGGTGTCAATTACAAATTCACTACTCCCTATCACCCACAATGCAATGGGTTAGTTGAGAAATTCAACAGAAACCCTAAAGGGAATGATTCAAGGCCTCCCAGAAAAGCTTAGGTGAAAATGGGACCTTTTACTTCCCTGCCTTCTGGTTGCATACAGGGAGGTCCCACAGAAGGGGGTTAGCTACAGCCCTATTGAACTTCTGTTTGGGCACCCTGTCAGAGGCCCATTATGTTTGGTGAAGGAGGGCTGGGAGTTACCTCTCAAACCTCCCAAACAGGATGTGATGGACTATGTACTTGGTCTCCGCTCCCGGATGGCAGAGTACATGAAGAAGGCAACCAAAAACCTTGAGGCTAGACAAGAATTGCAAAAAGCTTGGCATGACCAAAATGCTGTCCTGATTGTTTACCAGCCAGGCCAGAAAGTGTAGGTGTTGGAGCCTGTGGCCCCAGCAGCTCTCCAGGACAAATGGAGTGGCCCCATACAATTGTTGAGAAAAAGGGAGAAGTCACCTACTAGGTGGATCTTGGAACTCCCAGGAGCCCCCTTAGGGTGCTCCATGTCAACTGATTAAAGCCATATGTGGACAGGGCTGACATGGGCTTGCTCATGGCAACTGATGAGGACCAGGAGGAGGAGCGTGACCCTCTCCCTGACCTGCTCTCACAGAACCCTGATGATGGGTCAGTTGATGGAGTTGCTTTGGCAAGCAGCCTCACTAAGCATCAGCAAACTGAATGCAGACACGTTCTGCAACAGTTCAGACATATATTTAGCCTGACCCCAAGTCAGACTTCCTGGTGCACCCTTGAGGTGGACACTGGAGACAGTCTGCCTGTCAAGAGTAAAATCTACAGGCAACCTGACCATGTCAGGGACTGTATCAGGACTGAAGTCCAGAAAATGTTGGAATTAGGAGTGATTAAGCCTTCAGATAGCCCTTGGGCTAGTCCAGTAGTCCTAGTGCCAAAACCTCACACCCAGGGTGGTAAGAAAGAGATGAGGTTTTGTGTAGACTACAGAGGCCTCAATGCAGTCACCAGGACTGATGCCTACCCAATTCCAAGGGCAGATGAGCTCATTGATACTTTGGCCTCAGCCAAATATCGGAGCACATTTGACCTAACAGCTGGCTGCCGGCAGATCAAGTTACCTGATGATGCCATGGCCAAAACAGCGTTTTCAACCCCTGGTGGGCACTATCACTTTGTGGTAATGCCCTTTGGTTTGAAAAATGCACCTGCCACTTTTCAGAGGTTGGTGAATAAAGTTCTGACTGGTATGGAAACCTATTGCTCAGCCTATCTTGATGATATTGCTGTCTTTAGTTCCACCTGGCAGGATCACCTGGTCCACCTCAGAAATGCTTTGGAGGCCCTGCAAAAAGCAGGCCTCGCTATCAAGGCCACTAAGTGCCAGATTGGGCAGAGTCAGGTTATGTACCTGGGCCACCTTGTAGGTGGAGGCCAGGTTCAACCATTGCAGAGCAAAATCCAGATCATAATGGAATGGGTAGCTCGAACAACCCAGATACAGGTTAGAGCCTTTTTAGGCCTGACTGGGTACTATAGGAGGTTTGTTAAGAGATATGGATCTATAGTGACCCCCTTAAATGATCTTACCTCTAAGAAAATGCCAAAAAAGGTTCAGTGGACAGCTAGCTGTCAAAAGGCATTTGATGACCTGAAGCAGGCAATGTGCACTGCCCCCATCTTGCAGAGTCCAGACTACAAGAAGAAGTTCATTGTTCAAACAGATGCTTCAGAGCTGGGTGTGGGAGCTGTACTGTCTCAACTTAATGATGAAGGTCAAGACCAGCCAGTAGCTTTTATAAGCAGAAGGCTGACCCCTAGAGAGAAACGTTGGTAAGCTATAGAGAGGGAGGCCTTTGCTGTGGTGTGGACCCTGAAGAAGCTGAGGCCATACTTGTTTGGCACTCACTTCATAGTTCAGACTGACCACAAGCTCCTCCTATGGCTCAAACAGATGAAAGGTGAAAATCCTAAACTGCTCAGGTGGTCCATTTCCCTACAGGGGATGGACTATACAGTGGAACATAGACCTGGGACCCAACATGCCAATGCAGATTGACTCTCAAGGTATTTCCACTTAGAACATGAAGACTCAACTGGTCAAGGTTAGTTTAATGTCACTGCGTTGGGGGGGGGGGGGTTGTGTAGGAGAGTAGGATCTGCACTTATGTTGCCCCCACTTTTTTTTCTGATGTATACACTGGTTTCTGGCTATAGTCAGGCTGGGTCCCTGCTAATCAGGGCCCCAGTCTCTCTGTTCTCTCTAAACGACTTGGAGTGCTAATTAGATGCACTAGTGATTGGATACTGTGGTGTCTTATGAACCCCTAGTATATGGTACCTTATGTACCAAGGGCATAGGTACTTTACAGGCCTACCAGGGGCTGAAGCATGTATAATGCCACCCCTGGGAAGCAGACTAAATCTGACACCTCAGGCCTGCTACTGCAGCCTGGGTGAGGTAGTGTTAGCACTCCTCACAGAGGTATAGGTTCCTATATCTCACCATAGACACACATATAAACCTATCAGCCAACCCTGTGGCAGGCCCTATCAATCCTGACGGCAGGGTGCTTGGTTTACCATGTGAGGGGGTGCCTCTGCCTGAGCAGGGCCCCTCTGCAGCTGGCATGGTCTATTCCCAGTGGCTGTTTGTGGATGCGGTTAAACCATATACTCTTAAGTGCATTATAACCTCCCGGTTAATGCTAACTTTGGAATGACTGCATCAAAACATGTCGTGTTTGGTGTCAAACATCTTGGAATCATACCCCCACACCAGTAACTGGTGTGGGAGTATGATTCCACCCTTCTAGAGGGGATGACATGTACCCACTGTGGAAACACGGTAGAAATCTGAAAAAGCCCTGGCATCACAAAATGGATGCCACCAGCACAGACACTGGGCTGCCCTCCTGCTGCTGACTGAAACTCGCAGTGGAGTAGGCCCAACAATAGGCATCCTGTCACAGGGAGGTGCCACCACCTTCCAGACAGGATTTAGTGTATTGGAGCTGGATGGGTGCACTCTTAGAGTGCTTTGCAGTCCTGCACTGGGGGAGCAGTAGGCTCCTCTGTGCATATGCCAGCTCAAACCGTTTCAGGGGCTACTTGCCCCTGCTCTGGCGCGAAACTGGACAAAGGGAAGTGGGTGTAAGCACCCAGCTCCCTGACCCTCCTAGAGGAGTGGTCATAGAGCTAGTCCCTCCCTTTCTTTTACTATAAGATAGGAACACCTTGCCATTGCAAGTTAGATAACCCTGGACGACGCTTTACAAGAAGAATCCTGGCCCTTCGACGTTCCACTACCTTTGGAAGATGGAAGAATCTCCCTTGGAGTCAAGAAGTGACTCCCCTGCTTGGCAGGCATCTGAAACTCTAATCAACGGTCGCAAACTTTCCCGCTCCCACCGGAGTCCGAAGTCCCTGTAGCCCCGGAAGTGGATTTCCTGACTTCTCGACGGCCATTGTGAGTCATCAGCAGAGCTGAGGCGAGTGCACCAAATGAGTGACGAGGAACTGCAATACCTGGGAACCATGCACTATTGTCGAGTGCAACCCCTTCACGACATTCTACAAACTTGTGCTTTGGACCATTTCTGGCCCAAGCCTCCAGCAGGGTTTGCAGCAAAAATCAGCGGCCTACCCCATCCCGAGTGACCGTGGGCTCCTGTGAAGCATTTCCTCAAGAGGCATCTTTGTGATCCTTTGCCCATTGGCTTGTGGGTCCCCTGAAGACTTTCTTTTCGACTCAAAGGGCTCCTCTGGTTGCTCCAGGCCTGCTCTCACTCACCCTCGCTGGGTGAGTCCCTCAGACCTTGCTGGTCTGCACCATCGACTTTTTTCACTCCACACAAGACTTCCTGTTGCCAAGGCTTGTTGGCTCCAATCCGGTTGCCGACACTGCAGTCAGCTGCAGACTTTATGGGACACTCCGAATCCAGCTGCTGGTCATCGTCGATCCCTCCTGGACCTCGTGAGCGAAGAGTCAAACACCCTTGATCACCTGAAATAACCCGACATCCGTGGACATCCATCTTCCTGGCCCCGGGTCACTTGCAAGTGACTGTGAACACTGTCCCTTCAATTTTCAGGTCTTCTACATCTTGAATCCAGCCTTGGATTCCACCGGACACTTCTTCAGTCGCCGCAAGCAGCAAGTCTTCTTTGGTCTCCATAGAAAACAGCGACGCGACCCGACACCAAAAGACACCTATGCACCCGGCTTCTCTGGGTGAGGTAACTCGTGCACTCCGGTGCCCTAGTGTGTGTTGGCCCTCGAATTACTTACCTTGTAAGTGGCTTGCTTGTAGACTTCTTCGAAGTACCCTAAAACTTTAAAAATCAAAATCCATTGTAATCAATAGGGAACCCGCGGCTGTGTTCTCACACTGCATGCATCTCCCATGGGTCTGTTACTTACCTGCTATCACTGCAGTCGTGAAGCCCCAGCGATTCTACAGGCCCTAGGCCTTGTCATTCTGCAAGTCGACTTTCCTAAACCTCTTTTTTAGTATATGGTCTGGTACGCCCGTAGGACCCCAGCCATATTTGTGCTTAACTTATTGTGAAATGTTGATATTTGAATGTGTTCCTGGCTTCTAATCTCATAAAGAGATTAGTAGAGTGTGTCTAGAAATAAATACATATATATTTGATATATATACCTGTGTGGTGTCCTTTCATTTGGTAATTTAGGAGATTATAAGGTAAAACAATCTGCTTTACATTCCTCTGAGACTTAGCCTGAAGGCTGCTCTACACAGCTACCACTAGGATAGCTTTCTTCAAAAGGTTGTCTTAAACCTATCTACCATAAGAGTCACATTGGACTGGTGCAAGGTGGCCACTATAACTAGTGACCAGCATATGCCAGGCCAACTTCTCACAATGATCTGGCCCCTGTTCTGGCTCTGTGGATGCAGGGGATCTCGGCAAGGGCTAGGTCGGCGGAGAGGAGGTTTCTCTTGGGATCGTGGAAGGAGAATCTTTAGTTGAGGAATTGGGGTCTGGTGTTGTTTGTGGAGGCCTTTGAAGACGTGAGTGAGCAGCTTGAAGGTAAGTCTCTTTTCGATGGGGAGCCAGCAGAGGTCACATGGGTGTTGGGTGATGTGGTCGTGTCTTGGGATGCAGAGGACAAGTCTGGCTGCAGCGTTCTGGATGGTCTTGAGTTTGCGAAGGAAAGATTTGTTTATTCCGGCGTAGAGAGCGTTTCCGTAGTCCAGCCTGCTGGTGATGAATGTGTGGGTGACGGTCTTCCTGGAGTCGGGGGGGGGGGGGAATCCATTTGAAGGTCTTGCGGAGTATGTGGAGGGTGTTTAAGCATGTGGAGGACACGGTGTTGATCTGTTGGTTCATGGCGAGTGAGGAGTAGAGTATGATGACGAGGGTGCGGGCATGGTCCGTGGGGGTGGGAGGGTTTCTGAGGGCGGTGGGCCACCAGGTGTCGTCCCATGTGGCTCGGGTGGATCTGAGGATGAGGACTTCTGTTTTCTCAGAGTTGAGCTTTAGGCAGATGCTGCTCATCCAGGATGCGACATCCTTCATTCCTGCCTAGAAGCTGCACCTGGTGATGTCGGGTTCCTTGGTGAGGGAGAGAATGAGCTGGGTGTCGTCGACGTAGGATACCACGCTGAGTCTTTGTTTTCTGTTGATGGTTGCCAGGGGGGACATGTAGATGTTGAAGAGTGTGGGGCTGAGGGAGGATCCTTTGGGTACGCCGCATCTGATCTCTGTGGGTTCGGAGCGGAAGGGCAGGAGTATTATTCTTTGTGTTCTGCCGGAGAGGAAGGAGCAGATCCAGTCTAAGGCAGTTCCCTGTTTGCCGGCGTTGTGGAGTCTGGTGGCTAGTGTGCAGTGGCAGAGGGTGTCGAAGGCTGCTGAGAGGTCTAGTAGAATGAGGGCTGCTGTGTGGCCGTGATCCAGGAGGGTGTAGATGTCCTCAGTGGCAGCTAGGAGGGCAGTCTCGGTGCTGTGGTTGCTGCGGAATCCAGATCGAGATGAGTCAAGAACGTTGTTTGCTTCTATGAAGTGCGTTATCTGGGTGTTGAAGATTTTCTCGGTCACTATGGTGGCAAAGGGGAGGAGAGAGGTGGGCCTCTAGTTCTTGAGGTCCGTAGGGTCTGGGGAGGGCTTCTTTAGGATGTGAGAAAGTGCCATCTTTCTTGCATGGTATGCCCCCACTTTTTGCTGAATTGCTGAATGTACTTTGACTGAGTGTGCCCTGGACTCCTGCCAATCCGGTGCCCAGGGCCTATGTTCCTTCCCTAAAACCTAAAATCCCAAATTTGCAAACCCTGGCCACATGTCAGCCCCTGGTAAATGGTACCCTAGGTACCCAGGGCCTTGTGACCAGGGAAGGCCCATAAGGACCACACTGCCCTCACAGGCTGAGTGTCTGGGTACAAGGCAAAACAAAGAGTCAACATGGCACACATTCCTGTGTGCCATGCCCACAACCTACACTGCCCTGGCATACATCAGCCACCCCTCTAGCTGGGTGCCCTATGCCAGTGGTGTGGGCACATGAGCATGAGCCCTGTGCCCCTACAGTACCCAGGTCCATTCCTGGGCACTGTAAGTGCAGTGCTGCCATTTAAGAGTATATGGTGCTGAGTGCCCGTCAAACACGAACTCCACAGCACCATAATGGCAACACTGAAGACTGAGAAGTTTGGTATCTTCAAAGGCATGCCGCCTCTGTTATCTTCTCTAGGCCACTTGCTGTACCCAGCAAACTGACCCCCACCGGTTCTGACCCCCACTCTGGCGGGAAGACTGGCCGAAAACCCCAAATAAGGACAGGGGATGTGCCAGCCTGCCATCCAACCCCTCAGGTGGGGGAGGCGAGGTGAAGCAAATCTCCGGGCGCTCGCCATCTTGAAGATGGGAGGCCGTGCCCAATCAGGGCTAGGCTACTGCCCCCTTCCCACAGGAGAGTGGCAGGATAGGGGATGTACCTACCCCAGGGCAGGGACCCATTGGTCCCTGCCCTTTCCTTACCTGTAATGCCCCTAAATCTAGGATTTAGAGGCATCCTGAACCTTCCTCCTCCAGAATCCTGATTCCAAAAAGGTAAAGAAGAGCAAGAAGAAAGAAGACCCGCCGTGCAGCTGCTAAGAAGAGAAAGACACCAACTGCTTTGGCCCCAGCCCTACCGGCCTGTCGACCCTCGAACCTGCTCCTGTTAAATCCCAGCACTTCTTGTGGCCAGCAACCTCACAAACCCCGGAGGACCTGGCTACCTTGTGACTCTGTGCATCTGGGACTCCCATGAGCAGTGGATCTGCTCAAAACAAGTTTCTAACCCCTGGCATCAGCCCGGAACCGCAAACCCTGCACACTCTGCACCCGCCAAGCCTGACCTGTGCCGGAGTGGACAAAGACCCTGAGGACGTCCCCTCGGCGACTGTGACCCCGAATCCGGCAACCAAGGACTCACCTCGACGCTCCTGACGACGCCTGCAGCCTCAGAACCAGGGACCCCCCCAATCGCAATCAACAGAGGGTAAGATTTCCCGACACCAAAAGGCACCCCTGCACTGTGGTACTGTAAATTTCGGAGCCATGTTGGTAGCATGGTCCTACCATGCCGATTTTGGTATCAGCGAACCGCAAATGACTAATGCGGTATGTATGAGTGTTTTCGTCATGTTTCCCCGATGAACTCACAGTGTATTCGATACTACATATTAAACCCTCGAGTTCCATTTTACTACGGCAACCATTTTGTGGTTGCCCTCACATAGGCTGCACACTGAGGCCATGCCTAGGCCTAAAGGACACAAAATCTTTCTGTGACTTCTTTGTGACCTGTGCAAACTGACTCCGCTGCCCGAGGTCAGTCCTGCCCGGCCGGTTCCTTTACTGCGGCCAAATGGGATTAGCATCAGGGCCCGACACATCATAAAGTCGTGTATCCCACACTTCCCTGACTAATCTCTTTCACACCTGACCCTGTTTCCTACTTTATGGCTTGTTTTACGAGGAGGAGGTGTCCGTTTTATTGGGGTCTGCTGATATCTGATGAGGGTTCTGAGCCTCGCTGGGTAAATAATTATGGGCTGACCGAGCTGAAATGTGGGATTATCATCATGACTTTGCTCTTTTCTTTGAAGCGAAAATATGTGAATGAACACTTGTAAAATAAGGGCGGTGTTGCCCAGAGCGTAATATTCTGTATATAAGAAAAGACTGGTTTTTGGTTGGGAGCAGTCTCCTGAGAACATACACCGTGCTGTACTTCTCGGATACCTGTGATTGGTCTGCAGCCAATAAATACGATCTTTGACTTCACCTAGAAGACTCTGTGTTTCTGTAGTCTGAAACAGGAAGAACTCGAAGTCTTCGGGTGTGTCCCCTGGCACCGCTGGGTTGGTTCCGAAAAACCCAGTACTTCAGTTGGCGCCCAACGTAGGGCGATTTCAGCAGTACCGGTCCAAGCCAGAGGTTTGTGAGGAGCTTCGTGTGAAAATTCTGGAGGAAGGCCGCCACTTCATCGACCCCTGCATGTCGACGTGGTCCGAAAGTCTTTACTGCGAGGTTCCCCGCGTCCCGACGGCTACGAAGGACTGCTGCCCTGACTATCGCCCTGTTTTGGACCCTTGATGATTTGGTGGAGCGAAACGATTTAACGAGTCTTCTGGTGACGTCATCGATACCTCAGTTAAGTATAAGTGGAGCGTCTCCCAGTCCTTAGTTTGGTTCTTAGTTTGGTATCCCTTTGGGATCGCTTTGATTTGGAACTTGCAAGTGCCAAAGCCGAAGGACTCGTGTATTCACGAGACTATCGTATTCGATAATCCTTTGAAGTTTGAAACTAGACTAGTGAGCGAAGATGCCTGGTTCTAGTATATTTGGAAATTTGTTTTGTCTGGGTTGTAATAAGGACTCCCGATTAGAGGATTCGTGTCCGGTTCCTCCAATTGGAATTCCAACTTATGAGCTTTATGTGAAACATGGTGTGGGCCCCATTACGTATAATGAAGTATGGATCCGATACACCAGGAAGGATGGTGTCTTAAAATGGCCCCAAAATGGTAGTTTTGACACAGATATCTTAGATAACTTAGAGGTTAAATTATTTAAAAAGGAAGCCCGGCCGGCGATGTTTGATTCTTTCCGCCTATGGTGAAAGGAAGCCAAACAGAAAGAAATCAAATTAGCGAAGAAAAATAAAAGAGAGAAAGGTATGTCGATAATGCAAGCAGCTTTACAGTTTAAAGATAATGAAGAAGAACAAATGAATGAGCAGCTGCGAAGGCAGCGTAAACTAATGATTGATAAATGTTACCCAGTTTTGCCGCCCCTTCAGCAAGATGCGTCAAAAGAAAAGGAGAAAGATCCCCTAATGTCACATTTGCTGAGTTCGCCACCCCCGTATGCGCAGAGTGCTACAGCACCTCCGCAACCCTTAAATGTACAGCTTCCAGTTAATTTGCCGCAAGCCTTCCCGCAGCCGCCAGCTCCTCCTCAGCCGGCTCCTATCTCTACGGCGCAGCCCTCTCAAGGGCCGCCGGTTTCGCTACCTATCTCCTCTGCGCTTCCTGTGACTCTACCTAGCACATCAGCTGCCTCTCTCGGCGCTTTTCCTGATACGACCCCTGTATCTGTCTCCGCACCCGTTTTTCTTCCCTCTGTCTTTCCCCCTGTTCTTGCCTCAACTTCACCTTCTACACGACAACGAATAGCTAGTGCGGTCACTAGTTTTATATCGCCTCTCTTCGGGTCATCTAGTACGACCCCTGGTTCCCAACGTAAGCAGTTGCGTAGTCAGCTGCCTGGTTCTGAAGAGAAAGAAGTATTAGACCGCATGGCACATAAATGGATTATTTATCCTTCAAGATATGATGTAAGGTCTGTTGTAAATGTTTTTCATCAATGGGAAGCACCAAAACAGAGATACGTTTTCGAGAAAATGTGTGAATTCCTCTGTGAGGAATTGGAAGATCATGGTCTAGACTCAAGCCCGCAGGAGTTGTGTCATGTACGGTTCGATTTTGAGAAAGGCACGATTGTGGGCCCCGATGTTGATAGAGCAGTTACGACATTGTTGTCCTTCAGGAATGGGGATTGTCATCAGTCGTTGTTCGAACAGGAGTTCCCTGTAGGGAAAAAGGGAAAAGCGCGCCAATATCCGATGCGTGACGTTCCTCCAGTTTGGAGACCTGGTGATTTAAATGCTAACCCACCTGTTCAGCCACATTTTCAGCGTGTTTGGGTACACGTGCCATGGAAGCGAGCTGAAGTAATAGCGCTTAAGCAGACATTGCCTGACCCCCGTAAAAACCCTGCAGGATATTATAAGGAGTTATCACAGACCGCAGAATCGTGTGTCATGAATCTAGCTGACATAGATATGTTGTTCGGGAATGTTGTTCCGCAGCCTTTATGGGGATTGATTCGTAATGCAGATCATGCTGCAGAACTAGGTGACACATGGGCTAATATCATTGCTGCAGACACCAGACAAGTTGGTGGTGCCAAGCCTGAGCCCGCGGTAGCAGAACTCCCTGGTAGAATAATTAATTATATGAAAACCTTAATGCCCGCGATGCGGGTGAATTGGGATACATTATCGGCATGCAAGCAGAAGAAAGATGAGTCAGTGTCCGATTTCTTCACCAGGTTTGAAGAAACTTTTATCGACCATAGTGGACAAGATATGAGTACGGAAGGTGGTCAACGATTATTTGTTGATAAATTTGTGCATAATTTGCTTCCCGAGTTGTGTAAGAAATTAAAAGATTCAGAGAGTTCTTGGGCTGTTTCCTCTTCAGCACAAATACTGGCTACTGCACAGTATTACGAAAATAGGGATAAAGATGAGAAGTATAGAGCAGACAAGAAAACAAAAGAATTAAAGACGAAGGTTCTGCTACAGCAGGCCTACCCACCACGCGGTTGTCAGAGTAACTATCAGCAACCTCAGCAGTTTCAAAGAAACATGCAAAGGTTCGAATATTCCCAACCGCGTGTTTCTGTAGGTCCCAATCAATGTTCGTATTGTAAAGAAGAAGGTCATTTTAAATATAGTTGTCCTATATTTTTGCAGCGTACGAATAATGCTTATGGCACAAGAGGTAGAGGTGGTCAGCAAGCTCCTAGAGGTAGAGGGCGTGGGAATGTTCCCCAGAACGCGCGTCCTCTTCCGCCTCAAAATACGATGAATAGTTTTGATCAGCAAGCCAATGCAACTGGTAGGACGGCTCAGTACTATAATAACGACTATTATGCGGAAGATGAAAACGCGGAAGGTAATGATTACTAGGACAGCCATAGACAAAGAGAGGGAGTTGTTTCAGTGCCAGTGGACCAGAGTGGACCGTATGTCAAGGTGACTACAGCGGGTGTGTCAGAGCCTTTTCTATTGGATACTGGTGCTGCAAAGAGTTCTATTATGCACTCAAAACTCCCTGGCGCGCCTTTGTCTGGCGAAATGAATGTTTCAGTAGGTTTTTCTGGCGCCCCGGTTAGGAACCCGATCTCTAGTGCAATGCCCCTTTCTGTTGGACCTTGTGAGCTGAAAGCACCCCTTATCCTAACGACAGGTTGTGGTGAAAACCTTTTAGGATTGGATTTGTTAAAGAGGTTACATGCGACATTATATTGTTCTCCCTCGGGAGTACAACTTACACTGGGTAGGGAAGTGATTTCTCCAATGTATTTGTCAAAGAATACACTGCCAGCTGAATTGTCTTCTCTTCCAGATGTCCTTTGGGCTACTGGTCCTAATGATGTGGGCCTCTTGGAAATACCGCCATATGTGGTCACTTTGAAAGCCAATGTTAAATTGCCACGCATTCCCCAATATAAAATCTCTAATGAAGGTGAGAAAGCGTTGTTATCGATCATCTATGATTTGATTGAAAAGGATGTAATTAAAGAGACAAGAGGCAACGTTTGCAATAGTCCTGTTTTGCCTGTTTTAAAACGTACTGACCCTTCTCAGCCACCTGTTTACAGGTTTGTGATCGATCTTAGAGAGGTCAATAAGATAGTTGTGCCACAGTTTCCAGTTGTCCCTGATATAACTGCCTTGTTAACTATGATTCCAGCTTCTGCTGCTTGGTTCTCAGTGATCGATTTAAAGAATGCTTTCTTTAGCATCCCGATTGCAGAGGAGAACAGGGATATTTTTGGTTTTAGTCTAGGAGGTCGAAGCTTCCGTTTTAAACGCGCTCCACAGGGCTACTGTGAAAGTCCATCAATATACAGTCAGGCTTTAAAAGCGCAGCTTGATACAATTGTTTTACCTAGTGGTGCTACCCTCATTCAGTATGTTGACGATTTACTAATCGCCGCGGATACTGAGGAGATTTGTAAAGAAGCTACATTGTCGTTGTTGCGTCATTTGTGTACCTTTCATCACAAAGTGTCTCTCTCAAAACTGCAATATTGTCGACAAGAAGTGACCTACTTAGGCCATCTCTTATCGAAAGAGGGAAGGAAACTGACCCCAGAAAGAATTCAGGCCATTGCACAATGGAGCGTGCCAAGAACACAGAGAGAAGTGCGTGCTTTCTTGGGTATTACTTCATACTGTAGGCAGTGGATCCCGAGTTTTTCTTTGCTGGCAAAACCTTTGATAGCATTAACATGTAAAGATACCCCGGATCCCGTCCCGTGGTCTGAAGAGTGTCAGAGAAGTTTTTCAGAATTGCGTAATGCATTATGTTCAGCTCCTGTGTTGGGTACCCCCGACTACAGTCAACCCTTTACATTGTATGTTTATGAGAAGGAAGGTTGCGCATTGTCAGTGTTAACACAGTCTTTTGGAGACAAACAGCGTCCATGCGCGTATTTTTCGTCGACTTTGGATCCGGTAGCTAAGGCATTGCCAAGTTGCTTGAGAGCCACAGCGGCAGCAGCTGTGTCTATTCGACAATCTGCTGGTTTAGTGATGGATAACACGTTGATTGTAATGGTTCCGCATGCAGTGGACACATTGTTAAACAAGACCAAGACACAGCACTTAACTAGTGCTCGATTGTCAGGTTATCAGTAGGGCATCCGGTTTTATGGTATTTATTTTTTGGCCATTTCCGTCTGTATTTATCCATATTTATTTTTTGGCTATTTTATCTGTATTTATCCATATTTATTTTGTGTACTGCGTATAAACAATGTGATAAAACTGTACATTTCCATATCTATTTAACTGATAGGCGCACACTCCTACTTTGATGTCTGTTGTGTTTTAGCTATTTAAGCTGCCAAATATTACATATCGATACATCCTGTGGTAAATACTAGCATTATACCATAAATATATGTTGACATATGCGTTATTTAAAGAAATTTCAACCTGTTGTTTAATTTCCCATACTGTCCATCTGCTCGCTGCTGGCTTATAATTCATGAAAGACAGCACGGAGAGTCACTTCAAAGAAGCACAATTTTCTGTATTTATCCACTTTTAAAATAAATGCAGACAGAAAATACATTGTTTTATGTCTGTATTTATCTGTAAAAATCCGTAAAAACGGAAAACAGGGAGCCCTAGTTATGAGTTAACACTGTTAGCGAGTCATGTGCACATAAAAAGGTGCAACACGTTGAATCCAGCTACATTATTGCCGATTTCAGCAGACACAGATGAGATTGAACAACATGATTGTCTGTTCAGAACAGAAGAAGAAACAAAAGGGAGAGTGGATCTTAAAGATACTCCCCTGGTTGAGAGTGATGGTACCTTATGGGTGGATGGTTCGTGCTTCAAGCTTCCGAATGGTGATACGACTGCTGCATATGCTATCACGACTTTGCACACGATTGTTGAAACTGCACGTATACCACATAATTCGGCTCAAGCAGCAGAATTAATTGCACTTAGAAGAGCATGCGTGTTGTCGAAAGGAATGAAAGTGAACATATATACTGACAGTCAGTATGCCTTTGGCGTGGCCCATAGTTTTGGGCGCTTGTGGAAAGAACGTGGGTTCCTGACTCCGCATGGAACTAAGATTCAGAATGGTCAGTTGGTGAATGATCTCCTTGAGTCGTTGACCTTGCCATTACAAGTTGCGATTGTGAAATGCAGTGCACACAAGAAAGTTACCGATGATGTTGGTCGTGGTAATGCTTTTGCTGACGAAATAGCGAAAGAAACAGCAAAAGATGTTACAACTTGAATGTATGTTGCAGGCCCTGCAAGATGGGTTGGTGATGTTGGAATGTGTGAAGACACAATAGAGAGTGTGAAGTCTCTTCAAGCTGAAGCCACAGAGAAAGAATCGAGTATGTGGAAAGAAAGTAAGGGTAAATTGGATGAAAATGGTTGTTGGATTGATTTGTCAGAACACCGGCGATGGTTGTTGCCTGATGCATATGTGCTTCCAGTGGTCACGATGGCACATGGAATGGCGCATATCAGTGTGAAAGGGATTTATAAGTTGTTGGCTCCAGTATGGCAGAATGCTGGAATTCCCAAGTGTGCAGAGAATGTGGTCAAAAATTGCATGGTATGTTTGAAATACAATCCTGGTAGGGGAACCCCAACTCCAGCTGGTCATTTTGCGCCTCCAACGTATCCGTTTGAGGTTTTGCAGCTGGATTTCATCCACATGGAAAGGTGCAACAATTTGAAATATGTACTTGTTGTTGTCTGCGCTTTTTCAAGGTGGATAGAAGCATATCCCTAAAGGACAATACTGCCTTATCCACAGCTAAAGCCCTTGTTAAAGAATTTTTCCCTAGGTTTGGAATGCCAAGACTGGTATGGAGTGATAATGGGAGTGAATTTGTAGGTCGAGTAATGAAGAATGTATGTGAGGGACTAGGTATTAAGCAGAAATTCCACGCTGCAAATCACCCCCAATCAGCTGGACTAGTAGAGTGTTACAATGGCACTTTGAAACTTAAGTTGGCTAAGATTCAGGCGAGTTCTGGTCTTAAATGGCCTGATGCTCTGCCCTTAGCACTCCTATCAACAAGAATGACTGTGCATTCACGAGTGGGACTTAGTCCGTAAGAGAGTGTGTTTGGCCGTCCGGCCAATATATGGGGTGTGCCAAGACCGACAAAATTCAGCGAGATTGAACATCCAGTACTGCTTGATTACCTGTATGAATTGACGGCTAAATTGCGTGTTTTACACCAACAGGTGCATGATACTCTGCCTCAGGTCTCTGAAGCTCCAGGACACCCCATCAATCCTGGATCATGGTGCTGGTCAAAAACTTTCAGCGGACGAAAAATGATGAGCCCCGTTGGACCGGCCCCCATCTCGTCCTTCTCTTGACGAGATCAGCTGTCCGAGTGAAAGGGAAAAAGAACTGGATCCACAGCGTTCATTGCAAGAGGGTCCCTTTGCCTTTGCCTTACGACCAGTGGGTCCAGGAAGGGATCGCTGACTCAGAGACTGAGACTGTGCCTCGTTTTCTGCCGTTTAGCGATGCACGAGTAAAAGGAACGCTTTCTGAGAAGGAAAGCGATGACATTTTGCAAGAAGCTGTGCCACCGTCAATTCGATTGGACACTACAGAGCCTGAACTCTTGCTTCAAGACCAAACAGTACCTACAAGAAGCCGTTATAATTTGAGGCCGAGAACTATGGACAAATAAAAATTCTTTTTCTTTGATATTTTTGAGAAGTACAGCTCTCTCTTCCATCTGAGAAACTTTTTTTTGATTTTTGTTTTTCGAACCACCATCCGGGTTCAGCTGTAGGGTCGCGGTGCCAAGACTTTGGGGTACAAGCCGGAGACGTTAGGTCAACGGTCTGGTTGGTCTAGGGCGTTCCCTGGACTGACAGGTGTACTCCTTAGCAGAAGATACTCATCCGCCGCGAACAGAACGATTAGAGGATGGAATTTTTCGAGATGGAGAGACCCGCTGAGGAAATAAATTATAAGAGCAGAACATGTAAAGTAATGAATAGCAAACGTTTTGTAATATTATGTCTATTTGTACTATTTTGCACGATGATGTTTTCTGTAGGTTATGTATTATTGTCTTTTCAAGTGCCGTTTGCACCCACTATACAGCCCATACCTCCTCCTACTGTTCCCTCACACTCTTTCCACCCTCTGCCTGAACACGAACAAGCTAGACGTTCTGAGTTCGTAAACAATTCGTTTATTCAACTCCTACACCAACACCAACTAGTTATGAACACAACAAATTGCTGGGTGTGTGGTTTGATGCCGCATACCATTGATAAGGGTATCCCGTATCTAGTGCTGCCGTTTAGCTATAATGGGTCATCATGGGCATTCCAGACTATGTTTCTTTTTGCACTCGAGACCTATTCCCCACGACCACCGCGTTCCAATAGACCTAGCACGAACAATAAAGCCTTGATGAGAGGAGTTGCTGATATGAGTAGAGATATCGATGCATATTCATCTATTCCCAAGGATGAGTTGCGAGCTTTTGTGGGTTGGAACGCGACGGGGTATAGCATTAGTCTGGGCGAGAAACAGCGTAAAAGTTCATCTCTCGTACCCCACATAGGTCAGTTCTGTTTACAAGGCAATGGTCAGAATCCAAGAGCTCAATTAGGGAAGAGTGACTGTGCTGAAACGTACATCTTTCCATCACAGTTTTCCCCTGCGTTTTTGGCTGCCAAGGGTACATAATTTGTTTTTAATGACCGAGCATATACATGGTTGCCCCCTGATTTCTTGGGCACGTGTTATGTTGCAAATTTGCTACCGCCGACATTTACTGCCGCCTCTGATTACCACAAGACCAGAGTTGTGTGAGGCGTTGCTAGTAAGGAGGATACTGCCGGTCAGGAAGCGGGAGACTTCTTCCTGGGTTTCCTGCCGTTTTGGGGACCAATGGTCAATAGCAGGAACCTGAGACAACTGACTCGTGTAGTTGAATCCACTGTTAATGTAACGGCTGGTGCCCTTGGTAACTTGACAGCTGTGCTCCAAGCGGATCGCCTCATGACGTTGCAGAACCGTATGGTTCTAGATGTCATACTTGCAGACCGTGGTGGGGTATGTAAGGTTATCCAATCAAGCTGCTGTATTTTCATACCAGATAACGCTCCGACAGTCTATCAGGCCATTTCCAAACTGCATAAGATTTCCGAATCCATTCATGTGGATAAAGGAGACTGGTCGATGATGGGGTGGTTCTGGGGACTGATATCAGCTTGGGGATGGAAGATTCTAATAGTCATTGGAACGATCTTAGCCATTCTTTTCCTGTTCTGTCTATGTATACAGTGTGCTCCTGTAATGTGTAGCCTCTGTGTTACATCATGTGCAAGGAAACCTGTATCAAGGGACGAACTAAGCAATAGGATGATGCTACAGCAACATCTTCATGACTTTATGAATATAGACCTGGACTCAGATTAGTATGAATATAGTTATTGCCTATGTAAGGGCAAAAGGAGGGTCTGTGGTACTGTAAATTTCGGAGCCATGTTGGTAGCATGGTCCTACCATGCCGATTTTGGTATCAGCGAACCGCAAATGACTAATGCGGTATGTATGAGTGTTTTCGTCATGTTTCCCGGATGAACTCACCGTGTATACGATACTACATATTAAACCCTCGAGTTCCATTTTACTACGGCAACCATTTTGTGGTTGCCCTCACATAGGCTGCACACTGAGGCCATGCCTAGGCCTAAAGGACACGCAATCTTTCTGTGACTTCTTTGTGACCTGTGCAAACTGACTCCGCTGCCCGAGGTCAGTCCTGCCCGGCCGGTTCCTTTACTGCGGCCAAATGGGATTAGCATCAGGGCCCGACACATCATAAAGTCGTGTATCCCACACTTCCCTGACTAATCTCTTTCACACCTGACCCTGTTTCCTACTTTATGGCTTGTTTTACAAGGAGGAGGTGTCCGTTTTATTGGGGTCTGCTGATATCTGATGAGGGTTCTGAGCCTCGCTGGGTAAATAATTATGGTCTGACCGAGCTGAAATGTGGGATTATCATCATGACTTTGCTCTTTTCTTTGAAGCGAAAATATGTGAATGACCACTTGTAAAATAAGGGCGGTGTTGCCCAGAGCGTAATATTCTGTATATAAGAAAAGACTTGTTTTTGGTTGGGAGCAGTCTCCTGAGAACATACACCGTGCTGTACTTCTCGGATACCTGTGATTGGTCTGCAGCCAATAAATACGATCTTTGACTTCACCTAGAAGACTCTGTGTTTCTGTAGTCTGAAACAGGAAGAACTCGAAGTCTTCGGGTGTGTCCCCTGGCACCGCTGGGTTGGTTCCGAAAAACCCAGTACTACAGCACCCGGCGCCCTGCGGCCCCCTGTGCCCAACTCCTGGGTATCTACCTATCCTCCAACTACCCAACTTACCTCTCGAAGTGGTGGTTGCACCTGAAGCATCTTCGTCCCTGAGCTTGCAGCCTTTGTTCAACCTGGAGCTTCCCCATTGAAATCCATTGAGCGCCCGAAGGCTCAAAAGCACCCTGCACCCAGCCGCCCGAGTGGCACTGGCAGTGTAACTTCTACTCCTGCCTACTTCCCCATTTGCCCTGAGCAAGTGACCAGGAGCCCAGCTCCCACAGCCACGTGGCCTGCTAGTCAGCAGCCACCAACCAAGGCCCCCCTGCCTTCCATAGGATAACATTGGGCCTAACTCACTCTGCACCCGGCCACCCCAGTGCCGCTGAGGGTGTAACAACTGTACCAACCTGACCCTGGGTGACCCCTGAGTCTGTGCCCAGAACCTTAACTCTGCCAGTCGTGTACTTACCCAAAAGCAGATAACCCAATTTTCTTCCATAGGGTAACATTGACTGGTTTCTTCTGAAATTTCTTTTGTGTGGAGTTTCTAAAAGTTAAAATATTCACCTAAAATCACCCGAGTAACGAAAACGGAAATACTCACCTGCTATTAGGAGAGATCCCAGTGCTGGATCTTGGTGCCCAGCACTGACCCTGAAAAGTACTCACAACCGTACTTACCAGTAACCCAATTTTCTTCCATAGGAAACCATTGACTGTTTTTCTGTGAAATTTCTTCGAAGTGTCGATTTTTGCAAATTACAAATATTCTTTAAAAATCGTACCAACTGTGAAAACGTAATTACTTACCTGTTTTAGATAGAGGTCCCAGTACTGAGTCTAGGAGCCCAGCCCTGGATTACAAAAGTAACGAGAACATACTTTACCTGTAACTTGAATTTTCTCCCATAGGGAATCATTGACTGTTTTCTATGAAATTTCTTCTGTCAACTTTTAAAATAGCAAAATATTGCCTAAAAATCATAACAGTAACTGAAACGAATTTACTCACTTGTTTCCAAGACCTGTCCCAGAACTGAATCTAGGATCCAGTCCTGTGTAGTGACTAAGCCTTTTTGTTGTTGTCTGACACCCTATGATGACCCTCAACCACCACCATTTTGTACTGACTGTAGTGTGTTATATTACCCTAGCCTTAACATAGGATGGCCCTGCAAATGTCTGCTTCTCTTCTGTCCTGTAATCTTGGTGTCTTTCAGTGGAATAGTCTTGCTAAGAATAGAAGGTATGGGATGTTGAGGTGCAGTGTTGTGGGTGGTGGTGCACACATGTGCTCAATGTTGTATACTGAGGGATAAAGCCTATAGTGTTATTTGGGTTATGTGAATTACATGTCTTCATGTCATTCTGATTTCTGACTTTATCTTGTTTAACGGCAGTGCTTGCTATTGGCTTTGGCCTGATCTTATGTCATCTTGCATACTAATTTTGCTCTTTTGCGTGAATAGAGGCTTATGCTTGAGTGACTCCATTTTCTGAGCTGTCGCCAGTTTCTGAGCTTCACTAGGTGAGAAGGGCATGTTTGCCTTTTCACTTGTTTTTCGCACTTTACTGACCAGAAAGAACTGGATCTTGTCAGAGGAATGTGCTCGCTCTGCTCTGAAGCCATAACAGATGCCTGGCCAGCTGAAGCTGTGGCCTTGGTGCGGAGTGGTACGGACTCTGATGGGAAAAGGGGGCGAGGCTCACCAGGAGCTTCGTCTTACGTCTCCACTTGTACTAAAGGAGGTGTCTGGGTTCTGTTCGGTGGAAGTTCATCACAGGGCAGACGTGCAGCTGTGGCAGTGGGGCGTATAGTGTCACTACTGTCTCCTGTTTCGGCCGAAGGACCGGACTCCCCTTTGGCGAAGTGGAAACGGGATGGACAGACAGTTGGTGAGGTGTTCCACTAATTTCTAGTTTTCCTACTGTTCTTGCTTACTATAACTTTATTTTCAGGTTCCATACATTTATATACATATATGTTTGCCTTGATTGTGTTTCAATCATACTATTGATATGTTAGAGTCTGCTATGATAGGTGCATTTGGCTTACCGTGTGGTGCTATTTACTAATAAATATATCCCAGATATACCAATTCGTCTTTTCCTTGTAGCAGGAGGTGTGGACTCTTCTTGGCCAAGTATTCTGTTGTAGAAGGATGAGTGAATTCCCTTCTAGCAGGTAATTGTGTTATAGGAAGTTGTTCTACTCCTGGCAAGTGATGTGCAAAGTATATCTCGCTCTAGAGAAGTGTTGTGTGTGTTACCTTGGTCTAGAGGAGACTCATGTGATATTGTTTTCTTGCCTTGCCTTTGGGGGAGTGTTGAAAGTTTGCCCACCTTAGAAAGTGCTGTGTACATGTTATATTCCATAAGTTTGGAACTGATATTCTCTCCCTGGGAAAGTTACGGTACATACCTTGGTCCAGGGGAGATCTGAGACCTTTCATTACATCCTGGAATTAGAAAAGTAATCCTGAAAGTAATCTATTGCAAATAACTTAAAAACTCACATTGAGCTCAATGTATTATTGTGTTTGAAATTGTGTTGCCTATTGCAACAACCTGTACCTATTGTCTACAAAAGTCAATTGCATATTGCAAAAGTATTTAACTAAAGCCTCTCATTCTGAGAAAGTATATTTTAATACCTATTGTTGGTTGTAAAATAAAACAAGCATATATTTTTTATATAAACCATTGGCCTAGAGTTCAGTTCTTGAGTGTGTGAGACCATTTGCTGACTGAGTGTGTACAACAAATGTTTTACACTGTCCTCTGATACTGCCTTACTGTTTGACCAAGCTACCACTTTAGAGAGTAAGGTTATATCTAACTTTAACCTCTGCCAAACCTCTGGGGACTGTGGACTCTGTACACACTGTACCTATTTGGGAACAGTATATACAGAGCCACTTTCTCACAGAGGAGGGGTTTGACTTTGGTGCATTTCCTATTGTCCGGGAACATGCCTGTTTCGAGGGCGTAGTTGATTGTCCTTCGTAGTTCTAGTGCGATGGTGGAGGCGGCCCTGTGGAAATGTGCGGCGGGCAGGGGTCAGTGGGTGCTCCGAAGTGGATGCTCTTCATAGTCTTTACGGTGTCTTCTGTGGTGACATGGGTCCAGGTGAAGAGGGTCTGCTGGATGGCGGATCTGTTGATTGGCATTGGGTCAGTGCCTTGGTCTTGGTCTTCGAAGTTGTCATAGGTTGTCCTGATCTTGTGGTGGAAGAAGGAGCTGAGTTTGTTGCAGAGGTCCTGGGAGGGATAGACGTTGGTGGTTTAGCTATGGGGTCTGGTACATTCTTGTATGACGGTGAAGAGTTCCTTGGAGTTGTGGGATCTGGAGAGGATTCTGTCCTGAATGAAGTTTCTCTTCGTGGATTTGATGAGGTGGTGGTGTGCCGTGGTGGCGGCCCTGCAGGTGGTGCATATTTCTGGGGTTTCGCTGTTTCTCCAAGCTTTCTCCAGTCATCGGCACGAGCGCTTGGATTCTCGGAGGGCCGTGGTGAACCAGGTGGCTTTCGTATTGTGTCGTCTGTTGGCTTTCTGGAGGGGGGCGAGCAGGTTGGCGCAACCGGCGATCCATTGGTGGAGGTTGTCGGCTGCAGTGTTAGCGTCTGAGGTGGTAGGGGAGGAGTGTGTCTGAGGGCAGAGGCGATGTGCTCTTCAGTGATCTTGCTTCAGTTTCTGTGTGGGAGGCGCGGCATGGACTTGTGTGCGGTGGGTTTCGAGAAAGAGAATTGGACGCAGTGGTGGTTCGTCCAGAGAGGTTCCGTGGTGTGTCTGAAGCGAATGTTGTTTCCTCCAGCGAAGTTGGGGTCAAGAGTGTGTCCCGCTGTGTGGGTAGGGGTGGAGGTGAGTTGCTTCAGTCCAATGTTGGCGAGATTCTCTAGGAGAGCGGTGGAGATGGGGTCGCCGAGGTTGTCTAAGAGGAAATTCAGGTCTCCAAGCAGAACGTTGTCCGTGGAGGCGAGAGTGTGCGGCGTGGTTTGTGGCGCAATGTAGTCTGCAATCGTGTTGGTGAACGGGGAGCGGGGTCCGGGTAGTCTGTAGGCAAGTCTTCCGCAGAGTGTCATTCTGAGGTTGGGCTGGATCTGGAAATCAATGTGTTCCATGGCGGGCGGGGCATCGTTCAAGATGGAGGTTGTCAGTCGGAAGGAGCATTTGTGGACAATGGCGAGGCCTCCTCCAGGGCGGATAGGGCGGTCTTTCCTCAGGACCTTGTACCTGTCGGGGATGGCGGTTGCGATGTCAGGAGCAGTCCAGGTCTCTGTGAGAAAGACAACATCGGAAGAGAGGGTATTGAAGAGGTCTCATACTTCTACTGTGTGTCTGTGCAGGGGGCATACGTTGAGGAGGATGCAGCTCAGGGGTATGGGTGTGCTGGCATTCAGTGGGTTGGCAGTATCTGTCTGGGTCCAGAGGTGCGTGAAGGTGCCACGGCATTGACGGCAGGAGAATGGGCCTTGGGAGTTGCTCGGTGTCGAGAGCTGACAGTTGTTGTTGTTGCGTCCAGGGTTGAGTGCGTGGAGAGTTCCTGAGTCATAGCGGCAGGGGGTCAGAGGACCAGGGTTAATGGTGCTGGTCGTGGTCGTGGTCAGGGCGCAGATGGGCTTGCCTTTGGCTTGCTAGTGGTGCAGTACGGAGATGTGGAAGGATAGAGCAATTACCCTCTAGGAGGTCATTCTTATGGCACGCAGTTCTTCTTTTATGGCATTGAAGCCATCGATGGTGGTGTTGATGACTTTGAGGAGCTTCCACCTTGTAAAATGGGGCCAACAAACTATTGCTTTAGCTTGAACAAATGGCAAGATGCTCACTCCAAAAAATTCTGCCTCGTTGAAAAGGCGATACTTTTGGGGAATGTCATTCTCTGTGCTTGTGCCATACTACAGTTCTCTTCCTTTGGCTGTGATGTAGTAAGGTTGTTGGATAGCTCATGGCGTGTATATGCACGTTTATTTCAGAAATTACCAAAACTGGAGTGTGCAAAGTCACAATGAAGCAAACACCTCCCGAGTTTGGTGGTAATTGGGCATACAGTAGGCCTCCAACCTGCCAAAACAAATTGAGAGGCTGCAGGTGCCCTCCTGCATGTCGGCATGGTACACTGTGGTCCTACAACCAGTATTTCGGCCTATGTCGATGGTGCCACTTCCTCTGAAACTCAAGGAGGCAGAAGTTAGTTTTATGACAGTCTGGGGACTTACAGTGCTATCTACCCAATTGCAACACAAGATGTTGGCATTCCAAAAAGACCTGGATCTACAGGAAAATTCAATGTTGGGATGCCACTGATCATGGGCAAAGACTGACTCTGTCACTCTAAACCCTGGCCTTCTAACACAGTCTGGAGGTAATGGGTTTACAAAATAGTTGTTACACTCAGTTGGTGGACACGTTACTCCCAGAAATCCTAGATCTAGTACCATCTGTGCCCAATCTACAGTGGTGGGGCAACCTGTCTTTCTCATTTGTGATATTTCTTCCCTGATGTCCTGCCTATCTGTGAGAATGTGTAGTGCTTCTCGTAAAGCGTCATATTTTGTGGCATTAACTAGGAAGCGTACTACTCTGACATGTGTTAATTGCATTTGGGCCTTAATTCTACACAAGTAAAGATATAATAAACAATGAGCTATGTCTGGGGGTACTACTTTCATAGAGTGCAGTCTATCTGAACCATTCGCATGAGGAATTTGGGAGCACATGAAGCACAACTCATTCTTGATTTCTGAACCTATTTCTGACATATGCTGATACCACATGTTATCTGACATTTTACTGTGGGCATATTGTTCTCTTTCCAGACGTGGAAAACGTTTGGATTAGAGGGTACTTTCTTGCTAGCAAAGAAAAAAAGGATAGACGTAAGAGACAAAAAAGAAGCATAAAAACAAAAATACATATCTTTTGTGCTGATCTTTAAAAAAAAAGAGTCCAAAAGCATAGTTGAAGGGGGGTGCTTTTATGACGACAATCTTTGTCCCCCCTCTTGTTCCATTTGTATTGTTAATTGGTTTTGGCGAGAAGCTGGGTTGAGACACACATGTCTGTTGTTTATCCAGGGCTTCCTGCCGTCCACCTTGAGGGCGGTTGGTGTGACCCTGGTGACTGTGTAGGGGCCCTCAAAACGTTCCATTTTCAAATCCAATTGCGTTCAAACATTTGATCTCCTACTTGCACAGCTGGGAGGTTGACCTCGGTGTTGGCGCGCTTTTCTTTTTCCTTGGTTACCTGCTGGCACCCTTCATCAGTTCACACAAATACATATGCATTTCATCATTTAGAGCTTGTGACAAGCTTTCTTCCTGAATTCTACTACTTGTGGAAGGGACTTGGGAATTGATAGACCTTCCTGTAACAATTTGATGGGGTGTTAAGTGGTGGTCTGAACCTGGCATATTTCCCAGGGAAAAGAGTGCTATTGGCAAACAGTATAACCATATTTTTGGTAGCACATAATTTGATGATTTTTCTCTTTAGCAGACCCATTCAGGCACTCAACAATACCCTTACTTTGGGGGTGGTACACTGAGGATAATTTGTGCCTGATCCCTAACAGTGTTGTAATATGCTGAAATATTGTATTAGAAAATGGAGTGCTATTGTCGGATCTTATTCCTTCTGATATTCCCCATCATAATATCACTTCACGTAACTGGAATGTGGCTTCTGACTTGGCATCACAGCGGACGCATGGTTCTGCTTCAATCCATCGGGAAATTGGGCAGACCACCACAATGAGGTACCTGTAATTACTGCACCTATCAATCATATCCACAAAGCCTAAATGAAGGGCTTTGAAGGGACACTGTTGTCGCGGAATGGGGGAGCTTATCACTGTTAGGGTGGGATTAGGGGAAAACTGCTGGCAGATGATACAGTTGTGCGGATACATGGTGATCATGTTGTGCAAATTTGGAACAAACCAGTCGTGTGGAATTTGGATTTTCCAAATCATCCCCTTAAGTATGGGCTGGCAAATGTATTTGATCCAGGGCTATTGCAAGCAAAGCCTGTGGCATCACTGGTTTTCCTACAGCTAGTTGTCTGTACACTAGGTCATCCGCTGACTGGATGCATCCTCTATATTTCTCTGTCTTCCCATAACTACCTTTCATGCAAAGGAGCAGTGTCCTGCAGTTCTCTCAGATGTAACCAGGCTTTCTTAGTGTAGTGTCCTTGTCCATGGCAGTCTTGGGTACAGACTCCGCTGGTGAGGCACTCTGAGCCACCAGAACAGGGGCAGGTTGTGGGTCTGATGGCACTGTTGGGACGTGCACCGAGCTGCATCTTTAGCTGCCTTATCTGCTAGTGCATTACCAAGGGACACAAAATCCTGTCCATTTGTGTGCACTGCACATTTCATAACCGCCACTGCATGTGGTAACGCAAGTGTCTCTATTAGAGCCTCTAAGAGGTTTTTATGCGTCACGGGGCTACCATCTGATTTGAGAAACCCTCTCCTGCTCCATCTGATGATGCTTGAGTGCACAGTGGTGGTTACATACTCTGAAGCTGAGTATTTTGTAATGACTTCTCCTGCTCCTAACATAAGGGCCGCTATTAGTGCTGTTGGTTCTGCTGCTTGGGTGGAATAATGTGCGGGCAATGTTAATTGTTCTACGACCAGACAGGAACTGTGCTGTTGCGCCTCTACTACTGTTGTACCTGTGTGTCTAATTCCTGTCTTCTGGTCAATTGTAGGAGACCCGTCAACAAAATAGACTATGCTACCTGGTGTAGGATCCTCTGTGGCTTGACTACATCCGTTGGGACTAGACGTTGCACAGTCACGTGCCCCCTCCTCGGGTCTAGTATTGGATGGGCAAAGAATGTCACAGGATTTACTGTGTGACACTTCAAAACCATCAAAGATGGCAGTGACAGAATAACCTCAAACCCGGACACTCCGAGTAGTCAGAGTCGTCTTTGCCTTCTGAATTATGGCAAATATTGCATGTTCTGCGTAGTTTCAAGGGTGTCCCCATAACTATGGGGGTGCTCTTTTGTACTGCAAAGGCTGCAGTGGCAAGGGCCTGTTCACAGGGATAGTGTCCTTTCATTACAGAGTCTAGAAGCCTCCTGAAGTATGCAATGGGTTTGTGCCCTATCGGATATTTCGGTGTGAGGACAGCTGTTATCACCTGATTGTTGCAGTGGCTGAATAAATAAAACTCCTTGATGTAATTAGGAGTTTCCAAGACCGGAGCATTTGTTATTTCACTTTTCAGCTTTTGAAAAGTCTCCTTCATCTCTAATGTCCATGTTATCCTGTCCTCTATGTCTCTTGCCTCACAGCTAACAGGGAAGCTATTTTTGTGCTATAGTCAAACACCCACTGTCTCACATAATTATAGAGTTATTTGGCAAATGGACTCTGCCCTTCCAGGTGTTATACACCTACCAGATGCTGACATCAAGTGTCCTAAGTATTGTACTTCCTCCTGGCAGTACGGAATTCTCTCCCTCTCTACTTTGTATCCTCTCTGTGCAATAGTGGTTAGAAGAGATATAGTGTCTCTTCTGCACTGATGCTCCGTGGGGCTACAAATCAATATGTAATTAACATATTGCAAGAGAGTACTGTGACATTGTAAACTTGACAGGTCATTCTTTATCGCTCTGTTGAACCGCTGGGGGATTCGTAATACCCTTGGGGTAAAAGAGAGTAAAAGTACCGAGTTCCGCAAAATGAGAATGCTGTCAGTGGCTGCTGAAGAGGACATTCTTTAAATCAAAATTGAAAAATAATTGGCATCCCGAGGAATATTCATTAAGATAAGGGAGGGGTCAAGGACAATAGCGAATTCTGGGGTACCAATATGTTATTCAGAAGGCGCAGGTCTTGAACCATGCGCCAAGTATTACCCTTAGCTTTCTTGATCAAGTAAATTGAGGTGTTGCAAGGAGACACTCCAAGATAAATCACTCCTTGCTCTAGTAACACCTGAATAGTAGGGGCGATGCCCTCATCTGCTTCCAGGAGATATTGCTTCACTCTGGGTAGAAGGGCACCTTCCTTCAATGTAACCCCGGAATGGGGCAGCGGTGTGGATGAGACCAACATCATGGGGACCCTTAGTCCACAAGGTGTCTTGTACTTGGGACAGATCTGCTTCCTTTACTGAATCAAACACTCTGCTCATGGTGGGTGTTCTGACTTCTAACACTGTCCTCAATGGTTTGTCCTCTTGAAAAACCACATATGTTTTCTTGGGGTTACAATCAAACAGTTGGTCATCCAGTATCTTTCTTACCAACTTTATTGGCTCCACAAAGATGACAAATGCTCACAAAACATTATTATGGTCGCTTGCTATGAGAGAGCTGTAATTTGGTGTTATTTCTAAGGCTTTTATCTGCAATAACAAATCGGCATTCAATGGCTCAGAGCCTTGTCCCTGTCGAAAAAAGAACTCTTTTGGGCAATTGAACATCCCTTCCCAGTAACTCTGGTGTGTCTGATATGATGATATATACTGCTGTAGTGAATGCCTTCAAATCATTTGGTTGTGCTCTGATGTTGTCTCTGGTGGAAGAATCTACTATTAGTGCCAGGGGTGGAGCAAATCATCGTCCTATCTGGTTCAAAGTGAATGGCCATACTTAATTTGGCCATCAAATCTCTCCCTAACAAGTTAGCTGGAGCAGTTGGAGAGAACAGTAAACAGCTATCAATGTGTTTCTTTCTACTTCCATGTCCACTGGTTTGGTAAAAGGAACCCTTATAACTTCCCAAGAGAGTCCTTGTATGGCCATTGATCTGTTGAAAATCGGAAGGCCTCCCTTTCTAATACACAATTTGGTATCTGCTGTATCTATGAGGAATGTATGTTTCTTGTCATTGATTGCTACCATCACAGTGGGTTCCTCATCTGGCGTGTGCGTTACTGAAAAGACTGGACTCATAAAAATGTTCTGCGGACACCCTCATGTGCACCACCCCTCAGGATTCACCTCGAAGGGATTTCCTCCCCTCACAACTACACCTCCTTGTCCACTTTGGAGTGGAATCCTCATGGGGGTGCGTGGTAGTTCTGCTGATGCAGCCTCAGCTGCTCTTGGGGCACTGCTAGCTGCTGCACATTTTGCAAGGGTGTCTGGAGCACATATATTATCTGTGGGCTTTGCTGTGGCTGTACTGTCATATTTCCTGGTTGACTATAAATTCCATCCTTCCATTCTGCTCATCCCATCTCTTTGTGCTGCAGTCTTTAATTAAATGCCCAAACAGCTGACAATAATAGCCTGCCTGATCTCTTCTTAGAGGCCCCATCCTACCTCTTCCTACTCCTCCTCGTCCTTCTCTACTACTTCCTTGTGCCCTTACATCGTGCTGCTGCTCTGGGTACCGCCTTTGGGTGGCCCATGGGACCTTTCCCACAGATATTGCAGTCATCTGAGTGGCCACTGCCCCTACAGTACCTTCCATCGCTCCCTTCTTCGCTAATTTCTGCTGCAATAACTTGTCTGCCACTTCCTGTTTACTCTTTTCTTTTTCTTGCAAAAAATGGATTATGTGTGCTTGAATTGTAGTCCAGGGCTTGGCTTCCAGTACCACTATGTTATATAAGCAGTCCTGTACATCCGGGGGTAACCCTTTCTTGACTACAATATAACACAAAACAGTATTACATCCTGTCACTTCATAGCCCTGACCTACCTCCCAGGTCCACTTTTCTTTCATAGTATTGATGTATTGCGTGGAGTCCTCATTTAGTTGCATAGATTGGGTCATGAGGGATCCGATGTCTGGCCTTTCAGGGTACATTGTCCTCTGCTGATGCCACGCTAGAGATCTGCACAAATTAAATGGAGACCCATCACATCTGATGTCAGTGAGGGTCACATTTCCAACGCCAACCTTCTGAAATATTGTGTCTGTTTCATCTCCTATGAGGGAACTAAGAAGGTGTTTTACATTTCCTACTGCAGTCTGTTTTTCAAATGCCCTGATCCTTTTCCCTGCTTCCTCTGCAAGCAGCGACAACTGCTTCTTTGTCCCTCTGTGGCCAAGGAACATACTGCAGTGCCCCAGACCCCTTACGTATCAGGAGCATCTGATGAAAAGGGGTGGTGGCATGGTGGGGATGGTGCTGTCTGGCGTACTGATAAACAAAGGTGTGCAGTTCCTCAGGGTTCAGAAAGTGAGAGGTATTTTTGTTCCAGATACACAGAGTATGCTCCAATAGGTGCAAATGCCCTTACACACCCCATGAGGTGGGGCCCTACGAAGGGTTACTATCCAGATCAAGGTACAGTTTAACATTGTGACCTTTTATATGACTGATTACTACAGCGCACTCCACTTATTACTGAAACAAGTCATCACCACCTCCCGGTGCCAACGCCATTATTGTGTCCGGTATACAGCCAGGGGTGCTTGGTTTTTAAGTCGTTCTGGTTAGAGTGCTTATTCGGAAGATAGGTTACTTGGTTAGTGCAACTGTTGCAGAAGCTTGTGCAACCTCAAGGACAAAGGTTCAAACCCTTGCTTTACCGCATTCCAAGGTTGGTAAAAAATAAATTCAATTCTGTTGGTAAATAGCAACACAAGAGTGCCACTCTGCGGAGTATAGTTCTGCACATTGATGCCAGCTGTGGCACTGGTAAAACTTTGAAGTCCATTCTCCTGTGGGTCAGGCCATGGGATTTAATCTTGCAGAAAATAAACCCTCCAGTTTTATCGCAGTGTACTCCCTTGTGATTTTACCTTTGTCCGGCCTTGCTTCCCCCCTTTGCCTACATGAACATTTTTTCATCCTGGGCACCCCAGTTTGTATATCCCCCAAAATAGTCGAGCACAGTTGCAAAAACATCTGTTTTGCCTCTTTGATAACAATACGTCTAAAAAACATTGCCAAAGGTATAATGCCCACAAAAAGAAATGGCCCAAAACAAAACATGGATACATCACTTTTTTCTACTAAAAACTGGCCCTTTTGTTTTGCAAAGTGGGTAACTATGGATATTGGGCGCTAATTCAGCTGGCACCTAGGGAAACCTAGCAAACTAGACACCTGGGGGAATCCAGGACGGGGCAACTTGCGTGGTTCTCGCTGTTTTTGTTTCTTCCCAGAATCCCTTTCAGATCTCAAACTTTTAAAAAAACAATGGAAAGATCTGGAATCTGGGAGGAGCCACAAACTTCCTTCTACCCAGCATTTCTCCAAGTCTCATGATAAAAATTGTACTTTTCATGTGTGGGTAGGCCTTTTGGCCATTAGAGAAAACGAATTAAAACACCACATGGATAACTCACATTTTTCCACTCAAAACTGACCCCTTTTTTGCAAAGTAGTTAGCTATGTATTTTGGGATCTAACTCAGCTGCACCAAAAGAAACCTAGCAAACCTTCAGATTTTTTAAAACTAGACAACTGGGGGAGACCATGGGTGCGTTACTTGCCTGGCTTTCACTATGCAAGTTTACCCAGAAGCCCTTGCAAACGTAAAATCTTTGTAAAAATACCACACATTTTTCTCACATTTCAGCGATGGAAATTTATAGAATCTGCGGGGAGGCACAACTTCCCTATCACCCTGAGTTCCAACATGTGCCCGATAACAACGGTACTCAACTTATGTGTGCGGGACAAGAGACTACAAGCACAAAAGGCCCTAAAGTGCTACGTTGATAGATAAGCAATAGGGGTATCTGCAGTTATGGGGCTGTGCTGTGGTCCCGCCCATGCAATCCTACAAACGGCACAGACATTTTTGAAAACTAGACAACAAGGGGATTCCAGGGGATTCCAGGGTGGTGTACCTTGCATGGATCCCATGAGGTTTTCTTACCCACAATGCTCTGCAAACCTCAATTTTTGCCTGAAATTACGCATCTTCATTACATTTTGTAATGGAAATGTGGAATTGTTAAAATTCTCTACGAAATATGGAATTCAGGACCAATGTGATAGTGTGGAATGTTGATCTTGGAAGGGAGAAGGGAGGTTGGAGCTGGTAAGCTGGTGGAGTGAGCTGGAGGTATCTGATGATGAATAAAGAAGAAGAATTAGAAATATTCTATACTTTCCTGTGTGAATCTTTCCATAACTGGTGACGAGTTGCACCCCATTCTGCGCAGGAGACAGACAACTGATGCCTCTACCCCTGGATATATGAAGCTGTGGTGATGTCATGTAGTCAGATGACTGTCAGAACCTCCATATGTCCTCTGGAGTGTTGGTAGACTTCTGATTTCTAATGTTCTGATACTGTCAGTTACCACCTGTGCCTTGGTCATACCAGGGACGGCTCTCTGTACCAATAAACCTTTGATCATCTACATGACTTTGAGCCACCCGAAGGTCAAGACCCTGACAAGTTTGAGATAGCAGTAATGCAATTGGATAAGTACTTTGCTAAGACAAAAAACTTTGTTGTACATAGATACAACTTTTTCACTAGAGCACAAAAACCCAATGAAAGCATAAACACTTTCATTACTGCGTTAAAAGTCCTTGCTGCAAAATGTGAATTTGATAATTTTACATCTCAACTTGTAAGGGATCAACTTGTTGCACGCTGGTACTGTCAAAAAGTACAACAGAAATTACTCACTTGCAAGGATCCAACTCTCGATGAAGCAGTAGATATCGCGAAGAGCATTGAAAGATCTATGGATGACGCAAAGCAACTTGAATCTGCCTTATCAAATTCCACTATTTCTGGTGCTGTCAACTCTAAACCTTCCTTTTCTTCTTCTTCTCTTCCAAATATCCCAAGAAGATCCACTATATTCAGGGGTGGAAGAAACTTTACACCAAACAGAGGTGGAAAAACATGTACACCTAACAGACAATTCAACTATAAAATAAGTTGCTATAGATGTGGATCGTCCACGCATGTATCTTCCTTCAAAAATTGTCCTGCAATTAATCAACAATGCAGTAAATGTGGCAAAATAGGTCATTTTGCAAATGTTTGTATGGGAGGTAAAAGGGGCAATGTAAGATGTGCACTCAATGATTCTGATGATCAACTCAGTGAAGATGTTACTAATCAAGAATATCTCGTAGTGGTAAAACTGTGTTACACAACATATTCCAGATCCAGAAGTTGAAGTTTTCATTGATAATAATCATATTCAACTTCTCGTATTATCCCAAGACAAATATCTCAAGCTTTGGTCCAACAAAAGTTTACTACCTCCTGATATACTTACAGTAGCTTTTGAGGGTAGCAAGATTGATTTACTAGGCTACTTTTGGGCTAAAATCTGTGTTTTCAATAAAAACATTAATGGTAAGGTGTACGTAGCTAAACGAGGCATCAATGTTCTTGGTCTCATACATCAAGCTGAATTTGGTCTTACTATCAAACCTGGTCTGCCAAATCCAGTTTTCATTGATCATCAGCCCAACTCCAATCATCCTAATTTTGTTAAGAATATTAGCTCTACGTCAGACACACAATTAGCCACTTCTTGGGAACACAAATATGCGAAGATTTATAAAGACCGTTTGGGCAAGATTACTGATTTTCAACACTTTATCAAGATCAAAGAAGGAACCATACCAATTAAACATAGACTTCACAATGTTCCTTTAAGTATTAGAAGTGACCTTTCTAAGCATTTACAATCTTTATGTGATCAGGGCATAATAGAGAAAGTCGAATCCACTCTTTGGCTTTCTCCCATTGTTTTGGCCAAAAAGAGATCTGGGGACTTGAGGATGTGTGTTGACTTGAGGAGCCTCAACGAAGCCATCTGGGTCGATGGTTTTTCCCTCCCACGTATTGAAGATCTTATCGCAAAAGTAGGGTCCTCTTCCTGGTTCACAAAACTTGATATTAAAGCTGCATACTGTCAAGAAGTCCGTGGCCGGTTGTGACGCTAGCTGTTGTAGCGTATTTCCGGCCCGGAACTACATTTCCCAGAACGCTTAGCGGGGCACGGCGTGCGTGCCGAGGAGGCGGAGCAGGAAACAGGAGCTAAAGCTGCTCGAGCCCCGGGCGGCGCTGCCGATTATTCTTACCTGAGGTCTGTTCCCATGCAGATTGAAACCCCGGCTACTCCTAGAGGCGGTAAGAGGGTTCTGGATATAAAACTCCTGGAACCGCCATATTCCTGACTTGGACCGGTGACGGACGTCCCGGGTCACGCTATCTCCTCTGTTGGCAGAGACGCGCCTTCGAGGCAGTCTCATGCAGAGGAGAGTTGTCACCCATAGAGGCGCTTGGGCAGCATTCGCTGTGATGGAAAAAAACCAGGCTCGGTTTTTATGCAGAGAGGGTATTGTGCCCGCGATTTGCAGCTAGTGTTTGAAGTGTGGGTGTGTGCTGTGGCTTTCGAAATCAGAAAACACGCATCACGAATAATATACTAAACCAGTGAGAAGGGGCTACTGTTCATTCAACTATAACTTTATTCAGCCAGAACGGAATGGGTTTGTGAGAAGTAACACGCTGTTATTACTATAGTTGGCTTTTGACCGCGATTGAGAGCGCTCCCAAGTACAAAGCTCTTGTTGAGGCAGAATATTTGAACAAGGTTTCCCAGCCATTTACCCAATAGTGGAAAGTGTTCTGTACTGCTGTAGTTTTGTTTCTTTTCTGCCTCAAACCAGGAACAAAGAAACGCATACGGGAGGAAGAAGCGCTGTAGCGATACCTGGTGATTGGACACTGGTTACACTTGGCTTGCCTCCTACGGCGCTACCTTCGTTTATCCTTGGATATGCTCAGAGCCACCCTTCTTTTTCTTTACAGGTATGAAGAGTGAAGTAGAGGGGGTAGGTGAAGGGGGGAAAAAGGGAGTTAGAGGAAGAGAAGAGACCCAGCTGTTAGGTTTTCACATTGTTTCTTTGTTTCTACCCACAGGTCTCCCTCCCCGCTTTCCCCATCCTTTCCTTCCCTCGCTCAATTGCCCCAAAAGTCTGTGTATATATACATGCGCCAGACTTGGGTCGATTCAGAGGTGGGCCCCCATAGAGCATCGACACAGCCCTGAGGACACGGATTTGGAGAGCCTGACACATACCATCAAGTTGAACTACATCCTCAGGCCCGACATCTCACAGCCTTTGTCACTCCTGATGGTGTCTTTCAGTTTTGTCGTCTTCCATTTGGTCTCGCATCGGCTGCGGCCGTTTTCTAAAGATTAATGACTGAGATGTTCAGACACAATCCAAACGTAGTGGTATTTCAAGGCGACATCCTCATTTTCACTCAAAATGAAGAAGAACATGATGCTGTCGTTGACCAAGTGTTCAATGTCTTAACAAATAGAGGTGTCACTTTGCAAAAAAATAAATATATTTTCAAAGTAAGGGAGATTGAGTATCTAGGCCATGTAATCTCTGAACATGGCATCAAACCTAGACCAGGTCTTATAAAAAGTATAGTTGATGCTCCTCCTCCTCAGAACAAAGAACAACTAATGTCATTTCTAGGTCTTTGTGAGTTCTATTCCAAATTTATGAAAGACTTTGCCAAGACCACAGAGTGTTTTAGGGCACTGCTTAAGAAAGATGCAAACTATGTATGGTCTGAAGAATGCCAAAAAGGTTTTAAAATTATCAAAGACCATATAGTTCAAGCCCCTGCTCTGCAAGCGTTCAGAGAAGGAAACCAAACAGTTATCACTGTTGACGCTTCTGAGTATGGTCTAGGAGCTGTTCTCTCACAATATACCAGTGGAAAGGAATATACAGTCGGATTTGCTTCCAGGACTCTCCGTCCCGTGGAACGAAAGTACTCCGTAATTGAAAAAGAGCTTTTAGCTTGCGTATGGAGCGTAGAAAAATTCAAGCCATATGTATGGGGTAGATCCTTTATCCTCAAGACTGACCATCGCCCTCTTGTAGACATTCTCTCTGGTAAAAATGTTAAACGTACCACTGCACGCATAGCACGCTTGTCCACAAAGCTTATCGAATATACCTTTACTGAGGAATAAATTCCTGGAGGGAAAAATTGTAGAGCAGACTGTTTGTCGAGACTCCCCATTTCAGATTTGGATGATCAAGAATGGGAGAGTGAAGTCGAGGAGTGTTTTGTACCACTCATTGGTCAGGACAATTTATCCTTTGCAGAGGAAGATTGGATCATGCAAATTGACAAGGATCCTATTCTCAAGGAGGTTGCATCTTTAATAAAGAAAGGATGGCCAATAGAGAAAAGTTTGTCACCTGAACTTCAAATGTTCTGGAAAGTTAATGACGAACTTTCAGTAGAAGGTGGAAAGATAGTTAGGAGCGATAAACTCGTTCCTCCTACTCTCTTTCGTGAGAAACTTATTCTAGCCGCGCATTCTGGTGATCTTGGGGCAACCATCACTAAAAGGAAAGTTAGAAATGATTTCCGGTGGGCAAGAATGGACATTTAAATAGATAGTATGGTTAAGAATTGTTCACGTTGCAACACTAGCTACAAAGTGTTAGTACTTGAAGGTACTATTGAATCTCCCATTCTTCCTCACAGTAGAGCATTTCAAAAAATTGGTATGGATTTTCTAGGACCATTTCATGTTCTCCCTTCCAGTTCAAGATACTTTTTAGTTCTAATTGACCATCTATCTAGATGGGTTAAAGTTGAACCTATTTCTGTTCCAAATTCAAAAAGTGTCATTAATTGTTTGAACTCCATTTTTACAAGAGAAGGGTATCCAGAAGAAATTCTCATCGATAATGGTGTGCAATTTGTGTCACATGAAATGACTTCGTTTTCGCGTTCCTGTGGCATAAAACACACCAGAACTCCACTCTACCATACGCAAAGTAATGGCAAAACAGAGAGGTTTAACAGAGTCGTGGTGGAGTGCGTACAAACAGCTTTTAGATCTAGATCTTGTGTTTTTCAAGCTGTTAAAGATCTTGTTTGGTCATATCGCACTTCACCTCACGTTGCAACAAAACTTTTCCCCTTTTGATCTTATGAGGGGCTGAAAAGCATCTTGTCAAGTATACCCTTTTTGGATGGTAAAATCTTTTCATCATGGTAGTGATATGAAATGCTTATGGGAATCTGCATGGAAAACTTCAAGTGAAAATTGTTCTAAGTCTTGTCAATTTTCAAATAGAAAAGAACCTCACAGACTGTATTGGAGACTGGGTTAGAGTCAAAAATCCAGTTTCAGTGAGGAAAGGCCTTTCCAAATTTCTTGAGTCACAGCAAATTATAGATATACGAAAGAATGCTGTAAAGTTGTCGAATGGTAACTGGTGGAGCACCACTCATATTGCCAAGGATCCTTCTTTTTCTTCCAACATTGATAGACACAATCAAAATGTCTCAGGAGGGATGGCGTTAGGAAAAGCACTAGAATTTGTTCCAGACCTCGAAATCTACAAGACTATTTTAAATCTCACTACTTGTTTTTTTTTACTGTTTTAGGAAATTGTGTTACATCCTCACTATTTGTTTTCCAGTTGTTTTTCCCTCTTTTTCTGTTTTTTCCTTTCTTTATGTATTTCTTCTCCTTTTGTGTTTCCTTAAGAGTTGATTTATTTAAAGGGGTGAAAATAGTGGTGATGTCATGTAGTCAGATGACTGTCAGAACCTCCATATGTCATCTGGAGTGTTGGTAGACTTCTGATTTCTAATGTTCTGATACTGTCAGTTACCACCTGTGCCTTGGTCATACCAGGGACGGCTCTCCGTACCAATTAACCTTTGGCATCTACCTTACTTTATGTTCCCTATCATCATTTCAGAAGCATTGAGTCTTAAAAAGAAAGAAGGAAAATGAACAACTATTGCTACAGTGTTTCTACAAAGCCCCTGATTTCCATGTCATTGTACTGTGAGTACTGCCAAAATATTAATGAAAACTCCCCAGACGTGTTAATGCTTTCATCTGCCAGGTACCGAGTGAAATGGACACCTGTTTCCCAGAGTTTTTACAAAACCACTGATTTTCCGAGACAGTGAACTGTGAGTACTGCCGAAGTATTAAAGAAAACTCCCTGGGCACGTTCATGTTCTTGTGTGCTGAGTACTGGGTGACATGGCTGTTTTTGGCCACATGTACCTGATCGGACAGTTATAAGTTCCATTGCTTATAAAAATTACGATCTACTGATTGGACACATTGTAGACATCATAAGTGTATAACTTATAACCGCCATTTACTTTTAAAAGCTTACTTTGTGCCTCACGACTTCAGAATCCTCGTCACGATTTCACAACCTTCGTCTTTCACTCTGTCAACTTTCGATTCCTTTAGAAACAACGCCTCGGACGACGCTTCTGTGGTGGCCATTTTGGGAAGCTGGGAACTACTTCTACTTCAATACTGCATACGAGGAACTCTTAGAAAGACAGGCATTGGCATAGCCAATAGGTCTGGATTTTGGGACCCTATAAGTACTTAGGTATGCAGCACAATATCCTTAGTGCAACAAGACCAAGTGTTGCATGGCTAAACACTTATAAGGTCCCAAAAGCGAGACCTATTGGCTATGCAGATGGCGGCGCCGCAAAAGTGAAAGTAATCGCGGCTGTAAGGGTGCCCGCGAGATGGTGAGATACAGAGAGCTGATACATGGAGAAACTGAATATGTCCTGTTTTAATATTCCCGGATGCATTATGGGGCAGTACAATTTCATCTCAATGCACTTACTTAGCCAATTCTACTAAATTTGCATCATCTGATGACCTTTTGCAGCACCTGGTGTGTCATTAAGCACTGAGAATTGTTTTATGAAGTAGTCCTGCGTTGGAACCGGTCACATGTTACATCAACATAGGTAGAGATTTAGCAAATCCCATGTAAAGGGACTGAGAATAATATAAAACGAAATATATGCACTCTCAGCCCCATAGCTCCTAGAGACAGGAGGCTCTTGCCGTACAAAGACACTTAGGAGCCCATATATTCCTCACAATGAAGGACACTGCGCGGTAGAGGCTGAAAAATCGATTTTACATGCACAAAAAAATACGTATTTACTTAAGTGAACAACGACGCACTCTGAAGTACCCCTTACACACTGACAATCCCTCATCGCGATCGCGATCACTCTAAAAGCGAAAGTGATCGCGATCGCCATGACGCACGCTAGGGGTGCGCGCGCAGAAGCGGGGGAGGGGTATGGCGCTGAAGGCTGGCACAGGAAAGGCAGATGGCTGGGCGAGAAGGGAGGGGGGAATGCGGGGAGCAGCTGTGCGCATGCACGCCATCGTGCACTGTAGCTTGTCACCAGCACAAAAATGTGGTTAGCACTTTCTAAACCCACCTACTAAATGTCTCGCCAGACCAGCGAATGCGCTGGGTCAGGCGATGTGCTGGGTCAGGCGAGACCTAAAAAGGAAAGGAAAAAAACACGCTCTAATTCCCAAAGAAACTCACGTTGTGCCACATTCGAGAGGCGACCATTTTAAGACGTTGGGAAGAACTTCATAGATTTCAATACTGCATACGAGAAACATTTTCCTACCGATCGTAAACTACAGATCAGAGACAACAAAGATACCAGCATTATACATTACTGAAGTTGACAAGTATTATTGCATTGGGTTTGATGCTTTAATTTATTATCTTAATTTAATATATTAATTTATTATTTACTTGCAATCAACCTCATTTTCTTTGCAGGTGGGACTATGTAGCACATGTTGTAGTGTCATTTTACCAGTAAGATTTCCCTGTGTAGTAAGTGAAAAACAAAATGCAAAAGAAAGGAGACTGTTACAAAGTGTTCCTTCACCATCGGAGTGGTTGGCCCCCATTGTAGTAGCATCTAAGGACTGGGAGATTTTTGTCTGTGTGTGGACTTGCGTGACCTGAGCAAAAACATATGGCAACCCTTACCTAACATTTCTGAAATGTTGACGGCTATGGGTGGTGGTGAGATGTTTTGCGTTGATTGACATGTCTGCAGCATACCACTAAATTGCTCTGCATGAGGACTCTAAATATCTTACCTCGTTTGTAACACCGCTTGGGGCTTTCTATTATTGTAGGATGCCGTTCGGGCTAGCATCTGCCTTAGCGGTGTTTCAGAGAATTATGCAGCAGATATTTGGAGGACTCAAAGAAGTCTTTGTTTCCAAAATGATGTGCTGATGGTGGGGAGAAACGATGTGCAACATGATGAGGTGATGAATGAAGTCTTGAAGCGGATGGAAAATCACACGTTAACGACAAAGAAAGAGAAATGTCAATTGAGGGCAGGATTGTGTCACATACTTAGGGCCTGAGATATCCAAAAAAAGGATAAGGCCTAAGAAGAGCATTGTTTCCGCTGTGGAGGGCACCCCTGCTCCTCTTACTAAGGAGCAGTTGGAGCCCTTCCTCGGTTTGGCAGAATATTGCTCAAAGGTTTTGGTTGGAATCACTGAAATTATGGAACCTTTAAGGCTGCAAATGAAGAAGGGTGCAGCGTTTGAGTGGAATGAGTGTTGTGATGAGGCTTTTAACAGAGTGTAGGAACGTATTCTTTGTGCTCCTACTCTTGGTCACTTTGATGTCAAGGCTAAACCATATATTACTACTGATGCTAGTGGTGTAGGGATTGGAGCTGTTCTGACTCAAGTAAAGGAGGGTCAAGATAGAATCATAGGGTTTGCCTCTAGGAGGCTCTGGGATGCAGAAATGTCTTATTCAGTCATTGAAAAGGAAGCCCTAGCATGTTGTTGAGGTATAAAGCATTTTTTATATTTTGTTTGTGGTCTACCTTTCAAAGTCTGTACTCACCACAAGCCTCTCATTCATTTGTTTAAAGGGGGAGAGGCTATAGGGAAGAGTGACACCCAGGATTTCCAGGGTGATGTTGTCCTTCTTAGAATACAACTTTGAGATGAAGTACGTGAAAGGTTTAAGGAACGTGGTTGCTGATTATTTATTGATGATGCTCGAGGATGAATTGGACCTAGAAGTGGATGGAGAGATTGAGACTGTAAGAGGCAGTGTCAAGGAATTTGACCTTGAGAGAATGGAGTGGGCGGCAGCCATGTTTGAAGATAATGTATTGCAACAAGTAGTTAAGTGTGTGTCGGAAGGCTGGAAGAAGGATCAAGTTGAGGATGTCCGGTTCAGGGGATACTATTATGTGGAGGGTGAATTGAGTGTGTGTGACGGTAAATTGCTAAAAATTAATCAGTTTGTGCCTCCTGTGAAACTTAGGAAAAGGATTATCAATATTGCACCTGAGGGGCATCAAGGCAGGAATATGACCAAGAGACGAGTGCGCCAATCGTTTTAGTGCCCTGGAATGGATAGAGACATTGAGGATGTAGTGAGAAAATGCTATGCATGTGTGAACAGTGACAAAACTAGAATTGTGAGACAACCTCCCCTGGGAAAGAGTGGCGATTGATTTTTTGGGTCCGATATCTAAGCTAGAGACACGGAATAAGTAAATGATGGTTCTGGTGGACTACCATTCTAAGTGTTTTGTTGTCGAAACCACTGATTGTATTGACACAGAGAAGGTAGTAGGGTTTTTAGAGAGGGTATTCATGAATGAAGGAATCCCTAAAATGCTTGTGTCGGACAATGGAGTACAATTGATATCCACAAGAGTGAAATAATTTTTGTGCAAACTGGGGATCAAGCATGAAAGGGTGGCTCTGTTTAGACCCCAAGCCAATGGATTAGTAGAGAGAGTTAATCGTTTGATTATGGAGAATATACAGCTCTCGTCAAATGGGTTGTCTTGGTGTGAAGAGTTGAAAAAATTAGTCCTATAGGGTGACCCCCCCCCATTGGTGACAGGACTGTCACCATTTATTTCTCTCAAAGGAAGGGAACCTGGCTTAAAGGAGATTGCAGTGTGGTTGAAAAAAAAAGATTGTTTGTGGGTCACCCGTGCTGCCGTGGAGAGTGACGTAGCTCAAAAGCAATGTGTAGCTATGGAAAACTACAATGTCAGCAGGGGTGTCAAGGAACCTGACATAAAGGAAGATGACTGGGTTGTGGTCAAAAGAGGTGGTATTGTTACTAAGGACGAAAGTAAATTTTCTAAACCAATACAAGTGAGAGGAGTAAAGAAAAATGTTCTCATTTTGGCCGATGGTTCTGCATGGAGTATGGGGAATGTGTGCAAATGTGAAAGTCCCCTGCCTATTCTTGATAATGGCTATGATTTGTGAAATTGGTTCTTAACCCTGCAACTCATCGTTGGTGAGGATTGTCATTCACAGGACCACTTATTGTGTTGTTACATTGGGTTTGTTTTCAATGCTTATTTCTTTCTGTATTTTTTGTGTACATTTTGTTGTATGTAAAGGGGAAGATGTGTAGAAATGTTAGAACTCTCTAAGAAATATTGAATTCAGAATCAATGTGATCGTGTGGAATTTTGATTTTGGAAGGGTGAAGGGAGGCTGGGGCTGAGAAGTTGGTGGAGTAAGCTGGAGGTATCTTATGATGACTAAAGAAGAATAAAGAGAAATTTTCTACACTTTCCTGTGTGAATCTTTACAGGAAAATTCTGAAATCCACAGGAATCCACAAACTTCCTACCACCCAGGGTTACCCCACATGTGCCGATGAAAACGCTGAACCACTTGTGTGGCTGGCTTAATGCCTGCAACAGCAACGGATCAAACCAAGGTAAATGGGAGACCGTTCTAGGGGACTTCAATTGACCTCGGTTTGATCCTGTAGTTTTTAAACAAACTGTCTCTTTCTTTGCAAAATGGGAAAGTATGGATATTGGGCCCTAATTTAGCGAGCACCTAGGGAAACCTAGACAACTAGACACCAGGGGGAATCCAGTGTGGAGCAGCTTGCTTGGCTCTCTGTGTTTTTGTTTAACCCAGAATCCCTTTCAGACCTCAAACTTTGACAAAAAACACAATTTCCTCACATTTCTGTGATGGAAAGTGCTGGAATCTGGGGGGAGCCACAAACTTCCTTCCACCCAGAATTCCCCCAAGTCTACTGATAAAAATATGGTCTGTGGTTGGTAGGTTGAGGACCTGGCCTGGCAGTTCGGTATGGACTGTTCCCATGGGGCACAGAGTCAAGACTGATTTGCATATGGCTGGGTCCAAACTGGGGTGGCTTAATGGGCTAAAGAACGATGGATTTAACCCAGATCTTTTGACTGGGGGAGAATGTTTGCATTGTTAGCATTCCGTCCATCATTTGTTTGCTGTAACACTTTTCGCCCTAAGTGGGATGGGTATGCCCAAACATGGGTCCCTTGCTCACTGTGCCACTGGATTCAAGCTAGCCTGGCTGAAGAAGGGTGACATATCCTTTTAAACCAGTCCCAGGATGCTTGTTTCCGTTCCAGGCAGGACTTGGCCTGGCAGTTCCGTCTGGACTGTTCCCATGGGGCACTGGGTCAACACTGATTTGCATATGGTGGTGTCCAAACCGGGGTGGCTTAGTGGGCAAAAGAACGATGGATTTAACCCAGATCTTTTGACTGGGGGAGAATGTTTGCATTGTCAGCATTCCGTCCATCATTTGTTTGCTGTAACACTTTTCGCCCTAAGTGGGATGGGTATGCCCAGACATGGGTCCCTTGCTCACTGTGCCACTGGATTCAAGCTAGCCTGGCTGAAGAACGGTGACATAGCCTTAAACCGGTCCCAAGATGCTTGTTTCTGGTCCAGGGAGGACCTGGCCTGGCAGTTCGGTCTGGACTGTTCTCATGGGGCACAGGGTCAAGACTGATTTGCATATGGCTGGGTCCAAACTGGGGTGGGTTAGTGGGCAAAAGAACGATGGATTTACCCAGATCTTTTGACTGGTGGAGAATGTTTGCGTTGTCAGCATTCCGTCCATCATTTGTTTGTTGTAACACTTTTTGCGCTAAGTGGGATGGGTATGCCCAGACGTGGGTCCCTTGCTCACTGTGCCACTGGATTCAAGCTAGCCTGGCTGAAGAAGGGTGACATACCCTGAAACCAGACGCAGGATGCTTGTTTCCGTTCCAGGCAGGACCTGGCCTGGCAGTTCCGTCTGGACTGTTCCCATGGGGCACAGGGTCAAGACTGATTTGCATATGGCAGTGTCCAAACCGGGGTGGCTTAGTGGGCAAAAGAACGATGGATTTAACCCAGATCTTTTGACTGGGGGAGAATGTTTGCATTGTCAACATTCCGACCATCATTTGTTTGCTGTAACACTTTTTGCCCTAAGTGGGATGGGTATGCCCAGACGTGGGTCCCTTGCTCACTGTGGCACTGGATTCAAGCTAGCCTGGCTGAGGAAGGGTGACATACCCTGAAACCGCTCCCAGGATGCTTGTTTCTGGTCCAGGGAGGACTTGGCCTGGCAGTTCGGTCTGGACTGTTACCATGGGACACAGGGTCAAGACTGATTTACATATGGCTGGGTCCAAGCTGGGGTGGATTAGTGGGCAAAAGAACGATGGATTTAACCCAGATCTTTTGACTGGGGGAAAATGTTTGCATTGTCAGCATTCCGTCCATCATTTGTTTGCTGCAACACATGTAGTACCCATGGCACGCCCTTAGGAGCAAAGTAATGCAAGGTAGGGCAAACTGCTGCTTTGTGTCTCTGAGGGCAACTTTCCCACAAAAATCATGATTTGCTTTGTACAGTAAATCTTTATACAACACTGTGTGCTGGGTATGAGTCACTTTTGTGATGCAAACTGAGCGCCAAGTGTTAGTAAAACTTGATCAGAATTTCTAAACAGGCACTTGTCAATATTATTAGGACGATTTGTGTTCTTACGGCAAGCTAATGCAAGCGAGTTTCTTTTAATACCAGTCGAAGAGCTGAGGGAGGCATTCTTTTCTGGTTTTCATTAGGGCCTTTGGCACCCTTATAATGCCTCTGATTTTGGTAGCTTGCATACCGCACATGCTTATGTATCAAGTTATTGCTGGTCTTCAGTGCACACAGCCTTAGCTGTAGTGCACAGAGCACCTTTATTGCCGCACATAGAGGAAAAAAATGAGAGGGAACATTGGATTTGATCATTCCTTTTGGCCTCGTAGATGAAGCACACTGCTGAATAAAGGATCAATTTCAGGCGAGCGAGATAGATTTTGGAAAGACCATTCAAGAGAGAGTTACATTAGTTGATTCTAGGGTACCACCCCATCCGATAGCACAACTTGGTGTAGCTGGTGGACGATTGATATTCACTGTTCTTTTGGTATACTATGCACATAGATGTGTCTTTAGCTTATTGTACGAGGCTCACTCATGTAGCTATGAATATTATGTCCCTTTCTACACGCAGACTTACGATCGATCCCAGAAGGGCATGGGTGTCTGCCTTCTTCTAACATTATTGTATGGCTAAAGATAATAAACACAGGCAAGACACACAGCTGAGCCTATCTGTTGCAGTATTTTATCGTTTGAGGCACACGTTCTTGTATTTATTTAATTTTTATTAACACGGGCCTTATGTTTATGTAGATCACAAGTATTTACTTTAACTCGCCTGGAATTTGAATTGCGCCATAATTCTCCAGTTATTTATCCTTCTTACGCTTTAGCATGCAAGAGCTACTCTATGACACGGTCCCATTGTGAATGGTGGGATGTGGAGGGTCCATAAGCCTTAGCAGTTGCCTTTACAGGTAAGCTGACCATATTTTCAACATCAAAACACAGGGACATTCCACAAAAAAGAAGAAGGACTACAATGGTGCATCGACTTGAAGTCACATAATGACATGCTTGACAGCCCTCACAAACATAGAAAACACAATGAGGCACTAAGGATAAATACATTAAGTGTTTGCGCACTGTAGGACTTATTTACAAGGCCCTTGCGCCACTTTTGCGTCAATTTTCCCATGTTGAAAATGACGCAAAAGTGGTGCATGGGGCTTGTACATCTGTCCCCGTGTTCTTAATTAAAGTGCCTTCGCTAGTGGCATAATTTGTGCTTATATAATGAGCCCTACGCTCCCGCCAGAGCTGTTAATCACCATTTGATACCCCGATGACTGTGGTGAAGGGACACCCCCAAATGATCACTTGCCCCTGCACTTTAGTGCTTATAGCCCCTCTGTGAATACCCTAGACCACGGGTACTTATAGTACGGACCGCGGGCCGCCAGCGGCCCGGCAAGCCTTCATTGGCGGCCCGCGGACCTTGCAGACATCCTACCTGTGTTTAACCCCTTCGCTGCGGCGGGAATTCCGCCGCAGCGCTGGGGGGGGGTTTGGGGGCAGCGCGGTGGCGCTGTGCTCATGACGGAGCCACTCCGTCATGAGCCACGGTTGAACTGTGCTCATGACGGAGTGGTTCCGTCATGACTCCGCCCACTGCGCTAATCGCCCGCACAGGTGGGGAATCAGCGCAGCGTGGGAGGAGCGGCGGCCAACGGCCGCAGCATGACGGAACCACTCCGTCATGAGCACACGGCACCCATGGCTCATGACGGAGTGGCTCCGTCATGAGCGCTGAAGGGGTTAAAAAAAAAAATTTAAATAGTGTTAGCAAACACTGCCGGTTGCAGCAGCCCGGACTCTGAGACTCTGCTCTGTGGGGGCCGGGGGATACCAGTGATTGTCAAAGTGGAGATGCAGGGGCTCTAAGAGGTGAAATACAACAAAGCTTTATTAACATGTAAATGGTCTTTTAAAGACCTGTGAAGTACTGGGTGCGGCTGTGTGTGTATAGGGTTGACACACACACGGGGTGAGGTGACAGAGGGAGGGAGAGGGAGACAGAGGGAGAGGGAGGGAGACAGAGTGTGACAGAGAGAGGGAGACAGAGAGAGGCAGTCTGGGGGAGACAGAGGGAGGGAGACAGAGGGAGAGGGAGGGAGACAGAGGGTGACAGAGGGAGGGAGGGAGACGGAGGGAGGGAGAGGAAGGGAGACAGAGAGAGACAGAGAGAGGGAGGCAGAGAGGGAGGCAGATAGGGAGGGAGACAGAGGGAGGGAGATAGAGAGGGAGACAGAGGGAGGGAGACGGAGGGAGAGGGTGACAGAGGGAGGGAGGGAGGGAGACAGAGGGTGACAGAGGGAGGGAGAGGAAGGGAGACAGAGAGAGACAGAGAGAGGGAGGCAGAGAGGGAGGGAGACAGAGGGAGGGAGACAGAGGGAGAGGGAGGGAGACAGAGGGAGGGAGAGAGACAGGGAGAGGGAGGGAGACAGAGGGTGACAGAGGGAGGGAGACAGAGGGTGACAAAGGGAGGGAGGGAGACAGAGGGAGGAAGAGGAAGGGAGACAGAGAGAGGGAGGCAGAGAGGGAGGCAGAGAGGGAGGGAGACAGTGGGAAGGAGAGGGAGGAAGGGAGGGAGATGGAGGGAGGGAGACGGAGGGAGGGAGACAGAGGGCGACAGAGGGAGGGTGGGAGGGAGACAGAGGGTGACAGAGGGAGGGAGAGGAAGGTAGACAGAGAAAGACAGAGAGAGGGAGGCAGAGAGGGAGGTAGAGAGGGAGGGAGAGAAGGAGGGAGAGAGGGAGGGAGACAGAGGGATGGAGAGGGAGACTGGGAGGGAGAGGGAGACTGGGATAGAGACAGAGGGAGGGAGATGAGGGAGGGAGATGGAGGGAGACAGAGGGAGGGAGAGGGAGACAGAGAGGGAGCCAGAGGGAGAGAGACAGAGGGAGAGGGAGAGAGACAGAGGGAGGGAGAGGGAGGGAGAGAGACAGGGAGGGAGATAGAGGGAGGGAGACAGAGGGAGGGAGACAGAGGGAGGGAGACAGAGGGAGGGATACGGAGGGAGACAGAGGGAGGGAGAGGGAGACAGGGAGGGAGACAGAGGGAGAGAGACAGAGGGAGAGGGAGGGAGACAGAGGGAGAGGGAGGGAGACAGAGGGAGGGAGAGAGACAGGGAGAGAGACAGGGAGGTTGATAAAGGGAGGGAGACAGAGAGAGAGAGTCAGAGGGAGGGAGACAGAGGGGGACGGAGACAGAGGGGGACGGAGACAGAGGGAGACAGAGAGGGAGACAAAGGGAGGTGGGCAACAGAGGGAGACAGACAGAGGGAGGAGGGCGACAGAGGGAGGAGGGCGACAGAGGAGGGAGGGAGACATAGGGACGGAGACAGAGGGACGGAGACAGAGGGAGACTGAGAGGGTGACAGAGAGAGACAGGGAGACACAGGGAGAAGGGTGACAGGGAGGGCGACAGAGGGAGGGCGACGGAGGGAGGGCGACGGAAGGGAGACAGATGGAGGGAGACAGACAGAGGGAGACAGACGGAGGGAGACAAACGGAGGGAGACAGACAGAGGGAGAGAGAGGGAGGGAGAGAGAGGGAGAGAGAGAGAGAGATGTGTGTATGCCGGGTCTGGTGGCTCAGTGGACGAAGGCGTCTGCTGCAGGGACCTGTGTTCAACCTCATGGTCACAATTTTTTTTGCTTTAGCCCCGCCCCTCCCCCACTGCCCCTGCCCCCAATGGTGCGGCCCTTGGCCACAAACCACACTGTAAATTTGGCCCCCGAGAGAAAGTTTGTGAGTATCCATGCCCTAGACTATCTGGATCCTACCACCTAGCTACAGTCTGCAAGCTCCAAGGCTGGTTGATAATAAACTGATCAATATCTATCTCTGATAACAGAACACCATCCTCTTAGTAGTTTCTTGGGCAGCTTAAATAGATCATCATGTACCAAACCCTTGAGCCTACAGAATTTAGTTGCTGCAACATTTAATCTTTTCCCTCGGTGTCTCAATTAGTTTGTGTGATAAGGCCTCTCACCATCGAAGGCTTGAGATGAGCTCGGGCCAAATGAGTTCTCTGGCTGAGGTGATTTGTCATTGCTTCCTTTATTTCTGCATTTGCCACATTACTCTTCATCTGCTGCATAATCTGCAGATTTTAACAAAAATTAATTTGTTTCCGGCTCAAACGGTGCAAAACGTACTAAAAACATAGCAACACTTGTTTTGTGATGGCATTTTGGTCTCAAAACATTCATACATGGCACTGCATGTCGCTATTCGGAATGGATGCCCTTAACATGCCCCTTCCTAATACCGAATTGCAAAACCCAAACTGTGATTCGGTAACAAGTTACCCAATCACTATTTCGGCTTTGGACATGCCAAAAAGCCTTTTTGCGTTTGCAAAGGGGCCGATTTGCTGAATCAGCCCATTTGCGACTGGCAAAAAGGTTTGTACATGTGTCCCGTAGCCCTGTGTGCCTGCAGCCTGTCTCCAATACATGTCTTGTGGTGGGTCATAGTTGGACTTTGTGCACCCCCTCTACACAGCCTCACACAAAAGGAGTTTAAATGTGACTGATTTGCCATCCACATCCTGGGCAGGATGGGAGGGGGGAACTGACAATGACACCTTACTAGGCTATGTCCTTTCCTCACAAAAAGGGCTGCATTCTCCCTGAAGAGTCTTAAGCCTTGAGCTGGGAGAGAGGGCTCCCTGTGCACTTAACAGACCCTCTTTGAAGTCACCCCCACTTTAAAGGCACAACTGGGTATAAGTACAGGGTCTCTGACCCTACCAAATCAGACCTCTACCAGAAGGAAGGACTGTTGTGCCACTACAAGGAATGCCACTGTGCTGGACTGCTGCTCTGTAAGAACTACTTTTCTGCTGTTCTGCCCTGCTACCCTCTGCCTTGCTGAGGAAGGACTGGACCTATCTCACTTGAACCCAGAGTAACTCCAAGGGCATGCTGGCTTGTCCCCTGTTCTAAGTCTCAGGGACATCACAAAGGTCTCATCAACTTGCAACAGCGCCTGAACTTTGCTTGCTGCAAGTCATTCCCAACCAAGTAGTGCCAATCCAATTCCTGGACATCTTGAAGTGGGTATAAAGTGCTGCAAGAATCCATACAGCGAGGACGTTGTGCTAATTGGAACCTGCGCAGCTCCCTCGATGCACTGTCGCTGCTAAACGGACTGTGGACCTCGCATCGCTGACTGTGCAGTGCACGCCTCCAGTTCCCGATGCATCACCTACATCCTGTGGTTCGACGATGACACATCTCCGATTTGCGTGGCTCGATGACAATGCCTCGCCTTCAATCCAGCGGTTCAACACATCACCTCTTTGCTTCTTGCATCTTTATTCCATCAACGACCCAACCCATTTACTTTTCACCAGGCCAAGGCTGGTCCCTATATCCGACCCGTGCTCCTTTGCGGTCGGCCTAAAATTTGGGCTTCTCCTTGGTCTAGCATGACCAGATATCCCCGATTGGTGCTTTAAGCTTTTACGTACTACATTTTTATTAATTCTTTAAAAATTCATAACTCCGGTTATACTTATGGGATTTGTGTCGTTTTAGTCTTATTTTGTTCATAAAAGTATTAGCTATTTTTCTAAACTGGTGTGGAGAATGTTTGTGGTGTTTGCACTGTGTTACTGTTTGAAGTGTTGCACAAATACTTTACGCATTGCCTCTTAAGTTAAGCCTGCCTGCTCTGTGCTAAGCTACTAGAGTGTGAGCAAAGGTTAATTTATGGTGTGTATCTGACTTACCTTGACTAGGTTTGTGGTTGCTGCTGGGACAGTTTGCATACCTCTGCCATCCTGAAACCAATTTTTAACAACATGCATATTGGGTTACTGTATACCAAGGATGTTGGTTCCAAGCTTTGAAAATGAAGGGGTAGTACTGTGCTGGTAGATGTCACCCCGGGCAGCAGACTTGTCTGCAAACTAAGGTTGCAACCTAGCATGTGTCAGTTTAATGGGATGAACGACTAGAACTTTCAGAAAATAATAGGTTGACTAAAGAAACTCCAGGATCCATATTCAGATAATATGGAATTAAGTAGTGACTCTGCTGCTGACGAGTATAAGTCACAGATTTTAACATGGTGTACTTTTAAGAAGAAAGTGAGAGACCCGGAAAGGGAATGGATACCAGGCCTGTTTTTAGGTCTCTCCTTATCCAGCATGCATGCGCTGCTCTGCAAGGCTTTTAGTAAGCGCTTTAAACTCGGAACACACGCTCATGCACGTGCTTTTTATTTTCATCACACGCTATTGGCCTTTGCGGGCGTCTTTCTAAGAAAGACAGCACGCAATTGGCCAAAGGCGGATGCATGTCCCGCCTTCTCTCTCTCCTGGCCTAGGGAGCTTGGGAGCGGGCAGCAGCGTGGCCGGGTGCCAGCTGCATACCTCACATCCTTGAGCAGGGGCGCACAGGCTGCCAGCTGGCTTCTGCTAGCTCCCGAGCTCCCTACGACTGCACTCATCCCCTCCCACTCCATCAGGCTGTAGTGGAGACGGAGTTCCATGTACACACATTGCTATGTTAGCATAAGCGCCTTAGATGTAAAACGCCATCTTGCCACTTTTGCTGCTTTTGCACACGACACTGCAGGTAGCTGTTATTATAAGAAAAACTGCTTGCTTGTTCTTTCTTCACATGAGAACGGTCTGTTGTTCACATCCCTAGACGTGCACCGCGACCTTAGTCTGAACACTGTGTGCAGAACCCGTCAAGGTCAAATAGCAATGTATGCTTTTGAATTCATGTTGATCAGCCTCTAGTCATAACACGCACACAACTGCAAAGAACTGAAACTCGGGTACCTTTAATATTGCATTTGCATGCATAATTTAGACACTTTTGGAGACAACCTTTTCCAGACACAGAGCAGAGCTGATCCTGTGATGTGATTCACCTAAGCTGATATTTCCGGTGTGGGGTTCCCCATTCAAGCCTAGAGACCTTCTATTAGTTTTATAAAACTAGCTTACTAGCGAAGGGAGGGTGGCTATATTCCACTATCATTTGTAAATATGATTTCTCCCTTCATTTTCTATGGTTTTGTAACAATGCTGATGGTTCTGTTTTTAATCATTTGTTTGCTTATGTTAGCCAAAGTACTGCACCTTAGGGCACGTAGTTAAAAATAAACATTTGAAACTTTACTGTGTCTCTGATTACTCTTGTTGTGGACTGATATGAGAATGATAACGAAAAGGTGTTTCTGATTCCCACCATTCCTGAGAGTACTCTAAGTCGCATGTTCTGGGTTGTCTAATCATTGGTAGCTTCGAGATGATACGGAGAACGAATGAGACACTGATGCTAGTCGGATAGGGGTTCTGGGTACTGAGGTGAGTTTTTGGTACACCACAATTCACTGAGGTCCTGGTTTCCTGCGCATAGTTCTGTGCATGAGCAGAATTTCTGCAACAAGGCCATGCCGTGTCACATGACACTTCTCGTTTATTTGTTCTCGTCTCTGGCTCCCTTTTTAGCTCCAACGCTAAAATGCCGCACATACAAGTCTCAATTTACGAATCTTTTTACCGAAGCAAACGCATGTACTTTGAGCTAAGCTACACTATAAAGAAATTGAAACCGTCAATATACACATGACAGAGAACGCGCATACGGTAGCAATGGGAGTCTTTCCATTTATCATCAGCCAATGGGTGAAAGCGCAAATTCAGGCATGGGTGTCTTTTGTCACGTGAAGTAGTTCTTTTCCCACAGTTGCATCAGCCGAAGGAAGCCATCACAATGAAGTTGAAAGGCAACTCAATGCTAAAATGGTAAAGCCGGAAGGCTTGCCTCTTACCCTTTCAGCTTCTGGAGGGCGTTTCTGAGGCTGTGTACAATTCTTTCTGTCAACCCGTGGGTCGTGAACTGGAAGCCGGCTGTGAACAAGCGCGAGGTAAGGGTGGAGGGGAAGGGTGTGTACCTGGGTAAGGAGTCCGGGGGGGGGGGGTGTAATATTGACTGCAAGAGGCTTAAGGAACCTGAATGTTTCATTACAGCGAGCTGTGGGGGCCTCTTGAAGGCTGACTGAGGTTTGTGTTCATTGAACTGGGGAAGTTATTGAGACATCATGGTATACTGTAGAAGGAGCTGTGTTGGTCACTTGTATATGTAGGTGTATGGAGGTAAGTAAGGTTACCAGACCTCATGCATTCTGGGAGCGGTAGTTTTAGTATGTTTCCAAACGATTGAGATAACACACTTGAAAACAATCATTTGGAAAATGAACGCCGGTTCCGGAGCCCGTTGTCTCTTATGACATAGAATCATATGGTATGCTTAAATGTATCTTTCATCACGGAAGCTGCTAAGGGTAGTTTGTAGAGGGTCACATGCGAGGTGAGTAGGAGGAGCTAACAGATACAGGTGAGAAGCTGATTTCGAACATACAATAGGCCTGGGCGAAATGTATATAGCATAGAATTTATATAGCTCTTGCGGACCCCGATGAGACGCATAGGCACTTTGTAGATGGGTTGCATCCTACTTTATGGGAGCCAGGTGTTAGTGATTCAGTCTGGTATGATCTCGTTTGTTTTGTAGTTTTGTGTCATGCATTTGTTGTTGTTTTCTCCCATGCAGTTTTGTTGTCCAAATTAAATCCTCTCCAACTGATAAACAGGAACTAGTAAATGACAGCAAATATCTTACCACAAGAATGAGTATTACCTTCTCTAATCTGAACAAAAACTTGCAGCCAAATGTGTAATTGTGGATCAGTATTACATACTTGTACACACCGCACATCTGATTTACATGAGGCCCGTCCAGCATGTGCCGGACTAAGCGTGAAGCACAAAAATAATTTACTTGAATAGATGTTCCCTAACTTCCCGAAGCCCAGACTGCTAACTGATTTTGACTAACTTGTGTGACAAATTATACAAGTGAGATGACAACTATATTGCATACATCATGACTGCTATAACGGCTACATTTATCACAATGTCTCAATAAACATGAATTACCTATAGAAATCAGATGCATGCCATCTAACATCGTGATTCCTCTAGTGAGTTTTGTCCATTGTTTTTAGGAAGTAGGTTGTTACTTACGGTCATTTCTAGTGGGTTAAGGCATCTGCTGTACAGGTGCACAGTAAATCTCCGGGAATAATAGTAATGGTGAGAGAACTCTGGAGGTTAACGCATTTGTGGGAGTGATCTGTGTTTTGTGAGGTCCCAGATTTGAATCAAAGTAGTATAGAAGGTTAATGTGTCTCCTGCAAAGCAAATCATCTAACAAGCCGATGACAGATTTTTATTTTATGTAGATAGGTAAGTGTCTTACTGCTTTTAACACTGGGATCCTTTTGAGATGAGTTTGGTTGGCTAGTGATAAATATTTATTGGTAAATGCAAATATATATATAAATATATATAATATATAAATGCTTGCTATTCTTGTAATGTCTAATAGATATACTTGAATTTCTAAATCCATGAGCATAAATAGACTTGACCTATGTTACATAGAAAGTAAAAAAAACTTTGACTTCTCAGTTTATCTCTTGGTATCTTGTGATTTGACATACTACATGTGCATTTGTTTACCCTGATGGATTGCTAAGTGACCACCTGATGTGAGTGCCCCCAACTGCTTTTCTTTTACCTTCAACACACTGGAATTATGCAGCAAGAGAGAGCAAAATTATGTGGCAAGTTTGAGTAAATGATTTGGCAACAAAAGCCAAATTATGCGGCACATTTTGTGACAATATTACCTAATTATTGGCAAAGCCAATAGCTCTGGCTAAACACTTACAAGGTCCCATAGGCGAGACCTATTGGCTATGCCAAAGCTTGTTATTAACGCTGCTTCCTGCAATGATTTGACTGTGACAAGAATGAATTGGAGAAGTTAAAAAGGCTGGAAGGAGCAATAGTTCTTCAAAGTGTCAAAAATTGTCTCTGATTTCCTTGACAAACACAGAAGGGTAGGATAAGGGAAGGAAGTTTAGGCTAACCTGATCATGATCAAATTTCTAGCTGTGTTGGCAGAGTAGGGCATCCCTTCAGAGAGGGCAGGTCCTCTTCAGAATCCAATGAAGATGAAGGTTTTAAGGTAAAGCAGTGCCCAGCGGAAACTATATTCAGAGATCTGATATGCCAGAAGGTCTAGAAAATTTGGGTAGTAACCTTGAGTTTGCCATGGACTTTGCCATAGACAATGTTGAACTCGGCTCAAGCACACTTTTGGACTTGGTCCTTTCTGCACGGTCCTCCTCAAACGTTTTGCCTTCACTCCTAATTTCAGATCCATTTTTGTTGGCCTTAGGACTCTGAACACTTCACCATTGCTAACCAGCGCTAAAGTCCTTTTGCTCTCTCCCAATACCCAATTTGCATATTTAACGTCAGTGAAAACTGATGCACATTCTTCATCAGATATAGTAGATCAGAAAGAAGTTGAGACATGTGTACTGTTGATGTCTTGGGATGTGAAGCATTACTGTTCCTGAACCTGGTATATAGTAGATCAGAAAGAAGTTGAAGTAGTGAGTCCTGGGACCTATGCAGATTATATTTGTAATGCAATTTAGATTTGAACTAGGCAGAAAAAGCACCTGGATGGTGGTTCTGATCTCATATGTAGGTAGGAAGGACATCAAGTAGTGCCAGTTATTTTTTATCTTCTGCGGCATGAGTACTAAGGCAGAAGATATTTTCAATGTAGCACCTCAGAGACATGTGTACTGTCGATGACTTGGGATGTGAAGCATTACTGTTCCTGAACCTGGTTTGAGTTTTAAACCTGGTTGTTGCCCTTTGCTGTTACTGATGAGCACAAATCCATTATGGTGGAACTGAGCTTTAGGAAGGCTTTGGATATCCAAGCTTGATTGGTGACAAGTCATTCCTTCAGCCAGGTGAAGTCTGTGTGAGACAAAGACTTCATGTCAAATTGAGTATTATATGTACACTCGTGAATGTAGGCCCCGTTACCTGCTAGAGGAACTCACACGAGCTCCATTTACAGGTTGAAAATGACTAATGTTAGTATGGAGCCTTGGTTGGACAGGGGGGCACAGTATATCACTGAATGGACTTGGACTGGGAAGAGCTCATCTGAACCAATTGGGTTCTGAATGTCTAATCAATCTGCAGAAGCTGTGGTTCTTGATGTTTTAATAGGGATAAGTGATAACAGGACTCTCAATGATCTTCCCCAGAAATGAAAGGTTTTTGATTCAGGGGTAGGTTTTTTCAGCCAATGGGGTCCAAGTTAGTCTGTTTTGACCAGGGCTTGTATCTGTGTAGCCATGAAACCATCTGGCCAAGTACTTTAAATGAGGTTAGCCTTAATGATGATCTTCCCTATTGATGATATGGCTTTCAGCAATCAAAGGATGTTTCACTGATCATGGGTGTACAACTTGTTGGAGGATAATTTGTCAGTGTTGCGTGGTGGAAAAACAAAGAAGAGATGGGTGGAAAACGTGTACTATTTTACACCTCTGGTAATTAGTCTGGTCTGCAATCTAGTAATTTCATTTGCTCACTTTGCCCTTAGAGACAGAGACCAACAATATATAAATTAGTTAGTCATTGCTGTAATAGCAACAGTCCAAACTAAACTAAACTGCTAGGGCACATCTCCCCTAAAAGGTGTAGGAGAGTAGGATCTGCACTTATGTTGCCCCCACTTTTTTTCTGATGTTAACACTGGTTTCTGGCTATAATCAGGGCCCCAGTCTCTCTGTTCTCTCTAAACGGCTTGGAGTGCATATTAGATGTGCCTTATGAGCCCCTAGTATATGGTACCTTAGGTACCAAGGGCATAGGTACTTTACAGGCCTACCAGGGGCTGAAGCATGTATTATGCCACCCCTGGGAAGCAGACAAAATCTGACACCTCAGGCCTTCTACTGCAGCCTGGGTGAGGTAGTGTTAGCACTCCTCACAGAGGTATAGGTTCCTATATCTCACCATAAACACACATATAAACCTATCAGCCACCCCTATGGCAGGCCCTATCAATCCTGACGGCAGGGTGCTTGGTTTACAATGTGAGGGGGTGCCTCTGCCTGAGCAGGGCCCCTCTGCAGCTGGCAGGGTCTATTCCCTGTGGCTGTTTGTGGATGCGGTTAAACCATATACTCTTAAGTGCATTATAACCTCCCGGTAAATGCTAACTTTGGAATGACTGCATCAAAACATGTCGTGTTTGGTGTAAAAAAACTTGGAATCATACCCCCACACCAGCAACTGGTGTGGGAGTATGACCCCACCCTTCTAGAGGGGACGACATGTATCCACTGTGGAAACACGGTAGAAATCTGAAAGAGCCCTCGCATCACAAAATGGATGCCACCAGCACAGACACTGGGCTGCCCTCCTGCTGCGGACTGAAACTCGCAGTGGAGGAGGCCCAACAATAGGCATCCTGTCACAGGGAGGTGTCACCACCTTCCAGACAGGATTTAGTGTATTGGAGCTGGGTGGGTGCACTCTTAGAGTGCTTTGAAGTCCTGCACTGGGGGAGCAGTACGCTCCTTGGTGCATATGCCAGCTCAAACCGGTGCAGGGGCTACCAGCCCCTGATCTGGCGTGAAACTGGACAAAGGGAAGTGGGTGTAACCACCCACTCCCTGACCCTCCTAGAGGAGTGGTCATAGAGCTAGTCCCTCCCTTTCTTTTACTATAAGATAGGTACACCTTGCCATTGCAAGTTAGATAACCCTGGACGACGCTTTACAAGAAGAATCCTGGCCCTTTGACGTTCCACTACCTCTGGAAGACGGAAGAATCTCCCTTGGAGTTAAGGAGTGACTCCCCTGCTTGGCAGGCACCAAAACTTGAATCAATGGTCGCAAACTTTCCCGCTCCCGCCGGAGTCCGAAGTCCCTGCAGCCCCAGAAGTGGATTTCCTGACTTTTCATTGGCCATTGTGAGTCCCCAGCAGAGCTGAGGCGAGTGGACCCCACGAGTGACTAGGAACTGCAATACCTGAGAACCGAGCACTATTGTTGAGTGCAACCCCTTCACGACGTTCTACAAACTTGTGCTTTGGACTCTTTGTGGCCCAAGCCTCTAGCAGGTTGTGCACTGAAAATCAGAGGCTTACCCCGTCCCGAGTGACCGTGGGCATTTCCTCACAAGGCGTCTTCGTGATCCTTTGCCCGTTGGCTTGTGGGTCCCCTGAAGACTTCAAACCAAAGGGCTCTTCTGGTTGCTCCAGGCCTGCCCTCACTCACCCTCGCTGGGGAAGTCCCTCAGACCTTTCTGGTCTGCACCATTGACTTTATTCACTTTTCACGAGACTTGCTGTTGCCAAGGCTTGTTGGCTCCAATCCGGTTGCCGATACAGCAGTCAGCTGCAGACGTCGTGGGACACTCCGAATCCATCTGCTGGTCATCGTCAATCTCTCCTGGACCTCGTGGGCGAAGAGTCAAAATACCAGGTCTTCTACATCTTGAATCCAGCCTTGGATTCCACCGGACACTTCTTCAGTCGCCGCAAGCAGCAAGTCTTCTTTGGTCTCCATAGAAAACAGCGACGTGACCTGACACCAAAAGACACCTATGCACCCGGCTTCCCTGGGTGAGGTAACTCGTGCACTCCGGTGCCCTAGTGTGTGTTGGCCCTCGAATTACTTACCTTGTAAGTGGCTTGCTTGTAGACTTCCTCGAAGTACCCTAAAACTTAAATAATCCAACCGCGACTTGCTCCATTGTAATCAGTAGGGAACCCGCGACTATGTTCTCACACTGCACGCGTCTCCCGTGGGTCTTTTACTTACCTGCCTTGAGTGGATTAGCGAAGCCCCAGCGATTCTACAGGCCCTAGGCCTTGTCCCCTTTCAAGTCGAGTTTCCTAAACCTCTTTTTTAGTATATGGTCTGGTACGCCCCTAGGGCCCCAGCCATATTTGTGCTTAACGTATTGTGAAACGTTGATATTTGAATGTGTTCCTGGCTTCTAATCTCATAAAGAGATTAGTAGAGTGTGTCTAGAAATAAATACATATATATTTGATATATATACCTGTGTGGTGTCCTTTCATTTGGTAATTCAAGAGATTATAAGGTAAAACACGCTGCTTTACATTCCTCTGAGACTTAGCCTGAAGGCTGCTCTCCACAGCTACCACTAGGATAGCTTTCTTTAAAAGGTTGTCTTAAACCTATCTACCATAAGAGTCGAATTGGACTGTTGCAAGGTGGCCACTATAACTAGTGACCAGCATATGCCAGGCCAACTTCTCACAAAAGGGAAAACTCCAGACAGGTTTGAGCCTTGTTTGGTTCAACTTGAGTCTTGTGGCAGAGCAACGGAATGGACATCTAGACATACCTGTCATACAAAGGGTCCCTTGTGAACAAATCAACAATATGATAGTAGCAGTGGTGAGGGTTTGGTTGAAGTTGAGGAAGCTTGGCGCTCAAGCGTGTGCGATTTGGTGTCACAGAGATCAAGTGTTTCCGGTGCTACCAGGTCAGGGGGAACAAACCCAAGGGAATAACCCCTGCTAATGAGTGGGTCATGGCCCACATCAACCAAAAGGAAATTAAGTCCTGTGCACACGTATGAAAAATTATTGCGTTTTGGGTGTGCCCATCAAAATCAAATAGATGTCTGAAGTTTCTTGTTATGTAATCACAAAGGTCGACATCAGGCGTATTATGAGCAAAATTTCTTTATATTTATGAATTCAGACCAATACAACATGAAAATAAATCAGCCGACACGTGTTTCGTCACAACGTGTAGCTATTGTGACTCATCAGGGCTAGGAAGGACAAAAGGAACAAAAGAAAAAGAGCTAAGAAAATGCAATAAAATAAAGACAAACTAAGACACATTGGGCCACTGTCAGAACGCCGTGAAGAGAAATAAAAAACAGGATAAACTGTGGAGACCAATGTAATGTGAAAGTTGCATATAAATACACACTTGGCGATTCACTTGAAGACAGCAACAGAGAAAAGTATCCAAACAAAAGCTGTCAGAACATTACATCCCCGTGAAGAGAGCAAAAGGACACCACAAGGAAAGTTTGTGGGTGTGAATCAATGGTGAGAACCACGATCATTGGAAAATAAATAATAAATGTAGGGTGCGTACACATAATGTGTGTACGACACGTGAAGCGTAGGATCACATGTAGTGATATTGACAGTCCAATATTAACGTAGATCAGGCAGAAAAAGAGCACCTGAGACTACTGGTGGAAGATAGATCACATCCTAATGTAGGAAGGAAAGTGAAGTACAGCGTAGTGTGCAAGAGCTATATACTTAAGTGAATTAGAGTATACATAAACTTCGCACTTGAATGATAATTAAAACAAACTAAGACACACTTCTATTTAGCAATAATTGTGATGGAAGACGCTAGTATCGCATCAATTTGTCACCATGGCAACGTGATGTGCAAGAGCTATATGCTTAGGTGACTTAGAGTGTACATAATAATCGTACACGAACGAAGATTTAAAACATTCTAAGACACATTTCTATTCGGTAATTATTATGATGGAAGACGCTGGTTATGCATCAATTGTCACCATAGCAGTCATGAGAGAATATTGCTCAATGCAAAGTCCAGAACGTAGTCAACACATGAGTAAATGCACAACAAATGATGATATAAAAATACGTGGAGTGAACTGCAACGTGGCATAACAAGGTACAGGCACACCTAAATTTTGAGGGGTGCTCTAGTGTACCATGATAATTAACAAATGACGATGTAGTCAGGAGAGTGACAGACATTGTAAAAACAGTACAAATTGGTGAGGGACATGGTAGAGTCAAAAGTAGAGAAGGAAAAAAGAGGAAGTAAGAAGAAGTAAGAGCTACCTGTTTGAGGGTATTCGTAATTGTGTCGAAAGGGTACTGGTGGCTGGAACTCGGCGTGAGGAGGAAAATAACTCCCCGCAAGAAAATGAACGGCGGTAAGCCAAAACCGGACGAGTGCGTACGGTTTGATCTGGGTCTGTAATAAAAACGGGGGGTAGGTTGTGAAAGTGAGGGAAAGCAATAATTGTGCGCAATAAAATAGATTAACACGGGGCTAGAGGCGCGTTAGCTTACCAGTGAGAGAGAGATCTCGGATACGGGATCTGCATTGTATTCCAGGGTGCAGGACAAAGCGTCAAGGGTAGTCCGGAAGTTAAGTAAACGAGCAGGGGCGAGTCAAAAGACTAGAATGTGTGGCGGTAGTTCCGGTGCATAAATCGGAAGTGAGGCTCATTAAGGGTTGCTATGGTGAAGCCGTGCGCGAACAAAATAGTAAAGCATTGAAAAATGTAAATAAGCGCGGAGTATAGGGCGAAAGCTAATAGAACAGACTAGCTAAATATAGTGAAGGAGCGTGTGGAATGAGACTGGGTATGGAGCATGGCATGTGGTAAACAGGTAGCAAAAGGAGAAATAGAAGTGGCGATAAATCACAGAAGTGGCAGAGGTGTTAAAAAATAGAATAGGAATGAGAATTGCAAAGGTTACTGAGAAAATGATTTTGGAGAGATGAATATAAGAAAGAAGGGGGGGGTTCTGTAATAGGACAAATCTAAGAGATACAAGTGTAAAACCTCAGTATCTAAAAAAACATAAGTAACAGAACAAGCCACTTGGAGTATCACATGATGCAATGGATTGGTGCTGTATGATGCCAGGTGAGCCACAGGAACGGGTAGGCAACCATATTCAAGAGAGTTTGACGATAGAGAGCTTGCAAAACCTGGAAGAACAAAGAGAAAAGCAAAAACACATATGCAGGTACATAGAGATAAAGGCTGGGTAGGAGGGATCATGAACCCAGAAAGTATTGAAGTTCCTGGTCGATGTTGAGACCATGTTTGACCGATTGAAGACGCATGATCCATGACGCCTCTTGTCTTCTCAATCTCAATTCGCGATTTCCGCCTCTTACACTGTTCCTGGCGATGTCTATTACAAAGAATGATAAACTCTTGCATGGTCCTTGTGTTTTGCATGTCGCTATGTGCGAAGCCATAGGGTACTTGGCATCTTCATTGTGCATCGCCCTGACATGTTCACTGATACGTTCCTTCAGAGATCTGATCGTGCTACCCACATATTGTAGTTTGCAAGTGCACTGCAGGATGTAAACGACAACGACAAAACTGGAGTTGCAGTTGATGTTGCAGGTGATGTTGTATTTTTTACCATTCCAGCCATTGAATTCTTTGGTGCCATTCATGCCCATTTGCAGATTCCACAGTTTCCACATTTGAAAAAACCAACAGTGTGGTTGGTCAACCAAGACGAGATCGCTACAGAGCGTGGTGTTGTAGGACATAGCCTATTGCCAAGAGTTATTCCTCTTCTGAAGGTGATTTGTGGTCGAGCAGTTATGTTATCCTTTAATGATTTGTCGGTCAATAAGGTACCCCAGTGTTTATTGAATCTTTTTCGCATGGTGGTACTGATGGCATTTTAATCCGTGATTAGTCTCACAGTTTGTCTGTTTCTTTGGGGGTTTTTGGTTGTAGAGTCATGACTGTTTGGATGTTGTTGACTCTGTTGGTCGCTTTCTTAATGATCTGTGGTTTGTAGCCACGCTGGGAAAGTCTGTGTTGCATATCGTTTATGCAAATCTTAAATTCAGTATCCTCACTGCAATTTCTCCTCACCCTTGAGAATTCTCCATAGGGAATTGTTTGTATTTGGTGCAATGGATGTGCGCTGCTGGCGTGTAGGATCGCATTGCACGAAGTCTCTTTGCGGTAGAGCTTGCTGTGTAAGATGTCATCTTTAACGTATAGTTCGATGTCAAGGAAAGAGACACAGTTAGTGCTAGCTTGGCAGGTAAATTTCATGTCCATATTGTTGGAATTGAGGTATACACAAAAGGAGTCAAGCTTATCTTGTGAGCCTGACCAAAGCAACAAGCAGTCATCAATATATCGTCCCCAATAGACGATATAATCTGTCCATTGGGCTGCTTTTTTACCCCATAACCATTCTGTTTCAAGGGCACCCATATATAGATTGGCAAAGGATGGTGAAAATTTTGAACCCATAACCACTCCCTTTATCTGTTTGTACCATTGGTTGTCGTACAGAAAATAATTGTTATTGAGTATGATCTCCATCATGCAGGAGATCATATTGGTGTGTTCCCATAATGATGTTGATCAGTGCTGAAGAGATTTGGTCACTACCTCTAGTCCTAGGTCCGGTTTGATGGATGTGTAGAGAGAAACTACGTCCAGAGTAGCCATGATCATATTGGGTTGCCACTGTATGTCTGCGAGGATGCTAAGTATGTGTTTGGTATCCTGTATGTAGGATGGCAGATTCTTGACAATGGGGTTGAGAAAAAGGTCAACATACTGTGATAGTCTTTCTGTGGGACCCCCTATGCCCGATATTATCGGGCGTCCTGGGGGAAAAGGTGCTTGTTTGTGGATCTTGGGTAGAGTGTATAGTATAGGATAGGTAGGTTTGGCTACTTTCAAGTATCGGGCCTCATCTTCATCAATGATACCAAGGGTTTGCCAGGTTTGTATTCTTTTGTTAATGAGATTGCTCAAGGAGCCAATGGGATTATGGTTAAGATGTTCATAGCAGGTCTCATCTTGTAGTTGACTTAATATCTCATTGTGGTAGTCCACACGGTTCATAACAATCACATTTCCACCTTTGTCTGCTTCTCTTATGATGATGTTAGGGTCAGCACTGAGCGTTTTGAGAGCCAATCTCTCACATCTGGTTAGGTTGTCTTTGGTTCTATGAGTTTTGATCATGAATCTCTTTTCATATTTGTCAAGATCCTCCAGTATAAGATTGTACAAAACATCAATGGCATTACCTCCAGGGAGGGTGGGTGTCCATTTGGACTTGGTCTTCAGACCACTGGGGATGGTCCCATATGGATCGATGTCTAGATCTTGTAATAGTGATTCTAAACTGCGTGGTGGATCGTCAGTCTCAGTGATGGACAGGAGTAGATGTGTGTCATTGACATCTTTAATGGTTTGAGAATCCATGTGACTGATGTTATGAGTACTCCCTGTTCTGTTGGTTGGCGGGGGCATGAGTTCAAAGTGTTTTTTGAGTTTCAGATTCCTGACGAATTTGAAGAAATCTATCTTGAATCTACACAAATCGCCAGTTTCGTATGGATTGAAATTGAGGCCTTTGTTCAGGAGAGAGATCATGTTAGTGTTGAGTGGTATGGAGGAGAGATTGACTACTTGAATGTTGGTGTTATCTATTGTTGTTTCTTTTGGTCCCCAGATCTCAGTTTCTTTTTGTATTGTTCGTTTTCCAGATCTTTTCCCTCTACGGGTTTTTTGTCTCCTGTACCTAGTCTCTACTGTGTTCTGGCCCCTCGTCTGATAGCTTGTATCTCGTGTAAAACACTGGAAGTTGTTGGTTTAGGATTGGATTGTCCTATATTTTCTGAATCGCTGTCGCTTGTGAGTATCGTATTGAGAGATGATGTACTTGAGGAGACAGAGGATCTAGAAATATTATCAGCTTCGGTGGGATTGTGAACCAGTTGGTCGTATTTGCGAGCAAAAGTGAAGACTCGGCCTTCCTTGTAATCCGCTTCGTCTCTTTTGAATTGTCTGGTTTTTCTTTCTTTTATGTCGTTCTGGTGTTTAGCTAGGATCTCGTTAAGGATGACGTAATTTTTCTCAGTTGCCTCTTTCAAGTTAAGCTCTTCTATTTTTTTTTCCAGGTTTGTGATTTCCAATTGAAGTTTAGTTACTTTTCGTTCCGCATTTTCTATCAGGATGCGAATTGGTGTTTTTGAGTTATTGGTTAAGGTTTCTTCCCATTTCCCCAACAGGTCGTCATCAAGATCGTCAAATGTTGGGAATATTTGCGAGCATAGTCCTCTAGGGACTCTGTTCAACCTTAGGTATTGTTTCAAGGTGGCGCTGTCCCACCAACGAGAATAGATCTGATGCGACCTTATCCCTATCCATATCAATGAGAGAGAGCTTGAATGAAATGTCAGAAGTTTGTATCGCAATGCGGCTGCCCTTCCTGCAGTATATGATAGTAGCAGTGGTGAGGGTTGCATCACAATTATGGCTAAATAGAAGTGTGTCTTAGTTTGTTTTAATTATCATTGAAGTACGAATTTTACGTATACTCTAATTCACTTAAGTATATAGCTCTTGCACACTACGCTGTACTTCACTTTTCTTCCTACGTTAGGATGTGCTCTATCTTCCACCAGTAGTCTCAGGGTGCTCTTTTTCTGCCTGATCTACGTTAATATTGGACTGTCAATATCACTACATGTGATCCTACGCTTCACGTGTCGTACACACATTATGTGTACGCACCCTACGTTTATTATTTATTTTCCAATGATCGTGGTTCTCACCATTGATTCACCCCCACAAACTTTCCTTGTGGTGTCCTTTTGCTCTCTTCACGGAGATGTAGTGTTCTGACGGCTTTTGTTTGGATACTTTTCTCTGTTGCTGTCTTTAAGTGAATCACCAAGTGTATATTTATATGCAACTTTCACATTACATTGGTCTCCACAGTTTATCCTGTTTTTTATTTCTCTTCACGGCGTTCTGACAGTGGCCCAATGTGTCTTAGTTTGTCTTTATTTTATTGCATTTTCTTATCTCTTTTTCTTTTGTTCCTTTTGTCCTTCCTTTGCCCTGATGAGTCACAATAGCTACACGTTGTGACGAAACACGTGTCGGCTGATTTATTTTCATGTTGTATTGGTCTGAATTCATAAATATAAAGAAATTTTGCTCATAATACGCCTGATGTCGACCTTTGTGATTACATAACAAGAAACTTCAGACATCTATTTGATTTTGATGGGCGCACCCAGAACGCAAATCAACAATATGATGGGTGTAATGCTTCACCTATTCTCAGTTATTTGTGACTACATTGGGCTTTATTAAGTTCATGACTTTTTTTTATTGTTGATCACTACCGAAAGAGACTAAGCATGCGCAAATCAGAGTTCGTCCTGTTGTGATCGGAACTGTTTAGCATTAACTTCTAGACTGCATCCTCTCTGAATGAGAAGTCAAGCATCATAAGGATATTGGATGTGGGCATGCTGTTAATGTGTTATATTGTTATTTTTGAAGTGGGTGAATATTGGGACTGCAATGGGGTTTGCAGTTTTTATAGCCCTAAGATGAACCCTTATTCTGTTACAGGCTTTGCTGATGACATATTTGTAGGGGGGTAGGCTTCACTTTAGTGATCAATGGCCTGTGTCTCTTGTGGAGTGTTTCCAGGGCTGATAGGTCTTTGAATTTCAGCATCTGCCACTATTTCTTTCTTGGTGTCTAATAGAGTGTTTGCTATCCATGAGCTCCTGGCTGACTATAGTGCAGATGGTGTGGCCTTTGCAGAACTGGTTGTGACATGAGCATTCACATCTGCGGTTGTCAGGAGAATGTGTCTGAATTGCTGAAGCTGTTTCTTGGCTGGGGTGGTATGTGATGGCAAGAAACATTAGCATGTTTTGGAGTGCATCTTTTGGGAAGTCTACAAAGGACTCATATGTTGTTTTTGCTGGGTCTGGTTGACCTCATTGGTTTGGAGATATGTAAGTTAGGTCAAAGGAGTAATGTCATGATTAGTCCAGTTTATGAAGAAATGTGTGTGTCAGGTAATATTTCTCCAAAAGATTTAGATGACGTTGAAGATATTTCCCTTGGAATGGGTAGCAGTGAGATAATTCGTGTGATGAAGACATTGGTCAGTAAGTCATGTGGAGGCATCCTTCATGGTTCCTTCTTACGAGTCACCTGGGAGATGTATGATGGCAAAGAAGAGTTTCTTCGCTGAACTTATGGAGGCTTTGTGATGAGGTCTGATATCTCAAGGTTGAATATGGCTATGTGATTGCTAAATGTGGTGGAAGATTATGCCCTTAATAATGGGGACTGCGAAGTAACAGGAATAGAGCTCGAAGATTTCGAGGTATGATTGGCGTATGGATTAGCAGGGCTAAGATTTCAGGGGAAGGATTGCTTTGCCTTCTCCTGGTTGGTTTACTGGTTCGGTTTGCAGTATTGTGTACATGTGCAAGACTTGCCCATCCACAATGTGGAATATTGTTGGGCTGAGCCAGGTCTCTGTATTAAAGGTATGCATTCAAGTTATAGGAGCTAATGTGATTAGCTCTTGCATCCATCTTTATAAATTCACATGGTGGTCAATGCACTATTTGCTTGAATTGGCTAGCAAGTTGTGGGGTTGCTGGGCCATGTGGCCCTTCGTGCTGCTGAGGTGTCTGTGGCACTCTTCTAGGCATGTGGAATGCTTGTTGGGTCTTTTGAGTTGGGTTCTGGGCTAGGAAATAAGCTCCTATTGACCGGCAGGTTTTGGTGTGCTTAAATCACATGCTGGTGGATGCCAGAGAGCTGTTTGAGATCCACTTAGGTTCAGTAGTCTTCAGAGGAGCAGCTTCATTCTAATGGAGCATACATCATGCCTCTTTCTCTGGCGGAGACGTGAATTTCAAAAAGTTTAGGTATTATTAAGTTTCAAACCAGCTAGCACACAAGTGGTAAAATCCAAATGTTGTGATGTAAAGCCTCATTCCGCGTCACATGGCGGACATGCCTAAAATGATCACATCATTCCTCAGGTTTACTTAATGCCACAAGTGTAAGTGTACTTTCTGGTTTACAGGGCTGCCACGTTGTGTGACTATTCACCTTTCAAATGCACTAATGTAGCGCTTTTCTCCTGGTTTCAACGTGAACTCTACTGATGAAGCGGGAGCAATGTTCATCCTTTAGGGATTTTGTTGCTCCACAACTGGACTTGATCAACATGTAAATCAAATATGAAATAACATTTCAGAATTAAATGTAGAGCATATTATGCTTTATATTAAAGACTGACTGGTATTATAAAGAAAACCATGAAGGTATATTGAAAATGTAAAGGCATAACAGAAAGCAAAATAAATGGCCAAGAGTCGGTCAGTTAGTTATGTTTCATATAAAAGCATGAAGTTCTGAAAAAAATACAAATAATGAAACAGAACAGAGTAAGATTAAGCTCAAGTAATTAAGTCATAAATCAGAGGTCAGACAGTGTTGCTGTCTAATTTTTTATTTTACAGAGTTTTATGTAGCGCAAACGACTCAAATCGGATATCAGAGCGCTTTACATAGCACCAGTTGCATTACATGAGGACACATTCATTTTTGTTAGGCATGGGGAGATTAAGTGATTTGCCCAGAATCACAGGATGTTCAGCGTCATTGCCGAGACTCAAACCCCGTTCCCCAGATTCGAGGACCACCGCCCTAGCCGTTAGGCCAACTCCTCTCCCCAAAGAGCAGGGGTCACTGTGCCTGATACCCTCTGGCTATGGCTAATTTTATTAGGTGAAATACAATAGGGTTCGTACATTTGGTGTGAATGTGGAAAGCTGAAGAAATCCATTCCAATCATGTTAAAAAAAGAACTATACAGTTTAAAATCACATTTGTCAGCACTATCCCACAGATTTATAGAATGCAGTTTCCATCTCTGGTGCCCCTGTGACACCTTATAGTTACTACAGATGTTGTTACAATCAAGGTCAAGTTCTTATGAGAATCACATTATGGTCCCAATAGGTGAGCCATTGGGAAAGCATCCACTATGCTAACACAGCATGAAAACAAAGTTAAAGAACGAAGCATCATGTTCTACATAAGAGAATGACATTGTGTTTCAAATCGTTGTTTACAAAATATCCATATGCTGAATGCACAGTATGGAAAGGATAGAAAGATAACTGCATGCAAGAAAAAGATTGCGAAAGGCAGCAACAACCTTTTCGTAATCGAGGCCTTCATTATCAATGTTAAATAAACGCAACTTCTTAACAGAATATCTTGACTTTATTATGTGGTAATTACATCATGTTAACACGATTAAGCATTATTAATAAAACAGCAATACCAGCGCTTCAATCTTTGCTAGAAGCTGTTCTCAAAACTGAGAAGGCCGGTCCCTCAGTGAATGGGCGACCTCTGTGTTGATCATATGAGGAGTCTGTATGTCACAAGAGGTATACTTTGGATGCACCGCAACACATATAAAGCCTAGAACAAATACTCAGGTAGTGGTGCAACTCTTCTCTGTGCATATGTGATGCCATACATTTTATGCAAAAAGAACAATTGATGGACAGAATACAGAACAATGTCATACATTCACCCCAGTACAGAGATCTGGGCCTAAATCCATCGTTTTTTTGTTAACCATGCCATTCCAGTTTGAACCCAGCCATATGCAAATCAGTCTTGATCCTGCTCCCCATGGGAACAGTCCAGCCCGAACTGCCAGGTCCTCCCTGGACTGGAAACAAGCATCCTAGGACCGGTTTCGGGCTTTCAGCCCTCATCAGCCAGGATAGTTTGACTCTAGTGGCATGGAGAGCACGGGACCCACATCTGGGCATACCCGTCCCACTCGGGGTGACAAATGCAAAACAAGCATTTGCAATGCAATAGGTCTCGCATTTATAAGAGTTTGTGCTATTGGCATTGTAAAATTACAATGCCTTTTATTTATGTTTTGGTTTTAAAACAAATAAAAAGCATTGTCATTTACAATGTCAGTAGCATAAACTCGCATAAAAGCAGTGTGTGGAGTGCAGCAGTGTGCGGCGTGCAGCAGTGTGCGGCGTGCAGCAGTGTGAGGCGTGCAGCAGTGTACGGCATGCAGCAGTGTGCGGCGTGCAGCAGTGTGCAGCGTGCAGCAGTGTTTCGTGTAGCAGTGTGAGGCATGCAGCACTGTGACGTGCAGCAGTGTGCGGCGTGCAGCAGTGTTTCGTGTAGCAGTATGAGGCATGCAGCACTGTGGTGTGCAGCAGTGTGCTGCGTGCAGCAGTGTTATGCAGCATGCAGCAGTGAGTAATGCAGCAGTGTGTGGCATGCAGCAGTGTGCCGGTTGCATCAGTGTGTGCCGTGCAGCAGTGTGTGGCGTGCAGCAATGTTTCGTGTAGCAGTGTGTGGCGTGCAGCAGTGTGTGGCGTGCAGCAGTGTGTGGCGTGCAGCAGTGTGCGGCGTGCAGCCATAGCCAATAGGTCTCGCTTTTGGGACCTTATAAGTATTTAGTTATGCAGCACAATATCCTTGGTGCAACAACATCAACTGTTGCATGGCTGAACACTTATAAGGTTCCAAAAGCGAGACCTATTGGCTATGCCAATGCTTGTATTTTATTGTTTCAAATGATCATTCAGCACCCCGGCTACTGCTATTGGAAGGCCTGCAGGGGGCCTTGGCCAGCAGACACAGGCGGGAGAGAAGAGCAGGCCATGCCAGGTGTGAATGCAGCTTATCCTTGGCTGTGTTGCTATCTGGAAGGCGTGCAGCGGAGCACACGCCCAACACTTCATACAGGGGGCGGGGGGTATCAGTCTTAGTGAAACGTTCCATGGGAGGTTATCTTGAGTCCTTCAGAGGGTGAGCTGGGGCATGCGTCTTTTATCCTTTTACAGTACCTCACCTCTTGATGGTGAGTGCACACCCAGCTGGCACGTTCGTGTTATAGCCACTCAGTTATTTGCCAATGAACCAAGAAAATCGCTTCAAATACAATTATTGTAACGTGTATTCAATCCGTTTTCGGAAATTCGAAAACATCTCTATAACAAACACCAAAGTTCAGTGTTTTTGTGCAATAGCCATTTGGATTTCATTTAGCTGTCCCTGAAAACAGTAAGGGCGTTGTTGTCGATTGGCTCTGGGTTTATTTCAAAATGAGTATTGGACTTGGTTCTTATGTCACACACAAAAAAAAAAAAGCAACAGAAAAACGCAAACGCCTGCTGTCAGCGTATGAATTTCCTTTGTGAACTAATTCTTCTTGGAGTTTGAATCAGAAATGGAATCAAGCCAAGTGATCCATCGATGTAATCAAGATAAAAATGGAAGTCCTCCCTCTATTACTTTTCCGACATATGCACATAACATATACTAATGCGCACTTAATGGACACAACGCATAACTATCTTAGAATGCAATCAAACAAGAAAGTCCATAACATAAATCCCTCTTAGTTGGTACAATCTAAATACATAGGTAGTATGATATATGCGGACAGCCCTTGGAAGAAGCTACATGACGGTTATTTTGAAAAAGCGACAGCACCTTTAAATGTACTTACTTGATAGAATGCCATCAAAACAAAGTGTAGGTAAGATAGCCTCGCCCCACCCCTTCTCATACCTCTAAATTATCCAGAGGACATTAGTAGTAGTAGGTAGTAAAGCCTACGCGACTGAATGACACGTTTAGCACAACTGAGAACTGCTGCTTGAATAGGGAATGCTGTGCAAAATATTCTCTTTATAATAGCATCCTGCTCCTTTAGACACGCGTTGTCTTCTTTGCAGTGGGAATTTTTGCACAGGCAGGATTCCGAGTGCTATCAATAAGCCATCTTCTTATGTTGACTTCTGCCCTTGTTTCTAGTTACAGTCACATGGAGCAGCTGATAGCTTCACATTCCCGTCACCCCACCCCAGAGATGAAGGCTGGCTGCAGTTTTATGGCAGGCTGCCCTTCCTGCCCGAGCGGGGTGTGGAGGCCATAAACGCAGCTTGGAGTCTGGTTTGATCTCCTGTAATCACAGGAAGTGCTTGTCTGTTTGCTCAAATGTTGTAAATTCCAGAAATGTGCTTTCTCAATGGCTGTGAATTTCCAAAGGGCACATCAAGAGGACAAGAAAAAAATATATATATTAATTTGGATATTCAAGTCCCTAACCCCATACTTAAACATCGGTCTGTACATTGCCCAGTGTAAATCCTCAATGGAACGTTGAAGCTAAAATGAACGGACCAATCAAACATTTTTTATTGCAAAATACATTCTTGTGCTTAAGGTTCTTCAACGTCCAAAGGTTTTTGTGAGTACTACAATGAATAGTTATCTCAAATTTCCGTAACATTGAGAAGTAATATGTTATGCATCTCACAAAGCCAGCCTCACCCATTCACACAGCGCTACTGTTTCTTAAAAGATGGATAAGGAAGTCCCTTGCACTGACAAATTTAAGACTGAACAATATGGTCGTTTTGCTGTTGACAACAAGTTAGTTTCTTTGCGTAATTTGAAAGAAAACGGGGAAGAAAAATTACATATTAGGACAGGTCACCAAATATATCCTCTATTTCGGAAAGATGATTTCTGCACTTAACATCGCTACACTAGTGTTATTGTATGCCAAAGTGGAAAGCATAGGTCCAAACAAATCTATGTGCCTCCCCCCATACATCTTCATTACAGTTAAAAACATCTAGGAAAGAGTCTCTCGGTCCAATCGGCCACTTCACACCTCGTGCACACACTAGGCATTGCAGCAAGTTCCCCGTGTGTTTACACCACCATAAAAGATGCTCAGGGGACCAGTCACCTTTCCCAAGTCTGATGTGTACATAGTGGCATGAATTCTGTCGCTTGATCCAAGAAGGATTTCTACAGTACTGCGAAGTACTGTTGAGGCAGACACTGCAACTTTCATAAAGGCCTCTGTACCGTCTTCTGGATTTTGAATGCCATGCGCGAGAAGACTTACTTTTCTTCAGTTCCCTCTTTGAAAGAGGCCACTTTCTCCTGCAGAAAACTAGAAGTCGTCCAGGTTACGATTTGCTTTCAAAACCAGACAATGAAATCGTATTTTGGGGAAATGAAACCACTGCATGGGATCCTCACCCCTGACTCGTGGGGGTACAGCAGTATTTGCAATTATGTGGTATAACAGTAACACTGAGACCACATCTTGAGCTGTTGAGCCCCCAGGTTTATGCACTCTAGTGTCGTGTTCTGACGAATGCTTGCTGGTAGCAAGACTTCTTTCTTCACTGCCTGTCCACCGCAGTCCTCGCGGGTGAGATCAAAGCATGTCCAGGGCCCACAAAAGGCGTTCTTGCACCTTTCTTCGGTAGCCTAAATGTCCCTTATCTCTAAATGCCCTAGGCATGTTTTTGTGTGTTTTGACCCAGTGTTTTGATTGCTCAACTACAGTGTACTTTTTGTGGTTTGAGTAATGGCAGCTGCAGTCCGAAATGCATGCAGGATCCTAATCAAAAGCAATTTCACATGGATCAAATTACAACTGTAAGCAGTTGCCCGCCGTTTAGCGATGACAACTACCTGTACTTACTATTTTGTCTCGCGGATGATGGAAAACATTACTTGCACAGTGTTGGTATAGTGGGAACTGGGCCTTATAGATTGCCCATGATCTATTAGAACTCCAGTCCTACCACTCTTGCACCACCCACAATACCTTTGTGTGAAGAATACTCTCTCAGACGCTTGCACTCCCTCAAACTGCTGAGGATGGGCGATCTACTCCGAATGGAGAATTCATTTCACTTTCCCAATTTGTAGTGGGGGAGGAATACATACCACTAGAGATATGCTATTACAGATTGCATTTGGCATAGAATGAAGGTTTGCCTACCTTTCCAGGTGAACTTCCACAATTTAAAGCCATTGCATTGCTTTTAGAAGTTGCATCCACTAAAGGCCTCGTGAAAAGGCTATATTCTCTGCATGCAATCTGAAATGCCCACCCATACCAGTCCTCAGCCTGTGACAAACTGAACAATGACCTTTGTCAATCCATACCGAGGGAGGATTGGTCCTTCTATTGTGCTCAGCCCGAAGCCCCAACACCCAATACTCGATTGAGGAGAATTCATTTTAAGTTCCTCTATAGGATCCGTCTCACCCCTCCCAGCCCGATAAAGAGTAAATTTAGGACTGATTCTTGCTGCTACTGGTGTCTCACCATAGGCTGGCTTCCTGTACTTAGAATGAACTTGTCCCCCTACCAATCAACCACTTCCGGTGGAAAGTGTTTGATACGTTTTTTTAAAAATGGTGGAACACTGTTCCACTAGACCCTGGAATCGGTGTACTGGGCCTGTCAGCCAAGTTCCTGCTGCAGAGCGGGGATTCACGGCCCTGGCCATTTCACTGGCTATGAGTCGGACGGCAGGTCACTGGGGGCGCTGTTGCGCCCCCACTCCGAGAATACATTGCTGAATTATGTGGTTTACCCTCAAGAAAATTTCAAAATGTACACTAAAACACCGCCCTCCGATTCACGTCCACTTTGGTCTCTTTAGACTGTACCAGCATATGCAGTCAGACGGGTGGCATTAGTTTTAATAACGCTGTCCTGCGGTGCCCCCAACAACTTTGGTATCAGTGCCTCCTCGTGCATGCAGTCTTTCTCCTCGTGTCCTTAATGCAGAATATTTCGTTTATTATACTGCTGGCAAAACATCACACGGCAACAGAGCACCTTACAGAAGATGGAGGCAAACACGGTCAACACCAAAGCAAAATTAAGCCTTGAGCCACTCTTAATGCAAATAAAACTATCGCTGCTTGCACGGATACTTGCACTTGCAGCAAAGATTCACATCTATTCAAAGTATGTAGGCAAATGTATAGGTGTACCACTTGTTCCTTCCACATTTAGACGAAAACCTGCTTTCCAAGTAGGGCTTACCGCAATGGCACTATTTAAAAAAAACTCGGAAAAAGAAAATGTTTGATCAAAAAACTTCCGATTCCAAGGTCCTCAGGTTGCACACAGTTTTCCGCAGCATGTGCATCAACTCACTGAGCCACAACATTACAACCTTGTGTTTGTTTGCAATCCATGGTGAAACGGAAGGCTGGAAGTGTGGAAAGCTGCTAAATCTGAAGAGGGTGGGGAAAGAAAGGAAGGAAGGAAGGAAATAATAAATACTGCCTCAGCGCTGCAACTGTAGGCCTGTGTGTTGAATGGCACATTTAAACATGGCAACTGAAACAAAGCACAACAAAAACAAAATACATCGTGTGAAACTAGAGGACGAATGCAGTCATCGCAAAGTGACACAAAAGGAGATCGCCCGAGGTTAAAAATACACTCGTCTCCTTTCACGGAAGGGGTGGGGGGCGGGGGGGCTAGTTCGAAGCCAGGCGTGCTCGAGAAGCAATTAGCAGCGAAAAGGGAAGTGAAGGGAGGCGGACGGGCGGGGGCGCAGCGGATGAGGGCCCAGGAGAGAGACACTAAATCTGTCACGGTAAATAAAGGTGCAGCGCTGCCAAACTCTGCTTCTGGAGCCCGGCACCGCAGGCGCCTGGCCTGCCAGCAGCAGGGTGCTTAAATCAGGCACTGACTGCAGGACACGAGGCCATGCAAAGGTGCTGCTCGTAACCTCCGATGGCCGATTACATGGGTCATCATCGGCCCCTCAAGCAACGGTGAACCCAGAGACTCGGACAGCCCAAAGGAGCGGATAATCAAGGCATACACCGTATACAAGAACGGGGGATTTACGAGGTGATTCTGGGGCTGTAAATTAAACGTCCCGGAAATTCCTCATTCCCTAGGAGGCCCTCAGGGTCCGAATTGTGATGCCATGGCTTCCGATCACTGGAATCAACCTGTTGGTAAAGGGCAACTCCGGGAGTCGGATTACTGGTCAAAAAAGAAAAAAAGATAATGTCTCCGTGAGCCTTGTGCTCGGCTGGCGCCTCGGGCATGTTTACTACGGGAACACATGGGAATGCAAAGCCATTAATCAAGCAGGATGGCTCTGTCTCCCTTCACGCCCAGGGAGGAGGGAAATGCGAGCAGAGCATCAAAGGGCTGGGTGAGAAGGGAGGGGGGAATGCAAGGGTCAAAGCGCGAAAGTGAAAGTAATCGAGCAGAGCATCAAAGGGCTGGGTGAGAAGGGAGGGGGTAATGCAATGAGCAGAGGAGCAGCTGTGCACGTGCATGTGATCGTGCACTCAAGGTTTAGGCCAGCCTAAAGACTGTGGGTAGCACTTTGAAAATCCCACATATAAAATGTCTCTTCGAGCCTTTGGCTCAGCGAGACCTAAAGAACAATTGATGGACAGAATGCAGAACAATGTCATACATTCACCCCAGTACAGAAATCTGGGCTTAAATCCATCGTCTTTTTGCTCACCATGCCATTCCAGTTTGGACCCAGCCATATGCGAATCAGTCTTCACCCTGCGTCCAATGGGAACAGTCCAGCCAGAACTGCCAAGCCAAGTCCTCCCTAGACTGGAAACAAGCATCCTAGGACCGGTTCCGGGCTTTCAGCCCTCATCAGCCAGGATAGCTCGACTCCAGTGGCATGGAGAGCACGGGACCCACGTCTGAGCATACCCGTCCCACTCGGGGTGACAAATGCAAAGAGAACAATTGATGGACAGACTGTAGAACAATGTCATACATTAACCCCAGTACAGTGGCTGGGTCCAAACTGGGTTGGTGTGGTTAGCAAAAGAATGATGGATTAAACCCAGATCCTTGTGACTGGGGGTGAATGTTTGCATTGTCCAGCATTCTGTCCATCAATTGTTTCTTTTGCATTTGTCGCCCTAAGTGGGAAGGGTATTCCCAGACGTGGGTTCCGTGCTCACTGCACCACTGGATTTAAGCTAGCCTGGCTGATGAAGGGTGATGCCCCGAAACCGGTCCCAGGATGCTTGTTTCCGGTCCAGGGAGGGCCTGGCTTGGCAGTTCGGGCTGGACTGTTCCCACAAGAAACAGGGTCAAGACTGATTTGCATATGGCTGGGTCCAAACTGGGGTGGTGTGGTGAGCAAAAGAATGATGGATTAAACCCAGATCCTTGTGACTGGGGGTGAATGTTTGCATTGTCCAGCATTCCGCCAATCAATTGTTTCTTTTGCCATATATTGAATGGCAATTTCACCCTTTGTTGCACTCAAGATTCAGGTCTTACGCTCAGTATTCATTGACAAGCAAAAGTTTTCTAAGCACTGTAAATAACAAGTGTTATTATGACCCAGGTAAATGGTTCTTAATTCAGCAACTTCAGAAAGATGGAAGTCTGAGTTGGCCTTGTTGCTTGTTCCACGTGTGACCTGTATATCACAGCAGATGCCAATGGTGAAAGTTTTATTCACTGAGACATCTTGCTGGTATAATACGCTCTCTCCTGGAATTTCAGATCCTCCATGTGCAACACTCATGCATGTTCTTAAAGATACCCATCAGCCTGCTGTACAGAGACATTTTCTACAACCAGATTAGGTAGTACTGTCTTTCCAAAGCCTTGCCTTCTTCCTTTTATATATCAGTAAAGCTCCACCTCACGCTTCTGCACAATTAACCAGTTAACCGCCGCAACTGTAATTGTTTGTTGTTTGAATACTGTTATTTTGCGTGTCTTTGTTTTGTATTTTAGTGCTGTTTTATTATTTCTTACAATGTTAGATATTTAGATTCTTATATGGTAGCCTCTCACTATCTTTCCATTTGATAGTAGCTCAACCAGTCTTCTACCAATGTAAGTACTTTCTCTTTTGCTCTTTTCACAAGCTGTCTGGTGGTGAAAGACCTATTGTGGGCTTATGATGGTCTACATTGGGCTTAAAGCTGGTCCATTGTTTACCATTGGTTTGCTATACTGTCACTCTCATTTACTTGCTGTGTTTGTCCCTCCCCTTGATCAAGGCCCCTGTACCATCCTTTTGCATTGCCTACTTGTAATCTTCCACTGCTCACTTTTAGACAGGTACTTTTCTTTCTTATTCTTTCTTTCAGCACTCCACTAGAGGGTATGTGTTTTCAAGCACTCCCCTTCATGTGCTGCTTCCCTTCCCCAAATATCGACCCCCACATGCTGCTTGGTGTTCTCTCTCTCCTCCTTTCTCCTGAGCACTGCTCTCTCGTGTGCTTCTCCACATGCTTTCTGTTGCTCTCTCCCTCATGTTCTGTTTTCCCCTCCTCCCCCACCTTCCTTTATTTTTATTTTCTCCCTGCCACCCCGTTGCTTCCTCTCACCTGCTCATTATTTCTCCCCACCCTTCGCAGGCATTTAGATGTTTTCCCCATTTTAAGGAGGGCCTGCCAACTGTTGTTTACTGCTGGGTGCTTTGCTACTAAAGGCTGCTTTCGTGAAATTAACATTTCTCTTTTTATTTACTGATCTAAATGGCGTTTTCTCTCTTAGATCGGTCAATCAACAAATGGCACTCGAATGCTACATCGCATTTCTTTCGGCTGATGCTTCAGGGTATCGGAAACAACATTTGCAAAGCCAATAGGCCCAAAATGTGGGACCTAGTGCCTCTAGCAATGCTTGATTTTAGTTGTCTTGATACAATTGCCCTTTCGTTCCAAGTTGTTATGTTGACGTATGCTCTGATGCATGTTCTTTGCTGCAGTATGATATTTTGGTCATTTTTAATTTGCCATTTTAGACCCATGGTACACACCCTATATTTACTTCTGATCTGATATAATGTTGTTTTGTTTCTAGACTGTGGGATTAAACTTCTCTTTAAATTCTCTCGAAGTGGGTTCACAGTGACTGGTACTCCATCATGTCAACAGAAGCAACCACACCCTTACAAAATCTTGTTATTTAAACTAATTTCTCACCACAATTTAATTGACAGGGGTTAAAAGGGGCATGTAGGCCAACTTGTACACTAATTGTTGTACCTATATCTCTATGATAGTGTCTCTCGCCATAATAAATCTCTTTCACGACACTTTAACATGGATGTCAATTACTCAATTTACCTATGACCCTCTTATATAAATTGCGTACAACTAAATTGCAGCGCTAAGTGTAATTGTAGAAGCTTCGGTAAGAGGTCACTCGACGGTCAATAAACTAATCTAGAGTAAGCAAGACCTGTTTTTAATGTGGGTTGGCTGTAATTTGATTTTAAATAAACTTGCATTGACACGTCACCTGACCCCCAGATGTCGGTTAGCCAATACACAGGGACCCGTGGTTGTTGTACATTTAATTTGAAGTGAATCAGCTTTGCACTGTGTTGAATGAAGGTTTACAGTAAATGTTAATTTATTTGTTCGGGCGACTGAAAGCTTTTATGCGCGATGCACGGCAGTTCTAGAACAGTGTACATATGATTAAATATTTTTGGTTATATCTAAAAGCCTGGTCAATAGAAGGAATAGTTGGTGGTTTATTTGAGAAATTCACCAAATAAGCCACAACGCAAAACGCCACGTGCAATATTTTACAAAGCACTGTGCAGAAGGGTCATTTTACGCTTCCTGGCACCTTTCAGTTATCCTTTCAAGAATGTGCCTGTTTGAAAAATCACACTGCCGCCCTGAAACCAGGAAAGTAAGTGAACGTGGAACCATTCCGTCCCCTGCGTGATAAAAAGCGAGCGAGCAGGGACATAAACGGATCTTCAAGAGTGAGATAAAGAGATTCAAATGGAGGGTGATGAAAGAGAGAGAAATTAGGTGGAATCAAAACTAAGTAGCCCTGGCATTCGGCAACCTTGACATGATGCACTGGCGGCAAGCTCCTTTTTGTTTTATACAAATTAAGCACTGAATTGGAAAGCAGTAATGTGTTGTAGTTAATGGGTGGTGAAGAGTAAACCTTCAGGAGAGAACCTCAAAACCAGTTTGATTGGCTTCACAGTGGAAGTTAGGAGAAGGAATCAAGAAAGCTAACAAAAATGGGTAGCAGTGGCCATCATGTTTAAGGACTACATTAACATTTTCCTTGCCCAACTTTAAGGTCACCAAACAATCAAACCTACTGTCGTGGGAACTACTAGCATGTACACACACATCTATTACCCTTGTGATGTGTGTCAGACCCCAAGGGCCGATCTGCCACTTCACAGTTAGCTCTTAGAAGAGTATTAGAGGTTTTCAACATGCGCTGGTGATCCAGCGGTAATTACCTGGTAATTTCCCTATTCAAAACCACATCACCTATGGTTTACCGCTGTAAAGGGTGAAAAATGATGGATCTTTTGATGACCGTGTTTCACCAAACAGGAGACTTTACATATATATAAAAATTAAATGCAAACAATATTAGAGGCAATAATGAGAGTGGTGAGTTATTTTAAAGGGTTTTATTTTAAGTCAAAATTTAAGGTTCTCTGACTCTTTATTCATTAGTCAAATATCAATCAGGTTACAGAATTGAAAAATAGGAAAAATAGCATTAATACAGAACATATTACAGTCTGCATATAAGCATCACATATAGGAAGGGAAATGTGGCGCAAATTGTCAGTCAAAACTCTTAAAGAGTTTCTAAGAAAAAGAGTAAGTCTTACAAGGTTAATCAATAATTAATAATGGCAAAAATATCCCATAAAAAGAAATAAATGCAGTTTAGCACCTAAAATCTAAATCTGTTCTGATCCTTTCAGCTCTTTCCCTCTGCCTCTGCTTCGCTGTGCTAGTCTGTGTCTCTGTCTCAAGCTGCACCATAGCCCCCACAGAATGCAGCCCCTCCCTGTCTCTGTGTCCAGCACAGAAACTGGGCCTGGCCCTCAGAAAAATGAAAAAAGAAGAGAGAGGCAAAAGGCAAGGCAAAAAGGCACTCCTCCCACTTGTAAGCCATATTTCAAGTAAAAGTATACTTGCTCAGTCCTCATAGCTGGTCCAATCAGAACTTCAAGACATATCATCTCCCCATGGGCTGACTGGATACGTCATTAATCAGGCTTGTTCCTGTTCAAATTTCAGTCTTGTGATTTATGAAAAAAAAGTGTGTTCTTCTCTCCACGTTTAAACAGTCTACAAAAATATGCAACATTGTGTGAAGGTCTAAGGAAGCTGTAACACATTCCAATGTAATGTTTCAAGGGCAAACTTCAGTTTGGCTGAGTCCACTAAAGCAAACTAAAATCAGGTGGTTTTCTACACTGTGAAACACAATTCAGCACATTTGTACTCTTGCAAAAATACATGATGCCATTTTGAAAGTACCAATACATTTTCTAAATTAATGTGCATTCTATAGTGAGATTACATATGGATTAATCACATATAAGCATGGCTGTCAAACTAATTAAGCATGTTTTCACATAAAAGCACTTCCAAACTGAAGCCCTATATTTTCATCTTGCTTTTCCACAATCTGCGTGCCATTTTAGAACTCATGTCTGCAGCTTTTTGTCATATAATAATGCATACATTTTATAGGTGAAATCTAAGCTCCATCACTGGCACATTCCCAGCATGAATATTCTGTGGATTTAGATCAAGCTACTCTAAATTCTTTCAATTAGTTAACCTCTGCCATCTCACTTCTAGCCCCTTTCAAGACATCTCACCCTCACAGAAGTAAACTGTCCACGCTGTGGTACATGGACATTCTTCAAACGCAGAAACATTGCTGCAGAAGACTAGAATGAAAGTGGAGAAAGGATTATAGTAGGGAAGAAAAAGAAAAGTATAAACAATGTTTGGCTGATTATAAGTCCTTACTGACTAAAGAAAAATCAGCAAATTTTACACAACAATTTGAATGTTCTAAAATTCCAGATAGTGATGAAATTGACCTCTCTCCTGTGTAATAATCAGGTAAGCAGTAGTCAATCTTATTGCAATTGTTTTGCAAATTTTTGACATAAATAAAGAAATCTTCCCTGAAGAAAATAAGAACTCCTCGTCAGGTCTTGAGCAGGCTACCTTCATGGAATTTTCTGCAACTACCACTAACCAGGTAATATGCAAATTCGATCTGCGAAGTTCGGTTCCCCACTGGACCCATGCACCCCTCCAGTGACCAAATTAGCACCACCGATCATTGCCACCAGTCTTACAAGTATCTTCAATTCAATGTTCAGAACAGGATACTTTCCAAAATGGTAGCCTCTATACTTCCACTAATAACAAAACCTAGTCGGAATCCGACAGAACCTAACATCTACCACCCAATCTCTCACCTCCCGTTACCTGCAAATATTGTAGAAAAGGCTATGAATCAACAGCTGGCACATTTCATACAGAATAACCTTCTTCTGAATCCCACACAGTTCGGATTCAGAAGTGGCTTCAGCACCGAAACTGCCCTGATCAAAGCTACAGAGTAGATAAGGGCCGCCCTGGATAAAGGAGGGAGTTTAGTCATTGTCCTACTTGATCTATCGGCAACCTTTCATATGGTCAATCACAATTAACTGATAGACTGTCTCCATGACATTGGGATCAAGGGGGCTGCACTCGCTCTGTTAAGATCCTTTCTCTCAGGGCCAGAGCAAATGTTGGCTCTTGAACAATTAGTTTCTGAACACTTCTCCTTGCCCTGTGGGGTCCCTGAAGATTCCTTTTTGACAATCAGACTTCTTTTTGGTCCCCATCTTGGTGGCCGGAGGAATCAGGAACCCTTCCAAATCCTGTAGGGAAGGCAAGAATCCTAATGGATAACAAACTCACTTTTGGAGCCAAACAGGAATTTGCTCTCTTCTGGGGCTAACAAACTGATAGTCCAAGTTTTAAACATGCCAAATGTGATGAAGAAGCTTTATAACCTGTACATCCAAAGCATGGAACCTCCATCCCTCTCACATTAGATCGCTGTCCAGGCTGTTATCTTTCAGGAAAAAATTACAAAATTGGCTTTTCTGTAACTATAATTTCTCCTATCCTTTTAGTGGAGTTAGTGCCAGGACACCTCTGGGTAATCGTGAGCTTTAAAACTCACTTTAACATCACATAACTTTACATAACGTAACGTAATCTAACATGACATAACACCAACTGGCACAAAAGTGTTCCTCTACCAAAAATCGACAATTAGCCCATTTCAAAAAGAAGCATTACATTTCAGGCTCATAATTAGAAGCCTTCCGAGGTTTAGATTCATAGACGCCTCCAGTCTATCCCCGGGAAGACAATCATAATGTCATAAGATGTAGTGATGTCATGGATAAGAACTAGGGTCGTGTAGTCATGACCACGTAGAATCTACAGGGATTCTATTTTAGTCAGTTGCTGGAGACTGGGATACTGGAAGCAAGTGGACTGCTCTGTGTCCATGTAATGAATCTCTCAAAACAAGATTAAGGCTTTGCATCATTACAGATTGGCGACGAGCGCCGATGCGACCCCACGCCTGCCTCAGCTCTTATAATTGCGGTAAGAGCGCTTGCTGTAAACTGTCATTATTGAATGAAGAAATCGGCGTGATCATCACAAATCAGAAATACACAAGAAACTGCCTGTATATGTCTGCCTGTGTAACGCGCTGAGTAGAAATCGCGCTGAATAACTTTAAATAAGGAGAACTGCTTATCGGTGCAGTGCGAGGAGCAGAATTGATTGCTATGAATGTGAGCATGTGCAAAGCAAATCTCGCGTGACTTCGCCTGATATGTCACAATTGGCGGCCATCTTAATTCAGGCAAAAGAAAATAACGCGAGAGTTCAAAAACTCGGTGGCCATCTTGGTGTCAGGCAAGTTTTGGGACATTTCACTGAAATACCACATGACTCCATCTTAAGATCAGGCAAAGTAATTTTCACACAGTTTTAAGCAAATAAAACGTAATTAAACAGCTAAACAACTTAATTACAATCAAATTTAAAAGTATTAAACAACTAAATAACATAATATGGGTACTATATTAGTAGAAGAAGGTGAAAATTCAAACAGGGTGTATACACACAGACACATAGATAAACAAGAAGAGGAAAGTGTGTCCAGCGCAATTTATAGAAGACCATTACCATCTGATATTACAGATGAGCAAACAATTGCTCAAAGATGGGAAAAGTGGACAAGACGATTTGAACATTTTCTTAAGGCAACATGCAAAAAGTATACCGATGAGCAAGCAAAAGATCTACTACTCAATTTAGTGGGTGATGAAGTGGAAGATATTATTGTTACATTCCCAGATGCATATAAAAACACGTACGAAGGCATCATGAAAAGTCTGAATGAAAGGTTTGACCCACAAAGAAATGTAGACTGTGAAAGATAAATTTTTAACATGACATGCCAAACAGACAACGAAACAATTGATGAGTTTGTAAACAAATTTAAAAAATTAGTCATGTTCTGTGAATTTGATAAGTTCAATAATGAAGAAGCTGTCAGTTTAAGAGTCATTCAAGGAAGTAATTCACTAGAATTCCGGAAGAAACTTCTTCAAAAAACAATTTTGCTTATGTCACGTACTGAGGCTCAAGCAAAAAAACATGCAAATAACATGGAACAAGGAAGAGTTAAAACATTAGAACAAGTTCACCAAATGACAAAAAAGGACAACAAAAGAGAAGAAAAAGATAAAAAGAAAGATGAAAAAACTAGTAAAGTGGAAAAGTCAACAAACTTCAAAAAAGAAATGGAAAAGCCAACACTTTTTAGAAAAGAGAAAAGAATATGTTATAGATGTGGACAATTATTTCCACATATGAATACATGTCCAGCATTTGGACAACGGTGCAAAGAGTGTGGAAGGATGAATCACTTTGCTGCTGTATGTAGATTCAAAAGAAAGGATGGTGGAAAAATGTGGAAATGTCAAGGAAGTACAAGGTATGTCAGATAAATGGAAAGTGTTGAAGATTCTTCCGCTGATGAATTTGAACAAGAGCGTTTATATCTAATGTCAGAAGGAAGTGAGGGTGAGAAAATCCATTTGTTAAAAAAAGAAGATATTGAAAAAACAGCTTCTGTTGACATATTAGTAGGATCCCAAAAAGTTCTGTTTGTGCTAGATAGCGGAGCAACGTGTAATATCATGTGTAGGACTGAGTATGACAGAATGGAAAAAAAAACTCCTCTGCAGATTTCTGTAAGTAGCTTCTTGGAACAGTTTGACAGTTCTCATTTATTTGTTTCAGCAAATGTTTGGTTCCTTGTCACCTGCTTGCCTTCAGGGTGGCTCATACAGTGTGGCATCCTGTACTTTTTCCATGCATTTTGACCACTCAGGTGCTGAAAAACTCTGACAGAGCACCATCAATTCCGTGCACTTTTCCAATGCAAGCTTTTCACTTTTATTTTCACTTTGATTAGATTCAGATGTTTCAGCTACGGGTGCAAATGATTTTTCAAGGGACCACTGCAAACTTTTTGGATTCCCTTTCAGCCAGCTTTTTCCTACCTCCGCTCGTAGGCCCACAACACTAATTTCTTCTTCAGAGGCTGCATCTGACTCTTTCACCCTTTGGATAACGCTTACATCTGAGTCAGTTTCCACTTTTTGCTTTTCCAGTGCCACCTCAGTTTTCTCTAGTGCTGCTTCAAACTCTGTGTGTTCCCTTACAGCTTGACTGACCCTCTTCTGTGGACGTTTGACCACTGCTGGCATTTTTTCTTGAAGAGGAGCTGTTTTATCAGGGGGACACAGGACCATACGTGTGTGAGAGGCATGCACCCAATTTGGAAGGCCACCACATTTCACAACAGTCTTTGCCAGGATCATTTGGAACAGGCCTTTCCATTTCACAGCATCTCTCAGATCAACGTTTTGACACCATTCATTATATAGATCTTGTGTAGCAGCTACAATCTGGTGAGAAACTGCACGTTCCACATCAGTCAGACCTTCACGGCACTGGCTAGTCTTTTCATTAGTCGTTTTCACAAGTGCATTTGCATGTAAATACTCAAGCAACTTCGGTGATGCTGAAACACAGTCTTTTGCAAAGTGTAACTCTGTGCTGCCTTTGTGTTGCTTTATTATGCTTGAAACTTCAGGCAGATAGCTACAATCCACTCCTTGTCCAGTCTGTGGTTCTGAACTCATCGTCTTTGAGACCTCATTATGATCTGGTTTCAGACAAACTGGCAATCTATACCTGGGCATCAGCTTTTGCAATAACACATTTGAGACTAACAGGATACAATATTGTGCAACTGAATTAGCATTTCTCTTTCCCAGGACAACAGTGACTCTCAATTGAGAAATTATATTGCATGTTATGGTAAGGGCAATCAATCTCGAATTTTGGGCTGAGGTAACTGCTGACAGCTATGAATCTTTGACAACTTAATGTATAGGAAGCACAGCATCTGCTGCTCTTAATGTGTCATTGTTACCTTTCAAATATGGTCCATCTACAAAATGGTTGGGCTGAATCAGACGTTCATCATTAATGTCTAACTTTGGTTTCAGGCAGAAATTCATGACATTTAAACATTTAGGTTCAGTTTGATCACAAACAATTTCATTTGCTGGCAGTAAGCTAAATACATTTGAATTTAGATATTTCTTGGTCACAATATTTTCCCAAAACAACTCCACAAAGGAAGCAACCATTACAATAATTGGAAATGCCATTATTATAAACTCACTCTTTTTATGACTGACATCTACCACAGCTACTAAATTAAGACAGCTGGGCATTTCTGTGACGTTGGGGTCAAGGGTCATTGGGAAATACGTCACAGACCTTTGAACGCTTTCATGTTTTTGAACAGGCACTGAGAGAGCGCAGCCCTCCCTCTCACTGCACATCGGTGAATTTTCTTATAAATAAACTTGCATTCCTAGTGCCGAGGCGCAACACCTTTTCACTTTCAACTCTAGGAATGTTTTTGTGCAATTGTTGTCCAATGGAAGCAGATCAGACACATCCTTGTGTGTCAGCCTCAGTAAAGGCTTAGCCACTAGGGAAAGGTTTATCAACCACTCTCTACAGCAGCTAACCATTCCCAAAAACATCCTGATTTCTTTCTGAATTTGAGGTGGATTCATCTGGTAAATTATTTCCACTCTCTCTGGTAACACCTTTCTACCTCCCCTTCCTATTATGTGTCCCAGCCATTCATTTTCTTTCTGACAGTACTCCTCACTAGCTTCATGCAATGGCACTGTGACATGAACTTGGCAAAAATCAATAACAGTAAGCCATTCTTCAGCACATGGAATGTGAAAAAATATATTGGCTGGATTCGGTACCACAGGACAACATGGAGAAATGATGCTATTAATCTCCTGCTCTAATCTGTTCTTTTCATTTAGTTTCTGCGAACCTGTGATCAGAAAGTTACATAAACATCCAATCAATTCCATGAAAAATCCTTTTATTGGTAAAATTCCTGCAACGGATGCTGTTCTTGAATACATGTCATCTAATTCTAATTTGAATAAGACATGCTCTGCACATTTTATTAATCTGACATCCTTCTCTGTGAACTCTCTTATTTCTGTGTTCATTATTGCTTTCAAATCAGAAGGTAATTTTTCAACTGTCTTTTCTGAAAACAATGCTACAGCTGTCTCTTGTTGGGCCATTTTAAAATGTACATCCTCATCAGGAATCTGAAAATTAATATTATCTGGTGTACAGTAATCTGTGCTGTTTAATTTGCAAAACAATTGTTTTTCTGTCAGGCCTTGTTTCTGGAAATTATTCACATTTGCTCTGGACAACTTATTTCAATTAATTTTAGCATTTTCCATATTTTGTGGGACAATTTGGGCTTGAAACATTTCTGCCATTGGTACCTGTTTCTGAACTGACATTTGCATTTGCTTAGCTGGCACCTCTGCACCTGCATTTCTCTCTGTTTTTGCACATTTCCTACTGCTGCATCATGTTTAAATTTAAATTTCTTCTTCCAGTGCTCAAATCTGTCACAAAGATGGCAAAAGGACACTTTTCCCAGCAGTACAACATCCATACCTGAATTTGCACAAACCAAAATATATTTATTTCCATCCTGTGGAACACCAAATCTTTCTTGAGCAATTATTACGTCTGCTCGTGAAACATCACCCTGTACCACAATTGTATTCTCTGCAAACAGCTTATTCTGAAAACTTTTCTGTGCAAACCTTCTCTGTACCATCATAGGTTTTTCTTCAAACTCTTTTGGCTTCATTCCCTGTCCAGCACAATAGTAACCTTCATCCTTCAAGTGCCATTCTATCAGCTTTTGCTGTATGTGCACACTGATCTGATCAGAAAATATTAAACCAATAACCAACTGAGTCACAAAGGATCTTATGCTAGTGGGATCTGGACATACTCTACCACTGTGTTGCTGAAACATTAAACACACACTTTCACAAAACTCATGAACCAATTTTAGCTCCTGTTTTGTTCTTTTAATCTGTACCCAATTAACATATTTTCCTGGCACTCTGCCCTTCAGAAAAGTAATCACTGCTTCATTTTTCTCAACAACAAGAGAAAATGATGATGCATTCATGCAAACATTTTTCACTGTCTCCTCGCCTGGCCTTTGCACCACAACATTAGATTCAAACCATAATTCAGTTTGCATGGCAGTGTCAAAAATCATTTCCAAATTAATACAGAACTACTTTAATATTTCGATAAATCCATCAACTTGTGGATACCACAGCATAAGTTTGTCTTTCGATTTCGGGAATGTATTCAGAAATTCTGCAAGTTCACTTTTGTTCCGTGGCACATGAACATGCACCATTTTTCTCAATGAGCAAGCAAAAGCTTCTGCCTCATTCTGCTTATTATTTTCCTCAACTAAATCTGGTGGTTTCTTTTTCTTATCCAGTTTCCTTACTAGGTCTGGTGGTTTCTTTTTCTTCTCATGTTTTCTTGTGCACTTGTCTCCTAATTTCTCAAACCCATTGCATTAAAAAATATATTTCGTTTCTGCAATGTGCAATTGCATTTCTGAAGAACACATTGTCTCATTTGCCTCATCATCCACATATACCCTGATACTTTTCTGAAATGGAAAACTTCCTGAAACAATAATTTCATATTTTTGAGCCAAATTGGTCAGTCTACCATGTGTAGTTACTGCACATGTATTTATTTCCTTACTCAGGGAAATTAATTCTTTTTCCTGACACTGGTTCATATTTTCATGATTTAAATAGCAAGGACTGGTAATTTCTTCATGCTCAAATGTTGAATTTAAAACACTAAGCTGTTTCTCTTTTTCGGGGGCTGGGTTAATTTGTTCCCCCATGCTTTCTATCTTTTTAATTACTGCTGCTTCCTCAAAGTAGGTTTGAAAGATCCCATCTTCAAATATATTCATTTTATCCTGGGCTGTGGGTGCTGTAAACACCATTTTATTCCCATCTTTCAATGCTTGGACTGTCTGGGGCAGTTTCTGTTCAATAATCTGTGCATTCTGAGTTTCTACAACTCTTTGAGCCTTTTGAGTAGGGCCCATATTAATTTGAACAGTCATAATTTGTCTAGGCACTGTCTGTACATATGCAGTTTGTAGTTTTTTCACTGAATCCATCACATTTAAAGCAGTAACACCTGGAGGTATCACTATCAGTGCTGAATCAACAGGTAGTGGGTCAATCTGAAATGTCTGCACATTTCTCTCATTCTGTATTTCTCTCTTTTCAACAGAAGCAGTAGCCACTGTAGTACTTACTGGTACACTATTATCAGTATTTTCAACGGGAACCACATAAAGTGGCGGACACTCAGTTAACAATGCATCCATTATTTCTTCCCCTGAATCATTATTTATTTGAAGCTTTTTATCATCATTAATTCCCTTCTCCGGCATCTGGTGTTTTACCTTTTTATTGTCACTTGCTTTGTCTCTTGCTGCTTTTTCCCACATGCTTAAGGCCTCAAATTGTGCAGCTCTAGATGGTGTCTTTCTTTCACATAACACTTCCCTTAATTTGTCAATAACTTGCAATTCAAAAGTACCATCTTTTGGAAACCTCAAAGGACCCTCTTTTTCAGTAATCTTGCACCATTGGTGAACCCACATACATGAATTTTGTCCCAAATTGGTAGACATAAAATGCACAGGTGTTCCTTCAGGAGCATCACCAACAAAAAAATAATTTTTCACTTTACCACCAAACAGCTTCTTTAAACCTTTAAACAATTCCATTTCTGCAATATTTTAATGCAATTTATTTTCTCCAATCCTGCTACAATTGACAGTTTCAGTCTGTTTAACTCCTGCTACTGACAGGGCTCACTACACACCCACTGTCTCGTCCAGTGCCAGCGTGGCCCTTTGGGACGTCAGTTTTCCTCCTGCTACTAGCCCTCCCTTTACAAAATCTTAAGGCAATCTTTTTCTTATGTTCTCTTTTACTCAAAATCTGTTAGTAATGACATAAAAACGCCACCATTATCTGTTTCGCTAACCAAAGTATAGTTAATGACCTTTTTCACAAGAATTCCGCCTTTCCCAAGAGCAGCGCTTACCTCTGCCCTACTACGGAATCGTTACTTCCGTTGATAAAGTAGCACATCCCTCTACCTTACCCTTCTAACAAGCATTAGCTAACCGTTTCTCGAGAATTAAGACACCTAGTTGGAGACCCAATGCTCCTGAGAAATAAAACCAGAGTTTCACAATTAACCTGAATGCTATTTCATTCACGCACATTCACACGGAAAATGTAGTACATTCACACAGAATTCTGTCTTTCCCGAGAACTGCGAACAGTCTGTCCTACTACAGAATTATGACATACGTTGATAAAGTAGCACTTCCCTCTACTTTACCCTACTAGCAAGCTTAGGGAGCACCTATTACCTTTCTAGTGATAAGCTTTATCGGAATGCCATTTGGACTACTGGTACCTAAGACCAAAATTTCACAGGTAACCTTCGCTATCTTACACACTTCTCTCACACAGAAAATGTCTCTAATGGCAACACACGGCGATGTCACCGAATCGAACCCAGACAATGCATCGTGCAACTTCAATCATTACACGTTTTCCCTGTGTACCTACAGGGCAACAATAATTCCGTCTTTACTGAGAGCAGCGCTTACCTCTGCCCTACAATGGAATCATTACAAATATTCGATTTCCTACATCCCAGAAGTCGTCAAAAACAACATAAAACATGACGCGATTCAAAATAGAATGTTAGTACATAAATCAACAATCAATAAATCTGTCCTATGAAATTACCAAATCAATCATTAAAACAAAATAAAAAACATCAAGTCAAAATGAGCGAACTTTCATCCACAGTCAAAACCCTTACTATTTTTCAACACCTCAAAAAAATACCTGCAGGCACATTAACATTTCACAACCCTATTAATACTCACACCACTCCAGCAATCTCCTTCTTTTATCACCTTTCAAGTGCTGCTTTGCCAGTCTTCAGGTTCTGAGCACAGGAATCATGAATCAGGACTTTATCTAACTTGGGTAATTAATTTCCAGCACTAGGCATTAAACTAACTATGCTCCTTTTGGTGATGGCACTAACCTTAACTCTGCTACCAAAAACTGATCCAGCGGTAATTACCTGGTAATTTCCCTATTCAAAACCACATCACCTATGGTTTACCGCTGTAAAGGGTGAAAAATGATGGATCTTTTGATGACCGTGTTTCACCAAACAGGAGACTTTACATATATATAAAAATTAAATGCAAACAATATTAGAGGCAATAATGAGAGTGGTGAGTTATTTTAAAGGATTTTATTTTAAGTCAAAAGTTAAGGTTCTCTGACTCTTTATTCATTAGTCAAATATCAATCAGGTTACCGAATTGAAAAATAGGAAAAATAGCATTATTACAGAAAATATTACAGTCTGCATATAAGCATCACATATAGGAAGGGAAATGTGGCGCAAATTGTCAGTCAAAACTCCTAAAGAGTTTCTAAGAAAAAGAGTAAGTCTTACAAGGTTAATCAATAATTAATAATGGCAAAAATATCCCATAAAAAGAAATAAATGCAGTTTAGCACCTAAAATCTAAATCTGTTCTGATCCTTTCAGCTCTTTCCCTCTGCCTCTGCTTCGCTGTGCTAGTCTGTGTCTCTGTCTCAAGCTGCACCATAGCCCCCACAGAATGCAGCCCCTCCCTGTCTCTGTGTCCAGCACAGAAACTGGGCCTGGCCCTCAGAAAAATGAAAAAAGAAGAGCGAGGCAAAAAGCAAGGCAAAAAGGCACTCCTCCCACTTGTAAGCCATATTTCAAGTAAAAGTATACGTGCTCAGTCCTCATAGCTGGTCCAATCAGAACTTCAAGACATATCATCTCCCCATGTGCTGACTGGATACGTCATTAATCAGGCTTGTTCCTGTTCAAATTTCAGTCTTGTGATTTATGAAAAAAAAGTGTGTTCTTCTCTCCACGTTTAAACAGTCTACAAAAATATGCAACATTGTGTGAAGGACTAACGAAGCTGTAGGCAGGATTTTTAACAGAGCCCTTTCTGTCAAGATTCCGTCCCAGTTCGATACTCCTCAGGATTCGAGCGATGCTATAGGGTGTCCACCTCTTGACATCCCCAACTCCTGCACTTATGGCACGGAAGGTTAGGGCGATCAAGTGAGGGAAGGGATGGAAGGGAACAGCGGGCAGTAGAACCTGTAAAAGAAGAACACACAAAAAACAAATGACACATATAAGCTGTTATGACTACACTCATAAATTCTCGCTAGGACCAAAGCTCATGCCTACCGGCTATCAGAAACAGACCACTGAATCTCGGTTCCTCGTGCAACCATTTGACTTCGTTCTTTGCTGCTCACACAGCCAGAGTAACCCCATGCAGTTCATGCACACGCTCTACCGGTGAGTAAAAGAAAGAAAAAACATTACATTCCCAATGAATCAGGGCCAAGGAATGGAGTTAGGTTCTGGCTGGTATGAACCCTTCAAATACCCCTGATTATCTCCAATGTATCCACTGATGGCAGAAGACTGATGCATTCATAGTTACTCAAGAGGCACCCCCCCTGAAGTCGGAAGGTAGTTCTCTGAATGTCATTTTGCGGTTACCTCACCGCACACTGGTTAATGTTATCCCCAATTATCGCAGTTCTAGCGAGACTCCGGTTGGTTACGTCACCCCCCTATGGCCCAGGTACCCCCCCCCCAATCTGACACAAAGTTCTGGCAAAAACCTAGCGGTTACTTCACCGCACTCTAGATCCAGACAAGGCTATAGTTACTCCGGAGGGAGACAGACGCTCCGTTGCCTCTTCTCCCGTAATATCCCTTAACCCAAACGGACACAGCGTACTTAACTGGCCGCAGACAAGGATGGCTCCCGGGCGCTAGTGACGCCTGTTCCCGCTGGTGACCTCGGTAGTTTCAAGGTGGTGGGTGGAACAAGCGGCAGCACTCGCGGGTCCCGCCGGCAGCCGCTCACGCCGGTTGGAACGCTTCCTGATTCCGATTATACTCGATGACGGACTTGATCTCAGAATTACGCACGACGTGCAGTGCGTGTAGCGTCTTTTTAAGGTCGCGACTCCTCCTCTAGTCCCGCGGCCTTCTGGGAACTGCAGTCTTTGTAGGCGCCTGAACCCGATTCCTGACAGTATGTCCCCCTGCCCAGCGCCTCCTAGAACCAGGCTTGTCAGGGTGTCGCCTGTAGAAGGCACGGATTCTGGCTGGAGCGTGTACATTGCTGCTGGGTTCCCACAAATCATTTTCAGCGGAGTAACCCTTCCACGAGACCAGGTACCAGAGGTTCCTCCCCCTGTACTTGGAGTCCACAATGCGACTGACCTCGTACTCTAGCCCCTCCTCCGCGGACACAGCCGGGGGAGGCCTCCTCAGCCCCCCCATGGCGGGTTTAAGAAGGCTGCAATGAAAGACCGGGTGGATCCGAAGGGAGCCCGGAAGCCTCAATTTATACGCCACAGGATTGATTCTTTTTACCACTGTACAGGGACCGATATACCTGGGATGGAACATGCTCCGCAGTTTGAATTTTATGTCTTTGTGGATAACCACACCTTATACTGCGGGCCCTCGACTCTGTGGCGATCCTCCCATCGTTTGTAGGTTATTTTCGCCTTCATCAAGTGTTTTCTCACGCTTGCGTGCCCCTTGCGTAACAACCGCATGTGTGTTAGTACCGAAGGTTGGTTGTGTGTACGCCTGGGTATATTGATCGGCAACATCCTGGCGCTGAAACCGTAATTGGCCGTAAATGGAGAGACGCCTATAGAGCTATGTGTTGTGTTGTTATATTCCAGCTCGGCCATCCATAACAAGGAGACCCAGGACTCCTGTGCCTCTTCTGCATAACATCTCAGGTATTTCTTCACGGTTTGGTTTAACCTTTCTGTTTGCCCATCCGTCTGAGGATGGAAACTCGTGGATACTGCTGACTCTATGTGTAGCGACCTACACCACCCCTTCCAAAAGCTAGCTATGAATTGGGGGCCCCTGTCTGACACTATGACCTGAGGAATTCCATGTATCCGCACTACGTGTTGTAACAACAGTTGTGCCGTTTGGCTAGCCGTTGGCAAGGTCTTGCACGGGATGAAGTGTCCCATTTTAGTCAAGCTGTTACCAGGATGGCGGAACAACCCTGATCCACTGGAAGCCCCGTGATGAAATCCACGCTAATGTTCTGCCATGGTAGTTGAGGCGTGGGTAGAGGAAGGAGCTTTCCTCTTTTCTTTGTCGTGTCTGATTTACCCCGTGCACAGTCCTCACACCTGGTGACCCACTGTTTGATATCCGGAACCAGTGAGGCCCACCAGAAGTATCTTTGTACCAGAAGGGTGGTCTTTTGTATGCCAGGGTGTCCTGCTAATGGGGAGTCGTGGCACCAAGCAAACGCCATTTTTCTCAGGGCTTGTGTAGGCACAAACAAACTGTTATGTTGTAATGGAAGCCCTTGCCGGAGGTGTCTCTCGGGATGTTTATCTGCCCATCGATTCCAAGCCTCGGGGTTCCTGTTTTTTCATATAGCGTTCAGGTAGTTCTCGGCATGTAGTGTGCATATCACCTTGGAGGCGGGTATGATAGCCTCTTCCGGGATTTTGGCGTTTTCTTCTTTGGCGAACACCCGGGACAGGGAATCAGCCTTGTGGTTATCCGCTCCTGGTCTGAAGGTGATGACGAAATTGTACTCCTCGAAGAAGAGCATCCACCTCATTTTTCTGGGGGAGAGGCGTCGAGCTGTTCGTAGGTACTGTAGGTTCCTATGGTCGGAGTACACTGTAATCGGGAACCGAGCTCCCCACAAGTAAGGACGCCACTCCTGAAAGGCCTTCTTGATGGATAGCAGTTCTTTACCGGCGATATTGTAATTCCTTTCCACCGGTAAAACTTTTTTGGATAGATAAGCCACTGGGTGCAGCTGTCCTGTGTCTTTGTCTCGTTGAGACAAGATGGCCCCAACGGCCTCGTCAGAAGCATCGGCCTCTACTATGAACGGGGTGTCCAGTTGGGGATGTCTCAACACTGGTGCTGAGGTGAATGCCGTTTTTAGGTACTCAAAAGCCTTTTCGGCTTCGTGATTCCATCCAAAGGGCACACCTTTTCTGAGGAGCCTGGTGATCGGGAGGGCCTTTTGGGAGAACCCTTGTATGAAGCGTCGATAAAAATTGGCAAAGCCCAGGAAACACTGCACTTCCCGAACATTGCGTGGAACAGGCTAATCCTGCACTGCTTGGATCTTTCGCTCCGCCATACTCAGACCCTCAGGACGGAGAATCACCCCTAAGAACTCCACTTCAGACACTCCAAACTCACACTTGCTCAGTTTGCAGAACAAGCGGTGCTTCCACAAGGCCCTTAATACTTGTCTAACGTGTTCCGTATGTTTGCTCGTGGAGTCCGAGTATATTAATATATAATCTATGTAGACTACCACTGTCCTATCTACATAGTCCTTTAACACATCGTTTAAGAAATACTGGAATGCCGCCGGGGCGTTACACAACCCGAACGGCATTACCGTATACTCAAAAAGACCATAACGCGTCTTAAATGCTGTCTTCCACTCATCCCCCTCCCGTATACGCACCAAGTGATATTCGCCTCTAAGGTCTAGTCTGGTGTATACCTTTGCCTCGCGCACTTGGTCCAACAGGACCGGAATGAGCGGTAGTGGATACCGGTTGCGAACAGTGTTCTTGTTCAGCAAGCGGTAGTCACAGCAGGCTCTCAACTCCCCGTTGGCTTTAGCTACAAAAAATAAGGGGACGCGGCAGGAGAACGGGATGGTCTAATGAAACCGATGTCCAAAAAATGGTCAAGATATTCTCTAAGATGCTTGGTCTCTGGTTCTGAGAGCGCGTAGACCCTACATGTAGGGATGGTGGCACCCTCCACTAGGTCTATTTGGCAGTCGTAGGGCCGGTGTGGTGGAAGTTTCTCGGCCTGGGATTTGCTGAATACGTCAGAAAAGAGGGCATATTCGCTAGGCAGACGAACCTCCTTTTCCGCAGCCGAAGCCGCTATGAAAGGACTAGCCAAAGCAGCCGCACAGGACCCCCACCCTGGCACAAGGTGCTCCTGACAGCCCTCGGACAGGAACTGCACCTTCTTCTCTCTCCAGTCTCTGGTCGGGTTGTGAAGGCTAAACCACGGCATCCCCAGGATGACCTCGTACTGGGGTGCTTCGATGATGTTTAGCGCCAAGGTTTCTATGTGACGCCCTTCTCCTGTTCTAATGGTCAGTCGGAGGTTCTCAGTTTGTTCGATGGGTAACCCCGAGGTCAGTGGTTTACCATCCACCGCCAGTACCTCTTCTGGGATGTCTCTAGATACCTTCTTTATCGCCAAGTGTTCCACTAATCCACTATCTATGAAGTTTCCCGTGGCCCCTGAATCCAACATGGCCTTCGCCTTATGGGAGTGCTGACCATTATCCAACCATATAACCAACTCGATGTGGGTTTCCGTGTCTGCCTGTTGGGTGGTAGCAAGGGAAGGGATTCTCCATTGTTTGTCGTCCCTGTTCTCAGAAGTAGCCAACGATTCACTGTGAGGATCAGGGCTCGTGACCGTGGCTATGGCCTTTCGGTTCCGGGAGTTCCCTCCTGGTCTCTTGGGTCAAGCGGGGCATTCCCGAACATAATGGCCCTTTTTACGGCAATACATACAGAGCCCCTGCGTTCTTCGGCTTTCCCGTTCTAGGCGCCACAGGGGAGCACGGATGGCCCCTACCTCCATGGGCTCTAGGGCAGCTTCGCTACCCGACGCCTACTTATTGGCTCTCTCTCCTCGAAACCTCTCACCGCCTCTATCGGCGATGCGCCCGTCCAAGCGTAAGGCCAGGCTCACCAGATCAGTACAGGTACGGGGTTGAGGGTCTATCCTCGCTAAGACGTCCTTTAGCTCGTCACTTAGACCCTGGTAGAACAGAGACATCCTTTTTTCTTCCGGCCATGCTGTCTCAGCCTCCAGCCGGTTGAAAGAGGTCAAGTACGTCACTAGCTCAGTTCTCCCTTGTTTCAGCTCCAGAAGCTCCCTGTCCGCGCTGAATGTGGTGGTACGTCTATCAAATACCCCTTCTAGGGCTGCCCTGAACTCATCCCAATCGGATAAGACAGGGTCGTTGTTTCGTACCAAGGGCACGGCCCAATTGACGGCGGCGCCTGCTAAGTATGAGATGGCAAACGCCACCCTGGAGTGATTGCTCGGAAAAGAGGAAGGCCTGCACGAAAAATGCATTAATATTTGTGTTAAGAACACCTGGATCTTTTGGGGGTCTCCGGTGTATCTTTCAGGGTTGGCTAGCGGAATGGGTGGAGGTACGGTAACCTGAATGGGAGCAGACCCTGTGCTTACGTCAAAAGGGTTTCTAGACAGCCTTTCCACCCTCTCCCAGAACGCTGCTGTTTCTGCCCAAGACGCCGCCAGCTCCTGCCGCACTGCAGCTAGGGCTTGCAACACTTCTTCCATGCTACTGCCCTACAGCACCCCCCGAACCGGGAGGAGCCTAAATACGTGGGTGCGTAATTCTGTCAAGATTCCGTCCCAGTTCGATACTCCTCAGGATTCGAGCGATGCTATAGGGTATCCACCTCTTGACATCCCCAACTCCTGCACTTATGGCACGGAAGGTTAGAGCGATCAAGTGAGGGAAGGGAAGGAAGGGAACAGCGGGGAGTAGAACCTGTAAAAGAAGAACACACAAAAAACAAATGACACATATAAGCTGTTATGACTACACTCATAAATTGTCGCTAGGACCAAAGCTCATGCCTACCGGCTATCAGAAACAGACCACTGAATCTCGGTTCCTCGTGCAACCATTTGACTTCGTTCCTTGCTGCTCATGCAGCCAGAGTCACCCCATGCAGTTCATGCACACGCTCTACTGGTGAGTAAAAGAAAGAAAAAACATTACATTCCCAATGAATCAGGGCCAAGGAATGGAGTTAGGTTCTGGCTGGTATGAACCCTTCAAATACCCCTGATTATCTCCAATGTATCCACTGATGGCAGAAGACTGATGCATTCATAGTTACTCAAGAGGCACCCCAACTGAAGTCGGACGGTAGTTCTCTGAATGTCGTTTTGCGGTTACCTCACCGCACACTGGTTAATGTTATCCCCAATTATCGCAGTTCTAGTGAGACTCCGGCGGTTACGTCACCGTCCTATGGCCCAGGTACTCCCCCCCCCCCCAATCTGACACAAAGTTCTGGCGAAAACCTAGCGGTTACTTCACCGCACTCTAGATCCAGACAAGGCTATAGTTACTCCGGAGGGAGACAGACGCTCCGTTGCCTCTTCTCCCGTAATATGCTTTAACCCAAATGGACACAGCGCACTAAACTGGCCGCAGACAAGGATGGCTCCCGGGCGCTAGTGACGCCTGTTCCCGCTGGTGACCTCGGTAGTTTCAAGGTGGTGGGTGGAACAAGCGGCAGCACTCGCGGGTCCCGCCGGCAGCGGCTCACGCCGGTTGGAACGCTTCCTGATTCCGATGATACTCGATGACGGACTCGATCTTAGAATTACGCACGACGTGCAGTGCGTGTAGCGTCTTTTTAAGGTCACGACTCCTCCTCTAGTCCCGCGGCCTTCTGGGAACTGCAGTCTTTGTAGGCGCATGAACCCGATTCCTGACACTTTCATTGAAAGTTGGAAGAAGAACACATTCCAATGTAATGTTTCAAGGGCAAACTTCAGTTTGGCTGAGTCCACTAAAGCAAACTAAAATCAGGTGGTTATCTACACTGTGAAACACAATTCAGCACATTTCTACTCTTGCAAAAATACATGATGCCATTTTGAAAGTACAAATACATTTTCTAAATTAATGTGCATTCTATAGTGAGATTACATATGGATTAATCACATATAAGCAACTAATTAAGCATGTTTTCACATAAAAGCACTTCCAAACTGAAGCCCTATATTTTCATCTTGCTTTTCCACAACCTGCGTGCCATTTTAGAACTCATGTTTGCAGCTTTTTGTCATATAATAATGCATACATTTTATAGGTGAAATTTAAGCTCCATTCCCAGCATGAATATTCTGTGGATTTAGATCAAGCTACTCTAAATTCTTTCAATTGGTTAACCTCTGCCATCACGCTTCTAGCCCCTGTCAAGACATCTCACCCTCACAGAAGTAAACTGTCCACGCTGTGGTACAAGGACATTCTTCAAACGCAGAAACATTCCTGCAGGAGACAAGAATGAAAGTGGAGGAAGGATTATAGTAGGGAAGAAAAAGAAAAGTATAAACAATGTTTGGCTGATTATAAGTCCTTACTGACTAAAGAAAAATCAGCAAATTTTACACAACAAATTGAATCCTCTAAAATTCCAGATAGTGATGAAATTGACCTCTCTCCTGTGTAATAATCAGGTAAGCAGTAGTCAATCTTATTGCAATTGTTTTGCAAACTTTTCCTCGACTAAGTGAAACAGATATATAACAAGTTTGACATAAATAAAGAAATCTTCCCTAAAGAAAATAAGAACTCCTCTTCAGGTCTTGAGCAGGCTATCTTCATGCAATTTTCTGCAACTACCACTAACCAGGTAAAATGCAAATTCGATCTGCGAAGTTCGGTTCCCCACTGGACCCATGCACCCCTCCAGTGACCAAATTAGCACCACAGATCATTGCCACCAGTCTTACAAGTATCTTCAATTCAATGTTCAGAACAGGATACTTTCCAAAATGGTAGCCTCTATACTTCTACTAATGACAAAACCTAGTCGGAATCCGACAGACCCTAACATCTACCACCCAATCTCTCACCTCCCGTTACCTGCAAATATTGTAGAAAAGGCTATGAATCAACAGCTGGCACATTTCATACAGAATAACCTTCTTCTGAATCCCACACAGTTCGGATTCAGAAGTGGCTTCAGCACCGAAACTGCCCTGATCAAAGCTACAGAGTAGATAAGGGCCGCCCTGGATAAAGGAGGGAGTTTAGTCATTGTCCTACTTGATCTATCGGCAACCTTTCATATTGTCAATCACAATTAACTGATAGACTGTCTCCATGACATTGGGATCTAGGGGGCTGCAATCGCTATGTTAAGATCCTTTCTCTCAGGGCCAGAGCAAATGTTGGCTCTTGAACAATTAGTTTCTGAACACTTCTCCTTGCCATGTGGGGTCCCTGAAGAGTCCTTTTTGACAATCAGACTTCTTTTTGGTCCCCATCTTGGTGGCCGGAGGAATCAGGAACCCTTCCAATGCCTGTAAGGAAGGCAAGAATCCTAATGGATAACAAACTCACTTTTGGAGCCAAACAGGAATTTGCTCTCTTCTGGGGCTAACAAACTGATAGTCCAAGTTTTAAACATGCCAAATGTGAGAAAGAAGCTTTGTAACCTGTACATCCAAAGCATGGAACCTCCATCCCTCTCACATTAGATCTATGTCCAGGCTGTTATCTTTCAGGAAAAAATTACAAAATTGGCTTTTCTGTAACTATAATTTCTCCGATTCTTTTATTGGAGTTAGTGCCAGGACACCTCTGGGTAATCGTGAGCTTTAAAAGTCACTTTAACATCACATAACTTTACATAACGTAACGTAATCTAACATAACATAACACCAACTGGCACCAAAGTGCTCCTCTACCAAAAATCGACAATTAGCCCATTTCAAAAAGAAGCATTACATTTCAGGCTCATAATTAGAAGCCTTCCGAGGTTTAGATTCATAGACGCCTCCAGTCTACCCCCGGGAAGAAAATCATAATGTCATAAGATGTAGTATGTCATGGATAAGAACTATGGTCGTGTAGTCATGACCATGTAGAATCTACAGGGATTCTATTTTAGTCAGTTGCTGGAGACTAGGATACTGGAAGCAAGTGGACTGCTCTGTGTCCATGTAATAAATCTCTCAAAACAAGATTAAGGCTTTGCATCATTACAGATTGGCGACGAGCGCCGATGCGACCCCACGCCTGCCTCAGCTCTTATAATTGCGGTAAGAGCGCTTGCTGTAAACTGTCATTATTGAATAAAGAAATCGGCATGATCATCACAAATCAGAAATACACAAGAAACTGCCTGTATATGTCTGCCTGTGTAACTCGCTGAGTAGAAATCGTGCTGAATAACTTTAAATAAGGAGAACTGCTTACCAGTGCAGCGCGAGGAGCAGAATTGAGTGCTATGAATGTGACCATGTGCAAAGCAAATCTCGCGTGACTTCGCCTGATATGTCACAATTGGCGGCCATCTTAAATTCAGGCAAAAGAAAATAACGCGAGAGTTCAAAAACTCGGTGGCCATCTTGGTGTCAGGCAAGTTTTGGGACATTTCACTGAAATACCACATGACTCCATCTTAAGATCAGGCAAAGTAATTTTCCCTCGGTTTTAAGCAAATAAAACGTAATTAAACAGCTAAACAACTTAATTACAATGAAATTTAAAAGTATTAAACAACTAAATAACATAATATGGGTACTATATTAGTAGAAGAAGGTGAAAATTCAAACAGTGTATCTACACACAGACACATAGATAAACAAGAAGAAGAAAGTGTGTCCAGCGCAATTTATAGAAGACCATTACCATCTGATATTACAGATGAGCAAACAATTGCTCAAAGATGGGAAAAGTGGACAAGACGATTTGAACATTTTCTTAAGGCAACATGCAAAAAGTATACCGATGAGCAAGCAAAAGATCTACTACTCAATTTAGTGGGTGATTAAGTGGAAGATATTATTGTTACATTCCCAGATGCATATAAAAACACGTACGAAGGCATCATGAAAAGTTTGAATGAAAGGTTTGACCCACAAAGAAATGTAGACTGTGAAAGATACACTTTTAACATGACATGCCAAACAGACAACGAAACAATTGATGAGTTTGTAAACAAATTTAAAAAATGAGTCATGTTCTGTGAATTTTATAAGTTCAATAATGAAGAAGCTGTCAGTTTAAGAGCCATTCAAGGATGTAATTCACTAGAATTCCGGAAGAAACATATTCAAAAAACCTATGATTTAAAAACAATTTTGCGTATGGCACGTACTGAGGCTCAAGCAAAAAAAACATGCGAATAACATGGAACAAGGAAGAGTTAATACATTAGAACAAGTTCACCAAATGACAAAAAAGGACAACAAAAGTGAGGAAAAAGATAAAAAGAAAGATGAAAAAACTAGTAACAGAGTGGAAAAGTCAACAAACTTCAAAAAAGAAATGGAAAAGCCAACACTTTTTAGAAAAGAGAAAAGAATATGTTATAGATGTGGACAATTATTTCCACATATGAACACATGTCCAGCATTTGGACAACGGTGCAAAGAGTGTGGAAGGATGAATCACTTTGCTGCTGTATGTAGATTCAAAAGAAAGGATGGTGGAAAAATGTGGAAATGTCAAGCAAGTACAAGGTATGTCAGATAAATGGAAAGTGTTGAAGATTTTTCCGCTGATGAATTTGAACAAGAGCGTTTATATCTAATGTCAGAAGGAAGTGAGGGTGAGAAAATCCATTTGTTAAAAAAAGAAGATATTGAAAAAACAGCTTCTGTTGATATATTAGTAGGATCCCAAAAAGTTCCATTTGTGCTAGATAGCGGAGCAACGTGTAATATCATGTGTAGGACTGAGTATGACAGAATGGAAAAAAAACCTCCTCTTGTTTCGTCAAATGTAAACGTTTTCCAATGGGGTGCAAAAGAACCTGTAACATGTTTAGGGAAATTTGAAGAAAATCTATAATATGGAAAGATATCTCTGAAGGAAGAAGTACATGTGTTGAAAGGAGAAACTGCTGGGCCATGTTTGTGAAGCAATGTCACAGCTCAGTTAATGGGACTATTGGCTATGACGTTTCATATGACAACAGAACACCATATTTTAAAAGACTTTCCTGTCCTGACGAAAGGTCTTGGAAAGTTGAAAGGGAAGACTATTTCGTTGCACATAAATGAAAAAGTGAAACCAGTAGCACAAATGCACAGGAGAGTTCCAATTCACATGCAGAGTAAAGTTGAAGAAGAAATCAATTCTCTACTCAAACAAGACATAATTGAGCCTGCTACGGGTCCAACACCTTGGGTGTCTCCGATTGTCATAGTGCCAAAAAAAGACACGGACCAAATTAGGATTTGTGTTGATATGAGAATACCGAATACTGCAATAGAGAGAGAGAGACATCCTGGGCCCCATTTGAATGACATGATTAGTATTCTGAATGGGGCAACAACTTTCTCCAAATTGGATCTCTGTAAAGGATATCATCAATTAGAAATTGATGAAAAATCAAGATATATTACGACTTTCTCAACACATATGGGTTTATTTCGTTACAAAAGAGTCAATTTTGGTATATGCTCAGCTGCAGAGATTTTTCAAGAAATTATTAAAAAAATTATCAGACCAGTAAAAAATTCAGTGAACTAGAGTGATGATATTCTTCTGTTTGGAAAAACAAAAAGTGAACATGATCAAGCACTAAGAGAAGTTTGTCAAGAGCTTATGAAAGCTGGGTTAACACTGAACTCTGAAAAGTGCGAAATTGGTAAATCAGAATTGACGTTCTATGGTCATATATTCTCAAGTAAAGGAATGAGACCGGACCCAAAGAAAGTGTCATCTCTTGTGGCAATGTCTTGTCCAAAAGACATTACAGAATTACGTTCTTTTCTAGGATTGGCCAGTTACTGTTCTCGTTATATTAAAGATTATGCTACTACCATCTCTTCTCTCAGAGAGTTAAAGAAAAAGAATAAAACATTCCTTTGGAGTAAGGAATGAAATGATGCTTTTAAGAAAATAAAGAGTGACATAGCAGCAGCAGCAAATTTGAAATACTTTGATCCGAACTTATGCACAGAAATTGTGGTAGATGCAAGTCCAGTGGTGCTAGGTGCTATTTTGTTTCAACATAAACAAGGTAAAGATGCCCCAAGATTTTTGGTCTCACATGCTAGCAGAAGCCTGACGGATGTAGAAAAGAAATCAACCGGAGAAAGAAAGTTTGGCGGTAGTCTGGGCATGTGAGCACTATCATGATTTTTTGTATGGAAAAACATTTGTGATAGTAACAGATCATTAAGCCCTCACAACTATTTTTGGAAAGCCGAAAGCGAAGAGACCCCTCAGGATTGAAAGATGGGGCTTGAGGTTAATGGACTATGATTTTAAAATAATTCATAAGCCAGGATAAGAGTATAATCCATGCTGATTATTTGTCTAGGCATCCGACAGATGAGAATAAAATTGAAATGAATGATACAAAAAACCACATAAATTTCATTATTAAGTAAACAGTTCCTGAAGTGATATCTGAACAAGAACTAATTCATGAATGTAACAAAGACAATACTTTAGTGGAAGTAAAAAGAATGATAAACCTAAACAGATGGAAGCATATCAATGTTTCAACGAATTTTCAACCGGGAGTATGCAGAAGAGACATATTTGCCTTCAAAAATATTCAAGAAGAATTGACGATAGCCACTTCTGGTATTCTTATTAGAGGAAACAGGATAGTTATTCCAAGCAGTTTGCAGAGACGTGTCATTAACCTTGCACATGAAGGTCATAGAGGAATATCAGCAACAAAAAGTATTTTAAGCGAAAAAGTGTGGTTTCCGAGACTCGACAGTCAGGTAGAAGAGATTGTGCAGTCTTGTCATTTTTGTCAATGCACCACAAGGGAAAGAACTGTTGAAGAATTACAAATGTCTAAATTGCCAGATGCTGTCTGGTCTGGTCTGGCATGTGATTTTTATGGACCTCTGGATTCTGGAAGTCATCTTTTTGTTATGATTGATGAATATTTTAGATTTCCAGTCGTAAAAACAGTGACCTCTACTTCTGCATCTGTGATTTTACCTATTCTTGATTACATTTTTTCAGCTTGGGGTATACCCAATGTTTTGAAGACAACAATGGTCCACCTTTTAATGGGAAAGAATGTACAAAATTTCTTGAATATATGGGTGTGAGACATAGGAAGATTACCCCACTCTGGCCACAAGCAAATGCTATAGCGGAAAGACTGATGGCCACATTAAAAAAATGTGTGCAGAGGGCAAAGTTAACAGACATTACCATAAATCAAGCTGTGTGTCAAGTATTACGTGACTATAGGAATACACCTCATGGGTCGACTGGAAAGACTCCTGCAGAGCTAATGTTTGGCCAGTCTGGACAGACACGCTTGCCACAAATGCCTTCAAGACCTCCAAAAGAACATACACAAATTACAAAAAGAGATGAGAAAATTAAAGAAAAAATGAAGAAGAATGCAGAACAAAGAAACCAGAACACTGCACCAGTAACACAACATCATAAGCCGAAACCTATTTTCAATGAACACTTTAGAACCGCTTGGAAAGGCAGTTCCTGGACAACTGACAGTGCTACATGTATACACTAATGCCAGATGTTGCACTTCACAAATGGCAATTAAAAACCTAAAACACAACATGCAGATGTAAGTTAATCAGGGACCCATCTCGTGCTCCATTTACATGTGGGATATTTTCCCCAGTCAGCTCCTTAATACTGTGAATAATCTTCTGTGACATGTCATAAAGTGATTCTGTATCAGTATTCAATTGATGTACTTAGTGGACTTTTCAAAAATAAGGGGCCCATTAGGATGGTGGTCCGAAAAACACCCCAACCGCCATGGTAGCGGAAAACAACCGCCCGCCGGTACCACAGCAAAATCGGCGGTCCGATTAGGATCCACCGCCCCCAAAAAACTGACTGCAGTGGTAAGAGCCACAGAGAAACCGCCCGTAGCGGGCAAAGAAGATGAAAACCCATCCACGATGTTCGGATTCGCGGTGGAAACACACCAACATGCCGCCAGGACAGCAGAGACACCGGCCGGAAAATTAGGATATCCCCGATGTGACTGCGCTATGTTCCGCTGTTTCCGACCGCCGCGGTCAAAAACAGTGATGAATGGGAGAGACGGCGGAAGGGCTGTAGCATAGCCACCGCTGCAGACGCTCCGTGAAAAAAATTAGTGGTCAAAATGAAAATACACAACAAGGCCACCAAGTGCACACAGCAAACTAGTCCTGCTCCCAAAAACACCTAACACATCCTAAAGACACACCCTCATGGCAAATTCAAAAAGTACACATCCCATGACAACCCACACAACACACCGGACAGCAATACCCCATTTTGACACACCCACATAACTGGGTATAAAACCAGCCCCTTACCTGACCACAATCCTTTGCAATACTTCAGAAGTGAAGGGACACACACCACAGCTGAAAGGAGAGGCAAATCATCACACCACACACACATCACCACCACTTTTAACCCCTTTGCACATCACACACAATACACATCACCACCACGACCACCACTTCCACACCTGCACCTCTAACCCCTTGGCACATCACACACCATGGCACCACAGAAAATGCCAAAATTCACAGAGAGTGAGTTGAAGGTTATGTTAGATGAGATAATCAGAGTTGAACCACAATTGTTTGGTAATCTGGTCCAACAGACACCATTAGCCACCAGAACACAAATGTGGGTAAGGATAGTTGACAAGGTCAATGCAGTTGGGACCACCCTGCACCAAAGAAATGAAATCATGAAGTGGTGGCATGACCTGAAGACAGTCGTGAAGAAGAAGAGGAGCAAGAACCGTGATCTGGCTCAGAGGACTGGCGGCGGCCCTCACATTCCACTAGAAAACATTCACTTCATGGGAGGAGAAGGTGCTTGCCATACTGCATCCAGAGAGTCTCACAGGAATAGCCGGGGGAGTGCAGGCTGGTAAGTACAAATAAATGTAGACCATTATACTGCTATGTACTGTCTTGCACAACTACAAAGCTACACCTCCCAGGCCCAAGTCCATCTATCTGCACCACAATACCCAACACAGGTCTCACAGATGTAACATTCACTCCATCTGATTCACCCCAAAGCTACACAACATTTACAGGGTGGCATGTGTCCAGGCAACCAGCACCACAACTCCCACCAGGCACCCCTGTCCCACCCCAGAGCAGGATGGAGCACTCATTCCCACCCATAAGCATGTGGCAGCCATTGTATCATCAACCAAACTCACAGATAGGTAGCCATCTTCCCAGGGAGGGCTGTTTGGGGGTGGGAGGCCTGCAATACAACTCCCGCCATGCACCCCTGTCACAAACCTGAGCAGGATGGAGCACTCACTCCCACCCAGAAGCATGTGACAGCCATTAGATCACTATAAACAAACAGGTAGGTAGCCATCTTCACTGGGAGGGCTGTTTGGGGGTAGGAAGCCTGCACCACAACTCCTACCAGGCACTCCTGTCCCACCCCTGAGCAGAATGGAGCACTCGACCCCACCCAGAAGCATGTGGCAGCCATTGTATCTCATCAACCAAACTCACAGGTAGGTGGCTATCTTCCCATGGAGGGCTGTTTGGGGGTGGGAGGCCTGCAATACAACTCCCATCATGCACCCCTGTCACACACCTGAGCAGGATGAAGCACTCACTCCCACCCAGAAGCATGTGGCCATTAGATCACTACAAACAAACTAACAAGTAGGTAGCCATCTTTATAGGGAGGACTGTTTGGGGGCCGGGGGCCTGCACCACAACTCCCACCAGACACCCCTGTCTCACCCCTGAGCAGGATAGAGCACTCACCCCCACCCAGAATTATGTGGCAGCCATTGTATCTCATCAACCAAAACTCACGGGTAGGTAGCCATTTTCCCAGGGAGGGCTGTTTGGCAGTGGGAGGCCTGCACCACAACTCCCACCAGGCACCCCTGTCCCAACCCTGAGCAGGATGGAACACTCACTCCCACCCAGAAGCATGTGGCAGCCATTAGATCACTACAAACAAACTAACAGGTAGGTAGCCATCTTCACAGGGAGGGCTGTCTGGGGGTGGGAGGCCTGCAATACAACTCCCACCAACTCCCCTGACTCACCGCTGAGCAGGATGTATCCCACACCCCCACCCAGAAGCATGTAGCAGCCATTAGATCACTACAAACAAACTAACAGGTAGGCAGCCATTTACCAAGGTTCTTCTGTTTGTGTGTGGGAGGCCTGCATAACAACTCCCACCATGCCCCCTTGTTCCCCAGCTCAACAAGATGGAGCACTCCCTCCCACCCAGATGCATGTGTCAGCCATTGCATTGTACACTTACAAATAACAGGTAGGTAGCCATCTTCACAGGTTTGGGTGTGGGAAGACTGCACTACAACTCCCACCAGGCCCCCTGTCCCACACCTGAGCAGGATGGAGCACTCCCCCCACCCAGAAGCAGTTGGAAGCCATTGTATCACTACAAACAAACTTACAGGTAGGTAGCCATCTCCACAGGGAGGGATGTTTGGGGGTGGGAAGACTGCAGTACTACTCCCACCATGCCCCCTTGTACCCCAGCTCATCAAGACGGAGAACTCCCTCCCACCCAGATGCATGTGTCAGTCATTGCACTGTCCACTTCAAACTAACAGGTAGGTAGACATATCATGCTTTCTTGTCCCACCCCAGAGCAGGATGGAAGCCTCCACCACACACACACAGATGTGTCACAAAACAGGTAAGTAGCCAGTACATGCACCTAGCCATTCTTCTCAAAAAGCATGGTGCCATATGACAACACCAGCCTTCTCATTGCACAAATACACACACCGATCCTATTGCCACTCACAGTGTGCAGACAGCTAAGCAAATGAAACAGTCTCAGCAACCAAAGTGTGACACATCAATTCACATCTAGAAGAAAGTCTGTGCACAATCATGCACAGCACTGAATGCCATGTTGTAACATCCAATAAAAGAAAGATGTCTCCTTGGTTGCTCTGTCCAAAGGGTGGATTTATTGATTAAATGAAGTTACAAGGTGTACAGGTACAGCATATAATATAGATGGTAAGTTCCAGCAAAGGCCCCACCGTGAGCAGCTGGCCTGCTGCTCAGCCTCCAAGGTAATTAACAGTACACTCAAACATACACAGATAAAACTAAGGATGACATCATAGAGACAGGCTGAGCAGCAGAGTACAAGACACTACGAAAGGACAAGGAAGGAGGAAGAGCAGGATGCAACACACCTTCCCCCTTTAACCGAAGAGATGAAGAAATTAAAATAGAGAGCAGAAGAAAGAAAGAACATAAAGCACACAAAAATAAACACCCTCTTCACAATGGTGGAGAGAAAAGGTAAAGACCAATGGGCGAGGGTACCAAGGTTGTATCAACACCATGAGGTAACAAAAAAAGGCAAGCATGACTAAACGTGGTAAAGTCCACAAGGTGACAATTCCACAAAATGGAATGACTAAAAGTGCTTATGGTACACCACTTGACAAAATCCACATTGGAATGAAAATGGGAGGAATACCCATTCTTCACCGGATAAAAATGGAAGTGAACACCTCAATAGATATTAAGCAATAAAGTTTCAGTACCATCAATCATAAATAAAATTTGAACAATATAGAGCACCGAAGTGGTTCAGCATACATAAGCACCAACAAAATTGAGCCCCAGGCTCATCACCAGTAAATATAAATAGAACTGAGTATCTCAATAAGAATAGAACACCTCTAGCGAAGTAGAGCACCTAAGTGGTTCTAAACAAATAATGAGCAATAAAACTGAGCACCTTTACAGCTCCTCACCAATAAAACTGAGCACCTCTATCTACGGCTCTTCACCAATAAAACTGAGCACCTCTACGGCTCTTCACCATTAAAACTGAGCACCTCCACGGCTCATCACCAATAAGCAAAACACGAATTGAGCACCTCAACAAAAGTCGAGCAAACAAATGGCTCAGTAGCAATAAGAAATAAAACTGAGCACACCTATGGCTCATCACAAACACTGAGCACCCTGTGCCCCATCATTAGTAGCATAATCAACTGAGCACCTCAACAAAAGCTGAGCAAAAAAATGGCTCCAGCAAGCATAACAGAATTGAACACTTCTACAAATCATGGCAAGAATAAATAAATATGAGCACCTCAATATGAATTGAGCACAAGAGTGGCTCCGCTTAAAATAAGCCATTAATAAAATTAAATGACTCAAAAATGCATCACCATAAATTCAAATATAAATGAACACCTCAAAGCAAAGATAGCTTGGGTTCAGTTCAGTACAAATAAACTAAAAAGAATGGAGCATTTCAAAATAATTAAAAGGAATCATAAATATAATTGAACACCTCAAATCTTGAGCACAAAAGTGGTTCCAAATTCCAAAAATAAATCCCACACGCACACAAATGCATGAACTAAACTTTAAATTGTAGCAGAAACAGCATACTGCATAACTTAGTTAATATGCAACAGAATAGATCACAAAAGTTTAAACATAACAAGTTAAAACAATAAAAGTAGTCACCGTTGTCAAATCTTGGGTGACAGCTCCTTCCCTAAATTGTTGACCGAAGTGTGAACGAAGGATAATCACCACAATAATAAATCTTTGAGAATGTGGAGGCAAAATGTTTGCCAAAAATAAAACTGTACATACAATTAAGTAGGAAGAGAACCAAGTCCACTATGGCTCAAATGCACACTCAATAACAGGATGAAGGAGGATACCACTTGTTGCTGCGTTAAAACGATGTTTCTGGTAACTTTATTGAAAAGCGCGTAATAACGTGGTTGGCAAAGTGTATAAACCAAAAAGTTCCGAAATACCAATCCCAAAATGGTGGCACGCACCAGTGACGCCGCGCCGGATGGCTCCCGGCATCACCGTGCTCAAAAACGTCCATGACAGCCATGAGCCACACGTCACTGAGGATACCACGGAGGAATGGAAGAACAACAGGAGGCAGGTAAAACAGCGCGCGATGAACATCTCGTGACATTTGCTCGCACTGTGGAACAAAAGCCATTGAATTTAAAAAGGATGCGCATGCTCCCAACAGCCAGACCTCTGTGAAGACCAAACACAAATATGAAATCCCAAATTAAAGGGTCCAAAAACACCTCACCAGGAGCACCGGGGCACCTTTCACGTTCTTGTGGGCTCCTTCGGACTGTCCTCATAAAATCCCCTCTCTCAGACCTCCTGTGCTCCCAAACTTCCTGTAGTCTCCACACATACTCCAGGAACAGCTCTCAGAAACGCCGATCACTCTGCTCCACATAGCTATGTGCCTCCACCAGATGGAGCAGTGGGAGAAAGTTTACTCAAAGTTGACAAATACTTCAAAATTGGGACAGTTGGGTCAAGAGGACCAGCTGTAATGCCCAAAACGATCTCACTCTCAGTTATTTAAAAGTTGGTACAAGGCAAATAAAAGTAGGAGTCAGCAGGACTTCAAGCTTGTAATATTGAATCCCCAAAAATTCAAACTGCATGTATCAAGTATCAGATCATATGAAGCTCAATAAACATCCAATGCGAAGGCAGACTTTTGACATGACCCAAGCAACATACCAATGCTCAACTTACTTCTGTAGGCTGCCTGATGTTATAGACACCGGTGGGGCATTGAAAGCTTTGGCAATGGGTGCAATTCAGTTCCTCTTATTTTCATAAATAGTTCCTTTTCTGCAATTTTGTCACGCGTAGTTCCGTTTCTCCAATCGTCGCCAGTGTAACATCCAATAAAAGTAAGATGTCTCCTTGGTTGCTCTGTCCAAAGGGTAGATTTATTGATTAAATGAAGTTACAAGATGGACAGGTACAGCATATAATATAGATGGTAAGTTCCAGCAAAGGCCCCACCGAGAGCAGCTGCCCTGCTGCTCAGCCTCCAAGGTAACTGACAGTACACTCAAACATACACAGATAAAACTAAGGGTGACATCATAGAGACAGGCTGAGCAGCAGAGTACAAGACTCTAAGAAAGTACAAGGAAGGAGGAAGAGCAGGATGCAACACATGTGTAAGTGCCATGGGGCCAGAGCAGCAAGGACCATATGAAAACAAAGAAAGCATGGTTGGTGGTACAAATTCAGATATGCACATGACATGGCAAAGGTATGCATGAGATAACAATGGCCAGTTCATGCTCAGATGTAACGTCTGCCAGGGCAGAGTAATCAACAAAGAGGCTTCACAGAAAATCTCTGTTGCGCTAGTCCCTAGATGGCAACATGTCCCTGTAATCACAAAATATGCACATGGCGCTTGGTATGTTTTGACACCTCACACCATGGACAAGTAATGCATGTACCTCAACATCATCTCAGGAGGCACAGTAGTGCGCATACAAACAATATGATGATTAGTCAACTGTGTATTGTACAAACAGTGAATAATACACAGTTAACACAAAGCTAGCGGGGTGCACTACAATGACCATTTCCCATCTGACCCACAGGTGACCAAGAACTGACTGCAGAGGACAACACCAGCAACCTGCAGAGCCAGTCTCCCCCCCAACCTCCCCCCCCCCACCAGAACATGGACTCTCGGATGGTGACTCCCGGGATTCAGAGGATCAGGAGCTCGGAGCCGGCCCATCTGGTGTGCCAGGGCGCAACAGGTCCCAGGACCACATGGCCCCCAACACATCTGTAGCAACACCAACCTCTCTGTAGACCCCTGCTGTTACGTCCTGTACGTCCTCCACCACCACCACCAGTGCTGCCTGCAACACTCTCCCTGTCCCAGAGGATGACCACCCCACACCACCAACTGAGGAGGGCAGGGAGAGGATGCGGGGGCCCACTGTGGTGAGGCAACAGGTCCGTGGCAGCAGGGCAGGTGGGAGGGGCAGGGTCAGACACAGACAACCAGAGCCTGGGACCGATGCCCTAGACAACATAAACAGAGTCCTTGGGGCCTATGAACGGGCCCAGGGACGAACGGGACGGTCAGAAGAAGATTCCCGCGAGCTCCTCCTGCTGATGAGGTCCATGGACACCCGCATGGGCCAAATTGTGGACCTCTTGGGCCAGCTGGGGCCGGTACTGAGAGACAGGCCTGCACTACAAACAACACTTCCACCTCCCCCTGGTGGGCTGCAGGCTGACAGTTCATCATCCTCCCCTGCGGCCACAGAGAGGGGTGAGTCCTCAGACCCCACTGGTCCTACAGCAGAGGCCCCTCTGCTAAGCAACAAAGGGGCCATTCTAAGAAATCCCTTGGAGTAACCCGTCGCAAAGCACCTGCCAAACGTCAGTCACAGAGCCAGCCATGATGGCAACCCACTTCACTACTGCATTGACATTATGGACTATCCTTCCCCACACTGCCTTGTGAATGGCATCTGTCTGTTGGACTGGGTCACCACATCAGTGTGGTGACTACTCGATCCTCTCATTTACCATAACTGTCAACTCACTGCTTCAATAATCACCTCAATATAAATGTTCACCCCCTCACATGTCACCATTGTAAATAAATACACATGTCGTTGTTTCTGCTCCGTGTTTAGTCCAGGATGTGCAGTCCTCAGCATGATCACAATGTACCAGTAGTATGGAATGTATGTAGGCAAGGAGAGGCTGAAGGGACCTAGGAAAACACAACAGAACAAGATTCACTAGTCTGGGTGTGGCATCACAGACATCACACAAGACTTGCCATCAAGCAAATCCATCATGCACACATCACAATGCCAACATACTCCTCCTGTAAATGTTCCAGACTACCCTGTCCCAGAAAGATTGTCTGCCACCACTGAGTCAACAACCGGCTGCCGTCACAAAGCACACATACATCTTCACAACAACAGCAACATCATCAGACGATGGGTCTGTTCTACATCGTCACTCACATTCAAGTGAAGTAGCGGTTGATGAGCTGTTGACGCAGGTCGACACCTTCCTCCTCTCCACTGTCCTCGTCACTGGACACGGATTGGTTTGCAGGCGGGGGCCTTGGCTGCTCATCATCATACAGGATCAGGGTGATCTCCTTGCGAATGGCCAGGTTGTGGAGCATGCAGCATGCCACTACTATCTGACACACCTTCCTGGGCGAGTACATCAGTGCACCTCCGGTCTTGTCCAGGCAGCAAGATCGTGACTTCAGGAGACCAAATGTACGCTCCTCCACACGACGTGTCCTCCCATGGGCATCATTGTAGCGGACATCAGCTGGTGTCCTAGGATTCTGCAGTGGGCTCAGCAACCAAGGATGGTTGGGATATGCAGAGTCACCTAGGTGTGAGAAACACAGAGAAACTTTGTAATGTTACTGTGGCAGAGGACAGCATGTCACACACACAGCACGCTATTTGACTATGCAAACTCACCCACAATCCATGCACGCTCAGGAAGCAGATTAGCCATCAGCTGTGATACAATGCTGTTAAGCATGATGTATGAGTCATGGGCTGAGCCTGGAAATTTGGCACACATGTGCGAGATGATCATATCCGCCTGGCACACCGCTTGCACATTTATGGAGTGGAAATGTTTACGATTCCTGTAGATGTGCTCACGTGCCTGTGGTGGAACAAGCCCAACATGGGTGCAATCAATGGCACCAACAACATGGGGGATGTGTCCAAGGACATAACAATCTCCCCTCACAGTCGCCAATTCAGGCCTCCTGGGGAAATGGATATATCTGTCCTTGTAGATCATCATAGCGGACAGGACATCACACAGCACCATGCTGAACATAGGTTGCAACATCCCACCTGCGCTGGACACCGTGTGCTGGAATGATCCAGTGGCAAAAAAATGCAGGGCCGCCATCACCTTAGACGTTGGAGTGAAAGCTGTTGGATATGTTCTGCGAGGCTGCAGGTGGGGCTCCAACAGAGCACATAGGTTCTGTTGGGTGGCTCTATCCAGACGGAATTTCCGGATGATCTCCTCATTCTTCATGTCTGCCAGCACTGTGAAGGGACGATACAGATTTGGTCTCCTCCTTGTTGAGATGAAAGTGGACACATGTTAATGCGATACACCATGAGATGTGCACAACATCTTACGTTTTGACTGACACAACACCAACAATGGCTGTCCTCACAATTGAGTTACAGAGCAGCTTACATGTAGGGACACCTTCAGCTACACTACTCGTCCACTTGACCACTTTCACACAGCAAGTGCCTCCGAAACAACATCTGACTATGAGAATGTGCATAGGGATATGGCCACATCTAGCATGAGCACGCCTGAGAGTATTTCACCCAGCATATGTGTAAAACTGCAACACAACAGTCTCATACCTAGCTGCTGTACCTGACACACCTTCAGACGTAAGTTGAACTTGGCACACATCAACAACACAATGACCACAGGCTGAGCGTAAATAACATGTGTGTGCATGATCCAAGAAAAGAAGACAGTAAAATATGCACATTGTTCATGAAGACGTACATCACTAATTTTCACAGCAGTTTCACACATTGACATTTGTACACATTGGAGAGTCCATGACAACACTGTTCTGGATACATGCCCATCAATGTCACAAGTGACATGTGAGGGAGTACATGCCAATGTACAAAATCACATAGACAAACATGGCATGTGTAGTCAGCAATGGGGGGAATGTAACATTGCCATTGTGTGCACAATCATGTGCCATTAATCATGTGGCCACTAGGCACTGTTGACAACTGCCCATTGGCGATTCACACACTATGATGTGTCTATAGGTGCTGTCAAAGTGCTCCGCCACCCAAATCGCGGTCATACATAATAATGCATGGCCCACATATCACGAGAGCTACTGCCTGGCCCCTGCGGTGTGTCACCGCCAATGCCCAAATCACACTCACGGTAGTGATAGGTATATATGTATTGCCAAATGGTGGTTGAGATGCTCTGCAACCCAAATCACGGTCAGTCTAAGCAATGTATGGCACACATATCGCGGTAGCTACCGCCTGAACCCTGCAGTGTGTCACCGCCAATGCCCAAAACACACTTGCGGTAGTGATAGTGATATGAGTATTGCCAAATGGCGGTTGGCATCCTCCGCCAGCCAAATCACGGTCAGTCTAAGCAATGTATGGCACACATATCGTGGTAGCTACCACCTGGCCCCTGCGGTGTGTCACTGCCAATGCCCAAAACACAATTGCGGTAGTGATAGGCATATACACATGGCCAAATGGTGATTGGCATACTCCGCCACCCAAATCACGGTCATAGGCACCACTGTATGGCACCCAAATCGCGGTAGCTACCGCCTGGCACCAACGGTGTGTCACTGCCAATGCCCAAGACACATGATAGGCATGTACACATGGCCAAATGGCGGTTGGCATGCTCTGCCACCCAAATCACAGTCCTAGGCACCATTGTATGGCACCCAAATCGCGTTAGCTACTGCCTGGCACCAGCGGTGTGTGTGTCACCGCCAATGCCCAAGACACAATTGCAGTAGTGATAGGCATGTACACATGGCCAAATGGTGGTGGGCATGCTCCGCCACCCAAATCACGGTCATAGGCACCCAACTCGCGGTAGCTACCGCCTGGCACCAGCAGTGTGTCACCGCCAATGCCCAAGTCACAATTGCGGTAGTGATAGGTATATATGTATTGCCAAATGGCAGTTGGCAAACTCCACCACCCAAATCCCGGTCACTCAAATCAATGTATGGCACACAAATCGCGGTAGCTACCGCCTGGCACCAGCGGTGTGTCACCGCCATGGACCATGCCCTTACAGCCAATGGGAACCGCAATTGCAGTAGCCTAATGCAATTTTGAAAATCGTGGTAGGCGTGCTCCGCCACCGCGGGGCCGGTCATTGGATGCAATTGAAAGATGCACCACCGCGGTAGCGCCCGCTTGGCTCCTGCGGTGTGTCACTGCCATGGACCATGCCCTTACAGCCAATGGGAACCGCAATCGCGGTAGCCTAATGCAATTTTGAAAATCACGATAGGTGTGCTCCGCCACCGCGGAGCCGGTCATTGGATCCATTTGAAAAAGGCTGACCTGGAACACCAATTGCTGCAGCTTAGAACCACTGAAACTAGCCCAGGGGGCTATATATGTGTGTGGAAGAGCCTCACATTTCCACACATCACAGAGCCTGCTGTCTGCCACCCCTCAACACCAACTGCTGCTGCTTCTGCCTCCAGGGACTGCTGCCTGCTACCCCTCAACACCAACTGCTGCTGCTGCTGCCTCCAGGGACTGCTGCCTGCCACCCCTCAACACCAAATGCTGCTGCTGCTGTCACCTGGCCACAGTGATGGCGAGGACTGAGAAGATCCGGGCCAGTCCCTTCACCAGCGAGGAGCCGGAGGTCCTGGTGGACGAGGTGCTCACACAGTATCCAAGGCTATATGGTGCCCCCAAATGTCATGGTAATTATTCAACAGTGTGAGTGAGAGTGCAGGGGGGCACACATGAAGTTGAGCTGCTGCAATATGTGCCTGAGAGTGTGGGGTTTTGTCATGCACTGCCTAGCATGCTTTCTCCAGGGGGAAGGGGTGTGTAGCCTATTTCACACGTTTACCTGCCTGTACATCAAGATTTGAGGGACATGTATTGTCTTGTCAGCCTTACAGTGGCGCAGCAAGTTGGTAATGCAGGAGTCAGGACAGTGATTGCTTGTATGAATGGCTGTGTGGGTCCCTGTTGTCCTTCTCAGTGTGAGCCCACCTGGCCTGCACAGTCACCGCCCAATCTGACTAGGACACATCCGTGAATGTACAGAGTGTTACATGTGTCTTTTTTTCCTTACTCTCCATCAATGAGCCATCTCAGCTCTGTAGATTGCACACAACAGGCCTTGTGAGAAGGGTGTGGGTTTGTGAGATCATGTCCCTGAATGTCACATCCATGACACAGTGAGCCATTCACAGGGCAAGGGCATTGAGAGCTGCGCAGTGTTGGACACAGTGAGTCTACCCCCAAACATATGTTGATATGTAATGTATGTCTTGCTCTACCTAAAAATGGACAGTAGATGTGGGCAGACTACACATGGCTTTATGTGCTGGCATCCTGCATGTGTATGAGATGGGCAGGTACTGTGTCCACCCTCACACCTGCATGCATTTGCGTGTGGTTCTCCCATGCTGATGTACCATGTGAGATGTATTCTTGTCTCTGTTAGACATATCTGTGGATTTGGAATGAGTCAGTATCATGCTACTGTACTGATAGATATTGGTACATAACACTGAGTCACTGATGTTTTCCCCCTCTTGTCTCCCATGCCTGCAGCTCAAGTACACTAGCGTAAGGCCGTGTGGAGGGCCATTGAATGCAAGGTGTGGGCTCTGGCTGTCTCAAACCAACGGCGCACCCACTGTCACAAGAGGTGGGATGACATCTGCCGGCTGAGCAAGAACGTGGCCGAGATGACACTGGGGCTGCTCCCTCGGACAGGCAGGTTGGCGCAGCGCAGCAGGACACCACTAATGACCCGCATCTTGGACGTGACACAGCCTGAGCTGGATGCACGTTTGAAGGAGCATCAGCAGCAAGCTAGTGGTGAGTATTCTTGGAAGGGTGACTTTGGCTGTGAGTGGCTGCATGTGTACACAGCCTGGGCCAGCGCTGGGCTATGTGATGTTGGTAGTGTGATGCAGTGGCTTGTAAGTGGCCTCTGTGCTGGGTGCAGCTGTCATGCATTTGCCCTACCTGTACTTCCTAATGTAATTTGAGTACTGGGCATTTATATTGCATTCTGAGTCGTGGGCTTCAGGTATCGTCTGCATTGGGGTAGTCTGGTAAATCACATGGAAGGGAACGGCAGTGTGCCTAATCTGAGTGTGCTTTCATCAATGCGTGCATTGCCTGACCTCAGATTTGTGAGGCTTAGACATCTGACGCCAATGTGCAACAGTAGTTGTGCCCCAAAGTACAACATGGTGGATGGCATGAGCTCATGGCCATTGTGGACTGTTATGTTGGAGTCTGAATCTGTGTTGTCCCCTTCTGCTCCATCCAGATATGACAGTGGCAACATGTTGTGGGGTTCATCCTTGCCTCCATCAGGGCCCTAGGTGTGCTCAGAGCTATTTGTGTGTCTGGTTGAACGGAGCCACCGGCAGGATATTGTGCTGTGTGGTCATCACATGGCTGACTTATACCTGGTTTGCTTGTTGACACGCACTGTTCGAGTTAAAAATTGTGGTCGCACAATGTTATTGCACAGGGTGGTGTGCAACATGTAGATTTCATCATCTTCAGTGATGCTTTGCTTGCATATGTTTGTTCTGTTGATACCAATAAACTGACCCTACATCTCTCTCATGCAGCATCTCCCGTGGGCACAGAAGGACAGGGGACGGACACCAGTGGTGAGGCATCAAGCTCAACAGCTGCACACGATCACAGTGACACAGATGTGACCAGCGCCTCGGAGGGGGACAGAAGTCTGCTGGAGGAATCACAGCCAGAGACGCAAAGCTCAATGTCATCTGGCGCCAGCGGTGACACATCCATGTTGGTGGGCACAGGGAACGTGGACTCTGCCTCCTCTTCCACCACACAGCGTACAGTGCCCACCCTCCCAGCTACTTCCACTAGTGCTGCCCGTGTTTGCACCAGTAAGAAGGGAAGACTGTCCTGCACCCCACGCACTGCTGCCCCTGCCCCTGTCCCCCCTGCTGCCATCAGTGCTGAGTCTGCGGACCTTTTGCGCCATCTGTGTATGGGCCAGATAACTCTCCTCAATGCCTTCATAGACCACGACAAAAAGTTGGCACAGGTGGTTGCTTTCATGGAGGGCATACATTCAGAGGTGGTTGGGCTACACCGGACTGTCCAGTCTTTGTCCTCCGCAGTGATGGCAGCCCTTCAACTGGCACAATCTCGGAGTCCAGCTCCAGTCCCTTTGTCCACCCCCCTGCCAGTGGTCACATCTGACGATAGTGACCACGCACAACAGACCTTACAGCACAACCAGCACACAGCAGCAGCAGCCCAAGCGGTCCAGGTCGCAGACACCATCCCCACAGAAAAATAAAGCTACCCCAGAGCGCAAAGACAAAAGCCCGTCAGGCGACACCAAGGGCCACAAAGCCAAGAAGCAGACCTCAGGGTCACATGCCTCAGAGGCATCCCCAGCCAAGGACTCTACTGTCCCAAAAGCGTCCACATGCCACTACACCACCTGGTACAAGCAGCCCTCCGGCTTCACAAGCCACTGATGCCTCTACCTCAGCTGGGCCTCTCTCTCCCCGGTCAAGTCCTTCAACTGTCCCTGACACACAGCCAGCTCCCAGTCAGACTGACAGCCAAGTCTGAGTGGTAGTCACCCTCACACACCTGTCTCTCCCAGAGTGGTGCCTGTACTGCCCATTGTTACCCCCCTGACTGTGTTACTGACCATGGCTGGTTACAGTCGCACACATTCCCTGTGCAGCTTCTCATGGACTTACTCTGCACTTTGTGCTGGCCACTGGCCTTGTTGTACACTGCAATTTGAACTTTGCCTGTGCAGCTTCTCATGGACTTACTCTGCACTTTGTGCTGGCCACTGGCCTTGTTGTACACTGCTGTTTGCCCCTTGCCTGTGTAGCGTCTCATGGACTTACTCTGCACATTGGACTGGCCACTGGCCTTGTTGTACACTGCAGTTTGAACTTTGCCTGTGCAGCTTCTCATGGACTTACTCTGCACTTTGTGCTGGCCACTGGCCTTGTTGTACACTGCAGTTTGCCACTTGCCTGTGCAGCTTCTCATGGACTTACTCTGCACGTTGTGCTGGCCACTGGCCTTGTTGTACACTGCTGTTTGCCCCTTGCCTGTGCAGCTTCTCGTGGACTTACTCTGCACATTGGAGTGGCCACTGGCCTTGTTGTTCACTGCTGTTTGCCCCTTGCCTGTGCAGCTTCTCGTGGACTTACTCTGCACATTGGACTGGCCACTGGCCTTGTTGTTCACTGCTGTTTGCCCCTTGCCTGTGCAGCTTCTCGTGGACTTACTCTGCACATTGGACTGGCCACTGGCCTTGTTGTCCACTGCTGTTTGCCCCTTGCCTGTGCAGCTTCTCATGGACTTACTCTGCACCTTGTGCTGGCCACTGGCCTTGTTGTTCACTGCTGTTTGCCTCTTGCCTGTGCAGCTTCTCATGTAACTACTTTCCACTTTGTGCTGGCCACTGGCCTTGTTGTTCACTGCTGTTTGCCCCTTGCCTGTGCAGCTTCTCATGTAACTACTCTGCACTTTGTTCTGGCCACTGGCCTTGTTGTTCACTGCTGTTTGCCCCTTGCCTGTACAGCTTCTCATGTAACTACTCTGCACTGTGTGCTGGCCACTGGCCTTGTTGTTCACTGCTGTTTGTGTGTGTGTTTTCTCATGCATTTCTGACACATGGGGCGTTATTGCCTCCAGTATGGCATGTGGTGTGTGGTGTTATACCATCCCCTATCTGTGCTTCAGATGCCTACCCATTGTGAGTCTGCACTCCATCTATTAGTGTATGGTACACTCCTGCCATGTCCACTACTGATGTACACACTACTTCACTTTCATGTCAGCTGTCCCTTTGGGTTGCCTGTGTGTGTGCCTCCCCATCACTTCATTTGTGACCCTGTGCTTTGTGGTGCAGATCTTTGCACAGGAGCAATGTGCCACTCAGGACATTTTCCCAATTGGGTCTATGTGATTTTCTTGTACTGTTTAGCAGTCAAGGTTGCTCATATGCAGTTCAACTGTTTGTGCTGCACAGTCCTCGGGTCAGGTTGTTCCCACTTTGGTGTCCCAGTTTTGTGCATCTGTGGGCATTGGGTTAGGTGTATGTGTGTTTGCTGAGGTACTGCTTCACTTCCTGAGTGTAATGTTGTCAGTGTGCTGTTTGATTGTTGTTGTGGGTGTTCATGGTGTGTCACTCATATCCATGTGGGACTGGTACGTTTGGTGTGCACTCACTGCTTGGGGTGCATGCAGTGCTGTGGGTGTATGTTGCCTTGTCCTTGCCTGGTGTGCATCCCCTGATGTCCTGCTGTGTTTGCAATGTGATTTATTGGCATGTGCATCTGTTGTGTGTTTGATGAGGCTGTGTGCAGTGTTTGGGCTGTGTTGTCTCCTGCAGCTAACAGATGCTCTGTGTGTGGTGTTCTATTTGCATGGCAGTGTGTGGGTTTTGTTGGTGTGGTGTGTTTCATTCAGATGTGTGTTGACAGTGTGGTGTGCCTTACTTGTGTGTCTATCACATGAACTTAAGTCTATTCTAGTTCCTGTGCTTGTGTTAGGTGCATCCTTAGTGTTTTCTCCTCTCATATTTGAGCTGTCTCTTGTCATTCTTGTGCTTGTGCAGGCACGTGGTACACCGTGACATCATGTTGACTTGATGGGTGGTGTGATATGTCTGTCTGTGTGTCATTGTAGGCCCATTTCTCCCAGTTTCTGTCCATGATTGTTTTGTGATGGTGCACTTCTTGTCTGTGTTGTGGTATGTTGTCTGTGCATTGTTCCTGACTGATGAGGTTGTGCACTTCTGTTCTGTCTGTGCTCCCATTGCCTTTTCACTGTTTGGCTGCACAGGTCATGTCTTGTCTTGTTGTGGTTCTCTGTGTGTTTTTGTTGAGTTATGTGTTTGTCTGTTGTTTTTGTGCAGACATTGGTTCTGGCATCCCTGTGTGTGTGTGATGTTTGTGGATACCCCCCAGGGAGTGTGATTGTTTGTCTGTGTAATGACTGGACATTATTGACGCTAAACGATTCCTTATGAACAAATTCTTACCCTAAGAAGGATACTTTCACCTGCTTGGATGTTGATACTGCATTTATGTTATTCCTCCCATTCTTATTGTAAAGCACTCTCTTATCCCTCAGGATCTTGTTTGCGCTATATAAAACTTTATAAATAAATGAATAAATATTGACACCCTTCTGTGTGTCTGACACTGGTGTTGTGTGCTGCAGGTGTATGTGTGAAGATTCCTACTCGTGTTTGACAGTCATGGAATGTGTCAATGGGCCCTGTGTGTTGTGCTACTGACATACTCCTATCAAGTAGTTGATTACATATGTGTGGCTGTTCACTGTTTGACTTCAGGGCCTTCGTTTCATCCCTGTGCCTATACATGGGTTGCCTTGTTGTCTCCCTGAGATGTTGCACTGAGGTGACTTTGGTTTGACTTCACGCACTGTGCCAGCCATGTGTGATTTGATGGGTTGAGGGTGTTCTTATATGTTGCTTATCTTGCATGTGATATACACATGCTTGGTGGTTAGCTCCTTGGCCTTCCATTTGTGGGCACCTCACTTTAGCTTTCCTATATGTTGTACTCCATAGCTGCTGGCATGTGGTCTGTGTATGTGGCTGTGTGTGGGGTATGTCTGTGTGACTTGGCAGGCTGTGTGTCCAGTGGAGTGATTGTTCTTTTTCTGTGTGTGTGTGTTCCTTTTCTGCTTGGACTCAATTTTCTTGCCATGTGTGTGGTGTTGTTGTGGTGTGTGGGTTGCCCTGGCCCTGCGCTTCTGTGCTGTGTGTTCCTCTGCAGCCACTCCTGCTGTGGTTGTCTCCCTAGTTGTTTGGTGTGTGGTGCAGGGTGTAGGATCACCTGGCTTGTTGTTGTGCGGCTTGTTGTTGTGCATGGGGAGCACAGGAGGGGCACATGGCATGTCCCTTCAAGGGGGGGCTAGTGTGTGGAGGGTGGAGGTGTGGCCCTGTAGTCTCTGTGCACTGCCCATTCCTGGCCCTGCCTTCTGCATTGTGCGCATGTTTTCCCGCCTCTTCACCGCCGCGGTGACGTGACTGGGACATTACTTCATGATCGCGGTAGATGGGTGACCTGGATGCGGAGGGGTGATTTACTGACAGGTAGAACATGTGTGGGTACACTTGTGGAAGTGTTCCTGTCCCCACCAGGGTGTCTGGTGTAGACAGGAGCCCTATATCAGCCCATGAGTTGTGTGTTGTGTGCAGAGTTGTGTTATTGCGTACCTGCGGCGGCGTCCGCGGTGGTCCATGAGTTGCTGGTAATGTATCAGGTACAGCAACGGAAAGACGTGTAGAGCTGGATCCATTGCGGTCGGGACCGGGTGGAAGGGACCGGGAATCTGGTTTTGCGATCCGCTGTCGAGCTTCTGCCGTCTCTGGTTGGGCGGTTTCTCCGCTGCAGTGCGACTGGTTGTTTGGGGCATCCTGATTTGTACAGCGGACGGGACATCATTCCGCACGGCGGTGAGTCTCCATTGGCTCCCACCACCGTGGTGGCAGAAACACTTTGATGGCGGTTCGCGTCGCACTGCGGCGGACAGGAAATGGGCAATGTTTGGCCATACTATTATGGCGGGCATGAGGTCCGTTGCTGGCGTGCGGGAAAAAACATTTTCCACCCGCCATACTAATAGACCCCTAAGTTTCTTTTTCCACTGCTTACATCTGAAGATTGCCATTATGGCGGGCAGTGAGTGATGTGGGGTACCCTTTCAGGTTGTATGGATGTTCTTCTTTAAAATACGAGCCGTCCTTCACTGTATCTCTCTTTAGTGCTTCCTAAACTTACGAACTGGTCTATTTTTAGGCATGCAATGGTTTTTAGGAAGCCATGTTCTTCATCTAATTATTGGGTTTCACGAAGTTCGTGGGTTTTCCCCGTTTTACTTCGCCTATTACCGAACACTATATGTAAACTGCAAGAGCAAATTATCATATCTGTTTTACACTGTTAATGATAAGAAAATTCAAATTGAAATTTAGAAGAGAAAGATAAATAAATTGTCATCGTACATCTACTACAGTTTTGCCGCCCTTGGGGGAATGCAACTGTTTGCCGATATGAACCACTGTGGCCACAATACACTTTGAAAGAGGCTAACGTCATGCATCACTGTCAAGACCATAGCTGATGGCAACATTAATAAACAACGTTCTCTGGTCTTTTTTTAAATTTATAAGTATAATTTATGGAACAATTACTGACTGTTCAAGATACTTCCAAATATACCTGAGTTGAAAACATGCTAGTTCACAGAAAATTCAGTTTCTTGAAGGGCACATGAGTGCTTGTTATCCAAGACAAGGTCAGCCAATGATGAGGTGGCAGTATCTTTTTGTTTTTCCTGCCTGAGGCATCCAACTCCTTTCTGAGCATTCTGCTTCTCCTACCCTGGAACAGTCATCACTGCTGCAGCACAGTAAGTACCTTATTTTTAGATATTGCCTAGGCAGCGCATGCGCTGTCTCTTTGAGACATGCTGTATCCAGAATATGGGCTTAAAGCTCCGCTCATCTCTTTAATTGGCTCCTTTGACTGTTCTTTCTAAATTCTTTTCTTGGGTGGTTAAATTGTTTATTAGTCCCTCCTTTTGTACAGAAGTAATCCCTCATGAGGACTGCCCCTGTTACATGTGAACTTACACTGTATGTTTTTTTCACAGTTTTTCGGGCACTTTTTTTTAACTCACTTTTTGGGAGCTCGTGTTGGAGCCACAACTGCACTTGGAAGCACTCCTGTTCCCATGCTGTTTGTTGCTTGTTTTTTTTATAGCTTGCCGCTGCTTGTTCCATGTTTGTGCATGTGCATACATGTATTTTTATTTATTTGGGAGTTTTTAGAGCACGCAGCTACCTCCAGCGGAGTGTTCCGGCACTAAGGCAGTCGAGAGACACATGTATGAATGTATGTGTATTTGAGAGTGCCTGCTGTGAATGGATGTGTGCGTATGTATGTGTTTGTGAATGGTGGGTATATGCACGTGTGCTTGTCAATGGATGGATGAGAATGAGTGTGCATGTGGATGGGTGAATGTATGTGTGCCCATGTGGCCTGTTCCACTGCTTTGCCACATTACTGACCACCACTGCTGTTTGGTTGAGTATGCCAGGCTGCTGGTTTGCAGCACTGACGTATGTGATGTGATTGTAGTAGAGTCATGTCTCACTCTAGTTAGGAACAGAAGCTGTAACGCCTCTGCAATGTGAGACTGTTGAATGTTTGATCTGGAGTGTGAGTACTAACTTACTGTAACACTTTGACTATGATGTGTGGGCCAGGAAGGGGAAAGCAGACCCTAAGGCTACTGCATAGGTGCCAAGTTTTCAGATTGGAAACAAGTGACATTACAATGGTTTCAGTGCACTTGTGGCTGATGTCCCACCACCAAATGTGTGACATTTAGAGTGACAGTTTCTTGCGAGTGGACTTTCTTGCGAGTGGATTCAGTCTTAGGCTGGGACCTCGTACTACTGTTTCTCTCTGGTTACACACAAAACCTCAGTTACGAAGTGTGCAGTGGGCCTGTGCAGACACATGCATAGCCTGTGAAGAGACCATTCATAGAACTAAACTGTGCAATAGAACCAAGGAAATGTTACGGGTTAGTGTCCTTTTGTTGTAGATTTGTAGCACAGAGTTTTGTCAAGGCTCTTTGTTACACTCAGTACCTTTTGCAATCCTGCAATTTGTCTTTTGCAGCATGTGTATCACACTGCTTGAGTAATATTAAATACCCCCTGGAACAAGCCCCTGAAATGTGTGCCTGTTAGAAAATATTATTAAATTAAGATTAAAATGGCTCTGGTTGTCAGTAGAATTTAAACTGGAAGGATGGGCTAATGAGCTATTGGTATTCCAAGCTGAGCAGGAGGGCCACCAGGATGTGGAAATAGGCAGCACTGATTAAGCTTAGAAGAGTCGCTAGTCATCATATTCTGAGCTGCCACTAAGCTCAGTTGTACCACTTTAAAGGCTAGCCAGTGCTGGCAATTTTTTTAGGCCTGGGCGTAAAATTCTGCTTCACTTGCAGACCTTTCAGAATTCGGGAACTCCACGCAATGCTAAGCGGAGTTCCTGATAAATTGCGCTTTCTGCTTCGTGTTGGAATTTCTTTCCCGTTGGTGCGATCGTGATTTGTTTTGAGCGTGCTGGCAAGTGCAACAAGACTTGCCGGGTGCATGCGAGTGCCTGCAAAATTTGCCAGACCCTTCCCGAAACTTTTTGTGACATTAGCGAGCCGAGGGAGCATGAGTGACCGCGGCTACACCATGAGCAGATTCTCCCCTTGAGAAATAGCTAAATCTACATAAAAAATACATTTTCGAGTTAATATTCTTTTCCAACAGACCGTTTTTTTAGTGCAAGAAGCCTTTTTTATCTTCATTTTTTTTTCTCAACAAGGAGGAAGTGCCCCAGAGACTCCCACTTCCTGTTACTGTCCAGAAGGCTCCTCCAAGTGTTTTGTCCATCTCCTGGTCACTTTTAATTTGGATTTTGAGCTGGAAGGATCTCTTTGTCTGTTGCATATATACCATCTGATTTAAGCACTTGTTTTTGTGACATCACAAGTAAGTTAAAAAACTGTTGTCTAAGGGTGTTGTTTGTTTGATAGAGGACATGCACCAGGATTTAGTTGTACTTTTATTCGATTTTTTAAATTTATTGTGGTGGGTGGCCTGCTGTTTCAGTAGGGGCCTAGCTATTTTTTTAAATGTTGTTTTGTTATGTAAAAGAAAAATGGAATCTGGCACAATTACATGAACAAGTAACCAATGAGGAGAGAGCAGCCATGAGCCTGCCTACATCAGGTGACGGTGGCCAACCGCACATACCCAGTATAGGCGCGCAAACGGCAGCTGTGCATCTTGGTGTGAAGGGAGATGAGAGGGGAGGATTGTCAAACGCGGGACCTAGAGGTGTGGGAAATAGCCTTGGCCCTGAGCGTCCTCCTCACGTGAGCAACAAAGTGACCAACGGGGTACTATAAATGCAAATAACCTACAATGCGTGTGTGTCACTAATGGGATGTTGCAGTAAGTATGCCTGAAATTGGCCCCAGATGTCCCGCGGACGGGAAGAACGAGGAAGCAATTCAGCATATGTGTGGAGTTGATCTTGCCAAAAAATCATATCAGAAAGCCAGTCCTTAAACTTGGGTGCCCTGCCTCTTCCCCACCTACAGGCTATTCTCCGCTTAGCGATAGCTAGGCTAAAGGAAACAAATTTACGACATGAAGCAGGAATGTGCTCAGTATACCCCAGCAGGGTCACCAGGGGGGACCTGGGTACAGGTATTAGGGCCATAGCATCCAAAGCCGCGAGGACATGACTCCAATAGGCGTAGACATCTGAACAGTCCCAAGCCAGATGCAGGAAATCCGCATTTTCCATCCCACACCTCTCGCACCGGTCCGTGTCCCGCAACCCAAATTTATGAAGCTTAACAGGGGTGTGGTAGCTGCGATGCAAAAATCTGTAATGAATCAGCTGTTAGAGGAAATATGTTCTGTCTGCTTGCAACGGAACAGCCATTGTTCATCAGTAATATCTTGTTCCAATTCCAGCGACCATTTAGTTCGCGCTGCACTCGGAGGGTACTCCACATCCCTATAGAGCGCATGATAGAGAGTGGACACCGGATGTGACACAGAGGATGAACGTAGAACATGGTGTAGAGGGGCTAACGTCGCAGGCTCAGAAGGGTAAGACGGGGTGCAGGCCTGCATGCCGTGCCGGAGGCGAGCATACAAGAATGTTTCCATGGAGGACGGCGGCGGGTCAGAGCACAGCTGCGGGAGTGTGCGGAAGGTACCATGAAGATACAGGTATCCCCAGCAGTTTAGCTTATGTGCACGCGCTACCTTCCTAAAGATGCCCTCCTGTAGCAGGGAGATATCTGGATGATACGTGAGCGGAAGAAGGGGGGAGTATAAACAAGGTGCCTGCATATGATCACGGATGCGGGACCAGGCCAGGATCGTGCAATCCACTGAGGAGGGGCAGCACGCCCGGGGGGAAACGCCGGCCAGGATTGCGCCATTCTGCGGGACAGGGTCAGCTAGCCAATGCTCTGTCGCAACATGAGGGGTGTATCGAGGCTGGTGGAACCAATAATGAGCAAAGTGGGCCTGGGCGCAGAGGTAGTACAGTTGGTTATATCGAAACCTACTTGGGAATAGGGCCTCATGAGGGTATCCCATTGTATGCGTGGCTGCTTTCCTCCCCAAACCAGACGTATCAGTTCCGAACCAAACGAGGCAAAAAAATGGCGACCAGGATCGTAAGGAATATTAATAAATAAGTATAAAAATTTAGGGAGGATAACCATTTTTATAAGGGACACCAGACTGGCCAAAGACAATGGAAGGGCAATCCACCGGGTAACGCAATTCGTTATGTGTTCCAATGCACATCCATAGTTTGTTCTCATTAATTCCTCACGATCTGCCGATATATGGATACCTAAATATTTAACGTCGGTATCACACCATTTGAGCGGATAGTCTGTATCAAAGGGGGAAACAGCACTAGTCAACGGAAATATCAATGACTTGGTCCAGTTTATACGAATACCAGAATAACCTCCGAATTTGATAAATTCCCGCAGGAGGGAGTTGAGATTAAGGTGCGGATCTTTAACATACAAAGTGACTTCGTCCGCATATAGCGAGATGAGAATAGGTCGTAACAAGCACCGAAGGCCCAGATGACTGTAATGTTGTCGAATTTTCGCTGCTAGGCATTCCATAATTAAAGCAAATAGGAGGGGATATAGCGGACATCCCTGTCGTGTACCGCGGGATAAAGAAAAGGAGGAAGAGGCATGACCGTTAACTAAGACCCTAGCCATGGGGGCAGTGTACAGTAAGCTGATCCACGAAACGAAACCCACTAGTAGGCCCAGATTCTGCAGGATGGTGAAGAGGTAGTCCCATTCCACAGAATCAAAGGCCTTGGAGGCGTCTAGGAACACTGCTGCCAAATGCAGTTTCGGGTCAACCTCCTGTAAAATATAAAACAGCGTTCTGAGATTATGGGACGTGGCTCTTCCTGGGATAAACCCATACTGGACCGGCGGCACCAGCATATCCATAAGAAGGCGCAGACGATTGGCTAGTAATTTGGCCAGAATTTTTGTGTCCGTATTGATAAGAGAGAGTGGCCTATAAGATTCGCAGTGATCTGCGGGTTTACCAGGTTTTAATAACGACGTGATCAACGCTTCTCGCATCGTGGCAGGCAGGGTCTGCGCCTTCTGAGACTCAAGAAAAACCTCCTTCAGAACGGGGAGTAACTGTTCTATATAGGCTTTGGAAAAATCAATAGGCAGGCCGTCTGAGCCTGGAGCCTTTCCCGACGCCAGTGGCATTACGGCCTCGCGTATTTCATCGTCCTCAAAGGGTGCCGCTAGGAATGCACGCTGGGAGTCCCCCAGCCAGCCGAGAGCTATATCTTGCAAATAGGGAGCAAAATCTGGGGGCGGAGAGCGGTGCGAGCAGTACAAGTCCTTGTAATATTTAACAAAGACGTTGAGTATGCTGAGGCTGTCTCTATGTCTATTTCCATCGCCATCCACCAAATCTAACACATAATTAGAGACCCGAGGCTGTTTAATGGTATTCTCCAAAGCACGCCCAGGCCTCTCACCCTCCCCATATCTACGGGCGGTAAAATATTTACCTTGAAACTTCACCTCCCGAGATGCAGTGTCAACATAATCAGTAAGTTTTTCACGAAGGGTGGCCCGCTGAGTGGTGGAGTTAACATCCCACATATTAATCTCCAGTTGCTTTATCTCCAATTCCAAGCCACGCAGTCTATTTCTAATGTCTCAAAGTACTCCAGAACTTTTTGAAATACATATGCCCCTGACCGTGACCTTGAAGGCCTCCGAGAATATGCCCATGTCATCCACAGTGCCCTTATTTCTAGCCAAGAAATCAACGATCTCCTCCCCCAGCTCAGCATGAAACACCGCATCGTGGAGTGCCTCAGGGATGAGTCTCCAACGAGGAGCGGCAATAGAGTTCGGGGGAAGCAGTTCAAGGTATACCGGTGCATGGTCTGAGTGCGTACGGGCCAGATGCACTACACTGCGAATCCAAGGTGCCACTCCTCGAGAACAGATCCAGTAGTCCAGCCGGGACCATGTGGAGTGGCCCGCTGTATAGAAGGTGCCCTCCTTAGTAGCGGGGTGTACAAACCGCCACGTATCCACAAGCCCATGGTCATGGAAGAGTCCTGCCAAAGTCTCTCGCGCATTAGTATAATGATAGGGGAGGGGATTAGAACGATCCATGGAGGGACAGAGAGCAGTGTTGAAATCCCCACCCCATATGATATGCGTGGAGACTATTTTCATTATTTGACCCCAAAGAGCAGTGAAATAGCCAGGATCATCCGTGTTAGGACCATAAGTACAAACAAGTGTAACAGATTGAGTAGCCAGCGTACCCCAGATGATACAGCTACGTCCAGCAGAGTCACTATAGGTTCCCCACACAATAAATGGTGTATTTTTCTTTATGAGTATAAGTGTGCCACAGGAGTATGTGGAATAGGACGAATATACGCTTGCAGAGGCCCATTTAGTACCAAAGCAGGGAGGGCGCTTGGGATCTATGTGCGTTTCTTGGAGCATGGCTATCTGGATGTGATGCCTATCGAGGTACGCTAATATCTGCCAGCGCTTGCGGGGGTCACTAAGCCCCCTGACGTTCGATGTAAGCAGTCTGAGACAAGAAGAGTCAGCAGGCATCATCCGTGCGGGCATGTCAAGGAAATGTGGTAATGCCGTGAGTGTCGCGGAAATACATTGCCAAGTGGGAAGACCAAATTCTGTGTAGCTGTATGTGTCCAATAACTGTGGAAACAAGTAAAACAATTTCCAACCCATACCCTTCTTCTTGCAACAAAGCACTGAAGTAGGAAATCCCTACAGGGATACAAAACCACCCTTCCCACCCCCTCCCACAACGGCACCCCAAACGTGCCGGTGCTGCAGCATGGAATGCAAAATCCCTCCCTTCGTCACAGATCATAGATCACACTCAATGACTACATTTGCTGGTGGGGCCCATAACACCAACATTCATCCTTCTAATAACCTGTTTCCAAGGAGGTGATTGTTCCACTCGCTATAATGGAAGGAAGTACTCATATATCCCTATTTATTCAGGCCTAAACTTCACCTTTAGCACTCCTCCCATGAATAGGCCATGGATCAGCTAGCTGCAGGTTGGAGTGATAACGAAATCTATAACTTATTTACATAAATACATTTTTCATAATAACGACCCAACACAGTTCTTGTAATAAATCTTAAATTGTTATCTAAATAATTGAAAATCGAGTCTTTGGTTTAATCAAGCAGTAGACCATCATATTTACCTATTCTGGCTAAAGTTGTCCTCTATTTCAAAATCTTGGTCATCAGTTCATACTGTCAGAGTCTTAGGAAACAGCTGTCCTGCAGTGTCACCGTCCTCTCTGTCAGCATAATGTCAGGAAATCGAAAATCTTCTGAAGGGTCTCGCTCTACAACCTCTCTATTCTACCATTTTTATAGTAAAATTACATTCCAAAAAGTAACGACCAATATTTTGAATACTCGTGATTGGTTGATGAGATCAGTTCCACCAAATTCTTACGCGGAAAATGTTTCTTTAGGTATAGTTCATAATTTCATGTTGAAGTAACTTTTATTGTTTCTTTTCGGGGCAGCTGGCTGTTAGCCCGGTGTGTCCTTGGTGGGTACAGTCGAGTTTAGGGTCGTCCAGAGGCCACTGCTGCTGATGGTGACGTATGCGCACTTTACCCAGAGACCTTCATAATGGAGTTGTGTTCGTCAAATAGGGATGTCGGCCATTTTGTGGCCACCAAATGGTCAACTTAAGCAAAGAAACACAAAAACGTAATTAATACATGGAAATGACTAATAAAATGTTATCCCCTTACTAATACCAATATGTGTGTGTATTTATCTAGCAGAAGCAACACTTAATGTGGGTTATATTCACATTAATAAAGCACAAATCACAAATAAATCACAAAAGCAACATATAATCATGCAATTTCTAATTGTCTATTATTAATATGCATACGAAAATTAGTTTACGTATTAATTTGGCCATGCAAATGCAATTCCCACGTGTATTTCTTATATTAGTAATGTTGGTCAATTCACACAGCAAACAATTAGTACAATTACCATTAATTAATTATTCTTATTAATGTAAACATGCAAAATGGAGAGGGTATACAATTTTTAAAGAAAACCCCACTCCAGCAATCCCCCCTTTGGTGATTTTATCACCACAACAACACTAATTTAATTCACCCAAAATTGAAATGTATTCTTGCTCTTAATTATAATTCAGGTTCTTCTTCATCTCTTTTTGCCTTTTTATACAAACTTTCTTTCCATTCTTCTAAAGTTATCCCTGTTAAGTCTCTATCTGGATCCTTTTCTTTTCTTTTTAGTTTTTTTTCTTTTTCTTTTATTCTTTATTTTCTTATTTTTACAGCACATGCTACTTAATCTTATGTTAATGGAAATAATATTTTACCTATAAATGTTCTACCTATTTTCACAAAGAAATTTTTAATAGCAGCAATTTTCTTCCCAATCTTTTCCCAAACACCTTCAACCTCCAGTGGTACAATTTCGTCATGCAATTCAGTAATATTTTTAATGTAAACTTTCAGATCTTTGCTTTCGTCTGGAATGTAAGTGCAACAATGTTGAACTTTCAGCATTCCACAGACTACACCCTCTTTTGCCAATAATATATCAAGGGCAAGTCGATTTTGCATTACCATAGCACGCATGGCAACCATTTCAGTATTAACCAATAAGAATCCTCCAGCGGTGCTTGTTGACAAGCGATCCACTACTGTTGATAATCTTCTAATATTGTTCGCATTCAGAGATATTCTCACTGCTGGTATCAATGCTCCAAAAATGTCACCTACAATTTCTGCCCAAGATTCTCTTTTACTACGTACTAAATGATTACCTAAACTATGTACACCATCTTTACCTCTGTCCATGTGAAAGATTTTTGGAAAAACCAGGCCTACGTAACATGTGCCATACCAATGGTCTGGCAAACGATAATATGCCCTGTTCCCACAGATAAAATAAAGTCCAGGGAAAACTGGATCTCTTCCACCTTTAAATCCCCATCCACCCATGATTCGGTATGTATCATGGCACTCACTATTCCCTAGAAAATGATTGTCATATGCCGTTTGATTCCTTCTTATACACAGTTTCCCTTTCTGAGGCCAATCTAAAGCCAAAGTTGGATTAGACTCTCCCTTCATATGTTTTTCCATTTCTACATCCCAGACTGTTTTCTCCCCTTTTCCTTAAGATGCCTTTCTTCGAATTTTTAATCTCCTTTCCTCGACCATGTCTAGGAATGTCCTTTCTTCTTTCTTCAAACTGCATGTCAAATTATTTTTAAATATATACTCTAATGTTAGCTCCTTAGTTTCTAAGAAAAATTCACCTAATACCTTAGCAGGTCTTACTTTGTTTAGTTTGTTATTAGCAGGTACTTGCGCAAAAATGTTATCTACATCTGAAAAATAATATTCTAATTTACCTGTCTCGTAAAATAAGCTAGCTATCACACTACATGCTATTCCATATGTTGCTGGAAGGTGATGATAAGTCACTCCCTCTGACACAGATGCAGGTAACTGCATGCATACGTAGCAGTCCCTTACGCCCATGGTCATTACATTTTCATACAATAACTTTGAAAACACATTATTTGAAAAATCATTAATAGACCTATCTTTATGTAAATAATTATTATCTATTCTAGTCGGAACTACTTTTTCAATCTTCTTAATGTTAGTAATGTTCTCAGTGTGTCCCTCTAGTGTCTTTATAGTGACCTTAAAAGAAATCAAAAGAGCAAGTATGCTCCATAGAAGCATTAATAATCCTGTACAACAACAACACATTTTACACCATCTCTTCATGAATGTACATCTACTTTTGCTATTATCTATGTTAGCAATCTTTGTTAATTTGGACCGTGTCTTTTGACTTAGCCTCTTTTACTTCACAACTAGTTTTTCTAACCTTAGGCTATAAGGCCCTACTTGGTTCTACCAGTATCTATCGTTTGACTCAATTGTTATTCCTTCATCAGTAGTTTTCTAGATTTTCTCAGTTTGGCATTTCATCGTTTTTCACTTCTTTCTGTTCATCCAAATACAGAATTTCCTGATCTTCTGTTTCTTCTTCTCCGATGTCGGATAAGATAACTCTCAGGATTCCTGTTTCTTCCTCTTCTTCAACCACTTTCAGTACAGCCTCCTCTGGATTTCCTTGACTATCTGCCTCTTCTTCCGTTTCAGGCAGAGCCACGTATGTCCATTGCGGTGACTTATACTTCTGGTTAGGTTTCCTTGTTCTTTTTCCCTCCTCCTTATCTTGATTAGTCTCTTCTTCTTTTGATTTTTCTTGGCTTGTCACTTCATTCACCTGATCTTCCCTTGGTGATTTCACTCGTGTCAGCCGATATCTCAATCTCTTTATTTTGTTTGGTCACACTTCGTCCTTTTTAACTCTTTTCTGTTTACTTTCTTTATTATTCTTTTCTTCTCTCCAAGCCCTTTTTCTTAGAACTCGACCTTCTGGTATCTCATTTTCACTCTCTTCAGATTCTGTTTCAACTTGCTTTTTCCTTTCAACAACTTCTTTTTCCACCACTTGTTTTGTTTTCCCTACTTCTGTCCCTCCTCGGGTCTCCGACACGCAATCTTCCTGCTGGCTACTTGTCCCTTCACCTAGCTGGATGTTGCAGTTCCCCACACCTCCTCGGGGGTCTTCCGTAATCTGTCCCTCTCTCTCTGTACCTGTCCCTTTTTCACTTTGATCTATTATTTCAGGTGGAATTTCTATTGGTCTTTCATCTGAAACTTCCTTCTCTCGAATTTCTTTTACTGCTTCTTTGTTGTCTTTTCCTTTTTTCTTTCTGTGTTCTTTTCTGGGACCTTGTTTCCCTTGTTCGTCTTCAGAATCTGAACTGATATCAGAAATCTGCAATCGTCTTCTCAGAGAGATATTTCTGGGGACTAATATTTGATCAGATTCTTTTTCCCCCCCTTTCAGGATTTTCTTGTGTTTTTGGCTCTTCGTTATCTGATTCAGTACTTGACTCTGATTCGTCATAGTACTCTTTTCCCTTGCTGTCAACTGGATTTGGTATCCTCAAAGTATGACTGGCATGGATCCAGTTTTTCACTCCAGCACACTTCACAGCTGTTGTTGTGGTCAGAATGACTTGTCTTGGTTTTCCCCACCTTGGAACCAAACAATTTCTTCTTCTGTGGACTTTTATCCTTACCCAGTCTCCTGGGCTCAGATCATGGGCTGGCTTCCTTTCAAGAGTGGTGGCATCCGCTCCAACCTGATGAAACACAGAATGAACTGCGTCAGCCAGGCCTTTACAGTATTCCAACACCATGTCATCAGTTATTGTCATCAGCTTGTTGACTGGAATGTACACATGCCTCGTCGCTCGTCCCATGACTATTTCATGAGGACTTAACCCTGTGGTTCTGTCTGGTATTGCTCGAATTGTCATTAAAACTAGAGGCAAGACATCAGGCCATTTCATACCAGTGGCTAAACACATTTTCCCAATTCTGTTTTTGATTGTACCATTCATCTGTTCAACTACACCAGAAGCCTCTGGTCGGTAGGCACAATGTAGTTTATGTTGTACATTCAATGCTTCACAAATCAATTTTACAATCTCGTTATGAAAATGTCCTCCTCTGTCTGATTCAAGAGTCACTGGGAACCCAAACCTGGGGATGAATTCTCTCAAAAGTAGCTTAGCCCCTGTCATCCCATCATTTCTTCTTGTTGGAAATGCTTCCACCCACCTAGATAACAGGCAGACTATAACCAGAACATGTCTGTTACATGGAGGCATTTCAATAAAGTCAACCTGCATTCTGGTAAAAGGCCCTCCTTTCTTGGCCTATGGTTCCTAGACTCACCACTGTCTTTCTCCCAGGATTGTATTGCTGACATATTAGGCATCTCTGACATAGGCTTTCTGCTACAAGTCTGAATATTGGATTGTACCAGGTCTGCTTAAAAGACCTAATCATGGCGTCTCTCCCTATGTGTCCCTGGCCATGATACATCCGTGCCATGGTAGACATCATGCTATCAGGCATCACTGGTCTTCCATCTCGATAGACCCACACACGGTCCTTTTCTCTTGGGGCACACCCTGCTGTTATCCACTGTTTCATCTCCTCATCTCCTGACTCTTCCTGTAATTGTCTCACTTCTTCCCAAGTTCCCACAGTGTTAGTAAACATTACTGAGCAAGAAGACATTTCTCTTTCCTTGGCCCGATTGACCAAATTCTGATTCCGTGCACAATACTGTGCCATATCGTTCGCATACCTGTTTCCAGTAGTGATGTAATCACTACCTTGACTATGGGCAGCACATTTCACCACAGCCAATTGTTTAGGCAGCTGTCTCGCCTCAATCAATTTTCCAACCACTTCAGCATTCTTAATAGGGGTTCCACTTGTGGTCAGGAAACCTCTTTGTAGCCAAAGCTGGCCAAAATCATGGACAACCCCGAAGCCATACTGGCTGTCAGTTATCACAGTCACTCTCACACTTTTCCCAATTTTGCATGCTTTGGTCAAAGCAACAAGTTCAGCTACTTGGGCTGACCTCACTCCTCTCAAATAAGATGCTTCCATCACTGCTGCAACCGTGCGTACTGCATATGCTGCGCTTAGCACTCCTTCATCTGTTCTCAAACATGACCCATCAACAAACAACACATAATCACTTTCTGGCAATGGTACATCTTTTATATCTGGTCTTGGCTTTGTGCAGTACTCAAGCACGTCCAAACAATCATGATCTACTTCATCTCTCACTTTCACATTCTCAGCATCAGGTAACAAAGTTGCAGGATTCACATTCACACATCTCGCAAGGATCACATTTGTTGCACCTCATATGACCTTCTCATACTTAGTCAGCCGACTATGTGTCATATACTGAGTACGACTCCTTGTCAAGAGAATCGCCACATCATGAGGTACAAACACTTTCAACGTATATCCCATCACAATACCTTCACTCTGCTCCAAACTTCGACATGTTGCAGCCACTGCTTTCAGACACCCAGGTAAAGCTGCAGCCACTGGGTCAAGCATTGATGACAAATATGCAATTGGTCTCCTCAACCTTCCATGCTTCTGGATCAACACAGGGAGTGCACATCCATTTCTCTCACTGCAATACAACTCAAACTCTTTCTCATAATCAGGCATGCCTAGTGCTGGTGCTTCACACAAACCCTCTTTCAATCGTTTGAATGCTGCCAATTCTTCCTTGTTCAATTCAAGGGGATCTTTTACACCACTCCTTGTTAGTCGTACCAAGGGTTTTGCAATCAGGGAAAAATTGCCAATCCACTGACGGCAGTACCCCACCATTCCCAGAAACATTCTCACCTCTCTTTGGCTCATGGGGGCTCTCATTCCTTTTATAATTCTGATTCTGTCTATTGTTATTTTTCTCAGTCCTTTCTCGATTTTATGTCCCAAATACTGTACTTCTTTCTTACAATACTGTAATTTTGCTGGTGACACTTTCAACCCTCTGTCTGCCAAATGATTCAGTAGTGCTATTGTGTCTACCTCGTAAGCTTCACGTGTTTTCGACGCCACCAACAGGTCGTCGATATATTGCACTAGTACTGAACTTTCAGGCATTTGCAGACTTTCCAAAGATTTCTTCAACAATTGATTGAATATTGAGGGGCTCTCTGTATACCCCTGCGGGATTCGGCACCATGCCAAAATCCGCTCTCCAAAACGAAATGCAAAAATTCTCATTATTTCTCTTAGAATTCCTTGCTTGATCATTTTCTCAATTATTGGGGTAACTCCTTCTATTATCTCAGGTGTCAATCTGTACTGTGGAACATTTGGATAGCTTATTCCTTCCTTCACAGTTATTTTGACTGGATCTACGTTTCTCATTAACCCTACATCTTCTCCAGTAAAATCCCACACTTCTGCCTTCACTGACTGCTTTAGTTCTTTAGGTAGTTCATCAGGGTTAAATATTGCATAAGTCTCAGTAACCTCATTTTCTCTGTTAGCTATGGTCATTTTATACAGCACATCCTCATCTGGTGTTTCAAATGCTATTCCATCTGGAGTACAGAATATAGTGCAATTCATTTTGCACAACAGGTCCCTACCTAATAAATTCACCGGACTGGTGTCGCACATGACAAAGCGGTGCATCTCTGAAAATTTCCCTATACTAACTTTCACTGGTTCTGTCAAAAATGTTTTTATCTGTCTGTTGGACACACCAACCACTTGGATTGTTTCATCCGAAAGAGGAAGATTCTTAACATCAGCTGATCTAACTGTTGATCGAGTAGTACCAGTGTCCACTAGGAAAGTAATATTTTCACCATTAACCTTCCCATCTACAAATAGTCCTGTCTGGTCTACTTCTAGAGTTGCGCCAAGTACGCACTCTTCTTCCTCCTTTCGGCACCGTCAATAACTTTCCTCTGAGTCACTCTCATCGCGTTGCAGCCAATACTGTGAAACAGCGCGAGCGCGTGGCGGTTTATTTACCTGTTCTTCATTGTAGAATCCCGATTCATTACTATACTTCTCTCTGTACCTGTCCCTTTTTCACTTTGATCTATTATTTCAGGTGGAATTTCTATTGGTCTTTCATCTGAAACTTCCTTCTCTCGAATTTCTTTTACTGCTTCTTTGTTGTCTTTTCCTTTTTTCTTTCTGTGTTCTTTTCTGGGACCTTGTTTCCCTTGTTCGTCTTCAGAATCTGAACTGATATCAGAAATCTGCAATCGTCTTCTCAGAGAGATATTTCTGGGGACTAATATTTGATCAGATTCTTTTTCCCCCCCTTTCAGGATTTTCTTGTGTTTTTGGCTCTTCGTTATCTGATTCAGTACTTGAATCTGATTCGTCATAGTACTCTTTTCCCTTGCTGTCAACTGGATTTGGTATCCTCAAAGTATGACTGGCATGGATCCAGTTTTTCACTCCAGCACACTTCACAGCTGTTGTTGTGGTCAGAATGACTTGTCTTGGTTTTCCCCACCTTGGAACCAAACAATTTCTTCTTCTGTGGACTTTTATCCTTACCCAGTCTCCTGGGCTCAGATCATGGGCTGGCTTCCTTTCAAGAGTGGTGGCATCCGCTCCAACCTGATGAAACACAGAATGAACTGCGTCAGCCAGGCCTTTACAGTATTCCAACACCATGTCATCAGTTATTGTCATCAGCTTGTTGACTGGAATGTACACATGCCTCGTCGCTCGTCCCATGACTATTTCATGAGGACTTAACCCTGTGGTTCTGTCTGGTATTGCTCGAATTGTCATTAAAACTAGAGGCAAGACATCAGGCCATTTCATACCAGTGGCTAAACACATTTTCCCAATTCTGTTTTTGATTGTACCATTCATCTGTTCAACTACACCAGAAGCCTCTGGTCGGTAGGCACAATGTAGTTTATGTTGTACATTCAATGCTTCACAAATCAATTTTACAATCTCGTTATGAAAATGTCCTCCTCTGTCTGATTCAAGAGTCACTGGAAACCCAAACCTGGGGATGAATTCTCTCAAAAGTAGCTTAGCCCCTGTCATCCCATCATTTCTTCTTGTTGGAAATGCTTCCACCCACCTAGATAACAGGCAGACTATAACCAGAACATGTCTGTTACATGGAGGCATTTCAATAAAGTCAACCTGCATTCTGGTAAAAGGCCCTCCTTTCTTGGCCTATGGTTCCTAGACTCACCACTGTCTTTCTCCCAGGATTGTATTGCTGACATATTAGGCATCTCTGACATAGGCTTTCTGCTACAAGTCTGAATATTGGATTGTACCAGGTCTGCTTAAAAGACCTAATCATGGCGTCTCTCCCTATGTGTCCCTGGCCATGATACATCCGTGCCATGGTAGACATCATGCTATCAGGCATCACTGGTCTTCCATCTCGATAGACCCACACACGGTCCTTTTCTCTTGGGGCACACCCTGCTGTTATCCACTGTTTCATCTCCTCATCTCCTGACTCTTCCTGTAATTGTCTCACTTCTTCCCAAGTTCCCACAGTGTTAGTAAACATTACTGAGCAAGAAGACATTTCTCTTTCCTTGGCCCGATTGACCAAATTCTGATTCCGTGCACAATACTGTGCCATATCGTTCGCATACCTGTTTCCAGTAGTGATGTAATCACTACCTTGACTATAGGCAGCACATTTCACCACAGCCAATTGTTTAGGCAGCTGTCTCGCCTCAATCAATTTTCCAACCACTTCAGCATTCTTAATAGGGGTTCCACTTGTGGTCAGGAAACCTCTTTGTAGCCAAAGCTGGCCAAAATCATGGACAACCCCGAAGCCATACTGGCTGTCAGTTATCACAGTCACTCTCACACTTTTCCCAATTTTGCATGCTTTGGTCAAAGCAACAAGTTCAGCTACTTGGGCTGACCTCACTCCTCTCAAATAAGATGCTTCCATCACTGCTGCAACCGTGCGTACTGCATATGCTGCGCTTAGCACTCCTTCATCTGTTCTCAAACATGACCCATCAACAAACAACACATAATCACTTTCTGGCAATGGTACATCTTTTATATCTGGTCTTGGCTTTGTGCAGTACTCAAGCACGTCCAAACAATCATGATCTACTTCATCTCTCACTTTCACATTCTCAGCATCAGGTAACAAAGTTGCAGGATTCACATTCACACATCTGGCAAGGCTCACATTTGTTGCACCTCATATGACCTTCTCATACTTAGTCAGCCGACTATGTGTCATATACTGAGTACGACTCCTTGTCAAGAGAATCGCCACATCATGAGGTACAAACACTTTCAACGTATATCCCATCACAATACCTTCACTCTGCTCCAAACTTCGACATGTTGCAGCCACTGCTTTCAGACACCCAGGTAAAGCTGCAGCCACTGGGTCAAGCATTGATGACAAATATGCAATTGGTCTCCTCAACCTTCCATGCTTCTGGATCAACACAGGGAGTGCACATCCATTTCTCTCACTGCAATACAACTCAAACTCTTTCTCATAATCAGGCATGCCTAGTGCTGGTGCTTCACACAAACCCTCTTTCAATCGTTTGAATGCTGCCAATTCTTCCTTGTTCAATTCAAGGGGATCTTTTACATCACTCCTTGTTAGTCGTACCAAGGGTTTTGCAATCAGGGAAAAATTGCCAATCCACTGACGGCAGTACCCCACCATTCCCAGAAACATTCTCACCTCTCTTTGGCTCATGGGGGCTCTCATTCCTTTTATAATTCTGATTCTGTCTATTGTTATTTTTCTCAGTCCTCTCTCGATTTTATGTCCCAAATACTGTACTTCTTTCTTACAATACTGTCATTTTGCTGGTGACACTTTCAACCCTCCGTCTGCCAAATGATTCAGTAGTGCTATTGTGTCTACCTCGTAAGCTTCACGTGTTTTCGACGCCACCAACAGGTCGTCGATATATTGCACTAGTACTGAACTTTCAGGCATTTGCAGACTTTCCAAAGATTTCTTCAACAATTGATTGAATATTGAGGGGCTCTCTGTATACCCCTGCGGGATTCGGCACCATGCCAAAATCCGCTCTCCAAAACGAAATGCAAAAATTCTCATTATTTCTCTTAGAATTCCTTGCTTGATCATTTTCTCAATTATTGGGGTAACTCCTTCTATTATCTCAGGTGTCAATCTGTACTGTGGAACATTTGGATAGCTTATTCCTTCCTTCACAGTTATTTTGACTGGATCTACGTTTCTCATTAACCCTACATCTTCTCCAGTAAAATCCCACACTTCTGCCTTCACTGACTGCTTTAGTTCTTTAGGTAGTTCATCAGGGTTAAATATTGCATAAGTCTCAGTAACCTCATTTTCTCTGTTAGCTATGGTCATTTTATACAGCACATCCTCATCTGGTGTTTCAAATGCTATTCCATCTGGAGTACAGAATATAGTGCAATTCATTTTGCACAACAGGTCCCTACCTAATAAATTCACCGGACTGGTGTCGCACATGACAAAGCGGTGCATCTCTGAAAATTTCCCTATACTAACTTTCACTGGTTCTGTCAAAAATGTTTTTATCTGTCTGTTGGACACACCAACCACTTGGATTGTTTCATCCGAAAGAGGAAGATTCTTAACATCAGCTGATCTAACTGTTGATCGAGTAGTACCAGTGTCCACTAGGAAAGTAATATTTTCACCATTAACCTTCCCATCTACAAATAGTCCTGTCTGGTCTACTTCTAGAGTTGCGCCAAGTACGCACTCTTCTTCCTCCTTTCGGCACCGTCAATAACTTTCCTCTGAGTCACTCTCATCGCGTTGCAGCCAATACTGTGAAACAGCGCGACCGCGTGGCGGTTTATTTACCTGTTCTTCATTGTAGAATCCCGATTCATTACTATACTTCTGAGTGTTTCTGCTCTGCGGGAAAGGTGGTTTTGGCACCTGATTCTGTGAGGTAACCACCTGCTGCTGTTGCTGCAGTTGACCACTCACCTCATTCTGCACCTGCGGATTCAATGATGCATTTTCATTATTAGTACTTGGAGGAAATTTACACTCGGATTTCCAATGCCCTAACCTACCGCAATTATGGCATGGGAACTTCTTTTTAGCTTCTTCTATATTACCTTTCCCTTTTCCTGGGCCAAATCTCTGTCTAGTTCCGAGGTTATTTGCTTGTTCGACCGACTGAGCTTCCTGCCTTTCAGCTACCTTTACTTGTGCCCACATTGCCTTTTCTTTTAATTTTCGCTATTTGGCCTCAATTTCGTCACTGAAATATTTAGCATGTCTCAATACTTCATCTATTTTCTTATTCTGCCAATCAACCGTATGCTGTTTTATCATGTCACCAATTTCTGGGTGTAAACCATATACGAATCTGTATACAAAATGACTCAAATCCTTATCACTCAGGTTCTCATCTCCACTGAACTGCTTAAAGGCTTGTATTAGTCTCTCATAGCATGCATGTACTGATTCTTTTCCTTCCTGATGTGTTCGATCAATTTTTACCCAATCTGTCTCTTTAGGGGGCACTTAGTTTTTCAAAAATACCATAACCTGTTCATACTTCTTCATTACCTCAGGGTCGGGAGCTCCTGTCTTAGGATCCTAAGACAGGAGCTCCCGACCCTGAGGTAATGAAGAAGAAGTATGAACAGGTTATGGTATTTTTGAAAAACAAAGTGCCCCCTAAAGAGACAGATTGAGTTGGCCAGTTGATCATCAACTTACACTCTGTCCACAAATCTGCCGGTACTATTATATCAAATAGACTATTCAAATCTATCCATAGTACTTTTGACAATTTTACAAATCTGTCTACCTGCCGGTACCACTCGACGGGCTTTTCGCGTAGTCGAGGAAAATCATTCGTAAATGACAAAATGTCCTGTCTTGTCCATGGGACGTGTACATATCCTCCTCCTGGAATCTCCCTCAGGGGGTATTCAGTCACTACCTTTTCTTTTTCTCTAACAGGGAATGCCGAAACTGTCCTTTCTGAGTCATCATTACGTTTTCTATACCATTTACTTCTCCATTTATCCACGTCTCCCCATTTTCTCAATAAAATGATTATGTCCTTAATCTGACCTATCTGTCCTGTGGTGTTCAGATTTTCAATGTCTTTTTCAGTAAAATCAACTCGATAGGGTTTCTATAAAGCTTTTACCTTATCAATATCTATACCCATTTCATTCGCAACTTCTCCTAGTCTTTCATGCAGAATCTTCGCTCTCCATGTCACACTTTTGCATAGGAATAACAGCTCCTCATCCTGATAAATTTTCAATTTTTCTACGGGAATAGTCCCTACAATTAATTCTTCCAATACCATCCGTAATTTAGCCACATCTATTGACTGGGATTCTTTATCTTGTCTCTGTAACCCTCTTAACCATTCACTCAGTTCTTCCACAGAAGGTCCTACCGGGTTTTCTACGCTACTCTGTTCTGGATTTCTCTGGGGTTCCAACAAAGTTTCTACTGTTGTTCTACTCCTTTCAGCATAATTCTGATTTATAAAGGGATTATTTGAAACATTTGGTTCAAACATATTTATTGTCGGTCCCCATGGATTCTCAATTTGACTCCGTTCTGGACTCTCAAACAAATTATTGTTCCTTTTGCTTCTCAAAAATGGGCATTACTGGACCTATAGTCACTGGAACTGTTAAAGCTTCTAGATTCTTAGTTAATTCTCTTATTTTCTCTGTCAATTCTAGAGTTGTTTTGGCCAATTCCGCTGAATTTTCACCATTTATTCTATTCTCCGATTTCTTTTCTACCTCTCTAGTGGAGTTTCTCTTTTCTAAATCTGGTGACATAGTCTCATTCTTGATAATTCGTAATGTTTCTCTCATTGGGGCGTTTGGTGTCAACATTTCTGGTTCTGGTCGGTACGGTGGTGGATTTTTATAAAACACATCATCCAACACATCATCATCTGATTCATTTGCTCCGTAACCTCTTGATTCCACATTATTTTTTTCCCCCACACATTTTCTTCCTTCATTCTCTCCTACCGCTCTTACAGGAAACATACCCTCAGCCATACTTGCATTCCTCCATCTTTTCATTCGATCATCATGCGTTTCATGTCCATATGACCTGCCAAACAGATATCTGTAACTTCTACCATTTCCTTGCTTTTCTCGCTCATGCACTTCGTCTTCCCACTCTGTCAATGCCTCAAACTGCGTCGGTCTAGGTCTTGGTTCTAGATACATCATCTTCTCGCGTAGATTCCTTAAAACAGCCAAATTAAAGGAACCATGTTCTGGAAAGGCCAGGACTCCATCGTCCTTGGTATATTTGACCCAATTATCTAACCAAATACAAGTATGATATCCATATTTCGCAATCATTAATGATGCAGGAGTTTTCGGTGGAGGAATTAACTGTCCTTCCCTAGTTTTGACCTGTTTATCCTTCTTGAACCACTTTTTAACTTTACCAAACCAGGATTTCTTTTCCCTATCTGGTAGCTGGTAATTCATTTTCTTGGTTTCTGTGTATCGCTAGTCTTTTACAACTGTACCGCTATTCTGTCCACTCACAGCGCGACTTCACGCTAACGCACCAATCAAGAGCGTCTACGTCGCTGTCACAGTCCTCTAATCCCAGCGCGACTTACACTAATGCACCAATGGGGAGCGTTTACGTCATCCTGTACTTCTCCAATCCTAGCGCGGCCGTTCTGACGTCAGCAGCCGCTGCGGCAGCTCTGCTCCTGTCTACCCCTCCTTTACAAGTCCGCTCCGTGAACTCTTATTGCAACTTTTACAATTCTATTAGTAACAACACTAAAACATCTCCATTGTCCGCTTCGCTAACCAAAGAATAGCAATAGACCTTTCTCACGAGAATTCCGTCTTTCCCGAGAGCAGCGCTTACCTCTGCCCTACTACGGAATCGTTACTTCCGTTGATAAAGTAGCACATCCCTCTACCTTACCCTTCTAACAAGCATCAACTAATCGCTTCTCTAGAATTAAGACACCTAATTAGAGTTAGCATTAGGTCTCTAGAGTTTCGCATTTAATCGGAATGCCTTTTTCATACACACACTGTCATACGGGGAAAAATGTAGATCATTCACAGACTTCTGTCTTTTCCGAGAGCAGCGCTTACCTCTGCCCTACTACAGAATTATGACATTCGTTAACAAAGCAGCGCTTCCCTCTACTTTGTCCTTCTAACAAGCTCAGAGAACACCTGCTACCTCTTCAGTGATAAGCGTTATCGGTATGCCATTTGGTTTCCTGGTACTTAAAAACCAAAATTTCACAGGTAACCTTCGCTATCATACACATTTCTCTCACACAGAGAATATTTCTAATGGCAACACACGACGATGCTGCCCAATCGAACCCAGACAATGCGCCGTACAACTTCACTTGTCACACGTTTCCCCTGTGTACCTACAGGGCAACAACAATTCCGTCTTTCCCGAGAGCAGCGCTTACCTCTGCTCTGCTACGGAACTGTTACAAACTTCCGACTTCCTACATCCCAGAAGCCGTGCTAACAACATATAACTCAACGTAACTCAACATATAGTGTTAGTACATAAATCAATACCAATCAATAATCAATAAGCTATTTACAAGCAATGATCACTTAAACCAGAACAGTAGCTAACCATACCTCTGCTACCAAGAAAACTGCTGCAGCGCGGAATGCAAAATCCCTCCCTTCGTCACAGATCATAGATCACACTCAATCACTACATTTGCTGGTGGCGCCCATAACACCAACATTCATCCTTCTAATAACCTGTTTCCAAGGAGGTGATTGTTCCACTCGCTGTAATGGAAGGAAGTACTCATATATCCCTATTTATTCAGGCCTAAACCTCACCTTTAGCACTCCTCCCATGAATAGGCCATGGATCAGCAAGCTGCAGGTTGGAGTGATAACAAAATCTATAACTTATTTACATAAATACATTTTTCATAATAACGACCCAACACAGTTCTTGTAATAAATCTTAAATTTTTATCTAAATAATTGAAAATCGAGTCTTTGGTTTAATCAAGCAGTAGACCATCATATTTACCTATTCTGGCTAAAGTTGTCCTCTAAGTCAAAATCTTGGTCATCAGTTCATACTGTCAGAGTCTTAGGAAACAGCTGTCCTGCAGTGTCACCGTCCTCTCCGTCAGCATAACGTCAGGAAATCGAAAATCTTCTGAAGGGTCTCGCTCTACAACCTCTCTATTCTACCATTTTTATAGTAAAATTACATTCCAAAAAATAACAATCAATATTTTGAATACTCGTGATTGGTTGATGAGATCAGTTCCACCAAATTCTCACGCGGAAAATGTTTCTTTAGGTATAGTTCATAATTTCATGTTGAAGTAACTTTTATTGTTTCTTTTCGGGGCAGCTGGCTGTTAGCCCGGTGTGTCCTTGGTGGATACAGTCGAGTTTAGGGTCGTCCAGAGGCCACTGCTGCTGATGGTGACGCATGCGCACTTCACCCAGAGACCTTCATAATGGAGTTGTGTTCGTCAAATAGGGATGTCGGCCATTTTGTGGCCACCAAATGGTCAACTTAAGCAAAGAAACACAAAAACGGAATTAATACATGGAAATGACTAATAAAAATGTTATCCCCTTACTAATACCCATATGTGTGTGTATTTATCTAGCAGAAGCAACACTTAATGCGGGTTATATTCACATTAATAAAGCACAAATCACAAATACATCACAAAAGCAACATATAATCAGGCAATTTCTAATTGTCTATTATTAATATGCATACGAAAATTAGTTTACGTATTAATTAGGCCATGCAAATGCAATTCCCACGTGTATTTCTTATATTAGTAATGTTGGTCAATTCACACAGCAAACAATTAGTACAATTACTATTAATTAATTATTCTTATTAATGTAAACATGCAAAAAGGAGAGGGTATACAATTTTTAAAGAAAACCCCACTCCAGCACCGGCATAGTGTAGCCCACCCAAAAAGATAAACAATGGCCGATGATCCCATGCAACCAACTGCGACCAGCATGATGATGGCGTAACGTGACAGAAAACAACACAAAAGCCAACAACAAAGGGGATCTCCCTTGGGAGGGCGCCAGGGGACAGAACTCCATTCCCGGGCCTAACTCTAACCACAACATAGTCCCTGGGCGTCACCCCAGGGCCAGAAAGAGTGGCGCTTAAAGGGAAGGGTGCTTGGCAAATTGGCTATTCATTCATCTGCACAGCCTACAGCAGGCAATGCTAACATACCGACTGGACCGCAGTTAAGAGAAGGGTGCCCAAGGGTACTTATCTGGACAAATGACTGTGCAAGGGCAGTCAGCCACCGAATGGTAAAAGAATAAACAGAAAAATGGTACAAAAGCAGAATCGCAGGTAGTAACAATGACCCCCCAAACAATAAGCACGAATGTTAAAACACTGAACAACACATGTTAGGAGACAGCCCAAAACATATTCAACCAGGCGGTGGAGAAGAAGATCTGGATGAGCCTCCTTGCTGGGGGGAGCGTCGCAAGATAGTTTTCAGGAAGTCCTCAACCTACTGCAACCTACTGTGGATTAGTGCAGAAAACATGCTTCCCGTTGTGTGTAATCCGGAGCCATGCAGGGTATAGAAGAGCATATTCAATCTGGGCGTTCTGAAGTTTTTGCTTAATGGCGATGAACTTCCGGCGCGCCTCCTGCACCGACAGGGTGAAATCCGGATATATAGTGAAAGCATTACCTTCAAACTGCAGCAGTTTCAGTTCATGTGCTTTCTGTAATGCCACATCACGATCTCGGTAGTTGAGGAGGCGAGAGATGATGGGACGAGGAGCATCCCCCGGGGGGGACGCGGGCCCAGGGAGCGGTGCGCCCGCTCAACCACCAAGTGCTGAGAAAAAGAGTCCTCACCAAAGACGCTCTTCAGAAGACGTTCAATGTAAACCTCCATGCGTCCTGTATTTGTGCTCTCAGGAATACCTAAGATGCGAACATTGTTGCGGCGACTTCTGGCTTCGATGTCCTCGTTCTTAGCCGCAATAACTTTGAGGAGTTTATCCATCCGGGCAACCTGCGATTGCATCCTAGTAGTGACGTCTTCATTCTCCGGGATGCGTCTTTCCGCCTCTTTAATCTGCCCATCATGTTTGTCGACCTTGTGCACCAAGAAATCAAGCCTAGTATTCATGGTGTCCATTTTCCCTGATAAGTCCGTCAGGCTGTGTTGAATTGCCAAGAGCAGTGTTTTGACGTCATCCGAGGAGGAGGACGGAGTGGGTTGTGTGGGATCCATAATGTCAAAAGTGGACCGCGCCATCGTTTTTTTTGCCTCGAAGTTCAGACGGGGCTGGCGTCCATCAGGCTTCCCCATCTCAGCCAACCACTGCAGCTGCGGCCCCCCAGCGTGCAAAGAGCCACCGGGATGCGCAGGATAATGAGGAGACGAAGCCGTACAGAGGGGCGACAGCTGGAATCAGACACTAAGCATGAGATCCAATCCAAGCCAACAGGGCAGGAATAAGATGACCGGAAAGTAGAGCAGCCCACAGTCCCACGTCGACGCAGACCACCACCCCAGCAGAGCCTGCAAGGGCAACCAGGATCGGTCAGACAGATCCCGGGCATGATGGATGGGCCCTCCGGGTGCAGCGCAACAATAAATGATACCAGGAGGAGTAGCGCAGAGGAGGATCAGCTACCAAAGCTCCAATGGGGCACACGGCAGGAAAGCATCAGCAGCGTGACCAGCAGGACCAGCACAACGAAGCCCCACAAAGGCCCCAGCCCAATGTACAGCAACCACCATTCAAGACGGGGGGAGGGGCCACAGGATCCACGCCAGACAAACGGGCCGCAGGAGTCACAATGGGGGCAGTATTGTAGTGCAGTCAGTGATTAGTGCCCCCAATCTCGGCGCCGCAAAACAACGTCCAGGATACAAAGGGCCGCCCGCTCTGCTCCCTCAGGGCACAGATCGCAACGGCTGGTACGGCATGGGGCTAGCAGATGCAGGCAAGATGACCGGAGCGGAGCAGGGGAGCAAGGCGCGCCGCCGTCTGCCGGCCCCCCAGCCCCTCCGACAACAGGGACAGCCGCAGACCTCAGCGACCAAGCAGCAGACTCCACCGCTACGATGTCAGCAGCAGTCCAAGACGGAGCCGCAGGGTGCAGCGCAGGCCCGCCAGCAGCGAAGAGGCCCCCCAGAGCAGGTCCGCAGGCCGGGAGGGTGGGAATCGGGTGGAGGAGAAGCGTGCCCGGGATCACTGGCACTCCGGCGCTCGGGGTGAAAACAGGTCTCCGCAGCCAGGGGAGAGCAGCGGCAGCATGCGAGGCAGCAGCGGCAGGCAGATGACCACAGGACCGTGGCCCAGACCCGCCACCGGCAATAAGACCTACCTCCTCGTGGCAAGCCGCGGTCCTCGCGTAGGGGGCACAGCCAGAGACGGGCACCAGGAGGCAGATCAGAGGAGCCCCACCGACACCTCCACCTCGCAGCAGAAGCCAGTCAGCCCCGAGATCCGCGATTCCAGGCCCAGTGGTAGCAGAGCAGGTAAGGAACAGCTAGAGAGAACTGTGCATGACACCACAGCAGTGCAGATGAGGATAAATTACGGATATGGTCGCCAAGCTTCCTAAGCCTCACAGGTGTGCGGCCATCTTGGATGTGCGCCACCTAGCGCCCCCCCCCCCCTTGCTGGTTGTTATTGTGTGGCCAGGGGCCATTTTGTGTAGCCAGGCAGTGCAATTTTTGCCATAGGCCAGCATGTCTTCTTTGTTGTGGCCTTGTCTCCTTGCTTATTGTTGTTGTTTGATCGTGTGGCCGCTGGCCATTTTGTGTAGCAAGCCAGTGTGCCTTTGCAAAAGGCCTGCACGTGCTCTCTGTTGTGGCCTTGCCTCCTTGCCGGTTTTTTGTTATTTGACCATGTGGCTGGTGGTAACTTTGAGTAGCAAGTCAGTGTGCTTTAGCCATAGGCCTGCATACCTTGTTTGACATGGGCATGCCTCCTTGCTTGCTGCTGTTGTTTGACCATGTGGCCGGTGGCCGTTTTGTGTAGCTAGCCAGTATGCTTTGGCCATAGACCAGCATGTGTTGTTTGTTGTCCATACCTCCTTGCTTGGTGTTGTTGTTTAACCATGTAGCCGGTGACCATTTTGGGTAGCAAGCCAGTGTGCCATAGGCCTGCATGCGTTCTTTGTTGGTTGACCATGTGACCGGTGGTAATTTTGTGCATCCACCCTTTTTTCCACTTCTCAAAGCCATTTTCTATGGAGAATGATAGGAGAGGCCTAAGCCTTCTTGTTTGTGTTAATTTTTTTTACTTTTCCCTGATAGTTGGATAATATGCTTGAGGCCTAGTCGCTCATAATAAATGTAATGTATATTATGATTATGAACAGTGTTTTATACTATATGCTTTTTTGCATTTTTCACCTGCACCTCCTTGCGTCCCAGGTCCCAATGGGATTCTCATTGTACTCTAGTATATCAGCAATTATTTATTTAATGTTTTTCTTTTGTTAATATGTTCCTTCAAATTATTTTTTAAAAGACATTTTTGTTTTCATTTTTTCCTAAAAAATGTTTTTTTTAATTTTTGGTTTGAATATTTCTGCATTTAAAAAAAAGTTTGTTTAAGTTTAAAAAAAAATAAAGTTTTCATTTAAAAAAATGTGTTTTACATTTTCTCGCTATCTATTAACCCCCTACCAGTCATAGGTGCACAGCCGCACAACTGCATTACTTTTCTAAGGTAACAGTAACATCTGTATGTTGTTTTTATCCTTTCTTATTTTAAATGAAATATTATGTTTTGTTGGTGTGGTTTGACTTCGAATGGGTACACTTTATTGTTGTTAATTATTTATAACTTAAGTTACCACACTAAATTATATTGTCTTTGTCCGCACTAATTCAAACTGCACATTTCACTAATGTTTTTCTTTCTTGTGTGCTTTTAGGTACACAATAGAAGAGCCATCACTCATAGTACTGTCAGTCAGAAGGCCTGTACATATGATGCGTGACCACACAACATGTGACGTCGGTGCTCCAATCTCTTCAGCTTGTGAACTTAAATGCCACTGCCAACTGACAGCTTCAAGATAGCACAAAAGAAAGGTGCTGCCGAGAAAGTGAGAAGAAGCAGCTTCCCACCACTGGTGTGTTGGCCCAAATCTTTTTCGTCAACGTCTTGTGCCTGCCGCATCGGCCTCTGGGAGCAAGCTGGGAGCAGCACTCCCACATCATTGGCCGCACCCCCAACCTGGCATAGAGGCAGCCACTGCAATTACTGCAACGCTGATGAGCAGTGACGTTGAACTGGATTTGTAACTTTTGCAACGTAGTACCCAATCCTTGCCAGAAAGTCAGATAAGCAGACAGCAACAGCCGCAGCCAGCTCTTCCCGAAGCAGGAGCAGGACAGGAGACTGAGCTTCCTGCTGAGCAAGTAGAGCCCCCTCTTTCAGAAGATCCATTGGCTTCCAGCTCTCCAGCAAGAAAAAGGAAGGTATTCACCATCTTCTCCAAGTCCCTCTTCTGATGATATGGATTGGAACCCGCCTCAAATCGAGACACGCCAGGAGAGGCAAGGGAAAAGGAAAGTTCCATGAAGAAGAGAAGGATGACGAGCCAAATATCATCATGGATGTTATCCCAGCCCCAGAGGAGACCGACATTACCCCTCCTCAACCTGCTCTGAAGGATGTGGTAGTGATACCGCCACCACCGCCAGCCCCCATATTTGCAAGGACCCTGCGACCTGCATCTACAACTAGCTCAGCAGAAGTATGCACAGCAGAGGCAATCATCAACATGCCCACCTACCTCCACTTCTTTGGGCATTGGCAGTGGTACCAGTGGCAGAATGAGAAAGTTGATCTCCCCAGTTTGGGACTTCTTTACGGCTAGCAAGCAAGAGGATAACATTGACATATGCTCCATTTGCCATGCGAGTGTGTGACGAGGTAAGCTTAGTACACACTATAGTACTGAAGGCCAAATGATCCATATGAAAAAATATCCATGCAATTGATGGAGCAGGTAAAGCAAAATTTGTATACCTTCTCTATTTTGCATGAAATTTTATTATGTAATCATTCTAAATATTAACTTGTACTAATATGTGTAGAGTGGTATGATTAACCAACAATTGCACCTTAATAAACACGAGAAACACGTGGGACTAAAATGCTAATTGCATGGCTAATAATTAAATGATTAACTGTGGTACGCAAACTAACTTTAGGATGTGCTGAAATAGAGAATTGCATGATTCATGTTGCTTTGTGATGGTTTGTGCTTCCAGTGCTGCAGAATGGTGAGTATTATTGCTTTAAATGTTGCTCCACGCTAGGAAAATACTAATATATATTGGGATTAGTGTGGGTTTAAACATTAGAATCTTCATTTCTGTATATTAATTACTGTTATGTTTGTTTTGCTTAAGTTGGCATTCGGGCCTACTAGGCCGCAGTACATAAAATGGAGTTCGGAAGTGGCCACCGTCATGTGAGCGCGATGTCGACTGCGCAGACTCGGATGGCTCCGAAGATCTCCAAACGACCTCTGATGAGAAACAAAATGTTCCTTGTCAAGGATAGGAACGGGGAGGACTGCCGAAACCCAGACTAGTGTGAATGACTGAGGGGACAATGAACGACCTGTACAAGAAGGTTTACATGTTGTTACTTCGGAACTTTCGCCTGTGAAACTACGAAAAAGAATACAATTGGGAAGATGTCATGCCCGGTCTCATGGGAAACAGGCAAACATGGTAAAATTCAAGAGACTTACAAAATTCAGAGGATTTAGCCAATCAGCACACTTTCTACCCCTAAATTGTTGCACATTGTCCTAAAAGTAAGGAGAAAAAGAGTATAAAAAGGGGGGGTTTAGAAGAAGTATTATCATTTTTCGCAGAGAGAGAGGCTGTTGGTGTGGAGAGTCGATTTGCTGGATTGTTGGTTCGTTGGTGCGATCGCTTGGTCCCTTGGCTAAATCATGGGGACTGCGTCATGCTAAAGGAGATTTCCTGGACTTATCTGGGTTTTCTTTGATGATAAAAGGACGATTCCATCTGAAGGGATTTTGCTTATTGCTGTGGGTTGACGGGTTCTTCTGGAGGTGGTCGCCAATGTCCAACACAAAGTGACTAAATTAGATTAACTAAACTTTGATTAATAAGAAATGAGTTTGTGATTCTTTAATAAGGTATTGAAAAGCTAATCGAAAGGTTCTGAAGCTTTAAATGTGTTTTAGCTGGTTCTAAATCACCATCAACCAGTCCAACTAATTGGTCCATCGACCAAGTGGTGGAGTGCCTTGATGTTAAAATTAGGATTCCATAGGTACTGATGTATATAATGTAAAGGATTTACTCCCGATAGGTAACAAGGTACCCCTCACATGTCCAGCGCTTCTTTTCCTCCTGTGTGCAGATTCGAGTGAGACGTATGAGTGTTGGTGTTATGAGCCCAACCAATGAATCAATGTATGAATGAGTAGTGTGGTGACGAGTCTGTGACATAGGGAAGATATGTAAATTTACCCTTTCCGCTGGATCACAATCTGCTTGGATGCGCACCTCAAAAGAATTGCTGCAGGTGGTGTTGGTAAAGGTGATGAAAGCAGGGAATCTGCTCCGATCACGGTGTAAGGTGAAGGTGATGAGGAAGAAGAGGATGACATCTTTATGCAAAGCAGCCTTGTCCCAAGCAATGAACTAGTATCGCCAATATCAGTAACGTCGAAATGGCACAAGACTCAGAGTCAGATGGAGACCCCACAGCAACAGCACACAATGACTGATCCGAGACGCACATTGAGTCTACCACCTTCTTCTCTCCAGAAGTCACCTGCATCAGTAGCACCAGAAAAGAAAAAAATCCAGGTTACTAATACTTCCATGTTTAGGCAGGAGGGGCAGTTGAACGCAACCACCCAATGGCATGTTTTTACAATGGGAAGCTGGCTAAAATATTAGCGCTGGAACTCCAGACTTTTTCTTTTGAGGAAGGAGTGGGTTTTCTAGAATTTTGGCGCCCTTCTGCCTGAAATGGAAGGTTTCCTGCCTGAACTATTTTTCCAGAGTTGCTGTACCAGCGCTCCATCACGATATGCTGAAAGTGGTTGAACAAGCATTGCAGCAGAGTGCTGTTCACACTATCCACCTGGCAACAAACATGTGGACCAGTAGCCAAGCCACTGATTACATGTTTATCACTGCACACTGGATCTCTTTTGTGTGTCGTACTTTAATCTTCGTTACCGCGTAGGGAACAGGGCCCTACCCCTGTCTATCTTGGTATTAGCAAACCGCAAATGGTAAATGCGGCATGTACAAGTGCTTTATATATCGTTCTAGCTATGAATGCACTGTGTACACGTTATTCTGCTTCACTACGCGGGTTCCATTTTGGAAGCAGTGGCCATCTTGTCATTGCCCTCACATAGGCTATAATGGAGTAAATACGGGCCTCACAGTACATGGGCTTTCCCTCTGACTTCTCTGTGACCTGGACAGCTGGCTCTGCTGCCCCAGGTCAAACCGGTCTCACGAGCTCCCCTTCCTCCGTCCACCTGTGATTAGCATCAGGGCTTGACCCGTCATAAAACCCTTTCATTCTACACAATCCTCCGGCTAATCTCTTTCACACCTGCTTGTTCCTGCTTTATGACTTGTTTCCCAAAACAGGAGATGCTCATGTTTATTGGGGGGTCTATTGACATCAAATGTGGGATCTGAACCTTACTGTGTAAATCATTGTGGGCTGGCCGAACTGGAATGTGGGATGGTCATCATGACTCTGCTTTTTCGTTTGTAATGTATACTTGTAATGGCCATATCGTAAACCAAGGAATGTGTGCCTGAAGCATGATATTTTGTACTTAAGGAGAAGCCCGTTCCTATGATTTTCAGCAGTCTCCTGAGAACATACACGCTGTTGTACTTCTAGGATACCTGTAATTGGTCTGCAGCCAATAAACGAATCTTTGACTTCACCCAGAAGACTCTGTGTTTCTGTAGGTCTGGAACAGGGTGAACCCAGAAGTCATAGGGTGTGTGTCCCTGCACCGCTGGGACTAAAATACCCAGTACTTCAGTTTGGCGCCCAACTCGGGACGATTTCAGCGGTACCAGTCCAAGCCAGAGGTTCGTGAGGAGCTTCGTGTGGAAATTCCGGAGGAAGGCCGCCACTTCATCGACCCCTGCATGTCGACGTGGTCCGAAAGTCTTTTCTGCGAGGTTCTCCGCGTCCCGACGGCTACGAAGGACTGCTGCCCTGATTAATCGACCTGTTTTGGACCCTTGACGAATTTGAGAGAGCGAAACAATCGAGAGAGTCTTCTGGTGACGCCATCGATCAGCAATATTCAGTTAAGTATAAGTGGAGCGTCTCCTATTTGTTTTGGTATCCTTCGGGATCGTTTGAATTGGTCATTTGGAGTTTGCAAACGCCAAAGCCAGAGGACTCGTGTATTCACGAGAATATCGTAATCGATAATCCTTTGACGTTTGGATCTAGACTAGTGAGTAAAGATGCCTGGTTCTGGAATATTTGGTAGATTATTCTGTTTGGGTTGTGGAAAAGATTTCCAGCTAGAGGAATCATGTCCGGTTCCTCCGGTTGGAACTCCAACTTATGAGCTCTTTGTAAAACATGGCGTAGGCCCCATTGCATATAACGAAGTATGGATCCACTACACTAGGAAAGACGGTGTTTTAAAATGGCCCCAAAATGGTAGTTTCGATACCGATATTTTAGATAATTTGGAAATTAAATTGTTTAAGAAGAAATCCCGGCCGGCGATGTTTGACTCTTTCCGCTTATGGCGAAAGGAAGCCAAACAGAAGGAAATTAAGCTAGCGAAAAAGAATAAGAGAGAGAAAGGTATGACAGTAATGCAAGCAGCTGTACAATTTAAAGACAATGAGGAGGAGCAGATGAGTGAGCAATTGCACAGGCAGCGCAAGTTAGGGATTGACAAATGTTACCCAGCTTTACCACATTCTAAGCAGAATGAGTTAGAAGAAAAGGAGAAAGATCCCCTGATGTCACATTTGTTGAGTTCGCCACCCCCGTATGCTCAGAATGCCACGGCACCTCCCCAGCTTGTGAATATGCCACCTCCAGTCAATATACTGCAAGCCTTGCCGCTACCGCCAGTTGCTTTGCAGCCGGCTCTTATCCATGTAGGGCAGCCCTCTCAAGGGCCGCCAGTTGTGCTTCTAACTGCCCCCGCACTTCCTGCGACTTTGCCTAATACAGCAGCTGCCTCTTCTGACACTCTTCCTTGCACCACTCCAGTACCTGTTTCTACATCCTCTTTTCTCCCCTCTGTTTATCCCCCTGTTTTCGCCTCAGCTTCTCCTTCAGCGCGACAGCGCTTAGCTAATGTGGTTACTACATTAATGTCTCCTCTCTTTGATTCGTCTGGTGCGACTCCTGGTTTAAAGCGTAAGCAATTGCGTAGCCAATTGCCTAACCCTGATGAGAAAAAGGTAATAGACAGCATGGCGCGTAGATGGATTGTTTTCCCTTCATTGTATGATGTGGAATCAGTTGTCAACGTTTTCCATCAGTGGGATGCCCCAAAACAGAGATATGTGTTTGAGAAAATGTGCGAAATTCTCTGTGAAGAATTGGAAGATAGTGGTAAAAATCCGAGCCCGCAGGAATTGTGTAGAGTGAGGTTCGATTTTGGAACTGGTATAATTGTGGACCGCGAAGTAGATAAAGCAGTTGCGGTTGTATTGTCCTTCAGGAATGATGATTGTCAACAGTCATTGTTTGAACAAGATGTCCTTGTGGGGAAAAAGGTAAAAGCGCGACAATACCCCATGAGAGAAGTTCCCCCGGTATGGAAGGAAGCAGTTGCAGCTGATGCTGGTGCCGGTATCGCCGCTGTGCCAGCGCATTTCCAGCGTGTTTGGGTGCATGTTCCATGGAAGCGCTCTGAGGTGTTAGCGCTTAAGCAGTCATTGCCTGATCCCCGTAAAAACCCAGCAGGTTATTATAAGGAGTTGTCACAGACGGCAGGGTCATGCGTTATGAATCTGGCCGACATAGACATGTTGTTTGGTAATGTTGTTCCACAGCCCCTATGGGGGTCAATTCGTAATGTAGATCACGATGCAGAACTAGGGGATACATGGGCTAACATTATTGCTGCTGATGCTAGACAAACTGGTGGCGCGAAACCAGAACCTTTAGTAGCTGAACTGCCTGGTAGAATCATCACGTATATGAAGACAATAATGCCTGCGATGCGCGTAAATTGGGACAAGTTATCTGCATGCAAGCAGAAGAAAGATGAGACAGTGTCAGACTTCTTTACTAGGTTTGAAGAAACGTTTATTGATCACAGTGGGCAGGATATGAGTACTGAGGGTGGCCAACGGTTATTTGTGGATAAGTTTGTGCAGAATCTACTTCCTGACCTGTGTAAAAAATTGAAAGATTCAGAAAGTTCTTGGGCTGTTTCTTCTTCAGCGCAAATACTGGCTACTGCACAGTATTATGAAAATAGAGATAAGGACGAGAAAGATAGAACAGAGAAGAAAACGAAGGAATTAAAGACAAAGGTCCTTTTACAGCAGGCCTATCCGCCACGTGGAGGTCAGAATAATTATAGGCAACCCCAAGGTGTCTATCACCAACCCCAACAATTCCAGAACAACCAGCAAATGAATGGGTATTATCAACCACGTGTCCCTGTAGGTCCCAACCAATGTTCATACTGCAAAGAGGAAGGTCATTATAAATATAGTTGCCCTAAATTAATGCAGCGGAACGGTAATGCGTATGGAGTAAGAGGTAGGGGTGGTCAGCAAGCTCCTAGAGGCAGAGGGCGTGGAAATGCTCCCCAGACCGCGCGTCCTCTGCCGCCTCAAAGTACCATCAATAGCTTTGATCAGCAAGCTAACGCGACTAGTAATACGGCCCAGTATTATAATAATGATTATTATGCAGAGGACGGTGATGCAGAAAGTAATGATTACTAGGACAGCCATAGACAGAGAGAGGGAGTTGTTTCAGTGCCAGTGGATCAGAGTGGACCGTATGTTGAGGTGACTACAGCAAATGTAACGGAGCCTTTTCTGCTAGACACTGGTGCTGCAAAGAGTTCAATCATGCATTCAAAACTCCCTGGCGCACCTTTGTCTGGCGATATAAATGTTTCAGTAGGTTTTTCTGGCGCCCCGGTTAGGAACCCGATTTCTAGTCCCATGTCACTTTCTGTTGGACCTTGCGAGTTGAAAGCACCCCTGATCCTAACAACAGGTTGTGGTGAGAATTTACTGGGATTAGATTTGTTGAAAAGATTGCACGCTACACTGTATTGTTCTCCTTCAGGAGTACAACTTACATTAGGCAAGAAAGTGATTTCCCCAATGTATTTGTCTAAAAATACAATGCCACCTGAATTGTCATCCCTTCCGGATGCCCTTTGGGCTACTGGTCCCAATGATGTGGGCCTCTTGAAGATACCGCCATATGTGGTGACTTTAAAGGCTAATGTCAGACTGCCACGTATTCCCCAGTACAAGATCTCTAATGAAGGGCAGAAAGCATTGTTAGACATTGTCAGCGACTTGATTAATAAGGGTGTGATTGAAGAGACAAGAGGCAATGTTTGCAATAGTCCGATTTTACCTGTCTTAAAACGAACGGATCCTTCACAGCCACCTGTTTACAGATTTGTGATTGATCTTAGAGAGGTTAATAAGATTGTTGTGCCACAGTTTCCGGTTGTCCCTGATATAACTGCCTTGTTAACGATGATTCCAGCCTCTGCTGCATGGTTTTCAGTGATTGATTTAAAGAATGCTTTCTTTAGTATCCCAATTGCAGAAGAGAGCAGAGACATTTTTGGTTTTAGTCTGGGAGGCCGAAGCTTCCGCTTCAAACGCGCTCCCCAGGGCTACTGTGAGAGTCCATCCATATACAGTCAAGCTTTGAAAGCGCAGCTTGATGCACTTATTTTACCTAGTGGCGCTATCCTGATTCAGTACGTGGACGATTTACTAATCGCTGCGGATACTGAAAAGATCTGTAAAGAAGCCACATTGTCACTGTTGCGCCATTTATCCGCTTTCCACCACAAAGTGTCTCTCTCTAAGCTGCAATATTGTCGACAAGAAGTGACCTACTTAGGTCATCTCTTATCGAAGGAGGGAAGGAAACTGACCCCAGAAAGAATTCAAGCCATTGCACAGTTGAGTGTGCCGAAAACACAGAGAGAAGTGCGTGCTTTCTTGGGCATCACTTCATACTGTAGGCATTGGATCCCTAGTTTTTCTTTGTTGGCAAAACCTTTAGTAGCCTTAACATGCAAAGACACACCGAATCCTATCCCATGGTCTGAAGAGTGCCAGAGAAGTTTTGTGGAATTGCGTAATGCATTGTGTTCAGCTCCTGTGTTGGGTACCCCTGACTACAGTAAGCCTTTTACATTGTATGTTCACGAGAAAGATGGTTGTGCGTTGTCAGTGTTAACACAGCCTTTTGGCGACAGACCGCGCCCATTGGCATATTTTTCATCAACCTTGGACCCTGTAGCGAGGGCATTGCCAAGCTGTCTGAGAGCGACAGCTGCTGCAGCAATGTCTATCCGACAATCTGCTGGTTTGGTAATGGACAATACAATACATTGATTGTTATGGTTCCACACGCTGTAGACACATTATTAAATAGAACCAAGACACAACATTTGACTAGTGCGCGATTATCAGGCTATGAGCTTACACTGTTAGCAAATCACATACACATAAAGAGATGCAATACGCTGAATCCAGCCACATTGTTGCCAATTCCAGCAGACTCAGATGAGATTGAGCAACATGACTGTCTGTTCAGAACAGAAGAAGAGAGGAAAGGGAGAGTAGATCTAAAAGATACTCCCCTGACTGAGTGTGATGGCACTTTATGGGTGGATGGTTCGTGTTTCAAACTCCCTAATGGTGACACGACTGCTGCATATGCTATCACGACTTTACACACGGTCGTGGAAACTGCACGAGTGCCACATAATTCGGCCCAAGCAGCAGAATTAATCACCCTCACGAGAGCATGTGTGTTATCTGAAGGAATGAGAGTAAATATATACACAGACAGCCAGTACGCCTTTGGCGTGGCTCATAATTTTGGGCGACTGTGGAAGGAGCATGGGTTCCTGACGTCGCATGGAGCTAAAATTCAGAATGGCAAGTTGGTGAATGATCTCCTTGAGTCACTGACCCTACCGTTGCAAGTTGCGATCATGAAATGCAGTGCGCACAGGAAAGTCACAGATGATGTTGGACGTGGGAATGCGTTTGCTGATGAGACCGCGAAAGAAACAGCACAGAATGTGAAGACTAGAATGTATGTTGCAGGCCCCGCAAGATGGGTTAACGATGTTGGGATGTGTGAGAACACAATAGAGAGTGTGAAGTCGCTTCAAGCTGAAGCCACAGAGAAAGAGTTAAGCAAGTGGAGAGAAAGTATGGGTAAGTTGGATAAGAATGGTTGTTGGATTGATCTGACAGAACATAAGCGATGGTTATTGCCTGATGCATATGTGCTTCCAGTGGTTACAATGGCACATGGAATGGCACATATCAGTACGAAAGGTATATGCAAGTTGTTGGCTCCAGTATGGCAGAATGCTGGGATTCCCAAGTGTGCAGAGAATGTGGTCAAGAATTGCATGGTATGCTTGAAGTATAACCCTGGTAGGGGAACCCCAACTCCAGCTGGTCACTTTGCACCCCCATCATGTCCATTCGAAGTTTTGCAGCTGGACTTTATTCACATGGAAAGATGCAACAACCTGAAATATGTACTGGTGGTTGTTTGTGCTTTCTCAAAATGGATAGAGGCTTATCCTCTGAAAGATAACACTGCCCTATCCACAGCCAAAGCCCTTGTGAAGGAATTTTTCCCTAGGCTTGGAATGCCAAGAATGGTGTGGTGTAATAATGGAAGTGAGTTTGTGGGTAAAGTGATGAAGAATGTATGTGAAGGGCTAGGGATAAAGCAGAAGTTCCATGCTGCAAATCACCCCCAATCAGCTGGACTAGTAGAACGCTACAATGGAGCCTTAAAGCTCAAGCTGGCCAAAATCCAGGCGAGCACCGGTCTTAAATGGCCTGACGCTCTGCCTTTAGCACTCCTGTCCACCAGTATGACCATACACTCACGAGTGGGACTTAGCCCTTACGAGGTCGTTTTTGGCCGCCCGGCCAACGTATGGGGTGTACCGAGGCCTACGAAGTTCAGTGAGATTGAACATCCAGTACTACTCGATTACCTGTATGATTTGACTGTTAAACTGCGTGTTTTGCACCAACAGGTACATGATACTCTTCCCCAAGCTTCTGAACCTCCTGGACACCCTATCAACCCTGGCTCGTGGGTCCTGATCCGAAATTTCCAGCGTAAGAGCAACGACGAGCCTCGCTGGACCGGCCCTCACCTTGTATTCCTGTCGACAAGATCAGCGGTGCGAGTAAAAGGGAAGAAACACTGGATCCATGGTACCCACTGTAAAGTAGTCCCTTTGCCTCTGCCATATGACCAGTGGGTCAAGGAGGGTATTGCCGACTCTGAGACAGACACTGTGCCTCGTTTTGTACCATTCAGTGACGCACGCCTAAAAGACACAGTTTCAGACCAAGAGAGTGACAATATTCTGCAAGAAGCTGTGCCACCATCAAATCGATTGGACACCACTGAGCCTGAACTTTTGTTTCAAGACCAAACACCACCTGGCCGTCTCCGCTATAATTTGAGACCAAGGCCCATGGACAAATAAAGATTTCCTTACTATTTCCTTTTTGACATTTTTGCTCTCCCATCTGAAAGACTTTCTTGATTTTTGTTTTTCGAACCACCATCCGGGTTCTGCCGCAGGGTCGCGGTGCCAAGACTTTGGGGTACAGGCCGAAGACGTTAGGTCAACGGTTCTGGTTGGTCTAGGGCGTTTCCCTGGACTGACAGGCGTGCCCCTTAGAAGAAGACACTCATCCGCCGCGAGCGGCCCGAGTAGAGGATGGAGTTTTTTAAGATGGAGAGACCGATTGAGGAAATGAACTTTAACGCAAGGATGTGTAGAATTGTAAAAAGTAAATGTTTTGTATTTTTGTGCCTTTTTACACTGTGTAGTATCATGATGTTTATTGTAGGATTTGTGTTTTTCTCCGCTCAAAAGCCCATTACACCCACTGAACAGCCTATACCTCTTTCTACTGCCTCCTCTCACTCTTTTCACCCTTTGCCTGAGCACGAACAGACCAGACGATCGGAGTTCGTAAATAACTCGTTTATCCAGCTCTTGCACCAGCACCAACTAGTAATGAATACGACCAATTGCTGGGTGTGTGGGTTAATGCCACATACCATTAACAAGGGTATTCCCTACCTGGTGCTGCCGTATAGTTACAATGGATCGTCATGGGCATTCCAGACCATGTTTCTCTATGCTCTAGATACGTACTCCCCTCGCCAACCGCGTTCCATCAGACCTATCACCAATAATAAGGCTTTGATAAAAGGAGTTGCCGATATGAGTAGGGATATCGATGCCTACTCATCCATTCCCAAAGAAGAGCTGAGGCCTTATGTAGGATGGAACGCGACGGGGTATAGTATTAGTCTGGGTGAAAGACAGCGAAAAATCTCATCTCCAATCTGGGTCGTACCCCACATGGGTCGGTTCTGCTTACAGGGTAATGGTCAGAATCCTAGAGCTCAACTGGGAAGAAGTGACTGTACTGAGACGTACACTTTTCCGTCACAGTTTTCCCCTGCGTTTTTGGCTGCCAAGGGCACATATTTCATCTGCAATGACCGAGCATATACATGGTTGCCCCCTGATTTCTCGGGCACATGTTATATTGCGAACTTGCTACCGCCGACATTTACTGCTGCCTCTGACTATCACAAGACCAGAGTTGTGAGAGGCGTGATTAGTAAGGAGGATACTGCCGGTCAGGAAGCGGGAGACTTCTTTTTGGGTTTCCTGCCGTTTTGGGGACCTATGGTGAATAGTAGGAACCTGAGACAGCTGACTCGTGTGGTTGAATCCACTGTCAATGTAACGGCTGGTGCCCTTGGTAATCTAACGGCTGAGCTCCAAGCGGATCGCCTTATGACTTTGCAGAACCGCATGGTTCTAGACGTTATTCTTGCAGACCGCGGTGGGGTATGCAAGGTCATCCAATCTAGTTGCTGCATTTTCATACCAGATAACGCTCCAACAGTTTATCAAGCCATCTCCAAACTCCATAAAATATCTGAATCCATACACGTGGATAAGGGAGATTGGTCACTGCTGGGGTGGTTCTGGGAATTGATATCTGCCTGGGGTTGGAAAGTTCTGATGGTCATTGGAATGATCTTAGCCATTCTTTTCCTGTTCTGTCTGTGCATACAGTGTGCTCCTGCGGTATGTGGCCTCTGTGCTACCTTATGTGTAAGGAAACCTGTATCGAGGGACGAGCTAAGTAATAGGATGATGCTATAGCAACATCTACATGACTTCGTGAACATTGACCTGGACGCGGATTAAGATGAGTATAGTGATTGCCTATGTAAGGGCAAAAGGAGGGTCTGTCGTACTTTAATCTTCGTTACCGCGTAGGGAACAGGGCCCTACCCCTGTCTATCTTGGTATTAGCAAACCGCAAATGGTAAATGCGGCATGTACAAGTGCTTTATATATCGTTCTAGCTATGAATGCACTGTGTACACGTTATTCTGCTTCACTACGCGGGTTCCATTTTGGAAGCAGTGGCCATCTTGTCATTGCCTTCACATAGGCTATAATGGAGTAAATACGGGCCTCACAGTACATGGGCTTTCCCTCTGACTTCTCTGTGACCTGGACAGCTGGCTCTGCTGCCCCAGGTCAAACCGGTCTCACGAGCTCCCCTTCCTCCGTCCACCTGTGATTAGCATCAGGGCTTGACCCGTCATAAAACCCTTTCATTCTACACAATCCTCCGGCTAATCTCTTTCACACCTGCTTGTTCCTGCTTTATGACTTGTTTCCCAAAACAGGAGATGCTCATGTTTATTGGGGGGTCTATTGACATCAAATGTGGGATCTGAACCTTACTGTGTAAATCATTGTGGGCTGGCCGAACTGGTATGTGGGATGGTCATCATGACTCTGCTTTTTCGTTTGTAATGTATACTTGTAATGGCTATATCGTAAACCAAGGAATGTGTGCCTGAAGCATGATATTTTGTACTTAAGGAGAAGCCCGTTCCTATGATTTTCAGCAGTCTCCTGAGAACATACACGCTGTTGTACTTCTAGGATACCTGTAATTGGTCTGCAGCCAATAAACGAATCTTTGACTTCACCCAGAAGACTCTGTGTTTCTGTAGGTCTGGAACAGGGTGAACCCAGAAGTCATAGGGTGTGTGTCCCTGCACCGCTGGGACTAAAATACCCAGTACTTCATGTGGAGATTAGATAAATGATATCTTCAGATTTTGACACTGATTAAATTTTTAATGGAGCTCGGAAGCATTCAACAGTAGCCATGTTCACCATGAAGAAATCCCATACAGCTGCAATCATCTTGGAAGATTTTAACAGCAAGGTGTTTGAATGACTGCGACCCAGAGGGCTTAGCACTGGATTTGTTGGCACAGACAATGGCAGTAATATAGTTAAGGCCATGGCAGATGGCGGCTATTTCAGGGTCCTGTGTTTGGCGCTCTGCATCAACTTCATTGTACAGGACTTTCTAAACAAGCATTGGCATAGCCAATAGGTCTTGCCTTTGGGACCTTATAAGTGTGTAGCGTTGCAGCTTTCCGATGACGGTGCTAAATACAAGATGTGACTGACGTGAGACAGGAGGTACGTCAACAGCAGAGAGGGAGCAGTGGCAAGATAAAACAGTAGTTTTTGGGGCGATACTGTATGCGTTTTGGTATCACTCAAAGGTATTAATGTAATTGTTCTAGCATTTACGCAAGTTTAAGCCAGGAAAATGTGCTGCATGGCTAAACACAAAAGGTCACAAAGGCGAGACCTATTGGCTATGCTTACGAACAAAGCACAAACACACATTGTTCACCATTTAACACAACTTATGTGTGTGTAGTGGGATTGTAATTCATACGTCTGTACTACTTCTACATGTCATGCTTATCATACGACTCAGTTCTCATGAATTGTTATTCTGTGATCGGTAGGATATTAGGGGGGACAGCGGGGACAATGAGAGGTTCAAACAGAAAGGGGAAATTGACAGGTTCAGGCAGAAAAGTGACAGTGTGAGATTTGGGCAGAACGGGGGCAATGAGAGGTTCGAGCAGAAATAGGACAGTGAGAGATTCGGGCAGAGCGGGGACAGTGAGAGGTTCAAGCAGAAAGGAGAAAGGAACAGGTTCAGGCAGAAAAGAGACAGTGTGAGATTCAGGCAGAGCGGGGGGCAATGAGAGGTTCAGGCAGAAATGGGAAAGTGAGAGGTTCGGGCAGAACGTTGACGTATGGAGGTTGAGGCAGAAACGGACTGTGGCCTGTGTGGAGCTGCACACAGAGGGGTCATGGGGCGCAGCCACTGGTGCAAGCAGGGGGAGCAGAGGGCAATGACAAACAGAGGGACACAGACAGTGAGGGGCAATGGGCACGTGGGCTTTCCAGAGCGTGTGCACAGTGAGGGGTACAAGCCATGAGAACAGTGGGCAAGCGGCCGTGGGAGCTGGGAGAGGGCACACACACAGCGGCATAGCCAGAGAGCGGATGCTATAGGCAGTGTGAACAGAAGAGGCAAAGGCGACCATTATAAGCACTTGGAGGGGCAGGGAGAGGCACAGACGGGCATGGGCGAGGGGCAAAGAGAGGCTTCCAAACACTATGAGGCGAGGCAATGCGAGTTAACAGGTGCACAAATGATGCAGGTAGAATTGTGTGTAACAGGACAGTGACAGATTCGGGCAGAGCAGAGACAGGAAGAGGTTCAGGCCGAAAGGAGGGAGTGACAGGTTCGGGCAGACAAGGGACAGTGATAGTTTCGGGCAGAACGGAGGCAATCAGAGGTTCGGGCCGAAATAGGACAGTGACAGGTTAGGGGACAGTGGGGACAATGAGAGGTTCAAACAGAAAGGGGAAAGTGACAGGTTCAGGCAGAAAAGTGACAGTGTGAGATTCGGGCATAACGGGGGCAATGAGAGGTTCGAGCAGAAATAGAACAGTGAGAGATTCGGGCAGAGCGGGGACAGTGAGAGGTTCAAGCAGAAAGGGGAAAGGGACAGGTTCAGGCAGAAAAGTGACAGTGTGAGATTCGGGCAGAGCGGGGGCAATGAGAGGTTCAGGCAGAAATGGGACAGTGAGAGGTACCGGCAGAATGGAGACTGTGAGAGGGTCAGGCAAAAAGGGGACAGTGAGAGGTTTGGGCAGAACGTTGGCATTGCGAGGTTCAGGCAGAAACAGACTGTGGTCTGGGTAGAGCTGCACACAGAGGGGTCATGAGGCGCAGTCACTGGTGCAAGCAGGGGGAGCAGAGGGCAATGACAAACAGAGGGACACAGACAGTGAGGGGCAATGGGCAAGTGGGCATTCCAGAGCGTGTGCACAGTGAGGGGTACAAGCCGTGAGAACAGTGGGCATGCAGCCATGGGGGCTGGGAGAGGGCACACACACGGCGACATAGCCAGAGAGCGGATGCTATAGGCAATTTGAACATAAAGGCAAAGGCGACCATTATAAGCACGTGGAGGGGCAGGGAGAGGCACAGGCGGGCATGGGCGAGGGGCATAGAGAGGCCTCCAAACACTATGAAGTGAGGCAATGCGAGTTAACAGGTGCACAAATGATGCAGGTAGAATTGTATGTAACAGGACAGTGACAGGTTCGGGCAGAGCAGAGACAGGAAGAAGTTCAGGATGGAAGGAGGGAGTGACAGGTTCGGGCAGAAAAGTGACAGTGTGAGATTCGGGCAGAACAGGGGCAATGAAAGGTTCAGGCAGAAATAGGACAGTGAGAGATTCGGGCAGAGCGGGACAGTGAGAGGTCCAAGCAGAAAGGGGAAGGGGAAAGGGACAGGTTCAGGCATAAAAGTGGCAGTGTGAGATTCGGGCATAGCGGGGGCAGTGAGAGGTTCAGGCAGAAATGGGACAGTGAGAGGTACGGGCAGAACGGAGACTGTGAGAGGGTCAGGCAGAAAGGGGACAGTGAGAGGTTCGGGCAGAGCATTGGCATTGGGAAGTTCAGGCAGAAACGGACTGTGTTCTGGGTGGAGCTGCACACAGAGGGGTCATGGGGCACAACCACTTGTGCAAGCAGGGGGAGCAGAGGGCAATGACAAACAGAGGGACATAGACAGTGAGGGGCAATGGGCACATGGGCATTCCAGAGCATGTGCACAGTGAGGGGTACAAGCCGTGAGAACAGTGGGCATGCGGCCATGGGAGCTGGGAGAGGGCACACACACGGCGGCATAGCCAGAGAGCGGATTCTATAGGGAGTGTGAACATTAGAGGCAAAGGCGACCATTATAAGCATGTAGAGAGGCACAGGCGGGCATGGGCGAGGGGCAAAGAGAGGCTTCCAAACACTATGAGGTGAGGCAATGCGAGTAGCATGTTATCGAGCTTAAGATAAAACAGAAAAAAAAGTCAAACACAATGATTATTTCAATAATTAAATGAATAACATTTTAAACATACACACACTATATTATCACTAGAAAACAAAGCTTTGTTCAAATGCTTCGGGAAGCATGTGTGCGCTTAGAAACTTATTTGTTTATTTTTCTAAAGTGCACACTCTTCCTGAAGCATTTTAAAAATGGTTTGTTTTCTTTTAATAATAAAATGTGTGTGCAGGTTTCAAATGCATTTTGCTTAACTTTTATGTATTTATTTAAAGCACAGTAAAAAAGCGTATTTGCAATGCATTTAAAACTCTGATTACAGACACTGCCTCGCTGGGTAACAAACAACATACCACAACGGAGCTCGAAGCAGAGCAGGTAAAAGAAACGACAAATTCTTCTTCAGGACAATAAAAGTGTGTGTTTGCAGTCCATTTTAAAATGAAATAAACAAACTCTGGTTACAGACAATGCCTCACCGGGGAACAAACAACATACTGCAACAGAGCTCGAAGCGGAGAAAACTGGAAGACAACCGCTGGTCAAATGCCTCACCCGGCATACTAAATTTTTTTTTAAAAACACGCGAGTGGTGTGTGCCAAGTGCGCTGCATTTTAATTAACAAGCAGCAGCTGTTTTCGGGAGTGGTGCGTGCGTGCGCAGTCTTCACTTTTCAAGCACTGCACTCGTGCTTGTGGTGCGCCGCTGCTCGCTCCCGCAAGGTGGATGCCGCCACAAGCATGAGTGCAGTGCTTGAAAAGTGAAGATCGAGGGCTGAAGGCCCTCCTAGAGCAGCGCATGCGCGCTGCCTGGGCGAGACCTAAAAAAGAAGATAGAGTCACCAATTTACTGTTCAGCTGCAGAAGAATCTACACTTATTTCAGCCATTCTTATAAAGCCCGGAAGCAGTTGAAGATCATTCAGCATGATAATAGAGTGCCAGTTAAAGCCCTCATATAGGAGATGCCAACACACTGGAACTCTACCTATTACATACTGCAACGTCGGTTTGAGCAGTATAGACCAATCAATGATTATGTCATGGAAAGAAGGTATGCAACTAGTAAAGGCAAGATCACTGAGATGGACAAATGGGACCTAGTCAAATGCCTGAAAGAGATGCTGCTTCCTTATGAGGTTTTCACACTGGAAGTCAGCAAGGAGGACAGTACGATTAGCCAAGCTACCCATTGGTGCATCTGCTACAGGATCAGCTAAAGAAGGTGTCTCAAATGTACGCATGTGTGGATGAAAAGAAAGATGCACATGAGTTTGTGGAGAGCCTACTTCTTCGCTTGGCTGATAATACAAGGATGCTTTGAGACATTGTGCCATCCAAACAGTAATCTGTGACACAATTCTTGATCAACAAACAGTTACTGGCTACTTTAATTCCTTTTTCAGAAGGGAATATTTCACAGTACAAGACGTGGATTGCTGAGCAAGCCAGCGACCTGGAAGAAGACAGACTGGAAATTAAAGGTGCACTCCCGGGCAGAAGTTCTAGGGTGCAGCCTTCAACTTCCATAGAAGGCTGTGCTGTTGGCTCACAACAGTCAACAACAGCAACAAAAACACCGGCAACAACCACAACCACAGGCGCATCAGCCCTAACCTCTACAATGGCTTGGTTTCAAGTGGCAGGCCTTATGTCCTGAGCCAAGGTGAAGGAAAAGAGGTTGAGCAAGTTGCAGCAACAATGAACATTCAGAGGATGGTCCAGGAATATCTGGATGACCCAACAGAGGTCTATCTGGATCAAAACCCATTGGTGTATTGGTAGGTGAAGAGGCGCCAATAGCCGGTACTCAGGAGGCTGGCAATAAAGTACCTGGCTTGTCCGGTAGCCAGTGTGTCTGCTGAGCGTGTGTTCAGTGCCCCTGGTGCAGTGGTAACAGTGAGATTGACCAGTCTCTCACCTCAAAACGTGAAGAGATTTAGCATGATCAAAATGAACTAACATTTTAAACCACTGAATTAAATTACACATACCTGAAATAACAGAAGAGGAGGATGAGGGTGATTGGTTAGACTCAGGTCATAGTAGTGTGTTAGCTGACCAACATCTGGGTGACCACCTGAGTTTTAAGACAAGCTCTACTTCCCTGACTCAGTATGCCTGGGCCACTATAGAACTGCCTATTACCGAATTGCTCTGCCAAAAACAAAAATGAATGGATATAGCATGGGGAACATTATATATTTTGTTTGTTTGTGTCTGACTGACTCATGCAGCCCTACCGTTTTAAACACATGTATGGCCGGATTGGAGTTGGACCAGTGTGCAGTGAAGACGCCTTCCCCCTTTCCCTTCAAAGATATTGGAGAGACAATGCCTGCCTCCATCCTGTGCCTGTCATTTTTTTTATCCATTGGCAATTCTGCCTTAGAAAATTTGATATACAAGACTGCCCAATGTGTGTTGCGTGCATCAAACAGGATCTACAATTGTGTACCACTGTGCTTGGATTGAAACTGGTAACTATTGCATCAATGCGTGATATATGAGTGATGATTCATATGGTGGTAAAGAGTGAGACAGGGTGTTCAACTAGTATTTGTAAGCTTTATTGTGATGATTTGCAATGTTTGTGGTCTGATGGGTGATACATTTTCCTGAAGGTGATTGGCCCTTCCCCTTTGACACTTAGTGTGATTTGCTTCCGCGTCCCACTCCTTTGTGTGCTGGTTCACACTCTTCAAAGACCACACAAGTCCATTTAGTTAACAAGCACAAGTCTACACAAAAAATGACTCAATGTTTCTCCTCTTATTCATCAACAGCAGTGCACTACAGGTCGATCTCTCTCATTTGGGTTTGGAGTCGGAACAGCGTTGGACAGATTTGTTACTCTGAGTCAGGAGGATGATAGAAAGACTCAGGGCGGGACAACCTCAACAACAGCCAGAAGACAGTAGTGATCAACTTCAGGTGAACCAACATCAGAGTGACTATAAGAGGCCTACTCAGCTCTGTTGACTGATAAAAGATGGTTTGGGAAATGCAATGCCTCTTAGTGTGTGTGCTGGCTCAAATTTGAATCTCCTCTATTATGTGGTCAGGTGGGGGCCTCTAAGTAATTGAAGAAAGACACATAATGTCACTCATCACATTATGCACGTGCTTGTCTAAATGTTATGATGACAGTTGTGAGATTTATCAGCCCTGTATATGTAGCCACTTGTCCGTGATTGGTTGTAGTTTGCTCTCACTTCTTAGTTAATCGATTACACTTGTGTCATAAAATGAATGATTGCAGCAGACTATGTTCTTGCTCTGCCTCTTAGTCTTCTTGGTACACTCCTCATGAAGCGTACCTTCTGTCCTTCTCCTGACTCTACTATATTGTTTCTGTTTTAAAATCCACAGGCCTTCTTTTCTCCTGCACAAAAGGCGAGAGCTCCATAACACTCCTCCTTACCTTACCAGATCGCTTCAGCCAGGCACCCAAGATTGACAGACAATTCAAGAAGAATGCAGATGCACTGTCCAATTTGGCAATACAGTATCATAAATCTTTTAAGAAACATGTGTAGGTTGTTCACTTCACTCCTCCAAATTAATTAGGTTTTTTTTCAAACCTAGATGGCAGAATATTTAGCTATACAATAATAATTTGGGTCTTTGGGGCTTAAGTACTGTTTGCAATGCATTTAACTGAACTGTGTCATACTCATTCCTTCATTTCCTTACACAACAGAACAGATTGATGATGATATGCTGCTCAGCACCAGATAAATATTGTCATTGATTAGTGTTTGTCTTTGTCACACCTTTCCCCAGATCCCCTTTCCCAGCCATTCATCAAACCCCTAACCCTATTACCCGGGCTGTGTGATTTATAGAGTTGTGACTTAATTTACACCATAAATGGCTCAAGCACTTGGTGGGGCGGATGTGGTAAAAGCAACTCCAACTCACTGCGGGATCTTCTATTACCAGAGCAGTAGCCCACACTGCCCCAGTTACACACCCACGCATAAAAGTGATCCATATTTTAGATATGGAAGAAAATAATTCGTCAGCATCATCATGCAGCCCTTGTGTTGCATATACGCTTAACCTTGTCCACTCAGACTTGGAGTCAACTTTGCCTGACTCGAGGATTTCATTACTTTAGTTTTCATTAAATACTAGCTCTCCATTGTTCAGAAGAAGTTACTATTGCTATTTTTTGTTATATTGTCAGGTATTCTTTGTTGTGTCATGATAGTTATAGTCTGGTCTCAATCTTTGTAAAGCTGTGATATAAAAATAACCCACTAACTCTGTGTTTTTTTTCAAGTTAGTTGCCTGTGACGGATAGTCCTTTTGATTAATCCTACAGTTTGAACTCACCTAGGCAGAAGTGGGACCTCACTTGTCATACCTTCCCTATTAGCACACTAGCCTGCTAGTAGTACCACCAACATTGAGAACGGCACCTTGGGAAGCCCTGCACTAACTAAGTTTTTGTAAGATTGAGAGATATAGCAGCTATTGCTTCATCTATTCAGGTAAGAGAACTATGGACTGAAGTGAAAGTAAGTAACCAACTTCTACTTCAGATAAGTAATTGTTTATGTAGGTTGTTGTATGCAATATAGGTGTAAAGGCTATCTGCTGTTCCGCAGGAGCGTCAGGAACCTGAAGCGTAATCCTCAGCCTTCCCCAGCGGTCTTCCGACTCTATCAGGCTCTAGAGAGTCAGAAGACTCGCCAGGGAAAACAGGGAAACAAAACAAGGGAAGGAGGGTTTGCACTTCAATGGGTCACCGGCGTCTGGTTCCGCAGATAAGTAGATCTACGCCTGGCATACACCCTGTAAAACAAATACTGTGTAAACAATACCACATACAAACAACCCCCTTTGTACAACTCCGCCCTTGACCTCACCTACCCCTGTGTCGTGTTTTCTAATCTTGCACTGAGAAGGCGTCAAGGATTCACTGTAAGATCCTATACGAAGGAGAGTACACGGTTAGAATGGAGTAATAATCATCCCCAAACTTCTCCTCTATATCCGCTGTTTGCTTACCCCCCCTGTGATGGTGTAGAGGAACTACCAACTCCCTGGACTCTATTTGTCTGATGACCACTGTGGAAGGTATTCTACTTAAATAGATAACACAACATGTCAGAACAAACCTCAATGCCCACCGATCTCTTTCTTATAAATAGCAAACAGTGCTTGATGGAAAATGTGGCGCAGTGCGCCTTTACCGTGTTTCTGTCGAGGAGATCATCAACACAGTGATTCACGCAAAGCCCCAGGGAGTGACAGGATATGGAGGGAGAAGGAGAGGACGGGAAAACACCTCACTAGAGTGGGCACTCGATGGAACACTATCAGGGCACTAGTATTCTGAGTCACGTATTTGGCAGATGGAAGGAGCGGGGTCAGCCTATGGAGTGCTTATCATGGTAGGGATAAACGAGGGAAAAAATAGGAAGGGGTCAGAATAGGGAAATAAGTGCTCGAACGAGCGGAGATAGGCACCCCATGCTAATATGGAAGGTACTTGGAACCGCCCGGCAGACAGGGGCAACCAGTGCTTTACAATGCAGCACCGCTATCGATCCATGCAACAATGAAGAGGACAAATCCTTTCATACATGAACGAGACAGGATTACCGGGGTACCTCTCACTTGAGTACGAAGGGAATAAGGGCAAAGTCCGCCCCGCTAGCGTTGGTCTGGTAGCGGGCAGGAAAAGAAACGCCACGAGGATTGCAGAACGCGGCGATATACAGCTAACCGGCTTCGTTCACTAGAGCGAAGCCGGAAACAGGAAATGCAAACAACGGAAGTCAGGCAGCTGAGCGTCGGGATAGAAATGAATCTCGAGGCAAGAACGCTAAGCGCGTTTCCTTGCCTCGAGCTTTCTTAAATACTACCGCGTCGAGAGTCGCGGACCGTGGGGCATGACAATAGGTCAAGGCATACCCCCCTAATGGTCAAGCTACTTACAGAGGGTAGTAAATCAAGGGTACGCATATAACTAACTATAACTAACCAGTATACACTTTGATAAGCAGATTAAGAAAACAGGCTGCGCAAAAAGGCAGCAGTGCAAAGTAAAAGTAAAATACAAAAAACTACTTCTGCCATAAAGTATGATAAAACAATGTTTCCCTTAAATTTTTAACAACAACAAAAAGACACCCTCTCCACCTACACCAGGCTCAGCCCTCTCCTCAAACAAAGTACCCCATCCCCAACCAATGTCCAAAGAAAACTGCCCAACAAAGTCCAAACTCCCGGTCCCAAATCCCCTGCAAATTCCCACCCTCTCCACCACCAACAAAAGTCCCTCCCGTCAAAACAAAAAATGTAAAAAGGGCTAAAAGAGGCTGTCATCTATGCAGGTCCGTAGGCGTTCAAGGCCCTGCTCCATCCGGGCCATCCTGCTTTCAAATTGGTCCATTCGCTGCAGGAGGCAGTGCTGGCATTGGTAGTCTAAGCGGCACCTGACAGCTGGTGGCGATGTATTGGCCTGGAGGCTGTGCTGGCTGGATGAACTGGGGCCAGGGTCACCAGCCACCAGTATTCTGTTTGGATAGTTTCCAACTTCTGCCACCCCAGCCGGGTCACCAACTCCTGCCATGTCAGTGGTGGAACAGCAGTAACATCCATATCAAGAAAAAAACCAAAAAACATAAATTGCAAACAATGCTCTGTGCAAACTCTCGTTTAAAATTTGTGGCACAGTAGCAATACATGGCTGGTCCCCTATGGCAATTGGAATTTGATGTGATTAGGAGAGTCACAGGGACATTTTTTACCCACACATGCCTCACGTAAAAAGCACTGAGTGTCTGGTTGACAGAAATGAAGGCAGAATAACACCAGATTTACAAACAGAGTGGTTTTATTTTTTTCTTTCAAAGGCTTTCCTAGTAAAAAACTAAACAGACACTTTGTGTGGAAAAATAAATTACCTCTCATTAATGAATAAGGCAGTATGCACTATGGAGTACAAGTTGTTGCGCTAAATTAATGGAGGCATGCAAACCAGCACGTCGGGTACTTTGCTATTCTCTGCAGTCTGCTGCTGGGACAGCTGCAATGGACAGTTATCTTCCTTTAATTCCAATGGCCCTGCTCTTCTCCAAATACCTTTCAAATTCTACCCTGACTCCAAAGAGGCAGATGAATAATAAATAAGATACTGTGTCACACACGTCAGGTATAAAATGCAGCTATCATGCCTGCCGTAATTAGACGGTGGGAAAAACGATGCACTGCACTACAGAGAAAGAAAATATATAGATTGTATTTGTCACATTTGTCACAGAGTATTTCATCCACCAAACTTGAAATCAGGCACTTAGAGCCTGATTGCGATGTCGGTCAGACCGCCACTGGCAGGCCATTGGTGGCGGTCCCCAGCATTCTCAAAGGTGTGTGAGGTGAAGTGTCACCCTCCATGAGCCCAATTGGGTAACATCAGTCTGTGACCCAGGGTGCTACGGATCTTTGAGGTGAAAGGTCACCATCCAACATACAATTGCTCAAAGTGTATAACACAAGGGACTCAAAATTCTATTCCAGAAAGTTTCTAAGATGGACAGTCAAGCTCTAACATATTGATTGGCTTGCTCCAATCATGCTACACCATCAGACAACCGATCCAACATACCGATTTTCAAAATGTCCGTGAGGTGAAAGGTCGCTCTCTTGTGCATGGATTCAATTCGTGTTACACTATCAAACAATGGACCTAGTATTTCGATAGGTCTGTAAGGCAAAGTCCCCCTCCAACATGCCATTGCCAAAACTGAGAGACACCATTAGACAACAGGTCCAGCACTGAGGTTCTTGGAGGTCAAAGGTCGTGTTTCCACCTCATTATGCAACAGTCCCGCCCGTGCATCTCCAGACTCCTTTGATTGAAAACTGAATTACAAGATGAAAAAAAGAGAACTTTTTTTTTAAACCAGTTACTTGTTCTATGACTTTCAAGTATTTCACGTTCGTCTTTGCGTTCTTTGGTAATTGTGTTACAAACACACTTCAACATTTGGAAACAGATATGAGGGAGATTTAGAAAAATGTGGGGATTTCATTATCCAATTAAACGCTACTGAAAAGGACGACATTTAAATTGGGAAAACGCTAAATTAAAGCAATGTTTTGCTTAAGAATGAGTTTCCTGCCTAAATTGTATGTCACTGCATTTATGTTATTAAATGCTATTATCATGTGAGCTACTTAAATTATATTTTTTAAGGAATAGTATTAGCTGCTAAAATGAAGCTTTTTACTTTCAGTAGTCTTCATTAAAATCGCCTTAAGCGAGCCGAGATGTGGCCGGAGTTTGCCAACATGTACAAAAACTAGGGCTACAGCAAAATTCGAAAGAATGGTGGAAAACATACAAAGTTCCACAGCTCGGAGGGCCGGTGCCTTGGGCCTGGCATTGTGTACTGCACGTTTTGCCGGTTTAGAGGGACCATCTTCAGGCGAGTGGCTGCATTCTCAGCGGCTTTAAGTCTGCAGAGCAGCCGCATGGACGCAATAAGCGCATGCAGGTCTGGTAGGATGGCACTGTAAGAAGACACTCGGATCTAGTTTCACTGCACGTGTGGTGAGGTATGAACAGAACAACCAACCTCTGTTAGCAGGGGAGACAAAGAGCGTGTCACCAGGGATGATACTGAATCTGCTTGCCTCGGGGCGAGGCCAAGTGGGGGGGGGTGTTTGAATACACCAGGCAAAGGCGTGAAAACCTGAATGGGACCTCTTATGGAAAGTAGGACGCCAAGTGTGGAGAAGGCACAGGCGGGGGCGAGAAGGCACGGACAACGGGAGGGAGGGCAGGGGGAAGAGAAGGCACGACAACAGAGGGAGGGCAGGGGGAAGAGAAGGCACGGCAACAGAGGGAGGTGGGAATAAAGAAGGCAGTAGTAGAACCTCATTAAAGAAAATAGTGCTCACAGTCTGAAATAACACGTACTGTGTAACACTCAAAGTAAAGGGGTCAGTCACCATGGGGCAACAAATGAAGACAAGGCGGTACTAAGGAGGGACTACCAAGCCTATTGATGAATCAGAAGCCAGCATTTAGGAAAGATAATGACACAAGCCAATGGCAAACAAGAGTGGGCGGGGCTTCTATTCGCTACTCCACCACAACAGGTCTCGCAGAGCAGCGCATGCGCGCTGGCTCAGGCTCTTCCTAAAAAGGGCATAGTATATTTTCAGCACCTTTACAAGTGGAAAATATTTTTTGTATTTCTGCTCTTTAGACTGATGGAAAGACATGACATTTGGGTAAATTATCCAGAAGTAGATACAGAGGAGAAAGGGACGAGGGTAAAAAGAATTGCAGTTGGGAGGAGAGTGAGATGAAGGATGCTGGAAATTTAGAGGTGAATGAAAGAGGTTTTTGGAGGTGAGAATGGAAGTGTTGGAAGGATGAGTGAGAATGGAGATAACTGTGTGAAGGGAAGGTTTGGTAGGAAGTTGGTGGGTCCAAGGAAATTAGAAGCTTTCATTTTTTCGTACATTTTCCCAATGTTCATGAGTATATCTTTCTCTTGGAAGTCAATTAGCTTTTATTTTTACAGCGTTTATGTATATATTGATCTCTTTGAAGTCAATGTGATCATAAATATGACATGGATAGTTATTTATATAAATTGTAATTAGGATAATTTTTGTGTTATATAATATTTGTTGTTATATAGATTGTATTTATTTTGTGTATTGTAGAGAAAGGGGTGTGTGAAGTGTTGAGCATCCAGGAATGAGATAACACGAATGAAGATTGGTTTGTAGGTTCTTTATTGTAGAAGGTATCCAAGAGACCCCATCCTTCAACTCCCAAGAGCAACTGACTCAGTATTCAAGGAGTAACATTCTCCCTCAAGTACATTCCACACTAGAATACAATAACCCAGCATGACATAGCCAGGTGACATATACACACTCTAGAATACCACATCACCTCCCTCTTTTAACCTAGAACTCTACATCACCTCCCTCTTTTCCAAACCAACCAAACACAAAACACAAAATAAAAACACAAGAACAAAATGCACAGTATCAAATAATAAGACTTAATCTTGAAATCGTTGAGGAACTCTCCTCAACCTGACAGGCCTCGACGATACAGGAAGTGAGGGAAGAGAGGGAACTGGCAATGCATGAGACAAACCTTCTTCCACACATTTAGAAGGACATTTCGCAATCCTGTTAAGATTCCAAACTCTATGATCTTGGGTTCTGACAGCATTACCTAGAAGTCTGGTTACTTTAATTGGTTGGCCAAATTTTGACTTCCCAAACTTCCTTTCAGGCAGCTTTACCCTGACCCAATCACCAACCTGAATAACCGTTTTTTTAACACCCTTCCTAGTGTCATACAACTCCTTTCTCTTTATCATTTTATCCATTTCACGATCCTTCCAACCTTCAGTTTTGTCAATAACACCACCCACTTCCAACCTTCTGGATGTCACCCAAAGAGGATTCACCTGCGTGCTAGGCACCCTTCCTCTAAATAGAGTAAAAGGAGATACTCCAGTAGAGGAATGAGGAGTGACCCTATACTCATATACTTTTTTATTGACCGCTTCCTCCCAGTCATACTCAGACATTAATGCCAACTGCATGGCCTCCTTGAGCACCCTCACAAACCTCTCAACAACGCCATTACATTCGGGATGGTACAAAGCAGCCCGTTTATGTGTAATCCCTCTTTCACTGAAGAATTCCTCCACCATCCTGGACACAAACTGCACTCCATTGTCTGTCAACACGGATGCTGGCAAACCCTCACCAGCAAATAGATCATCAAGGAAGTTAATAACAGCAGCAGAATCAACACTGTTTACTATTTTAATGACTGGCCACCTCGAGAACATATCCACACAGACCAAAAAATACTGATCTCGAGACTTCACCTTGACCGGCCCAAGAATATCGACAGCTATATCTGTCCAAGGACCATTTGCTTGCTTCCTGATAACCATGGGTTGAGTCCTGCATTTAAGAACCTTGTCACTCCCCGCACACTGAGGACACGAGCGCACCAATCTTTCGACCATAGTGTCCATTGCAGGCCACCAATAAACCTCCCTCAGTCTTTCCTTCGTCTTCGCAATGCCCATATGACTGGAGTGTGCATTCTCAACTAACTTTTGGCGCACTGCACCAGGAACAACCAGTCTACTTTCTCTAAAGAGAAGCCCATTTGAAAAAGACAACTCTTCTCTAACATTCCAAAAACCTTTAATCTCCTCATCACATATGTGTTTCTCACACCACCCATCACGGACAAAACAGACCACACGCTGAAGAACAGCATCATCCCTCATTACTGCATTCCATTCTTCCTCAGTAACCACCCCCTGGGTGACTAGACACACACTCCATTCTTCCCCAGAACATTCACAAAGAAAATAATCTTCCTCATCATCATCTTCATCAGAGACCGTGGTGCCATCAAGTCTTGACAAACAATCTGCGAGAATATTGTTAGCCCCTGGCAAATAATGAACATCAAATTCAAAATCTTGCAACGCCACAACCCATCTCCTTATCCTATGTGACACACGGTCAATACCCTTTTTTCCGAAAACTTCCTTCAATGGTTTGTGGTCAGAGACTACAACAAACCCTTTACCCCACAAAAATTTTCTCAGTTTACGAACAGCCCAATACACGGCTAGAGCCTCTTTCTCAACCACCGAATAGTTACACTCTGCCCCTCTAAGAGGCCTTGATATGAACAAAATGGTTTTGTCCCCTACTTCACCGGATTGTAGTAACACCGCACCCAGTCCTTTAGAGCTGGCATCAGTCATAACATAGGAATCTTTAGTAGGATCAAAACTGGAAAGGTTAGGAGCTCTATTCAGACAATCTTTAATCAAATCAAACTCAGCACTACAAGATTCATCCCACTTGAACTCACTCCCTTTCTTTAGCAACGCCCTGATCTTTTCTGTATTCTGAGCAAAACCAGGAACAAACTTGTTATAAAACTCTGCCATCCCCAAAACTTTTGTGAGTTCATCTCTACTTGCAGGATAATTCAACTTACAAATGGCCTCTACCAGAGACGGTTTTGGCTTGATCCCTGACCCAGAAATCACATGCCCCAGGTACTCAATCTCTTTTACATCAAATTTGCACTTATCCAATCTGAGGGCGAGGCCAGAATTTTCCAACCTAGAGAGAACTTGATTTATCCTTTCATTGTGTTCTCCCAAACTCGACCCATAAACAAGGATATCATCTTGATAGATTTTGACTCCACCAACATCCCGTAGAGCATTCTCCATCACCCTTTGAAACACTGATGCGGCTGATATTAAACCAAAGGGCATTCTAAGAAATTTGAAGGTGCCAAACGGCGTGATGAAGGCCGTCAAATCTTGGCACGAGGGATGGAGTCTGACCTGATGGTAGGCCGCAGATAGGTCTAGCGTAGAAAAGTGTGTGGCCCCACCTAACGAGGATAACATTTCCGTAATGTTCGGAAGAGGGTAATGATCTACAACCACAGCTTTATTCAGTTCTCTCAAATCAATACATAACCTGGCATCTCCGTTGGCCTTCTGGGCCATAACTACCGGAGAAACCCACTCCGTGGCTTCAATCTCTTGAATGACCCCACCATCCAGCAATTTTTTTAACTCATCCTTCATCTTGTCTCTTACCAATAAAGGAACCTTCCTGACTTTAGCCACGACAGGAATAGAATCTTTTTTTAGTTTAATAAGATGTACATACTTTCTAAGACACCCTAGTTTTTTTTCAAAAACTTTAGGAAACTTACTTATCCACACACTGTTATCAGAGATGGAAGCAACAGTGGATAGATCCCTCAAACACACCGAAGGAGATTGATTGGGATCTAAAAAAAAAAACAAGATCACGTTGGTGTGACCAACTGATCAAAGAGTCCCCTTTCATTGAGACATAAATCTTCCCTGCCGTGATCCTCCCTTTAAAGTCTATTGTTCCCATAAAATATCCCAAAAGGTTTATAACTTGACCACCATAACCTCTAGGAATAATATCTGGTTTAAATAGTTTCACTTTGGTGGTTAGATATTTTTCATAGAAAGTTTTAGGTACTAAAGTGATCTTGGCACCAGAAACGAACAACATATCTACGTGATTGTCATTAACCAACACTCTTTCTATAGGTCCATCTGCCGCCTGACTGCATATTTGAGATACAATCAGATCACCCTCGTCTTGCTCATAGATGTCTACCTCCCTCACATTTTTTGTATTTTTGCTAGACCTACAGCACTTAGAAAAATGACCCTTTTTTTTACAAATGGAACATGTTGTTTTCCATCCAGGACAGTCTTTGAAATTAGCTACATGTCCTGCATTCCCACACCGAAAGCACTTTACTAAAAAATTTGGGATTCCAGTTTTGACGTATGACTTTAGAGGAACCTGAACCAGATTGTAACGATGACTTGACTAGTTTGCCGGAATCCTCAGAAGACTTTGTTTTGATCTCTTTGACATCAGTGTTAGCACCTTTGTCAGTGTCCAAACCCTTTTTTATGGCTTCAGAACATGCTTTAGAGTGTTCGTGCATTTTCAATGTGGTGATAACTTCTTCTAAAGGTGGATTATCTTTCTGCCAAAGAGCATCTTTCGCCTTCTCAATCGAAGAACCCAACATAAGTTGATCTCTAAGTCTTTCCTTCAAACTACCAGCGAACGAACAAGTGGAAGCCAGTTTGCGCAATGACGTAACATACTGCTCCACAGATTCATCATGCCTTTGAACTCTCTTGCCAAAATGATATCTTTCTAAAATCATGCTCATTTTTGGTAGATAATGTAAATCCATTTTCTTAATACAAATTTCATACTCATTGAGGGAGTCCCCCATCAGGTAGGTCTGGAAGGTGTTCAAAAACTTCTTGGCCCTCTGAGCCTAGGCAATGTAAGAATAGAGCTGACTTTCTTTCTGCACTCAGAGACGTACCACAAACCCTGGCGTAATTGGCAAAATCCTTTTTCCATTTTATCCATGGAATGGTGGGATCACCAGGAGCGGATAGAAAGAAAGGAGGAGCAGTGACGTTCTGCATGACCGCAAAGAGAAGAAGTGAGGAGCAAATAACAAAAGATAAAATATAAAATGGGTAATAACGCAACAAAACCTCTCTTTTATATAAAACAAACAGTCGTGTTTGTCTGCATCACTCAAAATACCTGTACATATACCTTAAACTATAACAAAATGCACAGTAAATGACTTGCAAATGACACCTTGTAACCCGAGGAACTAATTTGGGAAAGACCCAGCAAGCGTAAAGCAGCACTAAAATGAAGAAAAAGAGCTCCTCACACAAGTACCATAGTAAATGATCTGCAAATGAAGAAAGAAAATAAGCTGAGCAGATCAGCGCAGGGAAAGACAATCAGGCTGTGCAGATCAGCGTTGTCAATAAATGTCACGAAAAAGCATCATATCGCTAGAAACGATCTGCAGTGAAAGACAATAAAGCTGTGCAGATCAGCGTTGCCAAAAATGATTAAATCGCCCAACGGTACCTTAAGTTTATCCTTGGAACATCCACTAGCCACCTCTTTTATCCGTGTCAGCCTCCGCTTCCGTGTTTGTTAACGTTGCAGCAGTGCGTAGAGAAACGTGCGTAGAGCGACGTCGGCACTTCGTCGGTTGCCAGGTAACTGGAAGTAGCGAAAACAACACCCTGGGCCTAACGCAGAGTGGGTTGCTAGGCAACACTGCGAAAGGCTGCGGAGACTGCGCACTCAGTTGCCAGGTAACTGGAAGTAGCGAAAACAACACCCTGGGCCTAACGCGGAATGGGTTGGTAGGCAACACTGCGAAAGGCTGCGGAGACTGCTCACTTGCACCCTGGAAAAAAAAAAACTTTAATTGTGCCTTCAGGATAGGACAGCAGCAAACGGAAGAGTCAGGCACCAACAGGAGATCCAAAAAGAAGCGGTGGACAGCTGCACAACGTAGACGCTCTCCAACGGCCACCAGAGAACCAAAAGCACAGCGGCAGCGATCCTGGTCCTAACAGGGCCTCCCGCACTCTCGGATGATCGCCAGTGCACTGGAACCACAGCGGCGGTGTGTAAACAGCAAGGACTTCATCCCCCAGCTTGTGACTGAAGTCGAGACGCTGAAGGGCAGCTTGAAGTCCACAGAAAACGTGATGACAAATAGTGGTGAGTTGGGGTCTCTTGTCAATTTCCACTCGTCGCCAAAATGAAGTGTTGAGCATCCAGGAATGAGATAACACCAATGAAGATTGGTTTGTAGGTTCTTTATTGTAGAAGGTATCCAAGAGACCCCATCCTTCAACTCCCAAGAGCAACTGACTCAGTATTCAAGGAGTAACATTCTCCCTCAAGTACATTCCACACTAGAATACAATAACCCAGCATGACATAGCCAGGTGACATATACACACTCTAGAATACCACATCACCTCCCTCTTTTAACCTAGAACTCTACAGTGTGTTATGTTGTGAATTCCCTTATAGTATAATTCAGAACGTTGACTGCACCTAGGTGGTTAGAATACTGATAATCGGTTATGAGAAGTTGTTTACGGCGGAAGTTGCAGTCCCCTGGGTTCAACAACAAAGATTTGGAATTACTCTTCGTCTCTGCCTCATCGATGGAACATATGTATCAGCGGGCACCCCCGTTTGCTGCATTTATGCTCTGTCCCTGTATGGGCCGAATAAAGTTCATGTCAGTGGTGTGGGCTTTAAAGTATAGTGGAATGGTCCTAAGCTGTTTCATGTCAGGATATTTGGGTAAAATGAAACCCATTGTGAGTGATGTAGACTAAAGCATTTGCTCACTTGCCAACTAAGAACAAAGTCAGTTCTCATCTGGTTTCTTGTAATCTCTCCTATCGTACTGGACCGAGGATATTTGGGTAAACTGAAACCCATTGTGAGTGATGTAGACTAAAGCATTTGCTCACTTACCAACTAAGAACAAAGTCAGTTCTCATCTGGTTTCTTGTAATCTCTCCTATCGTACTGGACCCACTGCCTGTCAATGGACACCTCACTCACTAAGAACCTTTGGTGAGAAACAAAACACCCCATCCGAGTTAATCACTTGGTCAGACATTGAAACCTACGCTGTTCTAAACAACATAGATCCATAAGCTACCGGCTGAAAGAAAATTTGGAGAGAAAAAAACCAACACTGCTTTAAAATGCCAGTACAAAAATCTAAATTAGAATCAAGTTATATTATGATCACAAAAGGTGCTCCCTTGGTACTTAGTTTGTTATTCTATTAATATTTCAGTGCGCTGTATTCCACAAAACATGCCTCTAAGCTTAAGGTGCAGGACTACCTGTCAGACTGTCGCATGACAGAAACTTTTACTGTACAAGTGCAGAAAATGTCCTGTTAAGTTAATGCTGAAAATGAGCCCCTCCGCTTTGGCCTGCAGTTTACTTGAGCAAGGCCAAGCTGAGGTCCAAAATGGTATTCAGAGAAATGAGACTGCCTCGGAGGACGTAGAAACCTACAGGAAATAAGCCTGGGTGATGCTAGTAAAAGCATGTTCTTTGGTAATAAGAAGCTAGAGTGATCACTGACGTTTAGCTGCGACCCACGACCCACCTATGAACGCCAGAAGAAGAAGACAGCTAGGATAATGAAAACAAATTCACAATGACAACATCCAACATAAGGGTTGTACCTGTCTAGAAACTGGGCGGGAAGAATAGACAGACACTAACACCTCTCCATCAGACTGACATTGGATATCAGCAGCTACAAGTCTTTTCAAGCTTACATGCCAATTCTGATACCCAAGCAACAGGCATGTATCAGTGCTAGGTCCACACTGCAGGATTCGGAATGCCAATTCCAGCAGTATATCAATAATGGCCACAGAAATACACATGTCTTATTCCAACCATCCAACCTACCAAGATAGGGACCAAATGAATTTCCGTGGAATCACTGGGAGATAGTTGTATGCTCAAACTACCAAAAAATGATGAATGTTTGAATTCTACATGTCCCAAAAATGTATACTAACTGCCACTTACATCATCACAGACACCATTCAGCCTGCAAAAGATGCTAATAGGTTGTGAGCCTCAGTTTCACCCAGCTCTGAGCAATGTGTAAGTCCAAAGCATTTCTATTCCCCTTTGATTTCTAAACCCTAGTTGCTAGTCCTGGTTCTCACAGCTGTTAATGGGCAGGTGCTTTTCAAACACAAATACTCTCTGACAACATACCAGACAACTTTGAATCTTTGCTTATAAATGTTCTTACAAATGAGAGAAGTGTGGTAAAAAGCGTTATACAGTTTTTATAATACATATTACTATTGTATGGGAAGATATTATTATTAAAAATGCTGGTTGCGTCCAGAATAAAAATAGCCATATAGAGATGCCATAGTCTTCATAAAAATACTGTGGCAGCGGAATCCTTTGCTCTCTTTCAGAAAACGCCATGATGCATTAAATATACCCGCATGCACAAATTCTCTGAAAAATATATAAACCATATCAACACACCCACTCTCCCTTATGCATTGTGCTACTTCAATCTACAACTGCCACTGCAAGAACTCTTCTGCAGGCAGCTGTTTACCTACCTATGTACACAGAAGAATGTTGTGCCACCCTTGTTAATGCTGTGGTGTCTTCTTTGCTAATGTTTGGCTTGCTTTACAGCAAATGCAGGGCACCCAATGGCACTGCATGTATGTCCCTATAGAAAATTAATTTGAATAAAAAATAAATTATGCATGCTACTCACATTTGTTTATTGATTTATATGCAGAGTTGTATATAGAGCGAACATGACCCAAAGAGGGTATTAGAGCACTTTACAAGAGGTCAAGAAGGAAGAAACAGTAAAGCAGATAACACATTCTAGAGAGAAACAGGATGGGAGGTACCCAACATTTGGCAGGAGGCCATCAACAAGCCCATGCCAACTGCTATATATACATATACAAGATCCTAGAAGTCTAGTACTTTACATGGGTGTAGCAAATGTGGCCGGCTAGTAGAGTACAGGAGCCTTAGAGCAAACATTTCTTTATTAGTAGCACTTTGACTTACTTTTTAAATGATACAGTTGAGGGGATAAGTCTGATTTTAGGAGAAGGGAGTTTCAGATTATTGGACAATAGCTAAGAAGGCTTGCTTGTCAAGTTTTCTTTTTACAGACTTTTTGAGGCTTCCGCAGTAAGGATCTAGAGCTTCTAGAAGATCTACAGCCACCAGACAACTCCAGTTTTTGATTCAGGTGTCTTGGGGTATTGAAGTCTAGGGCTTTATAAGTCATGCAGGCAATCTTTAACTCAATCCTTACCTCTTTTGGGAGCCAATTTAGAGCCTGTAGATCAGGAGTGATGTGGTTGTATCTTTTACATCCTATGATGAGCCTTGCAGCAGAGTTAAGAGAAGCCCTTAGAGGAACCAGCGTTGATCTAGGTAGGCCTGAGCAATGTGGAACATTAAGAACATTCCCGTCCTTTCCTATTGGTTGTGAGTTCATTTGTTTCAAGACAGCTTCAGTTTTGTTACTTATGTAAGTTTTGTGTACTCAAATACTGTCCAGCAGCATCTGTAATTTACTGTGTGTTATAGATTTAATATTCACAGGGAGCTGTGCGAAGAGCCTGCCTTCTGGCTGGAGGCACTGAAAACCTGTTCAGCTATAGAACACTTGTTAAAGTCAACATTTACTTAGGTGAGCTGCAAAGCACTATGGGTATTCAAAGAACACAGAACTGGATTACATTACTGTCAGTAAGTGGATGAGGTGCATATGTCATATGTTGGTCAGTGGGTAATAATTTTCATAAATGAAACAGCAGAATGTTTTGTTATACACCATAGTGCAGCTCAATTGTGGTTATCCCTTTATAATTGAAATGTTCTGTTAGTTAAAGTGGTAGTAGAAGAAACGTTTAATAAAAAGTGTCTTATCCTAAAAGCTCTGTATTTGGTTTTGGGTTGAAATAAGCCTTGCCCAAAGATGGTTCTGAAACTTTGGTCCTCCTCCATACTGTTTGTTTGGAGCCAAACCCCGTGTTTACAGTAGATTATTGGAGCTACCACTCCTCCCTACGTCTGTCATTTGCTTGGCCTACGGTTGTTTGCTGCAGTTGTAGACATGCACATACATTGAAATTACGATTTCTATAGCTGCAATACACCACAAGAGAGGTTGTTCCAGACTACATGGTTAATGTGATGGAGAAGAGTGTGATGACAGTTTTAAATAGTGGGTTCCAATTAGGACTCACTTCTTCTTTGCTGTACATGTTCACATTAATGCACCCTAGGCTCCCGTGCTTTTTGTTCAGGGCTAATTCTGAACTTAATAAATACCCACACGCACATACAGAAGTAATTGTGGGTCTTCGGTAGCTTGCAACATTTTAGGTCATCATGTTTGTTCTGTTTTCTGGCAGAGGATTTCAGAAGCATCTACTAAGATCAGAGGTGGCCCTGGATATTAGGTGAATAGAATTAAATTAATGGAGTTTGATGAGGATATGAGAGGCACTTCTTAGCTAGTATGTTAGATTGGCATATTTATTCATTAGGTTAGGATAGAGCTTTAGTCCTGCTCATTGATGGCTATTGAGATATTAGCCCTGTTCCAAATTTGGTATTGGGGATTTAGTCCACAAAGAGATAGTTCATTGTCTACACTGTCCATCAATGCTTTACTTTATTTAGTCCGACCCACTGATGGTAACTGGGAAATTATTCTGACCCAGGTGTGGATACAGCAGATATTCGTACGTCCATGGATGGCTAGTGAGACCGTATGGAGACAATAGTTATTGGGGCTTTCATTTCCTGACTCACCAGGTTACTGAGGCATTAGTCAAAATCAGAGATGCTTAGCAGTCCAAGTTTCCAGAGGGTTATGGGAAATGTAGCCTTCCCCCCAAATGTCTACTTTTGATTTGGCCATGCCAACAGATATGTACTGAGGACTTGCCTGTCAGGGATCATTACTGAGGTTCATCACTGCCCACTCTTTTTATGTGATTTAATTATGTCTACAGAGGGTCATTAGAGCTGTAGCCCTGCCTATTCCACCGCAGCCTACGCCTTTCCACCTTGGAATACCGCAGTCCCTTGAAGTCCGCCAACAGATTAATCCTGGACACGGATGTAAATTGCTGCTCCACCCCGCGTTCTTGCTTACTAGGAGAGCCTCCATTTAACTGGTTCATCCATATTAAAACCCCCATTTTCACTTTCAGGCCATCGTGCTCTCTTCCACGGTGCTGATCTCGTGCAATTACATACCTCGTGCCACACTAACTGTGGTAAGTTTCTCATCCTTTCCGCCCTGGGTGTCAGGTGTCCCCACCGCGACAGGGCGTAATTACCCCTTTTAGCCCCCATTGCGACCTTCACGTGCCTATTAATCCATTGCCACCCACCACGATCACTTCCCTCACTTATAATGCTCATATATATAAGCACTTTTCACTGCGCCATCTGTACTTTGCATAAAAGGGAGGCTTCCCTATGTATTACTGCATTCTCCTTTCTCTGTTTCCTTTTTCTTTCCATTTTTTCCCCCTGATTTTGTGTAAAGTTGTATAGGCTGTATGTCCTTAAGGCATTTATCTGCTTTCGTCCTGATGATGATCCCATTATCCTTGTAAAATGGATCGAAACGTCATCGACTTGTTTGACACCGTGCACACAAACTTATTTATCTGTAATGGGTAACGGTTGTGATCACAATCGCGCTTGTTTAACCCTTCACATTTACAAACATGCACTGTGCCTTGCCTGATTGTTTGTTTCTTTCGTTATTTTGTTTACCTTTATGTTTTTGATACAGGACTGTGTCCCACATTATCTGTGTTTCGCTTGATCCTCATAATTGTTGTTGATTAAATCTTACTGTCCGGCTCGAAAGTAGCAATATAGGACTGATTTCATTATTTATTCATTTTGTTCTCTCACCTAACCTTCACTTACATTAGTGGTCAGCATATACCAGGCCAGCCTCTCACACAGCCCTTCTCACAATTAGCACTACCATGTATTGCTTTGGGAGTTTTAGACCTGCTGATAGGTTAGTATTACCATTGAGCCAATTGGAAATAAGAGACTGAGGAGAATGAAGACCTGCCTAGAGGAGCTCTTGCTGTAACATCGCCAGGAAGTTTTTCCCTGGAGGCCAGCAGCTTTGGGGTGGTTCCTACGGCTTGGACAATCTCCACTGAAAGTAGGTTCTTCTAATCTGCTGGTGGATTTATTTATTAGGAGTTTTATATAGCACTGGCCGGACCCGGGGGTATCGGAGCGCTTTACAACGGTTTTTGCACAAGTCATACAATAGAGCAGTTTTATATATATTGGTTCGGAAGTCCAAATGCGCTGTGTAGCATTGAGTTAGTACGGGGGGGAAAGGAACAGCAAGGGTCAAAGAGCAGGGAGTAGGTAGGTCTTTGTGATACAATGTCTGGGGGCAACGGCAAGCAGGGACTTGCATTAAGGTGGTGGCTATCCTTTCGGGAGGGAGTGGTTGAGGAAGAGGATTTTTAGGTATTTTTTTAATTTTGTGAAGAACGAGAAAGTTCTGATATCTGCCGGGATGGATTTCCAGATTTTGGGTGCGTTTCCGGCAAAGGACCGTGCGGCGGTTTTTTGTTTGCGTGTTTTCATAGGGATGAGAAGTGGGGTTTTGGAGCTCCTGAGGTTCCTTATCTGACCCACCCTCTTGAGTTTGGCAGCCAGGTAGTCAGATTTTCCTGTGTGCAGGGCTTTGTGTGTGAAGCAGGCAGTTCTGAAGCTGGCACGCAATTTGACTGGGAGCTATTTTAGTTCTCTGAGTGCTGGTGAAATGTGATCGTATTTCCTAATTCCAGTGACCATTCTGGTTGCTGCGTTGAGAGTTGTTTTGAGGGGAGCTAGATGAGATTTTGTTGTACCAGTGAGGGTTGCATTCCCATAGTCGAGTCTGGATAGCACCAGTGATTGGGTGGCTTGTTTGAGGTCTTTGGTTGGGATGAATGGTTTTATTTTGTTGAGTAGCTTCAGATTGAGGAAGGCACTCTTTGCAGAGTTTTTAATATGTTTGGCCATGTCGAGTTTTGGGTCTAGGGTGATTCCTAATGATTTTACGGAGTTTGCCAGAGTGAGATTGCTGTTGAGAGCATCCATAGCTTTTAGCCATTCTGCAATTTGAGGGTTCTCTTGAGCTTTTAGCCACTCTGCAATTTGAGGGTTCTTTGTTGGATATGAGGAGGATCTCAGTTTTGTTTTGATTGAGTTTTAAGTGGTTTAGAGACAGCCTATGTTGGATTTCTTTTAGAGTGTCATTTAGTCTGTGAATGTCAGCTATGGAGGAGGTTTCTAGATGGATCTGGGTGTCATCTGCATATAGGTGGAAAGGGATGTTGGCATTTTTAAGAATGGTGATGAGGGCTTCCATGTATATGTTGAACAGTTTTGGTGAGAGCACTGAACCTTGGGGGACACCCCTGCTGATGGAGTGTAGGTCTGAAGTGAAGTTTTTGATTTTTATTCTTTTTGAGCGGCTGTGTAAGAAGGAGAACCAGCGTAGGACCACCTAATCAGCACCTACCCTTTCTTGTAAAGCCTGGATGAGTAGTTGGTGATCAACCGTGTCAAAGGCTGCCGATAGGTCCAGGAGAGTGAGCAGGAAGCATTGATCAGTATCGAGGGATTTGTGGATATCGTCTGTGATGTTAAGGATCGCAGTCTCTGTGCTATAGCCTTTTCTGTAACCCGATTGGTGGGGATCAAGAAGGTTGATGTTGTCCATGTGCTGAGTCAGTTGTATGAGGACGCATTTTTCGAGGATTTTGGATAGGAGGGGGAGATTGGAGACGGGCCTGAAGTTATACAGGTCCTTTGAGTCAAGGCCTGTTTTTTTAGCAGTGGCATGTGACTTGGCCAACTTTGAGGCATTCAGGTATAATGCCGGTTCTCAGGGAGCTGTTTATGATCTTGCACCAGAACGGGGCTATTGAGAGTTTCAGTTTTTGGGTCAATTGGGTGGGTATAGGGTCAAGGACGTGAGAGGCGGGTTTGGAGGTGGAGATCAGTTTGAGGATCTCAGTTTCCGGGATGGGGTTGAAGGACTTCCATGTTTTCGTGGGGTGCTTGCACATGCTGTCTATTGTCACTGGGGGCAAGCTTAGGCAGGCGGGGTTGACGTTGATGTCCAGTGAGAGCTCAATCTTGGGGATATTTTCTTCGAAGAAGTTGGCAAAGTTTTCGCACAGGTCCTTGGAGGCCTGCATTGGGGATTCAGGGGGCTTGGAGGTTTGTTGCCTGGTGATTTTAAACAGTTTGTTGGGCCTGTTTTTTGCGCTGTCCAGGGCAGAGCAGAAAAAGGTGGATTTCTTCGCTGCTGATGTGTTTTTTGTACTTCCTTCGAGCTGCTTTGAGTTGTTCGTGTAGGCTTGTGGAGGTGTTGCTCCTCCATAGTCTTTCTGTAGCTCTAAGTTGTCACCTTTTGTTGTTAATGTCCGTGTTGAACCAAGATCTGGATGGGATGTTCCTGTTTTTTTTATGGTTTCAGGGGTGCTACTTGGTCTAGAATGGATGTCATGGTTGTGTTGTAGTGGGCAGTGAGTTCTGTTGTGGATAGATCATCCGTGGAGGCAGGGAAGAAGGGAGTTAACCCTTTCCTCTAAGTCAGTCATGTTGATCTTAGTTTCTAGTCCATTTGGGAGGGTCTTGGGTGGGGGGTTGGAATGTGATCGGTTGAGTGAGGTGGAATAGGATTAAGTGGTGGTCGGACCAATCCACGGGCAGAGTGTGGTCTATTGTGACTGTGTCGCGTTGGGCGATAATGGCATCTAGGATTGCTCCTTTGTTGTGAGTTTCCTCTGAGCAGTGTTGGGTAAGGTTCTTGCTGTGTAGCGGGTTGTTTTCTTCATTCCAGTGTAGGTTCAGGTCGCCCAGAATTAAGTTGTTCGCATCTCGGAGAGAGCAGTGGGCAATCGGGTCAGACAGGTGTTCAGTAAATGCGGTGGTGTTGCCTGGGGGGTGGTAGATAAGGAGGGAGATTAGTGTGTTGTTGTTGCTAGTGTTAATGTTGGCGGTTAGGCATTCAAAAGAGTTGTAGTTGAAGGAGTCTATTTCCATCACGGAAATATTGTTTTTGTGGATGATTGCTATGGCTCCACCTCTTTAGTCTTTTTAGGTCTTGCGCCTAGCGGTGCAGAGCGTAACACTGCTCGCGCAGCGCAAGACATTTAGTAGCTGAAAAACGGGGTTTCAGTACTGAGTTAGGAAAAGCACACGCTTGTGCGTTTGCTTTTCCTTTTGTGCGATGCGATTGGCCTATGCGTGCGTCTTTTTATAAAAGACTGCACGTAATAGGCCAAAGGCGGGTGCATTGCTCCACACACGGCCTATAGGTGTTTGTTACGAGCACCAAAGGCCATGTGGTTTCAATTATCGTGCCCAGACACGGGCGCGATAATTGAAAGCACGTCTCGCTGTGGCGCGCGCTCACGCAGCACTCGCGGGATTGTTTTGTTTTTGGATCCATTTCCCAGGGAAGCAAGTCGGGCCGGCCTCTTCTCTGTCACCACCAGGCTCCGTTCAGCAGGCGCCCCGGGCCGTCAGGGGTCCGATGGGTCAGAGTATGACGGGACCTTCTAGTTGTATTAGGTAGGTATTTATTATGCTTGTTTTTTTAAAGTACAGTCACTGTCTGTGCTTGATACTGTCAGTCAAATTGTGGTCAGATATCTAGGGGTAATTAGCCCAAAGTCCTCCACATTGTGGTCATAGTTCTTTGTTGTAGAAGTTCAGGTTCGGATAATACAGGCGTTTTGCTCTTTCTAGAGAGGTGTGTGTCTCTATTGCTTTATAAATAGGCAATGTGAAATAAATCAGGTCAGGGATCTCTGTCGTATAGGTAATACAATTGACACAATTATTAAACCATCACGACTGTAGGCATGTTGTATAAAAGCTGAAGAGAATAACAATTTGCCCGTAACAGTCGGCGTTCACACGCTCATATTCTAGACATATTCCGGTGCATCATCCCCTTGGCTCTATATTATTTCATTGCAAACTTTGCAGCAGTGTTGTCATGTTAGTTATGGCATCAACAATCCTAGCTGATGCTAGTTGTAATATGGAGCTCTAAAAATGTTCTTTGCCCGATTCTTCTTATAGAAATTTCAACAGTGCGATGTTTAACTGACTACTGCTTCTGACTCTGAAAAAAATGTATATTCACCTATCCTTTGAATAACTATTCCTAAATGGCTTGACTTTGAAATGTAATGCGGTGAAAACAGAAATGCTTTGGGATGGTACAGCTCAGATTCCACTTTCACAACCTTAAAAAACTGAAAATAACAAGAATAAGACGTGTGCCACATGAGTAAATGTTCTGACTTTATATTTTACCCACACGTATGATGCTTGCTGCTGTAAAGGAATGCTGCAGTACGGATGCTCTTACTGATATTCATGACATTGACCTGTATGAACAAGACTCAGTTGATAGATGCGTCACAACACAGATATTGCTGCACCGTTCGTTTGCTTTGCGAGCCTCGCTTCTGCCAGGGAAGCGTACTTTTGTGTCTAAGTGTCGCAACCACTAAACAACACGTTAAGTTCACTAACTGCCATTGTAATGAAAAAGCTGTCTAACACTGCTTGCTTCAAAATTGAAAGTCATTATCGACTACTCCGAGTGCTTAGCTGCAGGGAGGTTTCAAATTACTTTATTTGTTGGTAACCTTTGTAGCAGTTTGCTTCTGCTTTCTGCTGCTCGCTCCATTCAACAATGGATATAGTGCAAATTCCATTTGTTAGAGCCGTTGCTATGTGTGGAAAACAAATCTCATCAGCTTTGACGTATGTCTAATTCGTCTGTATGAGAAGTGCATAACTGTCATAGTGAACCGCCAACGATGATTTTGTTGTTGTTATTTCAACCTATGCATTTCATAAATAAAAGGAATTTTCTGTGGAATAGTCTATTATCATATTTTCAGGCAAATGGCAGCAGTAGTGACCATTTTGTGGAAGTAGTTTCCAACCCGTTGATATGTCTTTGGAGACTTGTTTCTCTCACTTCTATCTGTTGGTGAACATGTTATCCAGCCAAGAGTTTTTAGTTTCCTTCTGCCAGGAGGCCTTATTTTTTAGACAGAGGGGTGCTTAAAAATTATAAATAAATGCTTCATTATTGCCTGGGTGCTACAATGCTCCTCAAGTGGGATTTTTATTCATTTCTTGCAGCCACAGGAAGTGGATTTCAGGCCCATGAGAAAAGCCCTGGTGTCACCACACCCAATTGCACTTGTTGATGGCCTTTAAACTACTCAAATAGCATGTGCTTTTGCAGGACTGAAACATATGCTATCACATACTTTACAAGTATTCTAACCAGGGCTTCAAGTTGAATGAAAAAACTTGTGGGGGTCTCTACAAGGGACATGGTCGATGTAATTAAGGGCGTGGTTTAAATAAATAAGCTAAAAATCTGTGCTTAGCATATCGTGCCGCTCATCTGATATAATGCTGCTTCTGTCATTGCACTGGATAGCCCCTTTGACATACAGTAATTGGCACTAAGCTTAAATGGTGATATGCATATTATTGAATGTGGTACTTTATATTGGTGTTATGTGGGATTAATTGTGGGTAATGCTTTGATCTTTCATTCGCAGATAGTCTTAGCATTGTACAAAAAGAGACTCCTAGTTGGAATTACTCTTGTTTTAAAAACCTGCAAGTGGTGCGTAAACACGCAATTTGTACTTCTAGTCCTTGCTCACCAGAAGCAAGGCTGGCAGTAACAGGTGCAGTTACTGCCAGCCTTGCTTCTGGTGAGCAAGAACTAGAAGTACAAACTGCGTGTTTACGCACCGCTTGCAGGTGTTTAAAACTCATAAATTAAAAGCATTGTCATTTACAATGGCAAAAGCTCAAGCTCTCGCAAATGCGAGACCTATTGCATTGCAAGTGCTTGTTTATCTTTGTTAGTGATTGCAAAGCTTGGGGGAACAAGAGTATCCAAGAGTGCTAAGGAGGAATCATTTAGCCATGTCTCATGCTATGTCTATGTCGTGGGTGAGGATGGATTCCGCTAGCTCTGTGGCATGCTTGGTGGCTGATCTGCAGTTTATGAGCATGCAGTTAGTGGGGGTCGTCTCTGTTTTGGGTTTCTTCATTCGGGGGGCTGTGGGGATGATAGTGCGGGTGTCCGGGGGTCTAGGGGATTTCGGAAGGGCCTGGTCTCTTCCCAGTCCGGTAATCACCTGAATTTTGAATTGGAGGGTGACAGTAATAGGTGTGTCGTCTGAGGAAGTGAGGTCTGCCACTTCACTCTCAGAAATAGCGTCTCTAGTTCTTTTGGGTCTCTGTGTCAGATTAGAGAGGGGGGTAGAGATCCATCTCTGGTGGGGAACCTTGGAAGGCCTTTGTTGTGTAGGGTTGGGGAAGGAGGGGATACGGTGAGGCTTATGGGGCGCGGCGAGGTTGGATAGGATTTCGCTAAAACCCTGGATTATAGTTGCTATCTGGGTTTCAAGCATGTGAGTCGCTGCCCAGTCTCTATGTCGGTGAGGGTGTTCTGGGCGGGTATGGTAAACCTGGCGGGGGAGAGCCTCACGTTGTTGAGTTGCCTTTTTGTGGGTGAGCTGTACGTGTGGGTTGTAGGCGGGGCAGTGAGTGCAGGATGACAGGGATCGTGTTGGGGCGTCGGTGTTTTATTGCATGTGGGCCTGGGGAGGTGGTTGGGAGTCACAGATTGTGTGTTAAAGTCGTTCGAAGTGGGTTGGGGGATGGAGGACAGGGGACTAGTAGGGGGGATTGCCGGAGGGGGGTAGTAGTGGGGCTTGTTCTGGTAGTGTTGAGGGTGATGTTTCGTGGCGAAAGGTGGGTGTTGTTCCTAGGGTGCACCGGAATGGTGGGTGAGTTCTGCTGGCGGGTCCGGTTCTTCAGGGAGAGGAGGAGGGGCAGGCAGGGGAGGAGTATGTGCGAGGGAGCAGTCTGGAGAGATGGGAAGAGGGCGTCAAAGGACTCTAGATTGTCATTGTTGGCTTGTATCAAGACTGTGCTGTTGGAGTAGATGGTCACAGTGGTGTTTCCAATTCGCCTAGTGCGGTTAGGGGCTGAGAATGTCAGTTTGCAGCTAGGATGGAGTTCCATATTTCGGGTCTTTCAGTGTGGAAAATGAGATCCATTTTTACCTGTCCTTTGGAGGAGCAGTGGTAGATGTCCGTGAATAGTGATTCAGGATGTTGTCTGATCAGTTTTTGGTTAAAGTTTTTTTTCGCTTTGGGTGAGAGTTTAGGCGGGAAACTGATCAGGAAGGAGTTTGGGCCATGCGGTTTTAAGTGGTTCGCAGGAGAGGGGTTGGTGTGGGCTGACGTGGCAGATGGCATTGTGACTAGGTAGGACGGGGAAAAAGCTCACTTTGGGAAAGGTGGGATAGTGTATCCACAGCCGTCCTTTGAGGGTAATGTGAGAGTAGTAGAGATATTCGTGCTGTTTCTCTTGGGCTGTGCGCATACACACGAGGAGGCCAGAGAAAGATGGGTTAGTTCAAGGCGTTTTATTAATTTACGCAGGTCCGATATATAAATCATATAGTCCTTCTCTCCGCTCTTGTTATTCAGGGCGTGACAGGGTTCTGTATTTCAAGTCTTTTCTGGCGTTCTTCCCCCGGGGTCGGGTAGGTGAAGACACTCAGTCGAGAGAGTCCGAATGCACCACAGAACAAGGAAAAACAAAAAAAAGAAGAAAGAAAAGAAAGTGTTTAAGGACAAATCCTCTTCTTTATCCTGCTCTTTAAAGGGGAAGGGGGTGAGGGTTGTAGACCTGTACCGTCACCAGGTGTTTCCTGAGCTTAAGAAAAGATAGCCCCGGAGCTTTAACAGTACCCTCCCTCTCCCCCGAGTCGGGCGTTCCTACTAAACCAGCCCCGTACCCTTGCACGTACCGTAGGAAGCCACGCATCTCCTGATGCGTGGCTGGAGTCTTCGCGGTACCGGACTGGGTTCGGCTCCCTCTTTTGCTGTTCGCCGGGTTTCTCTGGGTCCCGCTGTGGGTCTCTTCCGCGTCGTTGTCCTCGGTACCTTGGGGACCCCTCGGGGTCTGCAACCTCTGCTTCCGCCGACCCGTGGGACGAGTTGGATGACGCTGCCAGGTAAACGATGGGGTCCCGTTCGTCTGCTTCTTCCTCTTCCGTGAGGCTCCTCCTCCTCGCCACAACAACAGCAGCGCACGCCTCGCTTCCTTTCGCTGATTCAAATACCGCCGCGATTGGGTAGGCTTCGGTGGGGAAAGCACGTGATGCGGTCACATGGGGTGTGATGTCATCTGCCGCCGGGTCATCCTTAAAGGGATCGTCGGTTTCTATTCCTCTTGTGGACTGTAAACAAAGAACAGGGGAGAGATAAGGGGGAAGATGTCTATCGTCCTCTTCAGGTGGCTGATCGTACAAAGACATCCCCTGACAGATCCCCCCGCCCTAGGCAGTTCACATTTGGGGAACTGAGGAATACGGGATAAGGAGTCGGCATTAGCGTTGCAGCTGCCTTTTCGGTGTCGGACTTTAAATGAAAAGGGCTGGAGGGCAAGAAACCAGCAAAGCACCCTGGCATTGTTGCCTTTGTTGCGAGCTAGCCATTGGAGTGGGGCATGGTCGGTGTAGAGTAGGAACGGGGCTCCTTCCAGATAACAGCGTAATTTCTCGACTGCCCATTTCACTGCCAGGCATTCCTTCTCGATGATAGCGTAGTTTCTTTACCTGGGAAAGAGTTTCCGACTAATAAAGCTATAGGGCGCTTGGTTCCACCGGATGCTTCTTGGGACAACATGGCCCCTAGCCCCATCTCCGAGGCATCGGTTTGAAGAATAAAGGGGCGTGTGAAGTCCGGGGAGACCAAAACAGGGCTGGATGTTATAGTTGTTTTTAGTTCCTTAAAGGCTTGAAGGGCTGCTATGGAGGGGGTGAGAAGTTCGCTTTCTTTTACTCCCTTTTGTAGGAGGTCGGTCAAGGGGGAGGCAATTTGAGAGTAGTGGGGGATTAACCTACGGTAATAACTGAGTAAGCCTAGGAAGGGTCTGACCCCCTTTTTGGTTGTGGGGAAGGGCGCATTAGTGATGGCTCTGATTTTTTCTTGTTGGGGTTCAATTAGACCATCCCCTAGGAGATAACCCAGGTAGCGGACCTTCTGATATGCTATTGTGGACTTTTTTGCATTGATATGTAGCCCGGCATCTTGTAGGGCACCAAATACAGCCGCACAATGTAGGAGGTGTGATTCCCAGTTGGGAATATATATGATGATATCGTCCAGGTACGCGGACGAATAACTCTGGTGGGGACTCAATACTATATCCATTAGCCGCTGAAAAGTGGCGGGCGCGCCATGTAGCCCAAAAGGGAGGACTGTGAACTTGTATAGACAAGACGGAGTGGAGAACGCAGTTTTATGTTGGTCTTGGGGAGCGAGTGGTACCTGCCGGGGATGTATGACATTACAACGCGTGTCATTACAACGCGTGCAGTTACATCGAATGCGTTACAATGCATGCGATGTTACAACGCTATGCCATTACAACACAAGTCTTTACATCGACTTGCACTAGATGGCGTGCTAACATTAGAAAAGTGTAATTTACTATTCCAACTCCAGTCCACGTAACAGTAGGGAAGGTGTTGGGATAGTAAACGACACTATTTGTAATGTTAGCACGTCATCTAGCGCAAGTCGATGTAAAGACTCGCGTTGTAATGGCATTGCGTTGTAACATCGCATGCGTTGTAACGCATGCGATGTAAAAGCTGCGCGTGGTAAAAACCGCGTTGTAATGGCTGTTCCCCACCTGCCAGTACCCTTTGGTCAAATTTAATGTTGTTATGTATTTGGTCTCTCCCAACTGCTCAATTAGTTCATCCACCCGTGGTAGGGGGTATGAGTCAAACTGAGTGATGGAGTTGACAGCTCTGAAGTCTATACAGAAGCGCACAGATCCATCCGGTTTGGGTACAAGCACGATGGGTGACAACCATTCGCTTTTTGATGGTCGTATAATGCCGGCAGTGAGCATGTCTTGTACCTCCGTCTCGATAGCGGCTCTTCGAGCCGCAGGGATTCGGTATGGATGCTGTCTAATGATTTTCCCTGGTGCGGAGGGTATGGTATGATGGACAATATTCGTCCGACCTGGGACATCAGAGAAGATGGAAGAATAGTTAGAAAATAGAGACTGTAGTACTTCCATTTGGTTTGTCTGAAGTTCCTTGTTAATGTCAAGATACTGAGCGGTAGACAGGCCTGGTACTTTCTCTGTTATGAGTATTTTTTTCGTAGGGGGCTGTCCTAGCCATTTTTTAAATAAATTTATGTGGAATATCTGGGTCTTGTTTTTGGAGAGACGTAATCGGTAGGTGGTCAACCCGATCTTTTCTATGATTTCATATGGGCCTTTCCACTCTGCTTTGTGTTTGGGGACGATAGCTGGTAGAAGGACTAAAACCCAGTCATGCACCTGCAGATGGCGCCACCTTTTGCCCTTATCATAAAACACTTGTTGTCGTCTTTGTGCCTTTTCAAGGTTGGTATGTACGAACTCCCTTAGTTTTGACAACCGTGATCTCAATCCTTTGGAATAATCAAGAAGTGCCTGGGTCTCCTCAGGTGTTTCTTTTTCCCAAGCCTCCTTGGTCATCTCTAGGAGAGTACGCGGTCGGCGACCGTACAGGACTTCGAACGGAGAACAACCGAGACTGCTTTGTTTCTGACAACGAATGACAAACAATGCTAGGGGCAAAAGAGCATTCCAATCAGGTCCCTCGGCGTCATCATTTTTTTTAGTGTGAGCTTAATGATACCATTGTAACGCTCGCACAATCCATCCGTTTGTGGATGATATACTGAGGTTCTGATTTGCGCAATATCTAAGCTCTTACAGACTTGTCCCATTAATTTAGAAACGAAGGGGGTGCCTTGATCTGTGAGGATCTCATGTGGAAACCCCACCCGGGTGAATAATTCTATCAGCTTCTCACATATTGTGGTGGTATTGGGGGTTCTCAGGGGAAAAGCTTCGGGGTAACAGGTAGCATAATCGATGATAAGGGCGTACTGGTTACCTTTCCGGGATCGGGGTAGGGATCCTATAAGGTCCATTCCCACATGACTGAATGGTTTGCCTATGATGGGTAGAGGTTGTAAGGGAACGGCTGGTGGGTGGTAAGGATTCTTTTTTTGACAGATTTCACATTCCCTGCAGTATTTGGAAATATTTGCGTGTATTCCAGGCCAAAAGAAATGTTCGAGGATGGACTCACTAGTTTTCTGAGATCCTGTGTGACCGGCCACTAGATGGCTATGCGCGAAAAACATGACCTGTTCCCTAAAACTTGTGGGTACAAGCAGTTGTTTAGTGGCATTTGGGGCAGCTATTCTATAGAGGAGATCATTTTCTATAAGGTAGCCAGGGTAAGAGGTAAGCTGTGGGGAGGCTTGTTGCCACGCCAGCTGGAGGGTAGAGTCGTTCTTCTGGGCATATCTAAAACACCGGTCGTCTTGCCATGGGGCTTGACTAAGGAGTACCGTCGGTTTTCCTATGTTTTTTTAAAGTTTTGAGTGTAGTAATTCCATGAACTCAGGATGGTCGGTACCTAAAATCAGTTTCTCGGGTAAGTTAGGGAGAACCCCTACAATGGCGGGCAAAACCCTATTGTCTGGTAATCGTAGTTTCACTTGCGCCGCCGGATATGTTTTAACATCCCCATGAACACATTTGATGGGTATGAAACGATGGGGAATAATGTCAGTGGGTCTGACGAGACGATCCTGAATGACAGACTGTCGGCAACCTGAATCAAGGAGTACCTTCACACAAACACCATCCAAAACTAGACTTACGTAATACCCTGTGCCGAATTCTTCAGTGTACAGGACATGCCTGGGTAGGTAGCTTATGTCCATAGGCTCTTCGGTTGGTTTTTTTGAGGGACATAAGCGGGCTATATGTCCCCAGGTACCACATTCAAAACACTGGGGACCCCTTCCAGTCAGGGTCTCGGGTTTAGAGAGTCGGGTTTTATTGGGGTCTGGTATCACTCTGGGTGGTTTCTTTTCCTGTGTCCCTGTCCCTGGTCTCTGTTTATTCTCTATCTCCCAGACCGTAGGGCGTGCTTGAGCCCGTGAATAGGTGGTTGCCATTTCTATGGTTTGGTCGAGGGTGAGACCTGTATGCTGTTTTAACCACCTCTGTGTGGCATATGGTAAAGCTTCTAGAAACTGTTCCTGATAAATCATAGCCATGATTTCTTCTTTGGTGTCATCTTGTGGTCTTAACCATTTGTCGGCGGCGGATTTTAGCTTGTGAAACAGGGTTTTTGTTGTATCCCCGGGTTTCCCTCTCTCTTTTCTAAAGCGGGTCCTGTAAGCTTCAGCGTCTAGACCCAAATGATCAAGTATAACTTTCTCGATCTCCGTATATGAAGAAGTACCCGAATGTCTGACAGAATATCGACAGACAGAAAATCGACCTACAAAAATATCGACACAAAAATATCGATGACAAGAATATCGAGATCCTATCTACAACATGGTAAGTACAAAAATATCGAAAATAAAATATAGAATGTCAAAAATATCGTTATTAAGAATATAAAGTATTTTTTAGTTTAAAAAAAAAGTAAAATAAACCAAATAATACTTATAAATAAAATAAACATAATTAAATATATGTTATAATGTTTAAAATTAATAATTAATATATATAATGTAATAAAACATTAATTAAACATATACATATAATATATAATATATATACTTACTTAATACATTTTAATAATTATTTTAATAACTTATAACTTGTTAAAAATTATTATAAATTACAAATATATCATACACATAAAACAATGACATGAACAAAAATTAAATAATTATATATAACACATTAAAAAAATTACATTTAATTTGAATATTGTTAAAATTAATTATAAATTACATTAGCTAAAATAATACAAAAATATTAAATAGCACCGACAATAAAACTACTACTCCAGCTCCCAAAAAAAACAGTAAAGAAAATGTTGGATAGCGTAGAGCTAAAAATTACTATTTCCACTCCAGGGAGTGTAACAATAGGGAAAGTGTTGGATAGCGTAGGGGTAAAAATTACTATTCTCACTCCAGAGAGTGTAACAGTAGGGAAAGTGTTGGATAGCGGAGGGGTAAAAATTACTATTCCAACTCCAGAGAGTGCAACAGTAGGGAAAGTGTTGGATAGCGTAGGGGTAAAAATTACTATTCCAACTCCACAGAGTGCAACAGTAGGGAAAGTGTTGGATAGTGTAGGGGTAAAAATTACTATTCCAAAACCACAGAGTGCAACAATAGGGAAAGTGTTGGATAGCGTAGGGGTAAAAATTACTATTCCCACTCCAGAGAGTGTAACAGTAGGGAAAGTGTTGGATAGCGGAGGGGTAAAAATTACTATTCCAACTCCAGAGAGTGCAACAGTAGGGAAAGTGTTGGATAGCGTAGGGGTAAAAATTACTATTCCAACTCCACAGAGTGCAACAGTAGGGAAAGTGTTGGATAGTGTAGGGGTAAAAATTACTATTCCAAAACCACAGAGTGCAACAGTAGGGAAAGTGTTGGATAGCGTAGGGGTAAAAATTACTATTCCCACTCCAGAGAGTGTAACAGTAGGGAAAGTGTTGGATAGCGGAGGGGTAAAAATTACTATTCCAACTCCAGAGAGTGCAACAGTAGGGAAAGTGTTGGATAGCGTAGGGGTAAAAATTACTATTCCAACTCCACAGAGTGCAACAGTAGGGAAAGTGTTGGATAGTGTAGGGGTAAAAATTACTATTCCAAAACCACAGAGTGCAACAGTAGGGAAAGTGTTGGATAGCGAAGGGGTAAAAATGACTATTCCAACTCCAGAGGGTGCAACAGTAGGGAAAGTGTTGGATAGCGTAGAAGTTAAAAATAACATAGTTATAAATAAAATAATTATTTAAAATAATTAGTGATTTAATTATTAAATAACTCAAAATTATTTACAAATACCAATAAATAATTATTACAAACATAACTACCAAAGAATAATTAATTAACAATACATTAATAATAAATACCAATAAATAATAATTAATAAATATTAATTACCAAATCATAAATATTAAACGATAAAATATTTTTCATAACCAAAAACATATGAATTATTAAAAAGTAAATACCAATTAAAATATATTTAACCATTTAAAAAAATATATACCGCAAAATAATAATTATGAAACATTAAGTACCAATTAAAAAATATTGAACTATTAAATATTTTTCATACGCCAAAATATTAAATATTACACATTAATTACCAATTAATAATTACTTATTAATATATTAATTAGAAATATCAATGCATAATATTTAATTATATTTAATTCACAATTAATGATTAATCAACAATTAATTATTTTTCATAACCAAAATATTATAATTTAAAATATTTACCAATTAATAATTATTGTCCAATTAATTAATTATCAATACCCAACAACTAATTTAATAATTACTTAATTAGATTTCAATTACTTCCAACACTAATCCCCTATAAACGCACCACACACTCCACTAATAAAATAATACACTTAACATAATTATCAATTAATCAACTAATTAAAACTAATTGCCAATTAATAAACATTAATTACCAATTAATACTTAATTAACAATAATATAATTATCAATACCAATAAATGAAAATAAATTATTAATTAATTACAATTAAATTACTTCCCACCCTATTCCCCTATAAACCCACAACCCGCTACAGAACTTAAACGCAAAAATTCATTAAAATCAATTTATAATTCCTAAAAATGTATAATTAATTCCATATAATTAAATTACTTCCCACCCTATTCCCCTATAAACCCACAACCCGCTACAGAACTTAAACGCAAAAATTAATTAAAATTAATTTATAATTCCTAAAAATGTATAATTAATTCCATATAATTAAATTACTTCCCACCCTATTCCCCTATAAACCCACAACCCGCTACGGTACTAAAACACAAAATTAACTTAAAAAACCATTGTTAACATATAAAAATTGTATACATATATGTTAAAACCAGTAGAACACTTAACTAAAAACATATAACACATACATATTAAATACATAATAAAATACATAACAATAATATAAATATCGATATTAGTAACATCAATATTAGTAAAATCGATATATTTGATGTCGATATTACTAACTTCGATATTACTAACATCGATATTAAAATACTTACCTTAGGATCGATATTCTGTCCATAGATATTATTGACATCGATATTCTGTCCCTTCGATATTTAAAACTCGATATTTGTGTAGGTAGATATGTTAGTTTCGATATTTTGGCTGCTCACCGAAGTACCCATCGGATTGGCTGCTTGGTATGCCTCTTGGGCTTCTCCCGTTAACAATGGAGCTAAGAAAAACGGCCATTCATCCTCTGGCCAGCCGGACGCTCGTGCTGCGTGCTCAAAATTAAGAAGGAAGGAGTCAGGGTCCTCTCCTTAATGATATTTCTGTAGAGGCACCGTAGGATAGGTTTGAGCGGTTCCTTGTCTCACGGGTGCTGTTTTGGCAAGGTCTTCCTGTCTGTCTGACATCTTGAAAAGACTCTCTAATTGCTGGTTTATAGACGTGCTGAACAATTCTCTGTCGGCCTGAGCCGATGACATATGTCTCTCCAGTGCCCATTCTAACTTTTTCTGGCCTGCAATGAGTTGTTGTATTAGGTTCTCCATTACGGATAGTCTAATGGACAATCCCACTTCTGACACCACGTGTGCATAAACACGAGGAGGCCAGAGAAAGATGGGTTAGTTCAAGGCGTTTTCTTAATTTACGCAGGTCCGATATATAAATCATATAGTCCATCTCTCCGCTCTTGTTATTCAGGGCGTGACAGGGTTCTGTATTTCAAGTCTTTTCCGGCGTTCTTCCCCGGGGTCGGTTGGTGAAGACACTCAGTCGAGAGAGTCCGAATGCACCACAGAACAAGGAAAAACAAAAAAAAAGAAGAAAGAAAAGAAAATGTTTAAGGACGAATCCTCTTCTTTATCCTGCTCTTTAAAGGGGAAGGGGGTGAGGGTTGTAGACCCGTACCGTCACCAGGTGTTTCCTCAGCTTAAGAAAAGATAGTCCCGGAGCTTTAAAGGTACCCTCCCTCTCCCCCGAGTCGGGCGTTCCTACTCAACCAGCCCCGTACCCTTGCACGTACCGTAGGAAGCCACGCATCTCCTGATGCGTGGCTTGAGTCTTCGCGGTACCGGACTGGGTCCGGCTCCCTCTTTTGCTGTTATCCGGGTTTCTCTGGGTCCCGCTGTGGGTCTCTTCCGTGTCGTTGTCCTCAGTACCTTGGGGACTCCTTGGGGTCTGCAACCTCTGCTTCCGCCGACCCGTGGGACGAGTTGGATGACGCCGCCAGGTAAACGATGGGGTCCCGTTCGTCTGCTTCTTCCTCTTCCGTGAGGTTCCTCCTCCTCGCCACAACAACAGCAGCGCGCGCCTCGCTTCCTTTTGTTGATTCAAATACTGCCGCAATTGGGTAGGCTTCGGTGGGGAAAGCACGTGATGCGGTCACATGGGGTGTGATGTCATCTGCCGCCGGGTCATCCTTAAAGGGATCGTCGGTTTCTATTCCTCTTGTGGACTGTAAACAAAGAACAGGGGAGAGATAAGGGGGAAGATGTCTATCGTCCTCTTCAGGTGGCTGATCGTACAAAGACATCCCCTGACAGGCTGGTTGTTGACTCACCTGTGTGTTTGACTGGGGTTACTCCTAGGAGGCCATTTTACTCTTAGAAGGCCGTTATACAGTCAGGTATCAAGGGTCAGGCAGTGGGCAAATACAAAATTGGCCCGGCAGTCATGATAGAGGGGGTCATGGTGACTTCCTTTCTGGGCCCAGAGAAACAGGGCGAGATTGAAACTGTGACCCTACCTTAAGAGTGGGGATGATCATTGATTCAACGGTGTAGATTACCTGTGGATAGCCCTAGAGTTAGACCTGAGCAGCCATCAAGTGGTCAGGCACATAGGGTGATGGGATCGCAGTCCGGTCCGTAGAGTGAGGGGAGGCAGACTCGACGGTGCTGGCGGATCGAGGTGAGGGCGGTAGAGATTGCTGAGATCACCACTATGTGCAGAGTTAGTCATTCGCCTGTGTGGGTAGTTTGATGGTGTAGGTTATGTGCCTCGGGTGGCCATCTTAGGGTGAGGCACAGTAGGGAGGGGAGCTGGTAGCCTCGAAGGTGCATGGGCTATCATCGCATTGATGATGTGACCGGAGGGTCAAGGCGAGGCAGATTCAGGAGGTGAGGAAACTACTCTGAGAGTTAGTGACTCACCAGACTAGATAAGGGCGAGTTATGGGCCATCCTAAGGTCAGGCGCATCGAGTTGGGCAGCTGGCAGTCTTGAGTCACCTTCAATACGACTATGTGCTAGCAGGTCCAGCTGCCCTTCGCTTGTATCTACTTCAGCACAGGGACGGAGTCAGGGTTGCCGCATATCAGGGCCAACGCCCTACTGCCACTCTTTACTCGGTAGGCGGCTCCACTCCTCCCGGCCCGGTCCTACAGCCGGATTCTCCAGTCGTGCCACACTCCAGGGGAGACCATGCAATGTGGATAGTTTTCTGGGTTGTGCTTGAACCCACACCTCTCCCATATGACTGGAGTAAGACTAAATGCAGGTGGCAGCATGGTGTCGCACTTGAAGGATGACCCAAAGAGATGTATCGATGTTGAACACAAATCTTTATTCTTTTACAAGTTTTAACAGTCTGTCTCTATTTACTGGTGTTCTCTCCTCTGCTGTGGGGAGGCTAGTCCTTTTTATTTGAGCTCAGTGGGGCCCGTTCCTCAGAAGAAAGAGAGAGACTCTTGAATAAACTGTTCAGTGTTGTTTGTTTATTGAGGGATGAAGGAGTGGAGGTTGACAAACACCTGGTTATGCTGTTGTTGCAGCACAGAACGTCAAATTCCCCCCTTCGGCACAGACCAACTACCTTGGCATCCAATTCACTCACATACATTCATTGGTGGGGCCCATAACACCAATATACTTACACTCGGTTGACCTGTTTTCTGAGGGAAAATACGTTTCTCAACACTGACATGAGAGGAATACCTTTACTTTACCCTAAACACATTGACATTAAACCTAAGATATCCCTCCCATACGGAGATAGATCATTTAGTTGAATTGGTAATTGATGATTAACTTGTCTACCTTTGCTCTATTACTTTTCTCTTAATCTTCTTCTTCAAATAATCGACACAACACATTTGTCAATTAATCAATTATTCTTTATCTAAGAAATATTGAAAGAAATGTTAGAAATCATCATTAGCATTTCAGAGCATCATATTTACCTATTCTGGCTAAAGTCGTCCTCTAAGTCAGTCAGTCAAAGAGAATTTATGCAGCAAAGTTAGGCCGCAATTCAGTCTCTCGTAGATTCAGGATAACAGCTGTCCAGCAGTGTCACCATCCTCTCCGTCAGCATAACGTCAGGAAATCGAGTTCGTCAAAGAAGAGCGGGCCGGTCGTAGCGGTACTACCCTAATTCCCTACCTACTTTTATAATGAAAATAATAACAAAATGTATTAAGATTGGGGTTTAGAGAGTCCTCATTGGTCAACTTTGACTTGCGGGGTACAGTTCTCAGGGTGTCGGATAATGAAGTCATCCAACTTGCTTGTTCCGGCTTTTAAATCAAGCATTGTCCTTTCTTTTGGATGGGTTCCCGGAACGACCTTGGAGGGTACATGTTCTGCCGGGGTCAGGTCCAGGCCACTGTTGCTGGCGGTGACGCATGCGCACTTCACCCAGAACCTCGTGTTGTCAGGGCAGTCACGTTTAATGTCTCATTCAGCCATCTTGTATAGGCCGAAATGGTCAACTTAAGCAAAAGAAACACAAAAACGTAATTAAAAGATAGAAATGACTAATAAAATGTTATCCCCTTACTAATACCCATATGTGTGTGTATTTATCTAGCAGAAGCAACACTCAGAGCGGTTTATACTTACTGAATAAAGCACAAATCACGAATACATCACTGAAAGCAACATATAACATATTATATTCTATTTTTCTACTATTAATATGCGTACACAAGTTAATTCACAATTAATATAGCCATGCAAAGTGCAATTCCCACGTGTAATTCTTCTGTTAATATAGTTGGTGAGTTATCACTTCAAACAAATTAATATTATTACAATTAATTGATTATTCGGATTAATATAAACATGCAGAATGGGGGGGTATACAAAATTTTGTACTACCTGCTCCAGCACTGTCACCAGTGTTGCGCTTTAAGCAAGAGGTATCGCATTGGTCAGTTAACTGCATAGACCCATGCATGCTGTGAGCATACCGCAGAGTACCCTCAACCCCCTCCCTTCTCCACCTCCAATGCTCTAGCATCAGAGCGACCCTTGTTAAATAGTCCCCTGAGGCAGCCATGTACCTCTGTGAGCCACGCTCCTCCAGGAATGCGGCCGGCGAACTCGTGTTGCCGGGTTGGGTCTGGCTCCCCTCTTGGGTCTTCGGGGTGAGATCTTGGTGCGACCTCCCAAAATGGAGTCTCCGTGGCTTCGTGCACGACGTCTTCCTCCGACGTGCTGCCGATCTCGGGGTTCATCTCTCTGCCGGTCCTCGTGCTCCTTCGGTCATCCGTGCTGGAGTACTCCCCTGAACTCGGGATCTCCCGTCCACATGAGGGAAGCTGGAAATGAGGCCTCTCATGGGTTCTCCAGGGCTTCTGATTGACCCATGTGACCCCATCACGTGTGGCGGCTTGGAATCCAGGAAGCAAAGTCCCTTAACGGCGTCCTCCACCTCACAAACAGCCATATCCAAGGGAGACTGGAAATAGAGGAGAGGAGAGACATAAGGGGGGAATGCATCCTCACTGTCTTCTTCACCCTCGATCCGAGTAGGCAAGTCATGACACATGGATTGGAGGATTCAGGAGGAGAAAGAAGGCGTTTTTTTTTCGAGTGCCTTGGCGCTTGGTCCATGAACTCCACACCCTCCCCCAGAGATAAAGGTAAAGAACACATCTGCAATTAGGGGGGCAGAGTTAAACAGTATTGAAGTGGGACCCTGATGGTCCTTTTAGAAATGAGCAATTGCTGGGGGAAATCGGTAGTACCACACTAGTTTTCCTGGTTATTCCTCATTTCTCTAAACAAAAGTGGAAAAGATGAGAGTATTACCAGTCCAGCACACGTCCTCTCTCTATCAATGAAACCATAAGTGTGTGTGCAGTTCCAAGAAACATAGTTCCAAACTATCAACATTTGAAAGAATGGATCAGGATAGTTGGTAAATATTTTTCTTGTCTTGTATAGGCCAATACAGGATCCGTAGCAATTTTTCAGGAGTGCTAATGTTTGCCTTTTTTATTTAGGGGTTGTCTTAATCAGTATATGTGAAAAACCAACTCCGATTGACCAAATCCACGTTTCCACTATGGTGTTGTGGACCATGAAGACGAGCAGGCAAATGTCTGGGACAATACAGAAGACAAATGACTGGCACTAATGTCCAAAACTCCAGGAGTGCCCAAGGGGCCAAATTTCTTTATACATTCAGGCTATACATGGCAATATTATGGGTGATAACTGAACGGTATTTAACAGTGATTTGATCAGTTTGACACCTGGAGAAATACTAAAAGGTACCTAGAATTACATATGATCTATACCTATAGCATTTCTGTAAATTAATATGAAATGATAAAAGTGAAACATATGTAAATGTCATTGTGTATTTGTATGTGTGTCTCTTATTTGTACTGCTATGCATTAGTACTACACATCCCATGTTTAGAAAGTGAAGACCGTAATATAGCAGGGTTATTACCTATTTGTATGTGTGTCTCTTATTTGTACTGCTATGCATTAGTACCACACATCCCATGTTTAGAAAGTGAAGACCGTAATATAGCAGGGTTATTACCTATTTTACATCATTTACACATTTCAAATTGCATTTCTCATTCCTAAAGTTTGTACCTATTTTGATCGGATTAGGTAAAAACACTATTGATTTTTCACATTATTTTAAAATCAGCATCAGGTAGTAGAAGGCTAATTCAGTAGACTTCTTTGGGTTAAAAGAGTATCAGGGTCATACAAATACATGAACAGATTTGAGAGTTCCTCAAAGTATGCTCAACAAAGTCGACAAAAAAGAAATAGGACATGGCCCCTTTAACCAAGAAAATGTGCAGTGTAGCTTTAAATTTCAGGAAGCATCCTGTTGGATCTCTGCCATGTGCGACCCATGATGCATCATGCAACTGCAGAGAGGGAGTTTTTCCTCTTTTTTTCCACTGAACTCAATCAGCGGGCTGCATGTCCTGTTCTCAAACACTTCCAGCTACTGCTTGGAATCAGAAAGCAGCAGAAACCCACTTATTTAGGGCTGAATATATATACACACACACATATATATACATTTTTTTTTACAAATCATAGGGATGTTGGAGGAAGGGCAAAGATTCTGGAAGCCTCGCAACAAAAAACGAAAGAAAAGGAGATCTGAAGGCTGTCTGAAAAAGCGAAATATAATGTTCTCTCAGGAGAAGTACGTTTATTTTACTAGCACGTAACGTAGGTGTGTTCCTCACCGGCTTTTTTTCGATGGCGCTAAATCCGTTACAGCCTGAAACAAGCATTTACAATGCAATGGTCTCGGCATTGGTAAAGTTAGAGCTATTGGCATTGCTCATGACATTTTTGTTTATGTTTTTGTTATTAAAACATTTAAAGAAACGGCATTGTTATTTACAATGTCAATAGCTTAATCACTCTCAAATGCAAGACCTATTGCATTTGCACCTACACACAGAGCCACCTACACACACACTGATTAAGCTATTGACATTGTAAATAACAATGCCGTTTCTTTACATGTTTTAAAAAAAACATAAACAAAAATAATGTCATGAGCAATGCCAATATCTCTAACTTTAACAATGCCGAGACCGTTGCATTGTAAATGCTTGTTAAACAGGGAAGTGTGATCACTGACTGTGTCCTGTGACACAAATAAAACATAAGTAAAAAGACAGAAAATGTAGTAACATGAAAACAAAGCACAAGGAACATGTCCATGACAGGTTTAAAAGAAAAAAAGTGCTCAAAAACAAATATACACATGTGCACGCCATTCACTTAATGGACGTGTCAAGGGAAGAAGCTCTTCTATTTTTCTGTGCCTATCCACAATGCTTGAGGCAGGTGAGCTAATTAAAATCCTCTTAAAAAGGTATAATTACTAAACCTTTGTCTCAAAGAAAACCAGTAACAATCTCTAAACACACTTCCATATTTTTGCAATGCTGGCTGCAACACAAGGTCCATTTAGGTGGTACCATGTCCTGCATTGTCACCTGATCTGACACAGCGGGTAACACCTCACAAACGAGCTCATTTGAAATGTATGGATATCCTCTGCTGGGGGACCATGATACCTTATCATCAACAAAGAACATTTCAATCAATAGATCGCTTGGCAATGATAAATCACAATGTTTAATCATTCATTTGATAACTTTATTTCGGTCGGAGACCATAAAAGCACAGAATAAATGACAAGGAAATTACACATTTCGTTAAAACAATAAATAAAGTCAAGTTAATACAATGATTAAAAGTGAATTAAACTGGTGTTATCAAGAAGACTCATTTGATAAAAGACAAAGGTGCCGATCATGATCCGGTAAAAAATTCCCCCGTGTGACTCGTATCGGGTCTTTTTACCGTACGAATCGTACAAGTGCCGTACGAACTGGCAATCACGATTCGCATGGTAAAAAGTCCATACGAACCGCACTGGGAATCATTCCCCACACGTCCCCGGGTCGGAAAATGTGTCCGACACGTCCTCGGACGATTTACCTTACAAACGTGAAAAACCAAGTCCGACCTAGGAATCACGATCCATCCCGTGCGTCCGAGGTTACAACCGTATGGAAAAAACACCGTCCGCACCGAACTCCTACAGCAACCATGGAGACATGTGCCCGCATACGCACCCAACACTCCCCCCAGCCCCCGTACGTCCGACACGTACCCCCCGTATATGTATACCCCCACCCGTCTAGGTACACCCCAGTACGTTCCAGTCGAACCCCCACCCCAGGACGTGTCATAGCCCCGTCTACCCACACCCCAGTACGTTCCAGTCGTACCCCCACCCCAGTACGTGTCGTACCACCGTCAATGTACACCCCCCCACCCCAGTACGTGTCGTACCACCGTCCATGTACACCCCCCCCTGTACGTGTCGTACCCCCCGTGTACCTACACCCCAGTATGTGCGAGCCACACCCCCACCCCAGGACGTGTCATAGCCCCGTCCACCCACACCCCAGTACGTTCCAGTCGTACCCCCACCCCAGTCCAGTCGTACCCCCACCCCAGTACGTGTCGTACCCCCCGTGTACCTACACCCCAGTACGTGCGAGCCACACCCCCACCCCAGGACGTGTCATAGCCCCGTCTACCCACACCCCAGTACGTTCCAGTCGTACCCCCACCCCAGTACGTGTCGTACCACCGTCAATGTACACCCCCCCACCCCAGTACGTGTCGTACCACCGTCCATGTACACCCCCCCCACTGTACGTGTCGTACCCCCCGTGTACCTACACCCCAGTACGTGCGAGCCACACCCCCACCCCAGGACGTGTCATAGCCCCGTCCACCCACACCCCAGTACGTTCCAGTCGTACCCCCACCCCAGTACGTGTCGTACCCCCCGTGTACCTACACCCCAGTACGTGCGAGCCACACCACCACCCCAGGACGTGTCATAGCCCCGTCTACCCACACCCCAGTACGTTCCAGTCGTACCCCCACCCCAGTACGTGTCGTACCCCCCGTGTACCTACACCCCAGTACGTGCGAGCCACACCACCACCCCAGGACGTGTCATAGCCCCGTCTACCCACACCCCAGTACGTTCCAGTTGTACCCCCACCCCAGTACGTGTCGTACCACCGTCAATGTACACCCCCCCACCCCAGTACGTGTCGTACCCCCGTCTACCCACACCCCAGTACGTTCCAGTCGTACCCCCACCCCAGTACGTGTCGTACCACCGTCAATGTACACCCCCCCACCCCAGTACGTGTCGTACCATCGTCCATGGACACCCCCCCACCCCTGTACGTGTCGTACCCCCCCGTGTACCTACACCCCAGTACGTGCGAGCCACACCCCCACCCCAGGACGTGTCATAGCCCCGTCTACCCACACCCCAGTACGTTCCAGTCGTACCCACACCCCAGTACGTGTCGTACCACCGTCAATGTACACCCCCCCACCCCTGTACGTGTCGTACCCCCGTCTACCCACACCCCAGTACGTTCCAGTCGTACCCCCACCCCAGTACGTGTCGTACCACCGTCAATGTACACCCCCCCACCCCAGTACGTGTCGTACCATCGTCCATGGACACCCCCCCACCCCTGTACGTGTCGTACCCCCCGTGTACCTACACCCCAGTACGTGCGAGCCACACCCCCACCCCAGGACGTGTCATAGCCCCGTCTACCCACACCCCAGTACGTTCCAGTCGTACCCCCACCCCAGTACGTGTCGTACCCCCCGTGTACCTACACCCCAGTACGTGCGAGCCACACCACCACCCCAGGACGTGTCATAGCCCCGTCTACCCACACCCCAGTACGTTCCAGTCGTACCCACACCCCAGTACGTTCCAGTCGTACCCCCACCCCAGTACGTTCCTGGCGCACCCCCAACACAACCTCCTAAGTACGGAGCGCACCCCATGCCCCAACATCACAACCGCATGTACGAGTCGTACAAAGCCACACACAAGGACCAAATCGTACAACCAAATGGCCCATGTACACACCGTACACACGCTCAAAACGCACGTACACAACAAGGACAAAACAAAACAACTCAACAATACACCATTCGAAAGGCACACAGCCACTAAACATGGCCAACAACCACTAAAATAACACAATCACTGACCTGCAACTGTCAAAAACAAACAGAGGCCCAATACACCACCACTCCTTATAACATACCCACCCAAAATTCAAACACTGCCACACCCACCCATGGACCAATGAAAAGGGCCCACACACACACAAACCATGAGCCTTTGCAACAGACCCACTGCTGCCAGACACCACAGAACCAGACTACAAGCGACACCACATCTTACACTTGCACACCTTCACACGACCACCCTCACAAACACCCTCTCATCACATTCACACACACACACAACCATCCACACCCCCCCCAACATCCACACACCCCCCACACCCACACCATCCCCACCCACACCCCTCACCATGCCCACTACCAAGAATCCAAAGTTCAGTCACCGAGAGTTGGAGGTCCTTGTTGATCAAATCCTCAGAGTCGAGCCACAGATCTTTGGAACATTGGTCAGAAGCACCAGCCAGGCAGCCAAAACAGCCATGTGGCAGACCATCGTCGATGCTGTGAATGCTGTTGCGGACACCAGGAGGACCAAGCAGGATTGCCAGAACAGGTGGTACGATCTGCGGAGGAGGGTCAGAGCCAAGAGACAGGAGGAACACGACCAGGCCAACGCCACCGGATGAGGGCCCTCCCGCAGAGCCGTACAGTACCATCCCTGGGAGGAGAGGGTGATGGCCATACTGCCGGTGGAGGCAGTTGAAGGAGTAGAAGGACTCCGAGACCCGGGTGAGTACACAAACAACGCACCTCACATGGGGGGAACTGCAACCACAACCAAAATTAATAACAGGCACGCAACCACCACAAGCCATCGCATTACTCAACCACACTCCATGAGCAGGCACATGCCACTGCTGCCACCATGCCCCATGCACCCAGCTGGACAATGTCAAGTCACAGGCCACAGAAGACAACAACACATGACACGGTAACCCGGATGTCGGGAGGCTGGGCACCAAGAATCACATAGTGCGACTCCAAAGCAGACAACAATGCCCTCTGCCCATATGGCCTAGGTCACAGGCAGACAAACACTGTGTCCCAACACAGGAATGACTTGCCAGCAAATGGCGGACGCCTTGCATCAACACATGGGGGTGAAGGCACTGTTTTGCACATGCCAGCAGCTAATGAACAGCCAACAGTGTGAAAGAGTGGCAGCACACACCACCACAGCAGCAGCGCACAGAAACACAGCAGACAAAATGGGTGCCTGGAGATCAGAAACAAACTCACATCAACAGGCCAAGGGCCACTCAAAGATCTGCTAACAGTGTGTGCCCAGGAAGCTGGGCCAAGGTGACAGAGGGTGACACACGGAGGGAGGGAGAGGGGGACACAGAGGGAGGGAGAGGGGGACTGAGAGGGAGGGAGACGGACAGAGGGAGGAGGCTGACACACAGAGGGAGGGAGAGGGGGACAGAGAGGGAGGGAGAGGGGGACAGAGAGGGAGGGAGACACAGGAAGATGGACAGAGGGAGGAGGCTGACACACAGAGGGAGGGAGAGGGGGACAGAGAGGGAGGGAGAGGGGGACACAGAGGGAGGGAGAGGGGGACTGAGAGGGAGGGAGACGGACAGAGGGAGGAGGCTGACACACAGAGGGAGGGAGAGGGGGACAGAGAGGGAGGGAGAGGGGGACAGAGAGGGAGGGAGACACAGGAAGATGGACAGAGGGAGGAGGCTGACACACAGAGGGAGGGAGAGGGGGACAGAGAGGGAGGGAGAGGGGGACAGAGAAGGAGGGAGACACAGGGAGAGCAAATCAGTCCTGTGGTGTGTGGGAATGTCTGCTCGTCAGCAGGTGGACTGCGTGCATGTAGACAAGGGTGGCCAGTGCCAGAACCCCCCCTCTTCATCATGGCAAAACGCAGGGCCATGTCACAACCTGTACACGAGCACAAGGACAGCCACCTGCATCATATAAGTGTGTGGATCCACTCCATGTGCACATGTACAGTGCTACAAGGAAGGCGCAAATGCATAGCTCGGCACACATGCACACTCCACTGCTGACTGCAGTCACACTTGACGCAGCAAGTAAGACTGTGCCACACATAGTTAAAGGGGCCAAATTGGTGCCCAAGGGACACACACATGCACAAGTGCACTGTGAGTGGAATGCAAGACAGATCCTAATTCCAAGAGGAAATGTGCCAACTTTGTAACGGATGAAACATGGATGTTGCATGGATCAAAATTAACATTTTCTCTCTCACACACAGGTCAACGTCGTGCTGCACCCCCCAACACTGGGGGGGAACACTCACAGGACCCGGATCTGCAGGAGACCGATCCCACCGGCAGCGACCACTCTCACCACTCTGCGGACGACCCCGACCGACCTGGCCCCTCTGGTGTCCAACCACCTGCAGCACCTGCGTCAGGTACAACCGTGCCAACCACCACCCCCACTCCTGCCACATCCCAGGAGACACCCAGGATCCCTGCCCCAACACCACAATGCAGCCAGGCTCGCCAGGAGGGACACGGTGTCCCGGGCACCCAGGAGGAGGCAGGCGACAACGCCAATGCCACCCCTCAGGGGTCCCGGAGACCCGATGTGCCCACAAGTGCAGGCCAGACGCAAGTGGGCAGGGGTGGTGGGAGTGGAGGACGGCGGAGGCGCGAGCCTGACCAGTTGGCTGGGGATCCGGTATTTTCCCATGTCCGTAACATCCTGGACTCATACCGGCAGGACACCACGGGCATGGCCCAGGTTGTGTCCGTCCTCGAGGGGATCAAGGTCCAGCAGGCCCAGCAACATGCGGAGCTAATAGCCTGTCTACAGCTACACCAACGGAGGATGGAGGACAGACAGGCTGAGCAAGTGACGGCGTCCCAGGGGATTCACGCTGAACTCCGTCGGATGGCCGACACCATGGCCGACCCTCCCTGTGCCAGAAGGCGGAGAACATCACCACCCACAGGGAGGGATCATGAGGAGGAGGAGGAAACATCCGACGGAGCATCCCAGACGTCGTCACGGCCTGCTGCTGAGGTTCCCCGCAGGAAGCCGGGTCGTCCACGGAAAGGACCGCGAGGGTGGCTGCTACATCACCATCTCCCAGGACACCTGGCCTGGCACCTGGCCCACTGGAGCAACAGCATCACAGCATCAAGAGACATTCTCTGCCACATGGCCCTGCTGGTCACTGGCTGACCAATGTTGACAAAGACTGTGGCATGGACTCTGAGGATTTCCAATGGCAAGGACACCAACTCCCCTACTGAACTTTGGATTCCCTAATCCCGGAAAGCCCCTCACTTTGTCCCCCCCCCCCCCCCCCAATAATAAATCACACTATTAAGAGTAGATGCCTGCTGGTAGCATTATTACCTAACATGTGTCTTGTACAGTCTAAACATGCCTGAGTCATCTGTTCACTTCAACCATCCACACCCTGGGGCCTGAGTCTGGCACAGGACACATGGGTCACAGTTTATTAGGCAAGACAGACATGGAGCACCATACACACCCGTGATGGTCAGAACCAGCTGAGGGGGTGGCCGAACAACCGTGCTGACAGACACATTGAGTACAGCAACAGTCATGCGCAGAGGTCAGGGATCCTGGCCCGTGTCCTGGGGGGCACCCAGGTACGTGTAGACAGGTGGCAGAACCATGTCCTGCAAGCTTGAGTCCGGTGGATGCAGAGAATGGGGGCCTGGACAACGTTGGATGCATGGGGATGGCACATGTCACACTACCCACACAGTCATGGACATCATGCCCAATACACAGTCTCAGCACACACACACAGCTTGCATCTTGCCACTCGACACATTGACACATAGCCACAATCAGGGAATACCATGCCAGACATGCAGGATGCACCGTGCCAACACACCAGCATTGACTGAGAAGAGGCACCTTGGAGGCATAGGGACACCTTTAATAGTCATGTTTTTGGGATTGCAGAGGCAACTTGAAGTACACATGAACACATCATGTGGAGTAACATGTGGCTCAAACACTGGCACCCCCCTTCTGCAGCACAAATGCGTGATAGCCATGGAACTGGCACACAAGTGTCGGCTAACAGCTAAATACCCACAGCTGCTCACGGAGAGACTGCCATACACCATACATCCGCTGATGTGGAAGTCCCACGCCATGTCAAGACAATGTTAACCGTATGTGTGCGAGGGCAGTGTCACACACATTGATGCCTTCATCACAATCCACTATCCCATCACTGATGACTGACAACCAGGCAGCCCATCTATTCAGGTGTACCCAGCTGCATGTTGTGTCCCATGGGGATGCCACATGTCTGCAGAGGAACCAAACCCCGACCGGGCCAGTGTGCACACATCGTGAACAACTGCCACACCCAATACACCCCAGATGCATCCCTTACCCCATGGAGACTTCCAAACGTGTCCGTGCCTGTAACGCTGAGTCAGCCCACGATGCCATGTCCATGAGGAATAGCAGTGCCACAACAATGCAACCAGAAGACGGCATGCGCAGGTACCTGGGGAAGAGAGACACACAAGAAGTCAGCCACAAAAAGCACAGCCACTTGCATGTGCATTGACTCGACACATGTATGGATGAAAAAATGCTAGGTCACAATTATGAGTGGGGAAATACTACCATCACTGCCACCATCACTCCAGTGACACACCCACGCACACCTCTGACTCACGTGCCATACATGCAGGTGGAGACACGCATCACAACACATGCCACACGGGGACCAAGGCGTGCACACTCAGACACTGGTACTCACCACTAAGCAAAGAAGTCGCGTATGAGCCGAGTCCGGATGTCCTCTTGCGGCTCCACATCCTCCACATCACTAGCCCCATTGCCAAGCCCTTCGTCCTCCACGGGTGGATGGTCCTCGTCATGTTGATTCAGGATGAGTGGCACAGCTCTTTCAACTGCCATGTTGTGCAGCATGCAGCAGACCATGAAGATCTTGCAAACCTTTGCCGGGGCATATGGGAGTGCGCCGCCGGTCTTGTGGAGGCACCGGAATCGGCTCTTCAGCATGCCAAACGTCCTCTCTATCACTCGCCTTGTCCGGCCATGGGCGGTGTTGTAGCGGAGCTGGGCCGGCGTGATGGGGTTGCGGAGAGGTGTCAGCAGCCAAGGCATGTTGGGATAGCCAGCGTCCCCTAAATGGAAAGCACATGGATATCGTTAGAACTGGCGAAGCGGTAGTGCTGCTCGGCCAAACAGAATACAGGACAGACAGACTGTACCCACCAACAACACATGCTCGTTCGTTGCGCAGCTGCATCATCATATCAGGCATCCCGCTACGCCTCATGATGTAGGCATCGTGTGCTGATCCTGGGAAACGAGCACAGACATGTGAAATCACCATGTTGGACAGACACACCACAAGGGCATTGATGGAGTGGTAGTGCTTCCGATTGCGGTACGCCACCTCCCGTGCGTGTGGTGGTACCAAACCTACATGTGTCCCATCTATGGACCCAATGACATGGGGCATCCCTCCCAGGGCATAGAAACCACGCTTGACCTCAGTCATCTGTTCAGGGGTTGGGAACTTGATGAAGTCATCCAGGTGAATCAACATGGCCTCCAAGAAATCATGCAGCACACCGCTGAACATGCTCTGGGACATGCCACCAACATGAGCTATGGTATTTTGGAAGGTACCCGTGGCAAGGAAATGTAGGGCAGCCATTACCTTCAGCTGGGGTGTCAGTGCCGTAGGATACCTGTGCTGCGGTTGCAGGTGTGGTGCCAGTCTCGCCGTCAGCTCCAGAATCAACGGTTGGGTGAAGCGGTAGAGCCGGATCCTGTCATTCTCCTGCATGGTGGCCAAGTCTGGAATTCTTCGGGCAACAGGAGGCGCTCTGCAGTAATTTGGAAGTGACAAGGAAGAGTGAGTGCACTACGAGAACAACTCATGTCTACTGAGCACATGTAAATCTGGCAATACACACATGCCACATAGGGAGTCAGGCATGTGCTACATGCCCAGGACACGTATGGATGCAAGGTGACACTCCTTCCAAGACCCAGCTACACACGGTGATTGAGAACCTCCCCATGCCACGCCATGGAAATAGCTGTGTCCCAGTGCAAGTGCACTGCCCGACGCAAGACAGGAGTGACATACACCCACACATCAGCAGAAGTGTGATGCCGATTGCAGAGACTGGCAGCGGAACACTTGAGCCACAGGTCACATGACATTACACTAGTCCAGCCCACACACCTTGCCATGAAGGTGCACACGTCATGACTCACCACACATTCCTTGTGAGTTTGCTGACATGGCCTTGTCACGCTACTCCGTGTCCCTTGCATACATGTGCACCTCACATCCGAGAACACATGTGGCATGGTGTTGGGAACAGTGTGCAATGACAATCTACACACAGCCACATGTTGGTTGCTGCAACGGCTGCAGCTTTTGAGGGTGCTACAACATCAACCTGATGTAAATCCCGGACACATATATGGCATAGTCACATTGTGCACTGTGGGTAGTGATAAGTCATGTGTCATGACCCCTGTACCGGGCATCATGGGACACTTCCGTGTGTTGGTGTCCGTGCCATGCCAGTGACGCTCACCCCAAGTGCGCAGTCCCACATGCACACATGTCAAAGGAGTCAAGGGCATGCCTGGCACACATTGCACCCTCACACAGTACACATGTACACATCTCATCATACATCTGGTGCCTTCTCCACTCAGGAGGCATGTTCCACATCACAGCCTGTGACACCTGTGCCCCACACATGTGGTAATGCACAGACGATGCCTTGATGTCCATTCCTGGACAAGTATGTCCATCCATGGACAAGTATGTCCGCCCTATTCCTACATGTGTGTCGCCTATCACCACAGTGATGTGTAAAATCCGCCGTACTGCTGCTGAGAGGGCCTGTGCATGTTCCCAAATCACTGTGGGAGTGCTGCCGTATGTGTACCCATCGTGATGGCGAGCGTAGATGCGAGTGTACAGTCCGTGCCACTACGGGTACGCATACGCGTGCAGACCCATAGTGATGGAGAGCGTAAATATGAGTGTACGGTCCGTACCACTACGAGTATGCATACGCGTGCAGACCCATAGTGATAGAGAGCGTAGATGCGAGTGTACGGCCCTATCACTATGGGTCTGCACGCGTATGCGTACCCGTAGTGGTACGGACCGTACACTCACATCTACGCTCACTATCACTATGGGTCTGCACGCGTATGCGTACCCGTAGTGGTACGGACCGTACACTCGCATCTACGCTCACTATCACTATGGGTCTGCACGCGTATGCGTACCCGTAGTGGTACGGACCGTACACTCACATCTACGCTCACTATCACTATGGGTCTGCACGCGTATGCGTACCCGTAGTGGTACGGACCGTACACTCGCATCTACGCTCACTATCACTATGGGTCTGCACGCGTATGCGTACTCGTAGTGGTACGGACCGTACACTCACATTTACGCTCACTATCACTATGGGTCTGCACGCGTATGCGTACCCGTAGTGGTACGGACCGTACACTCACATCTACGCTCACTATCACTATGGGTCTGCACGCGTATGCGTACCCGTAGTGGTACGGACCGTACACTCGCATCTACGCTCACTATCACTATGGGTCTGCACGCGTATGCGTACCCGTAGTGGTACGGACCGTACACTCGCATCTACGCTCACTATCACTATGGGTCTGCACGCGTATGCGTACCCGTAGTGGTACGGACCGTACACTCGCATCTACGCTCACTATCACTACGAGTACGCATACGCGTGCAGACCCATAGTGATGGAGAGCGTAGATGCGAGTGTACGGTCCGTACCACTACGGGTACGCATACGCGTGCAGACCCATAGTGATGGAGAGGGTAGGCATGCATGTACGGGCCGTTGCCATGCATTTGGGGTGCCCTAGGGCCCCCACACGCACCGTACCTGTGTGTGATGCTCCAAATTACATAGGGGACAAGTATTAAGGCCTACATGCATGCTGGTTGTCATGGAGACCAAGTTCAAAATTCGAAATTGTTCTGGAAGGTGCACAGCAGAAGTCAGTTGGAATTTGTCTACTTTGTTGCAATGTGTTTGTGGGGCTGACATCATGCAGGAGAATGAAACCGATAGAGAACCCACAGACTGCTAGGTTTGTAGGGATTGGTGGAAACATAGGATGCAAATGTGAGTGACCAATCTCTCTGTACTCCTGTGCATGAGACTGGGCAGAAGGGCACATATAAGGCAGCCAGGTCCCATGAGGGAGCACTTGCCTGCACATCTTTGCATTCGTCGACCCAGCTGCTGCTACTGATTCCCTGGAACCATGTCAAGGGCTGTGGAGAGGACACAGCCATTCACCCTGGAGGAGAACATGGCTCTGCTGGATGTGATCCTCCCACAGTACTCCATGCTGTATGGGCGACCAGGGTATCAGGTGAGTGCATAGGCCACTGCCACAGACTGTCCCTATGTTGTGACTGTGACTTCTGCCATTGCGTCCAGGTGTAACACACATGCCATGTACTGTCGGGGGGGTCCCAGGGGGGGGGTGCCTGATGTCTCCCAGCAGTGCCCTGAGACAGGAGGGGTGGGGGCCTATCACTCACAGCAGTGCCCTGAGACAGGAGGGGTGGGGGCCTAGAACTCACAGCAGTGCCCTGAGCCAGGAGGGGTGTGTGCAGAGTCCTCCCAGCAGTGCCCTGAGACAGGAGGGGTGGGTGTGATGCACAGTGTGAGCCTTGATCATTGATTGTGACATTGCCATCATTCCACCTGTGTACCCACTGTGGCACGTAGTGCTTTTTCCCTCACCAGGGGATGATGTCCCTATGACAAAGGTGCAATGCGTTGGCTGCATGACATGCCTTGTTGTAACCAGCTAATTTGTACCCATATGTCTCTCTGTGACATGTGGCTGGTGTATTGATGTGGTGTCACTTGTTCCTCCTCACAGGTAGGCGCCACTGCCAAGGAGCAGATCTGGCTGACCGCCGTCAGTGCCGTGAGGGGTGTGGATGGTCGGAGGCGGAGCCTGCCCCAGGTGAGGAAACGCTGGCAGGATATCCGGTGCTGGACGCGGAGGATTGCACGGCTCCTGCTGGGGGACTCACCTGAGAGCCACAAGAACCGCGGCCGCCGCCGTCTGAGCCACCTCCACAGGCGTGTGCTGCCGGTGGTCTTTCCAGACCTGGAGAGGCGCTTACAGGCGATGCAGCAGCCGGAAGGGGGTAGGTACATGTGTGTTTGTTGTGTGTCACCGGCATTTGTAAGGGCACAGTAGCATGAATTCACTGGCAGGGTTTAAAGGTGCTGTGCAGATCCTGTTTGCCCCAGTATAGCGCTGTGCCCCTGCCACCCTTCCCCTCCTTGCAATGTGTTCCCTGGTCTGTGTGTAGTCACTCCTTCACAGGGTAATGTAGGCTGGCGCTTTGTCCACGGGAACAATGTCTGTAGCATCATGTGTGGGGGTGGTGTGTAACAGGTTGTGGGACATTGCCTGTGCACTGTCAAGTTCACTGCATGTGGGTTCCATGTCAGTTGGCACTGATGCTGACTCCAGACATGGGAGTTGGTCTCTCATGTGTCATGCCTTACAGCGCGCATGTCCCATGTAGTGGCCTGTGACATGATGTGCATGAGTGTGCGATACACATAGTGCAGGGATGGTGACGTGTGTTGCAGTCATTACCATTCAGTAGCATGTAGTTGCGTGCCCACTACTGTCCCCTGGGGCACCTTTTCCTCAGTGGTGTATGTGTCATCATAAACGTGGCCACTGTCAGTGTCTACAGCGTAAGTTGTGCTCTGTGCCATTGTCCCCTGTCACCATGTATATAGACGTGCTATTTTGTACAGGTGTCCACTGTGCAGCCTGACCTGATTGTCCTTCTTCATACTCACAGTTGCCAGTGCCTGTGTGTCTTGCTATACTCATCTGAGGATGGGCACTGGTACCTCATTATTTGTACAGGCGCACCTTGGCTGTTTGGCGTCCAATCTTGCTTTTTGCCTGCCCCTGTGTGTATCACCCAGACTATGAGATGTTGGTGCCACCTGTGTCTCAACAATTTGCCTCGTGTAGGGTCTTGTTGGGGCGGGCAATGCCTATGTGTTAAATCCTGATTACCACTTGCTGGGTCTGGGCAGTGTGTGATGTGTCTGGACACACACGCAATGTGCAGTGACAGAGTCATGTTGTGCATGTTTTCAGCATTACCTATGCAGCATGTGTCTCAAGTTCATGGATATGGTCCCTGGTCATCGGTATTTTCGCCAACGCTGTGTGGTGCAGATGCAGTGCTGGATTGTCCCCAGGGCCTGGGTGCTATGTCAGACTCCTTTTCCTGTGTTTAGCTATTGTCTCATGCTCTCCATGGTATTTCAGTGGCATGGTGGCTCAACCAACTGTGTGTTTCATGCCCTACATCGGTACCCTGTTCAGTAGATGTTAGGGATCTTCCTTTTCAGACCATGCAATGTTACCTATGTAGATTGGACTCATGTGACAGATGTGTACAGATGTCTGATTATTTCTGTCTCTCCACCCTGCCCACAGCATCGTCGGGGGACACAGAGGGAGACATGGACACAGACCAGGCGGAGGGACCGAGCACCAGTGCCAGCCGTGACATCGGGTCTGGCACATCGAGTGGTACAGAGGCGGAGGAGAGTGTGGCCGAGGACCTGTCGACTGGCACATCAGACTACGAAGCTGACAGGTCCGGGGACGATGTCTCCGAGTGGGCGGAGGCTGCACCAGCAGCTGACAGCGGAACAACACCTCGCACCGTCCCCTCAGTTTCCACCAGCCGCCTCCCACTTGCTCGTGTCCCTTCCCAGCGTGCCCGGTCACAGCATGTCTCCTTCCTGCCAGGCACCGCACCCCCTGCCCCTGTCTCCACTGCTGCCGCCAATGCAGAGTCTGTGGACATCCAGCGGCAACTGCAGGTTGGTCAGGCTGCGATCCTTAATGTCCTCCATGCCCACGGCAAAACCCTCACCAACATCGAGGCTTTCTTGGAGGGCATTCATTCATCGCAGGCTGACCAACGCAACTTGCTGAGGTCCATCGACTCCACACTGACTGCAGCAGTGGGTCTCCTGCAGCGCGACCTCCCCCCACCTACCCCTGCCCCATCCACACTTCCCACTCCCATGCCTGTCACACGTACACCCAGACGTCGGCATGCACCCACATCAACGGACACGGGCACCACACCAGCAGGGAAGGTCCACCGCACTCCTCCTGACACGCACACACAGGGTGAGGTAGGCACACCCACTGGGTCGGGGGGCAAACGTGTGACACGCAGCCATAGTGGGAGTCCGCATTCCACCCAGTCCACTCCCTCCAAATCCCCTCCCCTCAGCTCTCCTGGCCACATCTCCCCCAAGGACTCCTTCATGGCCGCTCTGTCCCTGAGCCCCACAGTTACACCACCACGCAAGCGGTCAAGGAGGTCCCCGGTCAGGGTGGTTGAGTCTCCCCCCCTGTCTCCACCCTCCCCCGGTGGCGCTGCGACCCATCCCTCTGACCCCCCCCCCTCCTTGGGGCCTGAGGTCCCTTCGGGTGCAGGGGACTCCCTGGAGGACCTTGCAAAGGTGTGTAGTGCCATCCTGGCCTCCGCCTTTGGCACTGACCCACCCCCTGTGGTGGAGTCCTCCATCCCTGCACCCACAACGCCGCCCCTTTGCCCTGATGTCCCTGCGGTGCCTGTTGCTTCCCCCCCCCCCTGATGCCCTCACCAGTGTGGAAGACGATGCCATTTGACTGTGCAGGCAATGTAGGGGACACGCATCCCACTGTGTCCCCCATCCAGCTGAGAATCATTGACTGCCCTATGGGCTTTGTGAAGATTGAACTGCCTGCGATCCACGGACATTGTGCTCATGCTGAATAAAGCTTAATTTTGTTTTCATTATCACACTACTGCTATGCTGGTATTGGTGTTGGTGGGGCTGCTACATGGTTTTGGGTGGTGTGTAAGGGTTTGGGTGTGTGGGATATGTAGTAGTGTACTGCTCATTGGTGGGACCCTGTGATCTGTGTGCCATCACAAGGTGTTGGCTAACTTTCTTTGTTCATGTAAGCAGTTACTGCATGGTGCACTTGTCCCAGGGTGTATTCCTTCCTCTGTGTACCCAGCTTTCTTCCCTGCAGGGTGTTCCCAATGTTTAGCGCAGAGCTGTGTCTACATGAGCTGTGTGTGTGACGGAGCCCTTCTACTTTGGCCATGCATGCAGGGCCATGTCTCCACCTGCGACAATCGTGGCATCCTTGGTGATCACTGTACTTGTGTGTGGAGTCTGTTGACATGAGTTCATGGGGACATGTTCCCTTGTAGCCAGTATGCATGTGGATAATTCTGGCCTCACACACATGTGTTACACCCCTCCTGTCTCAGGGCACTGCTGGGAGTGATGGGCACCCACCCCTCCTGTCTCAGGGCACTGCTGGGAGGACTCTGCACCCACCCCTCCTGTCTCAGGGCACTGCTGGGAGTGATGGGCACCCACCCCTCCTGTCTCAGGGCACTGCTGGGAGGACTCTGCACCCACCCCTCCTGTCTCAGGGCACTGCTGGGAGGACTCCACACCCACTCCTCCTGTGTCAGGGCACTGCTGGGAGGACTCCACACCCACCCCTCCTGTCTCAGGGCACTGCTGGGAGGACTCTGCACCCACCCCTCTTGTGTCAGGGCACTGCTGGGAGGACTCCACACCCACCCCTCCTGTCTCAGGGCACTGCTGGGAGTGATAGGCACCCACCCCTCCTGTCTCAGGGCACTGCTGGGAGGACTCCACACCCACCCCTCCTGTCTCAGGGCACTGCTGGGAGGACTCTGCACCCACCCCTCCTGTCTCAGGGCACTGCTGGGAGGACTCCACACCCACCCCTCCTGTGTCAGGATGCATGTGGATAATTCTGGCCTCACACACATGTGTTACACCCCTCCTGTCTCAGGGCACTGCTGGGAGTGATGGGCACCCACCCCTCCTGTCTCAGGGCACTGCTGGGAGGACTCTGCACCCACCCCTCCTGTCTCAGGGCACTGCTGGGAGGACTCCACACCCACTCCTCCTGTGTCAGGGCACTGCTGGGAGGACTCCACACCCACCCCTCCTGTCTCAGGGCACTGCTGGGAGTGATAGGCACCCACCCCTCCTGTCTCAGGGCACTGCTGGGAGGACTCCACACCCACCCCTCCTGTCTCAGGGCACTGCTGGGAGGACTCCACACCCACCCCTCCTGTCTCAGGGCACTGCTGGGAGTGATAGGCACCCACCCCTCCTGTCTCAGGGCACTGCTGGGAGGACTCCACACCCACCCCTCCTGTCTCAGGGCACTGCTGGGTGGACTCTGCACACACACCTCCGATTTCAGGATATGTGCGCTTGGCACATACACGGTGGGGGTACGCACAATGCATTCGAGGTGAGGGTACGAGTCTACTGACACTGGTGTGGTGGGGGTACGCTCCGTACGTCCGCGGGTGTGGGTACGGGTCGTACTTACACTGTTGGCATGGGGGGTACGCTCCTTGCATTCGCGGGTGGGGGTACGGGTCGTACTTACACTGTTGGGCTGGGGGGTACGCTCCTTGCATTCGCGGGTGGGGGTACGGGTCGTACTTACACTGTTGGGCTGGGGGGTACGCTCCTTGCATTTGCGGGTGGGGGTACGGGTCGTACTTGCACTGTTGGGCTGGGGGGTACGCTCCTTGCATTCGCGGGTGGGGGTACGGGTCGTACTTACACTGTTGGGCTGGGGGGTACGCTCCTTGCATTTGCGGGTACGGGTCGTACTTACACTGTTGGGCTGGGGGGTACGCTCCTTGCATTCGCGGGTGGGGGTACGGGTCGTACTTACACTGTTGGGCTGGGGGGTACGCTCCTTGCATTTGCGGGTGGGGGTACGGGTCGAACTTACACTGTTGGGGTGGGGGTACGCTCCGTACGTCCGCGGGTGGGGGTACGGGTCGTACTGACACTGTTGGGCTGGGGGGTACGCTCCTTGCATTCGCGGGTGGGGGTACGGGTCGTACTTACACGGTTGGGCTGGGGGGTACGCTCCTTGCATTTGCGGGTGGGGGTACGGGTCGAACTTACACTGTTGGGGTGGGGGTACGCTCCGTACGTCCGCGGGTGGGGGTACGGGTCGTACTTACACTGTTGGGCTGGGGGGTACGCTCCTTGCATTCGCGGGTGGGGGTACGGGTCGTACTTACACTGTTGGGCTGGGGGGTACGCTCCTTGCATTTGCGGGTGGGGGTACGGGTCGTACTTGCACTGTTGGGCTGGGGGGTACGCTCCTTGCATTCGCGGGTGGGGGTACGGGTCGTACTTACACTGTTGGGCTGGGGGTACGCTCCTTGCATTTGCGGGTGGGGGTACGGGTCGTACTTACACTGTTGGGCTGGGGGGTACGCTCCTTGCATTCGCGGGTGGGGGTACGGGTCGTACTTACACTGTTGGGCTGGGGGGTACGCTCCTTGCATTTGCGGGTGGGGGTACGGGTCGAACTTACACTGTTGGGGTGGGGGTACGCTCCGTACGTCCGCGGGTGGGGGTACGGGTCGTACTGACACTGTTGGGCTGGGGGGTACGCTCCTTGCATACGCGGGTGGGGGTACGGGTCGTACTTACACTGTTGGGCTGGGGGGTACGCTCCTTGCATTCGTGGGTGGGGGTTCGAGTCGTACTTACACTGTTGGCATGGGGGGTACGCTGCATGCATACGCGGGTGAGGGTACGGGTCGAACTTACACTGTTGGGGTGGGGGTACGCTCCGTACGTCCGCGGGTGGGGGTACGGGTCGTACTGACACTGTTGGCATGGGGGGTACGCTCCTTGCATACGCGGGTGGGGGTACGGGTCGTACTTACACTGTTGGGCTGGGGGGTACGCTCCTTGCATTCGTGGGTGGGGGTTCGAGTCGTACTTACACTGTTGGCATGGGGGGTACGCTGCATGCATACGCGGGTGAGGGTACGGGTCGAACTTACACTGTTGGGGTGGGGGTACGCTCCATGCATACGCGGGTGGGGGTACGGGTCGTACTTGCACTGTTGGGCTGGGGGGTACGCTCCTTGCATACGGGGTGGGGGTAGGGTCCGTACATATCCGTCCCCACGCTATGTGATGTTTGTGCGGCCCGTACCCAGGCCTTTGCCACGTGGGTGCGATCCGTCCCGCCATTGTTGGGGTGACGTGTGTGGGCGTGGTCCGACTCGTACCCACGCTCTTCAGGCGTGGGTACGGGACGTACCTGTCTGGTTGTGTTGCTGGTTCGCGTGGTGACGGACTTCCGTTGTGGCGGTCGCTGGCTTATCAGGACACGCCCCCACCCCCTCGTGGTGACCAGGGCATGGGAGTCAGGTATGTCCAGGCCATGTGTGGTGTGTGACTTATGTGGTTGTTTTGTGGCCTGCCCTGGTCGTGCCACCCCCACCCCACCCCACTTTCCCCCCTCCCTTAGTTATTCTGACCTTCTGCGGCGTCTGCGTCGTAACCTGTAGAGGAGGTGTACTGCTATGAGGGCAGGGATGACTCGTAGGTTCGGGTCCATGTCTGTCCGTCGCGTACTGGTGGTCCTTGTTCGCGTCGTCGTCTGTCCGTCGCGTACTGGTGGTCCTTGTTCGCGTCGTCCTGATTTCCCGGCAGTTTCTGGCTGCCGCAAAATATTCACCGTGCGGGGTGACGTCGGTGCGAATCGTGATTCCTGGGTCGTGAATGGCTGGCTGCGAGCGTCCCGACGTCAGGTCGGCGCTTTCCCGGATCGCATTGGTAGGTGTTTTTTGTTCGGTCGGGCTTTTTTACGAATCGTACGGTAATGGTGTACCCGTGCGAATCGTAATTCCTTGTTTGTAAAAATTGTCGACCGGGTACGCGTCGGGCGGAGATTATGCTCCGTCCGACGGTTCGTACCCGGTTTTTGCCGGATCGTGATAGGCACCAAAGTATTTTAAAGAAAACTTTTCCTTCTACGCCAAAAACCATGTAAAAAGCGAGACATAGCAAAAACAATTGGGGGGTGAGTGTCATATCTTAAGACCCTGCATGCGAGCATGCAGTGTCTAAACCCTAGGTTCTTGCATAGGGGAATAAGCCACTTTTTTCTTATTGAATGGTATGCAGGGCAGAAAAACAGGACATGGCATATATCTTCACTGCTATGGTTACATGCCGGGCAGGCTGCATTTTCTGATCTTGCCCATTTGCATGTGAATACTCTAAGCGGTAAGGTACCATGCCTTAACTGCACATAAAGCTTCCTAGCAAGAGATGGATAAATTACATCGAGGAAGGCCTCTGCTCTTGTTTCTGATTTTACTAGGAGAAACTCATTAGTGAGTTTCCCCAAGGAGCTTGAACCATGTAGAGTAGCTAATCTCAGCTCCCTTATATGGGCTCTTAAATCAGGTTTGGAAGTCCTTTTGCAGGCTACCTCCGGGAATTCCCAGAGATCGGTCCTGCCGATCTTTATGCTAAGATCCTTAATATGGGATAACCATGGAATGTTCTTGCTTTTAATTAGTGTCCAAACCTCTAAAAATTCCTCTCTATAAGGCGCCAGTTCATGCACCGTCCAGAGCCTTTTCCAATAAAGTAAGGGTCGGAGGATTGCCAAGTCTTCAATTGGTTCTATCCCCAGGTCGAGACGTAGGGGAATGAGCGGTGTGCTTACAGGGAGGCTCACAAGCCTTCTCATAAAGCCCTGCTCAACCAGGGTTAATTTGGCGATGTTTTTATGACCCCATAGTTCGGCCCCATACAACAAAGCTGTTCTGGCTTGCAGCCGGTATATTTCAACTACCGGAGCTGCTGGTTTAAAAACCGAAGCTCGCTGGACCTTGCAAAGGCCCCCTGCTATTTGAGACAGCCTCAACCATTATTTTGCGATTTGAGATCCCCAATCAAAATTCTCGGTCAATGTAATTCCAAGATACACAAATGTCCTGACTCTCTCAAGGGGGGAGCCATTTAGGGTAGGTTTTGGGCGGGTCTGTTTGGGAGGATTGAAGATCATGAACTTAGTCTTCTCTAAGTTAATCTCCAAGCCTCTGGAAGTACAAAATGCCAGGAAACCATCCAAAATACGCTGGATGCCCGATGATGTTTTAGATATCAACAGAGTGTCATCAGCAAACATCAGAGCGGGCACTCTACCAGTAGCCAGCCTGGGGGCATCATTGTTAGCTACATCAGCCAAGTGGGTAACAAGGCCATTGATGTAAAGGCTAAACAACGTTGGAGCCAAGACACACCCTTGGCGCACTCCCTTCCTAACGGGGAAGCGTGAAGATAGGTCGCCATGTCTCCCACACCTAACCTGGGCGTAATTGCCGTTGTGAAATCTGGTTAAAATATTCAACAGGTAGGGTGGGAGGCCCATTTCTGCCAGAACTTTCCATAGTTTTTCTCTTGGGACAAGATCGAAGGCAGCGCGCAGGTCAACAAAGATGAGGTAGAGGCTGCCACCTTCTACTCTCACCGTTTTCCAATATAGGACCTGTAGCCGGAAGATCTGGTCTATGGTTGAAATCCCAGATCTAAACCCTGCCTGTAGTGTAGTCAAAATTTTGTTGTCATCCATCCATCCCTGGATTCTATCTAAGATAATTCTGCCCATTAATTTCTGGGTGGTGTCAATAAGACTAATTGGTCTGTAATTAGCCGGCTTTAATGGGCAGCCTTTCTTAAATATGGGAACTATCTCCGCGCCCAACCAAGTGTCTGGCAAGACGGCCCCCATCAGAATGGAATTGAATAATACCACCAAATACGGGGCCCAGATTTTTGGTTGGGAGCGGAATAAGTCCGGGGCATTTTATCTAGGCCAGGTGCTTTGTTAGAAAGGAGCCTTATTATTGCGGTCTCTACTTCTTTGAGAGTGATGGCCACAGGGAGTTCTGACACAAGAGTGGCTGCACCCATCAAGGATGGACGCGACTGGCACACATGTGGAGGTGCTGAAATAGAGGGGGGGGGCGAGTCTCAATATTAGATATACTAGGATCAATTCCTCTCGCCGGGCTAGACTCGAGAGATATATCAATAGGAAGGAGGTCGTCCGAGTCCCCATACAGTTCCCCAAAATGGGATTCCCACACTTGTGGAGCTATGTTTGCAACGGGGGGCAGAGCTGCCCCATTCTCGTCCAGGTTCACAATGGCCCAAAACGCCTTAGGGTCTCTACATGTGAGGGTTAGTCTTAGCTCCTCCCATCTTTGCTCCTCCCAGTCCCTCTTCCCCCTGGCAATAGCCTTCTTATAATCTAAACGAAGTTTCTTTATGTTGGCCCTGTCATTGCCTTTAATTGCCGAAAGCAAGTCCTTTTTTGCTTTTCTGCAGGGTTCCTTATACCAGGGGTGAGACCTGGGCTGATGTTTGTTTCCCACAGGGTTAAATAGGCCCCTCAGGTTATTGACTAGGTGAATATGAATCTTAGTTGGATCACTCAAGTTATCTGTTCTTACATCCCCCATTGCGGAGAGAGATGGCAAAACTATCTGATATATTTCCGCAAGTTTAGCAGGGGATTTCAGAAAGTAGGGCCATTTTATCCTCCTCCTATTGTTAGAAAGGAGTAATGGGGGTATTGGGCTATTTAAGTTGGGAGGAGGGTTTGTTAGACCAAAACTGCCCGGTTTCAAAGTTAAAACAAGGGCATTATGGTCACTGTCTTGTCTAGGGTGGATTTCAAACTCTAATAGGTTACCCCAATGTCTTGCTTCCATTAATATATAATCGATATTAGAGTTTTGGCCTGGTCTGTTGAACGTGGGAAGGCCTGGGCAATCGGGTTTCAATCTCCCATTACAGGCCCTTAGGGACAGTGCAAGAGATAAGGATTTAATTTGAAGGACGAGGGGAGTCCAGGCTCTGACAGGAGAGATCTGTGGTTCACAAATGTGCCAGAACTGGTCTTCTTCGTCCGGCTCACCCGTATCAGGAGACTCGAGGGGTTCAAATTGGCAGTTAAAGTCACCTCCTACTATTAGTTGCGGTGGGGACTCTAGGGACAATATAAAATGCTTTAATGCGTCTATGGCACCAGATTCTTGGCCATTCTTAACTGGTCTAGAGTAGACGTTTATTAAAGCAACCGATGGTTTGTCTTTTAGGGTTAAGAGGACACATTGAACGTCCAGGGAGCTAGTTGGAATCACAGTTGCCTGAGCTCCCAAATGTGTCCCTACCCATATTGAAAGACCACCCGAAGGTCTCCCTCTACCACTTGTGGTTGCCAAAATGTCAAAAGTGGCATAGCCGATCCTCGGATTTTCCTCCGTGGCCCAGGTTTCTTGCATGAAGCAGATGTCATGGGTACCTATAAAATTACTCCATTCCAAGTTAGATAACTTGTTTTTTATCCCTGCCACGTTCCAGGACAATATTTTTATTCCCCCACCTAGTGCTCTGTTCCTGTTTACTAGGTCGCCAGCCGTAGAATCTGTGCAGACTTCAGTTGTTTGAGGGTTGATTACTATTGTGGTGCCCGGAAGATTAACACCACACAGAAAATCATCGGGGGGAACAACCAAATCTTCGTGGGTGATTTGTTTTGTTTCCGGTCCTATACTCAAGGAAGAAGATACTAAAGGAGATTCTAGGGTACCACTCACACATCTACCCTTTTCTACAGCTATTTGGGTGCCCATAGCTTTGTCAGGTTGGAGTACAGGGCTCAGGATCACGACTGGTCAGTCCACCTCCTCCAACATACTGAATCTATTTTTTTGAGCAAAAAGTGACAACAGGGGCATATTCTGGGTTTCTTCTACTGGTCTAGCATACGATTTGTTTTGGCCCCCCCGCCCAACTCGCACCCCTATTCTGCCCTACTCTGTGCTGTGGAGCTGGATAGAAATATGACAGGTGCAATGGGATGATTTGAGTATTAGGTCTAAGGGGTGCCCTGCTGCAGATATAATCTACAGCGAGTGGGTGTCTAAAATTGACAATGACACAATTTCCTATGATGGACTTAGGAGTAGGCCCAATCCAATCTAATCTCCGAACACCCAAAATTTCTCCAGAGATGTTATAAGGGAGGGGGCTGTTTGAGTTGAACCAGTACATACATTTGTTTTTCAGTTCCGAAAAATCCTCGTTCTTCCCTTTAGGTAGGGGGGGAACACCAGCAAGCACAACAACATATGGGAGAGATTCAGGCGGCAAATCAATGCAAGGTAATGTGGTGTTAAGGCCCTCAGTAGAAGTGTTTCTATACTCTTTTGCTTGATTGTCTGAACATTTTTCCCCCACATTGGTGACCTCCCTCTGTGCTCTGGAACTTTCTGAGTCTGTGGCCCTAGTCAAAGAAATAGTTGTAGCGGGGACAATCATGCCAACCGTTTGAGAGGGAACAGAAAAGGTTTCAGAGGCGGCGGAGGCATTATCGTCGGTAGGAGCAGGACAGGGGAGAAGATTTGTGGAATCTGTGGTCGGCTTGGTTTTACCAAAGCCAGCATTGTTGATGGTGGAAACCAATCTGTCCAGTCTAGACAGAAGGGATTTAAAATGGGAGCCAAGTAGATGTTCAATATGGACCTGGAGATCTAAAATCATGTGGGTGGCCCACAGAGGAGCCTGCGTGGGGGACAAGGTAGAGGGAGGATCGATCGGTATAGAGGAATTAGTTGGAGGCTTGTTTTTCCTTAGTGTTTTACTCTTGCCGGCCCTAGGTTTCTTGACTACAATACGAGTCACAGAAGCCTTGTTAGGAAGAAGGTGGGGTGGGGAGTTGGGAACCTGGAAGACGTGCGTATCGCTGGTAGTGGGCTGTGCACAGGGTAGGTCAGCGAAGGAACAGATAAAAGATGAATTAAGATCAAGGGCGTTGGTTGTGGCAATTGACACATCCTCCACTATTTGAGAAGGGGGGGGAATTGCAGGAGTAATTGATAAACGCCGCTCTGTGTTTTCTATGGCCGAAGCCACGGCTCCAATTGTTTGCTGCAGCATTTTATCAATAGCTGTCAGGCTTGGGAGGGGTTGCGCTGTTGTAGTCTGTTGTCTAGTTGTTGGCCGTGAGGTAGATAGGCTAGGATTTTTACCATTTCGTTTCATGGTTACAGACAAAGTGTAAAAGACACACAATCGCGCAAGTTATTACAATGCTTCCTTTGGATATTAAATAGCACAAAGCTGTGAGGGGGGATGCTGATAATCTTATAGTTCAAAATGTCAATAAATGCAAACACATAAGATGAGTCGGGGATTTGAAATACGTATCAAGCTTGTGACACAGTACCTTGCTTGCTGCTATTTCCAGCTGCGGGGACGTCAGTGGGGTGGCCCTGCCCGGCCTCTGACGGTCCCTGACGGCCCGCCCTCTGCCCGGGCTCAGCCCGGCGTCGCCCGCGCGCGTCCCGCGACGCGGGGGGAGCTGTGGTTTATCAGGCGCCTCCGGGCGCGCTTGCGGCGGAAGTGCCGTCAATAGGAGCAGGGGCTGCTGGGAGTTGAAGTTTCCTGGCGCGGCTACGGGCTGGAAGAGCCGCCGTCAAGGGGAACATCCGGCAAGGGTTCCCCAGTCCGCTGTCCCCCCGCTGGTGTCGCTGGACTCAGTGGCCTGGTACAGGTTCGTCTGCACAATGGTGTCCCTCGCTCCACCGGGGGAGCTGCGGTTTATCTAGCGCCTCCGGGCGCGCTTGCGGCGGAAGTGCCGTCAATAGGAGCAGGGGCTGCTGGGAGTTGAAGTTTCCTGGCGCGGCTACGGGCTGGAAGAGCCGCCGTCAAGGGGAACACCCGGCAAGGGTTCCCCAGTCCGCTGTCCCCCCGCTCGTGTCGCTGGACTCAGTGGCCTGGTACAGGTTCGTCTGCACAATGGTGTCCCTCGCTCCACCGGGGGAGCTGTGGTTTATCTAGCGCCTCCGGGCGCGCTTGCGGCGGAAGTGCCGTCAATAGGAGCAGGGGCTGCTGGGAGTTTAAGTTTCCTGGCGCGGCTACGGGCTGGAAGAGCTGCCGTCAAGGGGAACACCCGGCAAGGGTTCCCCAGTCCGCTGTGCCCCCGCTGGTGTCGCTGGACTCAGTGGCCTGGTACAGGTTCGTCTGCACAATGGTGTCCCTCGCTCCACCGGGGTAGCTGTGGTTTAATCACATTACAAGCGAGCTCGAAAGCGCGTTCAAAATACTGGAATCAGCGTAATAAACAGCTGTAAAGTCACTTTCAAGGGCACAGGTCATCATAAACCTTAACTCTGCAGCAGTGCCACCCGCACTGTATTTGATGTAACTTCAGAGAGACCCATCAAAGTTCTTCCACAATCTCACCATATCAGAGCTGAAGCATTTTCATTATACTACGAAGTCATGGTTGTAGCTTATTTATGTTGTGCAACTAACAACCGTTGACAAAGCCAATAAATAGTAATGGCTTGTTGTAGGTGTAATGTTACTGGCTGCATTATATATTTTGATGTAATGACAGAAGAAGTAACATACCAGTAGCAGCACACTAAGCTAAGCATGGATTTTAAGTTTGCGTGTCACGCCCTTAATTAAATCGGTTACGCCCCTTTGAGAACCCCCTCCTCCTTCAGTTTTGAAGCCCTGGTGCCCTGGCATAAGCAGATGCTGCCGAGATCTATGTTATGTGTAACCTGCGGGTCACAGTGTTGAATCCTTGTTCGATAGGGAATCGTTTCTTGGAGCTTTGAATACCTAATGGTGCTCAAATCCTTAGCACTTACTTTCGACTTCAGAAGCCTGAAAGGCTGAGACAACTTTTCGGGGAGAGCGACCTATCTGCTGGTAACAAATATAGCGCTTCATGGAGCGCTCCACTCCAGTTCTCGCTGAGCTGTCTTATCAGCACACATTAGACAGGCAGGCATAGGAGTGCGACAGTGCCCCACCCCTTCCTAACCTTTCGAGGCATGGCCCTGTCGACAAAGTGCGAGATGTACAGCAGGCCTGCGCTTCGAAATCCAGCAGACGAGACCAGGAGCTACATTCAGCTCGCTGCAGTGCTACGTTCGTTGGATGCAGCGTCACCACTGGCCTCATTGCCGTGCTCGTATAGGCTTAGCTGCATTGTTGCTGTGGACGTCATCCCAGCACCACACTGGAGCTCTATGAAGTGCTAGCACGATCCCGCTGCAGCACTGCACGGATGCTGATGCAGCGTTTCCACGGATGTCTATGCAGTGCTGACAGATCTTGCTCCAACCCGGGAACAGATGGCACTGCGTTTGTTGCACAGCACTAGATGCTTGGCCTGCACAAGTCTCATGTCAACGCTGGCACAAATGACACTGCAATGCTGGCACAAATGACACTGCAACGCTGCCACGGATTGTGCTGCAGTGCTGACACGAATATCGCTACATGTTTGCACTGAAGTCTTTGCTTGGACTGCATTGTTGGCATGAGTCGTGTACCTGTCATTGCGGTGCTGGCCACGGTGTTGTTGCAGTACTGGGCTGGCATGGACCCATCACACATGGCTGCATTTCCACGGATATTACTGATTTGCTTCAAGCTGCTGAAGTGCTGGCAGTGATTTTACTGCAAGTGCTGGCTCTAATCTCCCTGCAGTGATGGCACAGACGCCACTGCAGTGTTTCCACGGATATGAGTGCGGGCTCTAATCTCGCTGCAGTGCTGGCACAGAAGCCACTGCAGTGTTTCCACGGATATGAGTGCCGGCTCTAATCTCGCTGCAGTGATGGCACAGACGCCACTGCAGTGTTTCCACTGATATGAGTGCGGGCTCTAATCTTGCTGCAGTGCTGGCAAATGCGTCCGGATGCCGGGACACCACCGCCTTTCTCCGAGGCAAAACAGAAATGCCTCGGAGAAAGGCAGCGGCGGTTTCGGATTCGGGGGCGTGTTCTCCTCTTGCCATTGGCTGGAGGAGATAATTAGACTTCTTGAAAAAAACACGCCCCCGAATCCGAAAAGGATGGGGCCTGTTCGGAGGGACGGACCTCTTCTCCAATGGCTGGCCAGCATTCAAGAGGCCAGCCAATGGAGAACAGGGGAGAAGAGGGGCGGGTTCAAGCCCCTCTTCTCCAAGTCATTAAATCTCGGATCGAGACTGCGCAAGCGCAGCCTTCGAGCCGAGACCTAAAAAAGGGCGCCATGCGACTGAGTAGAAGTGAAGTGAGTATATTTTGTGCTTTTCTTTCTTTTCTTTTTGTCATCAAGCTGTGCAGAACCCACAGTTTACCATTGTGGGGTTTGCAATCCACGATGGGTATTGTGCTAAAAATGACTGTTTAAAGGTTCTGACTATCAAAAAAAAGAACAACTGCATGCCTGTTGAGTGCCTAGGGGATATGATCACTTTATAACGATTTTCTCATCCCTGTTTTTATTTTTCGGTGCAGCCCGGTAGACTAGACAGAATGCAAGGCAAACTTAAATATACTACAGTTAATTTAGGGTCTTTATTTTATGACTGTGTTAAGCAGGGACCATGCCAGGTCAGGCGTCAGAGCACTTTTCATATTTGTTCCAGTGTGCCTCGTCGCTTCTTTTACTGATTAGTACGTTTTTGACTAATTTCATGATGTGAATACTTTTAACAGTGGATCAAATCCCCTCGAGGCTCTTTGCTCATATCCGTATATGCCCAGTAAACACCTTTTTCTTTTTTTTTTAATTATACCAACCGAACGTGCTGTTCAATAATTGTATTTTACTGAAACGTTAAGAATCCACCAGTACGCAATTGCAGTAATGGCCAGCATGGTAGGGTTGCGTCTGAACATGACTGAAGGGAAAGGAGCAGAGATTTCATCATCCGCCATTGACATACAGGTGAAAAGGGTATACGTTCTTTTTCATTACGGACAAGAGAAATAAAAACACGAATGTCGGGGTGTTATTCAAAAAGAGAACAGTCCTTGAAAATGGGTGGAGTAGACAAATGCGCATCTTTTTCTTTAACACGCATTTGCTTCCTCCTCTGCACAGGCTTCTTTTCTCTCACAAGCATTTTTTCCCTGCCTACTCGCGTGGCATGGCACCGGAGCAACTGAGTTTCCTCTGCTGATCATTGGACGGATACTTGGATTGTAAGCGGTGGGGATTTCTCATTGGCCTAGCGGAGAGCCACTAAAAGCACTTTACTGGAACAGTAAGGTAGGCTGCGCCAGTTAAACCGGAGAGTCGAAATTTAAAGGCGCAGTAAAGAGCAGTTATGAACTCTGGGGCAGATTTATGAGCCACTTGCGCCACTTTTGCGTCACTTTTAACATGGGAAAAGTGACGCAAAAGTGGCGCAAGGGGCTCATGAATCTGCCCCTATATACTTTTGCTGTTTACGTCAAGATATGTTCGTATAAATGTGCGATACGTATTTTTTTCTAGCATATTGTCATCTTCTGAAACAGGAAACTGATATTTAAGGCTAACTTCCCCAGATGAATAAACAGTACGGTGCTCTTATGATTTTAACAAGGAGAGCCAGTTTGGCTCGAAGAGCCCGTCAAGTGAGCCGAGCCATGAAAATATCTGGCATGTAAATAATGTAGCAATCTTCATTTATAAATTAGGCCTGCGAAATTTAAGATTGTGTTGGTGTATTTCATGCAATTTTAGTAATTTTCATTTACGCGTGTTACCCACAACTTCTGGAATAAAGCCATTATTATACTTAGTGAAATCACAGGCCTTTCGCGCTAAAATGATCCCTTAATTCACTGGAGCAACAGAACAGAACGTGAGTCTTTTTGTACTGCCTTTTTTTTGGAGGGGGGGGGAGGGGGGGGGGGGGGCGGGAGAAGGCGAAAGGACTATTTTATGACGCGAAATGCATTTTTGATATAAAATTGATGTAAGGCCATCTTTTCATGCTCAAATATAGGCCTACATGATGGATTTGCATTTCAATTGATAGACTTAATTTCGCCAAACTTTGTGTATTTACTTTGTTACTCACCCCTATAATAAAAAGTGAATTTCTTTAACATGCAATTATATCCCTACAATACATCAGGCTATATCATTACATTGAGAGACATTTATTAATGCCCTTCTAGCCCGCCCTGATGACAATGGCCTTAGTGAACTAAGAACCAAGGGGCATATCAACAAGGGCTTTATCTCTGCTTTTTTGGCTTTAAAAGCCAAAAAAGCAGAGATAAAACTAGCGCCCTATCAGCAACAGGGTGCTAACATGCAAATTTGCATGTTAGCACCCTTTTACTCTACGCTTCTCCTTGCATCTCTAATGAGATGCAAAGGGGGCGTTCCAGAGTAAAATAATAGGAGAAATGTCGCTAAGCGACATTTTCCCTATTATCAAGAATGTCGCTAACCCTGTTAGAGACAAAAAAAGCAGCGCTAACCACGGTTAACGCTGCTTTTTTACGTCTGGTATTTTTCAGACTTAGCCATGATATCCTATGGAAGGAGGATATCATGGCTAAATTTGCCTGTCCCTATCAACAAGGTAACGTGAGATTATCGCTGGGTTTCCAGCGATAATCTCACGTTAGCCTGTTAGCGTGAGGATTTTTATCGCTATTGAGATAAGCGTTGCTAATAGCACGCTATCTCAGCGATAAAAATTCACGCTAGCCGGCGATAATTATCCTAGTGCTAAGTGCGCTTAGAGATAATTATCGCCGGTTGTTGTTGATATGCCCCCAAGTCAGTTATGTTTGGCCAAGATGCTGATAATACGTGGAGCACCATTAAAGTCTTTTAAACAAAATGCTTTTGTACAGATCACATCCTTAACTCCTATATTTCAAGCTGCTCTCAAATGTAATAATGAAGAAAAAGGCGGCATGGTGAAATAAAATATTTGCTACGATCACTCATTTTGGTCAAGGAGGGAGGCTGAATTGATCCCATGTTTTCTTATTTCATGTGCAAATCCGCCACTAGATGAGTATGTCTTTTCCTCTCCTGTTTTACGTGAAAGTTAATTATTTTTTTCTAAGTTATGATCTATGAGTTTAGAGATTAGGTGGTAGTCAAATGCACCATAACAGCGTGTTTCGTTTTGGGTGTGAGGGCTGAGGACTGAGGTGCACCTCGAGCTGCGCCAGAGCGAGGTATTTCGCTTGGGCCCGGGTGGAGCCTTCATTCGCTTGCCCACCTCTACTAAAAAAGCCTAATAATGTCTAATGACAAACTGTCACTTGGCAACTTTCCCCCTCAATCTATTAGTCCGTTTATATGTCACCCATTTTAATTCAGCAGCATCCCAGGTGTGCCACCATTATCCAATCGTGGCTTTCCAGCTAACAGCACTTGCATCCTTGGATTTTTTTTTAGCCCACACTAACTCGTAAAAGTGAAGCTACAAATAACGGAATGTAATACACTGTTGTCTAGGAAACCAGAAGTACCCGAAGGTGTCACAAATGGAACAGCTATGCCTGGGAAAGTAGTTATAATTTCAAGAGCATAGTCCTCCTACAAGTTCATGTGTGGAAGGTCGGGCGTGAACTGCTTGGCAGCACTGTACAGCTTAATGTACATTCCTTCATGCACTACTACTTCAGAATTGTAATGTTTAGCGTGCTGCTGTGAAGCAGGAGAGCACGGCATAGCAACTGAGTCAGTGACGGCCACAAAGTTATGAGACTAAAGGCAGTGCTCAATGCAAATTGTTTCTGAAAGTTTCAAGTCGAGAAAAACAAATCACCAAAAATGCTAATCAGGAAATGCAAGTTAGAAAGTCTCAGACATTCTTAAATAGCACTGTGCTTAAAATATGTCATATATTTGGGACCACAGCAGTCTACTAAAACTGGCTGATATCCAGAATTTGTCTACAACCTCTACCAGAGTGACTGTTCACTCACAGGCTGGATATTATGATGCTTATAAATCTTGTTGGCTGTTTTTTCTTTCATTTTGCTCTTATGATTGAAAAACGTAATACAGGAAGACTCATCCTTCCATTTCATGTAGCCATGACACGTAATGGAAGTAATTATACCATGTCTGCCCCTTTGAGCGTGGAGAACTTTGCAGCAAAGCAATGGTCATTCTCATTGGTTCATTTATTTTAAAGGCTGTGAAGACCGGTGTAGCAGTGTGCTGGCTAAAACGCCATGTTTGAGTTCTGGTGTCACTTGTGACATGAAGCCTTTTGGTTATAGTAGAAAGTTAAGAAACCTGGAAACCAGTTCATCTTATTCATACTGCATAATAAACAATACAGTGCATACATACCCTGGGAGGATTTTAACAGTAGCTATATGGTCATGTCAAAGTGGTTTCCATGATGTTTTGTACACTGAAAACCTTGATCGACTTTTCATCGATGTCGGAATAAAGGTAACTTCTAATGGCAGACAGTAAAAGTCTACCCAGATCCCAATGGTCGTCCTGATGTTGCACTCTGAAATGCTGGCTACATGTGCTCAGAAATGACTGGTAAACTTTTATCTGGTGGCTTTACTTGCTTCACAGATGCATTCTACGGCAAACTAACCACTGAGTTAAATATACCCCGATGAGACCCATGTGCAAATCGTAGATCCGATTTCCACAAAGACCCTCATAGCCTTCAATCATTTTGAGGTGGGTACTAATATTAACTCGTTTATTTACAGTGCTATGTAAGGAGCAAGCTTATTATAGAGATATATATTGGGCTAGGTTCACAAAGGTGTTATTGACAGTAAATGAAAACGTATGGCTGAAAATAATTAACCTCATTTAACCTTGCCAGGAATTCACAAAAGGATTCCTGGCAGGCATAAACGTATTTACTCCTGCAAATAGGACGTTTTTCTACATGTGGTGTTTGCCTTGTAAGTTTGTGAGCGCTGACAAACTTACTTACATTTGTGGACATTCACAAACTCTAAAGTGCCCCTCCGCAACCTGGGAACTATTGGAAATGTACCTAAGGAAAGGCCTCCTCTTCTAGGATGGGAAGTGGAACGGATCAGCAACAGATTTGTTGGGGTTTTAGGGGACAGGCTTTTTCAAGTGGGAAAAATGTTTTACCCCACTGAGAAAAAAAAATGTGCTTTCACCAAGTGCTTAAATCTACAATGTGTGTGTATTTCTGCACTGGTGGAATAGGAGATTCTTGACATGAAACATGACATTATTGAGTCAGTACTTGTTAGTGCTGGTTTGGGTAATTATAGCTAATTGTGTTTGCATTTGGGGACATTTCTTACTTCTTCAGGGAGACTATAATGGTATGGAGCTTCGGTAAGAGGGCTGGCAATAACAATTGGGACAGCAAAGTAGACCTCATCCAACAAATCAAGGAAACCCCACCCAGTAAAAGACGATTTACCTGCTCTTTCTGATCGTGGCTTGCTCCACAGTGTGATGAATTGGGACTCAAACCCCCTTCCTCTTTTGCTATGAACACAATGTGATCTTGGGATAACTGCTTTAGCTTGCAGGTTCTCAGTTCCCGGATATTTGTCATTTTGAGATCTTCTTCATGAAGAATTTAGATAGTCCTAGAATAACAATTAAAGGTTGCCTTTAACATAGTTCAGTTCTGCAGCTTCGTAGAACTGTAGCTATCAGGTTACCCAACGTTACCCTACTGAACGACGCTCAATTTATTGACCTCGGAAGAATGGAAGTCTAGGTCAGAGAATTCTGCAGCAAATGTGTTAGCCATTTGTGCTATCTAACCAGTTTCCCCCCAGGCAAGAAACAAAGCAATTTGAAATAAAAACTGGTACCTTCTCCCCCCTCCCTCCCCTCCCCTACTGCGAATCCTTGTTAGGGATATTTCTTCGGTACATTTTTGTATGATGGATTAAACCCAGATCAGTTGACTGGGGGTGAGTGCTTGCAATGTTCAACACTCCGTCCATCATCCCCTTTGGTTTTGCTCCCTACTTTAAATACTAGGCATAATCATATCACTTGTAAGTTAGCATCATCACGTTGACATCTCCGGCGTTCCCCTGACCTTGAGAACGTCTCACTCTTCTATAAATATAATTTTCGCAAGCACGTGTTGTGTTTTTTTACTGTTGTAATGTTAAATTGGGATTTTTAAAGGAGAATGACGATGCTCCAATTATTATGCAGAGAGAATCTTGATTTCATTAAAGACATACGGAGGCTAACATTATGCAAATACTTTTATTTGCTGCCCAACATGCAGCCCTTTAAAGAATGTAAATACATCACAATGAATAGAACATTCACAACATAACTAGTAGTCAATGTATACTCCAATCTTCCTCTTTTGTTCGCTGCTCTGACACAGCTAAGTACTCTCTCCATTTATGGTTCTTAACTTTGTCTATATATGTTTACTTTATAATTATCTAATGGTTTTTAATACTTTAAGCCATCATGTCTAGGGAGTTCCTGACCTCTCTTTTTACTTGTACTGTTGTACTAATGGTTATTTCAAAGCGTTGATTTGCCATCTGTTTTTTTAACCAAACCTTTCTTTTCAGCTTTCCTCTTGTCCAATTTATGGCGGGGATGACACAGGCGTAAGATGAGGAGAAACAGTTATTCTTAAGCGTTGTTATCTGAGGGAATAAATCAAATATACAATGTATAGTGAATGAAGTATGAACTGATGAAACATAATATGACAAAGAGTAATACATCAGAAATTCATATCGCTATATTAGATTTCATATTATATTAAAGATGTACAAAAACAAACCCAAACCTCAGGGAGAGGAGGGTGGGATAATGTTAGCCTCCGTATGTCTTTAATGAAATCAAGATTCTCTCTGCATAATAATTGGAGAATCGTCATTTCCTTACAAGACCGGAGGCTACCATTATGCATGTTTAAAGCCATGTAAAGCTGCATTGCTAACATACTCTTGGTCTCAAATAGAATTTTGAGAAGGTATCTGCATTAAGCCAATCTGCGGCTCTAAGTATTTCGGGTAGGGAACCTCCGCCCCAAAATACTTTGCTAGCCATAGCTCCTCGTGAAGAGTGAGCTCCAAATCTCGAGATCTACACCAGCTTCGTGCATAATCAGACGTACCCACCTGGCTAATGTGGCTGAAGAGACAGGTCTAAAAGGTTTAACATAAGACAAGAGAAGTTGATCGCTGTTAACGGGTCTAAATGTAGAAATTTTATTGTCATAACATTTCATACAGTTTACAACACAGAGTTTTTCACATTCATGAAAGAAAGGATAAAAGACAGATTCCGACATTGTTTTAGTTCTTCTCCAGATGTCAAAGTGAACACCTTCAGACGAATAAAATCTATTGGAAAGTTCCAAAGATTTAATGTCTGATACCCTTCTAAAGGAAATCAGACCCAAAAGGGTCGCCAATTTCATGGAGATTCGTCTAAGAGAGAGTAGATTGTTGGTAGGCCTGGAAATAAATAAATTAAAGATGAGGTTAACATCCCAAAGGGATTCGTAGCGGGCTTTAGGAGGTCTCCTCAATCTAATACCTTTCATAACTCTCTTGATTAAAGGGTTGCTCCCAATAGAGAGATTATTGATCAATGAGTGTCCTGAAGAAATTGCTGATCTGTAGCAATTGATCGCTCTATAGGAGAGGCCTGAATCAAAAAGACAACCAAGGTAGTTGGCTATCTGCTGTAAAGAGGCTTGTACGGGATCCAGATCCCTTTCCAAGCACCAACAAGACCACTTTCTCCATACACCTGAGTACCTCTTCCTAGTTCCAGGTGCCCATGAGTCTTCCAAAAGGCTCTTAGCTTCTCCTGAAAGTTCAGAATATATTCCTGATATCTTCCAGACAAGAAGGTTCAATTTCCCTTCTAGAATCAAAGGATGTTCTTCTCCGTCTGGGCCCTGGAGGAGGCCTAGTGATGGGATTAAGCGTGGAAAGTCCACTGCCAACTCCATAACTCCTGGGAACCAAACTTGGGATTTCCAAAAGGGTGTTATGAGGATGATTGAGCAACGCTCGAGTCTTACTTTCCATAACAATCTCTGGATCATTGAAAAGGGGGGAAAAGCGTAAGCTTTTATTCCGGTCCAGGATTGGAGAAAGGCATCTACCCCTAATGCATTGGGGTCCGGTCTCCAACTGAAATACGTCTGAACTTGATGGGTTAATCTGCTGGCGAAAAGATCTATCTGGAAGGGACCCCATAATTCTTGAATCAATGAGAAAATCTCTGGATTCAATTTCCAATTGCTGGAATCGTGGAGATAACGGGAATTCCAGGCCGCTCTCAGATTCTGAATTCCGGGGATGAATTCTGCTCTGAGAATAATCTTGTGATCCCAGCAAAAATACCAGATCTGTTTGGCAATATCTGAAAGATTCTTGGATCGCGCACCCCCCAGGCGATTTATGTAAGAAATGGCAGAAAAATTGTCTAAATGGCTTAAGGTATTGGAATTCTTTAGAAGTTCTTTGAAGCTCATAAGCGCATTCAGAGCTGCTAACATTTCCAGAGAGTTTATTTGAAGGGATTGTTCCAGTAGGGACCACCTCCCTCCAGTCTCTAAATTGTTTAGGCGAGCACCCCATCCCCGAGTGCTCGCATCCGATTCTAGAGTGAAGTCTGGAACATTTCCAAAAATAGCTTTTCCGTTCTAAGCTTGAAGGTTTTTTAACCACCAATGAAGATCTTCTCGAGCGTCCTCCGAGAGGGGAACTTAGTCTTCGTACCAAAGACCTTTCCTTAAGGCTAGAGCTTTTAGTCTTTGTAAACCTCTAATGGAGAGGACCGGGTGAAATAGCTTGGATGGAGGAGGAAAGAAGACCTAGAACCCTGGCTAGGTCTTTGAGGTGGATTAAATCTTTCGAAAGGATAAAGGAAATATATTTCTTTATTTTTGTAACCTTTTTCTGTGGAAGTATTAAAATTGAAAGAACGGTATTTACTTGAAAACCAAGGAATTCTAACTCCTGTGTAGGGGTCATGATGGATTTCTCTAAATTTACGATGAAGCCCAGGTTCTGAAGTAGGTCTATTGTCATTTTTAGATGTTCCTGGATAGTCAAAAAGTCTTGGGACATAATGAGGATGTCGTCTAGGCAAATTATCAGGCGAACTCCTCTCTCTCTGAGATAAGAGACCACTGGTTGTAGGACCTTCGTGAAACACCAAGGTGCTGAGGAAAGTCCGAGGGGAGACATTGGAACTGATAAAGAGTCCCTTTCCATGTAAAACGGAGGTACTTGCGAAATTCCTCGTCCATGGGTATCGTAAAGTATGCGTCCTTGAGGTCTAGATTTACTAGCCAGTCCTTTGCTTGTAAAATTTCTCCTAAAAGATGGATACCTTTCATCTTGAAGTGTCTGTTTGTTAGGAAGTTGTTCAAATATTATAGATTTATAACGGGATGCCATCCTTCGTCCTTTTTTTTTTTTTTACTAGAAATATGGTACTTAGGAAGCTTTTCTGAATCTCTGATAGAGGAATCTTTATAATGGCTCCCTTTTCTAACATTTGAGAAATCTCCAATTCTATAAGTTTTGAGTTCTCCATGTCTAAGGTCATTTCTCTTGGGATTTTTTCCTGAAAAGATACTTCCAAAAAATCTATTTTGAACCCAACTATTGTTTCTAATATCCAAGTGTCTAGAATAATTTGTGTCCAATTGTGGGCAAAGTGATTCAATCTTTCTGTCACCTTTAAGGGGAGAGAGGATTTCTGGCTTACCTTGGTAATTTTGATTGGTGGATCTGGGTCTGCCGCTCCTAGATCTTGAGCCCCTTCCTCTTGAGGGGTGAAAATTTGAGTATGAGCGGTAGCCTCTATTGGAGCGGAAAGAGCCTCTTTCGTCTTGGGGATAGAAATGGGACCTGTAGAAATCTCGGCTGATAGACTCCCCTCCTATCAGCCCTTCCAAAAATTGCGCGGCCACCAAACGCTCTTCGCATGTTAGATTGGGCTCTACTAAAAGGGTTAAAGGTGTATACATACTTTCCAAGAGAATGGATGAAATTTTCCCCAAACAATAACCCTTTAGCATCGCACATGTCTTCTTTGGTAGAAAGATCTGCGAGCTTGGGATACATTCTTAATAGGACAGCCTTTCTGCGTTCGGTAATGAGGTTAGAATTAGCGTTACCAACAAAGCATATTGCTCGTTGGGACCAACCTCTTAATAGTTCAATATCTATAGGGGTATTATTGATCCTAGCCTCCTCGGTCATATCAAGAATCTTTGTTAATGGGCCGAGAACGTCGAGTATTTTGTCCTGGCACTGTTTGAGGCATTTTTCTATTCCTTTTCTAGGATCCCTTCCGAATTTAAAGAGGAATGTGATGATCTCGGGGTCCAAATAGGAGTGTTGCAACTCTTGTCCTCCAAGGAGGGGCGAGGGCACTTGTTTCGCATGAGATTGTGTGTATCTCTATCTAAGGGTTTCTTTACTCTCTGGGAAAGGTATTTCCTGATGTGGTCCATTGGCCACCGTTCAGAACTGCGGGGGTGACGTATAGAATTCGGATTAAACATTTCCCCACCGATGGGGTCTTTAACAATACATGATGAGGTGGATGGTTTATCAATATCCTCATCCAGATCCTCCCTGTTGTCCTGGGGATCGAAAATGAATTCATCGATTTAATTTGATCTTCGTAAATTGGGGATTCAGGATCGTCATATATTTCGTTTGTACCGTAAAGGTTACCTTGATTTATCATGTTGCTATGGACAACTCTTCTCTCTGTCCCAAGGTAGTGGGATCTCTTTTGTGCTGCTGTGAGTACCTAGATATGTTGTAGCGCGAGGGCTACCAATATCAAATGCATGGGTAGGTGCCTCAATCATATGTTTCCTTTTTTGCGCAACTTTCCGTCTTTTTTTAGGGTCTGATATCGAGGGGGAGTCTCCATCCGAGAGAGAGAAGTACATTTCCTCACTGGGTGACGTCCTCTTTCTTTTAGTTAGTGCGGCATCAACCGCTTCTCTGAGAGAATACTTCAGTTCTTCCCCAATAAATCTTTTCAAGTTATCATCCATGAGTTCTTTAGGGGATTGTGTTGGGTTATTATTTTCATTGGTCATTATAATATTATAAATAAATATATATCAAAGTAAACATCCTTTGTAAGGATTACTTACAGTAGATAATCTCCTCGCTTCTTTGCTCTTCTTTAAAATTCTCTATAAATATGACTTTTCAAGCGTTTGGAAGAAACGCTTTGAATTTCTCATAAAGAGAATAGTTTAGTGTGTGGTACTAATAAATTAGGCCAGAAGGTGGCGCTTGCGGTTCAAAAAACAATCTTTAAGAGGCTCCGATTATTTTAAAAAGCTCAGTTTTTGTTGTTGAGGCTTCGGCTCGCAAGGGTACCGTTATGAAGCTCGTAACTAAGGTAACCGTAAGCAGAGCCGGAGAGGAAATGACAAATTAGCAGGCACGCTCCAGCGTCTCCCAGCAGGTTGCTAAGAGACGCGGGAGTCGAATACCAACACCGGAGCCTGAAATGCCGGTAAACATTTCCTTTTAGTAGATTAAATTAGTGCATCGCGTGAATTGTTTTTCTTTACAATTAAAGCGAACAGCGCGCAAAGTGTTCATTCGTATCAGCGGTCAAATTCAATAAATACTTACTTCGTTAATTTGAAAGATATCAGGATCGCGAAGCGATCGTTGCTCTTGCTAGATTAAACGTCGCTCCCCGCCATAAATTGAACAAGAGGAAAGCTGAAAAGAAAGGTTTGGTTAAAAAAACAGATGGCAAATCAACGCTTTGAAATAACCATTAGTACAACAGTACAAGTAAAAAGAGAGGTCAGGAACTCCCTAGACATGATGGCTTAAAGTATTAAAAACCATTAGATAATTATCAATTCAAGTAAACATATATAGACAAAGTTAAGAACCATAAATGGAGAGAGTACTTAGCTGTGTCAGAGCAGCGAACAAAAGAGGAAGATTGGAGTATACATTGACTACTAGTTATGTTGTGAATGTTCTATTCATTGTGATGTATTTACATTCTTTAAAGGGCTGCATGTTGGGCAGCAAATGAAAGTATTTGCATAATGTTAGCCTCCGGTCTTGTAATGAAATCATTGTCTGAAAAAGTTGTCCCTGCCATTCGTCTTAACTCGAGAGCCTCAAGTGGAGTCCTGCGTGAGAAGATTTTCTGCTGCCCTGAGACTTACTAGAATGCCCTGAAAAGTTCCAAGGTATGCCGATACAGTAAATATTGTGCATTTCTCATATTAAGGACAATGCTTACAAGTTGTGTATGCTCTGGGGTAGGTGTTGGTGGCTAAGGCTGAAGAGCTGAGCTGATGTTCAGCTTTTCCCTACTCTCCGTCCTTCACCCTTCTCCTTGAAGCGTTAAATGTGAGAACGGCACCTTATGCCCCGCAGAACTTTGCATAAGACCAGTGATCAGCCACCTTATGTAGCAGTGGTATCCTGTGAGATAGATGGTCCTGCCTGCCATCTGTTAGGTACTGGTTCACAGGCAGCGGTGGGCCTGGAAAGCAGGCTCTAGTTATTCAACTCTGCCTCGGTTCCCTTCATAGTGCTGCCAAACAAATCCTGAGAGACTAATGGACTGGCACAGCACTCACAAGCTCACCAACCTCTCATTCTTCCGGGCAAAGGTTCTGTGCTTCAGGCTATTGCTGATGCACTCCAGAAATCTGCCTCAGGCTGTATCTAGTACCCCACCGTCCAAAGAGAGACACTGTGCCACAGTGGGCATCTAAAACACGTGGAGCAGGGGACAAAAATGATATTAGAACATTGGAATGTTGTGAGCTATACTGCAGATGATAGAGTAGCTTTGGGTTCATAATGACTGGAAAAAACCCTTTTCTCCCAACATTCCAGTGTGTCTTTGTTTCTTCTTTTCTAATTTAGAACATCTACACTTGTGGAATGTTCTAATAGCCTACGACTCAGGTCTAGGCGTTTCGCAACCGCCTTAGCCCTCGGCAGTGGGCTATAAGACTATAACTTTCCACTAGAGTGGTGCAGTTTTGCTCTGACCTGTGCTTGCACCACCCGACCTATGCAAAGAGAACAACTTTACTGACAACCTTTCCGCCTGCAGTGACGCCTGGCTTCTTAGCTGGAGACATTGCATTGTTAACACTATCAGTACGGTGAGTGTGCAGTGGGCGGAGCTGCCGCCAGACTATTTTTTCCTCCCTATATAAAGTTGGAGCTCTTACTCTCTGCCCTGAGAGCCTACTTTCCTGGGCAGAGCACGAGTGCCTGGCAGGACGCACGAAACAAGCCTCAGCTCATAATAATAGTTATGCCCAAACAGCAGAACGCTGCGCTGTTTTCTGATCTGAAATTAATTTACTTCGCCGCACAAGGGGGCCTCAGGGGGAGCGGAGAAACAGTCTCCCCCTGGGGCTGTTCGCCGGAATGGAACGGGCCACGTTAGGGACGTCCGGGAGAGGCGCGCGCGAAGTTCATTCAGTCAGGTGCGTGAAGATTAGGGAAGCGCGAGCGTGGGTGAAAGGAGGAAACGAAGTCAGAGCTGAGTGAAAAGGTTTTCCCTGAGGTGAAAACGGACCGGAATCGACGGGGAGGAGCAGGAGAGGCATGGAGGACGACGAGCAAGTGAGGGCAGCATTGGAATTATTGAAGAAGGCAGGGAGAGAAGACCTGCTGTCAGCTGAGGCGAGGGCTGCGTCCGTGCCCAGGGGAAGGTCAATGAGGCGTCGTGCTGCAAGCGGAGTGCAGAGGGCAATAGCGGCCTGCAGCAGGCTGGTAGAACACGAAGAGCCACGCGCCTCAGGAGCGGAGGTGCACATGGCAGTGAGGACAGAGGTATGGCAAAACGCCTTGCACAGCGCCCGGTGATAGCAATGCCTCAGGGAGTTTTAGAAGGTGCCATAGCAGGGCGGGAGGTTAGCATGAGGGGGGCCCCATTGGCAATGTTTAAGGGGCTCATTTCCAGAAGAAGTAGAGTGAGGGGCAGGAGGGGTGGGGGGAGGGGTACATGCCTCCTCAGCGGGGAGCAGCAAGGTAGCGTTGCGAAGGTGGGAACGGAGGACCAACAGGTTAGTGATATGACAGAACCTCTGGGTATGACTTTGCACACTAGGGGGGAACAAGGTTTTCCGTCAGTGGATTATTCTTTAGACACAGGGAGTGACAGGGACCAAGAAGAGGTTGTGGGCATGTTGCGGCCAGCGCAGAAAAGGAATAGGCAAAGGCCTGGTGGGGGTACTGGTAGCAAGGGAAAAAGGTTCCAGCAAGTGAGGGGTGAATGTTTTGGTGTAGGGGAGGAAGGTGTGGAGTTTGTGGCGCAGGTGGTAGAGACAGGTGGTGAGTCCAGTGCAGAACAGGATGAATGGGTATATGGCGTAGACCAGCTGGGTGAGAGTTTGTGGCACGGCGATAATTGGCCCTCTCATAGGTCAGAGCCCGACATGGAGGAAAGTATTTTTCCGGAGCTTAGGTTACCACCAGGTCAAATAGCGCCAGGGGATTTAGCAGAGATAGGGTGTGATGAAGGGCAGTGGGTGTGGGTGCCACACTCAGGGCAAAGAGGCGAGGCGCAGGAGAGGGAAGCTGCTAGAAAATCACCCTTTGCGAGAGTACCAGTTGCGGAGCAGCCTACCGGCGGGAAGAGCACCCGGAGGTCAAAAGCTGTTTCTGGGCGGACTGTAGCTCAAGGCGAGCAGCGGTCTTGACAAGCGCCACAGGTAGCGGTGGCTAGCGATTTAGTGCCTCAGCAAGAGAAGTTCAGTGCGGATTTTTCACAAAGACGCAGAGCTCAAGCGCAGATTTGTGTTCAAGATTGGCGCCTTTTTGATGGAGGGATAGGAGATGGAGACCTGCCTAGCAGTAGTAGACAAAATGTGGGGTATGGAGAAGAGGGTGGGGATGAAGAGGTGATTTGGGATGAAGTTAGAGAGGAAGACAGTACAGTCCTGCAGCAAATCAGAACGGAAAAAAGGGTAGGGGAGGGAGGGAAGGGGTCAACTGCCTATGTTTCTACCTTACAGAAGTCACGTGCGGACCTGCCAGTTGAGGAGTCTCAAAAGAAAAGACGTTGAGCGTGTGTGCCAGTGGGCATGAGGGACAGAGCAGAACATCTTCCTAGAGGTACGACACCATGGTGGGAGGTGTGGGCCCCTTCGGTTACACATTTAGACTTACCACAGGTGAGGGATATACACAGCGGCTCGAGTCAGCCAAAGGTACTGTCGAGTAAGGTTGGGGGGAAGAGGCCTCAGTTGTTGAACAAAGCAAGGACAAAGTAGGGAGTACGACGGTGCAGAAGACAGGGGGGGACACGACGCAGGCAGTGGGTAAGGTAGCTAAACGTTTACCTTACATGCGTTTAGCGATGCCCCTGGGTACACATTTATCTTTAAAGACGAAACAGAAAATTTGGGACCATGAGTTTGTCGACATCTTTAAATTACTACACAGGGAGGTCCAGGCAAAAGAAGGTTCCAAGGAAGAAGAGTGGGAGCTGGCGAGGCGGCCAAAGGTTCCACGTAATGTGGAACACTGGACGTCTGGATTTCTAATTTTTGCCAGCATATATACGGAGAAATACCCTGAGAGAGCAGTGTCCATTTTTAAATATATGGATGTGGTACGAAAAGCTCAGCTGCAGTTTGGGGGTTATTGCTGGCTCAATTATGATGAGGAATTTAGGGCCAGGATGAGCATGGCAGCAAATAAACCATGGGGTGAGGTAGACACAGAATTGTGGCTCCAATGGATGGCTTCAGCTCATTCTTTGGCGACTACTCATACTGCCAGAGGTCTGCCGGTTACATATAAGCCCTTTCTACCACGTCCCGCTCTATCAGGGGCGGGTGTCACAGGGAGGGGCAGGCGGCTGGGATTGGAGCCTGCTGGAATTTTAATAGGAGATTATGCACCAGGCAGGCGTGTCGCTTTCGACATGAATGTTCACAATGTGGGGGGCGACATGCAATTACCCAGTGCTTCACCACATTTAATGCAGCTGGTGGGCAGAGAGGGCCCGAGGAGGGATGGGGGCCAGGGGTAGAGGAGCACCATTACAATTTATGCCAAAAGGCGGCTACGCCAATTAATTTGGAGGCGATGATACCATGGTTGGAAGCATATCATGATAAGACAGCGGCTAGCACATTGTTTTGGGGTTTTTTGGAGGGTTTCAAGATTAGTTATCAAGGGCCCAGAGAAGGTCGGTGGGCAGATAATTTGAAATCCGCAACGGATTTCCCTCACATAGTTCGAGCTAAGCTGTCTGAAGAAGTGTCATTGGGCAGAGTAGCCGGCCCGTTCGAGATGTGTCCCTTGCCAAATTTGATCATTTCGCCTATTGGGGTCATCCCTAAAAAGGCAGCTGGGGAATTTCGAATGATCCAGCACCTGTCTTGGCCAGAAGGCTATTCTATTAATGATTTTATTGCCCCAGCAGACACGGCAGTGTCTTACACGTCAGTTGACGAGGCCCTGAAGCAGGTGAATTTTGTAGGTGAAGGTGCGCAGCTCGCTAAATGTGATATCAAGTCGGCGTTTAGGCTCCTCCCGATTCATCCAACCGATTTTTAGTTGTTGCGAATGTATTTTGAGGGGCACTATTATGTTGACAAAGTGTTACCTATGGGGTGTGCGGTGTCTTGCGCCCTCTTTGAGCGATTTAGCACCTTCCTGCACTGGGTTTTTTCGCAGAGTTACCAGCAAGGAGCTTCCTGCCACTATTTGGATGATTTCCTCTTCATGGGTCAGGCAGGTTCTAGGCAGTGCCAGGCAGCCTTGGATGTTTTTTGTAAATTGATGAAGGAGCTGGGAGTGCCATTGGCGCCGGACAAAACAGTAGGGCCACGGACCTGTTTAACATTTCTTGGCATTGAAATAGACACAGTAGCACAAATAGCCAGGCTGCCAGCAGGAAAAGTACGTGAAATTCAAGAATGTGTGGAGGAAACATTGGAAAAAACGAAACTGGAGCTTAGGCAGGTACAGCGCCTATTGGGCTATTTGACGTTCGCTTGCAGAGTAGTAAGGGCAGGTAGGACGTTTTGTCGGGCCTTAGGCATGGCGCTGTCGGGAGCCTGGTGGCCACATCATAGAGTCCGCATATCCAAAATGGTGAAGGAAGATTTGAGAGTATGGTTGGTTTTCTTGGAGGATTTCCATGGAGTGCCGTTACAATTCATTGAAGACCGTTTCATCTGGCAAGTACAGATATATTCGGACGCGGCTGGTTCCAAAGGTTTTGGTATCTTTTGGGACGGTCGGTGGTGTTCGGAGCAGTGGCCAGCGCACTGGATGACACAAGGGCGCATCATCGCCTTTTTAGAACTTTTTCCGGTTTTGGTAGCGCTGGTCACATGGGGCAAAGAGCTTCAAAATAGATCTGTGTTGTTCAATATTGATAATATGTCTGTGGTGAATCTACTCAATCACCAAAAAGCCAAAGATGTGAGAGTGTTACGCTTGTTACGGGAGTTTATGTTGGTGAGTTTACAATGGAATATTATGTTCAGAGCCAAACACATACCAGGGGTAAATAACTGCATTGCTGACGCCCTTTCACGTTTTAATTGGCAGCTTTTTCGCGAACTGGTGCCAGGGGCGGACGACAGCAAAACCCTTCTGTCAGACAGCATCTGGGCGTTCGGGAACTGACAATTGAAAAGCTCGTGGAAAATTCAGTAGCGGACTCCACAAGGAAATCTTACAGACAAGCGTGGTTACAATTTACGAGTTATGTACAATGTAACAGCAAGGGGTGGAAGAAGCAACAGTTTACTTACATTATCTTGCACTTTGTTCTATGGCTGGCGAAACAAGGGTTGTCATCTAATACCATAGCGGGTAAACTGGCTGGGGTATCCTTTTATGGACAGTTACACTGGGGCTTTGACCCTGTTAACGGCATTCTGGTGCGAAGAATGTTGGAAGGTTTGAGTAAAAGGAGGGTAACAAGGCGGCTGCCTAGAGCCCCCATTTCTTTTCAGCAGCTGCAGAGACTGGTGCAACAGTTACCACATTGTTGTTATAGCGCTCATGAGACAGCATTGTTCAGGCTGGCAATGATTTGGCTCTTTTTCGGAGCGTTTCGAGTGTCAGAGATATTGGGGGGCAGAGGGAAAGGAGGCATATGTTACGACGAAGTGATTTGCGAACAGCAGAGGCTTCGGATTTGGTTACGAAGTTCAAAAACTGACCAATTGGGGAGGGGTGTTTGGGTTTTTCTGAATAAAAGTGGCCTGGTGGAGTGTTGCCCAGTTTTAGAGTGGGAGGGGTTTCAGGACAAATCCATTACCACCACAGCAGCTTATATTTTCGTGCATAAGTCAGGCCACCATGTTACCAGTACACAGCTGTTGGGGGTGCGGAGAAATGTTTTGTTGTTAGTGGGAGAATCACCTTTAGAGTATGCGACTCATTCATTCAGAATAGGAGCAGCGACGGACGCTGCGAAGTTGGGGTTAGGGTGGGATGCCATTCAGAGAATAGGCAGGTGGAAATCCAGGTGTTGTACACGGTATGTACGCAAGTAGATTTAGTAAATGTTGGGAAGGCGTGCTAATTCTTTTTATTTTATATTAGGTGGTATCCGCACTTTGTCCGGGAAATGCCACGTATGGATCATCGGACATTCATTTGTCAAATGGGCAGGCCTCTTCGCTGAAAGACAGATTTATGGCTGCAGCCTCGGACTCCCAAGTGCAGGACATGAGTTGCTTTGGCATGGAAAAGGCGGCATGAAATGGGAGGACCTGTTCCCAACTTTCAGAAGATTGAGGTATGATAGACGGCCGCCAAATTTGCTGTTGATACATTTAGGAGAGCATGATCTCGTATTGCTTTCAGGTCTAACACTGTTAAAAAACATGAAATTAGATCTAGCGGTGATCAAGGACAACTGGTTGGGAACGACGGTTGTATGGACTGAATTTGTTTATCGGCAACATTGGAGGCAAGCGAGAGACCAAGTGGCAATGGACAGAGCACGCAAAAAGCTGAATGAAGAAATGAAATACTATTGTGCGGGAATGGGGATAAGGTATCTGTCACACGAAAACATCACCAGTAAAGAGGGACAGTTATTTAGAGCAGATGGGGTTAATTTGTCAGAGTTGGGCCTGTCATGTTACATTTTGGAAATCAGGGATTGTTTGTCAATGGAATTGGCCGTAGACCTGTGGTGTAACAGCAACGATCGCTGAAGAGAAGTTATGGCTGCAATGGTTGGTGGGGACAGGAAAATGCTTCGGTTTTCCTGGGTGGCAAGGTTTGGAGTGGGTGAGGCAGGAGCGGTCTTACCCTGCATCCCAGGAAGACGGGTAGGGAAAAGGGGAAGAAAAGAATGACAAGGTAAAGGTAACACAGAGAAGTTTGAAGGTTGGTTTAAAGTTTTGAAATGGGAAAATGTGATTTTAGAAATGGTTTTGGCTCAGTATTCTAAATTGTAAAGAGAAATAAATAAATTGCCGAGTTATTTGAGAGTTTACCTGTTCTAAATAAAGTGGCCTTTCTACTATACAAAGATGTGTGAGGGTCAGTTGTTTTGGGCGATTGGATTAGTTCTTTTTCCTGATCTGAAATAATCTGCATTAAATTTACAGCAAGGCCGGCTCCTCTAGTGAAATGGGATTTAGGTAATTTCGTGTCAAAGCCGCAGGTCCTCTGTTTAAAAGGGACAGTTTAAAAAGATTACTGGCTGAAGCATAACCCCGAAGAGGTCCACGTTCCAAGCTTTCCGTTGACGTCTCGCAGTGGAGGATTTCCTCTTCTAATTTGCGACCGTTCAAAATATTTATCTCATGCAGTGCATATATTTATAATGCGGCATCATTTCATCACGCAGGCCTCTTTTTCTTCCACCTCACAATAGCCAAAGAACTGAGCTTAGTTCAGTACCTTCAACACCCTCTGCTGCTTCTAATACAGCTACCTAGCCACTGTGTGCCAGACCACATCCAACTCACTGGCCACCCCTGAAAACCCTACAAACATCACTTTATCTACCCACCCAGGCTGAACACCAAGCAGACCTCCGAATACTTAATCCAGAATCCCAGAGAACTCTCTGCGTCTGCATTTTTCTAGCCACCGATGGCACATGAAACATGCTTTATTGCGTATTATTTCAATAAGCACATTCCGCATTTAAAGTTCACCATCGTCACTGAGCCGTCGGATCGACTCTAATGACACCATCACTCGTGCCTCCCTCCACATCAACTATACCACTTACCACATTCACTCACACACTACAAATCTACACGAAAGGTGGCAGATTTGGCTTTATAGTAAAAAATAAATAAAAACACATAACCAAAGTCCTTCACCTACCAAACCTCCTACATCCTATGAAAAGCATTCCACCTTTTTCATTGCCCCTTTGAGAGCTAACATTCATAGCTGCCAAGGTTTCAGATTGCCTCTGTGTTACATTTTCGTAATTTCAGTGTAATTATGAGTGACAGTCAACGACTATGAGTGACACCTTCTCACGAGCACAATCAAGCAATGAAGACAAGGGAAACATATAAAACAGAAATTGCACCCATTTGAGCAACGAGGTACTCTAAGATCTTGAAAGCACCTGAAATGGAAGGACACTCACATTGTGTCCTTGTAAGCTGATCGTACTTTAAAACAATTGTGTAACTGTACAGTATATTTTAAGTGTTTGATCTGGAGGAGCACAGACTGAGGATTTAAAACGTACCACAATGGTTGGGGTTGGTTTTGCTAATAAGAATACATTTCTACCCAAACTAATCCCTTTTAGCAACATTAGGTTCTGTGATAGGCATGATGCACGTTTTTTGCAGCAGGCACATTAACCGTCTGCATTACTGGTGAGTCAACTTGCACTGGACAAATCTACGATCTCTCCCCAGAAGGAACATTAAACCCCAGGCTAGCACAGTGACCTAATTGATTCTGAGGCTCCTGTCTGTATTCCGTGAGTACCGTGTTGAATCTAATCTGCAGCATTAGATTGTGAATTTGTAAAGCTAGCTTTGAAGGAACAGAGAAGGGTCAGAATTTTCTACATCAGTTTAAAGGTGTAGATCATTCACGGTTAAGCATTACTCTGCCTCTTCAGACCCGAATAATTAGGGAGAATAGTACAGTGCCTCGCAGCTTATTTTTCCCCATGTATGCCTGTGTGTCTCTTGTACTATTCAACTTTTTTTTAAATATCATTGTAAAGGAACAACCTTGAATCTCAGCCAACCCGATCTCATTTTCTAATAACTATAGTAGCTGATCACAATTCCTATAGGCATCTGTAACAGTGAAAGCGGAATTGGGAATGTATGTTCTGATCCTTTACAAGAATCTCCGTTATCGATTGGTCTTTGTTTAAACCAGAATCCATTTTTGCACAAACTGTAATAAATCAACACCGGATCGACAATTTCAATTTAGAATGGCTCTTTCTTTAGGCAAAATTTACAGGTGATGGGGGAGCAATGCATTATAGCACTAAGTTTTGGTACTTAAATTAACTCAAACAGTGATCAGAAATTAAGTGTACAATACTCATCGCATATGAAGAGGGCATGGCCTGGCGCGCTGTCTTCATAGCCTTTAGACCCTTGGCACTTCCTCTTACAATGACTGGACAAAGCTCCCCGGAGAACACCTCGAACCCCCCTCGCAGGGGAAAGCAGCAGGTGTCGATGAGGACTCCCTTGTCCTTTAATTTAATACCGGTAGCAGTCATTCCTGGTGAGCTGTGCTGGCTGCAGCTGGAATTTGAAATTGAAAACATCCTGCCTGTGCCGACTGGGGCCTTTCAGTCTCTGTCACTGTCTGTCCACATGAGGCGGCTGCTGAACTTCTTACTTTAGCAGAACAAACAGTGCACAAACCACCTGGCAGTAAAAAACTCCGCTCTATTGGCCATATGGCTGCATACACGTGCATTCTATACTGGCCAATTAGTGCCGGGGTAGGTAAGCAGGTCAGCCTACCTATATAACACATGTATAACACTGTCCAATCGGGGTGAACCAGCCTGGTTCCATCAAAGCATAGCAGAACTCTCATTGGCTGCTGTGCGCCACCTGCTTTGTGTTTCTGTAACCTTCCAAAATATGGGACTCTACAAACCATGAAAACCGGTAATAGGTTCAGCTTTCAAGTAAACTGATTTGCGTGACAATTGTTTTACATGCGGTAATGTTTTATTGTATCTTAAAATGAGTTAGTGTAACGCGAGATGTGTGACAATTGGCAGGGCTGAACATTCCATTAGGCACAGCTAGCTCCTTTTTTGAGGACCTTGACACAGCTATTGACCTATTCAAATCTTTCACCCCATTATAATTCGTGGTGATTTTAATCTTTACACTACCATACATGAACAGAAAAACATATTCTTCAAACTACATTTAGATCACTTACTACTGAACACACACTTCACACCTATCCACATAAAAGGCAAGTCACTGGATCTCATCTTTTTATCTAACATACTACCTACCCTCTGCAAAATATTGATCCTTCTCCCTGTGACCATCTACTAATACATACTGTGGAGACTATCACCCCCTCTGCTGTCTAAAAAAGAAATCATGCCTCATACTCTCTGCTGCCTTTTTTAAAACTCAACTAAAAATAAACTTAGTCCACTCCAGCACACCACATCTGTTGATACATTCATTAAAAGAATAGAAAAAGCTTTTCACATGGATTATTACCTATGTACATGCCCTCCAACTATTCTAAATCCACAGCCTTGGATAACAACTGACATTTGCACACTACAAACTAAGGTAAGGCAACTCCTACGTAAGTGGCACAGACCTAAGACCCCAAGACCTCAATACGCACAACCTTACCCTGGACACAGTACACCATCTATAACCCTTAACAAAGTCAAAGCCTCTTACTTTCAAACTACCATTGTACGCCCACATCCCCAAAGTCTCTAGCATACAATTAGTAACTTATTGTCTATACCAAGTCCTTCCTTCACACACTCCACTCTCTCAGCCACAGACATTACAAAATAATTTCCATTCAAGATCACCATAGTCAGGAATGCCCTCCCTACCCTACTTGCTAACCTCACCATACACTTTTCCCCCACACTTGTCATGCCACTACTCTCTGACACTTCTCACCTAACTTCCCCATAGAATGTATCCCCATTATCAGAACAGCCAGTCATATGCACCATCCAAGCCTTTTAGGGCCTTTTATGACCTCTAACCACTAACCTCTTAACTCCTTCCTGTAAAGCGCTCCACTCTTCACTTCCAGTTGTTTGGGATCTATTCCCATTGTTTTAAATCAGCTGTGGCTTTACCAGTGCTAACCTTTCCCCCTTCAAATATCGTACAGTAGCACTTTTCCTTTTCTTCTCTAAGATACTAGAGTGCCTTGCCTTCAGCTGACTCACTACATATCTCTCATGCAACAACATTGACCTTTATTTACCAGAAAGAGCCCTCTCCAGCTTAATTTCCTCTGCTTAGCACAGTCATCTATCCTGATTCTTCTTACATACTATGCAGCTTTTGACACTGTCGATCACAACATATTACTTTCCTATCTCTGAAGTATTGCTATCAACAGTACGCCTCTTCAGTGGTTTTCATCCTCATCTGACAGCTCATTCCCAGTAGTATGGGACTTCAGAAGGTACTCATCATCACTTCTCTCCTGGTGGGATTCTCAAAGGATCACTTACAGGTCCTCTACTATTCTCTACAAAACTAAACTTTGGGACATCATCTCTTACTTTGCATTCTACTATCATCCATACACCAATGATACAGAACTCTTCTTCTCTCGCTCTACCTTTACTATAATAATAAATATCAGATTGTCTTACGGCAATTCACTAATCGGCGGCCCTTCGATCACATTACCTGAATTCATCCAGGATGGTACCCCTCTTCTTTTTCTCCTTCTCTACTCTCACCACTTCATAACCTCCACCAATTATCCTTGTCTGTGTGACCTTTGCCCCTCACCTAGAAATCTAGGCAAACTGCTTAATTCAAGATGAGCATGGAAGTCTACATGATTAACTGTATTACAGCACCACAATACTGTTATAAATATATGAAAAATACACCCGTACCTTTCATTCCATATCACTAAGGCGCAAATTGATACCTGGCTGCTGGACAGAGTGCTTAATTGTGCAATAAAGACCTTTTTGAACTTGCCCAAACACATACCTACCCAATCTTTTCATCGCCAAGCTGGGTGACTCTCAGTTAAGAACATGGCCCCCCTACAAGCTGTTGACAGTGATTCATGGTTCTTTCCCACACTGACATTATGACCTGCTGCACAACTTCCATGAATCTGCAATCCTCACACCAGAACTTACTAGTCACAATCAAACCACCAAGTACAGCTTCTGATCTCTTGATATTATAGACCCCATGTGCTCGCATGCACAAAGCCAACTTGTGGTGGATTTTCTAATGATTTTTGAAAATCTATTACTAGATGATCACCATACATGTGTGCATAAAGAGCAGACATCTTGGGATGAATTATCCTTTGCCTTTTTTAAAAATACATTGTACGCGGAGGGCTGTCGGGGGAGGCCTTGGACTCCGGAGCGGCACCCAAGGTGACATTGGAGGATATCATGGCGGCCCTCACTAAAGTGCAGACTACGGTGGGTTCGATCTCCACGGATGTTTCCCTCCTACGAGCAGATTTTTCAAAAATGACTGACAGGGTGAAAGAAGTGGAGAAGGTGACAAAATCCCTCACTGCGGACACTGCCTCACTGCTTCATAGGGTCAGTCGATTGGAGGCTGATAACAGGCTCATGGCGTCAAAATTGGACGATCAGGAGGGGCGCTCCCGACGGAACAACGTCAGAATTACGGGGGTTCCCGAAAACGAAGGGGGCCCCGCCATGGACCTCTATGTTGAAGAACTCATACAATCCAAACTTCAGCCCCGCGGACTGTCCACCCTCTTCTCGGTGGAGCGGGCGCACAGAGTGCCAGGAGGTAGGCCCCAGCCCGGAGCGCCCCCTCGACCAGTAGTGGCCCGTATCTTTAATTTTAGGGACCGAGACGCAATACTGCAAGCAGCGCGGGTGACGCCGCCCTTGCGTGTTCAGAATTCCCTGATCTCCTTTTTCCCGGACAGCGGCGGTGGCCAAACGGCGCAGAAGTTTTATAGAGGTAAAAAAAGAACTTCGCCGCAAGGAACTTTCATACTCGATGCTGTTTCCGGCTAAATTGAGAGTGGTGGCGCAGGGCAAGACATGGTTCTTTGAAACGCCAGAGGAGGCCCACGACTGGATTGAGGGATGGCAGCATGTGGGTGGTACCGACAGATCGAGGAGGCGGCAGCGACATGACACAGAAGTAAACAAGAATTCCCAACCGTCTCGATAGGAGGGGACGGAGCCATGTCCAAAAAGTACAGACTCGGAAGACTGAACTGCTGGCGCCTGCCATGAGACCGGCGACATGGGGAGGAGGAGATGAACCCACCGCAAAGGGGGACCAGAAATGGGTGGCACGGGGACTGTTAGTTGTTGGGCTCCTTCCTTACGAGAGATGCTCCCTGTGCATACGAGTAACAAGGGGAATCGGGATGGTGCACAGTTTGAATGGTTACGAGACAATCGTGGAGGCTGGGGGAGCGGTGCCGGCTCTCGGACTTCCTTCCCCTCTACACACAAGTACTGTTGATGGGATTCAAGCACTCTGCTATGTTGGGGTGGCGGGTAGTTCGGGATCCGTCTGGCAGGGAAGCAGGGAGGTGGGTAGATGAGGGGGGGGTTTCATTAAGGGGTTGTTGGATTTTTATGTTTTCTTTTTTCGTTTTCTGGTTCGTCTGTCACCTTAAGTGGGTCATGGGAATTCACATACGCAAGACACGTTCATCGACTAAGACTATAACAGACAGGGTAGAGACATTGCAGGATTTGATCTTGACACGGGTCGACTCACACATGAATAGCAACCATTATAATGCCAGCTACGAATCTGCAACGGGCTGATTGCCAGACCCCGGGTGGCCCATTGACGGTGATGTCGTGGAATGTGAATGGCCTGGGCAACAAAATTAAACGGGGGCTAGTGCTGCAACACCTTAAGAGGCATACTCCGTCAGTGGTTCTCCTACAGGAGACCCACCTAGTGGGAACGGCCGTTAAGGTGCTCGATAGATGGGGTTTTACAATGATAGCACATTCAGAATTTAGCGCTGGTTCCAGAGGTGCTGGGATCCTCATCTGGGAAAAAGTGGCCCCCTGGTGGTGAAAGGGAAGTGGACAGACGACCAGGGACGCTTTGCTGCGATAGCTGGGCAGTGGGAAGGGCGCAACTTTAATTTTGTCACAGTGTACATCCCCCCGGCATTGCACTTGTTTGCTTTCCCGACTCTGGGGAGCTTTCTGCTAGGCTTGGCCCCTGGACAACTGATACTAGGGGGCGACTTCAATACCACAGTAGACGATGAGTGGGACAGGCACCCCTCGAGAGGGCGGAGCGCAGCTTCATTGCCCTTGCGCGACTTCATAGACGCGATGGGATTGCAGGATACCTGGCGCATACACCACCCCACGGAGCGTCAATACACACATCACTCTAGCGCGCACAATAGTCTTTCACGTATCGACTACCTCCTTACCTCCCCGGCATGCATTGAGAAACTACAGGAGGTCAAGCACCTCCCCAGGGGTATATCTGATCACTCGCCAGTGTTGCTATCTTGCTCCTCGGGTCTGCTAGGGCGGAGACGCACTTTTCCGATACACCCCGGCTATCTAAAAATCCCTGACCTGCGCAAGACCCTACATAAAACCACGAAACATTACTTCCAAGACAACACGCAGTCGGTTGCCTCACCCATTATCCTCTGGGAGGCCTACAAGGCAGTGCTGCGTGGACAGGCCATCGCGGCCATTTGCAGCCCACAAACGTAACTCGGCGCAACAGATGATGGAGCTTGAGGAGGCAGTGACCGAGGCAGAAAGGGAGCACGCCCGAGATCCCACCGATACGAGCACACATGCACTGAACCTCGCTAAACAAACATACAGAGACCACTTATGGGAGGCAGCCCGGTTGCGTCTTACAAAAACGCAACATACAATATATGAAGTGGGAGACAAGGCGGGCAAACTACTAGCGTGGCTAGATAAAAAAGAGAGGGCCAGCAGATGGGTAACGCAGATACGTCTGACCACTGGAGAGGTTGTGACGCATCCTGACGAAATAGTGAGGGCCTTTGCAACACACTACGAAAAAGTGTACACCTCTGTGGTAACGGCCACCGTTGAGGACAACCTAGCATCCCTGCGGGACATACGTCTTCCGCGATTGACTGAGGAGGACGCGGGTGCATTAGAGGCTGACCTCTCCATAGAAGAGATCGCCCTGGCCGTTCGGGGCCTCCAGTCTGGGAAAGCTTTGGGGCCGAATGGGATTCCGATAGAGTTGTATAAGAGTGAGACAGACACGGTAGTTCCGCACCTGCGGAAAATGTATGAAGCCAGTCTAAAGGAGGGCATACTCCCCCGAGACCAGAGTCGCAACACTGGTGGCGATTCTGAAATCTGGGAAGCCTCCTCAGGACTGCACCTCCTACAGGCCTATCTCACTCCTCAACGTGGAAGCAAAGATTCTAGCGAAGGTGTTAGCGACACGTCTGCAGCCTCATTTGCGGACGCTCATACACCCTGATCAATCCGGCTTCATGCCGGGGCGCAACACAGCGATGAATATTAGACGGTTGCATGGCATACTGGCCGGTGGGCCCTGCATTCAGGAGGATGCAGTTATTATATCGCTAGATGCCAGCATGGCGTTTGACCGCGTGGAGTGGCCCTTCCTCTTTGCGGTGCTTGCGCGTTTTGGGCCCATATTTTGTGCATGGGTGCGTTTGTTGTATAGCACGCCTCTGGCACAGGTGGCGGTGAACGGACGGCTATCGGAGGACTTTCCGCTGGGGCGAGGAACTAGGCAAGGGTGTCCTCTCTCCCCACTACTGTTCGCCCTAGTGCTAGAGCCATTGGCGGCATGGATTAGGCAGGACCCAGTTATAACAGGACTGAAATGGACAGAGCTGGGACGACCGCGTCTCACTCTACGCAGATGATATCTTGGTATATCTGACGCGCCCCAAATGGTCTATCAGTAGCCTGCTAGACATCTGTGAATCGTATGGTAGATTATCCGGTTATTTGATCAACTGGGCGAATTCAGTACTTTACGTCCTACATGGACTCCCTAGAGGAGTAACACTTTCGGTGGCGGAGAATGGGTTCCGATACCTCGGCATTGACGTCACTCCTGACCCAGCCCTATTTTTTTAATGCAACCTACTTCCGCCCCTTCGAAGACTCCGGAGCTATGTCAAACACTGGCATTCCCTTCCGTTGACTTTGCTGGGGAGAGCAGCCCTGTTCAAGATGATGGCCCTCCTGCACTTCCTGTATGTGCTGCAAAATACGCCCATGCCGATACCAGACTCCTACTTTAAATTGGTGGAGGCGGAGGTGGGTAGTCTGCTGTGGGAAGGCGGGCGCCACCACATAGCTCTCTGCAAACTGATGAGGAGTTGGTACGACGGGGGAATCGCTCTACCCAACATACGTTTATATTACTGGGCCTCCCAGCTCACGGTAATCAATCAATGGCTGCATGCGCCGCAAGATGATCCGGCCCTTCGCATGGATAGGCATAAGATGGGGGTAACAGGAGTACTTTGTGCCTTGTACGATAAATCCCTGAAAAATACACTAACGGGCCCTACAAAACACACCATACACATATGGCACACGGCGCAGCGCAGGCTTGGTTGGGAGGGGGTGATCACTCGACAAACGCAGTTATGGGTCTCCCCCGCGATAGGCATGATGCATTTAAGTAAGGAATTTGCGGGGTGGGAACTGATAGGCATCTCCAAGGTCGGTGACCTCTGGAAACGGGGTGAGGTGTTCCTGTTTGAGCAACTGCAGATAGAATATCAGATGAAACGGGCGGAAAGTTTCATGCATTAAGGGGCGCCATACCTAGTGGGACCACCCCACCTGAGTGCTCCCCACTCGAGGATCGCTTTCTCACAGATTATCTGACCAAGAAAGCTATATCATTGACGTATCGTAAGTTGGTGAACCATCAAAAAGACCCCACAGAACTTCTCAAAAGGAAGTGGGAGGTAGACATGGGAGACATGGATGAGCACGAATGGCAGGAGGCGATGGCGTCCCCGCGGGAGGTGGCGGTTTCATCCACACTAAAATTGGTGCACCTTAAAATACTGCACAGGATATACTACACTAGATCCACACTACATAATATAGGGAGGGAGGATGATCCGCTTTGCCTGCGGAGATGCGGCCTCCAGTGTACCTTTTTTCATACTATTTGGGACTGCCCTGCCATTGCTGGATATTGGAGGGAGGTTATGGCAACGGTCTCCCGAGTAACCGGTCATGATGTTCCCCCGGAGCCTCGGATGTGTTTATTGAATGTATGGGATGATACTGACCTCAACCACGCCGAACAAACCTGGGTGACCATAGGACTGGTATTGGCAAAGAGGAATATTGCACGACACTGGGGGGCGCAATCAACCCACTCGCACGCATGGTGGTGTCGCGACTTAGATGGCGCCATGGTAGCGGAGAAGGTGGTATGTGGTAATAGGGGTTGCCCCCGGCGATGGCAGCGGATATGGAGAAAATGGAACACATTCAGGGATCATATATGCGAACCCCCGCTGTCGGGATCAGAGTCCGACCTCAGCGAATAATACAGAGGGTACACTTCACTATTAGAGGGGACAGGGTCCACGTATGGGAATGCTTTCAGGAGGCTACCTGTGTTGTATGCAAAGATGACGTATGGCCACTAAAGAGTGCTATCACCAATGTTAAAGTCAACAGATATGATTACAAAATGTGTCTTGAGAATGAACTCTGTATGATGAAAGGTACAATATTAACGTTAATAAAAATTGTTTAAAAAAAAAATAAAAAATAAATACATTGCAAGATGACCACTGTGCATGCACATGCATGCACAATGGACATTCTGGAATATTTTTCTTCATTCAAGATGGCTGGACTATGCTATTGGCTTTGCCAATGGGTGCAACTCAGACATTGGCAAAGCTATAATAATGAGCTTGATGGTGGCAGGCAACGTGCAGATGATGGTGGGCCCCATTTTGTACGTTGGGATGGAAAAGGGTGAGACAGAGGCAGTCGGGGAAAGGGAGGTTTGGGGAGAGAATCTCAGTTCAACAGTTATCTTCCACAAACTGCCATTTCTTTAAGGACAGCCCATTCGGCCAGTTGCAGGTCCTAAAAACAATGACTATAGCCAATGTATGTAGGGGCCTTACCAAAAGCTCACCGCCTGTACTGTATGTATACATTTTTGTACTGTATTTATAACATGAGATCTCTGATGGATAGGTGCAGCCTTTTGTAGATGAGACCTGAAAAAAAATTGCTTTTTTTATATAATGCATTTAAAAGAAACCTAATTGTATACCTTGAAGTGAGACTTCACAGTTCTTTTGCACTGTAAAAATAGTCCCATGTGCATTGCAATACACACACACCTTGGGAGGTGGAATGATATACCAAACCTCCTATAATATGAGGTGAGATAGTAATACTTCTCTGGGTGGAATAAAAGCTCACTCTCTTTGCATTTTAAAGAATTCGTAACAGTAGATCTTGCAAACTGCTACACTGTCAAGCCAGACCTAAAAACATGGTAGACCTGTCAAGACAAGACTTACTTTGCCTGTGCTTATTACATTAATAACCATTTAGAAGATGAGGATGACAAGCGAGAATGCCATAATTTGCCACCAATTACACAATTAGAATTCTGTGTGTAATGTCTTAAAAGTCAAAATTAGCATACCTACTTTAAGTTGCTAGAATTTAAGTGTCATTCTGTTCAATGAGTGACTTTTTACACTTGTGTCTCTGGGAAGGTATGTGACAGACTCTGGATTTAACAGGGATGAAATTAACTAGTCCGTGTGGTTTATATTTTCAGTTTTACACAACTATGTTGCATGGCAAGGAAATAGTCTTTGTACTGGTAATTGTCGTATGGGGAGTGAGTTTATGTGCATATTTTTCGAACGCTGCATGTGCAGACTTTTCTGAGAGGGATATTGCACACTATACATTGGTCCATATAAAATGGCAGAAATGGCATGTCTAGTAATAAGTTCATACGCATGTATTTTTGCAAATTTAATAAAAGGTAGACACTTACTATTAATGCTTATCCTCTCTGGTAGGAAGAGGTTGCTTCGAGTGCCATGGACAATCCTGGAAATCAATGTGGTGCAATACGGCATTATCATCACACCTAGTAATTTTGGGAGATGTTTGTGATGCTCTGGAGAGGAAAAGGTTTCTGGTAACCAGATTACCCGACATTTCTTGTCGACAGAGCAATGACTCCCTGGATGGGATGGGCACTTAAATTGTGTATTCCGAGTGGTGTGCAGGCCTGTCTTCTCAAGGCTACTTGGGACAGAGAGTCAGTCTCATTCAGACTCATGATTGGCCTCGCTCAGCCATAGCAGACCTGCACTGGCACAAGTCTAGTGGGAAATGAACACGTCTGCCACTGTGTGTTGCTTTGTAACTTTGAGCACTGGCATCTGATGAGGAGGAAACTGTATTGAAATTAATTTGATGTAGATTAGATATATGTGAAACTCTGCATACCCATGTTTCATCAAGATCATCGTTCTCCCCTGGACGGGATGTTGGGCATTTCACTGGCTGAGGTAGTAGTTTGTGTAGTTACAGGGCAGTAATTTTTGCCAATGGGAGATAACTATACATTCTACTGCCTTGCTGGTGTTGTTCGATCACTGCAAAGACTTCAACACATCTCCAGGTTCACTTCTATATGGGACAAAGGATCATGTGATTTGTAGCAAATGTTTCTCCGTCTAGTGACCTGTTGATTTTGCTGGTGAAATGTCACAAAACTGCTATCTTTACTAAAACTGCACTTGAGTCTGTTGACTCTTGATACATATACTGCAACAGGTTGGAAGAAAAGGCAACCAGTATCTATAAACATACCTGTTGAATTACTTAAATTGTTTGACCCCCACAACCGTTCTGGCCATGCAACCTAACCTGGGATAGAAAGTCTTAGAGCAAAGCCTTTAAACTTGTCACTAGGCCTATATAATACGTCTATGACATGTTTTAGTCCTCCAGTATATGCATTATTGGGGGGGGGGGGGTGTGACTCGACATTTTTGTGACACCAGTGTAAAAGGTGTATCATGGGACTCTCCAGTTCTCAAGTTGGCGTGTGACCCATGTAATACGTACATCATTGTTAGATGTCAACTTTCATGATGTGAGCCATGTATATGTGTCTTGGGAATGGTGGACAACAAATGTGAAATTAATTATGAAGCATGGGGACATTTTGATATGGGAGCTGACTAATCATAAATGTATAATGGTGGGTGTGATCAGCACCTAGAGACTGCTCACTGAATAAAGACCTTAAAAAGTGTAATAACACAGATGTGATGTGTGTATTGTTGTGTAATAAGTTTCCTGAGCCGTGCTGGGACAGTTACCTAGCACCAAGAGACCGTTTGGTGTATGTGCGCTATACAAGCTTAACCCTTTGGGTGCTCATGACGAGCTTGACTCGTCATGGCACACAGTGGCCGTGTGCTCATGACGAGTCCAGCCCGTCATGACACCCACCCCCGGGGAAGCGCTGGCGCTCCCCCGGTGGGACTTCGATCTTGTTTTTTTCTCGGTGGAAGGCAGGGGAAGCTATTCCCCTGCCTCCCGCCGCCCCCCCCCCCTCTCCCTGTAAACGTCATTGGAGGTTCCTCTTTGTTCTCCGACGCGCAGGAAGTCATTTGCTTCCTGCGCATCGGAGAAGAAACGGGTACGTTTTGGGGCTGGGGAGGGGGGGGATTTAAATGAAAGAGGCATCGGGGGAAAGGAAAGGGTTTTCCTTTCACCGATGCCTCTTTTATGCATTCCTGCAGGAATGACCACTAGCGCCAGGGATTTTTTTTTAAATTAAAAATGGATAATTTGTGTGTGATGTTTGGGGGAGCGGCCCCTTAGGCAAGGGTCGCTCTCCTTATGGCCCTAAAACTTTAGGTAGTGTCTGCCCCCCTGGAGGGGCAGATTTTTATTGTGCGTGTTTTTTTTGGGTGTTTGGGGGAGCGGCCCCTTAGGCAAGGGTCGCTCCCCTTATGGCCCCAAAACTTTAGGTAGTGTCTGCCCCCTGGGGGGTGGGGGAGGCAGATTTGTATTGTGCGTTTTGTTTTTTGGGGGAGTGGCCCCATAGGCAAGGGTCGCTCCCCTTATGGCCACAATATTTTAGTTAGTGTCTACCCCCTGGGGGGGCAGATTTCTAGTGTGAGTGTTGTTTTTGGTGTTTGGGGGAGCAGAAGCCACTAGACACCAGGGTTTTTAAAATGCTTGTGTTGGGGGAGTGGCCGCAAGGGTTGCTGCCCTTTTACGGGGGTGAATGTTTAATTTATACTCTTAGGCCCACCTACCCGTTATCTTGGCTGGTGGGTTGTGGGTAGACCGGTGCATTATTTGCATATGTGATTGTAATGTTTTTTTCTCCTTTTTATTCTAGTGTAAAGTTTTTGATTCCTGTTTGCGGTTTCGACAGTGGTTATTCTGCAGTTTTGCGTAGTTGCATTTTTTTTGGTAAGAAAAACATTTTTGTTCTATTTATTCCAAATGAGTAATATTGTAATGTATGAATGAATTGTTTTGTAAGTGGTGTCATAATGGCAGCATATTTAGTTAGTGTTTTGAGCATGAAATTCTTTGCGATGTGTTTTGCATTGTCTTATGTGTAATTTCTTTTCTCTTTCTTTTTTAGTGAGATATTGTTGAGCCATACTGTGTCTGTGCAGAGTAGGTGGTGGTGAGTTTAGCTGCCTCTGGCAAGTGAGTGGTATCGTTTTGGAGTATATATGTGTTTTTGATAAAGGTGCTTTTTGTTTATTTCTTATTTTACATAGTGTTTGTTGTTGTTGACTTGTTTGACAAGTTACCTTTATTAGTAAGCATTATGGCTAGCCGTAGAATGACTGCTCAACAGGTGGTTGGTATGCTTCTTGAATCTTCCTCTGAGCAGGATTATGAGACTGACAGTGCGTCTGAGGGAGAGGAGGGAGGGGAAGATTCTGGCAGTGAGTTTTCTCTCCAAATGGAATCATCAGATGATGAAGGTTCTCACAGTGCAGAAGAAGGTACTCTTGGTGTGGATGAAGTAACTCTCAGTGCGGATGAAGTGCCTGTTTTAGAGGAGGATACTGCTGTGCTGATGGTGCAAGAGGCATCTGGATTGCAGCTTGAGGCTGCTAGGCTTCCTACTGGAAGTGCTGGACTCTGGGTTGATCCAAACATGGTGCAGCTGGTGTTGCCTGCCTTTAGCGGTGATGCAGGGTGTAGAGTGGATTGTGAATATTTTTTGCCTATACAGTTTTTTCAGTTGTTTATGGATGATGTCTTTTTGGGTGAGATTGTTGAGCAGACTAATTTGTATGCTGAACAGTTTTTGAGGGACAACAGTGACAACCTTAGGCCCCACTCTAGAGCTACCCGGTGGACTCCCACAAATCTGGAAGAGATGAAGTTTTTGGGTTTGACTTTATTGATGGGTTTGATAAGGAAGCCATCCCTGGCCTCATATTGGTCTACCAGTCCCTTGATGGCCACAGCCATATTTCCTGCAGTTATGACTCGTGATCAGTATCTACTTTTGCTACATATGCTGCATTTTGTTGATAATTCTTTGGTGCTGCCACGTATTCACCCTGACTGTGACCGTCCTTTTAAGATTCAACCTGTTCTCGATCACTTTGTAGATCGATTTTCAGAGATCTATACTCCAGGGAAAGAAATATCTATTGATGAGTCTTTGGTCTTGTTCAAGGGCTGTTTGGTTTTTAGGCAGTACATCCCCAGCAAGAGGGCACGCTATGGAATTAAGCTGTATATGTTGTCTGAGAGTAGGACAGGATATGTTATTAATTTCCGTGTGTACACTGATAGAGATTCCACTATTGTTGTCCGTCCACTTTTGGAGTTTCTGAGAAAATTGTGTGGGATCTTGTTAGAAGACTGTTTAACAGAGGCCACCATTTGTACCTTTAACTCTTACACTGCTGTGCAATTGTTTAAGGAATTGTTTAAAGTGGACACTTTTGCATGTGGCACAATCCGCTCTAACCGTAAAGGTTATCCAAAAGAGCTTGTTTGCAAAAAACTTCAGAGGGGACAGTGTAGTTCCTTGCGTAGTGATGAACTACTAGCTGTGAAATTTGTAGACAGGAGGGATGTGTACATGCTGACTACATCCATGATGAGAGTACTTCACCTGTGCCTGTTTGTGCCTGAAGTGCGCAAACCAGTGTGCATTCTAGACTACAATAAGCACATGGGTGGTGTTGACAGAGTAGATCAGAGGTTGGAACTTTACACTGTTATTCGTAAGGCTTATGTTTGGTATGAGAAATTGGTCATTCATCTCTTCAACTTAGCAACTTTCAATGCTTTTGTTGTGTTCAAGGAGTGTTCTCCTGGATCAAAGTTGACATTTGTTCAGTTTCAGCACTTTGTGATAGGCAGCCTTGTTGTTGTGGAACAGGCAAGTGTTCCTAGAGTTGGAGTGGTGGAGGATGTGGCTCGATTGAAAGATCGCCACTTTCCTGATTACATTCCTCCCACATCCTCTAAAGACTTTCCCACTAGGAGATGTAGAGTCTGTTGGCGAAGAGGTGTGCGGAAGGAGACTCGTCTTTTCTGCCCGAGTGTCGTAACCCTGGGCTGTGTGTGCCTGCTTGTTTTAGAGCGTACCACACTCAAAATACTTTTTGGGAGCATCCTTGAGTGGTAAAGTGAACTGCCTGGTCTGTATTGTTTAAAAAAAAGTATTCTGTTTCAAGGATGGCATTAGTGCAATGTATTTAGTTTCAGATTTTGTGTTGGTAGATTTGTATCTATTTACAATTTGTGTGTTTTTTTTGTTTAAAAAAAAATCCTAAATGTGATGGCGGTGTGTGTAGGCTGGCGTTGTGCGTGGACTGGCGCTTGGCTGGCGGTGTGCGTGGACTGGCGCTTGGCTGGCGGTGTGCGTGGACTGGCGCTTGGCTGGCGGTGTGTGTTGACTGGCGCTTGGCTGGCGGTGTGTGTTGACTGGCGCTTGGCTGGCGGTGTGTGTTGACTGGCGCTTGGCTGGCGGTGTGCGTTGACTGGCGCTTGGCTGGCGGTGTGCGTGGATTGACGCTTGGTTGGTGGTGTGCGTGCACTGGCGCTTGGCTGGTGGTGTGTGTTGACTGGTGTTTGGCTGGCGGTGTGTGTTGACTGGTGCTTGGCTGGCGGTGTGCGTGGATTGGTGCTTGGCTGGCGGTGTGCGTGGACTGGCGCTTGGCTGGCGGTGTGCATGGACTGGTGCTCGGCTGGCGGTGTGTGAGTAGTGACTTGCTGCTGGTCACTAAACACACTGCTAACTGAGTGCCACTCCACATAATCCATCAGCTTGTGTGGTTGCTGTGTCAGGAATGTTGGCGTGTGAAAGTGATGGGCCCTTGAATGGCGCTGTCTGCTGGTGGAGTGTTGTAATGTGATGGGCCCGCGGCTGGCGGTGTGAATGGTTTTGTATGTGTCACACGTATGAAAGGTGTATGAATGGCCTGTAAAGAGGTTGGTGCCTTGTCATGGCTTTACAGCTCACGAGCTGTGAGTCAATGGTTCAGTTTCTCGCCCTTTCAATTATTAACAGTGCCTTTCATTTTTGTGAAATCACTTGTTAATACAATTGTATATACTGAACCATCACTCACCCTCGTGCCAAATCCAACCAGTATGTGTGTGTGCTTGAGGATTAGATGGCTGTGCAGTAATATTTGTCTTTCTGAAGCAGGGTGTACCTTGTCCCTTTTTGTGAATGTTGTAATGTGTTGTTTTTGTGCCTGGTTGTGTGAATGGTCTTGTGTGTATCACGTATGAAAGGTGTGTGAATGGCCTGTAAAGCGGTTGGTGCCTTGCTGTGGCTTTACAGCTCACAAGCTGCGAGTCATTGGTTTGGTTTTCTGTCCATTTAATTATTGACAGTGCATTTCATTTTTGTGAAATCTCTTGTTAATAACATTTTATATACTGAACCATCACTCGCCCTCGTGTTTGAGGAATAGATGGCTGTGCAGGAATCTGTCTTTTTAGTTTCTCTGCCAAGGTGTACATTCCATCTAAGAATAACCTACCACCTGTAGATATTGTCGTACACCCATGGGAGTTCATGGTGATGTCTCTCTTGTGAATTCCAAAAAGTTATTTTATCCACAATGTCCTGCAAACCTCAAAATGTCTGTCTCCTTTTCCTTGCAATATTGTGCCGAAATTCTCACGCTGTAGAAACAAACAACTAATTATGTCAAAACGATCTGGTTTTGCAAGGGGGGTCACCTGTGTTTTTGGCCCTGTGCTCGGCGGCCATCTAGGGAAACCTACCAAACCCACACATTTCTGAAAACTAGACACCCGGGGGCTTCCAGGGAGGTAAGGCTTGTGTGGATCCCCCAACGTTTCCTTACCCAGAATCCCCTGCAAACCTCATTTTTAACTGAAAAAATCACTTGTTTCACATATTTTTGTGTGGGAAAGTTGTGGCATCACTGGGCTCACTCACATTTCCCACCACCCAGCGTTCCCCCAGGTCTCCCGGTAAAAATGGTGCCTCACTTGTGTGGGAAGCCCAAGTACCCGCGACAGGCAAGGGACAAAAACGTAGTGAGGCGACATCAACATTGGCTATCAAAAAATGTTTTGGGCCCTTGCCTGTCGCGGGTACTTGGGCCTCCCAGACAAGTGAGGCACCATTTTTACCGGGAGTCCTGGGGGAACGCTGGGTGGTGGGAAATTTGTCTGAGCCCAGTGATGCCACAACTTTCCCACACAAAAATGTGTGAAAAAGGTGATTGTTGTCAGCTAAAATTGAGGTTTGCAGGGGATTCTGGGTAAGGAAACTTTGGGGGATCCACACAAGCCATACCTCCCTGGAAGCCCCCGGGTGTCTAGTTTTCAGAAATGTGTGGGCTTGGTAGGTTTCCCTAGGTGCCAGCAGAGCTAGGGTTCACAAACTACAGCTAGGCGCTTTGCCAAAAAAGGGTCAGTTTTCACTGCGAAATAGAAGTGTGCGTTTTGCGCCTTTTCCTGTCGCGGGCACTAGGCCGACCCGCACAAGTGAGGTACCATTTTTCTCGTAAGACTTTGGGGAACGCGGGTGGGTGGAAAATTGTGGATCCACGCAGATTCCATAACTTTACACCACAGAAATGTGGGGGAAATGTGGTTCTTTTGACAATTTTTAGGTTTGCAAGGGATTCTGGGTAACAGACCCTGGTGGGAGGCAGTCAAGTCACCCCAGCCTGGATTCCCCTGGGTGTCTAGTTTTCAAAAATGTATAGGTTTGCTAGGTCTCCCAAGGTGCCCGCAGAGCTAGGGTTAAAAAGCTACAGCTAGGCACTTTGCCAAAAAAGGGTCATTTTCCACTGCAAAATTGAGGTGTGACCACGTTGCATTTTGCGCCGTTTACTGTCGTGGGCACTAGGCCGACCTGCACAAGTGAGGTACGATTTTTCTCGTAAGACTTTGGGGAACGCGTGGTGGGTGGAAAATTGGGGTTCCACGCAGATTCCAGAACTTTCCACCACAGAAATGTGGGGAAAATGTGTTTTTTTTGTACACTTTTTTAGGTTTGCAAGGGATTCTGGGTAATAGAACCTGGTGGGAGGCAGCTAAGTCACCCCATCCTGGATTCCCCTGGGTGTGTAGTTTTCAAAAATGTATAGTTTAGCTACGTTTCCCTAGGTGCCGGCAGAGCTAGTGTTAAAAAAACTACAGTTAGACACATCGCAAAAAAAGGTTACATTTTCATTGTGAAAATGTGTTGTGTTCACGTTGGGTTTTGAGCCATTTCCTGTCGTGGGCACTATGCCTACCCACACAAGTGAGGTACCATTTTTATCGGGAGACTTAGGGTAATTCAGATTTGTAAAGCAACTGTTATTACCTATTGATTTTTGATTCATTTCTGCCTTCCATAGAAAGACACTGTGTAAAAAAGAAGTCTTTTTGAAAAATGACCAATAATTCTCATGCTAGTATGAGTATTCCCAAATTCGAAAATGTGCAAATATGTACTCTTTCTAAACTCTATAATTTGTTCCCATTTCAGAAGTACATAGGTGTCTTTCATACCGATTTTTCCATGTATACATTTTCCCGCAATAATTGCTATATACCCGGAACATAATAAAAAACCATTGCAAATTGCTGCTCAATTTTTGACTCTGGGTACGTCGGGTTCGTGGTGAACCTACAAGTCCTATATATCCCCACAACCAGGAAGGTCCAGCAGATGTAACGGTATATTGCATTCAAAGAGCTGTCATAATTAGAAAAAGTTACAGGTAAAAACGTTGACACAAAAGGCTGGTTTTTTTCAACTAATTTTCAATTTTTCCTATATTTATCTGTTAGTTTCTATAAAGAAACCTTGATGGATCTACACAAATGACCCCTTGCTGAATTCAGAATTTTGTCTACTTTTCTAAAATGTCTAGCTTTCCAGGATCCATTATTGCTTTCACACCCATTTCTACCATTAACTGGAAGGAGGTTGAAAGCACAAAATATAGTAAAAATAGGCTATGTCCCAGAAAAATGCCAAAACTGTGTAAAAAAAAATGTTGGTTTTCTGACAAAATTCTATCATTCCCTAAAAGCTGGGGAAACTGTGATTTCAGCCACACAAACCCTATTTTGATGCCATTTGCAGAGAAAAATCCAGACGCTTTCATTTGCAGCCTGTTTTTCCCATTCCCCCCCCCAAAAGAAATTTGCTGTATTTTGGCTAATTTCTGGGACCCCTCCAGGGGAATCCACAAACCCTGGGTACCTTTAGAATTCCCATAATGTTGGAAGAAAAGGACGCAAATTTGGCCTGGATACCTTATGTGGTCAAAAAGTTACAGGGGCCTAAGCACGCACTACCCCAAATAGCCCAAAAAAGGCTTAGCACAGGGGGGGGAAAAGGCCTAGAAGCGAAGGGGTTAAGTAACATAACATAACATTGTGAGAGGGGTACTACCCTTAAGGTACCACTGTAATCTAGAAACGTGTTATATAAGGGGTGGACAACTCTCAATATGTGGGTGTAACCAACTTGACAAGAATGTACTAGTAATTAAGCTTTATCACTGTTATTACATTTAAAATATGATATTAATGCCAGGGGGCTGGGGTGGCGTGTTTAGTAGGCTGCTGGCCAGCAGGGCAGATGACATGTCTTAGGGGTATCCATTCTTAAGGAGAGATGCCTTTATTGATGAAACCAGTTCACCTGTTCATAGATTGCTGTACAGATTTTACAAAGGCAGTACTTGAAAAGAGGTTATCTGAATGAGTGAAGTGGCTTCAAAATGGCTTAAAAAGTAAAGGTATCTGGCCATCACACTATAAAACATGTAGGTGAATACATTTCACATTTACTAGTAGTTTACATAATTTAAAAGGTAGGTTATATATAGGGGTGTTTTTGGGCGGGAAAGACACTCGCAGTGGTGGTCGTTAGGGTGGTGGGAGTTTTTAGCTGACATATTATCCAGTCAGGTAACATTGTGAGAGTTTATGAGGTTAGTTTTTTCGGCCTTAGTCAGGTAATATGACGAGTAATGAGGAAATTCGCAAAGCAATAAGTGTCCTTTGTGAGGTGGGTAGGGAGGACTTACAGAAGCCAGATGAAGCATGGGTGGGGTTGGAGGGGCCAAAAAGAAGGCAGCGCGTGGCCTTGAGTTGCGGTAGCTGCTTGTTTGTCGCGTCGGGCAAAGCAAAAAGTGTGTCTTTGAGTGAGGCAACAGTGAATATTTTGCCGGACAAAGAATGTACCTGAGGCAGCTCTCACCGTCTCCGGTCTCAGCTTTGACTCTGCGGGAGGAGGAGAGCGCAGCGCGAATTCAGCGTGCTGCCCCAGCCACTCGCCGGGGGCATTCTGTTGGAGGCACGGCAAGAGGGAAGGGAGGTGTCAGTTGGGCGGAGCTGGCAACGCATCTACCTCGTGGAAAAGGGAGGCGGGCCAGGAGCGCGGTCGCTAGGGAACTCAAGCTTTGAATGCTAAAAGAGGCGGGCCCCACTCCTGCGGCAGTGCTTAAGTTTTGTCTTGGCTGGCAGTGAAAATGTTTCCCATTCTCCCGGTCGGGCATATTTAATGGAGGCCGAACCGAGTTTTAAGTGTGTGCGCTTGTCATCAGTGCCTGCAGTCCAGGTGTCTGGCGGGGAGGAGGGGGACCTGCCTGCAAGGGAATTATTCTCTGCAACGCCTGCATTGATTATGAGGCAGCCCACACACGCTGTGGGGATGTTTTCATGCATTATGAGCCAAGTGACAGCGACATGGTTTCACAAGTCACAATTTTGGCTGAAAAGGAATTTTCTGTTGATGCATCTGTAGTGGATGGAAGGTTTTCTGGCAAGGCAGCTGAATACCAATAGTTTTTTAGGCAAGGTTTGCGGCCGTGTAATGAAGCCTTATTGGGTCAGCAAGTTCAGTACATGGGGGTGGATGGGCAAGGTGAACAGATCAATAAGGGCTGTGTTGTTAAGATGGGTCGGCGCTCGGGATCAACAGTGGATTCTCAAACTACTAGGGACCCTGTTAAAGAATCAAGTGGGCGGTTAGGACAGTGGGTATGGGTGGAATCACAAATAAGGTTTCAGCGGAGGGTAAGAGTAGCAAGTTGGTTAACAAGAGGGGCTTGGGCATAGGGGAGCAATCAGGTCAGAGCGACTTCAAAAGAAAGGCGTCAGTTAAAAAGTTGGCGGAATTGGCTGGCACAAGAGGATTTCAACAGAGCACGAGGCGGCTCTTGTACGTTGGCCCGAAGAAATGGGAAGATCTCGAGCAGCTTTTCCTTCACCGTCCAAACAGTTTAAACACATGTCGGCACCTCAATGTAGGTTATATGATGGTGGAGTGGGAGATGGGGAAAAAACAGGTGTGAGTGAGACTTGTGTGAGCGGTTAGGAAGAACAATTGGATTATGAATATGATAGTGAGGAATTAGAGGAGGGTGAGCTGAGAGATGGGGACTGTGGGGAACATGACAAAGTGCAATTGCAGAGGGATGGGGATCAGAGGGATTTGTCTGGACAAACCAGTGTTTTTAATATATTGCAGATGTCAAAAGCGGACTGTGCAATTGAACAAGAAGACACACAGACCAGACAACACAAAGACGACGTCAAGAAATTTCAAAGGCACTCATCACAATTGCCCAAAGGTAAGGCAGCGTGGCAAAAATCTGATAATGTGCGGAACATTTCAACAAGATCTATTGGTGTTGGTGGGGGTGATTTGGGTAATGATTTTGTCACTATCAAGCAGGGTGAAGTGCAATCTGAGGTTGTTGTTTAAAGTAAAGTTAAGGGTAACGTGCAAGAAGAAGGGAGCAGGAGTAAACAAAAGAAAGGGGTTGAGGTTGCAAAAGATGATCAGGATGAAGAGGAGGAAGATACAAATATTTACTTAAAAACTCCTGTATATGGGTATTGCAATGCCCCTAGGTTCTCACTTATCGAAGAAGACTAAGAATAGAATATGGAGACATGAGTTTGTTAATGTCTTTAAACTATATAGGGATATTCAGGCAAAAGAAGGCTCCAAGGAGGAAGAGTGGGAATTAGCTAAAAGACCTAGAGTTCCCGGAACAATAGAAAATTGGACATCTGCTTTCCTTATTTATGCGAGCATTTATTGTGAACGTCATCAAGACAGAGCAGTAGCTATGTTTAAGTACATAGACATAATACGAAAGGCACAAATGCATTTTGGTGGCTATGCTTGGTTAAGTTATGAAGAGGAGTTTAGAGCGAGGATTAGTATCTTTAAAGATTAACCATGGGGTGACATTGCCTCTGAATTATGGTTACAATGGATGTCTTCCTCTCACCCTCCAGCTACGACACATACAGCAAGTAGTTTACCGGTCACTTACCAGCCCTTTCAGTATCGCCCCGCCCAGTGTGGGGCGGGGTTATATGGGAGACGTCAGACACCAGTTGCAGGAGCATGCTGGAATTATAACAGAGGTTTTTGCAACAGGCAACTCTGCCATTACAAAAATGAGTGCTCGCAATGTGGGGAAAAATACCCGCTCACCGAATGTTTCGCGGGCTCAAGGTTTGGTGAGCAAGGGAGAGGGCAACGAGGGAGAGGTCAGTCATTTCAATTTACAGCAAAGGGCCCATATCCCAATTATACTTGAAGTATTGTCAAACTGGTTGAAGCTCTATCCAGACATAGAGACGGCATCCAGATTGTTTTAGGGCTTCAAAGAGGGTTGTAAAATTGGTTATTAGGGGCCTAGGCAGAAGCGTTGGTCAAACAACTTAAAACCTGCTAAAGATCTTCCACAAGTAGTTCAGCCGAAGCTAAACTCAGAAGTAGCAGCAGGTAGAATAGCTGGCCCATTTTTTACGGTGTCCGCTTGTTAATCTGATCATTTCTTCTCTGGGAGTTGTACCCAAGAAAGCTGTTGGGGAATATCGTCTAATACATCATAAGGCCTATCGGTTAATGATTTTATTTCCCAATCGGATTCAAGTGTGTCTTATGCATCGGTGGATGATGCATTGAAATTGGTCAGGTCAGCTGGGAAACAGCGGAATTGGTAAAAGCGATAACCAGTCAGCATTTAGACTTCTGCCCATACATCCTTCTGATTTTGAATTATTAGGCATGCATTTCAATTGTTCATTTTATGCAGATAAAGTACTCCCTATGGGTTGCTCAATATCCTGCGCCCTAGTTGAGACATTTAGCACTTTTTTTACAATGGTGCTTTACACAGTTTATTGGGCACAATCTGGTTTATCACTATCTAGCTGATTTCATGTTCCTAGGTGAAAGGAACACTGACCATTGCAGGAAGGCATTACAGAATTTTCAGGACATGGCTCAAGAGCTTGGTGTACCGTTGGCCCCAGATAAAACTGAAGGTCCAAGCACAAGGTTCACTTTCCTGTGAATCGAAAGAGGTACGGTGGACATGTTAGCCAGGCTACCGGTTGAGAAGGTCACAGAGATAAGGTCTTTCTTGTTGTCAGTAGTCGAGGAAAAGAAAGTGGGACACAGAAAGGTACAGAGATTAATGGATTACTTGAATTTTGGTGTAGAGTGGTCAGGGTGGGCAGAACTTTTTGTAGGCGTTTGGGCATGTTCATGTCCGGTGCCTGTCTCCCTCATCACAGAGTAAGCATATCCATGGGTATTCGGGCTAACCTGCACATTTGGCTGAAGTTTCTTGCGAATTTTAACGGAGTATCTTTGTACTTTGTCGAAGAAGACATGATCTGGCAGATACAAATATTCTCTGACACGTCAGGTGCAAAAGGTTTTGGTTTGTTTTAGGAAGGTCGTTGGTGCGCTGAAAGTTAGCCTGTACAGTGGTTGAAGCAGGGGCGCAGCATAGCCTTTCTAGAGTTCTTCCCATTGATTGTAGCATTGTTTGTCTGGGGGGACGAATTCAGAAACAGATCAGTTCTTTTCAATGTGGACAACATGGCTGTCGTTGATTTAATTAACAAACAGAAAGCGAAGGACCTGAGAGATCTGCGTCTCTTACGTGCTTTTATGCTCAAATGTTTACAACTTAACATTGTATTTAAGGCTAGGCACATTCCTGGTACTAATAACAGTATAGCAGACTCTCTGTCTCGATTTCAGTGGCAGAAATTTCGCAATCTGGTGCCAGGGGCGGACACCAACAAGAGTCAGATCCCACAAAAAGTTTGGGCCTGGGGGGATTGAGGATAGTCGAGCTCGTGGAAAAATCAACAGCCTCATCAACAAGAACAAGTTATCGGCAAGCATGGAAAGAATTCCTAAGTTATGGTAACATCGATGCTGGGCGTGGGATTGTAGTGGAAAGGGAACAACTCTTATTAGGTTTTGTGCTGCATTTGATCAACAAGGGGTTATCACACACCACGATTGCAGGAAAATTAGATGGAATTTCCTCTTATGGGTAGTTGTGGTGAGGTCAGGATCCAGTGGAGGGAGTACTGGTGAAGAACATTTTAAAAGGTCTAAGCAGGGAACAAAGTATCAAAAAACGGTTCAGAGAACCAGTGACTTTTGATTTACAACAACAAATGTTATTACAGTTGCCTTTTTGTTGCTATGACGAATTTGAATTTTTCAAGTTTAGGTTAGCCATGCTGTGGTTGTTTTTTGGTGCATTTAGGGCCTCTGAGTTGTTGGGTTTAAGAAGTCAGGCGGGCATCCGTAGTGATGAGATATTTCTGGAACAGCAAAGAATAAGGATCTGGTTTAGGGCATTCAAGACGGATCAAATAGGCAGGGGGAAATGGGTATCTTTGAGCAAAAGTGGGGTGGTGGGTTGTTGCCCCGTGGAGGAATGGGGAAATTTTCAAAGTTTTGGATTTTTCAAAGCAGGGGAAATTTTTTGTCATGCAAATGGGAGAAGGATCACTAAAGCACAGTTATTAGCAGTATTGAGAAAGGCTTTTAGCAGGTTGGGAAAAGATCATATGTGTTTTGGCACTCATTCATTCCGTATTGGGGCAGCTATGGAGGCTGCACGACTGGGATGGTCATAGTCTGATATTCGCAGCATTGAAAAACGGAAACCAAAATGCTGTGAAAGATATGTTAGAAAATAATTGTATCTATATATTTCCTGTTGCTATCATTTGTTTTTCTCTTTAGGTTGTGTGCAAGGGCCGGTCTCCGGAAAAATGAACACTTGGATAGTGTGACATTCCTTTATAAAATGGGCAGCTATACACGCTGAACGGCAAATTTATGGCAGATCTCTTGGACTCCCTAGTAGCAGGCATGAGGTGGTATGGAGGAGGAAAGGCGGAATGCGTTGGGGGGCTTATTTAATACATTGACCGAAATGTGCTCAAAAAGGGGTTGTCCTGATGTGTTAGTTATTCACTTAGGTGAAAATGATTTAGTAAATTTATCGGGTCTGTCATTAATAAAACAAATGAAATTGGATTTGGCTGTTATAAAGAATAACTGGGGTGGTACATGTATAATTTGGACTGAAATTATAACTCATCAACATTGGAGGGGAGCGAGAAGCCATGAGCAATCGAAAAAGCAAGATGTAAACTCAACAGGGCAATGAAAGATTTCTGCGGCACTATGGGGATTACAGTACTGTCTCATGGCAATATAAAAAGAACTGAGGAGCATCTAATTTGTGATGATGGCGTTCATTTCTCTCAAATGGGACTAGCATATTATTTATTGGAATTAAAAGATTTGTTGGCAAAACTATGGAAAGAAAATTTATGCTGCTCCAGCAAAATTTTATAAAGATGCTATATTCATCGATATGGGGTGGGGACAGGATAACTCTTCGGTTTTCTTGGGTGGTGGGTTTTTTGGGGGAGGGGTGGACAGTCTGGAGCCGGCTTACCCATCCCTCGGGGGGAGGGGGGAGGACAGGACACAGGGGATGGGAAGAAAAATGAGGGGGCTTGCAATGACATGAGTGCTGTTCTTTTGAGGATGCTCGATGACCATGGGGTTTTGTTCTTGAAGCTATGTTGAGCTAATTTGAGGATTTAGGTATTTTAAGTTATTAGTATTTTGATTTGTTAATGCTGCTTACATAAAAGTTATGAAATGCAGCTGTGACCTTTTTTGCTAAAATAAAGAAGTACTGGGCTGTGATTTATTGTGCAAGGGGGGACCCAGGGGGTGCTTGGCACGAGCCGGTCTCCCCCTGGGTGTTTTCGCGCAATGGAGCAGGCAACAGGTAATCAGCACACTGGGTCAATGGAATAAATGTAGTGGGGAGTGGCCCCTTGGGCAAGGGTTGCTCCCCTTTGGGGAGCATTAATTTGCCCGTTTTTGCCACCCTGAGGGGCAGTACCAAAGGGGATGATGGATGGAGCGCTTGAGTAAATCAAACACTCACCCCCCAGTCAACTGATCTGGGTTTAATCCATCATCAATCTTTAGCTCACTCCACCACCCCAGTTCAGACATGGCCATCCGAACTGCCAAGCCATGTCTTCCCTGGACCGTAAACAACCATCCTGGGATCGGTTTCTGGCTAATTAGCCGTCATCAGCCATGCTAGCTTTAGTTCAGTGGCAAAGTGAGCAAGGGACCCACGTCTGGGCATACCCTGCCAACTTGGGGCGAACAAAGCGCACAGGGTCAGACTGATTTGCATATGGCCATATCTGAACTCGGGTGGTGGAGTGAGCTAAAGAATGATGATTGTTTAAACCCAGATCAGTTGACTGCGGGTGAGTGTTTGATTTGCTCAAACGCTCCGTCCATCATCCCCTTTGATATCACCCTGAGGGGCAGATCGCCTGATTTCTTTTTTTTTTTTGTAGGGCCACTAGGCCACCAGGGTTTTTTTTAATGTTTGGGAGCGGCCCCTTGGACATGGGTCACTCCCCTTTATGGGAGGATGATTGTGGCCATTTCTGCCCTCTTTGGGTGGCAGTATGTTTTTAGGCCCATCTCAGAAGCCACTAGACACCAGGGTTTTTTAAAATGTTGTGTTGGGGAGTGGCCGCAAGGGTTGCTCCCCTTTTACGGGGGTGAATATTTAATTTATACTCTTAGGTCCACCTACCCCTTATCTTGGCTGGTGGATTGTGTGTGGACTGGTGCATTATTTGCATATGAGATTGTAATGTTTTTTTCTCTTTATTCTAGTGTAAAGCTTTTGATTCCCGTTTGCGGTTTCGACAGTGGTTGTTCTGCAATTTTTTTGTAAGTGGTGTCATAATGGCAGCATATTTAGTTCATGTTTTGAGCATGAAATTCTTTGCGATGTGTTTTGCATGGTCTTATGTGTAATTTCTTTTCTCTTTCTTTTTTAGTGGGATATTGTTGATCCATACTGTGTCTGTGCAGAGTAGGTGGTGGTGAGTTTAGCTGCCTCTGGCAAGTGAGTGGTATCGTTTTGGAGTATATATATATGTTTTTGATAAAGGTGCTTTTTGTTTATTTCTTATTTTACAAAGTGTTTGTTGTTGTTGACTTGTTTGACAAGTTACCTTTATTAGTAAGCATTATGGCTAGCCGTAGAATGACTGCTCAACAGGTGGTTGGTATGCTTCTTGAATCTTCCTCTGAGCAGGATTATGAGACTGACAGCGTCCAAGGGAGAGGAGGGAGGGGAAGATTCTGGCAGTGAGTTTTCTCTCCAAATGGAATCATCGGATGATGAAGTTTCTCCCAGTGCAGAAGAAGGTACTCTTGGTGTGGATGAAGCAACTCGCAGTGCCGATGAAGTGCCTGATTTAGAGGAGGATACTGCTGTGTCGATGGTGCAAGAGGCATCTGGATTGCAGGCTGAGGCTGTTAGGCTTCCTACTGGAAGTGCTGGACTCTGGGTTGATCCAAACAGGGTGCAGCCGGTGCTGCCTGCCTTTAGTGGTGATGCAGGGTGTAGAGTGGATTGTGAACATTTTTTGCCTATACTGTTTTTTCAGTTTTTTCAGTTGTTTATGGATGATGTATTTTTGGGTGAGATTGTTGAGCAGACTAATTTGTATGCTGAACAGTTTTTGAGGGACAACAGTGACAAACTTAGGCCCCACTCTAGAGCTACCCGGTAGACTCCCACAAATCTGGAAGAGATGACGTTTTTGGGTTTGACTTTATTGATGGGTTTGATAAGGTAGCCGTCCCTGGCTTCATATTGGTCTACCAGTCCCTTGATGGCAACAGCCATATGTCCTGCAGTTATGACTCCGGATCGGTATCTACTTTTGCTACGTATGTTGCATTTTGTTGATAATTCTTTGGCGTTGCCACGTTTTCACCCTGACTGTGACCGTCTTTTTAAGATTCGGCCTGTTCTCGATCACTTTGTAGATCGATTTTCAGAGATCTATGGTCAGGCAAAGAAATATCTATTGATGAGTCTTTGGTCTTGTTCAAGGGCCTTTTGGTTTTTAGGCAGTACATCCCCGGCAAGAGGGCATGCTATGGAATTAAGCTGTATATGTTGTCTGAGAGTAGGACAGGATATGTTTTTAATTTCTGTGTGTACACTGGTAGAGATTCTACTATTGACCCCCTAGGTTGTCCGTCCACTTTTGGAGTTTCAGAGACAATTGTGTGGGATCTTGTTAGAAGACTGTTTAACAAAGGCCACCATTTTTACCTTGATAACCTCTACACTGCTGTGCAATTGTTTAAGGAATTGTTTAAAGTGGACACTTTTGCATGTGGCACAATCCGCTCTAACCGTAAAGGTTATCCAAAAGAGCTTGTTTGCAACAAACTTCAGAGGGGACAGTGCAGTTCCTTGCGTAGTGATGAACTATGAGCTGTGAAATTTGTGGACAGGAGGGATGTGTACATGCTGACTACCATCCATGATGAGAGTACTTCACCTGTGCCTGTTTGGGGTCAAGTTGCTGAAGTGCGCAAACCTGTGTGCATTCTAGACTACAAGAAGCACATGGGCGGTGTTGACCGAGTAGATCAGAGGTTGGAACCTTACACTGCTATTCGTAAAGCTTATGTTTGGTATAAGAAGTTGGCCATTCATCTCTTCAACTTAGCAACTTTCAATGCTTTTGTTGTGTTCAAGGAGTGTTCTCCTGGGTCAAAGTTGACATTTGTTCAGTTTCAGCACTCTGTCATAGGCAGCCTTGTTGTTGTGGAACAGGCAAGTGTTCCTAGAGTTGGAGTGGTGGAGGATGTGGCTCAATTGAAAGATCGCCACTTTCCTGATTACATTCCTCCCACATCCTCTAGTTTCAGATTTTGTGCTAGTAGATTTGTATCTATTTGCAATTTGTTTGTGTTTTTTTTTTGTTTAAAAAAAATCCTAAATGTGATGGCGGTGTGTGTAGGCTGGCGTTTGGCTGGCGTTGTGCGTGGACTGGCGCTTGGCTGCCGGTGTATGACTGGTTCTTGGCTGCCGGTGTGTGTTGACTGGTTCTTGGCTGGCGGTGTGCTTGGACTAGCGCTTGGCTGGCGGTGTTCGTGGACTGGTGCTTGGCTGGCGGTGTTCGTGGACTGGTGCTTGGCTGGTGGTGTGTGTTAACTGGCGCTTGGCTGGCGGTGTGCGTTGACTGGTGCTTGGCTGGCGGTGTGCCTGGACTGGTGCTTGGCTGGCGGTGTTCGTGGACTGGTGCTTGGCTGGTGGTGTGTGTTAACTGGCGCTTGGCTGGCGGTGTGCGTTGACTGGTGCTTGGCTGGCGGTGTGCGTTGACTGGTGCTTGGCTGGCGGTGTGCGTGGATTGGTGCTTGGCTGGCAGTGTGCGTGGATTGGCATTTGGCTGGCATTGTGCGTGGACTTGCGCTTGGTTTGCGATGTGCGTGGACTGATGCTTGGCTGGCGGTGTGCGTGGATTGGCGTTTGACTGGCATTGTGCGTGCACTGGCGCTTGGCTGGCGGTGTGCGTGGACTGGCGCTTGGCTGGTGGTGTGTGAGTAGTGACTTGCTGCTGGTCACTACACACACTGCTAGCTGAGCGCCACTCCACGCAATCCATTAGCTTGTGTGGTTGCTGTGTCAGGAATGTGGGCGTGTGAAAGTGATGGGCCCTTGAATGGCGCTGTCTGCTGGTGTGAGTGTTGTAATGTGATGGGCCCGCGGCTGGCAGTGTGAATGGTTTTGTATGTGTCACAGGTATGAAAGGTGTATGAATGGCCTGTAAAGAGGTTGGTGCCTTGTCGTGGCTTTACAGCTCACGAGCTGTGAGTCAGTGGTTCAGTTTCTCTTCCTTTCAATTATTAACAGTGCATTTCATTTTTGTGAAATCACTTGCTAATAGAATTGTACATACTGAACCATCACTCACCCTCGTGCCAAATCCAACCAGTATGTGTGTGTGCTTGAGGATTAGATGGCTGTGCAGTAATGTTTGTCTTTTTTGTCTTTCTGAAGCAGGGTGTACCTTGTCCCTTTTTGTGAATGTTGTAATGTGTTGGTTTCGTGCCTGGTGGTGTGAATGTCGCGTGTGTATCACATATGAAAGGTGTGTGAATGGCCTGTAAAGCGGTTGGTGCCTTGCCTTGGCTTTACAGCTCACGAGCTGCGAGTCACTGGTTCATTTTTTTGTCCATTTAATTATTGACAGTGCATTTCATTTTTGTGAAATCTCTTGTTAATAACATTTTATATACTGAACCATCACTCGCCCTCGTGCCAAATCCAACCAGTATGTATGTGTGTGTGTTTTGAGGAGTAGATGGCTGTGCAGGAATCTTTCTCTTTTTAATCTCTGCCAAGGTGCACATTCCATCTAAGTTTAACCTACCAACTGTAGATATTGTTGTAAACCCATGGGAGGAGTACATGGTGACGTCTCTCTTGTGAATTCCAAAAAGTAATTTTACCCACAATTTCCTGCAAACCTCAAAAGTCTGTCACATTTTCCTTGCAATATTGTGCCAAAATTCTCACGCTGCAGAAATAAACAACTAATTATGTCAAAACGATTTGCTTTTGCAAAGGGGGTCACCTGGGTTTTTGGACCCGTGCGCGGCGGCCATCTAGGGAAACCTACCAAACCCACACATTTCTAAAAACTAGACACCCGGGGGCCTCCAGGAAGGTATGGCTTTCGTGGTTCCCCCAACGTTTCCTTACCCAGAATCCCTTGCAAACCTCAATTTTAGCTGACAACAATCACCTTTTTCACACATTTTTGTGTGGGAAAGTTGTGGCATCACCGGGCTCAGACAAATTTCCCACCACCCAGCGTTCCCCCAGGACTCCCGGTAAAAATGGTGCCTCACTTGTCTGGGAGGCCCAAGTACACGCGACAGGCAAGGGCCCAAAACATTTTTTGATAGCCAATGTTGATGTCGCCTCACTGCGTTTTTGGCCCTTTTTTTCACACATTTTTGTGTGGGAAAGTGTGGCATCACTGGGCTCACACACATTTCCTACCACCCAGCATTCGCCCAGGTCTCCCGATAAAAATGGTGCCTCGCTTGTGTGGGAGGCCCAAGTACCCGCGACAGGCAAGGGCCCAAAAGCTAATGATGCGACATCAAAATTGCCTATCTCAAAACCACCTGGTTTTCCAAGGGGGGTCACCTGGGTTTTTGGCCCTGTGCTCGGCGGCCATCTAGGGAAACCTACCAAACCCACACCTTTCTAAAAATTAGATACGCGGGGGCCTCAATGGAGGTATTACTTGCGTGTATCCCCCAACGTTTCCTTACCCAGAATCCCTTGCAAACCTCAATTTTAGCTGAACAAATCAATTTTTTCACACATGTTTGTGTGGGAAAGTGTGGCATCACCGGGCTCACACAAATTTCCTACCACCCAGCATTCCCCCAGGTCTCCCAATAAAAATGGTGCCTCACTTGTGTGGGAGGCCCAAGTACCCGCGACCTGGAAGGGCCCAAAACCTTTTTTTGATAGACAATGTTGATGTTGCCTCAAAACGTTTTGGGCCCTTGCCCAAATGTGTGAAAAAGTGATTTTTTTCAGCTAAAATTGAGGTTTGCAAGGGATTCTGGGTAAGGAAACGTTGGGGGATACACGCAAGCCATACCTCCCTGGAAGTCCCCGGGAGTCTAGTTTTAAGAAATGTGTGGGTTTGGTAGGTTTCCCTAGGTACCGGCAGAGCTAGGGTTAAAAAACTACAGCTAGGCACTTTGCCAAAAAAGGGTAATTTTTCACTGCGAAATTGAGGTGTGACCACGTTGCGTTTTGCGCAGTTTCCTGTCGCGGGCACTAGGCCGACCCACACAAGTGAGGTACCATTTTTCTCGGAAGACTTTGGGGAACGCGGGGGGGGTGATATTTGTGGATCTACGCAGATTCCAGAACTTTCCACCACAGAAATGTTGGGAAAATGTTCTTTTTTTTAATGATCTTTTAGGTTTGCAAGGGATTCTGGGTAACCGAACCTGTTGGGAGGCAGTCAAGTCACCCCAATCTTGGATTCCCCTGGGTGTCTAGGTTTCAAAAATGAATAGGTTTGCTAGGTTTCCCTAGGTGCCGGCAGAGCTAGGGTTCAAAAACTAAAGCTAGGCACTTTGCCAAAAAAGGGTCATTTTTCACTGCGAACCTGTGGTGTGACCACGTTGCGTTTTGCCCCGTTTCCTGTCGCGGGCACTAGGCTGACCCACACAAGTGAGGTACCATTTTTCTGGGAAGACTTTTGGGAACGCGGGGTGGGTAGAAATTTGTGGATCCACGCAGATTCCAGAACTTTCCACCACAGAAATGTGGGGAAAATGTGTTTTCTTTGGACAATTGTTTAGGTTTGCAAAGGATTCTGGGTAGCAGAACCTGGTGGGAGGCAGTCAAGTCACCCCATCCTGTATTCCCCTCGGTGTCTAGTTTAAAAATATTTATAGGTTTGCTAGGTTTCCCTAGGTGCCGGCAGAACTAGTGTTAAAAAACTACAGCTAGGCACTTTGCAAAAAAAGGGTAAATTTTCCTTCTGAAAATGTGGTGTGTTCACGTTGGGTTTTGAGCCATTTCCTGTCATGGGCACTATGCCTAACCACACAAGTGAGGTACCATTTTTATCGGGAGACTTAGGGTAGTTCAGGTTTGTAAAGCAACTGTTATTACCGATTGATTTGTGATGCATTTCTGAATTCCAAATGAAAGACATTGCGTAAAAAAGAAGTCATTTTGAAAAATGACCGATAATTCTCATGCTAGTATGAGTATTCCCAATTTCGAAAATGTGCAAATATGTATTGTTTCCGGGTAGGTCGCTCCCCACGCCGCGACAGCGAGTGCCACCTCTGCCCCCGGCCCCCCTGGTTACTGCTGCCCCTGAGCGTGAGTGTGCCCTTGTTGCCTGAGCAAGTGCTTTCCTTTTGCCTTCTGTACCCCTGGTTGTCTGTGCGAGTGTTTTCCTTTTTTGCCTTCTGTACCCCTGGTTGTCTGTGCGAGTGTTTTCCTTTTTTGCCTTCTGTACCCCTGGCTGTTGAGCGAGTGTTCTCCTTTTTTGCCTTTTGTACCCCTGTTTGCCTGTGTGTACCCCCCTCGCCGTGCCCGTCGCCTTTTTTCTGCCTCGTTTTCTCGATCGCTTTTTCCTTGTTTTTTCCCGCCTTTTGCGGCCCTTGCCGCTCCATTCCCTCTCCCGCTTTTCTCGCCGTTTTTGCCCGCATCCCATTGGCCCCTACCCTCCCGCCACCCGCCTCCCAGCTGACCCCTCCTCCCAGCTAGCCTTAAATGGCGGCCGCTGCGCGACGTAGGTAAGCGACCCTTGACCTCCGGGTAGGTCGCTCCCCACGCCGCGCCAGCGAGCGCCACCTCTGCCCCCGGCCCCCCTGGTTACTGCCCCTGAGCGTGAGTGTGCCCTTGTTGCCTGAGCGAGTGCTTTCCTTTTGCCTTCTGTACCCCTGGTTGTCTGTGCGAGTGTTTTCCTTTTTTGCCTTCTGTACCCCTGGTTGTCTGTGCGAGTGTTTTCCTTTTTTGCCTTCTGTACCTCTGGCTGTTGAGCGAGTGTTCTCCTTTTTTGCCTTTTGTACCCCTGTTTGCCTGTGTGTACCCCCCTCGCCGTGCCCGTCGCCTTTTTTCTGCCTCGTTTTCTCGATCGCTTTTTCCTCGTTTTTTTCCCGCCTTTTGCGGCCCTCGCCGCTCCATTCCCTCTCCCGCTTTTCTTGCCGTTTTTGCCCACATCCCATTGGCCCCTACCCTCCCGCCACCCGCCTCCCAGCTGACCCCTCCTCCCAGCTGGCCTTAAATGGCGGCCGCTGCGCGACGCAGGTAAGCGACCCTTGACCTCTGGGTAGGTCGCTCCCCACTCCGCGACAGCGAGCGCCACCTCTGCCCCCGGCCCCCCTGGTTACTGCTGCCCCTGAGCGTGAGTGTGCCCTTGTTGCCTGAGCGAGTGCTTTCCTTTTGCCTTCTGTACCCCTGGTTGTCTGTGCGAGTGTTTTCCTTTTTTGCCTTCTGTACCCCTGGTTGTCTGTGCGAGTGTTTTCCTTATTTGCCTTCTGTACCGCTGGCAGTTGAGCGAGTGTTCTCCTTATTTGCCTTTTGTACCCCTGTTTGCCTGTGTGTACCCCCCTCGCCGTGCCTGTCGCCTTTTTTCTGCCTCGTTTTCTCGATCGCTTTTTCCTCGTTTTTTCCCGCCTTTTGCGGCCCTCGCCGCTGCATTCCCTCTCCCGCTTTTCTCGCCGTTTTTGCCCGCATCCCATTGGCCCCTACCCTCCTGCCACCCACCTCCCAGCTGACCCCTCCTCCCAGCTAGCCTTAAATGGCGGCCGCTGCGCGACGCAGGTAAGCGACCCTTGACCTCCGGGTAGGTCGCTTCCCACGCCGCGACAGCGAGCGCCACCTCTGCCCCCGGCCCCCCTGGTTACTGCTGCCCCTGAGCGTGAGTGTGCCCTTGTTGCCTGAGCGAGTGCTTTCCTTTTGCCTTCTGTACCCCTGGTTGTCTGTGCGAGTGTTTTCCTTTTTTGCCTTCTGTACCCCTGGTTGTCTGTGCGAGTGTTTTCCTTTTTTGCCTTCTGTACCCCTGGCTGTTGAGCGAGTGTTCTCCTTTTTTGCCTTTTGTACCCCTGTTTGCCTGTGTGTACCCCCCTCGCCGTGCCCGTCGCCTTTTTTCTGCCTCGTTTTCTCGATCGCTTTTTCGTCGTTTTTTCCCGCCTTTTGCGGCCCTCGCCGCTCCATTCCCTCTCCCGCTTTTCTCGCCGTTTTTGCCCGCATCCCAGTGGCCCCTGCCCTCCCGCCAACTGCCTCCCAGCTGACCCCTCCTCCCAGCTAGCCTTAAATGGCGGCCGCTGCGCGACGCAGGTAAGCGACCCTTGACCTCCGGGTAGGTCGCTCCCCACGCCGCGACAGCGAGCGCCACCTCTGCCCCCGGCCCCCTGGTTACTGCTGCCCCTGAGCGTGAGTGTGCCCTTGTTGCCTGAGCGAGTGCTTTCCTTTTGCCTTCTGTACCCCTGGTTGTCTGTGCGAGTGTTTTCCTTTTTTGCCTTCTGTACCCCTGGTTGTCTGTGCGAGTGTTTTCCTTTTTTGCCTTCTTTACCCCTGGCTGTTGAGCGAGTGTTCTCCTTTTTTGCCTTTTGTACCCCTGTTTGCCTGTGTGTACCCCCCTCGCCGTGCCCGTCGCCTTTTTTCTGCCTCGTTTTCTCGATCGCTTTTTCCTCGTTTTTTCCCGCCTTTTGCGGCCCTCGCCGCTCCATTCCCTCTCCCGCTTTTCTCGCTGTTTTTGCCCGCATCCCATTGGCCCCTACCCTCCCTCCACCCGCCTCCCAGCTGACCCCTCCTCCCAGCTAGCCTTAAATGGCGGCCGCTGCGCGACCGCGCCGCTGGCGCGTCGAAGGCGCGTCTAAGGCAAGCCCGTCTGCGCCCGTCCGTGCCAGGACCGCGCCCAGCGCCCGAACCCCTGGCCCCCCCTACCCCCGCCAGACCTACGACCCCACCACCCTCACCACCATCAACCCCGGCCGCACGCCGGCTGCTACCGCACCACCCCGAAACGAACCCACGGACCCTTCACCTGCAGCAGCTGCCGCTTTACCTGCCTACGGACTGACACCGCTCCCGTCAAGACCGACTCCCCCGGAAGCAATCTCCACTGCATCCTGGTCAACACCCGATCCGTCCACAGACACGCCATCGAACTATGGAACCTCATCAACTCAACAAACCCGGACATCGCCTTCCTCACCAAGACCTGGATGAACCCCTCCTCGGCACCCGACATCGCCATAGCCATCCCCGACGGCTACAAAATCATCCGAAAAGACCGCACCAACCGCATCGGAGGAGGCGTCGCCATCGCACACAAAAGCTCCATCCGTATCTTGACCCACATCGACGACTCAAAACCCAACGCCGAATGCCTCCACTTCGCGATCCACAGCGACCCCAAGACCACCCTCAGAGGCACCCTCATGTACAGACCACCAGGACCACGCACCAAGTTCAGCGAAGACATCGCAGACTTCATCAACCCTCATGCACTCTCGTCCACCAACTACATCCTCCTAGGGGACCTCAACTTTCACCTGGAGAACCACACCGACAACAACACCACAGCCTTACTGGACTACCTCGCCAACCTAGGACTGAAACAGCTAGTCAACACCCCCACCCACCACGCCGGACACACGCTCGACCCCATCTTCTCCTCCAGCAAACACATCTCCTTCAGCCACACCACCGAACTCACCTGGTCGGACCACAGCTGTGTCCACTTCCAGAAGACCACCATGCACCACCACACCCAGCAACCACCCAGAAGACACTGGAATCGAGTCACCACAGAACAGCTCACATCGACCCTCTCCCAGAACCAACCCACCAGCACCACTAACCCCAACGAAGCCGCCAACAACCTCACGAGCTGGATCTCAGACTGCGCCAACCTCCTGGCCCCCCTGAAGACCCAAGCTAACACCAACAACCACAAGAAAAACTCCTGGTTCACCACCGACCTCAAGGACTCCAAAAAAGAATGCCGCACCCTCGAGAAGACTTGGCGCCTCAACCAGACCGAGTAGAACATGTCAGCCCTCAAGAACGCCACCCGCCAACACCACCAGCGCCTCCGCGCCGCACGAAAATCAGCCTACCAGAACAGACTAGACAACAACGCCCACAACAGCAAGGAACTCTTTGGCATCGTCAAAGAGCTCTCCAACCCCGACGCAGAAAACAACTCCATCCCTCCCTCACAGGACCTCTACGACTCCCTCGCAGCCTTCTTCCACCACAAAATCACCGACATATACAACAGCTTCACCACTACCAACACGAACCCACCCCCAGAACCCGCCACCGACATCACCACCATCCTCACTTGGAACCCAACCACCACCGAGGAAACCACCCGCGTCATGAACTCGCTCCACTCTGGATCTCCATCCGACCCCTGCCTACACCACATCTACAACAAAGCCGACAACATCGTCGCACCCCACCTCCGAGACGTCATCAACGCATCTCTCACCTCCGCCACCTTCCCAGAGAGCTGGAAACACGCAGAGCTCAACGCCCTCTTAAAGAAACCAACAGCAGACCCCACCGAACTCAAAAACTTCCGGCCCATCTCTCTCCTACCGTTCCCCGCCAAAGTGATTGAGAAAATCGTCAACGCTCAACTCACCACCGCCTTGGAAACCAACGACTCACTCGACCCCACACAGTTCGGCTTCAGAGCTAACCACAGCACCGAAACCGCCCTCATCGCAGCCACGGACGACATCAGATCCCTGACCGACAAGGGAGAAACCGTGGCCCTCATACTCCTGGACCTCTCTGCAGCCTTCGACACGGTCTGCCACCGTACCCTGATACACCGCCTCAGCAACGCCGGCATCAGAGGCAAGGCCCTGGAATGGATCATCTCCTTCCTCTCCGGAAGAACTCAGAGAGTCCGCCTCCCCCCCTTCAGATCTACAGCCACGGAGATCATCTGCGGCGTCCCCCAAGGATCCTCCCTCAGCCCCACCCTCTTCAACATTTACATGACCCCCCTGGCGAACATCGCACGAAAACACGGACTCGACCTCATATCCTACGCCGACGACACCCAGCTCATCTTATCCCTCACCAACAACCCCACCTCAGCAAGGACCAGACTACACGAAGGCATGAAGGAAGTAGCGAACTGGATGACAGACAGCAGGCTGAAACTGAACACAGAGAAGACGGAGGTTCTCATCCTCGGCCCTACACCCTCCGCCTGGGATGACTCCTGGTGGCCTCCCGCCCTAGGCAGCACTCCCCAACCCACCGACCACGCACGCAACCTCGGCTTCATCCTGGACTCATCCCTCTCCATGTCCAGACAGGTCAACTCGGTGACCTCGGCATGCTTCAACACCCTCCGCATGCTCCGCAAGATCTTCCGCTGGATCCCCACCGATACCAGAAAGACCGTCACCCACGCCCTCATCACCAGTCGCTTGGACTACGGGAACACTCTGTACGCCGGCATCACCATCAAGCTGCAGAGGAAACTTCAACGGATCCAGAACGCTGCCGCACGACTCATCCTGAACGTACCCAGCCACCACCACATCTCCGGACACTTGAAGAAACTTCACTGGCTCCCAATCAACAAGAGGATCACCTTCAGACTCCTCACCCACGCACACAAAGCCCTTCACAACCTCGGACCAAAACTCATCAACCACCGCGTCTCCTACACTCCTCCGCGCACCCTACGCTCAACCGGACATGCCCTGGCAGCCGTACCTCGCATCCGCAAAGCCACCGCCGGAGGAAGATCCTTCTCTTTCCTGGCAGCAAAGACCTGGAACTCTCTGCCCAGCAACCTTCGCGCCATACCTGCCCACCTCTCCTTCAGGAGGCAGCTCAAGACCTGGCTCTTTGAGCACTGACCCCCCCCCCCCCCCCCTCCCCCCCAGCGCCTTGAGACCCTCACGGGTGAGTAGCGCGCTTTATAAATGTGATTGATTGATTGATTGATTTCTAAACTCTATAATTTGTTCCCATTTCAGAAATACATAGATGTCTTTCATACCGATTTTTCCATGTATGCATTTTCCCACAATTATTGCTATATACCCGGTACATAATAAAAAGCCATTGCAAATTGCTGCTCAGTTTTTGACTCTGGGTTCGTCGGGTTCTTGGTGAACCTACAAGTCTGTAACGGTATATTGGTTTCAAAGAGCTGACATAATTAGAAGAAGTTACAGGTGAAAACGTTGACACAAAAGGCTGTTTTTTTCAACTAATTTTCAATTTATCCTATATTTAACTGTTAGTTTCTATAAAGAAACCTTGCTGGATCTACACAAATGACCCCTTGCTGAATTCAGAATTATGTCTACTTTTATATAATGTCTAGCTTTCCAGGATCCATTATTGCTTTCACACCCATTTCTACCATTAACTGGAAGGAGGTTGAAAGCTCAAAATATAGTAAAAATAGGCTATGTCCCAGAAAAATGCCAAAACTGTGTAAAAAATGTTGGTTTTCTGACAAAAGTCTATCATTCACTAAAAGCTGGGAAAACGGTGATTTCAGCCCCACAAACCCTTTTTTGATACCATTTGCAGAGCAAAACCCAGACACTTTCATTTGCAGCCCGTTTTTCCAATTTTTCCCCCCAAAAAACCCAAAATGCTGCTGTTTTTTGGCTAATTTCTGGGACCCCTCCAGGGGAATCTACAAACCCTGGGTACCTTTAGAATCCCCATGATGTTGGAAGAAAAGGACGCAAATTTGGCGTGGATACCTTATGTGGTCAAAAAGTTACAGGGGCCTAAGCGCGCACTACCCCAAATAGCCAAAAAAAGGCTTAGTACAGGGGGGAAAAGGCCTAGCAGCGAAGGGGTTAAGCCTCCCTCAAGCGCCCTGCTTGTCTTACAATGTATTTCTACATTATATGCAAGCGTGATTGTCTGGAAATCTGAATCTCACCCAATCCAACGTCCAGCTACGCACCTGATCGGTGTGTATCTAAACAGTCAGTGAAAGTCGTCTGGTTTATTAGATGCACCTTCTTCAACTTCCTGGCATGATGGCTATCTGACAAAAATTGTACACTTTACATATATCTGATCTTTCACCTCTCATGTATACTCATGCTATGTCCTTTTTCCCTGTACCATCAAAAGAAACCTGTGCTTCATAAACCTCAACTCAGCACCCCTAACCGCTACCCCTTGTGCAGTGATTCCATTCCTCCACCGCAAATTGGTTCCAGGTGTGCTGGGTGTTGTTTCAGCTTTCCCACTCTCCAATAGCTCCCTGAAGGTTCATCTCCTCCATTCAGTGCTTCAGTTTCTGTTGTATAGAGGACCTAAACTCATTCCTCGTACTTATTAACCCCTGAACACTCCCAACCTGTAAAATGTATAATGCGTTTATTTTACATGTTTGGGTTTTTGATGAAGGACAAACAAACACAGTGCAATCTGTCATTTGTAGCGCCTATACAGTTCTTCTGGTACATATGCTTACACATAATGACCCCCCATTTTTAAACTACAAAATGTGTATTCTGCATTTTTGGATATATTGAAAATACTTTGGAGTCCATTAGGATGTAGGCGGTGGGACCGGCGCTGGCAGTGCGGAAAAATTCCTTTTTCCGCCAGCAGCGGACATTACGCCCGCCATATTAGTATGGTCAAACATAGGCCAATTTCCGACCGCCACGGTGCGACGCACACCGCCATCAAAGTGCGCCTGCACCGCCGCGGTGGGAGCCAATGGAGAACCTCCGCCGTGCGGAATGACGTCCGCCCCACTCCACAAATTAGGATGACACAAGCAAGCAGATGCACTGCAGCGGAGACACCGCCCAACCAGAGACGGCTGAAGCTCGACAGCGGAGCGCCAAACCAGAGTCCCAGTCACAACCGCCATGGACCCAGCTCTACATGTCTTTCCGGTGCTGTACCTGCTACATCACCAGGAACTGATTGACCACCGTGGACGCCGCCGCAGGTACGCAATAACACAACACACAACCCACGGCCTGACACGGGGTCCAAATCCACATGGGGACATGGACACATCCACAAGGGCACCCACACATCACCCACCTGCCACAAAGTCACCGCGCTGCATCCTGGACACACAGCTACCGCCCCCATGCAGCAATGTCCTGGTCACGTCACCGCAGCGACGAACACAAGCAAATACATGCGCACAATGCAGAAGGCAGGGCCAGTGCCAGGCATGGGCAGGGCACAAAGACCACAGGGCCACACCCACTCCCACCACACACTAGCACACCCCATGAAGGCACATGCCGTGTGCCCCTCCTGTGCACCCCATGCATAACAACAAGCCAGGGCAATACATACCCTGCACCACACAACAGACAATCATGGAGACACACAATGCAGGATTGGCTGCACAGGAACACACAACACACAGCACAATAGCACAGGGCCAGGGAAACACACACACCACCACACTGAGGGAAAAAGCAATGAGGACAAGCAACAAATGAACACACACAAGAAATCAACCTCCAAATGGACACACAGCCTGCACAGTCACACATACATATCACAGACTGACACACATACACACCCCACATGCCAACACCAATGGAACACAACAAATAGGGAAACAAAAGTGGGCTGCACACAAATGGAAGGCCATGGAGACACAACAAGCATGTGTACATCACATCAACACAAGGAACAGAGCACAACACCCTCACACCATCAAAGCGCACATGGCTGGCACAGTCAGTGACATCAAACCACAGACAGCTCAGTGCAACAACACAGGGAGACAGCAAGGCAAACCATGTATCGTCACAAGGATGAAAGGAAGGCCCTGAAGTCAAACTGGGAACAGCCACACATCCATACAACTACTTCACAGGAGTACACCAGCAGCACTACACACAGGGATCATCTACACACCTCAGGACTGACAAACACCAGTAAGAATCTTCACACATACCCGCCTCACACCAGCAGCACACAACACCAGTGCCAAGCTCACTGAAGGCTGGCAATACCTGACAGGCAATACACACACAAACAACCACACACCCTGGGCACAGCCACAAACCTCTCTCACACACACATAGGGATGACACCACAAATGTGGAAACAAATACAACAGACAAACACACAACCCAACAGAAACACACACAGAGCCACAACAACAACATACATGCCCTGTGCAGCTTAACTGGGGAAAGGCAATGGGAGCACAGACACAACAGGAGTGCACACCCTCATCACTCAGGAACAATGCACAGATAACATACCACAACACACACAAGAAGTGCACCATCACAGAAGAATACAGCCACAGCAAACAAACAGATGCATAGGCAGAACAATCACATAGCAAACACAGCAGGACATCAGGGGATGCACACCAGGCAATCACAAGGCAGCATACAAACACAGCACTGCATGCACAACAAGCTGTGTGTGCACACCAAGCATACCAGACACACACAGACATCAGTGACAGAACAGCAACCCACACAACACCATACAGGACAACACAAAGACAACAGCACACCCAGGGAGTGAAGCAATAACACAGACAACACACATACATCCAACACAACACTCAATAAATGCACAATTCTGGGACACAAAGCTGGAAACAACTTGACCACAGGACTGGGCAGCATACACAGTTGAACTGCATAGGAGCAACCATGACTGACAAACAGCACCAGACCATCACACATGACCCATTGGGGAAATGCAATGAGTGACACATTGACCCTGGACAAAGAACTGTACCACAAAGCACAGTGGCACAAATTAAGTCATGGGGAGGCACACACACACATACAAACCAAGAGGACAGCTCACACCAAAGAGAAGTGTACTGCATGTCAGTAGGGGACATGGCAGGAGTGTACCCTACACAAAGAGAGGGAGTGCAGACCCACAATGGGTATGCAGCTGAATGCACATATAGGGGAGGGCATGACAACACACACAACATGCCACACTGGAGGCAAGAAGGCACCATGGGACAGCAAGGCATGAGAGAACACAACCACAATGGCAGTGGGGAGCAGCAGGTCTGCACAGACCCCAAAAACAGCCACCAGACACATGGATGTGCAACAAAACAACACTGACTTGCCAGTAACACCCTCTGCATACTCACAAGTGACAACAATAACAAGTAGGAGTCAGACAGAACTGCAAGGACACACCAACACACTGCACATTGCACAACATACAACTCACACATGGGCACACAACCACATCCACAGGGATGAACAATCAAAACAGGCACACAACTCCTGGGTGACACGTGTGTAGTTGACATTGCATAGGCATGCACACATCAACACTCCCCACAAACTCACACCCTTCATTCACACTGCACACTACCTTGCAATCCAAGAGCACAAATGGAAAGTAAGCCATGGGATAAGGATGACTGGCCATCACAAGATGACCACACACATACACCACTGGGCACACATATAGGATGAAAACACACATGATGACCCTGGACAGCCTGCCTGCAATACTATGTGCAGAAACCCACTCTGTGCTGGCAGTGCCCCCCAACCTGACATGTGTACAATAGAGCCAACATGAACTAATCAAGTAAATGATGAAGTACTGGGTTTTTAAAACCCAGCGGTGCAGGGGAACACACCCTAAGACTTCGAGTTCTTCCTGTTTCAGACCCACAGAAATACAGAGTCTTCTAGGTGAAGTCAAAGATCGTATTTATTGGCTGCAGACCAATTACAGGTATCCGAGAAGTACAACACAATGTATGTTCTCCGGAGACTGCTTAAACTTACAGAAACGGCCTTCTCCTTATATACAAAATATCATGCTTCAGGCACACATTCCTCGTTTTACGATATGGTCATTCATATGTACTCATTACAAACGAAAAGGCAGAGTCATGATGACCATCCCACATTCCAGTTCAGCCAGCCCACAATTATTTACCCAGCGAGGTTCAGATCTCTCCTCAGATATCAGCAGACCCGAATAAACACGGGCACCTCCTGTTGGTAAAACAAGCCATAAAGTAGGAAGAGTTAGGTGTGAAAGAGATTAGCCGGAGGCTTGTGTGGGATGAAAAGGCTTTATGGTGTGTCAAACCCTGATGCTAATCACAGGTGGCCGTAGGACGGGGAGCTCGTGGGACCGAACTGACCTGGGGCGGTGGAGCCAAATCGCATAGGTCACAGAGAAGTCAATAGAAGGCACATGTGTTCTGAAGGCCTGTGCTTGTCCTTAATGTGTAGCCTATGTGAGGGCAACCATAAGATGGCCACTGCTCCAAGATGGAACCCACGAAGTCAATGTGTAATATCGTATACAAGGTGCATTTATCGATAAAACGTTACGCAAAACCCTTGTACATACTGTATTGGCCATTCGCGGTTCGCTGATACCGGAATAGGCAGGGTAGGGCCCTGCCTCCTACGCGGTCCCAAATTTTAAAGTACCACAGACCCTCCTTTTGCCCTTACATAGGCAATAACTATACTCATATTAATCCGAGTCCAGGTCTATATTCATAAGGTCATGGAGATGTTGCTGTAGCATCATCCTATTACTTAGCTCGTCCCTCGATACAGGTTTCCTTACACATAATGTAGCACAGAGGCCACATATCGCGGGAGCACACTGTACACACAGACAGAACAGGAAAAGAATGGCTAAGATCATTCCAATGACCATCAGAATCTTCCAACCCCAGGCAGATATCAGTTCCCAGAACCACCCCATCAGTGACCAATCTCCTTTATCCACGCGAATAGATTCAGAGATTATATGCAGTTTGGAGATGGCTTGATAAACTGTTGGAGCGTTATCTGGTATGAAAATGCAACAGCTAGATTGGATGACCTTACATACCCCACCACGGTCTGCAAGTATGACGTCTAGAACCATACGGTTCTGCAAAGTCATGAGGCGATCCGCTTGGAGCTCAGCTGTCAAATTACCAAGGGCACCAGCCGTTACATTAACAGTAGATTCAACCACACAAGTCAGTTGTCTCAGGTTCCTACTATTGACCATCGGTCCCCAAAACGGCAGGAAACCCAAAAAGAAGTCTCCCGCTTCCTGACCGGCAGTATCCTCCTGACTAAAAACGCCTCTCACAACTCTGGTCTTGCGATAATCAGAGGCAGCAGTAAATGTCGGCGGTAGCAAATTTGAATATAACATGTGCCCGAGAAATCAGGGTGCAACCATGTATATACTCGGTCATTGCAAACAAAATATGTACCCTTGGCAGCCAAAAACGCAGGGGAAAACTGTGATGGAAAAGTGTACGTTTCAGTACAGTCACTTTTCCCCAGTTGAGCTCTTGGATTCTGGCCATTAACTTGTAAACAGAACCGACCTATGTGGGGTACGACCCAAATTGGGGATGAAATTTTCCGCTGCCTTTCACCCAGACTAATGCTATACCCCGTCGCGTTCCAACCTACATAAGCTCGCAATTCATCTTTGGGAATAGATGAGTATGCGTCGATATCTCTGCTCATATTAGCAACTCCTTTCATTAAGGCCTTATTGTTTGTGCTAGGTCTGATGGAACGCGGTTGTCGCGGGGAGTAGGCATCTAACGCAAAAAGAAACATGGTCTGAAATGCCCAGGACGATCCATTATAGCTAAACGGCAGCACTAGATATGGGATACCCTTATTAATGGTATGTGGCATTAAACCACACACCCAGCAATTGGTTGTATTCATAACTAGCTGGTGCTGGTGCAGGAGTTGAATAAACGAGTTGTTTACGAACTCAGATCGTCTAGCTTGTTCGTGTTCAGGCAGAGGGTGGAAAGAGTGTAAGGAGACAGTAGGAGGAGGTATAGGCTGTACAGTGGGTGCAAATGGCACTTGAGAGGAGAAGAATACATAACCTAAAGTAAACACCATCATACTAAATAATATAAACAGACATAATAATACAAAACGTTTGCTCTTCGTTATTCTACATATTTTCGTCTTAAAGTTCATTTCCTCAGCGGGTCTCTCCATCTTGAAAAACTCCATCCTCTAATCGTGCCGCTCGCGGCGGGTGAGTATCTTCTGCTAAGGAGTACGCCTGTCAGTCCAGGGAACGCCCCAGACCAACCACAACCGTTGACCTAACGTCTTCGGCCTGTACCCCGAAGTCTTGGCACCGCGACCCTGCGGCTGAACCCGGATGGTGGTTCGAAAAATAAAAATCAAAAAGTCCTTCAGATGGGAGAGCTATAATATCAAAAAATAGTAAGGGAAGGGAATTTTTATTTGTCCATAGGCCTTGGTCTCAAGTTATAGCGGTTTCTGCCAGGTACTGTCTGGTCTTGAAACAAGAGTTCAGGCTCTGTGGTGTCTATTCGAGTTGACGGTGGCACAGCTTCCTGCAAAATATCGTCGCCTTCTCGTTCTGAAGTCGTTCCCTTTACACGTGCATCACTAAATGGCACAAAACGGGGGACAGTGTCAGTTTCAGAATCAGCGATACCCTCCTGGACCCACCGGTCATATGGTGGAGGCAAAGGGATCCGTTTGCAGTGGGCGCCGTGTATCCAATTCTTTTTCCCTTTCACTCGAACCGCTGATCTTGTTGATAGAAGTACGAGGTGAGGGCCAATCCAACGGGGCTCATCGTTGCTCTTTTGCTGAAAGTTTTTCACAAGCACCCACGAGCCAGGGTCGATAGGGTGTCCTGGAGCTTCAGAGGCCTGGGGCAGAGTATCGTGCACCTGTTGGTGTAAAACACGCAATTTAGCCGTCAATTCATACAGATAGTCAAGCAGTACTGGATGTTCGATTTCACTGAGTTTTGTAGGTCTTGGCACACCCCATACATTGGCCGGGCGGCCAAATATGATCTCATATGGGCTAAGTCCCACTCGTGAATGCACAGTCATTCTTGTTGATAGGAGTGCTAAAGGCAGAGCGTCAGGCCATTTAAGACCGGAGCTCGCCTGGATTTTGGCCAGTTTGAGTTTCAGAGTGCCATTGTAGCACTCTACTAATCCAGCTGATTGGGGGTGATTTGCAGCGTGGAACTTCTGCTTAATGCCCAATCCCTCACACACATTCTTCATCACTCGACCCACAAATTCACTCCCATTATCACTCCACACCATTCTCGGCATTACAAACCTAGGTAAAAATTCTTTCACAAGGGCTTTGGCTGTTGATAAAGCAGTGTTGTCTTTTAGGGGATCTGCTTCTATCCATTTTGAAAAAGCGCAAACAACAACCAGTACATATTTCAAGTTGTTGCACCTTTCCATGTGGATAAAATCTAGCTGCAAAACCTCAAATGGATATGATGGAGGCGCAAAATGACCAGCTGGAGTCGGGGTTCCCCTACCAGGATTGTATTTCAAACATACCATACAATTCTTGACCACATTCTCTGCACACTTGGGAATTCCAGCGTTCTGCCATACTGGAGCCAACAACTTACAGATTCCTTTCACACTGATATGTGCCATTCCATGTGCCATAGTAACCACTGGAAGCACATATGCATCAGGTAACCACCATCGCCGATGTTCTGACAAATCAACCCAACAACCATTCTCATCCAATTTACCCTTACTTTCTCTCCACATACTCAATTCTTTCTCTGTGGCTTCAGCTTGAAGGGACTTCACACTCTCTATCGTGTCTTCACACATTCCAACATCACCAACCCATCTTGCAGGGCCTGCGACATACATTCGAGTCTTCACATCTTTTGCTGTTTCTTTCACGATTTCGTCAGCAAATGCATTACCACGACCAACATCATCAGTGACCTTCTTGTGCGCACTGCATTTCATGATTGCAACTTGTAACGGTAAGGTCAGTGACTCAAGGAGATCATTCACCAACTGACCATTCTGAATTTTAGCTCCATGCGAAGTCAGGAACCCACGTTCTTTCCATAATCGCCCAAAGCTATGGGCCATGCCAAAGGCGTACTGACTGTCAGTATATATGTTCACTTTCATTCCTTCAGACAACACGCATGCTCTTGTAAGGGCAATTAATTCTGCTGCTTGAGCCGAATTATGTGGTATGCGTGCAGTCTCGACAATCGTGTGCGAAGTCGTGATAGCATATGCAGCAGTCGTATCACCATTCGGAAGCTTGAAGCACGAACCATCCACCCATAAGGTACCATCACACTCAGTTAGGGGAGTATCTTTAAGATCCACTCTCCCTTTCGTCTCTTCATCTGTTCTGAACAGACAATCATGCTGCTCAATCTCATCTATGTCTGCTGGAATCGGCAATAATGTAGCTGGATTCAACGTGTTGCATCTCTTTATGTGTATATGGTTTGCCAACAGTGTCAATTCATACCCTGACAATCGAGCACTAGTTAAGTGCTGTGTCTTGGTCCGGTTTAACAATGTGTCCACAGCATGTGGAACCATTACAATCAATGTGGTATTCATCACTAGTCCAGCAGACTGTCGAATAGACACAGCTGCTGCGGCTGTAGCTCTCAAACAACTTGGCAATGCCCTCGCTACCGGGTCCAAAGTTGACGAAAAATATGCGCATGGACGCTGTCTGTCGCCAAAAGGCTGTGTTAACACTGATAATGCGCAACCGTCCTTTTCATGAACATACAATGTAAAAGGCTTGCTGTAGTCAGGGGTACCCAACACAGGAGCTGAACATAATGCATCACGTAATTCCCAAAAACTTTTCTGACACTCTTCAGACCATGGGACAGGATTCGGTGTATTTTTACAGGTTAATGCTAACAAAGGTTTTGCCAGCAAAGAAAAACTTGGGATCCAGTGCCTACAGTATGAAGTAATGCCCAAGAAAGCACGCACTTCTCTCTGTGTTCTTGGCACGCTCAATTGTGCAATGGCTTGAATTCTTTCTGGGGTCAGTTTCCTTCCCTCCTTCGACAAGAGATGACCTAAGTAGGTCACCTCTTGTCGACAATATTGCAGTTTTGAGAGAGACACTTTGTGATGAGAGGCAGACAAATGACGCAACAATGACAATGTAGCTTCTTTGCAAATCTTTTCAGTATCCGCGGCGATTAGTAAATCGTCAATGTACTGAATGAGGGTAGCACCACTAGGTAAAACAAGTGCATCAAGCTGCGCTTTTAAAGCTTGACTGTATATTGATGGACTTTCACAGTAGCCCTGTGGAGCGCGTTTAAAACGGAAGCTTCGACCTCCTAAACTGAAGCCAAAATGTCCCTTCTCTCCTCTGCAATTGGGATGCTAAAGAAAGCATTCTTTAAATCGATCACTGAGAACCATGCAGCGGAGGCTTGAATCATAGTTAACAAGGCAGTTATATCAGGGACAACTGGAAACTGTGGCACAACAATCTTATTTACCTCGCTAAGATCAGTCACAAATCTGTAAACAGGTGGCTGTGAAGGGTCCGTACGTTTTAAAACAGGTAAAACAGGACTATTGCAAACGTTGCCTCTTGTCTCTTTGATTACACCCTTTTTAATCAAATCACTGATAATTGCTAACAACGCTTTCTGACCTTCATTGGAGATCTTGTACTGGGGAATGCGTGGCAATCTGACATTAGCCTTTAAAGTGACCACATATGGCGGTATTTCCAAGAGACCCACATCATTGGGACCAGTAGCCCAAAGGACATCCGGTAGGGATGACAATTCAGGTGGCAATGTATTCTTTGACAAGTACATCGGGGAAATCACTTCCTTACCCAATGTAAGTTGTACTCCTGAGGGAGAACAATATAGCGTTGCATGCAATCTTTTTAACAAATCCAACCCTAACAGATTTTCACCACAACCCGTCGTTAGGATGAGGGGTGCTTTTAACTCACAAGGTCCAACAGAAAGTGGCATAGGACTAGAAATCGGGTTCCTAACTGGGGCGCCAGAAAAACCTACTGAAACATTCATTTTGCCAGACAAAGGCGCGCCAGGGAGTTTTGAATGCATAATTGAACTCTTTGCAGCACCAGTATCCAGCAAAAAGGGTTCTGACACACCTGCTGTGGTCACCTTAACATACGGTCCACTCTGATCCACTGGCACTGAAACAACTCCCTCTCTCTGTCTATGGCTGTCCTAGTAATCATTACCTTCCATATTGTCGTCTTCTGCATAATAATCATTATTATAGTACTGAGCTGTATTACCAGTTGCATTGCCTTGCTGATCAAAGCTATTTATCGTATTTTGAGGCGGAAGAGGACGCGCGTTCTGGGGAACATTTCCATGCCCTCTACCTCTAGGAGCTTGCTGACCACCTCTACCTCTTGCGCAATACGCATTATTAGTACGCTGCAACAATCTAGGACAACTATACTTAAAATGACCTTCTTCTTAACAATACGAACATTGATTGGGACCTACAGGAACACGCTGTTGGGAATACTCGAACCTTTGCATGTTTCTCTGAAACTGTTGAGGTTGCTGATAATTATTCTGACCACCACGCGGTGGGTAGGCCTGTTGTAACAGAACCTTCGTCTTCAATTCTTTCGTTTTCTTGTCTGCTCTATCCTTCTCATCTTTATCCCTATTTTTGTAATACTGTGCAGTAGCCAGTATTTGCGCTGAAGAGGAAACAGCCCAAGAACTCTCTGAATCTTTTAACTTCTTACACAACTCGGGGAGCAAATTATGCACAAATTTATCCACAAATAACCGTTGGCCACCTTCAGTACTCATGTCTTGACCACTGTGGTCGATAAATGTTTCTTCAAATCTAGTGAAGAAATCAGACACCATTTCATCTTTCTTCTGTTTGCATGCCGATAGTTTATCCCAATTCACACGCATCGCGGGCATTAAAGTTTTCATGTAGGTAATAATTCTACCAGGGAGTTCTGCTACGAGGGGCTCAGGTTTTGCACCACCAACTTGTCTAGTGTCTGCGGCAACGATATTAGCCCATGTGTTACCCAATTCTGCAGCGTGATCTACATTACGAATGGATCCCCATAAAGGCTGCGGAACCACATTCCCGAACAACATATCTATGTCAGCTAGATTCATGACACACGATTCTGCAGTCTGTGATAACTTCTTATAATATCCTGCAGGGTTTTTACGGGGGTCAGGCAATGTCTGTTTAAGCGCTAAAACCTCAGAACGCTTCCATGGGACATGTACCCAAACACGCTGAAAATGTGGCAAAACAGGTGGAACAGCATTAGCATCACCAGGTCTCCAAACTGGAGGAACCTCACGCATTGGATATTGGCGCGCTTTTACCTTTTTCCCCACAGGGAATTCCTGTTCGAACAATGATTGTTGACAATCATCATTCCTGAAGGACAGTAAAGTCGCAACTGATTTATCTACGTCGGGACCCACAATTGTACCTGTTCCAAAATCAAATCGCACTCGACACAACCCCTGCGGGTTTGAGTTTGAACCATGATCTTCCAACTCTTCACAGAGGATTTCACACATTTTCTCAAACACATACCTCTGTTTCGGGGCATCCCATTGGTGAAAAACATTAATGACTGACTCCGCATCATAGAGGGAAGAAAAAACGATCCACCTACGTGCCATATGGTCTAATACCTCTTTTTCCTCAGAATCAGGCAGCTGACTACGCAACTGCTTACGTTGTAAACCAGGGGTCATACTAGATGACCCAAAGAGAGGCGACATTAAACTAGTAACCACACTAGCTATTCGTTGTCGTGCAGAAGGAGAAGCTGAGGCGAAAATGGGGGGAAAGACAGAGGGAAGAAAAGCGGGTGCAGATACAGGTACAGGGGCAGTGTTAGGAAGAGCGCCAAGGGAGGCAGCTGATGCACTAGGCAAAGTCGCAGGAAGCGCAGGTAACGAGATTGGCGGCCCTTGAGAGGGCTGCACTGTAGGGATAGGAGCCAGCTGAGGGGGAGCTGGCGGCTGTGGGAAGGCTTGCGGCACATTAACTGGAGGCTGCACATTTACGAGCTGTGGAGGCGCTGTGGCATTTTGCGCATACGGGGGTGGCGAACTTAGCAAATGGGACATTAGGGAATCTTTCTCTTTCTCTTTCGTCTCATCTTGTGGAAGGGGTGACAAAACTGGGTAACATTTATCGATCCCTAGTTTGCGCTGTCTATGTAACTGCTCATTCATTTGTTCCTCCTCATTATCTTTAAATTGCACAGCTGCTTGCATCATTGACATACCTTTTTCTCTCTTATTCCTTTTTGCTAGCTTAATTTCCTTCTGTTTGGCGTCCTTTCGCCATAGGCGGAAAGAATCAAACATCGCCGGCCGGGCTTTCTTTTTAAATAATTTAACTTCCAAATTATCTAAGATATCTGTATCGAAACTACCATTTTGGGGCCATTTTAAAACACCATCCTTTCTGGTGTATCGTATCCATACTTCATTATATGCAATGGGGCCTACGCCATGTTTTACATAAAGCTCATAAGTTGGAGTTCCAATTGGAGGAACCGGACACGAATCCTCTAATTGGGAATCCCTTTTACAACCCAAACAAAACAAACTTCCAAATACACTAGAACCAGGCATCTTCGCTCACTAGTCTAGTTTCAAACTTCAAAGGATTATCGAATACGATAATCTCGTGAATACACGAGTCCTCTGGCTTTGGCACTTGCAAGTTCCAAATCAAAGCGATCCCGAAGGATACCAAAAATCCCGAAGGATACCAAACAAACTGGGAGACGCTCCACTTATACTTAACTGAGGTATCGATGATCGATGGCGTCACCAGAAGACTCTCTCAATTGTTTCGCTCTACCAAATCATCAAGGGTCCAAAACAGGGCGATTAATCAGGGCAGCAGTCCTTCGTAGCCGTCGGGATGCGGAGAACCTCGCAGAAAAGACTTTCGGACCACGTCGACATGCAGGGGTCGATGAAGTGGCGGCCTTCCTCCAGAATTTCCACATGAAGCTCCTCACGAACCTCTGGCTTGGACCGGTACCGCTGAAATCGCCCCACATTGGGCGCCAACTGAAGTACTGGGTTTTTAAAACCCAGCGGTGCAGGGGAACACACCCTAAGACTTCGAGTTCTTCCTGTTTCAGACCCACAGAAACACAGAGTCTTCTAGGTGAAGTCAAAGATCGTATTTATTGGCTGCAGACCAATTACAGGTATCCGAGAAGTACAACACAATGTATGTTCTCAGGAGACTGCTTAAACTTACAGAAACGGCCTTCTCCTTATATACAAAATATCATGCTTCAGGCACACATTCCTCGTTTTACGATATGGTCATTCATATGTATACATTACAAACAAAAAGGCAGAGTCATGATGACCATCCCACATTCCAGTTCAGCCAGCCCACAATTATTTACCCAGCGAGGTTCAGATCCCTCCTCAGATATCAGCAGACCCGAATAAACACAGGCACCTCCTGTTGGTAAAACAAGCCATAAAGTAGGAAGAGTTAGGTGTGAAAGAGATTAGCCGGAGGCTTGTGTGGGATGAAAAGGCTTTATGGTGTGTCAAACCCTGATGCTAATCACAGGTGGCCGTAGGACGGGGAGCTCGTGGGACTGAACTGACCTGGGGCGGTGGAGCCAAATCGCATAGGTCACAGAGAATTCAATAGAAGGCACATGTGTTCTGAAGGCCTGTGCTTGTCCTTAATGTGTAGCCTATGTGAGGGCAACCATAAGATGGCCACTGCTCCAAGATGGAACCCACGAAGTCAATGTGTAATATCGTATACAAGGTGCATTTATCAATAAAACGTTACGCAAAACACTTGTACATACTGTATTGGCCATTCGCGGTTCGCTGATACCGGAATAGGCAGGGTAGGGCCCTGCCTCCTACGCGGTCCCAAATTTTAAAGTACCACAATGACTACTGCTAACCATTCGAAATTGACACCATTGCCACCACAAGTATCTGGCCCTGTCACCCCTGAAAAAAAGAGAGCAAGTGAGCCCAAACATTGACCATTTTTAAGTGCCACACAGACCATGTGGCACAGTAAACCATTTACACACAGCAAAAGAATTTTATTCAGTAAGGACACTGACAAAATAGACAACTAGAGCAACTATCTTTATTCACACATTGCACAGATAAGCACCATGAGAAGAGAAAAGTAAGGCACAAAATGCAGAGAAGCTGCACAGGCAAGGACAAAACAGCAGTGAACAACATGGCCAGGGCAGAGTGCAGAGCATGTCCATGAGAAGCTGCACAGGGAATGTGTGCGACTGTACCTTTCCATGGTCAGCAACACAGTCAGCGGGCAACAATGTGCAGTACAGGCCCACCTGTGTGAGACACAGGTGTGTGAGGGTGACTACCACTCAGACTTGGCTGTCAGGCGGACTGGGAGCTGGCTGCGTCTCGGGGACTGTCGTGGCACTTGACGAGGGAGAGAGCGGAACAGCTGAGGTAGAGCTATCAGTGGCTTGGCAAGCTGGAGGGCTGCTTGGACCAGGTGGTGTAGTGGCACGTGGAGGTGGAGTCATGCAGACTGGAGTCACGGTGTGGCTGGGAGATTGTGGAGGGGTGCCCTTCCATTTCTTGGCGATCCTAAATGGCTTGACTGACTGTGGATCAATGGGAAGTGGTGTGGGCACAACATGCACACTCACCACCACTGCTGCAGCAGGTGCAGGCACTGGCAGCCCCTCTGGTGATGTGCTGGACCCAGCGGAACGCTTTGCCTTGATTCGCCTCTACCCCCCCTTCCCCTGTTTACTAGGTGTAACCCCTACAGTGCCCTCCGGCCCCTGCTTCACTGGGCTTGGAGTGGGAGTCTAGGTGGTTGGTGATGCTGCCTTGGAGCCCTCCCTAGGTGTACCCTTGGCATGCACCACCTTCTTGGTGGGCACAGACACTGTACGATTATCTTTGCGCGATGCTTTAGGGGCAGGAGAGCCCTTGGAAGGGGATGCCACTGAGGCATGTGTGCCTGAGGTCTTCTGCTTTGCTAATCGTCCACTGGTGTCGCCTGACGGGCTTTTCTCCCTGCGCTCTGGGGTGCCTTTGGTCTTCTGTGGGGATGGTGTCTGCGCCCGGGACCGCTTGGGTTGCTGCTGCTGTGTGCTCCGTGTGCTGTAGCGTGACTTGATGTATGTGGACCGTGGTCACTATCGTTAGATGTGGCCACTGCCTGGGGGGTGGACAAAGGGACTGGAGCTGGACTGTGAGAATGTGCCTGTTGCAGGGCAGACGTCACTGTTGATGACAAAGCCTGGACTGTCCGGTGCAGACCACCCACGTCGGAATGTATGCCCTCCAAGAAACCAACCACCTGGGCCAATTTCTTGTCGTGGTCAATGAAGGCATTGAGGAGAGCTGTCTGGCCTACACACAGCTGGCGCAAAAGCTCCACAGACTCAGCACTGATGGCAGCAGGGGGGGGCAGGATCAGCAGTGCCAGGGGTGAAGGACACTCTTCCCCTCTTACTGAGGAGGACACGGGCAGCACCAGAAGAAGTGGCTGGGAGGGTGGGCAATGGCCGCCGTGTGGTAGAAGTCGATGCAGAGTCCCCCCACCCTGTGCCCTCCAACATGGATGCATTCCCGCTGGCATTGGATGATGATGTGTTGCTTTGCGTCTCAGGCTGGGACTCCTCCAGCAGACTCCTGTCCCCCTCTGAGGTGCTGGTGACATCTGTGTCACTGGGCTCCTGGGCAGCTGTGGTGCTTGTTTCACCCCCACTGGTGTCCGTCTCCTGTCCCTCCGTAACCACAGGTGATGCTGCATGGGGGAGAGAGATGTAGGGTCAGGTCAGTGGCAAAAACAGAACAAACATATGCAAGCAATGCATGACAAAAGCTGACCAAATCTACATGTTGCACACCACCCTATGCAATCACATCGTGCCAACTCACTACATAGACTCAAGCAGTGCGTGGAAACTGCAAACTCAGGCATGAGTGAGCCATGTGATAACCACACAGCACAACACCCTGCTTGTGGCTCTGTTCAAACACACACACAACTAGTTCTGAGCACACCTAGGGACATGATGGGGGACACACTACTTGTTGCCAATGACAGAACTGGATGGAACAGGAGGGGACAACACAGACCCAGACTACAACATGACAGTCCACAATGGACATTAGCCCATGCCACCCACCATGTCGTACCTTGGGGACAATAGAATGCTGCACATTGCTGTAAGATGTCTAGCCCTCCCCAATATGGGTGCATGCAATGGACGCATTGATGTACTCACAGTCAGATTGGGCACAGTGCCGTTCCCCCCCCATGGGATTCCCAAGACTACACCAATGCAGAAGAAACCTGCACAACTCAGAATGTAATGTGAAGGCACAGCATCCAAATCACCTTTGTAAGTACAGGTAGTGCAAATGCATGCCACAGGCACCCAGCCCAGCAGCCACTTACATGCCACAGCATCACACTACCAACATCACAGAGGCCAGCGCTGGCACAGGCTCTGTACACATGCAGCCACTCCCAGCCAAAGTCAGACTCCCCAAATGCTCACCCCAGGCTTGCTGCTGATGCTCCTTCAAACATGCATCCAGCACAGGCTGTGTCACCGCCAAGATGCGCCCCATTAGTGGTGTCATACTGCGCCATGCCAGACGCCCAGTGCGAGTAAGCAGCCCCAGGGTCATCTCCGCCACATCTTTGCCAGCCCGCTGATGTCGTCCCATCTCTTGTGGCAGTGGGTGCGCCGTCGGTTTGAGACGCCCAAGGCTCGCACATTCGCTGTAATGGCCCTCCACACGGCCTTACGCTGGTGTACCGTGACCTGCAGGCATGGGAGACAAGAGGGAGAAATGATCAGGGACCCAGTGTCATGTACCGACATCTATCAGTATAGCAGCAAGATACAAAATCATCACAAACCCAATGATAGGTCAATCAGAGACTATAGTACAGCCCCCATGGGACCCCTGCATTGGAAAAGCTGATGTTAAAGCATGCAGGTGTGAGGGGGAACACAGTCCCTGCACATCTCACACACATGCAGGATGCCAGCACTGAAACCCATATAGCCTGCCCAAATCTTCTGTCCATTGTTGGCTTGAGCAACACATACATCACATGTCAACCTGTGTTTGGGGGTGGACTCACTGTGTCCAAGACTGCGCAGCCATCAATGTCCCTGTCCTGTGAATATTTGAATGTGTCATGGTGGTCACATGGATAGACATGATATCACAAATACAAAATGCCAATTGTAGGAGAGTAGGATCTGCACTTATGTTGCCCCCACGTTTTTCTGATGTATACTTCTGGCTATAGTCTGGCTGGGTCCCTGTTCATCAGGGCCCCACTCTCTCTGTTCTCTCTAAACGACTTGGAGTGCATATTAGACGCACTAGTGATTGGATACTGTGGTGCCTTATGAGCCCCTAGTATATGGTACCTTGGGTACCAAGGGCATAGGTACTTTACAGGCCTACCAGGGGCTGAAGCATGTATTATGCCACCCCATTTAGTCTGCTTCCGAAGCAGACTAAATCTGACACCTCAGGCCTGCTACTGCAGCTTGGGTGAGGTAGTGTTAGCACTCCTCACTGAGGTATAGGTTCCTATATCTCACCATACACACACATATAAACCTATGAGCCACCCCTATGGCAGGCCCTATCAATCCTGAGGGCAGGATGCTTGGTTTACAATGTGAGGAGGTACCTCTGCATGAGCAGGGCCCCTCTGCAGCTGACCGGGACCTGTGGCTGTTTGTGGATGCGGTTAAACCATATACTCTTAAGTGCATTATAACCTCCCGGATAATGCTAACTTTGGAATGACTGCATCAAAACATGTCGTGTTTGGTGTCAAACAACTTGGAATCATACCCCCACACCAGTAACTGGTCTGAGAGAATGATCCCACCCTTCTAGAGGGGATGACATGTACCCACTATGAAAACACGGTAGAAATCTGAAAGAGCCCTGGCATCACAAAATGGATGCCGCCAGCACAGACACTGGGCTGCCCTCCTGCTGCTGACTGAAACTCGCAGTGGAGGAGGCCCAACAATAGGCATCCTGTCACAGGGAGGTGTCATCACCTTCCAGACAGGATTTAGTGTATTGGAGCTGGGTGGGTGCACTCTTAGTGCTTTGAAGTACTGCACCCGGGGAGCAATAGGCTCCTCTGTGCATATGCCAGCTCAAACCGGTTCAGGGGCTACCAGACCCTGCTCTGGTGCGAAACTGAACAAAGGGAAGTGGGTTTTACCACCCACCCTGCTAGAGGAGTGGTCATAGAGCTAGTCCCTCCCTTTCTTTTACTATAAGATAGGTTCACCTTGCCATTGCAAGTTAGATAACCCTGGACGACGCTTTACAAGAAGAATCCTGGCCCTTCGACGTTCCACTACCTTTGGAAGACAGAAGAAATCTCTATTGGAGTCAAGGAGTGACTTTCCCACTCCCGCCGGAGTCCGAAGTCCCTGCAGCCACAGAAGCGGATTTCCTGACCTCTCGTCGGCCATTTTGAATCCCCAACGAAGCTGTGGCGTCTGGACCCCACGAGTGACGAGAAACTGCAATACCTGGGAACCGTGCACTATTGTCGAGTGCAACCCCTTCAAGACGTTCAACGAACTTGTGCTTTGGACCATTTGTGGCCCAAGCCTCCAGCAGGTTTTGCACCGAAAATCAGAGGCCTACCCCGTCCCGAGTGACCGTGGGCTCCTGTGAAGCATTGCCTCAAGAGGCGTCTTCGCGATCCCTTGCCTGTTGGCTTGTGGGTCCCCAAAGACTTTCTTATCGACTAAAAGGGCTCCCCTGGTTGCTCCAGGCCTGCCCTCACTCACCCTCGCTGGGTGAGTTCCTCAGACCTTGCTGGTCTGCACCATCGACTTTCTTCACTGCACACGAGACTTGCTGTTGTCAAGGCTTGTTGGCTCCAATCCGGTTGCCGACACTGCAGTCAGCTGCAGACGTCGTGGGACACTCCGAATCTAGCTGCTGGTCATCGTCGATCTCTCCTGGACCTCGTGAGCGAAGAGTCAAAACACTATCGACGACCTGAAATCGCTCGACATCCGTGAGCATCCATCTTCCTGGCCCCGGGTCACTGGCAAGTGACTGTGAGCACTGTCCCTTCAATTTTCAGGTCTTCTACATCTTGAATCCAGCCTTGGATTCCACCGGACACTTCTTCAGTCGCCGCAAGCAGCAAGTCTTCTTTGGTCTCCATAGAAGGCAGCGACGCGACCCGACACCAAAAGACACCTATGCACCCGGCTTCCCTGGGTGAGGTAAATCATGCACTCCGGTGCCCTAGTGTGTGTTGGCCCTCGAATTACTTACCTTGTAAGTGGCTTGCTTGTAGACTTCCTCGAAGTACCCTAAAACTTTAAAAATCAAACCGCGACTTGCTCCTTTGTAATCAGTAGGAAACCCGCGGCTCTGTTCTCACACTGCATGCGTCTCCCGTGGGTCTGTTAATTACCTGCTATCACTGCAGTCGTGAAGCCCCAACGATTCTACAGGCCCTAGGCCTTGTCATTCTGCAAGTCGACTTCCCTAAACCTCTATTTTAGTATATGGTCTGGTACGCCCCTGGGCCCCAGCCATATTTGTGCTTCACTTATTGTGAAATGTTGATGTTTGAATGTGTTTCTGGCTTATAATCTCATAAAGAGATTAGTAGAGTGTGTCTAGAAATAAATACATATATATTTGATGTATATACCTGTGTGGTGTCCTTTCATTTGGTAATTCAAGAGACTATAAGGTAAAACAAGCTGCTTTACATTCATCTGAGACTTAGCCTGAAGGCTGCTCTCCATATCTACCACTAGGATAGCTTTCTTTAAAAGGTTGTCTTAAACCTATCTACCATAAGAGTCGAATTGGACTGGTGCAAGGTGGCCACTATAACTAGTGACCAGCATATGCCAGGTCAACTTCTCACACCAATCACAAGGCAGTTGTGTGCAAACCACAGTGCTGAGATTGCCCATAGCTGGAGTGCTATGTGAAAAGACTGATGTTATACTCTGTAAGTTGAGTGAGTTGTCCTTGTCTTTGTAGGCGGGGACTGTGCAGGCCAGCTGGGCTCACACGGAGATGGACTACATGGGCGCACACAGCCATCCAGCCAAGCAATCACTGTCCTGACTACAGCATGAACAAGCTTCTGTCACTGTATGGCTGACAGCACAGGTCACTGATGCATACATGTGCAGGGAGGGAAAGCTGTGTCATTGGGTACACTCACCCTCCCACTGGAGACAGCATGTGAGGCAGAGCATGACACTTCCCCACACTCCCAGGCACATAGTGCATCAGTCCAACTACATGTGTGGCCCACCTGCCCTACCCCACCACTGTTGAAGACTTACCACAACATTTGGGGCACCATATAGCCTTGGGTACTGTGTGAGAACCTCGTCCACCAGGACCTCCAGCTCCGCGCTCGTGAAGGGACTGGCACGGATCTTCTCTATCCTTGCCATCACTGTGGACGTGAAACAACAGCGGGGGATTTTGGTGGCGAGGGGTCTCCTGGAGGCAGCAGCAGGTGAAGGGTCTCTGGCAACAGTCCCTGGAGGCAGCAGCAGGTGAGGGGTCTCAGGCAGCAGTCCCTGGAGGCAGCAGCAGGTGAGGGGTCTCAGGCTGCAGTCCCTTGAGGCAGCAGCAGGTGAGGGGTCTCAGGAAGCAGGCTCTGTTAGCAGTGGCAATGTGAGGCTCACTCCCACATATTTAGCCCCCTGGGGTCGTTTCAAAGGTGCCAAGCTGCAGCAATTGGTGGTCAAGGTCTGCCTCTTTTAAATGCATCCAATGACCGCCTCCGCGGTGGCGGAGCACGCCTACCGCGATCTTCAAAATTGCATCATGTCACCACAATCATGGCTCTCATTGGCTGTAAGGGCATGCTCCATGGCGGTGATACAACGCTGGGGCCCGGGGTGCGCTACCGCGATGGTGCATCTTTCAAATCCAGCCAATTTGCGCCTCAGCGGTGGCGGAGCACGCCTACCACCATCTTCAAAATTGCATCATGCCACCGCTATCGAGCTTCGCATTGGCTCTAGGGCGAGCTCCATGGCGGTGAAACACCGCAGGGGCCCGTTGTGCTCTACCGCGATTTTAGTGGCAGAACATGCCAACCACCATTTCCACATGTCTCCATGCCTATGACTACCGCACTTGTGTGAATGGGGGGGGTGGTGACACACCGCCTGGGCCAGGCGGTAGCTACCGCGATATGGGTGCCATACATTGACATGAGGCACCGCCATTCAGGCGGCAGAGCATGCCAACCACCATTTCCACATGTCTCCATGCTTATGACTACCGCACTTGTGTGAATGGGGGTGCTGGTGAGACACCGCCGGGACCAGGCGGTAGCTACTGCAATATGGGTGCCATGCATTGACACGAGGCACCGCCATTCAGGCGGCAGAGCATGCCAACCGCCATATCCACATGTCTCCATGCCTATGACTACCACACTTGTGTGAATGGGGGTGCTGGTAATACACCGCCGGGGCCAGGCGGTAGCTACCGCAATATGGGTGCCATACAATGGCGATGGCCATCTGTCACACATCAACAGTGCACAGTGCCAACATGTTCAATGGCACATCATTGTGCACACAATGCCAATGTTCAGTTTACTCCACTGATGGCTAGACATGCCATGTTTGTGTGTGTGTGTAACATAGATTTGCCCCTACCCACTCACATGTCACTTAAGGATTTGATGTTGGTTTAGGCAGGACAGTGTAGTCCTGGACTGTACAATGTGTACACATGTCAATGTGTTGAGGTCCAGTGACAATCACAGCAATGCTCGTCTCGATGAATGATGATCTATTTAGCATTGCCTCTCATGTCTGCTCATGAACACATTCGTCATTCCAGCGCCGACTGGTCATTGCGTGGTGTATGTGTGCCAGGCTGTAATGACTCATTAAGGTGTGACCGGTACAGCATCTAGGTATGAGACAGTGGTTTTGATTAGTTACACATTTGCTGGATGCTAGACTCCCAGGCGTGCACATGTGTACTGTGGCCATATTCCTATGTGCATTCACATTGCCCAAGGTGGTGTTTGAGGTACTTGTCTTGTGTAAGTTGACACGTGTGCCCTTTGTGTAGCTGAAGGTGTCCCTCCATGTAAGCTGGTCTGTTAGTCACTATAGATGTCAGTCATTGTTGTCGTTGTGTCATCCAGAACGTGATATCCTGTGCACATCTCATGATGTATTGCATTGACGTGTGTCCACTATCATCTTCAATAGGAGGAGGCCAAATTTGACTCGTCATTTGACGGTGATGGAGGACATGGAGGATGTTGCGATCATACGGAAATGCCACCTGGACAGAGCGACCCTGAAAACCCTTTGTGATCTGTTGGAGCCCTACCTGCAGCCTTGCAGGACATAACGAACAGCTTTCACCCCTACTTATAAGGTGATGGCAGCCCTGCATTTTTTTGCTACTGGATCGTTCCAGGAGACTGGCCAGCACTGGTGGGATGTCACAACTGATGTTCAGCATGGTGCTGCATGATGTACTGTCCGCCATGATGCTATACAAGGACAGATGCATCCATTTCCTCAGGGGTGCTGAATTGCCAGCTGTGAAGGGAGACTTCTATCCCCTTGGACACATCCCCAATGTTGTTGGGGCCATTGATTGCACCCATGTCGGTCTTGTGCCACCACAGGCAAGTGAGCACATATACCGCAATCGCAAGCATTACCACTCCATCAATGTGCAGGTGGTGTGCCTGGCAGATATGACCATCTCGCAGGTGTGTGCCAAATTCCCAGGCTCGGCCCACGACTCCTACATCCTGCGCAACAGCATAGTGCCCCAGCGGTTGGCTAATCTTCCCAAGCGTGCATGGATTGTGGGTGAGTATGCCTAGTCGTGTGGTGTGCTGTGTGTGTGACCTGCTGCCCTGAGCCTCTGCGACGTTGCAATGTCTTTTTGTGTTCGTCATACCTAGGTGACTGCATATCCCAACCGTCCCTGGTTGGTGAGACCACTGCAGAATCCCAGGTCCCCGGCTGAAGTCTGCTAAAATGAGGCCCATGGGAGGACACATCGTGTGGTGGAGTGTACTTTTGGCCTGCTCAAGTCACGTTTCCAATGCCTGGACAAGACCTGAGGTGCACTGGCATATTCGCTCAGGAAGGTGAATCAGATTGTTGTAGCATGCTGCATGCTCCACAACCTAGCCATTCGCAAGAAGATTCCCCTGCTCCTGGATGATGGTGAGGACCCAAGGCCCCAGCCTGCAAACCAAGCCGTGTCCAGTGATGAGGACAGTGGAGAGGAGGAAGGTGTTGACCTGCGTGAACAGCTCATCACCCGCTACTTCACTTGACGGTGGGCGTCAATGTGCAACATACCCATTGTCTGCTGATATTGCTGTTGTCATGAAGGGGCATGTGAGAATTGTAGCATCAGCCAGTTGTAGACTCAGTGGTGGTTGGAAATGTTTCTAGGACATGTCATTTGGGAACATCAACAGGACGTGTATGTTGACACTTGGTGGCCATTGTGACATGTGCATGTTGGGTTATCCTGATGTTAGGGCTTGTATGATGTCTGTGATGCCACACCCAGACTAGTGACAGTTGTTCTGTTGTTTTTCCCTAGGTGCCTTTGACTTCTCCTTGCCTACATACAGCCCATGCTCCTGGTACATTGTGATCATGTTGAAGACTGTACACCCTGCAATAAAGACGGAGCAGACACAACGTGTGTGAGGATATTTTATTTACTGTGGAGATGCGAGGGGGGTGTACATTTCCATTGGGGGTGGGGTGGAGTAGTGAGTTGACAGTTGTGGTAGATGAGATAGTCGAGTAGTCACCACATTGCTGTGGTGACCCAGTCCAACAGACATGCCATTCACAAGGCAGTGTGGGGAAGGACAGCCCAAAGAGTCAATGAAGTGGTGGAGAGGGTTGCCATCATGGCTGGCTCCGTGACTGGCGTCTGGCAGGTGCTTGGCCTCCAGATACTCCCAGGGTCTTCTTGGGACGACCCCTTCGTCGTTTGGCGGGGGCCCTGCTGCAGGGCCAGTGGGGTCTGAGGACTCACCCCTCTCTGTGGGCGCAGGGGAGGATGGTGAACTGTCATTGTGCAGCCCACCAGAGGGAGGTGGAGGTGTTGTCTGTGGTGCATGCCTGTCCCTCAGTACCGCCACTTGCTGGCCCAAGAGGCCACGATTTGTCCCATTCGGGTGTCGATGGACCTCATCAGCAGGATGAGCTCGTGCAACAGATCGTCCGACCTGCCCGTTCGTCCCTGGGCCTGTTCGTATGCACCCAGGACTCTGGTGATGTGTTCCAGGGAGTGGGTCCCAGCCTCCTGATGTTCATGGGTGACCCTCTCCCTCCCACCTGCCCTGCTGCCACGGACCTGTTGCCTCACCACTGTGGGCACCCACATCCTCTCCCTGCCCTCCTCCGTCGGTGGTGTGTCCTCTGGGACAGGGAGGGTGTTGCAGGCAGCCCTGGTGGTGGTGGTGGCGGTGGCCGCACAGGCCATGACAGCAGTGGTCTGCTGTGGAGTTAGTATTGCCGCGGATGTGGTGGGGGGGACGATTGGGTGCTGGGGCATGTTGCTCCCTGGCACACCAGATGGGCCGGCCTCGAGCTCATCGTTCTTGGAATCCTGGGAGTCAACATCCGAGAGTCCTTGTACCGGGGGTGGAGACTGGCTCTGCAGGTTGCTGGTGTTGTCCTCTGCAGTGAGTTCTTGGTCACCTGTGGGTCAGATGTGAAATGGTCATTGCAGTGCACCCGGCAAGGTTTGTGTTAGCTGTGTGTCATTCACTTTTTGTACACTGCACAATTGACATGATCACATTGTTGACTATCTGCAGTATTGTGCTTCCTAACATGATGCAGTGGTACAAGCATTACTTGTCCATGGTGTGAGGTGTCAAGGTATACCATGCGAACCGTGCACAATTGAGGTTTACAGGGACTTGTTGCCATCTAGGGCCTGGTACAACATGTGTTTAATTGAGGACTCCTAGTTTATTTGTCTGACCTAGCAGACGTCACATCTGGCCATGGACTGGCTATTGTCATCTCCTGCATACCTTTGTCCTGTCATGTACAGATCTTGATTTGTGCCACCACACATGCATTCATATTTTTCGAATGGTCCTTGTTGCACTTGCCCCATGGTGATGCACATGTAACTAGTTGCTGTGCATGATTGTGCCCTGACTTTCTTCTACTTGTGCATTGTTGTCACACACGGTGGTTGTGACCGTTTCCTTACCTTACCGGTGTGCACACTGTGCTTGGCAATGGGGTAGGTAGGCCTATTTGTGCAATGAGAGGGCTGGTGTTGTCATATGGCACCATTTAATTTGTTAAAAATGGGTGGGTGCACGTACTGGCTACCTACCTGTAAGTTTGTTTGGTGTACTGCAATGGCTTCCAACTGCTTCTGGGTGGGGTGGGGGAGGGATCCATCTTGCTAGGCTGTGGGACAGGATGCATGGTGGGAGTAGTGGTGCAGGCTCCCCACCCCCAAACACCCTCCCAGGGAAGATGGCTACCTACCTTGAAGTTTGTTTGGTGTACTGCAATGGCTTCCAACTGCTTCTGGGTGGGGTGGTGGAGGGATCCATCTTGCTAGGCTGTGGGACAGGGTGCATGGTGGGAGTAGTGGTGCAGGCCTCCCAGCCACTAACACCCTCCCAGGGAAGATGGCTACCTACCTGTAAGTTTGTTTGGTATACTGCAATGGCTTCCAACTGCTCCTGGGTGGGGTGGGGGAGGGCTCCATCCTGCTCAGGTGTGTGCCAGGGGGCCTGGTGTGAGTTGTAGTGCTGTCTGCCTGTACACATGCCCCTATGGTTATGTTAGCTATGTTTGGGGTGAATGGGAGTGGGTGAATGTTGGATCTGTGAGCCATGTTTTTGTGAGTGTGTGGTGCAAATGGATGGTATGTGTCCTAGGTGGTGTAGCTTTGTAGTTGTGCAAGGCAGTACATTGCAGAGTGGCGGTAGTCATTTGTTTGTACTTACCAGCCTCCACTCCCCCCGGCTACTCCTGTGAGACTCTCTGGATGCAGTATGGCAAGCACCTTCTCTTCCCATTGTGTGAATGGTTTTTGTGGAATGGGAGGGCCACCGCCAGTCCTCTGAGCCAGCTCACTGTTCTTGCTCCTCCTCTCCTTGACCACCCTCTTCAGATCATGCCACTGCTTTATGATCTCCTTTTTTGATCTTGGGGTGGTCCCTACTGCATTGACCGTTTGGACTATCCTAGCCCACATTTGTGTCCTTGTGGCTAATGGTGTCTGTTGGACCAGGCTGTGGTTCCACTCTGACTATCTCATCTACCATGACCTTCAACTCACTCTCAGTGAACTTGGGCATTTTCTGTGTGGCCATGGTGTGTGGTGTGCAAAGTCATTGTGGGTGCAGGAGTGAGTGGTGGTTGTGGTTGTGCTGTGTATGGTGTGTGTTGTGCAAGAGGGTTAGTTGTGCTGGTGTGGAGGTAGTGGTGGTGCTGTGTGTGGTGTGGCTAGTGATGTTGTGTCCTTTGCCTCTTCTGTCAGCTGTGGAATGTGTCCCTTCTCTCCTGGAGTTTTGCAAGGGATTGTGGTCAGGGAAGGGGCTGGTTTTATACTCAGCTATGTGGGTGTGTCCAATTGGGGTGTTGCTGATAGGTGTGTTGTCCTGGGATTTGTATTTTTCTTTTTGCCATGTGGTTGTGTCATTGGGGTGTGTTTTGTGTATTTTGGAGACATGGCTAGTTTTCTGTGTGCACTTTTTGGCCTTCTTGTGGGGTTTTGGCTTTGTCGGCTATAATTTTGACGGTTCGTCCGCCGCGGTGGCTGTGCTTCAGCTCTTCCACTGGCTCTCCCATTCATCCCATTGTGCAACAGCGGCGTTTGGAGACAGCAGTACATACCGTGGGACTGTCGGGGATGTACTAATTTCCGGTGTGGTGTCTCCGCTATACTTGCGGCGGGTTTTTGTTTTTCCGCGGCGATTCCGACTTCCGCGAACGAGTTTTGGCCATCCCCGCCCGCTACGGGCGTTTTTTCTTGGCCTCGTACTGCCGTGGTCGGATTTTTTTGGCGGTTGATCCTAATTTGGCCGCCGGTTTTCCCACGGTGCCAGCGGGCGGTTGTTTTCCGCTTCCATGGCGGTCGGGGTGCTTTTCCGCCCGCCATCCTAATGGACCTCTAAGTGAACATCAGGGCTCTGAACAATAGTGAAAAGAATTAGCAAATTTTGGGGTTCATGCAGTGGTTGATATAAGTCGATAGGTGCCGGTGCCTCTCCACCTCATCGTTTCTTTTGGTAGACCGGTATCCTTAAGTCCCTCCCACGGGCGGCGGTCCGAAGCAGTGGTTAGTTTGTGGCAGTGACTCCAATGGTGCTTGTTTTAGGTGATTGTACCTCTTTCAATCCCTCCCACGGATGTGTGTCCAAAATCCGTTAAACACGTTTCTTCCTGAGTAGCCAGCTGTCTGTCCCGGTCCTCCTGCCTTGCATTCAAAGCGGTGGGACACTGTTTCTGCTGCAGCCCGTGGGTGACACGGTGACACAGGCCACATCATGTCACTTGGGTGTGTCAACTTCATTGCTTCAGCTTTCCTGGGGTGGGGAATTAGCAGTGCACAGAGGGTCTTTGTTCCAGTACTTCAAGTGCTGCAACAGTCATGTGCTTAATTTCAGCCACTGGTTGCCGTTGGGGGCCACCGGAAGGGTTGGATTGGGGACACAATCCGGCCCGGGCAGCCCGAAACAAGTGGCCCACATTCGTAGATTGCAACCTTTCATAATACACTGCTTAGTTAATGGAGCTAAATGATGGCAAACATTTGCGGTAATAAAAGTATTTTAAGGCTTATAGAGCCAGTACCTAAATAGGAAATTAACATTCCAAGGAAAATAATATACTTTGGAAGCACAGAATTATCTAAACCTGAGGCGTGTCCTCGCTGGGCCTCACCAACCCCCACCTCTCGATGCTCCAGTCCTCTCCCCTGTCTGGCGTAACAAAAACGTGAGGGGGCCCCCCTGTAAGGTATGTGGAGGGGCCCCCTCGGGGCTCAATCAGGAGCTTCCGGGCCGGAGCATTGTGTTGAGGGGCCCCCTGGAGCTTGCCCCCCCCCCCACCACGGGAGATGCCGGGGCCTATGTTACATCCCTGTCCCCTGCTGCTGGCCCCTGTAAAGTACGTGTGAATGGCTTGCCATCCGCAGCTCCTTGAGGCCTCTGTCACACCGGGGCGGAGGCAGGCACGCCTCATGCTGTGACCGTTCTGAGTAGCCTATTGTCATTCTGCCATTGACATAAGCCCCATGGCCTGACTTCAGCTGTATGGGGTCATGTTTTGTCAAGGCAGTAATAGCCTTCATGCTGTGCACCAGGGGTGGAGTCCAAAAAACCGGCACACCAACTAGCCTTAGCCAGAGGCCCATCAGCCGATGCCCGATTGCCCACCTTACCGATCCAAGGCATGCCACTGGCACTTATTTTTAGGGACAGGCACATATTTTTCTTCATCAGTCATTTGCCGATAATAAGAGAAGGAAAAAACACAAAGCGGAAAGACGGAGAAAGATGGCAAAACCGCCACAAAGCGATAATCAGGAATCCGCAAGATTGAAGTAAAGGGGCAGAGCGTGGATTAAAGAGGCATGAGGTGGTTTAAGGCACGGATCTAGCTACTAGCATCGGTTTCGGCGCACCTACGTTTGATTGTGGCCTCTGAGCAGAGCTCCGTGCACTCGCACTTTCTTTTTCAATTTAAGCACTGTCTGCAGTCAATTAAGCATGACGTCATGTCTAGGAGGCACATTCGCCCGCCTGAGTACGTGCTCCTGCTCCATGCTGGGCTGACTCTGGCCGTGTCACTGTTGAGACCTAAAGGTTTGCATTTACTCTCACTGACCTCATTGTGGCAGAGACACACTAACGCCTGCTCACCCAGCCAAGAGGCTCTGATCCCGCTCGGGTAGGAGCAAGGTTGGGCTATTCAAGAGGCAGGTGTAAATGGAGAAACTGGGCACCTAACTTTATTGAAATGTATTTGTTATTTTACCAGCAGGTTTAACAGTGTGTAATGACTAGCGCCTATCACTCAATTGATGTCTCTCATGTAGTGCAGTAAACTCAGACAGTACTTTCTCCTGCATACTATAGATTGGTCTTTAACGCTCACCTCTTTCCTAGTTGTCCCTGCAGAGCAGTGCTTTGGTTTTCACCCACTCCACTCCACCAAGGCCAACCGCCACCTGTTTATCGGGGAGGTTGAGTGGATCTACATGCCATGGTAATGGCTCTTTTAGTTGTTGGTGAGGAAACTGTGATGAGATGCACTGTCTTTAAACCGGTGAGCTGGGTGCAAATAAGGACAGTGTGCCCTATTACAATGAATGCACTGTTTCCAGGACAGCTGTGAACTTGCACTGCCCTGGGACAGCACATTCAGTGAAATATGGAGTGGCTGCTTTTCAAAGCTGCTCCGTTTTTCTAAGTGCAGGCGGCAACCCGCCTTTACTTTGGAGAGAGGAGAAAGATCCCCTTGCAGGCAGGTGGGCTGCCATTAGGGTGCGCATTGACAGTGTGACACCTTTTTTTGTTACACGCTCTCAGTGCGCCTCCTAAGGCCAATGATTGGCTCTGTGCCTGCCTCCATAATATGACATGGGCGCAGAGACAATGTGGTTCCCTCATTTGCATGGGCCATGCTCCCATGCAAATGAGGTAGTACGCTCTCATGATAGTGCTGGTGTTACATGTGCGACAGCGCTATCAGTATTGCAGAAGGGGATGATCAAGCATCTGGGGCCCCTTCTATTATCAGAAAATTAACAAAAAGAGGGAGTAAAGAGGATTATCGGTAGAACCTTCCTCCTGTCAAGCTTTTTATAAACAATGTGGTTCTACCCTATAGTGATATAGAAATTATTTTTATATTTATATTACTTTTTAAATTATGAAAATAAAGCAGTGCCTCGTGAAATGTAATGGAAAGCACTAAGTGTTTTTAAAATACCCCTCACACACTATGAATCTCATGGTATCATGCTTCATCATAGGGGTCTTCCCGTCCCTCTACGGGGCGGGGCGTGCTACGACCAATAAATATATGGGAGCACAGTTAAGTGAAGGAATTAACTATGTTGTGGTAAATATTTAATTACCTGTACTATTTTTCATGCGGTAAAGTCTAGTAAGAATAACTCAGTAAAAATAAGAGGCAGAATCCGTGGTATTAGAGGTTCTGAAAGGCTTTATTCCTTACAAGGAATTATGGTTCGAACCATAGGCATCAAATTCCATCACCACGAGGGTTTCAGGAAGGGAAGGCAATACATTATTGACAAGTAAAGATATTTATATGAAAAGCATTACATTAAGACAGATGCAGGAGGCGTAACAGCTGATAATATAGATAATAGTACACATACGTAATGTAAAAAGGCGTAAACATAGGCGTAGACTAGAAACGTCATTAAACATGATGTCACAGGTGGGTGGATCCATAAGAGAATCCTGCAATGTCAGCAGAAATACTTGGCAGAGATGCGTGCGCAGCCGCATGACGTGTGATTGACGTGCAACTAGAGGGTGAAGGGGACTTGACATTTAGCTCTACATGTGGAGACAGAAGTCTGGGGGGTCATGTCAACCTAATCCCAAATCATATCTAATATCTTATGTTTAAAGAACTGTGTTATCCAAAAGGAAAGGTCTCTCGGACGGAATCTATTCTATACTGACTGTTAATGCGTGTACAAGCGTCTAAGTGTCTACATGAGATGCGAGGGGGCAGGAATCCTCCATGGTAACAGGGGCTATGAGTTACTTGCATGAGGACAGTGAGGCCTGGCCCTTTGCTCGGTAGCTGGAAGAATGTTTACCTAAACTACTAGACAGGAATGCATCGGATGAGGAGCGGAGCAGATAATCTTGAAGGTGAAATACAGTTTTTGGCAGGCAACAGGCCGGATCAGGCACCGTTAGCCGCGCAGGGAGTAGGACAAAGTTCATGGATACAGATGCGGGCTCGGACTGGAGCTTTCAGAGGCAGAAGGCAGAAAAAGGCTTGATGGCAGAATTCAGGGCCTACTCGCCTTAACTGTAAAACGTGGAAAGTGAACCACATAAAGTCGGTGGCCTTTCATGTTTAGGAACGGAATATCCGACTCGTTCATGGCGGATCTGAAAGAGGACATGTTGACGGTGGACGCACATGTATTTGCGTCTTCATAACTGGAACTGGAGGGAACATACATGTACTTGTAACATGCACATGGAGCCGTTGGGGTCTAAGATAGGGGACATAATCTGATCATAAAATTCATATTTCCTCATTCCCTCCTTGTCCCCTACGGACCCTCAGGAGATATCGATCTTCATCAATCCATCAATCTGTTCATATAGCATCATTTGTTCTTCTTTCTTCTTCCGGGATCTTGAATGAAAACTTGGATGCGGAATACACGATGTGGCACACAAACCACAAATCGCTGGCCCACATTGTAGACATAAGCAGCAACTGAATAATATGAGAAAGCCAATACCTAGGAAGGATAGAATCCTCCATCCCCAGGCTGACAACACGCTCCATAACCAACCGGACCAAGTCCAGGTGCCTGGACTCTGGTGTATCTGGCTTATAATCTTATGAAGGCGAGTTATGGCTTTATATACTGACGGTGAGTTTTCTGGTATGAAAACACAGCAACTTGATCCGATGACCCTACAAGCTCCGCCCCTATCGGCCAGGATGACGTCAAGGACAAGACGATTTTGAAGCACAACAATCCGCATCGCAGACTGCTCCTCCGTTAAGTTGCCTAGGGCGGAAGTAGTCTCATTCACTACTGCTTCAAGGGTTCTGGTTAATCTACGTATCAGCTTACTATTAGTGACTGTACCTATATAGGGAAAGAAACCTTTATTGAAATCTGTGTATTGCTCCCATGCTGTTTCGGTGTAGTCGACAATCGGGAGATCTCTCTGCTGTCTATTGTGTACTAAATGGGTATTTCTGTGATAATCAGGAGGGGCTAGGAAAACAGGTGGCAGAAGGAATGCTATGTAACAGGTACCATCCCAATCTAGAGGTAAGCGTATATATGCAGTCTGGCCACATATGAAGTAGGAATGACGAGAAGCTCTAAATGTAGACTTGCCTTGATCACTGAATTCTATTACAGTGGTACATTTACTATGGCCCATGTGTATTGAACCATTCTTTCTTACACATAATTCACCTTTAACTGGAAATACTGACATAGCGGGCAAGATTGGTGTAGCTTCGGATTCAACATTCAGAATCATGAGGTTAAGTGTAAAGTTACCTAATCCATATACTTCATTTTCTAGATCAGTTCCTGTTCTTTTTGGAAGTCCCTCCTTGTTAGGGTAGCAGACTTTAAGCAAAACTAGGTTCAGGTTTCCCCATACCCAGTTGTCTTGATAAACTACTGAATTTGAGTCTAGGGAATTAATCAAACTAAACCATGCTCCACAGGAGCCATTGTGTGTGAACGGATACGGAAAGAGAGGCAAAACTCCTTTATAGCTCTGATAGGGAGGAAGTCGGCCACATATCCAACAATTGGTAGCATTGTTGGTCTGATGGGAATGATGTAACATATTAATAAAAGTGTTGTTGCGCAGCGCAAATCTATAAGATAACTCATGCGGAGGTAATTCGCTAAAAGAATGTTCAGCAGTAGCATTGTAAGCACGCTTAGAAATAGGGTAATACATATGTAGCAATACACTAGAAATGATGATTAGAAGACTTAGGAAAAACATAATTAACAATGTCACTATGCAGTGACTACGAAGTGATTTACAGTACGCATGTTTTTTAAGCTGTATCTGTCTATTTCTCTCTCTATTTCGGTCTAGAGGATACATGTCAGAGACAAATTCAACCGATTCACCTTGGAGAGGACTTAAACAATCAAATTGTCTGACTTGCTAGACCTTAGTTTCAGTTTATAGAGTTCAGTCTCCGTCCTTTCAACCAAGGGGAGCTTTGAGTCTGTCTGTGAGGGAATGCAGGGCTGAGTGTTCACATCGGACGGTAGTCCATAATATTTCTTTATATGGCTCGAGTGCAACCACCCTTTACGTCCCTCAATCTTCACGGCTGTCCTTGTGGTCAGCAAGACGAGCCTGGGCGACTGCCACCTGGGCTCCAGCTGGGTCTTCCGGTCGAAATTCCTCACAAGAACCAGGTCACCTGGAACCACGTCATGGGGCTTCACCTCAGTGTTATCGGGAAAAGCTGCAGCTACCTGTGAACGACAAGATTGTAGTGCAGACATCAAGGAAGCCAGGTAATCTGTCAGCATATTACAGTCAACATCAGTGATTTTACGAGGTATAGGCGTCCCCCACATATTTGGTGGTCTACCGAAGATCACCTCATACGGGGATAGCCCTGTTCGAGAATGTGCTACCATTCTGATGTAAAAGAGCGCAACTGGTAAGGCTACTATCCAATCAACACCTTTTTCTCTACATACTTTGGACAATCTAATTTTCAGAGTTTGATTATGACGTTCCACGAGACCTGCTGCCTCGGGATGTCGGACACAGTGGAATTTCCATTGGTAACCTAACAGAAGTGAAACGTGTTTCATTAGTTCGGATGAGAATGGCTGGCCGTTATCTGAGTATAAAACACGTGGTAAACCGTATCGTGGGAAGAATTCTCGAACTAACTGTTTGGCAGTAGTCGGGGCAGTGTAATCTGAAACCGGGTAGGCTTCTGTCCAACGGGAAAGAGCACAGACAACTACGAGAACATATTTGAATCCTCGACATCGTTCCATCTGGATATAATCCATCTGGAGGACTTCAAAAGGGTGATCGGGAGGTTGAAATCCACCCTGCTCTACGGGAATGCTTTTACCTGGATTAAACTGACAACATATCATACAGGTACGTACTTTTTGTTTAGCTGCTGCTCGTAAGTGTTTGTTGAACCAAATGTGTTGAATACTATCTAGCATAGCTTTTTCTCCTAGGTGCGCTGGACTATGTATTGTGTTAATGATGACTTGAACCATGGAGTCGGGAAGAAACCATATAGATTTTCCCTTCGTCATCCATCCTTGATCCGTTTGGATCCCTCCTAATTCAGTCCATCTCTTTATTTCTTCTGGTGTAGCATGTGTCTGTATGTCAATTACATCAAGGGCGGGATCCTTAACTGTCATGCAATGTGTTGGTGTCGGAACTATTGTCTTTGTCGTGTCAGTTGTATGAGTCTTGTTCTGAGCGGTCTGTTTAGCTGTTCTGTCAGCTAGGTCGTTACCCTGGGAAATGATATCGGTAACTTTCGTATGGGCCTTGCATTTCATAATCGATATTGCAGTAGGTAGATGAATCGCGTCTAATAGAGCTTGAATGAGGGGTCCGTGTTGGATGTGGGTACCGTGAGAAGTTAAATAACCTCTCTCTCGCCACAGTACGCCGAAGTCATGGACGACTCCGAATGCATAACGTGAATCTGTGTATATATTGACTTTCTTATTTGTGGCTTGAATACAGGCTTGTGTCAGAGCGATGAGCTCTGCTGCTTGAGCTGACAAAGTGTTAATACAATTTGTTTCGATCACTTCAGTGTCTGTTGTGACTGCGTAAGCGGCCACTAACTCTCCTGTACTTGTTCTCATACATGAACCATCTACATACAATGTCAGGTTCGGATCTGATAAAGGGATATCTGTCAAGTCTTGTCTGGGTTTCGTTGTGATAGTAATGACTTCAATACAATCATGTGCTAATGGATCTGTTTCGTTTACTGGCAAAAGTGTGGCAGGATTTAATGTATTACAACGTCTGATATCTATATGTGGCTGAAACAATGTTAATTCATAACCGGTGAGTCTTGCTATAGTCAAGTGTTGTGTTTGCGTTCGGTTCAAGAGAACCTCTACTGCGTGTGGTACTTGTACTGTCAATTGATGTCCTAACACTATGGCATCGCTTTGTCTGATTGCTAAAGCTGTTGCTGCCACTGATTTCAGGCACGCAGGAAGAGCCTGAGCTACGGGATCCAATGTACTAGAAAAATAAGCACATGGTTTGTGTGATCCTGCTTGTTCCTGAGTGAGTACTGACAAGGCAGTACCTTCGCGTTCTGTAACAAAGAGTGTAAAATGTTTACTGTAACATGGTGTTGCTAAAACAGGTGCTTGGCATAAAGCTTTCTTTAAGCTTTCAAAGGCATGTGTATGTTCTTGAGCCCAAGGGAGGACAGTCGATGTGGCTGCCTCCTGTGTTGTCAACTGAATGAGTGGTTTTGCTAGAAATGCATATTGAGGGATCCACTGCCTACAGTATGAAGTGAGGCCTATAAAAGCCCGCACCTCCTTTTGTGTCTTGGGTGGCGGCATGTTTACAATTAACTGGATGCGATCAGGTGTGAGCTGTCTCCCCCATTTGGACAGCAAGTGCCCTAGGTACACAACTTGCTGTACACAGAATTGTAGTTTCGAAGGGGACACTTTGTGCCCCTTGTCGGCTAAGAAATGTAAAACCGTCAGTGATGCTTTTTCACATTCAGGTTCGCTTCGGGCAGTGATCAGCAGATCATCGACATATTGAAGCAGGGCAGTGTTAACTGGCATGTGGATACTGTCAAGTTCTCGTTTCAGTGCTTGGCTATAGATGCTGGGGCTTTCTGTGAATCCTTGAGGTGCGCGTGTGAATTTAAAACTTCGTCCATTTAAACTGAATCCGAACAAATATTGGCTTTCCGGATCGATTGGGACGCTAAAGAAAGCGTTCTTGAGATCAATTACAGTAAAGAACGTTGCTTCTGAATCTATGGCCGTTAATAATGAAGAGATATCTGGGACCACAGGGTATTGTGGTACAATACATTTATTTAATTCGCGCAGATCAATAACTAATCGATATACTGGTGGTGCTTTTGGATCCGTTCTTTTAAGAATCGGAATTATCGGGGAATTACATACATTGGAGTCGGTTTCCACAACCACTCCTTGTGCAATGAGCTCGTCAATGATTTGCAGCAAAGCCACAACAGCATCGGGTGGTAACTTGTATTGTCGCATTCGTGGTAGTACCACTCCTGTTTTTAGTGTCACTCAATATGGTGTAATGCTCATGTAACCAACATCAGTAGGGCCTTGTGCCCATAAATGTGTAGGTAAATTCTGCAGCCGGTGATCCATGTCTCTGGACACGTAGTGACCTTTGAAGTCACGTAAAAATAATCGTACTCCATCCGGAGAACAACATATTATAGCTCCTAGAGCTTTCAATGTTTTTATACCTAACAAGTTTTCTGGACATGATTTAGTAAGCAATAAATCTGTAGTTCGTGTTAATGGACCAACCGTAAGTGGAAGGGGTTGTGATACTTCATTAATGATAGGTTTTCCTGAGAATCCAAGGGAAATATTCTGTGAGCCTGAGAGGGGTGCCCCTGGAACTTCACTGCGTCGTATAGTTGTTCTGCTGGCCCCTGTATCAAGTAAAAACTTTCTGTCTTCCCCTAATAGTTCACTATGTACATAAGGTCCCTCTTGATCTACAGGAACCTCGATAAGGGGTAAGCCAACTTCCCTCTCTAGGCTATTTCATGTGTATCGCTGATAATCGGGATAATCTGCCTGTGCATACTGGTACATCTGTTGTGTCGTTGCTTGTGTTGCAGCAATAGGCTGCGCTTGTGGTGTCGCTACGGTCTGTTGTGGAGCTGCCTGTTGCGGAGCTGGCCTCGATTGTGTATGCTGAGGGATTTGTGATTGGTTCTGATCCTGTCTAGGTGGACGTGGTCTTTCCTGGGTTTTACCCGTGGCGATATTATGTTTCAGAACTGCACAATCGTGTATATAATGACCTTGTTGTTTACAATAGTTGCATGCCCCTTTCACCGGACCTGCGGAATCACCCTTTTTGTGACCATCAGCGGGAACTGACTGAGCCACAAGCATTTTCATTTTCGTGTCTTTCATACGTCTTTGTTCATGTTCTTGTTCTTCTCTAATTCTATTGTGGTGATATTGTAACATCTGTAACATCTGTGACGGGGTGTTACCTTGCCAGGTACTCTCGAATTTCAGTACTCTACTCTTGACTTGGGGCAGGGAATTCTCAACTAATTTTGTCACAAACAGGTGTGGATACGATTCACTACTTGCTTTTATGCCACTATTAATACCAAAACATTTTTCAAATCGGGAATAGAAATCACTAGTGTCTTCATCTTGCTTTTGTTTACAGGCTGAGATTGCACCCCAGTCCTCCTTTTTCGTAGTTAATAAACGTGGCAGTACCTGCACTAGTAATCCTGGTAGCGCTGTAGTCTTTTCCCCAAGCCCTGATCCTGCAGCTCGGGCCTTTTCTTCGTTTTCTAATGCTGTCCAATCTATCTTTTGGTCTCCCACCTCCCATTCCTTTTCCTTGAGTTTCTCGTAAATACCGGCAGGCAATAAAACTTTCAATATTTTCATAATGTCGGGATAAGTATACTCTCCCAAGAGTAACATGTCTTTTATCTCACGGTGGAAACCTGCTGGGTCTTTGTCATGGCTAGGTACTACTTTCTTCATTTCTAATAATTCAATTTTAGTTATGGGCGCGTACACAAACACGCGTTTAAAAATATTGTCCTCACCTCTGACTGGGTGCACTTCACGTAAGGGATTCTGTCTGTCTATGTGATACATTTTTCTTCCCATAGTGGGAACTGGAACATGTTCTGGGCATACGAAAACTATATATTGGTTTCGAAATTCTAGAATTTCTTTAATTAAATCAGTACCTGAACCTCTCCATTTATTCGTGAGTAATTCTGTCAATACGTCAGGTAGGGGTCCAGGATCGGAGTGTTGGCTTTTATATAATATGAGAAGGTGTTGAATCATGTATATACCAGCTAAACGCTGTTCGTCTGGGGTAAGGTTCAAAAACGTGTGTGCCAACGCATCATCACTGTATTTCTCAGAACTGTCAGCCCATTGTACTGCTGACCTGGCTAATTCTTGTTCATCCATAGAATCGAGCATATGGTACCCCCTTCGGTCTCGGAGTAGTTTATCAGCAGCTTGGAATAGGTGTTCAGGAGACCTTATATTTAACATAGGGGCTTGGAAATTTCTGTTACATTCTGGACGTATCGGACGTATTGGGTCATTAAGGCATCTGGTATTATTAAAAGATCTTCCTTTACCTACATAAGCCATTGTCTCTAAGTGTCCTGTGGGCAATTCTGATTCTTCGTCCTCCTCTCCCTCTGATTCATGTTGGTCTGTCTCTAATCTTTCTTTATGTATTCGTTCTACTTCTTTGCGGATCTTTCGGCACATAACTACTATACATGTCTGTTTATCATGTTTCCCTTCTGATATATTCTGACCCCATCTGGTAAGCTATGTTCCCTCCAACCTGCGCGCCTGGGCGCGCGCGCACACTGCCTTCACCAAGCGCTCAGAACGAATCTGAAAGCGCGCAGATCGCTCGAGAAATTAGAAAGGAGAGAGCCTGCCTTTTGTTTGCAGATCGTCTTTTGGAAAGACAATCAGTGTAAAAGGCAGTGCTGCTGAGAAAGAGAAAGCAAACCCGCTGGGAAGGGGCTCGGAGGTGTCAGCCCCTGTGGTGGTTGAAAGCTGCACAACATCGTGGGTGTGCAGAGCACAGAAGGGGGGGGGCGTGATTTCTGCTCTTTACATACCCTAAAGCTACAGCAGATCTAAATCATTAAAAACGTTAAACCGCTGATTCAAAAACACTGCGTTGGTTTAATGGGACTGAAACACGCAGCTAAGGCTGTAAATAAAACATTAATATGCATACTGCTTGCCCTGGGGTATGAGACCACATTGTCGATGAACGAACAGGCGAGGTTCGCACAGGTTGGCATCCATTTTTTGCCTCAAGTCCTTACCGGTTAGTTTTTCCAGACAGTGCCCGCATTGCCTGTGGTGTGGTTTGCCCAGCCGAGCAGACCGAAAATAAATATATATGAAACAAGTAAGCGCTCGTATTCCAGGGGCTTTGTTTCTGGGTGTAGGCGTTAGCAGTGCCGACGTCTGCAGGCTTACGCAGCTTTGGTCAGAGTAGTGTAACCCTCAGAACCAGGCTCCTGTTCCCAAGAGGGAGTGCGTCATCCCTGTCTGGAGAGCGGGGCATGCCGACGGAACACCGCTCTGGGGAATCTACTTACTTACGGGCTTTGCTGCCTCAAAACCCTGATCTCCCTCACGTGCAGGTTGCAGCTGTTATTCTTATATTGTAGGGACTAGGGAGCAGGTTTGGTACTTCATTTTGTTGGTGATGGACATCTGCCCATAGAGCCCATGCCATATGTGCCACCTGTGACATCAGTGTTTTCCACTCAGAGGCGTGGCATCGGTGTTTTCCACTCACAGCATTCAACATGCTGTTTGTTAATGGACCTTGATTGCCTGAAGGTGTCAAAGAACTAAGGCCAACATAACAGGCATGGTTGTGGCTTCTATTGCTAATATACTCTGGTGCACGACTGTATTATCCTTTCCGTCCTTCTCCTTCAGGCCTGTCACTTTCGTCCCGGATTTATGTAGGGCCAAAACATGCTGACATATGTTTGGCCTTGCTGCCATACCGAGCCTTTTTAGTTTTTTTTCATATTGACTTTAACAGAGATAAACGCCTATTTTATTAATCAAGGCATCACATCACATGCGCTTTAAACAAAATAAAGATGAGGCGCTTAGGCAACGTGATGTGGAGTATGGCTGTCTGTCACCAGATAAAATGAATACTGTTGACATAAAACCATTCTGTTATATAGGTCTGCAATGGTGTCTGCGTTGTCTGCAGTGTTATAACATTCACATCTACACCAGAATGAGGTGTGCATCTACAGCAGTCTGATATGTGCATTAGCAAAAGTAAAATATGCACTAATATAATGTAATAAACGACTTAGAGCACACAATAGATAAAGATGCATAGCAAAACTCCTGAAGGTACACAAGGAACGATGGCTGCTCCATTGATACTGTCCAATGTGCCACCAGTTTCTTCCTTTCCATTTAAGAATTTAAAATATCCAAGTTTGATAAAGTTTCCAACATCACAGGCTACATCCTTTAGTTATTAGCAAGCTTTAGCTCTAGTGGTATGCAGTCTTGTGCATGTTCCCAGGTGGACCTGTGTATGATTGGCTGCCCCAGTTCAAATCTTTTTATCTTTGCATTCTGGAATTGTTAGCGTTATTTGTCCCATTATAAAAAAAACTGGACTTCCAGTCCCAGAATACAAAGAAAACCTAGACTGCAGCAGCGAGTCATACAGAGGACTGGGAAACTTTGATACCAGTGTGAAAATCTCTTGCATAGGGTTAGTGGATTGTGTGAAATTTGTGTGTACGTTATTTTCACATTCTTTCAACTGTTCCAGTGAAAAGAAAGTAAAACAAGCATTGGCATAGCCAATAGGTCTCGCCTTTGGGACCTTATAAGTGTTTAGCCATGCAACAGTTGATGTTGTTGCACCAAGGAAATTGTGCTGCATAACTAAAAAATTATAAGGTCCCAAAAGCAAGACCTATTGGCTATGCCAATGCACTCTGCCCCCCAACACACTCTTTTTTTTAAATAACTTTAATAAGCGCGGCGCCGTCTTCACGGACACCGCGCTATGCAATGCAATAGGTGTTGCTTTTGGTATTATAAATAAAAATGCCTTTTAATTTTTTTAAAGGCATTGCCATTTACAATGTCAATAACTCAAAATAATGTCATTGCGAGACCTATTGCATTGCAAATGCTTGTTTTTACTATTAACCTGGGGGTGTGAGCTGCACAGAGGGGCTTTTGCCAGGTCTGCCTTCTGCCACATCTGCTTGGTATAGAGCAAAAAAATTCCTGTGTTTAGAAAATCTTAAAAGTGACTGAGCTGTACTTCATAGCTCTGTCACTTTTAAGGTTTTCTACAAACAGGGCATTTTAGCAGGATTCTGCTTATTTTTGTACCGACTGGACATTACTATACCAGTGGTATAAAACAAACCAGGTGGCTACCCTTGCTGCAGTCCATTATGCATCTTGCACATAGAAACTACATCGCATGAAAATTATATGGTACAGTATTTATGAAGCCTCCCCAAACCCAACGAGGTACTAAAACACTTAGATGCCACTGCAGAATATAAACAGCCAATTGGTAATGTAACTAATAGCTGTGTGCCAGCTGTATGCCTGTTTGCAATGTTGATGGTGTATTATACAGCAATAGAAATATCTATTTAATGGTCATTTGTATGGACATTATACCGGATGTGAGAGTTGCTGTGTGTCTGTTTAACAATAAATAATATACTAAGGCCCAGATTCTCAAAGGTTTAGCATCAGGTTAGCATTACTTTTTCAATGCTAACCCGACAAAGCCCGTTTTGGGATTTACAAACCAAAGCAAAACAAATGTGCATTGTTTTTTATGGAAAAGTAACACAAAGAAGTGCTAAATGCTGCTTTGCATTACTTTGTGTTAAGGAGGTGTTGCATGGGTGTTCCCATTTGTTTTGTACAGCTATGTCTTCATGTGGGACAGAACATCAGCCAAGGACTTGATGAAGCTGGACCATGTCTCAGCCTGTAGAGCCATGCACGGTCTCCCAGTTAAGGTTTACACCCTTATGTATAGCCTAAATCGGTGTTTGCTTAATTATTCTAAGCCCTCACGGATGCTTAATTACCGAACCCCAATTTTTTCCACAGAAATGCACCTTAATTTTCAAGTGATCTCATTTAATTGGGTGAATTGATTGGAATTAAATCAAAACACACATTAAGCACTTGTTAGCTTATAGAGAGCATTTTCTTGCATAGGGATTTTTTTGTATGTCAGCGCACGTAGCCTTACCTGTGGTGCACAAACATCCTTCTTTGCCGCACACAGAGGAACAAAATTAGAGGGAACATTGCTGGTAAGTACTTGTATTTCCTTCTGCTCTACCTCAGGCCTGTCTTGGTTTCTGATCACACAATTTATGAGGAAGCGTAACAGTTGTCTCTGTACATCCACTTTCTGGTATTCCATGGCTTCGTCAATACTTTCAGGGCCTCGCCCTGATTGGACAAAGTGGTATATATTGTCTAAATGTGCCACCATTCCTGGTAGTGTCGCTAAATACCTTGAAGCTCGTCGTATACGTAGTGATGACAGCAGCATACCGTCCCGTCTACCGGGCACAGGATCATATCTACAATCCACTAGATGCTCTTTAAACATGTCTGAAGTTGCTAGTTGGGGTGTACGTTCGTATGCTAAATCTCTAAGGGATAATTTATTTCCTCGGGGTGGCGTGGCAAAAATTTCTGTTGTTCCTCCTGTCGCACCGTCTGAGGTGCTAGGCACGAAAGGATTTGTTGGATGTAAGATAGAAACTGTAGATGTGGGAAAAGCGGTAGAAACAGATGGACCTGTGGGAATGTGCGTAGGAGTTTGTTGTTGCGGGGATACAGACGGATGATCTTGGCGTTGAGCACCATCGGTAGGCGGTATGTGTGGTGGAACATTAGCATATTCAGGAGTTACATCATCTAAATAGGAAGAAAGGAAAACATCTTTTGCTGTTTTGGGATGTGCCATTATCGGGAGTAATGGAGGTGTCAAGTCTTTCGGTATTTCCGGGGTGGCCTGAGGTAACCCTTCGGCCAGAAGCGGATACATTCCATTCATAAGAGTGTTTCGTTGTCTGTCTACTTGTTCTGTTTTTACTCGGGTACCTTCCCCAATTAATATATTTTCTCGGGCTTTATTCGAATTCTCCCTACCTTTCTCTTCCTGTCGGAGCGCTTTTTCTGTACGTCTATATGATTCTTTACGCCATAATTCAATGGCATCTTTCTGTGACTGTCTGGCTTTCTTTTTCCATAATTCTTCTTCTACTCTCATGATGCAATCTGCATCCCAAGTCCCAGCTGCGGGCCACCTCTGACTTTCTGGTAAATCTTTGGTGTAGTCCACCCATAAATCAAGAAATAATACGGCATCTAGGCCATGCTTATGATACATAAAGTACCCTGGAGTGTCCCTAGGTGGAATGGGAACAGCTTCTTCGAGTACCCCTTTTCTGGTTTTGATCTGTCTTAATTTCGAAAAGAGCGGCATTTTAGACCTTATTACTTATTTTTGAACACACTTAATACAATAAACACAATAATGAACAATCATTCATACCACAATATGTAGAACGTATTAAAACATTTAACATTCAACAGTTAACGAACAATGATAACTAATAGGAAACTAGTTACTGACATAATACTGACACTAGATAATACTGGATTATATATAAGACATACTAGATATACTGCTAAACAGTACAGATACACTGCTGAAACAGTGCAGACCGGATTTGTGTACCCAAACCCGTCAGGACCGGCACAAATTAATGTGCACGTCTAACTGCCTCCCCAGCAACGGTACTCACCGGGTAGCACGGAACGGAAGGCCTCGGAACTGAACTGAACTGGACCGGACTGGACTCGACTCGATTCGGAACTTCGGAACCTGGTGGGCCTCTGTATACCTCGGATCTTGCTCTCTCAGCTAGGCTCTGGTCGGGATACTTCGCACTTCTCACCGCCTCGTCTGGGTGTTGATCGCAGCCTCAGTCGCCCCCGCTTGGCCGGAGGGAGATACAGGAAATCCTGCGGGTACGCGTTGTTGTCCGTCCGGCTGTGGCAGGAGACCGGGCCTGCAACGCACCTCCGGCGCGTGAGATGAGAAAGTGTCCCTGTTCGGGCGCCAATTTATGTGGTAAATATTTAATTACCTGTACTATTTTTCATGCGGTAAAGTCTAGTAAGAATAACTCAGTAAAAATAAGAGGCAGAATCCGTGGTATTAGAGGTTCTGAAAGGCTTTATTCCTTACAAGGAATTATGGTTCGAACCATAGGCATCAAATTCCATCACCACGAGGGTTTCAGGAAGGGAAGGCAATACATTATTGACAAGTAAAGATATTTATATGAAAAGCATTACATTAAGACAGATGCAGGAGGCGTAACAGCTGATAATATAGATAATAGTACACATACGTAATGTAAAAAGGCGTAAACATAGGCGTAGACTAGAAACGTCATTAAACATGATGTCACAGGTGGGTGGATCCATAAGAGAATCCTGCAATGTCAGCAGAAATACTTGGCAGAGATGCGTGCGCAGCCGCATGACGTGTGATTGACGTGCAACTAGAGGGTGAAGGGGACTTGACATTTAGCTCTACATGTGGAGACAGAAGTCTGGGGGGTCATGTCAACCTAATCCCAAATCATATCTAATATCTTATGTTTAAAGAACTGTGTTATCCAAAAGGAAAGGTCTCTCGGACGGAATCTATTCTATACTGACTGTTAATGCGTGTACAAGCGTCTAAGTGTCTACATGAGATGCGAGGGGGCAGGAATCCTCCATGGTAACAGGGGCTATGAGTTACTTGCATGAGGACAGTGAGGCCTGGCCCTTTGCTCGGTAGCTGGAAGAATGTTTACCTAAACTACTAGACAGGAATGCATCGGATGAGGAGCGGAGCAGATAATCTTGAAGGTGAAATACAGTTTTTGGCAGGCAACAGGCCGGATCAGGCACCGTTAGCCGCGCAGGGAGTAGGACAAAGTTCATGGATACAGATGCGGGCTCGGACTGGAGCTTTCAGAGGCAGAAGGCAGAAAAAGGCTTGATGGCAGAATTCAGGGCCTACTCGCCTGAACTGTAAAACGTGGAAAGTGAACCACATAAAGTCGGTGGCCTTTCATGTTTAGGAACGGAATATCCGACTCGTTCATGGCGGATCTGAAAGAGGACATGTTGACGGTGGACGCACATGTATTTGCGTCTTCATAACTGGAACTGGAGGGAACATACATGTACTTGTAACATGCACATGGAGCCGTTGGGGTCTAAGATAGGGTACATAATCTGATCATAAAATTCATATTTCCTCAATGTGTAGGCTATGTGCTAAGTGATAGTGAGTGTGGTAGGGTTAGTGAGTGAATACAAAAATTAAAAATCCTCTGGCTAGTGGAAAAAACAAATTTTTATTCAATTCCCTAGCTGAGAATGTTAAAAATGGGGTTACGTAGGGGGTGTATATCAATTAAATACTCCCTACTGGGTCAACATGTTTCGTAAGCAGTCCCCACTGCTTTACTCATCAGGACCTAAATATGTCCCTACTGCACTCGAAAATTAATTGAATTGTATGCCTATTTGCTTGAAATCAAGACCTTCAAAAATATGGAAGGCGATGAAAGGTACATTGACCTTTATCAAAAAATAGCTCTTCTTTGGTATCTGAAAAGATAAAAACATAAATGAAAATGAAACAACCCGAGGGTCGTTCATGTAAACACATCTCCATACTGTGGAAGTATATTGGCTGGAAAAAAAAAGGTGATATAGTTTTCTGTTGCCATGACCAAATAGTCCGCGTTGCGCCTTCTATTATGCCACAGTGCCCAAAAACTGGGCACAAACCTCTGTTGCGCCCCCGCGGCACAATCTGTAGTATGGAGCCATGTGTGCAAAGGTCTTCTCTATCTAGTGTCTGAGGGAGGTGAGAGGTCTCTTCCATCTAGAATAGAGCTACTGAGGGCCATCTCCACACCATGTGAAAATATCCTGCATCTACCAGCAAGCGTTGTGGGACAGTGTGCTGTTGTTATATTGAGCATCTAATTGATTTTTTGGGGGTCAAATAAATCTAGTGTAAATAGTTACATTGAATGTTTAAAAAAAAAAAAAAAGTCCTGGCAACTGCTTGCATATATTCAAGAAATTTATTTCATTCTACTTCAAATTCTTCCCCCCAGGATAATCTCCCCAGCCAGTGCTTAATTTGTAAAAATCATAAGATTTGGGGCTCATTTTTTTCTTAGAAGCCAGCTGTTGAAATGCTAAATACTGGGTTGGCAAATACCAAGGCACCCGCCCTGAACTTCCTGTCTCTGTATCCCACTCCTGCAGGTTTCTTCATCCCTGCTTCCTCCCTTTGTCATGGTTTCCCCTATTTTCACTTCCTCCTTCTTTCTGCGTTTTCTGCATTTCCCTCTCTCGAGTTCAGACGATGGACAATACGTCCTAGTCCATAACATGAATGACTGCGCTCTTCACAGGCACAAATTAACCTCGGACTGCTATCCTTCTGGCCCATTCTTCAAAATCGGCTGCATCACCTACAAACCTTATCGGCCGATACAAGGCCTACACTGCTGAAAGACTACCCGTCTCATGAGGCCAGTTCAACACTTGAAATCATATCAGCATCAGGCTTGAAATAAGCAAATGAGAGCATGAGTATAAAACAAGCCTTCTCAAGCTATGCACCTAGGATCTGCATTGAGGCTCCTCCGCACAGCAGGCTGAATCACCTCTGAATACCGCTACACAATTCTGACATACATGTTCTTGAATTGCCACCACTATGGACAGTTCTTCGTGGCTCCCTAGCTCAGCTCTATGCTTACATGTTTATACCGTGTTTGCATCTATCATGCAGAATTTAAAGAGTGCTTGTAGGGCCTACTTTATGAGGAACTCGGGTAGTACACCTGCCAAAAAACAGCAAGACATCTAGGAGATGTAGGCTGAGTGGAGAGTTACTAACTGCTCTTGAGTCAGGCTACTTACTGGCATTCCCCTTGGTATAGTTACCTCTTGAGAAGCACTTGGGAGCAAACCGTCCGTTAATATGTACTTTAAGCTAGGCAAATGCCTTGATAGTGAGATTAAACACAAATGAAGCAATTTTACAGGTTAAGTATTAGAGTGGTTTCCTGATGATTAGATGTTTTGTTCTGGGGATGAAAAGCTATCGTCTGAATCGCTTTAACTAGTTGTGATCTGAAGGCGCAACGGAGTGCACACTGGGGAATCCTTGCTGCAGGTCCAGGAAAAAGACCAGCACAAGGGGTAGGGAAGGAGTAAATAATCTAACTTTATTAGAACGATGATTGAATGGGAGATGTGTAGATTACACTGCACACTTGCTACCTGGTACAGGGGTCCTTCATGACGTGCACTGATTACAGCTTTGTCTCTTGTCAAATTTGTCATAACTGGTCATTTTGATATATGAGCGAGAGCAGAGTGATCATCCCCATTTGGTGATAACAACACTTCAACCTATCAGGGCAAAATTGGCTTTCTCAAGACCATTGTAGGAGAGTAGGATCTGCACTTATGATGCCCCCACTTTTTTTCTGATGTGTACCCTGGTTTCTGGCTATAGTCTGGCTGGGTCCCTGCTAATCAGGGACCCAGTCTCTCTGTTCTCTCTAAACGACTTGGTGTGCATATTAGATGCACTAGTGATTGGATACTGTGGTACCTTATGAGCCCCTAGTATATGGTACCTTAGGTACCAAGGGCATAGGTACTTTACAGGCCTACCAGGGGCTGAAGCATGTATTATGCCACCCCTGGGAAGCAGACTAAATCTGACACCTCAGGCCTGCTACTGCAGTCTGGGTGAGGTACCCCTATGGCAGGCCCTATCAATCCTGAGGGCAGGGTGCTTGGTTTACAATGTGAGGGGATGCCTCTGCCTGAGTAGGGCCCCTCTGCAGCTGGCAGGGTCTATTCCCTGTGGCTGTTTGTGGATGCGGTGAACCATAAGTACATTATAACCTCCCGGTTAATGCTAACTTTAGAATGACTGCATCAAAACATGTCGTGTTTGGTGTCAAACATCTTGGAATCATACCCCCACACCAGTAACTGGTGTGGGACTATGATCCCACCCTTCTAGAGGGGATGACATGTATCTACTGTGGTAACACGGTAGAAATCTGAAAGAGCCCTGGCATCACAAAATGGATGCCACCAGCACACACTGGGCTGCCCTCCTGCTGCTTACCGAAACTCACAGTGGAGGAAGCCCAACAATAGGCATCTTGTCACAGGGAGGTGTCACCACCTTCCAGACAGGATTTAGTGTATTGGAGCTGGGTGGGTGCACTCTTAGAGTGCTTTGAAATCCTGCACTGGGGGAGCAGTAGGCTCCTCTGTGCATATGCCAGCTCAAACCGGTTCAGGGGCTACCAGCCCCTGCTCTGGCATGAAACTGGACAAAGGGAAGTGGGTGTTACCACCCACACCCCTGACCCTCCTAGAGGAGTGGTCATGGAGCTAGTCCTCCCTTTCTTTCACTATAAGATAGGTACACCTTGCCATTGCAAGTTAGATAACCCCTGGGCGACGCTTTACAAGAAGAATCCTGGTCCTTCGACGTTCCACTACCTTTGGAAGACAGAAGAATCTCCCTTGGAGTCGAAGAGTGACTCCCCTGCTTGGCAGGCACCAAAACTTGAAACAACGGTCGCAAACTTTCCCGCCGGAGTCCGAAGTCCCTGCAACCCCAGAAGCGGATTTCCTGACCTCTCGTTGGCCATTTTGAGTCCCCAGCGAAGCTGTGGCGTCTGGACCCCACCAGTGACTAGGAACTGCAATACCTGGGAACCGTGCACTATTGTCGAGTGCAACCCCTTCACGACGTTCAACGAACTTGTGCTTTGGACCATTTGTGGCCCAAGCCTCCAGCAGGTTTTGCAGCAAAGATCAGAGGCCTACCACGTCCCGAGTGACCGTGGGCTCCTGGGAAGCATTTCCTGAAGAGGCGTCTTTGCGATCACTTGCCCGTTGGCTAGTGGGTCCCCCGAAGACTTTCTTATCAACTCAAAGGGCTCCCCTGGTTGCTCCAGGCCTGCCCTCACTCACCCTCACTGGGTGAGTCCCTCAGACCTTGCTGGTCTACACCATCGACTTTTTTCACTCTACACAAGACTTGCTTTTGCCAAGGCTTGTTGGCTCCAATCCGGTTGCCGACACCGCCATCAGCTGCAGATGTTGTGGGACACTCCAAATCCAGCTGCTGGTCATCATCGATCTCTCCTGGACCTCGTGAGCGAAGAGTCCAAACACCATCGACGACTTGAAATCATCCTACATCCGTGGACATCCATCTTCCTGGCCCCGGGTCACTGGCAAGTGACTGTGAACACTGTCCCTTCAATTTTGAGGTCTCCTACATCTTGAATCCAGCCTTGGATTCCACCGGACACTTCTTCAGTCGCCGCAAGCAGCAAGTCTTCTTTGGTCTCCATAGAAAACAGCGTCGCGACCCGACACCAAAAGACACCTATACACCCGGCTTCCCTGAGTGAGGTAACTCGTGCACTCCGGCGCCCTAGTGTGTGTTGGCCCTCGAATTACTTACCTTGTAAGTGGCTTGCTTGTAGACTTCCTCGAAGTACCCTAAAACTTTAAAAATCCAACCACGACTTGCTCCATTGTAATCAATAGGGAACCCGCGGCTGTGTTCCCACACTGCACGCATCTCCCGTGGGTCTTTTACTTACCTGCTTTTGCTGCATTAGTGAAGCCCCAGCGATTCTACAGGTCCTAGGCCTTGTCATTCTGCAAGTCGACTTTCCTAAACCTCTTTTTTAGTATATGGTCTGGTATGCCCCTAGGGCCCCAGCCATATTTGTGCTTAACTTATTGTGAAACGTTGATATTTGAATGTGTTCCTGGCTTCTAATCTCATAAAGAGATTAGTAGAGTGTGTCTAGAAATAAATACATATATATTTGATATGTATACCTGTGTGGTGTCCTTTCATTTGGTAATTCAAGAGATTATAAGGTAAAACAAGCTGCTTTACATTCCTCTGAGACTTAGCCTGAAGGCTGCTCTCCACAGCTACCACTAGGATAGCTTTCCTTAAAAGTTTGTCTTAAACCTATCTGCCATAAGAGTCGAATTGGACTGGTGCAAGGTGGCCACACTAACTAGTGACCAGCATATGCCAGGTCAACTTCTCACAAGCATGCACTAAATATTATTTTTAAACGTGCAATTCAAAACCTCTTGATAATAAGTCTCGCCTAGACCCAGGTGAAGTGCTTTGGACAACTGGAAAAGGAAATAATCTGGTGCATCTCCCTTAGAGTTACCAAAGTTCGTGGGTTTTCGTAGCAGATTAAGTGGAATTGGGCTAAAAATGCAATAACGTGATTACATTTTTCAAAGTTTGCTTGAGGGGAGAACCTCCTTACAAAATAATAGGCTTGCTTGCTTCAGTATAGCTTTGATTATAGTTCAAGCAGATAGCTGACTGTGCCATGGCAGTGAGGAAAGTGGGCGGTGCCAGTGGTGGAAGTAGAAGGAGCCAGATATGGAAGTGGCCAGCACCAATGGGAAAGTGGAGGCATCTTCCTAAGAAAAAGTTTGGACACCGGCATTTCTTATTTTACACATTAAGCGCTGACACTGCCGCATTGTCTCACACTCACACAGACGGACACACAAACCAAGACAACATTTTCAGAGGAGCATGGAACTTAATCACTCAATGGGCAGTTCTAGTAAATGGGTGTCAATAGAAAAACGCAGGCACAATGCGATGCACAAGCATAGCTGTGCGGGGTTGTGCAACGCAGGTAGGGTACGTGTAACTCCCCTCTGGCTTGTACTTTTGCCTTCTCCTGCGCACAGGCAGGTCATCAGATATACAGAATGTAGGACCAAATTACTCTTCTGCATATGGGTGACGCTTGTGCACACTAATGCACTCGTCATGCACAGCGCAACCAGCAAAAATGTGGAGTGCACTTATTTATGTTCACCGAAAGCTGTGCACATGAACGTTCAGATGTACTTTTTTGATGTGTGTGTAGTAAAAAAAATCGGTTTCGTAAATCGGACTCGTGCCAAGTACAAGCGGAGCTCAAAATGGGATAGCACCTGGGGAGAGGATGTGGTCTCACAGCTAGACTGCCGACTTTGGAGCTGGGAAACCAAGGTTGAAGCCTCGGGGTCGACTCCACATCCTGTGATTCTGGGCAAAACACTTAACCTCCCCGATCCTACCGAAAAATGAATGTGTCCTTGTGTAACATAACTAGTGCTCATGTAAAGCGCTCCAATACCTTTGGGTCGAATTTGCGCTATGTAAATCTGCAACAAAAAAAAAATGGGATGGCACCTAGTTTTTAGGTCTTGCCTGACCCAGCGCATGCGCTGGTCTGGCGAGACATTTTGTGAGGGCTCCAAAAAGTGCTACCAGGCCAGCCTAGAGCTGCTGTGCGCGGGCGCACGTGTTGCGCTTTACCGCGATTACTTTCACTTTCGCGGCCGCTTTGATGTTTGATCGCGATCACAGGGCCGCTTTGATGTTATCCGTAAGGCTTCAATAGATTGCAGCAGTTAAAACAAGCATTGGCATAGCCAATAGGTCTCGCTTTCGGGACCTTATAAGTGTTTAGTTATGCAACTGTTGCATGGCTAAACACTTATAAGGTCCCAAAGGCGAGACCTGTTGGCTATGCCAATGCTTGTTAAACTTGAATCTATGCCACCTTTTGTTTCCTATGTATAACTTCATTCACTGCATAGCATAGCTGTTCTGTGTTCGCCCCCTGGCTCACCTACCGCCACCTCCCCTCTGCACTACATGCTCACCGCAATATTTGGATGATTTTATCACTCTTCTGTTTCCGGTTCTCCTCCAGGTCTCCCTCCCTTCCTCCCCTGGTTGCCTTGAGAGAGGGCATTGACACAGCATTGCTATGGCCAGCTCGTTCTCGCTCTCTCCATGATCACCTGTCTCCCCTTTCACCTCAACGGCCACTTTTGCCTTTCTGAAGGTAGCATGGACTGTCTTGTGACCCAAAGAATCCTATAGCCAGGCTCATTCCAGCCCTCTCGCTTTACAAGCAAGCTAGGGATATGAGATCACCATCCCAATGGCAGTGTGGGCAGGGCTTCATGGGCCCTAATGCACGGGTCCGTATTAAAATAATATGTTTGGGCTGCAGTGGGCCCTTCATGCCACTAGACGTCGGTGTCACTGCTCCTGCTGCACAAACGATAACTGTGCCCCTGCTAACAGGTCTTCATGGTCTCCATTGTACCTCATGTCCTTCCTGCCTCTCACAGGCCTGCCAAGTATCACACATCCGGTGTGATTCTAACGCATTTCAGTGTGGTGTTCCTTATCACCACACTGAAATGCATTGACACGCATTTTAATGCCACTGTGGTCAAGTGCGGTACCAGCACTGAAACTGGCTATGCCAGGCTGCTAACGCGGGCGCCTGTGACACCTGTGTGCCGGCTCTGCTGCTCCCCGGACTTGACAGCAGGCTCAGTAAACAGTTAATGATCTTGCACTGCTGGCTGCTACTATGTTACATCTTGCTGCTGACTGGCTGCATTAAAATTCCAGCCCCTCTCGATCCAGTGTTGCCAGATTGGGCTATTTCCTGCACAGATGGGCGACATTTTTTCCCATTTGTGCGGGTTAAACCCATACTTGATGGGTGATGCTGAGAGCAGAGCTGCTGAGTGTCTTTAAAAGGTGCATACACTGCAGATCTCTAAAATTAAGACAGCGGTGCCACCACTACGAGCATCTGCCATAGACTTAATTGTGTTGTCCAGGACCACAGCAACTGTCTCCAGTCAGTGTGGCTCACGGGCACTTAAGGCAGCAGGCTGCTGCAGCACAGTTGTAAGATTCTGAGGTGCACAGGTAATCCAAATAACTTGCTGCTGATAATGTTCCTGCTGACAGGGCCGAGTTTTCTCTACTGGCAGTTTTGATTCTGCCGACTTTCCTAAACCTCTTTTTTAGTATATGGTCTGGTACGCCCCATATGGCCCCAGACATATTTGTGCTTAACTTATTGTGAAACGTTGATATTTGAATGTGTTCCTGGCTTCTAATCTCATAAAGAGATTAGTAGAGTGTGTCTAAAAATAAATACATATATATTTGATATATATACCTGTGTGAGGTCCTTTCATTTGGTAATTCAAGAGATTATAAGGTAAAACAAGCTGCTTTACATTCCTCTGAGACTTAGCCTGAAGGCTGCACTCCACAGCTACCACTAGGATAGCTTTCTTTAAAAGGTTGTCTTAAACCTATCTACCATAAGAGTCGAATTGGACTGGTGCAAGGTGGCCACTATAACTAGTGACCAACATATGCCAGGCCAACTTCCCCCACCTGGAAAACAGGGACTTACAATATGCTCTCCCACAATTGGATTACACAGCCCCCTAGCAGGGTTAACCAAACTATCCTTCACCTCACCATCCAGTACCTTGCACACGTACTCCACACCCCTCTCCTGAGATTAGCAAGACAGTATCTGACTGTCTCTGTCACTCAACCCACACTCTTCTGGGCGGTCTTCACACTCACACACCAGGATCTCAACCATGGGAGAATCCCTCCCACCACTAGGACTATGAACCTCTGTGCCAGTTTCCCAATTCACCTCAAGAACACTGCGCACTACTGGAGCTACCTCATATCCTTGAACCTCCTGGTGTAAATTAACCCCCTCCTTCAAGTCAGGTGCCATGTCTCTGGGTGTGTGTACTACTCTCTCAGCACTAGAAAATTCAATATTGCTGCCACCATCTGAGCTGGATTCCTCCTCCCACTCAGCAAAGCTCAATCTCTGAGCTACACACATTTCTTGTTGCTGGGCTGAGACACTCATGGCCTCAAGCCTCTCGAGCTCCAACTCAAGCTTCCTCATACTCAACTCATGCTCCATTTCCATTTTCTTTTCCTCTAGGGCTAACTTTCTAATCTGCCATTCCAATTCTAACTGCCCTTTTAACTTGAGCTTGGTCAGCTCCATTTTGTGCATCCTACACTCCTTTCTATCTGCCTACTCCTCTGGAGATAGACTTTTACCAGAAATACTGCTACCGGCAGGGGAAGAGGTTCTCCTTCCTCTTGGACCCACTGGCCCTTCCAGCTGCTTCTCTGCATTATCATCATCAGTGGCATTCCTTGCTTCTACCCAGGCCCTCAGCGCCTTGTAGAGCTCTGCCTTATGTTTAAATCCAGTAGTAGAAAATTTAATTTTTTGCAGAAGAATATCAGCTGTTGTACTTTGTAGCTTTCCAGTTTCTCTTCTTCCCATTCCAGCTCATTATCAGCAGAGACTATAGATTCTGCTCTCTCCATCAGGATTAAGCTTGGCAGTACTCAAAAATAGAAAGTCCCAAAAAGAAATCTACCAACAAGTATTGGTTGCGTTATGGTCTGCACTCACTAAGTAGTGTTCACCAATCACTGTACATGAGTCACAAATGCAAGTCCAGAATCCTCACCGCTGACCACCAATGTTAGACTTGGGGGTCTCTAGTTGGCACAGGTATACACTTGTGACAAATAGGGACCCTCTCCTCTAGTCAGCGTAGGGGGGTACACTCCTAAAATAACCCCTGCTCACCCCCTTGGTAGCTTGGCACGAGCAGACAGGCTTTCTCAGAGGCAATGTGTAAAGCATTTGTGAACACATACAGTAACCAAGTGACAACACTACAAATGGACACCACACAGGTTATATAAAAAATAAGTATTCTGTATATAGATTTACCACAAGACCATTAAATGACAAAAACACACAATACTGTTACTGTAGATGGTAGGATTTTGCTTAGTTCTCTTAAGTTCTTAGATGCGACACTTTAGGTCAATGTACCTTTTAGATGCGACACACTGGGCAACGAAAGTGTTGCAACGATGTTGATGTGATGAAGTTTTTAGTGCAAAGAAATAAAGACGTGAAGATCTTCCAGTTGCGGCACGCTTCTCCGATGTTGCAAGACTCAACTCGATGCTTCAGCTGCAGCGGCGACACACTTTACGCGATGCGACGACAGCGGCCTTGGCAGCGACACTCTTCTCTGACATTTGCGAGACGCTGCCGCTCGATGCGATCTTGCAGTGGCGACACCCCTTTACGCGATGCAGACGACAGCAGCTCCGACGGCGCACGCTTCTGCTTGGATGCGAGGCGCTTTTCTTGATGCTGTGCAATGCGACAACTACGATGGCTGCGATGGTGACACGCTTCTTCCTCGATGCGAGACTCTTCCCTTGATGCGGTGCAATGTGTCAGCTACGATGGCTGCGATGGCGACACGCTTCTTCGGCGTTGCGAGACACTTCCTGGATGAAGCGAGACGCTTCCGCTCGATGTGATGCTGCAGCGGCGACACACTTTACGAGATGCGACGACAACAGCTCCGACGGCGGCACGCTTCTCCTTCTTGAGTTGCGCTTCCAGCTCCTTGCGACACGCAGTCCCTCAGACGGCCCAACAAGAGCAGCAGGCACTTCCAAAGAACTCTGGGGAGCTGGGGGGTGAAGTCTGTTGTTCCTGAGACTTCAGCAGGAGGCAAGCTCTTTTCCAAGCCCTTGTCGATCCTTCACAAGTTGAGCAAAAGTACACACAAAGTTCCTTTCTCCTCTCTTTGGCAGTAGGCAACCTCTGCAGGCCAATCCCCCAGTTTCAGGGATAGTCTCTCCTCACTTTCTTCATGGTTCCTCTCCTCAGCAGAGTTTCTTCTTGTTTGCCAAAGTGATCTAAATTCTTGGGATCAGGGTCCCTATACTTATACCTCAAAATCCTTTGTCCTCTGAGGGCAGAGGGGCCCTTGCCCAGTCCAAACCAGTTCCTGAGCACTCTGTTTGCCAGACTTCTCCTTTCCTTTCACAGTGTAGGGTAGAAACATCAGACGCCCCACAGGAGGTAGAGCCAGCATTGTGGAAGGCAAGTACAGTCCTGGAGCACTTTGTTGAGAGGATTCCGTCTCTTCTTCACTGTGCAGGGCAGAGACATCAGCCGCTCCCCAGGGGGTGGAGCCAGCATTGTGGAAGGCAGGCACAGCCCTATTCAGGTCCCAGGTGCAACTCCTCCCACCAATCTAGATGCAGATCTCTCTATTCACCACTGGGGCACCTCACCCTGTCTCCTGGAATTTCCCAGCCCTGTCACTCAAACTCCAGACAAAGGAATACACAGCCTAGCAGAGGCAGGTTTGAATGGTTAGACAAGAAAATGCCTACTTTCTAAAAGTGGCATTTTCAAACACAGAATGTTAAAATCAACTTCACTAAAAGTTGTATTTTATCATCCTGAGTTCAGGCATACTAAATTCGAATTTCTACCATGTTCTCTGAGTCAGTTAGGATTATAAGATGTAATAACCAAACTGCCCATTCTGGCCTATGGAGAACAGGTAGCCTGGCAATAGTGAGAAACGCAAATGGCTATAATTCACTATTAGAACATGCCACACACACCAGGGCATGTCCTACCTTATCCTTACAATGCACCCTGCCCTTGGGCCTACCATAGGGGTGTCTGATATGAAGAAAAGGGAAGGTTTAGGGACGGACAAGTGGGTGCACTTGCCCAGTCCGCATGACAGTACCAGACTGCACGCAGGCTCTGCAATGGCAGACTTAGACACATTTTTACAGGCTGCTTCTGTGGGTGGCACAACCAGTGCTGCAAGCCCACCGGCAGCATTTGGATTTACAAGCCCTGGGCACTCCTGGTGCACTGTACTAGGGTCTGGCAGGTAAACCAAACCAACTAATTATGGAATCACAAATCATACATCAATTTACAATAGGGAGAGCATATGCACTTTAACACTGATCAGCAGTGGTGAAGTGCCCAGAGTCATAAAACCGTCAACAACAAGTCAGAAAAAATATAGGAGGAAGGCAAAAAGTTTAGGGATGACCCTGCAAAAAGGGCCAAGTCCAACAACAACCTTTTAAAGAAAGCTATCCTAGTGGTAGCTGTGGAGAGCAGCCTTCAGGCTAAGTCTCAGAGGAATGTAAAGCAGCTTGTTTTACCTTATAATCTCTTGAATTACCAAATGAAAGGACACCACACAGGTATATATATATCAAATATATATGTATTTATTTCTAGACACACTCTACTAATCTCTTTATTAGATTAGAAGCCAGGAACACATTCAAATGTCAACGTTTCACAATAAGTTAAGCACAAATATGGCTGGGGCCCTAGGGGCGTACCAGACCATATACCCACGGGAGATGCATGCAGTGTGAGAACACAGCTGCGGGTTCCCTATTGATTACAATGGAGCAAGTCGCAGTTAGGTTTTTAAAGTTTTAGGGTACTTCGAGGAAGTCTACAAGCAAACCACTTAAAAGGTAAGTAATTCGAGGGCCAACACACACTAGGGCACTGGAGTGCACGAGTTACCTCACCCAGGGAAGCCGAGTGCGTAGGTGTCTTTTGGTGTCCGGTCGCGTCGCCGTTTTCTATGGAGACCAAAGAAGATTTGCTGGTTGCGGCGACTGAAGAAGTGTCCGGTGGAATCCAAGGCTGGATTCGAGAGGTAGAAGACCTGAAAATTGAAGGGACAGTGTTCACAGTCACTTGCCAGTGACCCGGGGCCAGGAAGATGGATGCCCACGGATGTCGGGTGATTTCAGGAGATCAAGGGTGTTTTGACTCTTCGCTCACGAGGTCAAGGAGAGATCGAATATGACCAGCAGCTGGATTCGGAGTGTCCCACGACGTCTGCAGCTGACTGCGGTGTTGGCAACCGAATTGGAGCCAACAAGCCTTGGCAACAGGAAGTCTTGTGGAAAGTGAATGTAGTCAATGGTGCAGACCAGCAAGGTCTGAGGGACTCACCCAGCGAGGGTGAGTCAGGGCAGGCCTGGAGTAACCAGGGGAGCCCTTTGAGTAAAGTCTTTGGGGGACCCACAAGCCAACGGGCAAGGGATCGCAAAGACGCCTCTTGTGGAAATGCTTCACAGGAGCCCACGGTCACTCAGGACGGGGTAGGCCGCTGATTTTTGCTGCAAAACCTGCTTGAGGCTTAGGCCACAAATGGTCCAAAGCACAAGTTCGTAGAACGTCGTGAAGGGGTTGCACTCGACAATAGTGCACGGTTCCCAGGTATTACGTTTCCTCGTCACTCGTGGGGTTAACTCGCCTCAGGCCCTGCTGGGGACTCACAATGGCCGTCGAGAAGTCAGGAAATCCACTTCCGGGGCTGCAGGGACTTCGGATTCCGGCGGGAGCGGGAAAGTTTGCGACCGTTGATTCAAAGTTTTGGTGCCTGCCAAGCAAAGGAGTCACTCCTTGACTCCAAGGGAGATTCTTCTGTCTTCCAAAGGTAGTGGAACGTCGAAGGGCCAGGATTCTTCTTGTAAAGCGTCGTCCAGGGTTATCTAACTTGCCATGGCAAGGTGTACCTATCTTATAGTAAAAGAAAGGGAGGGACTAGCTCTATGACCACTCCTCTAGGAGGGTCAGGGGGTGGGTGGTTACACCCACTTCCCTTTGTCCAGTTTCGCGTCAGAGCAGGGGCTGGTAGCCCCTGAACCGGTTTGAGCTGGCATATGCACAGAGGAGCCTACTGCTCCCCCAGTGCAGGACTTCAAAGCACTCTAAGAGTGCACCCACCCAGCTCTAATACACTAAATCCTGTCTGGAAGGTGGTAACACCTCCCTGTGACAGGATGCCTATTGTTGGGCCTCCTCCACTGCGAGTTTCAGTCAGCAGCAGGAGGGCAGCCCAGTGTCTGTGCTGGTGGCATCCATTTTGTGATGCCAGGGCTCTTTCAGATTTCTACCGTGTTACCACAGTTGGTACATGTCATCCCCTCTAGAAGGGTGGGATCATACTCCCACACCAGTTACTGGTATGGGGGTATGATTCCAAGATGTTTGACAACAAACACAACATGTTTTGATGCAGTCATTCCAAAGTTAGCACATGGAGGTTATAATGCACTTAAGAGTATATGGTTTAACCGCATCCACAAACAGCCCCAGGGAATAGACCCTGCCAGCTGCAGAGGAGCCCTGCTCAGGCAGAGGCACCCCCTGACATTGTAAACCAAGCACCCTGCCTTCCGGATTGATAGGGCCTGCCATAGGGGTGACTGATAGGTTTATATGTGTGTGTATGGTGAGATATAGAAACCTATACCTCTGTGAGGAGTGCTAACACTACCTCACCCAGGCTGCAGTAGCAGGCCTGTGGTGTCAGATTTAGTCTGCTTCCCAGGGGTGGCATAATACATGCTTCAGCCCCTGGTAGGCCTGTAAAGTACCTATGCCCTTGGTGCCTAAGGTACCATATCCTAGGGGCTCATAAGGCACCACAGTAACCAATCACTAGTGCATCTAATATGCACTCCAAGTCGTTTAGAGAGAACAGAGAGACTGGGGCCCTGATTAGCAGGACCCAGCCAGGCTATAGCCAGAAACCAGTGTTTACATCAGGAAAAAAGTGGGGGCAATGTAAGTGCAGATCCTACTCTCCTACAAAATACATTATTTTTATAGTACAGCCAACCACTTAGGTGCGTTTTAAATCCTGAGCCTGTACTTCTCCGGATCAAGCACTTTAAATATATACTGCCTACTAGTATGGATGACAGGGGATTCCTAAAGCTCGTAATCCTCACTGTCATATGGAACATTTCCCATAGACTTATTTACACACATACAATACGTTGTCTCTGCATTATGTATGTATGATGTAAAGTGCTCTGACACCCTACACTGGTATGAGGAGCTCAATAAAAACAAATGAAACTCATGAAAGTGAAGTTAGTGCCCTTCTGTTTCAGACACTTTGCAGCAGTTTCAATACCTTAGTTTCTCGTTGCTCATGTGAGTGTAACTTCTGATATTTCTCCGTGGACTGCAATACTTTATTGTACTCGCAAGACATTTCCTCTCCTAAGTGTCACACATTTGGCCATTGAATGTCAGTCATAGTCACACTGAAACTATGAAAACGCCACAGACAAGCAATCTCAAACCTTGGCAGCTATGCTCTCACACCCTCGAGTCCATTGCACTCGCTCACACTTTACCCTCAGGAGAACCGTTTACCATTCTGTTCTCCCTCTTTTCTTCCTACTTTAGGTCCTTTGAAGAGACCATCCAACACGAACGCCATGTTTAGAACACAAATAAAACATTCGCATGATGCAAAGCCCATAACTTTGTACCGTTTAAGTTGTCCTTAATAGAGCGTCGATGCCATCTACTGGCGGAAAGGGAATCCTTCACCCTCTGAAAACTACTTTTACCATCATGAGAGTGTACTAGCGAGTGAATAAGGGGCCATCTACGTTTCTCACCCAGGTATTTTAGTCATTGATGCGACATTTGCTTCAAGCGCTTATGCACCACCGGCAGGAGCGGCAGAGATAAGATTCTGAACACCATTTTGCTAACTTTTAGGTGATCAAACAGTAATGTGATGTCTGTGCTATTCTGTACACCAGGAATCTAGAAAAAAATAGAGGCTTAGTATTGCGAAGCTGAAATTGGCTGAAGAATTGGGGGACTATTCTAGGATTTATGCCCATATAACGACTCATAAGATGTCCTTCTAACCCTGGTGACAGTGACTGCTATCATTGGGGCTGGAGGACATATGTGACAAAGTTTAAATTACTTAGTGGCAATTGCATTAATGAGACTCGATTTTTACGTCCTGCTCCAATCGACCTGTTCTGTGGGGTTTGGCACACCCACCCATTGCCACTGGTTACTATCTGTGGCATTCAGAAATGCTGGCTTCTTATTGGTGCATTTCTGTAAGAGTCCCTCCTTTGTATGTTTAGCACTTTTTCCAGGGATTTCACTCAGAGAATTTTCGTTGGCCATCACACATTACAGCCTCTCTTCCCGCCTGCCATCTGGCTCTTGCACAACAGGTGTTTTTTTTTTTCGTTTTACTTAGCGCGAATTCGACCAGTAGGTATTGGAGTGCTTTACATGAGCACCAGTGACGTTACACAAGGGCACATTCATTTTAGTTCAGATTAAGTGATTTGCCCAAAATCACAGATGTTGAGTGGACGCTGAGGCTCGAACCCGGTTCCCTCTCCAAAGTCGGTAGCTTTGGCCGTAAGGCCACGTTCTCTCCACTCCTTTTCTGCATCAACAGAAACAAAAGCGTCTTTCAGGCTGATGTTTTCTTTAAGCTTGTTAGGTAAGCGGCTTCACAGACTCCGTTCGTGATATTTTTTAGCCAGCTGTCTTTATCTCCAAGCAAAACCAAAGCACCCACGGACAGATTTGAGTTTGTCCCACATTTAGTTCCCGGTTTTGCTTAAAAAACATAGGTCAAAATCTATTTTTAATCATTCACTCACCTCGTGCCTCCATGAAACGGCAGGCCCACTCTGCTGGCAGCAATTTTGTGTTCACCTCCTAATGTGAACTACTGCTTCTAAAATGGAGTGCGCGCGCAGTATGTGAAATCGCCATTTCTTTTGTAAAACGAAATGCTGCCACTCTACATAGAAGGGGTCAGATTGCTTGGCTGATAGGAGTGGCAAATATCACTGTAACAAATTGCCAATGTGAAAGGTGGCGAGAAACTGAAATGCGAATGGGCCACAGTGGCTGGAGAGAGATTAGCAGAAAGGATTCCTGAATGTCCCGGCAAGCATCACGGATGCAACTTTGTCGTTTTCTCCGAATTTTAGACAGTGTCTGGTGAAAGAGCTCGACATCTGATTCGCTTTAATGGCTTGCCCCATTACATCTCCCTGCGAGATCATTTTGCAGCCTGCCCCTGCTTCACTGTTCAATTTAAGTATCGAAACGGAGCTTCCATTTGGCTCATGTGTTGATTGATAATGTGTCTCCTCTCGCCACCTACTGACTTTTAAACTCGGCGTACAGCGGGCGCTCAGAAGCCTGGAGTAATTCAGAAAGTTGCTTCATTTACGAAGTTCACATGAGACGCGTGATTCACTGTAGTCCGAAATGAGTTCTCTAAAAACATTGATGGACTAACTTTCTGCTTCAATGCGGGATATTTATCAGGAATCCCAAGGCAGATGCAGGATACTGGGCTCAGATTGTGACCATTGGACGTTTTTAATATTGTGTTGTGGCGCTTAACCATACATTTGAGCCGAAAACTGAGCATCAATCTTTCCCCTTGCCCCTCAGGCTAGCGAGGCCAAGCACCCCAAGGTTTACTCGGAGACGACGTGTGCGATTAGAAACGTATAGCTCATAAACCAAGCACTATCAGTCAATAAATCAATGTTCAGGCAGTTCTTTCACTTCGGCACACAATACAATATGATAGGTAAAAGAGGGCATTTTCATGTAGCACACTGATCTCTCTTGTAACAATCACAACATCTGCGGTTTCCCTAAAGCACCAGAATCAGGGCTCGAGGCGGGTTTCCACGCGGGTGGACGGCGTCCCCCACTTATTTTACCGGGAGCTCGATAACTGGAGCACATGGAGCCACACATTCACTCTTTGGCCTCTCTGTGGCGAGATCGGAGCTCATTCAGAACGCTGCTCACGCGCTGGCTTCTCTGATGCAATCGCATCTAAGGGGTGAGCGAGGGGAGGCAATAAGTCTGATGGTGCAAGCCACCTTTCGTGACGTCACTTTCTGTCGTGACGTCAGCGTCCCCACACTTCTTTTTTTAGGACTTGTGCCCTGACCAGAATTAAGCACATTCTGGTGATTTGTCCCAGTGCAAACAAGCATTTGCAATGCAACAGGTCTCGCATTTGTGAGGGTTCAGCTATTGCCATTGTAAATTACACTTCCTTTTATTTATGTGTTGGTTTTTAAAACAGAGAAATAAAAGGCATTGTCATCTACAATGCCAATAGCTTAAACTCTCAAATGCTAGACCTATTGCATTGCAAAGGCTTGTTTCTCTTTCTAGTCGTGACTAAAGGAGTAGGATCCATCTTGCCAGCTTGAAATAGTTGGCCAAGCCCTGCCCCAAGCCATCTGCAGGTGGACAGCCTCTACTGCTCTAGGCATTCAGCTGTGCCCAGCTGGGCTTTGTCGCAGGGCCTGGACCATAGGCAGTCCTGTGTCCAACCGGCCACTGGTGCCCAACCCTGATTTGCACAACCTCAAGCTGTGCACAGCGGTGTTCACTGCAGAGCCTGGCTTGCGGTCATACTCTGATACCCTACTTGCCGCAGGCAGCCAAACTGGAGAGGGGGTTGACTGCATGGTCTGATCTATGGTAATGGCCTGTGCTAGTCCCTCCATGGGTGGCCAACCGGCTGCTGATGTGGGCTGCTGTGCTCTGCCTCTGGTAGACCCTGCATCCACATTGCCTTTGGATGCCCACAGTGGGGGTTGCCGAAAGGTCTGGCCATAGGCCAACCATCTGCGAACTGCCAGCCTCTATGTGCGCAGCCTTCAGCGATGCACAGCGAGCGCTATCCACAGGGTTTGGCCTATGCCAGACCTCTCCGGGCTGCCAGCTCCAAATGTGCATGGCACGTGGCCATGCACAGCAAGGATTGGCTTCAGGGCCATTCCTGATGCCAGGCTCAGTTCACAGGAGGCCAACCACTGGTGTGCCTAGCTTCTGACTGGGGTTGTCCATAGGGCCTGTCCACTGGCTGCAGGAATCCAACCCACATTGGGGGTTGACTGCAGGCCCTGGCCATTGGTCAGGCACTGCACCCAGCCTGACTTGGGTGTCCAGCTCCCACGGCCCAGTGAGGTTTGCTCTGAGGGCCTGGCTACAGACTGCATCAACTCATAGTGGGGCTTGGCTGTAGGCATTGACCTGTAGCCAGTGCTTGCAGCTAATCCGCCATGGTTTTCCAACCCTGCTACACACACATGCTTTGGGCATGTGCAGTGGGAGTTCAGCACAGGCTCCAACCTGCTCTGGTCGTCCAGCCCCTTTGAACACTGTCTTCAGATGTGCACAATAGTGGTTGACGGCAGGGCCAGGACTTGGCCATTCTCTGCAATCAACAAGCCAAAGGCTTCAATCCTTCACTTCGCATTGTCTTGAACAATGAGAAGTCTGGGTTTACTGCATCTCCCCAACCCACAGCAAGGATTGCCAGACCCTTCGCTCAAACCTCCAGAGGTGGCCAATCCACTCTGCATACAGACTATCTCTGTGTGCTGTGGTTGTGGGCCGTAGAACCCGGCCTTTAGCTTGGGCTTGGTTCAGCCCGATGCAGCCTTTGGCCATGCGTAGTGGGGTTTAGCCACAGGCCCCAACCTACTGTCGGTGGCTAAACCCACTGTACATCGCTTTTATCTGTACACAGCGGGGATTTGGTACAAGTCTCAACCTGGGGTTGGCTTTTGACTGTGTATTCCTTCTATATGTACAAAGCAGGGATTGGGTGCAAGTCCCAACCTTCCATGAGTGGCCAACCCCAGTTGGTGATGTGTTTTGGCTATGTATGCCTTCTGCATGTAAACAGCAGGGATTGGGCGCAAGTCCCAACCTTTCATGAGTGGCCAAGCCAGGCTGTGCACACCCTTTGGCTGTGCATGGCTCAGGCTGGATCCCAACCTACTGTTGGTGGCAACCCCACTGCGCATGGCTTTTATCTGTACACAGCGGGGATTGGGTACAAATCACAACCTTCCATGAGTTGCCAACCCTGTCTTTGCATGGCCTGCAGCTGTGCACTGAGGGGGATAGGTTGTCTCTCTGCAAAAGCCTTATGTAGATGACAGCCACGCTGTGCAAGGCCTTTGGCTGTGTGCTGGTGTGTTTGGGTGGAGGCTCCAACCTGCCACAAACAGACAGCCCCTGCTACGCACATGCACAGAGGCGGTTGGCGGCAGGTCTTTGGCTCAACTGGCCAAAGATGGCCAACACCTGGGCATGGCCTTTAACCAGTCAAGTGAAGGCTGGCCTCTTTTTGATACTTTTTTCCCTTTTCTGTGATGTGCAGACCAGGGATTGGGCACACAAACCCTCACAGACTTGTGAGCCCTTGTTGTTTCTCCTGTAGAATTTGCGGACGTGCTCCTGGGTCCGCGGACCTAGTGGAAGGGCCCATATAGAGCCACAAGTCTGAGTGGGTTTGCAAATCCTGAGCTAGATTTTGCATTCCTGGGAAGAAGCCGAAAATGGGCCCACAAATCCTTGCTGAGGTTCGTGAAATGTGAAGTAGGGTTTGGGAACTTTGGAGCTGTGATAGTCTGCAAACTCTGCCTCACAGTCCAAGAACCCAGTGAAAAAATGTAACTTTTTTATTTTGACTGAAAAAAGCTCCCTTTGCCTGAGGATCAGGGGATGCTAACCCACAACCCCTTATGACTCCTTTTATTTTTTCCAGGAAGCAGAAAGCAAGCCTGTAACAGTAGCCGCAACAGATGTTTCTCTGTTGCAGTCAGCCCGTGCGAGATTTGGGTTCTGTGATACAAAATAGATGAGGTAGAAACACCCTCTTTTTTGCCTGCTCTTTGAGAGATCTGCATGAAATTAGCCATGCCCTACATACATTTCCTTTGTAAAATATTGTGCAGATTTGTTGAGCAGGGCCAAAGTTGTTTAAAAAATCCTCTGATCTAATGATAATTACAGATTCACTATACAAATTACTTTGTGGCGCTAGTGCCAGAGTAATTACAGTTAGGTCAGACTTTCCATAGGAAAGGCATTTTTTGTTTTATTAATAACTTTTGACAAATCTGCATGTAACTTTCCCCCAAAAACTTAATCCAATTTGACTTCTTCATGGAAAATTTTGCACTGATCTGTCAAGTAGATGCCAAGAAAAAGGGGCAGTGAGAGCGTGCCCAAAATTCCCATTTTCTCTCTCATACTAATACAGTGGCTGACAGAATTACACTGAATTGGGCAGAAAGTTAAAACTTTATTCAGAACACGTGCTTTTTGTTTATTTACTGTAAATCTGTTCCATAGTATTTGAGAAAAGTGCTCTGAGTAGGCATGATGCGGTTAAACACTAGAAAACGTTAGTGCTTATCTGGACCGTCGTTATCCAGATATGCTTTGATTGCTCAATTCAAAGGGCTTGATCAAACCCGACTGGCTGCCACAACATGAACAATATGTTGTGGCATCCATTACAAAACTCAGGACATAGTCCCTACATCTGGAAAATAAATTTTAAAAATGTGTAAAAGGGCAGAGTAAGCATGTTTCACCCCCTCATCCAGTAACCCAATTTCCTACGCCACCATATTACATTTTGTTGAATATACCATGAGACTGGATAATTCTCCACTACCCCAGGTACTATCGAGTCAATTTTTTAACTTCATGCTTACTAGCAGCTTTTCCATTGAATCTAAATGTTCCCAAGCTTGCCAAAAAGAGAACAGAGGAATACCTTTAAAAAGCGATTGCCTAGAGCAAACAGTTCGACCAAGCGGGAGGCTGGGATTAAAAACTGAGTCTCCTGATTCCAAGTTTCCTACTAGTCCACTAGAAGGTGTGGCAGTGATTCTTATGTCAAGGCCAAACGGCAGGCTGCCCTTAGAAGGGACATGATAGTTACCATTGATGTTTCAAAGCTTAAGACTATTTCATTCTATTTTTTATACTAGAGTTGTTCATTTTCTAAACTTGTTTCTGAAAGTTTGCAGCAGGGAGGAGTCAATGCTAGATTTAGGGTTTACAGCTCAAATACAGTATGAATTATAGTCACACTCGATCAACATCCCCAGACGAGTTATATCTTTTAAGATTGGTTGATTTGGAGAAAAGGAATTTAGAATGAAACCCCAAAAATTAGCTATGCTCCTCAACAATCGTCTTCAGATTTCTCTGCGTGCACAAAGTCTCTCTGCACATGCAGTGTCTTCACATGTGCAGTGTGCCTCCACCCTTACTAAGTGTCTTGTGAGGCGTTAATGGAAAGTTGGCTACCCAAGACATGATGATTTCTTGAAACATCATTAATCAGCTGGTACAGTAGATCTGTATGTATTATGGCTGCCTCCTCCTCTGTGTTGATGCGTTCGTACTCAGAGTGGATGGAGTAGGAGGAACATAAGTATAAGCCACAGTACAATGTTAAACAGAGAAAGGCAAGGCATACAAGGAAGTGGCTCCTAGAACAGAAGGTTAATTATACCCTTTATACTTTTTAGGCAATCTGTTAAGACTAAGATGCAATGCTTAATTTGAGTTGCTGGTTTCCGGTGCTCAGCATGGGCACTTTATTCTCAACACCGGCTTTAATAACAACCTACCACATGGTGGCGCTGTCCATCATATTTTGAGATGAGCAGACAAAGAGTGTTTAATAAATCAATAATAATTAGAAATGAACAGTATCTGCTGCCAATGCTATTCTTATAGCTGTGGGTGACCTGGAGTAGTCAGAACTTTCCCACTTGTGGAAGTGAGATGGTTATTTGTTATGTTGGAACTGTCATTGGCGGCAGTGGCAGTGGCTGATACAAGCTGCAGGGGCCTCCTGAAATGGACCCTGGCATTTAATGTTTGACTAATTAGGCACTGCTAACTTCTGTTTCCCTCGCTGTAAAAATTTTTCCTAGCACAGGTCCCTGCAGCTCGAGGGAGGCATTGTCCCCCCAATCCTTCAGAGGGCCCTTTAACTCTTCTGAGAGCCCCCCAATCCTTCAGAGGGCTCTCATACAGACCAACCCCAAAGAAAATCTGTGAGATAAAGGAGACTCAATGGCCCCTCATTACATCCTGCGGGGGGCGTTGGGGTTGCATCATCTTGTGTGACGATACTGTCCTCTGAACGTAAAAACAATCAAACCTACTCAGGTGTTTTTCCAGTTATTTATCTCTTACTTATTAATTAACCAATTATAGATGTTTGAAATATCAGATCCCTTAGAGTGCAAGAGGAGAGACGCGACCCGAAGCTTGAACGATGCTCTGCGGCTGCCCACTGCATGAACAGTAGGCTGCGACAGGCTGCATCCTTGGTGCAAAGGCTGCACCGGACTCTGGTTTGTGTATGATCAGAGAACTCGATGCAAAGATGAGCACACTTGCAATTTACCCACAGCTCATTATTTTCTGAGCAGGCAACATGTACTCATCGACGCACTCCATTTGATGTCCAGCACAGAACTGCATCAAAGCAGCCTTAGTGTTTTGGCTGGAAACAATTCATCTGCCGTTCGCCCGTCATTTTAAATATGGACATATGCCACCGTACTTGTGAGGTGTGACATCTCCTGTTTAATCGCTGAGGCCATAATGTACCTTTAAGGAATCCCGCGGTGATGACGAGGCCCCCGGTGCCTGAATCTATTTCCAGCTACACTAAGCAGGCCCTTGAGAAGGGTCGTAAAGAGAAGAGAACAATACTCTTTATCCAATCCCGCATCCCTATCACCACCAATACGTATTCTGCAATATTTCTTTGTTTGATAATGCATGTGTGGTTTTTGAGACATTGTGACATCATTCACTGGATGTACCCATCAAGGACTGCAGGCACGATCAGAGACTATGGACATTCATATGTAGTATACACTATTATCTAAATCAATGAGGAGCGAGGATCTTCTCTAATATGATTTATACTGATTTTCATTTCACAAGATATCTTTGATGATCGTGATATTTATGTACATCGGTACATTTTGTCTGTAGTGACATATAATCCAATAATTAAATTGTTGCTCATTGTGCAAAAATGCTAATAAATAATTGTTTAATAAATAGAAAAGCAAGAACTAAATGAATTGTGCTATTGACTCTAGGATATTGAAAATTGACACGGCCTTACCAATGGAGGATGTATAATAAAAATACAGTCCTTCTTTAAATATTTTCTGTAAGTACTTAGCAATAGTCTGAGGCAAAACATTTTGGCCATCATTGCAATTGGCCCAGTAATCTAGATACAGGTGATAAAGGGAGTTACTATCCCATTGTGATTACTAAATAATGCTGAAATATTGCGGCTTGCAAGTTTTCACCCCGACAGATCTTATTGGAAACCACACCCAAATAGGAGGTAAAGTGAGAATTGGTACAGAAACACAGTTTCCCACTGATTCCCTCATTCCAGCTGCTTAGTGGGTGAAGTATTACCAAGTCATTTTATCAGGACACGTGATGAGGATCTAAGTGGTATGTGTGGTAATATAACCTCTTGACTCTCTAATGGTATCTGTCCTAATGCTGACATCATTGTGGAATGTTGAAGTGGAGGGTGAGGTGAGTATTTGCAGAGGGCGGTTGGTACCAGGTGGCTGGTGTATCTTTTATCCAATAAAAACCTACTTCATTAATCAAGTTTCCAAATAGTTTGTTGGCCTTTATTACACTAGCAACAATTTCGATGGGATACCAACCCAAAGTGGACACCTCACTCTGTGCAGTGGGTTATAATTCTAAAGTTTTTTGAATATCTGTCTGTGTCACACTACTAGGAATTCAGGCTGGCTACCTGATTGCATTTTGTTCAATGGTTTGGAATGTTTTCTTCTCTTTGTCTACCGTACATTAGAAGAAGGTGCTTGCTGCTTCAACTTAAGTATTGAATCTACATTGTGTTGCACAGGAATATGGGAGGACATTGGTATCTTTCTGATATCAACAGACAGTAACAGTATTAACAAACAGGGAGACAGTCACCTTGCAGGTACTGTGGCTTACAATCACTTGTATTTAGCAGACGTTTTTGAGTGGCCTTTACTGGATACTTACCTTTGAATGGATCCCCATGCTCCGTTGATGCAACTGAAGGCTCAAGATGACAGCGCATGTGCTGGGTCTTTTTCCCTTGTCTGGCGGCTGTCAGCGGACACTTGGTGTAGAGTCAACTTGCCGATGTCACATGGTTTGCTGTTTGCTCATGTGATGCACCTTGTTGGCTCTAGCGTCATTGCCTCCTGTTTTGACTGCTGCATAGGATCACAGCGGACATTGAAGTGAGGCTTGGATTCTGATGAATCAATGTTACAACGCAAGGCTTGGCTTCTCCTGAGCCAACATTGTGGTATGCAGCTACGGGCTGCTACGAAACCTAGAGGAGTCCGCACAAGAGAGCTGCTTGATGAAAAGTTTAAAGTTAACAGTGAAAGCTCAATGCTAACTGTGCTAAATACAGTCCTCAATCTAGGCTTACCTTCGGGTAAAATTGTGTGGCAGTGAGTGAAATTCAAGTGCCAGTTATACTTCAATCTTGTACTCAATGGTGGATACAGCAATCACATCTTGTTGTACAGTAAAGGTTTTTATTGAGAACTAATGTGTTCTGACTCAAAGGAAACAAAACATTACTGAGTGGAGGGTGAACATCTGAAAATATATGCTGCACTCTTCAGGCTTTCTTTTATCTATGTTGAAACTGTACTGTATGTCAGTTGAGAATCTATTTTCTCAAGTAATCCTTGGGTGCTATACAAAGTCACAAAGTCTTGCCTGCTGGTATTTGTCGTTCTGTATCCACCAGCCGTTACGTCTCTGTTGTCAGTATGATATTTGTGTTTTGATTATGCAGAATGTTACACCACCTCCATGTTTTTTGACTACACAAAGGGATTCCACCTTAAAGTGGGGAAAATGTAAGAACGTTTTCTCTCATTACACCAGAAGACGTGGGCTAAATTGAATGACAGAGAGAAAATCTACTTCATTAATGTATTGCTTAGGACCAGAGGGGCAGGAGGTGTTTTAGCATCTTCATGATCTTACTAATGAAGATGTTGAAAATCTTAATGTTCGAGGCATATGAGCTGCAGATTATACACTGTGCATAGCTCGCCATCTGGTGTTGGGCCCGGATGTTTGCAGTCTTGGAAAGTCTTTGGAAGTCACGAGTTCGGTGACTCCTCCTCTGGTTCGTATTGCGCATGGGCTTCGGCTCCATCCTCAGATTGTTTTTTTCCGCCATCGGGCTCAGATGTAATACTTCGCGCTCCGGTTCCGAATTACCCAGTTCACCGATCGACGAAAAATCCTCGCTCATCGAGCTTCTTCAGATAATAAATCATCTTACTCCTCTTCTCTTCGGCACTTCTTCGATTCCGGTCGTCGACGGCGGCCTTCGGGCCTATTCCGGCTCCGGTCTCGGCTGATAGAAAGAACTCCCTTCAAGAAGTGCCCTCGATGTGGGTCCAAGTTTCCCCACACCGATCTTCATGAGGTGTGCAACCTCTGCCTCTCCCAGAACACGAGGCCCGAGACTGTCCCGCCTGCAGGTCTTTTCGCTCAAAAAAGACCATTCGAGATCGACGGGCTAGACGCAACATGGCGCACTCCTCGACCTCCGCTCCAGTCGACATCTTCGGGGCCGACGTCGAAGCTCCGGAACAGCAGGACATCGAACAGGAGGACGACGACCTCGGCAGCGCTTCCGAGGCCGATGACTCAGATGTGGAGGACATCACTCCGGCGCAGCGGGTCGTGAGTACAATTGCCCCTACCACGCCGATACCGAAAAAGGCTTCGGTCACACCTTCGCCTCCGGGCCTAGGCAAGACCAAGGACACTGCTTCTCACACCCCAGGTAAAGAAGCCTATTAAGTCTTCCGGCAGCTCGGGCTCGAGCCAGCCAACCATCGGTGCCAAGAAACACCCTTCGGCACCGAAGAAAAAATCGTCCTCCACCTCCAAACCAAACCTGGCACCGAACCCTTCGGTGTCGAAACCTGCTCCTCCGGCGCCAACCAAACATCACAAGGCCCCCGGCACCGCCACTCCCGTGCCGAGGCCTTCTTCGGCACCGACCCAAAAAATGGAGGTTCCAAGGAAGCACGGCGCCGACCGAACAACCAGTGTCGCAGGAGCTTTTCACACCGGATCCTTTGAAAAAACCCTCACCAAGGATCCAAAGACTGGACACTTGACATGGTCTTAAAAAAAGAGACACTTGGACAAGCCAGCTCCACCTCCACCTCCAAAGAGAAAGGACATTGCTACCTCTCCTTTCAGGGTGCCTTCCCCACCTCCTCCACCCTCTCCACCTCCACCCCCTCCACCTCATCGTTCCCCCACCTTGTCTCCTGTCCCAGACGATTTGGGGGACCCGTATTATGATCCAGCAGATGTGCCACAAGATCCCACCCCTACTGGATCTCCAGACCCATGGGATGATTATAACAATCCGGACATCCCAGATGTCCCGCAGGATGACCTTTACCCATCTAGGCCATCCCCACCTTAAGATTCCTTGGGTTTTCACCATTTATTACAACGGGCGGCACACTACCACGGGGTGGAGTTACATACCGACCCAGTGGAGGTGGATTTTCTCCTAGACACCTTTGACGATACACATAGGTCCACTGCCATTCTACCTATGTTAAAGGGCCAGGGTCCTAAACCCTCGGATAGAGAAGAAATATAAAGCCGCCCCCACAGACCCTTCTTACATTAAAGGCCCTGCACCATTGGATTCCCTAGTGGTATCTACAGCTAGGAAGCGCTCAAATTCTCAGGCGTTAGGCGAAGCGCCCCCACCTGACAAAGAGTCCAAGCTCCTAGACGCGTCAGGGAAGCGCACTGCGTCACAAGCTGCCAATATATGGCGTATCGCCAATACGCAAGCACAGTTGGCCCGATACGACAGGGCGCATTATGATGAGCTAGAGGCCATCATGCACCATCTCCCTGAAAAGTACAAGACTAGGGCTAATGAACTTATTCAAGAGGGAAAAACAATAACCAATACCTCGATACGATGTGCCCTAGATGCAGCAGATACAGCCTCCAGGGCCATAAACACCAGTGTCCTTCTCCATCGCCATGCCTGGCTCAGGGTTTCAGGGTTTAAACCAGAGGTACAAGCCTCTATATTAAATCACCCATTTGACCAAGATCATCTATTTGGCCCTAAAGTAGACGAAGCCCTCGAAAAGATGAAAAAAGATACAGACACGGCCAAATCTATGGGAGCCCCGCAGTCACATACTCCCAGGCGCTCCTTTCGCCGTTCTTCCATTCGGGGCACGGGCAGAGGCTACTCCTTGGACAGTGCATCCACGTCCTACAAATCCCCTCCTCAATCTACCTTCACGAAGGGTTATCAAAGAGGCGGATACAGAGGCAATAATAATAAGGGCAGAGGCAAAACCAATACCGCCCGCTCTGCCACACCTTCTGCCCAATGACTTTCCCCCGCTCCCTCCAGACCATTCCACTCCGGTCGGGGGCAGACTACAACATTTCCTTCACGTCTGGGAGACAATCACCTCAGACAGATGGGTGACACAAATTATTCAGTCAGCGTATTGCCTAGAATTAACATCTACACCCCCCAACATTCCACCCAGGCACCGCCCTATGTCTCAAGAACATACTGCGCTACTAACACAAGAGGTGATCTCCCACCTGCAAAAAGGAGCAATAGAGCAGGTCCCCATAAATCAACAAAATTTAGGGGTCTACTCCCTGTACTTTCTAATCCCAAAGACGGACGAGACCCTACGACCTATCTTAGATCTCAGACCTCTAAACACCTACATTCATTCAGACAATTTTCACATGGTAACCCTTCAACAGGTTCTTCCACTTCTCTCCCAGAACGATTTTTTCACCACTCTGGACTTGAAAGACGCGTACTTTCACATCCCAGTACACCAGTCTCACAGAAAGTACCTCAGGTTTGTGGTGGACGGACAACACTACCAGTTCAAGGTGCGCCAGTTCGGGGTAACAACAGCACCAAGGGTTTTCACCAACTGCCTGGCAGTAGTGGCTGCACACCTCAGAAGACAGCCCATTCACGTCTTCCCCTATCTGGACGATTGGCTGATAAAAGCCACGTCCTACCAACAATGTGTGCAACATACCGCCGCTACGGTCCAACTACTTCACCAGCTAGGTTTCACGGTGAACCATCAAAAATCCCACCTGGTACCATCACACACAAAACAATATCTCGGAGCCACCATAGACACCTCAAAAGCCATAGCCTATCCCAATCCTGCCAGGATTGCAAAAATACAGGCTCTGCGTCAAAAATTCCTATGTCAACACTCTCTCCCAGCAAGAGTGTTTATGCAGCTCATAGGGATGATGGCCTCTTGCATCTTTATAGTGCCCCATGCAAGACTCCAAATGCGTCCACTCCAAGAGTGCTTGGCGCGCCAGTGGAACCAGGCCCAGGGACAACTGACAGATCTGGTGTTGGTAGACGGTCGCACCCATCGCTCTCTGCAGTGGTGGAACACCACAAACCTTTCCAGAGGTCGACCGTTCCTGGACCCGGTCCCACAAATAATCCTAACAGCAGATGCATCGCTCTCCGGCTGGGGAGCTCATCTGTTACATCTCACAGCACAGGGCACATGGACGCCGCAACAGAAGTTACTCCACATCAACCATCTGGAGTTACTGGCGATCTTCCTCCCCCTAAAATCCTTCCAGGTGCAGATTTCAGGCAAGGCAGTCCTCATTCACAAAGACAACATGACTGCCATGTACTACATTCAAAAACAGGGGGGCACACACTCTCCACAGCTCTCTCAGTTAGCACAGAGCATATGGAGATGGGCAATTCCACAAAAGATTTTTCTCCTAGTCCAACACGTCCCAGGAGTACAAAACACCGTGGCAGATCTGCTCAGCAGAAAGACACAGCAGATCCACGAGTGGGAACTTCACCCACAAGTTCTTCACCCGTTCTTTCAGAAGTGGGGGCATCCACACTTAGACCTATTCGCCACCCACGAAAACAAAAAATGCCCAAGCTTTGCCGCCAGATATCCACACCCATTGCCCAAAGGCAATGCGATATGGATGAACTGGTCAAACAAATTTGCATACGCTTTTCCACCTCTCCCACTAATTCCATTAGTGGTGCGAAAGCTACAACAGCATTCCCTAACTCTGATCCTAGTAGCTCCAACATGGGCCAGACAACCGTGGTACACCACACTGCTGGAACTCTCAGTAGTACCACACCAAAAGCTACGCCTCCCACCATGCCTCCTAACCCAGAACCATGGAGAGATCAGGCACCCGGACCCAGCTCAACTCAACCTTGCGATCTGGCTCCTGAGGTCCTAGAATTTGGATACCTTAACCTTCCCCCTGATTGCATGAACACTATCAGGGAAGCTAGACGCCCTACTACTAGGGCGTGCTATGCATCAAAGTGGAAAAGATTTGTTGTTTACTGCCACAACAACGCAATCAATCCTTTAAATGTATCCATACAGCACATTATATGTTATTTACTCCATTTACAAAGTGTAACCTAGCATATACTTCCATTCTGTTACACCTCGCTGAAATTGCTGCTTATTTACAGAACAGGCAGTACCTATCACTTTTTAGGGTGCCTGCCATTAAAGCCTTTATGGAAGGCCTCAAAAGAGTAATTCCACCCAGAGTGCCACCCTCACCTGTTTGGAACTTGAATATAGTCCTCACACGGTTAATGGGACCCCCTTTCGAACCATTACATAAATGCGAGCTGCAATTTCTCACATGGAAAACAGCTTTTCTCGTGGCCATAACTTCCCTCAGAAGAGTTAGTGAAATACAGGCACTCACTATACAGGAACCTTTTCTTCAGATGCATCACAACAAGGTTGTACTCCGCACCAATCCCAAATTTCTACCCAAAGTCATTTCTCCATTCCATCTAAACCAGTCGGTAGAATTACCAGTCTTTTTCTCGCAACCCCAAACAGTTGCGGAAAGAGCCTTACACACACTGGATGTTAAAAGGGCTTTACTTTACTACATCCAAAGAACACAACCTTTCAGGAAAACCAAACAGCTATTTGTCTCCTTCTCCCCACCACACAAAGGCAACCCTATTTCTAAATCAGGGATAGCTAGGTGGATTGTAAAATGCATACAGATTTGCTACCACAAAGCAAAACGAACGCTATCTGTTCCCCCTAAAGCCCACTCTACAAGGAAGATAGGGGCTTCTATGGCTTTCCTAGGGAACATACCACTAGATGACATCTGCAAAGCAGCGACATGGTCAACACCGCACACCTTCACAAAACATTACTGTGTAGATGTGCAAAACAAGCAACAAGCTAGTGTAGGCCATGCTGTACTAAAGACACTGTTTTAAACAACTGCAACGAATGCCGGTGGTCGCCGCTAGGGTTGGTTACTGCTATATAATCTATGCACAGTGTATAATCAGCAGCTCATATGCCTCGAACGGAATATGCTACTTACCAGTATGCATCTGTTCTTGGCATGTAGAGCTGCAGATCTATACACGCCCACCCGCCTCCCCGGCTACCTGTATCCATTCCAGTCTTATCTTATTTAGATACAATACACATGAGTTTCTTTACTGTTACTACTACGCTCCATCTTTCCCTGCTGGCGAAAAGCAATCTGAGGATGGAGCCGAAGCCCATGCGCAATACGAACCAGAGGAGGAGTCACCGAACTCGTGACTTCCAAAGACTTTCAAAGAGGAAAAACGAACTGCAAACATCCGGGCCCAACACCAGATGACGAGCTATGCACAGTGTATAGATCTGCAGCTCTACATGCCAAGAACAGATGCATACTGGTAAGTAGCATATACCTTTTTTTATAAACAAAATAGATATATGTTATTTCCTCAAGGTATACACTATATTGGAGACGTTTCATTTCAGTAAGAGGCAGAGAAATCAGTAGAAAATTATATAAGAGCTTCAAGGAAGCTAGCAACCAACTGTGAATTCAAGCCACATTTGGAAGACAGAAAACATGACCAATTTATCCTGGGCTGTGGTATTTAAAAAGTCAGGGATAAACTCTGACTTAAACATGACACAGATTTAAATGAGCTGTTCAAAGTGGCAAAGAGCATTGAATCATAGGTTGGCCTGTGTGACGGTGATAAAGAAAACCTATTAGGGGGAACAACAAAAACTCTACATCCTGATAATTCTAAATTTAAACAGGATAGTGTAAGACCAGGTGTTAAAAGTGTGGAATTAAATGTTATTTTGCCAATGATAAGGAGTGTCCAGCCTTCAGTGCAACAGGCAAGGTGGTAAAAGAGGGCATTTTGCTAAAGTGTGCTAGGCACAGAACACCTTGAGAAAAATCTGTGAAGTAACAGAACAAGTGGAACAAATTGTGTTAGAAGTAATATGAGGAAGGGAAGATGGTCCATGGGATATGATAAAGACAGAGGGTCATACTTTGAGGATGCCTTTTAATTCTGGGGCAAAATTAGCTATTGTGTCATAAGAATTTTATGAGAAGAACTTAAAGTGTGGAATGAAACTATGCAAACCCAATACAAGGCAGGTAGAATACGGGGATGTGAGAAGTTGGCCTGGTATATGCTGGTCACTAGCTACAGTGGCCACCTTGCACCAGTACAATTCAACTCTTATGGTAGATAGGTTTAAGACGACCTTTTAAAGAAAGTTATCCTAGTGGTAGCTGTGGAGAGCAGCCTTCAGGCTAAGTCTTTAGAGGAATGTAAAGCAGCTTGTTTTACCTTATAATCTCTTGAATCACTAAATGAAAGGACACCACACCGGTATATATATAAAATATATATGTATTTATTACTAGACACACTCTACTAATCTCTTTATGAGATTAGAAGTCAAGGACATATGCACAAATCAACAATTCACAACAAATTAAGCACTTATATGGCTGGGGCCCTAGGGGCGTACCAGACCATATACTAAAAAAGAGGTATAAGAAGAACGACTTGAGAAGGGAGAAGGTCATCAGAAGCGCTGGGGCCTCACTAATCCACCCAAGGCAGGTAAGTAAAGGACCCACAGGAGACACATGCAGTGTGAGAACACAGCCGCACATCCCAATTGACTTCAATAGAGCAAGTCGCAGTTGGAATTTTAAAGTTTTAGGATACTTCGGGAGAGTCTACAAGCAAGTCACTTACAGGGTAAGTAGTTCTAGAGCCAACACACACAGGAGCACCGTAGTGCTGGAGTTACCTCACCCAGGGAAGCCGGGTGTATAGGTGTCTTTTGGTGTCTGGTCGCGGCGTCGTTTTCAATGAGAGCCAAAGAAGACTTGCTGCTTGTGAAGACAGGAGAAGTGTCCGGTGGAATCCAAGCCTGGATTCAGAAGAAGGAAGACCTGAAAGCAGAAGGGACAGTGTTCAAAGTCACTTGGCAGTGACCCGGGGCAAGGAAGATGGATGCCCACAGTCGTCGGGTGATTTCAGGTGATCACAGGTGTCTTGACTCTTCAGCCACGAGGTCCAGGAGGCGTCGACGACGACCAGGAGCTGGATTTGGCGTGTCCCACGAAGTCTGCAGCTTACTGAGGTGTCGGCGACCAGATTGAAGCCAACAAGCCTTGGCAAAAGCAAGCCTTGTGGAAAGTGTAAAATGTCAGTGGTGCAGACCAGCAAGGTCTGAGGGACTCACCCAGCAAGGGTAAGTCAGGGCAGGCCTGGAGCAACCAGGGGAACCCTTTGGTTTTGTAGAAAAGTCTTCTGGGGACCCACAAGCCAACCGGCAAGGGATCGCGAAGACGCCTCAGGAGGATTCACTCAACAGGAGCCCACGGTCACTCAGGACGGGGTTGGCCTCTGATCTTCGGTGGAGATCCTGCTGGAGGCTTAGACCACATGTGGTCCAATGCACAAGTTCGCAGAACGTCATGAAGGGGTTGCACTCAAAAATAGTGCCCGGTACCCAGGTATTGCGGTTCCTCGTCACTCGTGGGGTCCACTTTCCACAGCGTCGCTGGGGACTCAAGATGGCCTATGGGAGGGTCAGGGGAGTGGGTGGCTACACCCACTTCCCTTTGTCCAGTTTCACACCAAAGCAGGGGCTGGTAGCCCCTGAACCGGTTTGAGCTGGCATATGCACAGAGGAGCCTACTGCTCCCCCAGTGCAGGACTTCAAAGCACTCTAGGAGTGCACCCACCCAGCCCCAATACACTAAACCCTGTCTGGGAGGTGACCACACCTCCCTGTGACAGGATGCCTATTGTTGGGCCTCCTCCATTGCGAGTTTCGGTCAGCAGCAGGAGGGCAGCCCAGTGTCTGTGACTGGTGGCATCCATTTTGTGATGCCAGGGCTCTTCAGGATTCTACCGTGTTTCCACAGTGGGTACATGTCTATCCCTCTAGAAGGGTGGGATCATAATTCCCACACCAGTTACTGGTGTGGGGGTATGATTCCAAAGCGTTTGACACCAAATATGACATGTTTTGATGCAGCCATCCCAGAGTTAGCATTTATAATGCATTTAAGAGTATATGGTTTAACTGCATCCACAAACAGCCACAGAGAATGGCCTCTGAGAGATGCAGAGGGGCCCTGCTCAGGCAGAGGCACCCCCTCACATGGAAACCAAGCACCCTGCCCTCAGGATTAATAGGGCCTGCCTTAGGGGTGACTGATAGGTTTAGATATGTGTGTTTAAGGAGAGATATAGTGAACCTATATCTCAGTGAGGAGTGCTAACACTACCTCACCCAGGCTGCAGTAGCAGGCCTGTGGTGTCAGATTTAGTCTGCTTCCCAGGGGTGGCATAATATATGCTTCAGCCCCTGGTAGGCCTGTGAAGTACCTATACCCTTGGTACCTAAGGTACCATATACTAGGGGCTCATAAGGTACCACAGTATCCAATCATTAGTGCATCTAATATGCACTCCAAGTTGTTTAGAGAGAACAGAGAGGCTGGGGCCCTGATTAGCGGGGTCCCAGCCAGACTATAGCCAGAAACCAGTGTTAACATCAGAAAAAAAAGTGGGGGCAACATAAGTGCAGATCCTACTCTCCTACACAACCCCCCCCCAAACGCAGTGACACTAAACTAACCTTGACCAGTTGAGTCTTCGTGTTCTAAGTGAAAATACCTTGAGAGTCCATCTGCATTGGCATGTTGGGTCCCAGGTCTATGTTCCACTATATAGTCCATCCTCTGTAGGGAAATGGACCACCTTGAAAGCTTTGGGTTTTCACCTTTCATCTGTTTGAGCCATAGGAGGGGCTTGTGGTCAGTCTGAACTATGAAGTGAGTGCCAAACAAGTATGGCCTCAGCTTCTTCAGGGCCCACACCACAGCAAAGGCCTCCCTCTATATAGCAGACCAACGTTTCTCTCTAGGGGTCAGCCTTCTGCTTATAAAAGCTACTGGCTGGTCTTGACCTTCATCATTCAGTTATATAGCTCCCACACCCAGCTCAGAAGCATCTGTTTGGACAATGAACTTTTTGGTATAGTCTGGACTCTGTAAGATGGGGGGCAGTGCACATGGCCTGCTTTAGGTCTTCAAATACCTTCTGACAGCTAGCAGTCCACTGAACCTTTTTTGGCATTTTCTTTGAGGTAAGATCATTTAAGGGGGTCACTATAGATCCATATCCCTTAGCACACCTCCTATAGTACCCAGTCAGGCCTAAGAAGGCTCTCACCTGTGTCTGGGTGGTTGGAGCAACCCATTCCATGAAGGTTTGGATTTTACTCTGTAAAGGCTGAACCTAGCCTCCACCTACAAGGTGGCCCAGGTACACAACCTGACTCTGCCCTATCTGGCACTTAGTGGCCTTGATAGTGAGGCCTTCTTTTTGCAGGGCCTCCAAAAATTTCTGAGGTGGACCAGGTGATCCTGCCAGGAGGAACTAAAGAAAGCAATATCATCAAGATAAGCTGAGCAATAAGTTTCCATCCCTGTCAGAACTTTGTTCACCAACCTCTGAAAAGTGGCAGGTGCATTTTTCAATCACCACAAAGTGGTAGTGCCCACCAGGGGTTGAGAATGCTGTTTTGGCTTTTGCATCATCAGCTAACCTGATCTGCCAGTAGCCAGCTGTTAGGTCAAATGTACTAAGATACTTGGCTGAGGCCAAAGTATCAATCAGCTCATCTGCTCTTGGTATGGGATAGGCATCAGTCCTGGTGACTGCATTGAGGCCTCTGTAGTCTACACAGAACCTCATTTTTTCTTACCACCCAGGGTATGAGGTTTCCTAACCGAGACCTGGTGGAACGACTCCTCGGCACCCGACATCGCAATAGCCATCCCGGACGGCTACAAGATCTCCCGCAGAGACCGCACCAATGGAATTGGAGGAGGAATAGCCATCGTCCACAAGTCCTCCCTCAAAGTCTCCCCCCCACTCAGACGACGACACCCTCAGCACCGCTGAACACCTGCACTTCCGGATCCACACCGACCCCAACACCACCCTCAGAGGAACCCTTGTCTGCAGACCCCCCGGATCCCGACCACAGTTCAGCGACTCCATCGACGACCAACAACGACGCCAACTCCGCCACCCTGATCGACAACCTCACCACCCTCGGCCTCAGACAACTCGTCACCACATCCACCCACGCCGCCGGCCACACGCTTGACCCCATCTTCTCCGCAAGCCCCCACGTCTCCTTCGCCCACACCACCGAACTCCACTGGACCGACCACCGCTGCATCCACTTCACCTACAAGAAGCCCACCATGCACCACCGCACCCAACAGCTGCCCTGCCGCAACTGGAGCAAAATCGCTGCAGACCAGCTGGTCACCACCCTCGCTCAGAACCCACCCACCGATCCAGACACTGCCGCCCGCAACTTCAGACAATGGATCAACGACTGCGCCAATGCCCTTGCCCCGCTCAAGAAACCATCCAACAACCGCACCAGCAAGAAAGCCACCTGGTTCACCGAAGAGCTCCAAACCTCCAAGAGAGCATGCTGGAAACTGGAAAAGAACTGGCTACACGAACGAACACCGAACAGCCACACAGCCCACAAGGACGCCACCCGCAGACATCATCACCTCATCCGATTAGCCAAGAGATCATCCATCAAAAACCACCTGAACAACAACGCACACGACAGCAAAAAGCTCTTCAGCATCGTGAAGGAACTCTCCAACTTCAGCGCCAACACCGACGACATACCTCCCTCACAAGAACTGCACGAGTCGCTGGCCACCTTCTTCCACCACAAGATCGCTGACATCCACGACGGCTTCAACACCACGACCGCCGCAACAACGCCAGACTCCTCCAACCCTGCGAACACCTCCCGCACCAACCGCCTGACTTCCTGGGCCAACGACGACGAAACACGCAAGATCATGAACTCCATCCACTCAGGATCTCCATCAGACCCCTGCCCACACCACATACTCAACAAAGCAGATGCAGCCATCGCCCCCCAACTACGGAAAGTAATCAACATCTCCCTCGAGACAGCCACATTCCCGGAAAGCTGGAAGCACGCCGAGATCAACGCCCTTCTCAAGAAACCCAAGGCGGACCCCAAGGACCTCAAGAACTTCCGGCCCATCTCCCTGCTCCCGTTCCCGGCGAAGATCATAGAAAAAGTCGTCAACACGCAGCTGACCCGCTACCTCAAGGACAACAACATCCTTGACTCATCCCAGTCCGGATTCCGAAGAAACCACAGCACCGAGACAGCCCTCGTCGCTGATCAGAATCCAACTAGACAACGGTGAAACATCTGCCCTCATCTTCCTGGACCTGTCAGCCGCCTTCGACACGGTTTTCCACCACACACTGAAGACACGCCTCCAAGAATCCGGAATCCAAGAGAAGGCCCTGGACTGGACCACCTCCTTCCTCTCCGGCAGAACCCAGAGCGTCCGCCACCCCCCTTCTGCTCCAAAGCCACGGACATCATCTGCGGTGTTCCCCAGGGCTCATCCCTCAGCCCGACACTGTTCAACGTCTACATGGCCCCCCTCACCCACGTCACCCGCCAGCACCATCTCAACATCATATCATACGCCGACGACACCCAGCTGATCCTCTCCCTCACCAAAGACCCGCAAATTGAGTCCGCAAACAACTGCAGTAAAGCTCTTTTTAAAGTAGTGAAAGACTTTACTGCCCCTGGTGTTACCCAGAATCCTTTCACTCCTACTGCCGAATGGACCGCAAATATTGCCACATTCTTTTATAACAAGATCAAGTCCATTCAGGACTCTTTTACTGTGTCCCCACAGTCTGATTCAGCGAGTCTCTGACTTTTCTGGCGGCCCCCAGACGGACGTACTGGAAGAATTTCCGCCGTTGTCCCTGGAGGCCTCTTTAACTATTATGAGAGCATTGAAATCTGGCTCGCCTTTTGACCCGTGTCCCGCTAAAATATTAGCATCTGTTGCAGAAGTTGTAAATCCGGCCGCCAATCATGTGCTGAATCTGTCATTGAGCACTGGCACCGCCCCTGCGAGATGGAAACGGGGGAAGGTACTTCCTCTTTTAAATAAACCTACGGCCGATCCAGCAACCACTAACAACTATAGGCCTATCACACTGCTTCCTTTTTTCGCTAAAACCCTGGAAAAATATGTGAATGCAGTAACTACTAAGCATTTAGAAACCACCAATGCTCTTCATGCGAGCCAATCTGGCTTTAGAGCATATCATAGTACGGAGACAGCTCTGTTAGAAATCTCTGAAAGCATTAAGTTCACTCTGGACAGAGGAGGTAAAGCAGTTCTTATACTGCTTGATCTCTCCGCTGCTTTCGATACCGTGCCCCATGACCGCCTCCTTCAGAGATTGAGGGAGTGTGGCATGCGGGGCACGGTTTTTAACTGGTTCTCCTCTTTACTTCAAGAGCGTCAACAATCTGTTTGGTCTCCTCCTTTTTCGGCTGTTATTCCCCAATTAAATGTGGGAGTACCCCAGGGCTCTGTGCTGAGCCCTACCCTTTTTTATATATATATGGCCCCACTGGCCCCTCTCGCTGAAAAATTTGGAGACAAAATTTTAACATATGCTGACAACTCTCAAATTCTGTTTACTTATGGGAAAGATGAACCTTTTAACGAATCTCTAATCAGGGAATGTTTGTCTAACATTTTTGGATGGTTTCATTTGAACCAGTTGGCCTGCAATTCCGCTAAGACTGAAATTATTTTTTTCGGACACACCCCTGGGGACGAGTGGAGAAATTTGTGGCCTCAGGATCAGCCTTCTCCACCCAATCCTGTAACTACAGTGAAAAATCTTAGTCTTATTGGATTCTGATCTCTCCATGCAACCTCAGGTGAAATCTGTGACAGGCACTGGTTTTAGGCTTCTTAAAATGATGAGGAACTTTCTCTCCCTTCTCTCTATGCCCCATAGACAGACCGTTGTCCAGGCTCTCATCATCTCCAGATTGGATTACGCAAATATTCTTTATTTGGGTATTCCAAAATTTTTGCTGTACCGTCTGCAATTGGTCCAGAATGCCGCAGCCAGGGCTGTCGTGAGGGTTGGGCCTAGGACACATTTGTCCAGCCTTTTTAAAACTCTCCACTGGCTCAGAATGGAACCTAGAATCCATTTCAAGGCATTGGTCCTTGCTTTCAAAGCACTTCATGATATAGGGGCCTCGTACCTTAAAAAGAGAATCATCCCATACTGCCCTGTGAGGACCTTAAGATCTTCCACTCTTTATCTGCTCCAGGTTCCTAAATTTTTTCTAACCAGGAAGGGTGGTCGATCCTTTTAGGTGATTGTCAGTCAGCTATGGAATACCCTCCCTCTGGCCCTCAGAGGCGAATCTAAACTCCTTCGTTTCAGACAGCATCTCAAGACCTGGCTGTTTCTTCTTTAGACCGTTTTGTGTCGCCTTGACAGGTCATTAGGTCGTGTGTGAGTGTTTGTTGTCAGGCAGGTTACTTTAAGCGCCGGGACACTCTTTTTGAGTAGCCGAGCGCTTTATAAATCCGTCATAACATAACATAACACCGCCAAAACCAACATCCACGAGGGAATGAAGGCCGTCGCCGAATGGATGAAGAACAGCCGACTGAAGCTGAACTCAGACAAAACGGAGGTCCTCATCCTCGGATCCACCCCCTCAGCCTGGGACGACTCCTGGTGGCCAACCGCGCTGGGAACAGCACCGACACCCACCGACCACGCACGCAACCTGGGAATCATCCTCGACTCCTCCCTCTCCATGTCGAAGCAGGTCAACGCCGTCTCGCCCTCCAGCTACAACACCCTCCGCATGCTCCGCAGAATCTACAAGTGGATCCCCACCGAAACAAGAAAAACGGTAACCCAGGCCCTGTCAGCAGCAGGCTGGACTACAGCAACGCACTACGCAGGTATCCCGGCCAAACACGACGATTGCAAAGCATTCAAAACGCATCCGCCCGACTGATCCTCAACGTCCCTCGCCACAGCCACATCACCCCCCACCTGAAAAACCTACACTGGCTCCCCGTCGAAAAGAGGATCACCTTCAAGCTACTCACCCACGCACAAAAAGCCCTCCACAACACCGGACCAGCCTACCTCAACGGCCGACTCAGCTTCTACACCCCCACCCGACAGCTCCACTCCGCCAGCCTCGCCGCTGTCCCCCGCATCCAACGTACAACCTCCGGCGGCAGATCCTTCTCCTTCCTCACTACCAAGACCTGGAAAACCCTCCCCACCCACCTGCGACTGACCCAAGACCTGCTCATCTTCAGAAGACTCCTCAAGACCTGGCTCTTTGAGCAGTAGCAGCACCCCCCCACAGCGCCTTGAGACCCTCACGGGTAAGTAGTGCGCTCTATAAGTACTATGATTGACTACTGGACTAGCCCAAGGGCTATCAGAAGGCTCAATCACACCTAATTCCAACATTTTCTGGACTTCAGTCCTGATACAGTCCCTGACATGGTCAGGTTGCCTGTAGATTTTACTCTTGACAGGCAGACTGTCTCCAGTGTCCACCTCATGGGTGCACCAGGAAGTCTGACTAGGGGTCAGGCTAAACATATGTCTATACTGTTGCAGAACTTGTCTGCATTCAGTTTGCTGATGGTCAGTGAGGCTGCTTGCCAAAGCAACACCATCTACTGACCCATCATCAGGGTTCTGTGAGAGTAGGTCAGGGAGAGGGTCACTCTCCTCCTTCTGTTCCTCATTAGTTGCTATGAGCAAGCCCATGTCAGCCCTGTCAACATATGGTTTCAATCTGTTGACATGGAGCACCATAAGGGGGCTCCTGGGAGTTCCAAGATTCACCAGATGGGTGACTTCTCCCTTTTGCTCAACAATTGTATGGGGGCCACTCCACTTGTCTTGGAGAGCTGCTGGGGCCACAGGCTCCAACACCCACGCTTTCTGTCCTGGCTGGTACACAGTCAGCACAGCCTTTTGGTCATACCAAATTTTTTTTAGTTCTTGGCTGGCCTCCAGGTTTTTAGTTGCCTTCTTCATGTATTCGGCCATCCTGGAGCGGAGACCAAGTACATAGTCCATCACATCCTGTTTAGAGGGTTTGAGAGGTAACTCCTAGCCCTCCTTCACCAAACATAATGGACCTCTTACAGGATGTCCAAACAGAAGTTCAAATGGGCTGTAACCAACCCCCTTCTGTGGAACCTCTCTGTATGCAAACAGAAGGCAGGGAAGTAAAAGCTCCCATTTTCGCCTAAGCTTTTCTGAGAGGCCTTTAATCATCCCCTTTAGGGTTTTGTTGAAACGTTCAACTAACCCATTGCATTGTGGGTGATAGGGAGAAGTGAATTTATAAGTTACACCACACTCCTTCCACATTGCTTTAAGATATCCTGACATGAAGTTGGTATCTCTGTCAGATATAACCTCCTTTGGGAAACCCACTCTGGAGAAACACTCCAATGAGGGCTCTTGCCACCACAGGGGCTGTGGTGGTCCTCAGGGGAATTGCCTCTGGGTACCTGGTGGCATGATCTACTACCCCCAGGATAAATCTGTGCCCAGATGCAGTTGGAGGGTCAAGGGGACCAACAATGTCAATCCCTACCCTTTCAAAAGGGTACCCCCACCACATGTAGTGGTATCAGGGGGGCCTTTGTTGTGCCACCTGACTTGCCACTGGCTTGGCAAGTGACACAGGAGTGACACAACTCCTCAGTGTCCTCTGACATATGTGGCCAATGAAAATGTGGAACAAGCCTGTCCCAGGTCTTGTTTTGGCCCAAGTGACCTGTTAAAGGGATGTCATGTGCTAGGGTCAAGAGGAACCCCCTAAACTTCTGAGGTATTACCAACCTCCTGGTGGCTCCAGGGGTTGGATCTCTAGCCTCAGAATATAGGAGTCCCTCATCCCAATAAACGTTATGGGACCCACTAGCACTCCCAGCAGCCTCAGCAGCAGCCTGCTCTCTGAGGGGTTCAAGAGAGGGGCAGCACGGTTGCTCCATACACAGATCTTCCCTGGAAGGTCCCCCTGCCCCCAAGAACTCAACCTGATCAGTCTCAAGTCCCCCTGGTGCAGTTCCTTCTTCAGGATCTGCTTCTCCTCCCTCAGGAGGTGAATCTGTGATCTGAGACAGAGGGGAAGGCACTGCCTTAACCCTACTGCTCCTCTTCTTGGGTAGCACCTGGTCCATAGTTTCAGAATCCAGAGCTGGTTCAGTTTGATGCGTTTTGGCCTGTGACCTGGTCACAGCAAATACCTCTGCAGGGATGCCCAACATCTCAGCATGAGTCCATAACTCTACTTCAGACCAGGCTGAAGTCTCTAGATCATTGCCCAATAGACATTCGACAGGGAGGTCTGCACTGACTACTACTTTGTTGAGGCCAGTTACCCCTCCCCAGGAGAAATTCACAACTGCCAGACTATGGTTGGTCCTAACATTGCTTGCATTGGTAACCTGGTACATCTCACCCAGTATGATCTGCCAGGGTCCACAAGATCCTCTGCCACCATGGTGACACTAGCACCTGTGTCCCTGAATGCCAAAGCCTGTTTGCCATTTATTACAGGCTGCTGTTTGTATTTGCCCAGATTACTGGGGCTCACTAGGAAGGACATATCAATGTCTCCATCACAAATCAGCAATGCCTGCGTGGGTACTCTGACTAGGCCAGAGTCCACTTCAGAACCCAGGGTCAACCCTACTACACCCTTATTCTGAGTATCACCTCCACCAGTAGCTGTACTAGGGGGAACAGTTGCCTTAGGGGCAGGAGTGGGGGTGGTTTGGTCTTAGGACTTGTTACAATCAGAAGTCCAGTGCCCTTTCTGTTTACAGAATTTGCACCAGAGCTTCTTTTGGCCTTTTCCCTTATTGGACTGTGAATCCCCACCAGATGCATTTTTTTGGGGCCCTTGTGAAGACTTCTGGTCTTTTGACTTATCCCCACCTTTCTCAGAGCCCTTAGAATCCTGCTTCTTTGTGTCACCCCCTTGGTTCTGGGTTTTCTGCCTTACCCTGGTTCTGACTCATTTGTTTGCCTTCTTTCCCAATTCTTGGGGAGAGATCAAATCAGAGTCCAACAGGCACTGATGCAACAACTGTTTTTGGCAATTATTAAGGATCTGTTCTCTCATCATAAGATTATACAAACCCTTAAAATCAGTAACTCTACTACCAACCAGCCAACCCTCCAGAGCCTTGGTTGCACAATCTACAAAGTCAGTCCAGTCCTGAGTCTGTGCTTTCTGGGTGTCTCTGAACTTCAACCTATAATGCTCAGTGGTTAAGCCAAACCCATCTATCAATGCACTCTTCAGGACTTCATAGTCATCAGCATCCTCTTCTCTAACAGTGAGGAGCTTGTCTCTGCCTTTATCAGAAAAGGAGAGCCACACGATTGCTGCCCACTGTTTCTGGGGGACCTGTTGTACTCTACAGGCCCTTTCCAAAGCAGTTATTCACTTGTGAATATCATCCCCACTCTGGTAGGGAGGAACAACCTTGGACAGGTTCCTATGGTCTGGAATGTATTCTCTGACTCTAGGGACACTGTTGCTGCCACCAGGGGTATCTAACCCCTCTCTTCTAGAAGCCCTCTGGAGCTCAAAGGCTTCTCTATCTAATGCCAACTGCTTGGCCTTGAGGGCAAATCTTGCTTCCTTATACTGCAGCAGTTTGTACATCCTGTCAGAGGAGGTCTCCCTTCTAGGAAGGTTGGAGTTCCTCTGCTGGACAGATTCTCTGCCAGAGTGATAGTAGTGGTCAGATTCCCTAGAAAGGGATCTAGGCCTCTCCTCCACTCTGTCAGTTCTCTTAGGGAGAATTCCTCTGTCCTTTTCAGACCCTTGTGGATCTGGCCCTTCAACCACAGAGTCCAGGTCGTCTTGATTTTCATCATCTGACCCAGAGACTATAGCTGACCCACCCCCTGATTCAGACCCCTTAGCTCCTAGAGCTAATCTAAGATCATCTGCTGTCAGCAGATCCCTCAGGTGTAGTGTGGAGGGACTCTGTCCTATCCTCAAGTGCCTTGCAGCACACATGGCTTTCAAGTCAAAGAAAGTCATGTCCTTATACTGAGGCTGGGTGCACCCACTGGTTCCAACCCTTAAGGACATTCTAGTGTTGTGCAGTGTTGTACTACCTACACTAGTTTGTGGCCTATTGATCCTAGCTTGAGCTGTAGAAAGGGTGTGCTATCCCTTGACACACAGCTCTAAGTTCAGTAGAACTTATTGATACTAAGCTTGACTTTATATGTACCGTGAGTACCTATAGGGGTTTTCAGTTAGTACTTCAAATAGAGATTTTCTGGTAAAACATTGGCAAGCTGTAATCCCACACGCTGTCCACCAATGTGAGAATTTGGCCAGGTATATGCTGGTCACTAGTTAAAGTTGCCACCTTGCACCAGTACAATTCGACTCTTATGGTAGATGGGTTTAAGACAACATTTTAAAGAAAGCTATCCTAGTGGTAGCTGTGGAGAGCAGCCTTCAGGCTAAGTCTTTAGAGGAATGTAAAGCAGCTTGTTTTACCTTATAATCTCTTGAATCGCTAAATGAAAGGGCACCACACAGGTATATATATAAAATATATATTTATTTATTACTAGACACACTACTAATCTCTTTATGAGATTAGAAGTCAAGGACACATGCACAAATCAACAATTCCCAACAAGTTAAGCATCAATATGGCTGGGGCCCTAGGGGCGTACCAGACCATATACTAAAAAAGAGATTTAGGAATATCGACTTGCGAGGGGACAAGGCCTAGGGCCTTCAGAAGCGCTGGGGCCTCACTAATCCACCCAAGGCAGGTAAGTAACACAGCCGCGGTTCCCAATTGACTTGGAGCAAGTCGTGGTTGGAATTTTAAAGTTTTAGGATACTTTGGGAGAGTCTACAAGTAAGCCACTTATAGGGTAAGTAGTTATAGAGCCAACACACACAGGAGCACCGTAGTGCTGGAGTTACCTCACCCAGGGAAGCCGGGTGCATAGGTGTCTTTTGATGTCGGGTCGCGGCGTTGTTTTCAATGGGAGCCAAAGAAGACTTGCTGCTTGTGAAGACAGGAGAAGTGTCCGGTGGAATCCAAGGCTGGATTCAGAAGAAGGTAGACCTGAAAGCAGAGGGGACAGTGTTCAAAGTCACTTGGCAGTGACCCGGGGCAAGGAAGATGGATGCCCACAGTCGTCGGGTGATTTCAGGTGATCACAGGTGTCTTGACTCTTCAGCCACGAGGTCCAGGAGGCGTCGACGATGACCAGGAGCTGGATTCGGCGTGTCCCACGAAGTCTGCAGCTAACTGAGGTGTTGGCGACCAGATTGGAGCCGACAAGCCTTGGCAACAGCAAGTGGTGCAGACCAGCAAGGTCTGAGCGAGTCAAACAGCGAGGGTAAGTCGGGGCAGGCCTGGATCAACCAGGGGAGTCCTTTGATTTTGTAGAAGAGTCTTCTGGGGACCCACAAGCCAACCAGCAAGGGATCGCGAAGACGCCTCGGGAGGATTCACTCAACAGGAGCCCGCGGTCACTCGGGACGGGGTAAGCCTGTGATCTTCGCTGGAAATCCTGCTGGAGGCTTGGACCACACGTGGTCCAATGCACAAGTTCATAGAACATTGTGAAGGGGTTGCACTCGAAAATAGTGCCCGGTACCCAGGTATTGCGGTTCCTCGTCACTCGTGGGGTCCACTTGCCTCAGCGTCGCTGGGGACTTACGGGGCTGCAGGGACTTCGGGCTCCGGCGGGAGTTGAAAGTTTGCGACCGTTGATTCAAAGTTTTGGTGCCTGCCAAGCAGGGTAGTCACTCCTTGACTCCAAGGGAGATTCTTCAGTCTTCCAGAGGTAGTGGAACGTCGAAGGTCAAGGATTCTTCTTCAGAGTGTTGTCCAGGGATATCTAATTTGCAATGGCAAGGGTTCCCTAACTTATACTAGAAGGAAGGGAGGGACTAGCTCTATGACCTCGCCTATGGGAGGGTCAGGGGAGTGGGTGGCTACACCCACTTCCCTTTGTCCAGTTTCGCCCCGAACCGGTTTGAGCTGGCATATGCACAGAGGAGCCTACTGCTCCCCCAGTGCATGACTTCAAAGCACTCTAGGAGTGCACCCACCCAGCCCCAATACACTAAACCCGGTCTGGGAGGTGACCACACCTCCCTGTGACAGGATGCCTATTGTTGGGCGTCCTCCACTGCGAGTTTCAGTCAGCAGCAGGAGGGCAGCCCAGTGTCTGTGACTAGTGGCTTCCATTTTGTGATGCCAGGGCTCTTTCAAATTTCTGCCGTGTTACCACAGTAGGTACATGTCATCCCCTCTAGAAGGGTGGGATCATACTCCCACACCAGTTACTGGTGTGGGGGTATGATTCCAAGTTGTTTGACACCAAACACGACATGTTTTGATGCAGTCATTCCAAAGTTAGCATTTACCGGGAGGTTATAATGCACTTAAGAGTATATGGTTTAACCGCATCCACAAACAGCCACAGAGAAAGGACTCTGAGAGCTGCAGAGGGGCCCTGCTCAGGCAACCAAGCACCCTGCCCTCAGGATTAATAGGGCCTGCCTTAGGGGTGACTAATAGGTTTATATATGTGTGTGTAAGGAGAGATCTAGGGAACCTATATCTCAGTGAGGAGTGCTAACACTACCTCACCCAGGCTGCAGTAGCAGGCCTGTGGTGTCAGATTTAGTCTGCTTCCCAGGGATGGCATAATACATGCTTCAGCCCCTGGTAGGCCTGTGAAGTACCTATGCCATTGGTACCTAAGGTACCATATACTAGGGGCACATAAGGTACCACAATATCCAATCACTAGTGCATCTAATATGCACTCCAAGTTGCTTTGAGAGGCTGGGGCCCTGATTAGCAGGTTCCCTGCCTGACTGTAGCCAGAAACCAGTGTTAACATCAGAAAAAAAAGTGGGGGCAACATAAGTGCAGATCCTACTTTCCTACAGGGGGTAATTCCACAAAGGTGTTCGGAAAGGGACTGTGGAGTTTAAAGAGGGAATGATTTCAGGAAAAATGGGTGTGTCATGAAAGGGAGCGAATGTAATTTGTTGGTTTCAACAGAGTGGCCCGAAGTTACTACTTGAAAAAACTTTTGATCATCCCATAAGATTGAAGGACACTAAGGATGTGAAGTGTGTGTTGGAGGTTGACCTGCATGAAAATGTGATAAAATAAATAAAATAAAATAGTGGGTTGTCTCCTGAGGCGAAAAGCCGGGAGTAGACGCTGCTGTTTACATTTGGAAAGACTTGCTTTTAAAAACTGCTTTTATCTTGTTATTGTTGCACTCTGGCACTTTAGGGCATCACGGAGCGGATTTAGCGCTCACGTGACCCCTCACACCGGCGTTCTTCGCCGCTGGCCACGCCCATCGCTAGGCCACGCCCCCTTCCCGCCCTACATAAGCGCTGAGCTACGAGCGCTCTGTTGGGTTGTCTCCTGAGGCGAAAAGCCGGGAGTAGACGCTGCTGTTTACATTTGGAAAGACTTGCTTTTAAAAACTGCTTTTATCTTGTTATTGTTGCACTTTGGCACTTTAGGGCATCACGGAGCGGATTTAGCGCTCACGTGACCCCTCACACCGGCGTTCTTCGCCGCTGGCCACGCCCATCGCTAGGCCACGCCCCCTTCCCGCCCTACATAAGCGCTGAGCTACGAGCGCTCTGTTGGGTTGTCTCCTGAGGCGAAAAGCCGGGAGTAGACGCTGCTGTTTACATTTGGAAAGACTTGCTTTTAAAAACTGCTTTTATCTTGTTATTGTTGCACTCTGGCACTTTAGGGCATCACGGAGCGGATTTAGCGCTCACGTGACCCCTCACACCGGCGTTCTTCGCCGCTGGCCACGCCCATCGCTAGGCCACGCCCCCTTCCCGCCCTACATAAGCGCTGAGCTACGAGCGCTCTGTTGGGTTGTCTCCTGAGGCGAAAAGCCGGGAGTAGACGCTGCTGTTTACATTTGGAAAGACTTGCTTTTAAAAACTGCTTTTATCTTGTTATTGTTGCACTCTGGCACTTTAGGGCATCACGGAGCGGATTTAGCGCTCACGTGACCCCTCACACCGGCGTTCTTCGCCGCTGGCCACGCCCCCTTCTCGCCCTTGAGGCAGTCTACATAAATGTGCATCTACAGAACGCGCAGCGGACGAGCGCAGCGGGAGCGCCGTCTGCGCGCCGAAGTCGCGCATAAGTCAAGCCCGTCTGCGCCCGTCCGCGACCGGACGGGGCCAGGGGCACGACACTATGCCAAAAATCTGTCCTATTCCTCTAAGGACCTCATCGTCCTCCAGGGCCTCTGGCCACTCCCGGAGCCCGTCCGTAGACTCGTCTCTTCACTGGGCATTGCTCCCACCCTCCCCACTCCCCTTCTCTCCCCGCCACGTGTTCCCCTGTCACCCTGCTCCCCCCTCCCCGACCCTCACCCCACGACTCCACCACTTTCTGTTATCCTACTCAACACCAGGTCAGCGGTCAAGCACCACCATGAACTCTCCGTCCTACTCGACTCAGAGAAACCGGACTTACTGCTCCTGACCGAAACCTGGTACTGTGACACCTCCCTTCCTGTTCTCTTGGCTACCCTACCTCCCTCCTACGTGGCCCTACGCGCCGACCGTCCGGCGGGAAGGGCTGGTGGTGGGGTCGCCTTAATCGCCAGGTCTGATTTGCATTTTCAATCACTTCCCTTCCCCTCCATGCTCCCGGCTGACTTTTTGGTAGTCCGCTCCCTTCTATCCTCCCCTCCCATCACTTGCCTACTCACGTACCGTCCCCCCCAGCCCTCACCCTCATTCCTACCAGCTTTTCAAGACCTACTGGCCAATCTGGTGGTCAATTATGCCTCGGTTCTGGTGCTGGGGGATTTCAACTACTGGCCCTCAGACCCATACGAGTGCCCAGCTTCTAAAGATTTTACAGAATCCTTATTATCCCTCAACTTTGTGCCACACATAACTGTCCCCACTCATTCTCGCGGGCACACACTCGACCAGGTCTGGTCTCTCAACCTTCCAGTGGCCTCGTTGGCGGTCTCTCCATGCCCTTGGTCCGACCATGCCCTCATCTCATTCTCCATTCCCCATAACCCAATATCCAAAACCCCGCACGCTAAAAACACCTGGTCGCGGAATTGGAACAGGCTGGATCTCCCCTCCCTGACCTCCCTACTCCGCAACTCCATCCCCACCCTTACCGGCCTACCATCGGCTTCTCAAGCCAGGGCCATTAACACCTGGCTGGCGGGAGGTTGCGACTCAGTGGCTCCCCTACGCCGCATTTCCATCCGTCGTCTCAAGGACTCCAATAGATGGTTTAACGACCACCTAAAAGATCTTAAACTGAGCGCCCGACGGGCGGAGAGGCAGTGGAGGAAAGATTACAGCCCCTCATCAAAAACCCTCTTCCTCATGTCACTGGCTGAATATAAATCAGCAATCTTGGTCGCAAAAACCAATTACTTCTCTACCAAAATCACGTCTGCTGACAACAAACCCAGGGTAATCTTTGGCATTGTGAATGACCTGGCATTCTCAGATCGTACCTCGCCCCAGGTCCCTCCTTCCCAGCTTCTTTGTGACCAACTTAACAACTACTTCCTGGACAAAATTACAACTATCAAGACTAATATCCCACTTCCCTCGCCTGCTTTTGTTGATCCCTCTCCCCCTACCGTCCAAAGTCCTCTCACTTTCATCCCTCCTCTCACTCAGGAATCGTTTCTGGCGATACTTCCTAAAGTGAAGTCGGGGTCTCCGGCGGACGTCTGCCCCGCACGCATTTTGCAGCAAATCTACTCTAGCTGCCCGGATCCCCCTATTGCTTTCCTCAACGGTTCCTTGGCACAGGGTGTTGTGACCCCTGCACTAAAAGCGGCCACCATTGTGCCCCTTCTGAAGAAACCTGGCGCGGACCCCTCCATCTCGGCCAACTTCCGCCCCATCTCCCTGCTGCCCTTCCTGGGCAAGGTGATGGAACGCCATGTCACCGCGGTACTGAGCGCTCACGTCGAGGCGAATGGGGGGTTGGCCTCCCGCCAGGCAGGATTCCGCCCTAGGCACTCGACCGAATCGGTCGTAGTCTCAGTCCTAGACAACCTCAGGAAGGGTATGGATGACAACCACCACCAGGCACTGGTCCTCCTTGATCTCTCCGCCGCCTTTGACACGGTGGACCATACCATCTTACTTTCCCGTGTCAAGGCGGCCGGCATCGGGGGATCAGCTTTGATCTGGCTCTCCTCCTTTCTGAGGGACCGCACCCAGGCGGTTCGACTAGGCGATTTCACTTCCACCCCTCTCCCTGTCACCTGCGGGGTTCCCCAGGGCTCTTCTCTCTCTCCTTTACTTTTCAATCTTTATATCTTCCCTCTTATCTTTGCACTCCAGCAGCTGGAGGTCACCGTCTACAATTACGCGGATGACCTCCAGCTCATCTTTGATCTATCCCCTTCTTCTCTCTCGGTCTCTAATTTCCAGTCAACTATGACATTTATCAGGGACTGGATGAACCAAAACCATCTTAAACTGAACCCGGACAAAACCGAGTTGGTTCTCACTGGTGGTTCATCCAGCCCCTGGAACTCTCTTTTCTGGCCCCCCGCCCTTGGCCCGGCACCATCCCTCTCTACCACTGTCAAAACACTGGGTGTCAAAATCAATAATCAGCTCACTCTTCACTCACAAATCAGCTCTGTGGTTTCCTCCTGTTTCCTCACTCTCCGAACTATCCGCTCTGTCTCCCGTTTCTTCTCCCCCCAGGCACTAAAGATCATCATAGCCGCCCTGGTAATTTCGCGTTTGGACTACGCCAACGCCCTCTATCATGGCATTCCAGCGTACAGCCTGCGCAGACTCCAAACCATCCAGAACCAGGCGGCTCGGTTGGTATACGGTCTTCCACGCTACCACCACTCCACTCCCCTTCTAAAGGAGCTTCATTGGCTCCCCGTGAAACAACGCTCCCTCTTTAAGATCGGATGCATGGTCTTTCAGGCCCGTCAGGGCACTGCCCCCGCTTTCATTTCCTCACTAGTCAAACCTTATGTCCCCGCAAGAGATCTCCGGTCTTCCTCCAAGTCTCTTCTCCAGATTCCCCGCTTCTCACGCAAAAAGTGGGGCGGGTCTAACTTCTCATTTCTGGCCCCCACTCTCTGGAACTCACTTCCAGACCATCTCCGCTCCGCATCCCACTACCTCTCCTTCCGTAGAGATCTGAAAACCTTCCTCTTCTGCCAGGCTTTCCCCGCCTAAACTTATCTCATTCTTTTCCTGGTCTTTCTCCCTCAGTTATTCAACCCCCAGCGCCAAGAAACCGCAAGGTGTACGCCGCGCTCTACAAATGTTTTAAATTAGAAATTAGAAATTAGAAATTAGAAATTAGTTACTTGAAGTCTTCAACAGTGAGTTGAGATGCTTGAAAACTGGGCACAGTGAGAGCAATACCTCTAACTATAAGAGAGAATATGGATAAAGAATTTAATAGGCTGAAGGAAGGGGGCATTTTAGAAAAGGTTGAAGGTACTGACTGGTTGTCACCACTGGTGATTGCTAGGAAACACGGGGAGATGTTAATTTGTGAACATACTTAAGGGCTCTCAGTTAGGCTGTGGTAGTGGACAAATATCCTTTGCCCAAGATCACGGAGATGATGTCAGTTCTGGGTGGAGCCGAGGTAATCACAACACTAAATGTAATGTAACTATACCACCAAGTTAGGTTACATCTGGAAACAAGGGATTTCACACCAAATGGCATGGAGAGGTTCTCAAGAATGTCCTTGACCTAATTTTCACCTCTTTTGTATTTCAAAGAATGATGGGCAGTGTGCTGGCAGGGTTGTGAGGGCTTAAGCTACATCAAGACTTACCCTAGTCTTTTGTAGAGATGTTGAAGAAACAGATAGATGATTGAGGGACGTTCCGAGTATACCGGAAGAGAGAAGGTTAACTCTTACTGTGACTAAAGACAATAAATTATCTGGGCCACAGACTCACTTGGCGAAGAGAATTGAGAAAATGCCAACATCAGAAAACAAAGAGGAAGTTGCCTCATTTGTTTGCATGGTGGAATTTTATGGCAAGTGTATAGCAAATTTTGCTAGCAAGATGCAAATTATGAGAAATCTATTAATGAATGCACTTCAATTTGGATGAATGTTGTCAAAGTTTTGTGAAATAAAGGAAAACCTGAGAGTTGCACTGACTCTATGGAGTTAAGAACCTTCAACTGATTGTACGTTGATTACTGATGTGAGTATAAAGGGTCTTGGTGTAGTCTTACTGAAGACAGTGGGGTGTGAACTCTATTTTATTTATTTCGAGAACAGTTAAAAAAGGCTGAAATTATTTATTCAGCCATCAAGTAGGAGGTTTTGGCCATATTTTGGACCATCAAAAGATTGAAAATCTTTATGCAGAGATGCAGATTCATTAAACGGACCATAAACTGTTAAAAGAAAATTGTAATAAAAACGGTATTGACTCTGTATCAGCATGCACTAGTTGCTGGGTGATGCCTTACTGGAATTTGAGTTTGTGGTTGAATATATAAAAGGTGCAATGAACAAAGTGGCTGATTGTTTAATCAAGGTGGGTGCCAAAGAGTAAAGAACAGAGACAGAGTATAAGGAGGAAAATTTGGTTGAAAGAGGACATGAAGGTGTGTACACTTGGAGGAATGGAAGTTAGAATCAGAGCAATATTCCATTTGGCAAATGATAATGAGGAAGATTGGTTAAGGATGACGTGAGAAGAGATTGCTTTGAAGAGGAAACATATTTTGGTGGGTATGGGATGAGATAGCTGTACATAATGGTTTATTGTTCAGAGGCATGCGTTTGGTTTTGCTTGAGTTTGCTCATGCTAAATTGATAGAGGTGGATTATGAGGGACATATGGGTGAATGTGAAACAAGGTAAGGCTAATGGACTAATGGTGACTGGATCTGGACAAAGCAGTAGAAAGAAGGGTTCTTGAGTGTATATATTGCAGGTTAAATGACAAAGGGTAAAATGTGAGGGTGCAATCACTTAAAGTGTGAGAGCTTGCAGTGAGACCATGGGAGAAGATTGCCGTAGGAATAATGGCTCCACACACACTGGGAATGAGTTGGTATATGTATAGGTTCTTATGGATTTGTATTCAGGATGGCCTGAGTACAGAATTACACACAATGTGGCAACCAGGATAGTTATTGAGTTTCCAAATATAGTTTTTTAAAGGGAAATGTTTCCAGATTGTGTCTTTACATATGATGGCATGTTGTTAACCTTTAAGGAGATTATGAGTTTCTTGGCCATCAGGTAGATAAAACATAAGATGTGTTAACTTTATCATCCCGAATTGAATGGTGCAATAGAGAGATTTAATAAAGTAATGAAGGAAGTAATTGACATGGCTAAATGTCATAGCAAGAACTAGAGGAAAGAGTTGCAATGAAGGGTGGTAGCTTATAGAGTTACACCACATATGGTGACTGGGAGACCACTCTTTGGCTTGTTTATGAACAGGAAGGAAAATACTATGGCCAGTCCTGACTGGCTTAATGTTTAAAGTCCTAGTGAAAAACAAAGACAAGCGACAGTAGGGAAAAAAAAGAAAGATTTGGTGGCCAAGAGAAAGAAATGGTTTGATAAAAGGATGGCTGCAAAAGTAATCAAAGAGAGTGTCAAAGCAAAGACTGAGATTGCCTAGCTTGATGAAGGGTAAGGTGAAGTTCATGAATCCTGCTGGATATGTCACTCTCTGCAGGGTCACCCCCCAAACCTTTTTCCTTTACCCTTCACTTTCTGCTGAAATTTCTTTTTGTCGGCTCTAGGACTTTATGCTCCTTACCATTCATTGCTAACTAGTGTTAAAGTGCTTGTGTTCTCTCTTTTAAACATTGTAAACTTGACTTACACCTGGTTGACATATGCTACTAGTGGGCCTGCAGCTTGTATTGTGCCACCCGCTTAAGAAGCCCCTTAAAACACGTCCCAGGTCTGCCATTGCAGCCTGAATACAGTTTTAAACTGCCAAATCGACTTAGCAATAGAAGTCACATGCCAAAACATAAACTCCCCTTTAATTGCATATAAGTCACCCCTAAGGTAACCCCTAGGTAGACCATATGGCAGGGTGCATTGATGTTAAAAGGTTGGACATGTACTTTTAAGGTTTTCACTACTGTGAAGCTACCTCTCCTATAGGATAACATCAAGTTGCTTAGCACATTTAATAAGTTCCATCAAACAACAGAATAGAGCAGCGAGCCACTCGGAACACCACACCTCCCCCTTGTCCCAGTTGTTTAACAGTGTACTACGTGCACCAAACCAAGCATCTGCTGCTCCTGAGGTGAGACCAAAAGTTCAAATCGAATCCAAATTTCCCAAATGGTGGTGCACCGATATGTTACAGTTCATTCAATCAACCAACGTGTTTCGTTCACCACACGTGAACTTCCTCTGGGGTGTAAAAAGACATATAAAATAACATCTATAAACATGCTAACATTACAACATGCATTTATGAAACAGTCCTGTATATTTTAGAAAAAAATTCATTTATGTCTGTTGTATGTTCTTGGATGTTGTAACGTTAGCATGTATATAGATGTCATTCTATATGTCATTTTACAGCCCTGAGGAAGTTCACGTGTGGTGAACGAAACACGTTGGCTGTTTGATTTTTATCACTAAAGAAAATAAAGACGATTTGTAATATATACCATTTGGAATTGGACTTTCTGTTGAACGCACTGTAACTTATCGGTGCAACTCCATTTGTGAAATTTACATTTGAAAAGTGCTAATTTTTGATTGGGAACAGGTGGACATTTCATTTTGGTGTCTGAGAAATTGTTATTAAAAAGCCTCTTTTATTGGTAAAGTCATTTTTTTAAGTTACAATTTTGAAAGTGCTGCTTTTAAAAAGATATATTATCTACTGGCCGTCGCCAGTAGATAGTTATAGTTGGGACCTATTTTCCATAGGAAATCCGCAACATTCTATTCCCAATAGTCTGGCGCCGGTTGACGTATCCTCACGAAATTTTCCAAACTTTTGGCCAGCTCCGCTCCTACTCTGAAAGTTTCGTGGTGATTCGTCAAGAGGGGGCCGAGAAAAAAGGTGGGTCCCGTTTTCCACATGCAATTTCCCATAGGATCTGTTGTTGCAGCTACAGCCCGAACCGCTGAACGGAATGACACCAAATTTGGCAAAGAGGTAGTCCTCAGTTCAGACTCGTGGCTTTTGCATAAATGGTGTGAATCTGTTCAGTAGTTCCTGAGAAAATTAGGGTAAAAAAGTTAGTGATATCTATGGCCGGGGAGGATCCGCGGACCCTACCCGCACCGTACGCGCACCCTCCCCGAACCGAGCGCGCACCCTCCCGATCGCGCGCTGAATGCTAATTGGCTGTCGAGTGTCTCTCTACATTCGAAACCAGGAACTGTTGGCGGCCATTTTCTGCCTCGGTAGAAGCGAGGCTGAAGAAGCAGGGGGATTAAGTGTGTAAAACATATAAAGGGAGCAGAGTGGAAATACTCTGACCCTCTAGAGGTGCTTAGGGGGTCCCAGAAGGACCCCTGGGGCCCCCTTTTTTTTTTTTTAAACCGGCGAAATGCGCGCATGGGATGCACGGATCCTCTCGCGGTGGGTTTGCGGATCCAAGGGAAAAAAAATTAAATTGTTGGGAGATAAAGATTAAGCTTAAGTGTTTTGTTCTTGAGTGGCTCTAAAAAGAGCCGTTGTGTTCATTGAGAGTTTTTGGTACTTATAAGTAAGTACCTATACAGAGTCTAAAGTTGTTGAGGAAGACTCTGTTTCCTTCATCAGTAAAGTGTACTCCATCTCTCCTATACATCTCTTGCATATGAAAGCGCAGATTGTTATTGTAAATGGACCCCATTCTGTAGTCTCGGAGAAAAGCAGAAACAGATTTATTCACATGTTTCCTAGCTTTCTCAATCTGTGGACAAAAATGATCGGACCAGTTCCATTTCTGCCTTTGGCATATGTTAGAATACACAAAGGCAGTTTTAGGGAAAAGTGAAATCAGTTCTGCAAATGTGTCCTTCATAAGCATTTCCAAACCTACCCCAGTCAAAGTGCCTAGGTCATTGCCACCACAGTGCACTATTATGAGGTCAGGGTGTTGGATTTGCATGAAGGATTTCACCAATGGCATCAATTGGTGCCACTTTAACCCTCTCTGTCCAATCCATTTAATCTCTACATTTGGCAAACCTAGGTCTTTGTGAATCCCTTTGTTTTCTGCATACCTTTGGCTCCAGAAAATGTAGCTGTGTCCCACAATCCACACTGTAAGCATCTTGTAAGGAGGTCTGGATGCACTCAGATGGTCTCTGTAAATGAAATGGCGGTTTGGAAAGTAAGATGTTTCTAAAATGGTGGCTAAGATGCAATTTTGAAAAAAGACTAGAAATCATTGGTTGTTTAACAACCTTCTACACTGAAAGGTAGGGTGCATATTTTTGTTTTTTAAACGCATGATTCTTATTGGTTAACAAAAATTGATTGTAAGGAACATTATATATGATTATCAGATTGGGGGAAGGATTGAAGTTTGTCATTTGGAAAGGGTTGAAATGTTTAACCAATAGAAATGTGTGTTTGCTTTTGAATTTATGTGGGAAGGAATGTGATTTGATGTTCACATGTATATGTGTGGAAAATGAGAGGGAAACTTTGCCATTCTTTGGTTCTGCTGACAGGTGCACAGTGCAGAGATTCTGTATAAGAAAATCTGGTGTGTGACTGATATCTGGTGTGTGACTGATATACTTCTTAATCTACAAAACATCTTGAAAGGTGAGTTATTTAATTGTGAGGGGATATATGTAGACTATTTTGATTTTAATCAGACTAATGTATTTCTTCTGCTAAAGTGTAGGGAGTACTTTTTTTTCTATACAATCTTATTGACAGTGTGTGTGCATGTAGAAACCATTTTGTGATAAGGATTTGTTTTTTTCATGTGTTTGTAGACAGATAACTATGCAGTTTTTATATTTTGGTAGAATTGTTTATGAATTTGTGAAATGAGTTATGTTTCTGCAGTAAAATGTAGTACTCCTTGTAGATGAAGAAATGTGTTTTGGTATAGTGCAAGGGATAGTGTTGTTTGTCTAGAATCACACAGAGAGCCTGTGTGCATTTGGGAACCACTGTGAGAGAAGCATTTAGTAATATCTTGTATTTGCTGACAGATAACTCTTTTAAAACATGTCATGTTGTCAAGTTTTAGTAGCATTAGAAGCCAGTCATTGCTTATGCGTTGATTAAATGAGTCCGGCATTGACACTAAAGTGCAGTCGTGAAATATGTAGATTGTGTGCAGTTCCCTTACCACTTCCAGTGTAGTGAATGAGTTTTGGTAAACTCCTAGGGATAGTGGTGCTTGTCTAGAATCACACTGTGAGTCTGTGTGCATTTGGGAACCACTGTGAGAGAAGCGTTTGGTAACATCGTGTATTTGCTGACACATAACTGTTTTAAAACCTGTCATGTTGTCAACTTTTAGTAGCATTAGAAGCCAGTCTTTGCTTATGTGTTGATTAAATGAGTCAGGCACTGTCCTAGAAGTAGTCTGATGATTTAGTCAGTTTCTAAGTACTTATGTTGTGAACCATTCATTACCAAATAGACTGCTTCAAATGTCTATGCAGTATGCATGTAGTTCTCTAACCACCTACACAGTTGTTTTCACACCTTCAATTCCCTAGTCAGTATCCATACACTTCTAGGAAACACCCTGTCACTCTCTTTGCAGTCTTCTAGTGACCCATTCAGCACCATGTAGTAATCCATTGACTGTGCCAAAACCCAAACACTTATAAATTCACTAAGACACTCTCTTTACAGTACTCTAATGATTCAGTCACTGTCTAAGTATTCATGCACTGAGCCAGGCCTTAGCACATGGACTGCTTCAAACCCCTATGCCCTATGCATGCAGTCTTCAAACCACCTACAGACTTGTCTTTTACACTTTCAATTTCCTAATTAGTATCCATATAGTCCAGCAAACATCCTCTCACTCCCTTTGCACTCTTCTAGTGACCCATTCAGTACCAAGTACTAATCCATTCCCTGTGCGAAAAGCCTACCACTTATAAATTCATCCAGGCAGTCTCCTTGCTGTAGTCTAATCATTCAGTCAGTACCCAAGTACTCATACAGTGAGCCTGGCCTTAGCACATGAACTGCTTTAAATGCCTATCCAGTATGCATTCAGTTCTCTAATCAGCTACACAGTTGTCTTTCGCACCTTCAATTCCCCAGTTAGTATTCATATACTTCTAGCAAACACCCTGTTACTCACCCAGTGTGTATCCTTTTAGTACTGTAATCATTCAGTCACTTAGCATGTAGTCTTTTAGTGAGGTAGGCTTTAGGGCATGAACTGCTTCAAAGTAGTATGCACTATGTATGTAGTGTTTTAATCATCGTCACACTTGTGGTTCAGGGCTATAGTTCCTTAGTCTGTTTTTATATAAAATGTGTTTGTACAGTAATGGAATACTGTAAATTTGAAAGTTATTAATATACATTTATTTGTGATTCTTTTTTGCAGATACTGTTTTTCAACGTTAAAATCGAGAAATTATGCCAGAAAGAAAAAGAAAAGAACAGAGACAGGAGGATTATTTGAAGAAACATCAACCACAAGTATTGAATGAACAAGATATTGTGGCTAAAAGGAAAATATTTTCTGGTAAGATCACGAAGCAATTTATTAAAAATGTTTGTAGGAGCAAACAGAATGCTGCAACTTCAGAGAATTTTTTAAGTAAGACAAAAAATCAAAATAAGAGGAAAAGTAAAAAAGCAAATTTTCAGTCAAAGGAGATAAAGTATGGTAAAAGAAGACAAAATCAGTATAAGGAATTACGCAAAAAAATATTTTACAAGAGAGTAGTGCATAATTTGCTGAAAGATGTGAAGAAATATAAAAAGAGAGCTTTATTTTATAAAAAGAAAAAGCATTTTGAAAGCATTGTGGAAAAGGCTTTTGAAGTAAAAAGGAAACTGTTTATTTTACTGTTAAACAGAATTTAATCACTAGATAAACCAATATATGTAATGAAGGGCAAAAGTAGGAGGAAAAGAGTTATTAATAAAAAAAACATTTGTGATGTTTTTTTGGGAGAATGGAAACACAGTTCTAGTTCAGAGCCTTTTTTTAATGAAGAGAGTTATTCACTAAGTGAAACATTATTGTATGCAGTTGACACCAGTGGTAGAGGTTATGAGGTTAGTGATGGTTGTCCAATGGAGAAAGAGAAAATGGTTGAAAGAAATGCAGAAGAAGTGATAGCTGATGAAGTTTTAGGGAGACGTGCTAAAAACCCTGTGTACACTTGGGATTGCAGTAGTGTTTGTAGTGTACGACAGGAATCTATTGAAAAATTATGTCGTTTTTTACGAGTCTATACTAAAAAAAGTGTAAAACAAAAGATTAAGCTGTTGCAAGGGCTAGACCCTTGCAGAGTGAGAAAACATACTGGTTTGCAAGGTCATTCTCTGGCTTGTCTTTCTAGGAAAGTTTGTGAAAGTGTTTTTCACCATTTCGGAATGCTGGCAGTACATCATACTCAAATGCGGAAGTTAGTGAGAAGGTTGTATTATGCAAAAAGTCCAGCACTAAAGTTAAGTGAGTTGAACAGTGCTCTTTTACGTGGGTCAGTTTCAGATGTGAAGCAGGTCAGTGAGGATATTGAGTTTTGTTACTTTGGGCCTCAGCAAGAGAGTGAAGAAACTGACACATTAGTAGAAGAAAATGTTGAAGACAATGTAGAACCTGTAATTACAGAAAAATTTGAGGATGAAATCACAAAGTTTAAGGTAATTTCAGGTGAAAGACCAAATGTTTCTTGTATTTGTTGTCGGCGAAGTCACTATAAAAATCAGACTAGGGGTGTCAATCTGTATTTAATAAGTGAAATAGAAGATAATGATAAGTGGATGGAATTTGCAACTTATTTGTTGGTAGAGGATTGTTTGATTTGGGATGTGAGCAGCGTATTTGCAAATATTGTTATAATAAATTAGATGAGAATAAAATGCCTGCTAGAGCTGTTCATAATAATCTAGAGTTGGTTGCTATTCCTCCAGAGCTGATTGATTTAAATACGTATGAGACTATTCTGATGCAATGTGTTCACCCGTTTCAGGCTATTGTTCGTATGGAGAACAAAACAAGTAAATTACCTCCATCAGAGTTGCAAAGAGGGTCGAAAGGAAGAGTTGTGTATTTACCATTAGATTTAAGGAAAAATGTTGAAACTATTGGTGTAGATCATGCAGAAAATGAGCGACTAGTCATTCTAGTTAATGGTGTTCCTACTAAGAATAAGAAAATCTGGCAAGAGTTAGTGGATGTTAGAAAAGTGCAAAAGGCATCATTGTATCTGTTAAAAAATAATGAGTACTATAGAAATGTGTTTGTTGGAGAAGAAGAAATCGATTTAGCAGAAGATAGTGAAACATTAAGTGGACAAATTGAAAAAGTGGACATGTCCAGATGTGAAGAGATCTATGAACATTACAGTGTACATCTACTTCATTCCAAAGAGGTGATGGGGAATACAATTGAGTTGTTTCAAATGAAAAAAGCAACAGGAAGTCCCATGAGTGTATGGGAAAAGAGCATGGAAGCTTGTTGTTTCCAACAGGAAAAGGTGGACGATATGATGAACGTCCTGTGCAGATTCCTGCATCTGAATATCGGACAACAAGATTATATGCAGAAGATCCAAGATTTCGACAATGTATCCCTTATATGTTTCATCTTCTGTTTGAAAGTGACTTGTCTGGACTTTCATATGCAGTAAATCACATTTTAAAAACTGGAATGCATCTTCAAAATGTAACTGCAAAGGATTTTATGGATAAAGTGCATCAGAGAGATGATCATTTAGAATCTCAGTTGATTAATCTGATGGCATGTCAGCGTGGGACTAATGAACATTGGTACCGTCGACATGGAGAACTGAAATGCATGCTACGGAACTTGGAAACTCCTACATGGTTTGTTACACTAAGCTGTGCTGAGTTTGCTTGGGATGATTTACTTCAATTTCTTCGAGAGGCAATTTCCAATATAAAAAATATTGAATACAAGACACCTGGAGAATTGTGCTCTTTGGATCCTGTCAATGTATGCAGATATTTCAATCATAGATTTGAAGCTATGGTGTCTTTCATCTGCAATAAAAAGAATCCTCCTCTTGGAGAAGTTGTGGATTTCTTTTGGAGAAAGGAGTATCAAGCAAGAGGTGCTCCTCACATACATATGTTGTTATGGGTCAAGGACGCCCCCAAATTTGGAACAGATTCAGATGAAACTGTTTTGTCTTTCATTGAAGATCATGCTACATGTGCTCTTCCAAATAGCAGAGAAGCTCTGCTCAGAGCCCAATCTGCTCCCCTTTCGTAAATAGTTGAAAACCTTGCTCTTTAACAAATCTGATTAAGCTCCTAATTCTCCACCACACGCCTGTCCGTTAGCGCTTGGACGCCTCAGGGTAGCTATCGCGCTCAATAAATCCTCTTTTCATTTCATTTCATTTCAAGAGAAAAACTTAAAACAACAAGTCTTACGATTTCAAAGCCATAGGTGTGGAAAATACTGTCGACGAAAGTACAAGTCAAAGGATAAGTTCTATACCAAATGTCGTTTTGGATTTCCACGTCCTGTATTAGCCAAAGGAAGAGTGAACAGTTTTATGTCAGCTGTACGACATACCATCACAAGAAAGTCTCCGAAAAACACCTACAACTTAAGAAGAAGCAAAGAATCAAAATACATAAATGACTACAATCCAGTTATTTTATCCATGTGGAACGCTAACATGGATATTCAGTATGTTGCGGACAATTCCATTGCTGTTGCTCAATATGTAACGTCTTACATTACTAAATCAGAAAAGACTGAATTGAAAGAAATGTGGGAAGAGATTTCTCATGAGAAGACTCTAAGTAAGAAATTATACAGTTTCAGTTTGATGTTATCGCATCGTGAAATTGGAGCATATCAATGTTCAGATCGGTTATTATCTGCAAGTATATATTCCAAAAGTAGAAGAATTATTTGGGTGAATCTAGGTCTTGCAGGAATGCGAAATCGGGTACTGAAATCTGTTCAAGAAATTGAATTTTTAGCAGAAAATGACCCTGAAAGTACAGATATTTTGAAAACCAATATGTTGGACACATACTATCCAAAGAGAAGTCATCCTCTTGAGAACATATGTCTCTATGAAGTGCTGCAAAACTACACTTTTGAAAGGAATACTACAGAGAACATCAACGATGGAAAATATGGAGTGATTGGTTCTGAAGGATGTCTGGTGAAACAAAGGAAAGGAAGTTTAATTAATCACAGAAAACTGAGTTGCGACACTGCTGACAAAAGGGAATTTTACTATTTAGCCCTTTTGCAAATGTTCAAACCATGGCGTTCTGAACTGGAATTACTTGGAGATTTTCCCAGCTATGAAGATTCATTTAATGCTTGTAAAGATAGCATACAATGCAGTGCTTTCGCAAATTATGTGAAAATGTTGAATGATGAAATTGATCAAGAAGCTACAATTGCAGCTGAGATTGCTAGAGACAGTTATCAAGACAGTCAAAGTTCTGCTGCACTGAGTCAAGATCCACTAGGACAACCAATTGTTGAAAATGAAGCAGCGATTGCAATGAATGAGGTGGAAACAGCAATGTATCAAGCACAAGAAGATGCAATACAGTTAGGAAACTTGGAAGAGCAACTAAATGTTGAACAGAAACAAATATATCAGCAAGTGAAAGAGCAGATTGACCATGGATTACTTCATGAAAAGAGTGTGCTCATGTACATCATTTCAACCTATCCGAATGTATGTGAGTGGTCAAGCTGGAACAGGAAAGCGTTTCTTAATTAAAGTAATTACAAGTTATCTGCAAAAAACAACTGAGTCGCATTTGTCTTGTGTTGTCACTACTCCAACTGGGTTGGCAGCACATAACATTAAAGGAATTACTTTACATTGTTTACTAACGCTGCCAGTAGAGCATGAGAACAAATTGGAATACCACAAGCTATCTGGAGAAGCTTGTTGTGAAGTTTCAAGAGTGCTGAAGAAAATGAAACTTCTCATTATTGATGAGGTGAGCATGGTTTCAAACTTGATGCTTGCCTTTGTGCATTTAAGAATGCAGCAAATTCTTAAAACAGAATATGACGTGTTATTTGGAGGAAAACACGTCATAGTTTTTGGAGATCTACTGCAACTGACACCGGTAAAAGGACAACCGGTATTTAAAACACTTGCCCATGAAGATACCAGAAAGTCTCTTGGCAGTGTTGGTAATGTGAACATTTGGAGTAATTTTGAATACAAAGAACTGACAACAAATATGCGACAGGCAAATGATGCTGAATATGGAAGTATTCTTCAAGATATAAGAATTGGAATTCTTTCAAAAAAAGGGAAAGAAGCTTTGGAGAGTCGATTACTTTGCAATGTCTTTCCAAATGAACATGCAGTTGCTGCAAAAGTGTACGTGGAAATTGCTAAAATCAAGTCAGTGATATGCTTAATGCCGACACTGCGTGAGTGTTCAATATTCAACAAAGAATTATTAAAATTGGAAAATGAAGAAATTGTAAAAATGGAAGCCATCGATAAAATACTACATGAAGGAATCACTTTTATTTTGACGGGTAAGTTGAGATCAAAACTAGATTGTTTAGAAAAAAAAATATCTAAAACTGCAGGTTTGGAAAAGACACTGTATGTGTGTGTAAACTGTCGGGTAATTTTAAGGCGTAATTTGGATGTAGAGAAAGGTTTAGTTAATAGTGCAATGGGTAAAGTCGTGGATTTTGTGAATTATCAGAAAAAAGAAGGAATTGAATTTTTAAAAATTAAATTTGATCAGATTGATGAAGTTAAAGAAATTGGTTGTTGTTCAGTTCGTTTTTTGCTTGTTAAAGATTTATGTACTATGTGACGTCATCAGCAGTGCATTGCGGGGGCGCGAGTTATAGTTAGCTCAACTAACTATAACAGGGGAATTTCTAGGGTTTTGTACGAGGGAAATGTCCAGCTAACTATAACGCCCCTGAAACCTATGGTTTTTTCAGTGAATATATATATATATATATATATATATATATATATATATATATATATATATATATATATATATATATATATATATATATATATATATATATATATATATATATATATATATATATATATATATATATATATATATATATAAAACCAATTACCCTAGCTGTAATTAGTCTAAAAATCTCAAGGTCAAGTAAATGAATTATCTTAACCTGTGTATTTATTACCAGTTATTTCATGATCATCTGTGCAATTTTCTCATACTCTTAAACATGTCCATTGGACCACATTCAGACAATCAACAAACACAATATTGCTCTATACAACAATGTACATGACTATAGCATTACTAATACCGTGATAATATAAAATTAAAAAACGTGCTCATATGACCAGTCTGATAATATACAAAATGCAGAGGTTGCAATTGCTATAATTATATATACAGTGACCCTGTTGCTTTTAGTGTGCCTTGGGGGTTCTAGATCAGTTCTGTTGCAATTAGACTTTTGAGTCTACAGGCCAACAAAAAAATAGAGGGGGATACAAAAACCAACCATGGAAAATCGGACGAGACGCCAATTTTACAAGACATTAAAAAGAAGGATTCATTTGTAAATCTGTCATCTAAAGTTCTAACCAAAGACAAGGAATCTGTGCTTGAATTCGGCTTGGCAATTGTCCCTACAGAACATACAGATTTTATAAGACTAAAAATAGAAGCAGTGGAATTATTTAAGATCAGGCTAAAAGCTTACTTTGCCAATAAAGAAGATCACCACATCTTGGAACCATCCGGTTTATGTAACAACTTTCTCTCCAACTCCAAATTGGTCCTTTCAGCTTTAACCCCTTCAGTGCCCATGACGAGCTGGACTCGTCATGGGCTGCGGTGGCGCTGTGCCCATGACGAGTCCAGCTCGTCATGAACTCCGCCCGCTAATACAAAGCGCGGCACTGGGCGGGGAAAGGGGCGGGCATGCAAGGGGTTAAACCAACTTGAAAAAAAGATAGAATTCAGCAAAAGCAACATAACAAAAAATCAAGCTAAGGCCATCCAAGAACTAAAAAATGACAATTCAATAGTGATAAAGCAAGCTGACTAGGGTGGAGTGGTAGTCCTATGGGACAAAGAACAGTATTTATAGGAAGGTAAAAGTCAAGTCTTTAACCAGAACTTTTATTTTTTAATTCTAAATGATCCAACAAAAGAAATTCAAAAGCAAATTTCCAAAATTCTACATGATGGATTTGATAATGATGCACTTGGCCCTAAAGAATTAAAAGAAAACTGAATCCAAGTATCCTTGTGGTTTGATAACGACTACCAAGTATTCATAAAGATGAAAAGACTCCCCCCAGGACGACCGATTGTCTCCGGTTGCGACTTGATAGTAGATCCTATCTCCAAATATGTTGACACATTTTTGAAACTGTTACTTAATGAGGTTCCTTCATATTTAAGAGATACAATGGATTTTAACAAAATTGAAGGACACCAATTCAATCCTATAATGCAGTGGATGGTTACATTCAAAGTTGTCTCATTGTACACCCAAATCCCTTAAGCCCAAAGACTAGAGGCCATGGAAGAGTTTTTAGGAATGAAGCCCCGACCTCACGGGGTCCCAACGCAATTTATATTGGATTTGGCCGCTATAGCTTTGAAAAAGAACTATATCAACTTTGAAGAAATATCTTTTTTCAGACCTGCCATGGGCTGTTATTTCGCACCGGAGATGGCAGTACTGTTCATGGCCCTCTTTGAAGACAAATTCATCTATAATACCAATCTCTTTTCCAACAACATTACAAAATGGCTATGGTATATTTATGACATCTGATGCTTATGGAGTGATGATGAAAAAACACTGACTGTTTTTATTTGACTGGCTTAATAACAAAAGCAGACAATAAATTCAGCATGATGAAAAATCAAACCAATCTGACATTCCTAGATTTGGAGGACAGGTCAATTGGTGCAAAACTAGTCACTACCTTATATTGAAAGCCAATAGACAAGAATAATGCATTACACTACAAATTTCCATCCTCGAAATTTAAGGGATAACCATTCATATGCACAATACTTAAGACTTCAAAAAAACTGTACTAGAAAAGAAGACTATTTCATTTATGCAGACATATTAATGGATACATTGAAGGAGAAAGGTTATCTACATAAACTTATAAAACATTACATGTTACACACAAAGGGAGTCAAAAAATCTAAAATACACCGCTAGAAAAATTGTTATGTATTTTTACATTTTGCCCACAGAACAGCAATTACAAAATAATATTTGCAGTAATTGGCACCTGATCAAAAACTCAGAGTGTGGGTTGGAGTGCCAACTGTTTGCGATGAAGAGGAACTTAAGTCTGGGAAAACATCTTGTATGAGCGTGCAGTACTCGGAAAACAAAGAAAGGAGATTTGAGAAGCCAATGGAATGTGAAACCCTTAGAAGGACACTTTAAATGCAGTAATTGCACGGGCTGTGGACAATCAATTGAAGGATCAGTTTTCCAAAAAGACCATATACAATGGAAACCTAGCAACGTCTTGAATTGCAGGACAGAAAATGTAGTTGATGCAAGAATTTGTCCATGTGATAAAATATATACATTGGCAAAACCAACGTGGAAATCAGGCACAAAATATGGTACAACACAAATCTCGTATTAAAACAAGATCAGTCACAGCCCCCCTAGTCAATCATTTCATAAATAAAGGACATACGGGAAAAGATTTCCAGTGGACAGTATAAGACCTGGAAGCCAATCTGATGAAAAAAAGAAGCATACCTACATTTAAAATTCAATACTGTGAATGATGGCCTCCATGAAGTATTGGAATTAAACAGACTATAAAAATAAATGGCTTATAGAAATTCGAGAAGAACCTGAATAGGTTCGCCTGAAAAATCGTGCACAGTTGAACCTTCGAAAACTGTAACTTTAAATCAGTCAAACATTCCTAACTTTTGAACCTAAAGTAGAGGGGCGTGCACCACATTTACCAGCATGCAACAGTTAAGCCCGATTAGTAATCTACTACTAAGGCCTGATTCGGAGTTCTGTTAGCTTTGGCAATCAGTAGCGCAGACAACTGAAGCAAGCAGGAACTGGAGGGACGCCGAGCCTCGATGCTATCTTTAAACAAGGAAGTTTGAAAGCATCTAAAGTCACTCAGCTCTTTAGGAACAATAAAGAGATGAGTTACGATGTGTATAAAAACTCTAGTTAACGTGAAATATATATTTGTTTTAAAATTACAAACGTGAGCCAGTCAACGTGCATGTAGCCTAATTATTTTCCAGAGAAACCAAGTTGAAGCACCTAATCTGAAATACAGATTTTTTGCAATGTGAAGCGCAGCCCTTACATACACCTTAAGCAAACATAAGTGGTTGCTTATCAGTTAATTCAGTCACGTTGAAAGATGAGAAATTGAGTTTTTATTGAAAGTTAGAACACCAACTTGCACGGACATGTTTTGCCTGAATATAAAATGCAGGTCAGACCTCGTTCTTCTATTCTAGCCACTGTTATATGGTAGAATATTGCAGGCTTGCTTCATTGTAGCTAGTGGAGAGTCTCTTTTTGTGATGAATTGTAAAGGAAGCGTGGAGCATGCGCTAATTAACAGGGAACGTTTATTTAATGGTTTAATAAGTAGCACTAACTCTGAAGAAGTGTCTGGATGATAAATCCTACCTCAATAAGCTGGTAACAAGATATTTTGTACTTGTAATTTAACAATGCTTAAACAGGACAAGTCCAATCAATGCTTTTAATCTTTCAAAGTAAAAAGCTTTTCTCAAGGAAACATGAGCCGGTAAATATCAATAAGGTCATTTTGATCTTTTGCGATAAAAGTCAATAACAAAAGGATGTGATCACAGTAAAAGTTGCTTCACTAACATTAAAATCCTTCTTGCAGAATATGAACTCTAAAGGAGGACAGAAGGAAACCGAATTTATATGGAAGAGGAAACCTTGCAAAGCTAAGTGAATGAGTTCCAATCCAAAAAGGAGGTAAACTAGCAAAGCAAAGTGCTGGAAGCCTAATAAAAACAACCGATGTATAGAAAGAAGTGTATTATAATATATGTAAGTATTGTATCACAGAATTTAACAACTTAGGGTCCTGAGGAGAACCCAAAAGAAATAAGAGGTTCGAAATGCGTCGACGGAAAACTTGGGGGGTGACTTCCTTGGATGAAAAGTCATACAGTAGACCTCCAAAAAAGACTTAATAACTCAAAAGTCTACTGTAACAGCACTGATCTGGAACCCCCGAGGGACACAAATAGCAAGAGGGTCACTGCATATATAATAATAGCAATTTCAAACTCTGTATTTTGTATATTATCAGACTGGTCATAAGAGCAAATTTTTTGATTTTATGTTATCACGGTATTAGTAATGTTAAGGTCATGTACAGTGTTATATAGTGCAATAATGTGTTTATTGTCTGAATGAGGTCTATCGGACATGTTTAAGTGTATGGGAAAATTGCACAGATGATCATGAAATAACTGGTAATAAATACACAGGTTAGGATAATTCATTTACTTGACATTGAATTTAAAGAGATGTTTTGAATAATTACAGCTAGGCTAATTGATCTTTTATATATATTTAAAGGAGGCCCAACCCAGCTGTGAGAAGTTGGCCTGGAATATGCTGTTCACTAGTTAAAGTGGCCACCTTGCACCAGTACAATTTGCCTCTTATGGTAGATAGGTTTAAGACAACCTTTTAAAGAAAGCTATCCTAGTGGTAGCTGTGGAGAGCAGCCTTCAGGCTAAGTCTCAGAGGAATGTAAAGCAGCTTGTTTTACCTTATAACCTCTTGAATCACTAAATGAAAGGACACCACACAGGTATATATATAAAATATATATGTATTTATTACTAGACACACTCTACTAATCTCTTTATGAGATTAGAAGTCAAGGACATATGCACAAATCAACATTTCACAACAAATTAAGCACTTATATGGCTGGGGCCCTAGGGGCGTACCAGACCATATACTAAAAAAGAGGTATAAGAAGAACGACTTGAGAAGGGAGAAGGTCATCAGAAGCGCTGGGGCCTCACTAATCCACCCAAGGCAGGTAAGTAAAGGACCCACGGGAGACTCATGCAGTGTGAGAACACAGCCGCGGATCCTAATAGACTTCAATGGAGCAAGTTGTGGTTGGAATTTTAAAGTTTTAGGATACTTCGGGAGAGTCTACAAGCAAGTCACTTACAGGGTAAGTAGTTCTTGAGCCAACACACACAGGAGCACCGGAGTACTTGAGGTACCTCACCCAGGGAAGCCTGGTGCATAGGTGTCTTTTGGTGTCTGGTCGCGGCGTCGTTTTCAATGGGAGCCAAAGAAGACTTGCTGCTTGTGAAGACAGGAGAAGTGTCCGGTGGAATCCAAGGCTGGATTTGGAAGAAAGAAGACCTGAAAGCAGAAGAGACAGTGTTCAAAGTCACTAGCCAGTGACCCGGGGCCAGGAAGCTGGATGCCCACAGATGTCGGGTGATTTCAGATGATCACGGGTGTCTTGACTCTTCAACCATGAGGTCCAGGAGGCGTCGACGACAACCAGGAGCTGAATTTGGAGTGTCCCACAAAGTCTGCAGCTTACTTAGGTGTCGGCAACCGGATTGAAGCCAACAAGCCTTGGCAACAGCAAGTCTTAAGGAAAGTGAAGAAAGTCAGCAGTGCAGACCAGCAAGGTCTGAGGGACTCACTCAGCGAGGGTAAGTCAGGGCAGGCCTGGAGCAACCAGGTGAGCCCTTTGGTTCTGTAGAAAAGTCTTCCGGGGACCCACAAGCCAACCGGCAAGGGATCGCGCAGATGCCTCGTGATGATTCACTTCACAGGAGCCCACGGTCACTCGGGATGAGGTAGGCCTTTGAGTTTCAAGGGAAATCCTGCTGGAGGCTTGGACCACACGTGGTCCAAAGCACAAGTTCATAGAACGTTGTGAAGGGGTTGCACTCGACAATAGTGCACGGTACCCAGGTATTGCTGTTCCTCGTCACTCGTGGGGTTCACTTGCCTCAGCTTCCCTGGGGACTCATAATGGCCGTCGAGAAGTCCGGAAATCCACTTCCAAGGTTGCAGGGACTTCGGACTCTGGCGGGAGCAGGAAAGTTTGCGACTGTTGATGCAAAGTTTTGGTGCCTGCCAAGCAGGGGAGTCACTCCTTGACTCCAAGGGAGATTCTTCAGTCTTCCAGAGGTAGTGGAACGTCGAAGGTGCAGGATTCTTCTTCAGAGCATCGTCCAGGGATATCTAGTTTGGAAAGTCAAGGGTTCCCTAACTTATACTACAAGGAAGGGAGGGACTAGCTCTATGACCACTCCTATGGGAGGGTCAGGGGAGTGGGTGGCTACACTCACTTCCCTTTGTCCAGTTTCGCGCCAGAGCAGGGGCTGGTAGCCCCTGAACCGGTTTGAGCTGGCATATGCACAGAGGAGCCTACTGCTCCCCCAGTGCAGGACTTCAAAGCACTATAGGAGTGCACCCACCCAGCCCCAATACACTAAATCCTGTCTGGAAGGTGGTTACACCTCCCTGTGACAGGATGCCTATTGTTGGGCCTCCTCCACTGCGAGTTTCGGTCACGAGCAGGAGGACAGCACAGTGTCTGTCTTTGATGGTGGCATCCATTTTGTGATGACAGGGCTCTACAGGATTCTACCGTGTTTCCACAGTGGGTACATGTCTATCCCTCTAGAAGAGAGGGATCGTACTCCCACACAAGTTACTGGTGTGGGGGTATGATTCGAAACGTTTGACACCAAACATGACATGTTTTGATGCAGCCATTCCAAAGTTAGCATTTACCGCGAGGTTATAATGCACTTAAGAGTATATGGTTTAACCGCATCCACAAACAGCTACAGAGAATGGACTCCGAGAGCTGCAGAGGGGCCCTGCTCAGGCAGGGGCACCCCCTCATACGGAAACCAAGCACCCTGCCCTCAGGATTGTTAGGGCCTGCCTATGGGGTGACTGATAGGTTTATATGTGTGTGTAAGGTGAGATATAGGGAACCTATACCTCAGTGAGGAGTTCCAACACTACCTCACCCAGGCTGCAGTAGCAGGCCTGTGGTGTCAGATTTAGTCTGCTTCCCAGGGGTGGCATAATATATGCTTCAGCCCCTGGTAGGCCTGTGAAGTACCTATGCCCTTGGTACCTAAGGTACCATATACTAGGGGCTCATAAGGTACCACAGTATCCATTCACTAGTGCATCTAATATGCACTCCAAGTTGTTTAGAGAGAACAAAGAGGCTGGGGCCCTGATTAGCAGGGACCCAGCCAGACTATAGCCAGAAACCAGTGTAAACATCAGAAAAAAAGTCCTCTCCTACACCAGCTGTTTCAAAAGAGCCTAACCACCAAATATGTAACATAGCTTTTAGAAAGTTGGTATTTGCCTGCCCCAGCTATTTGGTGCCTGTAGGCTGTTTCTGGGTCATATGACTGAGTGTAGTTGGCAGTTGGACTTTGTTTATTCCTCCCAGACTGCCATACATTTGAGGGATTAGGTGTGCCTGAATGGACTATCAACTGGCACAGTCCCACTTGAAACTGAGTAGACTGTGCCCTGCCTACACACAAATGACTTGTCACCACTGCATTGTTCATGGAGCCAGGGCATGATAAACAGGAAACTTCAAAGGGATTCCTCTAGAAACCTCTCCTTCTTCAAAGAAGGCACCATGAATAAAAATAGGACCCTCAGCCCCACTCTTCCGTTTAGTTTGTGGACCTTTGGAAAGTCTCTCAGAGGATTGCCTGCTGCTGTGGCCTGATGTGTGCTCCACATAGCTGCTTTGCTGCATCTGGAAGGACCGCATTGCTGCCTGGAGCCTGCCTTGACCCATCAGAGGCCTGCCCTGTTGCTTGAGCCCTTTATCCACTGCTTGAACCCAGGACTGCCAGAGTGACTCCAAGGCCTAGTTGGCTGGCCTCCTGATCGGAGCCTTAGAGAATGAAAAGGATTCAACCATCTGGAACCCAGACCTGAAACCATCCTGTGTGAGTTCTAACTCCTCAAGTGGTGCCTCTCCAGTCCTTTTTGTGGTGGTACTAAAGATGCCCAGGTTTGTCAAAATCCAAAACCTTTTGGCTTAAAACTGCTCTGAAACCGAGGGAAAACCAGGACAAACCTGGTCGTCTATCTACCCCACTTGACTCCAGCTCCTGCTTCGTTTTTCTCAGCGGCAGCAAATCCTATTCACCGGTGTTTGCCAAAGGGGTGTCCAGCCTCCTGGCTGTCCCGTTGGCCACTGCAGTTAGAGTGAAGAAATCCTCACCGCAACTTCATCCTGCAGCTCCCTGATAACAACGCCTCCTCCTCGGACACCTCCTGCAACCTTGCCCCGCTGAACTTCTACCTTCTCAGGTACTATTTGCCAAACATTTCTTCAAAGTCAGAAAGTAAGTGTCGACCGGGTCCAATCCTCTTTTTGTCTCCGACTCGCGCTCCATCACGGTCTGCCATATTTTTCGACTTTGCTCTGGTCTCCCGCGACTTTGTCAGCAGTTGGTGCTTTGACCTTCTAGGTGTTATTTTTTACCATAAATTATATTTTTGTCATTTTGATGTCAAACAATTTATTAAAATGTACTCTATTTTTCTAAATTCTTATGTGATTTTTCTTATGTTATGATTTTACTTTATTACTGTTTATGTGCTGCATAAATACTTTACACGTTGCCTCTAAGTTAAGCCTGAGGGCTTTTGAACCAAGTTACCAGAGGGTTAAGCACAGATTAATTTAGTGACGTTTGTGGTTCACCCTGACTGGGGTTGTTACTTGAACGGGGTCACCCCCCCAATTCAACCCACAACCCAATTTCTCACAAATCCCCTAAGAGTAGTTACATTGTTTGGGAATGCAGTAAAATCTAAAGATCATCGCATTTGGAACTTAAGTAGGGTGATTCTAATGGAGGAGGTGAATGCTCATAGTAGACTCAAACTCTCGGCTGGTGCGAAAGAGGTGTTGGTCCACAAGTGGAAGGGCCAAGAGGGGGAGGGGCTGAAAGAGAAGGTCAGTAAAAGATCTTCTAGGAAGTTTAATAGACCTGCATATCTCAAAGACAAGTGTATTAACAGATATAAGTTGTCTCAGTTTTCCTTTCTCTTTATTTAAGGGGGCAATTGTTTGCTCTTTAATTCCTCCCCGCTTTCTTGTAAGAGAATATAAACAACAGTGCCTGGTAATCGCTTTTCTTTTACAGCCTGTAAATGAGTTCTATCAGAACATTTCATAATTTAGATCCTGTTATGTAGATTGTGATGTTGTATAGTTGTTTTGTTATAACAGGTAGGTGTGGTGGTGATCTCCCGGCTCTGTGACGGGATCTGCCAGTTGGCTGACGTCATGGTGGATTGGTAACCTGGAGGGCTAGGTGAGTGGAGGTGGCTGTTGCGTCTTTTATCCAATAAAATCTACTGCGTTTATCAAGTTTCCAAGGAGCTTATTTGCCTTATTATAGTATGCTTTTAACCAGATTTTTAAGTTCTTTCTGAGTCTAAAAAATACATTTTAGGAATGACAAACTCCCCCATCCTGGGGTGCATTTCAACAGTCCAGATCTAGAAAAGAACACGTTGTGAAATATGTAAAACATAGGTTTATTGGAACATCGTGTAAACACTGGAAAACAGATTAATTTTTTTAAAAGTCTTTGTTTAATTAGGACATTAGATCCAACTAAGGCCTGAATATTTAAACCAATACAAGCTTGTGTGAGGATCCTATCTATTTATTGTGAGACCATTGACTTTTTCTGCACGCCGTTTTACCTCCATTGAGGACTGGGAGGTAAATCTTTACAACAGCCTTAATATGGATTTGTTAGATGGACCATCCCTTCACCATGGTATATTTCACATTGGTAGTCTGAGTATGGCCCACACAGATCATGCAGATTGGTGTGTGCATAGGCATAACACTTATATTAAAAGTGCACCAAAAATATTGTTTTCTCTGTAAGTGGTCAGAAACCCCTTCATGTAGATGTTTTGGAAAATGTTCATGACTTTTTAAGTGAATAAGTACCATATGCAGGGGTTACCTGCTGCTGATACTCATAGCCACCAAGATACTGTGTCATATAAAATTCGAAAATTAATTAAAACATATTTTAAGATTTATCTAATGGCAGCACAAAAGTACACGTTTTCTGAAAAACCTATAAAACTAGAACTACATAGGCGATATATTATTTCTGAATTCTACTTTTAAGAGGTTAAAAATATAAGACAATCATTCTAATTTCACATTTTCTTGAATGGGTGGTTCTGGATTGGGATTTCCAAATAAACCTGCTTGGAAGCACTATGCATGAAATACCAGTAATTGTAGTGCCCTTGAAGGTAATAATTAGACAAAGTGGAAGAGGTATTGTATTGGAGGGTAAATTCAAAGCCTTGGTGGGTGCTTAGCTCAGTCTGACTTTGAATTTGCAGAGACAGTGAACAAGTATTTAACAAGAAGATAAGGCCAGCCTCTATCTGGGACATGGGAGGAAGCAAACCAAATCTCTGAAGATCTAGGCATGCTGTACTATAAAATAAGTAATACATCAGTTTAGGGAATGCCTGTCATTGGTTCACTAAAAGCTTGAAACGTACACTGTTATAATAAAGCTTTGATGTGATCATATATGAAGTTGGGGCCACAATTTTTGAAGTAACTTGAAAAAATTATTCCAAAATCACTGGACCAAGAAGTAGAAGGAAATGTATCATTTTCACCAAAGTCCTCCACTGACCAAAACTGCATACCCCGTCTGTAGAAGGCAGCATCTTAATCTACTTGTAATGCGTGTGTAGTATAATGCCTCCTCTGGGTGCTCTACTTGTCTATTGCTGGAGCCCCAGCACAAAGAAGCCAGATGGCCTGGTATCCGTGGAGTCTAGGAGAACAGAAGGCTGCAGGGTACTCCATGATGCTAGTGCCTGTCTGCCTGCTCTAGTCCCTGTGCGTGGGTATGTACAGAAATAATAATACAAACATGGACATATACTTGTCCAGTGTTGTTTTCAGCCTTGACTGTAATTTTCACAGCATGACGAATCATGTCTGGTCTGAGACTCCATATTGTCTACGTGACAGTGGCATGCCTAGTAGGTGTTCAGCAACATGTATGGTAAAACTTTACTGCCCAATAATTTTGACATTTTCTGGAGGACTCGTGTGAACACTGGAACAAAACTCCATCTCAAACCCAGAAATGACAATATCACCCGTTCTTAGGGAGGTTTATTGACCTACATAGAGATTTTCCAAATCTGCAAGCCCTTGTATTCACAGGCTCTCACACAGATCATCAGATTGCTTGGAGCCCTGGCTGGATACAGCCTCGTGATAAACACCACCGAAGAGGAGTGTGCTCCATAATAACACCTAAACCTGTAAGTAAATTTGTGCTCTGGTGTAAACACCCAAAGTCAAGTGTAAGCCCTTTGTACCTGGATCTATTTAATCTTTTGAGACAATGCTAACTTTCTTTTTATTATGTGCTTAAATATTTCTTTTTCTGCAATTCTGATGGTAGATTTGTGATTGTATGTCCTAAGATTTAAAAACTGAGTTGGGTTTCCCAAGGGATATTCTTGAAAGTGCAGTTTGTGAAAGGGTTCACATGAGTGTATCATGTACACCGGCATAGGGTAGTACCAGAATGTTGTAGGCAGCATTCTATTTGACCGAAATGTTGTGTTCTAAATATAACCTAATAAATATTACCCCAATGGAGTATAATAGTAAATCTATTTTTGTAAATGACATATAGGACACTATGTTAACGACAGTCAGTATTTCTGACTACACTATTCTGATTTCGAACGTTTACAATCTATCTGTAAATGTCTATTTCCCCACCTCTTGTCAGTATTTAAATTAATGTTATAAATGGTTATTTGTGGCTGGAACTTTATATTCCCAGCTAATTGTTGAAGGCTACAACAATTTCCTATAGTAACAAACATGTTATGTATGGTTCTCATCGAGAGCCTCTATAGTTTATTTCAGTTTCTGAAAGTCATAACTCCTTCCTATGACATCACAGAAGTTGATAACAAAACTGGTGTTGTATTTTTGACATCACTCAGAACCCCTTGGTGAAAAACATCCCGCATTTCACTGTTACCCATCTATAATTCTATATATTTGCTTCAATGGTAAGATCCTTCTCATAGCTATAGCTTTAGAATGCATGTGCAGAATAAAAAGTGTACACCATTCATCCTAAAATAATTTATTACCTTAGAACACAAAATTGGATTTCATGTAATTAAACTGGTTGCCAAATTGAAGACATGCCAAGCAATAAATATATAATCAAGACACATTCCTTTATTTTGGTGTCACTTGTCCTAATTCATAATCCACTCAGGACTTCTGGGGCCATTACTTAATGAAGTAGTTTGTCGTAGGTTCAATTCAAGATCAGCTGTGGCCGAACGGTGGTAATTACATTTTGCAGTTTAGGTCTGGCCATTCTTAATTGGCATTTCTCATAATGTGACAATTTAATGAGAAGGGAATTGGATCAATTTGTATTCAGAACTATTTTATTAATGGAAATGGAAGAAGAGGACTTGGCTAAATCTAGTCCCCAGTCTCTCAGGTGGCATCATTGATCAATCCACTCCCCCCTTCCAGCAATGTACGGGTCTCTGCAAAAAACCTATACAGTTTCCATACATGCCTTTTATGCTACACAGTGGACTACATCGACTACTGGAGCCTTGTATATTTGAATGCCTTGAAAAGACTATAGAAGTCCACCCAACACCAGAAAATAGGAGAGAAACTGTTGGGAGGCGGTTGTTATGGGAGAGCATCAAGCTGTTTCAACCAAGTATTTTGTTGGTTGGAAATTACAACACAAAAGTGGAGGTACATTGTTTTTCTGTTTTGAAAAGTGATGTCTTGGATTAATGCCTATATCTCCCTACTTAGCTCAAGAATCTCATTACTGAGGCGGTGTGTTTACAATATCTCAGTACATAGACTTTGAGCTGGGCTGGTGCTGCAAAAAGACCACAAACATGGCGGGGTTGGTCACAATAATGGCTCTGCAAGCAGCAAGTTTATCCTTGAAATAATGTAGCTCCTCTTGAAGTGTATGAAGATTGCTGCATTGGAAATGGGAGAAAATTAAAATTGCGTGCTTTCACAAAATGTGTTATACTCCATTGACCAGAAAGGAGTAGCTGGAAAAATGTTGAAAGGAATATGATTACACGCAAACAACAGACTTTAACCCCTTCAGTGCCCGCCCCTTTCCCCGCCCTGTGCCGGCCGTTGTATTAGTGGGCGGGGTTTATGACGAGCTGGTCTCGTCATGGGCACAGCGCGACCGCGGCCCATGACGAGACCAGCTCGTCACGGGCATTGAAGAGGTTAAAGCCGGCACCAGTTTCTCAGATTGCAAGCATGGTGTAATTTTTTAAAAAAAATGTAATGGTGCATTTCTAACCGTTTTTTCCCCCAATTTCCATACTGCATAGCAAGAAAGGCCACTTTGACAAATGACCTGCGGGCCTAAATGTTTAGCATTTAGAGTTGTTGTAATATGCACAAGTGAGATACAAATCTTAATTACACAGTTCAGTAAATCAGCACTTACAGATATGCATTTTGGTAGAAGCTTAAACATCAAAGTGTATATGATGGCTTGCTGCTTGGTAGAGGTTTCAAGGTAATAGCTAATCCACAGCCACGGGTCTGGTGTCTCTTATATGCATTAACACATTCTTTCATGCAGTCCCTTAAATTTACATTTCCCATTCAATTGCCACCCCATCATATTGGTTATATTTTCATCAACCACTTAAATATGTAAAACTGAGCCAAAGCTCAGGGTCTGGAACCATTGATTCCTTGCAAAAATGAGTCACTAACAAATGAGCTATTGCATTGTAATATAGATCTTCATTACACCAACAACACCATTCACGAGTCCCTTAGTCCGTGGATGCTCCAATTCGTATTTAACCTGATTAGAATGCCGATGTTTGTGCTCTAAAGACAACTGGGCATCTGTTAGCCACAGTGTAACCTGTTTTAACTGGTAGCTTAAAGAGATTTTGAAAGACAGTCATTAAAGATGGGAGCTGCATGCCTGTATCATTTCGTACTACCTCAGCCTTTTCCCTCTGGGTATGACAAGGCACCAGATGTGGACAATACGTCAGTTCAGTGTCCAGTATCCACAAAGGTTCAGCAGTAGACTTTCTTAGTCTGTAGGCACAATTCTTTCCCTTTTGAAAGATCATAATCAGCATTTTCTCTTGTTGAAGAGCCTTCCAGTAAATTGAAAAAATGTCATGTGTAGGTCCCTGGCCCACCAAGAGGAATGACAAAAACAGAAATATCATCTCCGGAACCTAATTTTTCATTGGCCAACCTCCACCCTCGTTCTTTCAGGACTCCTCTGGATCTCATCACCAATTCATGCGCTACCATAGTAAACCTAGAAAAAATAAGATTAAAGTTAGGAATAGTCAACATGCAAATGTCATTCACACTGTGTTCAGATGAAAGTCCTCTGCTTTGCTTTTACATTCTGGAAGTGGCCCACTCTGCCCGCTCACATTACCAGGTATGTGCCATTATGACAGGGCATTAATTCCTACATACTTTCTTTACTCACCAATTTTTTTGACTGACATTACTTTCTGACACCTCATTTTATATCCCCTTGACTCAATCGGAACCACACTGACAATGTTTGACGAATTTGGGAGTCTTTTGACTGCCTGTACAGGTAATTTTGAGACAATGGAGATCTACTCTAATCCCATTCACAGTGTACCCTCCTCCCTCCATTTGTTACAGCTATTTTGGCTGATGAAGTGTGTAGGAAGGTGGAATCTGACTGCATGGTTGCCCCCACTTTTTTCCTGGTGTTTGAATGGTTTTTGACTATTCTGGCTGGGATCCTGCTATCCAGGACCCCAGCCTATCTGCTTACTCCCTTAAATGATTGGAGTGCATATTAGATGCACTAGTGATTAGATACTGTGGTGCCTTATGAGCCCCTGGCATATAGTACCTTAGGTACCAAGGGCATAGGTACTTTACAGGCCTACCAGGGGCTGAAGCATGTATTATGCCACCCCTGGGAAGCAGTCACAATCTGACACCGCAGGCCTGCTACTGCAGCCTGGGATGAGGTAGTGTTAGCACTCCTCACTGAGGTATAGGTTCCTATATCTCACCATACACACACATATAAACCTATCAGTCACCCCTAAAGCATGCCCTATCAATCCTGAGGGCAGGGTGCTTGGTTTACAATGTGAGGGGCTGCCTCTGCCTGAGCAGGGCCCTTCTGCAGCTGGCAGGGTCTATTCCCTGTGGCTGTTTGTGGATGCGGTTAAAACATATACTCTTAAGTGCATTATAACCTCCCCGTGTAGGAACCCGGGGTCACCAGGCCCTATAGGCGGTAGCGTGGCGCAAGCCGGTCGGGCAACCAGAGGGCTATGTGTTAAGCAACCATACACCACACGCTTCTCATGGACTAGAGTCACACACAATAAGGGACGCCACACCGTTTAAATTATGCAAATACTTCAAGTTTATCCAAGTATAGCTGGTCAGTTGCAGTTCAGGAAATAACAAGGTAATACATGAATCATAATACCATCGTTCAGTACATGCGACACTCTTGGTGATATCTATGCAGTGCCTAACCTCGTTCATGTACCCACGCCCGCTGGTTAAATGCGGGAGATTCTAGCGCGGTGCGCGCTTATGTAAAGTCTGTCCCTGAACAGGCCGTCTAACACAGCGTAATACTTGTAAGGGGGAACATTGGGTTCATCAACATGGCGCCTGTCGAACTGAGCGCTCCTCGTGACCACTGGCCCCTAGTACTGTGAAGCAAGGCATATAAAACACAGCGCTACGCGCAATCAGTTGCATGTGGAAACGTTTGCGTAGAACAGTTATCACAACACGTTACTCGTAATCAGTTGCATATCATTACCTTCGAGCAGAGCATATAACACAGTGCGCTACTCGCGTTCCTGGGCATGTAATTACTTTCGAGCAGGGCATATAACACAGTGCGCTACTCGCGTTCCTGGGCATGTAATTACTTTCGAGCAGAGCATATAACACAGTGCGCTACTCGCATTCCTGGGCATGTAATTACTTTCGAGCAGAGCATACAACACAGTGCGCTCCTCGCATTCCCTGGCAGGTAATTACTTTCGAGCAGAGCATATAACACAGTGCGCTACTCGCATTCCCTGGCAGGTAATTACTTTCGAGCAGAGCATATAACACAGTGCGCTACTCGCATTCCTTGGCATGTAATTTACTTTCGAGCAGAGCATATAACACAGTGCGCTACTCGCAGTCCCGGTCTCTCCGGCTGGGGAAGCAGGGTCGGTGGCGTGAAGCGCCACACGAGGGTAATGTCAGTCAGTTCTTTGGGCGGCTTCCAGTGGGGAGGGTGACCGGACTTGAGGAGCGGGTCCCTATGCTCCGGTGCAGTTCACAGAGCACCGCGCTCAGTATTACAGAAGGGGGGACACGGACAGGATCCCTCGGCAGGGTCTCTCCGTCGCGCAGGCAGGGGAGGGGACTCCCACGGAGGGGACAACCCGGGCCAAGTGCGGAGTGGTTTCCAGACCAGCAGGGGGCGCACCAGGGGGGATCTCGGCCTCCGGGCTTACCTCCGTCTCGGCGTCAGCAGGCGTCCGTCCTCACGACGTTGGGGGAACTCGGCCCCGACCTTGCGCACCTCCTCACACGGCTGCGACGGCAGCGACGGGGCCCCGGACTTCGCCTGGGCCTCGCAACACAGCAGGGCACTCCTCCAGGCCTCCAGGCCGCGGCGGTGAGCGCGCTGGCTTCGTCGTCGCAGGGGGGGGCTCAAATTAAGGATGGGGGTAAAGTGCTCAGCGGAGCACGCTGCCGGGGGTCCCAGACCAGGGCAGGGAGCGCGGGGGTCACAGAGCTAGTACCTGGTCGATCCCCGGTGACTTGGCAATCGGCTTAGTATTTTGTTCAATAGGGTAGCTTGGACACGCAGTCTCAGCTCTGGCATTCAAGGCTTACAGCTCGCTCTTGTCATGCAGTCTCAGTTCTTAAAGTTAGGTTTCAGTTCTTAGTTGACAGATGAAGTCTTTTGGCGCAGATGTATCTGGCGCCCTTAAGGGGTTCTGTTACAGGGGTAGGGATGGAGAGGGCGACTAGATCCTTCCTAGTCAGGTTGGCAGAGAGTCTCTGGGTCCTCCTACTACTGGGCAAGATCAGTGGGATTCACAGGGCACCTCACTCACTTAAGAGGCAGTACCTAAATCCTGTCACTCTCAGAGGCATAAGTCCCTGGCTAGGCCCTACCGCCTACACTCCTGGTGGATTCTTCTAGCTCTGCTTCACCCCAATGGCCAACTCACCACACAAGTTTCCCTCCCACTCTTAAGTAGCCCTAGGTCAGGTGACCTCTAGCCAAGGCGGCAAAAGTAAAACCCCACCTCCCTTCTAGAAGGTTCCAGCTTCTTCCAGGAGCTTCCCCACTCTAACTATGGGACAAAAAGGCGGGCTGGTATCGCAACATTGTTGTGGGTCCCAGCCAGCTCCTGGCAGCTAGGGTGCTACTATGAAAAACGACCACCCTGCAGTAGCAGGGGTCTGTGGCAGCCATCTTGGGAGAAGTAAGCACCTGCACCATAACACTACAAAAACGAAAAAAATGAGGGAAAAAGGGCCAAGTCCAACATAACCCCCTTCCAGCCGAAAGCCAGGGTAGACCGATCAATGCCTTGATGGTCTTCCCTGCTTGGGGCGAGAAAAGGTGGACGCAGGCCCGCAACGGCAGGAGCACCCGCAGGTTCTCCTCCGCTCTGGAACCCGATGGTTCCCTAACAAACCTCCCTGGACCAACGAAACCACCCCACTGGGGCTCCCTAGCTAGTTGTGGCCAGGACCGGCCCCTGGGCCGTCCAGATGTCTCTAGCCCGGGTGATCTCGCGGAGTGGGGGGCAGTAGCCCCAGGCCTGTAGTGCCCGTTGACCACTCCGGTCCTCCTCCTTGCAGTCCTAAACTGCCTCTGGTCCTTCCTCCTGGGGTTCACACCCTTAGGCTGACCAGCCTTCAGGGGCGAGGCTCTCCTCCCCCTAACTCTCCTTCTGGGGTTCCTCACCCTACCCTGCGAGGCACCCTCAGACCACCACTTCCTCCTCAGCACAGGGCCTTGACCCTTCAACTGATTCCTCAACCTAGGGTCTAAACCCTTAGGCTGAGTCGGTGCCCGAGGCGAGACCTTCCTCCCTCTGCACCCCCTCCCAGAGTTCCGCACCCTCCCACCGGGAAAGGTACCCCTGGAAGTCAATTTCGGGGGGACCCTGTTAGCAGAGGCCCCACCCGCCAGGTCAGGCAACCCCTGAGCCTGGCATCCCAGCACAGGATCAAAACCCTGCGACTGGGCCAACCCCAGAACCTCAGGAGCGCTGGTTACAGGCGCCCTGGGTCCTCCTGACACTAGGGGCTCCCCTGCACTGGATGGCACATCGGGACAGCCTAGGCTCCCAACCTGGGGCTCCCTTGCGGAACTCTCCAGGCCCTGAGACTTCGGTTGGGGCACCTCGGGACACCTCCCCGTCTCACGCCTTCCTATAGATAGGTCGTGAGGCCCTACAACCCTCTCTCCCTGGGGCCTAGCTGGGCTATCTGGCACTTCTCCCACCTCGCTGGGTTGGGAGATCCCTGCACCACCCCCTTCAGGGTCACCCACCAATGCCTCCTCAGACACCCTGGTGATGTCATCCTGGGGTAAATAAACTTCTAGCTCCTGTGGAGCTTCCGGTATGCTGCCACCAGTGTCCTCACTGGACACACTCATCTGGAGGGCACGCAGCTCCAACTCCTTCATCCGAAGCTCGTGCGCCATCCTCCTCTCCTCCATTGCCCATTCCAATTTTGCTAATTCCTTTTCCTGTTCCAATCTGGCCATTTCTCTTTCTTTCTCCTGCCTGGCCAGCTCCCATTTTAACTGCCTCTCTTCCCTTCTGTCCTCATACTCCCTTGGAGACGCGCTCCTGCTAGACCCTGTCTTACTACTGGCCCCAGAACGTCTTCCTGGGGGCACATTCTCGGACATGTCTACATTCAGGATATCTAGGACTTCCTGGGCGCTCTCCTCCTGAGGTGCATCTGGCGCTTCCTGTCCCTCATCCCCTCTCCCTTCTGGGTGGGCTTCTACCCATGCCCTAATGGCGGTACGGAGTTCCGGCGCATTGGCCCTCCGCATCCCAGGCACCCCCAACTCCTGCGCGAACTCCCTCAGTTGCCTCACAGTGTACCCCTCGAGGTCAGCTAGCCGGGATTCCATTCTGGCAGGTGGGGACCTAGACTCTAAGGAGAAAATTCCTAGGGTGTAGGCAACAGTCAATAGCTAACCAGGCTTCTTGCACTCTCTACCTGGATAGTGGAACTAATGATCCAGCAACAATGGTTTCTGAGCTGTGGAACAAAAAAAATGTAGGATAGGCGTTTAACTGTGGCGCCCTTCGCCTCACGGAAGGGTGCTGTATGGTCACAAGTCCCAAGGATCCCACCGCTGGCCAACAATGTAGGAACCCGGGGTCACCAGGCCCTATAGGCGGTAGCGTGGCGCGAGCCGGTCGGGCAACCAGAGGGCTATGTGTTAAGCAACCATACACCACACGCTTCTCATGGACTAGAGTCACACACAATAAGGGACGCCACACCGTTTAAATTATGCAAATACTTCAAGTTTATCCAAGTATAGCTGGTAAGTTGCAGTTCAGGAAATAACAAGGTAATACATGAATCATAATACCATCGTTCAGTACATGCGACACTCTTGGTGATATCTATGCAGTGCCTAACCTCGTTCATGTACCCACGCCCGCTGGTTAAATGCGGGAGATTCTAGCGCGGTGCGCGCTTATGTAAAGTCTGTCCCTGAACAGGCCGTCTAACACAGCGTAATACTTGTAAGGGGGAACATTGTGTTCATCAACATGGCGCCTGTCGAACTGAGCGCTCCTCGTGACCACTGGCCCCTAGTACTGTGAAGCAAGGCATATAAAACACAGCGCTACGCGCAATCAGTTGCATGTGGAAACGTTTGCGTAGAACAGTTATCACAACACGTTACTCGTAATCAGTTGCATATCATTACCTTCGAGCAGAGCATATAACACAGTGCGCTACTCGCGTTCCTGGGCATGTAATTACTTTCGAGCAGGGCATATAACACAGTGCGCTACTCGCGTTCCTGGGCATGTAATTACTTTCGAGCAGAGCATATAACACAGTGCGCTACTCGCATTCCTGGGCATGTAATTACTTTCGAGCAGAGCATATAACACAGTGCGCTCCTCGCATTCCCTGGCAGGTAATTACTTTCGAGCAGAGCATATAACACAGTGCGCTACTCGCATTCCCTGGCAGGTAATTACTTTCGAGCAGAGCATATAACACAGTGCGCTACTCGCATTCCTTGGCATGTAATTTACTTTCGAGCAGAGCATATAACACAGTGCGCTACTCGCAGTCCCGGTCTCTCCGGCTGGGGAAGCAGGGTCGGTGGCGTGAAGCGCCACACGAGAGTAATGTCAGTCAGTTCTTTGGGCGGCTTCCAGTGGGGAGGGTGACCGGACTTGAGGAGCGGGTCCCTATGCTCCGGTGCAGTTCACAGAGCACCGCGCTCAGTATTACAGAAGGGGGGACACGGACAGGATCCCTCGGCGGGGTCTCTCCGTCGCGCAGGCAGGGGAGGGGACTCCCACGGAGGGGACAACCCGGGCCAAGTGCGGAGTGGTTTCCAGACCAGCAGGGGGCGCACCAGGGGGGATCTCGCCCTCCGGGCTTACCTCCGTCTCGGCGTCAGCAGGCGTCCGTCCTCACGACGTTGGGGGAACTCGGCCCCGACGTTGCGCACCTCCTCACACGGCTGCGACGGCAGCGACGGGGCCCCGGACTTCGCCTGGGCCTCGCAACACAGCAGGGCACTCCTCCAGGCCTCCAGGCCGCGGCGGTGAGCGCGCTGGCTTCGTCGTCGCAGGGGGGGGGCTCAAATTAAGGATGGGGGTAAAGTGCTCAGCGGAGCACGCTGCCGGGGGTCCCAGACCAGGGCAGGGAGCGCGGGGGTCACAGAGCTAGTACCTGGTCGATCCCCGGTGACTTGGCAATCGGCTTAGTATTTTGTTCAATAGGGTAGCTTGGACACGCAGTCTCAGCTCTGGCATTCAAGGCTTACAGCTCGCTCTTGTCATGCAGTCTCAGTTCTTAAAGTTAGGTTTCAGTTCTTAGTTGACAGATGAAGTCTTTTGGCGCAGATGTATCTGGCGCCCTTAAGGGGTTCTGTTACAGGGGTAGGGATGGAGAGGGCGACTAGATCCTTCCTAGTCAGGTTGGCAGAGAGTCTCTGGGTCCTCCTACTACTGGGCAAGATCAGTGGGATTCACAGGGCACCTCACTCACTTAAGAGGCAGTACCTAAATCCTGTCACTCTCAGAGGCATAAGTCCCTGGCTAGGCCCTACCACCTACACTCCTGGTGGATTCTTCCAGCTCTGCTTCACCCCAATGGCCAACTCACCACACAAGTTTCCCTCCCACTCTTAAGTAGCCCTAGGTCAGGTGACCTCTAGCCAAGGCGGCAAAAGTAAAACCCCACCTCCCTTCTAGAAGGTTCCAGCTTCTTCCAGGAGCTTCCCCACTCTAACTATGGGACAAAAAGGCGGGCTGGTATCGCAACATTGTTGTGGGTCCCGGCCAGCTCCTGGCAGCTAGGGTGCTACTATGAAAAACGACCACCCTGCAGTAGCAGGGGTCTGTGGCAGCCATCTTGGGAGAAGTAAGCACCTGCACCATAACACTACAAAAACGAAAAAAATGAGGGAAAAAGGGCCAAGTCCAACACCCGGTAAATGCTAACTTTGGAATGACTGCATCAAAACATGTCGTGTTTGGTGTCAAACAACTTGGAATCATAACCCCACACCAATAACTGAGGGGACGACATGTACCCACAGTGGAAACACGGTAGAAATCTGAAAGAGCCCTGGCATCACAAAATGGATGCCACCAGCACAGACATTGTGCTGCCCTCCTGCTGCTGACCGAAACTCGCAGTGGAGGAGGCCCAACAATAGGCATCCTGTCACAGGGAGGTGTCACCACCTTCCAGACAGGATTTAGTGTATTGGAGCTGGGTGGTTGCACTTTTAGAGTGCTTTGAAGTCCTGCACTGGGGGTGCAGTAGGCTCCTCTGTGCATATGCCAGCTCAAACCGGTTCAGGGGCTACCAGCCCCTGCTCTGGCGCGAAACTTGACAAAGGGAAGTGGGTGTAACCACCCTCCCCCCCTGACCCTCCTAGAGGAGTGGTCATAGAGCTAGTCCCTCCCTTTCTTTTACTATAAGATGGGTACACCTTGCCATTGCAAGTTAGATAACCCTGGATGACGCTTTACAAGAAGAATCCTGGCCCTTTGACGTTCCACTACCTTTGGAAGACGGAAGAATCTCCCTTGGAGTCAAGGTGTGACTCCCCTGCTTGGCAGGCACCAAAAACTTGAATCAACAGTCGCAAACTTTCCCGCTCCCGCCGGAGTCCGAAGTCCCTGCAGCCCCAGAAGTGGATTTCCTAACTTCTCGATGGCCATTGTGAGTCCCCAGCTGAGCTGGGCGAGTGGACCCCACGAGTGATGAGGAACTGCAATACCCAGGTACCGTGCACTATTGTCAAGTGAAACCCCTTCACGACATTCTACGAACTTGTGCTTTGGACCATTTGTGGCCCAAGCCTCCAGCAGATTGCGCACCAAAAATCAGAGGCCTACTCCGTCCCGAGTGACCGTGGGCTCCTGTAAAGCATTTCCTCACAAGGCGTCTTCACGATCCCTTGCCCATTGGCTTGTGGGTGCCCTGAAGACTTTCTTATCCAACCAAAGGGCTCCCCTGGTTGCTCCAGGCCTGCCCTCACTCACCCTCGCTGGGTGAGTCCCTCAGACCTTGCTGGTCTGCACCATTGACTTTATTCACTTTTCACAAGACTTGCTGTTGCCAAGGCTTGTTGGCTCCAATCCAGTTGCCGACACCTCAGTCAGCTGCAAACGTTGTGGGACACTCCGAATCCAGCTGCTGGTCATCGTCGATCTCTCCTGGACTTCGTGAGTGAAGAGTCAAAACACCCTCAAGCACCTGAAATCACCCGACATCCGTGGGCATCCATCTTCCTGGCCCCGGGTCACTGGCAAGTGACTGTGAACACTGTCCCTTCTGCTTTCAGGTCTTCTTCATCGTGAATCCAGCCTTGGATTCCACCGGACACTTTTTCAGTCTTGGCAAGCAGCAAATCTTCTTTGGCTTCCATAGAAAACAGCGACGCGACCCGACACCAAAAGACACCCATGCACCCGGCTTCCCTGGGCGAGGTAACTCGTGCACTGCGGTGCCCTAGTGTGTGTTTGCCCTCAAATTACTTACCTTGTAAGTGGCTTGCTTGTAGACTTCCTCGAAGTACCCTAAAACTTTAAAAATCCAACCGCAACTTGCTTTATTATAATCAATAGGGAACCCGCGGCTGTGTTCTCACACTGCACGCGTCTCCCGTGTATCTTTTACATACCTGCCATGGGTGGATTAGTGAAACCCCAGCGATTCTACAGGCCCTAGGCCTTGTCCCCTTGCAAGCCAACTTTCCTAAACCTCTTTTTTAGTATATGGTCTGGTACGCCCCTAGGGCCCCAGCCATATTTGTGCTTAACTTATTGTGAAACGTTGATATTTGAATGTGTTCCTAACTATAACGTGCCTGAAACCTATGGTTTTTTCAGTGAATATATATATATATATATATATATATATATATATATATATATATATATATATATATATATAAAAATTTTAGGGACCTCTGGGAAGTTCCCAAGGTTTAGGTGGACAACACCACCAACATGCTAAAACTGCTCACCTCAAAAGTCTGGTTTTCTGGCAGAGTTACTAAATGCTAAGCATGGTGTCATATACACCGAGGTAGCTTTAGAGTGTCGGTGGTGTTTAAGAGTGTTCCATATAAAGGAGTTACTCTCCACCAAAACTTAAGGAACTAACCAGAGTTTCCTTCCTTCTTTTTGCATAATTTATGCAGCAAAATGTTATGTTACTTCTAATAAATTTAATGTATTTTTTTTAATTGCTTACTGATTGTTTTTATAAATATATATATTTTTGATTCACATCAACCCAAACTATATTTAATTAGTTATTTTGCAGAGTAATATTTTAAATAAATATATATGCTACATAGCTGTATGCTTATTTCAATATACCTTTTGTTGATGACTTTTTATCCACAACATTTTTACTATATTTTGCAAAGTATGTCAGCTAGATATTTTTCTTGTGTCATGATATTTTGTCGACCATATTGCCATAAAACCCACAGTAGCAAGTAACTAACCATGGCTTCCCACTTAACGCTTCCCCATAGCCTTTCTACAGTCTCTTTGATAATTGAACCTGACTTAGACCATTCCTTACCATCAACTCCTACTTCTGCAGTGTGGGACTGATCTGAAATGTTAAACACCAGTAGACCCTCTTCAGCTTGATTAAGTCAAAAGATTACACATGGAAGCATACAGGCATGGTGGCTGCTGAACAAGCTAAGGAACACTGCTATCACACTTCAGCCCTCTCTGAGTCCTCCTCGGAGACATAGGGCCCTTGTTATGACTTTGGTGGTCCTTCAGCGGCACTGCCACCACGCCACCTGCTAGAGGACCAGCAAAGCTGTGGTTCGCCTACCCGTGGGATTACAAGTGTAATCCTGGTCAGGCTAGCGGTGCTGAGGCGGACTCGCAGTGGAGGTCTATTAAGTTCATAGGAGAGGTCAACCAAACCAGAGGAGGAATCGCCATCATCTACAGGAACACCATCAACATCACAACCAATGACGAAGACACACTCTCCGCCGCCGAACACCTACACTTCCAGATTCACACCGACCCCAAGACCACCCTTAGAGGAACGCTCATCTACAGACCCCCGGGTCCGCGCACACAATTCAGCGAAACCATCGCCGACTTCATCAGCCCGCATGCCCTAGCCTCACCAGAATACATCCTCCTAGGGGACCTGAACTTCCACCTGGAGAAAAACACCAACAACAATACCACCACCCTGCTCGCCAACCTCGGACTCATGCAACTAGTGAACACCCCCACCCACCTAGCTGGCCACAAGCTCGACCCCATCTTCTCCGCCAGCAACCACGTCTCCTTCAGCCACTCCACCGGGCTACACTGGACCGACCACAGATGCATCCACTTCACCTTCAAAAAGACTACATCCCACCTCCGCACGCAACAAATCCCCCGCAGATGCTGGAGCAAAATCACCACGGACCATCTCCTCTCATCACTGAGCCAGAACCCGCCAGCCGACACCGCGGACACCAACAACACAGCCCACACCCTCGCACAGTGGATCACCAATTGCGCCGACGACCTCGCTCCACTGAAGAACCCCCCAGGCGAGACCCGCAACAGGAAATCCTCATGGTTCACCGACGTCTTCAAAAACTCGAAGAAATCCTGCCGAACCCTCGAAAAAACCTGGCGCCACGATCGGACTACCGAAAACATGACTGCCCTCAAGTACGCCACTCGCGAACACCACCAGCTGATCCGCACCACCAAAAGGGCATCATTCAAAGAGCGGCTAGACAGCAACACCCACAACAGCAAGGAACTCTTCAGCATCGTCAAAGAACTCTCCAACCCCAGCACCAGCAACAACGACATCACACCATCACAAGACCTCTGCAACTCCCTCGCCACATTCTTCCACTGCAAAATCACAGACATACACGACAGCTTCGGACCCTAGACTCCGCCTCCAGTCACCGAACCAACGACCCCCACCACCATCCTCAGCACCTGGACCCCCATCAGCACTGAAGACACCACCCACGTCATGAACACCATCCACTCTGGCTCCCCCTCAGACCCTTGCCCCATCACATCTTCAACAAAGCCGACATCATCATCGCACCCCACCTCCGGAACATCATAAACAACTCCTTCATGTCAGCCACCTTCCCTGAGAGCTGGAAGCATGCAGAAATCAACGCCCTTCTGAAGAAACCCGCAGCGGACCCCAAGGACCTCAAGAACTTCCGCCCCATCTCTCTTCTTCCCTTCCCGGCTAAAGTCATCGAGAAGACCGTCAATAAACAGCTGACTGCTTTCCTCGAGGCAAACAACTCGCTCGACCCGTCCCAGTCCGGATTTTGAGCCAACCACAGCACCGAGACCGCCCTCATCGCAGCCACCGACGACATCAGGACCCTGATGGACAGCGGAGAAACAACCGCTCTCATTGTCCTAGACCTCTCGGCTGCCTTCGACACCGTATGCCACCGCACCCTGATAACCCGCGTCTTCAACACTGGGATCCAAGGAAAGGCCCTGGACTGGATCACCTTGTTCCTCTCCGACAGAACCCAGAGAGTCCGCCTGCCTCCTTTCCGCTCAGCGGCCACCGAGATCATCTGCGGCATACCTCAAGGCTCCTCGCTCAACCCAACCCTTTTCAATATCTACATGAGCCCCCTCGCCGCTATCGCACGCAAACACAACATCAACATCATCTCCTACGCCGACGACACCCAACTGATACTCTCCCTCACCAAAGACCCAGCCACCGCCAAAACCAACCTCCAGGAAGGAATGAAAGACGTCGCAGAATGGATGAAACTCAGTCGCCTGAAGTTGAACTCAGACAAGACGGAGGTCCTCATCCTCGAACAATCCCCTTCCGCCTGGGATGACTCCTGGTGGCCCACAGCGCTGGGCTCCGCACCAAAACCCACAGACCACGCACGCAACCTGGGATTCATCCTGGACTCCTCCCTCACAATGACCAAGCAAGTCAACGCCATCTCGTCATCTTGCTTCAACACCCTGCGCATGCGCCGTAAGATCTTTCGGTGTATCCCCACCGAACCCAGAAAGACCGTCACCCAGGCCCTCATCACCAGCCGACTGGACTACGGAAACGCCCTATACGCAGGAACCACAGCCAAACTTCAGAAACGACTCTAGCGCATACAGAACGCCTCCGCACGACTCATCCTCCACATCCCCCGCCACAGCCACATATCCGCCCACCTGAGAAACCTGCACTGGCTCCCCGTCAGCAAGAGGATCACGTTCAGGCTCCTCGCCCACGCGCACAAAGCACTCCACGACAATGGCCCTGAATACCTCAACAACCGCCTCTCGTTCTACACCCCCCCACCAGCTACGCTCTGCCAGCCTCGCCCTCGCCCTCGCCACCGTCCCACGCAACCGCAGAACCACCACCGGCAGCTACCTGGCAGCCAAAACATGTAACTCCCTCCCTGCACACCTATGACTGACCGAGGACCATCTCACCTTCAGGAAACACCTCAAGACCTGGCTTTTGGAGCTCCCCCCCCCTCCCTCCAGCGCCTTGAGACCCTCACGGGTGAGTAGCGCGCTCTATAAATGTACTGATTGATTGATTGATTGATTGATTGTCTTGTACTGCACCACGCTCCAGCCACCAGCTTTCGAAGATGCCATTCTTACTATGGCCTGAGATAGCATATAGAGCAGCCTAACCCATCCTAGAAAATGAGTGCCAAGGTTAAAAGCTTTAATGGTTTGGAAGGAGAACTCGCATCCCCTCGTGGCATAAGCTTCTTAGTATACATGCAGGCACTGCATATTCATCTATATTTGTTTCATGGAAATGTTTTACATGTATTAGTCAATGTGTACTAGTCAAAGTACTTCAGTAGAGTTCAAATATCTAACATGAAAATGAGGGTGTACGGAAATCCTAAAATATCTTCAGGGGAAGATATACAGATCCACATCAAAACACAAATCAAAAAAAACTAAATGTCCTCACCCCTTTAACACAATAGTGTTAAGGCAGCAAAAAAGCTTCACTAGAAACACAGACTTTATTTAAATTATTTATAAATCTGTAATGAAAGAGAGATGAGTAAATCTACATGTGTAATTATAGCACATTCATTGATATAAACATTCACGAAGGACCCCATAATCCATGAGACCACATGTAAAACCAATCAGCAAAAGCAGGTTCCTGTTCAGCGGTACAAGTCCAAAATCTCTTAAAGCGGTCCTCACAAAATCTTACAGCAGTGGCTAAACAGTGGACAGATAAAGATGATGAACATTTTGGTGGGTTTCACACAATTTAGAAACTATCTTCCTCAGAACAATAAGCAGAGTCTTTGTGATTTATAAAAGTAGCCAGACGACTAGCACAATCATAAGGGGGGGGGGGGGTCTCAAAGTATAGCCACATCTATAAATAATCAAGGCAGCAGCCACAGTAAAGCCAGACCCATGGGGCACACATAATACAGTCCTCACTGGTGCCCGGAAAATTAGTCCTAAATGTCTCTTACAAGCAGCTATGCGAGTGGAGCTCAAAGGCAGCTGGCGAAACAGCCAATCTGGTGCCAGTGCACAACCAGAATCAAATCTGGCAAATCAGGGCACCCGTGGCATGAGTGTGCCTGAGTGAACCTAATTGCCTACATTTTTGTCCATTTTAACCAGCACCTTAAGATCTATTGTAGTTCTGGAGATGAAAGTATGTATGCTTGTATGTGGTATTCCTACAAAACGAACCTAGCCAAAAGGTAGTGGACCGCTGCACAGAGTTAATGACCAGCATAACATCAATGTAGTGTTCTTTAATCAGGTGTGTTTGAGCTACATTGAGAGACTGTGATGAATAGGGGATTGTTGTTTCAGATCCTGGGTGCATAGATGGAAAAGTTCTGACACCTTGGTTTTCTTTCTCAACACTTAGTCTGCGGTCTGATGGTATCTTCCTGTGGGTGTGCTGCGAACCACCAGAGATTATGAACTTGTCTACAGAATAAGCAGAGTTGTTGGTGGTGATGCTTTGTTTATGATGCAGCTGTTTTTGAAACTGATGCAGGCTGGCAAGGCAAGCGAATTACTTCCATTTAGGAGTAGCACTGTGAAGTCTGGGAGATCTGTCCATCCATTGTTCCTTTTGCATTTGCCACCCTTTTTGTGGGATGGTTATGCCCAGACATGGGTCCCGTGCTCTCCATGCCACTGGAGTCAAGCTATCCTGGCTGATGAGGGGTGAAACCCTGAAACCGGTCCGAGGATCCTTGATTCCAGTCAAGGGAGGACCTGGCCTGGCAGTTAGGGCTGGCCAGTTCCCATTGGGCACAGGGTCGAGACTGATTTGCATATGGCTGGGTTCAAACTGGAATGGCATGGTGAGAAAAAAACCCGATAGATTTAGGCCCAGATCTCTGTACTTGGGGTAATGTATGACATTGTTCTGCATTCTGTCCATCAATTGTTCTTTTTGCATATGGCATTAGTACCATCCAGATGCATGGGTATGAAGGCTTGAACAGCAGTTCTGAAGTCACTTTCTGGAATGTTTGTGATGCTTTGAAGCAGATTTCAGAGGTTCTTCAAACAGTCTTCCCATGTGGTTCAATTTGATGCTGCCACTGCTACGAAACCCGACCTGAGTATGTCCTCATCGAAGAGGGTCTTGTGGTTGCTGTTTGTAGGACTGGGGGTAGAATGCATCCCCCTTCCCTTTGGAATTGAGTCTCCAGTGATGCACCCGGCATCATAGCACTCCTTGGCGTTCATTACTGACAGGAAGATGGCTGGTTGGACAGTTCATACACCGCTGTCTGCAGTTTCCTGGCTTTCTCTGTTACAACAAGTTCTGAGTCAAGGTAAGCCAGATAGTTAATGTGCTTAGTGGGGGTGGGGGGGGAGGATTGGTGGCAGAAGGGAACATAATTTGTTACTCGTGCTAAGATTACTGTTCGAACAGCCCTGCCTGAGTTCTGGAAGCTTTGCTTGATTATATGTGTATGTATGTATGTATATACCAGCATTTGTAAAGTGCACAGCTACCTCCTGAGAGGTGTCCCGGTGTTGGGGGCCGTCGGGAAGATTAAGCGATCTATTTTCTAGAGTTGCAAGGTGCTGGGTTAACCTGGCGCCGGGGAACGATCCCAGAGCCCCAGTGTTCCGGAATCAGCCGCCCTGGACGCTGCACCACACCTCTTCTCTAAGAGAATTCCTTTTTGAAGTCTGTTAATGGGAGGCAGCAGAGTTGTCTAAGATTTGGCATCTACAAATTGAAGCATGTTGCTATAAACCAGTAGCTTTCATACAAGAACCCTAGATTTTGGGGGAAGAGCCATTTGCTCCTCAGGCTCTCTTTATGTTACCGTAGAGCCTAGTGGAAGGGCTGGAAGGGACTGAAGCTTGTGTTTCACAGAACTTCTGTGTTTTAGAGTGGTACATACATTACGTAACTAGTTTTGCAGTGAGGCATAACCATCCACACCTGCACAGGACATGTTTTCAGGTTGGGAATGCACTCTGCACAGTATGCTCCACCAGAAATGTTCTGGATGAACTGGGTGCTATCTCCCCCAAAATATTGTCCTTAATGGTGTGCGTACATACTGAAAATGTCAGCTATCCTTTGGAGTGAGACACTTGCCAAAGGTGTCTGGAGTGAAGATCTCTATGGAGCATCACATGGCAGTACACCCATCTTTCAAAATAAAGTCACATTAGTTGATTGATAGCATTGTTTCCCTCTACTTAGTTTTGTGACTGACGTAAGTTTTTTTCTTTGATGTGATGTTCTCTCCTTTTGGGAGGTGTTTAATAATTGTTACAGCAGAGTGAATTCCATATTGAGGGTTTATGGGTGGGCGGGTGGTCTTACCCAGAGGATATGCAGGCCGTCTCTGGGATTACCTGAAGAACACAATTGACCACAACGGGGTTGCTGCGCTACTCCTCTTGGACCTCTCAGCTGCCTTTGACACGGTTGACCATGACACTCTAGTACAAAGACTCTAGGAAGCCGGCATAGATGGGGCTGCTTTAGACTGGATCACGTTCGAAACAGAACTAATGTCATCAATACTCCACCTTTCTCGTCCAAACCATACTCCACAAAAGCTGGGGTCTCTCAAGGCTCTATCATCTTGTCCATTCTATTCAACATCTACATGAAGTCATTACCGGTGCTGATCAATTAATTTCACCTCACATGCAATAACTATGCAGATGACACGCAAATACTCCTTCAACTGGAATGCCCCAAAGACATCAGAAACTCACCAATTTTCAGTTGTCTCTGAACCATGGATCAATGGATGGCGTGGAGCCATCTCAAATTGAATGCTTCCAAATTCGAAATACTCACATGTGGCGATTGGAAACATTATGACACGCTTGCCGCCTGGCCTGATGAACTGGGATCACCGCCTAAAGTATTGAAGGAAGTAAGAAATCTCGGAATGACCATGGACTCCAAGCTGTTGATGAATGCCCAAGTAGACAAACTAGCAAGATCAAGCGTTGTTTCTATAAAAACTCTGCGACGAATCTTCCCCCATTTTGGATTTTCACACAAGGTCCAAGCTACCATCTCCCTTGTTCTGTCCAAACTCAATTACACCAATAGCCTCTACCACGGATCACCTTTAACGACTATGAAAAGACTACAACGGATTCAGAACTCAGCTGCCAGACTACTCTTGCATATCAAACTGCGAGACCACATCTCCCCTGCCTTGAAAGCCCTGCATTGGTTACTGGTTGCTAGAAGATCCACTTTCAAGCTGCTTTGTATCACCCACAAAGCGATACATGGAATGGGGCCACTCTTCATCAGGAATAAAATCACCAAACACATTCATAATAGGAACCTCCGCTCTAGAGTGGCACCTCACCTCAAAATCCCAAGATACAAGAAAATAACCATGGATGGCACATCCTTCTCTGTTCAACCAGCCAAAATATGGAACTCTTTACCCCCAACCTAAGATCCACCAACAACCACCTTATCTTCAGAAAACTACTCAAGAATTGGCTCTTTCCCACATAAGCACCATACGCAAACAGAAATATACAGCATATCCCTCTGTATATAAGCATTTATTTGTACTATAGATAGGTACCTATATATGTGTATTGCTTTGTATAATCATGTCGAATAACTGTTTAAAAAAAAATGATTAAATACATTCTTAAGTACTACACTTGAAAACCAGAGTTTATCAAATGCATCTTTAATCTACTTATACTACCTTCTTTTATGCATCTATATACCTTCCATGTACTTGGATCTATGTATTTATTACTTACCTCCCAAAAAAAGCATATTCGATGCACTACCCTATTTTTCACCCTATAGCTCTCAATATATATTTTACCTCAACTCTCTGACTTATCTCAAACATCTTTCTACTACTCTTTGAAATGCACTACTCTGTTTCTCACCCTATACCTCTATCAATATCTTTATTCTACATCTATTTACTTCCTTTATGCATCTATAAACTTTCCATGTACTTATGGATCTATATATTTATTACTTTATTCTAATTCAGCCTATCCAATGCACTACCCTATTTCTCACCCTATACCTCTCTCAATATATCTTTTACCTCAACTCTCTGACTCATCTCAAACCTCTTTTCTACTACTCTTTCCAGCGCAATACCCTATTTCTCACCCTTTACCTCTATCAATGTATCATCTACATCCACTCTCTCATTCATTTCAAACCCCATACCACTACTATGATCCCCAAAATAGCCCTTTTTAGACTCTCCCCTACTCTACCCCTCCTTGCACCATCTGACACCTCTTTTTACTACTGCTAAGCCGCCCCCCCAAAAAATATCTAAATCCTTAACTCTTCTATGCCTCCACTATCCTTTTCAATCAAAATAACAGACTAACATGTCCACTAATCAAATTTCATATGTCACTATACTAATTCACCACTAATCCTTCATGGGTTCCGAGTAGCGTGCTACTCGCCGAAAAAAGCGCTGCAACACCTCATTAGGGGTAGCAAGCACTATATAAATGCAACCCGTTTTCCCTCTTCTATCCCTCTGCTATCCTTCTCAATCCAAATAACTGACTAATATCCACCACTCAAATTACTTTCATATTTCACTATACTAATCCACCACTAATCCTTAATGGGTTCCGGAGTAGCCAAAAAAGCACTTCAACACCCCATCAGGAGTAACAAGCGCATTATAAATGCAAACCTTTTTCGATCTTCTATCCCTCCGCTATGCTTCTGGATTCAAATAACTGACTAACCTATCCACCACTCAAATTACTTTCATATTTCACTATACTAATTCAACACTAATCTTTCTTGGGTTCCGGAGTAGTGTGCTACTCGCCGAAAAAGCACGTTGACACCTCGTCAGGGGTAGTAAGCGCTATATAAATGCAATTACAATACAATTTTCTTTAGAAGAGAGACTTGATACCAGGCCGTCTTTGTTTTTTGCCAGTGTGTTCCATGTGGGTGAGGTTGATGTCAGGGGTTAATCCAGGATTTAGCATTCTGTGAAAGTTGGGGCTCAAAACTGTCGAGGTTCATGTCATTGAACAAGGTTTTTACTGTTTCTCATTTGTAGTTCTTTGCAAATAACAGAAATTCTGTCTTCGTTGGGTTGATCTTCATGAAGGCGCTGAACATCAAGGTCAGAATGATTTGCTGGTAGTGTTTGGGGTATTGGATGTATGAAGCAGAGTAGACTTTCAGGTAGAGTTGTGCATCATCAGCATATTGATGAATCTTGATGGTGTGATCTGTGAGAAGAGCACCAAGTGCCTCTATGCAGAGTTATTGCAGGCTTTAAGTGCTTTAGGACCATAAACGATACCAAAGGGGATGATGGACGGAGCGTTTGAGCTAATCAAACACTCACCCCCAGTCAACTGACCTGGGTTTAATCCATCATCATTCTTTAGCTCACTCCACCACCCCAGTTCAGACATAGCCATATGCAAATCAGTCTGACCCTGTGCCTCATGGGAACAGTCCAGCCCGAACTGCCAAGCCATGTCTTCTCTGGACCAGAAACGAGCATCCTGGGACCGGTTTCGGGTTCATAACCCTCGTCAGCCAGGCTATCTTGATTCCAGTGGCAAAGTGAGCAAGCGACCCACGTCTGGGCATACCCTGCCAACTTAGGGTGAACAAAGCAATACCAAAGGGAATGATGGACGGAGCGTTTGAGCTAATCAAACACTCACCCCCAGTCAACTGATCTGGGTTTAATCCATCATCATTCTTTAGCTCACTCCACAACCCCAGTTCAGACATAGCCATATGCAAATCAGTCTGACCCTGTGCCTCATGGGAACAGTCCAGCACGAACTGCCAAGCCATGTCTTCCCTGAACCGGAATCAAGCATCCTAGGACCGGTTTCGGGGTTGCACCCCTCTTCAGCCAGGATAGCTTGACTCCAGTGGCGTAGTGAGCAAGGGACCCACGTCTGGGCATACCCTGCCAACTTAGGGTGAACAAAGCGATACCAAAGGGGATGATGGACGGAACGTTTGAGCTAATCAAACACTCACTCCCAGTCAACTGATCTGGGTTTAATCCATCATCATTCTTTAGCTCACTCCACCACCCCAGTTCAGACATAGCCATATGCAAATCAGTCTGACCCTGTGCCTCATGGGAACAGTCCAGCCCGAACTGCCAAGCCATGTCTTCCCTGGACCGGAAACAAGCATCCTGGGACCGGTTTCGGGTTCATAACCCTTGTCAGCCAGGCTATCTTGATTCCAGTGGCAAAGTGAGCAAGGGACCCACGTCTGGGCATACCCTGCCAACTTAGGGCGAACAAAGCATGTTATATGATGTAATATTTTTGAGTGTTTTTTCTGACACGAGTTGTCACTGTTGTGAATTAGTATACCCTGAGCATGAGTTGTGATGCTTGTAGTTTGTGGAAAATACCTCTAGTATGAGGAATACACCCTAGACAAATCCTGGAGGGGATTTTTTCTTCCAAATCAAGGATTGTTTTAAAATGTGGAAACTATTTCGAAGAACATAAATATAATGCCAATCCATTTTATAACAATCACCCATATAAAAAGTTGTAGTCGAAGGAAGAACAATTGAGAAATAAGTACAGTTTGTTTCTTCTGGATATCTGTAAGAGCTAACTCAATAACCAACAGTCTAGGTTGTGTTAAAAGACTGTATGCAATAGGATACTGATTCAGTATGTTATGTACTATATTAGGATTACCTGCATTATGATGATAGATACAAGATCAATAATAGTACATGTGTGCATGCGCTTGGTGCTGCATTACCTTCTTGGATTATCTGGCTCATAATTTGAGAGAACATTGGCAACTACATCAGCCACTTCTTTATCGTTGGTAACATCCCAAAGCCCATCAGTGCCCAACACCAGTACATCATCAGGACAACGTTCATGTTGCATGAGATCGTAAACTCTCACCTGAAATAGTAATATAGAAATAGATTTTATAAGAAGCGGACCTCAAACACCACTATAACATCTAGACATTTCGCCATTTCAAATGTTTTTTATTCACAAAACCGTACATTCATCAAGGTCATCCTAGAGTACTAACAGCTTATCTCAAAGAGTAAATCTCAAGTTAATCAAAAAGAGGGGTTTTCTCAGAATTATGAACATTCCAAGCTTAAATTCCTTCACTCTGTCCAATTAGCAGTAAATCAAAAGAGGTTTGTCAGAGGTCCTCACTGATTGCACTAGAGTAGTGATCCCATCCTCCCTCTCAATTAGAAGGGCTCAGCCAGGGCAATCTCTGTCAGATCCTCTACTTCTTCTTACTCCCCTGGGTCCACGGGATAACATTTGTCCACCCATCTTCCCTGCCTGTAAAATAGAAGGGTTTATGCAGGACACATTGTCAGATCCTCAGCTTCTCGTGCCCCACAAGAGAAAAGTACCACTCATATACCCAAGATGTGAAGGTGAACCCTTTGTTGCTTTTTCTCTTTCCCTGCATTGGTGATGATATAGCAGAGAGTATATCAAATGATATTATTGATAAAAGAAATTATTATGACAACTTCTGTGTAAACCATAGAAAATGTGTGTAAAGTTTCACGTTCTGAAAATGGACATAAATATGAATTTTAGTTACTGCATCGTAAGAGCATGCTGAAAAAAAGACAGATTTGAAATATATTATTCATTTAATTAATATAGGTGTGACTATTAATCATTAAACACTATTTTCACTCATTTATATGGGTTAGAATAATGTAGGAGAAAAACCTCACATTATGGATTTTATTGCTAATTGATTCGATTTTCATGTAATGAGTAAGAAATTTATAAGACTAAAAGAAATTATTTTGATTTAGTTTGGTTTCCATGTGAAAATTAACTACAATATCACTTTATATATTAACGTGTGTATCGATAATGACACAATAAAAGTATCTAGATGTGTTCTCATGGAATGGATGTTATTATGATGCATTCTTTTTCCCCGCAGGGAATCACAACACGGTCATTACAACGACCGCGTTGTGATTCCGCATACCATTACTCCGCAAGTCGGAACAACGACTTGTGGATGGGGGGCGCTGGATGTTGGAATAGTATAATTTACTATTCCAACTCCAGTCTGTGCGGATAATAGGGTAGGTGTTGGATTTTAAATCCAACACCTCTGCCCCCCCCCAACCCCCTCGCCCGCCCCCGCAAGTCATTGTTTCGACTTGCGGAGTAATGGTATGCGGAACCACAACGCGGTCGTTGTAACGACCGCGTTGTGATTCCCTGCGGGGAAAAAGATTCGTGGTAAACGTTGTTTACCGTTCTCATGAAACTTCTTTAGCATGTACTTCACATATGTATTAGTTGTATAACACATAAACGACAAAGATTTATGGGCATTTTCTTATATGATTAATATTGACAAGAATTAATTTTTATGAGCACATTATAATGAAGTATTTCTTAATGGATTTCAGTCATATTTTGAACTCACATGATCCTATTAATAGAATTCACAATTTAAGTTTATCTAGTCGTATATTAGCCCAAATTTAATGTAGGCCTCATTTCCCTTTCCAGAGAAGTCATGGACTAAATACTTTCCAAAGCGTGTGAGAACTTCTTGCAATATTGCAAGTTGTATTGAAATTATAACTGTTTCCTTTGACATCTTCCGGACTGAGCAGTGCACATGCAACAGATTTTGTTCAACCCTGGAACAGTTGCTTGGGAAAGCACCCTTATGTTTTCTTTTTAATTTCCTATTGTTCAATGTGTCCTATGCTTATATGATCTAGGGAGCTGTGTAATCGATTCACCAAATTTTTCCGGATTTCTGTCTTCTTTATTTCCACATCACCATCACCCTATTGCGGATTACCAATGAACTGAATGGTCTGACAAATTGAGGTGATGTCAAGGTGTGTCGCCCTGGAAACAGTTCCAGTTTAATTGCTCCTTTCTGGAAGAATGAGGGGGCTTGGCTTGGCATTTTGGCGTTTACGCTATTGGTTTCTGAGCCTTCTGGCACTTGAACTCGTTACTGCCGACTGTCCCTATGCAGATTAAACCTTTTCAATGAAGGGTTCAGGTCACGTCGCTGTGACTCTTAATGTTACAGCTGCAAACTGAGATAGAGCAAATGTCTTGACGAACTGGACTGGCTACTTGGAACCATGCTGAACTCTTCTCAGAGTCTTTTACAAAGGCTCCCCTGGCTACCTATCCCTATCGATACATATGCTGTACGTTATCAGAATCTGCCTCGGCTAAGGAAGATTTCCCCATCCACTCATCTTATTCTTCCTGAACCTCAGAGGCTTGGAATATTTAATTACATCTTTTACTAATTGATTATTAGAGCTGTATACCACTTTATTGAATGCAAATGTTCTTTATCCTTTAGTCTGAATAACTAAACTTTAAACATTTAATCTGACTCAGCTGTTCTGTCTTGTCATTTCTTGAGAGTGAACATTAATATTGGTTTGTCAAAATATTGGGAAAGATTTACCGATAAGTTGTTATAGTTGGGTTTAAGTTACACTTATCCTTTTCCTGGTCCCCAATGAGTAACTGTCCATTCCCCAAATATCCAACCCCTTACGGCACAGAGCAATATCCATCAGTGGATCAACTGAATATATTAATAGCATAAAATAATGCAAGGAAAATAGTAATAAGGGCCCAGTAAGCGCTACAGCAGTGAGCTCCATGGGTTGACTTAGTTCTTGTTGGTTGCTCACTGATAATCCCTGTCAGATCAGGTCCTCAGTTCCTTCTTATTCCTCCCCACTACCTCAGATAACATTGGTCTGCTGTCTTCTACCCCCCTTGCCTCTAAAATAGAAGAGCTGAGTCAGGCCTCACCATGTCAGATCCTGGGAGTGTCGTGAATTGACAGAAAAGTGCTCCTTATATACTCCCAGACTTCCAGGTGGACCCGCTATTATTTTAGTTTCCCCTTATTGTTGGTCTTAAGGTTGAGCTCCTCCTTGTTCCCTTCCTCTGTGATGGATTGGCCAGGATGCATCAGGCCCTGCCAGTATATACCCTTGTCATGTCCCTGTAAACTCAAGAACTGCAAGAAAGGAGGCCGTCTCCTTGACCTGCATATAGCTTCTGCCAATACATCCGCTGGAGCTGGCATGCATAGTTAGGCATGTATTTCACATGACAGAGTTTGATGAAGCAACAGAGAAAAAACACAGAAAACTCTGTATGGTTGCAATCAGTCATGACTCAATATCCAGGCTTCTCCTGGACCAATGCTGCTTCAACCATGACCATAGATATGTCCTGGTAGACCAGCCCAGTAGTCTGTGGCTGGCATACCTATTATTCCTCCCTATGTTAGTAATGTATAATGCTCTTTGACCATTGGGACTCTGTATTTGTTTTCTGTGGACATATACAACGAAGGAATGAGGCATTGAAGCCTTAATTAGAATGAGACATTAATTTAATCTAGGGTACAGCACAAAGATCTACACCTAAGTGGTGATGGTATTATTCTGAAAAGTATTCAACTTTACAATGGCTACCCCAACAAAACTATTAAATTAACCAATGAAGGTCGTATTTGAGAATAAGGGATAAAGGAACTAGCAGACATCAATCCCACCATTCTGTGCACCAGGGTTTAGGATAATAAAATTGTGACAGATTAGCAATTGCTCCTGTAAGGCCTACTGATTAAGTGTGGTCAGGGTCTCCCACATACAACAAACGTATAGTGCCATGGGTCTCACCTCAGTTTAGCCAGATTCCACCTCATGCTTTAAGTCATTAGAATTGATCAAAAGTAGGTATGGCAAAATAGCAAATGAATATAACAACTTGAGGAAACACGCATTGGTGAAGCTAGTGAGCTTTAGTTTTAAAAACTCAAGATAATGGCTTTGCCAAAACTTTTTTTATGGCCACATGCAATCTCATGCATGATGGTGCATGTTCACGCATCACTTGCAATTTTTCAATGTTTTTCCATTCCACGTATTTCTATTCTGAGGTTATCACTGATGCATGCCCATGCATTGAAACTCCTGTGGACATATATATTATGACGCTTGTGCATGTATGCATCATGATGCATGCGCACGTGCATTGAGATGCATGCCTGCACATGAATAGTCGTGCATGGCAGACATTTTTAATATATCGATTGAACATGGCTGATGGGCATGCTAGAATTGTGAATAGAAAGTTTTTTAAAAAGTAAACAAATTGCGTGCAAGCGTTAAAAAATACAACATAAACAGCCCAATGAGAATTTGTAGGTGCTGCACTCTTGTAAAATATAAAAAATCACATTGAAAATAGAAAGTTGGAAAGTTGGATGGGAACCATCTGGGATTGGGAAAGAGAATGAAGAGTGAAAATTGAGCATGCAGGGAGGCAGGCACAGGAACAAGTGAGAAGGAGCAAGTAAACAACAGAAACAAATAACAGTTCTCTCAGCAGCAGGATACAACTAATCCAATCAGAACAGACCAAAATGCTCCTGTGCGGGGCAAATACAAGAATAGGGACAAATTCGTACAATCAAAAGCAGAAACCAGTAATAGACAAAAGTAATCTAGCCATGATCACAGGACTGATCCAGAGAGTACTTTAAGTATGTTATGTATTGGAAACAATAGGTTTGGAAACAAAGAGTTAAAGCTGCACGCAATCAAGACCCGCAAATGGTTAAAGGTGAGTCTGTCATCTCAAATGAATAGAGAAAACGGAAAGTACTAATGTGACAGCATCACTGACATTTTTACAAAAATAATACGGAGTCTGAGAGAAATGGTATGAAGACTACAATGGGGGCGAAAACGGTTATCTCAGTTTAAATACAACTAATGTAATATCCTCCGAACTGGTAAATACATGGTGTGGTTAGTCAGTTTCCTACTAGGGGGTAGTTCAGGGCAAACATTTTGTAGTTGGTTGTTAATGGCTTGCATAATTTGAGTTTTCCGAATAAACATATTTGAGCCATTGTGATCCCATAGTACAATGTGAATGCCGTAGAACAGGTTTTAGTAAATGGCTGCCTTCAGATAAAAAAATCTGACCTTTAAAACAGCAAAATCAGCAATCTATCTATAAATCTGCATTGCTGGTGGGGAAGGAAGGATGGCAGATGTAATACAAAGATAAGTACTTGCCTCAGGGAAACATGACAGGAAAGGCTTGATATAGATGTTAGAACCATATACTTTCAGGTCGTGATCCCCAAGACCCCGTGTTACACCAATGGTGGCCATTACACGAGCCTGTCAGAAAACAAAACAAAAAAATCCTAATTCTTACAAAGGAACATAGAGTATAATCAACCGTATTTGTTAATTAAATATATCATGCAACCACATCAATGTAAATTAAAATATTGATTTTGATACCTATGTAACAATCTTTACCCTGAAGTGTGCAGGACTAACTTATACTTTGAGGTTCATGCAGAGCATGGCGGGCTGCCAGTCCAGAGGAGGCCAAATCGTGAACCCTTCCAGCAGAAGACCACTCGCTATACTTGAAGATTCCTGGTTGTGGTGCACCACTAATTTCCTTCCTGTGCAGCAGGAGCCAATTTTTTTATTTTATTTTAATACGCGCCATGTGTGTTACTACCAGTGGCTGTGAATGGGATAAAAAAGGATTGGAGGGCCCACCCAACATAGAGCAGGCCTTCTGGTGTTCTGGAGCTTGCGACCCTGTGGTAGACTCGCTGCTAGCTGTGTCTTTGCAATTGAGGAGCTGACTGGGACTCCACCCTGGGAATTGGCGGACACCAAACGGTAAATGAGCAAAAGGAACTTCAAGATTTCCAGACATTGAAAGCAACTGCCGATTTACAATAGTTCTTCCATAACACCAAACCCTAAACAACCCTTATATTTTGGATCCCATCTATTCCTGTAATCTGAAGGGACAAGGAGGAGAAGAAATTGATTGGGTGCTAATAGGCTTCGGTTATAGACTGAATCTCGAATATGTACAAGTTGTTTTAGTTTGATGCAGCCCACGCGAACTTCGCTAGAGTCAAACGGTTTCGCTATTCTGTCAGAGGACAATTAGATACACAAATTGAAATCCTCTAATGCATTTCAAATACTTACATTTGTGTTAGTGAAGATACAGCTCTAAAATCATTGAAATTGCTTACAACTTGCGTATCCCATGACGATCTATGAAGGCTGGATCTATACCAGCAATTCCAAAAATTCTCCTAGTAGTTTTGAATACAATTAATTTAAATTGATCTAATTTACATAGTCAGTAGTTACTCTGAACATCTGGCATACATCTGGCACTCTATGTCCTACAAAGGGCCCTCCTGGTGGAGTTAAACTTCTTTTAAACATATTGGAATTGAAATATATTGTTACACATAGGGGTCCATTAGGATGGAGGGCGGATGTCCTCCGCCGGGCGGGCGGTAGCAACTGCCGGTTCGGCGGCGCACTTCCGCCCGCCATCGAAGCCCTGGACACCGCCGGTCCGATTAGCAATGCGGTTGTGACTGCAGCGGTGTGATTTTCCACCCGCCACTTTCCGCCGGTTGCAGTCCGCCCGCTTGCCTGGCGTGTGGAGCAGGACCGCTACAATTGTGGCGGATCAGGGCCAAGCACCGCCGGCACGATTATGATGCCGGCGGTAGCCAGCTTTCCGCGGCGGTGGAACCGCCATGGAAAGGCATGCGGAGAATGTCTCTGGGGGTCCATTGCAGACCCCCAATGGGTTGGGGATGTGTGTGGGTGCACTGGGGGGTACCCATGGTACCTCCCTACATGTCCCTGTACCAGGTGACAGGCTTTGTGCAGTGCCTGCAACACAGTGCAGGGACATGTAGGACATGCTTGTTTGGACATCGCGGCGGTGCTGCTGGCAGCACCGCCCGCCACAATGTTAACCGCCGCAGTCAGATTTCCACTGCGGAGCATAATAATTGGACCAGCAATTTTCCTGCGGTCCTGGCGGGCGGTGTTTTCCCGCTATCATGGCAGTCGGAGTGATTTTCCGACCGCCATGCTAATAGACCCCTTAGTTTGGAAATTTAGTTTAGCCCTGCTTAAATGTTACTGTAAATTTAATCTTGGTTTTGATTATAAATACCTTTTTCCCCTCTCCATATATCAAAGGAAACTTCAGATCATTCTCGCCAATTGTTTTGTATGCCCTGGAAAAATAATAAATACAATGTTATGAACTGCAGACTCATTTCGTTTACACAGAATTTCAGGTCTCATTAAGGAAAAAATTAGCAGTCTAGTCTTTCCATAATCTGATTAGTAGTGACAAAAGCACTACTCTAACTCCAACATTGTACGACCCGATGTGTTCTACACACCGAACGTAGGGTTTATTTTAGGCGCCCTGAAATCATTTCAGAAGAACCATTGCAGATTTTGATATCATATTTGCGCGTCGGGATACATTTCATAAGTTCCATATTTACTTCAGAACACGGCATTCTGTCATGCAGGAGCTTTGTGTTACAGACCTCTGTACTCTGTGACTAATATGGTGTCTGACCAACCCGAGGAAGTCCTTGCATTAATGAGAAGGAAGACCCATCCTGCGATGCTTCAAAAGCAGCATTATAATTTGGCTGACTATAGTGAGTAGTGTGCACCGCAGAGCCTGGGCTTCCCTCGAGTGCTTGGCCAGAATATGTGTGCGGGCAGGGGAAGAGGCAGAAGGCTTGCCTGCTATTTTTGATGGCTTGCACGGCTCACAGGGCACTGCCTGGCTCCCCTGAAGGCCTCTAAAACTCTTCCTTTGATTAATCTGCATGTCCTTCCAAGTCTTGGGTTTGGGTGTGACCTCTGCAGTACAGTAGTGAAGGAGGTGACCTTTGACCCCCTTCCAGTTCAAGAGGTTGATGCTGGGGTAGAATGGCAAAGAAAAATGTTTAGGTGGAGCCACTGGCAAAGAAAGAAAAAACACATTTCAATTTCTTTTAAGAAAACAGCAAAGTAAGAGAATCTATGTTTTAACTAAATAAGAAAACTGTTAGTGCCCTACACGGTTACTCTGAAATAATACTGACATTTGATATTTCCCTTATGTTTTTACTCTTCTGTTGTGTATTCAAAATATATCCTCCATTTTTTCTAGTTTCTGTAAATAAATCATTTGTTTTAGTATAAAACATTTTACTTTATTTTTAGATTCACTGATTTCCTGGAGTGATGTCACATACTATGTTTTCTTGCCACACAGAGTGTTTGAAAATGACATCCCTGTAGGAACCTGGTGCAGGAACTTCCTCCCTCCCTACCTCCCTACCTGTTGGCAACGCATGGCCGCGTTGTATACAAAGTAACATTAAAATAGATACCAGAACAGACCACTTAAACCAAAATAGGTGGAAGAATAGAAAAGTAAGCGCACTGGACAAGATGGAGGGTAGGTGAGTCTAGCCCTTTAAAATGTTGTACTCAAAGCATTTACCATTCATAGGGAGGGAAACATTACAACACTTACCAGCCTGTCATCGTATGGTCCCTGAACAGCATTCTTCTACCCAGCTCTTTGTATTGGATCCTTCTGGGAAACTCCAGGTATGTAAATTCATTTCCAAGCAGTTCAGGCTTCAAAAATCCCTAAGAACAGCAGAGAAATACTTAACAAACATTTGTAAATCGGTTACAAGCCTAAATGTGCATTACATTTTAAACAAAAATCTATCTGTGATTAGATTATTTTTGTATGTGTTAGAACCATCTGTATCCAAGCGCTGATAATTGGACCCAGTACAGCCAGTAATGGAGAAATAGGTGGAATTTCAATGTTCACTTAAGCAATAGACTTAAAGCCAGATGTACTAACATATTTTCTTGTCGTAGACCCTACAATTCACTAAATTACAGGGTTTGTGACATGAAAATGTGGTTTTCAAATGTAATAAACCCACTTGGCGAGGCGGTAACATGTTACAAAATCAGTAAATGGGGTTAGGATATCAGAAGAAATCTCATCCTAAACATGCCCCTTCTAAATAGTGATTCCTTATGGTATGTATTAATGTTTTGTGATGGTAATGTGAGGCATTACAAGTTAATAGCATGTGAATAGATATGTATGTGTGTGGCAGCAAAGAACTGTAGAATAATATGGATGTAGGTTAAAAGGTCAGGTGACAGTTGCACTGTCAAGCCAGACCTAAAAGTCCATGTAAGTTATTGTCTTCCCTTTTCCCATCTATGCTGCTGCCAGAGAGAAACAACATACATAATCTAGTGATCTAAGACACTTTAAAAGCATTCCAATGGCATGTGTGAGCCCCTGAAAAGTCAAGCTTAAGTAGCTGGATACATGAAGCAAAATTGTCACAGCTGCTAGAGGGTTAGTGCGTTTTGCTGTGGAAGTGCACAACTTCTGCTGAATCAAAACATAGTTTTATAAACTTATTTAGTTTTTTTTAAGGACATTCTGTTTTCCATTAAGGAAAATTGGCAGCATTAAAAGAACAAGCATTTGCAATGCAATAGGTCTCGCAGTTATACAAGTTTGAGCTATTGGCATTATAAATGACAGTGCCTTTTATTTATGTTTTAAATAACCAAACTTAAATAAAAAGCATTGTCATTTACAATGCCAATAGCTCAAACTCCTATAAATGCGAGACCTATTGCTTTGCAAATGCTTGTACTGTAAAGTTAACCCTATTTAAATAAGACTGGAGCTCAGTGCGGCAATGTAATCCCTTATTCGCTGCCTCGGGTTCGGCTTTGATCAGAACAGCAGTAAGAATTTATGCAGATCAGGCGCGTGTTACTGTCTAACTGTTCAACAGTGGAGAATACAGTAATGTTTGTGTCCACTTCTCTGCTCGTCCGCATGGACAGTGCTCCCGGGTAAATTCGCTGGAAGGCTGCCTGCCCAGAGGAATTTGTAAAAGTCACATACTTCACTATTCGTCGCTTCCCTCTGCCCCCTGCGTCACCCCGCCCTCCCAAGATGAAAGGAAGCGGACATTTGTTTAGAGCTTGTAAATTCCGAACCAATTGCCCTACGTCCCTGAATGTGAAAGGGCCTTGATAAGATCTGCTTATAGGCCCTTGTCTGGAGTGTGCTGCGTGTTAACACCTCAATGCAGTGCAGGGAGCCTCTTCTACTGCAAGCTGTCGTGGTGGCTCTGATCAAACCCGGGATAGCCAGATCAGAGGGATTTTAAAACAAAACAATAGGTTTCGGCTTTCATTAAGTTAAAGCCATTTGCTTTGCTATACAATACCATTAGCAAAGCAAATGGCTTTAATTTAATCAAAGGCGAGAACTATTGCATTTTCAATGCTTGTTTGTAAGGGAAGCAGAAGACTGAAGGGTTTGAGGATATACAACTGTCATTTACAATGCCTAGAAACCACAACGTGCCGCATGATGTGCTGTATGCAAAGCTATTGTTGTGGTGTGCTCCTGCGCAAGTCGAGTCTCGGGACCCAATATTGTGTGCGATAGTGCACTCCAGAGCTGAAAGACACCCCTCACCCCACTGTCACCCAGCCCCGCGTGTTTCCTTTCTCATGGGGCGGGAGCACGCAGTATATAATCTCTACATCCATTCTTTACATGAAAACACTTCAGTCACTTTAGAAACATGTAGCTCCGTGTTTAAAATAAGCCCCAGGCGCAAGATCTGCTAAGGCACTCCCATTAACCCTGCTGTGTAACGCTGCCCTGAAAAGGTGCGGCTTCTACTAAAGCACAGTCCGAGTTGGTGCAGAAAAAGTAGCCGCCTGAAAGGGTTAATCTTCCTGCGCAGCTTGAGTTTGAGCCCAGAAGGAGGCAGCTGAACCTTCGGAGTGGGGGGAGGAGGAGGAAGAGCCTGGGAGGGCTGGTGTTAAAAACAACAAAAAAACACACCACACCCCCCCGGGGTATGAGAAACGTTACGGAAGATTTATATAGCGCGAACTCGAACCGAAGGTATCAGAGCACTTTACACGAGCACCAGTTGCATAACAGAGGGACACATTCATTACTAAGCATAGGGAGATTTCGTGATTTGGCCAGAATCACAGGATTTGTGAGCCTTTTGCCAAACTCGAACCTGGTTTCTCAGATTCAAGGTCGGCCGCCTTGTCCGTTAAGCCACATCCTCTCACCCCCCCAGGGTTTCACTTCCTTGCGTTATAAAATATATTATTTTATATTTGTTAGTGCTCTGCATAATGCGGTTTCTTCTGTGTCATTATTATCTCCGTGAAACTTACTTTTTTGTAAGGGAAGCGGAACACTGAAGGGTTTGAAGACATACAACTGTCATTTACAACGCCTAGAAACCACAACGTGCCGCATGACGTGCTGTATGCAAAGCTGTTGTTTTGGTGTGCTCCTGCGCAAGTCGAGTCTTCGGACCCGATTGTGTGCGATAGTGCACTCCAGAACTGAAAGACACCCCTCACCCTACTGTCACCCAGCCCCCGTGTTTCCTTTCTCATGGGGCGGGAGCACGCAGTATATAATCTCTACATCCATTCTTTACACAAAAACACTTCAGTTACTTTAGAAACATATAACTCCGTGTTTAAAAGAAGCACCAGGCGCTAGATCCGCTAAGGCACTCGCATTAACCCTGCTGTGTAACGCTGCCCTGAAAAGGTTCAACTTCTACTAAAGCACAGTCCGAGTTGGTGCAGAAAAAGTAGCCGCCTAAAAGGATTAATCTTCCTGCGCAGCTTGAGGTTGAGCCCGGAAGGAGGCAGCTGAACCTTAGGAGTGGGGGGGAGGAGGAGGAAGAGCCTGGGAAGGCTGGTGTTAACAACAACAACAACAAAAAGCATTGGCCGCACGCGCGCCTCCCGCTTTAAGTAAAAAAAAAAAAGACAAGCTCGGCGGAGCGTGACGCGCGCGCTTGGGGGCGGGGGAGCGGACCCTTTGAAGTGCTCCTAAAAAGCAAATTGCATGGCTGCACGATGCGCGTGATTGTGCGCGTGCTAGCCATGCAATCCGCTTTTTGGGAGCACTTTCCAGCCCGCTCTCTATAGTCTCGCTTTGCGATCGCTTACGCGATAGCAAGGCGAGACCTAAAAATGGATTCCTTTAAAAGCAATCACAGTCATGGTGGTCTGCTGACCATAGCCGGCTACCATCTCTGTGATGGCAGCAAATTGTAGTGGGTCACATGTTGCGACCTACCGCATTAATATTCACAAGGTAGGTTGAATTGCAACCCACTGTAATTCAGTATTTTGTGAATTCTTCTATGAGTACATAGTTCACAAAATACCATAGGATTCTCAAAACATCAGTGAATGAATCGTGACCACTGCTTGTATTTCCTATCTTAGTACATCTGGCCCTTAGTTCTCGACACACATTCAATACAAAATTTAATTTTTGATCACCTTTCATGATGATCCTCTTAGAAAAAAAAATATGCAAACACCACATTACCAAATACATATTTATGTGTAGCCAGTGAAAGCAGAGAAACACAATCCGGCCCAAATTATCTGCTCACCTTCCTTGCTCTCTGCGGTACTGTGGCTGCTGCAAATCCTATTAAAATCCTTGCTTTATTGGCTTTTCGCCTGCATCTGACTACATTCGGTTTGACCTTGTAGTTTTTTTTAGGTATGTCAGAAGAGGAGTTTAGCTGTCTGAGGGCACAGCAATTTGTGCTGAGTTTGGAAGATATCTTCATGAAAATTTTCGCAGGCCAAACCCTTCGTCCCAGAACAGAACTATTGACAAGAACACCATTTATGTTTGCTGATTGTATTGTATTTTTTCTTAGTAGCTGAGAGCTTCTCTTTTTGAAATTTAATGAGTAGTGGTGGACACCTACATCACCTCACCCCACTATTTTTGCTCCCGGTTTTTCCTAAGCTGCTGGCTGGTGCTCAGGGATAGATGTGGACATAACAGAAGGGCTGACCACCATGGAGCAGGAGATATACTGTTGTACTTTGGGGATCGTCCTTATTCTTGACCTGTATCCAGTAGCCCACAAAACCTGCAAGAGAGGGACTTAGACTTGGCCCAGCTCAGAGATTTCACCTGGTCTCTTTCCCTGTCCGGCTGCAGCAGTGAGATGTGATAGCTTCAGTTATGGCAGTGCACACCGACGTGAAATAGTAGACCACAATTCTGCAGAGGGGGATAATGCCTTCTATCGTGCTACGTTGCTGCTAACCCACTGCCAGCTGTAGATATTCTCTGGTCTGCTGTGCATGTATGTCTGAATGCATGGGTGTTGCCTTTGTTTCTTTGTATGTGTATGCATTTATCTGTATATGTGCTCATTTCTGTTTGTCTGTGTTTATGTATCTGTGTGTGTCTTTGTGTGAACATGTGTGCATGAACATTGGGCACGTGTGCCTGAATATATCTTTGTACCAGTAAGTCCATCAATGTTTTTGCTGTATGTGCTTCCTCTCCTACTACACTGAGCTCTATTCTGCCACATTTTGTATCTGCCACATATTTCCGCTAATAGGGTCGAGAGTGACCTGCAACACGTTTTAGAGCCACTGCTTTGTTTCATTTTTCAAGCACGCACAGCCTGGTCTTGGTCACAAGAGTCTGCAGAGTAGCTAGGGGAACATCAATCACAAAGATGTCCCTGTTCCCCTGGTATCCCTGCACCAAACAAAGGACAACTCGTAATGAGGTCCTTTGTGTTCAAAATATATTTACATTTTTGTAGGTATGCCTCAGTGGATCGCATCAGACTCGGGCAACACTGGGATGGCATATTTTCAGGCCAGAAATCCTGGGAGTTGCACTACCAAATGATGTGAACCTTTCTATATAGTACCTACATTGCAAACATACAAGTGACGCTGAAAATGCCAAGTCTGCAGGATGGCATGCCCATCTAGACAGCAGTCAGAAACATGCCAGGAAACGTCTTGAGGTCCACAACATTCTCTCACCTTGAACCCAGTGAATCATTGAAAACTTTCTGTAGTATGCACCATAGAGTACTATAAGAATCTTTCATCTGAACACGCCTGTGCTAGAGGTATTAAGCCATTTTGGGTACTTCAGCACCTGCATGATCTCAGTTTTCAAGATTGGTATGTTTTGGTAAACATGTAGAATTGAGTAAAGTTATAGAATCATCACCTAAATTATTTTAGTGGAAAGAAGGAAACCAGTGGGTTTATTCATCGTTAGGTGGTAATAGAAAGGTTTCTAATTACTGATGGATGTGATAAGGCTTCTATTTTTCTTTTTCGACACTTGGGTCCCAACCCAGCTGAGCCATCTTGGGATCAGGCTCTAAATCTGCACTTATGATGACTGCCAGCTCGTGGAACACAGCCCTCCAAAACGAACGAATCCCAGAGCATTGCCAAGCGAGGTGCCAAAAACCTGCGCCCTCGCTACCACATCTACGACATTTAGAGTTATCTGATAACCCGTATTGAACCTGTCTCTCAGGGGTGCAGTAGGCCCTATGGAGGAACTTCTAGTGAATAAGCCTATGTCTCCCGTTCAGGGAGACCGTTTTGGTGCGAGCGCAGCAATATTGCCATTCCTTATCGCTCAATGGGGTGCCCAGTTCCTGCTGCCATTCACTCCTGACCTTCAACACTTCTGTCCGACATGTTTCCTGCATGCTAGAGTAAAACTTAGTAATCAGTTTGGAAGGGTCGCTTTCTTTAATTAGGGTGGTGAGGGCAGTAACTGCATGTGGCTCTATCATATCATACCTTAGAAGAGTGTGCCAAGTGTGTCTGGCCCTGAAGAAGTGGAACAATGCTGAACCAGCCGGACTTGTCTGTGGACCCTGGAGATCCTCCAAGATGCAAACCAACCCATTTTTGAAGAAGTCTCCCATCTTACGAATGCCATCGGTCTGAAGTGTCTGCCTTGCCCCATAATCTTGTCCCAGTGGAAACCATAAGCACCAACTCAGCGGGATCTCCCGCGAGTATAGCAGAGAACCGGCCTGCATTTGCAATAACCCATGCCACGCTTGTGGTGTGATGGCCAAGGAATCAAATATTTGATAACGTCCCACGGTAGGCAGAAAAGCTTCTGGTAGGGTGAATGGGTCCGCTGCGTTCTTTTCAGCATATAAATATGGTAAATAGTTTGGGCCATGTACCCAGTAGTGTGCAAATGTACTATGTGCTGCTCTAATATTTTTCAAGGTCTGGAGCCCCCAGTCCTCCCATGTCATAAGGTAATATAAGGGATTCCCACCTGATGGGAGGCTGCTTCCCGGCCAACGCTAACCTAATGAGTTGCGAACGCAGTTGTTTGAAGAGCGTTTACGGCTACGGGATTGGTATGTTCTGGAATAGAAAGAATAACCTCGGGAGAACTACCATCTTCATAACTGCATTCTACCCATCAGGTATAAGGGCAGCCTAAACCACCTATATATATCCTCCGTCATTTTTTGTGCGGTCCTGCCGTAGTTCTCCCTTACAACCACTCCAGGCTCAGTGTGGACTTTGATCCCCAAATAATGAACCGGGTCCATGGTCCATTGCAAAGGAAACTCCGTTACAGGCACCGTGGTGGCCGGGGGTAAAGGAAATATAATAGACTTGCCCCAGTTAATGCGCAATCCAGAATGCCTGCCGAACTGAACCACCTCGCGCAATAAAGGAGAAAGATTTTCTTCCGGGTCTCGAATGTACAGCAGGGTGTCATCTGCATACGTGGATATACTTAAGGTGTAGCCTGAGAAGCTCAACTCTCTGTGTGCATGATATTCACGGATTGCGCACGCTAGTGGTTCAGCAACTATTGCGTACAAAAGGGGGGACAATGGGCACCCCTGTCTGGTACCCCGTGTGATGTTAAATGCGTCAGAGACAGCATCTCCAATTCGCACCCTGGCAGTTGGTGAAGTATATAGGATTGAGACCAGGCGCAGAAACACGTCTCCAACCCCGATCCGACACAGGGCCGCGAACATGAACCCCCACTCCACGGAGTCAAAGGCTTTCTCTGAATCGAGGAACTCCACAGCGGATTTGACATCTGGGTTCAGTCGCTGCACCACCCCCAATGGGGCTAACCTGTTGGCCAAGATCTTGGCATAGAAATTAGTATCCACATTTAGAAAGGACAATGGTCTATACGACGAGCAGTGATTTGGCTCTTTGCCTGCCTTCAGTAGTGTGACGATTACTGCCTCCCGCAATGAAGGGGGCATCGTACCGGCCTCGGCTATTTCCTCATAAAGTGTCTTAGGATGGGGGATCTGCAGCTCCTGAAATTCTTTATAAAATGCCAAAGTTAAACCATCCACGCCAGACGCTTTGCCAGATGACATACCCCTTAGTGCCGCCCTGATTTCGTCCACTGTTAGGGGTGCCATCAAATGCTCCCTGTGTTCTGCCACCAGCCATGGCATTTTAATATATGACAAATAATTGTCAAGTGCGTCGTAATTGGCTGGTATTTGTGACATGTACAATGTTTGATAATAGGAGCGGAAGTGATCCACAATAGTCTCAGGAGAGTGTAAAGGGAGCCCGGCATCATCTTTCATACCTGTCATCTTGTCTATGTCTCTCTTAGGCCTTAGAAGCACCGCTAGTGTGGCGCCTGGTCTCTCCCTTTCCCCATAGCACTGTGCGGTAGCGTACTTTCCCATATGGTTGATGTAGGAGAGTGGCATCGACTGCATAGTTGCCCCCAACTTTTTGCTGATGTTTTGACTGTTTTTGTGACTTTAGCCAGGCTGTGGCCCTGCTATCCAGGACCCCAGCCTATCTGCTTCCTCTGTTAAACATTGTGAGTACCCTAGGTACCAGCCAATTGGATGCTGAGGGTGCCCTGCCAGTCCCTTGTAGATGGTACCATGGTACCCAGGGCATGGGTCCCTCAGTAGGCCTACCAGGGCTGCAGCACTTATTGTGCCACCCTGGGACAGCCACACAAACTGACACCACCAGACCACTACTGTAGTCTGGGTAAGGTGGTGCTAGCACCCCTTACAGGGATGTAGGTACCCTATATCCCACACCATACAACACATATACTCTCATAGGTCACCCCTATGGCAGGCCCTGGTAATCCTACAGGGCTGGGTGCTGAGGTATGTGTGAGGGGGGACCCCTACATGAGTAGGGCCTCTCTGCAACCTTCGTAAAATCGTTACTGGGTTGTTTGTAGTGTAGCCATACCATATACTCCTAACCGCATTATAAGTGAATCGCGTCATCGCAATAACTTGAGAATGGCTACACAGAACCATATCGTGTTTGGTGTCAAACATGAAGGAATCATACCCCCAGTCCAGCCATGGGCATGAGGGTACGATTCCCCCTTGCTAGAAGGGCGATATGGGAAAAGCGGTAGAATTTAGACACCAATTTAAAAGTGCACATGTACCACAAAATGGCTACTGTCCGCCACCTACACGACTCTGGCTGGCTGTTGCTGGGGAAAACGCCAGCCTCGCCATCTGGACAATAGGGCTCCTGTGGCAGGGAGGTTCCAGCACCTCCCCAGACAGGATATGTGGATTGGAACAGGGTGGGTGCACCAAATGTCCTTTCAGAGTTGCACGTAGGCAGCTGCAGAGCCCCAATTCTGCATACACCGCCTGGAACCGGTTCAGGGGCATCCTGCCCCTCGCCCAGGCGGGAAACACACAAAGGGGAGTGGGTGTAGCCACCCTTTCCCGCCTCTGCTCTGATTGGTAGGCTCTAGTTGGGACCATTCCCTAATCTTGGGGATATATGTGAATAACGTGGCCCCAGAGCCTCAGATTAATCCAGAACTTCACAGAACTGACCTTCAACGAGCTGCTGCCCAGCTGACTGAAGAAATCTCCCTTGGGATAAAGGAGTTATCCCCCTGCTTGGCAGGCACCTGAAAGACTGCAAGATACCCGGTTGGAACTTCGCTGCTCTCACGAACTTCGACGTCTTCCAGCAACCTTGAGGTGGGTCTCTAGAGCATCCCAGAGTCCTGTGAGCGTGCCCAGCAAGTCTGAGCACCGTGGACCACGTGGGTGCCGAGATCCCTGCATACCCCGAGACACCGGCTACCTCTTGCCTAGCACACGACCCCGACCAGTGGGGAAGTTGTGCTTTGGCCCTTTTCTGAGTCAACCTTCAAGCAGCATCCGTGCCAAATTTCAGCTCCCTAGCCCACCCCGGTGGCCCGTGGAAGCCCTTTTACGCACTCCACTTTGCTGCCTTCCGCGGTCCCTTGTCTCTCGACTTGTGGGCCCTGGCGGAGGACAATCTTCACATCCAAGAGTTCCCCTGGTTGCTCCAGGCCTGCTCTGCGTTCCCTCCAAAGGCGAGCACCCTCAGACCTCGTGGGTCTGCACCAGCAGTTACTTTGTTCATCTTGCGTGGGTTGCGGTTGCCAAGGCTTAGTGGATCCAATCGGGACACTAACACCGCAGCGACCCTCATCGCCCTCCAGAAGCTGGCCTTCCTTGAAGCCTCCCGGAGCCCGTGACTGCAGAGCCAAGCTGCATCTTCCTCACCTGAAGCACCCGACATCGAAGGGCTCCTTGCTTTGAGCCCCCCTGGTCACTGTGCCGTGACCCAGACTCTGTCCCCTCTGCTTTCAGGTTCTTCTCTACATTTTCTACAATTCAGATCTTCACGACTTCATCGACGCTTTCAGCTAGCAGCAGTTTGGACTACTTTTCCATTGAAAATCAGCCCGCGACCCGACACCAGAATCGACCTATGCACCCGGCTTCCCTGGGGCAGGTAACAGTGGTACTTCGGTACTCCCGTGGTGGTGGGCTCTCCAAAGCCTTAAGTCTCAAGCCTTAACTTTGTACTACTGCTATAAGTGTCTTTAATCCTTTAATATTCAACCGCGACATTCTCCATAGATTAACATTGCGATCCCGATAGCAACTTCTTGTGCTGCACGCGTCTCCCGTGGGTCCCCTTCCTCTTAACAGTGGGTGGATTCTGAAGGGGCAAGCGATCCTGAATGCCCTAGGCATTGTCTGTAGAATTGTCGTGGTTCTTATACCACTATTTTAGTATATGGTTTGGTCCCCCCCTGGGGCCCATTGATTTCTGTGCTATTTATTGTGTTTGTAAATGCTTGTTTAAAGTGTAACTTTGCCACTAGCCACATAAAGTGACTGTGGGATTCTGTCTAGAATAAATACATATATTTTATATATATACCTGTGCGGGCTACTCTTTCATTTGGTTATTCAAGAGGTTATTATGGTAAAACAATAAGCTTAACACTCCTTCAAGACTTAGCCTGAAGGCTGCTCTCCACAGCTACCACTAGGATAGCTTTCTTTAAAGGTTGTCTTAAACCTATCATCAATAAGAGTCGAATTGGACTGGTGCAAGGTGTCCCTATAACTAGGAACAGCATATGCCAGGCCAACTTCTCACATTGGTGTGCAGCGGCTGGATTCAAGCTTGCCATTGTTTTACCAGATAACAAATTGAATTTCTAAAGTGAAAGCCACTTGGTACCAAAGGTACATATAAATTCAAGCTAGAATACAATAAGTTCTACTGAACTTAGAGTTGTGTGTAGAGGGTTTAGCACACCTTGACTACAACTCAAGAGAGGGTTCAGTAGGCCACACTTAGTGTAGGTAGATACACCACTATCACTACACTAGCAAATGTCTTTAGGTTCAGGTGCCCATAAGGCTCTGGAAGGACCCCAAAGGGTCCCAGTCGACAAGTATGATCATCTCTCCTTTGCTGAGCTCAGGGAGATGTGCACCCTTAGGAAACTTAAGACAAACAAAGGTGCCAACACCCAACGTCTCAGGGAAATCCTGCTCATAGCAGACTTTATGGAGACCATAGGGTCTGGTGGGGTAGACAGGTTGGGTGGGCGTCCATCAGAAGAGGACCCTCCAGTAGGGGACTCTGATGAGGACCAGGAAGAGGATGAAAGTCCTGACCTGGAAGAAACAAACCACTCACAACATGGAGGTGATGGCCCAAGAGGCACTCCCTCCATCCCTAAAGGGAGAGTGGTGGATCCAAGAAGGAACAGATCCCCCTCAGGAGGATCCAACCATTCTGGGAGATCCAAAGGGTCCTCTGCCTCTTCTCAGAGAAGAGAATCCTCTCATGAGAGAAAATGCAGACTGATCAAATTTGAGCAGGCTAAGCTTCAGCTTAAAAGAGAACAGTTAGCATTGGACAGGGAAGCCCTGGAGCTTCAGAAAGCTTCAATGAAGTGGGGTCTAGAGACCCCTGGTGGCAGTAAGGAAACCCCTAGAGTTAGAGAGAAAGTCCCTGACAATAGGAACCTCCACAAGATTGTGCCCCCCTATCAGAATGGGGATGACATCCACAAATGGATATCTGCTCTTGAGAGGGCCTGTAGAGTACAGAGGGTCCCAGTAGAGCAGTGGGCAGCAATCCTGTGGCTCTCCTTTTCAGATAAAGGTAGAGACAAGCTCCTCTCTGTAAGAGAAGAGGATGCAGATGATTACTATATCTTGAAAGCTGCTTTAATAGATGGGTTTGGCTTAACCACTGATCAATACAGACTTAAGTTCAGAGACACCCAGAAAGCACAGAATCAAGATTGGGTAGACTTTGTGGATTGTGCAACCAAGGCACTGGAAGGTTGGTTAACTGGCAGTAAAGTAAATGATTATACAGGATTATACAATCTCATAATGAGGGAGCAGATCCTTAATAATTGTCAGAATCAGCTCTTACATCAGCACCTGGTTGACTCTGATCTGACCTCTCCCCAAGAATTGGGAAAGAAGGCAGACAAATGGGTCAGAACCAGGATTAAGCAGAAGGTCCAGCCCTTGGGAGGTGCAACTAAAAAGGAAGATGCCAAGAACTCTGACAAGGGTGGGGAAAAGGGAAAAGACCAGCAGTCTTCAACAGGCCCCCAAAAAGCAGCATCTGAGAATACCCAAAACAACAAACCCAAACAACCAAGGAAGCCATGGTGTAAAAACTGTAAACAGAAAACCCATTGGACTTCAGATTGTAATAAGGCCAAAGACTCCAAAAGCACCACACCTGCCCCTAAGGTTCCTGTTCCCCCTAGTACAGTTATAGGTGTTGGTGCACAGAACAAGGGCATAGTAGGGTTGACCCTGGGATCTGGAGAGGACTCTGGCCTAGTCAGAACTCCTACTCAGGCTGTTCTAGTTTGTGATGGGGACTGGTCCCTGTTTGTGAGCCCCAGTGGTCTGGGCAAATACAGACAACAGCCAACCATAAATGGAAGGGAGTCACTAGCTTACAGGGATACAGGGGCTAGTGTCACTATGGTGACTAAGGACCTTGTAGACCCTAGCCAGATCATACTTGGAGAGATATACCAAGTGACCAATGCTAGCAACGTTAGTACAGACCATGCTCTAGCTGTTGTGAACTTCTCCTAGGGAGGGGTAACTGGCCTCAAGAAAGTTGTGGTGAGTGCAGACCTAACTGTTGAATGTTTACTAGGGAATGATTTGGAGACCTCAGCATGGGCTGAGGTGGAGCTAAGTACCCATGCAGCAATGTTGGGTATACCAGCAGAAGTATTTGCCCTGACAAGGTCAAAAGCAAAGCTGACAGGAACTGAACAGGCCTTGGATCCTGGAAAAAGGGACCAAGGACCTTCCAAGGGGAGGAGTAGCAGGGGTAAGGCAGAGCCTTCCCCCAGGATCAGTCTGTAGAGACTCTTTTAGCAGAAGAGGATCTAGCTCCTGAAGAAGGAACTGCCCCAGAGGAACTGGAACCTGATCAGGTTGAGTTCTTGGGGGCAGGGGGACCTTCTAGGGCAGACTTGAGCCTGGAGCAGCAGAGCTGCCCCACTCTTGAACCCCTCAGACAGCAAGCTGCTGCTGAGGCTGCAGGGAATGCCAGTGGGACCCATAAGATTTATTTGGATGAAGGGCTCCTTTACTCTGAGGGTCGAGACCCCAAGCCTGGTGCAGCCAGGAGGTTGGTCATACCTCAAAAGTTTAGGGGCTTCCTGCTCACACTGGCCCATGATATTCCCTTAGCAGGACACCTGGGCCAAAATAAGACTTGGGACAGAATTGTCCCTCACTTTCATTGGCCCCAGATGAGTGAAGACTGTAAGAGCTTTTGCAGCTCTTGCATTACCTGCCAGGCAAGTGGCAAGGCAGGTAAATCCACAAAGGCCCCCCTGATACCATTGCCTGTGGTGGGGGTGTCCTTTGAGCGGGTAGGGATTGACATTGTTGGTCCCCTGGACCCACCAACAGCATCTGGACACAGGTTCATTCTAGTGGTAGTGGATCATGCCACTAGATACCCAGAAGCTATTCCCCTTAGGACCATCACAGCTCCTGTGGTGGCAAGGGCCCTCCTTGGAGTCTTCTCCAGGGTGGGGTTTCCTAAGGAGGTATTGTCTGACAGAGGTACAAACTTTATGAGTAGTTACCTGAAGGCAATGTGGAAGGAGTGTGGGGTTAACTATAAGTTCACCACCCCTTACCACCCACAATGCAATGGTCTTGTTGAAAGGTTCAACAAGACCTGAAAGGGTATGATCAAAGGACTCCCAGAAAAGCTTAGGTGAAAATGGGATGTTCTTCTGCCCTGCCTTATCTTTGCATACAGAGAGGTGCCACAAAAGGGGGTTGGTTATAGCCCCTTTGAACTTTTGTTTGGCCATCCTGTTAGAGGGCCACTTTGTCTAGTGATGGAGGGATGGGAGCAACCTCTCAAACCCCCTAAACAGGATATAGTGGACTATGTACTTGGTCTCCGCTCCCGGATGGCTGAGTATATGAAGAAGACAACTAAAAACCTGGAGGCAAGTCAGGAATTACAGAAAGCCTGGCATGACCAAAAGGCTGTCCTGGTGGTGTACCAGCCAGGACAGAAGGTATGGGTGTTGGAGCCAGTGGCCCCAGCAGCTCTCCAAGATAAGTGGAGTGGACCCCATACCATTTTGGAGAAAAAGGGAGAGGTTACCTACCTGGTAGACCTTGGCACTCCCAGAAGTCCCCACAGGGTACTTCATGTGAATAGGTTGAAAGCATATGTGGACAGGGCTGACATGGGCTTGCTCATGGCAACGATGAGGGACAGGAGGAGGAGAGTGACCCTCTCCCAGACCTGCTCTCTCAGAACCCTGACGATGGGTCAGTTGATGGAGTAGCCTTGGCAGGCAGCCTCACTGACCAGCAGCAAGCAGACTGTAGACAGGTTCTACAAGCTTACAGACATATGTTTTCTCTGACTCCTAGTCAGACCACCTGGTGCACTCACGAAGTGGACACTGGGGACAGTCTGCCTGTCAAGAATAAAATCTACAGGCAACCTGATCATGTCAGGGACTGCATAAGGACTGAAGTCCAAAAGATGTTGGAGTTGGGAGTGATTGAGCCCTCAGATAGCCCTTGGGCTAGCCCAGTAGTCCTGGTACCAAAACCTCACACCCAGGGTGGTAAGAGAGAGATGAGGTTCTGTGTAGACTACAGGGGACTCAATGCAGTCACTAAGACTGATGCTCATCCAATTCCCAGAGCAGATGAGCTCATAGATAGGTTGGCCTCAGCCAAATATCTGAGCACATTTGATCTGACAGCTGGCTACTGGCAGATAAGGTTAGCTGAGTCTGCAAAAGCCAAAACAGCATTTTCTACCCCTAGTGGGCATTATCAATTTATTGTGATGCCCTTTGGTTTGAAAAATGCACCTGCCACTTTTCAAAGGTTGGTGAACCAAGTCCTCTCAGGCCTGGAAGACTTTAGTGCAGCATATCTAGATGATATTGCTGTCTTTAGCTCCACCTGGGAAGATCACCTGATCCACCTGAGGAAAGTTTTAGAAGCCCTGCAGAAGGCTGGGCTCACTATCAAGGCTACTAAGTGCCAGATAGGGCAGAGTCAGGTTGTATACCTGGGACACCTTGTAGGTGGAGGCCAGGTTCAGCCATTACAGAGAAAAATCCAGACCATCGTGGACTGGGTTGCTCCAACCACCCAGACTCAGGTTCGAGCTTTCTTGGGCCTGACTGGTTATTATAGGAGATTTGTAAAGGGATATGGATCCATAGTGACCCCCTTGAATGATCTCACCTCCAAGAGGATGCCCAAAAAGGTTCAGTGGACTGTCAGCTGTCAGAAAGCTTTTGATGACCTTAAACAGGCAATGTGCTCCAGTGCTCCAAAGCCCCAACTACTCCAAAGAATTCATAGTTCAAACTGATGCTTCAGAGGTGGGGGTAGGTGCTGTGTTATCACAACTGAATGAGGAGGGCCAGGATCAACCAGTAGCTTTTATTGCAGAAGGTTGACCCCCAGAGAGAAACGTTGGTCAGCCATAGAGAGGGAGGCCTTTGCTGTGGTCTGGGCCCTGAAGAAGCTGAGGCCATACTTGTTTGGCACTCACTTCATTGTTCAGACAGACCATAAGCCCCTCCTGTGGCTAAAACAGATGAAGGGTGAAAACCCCAAACTACTCAGGTGGTCCATTTCCCTACAGGGGATGGACTATACAGTGGAACATAGACCTGGGAGCAACCATGCCAAGGCAGATGGCCTCTCCAGATATTTCCACTTAGAACATGAAGACTCAACTGGTCAAGGTTAGTTTAATGTCCCTGCGTTTGGGAGGGGGGTTATGTAGGAGAGTGGCATCGACTGCATAGTTGCCCCCAACTTTTTGCTGATGTTTTGACTGTTTTTGTGACTTTAGCCAGGCTGTGGCCCTGCTATCCAGGACCCCAGCCTATCTGCTTCCTCTGTTAAACATTGTGAGTACCCTAGGTACCAACCAATTGGATGCTGAGGGTGCCCTGCCAGTCCCTTGTAGATGGTACCATAGGTACCCAGGGCATGGGTCCCTCAGTAGGCCTACCAGGGCTGCAGCACTTATTGTGCCACCCTGGGACAGCCACACAAACTGACACCACCAGACCACTACTGTAGTCTGGGTAAGGTGGTGCTAGCACCCCTTACAGGGATGTAGGTACCCTATATCCCACACCATACAACACATACACTCTCATAGGTCACCCCTATGGCAGGCCCTGGTAATCCTACAGGGCTGGGTGCTGAGGTATGTGTGAGGGAGGACCCCTACGTGAGTAGGGCCTCTCTGCAACCTTCGTAAAATCGTTACTGGGTTGTTTGTAGTGTAGCCATACCATATACTCTTAACCGCATTATAAGTGAATCGCGTCATCGCAATAACTTGAGAATGGCTACACAGAACCATATCGTGTTTGGTGTCAAACATGAAGGAATCATACCCCCAGTCCAGCCATGGGCATGAGGGTACGATTCCCCCTTGCTAGAAGGGCGATATGGGAAAAGCGGTAGAATTTAGACACCAATTTAAAAGTGCACATGTACCACAAAATGGCTACTGTCCGCCACCTACACGACTCTGGCTGGCTGTTGCTGGGGAAAACCCCAGCCTCGCCATCTGGACAATAGGGCTCCTGTGGCAGGGAGGTGCCAGCACCTCCCCAGACAGGATATGTGGATTGGAACAGGGTGGGTGCACCAAATGTCCTTTCAGAGTTGCACGTAGGCAGCTGCAGAGCCCCAATTCTGCATACACTGCCTGGAACCGGTTCAGGGGCATCCTGCCCCTCGCCCAGGCGGGAAACACACAAAGGGGAGTGGGTGTAGCCACCCTTTCCCGCCTCTACTCTGATTGGTAGGCTCTAGTTGGGACCATCCCCTAATCTTGGGGATATATGTGAATAACGTGCCCCCAGAGCCTCAGATTAATCCAGAACTTCACAGAACTGACCTTCGACGAGCTGCTGCCCAGCTGATTTTAGAAATCTCCCTTGGGATAAAGGAGTTATCCCCCTGCTTGGCAGGCACCTGAAAGACTGCAAGATACCCAGTTGGAACTTCGCTGCTCTCACGAACTTCGACGTCTTCCAGCAACCTTGAGGTGGGTCTCTAGAGCATCCCAGAGTCCTGTGAGCGTGCCCAGCAAGTCTGAGCACCGTGGACCACGTGGGTGCCGAGATCCCTGCATACCCCGAGACACCGGCCACCTCTTGCCTAGCACACGACCCCGACCAGTGGGGAAGTTGTGCTTTGGCCCATTTCTGAGCCAACCTTCAAGCAGCATCCGTGCCAAATCTCAGCTCCCTAGCCCACCCCGGTGGTCCGTGGGAGCCCTTTTACGCACTCCATTTTGCTGCCTTCCGCAGTCCCTTGTCTCTCGACTTGTGGGCCCTGGCGGAGGACAATCTTCACATCCAAGAGTTCCGCTGGTTGCTCCAGGCCTGCTCTGCACTCCTTCCAAAGGTGAGCACCCTCAGACCTCGTGGGTCTGCACCAGCAGTTACTTTGTTCACCTTGCGTGGGTTGCTTTTGCCAAGGCTTAGTGGATCCAATCGGGACACTAACACCGCAGCGACCCTCATCCGAAATGGGACAGTTGCCCTCCAGAAGCTGGCCTTCCTTGAAGCCTCCCGGAGCCCGTGACTGCAGAGCCAAGCTGTATCTTCCTCACCTGAAGCACCCGACATCGAAGGGCTCCTTGCTTTGAGCCCCCCTGGTCACTGTGCCGTGACCCAGACTCTGTCCCCTCTGCTTTCAGGTTCTTCTCTACATTTTCTACAACTGAGATCTTCACGCCTTTATCGACGCTTTCAGCTAGCAGCAGTTTGGACTACTTTTCCATTGAAAATCAGCCCGCGACCCGACACCAGAATCGACCTATGCACCCGGCTTCCCTGGGGCAGGTAACAGTGGTACTTCGGTACTCCCGTGGTGGTGGGCTCTCCAAAGCCTTAAGTCTCAAGCCTTAACTTTGTACTACTGCTATAAGGGTCTTTAATCCTTAAATATTCAACCGCGACATTCTCCATAGATTAACATTGCGATCCCGATAGCAACTTCTTGTGCTGCAAGCGTCTCCCGTGGGTCCCCTTCCTCTTAACAGTGGGTGGATTCTGAAGGGGCAAGCGATCCTGAATGCCCTAGGCATTGTCTGTAGAATTGTCGTGGTTCTTATACCACTATTTTAGTATATGGTTTGGTCCCCCCCTGGGGCCCATTGATTTCTGTGCTATTTATTGTGTTTATAAATGCTTGTTTAAAGTGTAACTTTGCCACTAGCCACATAAAGTGACTGTGGGATTCTGTCTAGAATAAATACATATATTTTATATATATACCTGTGTGGGCTACTCTTTCATTTGGTTATTCAAGAGGTTATTATGGTAAAACAATAAGCTTAACACTCCTTCAAGACTTAGCCTGAAGGCTGCTCTCCACAGCTACCACTAGGATAGCTTTCTTTAAAGGTTGTCTTAAATCTATCATCAATAAGAGTCGAATTGGACTGGTGCAAGGTGTCCCTATAACTAGGAACCTCTTTACGAGTAAAGGGGGTTTACCCGTTTAACCCTCTGGCACCTGGGTAAATATACAACATTTGTAAAAAAATAATGCCTTGGGATGAATATAAGTATAATTAAATGAAGAAATAGTTTAGTTATCTCTTCCAAAAGTACTTCATTTTAGTAGAAAAATCTATATATTTTAAATCAATCCAGAATCAAATGTACCCCAACAACAAAAAATACACAGACTAATGTGTATCCAAAAATATTTTTTATATATATATTTATAGTACGTTTCTCTTCACGTTCTTTTTGTACATATATATATTTTTATCTCTACATCACAATATGCAATTGTCTCTTTGCCCTACTAATCAATAAGGATGTCTACAATGATTTTGTTATACTAGAATTCCTTGAATGAAAATCACTCTTTTAAAGAAACCCGGTGGATTGTTTTTTCAACATATACTTATTGAGTATTCTTTATCTGTTTCATCACAGTTAAACTTCATCTGAGTGTCTCCAAATTAAATGTCGACGCGTTTCAGCCTTCGTAATTTCAGGCCTCTTCAGGACTAGGGCAGTCAATTATGCATTTTTTCAATTCAACCTATAAACCAAATATACTTTTTAGTATATATATCCACAACACAACTAATAATATTTACATATATATATACACATGCACATACCTAGGAACAAGATACAATGCCTTTACATAGATACATTGCCTTAGTATTTTCTTCTCTCTGAAGTGACGTATTAAGAGTGATTCGTAGATACACACCACCTAAACGTGAATCTTTTAAGAATAAATAATAAACAACAGCACCAGATTGTGTGTATTAGGCTGCCGAGAGGGAAAGAGTATACCAATACTTTCTATACTTAACCTTGATCATTCGCAATAATCACAAACTATATATGTATATTAGCCTCAAAATCTGGCCCGGTCTGACAACGGCAATGTCGTACATATAGTCCTCAAAATGAACTAATTTCAATCCCGAAATCACTTATAACACTTACTCAGCGCGGGACGGCAAACAAGTAACAGCACTTGGTCAAGGGAATATCTCTGCAGTCACATCTCTTTGAATCTTTTTCTTCAAACAACTTTTTCCTAAAAAAACGCGGAAAACTGCACCTAAATATATACATTCAAGCTGAGTGATGCATTCATAAAAATTATATTACCAACTAGTCTAGAATGTACCTGCGTAATCTTTGCACCGCTATAAACAACTTTTTTAATAATGATCGTCTCTAGGAACCGGCCAATTTTGTATCACACCGTCAAGACGAGCTAAAAAACAAACAAATAAAAAGTGAACTCAGATGCCTGGGATAGATTATCCAATTATTATCCTAATTATAGTATGAGTCTCTAATATTTCTTATAATACCTAACATTGCAGATGTATACGGTCCTCGTATTCCTCTCTTTAGGATCCGTGTAGTTCGACTGATTCGCACTGCTCGCGTTTCCGCGCTCTCGCGTTCTCTGTTTATTCAAACGCCCACAGTACGTAAGGGCGTGTATATACGTCACTAAAGGTACATCGCTTAGAAGATGGACTCGTAGTAATCCAAACGACACAAAGGAGAGACTCATGCCAAAGGTGAAATCTCCAATGTGGAATAAAGTAACTTAAGTTATGTGCCAAAGCGTACTTTAAAAATAAGATCCAATTAATTGTAATCCATATACTTTCATAATTTTGTTCTTTATGTAAACGGGTGAAATTAATGAAGTATATAATATAAAAGTGTGTACAAGATATAGCGGCTCCACAGAGAGACATATGTATCTGGGCTGTCCATAAAGGGATACTATTTGGCTGCCATGTGAGGGTGAAAAGGAACTACATGATGAGTGTATTTATTTCTAATCTCATATTCTAATCTATGTATAAAATGTCTTTCTGTTCTACCGACAAAAAATGAAGAATTCGCACACAGAAATGCAAAAATTATTACAAAAGTGACTATCAAATAGTCATACCTTATAACCCCAAAAAAAAGGTCGTGGAAATACGTCACTCCTTACAGTCTTATTATCCATAGAATTATATACAATAATGAATTATGTACAGCGTCATCCCTGCTAGAGGCCATGTACTTATCTCTTGCCTTCCAAAAGAATAGGCATGGTAAACAGATCATTGTAATAATGCCCAAATCTCATCTTTGTCATTAAGACCCATTGTAGCAGTATGGTACTTCTCGATTAGTCTAGCCTCTAATCTATTCAATTTGATTTGTAGCTCGTCTCTCCCTACATTTCCAATCACACATAGCACTGACCACTTTAAATCATTTTCAGCGTGATTTAGAGTTTGGTAATGGTGCACCAATGGCGCTCCTTGGACTTTACATTTGATCCTTGATTTGTGTTGTAAGATTCGCTTTTTCAAAATTTGTGTCGTTTGGCCTATGTAATATTTGTTGCATGGGCACTTAATGCAATATATTGCATTCTTAGTATTGCAGTTCGAAAAGACTCTTTGGTGGTGTATTTGTCCATTGATGTTTAACTGTTTCGAATTTTCTGTTAAATTGCATGCCAAACAGTTTTGACAACGAAAATGGCCTACTATTGGTGGTAAACTGAGCAGATTTCTCAAATCTTTTTTTGCTGTCTCAGTGTGTCTAGCTGCTCTCACCAGCTGTTGTCTGATGTTTTTTCCTTTTTTAAATGCGAAAAGCGGTTTTTCAATTCCTAAATGTTCTATCAACTTCCAATTTTTTTGAATGATTTTTTTAACTTTATTGGCTTTAGGGTCATATGTGAGAACACATGTTAATGGAATCTTCTCATCTTTTTGTTTAGGGATCAACAAAGTGTCCCTTGGTGTATACCAAGCTCTTTTAAGAGCACCTTTTACCAATTTCTTAGGATACCCCCGTGCAATTAATTTGTCTTTGAGTTTCTCAGCATTGGTGAAGTAATCTTCTTTGTTAGTACAGTTCCTCCTTACACGAAGAAATTGCCCATATGGCAAATTTTCTTTCAACGTGCGCGGATGACTGCTGGTAAAATGAAGAAGGGTGTTTCGATCTGTAGTTTTAGTATATAGACTCACACCCAACTGGTCTTTATCTTGTTGTACAAACACATCTAAGAAATTAATTAATTTTTGCCCGATCTTTAGATATGGTAAAATTAAACTCCACAGTCCTCGAATTTAGCCAGTTATGGAAATCTGTCAGTTGTATTTCTTCTCCATTCCAGATCATGAATATATCATCTATATAGCGACACCAAAAACCTATGGAGTTTTTAAAAGAGTTGGTGTCGCTATATATCCACTTTTTCTCAAATTCCGCCATAACTAAATTCGCTATTTCTGGGGAGAAGCTACATTTTTTACAAATGTCCTATAACTAGGAACAGCATATGCCAGGCCAACTTCTCAAAGTTGAGCTCGCCATTTGCGTCCTGAAACTGCCAATTTTTGTTTAATGTCTGAAGCTGCTTGAGATCCCCCGCCTCCCACAAGCGTCCCTTCCAACCTTCCTATTTCTTTTTCAAGGGTCATCAATCTGTTGTGTACGGACCAAAGTACTCCAGCATGTGTTGAAATCGCCACCCCCCTGATGTACACCTTGAAGGTCTCCCAGACCATGGCAAATAACGGGACAGACCCTAAGTTTTTCGTGAAGAACTCTTCAATTGCTGTCATCAGATCTGCCTTAAAAACAGTATCTAACAAAGAGTATGGTGGGAAGCGCCAGGTGAATGCAGAGAGTCTGGGCAATCTGTATTCGAGTGTGAGCTGTACAGGAGAATGGTCTGAGTATGTCCTGGGGAGATGGGTGCAAGCCCCCACCCTAGCACTCAGTCCCCTTGATAGTAGCCAATAATCAATGTGCGTGTGTGTGTGTCATAAACTGAGGAGTAGTGTGTATAGCCCCTTCCAGTGGGTGATCTATATCTCCATATGTCCAATAAACCTCCTCTACACATAATATCTATTATGGCCCATACTGCCGCGGCTGGACGCCTGGATTGACCCGCTGATCTATCGATATCTGGATCACAAATACAATTGAAGTCTCCCCCCAGATCGGTGGGATCCCTGCCCATGGTGTCTACTTCGCTTCCAGGGAATAGTAAAACTGGGGATCATCTTGATTCGGCCCATAAACCCCAACTAGCAGAAATTTAAGATCTCCTTCTGTACAGAGGGCGGCTGCAAACCTACCATGTGTAGGTCTGAAGAGACCCATCATATCGACTCCTGCCCTCCGATCCACCCACAGCAATACACCTCTAGCATGTGAAGTATAGTCAGATGTGTAGCAGTGGCCCTGTAACTTACGCTACATGCTATCGCTCCTCTCAGCTGTGAGGTGTGTTTTCTGCAGTACTGCAATTCCCATCGAGTGTCTCTTTAAATATGCCAGCACCCTTCGGACCTTTCGATTATCATTAAGGCCCCAGACATTTCAGGTCAAGAGGTGCAGGGATTGCATTTTACTACTCCCAGAAGTCATTAGAACCGCCTGTCAATGAATGATATCGAACCGCTCCCTGTGTTCGAAGCCTAGCACAGTTATGATGTATATTGTGCACAAAACTAAGCAAAACAAAACATGTAAATATAAGTGACCCTCCCACGCCATGGATACCCACAACTATCATGGCCACATCAAGTCCCTCTCATCAACCCACTAAAACATAATAACCCCCCAACAAAGCGTGCTGAAAAGTGGGATACACTTGGGGGCGGATGTTGCCATTGCTCCCAACTTTCACTGTCACCCTACTGTCCATGAATACAACTGTGGTGCATAAATGGTCCAATAACAGTGGAAGACTATACTTAGGCAACTCCCCCCCCCTCCCCTATGCAAGGAGTACTCCGGACTGGCAAGGCAAATACACAATGCGCAGAGTTACTACCAAAATGATGACCCCCATTACCTCAGCAGATAAAAGTCATTTACAGTGCATTGCAGCTGACAGGCATAAATGGGGCACAGTTCTTATCTGTGTCCATGTGCTATTCGACTTGTCCCTCGACATTGGGGTACTTTACTCCTTCTCGAGCGTTCCAGCAAACCAGTCATGGCAGTAGTGGATGCAGGACTCACTTATTATGCACGCTGTCAAAGTCCGGAGCAGCGTCAGTACTTGGATGAGAACCTGAAGGCGATCTACGCTCCTTTCGAGGCTTGCTCCTTTTCCTTCACAAAACGCAGGACTGCTTTATGGTCAGTGAAAAACTGAACCTTCCAATCCGCTCTGACTCTTAGCTTGGCTGGGTATTACATACTATACTCTAGGTTCAAGTCTCGGAGCCTTTTCTTAGGGGGGATGAAGAATCGTTGAGCTTCCTGGACCTGCAATGTGGAGTCAGGAAATAAGGATATGTCCACTCCCTTATGTCGCTATGACCCCCAGTTCTCGCCCCCTCCTCAAGGCGGCATCGCGGTCCCTGTAGCTTAATACTCTCGCTATTATGGGTCGTGGGGCCGCTCCCAGGATTGGACGAGGAGCCAGGGTGCGATGCGCTCGCTCCACTATGAACACCTCCGAAAAGGTGTCTCTGCCCAGGAGAGCAATGAGCAATGTCTCCACAAAATGCTCCATATTTCCTATGTTTGACATCTCCGCCACTCCCAAGATGCGGATATTGTTTCGTCGTGACCTTGCCTCGATGTCTTTCGCCTTGACTTGTAACGTTTGGAGCAGTTTATCTCTTATTTTGTCATTCTCCGACTCCGCTCTCACAAGATCTTCCACGTCAGAAATTCTTTGCTCCTCAGGGTTGAGCCTGTCACCCAGTTTGTCAAGGCGCTCCGTGAGTCGGTCCATACGAAAAGATAATGCTTCTATTTTACTGTCAGTTTTGGAAAGGCTCTGCTACATTGTTCTAAGATTTGCTTAAGATCTGCATCCGGTACCCCATCCTGGTCGTCCGAGGTGGCTTCGGGATCCGTAGGGGTGTGCTCCCATGAGCCTGGAGCACTATGCAGCTCAAATTGCAGCTTTGACTGCCTTTTATCTGTTTTACCCATTCTTAATGGAGGAGGATGGGACATGCGCCATGGATGACCTCCAAGAACTGTCCGCGGTCTTGCTTGCTGTGATTGAAGCGCAGTGCCCACCGAGGCTGTGGAGACGCTGAACTCCACAAGAGTGGTGTTGCACATAGAGAGTCCGCCTGCAGCTTCCACAATGCAGACAGTTGAATGGTGGGCAACAATAAGGCAGGACCAGGGCACCGCTCAACCGGCACGCTCCAAGGTGCCAACTACCAGCAAAGTACCAGGGTGCATGCCACGGCCAGCACATGTGCTGCAGGTTGGTACTATTTGGGGGTCTTGTGGCTGCACGTTGCTAGTGCCCCACCTAGGTCCGTCAGTGACAGATGACACGCTTCTGGCTTCACTGTGATGATCACTGGCATCAACGGCAGGTGCGAAGGCACTAACCCACAGATTGCGCTGCGGTCCCCCATGCACCTGGGCAGAGGCGCTGAAGTCGCAAAAATGCCAAACAATCAAGGGCCCGGGATCAGTGGCCCACCACCCGTACCTGCATCACAGCGATCCTCTACGCGTGCGCCGTCTCACCGGCTCTCCAGGTCTGTGCACTTCACGCCGGCTGGAATCTATGGCCAGGTCGCAGGATAGGCCGCTGTATTAGGCCCCTCCGCCCCTTACTTGATTTATTGGCTGTCCGAGCGCCGCACCCCCACAGCAGCGGCACCTGGGCACGAGGCAATTCCAAGCACCGGTCCTACGCACGGCTACGATGCACGAAGCCCGGACCCCAGCACGCCGCCAGGCACTGCGGCACCCAGGCCTCCGAACACCTTGCCACACCTCAGCCACCACCAGCGATTCTGGCTGCAGCTGAGATCCAATCATGACAGTATCGGGCTCCCTGGGTCGCTGCTGTCTCCCGTATCGCGGGATCACTCAAGGGGAGGGTGACAGTCACCACACTTGTCAGGATTCTATTGAATGTCGGTGGCTTCGGCGGAGCTCCCTTAACTCGCTGCCATCTTGGAGCCACGCAAACAAATGATGGATGGAATGCTGAATAAAACATAGATTTACCCCCAGTCAAGAGATCTGGGTTAAATCCATTGTTCTTTTGCTCAACATGCCACCCCATTTTAGACCCAGCCATATGCAAATCAGTCTTGATCCTGTGCCTCATAGGAACAGTCCTGACCGAACTGCCAAGCCAGGTCCTCCTTGGACCGGAAACAAGCATCCTGGGACCGGTTTCTGGGTATTACCCTTCATCAGCCAGGCTAACTTGAATTCAGTGGCGCAGTGAGCAAGGGACCCACGTCTGGGCATACCCATCCCACTTAGGGTGAAAAGTGCTACGCAAAGAAATGATGGACGGAATGCTGAATAAATCATTCATTCACCCCCAGTCAAGAGATCTGGGTTAAATCCATTGTTCTTTTGCTCAACATGCCACCCCAGTTTAGACCCAGCCATATGCAAATCAGTCTTGACCCTGTGCCTCATGGGAACAGTCCAGACCGAACTGCCAAGCCAGGTCCTCCCTGGACCGGAAACAAGCATCCTGGGACCAGTTTCTGGGTTTTCCCCTTCATCAGCCAGGCTAGCTTGAATCGAGTGCCACAGTGAGCAAGGGAACCACATCTGGGCATACCCATCCCACTTAGGGTGAAAAGTGCTACGCAAACAAATGATGGACGGAATGCTGAATAAATCACACATTCACCCCCACTCAAGAGAGCTGGATTAAATCCATTGTTCTTTTGCTCAACATGCCACCCCAGTTTAGACCCAGCCGTATGCAAATCAGTCAATTGTTTCTTTTGCATCTTGGAGCCAGGCAAGCTCCACCCCGCATCTCCGTGTTTTGTCTAGGTGTAGGGCCTGACCAGAACAAAATAACAAGGGGCATTGTTGTTCGACCTTGTTTGGAGTGTTCAGACTAAATCCCAGGAAAGAACAAAACGTAAAAAACAACAGCATGTTCTGTGTGAAAGTTGCAGTGTGGCACAAAGCAAAATATGTTCGTATAGTAACGTGCACAAAGCAGAAGAGAACATGTCACTGGCTTAACTAACATAGGGAAATCGACAATGGCCACCTGGACCACGTGACACAAAAGGGTCATGATTTGAATGGTGCAGCAGGTGCAGTAGAACCAGGACCAAAAGCTCTAGGCACCCCACTAAACACATAATATTGCTGTATTGTACTACGAAACAGGCAGTCTCAAGTGCAGTTACCTTGTAGGCAACAGAGTCATAATTTGAGTGGTGCAGTGGCACAAGCCCAAAAGTTGTCAGAACTCCTCTAAACACCTGATATTGCTATATTTTACTACTATACGGGCAGTCACAATTGCAGTTAAAAGGGGCTTGATTGGAATGGTGCCAAAAGCTCTATGGACCCCACTAAACACAAAATATTGCTATATTTAATGCTAAATAGGCAATCACAAGTGCAGTTACCTTGCAGGCACTAGGCTCATGATTTCAATGGTGCAGCAGGTGCGGTGACAGCGGGGACCAAAGTTCTAGAAACCCCTCTGAACACCAAATATTGCAATATTTTACTACTAAACAGGCAGTCACAAGTGTAGTTACCTTACAGGCAATAGGGTCATGATTTGAATGGTGCAGCAGGTGCAGTGACAGCGGGGACCAAAGTTCTAGAAACCCCTCTGAACACCAAATATTGCAATATTTTACTACTAAACAGGCAGTCACAAGTGTAGTTACCTTACAGGCAATAGGGTCATGATTTGAATGGTGCAACAGGTGCAGTGGTACCGGGCCTGAAAGTTGTGAGAACTCCTCTAAACACATAATATTGCCATTACATCAATTAATTTTATTATTTCCCCTATTTTCAAAATGTTGCTATTACTTACCCACACTATACCACTAGTAGCAGCACAATATATTGCTTTTGTGTACATAAACAAGTCATACCACTATAACAGGTTTTCCAGAACTTAGATTGTACAACTACTCAGCAAGCTACAACTTACAGCAAACATCATCTTATTATTAATCACATAGACGAAACCTAATGCATTTACCAGTGCTTGTTAATATCATATCCTGTAGATGGTGTGTTTAATTAGGTAATTAGGTTGTCAATTGAGGTTCACCTTGAAATATTTGCGTGATACCGAACCGCTGGCAGTGGTGAATGGCCAAACTGAAGCACATTCTTCACTCTCTTACTGTCTTGTCCCGGCCATCCCACTGTTCGCGTACACACCCGCTGTTCGATTTGTGGGTGTGGAGGGGCTTTTGCTGACCAGACATAACTCAGTGAAAGTTCCCCTGTTTCAGAGCTCAGAGACTCAGACAGAATCTTCATTATTTTAGCAAAATGTATTGTGTTTTCTGGGTCCTCAACAGATAAAAATTTCTCTTTATTAGCAATACACATAGTAGGTGAAGAAAATGCACGAGGCACGTTTTCACTATCAATTTCTGTTCCACACTGTCTAATCTTTCGTGCAGCATTTCAGTCTCAATGCGGCAGGGTGCAAATAAATCTTGTGTCTGTTGTATGTGAGCTTTCCATGTTTTCTTGCTTCACGCATCAGCCTATCCCGGCTACACCCTGAAGGTCAGTGAACACAGGAAGCTAAAACATCTCCAGAAATTATTAAATAGCCATTTTTGGCTTTTTCTGGAAGGCCAAGAGGTGAGACACTGTTTCTTTAGTAGCAACTGCCCAAGCTGGACATGTTCTCAGCCTACTTCTTAACTTAACTTTGCAGAGTCTCGATGCAGCATGTATAAGCAGTTGATGTGTCTTCGACCACTCCCAATTGCTTCTCGATTTCTAGAGTGTGACCACATGAATTAGCAATCATTTGTCTGATGATGGATATATTCTGAACTAGAATGCCAGTCTTCTCACTGGCCTGATAATTACTGCCCAGTAACTCTTTATTTCATCATTCGTGAGCAGGTGTGCCCTTTAAGTGATGACTAATTCATTTATCAATGGCCATGCGGAGTTGCGCTCTAGGAATCCTAGGGAAGAAATTTCCTCAATAGTACAACTTGCCCCCTTAGTGTTCCCTCCTATCGATTCCTCTGTAGCTGTTTAAGCGTGGAAACTGCTGCTAGTAGTTTGTAGTGGAATTTTGCCAGCATATATGCTGCTGGCATCACTTGTGTATGCTGGGATCCGAGATGCTGCGCATCTATCTTTATAACAAAAGTGTGTTGCCAATCCACGCTACCCAAATCTCATATTGGTTTCTTGATTCAACTGCTTGTGCCAGAAACACCATCCTCACACCCAAGTTACAGGAGACAACAGGACCGTGATCCACTTAGGAGGCCTCTCCCTTTATGTGGCCCATCTTTGTGACCTGCAGCAGAGCACCCATTCAGGGGATGCAACCTGGGTGTCTACTGATAGTGCTTTAGTGCAAACGGAAAGAATGAACTAAGTGTGGTCCAACCTTCTCGAAGATGGAGTCTAAAGATGTTTGGCCAAATACAGGGGAACAACCACAACCAACCACAGCCAACCCAGCTACTGGGCCTTTCACCACTCTGGCTCACCCGATTTTACTAAAAGAGCAGCCACTGCATGCCTTCCACCCAGATAGGCAGATCATGTCGCACAGATGCAGTTGAAAATCAGAAACCCAGCAGACAAAGGCTCTTTGGAAGGACAGCAACCAGCACTCTTCACTATCCTATCGGGATCAAGGAAAACTTCCCCAGAGACACAAACATCACCACCTGGTGCCGGAGTAACCTCTGCCGGTCAGCTAAGCTCAGTAAGCCTCAATTATTGAAGACAGGGGTGCAGGCCTACTTTTCCACTGTTTTTGCCTAAAACATTTCTTTTTTCTGATGATTCCTATTACTAGCAGTCCCACCCCCTCCCCCCTTTTATATGTCACATTATAAGTCTGATGATATCAGATTATCTGGATTCCTAACAATTCAGCCTCTGTGGTGCAGTGCATAATAGTTGTTTCCTGTCCACCATCTTGCCAATTTAATTTGATTCTAATGCCCTTTTCAGTTAAATTCATTTTTATCTCGATGGCTTCCATTTGCTATTTCCCATTTCGCATTGAGTTCTTGGACTGTTTCCTGGCGAAATCCTCACATTGTCAAAATACATTTGCATTGCACAGCTTTAACATCTCATGCCAAAATCACAAAACTCCCTTGAAAAGAAAAGGACTCACGAAGTGCCCAACAAAATGCCCCACAACTCTTATCTTGTATAATCCTCTTCATTGTTTGTTGTCTTTCTAATTACTGAAAATCTGTGGCAGTTGATTGATTCGATTGTGCCTTTATAAACATGCCCTGTCTTCTTGTATTCAATTGTATATTGTTATGAAAACGTATTCCCAGTCTGGTGACGTTTCTGAGAAACGTCTCCCTGCGTCTTCTCCCTCTGTATCATACTCCTATCCCTTTCCTGTCATCCTTCCCTTTCCCTATGTTCTTCTACCTTTATAGATTTCTATGTGATGCATTCTTGGTTCAGCTCTGCTCATATCAGGTTGCTGGACTACACCCTAAATAATAATAAAGTAAATAAAAGAACCCAGTGCCGCCCTTCCAAACCCGGGGCATGCACTGCTGATGAAACGAGTTGATAAACCTCTGATGAAAGAGTCTGCACTCTCTAGCATTCAGAACAACATAATGACTCCTCGGTTCCTCATACGTCACTTGGGAATATCCACCACATATTAAACAAGCATTTGCAATGCAATAGGTCTCGCATTACTGAAAGTTTGAGCTATTGGTGTTGCCAATAATAATGCAATGCCAAAAGCTCAAGCATTTAGTAATGGGAGACCTATTGCATTGCAAATTAATCATGGCACACGCACTTGAGAAGCAAAGAGCCTTGGGTGAAACGAAGGACAAAATGACGAAAAGACAGCCAACCTGCGATGAGCAGTTGGGAGAGTGTAAGATGGGGAGAATGAAAATGTAAGCTAAAAGGAGGGCGTGGGGTGGGGAAGGGAAGCAAGAAGTCTTGTGGTGAATTAAGGGAGCTTAGGGTAAGGAGAAGAAGAGAACTTGCAAGGAATGCACAGACAGGACGAGGGAAGGCAGAGAGGGCCTTTGGAGAATGGAGGGTCAGTGAAAGACCAACAGAATGAATGTACGAGTACAAGGACATGGTGAAAGATGATGAAAACCGAAGGGGCAGCGAGGACAGAATGACAGCCTACCATAAACGCACAACAGAGTGAGAAGGAGTAGAAACGTGATGGAGGTACAGGAGGAGAGGACAGGCAGGGGCATGTGGTGAGTGTGGGCATAGGGAGGTTGTGTTGGATGGAGAGTCGGGGGAGGAGGAAAGACTGAGTGTAGGAGAGTAGGATCTGCACTTCTGTTGCCCCCACTTTATTTCTGATGTTTACACTGGTTTCTGGCTATAGTCTGGCTGAGACCCTGCTAATCAGGGCCCCAGTCTCTCTGTTCTCTCTAAACGACTTGGGAGTGCATATTAGATGCACTAGTGATTGGATACTGTGGTACCTTATGAGCCCCTAGTATATGGTACCTTAGGTACCAAGGGCATATGTACTTCACAGGCCTACCAGGGGCTGAAGCATGTATAATGCCACCCCTGGTAAGCAGACTAAATCTGACACCACAGGCCTGCTACTGCAGCCTGGGAGAGGTAGTGTAAGCACTCCTCACTGAGATATAGGTTCACTATATCCCTACCTACACACACATATAAACCTATCAGTCACCTCTAAGGCAGGCCCTATCAATCCTGAGGCCAGGGTGCTTGGTTTCCATGTGAGGGGGTGCCTCTGCCTGAGCAGGGCCCCTCTGCAGCTCTCAGAGTCCATTCTCTGTGGCTGTTTGTGAATGTGGTCAAACCATATACTCTTAAGTGCATTATAACCTTGCGGTAAATGCTAACTCTGGGATGGCTGCATCAAAACATGTCGTGTTTGGTGTCAAACACTTTGGAATCTTACCCCCACACCAGTAACTCGTGTGGGAGTATGATCCCACCCTTCTAGAGGGATAGACATGTACCCACTGTGGAAACACGGTAGAATCCTAAACAGCCCTGGCATCACAAAATGGATGCCACCAGTCACAGACACTGTGCTGCCCTCCTGCTGCTGACCGAAACTCGCAGTGGAGGAGGCCCAACAATAGGCATCCTGTCACAGGGAGGTGTGGTCACCTCCCAGGCAGGATTTAGTGTATTGGGGCTGGGTGGGTGCACTCCTAGAGTGCTTTGAAGTCCTGCACTGGGGGAGCAGTAGGCTCCTCTGTGCATATGCCAGCTCAAACCGGTTCAGCGGCTACCTGCCCCTGCTCTGGCGCGAAACTGGACAAAGGGAAGTGGGAGTAGCCACCCAATCCCTTGACCCTCCCATAGGTGGGGTCATAGAGCTAGTCCCTCCCTTTCTTCTAGTATAAGTTAGGGAACCCTTGCTATTGCAAACTAGATATCCCTGGATGACGCTCTGAAGAAGAATCCTGGACCTTCGATGTTCCACTACCTCTGGAAGACTGAAGAATCTCCCTTGGATTCAAGGAGTGACTCCCCTGCTTGGCAGGCACCAAAACTTTGAATCAACGGTCGCAAACTTTCCCGCTCCCGCAGGAGTCCGAAGTTCCTGCAGCCCCAGAAGGGGATTTCCTGACTTCTCCAAGGCCATTGTGAGTCCCCAGCGACGCTGAGGCAAGTGGACCCCACGAGTGACGAGGAACGGCAATACCTGGGTACCGGGCACTATTTTCAAGTGCAACCCCTTCACGGTGTTCTACAAACTTGTGCATTGGACCACATGTGGTCCAAGCCTCCAGCAGGATTTTCTCTGAAGATCGGAGGCTTACCTCGTCCCGAGTGACCAAGGACTCCTGGTGAGTGAATCATCCCGAGGCGTCTTCGCGATCCCTTGCCGGTTGGCTTGTGGGTCCCCAGAAGACTTTTCTACAATTCCAAAGGGCTCTCCTGGTTGCTCCAGGCCTGCCCTGACTTACCCTCGCTGGGTGAGTCCCTCAGACCTTGCTGGTCTGCACCGCTGACTTTTTACACTTTCCACAAGACTTGCTGTTGCCAAGGCTTGTTGGCTCCAATTTGGTCGCTGACACCGCAGTAAGCTGCAGACTTTGTGGGACACACCGAATCTAGCTCCTGGTCATCGTCAATGCCTCCTGGACCTCATGGCTGAAGATGCAAGACACACATGATCACCTGAAATCACCCGACGACTGTGGGCATCCAGCTTCCTTGCCCCGGGTCACTGCCAAGTGACTTTGAACACTGTCCCCTCTGCTTTCAGGTCTTCTTTCTTCTGAATCCAGGCTTGGATTCCACCGGACACTTTTCCTGTCTTCACAAGCAGCAATTCTTCTTTGGCTGCAATTGAAAACGACGCCGCGACCCGACACCAAAAGACACCTATGCACCCGGCTTCCCTGGGTGAGGTAACTCCAGCACTACGGTGCTCCTGTGGGTGTTGGCTCTAGAACTACTTACCCTGTAAGTGACTTACTTGCAGACTCTCCCGAAGTATCCGAAAACTGTACATTTCCAATTGCGACGTGCTCCATTGAAGTCAATTGGGATCCGCGGCTGTGTTCTCACACTGCATGCATCTCCCGTAGGTCCTTTACTTACCTGCCTTGGGTGGATTAGTGAGGCCCCAGCGCTTCTGAAGGCCCTAGGCCTTGTCCCTTCTCAAGTCGTTATCTCTAAGTCTCTTTTTCAGTATATGGCCTGGTACGCCCCTAGGGCCGCAGCCATATTTTAGCTTAATTTGTTGTGAAATGTTGATTTGTGCATATGTTCCTGACTTCTAATCTCATAAAGAGATTAGTAGAGTGTGTCTAGTAATAAATACATTTATATATTTTATATATACCTGTGTGGTGTCCTTTCATTTAGTAATTCAAGAGATTATAAGGTTAAACAAGCTGCTTTACATTCCTCTAAAGACTTAGCCTGAAGGCTGTTCTCCACAGCTACCACTAGGAGAGCTTTCTTTAAAGGGTTGTCTTAAACCTACTACCAATAAGAGTCGAATTGTACTGGTGCAAGGTGGCCACTTTAACTAGTGACCAGCATATACCAGGCCAACTTCTCACACTGAGGCTCTGTTTGGCAGGCTGACATGATTAGAATGATGTGACACGTAGAATTCATGGTTGATAGGGTATCGAGCGAGATAGAGAAAGTCTGCAGGGTGAAAGAGACAGGGTACGAGTGGAGAGACCGCCTGCAATAGAGTACAATAAAGAGAGACAGGACATTATTGAGCGCAGGTTACGGTGAGAAAAGAGCACCCCCCCCCCCCCAGCGGCGGATGGAGAGACAGGGTGAGAAGAACCTGATATCATCCCCCGCCTCATCATTCATTGCATTAATTTAGGGAGGAGCATAGAGAGAGGGCGTGACACTAACTCCTAGTGTAAATGCTTTTCTTGTGATTAGTATAGAGATATACGAGTGGGTGTGTTCGAGAAACAAATTGAAACGGTTGATTTAGAATTCTGTTAAATAAAGCCAGCTTTTTTTTTTCAAATGTAACCTTTAAAAAAAACGAAACGTTAGTTTAGTTTAGAGCAGGCATCATGAACGTGGAAAAAGAGGGTGAGAAGCTGGTCTTATCCTGTTTAGTTGAACTGCATTGCAAAGTGTACTGTTGAAGGTAACTAAATGCCGCACCCCAAAGGGTTTTGGTGTATGTGGAAAAATGGAGTTGAATTATACATCAAAATGCAAAGGGACATGGACATACAAACTATATGCCAAGTCACATACCAACAAACAATGTGTTGTAGAGATCTGTGACTGGCTGCAGCTAGACGTCTGTGCATCTCCCAGACTCTTGGGCATTTTGCCGAGTCGTATCAACTGTTTGCCTTTCTAGATCAAGTGTACACATCAGTCATTTTTCAAAAGAGAACATGAGGATGAGCACAGTGCCAAGTAAGAGCACAGCACTTCTCATAGCGTAGAAGGATGCAATAACTCCCAATACTCGCACGTCAGCTAAAGACAGGGCAACTTACAACAAGACAATGCACTTACTGAGGCAACAACTAAGGTCAGTGTGAGCTCTGGTAATTTAAGCTGACAGCAGCGTTGTTGCTGTAGTGGACCTCAGAGGCTGGGACACACCGGAGGGGAGCAGGGCTACTACAATAATGGAAATTAATAAAACTTAATTGAGCATTAACTGAACCGGGTTGTAAAGGAGCAGAAAAAACTCGGTATTGGTGATATTACTTACTAATAGGCCGTGATGCCTAGGGTGCAAGCCGGCGAGGAAATCGACAGGCTGCAGGCGTGCGGTCTGGTCTAATTAGAAGTAAATAACGCACGTATTGTTAGTGTGCAGGCGCTGTGGGAGAAGAATTAAGGAAGTGAGTGAAAGCAGCTGCCGCAAGGTAGACTGTGTGAAGGAAAAGGAAGGTAACTTAGAAAGGGACTTACATTGAATTGGTGCTATCAGTCATGGAAGCGTATGGTATGACCAGTTGACTTGACAATCTAGATGGGGAATGCCTTACTTGGAGGATTTTTGCCCACAGAGTTGGCGCTGGCAAAAAGGAACAGGCAAAACAAACCAGTGGTGCATGCGCACCACAGAGGAGCAGGGCCGGGAATCGAAAGTAGTGGTGCGCGCGCACCACAGAGGTGAGGAGGGGGGAGGGAGCGTGGCAGCGAGGCGAACGTGTGCTGCTGCGCGTGCTGGCCACCGACAGGAATGGGCGTTGCAAAGGCGTGACATGCGCCGGCCTATGCCCAATAGCGTGCCTTTTTTTTTTTTTTAAACCCACACGAAAGCCAATGGCGGGCTGCAAAAGCCTGATCACACGCACAAGCATGTGAGCAGCTTTCAGAACCCCCTTAAAAGAGGTCTAGCGCTGCAACGCTAGGCGTGAGACCTAAAAATTGCCTTACTTAGAAACATTGAGCATGTCACCACTTCGTAGAGTCAGTTGTGCTCTAGTTCTGGACTGCTAAGTGTTTCAGGTCCATTGGTGTTTCCGGGGGGGGGGGGGGGGTGGGGGGGGGTGGAGGAGGCATTGCCTTCTTGAGGTTGCTTCTCTTAAGTGTCAATATCACACACCTCCCTTCGCATCCAAAGGACATACCCACGAAACTGCAGACCAAGGTCACAGGCGATGCTTACCCTCCGGCAGGATTAGACCTTGAGTTTGACCACAGCTACACCAAAGGAGAGCGGCCTTGTCTGTTTGTGAATAGCTGGATTTGAGCGTTGTGAAAGATCACGTATAGCGCATTGAAACCCAGTGGCAAGGAGGAACACACATGGTAACCTCTACTGTGGAGTCTGATGATACAATAATAAAGCCAGCGTTTTCTTCTATAAACATCCCATGAAACGTAGAATATCGAAGGGAGGTAAGATCCCTGCAATGCTTTATAATTATTTATTTTTATAGGAATAACTACAAGTGCTGGGCACATTAGAAGAAGGTTATAGTAGCACATGGGATCAAACTGGACATTTACATTTTAATACGACACAAATAAATGCAACACGATTTTTGGATTAGCACAAGACAGTGGCATCGGTTTCACATATGTAGTTACAGTAGAAAGAGGGGAATTGCCTATAATATATTCTTCATCATCTGTTGAAGTTCCATATACCACAATTTCTAAAGCGTACACGTCGTACCTACTGTCTCCCGCATTTGCCACGTAGAGTTTCCCCAGGATACACATCACCGCCATGGCGCAGCAGCCTCCCAATATATTGTACTTCGATCTCTCCCGGTCAATGTGCTCGTCCTGAAACAAGACATGGTTAGGGATGTGAAGCATGCACACAGTAGATGCAACAGCAAGCACACAGTATGTGCTGCAGGCCAGCACCGAGGTGTAACAATACTGCTAGGAACAGCTGCTGGAGCGACCACTTTGTAGGGACTCAAGCAAAGCTGGAGGGGTTGTTCATTTGGACCCAGGGGCTGATGGAAAATGCTCAGAAGACCTTCTGAACTGAGAATACTCTCTTGAAACAAAAATATAATAACTACAACTCCACCCCTCAATCTAGCCTTCAAAACCAAAAAGGCACCATCATCGCATCTATAACATTATTAGGCTGGTTGATGGTCTATCGAGAAACACTTCTGTGATTGCTCACGAAGAAGGTATGGTAAGTTAAACACCTCATAGTTTATTTAATATGGGTGCTTTATGCAGCACCAATAATGTCACCTTCTGTCAGAAATAAACCGATTTTCAGCGGTTTCGAAGACCTGTAGATTGCAGATTGCAGGAAGAGGTCTATCAAGTGGTGTATTTTAGAACCTATTGAGGGCACACCTTAAAATGAAATAAAAATGAAATAACCTGACTCACAGACTCTTTATAGGGTGGAATTTGAAGGGGTTTCCCGAGGTATATTTGTGGTAAACGTCATGCTTTAAAGTACACTTGGCTAGTGTCAGATCTAACTGTGAAGTGGCAAGAAGGAAACAAGATAGGGGGGGGGATAGGGAAAAGGTCTGTGGATTGAATGGCCTTACCTGAAAACAGAGTGGTAGTTGCTTGCTGGCCTTAGACCTCAGTTTGGCAAGGAAGAAGCAAGATGGAAAATAAAATGCAAACGCAACAAGGAGAAGGCAGGAGAGTTTCATGGGAAGAAACCAGGGATGGAGACGATCGAAGAATGAAAGGAATCCGGGTGTGCCAGAGAGATTGGAATAGCAGACTCTTGAAATTTGCCCAAGCCAGCCAGTAAGAGCAAGGTACCTATCCCTACACACAGAGGCCAGCACACAGCTACGATCAACATGCAGGCACACATACTGCTCACACAACACAGGAAAGAGCAGATACGACCAAGCGGCGAACAAGCAGTCATTAGGGGCCAGCACACCAACAGACAGGAAGAAAGAAGGACAGGTATACTGGGGCAGGTTTTATGTCCATTTAATAGATAGAGGAAAGTTTGGTGTCAGTGCTCAATCAATCCTTGGTCTTTCTGTAAAGAAACCCCTTTTAATGATTGATGTAATATTTCAGGCTCCATGCACATTCAATCACAGCCCTCTTTCGAATCATCCATCATGTGTCAGTAACAACGCAGAGCTTCCTCTGCTGTTCATAAAATCCTTTGTCCCTGCTATATTCAAACCTATGTAACACTACAATTGTTGGGACAGAAAAGTCCGTCGAATGGTAATAGACGTGCCCCAGCTGTTATGATATTCGTAAAACAAGGGGCAATCCAGTAACCCTGGGACCTGGTAGTACAGTAATTTTGGAAACAATGGTCCCTGAAGGGGTAAGTGTAAACTCAACTTCGACGGAAACTGAGTGAATAACCATCAATAGACTGATTTTACAAAAAAAAATATATTTAATTTGATTACTCAACATTTGAAATCTAATGAAGACAAAATCATTAAACTCTGTTACCATATATATATTCGAAAATAGAGAGGTGTTGACAAACAACGCAACAGCACAGTGAAAGTGAAATAAGTAGCACAGTACTCTACTATAGTGTCAATGTTTCGACCTCTTGAGGTTATTTGTACAAGGTCATCATAAGGACGAGGAAGGGGAAACACCCATTAGGTAGTATTCATACAACAAATGATAAACAGTACATTGGGGAATGAATCCATAAAACATAGGTCTTGAATTTTAGAAGAATTAAATAAAGCCTCCTATGGTTATTGGAGAATTCTGTGGGAGAGGGTCTCAACCAAGGTCCATGGACATCAACACGACTGTTGGTCTCATTATGATCAGTAGCAACCTGTCCCCTGCCAAAGAGGGTGGGGCGGGCCAGGCCGGAGGAGGTAGGAGGGAGGTGGGGAGAAGGGAGGAGGGAGATGGGGACGGTTCAGGGACAAAAATAAAAATAAAATACATTTACCTTAACTCCGCCGCCTCTGTCTCCCGCCGTATCGCACTCTTCCTGCTTCTGACCCTGGGCACAGGCTCCCAGCCTGCCCTGCAGCCAATCCTGAAGCTACTGTCAAAGACTGGGAGCCTTTGCCTACTCTCTCCAGCCCTAGCAGCACAGCTACGGCTGTACAGAGCTTCATGGCACATGAGGAATTTGTCCGGCCTGAGATAGCCGTCCAAACATCTCATGCGTAGTGAAGGGACTGCCCACCACTAGTACAATATATTCTATCTAGTCAAATCACTCTAATGATGGTTATTCACTAGGTTTCCTTGCCAGTTGTTATGATGCATGGATCCCTGATGCTAATTTTAGTTGTCTTGGGCAAACAGTGATCATGCATTTGCTCCCTGACATAGGCCTTTCTAATGGATTGCTGCCTTTTCAGACTTGGACTGGTGCCCAAAGTACTACCCTCATAGTAGTGAAGGGTTAGTGCTTTTGCCAGGAGTTAAGGAGCACAAGCGCTGTGGTGGCAGCATACAGTGTAGTAATCAGTAGGTATGAACAGGGCTTTTTACCTGTGTCACTGGAGTTAGGCCTACAAGCTCACTTACTTAAAGTTCAGCTGCTGTATGCTTAACTCACCTACATCTAGTTGGTGAGTAGTGCTGCACAGTGCATGTGTGTTGCACATGTGCTATGTGTATGTGTGCCTGTGAATGGTACAATACATGGAAGATTCTGGGTTAATTGGAAGCTGGGTGGGACACACTGGAGGAACCAGGTTCAGTATACTCCAAAGAATGATCTTTGATTCATAGAGAGAAGGGAAGGAGTCTGAGCACATCTCAGGAAGGGATGGGAGTGATAAGAGAATCATAAAGAGTAGGGCTGAGGCCCTGGTATAACATTTTGATACACAAATCACTGTGGCTGACATCCAGGTTTGAATGTATAGTCACTCCCATGGCCCTTGTTGTGGGGCTATCAGTTTTGAGTAGCTCCTGCTGTTACAGACTGCATTCTGGAGGAAGGACAGGCCAGAGGAGAGGGCACTTCAAATGGAAGCAGACCCCAACATAAACTTTAAAGACTCAGTATCTAAATCACATATGGTGTCTGGAAATGAATTACAAGAAGAGGAGCTTGAGGCCTCCAAATTGTCAACTGTCAAGCAGCCAGTCAGGCAGTGCAAGGAGGAGAAGATCTGCAAGACTTCTGCCTGTGACCAGGACCAGTCTGCCAGCTGGGTGAAGGAACATCACCCAGCCAATCCAAGATCACTGGAGCCTGGAGCACCAGTGCCTGCATACTTGGCAAGACCACTGTGACCGGTGAGGAAAAATAGAGCGTTGGAGGTAGCATGGTGTGAGGTGACACCTGCTGTACCAATCGGGTTGGTGCTTGTGTGCCCGTTTAAATCAGCGACCCAACATATGCCAGAGGCGGGCCACCGTGAAGTGAGCTGGGAAGTTTATGAACTGATCGGGTTGTTTGCCGTGTGCCGATTTGAAATCGGTGACCCTGTGTGCCAGGTGGGGCCACTGGGAAGATTGCTGCTCTGTCGATGTTGCCATACACCCCTGCAGAGTGAACTCAGTGACACCGTTTGCCAAATGGGGTCGCTGTGAAGATTGCTGCTGGGCCGATGGGGCCATGAACTACGTGCAGAGTCAAGTCAGTGACCTCGTATGCGAGGTGGGGCCACCATGAAGATTGCTGCTATACCGATTGGGCCATAGAGTGAGGACGGTGAACCCATGTGCTGATGGGCATTGGGAAAAGGCAAGGAGCGTGTCTGGTCCATACTGTTGATGAGAGAAGGAGGCCTCCGTGGTGATCCGTGTGGGCCCAATCCCTGACTGACGACCATCACCAGGAGCGTCAAAGCCTCCCACCCATTTGTGAGGAGGATCCCAGCAAACTTACCAGCATCGGGGAAGCATCGAGGACCTGGCCCCTGCCACCGCACCACCGCTTGTGATGAATTCAAGGACCCACAACTGCTGCCCCTCTAGGGCCGTGAGTGAACTCCTCACTGGACACAGCTGCTGCAGCTTCAACATTCACAAAGGGGGTGCTCCGAGACTCTGGTTATGCAGGTCCTGCTGGTACGGGTAATACTAATTTACAGGACAAACTGCCCCAGGGGAACTTGCCTGCCATATTCCTCTTTGGCACTGGAACCCTTTTGACTTTACTAAAGAGTTGGAGTGGGACTCCTGAGACTCGGACTACTATTGGGGCTTAACTTGAATGTTGTCAATAGTAAATGGGGAATAACCACTACAGTTAGAGAAGCGGAAGTGGGATTCAGGAACCCGCCTGTTAAAACACTGGGATTCAGGAACCCGCATGTTAAAACACTAGAGCCACTGTGTGTATTGTTTGTGAATTCCGTATTTTACTCTGTGTTGGTATAGTAATACTCCTTTTTTGGTTTGAAGACTACCAGACAGCGCAGGTTTCTGGTTTGCTAAAGACATCTTGGGGACATGCAGAAAGTTTCCCTGGGAATGCATACCACCTGTTGCTTATCATTGGCTTTGTGGTTTGTAAATCACATTTTCTGGCTGTCTATTTGCTGGCTTTATTTGTTTTAGGCTCTCCAGGTTCAGTTTGTTCTTCCCAAGGAGCAAGGCCTTTTCACATTACCTCTCCTTGTATTCTTCCAAAAGTGCTCCTTTCTTTAAAGAGGCAAATCTTGTTCTTATCTTGTCACATTTGCCATGCATTCAAAGACAGAGATCAAATGTCAGGCTCTGTCTTCCAGGGAGCTTGGTGTTTACTTTTCCTTCTCTGACTTCAAAGTTAGATGATTTTTGTGATAATCTTACTGGATACTGGGGGTAGAGGAAAGGTTTTTTCTAGTACCTTCCAACTACATTTAAATGAGAATATATTAGAATTAGCAAAGCTCTAATGAAGCATATTTTTTGTTAATTCTGAAGTGTGTTGGAAAAAAATACTTTAACATGATAACTATTAAAACACTAGGTGATGCCATTTCCACACATTATCATTTGTGTACTTTATTGTTTTATTAGTAAAACTGTATGTCTGTGCAAATGTGATAGTCATTTTAATTGAAAATGTGTTGTCTTTAATGCCAGTGCGCTACCACACCATGCATACTCCACTCTATGCCTCTCGACTTCACTCTGAACCACTCCACGCCACTTCAATCTACTCTGCACCACTCCACTTTACACCACACCATTGCATTCTCCACCATTGCACTCTACTCTACTCTGCACTACTCCATTCTGCACCACTGCACTCTATGCCTCTCTACCATGCACCTCTCTACTCTATACCAATGCACTCAATGCCACTCTACTCTACACCACTGCACTCTTCACCACTTTACTCGGCACCACTCCAGTGTAGGCCACTCCGTTGTACTCTGCACTACTCCACTCTATGCCACTCTGTAACACTGCACGCTATGCCAATAAACTCTAAGCCAATGAACTCTACTCAGTACCATGCCACTCTACGCCTCTGCACTCTATGCCAATCCACTGTACGCCTTTCTAATCTACTCTGCACCACTTCACTCTATGCCACTACACTCTACACCACTTTATGAATTACTCTATGCCACTTTACGCCACCGCTCTCCACCCTGCACCACTCCACTTCATGCCACTTCACTCTACGCTGCACCTCTCCAGTCTTTGCCACTTCACTCTACTCTAAATTATTCTTCTCTACACCACTGGACTTTACGCTACTCTCTGTGCCACTCCAATAGACGCCACTCTACTCTACACCATTCTACTCTATGCCAAAGCACTCTACTTTGAACCACTGTAGCCTATGCCACTGCAGTCCACGCCAATGCGCTCTACACCTCTCTACACCACTGCACTATATGACACTCTACTTTGCAACACTGCACTCTCCGCTACTGAACTCTATGCCACTCTACTCTTTACAACTGCACTCTACGCCAATGCACTCTGCATCACTCCACTCTACACCACTATACTCTACTCTCGACAGGTATGTAAAGCATTTAAAAACACAATTTCAGTAAATAATTAAGACACAATACAAAATAAAAATCCAACACCAATGTATAAACATAGGAAATATTGTTATCTTTAAAATGACACCACAATGACAAAAATCCAATGTAGGGAACCAGAGATATACATTTATATGATTTAGCAATTTCTAGCACATAGAAACCTATAGTGTCTTATCGGGACATCTGGTCGAGATAGACCGGTTCAAAGTCAAAGTTCCAGGCCGACCGCTAGGAGCCCTGGGCGGAACCCCTCGTGATAGGTCTGCGTCAAAGTTTTTACCTTCTGACTTAGAAACTTTTCTGAAGCTTTTCTTCCCGGGGTCTCTCAAAGCTCTTAGTCAGTCCAGATTCTTTGAGGGTTCACCGGATTGCCTTGCGACGAGCTTCCGGTCAAACTTATGGACGTAGAAACTTTTACACTCCACTCTACACCACTATACTCTACTTTCGACAGGTATGTGAAGCTTTTAAAACACACAATTTCAGTAAATAATTAAGACTCAATACAAAATTAAAATCCCACACCAATTTATAAACATAGGAAATATTGTTATCTTTAAAATGACACCACAATGACAAAAATCCAATGTAGGGAACCAGAGATATACATTTATATGATTTAGCAATTTCTAGCACATAGAAACCTATAGTGTCTTATCGGGACATCTGGTCGCGATAGACCGGTTCAAAGTCAAAGTTCCAGGCCGACCGCTAGGAGCCCTGGGCGGCAACCCCTCGTGATAGGTCTGGGTCAAAGTTTTTACCTTCTGACTTAGAAATTTTTCTGAAGCTTTTCTTCCCGGGGTCTCTCAAAGCTCTTATTCAGTCCAGATTCAGTGAGGGTTCACCGGATTGCCTGGCGACGAGCTTCCGGTCAAACTTATGGACGTGGAAACTTTTCCAGAGCTTTTTGCTGTTGAATCCCTCGATGCTCTTCACCAGGCTGGATTCGGTGAGGATCGCCGGCCTCAGATTTCGACTACTCTCGGTCAAACTCTGGAAGTAGGACCTACGGAGCTTTTCAACGAGACAAACCTGGGTGGAAGGCCGGCTCACGATTGAAGGCAGGATGGCTTGGCTGGCCAGGTTGAGTCGGTCCCGTTTTGGAGCTTTTTTCCAAAGTTGCTCCAAAGTTCTCCAAACTTCTGGAACTTTGTCCTGAAGTTCCCCAAAGGGTGCCAAAGTGTCTTAATCTCACTCCAAGGGTCTGGAAGCTCCAAGATGGTCCTTGAAAGTTGAGGACTTCAGTTCCCACAATCCACTTAGACAAAACTCTTACAAATTCACTGATAGGTCCCCAGGTTGAGGATCATTGGTGGTGATGTTCCAGGTGACCTCTGTTAACCCGTAGCCTGCGGGGAGTCCACTCTTTAGTACTTTGTACAGCAAGGTAATCCACAGGCTGTAGTTTCAGATGGTGCAGAAGGTGAAGTCCTCAGAGTGCAGGCTTTAGGAAATGCACATCAAACTTCCAGCATGGCCCGTCTTGCTTTCTTAAGCATACTTATTCCAATTTCTCTAGGTCAAGTAGGAGGTCACTCCTGTCCAATGGGCTGCAGGGTACCACCCAAAGGTCTGACCACTTCCTGCTGAGTGTGGCACTATTTTGTCTCAGAGTGCACCAATTCTTCCAAATTCATAATGGCTGATTTTCCAGCAGGGAGAGAAGAGGTGGCTAAACACACCAGCAAGATGGCTAATCTCCATAGTCTCTCCCCCTTGCATCTGCTCATTCATTCCTTAATCCTAGCATCTGGCTGGGGTCAAAAGAGTGGAGTTGTAAATGACACTGGTGTCTTCCCCTTCCTATGAAGTCCATTGTTTACGACTCCTCCCCCTGCTCTGGCCTTCCTGTGTAACAGAACACTGCCCTACCAGCAGAGCTGGCTAACCCCAGGAGCTCTTTATCACGTCTTCAAAGAAGCCTGGCTAATCCCTCTGACCAATCAGGACAGACCACTGGAAGGTTAAATATGGGCTTACAAACAAGAACGTCTTATAACTTCTTGTCTGTACATTTCAGAAGAAATTCAACAATATCCTATTGTTGGAGTTATTAATACCATTGTAGGAAGTACTTGAATGGTATTTTTAGCCTTCTCCTGTCAAGAGTTAGCAGTTAATAACTTCTTGCCATGTTAACCTATGTGGCATGGGATTTACAATGGGAAAAATGACTTGGGCCATCTTTCCAACACAAGGGCTTATACAAACATATATTTTATAAGTACTCTACATATAGGCCCCCACCCCAGAAACACCTAGTGGAGACTTTAGGGGTTCTGAATATGTAAAGATATTGCAGATCCTCCCTCCACAATGCTCCTAGCATCAAAGTCGATTTTGGGCAGCACTTTATCACAACGTGGGAAGTGGAATGTTCAATTTTACTTAACCCAGGGCATATAAAACTCATTATATAAGGGTCCTCCTTATGAATACCTGATCCCCCATCCCTGGGACACATAGGGGAGACCCTGGAGGTACCTAAGATCCCCAAACATTTTAGGACAACCATTTGTAAGTGCCCCAAACACCAAAGTCGAGTTTGGGCACACTTTACTTTCTAAAAGCTGTCCTGCAACACAGGGCTACTTCTAAACTGACCTCAGGCTCAGCAGTGCACACATGCAAGTGTTGAAAAGGCTTCTGGCCTCTAAACTGCCATGCCCTATTATATGCTAGGGACATAGAGGCAGTTTCAGCCCCCCTGCCCTATTATGTAATAGGGCCTTATAGGTTAGGTCATGCCAATCATAGGGGTACCCCAACCCATAGTGTACCCAAGTGTATGTAGGTGTTTTCAAAGTATTAAAAATGTGTCTCTTTCAGCATAGCACTGGCCCTGGGCCTAGTTAGGCAGAGCCAAGGGTCTGTCAGAATCAGTTACTACCAGTATCAGTCAGCAAAAAGTTAGGTCGGGCCCAGAATGACTTTCCAACATAGTCCCCCCCCAAACGAAAGGTGATGGGTTACTAAGCTTCACCCTGGTAGTCCTCATCAGCTAAGTGGAAAAACCTGGAAAGTCCATCCGCATTTGCATGGGCAACCCTAGGTCTGTGTTCCACTGTAAAGTCCATTCCCTGTAGGGAAATGGACCACCTTAACAGCTTGGGATTCTCCCCTCTCATATGAATGAGCCATCTGAGAGGCCTGTTGTCAGTCTGAACATGAAAGTGAGTCCCAAACAAATATGGTCTCAACTTCTTCAGGGACCAAACCACAGAAAAAGCCTCTCTCGCTATGGCATGCCACCTTTGCCCTCTGTGAAGATGTCTCCTGCTAATAAAGGCAACTGGTTGATCAAGGCCCTTTTCATTTAGCTGTGACAGCACTGCCCCAATCCCTTGCTCTGAAGTATCTGTCTGAACCACAAATTATTTTGTGAAGTCAGGGGCATAGCAGCTTTCAGAGTGCCAAAAGCTTTCTGACACTCTGGGGTCCAATCCACTTTTTAGGGCCTCTTCTTAGAAGTGAGTTCTGTTAGGGGCCCCACCATGGTCCCATAAGTTTGAACACACCTTCTATAATACCCTGTTAGTCCAAGGAATGCCCTGACCTTAGTCTGGGTAACAGGAGCTGTCCAATCCAAAATAGTCTGGATTTTAGCTTGGAGAGGCTGTACATGGCCCCCACCTATCAGGTGGCCTAAGTACACCACAGAACTCTGCCCTATTTGGCACTTACTTGCCTTAATAGTCAAGCCTGCCAGTGGCATGGCCTGAAACACTTCCTTTAGGTGGCTTAAGTGAACTGTATATAGCTTTATCATCCAGGTAAGCCACACTGAACTGTTCCAACCCAGCCAAGACCCTGTTCACCAACCTTCGGAAGGTGGCAGGTGCATTCTTTAAACCAAAGGGCATTACCTTGAACTGATAATGTCCCTCTGGTGTAGAGAATGATGACCTCTCCTTTGCTCCATCAGTGAGGGCAATCGTCCAGTAACCTGAAGTCAAATCAAAAGTACTCAGGTACTTAGCAGCCCCTAACCTGTCAATGAGCTCATCAGCCCTAGGTATAGGGTGAGCATCACTCTTTGTGGCTGCATTCAATCCTCGGTAGTCCACACAGAACCTTAACTCCTTGGGTTCCCCCTGTGGATTAGGTTTGGGCACCAGCACAACTGGATTGGCCCATGGACTTTCTGACGGTTCAGTTATACCCCAATACCAGCATTTTAGCAACCTCAGCTTTAATGCTGGCTCTGACATGTTCAGACAACCTGTACAGTTTATTTTTGACAGGTAGGCTGTCCCCAGTGTCAATGTGGTGCACACACCACTCACTTGCTTACAGTCTCTGTAATGCTGGACTGTCAACTTGAGAGAGTGTACCACCCCCTCCACTGACCCATCTTGCACATTAGTGGAAAGGAGGTCGGGCACTGGCTCAGTTTCCTCCTCCACTCCCTCAACAGTGACCAGTAATATGGTCATATCTGCCCTGTCATGGTGGGGTTTCAATTTATGCTATGCAGGGCCCTATGAGGGTTCCTGGGGGGCCAATGTCAACCAAATAGGCAACCTCACCCTTCTTTTGTAAGATTGGATAGGGCCCACTCCACTTGTCATGGAGGACCCTGGGAGACACAGGCTCCAACTCCCACACCAGTTGTCCTGGAGTATACTCAGGCATGGTAGCCTTCTGATCATACCAGTGCTTCATGAGCTCCTGGCTGGCCTCCAGTTTCCTGTTTGCCTTGTACATGTACTCTGCCATTCTAGATCTCAGGCCTAGCACATAGTCAAGCACATTGTCCGTTGCTTATTTAAGAAGCTTCTCCAAAGACTCTCTCAGCAGGCTCAATGGCTCCCTCACAGGGTGTCCAAACAACAACTCAAAGGGACTGAAACCAACCCGTTTCTGTGGCACCTTCCTATAGGCAAACAGAAGACATGGGAGGAGAACATCCCATCTCCTCCTGAGTTTCTCTGACAACCCATTTATCATACCCTTAAGAGTTTGTTGAATCTCTCAACACGACCAATTGCTTGCGGGTGATAGGGAGTGGTGAACTTGTAGTTGACCCCACACTCATCCCACATGAGTGCCCCAAACACCAAAGTCGAGTTTGGGCACAATTTACTTCCTAAAAGCAGTCCTGCAACACAGGGCTACTTTTAAACTGACCTCGGGCTCAGCAGTGCACACATGCAAGTGCAGAAATGGCTGCTGGCCTCTAAACTGCCATGCACTATTATATGCTAGGGACATAGAGGTAGTTTCAATCCCCCTGCCCTATTATGTACCAGGGCCTTATAGGGTAGGTCATGCCAATCACACGCGTACCCCAACCCATAGTGTACCATAGTGAATGTAGGTATTTTCACTGTATTCTAAATGTGTCTCTTTCAGCATAGCACTGTCCCTGGGCCTGGTTAGGCAGAGCCCAGAGTCAGTTACCACCAGTACCAGTCAGCAAAAGTTTGGGGGGTGTCCAGGGCACAGGGTACTTTCCAACAAAAGCAACTCGGGTAAAGAGGAAAATGAAGGGCCACACATAATACTGTTTTTCATTAGGCTTTGAGATGGCTTCAGCAACTTGAGTGCAATTGGCCAAAGTGCTGTGCTTATCTGGCAGAACGAGATGGATTCTGACAAAAAAGAGAATTTACTGCAGGCAACAAAAGTGTGATAAGCAGTTATGGAGTTTAGTGGCAAGAGACTTGAGAGTCCCAGTTTCTTCGTTTCCCCAGCCCACACTACACTGAACTTTACCATCCCACTTGGGCTGTTTCTATATCTTCACCATGATCTCAGTCCCCAGCTGGTGTCTCATGCACTTTCATTAAGGGGAGAAGGCAGAGGGTGAATGTTCAAAAGAAAAAGCATGGAGAACTTCCAGAAGAAAATTTTTAATGCATTTCAGTTCCCATCTGATCTAACCCTCACCCTACAATATAGTAACATTGAAGGAACATAAAAAAGACTAGAGGGACAGGAAATACCGTGGAGAAATTCTGGGAGACTCCTTGTCAAGTAAAGGAAAGACTCAGCGCTTGATTCGCAAACTGACTTCTAACTTATACGTGTAATTTACAATTTTGAGTGTTTACTACATTTTGGTATTCACAAAAGTACGTATTTATTTAGTTATAAAATATTTTAATGACCTATTTTGAGTTAAAAAATAATTTAACAAATTGTATTTAAATCATTTAATTTATTTTGATTAATTCTGTACATCACTTTTGCTGATTATAAATGCACCTTTTTTCTTTAGCTGGGATTTTTTTTATATGATATATTTTTCATATAATATGTGTCCATTTATTAAAGTTTTAATTCAAAATTCATTTATTAGTGCTGTAGCATTTTTTTTTATTTGTTCTATGTTTAACATAAATATATAAAATAAATTGACATTAATACTTAACATAAAAATAGTTTTAAGATTTCTTTTCAAGTTAAATTAAAAAGAAATCACAATACTTTACCATGCGGAGACCTCCACCCCGAATGCGGAATCTCGCTATGGTAAAGTATAGGGGAAATTAGAAGAAAGATGCATGTACTCCTACTACAAATCGATGCTAGATTAGTGCAGATAAAACTCTTGAAATCTGACAAGTTCAAACCATTATTTGTTTTAAAACCTCCTCTGCTAGGGTAGCCACTTTGAAGTTTTATGTATACGTGTAATTTATTTGTTTACAGCTGATGAAGATAACCCTTTAAAATGGCACGTAAGAAACATTCTTGGCTTCAGCGTTTTACGTTCAGATGCATTGCAAAAATGGGGAAGGCTGGACAGAGTGTATGTTTTCAAGCACATGGCGGTAAAACATCATTTTGCAGTAACAAACTGTATGATTTTTCAAAATTACAGGATATGCAACTTCAAATTAATGTTTGGGAACTAAATCCCTTTTGAAAATCAGAAAGGGTTTTCTAACTAAAAAACAGGGTTTACGACTAATTTCGAATGGAATTAGGAGGGAATGGGAAAGTGCTGATCCTACATAATTGCGATTCAGAATGGAATTTATCAGTGGTGTCTCACCCAGTTCCAATCGCAGACCCTTGAAAAGTTACCCACACTTGGTTTTAACTGATTCACACAGGGGAACTAATCCTGGTTGGGCAGATTCCCCTTGGAGAATTGTGTCACTCGGCCTGAAGGGAGCGGCAGTGGGCCAGAGGTCCATTGCCTGCTCCTACCCCACCTTTATCTTCCTAAGCAGGATACATTTTTATTTAAAGCAGCACTCATTCTTTTACGGAACACTATCTGCTTTAAAAATAATGTTCGCTGTTTGGGAATACGAATGTATTGCTGTAGGTCTGCAGACCACCACCCACCCCTTGGTTGGTAGCCTGACTCTGGGATTCACAAACAGTAATCAGACTTATTAATATTCATAAGGCAGTTCATTCTGCAATGCTCTGTGAATAGGCATTTTGTGATCTATTTACTGCACAGGCCCCAAACGTCGGTGAACAATTAGCACCACTGTTTTCAACCTTCCTTTTTGATACATCTAGCCCATAGTGCTGTTTTTGTCTCAAGCACGATGGTATGGGTTGCATTTTTGAGTAATGAATTTCTGGTGACTGTCAAAGATTTCATCAGCATTTAGGGCCATTTGAGCCCTTGGAACGAAATGTAGCATGATCTGGCTTTTTCTGCTGGTTCTTTAACATATGTAAGATTTTCCTTTCAATATTAATTTACTTCTAGGCACAAGGAATATCACCTTAGTATCTAAAATTACTTGTTTATCCAGGCTTATCTCCCTGTACCTTCCATCTCACTAGTCTCTAACGCAGCCTACTCCTATTTGAATTATTCAGGGTCTATGCTATTGTCTTAACTATCACAAAATATTTTATTCACAACAGGGATTCCATAGTGATTTATTTTAATCTGTCTGGACTGGTGTCTAGGCTTGTTCTTACTGGCAGTCCTTGAGTGCAGAGAGGCGTGAAGCACTGGACAAGATAAAGCTGAAATATAAACTCTTTTAATGAAAACTATGAGGCCATAATAGTGGATTTTCAGATGTCAAGAGTCAGCTTGCAGATGCCATATTATAGATGTCTGAGATGCAAGATACCATCCTGTATCTGGGCCTTGGCAGGGTCTAAAAGACTATCAATCTAGCTCTGAAACACAGACCTCAACTGCAGCAGTCTTAAGGGAAGGAGGAGATGCCATTGTGCTCTCGGATCATTAAGCTCTGTAAGTATGCGATACTGAAAGGGCATGGGTGACTTTTAGAGAGGCTTCACCTGAAGGTGAGGCAATCATAGGTGCTGCATATGGTTCTGTAGTTCAATTTCTATTGAGGTTAATGTGCCCTCGCCTCCTCCGACTACATCCTCCTAGGAGACCTCAATTTCCACCTGGAGAACAACAGGGACAACAACACCACCACCCTGCTAGACAACCTCGCCAACCTCGGACTCAAGCAACTGGTCAACTCCCCCACCCACCTTGCTGGCCACACGCTTGACCCCGTCTTCTCCTCCAGCAAACACATCTCCTTCAGCCACACCACCGGACATCACTGGACCGACCACAGCTGCGTCCATTTCAACTTCAGGAAAACCACGACTCACCACCGCCCGAAACAAGCCCCCCGAAGATGCTGGAGCAAGATTACTACCGACCAGCTCACCACCTCCCTGAGCCAAAACCAACCCACCATCACTATGGACCCCAACATAGCGGCCCGCGACCTCACACAATGGATCACCAACTGCGCCGATGCCCTTGCACCACTGAAGAACCCTCCTAGCAACCCCGACAGCAACAAAGCCTCATGGTTCACCGACGATCTCAAAGACTCCAAGAAATCCTGCCATACCCTCGAAAGAGCTTGGCGTCACGACCAGTCAGCAGGAAACATGACTGTCCTCAAGCATGCCATCCACAAACACCACCAGCTGATCCGCACCATCAAAAGTACATCATTCAGAGAACGACTGGACAACAACACCCACAACAGTAACGAACTCTTCAGCCTCATTAAAGAGCTCTCCAACCCCAGCACCACCAACAACGACATCACGCCATCACAAGACCTCTGCGACTCACTCGCCACGTTCTTCCACCGCAAGATCGCCGATATACACAACAGCTTCAGCGCCCAGACCACGTACCCGTCCACCGAACCAACGCCCCCCACCACCACCCTCCGCGCCTGGAACCCCATCAGCACGGAAGACACCACCCACGTAATGAACACCATCCAATCCGGCTCCCCAGCCGACCCCTGCCCACACCACATCTTCAACAAAGCCGACTCCATCATCGCCCCCCACCTCCGGAACATCATCAACAACTCCTTCGCAGGTGCCACCTTCACGGAAAGCTGGAAGCATGCGGAGATCAGCGCCTTCCTGAAGAAACCCACCGCGGACCCCACAGACCTCAAGAACTTCCGCCCCATCTCGCTCCTCCCCTTCCCCGCTAAAGTCATCGAGAAGACCGTCAACACTCAGCTGACCGCTTTCCTCGAGACGAACGGCTCCCTCGACCCGTCACAGTCCGGATATCGAGCGAACCACAGCACCGAGACCGCCCTCATCGCAGCCACCGACGACATCAGGTCCCTGCTGGACAACGGTGAGACTGCTGCCCTCATCCTCCTCGATCTGTCGGCCACATTCGACACTGTCTGCCACCGCACCCTGACAACCCGCCTCCCCCACGCCCTCAAGGAAAGGCCCTGGAGTGGCTCACCTCCTTCCTCTCCGACAGAACCCAGAGAGTTCGCCTCCCGCCCTTCCGCGCAGCGGCCACCAAGATCATCTGCGGCGTTCCTCAAGGATCCTCGCTCAGCCCCACCCTCTTCAATGTCTACATGAGCCCCCTCGCAGCCATCGCATGCAAACACAACTTCAACATCATCTCCTATGCCGACGACACCCAACTGATCCTCTCCCTCACCAACGACCCCGCCAGAGCCAGCTTCCAGGAGGGTATGAAAGACATCGCGGAATGGATGAAGCTCAGCCGTCTGAAGCTGAACTCAGACAAGACGGAAGTCCTCATCCTTGGACCATCCCCCTCCGCCTGGGACGACTCCTGGTGGCCCCCTGCTCTGGGCGCCGCCCCCAAGCCCACAGACCACGCACGCAACCTGGGCTTCATCCTTGACTCCTCCCTCACGATGACCAAGCAAGTCAACGCCGTTACTTCTTCCTGCTTCAACACCCTCCGCATGCTCCGTAAGATCTTCCGATGGATCCCCACTGAAACCAGGAAGATAGTCACCCAGGCCCTCGTCACCAGCCGACTGGACTACGGGAACACCCTCTACGCCGGGACCACTGCCAAACTACAGAAAAGACTCCAGCGCATACAGAACGCATCGGCACGACTCATCCTGGACATCCCTCGACACAGCCACATCTCAGCACACCTGAGAGACCTGCACTGGCTCCCCGTCAGCAAGAGGATCACCTTCAGACTCCTCACCCACGCACACAAGGCGCTCCATGACATGGGCCCCGAATACCTCAAAACCCGCCTCACCTTCTACACACCCTCCCACCAGCTCCACTCCGCCACCCTCTCCCTCGCCACCGTCCCACGGATTCGCAGATCCACCACCGGAGGAAGATCTTTCTCCTACCTGGCGGCCAAGACATGGAACTCCCTCCCCACCCACCTGTGACTGACCCAGGACCATCTCTCCTTCAAATATGCCCCAGAGTCCGTTGGAGGTCTAGTGAGGGTCATGGTGCATGGAGGTTCCATCCCTACCTATGCTTCCTCCATGGGCGGGGTTAGAGCGTCTGTCTTGCCATTTCGATAACCTGGTTTGTAGATAAGCTGATAATCAAATCGTGAAAATAATAATGACAAGCTAGCATGTCTTCCAATACATTTTTTTGATAAACAAGTTTTTATTGTTTTAGGTTGTACAACATAAGAAACTTTCGGGCCCTTCGAACCACCACCACACAGCAATACAGCATGAAACGCACCGTAGTCCCGCCCTCCCCCTGAAACCCCCCCCTCCCCCATCCCCCCCGTCTTCTAAACAGCCTTTTCATGGTATGTTGCCCAGCCATTTCCCCCAGACTTTTCGGTACTTCTTGGGGCAAACCCGTGCCCGGTAAAGAGTTCGTTCCTGCGCCGCACACCAATCCACCCCGGTGCTCCACTTGGCCAAGCTAGGCGGTTGTGGCTGTTTCCACGCCGCTGCAATGACTCGCTTCGCTACCATTAAGGCCGTAGTGAGGAATAACTTCTCCGGGCGTGTGCCATCCAGGCCGTCAGTGATGCCCAGTAGGGTGTGTCTAGGGTCATGTGGCACCTCCCACCCCAGGACCTCTGTGAGTTCGGACTCTATGCCCCTCCAGTACCCCTCCAGTTCCGGGCAAGACCACACCATGTGAATGAAGTCAGCCGGCTCAAAGCCACAACGGGGACAATCCGCGTCGGCGGAGAGGCCCGCGCGGTGTAGTCGAGCCGGTGTGAGATAAGCGTTATGCAAGTAGTAAATTTGGATAAGCCGCAATTTGGCGGAGGCCGTCACCAGTTGGGGGGCCATAAGGGCATCCCGCCAGTCGGCCTCATCCAAGGGACCCACCCACCCCTCCCATCGTTCCTTAAGGCCTTCCAGGGATGTAGGGGTGCGGTTGATGAGGGAGCGGTAGATCCTGGAAATGCCCCCCCTCCCCAGGTTACCCATCATGACGTGAGCCTCCGGGGGGCTGTGGTCCGGCAGTCTAACATCCAGTGGGGTGTAGGTGCGTATGGCATGGCGTATTTGAAGGTATTTATAGAATTGGGAGGAGTGGAGGGAGAAGCGCGCCTGCAGCTCCGAATAGGAGCACATACGCCCCCCCCCGCCAGACATCTCCCAGCTGGTAAATGCCGAGTAGGTCCCACGATTTAAAGCCCTCTAGCTCCGCAACCTCCCGCAACCATGTCCCATGCCACAGGGGAGTGACGCGGGTCAGCCTCCCAGTCCATCGGGTGTGGCGGAGCGCCGCTCGCCAGGCCAGGAATATTGCTTTGGTAATATCCGGGCAGGAGGCGGGGATGGATGCGCAATACAGGCGAAACCCAGGTCCCCCAGTTCCACCCTGTAGGCCGGGTCGGACCACCCCCCCCAAACCAGTCATGAATGACCAGGAGGCGGGTGGCCAGGTAGTAGAGGTAGAGATTGGACATGCCCAAACACCCATCAAAGGTGGGCTGGCGGCATAACGATAGAGCCAACCGTGGCCTCCCACCACCCCAAAGAAATCTCGTCGCCATCCCGTCAAGCTCACGAAACCAAGGTCTTGGAAAGGAGAGGGGAGTGTTTTGCAGCACATACAGGAACCGGGGAAGAATCATCATTTTGTAGAGGGCCACCCTCCCCAGCGGATTGAGGGGTAGTGATTGCCATCTCGCCAGGTCCGCCTTGGCTTTCTTAACCAGGGGGGTCACGTTAAGCGCCCAGCTCAGTTCCGGGAGAAGGGAGACCCAGATGCCCAGATATTTGAAGGACAACCGGCGGAGGGGAATAGTATCCTGCCATTCGAAACATTCCCGGGAGGGGTGCAAAGGAACCAGAACCGATTTCCGCGAGTTTAAATACAGACCAGATGCTCGGCCAAAGCGGCCCAAGATGTACATTGCACGAGGTCCGGAGAGCACCGGATTTCCAAGGTACAGCAGGACGTCGTCCGCATAGAGGGTGATTTTGTCAGCCTCTAGGCCCGGCCACTCCCAGCCCTGAAGGAGAGGGTCAGTTCTGATCAGGGCAGCAAGGGGTTCCATCGCAAGCGCGAAGAGAAGGGGCGACAGCGGGCATCCCTGCCGTGTCCCCCGACCGATCCGAAATGGCCCCGACAGTGCCCCATTGACCAATACCCTGGCATGGGGGCGGGCGTAGAGGACCCGCACCATTCCCAGGAACTTAGGGCCGAAACCCATGTGGGTCAGGACGTCAAACAAGTAGGCCCACCCCACCGAGTCGAAAGCTTTTTCGAAATCGGCAAGCAGGAGAGCGAGGTATGGAGTTAAACGGTGGCGGTGAGCCAGGGCCACGTGGAGGCGGCGTAGACAATGGCGAGTGCCCCGATCGGGCATAAAGCCACATTGGTCCGGATGGACCAGGCTCGATAAAAGGGGCCGGAGCCGTTGGGCCAGGACAGCCGCGTAGAGCTTCATGTCGGTGTTAATAAGAGAGATCGGTCGGTAAGCCGCTCTGTCAGTGGGCAGCGGCGTAGACTTGGGCAGAACCACAATCGTGGCCATGTCGGCTTCCGGGGGGAAGGAGCCTTTCTTAATCGCCTCTGCATAGAGATCTCGCAACCTCGGGACCAGGCTATCTTTATAGGTGGCATAGAATTCCTGAGGGAAGCCGTCGGGTCCCGGGGTCTTCCCAGCGTACGTACGCCCTATCGCTTCCCCAATTTCTTCAAGGGAAATGGGGGCCTCCAGGCTCTCCCATTCACCTGGCCTAAGCCGGGTGAGTCGCACGTTACTAGTCGCGAGCAGAGTGGCCAGGGAAAGGTCCGGTGCCCGTGCCCGGTAGAGCTGAGAATAAAACTGGGCGAAAGCTTCCGCTATCGCCACGGAAGAAGACTGGAGCACGCCGTCGGAGTCGGCAATCCCCGCAATGATGCGCGACGTCCTGGGATAGGTGGCCAGGTGATGTAGCAATGCGCCATTCTTATCGCCCCATCCATACACCCTCGCTAGCGAAGACTGCCAGAGAAACTTGGCCGCTTCAAGTGATCGTTGACGAATCTCCTCGCGAAGGAGCCGCAGCTGCCGGTTCCCGGCTGGGTAGCCGAGCTCAGAGAGAGATTGCTCCAGCCGCAGCACCCGGGCCTCACAGGCGGTGAGTTGCTGCAGCTGCGTCTGGCGTTGCCGCACCACGTGCGCCCTGGCAGCGCCTCTAATGGTCGCCTTGCAGGCCTCCCAAAGGGTGCACGCCGAGGAGACCGAACCCTCGTTGGTGCAGTAGTACTGGGTCAGCTCGGTTCCCACCGTCTTACGAAGTGTCTTGTCCTGGAGGAACCAAGCGTTAAAGCGCCACATCGGTCGGGCCGTACGGGGTGGAGGGCCCAGACCCAGGAGGACCGGAGAGTGATCCGAGATCCCCCTGGGGAGGATACGGACATCTTGGATGCCCACGCAATCGGCGGGGGGGGACGAAAATCGCGTCAATACGCGCGTGGGAGTGATGGGCGGCCGAGGTGTGGGTGTATTGACGTGTGTGAGGATGCCAAGTCCTCCAGGCGTCGCATAGGCCCTGAGCCTCTGCCCAACCCACCAGTTGCCGACAAGTCCAGCTGAGGGGCCGAGACGGCATTGAAATCCCCTCCAAGCACAGCAGTACCTAGAGGGAAGATTGCCAGCAGAGATGCAGCGTGAGATAAAGCCTGCAACAGTCTGGAGGGTGGTGCATAGAGAGACAGAAAGCTGATCGGCCTACCCTCGAGTGTGCCGCAGATGGCAATCCCCGTTCCATGAGGGTCATGGGTCGCCTGCGTAAGGACAAAGGGGAGGGAGTGGCGCAGCAGGATGGCAACCCCGCGGGAGCCACGGGAGAACAGAGATGTTTTAAGGCATGGGCAAAGTGGGCTCTGGCCCAGGGCCCCAGCCTTTTAAGGGGCCCCCTCATAGAGCTAGCTCTTTTCTGCAGAGTCTTGTCCTGGCGACCTTGAGTAATGCTTGGATCGTAAATTCAAAGCTGTTCTAAACAGGAGCCCCCAAAATAAGTTTGGCCCAGGGCCCCCAAAATCCTTAAAATGTCCCTGCGGGAGAACCCAGAGTGCCACACCTGATCGTACCCGTAGAGTGCCAGAAAGGGACATCTCTCACCGAGGAGGTGGGTTTCTTGAAGCATGAACACGTCTACCCCTGCACGCTGGGCATATTTAAGGACTGCGGCGCGCTTGAGCCTATCCAACAGGCCGTTCACGTTCTAGGACAGGATGCGCAGCTCGGCCTTGGGGGCTAGGTCATCCATGGAAGCGGTGGACGTGAGTCACGCTGGATGTGGAACGACCAGAGGGGCGCCGGGAGTACACCGAACGGTGCGAGCGCGCAGGGAGGGGACGAGGAGCATGTGATCCCCAGGGGGATGAAGAATCTCATACTGGAGGAAGCCAATGAAGGACGGCGGAGAGCGAGCGCCAGCGCCAGCGGAGTGCGTGTCAGTGTCTGTGTGGAGCCACGTAGTGGCACTCGCAGGGTGCTGCTGTGTGATGGGCCCAGTAAGAAGCAAACCCAAACTAAAAAGAACACCCTCCCAAGGAGGAACAACCAACTAACACCCACCCCCGACCCCCCACCCTACACTTCGAGAAAGGAAGCATCTGTCACTCTAACTTTAACTGACAACTACAAGGCCCCAAGCAGGAGCGCTCAGGTGTAAAGAGCGTGGTGGACCCCTCCTGAAGTACGGATGTAAGTGTTCTGTCCTAGGTTACTACAGAAGAGCGGGAAACCGCTGAGTCTGCTGCCCCCGCAGCGGGACCAGATCGTCGACCCCCCCTGCCAATGCAGAGCATGAAGAAAAGTCACATGGCGGGGCTGCGGGAGAGGTCGGAAAGGTCTATATGCGTGTTGAGGGGGGTCGGAGATTGATCCGGCAGGGGCGATGGGCGGCGGTGAGATCCCCCAGCTGCTTGAGAGGACGTCCCGGATGAGGCGGATGAGTCTCTCGGTCCCCTCCCCGACACACTCGCAGATCGTGTCCCAGCTGCCGCCGCGCCTCGGCGCCGCCGGGATTGCGTGCGCCTCCTGCGTCGGGGTCGCGGAAGCCTGGCTGCATCCTGGTCCTGAGGCAGTTTGACGGGCGACACCCGCCCGGGCTGGCGCAAAGGTCTTTCTTCGGTGAGCCAGGTCCATGCCACCCGGGGAGTGTCAAAAAATAGAGTCTTGCCCTGGAAAACAACGCGGAGGCGGGCCGGGAACTGAAGTTGGTAGCTGAGGCCCATGGAGCACATCTTTTGTTTCACCTCCATGTAAGAGCGGCGTTGTTCCTGGACCTCCCAGGTGTAATCCGGGAAGATCATTATGGTGTGGTTGTTAAAGGACAAGGGGGCTTGCACCCGCACCTCCCGCAGAATAGCGTCTATGTCTCTGAAGTTGAGGATCCGCAAAAGGAAGAGGTGCGGGGGGGGCCCCCACCGGAGGTTTGGCAGCCAATGACCGGTGTGCTCTCTCCACCACGAACCAGGTTGACAAGCTGGCCGCCGGCATCCAAGATTTGAACCACGCGTCCAGGAAGTCGTCGGTGCCACCAGACTCGACCCCCTCCGGAAAGCCCACCAGGCGAAGGTTGTTGCGGCGGGCTCGGTTTTCGGCGTCCTCTGCCCGCCGATGCAGCTCCTTGGAATGGGTCGTAAGCTCCTGGACTTGGTCTTGAAGCTGTCGGATGTCATCCTCCGACGTCGAGATCCGCGACTCCGTCTCCGTGATGCGGGCCGTGGCGTTGCAGAGATCCTGCCGCAAGAGTGTAACGTCCATCTTCACCTCCCCGACCATCCCCTCCAGGGACGTGCGGGAGGCGCTGATGGCCTGCAAGATGACGGCTAGGTCTTTGTTAGGAGCCGGTGCCGCCTCTCCGCCCGCACCCGGTGGGTCCAGGTTCGTAAATTGGTCGATTTTGGTTTGGTGGGACGTGGTTGCCGGCTTGGTGCCCCTGTCCTTGCCCATGGCGGCGTCCGGGATGTATGCGCCGGTCCCTAGGCTTGGCACGGCGGACCGCCTGCCAGTCACGCCCGTCAGTCAATTAGCCGGCCAGTGCAGGGCCAGGGACCGAAGGGTTGGGAAGAGAGGAAGGATAGAGGCACGTCTGTCCCCCAGCCGGGGGAGGCCAGGAGTCCGTCGGGTACGCCTCTTCCCCACTCCGATCCGGGCCGGGCCGCCCTCTCACCTCACAACGGCCACCCTGGCGCGACCCACACTCGTAGACGTCGCCAGTTGAGGCGTATTCCCAGGTCCGCCACACCACTGTCGCCCGCGTTGGGCCTGCAGGCTCATCACATACAGTGGGGCCACCCCGCACTCGCCTCCGGTCCTGGACCGACCGCAGGACCCCTCCGGGGGTAGGGCCAGGACGTCACCGCCCGGCCGGCAGCAGAGATGGAAGCCCCCGGTCCGGTCAGGCCGGGCAAAACCCGGGGGGAATGGCGCGCCCCCCTCTCGTCGGCGGCAACTCCCAGCCGGTAGTATAGGGTGGGGATGGGCTCCACCGTCAGCAAGTCCAGACACAAGCTCCCACGCCGGCCGCCTCTGCCTGTGCCCACAAAGCACCTTCACCCCTCGCAGTGCGTCCACTCTCGGGGCCCATCAGGATGCCGCCGCCCGGCCGGTCGCCCGGACAGAGGCTCCCCCGCCCGACACCTGAGACAGGGTGAGGGGAGACCAGGGGGGGTCGTCGTCACTCACCGGCGTGAGCCCCCAGCCGGCGCTGCAGAGGAGAAATGGGCACCAGTCCCAGCAAGGCCAGATGTGGCCGCCCGCACAGGCCTGTGCCACTCGGTCTGGTCCGCCCTCGCTGCAGGGCCCCCTGCAGGTCCCCGGCCTCCGCCCCGTGCCAGCTCCGGGAGCGCCCCACCAATCGTCACCCTCTTCAGCGCACTGGTGGTCCGTGGAGGACAGGGGTTCGCCCCCTCGGGTCCCGCGATGGGCGGCAGGCCGCCGCCAGCCACACGGCCTTCGCTCCTCTCAGGGCGCCGCGGGACTCGCGTAGCGCACAACGCCGGCCTCAGAACCAGCCAGCCGTGTCCCTCACGCCGTCGCGGTGAATGGGCACCAGCACTCAGCCCAGGGTGCGGGAAATCGCCTGAAAGCAGCACCGAGTGTGGCGCAGCAGCCCCGCTGCGGATGGTGACCTTCGGATCGCTGCTAGGACAGCGAGACACGGATGGAGATCGGATGCGAGGGGTCAAGCATCAGGAGCCTCACATCGGTGCGGCCATCTTGGTTAGCGCCACCTAGCGCTCTCCCTCTTCCAATACATTTTATAGAGGTTAAGTACTACAAATTCTTATGGTCAGTTTGCACTGTGATCTTGTGAGACTTCCCTTCCAAATAATGCCTGTAGTGTCCAAAGGCTTCCTTGACTACTACAATTTCTTGATCGGACATGGTACGATCATGTTTTATACTGGATAAAGTTTTTTAATAAAATGTAAGATGATGGAAAGCCTCTGATTTGGTTTATGATTGCAATAACACTACTTTATTACCATATTGATGTCATAGATCTTGAGGTAGATCACTAACATTTCTTGGCGCTTCAGCATGGAGCCAGCTCTTGTTGGAGCTATGCTCTGTTAGTAACTCACTGCTTTTCAGGAAGAAATTGAAAACCTGGCTCTTTGTGCTAGTCTAATGTCCACCCGACTGACCTTACTACGTTTGCGCCAGGACACTCATGGGAGTAGCTGTGCACATTAAAATTTGTTTGTCATATTATATCATATGATGGGTGTCTGTGTCAACAATACATTGGACATTTGCCTGTATGCCTCAAAATTGGTTCAGACTTGAAGGCAGCCTTTAACCTCTGAAAGGCCAATTCTTGCTTTCCTCTCTTATGAAACAGTTGCTTCTTCTTATTGAGATGAGAAATTGGTGCTACGATAGTTGAACATTTTTGTATAAAATACGTACAGACATTTGCAAATCCTACTGATCTTTGTATCATCATAATATTCGATGTACAGGGCAATTTGAGGATGACTTTCACCTTCTGAAAAGCCACTCCAATTCCCTCACTAGAAATGTGAAAGCATCGCAATTATATTTCTGTAGCTTCAAACATAAACTTGACACCTTTGATATACAGGGACTATTGTTTCAGTCTTTTCAGTACTTCTCTGACCTGAGCTTGCTGTTGCTGCAGAATATCTGGATTCCATCCAAGTAGAACACAGTGAAGGTATCCAACAGATCGCAGGAGATGTCATTCACAAAAAGCTGTAATGGAGCTGTAATATTACATACGCCAAAGGGCAACACCAAATATTTATAGTGTCCTTACTTTGTATTGAACGTCATCTTCCATTCATTTCCTTCTTTAGACAACTGTACACCCTTATCAAATTAAACTATGAAAATATCTTTACTGTCTTGATCTGGTCTAATAAGGCAGAGATAAGCTGAATGGGGTATTGTTTGTGAATTGTGATCTTGCTCAGGTTGAGATAAACAATATCGGGCATAATGGTACTCACCATTACCCTACGGAATAAAGAATATTGGGGCCCCCGCTGGTGAGGTGGAATGCCAAATATATTGTTTTTCCAGATTGTCCATAAGATATTGTCCTAACACTTTATCCTCCTTCAGGATCAATGGATACATTCTTCTATTTGGAATAGCCGCATCCTACAATCATACTTCTGATGGGGAGGTAATGTACCTGCCCTCTTCTTAAATCCAGGAAACTCTGTAAACAGCTGGAATCCCATCATCATTTTAGCTCCTTCTTGTTTTGAGGCTTTGAGGGATGCTTCAACGATGAACATATCAGAGTTAGGGACGTATCTTTGGTGGTTTCTAAAAATAACAGTTCTTATGGCAACTAACTGAAAGAAGGTCAGAGATGACTGTGATCAGTCTTTGGCAGGTGTGTATAATCTCTTTGACCACAAAAGAGAGAGGAGAACTTTTCTTCAGGTACAACCAATCCTTTACATTGGTTCTTCCTCACTTTTGGGAGAAGCAGGTGTGATGGGCGATGAGGGAACACACATCTTTTGCCATTGCCCTCATCTGTCTGACCTTATCCCCTTCTGCTGTGCATCAATGTGTTATATTAAACCAAACAGGGCAGTTGTAGTCATGGGCTAGTTGACTGCTAAGATCATCTTTTAATTCCTTTTAGCCCAGGCCGAAGGCGGCAACTGCCATTTTATCCATCTATGCTACTTCAGTTACTAGCTGTTGCAAAAGGACTAACATAGGCTCATGTTCTACGTTTCAAGAACATTTGGTGGTCTGTTTCTTCACAAAAAATTGCTTTGAACTGGGTCCACAATTGGTTTTAACTGGATAATCCAGGCCTTTTATGAACTTTAAGTGGTATGCCCAGGCCAGAGGATCCTTGATTAAATATGTTAAGCAAAGGCAACATTAGTGTTATCCGTGGTAAACGGTAAGGTCTGGGTAGAAAATGTAATTGACATTGAGTCAGAAAACATTTAAATATTACAGAGTCAGCGTATTTCTCAGGTGGGGCTAACAATGGGTGTGAATAAGTAGACAGAATGTTACTAGAGTTAATGGAAGCTCCATCCTCCATCTGGTGGCTGAGCCTCCTAAGCCGCTAACAAGAATTTGTTGCTTAGACCTGGTAATCCTCTATTCCTCTGTCATACCACAGCCCCTCACCTAGGTCCTGATTCACAAAAGTAAACTTAGACCAAAAGTCTAAGTTTAGACCTGAAGTATAAGTTTAGATTTAAAGTCTAAGTTTACTGCTAGTAAAGTTAAACTTTTGGTCTAAGTTAGACTTTTGGTATAAACTTAGATGAGACGTCTAACGTTAGTAGTTGTAAAGTTAGAGGTCATCACTGAGCCCGACCCTCTTCAACATCTACATGGCCCCCCTCACAGCCATCGTCCGACAACACGGCCTCAACATCGTATCCTATGCCGACGACACCCAGCTCATCCTCTCTCTCACCAAAGACCCCACCACTGCCAAACTCAACTTCCAGAAAGGATTACAAGATGCTGCAGTCTGGATGACCAACAGCTGCCTGAAGCTCAACGCCGAGAAGACAGAAGACCTCGTCCTCTGAACCACTCCTTCAGCATGGTTCAGCACCTGGTGGCCAACCGCCCTCGGAAGCCCACCTGCCCCCACGGTCCACGCTAAAAACATTGGCATCGTACTCGACTCATCACTCACCATGAACCAGCAGGTCAATGCCATCACCTCCAGCTGCTTTAACACCCTCTTCATCCTCCGCAAGACCTTCAAATGGATCCACCCCGAGTCAAGGAAGACAGTCACCCATGCACTCATCACCAGCAGACTAGACTATGGAAACGCACTCTGCACCGGCATCAACAAGTCCCTACTCCACAAACTCCAGACAATACATAACCCTTCTGCCAGACTCGTCCTCGGCATCCTCCGGCACAAACACATCAGCCAACACCTACGTGGCCTCCACTAGCACGTCGTGGAGAAAAGACTCACCTTCAAAATCCTCACTCACGCCTACAAATGCCTGCACAATATCGGACCCAAACACCTCAATGACACAATCAACTTCCACGTACCCAAAATAAACCTTCGATCTTCCAACCTCCCACTGGCCAAAACCACGTGCATCCACAGAGCCAGAGCAGGCGGAAGATCCTTCTCTGCAGCCAAGACCTGGAACGAGCTACCAGCAGACATCTTTGATTGAAGTTAGACTTTTGGTCTAAACGTCGACCTAAAGTCTAACTTTACTACTAGTAAACGTAGACTTGTGGTCTACGTTTGGACCAAAACTCCAACTTAGACCAAAAGTCTAACTTTAGTAGTAGTAAAGTTAGACTTTTTGTCTAAGTTAGACTTTTGGTCTCAACTTAGACCAAAAGTCTAACTTTAGTAGTAGTAAAGTTAGACTTTAGGTCTAAACTTAGAGTTTAGGTCTAAACTTAGACTTTTGGTCTAAGGTTAGTTTTGTGAATCAGGCCCCTAGTGATTAAGCCTTCAGGAGGATCCTCTCACAAGAGATTCAACTCCGGCCCACACTCTTGTTACAGCGGCCAAGCAAGTGACCAGCCCGATCTTGGAAAATGCACTGTCCCCGAGGGGGCTTACGCATCTCTCAGTTATTATGAGTAGGCGGGCACCAGCAGCAGCAAGTCCTGATGACCCTCCAGTTGTCCTGTGAATCCTTCTTGATCTGCTCTTCAGCTTCTAGTTGCATCCAGAGAATGGCATCAAGGAGGTATGCCACAGCTCCAAGCCATTACATCCACTTAGGAGCATAGACCTCTTGGCCCCGTCTTTCCATTTGAGAGTCCAATAGGAGGCAGGAAGAGAGGAGATCTTTCAATACAATCTTCAGCCTGTTGACTCACCAAAGGTGTTCTTCTGCTGGATGGATCTTTAAGGCTCCAATTCTACAATCTGCTCCACTGATCATGCTTCCATGTTTTGAAAATAAGTTTCCAACCCTGTCATTGTATTCACGACTTTGCAAATTTTTCTGAAGATAATAAAAAGCTTAGCAGTTATTTTTTGATGGTCCTTTGTCGGACAATCAGGATTTCACCTGTTCACTGGGACCTCTGTTAACCCAGTAAGGCCCTTTGCTTGGTCTTAGCCATGGCTACGAGTTTCTGCTTGACCTATAGAAATCACAATGTTTTGCCAAAGACATTCATTTAGAATTTTGCAGGCTAGCAGTTCAGCAGACCAGTAACCAGACCAAAGAATTTAGAGCTCTTGGTCTGCTTGTTAAGTAAATTCGTAGAAATTGCTTCTGCTGACATGAGGGGATCACATTTGGCATAAATGCCCAATGATAATTGAGCTACTTTAAAAACAAAAAAAAGCCAAAAGCAGAGATTTCTTTTTTTTTTTTTTTTTAAACAAAATCATCTATCTGGTTGATATGATGGGAAACCCTTCTCAACACTTTAGGATTAGTGTTCTTTTTTTCCTGCTGGAGGCCACCATACACAAAGCAGGAGCTGGAAAAAAATGGGGTTGGAAGCACAGTCTTAAAAAAAAGGACATAGAAATTACAGAGCCATGGAGCCAGCGGTTCTCGGTTAAATAACCTGCTTACAAAGCTGTACTTAACAGCAGAGATTGCTGAAGCTCCGATATTAAAAACTCAGCAGTTCCCCTGCCTCTAAATGAGTTGGCAGAATGATAGAGGATGGAAGAACATCTTCTGAAGTGCTGATAGTGGGTTTCTCTAAGTGACCCCCTAACAACTGCATGAAAGCAGCCAGCCTTTGTCCAGCCATGACAACGGATATTCACTTTTACTGTCACAATACTTCAACAGAGTATTAAAGTGGAACAAAGCATAAAGGAGTGACAAAAGCAGACGAAAATAAATGACTGACAACATCAAATATTCATACAGCATTACATATTTTGGATTTCTTTCTTGATCTTCACTGTGAACGTCTAAGGCATCAGAAAGGTCTTTTCTGTGCAAAACAATAGTGAATCATACAGAATTCTATATTCATTTTGTTATGTTAGTTTTTTTAACACATATAGCAGGACATTCTGTCACCATAGCATTTGTGGAATTTTGGATACATATATGTCAATCAGAGAGAGAGAGAGATTGATATCACAACAAGAGTGGGGCTGAAGTTGTTCCCGTTGACACATTGACCCTGAAGTATGAAATATCCAGTTTGTTCGAGAAAGTAGAACTTTTTACAGTGTATGCAAAAGTGTAGTTAAAGTGAGCAATATATGTACAGAAATGGAAGAAAACACTGAGCGTGTTAGCAAGTTGGTGTTATGTGAATGATAGTGTCAAACATTAATGACCTAAGTGTGTAATTAGTATTGGAAAATATCAGGTTGAGGTCATGGTACATTCTGGTTTACTTAAAGCAATTCCTTCTGAGAATATATATGGGAAGAAATAAGAGAATATCTCTTTGACAATCTCCGATGTTAAAGCAAAAGCTTTTGGAGAATTTGACATTTTCATGTTTGGGTTCTTCATGGATAAATCGGTTATTGAGCTAAGGGGAATTTACACTAAAATGAATGTGGCAATGAATGGCAGGGGCGTGTTAGGATTGCAGGATCAGGCCTAATTAGAATTGGGTCGTATTACATTAGAGCATATACCTTTATTCAGAGTACAAGTGGAAATTGAATGTGTTTTCCATTCAGAAGTTGCTTGTCTGTGTGGAGTGGAGCACAGTATTAAGTTGCAGCCAAATGTTAAACTTATTGCACACAAATAATTAAAAGTACCTTTGATGGTTAGGCAAGATCTTAAAATTCACTTGGAAAAGTTGTGTAATGAAAGAATCATTGCTCCTACTGAAACAGGAGAATGGATTTCCACAATCGCTAAAAACAGATCAGGTGCGATCCATTTGTGTGCAATACTCCTCTTGCTTGATAAAAATATGATGGTGCAATGGCACCCTTTCCACGAGTTTGTGAAATGCTTGATGCCACAGTAAAATCCAAATACATTACAATTCGGGATTTAAGATCTACTTACCATCAGGTCTCACTTTGTAAGGACTCCTAAAGTCATACAACTTTTATCACACCATTTGGTATTTATAAGTATTTGCGACTTCCTTTTGCTTGGGCTTCAGGTGCAAGCGTGTTTCATAAATTGATGGACACTGCTTTTAGTGGCATAGGTGAGGTACAGTCATTTCAAGATCACATTTTGATCCATTCTTCTTGTACATAGGCACTTTATGAGGTATTGAAGAAGGGTTTGGAAATATTCAGGGGAAAAGGAATGATAGTTAAAAAATAGAAATGCATATGTTTCATAAATTCAGTGGAATATTTGGGACATGTGATCTAGTTCGTTGATATTAAACCTAAAAATGACTTGGTAAAGGCCATTAAGGATGTTCCTCCATTAGGAAATAAAGATGCACTTCTATATTTTTTGGGGAGAAAGCTGTCTTTCCCACAGGGCAAAGGCGTTTCGGCGACCTAACAACAGTCCGCACTATTATGTTCTGAAGTACATATGCTGTCTTGAAACGCATGTTACTCAGATTTCAAATACATGCATTTAACATGTTAAGATGCACACTGCTGATTGGGCTTGAAAATTAAAGAACCATTATGTTGGGATGCTCCACAAAACCTGACCTGGGTGTCTTCTCACATCGAACCGCTACTTTTTCGTTATATAAATCCTCTGTTGATATTCCACGTCTTCAGTTCCAGCCATGATTTACCAACCGGGAGCAACAAAAGCTCACAGTGTAAATACTAGTTGGCTTCAGAGTTGAAAATGACCCTGGTGAACCCCTTTGGGAGCAACTCTGCCAAATCTGTGATATGAATGGAGCACACAAGATGACCAAGTGTGATGATTACACCAAGCTTTATTCCGCTAGCTAGATGGTGGTCACAGAAGTGCAGCTGGACAACACTAGGTAATTCTTACGCCTGAATTAACAGATTGAAACACATGCAACAAGCTCCTACGGAACACATACACTAGAGGTTTTTAGAACAAAGCTAAAATAAACATTCCGATACATAACACTCTAGCTTAATTTAAAGACTATGCCAACACTAGGAGAAAGGCTGCTGGACAAGACAACTTTAGAATCCTGCAATTTCCGGTGCAGGAGGCTAAATAGGTAGATGAAAATGCTTCTCATATCTACTGCTACAAGTTTGAGATATAAAGAATTCCCGAAAAACATTCTTTATATTTCAGTGTATTGCAGGGCTATGAACAATGTTTCATAATTCATGATGCGCAGCAATTTTCAGTGTTTTCTTTTAATTTAATGCCTCGCTGTTCAAATAAGCATGAATGGGAACAATTGCTTATTTATTGTTTAACTTTTTAAGCAGATTCTCTCTTTGCTGGACTAAACACCCTTCGCATTAGAAAGGGGTTCTATGTGAAACACTGGCCATGCCCTTCCGATTTTCGAACTGTAAAAATGTTTTGTATTTAACCAGCAGAGAAATACTATTTTTTTAATGTTTTTGTGTATTCAGATGTATATGCAGTCCGTATTTTACTGTGAGGTAGCAAACAATACTAGAGTGTGGGATGAATATAATACAAACAGCACTTGAACAGGCACAAAATACTACAGAAAGAGCGAGGGAATTATTGGAGCTTATTCCTTTGACTAACAAACAGAATTATTTTCGATTTGTGCTGGAGCTGGGCTTGAGTCCAATGTTAAATCGATTTTTTTATCTAGTCCAACAATTAAGCAAAATATTCTGGTGCATGATTAAATAACCAAGAATGTTGCTTATATTTTAAAATATGTTTTAATTAAACAATTTTGAATGTAGTTGTTTATAAAGTAGACCTATAGACTTTTTTGGATCATGAATATATATTTTTGCATAGTCCTATCAACGCCATATAACGCACTCACAAAATCCATAATTTAAAAGTTAGTGCTCAGTCATACAGAGAGATACAAAAGCAATGTATTGAAAAAGGAACTAAGCGAATTGAAAAAGAAAAAATGAAAGGCACAAATAGCTACTATTTTCAAAGGTCTGACTACCTATTTGAGCACAAAACTATTCATTTTAAATAGGAGATCTGTTAATATTCTTCTTTCTGCAGCTCTAAAAAAGAAATTCAGTGTACTAAATTGGAAGGCTAAAAAGGTACCTTTTCTACCAAAATGTTACTATTTTAAAATTACAGAGATATTAAGTAACAGAGAGGAAGGGTTGTCTGAGGAAACAGATGTGGAAAGGGAATGCTGGATGTCGTTGGAGATCTTTCATATTAACTTTTTAGCCGTTTGAATCTAATATTTCATAAATGACTAAAATGTTATACTTTCTCTTACATTTTTTCAACATCTTAATAAATAGAACTATTAAATACCTCATTTTACTTTTTCACTGCAGTCCACTCTATAATTTTTTTTTAAAGCCATCAAATTCTATTCCAGCAGTATGGCACTCGAGTGTGCCCCACTTTTGTTCTAAATACAAACTGTGCAATGTTCATCATCTAGGTTTCCTTTAGAACTCTATTGCGAAGCTATTGTAGAACATAATGGAATCAACCGACAATAATAGTTGCTGTGGCTGTTCAAAATACTTTTTCAGTTACACATGGTAAACCTTTCCTAAAAGGGATGATCGATATATGTGTTCTGATTTTTTTCTTGCAGACTCCACAAGCAAATACTGAAAGAAAACAGTTTTCTCCAAAGGATGGTTATGAAGATGCCAGCAGGGTTCATCATTTTGCATATGGTGAAATCATCTTAGAATCATCATGATTAAAAAAATAAATATGACACCCACAATAAATGATTTAAATTGTGACTATTGTCTGTTAATACTCCTTTTACATCTTTTTTGTAACTATCAGAAATGGGAATTCGCTCCAATGGATTTCAATAACAAAATATGTTAGAGCCTTATCACCATAAACAAAAATACAACAGCTATGCTTCAAGTTACCTTCCACTTGTATATTGCTTTGAAAAACTCACTAACTAATGGTTTTGTTACTTACACCTCAAAATATAAGTTTCTGACTAACAACAGCAGTATTTTCCAAAGGGAAGGCCACTCCGAGGTAGTTATCTGTGTAGGGTGAGTCATAGGGTGGGAAAAGGGCCTTGTGTTCTTCTCGGGTTCTCTAAATCCACCACAATACCTAAGTGGAAGTGTTTTCCGCACTCAATAGTATTGCTTAAATTCCATCTTCTTCCTGGAATATACCTAGATAATTGGGTTCTGTGACAAGTTGCTTTCATAAATTACAAGTTGAGGTGTCTGGGGGCAGGGCAATGTGCTCATAAAGATTTTCTACTTTACTGTGGCTCCGTGGGATCCTCAGGCAACCCACCACGGCTCCTTCCACCTATTCACTCCCACTTACCACAAAATACTGCATGCACACTTCCAAATTCTAGAGTCAGTAGCTTACTTTGACGACTACCCCTCTAAATCCAATAGACTGGAGAGAACTCTGGGTGGCAATCCACCCATAGAACAGAGACAAAATGATACTGGCCAATCTAACTTCCCTCTGCGCCTCTGCACCGAACGGCCTAAAACCCTATGGCCCGAACTCCTTTTCCATCATCTCCCCCCCATCTCACACAGCTGCAAATTGATGTTCTGAATCTCAAACCTCCCTACGCACAATGGCAACACCTTTGCGACCATTTACAGCAATGGCACAGTCCTGATCCAAGCCAACAATGACAACCTTGACTCATTTGACTCCCTCTTCCCCACGCTACGCAACACCTTCACTCATTTACACTACTCCCACTCAAACAACGCTTTATCCTCTTACCGATCGACCACCCCTGGTAAACTCTCCAAACAATACCAAGACACAGACTCCCTCCACCAACCTATCCCCCTCCGGCACCACCCTCCCCTCCTCCGCCACCTCCCCTGACTCGCACAATACATACCTCTCATCCAGAACAAACCCGAGGTATGTCCCGGATGAGACTCTACAGTCCCTTGCCGGCCTTGTCCTACCCCCTTCAACACGATATAATTCCCATCAAGCAATGAGGGAAACCGACCTGCAGGCAATAGACCCTAAATCTCTCCGTTCACCGAAACTCGAGAAGCTTCCGCTTAATTCACAAAGTAATTTTTCACACCACATGCCTACGGCTATCCTCAAGGGCAACATAGACAACATCAACACTGTGAGCCACACTCCCACTGACAAGCTCTCTCCATCCACAGACTGCCCCGCTTAGGACATCCAGATCCCAAACTTCCCTACACCTTCCTCTATGAATACGACTCAAAGACTTGCTCAGATGGAAAACCAGCTAGAGATCGTAATACAGGGTATCAACAAAATCTTATCGAACAGCACCACACCCCTGAAGCCTACCCAACGCCCACTCCCCACAGCTACTAACAATAAACACACAAGTCCCCCCAAGGACCAATGACACAGCTGGAGCACAACCCCCTTCAGGAACCAGCCTCAGAGACCCAAAAGGACAAGTGCCCAAATGTCCATGAGTGAGGCGAGTGATCTTGCCAAATCCTATGAAGCAACTTCAGCTGTCATCCCCAGCTCCGAGATCCAGGTTATCACGGGATTTGGAAGAGACTACATCGTGCCGAAAACGTCGAGGCCTCCAGCCTTCCTCACTAATATCCCCATGGCTCCCCTAAAGGAGAAACGCAATAACAAGGGGGCGACCAACTGCATGCACATAAACTGCAGATCTGCTACCAAACATGCAACAGAACTGGCAGAAGGCATCCTCACCCATGACATAGACATCACATTCATCACAGAAACCTGGTTGAATGAATCCTGACCCCCTATCATTGACATGCTTGAGCCCCCGGGGTTCTCAATCATCAATAAAGACAGAAAGAACCATTGAGGCGGGGGTATTGCAATCATCCACAAGATCAACATCTCCGTAATGGAAACGGACTCCTTCAAATATAACACATTTGAATACCTAACCTCCACCATTAAGAAGACTGACAACAAAATGCTATACTGCCATCTCCTCTACCCTCCGCCAGGCAACACCCCTTCATTCGGAGAACACCTTTCCGACCTGATAACACACTGCTCACTCTCGAACTCGAACAACATAATACTAGGCGACCTCATCCATCATCTAATACAATCCATGAATGAACTTCTTTGCAATAATAATTTTATCCAACACTGCACAGAGCAAACCCATAACAGAGGCTCAATCCTGGATGCCATCACAGTACACGAAGACACAGTCACTATTGACCACATTCTCCCTTTCGACTGGTCAGACCACCAAATCATTCTATTTCACATCAATCAAAAGACCCAGTGCCCTCCTTGTACAAAAGAATCTCCTCATGGGGTGAGAAACCTAAAGCAGATCCCACTAGCCGACCTACAAGAAAGGGTAAGTGCACTCCTTCCCTCCACCGCATGCGACCTTTCTACAACAGAACTTACTTCACACTACAATGCAACAATGACCTCCATACTTGACCAGATAGCTCCCCTGAAACAAAAAAAAGTCAGGCACATTCCATCAAGATCGTGGTTCAACACAGACCTAAACTCGGAAAGAAGACAACTAAGAGCTGCAGGAAGACAGAAATCACTTGTGCTTCTGCTTTGAGCAGTGAGCGATGCTGCAGTTGAGGATTACGCTCCCGCTCGCACCCGAGGAGGCCAGATTGCCGATAGCCTGTGCCACTGCCATCACCTCCCCCGCGGAAGCGGCCCGGTAATCTTGAGACCTTGCATGGCTCACAAGGCGGGCTCCAGGGAGGGGGCGCGATGCAGTGCGGTCCTGTGCGGTGCGGTGCTCTGCCTGTTACGGGGCAGTGGGGTGCAGTGCAGTGCACCGCCTGTGCGACAGAGCACGGAGCTCAGAGCATAGAGGCAAACGGCAGAAGGCCCGTTTAAGCAGGAGGGTGCCAGGCTCAGAACACAACGGTCACAGGACACAGCGGATGTAACGGCGCTACGGGGCATGGATTAATGGGTCGGCCCCCTTTCATAACCGAACTTAAGAACACGCACCCTCTTGTGTGTACTTGAATACCCGCAAGAGGAGCCAAGCTGTAGGGGGGATTCAAGTTCACACAGCGTGCATGATAGGATTTTTCACTTTATTCCAACCGATTGGATGATCACCAAGTCCAGTACACGTTTTCACTCAAGATTACAACAGCAGCTATATAGCGGCACGGGAGGAGCAGGAGCAAGGGGGTGTGCGAGTAATCAGTCACTCCCCCTTCATCCTCCCTCGCCTATCCACCCGAGTTAAGTGAGGTACTTCAAGGGAATTTTTAGGAGTGAGACCGCATTGTTGTTCATTATGAGATCAGGGAGAGTCAGAGCAGAGGCCAAACCAAACCCCCAAAAAAGAAATCGACATAACAATAACAAGATGAGCGAAGGAACAAGTTAAGAAGTTAAAACGCTGGAGAACAATGTCAATATTGTCACGACGCCATTAAAAAAGCAAGCAGTCACGAAATAAAAGTTCACAGATTTTTTTTATCTCACCGGTACCATCAGCGCTACGAGGTCAGAAACCTTCAATTGCCATCAGCACCCAGGACATTAAAAAAAGGATGTCTTACTCAGTTGGCTCTATGTCCAACTTGCTGCAGACACAGATTCGTATCCCATTAGAGAACAGCCGAAGCTCCCCGAAGATCCCCAAGACAATTACCAACAGAATAACCATGACAGCCCAAATAAATGCAAGCGAAGCAGTAAACATTGGACAATCAAATCCGCTTAAAACCCTATCAGAGGCATCAGCGGGAAAAACAAAGCGACGATCAATAAGCCTTGGGTCATTCTTTTGTGCTCAGGGGATCAAGCTTGGGGGCGGCCTGTTGTCAGCCTCAAGTATGGATATAAGGGACATCAAATTAAAAAATAAAGTAACTCCAGTAAACCAGACAGTGGTCCAGCCCAAAAACACTGCCAATCCAATTTCAGAAATACAGAAGGCATAGGAGTGCTTAACGAGCAGCCAGGAGCCAACAGGAAGTTCAAAGTACAAAATCAGCTTCAGAAACACAAGAAGCACATGATTACTTAATAAGTTCAAGAATTTGCTATGAGTCAAACGAAATTCCACTAATTGTACCAACAGGGCTTCCCCATGATTATAATACCATCATTTCACCAATCAAGGTCCAACTAGCGGATGGCCCTTGCTCCCAAACAAGTGATAAACCAACAAAATTTGGATCAGGTGTATTCCCGGGAGGAGAATTAGCGGATGACATCTGGAATAAACCAGTGGAGGACATCCGTTCAAACCAGCGAGTAGGCGCTAATTAGATAGCATATTTCTTATCATCACAGGACCCATTGTGGCCGCTGTTTATTGGGATCATGGAAACCATATCCTCAGCTCTACTCCAACACTCAGAAAAATAAGAGCTACAAATTGATCTCTTGCAAATTTTGGCATCCCACGTGGTTGGCATAGACAGAAAAATACAAGATTTAAATTCACTTATTGAGCGGGTACAGAAAGATCCTCATGCAACGTACCATGAATGCCAATGCTCCGGAATAATTAACTAACTACAGGCCATGCCCACAATTTTAATAGATATCCTGGCAGAGGTAAAAAAAACAACCGACCATCACAATATTATTGCAAGTATTTGTACGGAAAATACCTCAGACCACCAGAAGCCCACTACCAACCTGGATAATTCTGTAAATGCGGAAACAAGTGTGGATGCAATGGAAAGTAATTTAAATAACCTTAATTCAGACACCGAGACAGCAACATCAAAAAGCATGCCAATGCAAAATAATCACAAAAAAACACAAGAATACGAAGATCGATTGACCGAAGAAACAATGCCACAGATAAACCAGCAACAAAAATCTTATAACCCTTTAACAAAACGTGAACGAAAGAGATTGAGAAAAGCAAGGCAAAATAAGAAAAAAAGTCACAAAGCCACAGCACTCATTATTCAATATAAGGCACTACAGTCACCACTGGTAAGCTGCCAGAATGTTAATTTGCTCGGAACAGTTCCCGAAATCGGACCAAAGAGAAAAGCGGCAAGTACAAGCCACACCGAAGCACCAGGGGAAATTAGACACAAACATGACCATAGTAGATCGAATATGTCCTCAACGGACTTAACAACAGCGCAGATAAGCAGTCTAAAAGACTCCCAGCCCACTCATGGTCGCACAAAAAATCAATTTGCAGACTGCCCATTAAATCACAAGACTCGAGCAGAACAAAGAAGTATATCTCAATACTTCCCTAAAATAACAAAGGCTCAAAATGGAAACATCATGGCTAAAGTGCAACAACCACAAATTACTACTCAATGGCCTGAGATTCGGACAGCCCATTCGCCGGTACTAGGCAATCAGGCAAATTCTCAGGAACAGAAAATCGACCAGTTCATCTCAGCCAACAAATTAAAAACAAGTGCCCAAAACACATTAGCAGAGGAAAAACGCACAGGGGACGTAAGAAATGGTAAGTGCCCGGACAACACTATCCAGAAGGTTTAACAATGCTAGAAATTATCCCGCATTACAGCTCCAGAGGGAATTATGACATCCTCAATCGCAGTGCTATTTTAAAACTTGCTAACTCAACTGAAACACTAAAACACCTGAAAACATGCCAAATAGAAAGCATCCAATTTAAACAACTCTCAAGTGCAAAGGGGAGAGATAAGTCTGTGGTAACTTGGAGCAACCCAAAGAACGCTAAGGAATTTTGGCAGCACAGAGAAGAGTTTGCCAAATGGGGAATTGAAATTATATTAACGGTAACAGAAAGATATCCAGGCCCGCTATGCCAGATAGCAGAGTCAAGATCACCAACAGACAGCGGACTACTTCGGGGGGCAGTAGGTCCTACTGCTAGTACCAAGGAAGGATGGACCAATTTACGTGTCATTCATCAACCACTCAAACTTGGAAAGTTCTACCCCCAATTCCAAGTTACAAGGAAGACAAAATAAACGAAGCATGAAAATGCAATCTGAAACTATGCTCGTGGAATATAAATGGACTAGGTAGCAAAACAGAGGACGCAGATCAATTAGTATTCCTAAAAAGAATTGATATTTTATTATTTCAAGAAACCTTGTCAACAGCATCTGTTCAGATAAATGGTTTCAAAGAATTTCAACAACATGCTATCAAAGGAAGTTCACTAGGCAGGGCAGCCGGTGGATTATCAACCTACCTTAGTACAAGTATACCATGCACGTATGATCTGATTTGGTCTGGATAAACATGGATTCAGTGCATTAAAATTGCACTACCACATGATCACTCCTCTGGAGCACAAGTCTTTCAAGATGCATGGTCAATGGTAATTTGCAATACATATATTCACCCAGGGTCAAAGACGAAACAAGAGAAAATCGTAACCCTAAAAGCACTGGTTAAATCTTTGCAATCCACTTACCCGCAGCCAGGAATTATTGTGTCAGGCAACTTAAATTCTTATTACAAGCAGAACGCACACAAAACAAACAACAAAATAAATTTAAAGGCATTACAATCCCCCCATTAATATTAAACCATAGAAAAAAGGATAGTTACAGCCAGTTGTGTGCTTAAATATTCGCTGAAATCGGCATGATCATTTTAAATGGACGCTTTCCACAAGACCAGCCTGCGGCTCCGACTAGAATAGCCAAACAGGCTCAATCAGTACTAGATTATACCATAGTGTACCTGGAGGTACTGCAAAGGATCGTCAGTTACCAAAAAATCCACAGACTGGAGAGAGACCATAGCCCGCAGTTAATTGACTTTCAGCTTTCAATTCGCAAGGGCATCAGCAAGCAATGACTTATTGGAAATTCCCAGCCCATATAATTTAAAAAGACTTGCGTGGAATTGAAAGAACGCCGAAGAAATAATGATCCATTTAAAAAATGTACAGATAAAAAGAAAAGCACCAAGATTGGCAGAGCGTTGGGCAAATTGGGAAAAGATGATCACAAGTTTTATTGATAAATTCCAAAATAAAAGCTACAGAAGCAAACCAAGGCCAAGAACATCAGAGCCTCTTGGCTCCTTAATGTGCAAAAAAGGACTCTAAATCAGGAAATCAGAAAGTTACAAGGAAAAGATCTGATCATGGGTGAAGATACAAAGCGATAAATTCATAAACGAAGGCAAATATATAAAAAATAAAAGAGGTTTGGATAGCAAAGAAAAATCAACAAACTGAAATTTGGGCAAAATTACTAGAAACAAGGAAATCAAACAACAACAGGAAATTTTGGACAGAAATTAATAAAATAGCCAATGGATCCTTCCGTGATCACAATCCAAACATATTAGAGGCAGATTGGACACATTATCTAGCGCAAAATCAAGAGAATAACAGATTTCGCCAAGCAATGAAATCAGATCTCACAATTCAATGCCATCAAAAAAGTGAAGAGCCCGAACAAAATTTTGAAGAAAATTGGATTAAAAAACTAAGGTCCACGGGCGACCCTGGTCCAAATGGTTTGCCAAATGGGCTCTTTAAACATGACCAATCATTCTGGGCAGAACTTCTTACCCCACTGTTTAACCATGCTTTTCAAACAGAAAGTATACTATCATCATGGAGAGGGAGCATCCTGCACCCAATTTTTAAAGCAGGTGCGAGATAGGACCCGGCGAATTATAGGCTGATCGCCCTTATTGACGTAGAGGCCAAAATATACGGTTCAAACCTCCTGACAGCATTGGAAGAATGGGTCACCACGAACAAGATCCTACCTATCACACAGACCGGGTTTAGGCCGGGAACAAATACGATGTGTAATTTGTTAGCCTTGAACCTTCTTGTCGAAAAAGCTAAGGGCAAATCAACTAAATTGTACACCTGTTTTGTCGACTTAAAAGTACCCTTCAACACGGTATCTAGGGATTTCCTGTGGCAAAAGATGGCAAATTGGGGCATTCCACCAATGTTACTGTGGGCCATCATCAATCTGCACACATCTGCCTGGGTCAAGATAAATTTAGGGAATGGCGAAAGAACAACTGCAAGGATCCCAACGCATATTGGCCTAAAGCAGGGATGTGTACTGGCCCCCACTCTTTTTAACATCTTTACTGCCGACCTGGATAAGAAGCTATCGGAAGTTCAAAGTGATCCTCCAAAGAAAGCACACCGCAAAATAAGAAGTATGCAGTACGCAAATGACATTGTCCTATGCAGCCAGACCCCAATGGGCCTACAGCGCTCCATCACAACTCTGCTCGAATATACTAGGGAGCATGGTCTGTTCCTTAATTACAAAAAAACTGAGATTATCTGTTTCTCATCACACATATGGCAAAACAAAAAATGTAAATGGCACGCAGCAGGAAACACCATAGAACAGAGTGATGCATATAAGTACCTAGGATTAGTGGTAGACTCAAGGTTTACATTGAAAGGCCACCTATTAAACAGAAAAGCCCAGGCAAATAAATTACGCTTCGCTCTACATCTATTAAAAACAAAACTGAAGTGCCCATCTAACTTATATCTATTAAAAGTAATCGCTGCTAAGTTTCTCCCGACTCTTACGTACGGCTCCGAATTATTCAGAGGACAAGATGCAAACTTCCTGAATCTCCAACAATCAGGGTTATTTAAATACATCTTTCAGTTCCCGCAGTTTGTATCTCAAGCACAGGTATGTTTGGAATTTGGGCTATTAAATCAGCAACCAGTAAGACAAGCAGCAATAATAAAAATGTGTTGAAAACTGAAAACAGCACAAGAGGATTCCCTGATGGGGCACTGTGGGACAGAACTAAAGAATCAGACAAAGGGAAAAAAGCCTGGAACAAAGTATTAGAAGAAGCATTGGTAACCCTAAATATGCAAGATGCCTGGAATACTAACTATAGCTTTCCAGCTTTTAAAAAAATAGCCAACAATGCGGCAAAACAAAAAGCCTGGATCATAGATAAAGCTGCCTTAGCAAAGAAAGAACACGGTTGGACGGTACTATCCTCATATGAGAGTCGATCCCCTCAACCATACCTAGTCCAACATATAAGAACAGCAATTCAGCAATTGCTGCTGTGAATTCAGTTGGGGGCTTTTATCTCAAAAGTTCAGGTCCCAGCTTGGAAACTAACATGGCCAACAACACTCTGTAAACTCTGCGGCCAAGCGGAAGAAACCCTGATTCATTTACTGTGCATTTGTCCAACTGTGAATAACTTGAGACGTTATTATCTACTACAAGCATTTTGTACATATGAAATCAGATCATGCTGGCCAGCAGTAATGTTAGCACTGAATAGTCAATTGTTACAGGTTGCATGTAGGGCCACCAGGTTCTTGCAGAAAGTCAGTTTTTTACAACGGAAATCTAAAAAATTGCATTTTTGGAATTTTTGGGCATGGGAATAGAAGGATGCCGAATTCACAGTTTGTTTTTAATATCTAGTTTTATCATGTAATTACTATATTGTTAATTTAAGTATATGCGAGCAGAGGTACTGTGGTACATCTTAGAGCATGAAACTAAAAGTTTACAATTCTAGGATTGAGGAGCAAATCACTGCACAGCATTTGATTCAATGTTAAATTAATATACATGACAGTATACACTGCTTGTGTATCCTTTGTAATTTTTAAAGTTATCTGGATGACTTTAGCACAAAAATTGTAATGGTTTTAATTAACTATATACAATACAATTTACTTACAACTAAGAGCTGCAGAAACAACCCGTCCACAGTCCACCTTGATCAACTCAAAATGGAACGCAGGAAATATAAAAAGCACATAAAAAATGAAAAAACTTCCTTCTTCTGTGGTGCACTAAACAATGCCAAAAATCGTTCCAAAGAACTCTTTAATCTCATTAGATAACAAACATCCAAGCCCCCCCCAACCGCAGTGCAGGCTTCCAAAGATCTATGTGATAACTTGGCCAATTTCTTTAACGATAAAATTGCCAAGATTGAGCTCTCCCTGGAGGACCACCTCCGCCCACCCAACAAAAGCCCGTCCCTCTGCAAAGAAGACAACAACCCACCCAGGCACCCCCCCCCCCCTCCTCCCAACAACAGAAAATCATTCAAACCCATCTCCGAAACAGAAATCATTAAAATGATTACCGGATCCAATCACTCGTCACACTTTGAGGACCCCTTCCCTGCCCAACTGGCCAAAAAGCTCAAACTCATCATAGCCCCGTTCTGGACAAAGATTACAAATAGCTCGCTGAAAACCGGAATCATGCCAGACTGTCTCAAAATCGGCTAAGTCACACCATTACTGAAAAAAACATGCTCTGACCCAAACAATATCAATAACTTCAGGCCCGTCTCCAATCTCCCATTCTTAGCCAAAATACTAGAAAAATGTGCTCTCATTCAACTTACCCATCACATGGACAGCAACACCCTTCTAGACCCTCACCAATCAGGTTTCAGAAAAGGTTGCAGCACAGAGACAGTAATCCTGAATGTCTTGGATGATGTCTACAAATCACTCGATAAGGCCCGATGCTGTCTACTCTCACTCCTGGACCTATTGGCAGCCTTCGACATGGTTGACCTCAAATTGCTCATCAATGTACTCAGAGAAAGGGTTGGAGCAGAAGAGGTGGTCCTACAGTAGTTTACCTCCTTTCTGCAGAACCGCTCCCAAAGAATAAAAATCAAAAACTTCACATCTGACCTACGCCCCATAAGCAGGGGCGTTCCCCCAAGGATCAGTTCTCTCACCCTCACTGTTCAACATCTACATGGAGCCCCTCGCCAACATACTTTAAAAAAGCCAACATTTCCTTCCACTTCTATGCAGACAACACCCAGATCTACCAGGAAACTTCCTCCATTGGTGACATTGAAAGACTTAATGACGCTCTAAGAGTAGTACAACACTAGCTGTCCCACACCCACCTGAAACTCAACCAATATAAAACTGAAATCCTTCTCATATCCAACAAAGAGCAGACCCCCCAAATCACGGAATGGCTAAAAACCATTGATTGTCTCAACTGCAATCTCATCCCGACCTACTCCGTAAAATCACTGGGACTCACTCTGGACCCTAACCTAGACATGGTCAAACATATCAAGAACACTGCAAAGAGTGCTTTCTTCAACCTAAAACTACTCAACAAAATACAACCCTTCATCCCTCACAATGACCTTAAACAGGCCACACAATCCCTTGTTCTGTCCAGATTGGATTACGGGAACGCTACCCTCACAGGCACAGTAAAATCTCACCTAGCTCCCCTCAGATCAAGTCTAAATGCAACAGCCAGAATGGTCACTGGAGTAAAGAAATACGAACACATCCCCCCCGCTCTCAGAGAGTTAAAATGGCTACCAATCGAAATGCGTGCCAACTTCAGAACTGCTTGTCCCACACACAAAGCTCTGCATGCTGGCAAACCTGCCTACCTGTCCTCTAAACTCAACAAAGCTGGGCAGACAAGGAATCTCAGGAGCACTAACACTCTACTTCTCATCCCTCCGAAAACCCGCAAGCAAAAAACCTTATCACGCTCCTTCTCTGGAAAAGCGCCCCAAAATTTGGAACACCATTCCAGTCCATATAAGGACTAACCCATCCTTCAAAAAATTCAAAAGCCAGCTCAAAGACCACTTCCTCAACCGAAATCTTTTGAAAGGATAGCTGACGCCTAACATGGAATCATGCCCATTTGAGCATACAGCCACTACGATAAGAATGACTTTTACAGCGTCTACCTCTTGACTCGCTCCTATGTCCCCCCTCCCTGAACAGAACTCGTCGCAAATCACTGTGTCTACAACTGGTATACTTTGTATTCGATTGCTACATGACAAATGTTGTAAAGCGCTCCGATACCTTCAGGATTGGCCAGCGCTATAGAAAACTCTTGAATAAAAAATAAAAATAAATACAATAATTTACTGGTTCAACTTACACAAATTTCTGGTTTAACTTACTCTTCATGCCTTAAGAAAAACACATATCCAACAAGAAGTCCCCCGATCCTTTCTCCAACTGACTTTCAAGTGCTGGTTCTACATCTTCTGTTTGATAGCTCTGTCACACATCACTACTAGCACCATCAGCATTAACCCTCACACAGCACACTCATCATGTTAAAACCTACTTCTTATAATGTTCAGCTCTTTTTCGTAAATAAGCTACATTTTGTGTATAATTTCACCTAATACACTTATTGCCAAATCTACACTGCATTGCTTGAGTCAATGTTCTGTTACCACTCGAGTCATAATGATCAGATATTTTACTGCTAAGTGTCAGATTTTGATGGAGAAAATAACAGCAGTTACCTGAAGGATTACCTATTTTTATTTTAAAGTGTCTATTTTATTTCATAAAGTCTCATGGCACACTTACCATCTGTTTAAAGGCATTTTCTATTGCACCAACAACAAGACTTTGGTGTGAAACCTTCTTCTCTTGATGGAATCGACAGGTGGACTCATTTGTGAGCACTCTGTCTTCTTCTGTCGGTGTATCTTCCACCTGCATCACTGACTGCGTCTTTAGCTTATTGCTGAGGCAGATCGGAGGAGGCATTGAAGCATTCTGCAGAATATCAATGATGTCCCTCAGCTGTTCACTAATCTGAAGGTGCAGAAGTTTAGAAGCCATGATGGCAGCACCAGGACCGGCATGGCCATCAAACAGTCCCCAGTAGTGGAAGCAAATCCTATCCTTCTCCTGAAAGTAGATGCATGATACGTTGAGACTTCCCTTCAATTGCCATCAGTGTGTCTTAAAAAAAAAAAGGTTGTAACAAATGTATACGTCACTTTGTCTGTGCCGTACCCAACACCTGTTTGCTGGTAATTCATGCTCAAGAAATCTGTGACACTATTCTAGACTACCATCTTGATCAGTTGTTTTTAACGGAAACATCGATACAGGAACAATCATGCCCTGGCATATCATTAGCCGTTCCACCTAGTTACAACAAACTTTGGAAAGACTTACCTCAATGATTGTGGGGGTAATACAGTGAAATATAAAAATATCTATTAACATCGCTGTCTTTTCAGCAGGCTCAATACAGTCTTTTGAATTTATAACATTTAATATTTTCCTTCTTCCCACTTTTAATATTAAAGTTATTTCAGTTTATAGACTAAATTAGACTTGTTCCTGAAATTGATTCCTACTATATGTTTACAATCCTGCATGGTAATTTTAACTTCTTTGATGGATGACCTCTGGCCAAAGAAGCTGAACATTCTCAAGATTCAAGTGAAAACATTGGTCTGCATTAGTTGGTCACTGTGACCACCTTGTTAGGGGGAGTAGGGCTCATGCTTGATCTTATTCTCGGTACCTCAGACCTCATCTGAGTCCATAATTCTAAGGATTTAGGTTTGGATGATCAATACATGATCACATTCCACATTCTCTTCCTGTATGGCGTTACCCACGAAACCCTCTGCTCAGGAAGTTTGTAAGGGACCGGTGTGGGCCACTCTTCAATGAAAAGAATGCCCGCCTTCTCAGCAACTTGTACTCCCAACCTTGAGTGTGAGAAAGATCCTGACTTTAACAAATTCCACCACCCTCCATAAACATCTTAAAACCCATCTCCTTTCTGCTTCTTAGGTTCTGCTCCCTCTGCTTTATGCTTCTATTAGATCCAGGCCACCCATAGGCAGCCATGTACTTTATAAATCTTCTATTTACTCATTCAATCATTCATTCATACCCTAGTGGAGTAAATTCCAGCACACAACTCATTTAAAAATGCCTCTGAATTTCCATGGAGCAAAATAGAACCCAATTTCTAAACCTGTTACAAAAATGAGAGTGTTCAATTAGAAATGTTCTTATTAGCGAAACAGACTCTCACAATATAAAAATCTCACTAAGGAGGTGCAAAACTGATCACATGTTCACTATGCACATCACCCACTGTTTTCAAAAGCTGCAGCATTAAGGAGGACCTATACCTTGTTTTCCGATGTGTGTGTGTTGCACACTCCTTCCTCGTCATCGGTGGAAGACAAAGAGTTTCTGTGAGAATTACCAGCCCTTCTTTCGACATTCACTACTTCACAGCAAGCTTGGTCTTCATTGTTTTGACTTTTACCTGAATTGATCACCCTAGAGAAAAAAAGCGTAGAACAATTATTTTTGGTTTACAAATCCTCACAATCTGTTTAAATTATTATACAGGCTGCATAACTAATTGAGTTCTCCTGTATGAGTATATATATATATATATATATATATATATATGGATTCCAGTTACAAAGTAAAGCGCGCTCTCGGTTAGGGTTTTTCAACAGCGATATTTATTCCAACGTAACGCGTTTCGAGAGTGAACTCTCTTGATCACACATTGAACGCTTGTGACACAGTGCATTACATACACGCCAAGGACTCAACAGAGAGAAAGGACTCACAATGAGGTAGTTCCTCTAGGTGTGAGTGGCCGCCATATTGTAACATGTAAAAGGTCATATTCAAACCATATAACTGTTCTAAGTCACGGAATAATAACATCACGGATAGCCGTATTATACATTTCCTCACAACTGGTCTAAATAATAATCTGCATTTGAATTCCTGTTACAGCCTAAATGTCTACAAAGCAGTTTATAATACACTTGCTTATTCAATAAGAATATTGGCGCCGAGTGGCGTACATATATGGCATTCACCGTCGTGAACAAGGTTGTGAGCTGGCAACTGGAATGCGTTGACATTTTGCTCTTGTTGACAAAACCACCTTAAGGTCTTCGACTGTGGTTTGCTGCTCTTTTTTGTGGATCAGAGAACGAGATACTTTGAATATTTGAGTCTAGGTGGACGCCTCGACATAGTAGCACCACCGTTGATTCGCGTGTCAAATTGAAAAAATATATATATATTATATATATATATATGTGTGTGTATATCAGTGATGTCATGAGTGATGTCACTGACCATGTCATGAGTGATGTAATATGTGACGTCATCAGCAGTGCATTGCGGGCGCGCGAGTTATAGTTAGCTGAACTAACTATAACGGGGGAATTTCAATGGTTTTGTACAAGTGAAAAGTCCAGCTAACTATAACACCTCTGAAACCTATGGTTTTTTCAGTGAATTTCTGAGGTTTTTTAAATGCTAATTCCTAACTATAACGTGCCTGAAACCTATGGTTTTTTCTGTGAATTTCAAAGGTTTTTTAAATGCTAATTTCTAACTATGCCTACAGAGATAGGACATGTGAAGAAAGAAGAAAAAATGCACAGAAAGAAAAAAAAGAAATGCAGAAAGAAGCAACAGAAGTCCTTAAAGACGAAGAAAAGTGCAGGAAGAAGGATAACATGCAGAAAGAACAAAAAGAAGAGCAGAAAGAAGCCTTGTTGCAAAATCATCCTGTACCCTCAACTTTTTCAGACGGATACTGGTGGTAACTGAGTCTGACTAACCAGTCCTAGAGCCAGTGCTATGTTAAAAGACATTTAGAATACAGTGAAAACACCTACATACACTAGGGAACATTATGCGTTGGGGTCCCCCTGTGATTAGCATGACCTCCTCTGTAAGCCCCTAGTATATAATAGGGCAGGGGGATTAAAACTACCTCTTAAAACAGGCCACAGGGCGTTTTTGCACACGTTAACTCAGGCCCCGTCCCCTCCCTTCACCACTGTGTAAACACGCCCTGTGTCCGTTTTTAGTTGGGAGATTAAGTTTATTTGAATCCTGAGGGTCCCTAGGGTCCAACTAGCCCACTAGGTACCTCCAGTAGGCGCCACAGAGCTGCGTTGCAGAGAGGTGTAAAAAGTGGCACGGCCTAGACAACCTCTGCAACGCAGCTCAGTGGCGCTTACTGGAAGCACCTGGTGGGCTAGTTAGCCCCCAGGGGCCCTCAGGATTGAAGGGGAATTATTTCCCCAACTTAAAACGCGCCACAGGGCTTGTTTGCACACGTTAACTGAGGCCCCGTCCCCTCCCTTCACCATTGTGTAAACACGCCCTGTGGCCCTTTTTAGTTGGGAGATTAAGTTAATTTGAATCTTGAGGGTCCAACTAGCCCACTAGGTACCTCCAGTATGCGCCACAGAACTGCGTTGCAGAGAGGTGTAAAAAGTGGCGCGGCCTGGACCACCTCTCTGCAACACAGCTCAGTGGCGCTTACTGGAAGCACCTGGTGGGCTAGTTAGCCCCCAGGGGCCCTCAGTATTGAAGGGAAATTATATCCCCAATTTAAAACGTGCCATAGTGCGTGTTTGCACACGTCACCTCAGGCCCCGTCCCCTCCCTTCACCACTGTGTAAACGCGCCCTGTGGCTGTTCTAAGTTGAGAGATTAAGTCCCCTTGAATCCTAAGGGTCCCTAGGGTCAAACTAGACCACTAGGTACCTCCAGTAAGCGCCACAGAGCTGCGTTGCAGAGAGTTGTAAAAAGGGGCTTGGCCTCAGAAGGGGGGCTGTGTGGTTCCCCTTCTTATTCTAATTTATTGGCCCTGATGACCCCATCCCCCAGGGCCTGTCTCCTAATTACATTTTTTTGACCCCAATCCCCATGGCCGGCCACTGTTTTTCATTATTTTTAAAAAATATATATTTATAGACACACCTAGGACATGCTGGACAAACCGTACGTACCTATCACCATGACGATTTGCTTGATATTCATTAAAAGGCGACTATGCATACAATGAATCCACGTGAAATGTATTTACACCACTAGTGAAGCTCTGACATGTCTGATGCCCTACCGTGCCTAATCCCGGTAGACACCCTTGCCGTTTATTTATACAAACATGGTAGCTATTGACGGGCACATTTAATACACATGCACACCAAGCCATTCAAAGGGGTTTCGACAAAAATTCGACCAAAAGTATGCAAGAAACCCCCCTCACGGTTAATAAAACACACATCCACTGCCGGATGTGTAATTCTTTTTATTTTACTCTCTGGAAAGGGGACGAACATCACTTGAGAGTCACAGCGCGCTCCTGGCAGAGCCCAATGCTGTGTTACACCCACCAGTGCCCGCCGATTGCCTCACACCTCTATGTTGTATTCCACCAGCTAGTGCATATGCTATGGCACTCTCTAGCCCATGTGCACTGTAACACCACCCCGTGAATATGTCATGCCACACTTGTCTTCGCATGGGTTATATTGCCCCATCTAACGTGCCTTCCTCGATGCCTATGTTATAACGCACAGTGCTATGCCATACATATTACAATCTGGGATCCATATCTTTGGACGTTACACTCCCCAGCACATATTTTATATTACAACTTTAGAGACTAGTTAGGTTACACAACACTGCCCTGTGCATATTACACTCCAAGGCGCATATCACATAGCACGCGCTAGTGCCTGTGCTATCTCGCGCTCTCCAATGAATCTGTCATTGCGCACAATGTATTGCATATTATATTTCACGCCCGGTTCATCTTATATCACACTTTTTGGTGCATAGTTTATACCATACACTATATCTAGTTTTCATTTTCATTCGTGCTCTCAGGACTATGTTCTATATAACACTGTGTTCACCTACCCTTTTCATGGGCATTACATTTTGCGATAGGGGGTGGAGGGTCAGGGGGTGTTTCTGCCAAGTGAGCCCGGAGTCACAGTCACAAACGTCCTCTTCTTCCTGAATAAAAGTGAGATCCCAAATCTTATCGGGTCTTAGAGTCAGATCCTACTTCTAGACTCACTCTAGAGATCAAACAGCTGGTCGAGGAAGGGGAGGCAGAAGGATGGATAACACCACATGAGGCCAAATTCCTGGTGACCAACAACCCAGTGATGCCCTACTTCTACTGCCTCCCTAAAATTCATAAACAGCAACGACCGCCTCCTGGACGTCCCATTATTTCTGGGATTGGTTCATTATTGGAACCTTTGTCCAAGTTTGTAGACGTGTTTTTACGACCTATGGTCACTGAGATGCCAACCTATCTCAAAGACACGTCGGATGTCCTACGGATTTTGCCTGAGGTTGAATTAAACTCTGATACTGATCTCTTGGCTAGCCTTGACGTAGAGTCACTGTATACGTGCATTCCGCATTTAGAGACACTCGATGCCATCAGAGGACTCTTGGAAGCACGTACATTGGAGAGCATTACCCCCGTCCCTTTTATCATGGAGTGCGCCAGACTGGCCATGATGGAGAACTACTTCAGATTTGAAGATCAGATCTTTCTCCAGACGTCTGGCACCTCGATGGGTAGTGTTTTCGCGCCCAGCCTCGCCAACCTCTATGTCCATCTATTCGAACAGAACTATGTACTCAACCACAGCAACCCATATCGTCACCAACTGTTGCTGTGGAAGAGATACATAGACGACATCTTGGTGGTATGGCGAGGCACAAGCGATGAAATTCATGCTTTTCATTCCTGGCTTAACCAACAGAACGCTTATCTGCGTTTCACCATCGAATACAATCAACACCGGTTGGCCTTCCTAGATATCTATATCTTTGTTCACGAGAATTCATTATGCTCTGAACTGTACAAAAAACCTATGTCCAAAAATTCCCTGTTGTCCTTCAACAGCTATCATCCAAAGGCACTCCGGGAAAATCTTCCAGTTGGCCAGTTTCTGCGGATTCGCAGAAACTGTTCCACCAGACAGTTGTTTGACAAACATGCTGAAGTACTAGCCACACAATTACAATCACGACAATATCCTAAACGTCTAGTACGACAAGCCTGCAAACGGGCATCAAATGACAACCGTGATGCTCTACTGGACACCAACGTGTCTAGGACTACCAACGAGAGACTCACATTTGTCACCACCTTCTGTACTTTGTCCAATCACATACAAAAAACAGTACGGAAACATTGGCAGATACTGAATATAGCGGCTGGCAACATATTGCCTCCCTTATTTGCATTTAAGAGGGGCCCAAGTTTGCGCGACAGCTTGGTCCACACAAGACCGCTGTCACGTCCCACTTGTGAGACCAACACCTTGTGGTCACTACCTCCAGTTCGAGGCCATTTTCCGTGTGGTACGTGTAGCGTCTGTCCACAGACCACCAAGACTACATCAGTGGACATAGGTACAGAACGTCCCTGGATATTACGCAACCACACGAATTGTAATTCGGAATGCGTAATTTACAGAATCACATGTCCATGTACCCTACATTATATAGGATACACCACACGCAAAGTTAAGCTTCGCATCAGCGAGCACAAAAGCACCATCCGCTGCATGAAACAATCCACTTGTCTGACTGAGCATTTCCTAGCCAAGAAACACAAGGCTGAGGACCTCAGGTGGCTTGTACTAGAACGCCCGTTTATTCCCCAACATATAACGGACGTCTCCCATTTCTTATTTTCCAAAGAACAAAGATGGATTTTCAAGTTGAAGACTGACACCAAAGGACTGAACGACAACATACCGTGGGCTTCTGTTTACACTTGAGTCAGCGAAACTGCCTCCTTGAAGATCGGTCGAATCTGAATGAGCCCTGAGAGTTGACCTATTCCTGCTGTTTCTGATCATCACGAGATGCATTTCTCATATTGAGTGATTAGATATTCAATCCCTAGTGGGAACCCCTGGGTTTAGTTGTTATATTTTTCTCAATAGACACCTTACACGGAAACTTAGGTGTTGTTACCACAGCACCCACCTTTGTGCTGATATATTAAGCTCTATATTCATCTGTTTTTACACTGGGCATATTGTTGTCCTCAGACAATTTCTGGATCCCGATAGGTCGTCTCATAATGAGAATACAACTGACCAGCATACAATCTGGGCACTGGGCCGTTTAATGTTAGTCACCACGACTCCAACCCCCGCTGTCATAACCGAGATGGCAGTTTTGTACTAAACCTGCAGTAGAGGGGATAAATTGTAACATTTCCCAGTAGTCCTTTTAGCGAGCTCTTCCGGCCACTATCTACACTGATGAGGTTGCTACATCTTTCTGACATGACACCTGTCTTGGCAGTCTCGGGTGTATGGACATAGCAGTAAATTCTGCTAGGACTATATGTTTCTCGATTGTCCTACTTTCATGTGTGGTCACATTTTTTGTCCTTGGATCATTTTTATGATCCAGTCCCGACAGGGAGTCTGTAATCACCAATACAAGACTGCGCCACCTATTATTACTTAATTGGGAGGGGGCATTATTACTTCATCCTCCCCTGACTTTTTTGACTTTTAACTTGAGTGCCTAATTACGGTTGCTACATCCCGTTATGGTGACCCTTATCAAGGGTTTAGCTGTCTATTCCTTATTATAATGCTGCGGTGCTTCGCGCATGCGTGGGTCGACTACACTGCTAACTAGCGCGTGCGCGAAAGGTTTACGAAGTGTTTACCTGAGGCGTGATATATGCTGTATCTTTGCGTATATATCTATACGCCTGTGTTCTCACCACGTGGCTACCTGGAACTGGCTTTTATTTTCACCTTTATCTTTATTACAACTTTTCGAACAACAGACGTGTTTTTGTATACACGGCGCAACCTCTGAGTGTCCACCGCTGACGCCTGCGCATTGGGCATTAGACATTCGTTTAGCCTTTGACGTAATGCGTCTCAACAAGGCGCATGCGCTTTTCTGTTCACACGCTCGTGGTGTGTTTTCTAACAAATACTCACAGCTGACTTTGATTACAGGCGATCACGTCAATCGCGAGCGCTATAAATAGAATCCTCCCCTTCCTGCCGGTACCTCCCAGACAGCTCGTGAGTCAGTCAGAGGTATCGACGGACAGGTAAGGTTGGAGGTTTTTGGGCCTTAGCTGAATATCCTTGTAAGCTTCTTTTGGATGCAATTCCACCCCAGACTGAGTTTTTCAAGAAATGTGGACACATTCAGCCACTATAGTAAGCCTTTTACTTGTTTACTTATTTACAACATCTCCCCTAATCACATAGGTAATAATTATTCATAGTTTTACTTGTTATCTGGCCACACCAGATGATTGACAGGGGTTTGCAAATGGGCATCATCAAATAATATAAGATACACCTAGGGAGCCTCGAGGTTTTGGACTTTTTAATAGTGTAGGTTTCTTTTTGAAATGTTTAAAAGTATGTGTGTTGAGTCCTGAGCAGATGGGTATCAATTCGCAATCTGTCTGGTTTCTTTCTCCACATTTAAACAGAGCGGTGCCTCCTTCTCCGAGCAGTCAGCCGGGTGAGGTGAGGCGGTTCTCCCACATAAAGCTGGGGGAGTTTCTTCATTTTTCTAAGTTACATACCATTGTGTTTATAAACATCGTTAAGAGTTTCTTTGGTAATCAGGGCGATGCTGAAACAGCTCTGCCGATTGGCGACTAGTAGTTCTGTTCTGATGTGCATGATGTCCATTTCCTATGGTTTATGTTTAAATCTTTTTCCAGGAATGAAGACATTGTCCTTACGCTCAAGCACGAGCCTTTTTATCTGGTAGGGTGGCAATTGCCACTATCGTACCCAACACTCACATTTGGTTTGCATGGGTTTTGATCTTTCACTTTGTGATTAGTTTGGCAGTAGCACTTTTATTGTGTTTTTCGGTCCTGAAGAAAGCCGGGTCAAGTGACCACTCCGGCTGAAACATGTCGACCACACTTTAATACGAACCAAGAATTATCCTGTAAAAATTCAAATCAGACTATAGGTTCTTTTAGATATGAAACTTGGTTGATCCATATTAAACACATTTTTTGATCAAGTATTCATTTTTAAATTCACATCACTCACTAGCACTGCACATCACTTGAGCCCTCGATTTCTTGGGTACACACCCTGGCAGGAGTTCATTTTCTTTCTGGGTATCACTGGCCTGCGCACCAGGTAGAGTCCTTGGTGATCTGTGACCCCGGGCTCAGACAGTGATTCCTTAGAGTTCCAAATGACGATGCTCCGCTAATAAGGGTGGGCTGATGGACTCTTACCTCCTGCAAGGTGGTGTCTCAACTACTTGTAGGATCTCATGCATCTCTCCACAATAACTATTGGTTAGCTATTCTGTTCTGAACGGACTGTGCACCTTCTGTTGGTTTTTTGCACTGTAACACCACCCCGTGAATATGTCATGCCACACTTGTCTTCGCATGGGTTATATTGCCCCATCTAACGTGCCTTCCTCGATGCCTATGTTATAACGCACAGTGCTATGCCATACATATTACAATCTGGGATCCATATCTTTGGACGTTACACTCCCCAGCACATATTTTATATTACAACTTTAGAGACTAGTTAGGTTACACAACACTGCCCTGTGCATATTACACTCCAAGGCGCATATCACATAGCACGCGCTAGTGCCTGTGCTATCTCGCGCTCTCCAATGAATCTGTCATTGCGCACAATGTATTGCATATTATATTTCACGCCCGGTTCATCTTATATCACACTTTTTGGTGCATAGTTTATACCATACACTATATCTAGTTTTCATTTTCATTCGTGCTCTCAGGACTATGTTCTATATAACACTGTGTTCACCTACCCTTTTCATGGGCATTACATTTTGCGATAGGGGGTGGAGGGTCAGGGGGTGTTTCTGCCAAGTGAGCCCGGAGTCACAGTCACAAACGTCCTCTTCTTCCTGAATAAAAGTGAGATTATGCTGCATACTTGTTCATATTTTAAGTAGTTTGCACAGACACACGTTTTAAAAACAATAAAGTTCCTAATACCCGCCTTCTCTGAACAGTTAGCTTGCTGCCCCATCCACCTCCTCCCTATCCTCTGTTGTCTGAATCCATGGACTAGCCTCCTCCCTCCTGCCATGCATGGTCTGATGTGCTGCCACTGCCCTCAATTTAGTATGATGTACCAGTCCACTCCTCCTGCCCTCCCTTGCCCAATTCTATGCCCCATCATTGACCTCCTGCTTAAACTCTGTGCTTAGCTTGCTGCCCCTATTCTCCTTCCCCCTCCGATGTCTTTGTGCATGCCCCTGCTCCATCCTTTTTGCCCACCATGTTCCATGGACCTGCCACTCCTATCTACTCTGAGTGTTCTGTTGAGCTGCCACTCCCCTCCCACCTGCCTAGCATTGTCAGATGACTGTAACCTGTCCCTGCCACCTCCACCCTGCCTGTCCACATGCCATGCCCCTATCCTCTTCCTCCTGTCCTACATGGTCCATTGTACTGCCACACCCTTCTGCCCTCCCTGGTCTGTTGTGCTGCAACTGCTCCTCCTGCCTGCCCCGTGCGGTCTGTTGTGAGGCCCCTTCCCCTGAATTTTCTTGTCTGTGCACAGGTCCTGACCCTCCCTTCTATCCTCCATCGTCCTTTGTGCATGCCCCTGCACCGTCCTTCTTCCCATCATAGCCATTGTGCTGCCACTAACCCTCCCACTTGCCATGCATGGTCTTCTGTGCTGCCATGGCCCCTCCCACCTTCCCTGTGTGGTCAGTTAGCTGCCCCTGACCCCCTCCCACCTTCCCTCCATGGTCTGTGTGTATGCCATCATAGTCCAATTCATGGTTTGAACACAAGAAAGATATCTTAGGGATTTAGAATTTCAAACTGATTGAACTGGAGGAGATGTCTGCTTTGCTGATGTCTGTCAATTCAGTCTCTCTGCTTGATCCAGTATTCTGGAACGAGGAGTGGAAGCTGTGTTGTCTGTGGTCCATGAGCTACTGAATAGCTCACTAGCAGTATGACGGGTTCCGAAAAAGTGAAAACATGTGATTGTAGTTCACTCAATCCTACTAACCCAGAAAACAACTGACCTGTTTCTTTGTTGCCATTGTTGGCTAAAGTTACCAAGAAATATGTGAAATCAACAGCTCTCCCAGTTCATCAAGAGTAATGATCTTCTTCATAGGACACAGTCAGAGTTTCGCCCATCCTATTCCACGGAGTCAGCCCTGCTGTTAGCCTCAGAATCCATTGGATGCAGGAGACTCTGACCCTCGCTTGATGTTAGATCTTTGTGCAGTGTTAGACACAATTTGCTCATTGAGCACTTGTGGAGATGCAGTGTCGGATACATAGTATTACGGTAGGCGGCTTCCTTTCTTCAGGGACGCACATTCTAGGAGTGTCAAAAACCATACTAGTCGAGGGTGTCCAATCTGCAGCAGGGAGTTACTCAGGGCTCCGCCCTGTCAACTATTATTTAATTTATACGTGCTCCCCCTGGCTAAGATCATTGAACGCCATGGGTTTACAGTAATCACTTATGCTGATGACACTCAGCTGATCACCACCTTTTCCCAGGATTCTACAACCATGGCTACTTCTCTAAGGTCATGTTTATAGATGGTTGCCATGCTGATGAAGCAAAATTGTTTAAAGCTGAACACAGAGAAGATAGAGGTCTTGATTTTGAGCAAACACCCCAACATTTGTTTGACCTCCTGCTGACCTCAAACCCTTAGCCCTTTACCCTCCCTCAAGCCAAAGGTTGAAAACCTGGGTATAAGGTTTGATCAGAAACTGTTCTTTGACACCCAAATCACAGCGTTGGCTGGGAAATGCTTTGGAGTCCCTAATACCTTGAAAAAGATCCTGGATGAGTCCCAGAAACTGTGAGAAAAACTGTGGTCCTGGTCTTAATTATTTTGAGGCTGGATTACTCCAATGCATTATATCTAGGGGTGTCACAGACTTCAACAAGTGCAGAACACAGCGGCTCGCCTGCTACTTAATCTTCTGAAACGTGTCTCCCTGGGATCCTCACTTGCCAAGTTACATTGGCTCTCAGTAAAATGGATGATCTCGTTTAAGGCATTGCGCTACTGTTATAAAGCTTTGACAAACAGTGGCCCACAGTACATACAGCCTTTCATCCAACCCTATACTTGTCTGAGTAATCTTCGATCCTCAGGAGTAAGTACGGTATGTGTTCTGAGAGTGAGAAGAGTACACCTTGGTGGCAGCTCCTTTAGTGTTTTAGCGTCAAAACATTGGAACTCGCTGCCTTTATCTATTTGACAGACCTTTGGAACTCCTTTTTAGAAAGAAATTGAAAACCTGGCTGTTTATGCAGAATTGATCTGCTATTTTGCGAGTGCGTAGCACATGGGAGCCTGGAGTCTGGCGCCATGCACTTTTTAAATTCTATTATTACTATTATTATAATTATTATTATTGTAAATATTATTATCATTATTATTATTATTATTATTAAGAAGAAAAGTGACCCATATGTGCCAGAATTTGAGTGTCATCCAGCTCTGTATGACAGAGATCGATAAAAACACTGAGTCACAAAGTTTGTCTTTGCAGAAGGTGAGATTCAGCTCTGCAGCAGTGCCTGTCACCATCTAGCATAAGCTACACATTGTCCTTGTTTATAAGCAGAAGAGGAGCTCTAAGAACTTCAATAGCGGGTATCAGTCAATTTAATCTGCAGTCAGCCGTTTTTCATGGACCACAAGTCCACCATATAGGATAACCTGTGGGAAGACTTTAGTGCCAATTTAACAGAATCAGCATTGCTTTATAATGAATCAGCATATAATAGTATTGAAAGCAAATAAAGAATCATCTTTGGACTGATTACATTTTCTTTGCCTGCTTCCATGTTTGTGGAAACTATACCTATTAAATATTTACAAGGCAAGATGACGGCAGAGCTGTGCGCTTTGTCGCAAAGTGGAGCAACCTCTCTTTCTACTGCTATTTGCTGTAAGCCAATACTTGTTTCATGGCTGTCCTCTTGCTATAGAAGAACTTCTGCCTTCATGGGGCTTATTCATTTTGGTGTCCTGATGAGCCTTTATCATGACTGCTGGAGCCAGTTGTCTGGTAGCAAGTGGCTGCCATTTTCTGCAGCACAGTGCTCTTTTTCTTTGTAAATGCTTTTTCAGAATACCTTCCTGATGCTGCTCTCACCACTTGTTGGAGGCTAATCCTCATTTCCTGGCTGTACTTCTGTCTTTATGGAGCTTGTTCTTTAAGGGCTCGCAACAAACCATCACATCTACTGAAACCGGCTTGTCTGAAGAGTAAGCAGACGCCATGTTGTGCAGAGTGGGGTTTTTTTTTGTTTTCTCTCCCAAACTCTCCTTCAGCAGACCCCTATTGATTCTGCATGTCATTATTGGTGCTTGTGAGAAGTTGGCCTGGCATATGCTGGTCACTAGTTATAGTGGCCACCTTGAACCAGTCCAATTCGACTCTTATGGTAGATATGTTTAAAGACAACCTTTTAAAGAAAGCTATCCTAGTGGTAGCTGTGGAGAGCAGCCTTCAGGCTAAGTCTCAGAGGAATGTAAAGCAGCTTGTTTTACCTTATAATCTCTTGAATTACCAAATGAAAGGACACCACACAGGTATATATATCAAATATATATGTATTTATTTCTAGACACACTCTACTAATCTCTAGAACTAGAAGCCAGGAACACATTCAAATATCAACGTTTCACAATAAGTTAAGCACAAATATGGCTGGGGCCCTAGGGGCGTACCAGACCATATACTAAAAAAGAGGTTTAGGAAAGTTGACTTGCAGAATGACAAGGCCTAGGGCCTGTAGAATCGCTGGGGCTTCACGACTGCAGTGATAGCAGGTAAGTAACAGACCCACGGGAGACGCATGCAGTGTGAGAACACAGCCGCGGGTTCCCTATTGATTACAATGGAGCAAGTCGCGGTTTGATTATTAAAGTTTTAGGGTACTTCGAGGAAGTCTACAAGCAAGCCACTTACAAGGTAAGTAATTCGAGGGCAAACACACACTAGGGCACCAGAGTGCACGAGTTACCTCACCCAGGGAAGCCGGGTGCATAGGTGTCTTTTGGTGTCGGGTTGAGTCGCTGTTTTCTATGAAGACCAAAGAAGACTTGCTGCTTGAGGCAACTGAAGAAGTGTCCGGTGGAATCCAAGGCTGGATTCAGGATGTATAAGACCTGAAAATTGAAGGGACAGTGTTCACAGTCACTTGCCAGTGACCCGGGGCCAGGAAGATGGATGCCCACGGATGTCGGGTGATTTCAGGTGATCAAGGGTGTTTTGACTCTTCGCTCAAGAGGTCCAGGAACGATCGACGATGACCAGCAGCTGGATTCGGAGTATCACATAAAGTCTGCAGCTGACTGTGGTGTCGGCAACCGGATTGGAGCCAACTAGCCTTGGCAACAGCAAGTCTTGTGTGGAGTGAAGAAAGTCGATGGTGCAGACCAGCAAGGTCTGAGAGACTCACCCAGCGAGGGTGAGTGGGGGCAGGCCTGGAGCAACCAGGGGAGCCCTTTGAGTCGATAAGAAAGTCTTCAGGGCACCAACAGGCCAATGGGCAAAGGATCTCGAAGACGCCTCTTGAGGAAATGCTTCACAGGAGCCCACGGTCACTCGGGATGGGGTAGGCCACTGATTTTGCTGCAAAACCTGCTGGAGGCTTGGGCCACAAATGGTCCAAAGCATAAGTTTGTAGAACGTTGTGAAGGGGTTGCACTCAACAATAGTGCACGGTTCCCAGGTATTGCGGTTCCTCATCACTCGTGGGGTCCACTCGCCTCAACTCTGCTGGGGACTCACAATGGCCATCGAGAAGTCAGGAAATCCACTTCCGGGGCTGCAGAGACTTCAGACTCCAGTGGATGCGGCAAAGTTTGCGACCGTTGATTAGAGTTTCAGGTGTCTGCCAAGCAGGGGAGTCACTCCTTGACTCCAAGGGAGATTCTTCCGTCTTCCAAAGGTAGTGGAACGTCGAAGGACCAGGATTCTTCTTGTAAAGCGTCGTCCAGGGTTATCTAACTTGCAATGGCAAGGTGTTCCTATCTTATAGTAAAAGAAAGGGAGGGACTAGCTCTATTACCACTCCTCTAGGAGGCTCAGGAGGGTGGGTGGTTACACCCACTTCCCTTTGTCCAGTTTCGCGCCAGAGCAGGGGCTGGTAGCCCCTGAACCGGTTTGAGCTGGCATATGCCATGAGGAGCCTACTGCTCCCCAGTGCAGGACTTCAAAGCATTCTAAGAGTGCACCCACCCAGCACTAATACACTAAATCCTGTCTGAAAGGTGGTGACACCTCCCTGTGACAGGATGCCTATTGTTGGGCCTCCTCCATTGCGAGTTTCGGTCAGCAGCAGGAGGGCAGCCCAGTGTCTGTGCTGGTGGCATCTATTTTGTGATGCCAGGGCTCTTTCAGATTTCTACCATGTTTCCACAGTGGGTACATGTCATCCCCTCTAGAAGGGTGGGATCATACTCCCACACCAGGTACTGGTGTGGGAGTATGATTCCAAGATGTTTGACTCCAAACACGACATGTTTTGATGCAGTCATTCCAAAGTTAGCATTAACCGGGAGGTTATAATGCACTAAAGAGTATATGGTTTAACCGCATCCACAAACAGCCACAGGGAATAGACAGTGCCAGCTGCAGAGGGGCCCTGCTCAGGCAGAGGCACCCCCTCACATTGTAAACCAAGCACCCTGCCCTCAGGGTTGATAGGGCCTGACATAGGGGTGACTGATAGGTTTATATGTGTGTGTTTGGTGTGATATAGGAACCTATACCTCTGTGAGGAGTGCTAACACTACCTCATCCAGGCTGCAGTAGCAGGCCTGAGGTGTCAGATTTAGTCTGCTTCCCAGGGGTGGCATAACACATGCTTCAGCCCCTGGTAGGTCTGTAAAGTACCTATGCCCTTGGTACCTAAGGTACCATAAACTAGGGGTTCATAAGGCACCACAGTAACTAATCACTAGTGCATCTAATAAGCACTCCAAGTCGTTTAGAGAGAACAGAGAGACTGGGGCCCTGATTAGCAGGGACCCAGCCTGACTATAGCCAGAAACCAGTGTTAACATCAGAAAAAATTGGGGGCAACATAAGTGCAGATCCTACTCTCCTACAGTGCTTCTCTTTGGGGTCATGGGTCAACTTGAAGAATTGACCTCTGCTGTACAATTCATCTCATAGAATACTAAGTCTCCATGATGTTCCTATTAAGCAAATGAAGGTACTCTCTCACCTCAGCCTACATCTGTTGCTGTTTGATGACCTCAATATTTCTTTTCATGGCAATGGCTTATTATATATTTTTTTATTTCTGTGACTTCATCATATTTCCTGCCAGGTTTATCCAGTATCTCATTATATGGGCAGAACAAAGTCCTTTTTTGTGGATTTCTTACAGTAAAAGTTTAAATATTAAAATGACAAGCTTCTTACTCATTGGGGCTAAGCCTACTTCCTCTGGAGCTAAACCTGAGGACAAGGAATGACCCACATCATCCAGTAACCTGATTTTGGACACTATTCTTGATGAGGTGCTCTCAATCTTTTATGAACACTACCAATGAAAAGTTGCAGCAGTTTGAAGGCAGATGGATTCTTATGGAGAATAGGATGACTGAAAGGAAGCAAAGCAGCAGTTTGTTTTAAGATGTTTTTTCAAAGATTCCTTAACTCAAAAAAGAAATTCTGAAACTTAACTTTCACACAGAGGATAGGGAGAACAAAAAATGATGTAATAATTTGTGTTAATGAGGTTTGCCAGACTAGTTAAAGACATTTATTACAGATCTGAACACTTCCATCTCCCCTACTCTCAATCTACAATTTGCTCCTCGCAAGAGTGGAAAGCAAAAGACACACAATTGATGGACGGAATGCAGAACAAATCAAAACATTCACCCCCAATCATGAGATCTGGGTTAAATCCATCCTTGTTTTGCTCACCATGCCACCCCAGTTTAGACCTGGCCATATGCAAATCAGTCTTGATCCTGTGCCTCATGGGAGTCTGGGTATCCCAGCTGATGAGGGGTGAGACCCCGAAACCGGTCCTAGGAATGCTTGTTTCTAGTCCAGGGAGGACCTGGCTTGGCAGTTCGGGGGGAGCTAAAAAACTATGGATTTAGGCCCAGATCTCTGCACTGGGGTGAATATATGACATTGTTCTGCATTCTTTCCATCAATTGTTCTTTTTGCACATTGCAAGAGTGGGACGTAATTCTCACTCTTCAAAACTGAGGGGCCTTATAATGTTGTTTCTAGAATTTACCGATCTTTGATGTGTCCTGAAAGCAACTAAGGATAAATAGACAATTGCTTGGTCAATCTATAACTTGTTCATCCCCCAAGATGTATCTAATTAATCCGATGCCAGTCAAATGGAATTTCTTGCCATGAGGACTCTAATGAGATAGCTAAACATCAGATATGCCATTCCTCATTTGTTGATATGCAAAATAACTTATAAAAGTAACACTAAGTCTTTTGTTGAGCCTGCTAAGCTACGAACTTTGCTTCAAAGTACTTCTTCTCATCTGATGGAGATTTCCTCAATGAAGTCATAGCATTGTTTCATACTTAAATTTCAAGAATTGGCTTAAATGTTTTTTTTTTTAATTCTTGCTCTTCAGCATGTCTTATCATGCTGCCTACCCGCATCTCATAATTAGTATTTCTTTTTTCCACATCAGGGTTCCTTCCCTTGATCTGCTATGTCTTTTGTAGCCCTTTTTTAAGGTCCTCTCTTTTTTTTTTCTTTCTTTCCTTTTATCTTTATTTGAGTACTTATTCTATATATAGTTCTGTTTGTTTTCCTGTTGTCTCTTTTTCTATAAACTAACATTATTGCTGTTTTTGTGTCTTTTCATGGTTTTTTGCAGATAGTCGCCCTTGATCCAGTATTCATCTTTTCCCATGTCAGTCATGTCTAATTTTGTCTTGTGGAATGTCTGTAGACTTGGAACCCCGTTTAAAAGACAAAAGGTACTTTCTCTTTATCTAAACTTGAAACTAAGATTGTGTTCCTACAAGGAACACACTGTAATGGCTCTGAATCTGTTAAATTGAAAAGGTAATGTGTTGGTCATGTTTTTTTCTCCAGCAAATGATTGTAGAGGTAGGGTAGCTATTCTTTGTCACAATTTGTTAAAATGCAATTTTTATCAAAAGAATGTGATAGTTCTGGTAGATGGGTGCTGGTGAACATTGCACTAGATAACCAACGCGTTATATAACGTTTATAATCCTGTGAAATCTGACCCTGACTTCTGGCATACTATTAAAATGAAACTTGCTAATATACCTAAGGGTAATGTTATAATAGCAGGTGATTTTTACTCCTGTGGACCCCCACTTAATAGTAACTGGGATCCGGGGACATAAACTGAATCATTATTGTAATCCGGTGGCCCCCACTGTTACTGGATGCGGGGCGCCCCACCTAAGCAATTTTGATATGTACTGCAAAACAACACACAAAAATACAAAGACAAGCATTCATCAAATGCACAAATGGTTAGGGCCAGATGTACGGCCCTTTTTGGGGGCCACAAACGGGAGAGCCTCCCGTTTGCGACTGCAAAAAAGGGGTAATGGCATGTTGAAATGCTATTTTGCAAGTGACTAACTTGCGAAATAGCATTTGCGACTCTTGCTATTAGGAAGGGGCGTCCCTTCCTAATAGCGAGTCACCATGCCATGTACAATTGTTTTGCGACTGAATTTGCGGCCGCAAAACACTCGCAGTTTACCACCTACTTCAAGTAGTTGGTAAACTACTCATAAACTGGAAGGGGTCCCCAGGGGATCCCATCCCCTTTGTGAGTATGTGAGAAAATATTTTTTTAAGAGCAGGTAGTGATCGCAGGGACCACTGCCTGCCCTTAAAAAAATGAAACTGAAAAGTTCAATTTTTCTTTTATAAATGCATCCTGTTTTCCTTTATGGAAAACGGGCTGCATTTAAAAAAAAAAATGCTTTATTAAAAAAGAAGTCACAAACATGGTTGTCTGCTTACCCCAGCAGGCTACCATCCCAGTGAGTGCTAGCCATTCCTAATGGGGTCGCAAATTGCGCCTGCCTCATTAATATTAATGAGGCATGCAATTTGCGACCCCATCAGGAATTGCAAACACTGTCTGAGACACTGTTGTACATCCCAATTTGTGAGTCGCAAATTGTGAGTCACAAATTTGATGCAATTTGCGAGTTGCAAATTGGTGTGTCGTACAACAGGCCCTAAGTATATATTTAATTCAAACAAATATAAAAAAACACACTTTTTTAAACTTTAGTGTTAAGGTTACAGCTTTTCTAATTTCAATTATGGACACCCATCACCGATGGTATATTCTGTTTGATGTACCTTCACTGCTAATCAATCTGAGGATACTAACTTAATTTGTATCTTCCAGTTTTAAATTCCTTCACATTTACAGAACGTTTAAAAAAGTAGCATTTTATATTTTGCGTCTTTATGTACAGAGATTTTATTAATCTATTAATATTATTTAATTTCCCAGGCAGTTGCGGATCTCCTGAGCAGGCGTCTTGGACTGTCAGGTTCAGAAAAACTGCAGCCCTAAGTCTTTCAAATCTGCAATTTCTTCCAGACCATGTTTTGATGTTTGGAGAACTTGTAATGCAGATAAATCTGAATTTTCTTTTCTTTCTAATGTACATAATATATTGTCTAGAATTGACTACATATTGGTACCTAAATCAGTATTACCTTGTTTATATTTTGTTGAGATGGGTTCTTTTACCCGAGCATACCCCCAATTTGTCTGCTCTAGACATCACTACAATTGATCTAAAGGCTGGCAGTTGGAGATTGAACAAACACCTTCTCTCGGACAACAATGTTATTTCTGCAGCCTCTGCCTTATTTAATAAATGTTTCAGTTTAATAACACTACTGACACACTCATTGTTATTAATTGGAACGATTTTAAAGCCTTTTGTAGAGCTTTTACTATTGTCTTCTTAATGAGAAAGTGAAAATACTTAAACAACCAGTATAAACTTCTTTTGAAAAAGATTAAAACACTTGGACATGGTTATTTTACCTCAAAATCATCTTTCATACTACATGATTTAATTAAAACAAAATCAGAACTAAATAATATTGCTATCATTGATGCCTTTAATTTTCTATTGAGAGTTAAATCTAAATTTCATGGTGGCCAGAATAAAGCTGGGAAGATGCTTGCTAATTATTTAAAGATTATAATGGAGCACAAAACAACTTGTCCCATTAAAGGTGAACTAGATGATAATATTGCAACTTCTAAAATAGATAATCTTAAATATGTTTAAACTTTTTATTGGAACTACGCTGAAGATGCACATCCATGAGATTCTGATTTTAAACATTGTTTGATGGCATTTACAAATTATGCTCTTTTCATGATAAATTTGCCGAACTTAAAGCTGATATAATATCACAAAAAATAACAACCACCATTTATTCATTAACGAACGTGAAAGCACCAGACCCTCATGGATTTCCATCAAATTTATTTCCTCATTGTCCTGTTTTTTTGTTCCCAAAGTGTTAGAACAGTTTAATCCTTTATTTCAGATTACAGAGCCAGTGACAACTTCTTAGAGGCATTAGTAATTATTATTTCTATGATAAGGATACCAGGTTTTGGAAAAATTGTGTAGGCCCATAATACTTATCAATTATGACTGCAAAATCTTTGTGAAGATTTTGGCTTTCCGTGTAGAATCTATTGTTCTCCTTCTCATTAAATATGAGTAATCCAGTGTTTAATTAAAGGTAGACTTGCTGCTGATAATGCGAGGAATCTATCGTTCTCCTTCTCATTAAATCTGACTTATCCATGCTGGGTGCCAGATGAAAACCAGAATGTACTTTCTTGAGGATATGGTGGTGTTCCAAAAAATTAGAAAGCTGCAAATTGAAATATTTCTCTAAATTCTTGACCCCAAAAGTGAGAAGTGAGCCGGGCTGGAAATTGGGAAGAACAGATTGATCTGCATTTGGCTTTTCCAAAAAGGGGGCCAATTATTGCTCGTTTCCGATCTGTTTGTATCCAAGCTTTGCTTAGAGAATTGTTGCACACTTCCAATAGTTTACCCTCCTTCATATTAATAAATTTGACCAGTACTGTTCTATGTTGGTCATAGAATGGTGACACTGGATCTATAATTCACGTCATTATGTCAAATCTAGTATGGTCTAAATGTTCAAATATTTTATATTGCAATTAACCACTCTGCTTAGCTAAAGTATTTTTAGGGTTCCTATCTCTTGATTTTCATAGCTCTGCCAATATACTTGTTTTATTTGATTTTGTGATTGCATCTAAATTAAAATTATCCTGTTGCATTGACTTTTCCATATTATCTATACTCGCTTGGTAGAATTTTGTCTGTGAGGATCACAGAATGCATACTGTCTTTTTCTCTCAACATCCAACAAAAAATGTAATCTGATCTATTCTGGTTATCTCTGATGTTCTTTCCTCGTGCTGCGCTTTCACTCCTTTTATTACTACAAACTGTTATTCTCTTTGTCCTTTCTTGTTTCTTTCTGACTTTTGTCTATTCTTTTTTTTCTTTTTCCATAAAATACTTTATACTATATTTTGTATGCTTTTCTCTGTGCTGTTATCATTATATTCAATTGTAATGTTATTTATGTATTTGCCATCTGTTTTTTTCTTTCACATAAAAATTAATAAACTAAAACAAAAATAACAAGTGCATAAATCACAAATTTGTAATTTACATTGCTCAAAACCAGTATCCACAAACGGTCACATTGGCCCTGATATTCCTCCATTTTCTTCCAGTGAAAGAAAGTGTGTCCTTTTATAATTACTGTTTTGTGTATAAGCCTCACCATGCAAAACTTTAAAGTTCCTTACCCACCAACCAGAAGTATCATGTCAACCAACAGACTATCCGATTGATTAGATTGAAGAGATGTAGTGGTATTCAGGGCTCCTAACCGTAAAGATCTATACCACTTCATTTGAGACTTAAGAATGGCTACCTCAAATTCAACCTCTTTTCCCTGCTGTTCGGAATATCCTGATTTCTTCATCACCTTGTTATTTGCAAACCACTATTCTGCAACCCACTATCCTCTATAGCCACTTACAACTAAAGCGCTCTTGGGTCGCGATCAGGGGCGGCTCTAGGCTCATGGTGGCCCTGTGCAGGGAGCGCAGGTAGGGGGCCCCGGAAGAGGGGGTCCGGGCGGGGCGGAGCTCAGGAAGGTGTTTTAATAAAACGTCCAGAAAAGGCGTTAGATGACCAGTAACATGGTAACAGAAAAACGACGTTTACTTTTTGAGTGCTCATCACTTGGATACTTTGTTTTAGAATCTGGGTCTCTGGAGGGACCCCTTTCAACAAGAAAAACACGTTGCGCGTCCGTAAGAGAGTTCGGCCACAAATTAGGATCCCTCCAATCACATAAATCATATTCAGAACACGGGTCTGTAACATGGTCTTGCTCTTTGGCTTCCTTTTCAATACCAGCATCATCCGTCTGTAAACTCTGAACCTCCTTCAGAATGCCAGATGTTGATGGACCGATGAATGATGTTTCAGTTTCTCTGTCTGAGGGTCTTTTGTAATAATCCTCATCCTGAGTTGGTAATTGCTGCATGTTTGTATCAATTTCAGAGTCACCTTGTTCATTTTCATTGGTCTGCTCATGAGTATCATTCTGCTCATGGATATCATAATTTTTTTGTTCTTCTTTATGGTCATCAGCGCCTGTTTTACCTAGTGCATCAGCAGTACTCTGGCCAGAGGATTCTCCATCTTTAGGTTTCCCTTGGGTGATAAAGTTCAGGATTGCTCCTTCCTGTGACACTACGAAAGCCTGCTGAGCCACCTTTCTCTTTCGTTTCGAATAACCAGATTTGTGTACTCGAATTCTCTTCATTTTGCTTGCAATGCAGCGGGCGAGGCTAGCAGTGGGTAGGGAAAAAAAGAAGACAATCAGCAGTGGCGGTTGCTGAAAGATTTTGATGTGTAATTTTTATTTTCTTGCAAAAACAACAGTTGATGGACAGAATGCAGAACAATGTCATACATTCACCACAGTACAGAGATCTGGGCCTAAATCCATCGTTTTTTTGCTCACCACACCACCCCAGTTCAGACATGGCCATATGCAAATCAGCCTTGACCCTGTGCCTCATGGGAACAGTCCAGCCCGAACTGCCAAGCCATGTCTTCCCTGGACTACACAATGAAGGACCAGCATACCTTAATGAACGAGTGAATTTCCACCAACCTACCAGGAAAATATGTTCCAGAACCATCTCCCTAGCAGCCACCCAATGCAGCCGCTGATAAAACAGTGGAGGCCGCTACTTCTCCCACCTGGCAGTGAAGACCTGAAAACCCTCCCCCTGCACCTCAGAGCCTCACCATCGCTCCAGCAGTTCAGGAAGGACCACAAGACCTCGCTGTTCAACCAACAAGCAGCATGATCCAGCAGCATGAATCCCACACCGCCTCGAGACCCTTATGTGTGAAGCAGCTGAGCTTTACAAACCCTGACTGATTGATAGTAATTACCCTTCCCACTACATGTATGACACATTATGAGGACTAGCCACATATGGAAGGTTTATTTGAAGAGTGTTATAAAACTATAGGGTAGATCATGTGACTTGGCATACAAGGTCTGTTTTATCAGTCCACTGAGAACAGTGGAGCCTGGAGAATAGTTCATGATCTATTTGGGAAGTGACCTTAGCAGGAAGAGAGTAAGCTACCTTGAAATCATGGCACACAGAGACCTGTCTCAGTACGTCACTAACTGATCCTGAAGACAGCCTACAGGTAACCAAAGACTCGTCCACTTTACCACATTGTCAAAAGACAAAATACAATATATTTAATTAAGGTTTCTTGTATAGTGCCATATTCCAGCAACCAGTTCTGCTCGCTTTACAGAGCACCTATTAAACAAGGATTACTTACAGTGAGTCCTAAGGCTATGAAAAGGCACTAGAGGTTCACTGAAGCAAAATTAATGTGCAAGGAACATCCAGTCAGGAGACAACTTTCAAGCAGATGTACGAATCACTAGCACAGCGTACCAACGACCCCATGGGCCGTGGCATAAGCAAGGAAAATGGCCCCTTTGGCTGCTGCTCAGGAAGTAGAATATAGCAATTATCAGGGTTCAATGGGCCCCTGAGGGTTTTGGGTCTCAGTACCACTGTACTTGCTGAACCAATGTTAACTATGCCCCTAGTATGGACAGAGAAGGCTGCTTCACCAATTGCAAACTGAGGACTAGTTAAACTAGTTTTCTCTGCTAGTCACATGACAAGCACTGGAATGTAATTAAAGAACTGATCAAGAAGCCAGTCTCCTACCAAGGTCTCTGCAAAAGGGCATTAGATTGAGTTAACATGGGTAGGCACTGCCATCCTATTCCAGGCGTCCATCCATAGGTGCTTGCATTTCATGTCTGCCTCAACACCATATAAACAGACATATCCAAATGCCAAGTACATTCGAACACTCAATGTTTTAAAAGATTTGTGCAGGCAGATCCACTCATTAGATCACAAGTATCAGCTTTATACTCTGTTTTCATGATTGTTGATAAGTAATTGTAATCATTTTAATGAATCCTTAACATTACGTCTAACACCTCGTACCCTGCTCTCCTCTTCCCCCCAATACGACCGTGCCTCCCAAGTTACACCTCCAAAAGTCACCATGCCTCCCCTCAGCCACAAGTAAACACCGCCCCTGCACTCCTGACTCACATTTCCCTCAACATACAGCGCCGATCTGTACCACTCCCTACCCCTGGCGCACAGTGACCACCTCTCCGACCCGAGCCCTCTCAGAGATGAATCGTGAGAGAGAGGCTCTCTCTCACAATTCATCATGCCCTCCCTTCCCATGACCACCAGAATACCTCCAGCTCGCCACCTCACATGGCTTACCTCCACCCAGACCCAAAGCACACACCCTCTACAATAACATCCTCACCCAACCTTCCCCACGCCCCCGGCTCCTCACCCCCATGGGCTGGGATACATTCCTATGCCTGATCTGCCCTCCTCCCCAGGGCTCCCCACACCCTCGTCCAATGGCTCACCTTCCCTCGGGTTCACTCTGCAGTGGCACACGCTGACCTCCTCACTCCCCCTCCCCATGCCCTGACCCTCGGGCTGCTCACCTCGCAGCTGGCACCAAAGGTTGCACACTGGCATGCTATCCTCTGCAAGGCGGCCTTTCTTGCCCAGGGTCTCTAGGCGCGCCGGTGCATGGCCTCGGCCGGTCTCGGTGCTGCTCGCTGCACGCCGGGCACGGGTGCTGCCACCCCTCCTGCCGCCAGTGATGCATGGTGCTTCTGTAACCCCTTCGCTGCAGGACTCGCGGGCACTGCGCATGCGCGCGCATGCGAGCCTCCGGAGGTGCCAGATCTGGACTATTAAAACAAGCTCGATTCTCCTGGAAAAAAAGTTCTAAACAAGCACAAGACCTACCAGAAGAGCCCGAAACAAGGCCGACCCCACACAAAGACGAGACTGGGTTAGAAAGGAAAAGAGTATAAGAACAACCATTCAGCGTGCATCACATTAGATTTAGCACGCCTCAGTCATTCATGCGCCAAATCCCTGCCAGGGGCTGCCACGAATATGTATTGTATCCGATTCCTCGTGGTGGCCCCTGGGGTTTGGTGGCCCTGTGCAGGTGCACAGCTTGCACATGCCTAAGGCCGCCCCTGGTCGCGATGATACTAAATAGTGCTTTACAAAAGGTGTATCTAAATGAACTACCTTTTACAAATTCTGGGCTATTAATACAATCAAATAAAACAAAGAAAATCATAGGACTAGTCATTTCTCCCAGCTTTCATACTTGCATTTCAAGAAGCAGGGATTCCCAAGTTCCCTCTTTCACCCATCAAGTCACAATTCCTCATCCAACTGCAATCACCTCAAACATACAGGGAGGAGGGATGCTCATAGGAGACCGTCAACCAGCCCTACAACATCCCGACATCACAGCAGCTAGCATTACTTATCAGGACCTATACTTACTTACAAAACCTAAACAGACAGAGCACAATGTACAAATGGAAAATGCAGAAGTACATAAGAGATGTAAGAAATTGGGTTAGTGGTTGAAAGAGGTGAAACCCTACTCAAGGAGGAACCACAATCGTTGTCACAGTTAAGTCACAAATCATAACCTTAAATTAACTTCTGCTCAACTCTCAGGTAGCTTGGCACAGAGCAGTCAGGCTTAACTCAGAGGCAATGTGCAAAGTAGTTGTGCAACACTTCAAACAATAACATAGTGAAAACACACCAGATAAGGATTCCAGTCCAGTTTAGAAAAATAGAGTCATAAAAAAAAAACAAGACCAAAATGACAAATTCCAATTAGTAGAACCAGAGATATTCAAGTTTACAGATTTCAGTGAAAATATCACCAAAAAGCACCAACTCACAAGTTCAGGTTGACTGCGATGGAGCGCGGGTCGGGTACAGGGACCCCGTAGGCCCGCTGAACAAGAGTACATAAAATACTAATTGGAACCATTGGCACCGTGGAGTTGAGAAGCTGCGATGCAAGGTCCTGCATCAACAGTGAGGATCCTAACTACGAGGGCTTGCAATGCGAAGTCCGAAGTAATGCAATCGAGGTGATACATCAGTTCTTAAGAGCTGCAAGACTGTGATGTGAGAACCTGCATCGTTGTCTACGCTGCCATCGACAAGAGATTTGCAATGCGCGGACCTGAACTGGGGAAACTTCGCACAGCGGCGGCTCTGATGCGGGCTGCGAGGTTGATGAGTTGAGTCCTTGCGCTGGGAGAACCTTCACAGTGGAGGCAATGCTTTAGTTCTGCTTGGGATTGCACTGTGCAGCAAAGGTCCACTGGTACTTCTGGGTCCACAGATGGACTGGCAGAGCACCTTCAGGCCCCCCCTCCAATGGTCCAGGACGGGAGTGGCACCACTTAGCAAGGTAGGACTCAAGGACTGGCAGAGTCCAGGTGCTGGGTGCAAGGTTATTGGAGCTTTCGTTCCTGAGCCTCTAGTCTGGAGGCCAGCCAACAAACCACTTGGAAATACTCTGGGGGCCTGGGTTCAACAGATGCAGGTCCAGTCAATCTCATCCAGGCAAGAAGGCTGAAGGTCAGCAAAGAAATGCAGCAGTCCTTCAGAGCAGCAGTCTAGCAGAGTGGCAGTCCTTACAGGCAGCACAGCAGTCCTTCCTCCTGGACGAGTGTCCACAGATCCAGAAGTGTACTGAAAAGCTGGTGTCTGAGGTCCAATATGTGTACGCTGCTATGCCTTTGAAGTGTAAAAAGCTTCTAGATGTTTTACTTTGAAGTCTAAATGCTTCCTACTCTCCTTGCCCTCACTGCTGAGTAACTAGAGGTGGTATGCAGCACTTTGTGTGGAGGCAGGACACAGCTTATTCAAGTAAAAGTGGGACTGTGTCCAGCTCCACCCTGCCAGTGATGGCTTATCCGGGCACACCTCAGCTCTCTATTGTGTGTGGCTGTCTTGGAGGAATACACAAAGCCCAACTGTCAGCTACACCCAGTCATGTGGCTCAGGTACAGGCTACAGGCACTAAATGGCTATTGTAGGAAAATGTCAACTTTCTAAAAGTTTAGCTACAAAGAGGGGTTGGCTCTGATTCACCCAGCTAGAATGGGCCAGTAAATACAAATATCAAATGATCTAGCTGACAGTTTATAATGCTGTTATTTACTTCAGCAAACTTAGACCAAACTGCAAGATGTCTTGGTCTACATAATTTATTATGTTAATTCTTTAAACATTTTTAAGAAGAAACACTTAGTCAAATTATTTGAACACAGATTAGGACACTTCTTATTTACATTAACATACAAACAAACTGACACAATAATCAAAATAAATTCCTAACAAAATAAATTCTAATGTTTAACCAGTCAAAAGTTTTCAAAGCAACCCTCCTCTGAGTCCATGGTCATGTTAATAATACATTCAGGGGTTGCTAACCAAAAGGAACTAGTATTCAAGCCAAAAGCGTTTACACATTTGAGAAAATAATCCCCTTAAATGCTACTCCTATTTCATGCACTTGTTTGCCCAATGGCAAAGCGTGCATTTGATTCTTGGGATTTTCTTCAGGGCTAGGACTGGGTAGAATCTGCAGTGTGTATATTTAGAGGAATCTTCTCATTAATAAAATGCTGTACTGCCAGTTTTAGCCCTGAAGGAAATCCCAAGAATCAAATTGGGATTCAAAACACATCGGCACGCTTTGCCATTGGGCAAACAAGTGCATGAAATAGGAGTAGCATTTAAGGGGATTATTTTCTCAAATGTGTAAACCCTTTTGGCTTGAATACTAGTTCCCTCTGGTTAGCAACCCCTGCATGTATTATTAACATGACCATGGACTCGGAGGAGGGTTGCTTTGAAAACTTCTGACTGGTTAAACATTAGAATTCATTTTGTTAGAAATTTATTTTGATTATTGTGTCAGTTTGTTTGTATGTTAATGTAAATAAGAAGTGTTGTCCTAATCTGTGCTCAAATAATTTGACTGAGTGTTTCTTTTTGAAAATGTTTGAAGAATTAACATAATAAATTATGTAGACCAAGACATATTGCAGTTTGGTCTAAGTTTGCTGAAGTAAATAGCATTATAAACTGTCAGCTATTTGTAAATTTATAAAAGTGGCATTTTCAAAATTGCAATTTAAAATCCAACTTTATCATTAGAGAGGATTTTTCATTACAATTCCAAAGACATCAAACATGAACTGGTCACCTGTTCCCATTTGAAAATTACAGCTTATTAAATGTAATAAGGTAACTACAATATTATCCTATGCGTGATGTAGGCCTTGCAGTAGCGAAAAACGAATTTAAGGGTATTTCACTACCAGGACATGCCAAACTTTAAAGCACATGCCCAGCTTTTCAAATACACTGCACTCTGCTCTATGGGTTGTCGAGAGTCTACACTTTGGGTGACTTGTATGAATCAAAAAGGAAGGTTTGGGGCTGGCAAAAGGCTGATTTTGGCAGACGGGAATGGCAGTTTAAAACTGCACACACATGCTTCAATTACAGACATGAGACAGGTTGAAAGGACTACTCAAGTGGGTGGCACAATGAGTGCTGCAGGCTCACTTGTAGCATTTCATTTAAAGGCCCTAGGTACATGTAGCAGCACTTTACTAGGAACTTATAACTACATTAATTTTGCCAATTGGGGATAAGCCAAAGTTACCATGATTTAAGGAGTGAGCACATGCACTTTAGCACTGGTCAGCAGTCCTAAGGCCAGCAAAAACGAGATCAGCAAAAATGAAAGAGGAAGTCAAAACGTTTGTGGGAAGACCAACTAAGGCTGACCGGTCTAACAAGGGAGATTTACATCTGCATCTGAATGTACTTTTACATGTTTTCCAGTTAACAAACATTCCCAGTAGTATGCCTGGAGAACTGTGCCAGGTGCAGGTTTAAAGGAGTACTATTCTAAATGTCATGTGACATATCTCATGGGCTCCTATTCTCCTGCGTGTAAGTTTTTGCAGATTTAAGCTCAGGCAGAATGGAACCCGCTACGCATTTGTACATGTGTGTTTTTCTTTCTACGGGAAATATTTAACCCCATGGAGAAAGCCCTTCCCCTACATATCTACCATATTTTGGGGGTGAAAATGTAATAACTGGTTCTCATGTGCTCTAACACCCTTAGGCCAGGTAGTTGCTATATAAAACTGCACAAAATAAAATAAACAATTCCCCTTCCTATGCTCCAAGGGGAGTTTCTGGAGTGTATTTCTGACCATTTCCAGTATTGCAAAGGTTCAATGGGGGTTTCTGAATGCCCACAAACGTGCCATTCCGCTTCCTGTTCTGAAGAAATGTAAAAAATGCAACACAATCAGTCTGAAAATCTGCGCACCATGCTCAAAAGGTAAAAGTAAAAAGACATTGAGTCTTTTTCATACCTATGTGGCCTGAAATTTTTGGTACCAGTCTATTTGCGACCATAAAAAAGACCACACAGTGCTCCATATTCCAATTCCATATTTCGATAACAATCAACATGAATCGTTTGGATCGAGGACAGAAGAATATCTAGTCCTTAAGCGGCCGGTGACACAGTTCTCCTGACAGAGGAAGGCCTTTGTGGATGCAGTAACTTCGTACAAGCATTTCAGGCCAGTGTTACCCTCTGTTGTTCCTGCTTTCGCTTTGTTGCGCTGACCTTGCGGCAGGAAGCGGCAGACCTTCAGTGCAGTTTCCTTTCTGGTCTGCTGTGCTGTGGCGACGATAAGGTGCGAGGCGGCCTCGGCACGCGTCCCATGACATCTACGTAGCACATTTCACAAACATTTCTATTCAAATGTCCACACTTCCTCCAAGATGCTGCTGCCTGCACATATCTCATACCCAACAATGAGATAAATGCACACACAACGCTAGACAACAATAACTCTGCCACACACCCTGCTGTGTGAACACGCGAATGTTCTCGACTTCCTTCAAGCAACACGTTAAGAAAGTATTTGCCTATTCCAGGAGAGTTAGCGAAATGTTATTTTCCTCTTTTATGCAAGAAAGTTTTCATTTCTTCTCTGTCGGTATATGACAAAAACAACATTAGTATGTAGCTAGGAGTAATAAATACTTCCCCTAGTTTGCAACTTCCCTACCCTACCAGCTCTTAGGGAAACACTGTGATTTAACCCTTTCCGCTCCTGATTGTAAGTACTCTGCTGTATGCTTTTAGATTATGCAAAATTGAGTGGTAGGTTGACTGTGCGTTTTACTAATCACTGTTTAACACGCAGCATCCTTATTTTTCAATGAATACTGCTAATAAGAAAACAAGGAGGGAGGGCCCCCTCATTAGACTCACAGGGCTTGGGATATCATTTCTGTAGCCTCTAAGCTTCTGACGCACTGAACTCCCAGGTGAACTGTCCTGTCACTGAATGAGAGGGGGATCTGGGTACTTTGTGCCTATAGAAACGGGCAGGAACATGATGGGTAGCTATTCTGTGGCACAGACCCTGATGCCAGGGCAGGGTTTACTGAAGCTTGAGGGCTCACTTCCACCCTACTTCGTATCAGTGTGTGCGCCCCCCTGCCTATAGCAAGAACTATATTTTGGCAGACACGAGCCACACACATACCTATATCATAATATACCATAACAACGACACTACATTCCTTTACATATATTTAAAACCTTGGCGCACATTGGTGGATATTTCATCTACCTCGTATGAGTTTGTTCAGAACAAATGACCGAGGGTTGTAGCTTCTTGTGATGCCACTGGGGACATGGGCAGATAATGACATTTACTGTGGATTAAACATTAAACTATGTGTGATATCATCTCCTCCACCCTTTTGATGCCACTACTTTGTTGCCTTATTCCAGACCTCATTTTATTGATGCTTTTAAAGAGTATATATAAGAAGTAGAGATGGGAGCGCGGGCTTTTTTCCAGTTTCCTTCAACCATTTGCTTTCATGTTCGTTTTAATGATTTTTTGTTGTTTGGATGGGCTGTTCATCAAGGTGATGGCATTGGGTGGTTGTAGAATCGCCTTACGAATGCCAGACCGCTGAATCATTTTGTAGTAAATACTTATCGCACACTGAACTTCGACTTGCTGTGAATAATTGAGCTACAGCTCTCTCATATGGCTTGATACCAACGAGATGAGACTCCAACCGGATGGTGGATGTCCTGACTTTTCATGATTGATTTACTTCAGCTCCTATTAATAACGGATTTTTGGCTATCCTTTCCACCCGCCCAGGCCTGAGGAAGATTCGCTCCTGACACACTTCAGTCGCACTGTGTACTAGGGTCGAAACATTGACATTAACAACATACCTGTCCACACGGCCTCCTTGACCCGGCCATTACAGACTCACCATTGTGTTTAGGATTCATGTGTAAACCAAGGACAGTACATATGTAGAAGAAATAGTTTCTGTACCTAATCATCTATGTCACTCACGTGCGTCTTGTATATAGTTCACCACTATCTCACCGATCACCACATTTCAGCTACTTTCACTATTGTCACAATCCTCTTATCTACAAGTAAGTTGTATCCCTGACAGCCCTTCTTTGAAAAATACAAAATAATAAAAAGCTTTATTCTTTGAAAACCATGGTTTCTCTGGTGTGTTCTAATTACAAAACTTTAATTTCTTTTTCACAATTGAAAATGTACATTTGTTGAAATATTAATTGAATCATTGTTTTTTTCTTAACATTAATATATACGTAGCAAAGCAATTGAAATACCCCACAGGACCAATTGTTGTTGTATTGCTATTTAGGCACCAGCATGTTTTCTTTTTGTACCTGTATTGTGTTAATGTATCATGCTTGTTGTTGAGTTTGAGTGTGAGTTTATTTTAGCTGTGTAAGTGGATGAATACACAAATGAGGTGAAGGGTGGATAAATGGACCAATGAGATTAGTGACGGAGTGGATGCATGATGACCTATTATAGTTCTAAACCCATCACTGACTGAGGAGGCCCTTTCATTTAAAGGCCAGACCTATTGACATTGTCAATGCATGTTGTAGACTGCAGATACAACATGATGTGTAGCTAGTAATTCAGAGTCAGTGTATGCTCTTTGATGTATTTACTTTCCTTACATGACATTTTAACTGATGGTTTGTCGCTTTTGTGTTTCAGCGGAGCATCCTGTTTGCCTTTATGACAGGCTAAAGCTATTCAGTAGTCACCCCTGGCATGTTTATTTTTTTTACTTTGCTATCAGGACAACATGTAGTTAGATCTGCAGTTTTTTTGTTCAGAAAGTAAAGTGGTTACACAGGTTTTCTTCCACATGCACTAAAAGTACTGTCTCACTGTCAGCGACTACCATGCAATGTTTTACTGTTTAAGACTTTTTAATCCCCATTTACAATATCAACTTCATTTTCTGACTCCTTTCCATAATACTCTTCTTTTGAGCTTAACTCTGGTAATGCAATATATTTAACAGAGGAGCCCCATTCACAGCTTCCATAAATGTCTTATTATGGTATTTTCTTCATCATACAGCTGGGTGCAAAACATACAATGCTGCCCAACTACTGCCAAACATTTCCCATAACAAATAGCCAGTCTTATAGGCTTTGCCATTGCATGTGTGAATAAAGCAAGACCTTTTTGCATTGTCGATGCTGTTCTACCTGTCCTATTACCTTGAGACTGTATTCACCCTATTTTTCTACCAGGTCGTTTGAAAATACTTAATTTTGTTACACTTTGTCTTAAATGAAAAGCTTTTCGGAGCAAAAACGACACCCAAAGATCAATGAAATACAAATGTTGAATTTGACTTTGCAATTAATTTTGTCTTCTCACTCTTGTAGGTAATTTAGGTCAATTTCAATCACAGATATGGCTTCACAGATTTATCATCTTCAGATGATCAGTTTCAAATGTTTTCTACTGGACCCAGTTGTCAGCGAATGAGATTTCGGCATTTCCTGAACTGCAAATGGGAGCATTCCAATTGACTCAAATTGCACTATAAAACTGGTCCTTAATATGGAATGGTGTCTGTTTCAGGTGGTATTGTTTGACCAGTGGAATGTCCCTTTCTGCAGGATTCATAGTTAAGAAACCCAAATACTGCTGCTAGAGTACATACAAACTATGTGTAATTGATTAGCATGAACGTCTGTCCCGTATGCCTTTGGAGCAATACCCAATATGGAATTCCTCTGAGGATGAACTTGCTAGAGTTTCTGGTCACAATTACAGCTGCTGTTGGGTTTATTCAAAGGGGGGAGGTGTCTTTATTCCCCAAGCCTGTGCATTTTGAGGGCCACACACTCATTCTGCCAAATTTATTTATAGATTTTATGACAAAGTTGCCCTATTTATTAATGATAACAAGGCTAATACAACTAAATGGTGCCTGATGCTGGGATCTAATGTGGGCACTTTTCCCCTTTGCTTACTGGACATTTTTAATAAATGTTTAAATGGGCCCTCTGCTTACGAAGGGCCCACTCAGTGTGTTGACCAGGCACTCAGCAACTTCTGATATACCTGGCAGTCGCAACCTGTGAGTATGAGGCGAGTTTAGAAATAGGTGGCCACACCTCCATAGTGGAGAAAGCTGACTACATTCATCCATGATCATGCCCTGGTGTCGCCCATCTCTCACAGCTACCATTCAAGCTGAAGCACTTCTATATAGCTCATTAACTTTCAGCTCTTTTTGAAGAGAAATGCAGTGTTAACCTTGCCATTTCTTCTCCTTTCTCCCATGGGAGTTCCAGCATAAAACAACATAACCCAGATCTGGCATCTATTGTATAGATGGGTACACAATGTGATCTACCCTTTTCTGAGTTTGGCTACGGTCAGTTTACCAGGCTGTAGAAAACTGGCAGTAGTAACAGATTGTAGTGGCCTTTTTACCCGTCGCCTGTCAGAAAGAGTTGCCTACTTGCATCTCCTTTATTTAAAATTGGTCTGTCAGTTCCCTGTAACCACTATCATCACTCCTTCTGTGTGGGAAATGGATATCTCAATCTATGTAGTTTATATATGTGCAGCATAATGTGGAGCAATGTGCTGAATGTGACTGAGGTAATGAAGGAATACTATTTGATTTCCTGAACCAGAATGATACACGAAATGGAGGCTGGACAGAGCCTCAGCAGCAATGTGAATTTCAGGGCTGCTCCCCAGCATTCCTTAAGTCTTCTGTAGTGGACCAGGCTCTAAGGTATGAAGGATAGGAGACAAAGGTTCCTTTTGAGGTGTATGAACAATTTGTGTGCATTGTTCCCTAAAGGCAGTACCGCCAACAGGTCGCACAGCACTAAGTGTGGAAGCCTCTCACTCTTCTGTGCCTTCGTTTAGATCTCTCTTGACAAAAGTCTCTTAACTCCATGCCATATTCCTGCTAGAGACAAAGACTGGCTGCAGCAGTCTGTGTGGAATATGCAAATAGAATGGAACTGTCTAAAACAAGTTCCAAATCCGGACCTCTGGAATATACAAACTACTCAACCTGCAAACCTGGTATAAGTATGGGGCAGTAATTGTCAGCCAGGTTGTTAAGATTTCCCTACCAGATTCTGAGGTCCCACAGCAGAGAAGAATTAGTGACTCTTCTGTTTGCAGGGTTTGAGTTGCTACCATCTTCCTTTTGTTGGGCTCTGTACCAAGAACCTTGCAAAAGCCTTGCAAGATAAAGAGCCCCCTGCTTAAAGGGGAGCAGCTGATTCCCTTTTGAAGAGGTGTTATGCCACAGGACAAGCAGGGACTGGTGGCCAACAACCATGGCAGTTGAGTCCCTTGCTACTATAGCTCTGCAAACTGAGCCACGTAAAACCCCTTCAGGACTTGACTCTCAATGGCAGTGATGGCGAGCAGTCAATGATTTCTCACAAAGGGTAGAGTAGGGGTACAACAGATTCAGAGGTCAACTGAGACCCAGCAATGCAATATTGTGAATGTCCAGCCCAGAGCTTCTCTTTAGTAAAGGACAATAATTCATTACACTTTAAAACTCAGTACTGCACAAAGACAAGAACTACCATACCATATACACAATATGTGGATGCAAGGCTAATACAGCTAGCTGCCCCCTCCTAATTCTCCCCCGTCCTCTTAATCACCCTCTTCATTTCTTTCTTCTCTCATAGTCTAGTGGGTGAAATAATCACTGCAAGCAGGGGGGGCTCCTCCGTAATGGTGGAGTAGCGTCGCCCCACTGGTCAGAGTCCATCACAGAAAAATAAAACTATATTAAAACAATATCATTATATTTTTCTGTGAGGGGCTCTGGCTGACCTGCATGTATGAATGCTTGCAGGGGTGGGGTTGGTCCATAGCAGGCAGGAGTGGGCACTTAGAAGTATGCATGTAAGCAGCAGTCTTAGGCCTGCCAAACAGGCATGCGCACTTCTATTTCTCCAACCCGGCTGTTTTCACAGCCAGGTTGCAGAAAAGCCGCAGGCTCCAAGGCAGTGTCTAAGTGGCAGAGCAGGCCGCTCAGACCAATCCTAGAGCTGCTCTCATATGAGAGCCGCGTCTGGATTGGCTGAACAACCTGTGTCTTCCCAGGAACTGCCGGGAGTGAAGCATCCAGGTGGCCGTAGGTTCGGGCCGCAAGAGTTACTTTTTTATATATTTTATTTTTACCCTCAATCTGACAACAGGAACTGCAATCTCACCGTTAACCCACAGCATCCACCAAATAGCAGTCTCCAGGAAGACTAATCAGCTGTCCTTCTATTATGTTTCCTAACCTAGGCCTAAGTAGCATAGCGACCTTTTACCTATATTTGTCCTACCTTACTCTGCATAACGGTTCTAGCAATGACCTTTTACCCAGTTCTGTGCTGAACAAATGTTGATTGGTGTCCTTGAAACTAGTCTCATTTATATGAATGAGGATTCTTAGCATCATATCTTAATCCCCTGCACATGACGTACATAACAGGATTAACATACTCTGTGCAAAATTCATCGCTATCTTCATCCTCGGGAGACAGGGCTAATTTGCATAGTTACAATTATTGATTTGGCCTCATCTACATCATCGTACTCACAACATATGGATTGTGGTAAAACCCCCGAGGTTACCTTTTTGGTGTAAGAGAACTGTACCTTCACTAGGTAGAAAGAGGAGCCGCTTCTACGGTGACACTGACCAGCAGGTCCCTGAATTCTGAGGCTTCAACACACAGCGGTCTGACTTTCCTTATGGGGTGTCCAACTCATGACCACAACGGAGTCCTTCATTCTCTCCCATCAGGTAATGGAGTTGGCTCTTCCCTAGGGGATTCTTGGCTTCACACCCACATACATGCTAGATACATTGAGGTACACTTTGGTGGGGTACATCTAGTAGAAGTACGCAAATATTACTGCTCTTATATATGCCTGCATATATTTGTTGCTTAGCACCATGGTAGAAATGTATCTACTGTTTACGCTGTTGGTGCTTGTAATCTGTTACATTTGCTTCTGTCTATTGATTGTCACAGCAAATATGTTTTATACTAGAATGGAGCTGGTTCAATAAATGCTTATTGAAAACGTCCCCAACATTTATTCTGTGTATCTCTCTGAGACTAAGTGAGCATAATTAACTGAGCAAAAAGTACTTGACTGTTTCCACGATCCTTGAAGAGACAAGGGTTGTCATGTTCAAGTGTTTCCAGAAACTATCCGCTCCTTTGTAGGGTTCGGGGGCTTATAGTTTCTCTGCGAGCTAGCTGGTCTATAGGCTGACATATCCTGTGGGGGGTGTCCGGAATCAGTCTAGACACCAATCTCTTAGTTTATGTTATCCAACAAAACGTGTAGATGCTATGTTTACACGACACTTCTGCGTCCAAGGATCTAATCATATTTACAAGGGGAGCCTGTCTTCTATTTCCCCGCTTCCTTGTCTGTTTCCTTCCTCCAGTCTTTGGAATGTCAACAATACACTTCAACTGTCTTGGAAAGTAACCTCACTTCAAGCCTGTGCACAGGTAAAGGCCAGGGCTTCCAAAATGGAACCCGTAGGCCTGTTTATGCTCATAAAGCTTGTAATCTGCTTATCACATGCCACACACATTCATTCAAGTGCTCAAAATCATGGTGCTAGGATTCTATGTTCCTTGTTACCAGAGGCAATTTACATGAGTGTGCCAGTAGGCTTCCACTCTTGTGATGCATGTAAAAAGGCCTGATCATGCTAAGATCACTACAAAATATGGTATGCTGTAATGCATGAATTCATGAACCAGTGAAAGGGACATTAGTCCTCTGTCACTTTTGAGGGCTCACTTGGTGCAACTTCAGGGCGAGGAGAAGTCCAGGACCAAACTCCTGTCAAAAGAAGGCCTAGGCCTTCATGCACAAATAGATTAGAATGAGGCTGGGGCCTAAAAATTTTAAAAATGGGATACCAGATACTCACAGTTGGGCACTCGAGCAGGGGACATAACTGTACATCATGAGGGGGACATTTGTATCCCAACAAGAGGGGTGCTTGAGGCACCCTTGCATGAGAAGACTATGAAAAGTTGAGACAGGAAGAACTGGAAATGCTGCAACAGTCCAGAGATTCATATGCACTGCTGGTGTGTGGAGATAAGTAGAGGCATTATTCTGCTGGGGTGTGCCTAGAATACAGAGTGATTGAGATAGCAGAGCGCTTATGAAAACCTCAAATACATCTCACAGTCTTCTCTACACAGCACGTAGCACTTGTGAAAGCCTGGGGTTAAGAAAAATCGCATCTGCAGCCATGGGTCAAAGCACCTCAAGAAATTTCAGCTGCAGAACCCAGATCACTCGCTGCAATTGACAGTGACTTCTGCTTTTTTCCAGATTAAGACTGCTACCCAGGGTGAGGTTTTCACTCGTTAAGGTGGTGGGATTTAGTTTGGGCCAGAGGAGGACTCCCCAATGAAGAGTTAGTGATTGTGACCAGATCCTAGCCTAAAGATCCAATGAAGTGCGACCCCTGACTCCAATCAGCACTTGGGCCATCTGGCCTCTTTGCAATCAGAGGCGTGCCTGTGTGCACCCAAGACTGCGGGGGAGTTGACCGAGCTGGGACAAGAGCAACGTGGCCTCCACTGCCAGTCTGTGATGGAAAGCCTAGTCTGTAGAATGCAGAGAAACCAAGCATTACAGACATACAATACACGGGTAAAACACTCTGTGAGGAGAAATTTTGGACACACCATGCTCTATCAGACCTCAAAGTTTACCTGGTAGAAGAGATGGAGAAACAATGAGTGACCACCATATTAGTACCCACCATTTCTCACCCCCACAGAGGCAACTCGTCTTTACGTGCACTAAGGAAGTGGTCGAAGGGATCAGCCTGAAACCAGTATCGGTTAAGTCCCACTGATAAGTAACAGGCTCATTACTAAGTGGATCCCATATCAAAGCCCTCTAACTTTTATGTGCAGTATTTCATTGTGTGTCAGAAAAAAGTACCTTTTCTTTTAGTGAAGAAACTGGCTGGACAATGAATTATTTACAATTATTATATGTGTCTTTGAGCTCTGTATTTCTACCCCGCACTCCCTCCATGAATAACCCCTGGACAGCTCGACTCGTTACCCCGCGAGTCAAGTGGTAAAGGGGTATACTTGATGTTCAGTTTTCGGCTAAATATTAAGTTAAAGCCAGTACCCTAGCGGTACAAAGCTCCGGTTGTTACTCTCCTCGCCAGCCCGGTATCTCCTGTTTGTCCTGGGACTCCAGAAAACGTTCCCAAAAGAGTTGAATTTCCAAGTGAATGAATGAATACATTTTATTGTTTAGTTAATTAAAACTTACAATTCAACACAGTTAAAACACATTGTGCATAGATAGCATTTTAAAACAACCATCTTGAAATACAGTCGAAACCTTCATGATCTAGTCAAAACTTCAGAGTAAAAAACTAAGACACAATCTACAGGAACTTCATCTCATAGGTCATATTACACTTAATAGGCCCCGCACAACTAAGGTATCATATTTACACTGTTATCAGTTAAATCATACATCATGTTGTGTAAACTAGTCAATAAAGTGCCACGTGCCCTGCTGGACCCCTCTATTGTCCGATTACTATTTAATGGTCGGAGGTTAAACTGGCATAATTAGTACATGCAACTGTGCACCAGAAATAATTTTAAAGGCAGCAATCTGCTGTTGTTGCATTTCGTTAACCTTTTTACCCATGGTTCAGTACCATTACACCTGGAGATGGTTATTGCCCTGGAATAAATGGGCAAGAACATGATTTATCCAGTAAATTAAAGTGCTGAATGCTTTTATAAAATCATTTCTAATCTTTATTTGTTGGTTAAAAAAATCTAATTTAATCATATATCGGAGAGGCCCATTAAAAAAGAAAAGGAAACACTCATTATAGTTGTGCAGTGTTGCATTTCCTTAACCCTGTTGCCCATGGTTCAATACCATTGCACCTAGAATTAGGTCCTGACCCTAGAGTAGGTGGACAAGAATATATTTTTACCTAAAAGATTAAAGTGCAGTATGCCTTTTATAAAATAATTTCTCATCTTAATACTGTAGAATGTTTAAAAAACCTTCCCAAGTAATCACATGTCGGAAAAGCCCATTAGGAAAATAGAAAACACTCATTATAATTGAACCCTTATACAGTCTACTAGTGTCCCTGTCAGTGGGTATTACTGTTCGCATAGTTTCCCCTCAGTTATAGACATGTATTTTAGACATTTCCCATAAAACAATAAATACTCTCCGTGAAGACCAGCTATGACTGCTTGTCGACATGCACTTATAGGGTTCTTGTTTAAATACTGTCTCAACAAACTTTTATCCGCTAGGGCTGGGCAACAGCAGGCAATATGACAAATGTCTTCTCTACAATAATCACAAAGACGGCATGACAATGCATTGCTCAGCCATTTCCAGGCTGGTAAATTACAGCGAAATTGGAAGTTGCCAAGCTGGAGTCGCAGAAGCTTACGTTTTGCATCTAATCCAGGCCACCCAGATAATTCTGGGAGTTTAATGGGCTATACATAGCTATCCCCATCCATGCGTGGGCTCTTTTTGTGAACAAAGATGAGACCTTTTTGCTGATACCGTTAATAACTATTGAATGCAGATCGTGAAAGGGAAAGAGCCCAGAGCAGTGGCGTCACTAGGGTTGGTGTCACCCGGTGCGGTTAACTCATGGTGTCACCCCCTCATGACTTACCGCATGGACCTCCTCCGCCCGAGTCCGCCAGTGGACACAGTTGGCAAATAACGGGACCATACAGAATCCTTAGTAACGTTTGTAAATGTAGGTCCTATATTTACAAAATGTGCCCGTTAACAACAGTGTGATAATGATTCATTAATCAGGTTGTACAGTGGGCTACCTGCTAGTCAACAGTTTATTGGAATTTATAATATCATAGGTATGGTACTTTTTACTGGTGTGGTGTTCCCACTATCCAGCAACACGATATATCAGTGGTCGAAGTGGGGGAAAAAAAGTAGGGGAACTGTGGGCGGAGAATCAGAGGGCGGGAATAACCCAAGGATTGGATCAGTGGGCAGAGCCAGAGGCGTGGCCAGAATGCGCAAACATCCCAATTTTTTGTATTTGTTTGGTTTCACTGCCCAGTTTTATCAACCAATGGATACACATGATTATTTAAGGTTATAATGAGTTATTGACAGTAAAATGTGTTCACAAAGTGGGATATGCTTCTAATCACAGAATGTCCCCAAATACGATAAAATGTGGAAGTACAAGCCATTTGTCTCCGAGCCATGGAGTTTCTGTCATCAGCACTTCTCCCTTTTCCAAAACAGCAGTTCAAACATGAATGGCTAAAAATCCTAGTTTGCAAATGTTTTCTAAATAATAATGGCTCTGCCATATTTGCCTCATAATGCAAGATCTGCAGCATGATCTGACCATTTAAACTAATAAATTGTTTGTAGCTCAAACGTATCAAAAGTTAATAAAAAAATGTGACTTGTGTTGCTGCGGAGTAGATGACAGTTAATAGCTCACTGTTCTATGTTAGGATTTTAACTTATAAACTGCAAGTAAAAAAAGGATCTCTGACAAAAGCAGTAGCCCACTGGCCTATTTACATTATGTGCACTTTGTGATCTGCATGGTACATGTTCTTTGCAGCAGGTACATTAACCCTCTGAGCTACCTTTCCATGAGTCAAATCTTCCATTAGACAAAATTCCGATCTCTCTCTAGGAAGAACATTAATCACCAGAGTCATCATGACATTTTTATTGTTACCGAAAATTACTGGAGGCCAGGAAGGAGGCAGCAAGCGCTTTTAGAACCATAGTATACTTGCAAAAATGATGCCTCCACCTAAAGTGAGCACCTGGTGCGGTCACACCGGTTGCACCCCCCTAGAGCTGGCCCTTCTCAAGGGTCCTGTGATCTCAGTGACACGGTCACTGTTCTAGGGTGTACTGCTTCATAGGCCTTCCCGCAAGACTGGAGGTGAACTTCAGTATGAATAGTGGTTTACAAGCCTTGAAGGTTAACCTACACTTGTCATGCTAGGGTCCACCTGCTGGTGCTACCACACCGGGGCTTCTAATGTCTTGCGAAGCCTTCTAAGGTCTAGCATTAGATAGTGATCTCTCAGGAGAGTGGTCTGGCGGACTGGTTATTAAGGCTGAACCTGGTTCCCCAGTTCCAAATTCAGCAGCTCTGGCCATAGTGCCACATCCTCTCCCCCACTGAACACCATACTGCCCCACTGAGAAAAACTCAGACTGCCTTCAACTACAACCCAATTGTTGCCAGCTATAAACACCTGGATGCGGCTCAATTTAAATTACGCACTGGGCAAGAGCAATATGTGGCCTACATAAAAAAGTGACAGCATCCTGGAAAAAGCAAACAATCATAGGGAATGCAAAATTTTGCAAACCATGTGAAATGTAAGCAGGAACAACATGGTCACCTTAACACTTTTACACTCACTGTTCTGATATCAGTGAGTGCTTTTGCCTGAAAAGTTAAGGACAAGACAACAGGGCCCTGAATGGACCCATTTCAATGGCCATTGCTTATATCCTTACAAAATGTAAGCAGTATGGTAAAAAAAAGACAACATCTCTAGATACAGAGCAGCAGTACACATTTTGTTTTTCAATCCACACTTTGCAGTACCTCCAGGATTGGTGCACTAGTTCCAAGCCCAGGGAAAACAAAGCCAAGACAATAGAAATAGCTCTTCACTGGCAAACTCTGTAAAAGTGGCGCTAATGTGTTTGGGTGTGAATAAAATCAATTTGGACAGTTTGCTACCACTCTGTCTTACTTTATTTAGTTATTTATTTTTCATATTTTTAAACTTTTATTCCGATGCTGAATTTTGGAATTAAATGTCAGAAAAATACGACATTGATTTCCAGCAAAAGTGATTTTCTTTTTTGGATCCATTTCACAGGGAAGCAAATAAAAGAAAGGAGAGGAGACAGTGCGCACTGCGCACAGGCACCTCCTCCTCCTAAAAGGTTAGGTTGCTCTGCGCACACCGGCCCTGTTGGTGTCACCCCATGTGAGGGTGTCACCCGGTGCGGTCCGCACCCCCCGCATCCCCATAGTATCTCATGCTAGACCTTAGAAGGCTTCGCAAGACATTAGAAGCCCCGGTGTGGTAGCACCAGCAGGTGGACCATAGCATGACAAGTGTAGGTTAACCTTCAAGGCTTGTCCACCACTATTCATACTGAAGTTCACCTCCAGTCTTGCGGGCAGGCCTATGAAGCAGTACACCCTAGAACAGTGACCCTGTCACTGAGATCACAGGACCCTTGAGAAGGGCCAGCTCTAGGGCGGTGCAACCGGTGTGACCGCACCAGGTGCTCACTTTAGGTGGAGGCATCATTTTTGCAAGTATATTATGGTTCTAAAAGCGCTTGCTGCCTCCTTCCTGGCCTCCAGTAATTTTCGGTAACAATAAAAATGTCATGATGACTCTAGTGATTAATGTTCTTCCTAGAGAGAGATCGGAATTTTGTCTAATGGAAGATTTGACTCATGGAAAGGTAGCTCAGAGGGTTAATGTACCTGCTGCAAAGAACATGTACCATGCAGATCACAAAGTGCACATAATGTAAATAGGCCAGTGGGCTACTGCTTTTGTCAGAGATCCTTTTGTTACTTGCAGTTTATAAGTTAAAATCCTAACATATAACAGTGAGCTATTAACTGTCATCTACTCCGCAGCAACACAAGTCACATTTTTTTAATTAACTTTTGATACGTTTGAGCTACAAACAATTTATTAGTTTAAATGGTCAGATCATGCTGCAGATCTTGCATTAAGAGTCAAATATGGCAGAGCCATTATTATTTAGAAAACATTTGCAAACTAGGATTTTTAGCCATTCATGTTTGAACTGCTGTTTTGGAAAAGGGAGAAGTGCTGATGACAGAAACTCCATGGCTCGGAGACAAATGGCTTGTACTTCCACATTTTATCGTATTTGGGGACATTCTGTGATTAGAAGCATATCCCACTTTGTGAACACATTTTACTGTCAATAACTCATTATAACCTTAAATAATCATGTGTATCCATTGGTTGATAAAACTGGGCAGTGAAACCAAACAAATACCAAAAATTGGGATGTTTGCGCATTCTGGCCACGCCTCTGGCTCTGCCCACTGATCCAATCCTTGGGTTATTCCCGCCCTCTGATTCTCCGCCCACAGTTCCCCTACTTTTTTCCCCCCACTTCGACCACTGATATATCGTGTTGCTGGATAGTGGGAACACCACACCAGTAAAAAGTACCATACCTATGATATTATAAATTCCAATAAACTGTTGACTAGCAGGTAGCCCACTGTACAACCAGATTAATGAATCATTATCACACTGTTGTTAACGGGCACATTTTGTAAATATAGGACCTACATATACAAACGTTACTAAGGATTCTGTATGGTCCCGTTATTTGCCAACTGTGTCCACTGGCGGACTCGGGCGGAGGAGGTGACACCATGAGTTACCCGCACCGGGTGACACCAACCCTAGTGACGCCACTGATGAGAGTTACACTCCAGAGTGGCTAGACTACAGCTATGAGGAGAGTGGAAACAGCACATTCTACAAAACGAATTGCAAAGCCCAGAGCAAGTCTAAAGAGGTTTTCAAAATCCAAAAGTGCCAAAGTACACATCCTGCAACACCGACCATAGTACAAAAGGTTCGTGCAGGCATTTTGAGCACCCTCCTGCTACCACCATACCCTTGTATATATTCTACCCCTCTGCAGGGTTCTCTCGCTACCAGTGCCACGCAGTAGGGTGACTTGCACCACTGCGTCACTTCTTCATAAATGAGCCCCCTGGGATTTTTAACCCATGCAGTAGCTAAGGCACATTAATCCAACCTCATCCAAATGCGTAAAATGGACAAATTTTTATTGCAAATTGTCATAATTGTCAGGCTGGTAAATGAACTGTCTGCACAGAACTCTGACACAAACGTGCAGATTTTAAAGACTGGATATCAGTAAGAACTAAAGATTTTCCTAGCTGGAGTACACCCTGGGCTGCAGAACGTTCCTAAATAAAAGACTGAGCATTAAAACCATAATTTTGTACTGTATTATAGGGAAGTTTGGAGCTTTTAGGTAAACTGTGCTGAAAGAGTACTTGGCCGGGTTAGATATTTGTAATGTATTACCAGCTAATTGTTTTGGAGTTTTCAACTTGTGTTAACAAATGCATGTGCTTAATAAAGACATGCAGATTATTGCATGGAGCTACTCTCATTTCACACCTAATTAGCACTTCTTTAACCTGAGCCAGTACCTGCCAGAAAGGAAAGTTACCAGGACAGCTACGAGTAAAGCAGGGAAAGATTAACTCTCAACTTCCTGAGTCCCATCTCTCAGTTCTTGTAGTACCTTCCTTTTTTCAGATTAAGAAGGAACAAACTGGGCCAAAAACCGGCGTGAGAACCAGAAAAGTGCACTTGCACTGCTGGACTCACAAAACACTGTTTTATTGTTTCTGGACACTTAATTGTGAATGATTTATTTAAAAGAAAAGTGGTCAAGTGATATTGCGCAGATGAGGACAGGATGTTGAGGGATTCTTTACAGGGGTTATCAACATTATCAACAAAAATAGTTTTAGGGTAGAGGCAATGTGTGCATAATAGGAAACATCAATTAGCTAGTCAACTGCTCCATTCATCTGCCTCTGGTCTTACAGTGCACATGTGCTAACCTTCAAGAAACCAGCCTGCCTTGGCCACAGCATCAACCCACACGGGCAGACAAAAATCAGGCCCCCCCTTGCAGGTAAAATCCAGGTCACACAGACAGACAAAAACCAGCCCACACGGGCAGAAAAAATCCTGCCCAGTAACCAGGGCCGGACTGGGAACCGAAACCGGCCCTGGCAAACTGCTCGGCCTGCCTCCCTAGGGGCGCTGATGGGGTGCGGCCGAGCTGTTTACAAGGGCCGGTTTCAGATGATTTTGTTACCGCGGGCCGATATTGCAGGTGCCCGGTAACAGTAACGACCCCCACCCTTGTGGCCCACCGGGGAAAAGCCCGGTGCCTGCTACGGCCAGTCCAGCCCTGCTGCACACACTGGCAGTCAAAATCCTGTTCACACTGGCAGACGAAAACCAGCTCAAACTGGCAAACAGAAACCAGCTCACACTGCTGGTCTTTTGTGTAAGCGCTCTTGGCCTGGCTCTGCTTTCAGATAAGCCAGATCACTTTACCTTCATGTTACTACCAGCCATCGTCTGGTAGTAATGGAGACCAAGCTCAATTTGCCATAAAGAATTAACACCTTTCTTTTCTCATTTGCATTTCTCACATTTTAAAGTCTCGTCAAGGTCTAGCAGTAAAGCCCAGTGGTAGGAATCCTACCAGATTTATGCATCAGGGTTGGATTTTGCTTTGTCTTCTGCATTAAGCCATGAATTGGGAAAGGTGAAATCTGTTATTCACACAGCTCTGAAACTACATAAATACCCTCTTATAAAGTCGACACTAGGTAGACTGACAGTTTCAAAGAATGATATACCTGTTCATGAATGTGACTTTCTTAACACCAGCTTTTTTTTAAAACATAATTTTGTATAGCGCCGATCAGGCCTGGTGGACACAGTATTCCCAGAGGAGTAGCTCAAGAGGGTGTTTAGAGTGGTACACACCCCCTAATAAATGGATTCTGATGTCTATAGTTGGGTCCAAGGGGCTCCAGTCTGGTAAGCAGTGTCTGTGGTCGAGTTTCCACTCAGATTAGCAGCCCTCATAGCACAGACACACCTCTCTATTAAACTTCACAGAGTTTATATACACCTACCCCTCCTCTACCCTCTCACACAAAACAGGCGAAGAATAAACAAAGGACTGGATGGCTCTTATGTGGTGCAGAGAAACCTTTTAAATGTAAGACTATTTTCATCCATTTTGCCATTTCAATGGCAGTGATGGTTGGGGAATCTCGGTTCCAACCCCCTGACCCCCCTATATCTAACTGACTAAACTACACCCCTGAGCATTCCAGAGTAAAATGCCATGGAAAAGCAATCTAGTTCGTGCTGTCCTGCAAGGGAGTAGGCGCATTAAAACTATAATGTGTTCTATCATTAGCGGAAGCGGTGAAAACTATAGATTGATGGCATGCTCAAATGTTTTGTAATATAATAACACATTGTCAATAATCTGTGGTCTGCAAGGACCCTTATACAGAAAGTGTGAAATAAGTACAGTATGGTGGAACACTTATGCACTTCTGAAAACTGTCATCTCTTGAAATACTAAAAAGAGACTAGCATTTTAGTTTTTTTCCTCGGAGGAAGGTGAAGTATGTCTCGACATTTTAAATGAATTCGTTTCAACCATTGGGGCTACTCATATCAACCTGCTAATAGCATCTATCATCATCGAGCCACTGCCTATGTGTTAGGACTATGACAACTCTGCCAGTCCTATTTTGTTTTTCATCCTTTACTTGATCCATTTCTCCACACCACATCTAATTTCCCATCAAACCAACCAGCAAAGCAAAGCTTGTTGGACAGTATTGAGACAGGAAAATCCCATGCATGGTGAACATGAGTATACTCCTGCCCCATTCATGTGAAACTGTTATCCCTACTTTTAATTTGGCCTCAGTGTTACGCTAATCTTGTGTCTGTGCAAAGGTCTAGACTTGTGTTGACAATGTGCAGTCTAGGAGTTGTCTTGTGACTATGAGGGGCTTATCAAGCAGCCCTCAAAGAGTCAGTGGACAACTGTCCCTATCAAGGTGTATCATATAAGACAGTGGTGGCAGCGTACCTTGTTTTGTGATGAATAATTTGACCAGATTTTTTACCTGTCAGTGAGAGAGCGGTCTACTGACCCTTCTTGTGTGAAGATCCACTCTAATGTGAAACCCAGAACCTTTTCTGTGAGAAACCAGGACCTGTTTGCAGTGTCCCCCAGTATTTGCCACGCATTTTGACTACTAGATGCTGGTTTTCTGACTTTGATTGTGCCCTGGGCTCTGCTAACCAGGCCCAGGGCCTGTGGTCTGTTTAAAGGTACATGGTAAATAGGTATCATTACAATTGGAACTGACAACCTACCTGTAAGTCCTTAGTATATGGTAGAGCATGTATGTTTAGAGGCCCAGTAGATTTAATGCACTGCTGTGTTGCCTGATGTAATTTTAAAAGTCAGCCTTGCTTTTCAGGCTGCTTTTAAACGAGATTAAATGCAAATTTGACTTTGAAATTAAAGGTACTTCCAAAGTCTTTAACTACCTTATTTTTAATATTTAAGTCGGCCCTAAAGATTTGCCTAAGTGCCACAGGGGTAGGGAGCCTTGTAACCAGTAGGCTCCTGGAGGGAGTGCTGTGGGGTGGTGGGGCGGGGCGGAGGAGGGGCAGAGTGGGGTGTAGTAAACTCCGGCCGGCCAAAGTAATGTAAATAAATAAATAAAGAAAACAAATTTCATTGCGTGCATGCATCGCCATCTGGCGTTGTAGCGTGCGCAATGAAATTCGCTTTATTTATTTATTTACATTACTCCAGTCGGCGTGAGCCAGAGTTTACTACCCCCAGCCTGCCCCTCCCCCACCCCACCGCCCCTCAGCAATCCCTCCAGGAGGCGCTACTGCTTGTAACTATAAGCAAGGACATTATACAAGATGTTTTAAATGCCCTGTTGAGGGAAAAATTGCCAATTCCGTTTTTCACCATTGCAGTACAATAACTAACATAAGAAGGCTTTATCAAAATTTAATCAAGTCTAAATAACAGGAGTGAGCTAAAATTATACTTCGAAGTGTCAGAATAATAGAATCCAACAACTTGACAAGGTTGTATTTATTATAACTATGTCAGAAAAAAGTTATACAACTTGCTTTTCTGATGTGCCTGAATTCAGCCCTGTAGCAGTCTCTTCTGATTGGCTAGCCTTTGACAGGCTAAGTCAAACTGCTCTGATGAGGTGTGACGTGGCCTGCATTGAGACAAAGGAAACATCTGGTGGGGTGAGAATGCAGCTGCAGGGCAAAAGCAGTAAGGGGGCTGAGTAGCCAAACTGGTCTTCAAACAGGTAAAGACACTTAGGACAGGACCCAGGACCATCCCCACTTCCAACACCCCTAGCCACACGAGAGTCCATTTAATTGAGTTAGCAGAGGGGCTGGAAGGGGAGTATTAGGGAAAGTTAGACACTCCTGTAGGTTGTGTCAACCAGACCTTAAGTTTCAAGAGAGATTTTCTCAAATGTGGATTCTTGACAAACAGTGCTTCCTGGGACAAAAATATACCACACTTTGGAGGAAGCTGTCTTTCCTGAGGGTGGCACCCTGTACTCCATTGGTCAGGGGTGCCTACCTGCTTGTCACCCCAGAAGCATGGATAAATATGGAAGAGCTGCCCAGCAACTCAGATCTCTGTCTGGAAGAAACAAGAAGGAGAAGGACTGCCCTGATGAACCCGTCTGCACCAAGAGGACTGCAATCTGAAGGGCTGCAACTGCTGCACACTGTGGGCATCAGCCAAAGAAGGATTTTGCCTGCCTCTAAAAGTGGACTCCCTGAAAATAGCAGGTTAAAAGAGCTCTAACTGCATCATCTTCACCAAGAAGAACCCAGCTGGACAGCGTTCAGTGGACTGTTAAGGGTTTGGCCAGGTGCATTGTGGGTCTTGCAGTTCCAACTTCCCAATGAGCAACTCAGAGATTCTGGAACCTTGGATTGGTGTTGTGGACCCTGAAAGACCCAAAAGAAACATCTGGAGAAGAAGGGCTACCTGCAACATCAACAACGAGGACAACATCCAGCTGGCAGGTTTCACCTGGATTTTATTTAGATTGACCAAGTTGTAGTCCAAGACCCCAAGAGGCAAACCAGAGCTTCGGAACCCTTGGCTGGTGCTGTGGGCCACTTTCCTGCATTAAGAAACACTTCTGGAAGTCAGTGTAAAAGTGTTACATCGTGGCCTGAACTCTTGACTTTGTCCTGGTCCAGCACGACCTTTTTAAACCCTGAGTGCTATTTGCATATAAGTTTTAGTTTTACTTTTAATCGTACAAAATGTATATCACTGATTCCCTACAATGACATTTTATTTATAAAAATATTTCCTCTTAGTATAAATTGGTGGTGGATTTTTTATTGTGTGTTGTATCTTAATTTTTACTGTGTATTTGTTTTTTTGTAATACTTTACATACCTGTCTCCTAAATTAAGCCAGTCTGCTCACAGCCTACTACCAAGGGTTGAGCAAGGATTCATTTGAGAACTTGACTGGACCTTATTTGTGATTGTGGTGTTTTAACTAGATGTAATTACATACTTGCACCTACTAATAAACCCCCTTCCAACACTTGCATTGACATCACATGTGCATGTTGAGTGTGTTTGTGTGAACAGAGCATGGGCTACCTGTATGGTAGTGGGATTCTATCTGTGTGTGAATCTCGGTACTGATGCTACTGTGATACATCTTCGATGGGCCTGGTCTGATATGCCATTATGAAAAATAAATACACCTTCCCCGGGCAGTGGAAGTGCATTCCCTGCATTTTTGTGATTAGAGGATGGAGATCCGGGCACTGAAGTGAGGAGGATGGAGATAGGGCTACCTTTAGAAATTCCTAGAAGCTATTTTTAGCAAGCGTCTGTTGATTTGTTTTTCTGAACACTGCCATTTACTTGATGGCAGAGTGAGGGGTGACCACAGTTTCTGTTGTTCAAGGTGAAGAAGTTTCTTGGTCAGGTTCACCATTTTGTCTGTCCCTGATAACTGTTTCAATAAGGCTGATGACAGCCAAGTGCAGAGAGCTCAAACATCATTGTATTGCAGTTTGGAGTACTCCTTGTTTGGAGCCAGACCCATTACTACCTTCTGAGAGAAACATCACTTTACACAAAGGCTGTGTCTAATGAACCACCTCGAAATTACATTTGGCGATGAACCAACCCAAACTGGCTCTCAAACATGACATAGTAAATCCCCTGACTAGAAATGCATATAAAGGAGGGATCCAAGCCACCTCACTGAATTCTAGGTTCCAAGTTCAACATCAAAAATATCCTCATATTGTATCCAGAATAAAGGTTAACCCTAGATCATGAAGGGAGTTATAAAGGTAAGTATAGATTTACTTATCTTAACTCTACACATATGTAATTTGTATATAGAAGTATGCACTTAGTAGATTTTTTAGAAAGACTTAAAGAAGTGGATCATAGTTCTATTCTCCCTCTGATTCTGCTTCACCTATTCTTTCAGCACCTCTTATTCTGTTCCTTTGCGCAAACCTTTTTTTTACATCTCTATGCAATTCTTAGGAATGTTTCATTTATCATTTTAACTCATCATTTAAAAACTCCACCAGCAGTAATTTGGGGACGAAAACGCCAGAGACATGCCCTACATCTCAGGAAACAGATTTCCTTCATAAAAGGTGTGATTCTGCATACCACAGACACTTTGGGTAATCGTATAATCCCTCTACACATAGACTGTTAGGCTAAACTCCAAGGAAAGCCACAATACCTAATGGCTTAAGTGAGTACTCTTTATCCTGATTTAGAACCAAAGAAGTTACTGTGAGTTTAAATATCCAGTTGGTAGTCAAAAATGTATTTATTTGCAGTGTATTTAAACATACCAAATGTGTGAAAGTAGTACTATCACAAAAAAGTATGCCACTGATAATATAATATGTTGAAGTCAGTTACCTACTCAGTCATTCATCACAGTCAGAGTTTAAATCCTTATTTGTTTCTAGGTAGAGTATTGTTTTTCTAATTGTTGGGACAGGAATGTCCCTGCATGATATACCATATGTTCCCCTGCCCAGAGCGCCCAACTGTATGTCTATATGGATCAATGTGGCCCAGGTGTCATGCTCGTCTAAGAGTGAGTGCAGAGTCCTAGGCCTATAATTAAGTGAGGTCATTGACCTGTTCTGTGACATAAAAGGGTGCACCAAGTGTGCCCTTGTTGTGGTCAGTGGACAATTGTCCCTGTCCATTGTATAGTGCATAGTGCATATAATGGTGGTGGCAATATACCATGTTTTTTTAGTTCTATCATTGGGAGTGAGGCATACTGGCACATGTGTTTAAAAATCTGCTATTATGTGTATGCCCATAATCTTACACTGACTTCCTGTGAATGTGTCCAGAGTATCTACATGTGCAGTGTGTATAAGACTTGTGATCTGTTGTGGGTATGACTGAACCCAAGTAATTGAGGCCAGTGTGAAACATTTTGGTTTCCCCTGGGCTGCCACTTCAAAGAATGGTGGGAGAGGACTCTGCTCCTGCACATAGGAAGTGAACAGCCTGCATTCCTGAAGTTGGATGCAGGAAATCCAGACACTGAAGTGAAGAGGATTTGTTAGCAAGGAGCTTCAGATTAGTCTTCCTGAGCACTGCTATTTGGAAGGTGGTCGGGCTGATGCGTGGAACTACAGGCGGAGCAGGCCTGGCCTGGAAACTTTCTCGCCTCCAATTTTCTGTTCCTTATTACACCTTCAGTTGGGCGTATGACAGCAGATATGTAACCATCACACCTCTTTGTGCCTCTGTTGTGAGTGCTCCAGGTTGGCGACAGTTCCATTGCTACCTGCTGTTAGAAGCATCACTCTGCACAAAGGCAAGCTGTCTTAAGAGGACACCTGAAAACAGAACCTTACCAGCCATTTGTTTTTGGCTTCAGAGTGTGATAGTAAATAGGACTTAAAACACCATCATACGTATTCATTTGTAAAACAACATGTCTGCCTTTGTTTACTGTAATTATTAGTCAGAGATCATTGACACAGCAGTAGAACACCCTTAACAGTGCTTTATATTCATATTTGTTGTTTGACGTATGTTCAGATAAGGGCAACAAATACCAGCTTTTGGTGATATTGCTTATTTTTGTACCGGCCAGGGTATTAAAACACCAGCGGTACCGGCAGAAAACCTGTCAGGTGGCAACCCTACGCACAGGTGAGTTGACAATAACTGTAATTGCAAAATCTGCAATTTCTACTGAAGGAGCTCAGGATCTGCCTTTAAGTACCTAGAAGCCTACCTGCCTGCTGCTGACAGAGGGAATGAGTCTTCCTGGCTTTTCAGAAGAAAAGACAGCCCAGGAGGAGAGAGGTTCAGAGTGGCCCCAGTGGGTGTAGGACATCCAGAGAGAACTAACTGAATGCAACCTAGAGCACTCACAACAGAGGCACAAAGAGGTGTGATGTTTACATATCGGGCTGTCATACTCCCAACTGAATGTCCTGTGGGCCCCCTGGTCTCTCATCGTGGTTCTTGGCAGTATCTGCAACTGTATGATCATTGTAGGCCCAGTTGGGGCTGCAAATGCATGCCTGCCTTGGAGGCTGCAACTTTGGGATTGCCATAGGCTTAGACGGAGGCTACAACTGCTGTGTTTGCCATTAGCCTGGACTGGAACTTCAACTGCTGTAAATAACGTAGGTCCGGATGGAGATACAACTGCAGTGATTGCTGTAGGCTGGATGGTGGCTACAACTGCAAAGACTGCTGCAGGTGTGGATGAGAGCTACAACTGCTGTGATTGCGATAGACTCAACTATGGTGGTACATACCTTCTCTGACCACCCTTGGCAAAACCTAGGCTGCATCTGTCCTTGGCCTAGATGCCACTGCATCACTGGAACTTCGGGAGACCCCTATTGGTGGGTCTGCACTTGTATTGGCACTGCAAGCTCCTCAGGCTGAGGACTGATGGACGCGGGGGCACCTGGCTCCCTAGGCGGCCCGTGAATTTTTGGCTCACCGTAACCCTAATATTAGTCATGTGAGAGAGCCTCCACTTCAATGTTAGGTGGCTGACTCGCAAAATAGCATTTGCGACTCCCGCTATTAGGAAGGGGCGTCCCTTCCTGATAGCGAGTCACCATACCATGTACAATTGTTTTACGACCGCATTTGTGGCTGCAAAACACTTGTAGTTAACCACCCAAACCACTTGTAAATGGGAAGGCACCCCTTCCCCTTTGTATGTGAGAAAATATTTTTAAGAGCAGGCAGTGGTCCCAAGGACCACTGCCTGCCCTTAAAACAAGCATTTGCAATGCAATAGGTCTCGCATTTATGCAAGTTTAAGCTATTGGTATTGTAAATGGCTTTGTGTTTCATTTATGTTTCAAAAACCAAAACATAAATAAAAGGCATTGTGATTTACAATGCCAATTGCTCAAACTAGGGTAATTGCGAGACCTTTTGCATTGCAAATGCTTGTTTCCGTTTCAAATTATGCCAGCAGTAGCATAATACACAAAGATATTTCTTTCACGAAGGAAGGGTGCAGGACCAGGGACACCTAGTAACAGCCTGTGGTACTGCGCCCATTTCTTCGTGAAAGGAATTTCTTTGCGTATTATTTATTTTTTTTTTTAGGATTAGCGGTTATGATCAAATACGTTTAGATAATCCAGGGAGGAAAAGGAAACCGCAAACATAGGGAGCAGATGGATGGCTTGTGTGATCAGAGATCCCAACATGCAGACAACGGGAAATAATCGTAAAATAATGGAACTCCAGAGGTTAATTAGCGGAGAGAAAGACATGCTCCCTCAGTGGAGATGAATCCTAAATGAAGCATTGTGTAAATGTGAGCGATTGGCGTTGCAGATGCTAATTAGTTGTTTTCCATTTCAAAGTATGCCAGCAGTACGCAAAGAAATTTCTTTCACGAAGGAAAGGGTGCAGGACCAGGGACACCTAGGGACAGCCTGTGGTACTGCACCCTTTTCTTCGTGAAAATAATTTCTTTGTTTATGCTAATACTGGCATACTTTGAAATGAAATAAAAATTAGCATTTGCAATGTCAATAGCTGGTTTCCATTTCAAAGTATGCCAGCAGTACGCAATGAAATTTCTTTGGCGAAGGAAAGGGTGCGGGACCAGGGACACCTAGGGACAACCTGTGGTACTGCGCCCATTTCTTCGTGAAAGGAATTTCTTTGCGTATCATTATTTTTTTTTTTAGGATTAGCGGTTATGATCAAATACATTTAGATAATCCAGGGAAGAAAAGGAAACCGCAAACATACGGAGCAGATGGATGGCTTGTGTGATCAGAGATCCCAACATGCAGACAACGGGAAATAATCGTAAAATAATGGAACTCCAGAGGTTAATTAGTGGAGAGAAAGACATGCTCCCTCGGTGGAGATGAATCCTAAATGAAGCATTGTGTAAATGTGAGCGATTGGCGTTGCAGATGCTAATTAGTTGTTTTCCATTTCAAAGTATGCCAGCAGTACGCAAAGAAATTTCTTTCACGAAGGAAAGGGTGCAGGACCAGGGACACCTAGGGACAGCCTGTGGTACTGCACCCTTTTCTTCGTGAAAATAATTTCTTTGTTTATGCTAATACTGGTATACTTTGAAATGAAATAAAAATTAGCATTTGCAATGTCAATAGCTGGTTTCCATTTCAAAGTATGCCAGCAGTACGCAATGAAATTTCTCTGGCGAAGGAAAGGGTGCAGGACCAGGGACACCTAGGGACAGCCTGTGGTATGGCACCCTTTTCTTCGTGAAAATAATTTCTTTGTTTATGCTAATCCTGGCATACTTTGAAATGAAATAAAAATTAGCATTTGCAATGTCAATAGCTGGTTTCCATTTCAAAGTATGCCACCAGTACGCAAAGAAATGTCTTTCACGAAGGAAAGGGTGCAGGACCAGGGACACCTAGGGACAGCCTGTGGTACTGCACCCTTTTCTTCGTGAAAATAATTTCTTTGTTTATGCTAATACTGGCATACTTTGAAATGAAATAAAAATTTGCATTTGCAATGTAAATAGCTGGCTATTTTGAATAATACGAAAGGTTTTGCACTGTAAATCCTCTGAGCAGCCTCCTGTGTGGCTTCAGCAGTGAATATGTAATTGCGGCAGGAAGCAAAGAACAAACCTGCAGTTTGCCCAATATAAGTTAAAAGGTAGGACAAAGTGAAAGGAAATGCGCATCCACGAGGTAAGAATCTTAGGCAGGCTGAATGGAAGTGAAGTATCTTCTGATACAAAGAAACAGTAGGCTGCAAAGACAAGCGGCCGGAACGAGGGAGAGTAGGCACCCCTCCCCCAACCAGATGGCACACTGCAGGCAATTAAGTGCGAGCAGAAGCGGAAGAAAACTGTAGTTAGGCGCCGCTGCCTCGGGACTACACGGAAGTGACAATAGGGCCAACAGCCAACAGAAATCAAGAAAACAACAGCAATGCTAAATTTAAACCAATCACGAGGGGCAGGAGAAATTACACGGAGGTGAAGCCAATATATAAATTACTTTAAGTCTCGCTGAGACAGCGCATGCAGCGCATGCGCTGCCACACGCGAGACCTAAAAATAAAACTGAAAAGTTCAATTCTTCTTTTTTAAATGTATCCCGTTTTCCTTAAAAGAAAATGAGCTGTCTTTAAAAAGAAGACTGCTTTATTTAAAAGCAGTCCCAGACATGGTGGTCTGCTAACCCCAGCTGGCCACCATCCCTGGAAGTGCTAGCCATTCCTAATGGGGTCGCAAATTGTAACAGCCTCATTAATATTCATGAGGCCTGCCATTTGCGACCCAATTAGGAATCGCTAACTGTGTCTGAGACACTGTTATACATCCCAATTTACGAGTCACAAATTACTTGTCACAAATGCGACGCAATTTGTGAGTCGCAAATTAGTGGGTTGTACATCTGGCCCTTAATCTACTTTTGAACTACCTTACTATCCTTTTTGGCACTGCAGCATATTTCCATCTTTCATCCCACAAAATGATGTAAAAAGGTTAAATGATGTATTACCTTTACTGCTCGACACTTCCCTGCTGTTAGAAGCATTACTCTGCACAAAGGCTGTGTCTGACGAGCTATCTGAAGAGGACACCTGTAAGCAGAACCTTACCGGCCATTGTTTGTTGCCTTAAGAGTCTGCAAAGCCTGAATGTAAATAGGACGTAAAACACAATTGTATGTATTCATTTGTAAACGACAAGTCTGCCTTTGTTTACTTTAATTATTAGTCAGAGATCATTAACACAGATGTAGAACACACAACAGTGCTTTCTATTCATATTTGCTGTTTGAAGTATGTATAGATGAGGCCTTCAAATACCTGCTTTCAGTGAGTTTGCTATTTTTGTACTGGCTAGGGTATTAAAATACAGATGGTGCTATTAGAATACCGGTCAGGTAGCAACCCTACGCACAAGTGAGAGAACAATACCTGCAAATGCAAAGTTTGAAATTTCTGCTGAAGGAGCTGAGGTTCTGCCTAGAAGTAACTAGAAGACTACCAGCCTGCTGCTGAGAGGGGGGAGGAGTCTGCCTGGCTTTTCAGAAGAAGAGACTGGCCAGGAGGAGAGAGATTCAGGGTAGTCTGTGGACATCCAGAGAGAACTATCTGAATGCCCTGTGGTCCCTTGGTCGCTCATCATTCTTTCTTGGTCCTTGATCTCCGTCAACCCTATCTAAATATCCCGGGACCTTTACTCTGTAGATGTCTGGTGGAGGCATCTCAAAATCCTTATGCCGCGCTTGAATGTTCCTTAGGGCTGACTATTTTCACATCATATACATTTCCATCTTCGCTTTTTAGCCTTTGTTCTACTTGAGCACAATTTTTACATGCATACTCCTAGCCATCAAATAATCATGTTTCGTTTCAAATTAGGGTCTTATCACTCTAATGGTCTTCCAGATCGTATTCTCGATTCAGGGAAAAATAATTGTCCCCTGTCTAAGGAGTGTACTGTACCATTTTGTGGAGAAAATCCAACCTATCTACCAACTGTGATTTTAGTGTTTTCTACTACCAAAGCACCCTACAATATCTAAACAAAAACAGAATCAATTGTGTTTGGTTGCAAAATATGCAGATGCAGTATTGGCATGCTGCAAACAAGAAGGACTACAAAGAAGTCAGGATGCGAGCTTTCACCAGCTATTCTTTGACAATCTGGCATTCCATTCACGTCTAGAGTCTTTTTTATGAAGGCTAAATTAGAAAGTGCTTATCTTTTGTCAGTGAGGCTGTTGCAGAGGGAGGGAGCAAAGAAGGAAAAGTCTTGTTTATTTTTGTTGTTTTTTGGCCTGGCCATTGAGGCAGTGCTAGCCGCCTCACCAGACTGTTTCACCAAAAAATCATAGATAAAAAGAAATCTAGATCTATAGATACATAGATGTTGTAGATTTTTTTTTTAAAGATTCATTCTTTATTGTTTGATTTAATTAAACCCATAACAATATGCCAGTAAAACTAAGTGAGATGTGCCAAATTAATAAACATATTAAAAAATAATTTACGGTCCCAATAATACATAAGTTTGAAAACAGGGCCGGACTGGCCGTAGCGGGCACCGGGCAATCCCCCGGTGCACCGCACGGGTGGGGGCCTGTTTTGAGCCCCTGGGGGCCGTTTTTGTTACAGGGCCGTTTTTGCAGCATAGCTGCAAAATCGGCCCTGTAACAAAATCGGCCGAAAACCGGCCCTGGCAACGAGCTCAGCGGCACCCCCAAGCCCTGGGGGAGGGGGAGAGGGGGGCGGCCGAGCACTTTGCCAGGGCCGGTTTTGGTTCCCAGTCCGGCCCTGTTTGAAAATGGTACAAGGTCCGTTTGGTGCAGGTTTGACTTAAAGTGCTATTGTGCTTTACCCATCAGTCCGTTTCCTACCAACTGTTCGCATTGAAGTAAGAATTTTACCAGGTTACAATTAAGCGTGGGTCATTTGGGTAGAGATATCTTAATATTGCAGATCTGCAGGTGTGGATACTGATAATGTCAAAACGTTTTTTTAATAATAAACATCTATATGGTTTTAAACCTGGACTGATGCATATTAGGTGAATGAAGTTCAGCCTTGATGCTCCACAGAGGCCACATGATTTAGGTCCATTGTGTTTCCAGCTTTGTTGGTCTGCATTAGACGGTAGCAAAATGAATCGTATAGCTAGCAGCTTTGTTTTTATGAAGGGAGAGTAGGTCAATCCCAAGTATGTTGCAGGTTTCGGTTTCGTGTATGAATATAAGATCATCCATGCATGCGCACGCTTGTTTAAAATGATTTTATCATCCATCAGTGAGTGCATTCTTGCTGCTTTCTTCAATATTTGCTGAAAAGGCGAGAATGGTAGGTTGTGTTGCCAGAGATCTGTCATTTTCGTTAGCTTTAAAGATGACTGTAGGTACTTGGTGTAAGCTGATTGTGGGTCAGGTCATATTCTTGTGCATTCCAGAGAGAGCTCGTAAGTAAGTTTTGTTGGTTAATCCAGTTTTTGTACCATGTTTTTATCGATACATATCTTCTTTGTATATGCTGCTGTTGCAGTCCAAACTCCAATCGGACCTGCGTGTCGCGTCGCGTCTCAGCAATCACCACCACGCAGCCAGGTCAGTTTCTATTCTTTATTGCATGCATATGTATCTGCAGCCAGCATGCTGCACGTCCTGCCTCGTCCCCCGCTTCCTGTGTATCCTGCCCCTCACCCCTTGACCGGAACTGGTGTCCGGTGACCTCTCCTGCCCTCTGCCCTCCTCGGGGTCCTAGTGCCTCATTTCTCAGGACACTACATCTCCCCCCTTTGTCACAAAGGCATTACGACAGTAGCATTCGTTGGTAGTAAAATGGGACAGTCTCTTTTGTAGTCAGTTGCAGGATGTGAACTGTCGACTGATGTGACCCGTGAGATGCTGCCTAGAGCGGCATTTCACATTTCCTCTATTAGTCTCTTCGGTCTCACAATGTCTCTTCTTGGCCTCTCCACCTGTCCTTGGCCCTCCTTTGGCCTTGTTGCTTCTGCGACACCTGCTCCATTGCATTCCTTCGTTGTTGTTATCCCTTCGGTGCCTGTCACGTGTTCTTCCTCTTTTTCTTCTTTCAAGCCTTTGAAGTGTGAGCTGTTCCTTGTGATTCGCCTGCTGTCTGATTCTGCTGTTATCATTGTTCCTTTCACTTGTGTTATCGTCAATGGGTCGTGGGCGAATGCACTGTCCGACTTCCGTTGTTGTCTCTGTCGTACAATGACAGTGTCTCCTTCATGGAGGTGTGATTTGGTGGCATGTCGTTTTCCATCAGCATATTCCTTCATTCTCTTCTTGGCTGCCTCATCTTTTGCTGCCACGCCTTCGTGCCCCGGCGCAGCCAGTCCTTCTATCTGCGGCAGCGTTGTTCTGCTTGTCCTCCCTAGTACTAGCTCCGCCGGGCATTTCCCTGTAGATCCATGAGGCGTGTTTCTGTAATCCCTCAGCATTTGGCATAGTGCTTGTCCTAGGGAAATCTGCGACAGTTTCGCCCTCTGAACTGCCTTCTTGATGTTTCCCATAAATCTTTCGACCATGCCGTTTGCTTGCGGCCATAGTGGTGTTACCTTTCTGTGCTGTATTCCGAGGTAAGCCATGAACCTTCGGAACTCCTCTCCTGAGAACGGAGGGCCATTATCCGTTTTCAACGTCTCCGGGGAGCCCCATGCTGCGAATATGTCGTCCAGAACAGGTAGCGTTGCGGCTGCTGACGTTGAGGAGACTGATCGCACAATCGGGAATCTGGAGTATTCATCTATTATGAGTTCCCGCGTCTAGAGGTCCAAAGAAATCAGCGGCCATTGTTGTCCATACTGCTCTTGGTAGTTCCGACATTTGCAGTGGTTCTTGTCTTGCAGGCGGACCCGTCGTTTGACAGAGGTGACAGGCCGCTATCGTATCTTCGACTAGACGATCTAACCCCGGGAACCAAACCTTTTCTCTCAGCAGTTTTTTTGTCGCCACAATGCCCCTGTGTGACTCGTGTGCAATGCTGACCACTTGGCGTCGTAGTGAACGTGGAATGACTATCTTGGTGCCCCTCATTACGATTCCGCTGTTTGTCTCCGAGAGTTCCCCACTTATTTTCTGTAGAGCCAGCATCTCCTCCTTTTGTACTCCTCCCTTCCATGTGCAGTTGTTGTTTATATGTCTCCATCTTTGCTGTCTCGTCGTTTCTCTGGCCGCTCGCAGTGTGTCATCTTTTCCGTTTCTCTCTCTATCTCTGTTAGAGTTACTGGTGCCGGCGTGCTTTGCTTTAGCACGAAGTTTAAGTATTCTTCGGCCATTGAGGCCTTTTTTTCTGCATGTGGCAGCGGATGCCGTGACATGTAGTCGGCTGGATTATGCTCTTTCCCAGGTTTGTGGACAATTTTGAAGTCGTAGTCCATTAGTCTGATGCCCCAGCGCTCAATGCGGGGCGGCATCTTTGCTGCTGGGTTGCCGTAAATTGTTACTAGTGCTTGGTGGTCCGTGATGATGGTGAACGGCTTTCCGTACACAAACATGTGGTAATGCTCGCATGCCCATACCACCGCCAAGCTTTCTTTCTCCGGCTGGGAGTACGCCTTCTCAATGTCTGTCAAGCTTTTGCTGGCATATGAGACAATCTTCCTTGGTGACTCCTTTCCCGGCAGGTGTTGTGCTAATATTGCACCCAACCCCACTGGGCTGGCGTCAACCGTCAGCTCGGTGCAGAGCCGAGGGTCGAAGTATGCGAGGTGCTCCGCCGTCATCACAGCCTTCCTGATCTCTTCGAACGACTCATTGCACTCTTGAGACCAGACAAATTTCTGGCCCTGTTTTGTTAGCTCTCTCAGCGGCGTGCTCACTGTGGCAAAGTCTTGTATGTATCGGGCACAGTAGCTTGCCAGGCCTAGGAATGACCTTATTTCTGCCACATCTGACGGTGGCTTTGTCTTCTTTAGCGTTTCCACTTTGCTGGGATCAGGCCTCATCCCTTTTTCTGAGAATATGTGTCAGTTCTGTTCTCCCTAGCTCGCACTTCTCTCCATTTAGTGTTAGTCCAGCCTGCTTTAGATGTTTGCACACTTGCCTTAAGGCGCTGTCATGTTCTCCGTCTGATTTCCCAAACACTAGGATGTCGTCACTGTAATTGAAACTGTTGTGTACTGGTCGTATCACCTGTCTTATTGTCTCCTGAAATATTTCGGCCGCTGACGAGATACCAAAACTGAGCCGTTTGTATCTGAATAGTCCTAGGTGTGTGGAAAATGTTGTTATGTACCTCGACTGTGGGTCCAGCTCTAGTTGGTGATACCCTTTGTATAGATCTAGCTTTGAGAATCGGCACGCCCCTGTCAGCCTGCTGATCATGTCGTTCAGATGAGGTCCTGGATGACGTTCCCTCGATATTGCAGTGTTCGGTAGTCTCATGTCCACACAGATCCTTATTTTGGACGTATTTTTCTTCGGGACTGCCACAATCGGTGATACCCACGGTGTTGGCCCGTCTGCAGGCTCAATTATGTCTTGCTGCAGTAGGTTATTTATTTCTTCCTCCACTTGCGGTTGTAGGTGGATCGGCACTCTCCTGTGATGCTGTGCCACTGGTCTCACCGCTTCATTTATGTGTAGGGTGACCTGTTTGTCTTTTAGCTTCCCCAGTCCCTGCAGTATTTCTTGATATTCTTGCAGTATGTTTTCTTTTTCTGTCATGTGGTACGTCATCGCCAACAGCCCCATGACTTGTGCCGTGACGTTACTCAGCAGGCAGGGCGCTGGGATGTCCCCTTTCAGCACATGTATTTCTTCCTGACGCGTCACGTCCTGATATGTTAGCGTCTCAGTGAACTTGCCCATGTTTTCTACTGGTGTCTTTGATCCCCACGTGAACACATCTACTGTTGATGGCGATAGCGTTGGCCTTGTTCTCATTTTCATGTACTCGGACATGCACATTATGTTGCATGTGGCACCACTGTCTAGCACAAACTTTGTTCTGTGGCGCCCGACGTCGATGTCTACTGTGGCCGTCTTTTTTATTTGCTGTTTCTCCACCAGCTGGATGTGTTCCTGCTGTCTTCCTTCTTTGGGTGTGTCGGACATGAGGTATAGCCGTGCTTCTCTCCCAGCCGTCGTCTGTTCATCCGACTCTTCCGACGAGCCTCTCTCTGCTGTCTCCATATGTCTGGCGTGTCTGGTGCCTGTTGTCCCTTGTCTTGCTGTTCGTCCCCTCTCGTTCCTAAATTGCCTGCTCATGCAGGTGCTTGCGAAGTGATTGTCCCTATTGCATTTTCTGCATTTCTGGCCCATTGCTGGGCAGGTGCCAACGTGTGGGAAGTCAAAGCCGCATCTGTAGCATGGGACCGCTTGTTTCCTGTGATGTTGTTGCTCCCTGTTGTCGTTCTTTTTTAAATGTTCCGTCATCCGATGTGCCATCGCTTCTCCCTTTTCTTTTCCAATTTGTATTTGTTTGGCATGCTGCGTGGCCCGTGCTTCTGTGCGGGCCATCGTCAGTATTTTCTCAAGTGTTGTTGGTTCTTTTAGGATGCGTGCTCTGAACTCTACTGATAAACACCCTACGATGAGGCGCGTTCGTATTGCTTCTTCGTTGTCAAATTTATCGAATTCGCAGTATGTCACCAACTTCCGCAACCTTGTCGCGAAGTCATCCATGCTTTCTTCTGGTTGCTGGCATGCTGTGTGGAACGTGTACCTTTCAAAATCGATGTTGCGTTGGGGGTCGAACTTCTCTGTGAGGCACGCTTTCGCGCCTTTGTAATCCGCCGTCTTTTCACTTGGTAGTGTCATCATTAAGTCTTCTATTTCGTCTCCGGCAAGGTTGACCAGCAGATCTAATTGTTTGCTCTCTGCGACGTCCGTCGCGCGCATGTATCGTTCAAATTGTCGTAGCCATCTCTCCCATCTGATGCCTGCTTGCGGTTCCGACATGTTGAATGGCAGCGGCCTGCGGAACACAGCTTGTGTGCTCCTTGTTTCTTCGTCACCCATATTCTTCCTTTCTTTGTTTTATTTATGTACTTCTTTCCTTCTTTCTTCTTCCTTCTTGTTCCTCTGGTGCTATTTCCTTTCTTTGGCACCTTTTTCTTGTCGTTTTCTCCTTATTTGGACCTTTTTCGTCTATTTTCCTTTTTTGCCTGACTCTAAAATGGCCTCCCGGCCTTCCTGTGCTCCTATTGGCCCAAACTGCCTGACTCCAAGATGGCCGCCGCACTCTCGCACGATTTCGCGCTGTTCGGGACTTTGCCTGACCTTTTAAAATGGCCGCCGTCTATCTTGGGCGCTGATTGGCTCAATTCGCCTGACTTTAAGATGGCCGCCTCCTCTCGCGAGAGTTCGTTGAAGCTCACGCACGGGAGGGATCTTAATCTTTCCTTCAGTTTCACTATCGCGCTGCTCTTACTTCTGTTAGCAGCGCCGGGGTGGGCTCCCGCAACGATGTTTTCTTCTGCTGGCGCTTCGGACCAGGGTGGGCTCCTGGCTCCGAATTTTGTTCCGCGACCGGATGGGCTCCGACAGTCGCCGCGACGCGTGGATTTCGATCCCACCTTCGTCGCCAGTTGTCGCGTCGCGTCTCAGCAATCACCACCACGCAGCCAGGTCAGTTTCTATTCTTTATTGCATGCATATGTATCTGCAGCCAGCATGCTGCACGTCCTGCCTCGTCCCCCGCTTCCTGTGTATCCTGCCCCTCACCCCTTGACCGGCACTGGTGTCCGGTGACCTCTCCTGCCCTCTGCCCTCCTCGGGGTCCTAGTGCCTCATTTCTCAGGACACTACATCGCGCTGGTGAGGAGTTCCGAGGTAGGGCAAATACTGTTGGATATGTCTGTCTTTCAAGAATTTCCAAGGTTGCTGTATCTTTCCCGTGCTGAACTTCACTTGCATAGGCCACGGTCGGCATAAGTTTTGCTTTGACGATTGCTAGTCGTGGGGCAAATGATGGGCCTTTCTAGCTCTTTGCGATTGAACCAAAGGCAAATATGAGGCTGTTTCCTTATTAGGTCTCGCCTACGCAGCGCGCATACGCTGCATAGGAAAGAGACCTTTAGCCATTGGTTCCCTTTTTCGCCCAAAAACGTGGATGCGTTCCATTGCCTTCAATGGCAACACGTGCACGTTTGGCGATTCCCTTGCGGGAGCGAGCAGCTGGCGCCAAATGTTATCAATTATTGCGCCTTAATCGCACAGACCCCCTCCTCTCTCCCCTCCCCCTGCTGCCGCGTGAGGCACGTGCGCTTGTGTTTGTTTAAGACGCCATCATTGATACACCATGGCTAGCTATAGAATGTTGACTGCACTCAACCACGTTACGAGTAATGTGACATGGTCTAACGAAAGAAGGAACTTTTTTCATTTACATTGCAAATTGCCAAGCCTTCTACACTTTTTGAAATGTCCCCGACTTCATTTGCTTCATTTGAGAATACCAAGCCGCAGGACAGGCTATTCGGGTACTCCCTGTGACACGGGCGGTGGTAGTTTTTTGATACACTAATCCTCCAGCGAGACGTGTTCGATTCAAGTGGCTGAACCCTGAATAAAAGGCGCAGATCTATAATACAACTAAGCAAGGGGCTCCATAAATCCCCCAGAACCCAACAGCACGACATGAGATAGCCCAGCCTGGCATAAAACAGCACAGTATGGCAGAGCATGACCTAACACTACAACATGAAACATAGAGCACGGTATAGCACAGCATAGTGTAAAGGTATAGAAATGTATTAGCATAGCAGAGTTTAATAACATATCATAAAAGGATATCTGGACACAGTATAACACAATAGATAGAGCCCAAATGCACATGAAAGGAGCACAGTACAGAAAAACAGCAGAGTATGACGGAGAGCCATCTCACCACCACATCAATCCAAGGGCACACTTCATAGCAGTGCAGTGATCCCTGCCCAACAAATCTTTCAAAAGGCACTCTTTTCTGTGGGTCATTGTGCCAGCTTCCCTGTTTCTGAGACTTGCCACGGGAAGTACAAGGGGTGCCCCCAGTCCTGCCTGCCCTCTTCATGGGGCCAGTGTGTAGCGTCATCACTGGAGGCCTGGTCCAGCGCCCCCTGTAGCCTTCCTTTTCCCGGACCCCCGTCCCGCCCTCCCATGCGGACGCCCGCTCTGTGCACTCTCTCTCACTGACTGACTAACTCTTCCACTCTCTCACTGACTCACTCACTCGCTCACTGACTGACTCTCCCACTCTCTCTCACTGACTGACTGACTGACTCACTCACTCTCACTGACAGACTCTCACTGACTCACTCTCACTGACTGACTGACTCTCTCTCGCTGACTGACTGACTGACTCACTCTCACTGACTGACTGACTCACTCACTCTCACAGACTGACTGACTCACTCTCCCTGACTGACAGACTCTCCCACTCTCTCTCACTGACTGACTAACTCTCCCACTCTCTCTCACTCACTCACTCACTCACTCACTGACTCTCCCACTCTCTCTCACTGACTGACTGACTGACTCACTCTCACTGACAGACTCTCACTGACAGACTCTCACTGACTCACTCTCACTGACTCACTCTCACTGACTCACTGACTGACTGACTCTCTCTCACTGACAGACTCTCTCACTCTCTCTCACTGACTGACTCTCCCACTCTCTCTCACTGACTGACTGACTGACTCACTCACTCTCAATGACTGACTGACTCACTCACTCTCACTGACAGACTCTCACTGACAGACTCTCTCACTGACTGACTCTCCCATTCTCTCTCACTGACTGGCTGACTCACTCACTCTCAATGACTGACTGACTCACTCACTCTCACTGACAGACTCTCACTGACAGACTCTCTTACTGACTGACTCTCCCACTCTCTCTCACTGACTGACTGACTGTCTCACTGTTAGACTCTCTCTCACTGACTGACTCTCACTGACTGATTCTCTCTCACTGACTGACTCTCTCTCACTGACTGACTGACTCTCGCTAAAAGACTGACTGACTCTCGGTAAAAGACTGACTCACTCTTACTGCCTGACTATCTCACTGACTCACTCTCTTTCACTCACTGACTAACTGACTCTCTCACTCTCACTGACTGACTCTCACTCTCACTGACTGACTCTCTCGCTTTCACTGACTGACTGTCTCACTCTCACTGACTGACTCTCACTCTCACTCTCACTGACTGACTCTCTCACTGACTGACTGACTCTCACTCTCTCACTGACTGACTGACTCTCTCACTCTCACTGACTGACTCTTTCACTCTCTCAGTGACTGACTCTCTCTCACTGACTGACTCTCTCACTCAATCTCACTAACTGACTAACTGACTGGCTGACCTTCACCCTACTGTTATTTATGCCCCCCCATATCAAAAGAAAACCACAACAAGCAACCATTGGGACAGGCAGATACAAGTTGCCAGCATTGAAAGGACAAAAAAAACTCAAGATATTATTTTTAATACTTTTTTAATATGGTCGTTCAGTTGTACAGTATGCTTTTTTGGTCATATCTAAGGTAACAAAAATGCTTCTGACACTTCTTTATAGCTAACTTTTCAGCATGCTGCAGACTTCTGTACAGCACAGCTTAAAGACATAGGTAAAGTCAATATCTCTGACTAAACACTTATAAGTTCCCAAAGGCGAGACCTATTGGCTATGCCAATGCTTGTTTTAATAGGTACTCATTGTGTGTTTGAAAGCTATATTGCTTATCTATATGTACTTCTAGGTATTTGTAATAGCTGGCTGTTTCCAGATTTTTTTTGCTGAGTTTGAACGGCCGATGTTTCTGGGCGCGATGACTTATAGTCATCAATTTTGTTTTTGTTGTGTTTATTTCTAGCATATTTGCCTTGGCAAAGTGTCCCAATACATTAATCGCTCTTTGGAGGCCTACTTTTGTATAGCTTAATAATACTATATCGCCAGCATAGGATAGATGTTTGATGGGCAATGTAGCCAGGCATGGGGGATGCAAGTTTGCCTGATCTAGCATTGGCGCGAGACCAGCCATAAAAAGGTTGAAGAGGTGTAGTGCTAAAACTCAACTTTGATTTCATCCAATCTCCGTACCAATTTTCCTCGTCAGCCTCCTGCCGTCAGCTATTTTAACTTGCATCCACGTCTTTATATACAGTTTTATTATGGCTCTGAGAGTTGGTTCTGGAAGACCCCAGTGCTTTAATTTATTCCACAAAAGCCCTCTATTAACTCGGTCAAATTCCGCTTTAAAATCTATGAAACATAAATATCGATTTTTTCACTGCCGTAGACTCTTGCCGGCCATTAATGCTAGAGCAAGGATGTTCGTAGTAGTGCCGGCGCCCCTGCGTAATCCGGACTGGTTAATAGGGATTTTGTTATTCCTCTTTGACCAGTCTACTAGCTCACTGAGGATCAGTAAAGTATAATATTTTGCTTCTGCATCTATTAACCCAGGTCAAACAGGATTACCTTAGAAGCCATCCCAGAGTCATTGGATGATCATCCAACTACTGTAGAAGTCATTTTCACATCATCAGACATCAACAAGCTCTTGAAGTCATCAGCAGACTGTAGAAATTAGGCCTGATGATTTGAGAATGATGTGCAAATGACTTCTTGATTACTTCACAAGGTGGGTTTTGTTGCAGGGATTCTGCTCAAGCACAGAACTATGCGCAGGAAACCAGGACCTCAGTGAATTGTGGTGTACCAAAAACTCACCTCAGTACCCAGAACCCCTATCCGACCAACTTCAGTGTCCCATTCGTTATCCGTATTCTCTCGGAGGTCCCAATGTATAGACAACCCAGAACAAGCGACTTAGAGTACTCTCAGGAATGGTGGGAATCAGAAATACCTGTTCGTTATTATTCTCATATCAGTCCACAACAAGAGTATTCAGAGACACAGTAATGTTTAAAAGGTTTATTTTATAAATTACATGTCCTAAGATGCAGTACTTTGGCGAACATAAGCAGACAAATGATTATAATTAAAACCATCAGCATTGTTACAATACCATAGAAAATGAAGGGAGAAATCCTATTACAAATGACAGTGGTATACAGCCACCTTCCCTTCGCTAGTAGGCTAGTATTATAATACTAATAGAAGGTCTCTAGGCTTGAATGGGGAACCCTATACCGTAAAGATCAGCTTAGGTGAATCACATCACAGGATCAGCTTTGCTCTGCGCCTGGAAATGTTCTTCTCCAGAATGTGTTTCTAACGCATGCAAACAGTAATATTAAAGGCTCTCGACACCCACGTATTTGCAGCTGTGTGCATATTATGGCTAGAGAGTGGGCTGATCAACCTGAACTCAAAAACATACATTGTCTGGTGGCTCAGATTGTTTTGCACACAATGTTCAGACCAAGGTCGCAGTGCACGTCTAGGGATGTGAACAACAGACAGTTCTCATGTGAAGAAAAGGCAAGCAAGCAGTTTTCAAATAATAACATGTCTCTGCAGTGTCGTGTGCAAAAGCAGAAAAAGTCCAAGATGGCTTTTCTAACATCTAACGCGCTCATGCTAACATAGCAATGTATGTATCTAAATCCCTGCCTTCACTACACCCCCCTTGATCGGACCACGAACAAATAGGGATACAAAAAGGAACGCAGAGTTCAACTTCGACAGAGCGGAACGAAGTGCATGTATTGGAAATCCAAATAAAGAGGAGTGAAAGTTCGAAAAAAACGTTAAAAAAAAACAAAATAAAGGGAAAAAAGAAAATGGTAAGTCAATATATCATGCAAAGGCTCAACGAGCCCAGATGTTGGAACACACAAAAAGTGTGTGGTCTGTGCAAGGGAAGCTGGACGCTATCCAAGTTATTCCATCAATGTGTAGGCACAGTACGTAGCGACAGCTTCCAAGAGGAAGTCATTGGAACGAGTTGCAAAAGTGTCTGCCATCCAGTCTAATAAGGTAAACGAACATACATGTTCTTCGACCGCTGGAGCCTCTAGCACATTCAGAGGACAACTGGCGTGTTCTTCAAGATAACTTCTTGCCAAGAAGTCATACGCTGCCGTTCCGATGTCCCAATTCCCTAGGACTCCATGTGCCGCTCCACAGGCCATAGTCCTAACACCAGAACAGTCCAACTCATGAGCCACTAATTGACTCATCAGTCGATCATAATCCGGGGCAGGAGACACCGAGTTTGACAAGCACAAATCCAGTGCCCATTCGAAAGGACAATCTAGGAAATGAAAAACAGGTTGTACGCATGTAAAGTAGGCAAACCGGAAGGATAATCCATAGGCTATGCTCAGGGTAGCCAGTGGTAAAGTTCCATAGTATTCAAGCATGCGGTAACGAAGATGGAGCAGCCGGGACACAAAGTGTGCAGCCATTGCGCAGTACGCAGACCAACAGCAGCACGCCAGCCGTGAGGGCGAGAATCAACGGGAACCCTCCAAAGACGCTGGAAAAAATAGAATGAAAAAAGGCCGGTATCACACCAAAAATAGTTTGGAAGGAGGTCACGAGGCCGGAGCCCACAATTTTGAAAAAATGCGCCAAGCCAGTTGTTGACGAGGCGTTAAATATAGTTTGAATCAGGGCACCAAAATGAAGTCGGAGATCAGTATTTAAAAGTGCCTGCACCTCGGTACGGGTGTTGGCTACATGAAGGACAAATGTTTCATGGGACGAAGTCAGAGCGACTTCTTTTTGAGACAATAGAGCCCTTATTTTGCTCATCTTGTTGAACTCTGCTTTCAAGGTTGGAATGGAAGGCCAGATGGATACATCCAGCCGCCCATGCGGGGGTGGGAAAAGGACATTTTTACAGCAGACTACTCTCTGTGATACAGTCACAATGTAAGGAATTCCCACTAACATCCCACAGCAAGCCTCATTATTTAAAAGCAAATAACTACCGTTAGCTAACAACGTGAAAGAGGGTGTAATAGCTGGCACTAGAATCCCTTTCAGGACGCATGCTAAATTAGGCGCTTGCACATTGCACGCGCCATGCAATTGGATGTGCCTACAAACTACAGTGATCAGGTGTGGAAGAGCATTCCTCACCCTTCAAATAAACTTCTTTACCTTCTCTCATGCACCTGTATGTAAATGGGAGTGACCATACTTCATGCAGGAAAGCAGTACCCAACGGTTCATATCTGCCTAGGGCATAATGCTTCATGCACGATCTGAATTTAAACAAAGGAAATGGCAATGTGATTAACCCGTGGATAAGCCACACAGCTGAGTTCAATTCGGCCACTGAGAAAGGCAAAGGTTCTAACTTTTCAATATGCAGTAACGAGTATGCTGCATCTTTCATGGACATGAACCGTTGTTTCACAGTTAGATTAAAAGGAAGGAATAAAGATGAAGTAGTCATATAGTCCCAGGGGACTTTCCCAGCCTTTAACGTTTGCAAAGTCCATGCAAAGTGCATTATAGAACGCAATTGATTCTGACCATGATACAAAACAGACACATCATCCTGCACAATATCAACAACAGATGAAACAATATTATCTAATGTGTACATTCTGGAAGAAAGGGTGTTAATGCTATTATCTATAACAGCTAGCACTTTTTCCATATTGGCTTGATCAATAGCTCTCAATCTGGAAGCAGCTTCAATTTGTGATAACTTCCAAACCTCGTTATAAATAGCATACACCCATCTCCTGGACCTGCCACCCACAGGACCCTTAACAAAATCATTCAAATCTATTTTGTCATGTAATTTAGATAAATGAACTTTAACAGATGCCAAGGTGGAATGTTGCAGCCAAGACTGGCATAACTTCCCCACAGAGTAGGTAGTAACAGAATGAGAAGATTCAAAGCGGGGGTCTACACGAACCTGCGTATACCCAGGCTGCAGACCCAAAAAACGATGTTGACAGGAATCTGAGCTCGTCTGCCAAGTCAACCATCCTTCCGAATTTAATTTCGAAATATTGAATGATGTGTTAGTAATGTATGACTGAAACGCATCAAGGGACAGATCTGTATGATTATCCCAATGTGGATAAGCACCCAGATCTGGAATAGAGGGGGAAGTCAGCTTTTTAGAAGTAGCCAATCCAAAACAGGTGGTCTGAAAAATAGTCAAATTCAAAAATAATATGAGGTAAGGGATGAGGCAGGCACGATGCAAAGCTTCTGTTCCTTGTCACTGCCATGGTTTAGAACCCCAAACATATTTAAGATCAATAGTATCTTTCCACAGATCATAACCCCTGACCGCTAAATCATCCATATAGGATTTGGAATACAATAATTTAGTGTGTGTCAGCCTATCCTTCGAGGCAGACTCCGATGCCATTTTAAAATAAAAGGCGACAGGTTTTGAAACACTGAAATCAGTAAAATAGGCACATTTGTTCACCAATGTGCTGCAGCTGCCTAACATTGGCGTTGGACAATGTTCCCATTGTGTATAATTCACAAAATTACGAAACATATTGGCTTTATGTAGGAAATGATAGCAAAACAACTCCCCGTAATTAGCAGTGTCTAAATACAAATCTTCAGCATCAAAAGCGGCATAATATTTCAAATCAGAAAACAGTGCTTCTATGGCCTGAACGTCCCAATCATCAGAACGGATGCTTTGTTTAACCACAACACCCATAGAAACACGAAATACATTCGGAACATTAATAACCTCAGTGGGTCCATGAATTTGAAATTTGACAGCATCCCACGCAATCCCAACTGACACAGGCCAGGCAGTAATATTCACAAAAGTCTGGTCTCTCTTCATGATGTGTGATGAGGAGTAGGGGGCCAAAGTTCCATCAATTAGTCTACTTGTAGATCTTTCTTTTAGGTAGTGTCCATTCACAAGACGAAAAAATACCACCACAAATCCGATGGACATAAATAAAAAAACACATATGAGCATCAGCCAAATGTAAGTCCAAGGGGGAATCAAAAAATGTCTGTTAAACCAAACAGCAAAAATAGAAACTTTTAATGGAGCCCTGGAAGTCATAGAGATAATATCAAAGGAGAAACATGACTTTGTAACTGCGGTTGATTGTAAAACAGGCAATGTTACATCTGCAGGATAAGCATACTCAGTATCTTCAGGTAGACCACCAGCCGGTGGTAGCAACAAAGGATCAGCAACTGTATGCATCAACAGAATTTCTCAGCATAGCAGGGCAAGAGACCGCTGGTGTCATACTAAGAAGAATCGGCCACTCGCTGTAGTTTGACATTGTCAATGGAGATGTACCTGTTATCCTTGTGACCAGGAAGTGGAGGTAGAATGACTGTTCTTGTATCCTGCACGCCAAGCACTGGAACCGGGGTACGATAAGAGGGGCCGAACTCCTTCTTGTTCTCCACCTTCTCACGGACCAGGTCACCAACTCGAGGTAGCCAGCCGACTACCGGAATCTGAAGCGCAGCATCAGATGTGGAGGGCAAGTGTTCCTTCGCGAGACTGTCTCTGGTCTCTTGTAGACTCTGTAACACAGCACAGTGATCATCTACGTCAAAAAGTGCGGCAGACGCCGCCATTTCTAGACCATCAAGGTCCGGGACAAACATTTTTATGCCAAAGAGCATCATGTATGGGGTCCGCCCACCCAGAGACCTTCTAGGGAGATTATTAAGTGCACGTTGAACGTTATACAGATGGGCAAACCAGTTCCGGACAGTGACTAAAACCCTAGCTGTCAAGGATTGCTTTAAGTCACGGTTCATTCGCTCCCCGACACTATTACCCTCAGGTCGGTATGGAGAAGAAAATTTGACTTGGACCCCCAAGGATTTCATGGCTTCTTTGTACGCTTTAGAGGCGAACGCAGGGCCCTGATCAGAATGAAAGGTACCACACGCAAAAATTCCCACAAAGACACGCAAATCCCTTGTGACAGTACGAGCATCAGCACTCCTTTGTGGCCATACCCAAAGAAAACGTGTGCACGAATCCACTGCAACTAAGATATACTTGTACGCAGTATCAGAGGAGAAAGGACTGCAGTGATCTAGATAAACACACCCAAGTGGTTTATTAGATATGTACAACTGAGTTTGTAGTGGGCACGCAGCAGTTGAAGGTTTAATCTGCTGGCAAATGTCACAATCAAGAACATAAGTGCGAGCCTGTTTATATAACCCGCGCCACCAATAATGTTGTTGTAACAGAGTAACAGTTGCTGCAAGGCCGGCATGGGCAGTGGCCATACCCTCGTGAGCCGCTGTTATCAAGGATGGTCTGCAGTCCGCGTTGGGAATCAATCTGTCACCAACTTCGTTAATTCTCACTAATGGGACGTTATCAGGACTTAAGTGATAATGGTAACGAGAAGGGAAACCTCTCGGGTAATTACTTCCCTTCTCTGTAGCAGCAATAGCTGCCAAAATGTCATCATCGATCTTACTTTTGGATCTTGTAACAGCTGCTACTAGATATGTCGCCACTGCTGTTTTCGCTGCCTCATCAGCCGAGCTGTTGCCGACAGCGTGGACACCAACTCGCTGGTGACCAAGAGTGTGAATTACATTCACGAGAGGCAGATGTTCTTTAAGTTCTGCCACTCGAACCCAAAGCATTTTATGCTTAATTGTGCTACCTTTGGAATCACGATATTCATTTTGAGACCAAAAGAATAGATTGTCGTTAAAAGACTGAACACAGTAAAACGAGTCACTCACTATAAGAGTAGTAACCCGAGGATCAGCAAACTCCAGTGCAAGCACCAGAGCACAGAGCTCTGCCAACTGTGCGGTACAATCACCCAATGACTGCGTATGCACGACATCAGACTTGAATTCTACATTCTCGAAAGTACCCGCTACGATTGCGCAGGCTGCTGAATAGGCGTGCTTCGATTCCGTCGCCGGTTGCGCCGAACCGTCAGTATAAATGACACAATGGTAATCTTCGAGCGGGCGCAAAGACAGAGGAGCCGGATGAACGAATTCATAGTGCAAGTACTCCTGCGTCTGTAATGAGGCATCAAAGATATAAGTGACATCTGGCGATGTCAGAGAAGTGGCCCATTGTATCCAACGTGGATGCAAAGCTTTTGAATTGGGTACACTGGCTTTCGTCACTGCCTCTAGGGCAGGATACGGTGTGACCACCAACATGCGTTTTCCTTGCGACAGCGCTCGTTCTTTAAGAATCGCCATCCGCACCGCAGTCAAAACTTTTTCGACTGAGGAAAAGCGCAATTCAGCCGAAGTGTACAAGTGTGATTTGTAGGTAATGGGGACTGTGTCGCCCTCATTGAACGTTAAGTATGTGAAACCCACTGCGCCTGGTACAATTCTTATTACCAGGTTTGTGTGGTTATCGCGTGTCAGTAAGTATTTTGAAGCAAGAAGATCAGCCTGCAAAGTAGCTGAATGCTCTGGCAGCCAGCTTGATTTGGATTAAGTAGGTTGTACAAAGGCATATAGCGGCTTGATATGCTGGGCATAATCGGGAATGTACGTACGACCAAAATTCAGAAAGCCCAGCAAAGATTGTAATTTTTCAGTGTTGTTGGAGCACGCAGACATGCGCACTTCTCCAGGAAATGAGGAGCTAACCCTCGACCTTCATTGTTGAGCTCGTAGCCCAAGAACAGCACTGTATACTCTGCAATGTGAGACTTCGCAAAGTTGAATTTGTAACCGAAGTCTGCAAACATAACAATAATGCGATCAACGCAACACCGATGCGGCCACAACTCGTCATCTGTGAGATAGATATCATCAACATACGAGTACGCATCAGGGTCAATGCTCTCTAACAGAGAGACAACACATGCGGCAAAGACGCCAAGGCTATTTTTATAGCCCATGGCCAATTTTTTTAATTGTTTTTGCTTGCCGCAAGAAGTAAACGCTGTCCATTGACTACTAATAGAGGACAGGTTATGGCAGTAAAAGCCATTTGATATGTCAAGTGTGGTTTTAAGCCTTTTTCTCATGAGACTATCAACGAGGGCAAAACTGTGGGTATTCTGTACCGCGCACGTCCGGCAATGAGAGTTCAAATGCCGGTAATCCAAAACTAGGCGGTACGACCCATCAGGCTTCGTTACAGTGAATAAAGGATTATTCATTGGTGACACACATGTTTCAATAACACCCCGATATTCCAATTGCTCAAGGATTTCCGTGACGTGAGATCTAGCTTCGCGGCGCATGGGATATTGGGGCTGCGGCTGGGGCATGGACCGTAAAGGAATCTCATGGCTTGGAGACAATTTATCCCACCCAACCTGAGTACGGTACAAAGCCGGAGCAAGCACCTGAGCCCACTCTTCGGCAAACTTCTCAGCGTGCTCCTTTGGCACTGTGTGCGCAAAGGACGGGAGGATTACCTCCTGCCCTCTAGAAGCATCTAAAATTAAAGCCGGGGGCCAGTCCGCCTCTGCCAAGAAAATGTCATAGGAAGAGGTCCGATTTTCCCAAAAAATCCCTTGTATTGTACGTTGTATGTCACCTTCAATTAAGAGGACTTTGTCATATAGTCTGTCAGGGGGAGCCACTCTAGTGTCAGCAGTTTCTTCCGTAATGAAGTAATCAGTTGCTGTTGCCTCCAGAAATGGACGCAGTGCTTGCCGCACTACTGTAACCTCCGCTGCGCTGTCGAGCAGCGTTAGTGCCCATGTCAGGTTCCGAAGCTGCGTCCGCACTATCTGTGGCATAACTCGCTGTTAGCGCAGCAACCTTCTTCTTCTGAAACGGAGGACGTTGACGTGCAAACTCGTCCTGCTTGCCTTTACCGTCTGTCTGACAGGGTTGCTCACGTCCTTGTTGGGCACCCCGACCTTTGCCACGTTCTCCGCCACCGGACTGTGAGGCCGATGTTTCCTGTGAAGAACGAGGAGAACGTTGTTCAGTAACCTGAAATCTATCAGGTGACCTGATATTAGTGCAATTGCACAAATCGTATGTGCGTTCACCAGTCGGCTGTACGGGAGACCCCTGTTTCTGTTGCTGCTTCCCCTAATTCTTTGTTCGCCAATTTTGTTTAGGAAAAGTTGGACGATCGTCTTTGAGAGACGAACTCACCTTAGTCTGCTGTATTAGGTCAGGAATAGTTTTATAAGCTTCCACAATAATTTTAGGCAACTCTTTGGGCTTGTCGAGCTCATCAACGCGGGCTAAGCCATTAGCCACTTGGAATTGCAACGCATCTCCCTTGAGATTACCAAGGACGAGAGAGGCAAATACGTCGAACACACCGACAAACCGCATTCCCAACTCTACAGCCACCTCCGGACCGTGGTTATCTTGAACACGTTTAATAACGGAGGGAAGCACAGCCATAGACGGGGTGCCAAAGCACTTCGAGTAGACTGCGGCAAAGACCTTGCCCCAGTTGTCACAATCGGACACTTCTGGGACTAAGTCCTTCTGCATACTAATGGTGAGGATTCTGTGTTTCTCCACAGGGGTAGAATGTGGAAATACCGCTTCCAGTTGGTCAAATTTCTCAGCAAGCCAATAAGGCAAATCATCCTTATTCTGGGGGTGCTTGCCCATTACCGAATTAACCATGACGGGACTAATAACAACCGCTGCTTGGCCAGCTGGTTGTCCCGCAACAGCAGGTGCCCCCACCTGCACGTTGCGTGAAACGTATTGTACTAAAGCCCTATATACTGTAATAAGGGCTGTATGGAGTACACGCAACTCATCCACCGCGACTGTCAAATAGCGGGGATGAGGCGTAAATCCGGCCAGCACCAGCCATGTGGCCCCTGGAATTGGAAGGGCCCATTCTAGTCGGTGTAACCGCATGGGGAAGGGCGCCATTAAACCAAATGCGATGCTGCCAGGCCGAAAGAGGAATCTCCTGCGTCCTATACGATGTATAATTTGCTGGGACCCGTGTGTGAGTATAGGAGTGAAACGTATTATCATCAGCATTCACTGCCGGCAGTGTCACCCAAGAGTAAAACAACTCGTAGGGGTAAGACGCATCGGCACTCACCACAAAAATAACGGCCATCCCATCGTCCGGCACCCCATACTGCGTCAAATAACGCCGCAGAGGCGTATGGCTATGCGCTGCAATATCGACCGCCATAAGGACACAGAGAAGAACAACAATGGATTTTACAGTAGCACAAAGGTTCAGAAATAAAAAACCTTTTTAATTAACAAGCTTGAGGGAACCTTTCATACTAACAGGTAGGTCAAAACCGTCACTCCCGCTAACCGGAAACAAGAGTGAGGGTGTTGTGGACTAATATAAGCACTACTAAGGCGTTTCAAATCAAAAGACCAAACGTTAGGTGCGCCATGTTGCAGGGATTCTGCTCATGCACAGAAAACCAGGACCTCAGTGAATTGTGGTGTACCAAAAACTCACCTAAGTACCCAGAACCCCTATCCGACCAGCATCAGTGTCCCATTCGTTATCCGTATTCTCTCGGAGGTCCCAATGTATAGACAACCCAGAACAAGCGACTTAGAGTACTCTCAGGAATGGTGGGAATCAGAAATACCTGTTCGTTATTATTCTCATATAAGTCCACAATAAGAGTAATCAGAGACACGGTAAAGTTTAAAAGGTTTATTTTATAAACTACGTGTCCTAAGATGCAGTACTTTGGCTAACATAACCAGACAAATGATTATAATTAAAACCATCAGCATTGTTACAATACCATAGAAAATGAAGGGAGAAATCATATTACAAATGACAGTGGAATACAGCCACCTTCCCTTCGCTAGTAGGCTAGTATTATTATACTAATAGAAGGTCTCTAGGCTTGAATGGGGAACCCCATACCGTAAAGATCAGCGTAGGTGAATCACATCACAGGATCAGCTTTGCTCTGCGCCTGGAAATGTTCTTCTCCAGAATGTGTTTCTAACGCATACAAACAGTAATATTAAAGGCTCTCGACACCCAGGTATTTGCAGCTGTGTGCATATTATGGCTAGAGAGTGGGCAGATCAACCTGAACTCAAAAACATACATTGTCTGGCAGCTCAGAATGTTTTGCACACAATGTTCAGACCAAGGTCGCAGTGCACGTCTAGGGATGTGAACAACAGACAGTTCTCATGTGAAGAAAAGGCAAGCAAGCAGTTTTCAAATAATAACATGTCTCTGCAGTGTCGTGTGCAAAAGCAGCAAAAGTGGCAAGATGGCTTTTCTAACATCTAACGCGCTCATGCTAACATAGCAATGTATGTATCTAAATCCCTGCCTTCACTACAGTTTGTTCCTGAGGACTAGAGGATGATTTGAAAATGACTTTCTGATTACTACAAAACAAGATTGTTCCTTATGATTTGAGAATGAGTACCTGATTACACAAGTTTTCTAATGCATGCAAATAGGAATAGCAGTAGTTATTCTGCAGTGCACTGCTGGGGGCCATTACAGTGAGGGAAGTACATTGGGAGTAACTTCACATACCAGTTTGTTACATTTAAAGTTCTTTTATTTTGCATCCCTAAAGTTAAAGTGTTTTTTAATTCTTTCTATAATTGTAAATTATAATTTTGCCTAGTAATTCCACCTAGGCGCAACTAGAGTCAAATTTCGGGGGGAGGCTAAGAGAAAACTTCGGGGGGCTGATTACTCCAGCAACAGGCGGAGTGGAGATGCAGGAGCTTTAAGAAGGGGGGAAAAAAGAACAAAGTCTCATTAACAACCGAATGTTCTTTTAAAGACCTGTGAAGTACTCAGGTGCGGCTGTGTGTGTGCCCGGGATGCTGTCTCAGGCTGGGCTGCCACACACGACGGGGGGTGGCTGAAGCTCGGTGTGTGTGTGTATTTGTTCATTGCTATATTATGATTTAAAATATTAGAACCTTAAATGTATTGCAAATCCTAAAAGAATGAATTATCTAAATAGTAATACAGTAGCAGAACTTTACAAACTTTTTTTGTAACTAGTCATTTTAGGTACTCTTAAATAAACATAATATATGTGGCTGTTATAGTAAAGGAATACACAGTTCCACAATAATATGTGTGTCAGTTATATTAAAAAGAATATAATTCCAGGTAAACCATTGAAACTTATTGGTTTGAAATCCGACCTCTGCTCAACATCCCCTGATTAAATCACTTAACCTCCCTGTTCCCCCAAAACAATTTGCAGCGTCAGGCTTTCAAGTGCAAAAATATCTTGTTCTCATGTAAAGCGCTCTGATGTCTTTTGAACAAGTTTGCGCTACATAAAAACTGCACTTAAATGTTTTACTTACAAAGCAAATTGTAAAATCATCCAAATAAGTAAACTGGTACAGGTTGAGATGAAGGTATTGTACGTTTATTGTAGAGGAAATAAGATCCCATCCATCAAGTTCCATCTGTCAGGTGCAACTGACCAAACTCAACACCACAGTATTCCATCACCATGGAGCTGCTTCAATAAACAACAGCCTTTCCAATAACTAACTCTTAAAGAAGAACTACTACTATGTACAAGATAAATATAAATAACATGCACATTACTACACATCTTCCTCCCACATAAAAGGAAGAACAAGATTGGGAGGAAAGACGCAAGATATTAAAAGGTTTATTCTCTAACATAGTCATTGAATTTTGCTGGAGTTTGTAATCCTTTTACTTCTCTCTCTCACCGAACTTGAAATACTGTTGTTACCAGACTTGACAGTGGTTTCATGCAAATCACTGTTTGGCAATGATTTATTAACAACAACCACCCTGTTAAGATTCCAAATCCTAGAATCTTCAGTTTTGATTGCATTAGTAAAAACCTTTTTGACTTTATGGATCATTTGGAATAACTCTGAAGACTTCCGTCCAGGTGAAGCCCTAATCATAACTAAATCTCCTACATTCACAAGTGTTTTCTTTACAGCTTTCCTTTTGTCAAATCTCATGACTCAAGGAAAGATTTACCACTATTTTTCTTGACCACTTTTTGATTAACCCAGAAAGGCGTGATAAAAGTATTGGGATGTCTGTTTTTAAGAAGAAGAAAAGTGTGCAACCAGTGGTTGTATGGGGCATGACTCTATACATTTCTACAGTTTATTAACACCCTCCTTCCAATCCACATTATTTTGTTTGGAAAGTGAAACTGATTCTTTAAGAACTCCGACAAACCTTTCTACCATGCCATTACTTTCTGGATGGTATAAAGAACAACTATTATGCTTAATCGAGCATCTTTCTAAAAACTCCTCCATTTCTTTAGAAACAAATTGCACACCATTATCTGAAAGCAGATAGCCAGGGAGACCTTCTCTAGTAATAACTTCCATGAGGAATGAAATAACATGTTTAGAGTCAATGCATTTTGTGATCTTAATTTCGGGCCACCTTGAGTACAAATCTATAAGAACAAACAAAAAAAACTCACCATCTTTACATTTAACAGGGCCTAAAATATCAAGAGCTAATTCCTCCCAAGGTTTATTCGGTCTGTCTCTAATGACCATTGGTTGGACACTTGGTTTAAACCATTTCTCACTTAGCGTGCAAGAAATACACTCACACACCAATCTTTTAATGTCTAAATCCATCCCAGCCCACCAATAGTTAAGTCTTATGCTTGCTTTGGTTTTAGAAATACCTTGATGACCTTGATGTGCTAAGGTGATCAACTCTTCACGAAGACACCTCGGGGGAATTAATCTGGTACCACGAAACATCAGACATGGATAACTCACCCCTCACATTCCAATATTTCTCAGAAACACCTTCCCTTTTCCTAAACCATCCATTTTTAACAAGAGAAGATAACTCTACCAGTTCGTTATCAGTCATACACTCTTATCTCCATCTCTCCTCCTTAATGCCGCCACACTCAATAGCACACACCCATTCAAACTCCTCCTCTTCTTCTTGGTCAAGGCAACCATCATCTTGTGTGACCAATCTGGACAAAGCATCAGCTGTATAATTACATACACCAGGTAAGTATTCTACATTGAAATCATAACCTTGTAGGTCAACCACCCATCTTGAAATTCTGCTCGAGATGGCATCAGTACCTTTCCTATTAAAAACTTCAACTAATGGTTTGTGATCAGTTCGAACCACAAACTTGGTACCCCATAATAACATTTTTAACTTCTTCGTAGCCCAATGGACGGCCAACGCCACCTTTTCAATCACTGAGTAACGAGATTCAGCTCCCCTAAGACTCCTAGACAGGAAAAGAATGACTTCTGTTTTCCCTTTACTCTCCTGTTGTAAAACAGCACCCAATCCTTTCATACTCGCATCTGTAACTAAAACCGACTTAGCAGCAGGATCAAAGCTCCCTAATCTAGGTGTCTCTTTTAGATACTCTTTAATCTTGACAAATTCTGCCTGACATTCCTTGCTCCATATAAACTCTACACCTTTGCAAATAAGGGTGCGCATGTGAACACATTTTTCAGCAAAAATGTAATAACAAATCTGCTGTAATATTGAGCCATACCCAAAAATTTCATGAGGTCTTCTTTACTCTTAGGAGACGCCACATTTTCTATTGATTTAACTAAGTCTCCCTTTGGTTCAATTCCCTTACCAGATATTGTGTGTCCTAAGTAATCAATATAAGTCTTCCTAAACTTGCATTTATCAATCCTGACCGTGAGATTGTGTAAACTGAACCTCTCCAAAACTTCCTTAACTCCTAAATCATGCTCAGACTCATTTTCTCCATAAATCAAGACATCATCCTGGTAAATCTTTACGCCCTTCTGACCTTTTAAAACCCTCTCAAGAGCCCTCTGAAAGACCGAGGCTGCAGAAACAAGACCAAATGGTAGACGCTTGAATCTAAATGTACCAAAAGGAGTAATGAACGTGGTGTAGTCCATAGATCCCGCATGAGCATGTCTGAAATTTTTGGGAGGGGATATTTGTCAACCACAACCTGTTTGTTAAGTTCTCTGAGATCAATGCATAGACGGAGACTGACGTCCGATTTTCGGGCAGCTACAACCGGAGCCAACCATTGTGTTCCTTCTACTTCCTCTATTATTCCTTCGATTTGAGTTTCTCTAATTGATCTTACATCTCCTCTCTAACAGATAAAGGGACACCCCATACCTTGCTTGCAAATGGAACAGCTCCAGACTTTAGTTTAATCTTATGAACATAATCGTTCAAACAGCCTAATTCATGTTTAAAAACTTTCGGAAAGGTGTTCTTCAACTTCAAGGTGTATTCATCACCACATGAATGCAATTCAATTGTATTTATGTTGAAGTTCTCTTTTAACAGAATAGGTGGGTCACTATTGGGGTCTAACATCACCCCTAGATCTCTTTGATGTAACCAGCTTAATAAGCTATCTCCTTTATAGGAACCGTACACCTTGCCAGAGGTGTACCTACCTTTATACTCAATTAGACCTTCAAAATAACCCATTAACTTTATCGGCTCCCCACCATAAGAATAAGGACTTATATCTGCCCTCAATAAATTGATTTTGTCCTTTAAATATTGCTCATAGAACTTTTTTGAAACAATAGAAATCTTTGCACCAGAGTCAAAAAGAACACTTGTTCCGCAATGCTCCACCATCACTTCATCTATGGGGCCTTTCTTTTTTTCATTAGAACCTTGAGAGACAATCTGTCCACAAACTATGTCAGAGTTGGACGCACTGTCACTTTCGTCGTTCTTGCATATCATGTTGACCTTGGAATTAACCTTTTTAAATCTACAAGAGGCGGAGTAGTGCCCAATCTTTTTACACTTATTGCATTTTGCTTTGATTGCAGGACATTTCCTATCATTGGCTAGGTGACTGGGGCTCCCACACCTGTAGCATTTGAAATTGAAATCCTGGTCTTTAGATGCAAACGAAGGCTTCTTTTCAGACTTGAAATTCTTAGTCTTTTTTTCATCTTTATCTTTGATGCTAACATTTTCTTTTCCGTGCACCTTTATCACTTGAACATTTTCACCTTTACTCTCATTCTTGGTAATCACTTCTACACACTTAAGTGAATGTTCAATTTGTTTTGCAATAACTAGGACTTCTTCAAGAGTAGGGTCATCTTTCTGCCATATGTCATCTCTTACTTTTTGTACATTACACCCTAGCATAAATTGATCTCTTATTCTTTCTTCCAATAGACCTCCGAATTTGCAAGACGAACCAAGTTTTCTGAGAGCCGTGACGTAATTCTCCACAGATTCACCTACATTTTGAGTATGTCTGCCAAAATGATAGCGCTCAAGAATAGTACTAACTTTAGGTAAATAATGTCGATCTAATTTAAGTATACAAATTTCGTATTCATTCAAAGTAGAATCATCTATTTCAGGTAAGTGGTCAAATACTTCCTGACCCTCTGAACCCAGACAGTGGAGAAGTAAAGCATGGATGTCTCACCTGCTTCTACAATTGTTAACTCAAGCAAGAAAAATTAAAAGGCGTCTGAAGATGGTGTGCATATCCGCCAGAGAAGATGTTTGTTTCATAAGTTAAGAACAGGTTGTCTTTGCCAATGCTTGATGGCCGGCAGGTTAATTGCACCATACATTTGTTGTAGTCCCTTCTCTGTTTCTCTTGTCTATGTTTTACATCGGAACGGAAGCGGAAGTGCAATTCAAGAGTGTCCGAGCGAGGTTCGGGGAGTAGAGAGAAAGAGTTGCTGTGCCAGGCAGTACCAGTGTTTGGAAACTTTGGATTCGATGCTGTGTTCGCTACAGAGGGGACGGAGAAAGCATGCTTCTATTTTGTTGGTATTTTTTCAGGGAATGGAAACGAGGGAGAGGCAGGTGTGATTTCCAGACTCATTTCAAACCTTTGGTATTTTGGGCAAGTGCGCGCGGGACTTTGTTTGAAAGGCGGGAACGCTCCATTTAAATGCAGCTATTATACGTAGGGTTTTCTTTGGTGGGAGAGGTGGATACTGAGTCTAATGTATTCAGAAGGTCTGCCTCTCCATTGCGATCTTTATCAATCATGCTTTTTTAAAAGAATTGGGCCCCTCGAACATTTGGACTTCCATGTGAGGCTTTGTTTTGAGCCCTGCACGGACTGTTAAACGATGCTCTTCCATCGAGGGGTAGAGAGAGGCGAGCTAACCGAGAAAGCCGACCCAGTTGAGACAGGAGATGTTCTTGCTCTTAGAGCGCATACATGAGTACTGCCTTGAAAATATAGTACATGTAAATCCGACAACAATGATGCTAGAAACTGCTGCAGATCAGAACTTATAAATTCTCCCTACTTCCACGGATAGAGTAATTTTACAGTCATACGCACATACACTCATCATACGCTGGGGCCCATCACACCAATTTTCATTCTGTTACTCTAGTCACACTGAATATATGAGAGAACTCCTAAATCAATCTGCATCTAAACTGAGGTCAATGCAACCTAATTGATTTGTCTCGAGTCATGATTAAACAATAAAAACACATTTGAGATCTCAATAAATTGACAAAGAAATAACCACCCGACACTGCAATTCAAACAAAAGGTTATTTTATCTAAATTAGTTCAAATGAAAGTCAATCAATAGCAAAATCGTTATTCTCATAGTTACCTATTCTAGCTAAATGTCGTATTTAGGTCAAGACAGGTCTCTCAGTAAAGTCTCCCGAGTCGCCGTCCTCTCAATCAGCATCGATCCTCTCGAGCATAAGTTCGGGAAAAAGTGGCCTTAGACCCTCTCTAGTCTAACAATATTTATACTAAAACTTACACATTAAAAGTTACAAACAAATTCTAAACGTCCGTTGAGCAGAGCGAGCAGGAAAGGATGTTGGCTCGCAACATTTAGAAAAAACCTCCGCTCTCGAATATCACAAAAATAAAAAACACGGAAGAAGGAAGCACAAACTAAATCTGCAACATTCATGGATGCTCTTCTCCGGAATTATAGTGAAGCCACTGCAAGTTTATCAAAATATTCATTGTGGCTACTGTTCTCTTCCAAGGATAGCTGGCGATGAGCCCAGAGCTGCTGTCCTCACGGAAACTTTTAACACAGACAGAGGCCGAGGTCAGGTTTTCAACCATATTCAGCGAGGCCTCTCTTCGTATTTCATCTACTCAAATGCAGGCTGTAAATGTCGGCCATCTTTCAATAGGCCAGAATGGACAATCTTAATTAAAAGAAACACAAAACAACGTTATTACATCATAATGATTATACAGTGTTAATTCCCACTAATACCCTTATGTGTATGTAATTATCTAGCCATCTGCAACATAAAGAAGCATTAAAGCATATTATTCTAAAGCGCAAACACATAACAAATAACACTTTAGCCACACATATTTAATTAATTTGCTCACCAACTTAATTCACTTATTAATTAAGCCATGCAATTGCATTCCCACGTGTAATTCTTTCATTAGTAAGGTTAATTAGTCAGAAAACTCGACAAAATTAATATCTAGTAATTATTCTTTAGTAATTTTAATTATGACATACAAAAATATAAGCTGATGTTCGGGTTTAAACAGAAAACCCTGCTCCAGCAATCCCCCCTTTGGTGATATATTATCACCACAAAAATCCAACCCAAAAAATGTAGTTCCCATTTCTTAGGAGAAATTCAAATGTCTTTTTGTGTTACATTATACACCAGTTTCTCTTTCATCATCTCTTCTAGCCTCCAAATACATGCTTTCTCTAAATTCTTCTAACTCAATTTCTTGTTGGTCACTTTTTGACCTCTTTTGTCTCTTTTCAGTATTTTCTTTCATTATGTTCTTTTTACTTCTTCTGTATTTACAACATAAACATCCTAATCTAAGAATCAATAAAGCAACAATCACACATGTCAATGGAAATAATATTTTACCAAAAATGGTACTACCTATCTTAGCAATAAAATTCTTAACAGCAATCATCTTATTAGCCATTTTAGTCCAGATACTTTCAGCTTCCAGCGGTACTAATTCTTCATGTAAATCAGTAATATTTTTGATATAGACCTTCAGATCTTTGCTTTCGTCAGGAATGTAAGTGCAACAATGTTGAACTTTCAGCATTCCACAGACTCCACCCTCTTTGGCCAATAGAATATCAAGGGCAAGTCGATTTTGCATAGACATGGCGCGTAAGGCAACCATCTCCGTGTTTACTAACAGAAACCCTCCAGCGGTGCTTGTCGATAAGCGATCCACCACTGTTGACAGCTTCCGAATTCCATATGCATTTAATGAAATTCCCACTGCTGGAATCAAAGCTCCAAAAATATCTCCTACAATTTCTGACCAAGTTTCTCTCTTAAAGCGTGTAAGTAGATTAATCTGTTCTGCATCTTCTATTTTATCTATATGGAAAATCTTTGGAAAGACCAGGCCAACATAACATGTGCCATACCAATGGTCAGGCAACCTGTAATAAGCCTTATTCCCACAAATATAGTACACTCCCGGGAAAACTGGATCTTTTCCTCCCTTGAATCCCCATCCTGTTGCAATAAAGTATGTATCATGGCACTCACTAGTCCCAACAAAATAATTATCATATTGGGATTTCCTTCTAGTAATGCATAGTTTACCCTTCTGTGGTGCATCTAAAGCCAAAGTTGGACTGGCCCCTTTCTTCAACTCTTTTCCCATCTCAATGTCCCACACTGTCTCACTCATTTTATATCCTCCCGCCTTTTCATGCATGCTCACTCTCCTTTTCTCTACCATGTCCAGGAAAGCTTTCACTTCTTCTTTCAAACTAAAAGTTAAATTGTTTCTAAAAATGTAATCTAATGTTAATTCTTCTGTTTCAATAAAAATCTCACCAAAAATGTTAGCTTCTTTAGCAGGATTCAGTTTTTTTATTCATAGCCAATTGCCCAAAAATGTTATCCTTATTAGACATCTCATAATCTATTTTCCCTAATAGATAAAAAATACTACTTAACACACTACATGAAATTCCATACGTAGCCGGAAGATGATGATAAGTAACTCCCTCTGAAACAGATGCAGGCAATTGCATACAGACGTAGCAATCCCTTACCTCCATTGTCTTTACGTATTCATACAACAACTTTGAAAAAACATTGCTAGAAAAATCATTAATTGACCTATCCTTATGTATGTATATGTTACTAATTCTAGTTGGCACTACTTTTTGTGAACTCTTCTCTACGTTAGTCATATTCTCAGTATGTATTCCAAAAGTGTCTATTGTAACTCTAAAAGTAACTAATAAAGCAAGTACACTCCATAGTAGCATTAATAATCCTGTACAGCAGCAGCACATTCTACACCATCTGTTCAGAAAGGCACATCTACTTTGATTATTCTCTGTGTTAGCCATTTTACTACTTTGGATGTGTATTTTGACTTAGCCTCCACTACTCCACTACTGAATCTCTAGAACACTAGATTATTTCAATCCGTTAATTTTTAGATTTCTTCTTTTCCACTCTTCTCCAAGTGACACCTTCAGTTCACTCAATTTGGATTTTCATCACTTTTCACTTCTTCTTCAGCAACATCAAATTGTATCAGATCTTCAATATCCTGAGCATCTGACTCTTCTCCAATGTCAGTCAAGATAACTTTCAGGACTCCAACAGTTTTCTCCTTCTCAACCACTTCCCGTAAGGTCCCCTCTGGATTTCCTTGACTTTCTGCCTCTTCTTCTTCAGACAGTGCCACATACGTCCATTCCGGTGACCTATACTTCTGGTTGGGCTTTCTGATTCTCTTGATCTCCTCTGGTTCCTTTGATTTCTTTTGTTCTTCCTCTTTTGCTTGATTCTGACTCGACACCTCATTCACCTGTTCAGCTTTCGATGAATTCGCTCGTGTCAGTCGATACCTCAGCCTCTTTATCTTGTTAGGCCAAAGATCTCCCTTTACACTCCTTTTCTGTTTCACTTCTCTATTATTTCTTTCTCCAATCCAAGTTCTCTTTCTCAGAACTCGACCCTCTGGTTTCTCATTCTCACTCTCATCCGATTCTGTCTCATTTGCCTCTTGTTCATCAACAATTTTCTCTTTTTCTGCAGACTTCTTCTCCACCAATTGAGATTTCCCTACTACTGTCCCTCCTCGGGTCTCCGACACGCAATCTTCTTGCTGTCTACTTGTCCCTTCACCTAGCTTATCAGGAATGTTCCCTACACCTCCTCGGGGGTCTTCCGCAATCTGTCCCTCTCTATCTTCTTCTGACCCTACTTCTTCAGGAGTAATCTCAGGTGGATTCTCAATCTCTTCATCTGACTCAGGTGTAGTCTCTGCGGAATTGCTCTTTTCTCTTCTTTCCTTTTCACCGCTCGTTGAAACTTCAGGCACCTTTCCAGAATCTCAACTCTCTCCTGAGATTCTCAATGTTCCTCTCGAAGCCTCTCTTGGTAAGAAAAAAGAATCACCTGACTCTCTTTCTGACTCTCTTTCCCCCCTTTCAGGATTCTTTTGTCTTCTCACTGTTTCAGTGTCTGCATCATCACTGGAATCTGACTCTTCAAAGTACTCTTTACCAGTCCCATACTTCGGATTCGGAACTCTCAGAGTATGACTCGCATGAACCCAGTTTTTCACTCCAGCACACTTCACAGCAGTCGTCGTAGTCAGAATGACTTGTCTTGGCCTTCCCCACCTTGGAACCAAGCAATTTCTTCTTCTGTGCACTTTTATTCTCACCCAGTCCCCTGGACTAAAATCATGGGCTTGCTTCTTTTCAAGTGTGGTGGCGTCTTCTCCAACCTGGTGAAACACAGAATGAACTGCGTCAGCCAGGCCTTTACAGTAATCCAAAATCATGTCATCAGTTATTGTCATCAATTTGTTGACAGGCACGAATGCATGTCTCATTGCTCGTCCCATCAATATTTCATGTGGACTCAACCCTGTAGTTCTATCTGGAGTAGATCTAATAGTCATTAGAACTAGAGGCAAGACATCAGGCCATTTCATTCCAGTGGCTAAACACATCTTACCAATTCTGTTTTTGATTGTGCCATTCATCTGTTCAACAACACCAGAAGCCTCTGGCCTGTATGCACAATGTAGCTTCTGCTGTATGCTCAATGCTTCACAAATTAAACCCATGAGCTCATTGTAGAAGTGTCCCCCTCTGTCTGACTCAATTGTCACTGGGAACCCATACCTAGGTATCAACTCTCTTAACAGTAACTTTGCCACTGTTATTCCATAATTTCTCCTAGTCGGATAGGCTTCCACCCACCTTGAGAACAAACAGACTACCACTAAAACATACCTCAATCTATTGACTTGTGGCATTTCAATGAAATCAATTTGCATCCTGGTAAAAGGACCTCCTTCTCTGCCTATTGTTCCCAGGCTCACCACTGTTTTCTTTCCAGTATTGAACTGCTGACAAATCAAACATCTTTGACAGATGCTTTCTGCAATCAGCCTGAACTTTGCATTGTACCAGGTCTGTTTAAAAGACCTAATCATGGCAACCCTCCCCAGGTGACCCTGGCCATGATACATTCTTGCCATTGTTGACAACATGGAATTTGGCATAACTGGTCTCCCATCTCTATAGATCCAAACATGATCTTTTTCTCTTGGAGCACAACCTGCTTTCCAATCTCTCATTTCCTCATCTCCTGCTTCATCCTGCAACTGTTTCACCTCATCCCATGTTTCCAGGACATTAGTAAACATCACAGAACAAAAAGACATTTCCTTTTCTCTTCCCTTGTTAATCGAATGATTGTTCTTTGCACAATACTGTGCTATGTCATTTGCGAACCGATTACCAAGAGTAACAAAATCATCTCCCTGTCCATGAGCAGCACATTTCACAACTGCTAGTTCTTTAGGCAGCTGTATTGCCTCAAGCAATTTCCCAATCACTTCAGCATTCTTTATAGGAGTTTCACTCGACGTCAAGAAACCTCTCTGTAGCCAAAGCTGGCCAAAATCATGAACCACTCCAAATCCGTACTGACTATCAGTCATCACAGTCACTCTCAAATTCTTCCCAATCTTGCAAGCTTTTGTCAATGCCACCAATTCAGCCACTTGAGCAGATCTAACTCCTTTCAAAGATGAAGCTTCCATAACTTCTGAAACTTTACACACCGCATATGCTGCACTCAGCACACCTTCCTCTGTTCTCAAACATGATCCATCCACAAACAGGACATGATCACTCTCAGGCAGTGGCAGATCTCTTATGTCTGGTCTTGGTTTTGTACAGTAATCAAGCACATCCAAGCAATCATGATCAACATCATCTCTCACATTCACATTTTCAGCATCTGGCAAAAGTGTTGCTGGATTCACATTCACACATCTCTCAAGAGTCACATTTGATGCTCCCAGAATAATTTTCTCATATTTAGTCAGCCGACTATGTGACATATATTGAGTTCTGCTTCTTGTCAAAAGAATTGCCACATCATGAGGTACAAATACCCTTACAGGATATCCCATTATTATACCCTCACTCTGTTCCAAGCTTCTGCATGTAGCAGCTACTGCTTTCAGGCAACCTGGCAAACCCACAGCTACTGGGTCAAGTGTTGATGAGAAGTACGCAATTGGCCTTCTCAGACGTCCATGTTTCTGAATTAACACTGAAAGTGCACACCCATTTCTCTCACTACAGTACAGCTCGAACTCCTTCTCATAGTCTGGCATTCCCAGAGCCGGAGCTTCACATAATCTGCTCTTTAATTCTTCAAATGCTGCCATTTGTTCTGCATTCAGTTCCAATGGGTCTTTTACCTCACTTTTGGTCAATTTAATCAGTGGCTTTGCTATCAGGAAAAAATTACTTATCCACTGACGACAATAACCTACCATTCCCAGAAACATTCTTACTTCTCTCTGGGTCATTGGGGCTCTCATTCCTCTGATAATTTTGATCCTGTCATTGGTCACCTTTCTCAGACCTTTTTCAATATTGTGTCCAAGATAATGTACTTCTTTCTTGCAAAATTGCAATTTGGCTGGAGATACCTTTAACCCTCCATCTGCCAGATGATTCAGTAAAGCTATGGTATCTACTTCACAAGCTTCACGTGTCTTCGATGCCACAAGTAGGTCATCGATATACTGTGCTAGTACTGAGCTTTCAGGCATGATCAAACTCTCTAATGACTTTTTCAACAATTGATTGAAAATTGAAGGACTCTCTGTATACCCCTGTGGGATACGGCACCATGCCAAAATACGCTGTCCAAACCGAAATGCAAAAATCGGCTGGCTGTCATGATGCAATGGAATTGAAAAGAAAGCATGACACAAATCAATTACTGTGTACCATTCAGCATCATGAGGAATCTGATACAAAATCACTGACGGATTTGGCACAATGGGACAGCATGACACCACAATTTTGTTAACTTTCCTCAAATCTTGCACTATCCTGAACTTCCCATTAGGTTTCTTCAGCCCCATTATCGGTGAATTACATGGGCTACTCAGTAACTCTCTCAAAACACCCTGCTGAATCATCTTGTCAATTATAGGTGTTATTCCTTCTATTATTTCTGGTGTCAATCTGTACTGTGGGATATTAGGGTAAGTAATCCCCTCTTTCTCTGTAATCTTTACTGGATCTACATTATTCATCAATCCCACATCCTCTCCAGTAAAATCCCAAACCACTGCTTTTACTGTGTTTCTCAACTCTTGAGGCAAATCATCTGGATTAAACACAGCATATGTTCCAACAATCTCACTTTCTCTATTATCTAGAGTCATCCTGTACAAAACATCCTCATCTGGTGTCTCAAAAGCTATTCCATCCGGAGTACAAAAAATTGTGCAATTCATTTTACACAATAAGTCCTTACCTAACAAGTTCACCGGACTAGTGTCACAGACCACAGACCTGTGCATATCCGAAAATTTCCCTATTCTTACCCTTACTGGTTCAGTAAAACGAGTCTTAATCTGTGTATTAGCTACACCAACCACTTGGATTGCTTCGTCCGAGAGAGGAAGATTTCTTATATCTGCTGACCTGACAGTTGATCTCGTCGCTCCTGTGTCTACTAAAAAAGAAACACTTTCCCCATTTATTTTCCCATCTACAAATGGTCATGCCTGGTCTATTTCTAGAGTTGCTCCAAGTATGCACTCTTCCTCCTCTCTTCGGCACCGTCAGTAGTCCCCTTCAGACTCACTCCCCTCATTCTTTAACCAGTACTGCTGTACCGGGTTTGAACGTCTCGGTTTGTTTACCTGCTCATCATTGTAGAATCCTGAGTCCTGGTTATATTTCTGGGACCCTCTATTCTGCGGCAAGGGCGGTTTTGGCTCTTGATTCTGCTGCTTGACAACCTTCTGCTGTTGCTGCTGATGATTACACCCCTCGTTCTGCACCTGTTGATTCAATGATTTATTCTCATTACTCACTAATGGTGGATTCGTACACTCGGATCTCCAATGCCCCAACTGTCCACAGTTGTGACATGGGAACTTCTTTTTGGCCTCCTCTAAATTCCCCTTTCCTTTTCCTGTACCATATCTGGGCCTATTTCCTTGATTATTTGCTTGTTCCACCAGCTGTGCTTCTTGTCTTTCTGCAACCTTCACCTGTGCCCACATTGCTTTCTCCTTCAGCTTTCTTTGTTTTGCCTCAATTTCATCACTGAAGTATTTCGCATGTCTCAAGATTTCATCAATCTTTTTACTCTGCCAATCGACTGTGTGCTCACGAATCATTTCACTGATTTCAGGTCTCAAACCATATACAAATCTGTACACAAAATGACTTAAATCTTTATCACCCAGATGTTCATCTCCACTGAACTGTTTAAAAGCCAGTATCAGCCTTTCATAAAAAGCATGAACTGATTCTTTTGCTTCCTGATGTGTTCGATCTATCTTAACCCAGTCTATCTCTTTAGGGGGTACCTTATTCTTCAGGAACACAATAACCTGTTCATATTTTCTCATAACCTCCGGGTCTGGAGCTCCTATTTTCTGATCTCTTGGGTATTCCTTAGCAGGCCAATCTACAACTATTTTACACTCTGCCCACAAGTCTGCTGGAACAATTATATCAAACAGACTATTCAGGTCAATCCACAGCACTTTTGACAATTTCACGAACCTGTCTACCTGCCTATACCACTCGACAGGCTTTTCTCTCAGTCGAGGGAAATCATTCGTAAATGACAAAATATCCTGTCTAGTCCATGGGACATGTACATATCCTCCTCCAGGAATCTCTCTCATAGGATAAGCATCGACTGTTTTTTCCTTTTCTCTCATGGGAAATGCTGAGTAAGTTCTGTCCACTGAATCTTCTCTTATCTTGTACCATCTATCCTTCCACTTTTCCACATCACCCCATTTTCGCAATAAGGAAATCATTTCCTTAATCTGCCCTGTTCTGCCAACATCATTTAGATTCTCGATGTCCTTATCAGAAAAATCTACCCTGTAAGGCTTCTGTAAAGCTTTCACCTTATCCATATCAACTCCCATTTCACTCGCTATTCCTTTTAACCTATCATGTGTACTCTTAGCCCTCCAGGTGATACTCTTGCACATAAATAACAACTCACCATCATGATGATTTTTCAACATTTCTGTAGGAATTGTTCCCGCTATGAGTTCCTCCAATTCTATACGCAACCTGGCTACATCAATTGCCTGTGAATCTTTGTCTTTCTTTTGGAGAACCTTCAACCAATCATTCAAATCCTCAGCCGTTATTTCCGTAGACCTTTTCACTGTACTCGCTTGCTTTGCCATCCTCTGTGGTTCCAAAATTGATCCTCCCAAACAACCAGTATTCAATCCTGAATTAGGCTGTACATCCGACCCTCCACTACATGTGTCATGTCTCAACTGTCTCAAATGATTTTCCTCCGTCCTTATTCCTGACTCTCCCGTAGAACCAACCAAACCATTTCCTACATATGGAACTGTCAAACCATTTTCACCCATTCTTTGCTTATCAAAAATAGGCATAATCGGACCTATGGTTACAGGCACTGTAACAGCTTCTAGATTCTTCGTCAGTTCTCTAATTTTCTCAGTCAACTCAGATGTGGTTCTGGCTAATTCTCTTGTTTTCTCATCCCCGATTGCATTCTCTCTCTCTCGCTCTCTCTCTCTCTCCCTTTCCGTGAAAGAGCTACCACTTTTTAGATCAGGTGACGCAATTTCTGTTTTAACAATTCGCAAAGTATCTCTTATGGGAGTAGCAACTGGCGTTCTCTCTTCTGGTTCTGGTCTATATGGAGGTGGTCTCTTATAGATCATGTCATCCAAGACTTCATCCTCATAGTCATTAGCCCCATACCTCCTCAATTCTGCATCAGGTACCTTTTCCGTACCTTTCCTCCCTTCTGTTTCTTCAACAGTTCTCATTGGATATAGTCCCTCTGACATACTAGCATCACGCCATCTCCTCATTCGATCATGATGAGTTTCACGATCATATTTCCTCCCAAAAATATACCTATAATTACCTCCACTCCTCTGCTTTTCTCGCTCATGCACCTCATCTTCCCATTCTACCAATACCTCGAACTGTGTCGGCCTTGGTTTAGGCTCTAGACACATCATCTTTTCCCGTAAATTTCTCAACACGGCCAGATTAAATGAACCCTGTTCCGGGAACGCTAAAACACCATTCTCTTTAGTGTACTTAGCCCAATTGTCTAACCAAATACAGGTATGATACCCATATTTCGCAACCATGAAGGATGCAGGGGTTCTTGTCGGAGGTAGCAATTCACCTTCTCTAGTTATTATGTTCTTATCCTTGTCGAACCACCTTTTAATTTTACCGAACAAGGATTTCTTTTTCTTTTCCTCCGTTTGGTAATACATTTACCACAACCCTCTAGTCCTTTCCGCAACTGTACGATCTTTTGTCCAATAACAGCGCGACTCACACTAACGCACCAATCCTGGAGCGTCTACGTCACCTTGTACTCCTTCCAATCCCTGCGCGGCTCACACCAACGCACCAATCACAGCGCGAGCACTGTTCTAATCCACTGTCCAATCACAGCGCGGTCTTTCTGACGTCAGTAGTCGCTACAATCACTTCTACTCTTGTCTCCTACCACTCGTCTACCCCTCCTTTACAAAGCCTTCTTGGTAGACTCTGTTTCAGATTCTACACATCTATTAGTTACAACATATAAACATCTCTATTGTCTGCTTCGCTAACCACAGAATAGTAAAGACCTTTCTCACAAGAATCCCGCTTTTCTCTAGAACAGCGCTTACCTCTGCTCCACTACGGAATTATTACTTTCGTTGACACAGTAGCACATCCCTCTACTCTGCCCTTCTAAAATGCATTCATTAACTGTTTTCTCCCGGAATGCTCCTAAGAGTTTCACAATCAACTAAATGCTCATACATTCACACACTTTCACACCAGAAAATGTAGCATATTTACACAGAATCCTGCCTTTCCCGAGAACAGCGATCAGTCTGTCCCGCTACAGAATTATAGCACACGTTAACCAAGCAGCGCTTACCTCTGCCCAGTCCTTCTAACAAGCTCAGAGAATACCTATTACTCCTCCAGCGGTAAGCTTTAACGGCAAACCTTACGGATCCCTGGGACTTAAGACCAGAGTTTCATAGATAACCTTTGCTACCATACACACTCCTTTTACACAGAAAATATATCTCTAGTAGTAACACTCGGCGATGTCACTGATTCCGAACCCAGACAATGCGACGCGCAACTTCAATTGTCACACGCTTTTCCCTGCATACATACAGGGCCAACAATCCCGTCTTTCCCGAGAGCAGCACTCACTTCCCTCTGCCCTACTATGGAACCGTCACCAGCTCCCTACGTTCCAGAAGCCGTACACACTACATATAACTCAATACGACGACTTCAACATTTAGTATTAGTACATATATCAACATCAATCAATAAACCAATAAATCCAAAAGCCTATGTACAAGCAATCTATCAGATCAAGACAATAATCAAAACCATCATACTGCTACCAGGAAACTGCTGCAGATCAGAACTTATAAATTCTCCCTACTTCCACGGATAGAGTAATTTTACAGTCATACGCACATACACTCATCATACGCTGGGGCCCATCACACCAATTTTTATTCTATTACTCTATTCACACTGAATATATGAGAGAACTCCTAAATCAATCTGCATCTAAACTGAGGTCAATGCAACCTAATTGATTTGTCTCGAATCATGATTAAACAATAAAAACACATTTGAGATCTCAATAAATTGACAAAGAAATAACCACCCGACACTGCAATTCAAACAAATGGTTATTTTATCTAAATTAGTTCAAATGAAAGTCAATCAATAGCAAAATCGTTATTCTCATAGTTACCTATTCTAGCTAAATGTCGTATTTAGGTCAAGACAGGTCTCTCAGTAAAGTCTCCCGAGTCGCCGTCCTCTCAATCAGCATCGATCCTCTCGAGCATAAGTTCGGGAAGAAGTGGCCTTAGACCCTCTCTAGTCTAACAATATTTATACTAAAACTTACACATTAAAAGTTACAAACAAATTCTGAACGTCTGTTGAGCAGAGCGAGCAGGAAAGGATGTTGGCTCGCAACATTTAGAAAAAACCTCCGCTCTCGAATATCACAAAAATAAAAAACACGGAAGAAGGAAGCACAAACTAAATCTGCAACATTCATGGATGCTCTTCTCCGGAATTATAGTGAAGCCACTGCAAGTTTATCAAAATGTTCATTGTGGCTACTGTTCTCTTCCAAGGATAGCTGGCGATGAGCCCAGAGCTGCTGTCCTCACGGAAACTTTTAACACAGACAGAGGCCGAGGTCAGGTTTTCAACCATATTCAGCGAGGCCTCTCTTCGTATTTCATCTACTCAAATGCAGGCTGTAAATGTCGGCCATCTTTCAATAGGCCAGAATGGACAATCTTAATTAAAAGAAACACAAAACAACGTTATTACATCATAATGATTATACAGTGTTAATTCCCACTAATACCCTTATGTGTATGTAATTATCTAGCCATCTGCAACATAAAGAAGCATTAAAGCATATTATTCTAAAGCGCAAACACATAACAAATAACACTTTAGCCACACATATTTAATTAATTTGCTCACCAACTTAGTTCACTTATTAATTAAGCCATGCAATTGCATTCCCACGTGTAATTCTTTCATTAGTAAGGTTGATTAGTCAGAAAACTCGACAAAATTAATATCTAGTAATTATTCTTTAGTAATTTTAATTATGACATACAAAAATATAAGCTGATGTTCGGGTTTAAACAGAAAACCCTGCTCCAGCACTACAATCTGATTAAAGGATTTTCAAATTCCATATAAGTGTATTTCTTTAACGTGCGTAAACATTTACCATTAGAATATTCCTGCATAAATATTATTGCATAGATAACTATTTATTAAAAGTGACATTAACAGAGAAAACGTCCTGCCTACACCCTGGTAACAATGCTATTAGGCAGCTATGAGGCAAGTATGTTGTCATGTGCACCCTATAGGTATGTGACCTCGATTCTTATACATCGCAACACTGAAGTTAATTAAATTCAACAGGAGTGGTTTTTGTGCTGCACTAATCCAGTATCTGACGGTGTACTCTCTAATGTGATAATGAACAAAAGGTATTTTTCTCAGGATCACACAATTTGTTTAAGTAGGGAAGTCGGGAATGATTCCGGTTTCATAAGTTCACGCTGCGCAATTCAGCTACTAGATGGTTATCTCGTTTTCCCATAAAAAGTAATGGCTTGTCTTTAATTGTTGCCGTATGTGATTACGGCATGGGTGACAGTTAAACTACTTTGTGGGTGATTTTATATAGCGCAAGCTATGGCCAAGGACATAAGAGCACTTCAACACAGACTGAATTGCATCTTTTTTGTTTTATCAGCACAGGGACATTAGGCTGGATTCACAGGATGTTGAACCAAGCCTGGGATTAGAACCTGTTTCCAAGGGGCGTATCTTACATTATTACAGCAGGTACAGCTGTGACAGGGCTCATAGACCTGATGGGCCCCCTGACTTTGAATATTGTTGTATTTTACAATTCAAACAGCAGCCATGGGGAAGGGGACCCATGACACGCTGGCTCTGCCACTGCTGGTTCCCCACATACCAGGGTTGGTATTTTAACCACTAAACCACATCTCCTGTGAAAGCTCGGCTCCTTTTGTGGATGAGGTATCAAGAGGACTTTGACCTGAGTCCGAGCAGGCATTTACATTGAGCCCGCCTCAAACCTCAGTGGCACTCCCATCACTATTAAGGGGGTGTATGAGCTCGCCTCTCAACACCAGAACAGCAGACTGACTCAGTTGAATTTCATGCTTTGTTAATGCAAAAGTGTGAGTGTTTGGGAGCATTTCTGAATGTGGGGTTTCATTTTGAAAGAGGTGGCAGTGTTTTTTTTGTCTGAAAGCCTATTGATTCTCCACTAAAAATCCAGATGAGATAACTGGCACTTTATCATCTCTTGTAATGCCAGGAAAACATCCTTTATTGGCGGATAACCCTAGCACACTAAAATAATCGACATTGTGTGTCTTGCAAAGCAGAGCTATATATTAGGTGAAAATGGCCCGGGAATCGTACAGCCCTGTCATCCCTCAACTTTACATATTTTATTACTGTATTATAAAGCAAAGATATGCACACTTTCTTGCTCTCCCTCAATATCTGCCTTTTTCCTTTCCTTCTCACCTCCCTCCTTCGCTACTCTCCATTCTAATTTCAGGCTGTACCGGCTTTTCTCCTCTCTCTGCTTTTGCTCTTTCCTCACTAACTGCTTTTCGCTTTTCCGTCTTTGTCTTCCACTTTCATTTCCCTCCCCATTTACGCTCTCTTTTCTAGGTCCCCTTTTCTTCCTTTCTCCCCCCTCCTTTCCTTCTCATCATAATTTCTTCCACTCCAACCTCTGCTTTCCTGACTTTCATAACATGTTTTTTCCAAGCAATATTACTTTTTTTAAACATTGTTACTATTACACTGCTTCATCTTACTCCATTCGCCAATCTCGGAAGGATAGAGGACTACATTTGTGTTGGAGGGATTTGAATTCATGATCTACGGATTACTGAAATTCTAGGAGTATTTATCTCACTGGGCCACTTGCTGATGTTGGAAAAAAGGTGAGCTGACAGAAGGGAGCGTGCTCTGTGGACAGCTTAATGAGTGCGACAATGCGATACGAGACAATAAGAGGGGATTATGACAGAGGAGGCCAGGTATGGATATTTTGAATATATGGTTGTCGGAAGAGGGTGGGATTGGAGGATATTGGATTGAAGGACTGGTGGCAGAACGTGACAGTTTCATTCACAGAAGTGGACAGGTAAACGGTGACCTCTGGTAGATGTTTGGAGAAATGTTAATATATGTAGCTGGGACAGGTCACAGTAGCAATAAATTATAGATGAGCAAAGGAATTTGTTGCTTGGTGAGAGATTATGTTCATTAAAGAGGAGAGGGCTGTGAATTCACGGAATAGGCACAAGGGGCAGCCACGGGATACGTCACAGGTGGGAGCAGGAAATTGGTGGAAAACGTGTTTTATAGCTGATGGTTAACAGAAGGTGAACTGAGACGTGACAGATGGGAGGTGCAGTGCCTTGGTGACAGGAAAGGACATGAGATGCATGATGAGGATGGTTGAGAATAGTGACAGGTGGGAGGAGTGGATGTAGGGCAGGTGAAGACAGAGTTGGGTGGCATAAGAGAAGGGTAAAAGAAGAGTTGACAAATAATTTTGAAAAGTAAGTGGTTTTGGTGCCAAGACAGGATCACAGAATGGTGACATGACAGGGTGGAAACTGTTTGGTGTCAGGAGAGAGACAGACTGAGGTAGGACTGGAGCGAGTGATCTGAACTGGCTAGTATTAGAGGCAGCAGAGGGCAGTAATCTATGGTGGGGTGATTATAAGGCATAGCAAACAGGCAGGGGAAATGGCTCCCGCGGAGGTATGTAGCATTAGTTCATATGTAATCTATGAAGTCATGACAACTTCAGGGCGTTCCTATATTCATTTGCAGTAATTAAAAAACAATGTCCAGTTTTCGTCTCTGATCAAAATATTTTCCACCTTCCACACTTTACTATACAAAGTTGATGCAGCATTGTGAAATAAATAGATTCTTCCATTAGAACATCCAAAGATGGAGAGCTGAGGTGCGTGGCTGAAGAGTCCGGGAGCTGGTGGATATCAAAGAACACAAGTTAATGGGTGGCTACAGGACATACCTGTGCCTTTCTATTAACACTGTATGGGGTAAGCGCGACTCAGCTGGAACTTGTGTGTGAACAAGCACTTCAGAGTGCCACCATACCTAGTTCTGTAGCCTTTAATGGTTGTTGACTTTCTTTATGATAACCTCTATATACTTCCATCACACTTCAAGAAGCTCCCTTGCAAAGTATCTATTCAATGGGTTCATTCACCAGTCCCAGTAGCTAGATTCTTTGACTATCTCATCTGGTCACAGACCTCTATATTGGGCTCTACTAGGCCTTGCTTATTATGTTTTGACCCCATACATAAATGATAGAATTGGCAAGGCCTGTGCTGTTCTCAAAAAAGCTTTAGGATGGATGGTTAAAAACTGTAGGCAGTGGAGGAACATGAAAATAAGTAACCTACCACTTAAATTAGCAGAGGCCATATGTACTATTTGCTGCTCGCTAAATACTGGTTCCAAATTTCAGCCAGTTTTTTTGTGACCAGTCAATAACTTTTCGAAAATGGCCTATGTACACATGTTGGTTCAGAAAATTCAGATTGAGTGGAACGTAATCTGATCTGTTACCTCAATTTTCATGAGGTAGGTTGCACATTATAATTTATTGCTACTGTGACCTGTCTCAGCTACATATATGAACATTTCTCCAAACATCTACCAGAGGTCACCGTTTACCTGTCCACTTCTGTGAATGAAACTGTCACGTTCTGCCACCAGTCCTTCAATCCAATATCCTCCAATCCCACCCTCTTCCGACAACCATATATTCAAAATATCCATACCTGGCCTCCTCTGTCATAATCCCCTCTTATTGTCTCGTATCGCATTGTCGCACTCATTAAGCTGTCCACAGAGCACGCTCCCTTCTGTCAGCTCACCTTTTTTCCAACATCAGCAAGTGGCCCAGTGAGGTAAATACTCCTAGAATTTCAGTAATCCGTAGATCATGAATTCAAATCCCTCCAACACAAATGTAGTCCTCTATCCTTCCGAGATCGGCGAATGGAGTAAGATGGAGACCATCACTGGTAGGGTGGCATGCTGCAGTCAGTATTCTTCTTATTCTGTGATTGCCTTTTAAAAAAATGTAGACCATTTTACCATTTTTGTTACAGGTTTTGCAACCATATTTGTTGGGAAGATACTGATACATAAGATACTGATTGAGTGTTTGGAAGAGGCGCCTACAACACATACCTTCCAGATACTGAATCAGTATCCTTTTGCCATTCATAATGCAATTTTAGGAGTTGAAAAACCTTTTCCAAGCCCTAAAATAGCATTAGTACATTACAAAAAAGCATGTTACCTGTTGCAAATACTGAATTGGACAATGTGCGACTGTTAAAATGATTTTTACATCTGCACCTAGGTTTTGCAGGTATGCACATAGGTAGTTCATGTGGTGAATTGCTGTAGGCATGTGTGGTGTCCATCTGCCGCCCACCTATTGCCCCAAAACAAGCAGTCTACTGCAGAAAAAATGTTTTTTCCTTAAAGAAATGCATCAGGAGCATACTGAGGCTGCAACATCCTTGGCATATATACTTTGCTCCCTACACCTCCATCACTTGTGTGTACACAGAGCAATACATTGTCCTTTTGTGGCAAGCCCCTATCCTCTTACCATGCTCCTCTATCTTCCTGGTTCTCTTCCAGCCTGCTCCCTGCATCGTTTGCACATCACTTACACCCATCACATACTCTCCACAGTAAGTTATATTCCTCACTCATAATGAGTCCACTTTCACAACACAAAATTCTTATCAGCACTCATTGCAGGAACACTGGTATGGCATATCATTCACAGCGGCTCGCTCGCTATCCCATTCATCCACACACGTTCCCAGCAGTTACAACACCCCTCACAGACTCAAGTGCAATTATTCCCACCTCACACTCAAAATGTTATCGCTTACCATGTGTTATGTGATCAGGCACAACTCCTAAGATGCTCTGACTACTTGCCATCATCCAATCAATACTACCCTTTCACTACACCAGTCAGCCACACATTTTTGCACCAACAGCAGCATTTACCACACTCACTTACATCACTCCCCACTCACCATCTGCGAAACTAATATACTACGCCTGCACACACTATTAGCTCAACATTTGTTCGCTCTTGACACTGCTCACCCTCATCATTCACAGTGGCGGGCGGTGTGTGGAGGGGGTAAATGAAAAGAAAATAATAATAATAAAAAATAACTTACCTGCAGGCTCCAGTAGCAGGAACCAGGAAGCACACAGACTCACAGACTTCCCTAGTCAATCAACAATGCTGTCTTACAGCAGCGTTGTGATTGGTCTGAGCCCCGTGAATCAGAACTCAGAAAGGGACTGGAAGGCTGTGTTCTCCACCTGTCTGTGCAATACAGCAGGTGGAGAACATTGAAAGTACGCATGACTATTTGGCTGGCCAAACCATCATGCACACTTAGTGTGCTTACCACTCCTCCCCCTGTTCTGGCCTGCCCAGTCCCGCCCAACACCTAAGCAGGAACGGAAAAAATCAAATGATAACAACATTGCATTATTATCATTCTGTTATTCTTTTTTAGACTGCTCACAGAGCATTGGGGTGACTTTTGTCCACCTTAGCGGAGGAGCAGCCGTTGCTCATTGAATTGGTGTTACCTCCTACATAGCAGTGGCGTAGCTACGGGTGGGGGCGGTCCGCCCCAGGCGGCACAATTTCGGGGGCGGCCGCGCGGCACGGGTGGCCCGTTGCGGTCGCGGCGGCCTTTATAATTTATTTGGGGACACTGTGTACCCAAATAAATTATAAAGGCTGCCGCGGCCGCAACGGGCCACCAGTGCCGCGCGCGCGGCCCAGTTTGAAAGTGCTCCCTGCGCGCACTGACCTGCTCAGCTGTTATTATAACTGCTGCTAGTGCGCTAGCGGCAGTCACAGTGATTACCTCTTGGCCTGTCCCAAACTCCAGGCCCGTCATTCCCGTCAATCAATCTTGTAGCGCGTGAGCGCTACCAATGACGGCCCTGGGCAACATTAAACAAAGGATTTATTTTGGCCAGCCCTGCCCTCGCGCTGAGAACGACGTAGCAGTGATGCGTCACGCGCTTCACCGCTACGCGCTCTCACGCTCATTCTGGCCTGGGGCAGTCAGTGGCAGTGCTGCTCTCTGGACGATTTGCTGGCTCTGGAGACTGCTGAAAAAGTGAACCGTGAACTAAGTTTGAACCAACCACCCCTGCCTGCCATAGAGACCCTGGAGCGAGTCTCAAGTGAGGTAAGAGGAGAGTTTTCAGAGGGGCTATTTAGTGAGTGGCAGAGTGGCAGCATAGCTGCCAACAGGGCTTTAAGTGGGATGAAAAAAGTGGGGGGGTCTCTCAAAGGGGGGTGGCCGATTTACTTAAGGGCGTGGCTTTAAAACACTTACGCTAAAAATCTGTTTAGCATAGTGTGCCGCCTGACTTGTATTTTGCTGTTTCTGTCATTGCATCCAGATATGTGATACAACAATTAACATCATACCTACAACCAGGCCCGGTTCTAGAGCGTGGCCCACCCAAGGCCATTGAGAACTTGAGAACTGGAAAATGAGCGTTTTTCATCCTAATGTCTCACAGTGGCTTGAAGCCCCATTGTGCCCTGCGGCGTTGTTTTATTTAATTATTAACCATTGACATGCTCTAGTTTCAGGCCTGGGGACAGGTGTGAAATCAGCAGGGATAATAGCTGCTATGATGTGCAAATGAACCGCACAGACATCCTGAACACTTTCACTCACTCACACTAAAGAGGCTGCAGGCTCCCATCCAAAGCTACCTAGGAGTTGCAAAAAGTGATATGACAGAAACGCTTTGCAAAGGATTTCCTTTTCCCAAAAATGTATTTATAATTAGCAGATAGATTTACTCAGGTGTTTTTTTAAAATTTCTTCCTACTCTGAGGCCATTACTAACTTGCAGTATTACATAAAAAATAAATTAATGGAAAAAGTAAAACTAAAATATGTTTTATCTTTCCATTGGCTAAATGAAAAAACATTCTACTCGTCATTAATTCACACAACAATAATTTGTATGTCGATTGTTACAAGTGATAGAATGAGTCCTTGAGCAGGGACCTATGGGCAGGGGCACTGGAATTATGTGATTGTGCAGGCGTAGCATTTTTCTCATAGCTATGGATTTGCCGCATTTGCCACATAATCCATTATCTTCTGCATAATCTGCAGATTTTTAAAGAGGTTGTTTTTAGCTCAAATGGTTCAAAAGTTATAAAATTGCATTAACATGTGGTGGCGCTGAGTGGAAGGTTCTTTCCTAAGGTTGACTGGTCACCTTCTGATTGCTTATTGCTATATTCAGGTGTTAAACTGGTCCCAATGAAGTGCAATCTATGTCTAGTGTTAGCAAGCGTAAAAATATCAAAATAATGAACTAATACTATCACATAATGTGCCGCATTATGCTGCATAGTTTGCTTTTTCTTGTTGCACAATTTAGTCAACACTGCTGCATAATTTGACCCATGCTTCAGCCTGAATTTTCCGCATCTACATTTTAAAGTTCTGACAAGCAAAGTCCTTCCCCTTTCCCAAAGCTAGAAGGGCAACAGAGAAAGCGAAGTCAGTAGCTCTTTGGGTGGTAGTTATTGTCTTAAAAATGTCAAAAGAGGTCAGATGCCAACACCTAAAATATCGTATCTCTGGAATACTTACTGGAACCCATTCGTCTTCATGGCCCACCCATGCTTCTTTATGGCCTACTCAAAGAAAAAATCCTAGAGCCGGGCCTGCCTACAACAAGTCAGGACTATTGGCTTTGTCAATGGTTATTAGTTGCATATGATAAATAAGCTGCAACTATGGCTTGTTACATATAATATTGAAAAAGCTTCCACTTAAAGCCCTGGTGACAATACCACAATTTTGCTGCTCTTGCGTTTCAAAAAGAGAAGGGAAATCCAGAGAGAAAATGATTCTTTAAAGGATTTCCCTTCCCCCACAACGCTCATCTGGCATGACGTCATGCCGTAACTTCTCCACTAGTGAGAAGTGAGCAGTGTGAGCAGCGCACATCGATGTGCTTGCTGTCTCGAAATGGGTCTCTATCGTGCTGTTTGGCGCCCTGGCACTTTTTTCCGGACTGCAAAAACGGACCGCCTGTGCCAGGGCTCTAAACTCCTGACATCTTCTTGATTTGTTGCCATTCTGTAGCAGGCTCTCATGGCCCCTTGTGTGCTTGTTTGGTAATTTAATGCCCGCCAGTCGGCTATTATGATCAGACACATTTGTTTTTATTAAGTATATCATGAGTGCATTTAAGCCCATTATGAGATTTAACAAATTCGATGTTGCTTTGGGGTTGTGCTAAAAAGGTGGTGCAATCCCAATGCAAAATCTGGGCCTCAACTAATTTATTTTTTTTTTTAAACCCTGCCACAAAGAAATTGGCAACAAGGAGCATGTTAGTAGATCTTTTAATCTTAATTGGTTACAAAGTCTGCATTTTCTTATATTTTTGTAGGGCTAAGGCATCTGCTGCAGAGGTGCCCAGTAACTATCGGAATAATAAATGGTGAGATAACACTGGAGGTTAAAGTATTTCTTGGAGAAATGTCTGTTTTGTGTAGTCCCAGATCTGACTAAAAGTAGTATAGAAGGTTAATGTGCCTGCAAAGGACGTCATGTAATATGCAGATGACAGATTTATTTTAATGTAGCTAGGTAAGGTTACTGCTTTGAACACAGATCCTTTTGTTACTTGCAGTTCATAAATAGTAAGCCTTTTAATATAGCACAGCGAGCTATGTAGGATATGTTACTGCTACAACTTTTAACCCTCACTGACTCATGCAACACATCTTGTACACTGATTTACACGCTTGCATGATTTATTTTCAATCTGTATGTTATGTAAATCGCTCTGATTCCCTGCATTGGGATGTGTAGCGTTATAAAAAAAAGTAAAATAGTGCTATTTAAATTGTGTGTAAATACTGGGACCGACCAACACATCTGAGATACTTACAGTTCATGCACTTACATAAAGGGGCCTAACAAAGTCAAAAGTCATGTATGTGCATGTAACTTGCATGATCGAGGTAACTATTAGCGGCGATACTCTTTCAAGTGCTCGCCGTCCTTTTTCGTCAGCACCACAGGGGGAGCGGCAATCTGAGGGATAGCCCCGGGTGCCACAATCTCTAGCTACGCCTCTGCTACATAGGCTCATAATCTACTCGTTTCAACAGCTACACTATTTACTTGCTATTTGTCACTCATTATCATTCAGGACCTACTGGCTGAGCCATCTATTCATGCAGAGCCAATAGTTCTTCAACTCTGCATATACAGACAACAAAATTTGTCCAAACGCTACACTCAGTGCCCATCCCTTACAAAATTAGTTATGGACAAAATTCACTTAACATCAGTCTTCTACAACACCCCTTCAATATAACTGTACACACAACCACCTCTTCAAGGCAGTTACCCCCTAATTTCCGTTAGCCATGCGCAACAAGCTCTGTCATCCACATGCTAACCCCACATTACATTCATTTCTAACACTTCTCATATAACTCTCATAAAACTAGTCACTCATTCACCATAACACCCTCACAAAGCACCATTCAACCACTTGCAATACTACACAGCAACATTAGCACAACTGATAACCCACTCTATGCGCTGATTTACACCATTGACTCCCCATCATCCAATTACACGAGTTGAGATACTAAAGGCATACATGATGCAATAGCACCTTGTTCACAACACTTTCACTGACACTTCACAACACACATTCTGTTGCACCGAGCACGATTCATCCTTTCAGAACACCACCGAGCACCATTCATCCTTTCAGAACACCACTATGACAAATGGCACCACTTTCTGCAACAGTTACGCAAGCCTTTCACTTGCCTTTAGGCAGTTGCATCAGCACTTTCTTTCAGCACCAACCATTTACACTATCACCCAAACGCAGGATAACTTGATCCCACAACTTACTCTCATCTCAAGCACTAACTTTACCAAGCGTCGCATTACTCCACGTCGCATTACTCTGCCTTTTGTTTCCCTTCACCATTCTCAAAACGAAACCTCTTTCACTACACACCTCTCCAGTAGCCACTCATCTGTCACTTTGCTGCTCAGTTGCTACACTGCTCCTCAGAAGAGCCACTCACCTTCAGCTACATGCATCATTCACTCTCGGCTAATCAGAAATGGCAGTCATTCACTTCACCTGCCAGCAACACTAGCCACAATCGCATGCTTCGCTAACAGCAATGAGCTACATCCACTTACGCAATGTGACTTTTTCAAGCCATGTAGTTGCATCTCTCTAAACATCTCTGTGTAACCCTGTTTGCCTAACACAGCATTATCAAGCCACCCACAACTTTTCTTTCAGATCACAACCTGAAGTCCCTCACAACTCAGCAACTTACAACACTAATTCACAGCAGTTGTTTTTTTTTTTTTTGTAGCAAGGATCTGCTCTACAGACAACATGTAAAAAAAAAAGTGGAATTCTTAACTTCCACAGTATGTCAAACAATGTTTACCAACTACTACATGAGATCATCTTAGAGTATTACATCCCTATCTGTAAATCCTCATGGAGTAATACAGCCAGATCCCATCTTGAGTTAGTACATCCCCACTATGAATTAATTATCGACTAATACAGCCCTATTCTAAATTTATCCTGGGATCATCCTTGAGTAACGCAGCCACATTTTTTTGTAATCACAAGATCATTCAGTAATAATACAGCTCCATCCTGAAATACTCCTAGGATCATACTGGAGTAATCTACTGTAATCCTGGGATCATCCTGCAGTAGTAAATGATCATCACATGTTTTCCACTGAAGTAATCAGGAACCCATCCTTCAGTAATCCAGCCCAATCCTGAATTCATTCCAGGATCATCTTGCAGTAGTAAATGATCATCACATGTTTTCCACTGAAGCCATCAGGAACTAATCCTGGAGTCATTTCCCTGATGACTCTAGAGCAGGCCTTCTCTAGAGTCATCTCATTTAAATATTTTTCCCTATATGCATACTTCAGGATGGCTTGGGATGACTTCAGAATGATCTTCCTTTTTGACTTGGGAAGGCGATCATTCTATAACTCGCTAATGATACATAAATAGGACTTTTTGTTTGGAGGCCTTGCCCACTGTTTGGAAAACCGTCATTCACATATGTCTTCCACCACGATAGCATACATTATTGGGCAGTGAGTCAGCCCACATTGGCCATTTGCTCCCTTGACTATGAGTGACTTTTGCTTGTGCACATTCAGCGCATCCTCCTATTAAAAAGTTCCCTTTGCCAAGTTCTCTTTTCACAGCTTTCGATGACTCAAGACTCTCCAACCAACTTCTCTGCCCCAACCTCCTCCCCGCTGTGGCTCAAGACAGTCTCACCAGCTTTTTTCCCCCAACCTACTCCTTGGCACAGCTTTGTTCCAGGGCCTCCTCCTCCTCTCCCTGGATCACGGCACTCTTAGCAGTTTCTCTGTCCCGCCCTTCCCCTTAAACAGATTTAATACGCTGTAACTAGTATTGAAAGTTACAGCTTCAATGTGAGTTTTTAAGGCATTGAAAATAGTATTAATAATTACAGCTTGAATTTTTTTCCTCACTCTTCCTGGAACCTGTGTTTGTAGTGCCTATCATCTGCGTCCATCTTTTCTGTCTGGCAATTTTTCTGCTCTGCCCCTCTTTCTTCCTTACAAACATTTAATGCACTACAAACAGTGTAGAAAAGCTACAGCTGGAATACCATTTGCAAAAGAAAAAGCAAGCATTGGTAAATGCATTAAGTTTCACCTATGTCATTAATAATAGGCTGTTTTTGTTGTAATTTGTAGCTTGCTTAGTAGTTGTACAATATAAGTTATAGAAAGTCTGTTAAAGTGTTATGACTTGTTTATGTACAAAAAGGCAAACTATTGTGCTGTTACTAGAGGTATAGTGTAAGTGGGTAATAGCAACATTTTTAAATGAAATGAAAGAGGGAAATAACAGAATTAATTAATGTAGTAGCAATATTATGTGTTTAGAGGAGTTCTGACAACTTTTGGGCCCAGTACCACTGCACCTGCTGCACCCTTCAAATCATGACCCTATTGCTTGTAAGGTAACTGCAATTGTGACTGCCTGTTTAGTAGTAAATATTGCAATATTTGGTGTTTTAGAGGGGTTCCTAGAGCTTTGGGCCCCAGTCTCACTGCACCTGTTGCACCATTGAAAAAATGACCCTAGTGCCTGCAAGGTAACTGCACTTGTGACTGCCTATTTAGTAGTTAAATATATAGATACTTGGTGTTTAGAGGAGTTATGACAACCTTTGGCACTGGTGCCACTGCACCTGCAGCTCCATTGAAATAATGGCCCTAGTGCCTGCTAGATACCTGCACTTGTGACTGCCTTGTAGTAGTGAAATTTAACAATATTCTGTGTTTAGTGAGTCCCTAGAGCTTTTGGCCTCGGTGCCGCTGCACCATTCAAATCAAGCCCTTTTTAACTGCAATTGTGTCTGCATGCATAGTAGTAAAATATAGCAATATGAGGTGTTTAGAGGGGTTCTGACAACTTCTGGGCCCAGTGCCACTGCACCCGCTGCACCGTTTAAATCATGACCCTTTTGTCTGCAAGGTAACTGCACTTGTGACTGCCTGTTTGGTAGTAAAATATAATAATATTAGGTGTTAAGTGGGAATGCTTGGAGCTTTTGGTTCTGGTGCTACTGCACCTGCTGCACCATTCAAACCATTACCCCATTGCCTGCTATATAAATGTGCTTGTGACTGTCTTGTTTAGTAGTAAAATGTTGCCATAATCTGGGTTTCGTGGGGTGACTGGAGTTTTTGGCTCCAGAGCCACTGCACCTGCTGCACCATTCAAATGAAGTCCAATTTAACCGCAAGGTAACTGCAATTGTGACTACCCGTTTAGTCGTCAAATATAGCAATAATATGTGTTTAGAGGAGTTCTGACAACCTTTGGGTCCGATGCTACTGCACCTGCTACACTTTTCAAATCATGACCCTGTTGTCTGCAAGGTAACTGCACTTGTTGCCTGTTTAGGAATAACATATAGCAATAATATGTGTTTAGTGGGGTTACAGGAGCTTTTGGTCCTGGTGCAACTGCACCTGCCACACCATTGAAATCATGATCCCAGTGCTTGCTATATAACTGCACTTACGACTGTCTGTTTAGTTGTAAAATATAGCAATATTAGGTGTTTAGAGGAGTTCTGACAACTTTTGGGCCCGGTGCAACTGCACCTGCTGCACCATTCAAATAATGACCCTGTTGCAGGCAATGTCTCTGCACATGGGCCTGCCTGTTTAGTAGTAAAATATGGCAATATTTGGTGTTTAGTGGAGTTATGACAACGTTTGGCCCTCGTGCCACCGCACCTGCTGCACCATTAAAATCAAGTCCCTTTCAAGATAGGGGGTAATGTTGGTCTGAGCCAAGTTTGTGTTGGTTAAAAAGATCTACTAACACCTGAATATTTTTGGGTGGAAAGTGAGTTGAGCATAAGGGAGATGGGGCTAGGGAGTGAGTGCATCTTGATTGTTGAGTGGGGATGCAGATTTGGTTAGTGAATGTGTGCCTGCCGGTGCACGGTTGTTTGGATCTGTGGTAATTATTCTTGGCTGGAATAGGGAAAGTAGGGGTGGTGGTGAAGCTCATAGTATTTTGATTGACGACAGCAAAGAGATGCATTGTGGTTGTCCTAAGTACATTTACTGACAGGAGCATTCACTGTGGATTGGTTAGTGTGCAGACGTGGCAGCGTGGCGAACTTAAATGCAAATGTCACATTTTGTCAGGGGGCAGATAAGCTAGCCTAGCTCACTAAGCTGCAAGGTATCTTAGAGTGCAAATGTATGAGCAAATTTCACTCAACTGCGGCTATTGTTAGGTTGTAAATAAACTATGGAATGCAGTGACACCGTGTACACAAATGTAGACTTTGTCAGAAAACGCATGTAGCTGTAGAGTTCACGCAGATGTCCCTAAGGGATGGATGCACTTGCACAGTTCACCCAAATGTATGGTATTCTAGGGAGCAAATATACTTGTGCTATTCACTTAAATGCATGCTTTGTCTGGGAAAATAAGTACTTGTACAGGAGCAGAGGTATTTGAACAATTCATTCATGAGCAAACTATGCCAGGGAACAAATATACATGTATGGTTTGCAAAAATGGAAACTGTGTCATTGAGCACGTTTAGATGCATACATACCTCATTATGTACGTAATTAGTAGTTATACCCGCAACTGACTGTGCCAAGAACAGAACAGCAAACCTGGATTATGCTTTCCTCTTTAACTCACTCATTGATTGTAATATGTGCCTGAAGGATGAACCCCATTTCCCACCACAAGCAGTCAATGGGATCTGTATTTGCATAGCTGTAGTCGCAGTGCTATGTTGTTCAATCTTACTTCTTTTTTTTATTATGTCCAGATAGTTTCCCTTCATTTCTGGGGTCAAATAGTACACTTGGTCTTCCATTAACTATTTAATCACTTTCTGGATTTGTATTCATTTGGATATGTTCCCAGATATCCTTTCAAGCATTTCAAGGGGTTCATTGAAGATCTACAAACCGATATTTCAAACTCAATTCCTGTATTATCGGTTCAATAAAGTGTAAATCACTGCCTGGAAATAACCCTTCTTTGATACTGTATCTCAGTATGGAAAGGGCGTGTCAGTTACTTACTATGTGGCACCTGGCTCTTTATTCACTCTGGGCCAGTGCCTCCAGACTCACTTACCACTGGCCTTATTAATGGATGCAGGTGGTTATCTGACCCACAGGGACACATTATTTGTACAAACAATAATGATTCCAATCATCTATGGCTAACCCTTCTAACAGGAGCACCACGGGTGATCGTGACCAGTTTCCATTTTGAACATCCTTTGATGTTCACAACCTTTTGTGTAAATCTTAACAATAAAGCGCCTGGATACCCTCACGGGTGACAAGCAGCACTCTACAAATCCACCTTACATCACATTACATTACAAATATTTTTGACAATCTACTTTATTTGAAACAAAATAAGGAGGGGAGTCCTCTTCAGGCTCTGGTCTTGGGGTACCCTAACCCAATATTTGGGTGCACCAAGAAAGCTCCAAAGGAGCACTAGATCTGCAGTTTTTGATGGTCCTTTGGAATCAGGGTACCCATAAATTGGCACGACCAGAAAGGGAAAAATGTAAGATAATCTTAGGATAAAGCAGAAAGGCTGGGGAGGGAAGAGCTGCCCAGCGATTCTAGACTTCTAATCTTACAACCAATATTAGAAAGGCTTTTTCAGTTGCTGGCTAATTGTGCCTAATCTCTTCACCTGACGTTCTCAGGTGTTGGTCTTCCCCTCCAGTACGGTTGTCTGCGTATCAGTCAGAACTGGATGCTATATTATCTGTTGGAAATGGCCCTTTTTGCAGGGTTATCCCTAAACTTTTTGCTTTTTCCTCCTATTTTCTCCTGACCTGTGTGTGTTGGTTTTATGACTCGGGGCACTTTACCACTGCTGAACAGTGCTAAAGTGCATATGCTCTCCCTATTGTAAATTGATGTATGGATTAGTGATTCCATAATTGGCTGGTTTGATTTACCTGTCAGAACCTAGTACAGTGCACCAGGAGTGCCCAGGGCTGGTAATCCAAATGCTGCTAGTGAGCTTGCAGCACTGGTTGTGCCACCCACAGAAGCAGCCTGTTAAAAGTGTGTCTAAGGCCTGCCATTGCAGAGCCTGTGTGCAGTCTGGTACTGTCATGCTGACTGGGCAAGTGCACCCACTTGCCAGGCCCTAAACCTTCCCTTTTCTTCATATCAGACACCCCTGTGGTAGGCCCAAGAGCAGGGTGCATTGTAAGTATAAGGTAGGACATGCCTGGTGTGTGTGGCATGTCCTAATAGTGAATTACAGCCATTTTCATTTTTCACTATTGCAAGGCTACCTGTTCTCCATAAGCCAGAATGGGCAGTTTGATTCTTACATCCTATAATCCTAAGTGACTCAGGGAACATGGTAGAAATTCGAGTTTAGTATGCCTGAACTCAGAATGATAAAACATCTTTTAGTGAAGTTGGTTTTAACATTCTGTGTTTGAAAATACCACTTTTAGAAAGTAGGTATTTTCTTGTCTAACCATCCAAACCTGCCTCTGCTAGGTTGTGTATTCCTTGTCTGGAGTTTGAGCGACAGGGGCTGGGGAATTCCAGGGGGCTGGGGAATTCCCGGAGACAGGGTGAGTCAGCACAGAGCTGAATAGAGAGATCTCCGTGTAGATGGGTGGGAAGAGTTGCGCCTGGGACCTGAATAGGGCTGTGCTTGCCCTCCACAATGCTGACTCCACCTCCTGTGGTGCGTCTGATGTCTCTGCCCTTCACTCTGAAAGGAAAGAAGGAGTCATGTAAACAAAGTGCTCAAGGACTGACCAGAACTGGTTTGGACTAGACAAAGGCCTCTCTGCCTTCAGAGAACAAAGAGTACTGGGTATAAATATTGGGACCCAAACCCAAGAACATTAGATCTCACTGGAATCAAGGAACCTGCCAAGATGAAGAGGTGGAAGAGCTGCCAGGAGGAGTACTGCCCCTTTGCTGTGTTGTTGCTTTGTTGGGTTGGCCTGCAGCTGCTGCTTCTGCCTTGGGCAGTGAAAGGACTGGACTGCACTTTCTCTACTTGTGCTGAGTATCTCCAAGGGCCTGAACCGAGATGGCCTCCTGTTAAGAAGTCTCAGGGACTGCAAAGACTTCTCCAACCTCTGGGTACTGCTCCTGGAACCACTGTTTCAGTTGCCACAGAGAAGAGGGAACCGCGACCGACTCTGTCAACCGACTCCGTCCCTGGCCTTGTGTCCTGAAGGCACGGCAAGCCGCACCGACTCGCCCTGCACCGTAAGCCTTGGTCTCACCGACTCCGTCACCGAGCCACTGCCTGCACCGCATCGAGAGACACCGCAGCCTGCATCACTTTGCTTCACTTCGCTGGCCTGGGCTCACCGATATGATCGCTGCTGGCTCGACACCCGTGAATAACTCGTCACGCACAGCTGTCCGACTCGGCCAGTGTCACTTCCCGCCAACCGGCTCTGTCGCTCACATCGCAATTTGCCAGCACCGCATCGAGCACCGCCTCGCCCTGCACCACCCGCCTTGGTCTCACCGACGCCGTCTGGATGATCGTCACTGAGCCGCTGCTCGCACTGCATCGAGAGGCACCGCACCGTGCACCGCTGCCACTTTGCACAGTAACCGCGACAGCCACCACGACCGGCTGTCCCCTGCACCGCAACCTGCCAGCACTGCATCAAGCACCGTCTTGCCCTGCACCGCCCGCCTTGGTCTCACTGACGCCATCTGGACGATCGTCACCGAGCCGGTGCTCGCACCGCATCGAGAGGCACCGCACCGTGCACAGCTTCCATTTTGCATCGCAACCGGGACGAACGCCAAGGCCGACTCACACCGCCGTGTGGGGCACACTAAGAAAGGTACTGTGAACAAACCTGTCCCGCTGTTGCTGGCCCATACCGACGCGGTCAGCTGGAACTGCGAGACTCTTGTTTTCAGCATCGCGGTAGGCTCGGACCGAGCTACCGACTCGTACGAACTGTGTTTTGCAATGTATTTTGCAACTTAAAGACGTTTTGAGAAGTAACTATTTCTGAAGAGCTGTATTGTGGATATTTATCGTATTTGCTCTTGTTTATATAAAAATATTGGACATTTTTTCTAAAACTGGTGTGGTATCCATTTGTAGTTCTTACATTGTATTACTGTTGGTTTTGTGCAAATGCTTTACACACTGCCTCTAAGATAAGCCTGACTGCTCGTGCCAAGCTACCAAGTGGGTGAGCATGGGTTATTTTAGGAGTGTAACTCCCTTGTCCTGACTAGAGAGGTGGTTTCTGCCTGGCTTGGGTGCAATCCTTAGCCAACCAGAAATCCCATTTCTAACATTCTCTTCAATTGCGGTAAGCTCCTCTTTCCAATAGATTGTCAACAATAGAACATGACAGGAAGGGGGGGGGAGCACTGAAGGAGCGGGGTGGGGGTACAAGTCAGTGCCATGGCATGAGCAACATGTAGCTGGAGTGGGGGATTGATGGAGGATTGGGGAGGGCAGAAAACTAAAATAAAGTAAAATACCAGTGGAGGCAACAGACGAGTTGGGGGGAGGAGGGAGCAACATAGAGAGTTGGAGAGCAAGGATGGCAGCTGTGTAAGTATCCAAGGGATTAAATCAAATGACTGGTAAAGTCGCTTTGCTCCAAAGGAGGGACAAACACAAGAAGAGGAAAGAAAGTCATTGAATGAGATGGCAGCAAGTGAGATGGACAGGAAAGTCAACCAATAGTAACCAATGGGATAACCCATATTCTACTTTAAGCAGTGGTATTCTCTACAATAGGACTTCGACAACAAACAGCTAAAGCAGTCTGCAGGTGAGACCTAAAAAGGGCTGCTGTGTGCTCTCACTGAAGGGAAACAATGGTTTCCTCAGAATGATTTGCAAACAATATTGTATTAATGATGGGTCATGCAAGTGTCACAATCAAAATAATTAGCATAAAAAATTGCGTATGCACAGTAGCACATGGAAAAGTGGCTTGAGATCACAGAAAGTGACATCTTCAAAGCTATATAAAACACCATTTTGATGTAAAAGAAATAGAGTTCTTCACAATGTAACATATACAGTTCAGTGGTGAGGGTGCTGGTGATACAGTGCACAGTGCAACAAGGTGGTTTTAACATAGTTATCACAACAATAATTAAAAAACGTGGCAGTGCTCTTCGGCTGACAACATAGTATGAATTTAGAGAATGTAGCTTCATTAAGGTCAGAAAAGTAAGTGTCCTTGATCAGTACAAGAGGATAATGTTGATGATTTGACTCTTGTAGAGACAATTAGCAGGTCTTCACCAGGATAGATACCGTGCATACTGTCAGCACCTCAAAATCTGACAATACTGGGGGATAAATGTCCACATATTAAATGTCAGGTGGAGTAAAGAAGGGCATCAGCTAAAACCCCACTGTTTCTTTAAAGACTTTGTAACAGTTACCACATGATCTATATTGATCATATGGAACAAAGTCTAATTCAATTGTGAGATACACTTACTCTGATTCAGAAGGAAGATGACAAGCAGAGCAAATCATCTCTGTTTGCACCTCTGACTCCTAAGTTTGGAGGGGCTCAGAGAGAGGTCTGAGAAACCCAGATGGGCATGTGGTACTATCACCATTATCTCAAACAGCTGTGCGATAGGGGTGTCAACAAAGCATGTTTTGCTCCATTGTTTCAATTGAAGCCAGGCACAAAGAGCAGCTGAAATTGATGGTGCTGTGAACCTGGCTGGAGGCTGCAATTTTTCCAGTAGACCTGCTAGATGAGATTAAAGCTTCACTTCTCTTCCAGCTAGCAGGAATGTTTTTATCAACATATCTGAAAGTGGGAGCTCGGGAAGGTCTCGTCCTGTATGTATTCTAGGCGGGACTTCTTCCAGTCTCATTATGAGTCCTAAAACTATGTAGGAATTGGATTCTGCCTTGGGTCGGAAGAAGTACAGATTCTCTTGTTGTTGAGCTATGGGGAAACTGACGCCGTTTCCTAGAAAAGGCCCATTAGCAAAGAATACAACATAGAAGTCAATAATGGGGTAATTGTTCCAGAGCACACAACACAAATTGGCTGACGGGCAGCGTAAATGTAGTCCTTAATCCAACTGCAAAATACAGAAACCACTGGTAATTTGAATGTGTTAGAATGTGAAAATCGACTTTCTGTAGGGCAAGGGAGCTTAGAAATTCCTATGTCAGAACCAAGGAAGTTATGGGCTTCAAGAACACTGCCTTGAAAATGTGTCAGAGTGGTACGTAAGGGTTTGCGGTGGACCTTCGGAAGGACTTGTACTGTTTGAAAGTCACCTTTTGATTTTTTTACTAGGGAGATGATAGAGAAGACCTTCACTCCCCATTCCTTTTGAGGTACTGGAACAATTGTTTTTTTCTGTACCTGAGCCATATCAAAACAAGTGTGCCTCCTGCTTGGTGGCACATACGAACAGTGGCACAGGATTGGTTTAAAAAATGACTCAGATTTTTTAAAGAACCCAAAAAAACCTGAACTACAACCTTGGTCATTTAAAATTTGTTAGCACTTAACCCTTGCTGTATTAAATTGTGCATGGACTTAAGTAGAGGGTCACCGGTGGTAGTGGCTATTACCCTGGCTTGCCTCTTGTGATATCTGCCACTGTCCTTTCGAACCCTGGTCTTAGAGGAATAATAGCAGGACCAGAACATAAACAGGGCTAAGACAGGATTGGTTGTTGTTTATCAGCAGCATCTCTACCTACCTCTTGGATCGATGCCAACAGCAGTTCCCTGTATGCGGGTATGTGAGTTTAAAGTACATGCGCTTCTTTTGAAAATAACCACGAGAGCATGCATAACTGGAGTGACAATATATATTTATACTACTGCACTCAAGTTGGGTAGAAAATGATTCAATATAGCCTAGATTTTTGTTTGCAATGTATTCTTGTAAAGCGTCTTTTTATTATTTTATTTACCTACGACTGAAATGCAAACTGCAATGCGAGCATGGACAGTAACACAATAAATCTGGGTTAATTGTGAATTGAAAGCAAAATTGTAGTTTCCGAATTTAATAAATAAATTATTTTTCCGCTTATGAAGTGCTAAAAACATGCATAACCCTCCAGCTTTACAACTTAATTAGATATAGGCGACCTAGATTATGTCACAAATTTATCTTAAGAAACAAATGTTAAAGTGTCACATTAAAAGACTCAAATACGTGCACATAAGCAAACCCGAAAACATTTTATTCTCTTACTATGAAGACAGTCATCGTCCACTGCATGCAGCCTGCATGGAGAAAAGGGCCTGCCCATAGACCCCTGTGCGGTCGACGTCCCAGCCAATTACAACGCTGCCATTGCAGTGTTGTGATTGGCTTAGGGGAGGAGAGGGAGGCTGCCTGCTTCTTGTGAGGAGTAGAGAGAGGAGACGCAACGTAGGACCGGAGGTGAAGGTATGTTTTAATTTGTTTCATTTTTTTTTTTAAATAAACCCCCTCCTTTCCCCACACGACCCCCTGCGCCCACGAGTCATGCCGGCTGCGTCTGGTTGCCTATCTTTCTTCTGCTCAGTTTTTTTAGCTGACAGTGACAAGCAGAGAGGGCATGTTTATATTTTGCACTCCTTAGATTGAGAAAAGCTAGAATCTTTCTGCATGTTTCTAGTCAATACGAGCTGGTGCAGCTTTTTTTTTTTTTTAATTACTTGTATTGAACTGTTTCTAATATTTGTTTGTAACAATGGGCCCAATTACGATGGCGGATGGACTTCAGTCTGTCCGCCATTGTTTCTCATTTGGGACCACCCGCCTAAAAGGTGGCGGTCCCACAGGGCTAATTATGATGCGACCACCACCATGACGGTTGCATTGTCAATGTTTTGTATTACGGCGGGTGCTGCACTCTGCAGCACCCGCCGCAGTACAAAACAGACACTCCACGCATATCCCTGCACTATGTGGCAGGCACCATACGGTGCCTGCCACATGGTGAAGGGATATGTAGGGGGGCCCATAGGTGACACCCAGGTCCCGTGTCTGTGGGCCAGGGGTAAGGGGGGCCTGCTAGGGTCCCCCAATGTCCCTTTCCACCAGCCTTTTCATGGCGGGTTCACCACCATGGAAGGCCCGGCGGAAAGAAACATTGTAATGCCTAGAGCGGTGCCTGGTAGGCACCGCCGCCACTGTAGGCATTACTCTGTCTCGGCGGTGGTCGGTCTTTCCGACCGCCACACAACAGTCCGCCATCGTAAGGGCCTGATTAAAATGGCGGGGAGACCGCCACCGACAGCCTGTCAGTGGCGGTCTCCCCGCCATTTTCAACAACTTCACCGACCACCACATTTGGATGACGGGCAGCTGTGTGGTGGGGCCCGGCCCACAGACACAGGACCTGGGGGGGCACCATAGTATCCCTGCACCATGTGGCAGGCACCGCATGGTGCCTGCCATGTAGTGCAGGGATATATGTGGGGTGTTTGTTTTGTATTGCGGCAGGTGCTGCAGGGCGCAGCACCCGCCGCAATACAAAACATGGGCAATGCAACTGCCATGGTGGCAGTCGCTTCATAATTAGCCGTGTGGGACTGCCGCCTTGTAGGCGGCGGGCCCAAATGCGAAACGATGGAGGACGGACTGAAGTCCGTCTGCCATCATAATAAACCTTTGTCTTTAATTTTGCACTAAAGTTCTATTTTTACTCTTCATATTTGCAAATTTGCATGCTCTATCATATGAAAGCTACACAGCAAGGTTTTTTAAGTGGTTTGTGGGAAAGGTGATGGTGTGACCATGTACTATATGTATCCCCTGGTGTACATGATATGGATATTGTAAGTCACCTCGGAGTTCCATAACCTTATAAAGGAACTCAGCCTTCGGTCTCGTTCCTCTATATTGTTATTGAACTCCTTGGTGGCTTGCAATATGCTTATAATGTACGGCAGGGGGTACTTTATCCCTTATGTACGTAAGGCATACAATTACTTGATTGGTGTATGTGGTACCTGAACCCAGGGCCTATTCTGTCATCCCACTAGTTGCTATATGGATAGCAACTAAAATACGCTTTCATCAGCTTTAGTAACCTTCTTGTTAATTTATTGGTCTTGCACTTTTACTTGAGTGATATCAGTTTGATGTCATCAGTGTCAATGGTCATGAGATATCAAGTTCAGTAATGTCAAAGGGGAATAGGTCCTGAGATGTCACTTCCTTTGATGTTATCAGAGGGTAAAACGCCATGTAATGTCACTTCCGCTACCCCTGGCTATTGGGTGAATCCGTGTCCATGACGTTGTGATGTACATTACAAACTTTAACAATATGATGTGCCGCCAAGAAACTGCTACAAATCTCTGAAGTGTGCGTGCAGGTGGAAGGGCTCACCTCTGAATATAGGACATGACAGGTATAATTAGGCCTAACATTGTATGCTCCCTGCAGCAAATATTGTAATTGTTTTAGTCCAATACAAAAAACATTTCTACTCCTAGATTAGAGGCAGGTGACGGTTTATGTGGTGAGTACAGCGTATTGGTGTGCTTGCCAGTGCCACTGCATCACTTATTTTCAATGACTCTGTCAACAGTAAAAATTAATTTATTTGTACTAGTTATGTTTTATTGTAAAGGGCAAGCTTGCGAAGAACTCTCCTAGTGGTCATTTTACCTCTAAGACCAAAGGAGCACTACTTTTAGGGCAAGCAAGAGTTAACTGTGAAGTGCGCCCCCTCTTAACAGCAGAAACTAGGTCTATACATTCAGGCCAACCCGCTGTAGTCTGCTAACTTTTTCACATTTGAGGAGGTCTCTTTAGGGGGAGGACCTTTGATTGACCTGGAAGGAGTTGTGGCTTGTTTATGTGAGGAGTGGCTGAGATGGCACGGACATGGTCTAATTGGCAGGTGGGCTAGTCTACTGCATAGGCACTGTGGCTTAGTTGGCAGGGTGTCCGGTATTGACAGGTGGTTGATAGGGTAGGCATGGCTTTGGTAGCAGGTGGCATGGTCTAAATTACTAAATTACATTAGGTATAGCCTAGCTCATAGGAGTTGTGGTAAAGTTGGCAGCAGGTGTGTTTTAATGACAGTAAAGCTTATATAGTAATACTAAATGCTAGAAAGAAGTGTGATATTGCAGATAGTTGTATTGTCTAGTTAGCTGTTATCTGGTAGAAGGTAGCTGAGCTCATAAAGTCCATAAAGAACGCATGGACAGAGACAAATGAAGCTCAGGAGAAACATCTCCGACTGCAATGACTTCCTTGCACCAGCTGCTCTCCTATAATGCCCACATGCAGTTCAAAAGGAAATGCACCAGCGCCTTCATTTCCCTTAGGAGCCTGCAGATTACAACAACATATTGCAGTTGTCAGGAGATGGATCACACCTGTCAGGTGACCATATTTTATTGTCCGGAGGCAGAAGGTGAGATCTTGTGAATACTTGGTGGTAAAATGCTGACAAGAGGTAAGTCCCACTGACAGGAGATGGGGTCTTGGCAGCAGGCTTAGAGCCAATAAATTAGCAGTTTAAGTTTCTGATTAGGTTCTCTATGTAATTGTGGTTATTAACACATTGCTTGTTAATGAGGCTCCTGGGTCATTTAACTGTGTTATGGAGCGCCTAGAAACAGGACTTCTTCAATGTACACCACGTAAGAAATGTTGTTCCTTAATTCTTATGCAGTGTTGTTGAATAGACACACGCTTGTGCCGAAGCTGCAGTCCATTGCAAAGGCATGCTTCCTTCTAGTAAATGACTCATTGTTCCCAACAACTCTCTCTCTTCTATTTACCACTAACGTTTGCGAAACATGTGGTGCAAAAGAAATAGAGTATCTCGTCTTTCTTTACTTCCCCTCGATTTGTACCAGAGGCAAGTTTCGGAATGCGTGCCCCCGCTTCCTCTTCCACACTCGTGGGCATTGCAGATTCCCTACAGTCACATGCCAGGCGAGAGCAAACAAAGTTAAACTAAAGCGAGCACCGTGTTTTGAATTGAACAGGGAAGTGTAAATTATATACGGAATAAAGTAACCCTTGCTCTACATTATAAGGATAATGCGGGTCAATACGGAGTTCCATGACCATATAAAAGAACAAGGGCAAGCTCCTTGATAAGGTAATGTAATTCAGAGGTGACTTGCAATATCCTCAAAAAGTACGGCCGAAGGTTAGGGGGTCCTTTATTCCGTTTAATATATGGTCACACCATCCTCCTTCAGTATGGTTGCAGACACGAAGAATAAAAGTGGACTCTAATGTGAAAGTAAGCATGTCAACAAAACAGTTAGTAATCTGATGTAAAATGATTTAAGAATCAGTTTTATGTACGTCAGATTCAAAAACTGCTGATTCTCAGAATATGTAGAAAAAAGGCAGATAGGTTCTATTTTTCCTGTAATGACCTTTAGTGTGCAAAAAGTAAACATACTACCATAAATAGCTATTTGTGCTCTTCATTATTTTAGAAAAACAGATCATAAAAATGAAAATGCCGATTGAAAAACCACAGCTGCAATGATGCTTTGTGACCTGCCTTGAGTCTGGGCTGCTGGCTCTGGAAGGAGGCATTAAGACCTCAGAACTCAATTGTAACACGTTATTACAGTTGAGCAGCTATGTCATTTCATTATTACAGGCAACTCACTACGAACTATAAAAATTAGAAACAGGATTTTACCCAGGGATTGCAGCTTCCCAGATAATTAATAGGTATAGTAATAAATATATCATGATATATATATATATATATATATATATATATATATATATATATATATATATATATATATATATATATATATATATATATATATATATATATATATATTTATGTGTGTGTGTGTATATATATATATGTATATATATATTCACTTAAAAAACCATAGGTTTCACACATGTTATAGTTAGGTGGATATTTCACTCGTAAAAAACCAATGAAATTCCCCCGTTATAGTTAGTTGAGATAACTATAACTCGCGCGCCCGCAATCCTCTGCTCATGACGTCACATATTACATCACTCATGACATGGTCAGTGGCATTACTCATGACATCACTGATGACATCATCCTTGTGATAGAGTGGCGGTCGCGCGAGTTATAGTTATCTCAACTAACTATAACGGGGGAATTTCATTGGTTTTTTACGAGTGAAATATCCACCTAACTATAACATGTGTGAAACCTATGGTTTTTTAAGTGAATTTGCAAGGTTTTTTAAATGCTAATTCCTAAATATAACGTGTGTGAAACCTATGGTTTTTTCATTGAATTTGTACGTTTTTTTAAATGCTAAGTTATGTATGTATTATAATTTTTTTAATATATTTATTTTTCCATAAACTACTTTAAAAAAAAAAAAAATTGTTATGGTTTTTCACCGTGCGCGCAGTGTGCGCGCACCTCCGTGATTTAAAAAAAAAAAAATGTAAATGTTTTTTTCTGCCTTCGGGGTCCTTCAGGGACCTCCTGACCAAGGCTAGGGGGTCAGGAACTCTCTACCCTGCCCCCTTTTCACGTTCGCCACCTTCCTTTTCCACTCTCGCACTGAAAACAAACAAAATGGCGGCCGACACTTCCTGATTTCGACCGATTCGAACGTTGACTGACATGTAACAACCAATCAGAATCACGCTCGCGCACGTAAGGGTGCGCGCACGGTGCTATAGATATGTATGTGCTTTTAACTGCAATTTTCTCAGGAACTACTGAACAGATTGACTCCATATATGCAAAAGGCACATCCCTGACCTGAGGACTACCTCTCTGCCAAATTTCAAGTAATTCTGTTCAGCCGTTCTGGCTGTACCTTCGACTAAAGGTCCTATGGGAAAATGCATGGGGAAAACGCGTTTTGGGACCCCCCTTTTTTCTCGGCCCCGCTTGACGAATCCCCCCGAGACTTTCAGGGTAGGAGCTGAGCGGAGCGCCCCATTAGTTTTGAAAATTTCGCGAGGATTGGTCAACCGGCGCCAAAGTTATTCAAAATAGAATTTTGAGATTTCCTATGGAAACACGGTCCTAACTATAACTATCTACTGGCGACCGCCAGTAGATAATATATAATGCTGAACATTATAAGGTATAAAGGGCCTAATTACAAAGAATACAACCGCTGGTTGGAGGCTTTCTGACCGACATTGTAGAATTTAAATCTGACCGCCGCATTAGGATGATGACGGTCGAAGTTCACACTTGGGAGGGACTCGGACTCGGTTCCGACAGGCTCAAGGAGGCCGTCGTTCAGTCGTAACTGCACCATAATCCCTTATGGACGGCGTTTCCGCTGTCTGGATTATGATGTTGGGTTCCGACAGCCAATCCATGTCGGCCTTTCTGACATGGATTGGCTGTCAGAAACTGACTTTGGGGGCCCCTAGCAGGGCCCCCTTCCTCTCTAGCCCTACGCATTTGGGCCTAGGGGGCACTTATGGTGCCCCCCTAAACATCCCTGCACCATTTGGCAGGCTCCGCATGGTGCTTGCCACACGGTGCAGGGTTGTTTACAAACTTTCATTTTTCAATGGGAGCATGTGCTGCGGGCGATTTCAGCCCGCCGCAGTAGCTCACATTGTAAATGAAAGTTTGCGACCGCACCTTGTGCGGTCCCATCCTAATGGGGTTGTTGGAACCACAGACCTATGGTCAGCCGTTTCCTTTCCCTAAAAGATGTCATCAGAGGCAACTCCGACTGACATCGTAATCATGCCCAAAGTATATTATAAGGATATTGGAAGTTACCAAGGAGTTCTGTGATCATTTAGAGGAGCAAGGCAGAAAGTGACTAGATGGTAATTGGTTTCTTTATGATTGGCATAATTGATTTACTATTAAAGTCCTCAATACAGTGCACCATGTGTGCCCAGGGCCTGTAAATCAAATGCTACTAGGGGGCCTGCAACATTGATTATGCCATCCACATGAGTAGCTTTGCAAACATGTCTAAGTCCTGCCACTGTAGAGCCTGAGTGTGCTGCCATTTTTACCAGGCAAGTGTAACCACTCGCCAGGCCCAAACCTTCCCTTTTATTACATTTAAGGCACCCCTAAGGTAAGCCATACGTAGCCCCAAGGGCAGGGTGCAGTGTATTTAAAAAGTAACACATGTACTTTGGTGTTTTAAATGTCCTATTAGTGAAAAACTGTTACATTTGTTTTTCACTACAGCACGGCCTATCTCTCTCGTAGATTACCATGAGGATTGCCTTAAAACATCTTTCAGGTGAAATTTCCCATAGGGAGCAGATAGAAAATTAGAGTTTGGTGTCTCTGGACTCACAATTTAAAAACACATCTTTTAATGAAGTTGTTTTTTAAATTGCAAGTCTGAAAATGTCACTTTTAGAAACGTTACATTTTCTTACTTTAACCATTCTGTGCCTCTGCATGTCTCTGAATACACGTCTGGATCAGGGTGACAGCTGGGTTTTGTGAATTCAGTCTAGACCAGAAGTCCTCATTCTGTGGGGCACGACCCCCAGGGGGGCACTGGAGTCCTGGAATGGGGGTCGCGCATTCACCAGCTTCTCTTGTCCCTGCAAACCAAAACGTTTACTTTCCCTTTGGAAAAAGACAGCCACCCTGGGATGGCTAATTTAAATCGTTATCTGCTGCTTGCCTTAATGAAATGCAAATCTACAAGTGTGAAGGATGCTTCGAACAGTTCTAGCTTTGATTGATCAAAAAACTCCAAGGTTTGTGATATCAAAAAACAAATCTTTGTGTGGTAGTGCAAAGAGTTAAGAAGTGGGCTGGGAAGTGCTTGCTTTTAATTTTAACTGCATTTACACAGCCCTAGTCCCCCTAAAGAGGTGTTGAAGGGACCGTTCTGTAAAACAAAAAAATTGCATTACATACGCTCTAGTATTACTAAAATATACATTTTGGAAGCACCACTTTATGGTGAAACTATTTGCACGTTTTGCAGCATTCTATCTTAAATTGTGTGTAATGCAAGTATAAAATAATGACTTACATATTTACAGTGCTTTCTATCACAGGCTAGGACTTCATTGCACTAAAAATACACATCACTATTATCCACTGCACCAATCAAGATTTTTTTTTTGTTTTTGTTTTGAAAAACCTTTATTACAGTTTCAGAGACATACAAGTATGGGCCTACAACCAACAGGCCGGCCGCTAATGCACACTATAAGCATAGACACATCTTAACAACCACATCGGTGAAGCAATAAGAGAGCTACTGGAGTGCTAATCAACTCAGCCAGCCGCAGCCGCAGTCCATAGACAAGCAAAGAAAGGTTTCATATTTTTAAAGAAAACGAAAAACATCACACACACAAGGCAGAGGAGGTCAATAGTAGTAACATGTGCTCCCCGTATCGAAGGGGTAAACAAACCCAGGGAGAAAGAGGGGGGGGGCAGGCAGAAGAAACCAAATGCACATGTCGCAGGAGCATAGAGGAATGCGCGGGCTAGGGAGAAAGAGCAGCATCGATCTCTCGCGTCTGGGGCGGGGCGCAAATACCTCCACGATAGGAGTTCCAGGGACCCCACACCTTAATCCACTTCCCAGGCTTGCCTCTCGCCACATACACCGTTTTCTCTCTGAACATACACCAGTCCATGTGTTCCTTCCACGCTGAGACCGTTGGTGGCCTCTGGGAGCCCCACAGTTGTGCAATGTCACGCTTCGCTACCATATAGCCCAGAGTCACCCACTGCGTCTGCATCACATTGTAATCAGTCGGCTCCCAGACATTCAGCAAACATCTCCGTGCCTCCGGCAACAAGGCAACATGCGTGACTTCTTCTAACACCGCATGCACTCTACACCAAAACCGAGTCACCTCCGGACACTCCCACAGGATATGGAGGAAAGTCCCCAGTAGTCCACAGCCTCGCTTACACAGACCATCCACCGAATACCCCATACGCATCAAACCAGGCCCCGTGACGTACACTCTATGAAGTATCTTAAGCTAGACGAAACGCAAGCGGGCCGGGAGAGCCACCTCTTTTGGGGAGGCCACCGCTGACACCCAATCCTCGTCGTCAAGTTCCAAACCGTCGGCAATCCATGTCTCCCGCAATGAGGTCAGCAAACCCATTCGATCATTGATAAGCTTCTTATAAATCAGCGAAATGGTGCTATCCGGCACATAGCCGTCCAATACTCTATCTTCCAACGGGGAGGACTCCGGAATAGCCGCAACGTCCGGGAATATGGAACACAAGGCGTGATGAACCTGAGCGTACCGAAAGTATTCCCTATCGTTCAACTGATATTCGGTTTTCAGAATGTCGAACGTCTTAAATTTCCCTTTCGTCCAGAGATCCCCTACCTTGCTGATACCAATCATATCCCATTTCTCAAAGCCTTTCGTAGTACACAGATAACCCAAACGCCGGGAAGCGTACAATGGCGTTGCCCGAGTCAAGCGATCCCTCCACCCCATCGCCGCATTGGCTGCATGCCACACCTGCACCGCGACCCGCGTCGGGCCTGTCAATCGCGCATCAAGGGACCCCGAGTATAGTTCTCGATTATAATCCCCGCTTGGCAATAACAATTTGTCCATCTCAAAAGCCGGGTTCAAAGCAGGCCCATACATCCCGTGATTGACAGCAGCCAACTGGGAGGCCCAATAATATCGTTTAATATCAGGGAGAGCGACCCCCCCATCGTACCACGGTAGGGTTAGTTTGGCAAGAGCGATCCGCGGCCGCCCATCCCAAAACAATCGACGCTGAAGACACTCCACCTCCCGAAAATAGCGGGCCGGCACTACGTCCACAGTGTTCTGTAGGGCGTACAAAAAGCGTGGCAGCGACATCATTTTGAACAACGCCGCCCGGCCGAGCGGCGAGAGCGGCAGCTACCGCCAACCCGCCACATCCGCCCTTAGGCGCTGAAGGGGGGGGAGAAGATTCCGCTCATACCGGGCCACCGGGTCTAGGGTTATAAAGATTCCCAAATACTTAAACCCCGACTGCGCAACCTGGATAGGGCACCCCCGCGCAAGGGGGGGGGCCTCCCCGGAGAGAACGTACACACAAGACTTAGCCCAGTTAATGACCAATCCGGAGTTGCGACCAAAGGAGCTCAACACATCCACCAATACAATGAGCGATTTGCGCGGAGATGCAAGATACAAGAGGACATCGTCCGCATATAGGGAGACACGATCCTCGTACTCCGGCATCCATCTAAGGCCACGCATCGAAGGGTGCCACCGCAGCCACTCCGCAAGGGGCTCCAAACAAAGCGCAAAGAGAAGAGGCGACAACGGACATCCCTGTCGCGTGCCCCTACCCAAAGCAAAAGGAGCTGACACCCGTCCGTTGACCACCACCTGTGCCAGTGGGTTATCATAAAGCAATTTCACCCAACCGAACCCAAACTTCGCCAATGCTGCCCAAATATACGGCCATTCCAAGGTGTCAAACGCCATGGTAGCGTCCAGGGACGCCAAAATGGCCGGCTCACGCATGAATGGCGCTCTAGCGAGGACGCCATGCAGTCGCCGCAGGTTCAAAGCGGTATTGCGATGGGGTATAAAACCGGATTGATCCTGATGAATCAGGTCGCCCACGACCCGGATCAGGCGATTGGCCAGTACCTTGGCAAGGATTTTGGGCTCCGCGTTCAACAAAGAGATAGGCCTGTAACAAGTACACCGATCCCGCGGCTTCCCTTCCTTATGGATAACAACAATAGTAGCAAGACGTTGGTCAGGGGGGAGGGAGCCCGCCGCCTGTGCCTCAAGGAACATGTCCCGGAGATATGGCGCAATCTTATCTGGGCGCAACTTATATAATTCGATGGGAAGGCCATTAGGACCCATGGCCTTGCCAGAAGCAATAGAGCGAATGGCCAAAGCAATCTCATCCGGCGACGGGGCCGCGTCCATCAATAATTTATCCTCATCAGATAGAGATGGCAAAGCAATGTCTTTAAGCAGCAGGTGAGAGTCTTCCTCCGATCGCTCAGAGACCGGAGAGTAAACCCCGTGAAAATACTCCGCAAAGCAATCAACAATATCACCGGGGTCCGTCACACACACACCATCCACCCTCTCAACAACCGGCACCACTCGACTCGCTCTCTCCTTCATATCCAACCAGGCAATCAACTTCCCCGCCATATCACCCATATCGTACAAATGCCCCTGTTGCTCCCTGCTCATACTCTTAGCAGATTCAGTAACCAGCGCCTTGTAGTCGGCCTGTTTAAGCCCCAGCACATGCAGTCTGTAATCCGTAACACCTTGCTCCAAATCGATCTCTAACTCGGTGATCTCATTTTCTAGTCGAACCACCTCTTTCGCCTCGCATTTTTTGGTATGGGAGATGAGAGACAGGGCCTGGCCCCGGAGCACCGTCTTAAAGGCCTCCCAAAGGGAGACGGCGGAAGACACCGACCCCACGTTGTCGTTAAAATAGTGTTCCAGGGACCTAACCAGGTCTGCACGGATCGTGGGGTTTCGTAGGTACCAGGGGTTGATCGGCGCCACCCTCCCCACCGCCCCCATGGCGATATCTAAGTGTAGCAAAAGAGGGGAGTGATCAGATATACCGCGGGCCAAGTGTCGCACCTCCCCAATCATCCCAGCTTGGGCCGCAGGCACTAGCATATAGTCAAGCCTCGAAAGACTACCGTGGGCCCCGGAGTGGAAGGTATATTGTGCTTGTCCAGGGTGTTTCAACCGCCAACAATCTATCAGTCCCAGGGTATCCAGAAAGCCCCCCAGCCAGTTCTGGGCCCGAGGGAGGTCCCTAGGGGGGTGTCGATCTTCAACTCCGGAAACCACTGCGTTAAAATCCCCCCCCAAGACCAAACCCCCCCCGGAAGCCCAAGTAGCAGGCGCCCCAAATCAGCAAAGGTGGCCGTCTGCAGGCCCGGCGGCACGTAGACAGTAACCAGCGAAATCAACTTACCCTCCCATCTCCCCACCAGCGCAGTGTAGCGCCCTCTGTCGTCGTGGAGCACCTCATCCACCTCCAACGGGAGAGAGGTCCTAACTAAAATGCCCACTCCCCTCGAGCCAGAGGTGAAACCAGAATGGGCCAGAAGGCGATATCCTCGCCTGTTCATGGCATGGAAAGAGTTCCCTATGAGGTGCGTCTCCTGCAGAAACACAATGTCAGGCGAAATACGTTTCAAGCACTGCAGGACCACCCCCCGCTTTATCCTGTCCCCCAGCCCATTCACATTCCATGAAAGAAGTCTCAACCCCTTACCCCCCATCCCCCCCAGCACAAAATATCCCCCTCCCGGAGAGCACAATCATAATAACACAACAGAAAACATTACCCAGCCTTGTGATGCAAACAAACAAACCCCAACCCCACCCCATCAATCCCAACAAAACTCCCCCCTCCCTGCACCCCTGCGTGAGCCCAAACAGCCCCCCCAACGTGCAGTGTGCCTGTCGCCCCAATATGAAACTCACTACAAAGAAGACAAAAAAAAAACCAGAAGGAGGAAAGGGCCCCAGCAAGCCCCCCGCAACATCCAAATACCAAAGAGCAAAGTGTTACAAACTGGAGTCCAGTGCAGCCACAGGTGCAAAACGTTACCAGTCCGGTCCATAGCCAGGATCCCAGTTCTATTCCTACTCCGTCGAGCACTCTCCGCTCTCCGCCATCCGACCTTCCCGACCTCGACCCCTAGGTAGGGCATCCAGCCACTCTCCAACCGCCTCCGGCCGGTCAAAGAAATGCGAGCGACCCTCTAACTCAACCCGCAGCCTAGCCGGGAATAGCATCGCATATTTCAGCTCCATGTCCCTCAAGCGCCGTTTGATGGCCAAAAATCCCAACCGTTGCTTTTGAACCGCTTGTGAAGTCTGGGTAAAATCTAACATTAGAGTTCTCAAACTTTAATGGCCCAGCCACCCTCGATGCCTGAAGGATAGCATCTCTATCCCGAAAATTAAAAAGTCGGGCAATGATAGGCGGCGGGGGAGCACCCACCTTGGGCGCACCACCCGGAATCCTGTGGGCCCGTTCCACAGCGAAGAACTTGCTCAGTCCCTTGGGTGCTAGATGAGTCACCACTAGATCCTCCACAAAAAGATCCGCAGCAGACTCCTCCGATCGTTCGGGCACCCCAATAATACGGACATTATTCCGCCTGGCCCTGCTTTCGGAATCCTCAAGGCGACGATCATTCAGGTCACTGGCGAGCCGCAACCTCCGCACCTCCGTCTGCAAAGCGGCCACATCCACAGTTAGGCTCGACGCCGCTTGAGTCAATGAGTCGACCCGGTCATTTGTTTTGGACAGGTCCGCTCTGACCAAATTCACATCAATCAACACCGAGTCCAATTTATTAGCCAGGGTATCAAATTGCTGGTTCACAGTCGCCTTCATCTCCTCAATGGCCCCCATGACATCCAGCAGAGTCAATTCGGACGATGCGCCCGAGGCCTCCTTGGGCCGCTCAGGCGATTTATGTGATCCACTAGGGGATCCCTTTGGCTGCGCATAGCGGTCCATGTTGTTGGCCTGGGTATAAGCTCCCCTCCGGGTAGACTTGGGTTTCAGCTTGTCACCGTCCACTCTCGCCGCCATCATCAGCGACCACCAAGGTCAGCACCCTCCAGCACCCGGAGGAAGGCCAGGCGACCAATGCAGGAGATCCGGGCCACCAACTGAAATAGGCCCGTTTACAGTTCGAGAAGCAGGCCATGCACTCCGTCCTCGGCGCTGCTTACCCGAAGTCCCGACGTCAGTTTCCGCAGATCAACTCGAAACCGAAAGTGAACGCACGGGGTCCGGGGCAGGCCCAGACTGGCATGCCGCTGTTGTTCACTTCGCACCCGGGCACCTCACCAACTCGAGTTCGGGACCAAGGCCGGAGAAGGCCGCAAACTTCAGATCGCCACCAGTCCGGTTCCCGGAGTCCGATTTCGATTTGGAAAACGAGTGGCACCTTAGCGCAAGATCATAGACAAAAGCCCGTCTAGAAAACCAGGATTATGACAGGATAGACGTGGGAGGTTGCGGAGGCCCTCGGGAGCCACAAGCCTACGCGGCCATCTTGGTTGCGCGCTAGGCTCCTCCCCCCACCAATCAAGATTTAATTCTGTGGCTTGCTGGTTACACACAGACCTCTGCAGTGCATTAACTAATAGAAGTTTCATAATGTACTGCAGTGCATTTCCCACTGAGTAACTGATTTACGCTGCCCATTATTTTATATGTAGATAGCTGATGGTGAAAGACCTAAAAAACCTACAGAATATCTTGGTGCTTATTTATGAGAGGCTTGCGTCAAGCGGATCACAACTTTTTTTGACTCTCCAGTGGCGCAAGCATCTCAACCATACCTATGAGGTGGGGCAAAGCCACCCTGCATGGCTTTGGATGGCACCATAGATATGGAGCAAAACACAGCAGCCAAGCCACTGCGTTGCCTTATTCTGTGTCAAGGAGGTGTTCCATGGGCTTTGCGTGGGTTTCCTACGCAACACCCATGGATTTTGATGCTGCTCCATATTTATAAAATCACGTAAACCTGGGGCAGCTCCAAAAACAGATGCTTCTCCAGTGGAGGCGTAACAAGGATAAATGTTTTCTTTTCTCCTCGTTTTTCGTTTTTCCATGTGCTCTGCATTCTGCAGCTCACATAGAACAAGGAAAACGTCTCTCGGGATTGTTTTTGTGAAGGAAGGTGCCCCTTCCTGAACAGAAACAATCCTGCCTATGTTGGTGCTAGTTAAGTTCAACAGGAGTGTCGCCCATAGACCACGTTGTGATATGGGTAGGTATGAGAAAAAGCAACAATATCACAACTGGTATAAATACGAGAGACGGTTTAGAGAATGCATGTCAAAGAACATTGCAGAACAGAGAAAGGAAGTCTCTTAATCAGCGATTTTTTGGGAAGTGCACAAGGCATCATATATTAAAACACAATCAAGTACAGTTGTATCAGCACTGTAGGCAAGAAAATGCATACAAACAACCCAACATTGAACTTGGTGCTTGAATGTGCAAGTGACAAAGCAAGTGGCGACGCAAGTGACAATGTGTATACAGCGAAAAAAGGCGCAAAGTGGTATAATATATACAGTGAAGGATGGTTCGGATATTGCTTTCAACAAATTTTGCAATTAGTTGGTGGAACCATATTGAAAAATGCGCTGTAATGTTGCGCTGAATGGTCGACGGCGCTTCGATCCTTTAGATCAGGATCATCTTCAGGACCGGGCTGTTGATTTAAAGCGGTGCTGGTGATGTGGGAATCCACAAGGAGTGAGTAGTGCCATAAAGGTCATCTAAAGAAGGGCTGGCAAGTAGTCCATCTGCAGTAGCAAAAATTGCCTGGAAGAGCTGTAAGGAAACGTCAAAGTGCGTGGGAGAGAGTAACCGGATGTAAACCTCCGTCCTTGTTTGGATTCATTCCTCCTTCAACATATTCCCACCGGATCTTCGACCGCGATGGCTTCCCTCCGGTTATCGTGATCCACAGACACGGGATTTACACCCGGGTCTCTGAATCAAAATGTTTTGAAGACCACTGCTCTAGTCAGTCACACAAAGGCAGCTGAGGTGCACCCTACATATCCTAATGGCCCATCACCAGGTTGATGGGTCTTCCTTGCAAGAGTGGTGGGAGGAGTTGATACTTACTCCTGAATAGGGCTGTGCCTATCCCCAGGCGAAGACTGGAGCCGCCTACCCCCTGTAGAGTGTCTAGAGCCAGGGCAATAAAGGGCAGGGTCCTGTGCACTTCAAAGACCTTTCTTTGAAGTTTTCCTACTTCAAAGGCTAAAATGGTATAAGTACTGGATCTCTGACACCATACTCAAAACACTTCTGGACTGAGGGTATTCTGCCAGGAAGTGGAGCTGTTGTGCTGCCAGAAGCAACTGCCAATTTGCTGCTTGATTTGCTGTGTTGGCCTGCTGCTTCTGTCCTGAAAGTAAGATGACTGGACTTTGCTCTCTACATCCTGAATTCTAAAGTTTCTCCAAGGGTTTGATGTGAGAAGTTGGCCTGGCATATGCTGGTCACTAGTTATAGTGGCCACCTTGCACCAGTCCAATTCGACTCTTATGGTAGATAGGTTTAAGACAACCTTTTAAAGAAAGCTATCCTAGTGGTAGCTGTGGCGAGCAGCCTTCAGGCTAAGTCTCAGAGGAATGTAAAGCAGCTTGTTTTACCTTATAATCTCTTGAATTACCAAATGAAAGGACACCACACAGGTATATATATCAAATATATATGTATTTATTTCTAGACACACTCTACTAATCTCTTTATGAGATTAGAAGCCAGGAACACATTCAAATATCAACGTTTCACAATAAGTTAAGCACAAATATGGCTGCGGCCCTAAGGGCGTTCCAGACCATATACTAAAAAAGAGGTTTAGGAAAGTCGACTTGCAGAATGACAAGGCCTAGGACCTGTAGAATCGCTGGGGCTTCACTAATGCAGCAAAAGCAGGTAAGTAAAAGACCCACGGGAGATGCGTGCAGTGTGGGAACACAGCCGCAGATCCCTATTGATCACAATGGAGCAAGTCGTGGTTGGATTTTTAAAGTTTTAGGGTACTTCGAGGAAGTCTACAAGCAAGCCACTTACAAGGTAAGTAATTCGAGGGCCAACACACACTAGGGCACCGGAGTGCACGAGTTACCCAGGGAAGCCGGGTGCATAGGTGTCTTTTGGTGTCGGGTCGCGTCGCTGTTTTCTATGGAAGCCAAAGAAGATTTGATGCTTGCGAAGACTGAAGAAGTGTCCGGTGGAATCCAAGGCTGGATTCAAGATGAAGAAGACCTGAAATCAGAAGGGACCGTGTTCACAGTCACTTGCCAGTGACCCGGGGCCAGGAAGATGGATGCCCACGGATGTCGGGTGATTTCAGGTGCTTGAGGGTATTTTGACTCTTTGCCCACGAGGTCCAGGAGAGATTGATGATGACCAGCAGCTGGATTCGGAGTGTCCCACGACGTCTGCAGCTGACTGCAGTGTCCGCAACCGGATTGGAGCCAACAAGCTTTGGCAACAGCAAGTCTCATGAAAAGTGAATAAAGTCAATGGTGCAGACCAGCAAGGTCTGAGGGACTCACTCAGCGAGGGTGAGTGAGGGCAGGCCTGGAGCAACCAGGGGAGCCCTTTGGTTTGGTAAGAAAGTCTTCAGGGGACCCACAAGGGCAAGGGATCGCGAAGACGTCTTGGGAGGAAATGCCTTACAGGAGCCCACGGTCACTCGGGATGGGGTAGGCCTCTGGTTTTCGGTGCACAACCTGCTGGAGGCTTGGGCCACAAAGGTCCAGAGCACAAGTTCGTAGAACGTCGTGAAGGGGTTGCACTCGACAATAGTGCACGGTTCCCAGGTATTGCAGTTCCTCTTCACTCGTGGGGTCCACTCGCCTCAGCTCTGCTGGGGACTCACAATGGCCGTCGAGAAGTCAGGAAATCCACTTCTGGGGTTGCAGGGACTTCGGACTCCGGCGGGAGTGGGAAAGTTTGCGACCGTTGATTCAAGTTTTGGTGCCTGCCAAGCAGGGGAGTCACTCCTTGACTCCAAGGGAGATTCTTCCATCTTCCAAAGGTAGTGGAACGTCGAAGGACCAGGATTCTTCTTGTAAAGCGTAGTTCAGGGTTATCTAACTTGCAATGGCAAGGTGTACCTATCTTATATTAAAAGAAAGGGAGGGACTAGCTCTATGACCACTCCTCTAGGAGGGTCAGGGGGGTGGGTGGTTACACCCTCTTCCCTTTGTCTAGTTTTGCGCCAGATCAGGGGCTGGTAGCCCCTGAACCGGTTTGAGCTGGCATATGCACAGAGGAGCCTACTGCTCCCCCAGTGCAGGACTTCAAAGCACTCTAAGAGTGCACCCACCCAGCTCCAATACACTAAATCCTGTCTGGAAGGTGGTGACACCTCCCTGTGACAGGATGCCTATTGTTGGGCCTCCTCCACTGCGAGTTTTGGTCAGCAGCAGGAGGGCAGCCCAGTGTCTGTGCTGGTGGCATCTATTTTGTGATGCCAGGGCTCTTTCAGGTTTCTACCGTGTTTCCACAGTGGGTACACGTCTTCCCCTCTAGAAGGGTGGGATCATACTCCCACACCAGTTACTGGTGTGGGGGTATGATTCCAAGTTGTTTGACACCAAACACGACATGTTTTGATGCAGTCATTCCAAAGTTAGCATTAACCGGGAGGTTATAATGCACTTAAGAGTATATGGTTTAACCGCTTCCACAAACAGCCACAAGGAATAGACCCTGCCAGCTGCAGAGGGGCCCTGCTCAGGCAGAGGCACCCCCTCACATTGTAAACCAAGCACCCTGCCCTCAGGATTGATAGGGCCTGCTGTAGGGGTGACTGATAGGTTTATATGTGTGTGTATGGTGAGATATAGGAACCTATACCTCTGTGAGGAGTGCTAACACTACCTCACCCAGGCTGCAGTAGCAGGCCTGAGGTGTCAGATTTAGTCTGCTTCCCAGGGGTGGCATAATACATGCTTCAGCCCCTGGTAGGCCTGTAAAGTACCTATGCCCTTGGTACCTAAGGTACCATATACTAGGGGCTCATAAGGCACTACAGTAACCAATCACTAGTGCATCTAATATGCACTGCAAGTTGTTTAGAGAGAACAGAGAGACTGGGGCCCTGATTAGCAGGGACCCAGCCAGACTATAGCCAGAAACCAGTGTTAACATCAGAAAAAAAGTGGGGGCAACATAAGTGCAGATCCTACTCTCCTACATGGTGCTAATGACAGAAAGCTCTTTGTGATAAATGCAGAGGGTCGGTGTGCTTTACATTGCTCCAGTTGTTTCAGATTTTGCCTGAAAACTTCATTGAGCGAGAACCAAAAAACTCATTGATCAAATCACGTATTATTCTTGAGCTATGTCGACTACCTAATGCACTTTAAAATGCATTATTTGCTTTGTGCTTTAAAATGCAGCATTTGTTATGTTTGGTACATTTCCATGGAGAGAACCTTTAAATTGACTCTGCTTTTCTTGAAACATCCTTGGCGTAAGAATCCGCGGGTATCTAACATTTCTATGCTGGTATATGCTGCGACTGCAGCTTCGTTAATAGCTACCGATTTCTCGCCCTCTTTCTAAGAGTGAGACCAACTCTCCTGTTTATTTTTTAGTATTTAGACAACATAATCCTCTGTCTCCATTGGTGGCCAGTACTTCATACTTCGACTTAAGTTAGGTAGGTGCTATGCTACAATGTGACATAAGTCCCCTCCGGATGGTAAGTACATGAAATCGCTCTGAGGCAGCTGCATAGCATGCTTTTGCAACACGCTCCCATTTCAGGTCCCCTTCAGCAGCTTCATTGAGAGAGGGTGCGTATATGTGTAGGTCAAGTCTAGGCAGCAAGCATGCGCTATCTTCAAGACATGTTATTATCTCCTCTTTGGGCTTTTGGCACGCCCATCATTGCCATTCGTTCTTTGTTGTGCCATTCAGAAAGGCTGCCTTTACATTGGTGCATTCATTGTGATTGGTTGATTCCCAGGCGTTTTCACGAAGTAGTCCTTTTTTTGTTGGTCATTGCAACGTGCTCACCCTTCCTCCTGGCACAGCGCGTGATGGCCCCTCTTTCCGTCTGTGCATCGCAGCATCAGAGTTCTTTCTCGTTGAGCATCTGTTTGTTCTGGCTCATGTTCAGCTGTGAGTTGTATTCCATGCACCTGCACCTCGAGAACCGTCTTCAGAGCAGCTCCCATTGGAAACAACATGGCTATCAAGCAGACTCCATATGGTGCGGTTTCTTTTGCAGTAAAAAGGGTGCAAGCCTTTCATCGTGTTGCATTTGACACAGTTTGTGAGACACAAGGCGGCGGTCTGTTAGTTGGTTATTCATTGACTTGAGTGTATGGCGCTGTTAGATTTGGGGGTCTCTAGTTGGCAGAGGTAGGTACCTTTGACAAATAGGGACCCTTGCGTCTAGTCAGGGTAAGGGGGTACACTCCTAAAATAACCCCTGCTCACCTCCTTGGTAGCTTGGCACGAGCAGACAGGCTTATCTCAGAGGCAGTGTGTACAGCATTTGTGAACACATACAGTAACCAAGTGACAACACTAAAAATGGACACCACACAAGTTTTATATAAAAAATAAGTAATCTTTATATAGACTTATCACAAGACCACAAACGACAAAAATCCACAATGCTGTACTTAAAATGGTAGAATTAGCTTAGTTCTCTTGAGATGGTAAATGCAACACTCAGAGTTCAATGTACCTTAAGATGCGTAACACAAGACAACAAAAGTGTTGCAAGGACGGTGATGCGTTGAAGATTTGGTGCAAAGAAACAAAGATGGTGCTTTCTTCTTGATGCGACACGCTTCCCGGTGATACGGCAGCATCTGCTGCGACGTCGATCCTCTTCCGCGGCGATGCGAGATGTTTCCACACGATGCGAGCCGCGACAGGCCCTGCGATACACTTCCCTGTGATGCAGCGGCATCTACTGTGATGTCGATCCTCTCCCCTGGCAAGGCGAGTTGCTTCCACAATGATGCGAGCCGCGACAGGCCCTGTGACACTCTTCCCAGTGATGCGGCGGCGTCTGCTGCGACGCCGATCCTCTTCTCAGGCGATGAGTCGCGACAGGCCCTGCGACACGCTTCCCAGTGATGCGGCAGCGTCTGCTGCAACGTCGATCCTCTCCCCTGGTGATGCGAGGCGATTCGGTGGACCTGCGATGACTCACGATTCTTCTGCGACACGCTTCCCGGTGATGGGGCGGCGTCTGCTGCGACGTCGATCCTCTTCTCTGGCGATGCAAGGCGCTTCGTGTTGTGAAGCGGCAGCGGTAGTTCGGCGACACACTTCTTGCTCGTGAGTCGTGCTTTCAGCTCCTTGCGACACGCAGTCCCTCAGAAAGCCTCGCAAAACAGCAGCCACTTTCAAAGAACTCTTGGGGAGCTGGTGGGTGAAGTCTGTTGTCCCTGAGACTTCAGCAGGAGGCAAGCTCTTTTCTCAATCCCTTGGAGATCCTTCACAAGTTGAATAAAATACACAAAAAGCCTCTTCTCGTCTCTTTGGCAGTCAGGCAACCACTGCAGGCCAATCCCTCAAGTTTAGGGATAGTCTCTCCTCAGTCTCTCTGGTTCCACTCCTCAGCAAAGGTTTCTTCTTGTTTCCCAAAGGGATCTAAAGTTCTTCGGTTTGGATACAAATATTTATACCTAGTTTCTCTTTGTTCTCTGAAGGCAGAGAGGCCTTTGCCTAGTCCAAACCAGTTCTGGTCAGTCCTGGAGCACTTTGTTGACAAGACTCCTTCTTCCCTTTCAGAGTGCAGGGGAGAGACATCAGATGCACCACAGGAGGTGGAGCCAGCATTGTGGAGGGAAGGCACAGCCCTATTCAGGTCCGAAGTGCAACTCCTCCCACCCATCTAAATGTAGATCTCTCTATTCAGCCCTGCGTTGACTCACTCTGTCTCATGGAATCCCCCAGCCCCTGTCACTCAAACTCCAGACAAGGAATACACAGCCTAGCAGAGGCAGGTTTGGATGGTTAGACAAGAAAATACCTACTTTCTAAAAGTGGTATTTTCAAATACAGAATGTTAAAACCAACTTCACTAAAAGATGTATTTTATCATTTCGAGTTCAGGCATACTAAACTAGAATTTCTACCATGTTCCCTGAGTCAGTTAGGATTATAAAATGTAATGCTCTCCTCCTTGGTAGCTTGGCACGAGCAGACAGGCTTATCTCAGAGGCAGTGTGTACAGCATTTGTGAACACATACAGTAACCAAGTGACAACACTACAGATGGACACCACACAAGTTTTATATCAAAAATAAGTATTCTTTATATAGACTTATCACAAGACCACAGACGACAAAAATCCACAATGCTGTACTTAAAATGGTAGAATTAGCTTAGTTCTCCTAAGATGGGAAATGCGACACTCAGAGTTCAATGTACCTTAAGATGCGTAACGCAAGACAACGAAAGTGTTGCAAGGACGGTGATGCGTTGAAGATCTGGTGCAAAGAAACAAAGATGGCGCTTTCTTCTTGATGCCACACGCTTCCCGGTGATGTGGCTGCGTCTGCTGCAACGTTGATCCTCTCCCCTGGCAATGCGAGTTGCTTCCACAACGATGCGAGCCGCGACAGGCCCTGCGACACTGTTCCCGGTGATGCGGCGGCGTCTGCTGCGACGTCGATCCTCTTCTCCGCCGATGAGTCACGACAGGCCCTGTGACACGCTTCCCGGAGATGCGGCGGCATCTGATGCAACGTCGATCCTCTGCTCCGGCGATGAGCAGTGACAGGGCCTGCGAAACGCTTCTCAGTGATGCGGCAGCGTCTGCTGTGACATCGATCCTCTCCCCAGGCGATGCGAGGCGCTTCCATGGACCTGCGATTCTTCTGCGACATGCTTCCCGGTGCTGCGACGTCGATCCTCTTCTCCGGCGATCCGAGGCGCTTCGTGTTGTGAAGCGGCAGCGGTAGTTCGGCGACATGCTTCTTACATATGAGTCGCGCTTCCAGCTCCTTGCAACACTCAGTCCCTCAGAAAGCCTCGTAAAACAGCAAGCACTTCCAAAGCACTCTTGGGGAGATGGTGGGTGAAGTCTGTTGTCCCTGAGACTTCAGCAGGAGGCAAGCTCTTTTCTCAAGCCTAGTCTCGCCTCAGTCTCTCTGGTTCCACTCCTCAGCAAAGGTTTCTTCTTGTTTCCCACAGTGATCTAAAGTTCTTGGGTTTGGGTCCCAATATTCATACCCAGTTTCTCTTTGTTCTCTGAAGGCAGAGAGGACTTTGCATAGTCCAAACCAGTTCTGGTCAGTCCTAGAGCACTTTGTTGACAAGACTCCTTCTTTCCTTTCAGAGTGCAGGGCAGAAAAATCAGACGCACCATAGGAGGTGGAGCCAGCATTGTGGAGGGAAGGCACAGCCCTATTCAGGTCCCAAGTGCAACTCCTCCCACCCATCTGGATGCAGATCTCTCTATTCCGCCCTGTGCTGACTCACCCTGTCTCCTGGAATCCCCCAGCCCCTGTCACTCAAACTCCAGACAAGGAATACACAGCCTAGAAGAGGCAGGTCTGGATGGTTAGACAAGAAAATATCTACTTTCTAAATGTGGTATTTTCAAACACAGAATTTTAAAACCAACTTCACTAAAAGATGCATTTTCCATTCTGAGTTCAGGCATACTAAACTCGAATTTCTACCATGTTCCCTGAGTCAGTTAGGATTATAAGATGTAATAATCAAACTGCCCATTCTGGCCTATGGGGAACACATAGCCTTGCAATAGTGAAAAACGAAAATGGCTGTAATTCACTTTTAGGACACGCCACACACACTAGGACATGTCCTACCTTATACTTACAATGCACCCTGCCCTTGGGCCTACCATAGGGGTGTCTGATATGAAGAAAAGGGAAAGTTTAGGGCCTGGCAAGTGGGTGCACTTGGCCAGTCAGCATGGCAGTACCAGACTGCACACAGGCTCTGCAATGGCAAGCCTTAGACACACTTTTACAGGCTGCTACTGTGGGTGGCACAACCAGTGCTGCAATCCCACTAGAAGCATTTGTATTGCCAGCCCTGGACACTCCTGGTGCACTGTACTAGGGTCTGACCGGTAAACCAAACCAGCCAATCATAGAATCTCTAATCCATACATCAATTTACAATAGGGAGCACTTGTACTGTGGCACTGGATAGCAGTGGCACAGTGCCCAAAGCATCTAACACCAGCAAAAACACATGAGGCAACAGCAAAAAATGGAAGGGAGACCCACGCCAAGGTGCCAGGTCTAACATGTGTCCCCTCCAGCTGAAATGTGGGGAGAACTACCCTACCTCCTGGGAGTTCAAATCACTAGGGCAGAAAAATCTGGACAGACCATCAGCATTGGCGTGCTCTGTGCCAGGGCGATGTTCCACCGTGAAATCCATCCCCTAGGGAAATGGACCACCTCAACAGCTTTGGGTTCTCACCCCTCATCTGCATCACCCATCTGAGGAGCCTGTGGTCTGTCTGAACCCGGGAGTGAGTCCCAAACAGGTATAGTCTCAGCTTCTTCAGTGCCCAGACCACAGCAAATGCCTCACGCTCAATAGCACTCCACCTCTGTTCCCGTGGAAGTAATCACCTACTGATGAAGGCTACGGGTTGATCTAGGCCCACGTCATTCATCTGTGACAAAACAGCCCCCACACCATGCTCTGAAGCGTCTGTTTGTACTATGAACTCTCTGGAGAAGTTGGGTGCCAGGAGCACGGGTGCCGTTCACATAGCACTTTTCAGGGCCTCAAAAGCTTTCTGACGGGTGTCAATCCAAATCACTTTCTTGGGCTCCTTCCTGGAAGTCAGCGCTGTCAAGGGTGCAACAATGCTGCCATAACCCTTGACAAACCTCCTGTAATACCCAGTGAGTCCTAAAAAGGCTCTCACCTCTGTCTGGGTTTTGGGGGGTTCCCAAGTCAGGGTGGTTTCAATCTTGGGCTGTAGGGGCGCCACCTGGCCGCTCCCTACCTGGTGTCCCAAGTACACCTCGGAACCCTGCCCGATCTGGCACTTGCTTGCCTTGATCATGAGGCCTGCCCTCCGCAGCGCCATCAACACTTCCCAGAGGTGGCGCAGATGTTCTTCCCAACTGGCGCTGAACACTGCAATGTCATCCAGGTAGGCGGCACTGAACTCTTCCAGCCAACACCTGGTTGACCAACCTCTGAAAGGTGGCAGGGGCATTCTTCATCCCAAAGGGCATCACCCGGAACTGGTAGTGCCCATCTGGTGTGGAGAATGCTGACCTCTCTCTTGCCCCATCAGTCAAGGCGATCTGCCAGTACCCAGACGTTAAGTCAAATGTGCTGAATTACCGTGCAGCTCCTAGCCAATCTATGAGCTCATCAGCTCTGGGGATGGGGTGCGCGTCAGTCCTCGTGACTGAATTGAGCCCTCGGTAGTCCACACAGAACCGGAGATCTGGCGTGGCACCCGGTGCGGCAGCCTTTGGGACCAAGACCACTGGGCTGGCCCAAGGAGTGTTAGAAGGCTCAATCACCCATAACGTAAGCATTTTGGAGACCTCCTCCTTAATGCAAGCTCTCACCCTGTCAGTCACCCTGTAAGTTTTGTGCTTCACAGGAGTACTATCTCCAGTGTCCACATCATGGATGCACCAATCAGTGACACTGGGGACCAGGGAGAACAGATCAGAAAACTGTCCCAGCAACTGGCGGCAGTCATTCTGTTGCTCAGGGGTCAGGGTGGAAGAGAGGTTTACACCATCCACTGACCCATCTTGCTCTGTGGCCGACAGCAGGTCAGAGAAAGGCTCAGTCTCCTCCATTCCAGCATCTGTCGCTAAGAGCATGCCCACTTCGGACCTCTCCAAGTGGGGCTTCAGGCGGTTGACATGCAGGACCCGCAAGGGGTTCCTGGGAGACCGCAAGTCCACCAAGTAGGTAACTGGACTCTTGCGCTCCACCACCTCAAATGGTCTGGTCCACTTATCCTGGAGCGCACAAGGCTTAACGGGGGCCAAGACCCACACTTTCTGACCACGCTGAAACTCCACCATAGTGGCATTCTGGTCATACCACCGCTTCATCTCCTCCTGGCTGGCTTCCAGCTTCGCCTTAGCGAGTTGCCTGAAATGCTTAGTCTGGTTCCTGAAGGCCAGCATGTAGCTATATACATCCCGGGGAGGTTTCCTGGGAGATTGCTCCCCGCCTTCCTTGACCAGTCATAGAGGTCCTCTTACGGGGTGGCCATAGAGAAGCTCAAAGGTACTGAACCCTAGAGATTTCTGTGGCACCTCACGGTAAGCAAAGAGCAGGCATGGTAAGAGGACATCCCACTTATGCCTCATAGGTTCCTCAAGACCCATAATCATGCCTTTTAGTGTTCGGTTGAACCTTTCAACCAACCAATTTCCTTGGGGGTGGTAAGGAGTGGTGAACTTGTAGGTTACCCCACACTCCTGCCACAGAGACTTCATATACTTAGAAATGAAGCTGGTACCTCGGTCAGACACCATCTCTCTAAGGAATCCTGCTCGTGAGAAAATTCCCATCAGTGCTCGTCCCACCACGGGTGAAGTACTGGGTTTTTCAGAACCAACCCAGCGGTGCCAGGGGACACACCCGAAGACTTCGAGTTCTTCCTGTTTCAGACTACAGAAACACAGAGTCTTCTAGGTGAAGTCAAAGATCGTATTTTTTGGCTGCAGACCAATCACAGGTATCCGAGAAGTACAACACAATGTATGTTCTCAGGAGACTGCTCCCGAACCAAAAACCAGTCTTTACTTATATACACAAAATTACACTCTGGGCAACACCGCCCCTCTTTTACTAGTGGTCATTCACATATTTCCGCTTCAAAGAAACAGTAAAGTCATGATGATAATCCCACATTTCAGCTCGTTCAGATCACAAGTATTTACCCAGCGAGGCTCAGAACACTCATCGGATATCAGCAGCCCCCACATAATTCGGCACCTCCTCCTCGTAAAGTAGGCCATAAAGTAGGAAACAGAGTCAGGTGTGAAGGAGATTAGTCCAGGTTCGTGTGGGAAGAACGACTTTTTGATGTGTCAAGCCCTGATGCTAATCCCATTTGGCCGCAGTAAAAGGGACCGGCCGGACATGAATGACCTCGAGCATTGGAGTCAGTTTGCACAGGTCACAAAGAAGTCACCAGAAGGTGTACGTGTCCTTTAGGCCTAAGCATGGCCTTAATGCACAGCCTATGTGAGGGCAACAAAAAGAATGGCTGCCGCTCTAAAATGGAACCCGAGGGTACGATACAAGTATCGTGTACACGGTGAATTCATCGGTGAAACATGACGAAAACACTCATGCATACCGCGTTACTCATTTGCGGTTCGCTGTTACCAAAATCGGCATGGTGGGACCCTGCCGCCGACATGGTACCACAGACCCTCCTTTTGCCCTTACATAGGCAATAACTATACTAATCTGAGTCCAGGTCTATGTTCATAAAGTCATGGAGATGTTGCTGTAGCATCATCCTATTGCTTAGCTCGTCCCTTGATACAGGTCTCCTTACACATGGTGTAACACAGAGGCTGCATATTACAGGAGCACACTGTATACATAAACAGAACAGGAAAAGAATGGCTAAGATCATCTCAGTGACTACTAGAATCTTCCATCCCCAAGCTGATATCAGTCCCCAGAACCACCCCATCATCGACCAATCTCCTTTGTCCACGTGAATGGATTCAGAAATCTTATGCAGTTTGGAGATGGCTTGATAGACTGTCGGAGCGTTATCTGGTATGAAAATACAGCAGCTGGATTGGACGACCTTACATACCCCACCACGGTCTGCAAGTATTACATCTAGAACCATACGGTTCTGCAACGTCATAAGGCGATCCGCTTGGAGCTCAGCTGTCAAGTTACCAAGGGCACCAGCTGTTACATTAACAGTGGTTTCCACTACACGAGTCAGTTGTCTCAGGTTCCTACTATTGACCATTGGTCCCCAAAACGGCAGGAAACCCAAAAAGAAGTCTCCTGCTTCCTGACCGGCAGTATCCTCCTTACTAACAACGCCTCTCACAACTCTGGTCTTGTGATAATCAGATGCGGCGGTAAATGTCGGCGGTAGCAAATTTGCAACATAACACGTGCCCGAGAAATCAGGGGGCAACCATGTATATGCTCGATCATTACAAACAAAGTATGTACCCTTGGCAGCCAAAAACGCAGGGGAAAACTGTGATGGGAAAGTGTACGTTTCAGTACAGTCACTCTTCCCTAGTTGAGCTCTTGGATTCTGACCATTGCCTTGTAAACAGAACCGACCTATGTGGTGTACGACCCAAATTGGGGATGAACTTTTACGCTGTTTCTCGCCCAGACTAATGCTATACCCCGTCGCGTTCCAACCTACATAAGCTCGCAACTCATCCTTGGGAATAGATGAAAATGCATCGATATCTCTGCTCATATCAGCAACTCCTTCCATCAAGGCCTTATTGTTCGTGCTAGGTCTAGTGGAACGCGGTGGTCGCGGGGAGTAGGTTTCAAGCGCAAAAAGAAACATAGTCTGGAATGCCCATGATGACCCATTATAGCTAAACGGTAGCACTAGATATGGGATACCCTTATGAATGGTATGCGGCATCAAACCACACACCCAGCAATTTGTTGTATTCATAACTAGTTGGTATTGGTGCAGAAGTTGAATAAACGAATTGTTTACGAACTCAGAACGTCTAGCTTGTTCGTGTTCAGGCAGAGGGTGGAAAGAGTGTGAGGAAACAGTAGGAGGAGGTATGGGCTGTATAGTGGGTGCAAACGGCACTTGAAAAGACAATAATACATAACCTACAGAAAACATCATCATGCTAAATAGGACAAACAGGCATAATATTAGAAAACGTTTGCTATTCATTACTTTACATATTCTGCTCTTAAAGTTCATTTCCTCAGCAGGTCTCTTCATCTTGAAAAACTCCATCCTATAATCATGCTGTTCGCGGCGGATGGGTGTCTTCTGCTCAGGAGTACACTTGTCAGTCCAGAGAACGCCCTAGACCAACCAGAACTGTTGACCTAACGTCTCCGGCTTGTACCCCAAAGTCTTGGCACCGCGACCCTACAGCTGAACCCGGATGGTGGTTCGAAAAAGCAAAAATAAGAAAGTCTTTCAAATGGAAGAGAGAGCTGCACTTCTAAATTTTTTTTAAAAAATAGCAGGGGAAAGAAAAATAATTTTATTTGTCCATAGTTCTCGGCCTCAGATTGTAGCGACTTCTTGTAGGTACTGTTTGATCTTGAAAAAAAGTTCAGGCTCTATGGTGTCCAATCGATTTGATGGCGGCACAGCTTTCTGCAGAATGTCGTCGTTCTCGTGTTCTGAAATTGCTCCTTTTACACGTGTATCGCTAAATGGCACGAAACGGGGCACAGTGTCAGTCTCAGAATCAGCGATACCCTCCTGGACCCACCGGTCATACGGCAGAGGCAAAGGAACTCTTTTACAATGTACACCGTGAATCCAGTTCTTTTTCCCTTTCACTCGAACCGCTGATCTTGTTGAGATAAGGACTAGATGAGGGCCAGTCCAGCGGGGCTCATCATTTTTCGTTCTTTTGAAATTTCTGATCAGCACCCACGAACCAGGATTGATAGGATGTCCTGGAGCTTCAGAGGCCCGAGGCAGAGTATCTTGGACCTGTTGGTGTAAGACACGCAATTTAGCCGGCAATTCATACAGGTAATCAAGCAGTGCTGGATGTTCGATCTCACTGAATTTTGTCGGCCTTGGCACTCTCCATATATTGGCCGGACGGCCAAACACGATTTCATACGGACTAAGTCCCACTCGTGAATGCACAGTCATTCTTGTTGATAGGAGTGCTAAGGGTAGCGCGTCAGGCCATTTGAGACCAGAACTCGCTTGGATCTTGGCCAATTTGAGCTTCAATGTGCCATTATAGCACTCTACTAGTCCAGCTGATTGGGGGTGATTTGCAGCGTGGAATTTTTGCTTAATGCCTAATCCCTCACATACATTCTTCATCACTCGTCCCACAAATTCACTCCCATTATCACTCCAGACCATTCTCGGCATTCCAAACCTAGGGAAGAATTCTTTGACAAGGGCTTTAGCGGTGGATAACGCAGTATTGTCTTTTAGGGGATAAGCTTCTATCCACTTTGAAAAAGCGCAAACAACAACGAGTACATATTTCAAATTGTTGCACCTTTCCATGTGGATGAAATCTAGCTGCAAAACCTCGAACGGATACGTTGGAGGCGCAAAATGACCAGCTGGAGTTGGGGTTCCCCTACCAGGATTGTATTTCAAACATACCATGCAATTTTTGACCACATTCTCTGCACACTTGGGAATTCCAGCATTCTGCCATACTGGAGCTAACAACTTACAAATCCCTTTCGCACTGATATGTGCCATTCCATGTGCCATTGTAACCACTGGAAGTACATATGCATCAGGTAACAACCATCGCCGGTGCTCTGACAAATCAACCCAACAACCATTTTCATCCAATCTACCCTTACTTCCTCTCCACATTCTCAATTCTCTTTCTGTGGCTTCAGCTTGAAGGGACTTCACACTCTCTATCGTGTCTTCACACATTCCAACATCACCAACCCATCTTGCAGGGCCTGCAACATACATTCGATTTGTCACATCTTTTGCTGTTTCTTTTGTGATTTCGTCAGCAAATGCATTACCACGACCAACATCATCAATAACCTTCTTGTGTGCACTGCATTTCACAATCGCGACTTGTAGTGGTAGGGTCAGTGATTCTAGGAGATCATTCACCAACTGACCATTCTGAATCTTAGTTCCATGCGAAGTCAGGAACCCACGTTCTTTCCACAGGCGCCCAAAACTATGGGCCACGCCAAAAGCATACTGACTGTCAGAATATATATTCACTTTCATTCCTTTCGACAACACACATGCTCTTGTAAGTGCAATTAATTCTGCTGCTTGAGCCGAATTATGTGGTATACGTGCAGTTTCAACAATCGTGTGCAAAGTCGTGACAGCATATGCAGCAGTCATATCACCATTCGGAAGCTTGAAGCACGAACCATCCACCCATAAGGTACCATCACACTCAACCAGGAGAGTATCTTTAAGATCCACTCTCCCTTTTGTTTCTTCTTCTGTTCTGAACCGACAATCATGCTGTTCAATCTCATCTGGGTCTACTGAAATCGGTAATAATGTAGCTGGATTCAACGTGTTGCACCTCTTTATGTGTACATGACTCGCTAGCAGTGTCAACTCATAACCTGACAATCGAGCACTAGTTAAGTGCTGTGTCTTGGTCCTATTTAACAATGTGTCCACTGCATATGGAACCATTACGATCAATGTGTTATTCATTACTAACCCAGCAGACTGTCGAATAGACACAGCTGCTGCCGCTGTAGCTCTCAAACAACTTGGCAATGCCTTAGCTACTGGATCCAAAGTCGACTAAAAATATGCGCATGGACGCTGTCTGTCTCCAAAAGACTGTGTCAACACTGACAACGCACAACCATCTTTCTCGTGAACATACAATGTAAAAGGTTTACTGTAGTCGGGGGTACCCATCACAGGAGCTGAACATAATGCCTTACGCAATTCCGAAAAACTTTTCTGACACTCTTCAGACCATGGGACGGGATTCGGTGTATCTTTGCATGTTAATGCTATCAAAGGTTTTGCCAACAAAGAAAAATTTGGGATCCACTGCCTACAGTATGAAGTAATACCTAAGAAAGCACGCACTTCTCTTTGTGTTCTTGGCACACTCAATTGTGCAATGGCCTGAATTCTCTCTGGGGTCAGTTTCCTTCCCTCCTTCGATAAGAGATGACCTAAGTAGGTCACTTCTTGTCGACAATATTGCAGTTTTGAGAGAGACACTTTGTGATGAAAAGCAGACAAATGACGCAACAATGACAATGTAGCTTCTTTACAAATCTCCTCAGTATCCGCGGCGATTAGTAAATCGTCAACATACTGAATAAGGGTGGCACCACTAGGTAAGACAATTGCATCAAGCTGCGCTTTTAAAGCCTGACTGTATATTGATGGACTTTCACAGTAGCCCTGTGGAGCGCGTTTAAAGCGGAAGCTGCGACCTCCTAAACTGAAGCCAAAAACATCCCTGCTTTCCTCTGCAATCGGGATGCTAAAGAAAGCATTCTTTAAATCAATTACTGAGAACCAAGCAGCGGAAGCTGGGATCATAGTTAACAAGGCAGTTATATCAGGGACAACTGGAAACTGTGGCACAACTATCTTATTTACCTCTCTAAGATCGATCACAAACCTGTAAACAGGTGGCTGAGAAGGGTCAGTACGTTTTAAAACAGGCAAAACCGGACTATTGCAAACGTTGCCTCTTGTCTCTTAAATTACATCCTTTTCAATCAAATCATAGATGATCGCTAACAATGCCTTCTCACCTTCATTAGATATCTTGTACTGAGGAATGCGTGGCAATTTAACATTGGCTTTCAAGGTAACCACATATGGCGGTATTTCCAAGAGACCCACATCGTTAGGGCCAGTAGCCCAAATGTTATCCGGAAGAGACGACAATTCAGCTGGCAGTTTATTCTTCGACAAATACATGGGAGAAATCACTTCCTTTCCTAGTGTACGTTGTACTCCCGAGGGGGAACAATATAATGTCGCATGCAATCTCTTTAACAAATCCAATCCTAACAGGTTTTCACCACATCCTGTCGTTAGGATAAGGGGTGCGCTCAGCTCACAAGGTCCAACAGAAAGGGTCATAGGACTAGAGATCGGGTTCCTAACCGGGGCGCCAGAAAAACCTACTGAAACATTCATTTCGCCAGACAAAGGTGCGCCAGGGAGTTTTGAGTGCATAATTGAACTTTTTGCAGCACCAGTATCCAACAGAAAGGGCTCTGTCACACCCGCTGTAGTCACCTTAACATACGGTCCACTCTGAGCCATTGGTACCGAAACAACTCCCTCTCTTTGTCTACGGCTGTCCTAGTAATCATTACCTTCTGAATTTCCATTCTCTGCATAATAGTCATTATTATAGTACTGAGTTGTTCTACCAGGTACGTTGGCCTGCTGATCAAAACTGTTCATCGTATTTTGAGGTGGAAGAGGACGCGCGTTCTGGGGAACATTCCCACGTCCTCTACCTCTAGGAGCTTGCTGACCACCTCTACCTCTCGTGCCATAAGCATTATTTGTGCGCTGCAACAATATAGGACAACTATACTTAAAATGACCTTTTTCTTTACAATATAAACATTGATTGGGACCTACAGGAACACGCGGTTGTGAATACTCGAACCTTTGCATGTTTCTCTGAAACTGCTGAGGTTGCTGATAGTTACCCTGGCCTTGCTTATAGTTATTCTGATCTCCACGCGGAGGGCAAGCCTGCTGTGAAAGAACCTTCGTCTTTAACTCTTTTGTTTTCTTGTCTGCTCTATCCTTCTCATCTTTATCCCTATTTTCGTAATACTGTGCAGTAGCCAGTATCTGCGCTGATGAGGAAACAGCCCAAGAACTCTCTGAATCTTTTAATTTCTTACACAACTCGGGAAGCAAATTATGCACAAATATATCAACAAACAACCGTTGGCCACCTTCTGTACTCATGTCTTGACCACTGTGGTCGATAAATGTCTCTTCAAATCTGGTGAAGAAATCAGACACTGTTTCATCTTTCTTTTGTTTGCATGCGGATAATTTATCCCAATTCACACGCATCGCGGGCATTAAAGTCTTCATGTAGTTAATAATTCTACCAGGGAGTTCTGCTACTAAGGGCTCAGGTTTTGCACCACCAACTTGTGCAGTGTCTGTAGCAATGATATTAGCCCATGTGTCACCTAGTTCTGCAGCATGATCTGCATTCACTCCCCATAAAGGCTGCGGAACAACATTCCCGAATAACATATCTATGTCAGCTAGGTTCATTACACACGATTCTGCAGTCTGTGATAACTCCTTATAATATCCTGCAGGGTTTTTACGGGGGTCAGGCAATGTCTGCTTAAGCGCTAAAACTTCTGATCGCTTCCAGGGAACATGTACCCAAACACGCTGAAAATATGGCTGAACAGGTGGGTTAGCATTCGCGTCACCAGGTCTCCAAACTGGAGGAACCTCACGCATCGGGTATTGGCGCGCTTTTACCTGTTTCCCTACAGGGAATTCCTGTTCAAACAACGACTGATGACAATCCCCATTCCTGAAAGACAGCAATGTCGCAACTGCTTTCTCAACATCAGAACCCACAATCGCGCCTTTTCCAAATTCAAACCTTACTTGACACAACTCCTGCGGGCCTAAGTCTAAACCATGATCTTCCAATTCCTCACAGAGGAATTCACACATTTTCTCAAAGACGTATCTTTGTTGTGGTGCTTCCCATTGATGAAAAACATTCACAACAGACTCTACATCATATCTAGAAGGATAAGCAATCCATCTACGTGCCATGCGGTCCAGTTCTTCTTTCTCTCTCGGACCAGGTATTTGACTACGTAACTGCTTACGTTGTGGACCAGGGGTCGTACTAGATGGCCCAAAGAGAGGTGATATAAGGCTAGTGACCACACTAGCTATCCGTTGTCGTGCAGAAAGAGAAGGTGAGGCAAGAACAGGGGGAAAGTCAGAGGGAAGAAGAACGGGTGCAGATACAGGTACAGGGGTCGTATCAGGAAGAGTGCCAAAGGAGGCCGCTGATGTACTAGGTAAAGTTGCAGGGAGCGCAGAAGAGATAGGCAGCGAAATCGGCGGCCCTTGAGGGGGCTGCGCCGTAGGCATAGGAGCCGGCTGAGGAAGAGCTGGCGGCTGCGGGAAAGCTTGCGGCGCATTAGCTGGAAGCTGTACATTTAAGGGTTGCGGGGGCGCTGTAGCACTCTGCACATACGGGGGTGGCGAACTCAGCAAATGTGACATTAGGGGATCTTTCTCCTTCTCTTTTGACGTGTCTTGCTGAAGGGGCGGCAAAGCTGGGTAACATTTATCAATCACTAACTCACATTGCCTACGCAACTGCTCATTCATTTGCTCGTCCTCATTATCTTTAAACTGCGAAGCTGCTTACATTATCGACATACCTTTCTCTCTTTTATTTTTCTTTGCTAATTTAATTTCTTTCTGTTTGGCTTCCTTTCGCCATAGGCGGAAAGAATCAAACCTCGCCGGCCGGGCTTTCTTTTTAAATAATTTAACTTCTAAGTTATCTAGGACCTCTGTGTCAAAACTACCATTTTGGGGCCATTTTAAAACACCATCCTTCCTGGTGTATCGGATCCATACTTCATTATACGCAATGGGGCCCACGCCATGTTTTACATAAAGCTCATAAGTTGGAGTTCCAATTGGAGGAACCGGACACGAATCCTCTAATCGGGAGTCCCTATTACAACCCAAACAAAACAAATTTCCAAATATACTAGAACCAGGCATCGTCGCTCACTAGTCTAGTTTCAAACTTCAAAGGATTATCGAATACGATAGTCTCGTGAATACACGAGTCCTTCGGCTTTGGCACTTGCAAGTTCCAAATCAAAGCGATCCCAAAAGGGATACCAAACTAAGAACCAAACCAAGAAACTGGGAGACGCTCCACTTATACTTAACTGAGGTATCGATGACGTCACCAGAAGACTCGTTAAATCGTTTCGCTTTACCAAAATCATCAAGGGTCCAAAACGGGGCGATAGTCAGGGCAGCAGTCCTTTGTAGCCGTCGGGACGCGGAGAATCTCGCAGTAAAGACTTTCGGACCACGTCGACATGCAGGGGTCGATGAAGTGGCGGTCTTCCTCCAGAATTTTCACACAAAGCTCCTCACGAACCTCTGGCTTGGACCGGTACCGCTGAAATCGCCCCACATTGGGCACCAACTGAAGTACTGGGTTTTTCAGAACCAACCCAGCGGTGCCAGGAGACACACCCGAAGACTTCGAGTTCTTCCTGTTTCAGACTACAGAAACGCAGAGTCTTCTAGGTGAAGTCAAAGATCGTATTTATTGGCTGCAGACCAATCACAGGTATCTGAGAAGTACAACACGATGTATGTTCTCAGGAGACTGCTCCCGAACCAAAAACCAGTCTTTACTTATATACACAAAATTACGCTCTGGGCAACACCGCCCCTCTTTTACTAGTGGTCATTCACATATTTCCACTTCAAAGAAACAGTAAAGTCATGATGATAATCCCACATTTCAGCTCGTTCAGATCACAAGTATTTACCCAGCGAGGCTCAGAACACTCATCGGATATCAGCAGCCCCCACATAATTCGGCACCTCCTCCTCGTAAAGTAGGCCATAAAGTAGGAAACAGAGTCAGGTGTGAAGGAGATTAGTCCGGGTTCGTGTGGGAAGAACGACTTTATGATGTGTCAAGCCCTGATGCTAATCCCATTTGGCCGCAGTAAAAGGGACCGGCCGGACATGAATGACCTCGAGCATTGGAGTCAGTTTGCACAGGTCACAAAGAAGTCACCAGAAGGTGTAAGTGTCCTTTAGGCCTAAGCATGGCCTTAATGCACAGCCTATGTGAGGGCAACAAAAAGAATGGCTGCAGCTCTAAAATGGAACCCGAGGGTACGATACAAGTATCGTATACACGGTGAATTCATCGGTGAAACATGACGAAAACACTCATGCATACCGCGTTACTCATTTGCGGTTCGCTGTTACCAAAATCGGCATGGTGGGACCCTGCCGCCGACATGGTTCCGAAATTTACAGTACCACACGGGGCCGTCACTGTCCTCAGAGGTATGGCTTCCATGTACCGGGTGGCATGGTCCACCAAGACCAGGATGAACCTGTTGCCCATGGCTGTCTTGGGGCCCAGTGGTCCCACAATGTCAATACCCACCCGTTCAAAGGGGGTGCTGACCACAGGGAACTGGTGGAGAGGAGCCTTTTGCTTCCTCCCACTCTTCCCACTTGCCTGGCAAGTCTGACATGTCCTGCAATGAGTGTCTGAACTCTTGCGCATTTGGGGCCAATAAAAGTGGGTGACAAGCCTCTCAAAGGTCTTGTCCTGCCCCAAATGTCCTGCCAATGGCACATCATGAGCCAGCCCCAGTAGGAAGGCTCTGAAGCGCTGGGGTACCACCAGCACACGGGCTGACCCAGGCTCAGCAATCTTAGGCTCAGAATACAGGAGACCATTCTCCCAGTAGATCCAATGTGATCCAGACTGATCACCTGCTGCCTGGTTTGCAGCTTGCTGCCGCAAACCCACAAGAGAAGGGCACTTGTTCTGCTCCTCACAGAACTCCTCCCTGGAGGGTCCTCCTTCTTGCTGTCAATGGGTCAGCTCAGGCATGTCCCTCAGTTTAGCTACCTGTTCCCCTGTAGGCTCCAGGGTATCCCCCTCAGGGTCTACCTCCTCCTGGACCGTGGGAACTTCAGGGGACGGTTTCCCGCACCCCCGCCTCTTCTCTCTAAGGCAGGCACCTGGGCCCCCCTCTCAGGTTCCAGGTCCCCTTCAGAACCCCTACTGGCTGCCATGGACTGTGTGGTGACATGCCCAGTCAGGCAGACCCAACATCTCCAAGTGAGCACTCCGCTCCACCTCCTTCCAAGGTGAGCTCTCCAAATTATTCCCTAACAAACAGTCAACAGGCATGGCGGGCCTCACAGCTACCTGAAGAGTACCAGAGACCCCCCCCCCCACTCAAAGGGAACCTGAGCCACCTGTCAGCGGCAACACCTGGATAGAATGCATTGGGGACAACCTGCTCTTGAGATACCAGGTGACACTTGCCAGCTGTCACACTGGCTCCTGTATCTCTAAGAGCCTCCACTCTATGGCCATTGATGGTCACCCACTGCCTGTATTTCTTAGTGTTGTCAGGCAGTTGGGTCCTGGGGACCACCTCACAGTCTCCTAAAGAGACAAGGGCCATCTCTGCGGGACCCCACCCACCTTGGGCACCCATCTCCTCACCCAGGGCTACACAAGCCATCTGCCGGGAGGCTGCACCAGTGGATGCTGTCTTTCCAAACTGGCGGCACCTGAGATCATTCGCGTTATGACCCAGGTCTCCACACTTGTAGCACTTCAGGGGTCCCCCTTGAACAGGTGGACCTGTCAGGGCCCCTGATGGTTTCTGAGGGGGAGGCTGGGAGCATTTCCCTTGGTTCCCCTGGGGACTACTTTGGGGCCTTCTTTGGAACTCCCTCTGTTTACCCTTGTCCCCCCCCCCCACTCTGCTGGGGACCCTGCCCACTCTTGGCTGAGTCTCCCACGTGATCCTTCTGGACCCTAGTGCTTACCCAGCGGTCCGCCTCCTCAGCAAGCTTCCTAGGGTTAGGCAGCCTGCTATCAATCAGGTGCTGGCGTAGCTCTGGAAAACAATTACTTGACAAGTGCCCCCATGTAATTAAATCAGAGAGCCCCTGAAAATCATCAACTATGCTACCCTTCCCCCAACCATCCAATGCCCTGCAGAAAAAAGTAACATATTCCAACCAGGTACTGCTCTCTATCTTCATGCAACCTCTGAACCTCTGTCTATACAATTCAGGAGTTAAACCACACCTGGACATTAATGCATCTTTCATGTGGTGATATGAATTATGGACTTCAGAAGGCAAGTCTAACAGTGCGACCCGCCCCTCACTAAGGAACCGACCCCACAACCCCGCTCCCCAAGCCTTCTCAGGGACCCGGTGGGAAGACATGGCTACCTCATAGGCCTTGAACCACTACCCAATATCATCATTCTTGTAAAATTCTCTCACCTCATCTTTAGGAATATACACCCTAGCTTCAACGGGCATAGACGGTGTACTGCCACCAGAGGGAGCGATCTCTAAGTTCCTGGCTTTCAATTCCAACTCCCTCACACTTTCCTCATGATCCAACTGCATTCTCTTTTCCTCTAGGGCCAATTTTATATTTTCTAACTCCAGTCACCCACCCAATTTGAGCTTGTCCAGCTCCATCTCATGCATCCTGTTTTCTTTCCTGTCCGCCAGCTCTTCTGGGGACAGGCCTCTGGCAGAAACATTGCTACCTGCTGGGGAGACTGCTCTCCTTCCTCCTGGACCCAATGGCCCCTCTAGTAGCTCATCTGCATTATCTGCCCCTCCACATGCTATGGGGTGCTCCTTGCTTCAAACCAGGCCCTCAGCGCCTTTTGTAACTCCTCTTTTCTGGAGATACCGCTCATAGAAACTTTGAACCGCCTGCAAAAGTGCTTGAGCTGGTTAACGGTGTAGCATTCTAGTTTCTCCTCTTGCCAATCACAATCAACAGATGCTGCTTTCTCCATGGTGGTTAAACTTGGAAGTTCTTTGCAAAAATTGAAAGTCCAAGAAAAAACATTCTACCAAAAGTATGTGATCGCGTTGTGGTCTGCACTCACTAGTAGTGTTCACCAATCCCTGTACATGAGTCACAAATGCAAGTCCAAATCCCACCGCTGACCACCAATGTTAGATTTGGGTGTCTCTAGTTGGCAGAGGTAGGTACCTTTGACAAATAGGGACCCTTGCATCTAGTCAGGGTAAGAGGTACACTCCTAAAATAACCCCTGCTCACCCCCTTGGTAGCTTGGCACGAGCAGACAGGCTTATCTCAGAGGCAGTGTGTACAGCATTTGTGAACACATACAGTAACCAAGTGACAACACTACAAATGGACACCACACAAGTTTTATATAAAAAATAAGTAATCTTTATATAGACTTATCACAAGACCACAAACTACAAAAATCCACAATACTGTACTTAAAATGGTAGAATTAGCTTAGTTCTCTTGAGATGGTAAATGCGACACTCAGAGTTCAATGTACCTTAAGATGCGTAACGCAAGACAACAAAAGTGTTGCAAGGACGGTGATGCGTTGAAGATTTGGTGCAAAGAAACAAAGATGGTGCTTTCTTCTTGATGCGACACGCTTCCCAGTGATACGGCAGCATCTGCTGCGACGTCGATCCTCTTCTCCAGGGATGCGAGATGTTTCCACACGATGCGAGCCGCGACAGGCCCTGCGATACACTTCCCTGTGATGCAGCGGCATCTACTGTGACGTCGATCCTCTCCCCTGGCAATGCGAGTTGCTTCCACAATGATGCGAGCCGCGACAGGCCCTGCGACACTCTTCCCAGTGATGCGGCGGCGTCTGCTGCGACGCCGATCCTCTTCTCAGGCGATGAGCTGCGACAGGCCCTGCGACACGCTTCCCAGTGATGCGGCAGCGTCTGCTGCAACGTCGATCCTCTCCCCTGGTGATGCGAGGCGATTCAGTGGACCTGCGATGACTCACGATTCTTCTGCGACACGCTTCCCGGGGTTGATGCGGCGGCGTCTGCTGCGACGTCGATCCTCTTCTCTGGCGATGCGAGGCGCTTCGTGTTGTGAAGCGGCAGCGGTAGTTCGGCGACACGCTTCTTGCTCGTGAGTCATGCTTTCAGCTCCTTGCGACACGCAGTCCCTCAGAAAGCCTCGCAAAACAGCAGCCACTTTCAAAGAACTCTTGGGGAGCTGGTGGGTGAAGTCTGTTGTCCCTGAGACTTCAGCAGGAGGCAAGCTCTTTTCTCAATCCCTTGGAGATCCTTCACAAGTTGAATAAAATACACAAAAAGCCTCTTCTCGTCTCTTTGGCAGTGAGGCAACCACTGCAGGCCAATCCCTCAAGTTTAGGGATAGTCTCTCCTCAGTCTCTCTGGTTCCACTCCTCAGCAAAGGTTTCTTCTTGTTTCCCAAAGTGATCTAAAGTTCTTGGGTTTGGATACAAATATTTATACCTAGTTTCTCTTTGTTCTCTGAAGGCAGAGAGGCCTTTGCCTAGTCCAAACCAGTTCTGGTCAGTCCTGGAGCACTTTGTTGACAAGACTCCTTCTTCCCTTTCAGAGTGCAGGGGAGAGACATCAGACGCACCACAGGAGGTGGAGCCAGCATTGTGGAGGGAAGGCACATCCCTATTCAGGTCCGAAGTGCAACTCCTCCCACCCATCTAAATGCAGATCTCTCTATTCAGCCCTGTGCTGACTCACTCTGTCTCATGGAATCCCCCAGCCCCTGTCACTCAAACTCCAGACAAGGAATACACAGCCTAGCAGAGGCAGGTTTGGATGGTTAGACAAGACAGTACCTACTTTCTAAAAGTGGTATTTTCAAATACAGAATGTTAAAACCAACTTCACTAAAAGATGTATTTTATCATTCTGAGTTCAGGCATACTAAACTCGAATTTCTACCATGTTCCCTGAGTCAGTTAGGATTATAAAATGTAATAATCAAACTGCCCATTCTGGCCCATGAGGAACAGGTAGCCTTGCAATAGTGAAAAACGAAAATGGCTGTAATTCACTTTTAGGACATGCCACACACACTATGTCCTACCATATACTTACAATGCACCCTGCCCTTGGGCCTACCATAGGGGTGTCTGATATGAAGAAAAGGGAAGATTAAGGGCCTGGCAAGTGGGTGCACTTGGCCAGTCAGCATGGCAGTATCAGACTGCACACAGGCTCTGCAATGGCAAGCTTTAGACACACTTTTACAGGATGCTTCTGTGGGTGGCACAACCAGTGCTGCAATCCCACTAGCAGCATTTGTATTACCAGCCCTGGACACTCCTGGTGCACTGTACTAGGGTCTGACAGGTAAACCAAACCAGCCAATCATGGAATCACTAATCCATACATCAATTTACAATAGGTAGCACTTGCACTGTGGCACTGGATAGCAGTGGCACAGTGCCCAAAGCATCTAACACCAGCAAAAACACATGAGGCAACAGCAAAAAATGGGAGACTCACGCCAAGGTGCCAGGTCTAACACCCGCTCTAGCCCATTGCCAGCTCAACTCTCCGAGTGAGGCTTTACCTTATTTCCCAAGTGCTGCAATGAGGGTGGCAAGTTTATATTTTGCTGTTCCAGCCTCTGGATTGAAAGGAATCACTGGAGTTTAGAGCTTGTAGTGCTTCGGGTTCTGATGAGGGGACTGAGGTAGTTGTGAGGAAGAGGAGACTGGAGTAGATGTGGTGATGATGGGACTGCCGTAGTACAGGCGATAAGGGATTGCAGTAGTTGTGGTGATGATGATTGGGTTGAACCTCTTGAGGTGTTGATGGGGTTACATTAGTCGTGGTCAGAAGGGGCTGTAGTTGATGAGGGCAACTTTGAACTGCAATAGATAAAGGCGATGATAGACTTGCAGTTTTCAAGGTTGTGACTGAAGCAGAATAGGTGATAAAAGTTTTGCAGATGTTGGATTCCAGCCGCTCAGGTGGAGATCAGGTTGCATCACCTGTGAATAGAGTGGTGATAGTTGAGGTAATGGCTGGGTTTCAGAATATTATTTTATGAAAGGTTGACTGGCTAGAGGTCATGGTTGGGGTGCACGGGAAGAGGCAATAAAAGGGTTTCTGATGCTGAAGCAAAGATGGGACTTAAAAGGGTGATGACGGGATAGCACTAGTTATGAAAAGTGTGGTCTATTGTAAATGAGGGAATGGTTGGGCTGCCGAAGGTGATGTGTTGATAGGGTTGCACTATTTCAGGTCATGATTGTGCTGTAGGACATATGGGGATGAAGTAGCTGTAGCTACTGATAGGGTGATGGGGTTGCAGTATCAGAGGCGATGAGGCAAATGGAGAAGTTGAGATGATTAAGATTTTGCAGAAGTGAAGAGAAGTGAAGAGATGCTGCAGCAGTTAAACTAATTGAACTGGGTCCCGGGTCGAAGTAAAGAAACAAGTGGTTTCAGTTGTTGAGGTGATGAGTGGCCCCAGCATAAGATTGATACAGACAAGAAACAAGTCAGTGGGTATAATCTGAATTTGTGAACTAGGGGGCCTCCCAGGTCAAGGAGTGGATATAACAGCCTTGTATTTAGCGGTCCCAGGCAAAGATTAGGCTGGATATGTTGAGATTACTAGGCCAGAACACCTGGCGTACCATGACTTGGGTCTGAACTCAGATTCCCACCGAATCTGTTTAATGATATAGATTTAATCCTTTGGACCTTAAGACTTCTACCATAGCACCACATAAAAAGTAACGCTGGGGTTCAATTTATGAGCTGGGTTTTCGCTCAGTGGATCGTGCTTTCAACATGGCATTCTGATGCTATTTAGAATTATGCATTTCAGAGTGTAATCTGGAACTGAAGAACTTATGCATATTGCATTTTCAAAACGCTTTAAGTGGTGAACACAAAAAAGGCCAGGTGTAGAAAGTCATTTTAACCTGTTGAACTTGTACACATTTTTATATAGTACTGTCATCAGGAAAAAATGCCTGGTTCACAAAGCTTTTTCCAGTAGTAAGTCATATTTACACCTGGAAAAAGACACAATGACCCAAAAATAAGTAACATTCGATCCATAAAAGAGAACAGCCATTTAGTGAATACATTTAAGTGGAACTTACATGTGCCAAAGATATCCAACGCAACTATAATTGCTGATTGGTATGAGAAGCAAGCATTGGCAAAGCCACTATGTCTCCACTTTTGACTTTTCCATTCTTTTTTGCTAAAGGTGTTCAAAATGGCAAAATATTGGTTATTGCTGATGCCGAAAAGCCTCAGCAAAAAAAAGGTTATTGCCTATGATAAAAAGGATCATCATGTGTCATCACTTATGCGGATACAATAATGATTATGCTCGAGCACTCCAAATTAAGTAATGCTTTGTTCCAAGTACTCCCTGTGAGGCGTCTTCTCTAAGAACACTTAATGAAATTCGATGTAGCTGTTCTCAAAACGTTTGAGAATAGCTCCAATGTGCACAGCCACATGTATTAGGCCTGTGGGCTATTGTTCTACAAAGTAAAACATTAATCATTTATTACTCCAAAATTGATTATTTTAATAAAATTAAATTGACATTTGTAGAATCCAAATCTTCCAAGCAGTCCTTTTCTACAAAGAATCACCTTGTTTCTTATTTATTGATCAAATATTTCCCAAAAGAGACATTGTCAGGGGCATAACTTCAGGGGGTATCTGGGGTGTTACACCCCTCTAATACATGTATTCTCTAATACATAGTTGGGTACAGGTGCTTTCAGTTGGGTATGGTGAGATGTCCGACTTCACCTGAAATTTTTACATACATGTTCACAGACAAATTAACACACTCGTCTCTGTTCTGCAGGTCTTAAAACACATTGGTTATTTTACAAAACAATGAGTTTGAAGTACCCCGAACAATCCCCACTCCTCTCCCTTGCCACTACCCCATATCTCCCCTTCATGCTGTGCTTCTCATATAATTCATTTTACCATGATATGCAAGCATGATTTTTGTAAAATCTGAATCTCACCCCTTCCCACACCCCCAAATTTACTGGCCAAGCTATGCCCCCGCACATTCTTGTTTATTGACATGTTTATCTAACATGACTTTGAGAATTGGACATAACCTCAATGCATTTCAGGCCAAGCAATTCTTTCATTAGGGGGAATATACCTGAAGTTCAACAGGGCAGCTTACTCCTCATCATGAATCATGGCAGGTTCTCCTGAACGCCACTCCCCGGGTTCAGGAAAACCTGTCATGATGCGGAGTCCACAGGCATGTTAAACATCAGGTATATTCCCCATGATGAAGGACCTCCTTGGCCCGAAATGCATTGGAGATAGTTCCAGTACTCGGAGAGATGTTAGAAAACATGTCAATGAACAACGTCTCTTCAGAAACATTTTTTGGGGAAAAAAGTACATGAAAGGGTACTTTAGGGAACAGTGGACTGGTAGCAAATCGCAGCTGTAATGCCCTTCTATAAAGTAAAGGAAACAAGCATTGGCATAGCCAATAGGTCTCGACTTTGGGACCTTATAAGTGTTTAGCCAGAGCTATTGGCAATGTTTCTTTAAAAATACCAATAATTAGTAAATAAAACCATTTGCAGCTTTTTCTCTGCTAATAGATAAAGAGCAAGCATTTAGTGACTGTGTTAAACATGTAAGTATTTAAAATACATTTTTACAGAGAGAGAAGGGTTCAGGGCCGGACTGGGAACTGAAAGCAGCCCTGGCAAATTTTTCCAGACCAGCCCCCATCCGGCCGTAGCGACCGAGCGCAGCGAGCGAGCCCGACCGCTACTAGGGAGGTTTGGGGGGGTTCTCCCCAAGAAAATTTAGGAAAAAGACATACCAAAATGGTGAATTTTACAGCACATTTTTCATTGCATATTCAATTGTATCGACTTTAAAAGCACAGTAAATAGTAGATGATGACCTTAAAGAACATCAGATTACCCACCCAATCATATGTACCCATAGACATTCTTTCAGAGAGCACCAAAAATAGACACAAGTAGTGAATCAGAGAGAACAAAGTAAAAGTGAGACCAGCCCCCACATGGTGTGTAGCGAGCAAGCGCAGTGTGCAACCACTACTAGGGGGAGTTTAGGGGGTTGTCCCACAAAGAAAATTTGAGACAGAAAGGCCAAAACGAAGCATTTTTCAGCACATTTTTCATTACATATTAGATTGTATTAACTTTTAAAGCATAGTAAATGATTACTTTATGGAACACCAGGATACCCAGTCATAAATCACAGACATTCCTACAGAGAACACTAAAAAACTTAAATGTTGAGCACGAAACATGAATTTAAATATAACCAATTTATTCTTCATATAAAATAGCATAAAGTCATTTAAAAACGCACTTAACTTCAAACAATTGTGCAAAGGTTAATAGTAAAAAGTGTACAAGACAATGTGTACTTCAACCCTTGTGGTACCAACACTTTTGTAAAGAGCTGCTACTCTTTAGTGCGACCGAAAGTAACACTTCTAAAGAGGACTGATTTTCTTTCTTGATGCAGCATGTCACTGCCAGGGTGTAATAACAGTGATAGGTCAGTGACTGCACTTCTGAGGTGAATGCAGCAATATGGGACAATGAACACCCACTTTATTTACTTTAAACATTTGGTAACCTGTTTGCAGCAATGCTGCTTGTGGGCTGAGGCATTTTTTGTTTGCTTTTTATAAAGAATGACTGATATTTGTAGCGGTCTGGTGCAACTGCAAAATATGGGTGCCCTTTGGGGTGAGTTGTTCTGCCATAAGGGTGCACTCACTGAATAGTTCTTGAAAAGGGAAGTGTCTGAATTTCTCAGTTCATTGAGGAAAAAAGGCCCATAATAATAATAATTTTTTTTAAAAAGTAACAGAAGACCAGTTAGGTTTCCCTTGAGTGAGGCAAGATACTTTTTGCCAATTAGTTTTGCTGTGTATGTATTCTCTAATGAGTTCTAGAAAAGGCCCGAGTGATGCTTTAGCCGAAATATAACGAAGGCTCCCAGTCTCCTCCTGCCCCCTGCTCACCACATGCCCTCGAGGTCCTCCAGGATTCCAGGTTGATGCATGTAGCATGTTTCGACCTCTGAGGGGTGGTGATGCTAATGGCTGGCTAAGTTACATGGAAGATCGGGGTCCGGGATAGCCGCTCCCCGAGTCATCAAACAGAGCCTGCCTGGCCTAGAGCCTGAGGCCAGCCACCACCTCGCTCCGCCCCTGCTCACAACAAACAAAACCACTATGCTGGGGAACCGGGCCGGGGCCTAGCCCTGCTGCCCCTTGACCCTTTAGGACCCTTTTGCTCCCTTTTGCTTTTAATTCATTTCTCTGGCCTGATCGCAACGCCCCCATACAGTGCCGCCCAGCGCCACATAATACATCATCTGCTGCATAATTGGACGATTTTAACAAATAAATTGTTTATACCTCAAACGTATCAGAAGTTACTAAGAAATGTGACTTGTGCTGCTCTGAAGTGGAGGGCCCCATGAAAAGATTGACTGGTCACCTTTCTCACTGCTACAGTTGTATGTTCCGCTGGTACTAATAGTTAAAGATCTTTGCAGAGGCTGTTAGCATGTGTGAAAATGTCAAAATAATAAAGTATCAGAAAATGTACAGCACCACTTATACCCATGTAGGTGTCAGAGCGCTTTACATCACACATATTACACAGAGACAATCAATCATACGTGTGTAAATCACTGTATAGGAAATGTTACATAAGAAAAAGGACTACAAGGTGTAGGAGTCACATGACAACCATACTGGTAAACATCATAGCTTAATAGTGATTGGTCTGCAGAAACACAAACTCAGAATTTAAAACGTAATACCATGGTTGGGGGTTCTCTTTAATAATCAGAATTGATTTCTACCCAAATGAACCATTTTTTCTAACATTAGGATAATCGAAGACTGGGGAAAAAACCATAACAATCTAATTTATACCTTGCAGTTTGCATGCAGCTCTTACATGACAGTTAATAGCTCACTGTTCTATGTTAGGATTTAAACTTATTAACTGCAAGTAACAATAGGGCCTCTCTGGCAAAAGCAGGAACCCACTGACCTATTTACATTATGCAAAAACAACAATTGATGAACAGAATGCAGAACAATGTCATGCATTCACCCCAGTACAGAGATCTGGGCCTAAATCCATTGTTTTTTTGCTCACCATGCCATTCCAGTTTGAACCCAGCCATATGCAAATTAGTCTTGACCCTGTGCCCAATGGGAACAGTCCAGCCCGAACTGCCAGGCCAGGTCCTCCCTGAACTGGAAACAAGCATCCTAGGACCAGTTTCATTTGTTGCAGTTACACTATTTACATTATGTGCACTTTGTGATCTGTATGGTACATGTTCTTAGCAGCAGGCACATTAACCCTCTTTCCATGAGTCAAAACGTCCACTAGACTAAACACCTTCTGTCTCTACTAAGAACATGAATCACTGGAGTTATCATGACATTTTTATTGTTGACGAAAATTGTTGGAGGCCAGGAAGGAGGCAGCAAGTGCTTTTAAAACCATATTATACTTGCAAAACGCCCCCACCTGAAGTCAGCGCCAGCCGCGGTCTGTGCAGGTAAGAGCGGTGGGTGGTGGGGCCGGGTAAAGGGGGCTTTTGAGAGACAATGCAGAGGGAAATTAATTATTTATTTAATTTTCCCTCTGCATCATCCCTCGAAATCCCCTCTTACCTGGCCCCTCTGCCCCACTGCTGTTACCTGCACGGACCGTGGCTGGTCAGCGCCTGGTGCGGTCGCACTGCCCTAGAGCCACCCTGCTCAAGGGTCCTGTGACCTCAGTGACAGAGTCACTGTTGCTCTTGGCTGTGCTGCTTCATAGGCCTGCCTGCAAGACTGAAGGTGAACTTCAGAATAAATTGTGGCGGACAGGCCTTCTAGGTTAACCCACACTTGCCACTGCTGGGATCCACCTGCTGGTGCTAAGACACCAGGGCTTCTAAGGTCTTGTGGGGCCTTCTAAGGTCTAGCATGGGAATGTGCTCCCTTAGGAGAGTGGTCTGGCGGACTGGTCATGAAGGCTGAACCTGGTTCTCCAGTTCCAAATTCAGCAGCTCTGACAATAGTGCCCCCTCCTCTCCCCCACTGAACACCATACTGCCCCACTGAGAGAAACTTGCACTGCACTGACCCGCTATAAACACCTAGATGTGACTCAATTCAAATCACGCACTAGACAAGAGCAATATGCTGCCTAAAAAAAAGTTAACAACATCCTAGAAAAAGCAAACTCTCATAGGGAATGCAAGATTTAGTAAACTATGTGAAATGTAACTAGGAACAACATGGTTACCTTTTTCTTTTTACACTCATTATTCAGAAATTAGATTTTGCCTGAAAAGTTAAGGCCAGACTACCAGGGCCGGACTGGGAACTGAAAGCAGCCCTGGCAAATTTTTCCAGACCAGCCCCCATCCGGCCGTAGCGACCGAGCGCAGCGAGCGAGCCCGACCGCTACTAGGGAGGTTTGGGGGGGTTCTCCCCAAGAAAATTTAGGAAAAAGACAGACCAAAATGGTGAATTTTACAGCACATTTTTCATTGCATATTCAATTGTATCGACTTTAAAAGCACAGTAAATAGTAGATGATGACCTTAAAGAACATCAGATTACCCACCCAATCATATGTACCCATAGACATTCTTTCAGAGAGCACCAAAAATAGACACAAGTAGTGAATCAGAGAGAACAAAGTAAAAGTGAGACCAGCCCCCACATGGTGTGTAGCGAGCAAGCGCAGTGAGCAACCACTACTAGGGGGAGTTTAGGGGGTTGTCCCACAAAGAAAATTTGAGACAGAAAGGCCAAAACGAAGCATTTTTCAGCACATTTTTCATTACATATTAGATTGTATTAACTTTTAAAGCATAGTAAATGATTACTTTATGGAACACCAGGATACCCAGTCATAAATCACAGACATTCCTACAGAGAACACTAAAAAACTTAAATGTTGAGCACGAAACATGAATTTAAATATAACCAATTTATTCTTCATATAAAATAGCATAAAGTCATTTAAAAACGCACTTAACTTCAAACAATTGTGCAAAGGTTAATAGTAAAAAGTGTACAAGACAATGTGTACTTCAACCCTTGTGGTACCAACACTTTTGTAAAGAGCTGCTACTCTTTAGTGCGACCGAAAGTAACACTTCTAAAGAGGACTGATTTTCTTTCTTGATGCAGCATGTCACTGCCAGGGTGTAATAACAGTGATAGGTCAGTGACTGCACTTCTGAGGTGAATGCAGCAATATGGGACAATGAACACCCACTTTATTTACTTTAAACATTTGGTAACCTGTTTGCAGCAATGCTGCTTGTGGGCTGAGGCATTTTTTGTTTGCTTTTTATAAAGAATGACTGATATTTGTAGCGGTCTGGTGCAACTGCAAAATATGGGTGCCCTTTGGGGTGAGTTGTTCTGCCATAAGGGTGCACTCACTGAATAGTTCTTGGAAAGGGAAGTGTCTGAATTTCTCAGTTCATTGAGGAAAAAAGGCCCATAATAATAATAATTTTTTTTTAAAAGTAACAGAAGACCAGTTAGGTTTCCCTTGAGTGAGGCAAGATACTTTTTGCCAATTAGTTTTGCTGTGTATGTATTCTCTAATGAGTTCTAGAAAAGGCCCGAGTGATGCTTTAGCCGAAATATAACGAAGGCTCCCAGTCTCCTCCTGCCCCCTGCTCACCACATGCCCTCGAGGTCCTCCAGGATTCCAGGTTGATGCATGTAGCATGTTTCGACCTCTGAGGGGTGGTGATGCTCATGGCTGGCTAAGTTACATGGAAGATCGGGGTCCGGGATAGCCGCTCCCCGAGTCATCAAACAGAGCCTGCCTGGCCTAGAGCCTGAGGCCAGCCACCACCTCGCTCCGCCCCTGCTCACAACAAACAAAACCACTATGCTGGGGAACCGGGCCGGGGCCTAGCCCTGCTGCCCCTTGACCCTTTAGGACCCTTTTGCTCCCTTTTGCTTTTAATTCATTTCTCTGGCCTGATCGCAACGCCCCCATACAGTGCCACCCAGCGCCACATAATACATCATCTGCTGCATAATTGGACGATTTTAACAAATAAATTGTTTATACCTCAAACGTATCAGAAGTTACTAAGAAATGTGACTTGTGCTGCTCTGAAGTGGAGGGCCCCATGAAAAGATTGACTGGTCACCTTTCTCACTGCTGCAGTTGTATGTTCCGCTGGTACTAATAGTTAAAGATCTTTGCAGAGGCTGTTAGCGTGTGAAAATGTCAAAATAATAAAGTATCAGAAAATGTACAGCACCACTTATACCCATGTAGGTGTCAGAGCGCTTTACATCACACATATTACACAGAGACAATCAATCATACGTGTGTAAATCACTGTATAGGAAATGTTACATAAGAAAAAGGACTACAAGGTGTAGGAGTCACATGACAACCATACTGGTAAACATCATAGCTTAATAGTGATTGGTCTGCAGAAACACAAACTCAGAATTTAAAACGTAATACCATGGTTGGGGGTTCTCTTTAATAATCAGAATTGATTTCTACCCAAATGAACCATTTTTTCTAACATTAGGATAATCGAAGACTGGGGAAAAAACCATAACAATCTAATTTATACCTTGCAGTTTGCATGCAGCTCTTATATGACAGTTAATAGCTCACTGTTCTATGTTAGGATTTAAACTTATTAACTGCAAGTAACAATAGGGCCTCTCTGGCAAAAGCAGGAACCCACTGACCTATTTACATTATGCAAAAACAACAATTGATGAACAGAATGCAGAACAATGTCATGCATTCACCCCAGTACAGAGATCTGGGCCTAAATCCATTGTTTTTTTGCTCACCATGCCATTCCAATTTGAACCCAGCCATATGCAAATTAGTCTTGACCCTGTGCCCAATTGGAACAGTCCAGCCTGAACTGCCAGGCCAGGTCCTCCCTGAACTGGAAACAAGCATCCTAGGACCAGTTTCATTTGTTGCAGTTACACTATTTACATTATGTGCACTTTGTGATCTGTATGGTACATGTTCTTAGCAGCAGGCACATTAACCCTCTTTCCATGAGTCAAAACGTCCACTAGACTAAACACCTTCTGTCTCTACTAAGAACATGAATCACTGGAGTTATCATGACATTTTTATTGTTGACGAAAATTGTTGGAGGCCAGGAAGGAGGCAGCAAGTGCTTTTAAAACCATATTATACTTGCAAAACGCCCCCACCTGAAGTCAGCGCCAGCCGCGGTCTGTGCAGGTAAGAGCGGTGGGTGGTGGGGCCGGGTAAAGGGGGCTTTTGAGAGACAATGCAGAGGGAAATTAATTATTTATTTAATTTTCCCTCTGCATCATCCCTCGAAATCCCCTCTTACCTGGCCCCTCTGCCCCACTGCTGTTACCTGCACGGACCGTGGCTGGTCAGCGCCTGGTGCGGTCGCACTGCCCTAGAGCCACCCTGCTCAAGGGTCCTGTGACCTCAGTGACAGAGTCACTGTTGCTCTTGGCTGTGCTGCTTCATAGGCCTGCCTGCAAGACTGAAGGTGAACTTCAGAATAAATTGTGGCGGACAGGCCTTCTAGGTTAACCCACACTTGCCACTGCTGGGATCCACCTGCTGGTGCTAAGACACCAGGGCTTCTAAGGTCTTGTGGGGCCTTCTAAGGTCTAGCATGGGAATGTGCTCCCTTAGGAGAGTGGTCTGGCGGACTGGTCATGAAGGCTGAACCTGGTTCTCCAGTTCCAAATTCAGCAGCTCTGACAATAGTGCCCCCTCCTCTCCCCCACTGAACACCATACTGCCCCACTGAGAGAAACTTGCACTGCACTGACCCGCTATAAACACCTAGATGTGACTCAATTCAAATCACGCACTAGACAAGAGCAATATGCTGCCTAAAAAAAAGTTAACAACATCCTAGAAAAAGCAAACTCTCATAGGGAATGCAAGATTTAGTAAACTATGTGAAATGTAACTAGGAACAACATGGTTACCTTTTTCTTTTTACACTCATTATTCAGAAATTAGATTTTGCCTGAAAAGTTAAGGCCAGACTACAGGGCCGGAAGGGACCCGTTTCAGTGCCCATGCTTATATCCTTACAAAACATAAGCAGTATGGTTTAAAAAGACCACGTTCGTGAACATAAAGCCGCTGTACATATTTTGTTTTCCAATTCACCGTTCAAGCAGGTATTTCGGTGCCTCCAGAAATTGTGCACTTTCCCACCCAGGGTAAGCAATGTTGAGAGATGAGAAAACAAAAGTAGCGCTTCCCTGGCATACACTGTAAAGTGGCGCTAATGGGTTTAGGTGTGAATAAATCAATCTGGCAACCTTGCAACCACCCTGTCTTGCTTTAGTTTGTTAGTTAGTTATTTTTCATATTCTGAATATTTTATTTCTCTCCACCCCGAGGCTGCACACTTAGAAATTGAAAAATATCAGAAAAAGAGACGTTTCCAGCAAACATGTTTTCATAGCTGCCAAGGTTTCAGATTGCTAGGTGTGACATTTTCATAATTTCAGTGAAATTATGAGTGACATTTCAATGACTATGAGTGACACTGTTTCGCGGCGGGCAAAATCAAGTAATGAAGATTAGGGAAACAGATAAATTTCAGAAATTACACCCATTTGAGCAACAAGAAACGCTAACAAGGTCTTAAAACTGCAGCAAAGCACCAGAAATGGAAGGGCACTAACCGGAGACATTTTCCCCTGAAATAAAACCAAACACATACGTCCATGGAAAAAGCAAAATATCAGAACTTACGCCCTTAAAAACAGTAATAAGCTTTGGAAAGACTTTCAAGCTGCTGCAGAGCCCCTGAATTGCAAACTTACTAACCTACTGCCCCTTTCTAAGATGAATGTTACAGGAAGGGGACCTGCTAGCAAAAGGCTTGTGTTTTAAGACTTCATGGGATATAAATTGCACACAGATGATCAATCATGGTAATTAAGAAATTATTTTTAGAACCATTAAATGTGAACTGTAACTAGTCCAAGCATGTTTTTATTTTTAAGGGACCATTTCTCCCTTTTCCGTCTTCATACTGCTTTTCAAAAAAAGGTTTTTGGTTTGTCATTTATAAAACCAGAAGGGTTCAGGTCTTACAAGCAAAATTCTGCTTAGGTCGCATGTGGAGAGCAGGGCACGTGCACACTCCGGTACGGATGACAGCACTAGGTCAGGTGTAACATGAAAACGAAGTACAAAACTCCCAAGATCGCTTTTAGGTGACCTCAAGACGCCACAATGTACTAAAGAAACAGCCCATGGGAAATAAAATGCAATCGTTAAGACAAAAACACAGTCATGTAGATAGGAACCGGAGTATGTGCAAAATAAGAGGGGTTCGGTTTAAAATACACTTGTGTCACTGCTAAACAATTCCCAAGCAGGCCTCTGCAACAGGTTATGAAATAATTGCATAACATTATAAGGTGAATGGAGAGCCCGCACACTGCCCAGTGCCCAGATGAACAGAAGGGCCCCTGCACACATTTGTTTTCAGAATTTGCTGTCAGGGAGAGCTACGAGCTACTATATAGAAACTGAACACGTGAGCTGTGCTGAATTAAGTTCGCTAGAAGAAACCAAGAGAACCCGTTTACTAAATAGATTAATTCAGTCTAAAAACAAAGCTACATTGGTACAACTTAGGTTAATAGCTTAGAGTAGACAATTGTGACAAATTAGGCCTCTGTCTTTACAACAATGGAATAAGACACCTACACTGTATTCGCATGTCTTGTAAAAAAAAAAAAACAACTCTGCCACACACGCTAGTTACATGTTGATAGAGAGCGCACGACGGGAACGTTGTACCACACATAAATCAAGGACAATTTGCAATTAAAGAAATTTTTACTTTTTAAGGAATGCTACAAATTGAAGACATTTTGCATTCTTATTGAACGATGCCACTCGTGTAAGCAAAAACATAGCTGGGACTGCACAGCAGAGGGTTTCGCTGTGAATAAGCAGCACAACCTTTACTATGTAGTCCAAAAAACTCAGGTCACAAACTGGCACTGAAATTATTAGAACCGGAACCACTGGCAGCGCGCTAGCACTATTAATAAAATGTAAAGTACACTTTGTAGAAAACTGATACCTCACTGAGGCGCAACTTACTATGTGAGTTGACTTGAGGAGCGGTAATTGTACGGGCCGGACCTCGCCGCAATGACTACCTCTGCAATAAACATCGGCATAATTGTGTCGCTCGAAGCAGCTGCACAGGAGGGGCTGGTGTGCTTCTAGGCTGCTGAGGAGCAACTCCAGAGGCCGCCGCCGGTCAGGACCCTCAAGTGTTTGACGGAGATAATAAAATACCCACGGCACAGAACTCTGTCACGGCGCCACTCCCATTACCACCCCTGTAGCCTGCCACTAGTTTATTGAGATTGCAGTCAGTCTGTTCACCACTTGTGCTGCAGCATCAGGAACCAACAGCCATGATTAATCACGCTGGTGCCCTCGTCGGGTAAATCTGTTACAACGCCACGACTGTGCCGGGGAGCTCAGAAAGACATGCGATTGCGAAAGGTTTATTTTTTTGCAAAAGTGCGCATGCGTGGTGAAATACGCATACGCCTGATGCGTGAAACTTGCCAGGACTGTTATTTCTTTTTTGGATCAATTTCACAGAGAAGCAAAAAAACGAAAGGAGCAAAGAAAAGGTAATGCCTGGCTGTTCGTAATGACTGTCTCTCTCTGACACACGCAGGGGTCGGTTCCACACGGCCAAATCGGCCCCAGCAATAGAACCGGCCCCCTGTCACAAAACCGGCCCCCACCCCCTCCAGCCTACCGGGGGATTGCCCGGTGCCCGGACATACCAGTCCGGCCCTGCAGACTACAGGGCCGGAAGGGACCCGTTTCAGTGCCCATGCTTATATCCTTACAAAACATAAGCAGTATGGTTTAAAAAGACCACGTTCGTGAACATAAAGCCGCTGTACATATTTTGTTTTCCAATTCACCGTTCAAGCAGGTATTTCGGTGCCTCCAGAAATTGTGCACTTTCCCACCCAGGGTAAGCAATGTTGAGAGATGAGAAAACAAAAGTAGCGCTTCCCTGGCATACACTGTAAAGTGGCGCTAATGGGTTTAGGTGTGAATAAATCAATCTGGCAACCTTGCAACCACCCTGTCTTGCTTTAGTTTGTTAGTTAGTTATTTTTCATATTCTGAATATTTTATTTCTGTCCAACCCGAGGCTGCACACTTAGAAATTGAAAAATATCAGAAAAAGAGACGTTTCCAGCAAACATGTTTTCATAGCTGCCAAGGTTTCAGATTGCTATGTGTGACATTTTCATAATTTCAGTGAAATTATGAGTGACATTTCAATGACTATGAGTGACACTGTTTCGCGGCGGGCAAAATCAAGTAATGAAGATTAGGGAAACAGATAAATTTCAGAAATTACACCCATTTGAGCAACAAGAAACGCTAACAAGGTCTTAAAACTGCAGCAAAGCACCAGAAATGGAAGGGCACTAACCGGAGACATTTTCCCCTGAAATAAAACCAAACACATACGTCCATGGAAAAAGCAAAATATCAGAACTTACGCCCTTAAAAACAGTAATAAGCTTTGGAAAGACTTTCAAGCTGCTGCAGAGCCCCTGAATTGCAAACTTACTAACCTACTGCCCCTTTCTAAGATGAATGTTACAGGAAGGGGACCTGCTAGCAAAAGGCTTGTGTTTTAAGACTTCATGGGATATAAATTGCACACAGATGATCAATCATGGTAATTAAGAAATTATTTTTAGAACCATTAAATGTGAACTGTAACTAGTCCAAGCATGTTTTTATTTTTAAGGGACCATTTCTCCCTTTTCCGTCTTCATACTGCTTTTCAAAAAAAGGTTTTTGGTTTGTCATTTATAAAACCAGAAGGGTTCAGGTCTTACAAGCAAAATTCTGCTTAGGTCGCATGTGGAGAGCAGGGCACGTGCACACTCCGGTACGGATGACAGCACTAGGTCAGGTGTAACATGAAAACGAAGTACAAAACTCCCAAGATCGCTTTTAGGTGACCTCAAGACGCCACAATGTACTAAAGAAACAGCCCATGGGAAATAAAATGCAATCGTTAAGACAAAAACACAGTCATGTAGATAGGAACCGGAGTATGTGCAAAATAAGAGGGGTTCGGTTTAAAATACACTTGTGTCACTGCTAAACAATTCCCAAGCAGGCCTCTGCAACAGGTTATGAAATAATTGCATAACATTATAAGGTGAATGGAGAGCCCGCACACTGCCCAGTGCCCAGATGAACAGAAGGGCCCCTGCACACATTTGTTTTCAGAATTTGCTGTCAGGGAGAGCTACGAGCTACTATATAGAAACTGAACACGTGAGCTGTGCTGAATTAAGTTCGCTAGAAGAAACCAAGAGAACCCGTTTACTAAATAGATTAATTCAGTCTAAAAACAAAGCTACATTGGCACAACTTAGGTTAATAGCTTAGAGTAGACAATTGTGACAAATTAGGCCTCTGTCTTTACAACAATGGAATAAGACACCTACACTGTATTCGCATGTCTTGTAAAAAAAAAAAAACAACTCTGCCACACACGCTAGTTACATGTTGATAGAGAGCGCACGACGGGAACGTTGTACCACACATAAATCAAGGACAATTTGCAATTAAAGAAATTTTTACTTTTTAAGGAATGCTACAAATTGAAGACATTTTGCATTCTTATTGAACGATGCCACTCGTGTAAGCAAAAACATAGCTGGGACTGCACAGCAGAGGGTTTCGCTGTGAATAAGCAGCACAACCTTTACTATGTAGTCCAAAAAACTCAGGTCACAAACTGGCACTGAAATTATTAGAACCGGAACCACTGGCAGCGCGCTAGCACTATTAATAAAATGTAAAGTACACTTTGTAGAAAACTGATACCTCACTGAGGCGCAACTTACTATGTGAGTTGACTCGAGGAGCGGTAATTGTACGGGCCGGACCTCGCCGCAATGACTACCTCTGCAATAAACATCGGCATAATTGTGTCACTCGAAGCAGCTGCACAGGAGGGGCTGGTGTGCTTCTAGGCTGCTGAGGAGCAACTCCAGAGGCCGCCGCCGGTCAGGACCCTCAAGTGTTTGACGGAGATAATAAAATACCCACGGCACAGAACTCTGTCACGGCGCCACTCCCATTACCACCCCTGTAGCCTGCCACTAGTTTATTGAGATTGCAGTCAGTCTGTTCACCACTTGTGCTGCAGCATCAGGAACCAACAGCCATGATTAATCACGCTGGTGCCCTCGTCGGGTAAATCTGTTACAACGCCACGACTGTGCCGGGGAGCTCAGAAAGACATGCGATTGCGAAAGGTTTATTTTTTTGCAAAAGTGCGCATGTGTGGTGAAATACGCATACGCCTGATGCGTGAAACTTGCCAGGACTGTTATTTCTTTTTTGGATCAATTTCACAGAGAAGCAAAAAAACGAAAGGAGCAAAGAAAAGGTAATGCCTGGCTGTTCGTAATGACTGTCTCTCTCTGACACACGCAGGGGTCGGTTCCACACGGCCAAATCGGCCCCAGCAATAGAACCGGCCCCCTGTCACAAAACCGGCCCCCACCCCCTCCAGCCTACCGGGGGATTGCCCGGTGCCCGGACATACCAGTCCGGCCCTGGAAGGGTTTAGTAAGGGAATAAAAATGGTAGGGGTTTATGAAAACAGCATATAGCGCGAACTCAACTCAAAGGTTTTGGAGTGCTTTACATGAGCACTAGTTATGTTACACAAGGACAATTTAATGAGCCTGTGCGTGTCAAAAGGATTCTGGGAAAGGTTGCGTGCAGTGGCCACATACACAGCAGATAACTGTACCTGTCACAGTTCAGCATGTTACCATAGCGCCTCGCTGTCTGGCTGCGAGGCGCGGGAAGTAGGTGGTAGAATATGTTATCATATTTATGTAGTGCGCCTTGTGACCCCATAAGCTGCTTCATAGCACGAGGAGCAGGTCTTCTGCTGAATCCAGAGTGATGGCGCTCTGTCTGCTGTAGTCTGTGGTTCTTTTACAACAGTTTCCTCCGTTGCTCGTAAAGTGCTCCGATGCCTCGTTGGGCATGGTTTGTGCTAAATAAAAGTACACAAAACAAACGTAAATATTAGCGCATCTTGTGCCACAATGAAACCAGTGAGGAGTTGGGGTATAGGAGTACGGGGTGTCACAGAGTGAGCCGACCAAAGGGGCTCGTATCCTGAATAATGACAATGTAACTTCATCCACAGAGTCAGGGAATAAATAGAGTTAGGGCACATCGTATTGTATTATTTAATTTTTAACATCAGTGTCTGTGTTTAGCCATATTATTTCCACTCATGTCTGCTGATTTATCCTTCTTCATTAGGTTAAGAAATATATAAATTCTGAATTTGAACAATTATTTGACTGATAGATGCACCATCGCGCTTCGGTGCCGGTTAGGATTTAATAATGTAAACAGCTGCATGTAAAAAAAAGACAGTCACCTGAGAAGATTGGCATGGCGGAACAAACACGAGCAGATTGGCAGCCATATAGGGACCGCGCACCCCTTATTACTGTAACACCCCGTGGTATCAGTCCTGTCAGCTACTGGTCAGGCAGCTGTGACATGAAGAATCACTGGGAGAATCCCGAACGCTTATAAGCGCGAAGGCGGGGGGAGGGGCGGAGGCAGGGAGCAAGCAAGAGGAAAGACAGATGGTGCTGAAGGCTAGCGGTTCGCGCGTGCACACTCGCGTGAACGCAAACTTGTCGCCAGCCAGCAGCACTTTGAAAACTCACCTACTAAAGTCTCTCCGAGCATCACATGCGCGCTGACTCAGCGAGAAAAAACCTCACATACCATTCTCCTCTGCAGCTATCGGGGGTAAAGCATGAATAGGAAAAATATTGTCACCCAGTCCGCAGGACAAAAGTGATGTTCTTGATGAGAGAATCAAGCCATGTGCGTGTCAGTGTACACACAAAGCCATTCCGCAGAGAAAGCTGAAGACAGGCGACTTATGTAATGACCACATTTTATTTATATTTGTAAACTGAATGCTCGAATAATCGAGGGAAAACAATTCGACATGGATGAAAAAGCAGCGGGACAGGAAGAGATGAGCACAGAGTGGATGAGGAAACGTAAGTGAAACTTTAAAAGGAGACCAAACAAAGCAAGCAGAATGGAAGAAGATAATAGGGTAACTGGACCATTAACTTTTGGGCGTACGAGAAAACAAAACGCTTTTCTAAAAGTTATAGATTTCAAACGAATGGCAAACTGAAGAATCTTGCTTAACTATTAAGCAGTACAGTGCTGAGAAAGGTGATATCACTTCATTTCTAGGAGATTCCGATTTGGGATTTGAAAGATGTTGATAGTGTTCCTTTGTATCCATGATTCACTTCTTTTAATTTACAGGGCACTGTTTCAACAAAACTTGGCCTACAATAAAAATAATATCATTTCACGCGCAAGATAGCAGAAAAGCAATCACTGTACACCTGCGAACTCATGCTGTCGCCACTGAGACTAACAGCAAAATAACATTAGGACACGCTTATGGCTGTGGAAAGAAAATAGGACGAACGCAATAAGCTAGGCCTTGGGAAGCTGTTTATTTTTTTTATTGCAAGCATCTGTCACAAAAAGAAAAAGAAAAAAAACATGCTACTGCATAAACTTGGTGGCCATACGCTTGCAATACAAAAAAAAAAATAACCATAGCAAAAGCACAGATGCTTCCTAGTAGGCGGGCGTACATACAACTTGTGGAGAAACCCTTGGCACATAACAGGAAAATATGATTCACTGGTGCAAACAAAAGAGCTTTTGACTTCAAGTTGGTGTAACCTGAAATCAGTTTAAAAACAAAAAGAATGAGAAAAAGTATAAACAGTAAAAAAACATTGTCGCCCACTTAAAGTATTGGCACACTGGCCATATCCCCGAATTAAGTTACTTTTTAGGTGTATGTACACATGGTGAACTAAATGTCATCAATCACCGTGCAAGAGAGCCAACGGCGGACGTGGGCTGACCCCCTGCCTCATGTATGATGTGGCAAGTGAAAACAAAATCTGAACAGTTAGAACTGACCACTGGATGAAGTGAGCCTACACAAAGCCCATTCATGTATATGTAATCATGCACATATATTTTGAATGTATTCATTTTGTTTCTTACACAAGGGTGGTTAAACAGCTAACACTTTCTATAGGCCAACCCTAAATAGATTGATAGGACATAGTAAAAAGAAAAAAAAAACACAAGCATTGCCAAAGCCAGCAGATTTCACTTTTTTTGCCACAGCTTTGTGTTGACCACATAAATGGCTTTGCCAATATTGGATACTTTTATAATGCACTGCAATTGGCCAAGGCAAATGATAATGTTTAAAGTATAGAAAACTGTTTTATATGTTTTCAGGATTGGCTGCCACACTGCGGCACTGAACACCAAAACATACCACAATGGCCACATGCAAAATATATCAAACTTGGTTTTCGATCACTTTTTAAACTCTCAAAATTGTTGCCACAGAGCATTACATTGTGAAAAATTTAAAAAACACAACAAGTAGGGCAACAAAGGAGAAGGTGGGTGGGGGGGAACATAAAGTGCAGAGGGAAATGGTAGGTGTTAAAAAAAATGTAGCAGAAACGGGTGGGTTGGGGAGCACCGATGGGGGTTAGAGAGCAACACAGCACAGGGGTAGGGGCATGAAGTGAAAATTAGCACACAGGGGTAAAAGCAAGAAAATACATGCACTGCCAAGGAGCGCTAAAAGCACAGAAAAAAGTTGATCCCAGCGTGTAAGCTGTGGAATGATACAAGTCACCCAATCAAAAAGATGGTAAAGAACTATGCTCCTGGGAGATACAAACACAAGAAGAGAATGGAAAGCAATATGAAGCAACCAAATGTTACTGACAAAGCCAACCAATAATAGGCAATAGGTTGACCCAAATCCCACTGGAAGTTCTGGTATTTGTCAGCAATAAGGTCAGTGATAGGTCTTTCAACACCATACAGCTATAAGCTGCTGCTGCAGAAAATATTGACAGGGAGTCTGGCTTTTAAATCACAGTGCAACACGGCCTATTGGCTTTGTTGGCTTTTCCAATGCTGTTTCAAGTCTCTCTTACAGACTATTTGTAAGAGTATAAGAGGGAACTATAAACAGCATTGGCAAATTCAATAGGTCTGGTTCTCATTGTGTTTTTTTGTTGTTTTTTTAAAGACCCACATGCTTTGCAAGTGTTGGTCTCTTTTATGCTGAACACCAGCAGCGGGGCTCCTCCAGGTAGGTGCTCTCGCTCACTGAGCAGTGACCACCGCAGGATCTTAGCACAGTCACCACAGCAGGTAGAGACCCCCCTGAAGCACACAGCTGTAGCAGGGGAAAAGACACTTCAGGGTGAGGCTCGCACTTCGGGCTTGACAAAAACAACAACAAATTTCTCATGTAGAAGCCATTTTCCTTTTATTGCTCTGCGTAAAGCAGGAGTGTACAACACGCTACTAAATGTATTTTTAAGGAACGTATATTTCAGAAGAGTCCCTCATTCAACAGTATAAATACATTTGCTGGGCATACAGACTACAGCAGAGCATGGAGGTCTACTGCAGGACGTTTTAAACTTTCACCTCGGCGTGCACAGATGTTGTGATATCGCGGGTCGAAGGTTTACTCCCCTCCGTAAGACCCACAAATGTCATTCCTGGCCGTTTAGACTGCCCTGCTTTATCCGTGCAGCTGGTGATGCTGCTTTTATTGATGTGTAGACTGCTTTGTTTTAAGACCATATCAGACACAGCCGTGCCACATTTTTAGTGAAGAATCATACAGGTCTATACAGTTATGGCACTTTGCTCTCCCGATAAACGCAATCCTGCTATTAGCCGTGCAAGGAGATTTTGAGGAGAGGCGATTCCGTAGTCTTCTCAGAAGGCAGTTGAAATCCACTAATAGATATAAATTAAGGTAATAGGGGTGTTTTAAATCACAGACGATGATTTCAAGTGCTTTTGACTTAAGATAGGCACATTTAATTATAACAGTATTAATTTGTATTGATTGCATGATTTTAATCACAAATTGAATTTTTTGCTTCACTATCAGTTAGAGTGAGCCCTGTAGTAAGGTGCTTCTGTGCGGGCAATTCCTCCTACTCCTTCGTTGTTGATGAATCATTACATTGAAAACTGGACAGCGAAGGTGGAAAAAACAGCTACAGGAAACCAAGGCCAAGCAACATGGCAAGAAAAAACAGCACCTGGCATTGTAGTCAATAAGGTACCTCACCACAGGCTTAGGTTCTAGACAATGCAGGACTGTAGAGAACAGCTCCACACTCAAATTCTGGGTTTCATGACAATTGAGTACTAGATGAAACAAAAATAAACGATTCCTCTTCCACAGGTCAACCACCATTTAAGTGTAGTCGGATCAAAACTGTTATACAACAACTAGAAAATAGGTACAAAACATTTGCTAAAGGTTTTCATGTACATTTCAAAGGCATCAGGTTATAAACTTTAATAAGTTGGGAGGAAGACTCTTTTGTGCAAAACCGGATTGTTGACCTGTTTATGGAGGATTTTAATGTATTCATGATTGTATATATATCTTCTTTGTAGGAGGAACAATAAAGATACTGTTCCTCGTCACTGGTACTACAGACATCCCAGTGTCACCAAAACCAAAACAATAACAGATCTAAAGCGGCATATTCAAACAGCCTCATCATGAGCAAACCGCTTGTGGAGAAGGCTTCAAATCCAAGGTGTGAACAAAGAGCCATTTCTTCCAATTATACGCAACCCGTGCTTTTTTGTTTTTCACCCAATGGATACCAAAACGGGGGCATCACAAATCATTCCCAAAGTATTGGGGATAAAAACAGCTCTGAATGAGGCAGAGGCAGGTGGATTTGATCCCTCAGAACAGCTAAATGCTTTTCGCCGTCTTCCTTTTTCTGTCTCCTAATGGAACAGAAAGACAACATACATTGGCAATGTCAATAGGTCTCGTCTTTATGACCTAGTCGCTTTGCCAATGCTTTTAAACTGCGTTTTAGGGCCAAATTCTCTACAGTATGGAAAAAAGGCGATGATGTGCCCATGTAATTTTGTAGAGGTGGTCATGCTCCACTACATATGAGCATCTATAAAATGACATGGGTGCCTTTTCTTTTTTTTATTTATTTACTAACCAAAAATGGATCAGTAAATAAAAATAAAAATAAAAAGAGCAAAAAGACTTTGAAGGCAGACAGCAATCTGTTATCTGGTACTCCCCAGAATAAAATAAGAAAATGCATTAAAAAAACTGAGGATTGAGGGGGGGAGTGACAGTAAAGAGGAGGCGGGTGGGAGGAAGCAACAGGAGGAGGGTGGGGTGAAGGAAGCAGCACTCGAGGAAAATGCATTTGAGTGAGAAAGCAACATGGGGAAGAAGCACATGAGGGTGAGCGCAACAGAGCTCTGAAGGGAGGGACAAGTACATTAGGGTGACAGCAGGAAACTATGCACCCTCATGGAGTGCTTCCCCAAAAAGGAAACAAGAAACGCGAGTGGTGCGTGCGTGCGTAAAGTGAAAGTAGGCTGCGCACGCGAAAGTGAAAGTGATCACGGCTGTACATATTGCAAAGCTGCCAGCTGCGTGCGTGCACGCTCACGTGAACGCAAGCTTGTCGCCAGCCAGCAGCACTTTGAAAACTCACCTAATAAATGTCTCTCCGAGCAGCGCATGCGCACTGACTCAGAGAGACCTAAAAAAAGAGAAAACAAATGTGGAGGTGTGGGGGAGCAATGGAGAAGCAGTGAGGCTGGAAGGAACACGCCACTGATACCGGTGAGCAGAGAGAGGCAGATGAGCCTGCGGGAGGGAAAGGGGAGGTAATAAAAAAAAGCAAATCGAAACAGGGAAGGATGGAGGAAGCATAGGGCAGGCTGGTGCATGAAGGTTTGAGAGCAACAAAGAGCAGGGATGTGCAGGGAGAAGCAGGGTACAGCGGAGCAAGGGGAACAGAGCAAGAAAACACATGCAAACCCATGGAGTGCTGAAAACAAATGAAAACAGTAGCTTTCTTTATATAATCAATGGAAGGGTACAAGTCATCAAATCAAAGCAATGGTAACAGCGCTGTGCTCCAGGGAAAAGACAAACACAAGAAGAGGATGTAAAGTCATAAAAAAGAAGCAAGCCGAGGAGATTGATAAGAAAACCCACCAATGATGAGCAGTGGACTCACCCAAAACCCCCTGTAAATATTGGCATTGTATAGAATAGGTCTTTTGACAACAGACAGCTAAAACTGTCTGTAGACAAGACCTAATAAGGCAATCTTAGAGGTGGAAGGCTTTGGGCATGAAAGATAATTTGAATTGACTGAAGATGGGGGAGACTAGGGGTCATAAAGTAGAAAAGGAGCTGTTGGTGTCTCTAATGAATAATTATTAATTTGAGGGACATAGGATGTGTTATTCTGTGGCGGACCAAGGTAGAGACTGGGAGGCATTTTGGCAGACCTGTTGTAGTTTAATTGAAGAAGGAGCTGCAACATTTCAGGTGACTGGGGACGGGGGAGGAGGGGCTGGCAATGGTTAGGCTGCAATGTGATGGTGTTGCAGAAGTTCAGAAAGGTGTTTCCTGGCCCAGTGTGAGATGAGTAACCAAGGAAATGTAATGCATGTTGTAGCTAGCTGACTGTTTATGTAGTACATCAAAATAAGGTATTCTTTGTAGAAGGTCTAGACGACCCTCATTGGCTTACAGGGCTTAAATTTAAAATCTCAAATGCTGTCCTTGTGTGGTAGTGTGGGTGAGCAGTTTAAGCTTTTCATAGGGTAGTGTTAATGCATTTGTTGAACACACAGTCAATAAATGAAGCACACACTCAAGAAGAAACTCAAGACCAATTTAGAAAAATAACAGATATTTATTTTAAAACCAAGAACTTCGTAATTGGGTACATTTGTTCAGTTTATCAGTTTTTGCAGGTAAGTAAAAATGTTCACTCAAATGCGCTTTTACGTGGCAATGCTTTCCTATGGAGAAAGACACATATGTTGCATACAGGTATTTGCAAACAAATCTCGGGGGTCCCCTTTTAGGACTTAAGGTGCTAGTGGGCCGAGGTCCAAAGTATCACCAGCAGTTCGAGTTTACCTGGAGTGTCTGGGTGCAGAGGTGCTGGATGGGTTGGTAGCCTTATGTTCTACACCACAGGTAAAGAGGGGGGGGGGCATCTAGAAACAGGTTGCAGAGGGGACTTAAGGGACAAGTCCAGCAGCTCCTAACAGAAGGCTCAGTTTGTGAAGGGGTCCTGGGAGCAGGAAAGCACCATCAGTTGGGTGCAGAGGGTTTTGGTTGACTGGTGCCTGGGCATCAAAGGCACTCACAAATCTCAGGAAGATCTGCAAAGGGGAACAAAATAGGTCAGCTGGGCCACTCTTGGTGCTGGCTTCTGTGGTGCTGATGTACCTTGTTGGCTGCTCGGTCTTTGCAGTGCTGAGATCCTGATTGGACTCAGACAAGCTTTGGTTGCTGCAAGGGGTTTGGTACCCCGGGTGTTGGTGCAGGGCAGCTCTAGTTAGTCCTGGTGTCTTCTCACTTGGTGGGGAGATGAATCTGACCTCTTGGAGCACGGTGACCTCATCCTGGGTGGCTGCTGTCTTGGTGGACCTCGGTGGTCAGCAGAACGCTGAACCAGGCGTTGTGGTTAGTGCATGCAGGTTGCAGGAAAGTGGCTCCTCCACTTCAAGGGAGATGCCGATGGCTTGGTGAAGTGCTGCAGGCCATCTAACGCTTTTGGAGGATGCACAGCTGCTGGACAAGTCGGATGGTCATGATGTTCGGGACATGAGCAGGCTGGCAGGGATTTAGCACCATCAAAGGCCACCAGTAGTCTGTTGTTTCTAGTTTATTCACTTCTTCTTGGTCCTTATTCTTTTCTTGTCAAGTGAATCTAAGATCCTCAGGGGGCTACCTAAATACTCAACTAGGGGATGTTAAGGGGAGTGAAGGATAGTTGCCAATGGGCTACTTACCCTTGGGGTCACTACACCCCCTATATGACCACTTACTCTTTGTAGTGGGCATAACCCTGTCCCAGAATTCCTATTTCCACCAAAGTGAAAATGGTGGGTCCCTTCCTTCATGGGGCACATTAGGCGGCACACCTTAGGGGTGTGACAGGCCTCATAGTGCACCACACCTACTTGCATACCTAATTTTCCGCCTGTCCTGTCTTGGTGCTAGATGGTTCTCAGGGCATGGGGTGAAATCTCTCGGGTCTGGGGAAGCCAGGGTCACCTATAAAAGGTGAGCAGGTAGGTGTGCCTACAAGGGATTAGTTCAAATATATATTTATAGCAATTGAGAAATTACATTCAAGTAAGCTCTGCTAAAAGTAGCTTACAGTTAGATTACTCCAAAGACCATTCTGTTAATTTATCAAGGAATCAAACATTCTTATAGAGATACAAAGATAAGAACAACACGGGTGTAGGTATTCTGAAACCTGGCTTTATATTAATAGAAAATCATTAGTTATAAACGGTACAAAATCATGAAATCAACACAATGTAACCAGAAGTAAAAAAAATACATTGAAATGAAATGAAATGAAAAATTATATTTATATAGCGCATAGACTACCCGGAGGCCTCGCAGCGCTTTAATTGATCACTGTGGCGGGCCGCAGGGTGAGACTAGCACGTTTGTGCAAACAGATGGGTTTTCAAAGCTTTCCTAAAAGCCAGCCGGTTATTATTTTCTCTGAGGGCTAAGGGGAGGGAGTTCCAAAGTCTCGCAGCAGTATGGGAGAAGGAACGGCCGCCCCAACGTGCTTTGTTGATTTTAGAAGTGGTAACTAGGTGCAATGATCCCGAGCGAAGGGCTCTGGATGGAGCGTAGGGCACAACTAAGGGGGACAGGATGGCAGGGCCTGTTCGATGGAAAGATTTGTGCACAATGCACATAGCCTTAAACTGTGCTCTAGCAGCCATCGGGAGCCAGTGCAATTCTTTTAGAGCTTTCTTGGCTGACTGCCAGCGGGGGATGTTGAATAATACTCGGGCAGCGCAGTTTTGCGTGACTTGGAGCCTGTTGGTCACTGAAGCCGGGGCACCCAGATATAGCGCGTTTCCATAGTCCAGGCGGGAGAGTATCAGGGCCTGAACCATGATTCTCCTCGCCTGGAAAGGAAGCAGAGGGAGTACTTTGCGGAGCATTTTCATTAGGCCGACACACGTGGAGGCAGTTTTGGTAGCCTGGACCGAGAAGTCCAGCGCTTTATCGAGCCAGATTCCCAGACTCTTTATCTGCGGTTTGGGAGGGGGGGGAGCACCAAGGCAGGTGGGCCAAATTGATGTCAAAATGGTCGGAGGAGGGTTACCCAATAGCATAATCTCTGTCTTCTCCCCGTTAAGTTTGAGACAGGACGATTGCATCCACTTAGCAACGGACTCTAGACAGAGGCCCAGGGTGTTGGACGGCTCCTCAGTGTGGTCCAGAGAGACCACCAACTGGGTGTCGTCCGCGTAGGTGACAATACGCACGCCAAAGGGCTGGACTATCTCCGCTAGAGGTCGCATATAGATATTAAAAAGTGTGGGGCTCAGGGAGGAGCCCTGAGGAACCCCACATCTAAGTGGTTGCTTAGGGGAGACTGCTTTTCCCTCAAACACCTGGAAGAAGCGCTCGTCCAGGAAGGAGGTCAGCCACTGCAGGCCCGCGCCCGACACGCCCATGCCTTTCAGACGGTGTAGCAGTGTGGCATGGTTGACAGTGTCGAACGCGGCACTGAGGTCGAGTAGTATGATGGCTGCTTTTCCTCCCCGGTCCAGCACCAATCTAGTTTCTTCCGTCACTGCTAGGAGAGCAGTTTCAGTTCCATGCTGCGGGCGGAATCCCGTCTGAGAGGCGCATAGCAGACTATTTGATTCTAAGTAGTCCACTAAGATATTATTGATGTGCCTTTCAAGCAGTGTGCTCATCCAGGGAAGTAGGGAAATGGGGCGGAAATTGGCCAAGTTGTTCTGGTCCAAGGTGGGTTTTTTCAAAAGGGCCCTAACCATCGCACATTTCCATGGTGCTGGGACGGAGTTAGAGGAGATGGAAGCATTAAGGACATCCAGAATGACAGGGCGGATGATGTCCATCACCTTATTGAGAGTTTGCGGGGGTGCTGGGTCATTGGGGGATCCCGAGATGACTTTAAGAAGCATTCTGTCTAAAGTGTCGGAATCTAGGAGGGGGAATTCATCCAGTGAGCTGGGGGCTAAGAAGTCAGAATCTGTGGTGGTGGTGTGGTCCATGTCACCACTGCCAGTAGAAAATGAAGAATAGATGGCCTGGATCTTCTGGGAGAAGAAAGTGGCTAAATTATTGCAACGGGTTTGTGCGCCGTCAGGTGACAGACGCTCGGGGGGAGGGGGAGAAATTAAAGATTTGGCTATTTTAAAAATTTCTTTGGGGAGTTTGCAGCTAGATTGATTTTGGCTTCATAAAAATGGGCTTGCGCAGATTTTATTTGATTTTTATAGAGCTTTATTGCGGCTCTATACTCAACTTGCTTTGATTGTGAGTAATCTTGTCTCCAGGCTCTCTCTAGTTTGCGGCAAGATTGCTTCATAGTCCTGAGAGTCGGGGAGTACCAGGGGGCCACTTTGGCTCTGTTTATTAAGTGCAAAGATTCCTCTGGTAGGACTAGGTCAAGGGAACTGGAGATCCAGTTATCAAAATTGACAATGGCTGTATTGGGATTGGTCACATTTGGGGGTAGGTGTTCTATAAGAGCCAGTTTCCACTTAGAAAGTGGGAGGGAGGCCCATTTTCTTCCCCACTGCTTATTGTGATTTTGTGAGATGGGGGGGGAGCAAGTGGACCATGTAAAAGGTACTAAAAAATGATCGGTCCAGGATAGTGGTACTGGAGCCTCGACGGTTAAGCTATCTAGATTGCTGTAGATGTGATCTAGGAGATGTCCCTTAACATGCGTTGATTGAAAGCCTTTCTGAGCCAGCTCAATGGACTGAAAGTTTGTTCGAAGACTATTGGCTGTTGAATCAAGTGGCTCATCTAGGTGTAAATTAAGATCGCCCAGCAGGGTGAAATTTGCCGAGGTGAGCACTAGGTTGGCAGCTAAATCCGTCATGTTAGTGATAAAGTTGTTGAGGGTGCCAGGTGGTCGATAGACTAGGATACCGGAGAAAGTAGTGGATGGGGAGAACTCAAGAGTGAAATGTAGGTTCTCACAGGCTGGCATGGGGGAGGGAGTGATGCGGCATCTAAAGTTGTCCCTATAGATAATAGCCAGCCCTCCACCTCTGCCAGTCTTGCGATCCAAATATTTAATAGTATAGCCTTGGGGGGTGGCCCATGCTATTGCAGGATCAGTTTCTAGCTGAAGCCATGTCTCTGTTAGAAAGAGGGCGTCTGGATTGAGCTCCTCTATCAGCATGGCCAGTTCAGTATGGTGTTTGGGCAGGGAACGGCAGTTAAGAAGGAACATCCTCCATTTCTGCTTGGAGGGGTTTTTCACAACATTTGGAGTAGTTATGCCCCAATCACAAGTTTTGCAGTGGGCCTTCGGGTGTAAGGGAAGGACTGAATGCAAACATAGTGGGTTGACCGAAGGACGCAATGCATATAGTGAGGAAGTGCTGTATGTGAGGAGATTTCCTACCATGATGACAGCTGGGTCCGGAGACTGGAAGCGTCTGGACGCGGACTGGCGCAGACTGGCTTCTCTTTGGCGCCTCTTCGGCGCGTCTAAGGCGCTACCGCTGCGCGTGCCGCTGCGCGGGGCGAAGGAAGTTAATATAGATTGGGCTCAGGGAACACTGGAGCGTCAACCCACTAAAATGGCCGCCAAGAAATGGCACTACCAGGAAGTAGGAGCGCTCTGTTCTCCCTCCACAACATAGGGTTAAATAGTCTTCATAGTTACAACTGTGAACACCTTTTCACAAAGTATTTATAGGCAATCTGAAGAGTTTACTGAAAAGAAGACACCACAGAATGAGGTAGGAACTTGGTTTAGTCGGGCTAGCACTCTTAAGATCCCGGCAGCAACTGCCTTGCCATGGACTCCCATTCCACAATGGAACCCCACAATCCCAACACGAGCTCACACAAGCTCAACCACCACATTCCAGCCAGAACCCATCACTCCCCCCTTCCTTCATAACAATAAAACAGAGGAATAAAAACAATAACAATATGAAACAGAATATGAAAGGGAAAATAAGTCAGGGAAAGTTGCAAGGTAAAACATTACAGCATTATAAGGCAGAGAAAATAGCATGATAAGGCATTACAACATTTTATATTCTTGAAATTTGGAGGGAACAAATTTCAAATTCGTGGATGCACATCTTGCAGGAACGCGACTAGAAAGAACACGTTCCCTTTCATGAACCACAGTAGGCACACCCACAGGGGAAGAGTGAACACCAAATTTCTTATTGACATAACCCAGCATGGACTCGGGTACCACCGAAACGGCACTTTTGGTCCAAAACTTTGCATTCTCCAAAACCACAACGTGATCTCTAACCGCAGACAATCCCTTGGGAGAAGAAAAACGAGACTCACCTTTGCGAACAAAACCAGGCCTCTTGATTCTTACCCAATCACCCACCTTCACAAACAAAGTACTACGAATCCCAGGCCTAGTATTATACTTGGCTTGGATGGCAGCCCTGATATCCACCACATCAGCCAACTTCCTCATGTCCATCACTCTCCTGGACATCCATTCCTTGTTCAATTTGGACCCCGCAACTCTCCCCCTTAGTAAGGTAAAAGGAGCTATCCCAGTGCTAATATATGGGGTAGTCCTCACAGCCCACAACATGTCTCTGACAGCTCACTACCAATGCAAACCATTCACCAAAGCCAGTTGCAAGTGTACCTTAATCACACGGTTGAAGTGCTCAACTAAACCGTTGCTGCGGGGGTGGTAAAGGGATGTGAAAATGTGCTTCACACCAATGACTTTCAAAAAGTCCTGCATTTCACTGGAAGCCAACTGGGTTCCGTTATCCGACACTAATTCCTCAGGAAAACCCTCCCTGAGAAAAACATCCTGAAAAAAATTGATAATGAACAGAGAGTTCACATTGTCCACAAATAGGACCTCAGGCCATTTTGACATGTAGTCAATAAGGACCAAGGCATATTTGGGTGAACTACCAATGGGCCCAAAAGGACCCGCAATGTCAAAGGCTAATTTGGACCATGGAGCATTCCTAACCACTACCAGTTCAACAGGGGAAGGATGAGTCACTTGGGATTTGTCACTAGTAACACAAACACAACAGTCGTGAACATAGTGCCCAACATCTTTATGTAACGCAGGCCACCAAAAATCTTGTCTAACCTTGCGTTTCATGGCCTGAATTCCAGGATGACCTTCGTGGGCCAAATCCAAAATTATTTTGCGCACAGACATGGAAACCACTAACAAACCACCCCTCCTCAATACTCCATCAACCACGGATAACTCTTCACTAACTCTTTTGTAGGGAACCAACTCAGAGGGGCAATCCTTGTCGCTGGGCCCCAGCTAAAAGGTCCATGACCTTCATGACCACAGCATCCTCAGACGTACCATCCAGCCACTCTTGTTTAGAAAGAGCACCACCAATAGTGTTCTGCAAAGGACAAACCGCAAAAACTATTTCCAAATCGTCATTCGTCATCACATCCTCATCACATGAAAGAGGTAATCTGGACAAGCAATCAGCAACGTGATTCTTAGCCCTAGCCACATACTCAAGGAGATAGCGAAACTCGTGCAATCTGTACTGCCATTTAGAGATGCGAGGTGTTGCCCTGCCACCACCTTTAGTGGTAAAAAGATCAATTAAGCTTATGATCTGTCCTCAAAGTAAATTCATTACCCCACCAAAAATTCTTGAAGTGTTGGACACCCCACCACATGGCTAAAGCTTCCTTTTCGATAGTCGAGTAGGTGCTTTCAGCTCCCCTTAACGTTCTTGAAGCAAAAGCTATTGTCTTTTCCCGACATAAGGACTGCTCTTAGACCAACATTGCTTGCATCAGTAGATATGATACATCGATCATTAATGTCCAAGAGTTTAAGAGGACCAGCGTGAACAATTTCTTGTTTAATTGACTCAAAGTTGTTATTACAGTCATCATCCCACACATATTTAACATTCTTTTTTAACAAATTACGCATGGAAGCAGTTTTGCTGGAAAAATTGCTAACAAATTTGGAGTAGTACTCCACTAACCCCAAATAAGAACAAAGCAGATCTTTGTTTACAGGTGTGGGTGCACTCTGAATGGCTTCAACGATCTTCAACTTGGGTTCAACCCCCTTATGAGAAATATGATGACCAAGGTAATCAACACCCTCTTGGAGGAATTTACATTTATCAACTCTCAACGTTAAGCCGCTAGATCTAACTATGCTTAAAACATGCTTAACTCTCTCGTCGTGTTCTGCCTCAGTTTTCCCATATATCGGAATGTCATCTTGGAAAAACACGACTCCAGCAATGCCCTTGAACAAGTTGTTTATCAATCGTTGGAACACTGCTGAAGCCGAGGCAAGCCTGAAAGGCATACGTATGTAACAATCTGGTGTGACGAAAGATGTGAGGTGTCTAGATTCTTGGTACAGCTCAATCTGATGGTAGGCTGAGGAAATATTCTGTCTGTAAAACAAAGAAAGGCTCCAAGTTTAAATGGCCATTCTTCGTTTTACAGACAGAATTTGTGTTCCCTTTTTGGCTGACAGTGCCTGCATTGACTGGGGTCTTTAAGCAAAGCAGTGACAGCCATTTCTGTGCTTGACCAGAAATACGTTCTATGGATTAGCTTTCCTAATCATTGACTTTTCCTAGTGCAAAGGGTCTCTTTTTATCAACAAAAGCAAGGTCCTGAGGATGGTCTAACAGACAAAGACAACATTAGACCGAAACGTCGACTTTCACATCTATTCCTTATTGTACTGTACTACAGGCAATTTTGGCATTGTGTAAACTCTTCAGATTACCTATAAATACTTTGTGAAAAGGTGTTCACAGTTGTAACTATGAAGACTATTTAACCCTATGTATTTTTTTACTTCTGGTTACATTGTGTTGATTTCATGATTTTGTACCCTTTACAACTAATGATTTTCTATTAATATAAAGTCAGGTTTTAGAATACCTACACCCGTGTTGTTCTTATCTTTTTATCTCTATAAGAATGTTTGATTCATTGATAAATTAACAGAATCGTCTTTGGAGTAATCTAACTGTAAGGAACTTTTAACAGAGCTTACTTGAATGTAATTTCTCAATTGCTATAAATATATATTTGAACTAATCCCTTGTAGCCACACCTACCTGCTCATTTAATTGCCCAAGCCTCCAAGGGTCTATTGGGTTTCCCATTTTTTGAGACACATATGAAAGGTGGCAGAGGCTTTGAAGCCTCTGGCCTTGGTATGCAGATTTACTACCCACCCTGCTGGAAGACGTGTAAACACCTCCTGTCAGAGCAGGCATTGTTTCTGACCTCTGAGCGATCGGGCTCTCGCGGGCTCTGACCTCCAGGAAGTCAGAAACTCATCTGTGTACCAAGGTAGAAGATACCAGTTAGCCAGCACACTAAGAGGCTGGTGGGTTTTCAGTAGGGGTGGGCGGAATTTGCGAAATCCACTTTCGCAAATTATCGCGAAAATGTTTAAAATTATCGCAAACAAGCGGAAATATCGCGAAGATGCGGAATTTTTTTTCCCGCATGTTCGCGAGATTTTCTGCATGGTTGCGGGTCGCCAACTTACCCATGTAGTTGCTCGCGGGCGTGGCCATCTTGTTTTGAGCTGTCTCGCGGTGCATGATCGCGAGAAGAAAGACGTGATCGCGCGACGCATGACGTCACTGCGGGCGTGAACTGTCGCGAGACAGCGCAAATGGCTAAAAACAATCCAACATCTCATGGAGAACGCGACCGGATCAAGAAAACTTGTCGGCGAACGCAGGGATTCAGGTAAGGCGATCGCGCGCGCGCGAGAATGTATTATTTTACAGCGCGAGCAAGAAACAAATTATCGCCAAGCTGCGGAAAGCGGAAATTTTGACATTTTCGCGCTCTCCGCGGAACGCGAAAATGTCAAATTATCGCAATTTCCGCGAACGGAACAAAATTTTTGCCCAGGCCTAGTTTTCAGGGCACACCTCTAAGGTGCTCTCTGGGTGCATAGCTTCATAAATCCACTACTGTCATCAGTATGAATTTATGAAGACAAGGTGTTTGATACCAAACACCATGTGTTTCAGTGAAGCCATTTTGTAGCTAATGACCAGTGCCCAGTACATATACTTAAGATACCTTCCCTGTTTACTTGTGCTATCTAGCAATCAAACTAGACAGCACAGTGGCATATCTGCTCATGCAGATATGTCCTCACATGTAATATAATGCAGCCTGCCTTAGGGCTGTAAAGCTTCTTGTGGGGTGACTTACATATATTGCATGCCGTGTTTGTGGGCAAATGCTAAAAGAACAATTGATGGAAGGAATGCTGAACAATGTCAAACATTTACTCCCAGTACAGATATCTGGGCCTAAATCCATTTTTAATTTGCTCAACACGCCATTCCAGTTTGGACCCAGCAATATGCAAATCAGTCTTGCTCCTGCTCCCCATGGGACAATCCAGCCCGAACTGCCAGGCCAGGTTCTCCCTGGACCGGAAACAAGCATTCTGGGACCAGTTTCGGGTGCAAAACCAGTGCCTAGTACATATCCTTAAGATGTCTTCCCTGCTCACTTATATATCTAGCAATTGTATTAGACAACGTAGCGTCATATCTGCTCATGCATATATGTCCTCACATATAATATAATGCACCCTGAATTTGGGATATAAGGCCTGCTTTAGGTGTGACCTACATATATGGCATGCCGTGTTTGTGGCACACAGGGTGTTTGCCATGTTATGTTTTTACTTTTGTCTGTACCATTTCACAAAGCCTGCAATGGCAGTCAGCATTAGTTTGTTGGTGGATGCCAAAGGGTGGCACAATACATGCTGCAGCCCTTAGGGGCCCTCTGTAGTACCCATGCCCTAGGTGCCAAGGGTACCATTTAATAGGGGCGTATAGGGTGCTAAAGGTCTTGCCAATTGGGGAACAATTGAGCAGTTAACTAGTTTTAGGGAAACAACACAGGAACTGGGGACCTATCACGTGTGCTATCAGATGGAAGCTCTAATATAGCTGAATGGGGCAAGCGCACCAACGGCCCGGGCTCCCATCTAGGCAGTTTGTTGGTGATATGGAAGAGGACTTATGCTGTGAAAGAGGGGTTGAAGGTAAGGTTGGCTGTCCTGAAATCAGTTGTGTAGTACTGGTAGTCACTGCTGGTAATAAGGGTAATAAGAGAGTCTGCAGTCCCGTAAGCCCATCATTGCTCGAAGATAGGGCTGAGCCCATGTCCTTCAGAAAGCTGAATTTTTTGTGGATTTTTGGCTGTTTTGTGCAAGCGTAGAGCTTAATGGGAGTAGGAGCCGTGGTGACTTTGAGGGAGGAGGTTGAGCAACTCCCTGGTTTTTCTGACTTCTCCTCTAGACCCGAGCCCATAAGGTTTTTTAAGGGCTCCTCTGTAGTTTGCAGTTTAGACTTGGTCCTTTAGTTTCGCTTGTTTCTTCTCCTGGCCAGGAGAGGTGTTATCTCTGACTCATTTCCTCCTTGAAGGCACTGTGGGTACCAGCCCCCTGACTTTCCCTGACCTCATGGGAGTTATACGGTGTATATTCAATGAAGGGGCAGCCTCACCCCGTCCGTCTGCTTGCCCTGCTGTGACAGAGAGGGGTTCAATGAGAACAAGAGCAACCCTGTGAACATGTGTATCAAGTAGCTTTAGTAAAAGTATTCACATGGAACTCATTTGAAAAAAATGATTTGTGAAGACACAGTATTTTCTGTGTGGATTAAATCTCTTTTTCGATTAAACTGCCTGTCTTGATTTAATCAATACAGACATTATTTCAAAAAGAGAAGAAAAGCCGGTATCTTGTATGTACTTTGATTCAGACAAACCGAGTTTTATTTTACTTAGAAAACAGTTCTGCAATCTAAGGCAATTGTCAAAAATGTGAATGATAAAAGACTTTGCTTAAAGGGAAAAGAAAAAAATATAATAAAATAAGCCCTAAGTAAAAGAAAACCAAAACCGAACCAGAGACAAACATAGTGGAAGGTGATGTCAACATCTACAGAATATTGGTTATTGCATTCTAATGACAGCCAGATATATTCAATACAAAAGGGAACACAGTGAGTTATATCAGTATGTCATCTATACAAAGTCTTTATGTATGTCGACGGCGTTTCAACCCTAATTCCATTAATAGGGACTCATCAGGACTGTAATGACCTGGGGAGGGCTAAATAATAAGGTTCTGTCCCCTCAATCGTTGACCAACATGGGTGTGGTGACCAAGGTAAAATTAGGCCCAGATTGTGAAGTTCACGGATGGGCCCTGAAATTGTAGAAGGTGGCGACAACTGCAAGCTTTAAGGGCATAATATCCCTTGTTGCTTACTTGTTCATTTCAAAATAATTGCCAATTGGGTATTAGCTGGGAGAACCCTAGCCCATGATGGGGAACGAGGAATGTCCAAATTTGTCAATTGCCGCTATCCCAATCGGAGATGCGGTAGTAGGTAAGCCTTAAGCAACAAGGGATTTTGTGCCCTTAAGGCTGCCAGTTGCCACCACCTTCTACAATTTTAGAGCCCATCAATGAAGGCCAGGCGCTGTGCTCCGTCTTCTCACGCACCTCACCCCTTCTGCTAATTTCCTTATTGCTTGTGCCAGTAGCAGAAGGCACAAGCAAGCTGCAGTGTTTGATGTTGGCTGGCTGCCATGCAGGGTGTGCAACACAAACCTCAGTACAACACCGGCTCCTGTTTGTTGTCTGAATCTCAGGCTTACAGGCTATTACGGGAATGAGGTTTAGGAGGGACGGGAGCTCATCTGGGCGCAAACTGCACTCTGGCCTAATCGGGCCCCTTCCTCGACTCAGGGCTTGACCTGTCACCTGCAGTGGGAGCTAATTTCAGTACAACCCCTGCCCATCCTCTTTGCCTCCTCGCTGTGGCTTTGAATGAGGCGGATAAGTAGGTTTGATCTCCGAAGACAGATGCAGAAAGATAAGCAGGAAGCAGTCAGGCAGCTGGGGGGGCCTTAAGTTAGTATAGATGTGGACGGGGCGAGGTGCCAGGCAGCCCCAGCAAGTCAGGAAGCCCACGCACTGGAGGGCCAGCACTGGAGACAGCTCTAGATGAACACAGGCGGACACAACAGACAGTGACAAGAGGGGGCTGTAGCAGTAGGTGAGAGTGATCATGATTGGCTCTACCAGTTGCAGCCAACAATCCCCAGTCTCAGACCTCAAGGTCTAACTCGGCGTGGTCGCCCCACAGCCGCGTCCTGCAGTCGTGCCTGTCTCCCACACTTGCTCACACGCACACTGCTTCACCTATGCCCCAGCCCCTGGCGTACTGCCTCTGTCTCAAAGCACGGCTGCCTCACAGCCTCGTGACCTCAAGTATTCAGGCAGCGGCTGTGGCTTCCATACTGCTTCCTGCCTACAGTCACAGCATAGCGTAACAATAGATGTTTTTGTAACTTATTGTTCAATTGCCCCTTCACTTAAGTGATTAACACTTCAGTTTATACTAATCCAAGGCCTCCCATTCGTTGCCTCAGGAGCAGTTCCTATTTCCCAAGCACGCTCACAACGGCACTGGGGATCTGACTAGTAGGAACCCTGTGCACTTCAGTCAAAATTGCATCAAATACCAGGCAAACAGTGGGGGTGACCATGTCAAAAGAGGGCCCTTTCCCTCACATGATATGTTAGCAAGCACAAACTGGTAAGTTTTAAGGGTATTTGCAAACATGAAATCATGAAATTCTCCACTTATTAAGGCACCTAACTTGCACCCAAATGGATGAATGTAAGTACGTGTTACGCCATACAAATCAGCTTATGAGACTGTAAAAGACTATCCACACATAAACAAATACACACACGTGTTTGTATTATTTACACATCACAGAGTTCACACTACTAATTCGGTACCTTTGTGAATCACATAAACCCTTACTTATTTAATCTTCGCAGGAGCCCCACACACACTGAGAGTAAAACTTCACGTCTTCCCATTGACTTTACAGATGCATTTTTTCTTAGCAAAACAAGCCAAGGTACTTTAGTGAATGACGAAGGTGTGAAACGAGTAGAGTGAAGCCTGTTTTTGTACGTGTAATATTTTTGCAATACTTCGTCATATAAAAGGTGTGAGGGAATGTAAACCTTCCGGGGGCTTGCCTTATGTAAAATGGCTGACGCGTCGCTCAACAAGCCTGTGTCCTGAAGAAGAAGCGTGAGGACACCGATGCGCAGAGAACTATTCTTCTTGGACACGCCGAGATTGACTCTGCCTGGGCGCATTCCTGGGAATGCCCAGAATGCAGGGCAGTGTGTGTGTTATTGTCCTAGTTCTGTAGTGCAGTGCACTGGTTCATGGGCCTAGGGTCCAATGCAATGTGTTGGGTCAGTAAAAATAAGACGCAGTAGCGTGGTTGGTTAACATGCCACAGGTAGATTGCAGTGTGATGGAGGGTATGTGGCATAATGCAGTGGGATCAGTTAGATCAGAGAACAGGCGTCTGGTTAAAGTCCCTTGAATGCAGTGTAGCGGGATGGTGTGCCTGGAGTGCAATGCAAAGGATATTATCCCTAGTATGACGTACAAGGGATGGATCAGTCCTCTTCCGGTGCAGTACAGCTTAGTGAATGTGTTTACTAAGCGGGCAGTTTACTGCATATGTTTTTGCACCTAGCATGCAGTTTGTAGGAGAGTAGGATCTGCACTTATGTTGCTCCCACTTTTTTTCTGATGTTAACACTGGTCTCTGGCTATAGTCAGGCGGGGTCCCTGCTAATCAGGGCCCCAGTCTCTATGTTCTCTCTAAACGACTTGGAGTGCATATTAGATGCACTAGTGATTGGTTAATGTGGTGCCTTATGAGCCCCTAGTATATGGTACCTTAGGTACCAAGGGCATAGGTACTTTACAGGCCTACCAGGGGCTGAAGCATGTATTATGCCACCCCTGGGAAGCAGACTAAATCTGACACCTCAGGCCTGCTACTGCAGCCTGGGTGAGGTAGTGTTAGCACTCCTCACAGAGGTATAGGTTCCTATATCTCATCATACACACACATATAAACCTATCAGTCACCCCTATGGCAGGCCCTATCAATCCTGAGGGCAGGGTGCTTGGTTTTGGTTTACAATGTGAGGGGGTGCCTCTGCCTGAGCAGGGCACCTCTGCAGCTGGCAGGGTCTATTCCCTGTGGCTGTTTGTGGATGCGGTTAAACCATATACTCTTAAGTGCATTATAACCTCCCGGTTAATGCTAACTTTGGAATGACTGCATTAAAACATGTCGTGTTTGGTGTCAAACATCTTGGAATCATACCCCCACACCAGTAACTGTTGTGGGAGTATGATCCCACCCTTCTAGAGGGGATGACATGTACCTACTGTGGTAACACGGTAGAAATCTGAAAGAGCCCTGGAATCACAAAATGGATGACACAGACACTGGGCTGCCCTCCTGCTGCTGACTGAAACTCGCAGTGGAGGAGGCCCAAACAATAGGCATCCTGTCACAGGGAGTTGTCACCGCCTTCCAGACAGGATTTAGTGTATTGGAGCTGGGTGGGTGCACTCTTGGAGTGCTTTCAAGTCCTGCACTGGGGGATCAGTAGGCTCCTCTTTGCATATGCCAGCTCAAACCGGTTCAGGGGCTACCAGCCCCAGCTCTGGCACAAAACTGGACAAAGGGAAGTGGGTGAACCATCCACCCCCCTGACCCTCCTAGAGGAGTGGTCATAGAACTAGTCCCTCCCTTTCTTTTACTATAAGATAGGTACACCTTGCCATTGCAAGTTAGATAACCCTGGACGACGCTTTACAAGAAGAATCCTGGCCCTTCGACGTTCCACTACCTTTGGAAGACGGAAGAATCTCCCTTGGAGTCAAGGAGTGACTCCCCTGCTTGGCAGGCACCAAAACTTTGAATCAACGGTTGCAAACTTTCCCGCTCCCGCCAGAGTCCGAAGTCCCTGCAGCCCCGGAAGTGAATTTCCTGACTTCTCGACGGCCATTGTGAGTCCCCAGCAGAGCTGAGGCGAGTGGACCCCACGCGTGACGAGGAACCACAATACCTGGGAACCGTGCACTATTGTCGAGGGCAACCCCTTCACTATGTTCTACGAACTTGTGCTTCAAACCATTTGTGGCCCAAGCCTCCAGCAGGTTTTGCAGCAAAAATCAGTGGCCTACCCCATCCCGAGTGACCGTGGGCTCCTGTGAAGCATTTTCTCAAGAGGCGTCTTCACGATCCCTTGCCCGTTGGCTTGTGGTTCCCCCGAAGATTTTCTTATCAACTCAAAGGGCTCCCCTGATTGCTCCAGGCCTGCCCTCACACCATTGACTAAATTCACTTTCCCCGAGACTTGCTGTTGCCAAGGCTTGTTGGCTTCAATCCAGTTGCCAACACAGCAGTCAGCTGCAGACGTCGTGGGACACTCCGAATCCAGCTGCTGGTCATCGTCGATCTCTCCTGGACCTCGTGAGCGAAGAGTCAAAACACCCTTGATCACCTGAAAACACCCGACATCCGTGGGCTACAATCTTCCTGGCCCCGGGTCACTGGCAAGTGACTGTGAACACTGTCCCTTCAATTTTCAGGTCTTCTACATCTTGAATCCAGCCTTGGATTCCACCGGACACTTCTTCAGTCGCCGCAAGCAGCAAATCTTCTTTGGTGTCCATAGAAAACAGCGACGCGACCCAACACCAAAAGACACCTATGCACCCGGCTTCCCTGGGTGAGGTAACTCGTGCACTCCGATGCCCTAGTGTGTGTTGGCCCTCGAATTACTTACCTTGTAAGTGGCTTGCTTGTAGACTTCCTCGAAGTACCCTAAAACTTTAAAAATCTAACCGCGACTTGCTCCATTGTAACCAATAGGGAACCCGTGGCTGTGTTCCCACACTGCATGCGTCTCCCGTGGGTCTTTTACTTACCTGCTTTTGCTGCATTAGTGAAGCCCCAGCGATTCTACAGGCCCTAGGCCTTGTCATTCTGCAAGTCGACTTTCCTAAACCTCTTTTTTAGTATATGGTCTGGTACGCCCCTAGGGCCCCAGCCATATTTGTGCTTAACTTATTGTGAAACGTTGCTATTTGAATGTGTTCCTGGCTTCTAATCTCATAAAGAGATTAGTAGAGTGTGTCTAGACATAAATACATATATAGTTGATATATATACCTGTGTGGTGTCCTTTCATTTGGTAATTCAAGAGATTATAAGGTAAAACAAGCTGCTTTACATTCCTCTGAGACTTAGCCTGAAGGCTGCTCGCCACAGCTACCACTAGGATAGCTTTCTTTAAAAGGTTGTCTTAAACCTATCTACCATAAGAGTCGAATTGGACTGGTGCAAGGTGGCCACTATAACTAGTGACCCGCACATGCCAGGCCAACTTCTCACATTGGTGGGCAGCGTGTGGGATTCCAGCTTGCCATTGTTTTACCAGAAAACCTCTATTTGAATTACTAACTGAAAACCACTTAAGGTACTCAAGGTACATATAAAGTCAAGCTTAGTATCAATAAGTTCTACTGAACTTAGAGCTGTTTGTGAAGGGATAGCACACCCTTGCTACAGCTCAAGGTAGGATCAGTAGGCCACAAACTAGTGTAGGTAGTACAACACTGCACAACACTAGAATGTCTTCAAGGGATGGAGCCAGTGGGTCCACCCAACCTCAGTATAAGGACATGGCCTTCTTTGACTTGAAGGCCATGTGTGTTGCAAGACACCTGGGGTTAGGACAGAGTCCCTCCAGACAACACCTGATAAATTTGCTAACAGCAGATGATCTGAAACTAGCTCTAGGACCTAGTGGATCGGGATCAGGGGGTGGGTCAGCCATAGTCTCTGGGTCAGATGATGAAAATCAAGATGACCTGGAGTCTGTGATTGAAGGGCCAGACCCACAAGGGTCTGCAAGGGACAGGGAAATTCTCCCTAAGAGAGCTGACAGAAGTGAAGAGAGGCCTAGGTCCCCTTCAAGGGAATCTAACCACTCATATCCCTCTGGCAGAGAATCTGTCCATCAGAGGAACTCATACTTTAATAGAGAGACCTCCTCTAAAAGAAGGTACACGATGCTCCAGTATGAGGAAGCTAGGCTTGCCCTCAGAACCAAGCAATTGGCCTTAGATAGAGAAGCCTTTGAGCTCCAGAGAGCTTCTAAGAAAGAGGGGTTAGAACCCCCTGGTGGCAGCAACAGTGTCCCTAGAGGCAGAGATTACATTCCAGACCATAGGAACATGTCCAAGGTTGTTCCTCCCTACCAGAGTGGGGATGATATCCACAAATGGATAACTGCTATGGAGAGGGCCTGTAAAGTTCAGTAGGTCCCCCAGAAACAGTGGGCAGCAATCTTGTGGCTCTCCTTTTCTGATAAAGGTAGAGACAAGCTGCTCACTGTTAGAGAAGAGGATGCTGATGATTATGAAGTCCTGAAGAGTGCACTGATAGAAGGGTTTGGCTTTACCACTGAACAGCACAGCTTGAAGTTCAGAGATACCCAGAAAGCACAGACTCAGGACTGGACTGACTTTATTGATTGTGCAACCAAGGGTCTGGAGGGTTGGCTGGTTGGTAGTAGAGTTACTGATTTTAAGGGATTGTATAATCTTATCATGAGAGAACAGATCCTTAATAATTGCCAAAACCAGTTGTTGCATCAGTACCTGGTGGACTCTGATCTGACCTCTCCCCAAGAATTGGGAAAGAAGGCAGACAAATGGGTCAGAACCAGGGTGAGGCAGAAAACCCAGAACCAAGGGGATGACACCAAGAAGCACGATCCTAAAGGCTCTGAGAAAGGTGGGGATAAGGCAAAAGACCAGAAGTCTTCACAAGGACCCGAAAAATCTGCATCTGGTGGGGATTCACAGTCTACAAAGGGAAAAGGCCAAAAGGAGCCCTGGTGCAAATTCTGTAAACAGAAAGGGCACTGGACTTCTGATTGTACCAAGTCCAAAGACCAAACCACCACCACTCAAGCCTCTAAGGCAACTGCTCCCCCTAGTACAGCTACTGGTGGAGGTGGTAATCAGAATAAGGGTGTAGTAGGGTTGACCCTGGGTTCTGATGTGGACTCTGGCCTAGTCAGAGAAACCACACAGGCATTGCTAGTTTGTGAGGGAGACCTTGATATGTCCTTCCTAGTGAGCCCCAGTAACCTGGGCAAGTACAAACAGCAGCCTATAATAAATGGCAAACAGGCTTTGGCATTCAGGAACACAGGTGCTAGTGTCACCATGGTGGCAGAGGATCTAGTGGACCCTGCACAGATCATCCTGGGTGAAATGTACCAGGTAACCAATGCAAGCAATGTCAGGACCAACCATAGTCTGGCAGTTGTGAATTTCTCCTGGGGAGGGGTAACTGGCCTCAAGAAGGTAGTAGTCAGTGCAGACCTCCCTGTCGAATGTCTATTGGACAATGATCTGGAGACTTCAGCCTGGTCTGAAGTAGAGTTATGGACTCATGCTGAGATGTTGGGCATACCTGCAGAGGTATTTGCTGTGACCAGGTCACAGGCCAAAATGCATAAAGCTGAACCAGCTCCGGATCCTTAAACTATGGACCAGATGCTACCCAAGAAGAGGAGCAGTAGGGTTAAGGCTGTGCCTTCCCCTCTGTCTCAGATCTCAGATTCCCCTCCTGAGGGAGGAGAAGCAGATCCTGAAGAAGGAACTGCCCCAGAGGGACTTGAGCCTGATCAGGTTGAGTTCTTGGGGGCAGGAGGATCTTCCAGGGAAGATCTGAGTAAGGAGCAACAGTGCTGCCCCTCTCTTGAACCCCTCAGACAGCAGGCTGCTGCTGAGGCTGCTGGGAGTGCTAGTGGGTCCCATAAGGTTTATTGGGATGAGGGACTCCCATATTCTGAGGCTAGAGATCCTACCCCTGGAGCCACCAGGAGGTTGGTAATACCTCAGAAGTTTAGGGGGCTCCTCTTGACCCTAGCACATGATATCCCATTGGCAGGACACTTGGGCCAAAACAAGACCTGGGACAGGCGTGTTCCACTTTTCCATTGGCCACACATGTCAGAGGACACCAAGGAGTTTTGTCGCTCCTGTGTGACTTGCCAAGCCAGTGGCAAGTCAGGTGGCACAACAAAGGCCCCCCTGATACCACTACCTGTGGTGGGGGTACCCTTTGAAAGGGTAGGGATTGACATTGTTGGTCCCCTTGACCCTCCAACAGCATCTGGGCACAGGTTTATGCTGGTGGTAGTGGATCATGTCACCAGGTACCCAGAAGCAATTCCCCTCAGGACCACCACAGCACCTGTGGTGGCAAGAGCCCTCATTGGAGTTTTCTCCAGAGTGGGTTTCCCTAAGGAGGTTATATCTGGCAGAGGACCAAACTTTATGTCAGGGTATCTGAAAGCAATGTGGAAGGAGTGTGATGTAACTTATAAATTCACTACTCCCTATCACCCACAATACAATGGGTTAGTTGCGAGATTCGACAAAACCCTAAAGGGGATGATTAAAGGCCTCCCAGAAAAGCTTAGGCGAAAATGGGACCTTTTACTTCCCTCCCTTGTGTTTGCATACAGGGAGGTCCCACAGAAAGGGGTTGGCTACAGCCCTTTTGAACTTCTGTTTGGGCACCCTGTCAGAGGTCCATTATGTTTGGTGAAGGAGGGATGGGAGTTACCTCTCAAACCTCCCAATCAGGATGTGATGGACTATGTACATGGTCTCCGCTCCCAGATGGCAGAGTACACTAAGAAGGCCACCAAAAACCTTGAGGCTAGCCAAGAATTGCAAAAAGCTTGGCATGACCAAAAGGCTGTTCTGACTGTTTACCAGCCAGGCCAGAAAGTGTGGGTGTTGGAGCCTGTGGCCCCAGCAGCTCTCCAGGACAAATGGAGTGGCCTCCATACAATTGTTGAGAAAAAAGGGAGAAGTTACCTACTTGGTGGATCTTGGAACTCCCAGGAGCCCCCTTAGGGTGCTCCATGTCAACAGATTAAAGCCATATGTGGACAGGGCTGACATGGGCTTGCTCATGGCAACTGATGAGGAACAGGAGGAGGAGAGTGACCCTCTCCCTGACCTGCTCTCACAGAACCCTGATGATGGGTCAGTTGATGGTGTTGCTTTGGCAAGCAGCCTCACTGAGCATCAGCAAACTGAATGCAGACAAGTTCTGCAACAATTCAGACATATGTTTAGCCTGACCCCAAGTCAGACTTGCTGGTGCACCCATGAGGTGGACACTTGAGACAGTCTGCCTGTCAAGAGTAATATCTACAGGCAACCTGACCATGTCAGGGACTGTATCAGGACTGAAGTCCAGAAAATGTTGGAATTATGAGTTGTTGAGCCTTCAGATAGCCCTTGGGCTAGTCCAGTAGTCCTTGTGCCAAAACCTCATACCCAGGGTGGTAAAAAAGAGATGAGGTTTTGTATAGACTACAGAGGCCTCAATGCAGTCACCAGGACTGACGCCATCCCAATTCCAAGGGCAGATGAGCTCATTGATACTTTGGCCTCAGCCAAATATCTGAGTACATTTGACCTAACGGCTGGCTACTGGCAAATCAAGTTAGCTGATGATGCCAAGGCCAAAACAGCATTTTCAACCCCTGGTGGGCACTATCACTTTGTGGTAATGCCCTTTGGTTTGAAAAATGCACCTGCCACTTTTCAGAGGTTGGTGAATAAAGTTGTGACTGGTATGGAAACGTATTGCTCAGCTTATCTAGATGATATTGCTGTCTTTAGTTCCACCTGGCAGGATCACCTGGTCCACCTCAGAAATGTTTTGGAGGCCCAGCAAAAAGCAGGCCTCACTATCAAGGCCACTAAGTGCCAGATAGGGCAGAGTCAGGTTGTGTACCTGGGCCACCTTGTAGGTGGAGGCCAGGTTCAACCATTGTAGAGCAAAATCCCGACCATAATGGAATGGGTAACTCCAACAACCCAGACACAGGTTAGAGCCTTTTTAGGCCTGACTGGGTACTATAGGAGGTTTGTTAAGGGATATGGATATATAGTGACCCCCTTAAATGATCTTACCTCTAAGAAAATGCCAAAGAAGGTTCAGTGGACAGCTAGCTGTCAAAAGGCATTTGATGACCTGAAGCAGGCAATGTGCACTGCCCCCATCTTGCAGAGTCCAGACTACCAAAAGAAGTTCATTGTCCAAACAGATGCTTCTGAGCTGGGTGTGGGAGCTGTACTGTCTCAACTAAATTATGAAGGTCAAGACTAGCCAGTAGCTTTTATAAGCAGAAGGCAGACCCCTAGAGAGAAACGTTGGTCAGCTATAGAGAGGGAGGCCTTTGCTGTGGTATGGGCCCTGAAGAAGCTGAGGCCATACTTGTTTGGCACTCACTTCATAGTTCAGACTGACCACAAGCCCCTCCTATGGCTCAAAGAGATGAAAGGTGAAAATCCTAAACTGCTAAGGTGGTCCATTTCCCTACAGGGGATGGACTATACAGTGGAATACAGACCTGGGGCCCAGCATGCCAATGCAGATGGACTCTCAAGGTATTTCCACTTAGAACATGAAGACTCATCTGGTCAAGGGTAGTTTAATGTCCCTGCGTTGGGGGGGGGGTTGTGTAGGAGAGTAGGATCTGCACTTAGTTTGCCCCCTCTTTTTTCTGATGTTAACACTGGTCCCTGGCTATAGTCAGGCTGGGTCCCTGCCAATCAGGGCCCCAGTCTCTCTGTTCTCTCTAAACGACTTGGAGTGCATATTAGATGCACTAGTGATTGGTTACTGTGGTGCCTTATGAGCCCCTAGTATATGGTACCTTAGGTACCAAGGGCATTGGTACTTTACAGGCCTACCAGGGGCTGAAGCATCTATTATGCCACCCCTGGGAAGCAGACTAAATCTGACACCTCAGGCCTGCTACTGCAGCCTGGGTGAGGTAGTGTTAGCACTCCTCACAGAGGTATAGGTTCCTATATCTCACCATACACACACATATAAACCTATCAGTCACCCCTATGACAGGCCATATCAATCCTGAGGGCAGGGTGGTGGTTCACAATGTGAGGGGGTGCCTCTGCCTGAGCAGGGCCCCTCTGCAGCTGGCAGGGTCTATCCCCTGTGGCTGTTTGTGGATGCGGTTAAACCATATACTCTTAAGTGCATTATAACCTCCCAGTTAATGCTAATTTTGGAATGACTGCATCAAAACATGTCGTGTTTGGTGTCGAACATCTTGGAATCATACCCCCACACCAGTAACTGGTGTGGGAGTATGATCCCACCCTTATAGAGGGGATGACATGTACCTACTGTGGTAACACGGTAGAAATCTGAAAGAGCCCTGGCATCACAAAATGGATGCCACCAGCACAGACACTGGGCTGCCCTCCTGCTGCTGAATGAAGCTCACAGTGGAGGAGGCCCAACAATAGGCATCCTATCACAGGGAGGTGTCACCACCTTCCAGACAGGATTTAGTGTATTGGAGCTGGGTGGGTGCACTCTTAGAGTGCTTTGAAGTCCTGCACTGGGGGAGCAGTAGGCTCCTCTGTGCATATGCCAGCTCAAACCGGTTCAGGGGCTACCAGCCCCTGCTCTGGCGTGAAACTGGACAAAGGGAAGTGGGTGTAACCACCTACCCCCTGACCCTCCTAGAGGAGTGGTCATAGAGCTAGTCCCTCCCTTTCTTTTACTATAAGATAGGTACACCTTGCCATTGCAAGTTAGATAACCCTCGATGACGCTTTACAAGAAGAATCCTGGCCCTTCGACGTTTCACTACCTTTGGAAGACGGAAGAATATCCCTTGGCGTCAAGGAGTGACTCCCCTGCTTGGCAGGCACCAAAACTTTGAATCAACGGTCGCAAACTTTCCCGCTCCCGCCGGAGTCCGAAGTCCGTGCAGCCTTGGAAGTGGATTTCCTGACTTCTTGATAGCCATTGTGAGTCCCCAGCAGAGATGAGGTTAGTGGACTCAACGAGTGACGAGGAACCGCAATACCTGCGATCCGTGCACTATTGTCAAGTGCAACCCCTTCACGACATTTTATGAACTTGTGCTTTGGACCATTTGTGGCCCAAGCCTCCAGCAGGTTTTGCAGCAAAAATCAGTGGCCTACCCCGTCCCAAGTGACCGTGGACTCCTGTGAAGCATTTCCTCAAGAGGCGTCTTTGCGATCCCTTGCCCGTTGATTTGTGGGTCCCACGAAGACGTTCTTATTGACTCAAAGGACTCCCCTGGTTGCTCCAGGCCTGCCCTCACTCACCTTCGCTGGGTGAGTCCCTCAGACCTTGCTGGTCTGCACCATTGACTAAATACACTTTCCAAGAGACTTGCTGTTGCCAAGGCTTGTTAGCTCCAACCCAGTTGCCAACAACGCAGTCAGCTGCAGACTTTGTGGTACACTCTGAATCCAGCTGCTGGTCATCGTCGATCTCTCCTGGACCTCGTGAGCGAAGAGTCAAAACACCCTTGATCACCTGAAAACACCCGACATCCGTGGGCTACAATCTTCCTGGCCCCGGGTCACTGGCAAGTGACTGTGAACACTGTCCCTTCAATTTTCAGGTCTTCTACACCTTTAATCCAGCTTTGGATTCCACAGGACACTTCTTCAGTCGCCGCAAGCAGCAAATCTTCTTTGGTCTCCGTAGAAAACAGCGACGCGACCCGACACCAAAAGACACCTATGCACCCGGCTTCCCTGGGTGAGGTATCTCATGCACTCCGGTGCCCTAGTGTGTGTTGGCCCTCGAATTACTTACCTTGTAAGTGGCTTGCTTGTAGACTTCCTCGAAGTACCCTAAAACTTTAAAAATCTAACCGCGACTTGCTCCATTGTAACCAATAGGGAACACGCTGCTGTGTTCCCACACTGCACGCGTCTTCCGTTGGGTCTTTTACTTACCTGCTTTTGCTGCATTAGTGAAGCCCCAGCGATTCTACAGGCCCTAGGCCTTGTCATTCTGCAAGTCGACTTTCCTAAACCTCTTTTTTAGTATATGGTCTGGTACGCCCCTAGGGCCCCAGCCATATTTGTGCTTAACTTATTGTGAAACGTTGATATTTGAATGTGTTCCTGGCTTCTAATCTCATAAAGAGATTAGTAGAGTGTGTCTAGAAATAAATACATATATCTTTGATATATATACCTGTGTGGTGTCCTTTCATTTGGTAATTCAGGCGATTAGAAGGTAAAACAAGCTGCTTTACATTCCTCTGAAACTTAGCCTGAAGGCTGCTCTCCACAGCTACCACTAGGATAGCTTTCTTTAAAAGGTTGTCTTAAACCTATCTACCATAAGAGTCGAATTGGACTGGTGCAAGGTGGCCACTATAACTAGTGACCAGCATATGCCAGGCCAACTTCTCACACAGTGCAGTGTACTTGGTTGGGGATCGCAGGATGCTTTGCAATATAATTAGGATCAGTGTTCTGTAATAGGGTACAGCCCCCATGGTGCAGTGCAGTGAGGTGGGGCATTTCTCATAGGATGCATGTGTGGTTGGTTAAAACCTCTCATGCAAAGAGCATTATGAAGGGAGAGTATGATGAAATGCAGTGTAGCCAGATAGTTTCCCAAAAGTGCCTTACAGTTGGGTAGGCTAGAGTTTCATGGATACAGTGCACTGGGTGAGTCAGTGGTATAGCAACAGTGCTGCGGCTTCTAATGCCAGCTTAAAATGGGCCCCTACCCCAGTCATGCATTGAAACAGACATAATTTGGCTGTAATGGTACCCTCACACCTCTAGGCCTTGGTGTCACAGAACCTGCTGCCATGATAGCTGTGCCGCTAGGATGGGTGCACCTAGAATGCAGTGCAGTTTGGTAGGCAGTGAACCAAAGACACACAGTAGTATGCGAGGTAGTGTCCTTAGCATGTGGTGCACTGTTGGTAATATGGTGGATTACTATTCTCAAACACAGTGTAGGGTAGAAGGGTAATGGCTCTATGATTAAGTGCAGCGCAAAGTGCTGGGGTGAAGTGTGGGTAATTAGTGTTTCTTTGATGCAGCGCACTATGTTGCCCTGTATGTGATACGGTACACCTTGGGTGATTACTATGCCTATGATGGAGTATACGCTGGTGGATTTGTTTCTCTATGAAGCAGTTCAGTATGGTGGATCAGTGGCTCTCAGTCGCAGTGCATGGTGCAGCAGAGTCCTAGTACACAGGACCATTAACAAACCTCCCTATGTACACATTCACTGCAACACCACTAAAATGGTGAGAAGATAAAGCCCATTAGTGCATTTTTCAGCTATGTCAACTGTTAGTCTTGGCATCCTTAGGCTGGTCTTCCCATAGACTTTTTGCCTTCTCGCTCCTGCTTTTGCTGGTTCTTTTTCTTCGCCTTAGGGATCTTTACTACTACTAACCAGTGCTAAAGTGCAGGTGCTTCTCCCCTAAACATGATGACATTGTTGCGTACATGATTGGTATATTTGATGTACTGGTAAGTACCTTGCAAAGTGGTATACTATATACCCAGGACCTGTACTACTAGTGGGCCTGCAGCACAAATTTTGCCACCCACATAAGTAGCCTTTCAAACTTGTCTCAGGCCTGCCATTGCAGTGCCTGTGTGTGCAGTTTACTGCCATTTCGACTTGGCATTTAAAACTACTTGTCAAGCCTCAAATTCCCCTTTTATTACATACAAGCCACCCCTAAGGTAGACCCTAAGTAATCCTAAGGGCAGGGTGCTATGAAAGTAAAATATAGCACATGTAGTTGTGTTTTACATGTCCTGGTAGTGACAGACTATTTCCTTTTTTCACTACTATGAGGCCTACTCCTCTCAATGGCTAGCAGTGGGAATTCCTTAATGCACTTTTAAGCTGTAATTCCTGATAAGACAGAAGTAGCTTTTTCATGTTTCATATGTTTGAAATAGTAATGGCAAATCCTTCTTACTGGTGAAGTTAGATTTAACATTACTGTTTTTGAAATGCCACTTTTAGATAGTGAAAGACACACAATTGATGGACGGAATGCAGAACAAATCAAAACATTCACCCCCAGTCAAGAGATCTGGGTTAAATCCATCATTCTTTTGCTCACCATGCCACCCCAGTTTAGACCTGGCCATATGCAAATCAGTCTTGACCCTGTGCCTCATGGGAACAGTCAAGCCCGAACTGCCAAGCCAGGTCCTCCCTGGACCGGAAACAAGCATCTCATCATTCTTTTGCTCACCATGCCACCCCAGTTTAGACCTGGCCATATGCAAATCAGTCTTGACCCTGTGCCTCATAGGATCAGTCCAACCCGAACTGCCAAGCCAGGTCCTCCCTGGACCGGAACCAAGCATCCCAGCCCTTCCTAGGATGCTTGGTTCCAGTCCAGGGAAGACCTGGCTTGGCAGTTCGGGCTGGACTGTTCCCATGAGGCACAGGGTCAAGACTGATTTACATATGGCTGGGTTCAAACTGGAATGGCATGGTGAGCAAAAAACGATGGATTTAGGCCCAGATCTCTGTACTGGGGTGAATGTATGACATTGTTCTGTATTCTGTCCATCAACTGTTGTTTTTGCATTTGTCACCCCGAGTGGGACGGGTATGCTCAGACGTGAGTCCCGTGCTCTCCATGCCACTGGAATCAAGCTATCCTGGCTGAAGAGGGGTGAAACCCCGAAACCGGTCCTAGGAGGGTTGGTTCCAGTCCAGGGAGGACCTGGCTTGGCAGTTCGGGCTGGACTGTTCCCATGAGGCACAGGGTCAAGACTGATTTGCATATGGCTGGGTTCAAACTGGAATGGCATGGTGAGCAAAAAAACGATGGATTTAGGCCCAGATCTCTGTACTGTGGTGAATGTATGACATTGTTCTGCATTCTGTCCATCAACTTTTGTTTTTGCACTTTTAGATAGTGGGCATTTCTCTGCACATACTGCTCTATGTGCTTAATAGCCTGTTTCCAATACATGTCTGTGGTGGGTGACAGCTACACTTTGTGCATTCCCTCTAGTAAGCCACAAACAGAGGAAGGCGAGGCTCATCTGCATTCTGAGCACTCATCTGCATTCCGCTGGGTCTTCTTGGGCAGGGAGGAATGAGAGCGACTGACACACTTCAATAGGTATGGTCCTATCCACACACAAAGCACTGATGTACCCCCCACAGATAGTCTGGCAGACAGGACCCGATTGAAAGGGATCTTTTCGCACTTCAGAAAGCTGTTTTGAAGTCACACCCTACATCAAAGGGACTTTTGGCTATAAGTACTGGGTCTCTGACCCCCTAAAGTCAGACACTTCCTGATCTCAAACTGAACCTCTGTCAGGAGGACTGCTGTGCTGCTTAAAGGATTCAGCTGGATTGCTTTTCTGGAAGGACTGTTTTTCTGCTTGTTGCACTGCAGCCTGCTGCTCCTGATTCTGCTGAAGGAGAGTTTGACACTGCCTTCCCCCATGTGATCTCCAAGGACGTGCTGGCTTGCCTCCTGTTTTTTGATGTCCCAGGTACACAAAAGGCTTCCTACAACTTTGCTGGTGCTGCTGGACTCTGCCTTCTGTTAGTCCCACCCTTGCCTGATGTGCCCTCTCCAAGTTCTGGGCTTCAGAAGTGGGTTCTGCAGCTGTTTTTCTACAAAACCGATGCATTGTCACCACTGTGCCGGCCAAAACAGACACAGCGCCGTGCAATGCTGACGCAGAAGCTGTTTGACGACAGCGGTTCTACAGCCTGCGTAGACCGTCATGGAGACTCTGCACGGCTCGATGACGACGCATTGCCTCCTCTTCACTGAAGCTCGACAACAACCCAGCGACCAGACTGTGTAAAAAAGATTGACACACCGTGCCCTAAGTGTCATCGCCTTGCTCCATCCAAAGTACTTTCTCAGCGGGCCCTGCATGGGTCCTGTAGTCAGCCTGCTCTCTATCGCGATCGACCTAAACTTTGGATTTGCACTGGCCCTTCACGACCTCATGTAACCTTTTGACAGCTAGTGACTTCTAAACACTATTTTGCAGTTTACTTTAAAAAAGAATATCTCGACTTCTACTGATAGGGGTTTTGTCGTTTTGCTCAGATAAATATTCTCTATTAACCTGTGTGGAGCCTTTTTATGGTGGTGGTGGGGGGTGTGTGTGTGTGTGTGTGTGTGTGCGTGCGTGCGTGCGTGCATGTGTGTGTGTCACACATACTTTACACATTACCTATTTAGTTTAGCCTGACTGCTCTGTGCCAAGCTACCAGAGGGTGAAAACAGGTACATTTTAGTGTGTATCTTACTTACCCTGACTAAACTGGTGATTCCTGCTTGGCCTGGGTGCATACCTCAGGTAATCAGGAATTCCATTTCTAACATCAACGTTTAACAGTAAAGAATAAACAATTATTGGAATAACTCTCTCTCACAGCCATTGCCCTTGCATAGGGCCTGGGCTATTTCGACATGCATGTTGCTGGTAATGAGAGCCATACTCCTTATCAGCCGCATCTAAAAACGAAACATAGGAAATTGTGGCTTTTCTAGAGCTGGCTGTTTTTGGAGTCACTAGATCTCATGACAAGTTTCCTTCCTGGATTGCAACACAGCATGTGATTTGACTAAAGGATGTGCATGCTCACTCACGCCCCTTCCTCTTGTCATTGACTGTCAGTCACTTCAGTGTCAACTCCGATCAGAAAGGTATTTAGTAACTGATGAAAATACAGCGTAAAGCTGTATGTATACCAGCACGCAAAGAGCAAGGTTTGGTCTTTACAGTGTGTCTAAAGCGCAAACACACTAGAAAGAAAAGCGCATGTGCTCGTGGATGTTTCAGGGGCCTTGGAACTTTGGCCAGAAAATAAAACAGGAGTCTGTCTGTTCAGCACGCCATGCAGATTAAAGTGACATATGGATCACCACAGCTGCCAAGTGCTGAGGTGTTATATGTGACTCCGTCAGCGAGGTAACTTTTAGCCAACATCGCTTCGCATTCTGGGGCTTGTAGTTTTGTTTTGCTAATATGGGTGTGCAAGTCCCTTGTTTTAATATCAGAGAGTCAGAAGTTGGAGCTTAGTTGTGAAACGAAGACTATACATAGCATATGAGGGTTGTGCTTTGGTTTATGTACATAAGAATTCACAGATGTCATCACAAATGTCCATTTTGTTTCCCAGATATTTGCTTATTTAACCTTTGGTTATTAAATATATTTCGTCCTACCTTCCCTCACACCCATCTGTCAGCAATATGGAATGACCTTTGATAGGTCATGACTCTGAGGGATGAATTAAGTGTTACACTAGCCTCTAGTGTAATGTGCATAGTTTATAGTCCCTAGTATTGTTCCTATGAGGAATATGCCAAACAGAAGGCTATGTCTTCCATCTTCTGCAGTGTAAGTGCTCAGTCTTGAAAGAACTAAGTTCCGGTGGTTACTCGGTGTTCATTGGTCAATGGCTGAGAGATCATGGTCAAGTCCTGAGGTACTTAGATCATGCAGTTTTAGGATGTTGTGTGCTGTCTGCATAATAGGCTGAAGAACTTGAGGTCTTGGAGTGGACTGAGATCCTCAAGCCACCATAGCCGCATCCTCTGGAGAAAGCCAGACCCGCTCTCCTTGTCTGGTGCTCTTCCCTCATCAGTACATGTTGGGCCTGTTTTTCTTTTCCTTCAAAGCACAGCACAGCACTGTATTAAACAGATGTTGCTGGTGTAAGAGATCCCGGGATTGTCAGTTCATTCAACGCTGAATTAAAAGGGGAAGGCTCTTCCCTCATCCTTCCACCCCCTCCCCACATCCCGTGGCAGCATGCAACACATTCTCGAGGCTTAGAGAACTCGCACATTCCCGTTGGGCTTCTGGGCGCATGCAGTGTGGACGAAGTTGGCCTTCCAGAACTAAACGCCAAACCGAAAAGAAGCTAATGTGTGGTTTCCCAGTCTGTGAGACCCTGCGGGAACATCCCAGCAGCGCCTCGCGAGAAGCACTCTCACGCGGCCCTTCTCTGCCCGCAGCACTGCAGGAAGCACGCGCCCTTCCCAAGTACATCCTGTTTCCGTACATTCTGTCAGGGAAGGTGACACTGGCTGCGGTGGTCAGGTGCGCACCGAGCACCGACGCATCAGGGCCCTTTCTATGCCAGCTAGAGTGTGGACTGCAGTCCAGCAGTGCCATAGCCATTGGTGCACACAAGCAAGGTGCCAACACCCCGCCGCAGCAAATGAATTCTTTATTTAAAGAAGCCCTGTTTAATAAATGGAGGTCAACGCATTAGGCAATTCGCAGTGTTAATAATAACTTGCTTTTTAAATAGTTCTTCAGGCTCACCTTTCATCATTGCTAGGTCATCGGAGGGAATTATGGACTCGACTGTTGTTAGTGCTTCCAAATCTAATTTTAAATAGTGTTGTTATACCGCGATCGCTATGCTGATTTTGTCGTTTCGTTGCACGGTGAATTTACTGAGCTCAATTGGACTCCCTGTATTACATTTGAAGAAAGGCTCCGTTAGTACAGGACATAGTGAAACTCGTGACCTTCAGACTAAACATATCTCTGCAGTGGGCGTATTTACCCACTGAGCTGTTTTTACCAACTTTGCAGAAAGGCGCATGCAGTGAAATCCTAAACCTTTGTTTCGTTTATTTTTTATGGGGGAATACCTCCAAATCAAGGGCTTGGTTATTCATTGTGCAACAGATCGGTGGCACCGGGACCCAGAGATGTGAGCGGGACCTGCTCCACAATTACATCAGTGTTTTTTAACTACCGATCGAAGAGATAAGTGGTTCAAATACCTTGCTTACTTAATGTCGCCCGACATCGTAAGTACGCCCCGCACAACATGTCAGCATCTCCATTAGCCAAGCCTACAAACGGAGCAAAATGTTCAGAGTGCGTTATTTAAAGAATTCCCTTACTGGAGTGTCTTGAGAGGTGATTTCATACCAGGACCTTCGTTTCGTGGTTGGTCTTCAACAGTCTGCTTGTGTGAAGGTCGAGAGGCGAGCTAGGCAAATGGCTAGAGAGTGAACGAAGGGTGTCCAATGTAGGTCTTAGCGGCAGGCCCCATGCCAGCTACTGCCATATAACTGAATTCTCTTTTATAGAATCGTACGTAAAATATGACATGTGGATCTTCTGAAAATATGTCCTGGGTATGGTCCTCTTAGACCTACTTTGGACACCCCCGGAGAAATCCCTTTCACCAAAATGTTTAAATTGAGTTTGGGCGTATTGGAGACAAAATGAAATTTAAGGTTTTTTTTTTTTACAGTGCCATTAAAAGTAGAGCACGATGCGGCAGTCTTGCGGTTTCGTAGCACTGCGCTCAACAGGCCTTGCTTTTGCATAACTGCGATGTTCTGTATCAACAGCGAAATTCCAGAGGCTGCAGCGGAGGGCTTGACCTGTGGTTAAACTTCTGGCATATTATAGGCTGGTCGGACTGTGGCAGAATAAGGAACGTCACCTGACCGACTGTATGCCGGACTGGAGATGAGCCGCTCAGCGGGTTTGTGAAAAGGCACACACTAAACTTTCCCTAATTCAGACATATGGTCTACAGGTTGCACCCACGTCACGCTTGCATGTACATCAGCCACCTGTGCTATTTCACTAGGACTATAACGTGCTCCTGCAGGGCTGATCTTCGCATCAGGTGAATGAACCCACGGAGATATCCTACTGTGAGGAGAATATACGGTCAACATATTATACACAGGTTTCTGCAGAAGTTGCATAACACTGACTACTTTAAAGGGATTAAAGCCCATGACCTATATGTTGCATGCATATCGCCGCAGCATACGCATGAACACACCCGGCTAGCCCACAGTCTCGTACAGGAGGTGCAGCCGTCCTGCCCACGCCCCTTGGTGGTACTCACTCTGCATAGCCCGTGCTCCACAGCAGCCGCTTGGGGGGCGTCAGCACCGGTCGGTGGATGTGATCTGCTGTGCGCCGCAGCTCCTCAGGTGTCAGCTCCAGTCCAGAAAGGAAGGTCTCTCAAAAGGAAACTTCACTGGTAGGACCTCCGCCCCCGGCCGTGGAGGGACTCCACACCTGGTAACGCTCGCTTTTGTATCAATCACTTGTATTCAGGTCATTCATCCTACCCCTACAGAGGAGCACAAATCCTTAACCATTTGGCAGAACTTTGACCCCATCTCTGATGATGCCCTCCTTAAATGCATCCTCGATACAAAGCCCTCTAACCATTCTCTTGACCCCATCCCTAGAGCCATTGCCATTGACTTCTACACCCATTCTCTTTCCTATTGGACCACTCTGGTCAACCTCTCCCTCTGTCAAGGCTCCCTTCCTGTTTCCTTCAAAACTGGGCAGGTCACCCCTCTGCTTAAAAAAACCACCGCTGATGCAAACGACCTCAACAACTACTGCCCCATCACTAACCTATTTTCTTGCGAAAATCACAGAAAAATGTGTAGCGAAACAACTCTCCCGTCATATCAAGGACAATGATCTTCCTGACAATTTCCAGTCCGGCTTCATTCAAAACTGCAGCACTGAAACAGCCCTGCTGCTAGTGATTGATGACGTGCTGCGGATACTCGATTCAGGGGAGTTTTGTCTTATAATCCTCCTTGACCTTGCTGCAGCCTTTGACACTGTCAATCACAAAACTCTCCTTAACACTCTTCAATAGAGAATGGGCATGGAGGGCACTGTGCTTAAATGGTTTGCCTCCTTCCTCTCTGATAGATCCCAAATGATCAAAATAGCGAACAGTCTTTCATTTCCTTTGGCGGTCGGTCAAGGTGTTCCTCAAGGCTCTATACTTGCACCCACATTGTTCAATCTCTATTTAGAACCTTTGGGAAATCTCCTTAGTAAATCCGGGATCCACTATCATCTCTATGCGGACGACACTCAAATCTACCTTAAGGTGGCCTCCACTCACGATCTCTCCTTCCTAAGCTCTACTTTCGACTCCATTCAAAACTGGATGTTAACTCATCAACTGATTCTGAATCCCTCCAAAACTGAATTCCTCCTCCTCTCCGCCTCACTTTCTCCTCTCCCAGTGCAATCATGGATGGATCAGATGAATCTACTGAACAATAAACCCAACATTGTCGACAACGCAAAATCCCTTGGTGTCATACTCGACAAAAAAATCAATCTACTCTCCCACATCGATTCCATTGCAAAGTCTGCTCGATACCAATTGCGCCTTCTTTGGGGGATTCGTCGCTTCTTCCCGTAGCACGACCGTAAAACCCTGGTCCAATCGCTGGTTCTCTCCAGATTGGACTACTGCAATTCTCTTCTTACTGGCCTCCCCAAATCCCACCTGTCACCCCTGAAGTCTGTTCTCCATTCAGCAGCTCGTTTCATATATGGGGCCAAAAGAAGCGACCACATCACACCCATTTTATCCACCCTCCGTTGGCTTCCCATCGAGGCAAGATCTATCTACAAGACTGCCTGTATCACCCACAAAGCCTTGCACTCCTCCTCCCCTCGCTACCTGGCGAATAAACTGAAACTCTCTGGAGGCTCCAGACCATCACGTAATGCAGAACATTTATTGCTTGAACCTCCCACTTTCAAGAAGGAAAGATCGATGGCCCAATCCTTTTCAGGCAACGCGGTAAGAATCTGGAACTCACTTCCGTCTCAGCTGCGGACCACCACCTCTTCCCAGGCCTTCAAAACTGACCTCAAAGCTCTCCTCCTTCAAAGACACTTCCAAATGTAATTCACGCCCTCTATTTTCTGAAGGAAGTCCTTCCATTATAGGAAATTCTGTTCTCCATGCCTATAGAAGTGCCTTCCCAGTGTGTTCTTGTGTTTTGAGTGTCTGCCATTTAGTGCAGTATTATACCTCTACTTGTACTTTGTACTCTTTTGTAACATGCATACATGTCACCTTTCCTTTTGTAACGTATCGTTTGCTACCTCTTGTATTTTGTTTGCTTTTGATACATGCACAATGGCCACCACTGCCTCATGTAACGTAACGTTTGTTTTAGTGTTTTGAGTGTCTGCCATTTATTGCAGTTTTTTACCTCTACGTGTACTTTGTATGCTTTTGTAACCTGCACACGTCACTTTTTCCTTTTGTAATGTATCGTTTGCTACCTCTTATATATAGTTTGTTTGCTCTTGATACTTGCACAATTGTCACTATTGCCTCATGTAACGTAACGGTTGCCTTTGTAACATGCTCACTTGTAATTTTTCTCCTCATGTATCATTACTGTTCCTATTGTGAATCGCTCTGACACCTTCGGGTAAAATCCGCGCTATATAAAAACGCATTAAATAAAAATATAAATAAATAAAAATAAAGAAATCAACGCAAACTTGTGTCTAAATTTGACTCAACATCATGTAATGGCGTCGGCCAGAGCTGACGACTTTGGAGGTAGAGTTTCGGCCTCGACGCATCATCCTGTGATTCTGGGCAAATCACTTAATCTCCCAGTTCCTACAAAAATATTAATGCGTCTTTGGTCCTGTACAGCGCTCCAATGCCTTCGGTCGAGTTCGCACGATATAAAACTGCAATAAATAAAGTGCTACTGGATATTCTGCTTATAGATCCACTCTGAGATATGTTCTCCGCAGTTGCTATAGTTCTAGTTCTTTAAATAGTAAATTGCATTTTTTGTATGTATAGGGCTCATTTCCCATGAGGAGGCGTTGAAGTAAATATACAGTGTCGAAGTCTCCACCCCGTCTGGAACATTGTTGTTGGTGGGGAGGAGGGGCGGAAGGGGTGATGGTTGAGAAGGTAGACATTTCAGTTTATATCTATGTGGGGGCCCAAGTATCATCATAGGCACCCCTCTGTCCCCCATCCAACCAATACACATTACCCAATAATAAACACACAACACAGACTGTTTGATTGGGTAGAATTGCTGCAGGTTTATTACATACACCATTATGTAATAGGTGGGTTATCTTACGGGCGATCCAAGGGCAGGCAACCAACTGGGCCGCCTGCCTGTCTGGTGAGCCGGGCAGCACTGGGGCGAACCCCGCCTCTGCTACCCTTCAGGTGATTCTCTTACAGGATCACGTGACCGTTGGTAACTTCTACTCATGCCCCTTCACGGGGCAGAGCGTCGCATAGCAAACCCCCGGTTATTCAAGCCCACAACCACCCGAAGGACTAGCGGGGCGCCGACACAGCTTCCAGGACCCTCCCATGAGGCTCCTCGGATTTGGCTCTGGCACCCCCTATGGTGCCGCGCAGAGGTACCCTTGGTACCGGCCTGCTTCCAGATCGCCCTGTAACTCCGCCTGCAATGAAAAAAGAAAACATTACAATATTCTGACTCCCCACCTGTCATGAGCATGCCGGGTAAGCGGTAGGGAGGGATGCGGCGTGCGAGGCGATCAAGAGGTCGCCAGCATGGTGAGGGAGGGCTATATAGCCTCCCCCCCGAATAAAGAAGCCCTGGAAGTGACGCCCCTTGCCTCACCACCGGGCAGGAAGAGGAGGGGACACCGGCCAGAGTCCCTGTCCCCCAAGGGGGGGGGGGGACGGGGAGGGGAGACCGGTGCCCAGATGATACTAGGGCGCCGACCGCTCAAGTGGCCCCCTGTGGGTGCCGCGGTCAGCGGCAAACTGCTCACAGAGGGGCCCCGTCTGTTCCCGTGCAGGGGTCGGGGGCAGCACCGTTGCCCTGTTGTAAGAATTAGAAGGCTTCTTTGAGGAGGCTTGCTTTTAGATGACCCAATTAAATTAAGTGCATTACCAGCAATTAGAGCTTAGTCAACTGGCAGGTAACTATTTGAGATGATTACAACACTCTGCTACAGACACTTTCTTGCAAAAGAAAGGATTTGTTGTCTCTACTGTGCAACCGTAAACAGAAGTTGCACGAAACGCCGTGTAACCCCTGTTTCGTGGCTGTGCAGCGATTAACTGTTGAACTGTCGTTGCCGGTGTTGTGTAATATCTGGTATCCCCTTGGGATCGTCTATCCCCTGGCCTTCGGCTCTCTTCGGGGAATAAACTCAGCCCGGGCAGGATCAGACAGAAGCAGTCGATCTCTGCTCGGGCTGAATGCATGGATAAACGCTTTCACTGGATACCGAACGGAGCTCAGGCTATTAATTAATTACTCACCGTTTCTTTAAAATAGGAGTCAAAGCTGCACATGAAGAGACAGGAAGCAATTAATTACCCGACGTTTCTTTAATATAGGAGTCAATGCTGCAAATTAAGAGACAGAAAGCAAATCTCCAATAGAATAAAGAAAGAAACGTGAAATAAATAAAAAAAACTTTTCGCATGCACGGGGTGAAAGAATGGTTAATTACCCGATGTTTCTTTAATATAGGAGTCAATGCTGCAAATTAAGAGACAGAAAGCAAATCTCCAATAGAATAAAGAAAGAAACGTGAAATAAATAAAAAAAACTTTTCGCATGCACTGGGTGAAAGAATGGTTAATTACCCGACGTTTCTTTAATATAGGAGTCGATGCTGCAAATGAAGAGACAGGAAGCAAATCTCGAGTAGAACAAAGACAGAAACGTGAAATAAATAAAAACATATTCGCATGCACGGGGTGAATGAATAGAATACATTTTCGAGGCATGCATGGAGTGAAAGAATGGAATACGTTTTCGAGGCATGCACAGAGTGAAATAATGGAACGAGACATGCACGGAGTGAAATAATGGAATACGTTTTCGAGGCATGCACAGAGTGAAATAATGGAACGAGGCATGCACGGAGTGAAAGAATGGGACGAGGCATGCACGGAGTGAAATAATTGAATACATTTTCAAGGAGAAAAGGAAGAGATGTGACACTGTATGGAAGTGCAGTTAATAGCTAAAATACATAAATAAACTCTTATTACATGGATTTTACATTCTAATTTTCAACAATTATTTCATAGAGACAAGGTTTTAGATTGCTATGAGAGACATTTTCATAATGTCAGAGTAAATATGAGTGACATTTGAATGACTATGGGTGACACTTTCTCCCAGCAGAATCAAGCAATACAGAGGGACCACCACACTGAAATGCGTTACGCCAGGTGAACGGTACTAGGCAGAAATCGTTGACTAGGAAGACAGATAAGTATTTCTGTCCTATGACACAGTCTGTCTTCGTCGATATTTCATGTGTCTTGCAAATCAACATGCCGTGCACTTTATTGCCTAATCCCATCTAAATGGACCTGTTTCTTCTTCTCAAATTCCATTCCTTTCTGAATAATTTATTCTATAGATCAAACCATTCTCCCCGATTCATTTATCATTATCGTTGCCAATATAATTGTCGCTCACCCGTAAACAAACCATACTGGGTGTACTTCACTTTTATTATATACTAGTGCGAGCAGTTGGAGCCGCTAGTTTGACATTAAATAATTACCATGTAAAACTATTGTTTTTCACCTTTATCATTCCTACATTTTGTTAAATTATGTTGCTTTCTTTTATTGTTATTTATTACTACTACTGTTTTTTAGAAAAGTAAATGCTGCCTTTAACTTGACCACCAGTGCTTGGGGCAAGGGGTACTAAACTGAAATAGGCACTGGGTAATATGGCTAAGTAGGTTCAAGTCCCTGCTGCAAGGATCGGTGTGAAATCTGCAAGGCCCATGTATGGGCCATTCTTCATTTTTGTCTCATGTTGATTGTGTGGGATGGTGTGCTGTTATTTATAGTGCTGCGAAGCTCCAGTGATGGTGACACCTCGAGCACTGTTGAAAAACAAATGTTATTGTTACTGATACCACAAATCTGTGTCATTGAATTTCAACTGGACTACAAAGCACGAGTTAAATTTCTTCATATGTGGATGTTGACCCTGTTTTTACTTATTTCTTACTAGCATGATCTATGGTAACTGTATATAAAATAAGATTTGTACAAAGTATGGTGTAGGAGAGTTGGATCTGCACTTATGTTGCCCCCACTTTTTTTCTGATGTGTACACTGGTTTCTGGCTATAGTCAGGCTGGGTCCCTTCTAATCAGGGCCCCAGTCTCTCTGTTCTCTCTTAACGACTTGGGAGTGCATATTAGATGCACTAGTGATTGGTTACTGTGGTGCCTTATGAGCCCCTAGTATATGGTACCTTAGGTACCAAGGGCATAGGTACTTTACAGGCCTACCAGGGGCTGAAGCATGTATCATGCCACCCCTGGGAAGCAGACTAAATCTGACACCTCATGCCTGCTACTGCAGCCTGGGTGAGGTAGTGTTAGCGCTCCTCACAGAGGTATAGGTTCCTATATCTCACCATACACACACATATAAACCTATCAGCCACCCCTATGGCAGGTCCTATCAATCCTGAGGGTAGGGTTCTTGGTTTACAATGTGAGGGGGTGCCTCTGCCTGAGCAGGGCCCCTCTGCAGCTGGCAGGGTCTATTCCCTGTGGCTGTTTGTGGATGCGGTTAAACCATATACTCTTAAGTGCATTATAACCTCCCGGTTAATGCTAACTTTGGAATGACTGCATCAAAATATGTCGTGTTTGGTGTCAAACATCTTGGAATCATACCCTCACACCAGTAACTGGTGTGGGAGTATGATCCCACCCTTCTAGAGGGGATGACATGTACCTACTGTAGTAACACAGTAGAAATCTGAAAGAGCCCTGGCATCACAAAATGGATGCCACCAGCAAGAGACACTGGGCTGCCCTCCTGCTGCTGACCGAAACTCACAGTGGAGGAAGCCCAACAATAGGCATCCTGTCACAGGGAGGTGTCACCACCTTCCAGACAGGATTTAGTGTATTGGAGCTGGGTGGGTGCACTCTTAGAGTGCTTTGAAGTCCTGCACTGGGGGAGCAGTAGGCTCCTCTGTGCATATGCCAGCTCAAACCGGTTCAGGGGCTACCAGCCCCTGCTCTGGCGCGAAACTGGACAAAGGGAAGTGGGTGTAACCACCCACCCCCCTAACCCTCCTAGAGGAGTGGTCATAGAGCTAGTCTCTCCCTTTCTTTTACAATGTGATAGGAACACCTTGCCATTGCAAGTTAGATAACCCTGGACAACGCTTTACAAGAAGAATCCTGGCCCTTCCACGTTCCACTTCCTTTGGAAGACAGAAGAATCTCCCTTGGAGTCAAGGAGTGACTCCCCTGCTTGGCAGGCACCAAAACTTGAAACAACAGTCGCAAACGTTCCCGCTCTCGCCAGAGTCCGAAGTCCCTGCAGCCCCAGAACCAGATTTCCTGACCTCTTGTCGGCCATTTTGAGTCCCCATCGAAGCTGTGGCGTCTGGACCCCACGAGTGAAGAGGAACTGCAATACCTGGGAACCGTGCACTATTGTCAAGTGCAACCCCTTCACGACGTTCAACGAACTTGTGCTTTAGACCATTTGTGGCCCAAGCCTCCAGCAGGTTTTGCAGTGAAAATCAGAGGCCTACCCCATCCCGAGTGACCGTGGGCTCCTGTGAAGCATTTCCTCAAGAGGCGTCTTTGCGATCCCTTGCCTGTTGGCTTGTGGGTCCCCTGAAGACTTTCTTATCAACTAAAAGGGCTTCTCTGGTTGCTCCAGGGTTGCCCTCACTCACCCTTGCTGGGTGAGTCTCTCAGACCTTGCTGGTCTTCACCATCAACTTTCTTCTCTCCACACAAGACTTGCTGTTGCCAAGGTTTGTTGGCTCCAATCCGGTTGCCGACCCCGCAGTCAGCTGCAGACGTCACGGGACACTTGGAATCCAGCTGCTGGTTATCGTCGATCCCTCCTGGACCTCGTGAGTGAAGAGTCAAAACACCCTTGATCACCTGAAATCACCCGACATCCGTGGGCACCCATCTTCCTCGCCCCGGGTCACTGGCAAGTGACTGTGAACACTGCCCCTTCAATTTTCACGTCTTCTACATCTTGAATCCAGCCTTGGATTCCACCGGACACTTCTTCAGTCGCCGCAAGCAGCAAGTCTTCTTTGGTCTCCATAGAAAACAGCGACGCAACGCGACAACAAAAGACACCTATGCACCCGGCTTCCCTGGGTGAGGTAACTCGTGCACTCCGGTGCCTTAGTGTGTGTTGGCCCTCGAATTACTTACCTTGTAAGTGGCTTGCTTGTAGACTTCCTCGAAGTACCCTAAAACTTTAAAAATCAAACCGCGACTTGCTTCATTGTAATCAATAGGGAACCCGCGGCTGTGTTCTCACACTGCATGCGTCTCCCGTGGATCTGTTACTTACCTGCTATCACTGCAGTCATGAAGCCCCAGCGATTCTGCAGGCCCTAGGCCTTGTCATTCTGCAAGTTGACTTTCCTAAACCTCTTTTTTAGTATAAGGTCTGGTACGCCCCTAGGGCCCCAGCCATATTTGTGCTTAACTTATTGTGAAACGTTGATATTTGAATGTGTTCCTGGCTTCTAATCTCATAAAGAGATTAGTAGAGTGTGTCTAGAAATAAATACATATATATTTGATATATATACCTGTGTGGTGTCCTTTCATTTGGTAATTCAAGCGATTATAAGGTAAAACAAGCTGCTTTACATTCCTCTGAGACTTAGCCTGAAGGCTGCTCTCCACAGCTACCACTAGGATAGCTTTCTTTAAAAGGTTGTCTTAAACCTATCTACCATAAGAGTCGAATTGGACTGGTGCAAGGTGGCTACCATAACTAGTGAGCAGCATATGCCAGGCCAACTTCTCACATATGGCTCCGGGCACACAGGGTAAATATTGTCACATAGAAACTGCGCTCCTAAAGGGCAACAGTTCTTGTTAAAATAAAATCCTTCTTTTTGAACATGATGTAAAGTGGGACGTATGCAAATCATTCTGTGGCGTGTTTCTGCCTGTGCAGAGCGCCTTTGACCAGGGAGTGTGGAAGTTGTTGATAACGACAGCAGACCCCAAGCACAGCTCGTCCGGGAGCAGTGGTCAACCAGGGGCTTACTATGGTACGCATTGCTCTGCAGCCCCAAGGAGGAACTGCCAGTTCTTTAGCCATGGATGAAATGCTGCTGAGGGCAGATCACCTTATAGATGACCCACTGGATGGAGCCTGGCCTTCGTGCCATTAGCAACTACCATACTGAACTTAGGCTTACTTACTTCTTGCAAGGGTGGCAAGGATTCCTCTTGCCGTTTGATTCTGGCTCAGCTGGGACCTGAGCACACACACACGTCTCCGGCGAGGCCGGTGGGGGTCGGGTCGGGTTGCGTCATACTGCGTGCGTGCAGCTGTGAGCTCTTTCCCATAGTGCCAGCTGCAGCAGTGTGTCAGTGTGCCAGCAGGAACATGAGCCGCCGGTTGGGTCGGGTCCATCGCTGGGAACCTGCCATGTGGTGCAAGGGGCCATCTACGCTGCCATTGCCCCAGCAGTCCTTAGTGCAGGCAGCAGCCCATGGAAGCTTTGTCAAATGCTGCCTGCTCAAGCTGCATGCCTCAAACAACACAACATCTTGGTTGCCATTGGGCTGGGCAGGCACTGACTTCGACATCCTGACGTCAGTGAACCCTAATGCTGCACGCATGTCCTAAGAGTTACATTGTAACACTTTGCAGCTCTTGCAGCTGCGCCAGAGCCCACAAGCCTGCCAGGAACAGCGCGCACTACGCGATGCCACTTAAGCTTGTATACCGGTACATTATTATATAGCAGCGCTCCGGTTTGACAGCTGAGGGAGCACTATAATGCGTGACTTTGCATTTCAGTGCAGTGATGCGGATCACCACACTGAAATTCATTAGTCTAACGCCTGATGCATGGTACTTGGCAGAGCTGGTATTTTGCAAATCATGCTTGTCTTTAACATGAACGGTTGGCAATGTGGATCAGTGTGCATTCATTGACTTCCATTCACCACTGATGTGAAGCATGGTCAGTTTAAAATTATCTTGCAGTCCTGTAAGATAAGGGTTTATAAATGGTAAGATGTTTTTGAGCTTGAAGCGTGTGATTATAACGTGTGGTGGAGCTGTCGTGATTAGGCTGGGGAAGTGATCTACAGGTCTGATTTTGCTATGGATGAAGACACTTTAGCATTTTGCTTGCAGGGCATTGTGCAAGACAGTAAATTGACTGCTGGCACGAATTAGTACCTCTGCATCCTTGTTGGCATAATGTATCCCATCCCTTGTGTAGAAAGCGGTGAGGGTTGCTGGAATTTATATGGCGCAGTCATGTGAATCCTGTCTTGCATATGAGTCTGGAGGAGGCTTTATAGACTGGATATTCCATATTTGAGTCTTGTATCAGTTGGCAATAGCCATTAATACTTTGTAGTTATCGGTTGTGTATATAGTCAAAGTTCCTGTGATGGGTAGCACATTTGAACTCTGCTTTCCTATCTAATACCGAAGCAAGCACATTTGGTTGTATGCACACCCGGTTAATGAGAACATCATGCATCTGCACGTACCTCATGAAAACGTTCTGCAGCAGGCCAATAGATGACAATACAAGTTTTTTTTCATGATTCAAGTGCCGCCCTGTCCCTGTTTTAACAAGCATCTGCAATGCAATAGGTCTCACATTTATGCAAGTGTGAGCTATTGGCATTGTAAATGACAATGCCTTTTATTTATGTTTTGGTTTTTAATACATAAAAAGGGCATTGTCATTTACAATGCCAATAGCTTCTATTCTCGCAAGTGCAAGACTTATTGCATTCCAAATGCTTGAACGCATTGCTGAGTTGCCCCCTTCTGTCTCCCATGGCCCCTGAAGAGGAGGGACTACAAGCCTAATAGCAAAACAGAAGCCAGCCTTTACGAAGATCAATGACACAAGCCAATGACAAATATCATCAGAGAGTGGGCGGGGCTTCAAGTACATACTCCAATACAGCATGGCACGCAGCACATGCGCTGCCTAGGCTCGACCTAAAAAGGCACGGAATACTCAGCTGTGCTCCTCTGTATTTCTTCTGAAGTACTAAACTGAATAAGTAGTGTTTTGTGGTGCAAGATTATCACCCTTTTCAATATATCAACCAACTTAATCAGGGATATATTTCTTGTCTTTGCTGCTGTTTGTATGAAATGAACAGCAAACTCTTTTGATTCCCCACCATGAATCCTTTCTGTCGGTTCAATTGGATTATGAGAATGCTATCTATGAAACTGTGCCATTTTGAAATTTGCAACCAGCCAGATTCTTGGTCAATAGAGATAATGCCCTGGTGGACGAGAGGCTGTGTCTAGCCATGACCTGAATGCTGGCAGAACTAAAGTACAACAGCACATTACTCTTGAGATTTTCAAATAGATCAGCTTCTTACTCTAAAAAAAAATGTATCATCCTGTCGCAGGACCTTGTGCCTTTTTGTGTGTTCATAAGGATTGGAATGCAACTCAAGAAAAATCTAATGCTTTTGTTTTATGTTTTTATATTTTGTTCAGGGTTCATATTTACTGTTTGTCTTTTGTGACTTAAGTTAATTAACAGGGTAGTGCAATTGGTAAGTGGATCTGATACCGCAAACGCCTGCATTTTCTAGTTTGAAAAAAAATGCATTAAATGCAATTAAACAGTAGTGTTGGACCCAAAAATGTTCCAGCCGTATGATGCTCAAAGGAACTACTCAACCAAATGTAATAATTTATGGAAATATCACACACTTTTTATCTGCAACTTTCCACTTCATTCTACAGTTTCACAGTTATGTTGTTTTTACTTTTTATTATGAAACAGGCTACATGGCTCATCCCATATGGTTAAACACTACAAAAACATTTATTCAGCCACTTAAAAAATGTATTAGTTGTCAGAACTATGCCTAAATTTCTAGCCGTTTTTTCATAGTAACATGCATAGAATTTAACCCTTACTATAAAGGTTATTTTGATGGTGCTGTTAACAAAGTACATAGACATACATGTTTAAAGCATGGTGTAGGATGATAGTCTCTGTAGTGGACTCCCACCCTGTGCTGAGAAATCAAGAAACACAATTAGAGTTCATTCATTTATATTCAGAAGTTGTCACCTGGACTTATTAAGTACTTTGTGTGTTATTAAAATATGTTGTAAGCAGTCCTTTCTTGCTAGTCCACCTTTCATCCAAGGTGTAGGATATTGGTAGCATTGTAAACATGTAGTAAGTGTGTGAAATGAGTCCAATGCGCCACAAACAGTTCTCTCTTAAGCCTCACATATTTGATTGTTTTGGATACACGTGTATTGAGTGCAAGGAAAGAGATGCAGCTACATAACCCTACAAGTCTCATTCATCTCCTGGGGCACAACATTCCTGCCCCTAAAGACATTATGCTGAGCTGCGGGCAGTCAGGAGGACCTGCCACTCATCCCTCCTCTACACCTCCTGGCTCACCCCAAACATCAGTTTACTACTAGGATCTCCCAAACAACCCTAAAAAATTCTCCCTGATGTTATCTCTCCTTTGACTCATTCCAAACCTAATGTTTTTACTCTTGATTCTTTCTCCCGAATCCCTTACTACAGACTCTTCCCTCCTCCATCTCTCATTTACTCATCCCAGACCTCAACTAACTACTATGATCTCCTAATTAACACCTATGAATTTCTTACCTTCTCTATCCCTCCATTACACCATTCAATCCAACTAACCGACTTACATGTCCTTCGCTCAAATTAGCTCATACCTTCGCGTACTAATACTGATACTAATGCTAATACAAATACTATGCTCATATTTCTCTATACTAATCCACCACTAATCCTTTGGGTTCCGGAGTAGCGTGCTACTCGCTGAAAAATATTTTGACTCCTCATCAGGGGTAGTAAACGCTATATAGATATAAATAAAATTACAATTGCAAGAGATGGAATCAGATTAAAAACTAAAACATGAGGAGAGAGAATGACAGAGAAGGGAAACAATGGCTGAGATTAAAAAACCTTAAAGGGTAGAACACATCAATATGGACAAAATATTAAAGTGTGACGGATAGAAAAAGGCAATGAGAGAAAGCAGGAGAGGAAAATGGAGAAATAAAACATTGCGGATTTTGTAAAATGAACAATTTACAAACCTGTTTTCAAAACGTCACTCCACTGTAAGTGCATAACAGTGATTATTTCATTTTATTATTACAATAACAAGGCTGCCACCTTACTGACATATCACCAGCCTGCATTATATTTCTGTGCCTGTGCCTAATAAAACAAGCATTGGCAAAGCCAATATGGTTTGCCTATGAGAGGGTTATTTGCGTATGTTTTTAAGTAATGTTGTGTAGCAGCATGGCTGTAGAGCAGCATGAAAGAAAGTAAAACAAGCATTTGCAATGCAAATTGGTCTCTCATTTGTGAGAGATAGAGGTATTGGAGATGTAATTGCTAATGTCTTTTTCCCTTGTGTTGTGGATTGGCATGGAGTGGATATATGTGGTGTGGAGTGGAATTATGTGAGTTTGATTGAAATGTTAGATGTGGAATTGTGTGGTGTAGAGTGGATTTGTGTAGTGGAATTAAGCGGAATGGTGTTCAGTTGCAAAATGTGTATAGAAATTATGTGGTATTGATTGTGCTGGAATTATGTGGAGTGTAATTGTGTGTCATCGAGTGCAGCTATGTGGAATGGCATTTTGTGTTGTGGAGTTGAATGTTGTGGATTTTAATTATGTGGTGTTCTGTAGAGTTTTTTTGCATGATGTGGAATTCTGTGAAGTGGATTGGATGTATGTGGCGTGTTGTGTAATTGTGTTGTGGAGTTGAAATATGTGGTTTGTTGTTGAATTATGTGGTGTTGAATGAAAATGTGTAGAGTTGAATTGTGTTTCGTGGAAGTGTGTGGTGTTGAGTGAAATTATGCTGATTGGAATTATTTTGCATGACATGGAGTGTATTTGTGTGGATTGTGTTACCAAGTTTTAAAATGATGAAACATAATTAGAGAGAAAGGTGGCCTTTAATTCTGCACAAATTTACAAAACCTTATATATGTAAAGACTTGTCCAAATATCTCAAATAAAACATGCGTATTGAATACCCAGTGACATTTGTGTTGGTGAATTTTAGGGAGGGCTTGAACAATGTAGGGTGCTGTTTGGGTTGCTAATGGTGCTAGGGCTCTGTTCATCTAAACTCATCCTGGCACTGTGGTAAATATTCTTTTTACCGAAACTGAATTTCATACGGAATCCTTAAAATAAAGTAAAATAGCTCAGAATAACAAGAGGCAGAAATCCGTGGTATAAGAGGTTTCTAAATGGGCTTTATTCCATCCAAAATGGCCGACTCGAGTCGCGGCCTTCAGGTTCCGTCACCACGAGGGTTCAGGAAGTGAAGTACAATACTTTATTGACAAGAAGTAACTTTTATAGGTCATACATTTACAATGAAACAAGTGCAAAAAGGCGTAACAATTGATAAGATAAATTAACATAGTGATACGTAATTGAAACTAGGCGTAATAAGGAGCAAAAAGAAACATGATTGGCTCTCATTATCTTACATAGGTGGATCTATACGATAATACTTAACATGGATGCGTGCGCAGCAGCATGACGTGTGATTGACGTGCAACTAGGGGGTGAAGGGGACTTGACATTTAGCTCTACATGTGGAGACGAGAAGTCTAGGGGGTCATGTCAACCTAATCCCAAATCATATCTAACATCCTATGTTTAGAGAACTATGTTATCCACAAGGAAGGACTCTCGGACAGAATCTATTCTATACTAACTGTATGTGCGTGTACAAGCGTCTAAGTGTCTATATGAGAAGCGAGGGGCAGAAAACTTTCCATGGCAACAGGGCTATGAATCACTTGCAGGAGGACGGAAAGGCTGAGTCCTTTGCTTGTGAGCTAAAGGAAATGTTTACCTAAATCACTAGACAGGAATGCATCGGCTGAAGAGCAAAATAGATAATTCGAAGGTGAAATACAGCTTCTTGGCAGGCAGGCGAAAACTGGCCGAGGCAGGCACCGTTAGCTGCACAGGGAGTAGGACAAAGTTCATGGATACAGATGCGAGCTCAAGCTGAAACTGTCAGAGACAGAGAGCAGGGAAAGGCTTTGAGGAAAGAATCGGGCCTACTTGCCTGAACTGTAAAAATGGAGTACCTTAGCCATATAAAGTCGGTGGCTTTTCATACTTAGGAATTGAATATCCAGCCCATTGATGGCGGATCTGACAGAGAACATGTCGACGGTAGACACACATATGTTTGCGTCTTGGAAACTGGAACTGGAGGGAACATACATGTACTTGTGACATGCACATAGAATCGTTGGGGTCCAAGATAGGGGACATAACTGATCAGGAAAATCCACATTTCCACATTCCCTCCTTGTCCCCTACTTGCCCTTCAAGAGATATCAATCTTCATTATTCCATCGATTTGCTCATGGAGCATCATTTCTTCTTCCTTCTTTTTCCGGCATTTTGAACGAGAACTTTGATATGGAATGCATGATGTGGCACACAGACCACAAATCGCTGGTCCACATTGCAGGCATAAACAACAACTGAAGAGCATAAGAAGGCCAATACCTAGGAAGGATAGAACTCTCCATCCCCAGGCTGATATCACACTCCAAAACCACCCGGACCACGTCCAAGTGCCTGGATTCTCGTGTATCTGGCTTACAATCTTATGAAGGCGTGTTATAGCTTTATATACAGATGGCGAATTTTCTGGTATGAATATGCAGCAGCTGGATCCGATGACCCTGCAAGCTCCGCCCCTATCGGCCAGGATGACGTCAAGGACAAGACGATTCTGGAGAACAACAATTCTCATCACTGATTGTTCCTCTGTCAGATTGCCTAGGGCGGTTATAGTCTCGTTTACTACAGCTTCAAGAGTCTTGGTGAGTCTGCGTATCAGCTTACTATTTGATATTGTACCTATATAGGGAAAGATACCTTTATTGAAATCTACATACTTGTCCCATGCCGTCTCAGTATAATCGACAACTGGGAGATCTCTACGCTCTCTTTTGTGTACTAAATGAACATTTCGATAATAATCAGGGGGAGCTAGGAAAACAGGTGGCAAAAGGAATGCTATGTAACAGGTACCATCCCAATCTAGAGGCAGACGCATATATGCCGTCTGACCACATATAAAGTAAGAATGGCGAGAAGCTCTAAATGAAGATTTCCCTTGATCACTATATTCTACTGTAGTAACGCATTTGCTATGGCCCATGTGTATGGAACCAACTTTTCTCACACATAATTCACCCTTAACTGGAAATACTGACATAGTGGGCAGAATTAATTCAACTTCGGATTTGACGTTCAAAATCATGAGGTTAGGCGTAAAATTACCTAATTTATACACTTCATTTTCTAAATCAGTTCCTGTTCTACTGGGGTGACCCTCCTTATTAGGGTGACAGACTTTGAATAAAACTAGATTCAGATTTCCCCATATCCAATGTTGTTGATAAACTGCTGTGTCTGGGTCTATGGAATTTAGTAAACTAAACCATGCTCCACAGGAGCCATTGTGTGTGAACGGATGTGGAAAGAAAGGCAGAACTCCTTTGTTATTCTGATAGGGAGGGAGTCGGCCACACACCCAACAATTGGTGGCATTACTAGTCTGATGGGAATGATGTAACATACTAATGAAGGTGTTATTGCGCAGCGCAAGTCTATAAGATAATTCATGTGGCGGTAGGTCACTAAAAGAATGTTCAGCAGTAATATTATAAACATGTCTAGAAATAGGATGATATATGTGCAAAATCACACTCGTAATGATTATTAAAACACTCAATAAAAACAGAATTAATAATGTCCTCACACAGTAGCTACGCAGTGATTTACAATACGCCTGTCGTTTCAACATTTCTCTGGTATTTTCTCTACTCAGGTCCAAGGGATACATGTCAGAGACAATTCAACCGCTTCACCTTGGAGAGGACTTAAACAATCAAATTGCTCGACTGTTTGGGCCTAAGTTTTAATTTATAGTTCTGAGAGTCATTCCTTTCAACAAAGGGAAGTTTCGAATCAGTCTGTGAGGGAGTGCAGGGCACAGTGTCTATATCCGAGGATAGTCCATGAAATTTCTTAACGTGACTGGAATGTATCCATCCTTTGCGGCCCTCCACTTTCACGGCTGTTCTTGTGGTCAGCAGGACTAGCTTCGGTGTTTTCCACCTGGGCTCCAATTGGGTTTTCCGATCGAAATTCCTCACAAACACCAGATCCCCCGGAGCAACGTCATGGGGTTTCACCTCAGTGTTGTCAGGAAAAGCTGCAGCTACCTGTGAACGACAAGATCGTAGTGCAGACATCAAGGAAGCCAGGTAATCTGTCAGCATATTACAATTAACATCAGTTATTTTACGTGGTACAGGCGTCCCCCACATATTTGGTGGCCTTCCGAAGATCACCTCATACGGGGATAGCCCTGTTCGAGAGTGTGCTACCATTCTTATGTAAAATAGTGCAACTGGTAAGGCTACTATCCAGTCAACACCTTTCTCCTTACATATTTTAGACAATCTGATTTTCAAAATTTGATTATGTCGTTCCACGAGACCTGCTGCCTCGGGGTGTCGGACACAGTGGAACTTCCACTGATATCCCAACAAAAGTGAGACATGTTTCATTAATTCGGATGAGAAAGGCTGGCCGTTATCTGAATATACAACACGTGGTAGCCCGTACCGTGGGAAGAATTCTCGAACTAACTGTTTGGCAGTAGTCGGGGCCGTGTAATCTGATACTGGGTACGCCTCAGTCCATCGGGAGAGAGCGCAGACAACTACAAGAACATATTTGAATCCTCGACATCGTTCCATCTGGATATAATCCATTTGGAGCACTTCAAAAGGATGATCAGGAGTCTGGAATCCACCCTGTTCTACGGGAACACTTTTTCCCGGGTTGAACTGACAACATATCATACAGGTACGGACCTTTTGTTTAGCTGCTGCTCGTAAATGTTTATTGAACCAAATGTGTTGAATGCTATCTAGCATAGCTTTTTCTCCTAAATGCGCCGGGCTGTGAATTGTAGCTATAATGGCTTGGACCATAGAGTCAGGAAGAAACCATACAGATTTCTCCTTCGTCATCCATCCCTGATCTGTCTGGATCCCTCCTAGTTCAGTCCATTTCTTTAATTCTTCTGCAGTAGCATGTGTCTGTATGTCAATTACGTCAAGTGCGGGATCCTTAATTGTCATACACTGTGTTGGTGTCTGAACTATTGGCTTTGTCATGTCTAATGTGCGATTCTGAGCAGTCTGTTTAGCTGTTCTGTCAGCTAAATCATTGCCTTGAGAAATGATATCAGTAACCTTCGTGTGTGCTTTACATTTCATAATCGATATAGCAGTGGGTAGATGTATTGCGTCTAACAAGGCATGAATGAGGGGTCCGTGCTGAATGTGGGCACCATGGGAGGTTAAATAACCTCTCTCTCGCCACAGTACGCCGAAGTCGTGTACAACTCCGAATGCATAACGTGAGTCAGTGTATACATTAACTTTCTTATTTGTGGCTTGAATACAGGCTTGTGTTAGAGCAATAAGTTCTGCTGCTTGGGCTGACAAAGTATCTATACAATTTGTCTCAATAACTTCAGTGTCTGTTGTGACTGCATACGCGGCCACTAAATCTCCTGTACTTGTTCTCATGCACGATCCGTCTACATACAACGTCAGGTCTGGATCTAACAATGGAACGTCTGTCAAGTCTTGTCTAGGTTTCGTCTTTATTTCAATGATTTCAACACAATCATGAGCTAGTGGGTCTGTTCCAATTACAGGTAATAGTGTAGCAGGATTCAATGTATTACACCGTCGGATCTCTATGTGTGGTTGAAACAATGTCAGTTCATAACCGGTAAGTCTTGCTATGGTCAAGTGTTGTGTTTGTGTTCGGTTCACAAGAACCTCTACTGCATGTGGTACTTGTACTGTCAATGGATGTCCTAATACTATGGCATCGCTTTGTCTGATTGCTAAAGCTGTCGCCGCCACTGATTTCAGGCATGCAGGCAAAGCCTGAGCTACGGGATCTAATGTACTGGAAAAATAAGCACATGGCTTGCGTGATCCTGCTTGATCCTGAGTGAGTACTGACAAGGCAGTACCTTCACGTTCTGTAACAAAAAGTGTAAAATGTTTGCTATAACATGGTGTTGCTAAAACAGGTGCTTGACATAAAGCTTCCATTAGGCTTTCAAAAGCTTGTGTATGTTCCTGAGTCCAAGGGAGAACAGTCGATGTGGCTGCCTCCTGTGTGGTTAGCTGAATGAGTGGTTTTGCTAGAAATGCGTACTGAGGGATCCACTGCCTACAATATGAAGTGAGGCCTATAAAAGCCCGCACTTCCTTTTGTGTCTGGGGTATTGACATGTTAGCAATTAACTGGATGCGATCTGGTGTAAGCTGCCTTCCCTCCTTGGACAGCGAGTGACCAAGATAAATAACTCGCTGGACACAGAATTGCAGCTTAGAAGGAGACACCTTGTGCCCCTTGTCGGCTAGAAAATGTAAAACTGTCAGAGAAGCCTTTTCACATTCAGGTTCGCTTCTCGCGGTGATCAGCAGATCATCGACATATTGAAGCAGTGCAGTATTGACTGGCATGTGGATACTGTCAAGTTCTCGTTTCAGTGCTTGGCTGTAGATGCTGGGGCTTTCTGTGAATCCTTGGGGAGCGCGTGAGAATTTAAAGCTGCGCCCATTTAAACTGAATCCGAACAAATATTGGCTTTCCGGATCTATTGGGACGCTGAAAAAGGCATTCTTGAGATCAATTACAGTAAAGAATGTTGCTTCGGAATCAATTGCTGTCAATAATGATGATATATCAGGGACCACAGGAAATTGTGGTACAATGCACTTGTTTAGTTCACGCAAATCAATAACCAATCGGTATACTGGTGGGGCAGTAGGATCAGTTCGTTTAAGAATCGGAATTATCGGTGAATTACATACATTGGAGTCTGTTTCTACAACTACTCCCTGGGCAATTAGCTCATCAATGATTTTCAGCAAAGCCACTACAGCATCATGTGGTAACTTGTATTGTCGCATTCGTGGTAGTACCACTCCTGCTTTCAATGTGACTCGGTATGGTGTAATGTTCATGCAGCCAACATCCGTAGGGCCTTGTGCCCATAGATGTACTGGTAAAGTCTGTAGTCGGGGATCCATGTCCCTAGACACATAGTGACCTTTAAAATCACGTAGAAACAACCTTACTCCTTCCGGAGAACAACATATTATGGCTCCTAGTGCTTTCAGAGTTTTAATTCCTAACAGATTTTCTGGGCATGATTTAGTAAGCAATAAATCTGTAGTTCGTGTCAAAGGTCCTATCGTAAGTGGGAGAGGCTGTGATACTTCATTAACAATAGGTTTTCCTGAAAAACCAAGGGAAACATTTTGAGAGCCTGAGAGGGGTGCCCCTGGAACTTCACTACGTTTTATAGTTGTTCGACTTGCCCCTGTATCGAGTAAGAATTTTCTATCTTGACCTAATAATTCACTATGTACATACGGTCCTTCTTGATCTACAGGAATCTCGATGAGCGGTAAGTCAACTTCCCTCTCTAGGCTTGTTCATGCGTAACGCTGATACTCAGGATATTCATATTGTGCAGTCTGATACATTTGTCGTGTTGTGGTTTGTGTGGCAGTAGCAGGCAACGGTGGTGCAGCTGGCACAAACTGTATGGGCTGCTGTGAGGCTGGCATGGACTGTTGCTGAACTGGCATGGACTGTTGCTGAACTGGCATGGACTGTCCATGCTGCATAGCTCCTTGTTCATTCTGATCTTGTCTAACTAATCGTGGTCTCTCTTTTGCAATACCTGTAGCTATATTACGTTTCAGGACTGGACAATCGTGTACATAATGGCCTAGTTGTTTACAGTAATTGCAGGTTCCTTTTACAGGAGCTGCAGAATCACCAGAATGTGTCACACCCTTTTTGTGACCCTCTGCTGGTACTGTCTGAGAAACTAGCATTTTCATTTTTGTATCCTTCATGCGTCTATGCTCGTGTTCTTGTTCATCCCTAATTCTATTGTGATGATACTGTAACATTTGTAGCATTTGTGACGGAGTGTTACTTTGCCAGGTACTCTCGAATTTCAATATTCTATTCTTCACTGGAGGCAATGCATTTTCCACTAATTTTGTCACAAATAAATGTGGATATGAGTCACTACTTGCTTTTATACCACTGTTTATACCAAAACATTTTTCAAATCGAGCATAATAATCGCTTGTGTCTTCATCTTGCTTTTGTTTGCAGGCTGTGATTGCACCCCAATCTTCCTTTTTTGTAGTTAATAGACGTGGCAGTACCTGTACTAGTAAACCTGGTAACAGTTTAACTTTATCCCCGAGCCCTGAACCTGCAGTTCGGGCCCTTTCTTCCTCTGCTAATGCTGTCCAGTCTATCTTTTGGTCTCCCACTTCCCACTCTTTTTCTTTCAGTTTTTCATAGATGCCAGCAGGCAAAAGCACCTTTAATATCGTCATAATATCAGGAAAGGTGTACTCTCCCATTAGTAACATGTCTTTAATTTCTCGGTGGAAACCCGCTGGGTCTTTGTCATGACTAGGTACTACTTTCTTCATTTCTAATAATTCCATTTTTGATATGGGTGTGTAAACAAATACACGGTGAAACTCATTGTCTTCGCCTTTTATTGGGTGCACTTCTCGTAAAGGATTTTGTCTATCCATATAGTACGGCGTTCTTTCTCTGTGGGGCAGCGAGAGAGAATCCGGATTTACAAAAAGGACATACTGTTTACGTGACACTAATATCTCTTTAATTAGCTTGTTACTAGAACCTCTCCATCTGTTCGTGAGTAGTTCCGTTAATATATCAGGTAAAGGACCAGGGTCAGCATGTTGGCTCTTATATAATATAAGGAGTTGCTGAATCATATAGATTCCAGCTAAACGTTGTTCATCTGCACTGAGATTAAAAAACGTGTGTGCTACGGTCTCATCACCGTATATTTCAGGACTGTCAATCCAGTGAACAGCTGATCTGGCTAATTCTTGCTCATCCATGGAATCGAGGAGGTAGTAACCCCTTCGTTCTCGTAGTATTTTATCTGCGGCTTGAAACAAATGTTCAGGAGACTTCAGATTTATTACAGGCGTCGGATACGTTCTGCTATTATTTGGGCATACAGAGTGTATGGGATCAGAAAAACATCTAGCATTATCACAGGATCTTCCTCTGCCTACATAGGCTATGGTCTCTGACTGTCTTGCGGAATTCCCTGATTCGGACACTTCATCTTGCTCGAACTCGTCTGTTCCCAATCTTTCTTCATGAATACGCTCTATTTCTCTACGGATTTTTCGGCACATGGCTATTATACAATTTTGCTTATCGTGTCTCCCTTCTGATATATTCTGGCTCCATCTTGTAAGAATAAGCATTGCATTCGGGTCTACCCCCGGACGGTCTTGATTTCTGATCACACAGTTTATGAGGAAACGTAACAGTTCCCCCTGTATCTCTACTTTCTGGAATTCCATAGCTCTGTTAATACATCCTGGATCTCGTCCTGTTTGAACAAAATGGTATATGTTATCTAGATGCGTAGTCATTCCTGGTAACCTTGCTAAATACTCTGCGGCTCGCCTGATGCGTAATGATGCCAGGACCATTTCGTCCTCTTTAGCAACCACCGGGTCATATCTACAATTTACAAGGAGTTCCTTAAGCGTACGTTCACTTACGAATTTAGGTGTACGTGAATGCGCTGATTCTTGAAAGACAAGTTTATTTATTCTGGGTGGTGTAAAGGTATTGCTAGCACCTCCCGTGGCCCCATCTGGGGCATCGGGTGTGAATGGGTTCGTTGAACGTGACACAGCAACTATGGGTGTCGATACCACTGTAGAATCGACTGCGGGGACAGATGTGCTTGCCGAAGCTTGTATCGGGACTTGCTGTTGCACGGGGTCGGATACCTGATCCTGACGTTGAACCCCTCCGCCAGACGGTCTATGTAGTGTGGCGTTAGTATACTCGGGAGCTGTGTCGTCTAGATATGAGGAAAGAAAAACATCTTCTGCGGTTCTGGGATGCCCTTTTTGATGTACCTTAATTGGAAATAACGGGGGTGGCAAGTCTTTTGGCATCCCTGGAACAGCCTTTGGTAGTCCTTCGGTTAGAAGGGGATACATACCATTCATAAGAGCATTTCTTTGTCTATTTACTTGTTCTGACTTCACTCGGATACCTTCCTCAATTAATAGATCTTCTTGAACTTTATTTGAACTTTCTTTACTCCTCTCTTCTTGTCTACGTGCTTTTTCTGTACGTCTATGAGATTCTTTACGCCATAACTCAACAGCGTCTTTCTGTGACTGTCTGACCTTTCTTTTCCATAACTCTTCCTCCACTTTCATGATGCACTCTGCATCCCAGGTTCCCGCTGCGGGCCACCTTTGACTTTCCGGCAATCCCTTGGTATAATCTACCCATAGATCAAGAAACAATATGGCATCTAAGCCATGCTTGTGGTACATAAAATGCCCTGGAGTGTCCCTAGGAGGAATAGGAACTGCTTCTTCAAGCACCCCTTTTCTGGTAGTAATCTGTCTTAACTTCGAGAAGAGCGGCATATTGACAACTGATCTGATACTTACTCTTGAATTCACTTAATACGAAAAACACAATAATGAACAGCGAACAAAGAACAATCATTCATACCACAATATGCAAGACATTTGAACACTTTAAACATTAAACATTAAACATTTTAACAATAACCGACAATGATGACAGTCTGCCTACCTAATCACCACGCTGAATTCTTGACAATAACTGAATACTTCGGAATACTTGATATACTGCTAAACAGTACATATACACTGCTAAACAGTGCCGACCGGATTTGTGTACCCAAATCCGTCTTGACCGGCACAACCTATGTGCGCGTCAACACGCCTCCTCGGCGATGGTACTCACCGAGTAGCTCCTTGAAACGGAAGGCCTCAGAGAATGGACAGGACTCGATAACTGCGGATAGCGGACCCTCTGGACATCGGGATTTCGAAAAACCTGGTGGGCTTCTGTATACCTCGGATCTTGCTCTCTCAGCTAGGCTCTGGTCGGGATACTTCGCACTTCTCACCGCCTCGTCTGGGTTGATCGCAGCCTCAGTCGCCCCCGCTTGACCGGAGGGAGCTTACAGGAAATCCTGCTGGTACGCGTTTATGGTCCGTCCAGCTGTGGCAGGAGACCGGGCCTGCAACGCACCGCCGGCGCGTGAGATGAGAAAGTGTCCCTGTTCGGGCGCCATTATGTGGTAAATATTCTTTTTACCGAAACTGAATTTCATACGGAATCCTTAAAATAAAGTAAAATAGCTCAGAATAACAAGAGGCAGAAATCCGTGGTATAAGAGGTTTCTAAATGGGCTTTATTCCATCCAAAATGGCCGACTCGAGTCGCGGCCTTCAGGTTCCGTCACCACGAGGGTTCAGGAAGTGAAGTACAATACTTTATTGACAAGAAGTAACTTTTATAGGTCATACATTTACAATGAAACAAGTGCAAAAAGGCGTAACAATTGATAAGATAAATTAACATAGTGATACGTAATTGAAACTAGGCGTAATAAGGAGCAAAAAGAAACATGATTGGCTCTCATTATCTTACATAGGTGGATCTATACGATAATACTTAACATGGATGCGTGCGCAGCAGCATGACGTGTGATTGACGTGCAACTAGGGGGTGAAGGGGACTTGACATTTAGCTCTACATGTGGAGACGAGAAGTCTAGGGGGTCATGTCAACCTAATCCCAAATCATATCTAACATCCTATGTTTAGAGAACTATGTTATCCACAAGGAAGGACTCTCGGACAGAATCTATTCTATACTAACTGTATGTGCGTGTACAAGCGTCTAAGTGTCTATATGAGAAGCGAGGGGCAGAAAACTTTCCATGGCAACAGGGCTATGAATCACTTGCAGGAGGACGGAAAGGCTGAGTCCTTTGCTTGTGAGCTAAAGGAAATGTTTACCTAAATCACTAGACAGGAATGCATCGGCTGAAGAGCAAAATAGATAATTCGAAGGTGAAATACAGCTTCTTGGCAGGCAGGCGAAAACTGGCCGAGGCAGGCACCGTTAGCTGCACAGGGAGTAGGACAAAGTTCATGGATACAGATGCGAGCTCAAGCTGAAACTGTCAGAGACAGAGAGCAGGGAAAGGCTTTGAGGAAAGAATCGGGCCTACTTGCCTGAACTGTAAAAATGGAGTACCTTAGCCATATAAAGTCGGTGGCTTTTCATACTTAGGAATTGAATATCCAGCCCATTGATGGCGGATCTGACAGAGAACATGTCGACGGTAGACACACATATGTTTGCGTCTTGGAAACTGGAACTGGAGGGAACATACATGTACTTGTGACATGCACATAGAATCGTTGGGGTCCAAGATAGGGGACATAACTGATCAGGAAAATCCACATTTCCACACACATTTGTGACTGGAATTCTGATTCCGGGGGTCCAAACAAAGCACCCATAGATGTGTATGTGATTCATGGGATTTTTAATTAATTCACTACGCAGCAGGCAGCGGGCAGTTTGCTTGTGAAACTGTAAACATATTAAATGCCTTAGCCTTAGATAGCTATTGAGTGAGGTAAAAAAACAAGCATGAACATTTATGTCACATTAAAGAGCATCGTTGCTTCTGGACGCGCAGAGTAGGGTTACTGTTATTCCTGAACTTTTCCTCGCTGCATTCTCAATCTGTAATTGCCTTGTTTACCTTTTGACAAATGAGATGGGGGTTGGATCTCACTGGGGGCAGTCTTGTTTGTTTTATAATGATGCTGACCCGCCTCAACGCCAATGTGATTGCTTTGTGTGTTTAGGGCTGGTGTGTTTGGAATGCTCATTCACCACTAGTGACTTAGATCAACTGCCAAAAACAATAAATTACACTTTCTTCCAGAGGGCTTGGAAGACCTGTGATTTTATTATTACTGTACTTCCTGAGAAATGGTCATATTCAAGTGGAATTCTAGTTTTTCTGCACAATGAATCCTAGTCAGCTGGTCTGCTCAGTAGGTTATGTGTTCCCTGCTGGTATTACTGTGTGACCTGCTAGGTTGAATTCTAACAGGGCCAGCTCAGCCTTGCATCCATCCTTCATAGATAAAATGAGTAGCATTAAATTGTGTAACACTTGTTATAACAGCGCCCACAGCTGCAAACCTCTGTCATTGTGCACTATATAAAACTATTTATCATCATCATTATTAATAACTTCCTAGTCACAGGTTCGATAGTGGCATTGCCAACTGACCATTTCATAGTTCTAAAATCAACTAAGTGAGTTGGGTAATGATGACCACTTGTTATTCACACGTAAGCACGTGCAAGCACTGTAAAAATAACTAGCCACTTATTTGATGGTAAGACCAACAAGTGCACCTAGTAGGTAATCTGCTTGAGATATCACCTGTGCTCTTCTATTTGCAAAATCAAACAGAGAAGAAATGTGTGAGTTTTTAATTTGCTCACATGGCTATAAGGCAATGATGCAGAAAACAGATGGCGAATCAGAAGGGTAACAGAAAGCGCATTCAGGAAGAGTTGGGAGGAGAGGGAAGCCTGGCTGACAATAGACTGAGCCAAGAGCCACATCATCACTCCCTTGAGTCCAATCACTGGGACCTTATGTTTCTAACAAAAACCTGGTTAACAGAGTCTTCTTACCCGGACATCTTGCTTGCACTACCCGCAGGCTTCAAGATTTCTATGGTTAACCGTGCGGATAATAGGCGGGGAGGAGGTATAGCTATTATCTTGAGAGACGGATGGGTAATCTCATGTAAAAAAAAAATTGAGAATGTGGGGTCAATTGAGGCCATGTCCTTTTCCATTCAAATATTACCAGGATACACTTTCGCGGGCACTCTGGTCTATCGACCTCCGGACTCTGCAGTCGCCCACCCCTCAAATCTGGGTGACATCATTGCCGATCTCTCTTTAAGACACGCCAACCTTACGGTTTTGGGCGATTTTAATGTCCATATGGATGAAGTGGACTGTGCCTTAGCAATCCAAGTGACCAAGATGCTGGGGGGACTACATTTGACTCAGCTGGTCACGACCCCTACTCATCGGGCGGGTCACATGTTGGGCCTTATTTTCTCAAACGATCCCACAGTCAAGGTCGAGGCTCCTATGCCTTTAACATGGTCAGACCATTGGCTGGTTCCATTCAGCCTACTAAGATATGGTGGGAAACAAAGCTTGAGACCAGAGTTGGTGAAGAAGAGAAATTGGAAGAGGGTTTCCCCCGAGTCTTTAGATCCTATCCTGCATAACACCCCACTTCTGCTGACAGGTGAACCCAGCATGGATTCTACCTCCTTCAATGAGTGGGTTGCATCCTCCCTAGATGTTATTGCTCCCTTGAAAATGGTAAAACTGGCTAGGAAAAGCCTTCCGCCCCATGGTTTTCCTCGGAGCTTCGCTTAGAGAAAAGCGCCTGTAAAAAGTTGGAGTGCAACTGGCGTAAGACTTATAACCCGGAGGCGAAGAGAATATATAAAAGCGCATTAAAAAAATTCCATGCCCTCAAACGCCTGGCTATTAGGAATTTTCTAGCTAAGCAAATTAAAGAGTCGTATAATTCATCTAGGGAAGTGTTTAAGATCGTGCAAGATTTTTTGAAACCTCAAGCCACCATGAGCATGATTACGCCATCAGTTGATTTATGTAGAGATCTGTCTAACTTCTTCCAGGAGAAGGTTCACTCTATATATTCTTCCTTCCCGGTTTCGGAGGATTGCACAACTCCCTCACTGGCTACGGATTTTCCGTGTCACTGGTCTGAATTCCGACCTTTTTGTCCGACCTTGTCCCTGTTAGACCTAGCTAGAACCAAGTCAGGCTCACCTCTCGATCCTTGTCCTGCCAGATTTTTTAACCAGCTGGCCCCCTTTTTTAATCTTGTCAAAAACAACAGGGTTATACCCAAATCACCCTGTGATACCTGGGTATAAGGGACAATATATATATATAACAAGAAGAGTATCACGGAAAAAATATATACAATTGTTCATGGAAAGAGCACATTTAATTACCCCTTCAAAAATATCAAATAATCAAAATAGAATACATCTTGCATCATTTACAGTATATCACAAGAAAACAGGCGTTTATACAAAGAAAGATACAAACACATATATCACATACCATCAATTCAATGTATAACAAACAACAATTAACCCAAACACAAACATTTTTCATCAGTGTCCCCTTTCAAAGTATCAGGCGGACCACTCGGAGGTAGTCAAACTAAACAGTGGGGAACACAAGCAATGAGGGCAACTATGACCCAAACGTTATTTCAAGTGTCCCAGCGACAGTCTGTGAATCACTGAAACTCAAGTGACTCCTCCATCCAATATCTGTCGACGTGACCACGTTTCAGCCAAAGAAAACTTGAGGCCTCTTCAGGACAGGGGTTAAATGACAACTAAAACAATAAGGGGGAAGGGGGGACAACCATTAATAAAATCTACATGGATCTAAGACTAGGGGTGATGACCAAGCCCTGCACACAAATCCAATTGCCCACAAAGAGACCAAATACACCCTACGTCCCGAAGTGATTTATAAAGAAAGAAAGGAGATAGATATGTGCCGTACAACGCAGGGTGCCTGGGGGTATCTAATATCATCCCTCACCCTAGTGTGAAAAATAACTAATTAAAGCGGAACCTTCTGATGAAGTCTCTCATTGGACCACCGTCCTAATGTGCTATATACATGTGCCAAACTAAAAACCTTATATCCCTACACCTACAATCCTGATACACTTACATGTATCCTCCAAATTCAAAGGTTGCTCACTAGATATCGAGGAAAACGTTCTGTTAATGACAAGGAAACAGAGCAACAACGTGTCACCGGGGCTGCTGAGGTAGAAACTTAATATACACAGTGAATACTTTAGTCACACACGTAGGTATGCACCTACCTAGTAAACGCTACTCGCGCTTCTATACTGTTCCTTCAAATAGAGATCAAGACACCGGTTCTCCACACAGTTTCTACGAAAATAATGAAGACAACTGTTATATATACTCCGTAATTCTATGCCTATCTTAAGCAGTCTGAACCGAGAAAAGGATAGCACTTACTCGGTCAAACTCGGGCAGTCTCTATGCTGGAATCCTCATTAGCACGCCATTCCAAACCAAAACGGGGGCCGAAGCAACGGAACACGACGCGTCCTACCCGGAACTAAAAGCTAACGCTCTACAATGGGCCCTCCCTCTGCCAGCAAAAACAAAGACATAGACAGAGGACTAAAAGTCGCCTCAGGCTCATCTCGATATCGGATCTTGGAGTTACCAAGATAATGAAAGGGTAACAAGCACCCCTGGCTATACTTAACATAGGTAAAGGATTTATAAAGATCCACACAAAGAAACCATGAAATCGAACAAAAACATTAAAAACGGAACTAAATCCTCCGGCTCAACCTGTATAGTTACTGAATCAGTCCCTCTAGAAAATAGAGAAGAATGAAAGTTCAGGGTGGGCATTGTGAGCACAGCACGGTCAACACACCAAGGGAACCCCACCACTCCCTAAAGCACAATAAATCTATACATTATATACAATTACACTAAACAATCATATTTACATAGAATATGTACATAGCCACAATGAAGAGGAGAACCCTACAGATGGCTCACCCGGATGGTACATCATAGACATTCAACAGTCTGTTTGTAACATTAACAGAGAATATAATTGCGTACAGAACCTTACAAAAGTAGAAGCCCCCTTCAAAAATATGGCACATCCTATCAGTAATTACCTAGGGGCAACTCAAGTCTAATCTAGACAGTATTAATTTCCAATCAACGACCAAACCTCATCACGGTCATTGAGCCCCCTACTACTAGAGGTCTGATATCTTTCAATAAAACGTGCTTCTAGATTATTAAGTTTTTTCTGTAATAGTATTTTAGTAGGGGCCTTCACTATTGCCAAGACAGTCCACTCCAGCTCGTTTTCGCCATGTTCTTTTTCCAAAAAGTGTTGGACCATGGGGGCCCCCAAGGTCTTACACTGGATGCGGGATTTATGCTGGATAATCCGCATTTTGACGGCTTGTGTGGTTTGTCCTATGTATGAACAACCACACGGACATGTTACGCAATATACAACATTTTTCGTATTGCAATTTGAAAACACTAGCTGTCTATGTATTTTTCCATGAATCATGACTGTTTTAGAGTCCTTGGTGTGTACACATACAGCACAATTGTTACACTTAAAGTGTCCTACAATTTTTGGTAACCCCAATAGACCTCTAGTATCTGTGGGTATAGGTGATTGCCTAGAAGCTTTAACAAGCTGGTTTCTCAAGTTCCTACCACGCCTGAAGGCGAACAATGGCTTCGGAATATTTAGATGGTCTAATAACCTCAAGTTCCTCAAGATAATCTGTTTGACCTTGTTAGCTTTAGGACTGAAGGTCAATACGCATACCAATTGTTCTGTTTCCTTTTTAGTTTTGGGTATAAGGAGATTTTCACGGGGTGTGTACCAGGCACGTTTAAGTGCTCCTTTTACCAATCGCTTAGGGTAACCTCTTTTTACCAATTTCTCTTGTAGATTTTTTGCATTCCTGAAATAATCGTTTTTTTCTGTACAATTCCGTCGTACCCTCAGGAACTGCCCATAGGGCAAATTGTCCCTGAGGTTACGTGGGTGTCCTGATGAATAGTCTAATAGAGTGTTTCTATCAGTCGGCTTAGTGAATAAATCCACTTCCAACTTGCCATTTCTAGCGATGATCCATACATCCAGAAAATTAATACGTGTATTACTCACATTTTTGGTAAATTTGAGGTCGGGGGTACGGTTATTGAGCCATATATGGAATAGCTCCAGTTCTTCTTGTGTGCCCTTCCATACCATAAATACATCGTCAATGAAGCGTATCCACTCAAGGATATGCTCTCTGAATGGAGTCTCCTCATTGAAGATGTACCTATTTTCAAAGAAATCCATCACTAGATTGGCAATTTCGGGGGCAAAACAACATCCCATCCCTACACCTTTAACTTGCAAAAACAAATCAGATTTAAAAGCAAAAAAATTGTTTTTCAAACAGATAGTTGCCAATTCAAGAAGGAATTCCGAAGGAACCAAGTGTGGTCTCGGTCTAGTGTCCAATACATGTCTCATCACCAGTAGTGCCTCATCTTGTGGTATATTCGTATAGAGACTCTCGATGTCCAAGGAGACCAACAACTGTTGGTCTCCATCGAACTCCGAGAGCTCCACTTTGGAGATGAGGTCCATCGTATCTCTCACGTAGGCTTTAGTTAGAGGAACAAATGGCTTAAGAAATACATCAATGTATTTCGCCAGCGGCTCCAAAATTGAGCCACAGGCGGCAATAATGGGTCTACCTGGTGGTTGGGAAGCATCTTTATGTATTTTTGGTAATACATATATGTTGGGTATTTTCTGTTCGGTGACATTTAAAAACTCGTATTCTTAAGGGGGGAGGAATAGTCCTTTGGGATGCAAAAAACTATGATGAGGAAATTAAAAGGCAGTTAAGTAACAGGGAGCACTACCGACCTATAAATGACAACCCCACAGCCAGACTAAAAGCCCAAATTTTACACCTAACTACAGATGCCATGGAAGCAGGGTATTTATGTAAAAAAGAATACGAGTTTTTAAATGTCACCGAACAGAAAATACCCAACATATATGTATTACCAAAAATACATAAAGATGCTTCCCAACCACCAGGTAGACCCATTATTGCCGCCTGTGGCTCAATTTTGGAGCCGCTGGCGAAATACATTGATGTATTTCTTAAGCCATTTGTTCCTCTAACTAAAGCCTACGTGAGAGATACGATGGACCTCATCTCCAAAGTGGAGCTCTCGGAGTTCGATGGAGACCAACAGTTGTTGGTCTCCTTGGACATCGAGAGTCTCTATACGAATATACCACAAGATGAGGCACTACTGGTGATGAGACATGTATTGGACACTAGACCGAGACCACACTTGGTTCCTTCGGAATTCCTTCTTGAATTGGCAACTATCTGTTTGAAAAACAATTTTTTTGCTTTTAAATCTGATTTGTTTTTGCAAGTTAAAGGTGTAGGGATGGGATGTTGCTTTGCCCCCGAAATTGCCAATCTAGTGATGGATTTCTTTGAAAATAGGTACATCTTCAATGAGGAGACTCCATTCAGAGAGCATATCCTTGAGTGGATACGCTTCATTGACGATGTATTTATGGTATGGAAGGGCACACAAGAAGAACTGGAGCTATTCCATATATGGCTCAATAACCGTACCCCCGACCTCAAATTTACCAAAAATGTGAGTAATACACGTATTAATTTTCTGGATGTATGGATCATCGCTAGAAATGGCAAGTTGGAAGTGGATTTATTCACTAAGCCGACTGATAGAAACACTCTATTAGACTATTCATCAGGACACCCACGTAACCTCAGGGACAATTTGCCCTATGGGCAGTTCCTGAGGGTACGACGGAATTGTACAGAAAAAAACGATTATTTCAGGAATGCAAAAAATCTACAAGAGAAATTGGTAAAAAGAGGTTACCCGAAGCGATTGGTAAAAGGAGCACTTAAACGTGCCTGGTACACACCCCGTGAAAATCTCCTTATACCCAAAACTAAAAAGGAAACAGAACAATTGGTATGCGTATTGACCTTCAGTCCTAAAGCTAACAAGGTCAAACAGATTATCTTGAGGAACTTGAGGTTATTAGACCATCTAAATATTCCGAAGCCATTGTTCGCCTTCAGGCGTGGTAGGAACTTGAGAAACCAGCTTGTTAAAGCTTCTAGGCAATCACCTATACCCACAGATACTAGAGGTCTATTGGGGTTACCAAAAATTGTAGGACACTTTAAGTGTAACAATTGTGCTGTATGTGTACACACCAAGGACTCTAAAACAGTCATGATTCATGGAAAAATACATAGACAGCTAGTGTTTTCAAATTGCAATACGAAAAATGTCGTATATTGCGTAACATGTCCGTGTGGTTGTTCATACATAGGACAAACCACACAAGCCGTCAAAATGCGGATTATCCAGCATAAATCCCGCATCCGGTGTAAGACCTTGGGGGCCCCCATGGTCCAACACTTTTTGGAAAAAGAACATGGCGAAAACGAGCTGGAGTGGACTGTCTTGGCAATAGTGAAGGCCCCTACTAAAATACTATTACAGAAAAAACTTAATAATCTAGAAGCACGTTTTATTGAAAGATATCAGACCTCTAGTAGTAGGGGGCTCAATGACCGTGATGAGGTTTGGTCGTTGATTGGAAATTAATACTGTCTAGATTAGACTTGAGTTGCCCCTAGGTAATTACTGATAGGATGTGCCATATTTTTGAAGGGGGCTTCTACTTTTGTAAGGTTCTGTACGCAATTATATTCTCTGTTAATGTTACAAACAGACTGTTGAATGTCTATGATGTACCATCCGGGTGAGCCATCTGTAGGGTTCTCCTCTTCATTGTGGCTATGTACATATTCTATGTAAATATGATTGTTTAGTGTAATTGTATATAATGTATAGATTTATTGTGCTTTAGGGAGTGGTGGGGTTCCCTTGGTGTGTTGACCGTGCTGTGCTCACAATGCCCACCCTGAACTTTCATTCTTCTCTATTTTCTAGAGGGACTGATTCAGTAACTATACAGGTTGAGCCGGAGGATTTAGTTCCGTTTTTAATGTTTTTGTTCGATTTCATGGTTTCTTTGTGTGGATCTTTATAAATCCTTTACCTATGTTAAGTATAGCCAGGGGTGCTTGTTACCCTTTCATTATCTTGGTAACTCCAAGATCCGATATCGAGATGAGCCTGAGGCGACTTTTAGTCCTCTGTCTATGTCTTTGTTTTTGCTGGCAGAGGGAGGGCCCATTGTAGAGCGTTAGCTTTTAGTTCCGGGTAGGACGCGTCGTGTTCCGTTGCTTCGGCCCCCGTTTTGGTTTGGAATGGCGTGCTAATGAGGATTCCAGCATAGAGACTGCCCGAGTTTGACCGAGTAAGTGCTATCCTTTTCTCAGTTCAGACTGCTTAAGATAGGCATAGAATTACGGAGTATATATAACAGTTGTCTTCATTATTTTCGTAGAAACTGTGTGGAGAACCGGTGTCTTGATCTCTATTTGAAGGAACAGTATAGAAGCGCGAGTAGCGTTTACTAGGTAGGTGCATACCTACGTGTGTGACGAAAGTATTCACTGTGTATATTAAGTTTCTACCTCAGCAGCCCCGGTGACACGTTGTTGCTCTGTTTCCTTGTCATTAACAGAACGTTTTCCTCGATATCTAGTGAGCAACCTTTGAATTTGGAGGATACATGTAAGTGTATCAGGATTGTAGGTGTAGGGATATAAGGTTTTTAGTTTGGCACATGTATATAGCACATTAGGACGGTGGTCCAATGAGAGATTTCATCAGAAGGTTCCGCTTTAATTAGTTATTTTTCACACTAGGGTGAGGGATGATATTAGATACCCCCAGGCACCCTGTGTTGTACGGCACATATCTATCTCCTTTCTTTCTTTATAAATCACTTCGGGACGTAGGGTGTATTTGGTCTCTTTGTGGGCAATTGGATTTGTGTGCACGGCTTGGTCATCACCCCTAGTCTTAGATCCATGTAGATTTTATTAATGGTTGTCCCCCCTTCCCCCTTATTGTTTTAGTTGTCATTTAACCCCTGTCCTGAAGAGGCCTCAAGTTTTCTTTGGCTGAAACGTGGTCACGTCGACAGATATTGGATGGAGGAGTCACTTGAGTTTCAGTGATTCACAGACTGTCGCTGGGACACTTGAAATAACGTTTGGGTCATAGTTGCCCTCATTGCTTGTGTTCCCCACTGTTTAGTTTGACTACCTCCGAGTGGTCCGCCTGATACTTTGAAAGGGGACACTGATGAAAAATGTTTGTGTTTGGGTTAATTGTTGTTTGTTATACATTGAATTGATGGTATGTGATATATGTGTTTGTATCTTTCTTTGTATAAACGCCTGTTTTCTTGTGATATACTGTAAATGATGCAAGATGTATTCTATTTTGATTATTTGATATTTTTGAAGGGGTAATTAAATGTGCTCTTTCCATGAACAATTGTATATATTTTTTCCGTGATACTCTTCTTGTTATATATATATATTGCCCCTTTTTTAATCCACATCTAAATGCTATTTGGAATGCATCTCTAAGGGCAGGTAGCTATCATTCTGTCTGGAAAAAAGCTTTTGTTCTGCCTATTCTGAAAAAGGAAGACGCAGATCATAGCATACTCAAAAACTATAGGCCCATCTCCCTTCTGCCCGCTCCTGCAAAAATACTGGAGAAGGAAGTTCTGAGACAGCTCTCAAGTAACCTGGAATCTAATAACCTCCTTCATGATTCCCAGTCGGGTTTTAGGGCGGGCTATAGTACCGAGACTGCGCTGCTGGAGGTGGCGAAAATCATCCGAGAATCCCTAGACCAAGGAGGCTGTGCCATGCTTGTGCTGCTGGACTTGTCCGCAGTCTTCAATACAGTCTCACACTCGATTCTCATAGACCGACTGGCACAGCTGGGTATCTCAGGGACCATCTTAAAGTGGTTCCGCTCTTTTCTGGAGGAGCGGTCTCAGCAGGTCTTTCTGCGCCCTCATGTCTCCTCCTCTTGCTCCATGGTATGCGGAGTCCCGCAGGGTTCGGCACTTAACCCCACCCTGTTTAATGTATATCTGGCTCCGTTGGCATCGATTGTGGAACACTGTGGAGTGAGAATAATTTCTTATGCTGATGATACACAGCTTGTGTTTTCCTTTAAAGACACTGCTAAGGCTGCGTTTGACAGCTTCAGGCAATGTCTAACTAAGATCACCTCCTGGATAACGGACAATTGCCTGAAATTAAATACTGACAAAACAGAGGTGATGTTCTTTAATCAACCTTCACCCCCTCAGGCTGATCTCTGGTGGCCGTCGCAGCTGAATCCCCCTCCTACCCCTGTCTCCTCTGTTAGAATTTAGGTTTCAAATTCGACTCAAAACTGTCGGCCAAGGCTCAGATTGGTCAAGTTTCCAGAGCATGCTTCTGGAAATTCAAAACCTTGCGAAGATGTCTTCATTTTATGCCGATGGACTGTCGGGTCACTATAGTCCATGCCCTTATTACATCTCAGCTGGACTATGCTAACAGCTTATACTTAGGTTTGCCAGCTTACCTTATCCATAGGCTGCAGACAGTCCAGAACACCCCAGCAAGGTTCATCAGAAATGTGCCCCTTCGACATCACATCTCTCCTCATCTGCGGATCCTCCATTGGCTCCCAGTAAAAAGGAGAATTGAATTTAAGGCATTGTCTCTTGCTTTTAGAGCCACAAGAGATAGAGGTCCAGGATACCTGAAACAGAGACTTCAGAAATACCATCAGTCCAGGACCTTGCGTTCTAACTCTCAGATGCTTCTCCATATTCCTCGCTTCTCTAAAGCCTTTGCAGTGAGAACTACCGCTCTCTGGTATGCTATACCTTACCATCTGCGCAAAGCAGAATCAGAACCTACTTTCAGGAAGGAGCTGAAAACATTGCTGTTTGTGGTCAATGGCTAAAGGGTAACCCATGAAACGTAGGGGATACGACATATTACAACAATGTGTGAGCCATAATATTTGTTATCCCCATTGTAAACGATGTTGTAAAGCAAAAGGAAGGGTGCTATTTGCCATAGAAATACTCTGCTCATCCATCCAGCATAAGACCATGTCAAATTGAATCCTGGTAAGTTCTAACCCTAGAAACACAGGGGATACCAGATATTATAGCTGGTATAGGCCATTATAAATGATATCCCCTAAGGGAACCGGACGTACAATCTTGTAGAATGACGTAAACAATGTGAAAAGTTACTGTAGTCTGCTATCAAGTAAAAGGCAATTTCAAGTGGTCAATGGCTAAAGGGTAACCCATGAAACGTAGGGGATACGAGATATTACAACAATGTGTGAGCCATAATATTTGTTATCCCCATTGTAAACGATGTTGTAAAGCAAAAGGAAGGGTGCTATTTGCCATAGAAATACTTTGCTCATCCATCCAGCATAAGACCATGTCAAATTGATTCCTGGTAAGTTCTATCCCTAGAAACACAGGGGATACCAGATATTATAGCTGGTATAGGCCATTATAAATGATATCCCCTAAGGGAACCGGACGTACAATCTTGTAGAATGATGTAAACAATGTGAAAAGATACTGTAGTCTGCTATTAAGTAAAAGGCAACTTCAAGTGGTCAATGGCTAAAGGGTAAACCATAAAAAGTAGGGAATACGAGATATTACAACAATGCGGGAGCCATAATATTTGGTATCCCCATTGTAAACGATGTTGGAAAGCAAAAAGAAGGGTGCTATTTGCCATTGAAATACTGTGCTCATCCATCCAACATAATATCATGTCAAATTGAATACTTTTAAGTTCTAACCCAAGAAACATAGGGGATACCAAATATTATAGCTGGCATAGGCCATTATATATAGTATCCCCTAAGGGATTCATACGTACAATCTTGTGGAATGATGTCAAGAATGTGAAAAGATACCATAGTCTGCTATCAAATAAAGACAACTTCAAGTGGTCAGTGGCTAAAGGGTAACCTATGAAACGTAGGGGATACGACATATTACAGCAATGCATGAGCCACAATATTTGGTATCCCCATTTTAAACGATGTTGGAAAGCAAAAGGAAGGTTTCTATTTGCGATAGAAATACTGTGCTCATCCATCCATCATAAGACAATGTCAAATTGCAAACTGGTAATTTCTAACCCCAGAAACATAGAGGATACCAAATATTATAGCTGGTATGAGCCATTATATATGTTATCACCTAAGGGAACCGGACGTACAATCTTGTGGAATGATGTAAAAAATGTGAAAAGATACTTTAGTCTGCTATCAAGTAAAAGGCAACTTCAAGTGGTCAATGGCTAAAAGATAACCCATAAAAAATAGGGGATACGCGATATTACAACAATGCGGGAGCCATAATATTTGGTATCCCCATTGTAAACGATGTAAAGCAAACGGAATGGTGTTATTTGCCTTAGAAATACTGTGTTCATCCATCCAACATAAGACCATGTCAAATTGAATACTGGTAAGTTCTAACCCTAGAAACACAGGGGATACCAGAAATTATAGCCGGTATAGGCCATTATATATGGTATCCGCTAAGGGAACCGGAAGTACAATCTTGTGGAATGATGTAAAAAATGTGAAAAGTTACTGTAGTTTGCTATCAAGTAAAAGGCAACTTCAAGTGGTCAATGGCTAAAGGGTAACCCATGAAACGTAGGGGATACGAGATATTACAACAATGTGTGAGCCATAATATTTGTTATCCCCATTGTAAACGATGTTGTAAAGCAAAAGGAAGGGTGCTATTTGCCATAGAAATACTTTGCTCATCCATCCAGTATAAGACCATGTCAAATTGATTCCTGGTAAGTTCTAACCCTAGAAACACAGGGGATACCAGATATTATAGCTAGTATAGGCCATTATAAATGATATCCCCTAAGGGAACCGGACGTACAATCTTGTAGAATGATGTAAACAATGTGAAAAGATACTGTAGTCTGCTATTAAGTAAAAGGCAACTTCAAGTGGTCAATGGCTAAAGGGTAACCCATAAAAAGTAGGGAATACGAGATATTACAACAATGCGGGAGTCATAATATTTGGTATCCCCATTGTAAACGATGTTGGAAAGCAAAAGAAGGGTGCTATTTGCCATTGAAAAACTGTGCTCATCCATCCAACATAATATCATGTCAAATTGAATACTTTTAAGTTCTAACCCAAGAAACATAGGGGATACCAAATATTATAGCTGGCATAGGCCATTATATATGGTATCCCCTAAGGGATTCAGACGTACAATCTTGTGGAATGATGTCAAGAATGTGAAAAGATACCATAGTCTGCTATCAAATAAAGACAACTTCAAGTGGTCAGTGGCTAAAGGGTAACCTATGAAACGTAGGGGACACGACATATTACAGCAATACATGAGCCACAATATTTGGTATCCCCATTGTAAACGATGTTGGAAAGCAAAAAGAAGGGTGCTATTTGCCATTGAAAAACTGTGCTCATCCATCCAACATAAGATCATGTCAAATTGAATACTTTTAAATTCTAACCCAAGAAACATAGGGGATACCAAATATTATAGCTGGCATAGGCCATTATTTATGGTATCCCCTAAGGGATTCAGACGTACAATCTTGTGGAATGATGTCAAGAATGTGAAAAGATACCATAGTTTGCTATCAAATAAAGACAACTTCAAGTGGTCAATGGCTAAAGGGTAACCTATGAAACGTAGGGGACACGACATATTACAGCAATACATGAGCCACAATATTTGGTATCCCCATTTTAAACGATGTTGGAAAGCAAAAGGAAGGTTGCTATTTGTGATAGAAATACTGTGCTCATCCATCCATCATAAGACAATGTCAAATTGCAAACTGGTAATTTCTAACCCCAGAAACATAGAGGATACCAAATATTACAGCTGGTATTAGCCATTATATATGGTATCCCCTAAGGGAACCGGACGTACAATCTTGTGGAATGATGTAAAAAATGTGAAAAGATACTTTAGTCTGCTATCAAGTAAAAGGCAACTTCAAGTGGTCAATGGCTAAAGGATAACCCATAAAAAGTAGGGGATACGCGATATTACAACAATGCGGGAGCCATAATATTTGGTATCCCCATTGTAAACGATGTAAAGCAAACGGAATGGTGTTATTTGCCTTAGAAATTCTGTGTTCATCCATCCAACATAAGACCATGTCAAATTGAATACTGGTAAGTTCTAACCCTAGAAACACAGGGGATACCAGATATTATAGCCGGTATAGGCCATTATATATTGTATCCGCTAAGGAAACCGGAAGTACAATCTTGTGGAATGATGTAAAAAATGTGAAAAGTTACTGTAGTTTGCTATCAAGTAAAAGGCAACTTCAAGTGGTCAATGGCTAAAGGGTAACCCATGAAACGTAGGGGATACGAGATATTACAGCAATGCGTGAGCCATAATATTTGGTATGCCCATTGTAAACGATGTTGGAAGTCAAAAGGAAGGGTGCTATTTGCAATTGAAATACTGTGCTCATCCATCCAACATAAGACCATGTCAAATTGAAAACTGGTAATTTCTAACCCCAGAAACATAGGGGATAGCAGATATTATAGCTGTTACAGGCCATTATATTTGGTATCCGCTAAGGGAACCGGAAGTACAATCTTGTGGAATGATGTAAAAAATGTGAAAAGTTACTGCAGTCTGCTATCAAATAATAGGCAACTTCAGGTAGTCAAAGGCTAAAGGGTAACCCATGAAACGAAGGGATTACGAGATATTACAGCAATGCGTGAGCCATAAACAGAAGGATCCTATTTGCTATAGAAATACTGTGCTGACCCATCCAACAGAAGACCATGTCAAATCGAATGCTGGTAAGGTCTAACCCCAGAAACACCGGGGATACCAGATATTAGAGCCGGAATAAGCCATTACATATGGTATCCACTAAGAAAACCAGATAAAAAACCTTGCAGAAAAATGTTTAAAAAAAAGTGCAAAGATACAGTAGTCTGCTATCAAACGGAAGGCAAATTCAAGTGCTTAATGTCTAAGGGCAGCCCATGAAACAAAGGGGATACTCGATATTACAGCAAGGCGTGAGCCATAATATTTGTATGCCCATAGTAAAACGATATTGAAAAGCAAAAGAAAGGGTGCTATTTGGCATAGAATAGTGAGGGACGTATTTGGCAAACAAATACTGTGCTCATCCATCCAACATAAGTCCATGTCAAATTGAATCCTGGTAAGTTCTACCCCAAGAAACACAGGGGATACCAAATATTATAGACGGTAAAGGCCATTGTATTTGGTATCCCCTAAGGAAACCAGTTGTAAAATCTTGTGGAATGATGTAAAAAATGTGAAAAGACCTGTAATCTGCTATCAAATAAAAGACAACTTCAACTGTTTAATGTTTCAAGGGTAGCCCATGAAATATAGGGGATACGTGATATTACAGCAATACGTGAGCCATAATATTTGGTATCCCCATATTAAATGATGTTGGAAAGCAAAAGGAAGGGTGCAATTTGGCATAGAAATATTGTGCTTTCCCGTCCAACATCAATCAATCAATCAATCAATCAGTCATTTGTAAAGCGCACTACATACCCGCGAGGGTCTCAAGGCGCTGGGGGGGGGGCGCTACTGATCGAACAGCCAGGTCTTGAGCATCCTCCTGAAGGTCAGCAGGTCTTGGGTCTGTCGTAGGCTCAGTGGGAGGGTGTTCCATGTCTTGGCGGCGAGGTGGGAGAAGGATCTTCCGCCGGTGGTTGTTCTTCGGATGCGCGGGACGGTGGCGAGTGAGAGGTCGACGGAGCTTAGCTGGCGGTTGGGGATGTAGAAGGAGAGCCGTCTGTTGAGGTAGGCTGGGCCGGTCTTGTGGAGTGCCTTGTGTGCGTGGGTGAGGAGCTGGAAGGATATCCTCTTGCTGACGGGGAGCCAGTGCAGGTCCCTCAGGTGGGGGGTGATGTGGCCGTGGCGTGGTACGTCGAGGATCAGTTGTGCTGAGGCGTTTTGGATGCGTTGTAGTCATTTGATGAGTTTGGTCGGGGCTCCCACGTAGAGGGCGTTTCCGTAGTCGAGTCTGCTGCTGACGAGGGCCTGGGTGACTGTCTTTCTTGTATCTGTCGGGATCCATCTGTAGATCTTGTGGAGCATGCGGAGGGTGTTGAAGCAGGAGGAGGAGACGGCGTTGACCTGCTTGGTCATTGAGAGCGTTGAGTTGAGGATGATTCCCAGGTTGTGTGTGTGGTCGGTGGGTGTCGGGGCTGCTCCCAGTGCTGTCGGCCACCAGGAGTCGTCCCAGGTTGAAGGGTTGCGGCCGAGGATGAGGACCTCCGTCTTGTCCAAGGTCAGCTTCAGACGACTGGTCTTCATCCAGTCGACGACGGCCTTCATTCCTTCGTGGAGGTTGGCTTTGGCGGTGATGGGGTCCTTGGTGAGGGAGAGGATCAGTTGAGTGTCGTCGGCGTAGGAGATTATGTTGAGGTCGTGCTGTCGGGCGACGTGTGCGAGCGGGGCCATGTAAATGTTGAACAGTGTCGGACTGAGGGCGGATCCCTGGGGTATGCCGCAGATGATCTAGGAGGCTTCGGACCGGAATGGGGGAGGCGGATGCTCTGGGTTCAGCCGGAGAGGAAGGAGGTGGTCCATTCCAGAGCCTTGTCTCGGATCCCTGCGGCGTGGAGTCTTGCGCGTAGTGTGCAGTGGCAGACGGTGTCGAAGGCGGCGGAGAGGTCTAGGATGATGAGTGCTGTGGTTTCGCTGTTGCCCATCTGGGTCCTGATGTCGTCGGTGGCGGCGATGAGGGCGGTCTCGGTGCTGTGGTTGCTGCGGAACCCTGACTGGGAAGGGTCCAGGATTCTGTTTTCTTCAAGGTATCGGGTTAGCTGTCTGTTGGCGATTTTCTCGATGAACTTGGCCGGGAAGGGGAGCAGAGAGATGGGCCGGAAGTTCTTGAGGTCTCTTGGGTCAGCCTTGGGTTTTTTCAGTAGGGCGTTGATCTCTGCGTGTTTCCAGCTCTCTGGGAAGGTCGCGGTCTCGAGGGAGAGATTGATGACGTTGCGCAGGTGGGGTGCGATGGAGCTGCTTGCTTTGTTGAAGACGTGGAAGGGATCTGACGGAGAGCCGGAGTGGATTGTGCTCATGGTCTTGATGGTGTCATCGATGCTCACGCTGGCCCAGGTTAGAAGGGGGTTGTGGTCGATGGTGTGCAGAGGGTCTGTTGTGTTGCTGTCTGTTGGGTCTGTCTGGGTGTTGAAGCTGTAGTGGATGTCTGTTATCTTGCGGTTGAAGAAGGTGGTGAGGGAGTCGCACAGGGCTTGTGACGGCGGGATGTCGTTGGTGTTGGAGCTGGGGTTGGAGAGTTCCTTCACGATGTTGAAGAGCTCCTTGCTATTGTGTGCGTTGTTGTCGAGGCAGTCTTTAAACGAGGTTCTCTTGGTGGCCCTGATGAGGTGGTGGTGGTTGCGGATGGCGTCCTTGTGTGCTGCGCGGTTGTCCAGAGTTTGTTCGCTGTGCCATTTCTTCTCTAGTTTCCGGCAGGCTTGCTTGGAGGCTAGGAGTTCTGGGGTGAACCAGCTGGCCCCCTTGCTGGTGTCTCTGTGGGGTCATAAGACCATGTCAATTTGAATCCTGGTATGTTCTAACCTGAGAAACACAGGGGATACCAAATATTATAGAAGGTAAAGGCCATTCTATTTGGTATCCCCTAAGGAAACTGGTTGTAAAATATTGTAGGAATGGTATAAAAAATGTGAAATGCTACTGTAGTCTGCTAACAAATAAATGCAACTTCAACTGGTGAATGTCTCAAGGGTAGCCCATTAAACGTAGGGAATACTTGATATTACTGCAATGCGCAAGCCATAATATTTGATATCCCCATAGTAAACGATCTTGGAAAGCAAAAGAAAGGGTGCTATTTGGTATAGAATACTGTGCTCACCCATCCAACATCAGACCATGTCTAATAAAATCCTGGTAAGTTTTAACCCGAGAAACACAGGGGATACCAAGTATTGTAGCCAGTATAGGCCAATACATATGGTGTCCCCTAAGGGAGCCAGACGCACAATCTTATGAAATGATGTATAAGATGTGAAAAGCAACTGTAGTCTGCTATCAACTAGATGTCAACCTCAACTGGTCAATGGCTGAATGGTAGCCCATGAAATGTAGGGGATATGAGATATTACAGCTATGCGTGGGCCATAGTATTTGGTATCCCCATAGTAAACGATGTTAAAAAGCAAAAGGGATGATACTATTAGGCACAGAAATACTGTGCTCACCCATCCAACATAAAACCATGTCAAACTGAAACCTAGTAGATTCTAACCCAAGAAACACAGAGGATACCAAATAATGTATGTGGAAGAGACCATTATATTTGGTATCCCCTAAGGAAACCGGATGTAAAATCTTGTGTAATATTTTAAAAATGTGAAAAGATGAACTCTAGAACAGACAGACTGGGGAGATATGCAATAATTTCGGGGCAATGGGCAGGGGCCGTATTAAAAATCGATCATTATATGTCCCTCCCACGCTGGGAGATTCGACTCTGACAGATTTGGGACTTTACTACTAGACCTGCCGCAATGGCGACTTTTCCTCGGAGGGGACTTCAACATGATGGGCAGTGACACCCTAGACCGCATGCCACCCAGAACGCAGCCACCAGCAAAATAATGACTAACCGAATTTCTCCTAGTACTAGGCCTGATCGACATCTGAAGGGCACTCAAACCAGCGGCTTTGGAATATACATTTCCTTCAGGGGCGCATGGCAGCGGATCGAGAATAGACCTATTAATTTCCCCCTCAGACCTCCATTCCCAATTCACGGAAGTTAGGCACCTGGCTAGAGGCATCTCGGACCACTGCCCCGTGTGGGCAAGATATGGGGTGGGAGGGGGGGGGCGACGTTCGGGTCCCGTGCCTATAAACCCCTAGTATATTAAGATTCAAAAGATAAGAAAGGGCCTGACTGAGGCCACAAATTTCTATTTTCAGGAGAATGTGGACACAGTCGCCTCATTGCAGACACTATGGGAGGCATACAAAATAGTGGTGAGGGCCAGGCCCTCTCGCTGATCGGAGGGTATAAAAAAGAAAAAAGGGCGCTAGTCACAACACTTGAGCAAGAAATACTGGAGCGGAGGGAAAGGTGAATGAAGCTTCGCAACGTAGGCTCAAATTGAAACAGCATGATTATAGAGACCAAGTAACAGAGGAGGCCAGGAATAAAATTAGGGAGACGCATCACCGAATATATGAGGCAGGCGACAAAGCGGGCAAACTCTTGGCCTGGCTAGACCAGTGCCAAAGGGCGGACTGATGGGTTCCGTCGATTGTTGCCCAAACTGGCGAAACAATTAAAGATCCGAGAGAGATTGCGGAGACCTTGGCAGATTATTACGCGGCAGTCTACTCCGCCAAAGCACAATATACAGAACAGGACTCCTTGAAATTCCTGAACGATATTAGGCTCCCAATCTTAACCGCAGAGGAAAGTCAGTAGTTAGAAGAAGACTTAACGGTGACTGAAGTAGCTCAGGCCATAGAAGCCTTGAAGCCGGGCAAGGCTATGGGACCAAATGGCATCCCAATAGAACTTTACAAACTTACGGTGCAGGGAACCACACCCCATCTGCTAGCCATTTTTCAAGAAAGTAGAGACATAGGAACACGGCCATCATATCAGAGGTTAGGGACAATAGTTTTTGTAGGAGAGTAGGATCTGCTTCACATGGGTACCCCCACTTTTTGCTGGTGTTTCACTGTTTTTCAACCTTAGTCTGGCTGTGGCCCTGCTAATCAGGACCACAGCCTAGCTGCTTCATCTCTAAAATGGTTTCCATGTACCTTAGGTACATATCTAATTGGATTCTGGAGTGCCTTATAAGCCCCTAGTATATGTAATACTATGTACCTAGGGCATAGGTACCGCAGAGGCCTACCAGGGGCTGAAGCATGTATTATGCCACCCCTGGGAAGCACTCCAAAATGGCACCACAGGTCTGCTACTGCAGCCTGGGTAAGGGTGTGCTTGCACACCTTACAGTGGTATAGGCTACCTATATCACTACCATATACAGACACATATAAACCTATAAGCCACTCCTATGGCAGGCCTTGACAATCCTGAAGGCAGAGTGCTTGGTTTTGTGTGAGAGGGTGCCCAAGCATGAGCTGAGCCCCTCTGCAGCTTTCGGAAATACTTCTGTATGGCTGTTCTGTGATACAGCCATACCATATACTCTTAAGTGCATTATAACCTCGCGGTAAATGCTAACTTTGGGATGGCTGCATCAGAACATGTCGTTGTTGGTGTCAAACGCTTTGGAATACTACCCCCTGCCAATTCTGGCGGCGGGGGTAGCTTTCACCCTTCTAGAGGGAGAGACATGTTCCCACTGGCTTAACCCGGTAGGACTTTCCTGAGCCCTGGCATCACAAAATGGATGCCTCTGCCACAGACACGGGTCTGGCCTCCTGCTGCTGACCGAAACTCCGGCAGGGGAGGTCTGGACAATAGGTTTCCTGTCAAGGGGAGGTGTCCCCACCTCCCCAGACAGGCTGATGTGTATTAGGGCTGGGCGGGAGCATTCTCTGGTGCTTTGAAGTCCTGCACTGGGGGCACACTTGGTGTCCCTGTGCATAGTCCAGTTCAAACCGGTTGCAGGGGCTTCCTGCCCCTGCTCTGGTGTGAAACTGGACAAATGAAATGGGTGTAACCACCCCTCTTTCCTGGGCCACCAATAGGTGGGACCTTAGAGTTAGTCCATCCCCTAAACTTACTATAAGTATAGCAATCCAGTCCCTAGGACTTGAGATTACTCTGGATGAAACTCTGCAACATATATCCTGGACCTTCGATGTTCTACTTTAACTAGAAGACTGAAGAAATCTCCCTTGGGGTCAAGGAGTGACTCCCCTGCTTGGCAGGCACCAAAGAAGCAACTGACCGGTCTGTATCGCTGAAGCTCCCGCCGGACGCCAAAGTTTTTGCATCACCAGAGGTAGATTTCCAGACTTCCCCGAGGCTACCCTGAGTCCACAGCAAAGCTGAGGCCCGTGGCTATCGTGGGTGACATGGAACCGTGACCCCTGGATACCGTGAACTTTTGCAGCAACACTATCTTCCTGGTCCTCCTCAAAGTTGTGCTTTGGGCTCCGAGTAGCCCCAGCCTTGAGCACCTCCTGCACCAAAGATTGTTGGCTCCCACTCCACGAGTGACCCGTGGGCCAGCTTCAAGTGCAACCGCTCGAGGCTCCTTCGCGATCACTAGCCCATTGGCTAGCAGGTCCCCACGAAGGCAACTCCTCTTCTGTTTGGGCTTTCCTGGTTGCTCCAGACGTGCCCTGACTTACCCTCACTGGGTGAGTCCCTCAGATCTTGCTGGTCTGCACCGAAGTCCTTTCTCTAAATTCCAGTGACTTGCCGTTGCCAAGGCTTGTTGGGTCCTTTCTGGTCGCCGATACCGCAGCACTCGACAGACTTTGTGGGACAGCTCGAATCCGGTTTGTGGACTTTGTCGACACCTCCTGGACCTCGTGGCTGAAGAGTCAAGACACCCATCAACTCACCTGAAGCACCCGACATCTGTGGGCATTGGTCCATCCTGCCCTCGGTCACTGGCTAGTGACCCAGACTCTGTTCCCTCTGCTTTCAGGTTCCTTACATCCTAGATCCAGGCTTGGATCTCTTCGGACACTTCTCCTCTTCACGGCAGCAGCAGTTCTTTGCAGGCTTCCATTGAAATCGACAACGCGACCCGACACCAAAAGACACCTATGCACCCGGCTTCCCTGGGTGAGGTAACTCGAGTACTCTGGGGCTCACGTGGGTACTAGCCCTAGAACTTCTTAAGTCCAAAAGGGTTTGGTCCAGACTCGATTAGAAGTGTCCCTAATCTTCAAATTTCCAACCGCGACATTGCCCATAGAAGATAATAGGAACCGGCGGTTGTGTTTACACACTGCATACAGTCCCCGTGGGTGCCCTGTGTCACTATCTTGGGTGGTTCCTTGGGGTCCCAGCGATTCTAGAGGCAATAGGCCTAGTGCCTGTTCCAGTCGTGGTTCTTATACCACTTTTTTGGAATATGGTTTGGTACGCCCCTTGGGCCCAAACGTGTATTTGTGCTTTTACTGATGATTGCTATCATGTAACTTAAGTACTTCAAACTCCAGTCTCATAAAGAGACTAGAGGGGTGTGTGTTAACCTAAATACATATATTTTAAATATATACCTGGTGTGGTTGTCCTTTCATTTGATCATTCAAGAGATTATAGACTGGTAAAACAAGCTGCTTTACATTTCTTCAAGACTTAGCCTGAAGGCTGCTCTCCATAGCTACCACTAGGATAGCTTTCAATAAAGGTTGTCTTTAACCTATCACCATAAGGGGTTGTTTGGACTGATACAAGGTGCCCACTAGAACTAGTGGCCAGCATATATCAGGCCACCTTCTCACATTGGTGTGCAGCGTGTGGGATTCCAGCTTGCTATTGTTTTACCAGATAATCTCAATTGAATTGATCAACTGTAAACCACTAAAGGTACCTGAGGTACATATAATATCAAGTTTAGCTACAGTAAGTTCTACTGAACTTAGAGTTGTGTGTTAAGGGATAGCACACCCTTTCTACAACTCAAGAGAGTTTAGTAGGCCACACTAGTGTAGGTAGTGCAATACACCACACCACATTAGTAATGTTTAACCAGCCAGGAACCAGTGGGTCCCTACCAGGAACCAGTGAGCTCCTTCCCTATAAATTGTAGGATCTCACCTTTGCTCAGCTTAGGGCCTTATGTTCCATTAGGAAGCTGAAGACAGGCAAAAGTCCATCCACCCAGCATCTCATAAAGATACTGAAACTGGATGATATCACAGGGCCTAGTGGGCCTGATGATGTAGACAGTGTGGGTGGGGCAGCACCTGAGGGTGGGTCTTGGGGTAGAAACTCCCCTGACCCTAACTCTAATGCTGACCAGACTGGTGACAATGACCAGACTCTGGTGAACACAGACCACCGGGATGAGGATGAGGAGGATGACAATAATGCCACTTCCTTTATTCCTCCTGGTAGGCCTGACAACAGGGCTAGAAGGGATACATATCTGTCAAGGGGATCTATCCAGTCTAACTCCTCTATAGGAACCTCTGTTTCTTCTCACAGAGGGAGGGAAACCTCCCAGGAGAGGAGAGAGAGACTGCTGAAGTATTAGCAAGACAAGTTCAACCTCAGAAAGCAGCAGATGGCCTTAGATAGGGAAGCCCTGGAGCTCTACAGAGCTAGTAAAAACGGGGGACTAGAGTCCCTTGGTGGCAGCAATTTCCCTAGAGATAGGGAGAGTTCTTATGACCATAGAAACCTACGTAAGATTGTCCCTCCCTACCAGAGTGGGGATGACATCCACAAATGGATAACTGCCTTGGAGAGGGCCTGTAAAGTACAAAAGGTCCCTCAAGGTCCGTGGGCAGCAATCTTATGGCTCTCCTTTGCAGACAAAGGTAGAGACAAGCTCCTCACTGTAAGAGAAGAGGATGCTGATGACTACAAAGTCTTGACAAGTGCTCCAATAGATGGGTTTGGCCTAACCACTGAACAATACAGGTTAAAGTTCAGAGACACCCAAAAGGCACAAAATCAGGACTGGGTTGACTTTGTTGACTGTGCTGCTAAGGCTCTGGAAGGTTGGTTATTGGGCAGTAAAGTGTGTGACTTCAAAGGATTGTACAATCTGATAATGAGGGAGAAGATTCTTAATAACTGTCAAAATCAGCTGTTGCATCAGTACCTGGTAGACTCTGATCTGACCGCTCCCCAAGAATTGGGAAAGAAGGCAGACAAATGGGTCAGAACCAGGGTGAGGCAGAAGGTACAGAACCAATGTGGTGACCCTAAGAAGCAAGATTCCAAAAACTTTGATAAGGGTGGGGACAAGGGTAAAGACCAGAAGTCTTCACAAGTGCCCCAAAAATCTTCCTCAGGTGGGGATTCACAGTCAGGAAAGGGAAAAGGCCAAAAGAAACCTTGGTGCAAAATCTGTAAACAGAAAACTCACTGGACCAGTGACTGCACCAAGGCCAAAGAAAATACTCCACCCCCACCAATGCCCCTACGGCACCTGCTCCCCCCTAGTGCAGTTACAATTGGTGGTGGGAATACACAGAATAAGGGTGTAGTAGGGTTGACCCTGGGTTCTGAGATGGACTCTGGCCTAGTCAGAGTACCAACTCAGGCTGTGCTTGTCAGTGATGGGGGCATGGATATGTCCCCCTTTGTGAGCCCCAGTTACCTGGGCAAATACAGACAGCAGCCTTTAATTAATGGAGTAGAAGCTTGGGCATTCAGGGACACAGGAGCAAGTGTCACAATGGTGACAAAAGATCTTGTGGATCCTGGGCAGATTATACTTGGTGAAATGTACCAAGCGATCAATGCTAGCAATGTCAGAACAGACCATTCTCTGGCAGTTGTTAACTTCTCCTGGGGAGGGGTAACTGGCCTTAAGAAGGTTGTGGTAAGTGCAGACCTACCAGTAGAGTGCTTGCTTGGAAATGATCTAGAAACTTCAGCTTGGGCTGAAGTGGAACTCAGGACACATGCAGAAATGTTAGGGATCCCTGCACATGTCTGTGCTGTGACTAGGTCACAGGCTAAAATGTCTAACACTGGACAGACCCTGGATTCTGGAATAATGGACAAGGTGCCTCACAGGAGGAGGAGCAGAAGGGTTAAGGCAGAGCCTTCCCACCTGTCTCAGGATACTGATCAGTCTCCTCAGGGAGATGATCTTGAGCCTACAGAAGGAACTGTCCCAGAGGAGCTTGAACCTGACCAGGTTGAGTTCTTGGGGACAGGGGGCCCTTCCAGGTCTGATCTGAGCCAGGAGCAGAAAACCTGCCCCTCTCTTGAAACCCTCAGACAGCAAGCTGCCTACGAGGCTGCTGGGAATGCTAGTGGCACCCATAAAGTTTATTGGGATGATGGACTCCTATATTCAGAGAGTAGAGACCCCAAGCCTGGTGCATCCAGGAGGTTGGTTATACCTCTGAAGTTTAGGGGTTTCCTATTGACACTAGCCCATGATATTACCCTATTAGGACACCTGGGCCAGAACAAGACTTGGGACAGAATTGTTCCTCACTTTCACTGGCCCCACATGTCAGAAGACACAAAGGAGTTTTGTCGCTCCTGTGTAACCTGCCAAGCCAGTGGCAAAGCAGGTGGCACTACAAAGGCTCCCCTGATACCACTACCTGTGGTGGGGGTTTCCTTTGAAAGGGTTGGGATTGACATTTTTGGTCCCATGGATCCTCAAACAGCATCTGGGCACAGATTTATACTGGTGGGGGTGGATCATTCCACCAGGTACCCAGAGGCAATTCCCCTCAGGACCACTACAGCACCTGTAGTGGCAAGAGCTCTCTTGAGTGTGTTCTCAAGAGTAGGCTTTCCTAAGGAGGTAGTATCTGACAGAGATGCAAACCTTATGTCAAGTTACTTAACTGCTGTGTGGAAGGAGTGTGGAGTGAATTACAAATTCACCACACCCTATCACCCACAATGCAATGGTTTAGTTGAGAAATTCAACAAAACCTTAAAGGGCATGATCAAAGGACTCCCAGAGAAGCTTAGGCGAAAATGGGACCTGCTCTTGCCCTGCCTTTTATTTGCATACACGAAGGTGCCTCAAAAGGGGGTTGGCTACAGCCCATTTGAACTTTTGTTTGGTCACCCTGTCAGAGGTCCATTGTGTTTGGTGAAGGAAGGATGGGAGTTACCTCTCAAGCCCCCAAAGCAAGACATAGTGGACTATGTACTTGGTCTCCGCTCCAGGATGGCTGAGTACATGAAAAAGGCAAACAAAAACCTTGAGGCTAGCCAGGAACTGCAAAAAGCCTGGCATGGCCAAAAGGCTGTACTGACTGTTTACCAGCCAGGACAGAAAGTGTGGGTGTTGGAGCCTGTGGCCCCAGCAGCTCTCCAGGACAAGTGGAGTGGACCCCACACTATTATTGAACAGAAGGGAGAGGTTACTTATTTAGTGGACCTGGAACTCCCAGGAGTCCCCATAGGGTTCTCCATGTCAATAGGCTGAAGCCATATGTGGACAGGGCTGACACGGGCTTGCTCATGGCAACTGATGAGGGACAGGAGGAAGAGAGTGACCCACTCCCTGACCTTCTCTCACAGAACCCTGATGATGGGTCAGTTGATGGTGTAGCCTTGGCAGGGAGCCTCACTGCCCAGCAGCAAACTGATTGCAGACAAGTTCTCAATCAGTTCAGACACATGTTCTCACTGACTCCAAGTCAGACTACCTGGTGCACTCATGAAGTGGACACTGGGGACAGTCTGCCTATTAAAAATAAGATTTATAGGCAACCTGACCATGTCAGGGACTGTATCAGGACAGAAGTCCAGAAAATGTTGGATTTGGGAGTTATTGAGCCCTCAGATAGCCCTTGGGCTAGTCCAGTGGTCCTTGTGCCAAAACCTCACACCAGTGGTGGAAAAAGAGAGATGAGGTTTTGTGTGGACTACAGGGGTCTCAATGCAGTCACTAGGACTGATGCCCATCCAATACCAAGGGCAGATGAGCTCATATATACTTTGGCCTCAGCCAAGTACCTCAGCACATTTGACTTGACAGCTGGCTACTGGCAGATCAGACTAGCTGATGATGCAAAGCCAAAAACAGCATTTCCAACCCCTAGTGGGCATTATCAATTTGTGGTAATGCCCCTTGGTCTAAAAAACGCACCTGCCACTTTCCAAAGGTTGGTGAATACAGTTCTGACAGGCCTGGAAGCCTTTAGTGCAGCATATCTAGATGATATTGCTGTCTTTAGCTCCACTTGGGAGGATCACCTGGTCCATCTAAGGAATGTTTTGGAGGCCCTGCAAAAAGCAGGCCTAACTATCAAGGCTACTAAGTGCCAGATAAGGCAGAGTCAGGATGTGTACCTGGGTCACCTTGTAGGTGGATGCCAAGTTCAACCATTGCAGAGCAAGCTCCAGACCATATTGGAATGGACTGCTCCAACTACCCAGACTCAGGTGAGAGCCTTCTTAGGCCTGACTGGGTACTATAGGAGATTTGTCAAAGGGTATGGATCAATAGTGACACCCTTGAATGACTTAACTTCTCAGAAAATGCCCAAAAAGGTTCAGTGGACAGCTAGCTGTCAAAAGGCATTTGATGACCTGAAGCAGGCCATGTGTACTGCTCCCATTCTGCAGAGTCCTGACTACTCCAAGAAGTTAATTGTTAAAAATAATGCATCTGAATTGGGGGTTGGGGCTGTACTGTCACAATTGAATGAAGAAGGTCAGGATCAGCCAATAGCTTTCATAAGCAGAAGGCTGACCCCTAGAGAGAAACCTTGGTCAGCCATTGAGAGGGAGGCCTTTGCTGTGGTTTGGGCTCTGAAGAAGTTGAGGCCATACTTGTTGGGTACTAACTTCCTTGTTCAGACAAACCATAAGCTCCTCTTATGGCTAAAACAATTGAAGGGTGAAAACCCCAAACTGCTTAGGTGGTCCATTTCCCTACAGGGGATGGACTTTACAGTGGAACATAGACCTGGGAGTAACCATGCCAATGCAGATGGACTCTCTAGGTATTTCCACTTAGAATATGAAGACTCAACTGGTCAAGGTTAGTTTAATATCCCTGCGTTTGGGGGGAGGGGGGGGGGGTTGTGTTGGAGAGTAGGATCTGCTTCACATGGGTACCCCCACTTTTTGCAGGTGTTTCACTATTTTTTTACCTTAGTCTGGCTGTGGCCCTGCAAATCAGGACCACAGCCTAGCTGCTTCCTCTCTAAAATGGTTTCCATGTACCTTAGGTACATATCTAACTGGATTCTGGAGTGCCTTATAAGCCCCTAGTATATGGTATACTATGTACCTAGGGCATAGGTACCTCAGAGGCCTACCAGGGGCTGAAGCATGTATTATCCCACCCCTGGGAAGCACTCCAAAATGGCACCACAGGTCTGCTACTGCAGCCTGGGTAAGGATGTGCTTGCACTCCTTACAGTGGTATAGGCTACCTATATCACTACCATATACAGACACATATAAACCTATAAGCCACTCCTATGGCAGGCCTCGACAATCCTGAAGGCAGAGTGCTTGGTTTTGTGTGAGAGGGTGTCCAAGCATGAGCTGAGCCCCTCTGCAGCTTTCAGAAATACTTCCTAATCGCTGTTCTGTGATACAGCCATACCATATACTCTTAAATGCATTATAACCTCGCAGTAAATGCTAACTTTGGGATGGCTGCATCAAAACATGTTGTGTTTGGTGTCAAACGCTTTGGAATACTACCCCCCCCCCCCGCCAATTCTGGCGGCGGGGGTAGCATTCCACCCTTCTAGAGGGAGAGATATGTTCACACTGACTAAACCCGGTAGGACTTTCCTGAGCCCTGGTGTGGGAGAATAGGATCTGCACTTATGTTGCCCCCAGTTTTTTTCTGATGTTAACACTGGTTTCTGGCTATAGTCTGGTTGGGTCCCTGCTAATCAGGGCCCCAGCCTCTCTGTTCTCTCTAAACAACTTGGAGTGCATATTAGATGCACTAGTGATTGGATACTGTGGTACCTTATGAGCCCCTAGTATATGGTACCTTAGGTACCAAGGGCATAGGTACTTCACAGGCCTACCAGGGGCTGAAGTATGTATTATGCCACCCCTGGGAAGCAGTCTAAATCTGACACCACAGGCCTGCTACTGCAGCCTGGGTGAGGTAGTGTTAGCACTCCTCACAGAGGTATAGGTTCCCTATATCTCACCTTACACACACATATAAACCTATCAGTCACCCCTAAGGCAGGCCCTAACAATCCCGAGGGCAGGGTGCTTGGTTTTCATGTGAGGGGGTGCCTCTGCCTGAGCAGGGCCCCTCCTGCAGCTCTCAGAGTCTATTCTCTGTAGCTGTTTGTTGGAAATGGCCCTTTTTGCAGGGTCATCCCTAAACTTTTTGCCTTCCTCCTGTATTTTGTCTGACCTGTTTGTGTTGATTTTATAACTCTGGGCACTTTACCACTGCTGATCAGTGCTAAAGTGCGTATGCTCTCCCTTTGTAAATATGACATGTGAATTGGTATATCCATGATTGGCTTATTTGGTTTACCTGTTAGTCCCTAGTAATGTGGCCTGTGTGTGCCCAGGGCTGGTAAACCAAATGCTGCTGGTGGGCCTGCAGCGCTGAGTTGCGCCACCCACAGAAGCAGCTTGTAAAGTGTATCTCAGACATGCCACTGCAGTGTCTGTGTGCAGTCTAGAACTGCCATCTTGGCTGTGAAGTGCACCCACTTCCCAGCCCTGAACCTTCCCTTGGCATCATGTAAGCCACCCCTATGGTAGGGTGCGTTGTGTGTGTAAGGTAGGACATGCTCTGATGTGTGTAGCATGTCCTGGTAGTGAATTACACCCAATTTCGTTTTTCACTACTGTAAGGCTACCTATTCTCCATAGGCCAGAATGGGAGGTTTGGCTATTACATTCTATAGTCCTAACTGACCCATAGAACATGGTAGAAAAACGAATTTAGTATGCCTGAGCTCAGAATATTAAAATACATGTTTTAGTGAAGTTTATTTTTATATTCTGTGTTTGAAAATACCACTTTTAGAAAGTAGATATTTTCTTGCCTAAGCCTTCCAGTGTGCTCTGATGTTATGTGTATTGGCTGTCTGCGTTTGGAGTGACAGGGCTGGGGAATTCCAGGAGACAGGGTGAGGTGTCCCAGTGGTGAATAGAGAGATCTGCATCTAGATGGGTGGGAGGAGTTGCACCTGGGACCTGAATAGGGCTGTGCCTTCCCTCCACAATGCTGACTCCACCTCCTATGGTGCGTCTGATGTCTCTGCCCTGCACCCTGAAAGGAAAGAAGCAGCCTGGTAAACAAAGTGCTCCAGGACTGAGCAGAACTGGTTCTGGCTGGGTTCAGTGACTTGTGACTCTTTAGAACAAAGACTTTTCGGGTATAAATATCTGTGCTGAAACCCCTACAATTTGTATTGCCCCTGGATTGCAAGACCAACCTCTGTCCGTGAAACTGAAGAAAGCTGCAGGAGAGGACTGTCCTGGTGTTGTGTGCTGTTCCCTGGATTGGCCTGCAGGAGTTTTCATTGGACTGGAAAAAGGAGGGAAAAGGAGCTGTAAGAGAACTTTTTAATCTTGAACCTGCAATCACCCAAGGGCTAGAGAGAGTGCTAGCCCCCTGACTGAAGTCTCAGGACCAGTAGACTTCATTTCGTCGCTAAAGCCTCCAAATTATTGCTAAAGCCTCCAAATTATCGCTAGAGCCGAAAAATCATCGCTACACCTACAGAGCGTAAAGAAAATCATCGCATCACTGCCGCTGAAGGCTCGCCGGCCTGATCATCGCCCTGCACGTTTGCGGCCAGAAAATCATCGCTACAGCTGCTGAGCATAAAGAAAATCGTCGCATCACTGCCGCTGAAGGCTCGCTGGCCTGATCATCGCCCCGCACGTTTGCGGCCATAAAATCATCGCTACAGTGGCTGAGTGTCTGGAAAATCGTCGCCAACCCCCATTAGCGAGCGGCCGTGACCAAAGCGTGAGGAAAAACATCGCTAACCCGCCGGAGCGACGTTTCTTGTGGATTATTTGACAACATCTCAGAACTGTGAGTAAAAAGGGTCGCAGAGACCATTGCCCTGAACTGAGCTTTACCTTCCCCCTTGGAACTATTTTTGCAGCATCCAGAGAGAACTATTTTTTTGTACAGTATTGTGGTTTCCTCGTTATTTGGTCTTGTGATAAGCCTCTATATAAAGATAACTATTTTTTGATAAACTACCTGTGTTGTGTCCCTTTGTAGTGTTCATCACTGTATTTGCTGTGTATGATCATCATCGCTTTACACACTGCCTCTGAGATTAGCCTAACTGCTCGTGCTACGTTACCACAGAGTGGAGCAGGGGTTGTCAAGGGGGTGCAGCCCTTCACTCTGACTTAGAAAGAAGGGTCCCTGCTTGGACAGTGGCCATCCACTGCCAACCAGAAACCCCCATTTCTAACATTGGTGGTCAGCGGTGGGGATCTGGACTAGCGTTGGTGACCACATACAGTAATTATAGTGTACACTACAAGTGAGTGCAGACCATAACGTGCCACATACGTATTTGAGGATTTTTTTAATTTTTGTTTTAGAGTCTATTTTTGATTAAGAGTGCCAGTTGTTGACACAATGGCCAAGCCCAGAGTTGTTGACCCAGAAGAGTTCTTCAGGGAAGAAGAGAAGATAGATACCTACACGTCCAAGGAGCTAAAATTATTTTGTAAGAAATTTACAGTCCCTACCACAGGGCTCACCAGGAAAGAAGAATTCTGCGAGGCACTCAAGGCCTGGCTAGCAGCCAGGGATGCCCCTAGGAATATGGGAGAGCCTGTGGTGGAGGGAGAGAATGTGGATGAAGTGATTGAGGTAGTAGTTAGTAAAGCGCTTTCCAGCCCGGGCACAAGTGTGTCGGCGTGGGGTCTGTCCCCAGAGGAAATGGAGGACAGGGAAAGAGAGAGACGCCATAATAGGGAGATGGCTAAGATGCAAATAGAAGGTCAGAAGGAGAGAGACCGTGAGATCAGGAAGACAGAGCTTGAAATGATGAAAATGAAGCTTGAGCATGAGAGAGCATTGAGGGAGCTGGAGATTAAGGCAAAGAATGGAGAGACCTCCAGTCGCTCTGGTGGCAGCATACCAGTAGTACAGACAGAGAGCAGAGAATACATTCCTAAAGAGGTTGTTAGGGATTTCCACAAAAGAGCGCAGATAGCAGTAGAGGAGAAGTTAGCTAGGGAGGGTAGATTGTTCCCCGAGCGCAGTGTTAATTGTCTGGACTCACAAGTGAGGGTGAGGTCCAGTGGTGGCAGCAAAATTGAGTTATGTAATGATGACAGGGTAGTACACCCAACCCGAGAGGTGGCACCTGACCCGAAGAAGGGGGTTGATCTACTCCAGGGGATTCAAGGATATGAGGTAGCTCCATTGGTGTGCAGTGTCCCTGAGGTGGATAGAGGAACTAGAGCAGGGGCCCATAGTCCTAGTGAGGGGAAGGACAACCTACTGACTCTAGATGTGAGGTGCAGGGAGAGGGGTTCCCCCGTAGTTGAAGTCCTGGTGTATGAGTGTGAGAATCGCTCAGAAGAGTGTGGTTTGAGTGATAGAGACAGTCATGTAATGTCTCGCCCATTTCAGGAGAGTGGTGTGGGGTACATATGTGAGGCACTGGATTGTGAGGTGAAGGTTAGCACCTGTGTGGAACTGTGTAATCAAATTGGGGGAGAGCATATTGTGAGTTCCTGTTTTCCAGAACTAAACCAACACCTGTTAGAGCGCGAGTTCCCTGATCCTAGGGAGATGGCACAGGAGGCAGACCTCTGGGTGAGTACCAGAGGCTCTGTAGAGGCATTAGGGAATGACCCTAATAGGAGTGGTTTAGAGGTCTTCCAACCCAGAGGGGTGGGAGAGGTCCAGAGTGATGCAGCTAGGTCTCCTTGTTGTGAGGATGTAGTAGGGCCTCACATCCTGTCTAGAGGGAGCAGGAGTGAGACTGGGATAGGTCCCGAAGTGTCCCCACCTCAGTCTCCAGTACTGGATGGTTCCATGAGGGAACACCAGGTAGAGAAGATAGTCTGTCCGGATGGACCGTCAGTTGTGGGGAGTCTCCCCGTGTTAGGTGAGCTGGGAGTGCCCGTAGTCAGGCCTCCATCAGATCTTGTGTCTGGCCGTGCCACTCCTAGGGGGAGGGTGCAGAAGTCCAGTTTGAGGGGTGAGAGGGGGAAGGAGCCCCCAGTGGGAGAACCAGTGGGTCAGGGGCCAGTCAGGAGGGCTGAGCTCCAGAGGAATGACCATGGTGACACCACTTCTGTCCTGGGAGATCTTCGCACCCTGTCAGGTGGACAGGGACCGGGAGATCTGGCCCAGTCAGACTGTCACGCAACACAGGAGTTCTGTGTTACCCTCGGGGAGGGTGTTTGTACTCCCCAGGAAGTCCTGGTTCGCCAGGCAGTTGTTCAACAGTGGGGGTTGGTCCCTGAGTTGGGAAGTCAGGTTCAGGTGTTGTCTGACCTGGAGGGAGGGACAACTGTAAGCAGAGTCCCGACCATTTTTTTTTCTAAGAGCACCACTCCAGCTGTGAGGGTGCAGTATGCTGGAAGGGGGTGCAGAGGGAGGAAGTCCTTGCCTCTGACCCCGGTGCCTCCTGAGGGGTTTTCCAGGTTGGTAGATCGTTGCAGGGTCAAGGCCCTGAACTGGTGGAGGGGTATGTTTCCCTCAAGGGGGACCTGTTTGCTCCTCAGGAAGTCCTGGTGTGCCAGGCAGTCTGTTGCCCAACTCTAGAGAAGTGTGTTGTCCATGGGGGGAATGGGTGTACTCCCCCAGAAGTCCTGGGTTGCCAGGCACAGGTCCAGCCTAAGGGTACAGACCCTGGGTTGGAGGGCCAGGTCCAGGGTGTCGCCCCTGACCTGGAGGAAGGGGCAACTGCTAACAGTGCCCCTACCGGTTTGTGTTATGGGGGCGCCTCTCTAGGTGGGAGGGTGCAGGGCCCAAGAAAGGGGGCGGGGAGAGGGCAGCCTCACCCCTGACCTCTGCCCAGTCTCCGGCCCCGCTGCTGGGTACAGGCCCAGGGCTGGTGGGTCACTGTCAGGGTATGCCTGACCTGATGAGAGAGAGAGTGAACAAAAGGTGCCAGTCACCTGGGGCTGCTGCCCCCCGCTTTCTGATGCCGCCGAGATTTGAGAGCCCTGAGAGGTATAGGGCCTGGGTATCACCGCTGACTACTGTCAGTGGCAACTGTTGCTTGCTGTCTCTCTGTTGGGACACCCCTATGAGCAAGCTTGGGTTAGGTGCTGCACAGGCGGTGTCCACAGGTGAGGGGAAGAGTTCCCTATTGGTTGTCATAGTGGGCCCTGAGAGTGTGGACCAGGGGATCCCACAGGGTTCGGAGTGGTGTAGAACTGGAGTATGCCCCTGCAGTCGCGGGCCAGATCCATGTTCTATCGCCCAAAGCAGGGAAGCCCATCAAGGTAGTGATTGGTCCCCCCTGCGTTTTGGCTGGAAGGGGGTTGTGTTGGAAATGGCCCTTTTTGCAGGGTCATTCCTAAACTTTTTGCCTTCCTCCTGTATTTTTTCTGACCTGTTTGTGTTGATTTTATGGCTCTGGGCACTTTACCACTGCTGATCAGTGCTAAAGTGCATATGCTCTCCCTTTGTAAATATGACATGTGAATTGGTATATCCATGATTGGTTTACCTGTTAGTCCCTAGTAATGTGGCCTGTGTGTGCCCAGGGCTGGTAAACCAAATGCTGCTGGTGGGCCTGCAGCGCTGAGTTGCGCCATCCACAGAAGCAGCTTGTAAAGTGTGTCTCAGACATGCCACTGCAGTGTCTGTGTGCAGTTTAGAACTGCCATCTTAGCTGTGAAGTGCACCCACTTTCCAGCCCCTGAACCTTCCCTTGGCATCATGTAAGCCACCCCTATGGTAGGGTGTGTTGTGTGTGTAAGGTAGGACATGCTCTGATGTGTGTAGCATGTCCTGGTATTGAATTACACTCAATTTCGTTTTTCACTACTGTAAGGCTACCTGTTCTCCATAGGCCAGAATGGGAGGTTTGGCTATTACATTCTATAGTCCTAACTGACCCATAGAACATGGTAGAAAAACGAATTTAGTATACCTGAGCTCAGAATAGTAAAATACATCTTTTAGTGAAGTTTATTTTTATATTCTGTGTTTGAAAATACCACTTTTAGAAAGTAGATATTTTCTTGCCTAAGCCTTCCAGTGTGCTCTGATGTTATGTGTATTGGCTGTCTGCGTTTGGAGTGACAGGGCTGGGGAATTCCAGGAGACAGGGTGAGGTGTCCCAGTGGTGAATAGAGAGATCTGCATCTAGATGGGTGGGAGGAGTTGCACCTGGGACCTGAATAGGGCTGTGCCTTCTCTCCACAATGCTGGCTCCATCTCCTATGGTGCGTCTGATGTCTCTGCCCTGCACATAGGTATAGGTGTCTTTTGGTGTCGGGTCGCGGCGTCGTTTTCAATGGGAGCCAAAGAAGACTTGCTGCTTGTGAAGACAGGAGAAGTGTCCGGTGAAATTCAAGGCTGGATTCAGAAGAAAGAAGACCTGAAAGCAGAGGAGACAGTGTTCAAAGTCACTTGCCAGTGCCAGGAAGCTGGATGCCCATAGTAGTCGGGTGATTTCAGGTGATCATGGGTGTCTTGACTCTTTAACAAAACACATTGACACCTCGTTCGGTGCCATTTCAAGATGCACAGCCGTTCAAGAATGAATCCAATCAATCAAAACTTATTACTTCTTAACTTTTATATTAATCCAAAATTTACTCCATGTTTTATTCAACTTCTCAGTTTTTTCAATCCATTTTACTCATTCCAAAAAACGTTGGAAGCGTTCTGGTTTCCACGTGCCACTTTATTATTAAAAATAACCCAATGCATTTCGGGATAAAAATCCCTTCGTCAGGGGTATCTGGAATACAAACATTCATATTGAAAAATGATGACATCATACTACCAACTTAATACAATAGCTCAGAATTTGTCACTCTTAACTGTTTCTATTTACAATGCAGCAACTCATGCATAAGTATTCAACTGACTATCGTTATCACAATGTATAAATCTTTCCATTTAACATAACGACCACCACCTCGAGCTTGGTCCTTGAACCTTAAACCTTAGAGCCTGTTTAACGAGATCATTGATTCTACCATATGCTATTAATCTCATAAAGCTATGCGAAACGACAGCGCTTACCATGATACATGCATCATCACGCTTTTGAAAAATAAACCAAGTTCGCTCTTGAGCCCCTCTCCTGAGCCCCTCCCCTGAGCACATTCACACAACGCGCCACAGCTCCGATTAACTTTGCTTTCAATCTCATCAAACTGTGCGAAACGAAAACGCTTACCGTGGCACATGCATCGTCACACTTTTAGAAAAATATAGCCAAGTTCACTCTAGAGCCCCATTCCTTAGCGCCTTTCCACAACGCGCTGCAGCTCCAGTTTGTTTTTAGGTTAAACTAAATCAGCTCCTAGAAACTGGTTGTTATATGACCCACATACCTAATTCACTCCAGGTGAATGACCACGTGCACATTAGTTGATAGGCCCACCCCACGCTAAACAACTACTTCTAATAAACCCTTCGGTGCCGTGCGAAACCACAACTCCCAGAACCCCACAACCAAGGTCCCGTCTCACTCTTCCAGCCCGAGTTTGAGCTAACATGATCGTTAGTACTAATACATATTGATAACTGGTATCATTTAAAGCACATAATGTTACTAATATACATTGGTTGCAGTTAAAAAACTGGTGATTGAAATCTGAAACTGATCTTATTTTTTATATAATGTCAATGCGTCTCCATTGTGGTCGTAAAAACCGCCGCTCCTGCGTTCAAGATATTATTGTTCCGTTCCATTAACCTCATTTCATTTCTCTGTGTCCTCATATCGATTTCCAAGGGTGCAACCTCACAAGCGGACGGAATTTAGTGTGAACTATAAACAATATAGTGAGATGCACACCGGTGTACTCAGAATTTTTGAAACATGTCCTCCTTCAAACTGTCTTAGGCGTGCAAACATGATGCGCGCTCCGTCCAGTCGCGTTTGACTTAAACAAAACACATTGACACCTCGTTCGGTGCCATTTCAAGATGCACAGCCGTTCAAGAATGAATCCAATCAATCGAAACTTATTACTTCTTAACTTTTATATTAATCCAAAATTTACTCCATGTTTTATTCAACTTCTCAGTTTTTTCAATCCATTTTACTCATTCCAAAAAACGTTGGAAGCGTTCTGGTTTCCACTTGCCACTTTATTATTAAAAATAACCCAATGCATTTCGGGATAAAAATCCCTTCGTCAGGGGTATCTGGAATACAAAAATTCATATTGAAAAATGATGACATCATACTACCAACTTAATACAATAGCTCAGAATTTGTCACTCTTAACTGTTTCTATTTACAATGCAGCAACTCATGCATAAGTATTCAACTGACTATCGTTATCACAATGTATAAATCTTTCCATTGTTTATATTGTTTATTGTCTTGACTCTTTAGCCACGAGGTCCAGGAGGCGTCGACGATGACCAGGAGCTGGATTCCGCGTGTCCCACGAAGTCTGCAGCTTACTGAGGTATCGGCAACCGGATTGGAGCCAACAAGCCTTGGCAACAGCAAGTCTTGTGGAAAGTGAAGAAAGACAGCAGTGCACACCAGCAAGGTCTGAGGGAGTCACCCAGCGAAGGTCTGTCAGGGCAGGCCTGGAGGAACCAGGGGAGCCCTTTGGTTCTGGGGTCCCACAAGCCAACCGGCCAGGGATCGCGAAGACGCCTCAGGAGGATTCACGCACCAGGAGCCCACGGTCACTAGGGACAAGGTAGGCCTCTGATCGTCGGAGGAAATCCTGCTGGAGGCTTGGACCACAAGTAGTCCAAAGCACAAGTTCGTAAAACATCGTGAAGGGGTTGCACTCGACAATAGTGCACTGTACCCGGGTATTTCTGTTCCTCGTCACTCGTGGGGTCCACTTGCCTCAGCTTCACTGGGGACTCACGATGGCCGTAGGGAAGTCAGGAAATCCACTTCTGGGGCTGCAGGGCCTTCGGACTCTGGTGGGAGCGGGAAAGTATGCGACCGCTGATGCAAAGTTTTGGTGCCTGCTAAGCAGGGGAGTCACTCCTTGACTCCAAGGGAGATTCTTCAGTCTTCCAAAGGTAGTGGAACGTCGAAGGTCCAGGATTCTTCTTCAGAGCGTCGTCCAGGGATATCTAGTTGGCAATGGCAAGGGTCCCCTAACTTATACTACAAGGAAGGGAGGGACTAGCTCTATGACCACACCTATTGGAGGGTCAGGGGAGTTGGTGGCTACACCCACTTCCCTTTGTCCAGTTTCGCGCCAGAGCAGGGGCTGGTAGCCCCTGAACCGGTTTGACCTGGCATATGCACAGAGGAGCCTACTGCTCCCCCAGTGCAGGACTTCAAAGCACTCTAGGAGTGCACCCACCTAGCCCCAATACACTAAATCCTGTCTGGAAGGTGGTTACACCTCCCTGTGACAGGATGCCTATTGTTGGGCCTCCTCCACTGCGAGTTTCGGTCAGCAGCAGGAGGGCAGCCCAGTGTCTGTGCTGGTGGCATCCATTTTGTGATGCCAGGGCTCTTTAGGATTCTACCTTGTTTCCACAGTGGGTACATGTCTATCCCTCTAGAAGGGTGGGATCATACTCCCACACCAGTTACTGGTGTGGGGGTATGATTCAAAAGCGTTTTACACCAAACACGACATGTTTTGATGCAGCCATTCCAAAGTTAGCATTTACCGCGAGGTTATAATGCACTTAAGAGTATATTCTTTAACCGCATCCACAAACAGCTACAGAGAATGGACTCTGAGAGCTGCAGAGGGACCCTGCTCAGGCAGAGGCACCCCCTCACATGGAAACCAAGCACCCTGCCCTCAGGATTGTTAGGGCCTGCCTTCAGGGTGACTGATAGGTTTATATGTGTGTGTAAGGTGAGATATAGGGAACCTATACCTCAGTGAGGAGTGCTAACACTACCTCACCCAGGCTGCAGTAGTAGGCCTGTGGTGTCAGATTTAGTGTGCTTCCCAGGGGTGGCATAATACATGCTTCAGCCCCTGGTAGGCCTGTGAAGTACCTATGCCCTGGGTACCTAAGGTACCATATACTAGGGGCCCATAAGGTACCACAGTATCCAACCACTAGTGCATCTAATATGCACTCCAAGTTGTTTAGAGAGAACAGAGAGGCTGAGGCCCTGATTAGCAGGGAGCCAGCCAGACTGTAGCCAGAAACCAGTGTAAACATCAGAAAAAAAGTGGGGGCAACATAGGTGCAGATCCTACTCTCCTACACAACCCCCCCCCCCCCAAACGCAGGGACACTAAACTAACCTTGACCGCTTGAGTCTTCGTGTTCTAAGTGGAAATACCTTGAGATTCCATCTGCATTGGAATGTTGGGTCCCAGGTCTATGTTCCACTGTATAGTCCATCCCATGTAGGGAAATGGACCACCTTAAAAGTTTTGGGTTTTCACCTTTCATCTGTTTAAGCCATAGGAGGCGCTTGTGGTCAGTCTGAACTATGAAGTGAGTGGCAAACAAGTATGGCCTCAGCTTCTTCAGGGCCCACACCACAGCAAAGGCCTCCCTCTCTATAGCTGACCAATGTTTCTCTCTTGGGGACACCCTTCTGCTTATAAAAGCTACTGGCTGGTCTTGACCTTCATCATTCAGTTGAGACAGTACAGCTCCCACACCCAGCTCAGAAGCATCTGTTTGGACAATGAACTTTTTGGTGTAGTCTGGACTCTGTCAGATGGGGGCAGTGCACATGGCCTGCTTTAGGTCTTCAAATGCCTGCTGACAGCTAGCTGTCCACTGAACCTTTTTTGGCATTTTCTTTGAGGTAAGATCATTTAAGGGGGTCACTATAGATCCATATCCCTTATCAAACCTCCTATAGTACCCAGTCAGGCCTAAAATGGCTCTCACCTGTGTCTGGGTGGTTGGAGCAACCCATTCCATGATGGGTTGGATTTTGCTCTGTAAAGGCTGAACCTGGCCTCCACCTACAAGGTGGCCCAGGTACACAACCTGACTCTGCCCTATCTGGCACTTGGTGGCCTTGATAATGAGGCCTGCTTTTTGCAGAGCCTCCAAAATATTTCTGAGGTGGACCAGGTGATACTGCCAGGAGGAACTAAAGACAGCAATATCATCAAGATAAGCTGAGCAATAAGTTTCCATCCCTGTCAGAACTTTGTTCACCAACCTCTGAAAAGTGGCAGGTGCATTCTTCAAACCAAAGGGCATCACCACATAGTGGTAGTGCCCATCAGGGGTTGAAATTGCTGTTTTGGCTTTGGCATCCTCAGCTAACCTGATCTGCCAGTAGCCAACTGTTAGGTCAAATGTACTCAGATACTTGGCTTTGGCCAAAGTATCAATCAGTTCATCTGCCCTGGGAATTGGATAGGCATCAGTCCTGGTGACTGCATTGAGGCCTCTGTAGTCTACACAATACTTCATTTCTTTCTTACCACCCTGGGTATGAGGTTTGGGTACTAGGACTACTGGACTAGCCCAAGGGCTATCTAGAGGCTCAATCACACCTAGTTCCAACATTTTCTGGACTTCAGTCCAGATACAGTCCCTGACATGGTCAGGTTGCCTGTAGATTTTACTCTTGACAGGCAGACTGTCTCCAGTGTCTACCTCATGGGTGCACCAGGAAGTCTGACTAGGGGTCAGGCTAAACATATGTCTAAACTGTTGCAAAACTTGTCGGCACTCAGTTTGCCGATGATCAGTGAGGCTGCTTGCCAAAGCAACACCATCTACTGACCCATCATCAGGGTTCTGGGAGAGCAGGTCAGGGAGAGGGTCACTCTCCTCCTCCTGTTCCTCATCAGTTGCCATGAGCAAGCCCATGTCAGCTTTGTCAACATATGGTTTCAATCTGTTGACATGGAGCCCCCTAAGGGGGCTCCTGGGAGTTCCAAGATTCACCAGATAGGTGACTTCTTCCTTTTGCTCAACAATTGTATGGGGGCCACTCCACTTGTCTTGGAGAGCTGCTGCGGCAACAGGCTCCAACACCCACACTTCCTGTCCTGGCTGGTACACAGTCAGCACAGCCTTTTGGTCATGCCAAGTTTTTTGTAGTTCTTGGCTAGCCTCCAGGTTTTTAGTTGCCTTCTTCATGTATTCGGCCATCCTGGAGCGGAGACCAAGTACATAGTCCATCACATCCTGTTTGGGAGGCTTGAGAAGTAACTCCCAGCTCTCCTTCACCAAACATAATGGACCTCTTATAGGATGCCCAAACAGAAGTTCAAATGGGCTGTAACCAACCCCCTTGTGTGGAACCTCTCTGTATGCAAACAGAAGGCAGGGAAGTAAAAGGTCCCATTTTCGCCTAAGCTTTTCTGGGAGGCCTTTAATCATTCCCTTTAGGGTTTTGTTGAAACGTTCAACCAACCTATTGCATTGTGGGTGATAGGGAGTAGTGAATTTATAAGTTACACCACACTCCTTCCACATTGCTTTTAGATATCCTGACATGAAGTTGGTACCTCTGTCAGATATGACCTCCTTTGGGAAACCCACTCTGGAGAAAACTCCAATGAGGGCTCTTGCCACCACAGGGGCTGTGGTGGTCCTCAGGGGAATTGCTTCTGGGTACCTGGTGGCATGATCTACTACCACCAGGATAAACCTGTGCCCAGATTCTGTTGGAGGGTCAAGGGGACGAACAATGTCAATCCCTACCCTTTAAAAGGGTACTCCCACCACAGGTAGTGGTATAAGGGGGGCTTTGTTGTGCCACCTGACTTGCCACTGGCTTGGCAAGTGACACCGGAGCGACAAAACTCCTTGGTGTCCTCTGACATATGTGGCCAATGAAATTGTGGAACAAGCCTAGGTCTTGTTTTGGCCCAAGTGTCCTGCTAAAGGGATGTCATGTGCTAGGGTCAAGAGGAACCCCCTAAACTTCTGAGGTATTACCAACCTCCAGGTGGCTCCAGGGGTTGGATCTCTAGCCTCAGAATATAGGAGTTCCTCATCCCAATAAACGTTATGGGACCCACTAGCACTCCCAGGAGCCTCAGCAGCAGCCTGCTGTCTGAGGGGTTCAAGAGAGGGGCAGCACTGTTGCTCCTTACTCAGATCTTCCCTAGAAGGTCCCCCTGCCCCCAAGAACTCAACCTGATCAAGCCCAAGTCCCTCTGGGGCAGTTTCTTCTTCAGGATTTGCTTCACCTCCCTCAGGAGGTGAATCTGTGATCTGAGACAGAGGGGAAGGCACTGCCTTAACCCTACTGCTGCTCTTCCTGGGTAGCACCTGGTCCATAGATTCAGGATCCAGAGCTTTTTCAGTTTGATGCATTTTGGCCTGTGACCTGGTCACAGCAAATACCTCTGCAGGTATGCCCAACATCTCAGCATGAGTCCATAACTCTACTTCATACCAGGCTGAAGTCTCTAGATCATTGCCCAATAGACATTCGACAGGGAGGTCTGCACTGACTACTACTTTCTTGAGGCCAGTTACCCCTCCCCAGGAGAAATTCACAACTGCCAGACTATATTTGGTCCTGACATTGCTTGCATTGGTAACCTGGTACATTTCACCCAGGATAATCTGCCCAGGGTCCACAAGATCCTCTGCCACCATGGTGACACTAGCACCTGTGTCCCTGAATGCCAAAGCCTGTTTGCCATTTATTACAGGCTGCTGTTTGTATTTGCCCAGATTACTGGGGATCACTAGGAAGGACATATCTATGTCTCCATCACAAATCAGCAATGCCTGAGTGGGTACTCTGACTAGGCCAGAGTGCACTTCAGAACCCAGGGTTAACCCTTCTACACCCTTATTCTGATTACCACCTCCACCAGTAGCTGTACTAGGGGGAACAGTTGCCTTAGGGGCAGGAGTGGTGGTGGTTTGGTCTTTGGACTTGTTACAGTCAGAAGTCCAGTGCCCTTTCTGTTTACAGAATTTGCACCAGGGCTTCTTTTGGCCTTTTCCTTTGTTGGACTGTGAATCCCCACCAGATGCAGATTTTTGGAGCCCTTGTGAAGACTTCTGGTCTTTTGACTTATCCCCACCTTTCTCAGAGCCTTTAAATCCTGCTTCTTAGTGTCACCCCCTTGGTTCTAGGTTTTCTGCCTCACCCTGGTTCTGACCCATTTGTCTGCCTTCTTTCCCAATTGTTGGGGAGAGGTCAGATCAGAGTCCACCAGGTACTGATGCAACAACTGGTTTTGGCAAGTATTAAGGATCTGTTCTCTCATCATAAGATTATACAATCCCTTAAAATCAGTAACTCTACTACCAACTAGCCAACCCTCCAGAGCCTTGGTTGCACAATCTACAAAGTCAGTCCAGTCCTGAGTCTGTGCTTTCTGGGTGTCTCTGAACCTCAACCTGTACTGTTCAGTGGTTAAGCCAAACCCATCTATTAATGCACTCTTCAGGACTTCATAATCATCAGCATCCTCTTCTCTAACAGTGAGGAGCTTGTCTCTGCCTTTATCTGAAAAGGAGAGCCACAAGATTGCTGCCCACTGTTTCTGGGGGACCTGTTGTACTCTACAGGTCCTCTCCATAGCAGTTATCCATTTGTGGATATCATCCCCACTCTGGTAGGGAAGAACAACCTTGGACAGGTTCCTATGGTGTGGAATGTATTCTCTGACTCTAATGACACTGTTGCTGCCACCAGGGGGTTCTAACCCCTCTTTTCCAGAAGCTCTTTGGAGCTCAAAGGCTTCTCTGTCTAATGCCAACTGCTTGACCTTGAGGGCAACTCTTGCTTCCTCATACTGCAGCAGTTTGTACATTCTTTCAGAGGAGGTCTCTCTTCTATTAAAGTATGAGTTCCTCTGCTGGACACATTCTCTGCCAGAGTGATAGGAGTGGTCAGATTCCCTTCAAGGGGACCTAGGCCTCTCTTCCACTCTGTCAGCTCTCTTAGGGAGAATTCCTTTGTCCTTTTCAGACCTTTGTGGATCTGGCCCTTCAACCACAGAGTCCAGGTCGTCTTGATTTTCATCATCTGACCCAGAGACTATAGCTGACCCACCCCCTGATTCAGACCCCTTAGCTCCTAGAGCTAATCTAAGATCATTTGCTGTCAGCAGATCTATCAGGTGAAGTGTGGAGGGACTCTGTCCTTTCCTCAGGGGCCTTGCAGCACATATGGCTTTCAAGTCAAAGAAAGTCATGTCCTTATACTGAGGCTGGGTGGACCCACTGGTTCCAACCCTTAAGGACATTCTAGTGTTGTACAGTGTTGTACTACCTACACTAGTTTATGGCCTACTGATCCTAGCTTGAGCTGTAGAAAGGGTGTGCTGTCCCTTGACACACAGCTCTAAGTTCAGTAGAACTTATTGATACTAAGCTTGACTTTATATGTACCTTGAGTACCTTTAGTGGTTTTCAGTTAGTAATTCAAATAGAGATTTTCTGGTAAAACAATGGCAAGCTCTAATCTCACACGCTGCCCACCAATGTGAGAAGTTGGCCTGGTATATGCTGGTCACTAGTTAAAGTGGCCACCTTGCACCAGTACAATTCGACTGTTATGGTAGATAGGTTTAAGACAACCTTTTAAAGAAAGCTATCCTAGTGGTAGCTGTGGAGAGCAGCCTTCAGGCTAAGTCTTTAGAGGAATGTAAAGCAGCTTGTTTTACCTTATAATCTCTTGAATCACTAAATGACAGGACACCACACAGGTATATATATAAAATATGGTGAGCAGCCAAAATATCGAAACTAAAATATCTACCTACACAAATATCGAGTTTTAAATATCGAAGGGACAGAATATCGATGTCAATAATATCTATGGACAGAATATCGATCCTAAGGTAAGTATTTTAATATCGATGTTAGTAATATCGAAGTTAGTAATATCGACATCAAATATATCGATTTTACTAATATTGATGTTACTAATATCGATATTTATATTATTGTTATGTATTTTATTATGTATTTAATATGTATGTGTTATATGTTTTTAGTTAAGTGTTCTACTGGTTTTAACATATATGTATACAATTTTTATATGTTAACAATGGTTTTTTAAGTCAATTTTGTGTTTTAGTACCGTAGCGGGTTGTGGGTTTATAGGGGAATAGGGTGGGAAGTAATTTAATTATATGGAATTAATTATACATTTTTAGTAATTATAAATTGATTTTAATAAATTTTTGCGTTTAAGTTCTGTAGCGGGTTGTGGGTTTATAGGGGAATAGGGTGGGAAGTAATTTAATTGTAATTAATTAATAATTTATTTTCATTTATTGGTATTGATAATTATATTATTGTTAATTAAGTATTAATTGGTAATTAATGTTTATTAATTGGCAATTAGTTTTAATTAGTTGATTAATTGATAATTATGTTAAGTGTATTATTTTATTAGTGGAGTGTGTGGTGCGTTTATAGGGGAATAGTGTTGGAAGTAATTGAAATCTAATTCAGTAATTATTAAATTAGTTGTTGGGTATTGATAATTAATTAATTGGACAATAATTATTAATTGGTAAATATTTTAAATTATAATATTTTGGTGATGAAAAATAATTAATTGTTGACTAATCATTAATTGTGAATTAAATATAATTAAATAGTATGCATTGATATTTCTAATGAATATATTAATAAGTAATTATTAATTGGTAATTAATGTGTAATATTTAATATTTTGGCGTATGAAAAATATTTAATAGTTCAATATTTTTTAATTGGTAATTAATGTTTCATAAATATTATTTTGCGGTATATATTTTTTTAAATGGTTGAATATATTTTAATTGGTATTTACTTTTTAATAATTCATATGTTTTTGGTTATGAAAAATATTTTACCGCTTAATATTTATGATTTGGTAATTAATATTTATTAATTGATATTTATTGGTATTTATTATTAATGTATTGTTAATTAATTATTCTTTGGTAGTTATGTTTGTAATAATTATTTATTGGTATTTGTAAATAATTTTGAGTTATTTAATAATTAAATCACTAATTATTTTAAATAATTATTTTATTTACAACTATGTTATTTTTAACTTCTACGCTATCCAACACTTTCCCTACTGTTGCACCCTCTGGAGTTGGAATAGTAATTTTTACCCCTACACTATCCAACAGTTTCCCTACTGTTGCACTCTGTGGTTTTGGAATAGTAATTTTTACCCCTACACTATCCAACACTTTCCCTACTGTTGCACTCTGTGGAGTTGGAATAGTAATTTTTACCCCTACGCTATCCAACACTTTCCCTACTGTTGCACTCTGTGGAGTGGGAATAGTAATTTTTACCCCTACGCTATCCAACACTTTCCCTACAGTTGCACTCTCTGGAGTGGGAATAGTAATTTTTACCCCTACGCTATCCAACACTTTCCCTACTGTTGCACTCTGTGGAGTTGGAATAGTAATTTTTACCCCTACGCTATCCAACACTTTCCCTACTGTTGCACTCTCTGGAGTTGGAATAGTAATTTTTACCCCTCCGCTATCCAACACTTTCCCTACTGTTACACTCTCTGGAGTGGGAATAGTAATTTTTACCCCTACGCTATCCAACACTTTCCCTATTGTTACACTCCCTGGAGAGGAAATAGTAATTTTTAGCTCTACGCTATCCAACATTTTCTTTACTGTTTTTTTTTGGAGCTGGAGTAGTAGTTTTATTGTCGGTGCTATTTAATATTTTTTGTATTATTTTAGCTAATGTAATATATAATTAATTTTAACAATATTCAAATTAAATGTAATTTTTTTAATGTGTTATATATAATTATTTAATTTTTGTTCATGTCATTGTTTTATGTGTATGATGTATTTGTAATTTATAATAATTTTTAACAAGTTATAAGTTATTAAAATAATTATTAAAATGTATTATTAAGTAAGTATATATATTATATATTATATGTATATGTTTAATTAATGTTTTATTACATTATATATATTAATTATTAATTTTAAACATTATAACATATATTTAATTATGTTTATTTTATTTATAAGTATTATTTGGTTTATTTAACTTTTTTTTTTTTAACTAAAAAATTCTTTATATTCTTAATAACGATATTTTTGACATTCTATATTTTATTTTCGATATTTTTGTACTTACCATGTTGTAGATAGGATCTCGATATTCTTGTCATCGATATTTTTGTGTCGATATTTTTGTAGGTCGATTTTCTGTCTGTCGATATTCTGTCAGACATTCATAAAATATATATGTATTTATTACTAGACACACTCTACTAATCTCTTTATGAGATTATAAGTCAAGGACATATGCACAGATCAACGTTTCACAACAAATTAAGCACAAATATGGCTGGGGTCCATGGGGCGTACCAGAACATATACTAAAAAAGAGGTATAAGAATATCGACTTGAGAAGAGACAAGGCCTAGGGCCTTCAGAAGCGCTGGGGCCTCACTAATCCACCCAAGGCAGGTAAGTAAAGGACTCACGTGAGTCGCATGTAGTGTGAGAACACAGCCGCGGATCCCAATAGTCTTCAATGGAGCAAGTCGCGGTTGGAAATTTTAAAGTCTTAGGATACTTTGGGAGAGTCTACAAGCAAGTCACTAACAGGGTAAGTAGTTCTAGAGCCAACACCCACAGGAGCACCGTAGAGCTGGAGTTACCTCACCCAGGGAAGCTGGGTGCATAGGTGTCTTTTGGTGTCGGGTTGCGGCGTCGTTTTCAATGGAGCCAAAGAAGACTTGCTGCTTGTGAAGACAGGAGAAGTGTCCGGTGGAATCCAACAGTAGTCGGGTGATTTCAGGTGATCACGCGTGTCTTGACTCTTCAGCCACGAGGGCCAGGAAGTGTCGACGATGACCAGGAGCTGGATTCAGTGTGTCGCACAAAGTCTGCAGCTTACTGAGGTGTCGGCAACCAGATTGGAGCCAACAAACCTTGGCAACAGCAAGTCTTTGGAAAGTGAAGAAAGTCAGCGGTGCAGACCAGCAAGGTCTGAGGGACTCACCCAGCGAGGGTACGTCAGGGCAGTCCTGGAACAACCAGGGGAGCCCTTTGGTTCTGTAGAAAAGTCTTCTAGGGACCCACAAGCCAACCAGCAAGGGATCATGAAGACGCCTTGGGAGGATACACTCACCAGGAGCCCACGGTCACTTGGGACAAGGTAGGACTCTGATCTTCAGAGGATATCCTGCTGAAGGCATGGGCCACACATGGTCCAAAGCACAGGTTTGTAGAACGTTGTGAAGGGGTTGCACTCGACAATAGTGCATGGTACCCGGGTATTGCTGTTTCTCGTCACTCGTGGGGTCCACTTGCCTCAGCTTCGCTGGGGACTCACTATGGCAATAGAGAAGTCAGGAAATCGACTTCTGGTGCTGCAGGGGCTTCGGACTCCAGCGGGAGCGGGAAACTGTGCGACTGTTGATGCAAAGTTTTTGTGCCTGCCAAGCAGGGGAGTCACTCCTTGACTCCAAGGGAGATTCTTCAGTCTTCCAAAGGTAGTGGAACGTCGAAGGTCCAGGATTCTTCTTCAGAGCATCATCCAGGGATATCTAGTTTGCAATGGCAGGGGTTCCCTAACTTATACTACAAGGAAGGGAGGGACTAGCTCGATGACCACTCCTATGGGAGGGTCAGGGGAGTGGGTAGCTACACCCACTTCCCTTTGTCCAGTTTCATGCCAGATCAGGGGCTGGTAGTCCCTGAACCAGTTTGAGCTGTCATATGCACAGAGGAGCCTACTGCTCCCCCAGTGCAGGACTTCAAAGCACTCTAGAAGTGCACCCACCCAGCCCCAATACACTAAATCCTGTCTGGAAGGTGGTTACACCTCCCTGTGACAGGATGCCTATTGTTGGGCCTCCTCCACTGCGAGTTTCGGTCACGAGCAGGAGGACAGCACAGTGTCTGTCTTTGATGGTGGCATCCATTTTGTGATGACAGGGCTCTTTAGGATTCTACCGTGTTTCCACAGTGGGTACATGTCTATCCCTCTAGAAGAGAGGGATCATACTCCCACACCAGTTACTGGTGTGGGGGTATGATTCGAAACGTTTGACACCAAACATGACATGTTTTGATGCAGCCATTTCAAAGTTAGCATTTACTGCGAGGTTATAATGCACTTAAGAGTATATGGTTTAACCGCATCCACAAACAGCTACAGGGAATGGACACTGAGAGCTGCAGAGGGGCCCTGCTCAGGCAGGGGCACCCCCTCATACGGAAACCAAGCACCCTGCCCTCAGGATTGTTAGGGCCTGCCTATGGGGTGAATGATAGGTTTATATGTGTGTGTAAGGTGAGATATAAGGAACCTATACCTCAGTGAGGAGTGCTAATACTACCTCACCCAGGCTGCAGGAGCAGACCTGTGGTGTCAGATTTAATCTGCTTCCCAGGGGTGGCATAATACATGCTTCAGCCCCTGGTAGGCCTGTGAAGTACCTATGCCCTTGATACCTAAGGTACCATATACTAGGGGCCAATAAGGTACCACAGTATCCAATCACTAGTGCATCTAATATGCACTACAAGTTGTTTAGAGAGAACAGAGAGGCTGGGGCCCTGATTAGCAGGGACCCAGCCAGACTATAGCCAGAAACCAGTGTAAACATCAGAAAAAAAGTGGGGGCAACATAAGTGCAGATCCTACTCTCCAACACTAACTGAAAACCACTATAGGTACTCAAGGTACATATAAAGTCAAGCTTAGTATCAATAAGTTCTACTGAACTTAGAGCTGTGTGTCAAAGGATAGCACACCCTTTCTACAGCTCAAGCTAGGATCATTAGGCCAGACACTAGTGTAGGTAGTACAACACTGCACAACACTAGAATGTCCTTAAGGGTTGGAGCCAGTGGGTCCACCCAGCCTCAGTATAAGGACATGACTTTCTTTGACTTGAAAGCCATGTGTGCTGCAAGGCACCTGAGGATAGTACAGAGTCCCTCCACACTTCACCTGATAGATCTGTTGACAGCAGATGACCTTAGATTAGCTCTAGGAGCGAATGAGTGTGAATCAGGGGGTAGGTCAATTACAGTGTCTGGGTCAGATGATGAAAATCAAGATGACCTGGACTCTGTGGTTGAAGGGCCAGATCCACAGGTATCTGAAAAGGACAGAGGAATTCTCCCTAAGAGAGCTGGCAGAGTGGAAGAGAGGCCTAGGTCCCCTTGAAGGGAATCTGACCACTCCTATCACTCTGGCAGAGAATGTGTCCAGCAGAGGAACTCATACTTTAATAGAAGAGAGACCTCCACTGAAAGAATGTACAAACTGCTGCAGTATGAGGAAGCAAGATTTGCCCTCAAAACCAAGCAGTTGGCATTTGACAAAGAAGCCTTTGAGCTCCAGAGAGCTTCTAAAAGAGAGGGGTTAGAACGCCCTGGTGGCAGCAACAGTGTCCCTAGAGTCAGAGAATACATTCCAGACCATAGGAATCTGTCCAAGGTTGTTCCTCCCTACCAGAGTGGGGATGATATCCACAAATGGATAACTGCAATGGAAAGGGTCTGTAGAGTACAACAGGTCCCCCAGAAACAGTGGGCAGCAATTTTGTGGCTCTCCTTTTCAGATAAAGGCAGAGACAAGCTCCTCGCTGTTAGAGAAGAGGATGCTGATGATTATGAAGTCCTGAAGAGTGCATTAATAGATGGGTTTGGCTTAACCACTGAACAGTACAGGTTGAAGTTCAGAGACACCCATACAGCACAGAATCAGGACTGGACTGACTTTGTAGATTGTATAACCAAGACTCTGGAGGGTTGGCTGGTTGGTAGTAGAGTTACTGATTTTAAGGGATTGTATAATCTTATGATGAGAGAACAGATCCTTAATAATTGCCAAAACCAGTTGTTGCATCAGTACCTGGTGGACACTGATCTGACCTCTCGCCAAGAATTGGGAAAGAAGGCAGACAAATGGGTCAGAATCAGGGTGAGGCAGAACACCCAGAACCAATTGGGTGACACTAAGCTGCAGGATCCTAAAGGCTCTGAAAAAGGTGGGAATAAGTCAAAATACCAGACGTCTTCACAAGGGCCCCAAAAATCTGCATCTGGTGGGGATTCACAGACTAACAAAGGGAAAGGCCAAAAGAAGCCCTGGTGCAAATTCTGTAAACAAAAAGGGCACTGGACTTCGGACTGTAACAAGTCCAAAGACCAAACCACCACCACTCCTGCCCCTAAGGCAACTGTTCCCCCTAGTACAGCTACTGGTGGAGGTGGTAATCAGAATAAGGGTGTAGTAGGGTTGACCCTGGGTTCTGAAGTGGACTCTGGCCTAGTCAGAGTACCCACTCAGGCATTGCTGATTTGTGATGGAGACATTGATATGTCCTTCCTAGTGAGCCCCAGTAATCTGGGCAAATACAAACAGCAGCCTGTAATAAATGGCAAACAGGCTTTGGCATTCAGGGACACAGGTGCTAGTGTCACCATGGTGGCCATGGTGGCAGAGGATCTTCTGGACCCTGGGCAGATCATCCTGGGTGAAATGTACCAGGTTACCAATGCAAGCAATGTCAGGACCAACCATAGTCTGGCAGTTGTGAATTTCTCCTGGTGAGGGGTAACTGGCCTCGAGAAAGTAGTAGTCAGTGCAGACCTCCCTGTCGAATGTCTATTGGGCAATGATCTAGAGACTTCAGCCTGGTCTGAAGTAGAGTTATGGACTCATGCTGAGATGTTGGGCATACCTGCAGTGGTATTTGCTGTGACCAGGTCACAGGCCAAAATGCATCAAACTGAACCAGCTCTAAATCCTGAAACTATGGACCAGGTGCTCTCCAAGAAGAGGAGCAGTAGGGTTAAGGCAGTGCCTTCTCCTCTGTCTCAGATCACAGATTCACCTCTTGAGGGAGGAGAAGCAGATCCTGAAGAATGAGCCTGATCAGGTTGAGTTCTTGAGGGCAGGGGGGCCTTCCAGGGAAGATCTGAGTAAGGAGCAACAGTGCTGCCCCTCTCTTGAAACCCTCAGACAGCAGGCTGCTGCTGAGGCTGCAGGGAGTGCTAGTGGGTCCCATAAAGTTTATTGGGATGAGGGACTCCTATATTCTGAGTCTAGAGATCCATCCCCTGGAGCTACCAGGAGGTTGGTAATACCTCAGAAGTTTAGGGGGTTCCTCTTGACCCTAGCACATGACATCCCTTTAGCAGGACACTTGGGCCAAAACAAGACCTGGGATAGGCTTGTTCCAAATTTTCATTGGCCACATATGTCAGAGGACACCAAGGAGTTTTGTCGCTCCTGCGTCACTTGCCAAGCCAGTGGCAAGTCAGGTGGCACAACAAAGGCCCCCCTGATACCACTACCTATGGTGGGGGTACCCTTTGAAAGGGTAGGGGTTGACATTGATGTTCCCTTGACCCTCCAACAACCTCTGGGCACAGGTTTATCCTGGTGGTAGTGGATCATGCCACCAGGTACCCAGAAGCAATTCCCCTGAGGACCACCAAAGCCCCTGTGGTGGCAAGAGCCCTCATTGGAGTTTTCTCCAGAGTGGGTTTCCCAAAGGAGGTCATATCTGACAGAGATACAACTTCATTGAATGAGAAGGGGGACCCCTGAAATGGGATAAGGCAGGTACAGCAGGGGGACTAACAAGGAATCTAAACGAAAAAAAGTGACCTGCCAACAAATATATGATAGAACAAGGCCCAAAGTTGGGTCCAAAAAGATAAGTGTTCAAGACCAGAAAGGCAAACCAGGACAAAGGGCAATTCAGAAACAATGTATCACAAAGTTCATTAAATCATTTTTTATTTATTTTTTGTATATATTTTGATTTGATTTACTTGAAATTATATATAGAAATACATACACACAAATATTTTGATACTTTTAACATATTAATAAATTACACCCAACAGGGTTGACAGTACGGAACCTAACAAATTTCAAATATAAAACAAATAATCATCCCACACACTCCCTCAAGACAACACAATCATACTGCTACACATTCGACAACAACATCAAACCTCGGGTCATATTAATCCACATGAAATAAAAACAATGGATAGTTAGAAGGGAGATTCTGTAATTCAAGTCCCCTAAAGGGAATTTCAACAGCCCGGTAGGCTAGGAAACACCGGTAAATGCGATCTCAGGAGCCCAATGGGCTTACAAACGCCAACGCGCGTTTCGGTGTCACAACCAGATGGGGGCTACACCTTCATCAGGGCAAGGGAGAGCATGTGAGGTGGGACGAACACACCTAGAAATAAAAGACTATATAAGTACATACAAGTATAGATACACATTTAGTTGCCCACAGATTATCTACAAATGGGATGAGAATTACGTAGTTATAGGATGAGCATTTTCTATGCGGGGAATTGCTAGGTCATAGGTTACATTTTAATGGTCAAGTATATGTCCGCCAATGGGGCCTGCATTAAAGGGCTCAGTTGTCACATAGGTTTGCCATCGGTCGGAGGGAGGTAATATAACAGAATGCATGATAAAGATTAAAATAGGGAATATTGTGCACAAACAGGGGAGTGAAGAGAGAACAGATCAGGCGACAATGAAGAATATATGAATGCGTATCTAAAGAGATACAAAATATAGATTAATGAACATGTATGTAGAAAAAAGAGATAAAAAAATATATAGAAAGAGACCCTCACCAAGGACAGAACAGTTGGGAAAAGTGCACGATATAAAGCGCCAGATGTGCGTCAAGAAATAAACCATTAATGGCTGAAAGGGACAAAAAATTAAATTAGCCTAACAACCTTACAGCCCGCAAATGAAAAAAAGATAATCGAGGGTCACAAAGCGTGAAACGACATGAATGAGTGCTCAACAAGACTAGAGATAAACATGAGGTCAAATGAGGGGGCAAAAGGATACCTCTTAATAAAAATGACTCTCAGCAGCAAAAAAAGGATCCCCAAACGAAGGACACGGTTCAGATAATAAGGAATCACCTGGAATGTAAGAGCTTCTAAGAGATGGGGAGAACATAGACAACAATGGAAAGTTAGGTCCCACCAAAAATTAGGTTCCAAAATGAATGACCAAGAACAAATCAAGATGTAATTGGACCACCCACCCGTGATCGATCAAGGCAACGGTCCAGGTGTAAATGCAGATGCCAGGGTGGGGGGTCAGCGATGAGCAAGGTTCAGATATTAAAAACTGCCTGGAGAGTAGATACTTCTAAGAAATGGAGAGAACAGGGGCAACAATAGAGAATTAGATCCCACCAATGGAAGTAAAAAGTGACCGGGGATGAATTAAGGAGTAATACAAACCACCCACCCGTAATTAATCAAGGAAGTGGTCCAAATATAGCGGTCCGAATATAAATACAGGTGCTAGCGTGCAGAATATCGTCGCTGGAGGGTCCAGACAAACAGAGGTTGTGGTCCTCAAGGAGGCCGGAGGAGAAACAGGATCCTCACAATTGGAAGTACAAACAACTCAACGTCAAGGCATACGGGTCAGGTATAGGATAAACGCAGGATCTAAAGACGACAAAAAAGAGGGGGGGGGAGGGATAGAGAGGGAGGGATAGTTATCGGTACCAAAGTCCGTATGTTGGGCGGAGGTAGGGGTACCGGGACAAATAACAACAGAGAGATTTGAGGCCACTCACCAGCTGAGACAGCGTCTGCACGGGGCGATAACCTCGCTAATTCGCGGCGGACGGCGTGCTTCCAAGGGTAAAGAATCGACAAGGGAGTGGACACATTTTACGTCGGAGCAGGGTGAGAGATGGCCAATGGGAGGCCGGCGCTCAGCGGCGCCAGGATACACATAAGATAGCAAAAGAGGACTAATTAAAAGGTGAAAAGGGGAGAAACACATGGCGGCCATGTTGGACAGGAGGGTAAGGAGAATGGTAACAACAAATCATCCAACTGACCGTTATCTGGGGAAATAAGGGAAGAAAAAACCAGGGGTACTGGATAAGGAATAAAGAATAATGAATAAGAAATGGTCAAGCAAAAAGAAACGATAAAAACTCACAGAAGGGACACTAAACTAAAAGGATGAGGGGTGAAAAATAAGGGGTGGAATAATGCGTGAGATATTCAAGAAAGTGAGCAGGGGCAGACGTCATCTCAAGGGATTAAATAATGGCATTCTCCCATGAACAGTGTTCGTTTAAGCCCTTGTTTACTGCATTGAGCAAGTAAATCCAAAAAACTTCTCTCTTCTTGCGAGTCTGCTCGGGATCTTTTCCGGGTGGTGTTGCTATTCTTTCCAGTATGGACCACTTTAGTTCCTGTTCAGTGTGGTTGTTATCAAGCCAATGTGTGACCAGGGGGGCAGATGTTTTTTTGGTCCTAATGTTGGACTTATGTTCCCCAATCCTGGTCCTACACTCCCGTCCAGTTTCTCCAACATAGACTAGGTGGCATGGGCACAGGATCACATACACAATGTTGGAGGTTCGACAGTTCGTCATGGTAGATAATGAGATCCGACGTTCCGGGAGGTCAATGGTGTCTCCGATAAGGGCATTAGGACAGGCCTGACAATTGCCACATCGGTGGTTGCCTAAAATAGGTCCAGCACCGACGATGGCTTTTTGATGGAGAGGACGGGTTTCCTGTAGTTTGCCTTTGACCAAATGATTCTTAAGGTTTTTATTTCTTTTGAATGCAAAGATGGGCTTCGACAGGATTTGGTCTTCATTTCCCGTATTCAATAGGTGCCAACATGAATTTATGGTCTGTCTCACTTTGTGATCAATGTTGGAGTGTTTGGTCACACAGACTAGTTTGTCAGTGGTTTGCTTTTCCTTGGGGAGAAACATGGAGTCTCGGTTGAAATATCTCGCCCTTTTAAGGGAATCCTTAATGAGTTTCTGAGGATAGCCGCGATGTATAAGTTTTCTTTTTAATACATCGGCTTGTTCAACAAAATCCTTGATGTTAGAACAATTTCTTCGAATTCGGAGAAACTGGCTGAATGGGATGCTATCCCTTTGACAGCGAGGATGGAAGCTGCCATACTGTAGCAAGGTGTTTCTAGCAGTAGGTTTAGTGAAGAGGGATACGTAGAGTTGGTTCTGGTTATGTCTAATCCAAACTTCAAGAAACTCTAGTTGGGAATTGCTGGAATGGGCCGTGAACTTGAGGTTGACATCGGCCGCATTAATCCATGATAGGAAAACATCCAAAGATGTGAGGTCACCCCCCCCAAATGAGAAAGATATCGTCAATGAATCTGACCCATGAACGTACATTCTCATAAAAGAGGGCCATCTTGTTATGGATGTTCCTGTTTTCAAATTGTCCCATATAAAGGCAAGCAATGCTGGGGGCACACGAGGCCCCCATACCGACTCCCTATATCTGTTGGAAAAAGCAGTGGTTGAATTCAAAATAGTTTTCATACAGAACTATTTTGAGACATTCAATGATGAAGGGTGCGTTGGTGATCTCAGGTTTGGACGCCAGGATCTCTTGAATGACCAGGAGGGCACCCTCCTGGGGGATGTTGGTATATAGAGATTCGAGGTCCAGGGTAACCAGCAATTCCCTATTGGCAAAAAAGGGGGTCCCCTCGATTTTGGAGATAAAATGGCCGGTATCTTTTACGAAAGACTCCAGTTTATAGACCAAGGGTTGGAGAAACCGGTCAATATATTTGGAGAGGGGTTCTGTGGCTGATCCGATAGTGGAAACAATCGGTCTCAAGGGGGGATCCAAAGTGTTCTTGTGGGTTTTAGGAACCCCGTAGATGATAGGCATGCGGGTATAGCTCGGTGTTAAAAACTCCGCTTCCTTAGGACAAATAAACCCTTTATCAACAGCTTCCTCCACCAAGGTGAGAATACGTCTTTTCAAGGTGGGTTCAGGGTTTTTACCGATTTGTTTGTAGTGTCTATCGGCAGTCAACAAGGTGTTCATTTTGTCGATGTATGCAGGCGTGTCGAATATCACAATGCCGCCACCCTTGTCACAGGGTTTGATGGTCAGGTTTTGGTTGGATTTGAGGACTAGCAAGGTGTTATTTTCCACAGTGGAGAGGTTGCTAGGGGGTTTGGGTACGTATTTGATGATTTTCGAGATCTTTTTGGTAACAACCTTCTCAAAGATACTGACCTCCGGGCCAACTGTTTCCAACGAGGGAGTGAAGCTAGATGGAGGCCTAAGGCCAGACAAATTTTCGTCCATTTCTGAGGAAGTTCTATTCAGAAAGTACTTCTTTAGCCTAATCTTACGGAAGAAAAGATAAAGATCTTTCAGAAGTTCAAATTTGCTAAAATTGTTGGTAGGGACAAAAGACAAACCCCTTGATAGCAAAGTCAGCGCTTCAGGGCCCACATCGGTGGTGGACAGATTAAAGACCAGGATGCTCCTTATGTTTTCCAGTACTGCTGTTGACGTGTCTGGATGTACATTTGTGGCTGGGTCTGATCCTGACGGTAATTCCTCGGATGTGAATTTCGCGTCCGGGGGCGGAAATTTCCCCTGCGGCTGCCTAAAAAACTATTGGGCATAGTAGGTCTATCAAATGTGTCTTGTCTATGCTGGTAATTAGGATCATAGTTGTTAGGGCTCTCACCCTCTGAGTCAGTAGTATCTGAGAAGGTGACAACTCTTCAGTTGCCCCATCTGGGGGTATCATTACCAGAGGTAGGGCCTCCTGAAGAGTTATAAAAGTTCTGAGTTAGGTAGGGGTATGCGCGTTCTTGTGTAAATGCGCGGATGTCTTTCCTGAGCTTGTCAGTTTTTCTCTTTACGAGATAATCAGTGAAAGAATCAAGTTCTAAACAGATTTCCTCTAGTTTTTTCTTCCCCATTTCTAATGAGTTGTCTTTTTTCAACTTTTCTTCAAGTTCTTCTATTTCTTTATTGAGAATGGTTAAAACTTCCCTAGCAGTCTCCACAATCAACATCATCCAGTCTCTGGAACATCTGTTGGAAATAAGCTCCCATTTTTCCAAAAATTGTCTAATCTCGATAAAGAGGCCAGGGATATTTCTGACCCTGAGACCGATGGGGATCGTACCTGCTTTAAGATATTCCAGCATGAATTTGGCATGGAATTCAGTGCGTTTGCTCTTCTTCTTCATATTTAGGAGTTTTGTCCATTCCCCATCCAGCCCTTTGTTACAAGAAAATTGTTGGTCATTGCCGACAGCTAGGCCGATCATTTTAGCAAAGTCTTCATCGGAAAACCCGAAAGTCTTAATACTGTCCATAGTGTGGGAAGGATGGAGTTAAAGTTAATCAATGGGGTCCCAAGTCAGTGACAAAAAAGGAGAAAGGATGAGAATAGAAGAAAATAGAGACAAATGGTGAGGCAACAATACAAGAATATTTGTGGAAGGAGTGTGGTGTAACTTATAAATTCACTACTCCCTATCACCCACAATGCAATGGGTTAGTTGAACGTTTAAAACAAAACCCTAAAGTGAATGATTAAAGGCCTCCCAGAAAAGCTTAGGCGAAAATGGGACCTTTTACTTCCCTGCCTTCTGTTTGCATACAGAGAGGTTCCACAGAAGGGGGTTGGTTGCAGCCCATTTGAACTTCTGTTTGGGCATCCTGTAAGAGGTCCAATATGTTTGGTGAAGGAGGGCTGGGAGTTACCTCTCAAACCTCCCAAACAGGATGTGATGGACTATGTACTTGGTCTCCGCTCCAGGATGGCCGAATACATGACAAGACCAAAAGGCTGTGCTGACTGTGTACCAGCCAGGACAGAAAGTGTGGGTGTTGGAGCCTGTGGCCCCAGCAGCTCCCCAAGACAAGTGGAGTGGCCCCCATACAATTGTTGAGGAAAAGGGAGGAGTCACCTACCTGGTGAATCTTGGAACTCCCAGGAGTCCCCTTAGGGTGCTCCATGTCAACAGAATGAAACCATATGTTGACAGTGCTGACATGGGCTTGCTCATGGCAACTGATGAGGAACAGGAGGAGGAGAGTGACCCTCTCCCGGACCTGCTCTCAGAGAACCCTGATGATGGGTCAGTAGATGGTGTTGCTTTGGCAAGCAGCCTCACTGATCATCAACAAACTGAGTGCAGACAAGTTTTGCAACAGTTTAGACATATGTTTAGCCTGACCCCTAGTCAGACTTCCTGGTGCACCCATGAGGTGGACACTGGAGACAGTCTGCCTGTCAAGACTGAAATCTACAGGCAACCTGACCGTGTCAGGGACTGTATCAGGACTGAAGTCCAAAAAATATTGGAACTAGGTGTGATTGAGCCTTCAGATAGCCCTTGGGCTAGTCCAGTAGTCCTAGTACCCAAACCTCATACCCAGAGTGGTAAGAAAGAAATGAGGTTTTTGTAGACTACAGAGGCCTCAATGCAGTCACCAGGACTGATGCCTATCCAATTCCGAGGGCAGATGTTCTGATTGATACTTTGGCCTCAGCCAAGTATCTGAGAACATTTGACCTACAGCTGGCTACTGGCAGATCAGGTTAGCTGAGGATGCCAAAGCCAAAACAGCATTTTCAACCCCTGGTGGGCACTACCACTTTGGGGTGATGCCCTTTGGTTTGAAGAATGCACCTGCCACTTTTCAGAGGTGGGTGAACAAAGTTCTGACAGGGATGGAAACTTATTGCTCAGCTTATCTTGATGATATTGCTGTCTTTATTTCCTCCTGGCAGGATCACCTGGTCCACCTCAGAAATTTTTGGGAGGCTCTGCAAAAAGCAGGCCTCACTATCAAGGCCACCAAGTGCCAGATAGGGCACAGTCAGGTTGTGTACCAGGGCCACCTTGTAGGTGGAGGCCAGGTTCAGCCTTTACAGAGCAAAATCCAAACCATCATGGAATGGGTTGCTCCAACCACCCAGACACAGGTCTGTCTTTTTAGGCCTGACTGGGTACTATAGGAGGTTTGTTAAGGGATATGGATCTATAGTGACCCCCTTAAATGATCTGACCTCAAAGAAAATGGCAAAAAAGGTTCAGTGGACAGCTCACTGTCAGAAGGCATTTGAAGACCTAAAGCAGGCCATGTGCACTGCCCCCATCTTACAGAGTTCAGACTACACCAAAAAGTTCATTGTCCAAACAGATGCTTCTGAGCTGGGTGTGGGAGCTGTACTGTCTCAACTGAATGATGAAGGTCAAGATCAGCCAGTAGCTTTTATAAGCAGAATGCTGACCCCTAGAGAGAAACGTTGGTCAGGTATAGAGAGGGAGGCCTTTGCTGTGGTGTGGGCCCTGGAGAAGCTGAGGCCATACTTGTTTGGCACTCATTACATAGTTCAGACTGACCACAAGCCCCTCCTATGGCTTAAACAGATGAAAGGTGAAAACCCAAAACTTTTAAGGTGGTCCATTTCCCTACATGGGATGGACTATACAGTGGAACATAGACCTGAGACCCAACATGCCAATGCAGATGGAATCCCAAGGTATTTCCACTTAGAATGAGTATGATCCCTCCCTTCTAGAGGGATAGACATGTACCCACTGTGGAAACACGGTAGAATCCTGAAGTGCCCTGGCATCACAAAATGGATGCCACCAGCACAGACAGTGGGCTGCCCTCCTGCTGCTGACCGAAACTCGCAGTGGAGGAGGCCCAACAAGAGGCATCCTGTCACAAGGAGGTGTAACCACCTTCCAGACAGGATTTAGTGTATTGGGGTTGGGTGGGTGCACTCCTAGAGTGCTTTGAAGTCCTGCACTGGGGGAGAAGTAGGCTCCTCTGTGCATATGCCAGCTCAAACTGGTTCAGGGGCTACCAGCCCCTGCTCTGGCACAAAACTGGACAAAGGGAAGTGGGTGTAGCCACCCACTCCCCTGACCCTCCCATAGGTGTGGTCATAGAGCTAGTCCCTCCCTTCCTTGTAGTATAAGTTAGGGAACCCTTTCCATTACAAACTAGATATCCCTGGATGACGCTCTGAAGAAGAATCCTGGACCTTCGACGTTCCACTACCTTTGGAAGACTGAAGAATCTCCCTTGGAGTCAAGGAGTGACTCCCCTACTTGGCAGGCACCAAAACTTTGCATCAACGGTCACAAACTTTCCTGCTCCCGCTGGAGTCCAAAGTCTCTGCAGCCCCAGATGTGTATTTCCTGACTTCTCCAAGGCCATCGTGAGTCCCCTGCAAAGCTGAGGCAAGTGGACCCCACGAGTGATGAGGAACAGCAATACCCAGGTACCATGCTCTATTGTCGAGTGCAACCCCTTCACAACATTCTAAGAACTTGTGCTTTGGACCACACATGGTCCAAGCCTCTAGCAGGATGTCCTCTGAAGATCAGAGGCCTACCTTGTCTCGAGTGACCGTGGGCTCCTGGTGAGTGAATCCTCCCAAGGCGTCTTTGCGATCCCTTGCCAGTTGGCTTGTGGGTTCCCAGAAGACTTTTCTACAGAACCAAAGGGCTGCCCTGGTTTCTCCAGGCCTGCCCTGACTTACCTTTGCTGGGTGAGTCTCTCAGAACTTGCTGGTCTGCACCGCTGACTTTCTTCTCTTTCCACGAGACTTGCTGTTGCCAAGGATTGTTGGCTCCAATCTTGTTGCCAACACCTCAGTAAGTTGCAGACTTTGTGCGACATGCCAAATCCCGCTCTTGGTTGTTTTCGATGCCTCCTGGACGTCGTGGCTGAAGAGTCAAGACACCAGTGATCACCTGAATCACCCGACTACTGTGGGCAGCCAGCTTCCTGGCCCCGGGTCACTGGCAAGTGACTTTGAACACTGTCTCCTCTGATTTCAGGTCTTCTTTCTTCTGAATCCAGCCTTGGATTCCACCGGGCACTTCTCCTGTCTTCACAAGCAGCAAGTCTTCTTTGGCTCCCATTGAAAACGACGCCGCGACCCGACACCAAAAGACAAATATAGACCCGGCTTCCCTGGGTGAAGTAACTCCAGCACTACGGTGCTCCTGTGGGTGTTGGATCTAGAACTACTTACCCTGTAAGTGACTTGCTTGCAGACTCTCCCGAAGTACCCTAAAACTTTAAAATTCCAACTGCGACTTGCTCCATTGAAGTCTATTGGGATCCGCGGCTGTGTTCTCACACTGCATGCGTCTCCCGTGGGTCCTTTACTTACCTGCCTTGGGTGGATTAGTGAGGCCCTAGCGCTTCTGAAGGCCCTAGGCCTTGTCTCTTCTCAAGTCAATATTCCTAAACCTCTTTTTTAGTATACGGTCTGGTACGCCCCTATGGCCCCAGCCATATTTGTGCTTAACTTGTTGTGAAATGTTGATTTGTGCATATGTCCTTGACGTCTAATCCCAGATTAGTAGAGTGTGTTAGAAATAAACACATATATATTTTATATATATACCTGTGTGGTGTCCTTTCATTTAGTGAGTCAAGAGATTATAAGTGTAGGAAGGTGGATATCTGACTATGGTTACCCCCAACTTTTTGCCTAGTGTCTAGCTGGTTTTTCGACTTAGTTGGCCTGAGATCCTGCCATTCAGGGTCTCAGGCTGTCTGCTCTCTCTTTAAAATGGACTCCATGTACCCTAGGTACATTCCCAATTGGTAAGGATCACCTTATTGGACCCTGTACAGTGTACCCTAGGTACCCAGGGCATAGGTGTACCCTAGGCCTCCCAGGGGCTGCAGCATGTATTATGCCACCCCTGGTCTGGCCTTCCAATCAGACACAACTGGCTGATCACTCAGCTGGGGCAAGGTCGTGTAATCACCCCTTGCTTAGATATAGTATGCCTATATCTACCCTTATATATAGACACATGTGTACCTATCAGTCACTCCTATGGCAGGCCTTAACAATCCTGGAGGCAGAGTGCTTGGTAACATGTGAGATGGTGCTCTAGCATGAGCTGAGCCTGTCTGCAGCTTTCGGAACTAAGTCCTTATAGCTGTTCTATGATATAGCCTACCATATACTCTTAAAGTGCCTTATAATCTTAGACGGTTATGGTAACTATGGTTTGGCTTTATCGAAACATGTCGTGTAAGGTGTCTAACACTGTGGAATAATACCCCCATGCCATTTCTGGACATGAGGATATTATTCCCCCTTCTAGAGGGAAAGACATGTTAAAATCATACTTCACTGTTAGCCTCTGACCAAAGCCTCAGCATCACAAAATGGATGCTGCTGCCACGACACAAGTCTGACCTCCTGCAGCTGGGAGTGATCCCAGCCAGGGAGGCCTGGACAATAGGTTTCCTGCTTGGGGAGGTGCTAGCACCTCCCCAGACAGCCTTTAGTGTATTGGGGCAGGGTGGGCTGAAAGGAATGAGACATGCCTGGGGCACACAAGGTGTTCCTTGCATAGTCCAGTTCAAACCGGCGCTGGGGCACTCCAGCCCCAGCTCTGGCGCGAAACTGGACAAAGGGAAGTGGGTGTAACCACCCCCTCCCAGGTCCCACCCATAAGGCGTGCCCTAGCAGGTATCCCAGCCCCCCAGATTAGTATAAGAGTGGGAGTTGGGCCTCAAGACTTTAGATTATCCTGAACCTGCAACTTGAACAGAAACTCTGGACCTTCGACATTCGACGAAAGAAGAAGACTGAAGAATCTCCCTTGTAGCCAAGGAGTGGCTACCCTGTGCAAACAGGCACCATCAAGAGACTACCCTTTGCTTTGCCCACGTTCTATGAGGAACCGACTGCAGAGCCCGACCAGAGCCTTGACTTCCAGACTTCTCCGACCCTGATCCACATCCACAGCAAAGCTGAGATCCGTGGAGGCGACGAGCGACGTGGGACCGGCTACCTGGGAAAAGTGGCTAGTAACTTAAAGCGCAGCTTCTGAGGCACCCTCGAAGTTGTGCACCGGGGATTGAGAAGCCCCAACCCCAAGCACCATCTGCACCGAAGATCAGCCCCCCCACACTCTACGAGTCCTGCGTGGGGCCCTTCTGCATTTTCCTGCTTGCCGCGTCTGTCCAGTTGCTTGCCCGCTGGCTAGTGGCCTTTGTGACGACGCACACTGAAATCTTCTGCGCTGGTTTGGCTCCTCCAGACTGGCTCCCGCTTCTCTGCAAATAAGAAGCACCCCAGACCTTCCTGGTCTGCACCAGAAGCAAGTCCTCCGTTCTTCGTGGGTTCAGCTTGCCAAGGCTTGGTGAGTCCTAGTCCAACTTCGACGCCGCCGACAGCAAGAGCCTTCGTGGGACAGCTCGCCTCCTGGTCCTGGTCGTCCTCGACGCTTCCTGGTCCTCCTGGCTGCCGCGACAAGCTTCACCTTCACCTGCAATCTTCACGACATCGCCTGGTTCCTTCCTGGTTCCACGTGGTCACTGGCTAGTGACCTTGACTCTGTCCCTTCTGCTTGCAGGTTTCCTCTCTTCTTGATCCCAGCCTTGGGATCCACCGGACACTCTTCACTGACTGCCTGTCAGCATCTTTCTTCAGGCATCCATAGGAGTCGACGACGAAAACCGACGCATCTTCACCCCTATGCACCCGCAGCCTGTGGGCTAGGTAACTTGGGTACTCCGGTGCTCATCAGGATAGTGACTATCCTAGTGTCTAGTTTTCCAGTCTCAACTTCCTAGCTACTCCGGAAGTGTCCTAAATCTACCGTTTTCTAAACTGTACTATTGCTATTGACTTTTACGCATTACGCGTGAGTGTTTCCACTCTGCACACGAATCCCGTGGGCCTCCCACTTCCTAACTAACGCTAGTGTAGTGTAGCCCCAGCGATTCCCTAGGCCTAGGCCTATTCTATTTCCGTGACAGTGGTCCTTATACCACTTACTTAGTATATGGTTTGCGTGGCCCCTAGGGCCTAACTGTATTACTTACCTGTGTGACTTAATGTATGCTTAAATAAGACTGTGTTGTACTTACCTCTAATCTCATAAAGAGTGCTGAGGGTTTGACTAGAATAAATACACTTTATTTTATATATATATCTGTTGTGGTGTCCTTTCATTTGGTATTCAAGGGATTATATATGGTATCACAGCTGGCTTCACATGCCATTCAGAGTTTAGCCTAAGACTGCTCTTGTCCATGCTACCACTAGGATAGCTGGTCTATAAGGTTGACTTTACAACCAATCACCATAAGGGTATTTGGACTGATGTAAGGTGTACACTAGAACTAGTGACATCATACATCAGGCCAACTTCTCACATTGGTGAGCAGCGGTTGGGATCTGAGCTTGCTGTTGTAATACCATTGTAATCTTGAGATACTAAATTGAAAGATCACACAGATATTGTCTAGGTACATATAACATAGATTATAATACTTAAGTCCTACTGGACTTAGTGGTTGTAGGTTGAAGGGAGTAACACACCCTGACTACAACTACTAGAGAGGTTTAGTAGATACAACTAGTGTAGGTAGGTGCACACACCACACCCTCACTAGAATCATGTCCCTGAATGGAGATCACACTGATGCTCCCTCAGGAGAGGAGAATCCTAGACAGGTTCCCTCTAGATATGATGCATTCACTTTCCAGGAGATGAGACAACTGTGTACCTCCAGGAGATTAAAACAGGGTTCCAACCCTACCCTTAGACAGCTAGTGGAGCTTCTGGAGGCCTATGATGCTGAAAGAGCTGCCAAGTATGGTGCCATAGCTGTAGATAAGGGTCTACCCACCACAGAGGAGTCAGATGGGGCTTCAGATGAAGAGGTAGACAGCCAGGGCCAAGTAGGAAGACTTAGCCAGGCTAACCTAAGCTTACATGGGAGTTTGCATGGGGTCCCCCCATACAGACCCCCAAGTAGGCTTACACAGAGAAGCAGGAGGGACAGATCCCCTTCAAGGGAATCCATCCACTCCCATGTCTCTAGCATCTCTAGTGCTTCCTCTCACAGGGGATTGACTTCCCCTGAGAGAAAGGAGCATGAAGCCAGAATGAGGGAAGCTAATCTGAGGATTCAGAGGGAAGAACTTGCCCTTGCCAAGGAGAAGCTTGCTCTGGCTAGAGAGCAAAAATTGTGTGGGTCAGAACCCACTGGTGGCAGCAACATTCCTAGAGATAGGGATAGGTCTTATGACCATAGAAACCTAAGCAAGATAGTCCCCCCATATCAGAATGGGGATGACATCCACAAGTGGATGACTGCTTTGGAGAGGGCCTGCAAAGTACAGCAGGTACCCCAGAGTCAGTGGGCAGCTATCTTGTGGCTCTCCTTTTCTGACAAAGGTAGAGACAAGCTCCTCACAGTCAGTGATGAGGATGCTAACAATTACAAAGTCCTGAAGAGTGCTCTGATAGATGGGTTTGGCTTAACCACTGAGCAATATAGGTTGTTGTTCAGAGACACCCAGAAGACACAGACACAGGACTGGTCTGATTTTGTGGATTGTGCCACTAAGGCTTTGGAAGGTTGGTTAACTGGCAGCAAGGTGCAGGACTATACAGGATTGTACAACTTGATTATGAGGGAGCAGATCCTTAGTAATTGTCAGAACCAGCTTCTCCATCAACACCTGGTAGACTCAGATTTGACCTCTCCCCAAGAATTGGGAAAGAGGGCAGATAAATGGGTCAGGACCAGGATTAGGCCTAAAAATCAGGGTGGTGACCAAAAGAAAGATACCACCAAGCCTCAAGAGAAGGGTGGGGATAAAGCAAGAGAGAAATCTTCCTCAGGGCCCCAAAACTCCACACAGGGTGGTGGGTCCCAAGCTCCCTCCTCTACCACAGTTAAAAAGCCTTACTGCCATGAGTGTAAAACTCCTGGGCATTGGAAAACTGACAGCAGTTGCCCAAGGGCTAAAAACAAAACTGTTCCTCCAACTACTCCTGTCACACCACCTATTACTGTCAGCAGTAATCCCCCAGGTGGTGGGAGTGCCCCCCAAAATTTGGTTGGGTTTTCTTGGGGAACGCAGGGGGATCCTGGCTTAGCCAATTCCCCTACAGCAGCTACTCTTGTCTGTGATGGTGGCATGGGGTTTGCCAACTTCACTGCCTGTCCCAACACATTGGGTAGGTACAGACAGGAGCCCTACATCAATGGTAGAAAAGCTGAGGCCTACAGAGACACTGGAGCTAGCATCACTATGGTGGCCCATAGGCTAGTTCCCTCTGAGCAGCTTTTGCCTGGTTTCTCATACCAGGTAACTAACATTGATGGCAAACAGAACAGCCATCCCATGGCAGAGGTATGTCTCAGCTGGGGAGGGGTCACTGGCCCTAAAAGGGTGGCAGTGTCTCCAACCTTGCCTGTGGACTGCTTACTGGGGAATGACTTAGAACTCTCAGCTTGGGCTGAAGTTGAACAAGACACCCATTCTAAAATGGTAGGCCTTTCACAAAAGGGTAGTGGGGTTGTGCCAGCCACAACCCCTGTCCAAGTAGATTTCCTCCCTGAAAAGGTTGGAAGGGCAGTGGTAGCCACAGCCCAGGCGAAGACAGACTTCCCTGTAGAGACTGGCAGAGCTGTGACAGTCACAGCTCAAACCCAAACTGAGTGCCTCCCTGAAAAGGTTGGCCAGGCTGTAATGGTCTCAGCCCATACTCAGACTGACATAGGTGTAGTGAAGCCTGAAACTATGGATCACTCCACACAAACAGGGAGTAGTGGGGAGGAAGAAAAGTCTCCCTCTCCCCAGACATTAGGAAAAGGTCAGCCTCCTCAGGGATCTGACCTCACCCCTTGTGAAGGAACTGCCCCAGAGGTAGCCAGGCCTGGCCTGGCAGAGCCTCTGATGTCAGTGGCCCCTTCCAAGGTGGGACCCAGTCTGGTGCAGGTAGCCTGCCTCTCTCTACCCTGCCTCAGTCAGCCCAGGGCTGCAGAGGTCAGGGAGGCCAGTGGACCCCAAGAGGGCCCCTGTCCACAAGAACCCCCCCATCAAAAGAATGAGGATTGCCTGGCTAGTAGCCCTAGCCAGGTGATGGGTAAAAACATTCCTGAGGGATCCCCTTTACAGGTAGTTAGGGACCTCCCCCAGAGGGATTCTGTTGGGCACAGGCAAACATGGGACCTTAGGGCCCCAAACCTGACCTGTCCCTCCAGTAAGCCCACAAAAGGGACCCAGCCTCCAGCTTTAGGTAGCCAGAGGCTGACTCTGAGAGCACAGTGCAACTCAGTGAAAGAAAGAAAGGCATCCATGGTGGAGGATGATTGGAGGAAGCTGAGGCCTCACTTTGAGGACACTCACTTCAGTACTCCATCTCAACACCAGCCTTTTACTTTGCAAAGACACACCAAAGGTAGTGATTCCCTATGGTGGAGACCCTATGATACCTTTAGGGTGAGGGATTGCTTAGTGGACCATGAGACAGGGGGTAACCATGCCAGTGCTGGTTCTTCCTTATATGGCCACTTAGGCAATAGAGGCTTACCTTGTCAAGGCCAGCCTTATCTCCTTTCGTTTGGGGGGGGGGGGTTGTGTAGGAAGGTGGATATCTGACTATGGTTACCCCCAACTTTTTGCCTAGTGTCTAGCTGGTTTTTCGACTTAGTTGGCCTGAGATCCTGCCATTCAGGGTCTCAGGCTGTCTGCTCTCTCTTTAAAATGGACTCCATGTACCCTAGGTACATTCCCAATTGGTAAGGATCACCTTATTGGACCCTGTACAGTGTACCCTAGGTACCCAGGGCATAGGTGTACCCTAGGCCTCCCAGGGGCTGCAGCATGTATTATGCCACCCCTGGTCTGGCCTTCCAATCAGACACAACTGGCTGATCACTCAGCTGGGGCAAGGTCGTGTAATCACCCCTTGCTTAGATATAGTATGCCTATATCTACCCTTATATATAGACACATGTGTACCTATCAGTCACTCCTATGGCAGGCCTTAACAATCCTGGAGGCAGAGTGCTTGGTAACATGTGAGATGGTGCTCTAGCATGAGCTGAGCCTGTCTGCAGCTTTCGGAACTAAGTCCTTATAGCTGTTCTATGATATAGCCTACCATATACTCTTAAAGTGCCTTATAATCTTAGACGGTTATGGTAACTATGGTTTGGCTTTATCGAAACATGTCGTGTAAGGTGTCTAACACTGTGGAATAATACCCCCATGCCATTTCTGGACATGAGGATATTATTCCCCCCTTCTAGAGGGATAGACATGTTAAAATCATACTTCACTGTTAGCCTCTGACCAAAGCCTCAGCATCACAAAATGGATGCTGCTGCCACGACACAAGTCTGACCTCCTGCAGCTGGGAGTGATCCCAGCCAGGGAGGCCTGGACAATAGGTTTCCTGCTTGGGGAGGTGCTAGCACCTCCCCAGACAGCCTTTAGTGTATTGGGGCAGGGTGGGCTGAAAGGAATGAGACATGCCTGGGGCACACAAGGTGTTCCTTGCATAGTCCAGTTCAAACCGGCGCTGGGGCACTCCAGCCCCAGCTCTGGCGCGAAACTGGACAAAGGGAAGTGGGTGTAACCACCCCCTCCCAGGTCCCACCCATAAGGCGTGACCTAGCAGGTATCCCAGCCCCCCAGATTAGTATAAGAGTGGGAGTTGGGCCTCAAGACTTTAGATTATCCTGAACCTGCAACTTGAACAGAAACTCTGGACCTTCGACATTCGACGAAAGAAGAAGACTGAAGAATCTCCCTTGTAGCCAAGGAGTGGCTACCCTGTGCAAACAGGCACCATCAAGAGACTACCCTTTGCTTTGCCCACGTTCTACGAGGAACCGACTGCAGAGCCCGACCAGAGCCTTGACTTCCAGACTTCTCCGACCCTGATCCACATCCACAGCAAAGCTGAGATCCGTGGAAGCGACGAGCGACGTGGGACCGGCTACCTGGGAAAAGTGGCTAGTAACTTAAAGCGCAGCTTCTGAGGCACCCTCGAAGTTGTGCACCGGGGATTGAGAAGCCCCAACCCCAAGCACCATCTGCACCGAAGATCAGCCCCCCACACTCTACGAGTCCTGCGTGGGGCCCTTCTGCATTTTCCTGCTTGCCGCGTCTGTCCGGTTGCTTGCCCGCTGGCTAGTGGCCTTTGTGACGACGCACCCTGAAATCTTCTGCGCTGGTTTGGCTCCTCCAGACTGGCTCCCGCTTCTCTGCAAAGAAGAAGCACCCCAGACCTTCCTGGTCTGCACCAGAAGCAAGTCCTCCGTTCTTCGTGGGTTCAGCTTGCCAAGGCTTGGTGAGTCCTAGTCCAACTTCGACACCGCCGACAGCAAGAGCCTTCGTGGGACAGCTCGCCTCCTGGTCCTGGTCGTCCTCGACGCTTCCTGGTCCTCCTGGCTGCCGCGACAAGCTTCACCTTCACCTGCAATCTTCACGACATCGCCTGGTTCCTTCCTGGTTCCACGTGGTCACTGGCTAGTGACCTTGACTCTGTCCCTTCTGCTTGCAGGTTTCCTCTCTTCTTGATCCCAGCCTTGGGATCCACCGGACACTCTTCACTGACTGCCTGTCAGCATCTTTCTTCAGGCATCCATAGGAGTCGACGACGAAAACCGACGCATCTTCACCCCTATGCACCCGCAGCCTGTGGGCTAGGTAACTTGGGTACTCCGGTGCTCATCAGGATAATGACTATCCTAGTGTCTAGTTTTCCAGTCTCAACTTCCTAGCTACTCCGGAAGTGTCCTAAATCTACCGTTTTCTAAACTGTACTATTGCTATTGACTTTTACGCATTACGCGTGAGTGTTTCCACTCTGCACACGAATCCCGTGGGCCTCCCACTTCCTAACTAACGCTAGTGTAGTGTAGCCCCAGCGATTCACTAGGCCTAGGCCTATTCTATTTCCGTGACAGTGGTCCTTATACCACTTACTTAGTATATGGTTTGCGTGGCCCCTAGGGCCTAACTGTATTACTTACCTGTGTGACTTAATGTATGCTTAAATAAGACTGAGTTGTACTTACCTCTAATCTCATAAAGAGTGCTGAGGGTTTGACTAGAATAAATACACTTTATTTTATATATATATCTGTTGTGGTGTCCTTTCATTTGGTATTCAAGGGATTATATATGGTATCACAGCTGGCTTCACATGCCATTCAGAGTTTAGCCTAAGACTGCTCTTGTCCATGCTACCACTAGGATAGCTGGTCTATAAGGTTGACTTTACAACCAATCACCATAAGGGTATTTGGACTGATGTAAGGTGTACACTAGAACTAGTGACATCATACATCAGGCCAACTTCTCACAATAAGGTAAAACAAGATGCTTTAGATTCCTCTAAAGACTTAGCCTGAAGGCGGCTCTCCACAGCTACCACTAGGATAGCTTTCTTAAAAAGGTTGTCTTAAACCTATCTACCATAAGAGGCGAATTGTACTGGTGCAAGGTGGCCACTTTCACTAGTGACCAGCATATACCAGGCCAACTTCTCACACCTGGCATCACAAAATGGATGCCTATGTCACAGACACGGGTCTGGCCTCCTGCTGCTGACTGAAACTCCGGCAGGGGATGCCTGGACAATAGGTTTCCTGTCGAGGAGAGGTGTCCCCACCTCCCCAGACAGGCTGATGTGTATTGGGGCTGGGCGGGAGGACTCTCTGGTGCTTTGAAGTCCTGCACTGGGGGCACACTTGGTGTCCCTGTGCTTGGTCCAGTTCAAACCGGTTGCAGGGACTACCTGCCCCTGCTCTGGCGTGAAACTGGACAAAGGAAATGGGTGTAACCACCCCTCTTTCCTGGCCCACCCATAGGTGGGGCCTTAGAGTTAGTCCATCCCCTAAACTTACTTTAAGTATTGGAATCCAGTCCCTAGGACTTGAGATTACTCTGGATGAAACTCTGCAACAGATATCCTGGACCTTCAACGTTCTACTTGAACTAGAAGAGTGAAGAAATCTCCCTTGGGGACACCAAAGAAGCAACTGACCGGTCTGCATCACTGAAGCTCTCGCTGGATGCCGAAGTCTTTGCATCACCAGAGGTGGATTTCCAGACTTCCCCGAGGCAAACCCTGAGTCCACAGCAAAGCTGAGGCCCGTGGCTATCGTGGGTGGCGTGGAACCGTGACCCCTGGACACCGTGAACTTTTGCAGCAACACTATCTTCCTGGTCCTCCTCGAAGTTGTGCTTTGGGCTCCGAGTAGCCCCAGCCTTGAGCACCTCCTGCACTGAAGATTGTTGGCTCCCACTCCACGAGTGACCATTAGGCAAGCTTCAAGTGCGACCGCTCGAGGCTCCTTCGCGACCACTAGCCCGTTGGCTAGCAGGTCCCCACGAAGGCAACTCCTCTTCTGCTTGGGCTTTCCTGGTTGCTCTAGACGTGCCCTGACTTACCCTCACTGGGTGAGTGCCTCAGACTTTGCTGGTCTGCACGGCAGTCCTTTCTCTAAATTCCAGTGACTTGCAGTTGCCAAGGCTTGTTGGGTCCTTTCTGGTCACCGCCACCGCAGCACTCGACAGACTTCGTGGGACAGCTCGAATCCGACTCGTGGACTTCGTCGACGCCTCTTGGACCTCGTGGCTGAAGAGTCAAGACACCCATCAACTCACCTGAAGCACCCGACATCTGTGGGCATTGGTCCATCCTGCCCTCGGTCACTGGCTTGTGACCCAGACTCTGTCCCCTCTGCTTTCAGGTTCCTTACATCCTAGATACAGGCTTGGATCTCTTCGGAGACTTCTCCTCTTCACGGCAGCAGCAGTTCTTTGCAGGCTTCCATTGAAATCGACGACGCGACCCGACACCAAAAGACACCTATGCGCCCGGCTTCCCTGGGTGAGGTAACTCGAGTACTCCGGTGCTCACGTGGGTGCTAGCCCTAGAACTTCTTAAGTCCAAAAGAGTTTGGTTCAGACTCGATTAGAAGTGTCCCTAATCTTTAAATTTCGAACCACGACATTGCCCATAGAAGATAATAGAAACACGTGTTTGTGTTTACACACTGCATACAGTCCCCGTGGGTCCCCTGTGTCACTACCTTGGATGGTTCCTTGGGGTCCCAGCGATTCTAGAGGCAATAGGTCTAGTGCCTGTTCCAGTCGTGGATCTTATACCACTTTTTTGGTAAATGGTTTGGTACGCCCCTTGGGCCCAAACGTGTATTTGTGCTTTTACTGATGATTGCTATCTTGTAACTTAAGTACTTCGAACTCCAGTCTCATAAAGAGACTAGAGGGGTGTGTGTTGACCTAAATACATATATTTTAAATATATACCGGGTGTGGTTGTCCTTTCATTTGATCATTCAAGCGATTATAGACTGGTAAAACAAGCTGCTTTACATTTCTTCAAGACTTAGCCTGAAGGCTGCTTTCCATAGCTACCACTAGGATAGCTTTCAATAAAGGTTGTCTTTAACCTATCACCATAAGGGATTGTTTGGACTGATACAAGGTGCCCACTAGAACTACTGGACAGCATATATCAGGCCACCTTCTCACAGTTGTGATACACAAAGAGGGAAAACCCAGGGACCAATGTGCTTCATACAGGCCAATTTCTTTACTAAACTCAGAAGCTAAAATCCTAGCGAAGCTGCTTGCCCGGCAGCTTTTACCCTCACTTCCGGCCATGGTCCATCCGGATCAGTCCTGATTTATGCCTGGGCATAACACGGCCCTAAACCTCCGATGCCTTCATGAGGTCATGGGACGTGCACATAGGATTAGGCAGGATGCAGCGGTGCTGTCCCTAGATGCGCGCATGGCCTTTGATACGATCGAGTGGCCCTACATGATGGCAGTGTTCAAGCACATGGGATTTGGGCCCCACTTCCTTTCATGGTTGGGACTTCTATACACAGACCCCTGTGCGCCAGTGATGGTAAATGGGGTAAGATCCTGCATGTTCTCTTTACATCGAGGGACGAGACAAGGTTGTCCCCTATCCCCACTTATTTTTGCAATAATGTAGGAGCCGGTGGCAGGATGGATCCGCAGGGATCCAATAATTCGGGGCAGACGGGGCCTACGGCATCTCCCACATAGCCCTGGCTTGGACCGCAGACAAGTCATCACCCTTGGCCAATACAAGTCAACAGAAACACCCCTGCTCTCGGGTGTCCCTCAGGGGTCCCTTCTCAGCCCGGGGCTCTTTAATGCCTACATGGTCCCATTGATCAGTTTGATATCATCCTTTAACATCGAGACTATGTCATATGCGGACGATATGCAGTTAATCCTGGTACTAGATAAAAACACCACACTGGCGAAAGAAAATTTCCACTTATGTCTCACTGCAACTTTCCAATGGATGAAAACCAACCATCTAAAGTGCAACTCAGAAAAGACTGAAATCCTACCATTGGGACAAGGGAACACCTTCTCTCCCAATATATGGTGGCCAGCTGACACTCCCCCCCACCCGCAAATACAGTAAAAGTAGCTAGAAACGTGGGAAGTAAATTTGATGCTGCACTATCCTTCAACCAACAATCATTAGCAGTAGCTTGGACCTGCTTTCATATTATAAAATCACTTAAAAGGTTTTTAGGCAGTTGCTGTGGTCCTAAGCACGTCTAGATTGAACTACTGCAACAGCCTATATGCAGGGGTCAACAAGTCAGTCTAACGCAAACTCCAAAAGGATCAACACGCAGCAGCCCGTTTAGTGCTAAAATGGGCCAGGAGATCATCTGCATCAGCGGCCTTAGAAACACTACACTAGCTACCTATCCATAAAAGTGTTCTGTTTAAAAGATTCTGATCATCAGCTTCAGAATATTTCACTCCTCAGGACCACAATATCTCTGGTCCAGATTTGCGCGTTATCTAAATCCGCAGAGCCTTAGATCATCTAACGCCAATCTGTTAAAACCACCAGCATTTAGATATGTCTCAAAAGGAGGAAAATCGTTTGCAGTGATAGGCTCCAAAGCATGGAACCAACTCTCCACCTCCGTCATATCCAATCTGAAACTCTCTCTGGTACATAACTTGACACCCCACCATCTTTCTGAAACCTCGCTTCCCTCAGAGCAAGCCACCCTCCCTACTCCCGTTCCTTCTTTTCCCACACCCACACATCAGCCTGCCACCCCCACTACACGCCCACCCCCACCCACACCCACACCCACAACCCACCCACACACGTTCACGGCAATACCTCCACCACCTTGCATACCTGCTACTGTTCACACACCCAACCTTTCCTCAGCGCAGTCATCCACATGCATTACACAGCCACTTACCTCGCTTATATCTGCACCCGACCCTAGACTAGACAAAATTATGATCGCACTTCACCAAATTAAAACAGAGCTCCACTCTTTTAAGGAGGTGTTGGCGAGACATTCATGGCGTTCTATTTCTTCAAAAACCTATAACTCAATCAAGCGCACACACTACATTTCTTCCTCCTCTAAAACTCCTCCATCCATCTGGAAAACAGTTCCTTCCCACAATACACTTACACGCCCTATGCGTAGCATCAATCAGCTCTCGGAGAGCGATCTTCTCTCTCTTCTACACTCTTACAAACCCGCTCTCCCCAACCCCTTTACAGCCTCTCAGATGACCATCCCGACTATCCCCCTCAACCCCTTCAGACCTGCTACCCACAACAACAGAGGAGTCAGCGATAACAACCTAAGAAGAATCCCTCTCGCTCAGGACTCTTCCCTCATCTCACCTGTCTTAAATGCATTCTGCTAAACTGTAGATCGGCCTCTAGACACGCAGCTCATACACGGGAGCTGGACCTAATATTGTTAACAGAAACCTGGCTAACAGAATCCTCCACCCCACTCATCGACATTCTAGTACCACCAGACTACGACAGGTATAGCTTGTATTAGCTTGTATTCGTCGTAGCAACATCACTGTAAACAGAGCCATATCGCCCATTTTCCCCTCGTGTGAATACTTATGCCTGGACACTAGCTGCAATGGCAAACCAGTATGCTCACTCCACATCATCTATCATCCTCCAGGAGACAACCTCCTCTTCACTGAACACCTCATGGACATGATCTCTACTAACAACGGGTGGCATAATACCCAAATATTCCTTGGCAACTTCAATCTCCATTGGAATGACAACAATGACGCTGCGGTCAACAGCCTCAAAAACTTCCTGGATGATCTAGCCCTCATCCAATCTTGCAACAGCCCGACACACAACAAAGGCTCAACCCTCGATCTGTGGTAAATATTTAATTACCTGTACTATTTTTCATGCGGTAAAGTCTAGTAAGAATAACTCAGTAAAAATAAGAGGCAGAATCCGTGGTATTAGAGGTTCTGAAAGGCTTTATTCCTTACAAGGAATTATGGTTCGAACCATAGGCATCAAATTCCATCACCACGAGGGTTTCAGGAAGGGAAGGCAATACATTATTGACAAGTAAAGATATTTATATGAAAAGCATTACATTAAGACAGATGCAGGAGGCGTAACAGCTGATAATATAGATAATAGTACACATACGTAATGTAAAAAGGCGTAAACATAGGCGTAGACTAGAAACGTCATTAAACATGATGTCACAGGTGGGTGGATCCATAAGAGAATCCTGCAATGTCAGCAGAAATACTTGGCAGAGATGCGTGCGCAGCCGCATGACGTGTGATTGACGTGCAACTAGAGGGTGAAGGGGACTTGACATTTAGCTCTACATGTGGAGACAGAAGTCTGGGGGGTCATGTCAACCTAATCCCAAATCATATCTAATATCTTATGTTTAAAGAACTGTATTATCCAAAAGGAAAGGTCTCTCGGACGGAATCTATTCTATACTGACTGTTAGTGCGTGTACAAGCGTCTAAGTGTCTACATGAGATGCGAGGGGGCAGGAATCCTCCATGGTAACGGGGGCTATGAATTACTTGCATGAGGACAGTGAGGCCTGGCCCTTTGCTCGGTAGCTGGAAGAATGTTTACCTAAACTACTAGACAGGAATGCATCGGATGAGGAGCGGAGCAGATAATCTTGAAGGTGAAATACAGCTTTTGGCAGGCAACAGGCCGGATCAGGCACCGTTAGCCGCGCAGGGAGTAGGACAAAGTTCATGGATACAGATGCGGGCTCGGACTGGAGCTTTCAGAGGCAGAAGGCAGGAAAAGGCTTGATGGCAGAATTCAGGGCCTACTCGCCTGAACTGTAAAACGTGGAAAGTGAACCACATAAAGTCGGTGGCCTTTCATGTTTAGGAACGGAATATCCGACTCGTTCATGGCGGATCTGAAAGAGGACATGTTGACGGTGGACGCACATGTATTTGCGTCTTCATAACTGGAACTGGAGGGAACATACATGTACTTGTAACATGCACATGGAGCCGTTGGGGTCTAAGATAGGGGACATAATCTGATCATAAAATTCATATTTCCTCATTCCCTCCTTGTCCCCTACGGACCCTCAGGGGATATCGATCTTCATCAATCCATCAATCTGTTCATATAGCATCATTTGTTCTTCTTTCTTCTTCCGGGATCTTGAATGAAAACTTGGATGCGGAATACACGATGTGGCACACAAACCACAAATCGCTGGCCCACATTGTAGACATAAGCAGCAACTGAATAATATGAGAAAGCCAATACCTAGGAAGGATAGAATCCTCCATCCCCAGGCTGACAACACGCTCCAGAACCAACCGGACCAAGTCCAGGTGCCTGGACTCTGGTGTATCTGGCTTATAATCTTATGAAGGCGAGTTATGGCTTTATATACTGACGGTGAGTTTTCTGGTATGAAAACACAGCAACTTGATCCGATGACCCTACAAGCTCCGCCCCTATCGGCCAGGATGACGTCAAGGACAAGACGATTTTGAAGCACAACAATCCGCATCGCAGACTGCTCCTCCGTTAAGTTGCCTAGGGCGGAAGTAGTCTCATTCACTACTGCTTCAAGGGTTCTGGTTAATCTACGTATCAGCTTACTATTAGTGACTGTACCTATATAGGGAAAGAAACCTTTATTGAAATCTGTGTATTGCTCCCATGCTGTTTCGGTGTAGTCGACAATCGGGAGATCTCTCTGCTGTCTATTGTGTACTAAATGGGTATTTCTGTGATAATCAGGAGGGGCTAGGAAAACAGGTGGCAGAAGGAATGCTATGTAACAGGTACCATCCCAATCTAGAGGTAAGCGTATATATGCAGTCTGGCCACATATGAAGTAGGAATGACGAGAAGCTCTAAATGTAGACTTGCCTTGATCACTGAATTCTATTACAGTGGTACATTTACTATGGCCCATGTGTATTGAACCATTCTTTCTTACACATAATTCACCTTTAACTGGAAATACTGACATAGCGGGCAAGATTGGTGTAGCTTCGGATTCAACATTCAGAATCATGAGGTTAAGTGTAAAGTTACCTAATCCATATACTTCATTTTCTAGATCAGTTCCTGTTCTTTTTGGAAGTCCCTCCTTGTTAGGGTAGCAGACTTTAAGCAAAACTAGGTTCAGGTTTCCCCATACCCAGTTGTCTTGATAAACTACTGAATTTGAGTCTAGGGAATTAATCAAACTAAACCATGCTCCACAGGAGCCATTGTGTGTGAACGGATACGGAAAGAGAGGCAAAACTCCTTTATAGCTCTGATAGGGAGGAAGTCGGCCACATATCCAACAATTGGTAGCATTGTTGGTCTGATGGGAATGATGTAACATATTAATAAAAGTGTTGTTGCGCAGCGCAAATCTATAAGATAACTCATGCGGAGGTAATTCGCTAAAAGAATGTTCAGCAGTAGCATTGTAAGCACGCTTAGAAATAGGGTAATACATATGTAGCAATACACTAGAAATGATGATTAGAAGACTTAGGAAAAACATAATTAACAATGTCACTATGCAGTGACTACGAAGTGATTTACAGTACGCATGTTTTTTGAGCTGTATCTGTCTATTTCTCTCTCTATTTCGGTCTAGAGGATACATGTCAGAGACAAATTCAACCGATTCACCTTGGAGAGGACTTAAACAATCAAATTGTCTGACTTGCTAGAACTTAGTTTCAGTTTATAGAGTTCAGTCTCCGTCCTTTCAACCAAGGGGAGCTTTGAGTCTGTCTGTGAGGGAATGCAGGGCTGAGTGTTCACATCGGACGGTAGTCCATAATATTTCTTTATATGGCTCGAGTGCAACCACCCTTTACGTCCCTCAATCTTCACGGCTGTCCTTGTGGTCAGCAAGACGAGCCTGGGCGACTGCCACCTGGGCTCCAGCTGGGTCTTCCGGTCGAAATTCCTCACAAGAACCAGGTCACCTGGAACCACGTCATGGGGCTTCACCTCAGTGTTATCGGGAAAAGCTGCAGCTACCTGTGAACGACAAGATTGTAGTGCAGACATCAAGGAAGCCAGGTAATCTGTCAGCATATTACAGTCAACATCAGTGATTTTACGAGGTATAGGCGTCCCCCACATATTTGGTGGTCTACCGAAGATCACCTCATACGGGGATAGCCCTGTTCGAGAATGTGCTACCATTCTCATGTAAAAGAGCGCAACTGGTAAGGCTACTATCCAATCAACACCTTTTTCTCTACATACTTTGGACAATCTAATTTTCAGAGTTTGATTATGACGTTCCACGAGACCTGCTGCCTCGGGATGTCGGACACAGTGGAATTTCCATTGGTAACCTAACAGAAGTGAAACGTGTTTCATTAGTTCGGATGAGAATGGCTGGCCGTTATCTGAGTATACAACACGTGGTAAACCGTATCGTGGGAAGAATTCTCGAACTAACTGTTTGGCAGTAGTCGGGGCAGTGTAATCTGAAACCGGGTAGGCTTCTGTCCAACGGGAAAGAGCACAGACAACTACGAGAACATATTTGAATCCTCGACATCGTTCCATCTGGATATAATCCATCTGGAGGACTTCAAAAGGGTGATCGGGAGGTTGAAATCCACCCTGCTCTACGGGAATGCTTTTACCTGGATTAAACTGACAACATATCATACAGGTACGTACTTTTTGTTTAGCTGCTGCTCGTAAGTGTTTGTTGAACCAAATGTGTTGAATACTATCTAGCATAGCTTTTTCTCCTAGGTGCGCTGGACTATGTATTGTGTTAATGATGACTTGAACCATGGAGTCGGGAAGAAACCATATAGATTTTCCCTTCGTCATCCATCCTTGATCCGTTTGGATCCCTCCTAATTCAGTCCATCTCTTTATTTCTTCTGGTGTAGCATGTGTCTGTATGTCAATTACATCAAGGGCGGGACCCTTAACTGTCATGCAATGTGTTGGTGTCGGAACTATTGTCTTTGTCGTGTCAGTTGTATGAGTCTTGTTCTGAGCGGTCTGTTTAGCTGTTCTGTCAGCTAGGTCGTTACCCTGGGAAATGATATCGGTAACTTTCGTATGGGCCTTGCATTTCATAATCGATATTGCAGTAGGTAGATGAATCGCGTCTAATAGAGCTTGAATGAGGGGTCCGTGTTGGATGTGGGTACCGTGAGAAGTTAAATAACCTCTCTCTCGCCACAGTACGCCGAAGTCATGGACGACTCCGAATGCATAACGTGAATCTGTGTATATATTGACTTTCTTATTTGTGGCTTGAATACAGGCTTGTGTCAGAGCGATGAGCTCTGCTGCTTGAGCTGACAAAGTGTTAATACAATTTGTTTCGATCACTTCAGTGTCTGTTGTGACTGCGTAAGCGGCCACTAACTCTCCTGTACTTGTTCTCATACATGAACCATCTACATACAATGTCAGGTTCGGATCTGATAAAGGGATATCTGTCAAGTCTTGTCTGGGTTTCGTTGTGATAGTAATGACTTCAATACAATCATGTGCTAATGGATCTGTTTCGTTTACTGGCAAAAGTGTGGCAGGATTTAATGTATTACAACGTCTGATATCTATATGTGGCTGAAACAATGTTAATTCATAACCGGTGAGTCTTGCTATAGTCAAGTGTTGTGTTTGCGTTCGGTTCAAGAGAACCTCTACTGCGTGTGGTACTTGTACTGTCAATTGATGTCCTAACACTATGGCATCGCTTTGTCTGATTGCTAAAGCTGTTGCTGCCACTGATTTCAGGCACGCAGGAAGAGCCTGAGCTACGGGATCCAATGTACTAGAAAAATAAGCACATGGTTTGTGTGATCCTGCTTGTTCCTGAGTGAGTACTGACAAGGCAGTACCTTCGCGTTCTGTAACAAAGAGTGTAAAATGTTTACTGTAACATGGTGTTGCTAAAACAGGTGCTTGGCATAAAGCTTTCTTTAAGCTTTCAAAGGCATGTGTATGTTCTTGAGCCCAAGGGAGGACAGTCGATGTGGCTGCCTCCTGTGTTGTCAACTGAATGAGTGGTTTTGCTAGAAATGCATATTGAGGGATCCACTGCCTACAGTATGAAGTGAGGCCTATAAAAGCCCGCACCTCCTTTTGTGTCTTGGGTGGCGGCATGTTTACAATTAACTGGATGCGATCAGGTGTGAGCTGTCTCCCCCATTTGGACAGCAAGTGCCCTAGGTACACAACTTGCTGTACACAGAATTGTAGTTTCGAAGGGGACACTTTGTGCCCCTTGTCGGCTAAGAAATGTAAAACCGTCAGTGATGCTTTTTCACATTCAGGTTCGCTTCGGGCGGTGATCAGCAGATCATCGACATATTGAAGCAGGGCAGTGTTAACTGGCATGTGGATACTGTCAAGTTCTCGTTTCAGTGCTTGGCTATAGATGCTGGGGCTTTCTGTGAATCCTTGAGGTGCGCGTGTGAATTTAAAACTTCGTCCATTTAAACTGAATCCGAACAAATATTGGCTTTCCGGATCGATTGGGACGCTAAAGAAAGCGTTCTTGAGATCAATTACAGTAAAGAACGTTGCTTCTGAATCTATGGCCGTTAATAATGAAGAGATATCTGGGACCACAGGGTATTGTGGTACAATACATTTATTTAATTCGCGCAGATCAATAACTAATCGATATACTGGTGGTGCTTTTGGATCCGTTCTTTTAAGAATCGGAATTATCGGGGAATTACATACATTGGAGTCGGTTTCCACAACCACTCCTTGTGCAATGAGCTCGTCAATGATTTGCAGCAAAGCCACAACAGCATCGGGTGGTAACTTGTATTGTCGCATTCGTGGTAGTACCACTCCTGTTTTTAGTGTGACTCGATATGGTGTAATGCTCATGTAACCAACATCAGTAGGGCCTTGTGCCCATAAATGTGTAGGTAAATTCTGCAGCCGGTGATCCATGTCTCTGGACACGTAGTGACCTTTGAAGTCACGTAAAAATAATCGTACTCCATCCGGAGAACAACATATTATAGCTCCTAGAGCTTTCAATGTTTTTATACCTAACAAGTTTTCTGGACATGATTTAGTAAGCAATAAATCTGTAGTTCGTGTTAATGGACCAACCGTAAGTGGAAGGGGTTGTGATACTTCATTAATGATAGGTTTTCCTGAGAATCCAAGGGAAATATTCTGTGAGCCTGAGAGGGGTGCCCCTGGAACTTCACTGCGTCGTATAGTTGTTCTGCTGGCCCCTGTATCAAGTAAAAACTTTCTGTCTTCCCCTAATAGTTCACTATGTACATAAGGTCCCTCTTGATCTACAGGAACCTCGATAAGGGGTAAGCCAACTTCCCTCTCTAGGCTATTTCATGTGTATCGCTGATAATCGGGATAATCTGCCTGTGCATACTGGTACATCTGTTGTGTCGTTGCTTGTGTTGCAGCAATAGGCTGCGCTTGTGGTGTCGCTACGGTCTGTTGTGGAGCTGCCTGTTGCGGAGCTGGCCTCGATTGTGTATGCTGAGGGATTTGTGATTGGTTCTGATCCTGTCTAGGTGGACGTGGTCTTTCCTGGGTTTTACCCGCGGCGATATTATGTTTCAGAACTGCACAATCGTGTATATAATGACCTTGTTGTTTACAATAGTTGCATGCCCCTTTCACCGGACCTGCGGAATCACCCTTTTTGTGACCATCAGCGGGAACTGACTGAGCCACAAGCATTTTCATTTTCGTGTCTTTCATACGTCTTTGTTCATGTTCTTGTTCTTCTCTAATTCTATTGTGGTGATATTGTAACATCTGTAACATCTGTGACGGGGTGTTACCTTGCCAGGTACTCTCGAATTTCAGTACTCTACTCTTGACTTGGGGCAGGGAATTCTCAACTAATTTTGTCACAAACAGGTGTGGATACGATTCACTACTTGCTTTTATGCCACTATTAATACCAAAACATTTTTCAAATCGGGAATAGAAATCACTAGTGTCTTCATCTTGCTTTTGTTTACAGGCTGAGATTGCACCCCAGTCCTCCTTTTTCGTAGTTAATAAACGTGGCAGTACCTGCACTAGTAATCCTGGTAGCGCTGTAGTCTTTTCCCCAAGCCCTGATCCTGCAGCTCGGGCCTTTTCTTCGTTTTCTAATGCTGTCCAATCTATCTTTTGGTCTCCCACCTCCCATTCCTTTTCCTTGAGATTCTCGTAAATACCGGCAGGCAATAAAACTTTCAATATTTTCATAATGTCGGGATAAGTATACTCTCCCAAGAGTAACATGTATTTTATCTCACGGTGGAAACCTGCTGGGTCTTTGTCATGGCTAGGTACTACTTTTGTCATTTCTAATAATTCAATTTTAGTTATGGGCGCGTACACAAACACGCGTTTAAAAATATTGTCCTCACCTCGGACTGGGTGCACTTCGCGTAAGGGATTCTGTCTGTCTATGTGATACATTTTTCTTCCCATAGTGGGAACTGGAACATGTTCTGGGCATACGAAAACTATATATTGGTTTCGAAATTCTAGAATTTCTTTAATTAAATCAGTACCTGAACCTCTCCATTTATTCGTGAGTAATTCTGTCAATACGTCAGGTAGGGGTCCAGGATCGGAGTGTTGGCTTTTATATAATATGAGAAGGTGTTGAATCATGTATATACCAGCTAAACGCTGTTCGTCTGGGGTAAGGTTCAAAAACGTGTGTGCCAACGCATCATCACTGTATTTCTCAGAACTGTCAGCCCATTGTACTGCTGACCTGGCTAATTCTTGTTCATCCATAGAATCGAGCATATGGTACCCCCTTCGGTCTCGGAGTAGTTTATCAGCAGCTTGGAATAGGTGTTCAGGAGACCTTATATTTAACATAGGGGCTTGGAAATTTCTGTTACATTCTGGACGTATCGGACGTATTGGGTCATTAAGGCATCTGGTATTATTAAAAGATCTTCCTTTACCTACATAAGCCATTGTCTCTAAGTGTCCTGTGGGCAATTCTGATTCTTCGTCCTCCTCTCCCTCTGATTCATGTTGGTCTGTCTCTAATCTTTCTTTATGTATTCGTTCTACTTCTTTGCGGATCTTTCGGCACATAACTACTATACATGTCTGTTTATCATGTTTCCCTTCTGATATATTCTGACCCCATCTGGTAAGTACTTGTATTTCCTTCTGCTCTACCTCAAGCCTGTCTTGGTTTCTGATCACACAATTTATGAGGAAGCGTAACAGTTGTCTCTGTACATCCACTTTCTGGTATTCCATGGCTTCGTCAATACTTTCAGGGCCTCGCCCTGATTGGACAAAGTGGTATATATTGTCTAAATGTGCCACCATTCCTGGTAGTGTCGCTAAATACCTTGAAGCTCGTCGTATACGTAGTGATGACAGCAGCATACCGTCCCGTCTACCGGGCACAGGATCATATCTACAATCCACTAGATGCTCTTTAAACATGTCTGAAGTTGCTAGTTGGGGTGTACGTTCGTATGCTAAATCTCTAAGGGATAATTTATTTCCTCGGGGTGGCGTGGCAAAAATTTCTGTCGTTCCTCCTGTCGCACCGTCTGAGGTGCTAGGCACGAAAGGATTTGTTGGATGTAAGATAGAAACTGTAGATGTGGGAAAAGCAGTAGAAACAGATGGACCTGTGGGAATGTGCGTAGGAGTTTGTTGTTGCGGGGATACAGACGGATGATCTTGGCGTTGAGCACCATCGGTAGGCGGTATGTGTGGCGGAACATTAGCATATTCAGGAGTTACATCATCTAAATAGGAAGAAAGGAAAACATCTTTTGCTGTTTTGGGATGTGCCATTATCGGGAGTAATGGAGGTGTCAAGTCTTTCGGTATTTCCGGGGTGGCCTGAGGTAACCCTTCGGCCAGAAGCGGATACATTCCATTCATAAGAGTGTTTCGTTGTCTGTCTACTTGTTCTGTTTTTACTCGGGTACCTTCCCCAATTAATATATTTTCTCGGGCTTTATTCGAATTCTCCCTACCTTTCTCTTCCTGTCGGAGCGCTTTTTCTGTACGTCTATATGATTCTTTATGCCATAATTCAATGGCATCTTTCTGTGACTGTCTGGCTTTCTTTTTCCATAATTCTTCTTCTACTCTCATGATGCAATCTGCATCCCAAGTCCCAGCTGCGGGCCACCTCTGACTTTCTGGTAAATCTTTGGTGTAGTCCACCCATAAATCAAGAAATAATACGGCATCTAGGCCATGCTTATGATACATAAAATACCCTGGAGTGTCCCTAGGTGGAATGGGAACAGCTTCTTCGAGTACCCCTTTTCTGGTTTTGATCTGTCTTAATTTCGAAAAGAGCGGCATTTTTAGACCTTATTACTTATTCTTGAACACACTTAATACAATAAACACAATAATGAACAATCATTCACACCACAATATGTAGAACGTATTAAAACATTTAACATTTAACAGTTAACGAACAATGATAACTAATAGGAAACTAGTTACTGACATAATACTGACACTAGATAATACTGGATTATATATAAGACATACTAGATATACTGCTAAACAGTACAGATACACTGCTGAAACAGTGCAGACCGGATTTGTGTACCCAAACCCGTCAGGACCGGCACAAATTAATGTGCACGTCTAACTGCCTCCCCAGCAATGGTACTCACCGGGTAGCACGGAGCGGAAGGCCTCGGAACTGAACTGAACTGGACCGGACTGGACTCGACTCGATTCGGAACTTCGAAACCTGGTGGGCCTCTGTATACCTCGGATCTTGCTCTCTCAGCTAGGCTCTGGTCGGGATACTTCGCACTTCTCACCGCCTCGTCTGGGTGTTGATCGCAGCCTCAGTCGCCCCCGCTTGGCCGGAGGGAGATACAGGAAATCCTGCGGGTACGCGTTGTTGTCCGTCCGGCTGTGGCAGGAGACCGGGCCTGCAACGCACCTCCGGCGCGTGAGATGAGAAAGTGTCCCTATTCGGGCGCCAATTTATGTGGTAAATATTTAATTACCTGTACTATTTTTCATGCGGTAAAGTCTAGTAAGAATAACTCAGTAAAAATAAGAGGCAGAATCCGTGGTATTAGAGGTTCTGAAAGGCTTTATTCCTTACAAGGAATTATGGTTCGAACCATAGGCATCAAATTCCATCACCACGAGGGTTTCAGGAAGGGAAGGCAATACATTATTGACAAGTAAAGATATTTATATGAAAAGCATTACATTAAGACAGATGCAGGAGGCGTAACAGCTGATAATATAGATAATAGTACACATACGTAATGTAAAAAGGCGTAAACATAGGCGTAGACTAGAAACGTCATTAAACATGATGTCACAGGTGGGTGGATCCATAAGAGAATCCTGCAATGTCAGCAGAAATACTTGGCAGAGATGCGTGCGCAGCCGCATGACGTGTGATTGACGTGCAACTAGAGGGTGAAGGGGACTTGACATTTAGCTCTACATGTGGAGACAGAAGTCTGGGGGGTCATGTCAACCTAATCCCAAATCATATCTAATATCTTATGTTTAAAGAACTGTATTATCCAAAAGGAAAGGTCTCTCGGACGGAATCTATTCTATACTGACTGTTAGTGCGTGTACAAGCGTCTAAGTGTCTACATGAGATGCGAGGGGGCAGGAATCCTCCATGGTAACGGGGGCTATGAATTACTTGCATGAGGACAGTGAGGCCTGGCCCTTTGCTCGGTAGCTTGAAGAATGTTTACCTAAACTACTAGACAGGAATGCATCGGATGAGGAGCGGAGCAGATAATCTTGAAGGTGAAATACAGCTTTTGGCAGGCAACAGGCCGGATCAGGCACCGTTAGCCGCGCAGGGAGTAGGACAAAGTTCATGGATACAGATGCGGGCTCGGACTGGAGCTTTCAGAGGCAGAAGGCAGGAAAAGGCTTGATGGCAGAATTCAGGGCCTACTTGCCTGAACTGTAAAACGTGGAAAGTGAACCACATAAAGTCGGTGGCCTTTCATGTTTAGGAACGGAATATCCGACTCGTTCATGGCGGATCTGAAAGAGGACATGTTGACGGTGGACGCACATGTATTTGCGTCTTCATAACTGGAACTGGAGGGAACATACATGTACTTGTAACATGCACATGGAGCCGTTGGGGTCTAAGATAGGGGACATAATCTGATCATAAAATTCATATTTCCTCAGATCTTATAATCTCCAAAATTGACGTCATTCAGTTGGAGTCGATCCAACCCTGTGACTGGTCGGACCATCATATTATCGCCTTCTACATCAAGGAAACTATAAAACTCAATTTGGTTCAATCCACAAAACCAAAGATCTGGAAAAGAGACTTGAAAAAACTCAACCCCAACTCATTACCCTCTTCCAGCTACAACCTGCTTCAGCCCCCTCTAGGCACCGCCGACGTCCATGATCTTACCAACCACTACCTCAACGTCATATCCACGATAATCAATGAGGTAGCCCCCCTGCAACTTAAGAGAGTTCCCACTAAAGACTCTAAGCCTTGGTACAATGGTACAATGGTCTTCTTAATGAGGATAGACAGGCCCTCAGAACCTTGGAACGCAATTGGAGATCAGCCCCATCTACTAATCACCTCAAAGTATTAAGGAAAAAGAGAAATGCTTACTACAAAAAGATCAAGCGCACTAAAGCAGACTTCTTCAGCTACCAATTAGATCAAGCAAAAAATCGTCCCAAAAAACTTTTCGAGTTAATCAAAACACAATCCAAGTACGCACCTCCACGGCTACAAGACTTAGCTCGCCCACAACCCAACTGTGAAGAATTCTCTACCTTCTTTAATCAGAAGACCGACAACATCAAGATGGATCTCCTAAATGACCGACTACCACGCACTGATCCTCATACGAAAACCATCACCTCACTCTCAACCCCGCCATGCCAACTCCCCCCTAAGTCTGGCCCAAAAAACGATGCAACCTGGTCTTCCTTTGACACGTATACCGAAAAAAACTTTAGGCAGGATTCTCAACGCCTTGAAGCCGGCCAATCACCTCACTGATCCTCTCCCTGCGAATGCTGTCAAAGACCTCACACCATGGCTTCTTCCACTTTGGACCAAAATCATTAACAGTTCTCTTCAACAAGGCTGCATCCCGGACTCCCTCATAGTAGGACAGCCATTCTAAAGAAACCTACAGCTGACCCTACCGACCTTAATAACTATTGTCCTATTTACAATATTCCCACCTTGGCCAAACTACTTGAAAAATGTGTACAACGCCAATTGACTAAACACATTGATCACTTTGACCTCCTAGATAAACACCAATCAGGTTTCAGAGCAGGCCACAGCACCAAATCAGCCATGATACACATTATTGACGATGCGCTACAAATCCTTGACCAGAACGGATCCTGCCTAGACCTATCCTCAGCCTATGACACGGTCAAACACGAGAACCTAATAGATCTCCTGGAGCACAGAATGGGTCTATCAGGGACAGTGTTAAACTGGTTTACCTCTTTCCTCCATAACCGTACGCAAAAATTCAAGGTCAACAACACACTCTCCAAATCCTTACCAGTAACGTTGGGAGTTCAGCAAGGGTCCGCACTTTCTCCGACTCTGTTTAACCTATTCATGGAACCTCTCACCAAAATTCTTCATGCATCTAACGTACAATTTCATATGTACGCTAAAGATACACAACTCTATCTTAACATCAACACCCTAGATGACATTAAGTTGCTGAATTCCACACTCAGGAACACCCAGTCCTGGCTAGCAGAAAACCATCTTAAACTGAACACTCTAAAAACAGAGTTCCTCATTATAGCCCCACCTGCCAGAGTCCCCTTAATGCAAGACTTGATCAAACAGCTTACCGCACTCAACGTTCTACCAACCATTGTGGACTCAGCGAATTCTTTGGGAATTACTCTTGACAGCAACCTCTCTATGCCAGTCAGTCAGTCAAAAAGCTTTTAATATCGGTAAAAAACCATAAAAAGACATCAATACAAATTTGCAATAAAAAAAAGATCACAATTAGAGCAAACAACATATATATTTAAAAGAATCATACTTTGTAGTCCTAACACATAAGAGATTCATATCGAAGATGGAGGAGGATCATAGGTTTTCATTAGATACATTAAATGAGCACAGCGCTCCTAAAGGGCAATCCCAAACTATGAAATATATAGACAACATGAGTTACAGTGTTTGAGCTACTGCAGAAACAGTAGTTTGAGGACTTTCAGATTTAAATTTTTTGCACCTCGAGTACCACATAGACAAAAGAAATCTAGCAGTCGCAAACACTATTAGGGGGGTGGTATCATATTTGAGAAATCTAAATGCCTCCCTATAGTCCTTAAGCCCCCTGGATTTGCAAAGTCGAATGATCCATTTGGCTCTTGCCTTACCATAGAAGGGGCAAAAGAGCAGGACATGCAAATCTGTCTCTCTACTACACGCACAACCTGGGCAGGAACTCGTGGAATGTATTGACCACTTATATGTTACGTCCCTAAGAGGCAATGAACCATATCTAAACTGTATATATCATTTCTTGGCCAAGGGAGGCTGGATATCATCCAAGAATTTCTCAAAAAAAGGATGGGCTTTGATATTCAAAAAGGTATCAGTCAGCCTACCCGTGGAAGAATGTGTTATTAAATTCCATTCGGTAGCGCTTAAGGGCCGCGCTCAGAGATTTTTTTGAGTACAGGGCACAGGTCTCCTCAGGGGACGACCACAAATCCCCCCTACCTAAAACATGACAAAGTTGCTTGATGTGATTTAGCCATTGAATTTTCCCCTTGCTCCCCCCGGACATAATATCCCCTAAATCCTCCCTGTAGCTGGAGAGCTCAGGGGTCGACCATAAGCGTCTCCAATACAGGAGGGGGCGATTTGCAACCAACTCCTGAATAGGAGCCAACCCCAAATCCAACCGAAGGGGTGTCAGGGGCGTACTCATAGGTAGTCTCAGTAGACACCTGATAAAACTATTCTCAGTGCGAGATAAAGGGGCAACACTGACGTGACCCCATAACTCTGCACCGTAGAGTGCTCCACCTCTCGCCTGGGTTTTATAGATTTCCTTGGGCAGACTCAACAGCTTAGAAGAGGTATCATTAAATACCTTTAGGATACCACCAGTTGATTGTGCCAACTTCAAGTTAGCCTTAACCATATGGGATCCCCAATCCATTCGATCATTTAATGTAATCCCCAGGTAATCGAAGGTGGTTACTCGGTCCAGAGCAGTTCCATCCAGGTGAGGGAGGGGAAAATTGGCTAAATTGGTGTTATAGGCCATGAACTTAGTTTTAGAGAGATTAATCTCCAAGTTCCTCAGTCTACAAAATGAGCAAAAAGCCTCTAATGTGCGCTGAATACCTGTGGATGATTTTGACAATAGAAGGGTATCATCAGCGAACATTAGGGCGGGTATATTCCGCCCCGCTAAACTTGGAGAATCCAGATCACTTGCTCCATATAGATGGTCTATCAACCCGTTTAGGAAGAGCGAGAAGAGCGTGGGGGCCAGAACGCACCCCTGCCTAACTCCCTTTTCCACCGGGAACGGAGCTGACAGTTCCCCACACCTCCCGAATCTCACCCTTGCGTATGTACCTTGGTGCATACGTTTAAATTGATGGCACAGATAGGCCGGAACACCCATCTCCAGCAGGATTGCCCAGAGTTTATCCCTTTCGACCAGGTCAAATGCGGACCGATGGTCCACAAAAATCAAATACAAACTACCTGCCCCAATAGTGACCGTCTTCCAGTAGACCAACTGTAATCTGAATAGTTGGTCTATGGTGGATACTTTTGCACGGAAGCCCGCTTGAAGGGAGGTTAGGATGTGATGTTCGTCAATCCAGGTCTGCAACCTAGACAAAAGAAAGCGGGCAAATAATTTCTGGAGGACGTCAATCAAACTAATGGGGCGGTAGTTGGCCGGGTCGAGAGAGGAAGCTTTTTTGTGGATTGGGATAATTTCAGCTCCCAGCCAAGTAGTAGGGATCTCCAAGCCCTGAAGAATGGCGTTAAAATAAACCCAAATGTAGGGAGCCCAGACCTTTTGTTCACTAAGATATAGGTCGCCCGGGATCCTATCGAGGCCTGGGGCTTTCCCTAAAGACAAACTTTTAAGGGCCGCCTGGACTTCAAGGAGAGAGCAAGGTGGGCAGGCAAGGCACGGGGCCTCCAGGTGTGCTGGTACACATGTGCTTGTTGGAATCACTGGAACTACTCGGGATGCAGGGTTACTAAGAGAATAAAGAGGTTTGAAGTGGTCCAGCCAGACCTCTTCACTAAGGTTAGGTGTAATGGCCGACATCCCTTCAGCCGACCCCACTTGGACAAGGTTCCAAAAGGACCTAAAGTCACGAGCTTCCAGAGCTGCTTTGATACTTTCCCATCTTGAGGCCTCCCACTCTAGCCTAGCCTCCTTTATCAAGGTTTTGTAGGTTTCCCTGGCATTTCTAATACTTGACTGGGACCCCGATTTTACCTCCTTGAGCAAGATATTTTTAGCCAGCCTACAGTTTTTATTAAACCAGTGATCACGCTTATTCACCCTTTGCCTTTTTATATTAGTAGTATAAAAATAACCGATCAGGGAGCCAAAAAGCTTCTTGTGAATGCACTGCAATCCCTGTGGATAGAGATGGGAGGGATCGCCATTAGAACTCAAGAGGTGAAGAACCTCTGTTAGGGACTGTACGACATAAGAATATAACTCAGCTAACTTGTTGGGTGCTAATGCGATCTTCGCCCACCTGATTCGTCTACCCCCTGCCACTCTAACCAAGTTCGAGTTACTGCTAATCTCAGCACCCCCAGTTTCTTTACGATGGCCCAGAGTATTAGATAATTCTAGTGACAATAAGTTATGGTCACTGTCATCCCTTTGGAAGACATGAAAGGTTCTCAATCTGGCCCAGAATTCTACATTTACCAGGATGTAATCTATGGTCGTAGTTTTCCCTGGTCTGTTAAAGGTGCATAAACCCGGAACGTCTGGGGGGAGTCTGCCATTACAAGCCCTTAAAGAATGTGAAACTACCAACTTATTGATTGCAAGGGCCAAAGGCAGTAAGCGCTTTTCAGGATACATAGTGCAGTCCGGGATCAGCCAATTTTTATCCTCATCCGAGGTTACCGAAGGGATCCCCATAAGCGGCTCAAAGTGGCAATTGAGATCGGCACCAATGATTTTATGATATGACGAGGGAAAGGAATGGAGGAGAACCTCTAAGGCGTCCAAGATTGATAGACCCAACTGAAGCGGTTGGGGACGTAAATAAACGTTAATCACTGCCAATGATAAGCCATCCTGGAAGTTGAGTATAATACATAGGATGTCCGGGCAATGAGAGTCTATTTTCTTAACTGAGCAACCTAAGTGGGAAGCCACCCATATGCATAACCCCCACGAGGGTCTTCCCCTGGGTCCCTGCACTGCTGGAGAATAGAAAGACGCATATCCTACCCTCACTGGGGCAGATAATAACCAAGTCTCTTGGAACAGACATAAGTCATAGCGATCCATCAGCTCACCCCATTCCGGATTATGCAGCTTAGGCCCTAGCCCTGCTATGTTCCAAGACCCGATTAGTGGTCTACGTGACACCACGTGGGCAGGGGAACCCTCAAGGGGTTGGGATGCGCTAAGAGGTGGAGAAGCTGTATGTATGCGGGTAACCAGTTCCTGTTTACCACCTGTAAGGCCAAAGTTTTGGGAAGATGGGGGTATAGTTCCCCTACCCACCTTGGTACCGATGACCTGCTCAAGGGACCCCTCCTCTATACTCAAACCCTCCACGGCGTGACTCCGAGACCGCTGCGGAACCGTTCCGGCTGGACGCGATGGTGATAGTGGTCAATCTATATTGCTCAGTGCACTGTATCTATTGCTCACTGAGATGTTATAGTCAGGTTCAATTGCACCATAATGGGGGAGAAATGATTGTAACATTCCCGGTATAAGAAATCGAGAATAAAAATACCCCAGGTGACAAGTGTTGATAGTGCCCCTCTCCGAAGGCCCTAATATCTTTGGGTCTAGTCCCCAATCAACTGACTCTTCGCACAAATAGGATCTCCCCCAGGCCGGCACCCCTTAAAGGTCTATGTCTACTTAACCAAAAGGTGGTTTTATTCTTTAACTCCTGGAAGGTTTCCCCTCGGTCACTATCCAGTGGAGGTACTCCCGTAAGCACCACCACATACGGTGACGCTTCTGGGGGTAACTGGGGGCGGGGAAGAGATTTGGGTGTACCGTTTGCATCAGATTTCCGGGGAAGATTGTGTAGAGCCCTACCCGATTCTAGGCTCTGAGTACTGGGAATTTTTGAAATAATAGATGGACCAGACTGATTCTCCCCCGATACGGCTGAAGACAGTTTGGAGCCAGTAGATTGACCAAAACCAGTCGAACTACCAAGGGGTTCGGCATATTTTGAGAAGCCGAGACATACGTACAGGTGTCAGGGCAAATACTTGCACCTTGAGTTGGACCTTTGATGTCAGACTTGGTTACTCCTTCCGCCCCTACAATAACAGGATTCCCCGTCGGAAAGCTAGACTGAGATCTCCCTGGGCCTTTATTGCTTATCAATGAGGCTAATCTATCAATCCTGGAAGTCAAAGATTTAAAATGGGTGGTAATAAGGTGTTCTAAATGTGACTGGAGATCAATTATCAGATGGGTAGCCCAAACAGGAGGACCTATAATAGAAGATGGAGGGCCCGGGTCGGACTGCACATAAACAGGTGTTGATGCTGTTCTCTTAGCCGATTTTTTAACCAGTTTTACATTTTTAGTTCTAGCATGGGGTTTAAAGGGCTTTGTGCATGCTGACGGAGAAAAGATGGAGCAACCTCTATTAAAAGATTTTCATCAGGCTCAGTCTGAGCACAAGGAAGATCAGAAAAAGAGGGCATGTGAAAAGACATAAATTCAGCGGGGTTAGCTGTGGCTACAGAGCTATCGCCCAGAGATGTAAAAAGGGGCATAGCGGAGGTAATTGAAAGACGCCTTTCAGTATTTTCTATGGCTGTTGCCACTACCCCTATTGTTTTTTGTAGCATTTTGTCAATGGCTGTAAGGGTCGGGAGCGATTGGGTCGTTGCTGCTAATTGTCTAGTCATTGGGCGGGCAGCAGAGGGCTTACTATTTTTGCCCTTGCTGCTCATTGTAAAGGGTTAAACAAAACTATCTACGAATGATGATAAAATCTCATACACAGATTGAACTGATCGATTGAGATAATCAGAATAAACAATAATAACAAAATATGGCCCCACAGGGGCACTTCTCATAATGATAAACAAGTATCGGGGCAAGAATTCACTGGTTACAATGTATTATGGAAATTACCACAAATGTCGGTCCATAGCTCGTTTAGTCTCTACCATCAAGTCCAAGAGGGGTGCCCCAGCCCAGCCTCCTGCAGCCCCTGACGGCTACAGACGGACCCGCCCTTGTCCCGGGCTTCTCCCGGCGTGTCCCGCATGCGTACCGTGGGACGAGGATCCAAACAGTCCTTTATGCGCCTCCTGGCGCTTACGGATGGCGTTTGCGGCGTCCGCGCCGCAGTCAGGGTTGATGGGAGATGTAGTCCCAGTATGGCGGAGCCAAGCCAGGCCAAGGAAAGTGGCGGAGAAAAGCCCGGCCCAGAATTCAGCCCCAAGCAGGAAGCAGCTGCAGGTAAGCCAGGGATCACAGGTGGAGACTCGGCGGAGTCAAACCCGGCCAAGCAGAGCGGCGGAGCAGAGCCCGGCCAGCGGTTCAGCCCCCAGCAAGATAGAAGGATCACAAGGAACTCGGCCCCAAATAGTCCTTTATGCGCCTCCTGATGCTTACGGATGGCGTTTGCGGCGTCCTCGACGCAGTCAGGGTTGATGGGAGATGTAGTCCCAGTGTGGCGGAGCCAAGCCCGGCCAAGGAAAGCGGCGGAGCAAAGCCCGGCCCGGAATTCAGCCCCAAGCAGGAAGCAGCTGCAGGTAAGCCAGGGATCACAGGTGGAGACTCGGCGGAGTCAAACCCGGCCAAGCAGAGCGGCGGAGCACAGCCCGGCCAGCGGTTCAGCCCCCAGCAAGATAGAAGGATCAGAAGGAACTCTGCCCCAAATAGTCCTTTATGCGCCTCCTGGCGCTTACGGATGGCGTTTGCGGCGTCCTCGCCGCAGTCAGGGTTGATGCGAGATGTAGTCCCAGAGTGGCGGAGCAAAGCCCGGCCAAGGAAAGCGGCAGAGCAAAGCCCTGCCCGGAATTCAGCCCCAAGCAGGAAGCAGCTTCAGGTAAGCCAGGTATCACAGGTGGAGACTCGGCGGAGTCAAACCCGGCCAAGCAGAGCGGTGGACAGAGCCCGGCCAGCGGTTCAGCCCCCAGCAAGATAGAAGGATCACAAGGAACTTGGCCCCAAACAGTCCTTTATGCGCCTCCTGGCGCTTACGGATGGCGTTTGCGGCGTCCTCGCCGCAGTCAGGGTTGATGGGAGATGTAGTCCCAGTGTGGCGGAGCAGAGCCCGGCCAGCGGTTCAGCCCCCAGCATGATAGAAGGATCACCACTCAGGTCAGGAAGAGCACCAGGAGTTCAGGAAGACTCCTCAAAGTGAAGGATATCACAGCAAGCTCGAGGAGAGCTCTTGCAGCTCACTGGAATCGCATTGAGATTCGTTGAGACCCCCTTAGAGGAAGGGGCCCCCTTGAGTTCCGGGAGACCTCCTCTGGTCACGGGAGGCTCGGCACACACGCCGCCAGCGTTTTTCCTGGCTCGCGGTTCCAATACCAATACTAGAGACTAAGACGCGCCGCTCCTGAGGGGGTTCAGAGTCAGACCCAGCCGAGGGGCGAGTCGGGGCTGCCACTTTGCCCATGTATGGTCGCCCCCCTCTCTTGTCTGCTATCTGCCTCGGGTTCTTTCTCTCTTTCCACCTCTCTATGCAAAAACACATTAGCAACGCTACAAAGGGAGCAAACTTCCAGATAAATACATTGAGGAAGCTGAAACCCTTCCTTCCAGTCAATGACTTCAAGCTGTCTCTAGTGATCCCTCGTGTGGAATACGATAGTGTCTCCTTATGTGGCCTCCCAAAAGCGACAACTGCGCCCCTAAGAGCCTCAATAAACGCTGCAGCGAGACTCATCACTGGCTCAAAAAGAAGTTCACACATCTCCCCTGACTTAAAAGCCTTGAACTGGCTACTGCTTGAAGCCAGAATCCACCTAAAAATAGCATGCATGACGCATAAAGCCCTATATCATAATACTCCCAGCTACCTTGCACAGAAACTAACGATCTCTGGTGGTCTAAGATCCTCAAGGAGTGCCGAAAATCTAATACTGAAACCCCAAAGGTTCAGCAAGAAGAAAACATATAAACAATCCTTCTCGGGGATGGCGCCCAGAATTTGGAACACTCTTCCCCCTGAAACCAGACTGAATTCCTCTACCGCATCTTTCAAAAAGGAAGTTAAAGCGATTCTCATGGCAAAATTCACATGAACACAATCCTTATATTCACCGACTTTTACAGATCCCGCACTAGTATGCCCTACTATGTTAAAGTGCCATCTAAACACCCTACTCACACCCTGGACTTGTCTCAATGGGGATGCTTTCCTGTTTTCTACCCTTACTGCTGTTTGCACGAAATGTTGTTTATACGAATGTTACCTGCATATATCTTGTTCGCTAACTCACAGTTGTTTTAATGTAAAGCGCTCTGATATCCGCAAGGATCTTGTTCACGCTCTAGAAAACTCTCAAAATAAATTACATTACAAGACTGGGAGGACAGGATCTCGCTCTTTGCAGACGATGTCCTCCTGTGTGTAGCATCCCCCAGAGCCTCAATAACGAGAATATTAAGTATTTTTGCCACGTTCTGAAGGTTTTCCGGATGCACTATCAACTGGGCAAAGTCAGTGGTCTATGTTCTTTGCGGACCGGGGCCAACTTTGCCGGCAGATTGCGAGGCCCAAGTGACCTTGGAGGGCTTTAGATACTTGGGGATGTTTATTACGCATAGACCTCGTGGTCTATTTGGCTCGGAATTTGCAGCCCCTTCTGGACCGCCTCAAAAGCGACATCTATCACTGGTGGGCCCTCCCACTCTCTCTGTTCGGTTGAGCGGCATTGTTCAAAATGATTTTGTTGCCACGTTTTTTGTATGTTCTTCAAAATACTCCCTTTCCAGTTCCAGACACATATTTCAATACTATTGATAGCTTGGTTTGTTAGTTGCTATGGGAAGGGGGTCCCCCAAAGATCCCCCTAGGTAAACTGAGAGTAGCTGGTATGACGGCAGAATAGCACTGCCGCACATTCAAACATACTACAGGGCAGCTCAACTGGCAACGGTCAATCAATGGGTGCATCAGCCACGGACAGAGCCAGCTTATAGAATGGATAGATTAGGAATGCAGCCAAGAGGCTACCTCCATGCATTATATACAGTTCTGCGTCGCCTCTCTATCAAGGTCCCATGACGGTCACAGTCCGACAATGGCATTTTGGTTTGGCCAAGCTGGGAATGGAAAAATAAACTTACAAGGGCCACCCTGCTCTGGGAGTCTCAACAACTAGGTGCATGGAAACTTAGACAACGTTTTAGTAAATGGGACCCAATAGGAATTTCAAAGTTGGGGGACTTGCATACGGGGGGTAAAATCCTACCTTTTGAGCAGTTGCAAAATACTTACGATTTGGCCAAAACTGAGTACTTTCACTACCTCCAAATTAGACATGTAATACAAGCAGTGGTGTCCAGGGTATCAGAGCTTCCAGAGTCATCCCCCCTCAAGTGTAGACTGCTTGAAGAACATTTGATGCGTAAGGCAATTTCACTCATGTATCGTAAGCTGATCAATAATCTTTCTGATACCCTTGGAACACTAAAAGAATGATGGTTTCATGACATAACGGACTTGCAGGACGAGGACTGGCCTGAGGCACTGGCCTCCCCGACAGAAGTGGCCATTAGGGCCCGTTTTCGACTAGTTCAGTTAAAAATCCTACATAGAACTTACATATCATGAACTACCCTAGTAAAGATGGGACACAGGACTGACGCTCTTGGTAACAGGAGCTGTGGCGAAGTAGGGTCTTTCTACCACATACTCTGGGCATGTCGAGAGATCCAGGTTTATTGGCAGGTGATAATATCTTGCATGTTGGAGGTGGTGGGGGAGGAACTTGCACCTTCACCCAAATGGTGCCTTCTATATGTGTGGGAGGACTCCAATCTGGGGCGAACAGAGCAAACATGGGCTACGTTAGGTCTTATGGTGGTGAAACGCAACATAGCACAACAATGGGGGGCAGCCTTGCTTCCCAGGCTCCGGGATTAAGGGAACTGGACATAAAATCTTGCATAATGATATTAAACATGTGAAAGCATAACATAGTCTGCTATCAAATAAAAGGCAACTTCAACTGGTCAGTGGCTAAAAGATGACCCATGAAACATTGGGGATACAAGATGTTACAACAATGCATGGACCATAATATTTTGTACTCCCATAGTAAGAGATGTTAGAAATCTCAAGGAAGGGTGCCAGTTGGCAGAAAAATACTGTGGTCACCGAGCCAACATAAGACCATGTCCAATTGAACCCTGGTATGTTTTAACCCTAAAATCCTAGGTGATACTAAATATTGTAGTCTGTATGGGCCATTATATTTGGTATCCCCAAAATTAACTTGATGGGAAAGCTTTTGAAATACATTCAAAAGTACTAAAAGATATTGTAATTTGGTGTTAAATAAAAAACAATTTCAACATGTCAATTGCTGAAAGGTAAACCTTGAAAAGGAGAAGATACCACATATTATAGCAAAGCATGGACCTTAATATTTAGTATTGTTGCAGGGATTCTGCTTATGCACAGAACTATGCGCAGGAAACCAGGACCTCAGTGAATTGTGGTGTACCAAAAACTCACCTCAGTACCCAGAACCCCAATCCGACTAGCATCAGTGCCCCATTCGTTATCCGCATTCTCTCGGAGGTCCCAATGTATAGACAACCCAGAACAAGCGACTTAGAGTACTCTCAGGAATGGTGGGAATCAGAAATACCTGTTCGTTATTATTCTCATATTAGTCCACAACAAGAGTAATCAAAGACACGGTAAAGTTTAAAATGTTTATATTATAAACTACGCGTCCTAAGATGCAGTACTTTGGCTAAGATAAGCAGACAAATGATTAAAATTAAAACCATCAGCATTGTTACAATACCATAGAAAATGAAGGGAGAAATCATATTACAAATGACCGTGGAATACAACCACCCTCCCTTCACTAGTAAGCTAGTATTGTTATACTAATAGAAGGTCTCTAGGCTTGAATGGGGAACCCCATACCGTAAAGATCTGCTTAGGTGAATCACATCACAGGATCAGCTTTGCTCTGCGCCTGGAAAAGTTCTTCTCCAGAATGTGTGTGTAATGCATGCAAACTGCAATATTAAAGGCTCTCGACTTTCAGGTATTTGCAGCTGTGTGCGTGTTATGGCTAGAGAGTGGGCCGATCAACCTGGACTCAAAAACATACATTGTTTGGTGGCTCAGACTGTTTCTGCACACAATGTTCAGACCAAGTGCACGTCTAAGGATGTGAACAACAGACAGTTCTCATGTGAAGAAAAGGCAAGCAAGCAGTTATCAAATAATAACATGTCTCTGCAGTGTCATGTGCAAAAGCAGCAAAAGAGGCAAGATGGCGTTTCTAGCATCTAACACGCTTATGCTAACATAGCAATGTATGTATCTAAAACGCTGCCTCCACTACACCCCCCCTTGGTCGGACCACGAATTATTAGGGATACATGAAAGGAATGCAGAGTTCAAGTTCGACAGAGCGGAACCAAGTGCATGTATTGGAAATCCAAATAAAGGGGTGTGAAAGTTCGAAGAAAAAAACTTTAAAAAACCCAAAATGAATGGGAAAAAAGAAAATGGTAAGTCATTACATCTTGCAAAGGCTCAACGAGCACAGATGTTGGAACACACAAAAGACAAAAAAATGTGTGGTTTGTGCAAGGAAGGTTGGACAACATCCAAGTTAATTCATCAATGTGTAAGCACAGTACATAGCAACAGCTTCCAAGAGGAAGTCATTGGAACGATTTGCAAAAGTGTCCGTCATCCATTCTAATAGTGTAAACGAACATACATGTTCCTCGACAATTGGGGCCTCTAGCACAATCAGAGGACAACTGGCGTGTTCTTCAAGATAACTTCTTGCCAAGAAGTCATACGCTGCCGTTCCGATGTCCCAATTCCCTAGGACTCCATGTGCCGCTCCACAGGCCATAATCCTGACACCAGAACAGTCCAACTCATGAGCCACTAATGGACACATCAGTCGATCATAATCCGGGGCAGGAGACACCGAGCCCATTCGAAAGGACAATCTAGGCAATGAAACACAGGTTGCACGCATGTAAAGTAGGAAAACCGGAAGGACAATCCATAGGCTATGCTCAGGGTTGCCAGTGGTAATGTTCCATAATATTCAAGCGTCCGGTTACGAAGATGGAGCAGCCGGGACAGGCTGTCACGTGACACAAATTGTGCAGCCATTGCGCAGTAACCAGACCAACAACAGCACACCAGCCGTGAGGGTGAGAATCAACGGGAGCTCGCCAAAGACGCTGGAAAAAATAGAATGAAAAAATGCCGGTATCACACCAAAAATAGTTTGGAAGGAGGTCACGAGGCTGGAGCCCACAACTTTGAAAAAATTTACCAAGCCAGTTGTTGACGAGGCATTGAATATAGTTTGAATCAGGGCACCGAAATGCAGTGGGAGATCAGTATTTAAAAGCGCATGCACCTCTGGGCGGGTGTTTGCTACGGGAAGGACAAACATTTCAGGGGACGAAGTCAGAGCGACTTCTTTTTGAGACAATAGAGCCCTTATTCTGCTCATCTTGTTGAACTCTGCTTTCAAGGTTGGAATGGAAGGCCAGATGGATACATCCAGCCACCCATGCGGGGGTGGGAAAAGGACATTTTTACAGCAGACTACTCTCTGTGATACAGTCACAATGTAGGAAATTCCCACTAGCATCCCACAGCAAGCCTCGTTATTTAAAAGCAACGTGAAAGAGGGTGTAATAGCTGGCACTGGAATCCCTTTCAGGACGCATGCTAAATTAGGTGCTTGCACATTGCACGCGCCATGCAATTGGATGTGCTTACAGACTACAGAGTGATCAGGTGTGGAAGTGCATTCCTCACCCTTCAAATAAACGTCTTTACCCTCTCTAATGCACCTGTATGTAAATAGAAGTGACCAAACTTCATGCAGGAAAGCAGTACCCAACGGCTCATATCTGTCTAGGGCATAATATTTCATGCACGAACTGAATTTAAACAAAGGAAATGGCAATGCGATTAACCCGTGGATAAGCCACACAGCTGAGTTCAATTCAGCCACAGAGAAAGGCAAAGGTTCTAACTTTTCGATATGCAGTAATGAATATGTTGCATTTTTCATGGACATAAATTGTTGTTTCGCGGTGAGATTAAAGGGAAGGAATAAAGATGAAGTATTCATGTAGTCCCAGGTGACTTTCCCAGCCTTTAACTGCATGATAGAACATAATTGATTTTGCCCATGATACAAAACAGACATATCATCCTGCACAATATCAACAACAGATGAAACAATATTATCTAATGTGTAAATACTGGAAGAAAGGGTGTTAATGCTATTATCGATAACAGCCAGAACTTTTTCCAAATTGGCCTGGTCAATGGCTCTCAATCTGGAAGCCGCTTCAATTTGAGATAATTTCCAAACTTCGTTATAAATAGCATACACCCACCGTTTGGATCTGCCACCTAGAGGACCCTTAACAAAATCATTCAAATCTATTTTGTCATTTAATTTAGATAAATGAAGTTTAACAGATGCCAAGGTGGAATGTTGCAGCCAAGATTGGCATAACTTCCCCACAGAGTAGGTAGTAACAGAATGGGAAGATTCAAAGCGGGGGTCAACGCGAACCTGCGTATACCCAGGTTGCAGACCCAGAAAACGATGTTGACAGAAATCTGAGCTTGTCTGCCAAGTCAACCATCCTTCAGAATGTAATTTGGAAATATTGAAGGATGTATTAGTAATGTATGACTGCAACACATCAATGGACAGATCTGTATGATTATCCCAATTTGGATAAGCACCCAGATTCGGAGTAGAAGGAGAATTCAGTTTTTTAGAAGTATCCAATCCAAAGCAGGTGGTCTGAAAAATAGTCGAATTCAAAAATAATATATGATTTGGGATGAGGCAGGCACGATGCAAAGCTTCAGTTCCTTGTACCTGCCATGGTCTAGAACACCAAACAGATTTAAGATCAATAGTAGCTTTCCATAGATCATAACCCTTGATAGCCAAATCATCCATAAATGATTTGGAATACAATAATTTAGTGTGTGTCAGTCTAACCTTTGATGAAGCTTCTGCTGCCACTTTAAAATAAAAGGCGGCAGGGTTAGAAACACTGAAATCAGTAAAATAAGCAAATTTGTTCACCAATGTGTTGGAGCTGCCTTGCATTGGCGTCGGACAATGTTTCCATTGTGTATAATTTACAAAATTTCGAAACGAATTGGCTTTATGTAGGAAATGATTGCCATAATGTTGATAGCAAAACAGTTCCCCATAATTAGCAGTGTCTAAATACAAATCTTCAGCATCAAATGCAGCATAATATTTCAAATCAGAAAACAGTGCCTCTATGGCCTGAACTTCCCAATCATCAGAGCGGATGTTTTTTTTCACAACATCACCCATAGAAACACGAAGCACATTCGGAACATTAATAACCTCAGTGGGTCCATGAATTTGAAATTTAACAGCATCCCACACAATCCCATCTAACACAGGCCAGGCAGTAATATTCACAAAAGTCTGGTCTCTCTTCATGATGTGTGATGAGGAGTGGGGGGACAAAGTTCCATCAATTAGTCTAATTGTCGATCTTTCTTTTAGGTAGTGTCCATTAACAAGACGAAAAAATACCACTACAAATCCAATGGACATAAAAAAATACATATGAGCACCAGCCAAATGTAAGTCCAAGGGGGAATCAAAAAATGTCTTTTAAACCAAACAGCAAAAATAGAAAATTTTGATGGAGTTCTGGAAGACATAGAGTTAGTATCAAACGACAAACGTGACTGGGTAACTGCGGTTGATTGTAAAACAGGCAATGACACTTCTGTGGGATAAGCATACTCAGTATCTTCAGGCGGACCACCAGCCGGTGGTGGCAACAAAGGATCAGCAACTGTATGCATCTCAATAGCAATATCAGGCATGGTGGTAGAAGCTGGAGCCAAAACAGAATTTCTCAGCATCGCAGGGCAAGAAACCGCTGGAGTCATACTAAGAAGAATCGGCCACTCGCTGTAGTTTGACATTGTCAATGAAGATGTACCTGTTATCCTTGCGACCAGGAAGTGGAGGTAAAATGACTGTTCTTGTACCCTGCACGCCAAGCACTGGAACCGGGGCACGATAAGAGGGGCCAAACTCCTTCTTGTTCTCCACCTTCTCACGGACCAGGTCTCCAACTCGAGGTAGCCAGCCGACTACTGGAATCTGAAGCGCAGCATCAGATGTGGAGGGCAAGTGTTCTTTTGCGAGACTGTCTCTGGTTTCTTGTAATACAGCACAGTGATCATCTACGTCAAAGGGTGAGGCTGACGCCGCCATGTCTAGACCATCAAAGTCCAGGACAAACATTTTTATGCCAAAGAGCATCATGTATGCAGTCCGGCCACCCAGAGACCTTCTAGGGAGATTATTAAGTGCACGTTGAACGTTATAGAGATGGGCAAATCAGTTCCGGCCAGTGCCTAAAACCCCGGCTGTCAAAGATTGCTTTAAGTCACAGTTCATTCGCTCCACTACACTATTACCCTCAGGTCGGTATGGAGACGAAAATTTGACTTGGACCCCCAAGGATTTCATGGCTTCTTTGTACGGCTTAGAGGCGAACGCAGGGCCTTGATCAGAATGAAAGATACCACATGCAAAAATTCCCACAAAGACACGCAAATCCCTTATGACAGTATGAGCATCAGCACTCCTTTGAGGCCATACCCAAAGAAAACGTGTGCACGAATCCACTGCAACTAAGATGTACTTATACGCAGTATCGGAGGAGAAAGGACCGCAGTGATCTAAATAAATACACCCAAGTGGTTTGTTAGATATGTACAACTGAGTTTGTGGTGGGCGTGCAGCAGTCGAAGGTTTAATCTGCTGACAAATGTCACAATCAAGGACATAAGTGCGTGTTTGTTTATACAACCCGCGCCACCCGTAACGTTGTTGTAACTGAGTAACAGTAGCTGACACGCCGACATGGGCAGAGGCCATACCCTCGTGAGCCGCTGTTATCAAGGAAGGTCTGCAGTCCGCGTTGGGAATCAATCTGTCTCCAACGTCGTTAATTCTCACATATGGGACTTTATCAGGACTTAAATGATAAGAGTACCGAGAAGGGAAACCTCTCGGGTAATTACTTCCCTTCTCTGTAGCAGCAATAGCTGCCAAGATGTCATCATCGATCTTACTTTTGGATCTTGCAACCGCTGCTACTAGATATGTCGCCACTGCTGTTTTCGCTGCCTCGTCAGCCAAGCTGTTGCCGACAGCGTGGACACCAACTCGCTGGTGACTAATAGTGTGAATTACATTCAGGAGAGGCAGATGTTGTTTAAGTTCTGCCACTCGAACCCGAAGCATTTTATGCTTAATTGTGCTACCCTTGGAATCACGATATTCATTCTGAGACCAAAAGAATAGATTGTCATTAAAAGACTGAACACAGTAAAACAAGTCACTCACTATAAGAGTAGTAACCCGAGGATCAGCAAACTCCAGTGCAAGCACCAGAGCACGGAGCTCTGCCAATTGTGCGGTACAATCTCCCAATGACTGCGTATGCACGACATCAGACATGAATTCTCCATTCACGAAAGTACCCGCCACAATTGCACAGGCTGCTGAATAGGCATGCTTCGATTCCATCGCCGGTTGCGCCGAACCGTCAGTGTAAATGACACAATGGTAATTTTCAAGCAGGCGCAAAGACAGAGGAGCTGGATGAACGAATTCATACTGCAAGTACTCCTGAGTCTGTAATGAGGCATCAAAGATATAGGTGACATCTGGCGATGTCAAAGAAGTGACCCATTGTATCCAACGTGGATGCAAAGCTTTAGAATTAGGTACTCTGGCCTTTGTCACTGCCTCTAGAGCAGGATACGGAGTGACCACCAACATGCGTTTTCCTTGCGATAGCGCTCGTTCTTTAAGAATTGCCATCTGCACTGCAGTCAAAACTTTTTCGACTGTGGAAAAGCGCAGTTCAGCCGAAGTGTACAGGTGTGATTTGTAGGCAATGGGGACGCTGTCGCCCTCATTGAACGTTAAGTACGTGAAACCCACTGCGCCTGGCACAATTCTTATTACAAGGTTAGTGTGGTTATCACGTGTCAGTAAGTATTTCGAAGCAAGAAGATCAGCTTGCAAAGATTGCAAAATAGCTGAATGCTTTGGCAGTCAGCTCGCTTTGGAAAAAGTAGGTTGCACCAAGGCATATAACGGCTTAATACGCTGGGCATAATCGGGAATGTACGTACGACGAAATTCAGAAAGCCCAGCAAAGACTAATTTTTTCAGTGTTGTAGGAGCACGCAAACATGCGCACTTCTCCAGAAAGTGAGGGGCTAACCCTCGACCCTCATTGTTGAGCTCGTAGCCCAAAAATAACACTGTATATTCTGCAATGTGAGACTTCGCAAAGTTGAATTTGTAACCGAAGTCTGCAAACATAACAATAATGCGATCAACGCGACACACATGCGGCCACAACTCGTCGTCTGTGAGATAGATATCATCAACATACGAGTACGCATCAGGGTCAATGCTCTCTAACAGAGAGACTACACGTGCGGCAAAGACGCCAGGGCTGTTTTTATAGCCCATGGCTAACCTCTTTAACTGTTTTTGTTTGCCGCCAGAGGTAAACGCTGTCCACTGACTACTAATAGAGGACAGGTTATGGCCGTATAAGCCATTGGATATGTCAAGTGTGGTTTTAAACCTTTTTCTCACGAGACCATCAACGAGGGCAGAACTGTGGGTATTCTGTACAGCACACGTCCGACAATGAGAGTTCAAATGCCGGTAATCCAAAACTAGGCGGTACGACCCATCAGGCTTCGTTACAGTGAATAAAGGATTATTCATTGGTGACACACGTTTCAATAACACCCTGATATTCCAATTGCTCAAGGATTTCCGCAACGTGAGATCTAGCTTCGCGGCGCATGGGATATTGGGGCTGCGGCTGGGGCATGGACCGTAAAGGAATCTCATGGCTTGGAGACAATTTATCCCACCCAACCTGAGTACGGTACAACGCAGGAGCAAGCACCTGAGCCCACTCTTCGGCAAACCTTTCAGCGTGTTCCTTTGGCACTGTGTGCGCAAAGGACGGGAGGATTACCTCCTCCCCTCTAGGAGCATCCAAAATGAAAGCCGGGGGCCAGTCCGCCTCCGCTAAGAGAATATCATAGGAAGAGGTCAGATTATCCCAAAAAATCCCTTGTATTGTACGTTGTATGTCACCTTCAATTAAAAGGACTATGTCAAATAGCCTATCAGGAGGAGCCACTCTAGTGTCAGCAGTTTCTACAGTAATGAACGTGTCAGTTGCTGTCGCCTCCAGATATGGACGCAGTGCTTGCCGCACTACTGTAACCTCCGCTGCGCTGTCGAGCAGCGTTAGTGCCCATGTCAGGTTCCGAAGCTGCGTTCTCACTATCTGTGGCATACCTTGCTGTTAGTGCAGCAACTTTCTTCTTCTGAAACGGGGGACGTCGACGTGCAAACTCGTCCTGCTTGCACTTACCGTCAGGCTGACTGTGCTGCTCACGTCCTTGTTGGGCACCCCGACCTTTGCCACGTTCTTCGCCACCGGACTGTGAGACCGATGTTTCCTGTGGAGAACGTTGTTCAGTAACCTGAAATCTATCAGGTGACCTAATGTTAGTGCGATCGCGCAAATCGTATGTGCGTTCACCACTCGCCTGTACCGGAGAGGCAGGACGAGACCCCTGTTTCTGTTGCTGCTTTCCCTGTTTCTTTGTTCGCCAATTTTGTTTAGGAAAAGTTGGACGATCGTCTTTAACAGACGAACTCACCTTAGTCTGCTGTATTAAGTCTGGAATGACAATAGTTGGCTCAATCCCTAAACTACTGCGGCCAATAGTTCTATATGCTTCCGCAATAATTTTAGGCAACTCTCGGGGCTTGTCGAGCTCATCGACGCCGGCTAAGCCATTAGCCACTTGAAATTGTACCGCATCTCCGTTGAGATTACCAAGGACGAGAGTGGCAACTACGTCGAACACACCGACAAGCCACATTCCCAACTCGACTGCCGCCTCCGGACCGTGTTTATCTTGAACACGTTTGATGACGGAGGGAAGCATGGCCATAGATGGGGTGCCGAAGCACGTCGAGTAGACTGCTGCAAAAACCTTACCCAAGTTGTCACAATCGGACACCTCTGGGGCTAAGTCCTTCTGCAAACTAATGGTGAGGATCCTGTGTTTTTCCATAGGAGTAGAGTGCGGAAATACTGCTTCCAGCTGGTCAAATTTCTCAGCAAGCCAATAAGGCAAATCGTCCTTATTCTGGGGGCATTTGCCCATTACCGAATTAACCATGACGGGACTAATAACAACCCCGGCCTGGCCAGCTGGCTGTCCCGCAACAGCAGGTGCCCCCACCTGCACGTTGCGCGATACGTATTGCGCTAAAGCCCTATACACAGTAATTAGGGCTGTATGGAGGACATGCAACTCATACACCGCAACATTCAAATACCGAGGATGAGGCGTAAATCCGGCCAACACCGGCCAAGAGGCCCCTGGAATTGACAAAGGGCCCATTCGAACGGGTGTAACGGCATGGGGAAGGGTGCCATTAAGCCAAATACGATGCTGCCAAGCAGAAATAGGAATTTCTTGCGTCCTATATGGCGTATAGTTCTCTGGGAGCCACGTGGGAGTATAGGAGTGAAACGTATCATCATCCGCATTTACTGCCGGCATAGTCACCCAAGAGTAAAACAACTCGTAAGGGTATGACGCATCGGCACTCACCACAAAAATAACGGCCATCCCATCGTCCGGCACCCCAAACTGCGTCAAATGACGCCACAGAGGCGTTTGTCTATGCGCTGCAATGTCGACCGCCATAAGGACACAGAGAAGAACAACAATGGATATTACTGTAGCACAAGGGTTCAGAAATAGAATAAAAAAACTTTTTAAATAACAAGCTTGAGGGGACCTATCCTACAAACAGGTAGGTCAAAACCATCACTCCCGCTATCCGGAAACAAGAGTGAGGGTGTCGTGGACTAATATAAGCACTACTAAGGCGTTTCAAACCAGAAGACCAAACGTTAGGTGCGCCATGTTGCAGGGATTCTGCTCATTCACAGAACTATGCGCAGGAAAGCAGGACCTCAGTGAATTGTGGTGTACCAAAAACTCACCTCAGTACCCAGAACCCCAATCCGACTAGCATCAGTGTCCCATTCGTTATCCGTATTCTCTCGGAGGTCCCAATGTATAGACAACCCAGAACAAGCGACTTAGAGTACTCTCAGGAATGGTGGGAATCAGAAATACCTGTTCGTTATTATTCTCATATCAGTCCACAACAAGAGTAATCAGAGACACAGTAAAGTTTAAAATGTTTATTTTATAAACTACGTGTCCTAAGATGCAGTACTTTGGCTAACATAAGCAGACAAATTATTAAAATTAAAACCATCAGCATTGTTACAATACCATAGAAAATGAAGGGAGAAATCATATTACAAATGACCGTGGAATACAACCACCCTCCCTTCACTAGTAAGCTAGTATTATTATACTAATAGAAGGTCTCTAGGCTTGAATGGGGAACCCCATACCGTAAAGATCAGCTTTGGTGAATCACATCACAGGATCAGCTTTGCTCTGCGCCTGGAAAAGTTCTTCTCCAGAATGTGTGTGTAATGCATGCAAACTGCAATATTAAAGGCTCTCGACTTTCAGGTATTTGCAGCTGTGTGCGTGTTATGGCTAGAGAGTGGGCCGATCAACCTGAACTCAAAAACATACATTGGCTCAGACTGTTTCTGCACACAATGTTCAGACCAAGGTCGCAGTGCACGTCTAAGGATGTGAACAACAGACAGTTCTCATGTGAAGAAAAGGCAAGCAAGCAGTTATCAAATAATAACATGTCTCTGCAGTGTCGTGTGCAAAAGCAGCAAAAGAGGCAAGATGGCGTTTCTAACATCTAACGCGCTTATGCTAACATAGCAATGTATGTATCTAAAACGCTGCCTCCACTACAGTATCCACATAGAAAGAGACTTGGTTTACTCCCAGGCGATTTCACTCATTATTCCTTTAGATTGGCCAACATGCGTTCATGGTTCCTCCTGGTCGGCCAGCGCAACGAATGCTTCCTCTGCTCTTTCCCCCTTGATCAGCACAGCACGCTGCACTTTATGCATTCTTCTGCATGGCACGTCAACTTTAAGCATGGACGCATTTGCACTATAAGCTGCATGCTTCAAACAGACGCACATCTTGACAGTTGTGTGTTTCTCTGTTTAATAGGCATGTTTCTGCTTAAGCAGGTTAGGCTTCCTTTCTTTTTCACAGACGGCGATTGTGAGTCACGTGGGGGGATCTCCCAATGCGGTTGTTAGACTTGGCATCCTTGGTGTGGTTTACCCTAATTCTTTGCCTCAACCTCCAGTATTTTTTATCTTGTGCTGGATTTTGTTTTTGCAGTCTTAGATGCTTTGGGAACTTTGCCTCTGCTGATCAGTGTTCCCTGTATAAATTGCTATTGCAATTGGTTATCCCTGATTGGTATATTTAATTTACTGGTCAGTCTCTAGTACAGTGCACTATGTGAGCCCAGAGCATGTAAATCAAATGCTACTAGTGGGCCTGCAGCACTGACTGTGCCACCCACAGGAGTAGCCCTGAAAAGGTATCTCAGACCTGCCACTGCAGTGTCTGTGTGCAGTTTGAACCTGCCATGTCGACCTGGCAAGTGCACCCACTTGCCAGGCCCTTACCTTCCCTTTTCTTACATGTGGGATCACCCCTCAGGTAGGCCCAAGGTACCTCCATGGGCAGGGTGCAGTGTATGTCAACGGTAGGCCATGTACTGGTGTGTTTTACATGTCCTTATAGTGAAATACTGCCAATCTAATTTTTCACTAAAAAAAAGGCCATCTGTCACATAGACTAAAATTGGAGTTGCTTTATAACATCTTAAAAGCATAACTTTCCATTGGGACAAGGTATAGAAATGGAGTTTAAGTTCTCTGAACTCAGATTTTAATAACATCTTTTAGTTAGGATGGTTTTTAAATTATGTGTTTGAAAATGCTATTTTTAGAAAGTAGCGCAAACACAAAAAAAAGATGGACAGAGCGCTGAAACTTTTCAGACACTCACCCCAGTCACAGATCTGAGTTGAATCCATCATCATTCTTTAACTCACTTCGGCAACCCAGTGTTGGCACTTTTAGAAAGTAGGCACTTTCTTGTTTAACCATTCTGTGTGCCTTTGCTGGTTTGTGCATTGACTGTCTGGTTTTGGAGTGACAGGGGCTAGGGATGTGAATTTACTGTAGACAGCCACCAGGGAGAGGGTGTTGAGGTGTGTCCTGCCTTTCCTGGGAGACGCATTGCTTGGCTGAATAGACCTTGGCTGCCTTTAGGCCTTTAGAGTGGTGGGAAGAGTTTTCCTTGCACCTGAATAGGCTATGTCACCTTTGCACAATGCTGTCTCCACCTCATGCGGCCCTGCTGCACCAGAGAGGACAGAACTGTTTAGACTGGGCTCAGAGACCCTTGTCACAAAGACAAAATGGAGTTCAATTAGAGATCCTTAAACCCCAGAGAATTAGATCACTTCTGGATTCAGGAGGAACCTTTGCCTAGAAGAAGAGCTGGAGAGCTGTGAGGAGAAGTACTGCCCATTTGCTGTTTGCTTTGCTGGGTGGTTCTTTCCGACGCTTACACCAACGCCGTCACCACCAGCGCCTGCATCCCATTATCGCGGAGCCAATAACCGACAAGGGTCAGTTCACGAGTCTTCGACTTTGCATCGCTTGACTGGAAGAGAAGCCTCACCACTGACTCAACTGACTTCTCATGTCCTGGACTCGACGCATCGCCCCCTCATGAACATGATGCCTAGCCTCCCCCATGGCAACCAGGGAATGGGCCTCAAAGTCGGCACCGATGCCTCACCTCCATGACACCATGCATCATCCAAAGACTTCGTTCTAAGGTACTGCTGCTTGGGGGTCCATGTGACTCTGTGCCCGACGCCACGCATCTCACATTTTGCCTGTCACAATGTCATAATAAACCCAGGTGGAGCTATTTGTTTTCTGCAAGTTCTATTTTTGAGATAATTGTTTTAAAGTCGTATTTTAGTACATGTAGGTTGGAATTTTGTCGTTTTGGTCTTGTTTAGATAAAGTTAATTTATTTTTCTAAACAGGTGTGGTGTCTTTTTCTGGTGTTTTCACTGTGTTACTGTGAGTGTGGGTACAAATACCTTACACATTGCCTTTGGGTTAAGCCAGTCTGCTCATGCCAAGCTACCAAGGAGGTGAGCAGGCATTATCTAAAGTGTGTATCCCCCTTACTCTGACTAGAAGCAAGGATCACTACTTGGACAAAGGCGCATACCTCTGCCAACTATAGACCACCAGTTCTAACAGTGCTCTTATGTTTAGGCCTGAGAGACCAGTCACCGGAAGCCCAAAAGATGGATAGAAATGTTACTCAAAAGATTTAGACTGAGGGTGCTCCGTGCCTCGCTTGCTTGTGAGTATAAACTGCTTCTGGAGAACTGATATTGTACGTCGTTTCAGAGCTGTAACTATTAATACACATGATCCCTTGTTTCTCCCAAATATAGTGTGGAGTTATTGGAACATTTGTGTTCTGTTATGAAATCACACCCCACCATGTAAGATGCATTGTGTAGTTCACCGTAAAGGGCTTTGTAGTAATTTTACGATAATGCAGATGGTGTTCGGCTCCTCTGGACTTAAGGCAGCAATCTGCTCTTGCCTTGTTCTTGACACTGAATCTGGAAGACAAGACCTTTTTCACACTGAACCCCCACTCCATAGTGTGCCCTCCACTGCGACTAGAATCTGTACACAGTAGTGATACCATACCATACCATACCAAGCAATTTAAAAAGCGCTCGGCTACCACCAACGGCAGTGTCCCGGCGCTAAGTGGTCAGAAAGGGAGGGAAGGGACACACTAGAAGTTGCCTTTTACTTGATAGCAGACTACAGTAACTTTTCACATTTTTTACATCATTCCACTAGATTGTACTTCTGGTTCCCTTAGGTGTTACCATATATAATGGCCCATACTGGCTATAATATTTGGTATCCCCTATGTTTCTTGGGTTAGAACTCACCAGGAATACATTTGACATGGTCTTATGTTGGATGGGTGAGCACAGTATTTCTATGCTAAATAGCACCCTTCCTTTTGCTTTCCAACATCGTTTACTATGGGGATACCAAATTGTAACATTTCATAAAATAATGATGAGTCCTTGGGTTGCTGTATCCAGATATAGGTTTATTCTCATTAAACAGGAATCAATGTACAGGATACAAGCAGCAATGTAAATCAGTAAAGGCCCCAGTTAAGATTCAGTTAAAGTCCAATTAAAACCCCACCAGGAGCAGCTGCCCTGCTGCTCAGCCTCAGATCTAACTGGCAGTAGAATCAAACATACACAAAAGGAACTCTTGGGTGACATCACAGATAGAGGCTGAGGGGCTTAGAACAAACACAGAAGAAGGACAGAGAAGAAGGAAAAGCAGGATGTAACACATCTCCCATCTTGACAGAAGTAAGAGACAGATGTGAAATAGAACATACAACAGAGATGAAAGTAACACAACTTCACCTTTAAAAGAAATTAGAGACATAGAACAAACAGCACATAAAAGAAAACCCTCTTCCCCAAGTAAGTGAAAGAGGATAGAGATCAAATGGAAACATTTCCAAAATATTCATAAATATAAAGACATTTTCAAATATAATGCCATTTAGATGAAATAATCACCATGGCGCAATGGATTAGCATTTTCCAATATAACACCATTTAGATGAAATGATCACCATTCCCCTCCCTTGGGAAAAATCCAATCAAGTTTCAAAACTTCTTAAAATATAGGAGAACACTGCTCCCAAAACCTCCTCATCAATTGAAAATGAACACCTCTAAAACATTAGAGCACATACGTGGTTCATATATAAACAAAAAAACACTAAGACTTCTCACATGAAAGCGAGCAAGAATTTAACTGAGCACACTATGGCTCTTTACCTTTAAACTTAAAAATTGAAGCCCTAAGACTTCTCACCTGAAAGCGAGCATGAATATAACTGAGCACACCATGGCTCTTTACCTTTAAACTTGAAAAAATGAAGCCCTAAGACTTCTCACATGAAAGCGAGCAAGAATTTAACTGAGCACACTATGGCTCTTTACCTTTAAACTTGAAAGCTTGGAACGCCTCAAAAAAATGAGCACCGAATGTGGCTCCGACAATACATATCCAAACACTGGCGCAAACAATCTCCAGCTTTACCTTTTTAAAATGGAGCACCTCAAAAATGAGCACCGATGTGGCTCCGCACACAATTACATTAAATTAAATAAAATATCTCAAAACGCATCACCAATACATATCCAAACACTGGAGCAACCAATCTCCAATCTCCATAACCATGAAAACAAATGAGCACCTCAACGAAGGTTGAGCACCATTGTGGCTCCAAAAGTACGCAATAATAAAATTCTTCAACCCCATCACACAAAAGTATAAGTAACAGCGCAAACATCACACTGCATAACTTAACAATATGCATAATGAAATACACAACTTTTTAAAACATAACAAACTAAAATAATAAAGGTAGTCACCGTAGTCTGAATTTTGGAGAGAGCTACCCCTCTGATACGTGGCACCAGGAAGACAAAAGTAAAGTCATACTTTAAGAAGTCATAATGATATGCACAACTTTGTTCGCTTTGGTGAAAGTAAAATGAATTCCTCCAATGTCGGGAGAAGGGCAGACACTCTTTGAGTAAATGTGGGCGAAAATATCATGTTGCTATGGTACCAGACAACAATACTACAAAAAGTGAAAAGAAGATGGCTGCTACGCAAGTTCACGCTGCGTGACCTTGCGCGATGACGAGTCCTTGCGGTGCAGTCACGTAATTGCATTCCAGGAAGAATAAAGACGTCATGGAGGAGCTCGAGCAGGACAACTTTCAAAACGCTGGAACCACTCAAAAAATGCATCTTCTCTCCGGATGTAACAACCGTCACTAGATGAGGTAAGAGCATCGTTTATTCAATATACAGTAAGCGATGCTCTTTTGTTGTTATTTTAAATGTTGCAAAATCCGCCCAAAGTGTGCTGAGAAAGTTCAGCTAAAATGAGGAGCTCACCTGCTCCCTTCAGTGGTACGCAGCGAAAAGCAGATCAACCAACAGTTCTCAAAACCAGACAAAGCTTCCTTTCATGCCGTCTGCGAACACTTAATAAAAAATTAGCAATCTCGTTCCCAGATAAGTAAAAGTTTGTAGAATTTGAAGAGTTGGTAGATTAAAGTACTTTAAGTAGAGTGCACAGAGTTCAGGTAATCACATACCCTTTCAAACATGTTGCAGTAAGATTCAAAGCTGATACAGTGAAATCACCTCATTTTCAAAGATGTGAGTAAGGCGGAGAGTCTCAAAGTCAAGGTGCAAATTCCATGTAAAAGTAGATTTTAAAAGCAGGTGACATCTAACGTTTAGGCATACTTTAACATGTCCCAATTTCAACTTACTTCAGGCTGTCAGTTGTTGTAGACACCGGTGGGGCAATCAAGGGGTTGAACATGCAGTTCATTTAATTTCTTGTAGTTTCTCGTGTAAAATTCCTTGATCACGCGTGGTTTCTTTCGTCAAATCGTCGCCAGTGTAACATTTCATAAAATAAAGATGAGTCCTTGGGTTGCTGTATCCAGATATAGGATTATTCTCATTAAACAGGAATCAATGTACAGGATACAAGCAGGAATGTAAATCAGTAAAGGCCCCAGTTAAGATCCAGTTAAAGTCCAATTAAAACCCCACCAGGAGCAGCTGCCCTGCTGCTCAGCCTCAGATATAACTGGCAGTAGAATCAAACATACACAAAAGGAACTCTTGGGTGACATCACAGATAGAGGCTGAGGGGCTTAGAACAAACACAGAAGAAGGACAGAGAAGAAGGAAAAGCAGGATGTAACACAAATATTATGGCTCACGTATTGCTGTAATATCTCGCATCACCTAAGTTTCATAAGTTACCCTTTAGCCACAAACCTGATGAAGTTGCCTTTTATTTGATAGCAGACTACAGTATCTTTTCAGATTTTTACATCATTTCACAAGATTTTACATCCGGTTCCCTTAGGGGATACCATATATAATGGCCTTTACCAGTTATAATATCTGGTATCCCCTGTGTTTCTGGGGTTAGAACTTACCAGTATTCAATTTGACATAGCCTTATGTTGGATGGATGAGCACAGTATTTCTATGACAAATAGCACCCATCCTTTTGCTTTCCCACTTCGTTTACGTTGGGGATACCAAATATTATGGCTCACGCATTGCCGTAATATATTGTATCCCCTACGTTTCATGGGTTAACCTTGAGCCTTGACCACTTAAAGTTGTCTTTTATTTGATATCAGGCTACAGTATCTTTTCAGATTTTTTACATCATTCCACAAGATTTTACATCAGGTTCCCTTAGGGGACACCATATATAATGGCATATACCGGCTATAATATCTGGTATCCTCTGTGTTTCTAGGGTTAGAACTTACCAGTATTCAATTTGACATGGTCTTATGTTGGATGGATGAGCACAGTATTTCTAAGGTGTGAGAAGTTGGCCTGGCATATGCTGGTCACTAGTTGTAGTGGCCACCTTGCACCAGTCCAATTCGACTCTTATGGTAGATAGGTTTAAGACAACCTTTTAAAGAAAGCTATCCTAGTGGTAGCTGTGGAGAGCAGCCTTCAGGCTACGTCTCAGAGGAATGTAAAGCAGCTTGTTTTACCTTATAATGTTATGTTATATGCACTTGTAGCGCGCACAGATACTCCGAGGAGTGTCCCAGCGCGAACCCAACAAGGATAACACAGCCAAAGAAAGGGGACTAAAACAGGAGGGTCTTCAAATGCTTTTTAAAAATAACAGGATCTTTAATGCCCCTCAGAGTCAATGGCAGCGCGTTCCAAGCCTGAGCCGCCAGCCGTGAGAAAGAGCAGCCGCCCAGTCTTACACGCTTGAAGCGAGGAATCTCTGCCAAGAGTTGAGAGGACGAGCGCAGCTGTCGTACCGGGACATAAAAGGACAGCCTATTCTGTAGATAAGTAGGGCCCAAACCATACAAGGCTTTATGGGCGATGGATACAATTTTGAATTTTATACGGTCCTTTACAGGAAGCCAATGCAACAGTCGCAAGTGTGCACGCACACTACATCTGCTTGAAAGGCCCAGCAGAAGACGGGCGGCCGCGTTTTGGATCACCTGCAGTTTATCCAACAAGTAACCTGGAATGCCAGCATACAATGCATTGGCATAGTCAAGGCGTGAGAGGATTAGCGCACGAACCACAGTTTCCTTAGCCGCTCTGGGCAGAAAAGGCAAAAACTTCCTAAGAGACCTGAGGATACTAAAACAGGAGCCTGTTAACTTCTTCACCTGTGAGGAAAAAATCAGGATCTCACTAAACCAAATCCCAAGGTTCTTAACAGAGTCACCCTTAAAACAAGGGAGTGGAGACCCAGGAGGCCATAATTTCCTTCTAAAGTCATCCGGGAAGGAGCCGTACAAGAGGATCTCCGATTTCTCCTCAGTACATTTAAGCTGAGCTTGGGTGAGCCAGCGAAAAACTGAGGAGAGGCACTGTTGCGCAGGGAGGACAGAGATCTCGTCATGACCCCAGGAAAGCAGCAGTTGAGTGTCATCTGCATAGGCCATCACCTTAGCCCCCAAGGTTTCGGCCAGATAAATAAGCGAAGTAACATAAATGTTAAAAAGAAGGGGACTAAGGGATGACCCCTGAGGGACGCCAGTAGCCACTATCTGTGGTGCCGAAGCACACGGTGGAAGCCATACCAGCTGAGACCGGCCCTCCAAAAAGGACCTGACCCAGCCCCATACCGACCCAGAGATTCCAATCTCGAGGAGGCGATTGAGTAGTAAGGCATGGGGCACCGTATCGAAAGCTGCCGAGAGGTCCAACATAAACAGCGCAGCCCTCCCCCCGGCATCAAGGCACTCTCTAATTGCCTCCGATACCTCCAATAAGGCAGACTCCGTACTGAAAGACGTCCGAAACCCTGATTGTGCCGGATGGAGCAGGCCAGAGGCCTCCACATAATCCGTGAGCTGATTGGTGACCACCTTTTCGCAAACCTTGGCGAGGCTAGGAAGCAAAGAAATAGGGCGGTAGTTACCTGGGGAAAGAGGGTCCAAAGATGGTTTCTTGAGAAGAGGCAGAATTTTAGCTTGCTTCCAAGAGGATGGAACGCAAGCCTCCCGCAATGACATATTTATAATCTGATTGACCTCAGGATTAACACAGTCCGCAACTGCAGCCAAAAGCCTGGCCACACAGGCATCTGTGGGCGAGCCCGATTTTAGGGCCGTCACAATTTTAAGAGAGGTAGGGAGATCAACCACTGAAAAAGAAGAGAAATTGTGGGAAGATTCAAGTGGCCGAGAGACAGAGATGTCTCGGACGGATGTATGAGAATTAGTGGGAAAGGTGGATTGAATATCCAAAATTTTGTCCTGAAAGAACTTGGCCAGTATATTACACCAGTCCTCTGTAGCAAGAACAGGACGCACCAGAGCTATCGGAGACATAAAGCTTTTTACTATTGAGAAGATTTCTTTAGAGTTGTTATTCGCCTGGTCCATCCGCCTGGTGAAGTATTGACTTTTAGCCACCGCAATCGCTGCGTAGTAGCTCTTTTGTTTAGATCTCAGCGTGAGCTTCGCCAAGGGGCAGTAGCCACTAGAGCGCCAGGCCCTCTCCAACACTTTGCAGTCATGTTTCAGAATTTTCAGCTCCGGCAGGTACCACGGTTTAGAGGGCGATTCCCTGGAAAGCTTGGGTGGGCGGGGCGCCGAAAGAGAGGACACTGCATCAGCAATCCACCTTGTGAACTCAACCACACTCCCTGTAAGATCTTGTTGACAGGGTGGTCTAGAGGCAGCCAAGGCCATCTTGAATTGCAATGGATCAATTTTAGTAAATATCGGGGGCGGAGAGAGCACAAAGACTGGACTGGCCGACTAATGTCCCAGGAGAAGTGTTGGACAGGCCACATGAAGGGCTCGCTCCCTCCCCGCATGACACGGCCGAAGCCCCGGACTCCTAGGTGTTACCCACAAGAGCAACCCGCACCCCGTCTCCCGACGGAACTCCTGCCCCCGGACATCCATGTATCATGGGGCCGAACCCCTCCCGGCTCCCCCGGCCGGATCAGCCGCCATCTTGGACACTGCGCCACGAGGCCGCGTGGCCTCAGCTCGACCCTAACCCTGGGCCTGGCCCGGCCCCGACAGCCCGGCACCACCATCCACCCAGGAGGTGAACGGACCACTTGGCAGGTCAATGGGAGAACGAAGGGTCGATGGCTCTCCCCCGCCAGGTGCCGATCGCCCCCCAGCTCCCCCGGGCGCTAGCTCCACCCCCTGCTGGGTGTCTGGACTCCCTCATCCCGGACCCCCCGACCTCCAAGTGCGAGGGTCCGGACATCAAAGGGCGCCAGACCTATAACTAGGGCAGCTCCAGAGCAGGAAGGCAGTTGTATCCTGGAGTCGAGAGACACCGAGAAGAACTCAGCCTTGACGGACTACTGGCGCTGCCGTAGCCCTGCCTTGTGAATTATCGTCCTGCCTGCTGGCGCTGCCGCGGCCTTCTGCATCATCCATCCTCGTCGGGACCTGCTGGCGCTGCCGCGGACCGTTGTAACGACCACCTTCATTGGGACCTGCTGGCGCTGCCGCGGACCGTTGTAACGACCACCCTCATCGGGACCTGCTGGCGCTGCCGCGGACCGTGTAACGACCACCTTCATCGGGACCTGCTGGCGCTGCCGCGGACCGTTGTAACGACCACCTTCATCGGGACCTGCTGGCGCTGCCGCGGACCGTGTAACACTACATCTGCTTGAAAGGCCCAGCAGAAGACGGGCGGCCGCGTTTTGGATCACCTGCAGTTTATCCAACAAGTAACCTGGAATGCCAGCATACAATGCATTGGCATAGTCAAGGCGTGAGAGGATTAGCGCACGAACCACAGTTTCCTTAGCCGCTCTGGGCAGAAAAGGCAAAAACTTCCAAAGAGACCTGAGGATACTAAAACAGGAGCCTGTTAACTTCTTCACCTGTGAGGAAAAAATCAGGATCTCACTAAACCAAATCCCAAGGTTCTTAACAGAGTCACCCTTAAAACAAGGGAGTGGAGACCCAGGAGGCCATAATTTCCTTCTAAAGTCATCCGGGAAGGAGCCGTACAAGAGGATCTCCGATTTCTCCTCAGTACATTTAAGCTGAGCTTGGGTGAGCCAGCGAAAAACTGAGGAGAGGCACTGTTGCGCAGGGAGGACAGAGATCTCGTCATGACCCCAGGAAAACAGCAGTTGAGTGTCATCTGCATAGGCCATCACCTTAGCCCCCAAGGTTTCGGCCAGATAAATAAGCGAAGTAACATAAATGTTAAAAAGAAGGGGACTAAGGGATGACCCCTGAGGGACGCCAGTAGCCACTATCTGTGGTGCCGAAGCACACGGTGGAAGCCATACCAGCTGAGACCGGCCCTCCAAAAAGGACCTGACCCAGCCCCATACCGACCCAGAGATTCCAATCTCGAGGAGGCGATTGAGTAGTAAGGCATGGGGCACCGTATCGAAAGCTGCCGAGAGGTCCAACATAACCAGCGCAGCCCTCCCCCCGGCATCAAGGCACTCTCTAATTGCCTCCGATACCTCCAATAAGGCAGACTCCGTACTGAAAGACGTCCGAAACCCTGATTGTGCCGGATGGAGCAGGCCAGAGGCCTCCACATAATCCGTGAGCTGATTGGTGACCACCTTTTCGCAAACCTTGGCGAGGCTAGGAAGCAAAGAAATAGGGCGGTAGTTACCTGGGGAAAGAGGGTCCAAAGATGGTTTCTTGAGAAGAGGCAGAATTTTAGCTTGCTTCCAAGAGGATGGAACGCAAGCCTCCCGCAATGACATATTTATAATCTGATTGACCTCAGGATTAACACAGTCCGCAACTGCAGCCAAAAGCCTGGCCACACAGGCATCTGTGGGCGAGCCCGATTTTAGGGCCGTCACAATTTTAAGAGAGGTAGGGAGATCAACCACTGAAAAAGAAGAGAAATTGTGGGAATATTCAAGTGGCCGAGAGACAGAGATGTCTCGGACGGATGTATGAGAATTAGTGGGAAAGGTGGATTGAATATCCCAAATTTTGTCCTGAAAGAACTTGGCCAGTATATTACACCAGTCCTCTGTAGCAAGAACAGGACGCACCAGAGCTATCGGAGACATAAAGCTTTTTACTATTGAGAAGATTTCTTTAGAGTTGTTATTCGCCTGGTCCATCCGCCTGGTGAAGTATTGACTTTTAGCCACCGCAATCGCTGCGTAGTAGCTCTTTTGTTTAGATCTCAGCGTGAGCTTCGCCAAGGGGCAGTAGCCACTAGAGCGCCAGGCCCTCTCCAACACTTTGCAGTCATGTTTCAGAATTTTCAGCTCCGGCAGGTACCACGGTTTAGAGGGCGATTCCCTGGAAAGCTTGGGTGGGCGGGGCGCCGAAAGAGAGGACACTGCATCAGCAATCCACCTTGTGAACTCAACCACACTCCCTGTAAGATCTTGTTGACAGGGGGGTCTAGAGGCAGCCAAGGCCATCTTGAATTGCAATGGATCAATTTTAGTAAATATCGGGGGCGGAGAGAGCACAAAGACTGGACTGGCCGACTAATGTCCCAGGAGAAGTGTTGGACAGGCCACATGAAGGGCTCGCTCCCTCCCCGCATGACACGGCCCAAGCCCCGGACTCCTAGGTGTTACCCACAAGAGCAACCCGCACCCCGTCTCCCGACGGAACTCCTGCCCCCGGACATCCATGTATCATGGGGCCGAACCCCTCCCGGCTCCCCCGGCCGGATCAGCCGCCATCTTGGACACTGCGCCACGAGGCCGCGTGGCCTCAGCTCGACCCTAACCCTGGGCCTGGCCCGGCCCCGACAGCCCGGCACCACCATCCACCCAGGAGGTGAACGGACCACTTGGCAGGTCAATGGGAGAACGAAGGGTCGATGGCTCTCCCCCGCCAGGTGCCGATCGCCCCCCAGCTCCCCCGGGCGCTGGCTCCACCCCCTGCTGGGTGTCTGGACTCCCTCATCCCGGACCCCCCGACCTCCAAGTGCGAGGGTCCGGACATCAAAGGGCGCCAGACCTATTACTAGGGCAGCTCCAGAGCAGGAAGGCAGTTGTATCCTGGAGTCGAGAGACACCGAGAAGAACTCAGCCTTGACGGACTACTGGCGCTGCCGTAGCCCTGCCTTGTGAATTATCGTCCTGCCTGCTGGCGCTGCCGCGGCCTTCTGCATCATCCATCCTCGTCGGGACCTGCTGGCGCTGCCGCGGACCGTTGTAACGACCACCTTCATCGGGACCTGCTGGCGCTGCCGCGGACCGTTGTAACGACCACCCTCATCGGGACCTGCTGGCGCTGCCGCGGACCGTGTAACGACCACCTTCATCGGGACCTGCTGGCGCTGCCGCGGACCGTTGTAACGACCACCTTCATCGGGACCTGCTGGCGCTGCCGCGGACCGTGTAACGACCACCTTCACCGGGACCTGCTGGCGCTGCCGCGGCCCGTCCCAGCTAGAACACCGAGCTCGAGGATTGTGAGCTACCCACCATACCATCTCAGCTACCAGATTGGTAACCAGACTGTCCCGCTACCCCCTTTTCCCAAACCAAGAGACTGGAATCGAGGGGACCCCTGAGTCCAGACCTCCTTGTACCATTTCATCGTACCTCAAGAAATCGCCTATAAAGAACGTTAAATCCTATCCTTGTGTGGTGTGTATCTGTGGGGGGGAAGTTACTCATCTGTACGATCGCTGGAGACGGCTCTCCCCGGAGACCTCTCCCCTCGTCCTCGGCCGACCCTCCCGGTCCGTCTAACAAGAAGCTAATAAAAAATGGTCCGACCAAGGGACCGGCACAGGCTCATCCACTATCAATGGGAAATTGGAACAAATAGGGTCAAGGATATGGCCACCCTGATGAGTAGTTGAGGAAACCCACTGGGTAAGGTGAGCAAGTTGCAGAAAGTCAAGGAAGGCCATCGACTCCTTTGCGTCTTGTTGATCAAGGTGAAGATTTACATCCCCTAGAACCACATAGTGGGAGAAGCATAGTGAGCGTTCAGCTAGCGCATCCCCACATGATTTCAAAAACACGCTGGCTAAACCAGGGGGACGATAAATAAGTGAACCGCCTAGAGTAAAGTGATCCGAAAGATGAATACTAAAATCCAAGACCTCACACCCATCCCACAGCATCTCTTGAATTACCAAATGAAAGGACACCACACAGGTATATATATCAAATATATATGTGTTTATTTCTAGACACGCTCCACTAATCTCTTTATGAGATTAGAAGTCAGGAACACATTCAAATATCAACGTTTCACAATAAGTTAAGCACAAATATGGCTGGGGCCATAGGGGTGTACCAAACCATATACTAAAAAAGAGGTTTAGGAAAGTCGACTTGCAGAATGACATGGCCTAGGGCCTGTAGAATCGCTTGGGCTTCACGATTGCAGTGATAGCAGGTAAGTAAAAGACCCACGGGAGACGCGTGCAGTGTGAGAACACAGACGCGGGTTCCCTATTGATTACAATGGAGCAAGTCGCTGTTTGATTTTTAAAGTTTTAGGGTACTTCGAGGAAGTCTACAAGCAAGCCACTTACAAAGTAAGTAATTAGAGGGCCAACACACACTAGGGCACCGGAGTGCACGAGTTTCCTCACCCAGGGAAGCCGGGTGCATAGGTGTCTTTTGGTGTCGGGTCACGTCGCTGTTTTCTATGGAGACCAAAGAAGACTTGCTGCTTGCGGCGACTGAAGAAGTGTCCGGTGGAATCCAAGGCTGGATTCAAGATGCAGAAGACCTGAAAATTGAAGGGACAGTGTTCACAGTCACTTGCCAGTGACCCGGGGCCAGGAAGATGGATGCCCACGGATGTTGGGTGATTTCAGGTCATCGATGGTGTTTTGACTCTTTGCTCACGAGGTCCAGGAGAGATTGACGATAACCAGCATCTGGATTCGGAGTGTCCCACAACGTCTGCAGCTGATGGCTGTGTCGGCAACCGGATTGGAGCAAACAAGCCTTGGTAAAAGCAAGTCTTGTGTAGAGTGAAGAAAGTCGATGGTGCAGACCAGCAAGGTCTGAGAGATGCACCCAGTGAGGATGAGTGAGGGCAGGCCTGGAGCAACCAGGGGAGCCCTTTTAGTTGATAAGAAAGACTTCGGGGGACCCACAAGCCAATGGGCAAGGGATCGCGAAGGCGCCTCTTGAGGAAATGCTTCACAGGAGCCCACGGTCCCTCGGGATGGGGTAGGCCTCTGATTTTTGCTGCAAAATCTGCTAAAGGCTTGGGCCACAAATGGGCCAAAGCACAAGTTTGTAGAACGTCGTGAAAGGTTGCACTCGACAATAGTGCACAGTTCCCAGGTATTGCAGTTCCTCGTCACTCGTGGGGTCCAGATGCCACAGCTTCACTGGGGACTCAAAATTGCTGACGAGAGGTCAGGAAATCTGCTTCTGGGGTTGGAGGGACTTCGGACTCCGGCGGGAGCAGGAAAGTTTGAGACCATTGTTTAGAGTTTTGGTGCCTGCCAAGCAGGGGAGTCACTCCTTGACTCCAAGGGAGATTCTTCTGTCTTCCAAAGGTAGTGGAACGTCGAAGGGCCAGGATTCTTCTTGTAAAGCGTCATCCAGGGTTATCTAACTTGCAATGGCAAGGTGTACCTATCTTATAGTGAAATAAAGGGAGGGACTAGCTCTATGACCACTCCTCTAGGAGGGTCAGGGGGTGGATGGTTACACCCACTCCCCTTTGTCCAGTTTCGCGCCAGAGCAGGGGCTGGTAGCCCCTGAACCGGTTTGAGCTGGCATATGCACAGAGGAGCCTGCTGCTCCCCAAGTGCAGGTCTTCCAAGCACTCTAAGAGTGCACCCACCCAGCTCCAATACACTAAATCCTATCTGGAAGGTGGTGACACCTCCCTGTGACAGGATGCCTATTGTTGGGCTTCCTCCACTGTGAGTTTCGGTCAGCAGCAGAAGGGCAGCCCAGTGTCTGTGCTGGTGGCATCCATTTTGTGATGCCAGGGCTCTTTCAGATTTCTACCATGTTACCACAGTAGGTACATGTCATCCCCTCTAGAAGGGTGGGATCATACTCCCACACCAGTTACTGATGGGGAGGTATGATTCCAAGTTGTTTACACCAAACACAACATGTTTTGATGCAGTCATTCCAAAGTTAGCATTAACAGGGAGGTTATAATGCACTTAAGAGTATATGGTTTAACCGCATCCACAAACAGCCACAGGGAATAGACCCTGCCAGCTGCAGAGGGGCCCTGCTCAGGCAGAGGCACCCCCTCACATTGTAAACCAAGCACCCTGCCCTCAGGATTGATAGGGCCTGCCATAGGGGTGACTGATAGGTTTATATGTGTGTGTATGGTGAGATATAGGAACCTATACCTCTGTGAGGAGTGCTAACACTACCCCACCCAGGCTGCAGTGCCAGGCCTGAGGTGTCAGATTTAATCTGCTTCCCAGGGGTGGCATAATACATGCTTCAGCCCCTGGTAGGCCTGTAAAGTACCTATGCCCTTGGTACCTAAGGTACCATATACTAGGGGTTCATAAGGCACCACAGCAACCAATCACTAGTGCATCTAATATGCACTCCAAGTCGTTTAGAGCGATCAGAGAGGCTGGGGCCCTGATTACCAGGGACATAGCCTGACTATAGCCAGAAACCAGTGTATACATCAGAAAAAAAGTGGGGGCAAAATATGTGCAGATCCTACTCTCCTACATAAGGCAAATAGCACCCTTCTTTTTGCTTTACAACATCGATAACAATGGGGATACCAAATATTATGGCTCACGCATTGCTGTAATATCTCATGTCCCTTACGTTTCATGGGTGACCATTTAGCCATTGACTACTTGAAGTTGCCTTTATTTGATAGCAGACTAGAGTACATTTTCAGATTTGTGATTTAATTCTGCAAGCTTTTACATCTGGTTCCTTTAGGGGATACAAAATACAGTGCCTCATAAGAGCTATACCATTTGGTATCCCCTATGTTTCTCGGGTTGGAGTTTACCAGGTTTCAGTTTGACATGGCCTTCTGTTGGCTGGTGAACACAGTACGTTCCTACCAAATAGCACCCTGCCATGTGTTTTCCAACATCTTTTACTATGGTGATACCACATATTATGGCTCCGGCATTGCTGTAATGTCTGGTACTCCCTACTTTTCAACGGTGACCTAATAGGAGCTGAACAATTCAAGTTGCATTTTTATAGCAAATTACAATATTTTTCACACTTTTTATTTCACAAGCTTTCAGATCTGGTTCCTTTAGTGGATAACAAATGTAATGCCTCATGGGAGTATAATAATTTCCATCACCTATTATTCTAAGGGTTAAAAGTAGCCTGGACACAATTTGTCATGGCCTAATGTTGGCAGGTTGAAGACATTGTTCTTCGTTTACCATGCACCCTTTCTTTTGGTTTTCATTCTCTCCTTCCATGGGGATAACAACTATTATGGCTCAAGCATTGCTATATTTTGTATACCCTCCTATTCAAGGGTTACCATTTCACCACTGAAAAGTTCAAATTGACTTTTATTTGACTGCAGATTACAGTATAGTTTAGCACTTTTAATTCCACAAGCTTTCACATCTGGTTCCGTTAGGTGATACCAAATATAATGTCACCAATGAGCTGTACAATTTGTTATCCCCTATGTTTCTTGGATTAAAATTTACCAGGACATAATTTTATATGGTCTTATGCTGGCGGGATGACACATTGTATCGTTCTCAGACTACTGTGGAGAGGCTGCCTTTGTGTAGGATGATGTTTCTCATTATAGGAAACACTGGAGGTGACTCTGAGCTTCAACACCCACACCGTGGACAAAATGTGGTGTGGGATCTTCCTGATGCAGCGATTTGGGACAGGCGGTCAACAGGTCTGTCCTAGAAGCTATAACTCTTTGGAAAAGCTGAGGCTGGTGTCCCAACCCTTGTCACAGCCATCCACCAGGCGACTTTGCTCGGGAGGAGTATTCTGCAACTCCTTGATAAACAAAAGGCCTCTCGGAATTTCCAAATATAGCCTGATCTCTTCTTTCTCACCTCAGTGTCTGAGTATCCTCCTCCAGCTATCCGAATGCAGGTAATACACTTCCACTCTCCAGGAAGCTATCCTCATCTTGAACAATTACAAACCAGAGGCATTCAAATTGACCTCACTTTGCTTTGCAAGGGTAAGCATCAGAATACATCAGTTATAGCATTCAGGAAATCTTCTTTTCAATGTTTGGATTACTTATCTTGCATATTCTCTCGTGTTGCTTCTATCATGAATGCTAGAATCGGGGGTCTCTGGTCGGCACAGGTAATTACTTGTGACAAGCAGGGACCCTCTACTCCAGTCAGGGCAAGGGACTTACTCCTTAAAATAACCCCTGCTCACCCTCTAGGTTGCGTGGCGCGAGCAGACTAGGCTAATTTCAGAGCGTTATGGGTTAAGCATTTGTAAATACACACAGCAACTCAGTAACAACATCACACATGGACACCACACCAGGGTTGTATAAAAATAAGTATTCTTTATATAAAAAGGCTTAGTACAAGACCCAAATAACGTTTCTTAACAGGAGGCCACAATACTATCTTAGGAAGGAGCGTTTCTGGTTAATGATATGCGTATCTTTGTGTATCGTGCGCTTTGCGCTGCCTGTGCGGTTCGTTTCGGGGAAGATCGTATCCCAAAAAAGAGTTAGTTAACGTTGCGGACACGCGGGTCCGATGCGCACAGAGTCAAGGCGACTCTTACAGTACCTTTGCAGTTCGTAGGGGTTGACACGGATGAAGCTGCAGGTGAAGGGCTCCAGGAGAGTGCGATGGCTCTCCTCCGGTGCGGCCTGGCTTGGTTAGATACCCCGGTTTGGGGTGTCTGGGCGGTGCTGCACAGCAGAGCGGACGGTCCGGGTTGTAGCGGCTTCGCGGCGTGGGATGCGCGTCTTGCCAGCGGCAGGGGTGGCGGGGCGAGCAGTGCGGCTCACGGGGGGGGTGCAGCGGGGTGAGGGCGGCCCGGCAGTGGACAGTGTGGGTACGGCTCGTGCAGAGCGGAGCCACACGGTACGGGGCAGCCACGGACACGGCTGTAGAACGAACAGGGTTTCGGGTCGCACTTCGATCGCGGCTCCAGCGGCGGGGCAAGTTTCAAGGCAATGTCCAGCGGCTCTTGAGGCAGGAGGAGTCCAATATTCCTGGGACTCCGTTCAGGGGGAAAGTTCGCCCACAAGCCCTTGGAGATTTAGGTTGAAGCACAAGTTCTACAAAGTCTCTTTCAGTCTTTTCTTCTCCTTTCTCAGCAAGGCACCCACTGCAGGGGCCAATCCCCCAGGTCAGGGACAGTACTCCTCCTTCAGCTTTCCCAGGTCTTTCTAGTCAGGCAGAGGTTCTTCGTGGTTCAAGCACGATCTGATTTCTTAGGAGCAGGGCTCCTATATGTATACTACATTTCTTTTGTTCTTTGCAGCCACGGGGCCTTTGCCTAGTTCAGTCCGGTTTATGAGCACTTTGTTGTGGTGACTCTGGGTTGTCTTTTCAGTGTGCAGGGCAGAGACATCAGACGCTCCACAGGAGGGGGAGCCAGCATTGTGGTGGCAGAGCACAGCCCTATTCAGAGTCCAGGTGTACTCCTCCCACCCATACTGGTGTAATCTTTCTATTCACCACCTGGCTGCCCAGACTGTCTCCTGGAATCCCCCAGCCTTGTCACTCACACAAACCAGACAGCAGATACACATCAGAGCAGAGGCGGGCTGAAATGGTTAAGCAAGCAAATACAAACTTTCTAAAAGTGGTATTTGCAAACACAGAACATTAAAATAACTCTTGCTACAAGATGTATCTTATTATTCTGAGTTCAGGCATATCAAACTCGAGTTTCTACCATGTTCCCTGAGTCTGCTAGGATTATAGAGTGTAATAATTCCAGCAGCCCATTTTGGCCTATGAGAACAGGTAGCCTTTCAATAGTGAAAACGAAAATGGCTGTAATTAACACTTAGGACATGCCACACACATCAGGGCTTGTCCTACCTTACACTTACAATGCACCCTGCCCTTGGGCCTACCATAGGGGTGACTAATATGAAGTTAAGGGAAGGTTTAGGGACTGGCAAGGGGGTGCCCTTGCCCTTGCCCAGTCAGCATGACAGTACCAGACTGCACGCAGGTTCTGCAATGGCAGACCTTAGACACATTTTACAAGGCTGCGTCTGTGGGTGGCACAACCGGTGCTGCAGGCCCACTAGCAGTATTTGGATTTACAAGCCCTGGGCACTCCTGGTGCAATTTACTGGGACCTGACAGTAAACCAAATGAGACAATCATGGAATTCAATAAATGAATACATTTTATAAAGGGAGCACTTGCACTGTGGCACTGATTGGCAGTGGCACAGTGCCCTGAGCGGCTAACACCAGCAAAACACATGAGGCAACTGCAACAAAAAGTGGAAGGGAGACCCACGTCAAGGTGCCAGGTCTAACAATGAAGTAACTGATTCATTTATGTGCAGCCGAAAGTGCTTGATATTTTCTTGTAAATGCATCCAGCCATTACTTTGCGGTTCCAACCCCTGAGCTGATCAGCGTTCTTTGCTCAAGCGGTGGTCTAGCAGTAGCCTGGTAGTGAACATACTGTTCACCTGTTTATATGGCCCATCACAAAGGAATTAATAGAGAAAAATCTCAAATGCAAACAATGTTTTGAGTCCTTAATGGATTGAGCATCGTAGCTTCTGATCGGCGGCTTCACTAGCACCAACCCAGCTCACCACATATTGATGCCAACAATTGGCCCAGCTCGATGCATCTTGACTCAGCGTGACGCATCTCAACGCAAGTACTCGCACAACTAGCGGCTTCATTGACCTCGATGTAAAGCATCTCGTTGCCCGCATCACAGCTCTGTTTGGTGGCTTCAACAGAACTGAAACAACGGAACACTGCGCATCTTGATGCAGTATCTCAAGTGCTCGTCAACTTCTCCTCGACAGTCACACCACACAGGCCGATGCAAGGACTTGTCATATCTATGCCCAGGACACAAGATACTTTATAACTACGGACTGGACTCCTGTATCCGATGCACGCTCCATCGTAGTCGGCCTTTGTGAGTTGGATCCCATCCTACATGACCGGTTAAACGCAATTAGTGCTTCTTCCTTCTCAGAGCTACTTTTCTTCAAAACCTTCAAAATTGCATATTTCTGGTTCTACTTATCTGATTTTTGTTGTTTTTCCTAAAGTTTAATCTACTTTTCAAGATTGGTGCGGGATTCTTCTTGTGTTTTGTTTTCACTTCATTACTGTTTGAAGTGCTGCATAAATAGTGTAATAATATTCTGTGTGCTTATTTTACATGTGCTAGGCAACAGATTGAACCTGTTGAAATAAACCCTTTTTTAATCATAGAAGGGATTTATACAGAATGTTAGCAATAAAAATACACTGGGACAAATTATTGTGTCAAGAATCTAGTTGAAAATCCTGTTATGACATGTGAACGTATATATGCAGCACGGAATCCCTGAGGCACTAGGAACCTAGAGCCTGTGAATTGAAAAAACAGGTCCTATTGGCATAAGAAAGGGCTATATTTCCCCAGTGAGGAACTGTATATCTCTGCAGCCTTACAGCTCAACTAGGTGGGCAATCTATCAAGAAAGTAAGCGATTGGGCCCACTTGTGAAGCCATGGATCCTTTCATTAAGATTTGGGATTAACCCAAGAGATTTGATGCATATGACAATTGAGCCAATTGAACACGAAAAACTCTCACTTTCATTTGGTGTATTTTAACATTGTGTAATCGTGTATGGGAGATATTGTGTGGTCCTTAAGAAGGTGGTCAAAGTCCGTGTTAACCACCAAAACACATGGATAAAATAGATGATGATCTTTTGAACAATCAGGTGTCCCATTCTTCGATTCACACAAATTAGAATGATACAAAGACAGATATAATAGTCTTGTGTGTGATCCCTCTTTTTGAAAAAATCTTTCTATTGTGTATGAATTTTGGTCATTTTTTATGTCATATATTTGTTTTTTAATTGATGATTTCAAGTGATTTGGTTCACTTTTATATAGCTTTTGTACATTTTATTTGTTGCCCTAAATGTAGTGTGTAAAGATTTGAAATTAAAAATCTGAACAATCTGGCACTTTTTGTTGTATTTGACTGATCAGTGTTGGGGTCATTAAAGGAATTATGTCTGAGTCCATTGCGGTGAATGTTTGAACGAATGTTTGTAGAAACCTAGTTGTGGTTGATTGAAGTCCCAAAAGGAGTTTTTTTTGACTTTTTAGTCTTACACAGGTCCCTCTCTATTTACCTTCCTATCAAGAATATTGAGGACAAAAATATCATGAAGGAAGGTTTCTATAGGTAAGCAAAGTTTAACTATATATAACTCCACATATATGTACCTTTACAATACCATATGTCATCAAAGTACGTAGACAAGGAATTAAGAATAGTAAATCTATACTTATCTATTTCCATTTACCTTCTCAATAGTTTGGTCCTTCATATTTTTTACATGAGATTCTATCCAAACAATATTTTTTTCAGATATTCTGTTATTGATCTCATAAAAACATTTTTCTTAGTGCAGTGATTGTGTGTCATATTGGAAACAACACTGGTCTCTCAAATTACTACTGCGTCTCTGACTCCCTGTTTGGGGACTGTTGGCAATGGTGGCTCCTCTGTAATAGCGGAGGAGAATCGCCCCACTGCAGAATAAAAAATGAAACAATGTTATTATCATTTTAGTTTTCACTGGCAGCCAATGCTGCTGAGTCTAGGGCATGCCCAGGCAATCCTTTCTTGACAGCACAGGGACTGGGAGGAGTGGAGGGCACTTGTACGTTTAATGTCAGTTTTGGCCTACCATTTTAGGCCAGCCAAACAGACATACACACTTAGATTTCTCCAACCCAGCTGTATTGTACAGCTTGGTTATGAAATGACACAGGCTCCCAGTCTAGTGAGCACCTAACCAGGCCGCTCAGACCAATCCAGGCACTTATCTCACAGCATGAGAGCAGCTTCTGGATTGGGTGGGGAGTCTGGGAGCCTGTGCTGGCCTAGGGACTTCCGGAAAAGAGGAGCACCGAGGCGGCAGGTAGTGGGAGCTGCAGCTGAAGTAGCAGATGAGTGCTTTTTTTATTATTTGCCCCGCGCTGCCACACCACTGTATGTTGGCACCAGCTGCTGCTGACTGTTAGAAACCCAAAAACACAGACACTACTTCAACTATGTATTGGGCTGTGGAGGGCTACAACCTGTCTTTCACATTCAAGCACTGGTGCATTGAACTAAGTTTACTTGTTGCATCTGTTGTGATGAAAACAAACCTTGTAGTTCTAAACCAGAGCCTTAGTTTACGCAATATCACAACATGCAGATTACCCAAAGGACCCTTCAATAACCCTGATAAACAAACTACCTCAACCTCAAGTGTGCTTCAAGACACATCAAATGGAATTTAGCACTCAATAGGAAGACCTAAGTATTCACCATCTTAGGCCCCTATCTGAGGGCCATTGGGCCACATCCTTGTAAATTGGGTTTGATGACACATTATTGTGGTAAACAATATTGTTCACAAAAATATTGTGTTAAAAAATATTGTTTGCCACAATATTGTGTTCCTATACTAATGAAGATTGCAAAAATATCAACAAAAATTGTAGACATTAATATCATCCAAAAATATCAATTTTGTAATATATATATAGTTTAAAGTAGTAAATTATATAATGTATAAAATTAGTATAATGTACAGTAAATAAATTACATGAATTATTTAACACTATATATAAATATATTTGTATATAAAAACACACATACATATGTGTGGATGTTAAAGAAATAGACTGGATTACACTAGTGTACAGTGGAATGCTAAAGAGTGGAGCTATGTATGGTAGAGTGAAGGGGCACAGAGTGTCGTTCAGTGGAGTAGAGTGTCATAGTGGGGAGGAGTGTGGAGTGGGGTACAGTACACTGTAGAGTGTAGTAAAGTGTAGTAGAGTGGAGTAGTATAGAGTGGAGTAGATTGCAGAGGCATACAGTAGAGTAGAGTGAAGTGGAGTGATGGGAGTAGTGTGTCATAGTGGAATGAAGTAGTGTGTCATTGAAGTGAGTGGAATAAAGTGGGGTGGAGTGGCATACAAGTAGTTGCGTAGTGTATCTTAGAGTGTTGTAGATTGGCATAGAGTAGAGTGTCGTACAGTGGAACAGAGTGGAGTAGAGTCTTGTACAGTGGTGCGTAGGGGCATACAATGTAGTATAGTGTTGTACAGTGGCATAGAATGTAGTAGAGTGTTGTAGAGTGGAGTTGTATAGAGTAGGATAGAGCATTGTAGAGTGAAGCAGCATTGAGCAGAGTGTCCTACAGTAGCACTGAGTGAGGTAAAGTGTTGCACAGTGGAGTCTAGTAAAGAGGCATAGCATAGAGTGAAGTAGAGTGTCATAGAGTTGAGTGCCATGTCGTACAGTACAGTGCCATCGAGTACAGTGGAGTGACACATAGCATAGAGTGGAGTAAAGTGTCATAGAGTGGAGTGGTGTGGCATGTCATATAGTCTAGGAAACTGTCATAGGGAGGAGTGGCATAGAGTATAGTACAGTCTTGTAGAGTAAAGTGATGTTGAGTAAAGTACAGTGTGGCGGAGTGTGGTACAGTGGAGTTCCATAGAATGTTTTAGAGAGGAGTGGCATAGAGTGGAATGTATGGCATAGAGGTGAGTAGTTGAGTACAGTGGAGTAGTGTGTCATAAAGAATCATGGAATAAATTAGGGCAGAGTGGTCTAGAGGGAGTGAATCAGAGTGGAGTAGAGTATGTTAGAGTGGCATACAGTGGACTACAGTGCTCTACAGTGACATACACTGTAATACAGGGTTGTACAGTGGAGTAGCATACAGTGGAGTAATCTTTGGTAGAGTGGAGGGGCATAGAGTGTCAGAGTGGCGTACAGTGGCATAGAATAAACTACTGTGATATACACTGGTATAGACTGGAGGACAGTGTTGTACAGTGGAACAGCATAGAGTTGAGTTGAGTTTGTACATTGGGTGGCAGACTCACACATCTTTTTTTTCTATTTTTTATTGAGCATTTCAAATTAGCATCAACAATGTATGCACATCACACTTGTCAAATGATAGATGAGAAAATAAAGTTCGACCATCCTATTTGAACATGTAACATTCCATTTGGACATGTAACATTCCATTTACAAATATTTCACAGTATTAACTGTAGTGTCCTGCGTGGACAAAAGGAACATGGACACTCGTGGTTCTTGTGGAGGTTCTTTATTTGCGACCTCGCTATATCTCGGGTATCAGCTAACTGCCGTTCCTGGCTCCAACCTTTCCGCCCGCCCTCGTCCTCCCTCGGGCAGGTCCTAGTGCCCCTCATGTGTGGTGCATCATTACATCCCCCCCCCCTGTAAACGAACAAAATAGAAACAACAACAAAAAGACAGTTTCAACTTTACAGTTCTTCAATCAGGCGCAATGGTTTCTTAATGGTCCGCTTGGGGCGTGATTGATGATCAGTACTGCCTCGCTCATGTTCGCCAGTGATTTCCATCAGTGCCTGACTGCAGCGGGGCGGTGTCTCTGGTTCTCTTTTCTCAACTCGCAGTTCAGTCAGTAGTTCCTTGACATTCGGGCTGCACTTCTTGAAATATGTCACATTCCTGGTAACTCGTCTTCCGTCAGTTTCCGCAGTGATCATAGTTTCTTTCTGTTGCACCACTTTCAGTGGAGTTTCGTGATATCTGCAGTCAGTCTTTCGGTGTTGCTCTTGTCGCGCTAACACCCAATCTCCTTCTCGGATCTCAGCGGGAGAGGCATGTCTCCGTTCATCCGCGTAGTCCTTCATTTTCTCTTTCTTCAGCCTGTCTGTGGCTGCAATCTCCTCATGGTCAGAGTCGGGGTATTGATCACTCGCGGGTACACCTATCATTGGTAGTCTAGTGCGCGCGGGCCGTCCTAGCATGAGGGTGGCCGGACACTTGCCCGTGGTGGAGTGGGGTGTGTTTCGATATGCTCTTAGTGCCTCGTTCAGTGCTGTCTGGATGCTCTTTCGAGTGAGTTCCGCCTGTTGTATTGCTTTCTTGATCGTGGACATGAAACGTTCAATCATTCCGTTCGCCTGGGGCCATAGTGGTGTGATCTTCCGGTGTTTAAAGTTGAGGTGTTGGGCAAAGTCAGCGAAGTCATGGCTGTTGAATGGGGGCCCGTTGTCGGATTTCACCACTTCAGGAATGCCCCACACAGCAAAGACTTCCTCTAGTATTGATATGGTGCTGGATGCTTTCGTGGATGTGCATAGTTGTGCAATGGGGAATCTGGAATTTTCATCCATGATGACCAACACATATTGGCCTGACTTGAATGGCCCAAAGAAATCAATGGCAACGTGTTGCCAGACGCCCTCCGGTAGTGGAGACATTTGTAGCGGTGCAGGGGGATCTGGACGGCTCACCAGTTTTTTTTTTGTTTTTTTTTTTGGTTTACAGAACCTTTATTGTTCCATCGAAGAGTACACTGCTATTCAGCCAACAACCCGGAGGCAGGCAGCTAGTTCGCGAGGCGGAACTCCGCCCAAGCATTTGAGGTCGTACATTCGAACAGCAAAACAACATTTTGCAATGAACCAAACAAAACAAAAATAACAGAGAGCCCGAGTCGGAAGGAAGCAAACAATGAATAATCGAAATGTCATAAGCACCTTCACGCCGCGCCCACAGCCCACCCAGACAACGCAATCGACTGACAACCCCCCACAGAAAGCGAGCCCCAAACCCCAGAACACTTATGTCAGGCGGATCACCACGTACAGCGCACCACAGTCAAACTCCAACATCGCCACGTCACCAAAGCCACAGTCAGACCGCCTAGTCATCTGCCAACGCTGACGTTCCAGCCAACCAATCCACCAGTGGCTGCCATATATCTACAGGCCTCGAGCGCTGTGGCAAGTGGTCCCAGTATGAGGACAGTTGCTCCCTACAGTACACCGCCGCTCTTATCCAGGCCGCCACTTTCGGCGGCATCGTCTTCTTCCAGTGTAGCGCTACTTGACGCTTAGCAAGTAATAGCAAAGGGCCACAAGCCTACGTGAGGCCTTAGGCACATTTCTAACGAATCCCAAGTGGGCCACAAGTGGGTCCGGCTCCAGTTCCACCCCCACAATCTGCCCCACGGTATTGAAGACTGCAATCCAGAAGTCGCGTATGGGACCACACACCCATACAAGGTGATAGAACGCGGCCTCCTTCTCACCGCATCTCCAACAGTTCGCATCTGACCGCAGTCCCATCCTACACAGTTGCATGGGCGTACGGTAAGTCCGGTGCAGATAGTTGAAGTGTACCAACCGCAGCCTATAATTAGGGGATAGGTTTTCAAGTTGGGAGCAACAGTACTCCCACTGTTTCTCGGTAATAGAAATCCCCGCTTCATATTCCCACGAGGATCTAGAGTCAGTGTGCGCAACCGGAGCTGTGTTTTGAGTAGCTCTATAAATACGTGTGATCAGTTTGCGCGCGGAGGAATTCGAGAGTACGTCCTCCAGGGCCGCAAGCGTCGGCGGAGCATCTGGAAACATAGGGTACCTGCCCTTGCATGCAGACCGCAGTTGATAGTAGAGAAGAAGCTCCGAGGCCGTCGGTTCCGGCGCCGCCGCCATATCCCGCAATGCAAGGAAGGTATCGTCCGGGTACAAGTCTCCCGCCACCTTCAGGCCGCAGGCCTGCGCCCGCCGCACCACCGCCGCGTCCGTCAATGGCCCCAATAGTGGATTATCCGCAAGGGGCATGCTCGGCGCATATAAATCATCAACGCCCGCACGTTTGGCAATGCTTGACCAGGCCCAGCGTACCATTTCAACAGTATCAATGTCATCCCGGGAGCGTCTGTATCTCTGATACACCGCTGCACGAAGGGGGCAGGGGGCCGCAACGTCCATCTCGATAGCTACGTGCGGCTGGTAGGGGATCGGGTGCTGCCAGAAGTGCAGGTATTGGGCCTGAGCACTGTACGCATATAGCTCCATGTCCGGGGCCGCGAGTCCTCCCTGACGGAAGGGAAGTGTGAGGAGGTTCCAGGCCACTCTGGGCTGCTTACCCGCCCAGACCAGTTCAAGCAAGGCGGAGCGAAGCCGACGGAAGAACGAATTAGTGAGTGGCAGGGGGATGTTTACGAATAAGTAAAGAAACTTAGGAACGACCACCATTTTAGCAATTGCTATGCGGCCCATCAGTGATAGCGGCAGCGCCTTCCAGCGCCTCACCTTACACTCCAGCCACTCCACGGCCACACCAAAATTGGCCAGCCATATTTCCTGCACCGATCGGCTAAAGCGTACGCCCAGGTATTTAATCTCATCAGTGACCCAGTCAATCGGGAATTCCGTAAGGCATTGACTCGTACCGTCCGTCAGCGGGAACATCGCCGACTTCGACCAGTTGATATCGATACCTGTGAGGCCACTGTATCTTGTCACCTCACGCATCAGTGGGTCAAAGTTGTCAGATGGATTCATCATATATATGGTTATGTCGTCGGCGTACATAGACACCAGCAGGCCACGCGATGTGAAGCCGATACTGCGATGAGTGTGATGTTGGCGCAAACGAGCCGCCAGCGGCTCCGTCGCAATGGCGAACAGCAATGGCGACAAGGGGCAGCCCTGCCGAGTCCCTCTGGTTATGGGGATCGGGGCAGACGTCTGACCATTAACCCGCACCCTAGCCGTCGGGTGATTATAGAGTATTCCAATACGCCTGGCAAAGGAGGGGCTGAAACCCATGCGAGTGAATAACGCCCTTAGGAATTTCCACTCTAATGAGTCGAACGCCTCAGTGGCGTCAAGCAATGCGGCCGCGGCTTGCACCTTGGGATCCAAATAATGCAGGAGCCCAAACAGCACTCTTAGATTGTGGGAAGTGGACCTCCCCATTACAAAGCCCGACTGATCGGACAACGCTATCTGTGGCAGCATAAATTTCAGACGGTCAGCGAGTAATTTCGCGTAAATTTTGGCGTCAAGATTAATTAGCGAGAGTGGGCGATATGAGTCCGGGGTAACGGGATTTTTGCCAGGTTTAAGCAGCGTAATGATAAGGGCCTCTCGCAGCGAGGTAGGGAGGATGCCCAACTCCATCGCTTCCTCAAAAACACTGTGCAATCGCGGGACCAGTAGGTCTGCATATTCCTTGTAGAAGGCCGCTGTCAGCCCGTCGGGGCCTGGTGCCTTGCTGAGTGGCATAGCGGCTATCACCGCTCGAATGTCCTCCTGCGTGAAGGGTAGGTCCATATATTGTCGGGCATTATTACTGAACCACGCGAGTGCTATGGTGTCCAGGTAGTCACTAATAATAGTATCATCAGGTGCCACCTTAGAGGTATACAAGACCTTATAGTAATCTGTCATCACTGTCAGTATAGCCGGAGGATCTCGAATCACTTCACCCCCTGGCCCATGTAGCTCAAGAATATGCTCCGACCCACGTGGCCGGCGCAGCATGTTTGCTAGTGTTCGTCCAGCTCGATCACCCTCTCCGTAACGTCTGGCCTGAGAATCTTTGGACAAGAATGCGACCTCCCTCTCCGCCTCCTCTTGATACTTGGTCAGTTTCGTCCTGAAGGCTGCACTCGCCCCACCAGAAGGGGCCGCCATCATCGCAGCTTCAAGCTGGGCAAGTTCAGATTCCAACTTGCTCAGGGTATCTCTTATGGAGCGCAGAACCCCAGTTTTAAGCGCCATACAATGACCCCTGGTTACTGCCTTACAGGCCTCCCAGAGCACGCCAGGTGAATCTACTGAGCCCTCGTTGAGTGCGAAGTATTCCTCCAGTCTTTCCCGCAAAGAATGCTGGAAGACCTGGTCGCGCAGCGCACGGGAGGGGAACCTCCAACTAAACGGCTGAATATACTGCGGCGGCGTGGATAGCGTCAAGCAAACCGGGGCATGATCAGAAAGAGACCACGGCATGTGAGTCACCTCTAACACCGATGAGTGCAAATCTCTGGACAGCAGCCAGAAGTCCAATCTGGACCAGGCCGCACGATGAGCTGTGATACACGTACCGGCGCGGGCCTCAGGGTGCAGTGTCCTCCAGGAGTCCACCAGCCCTGCCTCTTGCATAATATGGCCAAGCGCCTCCGACGCCCTGGGGTGATGTTCCCGAGTTGTGCCCTGCCTATCTTTAGTATCTGACAGTACCACATTATAGTCACCTCCCCACAATATTGCCGCAGGTCCACAGGTCCGCACCCTATGCCACAATTCCTCGTAGAACTCTGGATTATCGTCATTCGGGCCATATACATTCACCAGAATCACTCTCGCGCCGCACAGCGAACCAACCAACAGAACATACCTGCCCCCTGCGTCCCTGATTTCCTCTTGCGTCCTCCAGTGAAGCCCCTTTCTGATAAGTATCGCCACCCCTCTAGAGTAGTTAGAATAGTGAGCGTGGACTACCTCACCCCATCGATTGTGCCTGAGCAGCTGCGCAGCATTGGCCGTCAGGTGCGTCTCTTGCAGAAGGCAAATGTCCGCACCTTTTCTAATTAGGAAGGCCTGTATCAGTCTCACTTTCCGTCTATCATTCATGCCCCGTACATTCCAGGTAATACACTTTATGCTATTCACAGCACCAGACGTGTTAACAAAGTGCGGGCAAGCAGCAGACACACACCAACCCCCCAGTCACCCGGCCAATTCCTGCCAAATCTCGAAGCAAGCATTTCCAACCCAGCGGGTCTCAGCATATGGGGGCGGCCATGCATCAGCAATCTGTAAGCCCGCCGACAAGGTAGGGAACCTCCGCACGGCAACAAGCATTGGAATAAAACTCGATCAGGCCACGGACCTGTTCCTCGTTGCGTCACTCCCTGCAACCCTTCTCTGAAAGACAGCACGCATCCCACCCGGCCATCTGGGCATCCTGCCCGGCAAATGCCAGAACACCTCTTGTTAGGTGACTGTCGACATGGCAGCGTGCCGTGCACAATGTGCGATTCAATAGCAGTTTTCGCCTCCTCCGACCCAGCTCTGAAACTTAACTAGAACTCAACAAAAACCCCCAACCACGACCAAACCCCTACCCCACCCGCTCCAACCCCCCAATCAGGTTGTGCAATGACCTCCCAGGTCCCCCTCCCAACTACGACAACTGTAACTACAGTCCCTAGATGTGAACAATGAATGGGAATCATCCCTTGAGGTACGCAGGTTGGCCACCCACAAGCCCTGTACTCATGACAGGGCGATCGAGCGCGGGCCTAGTGTACCAGCTCAAGGACCCCCCCCCCAATCCCGCAGTCCTGCTTAGCTCCCCTCCAGCATCTGACATTGGTACTCCAGGGAATCAAACATTCTCTATGGCACAGCACGGCGCGGACAGGCAATACCCAGCGACTTAACAAGAAGCATACATGAGCAGTCATTCAACATCACTTAGCCTGTCCCGCTGGTCCGGGTCATCTGCAGGTGCCTGAGACTTTTGGTCCTTTAACAGTTGTTTGGCATATTTCAGAGCCGCCTTCGCATCAACAAAGAAGGACGGTTTACCGGGACCTTGGACCCGGAGTTTAGCAGGGTAGATGAGGGAGTATTTGGTGCCCGCCTGTTGAAAAAGTTTCTTCGCCGGCAAAAATTCCCTTCGAGCGGCCTGAACCTGCATCGTATAGTCCGGATATAGTGCGATGTGGTTGCCCTTGTATTGCACGTCTGTCATGACTCTTGCCATTCGTAAGATCGCGTCCCGGTCCCTATAATTTAAGATTCGTGCAATAATAGGCCGGGGTGGTGCACCTGGCTTAGGCCTGGGCCCCAATGATCTGTGAGCCCTCTCGACCAGGAACATCGAAGACAAACCTGACCCAAACAGATCCTTACACATTTGTTCAACAAAGAGCTCCATGTTGGTTATGTCCGTCGTTTCCGCCACACCCGTGATGCGGACGTTGTTGCGCCTCGAGCGCGCTTCCAAATCCTCATTTTTCTGTTGTATGAGTGTCAGGATCTTATCCATGCCCCGCAGTTGGCCGGCAAGGCCGGTCTGATTTTCCTCCGTGTCGGCCACACGTGTTTCGAGCGATTCCACTCTTCCCTCTTGTTTGTCCATGCGAGACGTGATTCCGTCCATGCGAGCCGCCAGCGCATCCATTTTGCCATCAATGCCATGTAAACTTGTTTTCAGTTCCTGAAACATGGCCTTAATGTCCACATCCTGAGCACCACTCCGGTCCGCTCGAGAAGACTCAGCCTCACGGAGGTCCGGGTCTGGGTCCGGCGGCTTCTGCTTGGACTTGTCGAAGGTGATTTTCGGCTGCCGCGTGTCCGGCTTGCCCATGGCCGCTCACCGGACGCCACCCGGCGCCGGTAGTATGCGTGGGCGGCCGAGCCGCGAACTCCACACACTGCACCAGTCGCCGCCAGTCGCCAATCACCAGCGTCTCGTCGAGGGCAGCAGGGCGGTTAGGCCTCGTTGGTGGGTAAGAGGGCTGGGTCCCCAGTGTCGGGGCACGCACCGAGCACAGAGAAGCGGACCAAGCGGGGAGAGTCACAGCGCAGGCCGTCGGATCAGGCCAACACTAGTGCAGCCGTTCACTGTCCGCATCCCAGTTCAACGCCCCAACATCACGACTCTCCGATCGTCGCCCTGGAACCCTCGACCATAGAACTACGGCTTCAGGGAAGATGGCCGCCACTGCAATTATCCGATCAGGCCCGCCGCTGTTCACCGGCATGCAATCCAGGGGCAGGCGAGAGAAAGGAACAGATCAGAGTCTCAGACCATGAGGTTCGGCAACACGTGCTCCCAGAGCAGGGCCCAGCAGCGCCTGCCGAGCGCAAGCATCAAGGCCTGTCGCACCGTCCCCGGCAGCCAGCTAGTTCCCAGAGCGCCGCAGAGCGCTCGGGCCTCTCCCCTAGATGCACCTCCAGTCCACTTTCGGTGTTCCTCCACACCAGCCGCCGCTGTCCCAGCTTCACTGTTTCAGCCGTAGGGGGTGAACATCCAGCGGGGCGCGCGTCTCCTGGGGCGATCGAACAGCCTCTGCCTCACCCCTCAAACAGGTTTCGGGCCCTCCACACGCAAGGCCCCGGCTCTCGCGATTGTTGTAGGCCGCCGCGTCTCCGTGCTTCCTGCGGGCCGCTCTCCGCCCACACGTTTCCGACGGGGTCAGAACAGCCAGAGCGCAGGGCGGACACCCTGGACTACCGTCTCGGGCGGGGAGGTCCGAGCCCGCACCCCAGTTCAGCAAATAATTGAAGGATTTCTGTGCTCGATCGGCGGAGCTGCGGTTTCAGGCAGCCATTCCGCTCGGCAGCCAAGCCACGCCCCCGGACGGCTCACCAGTTGACATTGTGGGCAGTCCTTCAGTGTTGTTTCCACCCTTTGGTCCAGTGTTGGAAACCAGACTCTTTCGCGGAGTGCTCTTTTCGTTGCTACTATGCCCCGGTGTCCTTCATGTGCTAGGTTTATGACCCATTGTCTTAGTTGTCGTGGGATCACAATTCGCGTGTCCCTTAGGATGAGACCATTGGTCGCTATGGACAGTTCTTCGTGGACGTGCTTGAACGCTGCCATCTCTTGGTACTTTTGTCCCTTTGTTTGCGCCTGTCGCCAGCTGTTCGTTTGTATCCTGCTCTTTACTTCTTGTAGGGTGACGTCAGATTGTGTCGCTTCGCAGATGGCTTCCAGCGGAACTGCAGGGGGTCTAGCCTGATCTACCACAAAGTGAATGTATTCGTCCGCAATCGATTGCTCGCATCGGCTGGTCTTGGTCGGATGTCTGGACATATAGTCGGCAGGGTTTTCAGCTTTTCCGGGCTTGTGTATGATGGTGTACGTGTATTCTTGTAGCCTGAGGCCCCATCTCTCAATCCGTGGTGGCATTTTTGCTCGAGGGTTTCCAAAGATTGTGATCAGAGCCTGATGGTCAGTGACCAGGTGAAGTGTTTTCCGAAGATGAATATGTGGCATTGTTCACACGCCCATACGACAGCCAAACTTTCCTTTTCTGGCTGGGAGTATGCTCTCTCTGTGTCTGTTAGACTCCTGCTGGCAAATGCTACAATGTGCCGTCGGTCCTCCTCTCTGTCATATTGCGCTAAGATGGCTCCTAGCCCCACTGGGCTGGCGTCCACTGTGATTTCTGTCTTCTTTTTTGGATTGAAGTAGGCCAAGTTGTTAGCCGACTCTACCGTTTTCTTGATCTCTCTGAACGCCCCTTCACAATGAGTGGACCACAGGAACGGCTGCCCTTGTTTGGTGAGCGTTCTCAGGGGGTGACTTATTGTGGCGTAGTCTGGTATATATCTGGAGCAGTAGCTGGCCATGCCTAGGAACGAACGTACGTCGCCAACGTCCTCTGGGCTCGGTGTGTCATTGAGCGCTGCTACCTTTTCAGGATCTGGCTTCATGCCATTTCCGGAGAATATGTGTCCAAAAAACTTCAGCGTTGGCTTGAGGAATTCACACTTGTCCTTGTTGAGTGTGAGGTTTGCCTCTGTCAGTGCATGACAAACCCGATCTAGCGCTCTGTCATGTTCTTGAGTGGTTGCTCCGTATACCAGGATGTCATCGCTATAATTTAGTACATGAGGCACATGATGAATTGTTCTTCTAATTGCTTCTTGAAATATTTCTGCTGCTGAGGACACCCCAAAACTGAGTCTTTTGTACCGGAATAACCCTAGGTGCGTTGACAACGTTGTGATGTATCTGGTCCGCTCATGCAGCTCTAATTGATGATATCCTTTGTTGAGGTCTAGTTTTGAAAATATTTTTGCTACGTTGAGTGACGTGATCATGTCGCTGATGTAGGGGCCCGGGTGTCTCTCTCTCTCTATCGCTGTGTTAGGTGCTCTCATGTCCACACACAGGCGGACTTGGCTTGTCTCTCCTTTCTTTGGGACTAATACGACCGGGGAGACCCATGGTGTGGGCCCACCGGTTCTCTCTATAATGTCAGCCTCTAGTAGGTCTTGTAACTCCTTCTCTACTGCTTCTTGCAGGTGAAATGGGATTTTTCGGTGGTGTTGGGCCACCGGTGTGATTTGTTCGTTGATGTGCAGTCTGACTTGGCAGTTTTTCATTTTTCCGAGACCTTGGAAAAGTTTGGGGAACTTTTGAATGACATCTAGTTTGTCATCCACTTTGTATAGTATGTCTATCAGTTTTAGTCTTTCTGCAGTGGGCAGGCTTAACAAACTGTCTGCCTCAGGCCCTTCAATAATGTGAATGTAGGCTTGTATCGTGCGATCGCGATACGATAGATCGGTTGCGAACTTCCCAAGACACGGCAGTGGTTTCTTTGACATCCATGTGTCCACTTGCACATGGGCGTCAACCAGTTTGGGAGGCGGCCTCATTCTTTTATATTCCGCTACAGGTAGGTAGTTTAGTGACGCCCCACTGTCCAGTACGAACTTGGTGTGATGAGAGCCAACTCTGATGTCTAGCCGTGGGTATTCTTTTAGCCGGTCAGGATCAGCCACAAAGTGGATATATTCATTTCGGTCTTGTGGGATGGGTGAGAGGGAGCTGGATTCTCTCGAGGACGACCGTCTAGATTGACAGGTCCGGCAGGAGTGACAGCTGGATTGTGACGACCCTGTGGAGGAGTCTCGTCTATCCTGAACTGCTCTGACCTGGTGACGACTGCCCGAGGGGTGGTGTTGCCGGGGCTGTCTTCGTTGGTCATCCTTGTGTGATGTACCGCACATGCTTTCGAAGTGGTTGCTTCTGCCACATTTCCGACATTGTTGTCCTAGTGCCGGGCATACGTCTGCATGCGGGAAGTCATAGCCGCATCTGTAGCATTTCAATTGTCTTTCCGATCGTTTCTGAGTGTGGCTCGCGCTTCGGCGTGAGTTGCTTGACGAGTGGTATTGTTTCTTGGATCTGGAGGAGCGCACTTGAGGTAAGGACCGTCCAAGCGCTTGTCGAGACTGCATTCTGAATGCCTGTTCACGTTTTTCACTTCTCCTGGCTTCCATCTTCTTTGCGTGTTCATCGGCTTGATCCTCAACTCTTGTCATTTCTTCAATCTCTTCTAGCGGGTAGCTTTCCTTTAGCAGTTTGCGCCTCAGGGGCTCTGATAGGCAGCCTTCTATGATCCTTAGTCGGAGGGCATCTTCGGTGGAGAAATTATCAAACTCACAGTATCTTGCCAAGCGTCTCAGACGTGTGACAAATACACCCATTTGTTCACCTCTTTCCTGTGAAGCTAGGTTGAAGGTGTGTCGCTCATAGTCGACATTCTTTTTGTGCAGGAACTTGCGGTTTAGTGCTTCACAGACTTTATCATATGAGCCAGCGGACTCAATAGGCAGCTCTTTTATGATCTCTCCAACTTCTTTGCCGACCAGATTCTTGAGGGCAATCAGTTTCTGTTCCAGGTCCGTTACCTGAGACCCTTTCATGAAGTCCGTGAAATCTTCTAGCCATTCTTGCCACCGCAGGCCCATGCCCCCGCCCGATTCAAGAGTGAGGGGCTCTGGAGGGCGTAGGAACGAGACTCCCAGCACACCCATGGGAGCCGGAGCGGACTCCGTCATCTCGTGGTTTATTGCGCTTGTCTGTGCTTGTTTATAATGTTTGTTGCACTCGCCAGTGCTTGTTTGCTATGTTCGTTGCACAAGCCAGTGCTCGTTTGCTATGTTGGTTGCACTCGCCAGTGCTTGTTTACAATGTTCGTTGCGCTTGTCTGTGCTTGTTTATCATGTTCATTGCACTCGCCAGTGCTTGTTTGCTATGTTTGTTGCACTCGCCAGTGCTTGATTGCTATTTCAGGTTCTCTGCCTGACTTCAAAATGGCCGCCGAATATCCCTAACAGGGGATTGGATAACACTGCCTGACTTCAAAATGGCCGCCGCGAGAGTCTCGTGTGTAACGAGATTTGGCCTTTTCTTCACCGGGAACTAGATTATTTATTCATGCTCTCTCTCACTCACCGCTTGTCAATTTCAGTCGGCACTTTCTCCGGCCAGTCACCAGGTGAGGCAGCTCTTTCTTCAGTTCCCCTTTTTTTTTTTTTTTTTTCGAATGAAGTCACCGCCGGGGTAGGCTCCCGGCGAGTAGGCAGGCTCTAGCCCTCAGTACATGCCACATGCACACGCGTTGTGGCGGGGTGAGCTCCGGGCAGTGTGGCACACTCCCGGATGGCTGGGGTGGGCTCCCAGCGCGCGAGGACGCTCGCGCCGTTGCTCACTTGCCACGCGGTTTCCGGCCCCACGCAGCTAGGTGCTTCCCTTTCCCAGGGGCCACACCGAGTTAGCCTTCCCTCGCGTGTTGGGTCTGTCACCTTCGTCGCCAGATGTAGTGTCCTGCGTGGACAAAAGGAACATGGACACTCGTGGTTCTTGTGGAGGTTCTTTATTTGCGACCTCGCTATATCTCGGGTATCGGCTAACTGCCTGTCCTGGCCCCCGGCTCCTCCCTTTCCGCCCGCCCTCATCCTCCCTCGGGCAGGTCCTAGTGCCCCTCATGTGGGGTGCATCATTACATTAACTATGCGTCAGCCGGATGGCACTAGTCATTGGGATACTCTAGGCATTAGATAGCGCAGAGACATGTATAAAGTGATGGGAATGCTGAGCTGTATTTCATTCCGCTCTAAGGATGACAGCTAGGCCTGGAAAGGGGCCCAGAAGATTTTGGGATGTGAGATCAGGGGTTGCATCTGTGCATAATCCTCCCCTACCTTCTTGCAATGACACATACTCTCCAGCCATCCTGAAGCTGTGGGGGGGCAAGCACTACCCCATCGCAGTGCTACCTCTCTTTTAGCCAGTAGCAGCGCCATGGACACCAACCTATGGGTGCTGCGTGGCACCTTGAGGGTATATCCCAATAATGCCATTAGTGGATAAGGTGCAAGCCCTGCACCCGTCATAGCTGAGATCCGTTTGAACACCGTCACCCAGTAAGCATGTACTACAGAGCCGGTCCAGGCGAGGTGAGCGAAGTCAGCTCCCGCATCTTGTCACTTAGCACAGGCATCAGATCTGCTATAGTCAAACTTAGCATTATCGGATGGGGATATATAATATCGATGTAAAAATGTAAAGTGTAACAATTTGTGGCGTTGACAGATAGAAATGTGCTGCATCTGTGTGCAGCAGTATGCCCACATTTCGTCATTGATTTTCACCCAGAGTTATGTCGCTCAAACCTTACGCACTCTATTGGTAGTGTCGGGTTTTAGTTCAAGAACGGATCTATATAGTCTAATAATCGTGCGTCATCCCTCGGTAGTTGAGATTGCCAGTGGGGCAAAATCGTCAGGAGGGAGTGGATAGGAAGAGTGGAGCAATCGTAACTTGTTGCGCAGTCCCCTGAAAATAAATGAGTCCATATATGGAATATCCCTATCCCATGATCCCTCCAAAACGGGAGTAACATGCCCATCAGGGAACAAGTCCCCCATAGTGTGTTGGTCATACCTATGAAGGGTGCCTTGGATTAGTTTCTCCCTAGCGAGAGGGAGCCAAGGGTTGTCATGCAGGAGGATGGTGTTGGAATAGAGGGAGCCACCTCCCGATGTGCCTCGCATAAGGCACCATGCCCAACAGGTAAAGGACACCGTTTGTATGTCCATATCGTCGAGTGGGATTCCCTTGGGTAGAATCTGGGTGTGCCTGATTTTTTCAAGAACCACTCTTTCAGGGAGTCAATCGGTTATTTGAGTGTCAGGATGGTGCGAACGGTATGTGTAACGGCATTGAGCTGCTAGATAATATAAATGTAGGTCAGGGACATATAGGCCCCCGCGCTCATAAGGGAGTGTAAGTGTATCGCAACGAATACGGGGACAGGTTCCCACCCATATTGATCGCAAAAGGGTTCCTCTTAGTGTGTTGAAAAAGTACTGTGTTAAGGGAATAGGGATGTTAGTGGCGAGCTATAGAAAGCGAGGCAGGACGACCATTTTTATAATTGCAACCTGCCCAGCTATTGACAAAGGGAGTTTTATCCAATGCTCCACCTGTGCATTGAGATCTGACAGAGCTGACCGGTTATTTTGTTGTAGTACCTGCTCCTTTTCTCTATGGATGTGGATGCCCGAGTATTTAGTTCCATCAGGTGCCCATTTAAAGGGGAGCTCAGCCGGGGGAGGAGCCGTCGCGTCCGTTAACGGGAACAGCTTTGATTTGACCCAATTTATATGGAGGCCTGAGAAGACACTAAATTTGACTATCTCCTGCTTAAGAAAGGGGAGATTGAGGTGAGGGTTGCAGATGAACAGTAAAATGCCATCTGCATACAGTGATATTAGTAAAGGCCCATGGGTGAGTTGGAACCCGCGATGCAAGTGGTGCTCCTGCATCACCTGGACCAGAGGATCCATTGCCATTATAAATAAAAGGGGGGATAATGAGCACCCTTGCCGAGTACAATGCAGAATCAGGAACGCATCTGATATAGCACCGTTCACTCTAATGCGGGCCGTTGGATTGGAATATAGTAGCATAATTAGTGATATGAACTGGGGGTAAAGCCTAGTTTGCCTAGCAGAGCCCGGAGAAAAGGCCACTCGAGGGAGTCGAAGGCGTCTCTGCATTGAGAAATGCCACTACAGTGGGCATGGCGGTAGAAATTTTATCAAGTGTGGCAAAAGCAGTATGGAGATTCAAGGAGGTGGAGTGGTGTGGAATGAACCCACACTGTGCCGAGGAGACGAGCTGCTCCATTAGCAAGGCTAATCGGGTTGTTAGCACCTTGGCCAAAATGTTATTATTTAACAGAGATAGTGGGCGATGTGACACACAATTACCAGGATCTTTACCGGGTTTCAGCAGCAAGGTGAGGACTGCCTCTCGGGGCATGGGGGGTAAAGTGCTAACCTGCATGGCCTCATTGTATAATGCCAACAATCTTGGTGCAAGTTGTTGCTTATACAATATGCTTATAAAATGCCCACCTGTTATTCCGTCGAGCCCAGGCGCATTTGAGCCATCTAGAGTGCCAATCGCTTGGGTCACCTCCTCTAGGGTGAGTGGCTCAGTGAGGAATTGTCTCTGACCATCCTCAAGCCATACCATGGCAGCATCTGCTAGGTATGCTGATAGTGTCGCAGGGTATTTAGTTAGTTACCTGAGAAGGGTACAATTTTTGGTAGTAAGTACAGAGCGTGGCCATGATATGTTCTGTGCCCGTAATGGCCCCTCCATTCTCTGCTTGGAGTTCTGCGACATAATTAACCGATCTGTTGGGGTGTAGAATGCGAGTAAGGGTGCAGCCAGGTCGCTTGCCCTCACAATAGTGACAAGCTTGGGAGTGTTTACTCTGGTATGCGGTTTCCCGTTCTGCCAACTTGTGATATTCGGCCAGTAGTTCTGCCCATCGAGTCAGTCAAGACGCTTGATCAGTCTCCTCGCTATGCTCCAGCTCCTGCAGTTTTGTTTCAATCCAGCTTAATTGCGTGCGGATATCTCTGAGAATACCCACTTGCTTGGAGATACATATCCCTCTGCTGAAGGCCTTAAAATCCTCCCACAAGGTCGCTTGTGAGGGCACAGTTCCTGCATTGTGCTAAAAATATCAAAGAATGGACCTATGAATCTCACTGCGTAACACTTGGTCCCAGGAGAATCGCTATTGAAACACCATCTGAACTCGAGGCCACTTCTATATGTAATCTGAAGTTTCAATAATACTGGATTGTGATCTGAGAGCGTTCTAGGGAGCACTGTTACCTCGGATATCCACTAGTGAGATGTGGCCGACAATAGCCAATAGCCTGATCGAGTCCAGACCGAATGGGGCGCTGAACAGAAGGTGGATCTGGATTGCGTAGGGTGATGGGTACGCTATGCATCATGCAACATATAAGTCTCGGGACCTAGGTTTGTCAAACGGGAGCGTGCTAGCGGATTGAGTGTGCAAACAAAGTGGTAAATTAAGATCCTCACCAATAATAAAATGGTACACCAACAAATCTGTCCTGGCGGGAAAAGAAGTTTAAAAAAAATCAGGGTTGTCAGTGTTAGGGTCATATATATTGACTAATAATGTACTTTTATCTCCCAGCGTTCAATGTACTAGCAGATATCGGCCTGCCATGTCTGAGTAGTGGGAGTGATAAAGTAAAAAAGGTACAGTTTTAAGAAGTAAGATACAGGTACCACGCGAGTAGGAACTGTAACATGAGAAATATCGATGTGTGCCCCAGTTCCTAGCAAACGTATGGTCAGCACATGGGGAGAAATAGGTCTCCTGAAGAAAAACAATTTTATCGGAATATCTATTAAGATATGTCAGTACCTGTTTCCCTGTTAATACCCTGTAGATTCCAGGCAACTACACCTAGGTCGATGGACGTGACCATGTTGGGGAGTTAGTATGAAGTGATCATACATCGGACCAAGGGCCTTGTGCCATACAACAGTGTAGGTGGTGAATGCTAAGATGCGATGTGCAACAACAAAAAACATTTCAACTCTAGTAAAAGAGTCCCACAGTAGAGTACCATCCCCCACCCACATTAGATCCAACATTAACTTGTGAATCCCATTTAGTCCCTCAAGAAAGAAAGAAAAACATAAACCACAACAATCTAAAATGGTGTTCACCATGGGGGCAACTCGGTCTCCGGCGGGCCCTACAAAATAAAGAGTCAAAGCTGGAATGCGGTGCTTGCCACCATGAATTCGGATACACAAGCGAGCAGATATTCAATATGAGTCATTTGCTGATGTATATACAAGCAAGGAGGCAAGGGTATCAGACATCAGACCCAGCAGCCCTGGAAAATACTTTATTTGATTAAAAAAAAATGTAATCATAAAAGCAGAACATACACGCCACATATATACCCCCCAAAAAAAAAGATTATAAAAATGGCCAAGAATTATATGAAAGTTCAAATTTTTTAAAAATATATAGCGGCTTAACGTTAATGATGTGACAAAGAAATAAGTGTTACTGTCAGAGACTAAGATGGGAGCCCGGGGTTATAAGGAAACCCAGAGAATGTAAACATTTCATTAAAACAGTCATCAAATAGCAGTGTCGATAAAAATCATCGAAGTCACATACCCTGATACTGCAGGTGTTGAGAGCACAGGAGAGACCAGAATGAAGTCTTGTAGGTCTACAGTTTTGTTTTAGACACCTGTGACTCTATTTAGAATTGTTACCAGGCCTGCAATTTGCTGATTAAATTTACAATATACATGATAAATATAAATAGTAAAACTTATGTTTAAAACTGTATTCTCTGGGTTCAAGGCCGCAATGATTGCCTGCCTGCAGGACCGAGCTCCCAGTCTATTCCATTCTGGCCTCAATTTTAGTCTACGCTGAGTCAGGAGAGCGGGGCAGTGGCATGTAACATGCTCCATAGATTCCACCGAGGCCCCACAACCCCTGCACTGTTGATTATTTGACGAGCAACGCCAGATAGGTAAATGTTTCAGCAAGTGCCATTCCCCCAGTCTAAGTGCCATAAATCGCAATTTTAAATACAAAGAGTATGTGCAGGGCAGATATGATGACGGTGATGCTAACTGATAAGAGTTAATGACTGCCCATGCATGCTTGCATTTGGCAAAAGAGGCTTTGTCGATGGTGTGGGACAGAATGCGAGTACGCTTCTTAATGCTCGTTTTAAAAGCTGTTTGACTGGGGTTTAGGTTCCAGAGATCACCTGCTGAAAATTGCTGAAGACATTCATTGAAGAATTTACTATAGGACCCACTTGGATTATTAGTGCCAATATCAAACCACAGCAAAGACTCAAGGGAACCGGCTTCAGCCCGCCTTAGCTTATGACACAGATTTAAGTAGGCACCTACGCTGGAAATTTCATAATTTTGGAGGCCCAGTTCTAATCTAATCTGTGCAGCGGAAGCAGATTTCGGCATGTGAAAAACACTTTTAGAGATCTTAGTCACGTGTTGATTTAATGTTGTGCTGATTTTACCCCTGAAAATTTCAAGACCATATGACAACGTGGGGCCGACTTTAGCTTTCATAACTTCCATCATTGGGGCCAAACTCGGACCCATCAGTTTTTTTGAGAGTTTTGAAAAGTTCAATCGGAGAGCTGTGGCTTTCAATGAAATGTCACTTCGATGCTTGGCGAAGGTGCCCCTAGAGTCAAAGTTAACCCCCAAGTATTTATAGGATTTTCCTACGACAAGACTTGAATTGTTGTATGACCAGCCACCACCTCCATTACGTTTTCTACCGAATATAACCACTTGTGTTTTCTTTAAGTTAACCTCTAGGTTATTCTTAACGGTATAACTATGTAGTTTGTTTAACAATCGTTGCAGCCCTACTCGGGTAAGGCTGAAGAGGACAAGATCATCAGCATACAGAAGGTTACTCAACTGCACCCCGCCGATCTTGGGGGATGACTATTTGTCTCGTCCAGATCAGCTGAGAGGTCGGCAATAAACAGGTTGAAAAGCAATGGGGCTAGCACACACCCCTGTTTCACTCCTCGTGTTGTTAAAAGTTTTCGAGACAGATGTGTGCCAGTGCCAAGCTTAACTTGAATCCAGGTGCTGGAATATAGTTGAACAATAGACTCCAGTAGTTTGACCGGGATTCCCCATTTCATTAACTTTGCCCAAAGTGCCTCCCTAGGGACCCGGTCAAAGGCAGCTTTAAAACCAACAAAACAACAGAAAGGCAGCTTTGATGAAATAAGCGATTTGTCGATAAGCACTGATAATGCCAATAAATTAGACGAAGTACCTGAATTTACAGTAAAGCCCGTTTGGTTTTTTGGAATCAAGCCTTTTTGGTTCGCCCAGGCACTCAATTCTTCAAGTAAAATGCTCGCGAAGAACTTTGCCTCATTGTCCAGTAAGGCTATCAACTTATAGTTGTTAGGGGACGAATGGGCGCTGGACTTATATATTGGGTGAATTACTGCCCCTCGCCATGAGTCTGGTATAGTTGAACAGCTCAGCACAGATCTAAAGAGGGTTGATAATTGTTGTGCCCAATAAGGAACATTTGCTTTGAACAGGGCCTGTGGCAGGCCATTTGGGCCTGGTGCTCCATCCGCTTTCGCTTTTGATAATATTTTGACCAGCCTTGCTTGAGTAACGGAAATCAACTCACATTGGGGCTGCGTCAGCTCTTGGGGATTATCCTGGTTCTCCAAAGACCCATCTTTAGACGTAAAGGAGGTGTTTGTTACTAAAAAGTCTGCACCTTCATTGGCCTTAAAGTGGTCGGACAGGAATGTAACCCATTATGCCTCAGCTATGTTTGCACTCCCCTGTCTGGTTGTTCCGTTGAGTTGTTTTTTAAGTAATGCCCAAAATTACTGTTTTTGCTTTTCCAAAGAAGTTTACCCCAAAATTGATCAAGACCCAGCAGCCAACCACCCCCCCATTATCATTTCGAGATGTGGTGTGCGGGCTCCTGTGACCCCGTGTCCCATTAGCATCCGGGGGTGCATGGTCATTCTATGGAGATCCAGCATGGATAGTTTTGTAGTAGGCCTTGGCGTCTAAAGGGGTATTTCCACCGAGCTTCCTGTACTATTGGGGTGAAATCAGGGAAGATGGGGATATTCGAACCTTGGTATTGAAGGGGAACCTTTTCCTGGGCCAACCACAGCGCTGTGTCTCTGACCCTATAATTGAGCAGACAGGCTATAAGAAATCGTGGTGGAGCGCCTTTCGGAGGTCAGGGGCCAAATGAGTAGTGTGCACGTTGGATTGCAGAAGTATCGGAGAAGCTAGGGCGGTCAAAGAGGGCCAGTAGCAATTGTTCAACAAAGTTCTCAGGACGACCCATGTTGTTATTTTCTACAATTCCCGAGATATGAATGTTATTCCTACGAGATCTGGCATCGCGGTCGACGTTCTTGATTGCCACTTGTTTTAAAAGGCACTCCATTTTATCTATGCACTTCTGTGTTGTCACAGAGTTATCCTCCAGGCTGGAGATCCTTTCTTCAGCGCCGTCAAATCGGGCTCACTGTCTGTCCATCCGCTTGCACAGACTGTCCATGTGGCAAGTTAGTGTATCGAAGCATGCCTCCATGGCTCTGAAGCCCGCCTTGAGTTTGACCATCACAGCCGAGATGTCACATGGGGGGGCTGCGGCACCACCTCGTCCCGAGGGTTCTTCTGAATCTGACTGGTAGCCGTGGTGACCAGCGCGGTCCGAATGACTCATGCCATGTCTTCAGTAAGCGAACACCGCAGGTACAGGGGGAGGGCGTGCACTCAGCATCTTCAATCCTCCCCCACAGCTAGGCCTGCCCCACAATTATTGTACAGGCTTTAGTCAACATCGTGGAGTTTCTGGACGTGCGGGGAGCTACCACCCAGGGTGGGTTCCCCTATTACGGGGGAATCTCCAAAATCTAGCAAGGCTGGTTGCATGAAGTGTCACATGTGGGGCCCCCAGCATTGTGTCTATGTGCGTAGAGATGTCCGTGGGTCACAAGTGTGTCAGTAGGCAGGGATCCTATCTCCAGCTCCCTAATTCTGGGTGTAAGCAGGCAGTGCGGCAGATCAGCTCCCAGAATCTGCTCACATAAGACCAGAGGATCAATATGCAAACAGTTTGGAGTCCGGGCCAGTGGGGGGTAATGTACTCAGCACTCCTTGTCTCTTCGTAGCCCCATACCGGCCGGTGTCCAGACGATGGTCTATATCTTAAGCACCACCTGCTATGGAGCAGAAGATTTAGGCTACTGTCTCTGGGGGGCTGCCAAGTAGACGAGTGAGCGCAGCACCTCCCTTTTGCACAGCTCCACATGTGCCAGGAGTTCGGCTTGGTTAAACAAGGTCAAAGCTCACAGACTGGACTTACCATTCTTCAGCCGCAGCAGCCTCCCATGAGCGTTGTAGCAGGGCATGTGCTGGGCTCCAGCCATGCGGTGCAGGCAGCCGCCAAGGGGAGGCGCAGCCTGTGGCACTCAGACAGCCGCCCAGGCCGCACTTCACCGCCCATTGCCTCACAGCTCCGGGATCAGGAGCAGGGTCGCGGGCCAAGTCTGAAGGAGCCAACCGCTCCATAGCCCACACATGGAGGAGGAGGGAGGGGGCGTGTCACCAACAAACAAGATTGAGCGATCTCGGCCTGTTGCAGCAGGGCCTCCGAGGCAATGTCAGCGGCACCGCAACACTCCTGATTCCCCTCAGCTTCAGGTAACAGTGGTGTGTGAGGGCATCGCCCCCGAGTCTCCTCGAGCCACAACACCCCCAGTTTGCAGTGGGGACACCAGCGTTAGTATAACGCAGTGGCAAGCAGCATATCCGAGACCGCCGGATCCTGAGCCTCACTAAGTTGCAACCATCATGTTGGTGGTCTTTGCCACGTCTCCAGAGTCACACATCCATAAGGCCACTCAAATGAACAGCATGATAACCCGGGTTGGTGAATATATGGCTTTAGCAGTTTCAGACTCCATGTACCACTACAGCAGCGATGACAGCTCTCATGGGATGTACCACAAATTCAGCAGCACCTGGACAAGCACCTCAGGCACCCTGTAAGAGTGCTGGATAGCACACTGTTGGCTGCCTTGTAGTTTCTTGATGTGATTTCACACATTGATCGCGCAGGGAAACAGATGAGATCACACAACTTTAGAAAGTACAGGCTTGGCTCCCAGTGTCATTCGGCCTCTTTTGGACACTCCACAGCTGGGAACATAGCTGGTCTTCTCCTCCTGGACAGCCTCTCCTCCAGTATGGCTAGGCATAGGCTCTCTCCTTCCCTCCCTGAGCAGTCATACAGTCTTCTTGGTGCTAGGCAGAACCACAGCTTCTCCAGCTATTCTTAAAGACTTTGGGTGATATACACTCACCTCTGCTGGTAGCTGGTAGCTGACATGCAGATAGCAGCCCTGCATCACAGTACTTCTGTGAGTACCCTGCAAAATATTCTCTTTCATGTTCAAGAGGAACTGCAAACAACCATTATACTAATTTTCCAGACAGGACGTCGATGTACTACCTAAGGTCCTGGCACTGGTTTGAGGTGTTCCTTTTTTTAGGTCTTCTTTGGCTGTAGCGCAGGCAAAAATGCAGATACCACATGGTCAAGCCGTTCTTAAAGGTAATATCTCTCACAACACGTAGTTATGATCATCCATCATCCTCTTTTCTGACATAGCAATAAGGACATACAAAATGGCAGGCCGTGCCTTGCAATATCCTAACCTTTAACAATAGAATCTCCGGGCAGACTTCTTCTTCCCTACTAACTATCAAATAGTAGTGTCCGGGAAAAGCAACCTCTTGCTAAAAGGTTCTCATAAAATGTCCAAGGGTATCTCAGTCTCCATCATCCCACGTGCCATTGTGTGGGTCTGCACCCATCAGCCTCAGGAATGTAGGCAATACACTCAAGCAAGTTAAATTTTGCCCCAAACTTTTCTGTGAACTCCCCTTCCGTTACTCTGTGCCCTATAACCTGGAAGTACAACTAACTAGTTGCCATGAATAAGTACCCAATTAGATACATGTTCTATACAGGTATTGAATACTGGTCTGCAGCTGAAAGATGAGTGCAGATTGAAGAGAGAAGAAGGGATTATTGCCCCAGGTTTCTGGAAAAACATGGCCCACATGACAGGTCAGGAAAACAATGCCTCACCAGCTTACTTCATATCCAAAACACCCGTTTCATTTCACCTTCCTCCATACATTCTCAAACATAAAAGTTGTGTCATGCAATAATTTATATGCTGTGTTCAGAAAATGTAATTTCCATTAATGTTATACATTTAACATGTCATACACTACATTTTTCCTTTATCATTTACAGACATTTTCTTGACAAGACTCTGATAAATCGAATGAAATACAATTTAAATTGAAATTGTGTGAAATATGTTTCCACCTTATGCACCCACAGTTGCCACGTGTACCCATGTCATTGTTTTTACTTAGAAAAACAAATTATTCCAGGGGCCATATTATACAAAGTGCCCTGGGGGAGCAACGTGTGTTTGCGCCAGGGCACTTTTGTATTACAGAATGGGCAGCAGACAAGTGTGCAGCCCCTTCTGTACTACAGATAGCGCTGGTGCACATATAGCGCCAGCGCTATCATCAGAGGGTGTTCTCTCATTTGCAATTTTGCGGGCATCCCCAAAGGGGAGGAAGGGTCCAACCCTGTGCTATTTTGTGAAACATGGTTGGCGTAAGCAGGGGTGCCCATGAAACGATAAGCTGAATATCTTGTGGAAAATGCAAAAAGAACAATTGATGTACAGAATGCAGAACAATGTCATACATTCACCCTAGTACATAGATCTGGGCCTAAATCTATCGGTTTTTTGCTCCTCACGCCATTCCAGTTTGAACCCAGCCATATGCAAACCAGTCTTCACCCTGCGCCCAATGGGAACAGTCCAGCCAAACTTGCCAGGCCAGGTCCTCCCTGGACTGCAAACAAGCATTCTAGAACCAGTTTCGGGATTTCACCCCTCATCAGACAGTATAGCTTGACTCCAGTGGCATGGAGAGCACGGGACACACCTCTGGGCATACCCGTCCCACTCGGGGTGACAAATGCAAAAATAAAAATTGATGGACAGAGTGCAGAACAATGTCATACATTCACCCCAGTACAGAGATCTGGGCCTTGTGGAGCACCCCCATTGAGTGCCAGCGCGGCGACTGCCACCATGAGCTGCTCTCAGGCCAGTGGTGGCCAGTCTTAAGAACTACAGGGATAAAAAGGCCATTCCAGGAGCAGTAGGACCACGGAGCCAATACTCTATGACAATGTGTGTATATTCTTATTCCCAGATTACACTCTGGCCATCTAGTGACGTAGGGCCTCATTCCTGGGTGTAAAGAAAAGCTTGAGACAGGCAGGACTGACTTACTCGCTACCCTCCCCAGCAAAATTGAAGATAATGGTGAACAACACCAGCTATTTCTTCACTGAGACAGCCGATGCCTGGGACTGGGTGAGCAGATTCGTATTTTTCTGACTATCACTAAACCGCAATGGGTCAGTTTTAAATTATTTTTTTTTTTTAATTGAAATAAACCAAAAGATTGTGTGAACACAGCTGTTTGCCTACAACCCGGAGGCTGGCAGCATGCAGTACGTAAAGAACCTGTCAACCGGACACAGCTTTTATGCCTACAACCCCACGGGCCGGCAGCGATTGTGAGTATTGTAAGGGCATCGCCCTCCTGTTCCATTGACCGCACTATTACAGCTTATGTCATACATATACGCTGATAAATCATAACAAATAACAACCTTTCCCTCCTCCCCCTACCCCACCTGCCTTGCCCAAGTTTTGATGGTGCCACCCTATGCAGCATGTGATTCATGTAACTGCCATGTCCCAGCTGGCCCTCTCCTCCTCTCCACGACCCTTGTCCCCAATTACTCTGTTCTCTACGACCCCACACTCGAGATTCAGGCCCTAGTGCGTCCATGCCGACTCCAAGTACACGTCACGACTTACAGCTCTTCCCTGCTTAGTTCCTTAAAAGGTCTGACCCCCCCTGCACCCAGCCATGCCTCAAATGGTTTCCAAATGTCTACAGGCCTGGATCTACTTGGCATTAGCTCCCAGTAGTTGGTAAGTTGGTCTTTACAGTATATTACCGTGCTAACCCATGCAGCAAAGCAGGAGGCTGCTGCTTCTTCCAGTGAATTGCCACCTGCCTCTTTGCCAGCAGCAGCAGCATGGCCGCAAGCCTCCGAGAGCTTCTCGGAACCTCCGATACAAAGCCCAGAAGTGCTGTCAGTGGGGTGGCCCGGATCTGGTTATTGGTAATGCGTCTGATATACTCTATAACATCCTCCCAGAAGCCCATTATCGGACCGCACTCCCACGCCAAGTGTGAGAACGTAGCATCTGGGGCCCCACATCTCCAGCATCGTGCGTCTGGGTGAATACCCATGCGATGTAGTTGAGGGGGCGTACGATACAGCCTGTGAAGGAAATTAAAGTGGATTAACCTCAGTCGGTAATTGGGGGATAGCTCCTCCAACTGTGAGCAGCAGTAATGCCATTGCTTATCTGTGATACCTTGGTTTAGGTCCTTCTCCCACTCTGCCCTGGACGTACACTCGACAACGGGCGATTCTTTTTGCGTTATAGTATAAATGCGCGTGATCAGTCTACGAGGAGACGGAGATTTTTGAGCGCGGGTAATGCAGGAGGTGCCTGCGGTTAAGACTCGTATCTAGCACGGCAAGCCGCTCTCAGTTGGTAGTACAGAAGCGTGTCCGACGCCGTGGGTGTGCGTGAGCCACACATCTGTTGTATGGTTAAAAACGAGTCACTCGGAAACCGATCACCCCCTTTTTCCAACGCATGCGCCTTGGCGCGTGCTGCAATAGTTTTGTCCATTAATGGAGTGAATAATGGGTTACCATCCACTGGCATGGATAGAGCATAAAGTTCCCCGAGATGTGCCCTTTTTGCAATCCCTCTCCAAGCCCACCTCATAGTTTCCACCGTGTTTATTTCCATGTGGGGTCTCTTGTAGGGCTGATAGAATGCCGCGTTCAGCGGGATGGGAGCCACTCTATCAATTTCGACCGCCACATGAGGTTGAAAGGGTGTTGGGTGTTGCCAGAAATGTAAGTATTGCGCCTGAGCGCTATAGGCATACAGCTCAAAGTCTGGAGCCCCCAATCCTCCCTGAGTGAATGGTAATGTCAGCAGCTTCCAAGAAGCTCTCGGCTGTCTACCCGCCCACACCAAATCTAGGATGTGGGATCTAAGTTTCCTGAAGAAATGTGTATTTAGCGGCATTGGTATGTTTACAAATAGGTATAGAAGCTTCGGCAGAATCACCATTTTAACAATGGCAATCCGACCCATCAATGACAACGGTAATTATCTCCATTTCTTTATTTTGCATTCTATCCAGTCCATTACTGTGCCGTAGTTGGACAGCCAGATTTCATGCAGCGATCTGCTCACCTGTATCCCCAGATATTTGACTTCTCCAACTGCCCACTGTATAGGGAATTCCGTGTCAACCTGAATGGTTGACACGGAAATATCATGGATTTAGACCAGTTTACCTGAATGCCCGTAAGCCCACCATACCGAACTATCTCTCGCATTACCGCAGCGAAGTTATCTTTAGGGTTTGTTAGGTATATTTTCATATCATCCGCATACATTGAGATTAACAGCCCTCTAGTGGAAAACCCTATGCTCCTATGAGTATGGTGTTGGTGAAGACGGGCCGCCAGTGGCTCCGTTGCGATGGCGAACAGCAGCGGCGACAGCGAACAACCCTGTCTTGTTCCTCTCGTAATGGCAAAAGATTCCGACACGTGCCCGTTTATCCTAACCCGTGCCACTGGCCCCGAGTAAAGCAACTGGATCTGTTTTAGGAATAATGGACTAAACCCCATACGGGACAGCAGAACAAATAGGAACCTCCACTCCAAAGAATCAAATGCCTTCGTGGCATCCAGCAGCGCCGCAATCGTCTGCACGTGGGGGGCCAAATAGTGCAAAACGCCGAACAGCGTTCTCAGGTTATGGGCAGTCGAGCGACCAGGTATAAAACCGGACTGATCCGGCAGCGCTATCTGCGGCAGCAAGGGTTGCAGTCTGTTAGCAATTAATTTTGCATAAATCTTAGTGTCTAGATTTATTAAAGAAAGTGGACAGTATGAATCAGGTGCCACAGGGTCCTTATCGGGTTTCAACAGAACCACTATAGTGGCCTCTCGTAATGTGGGAGGAAGGATACCTGTCTCCATTGCATCCAGGTATACCTGCAGCAGTCTCGGGGCCAGCATTCCTTGTAAAGGGCCGGAGTAAATCCGTCCGCCCCAAGAGCCTACCCCGCCGGCACACCGCTTATTACCTGTCTAATGTTTTTCACCGTAATGGGAAGCTTCATATATTGTCGAGCTCTGTCATTAAACCATGCCAGCGCCATAGTGTCCAAATAGTCCACTATGTCGGACTGCGAGGGATTGGTTTTGGAAGTATAAAGTGTTTCATAAAGTCGGGACATTGTGTTCAAGATTTCTGGCGGTGATCTAACCAACTCTCAAATCTCTGTGCGCACTTCAGTTATATAGTCCGCCCCTCTAGGTGGCCTGAGCAGTCCCGCTAGCGTACGCCCGGCCCTGTCCCCCTCTCCGTATCGCCATGCCCGAGCATGCTTGTGCAAGTAAACTGTCTCCCTCTCCTCTTCTGCTTGAAATTCGGACAGTTTAGATCTGATCTGTGCCCCAATGGCAGGGGATGGGGAATGCGCCCATGCTCGTTCCAGCGCTCCAATCTCAAATTCTAGCCTCTGTAACGTAGTACGTATATCTCGGAGGACTCCTGCTTTTAGGGCTATACATTCACCTCGAATCACCGCTTTAAAGGCTTCCCATAACACACCCGGGGACTCCACCGATCCTTCATTAAGTGTAAAATAACTTTCTATTTTCCCCCGCAATTCTTCCCTAAAGACTTGATCCAACAGTGCCCCTGAGGGGAACCTCCAGCTGAATGGAGTTATATACGGACCTGGGACTTGAAGTGTCAGTTGTGCTGGTGCATGATCCGACAGTGTACGTGGCAGGTGATCGGTCGCAATGACCCAAGTGTGTATGTCTTTATATGTTAACCAAAAGTCTAGACGCGACCAGGAGTTGCGGTGGTGTGTCACACAGGTGCCCTCTCTAAGTGTAGGGTGGAACGCTCTCCATGAATCCACTAAGTGCAGGTCCGGCACAGTATCCTGCAACACTGTGGCCACCCTGGGGTGATGCTCCCGGGATGCCCCCTGCCTATCCACTATGTCTGAAAGGACGACATTGAAATCCCCACCCCAGATGACCGCGACACTGCCCCAGGACTGGATCATTTGTCGAATATGCTGAAAAAAGTCAGGTGCATCCGAGTTTGGGCCATATATATTGATAAACACCACGGACGTATTGTACAGTGTACCATGCAATAGAATATACCGTCCCTCTCTGTCTATCAATTTGTGATGTGTGCGCCATTGCAGCCCTTTACGAATTAGGATTGCCACTCCACGAGAGTAATTAGAGTATCCCCCTTCTACCACCTCTCCCCATCTATGATTCTGAAGCATGCCGGACGTGCCTCCCGTTAAGTGTGTTTCTTGCAATAAACAGATATCCACTCCAGGTCTAGAGAGGTATGAGTGGACCAGTCTCGACTTACGGTGATCATTTAGGCCTCTAACATTCCATGTAAGACATGTTAGTTGCGACATAGTAGGAACAAAAACTCAGTGCATTTGTATATAGATAATGTGGGACCTCCTAAACCCACAGTGAACAGTTTCCTAGGCCGTGGGCTGGTCACAGCAGCAGCGTCTCCGTTATCTGCTGCGGGCATTGACACACACTTCAACCTCAAACTACCATTATGCATACATCCAACAGTCAGCAGGTATCTAAAAATACAACTACCCCCCAGACCCTCCCACACCAACCCCCCAAACAGGTTGTGATGTCCACCCCCCCACAACAATAAACAATAGCTCCACATTGAGAGCCCTAAGGGTATCATCCCGTGGGGAACATGGGTCCGCCGGCATAACACCCCTGCACTCATGGTAGGGTGACCGAACTTATCACTTACTGCCCTAGCACCAGAGTCAATACGGACCGTCCTCAATGTCTATTGGTGCACCGGGGAGGACTTGTGAATATACAAAAATGTAAACGTATCGATCCCACATGATAATGTGATCGCTGCCACTACAGGGAGCAACAACCCAGCCTCTAAATAACTCTAAAATATGGACTTATCTGCACAGCTCGCTTGATTTGTCGAATCTGTCAGTCATTGTCACTCAGAGTGTTTGCAGCCTGGGATTCACCCGATGGCGTTATCTGCCTTTGCTCTTTGGCCATCTGTTTCGCATACGCCAAGGCAGCCTTCGCGTCCGTGAAGAATGCAGGTTTTCCGGGACCCTGGATCCGCAGTTTGGCAGGATAGATCAATGAGTACTTGGTGCCAATCTGTTGAAATATCTTCTTGGCTGGCAAAAACTCCCCGCGGGCCGACTGGACCTGTAGCGTGAAGTCTGGATACATAGCGATGTCATTACCGTTGTATTGTATGGCCCCTTTCTCGTGCGCCATTCGCAGGATCACATCCCGATCCCTATAGTTGAGGACTCTCGCCAGTATGGGTCGCGACGCGCCCCCGGCCGTGGCCGTGGACCCAGTGTTCTATTGGCACGTTCTATGAGAAACATGGCGGATAAGGCAGAGCCAAAAAAGTCTTGCATCATGGTTTCTATGTACTTCTCCATGTTTTGTATGTCTGTCATTTCCGAAATCCCTGTAATTCGTACGTTATTCCTCCTCGACCTGGCTTCCAAATCCTCGTTCTTTAACTTGATGACACGCAGCACCCCATCCATGTCCCGCAATTTCTTATCCATTTCAGTATGTCCCTCCTCCACCTCTGCAACTCTGGTTTCCAATACGCTTGTTCGGCCTTCTTGTTTTTCCATCCTGTGCGTAATCCTGTCCATTCTTTCCGCCAGGGAATCCATCTTGGAGTCGAGGCCCTGGAGACTGGACTTCAGATCCCTGAACATGGAGCGGATGTCTTCCTCTGGCTGCACCGCCGAGGCCCCGACCTCCACCTGACTCTGCTGGCTGGATTCACCTTCCGTTGCTTTATTTGATTTTTTATCAAAAGTGATCCTGGGTTGCCTCGTGTCAGGTTTACCCATTGTGGCTGTCTTCTGGGCCCTCGAGGCAACTCTAGCTGCAGGCGGGCTCACTGCCCACAGACCACTCCGCCCCGAGGCACGAGTCACCAGCCTATCGTTGTCCCACTCCTTCACAGGGGGAGAGCCACCAGCCTCCCCGTAGAGCGGCACGGCAGGCGCGGTTCCGACCACACTTGTTCTCAGCAACTCTGAACGCACTCCCCCGTAGCCTCTTCTCCAGGATCCGACACGACCGGACCCTGCACCGCTGTATCAGCTTGCGGACGTCGTCAACCTCCACGTATGGCCATTTTGCGAGCGCTCTTGCTGCCTACGCACCAGACAGTGTCAGCGTGCAATTGTCCCTGTACCCTCCTACGTCTGTGCACTCCAGCGGCGCTCAGCAGCAGAATCCAACTTCTCCAACCCCCAGCAGTGACAACAGCCTGCAGCCCAGCACGGCACCAGACACCGGGCCAAGCCTTGCCCTCACTCTGTCCCGAACCAGCCACGGCCACCACCACAGGAGCTCCTCTTCCGGCTATCCCAAAGGGGCAGGTAGGCCGTCGTCCTCATTCAAAAGTCCCGGGGGCACAGATCTGATCAGCACTTAGTCTCCACACCCCCACACTGTGCCACAGTCACATGTGCAGCTACCACCAAGGGTCACTTGCTAGAGCATAGGTCGGATGGCATGGTATTGCCCAGCTGGGGGGGGACAGCGCTGCCACCACGCACGTAGCTGAGATGTGGGTACCCAGGCAGAAGTGTCTATTGCAATGGCCTCAGTGCTCACCGCCTTTGATGTGACCGGATTGCAGCCACCAGGGCCTGCCCTCCTCCAAAATCTGCGCCAGTGACGTGCCAAGTCTAAGCGCCCCGAGCGCACTCACCGCTACCATGGCTGCCAGGAGCACCGATGATGTCCCCCCAGTCTTGATGTCCAGGGCGCCCGCCGGCGCCGCACACCTCCCCCGCCACCTCTGGGGATCGCAGCAGGCCGCGGGAGACAGTGCGCAGCGCCCGCTTCGATCTTCCGCCTGGAGCTCTCCTCCACTGACCTCTCAGCGATGTCCAAGCACAGAGAGCGTCCAACAGGTTTTGCTCCGGTTACTCCAGGTGCAGTCCGTCGCTGATCTCGGGCGCTCGTCCGCCTCCTCACAGCTCCGCCTCCATCCGCCATTCGTCCCCTCCTGAGGCAGCACTCACGCAACGTCCCAGCTCCACAGGCACCAGCAGGCCTCGCCGACGTCCTCACCGCTTTCTGCTCGTCTCTAGCAGATGACCGCTCCCCAGCGATGCCGCATCGCCCGCAGGACAATGCTACGATAAAAGGTTCCCCACCAGGGCAGTATGTACGGAGTCAGCACAGATTAATTGAGCTCGGCCGGCGGAGCCGCTCTAATGCGCGGCCATTACACTGCTCGGCGAAGCCACACTCCCCAACCGCAATGGGTCAGTTACTCACCTTGATGGCAAACTGATTTTCGGACTTACTGTATCTGGTGACGGCATGCCAACCGCCCCCAGACCCTCTCCTTAGGCCTAGTTTTGCATTAAAATATGGCACTCGGATAATCCCACCTGTAGTTGGTTTGTTGATTGGACAGTTGGAGTTTTCTTGACCTCCCTGGGTTGGGAGTTAGTGGTTCTAGTTTACTTGCTTGCAAGGTCACATATTATGCATTTGCCCAGCCCTGAGTATTGCCTGTCTCACATTCAACCACCCACCAGAATTATGAGGGTGCCCTCCCTCCACTGGTGGGTGTCTCCCCTCCCTTGCCTACACATTGTGCTATGGCTAGGCTGCATATCTTAACTTGGAATGCCCAAGGTATGGGGACAGCAAACAAGCATCACACAGTACAAAAATATATTGGAAGGCGTGAAGCCCAGATAGACTTTCTCCAAGAAACCCATAATGCAGGAGGGGAAGACGCGCGTGTCCAGGAACGTTGGTGTGGTCAATGTTACAGCACTACATATTCAGGCTTTCTATGGGTTAGGCCTGCATTTCCCTTTCGATTCATGGCCATGGAAATAGACCCTGAAGGGCGAAATGTTCTGGTGGAGTGACAGTTAGATGGCAGGCCCCTTTTATTAGCCCGTATGTGTACCCCAAATGTAGCACAGCAAGCCTTCTTGGTCCACCTCACTGTCATCCTTACCAGATTTGCGCATATACCTTTGATTATTAAAGGGGATTTTAACTGTGTCTTAAACCCGCAATTAGATCGCTCCAAACAAGACAAAAGTGTAATAATTTTGTTATAACTGCAGACCAAATATTGCGCTGGAAAACTGGAGGTTGATGCACACCCACTGGGAAGGCATTCTGTAGTTCCTCGTAGCTTCTGAGACTCCTTTGCCTAGCGTGTTAAGTTTCATACACTATGTACTTGAGAGGTCCGAATAAAGTCCAGTTTTAAACACAATGGACATGAGGGATTAAAAGCTTTTGGGTAAAAATAATGCCCTATGTGAATATCTAAATGGTTCACGCTATGGGCATTAGGTCTCATGAAATTATGAGCAAGTGCAGTAGGCAGACGCCACCGGACATGTCAGCATGAATTAGGAGTTGCCATTTCTTCATACCACAAGATTGATAAATGTTTAATTTGCATTTATAGTATTTATTGTGAGATGTCACTCAAAATGGTACGGCATTTATTTTCTAATCGAACCGCAATGGGCAACTTGCATTCTTTTCATTATGTTATGGCTTTGATCACTCTTATGTGGAAATGGTGCCCATGCTTGCAGACCCTCTCTAATGTATTATGAGCAATGTGTCCTCTCTCTCTGTGAATTGCAAATCAGTGAAAGGAATAAGTGACAAGCATAGTGTCTACTTCCTGACCCATGAGCAAGGAGACTGATGTCTCCGAAACATGTTGGGATATTCGTGTATATCCTGAATAAACTATTGAACAGCAGAGGAGACTTGTGGATTATTGAGGAGACTTGTGGATTATTGTTGAGTGATGCAGCACTAAGGACTGGTTTAATATATGTATAAACATATGTATATATATATAAATTGTGGTATAAAGGTAGTGATTAAACATATTTATTTTATTGAAGTTATATATTGAGTTATATTTTCTTGGGTTTATTTATATTTATTTGCTAATGTAATGTGAATATTCTATTGTTAAAATATGTGTATATGTTCTTTATTGTTTGGTTTAATGTTTTCGTTAATGTATAATGTCATTATTTTTATGATGAGTAATTAAAAATGTACTTATTTTAGCAATATTGCTGTTGTCATTGTGTGATGCGATATTTTCGACAATTTATATGTTTGTTTATAGGGAACGATATTTTTGTAACTGATATTTTTGTATTCAATATTATTAAAAAACTATATTGTTAACAGCGATATTTTTGTTCTTCATAAATGTTGTTTTGTTAGATAAGTATAGAAAGGCCATATTTTTGTTCACAAGATTTATTTTTGAATATTTTTGTGTATCGATATTTTTGTGCCTCAGTATTCCGTCAGTGAACCCTCTAACCCTATAGCAGTCTGTGTCTCATTCATTAAAAATGTCTTCACTGAATTTAGCACACACCTTACAGCTTCATGCAAAGAGGCCTTCAGACTGACTTGTGCTGCGCCCATAATTCTGAAAAGGTTACCACTGCTATTGTTAATATGACTGAGAAAAAAGTAGCACCTGGGTCCAAACCAGTGCTTAGTTTGTGTCAGTGGTTTCCAGTGCTCAGTATCAGCACTTATTTCACAGGGCCATGTCTACTGAATTTTTCGTCCCTGGGCATTGGGCCCAGTAATTATTAAAAATGAATGTATCTGTTCTCCTTTTGATGTCTGCCTGGTATGGCTGACCCACCGAGTTCCAGAAATGATGACTGCATCACAATATTAATGTCAGCAGTGCATACCTGCCTTTCACCAAGGAACATCATCATTTTCTAATTCCATTGGTAAATTGTTATGGAGGGCATCTGATGGCTGTGCCGGGAGGGAGCAGGCTGGCAAAGTTCTGTACAAACTTTAGAATGTCGCGGAGCAATTTAAAAGTGCATAGCATACTGTTTGTATCAGTTTACACTGAAATAAAACCAGTTGAAGTAGTCTATAATACTGCCTTTACGTGCTTGTGGCCTGGGCCCACCAAAAACTGCAGTCACTGTCAGAACTCAGTGCACATGTGCTGTTCTGCACTGACACTGTATAAAAACTGCTACCACTCTAATTGCTCAGCTGCGTGAGCATGGCAGTGGCAGCATTGCAGAGAGCAAGCACGGTAGGCTAAGCAGGACTGTAGGCACTGGCACCTGCCTGCCTGGCCTCCACTGATTAGAGCATGACGGTGACCTGCTGTGACCAGTCATCACCACATCATCCCTCCTCACTGAGCCGGTAAGTGGAGGTGGATAGGTCATTGGGGGCGGGATGGTGTGTGTGTGTGTGGGTGTGTGTAGACCTGTCAGCCCTAGGGTGGTCTTCCCCTACATTTGTTTTCCCTTTTTGCCTCCTTACTGACCACCATTTTTTTGGACATAGTACTCTGGGTGCCTCACCGCTGCTGAACAGTGCTGAGGTGCAGGTGCTCCCTCCTAACAACATGGTTGCCACAGGCCCCTGCTACTGCGGTGAGGCCACTGTCCAATCTGCGCACTAGTAGTTGAGATAAGACTGGGTGTTAATGCTACTGTAACCTTGACCGTCCCGCCTCTTGTCACTATAGACAGACACCACAGAGTCCCCAGATTACTCTGGAACATTCCAACCCCCCAGGTTGGTGTCAGAACTTGCCGTCTTTTTGAAGTGTCACCTGACCTAGGGGTATAAAAGCAAAGGAGGAAAACCTGACAAGTTAGTTGCACTACTGGACCAGGGGACCCTCCGCTGGAGTGAAGGCTGCTGAGCTAGGTGTATGCTACACTACTGAGGCTGACTGATCCTAGGACCTGCTGTCCCCAAGTTAGATGAGTACCCTGCCTGCCTGCTGACCTTGCCCTGTGAGAGGGGAACCAGGGACACCAGCTCCAATGTGCCTGCCCAGGACTGCCATATTACGTTCCCCTACAACTGACACCTGTGATCCCTAACCAGCCCTGTGACTCCTAAGCGCTGTGTGCTCGACACCTGAAATCTCTACCCAGCGCTGGGCCTGCGACGAGCTGTGACCTTGAAAGGTACGGGGCGCTATGCCAGTGAAGCGCTGCCCAACCTGAATTTGCTCTTGATCTTGAGCGCTATGCCAGTGAAGCGCTGCCGTTCCCTGAACCTGACCCTGAGCTCCAAACGCTAGTGCAGAGAAGCGCGTGAGCCCAGGACCTGAGCATGCTGGCCGGAGCCGTACCAGAGCGCGCCCTGTGCCCAAGATCACCGCCGCAGCTCCCATTGGCTGACGGGCGGAGTGCTGCTAGGAGACCCGGGGCTCACCCAGCCGCCATTACAAGGAGCCGCCAGGGAGGGCTTGAGCTCCCCGGACCCACCGGACAGGTTCCCCTGCCGTGGGGGGCCCCACCAGCGTCAGTGACATCCTCCTCCCCCCAGGTAATAGCCCGCGGGAGGTGTGGAGAGGGCTGGCCAGTGGAGGGTTGGTTTGGAGGCCGGTTCATGAGGAGACTGACCGGGGGAGCCTGCGCATGTTCTCCCCTACGCTCCCCTGCTCCTTGACCCCCGAGTGACTGAGTTGGTGAGTTGGGAGGCCTGGGGCCTACGCTCTGGTGGAGGCCCAGTCCTGTTCATAGCAGGGGCGACCCCAGGGGCTCCTGGGGTCCTGAGAACTTTATCAACCTAGCCAGACACGAGTAGTCACTGTCTGGGGCATGCCCCCCCCTGCTGAAATGTCTCCTTTGAACCTTAAGTGAATATATAACTGCCATAGGATTGTTGCCTGAATAGAGCCTATACCTGCAATCGACTTGTTACTTGTATTTCACAGATGTTTAAGAATGCTTTCCCGCATGGACTATATGCATAAGAATGATCACCTGTAGTGAATATCTGCATAGCAATTGTTAACTGCATTGGTATTATGTTACGGAAACCGTTTAACCTGCATACTGTGAAAACTTTACATTTCTATTCCTGACAAGAAGTAGATAAAGATACTTGTTCTTGTAAATGAAACTGGAGTGGTGTCTCCTTATTGTGTGTGCTTTACTGTGTCAGTGTGGGGGTGTGCTGCACAACTACTTCACACATAGCCTCAGGCATGCCTCCCTGCCTCGCGCCAAGCTATCGTGTCGGAGTCAGTGGTCCCTGGGACCCCGGTTCTAACATTGGTGTTCAGCGGTGGGATGAGGACTTGCGCTTGTGCAGCACCCTACAGTGACTCAGTGTGCGCCACAATCTGGCACCTTTTTTAATGCAAGCTTAAAATTCTACCTGATTGCCTGATTGTAAGTGCTCTTGTGTTAAGCCTGTTACCTACGTCCTAGTGGTTTCCCTGAAATTGTCTCAGGCCCCACCTAGTAAGATGGAACTAGAGCTGGCCAACGTGGAAGTGCACACGGTTGCGCAGCTTAAGGGGTTCTGCGAGGGGAAAAGTAGGTCGCACACCGCTCGTCACACCAGCAAGTTGCCCCAAAGGACTGTGGGAAATGTAGTGGCGACGGCGGGTACGCCTATGCCACAAAATGTAAATAGAACAGTATGTGTATGCGTTAGCCATCCCTGGACACGTGTTTCGAGGTAGTTGCCTCTCGTCAGCAGGGAGCAGGTCAGTTTAAAGGGGTGCCGTGTGGACTGCCAAATGTAATTAAAAGCAGGTCAAGTACCTCTCCTGGCGCGCAGGTGCAGACTCAAGGCTCGTCAGCCCGTTAGCTTAAGGAAGCCGTTTACATTGAGGAAAAGTAGGTCGCACACCGCTCGTCACACCAGCAAGTTGCCCCAAAGGACTGTGGGAAATGTAGTGGCGACGGCGGGTACGCCTATGCCACAAAATGTAAATAGAACAGTATGTGTATGCGTTAGCCATCCCTGGACACGTGTTTTGAGGTAGTTGCCTCTCGTCAGCAGGGAGCAGGTCAGTGTAAAGGGGTGCCGTGTGGACTGCCAAATGTAATTAAAAGCAGGTCAAGTACCTCTCCTGGCGCGCAGGTGCAGACTCAAGGCTCGTCAGCGAGGGGAAGGGGGTGTTCTTCAAGCGAGGCGCCAAGAGAGAGGAGCTTCAAAAGACCTTGAGAGCATGGGCATTGGCCCACCCGGAAGGGAGGGGGGACGAGGGTCAGGGAGAGCATGACGCTCCAGGAGAGCTGGACCTACTGCACATAGATACTAGCGATAATGTATTGCCAGGAAGACGTTCCAGGGCAGGCAGTATTGTCTCAGTGAGGAGTTTGTCTGTAGAGGAGTTCGAGGACAGAAGGGAGGAGAGACAACTTAAGTTAGAGCTTGCCAGGTTAGAGAAGGAGCGTGAAGAGAAGAGGCTGACTATGGAGGAAAGAAAACTTGTCCATGAGCTTAGCCTGAAGGAGCTCAAAGCCCTACAAATAGGGGCTAACAGCAACGCAAATGGTGGCAGTGTACCTACTGAGGCTTCACCGGAGTCTAGGTTCTATATGCCCAAAGATGTGGTGGCCAGTTTTAATATGGGGGACGATATCAACAAGTGGCTAGCGGCCTACGAGGTGTCCCTGACAGCCCATGGGGTCCCCGAGAGCTATTGGGGGGGGGGTTGCCTGTATAGGTACATGCCTCCGGTGGGGAGGGACACACTCTTAACACTAGACAAGGCAGATCAGACCAACTATTCTGTTATGAAGGAAGTGTTCTTAAGAGGTTTGGTCTTACCCCTGAGAAATATTGGCAGAAGGTCAGAAATAGCCACAAACTTCCACACAGAACTGGGTAGATTTCCTGGACTACGCCCGCAAAGCATTGGAGGGTTGGGTGCGGGGCAGCGAGGTGACTGATTATGAAGGACTGTACGATTTTGTTTTTAAGAGAGCATCTTCTAGATAAATGTTTTCCAGAGCTGCGCCAACACCTGGTTGACCGCAAGTTGACTGACCCGAGGGAGCTTGCGGAGGAGGCGGATACCTGGATCAATACCAGGGTGTCCAACAAGGGATCCGGGAGGGACCCCCAGAAGGGTGGACAGGGTTTCCCCCAGAAGAGAGAGGGGGGAGATAAAAAGAAGGAGTTCTCTAAAGGCCCCCAAAATAGACCGCAAGGGAGAGGGTTTGGATCCCAGCCCCAATCTGGCTACCAGACGCCTACTTATCCTGACAGAAGTCAGCAGCCCAAAACTGTCCAGTGCTACAAGTGTGGGGAGGTTGGACACTATAAGGGGGATTCCCAGTGTCGTAAAATTACCCCAGCCCCTACTGGAGGTAAAAGCCCCAGGGTGGTCAGTTTACCGCTGGGGGAGGAGTTGTCCCTAGATAAGGGGGGTGAGTGGGCAGGCTTGACCCTAGTATCCCTGGGAGACAGGGAGATGGTCCCAGAGACCCAGGTACCCTCAAATACTGCCAAGTACTGGCATAGGGTCCTTGTCAACGGGCAAGGGGTGGAGGCTCTGAGGGACACAGGTGCCAGCATGACAATGGAAAGGAGACAGCTGGTGTTCCCGGAGCAAGTGGTTCCTGATGTATTCAACCCGGTTGTGATGGCTGACAATAGTGTGGGTCACTATCCCGTGGCCCAAGTTGCCTTTGAGTGGGGAGGGGTTTCGGGCCCTTTGAGAGTTGCAGTGAGCCCTGCCATGCCAGTCGACTGTTTGTTGGGAAACGATCTTGAGCATACTGCCTGGAAGGATGTAGAGTTTAAAGCACACGCAGAGATGCTGGGATTACCAGAATGGACTTGTGCAATCACACAGTCCATGGCTGCCCGGCGAGGGGATCAACCAGGGCTGGAGCCTGGGACAATGGCCCAGCCCACTACTGACCAAGAAAACTCCTTGGAGGACGCACCCCGTGAGATGGATGGGGCACCCGCTGCGGTTGCACCAGAGTCCACGGAGGATGACGTTGTTCCCGTGGGGTACATGCCAACCCCTGCAGAGTGGCAGGTGGAAGGAGGGCCTACCCGGGAGGAATTCTGTCGGGCACAGAGGGAGTGCCCCACCCTTGAGGGCATGAGGCGACAGGCCGAAGCCCAAGCAGCCGGAAATGCTGCTGGAAACTATCATATCTACTGGGAGAATGGCCTTCTTTACAGTAAGCCCAAGGCTCCGGTGCATGGGTCCTCAAGGGCCTTAGAGGTCCCCCAATGCTATTGCGCCTTTTTGCTGGAGTTAGCGCATGAGATCCCCCTGGCGGGACACTTGGGCCAAGATAAAACTTTTGCTCGTCTGGCCCCACACTTCTGTTGGCCCAGGATGAGGATTGCCTCTGATGCCTTTTGCAAGATTTGCATGACCTGCCAAGCGAGTGGGAAGACAGGGACGAAGTTGAAGGTCCCCTTGGAACCCCTACAGGTCGCCGTTACCCCTTTTGAGCGGGTGGGCATCGACTTTGTTGGGCCTATGGATCCACTGACCTCTTCTGGTCACCGGTTCATCCTAGTTCTGGTGGACCACGCCACCCGGTACCCGGAGGCAATCCCTCCGAGGACCTTCACAGCACCTGCGGCGGCGCGGGCCCTAATGGGGATTTTAACCCGGTGGGTTTCCCCAAGGTCGTGGTGTCGAACAGGGGCACCAACTTTATGTCCGCTTATATGCAGGCCATGTGGAAGGAGTGTGGGGTGACTTACAAGTTCTCTACCCCTTACCACCCCAGACCAACGGGCTCGTAGAGCGTTTCAACAAGACCCTGAAAGGAATGATCAGGAGTCTGCCTGAGGACTTGAGGAAGAAGTGGGACGTCCTCTTGCCCTGTCTGTTGTTTTCCTACAGGGAGGTGCCGCAGAAGGGAGTAGGCTTCAGGCCCTTCGAGCTTCTGTACGGACACCCTGTTAGGGGACCCCTCAGTCTAGTGAAGAAGGGGTGGGAGACGACTCCTAGGAGGCTTCTCCGGGATGTAGTGAGCTACATGTTGGCGTTCCGCAGCCAGATGGCGAAGCTGTGGAAAGAGGCATATGACAACCTGGAGGCCAGCCAGGCAGTCATGAAAGAGTGGTACGACCGGAATGCCCATCCTGTGAAACTGGATACTGGACAGAAGGTGTGGGTCATGGAGGCCGGAGAGCTTAGCGCCCTCCAGGACCGGTGGACTGGCCCGTATGAGATACTAGAGAAGAAGGGCCAGACCACTTACATGGTGGATCTTAAGACCCCAAGGCAACCCCACCGAGTGTTGCATGTCAACCGCCTCAAGCCGCACTATGAGAGATCTGAGCTTACCCTCCTGATGGTAACGGATGGGAGCGAGGAGGAAGAGAGAGAGCCTCTTCCGGACCTTCTGGCATCCCAAGAGAAAGATGGATCGGTGGAGGGAGTGGTCCTCTCCCCTTCCCTGATGCCGGAGCAACAGAGGGACTGTCGCCAGGTATTAGAGCAGTACGCTTCCTTGTTCTCCCTCATCCCTGGGATTACCCACCTGTGTACCCATGACATGGACACAGGGGACAGCCCCCCTGTCAAGACCAAGACCTACAGGTTGTCGGATAAGGTGAAGGGCAGCATCCAGAGTGAGGTCGCTAAGATGTTCGAGTTGGGGGTGGTCGAACCTTCAAGCAGCCCTTGGGCCAGTCCGGTGGTGTTGGTGCCGAAAGCGGCTCCTCCGGGCACCACACTTGAACTTCAGTTCTATGTGGACTATCGAGGACTTAACTCCATGACCAAGACGGATGCTCATCCCATCCCCAGGGCGGATGAGCTCATTGACCGGCTGGGGGCCGCCCGATACTTAAGTACCTTTGACCTCACGTCAGGATACTGGCAGATCGCCCTGACGGACGGAGCCGAGGAGAAGACTGCGTTCTCCATCCCAGAGGGCCACTTCCACTTCAGAGTGATGCCCTTTGGATTAGAAAACGCTCCTGCCACCTTTCAGCGGTTGGTAAACCAGGTGCTCTCTGGCCTAGAGGCCTTCTCCGCTGCCTACCTGGATGACATAGCTGTCTTCAGCAGCAGCTGGGAGGACCATCTGGAGCACCTCCAGGAGGTGCTTCGGGCCCTACAGCGGGCCGGCCTGGCCAACAAGGCCAGCAAATGCCAGATCGGACAAGGATCTGTCGTCTACCTGGGATCTGGGACACCTGGTGAGCGGGGGTAAGGTGCAGCGCCTCCAGGCCAAGATCGAGACCATCCTTGCCTGGGACCCCCCCAAAACCCAGATGAAGGTCCGGGCCTCACGGGTTACTACTGCCGGTTTGTCAAGGGCTATGGCACCAATGTGGGCCCCTTGACCGAACTAACTTCCAAGAAGCAACAGAGAAAAGTGATTTGGACTGAAGTTTGCCAGAAAGCTTTCGATTCCCTCAAACAAGCTGTGTGCGCTGCTCCGGTGCTTAGGGCTCCGGACTTCAGCAAGGAATTTATTATTCAAACGAACACCGCCGAGCACGGCATTGGGACAGTACTCTCGCAACTCAACAAGGAGGGACTAGACCAGCCTGTGGCCCTCATATCCAGGAGGCTACTCCCCCGGGAACAGTGGTGGAGTACTATCGAGCGAGAAGCTTTTGCTGTGGTCTGGGCCTTGAAGAAGCTGAGGCCATACCTCTTTGGCTCTCACTTCCTGATTCAGACCGATCACCGGCCCCTTCGTTGGCTCATGCAAATGAGGGGTGAAAACCCTAAATTGTTGAGGTGGTCCATTTCCCTCCAGGGTATGGACTTCAGGGTGGAACACCGACCCGGAGTAGACCACGCCAATGCTGACGGTCTCTCTAGGTTCTTCCGCCTTAGTGACGAGAACACCCTAGAGGTTGGGTAGCTCTCCCCACTTTTGGCTGGGGTTGACGCATGTTAGACCTGTCAGCCATAGGGTGGTCTTTCCCTACATTTTTTTCCCCTTTTTGCCTCGTTACTGACTGCCATTTTTGTTGGACATAAAACTCTGGGCGCCTCACCGCTGCTGAACAGTGCTGAGGTGCAGGTGCTCCCTCCTAACAACATGGTTGCCACAGGCCCCTGCTACTGCAGTGAGGCCACTGTCCTATCTGTGCAGTAGTAGTTGAGATAAGGCTGGGACTTAATGCTACTGTAACCTTGACCGTCCCGCCTCTTGTCACCATAGACAGACACCACAGAGTCCCCAGATTCCTCTGGAACCTTTCAACCCCCCAGGTTGGCGCCAGAACTTGCCGCCTTTTTGAAGGGTCACCTGACCTAGGGGTATAAAAGCAAAGGAGGGAAACCTGACAAGTTAGTTGTACTACTGGACCTGGGGACTCTCCGCTGGAATGAAGGCTGCTGGGCTAGGGGGATGCTACACTACTCAGGCTGACTGATCCTAAGACCTGCTGTCCTCAAGTTAGATGAGTACTCTACCTGCCTGCTGACCTTGCCCTGTGAGAGGGGAACCAGGGACACCAACTCCAGTGTGCCTGCCCAGGACTGCCATATTCCCTTCCCCTACAACTGACACCTGTGATCCCTAACCAGCGCTGTGACTCCTAAGCGCTGTGTGCTCGACACCTGAAATCTCTACCCAGCGCTGGGCCTGCGACGAGCTGTGACCCTGAAAGTGCTGCTGCTGCTGGGGATCCTAAGGTACGGGGCGCTATGCCAGCAAAGCGCTGCCCAACCAGAATTTGATCTTGAGCGCTATGCCGGTGAAGCGCTCGTGCTGAGAAGCGCGTGGACCCAGAACCTGAGCGTGCTGGCCGGCGCCATACCAGAGCGTGCCCTGTGCCCAAGATCACCGCCGCGGCCCCCGCGCTGTGGGGAGAAGAAGGGCCCCGGGCTGTGAGGATAAGAAGCGCTGAGGTGGAAAGGAAGCGCTGTGGTGCCGGACTCACCGCTGCGGCTGCACGCTGCTGCACGCAGCTGCAAAAAGCGTCGCTGCATCCCCGATCACCGCCGTGGCCCCGGAGCTGAGGGGAGGGCAGCCGCGGTTGCTGCCAAGTCTGCGCTGGGCCTGAGAGCGTGAAGGGTAGCGTCGCCCGGCAACCGGGGTACCAGCCGTGTCATCAGCCACGCCCCCCAGTAAGCCACGCTCCCTTTGGCTGACGGGCGGAGTGCTGCTTGGAGACCTGGGGCTCACCCAGGCGCCATTGCAAGGAGCCCACAGGGAGCGCGAGAGCTCCCCGGACCCACCGGACAGGTTCCCCCGCCGTGGGGGGCCCCACCGACGTCAGTGACATCCTCCTCCCCCCAGGTAACAGCCGCGGGAGGTGTGGAGAGGGCTGGCCGGGGGATGAGTTGTTTGGAGGCCGGTTCATGACGAGACTGACCTGGGGAACCTGCGCATGCTCTCCCCTACGCTCCCCTGCTCCTTGACCCCCGAGTGACTGAGTTGGTGAGTCGGGAGACCTGGGGCCTACGCTCCGGTGGAGGCCCAGTCCTATTCACAGCAGGGGCGACCCCAGGGGCTTCTGGGGGCCTGAGAACTTTATCAACCTAGCCAGACACGAGTAGTCACTGTCTGGGGCATGCCCCCCCCTGCTGAAATGTCTCCTTTGAACCTGAAGTGAATATGTAACTGCCATAGGATTGTTGCCTGAATAGAGCCTATACCAGCAATCGACTTGTTACTTGTATTTCATAGATGTTTAAGAATGCTTACCCGCATGGACTATATGCATAAGAATGATCACCTGTAGTGAATATCTGCATAGCAATTGTTACCTGCATTGGTATTATGTTACGGAAACCGTTTAACCTGCATACTGTGAAAACTTTACATTTCTAGTCCTGACAAGAAGTAGATAAAGATACTTGTTCTTGTAAATGAAACTGGAGTGGTGTCTACTTATTGTGTGTGCTTTACTGTGTCAGTGTGGGGGTGTGCTGCACAACTACTTCACACATAGCCTCGGGCTGGCGCCAAGCTACCGTGTCGGAGTCAGTGGTCCCTGGGACCCCGGTTCTAACAGTTTTTGCCTGGTCTTTGACTATTCTGACTGGGATCCTGCTATTCAGGACCCCAGTCTATCTGCTTTCTCCCTAAACTGTTATGTTATGTACTTCAGTACACTCCAGATTGGATACTAGTGTACCTTTGTCAGTCCCTAGTATATGGTACCCATGTTCTCAGGGCATAGGTACCTCACAGGCCTCCCATTAAGCATGTATTGTACCGCCCATGAGAGGCCATGCAAAATGGAAGTACAGGTCTGCCACTGGAGCCTGTGTTAGTTGGTGCATGCACCACTTACTTCAGACATAGGTTTACTTACTTACTATATCTAAGGGTCACTGCACTTAAAACCTATCAGTCACCCCTACAACAGGCCTTTACAATCCTGAAGGCAGGGTGCTTTCTTCTAAGTGAGAGGGTGCCACTGCATGAGCAGTACACCCCTGCAGCCTACGGAGTCCATTCTCCCGGGCTGTTAGTGAAGCAGCCATATACGATATATAGAGGGGTATTACGCGACTGCGTAATGACCAACTCTAAAATGGCTGAAACTAACCCTATTGTGTTTGGTATCAAACATGTTGGGATCATACCCCCACACTGGTAACAGGTGTGGGAGGTATGATTCCACCCCTCAGAAGTGAGCTTCGTGGGGTCCCTGGTGTTCCCGGTACCAGCCTTTTAGGCCTGGACAGCACAAAATGGTTTCTGCTGACCAGAGACACATTTCTGCCCTCCTGCTGCTGAGCCAAGCTCTAGCAGAGGAAGGCAGAACAATAGGCATCCTCTCACAGGGAGGTGTGACCACCTCCCAGACACGATTTAGTGTATTAGGGCTGGGTGAGTGCGCTTGCCAGTGACCGAAAGTCTGCCTGAGGGGCACATTTAGTGTCCCTGGGCATAGTCCAGTTCAAACCAGTCCTGGGAGCTGTTGGCTCCTGCACTGGCACAAAACTGGACAAAGGACATGGGAGTAAGCTCCCCACGGTCCAGACCATCCCCTGGGAGGGTCCCCTGAATCTTGCCAACCCTCTTCCATGGGTACATAAGGGCTTACCTGGCTGTAGGACCTTTGATTCTGAACCAAAAGCCACTGAACTTTGACCGTCTGGACACTTTGGACTTCGCTGGACGTCGTTTGGGACGACTTTGTCTCCCACTCAGTCTGCTGCATCATCTGTGCCCGTGCACCATACAGGATACATGCAGGACCTGTGGAGCATCATGGACAACCAAAAACATCTACCTTGGAGTGAAGGAGTCACTCCCCTGCATTCACAGGCACCTCATCACTGCTGACCAGTCTGCTGATCCCAAGCTCCTACATACTCTGAAGGGTCCAGCAACACAGGAGGTGGGTTTCTATGTCCCTCGAGGCCCAAGCTGCCCTCTTACCAATTTTGAGGCTAGTATCTCTCATGGAGGCTGCAATACCTGAACCCCTGTGCACTGTGTTCATTTGCAAGTGAATGTACTTGTTGGTATTCCTTTAACAAGTACATTGTGCTCCAAGTAGTCCCAACCTCTGGCATAATTTCCTATCAATACCTTTTACCTCCTCTCACTGAAAGCTCTGTGGGCTGTTGTTTGGAGAAACGCTCGAGGTCCTCTTGCGACTCCTGCACCTCCGGCCTGTGGGTCCACTTGAGGATCAACTTTGCTTTTCTTGGGGTCCCCTGGTTGCTCCAGGCCTGCCAGGACTCCTCTTGCTGTGGTGAGTCTCCTGGATCTTGCTGGTCTGAGCCGTACCCATCCTTGACCTTCTGCGTGGGTTGCTGTTGCCAAGGCTTGTTGGTGCTCCTACCAGACACCGACCCCTCAGCACTCTACATCCTTCATGGGACAGCTCGTATCCAGCTCCTGGTTGTCCTTGACGTCTCCTGAGCATTCGTCTACCAAGCCCCTGGTCACTCACAAGTGACTCAGACTCTGTCCCCTCTGCTTTCAGGTACCTCTCAACAAGAGTCCACCTTTGGATTCCAACTGACACTTTTCTTCCTTCCAGCAGCAGCTCTTCTTCCAAGTCCTCCACTAGGTTCGACTGCGGTTTCCGACACCACTTCAGACCTATGCACCCGGCTTCCCTGGGATAGGTAACTTGGGTATCTCGGTATTCACGGGTGGGCTGGCTCTCCAACCTTCTGTCTTCCACTGGGTTTCTTCGAAGTCCACTGGCAAGGGTCCTTAAACTCTAAAACTTCAACCGCGACTTTCCCGTAGAATTGTGCAGAACACGCGGTCGTGTTCCCACACTGCACCCATCCTCAGTGGGGTCCCTATCTACTCACTTTGGGTGGTTCCTTGGGGTCCCAGTGATTCTACCTCCTCTTGACACTGTCTTGACTCGAGTTGTGGTTCTTATACCACTTTCTTAATATATGGTTTGGTTCCCCACTGGGGCCCACTGTGTATTAGTGCTATTTACTGTCATTTCTGTGCTTAAGTAGTGTGTGCTTTGTGATTATCTCCATGTTGGAGATACTGTGTCATACTAGATAGTGTTATATTAATAAATACATATTTTTATAACTACTGTGTGGTTCTCCTTTCCTTTAACCAATACTATAAGATTGCATTCTGGTAATATAAGCTGCTTAACATTCCTTCAAGGCTAAGCCTGAAGGCTGCTCTCCACAGCTACTACTTGGAAAGCTTTCTAAGGTCATCTTTGACCTCTTAAATCACCCTAAAGGTTGTTTGGACTGGTGCAAGGTGCCCACTTTAATTAGTGGACAGCATATACCAGGCCAACTTCTCACAACTTGCCTTTTCAATTTTTCAGCTAAGCCTAATATGTTGTTAATACCTATGGGTGGTCTAACAGTATGAGTGAATTCCTTCCCAAATTGTAAGATTTTTAGATTAACAGTCGATTGTACTGACATACTAGGCATTGAAGTAAGTAGGGCAAGGGACCATAGTGTGATGATCTTCAACATATATGCACATGTGGTTAAGGTTAGACACACTTCGGTGACAAATCAAGCCCTAGAGGCTCATCTGGCTAAGTCTTGTTCAAGTTTAAATATGATCATTGCAGGGGACTTAATTCTTCATTTGAGCCCTTAGTCATGGATGATATTGAAATCACTGCTGGGGAGGAAGAATCTTGGGCTATACCCCAGCTGGAGCCTCACTCAATCAAAAGATGGACCCAAGCCATCCTTCAGTTGATAGCGCTCTCCATTAAATTGGGGGTGAAGAACCAGAACCAATTGGACCTGGCGGCGCAGGGTACGCCTTAATCTCCTGGGTTCTCCTGCTTCAGCTAACAGAGACACGGGGACACTCTGTCGGCGTAAAAGATCAGATTTTATTAGCTGCAGCTAGTACAGTTGTCCTAGAAGTACACACGGTATGTTCTCAGGAGACTGCCACTTAACTCCGTGGCGCACAATCTTTTATAGTACATAGGTGACATATACATTAACGAAGGGCACACCTAATACATACATGAAAAACCAGTAGGAATAGTCTAAAAGAAAGTCAGAGCCAATAGAAAAAGTCAGAAAACAAAACTATCGAGTAACTCGAAGAAGCCTCTCCTCCAACTGTGTTTGCCACCCCTCCCACAGGTTAAGGTATTAACATGTCTGTAACTGGCTTGCAGGTGGCAAGATACGTTTGTGTGTTTTGGAGGACAGTTGTGAAACGAGAGAATACGAGCTGAGGACAGCGAAGGCCAGAAGATGAGATAAAGTCAGAAGAGAATAGTGTGAACCAACAGATAGTTAAGACAGGGATTAGAAAAACCAGACAGGGATTAGTGTACTCGGCCAGTCTCTAACACCAGCTTTGTAATCAGAGGCACAAGGCTATTTTGACACAATATTGCAGGAAAAGCAGAAAAGACTTCGTTCGTCATGCTGCCTGAGTGAGGGCAACACAAAATGGCGGCGGAGCACAAAATGGCGGCTCAATGCGATCGTGATCGAATTTCCTCAGACCCTCCTTTTGCCAGGACTCAGGCAAAATACACAGACTCATGTTAATCTGAGTCGATGTCGATGGCCATGAGGTCATCGAGCTGTTGCTGTAACATCATTCTAATATTCTCTGTTCTTTGTGTCTTGGGTTTTGGGATGCACATAGTAGCACAAAGGTCACAGATGGCGGGACCACAGTGCATACAAAGACAACAAGCGAAAACGATGGCTAAAACCATACCAAGGAATGTTAGCACTTTCCAACCCCATTTGGACAGTAGTCCCCAAAACCATCCCAATAACGACCAGTCTCCTTCGTCCTGATGAATCGACTCGGAGATTATATGTAATTTAGAGATGGCCTGGTATACTGTTGGAGCATCATCAGGTATATAAATACAGCAGCTCGATTTGATCAATTTACAGACTCCACCACGATCTGCAAGAATAACATCTAAGGTAACTCGGTTCTGCAAAGTCATAAGACGATCCGCCTGTAGTTCCGCTGTAATATTACTCAAAGCTCCTACGGTGATGTCTATGGTAGTCTCTACAACACGAACCAGTTGTCTCATATTCCTGCTGTTTGCCATAGGACCCCAAAAAGGAAGAAATCCTTTAAGGAAGTCTCCTCCCTCTTGTCCTGCTGTGTCTTTGGAATCAATAATTCCTCTGCCATATCTGTTTCTATGAAAATTTGAAGAAGCAGTGTATGTAGGGGGAAGAAGAAAAGCTATATAGCAAGTTCCAGAAAAACCAGTCGGCAACCACGTATAGGCTCTATCGTGACAGATGAAATACGTGCCCTGAGATGGCACTAATGGCGGCGAATTCTGAGAGGAGTGGATGTAAGTATGGGAACAAAAGCTTTTTCTCTGTTCGGGGTCAGTAGTTTGGCCATTTATTTTGCAAACAGAAATTGTCTTGATGAGGTACAGTCCAAATTGGTGGAGACTTTCCTTGTTTAACCTTATCACTAAGGCTAGTGACATAATGAGTGACGTTCCAATTAGTATATGCTTTTCTCTCATCAACAGCAATTTTACTATTTTCCATGATTTTAGCCATAGCTATCATTTCCTTTATCAATGAACTATGACTGAAATCTGGACCACCAATATAAGAACTGACAGGTCGTTTAAATCGGCTTTGATAGGCGTTAGAGAAAATTACAAAATAAGCCCAAGCAGAACCTTCATAAGAGAACGGAAGGACTAAATATGGCATCCCTTTTTCTGTGGTATGAGGCATTAGTCCACATACCCAACAATCGGTTGTATTAATTACTAATTGGTGTTGGTGTAATAATTGAATAAACAAATTATTGTAATATTTGATTCTTCTAACGAGTTCATGTTGAGGAAGTGTATGAAACAGATGTGGAGAGATAGTAGAATAAGATAGAAGAAGGGACAACTTTTTGCTGCATAGCGTAAACAATCCATCCTATACACGCCAATACAATACACAATAATATAAAAACACATAAAGTTATACCACAACGACTGTATATTATTTTACAATGATTGTCTTTCATTTTGTTCTTTCTCTCTCTTTCGCCTAATGTAGTTTCCATCTTCTAAATGGATGCTCACGGCAATCTTCTTTAATCACTTGGTCACGATTGTCTGCCGTCCTATGACACTGCAAGTCCTGCAGGCCTATTGCCACTACTCAGGTCACAACCAAGACTCCTACCGTGATCCTGCAACCGGGATAGAAACTACATAGAAGAGAGAATCTCAAGTTTTCTTCTTCAGTCTGGGTCTTAAATAGTAATGAGTCTTATCGGGTACAGTCTGATCCTGAAACAATGTTCGTTGATTTGTGGTGTTCAGACGAAAATGTGATGGTACAGCTTCTTGGAGAATGTTGTCGCTTTCTTTTTCTGACAGTGTTCCATTCAAGTGTGCATCACTAAAAGGTATGAATCGGGGAACCTTCTCGCTTTCAGAGTCACTTATTCCCTTACGGACCCACTGATCAAAGGGCAAAGGCAAAGGAACCTTCTTGCAGTGCACACCATGGATCCAGTTCTTCTTTCCTTCAACCTTTACTGCTGTACGAGTGGTCAAAAGAACCTGACAGGGTTCTCTCCAGCGAGGCTCCAAATTCTTCGTCCTTTGGAAATTCTTCACACAAACCCAGTCACCTGGTCGAATGGAATGACCTGAGTCTGTGGAGGCCTCTGGCAAAGCGCTCTGAACCTGTTGATGGAGAACACGCAATTTAGTTGTAAGGTCGTGCAAATAATCAATCAACATTGGGTATGGCAAGTCTGAATACTTCTTAGGGCGAGGGACTCCCCATATATTAGCTGGGCGTCCGAAAACTATCTCATAAGGGCTAAGTCCCAAACGAGAATGCACAGCCGTTCTGGTGGATAGAAGAGCCAAAGGTAGTGCATTGGGCCAACTAAGGCCTGTACTAGCCTGTACTTTAGCAAGTTTGAGTTTTAGAGTGCCATTATAGCACTCCACTAGACCCGCTGACTGTGGATGGTTTGCCGCATGGAACTTCTGTTTTATACCAAGACCTGCACAAACTTTTTGCATGACTTGGCCTACAAATTCCCTCCCATTGTCACTCCAGACAATGCGCGGCAAACCAAATCTAGGGAAAAACTCTTTTAGAAGTACTTTGGCTGTAGATAAAGCAGTATTGTCTTTCAGGGGGTAAGCCTCTATCCATCTGGAAAAGGCACATACCACCACTAGAACATATTTGAGATTGTTGCATCGTTCCATGTGAATGTAATCGATTCGCAACACTTCAAATGGAAAGGTCGGAGGAGCAAAATGACCTGCTGGAGTTGGGGTTCCCTTTCCCGGATTGTACATTAAGCAAATAATGCAATGTTTCACTACATTGTCTGCACACTTCGGGATTCCTTCGTTTTGCCATACTGGAGCCAGAAGCTTGCATATTCCTTTCGTACTTAGGTGGGCTGGACCATGCGCCATAGTAACTACAGGTAGTACATAGGCATCTGGTAATAGCCAACGTTGGTGCTCGGACAATTCTACCCAACATCCCATCTCGTCTAACATTCCTGTACTTCCCTTCCACTTTCTCAATTCTTTTTCTGTAGCCTCTTCTTGAATTGTTTTCACACTTTCTACTGTATCCTCATACATTCCTCTTTCTCTGACCCAATTTGCAGGGCCCACAAAATACATGTGACTTGTAGCATCTCTGGCTGTCTTTTTCGCTACCTCATCCGCAAATGCATTCCCACGACCAACATCGTCAACAATCTTCTTATGTGCACTACACTTCACAATTGCTATCTGGGTAGGCAAAGCAAGTGACTCAAGAAGGTCAGTCACCAACTGACCATGTTGTATCTTAGTGCCGTGGGAAGTAAGGAATCCCCTTTCTTTCCACAAACGTCCAAAATTGAACGCCACACCAAAAGCGTATTGGCTATCGGTGTACACGTTCACTCTTTTTCCTTTGGATAACACACACGCTCTGGTTAAGGCTATCAGCTCAGCTGCCTGAGCTGAGTTATGTCTGATGCGTGCTGTTTCCACGATTGTATGTAAAGTAGTAACAGCATAGGCTGAAGTTGTCTCTCCATTAGGAAGCTTAAAACAAGAACCATCTACCCATAGCGTTCCATCCGGATTCACTAATGGCGTATCTGTTAAGTCAATTCTACCTTTTGTCTCTTCCTCAGTACGGAAGAAACAATCATGTTGTTCCTGAACACCTTTCTCTTCTGGAAGAGGCAACAAAGTAGCTGGATTTAAAGTATTACATCGTTTGATATGCACGTGACTAGCCAAAAGCGTCAGCTCATATTCAGACAAACGAGCACTCGTAAGATGCTGTGTTTTTGTTCTGTTTAGCAAAGTATCCACTGCATGTGGCACCATAACAATGAGAGTATTATCTAGCACCATTCCAGCAGACTGTCGAATAGAAATTGCTGCTGCTGCTGTCGCTTTAAGACAACTAGGCAATGCTTTAGCTACTGGATCTAACGTAGCCGAAAAATAGGCACATGGCCGCTGTCTATCTGCAAATCGTTGTGTTAAGACTGACAACGCACAACCTTCTCTTTCATGAACATAGACCGTAAAAGGCTTACTGTAATCAGGAGTACCTAGTACAGGAGCAGAACACAGAGCAGTACGTAATTCAGTAAAACTCCTCTGACATTCGTCAGTCCATGGAAGGGGGTGAGGCGTATCTTTCAAAGTGAGTGCCAACAAAGGTTTAGCCAACAGAGAGAAGTTAGGGATCCACTGCCTACAATAGGAAGTAATGCCCAGAAAGGCACGTACCTCTCTTTGTGTGGATGGCACAGACATTTGCGCAATAGCTTGGATACGTTCTGGGGTTAATCGTCTTCCCTCCTTTGATAAGAGATGACCTAAGTAGGTAACCTCTCGACGAACATATTGTAGCTTAGAAGGTGAAACCTTATGATTAAGATTGGATAAGTGTCGCAACAATGCAACAGTCACATTCTTACATATATCCTTTGAATCAGCAGCGATTAACAAGTCGTCCATGTACTGAATGAGAGTAGCACCAGACAGCAAGGAAAAAGCATCAAGATGACATTTCAGAGCTTGACTATAAATAGAGGGACTTTCACAATAGCTTTGAGGTGCGCGCTTGAACCGGAAGCTTCGGCCTCCAAGAGAGAAGCCAAAAATATCCCTACTTTCTTCGGCGATGTGAATACTAAAGAAAGCATTTTTCAGATCGATAACAGAAAACCAAACCGCTGTAGATTGTATCATTGTCAACAGCGCAGTGATATCTGGGACAACAGGAAACTGTGGTACAACAATTTTGTTTACCTGCCGAAGATCAATTACAAAGCGATAAACAGGAGGCTGAGAAGGATCAGTGCGTTTAAGAACAGGAAGAATAGGGCTATTACATATGTTACCTCTCGTTTCCTCAACCACATCTTTCTGAATCAAGTCATGAATGATTTCCAGAAGCGCTCTGTCACCTTCAGTGGAAATTCTATATTGAGGAACACGTGGCAATTCAGCATTGGGCTTGAAAGTAACAACATAAGGTGGAATTTCAAGACAACCAACATCATTTGGACCCGTGGCCCAAAGCGTTGTAGGAAGAGAGAGCAATTCAGGTGAGAATTGATCTTTAGACAAATACATTGGAGAAGTCAGTTTCTGTCCTAAAGTGAGATATACACCAGAAGGAGAACAAGATATTGTGGCATGTAGTCTTTTTAAAAGATCCAAGCCCAATAGATTCTCGCCGCAACCATTAGTTAAGAGAAGCGGAACTTCTAAATCATAAGGGCCAATTGAAATAGGCATGGGGCAAGAAACCGGATTACGAACTGGGGCGCCAGAAAAACCTACAGATACATTTGTTAAGCCAGACAAAGGTGCCCCAGGGAGTTTTGAATGAATGATAGAACTTCTCATCGCACCAGTATCTAAAAGAAATGGCTCTGAAACACCCATTGTAGTGACATTAACATAAGGTCCATTCTGATCTACTGGAATCGACACAACTCCCTCACTTTGTCCATGGCTGTCCTAGTTAGCATGAAGACTTTCATTCCCGTCTCCAACATAACAATCCTCATTGTTATACTGTGTAGACCGAGCGTTTTGCTGATCAAAATAGTTCACGGAATTAGAAGGAGGAAGGGAACGCTGTTCTTGGGTCAACATACCACGACCTCTACCTCTGTTTGCTGACTGGAGGCCAGCACGACCTCGCGGAGCAGATAGTGTCCCATTACGCTGCAATAAAACCGGACAACTATTCTTAAAATGACCTTCCTCCCTACAATAGGCACATTGACTAGGACCTAACAAAGGTCGTGGAATATATGGCTCAGGCTTTTGATACACCCTCTGAAACTGTGGCGGTTGTTGAAACTGGGGCTGAGCATAACGAGGTGGATAAGCCTGTTGCAAGAGAACCTTAGTTGTTAATTCTTTAGTCTTTTTCTCTTGCTTATCTTTTTCTTCTTTATCTCTATTTTCATAATATTGAGCAGTAGCCAATATCTGGGCTGAAGAGGAGACGGCCCATGAACTTTCGGAGTATTTCAGCTTATGCGACAGCTTAGGGAGCAAATTAAATACGAACTTATCTACAAATAATCGCTGTCCACCCTCCGTAGTCATGTCCTGACCACTGTGATCAATGAATGTCTCCTCGAAACGAGTGAAGAAATCGGAGACACTCTCATCTTTCTTCTGTTTACACGCAGCTAGTTTATCACAGTTCACTCTCAAGGCAGGCATCATCGTTTTCATTAATGTGATAATCCTACCAGGGAGTTCTGAAATCAAAGCATCAGGCTTCGCACCACCCACTTGGTTTCTATCTGCGGCAATTATAGCATCCCAGTCAGCACCTAATTCCTGTGCATGATTCTCCTTACGAATCCTAGCCCATAACGCTTGTGGGACTACATTTCCCATCAACATATCAATATCTGCTAAATTCATAATGCAGGCATCAACAGTCTGTGACAATTCTTTATAATAACCTGCAGGGTTCTTACGAGGATCCGGTAGAGACTGTTTAAGAGCCAGGACTTCAGACCTTTTCCAGGGCACATGTACCCATATTCGCTGGAAGTGAGCAGGAATAGCTAGATTAGCACCTGCTGCTGGAACCTCTTCTCTCCATACCGGAGGAACCTCTCTCATTGGATCATTTTCAGTGTCAACCTAACTGAGGGATCGGAATCAAGAAAAGTCTGTGAAGTAAATAAGGTTCTAAAGGAAACAAGTGTCTTCATAGCGTCCTCAACCTTAGAACCCACAATGAGTCCCTTATCAAAATTAGCCTGAATATCTAACAGACCCTGAGGAACCGAACCCAAGTCCATATTCTCCCAACCTTTAACAAGAGTATCACACATAGTATTGAAAACATATCTCTGCGTAGGCGCATTCCACTGTGAGAAGGTAGGCATAATGTCAGGTACACTATACCGAGGACCCTTCTCAATCCATTTGCGAGCGAGAGAGTCCAACCTTTCTCGTTCTTCGGAAGCTGGGAACTGACTACGAGACTGTCTTCGAGAAAATGCCAGAGACACATTTAATGCCTCAAAGAAAGGAGATAAAAGACCAGAGACCGTTTCTGTGAGTCGTTTACGCATAGACGGAGAATTGGACATAAGGATAGGGGGCAAGGTATTAGGTGAACTAACTAAGGAGGAATCAGTAATTACCGGGGGAGCAGAGGGCAAAGAAGATGAAGGTAAAGGAGTCGAAGGCAAAGCTGGCAGAGGCGGCAATACTTGAGGGGGCAAATGTGGAAGAGCCGGAGCAAGCGGAGGCGCAACTGGCGGCTGAGCAGGTTGTAACAACAGGGGTGCATTAGCACCTTGTACATAGGGCGGAGGCAATCTCAGTAGGTGAGCCATCAAGGTATTTTCCTCTAAATCCTTTCTTTTATCAGAAGGGGAAGCTGGCAACATCGGATAGCATTTATCTATCGCCATACGATGCTGTCTCTCTGAAATTTCCATCGCATTATCAACTTCATCATCTTTAAGTTGCTGAGCAGCCTGTATAATTGTCATACCCTGTGCTTTCCTATCTCGTTTTTCTTGCTTAATTTTTCTCTGTTTGGCTTCCTTATGCCAAAGGCGGAAAGAGTCAAACATTGCCGGCCGGGCATTACTTTTAAATAAAATAGTTTCCACATTATCTAGTATGTCAGGCTCAAAACTACCATTTTCTGTCCATTTTAAAACACCATCATTCTTCGTGTATCGGATCCATGCCTCGTTAAAGGCGATGGGACCAACACCATGTTTAGAATAGAGCTCATAAGTGGGAGTTCCAACCGAAGGAATCGGACAAGAGTCCTCCAGCCGGGAATCCCTATTACAACCAAAACAACAAAGTTTCTCAAACTTAGTCAGACCAGGCATCGTTATTTCACTGGACTGTTCACAAACATCAAGGGAGTTAAATCAATTAACACAGCACAAATGTACTTACCCCTCGGCTTCGGTTATTGCAATACCCGAATCAAAGACCCAAAGAACCTTAAGAACCAAAGAACCAAAGAACCTAAGGACCAAAGAACCAAAGAACCAAATGTGGGAGCGACCCACCAATACTTAAGTAAGATGTCTTCTTACACCAACAGAGACCCGTCTATCGTCTCGCTTTACCATACATCACCAAAAAGAGGGCCAAGGCAGTCAGGGCAGCAGTCGTCAGTAGCCGTCACGAAGGAGTAACCACGCTGCAAAAGACCTTCGGACCACTTTCGACATACAGGGGTCGCTTGACGTGGCTCGCGATTCCTCCAGAATTTTCTTGCGGGGTTCCTCACGACCTTCAGGCAGAACCACTACCTCTGAATCCGCCCCACATTGGGCGCCAGTTGAAGAACCAGAACCAATTGGGCCTGGCGGCGCAGGGTACGCCTTAATCTCCTGGGTTCTCCTGCTTCAGCTAACAGAGACACGGGGACACTCTGTCGGCGTAAAAGATCAGATTTTATTAGCTGCAGCTAGTACAGTTGTCCTAGAAGTACACACGGTATGTTCTCAGGAGACTGCCACTTAACTCCGTGGCGCACAATATTTTATAGTACATAGGTGACATATACATTAACGAAGGGCACACCTAATACATACATGAAAAACCAGTAGGAATAGTCTAAAAGAAAGTCAGAGCCAATAGAAAAAGTCGGAAAACAAAAGTATCGAGTAACTCGAAGAAGCCTCTCCTCCAACTGTGTTTGCCACCCCTCCCACAGGTTAAGGTATTAACATGTCTGTAACTGGCTTGCAGGTGGCAAGATACGTTTGTGTGTTTTGGAGGAAAGTTGTGAAACGAGAGAATACGAGCGGAGGACAGCGAAGGCCAGGAGATGAGATAAAGTCAGAAGAGAATAGTGTGAACCAACAGATAGTTAAGACAGGGATTAGAAAAACCAGACAGGGATTAGTGTACTCGGCCAGTCTCTAACACCAGCTTTGTAAACAGAGGCACAAGGCTATTTTGACACAATATTGCAGGAAAAGCAGAAAAGACTTCGTCGTGCTGCCTGAGTGAGGGCAACACAAAATGGCGGCGGAGCACAAAATGGCGGCTCAATGCGATCGTGATCGAAGATCGAATTTCCTCAGGGGTTGGGCTACTAATGGTCATACTAATTCCGATACCAAGGGGGCATACACTTCTAACACCATTTATCCAAAATCCGAATTGATTACATCCTCATCGACTTAAGATTGTGGCCCAGAGTGGGTGACATGGTAGTACAGGTAGTAGGAAAGAGTGGAGAGAGACTATGACCCTCTATGTCTTAGGCTGCTAGCTTTATTTGATAAGTATACAATTGACGCAACTAGGCCATCTAGTACTAGGCGCACTCTAGCTATGGCGATCAAGTTGAAAAAGCCATCTATGATTGCAGCCATCAGAAAGTAATACAAACTTAGCATATTGAATGCAAAGAAGGAGTGTGACAATAATGGATAGCAGGAGTTAGCGGAAGCATGTTCATCCAGAGGCTGTTCGCACTTCACTTGGTTGCCAGTGGTACAAATTCTAGGGTGGGGGGGACCGCAAAACTATGTTCCACCCTCAGAATAGGTTCATCATTTTGCTGCCCTGTACTATGAGAAGGTAGTCCCTGTCACCAAAGTTACTCTGTTGTATAGTAGCCTCCAGAATGTTACCTCTTCCCCCATTCACTAGAGAGGAAGTTCTAGACTCACTGTCTACATTTGGAAGGAGAAGGGCTCCAGGCCCAGTTGGTATTCCTCTTTATTTGTTTGCTCATAATGTTGATGCCTGGGCTGACTATATAGTAGCTCTATCAATTGTAATTGCTCTGGGAAACATCTATTCCGGAATCTTGGCTGGGTGCCTTAAGTTATACCAGTATATATGAAGGGTGAAGTTATACCAGTATATATGAACATCTATTCCAGAATCTTGGCAGGGCGCCGAAGTTATACCAGAATATATGAATTATAGGTTCATTAGTCTTATTGTTGTGTTCAAAAAGTCAATTCTCGTTTGGTTCTGGTATGAAATCAAACATGGATATCAGATTAGGATATTATAAGCCCACTTCAGAGCCAAAACCTCTACTATAGAGCAAGAATTTAGGTTTATCCTAATTGTTTTGGAAAATTGTTCTGATCAGCAAGGGCAACTTATATGTTGCTTCTGTCAATCTAAAATCTGTCTTTGACCTGGTTTCATGCTTGAGGCTGAGGCAGGTTTTGAAGGCGATGGGTATGCCTCACAATATTCCGTCAATACTGATTAAGCTACATGAGAATAACTTTGCCTGTGTCAGATGGGGGTAACAGGGCCAACTGATCAACAAGAGCCCAGTGCTGAAAGGTATTCTCCAAGGGTGTGTACTAGTTCCCACTCTCTTCACTTTGTATCTCAATGGATTGGGCGACTATCTTTCTGACTGCCAGTGGATGTCCCTGTTATAGCTAACACCAAGATCCCTATATTTATATTTGCAGATGACACTCTTTTAATATCGAAAACTCCGATTGGCCTGAACATTCTTTTTAACAAATGTGCTGCCTTTTTATCAAGTTTGTGGCTTAGACATCAACGCAGCCAAAACAACATTTATGCTGTTTAGCAACCATAAAAAAGTTAAGGAAAAGCTGATGCTAGGCGATAAGGCCCTAGAGAGGGTTGATTTGTTTAATTACCTAGGGATCAAATTGTCAGCCAATATGTCATGGTGTCCACATATCAATAGTGCTTGCGTGAAGCACAGACAGACTATTGTTGCCGTCCTGAAAGAACTAAGCCAATAGTGCCAGCTCCACAGGTGTATGAGCCCAAGGCCCTTGGCTTAGTACCATATGGTGCTGAGCTGTGGGGCTTTGGTGACGTCTCGGTTTTGGAGCAATTGAAGAACATTTTTTAAGATCACTGACCTCCCTTCCACGAAGTACACCATTGCAACTTCTATTTTTGGAAATGGGAGATAAAAAGGTAGCCCTTAATGTCCCCCATGGCCCATGCTATTCTGACGAAGATGATGGGCTACCCCAGAACTCGCTAAATATGCTGATGCCTTACAAGTCATCATTAAGTTAGATAGAATTTAAAACATTCTCTGGTTGACCGCAACCAAACAATTGTCAGTTTTTTTAGGTTTTAGGGATATTTGGCACCACCCTACTGAACCCCAAATACCCTCCAAGGAGACACTAAAAACCAGTATTTGGCATTTATGCTGCAGAGGGAAGAGCAAAATGTTGCAGGTACTTCACTGATGGGGGAATTTTTTTATGTTTAAGTCGGTGTATGGCCTAGAGAAGTACTAGGACTTAATTATGGGGCCTTTAGACACAATCAAAGTAGGGACGCTCCATCTGAAATCATTCACTGCAAAATGGTTGGAATCTGTCTCTTGGAATTACCCTTTCTGTCTTGACCAAAAAGAGTCTTTGCCACATGTGCTGTTTGCATGCTCAGCTTATGTCCAGTCACACTCTGCACGGCTGTCTCCCATTTGAAGACAATTGGACACATCTAGCCACTGCATTGCTTTGAGGCTATTGAGATCGGACCCTTCCATACTGTATACCTGTGCAGTAGCATCAATTTTAAGGCGGATGTGGGCGAAGATAAGAACTGTCATAAAATGATTATGTCTTTTATATTGATTCTAGGATGGTAATGCACTGGTATTGGTCTTATCAATTTTTGAATGTTATGTTATTTTGAACAGTTTGTGGGTTCCAATGTTGATTGAAACTTGGCATTGTGACAACTTCCTCATTAACAATGTAATAATGTGTTGCACTTTTTTTTACCTATATATTTATTGTATTTTATCAAACTTTTATGGCTTTGCTGAAATAGACGTGAAAATTCAGGAGTAAAACTGAGGTGATCTCTCACAAAGAAGGTACTGTTAACCTTATTACTGACAGAAAGTATGTCATACTGTGGATTATTTGAAATTTTGTAGTGAGTGTTGATCACCTTGCATTTCCTGTTTGATTTAAAATTCAGAGCAAAGGGCATTACATCATAGCGGCGACTTTGCAATTGGGAATCAGCTGTGAGTCTCGCCGTCAGGGCTCACCATCCTGTGATACTAGGGCAAATCACTTAATCTCCCTGTGCAACCCCCCCCCCCCCCTCCAAAAAATGACTTGTGTAATACAGCTAGTGCTCATATGAATTACTTGTATGCCTTCGGGTGGAGTTAACGCTACATAAATATACCAGAATGAAAATTAAAAAAATACGACGTTGGAAGCTGTTTGCAACTGTGCAATATCAGTAATTGATGACTGCCTGTAACATAAGAGTAAATAAATACATTGGAATACCCTTAGGTACCAGATGTTTTTCATGTCTGAGCATCATCTCAAGTCTCTTGTTTTATGCGTTTTGTCTTTGGCATTCTGAAGTTTTCAGGATAATGATTTGCATAGAAATGTACATCATTTTTTCTACGGAGGTAGGTTTGTTTTCGCTCAAATATAAAGGTTCTAAACTACAATATGGGCAGTTTTGCCACAGCACTTCTTGGTTGATGGGAGATGGGCCATGCAGCACCTGGATATCTTTAGTGAGTCTACTGCTCGCAGAAGGTGACTAGTTATAATACTAAGGAAAGAACTACTCGAGGACTTGGTGAATCTATTTTCTCAAATACCTGGTGAGCACAAATGAAAGTTGCAATAAGTTGCACATTACAACTCAGAAAAGAAAAGACAATCAAACTTAGTGAAAGCTGTTTTATATTTAACCCCTTCAGCGCTGCGCGGATTCCCCCGCGGTGCTGAAGGGTTCGAGCGCGGGCGGGGCCATGACGGAACGGTTCCGTCATGAGCACAGCTCAACCGATGCTCATGACGGAATCGTTCCGTCATGAGCATGGAAGGGGTTAACAGTTTGAAGACTCTCTCTTTTGATATCTCAGGATGAGAAAGCGAAGGGCAGGGAAAGCGCGGTGCATGCCACAGTGTGAGAGTCGGGCAAGCAATGTCTGCTTTCTCAGCCTTCCACTCTTTAGTTCCTCGCTCCCCAACAGTGGTTGCTCTCATGCTTTATATTCCCTTCTGGCCTGGACATTCTTTCCTCAGTAGTCATTGCTCTCCCTCTTCCTCCAAAAAGTCTCACCTCCAAACCTCCTGCTCTAATGTGTTTCCTCCCTTGGCCCCCTCTCTGCGCAGCAGCGCATGCTCTCTCACTGTCCCTCCTCCTCCCTGCTCTGTTCTCAGTATTGCCTTCTCTTATTCCCTCCCTCTCCTTGGCCACTCTCCTCTCAGCAGTGCCTTCTTTCTATCCTGTCCCTTCTCCTGGGCACTACTTTCTCTGACGTTTTGCTCCGCTTTGTAAAAGAGGGTGCTCCACTTTTCCTGGTGAGACTGACCACAGCCACATCCCAGATCTTGGTGTCACGTATTTACAAAATGAAAGTTATAAGGCTGTTGTGGGAAATTGGGTTGTTGGGGTTGTTGGTTGAGGGGAAGGGAGGTGAGCCCTTCTGAAGCAACAGTCTTAATACCTGTCAGAGAAAACCTTAAAAGTTACTAAATTAATCTGCTTTACCCTTCTGGTAGCTTGGCACAAAAGCAGTCAGGCTTAACTTAGAGGCAATGTGTAAAGTATTTATGCAGCACATAAACAGTAATAAAGTGAAACACATGACAAGAAAAATCCCAACCCAATGTAGAAAAATTAGATACATTTTAATAAATGTAATTACACCAAAACAAATCCAATCAGTACAATTGAAGTTATGATTTTTAAAAGTTTTCAGTAAAATCTAGAGCCTAAAAGATCAAAGTGCCAACCATGGTTATTTGGTTGCGCAAGACCGGTATAAAGTCAAAAGTTAGGGTTTACTGCAATGGAGCACAAGTCAGATACACAAGGTGGATTGGACCTGGTCTTGGCTTACCTTTGGACTGAGAAGAAAGTTTGAAGAAAAGAACAATGAAAAGGTAGAATTCAATGGGGCAAGGCAGCAGGCTGTGCCCAAAGAGGATTTATCATCGCTGGGGAGTGCTGGACAAAGTCTTGGTGAAGCAAAATAATAATGGCAGGAAAAAGCTCTGAGTAGAAAAAGCTGAATTTCCAGGCTGAGGACTTTGTCATTGTTGATGGAGAGCTGATCGACATTGTGCCCGGTGAAGACTATTTCCTTCCAGCTTAGACAACTTTTTGGGAGTTGAAAACCTCCAGCGGGACAAAGCTACAAGATGTAGCCAAAGAGGGCTCCAAAAGGCCAGATGCCATCACTGAGAAATCCCGGTGAACAGGATTTGCTGCTGTGGTGAAGAAATTAGCTAGAGCTACTGCAAAGTCAAACCGACTGGCAAAGCACCTTGGGTGGCTCGACTGGCAGGTAGGTTCCAGTCTTCTGTTGGTTCTTCTGGCACTTTATGGTGAAAGGTTTTTGAAGTCAAAAGATTTAAGGGTAGGTGGGAGCAGCACCTCTAACACCACTTCTAAAGGTGCAGGATGGGAGAGGGGGCAACATTTAGAGGCTGTAAGGACTAACTCTAGCAGAGTGACCGGGTGAGGGTTCACAGTCTCTGGAGCTTGTTATGCCCCTGTAGCTCACACAGGAGGCCCAATTAAACCACAGAGTCACATCTAGCTGTCCTGCTTTCAAGGAGATGGTGCAGTTCTCTTCTAGCAGAAAGGTTGAGCTCTAGAAGCAGGGCAATCTTTTGGGAAGCAATGCAGGCCTCAACCAGCAGTGCAGTATTTTGGTAGCAGCATGGCAGTCCTTTGGGGACCACGGCAGGCCTCAAGCAGCAGGGCAGTAATCTGGCGGTCCATGAAATCCTTCTGAAGTCTTCCACAGGTTCAGAAACATACTGAAAAGATGATCCGAGGTTCCAATAGTTATACCTTTTGGGGAGAGGAGTTGGCCTGACGGCTAGGGCGCTCGACCTCGGACCTGGGGAACTGGGTTCGAGTCTCGGTAATGACGCTGAACATCCTGTGATTCTGGGCAAATCACGTAATCTCAAACAAATAGAGGGAAAAGGGGGGCTTTTTAATAATAATAATTCTGTCTTATTATTATCAAAGGTCCAGCATACATGCCCATCAATATGTGAAAACAAAGAGGTATGCAGTTCCTAAAGTTAACGCCAGGTGTGTTAGAGTCACTATAGGGTACCAGGGTGATACTGTGAAAATTGATGTGAAAGACAGGAGTAAAGGTTACTCCTTTTGGAAAAGAAGACCCTCACACACCCAACAAGCGGGTGTCTTGCTTCATCACCGGGTCTGTGCTCCTTATCGGGCCGGCAGGTGCAATGCCCGATCAGGCACCCAATGGGGCCTTCCTATCGGAGATCTTTATTTCCAACGCCGATGAGTGAGGTGTGTGGGGAGGGAAAAGGAGTTAATTATAATGGTGAGTGTAGGTGCAAAAGAGGTGAAAGAAAGTGTACTAAAACAGGGGTAGGTGATCCACTTCAAACAATTTTAATAAAGCATGGTCACCATCCTGATTAAAATCAAAAATAATCCGCACATCTCTCACCTTTAGGTGTGTGAGTAAACGTGCTAAGGGGATCAGAGGGTCAACATGTTTCTTGCCTTGTAATGTATTAATTGGCAATTCTTCAGGACCAGGGGAAAAAAAGATACGGCTACCTACACCTTTTTGGTGGTGGCCACAGCCTCTGAGAGGTATCACTGGTGGTCACACATACAGCACCCTAAAAATGTGTGGTACCGTGGGTAAAGAAACACAACCTGCGGAAGAAAAGGAAAATTAAGTAAAAGCAATTCGATCCGAGATCTCAGGTTAATTCCAGACAATTGGTGGTGTCAAAATTACAACCGTGACATGCGTGGATTGTGAGCAATGTTTGTAGGACTTACTAAGGGCTCAAAGCAACACAAAATTGATAAACCAACTCAAAGACCAGCTCGAGAAATGCTGTGTCAATTTACCAAGAGTAATTTGCAGAACTCACCCTCATAGGCTGTGCCGGATTCGAGGCCAGGGTGAGAGAGAGCACTACATTTTAGTGTCCTAAAGTATAGAGAAAAGATGAAACAAAAGACAGGTGAGGGGCACAGTAAAGGCAAAACATAGTAAGGTAAGAGACCTCAGTTGATTAAGCCTTAAGGTGTATTAGAGTACACAGGAAGCGGTCAGTAGCTGCGACCCCTAGAAGGCACAAGCTGCTCAAGTGGTAGATGATACAATATCACTCAAGGGTTAAAGTACACTCAACTGTGTAAATTGCCCGTGGAACAAGGAATCCAAATGAGTCTGACTTGAGACGTTCACATCCTTGTGCGGCAAGTGTTGCTTAACAGCGTGAAACCAATAATGCTCTATACCAAAACATTCATAGAGCAGAGATTAGCGATAGTCTCTTGCCATAAATCATGGGGTAGTCAGTTATGCAATAGCCCTGACGCAAACGTTGCACGCACACGGACAGCCTCTGTTGGTCAGCGTTCTGCGGAATAAAATGCAAAAAGCCTAATGGTAGGCGAAATGTGCGATACACGTACACGGAAAGCCTCTATTGGTCAGCGTTCAGAGGAATACAATGCAATGTAACAAGCCTGATCGTAGGCGAAATGTAAGTCTCGATACTCACGATTCCGTATTTGGGAAACACCGTGCACCTAAAACCTCACCAGCCACTGCAGTCTGGTGTTCGCAAGTCCGGGCAGTTCCTAGTTATGGGAACACGTCGGCGTGGAGCACGGGTGCATAGGGGGCGGGGACATCCGGTGGCGGCAGGCGTGCTCCCGCGGTAACAACTAGGCCGCTACCTCGCTCATGTGTATAGGAAGAGGCGCATACGTGGTTGTCATAGCAACATGTACGCGGGGAGACAACCATGTCGCTTGAGTAATCGAGGATAAAAGGAAATAAGTTCACGTGATAGAGGAGTTACCCGGAGGGTTGAAGGAAACTAGTTTGCATTGTGGCAACCAGATAAAGTACAGAGTTCCCAGAATGAAATTAGTCAGTTAGGTGTCGTGGAGAACTGACAAACGTTAAGTTTGGGTAAAAAAATAAAGCAAATCGGCTTTTTAGTAAAACGGTGCCAGCATGCTTCATTGAGCTAGAGTATACAGGAGTCAGTCAAAATAAATTCAAGTAAGCATGCTCCACGGAATGTCCTCATTGAGGCCAGTAGCGTCTGCAGCCAATCTAAGGACCCACCGCTGTTCGAGTCTAAAGAGGGCTTTTTTCGACATGGGTGGGTGAGATTCTAAGACAACCCATTGGAACGAATTGGGGGCATGATGTTCAAGGTGATAGTGGGACGTCATTTTGGTGTTGGTTTTGGCGCACCTGAAACTACTTTTATGTTCCAACATGCGGGTCTTGACTGCACGAGTGGTCATACCTATATAAGGTAGACCACATGGACATGTCATCATATAAATGCAGTTAGATGAGTTGCAATTGGTATGTTTGCAGATACTCCAAGTCATGCCGTTAGGGAATACCAATTATTTACTGATGCGTGTCTGGGGACACATAAAACACGACCCACAGGGATAATGACCCTTAACTGAAGGTAGATCCCACAACATTCTTTGTGACCTAGTAGTTGGTTTCTTAGGTCTAGTATGTATTAGTTGATCCTTCAGATTACTAGTACGTTTGAATGCGAACCTGGGAGTCGCTATATCCAAGTCACCAGTATTGAGGATCACCCAGTGTTTTTTAATGATGCATCTGATCCTATTGGAATCAGGGGTAAAAGTGGTGACACACGTAATGGATTGATCAGGTTCCTTGATGTTAATGTCTAGCAAGCTCTCTCTGTTATTGTTTCTTGCTCGTTTGCGAACCCGTGACACTACTTGTTTGGGGTAGTCTCGCTTGATGAGATCATTCATGAGGGTCGCGGACTCTTTCTGGTAGTTTGTCACAGAACTACAGTTCCTTCTGATGCGCAAAAATTGCCCAAAGGGAAGATTTTCCCTCAATGACTTGGGATGGTAACTGCTGAATAAGAGGAGGCCATTCCTGTCAGTTGGTTTACGGTACAGACTCGTAGTGATCTTATCTCCTTCAAGTCGGACAAGGAGATCCAGGAAGGGAACTTCTGTGTCGGAGCTCGTGTGGGTAAATCTCAAGTAGGGGTTTAAGGTATTGATCCAGGTACAGAATTCTGTACACTTCGTGTAGTCTCCTCTCCAAAGGATCAGGATGTCGTCAATAAATCTTTTCCAGAGCAGTACATTCGCCGAGTAGGGATTAGAAGAATGATGGATTTCCCTAGCTTCGAAAGCCGACATGTACATACATGCTAGACTCGGCGCGAATGTACTGCCCATGGAAGTACCTTGGGTTTGATGGTACAGCTGGGTATTGTACTCAAAGAAGTTTTGGGTAAGAACCAGACTAGCACATTTCATTATGAATGGTACAGGTGTAGTGGAAGTATGCTCACTGCTCATCAGAGCATCCTCAATGACCTGGAGGGTGGCTTGTTGGGGTATGTTGGTATATAACGCCTCAACATCCAGTGTCAGCAAAAGGCTTATTTCTTGTGGGTGTTGGATACCCTCAAGGAGGCGGAGAACATCAGTGGTGTCTCGGATGTACGAAGGAGTAGTTCTAACCAGGGGCTGGATGAAATGGTCAACGAATTGCGACAACGGTTCCAGAATGGATCCTATGCCTGACACGATAGGCCGACCAGGCACTGGAGTTGTCCCTTTGTGAATTTTGGGAAGGCAATAGAAAAAGGGGATGACTGGTTCTTTAGCTATAGGGAAGTTTGCTTCTTTCTTCGAGATCCAACCTTCTAACTCCGCTGTGGAGACCATAGAGCCTATAGTCCTGGTCAACTGTGGGGTAGGGTCTTCCTTGATGGGTGTGTAGTATCTTGTGTTGTTAAGTTGTCTACGGCATTCAGTATCGTAGTCAACTGAGGACAAGATAACAGTAGCCCCGCCCTTATCTGCTTGTTTTATTACAATTCTGTCGTCATTAGCCAGATCTCTTATAGCCAACGACTCACTAGTAGACAAGTTATGGAAGGGCATTCGATTGGTATCCATATTAAGATCCTTTAGAACTGCCTTTTCGAAAGTCAATACTTCCGGCGGGACCATACTCCTAGTAGGCGTGAAGGTTGATGGTCTATGTAGCCCTGAGTCATCGTTGCTAGGAGGCGGATGATCTTGAAAAAACGCCTGTAGCCTAATCTTACGAAATAGATTCCGGACCTCACAAGTGTCGCGAAATCTGTCTGTTTTGGGTGTGGGGACATAGCCCAGCCCTTTCTGGAGCACTCTTTCTTCCACAGGAGTGAGAACTCTAGGGGAAAGATTGATCATCAATCTCTCTTGTCCCTAGTTTGACTCCTGGTTTCCACTGTCCTGGGAGGTTGTTCCTGCCATTGCACCCTTTTTTGTTGTTGTCGCCCTCTTCTGCGCCCTCTTCCTCTGCCCCAACCGCTGTCTAAAAAAGGTTGTTCAATTCTAGGTGGGAAGAAGGGTGGAGGAGGGCCTTGATGGTACATGGGATATTGCCAAAAGGGTGGTCCCCAATATGGAGGCATGTTAAATGCCGGATAGCCTGGTGGCTGGAAAGGTCTCGTTTTCCTGTTGTTGCTGTTCCAGCTCCCTGTGCTAGATTCACTGTTGGTTGAGGAACTCCGTCTGGAAGGTCCTGAACTCTCATCTGACGAGTAACTGGTTACTGTCGAGGTATAGTCTGCTTTAAGATAGGGGTATACCCTTTTGCACCTACACTCACCATTATAATTAACTCCTTTTTCCCCCCCACACACCTCACTCATCGGCGTTGGAAATAAAGATCTCCAATAGGAAGGCCCCATTGGGTGCCTGATCGGGCATTGCACCTGCCGGCCCGATAAGGAGCAAAGACCCGGTGATGAAGCAAGACACCCACTTGTTGGGTGTGTGAGGGTCTTCTTTTCCAAAAGGAGTAACCTTTACTCCTGTCTTTCACATCAATTTTCACAGTATCACCCTGGTACCCTATAGTGACTCTAACACACCTGGCGTTAACTTTAGGAACTGCATACCTCTTTGTTTTCACAAATCACGTAATCTCCCCGTGCCTAACAAAAATTGAATGTGTGTCCTCATGTAACGTAACTGGTGCTATGTAAAGTGCTCTGATACCTGATTGGATTCGGGTCAAGTTCGCGCTATATAAAACTCTGCAAAAAAAAAAAAAAAAAAAGGTCCTTTGAAGTGGAGGCATTTCTTATGCTACCCCCACATCTGATTCTAAGGCTTGAAGAATACTGGGGTGAAAAAGACTAGTGCCAGGTTTGATTGGGTGTGTATGCTAAAGGCAGTCCTTTTGAAGCGTAGGTGTGTCAGGGAACAGCTCCACCCCCAGCTATCCCGGCAGCATGGCACAACCTGCCAACAACTAATCCCCATGTGTCTCACTTGGAGGAATATACAAAACCAAACAGCTACATTACTCAGTATTGTGACCCAGAACACTGGCAGATGGCACCAAATGGCCAGAACAAGAAAAAGTCATCTTTCTAAAAGTGGTAGTCTCTGAATTTTAACTGTAAATCAAACTTTACCATTAAAGAGGATTTTTTTAAGTTACAATTCTTTTAAGTCCAAATTTGACATCCTTACCTGTTCCCAATCAAAAAACACATTTTAAATGTACTACAGTAACACAATGTTATCAAATGGGCGAGACAGTCCTAACAGTAGTGAAAAAGTAATTTTGGAGTTTTTTCACTACCAGGACATGCAGACTTAAAAACACATGTCCTACTTTGTATTTACAATGCACCATGCCCTGGGGGCTTTTTAGGGCCTACACAAGGAATGCCATATGTATTAAAAAAAAAGGTTTAGGCCAGGCAAAAAGTTATTTCGCCAGGTCGGATGGCAGTTTAAAACTGCGATGGCAGGTTTGAGTTGTGTTTTAAAGTGCTACTTTAGTGGGTTGCACTATCAATGCTGCAAGCCCACTAACAGCATCTCAGGTCAGACTTCTCAAAATGTCATGCAACACAGACGAAGAGGAACGCAGATGGTGCAGCGGACTGTGGCGGCTGAGGGGAGCGGTGGAACGGCTGAGGCCTCGTGCCATGAATTCCGGGAGAAGCAGGCGACACAAGGTCAAGGAGGTGAGGGGCTGTGGGGGGCTGAAATAAGGAGCAGAGAGATGGCAGCGGTCTGAAAAACTTTGCCATGCAACGGCGACGCCCCCCCCCCAACCCAACTCAAAGTGAAATCCTTCCATGGACAAGTTCCACTCAAGAGCGCCTTGCGGGGCTGGGATCCCCCCCCATAACTAGGGGGGCTGTGACACCTTCTAACTACACGCATACCAAGAATAGGTGTACTACAGCCTGCAAGATGGGGCGTGAACCTGAACATGGCCTCCGGTAGAGTAAAGAAGGACAGATCAGTAAAGGACATGCTTCTCAAGACACCCCAATCGCAATCTGAGAATCGCCCTACCCTGCAGCCCGCAACAGAAGTGGAGGGAGCTGAGGACGTGGAGACCAGGTCAGCCGCCCCTTTCTGCAATCCCTTTTTGCTTCCCTTCAAGAAGACCTCACCTCTATGAAGTTTGACTCATCAGCAGACCTCTGGGAGGTGCGCCGTGACTTAGATTCACTGGGGGAGAGAGTCAACTCCCTGTAAGATCATGAATCCAGCAGGGTTAAGGAGTTAGAGGGCCTGCAACAAGAGGTTCTTCGCCTGTGAGAACCAAACCTTGACCTCCAGGCGCAAACAGAGGACCTCGAAAATAGGTCCCGCTGCAACAACCTACATAGCAGAGGTATTGCTTCCGGGACGGGGGATGCAAACATCGAGCCCATGGTGAGAGACCTTTTCCACACGCTTCTCAGGGAGCCGAAGGACTTCCACATTAAACTCAATCGTACACATAGAGTGGGTCCGCGGAGGCACGCTCTCCCCCTCCCGGCCTATATCCTAACTTGTGTACACGATTTGCAGCATAAAGAGCAGATCTTACGTGCTGCCAGAGACGACCCCACATATAAATACAAGGGCCAGAAACCTGCTCTGTACCAAGAGCTGGCTGCGTCAACCCTGCTGAAACGCAAATCTTTCAGGCCTGTTACCATGCATCAAAACACACAAGATGATGGACGGAATGTTGCACATTGGCAAAACATTCACCCCCAATCACAGATCTGGGTTTAATCCATTGTTATTTTGCTCACCACGCCATCCCAGTTCAGACATGGCCATATGCAAATTAGTCTTGACCCTGTGCCTCATGGGAACAGTCCAGCCCGAACTGCTAAGTCATGTCTTCCCTGGACCGGAATCAAGCATCCTAGGACCGGTTTCGGGGTTTCACCCCTCTTCAGCCAGGATAGCTTGACTCCAGTGGCGTAGTGAGCACGGGACCCACGTTTGGGCATACCCTTCCCACATAGGGCGATCAGCAAAACATACAAGATGATGGACGGAATGTTGCACATTGGCAAAACATTCACCCCCAGTCACAGATCTGGGTTTAATCCATTGTTATTTTGCTCACCACGCCACCCCAGTTCAGACATGGCCATATGCAAATCAGTCTTGACCCTGTGCCTCATGGGAACAGTCCAGCCCGAACTGCCAAGTCATGTCTTCCCTGGACCGGAATCAAGCATCCTAGGACCCGTTTCGGGGTTTCACCCCTCTTCACCCAGGATAGCTTGACTCCAGTGACGTGCTGAGCACGGGACCCACGTCTGGGCATACCCTTCCCACATAGGGCGAACAGCAAAACACACAAGATGATGGACGGAATGTTGCACATTGGCAAAACATTCACCCCCAGTCACAGATCTGGGTTTAATCCATTGTTATTTTGCTCACCACGCCACCCCAGTTCAGACATGGCCATATGCAAATTAGTCTTGACCCTGTGCCTCATGGGAACAGTCCAGCCCGAACTGCCAAGTCATGTCTTCCCTGGACAGGAATCAAGCATCCTAGGACCGGTTTCGTGGTTTCACCCCTCTTCAGCCAGGATAGCTTGACTCCAGTGGCGTAGTGAGCACGGGATCCACGTCTGGGCATACCCTTCCCACATAGGGCGAACAGCAAAACACACAAGATGATGGACGGAATGTTGCACATTGGCAAAACATTCACCCCCAGTCACAGATCTGGGTTTAATCCATCGTTATTTTGCTCACCACGCCACCACAGTTCAGACATGGCCATATGCAAATCAGTCTTGACCCTGTGCCTCATGGGAACAATCTGGCCCGAACTGCCAAGCCATGTCTTCCCTGGACCGGAATCAAGCATCCTAGGACCAGTTTCCGGGTTTCAGCCCTCTTCAGCCAGGATAGCTTGACTCCAGTGGCTTAGTGAGCAAGGGACCCACGTCTCGGCATACCCTTCCCACATAGGGCGAACAGCAAAACACACAAGATGATGGACGGAATGTTGCACATTGGCAAAACATTCACCCCCAGTCACACATCTGGGTTTAATCCATCGTTATTTTGCTCACCACGCCACCCCAGTTCAGACATGGCCATATGCAAATCAGTCTTACCCTGTGCCTCATGGGAAACAGTCCAGCCCGAACTGCCAAGTCATGTCTTCCCTGGACCAGAATCAACCATCCTAGGACCGGTTTTGGGGTTCACCCCTCTTCAGCCAGGATAGCTTGACTCCAGTGGCGTAGTGAGCAAGGGACCCACGTCTCGGCATACCCTTCCCACATTGGGCGAACAGCAAAACACACAAGATGATGGACGGAATGTTGCAAATTGGCAAAACATTCACCCCCAGTCACAGATCTGGGTTTAATCCATTGTTATTTTGCTCACCACGCCACCCCAGTTCAGACATGGCCATATGCAAATTAGTCTTGACCCTGAGCCTCATGGGAACAGTCCAGCCCGAACTGCCAAGTCATGTCTTCCCTGGACCGGAATCAAGCATCCTAGGACCGGTTTCGGGGTTTCACCCCTCTTCAACCAGGATAGCTTGACTCCAGTGGCGTAGTGAGCACGGGACCCACGTCTGGGCATACCCTTTCCACATAGGGCGAACAGCAAAACACACAAGATGACGGACGGAAGGTTGCACATTGGCAAAACATTCACCCCCAGTCACAGATCTGGGTTTAATCCATCGTTATTTTGCTCACCACGCCACCCCAGTTCAGACACGGCCATATGCAAATCAGTCTTGACCCTGTGCCTCATGGGAACAGTCCAGCCTGAACTGCCAAGTCATGTCTTCCCTGGACCGGAATCAAGCATCCTAGGACCCGTTTCGGGGTATCACCCCTCTTCAGCCAAGATAGCTTGACTCCAGTGGCGTAGTCAGCACGGGACCCACGTCTGGGCATACCCTTCCCACATAGAGTGAACAGCAAAACACACAAGATGATGGACGGAATGTTGCACATTGGCAAAACATTCACCCCCAGTCACAGATCTGGGTTTAATCCATCGTTATTTTGCTCACCACGCCACCCCAGTTCAGACATGGCCATATGCAAATCAGTCTTGACCCTGTGCCTCATGGGAACAGTCCAGCCCGAACTGCCAAGTCATGTCTTCCCTGGCCAGAATCAAGCATCCTAGGACTGGTTTCAGGGTTTCACCCCTCTTCAGCTAGAATAGCTTGACTCCTGTGGCGTAGTGAGCACGGGACCCACGTCTGGGCATACCCTTCCCACATAGGGCGAACATTATGGCGACAATTAGAGGCAGTGCGCCTGCAACTCACTCGCCTAGATTTGGATAAGGCGAAGTTTGCCGCCCTTAGGCTGCGACATTCTTTCTACATGGGGGAGATAGATGTGGGCGCCTTTTGGCTAATAAGCTCCGTGCCCAACGCCAAGCGGCCTCCGTGCATACAGTATGCAATGAGTCTGGCAATGAGTTCTCAGATGACACATCCATAACACGAGCATTCCGTGATTTTAATGCAAAACTATACACTGCCCAACAAATTTCAGAACAAGATTCTCTCACCTACACACAGGGGGCAATTCTCTCCAGATTAACACCGGATCAGGCAGCCTGCATGGAGAGCCCTATTCGCATAGAGGAGGTGATAACAGCCATAGCCTCTTAAGTCCCCGGGCCCTGATGTGTTCCCCCGTCATCTTCTACAAGACCTTTTGCACAACATTGACGTCTATTCTCACCAAACTTTTCAACGAGGTAGGTGATACCTCGGACATTCCCCCCACGATGCTAATGTCCTCGGTCGTGGTGATTCCAAAACCTGGCAAGGATATTCGACTCTGTGCGTCTTACAGACCAATATCCCTTTTAAACACTGATTTAAAACTCTTCATGAGGATATTGGCAGCCAGGCTAGGTCCAATGATGCCGGGGTTGCTGGATCCCAACCAGTCTGTCTTTGTGGCCACCAGACAGTGCAGTGACAACACACGGAGGCTACTTCACCTTCTCGACAAGGCTCAACACCAGAAAGAGGAACGTGTGATGCTATCGGTCGATGCTGAAAAAGTATTTGACAGAGTACATTGGAAGTATCTGGAGGTCACCCTCGCGCGGTTTGGGATGGGCGACCGTTTTCGTAAATGGATATTCAGCGGTTGTAGCCACCCCACGGCCACGGGGCGGGTGAATGGCCGCTCATCCGACTCTTTCCCGATTGCCCGCGGCATGAGGCAGGGGTGTCCACTCTGTTCCCTGCTCTTTGCTCTTTACAAGGCTCTGGGTTCCAGGTCAATGCTATGAAATCGCAGGTCCTAGGGATTTCCCTACGGCCTTCCACCCAGGAGACCCTTGCGCGTTCTGTTCCACTTCAATGGGAGACGGAATCAATTCCATATCTAGGGATCATGCTGACGGTGTCCACGTGTGCTACGGCTACCCTGAACAATAAGCATCTTCTCTCCCAGGTTCGTAAAGATCTGCGCCTCTGGAAGCCATTCGACCTTTCCATGCTTGGTCAGGTGACAGCACTCATGATGAACGTGTTACCCAAGATATTATACATCTTTCAAATGCTCCCAGTGGAGCCTCCCCCTGGTATTATTAAATTGCTGCAGCTGGAATTCTGTTCGTTCGTGTGGGCTGACAAAAAAGTCTAGAATGAGCAAGGAATTGAGCTATAGGCCCTCCCGAGAGGGAGGACTGGGAGTCCCCAATATAGCTTGTTACTACAAAGCTACCCAATTGCGTATTTTGCTGGAATGGTCCCGTAGTGAGTCGTAGAAACATTGGCTGTTTATGGAAAGAGCGATCTCAGGTCAGGCACTGTGGGGGAACCCTTTCCTTCACAAGACTCAATGCCCAGCTGGTTTATATGGCTTGCCAATCACTCACAAGACTTTGAGGGTATGGGACTACACTGCAACAAGATATGGCTTAACCTCCTTTCCATCACAACTCACACCTATAGTCAAAAATGCGGAATTCACCCCAGGTCTAGATCAGAGGACTTTCCAATGCTGGGATAGAGAAGGGTGTAGGTCAATAGGACACCTTTTTGACTTGGAGGGCTCTTTGACCTTTGAAGATCTTCGTTCCGAACTCGCTCTGCCATGGTCCGAGTGGTACCACTTCCATCAGGTACGACATTGGGTGATGCACCCCTCGATGCGACTAGGGGCCCAAAGACCACTAACCCTATATGAAAAATGGCTCCACACCAAGAAGTCCAACTCACACCTTATCACTGAACTTTATCACTTTCTGCGCCCCCCAGCAATGGTTACCTCTTCGGCAGGGCAATGGTGATGGGAAGTAGAATTGGGGCAAACACTTTTGCAGAATAGGGCGACATTTACTATCGCACACACCACACCGCGCGAACATTTCCAGCATTGAAACAGCGACCAAAGTAGTCACTTACTGGTACCTTACACCCCCAGACTACACAGACACAATCCCAATCGCTCGTCGCAATGCTGGAGAGAATGTGGAGCAGAGGGCACACTGATACACTTACTATGGGACTACCCTGTCATTTCACCCTACTGGGACCAAATTTTAGGTGACGTAGACAACCATTTCAACACACAGATACCGCGTTTCCCGGTGGATGTCGTCTTGGGCCTACCCAACGCACTTACGTTTCCCTCAGGTCGCGCAAGGGTAGACAAATGGGAATAGCCCTTGGGGAAGCATTGCAAAACATAATATCCCACTGGGGCATAGAAAGAATAACCACATACCAGGGGTGGTTGCACAAATGATGGCACGTTCTGGGCATGGAACGCATAACTCTTTCACTAAGGGAGATGGGGCCTCTTTTGCAGATCTTTGGCGCCCGTTTCTTTCCCTACTTGTCACTGGGCTGAGGGAACTCACCTGCCCTAAGTATTTGCGCCTCTTGCGGCTCTCGTTGCCCCCACAAGAATCAACTCCACTGACACCACCAGGCACAACATCCTAGTGAACTTGTATGGGTTACAGCGACATGACATTCAACTGGCTCTGATGGGGATGAGACAGGTGTAGGGGGTTGGGAGCATCAAGGGAAGGACTTGGAGGGGTGAGGGGGTTGGGAAGGGAGTTGGTTTTGTTTCTTTTTTATGTAGTCTGCTATGCTGTGACTCATTGCTCTCTATGACAATAAAACAAATTGAACCTAAAAACATCTTTTTCAATCCCCCTTCTGATGCCATTGATTTTTCATTCAGTTGTTTTCTCAGCACCCTAGAAAGAGCTTGTAAGAAATTGGGTTACTGATTGAGTGTTGGTGAAACCCTTCTTAAGCAGCAACCACAATTCTTCTCAGGGTAAAGTCACACGCAAACCCTAAATTAACCTGTGCTGAACCCTTGGATAGATTGCCCAGATCAGTCAGGCTTACCTCAGAGGCAATGTGTAAAGTATTTGTGCAACACTTCATCTAGTAATAGAGTGAAAACACTCCAGAAAAGGATTCCACAACAGTTTACAAAAATACAGTAATTTTTTATAAATAAAAGAAGAACAAAAATCCAATCCATAGAACCAGAGATATGCAGGTTTTAAGATTTCATCAAAAGTCACTGAGTGTCAACTATGGATACCTGGTTGCCCCAGACCGAGACAAAGTAACAAGTTCAGGCCAACCACGATGGAGCGTGGGCCAGCTACAGGGATCCAGTTAGGCCTGCTGAACAAGGTACCTTCAAACCTGGTTTGCACAGCATTGTGTGGTTCTGAGTCAAAGATGCATCACCCAACTGAAGGGAGCGTCAGTTCTGAGGTGCTGCAAGGCTGCAGTGCAAGATTCTGCGCGGTCATTGACGATACCATTGATGAGGGCTTGCATGCAAATTCCATCTTCAAGATAGCGTTGCACAGTCTGGGCAATGCATTGGTTCTGAGGAGCTAAGAGGCTGCAATGCTCCACTCGACATCTTATTCGAGGCTACCATCGATGAGAAATGAGAAGCCCTACACCAAGAATGCATCGCACATTGGCAGTTCCGATGCATCAATGGTCTGGGACGCAATACAGCTCTTTGTCGCTGTACTGATCCATGCAGCAGTGGCAAACATCGGTTCTGCTCAGAGTTGTGCTTGGAAGCAGTGGAGATGCATCCATTCCACTGGATTCACAAAACCTGGCAGAGCACCTTAGGCCCATTTACAAGGGTTCGGGACTGAGGTGGCACCACTTTAGAGGGTAGACTCACAAATGGCACAGTCCAGGCGCTGAGTTCAAGATTACTGGAGGCTACTGTCCCTGAGGACCAAGTCAGGATGACCACCAACTAGCACATTCAGTCACTTTGTGGTCCTGAGTTCAACAGATGCAGATCCAGTCCTTCTCACTCAGGCAAGATGACAGCAGGTCAGCACAGCAGGGCAGTGGTCCGTCTTCCTGGCAGAGTATCTACAGGTCCAGAAGTGTACTGAAGAGTTAGTGTCTGAGGTCCAGTATTTATATCAAGCTGTGCATTTGAAGTGGGGAGGAGCTTCTAGACATTTCCCTTTGAAGTCCTCAGTGATCCTGCCTACCCTGCCTTGGCTCCAGACTAACTACAGGGGGTATGCAGCCCTTTGTGTGGAGTCAGGACATGGCCTAATCAAGTGCAACTAGGACTGGGACCTGCCCCACCCTCCCATCCTGCCAGTGATGGAAACCACTAGGCACACCGCAGCTCTCTATTGTGTGTGCTTGTCTAGGATGAGCACACAAAGCCCATCTGTCAGCTACACCCAGTCATCTGACCAAGAAAAATGTTAAAGGTACTAAATGGCTAAGGCAGGAAAATGCCAACTTTCCAAAGTGGTATTTTCAAAACTGTAACCTAAAATCTGACTTCATCATAAGTTAGGATTTTTCAATACAATTCCAAAGCCACCAAACATGAACTGGTTACCTGCTCCCATTTAGAAATTATAGCTTTTTAAATATAATAAAGTAACACCAATGCTATCCTGTGGAAGAGGTGTGCCTTGCAGTAGTGAAAAATTAATTTAGGAGTTTTTGACTACCAGGACATGTAAACACTGCACCCTGCCCTCAGGGCTGTCCAAGGTCTACCCTGGGGGTGTCTTATATGTATTAAACAGAAAGGTTTGGACCTAGATAAAAGGTTTATTTTGCCAGGTTCAAATGGAAGTTTAAATGAGATTACACACTCTGTGAGGACAGGCCTTAGAAATGTTCAGAGGGCTACTTCAGTGGGTGTCACAATCAGTGATGTAGTCCTATGAGTAGCATTTAATTTACAGACCCTGAGCAAAGGTAGTGCCACTTTACTAGGGACTTAAAGGATATTAAATATGCCAATTGGGGATAAGCCAACATGACCATGTTTAAAGGATTGAGCACATACACTTTAGCACTGATTAGCAGAGGTAAAGTGCGCAGAATCCATGGAGGTGGAAAGCCAAATGTTTGGGGAAATTCCACCCGATTGCTGGCAGATCTATCAGAGCTTGTCGCTTCATAAGTACTCAAGAGTTAAATTAGGGTAGATGTTTCATGGTGGAGGGGGAAGATGTTTGACCCATCCATCATTTGGTGTGATGTTTGATATTTCCAAACTAAGACATATGTAAGATTTATTAGAATGTCAGATGCATCTTTCTGAGTCATTATTAGGAAGCACTTACTAATACAAGGATCACCACACAAAAAAGTAATAACCCACTGAGATGTCCACTTAAAACACAAAGCTATCACACAAGAATACATACTTGAATGTTACACACTGTGCTTTGCAACAGGCATATTAACCCTAAATGAGATTTAAAAAAAATCTTTTATTGTGTATATAAAATGAAAAATACAATGAATACACAATAATGCATTTGGGTCACAATTCGGTATACAACGCAGCATACTTATGAAGGTGTAAACAGCTTGGGGGGGTCATGCCCTCTAACTGGTAGTGTTGGAGCAAGATCTGGTGAGAAGTCTATGCTATTTTATGATAAATGAAACCTGTAACTAGACTGTACACAAATCTGTTCAGCAAGTGCATTAACCTTCATAGATATCTCATCAATGTTATACCTAGGAATTTGCTTACACAGTAATCTCAACAGCAAGTGCCTTATTGAGAGGTAATATAAAATATAGACTATTTTTGACCGAAAAAGTACACATTTACTGTAATCTGTCAATTTCTTTGGATCAGATTATATATACATGTGTGTGTGTTGAATACTAACCCAAGTGCCAAGTTTCCCTGATCAATGCATGATGTGCTGTTCTAGCCAGGTTTTTAATTGAATTCTCAGATTTGTAGTTCAGTTTTGTAATGGAATAAACAGGACTACAAGTACCAGAATTTTAAAAACAAATCTGGACTGCGGACATGGGAAACTTGGCAGGGCTCCTCCAGTCCGTTCATCTACCATGTCAGCCCCAATTTATGGGATCCTTTAGCCATTTTTACCACATCCTGCACCGGTTAAAAGAAAAGTCTTCAAGGGACACAATGCAACTTGTAGCAGGTTGAATTAACAAGTTAAAGAAATACACTTCTTTGAATTTTGATCAGACTTTATCATATTTTACAAAATGTTTGTTGGATGATTTTCATTAGCTCTGAGTTCAATAGGGAGCCAGAGTCATATGAGATATCATCACAAGGCATGTCTACATGCAAAAATGGAAGGCCTTTGCGGATCTGTCCCTGTAGCATTGTTAAAGATTTGAATATGTTTTATTGTTAAAAAGACAAAAGGTTTTCTTTCTCCATTGTCCTCTCATGCTTTCTCTCTCAGTCTTTTTCAATGCTGTAAATATACGTTGTATCCTTCTTGTTTTTGCAATTTTTCATTGCTTGTTCTATTACTGTGATGGTTCCCCTCCATTATTATCTTTTCCTCATGTTAGTTTTGTTTCACTTCCTTAAACTAATCTTTTCGTTTAGCATTCGAGATCAACGTTTATTTTCTTCTTTGTTTTACATGTAGTGCATTTTAGTTCAAACAGTCAGAGAGCAAGGCAAGATAAACAAACAGTTAAGCACCTTAATGGGACCCTTTCTTAGTGTCCCACGTTAACAGAGCAACTGGGACAACAGCTTTGCTTGGAGCGATGCTGCTTCTGCCGGCTAAAGCCGAGGTGGGCGGGGCTGCTGTGGGCCAGTCCGAGATGTCCAATAGGCAGGACCTCGAAGTCTCCCAAAGAGCAGGGGATACACGATCCCAAGAGGATACCAAATATTACACAGCACCTGTTCATTTCTGCTGGTGCACCGGTATGTCTGAGTCAGAGATGTGTTTGATGTCAGTACATTGAGGTTCCAGTGTCATGCAGCAGGGTGACTGTGATCCTGCAGCAGTTCAATGACCAAAAGAAGCCTGGGCCATCGAACCCCTCCCCAGTTCCCAAAAGAGATGCCATCGAGTTGTTTCCGGATCACAGTAGCCAGTGTGCATGCCTCGAGCAAAGATTGCGGCTGAGGTGATCACAGAGTCACCAGATACACTTGCAACACATGCAGTGTACTAGGAATCATCAGTGTGCTTACAACTGCCAGACTATCTGCAGCAGAGGTGACGGGCCTTGTTAGCATGCTTTCCTTCCAAACAGAATATAGTACGCATCAGAGTGCTGGCACGAGGGGCCTAATTGGCATCTTATTCTTCCGAGCTGGATATGGTACGCAAAAGAGTGCTGGCATGTCAGGCCTAGACAGCATCTTATCCTTCCAACCTTGATATAGTATGCATGGGAGTGATGGCACGAGGGACCTAATCAGCATCTTAGCCTTCCAAGCTCAATAGAGTGTGCATCAGAGTGCTGACATGAGGGGCTTGATCAGCATCTTATCCTTCTGAGCTGGATACAGTATGCATCAAAGTGCTGACATAAGGGGCCTAGTCAGCATCTTATCCTTCCGAGCTGGATAGAATATGGATCAGAGTGCTGGCACGAGGGCCTAATCAGCATTTTATCCTTTGGAGCTGGATATAGTATGCATCAGAGTGCCCGCAAGAGGGGCCTTATCAGCATCTTATCCTTCCGAGCTGGCTATAGTATACATAAGAGTGCTGGCACGAGGTGCCTAGTCAGCATCTTATCCTTCTGAGCTCAATGTGCATCAGAGTGCTGGCACGAGGGGCCTAGTCAGCATCTTATCCTTCTGAGCTGGATATAGTACACATCAGAGTGCTGTCACGATGGGCCTAGTCAGCCCTTCATCCTTCCAAGGTTGATACAGTTTGCATCAAAGTGCTGGCACGAGGGGCCTAGTCAGCATCTTATCTTCCCAAGCTGGATATAGTACGCATCAGAGTGCTGGCAGGAAGGGCCTAGTCAGCATCTTATCTTTCAGAGATGGTTATAGTATGCATAAGAGTGCTGCCACGAGGTGCCTGATCAGCATCGTATCCTTCCGTGCTGGATATAGTATGCATCAGTGTGCTGACACAAGGGGCCTAATCAGGATCTTATCCTTCTACGCTTAATATAGCATGCATAAGAGTGCTGGCTTGAAGTGCCTAATCAGCATCTTATCCTTCTGAGCTCAATAGACTGTGCACCAGAGTGCTGGCATGAGGGGTTCTAGTCAGCATCTTACCGTTACGAGCTGGATATAGTATGCATCAGAGTGCTGGCACGATGGGCCTAGTCAGCCTTCCGCCCTTCCAAGGTTGATACAGTTTGTATCAGAATGGTGGTACGAGGTGCCTAGTCAGCATCTTATCCTTCTGAGCTCAATAGAGTGTGGATCAGAGTGAGAGTGTTGCATGAGGGGCTTGGTCACCATTTTATCCTTCCGAGCAAGATATAGTACGCGTCAGAGTGCTGTCACGATGGGCCTAGTCAGCCCTTCATCCTTCCAAGGTTGATACAGTTTGCATCAAAGTGCTGGCACGAGGGGCCTAGTCAGCATCTTATCTTCCCAAGCTGGATATAGTACGCATCAGAGTGCTGGCAGGAAGGGCCTAGTCAGCATCTTATCTTTCAGAGATGGTTATAAGCATTTTATCCTTCCGAGCAAGATATAGTACGCGTCAGAATGCTGGTACTAGGGGCCAGGTCAACACCTTACAAGCTGGATATAATATGCATTAGAGTGCTGGCATGAGGTGCGTAATCAGCATCTTACCCTTCCAAGCTGGATAGAGTATGCATCAGAGTGCTGGATAGAGGGACCTACTCTGCAACTTATCCTTTTGAGCTCAATAGAGTGTGCTTCAGAGTGCTGGCACAAGGGACCTAGTCAGCAACTTATTCTCCTGAGCTCGATAGAGTGTGCACAAGGGTGCTGGCATGACAGGCCTAGTCAGCCCTCTGTCCTTCCAAGGTTGATAGAGTATGCATCAGTGTGCTGGCACAAGGGCTAGTCAGACCACCTTCTTTCCGAGGTATAGTGTGAATGGGTGTTCTGGAAATCTTCTGCATGCTTACAACAGCCAGATTGTCTGCAGGAGGGATGACAGGACTAGCTAGGCTCCCACCCTTCCGAGCTTGATACATTGTGCCTCAAAGTACCGGCACGATGGGCCTGGTGAGCCTCCCATCCTTCCAAGCTCGATACAGTGTTCTGTGCCGCGATGACTAGATAGATAGACAGATAGACAGACAGACAGACAGACAGACAGACAGACAGACAGACAGACAGACAGACAGACAGACAGACAGACAGACAGACAGATAGATAGATAGATAGATAGATAGATAGATAGATAGATAGATAGATAGATAGATAGATAGATAGATAGATAGATAGATAGATAGATAGATAGATAGATAGATAGATAGATAGATAGATAGATAGATAAAGTAGATACACACTGCGCACCTTAGACACACCACCCCAGTTTTTTAAAATCTTCATAACTTTGTAAAGGAAAAATGGTTCTAAAGTACTGGCAGCATTTTGACTTGCTGTCTTCAAATAAACATCAGGGACTTGGTTCTTCATGGCTTTTGGAATGTTATCTTCCTTGAGAATCCCTTACCCTATAGTCTACCTGTGTCTCATGAAAGTGCTCGGTCTTAGGACCGCTTATTTTGTATATGCCGAGCGCGCAGCGCCCATAGGGCTGAAAGGGCTTCAGCCCCTCCCGTCGTGTGTCCCAGCCCGTGCTGCTGCAGCTCGAGCTGCTGTGGGCTAGGCGAGGCAGTGTCTGGAGTGTCCGGCACGCCTGAGTTTTTCACAGGTCTTTAAAGACCATTTACATATTACATACCTTTGTAAACTGGTCACCGAGGCTTAGTTTTTTTTCTGGTTCCAGTACACTCTGGGCCCCCTTACATTTGTATTTTACATTTACTGTCGTAGTGTAAGAATGCATTTTAGAGTTGCCAAAAAAAAATGCCAGCCATGTGTTGTTTAAAGAACCTGCAAAGACCTTGTCTTGACCCTAAATAGGGTTATAAATAAAAAAGTATGTATTGATTTGTAATGTGACTTCTGTCTTTGTTCCCTTTAATTATCAGTCGTGGATCAGGCAGCCCCAGAACACAATACAAAGTGCTTTCTATATATATTTGCTGTTTGAAGTATGCACAGATAAATGCTGAAAATACTGCTTTATGTGACTGTTCATTTTTGTACCGTCTGGGACATCAAAATAATGAGCTGGCAACCCTACTCATAAGACTGGAAGTTTGTTGCAGGATCAGCACATTATTTATTTCCTCCTCCCTTGATCCCTGATTAATGCCATAATAGCAGGGCTTTCAGTGGGCCGGGTCCTGGCGGTGCTCAGCACTGCAGTTCTTAAAAGCAGGTGCCGAGACGGGTATCTATAGGGCTCTACATTTTCACCTTCATACTGGAATGGAAACAAATCTTAACTCTGCAGCAGTTCACTGTTTTGATGTAACTTTTATTTTTTTGCCGTTCTGTATTGCCAAACTCAAAGTGCTTTACATCAACACCAACAAGGACGTCTTCATTTATTTTTTGGTAGGCATGGACGATTAAGTGATTTGCCCTTATAACACAGGATGTTGAGCCGAAGCTGAGACTCAAACCTGCTTACTCTGCACCAAAGTTGGCAGCTCTAGCCATTACGCCACAACCGCTTGCGCAAGAACTAAAGCATTTTCTATTATAATATACCACAAAGCCATAGATGTATGTATGCATGTAGTATATTTATCTTATGCAACTAACAACCTTTGGCAAAGCCAATAGTCCTGGCTTGTTGTAGGTGCAATGTTACTTATTTGGAGGCAATAACAGAAGCAGCGAAATACCAGTCGGGCAGCACATTATGCTGAGCACAGATTTTTAGCATAAATGTTTTAATTATATCGGCCACGCCCCTTTGAGAGACCCCACTCCCCCGTTTTTTTTATCCCACTCAAAGCCCTGCATATTAACAATAGTTTAACTTTTATCTGAAACCCTACACCGCCGACAATAACATGCTGAGTTACTCCAAGTGTCTGGGAATGCACCCTGCATTCAGACAACTCACTCCTCATTCTCACCCCTTCACTTTCATGCTCACCCTGCACTCATAGCGATCACAATGCACTCACATTGATCAACATACACTCACACCATTCACCCACTCACCCTGCACTCACAGTGATCACTCTGCACACACAATGCACTTGCTCTGTTCACCCTGTACCTCACCCAGCAGTCACACGAGCACACTACTCACCCTGCACTTATGTGACATTTCACTCACCTGTCCCCCTCAATGATCACTCTGCAATCTCACTCAAACAAGCCCATCACTAACCATGCATTCATTAGTCCCACTCTGCACTAACATGCGGGCCCAAATTCATGTGGTCACCTCACTCACCCTACTCTCACACTGTTGCATCGCTCACCGTGCACTCACATGGGCCCTCCTGCCACCCACAAAGCACAGAGGGTTAATGCGCCTGTGCAGCTCACAGAACTGAGTGTAAGTAAACTATGAGTAGCGCTATAAAAAAATGAAATGTTTGTCAGAAAGGTGCTTCACCGAGATGAGGTGCATTGTTGGTGAGTGGTAGTGAGGGAATTCATGAAGAAGGAGGAAATGGGGCAGGGGGCCCCAAAAAAGACTGTTACACCGTGTGCAACCAGTGCTAGGTCCAGCCCTGGCTGGGAGTGTTAGCCACCCACCCTGCCCCCGATGTTCGTGTCTTGTCGTGCCCCTGGTACATGTCCTCACACAAAGCGCACTGGGGTAGGGATCTTTTGTCTAGTAGTGCTTTACCAAAGCCCTTATTATTAAATAAACTAAAAAATTATCATTCTACATATGACAATATACAATATAGCGCTGTGCTTGCACAGATGTAAACCCCTCAATTAATTAAAAAACGAATGTCTACCAGAGAGTTTCAAAATTGGAGCAAGGTACACGCATTTCACAGTACTAATGTGGCATTTCCTCTGTTGCTTTTTAAATGAGTGGAAGGTGTCCTAAATACAAGTTAGAGGGAAAACCACTTGTACAACAAGGGCTCATGGTAAAATAATACGAACATAGAAGACATGCCACCAAGCCTTTCAGGTCATGTGCACTGTTTTAATCATCCTGTTCACGGACTGCCACTTCCAATCATACAATTTCTCATCATTTGTAAACTGGTGATTTCCTTTAACAATTGCCATGAGGGAATCGACATACGGCGTTTTAACCCTGTATGAATGAGATGGCTCCTTGGCCTTAGATCAGAAAGGTGCAACTCCAACAGCAGCTTTGCTCGGAGCGCTGCTGCTTCTGCCTGTTAAAGCCGAGGCTCTCCTCCACAGCTGTGGCCGGGGCTTCCGTGTGCTCGTCCGAGGTGTCCAATAGACAGGATCTCCGGAGTCTTCCGAAAGCCAGGGGATACAGGATCCCAAGGGGATACCAGATATTACACAACACCGGAAGTAGGCCACTGTGACTACATTTCATCACAGAGGCTACTGATGTCCGTAGACGTACGTAGCTTGATTTAACTTTATGAAAAATGCATCTACAGCACGCACACTACTCTCAAGGACACCTATTGCTATTACCCATCTTAAAGTTATTTGTTTTATTAACCAGAATTGGGTAAACTAGAATCAAACATGAATCACTGTGGGGGCGCAGAGCCTCACCCCACATGATCTGAAGAACTTTAATTAACCATTACACAAGGATAACATATCATTTCCAGCAGCCTAATATACTTACAAAATGATATCGCATACAATAATTCTGTGGGAGCAAATGCCATGGATTTCTAGGAGTGTACCACAGAAATTTAAAAAAAAATGTTTTTGCAATTCACTGGAAAGTTAGAAAATTGCTTAAATGCAGGAGCAATTCTATGGGAACAAATGTAAAACTTTTCTCTTGTATATCTGGCTCTCACACTGCCTCGAAAACTCCAGTAATTCACACACCCTAGACTCAACATCATAACAATCACTCGTGGCACAAATAGAGCTTGTTGCACATCAATAATCTCAACAGTTTAATTAACCTTTCTTTGTAAAACCATTGTGGGCGCAGGGAACCCCTAAATTCTTACAGCCCAAAAGACAGCTCAATAGTGGCCACAGATAGATGAGTAAATGGTGTCAAACCTCAAACTCATGAGGCAATCTGTGCCAAGAAAAGACACCACACAACATATAAAAATACAGTCAACTAAGTAAAAAGCAAATGCCATAGAGAAGGCCATCAACAGACAAGAGCTCCTAGAATGCCACAAAAACCTGGTCGACTTGCAGTCAGGATTCCAAATGACCACAGCACTGAAACAGCCCTCATTGCTGCCACAGACAACATACGTAACATCCTCGACCATGTACATACCACCACCCTCATCCTCCTTGAACTCTCTGCTGTTTTCAACACTGTCTTTCACCACATGCTCATCACCAGACTGCACAGAGCGGGAATACAAAGACAAGCACTCAAATGGCTAGTTCCTTCCTCTCTGTAAGAACAAGAGTCAACCTCACACTATTCACATTAGAACCCAAGGACGTCATCTGCAGAGTCCCACATGGATCATCACTCAGCCCCACACTTCTCAACATATACATAACTTCCCCTGCTAACATCATCAGATCTCATAGAATCAACATAATTTCCTATTCTGAGGACACCGAGCTAATTTGTTCCCTGTCAGACAACACCATCACTACCAAGACGAATTTCAAACAATGATTGACCAGCATGGCCAATTGGACAAAAGAAAACTGCCTCAAGCTCAGCACTGACAAAACTGAAGTGCTGATCTTCTGTAATAAGAGCTCACCTTGGGACTCCACCTAGTGGTCCGCTGAACTCAGACCCACACCCACCCCAACCAACCACGCTAGGATCCTACGGCTCATCCTGTACGACAACCTCACCATGAAGTCTGAGGTCAATGTGTCACGTCCTCATGCTTCCACATTCACTGTATGTTGCTAAAATCTTGAAGTGGCTCCCACTGGACACCAAATTTACCATCACGTAGGCCCTAATCACAAACAGATTAGATTAAGGCAACGTACTGTACACTGACACCCCATCTTCTTCAAAGACTTCAAAGTATTCAAAACGTCGCCGGCAGACTCGTCCTCGACCACCAGTGCCGAACCTACAGTACACCACTCCTCAGAGAGCTCAACTTGCTCCCCACCCATTCAAGTCAATACACAACACGGGACCAGCATACCTCAATCATCGGCTTCACTTCTACCAACCCACCAGATAACTGCGCTCAGCATCAGTCTCATTTGCACACACATCCGCATCCACAGAAGCAGAATGATAAGTCAATCATACTTCTACCAAGCAGCCAAATCCTGGAATGACCTCCCCAACACACCAGGACCTCCTCATTTCTTGAATTTCGCAGGAAGCCGAACACCGGACTTTTCAATTACTCTTCTTGCGAGACCATCAAGACTGCCTGCACTCACACCCAGCCACACCACACGCCTACACTCAACTACTCAGTTACTGAATTCCCTCAAAAGGGGCAAGCAGCACTCTGGAGATCTACCTTACAAGGACAGACTCAATAAGTGAGTTCTAGGGCAGAAAATAGATAATTTTAATAATATTTATTACATAGTTCAAAGGGGCATAATAAAGAAATTGTAAAGCACAGGTGCATAAGTCATTGCCATGAAGGCTGTCAGTAATAGGGCAATACAGAATATCAAGTACAATCAGAAAAAATCTAAGCCGCAAATGAGCCGCAAAATCAATAAAAATCGGACAGCGGAAAGTATCGATATCAGTATCCGAAGGTCATCTTGCTGACCACCAAATTTGAGGGTTTATATTCAGAATCTTCTCCTAAGATAAAATAAAAACTGCAGATTCATTACAGTGTGAGCACAAGAGTTATAATTTCAGCAAAGCAGAGCACATTTTTAATAAACACCATATTGTCTTACCATCTAAGCACTATCCCACTACATGAGTATTGATTCAACCCTTTTGTGCTGATGTCATCTGGAGATAGTAGGACAAAATAGTTACAAAACAATAGTAAACTATTGTGAATGAATACAGTACAGTGAGGTAGCAGAAGAAACCTTGATTGAATCACAACATTACTGAGTCTATTTTGGAAGGATTTCCTTGAGAACAGCAAGAACAATGTCAATGGAAATTGTTTGACACAGAAATTAACAATGTACATGTAGAGTGAGACATGCATTTTGAACAAGATGGTTTTGAGGCCTAAATGAGCCGTGGTTAGCATAAGCCAGGTGATGGCACTTAAACATGTCATAACAAATTTGCATCACAATAATATAAACATGTAAATTCAAGTGCAGTCTGTATTCTGCACATTTTCTAATAATACACAGATTTTATAAATGAACAAAAAACTCTTACAACTCCCCCTCTGATTATTCTATAATCACTAAAACCAACAATTAGTTTTAATACAGTCTGCATTGCTTTCTTCTTCTTGTGATTCGATTGATCAAACAGTTTCAGTTTCTCTGGAATCTTCCACCTCAGTCTCCTTTCACTTTCTCTTAGATGATCTCCTTTTCTCTTTAAATCCACAATTTAGAAATATTAGTTCAGGAACTTTGAACAAGAGAAACACAACAACTGTACAAATCAACATAGTACCTATGGGAGTTAGTATAGTTCTAAGTATAGTCCCTCACAAGCTATCAATCCACTCCACAACTTTACTAAAACAATTCCCTATTTCATTAAACCAAGAACCCACTGCAAGGGAGTAGCCAGAAAAATAAAATACCCCCACATTGAACCAAAGCTTTTATGGCCGAAGCAAGAGAAGGAAGTCATTGCAACCCTCCACATAAGAGCTCTATTATCTCTTCCATACAAGCAGCTATCCATTCATCCTTTCATTCTTCCACCCACCCACTGATATCCACCATTTCACCTGTACAGTCTGTCATCCATTCATTCTTTCATCCATCATTCAGTTTTTCACTATTCTGTCCATCCATCCATCCTACCATCCATATCCAAACCGTTACATCCATCTTCAAACCTATCTATTAACTAGACCTCCCCTGTGCTAAGCCATTTTTTTTGCTCTTTGGGGTAGTTCACGCTTAGGCCCCTGTAACTTTTTGTCCGCATAAGGTATCAACATCAAATTTGCGTTCCTTTTTTCCAACACCCTGAGGATTCTTAAAAAATCCAAGTTTTGTGGAATCCCCTGGAGAGGACCCAGAAATTAGCCAATAAAGCAGCTACATTTTTAAAAAATGTGAAACAAGTGCTGCAGAAGAAAGCTGTCCCCCCCCCCTGCAAATGGTATGAACTAAGTGTCTGTGGTGCTGAAATCACCAGCTTCTCAGCTTTCAGGGACAGGAAGACTTTTGTCAGGAAACCGCAATTTTCTACACAGTTTTGGCATTTTACTGGGACATAGTGTAATTTTGGTATTTTTTGTGCTTTCAACCTCCTCCCAGTTGGTGGTAGAAATGGGTATAAAAGCAATAACGGATCCCGGAAAGCTATACATGTCTGAAAAGTAGCCCAAATTCTAAACTCAGCAAGTGGTCATTTGTGTAGATCCTTCAAGGTTTTTTTATAGAAACTATCAGTTGAAAATAAAAAAATATTGAAATGAGTTGGTAAAAACAGTCATTTGTGCCAACGTTTTCACCTGTAACTTCTTCTAGGTACGGCATATTTTTTTAAATGATATACCGTTACATCTGCTGTGCCTTCTGGTTGCTGAGATATATAGGGCTTGTAGGTTTATCAAGAACTTGAGGAACCCAGAGCCAATAACTGAGCTGTGTCTTGCAATTGTTTTTCATTGCGTACCAGGTATATAGCAATTAATTTAGTGAAATATAAAGAGTGAAAAATAAGTACAAAGGAAACCTATGTATTCCCGAAATGGGAACAAAATATGGAGTTTAGAAGCAGTGGTTATTTTCACATCTCCAAAATTGTGGGTACCCATAGGCGCATGTGAATTAGAGGTAATTTTTCATAATGACTTCTTTTTTTTTTACAATTGTCTTACGTTTGGAAGGCAGGAATGCAAAGAAAGTCAATTAATAATAACACTTGTTCACTATTCTGTGTTCTTCTAAGTCTCCCAATAAAAATAGTACCTCACTTGTGTGGGTTGGCCAAGTGCCCGTGACAGGAAACAGCCCAAAGCGCAACATGGTCACATCACATTTTTCCAGTGAAAACTGACACTTTTTTCTCAATACGCCTAGCTGTGGATTTTGGACCCTAGCTCTGCCGGCACCTAAGGAAACCTAGCAAACCCTATACATTATTGAAAACAAGACATCCAGGGAAATCCAGGATGGGGTGATTTGCGTGGCTCTTGTCAGGTTCTGTTACCCAGAATCCCTTGCAAACCTCAAACTTTGTAAAACAAAAAATAAATTTTCCTCGCACTTCTGTGATGGAAACTTCTGGAATTTTTGAGAATCCACAAACGTCCCACCCAGCATTTCCCAAAGTCTCCCAATAAAAATGGTACCTCACTTGTGTGGGTAGGCCTAGTGCCCGCAACAGGAAACGTCCCAAAACACAACGTGGACACATCACATTTTTCCAGTGAAAACTGACCCTATTTTTGCAATGTGCCTAGCTGTGGATTTTGGATCCCAACTCAGCCGGCACCTGGGGAAACCTAGCAAACCTATACATTTTTTAAAACTAGATATCCAAGGAATTCCAGGCTGGGGGTGACTTGTGTGGCTCTCACCAGGCCTTTTACCCAAACTCCCTTGAAAACCTGAAACTTTGCCAAAGAACCCCACATTTTTCTGATGGTAAGTTCTGGAATCTGCAGGCGGGAACAAACTTCCACTCACCCAGCATTTCCCCAAAATTGTACCTCACTTGTGTGGGTGGGCCAAGTTCCCGCAGCAGGGAAGGGCCCAAAACGTATTGTGGAGACATCAAAATTACCGATCACAAAATGACCTGGTTTTGCAAGGGGGTCTATTATTAAACCAAAGAAAATCCGTGGGTCTAACAGATTAGGAGCATAAACAGTACATGTTATCAAATCTCACCTCATTCTAAGGGGAGTCCTTTAAAGAGGACGGAATCCCATCACCCACCAAGGTGGCATGCTTCATCATCTGGGATCTCCTCTTGGTTGCAAAACCTAGTGCAACCAAGGGCTACAACCCCCTCCCTAGGAGGGAGGAGCTCAGGGATGTTTTGAGTAATCAAGAATAGGATCTATTGATATCCACTAGAAGTGAAGCGGTATACATGTTTTTAGGGTGATGGTTGCAGTGCGTGCAGTGATGAAGTGCAAAGCACTTTAAAATTGGCTACCAGGAAGAAAAACACCTTTAATTAGATCTATCCTGGTGTCAAAAATAATACCAGTGCGCATGCAGCTTAGACCATATAACTGCATTAGTCCGAAAATCAGGTCTACATGTTTCAGCTATGTCGATCAAGGTGTGATTTCAGCCTTCCTCAGGACCTAGATTGTTTATCGCTACTGCAAACATGTGTAAAGATACACGTTTCCAATGTCTCAAACTATGTGATTGGATACAGTACAACCTATAATTACCTGTGGCTTCATGTTTTAGTAAAATGTCACAGGATTGTTAGACGTAACCTGTAGAGAAAGCAAGAACAAAAGTACATGCTAGCATCAAGGTTATAACCCAGTGGAAGCAGTGAAGTGAAATGAAACTGTGAAAAACTAGTACTGTTAAAAATTGCCAGCCATGACGCTGCGCTGACATCGCTGGATACACAATATGTGTATCCTATATCTAATAGTATATGTAGCAATATATTTGTAGAATCTATTATATGCTTACCCGTTGATGTACGGGTGTACTCCTCACCTCACCTGGCATCAGCTCCAGACGTGAGGCACCGCTCTATCTTAAAAGAAATAAAAACCATATTCACAGATCGATCTAATAGTCCGTGGATATGGCTAGCTGAAAGTTTTATTGTCAACATTTAAACTTGATCATGACCAACTAATACACGGGGAATATGTTGCCAGGTGTCTCACAAAATACGTTGTCCTCATTGCCAATCCAGCTGTGGCAGCAATTAGTGAATATGTGAATATTAGATGACAGTGGATTCTCATTTCTGTATTACTAGGAGATACATCAACTATTACTGGTTCACTCAGTTGTTAAGATGTACATATACTCAGAAGGACACATTTGTAGTAAACAGAAATACCAACGATGTGTCTAAAGCAAATTCATAAATATGATATATGAAATTGCAATGATTGTGGGGTGTGGTATCTGCATTACCACAAAGTATGTACACAGTTGTTAATTCACTCAGTTGTTTACAGTTAGGAAGGTTAAAAAAAGTGCATCCCTTATAGGTCAAAATTCCACATTTGTATCAACAGTACAGTTCAGAGGTCTAGTATTAATAGTTTACTGGTCCCACAGGGAATATAGTGTATGGGCCACCTAAAAATAATATTTGTAACATATTTTATTGATTTTCAAAATGTATACAATACAAAAAAAAACATCGTCATAAACAAAAAAGAAACAGTGGTGTGTAAGTAGCCATATTTACAGTCTAATCATGTGACAGGAAATTGTTCCAAAATATTATAAGACAGTGGGCTCAGCGGTGTACATCACAGTGTTCACAGACGGCAGCTGCCCTCTAATATACAGTTATACATGACGATACTTATTTTGACAGTAGTGTACAATGGTCATCCACACTAACCTCGGGTATTACATACAGAACAAACTCTTCCAATCTCCAATGAGTGCAGACAACAAGGTATATTTAAAAATAGATTACACAGGCCCAACAGTAGCTCCGACATCCATGTCAGCAGCAGAACTGGTAGACCTGACACGTGCCCAGTCAATAAAAGGTTCCCATATATCCCTGGGTCTGGAGGTAGGTGACATTAGTTCCCAGAATATAGCAAGCTGAGTCTGCCCGTATGTAACCTCCCGAACCCAGTCTTTTACCGTGGGTTTTCTCTTCTTCCCCCAACATAAAGCTACCTGTTGTTTGGCAAATAACAATAATCGTGCATGTAATTTGCGTTTTCTTACATGTGTGTCTCTGACATATAACAACAGTCCGAACAGTGGGGGCGGGTTCAAAACTAGACCTAGGGTTTGGTTTATGGATTAAAAAATTTGAGAACAGTAATCAGTGATGACCAGACATGCCCATGCCATGTGGAGGAAAGAGGCCCCGAACGCTACACAGCGCCAGCAGCAGTCGTCCTCCCTGAGTCCCATTTTAAATAAACTAATAGGCGTTCTGTAGTAGCGATGTATACATTTAAAATGAATAAGCCGAAGTTTATAACTAGGCGATAGTTCAGTCATCTGGGCACAGCAATATGACCATTGGTCATCAGTTAGAGGGGGAACCAGCTAGTATCCCATTTAAGGCGAGCATTGGAGGCAGTCACAGGTGCATCATTCTGCATATGAGTATATAGTCTGGTAATAAGCTTGCGCGGCGATGGCGTAACCAGCAAATTTTCTAGAGCAGTCAGTGGGGTGGGTTGGAATGGGAAAGCTGCATGTAGCTCTCGACAGGCTGCACGGAGTTTGTGGTATAAAAACGTGTCTCCGAAAGATATCTTCTGGCCTTCTACTGCGCTCGGAGGGTCCCTGAATACTCCGCCCGGGTAGAGATCAGCAAAGGTTTGAAGCAACATTGCCTGTGCTACCTTAGTAGTGATCTCCCCCCTAACATTTGGAAGCATGGGATTCTGCGCCAGAGGGATTGAAGGTGTGTATAAGATCTGCGCGCCTGCTCTTCTACGTAACCCATCCCAAGCCCATCTGAGAATCTCAGGAGTATCTATGCAATCTGTGGGACGTTTATATTTCTTATAAACTGCCACCTTAAGCGGAACAGGCGCAACCCCATCTTTCTCGACAGCCACATGAGGCTGAAATGGCGTCTGGTGTACCTAGTATTGTAAGAATTGTGCCTGCGCATGTTACAGCGCTTAGCGTCAAATTCCCCCTCCGGCACAGACCAACTACCTCAGCATCGAATTCACTCAAATACAATCATTTGGTGGGGCCCATAACACCAAATATACTTACACTCCGTTGATCTGTTTTTCCTAAGGGAAATACGCCTCCAAACGCTGACATGAAAGGAACACCTTTACCTTACACTTAGACACATTAACCTCAGACCTAAGATATCCCTCTCATAAGGAGATGGATCATTTAGTTGTTTTGAAGGTTTAGATTCACAGTCATTTATCTAGTCTTAAATCCCATCAAACTCTCTTTTTATAATAAACGACACAACACATTTGTCAATTAATCAAATATTCTTTATCTAAGAAATATTGCAAGAAACGTTAGAAATCATCATCAGCATTTTAGGATATCATATTTACCTATTCTGGCTAAAGTCGTCCTCTAAGTCAATCAGTCAAGGAAGAATTTATTCAGCAAAGTTAGGCCGCAATTCAGTCTCTCAAAGATTCAGGATAACAGCTGTCCAGCAGTGTCACCGTCATCTCCGTCAGCATAACGTCAGGAAATCGAGTTCGTCAAAGAAGAGCGTGTCGATCAGCGATATCGTTAGCGTTTTTTAGCCTAATTCCCTACCTACTTTTATAATGAAAATAATGTCAAAAAGTATCAAGATCGGGGTTTAGAGAGTCCTGATTGGTCCATTTGGGGTAGCGGGGTACAGTTCTCAGGGTGTCGAATGATGAAGTCATCAAACTTGCTTGTTCCGGCTTTTAAATTGAGCTTTGTCTTTGGTCTTGGATGGGTTCCCGGAGCGCCCTTGAAGGGTACATGTTCTCCCGGGGTCAGGTCCAGGCCACTGCTGCTGGCGGTGACGCCTGCGCACTTCACCCAGAACCTCGTTTTGTCAGGGCAGTCACGTTCAACGTCTCGTTCAGCTATCTTGTTTAGGCCGAAATGCTCAACTTAAGCAAAAGAAACACAAAAACGTAATTAAAACATAGAAATGGCTAATAAAATGTTATCCCCTTGCTAATACCCATATGTGTGTGTATTTATCTAGCAGAAGCAACACCCAGAGTGGTTTATACTCACTGAATAAAGCACGAATCACAAATACATCACCAAAGCGACATATAACATACAATATTCTAGTTTTCTACTATTAATATGCGTACTCCAGTTAGTTTACAATTAATATAGCCATGCAAGGTTCAATTCCCACGTGTAATTCTTTTGTTAATATAATTGGTGAGTTATCACTTCAAACAAATTAATAATATTACAATTAATAGATTATTCAGATTAATATAAACATGCAGAATGGGGGGGCTATACAAAATTTTGTACTACCCGCTCCAGCACGCACAGACCGCGTACAGCTTCATGTCCGGGGCACCCAGCCCTCCCTACCTGGTCGATAAGGATAGAAGCTCCCAGGACACCCTGGCCTGACCTCCGGCCCATATCAAGGATATTAATAGAGACCTCAGCGTCTTGAAAAAGGATTGGGTAAGTATAAGTGGGAGATTCACAAATAAATACAAAAATTTAGGTAGTACAATCATCTTGGCCAATGCAATTTTCCCTGCTATGGAAAGTGGATGTTTAGCCCACAGGGTCACCTTTTCCACTAGCCAGGCAATTGCTTTTCCATAATTTAAATTCCATACCTCTTGTAGATTCCTGCTTATCCAGATTCCTAAGTATTTCACAGTGTCATTTTCCCACCTTAACGGGAACTCTGATGTAACTGCCTTAGTATTATCAGTGAGAGGAAAAACCACAGATTTAGACCAATCTATGGTTACCCCTGAGAGGCCGCTGAATTTGATGAGTTCTCGTAACACTACATCCAAATTATACTCAGGGTTCAGAATGTATAGAGTGACATTGTCGGCATATAGCGATGTCAAAAGACTACGAGCTCCAAACCCTATACCTTTGTCTTTATGATGCTGCCTGATACGAGCTGCCAATGGCGCCATCGCGATGGCGAATAGTAAAGGGGATAGCAGACATCCCTGCCTAGTACCTCGCGTTATATGGAACGGGGCGGAGATCACATCATTCACTCGCACCCTGGCCAGCAGTTCAGTGTATAGCAGTTTTATCCATTTAAGGAAATGGGGGCCAAAGCCTATCCTTTCCAAAATTCTGAAGAGTATGGCCATTCGAGCGAGTCGAACGCCTTTGTGGCATCCAAGAAGACCGCCGCTGCCTGTACATGAGGGTGCAGGTAATGTAGGGCTGAAAACACCGTCCTAAGGTTGTGGGAGGTTGATCTCCCGGGTATAAAACCCGATTGATCAGGTAGCGCTATCATTGGGAGTAAAGGTTGTTACCTAGTCGCTATCAGTTTTGCCAAGATTTTAATGTCTACATTGATAAGTGACAGTGGTCTGTATGAATCTAAGTCAGTTGGTGTACCTGGCTTTAGTAAAGTAATAATGATAGCTTCTCGCATCGACTGAGGTAATATACCTGTGTCATGCGCCTCCTCATACACAGCAGGAGTATAGGCGCCAGTACCTCCACATATGCTTTGTAAAAGGCGGTCGTCATACCATCTGAACCTGGGGCCTTATCTAGAGGCAGGCTAGTAATAACATCTTTGACATCTTCAACTGAGAATGGTAGGTGCATATACTCCTGGTGTCTATCATTAAACCACACCAACGCGACTGAATCCAGGAACTCCTGCATACCCTCCGGACAAGCAGTTTGTGTAGCTGTGTAAAGATTGGTATAAAACGATGAGAACTCATTTAGGATGTCTGAGGAGCCCCTGACAATGTCACCCTGTGGAGTCATGATTTCGGGAATAAAGGCCAAGGAGCGGGGGGTCCGAAGCAAACCAGCCAATGTTCTACCCGGTCTGTCACCTTCCCCATACCTCCGGGCTTCTGCATATTTACCCAGGAATTTTACCTCCCTTTGCGCTTCCTCTTCATATTCCAGCAGCTTAACCTTTAGCTCGCCATTACAAAAATGGGGTAACCCAAGGAAGAAGGACCTGGGCGGATTAATGGTACCAAAAACAGTGGTCCTTAACCAATGATTAATAAATCTGAGACATATATTTCGCTTAGTCAATTAATTAGCTACTCATGAGCCTAAACGAAATTTTCTTTAAGAACAAAGGCTCGCAATATTCAATAGGTAATTCAATCCAACAAAGGACAACATCCAAAACACTGAGAGCTGGTATACATACGTTTATTTTTAGCAATTTTTTTGCAATATTCATAGGACAGAACAAGGTTGCTCCAAGGGGAAAAGTGCATCAAAGAAAAGTGATTGAAAAGTGCGTGAATAGGACAAGGAATGAAAGATACATAGTAGTAGGAGTATTTAATCAATTACAGGCAATGTGGAACGGTTGTAATTCACCGTCCAGAAGCCAAGTAACCTGGTCACATTCATTGGATACAAAATTAGTATAGTTCAGAAAATGACCCCATTGGTGGTCTTGCACGAGAGACTGAAAATGTGTCCCAGGTAGTAAAGGGTGGGCGTCGACGTTTCGACCCGTCTTGATGGCCTTGGGGGATTTTAAGCCTTGGCCTTGCGGGTCTTCATCAGGACCAATAAGGGGGCAACCTGACTGGAAGGTGATCTTAACTGAACCACCTAGTGGGTTAATTCCACTGAGAGAATCGCCGGATTGGAGGGCTTGCTATGACAGGTCAGGTAATTCGTGTCGCTTCAAGAAATCAGTAGAGACTAGTAGCGATGTATCCGCTGTCTGTTCAGGGATAGCCGATGCGTAGATTCAATCAAGGCATGCGAGCACAAAGGATGTGCTGGAAAAAACAGGAGCGTCCGTCTCCGTTGGAGCCCCAGCGCGGTGAGAACTCGTCCGCGGCTCCGGCGATTCTCTCAGTGGAATTAACCCACTAGGTGGTTCAGTTAAGATCACCTTCCAGTCAGGTTGCCCCCTTATTGGTCCTGATGAAGACCCGCAAGGCCAAGGCTTAAAATCCCCCAAGGCCATCAAGACGGGTCGAAACGTCGACGCCCACCCTTTACTACCTGGGACACATTTTCAGTCTCTCGTGCAAGACCACCAATGGGGTCATTTTCTGAACTATACTAATTTTGTATCCAATGAATGTGACCAGGTTACTTGGCTTCTGGACGGTGAATTACAACCGTTCCACATTGCCTGTAATTGATTAAATACTCCTACTACTATGTATCTTTCATTCCTTGTCCTATTCACGCACTTTTCAATCACTTTTCTTTGATGCACTTTTCCCCTTGGAGCAACCTTGTTCTGTCCTATGAATATTGCAAAAAAAAATTGCTAAAAATAAACGTATGTATACCAGCTCTCAGTGTTTTGGATGTTGTCCTTTGTTGGATTGAATTACCTATTGAATATTGCGAGCCTTTGTTCTTAAAGAAAATTTCGTTTAGGCTCATGAGTAGCTAATTAATTGACTAACCTTTAGCTCAGCATGCATGTACACTACTTACCTGTCCGTTGGTACCCCGGGCCGGACACGAGCTGGAACGGGAGGTGACCGGCGGACAGTGAGCCACGGATTAAATAGTGGAGGAGTTTAATCTCCCACCGGTGTGTGCCTACTCAGCAGCACTTCGTGATTACGTTTGCGTAACGTCTCCATGTGTTTCCATGGCGACTACAAAAAACTACAGGAAAAGGGGTCGGACTCATGGGATTTCTAGTTTTTTGTTTTGGAGCTCTAATCCACAGGTACGTGTCAGTCTAAAACCGTTGTTTTGACAAACATAATACACAGCACTCAAGCTGTATCTCAAATTGAGGCTTATGATTTGTGTGATATACATAAAACCCGTAGTAACATTAGATAGCATCGCTTATATCATGTGTGCCTTAGCGTGCTTTGCATAAATCATTCCCAGGACTAAGGTGATAAGAGTCAAGGGAATTGTAGTTTGTTCACTACACGTGCTTGCTGCATATCTAGCTGGTTTATACAGGAGCGTGTAGTAGCGTTTATGTTTAAACACAACGGACAAGACACCAAACAGGATGGCCAGCCCTAAAGTGTGTCAAATGTGAAAAGACTTTTATTCATTCAATATGAGTGTTTTCTGTGTGAAATGTGTGTTTCCACATAAGCGTGTGGTGGCGTGGATGTTTAGGAGAAAGCAATTATCTATGGTAAATCACAACTTATTTTCTGTGTAATGCAAATAGTGTGTACATTAGGAGGACGCTTGGCTAATATCACTATGTAATTGGCAGGTACTGCGTGTTAACAAGTGATACGGGGCTGCTTATGAATGTGTTTTGGAAATGAGGATAAGATAGCCATAGCACGTTAGTCAACACTATGAGGTGACGGCAGAATTATTTTATAGTAAAGTCCACGGAATGTCATCGTTGAGCCCCTGGATGCCACTTTTGAGCTTAAAAATCGATTTTTGGTATTTTATGAACAGAAAACGATAGATGTCTGTTACATGGGGTGGAATAGTCCATTTCAATTCATCTGCTTGATATTTGTGTACCAGAAAGTGGTTAGTAAGTCTGGTGGCCTGTTTTTTGCACCTGATAGTGCTTTTATGTTCATATAACGGAGTGAACATCGACATGTTATTAAATAGATCACTTTTTCAGTGTTGCAATTTGTATGCTTTGTTTGTACCCAAGGTTTTTCCGTGCCAATATCTACTGTTAGTCTATGTTCAGTTTGGGGACAGGCAGTGCATGAACCACATGGGTAGTGTCCTTGAACTGCTGGCATGTCCCATAAAGTGTTAGGTGGGGTCAGTTGTCTCATTTTGGGTCTTGTGTGAACTAGATTGTCACGTAGGTTAAAACTCCTCTTGAAAGAGAATAAAGGTAAAGGAATATTCTCTTTCCCCACATTAAGGATTCACCAGTTTTTTCGTACACTCTTTTGTATGCCATTGGAGAGTGTACTGAATGCATTAACGAATGTTAATCTAGTCATGGGCGGTTTTTGTACTGGTGGCTCAAGTAGTGCTTCTCGATCATTGTTCGCAGCTCTCTTCATTGCTTTTCTTACAAGATGTTTCGGATAATGTCTGTCTTGTAGTTGCCGAGACAGTTGCTTCGCATGATATTGAAATTTATTTTTGTCTGAACAATTCCTCCTGATGCGAAGAAATTGTCCGACCGGTAGATTTTCGCGGAGTGACCTTGGATGGTAACTTTCAAAAGTCAACAGTGAGTTCCTAGCCATTGACTTTTTATATAGTTCACTACTCAATCCTGAGTCAGAAGAAAAGATCCGTAGATTTAGAAAAGGCAAACTCTCTTTGCTATGTTCAACTGTAAATCTGAGAAAGCTGTTCCTCGAATTTAGCCAAGCATGAAAGTCCAAGATAGTCATGGCATCTCCTTGCCAGACGACAAAAATATCATCTATATATCTTTTCCATAACACGATCCGATCACGAAAGGGATTGTTGTCAGTCATCACTTGATCTTCTTCAAAGAGGTGGACATACAGATTAGCTAGACTAGGGGCAAAAATACTGCCCATTGATGTTCCAGATGTCTGTAAATAGATGGTCTCCTCAAATTTGAAAAAGTTCTCCTTCATAGCTAATCTAGCACATTCCATTATGAAGGGCACAGGTGTAACGGTGTCCATCTCTCTTTGATCCAAAAGTATCCGTATAGCATCCAGAGTTTCATCCTGAGGGATGCAGGTGTATAGGGATTCGACGTCAAAGGAAACAAGAAAATCCGTTTCTACGTCAAATCTAATTTCTGGTAGCATTCTCAGGATGTCTTTCGTGTCCTGAAGGTAGGTGGGCATCTCTTTTACGAGAGGTCTCAGAAAATGATCAACAAAAGTTGACAGAGGTTCGAGCAACGATCCTATGCCAGAAATAATAGGGTGACCCGGCGGTGGTCTCTGGGTTTTATGTATTTTCGGTAATACATAGAAGTACAGCATAACCGGGTGAGTAGTAGTCAGAAAGCTAGCTTCTTGAGGTGTAATCCACCCTTCAGATCTTGCTTCTTTAATTAGGTCAGTGATTTCTTAAGTGAGCCTTGGCATCGGATTCATTTTCAGAGGACGATAAAATCGTCTATCAGTGAGTTGTCTTAGGCATTCCATCCGGTACGTGGGCGTGTCAAGAATGACCTTTGTCCGTCGGTTTGATCGTGATCGAGGGGTCATTAGCTAATGTTTGTAATGCTTTCTTTTCAATTGATGGAAGGTTTTGATAAGACCTGTTCTTGTTGGCACATAGTGTCATGACCTCCTTAGTGACTGCTTTTTCAAAAGCCAAGACCTGGTATCAGGTGCATAGGAGGATTAACGGTTGACCGTGGTTTCAAATCAGTGTTTTTGGAGGAGATATCCATCGATTCATTTAGGGTTCTCACATTTCTTTGTGTAGAAGTTGTGGGATCACCGGGTTGACACAAATTTCCTACCATCCAGCATTCCCCCAGGTTCCCCTATAAAAATGTTACCTCACTTTTGTGGGTGGACCCAGGAAGGCCCCAAAAAGTATTGTAGAGACATCAAAATTACCTATCACAAAATGACCTGGTTTTGAAAAGAGGTCACCTGCATTTCTGGTCCAAGACTCGGCGGCCATCTAGGGTTTTGCAAGGAGGTCACCTGCATTTCTGATCCAAGACTCTGCGGCCATCTAGGGAAACCTGCCTAACTCAGCCATTTCTGAATTCTAGACAGCTGGGGGAGTCCAGGTAGGAAATTTGTGTCAGCCCAGTGATCCCAAAACTCTTCCAAACACAAATGTGAGAAAAATGAGATTGTTTCTGCTAAATTTGAGGTTTGCAGGTGATTTTGGGTGGGTTGGGGGATCCATGCAAGTCATTCCTTCCTGGACTCTCCCAGCTGTTTAGTTTTCAGAAATGTCTGGGTTAGGTAGTTTTCCCCAGATGCCCGCTGAGCTCTGTACCAAAAACGCAGGTGACCCCCTTGCAAAACCAGGTTGTTTTGTGAAAGATAATTTTGATATCTCCACTATACATTTTGGACCCTTTCCTGCCATGGGTACTTGGCCCACGCACACAACTTAGGTACCATTTTTATTGGGAGACCTGGAGGAACGCTGCGTGGTAGGACATTTGTGTCAGCCTAGTGATCCCACAACTTTCCCACACTGAAATGTGTGAAAATTGAGATTTTTCTGTGACATTTGAGACTTGCAGGTGATTCTGAGTAGGCAAACGTTGGGAGATTCACGTAAGCCATATCTCCCTGGACTCCCCTGGCTGTCTAGGTTTCAGAAATGTCTGGGTTAGGTAGATTTCCCTAGATGGTCGCTGTTGGACTTGGCCCTTTTTGCAGGGTCATCCCAAAACCTTTTGCCTTCCTCCTAGCCTTTTTTCCTGACATGGTGTTGGTGGTTTTAGGCCTCTGGGCACTTTAGCACTGTTGTCCAGTGTAAAGTGCGTGCGCTCTCTGTGTTAAATATGGTAAGATTGGTCTACACCTGTTTGGCCTATTTAATTTACCTGTCAGTCCCTTGTAAAGTGGTATCTCATATACCCAGGGCTGGTAAATTAAATGCTACTGGTGGGCTTGCAGCGCTGATTGCATCACCAACCAAAGTAGCCTATCAAACCTGTCTCAGGCCTCTGCCATTGCAGGGCCTGTGCACGCAGTGTGACTGCCGCTGTGACGTGGCACCTAAAGTGTGTGCCATATCCGTGACCCCCTTTTACTACCTGTCAGTCACCCCTAAGGTAGGCCCTAGCTAGCCCTGTGGGCAGGGTGCATTGTAGGTAAAAGATAGGACATGTGACATGTTCTGGTAGTGACAAACAGCCATTTTGGTTTATCACTACTGTGGGGCTGCCCTCCCAAGGAAATGCATTGGGGATTCCCTGATAAGTGTTTCAGTGGTAATCCCTGATATGAGAGGCGCAGCGTTGTGAAGTTTGGTATGTTTGGAATAGTGATAATAAATGCTACGCAATGGAGTGCACAGATTTATTATAAATATTTTAGAAATGCCACTTTTAGAAGTTGGCATTTCTGTGTGCTATGTGCATACCTGACTGATGTGAATTGCATGTCTGGCTTGTCTGGCTTGTGAGTGACAGGGGCTGGGAAGTGTGTGTGGCTCCAGGAGGGGCAGGGTGAGTCAGCGCTAGGCTGAATGGGACATCTGTATTTAGAGTGGTGGGAGGAGAAATCCCTGGTCCCTGAATAGGATGGTGCCTGCCCTAGTGAATGCTGGCTCTGCCCCCCTGTGGTGTGTCTGATGACGAGCCCCCACCTAACAATAGGGATGAGGAGCCTGGTGAACAGAGTGCTCCAGAACCAGTTGGGACTGGTTTCCCCAAGCCCTGTGTGCTGGCCTGCCTGAGCCCAGCCTTGTGCTCCCCTGACCTTAACCCTAAACCTTGTGAGCGCTAGGTTGATCTATTGCTGGATTCCTTGTCCAGCCTTTGCCCTGGAGCTTGGGGGAATTCAAGCGCCTTGTGAGCGCTGCACCGTCTTGTATTGCTGCTCCAGGAAAGAGGAGCGTGTGGGCCTGGCAGCACTGAGCTGCATCCTCTACCGAGGGAATCCCGGCGTGGGGATTCCCCTGAATCGCGGAAGGAGCAGGAGCCCTCCCCGTGTTTTTGCGGTGACATCGAGCGGGTGCCCACCCCGCTTTATGCTGCTTCAGATGAGCGGGTGCCCACCCCGCATTGGAGTCTTATTTGCGGGTGCCCACCCCGCATGGTGTGCTTCGCGGGAGCCCACCCCGCACTTTGATCTTACTGGATGCCGAAGTCGAGCGCGGAGCCAACCCCACATCGGCGCCTTTGGAGCTGGTGCCCACCCCGCTGGTGTCCTGGATTGAGTGGCGGGTGCCCACCCCGCTGTGGAGCTTTGTAGTACGGCGGGAGCCCACCCCACACTTCGCTGCAAGAAGATCACCGCCGTGGCCCAAGAGGAGAACAGTGGACGCCGCCAAGAGCCCTCGACCCGAAAGACAGGCCCCCGCGCTTGACTGTGGGCGGGGTCTGTGGAGAGAGCGAGTCGGAGCCTCGCGGGCTCCATTTCTGCTTCCCGCGACCTTGGGGAAGCCGTCCAGCGCAGGTGGGTGAGTGAGGGCTTCGTTGTTATTGGTGCCTTGTTTGCCGCGCGGACCCGCAGGAGAGCGGGCCGCTCCAACGTGGGGGTGCAAATTGGTCACAAGAGCCCCAGAGCGGGGCTCCCGAGCCCTGCTGCTCACTTTCTCGCCACAGCTGCAACGCCGTTACGGGCAGCTGCAACGTTGGGGACCAGTTCTTCCCCAGTGCTGGGGCCAGTTTCCTCAGTGGCGCCCCCGTTGCGGGCCACTGCAACGAGGGGGCACGTTTTGTTTAAAGAGCCCCAGAGAGGGACTTCAGGAGGCACTTTGCTTTTGGGGCCCCTTTACTTTGTTTATTCCCAGCTGCCCTGCAAGAGCGCAGGCGGCTGCAACGATTGGGCATATTTGTTTAGAGGGCACCCGGAGTGCCCATGCCTACAGAGAGTTTCACTGCTGCCCAGCAATTAGTGGGCAGCTGCAGCATTTAGGCCTGCATCATTGTGCACTGTTAATGCAGGATATATGCTTATGAGGATGCCCAGTGTTTAGGCAAAGGTTGTGGGTTATTTTTAGGCTGTAATGCATAATGTGTTTATGCTGATGATTTATGCCTAAGGTGATCCCTACAATGATTTATGCACCGTGATTAGTGCGTAAGGTGTTTATGCTAGTGAGGTTTGGGCCTAATCTGTTTTATGCCTGACGTAATAATGCTGAGGTCATTATTGTACCAGTAGTCACTGGTCGTGGTTTATACTTACTTACCTGTTCTGATGGTTCTGACCATGGCTCGATTGGCCTGGTCCTGTATATAATCCCCTGTGAATATTGCTCGTGCCAGTTGGCACATTGAAAATGTGTGATTATGTTTCTAATGTGTTTATGACAATACAAAGGCTATTTTATTATATAACCTTGTGTGGAGTTCCTTTTGTAGTGTGCCTAGTGTGTTGCTGCTGTGAGTGTGTGTTGCGCAAATGCTTTACACATTGCCTCTGGGATAAGCCTGACTGCTCGTGCCAAGCTACCAAGGGGGTGAGCAGGGGTTATCTTCAGCGTGTAACTCCCTTGCCCTGACTAGAGTGGTGGTTTCTGCCTGGCTTTGACTCAAGCCTTAGCCATCCAGAAATCCCATTTCTAACAGTCGCCGAGCCCGGGATCAAAAACACAGGTGACTCCCTTTCAAAACAAGGTTGGATAGATAATTTTGATGTCTCCACAATACATTTGGGCCCTTCCCTGCTGCTGGTACTTGGCCCACACACACAAGTGAGGTACCATTTGTATTGGGAGACTTGGAGAAATGTTGGGTGGTAGGAAATTTGTGGTTCCTTTTTGAAGCTGGAATATTATGGCAAAGTAATACAAGGAAAAGTCGACTTTACTCACATTTTGAGGTTTGCAGAACATTGTGGGTAGGATAACTTGTAGGGATCCATGAGATCACTGTGTACTCCCCTGTTTTTTTAGCTATGAAAATATCTAGAGTTGGTAGATTTTTCCTAGAGGGAATGTACACCTTGGAAGAGAAAGACAGAAAAGACAATTATTACTGCACAACCATCTATTCCTCAAGTACACACACATTCTGGTTAGATTTGGCACGAGGGTGAGTGAGGGTTCCATACATAAAAATGTATTAACAAGAGGTTTAACAAAAATGAAATGCACTGTTAATAATTGAAAGGACAAGAAACGGAACCAGTGACTCATAGCTGGTGAGCTGTAAAGCCACAACAAGGCACCAACCTCTTTACAGGCCATTCATATATACACACACAAAATCATTCAGACCGCCAGCTGCGGGCCCAGCACATAACACTCACATCAACAGACAGCACCATTCAAGGGCCCATTCCTTTCACATGCCCATATGCCTGACACAGCAACCTCACTGGCTGAGGGATTGTGTGGACTGGCATTTGGCTACCAGTGTGTGTAGTGGCCAGCAGCAAATCACTACTCACACACTGCCAGCCAAGCGCCAGTCCACGCACACCGGGAGCCAAGCACCAGTCCACACTCACCACTACCAAGCGCCAGTCCACACTCACCACTACCAAGCGCCAGTCCACACTCACTGCCAGCCAAGCACCAGTCCACACACACCACCAGTCAAGTGCCCGTCCACACAAACCGCCATCACATTTAGTTTTTTAATTCAAAAAGAAAACACCAACAAATTGTAAACAGATACAAAATTACAAACACAAAAGCGGAAACTAAATACATTGCACTAATTCCAACCTTGAAACTGAACAAAAAATATAAAGCAATACATACCAGGCAGTTCACTTTACCACTCATGGATGCTCCCAAAAATTATTTTGCATGTGGTACATTCTAAAACAAGCAGGCCCACACAGCGCAGGGTTAGAAGGACACTTGGGGCAGTACATATGTGTCTCTTTGCATGTACATCTTCACCAAAATACTCTACATCTCCTACTGGGAAGGCCTTTTGTGCTCGTGAGAAGAATGTGATCAGGAAAGTGGCGATCTTTCTATCTAGTCACATCCTTCACCACTCTAACTCTAGGAACACTTGCCTGTTCCACTTCAACAAGGCTGCCTATCACAGACTCCTGAAACTTAACAAAAGTAATAGTTGACGCAGGAGAACAATCCTTAAATACAACAAAAGCATGAAAGGTTGGCAAGTGGAAAAGATGGATAGCCAAATTCTTATACCAAACGAAAGCCTTATGAAGAGCAGTGTAAGGTTCCAACCTCTGATCTACTCTATCAACACCAGCCATGTGGCTATTATAGTCTAAAATACACACAGGTTTGCGCACCTCAGCAAACTGACCCCAAACAGTCACAGGTGAATTACTTTTATCATGGATGGTAGACAGCATGTAGACATCTCTCCTGTCTGCAAGCTACACAGCTAGAAGTTCCTCACTAGGCAACGCACTGCCCCTGCTCAAGCTTTTGACAAATAAGTTCTTTTGGGAAACTTTTACAGTTAGAGTGGATTGTGCCGCAAGCAACAGTGTCCACTTTGGCCAATTCCCTCAACAACTGCACACCAGTATAGAAGTCATCTGCATATAAATGGTGACATTTGTTAAAGAGTCCTCTAATAAGTTCCAACACAATTTTCTCACTTACTCCGAAGTGGACGGACAACCGGGGGGGTCAATCCTGGAATCCCTACCGATGTACACCATGAAATTAGAGACATATCCAGTCCTACTGTCACACAGCATATACATCTTAATTCCATAGCATGCCCTCTTACTAGGAATGTATTTCCTAAAAACCAAGTGGCCCTTGAACAAGACCAAAGACCTATCCACAGCTATTTCTTTCCCTGGGGCATAGGTCTAAAAAAATCGATCTACAAAGTGATCAATGACAGGCCGAATCTTAAAAAGACGGTCACAATCAGGGTGATCTTGCGGCAACGCTAAACCATTATCGACAAAATGCAGCATCCGAAGCAGAAGCAAATATCGGAAATATAGCCGTTGCCATCAAGGGACTAGTAGACCAATATGAAGACATTGATGGCTCCCTTATTAAGCCCATCAAAAATGTTATACCCAAGAATTTCTTAAACTATTCCAGAATTGTGGGAGGCCACCGGGTAGCTCTAGAGTGAGGCCTAAGTAGACGCAGTCTATGCAAGTAACATCAGTGGGGCGGTGGAGCCGCGTGGGGGGGTGGTTAGAGGGACAATGCCAAGGAATACATAAATAAATATTTAATTTTCCCTTGCCATCGGCCCTGGAAATCACTCTCCACACGGCCCCTCCGCTGTTACCTTCATGGACATTGGCTGGGCCTAAATCTGGCATTGTTGTCCCTCAAATACTGCTCAGCATACAAATTTGTCTGCTCAACAATCTCTGCCAAAAATACATCATCCATAAACAACTGAAGAAAATGTATAGGCAAAAAGTTTTCAGCTTCCACTCTACACCCTGTGACACAAGTAAAGTCAGGCGATGCCAGCTGCAGCATGCCTGGGTAACCCAGAGGTCAGCTCTTCCAGTGGGAAGCATCGCAGCCCCAAGCTTCAGTCCAGATGCCTCTTGCTGCACTATACACACTTCAATGTCCTCCTCTAAAACAGGCACTTCATCTGCACTAAGAGTGGCTTCATGATGATTCCTCTCGGACAGAAAATTCACTGCCAGAATCTACCACTCCCTCCTCTGCCTCAGATGCAGAGTCAACCTCTGAACCATTGTCACAGGAAGACTCAAAAAGCATACCAACAACCTGCTGAACAGTAATCATGCGGCTAGCCATAATGCTTACTGTAGGAGAGTAGGATCTGCACTTATGTTGCCCCCACTTTTTTTTATGATGTTAACACTGGTTTCTGGCTATAGTCTGGCTGGGTCCCTGCTAATCAGGGCCCCAGTCTCTCTGTTCTCTCTAAACGACTTGGAGTGCATATTAGATGCACTAGTGATTGGTTACTGTGGTGCCTTATGAGCCCCTAGTATATGGTACCCTAGGTACCAAGGGCATAGGTACTTTACAGGCCTACCAGGGGCTGAAGCATGTATTATGCCACCCCTGGGAAGCAGACTAAATCTGACACCTCAGGCCTGCTACTGCAGCCTGGGTGAGGTAGTGTTAGCACTCCTCACAGAGGTATAGGTTCCTATATCTCACCATACACACACATATAAACCTATCAGTCCCCCCTACAGCAGGCCCTATCAATCCTGAGGGCAGGGTGCTTGGTTTACAATGTGAGGGGGTGCCTCTGCCTGAGCAGGGCCCCTCTGCAGCTGGCAGGGTTTATTCCCTGTGGCTGTTTGTGGATGCGGTTAAACCATATACTCTTAAGTGCATTCTAACCTCCCGGTAAATGCTAACTTTGGAATGACTGCATCAAAACATGTTGTGTTTGGTGTCAAACATCTTGGAATCATACCCCCACACCAGTAACTGGTTTGGGAGTATGATCCCACCCTTCTAGAGGGGACGACATGTACCCACTGTGGAAACACGGTAGAAATCTGAAAGAGACCTGGCATCACAAAATGGATGCCACCAGCACAGACACTGGGCTGCCCTCCTGCTGCTGACCGAAACTCGCAGTGGAGGAGGCCCAACAATAGGCATCCTGTCACAGGGAGGTGTCACCACCTTCCAGACAGGATTTAGTGTATTGGAGCTAGGTGGGTGCACTCTTAGAGTGCTTTGAAGTCCTGCACTGGGGAGCAGTAGGCTCCTCTGTGCATATGCCAGCTCAAACCAGTTCAGGGGCTACCAGCCCCTGCTATGGCGTGAAACTGGACAAAGGGAAGTACCCGCTTCTTCAGTCTTCGCAAGCAGCAAATCTTCATTGGCTTCCATAGAAAACAGCGACGCGACCCGACACCAAAAGACACCTATGTTCCCGGCTTCCCTGGGTGAGGTAACTCGTGCACTCCGGTGCCCTAGTGTGTGTTGGCCCTCGAATTACTTACCTTGTAAGTGGCTTGCTTGTAGACTTCCTCGAAGTACCCTAAAACTTTAAAAATTCAACCGCGACTTGCTCTATTGTAATCAATAGGGAACTCGCGGCTGTGTTCTCACACTGCACGCGTCTCCCGTGGGTCTTTTACTTACCTGCCTTAGGTGGATTAGTGAAGCTCCAGCGATTCTACAGGCCCTAGGCCTTGTCCCCTTGCAAGTCGACTTTCCTAAACCTCTTTTTTAGGATATGGTCTGGTACGCCCCTAGGGCCCCAGCCATATTTGTGATTAACTTATTGTGAAACGTTGATATTTGAATGTGTTCCTGGCTTCTAATCTCATAAAGAGATTGGTAGAGTGTGTCTAGAAGTAAATACATATATATTTGATATATATGCCTGTGTGGTGTCCTTTCATTTTGTAATTCAAGAGATTATAAGGTAAAACAAGCTGCTTTACATTCCTCTGAGACTTAGCCTGAAGGCTGCTCTCTACAGCTACCACTAGGATGTCTTAAACCTAACTACCATAAGAGTCGAATTGGGCTGATGCAAGGTGGCCACTTTAACTAGTGACCAGCATATGCCAGGCCAACGTCTCACACTTACTAATAAAGGAGACTTCACAAACAAGTCAATAACAACCAACACTGTGCAAAATAAGTAAGAAAGAAAGTGTGGCTTTATCTCAAAGATCTAGTTACTCAAAAACGATATGACTCACTTATTAGAGACAGCTACACTCACCAGAACCTACTCTGCAGGGACACAACAAAAGCCAACAATATCCCACTAGAAAGAAAAAAACAAAACAAATTACTCACAAGACAACAAAATACACGTCAAGCACAAATACAAAAAGATTTCCACACTCAATAAAAGGGAAGCTAAATATTCTGCTATTATTACACCATCTACAAAACCACATTCATGCATGGAAATGAAACTCATTTAGTGTAAATAGTACAAAAACGGTTTTCTTACCAAACACATGCAACTGCACAAACTGCAGAGCCACCAGTGACAAAACCGCAACCTGGTGCCAAATCTAGTGCAAGGTGATTTTGCATAATCATTGCACATATACCAATTAACTGTGTGTTAATCTGTGTTAGTACTCTAGCTATGTTAGAAGCAAGCCTATTCGCAACGTAGATAATCTTCTATCTTTCACATCATTCATAGCTACCCCAATAGATGAAATCATAGCTCCAAATACATTTAGTACTATCTGTCCAAAACCACTTTTCATTATCTTCAAACCAACAGCATTATTCATCTCATTCACATGATAGATCCTAGCAAATACTAAAACCAAATAATAGGAACAACCCCAATTACAAGGTAGGTTGAAATAAGCAGTCTTACCACAACCACACACATAAGAGATTCCTCTAAGTGTAGGTTCCTCATCAGTCAACAATCATCATTAACCACATAATTCTTTTCACACTCACTCTTACCCACAGATTCAACTCCTTTTATGTTCATGGCATACCATGCACAGTTCATTGTTTCTCTCATGCTCCATTTTCAACCTTAGATGCACATTTGAAAACCTAAATTCCTCTCCAGCCTTAATCTGTTGTTCTGAGTTTCTTTTCAATCTTCCAATCTCTCAAACTCTTGACTCTCCATTCATTACTTTCTTTAACACATTCAGGCTCTTCTTTATCCAAGCTACACATGTAATCCTGTTCAGTGTGCTTAGTCTTAGGGTTATTTTGTGCAACCTCATTCAAATATTTATAATAGCTTACCCTATTTCCAGCATCATCAGAAACAGGAAGATTTTTTATGACAACAGTATCTCCTGCTTATTAAATATATTGACATCACAGGACACACTATTGGCAAAATTGGTAACTATAGAAACGTAGCTCCTTCACCTACAGAAGAAGGGAGAAAAGTGCACACTATACAATTCTTAACCCCCATAATGTCAACATATTCACCCAACATCTTTGTGTAGCGATTATCATCAAATCCACTAATTAAACTTTACCTATGTGTCAGTGTATTATTCTCAATTTCATTATGTACTGTAGTCAGTTGGACCTCTGTGAAGACACTCCTCATGCTCTGCCCATTAACGTTCCATGGGCAAGAGCCCAATCTTTTTGTCTGAGGTACTTCTAATGCTCATGAAAACAAGAGAATTAACTTCAGAAAGTGGACCTAGGTCTACCAGATGCTGATATAGATTTTAATTGTACCAATTACTCAAAAGATGCCCTTTCATGATTACATTGTAAAGTTCTTCATAGTCATTCCCATTGTTGCCTGTTAACCAACCATCTAGTGTTTTCATTGAAAAGTGAACAAATTTCACTTTGAAACAACAACTTTGAAAAAAAGCATAGATCAGACAATGACATCAAAATAATTGTTTTCAAACCTCCAATTGAACCCAGAATCAACATTACATAACCAAAAACATCATGTACAGTTTAATAATCCCTCTCTCAACTCAAATCACAATCTCAGCTATTCAATTCACAATACATCAATAGCACACCAGAACACTCTCAATCTCAAAAATGATTATGCCCTATTTATACTGGCTTTTTATATAGTATACCAAAATTAGGTATATTTTTATTTAGAGAGTCCAGATGACTCTTATTGCCTTACAGGGCTTAAATTAATAATCACAAATGTTCTCTTTTGTGGTAGTTTGGGCGAGCAGTTTAGGCTTATCAGTGGCTAGTGTTAATGCATTTGTTGAACACACAGAGTCAATAAATGAGGCACATACTCAAGAAGGAACTCCAAGAACTTCGTAAATGAGTGAGTACTTTTCGTAAATGCAATTTAGCAGGTAAGTAAAATGTTCACTCAAATGTGTTTTTACGTGGTAATGCTTTCCTATGTGGAAAAAACCATAAACTGCCAACGAGTTTTTGCAAACAGTTCTCAGGGGTCCCCTTTAGGACTTAAGGTATGTCATCTATTGGTCGTCAATACCCTGCTCTTAGTTGACCACGTCAAAGAAAATCCCTTAGACCTCAGTCTTATGTTTTTGGAGAGTTTATTTTTTAATGCATAATGCATCTCAGAACAAGAATACAACTGCTGTAGATAACTTTCGGAATGGAACATCTACCTCCTTGCTGTTCGTTTACCCCTCTGGTAAGGCTACTAGAGCAATTCCCGCCGGTATCCTTGGAGGAAACAAAAGAGCAAGTAAGTGGTTTGTTCTCCCTAGTCTAAACAGGGCTATCTGTGGACACCTTTTCTAGTACAAAAGGAATCAAGTGAAGTAGGAGTTTCACCATGTGGATTTATGACCACAACAAAGAAGCTGGCCTTATCTCTTCAGGCGTCTTCCGAATACATCTGCTTAATCCCAACCCAGTTTAGGAGTGTGACGGTGACCCTACACACAAGCTCAGGGACTGCGTGTGAAAAATTGATGAAAAGCAAAGCAGAACCCAAAGAAAAAGTTAACAATGCAGCTCAAACAGAAATCACGGTGATTTAGCCTGGGGTTTACTCCCCCCCCCCACGCCTATACCTATGAACGCACCTGAGATAGCCACGCTCCTGCCGAAGCATGGCTGGCATTATTGCCACACCGGTGGGAATCCCTGTTCTCGAGTCAATGTCCTCTGATGGCTTCTTCTGGTTTGTCTCGGGCTCCTGATTCCCTTTTCCCCAGCCTCGTGTTTTGGCAGCCGGTAGTGTTCTCCGATAGTGGGAAGCCACTCTCTCTACTTTTGGTGACCTCTTCCTGTTTCCAGCATTCCTCACATCTGATCGGGTAAATCATCTCTTTTCCATATTCTGGCCATGCACCTCAGCTGGTAGCAAGGTCCTGGTTAAAGGGACAGAGTACACCAACATGTCGGATTTTATGCAATAATCCCGGACACGAAAGAAGAGCAGTTTTTACATTTGTAGGTTCTGTAGAGGGCCATGGCATTATTCCTGCAAATTCCTCCTCTGTGTAACAAGGACGTAGGGGGCCAAGGCTCAAAGTACCACCAGCAATTCAAGTTTACCTGCCCTGGAGTGTCTGAGTGCCAAGGTGCTGGATGGGTTGGTAGCCTTGCGCTGCACCGCACAAAAGGGGGTGCACTTAGAAACATGCTGCAGAGGGGGAAGAGTCTAGAAGCTCCCAATGCTGGGTTCTGTTAGTGGAAGTCCTGGGAGCAGGAGAGCACCATTGGTTGTCTTAGACCTGGTCTGAGGAGTTTGAATGCAGAGGGGTTTTGTCGGCTGGTGCCTGTGCATCAAAGGCACCAATGGTAAGACCTGCAGAGGGGGACAAAACAGGACTGCTGGGACACTCTGTGTACTGCTCTCTGCGGTGTTGATGTTCCTCATTGACTGTTGGGTCTTTGCAGCGCTAGAGTCCAGACTGGACTCAAACAAGCTTTGGTTGCTTCAAGGGGTCCAGTACCCCATGTATTGGTGCAGGGCAGCTCCGGCTGGTGCTGGCATCTGCTCACTTGGTGCAGAGACAAGTCTGGCCTCTAGGAGTACTGTGACCACTTCCTGGATGGCTGCTGTGTTGGTGGACCCGGTAAACACCAGAACGGTGAACGGGACTTTGTGGTCAGTGCCTTCAGGCTGTAGGGAAGTGACTCCTCCACTTCAAGGGAGATGCCCATGGCTGGGCAAAGTGCTGGAACCATTCAGAGGCTTTTTTGGGATGCACAGCTGCAGGACCAGTCGGGTTGTCTCAATTTCGGAACAGGAGCAGCTAGGCAGGCAGGGTTTGGACACAAAAGTCTGCAGTTCTTCCTTCATTGGCTCTTCTCTGTCCTTCTTCTGTCAGGGGAATCTGAGTTCCTTTTTTTATTTTTTTTTTATTTTATTTTGGTTTTTGCATAAGTTCCCCATGTGGTGGTGGGAAGGAAATAAGTGAAACCTTAATTGTACAAACAAATGTCCATAAAAAGGTTATACAACAAAAATAAATTTGAAAAACAAGAGGCAAGATCATACAAAAATATATGCATAAAAAATAATACATAATACATAGGCTAAAGTACATTGTTAATTTGCCAACCATTCTTGAAAAGGAGCCCAATTCTTAGAAGCGATTAAACGTCGTTTCTTTCCTCTGAACTTTTGTACAGCAGTTTCTAATTTAAACCAAGCCAACATCCTAGCCTGCCAATGACAAAAAGTAGGCGGCTCGGAGTTTATCCAAAGAGAAGTAATACAAAGTCTGATCATTGCCATTGAAATAAACAGAAAGGCCTGCAGATATCTTGATCTCTCCGAAGCCATAGAATATTGATAACCAATAATTACCATTTCTGCCGAAATTTTAATTGGGGACTGGGTAATCTGTGTAAGAAAAATTTCGATTTGATTGATAAAGAGCGACAGCTCGGGACAATCAAAAAACATATGAAGGGAATCTGCAGACTGGAGTTTACATCTTGCACAAGATGAGCTTTTACCACCTGTAACGGTTCCCCATCTGACCAATTTTGCAGGCGTGTAATAAAGATTAAACATGGCCATATAACTTTGGGTGCGAAGAGTACCAGAAACCAAAACAGTCCTAGCTAACATCAATGGGATTTTTAGATCGATACAAGGTACTCCGAATTTAGTCGCCCAATTGCTATTATGATCAGATAAGTCACCTGGGAGTTGAGAAAGAAAAGATTGATATAAAATCCTGATTTTAACTTTTCTTTGAACTAATTGAATTATTAAAATTTCGTCAAACAAATTTGGGTTTGAGAGAAATTTTTTATCAAGAAAGCTTCTGATATGTAGATATTTGAAGAAATGGTTGGACTGTAGCTTAAACTTGTGCTTCAAAAACAGAAAGGAGGCCATCAAGCCAGAATCCGCGAGATCTCCAATGTCCCTGAGACCCAGAGAGGCCCATGTGAAAACTACACCCTCTTGAAATATTGCTGGGAGTAATCCAGAAGCATTTATTGGGGTATAATAATTGAGCTTGGGGATCGAAGAATGACGCCTCACCTTTTGCCAAATCATAAATAAAGCCCACACCACCTTGAATCTGGTTTTTTTGAAATAGCTTGGCTCAAGGATACGTGTTAGTATTCCTTTTGTAGCGTCACCTAATGCGATTGCGAATATTGATGGTGCCAGATGGGGCGGCATCACGGCAGTCTCCCCTGATAATGGAAAAGCGAATTGCTGAATCATGGCTGCCCAATAGTAATAAACTAAGTTAGGGACTGACCACCCCCCACGATCTTGCGGGAGGGAAGTCCATTTGGTGGCCCTTCTTGGCTTACGATATGCCCATAAAAACCTTTGACAAACCCTTTGAGCTTTTATTAAAGTGGAAATAGAAATTAATAATGGGATAGATCTAAATAGATATAAAAATTTAGGAAGGACAAACATTTTAAGGACATTGCAGCGCCCAAATAAGGAGAGGTGGAGATGATTCAGCCTTTCTAACTTGTTATGAAGCAGATCAATAACAGGAGAGTAATTCAGATCCGGAATCAGTTCAACCTCAGCCGAAATCTGAACGCCCAGATATGTTGCCTGTGAGCTAATAGGAACCTGGGAAGTTGGCATAGCCGATGTTTGAACGATTTGTGTTTTTGCAATATTTAGCTTATAGCCCGAAATTGAGCCAAATTGAACTGCTAGAGTCTCAACTGCCGGGAAGGAACCAGCAACATTATCTGTTAATATTACTATGTCGTCGGCGTATGCCAATGCCTTATATTCAATACCGTGAACTGAAATTGGAGAGATATTTTGTGATTTTTCTATCTGAGAGAGAAAGGGATCGATGAATAGGGCAAAAAGTAGAGGAGAGCAGGGGCATCCTTTTCTGGTGCCCCTACTGATAGAAAAAAAACCTGACTCATTACCTGAGATACGTATTTTGGCGATTGGGGAGATGTATAAGGTTTGTAAAGCCTTAATAAATTCCGGCGACACACCCTTCCAGTGTAGGATGGCCCACAGATACCCCCAGGAGACCCTGTCGAACGCCTTCTCGGCGTCCAACAGGATCAACCCGAGGGGGGAGTTTGACACTTTGGCCCAATCTAGAAGGGCAATAACCCGCCTGATATGATCGGTCGTGTCTCTACCAGAAATAAACCCGTGCTGACGGATAGAGACTAAAGGAGAAATTATTTGTGCTAACCGAGAAGCTAAAATCCTCGAGTAGATTTTGCTATCTGTATTTATGAGTGCTATGGGCCGATATGATGTGGGGTTTAGTTCATCCTTACCCTTTTTCTTAAATAATACTATTGTAGATTGTCGCCAGGAGTCGGGTATGACCCCCATCTGGGCAAGTTGAAAAACTTCTAGTAGCTGGCGCTTAAATAGATATGAGAACATCTTATAAAATTCGAGATGAATAAGATCAGGGCCGGCTGCTTTGCCATTGGAAAGAGATTTTATAGCAGCCGCAACTTCTTCCCAGCTAATGGGTTCTGCGAGAATTAGATTCTGATCGGTAGTAACCTTCTGGGTATCGAGGGATTCAAAAAATTGCGGTAAAAAGGTTTGTTGCTGCTCAACTATGTTTAACTCCTCGGTATATAAATTCGAATAAAAATCGGCAAAAATATTTAGGACAGCTCTAGGTGAATCCTGAGTTATACCAAAATGGTCGTTAACCCTAAGAATTTGACTAGTGATGGCCTTTTGTTGCAGACGTTTAGCTAGGACCCTTCCGGCAGCTTCCCCCACCTCATACATTGAGGATCGGAATTGAAAATATTTGGCTGCAATGTCCTCATATAGAGGATCCAGAAAGTTAGCTTTAGCTAAGGCAACCGCTTTCTGACTAATTGTTACATCCTCACCCCGGCGAATATTAGTGCTTAAATCCAACTCAGCCTGTTGAAGTGCTACTACTCTTTTTTTGAGGGATTGTTGCTCGGTTACCCAGCGATAGGATGCAATTCTTTTGGTTTCGCCGCGTAAGGCGGCTTTAAAGGTATCCCAGACTATGCTGACTGGTGAAGTGGGGCTATTAATTTCAAAGAACTCTGGGATCCAAAGCGACATCTGTTCTTGATAAAGTTTGTCCAAAAGAAGCTTCCTATCGAAAGTCCATGATCTAATTTGATTAACAGAGCGATCCCATGAAAAACTAAAAATAATAGGATTATGATCAGATATGGTCCGAGGATTGGTCTGGATCTTAATAGAACCAAGAACTTCAGAGGACATGAAAACAAAATCGATACGGACCAACTTTTGGTGAGGTATTGAATAAAGAGGGAATCTGAGTTCCTGATGTCAGGGGCCCCCCTAAAGTCTCATGTTTGGGGCAATACAAGGAGTGAAGGGTAGTAGCCATTGCGCTACTTACCCTTGGAGTGGGCATAACCCTGTCTCAGAATTCCTATTTCACCAAAATAAAAATGGTGGAAACCTTTTTTCATGGGGCACATCAGTCAGCCCCACCTCAGGGGTGTTCACCACGCCTCATAGCATAGCTAATTTCCTGCCTGTCCTGGAGCCAAATGGGCCTTAGGGTAGGTGGTGCAATCTCCCAGGTCTGGGGTAAGCCAGGGTTGCATATCAAAGGTGGCAAGGACTTTGAAGTCCCAGGCATTAGTATGCTGATTCACTAGCCATCCTTCTAGAGGAGGTGTGAACATCTTCCTCTGGAGCAGGCATTGTTTCTGGTCACAGAAAGCGTTGGTTACAGAAAGTCTGCCACCACAGAAAGGTTTCTGACTCATCTGCAGGGGGGTCAGAAACCTGTCTGTGGTGGCAGCCTGGACAATACCAGCCAGCTAGCACACCAAGAGGCTGGTAGGTGTTCAGGAGTTACATCTAAGGTGCCATCTGGGTGCGAATGTTTGAAATAATCTATTACTGGCACCAGTATGGATTTAGTAGTGTGAGGTGTTTGACACCAAACACCATAGCTTTCAGTGAAGACATCATGTAGCTGGGAAACAGGGTCATATCTGCTCATGCATATATGTCCTCACATGTAATTTAATACACCCTGCCTTTGGGCTGTAAGTTCTGCTGTAGGGGTGACTTATATATATGGCATGCAGTGTCTCTGAGCATGGCACACAGGGTGTGTGCCATGTCATGTTTTCACTTTTGCCTTCACTGCAATGGCCATCTGCATGCGTTTGGTGGTGGGTCCCTTAGGGTGGCACAATGCCTGCTGCAACTCTTCGGGAACGTCTTTAGTACCAATGCTCTAGTTACCAGAGATACCATTTACTAGGGATTTACAGGGGTGCTAAAAGTCTTGACAATTGGGGAACAATTTCACAGTTACTATGTTTTTGGGAAATACCACTGGCACTGGGGACTTGTTTAGCAGAAGCCCAGTGTACTTCGGAAAAAAATTACATCAACTACCAGGCAAAAAGAGTGGGGGTGACCATGTCAAAGAGAGGCACTTTCCTACACAACCACTTCAAATAAAAGAGAATGAGACTAACCTTTCCCAAGTGATCTTCATCTTCTAAGGGGAAAAACCTGAAGAGGCCATCTGCATTGGCATGGTCAGTCCCAGGTCTGTGCTACACTGTAAAGTCCATACCTGTGGGGTTTTCACCTTTCATCTACATCAGCCATCTGAGTGACCAGTGGCCAGTTTGAAAAAGGAAGTGAGTACCAAACAGGTATGGTCTCAACTTCTTCAGGAACCAAACTAGAGCAAAGGCACCACTCTCAATGGAACACCAACACTGCTCTCTTGGGAGTAACCTTCTAGTGAAAGCAACAAGCTCCTCAAGGCCATCATCGTTGGTTTAAGATAGGAAGACTCCTTTCCTATGTTCAGAGGCAGTGGTCTGCAATGTGAACTGCTTAGAATAATCTGAAGCTTTGAGAATGGGTGCTGAACACATGGCTTCCTTCAGAGTGTCAAAAGCCTTTTGACAGCTCACTGACCAGTTTACCTTCTCTGGCATCTTCTTGGAAGTCAATTCTGTGAGGGGTGCCATATTGGCACCATATCCCTTCACAAACATCCTGTAGTACTCATCCAGGCCAATAAATGCCCTGACTTGAGTCTGGGTGGTTGAAGCTACCCAGTCCACAACTGTCTGGCTCTTGGATTGGAAGGATTGAACTTGACCTCCACCTACAGAGTGGCCCAAGTATACAACAGAGCCCTGCCTTATCTGGCACTTGCTTGCCTTGATAGTGAGGCCTGCACTCTGGAGAGTCATAAAGATCTTTCCAAGGTGGACCAGGTGATCCTGCCAAGTGGAGCTATAGACAGCAATATCATCTAGATGTGCTGCACCAAAGGCCTCCAACCCAGCAAGGACTTTGCTCACCAACCTTTGGAAGGGGCATTACTGTGAACTGGCCATATACATTTGGGGTTGAGAATTCTGACTTTACTTTTGCTCCTGCAGTCAGGCCAATATACCAGTACCCTGATATCAAATCAAAAGTACTAAGAAACTTGGCTGCCCCTAGCATGTCAATCAGTTCATAAGCTCTTGAGATAGGGTGTGCATCCATCTTAGTGACAGTATTGAGACCTTTATAGTCCACACAAAACCTCAGCTCTGGTTTACCACCCTTGGAATGAGGCTTGGGGACTAAGACCACTGGGCTAGCCTGGGGAATTTCAGAGTGTCCAATCAGCCCTAACTACAGCATCTTGCTGACTTCAGCTCTGATACTTTTTTTCACTTGGTCAGACTGTCTGTACATGTTGTTTTTGACATGCAGGCTGTCACCAGTGTTCACATCATGGTGTGGAATCTGAAATATAAGCAAGAAATGAATCCACACAAACGGTCCTCAGTCAAGGGTAAGATAACAGCGTTTATTAGAAACCAACAACAGATTAGCGTGCAGCACGGGGGCACCAGCAAAGTCACTGAGTGCCCAAAGAGGTGACGTGCCTGACAGTTTTTATAGGTCTAAACCGCAGAGGATATAGCATCATAACATACGTTGCACAAATTAAGCATAGTTCATTTGACCAATTTAGTAAAGGCCTAGATTGTTGGATACCATTTAAGGTCCGAAAAGTACTGTTGCCGCCTGCGTGACCTAGGTCTGCTTCTGGGACTTTCCACTGTAATGTAAGATATAGGTCTGGTGCTTTTCCAGTTAATAGTTGCAACATAATAGAAAGGACCAGACATATTACAAAATGTGCTATGCTGAAATGTCTGTGTCTACATGAGCATCTTCCCTGTCACGTATTATTCTTGATCGAACCTTGTGTTACAAAAGCTGTGTCTCTGAAGCGAATGGAAAAGTACAGGCATTTTGTGCACTGCTTTTCATGTCAACTTAGCAGGGCCTAGAAGCTTACAGCATTTGGTATCATACAAGAAAGATGGCTTCTACATTGCCCCATCTGATACCAAATCACTATCTTCTAACCCCTCACCTCCCTGCCGGCCATTGATGAACAGTATTTCAATGGTTTTTTTGCAAATATTATTATCAGTGCAGTCACTATTATCCCTGGGACTGGTGCCAATATGGCTCCTAACACTCATGGCCATATTCTGTCCGTTCTTCTTGTACTTGGCATTGTTCCGTTCTTTCACTTGTTTAGTTAATGTCTCTGATAAGACCAGATCAGGTCTCTTCTATTGCATAAATCACGCAATCCAAAATGTCAAGTCAAATGTCTGCTATTTCTTGTGCTGTTGTTTGATGTCCAAAAAGTGGGGAACGAGACGTCTTGCAAGATCAGGTCTCTTAACACACTCAATAGCGGAGTATTTGGCACAGTTAGTTCCAGCACACTATTTAATTTTATTCCAGGACACAATAACCTCATATGAATTATTAGTTGTTACTCTTCTACCCTCACTTGTATAGATCTAAGCCTTCCAGATCTTGTTGCTGGCATTTGTCGTAATTTGGGTCTACTTAGGTAGTTGCATACCCTTAACCAAGTGTTCAATTCAGTTCTTTGATGTTCCAAAGCCTTGTCCTTGATATCTAACTAGCGGGTGATACACCGCTATGTGCCTAATTGTAGCATCACCAGCAACTCTAACTAGCAGGCTCTGCACCTCCTAGGGGTCTATTGGTGCAGACACCAGTCAACCATTTAGAAGAAAACGTTGGTGCCTTGATGGTGTACTGTCAGAGGTTACTAGCACATGACAGTTGGCACTCCCTTGGAAAGTAGCTGGTACAGACGTTTTTGGAGTGATGATACCCAGGACCTGGGTTTGTTGTGCGCAGTACGTTACTGCCTCTCGTGTCTTCCGTCGTCCGTTGGAGGCCTAGCCTTCCTCGAGCAGGTGTCTGCCTCTTACTTCCCGTTGGCCTTGTCTTGCGTGGTGGATCGGAGGTTGTACCTGCGAGGTGCCTCAGATCTCGCTTGTGGTGCTGGTAGAGCTCATTCTCTGCTGTCTGGTGCGTCTGCTTTCTTGGTGGGGGAGCTGTGGATCCAGGATGTCAGCCCTTGGCACTTCACTGCTGTTGCTATGCTGAGGTTGATCTGGTGAGGTCCCTTCCACCTTGGCTGGAAGCAGTACCGTCGGGTGTGGACCTTTACCCAGATCCAATCACCAGGCTGCAGGTCATGTGGCGGTGGAGATGTTGCCTCTGGAAGAGCTTGCAGTACCTGGTGGTGAAGATAACGTAAGGTCTCTGTTAATTTCTTACAGTAACATAAAAGCAGGTAGTCTGTTAATGATAGTGGAGCTGTGGACATATGGCCTGCAATGTTCATGGGGTGGCCAAATACTATTTCCTGGGCTGGGCTTTGTTACCCTATCTGGCGTGCTCCTCATTGTCAGCAGGGCTAGTGGTAGTGCACCTACCCATGAAAGTTCAGTTGATGCACACATTTTTCCAATCTTATTCTTCAACACCCCATTCTTCCTCTCCACCGCGCCCGCTGCGGGGGGGGGATAGGTGTAGTGTAGTTTCTGTGTGACCCCAAGTCCCTTACATATTCCCCCTATGACATGGGAAATGAATGCTGGCCCATTGTCGGAGCTCAGAAGGGCTGGTATTCCAAAGCGTGGGATAAGTTCCTGTAGGAGGCATTTGGCAACCGTATGTGCATCACAGTTCTTTGTTGGGTATGCTTCGGTCCACTTACTGAACATGCACACAATTACCAACACATGTTTGTACTTGTGGGTGGGGGGCATGTCTATGAAGTCCATCTGGAGGCTTTCAAATGGTCTGTGGGGAGGTGGGAAATGACCAGGTGCAGTTGGTGTGCCCTTTCCAGTATTGTATTGTGCGCAAACAGTGCATTGCCTGCAAAGTCTTTCTGCTATTTGGCGGAACTGGGAGTTGTACCAGCATTGGGAAAACAGTCTGATCATGCCATCTCGGCCAACATGTGAGAGATCGTGAAAAAAGGCATGTGATAGAAGGAAGCATTGCTGAGGGCAGGCATACCTTCCCATTGGGCCCTGTCCATAACCCCTCCTTTGTTTGCACACATCCTCCTTTGGCCCATTTCTCTTTTTCATCCTCCCCTACCTTCCTCTGAATATAAATTGGGTCAGAGTGTACTGAGTCACTGTTATCTTTAGTATTCTTCTCGCTGCTTGTTATTTGTACCATTGCTAACTGGCAGCCTGTTAGTGCTATTGTCTTTTCTTCCCCATCAATAAATGCGTTGCCCTTCGATACATATTCCTTTGATGATGTGTGCGCTGCACATTTTATTATAGCCACTGTGGTTGGTCTTAGTAATGCTTGGAGGAGGCCACTGATCAACTGTGCATGTTATATTTGTTGGCCTGTGGGTGTGAGGAATCCCCTCATGGAGAGAGAGGGAAAGAGACAACATTTTGATAAACACAGAAGGTCACTGTCAATGCCAGACCTAATTAGGGGCCGAGTTATGAAATAAAGTGCACCCACGACCTCTCATTAAGTGCAGATATACAACTGTTGTTAATTCACAAGACTTTACAGAAGCAGGACAAGAAATAGTATTCCTAGAAAATATTTGTCAACTGCATTTAAGCATGAGCAAATATGCAGGTGTAGATCTACTCATGCGAAAATCTGAGTGTTTGCAAGCTCACTTTTCCTCCATCCACTTTTAGCCAACCTTGGAAGAAGTATTATGTTTGCCATTTTCAGGAGTAAAAATCCAACCTGTCTCAGCATTCTTACCATTACCTCCATCCTCTGTATGTAGATCTGTGGAACGTGGCAGCATAAGGTAATAGTTAGTATTCAAACCCTACTATGGAAGGAGCCCTGGCATAATCAGAAATGCTATTTTAGAGATCTTATATAATGAAATTGCTGCCATAATGTGTCGCCGCATTGCATGGCACAAAAGGGACAAGTGTTTTTTTGTCACAGGACACATATTCACTAACACCCCTAAAGACTGCACCTGTACATTAAAAGACATAATAAATCTGTACACATTGTATCCTTAAAACATCATAATACGAAGCACAGTTATTCAATGCACACTATCCTTCTGCATTGGCATATACTCATTACTAAAGATCAATAAATAAACAGAATTTTACTACTCTTTGTCCAGTCCTTTGTAGCCCCTGGCGAATGCACTGCTTTCAAAAGCATTTTAGCGCATTCCCCTCACAATATAAATTGTTATATATCCTGCAACTCTGAAGAACCTAGAAATGAAAAACATTAATATACATACACAATATTTCTTTTAGATGCATACATAACATAGTACTTCTCCGTGCTCCATTCAATTAGGCAAAACCCTTTAAGAGAGCAATATACCTAGTGCTATTCTATATGTGCTTGTGAGGATGGTGACGTTATATGTTAGGCTGCCGTCTGTGGAGTGAGAAATGAGGAAAACAAGCCAGCTACCTAACATGACCTAATTGTGTTATCCTGGGCATTTCATCTTCATCTTAGCAACTTACATCTTTCCTAATAATGGGAACCAAGGCCACCCAGATCATTCATCTTTTAGCTCAATAGCTAATATGTTCAAATGCACACTTTGAAAAACCAGCACTTAAAACAGGGACAATACCTATCAATGCACGGAAATAACCTGATAACTGGCAGGAGGGTCCTCTGTTCCCCCTGCTTTTTAATTAAGTAGCCTTTGCGCAATGTAATGGAATCTTTTGTTCTTTAAAATAGCAAATGTCTCCTGTTGTAAATCACTCTGGGAGATGGGGTGGGGGACCTGTGAATAACATCACTCTGGCCCTCACAATGTCAATTGATAAGACACCAAACAGATACGTACGACACACATCTTTTCTCTGACGTTCTTGCATCTGAAAATGTTGCACCAAAACTTATTAAAGTGCATATACACAAAATACCATTTCCCTTCATCAATCTTTAAATGAACTTTAAACTATAAATTGTAACAGTTATTCAATCCTATTTTGTTAATATACATTTAAGCATTTGCATTCCCTTCCATTCTCCGCTGCGAAGAATACATTTCTTTTTTAAGCAGTTCTGTTCATACCCACAGAAAACTGTTGTAGTGTGTGGTTTAGTCTTGGCGCAATGCCCAGAATCTGTGGCCAGCCCACGATCCGTTATTTCAAAGCCAGTCCAAAAGAGTTTTCTTTAACCCCTTAATGTATCATATAATAAAAGGCCGTGCTGGCCATTTCTCAGTAACTATTGCTTTATTTTTTTCTCACTCTTTCTACTCTATAAAATTATCAGGCGTTCCCTTCCACCTATTTGTCTCCCTTCCTGTCTCATTAGTTCTATGTACCCTCTCTTTGTTCTACACGTAATTTCAGAAATACGTTGGTAAAGGACATGAGATCTGCTCTGGACCATGAGACATGTACAAATGCCACTTTATTCTCCTTTTCCCCAGGTGGAGTGGGCACATTTCACAGGGGCATTATCAGTGTGGTGCGTTGTGGGCACTTGGAAAGAAATCAGGGAACGTAAATTTGACAACATCGCAACTATAATATGGAGAGAGAGAGGCTGTTCCCGTACTCTGTGTTTGTCTTAGGGCCATGGCTTCTCATTTTTCTTTCTGCAGAACTTGGAAGGCGCATAGGCTGCGTCCTGTCCCATTGTCATAAGAGAAGCAGTATTTGAAACATCCTGTCGACAGTTCTATTTCGTTAACTTCCCCATTTATGAGTTTGTGCACGAGAAATTTGCAAAAGGTCTGCTCATCATGGGACAGCTCAGTGGGTTGTGCCCCTGTGGTAGAGAATACCACTGCATAAATATCTGTTTAGCACGCACAATGTATCCTTTCTAAAAACACATTTACTTTGCACTGGTAAGGGTAAACACACTTCAGTGCGCCCCCCTCTTCGTCACAGAGGAGAAGCGTGCTCACTCATGTACATTAATCTAACTGAAGGGATGTGTCTATTTCTATCAACCCCTTATGGATGATAGAGTGGGCCTGCCCAAAATTTGTTGTGCAAGCTCAGGGTCCAAGAGCTCTGTTGCTAGAGTATTACAAAACAAACCCTATAATTAATCAAAGACCGCATATCAAAAATAAAAGCACTTCAAATAAATGCACACAATACAATAACAGCGCTTCAAATGAATGCATATAATGCAATACCAACACTCCCCTTGTTGTGAGTAGGTGGACACCTATTCACATCTGGAGACCACCCTTGATATCCAGCAGGAGGCAGTGCACCAGAACCGGCTGATCTCCGGCAACAACTTCCCCAAAACTAGTCCCACACCGGAATCTTCCATTCCCTTTAGTTTCAACATCTGTCTCAAATATAACAATTTTTTTATGTCTTCCGTTCCCTGACACGGGAACTGTAAGTCCGGTCTTCTAGCTGTCATGTCATGCCATTTGTGTACAAACAATATGGAGTGGAGTCCTTGGCTTAGGGCCATATTGTACGCCGGGGAGTCTTTCGGGGGGGGGGGGCGGCTGACTGCTATCTAATTTATTTTTACCGAGTGTGTTTCCCATTGTGAGAGGTGAGTGTGCAGTGCGTCACGTGCAGAACAATCACAGGAGTTTTACCCGTAAACCCAACTGAGATCTGGGTAGATACAGTGTAAATGCAACAATATCTCAGCAGGATATATTGAAATTATTTAAACTGGTATGTACAAGACATTACAAACAGCAAACAAAAGAGAGGAGGCTTAAAGTTGTTCTTTCCAAGCGCCCGTAGGCGTCATGTATTTAGAAGATCAATGAATATATACAATAGTAGTTACAGCACTACAGGGTATAATTACCCAGGCGACCCTAGTGTAGAATGTGTACAAAGTGCTCATGCTGGTGAAGTAACGGCGCAAGTGACAACGTGAGAACAAACCACAGCAAGCGGCGCAGAAGAATATGCAATATGTACAAGTTAAAAGGTTCATACAACAATTTACTCAATCGTATAATTGGTATTTTTCATTATTTTAATGAACCAGGTGGGCATGCGCTTAAGGCGTTTGAGCTGGTGGACAGTGGTCGACGGCGTTTCGATCCTCTCAATTTAGGATCATCTTCAGGACCTGGGTCGCCTATTTGTCGAGTGCTCTGTGAATGAAAATTATGTGTCAGAGCGGCCAAAAAATAGGAGGGAAAAAGGAGGGAGGGGAAAGAAAGGGGGGGAAGGGGGGTAGTAGAAAAGGGAAATGGGGGGGGGAAGGAAGGGGGGGGGGAAACAAGGAGAGGGTAGGACAGAGAATTAATAAAGGCCTACCTTGCGCGTATAGAATGGGCGCTGGCGGGAAAAACCGGATGTTGCTGGGGGCGATTTGAGCAGCAGAGAGGGATCAGTAGTTGGAGGGATTCCCCTTGGTAGTCTGTGGAAAGCCATAAGGGGGATTAAACCCAGAGGTGAGGAGAAAAGGAAGAGAGGGCGGAAAAGGAATAATGCGACTCACCGATGTGTTAATGAATGCAGGGTCGTAGCAGGGAGAAACAACTTGTACGGGGGTTCAGGAGGGCAGGACACCGCCTGAAGAAAAAACGGGGGAAGTGAGGTTAACAAAAAACCTAGTCCGGGACTGAAAACGGGAAAACACATGACCGAGTGCGGGGCTTACCCGATAATTGAAGAGCGGGAGTCTGGAATAAATCCGGGGCCAGGAATCAATCAAACGGCAGCGAGAGGAGCCACAGACGTGTGCTAGCCTTGGTCGATCGGTGACTGTGGTTCTGGCCGCGTAGCCAACTATAAGAAGGAGGGGCTGGCGGACGGGGAAGCCGTCTATTGGAAGCTAGGGGCGAGGGGAGGGGCGGGAGTCAACGAGGCCGTTGCTAGGGACGCTAGGTAACAGGAGGAGGAAGGGAAGGAAAGGGAAGAGTTGTACGAGGCTGCGGGAAAACAAGGAAGGGGAAACAAAGGGGGGGGAAGGTGAAGGCGTGAATGAATTAAGGCAGAGGAGGCGGGGAACAAAAAGGGGGGGAAAAGGAGAGGTGGGGGAAAAAGGGAAAAAAAGGGGGAAGGACCCGAAAGGGGCAGATGCCGCGGATGAAAACCAGGAGGACCTGGGTCAGGGAACATACAGTCAGTTGGACCATGATAACATATAAATTGTACATACGACACAATTGTTATAAACCAAGTTTAACAATCTGGATGAGTGATATGGCATAAAATTAGGTGTAGGGGCTGGCAAGGAACAAGGGTAAGAATACATCATGACAAGACAAGAGTACAGAAGGACAAAAATTGTCAAAGACCTCAGGTGGTGTAATGGATAGTACTATTCCACTCATCGATCGTGTTCAAGCCCTGGTGCACAGAATTGCAACGAGTCATCCATTTGCATTCACTCTTGTTAAGGAGAGCTTGAAGATTTCCACCTCTGGGGGGAAGGCGAGGTTGGTCAATTATCTGCCATTTTATGTCGAGAACATCATGATTCTTTTCCAGGAAGTGTGTTACCAGTGGGGCTGTGGTAGTCCTGCAGTTTATTCTGCTTTTGTGCTGAATGATTCTTTGTTTAATCATCTGTGTCGTTTGTCCAATGTAGATGAGATGGCATGGACATTCAATGGCATAAATCACATTCTGTGAACGACAATTGGTGAACGTGTTCAGGATATGTGACTGGTTATTGAATCTAAATTCCTTGGTGTTGATTGTTAGTTCACATACGCTGCACGATTGGCATTTGTAGTGGCCCAATATAGGAGGTAACCCCAACTGGCGGTGATGGTATTTGGTGTAGTCGATTTGTTGGGCCAAGTGATGGCATGGACCAAGTGATTAGATAAATTGTTGCCGCGTTTGTACGAGAAAAGGGGCGGTTCTTGGAAAGATTTATTCGTACGCAGGAGTGTCCAATTACGTGCAAGCGCTAAACAGGGACAGGGCAGACACACCGGACAGATGGGTGGGGGCCTCGCGCTGTGTACTGGACAGACACCACCACAGTGGGTTGACAAACGTGATCATGCACTTCTCAGCCACTCTCCAGCCGACATGATAGCATAGGGAGCCGTTCGTCAAGCAAACAGACAGGTCAGTTAATTCAAGTTCACCCAAGCGGTCATCAGTGAGAAGGAGAGATAGTTCTGGGTGCTTATTACTGGCGTCCCATGAACAGAAGGAAAGGGGACAGAATAGTGTCGGAAGGAAGATTAGTAATACCGCCTCCTTGCAATCTTCCGTTACCCCATAATCGGGCGGAAGGGCGGCTAGGCGGAATTGGAGTCTTTCAGGCAATCCACTAAATAGTGCAGGTTGGTGAACTCTACATTCAAAGCAGGCAAACACATGAAACAAAACACATCCCTGCGCGCAGCGCTGTCAAAGAGGCTGTGCACTAAGAGTATGTGTATTGCCCTTACGCTAATCCCAAAATAGTTACGGGGGGACTTTTATTACATCAAGAGGTCTCAGGGACAGGAAGCAGAGGGTCACTTGCCCTGTATATTATTATTGAACGATGGCGTACAAGACAATTGATATGGGGCAGTCAGACAGATTAGCAGCGTCAAATGTTAGTGGTGTTAGCGTCACAATACCCAAAGAAGAGATAACATCATACAGAGACTGGTAAAGCTCTGGAACCCTAACCAAACCTTGCCACTATATATAAGAGGCCTATGTAGTACACAATAAAAATGCAAGGAATTCCCATAGCAACAAACAAGTCAGCAACCACGAATAAATCAACAACAGCGAACAGGTTAACTACAACAAATAGGTCAACTGATACTCCCCCCCCCTGTGCCTAGAAAATTCCCTAGGCACAGCTGGAGACCGCCTCAGGCGTCCAGTAGGAGGCAGCGCCCCACTGGGTACCCGGGTCCAGAGGCGCTGAGGTGAGGCAACTTGGCCCAGACCTGAGTACAGGGACCTGGAGAACTGGCGCCCTAAGAAACCGTTGCAACCAAAAGAGAGGCAGTCCAGGGACCGCCACTCCCACGATATCGTACCTGTACCAAGCAGGATGCGCGCTGTCAGGGGTGCAAAACCGCCACCACCTGAACCTGGGGAGCCAAACTGCCACAACTCTAAAACGAGGGGCTACCTGCTACCACCCAAAACCTGGGGAGCGAAACTGCTATAACTCTAAAACGAGGAGCTACCTGCTACCACCCAAACTGGAGTACATAACTCCCAAAGGAAACTTACCGGCATCTGTTGAGTCTGGCAAAGCGTACCGACCTCTGTTCCAGTCAACGGGAAAAATCCGTGAAGGTCCTCCACCCCCATCGGCCGGGGACTCTCTGCTAGCAGGACAGGGGTAGCAGTAGGTCGCCCTCCCTGATACGCCGTCAGCCAGGTGCTGCCAGGCACCAGGGAGTCACTGCGTGCTGGGAACCTGCAGAAGGGCGCTGTCACCGGCCAGGTGGGGAAGGCATCAGGACCAGAAACTGAATTGGAGAGCAAAATGGCACATGTAAATTATTCTGGCAGAGAGAGGTAGCAATGTCAGAAATCAAGAGCGACGCACGGGGGCCAGAAGAGAAGGCCCGTCGGCAGCCTCTAGCGAGGTGCAGACACTAAACAGGAGCGCAGTCTTCATGCGAATGATGACATACTGCAACATAAATCACGAGGGCCACAAAAAGAACACAGAAGAAAGTGATAAGTATAGGCGTAATGATAGCCATTTGTGTATCCCATAAGTAGGTGAAACAGACCTCAGAGATGCCGCCAGGGCACAAGCAAACAACCCTTGACATGAGAGAGAGAAAAGGGGAAGGAAAGAAAAGGAAGCAGGGGGCCAGAGGCAAAGCAAAGTCAACTTACGGGCAGACAGTCCCCCAGCGTTCCAAGGGAGGCGGAGGAGAGAGGAAGACAAATTGAAAGGTCCTCGAACCTCAGGTCTCCGAACCCTGATGGAAGCTGGAGTCCAGGCCGTCCGTCCGTGAAATCGCCAGTGATCTGGAAGCTGCATTCTCCACCAAATGTGGAATCTGAAATATAACCAAGAAATGAATCCACACAAACGGTCCTCAGTCAAGGGTAAGATAACAGCGTTTATTAGAAACCAACAACAGATTAGCGTGCAGCACGGGGGCACCAGCAAAGTCACTGAGTGCCCAAAGAGGTGACGTGCCTGACAGTTTTTATAGGTCTAAACCGCAGAGGATATAGCATCATAACATACGTTGCACAAATTAAGCATAGTTCATTTGACCAATTTAGTAAAGGCCTAGATTGTTGGATACCATTTAAGGTCCGAAAAGTACTGTTGCCGCCTGCGTGACCTAGGTCTGCTTCTGGGACTTTCCACTGTAATGTAAGATATAGGTCTGGTCCAGTTAATAGTTGCAACATAATAGAAAGGACCAGACATATTACAAAATGTGCTATGCTGAAATGTCTGTGTCTACATGAGCATCTTCCCTGTCACGTATTATTGTTGATCGAACCTTGTGTTACAAAAGCTGTGTCTCTGAAGCGAATGGAAAAGTACAGGCATTTTGTGCACTGCTTTTCATGTCAACTTAGCAGGGCCTAGAAGCTTACAGCATTTGGTATCATACAAGAAAGATGGCTTCTACATTGCCCCATCTGAAACCAAATCACTATCTTCTAACCCCTCACCTCCCTGCCGGCCATTGATGAACAGTATTTCAATGGTTTTTTTGCAAATATTATTATCAGTGCAGTCACTATTATCCCTGGGACTGGTGTCAATATGGCTCCTAACACTCATGGCCATATTCTGTCTCTGAAGCGAATGGAAAAGTACAGGCATTTCGTGCACTGCTTTTCATGTCAAATTAGCAGGGCCTAGAAGCTTACAGCATTTGGTATCATACAAGAAAGATGGCTTCTACAATGGGTACACCAGCTAGTCTAACATGGGATGAGGAAAAAGAGCCCAGTATATTGCGTCATTATTTGCCTTCAGTCAGCTTGCTGTTGGGCAGAGAGAGTGTCTGAAAAGACAACTCAACTGACCCATCTTGTGGGAGAGGAGGTTCACTCTCTTCTTCCTGATCCTCATCAGTGACCATCAGCATGGCCACATCAACCCTACTGTGGAAAGGTTTTAGGTGGTTCACATGAATAGCCCTGTGAGGGCTCCTGCTAGAGCTTAGGTCAACTAGGTGGGTGGCCTCACCTTCCCTCTAAAGGATAGGGAAGGGACCACTCCATTTGTCCTGGAGTGCCCTGAGAGGCACCGGCTCCAGTACCCATACCTTATGCCCTGATTGGAACTCCACCAGTGGAGGCTTTTGGTCGTAACAGAGCTTCTTTAGCTCTTGGCTAGCCTCAAGGTTTTTGGATACTTTTTCCATATACTAAGCCATCTTTGAATGTAGGCTAGGTACATAGCCCATAATGTCCTGATAAGGCTCTTTGAAAGCTTTCTCCTAGCCTTCCCTCACAAGACTTAGTGGCCCCCTTACAGGATGACCAAACAGAAGATCAAAGGGACTAAATCCCACTCCCTTCTGTGTCACTTCTCTGTAGGCAAAAGCAAGCATGGAAAAGAACATCATATCTCCATCTGAGTTTTTTAGGGAGTCTCATGGTCATGCCTTTCATAGTCTTGTTAAATCTCTCAACTAGACCATTGGTTTGTGGATGGTATGGGGTGGCAATCTTGTATGTCACCTCACAGTCAGCCCACATGGCTTTTAGGCAGCCAGACTTGAAGTGTTTATTTCTGTCTGCCACCACCTCCTTAGGAAGGAAAACATCATTTACTACGCAGGCAAAACATTGCGTAACGTTAACAACGATACACTTACCATGTAAACGTCTTTACCACGCGAATGCCTTCCACGAACGTGAACGACTTTGCAATGCAAGCTGCGAGAGCCAGGCACAGGCACGTACGTACTTCAACAAGTCCTTTTTCGCTTTTTACGATCGTCGTAGATGCGTTTTCACATTTGTTTCTGAGGTTGGTGGAAGTCAAGGGTGCTGGTGGAAGGCGTGGGGAAGACGGGTAGGAAACGTTTCTTTTTTATAAGCAATGTTTTATTCATTTAAAAGAAACTGTTAAGCACACAACATGAAAATGCATTTTATCATTAAAGTATATATATTTTTGCAAATCACATACAACAAAGTCTTGCTTTGTTCAGCACATGAGACTGATTATGCAGCATTTGTCAACTCGAGTTGTCCGGTGCTAGGAAATATTTTTCTAATTGCATTGGCAGTTTTTGTTTATACTAACACAATGGTGAGCCTTCCTTGCCAGAGGTTAAACACATTATATGCAGGATGCAGAGACATTTCTCTTTTTGCTAAAAACGTGTTCCAGACACACTTGTATACATTTTTTAAATTTGATAGATTTAACAACAGTGATGGCATGTTTTGTGTGTGTGTGTGTGGGGGGGGGTTCATGATGTACATGAGTATTTTTAACGAGGGTTAAAAATAGAATCAATGTTAATAATTGGGCATTGGTGTTTAATAAAATATTAAGATCGTACTATGGTTAATGTGAGAAGTTGGCCTGATGTATCATGTCACTAGTTCTAGTGTACACCTTATATCAGTCCAAACAACCCTTATGGTGATTGGTTGTAAAGTCAACCTTATAGACCAGCTATCCTAGTGGTAGCATGGACAAGAGCAGTCTTAGGCTAAACTCTGAATGGCATGTGAAGCCAGCTTTGATAACATATATAATCCCTTGAATACCAAATGAAAGGACACCACAACATATATATATATAACATAAAGTGTATTTATTCTAGTCAAACCCTCAGCACTCTTTATGAGATTAGAGGTAAGTACAACACAGTCTTATTTAAGCATACATTAAGTCACACAGGTAAGTAATACAGTTAGGCCCTAGGGGCCACGCAAACCATATACTAAGTAAGTGGTATAAGGACCACTGTCACGGAAATAGGATATGCCTAGGCCTAGGGAATCGCTGGGGCTACACTACACTAGCAACAGTTAGGAAGTGGGAGGCCCACGGGATTCAGGTGCAGAGTGGAAACACTCACGCGTAATGCGTAAAAGTCGATAGAAATAGTACTTGTTCGAAATTAACAGTTTAAGGACACTTCTGAAGCAGCTAGAGAGTTGAGACTGGGAAACTAGACCCTAGGATAGTCACTACCCTTGTGAGCACCAAAGTACCCAAGTTACCTAGCCCACAGGCTGCGGGTGCATAGGTGTGAACTTGCGTCGGGTTTCGTCGTGGACTTCTATGGATGCCTGAAGGAAAGATGCTGACAGGCAGTCAGTGAAGAGTGTCCGGTGGATCCCAAGGCTGGGATCAAGAAGAGAGGAGACCTGCAAGCAGAAGGGACAGAGTCAAGGTCACTAGCCAGTGACCAGGTGGAACCAGGAAGGAACCAGGCGATGTCGTGAAGGTTGCAGGTGAAGGTGAAGCTTGTCGCTGCAGCCACGAGGACCAGGGAACGTCGAGGACGGCCAGGACCAGGAGGCAAGCTGTCCCACGAAGGCTCTTGCTGTCGGCAGCATCGAAGCTGGACTAGGACTCACCAAGCCTTGGCAAGCGGAACCCACGAAGAACGGAGGACTTGCTTCTGGTGCAGACCAGGAAGGTCTGGGGTGCTTCTCTTTTGCAAGGAAGCGGGAGCCAGTCTGGAGGAGCCAAACCAGCGGTGAAGATTTCTGGATGCGTCGTCACAAAGGCCACTAGCCAACGGGCAAGCAACCGGACAGACGCGGCAAGCAGGAAAATGCAGAAGGGCCCCACGCAGGACTCGTGGAGTGTGGGGGGCTGATCTTCGGTGCAGATGGTGCTTGGGGTTGGGGCTTCTCAATCCCCGGTGCACAACTTCGAGGATGCCTCAGAAGCTGCGCTGGAAGATACTAGCCACTTTTCCCAGGTAGCCGGTCCCACATCTCTCGTCGCCGCCACGGATCTCAGCTCGGCTGTGGATGTGGATCAGGGTCGGAGAAGTCTGGAAGTCAAGGCTCTGGTCGGGCTCTGCAGTCGGTCCCTCGTAGAACTTCAGCAAAGCAAAGGGTAGTCTCTTGATGGTGCCTGTTTGCACAGGGTAGCCACTCCTTGGCCACAAGGGAGATTCTTCAGTCTTCTTCTTTCGTCGAATGTCGAAGGTCCAGAGTTTCTGTTCAAGTTGCAGGTTCAGGATAATCTAATCTCCTGGGGCCCAGCTACCACTCTTATACTAATCTGGGGGGCTGGGTTACCTGCTAGGTCACGCCTTATGGGTGGGACCTGGGAGGGGGGTGGTTACACCCCCTTCCCTTTGTCCAGTTTCGCACCAGGTCTGGGGCTGGAGTGCCCCAGCACCGGTTTGAACTGGACTATGCATGGGACACCTTGTGTGTCCCAGGCATGTCTCATTCCTTTCAGCCCTCCCTGCCCCAATACACTAAAGTCTGTCTGGGGAGGTGCTAGCACCTCCCCAAGCAGGAAACCTATTGTCCAAGCCTCCCTTGCCGGGATCACTCCCAGCAGCAGGAGGTCAGACTTGTGTCTGTGGCAGCAGCATCCATTTTGTGATGCTGAGGCTTTGGTTAGAGTTAAACAGCAAAGTAGGATTTTAACATGTCTCTCCCTCTAGAAGGGAGGAATAATATCCTCATCACCAGAAATGGTATGGGGGTATTATTCCAAAGTGTTAGACACCTTACACGACATGTTTTGATACAGTCAAACCATAGTTACCATAACCGTTTAAGATTATAAGGCACTTTAAGAGTATATGGTAGGCTATATCATAGAACAGCTATAAGGACATGGTTCCGAAAGCTGCAGACAGGCTCAGCTCATGCTAGAGCACCATCTCACATGTTACCAAGCACTCTGCCTCCAGGATTGTTAAGGCCTGCCATAGGAGTGACTGATAGGTACACATGTGTCTATATATAAGGGTAGATATAGGCATACTATATCTAAGCAAGGGGTGATTACACAACCTTGCCCCAGCTGAGTGATCAGCCAGTTGTGTCTGATTGGAAGGCCAGACCAGGGGTGGCATAATACATGCTGCAGCCCCTGGGAGGCCTAGGGTACACCTATGCCCTGGGTACCTAGGGTACACTGTACAGGGTCCAATAAGGTGATCCTTACCAATTGGGAATGTACCTAGGGTACATGGAGTCCATTTTAAAGAGAGAGCAGACAGCCTGAGACCCTGAATGGCAGGATCTCAGGCCAACTAAGTCGAAAAACCAGCTAGACACTAGGCAAAAAGTCGGGGGTAACCATAGTCAGATATCCACCTTCCTACAGTTAAGGCGCCATTTTATTAGGATGAAGTACTTTTTGGATGAAATACATGATTATTTTTAAGCGGGATGTTTAGGATGTAAGGGTATTGGTTGGGGTATTGGTGTAATACCCTGATATTTTTCTGGGGAAAAAAATCCCAGAGTATTAAATTAGAGGAGTCATTGCGTTATTTTTGCAAATATTAACAATTATCTACAAGAATATAAAATGCTAACCTTTAGGAGTGGGATGTTCGGGATGTAGGGGTTTTGTGCGGGGTAGTGTTTTAATACCCAGGTATTTTTTCTGGGGGGAAAAATACCCGAGTATTACATTTTAAGTGTCATTCCATTATTTTTGCAAACATGAACAATACTTTTCAAGAAAATAGTACGTCATCCTTCAGGAGCTGGATGCTTGGGGTATATGGGTATTGGGTGGGGTAGTGTTTTAATACCCAGGTATTTCCTTCTGGGGAAAAAAACCCTGAGTATTAAATTTTAAGTGTAACTTCATTATTTTTGCAATCATGATCAATACTTTTCAAGAAAATACTACGCCATCCTTTAGGAGCGGGATGCTTGGAATATAGGGGTATTGGGTGGGGTGGTGTTTTAATACTCAGGTATTTTTTCTGGGGGGAAAAATACCTGACTATTACATTTTAAGTGTTATTCCATTATTTTTGCAAACATGAACAAAACTTTTCAAAAAAATAGTATGTCATCTTTTAGGAGTGTGATGCTTTGGATATAGGGGTATTGGGTGGGGTAGTGTTTTAATACCCAGGTATTTCTTCCTGGAAAAGAAATATTAGAGTTTAATAAAAAAATATTTTACAAACATATTACTAAATAAAAAAGCTCACTACATTTGTTAAAAAACTGGGCATTTTAAAGCAAATTAGAACGTAGGCAACAATGGACCAAAAAATATCAAATGAGAATACAAATAAAAACACCCAGTTTACAGTGAAAAGATTTATTTATTGAGTAAATATGATTTTTTGTGATCTTTCCAAAAAAGGTTTCTGTTCATTTTTAAAGAAGCACAACAAATAATTTATAGCAAACTTCAATACATTTTTTCAGAGTTTAAAAAAAAAAAATCCCACAATTTGGCAATACGTTTAATGGATAAAAGAATCCATTTCCAATTTATGTAAACGTCATAGACGGACGCTGTTTTTCGGGTGTTTCGGTAGTTGGTGGTGCGTTTCAGACTGCAATGGGTTGAAGACGGGGTGCAGTTAGGTTATGAACTTTATTTTCTTTAAATTACAACGTGTGGTAGGTACATTTACTGTAAGGGAAAGATGTGGGAGATATGTTCATATACTGTGGAGAGTATGTTTTACATTTTCAAATAACAACACTTTGATCCCCATGCAGGTTGCCATAACACCCACGCTTATGGACGATTTGTTTTTTGGCTACAGTACTGTTTTTAACAGATATCTTTGAAGAACACAGACACCTTCATTAAATCATATCCTGTGTTACACTGCAAACTTAGAAAATTCAAAATCTGAAAATTTGTAAACAGTGTATCGGATTAAAAGCACTGAACCACAATAGATGTGCCATAAGTTCTTAAAAATTTAACAGGTTAGCAAGACTGCAACAGTTTAATTTATCTGGAATTATGAAATAAAAAAAAACCAATTAATTCTTATCGAAGTGGTGAAAACAGGCAATTAATCCACACAGTGATAGTGTTAGCTATAACTGAATAATCTACTTATTATAATACTAATTGTGTACTGTTATATATTAAAAATAACCAACCTGCATAATACGAATTACACATGGGGAATTTGCTATTGCTTGGCAAAATAACTCAAATAATTAAAATACGTACGCATATTAACAGTAGTACATATGATAGTTAGATATCGCATGCTTTATGTTGCTTTGTGATGTATGCACCTTCCTGGAGGACCGTAAAGGTGAATATACTGCTTTAAATGTCGCTATATGCTAGGAAAATACCAATACGTAAAGGGATTAGTGAGGGTATAACATTAGCAGCATAATTTCTTGGTATTAATTATTCTTTTGTGTTTGTTTTGCTTACGTTGACATCATGGCCTCTCAAAAGATGGCGGCAGAGTACGGATTCAGAAGTGGCCTCCATCTCGTGATGCGCGAAGCCTAGTGCGCAGAATCGGATGATACCGTGAATTCCCTAACGACCTCTGTACATGCCGTTCCTGTCAAGGATAGGTTATTGGTGACCTGCCAAAGACCCCAGAAGACCAGAACTGTTTTAAATGAACAATGAATGTTTTAGAAACATTGCAACATTCGGAATTTGGTCATAGCCGAAGAACTCATCAGCAAAATCCCTGTGAACCCGGACTATACAGAATCGGACGATTTCTCCTGACCAATCACCTCCTTTCTCCGCCCAAAAATGTTTCATGTCATCCCAAAATGTATTATAAAAAGAGTAGTAGAATAGGGAGGAGTTACCGCTATTCTTTCCAGATGACGGATGTTGGCACAACTTTTTGTCCATTGATGATCCTTGGGACTATAACGTGCTGAGCAAAGGACTTTGGACTTTGAGATCTGGCCTGTTCTCTGGACAATTTAACAACAAAATTCGGTTATGCGGAAGCCAATGAAATAGAGAAAACCCAGATAGTCAGAATAGGAAAATATGATGTTCTGCGATTTGATTAATTGAACTAGAAATTCTAAATTTGAAGAGACAAATGCTAATTTAATGAAATTTTAGATGCACAAATATTGATTAACAGAAATTATGAGTTTGTGGTTCTTCGTTAAAGAGAATAGAGGATTCTGAGTCTTAAATGTGTTTTAGCTGGTTGTAAATCACCATCAACCAATCCAACTATTTGGTCCGATCGACCAAGTGGGCGGAGTGCCTTGCTGTTTAGGATTAGGAATCTATAGGTGACGAATGTTAATGTATATGATGTAAGATAACTTTTCTTTCCCTATAGGTTATAAGGTACTCCCATCCACATGTCCAGCGCACCATTCACCCTCCTGTGTGCAGACCTGTGAAAGAGAAACGTATGAGTGTTGGTGTTATGGGCCCCACCAATGAATGCGTGTGTGAATAGGTTAGTGTGATGGTGGGTCTGCGACGCAGGGAGGATAGTTGTGCTCTCACTTTTTCACCGAGTTGTTGTTTGCGCTGGATCAGTTTTAATGGTAGCAAGAGGATTGTTTTATTGCATTGGTTTGGTGATTATTGCTTGTAAAATTGCTTATTGATTATTGACTGTGGATAAGTATTGGTTTACGTATTAACCCTCTATGTTGAGTCGCGTTGCGTTCCATGTTGTTTGATGACTTCTGGGATGTAGGAAGTCGGAAGTTTGTAACGATTCCGTAGTAGAGCAGAGGTAAGCGCTGCTCTCGGGAAAGACGGAATTGTTGTTATTGCCCTGTAGGTACAGGGGAAAAACGTGTGACAATTGAAGTTGCACGACGCATTGTCTGGGTTCGATTGGTAACATCGTCGTGTGTTGCCGTTAGGAACATTTTCTGTTTGAGAGAAATGTATGGTAGCGAAAGGTCATCTGTGAAATTTTGGTCTAAAGGACCAGGAGTCCAAAAGGCACTCTGATTACGCTTATCACTGAAAAGGTAATAGGTGTTCCCTGAGCTTGTTAGAAGGATAAAGTAGAGGGAAGTGCAATTTTATTAACGAGTGTAATAATTCTGTAGTAGGGCAGAGGTAAGCGCTGCTCTCTGGAAATACAGGATTCTGTGTGACTGAACTACATTTCCGTATGAATGCACGCCGGTAGAGGTATTTTACCTTTAATATTTTGGCAGTCTACTTGGCACCCCACATACCTACCTGCTCCCTGCTGACGAGAGGCAATTACCTCGAAACACGTGTCCAGGGATGGCATTATAGTGACACACTCGTGGCATAGGCGTACTCACCGTTGCTACTACATTATCCAGAGTTCTATGGGGCTATTTGCGGGTATGAGGAGCAGTGTGCGACCTACGTTGTTAATGTATTTAAGCTCCCTCGAGTGATTTGGGCTGACGAGCCTTGGTTCCGCACCTGCGCGCCGGTAGAGGTATTTTACCTTTAATATTTTGGCAGTCTACTTGGCACCCCACATACCTACCTGCTCCCTGCTGACGAGAGGCAATTACCTCGAAACACGTGTCCAGGGATGGCATTATAGTGACACACTCGTGGCATAGGCGTACTCACCGTTGCTACTACATTATCCAGAGTTCTATGGGGCTATTTGCGGGTATGAGGAGCAGTGTGCGACCTACGTTGTTAATGTATTTAAGCTCCCTCGAGTGATTTGGGCTGACGAGCCTTGGTTCCGCACCTGCGCGCCGGTAGAGGTATTTTACCTTTAATATTTTGGCAGTCTACTTGGCACCCCACATACCTACCTGCTCCCTGCTGACGAGAGGCAATTACCTCGAAACACGTGTCCAGGGATGGCATTATAGTGACACACTCGTGGCATAGGCGTACTCACCGTTGCTACTACATTATCCAGAGTTCTATGGGGCTATTTGCGGGTATGAGGAGCAGTGTGCGACCTACGTTGTTAATGTATTTAAGCTCCCTCGAGTGATTTGGGCTGACGAGCCTTGGTTCCGCACCTGCGCGCCGGTAGAGGTATTTTACCTTTAATATTTTGGCAGTCTACTTGGCACCCCACATACCTACCTGCTCCCTGCTGACGAGAGGCAATTACCTCGAAACACGTGTCCAGGGATGGCATTATAGTGACACACTCGTGGCATAGGCGTACTCACCGTTGCTACTACATTATCCAGAGTTCTATGGGGCTATTTGCGGGTATGAGGAGCAGTGTGCGACCTACGTTGTTAATGTATTTAAGCTCCCTCGAGTGATTTGGGCTGACGAGCCTTTGTTCCGCACCTGCGCGCCGGTAGAGGTATTTTACCTTTAATATTTTGGCAGTCTACTTGGCACCCCACATACCTACCTGCTCCCTGCTGACGAGAGGCAATTACCTCGAAACACGTGTCCAGGGATGGCATTATAGTGACACACTCGTGGCATAGGCGTACTCACCGTTGCTACTACATTATCCAGAGTTCTATGGGGCTATTTGCGGGTATGAGGAGCAGTGTGCGACCTACGTTGTTAATGTATTTAAGCTCCCTCGAGTGATTTGGGCTGACGAGCCTTGGTTCCGCACCTGCGCGCCGGTAGAGGTATTTTACCTTTAATATTTTGGCAGTCTACTTGGCACCCCACATACCTACCTGCTCCCTGCTGACGAGAGGCAATTACCTCGAAACACGTGTCCAGGGATGGCATTATAGTGACACACTCGTGGCATAGGCGTACTCACCGTTGCTACTACATTATCCAGAGTTCTATGGGGCTATTTGCGGGTATGAGGAGCAGTGTGCGACCTACGTTGTTAATGTATTTAAGCTCCCTCGAGTGATTTGGGCTGACGAGCCTTGGTTCCGCACCTGCGCGCCGGTAGAGGTATTTTACCTTTAATATTTTGGCAGTCTACTTGGCACCCCACATACCTACCTGCTCCCTGCTGACGAGAGGCAATTACCTCGAAACACGTGTCCAGGGATGGCATTATAGTGACACACTCGTGGCATAGGCGTACTCACCGTTGCTACTACATTATCCAGAGTTCTATGGGGCTATTTGCGGGTATGAGGAGCAGTGTGCGACCTACGTTGTTAATGTATTTAAGCTCCCTTGAGTGATTTGGGCTGACGAGCCTTGGTTCCGCACCTGCGCGCCGGTAGAGGTATTTTACCTTTAATATTTTGGCAGTCTACTTGGCACCCCACATACCTACCTGCTCCCTGCTGACGAGAGGCAATTACCTCGAAACACGTGTCCAGGGATGGCATTATAGTGACACACTCGTGGCATAGGCGTACTCACCGTTGCTACTACATTATCCAGAGTTCTATGGGGCTATTTGCGGGTATGAGGAGCAGTGTGCGACCTACGTTGTTAATGTATTTAATCTCCCTCGAGTGATTTGGGCTGACGAGCCTTGGTTCCGCACCTGCGCGCCGGTAGAGGTATTTTACCTTTAATATTTTGGCAGTCTACTTGGCACCCCACATACCTATCTGCTCCCTGCTGACGAGAGGCAATTACCTCGAAACACGTGTCCAGGGATGGCATTATAGTGACACACTCGTGGCATAGGCGTACTCACCGTTGCTACTACATTATCCAGAGTTCTATGGGGCTATTTGCGGGTATGAGGAGCAGTGTGCAACCTACGTTGTTAATGTATTTAAGCTCCCTCGACTGATTTGGGCTGACGAGCCTTGGTTCCGCACCTGCGCGCCGGTAGAGGTATTTTACCTTTAATATTTTGGCAGTCTACTTGGCACCCCACATACCTACCTGCTCCCTGCTGACGAGAGGCAATTACCTCGAAACACGTGTCCAGGGATGGCATTATAGTGACACACTCGTGGCATAGGCGTACTCACCGTTGCTACTACATTATCCAGAGTTCTATGGGGCTATTTGCGGGTATGAGGAGCAGTGTGCGACCTACGTTGTTAATGTATTTAAGCTCCCTCGAGTGATTTGGGCTGACGAGCCTTGGTTCCGCACCTGCGCGCCGGTAGAGGTATTTTACCTTTAATATTTTGGCAGTCTACTTGGCACCCCACATACCTACCTGCTCCCTGCTGACGAGAGGCAATTACCTCGAAACACGTGTCGAGGGATGGCATTATAGTGACACACTCGTGGCATAGGCGTACTCACCGTTGCTACTACATTATCCAGAGTTCTATGGGGCTATTTGCGGGTATGAGGAGCAGTGTGCGACCTACGTTGTTAATGTATTTAAGCTCCCTCGAGTGATTTGGGCTGACGAGCCTTGGTTCCGCACCTGCGCGCCGGTAGAGGTATTTTACCTTTAATATTTTGGCAGTCTACTTGGCACCCCACATACCTACCTGCTCCCTGCTGACGAGAGGCAATTACCTCGAAACACGTGTCCAGAGATGGCATTATAGTGACACACTCGTGGCATAGGCGTACTCACCGTTGCTACTACATTATCCAGAGTTCTATGGGGCTATTTGCGGGTATGAGGAGCAGTGTGCGACCTACGTTGTTAATGTATTTAAGCTCCCTCGAGTGATTTGGGCTGACGAGCCTTGGTTCCGCACCTGCGCGCCGGTAGAGGTATTTTACCTTTAATATTTTGGCAGTCTACTTGGCACCCCACATACCTACCTGCTCCCTGCTGACGAGAGGCAATTACCTCGAAACACGTGTCCAGGGATGGCATTATAGTGACACACTCGTGGCATAGGCGTACTCACCGTTGCTACTACATTATCCAGAGTTCTATGGGGCTATTTGCGGGTATGAGGAGCAGTGTGCGACCTACGTTGTTAATGTATTTAAGCTCCCTCGAGTGATTTGGGCTGACGAGCCTTTGTTCCGCACCTGCGCGCCGGTAGAGGTATTTTACCTTTAATATTTTGGCAGTCTACTTGGCACCCCACATACCTACCTGCTCCCTGCTGACGAGAGGCAATTACCTCGAAACACGTGTCCAGGGATGGCATTATAGTGACACACTCGTGGCATAGGCGTACTCACCGTTGCTACTACATTATCCAGAGTTCTATGGGGCTATTTGCGGGTATGAGGAGCAGTGTGCGACCTACGTTGTTAATACATTTCCGTATGAATGTGTGTAAATGAAATTGCATTCAGGTTGATTGTGAAACTCTGGTTTTAATTCTCAGGAGCATTGGGTCTCCAACAGGTGTTTTATTTCTGGAGAAACGGTTAGCTAGTGCTTGCTAGAAGGGTAAAGTAGAGGGAACTGCTACTTTATCAACGGAAGTAACGATTCCGTAGTAGGGCAGAGGTTAGCGCTGCTCTCGGGAAAGACGGAATTCTTGTGAGAAAGGTCAGGACTATCCTTTGTTAGCGAAACAGATAATGGTGGCGTTTTTATGTCGTTACTAACAGAATTTTGTAAAAAGTGAATGTAAAAAGTTTACCGATAAATTTTGTAAAGGAGGGGTCAACAGGAGCAGAAGCAGCAGCAGCGAGAAAAGCTGACGTCAGAAAGACCGCGCTGAGATTGGTCAGTCAGTAAGAGACGTAGACGCTCCAGATTGGTGCGTTAGTGAGAGTCGCGCTAGGAGTGGAGAATTACAGGGTGACTTAGACGCCCCGGATTGGTGCGTTAGTGAGAGTCGCGCTGGGATTGGAGGTTGCAAAAGTGACATAGACGCTCAGGATTGGTGCATTAGTGTGAGTCGCGCTACGATTGGATAGAACAAACAGAATAGTCATAGAAGAAAACTAGTGATACAGAAAAGAGAAAATGATGTATTACGATCCACCAGAAAAGGAGAAAAAGTCCTGGTTCGGTAAAATCAAGAACATATTTAAAAAGGACAAACCGATTGTGACTAGAGAGGGACAGTTGCTCCCTCCAGGGAAATCACCTGCATCTTTTATGATTACGAAATATGGTTATCATATATGTATTTGGTTAGACAATTGGGCAAAGTATACAAAAGATGATGGAGTTTCGGCGTTTCCGGAACATGGTTCATTTAATTTAGCGGTTTTGAGAAATCTGAGAGAAAAAATGATGAAATTAGAACCGAGACCTAGATCTACACGTTTGAAGCATTGACAGAATGGGAAGATGATATGTATGACAGAGAACGACAACGGAGTGGCGGAAGGTATAGATATATGTTTGGTAGATCGTACGGACAGAAAAATCATGATGATAGAATGAAGAGATGGCGAAGTGCAAATATGACTGATGGGTTGTTTCCTATGAGAAATGTAGAGGAGACAACTAGTAGAAAATGTACGGAAAAGAGAAATAATACAGGAGGAGAAGGTCATAAGTATGGTGTGCATGAGATGGAGGATGATGTGCTTGAGGACATGTTTTATAAAAATCCACCCCCATATGAACCAAATTCCACATTGACACTGAGTGCCCCAGTAAAAGAATCACCACCTAATATAAAATTTGAAACAGTACCTCATGAGGCAGTAAGAAATACTACTTTTAGAGAAACAGAAAATACTAAAGTTAGTAAAATGGCTAAGGAAAATTCAGCTGAATTGGCTATAACTACTTTAGAATTGACTGAGAAGATTAGAGAAATAACTAAAAATATGGAAGCTGTAACTGTTCCTGTAACAATAGGACCTGTAATGCCGATTTTTGATAAACAGAAGGATAGTGAGCATTGTCTGACGATTCCTTATAATGAAAACAGAGAAAATGAAATACAAAGACGAGATACGAGAGAACATTTGTGGGGACAAACGGTAGGAATTTCTGAACAAAGTACTCCCAAAAATTTGACAGTAAATCAGAGTTTCGTAAATAGAGCAATAATGACGACAGAGTCAGTACCAGGATCACCAAAAGGAATAGAACAAACACGAAATGAGATGATTCCTGTAGGTCCTACGTCTGATGAATTAAGTGATTGGCTAAGAAGTTTACAACAAAAAGATGCTGAGCCTAAACCTTTGGATGTGTCCAAATTAAAAATAGTATTAGAGGAATTAATAGTAGGGACTATTCCTACAGAAAAATTAAAGAGCTATCAGGATGAAGAATTCATGTTTCTATGTAAAAGCATAACATGGAGAGCCAGAAATTTACATGAAAGACTAGAAGAGGTGGCAAATGAAATGAGTATTGATTTTGAAAAGGTAAAGTCATTACAAAAACCATATACAGTAGATTTTTCTGAAAAAGACATTGAAAACTTAAACTCGACAGGACGAATGATTCAGATGAAAGATTTAATCATATTACTGAGAAAACAGGGCGATGTAGACAAATGGAAGAGTAGATGGTTTAGAAAACGAGATGATGCAACAGATAAAACGTTTGCAGCTTACCCAGTAGGAGAAAAGGAGAAGGTAGTAACTGAATGTCCCATGAGAGAGATTCCAGGTGGAGGCTATGTACATGTCTCCTGGACTAGACAAGATATTTTGCCATTTACCAATGATTTTCCTCGACTGCGAAATGATTAAACAGCATACAGTTGATTGGCAGAACAAAAAGATAGACGAAGTACTAAGACATGCAAAATATTTTAGTGATGAAATTGAAGCAAAGCAGCGTAAACTAAAAGAAAAAGCCATGTGGGCTCAGGTAAAGGTAGCAGAAAGTCAGGAAGCTCAATTAATTGAACAAGCAACTGGTACGGGTATGAAACAAAAATTTAATAATGGAAAAGGGAAAGGACAATTTAATATAGATGAAGCCAAAAAGAAATGGCCATGTCATAATTGCGGAAGAATGGGACATTGGAAATCCGAGTGTAAATTTACCCCGAATGCTAATGGTGATAATGCATCATTGAATCCGCAGGTGCAGAAAGAGGTGAGTTGTCAACCGCAGCAACAGCAGCAGGTTGCTCCCCAACAGAATCAGGCGCCAAAACCGCCTTTTCCACAGAGCGTAAATCATCAGAAATACAGTAATGAGACAGGATTCTACAACGAAGAACAGGTAACTAAGCTGCCGCGCGCTAGTGCTGTTTCGCAGTATTGGCTACAAAGCGAAGAGAGTGAGTCAGAAGAAGGTTATTGACGGTGCCGAGGGGAGAAAGAGGAGTGCGTAATTGGCGCAACTCTAGAAGTAGACCAGACAGGCCCATTTGTGGATGGAAAGGTAAATGACGAAAACATTACTTTCCTAGTAGATACTGGTGCTACTCGTTCAACTGTTAGGTCAGCTGATGTTAAAAATCTTCCTCTCTCGGACGAAACGATCCAAGTAGTTGGAGTATCCAACAGACAGATAAAAATGTATCTCACTGATCCAGTAAAAGTTAGCAGAGGGAAATTTTCTGAAATGCACCGCTTTGTCATGTGCGATTCAAGCCCTGTAAATTTGTTAGGGAGAGATTTACTGTGCAAGATGAATTGCACCATATTTTGTACTCCAGATGGTATAGCATTTGAGATTCCAGATGAAGATGTACTGTATAAAATGAATATGGCTAATATGGAACCTGAGATTACCGAGGCATTTGCTGTATTTAACCCTGAAGAACTGCCTCAAGAGCTGCAAAAGGAAGTAAAAGCGGAGGTCTGGGATTTCACAGGAGAAGATGTGGGATTAATGAAAAACGTAGATCCTGTAAAAGTTGCTATAAAAGAAGGAATAATGTATCCAAATATTCCCCAGTACAAATTGACACCCGAGATAATTGCAGGGGCTACTCCCATAATAGACAGAATGATCAAACAAGGTATTCTGAGAGAAATAATGAGCAGTCCATGTGATTCACCAATTATGGGCCTGAAAAAGCCTAATGGGACATTTAGAATAGTACAAGATCTGAGGAAAATAAACAAAATTGTGGTATCATGTTGTCCCATTGTACCAAATCCACCCGTGATTTTGTATCAGATTCCTCATGATGCAGAATGGTGCACAGTGATTGACTTGTGTCATGCTTTCTTTTCTATCCCATTGCATCATGACAGTCAACAAATTTTTGCGTTCCGATTTGGCGAACGTATCTTGGCATGGTGCTGAATCCCACAGGGGTACACAGAGAGTCCCTCAATATTCAATTAGATATTGAAAAAGTCTCTAGAAGATTTAAAAATGCCTGAAAGTTCAGTTCTGGTACAATATATAGATGATTTGCTTGTGGCATCAAGAACTAGAGAAGCGTGTGTCGTGGATACCATTGCACTGCAGAATCATTTGGCAGATGGAGGACTTAAAGTATCCCCATCGAATTTGCAATTCTGTAAGAAAGAAGTACAATATTTAGGTCACAAAATTGAAAAAGGATTGAGAAAAGTAACAGAAGACAGAATCAAGATAATAAAAGCAATGAGAGCCCCAATGACACAAAGAGAAGTGAGAATGTTTCTTGGAATGGTTAGATACTGTCGTCAGTGGATAAGTAACTTTTCCCTGATTGCAAAACCTTTGGTACGCTTGACAAGAAGTGATGTAAAAGACTCCATTGAGTTAAATAAAGAGGAATTAGCAGCCTTTAAACAATTGAGAGACAGTTTATGTGAAGCACCAGCACTTGGTATGCCCGATTATGAAAAGGAATTTGAATTCTATTGCAGCGAAAGAAATGGATGTGCAATTTCTGTATTAATACAGAAACATGGAAAACTAAGGAGACCAATTGCATATTTCTCAGCTATATTAGATCCTGTAGCTGTAGCATTGCCAGGTTGTCTGAAAGCCGTTGCAGCCACTTGCAAGAGTTTGGAACAAAGTGAAGAAATTGTGATGGGATATCCTGTGAGAGTGTTTGTACCTCATGATGTGTCAATCCTTTTAACAAGGAACCGCACCCAGTTCATGACGCACAGTCGTCTGACTAAATATGAGAAAGTTATCCTAGGTGCAACAAATGTGAGCCTGGTGAGATGTCTGAATGTCAATCCTTCAACGCTACTGCCTGATGCTGAGAATGTGGAAGTCAGAGATGATGTAGATCATGACTGTTTGGAAGTGCTTGACTTCTGTACCAAACCCCGACCTGACATAAAAGAAGTACCTTTGACCGAAAGTGACTATGTGATGTTTGTGGAGGGATCATGCTTGAGAACAGATGAGGGAATTCTGAGTGCAGCATATGCAGCATGCACAGTAGCAGCTGTTTTGGAAGCATTGTGTCTGAAAGGAATAAAATCAGTCCAAGTTGCTGAACTATTTGCCCTAACAAGAGCATGTAAGTTGGGAAAGAATGTGAGAGGGACTGTGATAACCGATAGTCAATATGGCTTCGGTGTGGTGCATGATTTTGGTCAGATTTGGTCAAAGAGGATTTTTGACATCGAGTGGAACTCCTATAAGAAATGCTAAAGTGGTTGGGAAATTGCTTGAGGCGATACAGCTGCCTAGGCAATTGGCTGTTGTGAAGTGTGCAGCACACACAAAGTCTAATGACTATATGTCGGCTGGTAACCAATTCGCCAACGATATGGCTCAATATTGCGCACAAAATCAGAATTCAATAAACAGGGGAAGAGAAAGGGAAATTAATTCATGCCCCTTGTTGTTTACTAACACTGTGAATACATGGGAGGAGGTAAGGCAGTTGCAGGAAGAAGCAGGAGATGAGGAAATGAGACAGTGGGTAAAAGCAGGATGTGCACCACGGGAAACAGATCATGTATGGGTTTATCGGGATGGAAGACCAGTTATGCCTGATAGCATGGTGTCTGCCATGACACGGATGTATCATGGACAAGCACATGTAGGAAGAGATGCAATGATCAGACTCTTTAAACAGACATGGCACAACACAAAATTTAGACTTGTAGCTGAAAGTCTTTGTCAGAGATGTCTTATATGTCAGCAGTTCAATCCTGGAAGAAAAACAGTGGTAAGTCTGGGAACAATAGGTCGAGAAGGAGGGCCTTTCACCAGAATGCAGATTGACTTCATTGAAATGCCCCCCAGTAACAGGTTGAGGTATGGTTTAGTGATGGTTTGTCTGTTCTCACGGTGGGTGGAAGCATACCCAATGAGAAGAAGTGATGGAATTACAGTAGCCTAGCTATTACTAAGAGAGTTCATTCCTAGGTTTGGTTTTCCAGTCACAATTGAGTCAGATAGAGGAAAACATTTTCATAATGAAATCATGAAGTTGATTTGTGAAGCATTGAATGTACAACAAAAACTACATTATGCCTATCGCCCAGAGGCTTCTGGTGTGGTGGAACAAGTAAATGGCACCATCAAAAACAGGCTGGGAAAAATGTGTTTAGCCACAGGTTTGAAATGGCCTGATGTCTTGCCTCTGGTACTCATGACTATTAGATCAATTCCAGATAGGAATACAGGTCTGAGTCCCCATGAAATTGTCATGGGAAGAGCAATGCAACATGTTTTCATACCAGTCAACAAGCTATTGCCTATATCTGATGACTTGGTGTTAGATTATTGCAAGGGGTTGGCTGATTCCGTTCATTCTGTGTTTCATCAGGTTGGATCGGATGCCACCACTCTTGAAAAGAAGCCAGCTCATGATTTGAGCCCAGGGGACTGGGTGAGGATAAAAGTGCACAGAAGACGAAACTGTTTGGTCCCACGTTGGGGAAAACCACGTCAGATGATCTTGACTACGACAACAGCAGTAAAATGTGCAGGAGTGAAGAACTGGATTTATGCTAGTCACACCTTGCGAATTCCAAACCCTGTGGATAACAAGGAGGGAGAATATTTTGAAGAGTCAGATACGAGCTCTGAATCCGATACTGAAGAAATAAGAACAAGACTAATTCCTGAAAGGGGGGGACCAGAACAAAGCCCAGCTATTGCACCAGAGAATCTTCCTTTAATAAAAAAGTTACAGATTTCTGACACCAGCTCAGAATCAGACATCGAACCTGACCAAGCACAAAAGAGAGAGAGTGAAAACAGTGAAGAGACTGTAAAAGAAATGTTTGACAAGACAGTCCTGAATGAAAGTTCAAGAGAAATTCCACCTGAAGTAATAAAATTAGATGGTGAGGTACCAGATACAGAGAGTGAGGGAAAGATTGTTGCGGAAGACCCCCGAGGAGTTGTAGGGAATTCACCCATCCAGTTAGAGGAAGGGACGGTTAGTCAGCAGGAAGATTGTGTGGAAGAACCACGAGGAGGGACAGAAGTAGGGAATACAACAGAAGTGGTGGAAAGAAGAACAGTTAAAAGTAAAAGTCAAGTTGGAACTGAATCAGAGGACAGTGATGAAGAAGTACCAGACGGTCGAGTCTTGAGAAAGAGAGCATGGAGAACTGAGAAAAATGAAAAAGGAAGTAAGTTGAAAAGGCCAGCAAGAGATGGAATTTGGCCTAACAAGATAAATAGATTGAGATACAGATTGACACAAGTGAATTCATCTAGGGCTAAACAAGTAAATGAAGTGTCTAGCCAAGAAAAATTGAAAGATGTGGAACAAACGACAGTAGAAGAAAATAAAAGAACGAGAAAACCTAACCAGAAGTATAAGTCGCCGGAATGGTCTTATGTGGTATTGCCTGAAATAAAAGAAGAGGCAGACCGCCAAGGGGATCCAGAGGTGACTGTACCAGGAGTGGTTGAGGAAGACGAAGAATCAGAAATCCTGAGAGTTATCTTGTCTGACATCGGCGAAGAGACGGATGTTCAGGAAATTCTGCAACAAGACTACGAAAGAATGCCAAATTGAAAAGATAAGAGTGTTCAAAGTGGAGAAACAATAAATTACCAGAAAAGACATAAAACTAAAAGAACCAAGTAGGTGCTTAGAGCCTTGGGTTAGACAAAACTAGTTGTGAAGTAGAAGAGGCTAAGTCAAAAGACACTGATCATTTTTTTTTCTGAAATGGCAAACACAGAAAATAGAAAATCAAAATGTGTGTTTCTTAGGAGATGGTTTAAAATGTGTTGTTTATTGTACAGGATTACTAAGGCTTCTGTGGAGTGCGTTAGCTCTAATGGTTTTATTTAACGTTACACTAGAAACAATAGAAGGACATAGCGAGAATAAAACTAATGTAGAAAAGACTCAGAAGGTATATCCAACTAAAATAAATAGAAATTATTAACATGAAGATAGGTCCATAACTGATTTTTCTAACAATGTATTTTCAAAATTACTATACGAATATGTGAAGGCGATGGACATGAGGGATTGCTACGTCTGTATGCAGTTGCCAGCGTCTGTATCTGAAGGAGTAACTTACCATCACCTTCCAGTAACATATGGAATAACATGTAGTGTAATAGCAAGTTTGTTTTACAAAATAGGGAAATTAGAATATTATTTTTCAGACGTAGATAATGTATTTTCACAAGTATCGGTAATTAACAAGTTAAATGAAGTAAAACCTGCAAAAGTGCTAGGTGAATTTTTTTTAGAAACTAAAGAATTAACATTAGAATCAATATTTAGAAATAATCTAACTTGCAGTTTAAAGAAGGAGGAAAAGGTTTTCTTGGATATGGTTGAAGAAAGGAGATTAAAAATGCAAAGTAAAGTACCTGAGGGAAAGGAAGAAAAGACAGTCTGGTATGTTGAAAGAGAAAAACATTTGAAAGGAGAAGCAAGTCCAACAATGGCTTTTGATTGGCCTCAGAAAGAAAAGATGTGTATTAGAAGAAATCAAACTGCATATGATAATTATTTTGTAGGTACTAGTGATTGCCATGATACTTATAGAATCATGGGTGGATGGGGATTTAATGGAGGAAATGATCCAGTTTTTCCTGGATTATATTTTATCTGCGGGAGCAAAGGATATTATCGATTACCAGCTCATTGGTATGGCACATGTTATCTAGGCCTGGTATTCCCAAAGATATTCCATGTGGGAAGAGGAAAAGATGGTGCACATGAGTTAGGTAGTCAACTAACATGTAGGAAAAGAGAATCTTGGTCAGAAATTGTAGGAGACATTTTTGGAGCGTTGATACCAGCAGTGGGAATATCTCTGAATGCACACAAAATTAGAAAACTATCAACAGTAGTGGATCGTTTGTCAACAAGCACCGCTGGAGGATTTTTATAGGTAAATACTGAAATGGTTGCTATGCGTGCCATAGTAATGCAAAATCGACTTGCCCTTGATATAATTTTGGCAAAAGAGGGTGGAGTCTGTGGAATGCTGAAAATTCAACATTGTTGTACTTACATTCCTGACGAAAGTCAAGATTTAAAGACGTACATTAAGAATATAACTGATTTGCATGAGGAAATTGTTCCACTGGAGGTTGAGGGTATTTGGGAAAAGATTGGGAAAAAGTTTTCTACTATTAAGAACTTCTTACTCAAGCTAGGTAGTATCTTTATTGGTAAAATATTATTTCCAGTAACATGTGTAGTTATATTAGTATTAATTCTAAGACTAGGATGTTTATGTAGCAAGAAAAAGAAATTACAAAAACATATAAAAAGAGAATCTGTAAGAAATAAAGAAAAGGAGAATTTGAAGAAGTAGAATTAGAAGAGTGGAAAGACAATATGTATAGAAAAACAAGAGAAGAAGAGACAGGGGAAACAGTAATGTAATCTTACAAAAGATTACGAGTAATGAATTCATTTCTTTTACTAGGGGATTGGTGGATCAGGTAGTGCAAAATTTTGTATACCTCCTCTATTTTGCATGAAAGTATTAACTGAATAATCTACTTATTATAATACTAATTGTGTACTGTGATATATTAAAAATAACCAACCTGCATAACACAAATTATACGTGGGAACTTGCTATTGCATGGCAAAATAACTCAAATAATTAAAATACGTACGCATATTAACAGTAGTACATATGATAGTTAGATATTGCATGCTTTATGTTGCTTTGTGATGTTTGCACCTTCTTGGAGGACCATAAAGGTGAATATACTGCTTTAAATGTCGCTATATGCTAGGAAAAAAACTAATATGTAAAGGGATTAGTGAGGGTATAACATTAGCAGCATCATTTCTTGGTATTAATTATTCTTTTGTGTTTCTTTCGCTTAAGTTGACATCTTGGCCTAACAAAAGATGGCAGCAGAGTACGGTTTCAGAAGTGGCCTCCATCTCGTGATGCGCGAAGCTTAGTGCGCAGAATCGGATAGTACCGTGAATTCCCTAACGACCTCTGTACACGCCGTTCCTGTCAAGGATAGGTTATTGGTGACCTGCCAAAGACCCCAGAAGACCAGAACTGTTATAAATGAACAATGAATGTTTTAGAAACATTGCAACATTCGGAATTTGGTCATAGCCGGAGAACTCATCAGCAAAATCCCTGTGAACACGGACTATACAGAATCGGACGATTTCTCCTGACCAATCATCTCCTTTCTCCGCCCAAAAATGTTTCATGTTATCCCGAAATTTATTATAAAAAGAGTAGTAGAATAGGGCGGAGTTACCGCTATTCTTTCCAGATGACGGATGCTGGCACGACTTTTTGTCCATTGATGATCCTTGGGACTATAACGTTCTAATGAAAGGACTTTGGACTTTGAGATCTGGCCTGTTCTTTGGACAATTTAACGATAAAATTTGGTTATGCGGAAGCCAATGAAATAGAGAAAACCCAGATAGCCAGAATAGGTAAATATGATGTTCTGCGATTTGATTAATTGACCTAGAAATACTAAATTTGAAGAGGCAAATGCTAATTTAAATAATCTTAGATAAACAAATATTGATTAACAGAAATTATGAGTTTGTGGTTCTTCGTTAAAGAGAATAGAGGATTCTGAGTCTTAAATGTGTTTTAGCTGGTTCTAAATCACCATCAACCAATCCAACTATTTGGTCCGATCGACCAAGTGGGCGGAGTGCCTTGATGTTTAGGATTAGGAATCTATAGGTGACGAATGTTAATGTATATGATGTAAGATAACTTTTCTTTCCCTATAGGTTATAAGGTACTACCATCCACATGTCCGGCGCACCATTCCCCCTCCTGTGTGCAGACCTGTGAAAGAGAAACGTATGAGTGTTGGTGTTATGGGCCCCACCAATGAATGCGTGTGTGAATAAGTTAGTGTGACGGCGGGTCTGCGACGCAGGGAGGATAGTTGTGCTCTCACTTTTTCACCGAGTTATTGTTTGCGCTGGATCATAAGCAATACTTTCAAGATAGTCAGACGTGCCCATTAAAGGAAATTGTTGAATTTTAGAAGGAAGCCTTTCACACATCTCTTCGCTAACTCGTGAAACTCGAGGATTCAGATTACCTGAAAGTGACTGAGCCATCCTCATTTCTTGGAAACTTTGCTCTTTTTAAAAAAAATTCCAAGAAATTGTAAAAGTTTGGATGACTTTTACCAATTGATTTATTATAAGAGTTATGCCATCCTTTGATGAAATTGTTTGTCTTTGCTCCTCCCACCAAGCAAGTTAAGTAGCAGGCCCACCAGTCAATTGGGAACCTTGGGTTCCTCCTGTGACCTGACTTGTTCAGATGGCCAATCCAGGTGTCCTCAAAATAATTTAAAAGAGGTGCCAATTTCTCTTCATTTGCTGTAAAATATTCTGATTGAACAGTTACAGTGTAGAAGTCATCTACACATTCAGGAGGAACAAAACACAAAGCAATTCGTTTTTTAAGTTCATACTGAAGTCTGCTGTCTGACACATAATCTTCAGCTAATGATGTTTTCTGGATTTCACGCCAATATGCCTGGGAAAAGTGAAAAAACATCCTTGGATTTGGGTATCTGGATATAGTTTAGTAATAGCATTTATCATTTGCAACTCAAAATCAATTATTACTTTCCTAGGACTTTTGTTCATAGTTTTAGATTTTATAACTGATAGAAATTCAGTGTAAGTGGAAGATTGTCTATCAGGCAGCAAACTAAATACTAAGGGGACTGTTGTGTTGTTAATATTGCCATGAATAGTGTAAATGTGGATAAAAGGATAGGGTGTAGACTTAAAAGAGCCATCCATCATCCATATTTCAGTATTCTCAAGTGTGACCAAATTGCTTGCTGTAAAAAAGATTAGAAGACGTTTTATAGGATTTTGATCATCATGCAAAAGAAAAGTCTTGTTAGTAAAAGTGACGGTCAGTTCTGGGGGGATGTTAATATCGGAAAACATTTTTGATCTTAGTGCGTGTGGATTGATGACCTGTTTTGTTCTCTGGATCTTGGGCCTTAAATTAGGGATTGTGGGCATATTACTGGCAACATGCATGGGGATGTCTTGTGCAACTTCCCATAAAACTGAGCCATAGGGTTCATTGGAGGTGGCAGCCTAAATTTTAATCTGCTGTAGATTTTCCCTAACTTCTCTCTCCATTGCAGAGGCAGAGTGGTTATGCTCTGTGGACCTCTCCACTATGTTACCCAGAGTAACCGCTCTGCCTTTGCAATGCAATGAGAAATATTCTACGCAAGTGACCTTCTTTGAAAAGTATTTCTGCCATGTTGCTTTGGGAAACGTTTGTAGGGGCCACAGAAAGTGATGAGAGACAAACTTTCACATTACTTCCGTGAAATTAATCAGGCAACCAATAGAAATATGCTCATTACAATGGAATGTGTGGAATGGGCCGTTTTATGTGTTCAAAAGGATTTGCGTAATAATAACAAGCGTGGTAAAAAGCAGCGTAGTAAAAAGCAGCGTGGTAGTGGCTCATGCTTAATAATGTATGCGTTGTTATGCCATGCATGGTAATTATATGCGGGGTAAAATCATACAACCGATCTTCCCCTCTGCTTTCCCTTTCATTTGTCATGTCATTGCCTCTCCATCTGACACGTTTAACCATTCCCCTGGCTACCTGAGCAGTACTTCCAACAATACTTCCTTAGTGAGACCCTTACCCTTACTTCCTCATATAACTACCAACCCCCTCTAAGAATCATCTAGGGTGAACTAAAATATACACTTTATCATCTACCCCGCTGTATAGAATTTGGCCCTCTCATACTGTCACCAACTGTCCAAGAAGACCTCAGACTCCCCCTATGCTCCATGCATTGAACATACTTTCATTTAACATGAAGGGACTCAACCAATCAGTCACACGAAGAATAGTGGCGGATTACTGTAACAAACTGAAAGGTGATATCATCTTCCTACAAGAGACCCACTTAAAATCTATCCATGATGCAAAATTTAACAGACCTTGGATTTCAGATGTTGGCATCTCTCTGTCCCTGCATAGAAAGAATGGGGTAGTAATTCTAGTCTCGAAAAAATTGGACATGTTAACCATCTCACACACCCACTATCGAACGGGCACATGGCTCATCTCCAAGATGAAAAAGCGGATTCAGAATTCTACATTGTAATCATCTATGCACAAAATGAAAATGCTTCAGACTTCTGGAGGGACGTAGACAGACAACTCTCAGACCTCCCAGACAACCTGGGTGTTGTTCTAGGTTGTGGACTTCAGTCTACCCATGGATGGTAAATTTAGATAGGCTTTCAGTTAAAAAAATCATAGCTAATAGAGTGCACAAACAATTGATATAATTCTCTGAAAATAACAACCTAGTGGAGATCTGGCGACTTCATAACCCCACTGGGAGCAATTATACCTTTTACTCCTCTCCCCACCACTCCTTCACGTTAATAGATTACATCACAGTAAGCAGCTTGTTACTTCATTTCTTCCACTCCCCGAAGATTGAAACCATAGTTATATTTTATCACACATGTGTTTCAATTCAAATAACACTTAATGACCCTGCACTCCCACCTCACAAATGGCACCTGAATAACGACCTTCTGAATTACCCTAACAATATAGCACAGATAGAAATGCCTATTACCAACTTTTTTAAAGAAAATGCCCCAAATGACACATCACCCATGACACACTGGGACATGCAAGGCCACATTAAGGGGAATACTGATACATATCACAGCTGCTAAGAATAAGGTCATCACAAACCGCCTCAGACAACTAGATCTATCTATCCAAAACCTAAGCACTCAACTCAGACAAACCAAGGGCTTGGCCCTCCTTTCCAAACTGCGCACAGAACAGTATGAATATAATAAAATCTTGAGTCAGAGAGCCCAAACATGGATTGATGTGGTCAAAGCATATAGATTATGTAACAATAGCAAAGCAGGTAAATTCCTCACAAACTATCTAAAATACACTGAAGACAGATCTCTTATATAGGCCATAAGAAACCCAGATGGGGCAGTCACCACATCCACCTCTGACATACTTGATGCCTTTAAAACGTTCTGTGCGGATCTTTACAATTCCAACACCCTCCCCTAAATCGCTAAGCAGGACCAACTAGTGATTAACAAACCTATCACAAATGAAGAAATCACCCTTGCTATATGCTCCCTTAAAATTGAGAAGGCCACCGGCCCGAATGGCTACTCCGCAAATTTAAATAAAACATTTGCCGACATGGTATCTGGCCCCTACACGGTATCTGGCCCCCCTACATGCAGTCTTTCGGGAATTTGCATCTTCTGCTTAGCCTCAGAAGTTACCATCACAATGATCCCTAAGGAAGAGAAAGACAATCTGAATGTCAGAAATCATAGACCGATCTGCCTTATCAATATTGACTGCAAGATCTATGCAAAAACTGCAGCCCGGTATACAGAGTCGGTTATCCAGCAACTGATTCCCAACACCCAAACAGGTTTTCTTAAAGGCAGACTATCTGCAGACAATATTAGGACTTTCAGCAATGTCCTAGAAAGAGCTAAACTACCCCCCTCCACAACAACGGCCTTGGCTAGCAGGAAAAGCCTTTGATAAAATCTCCTGCCATTTTCTACATGCCATCCTACACTAATATCACCAGGGTGAGGACTTTATAAGCATGACCATGGCCCTCTATGCAGACCCAACAGCTAAGGTAAGATTCAATGGCCACCTATCCCATTCATTAACTCTCTCCCAAGGCACCCTCTCCCCTTTGCTTTTCCTACTGGTCAATGAGCCACTCCTCGCTGCCTTTAGGGACACCCTAAGGATTCTGGGTATGAACCGTGCCTCTGGCAGACAAGTAGTGGCCGCCTATGTTTCGTTTAGTTTGTAGATTTATATAGCGCGGTTTATCTAGGTGCTGTCCAAGGTCATGGGGAGATTACGTGATTTGCCCAGAATCACAGGATGTTGCTCTGATGCCGAGACTCGAACCCAGATCCCCAGCTCCTGAGTCGGCAGCTCTGGCAGCTGCACCACATCCTCTACCTATCTGGAGGATGTACTACTGTTTCCTGAGGATGCCCCACTAGCCATTCTAATAATCATGGAAAAAAATAAACAGATGCTCATAGGTTGCGGCCTACTCTCTAAATTGGGACAAAACTGAGGTATTCCCCCTATTCATTGCACAGCCGCTGTGTTTGGTGAGTCTGGCCTGAAGTGGCAACCAACAGCCAATAAATACCTGGGTGTGTGGTTCTCCCTGGACCTTAAACAATATGTTGCACTGAACGAGCAAAATACACTGACAAAAACTTAAGAACTCCTTTCCACATGGTGGGGTTGAGTGGGAATGGTGAAGATGATGATAGCCCTGCTGATTATTTCATATCCAGAATGCTTCCGGTATCCTTATCACTCTCCTTTTTTAAGTCAGTGGACATCACTATCTCTGAATTCATATGGAAAGGGAAAATGGCAAGGAAATCCATGTAAATCCTAAAAAGGAATAATATTTCTTGAGATATAAATATCCTGGCCTACTTGTGCTACCAAAGTGCTTACTTGATTGCTCAGGGTGTTTGGTGACTAAACCCACAAGAACCCAACCCTCCTCCATGGCCTAATATTGAGGCCAACCACTCCGCACTACTTCAACTTAGCTCACACAACATCTCAAAACTCCCTCTCGAACACACCAACCAAATTATATTGGATACTGTAAAATAACTTCTCCTCGACAAACGCTTAAAAAATTGATCATGTTGCTCGACCTTAACCTCCTTGTGGTATAACCGCTTGATTAAACTGGATGGGAAAACACTCTTTTAGGACACATGGGTCCAAAAGGGTTATAAATGCTATGCTAGTCTCGGACCTCGTACAAATCTGATTCCCTTTTCCACTCTACAACAAAACTTTGATCTACCTAATATTGAATTTTACAAGTTCCTATGTCTCAAGAGTGTACTAAGTATAGTGAAATTCCCCCCACGAGACAGACCTTCCCACTCTGTTAGGCACCCTTAAAAGAAGAGGCCACACTGCTTCCCACTTGTATAACTAACTCGTTGATAGATATAACAGTCAAGATCTGAGATTATTTAACAGGAATTGGGAAACCCCACTCCCATTCAACAGGCTCCCCCTTATTAATGAAATATCCTGGTGGAAAATCTGGAACTCCTCTTTTGAAGCCAAATCATCCCTGCCGTAGCACAATTCAGATTCTGGTCTATCCACAAAACGTATTGGACACCAGCCAGACTACAAAAACTTGGTTTGAGGGACTCAATCACATGCTGGCATTGTCAGGAAGAACCTGGCGACCTCCAACACATGCTTTTACACAGTAAGAGGACTCTCCCACTATGGACAAACATTCAAGACCTGCTGCGCCAAATCACAAAAGTACCAATAGAAATCAACTTCCTAACAACATTCCTAGAACTACATGCTAAACTCCTCCATGGGGGACTTTGACCCCTACACCTCCTCACTTGCAGATCTTCTCTTCTCCTTTTTTTACCAAAAGTGTTCTCTCTGACTGGAAATCGACCACACCCAAACTTTTGACAAATGGTGGAACTTAGTATGCTCAATCAGAGGGGCTGATAACATCCTACACTCCGAATTCCATGACCTCCCTAGCCCTCGGCGATTAAGGGATGCCTTTGACGAGTACCTACAGAAGAACAAACCAACTTAAAACTCCTCCAGGTCCCTGTCTCCCCCTTTTGTGGGACAAATCCTCCTCATCTACCTTACATCCTGAACTTATTTTAGACTTACCCATCACTCTTTTTTTTTTAGTTCAAAAGGAAGTTTATTAAGAAAACAAATGATACAGTACAGTACAATATGAGGGGGAGGGGTAAAAAAAACAACAGAAGAGGGAAACATAAATGTTAAAAGTGACATGTAAACATATCAAGGTTGGAATGAAAAGGCAGTAAAAACATCCATGTATCTATAAAGCAGTACATTGCAAGTAACACTCAAGTAGCAACGTAGCATTAACCAAATATAACAACATAGTATAAAATATTGATATCTAAGTTATGGAATATCAAGGAGGTCGAGCGACTTCTTGTTGAGCAGGAGTTAAAGAAAAGGAGCGTTTAGCACTGCAATCAATGAATGATGTAACAGGAGACCAAACAATAGAACATTTCATGGCTAGATGAATGGGATGAACACATGCTGTGTCTAATCTGTGATGATAGCACACTGCATACCACGAAGCTTGGAAAGATAAGTTTGTGAAGTTATTCCAATTTTTAGTGATCTGTTGAAAGGCAACCGCCAACAATAGGTCTACAATCTTGGTGTTGGAAGTGTGGTCTTCCCAAATAGGAGAAACGCTACCCAAAAATAGATGTGTGATAGAGAAAGGGATATTGGAATTGAAGATAGAATTAATTTGATCCCAAACAGATGTCCAGAAGTTACGTAGGTGAGGGCAAGTAAAAAGCAGGTGTTTTAAATCAGCCGATGGAGAGGAACAGAACCAACAAGTGTCTGGTACTGTTACATGCCATTTATGTAATACAACCGGGTGTAGCAAAAGCCTGTTGTAGATAAAAAATAATGTTTGCATAACATTTGCTGCTCTAGATGTTTTCCTGATTTTAGACTATATTTTGTTCCATAAAGAAGGCCAATCAACTCCAAGATCTTCCTCCCAGGACAATTCAATCTTGGTCTTTGTTCTAACAAGCTGCGAGGATCGTAAAAAAGTATAAATGTTGGATGCTTTAGGAGATAGAGGAAGAAAGGCCGATAAATTATTAACCTTAGGAGTTATCGGGTTCACTTGAATTTGATTATATGCAGTTAAAAGGGCTTGTGAGATTAAGTTATATTTGGAATGAAAAGAAGGGGGTAAATGAAAAATTTGACTATCCTCAGAAAAAGACAGGGTCCTATTTTGAAAGAACAGTTGGTGTGTCCAAATTAAACCTCTATCTCTCCAAGATTTCCAATAAAAGGGTTTCCCACCAATTCAAATAGATGTGTTATGCCATAAAGGAGTTAAGAAAGGAATCACGATCGATAGGCGATGAGGATGGGGATAAACCCAGAAGTTTGCAAGTATATTTGAGAATAGGAGTAGATAAAGATGGTGGTCTACGTGTGAAAGAGAGGAATTCCATAAAAGAAAAAGGGGAAAGAAAGCAACGTTCAAGTGTTACCCACAAAGGACAACAAGCCAATGAGGAGTCAGAAAGCCATCTAAAAGCTTGGCGAAGTAGGAAAGATCAATGATAAGTGGGGATATCAGGATAGTTAACCCCACCCTCTATTTTAGTTTTTGTTAAATGTAACAGGGACATGCAAGGTGATTTTTTGTTCCACAAAAAAGATTATAATTTTTGGGAACATTTTTAAAGGAATAGGAACAGGGATATTAGAAGTGGTGAATAAAACTAATGGAGCCAGCATCATCTTGATGGTATCCAGATGACCCCACTAAGAGAGATATAGCGGGTGCTATTTTGTGGTTAAAGAGGACATTTTTTGTAAGCATTTCTCCATACAAAGAGAGAGCGTTGTCCAAATCAAAGGAGTAAAGTAAAGACCCAAATATTTAATGTGATGTGAATTTCAAGCAAAGTTAGAGGAGCTAAAATCATCTTTGAATGTATATTTAGTTAGAGGCAATATTTCACATTTATCACGGTTAAGTTTATAACCAGATACAGAGGCAAAAAGCTCCACTTCTTGTAAGAAGGCAGGGACAGAAGATTGAGGATCAGAAAGAAATAATAAGATATCATCAGCATAAGCTGCCAACTTAAATTGAGCGTCTTTAGTTTCAAATCCCTTTATGTCTACATTTTGACGAATCCTGGATAAAAAAAGTTCCAGGGCTAAATTAATAGGGAACGGTGATAATGGGCAACCCTGACGTACCCCTCTTTTTAACTCAAAGTAAGGAGATGAAGTACCATTACCAAAAACAGCTGCTCGAGGATTAGAGTATAGGATAGAAATCAAAGAGATAATTTTGGAGCCAAAACCAAACCATTTCAATGTATGAAAGAGGTACGACCAATTTACTCGATCAAACGCCTTCTCTGCATCCAATGCTATTGTAGCTAATGAATGGGGTAAGCACAAGGCTTTTGATAAAATATCGAAGAATAGTCGGGTATTATCAGAGAGGAGACGGCCTTTAACCAAACCATATTGTTCTGCACCTAATAATTAGGGAAGGAATGATTCAAGACGAATAGCTAGAGATTTGTAAAATAAATTATAATCAATATTTACAAGAGAAATGGGCCTATAATTCTTACAATATTTTGAGTCTTTTCCATCCTAGGATATTAGACAAATTAGAGCCTCTAAAAAGGAACCTGAAGATTTCCCGGACTGTGTAAAAAGATTTAAGAGGTTGAGTAGTTTAGGAAGAAGGATAGGGGCGAAGTGAGTAAAAAATTCAACTGTAAAACCATCAGTCCTGGAGCTTTATCCTTCTTAAGTGATTGTAAAGCACAAATAAGTTCTTGTTGTGATAAATCAGCTTATAGGGGGGAAAAATCTATTTGAGTGTTAAAAGATTTATGCATGCCTGAAAGAAAATGTGTGATATCGGAATCTGAAGGTGTAGTCTCAGGAGAGTATAATGATTTATAGAAAAGAAGAAATTCATTTAATATTTCCGGATCTTTAGTTCGTAATGTGTTATGTTCATAAAAAATAACATCAATATGAAACTTGTTATGTTTAGTTTTGAAGTAATTCGCCAGGAGTTTGCCAGCCTTATTCTGTCCCCCATAGAACTTTGTACTTGACTTCAACAGATATAATGAGGCATTGTCGGTTGACTCCTTACTAAATTGAAATTTTGCCTTAATAAGTTGTGAGAGATAATGCTTGGATTTTGAGGAGTAATAGGAGTGTTCTAGCCTCTTTATCTCAGCCAAAAGGACATTGGAAACCTTACGAGCATTTTTACATTTCCTGGAAACAAAAACAATGATGAAGTCTCTAGCGGCCGCTTTAAAAGCATCCCAAACAACAGAAAAATGAAGATTATCAGTTTGGTTAAAAGAAAAAATAATAATCATTAAAAAATGAAACAAAAGAGAAGTGAAAATTTTGATCAAGAAGTGAGTTATTAAATCTCCATCTTCTAGGTAAGTTAGATTTTGAAATTAGATCCAATTGAAGGGAGATAGGGGCATGATCCGAAATCAGAATAGAGCCAATATCAGCGCTTCTTAAAGCTTGGGATATATTGTGTGGGATAAAAAAATAATCTAATCTGGATTGAGTTTGATGGGCTGGGGAGAAAAATGTGAATTCTCTGGTGGTGGGGTTACAAATTCTCCAAGCATCAATGAGTTTATATTGTTGAATGATTAGAATGAATAATTTATGAGCTTTATGGGGTTTAAAAGAAACCAGTGAATTTTGGTTTGTAAAGGGATCCATCCAGGATAACGTTATCATCAATACACGAGGAAATTTGCTGTGATAAAGAAGACCAGAACAGGCGGCCCTATTGGTGGGTGCGTAAACATTAAACAAGGCTAATGGAACACCCCCACTGGTATTTTAGTATTTAACCATCTACCTTCGTCATCAGATTGTTGAGAAAGCAGATTAATATTTAACGATTTATGACAAAGAGTAAAGACTCCATTACATTTACCATCACCGGGAGAAAAAAAGACATTCGACCCATCCCTTCTTCAACTTTAAAGATTCTATAGCATTTAGATGGGATTCCTGCCAGCAGACAATATCTGCTCCTAGTTTATATAAATGCGTTAATACACGCTGTCGTATGATAGGAGAATTCAGACCTCTGACATTCCACCATATGATTTTCAAGAACATGAGTACAACAGTAAAATGGCAATGAAAGGAAGGCCCACAAAGACTTTCAAAGAACAAAAGTTGAGATTTGTAACATTCCAACTGTAAGAGCATAAAATATATAGATGAAGAAAGATTAAGAACGATAGATATAGAAGTGAGCTAGAGAGAAGACACCAAGAAAAATAGAAAGTGAAAGATAGAAAAGTAGAATACGACACGAAGAAAAAAGGAAAAGAGAAAAAAGAAAAGGGATAAGGATCATGAGAATAGGAAAGACAATAGAGAAAGATAACTAAGCACATAGAAAATCATGTGAGAATAGAATAGCGAACCAGAAGAGGGAAGAAAAGAAGGAAGGAAGTGGAAGAAGAAGTTATAATATAAGAATAGAAAACGTGAAGAAAAGAAAAAGGAGGAAAAAAAAGAATGAAGGTGAAAAAGAAACAATATACCTAATTCAAAAGACATCACAGAGGAGTGGGGGTAGGTGAAGCCACGAGGAACGAATGGCGTGTCCAGACTCAATGAAACGAGGACCAGAACAAACCACAACAAATCAAATAAGGTGAGGGTACATAGTGGGTGCACATATCCAGGGACCTGTAAGAAAGAAATGGAAAAAGAAAGGATAACGCAATTTATCATTACAGGAAAATAGAACAAGCATAATATAAACACAGTACCGAAAAACAAGAGCCAACAAAACAAACGGCTAAGAAGAGATAAATATTCTAGATAGAAGTATTAAACGCTAATGTCTTACACCAATAATAATCAAAAAGAGAATTCAATATATTAAACATGAGAACCAATTAAACAACTGAAGAAGATGAGGCGCCAGAAACTTCCATAGAGTCAGTTTTGCTCAAATTGATGAAACTCTGCAGCTTGACAGGATCTTCGTAGGTCATCGTTTTATTATTATAGGTAACCTTGAAAATGCATAGATGGAGGAGGATCTATATCTGGCACCCATAGCACGTAGAGCATATTTCATGTTAAAAAATTCTTTGCGCCTGTTAGCTGTAGATCTAGCATAATCTTGAGTGAAAAATAATGTAGAGCCGGACCAGGAAATGCGTTGGATAGACTTGGCCGCTGAGAGTACCTTGAGTAAGTCTGTATTCTCAAGCAAGTACATGATGACCCCTCTAGGTCTCTGAGAAGAGGAGGTGTCTGCGCCTTGATGACCGAGTCTGTGGGCTCGTTGAATATTAAGTGAAGTTCCTTCAGGCAAATGCAGTAATTTGGGAAGAAAAGACTTGAAGAAAGATAAAGGGTCTGACCCCTCTTAACCTTCCGGCAAACAATAAATGCAAAGATTATTTCTTCTATTTTTGTTTTCTAAATCTTCGACCTGTTGCTGCAACGATGCAACCTGAGACTGAAGAGTATTGACTTTCTCATGTGTGTGAGAAAAGGAGGAGACATTCTGTTCCACTGTGGTGAGGCGCTCGTTCATTTGAGACCAGTTCCCTGTTAAGAACTGCAGCTTGGAGGAAGTATCTTCCATGAAGGGACGAAGTGCCCTTATCTCTTCTAACAATACTTCCAAGGAAACCGGCGAGTAAGCGAGGTATCCATCTTAGAGAACTGAGAGAAAATTCTAGAATTTTTAATAAACGTATGTGTGATACGTGGCGCAGGGGATCCCAGCTTCCTCAATCTTCCCATAAGAAAGACACAAAAATGAAACGTTAAGATCTATTGATATTGTTAAGCTGGTGAAAACCAAACTATATGCTGTGAAAAGATATTAATGAATGAATTGCCCCAAAATTCAGCACAGGGAGTCTTTTTTCATCGCTGTAAAATTACCAGGACGAATTGCCTTCCGTGAAAGCCTTGACATTTATAACTTCCGCTCTTTCAAGAGACAAAAAGCCCATATGGGGTCTGGAAACACCGCAGTTGAATATAATTCACAACATATAATCCCCTGAGCCAAAACTTCCACTAGGCACAATGACAAGAATAGAGGAAAAAGAACAAATTCCAACTAAAATGCATCACAGAGAAAAATCTGTTCAAATCCAAAGGAGTTTGTAGTGTCCTGCGAGACACGTTCTAGTGTCTCAACAGGAAGCTGTAATCCCAGCCACTCCCTTGAGGGCTGGACACACTGCACCCCACACCCATCCATCACGGGTGTCACGAGTGACGTGGCCCCGTCAATAAAAGAGCCGGAGTGCACGTGCTCGTGGCCAGTTACTACAGTACAGATCCTGGTGTCCGTCACAATCATTGTCGTGATGTGGGCCTGAGGCCCGACTTTACAATGGCAACGAGGCGGGTCTGACCCCGCGTGCCAGCCGCTCGGCGCTGCATCATCCCCCAGGGGGAAGAAAAGTGCCTGCAGTGCGACACCGCCCCTGTCATGCAGTCCACGGCCCCCATGCCACTGCCGTGCGGAGCGAGCCCTGCGTGCCACCCGGCTGTCACTCCTCAACCCGGGAGGATCAGCGTCGTCTGCCGGACGGCTTAAACGAGCACATCACCAGCGCGACGGCCGAGGCAGTGCCGAGGTGGATGAAAATCACCCGGTGCTCATACTGGCACCGCAACGCCGCCGGACTGCCGCCGCTGCAGCCCTGACACCAGTCAGCCCAGCTGCAAGAGGTCAGTGGGGAAATAGAAAAGCGCGCGACAGCGCCACCGCAAGCACCGCGCCAGAGGCAGCCGCGCCTGCAGCTTACACACCGGACAAGAAAAGGAAGCCTCCCGCATGCCCTCGAGGCGAGGCAGTGCCCCCCTGCTCAGTTTTAACAAGGCCCAGAGGGGGGGAGCTCCCTGCTGCTCACCTCTCCCTGCTACTGGCACCGCTTCCCCTTTGTCGAGGCGGTCACTGCCACAATAGAGGAGAGCCCCCGCTCACTACAATAGACTGTCAGAGGCTGAGAGGTGGCGATAAGAAAGTGGACAGTCGCCTCGTGCCTCCTCCGTCAGCGAGGCATTAGCATAGGTCTACAGGCTGCCCGCGCGAGTTGGAATGCCCATGACGAGGCATGTCTAAGCCCGCCCCAGCCCTAGGAGGCCTGCCCGAGCAGTCCCAGCAACGCGCTGCCTAGCGCCCGAAGAAGAGGAGCAATCTACCAGTAAGGCACTTGAACACCCCAGCGAACACCTCATGTCCCAGCGGAGCTCCTGCAATGACCTCGCCTCCTGAGCTGCCAGGGTTCTGCAGAGAGCATAGTCCCAGAGACATATCAAGTACCCGCAGTGCTTTCCCTACCTGCGGAAACACCCGCTATCGACTCCGCCATGTGCCCGGGAGGAAAAGGAGGGTGAGGCGACTGCACACCGACGTTTTCTGCATGCACAGCTCGCAGCGAGCGTGACTCCAGCGAAGAGAGCCCCGGCCTGGGAGATGCCTGCAGCGCCACCTGGCTGACACGAGCGGCATCGCACCTGCCATGTGAAGCGGGGATGAGCAACTACCGGAGTGACAGTCTCTACGCGGACATACCCGCTGCCACGGCCTAGAAAGCGGCAGCAGCACCACCTGGTGGTCAAGGTGCCACACCGCATAGGCTGCACACAAGCAGGCAAGCCAGCAGAACACTGAATGCACCCCGTGACCCCCCAAAAAAAAAAAAAAAAAAAAACGAAACAAAACCCGGATCTGCCTGCTCAGTGCCAGAAGCAGCAGCGTGCCTGCACCAGGGAGGAACACGGAACGCCAGCAAGGGTTGCCCCCTAGTCAAGCTAACGCCAGACTCCGTGGAAGAGCTCCAGCACCTGGAAGCCCAGCACGGCACGAACTCTGGGACACCTCAGCCAACCCGGACACCAGGTGCACACCCATGCGCAAGGACACCCCAAGAGGAATACAACGCAGGGCACGCTGAACAGGCAACCAGCCATACCCCCTGCGCCAAGTAAACCACACAGTGTTCTCGGCCTCCACACTGCAGCCCACAGACAGTCGCTGCACAAAGCCCTGCGCCACCTCCGACAGCACCCAAAACCTGCGGCAATGGCAGTCAACAGATCCGAGGAGCGTACCGCCACCACCAGGAAGACTGCCTGCTCACACCCGGTAGCTAGGACTGCGCCAGGCACAACACGACGTGCCCTCAGAGGAGGATGATCAGAGGGTGGCCCTCTGCACCCTGCCATTGAGAACAGCCTGGACGCCTTCAAAGAACGCAAAGTCTTCAGGTAGCTGTCACACCTTGAGCAGCAGGGGAAACCGGTGCCAAGCGGACACCACCGGTGGCTGTTTGACTGTACCTCCAGCAAAGACACTGACAGGCACAACTGCCGACCACAGGCACACCAGTGCCAGAAGGGAGCACCCAAGGCGAAGACGGAGCGCACATGGTCTGAAGCTCGCAGAAGACCACACCAGTGAATCCGACAACACGGGCAGGCGCCCGGGAGATAGAAGCATCTCCGCAACGAAACACAGCTGAATGCAGCACAGAGAGCGACCACGTCCCCACTGCACCAGCGAAGCCCCGCAGTGGGCCGAAAGCAACAAGGTCCTCCTCAACACTGCCTCAAGATGGAGTCGGCGGTGACCCACAACAGGCAAGAAAGGAGTCGCACCCGCAGCAGCCCGAAAGCGACACAGTGTCCACGACACAGTGTCCTCCTCAACGAAACACAGCTGAGCGCAGCACAGAGAGCGACCATGTCCCCACTGCACCAGCGAAGCCCCGCAGAGGGCAGAAAAGCAACACAGGGTCCTCCTCAACACTGCCTCAAGATGGAGTCGGCGGTGACCCACAACAGGCAAAAGAGGAGTCGCACCCGCAGCGGCCCGAAAGCGTCACAGTGTCCGTGACACAGTGTCCTCCTCAACACAGCCTCAAGATGGAGTCGGCGGTGACCCAAGACAGGCAAGGAAGGAGTCGCACACTCCACGTGGCGGCCGCCACAGCAACAGGCGCTCCCACGCCAGCGACACGCGACTGGACGTCACGTCGCCCAGCAAGCAAGGAGCGCGCCGGAGCGAAGGCAGAAGCCGGCGCCATGACAGCGCCGCCTCGAGGTCCAAGCACAACGCCCTCGAAGAAAGAAGAGTGACAGCCCTGTCACCCTAAAAAAACCGGAAGACACAGGTAGACTGAATAGACCGGAAAAAGGAGAAGACCGGGGACTCACAGCAAGCCAAGAGCTCACCCTGACACATCTGACAGCCACCAAGGCGGACCACCGTCCCTGGACACAGCCTCACAGGAGAACCGAACGTAAGCCGCAGCAGTCACAAACCGCGTCTCTCCGCAACACGTCTTCAGGTGAACGGCCACTCCCCAAGCGTCGGCTGCCCAAGTCAAGGGGCATCCCTGCTCCTGTCCGCAGATGCCATGGGTGAAGATCTGCCCTGAGTGTCCGTCCTCACACCGCCTCAAGATGGAGTCGGCAGTGGCCCCCAAGCCAGGCAAGAGAGGATCAACACAATCTACGTGTTAAGCCGCCATGGACACTCAACATCAGCAAGGCGGAAGCACGGGGCTGCCCAGGTCCATCCTAACATCCGAGCTCTCCCAGCAAAGCACCAACACCTGTCATTCCGAATCACCACATGGCTGGCAACCGTCACCCATGCCAGCCATCGGCACATGCGTCAAGCACCACTCCCTGAGTACCGATGGACTGGAGTCCTTAACCGTTGCCACACAAGCCGACTAAATGGAACCCAAAACCTCCTGTGAACCTGGCCTACACCGGAACCGCGGCAGCGAGTGCAAGTCTTGGCCAAGACTCATCCACCCGTGAGGGTTGTGCGTGCGACCAAGCAACGGCTCCTCGGCGGTCCTGCAGCTGCCCCCAGACGGCACACAAGCAGCGGCTCCAGCGCAGCCTTCCTACAGAATCCCGCAGCAACCCCGACGACGGGCCTCCCCAGGCGGGAGAGCGAGAAGAGACATTGCCCCACCGACGGGGTACCGATCACAGCCAAGCGTTCCACAGGGACAGTCGGTCCAGCAACACCTCCGTGAACTCTCACATTAGACCCCGTCCATGATCATGACGCAGCCCACCAAAAGAACTCGTAGATCTCACCACAGACCATCACCGACGTCAGCCAAGAGGAAGCCATGCCAGACCCGTCATTGTCAGCGAACGGACGATAGGCAGCGGACGTCTCCAAGCCAGCGGTCGTGCCCTGAGCCCCTCAGGTTAAACTACGAGTGCCCGCGGAGAAGGTTCTGTTGCAAGCCCAGGCCACCGGCCAACGTCTGATGTCGCCCTGCCACCTGACTCGAGAAGCTGATGGACCCTGTGGTATTTCATCAACTGTGTTGTTCCCCGCAGGTTGGACTTGACTCTTTGTTTTGTCCTTCAATAAAGTTGGGGAGGAATGTAGTGTCCTGCGAGACACGTTCTAGTGTCTCAACAGGAAGCTGTAATCCCAGCCACTCCCTTGAGGGCTGGACACACTGCACCCCACACCCATCCATCACGGGTGTCACGAGTGACGTGGCCCCGTCAATAAAAGAGCCGGAGTGCACGTGCTCGTGGCCAGTTACTACAGTACAGATCCTGGTGTCCGTCACAATCATTGTCGTGATGTGGGCCTGAGGCCCGACTTTACAGAGTTAAGATATTGATGCTGCGTCATAAACTGATTTCCAGAACATATTCCTGTCAGGAACAGAGCCGGAGAGAGCAATAATTGGCCAAAAAGAAACCCTCACAGGCAAAGAGAATTCACAAAAAAGGCTCTGTATATATTGTATCCGCATGTTGCTGAGTGCCTGTAATGCCATAAGGAGAAAGAAATTTCAAATGCACAGGCGCGCTTTAATTCTCCTCACCGGAGTGCCTCTTCATGAACGGGATGTCACAGCCAAGATGGCGGCCGCGCTCAACGCCTCAGAAATGCCGAGCATGGCACATTAAATACTTGAAGGTGGTGCAGGTCAGGGCATCTTCCGATGTTAAAGACCGCTCACCAAATGCAGAAGGTGAACCGCATTCAGTGGTTATCTCAACCCGCTTGGGAGAGCGTTACTCGAACGCCGCCATACGCGTCGGGCTCCAAGCCACGCCCTCCCTTACCCACCACTCTCTTCTCTTCTCCTCCCATAACACCCCCTCACTCTCTATCTCTAACTCTTTTTCTCTTCTTCTCATGAGCCAGAGGACTTGGTTTGCGGTACATTCCATTCCATCTGTTGCAATTTTGACTGACGCGACCCACCAAATGCTTGATGTAACTATCTACACGGCAAACACAAGGAGATGAAATAACAACTTTGTATTTTCTCCCATCCACGCGTAATTTCGTACATAATGTTGTCAATGATATTATCATACGGAGAATGATGTCTTGTACTTTACTTCCCAGGACACCTGGAGTGTACGGATCTTTTTGTATTGCTCTGTTCTTTGGTTAGTTTTGTAAAATAAACAAAAACTATCTGAACACCTGTGTTCCCACTGTTGCCGAAGGGGCTAGGAGACTGACAAAAATGGCACTCCCAGAGACTGCAGTGAGCATTATTTTAATAACAAGTTGGGAAACAGTGCCCGATATGTTTTGACTTGCACTTTGGTCACGTCAGGGAGCAATCAGCCACAATATCAAAATATACAGTGCTGACAGAATGATAAACATAAAGAAGGTTTCAAGGTTACAAATTGCAAGAACGGTCACACATTGCACTTTTCAAGATGCACCTGATTAATTATGTTGAAAATAATTGCAGGTTTGTGACATAGCCATAATCTAATTGTGGGTGGCCCTGTGAAAGTCGAACGCTTTCTAACTGGTTGAATGAAAAGTCAATGTAATCACCTCTAAATAAACAATGCCATGCTTTCAATCTTAACACCCACAAAATAGAAAGAATATAAAAAAATGAAACTAAAATAAATAAGAGAATATAATGACAATTAGGTGCTGAACATCAGGCTAAATATAGAGAAAGGGCACCATCTTGAAATTAGGTGCCCTGTTCTGACCTTAATGTCTTATTATTAGATGCATGCTGAATGGTAAATACCCTGTAATACAAACCTGGGGTGAAGGAAAGTGCCTCTTTTTGCATGGTTGGCCCCCACTTTTTTGCCTTATCTGATTTTGAACTGGGCTGCTGCTAACCAGGTTCCCCGTTCCAAATCTCCTTTCCAAACACTATATAATGATTGGCACAACTTCAGTTACCTCCGCAAGTCCCTAGTAAATTGTAACCTTTGTACCAAGGGAATCGGTACTTGAGAGGGTCCTCTGGGGCTGCAGCACTGTTTTTGCCACTCCAGGGACTCCTCATCAAGGTTATGCACTCTGCCACTGCAGGCTGTGTCTCTTGCTGCAGAGAAATCCAAAGGGTCGCCATGGCACACAGCTATGTGTGCCACTGTGTGCCATGCCACCCATACACTGCATAGGATATATGTAAGTCACACCTACTTCAGATCTTTATCCCTAAGGCAAGGTGTACTACATCCTATGTGATGGCATATCAGCATGAGCAGATATGCTCCTACAATGTCCAGTCTATTCTGAGATATTGTAAGTGTACAGGGAAGCCATATGGAGTACATGGGCTGGATACTTGTCAAAACGGGTTTCCTGGCTTCATAATGGCTTCACTGATTTCTAAGAGGTTTGGTTGTGTTGGAAATGGCCATTTTTGCAGGGTTATCCCCACTTTTTTCGCTTCTTCCCCCTATTTTTCCTGACCTATTTCTGTTGGCTTTAGGACCCTGGGCACTTTATCACTTCTGACCAGCGCTAAGGTGCATATGCTGCTTGTATAAATTGTTATTATGATTGGTTACCTCTGATTGGCATATTTAATTTACTGGTATGTCCCTAGTAAAGTTCACTGAGTGTGCAAGGGCCTGTAAATCAAATGCTATTAGTGGGTCTGCAGCACTGATTGTGCCACCCACATGAGTAGCCGTGTAAAGGTAACTCAGACCTGCCACTGCAGCGTCTACATACAGTTTTAAAGTTGCCAGGTCAACCTGGCAAGTGCACCCACTTGCCAGGCCCTAATCTTCCCTTTTTTCACATATAAAGCACCCCTTAGGTAGTCCCAAAGTACCCCCATGGTCGGGGTGCAGTATATGTAAAAGGTAGAACATGCGCTGGTGTTTTATATGTCCTGATAGTGAAAGACTGCCAATTTCTTTTTTGACTATTGAGAGGCTATCTGTCCCATAGACTAACATGGGAGTTACTTTGTAGCATCTTACAAGTATAACTTACAAGTATAACTTTCCATTGGGACAAGATAGAGATGTGGAGCTTAGGCTCTCTGAACTCAGAATTTAATAACACATCTTTTTAGGGAGATAGTTTTTAAATTGTGTGTTTCAAAATGGCACTTTTAGAAAGTAGGTATTTTCCTAGTTAAGCATTGTGTGTGCCCCTGCTGGTTTGTGTATTGACTGTCTGGTTTTGGAGTGAAAGGGGCTGGGGATGTGCATTCACTATAGACATCCACAAGAGGGGGTTGAGGTGTGCCCTGCCTTTCCTGGGTGACTCAGAGCTGAGCTGAATCGACCTTGGCTGCATTTAGAGTGGTGGGAGGAGTTTCACTTACACCTGAATAGAAAGTGTCTCCACTGCACAATGCTGACTCCACCTCCTGCAGTAGACAGGACAGAGCTGGTTCGGACTGGGTTCAGAGACGCTTGCCACAAAGAGAACAAAGACAAAATGGGTAATTAGCAGTGGACCTTAACGCTCAAAGAATTAGATCACTTCTGGACTCAAGCGGAAGCTTTGCCAAGGAGAAGAGCTTGAGAGCTGTGAGGAATGTGAGGAAGAGTACTGCCCCTTTGCTGTGTGCTGTGTGGGGTTGGCCTGCAGTTGTTGCTTCTGCCAAGGAAAAGACAAAGACTGTAACTTTGCTGAGAAACCTGCTTGAAGAAGAACTTCAAGGGCTTGTGTGTGCTGGCTTCCTTTTCTGAAGTCTCAGGACACAAAGACCTCACTCCCAGCTCTGTTGAACTCCACTGGTGTTCTGACCTGCCAGGAGTTGCCTGTTCCGGTTTTAAGCCTTTGGAGGTTGTTCCTGCTGTTGGAAGCAACCTAAGAGAAGCAAGAAAAACAATCTCTGACACTGTCAGCAATGCTGCAACCTGCGCTGAGGCCAGGGGCACCGCATGTGAAGTGCATGACGCACTGCCCCTCCTGCACCGCAGCTCCGACACCCTTCAATGCCTGCAGTTATAGGCCTTCCCAATGCCAGCGCTCGCATCAACGCCATCACAGCCAGCACCTGCATCCCGTTATCGTGGAGCCGATAACTGCTGAGGGTGACGCCATGAGTTTCAGACTTTACATCGCCCCACTGGAACCCACACCTCACTGCCAACGCAACCTGTTGCCTGCTCGCAGACACGACGCCTCACCTCCCTCGTGGCAGCCAGGGAGCTGGCCTCAACCTCGGCACTGAAACCTTATCTCCACAATGCCATGCATCATCCACAGACTTCTTTCAAGGTACTGTTGTTTGGGGGTCCGTAGGACTCAGTGGCCGACGTTGCGATGTTGTAATAAGCCCCAGGTGGAGCTATGTGTTTGCTACAAGTTCTATTTTTGGAATAACTGTTCTCAAGTTGTAATTTACTACATGTTGGATTTGTGTCATTGTGGTCTAGTTAGGTTTAGATGAAGATACCTTATTTTTCTAAACTGGTGTGGTGTTCATTTGTGTTGCCTTCACTGTATCACTGTGTGTTTTGAGTACAAATACTTTACAAATTGCCTTTGGGATAAGCCTGTCTGCTTGTGCCAAGCTACCAAGGGGGTGAGCAGGGGTTATCTAAAGTATGTATCCTCCATACCCTGACTTTAAGCAAAGGTCCCTACTTGGACAAAGGTATATACCTCTGCCAATTAGAGACCCGTATTTCTAACAGCTACCAAACACATTTTAGAGGGTCCCCATAATACCTACCAAGTGCTGGTGTGGTCTCTGACTTTCTTTTGCCAGTCTGCCACCACCGGACATGTTTCTGACTTCATGGGGGGAGAGCCGGCGACAAAGCCTGCTCTGGTCATAGGTGCTTCACACCTCCTCAGGACAGGATGGCGTTCCTGGGCAGGAAACTTCAAAGGAGAGGCCACTTTTAAAATACAACCCAGGAACCTCCAGATGGCGGGGGAAGCCAATCCCCCTTTCCTGCTCCACGTTAGGCAGAAAAATTAGATTAGGAGGAATGACCCCACTTACCCTACACCACCACTTGGGCGTGCCGGGCAAGGTGATCCCCTCTCCTGAAATTCCACCATCTTTGGATGCTGGAGAAACAGTCTATCAGGGCTAGGGTAGTGCCCCTTCCCACAGGAAGTGGTCACTAGAGGGTGGAGACACCCTAAAGGTAGGTAACCCATTGGCTACTATCTGTCCCCCTTGTAACACCCCTAAAATTTGTATTTAGGTGGCACCCCAAGACCTTAACATCAGATTCGACGGACAAGAGAAGACCAGGACAAAGATGACCCACTGCACGAGAACTTAAGCCCTGCTGCAGAAGAAAAAGGTGCCAAAACCTGCCTGCTGCCTCAGGGACTCGACAGTTGCTGCCTGTTGTGTCGTCCTGGACCTAAAAGGAGTCCTAGAACCTGGAGCACCTCTAGCATTCAGGAAATCTCTGAGAAGCTCCCTTGGAGGCAAGGTATCACTCCTCTGCACACCTCAGGTACCGATTCTGGGTTTGACTTTAGTCTACTTCCTGCTTCCCGACGACCTTGATGCAGCATCAAATCAAGAAAAGGTACAACAACTCTGGAGGGTCATATCTGTCTCCACAGCAAGTTTGCAGACACCAGGACCTACCGGAGCCATAGTGTACCAATTCCCGGGGTACCGTATCCCAAACGGTAAACACCAAGAACAGCCACACCGTACTCCCATAGCACCAGAAGCAAGCACCCATTGAGGAACATCGAGATACCTGAAACCCACTTCCTGAGTGGCCCAGCTGTCACGAGAGCACTTCTCCAAGTTGCCTATTCCTGACCGCGAGGTCCTTAAGATGCCTGGTAGGCCTGTTCGCGATGCACCCGGCCGCATCAGCTCTGACACGCTGCGGACCCATGGTCCCCAAGCCCTTGCGACCTCCTCCATCAAAAGAGCCCCGTCAGACTGACCTGAAAGTCTTCCTATGCTGTGTACTTTCACGTGGCCCCCTTCAACTTTAAGTACAAGCTTCCAAGACCCTCAGCACTCTTCTCCCGGCCGATCTGGGACCCTCCTGAACTTCTGCTGATGGAACTTTGGACCTGCTCTCAACATCGGCCTGAATGAGAAGATTAACATTGTGAAAGCATTGCCTGATTTTATATGCATTTCTCTGCTTTTTCCCCATTGTTTGCAATGGTATGTAATTGCGCACAAAAGTGAAATATTTTTCCGAACTTTCAAAAATCGGAACTCTGAAAGTACTTACCTTAGAACTATGGGGCATATTAACAAGGGCTTTAGCTCTGCTTTTTTGGCTTTAAAAGCCAAAGAAGCAGAGATAAAAATATCGCCCTATCAACAACAGGGTGCTAACATGCAAAATCGCATGTTTGCACCCTTTTTCACTATGCTTCCCTTTGCATCTCTAATGAGATGCAAAGTGGGCGTTCCAGAGCAAAATAATAGGAGAAATGTCGCTATGTGACATTTCTCCTATTATCAAGCTTCACGCTAACCCTGTTAGAGACAAAAAAAGCAGCGCTAACCACGGTTAACGCTGCTTTTTCACGTCTGCTAATTTTCAGACTTAGCCATGTAATTCAATGGGAGGTGAATCCAATGGGAGGTGGATTACATGGCTAAATCCACCATGGGCTATCAACAATGATATCCCTATCCTTGTAGTTTTATCGCTGCATTGCCAGCGATAACCTCCCAAAATGCCGCTATCGCTGGATTTTTTATCGCCTAGGTGGTTAGCGTTGTTAATGACGCGATAACCAGGCGATATTATCCAGCGATAGCGTGCGTTAAAAAAATTAACGCTAAGCGCCCTTAGCCTTAATTTTCCCTGTTCCTTGTTAATATGCCCCTATGTTCTTGGTCTTAAAAATCACAAAAAATACAACATTATTTTTATAAATTGGTCTGAGAGTGTGTCTCATTTATTGCCTCTGTGAGTACAACAAATGCTTAGCACTAACTTATGATCAGCCTAACTGCTCGCCATCACTACCACAAAAAGATAATCAGAATTATCTGCTTTTACCTCTGTATACCATTTGGGAATTCCCTTGACAGTGTACTTCATTTTAGTACACTATGGTGCAGATTCCGATCCGTTAAAAATAATTTGCGTACGACCCGTATCCATATTTGTTTACGTACGAGTCGTAGAAGCACCGTACAAACGGTCAAGTACGATTCGTCCGTGAAAAATAACTACGAATAGCGTCGGGAAAAGTCTACGAGAGTGCGTCAGAAAGTGTTCACGTCCGAATATCGTCGGGAAAAGTGTACGAGAGTGAGCCGGACATTTTTACGTGCAAATCGGAAAACACAAGTCCGAGCGCGCAAGTACGATCCCGACCGTCCGTCCGAATACACAATCGCACGTAAAAAGGCCCGTACGGAGCCAATGCAGGAGCACACATGTACATGGGTAGACTCATGCCCGTGTACGAGCCGTACAGCCCCCCACCCCCAAAATGTCAGCACCGTACACCACCCTGTCCGCACTGTACCCCAGCCCCGCCACTGTACGCGCCGTACACCCCCATGTACGCGCCGTACCCCCCATGTACGCGCCTAACCCCCCCTGTCTGCACTGTACCCCAGCCCCACACCTGTACATGCCGTACCCCCCCATGTACGCACCGTACACCCCCCCATAGGCGCATCACCCCCATGTACGTGCCGTACCTCCGCATGTACGCGCCGTACCCCAGGGCCGCACGTGTACGCACCGTACCCCCACCGCATGTACGCGCCTTACCCCCATGTACGTGCCGCACCTCCGCATGTACGCGCCGTACCCCAGGGCCGCACCTGTACGCACCGTACCCCCACCGCTTGTATGCGCCCTCCCCCCCATGTACGCGCCCCCCTCCCCCATGTACGCGCCTTCCCCCATGTACGTGCCGTACCTCCACAGGTACGCGCCGTACCCCAGGGCCGCACGTGTACGCACCGAACCCCCATCGCATGAACGCGCCGCACTCCAACACCGTACCCCAGCACCCTCACCCAGCATCGCTTATGTACGGATCGTACCTACGCGAAAATGACTCTTACAGACCAGAACACTGTAAAACAGCACAAGGAGGGTCAATTTGACTCGGACAACACCACAAAACACGTCTACATGACAAAATACATCTCAATGACTGACCTGGCACATCCAAACAGAGGCCCCAAATCACAACCACCACTTATAACACACCCATCAAAATTCAAACACAGCCACACCCAAAAATGGACCAATAAAAAGGCCCCACACACACAACCCATGAGCCTTTGCAACAGACCCACTGCTGCCAGACCCCACTGAGAAACAACTCCACATAGAAACTACTCCACATCACTCATACCTCCACTACACCTTCACTCACACACCTTCACACAACCTCCTCCACAAACATCCCCCTCTTCACATTCACACACACACCGTCACATTCACACCCACACACCCACAACCATCCACACCCACACCCACACCCCACACCATGCCCACAGACAAGAATCCAAAGTTCACAATGGCGGAGCTGGACCTCCTTGTCAACGAAGTAATCAGAGTCGAGCCACAGCTGTTTGGAACATTGGTCAGACAGACCAGCATAGCTGAAAAATCTGCCATGTGGCAGACGATTGTCGACAAGGTGAATGCAGTTGTGCCCGTCCGAAGGACCAGTCATGAATGCCAAGCCAGGTGGTACGATCTGCGCAGGGCGGTCAAGAGGAAAATGAATGAAGAATATGCCCAGACTAACATCACTGGAGGTGGGCCGCCCGCAGACCCGTACACTACCATCCCTGGGAGGAGAAGGTGATGGCCCTGCTACCGCCGGTGGGAGTACACGGAGTCGAAGGAGTCGCAGAGCCTGGTGAGTACACAAACAACTTACGTAACATGGGGGCAATGGGGTCCACACCACATACACACCAAATACACCCAACTTCCCCCAAGCACTCACCGCAAACAACCACACTCAAAAACCACGCTGATGCCACTAACGTCACCATGCACCCTTCACAAATCAAGGCAAGGCCATGTCCAAGCCTACAACAACCACAAACACAAGACTGGATGTCCGGGAGGCTGGGAGTGTGGGCCCCACACAACACATTGTGAAAATGAGACGCAGACACCAATGCCCTCAGCCCATATGGCATAGGTACATAACCATGCACAATGCACAGGGACTGGCAAAGTACTGACAAGGTAGATGACACTTGGCCCTGCTGTATGCAGCACAAGGCCCTCCTGGGACCACTGTACACTCAAACACCAACTCCACAAGCACAGGTATCTAGCACAGGAACTCACACTCACTGTCATGCCAGCATGCACCATGAGGGGACACACACATCACCTGGGAGACCCAATGACAATTCACACTACACACAAAGCACGCCCGGTCACAACTCCCCCCTAACACAAGCACACACACCCGGGGCAGGCAACAGATTTACACACTCCCACAATGGACATGTGACACAACAAGACTGATCCAGAGCCAAATAAGCATCAGAGCAAACAATCTACAGGTCAAACACTCAGGAGAACATCCCAATCTGTCCCCCGCAACATACCCATCCCCAAGTAGACATTGAGAGGAATGCTAGGCACATCCAACTACCTGGAGGAAATGTGTCAACTTGAATATGTATGAAACATAGATGTCGCATGAAACACATTTAACATTGTCTCTCTCTCACACACAGGGCAACGTCGTCGATCTCCCCCCAACACTGGGGGGGAAGAATCACAGTCCCAGGCACCGCGTGAAGACGATCCCACCGGCAGCGACGACTCTCACCACTCCGTGGATGACCCCGACCAACCTGGACCCTCTGGTGCCCAAGCCCCTACTGCACCTGTGTCAGGTACATCTGTGCCAACCACCACCCCCATTCCTGCCACATCCCAGGACACACCCAGGAGCCCTGCTCACACTGAACAACAGAGCCAGTCTGACCAGGAGGGACAAGGTACTCCGGGCACCCAGGAGGAGGCAGGCAACCCTGCAAATGCCCTCCCTCAGGGGTCCCGTAGACCCGATGTGCCCACAAGGGCAGGCCAGGCTCAAGTGGGCAGGGGTGGTGGGAGTGGAGGCAGGCGGAGGCGCGAACCTAACCAGCCAGCTCAGGACCCCGGTACGTCCACATATGCAACATCCTGGACTCATACCGGCGTGACACCAGAGGCATCAACCAGGTCGTGTCAAGACTCTCCGAGATGCAGGGGACCCTCGATGACATTAAGAACCTGCAGGTCGAGCATCATGCCAGTCATCAACAACACCAAGGACGGATGGAGGCAAGACTGGCTGAGCTCCTGGCGGTGCACAGGGACGTCAGCCAATCACTCCGTCAGATCGCCCAAAGCCTGGCAAACCCTCCCTGTGCCACCAGGCGTAGACCAGCACCAGACACAGGGAGGGAGGAGGATGAGGATTCATCTGACGGAGCGTCCCCAGCATCGTCAAGGCCTGCATCTGAGGGTCCCCGGAGGAAGGTGGGTCGTCCACGGAAAAGACCGTGAGAGTCAGCGGACCATCCCCATCTCCCAGGTCACCTGGCCTGCCACCTGGCCCTCTGGCGCAACAGCAGCACCTCATCCAATTACATTCTCTGCCACATGGACTTGCTGGTCACAGTCTGACCAATGATGACCAACACTGTGGTCTGGACTCTGATGACTTCCAATGCCAAGGATACCCTCTCCCCCTGTGAACTTTGGATTCTATTCTCCCGGTACAGCACCCAATTGCATCTACCAAACCACTTACCCCACCGTAAATAAATATTTCACTTTGGACATGAGACGTTCCTGTCATTTTGCATCATTCAACGACATATGTGTGTGGAAATGTCAAACTATGGCTGAGTGTTGAACCAACTCCAGCCATCCATACCCTGGGATCAGAGTCTGGTACAGGACACACATGGGTCACAAGGTATCATTCAATGTAGGCATGGAGCACAACACTCACCTGTGATGGCCTCTGGCTGCTGAGGGGGGGCTTGCTAAACTGTGCGGACAGACCTATTTGGGAGATCATCATCAAGGCGTAGAGGTCATGGCTCATGTGGAGGTTCCCGGGGAGGGAGTCCCAGGTATGTGTGGCCAGGTTGGAGAACAATGTCCTGTATGCTGGAGTATGGTGGATGTGAAGAACGGTGGCCAGGGCAAGGTTGGATGCACGGAGATGGCCCAACGGGATCTAGGATGACAGACGTACAAGGTTGGTTGGGGTCGGGGTTGTGGACTGCCTCCTGAGTGTGGGTGGGGAGTGTGGAGGTCACCCTGCAGCAGACAGTGATCCTTTGCAGCTATCCATGGTGGACGGTGAGGTGGCTGGGGCGCAGGGGGTTGAATCTGAGGTGTGCAGATGCCCCCTGGAAGTGGACCAGTTTCCTGGGAGTTTGGATGTACTTGCTCCGTAGAGGGCAGGGCAGTATTTGACACGGATGTTGTCATGGACCTGGGGGATGGTCTGTCTTTTCTTGGAGTGGATCTATCTGTGGATCATGTGCATAATGCAGAGGGCGTTGCAGCATGAGGTACAGATGCTGTGGACTAGCATGGCATATGTGAGCGAGCCAAACATGATGCACACCATCTTGTGTGTGTGGTACTGGGTGCTTGTGCAGGGCTTTTGCGGGTGGGACACAGGCACTTGACCCAGCTGGAAGGGGACAATCCTCAGATGTTCACCTCAGTCCTGTACAAGACCAGCCTCAGGTGGCTCGTGTGCAGCCATTCATCAATAGATCTCATGCATACTTGAATGATGGAACTGCCAATGTCTGTGTCTTTGTTGAGGGTGAGGAGCACCTGGATGTCAATGGCATACGAGCTGATGATGAGGTGCTGTGCGCATGTGATGGTGGAGAGGGGCGTCCTGGACACTCTGTAGATTGACATGCTGAGAGATGATACCTGTGCCATGTCCCAGACCATACTACATGCTGAAGCCTTGAGTCCCACTCCCATGCCCTTGCTGGGCTACAGAGCCGGTGGGGAGTATTAGGGACGTGACCTGGTTGGTGTGACAGGGCCTGGAAGGCAGGGCTGCGCAGTGTAGGCAGTTGGAGTTGCACACTCAGCATGCAAAGGTGTTGTGTGTGTGCCCAGGGTATGTCTGACAGCAGGCGTTAGATGTGCGGATGGACATAGCTCGGAGTGTGGCTGATACATCAGACTGTAGTGTGATGTGAGTAATGCAAGGACAGGATGGTGGTGCAATGTGCACCTTGCATGTGCTGATGGTCCAGCCTTTGGCACCGCGTGGCGGCAACAGTGGCAGAGACAAGCTGAGGACAGCAAAATGAATGGGTGGAGGGAGGAAGTGAGGAGCATCCTGGAGGCGTGTGTGTTGCGAAATCTGGATACTCTGTTGGCCCTTGCTGCAGGGGCCGCAGCAGCAGGCGGCATCTCCTTGCAAAATGACAGATTTTGCACACATAGACTAGGATGTCAGAAGGACAACTGCAACAGGTGTGTGTGTGTGTAAAGTAAGGAGTGTCCAGTGTCACATGGCACACCCAGAGACAATGCATGCACAATCACCAAAGAAGCATGACACCGGATCAGGAAACTGAAGGCCGACCTGCGCACAAGAGACACACCCTCAGCAGCTGTTGGTGGCCCATTGTGCGGACCAACATGCCAAAAAACATACACGACCATGTACTTCATGCCCAATAGGGAGCCTAACCCATGAGCAACTGCATGCATGTTGCTAAACTACACATGGACTCCTATGCATAATCTTCCACAACTATGCCAGATATGCCGCATGCAAAGTGGCAAGAGACCTGCATTGACAGAGATGAGGCACCTTGGAGTGTGACGAACACCTTTATTACTCAGCCGCACACTAAGGGAAATGCATCAATTGGAACAGCCTCACAGGTCATTTGGCTGACCATGTGTGACCTACACTGGACACCCCCTTCTACACACAGATGTGTAAATCCTACTGAGCTGGCACACAAGTGAAAGGGTTTAGCCTAACACCCCTTGCTGCACACGGAGAGTCTACAATTCCCCATTGAGCCTCATATGGGGATGTCCCACACTATGTCCACCATTAGCATCCCGTATGTTCCTTGGAGCCGTTATACACACATTGATGCCTTCATCAGAATCCACACACCATTACAGATGACTGTCAGGAAGGGTGACCATCAATTCATGGGAGCCATGCAACACGTCATGTGGCCCATGGTGAGTCAACATGTATGCATGTTAACACAACATGCACAGGAGCAGTCCCCACATATCACAAACACGTACCACCCACAAAATGCCTTGCTGCACTCCTTACCCCAAATGACTTTTCACCATGTCTGTGCATGTAACTCTGATCCAGCACGCGTTGCAATACTCATGAGGAATAGCAGGAGGGCAATGATGACATGAGCAGACGACAGCCACAAGAACCTGGGGAGGACAGACACACAACAATTCAGAGAAGAGCTAGTAATCCGCAGACATGTACATGTACTCTACAGGAATGATGTTGTCACCATGCCCTTAACAAATTTAGTGTCCCAGCTAATATGTGTGGAATGACATCATCACTTGAATGACACATCAGAACACACCTCCAAGTCACTTAGCACACAGTCAGCTCGACACACACATTGCAACACATGCCACACAAGGCTCAAAGCGTGCACACTCAGACACAGGGACTCACCATCATGAGAAGAAGTTGCGGATAAGCTGACTCCGGATGTCCTCCTCCTCATCCTCACCTGCCCCATGCCCGAGCCCTTCATCCTCCACGGGTGGATGATCCTGCTCATCCGGATCAAGGATGATTGGTACGGCCTTCTCCACTGCCATGTTGTGCAGCATGCAGCACACAATGAAGATTTTGCAGACCTTCACCGGGGCATATGGAAGGGCGCCGCCAGTCTTGTGGAGGCACCGGAATCTGCTCTTCAGGAGTCCAAACGTCCTCTCAATCACGCGCCTCGTCTGCCCATGGGTGTCGTTGTATCGGTGTTCTGCGGCTGTTCTGGGGTTGCGGAGAGGCGTCATCAGCCATGGCATGTTGGGATAGCCAGAGTCCCCTACATGGAAACATCATGTGAAGAAGTGGGTCAGGAGATGCCGTAAGATACAAAGATAGCTCTGAACACAGGACTAACAGAGTATACCCACCAACAAGACATGCTCGTTCCGCGTGCAGCTGCAGCATCATTTCTGGCACCCTGCTACGCCTCATGATGTATGCATCGTGTGCGGACCCTGGAAAACGTGCACAGACATGGGAAATCAGCATGTTAGCAAGACACACCACAAGGGCATTAATGGAGTGGTAATGTTTACGGTTACGGAAGGCTACCTCCTGTGCCTGTGGTGGTACCAAAGCCACATGTGTCCCATCAATGGCCCCAATTACATGAGGCATCCCTCCCAGGGCATAGAACTCACCCTTGACACCTGTCAACTGCTCACGAGTGGGAAAATGGATGAATTCATCCAGGTGCAACAACATGGCTTCTATAACATCATGCAGGACACGGCTGAACATAGTCTGGGACATGCCACCGAAATCAGCTATGGTCAATTGAAACGTGCCGGTGGCAAAAAAAAGTAGGGCTGCCATCACCTTCACCTTGGGGGTCAGAGCTGTAGGATACCTGTGTTGTGGTTGGAGGTGTGGTGCAAGCCGGCGGGTCAAGTCCTCTGTCAACTCTTGTGAGAATCGGTATCTGCGTATGCAGTCATGTTCACGCATGGCATCCAGGTCTGGCATTCGTCTGGGGAGAGGCGGTGCCCTGCAGAGATTTGGAAGGAATAACGAAGAGTGAGTACATTACCACACCAATGTCACTGAGGTGAGCACATGTTCACAGGCTAATACACATCTGCTTAATACAGAGTCTGTGCTGTGCAATACATCCAGGACACGTGGGCCAGCAAGGTGATACTCCTATGAAGAGCCAGCCACAATAGTTGCATGGCAATGTTGACGTGACATGCCATGAAATAGCTGTTGGCCAGTGTAAGTGACAAGCCAGACACATTACATGAGTGAAAGACATCCACATATCAGCATTAGAAGAATGTCATCTCATACAGACAGCTGGCGGGAGTCTAGACGCACAGGTCACATGTTATCTGGAAATGGACAGATGACACACATTTCCATTAAGGGGACCATGTCAAAAACTGATGTCACAGACATTGAGACAACGCAGAAATTGCCTCATGTCATGAAGTCATCTTCGAACCATCATGACACATGTAACTTGTGAGTCCACATGTGGCATGGTGTGCGTATATGTGTGTCATGCACAAATGCACACATACACAAGTTGGATGCTGCAACAGCAGATGGAGTTGACGGAACACCAACGGAAAGCTCATAGGAACACATGACACACACATGACATAGTCACATCGTGGCACACTGGGAGTCACATGTGAGGTGTAATTATCCGTGTACCTGCCATCAGGGGACAGTTGCGGTTGTTGCTGACTGTGCCATACCAGTGATGCAGTGCTTGACACGTGTGTCGCACATGCACACATGTGCAAAGTGTGAAGGGGAAGTGTGCCACGTAGTGCCCCATCACACCTGACATGTGTAAACAGCTCATCACACATCTATTGTGCCACAACATGAGGGACATGTGCCACATCACTGCCTGACACACCTAGGCCCTGCACATGAAGGACTGCACTGACAATGACTTGATGTACAGCCTTGTGCGAGTCTGACACCTCCATTCCTTTCGTGTGCGCCTCCTATCACCAGTGTAAGCAGTGAAACGCAGTACACACGCTCTGAGGGCGTGTGTAGGGCCCGTACTCATGCGTGTACGGGCCGTACATGCGTGAGTACGTCCCTATCACTATCGTTGGGGGTACCGTAGGCCCTAGTGATACGGCACGTACTCACGTGTGTACGGCCCGTACACGCGTGAGTATGTCCCTATCACTATCGTTGGGGGTACCGTAGGCCCTAGTGATAGGCACGTACTCATGCGTGTACGGGCCGTACACGCGTGAGTACGTGCCGTATCACTATGCCCTACGGTACCCCCAACGATAGTGATAGGCACGTACTCACGCGTGTACGGGCCGTACACGCGTGAGTACGTGCTGTATCACTATGCCCTACGGTACCCCCAACGATAGTGATAGGCACGTACTCACGCGTGTACGGGCCGTACACGCGTGAGTACGTGCCGTATCACTATGCCCTACGGTACCCCCAACGATAGTGATAGGCATGTACTCACGCGTGTTCGGGCCGTACACGCGTGAGTACGTGCCGTATCACTATCGTTGGGGGTACCGTAGGCCCTAGTGATACGGGCCGTACACGCGTGAGTACGTGCCGTATCACTAGGGCCTATGGTACCCCCAACGATAGTGATAGGCACGTATTCACGCGTGTACGGGCCGTACACGCATGAGTATGTGCCTGTAGTGATGGTGCCCTAGGGGTACGTGTGAAAAGCACCGTACCTGTGTGGGGATTTAAGATTTACAATGGGGACACATGAGGGACAAGTATTAGGGCCTAAATGCATGCTGGTTGTCATGGATACCGAGTTCAACATTTTACACCATGTGATCTGGAAAAATCAGTTGGCCACATTTAACAATGTTGCAAAGTGGTTGTTGACTTGACATGATGCTGCAAAATCGAAAGATGCAAAGGCTGTCACTGGTGTATGTTTAAAGGGATTGGAGAAAACGTAGGATGCAAATGAGTCTGACCAATCACTCTGTACTCCTGTATATGAAATAGGGCAGCAAGGCAGATATAAGGCAGGCAGAACCCATGAGAGGGCACTTGCCTGCACAACATGTCAGTCGATACCACTGCTGCTGTATTGTCTCCCTCTGGCACCATGTCAAGGACTGTGGAGAGGGCCCAGCCTTTCACCCAGGAGGAGAACGAGGCCCTTCTGGATGTGATCCTCCCACAGTACCCCATGCTGTATGGTCGACCAGGGGAGCAGGTGAATGCTGACTCCAGTACCTTTGCCTGTGCACCTTTATTGTGTCTGTCACTTCTGGCATTGTGGCCAGGTGTGACAGACATGCAATGTTGGGTGGAGTGGGTCCCAGGGGGGGGATGGCTTATGTCTCTCATGCAGGGCTTGATGTAGTTCATGTGTGCACCCCTCACTTGCATTGTGCTTACTGTGACAATCACTGCATAGTGCATGGCACATTCCGCCAGTCAAATCCTCTTGGGCATTCTTGTTCTATTGTCCTGTGGTGATTCAGTGGTCACCCCGGTGTGACAGGTGACTGCAACCACAGATGTGTGTGAGAGTTGAGTGGAGCTGTGGTGAGAGTGGTGAGGGTGTCCAAATGATGTGTACACCCCCTGAACATTGATGTGTGTGAATGTTTCTTGTCATGTGGATGAGTGTCTATGTGGAGTGTTGCACCACAGCTGCATGGAGGAGGCAACTGCTCAATCCATCTGATGTGTGAAGTAAGCCGTGCTGTGTGTCTGACTTGCTGAGCTAGCCCCACACCTGTGACCCCCGCTCCCTGGCAAGTGGCACATGTGCAGTGTGAGGTTTGCATCCGCTGTTGCCAATGGCAGGTGATTGATGTGTGCCTGTGTGTGTCTGTGTACTCTGCTGATGTTTTGTCAGTGGCCTGGCGCATGTGACTGCTTTGCGTTGCTGTCCATCAGCCTTGTGTTGCTTGGGATGCACAGTGTGTGCCATGATCAGGGATTGGTTCGCACCCCTCATGCCACCTGTGTACTTACTATGCCATGCCATGTAGTGCATTGCTGCGTCCTCAGTGGAAAAAGTCCCTATGACTAAGGTGCTATTACTTGCCAGCATACTATGCCCTGTTCTACAAATCTAAGATGTTCAACTGTGTGTCTCTGTGACATGGTGCAGGTGTAGTGATGTTGTCCCACTTTGTCATCCCCACAGGTATCCCCCTACCACAAGGGGAAGATCTGGAAGGACGCCGTCAAGGCCGTGCAATCGGCGGAGGGTCGCAGTCGGCGCCTGCCACAAGTGAGGAAGAGATGGCAGGACATCCGGTGCTAGACCCGGAGGATCGCCCGGGTCATGCTGAAGGAGGAGGCTCCTCGCAAGCATGGCGGGCGCCGGCGCCTGACCCACCAGATGCGGCGTGTCCTGGCGATGGTCTTCCCTGACCTGGATAGGCGGATACAGGAGTTACAGCAGCAGGAAGGGGGTAGGTACATGTGTGTTTGTTGTGTGTCGCCAGCTTTTGTTGCTGCTCAGTCGCCTGGAGACACTGCCAGGGTATATATGTGCAGTGCATATCCTGTTCCCCCACAGTCAACCTGTGCTGTTCTTCCTCCCTTCCCCTCCTTGACATGTGTTACCTGGTCTGTGTGTGATCACTATTGCACATGGTCATCTAGGCTGCCAGTTTATCAAGGTGCACACTGCTTTCAGCATCATGTGTGGGGGTGGTCTGCCTGTGCCCTGTCCTGTACAGTCATTAGGGGGTGCATATTTGTTGCCACTGATGCTGAGTACCAACATAGGAGTGTGAGATTTCAAATGAACAGACTTGCTGCATGCATTAACAATGTTGTGGCCTCAGACATGATATGCATGAGTGGGATATATGCATAGTGCCGGGACGGTTGCTCCTGTAATAGTCAGCTCATTCCAGGACCATGGAGCAGTGTGCACACTACAGTCCCCTGTCACAGCCTGCCCTCCTACTCATGTGTGTCATCCAACACTGTGCACATTCACTGTGGGTTCATAATGGCTCTGCCTCTGTGGCATTGTTCCCTGGCCTAGGTAGTAGTTTTCACATGTGTGATACATTTGCCCACTGGACAGGGATACAGCAGTTTGCTTGTGCATACTCATACTGGGCAGTGCCTGTGTGGCTATTCACAACAATCTGTTGATGTTTGTTTGTGACCAATATTTTTTGCCAGCCCTATAAGGTGATGTTGTGTTAATGAAGCTAGTTTTCAAGCACAGTTATTGTAACCCTGAATAAGAGCTCTCACTTCTTGATTGGTATCAGTCACATTGACTCAGGTATGGGTGGGTGTGCGCGGGAGGGGCGTACATGTTCAACCCTGATGTTTCATTGCCAGTTCTGACTTGTGTGTGATGATTCGCAGTACAGAAAGTCATCGTGCAGTGCCCCCGTGATGTTGGCCAGTGCTTGCTGTTGGTGCTTCATTGCCTGTGTCAGTTCTTGGCAATCATGTATCCTGAATAGTTAACACCAGTGGTATTTATTTTAGGTAAAGGCGCCACAGAGAATATTCACATATATAGTTGACCAGAACTCAGTAATCGACGGTGCTAAAAGGTGAGAAGAACCACCCAACTTCTCAGAATCATGGGCCTTGACCCTGTACAATGTAATAGCAATCCTTAGCACACGTTATAATTTTCAATGTCCATACATATAGCGTGGCTCCACATAAGCTTCAAACAAATAGACAAGAAAATGAATTTGTCTTTCTTCTTCTTGGTTGTTCTTTTATTAATTGCAAGTCTTCTCAATTATTCAAAACAGCCACAAGCCAACACGTGTTTCGTCGCTACTGGGGAGTGACGTCCCGCGACTTTTTCAAGGCTATTTCCTGCTTGATTGTAGCATTTAGTAGGCGGTGATAATTCCAAACGGCCAATGATTTCTGGTGTGGCGGCGTCACACGTGACCTCAAGAATCTGTAGTCCTGTTCTTGTATTTGCAGTTTACCTTTCTGTACTTATTCGACTGGTACGGTAGCCTTACGTGACGCCTGTCCAAAATCAGTGCCGAGTGCGCTCATGTATCCTGCTTGGACATTTTTGGCACTTGTGTGTGGTTCAGATGCTACACAGTTGTGACTTTGTGTGCTGACATCTGTGGGTACATTCTGGCTTGCCATGAGGGGGAACCCACAGTACAGCTAGGCTTTTTTGCTAAACAATTGCAGGCCCATTAGCTTATGCATTGTCCTGGGTGTGGAAATGTGTGCCACTCCAGATGACAGTCAGTAGGTCATATGTGTAGCCAACTGTGTGATCAGGTGACGGATAGCCATGTGACAAATTACATTATTCAAGTTGTTACTCTGGGAAAATGTCCATTGGCACTCACTACACCTGTCAACATGTCTCAATGTTTCATATGCTTGACCTATGTTGTTTGGTTGTGAAGGACAATGATGTACCTGCATGACAGATGTCTCCCAGGGAAGTGCACAAGTCACCACCTTTACACTTTCCAGGGACACGCTGGCACATTTTAAAGTAATGCACAGTTTGGACAACACTTGTTTGGAGTTCATACATATACATGTTCCCACAGTGTGCTAGCATTTGGGTTAGTCCTTGGTTGTTGCTGATACCAAATTACGAGTGTCAAGTCATCCAGCCACCCTGGTGCCATGTATATGTACTTACTGCTATGCCATTTCTGCCTCACAGTGGCTGATTTGAATGAGTCTGGCAGCTCAGACAATGACTGTGTACATGTAGTTTGGTGTGCACCTCCTTGTGTGACTTCTGCTATACAGACACATGTGTGTTGTGTTCATAGAGTGCCACATTCACACATTCTAGACATGTCCATTTTGTAAAGGGTTGTGATTCTCCAGGAGTCACAATGTATTTCTTTGGGGTGTCAAAAGTACTCACAGGTCTATGAGTGTGGGGACACCTTCTGCATTGGCATGTGGTATTTGGCCTTGGGTGCGACAATACTGTTTGGTTCACAGTGAACAAGAGGTGGCATGCCTTCATAGTCTTGCTGTGCTCAACTGATCCCAGACACTAGCTTCTCATGATCTTGTGAATTCAAGTTATTTGCTGTTGTGTCCTAATTTTCATTGTTTGCAAGTGGCATGGTGCGTCAACCAACTGGGGAGTGCAGGGCTTACATATGTGGGGAGTATCCTAGATGTTACTCCTGATGCCTTTCCTGATATGCACTGTTGCCTATTTTGTTTGGACTCATGTGTCAGATGTATACAGGTGACTGATTTTTTCCTGTCTCTTCACCTTGCCCACAGCATCATCGGAGAACACCGAGGGAGACACCGGCACGGACGTGGAGGAGGGATCGAGCAGTGGTGCCACCACTGCTTTAGAGTCGGTGGAATCTAGTGGCACGGAGGGCGAGGGGAGTGAGGCGGAGGACCTGCCCAGTACCAACACAGACTACGAGGCAGACGGGTCCGAGGCTGAGCTCCCAGAGGGGGCGGAGGCTGCTCCCAGAGCTGAAAGCAGCAGTACATCTCTCGCCGCCCCCTCCATTCCCATCACCGCCCTCCCACTTGCTCGGGTCCCTTCTGTCCGTGCTAGGCCACACCGTGTCTCCTTCGTGCCAGGCACCGCACCCCCGCCCCTGTCCCCCCTGCTGCCCTCACTGCAGAGTCTATGGACATTCAGCGGCAGTTGCAAGTTGTGCAGACATCGATCCTGACGGTCCTCCATGGCCACACCAGACTGCTGACCCAGATGGTGTCGTACATGGAGGGCATGTCATCAACGATATCTGACCAACGGATGTTGCTGAGGTCCCTGGACTCGTCACTGACGGCAGTAGCGAGTCACCTGCAGCGCTGCCTCCCCCCCTACCCCTGGCCCATCCACAAGTCCAACACCCATGCCTGTCCCAAGCACACCCAGACATCCACACACACGCACCCCACCAGACACAAGCAGCACACCACCACGTAAGGGCAAGCGCACACCTCCTGACACGCACACTCAGGGGGTAGCAGGCACACCCACTGGGTTTGGGGCACACAGGCAGGCATGCAGCCACAGTCCTCATCCACATGACTCACTCCCCAGTCCCTCCGATGTCACTCCCCTTGGCTCCCCTGCCCCAGATTCGGAAAAGGAGGCGTACTTTGCTGGGCTTGGCCTCAGCCCCACTAGTTCACCTGGACGCAAACGGTCACGGCACTCCACAGGTAGGGGAGTTAAGTCCCCCAGCCCGTCCACCACCTCCCCCAGTAGTGCTGCAACCCATCCCTACGACCCCCCCCCCTCCTTGGGGCCTGTTGTTTATCCGGGTGCAGGGGAGATGCTTGAAGAACTGGCAGAAGTGTGCAGCGCTGAGTTCGCCTCCACCTTCGGCGCTGCCCCACCCCCTGTGGTGGAGTCGTCCATCTCTGCACCCACAACACCTACCCTTCCCCCTCCTGTCCCTGCGGTGCCTGGTCCTTCCCCACATGATGCCCCCCGCCCAGTCGACGAAACACTCTTGTGATGTGCAGGCAAGCTAGGGGAGACGCATGGCCATGTGTGTCCCCCCCCAAGGACTGCTGATATGGACTGGCCATTGGCCTTTGTGAATAGTCTCGTTTACACATTATTATTTTCATGCTAAATAAAGCATTTTCTTTTTCTTTGGAAAAGTCTTGCATTTCAGGTATTGATGTTGATGCTGATGCTACAGGAGTTGGGGTTGTGGGCATGTGTTATGTTTCAGGGAAATGTTGTGGTCTGCTGCTCATGGGGTGGAACCTGGTATCTGCGTGCCATCACGCGATCTCTGCAAAGATTCTTTGTCGTGTATGCTCTTTGTGTTTGGAGACATTGTCCCAAGGGGTGTTCCTTCCTCTGTGGCACCTGACATCTCCCCTGCAGAGAGTTGCACAATTGTTGTGTTGCCCTGTGTCTACATGTCCTTTGTTGGTGATGGATCCCTTCAACTCTGGGCATGCCTGCTCAGCAATGTGTCCGGCTGCATCGTCTGTGCCATCCTTGGTACTCACTGTACTTGTGTATAGAGTATTTTGCCATGCCTTCATGGATAAATGGTCCCTTTTCCGCACAATGCATGTGTGTAATCCCAGCCTAGTACACATATGGTATTTGTTCTGCTGGGTATTTGAACACCTGACACACAATTGTGGGCATTGTATCTGTGGGAACTCCACCCTATTCCTTCCATGACAGACAACATCTTGGTGGCTAGCCCAGCACCTGAACATTCCTATCAGTCCTGGGATGTGTGTTACAGTGTGTGTTCTCTTTGGCTCTCTTAGTTTGTTAGGCAGTGACATGACTATACAGTCTTGTGGCATGCTCTCAGTGTGTGTATTGTGCTGCATCTGCCAGGGGTGGGTATGCATGTGTTATTTGTCCTCACACCCACATGTGGTGTGTCATTTAGTGGGGGTAAGACCTCCTTCCTCCTCCTGGGAGTGGGACAATGCTGTCAGTGATGTGTTGTTATGGCACTATCCTCATTGTCCTAAGTTAGGGATACGTACATTCACCCATGGAGCTGTGGTCATCTGATAATGATGTACACCCCCCCCCATGTCTCTGTCCACTGCTGGGAGTACTCTGCACCCACCCCTCATATGCCTGGGCACTGCTGGGAGTGATGGGCACATGCCCCTCATATGTTTGGGCACTGCTGGGAGTGATAGGCACACACCCCTCATATGTCTGGGCACTGCTGGGAGTGATAGGCACCCACCCCTCATATGTATGGGCACTGCTGGGGGTCCTCTGCACCCACCCCTCATATGTCTGGGCACTGCTGGGAGTGATAGGCACCCACTCCTCATATGTCTGGGCACTGCTGGGAGTGATAGGCACCCACCCCTCATATGTCTGGGCACTGCTGGGAGTCCTCTGCACCCACCCCTCATATGTCTGGGCACTGCTGGGGGTCCTCTGCACCCACCCCTCATATGTCTGGGCACTGCTGGGAGTGATAGGCACCCACCCCTCATATGTCTGGGCACTGCTGGGAGTGATAGGCACCCACCCCTCATATGTCTGGGCACTGCTGGGAGTGATAGGCACCCACCCCTCATATGTCTGGGCACTGCTGGGGGTCCTCTGCACCCACCCCTCATATGTCTGGGGACTGCTGGGGGTCCTCTGACCCACCCCTCATATGTCTGAGAACTGCTGGGAGTGATAGGCACCCACCCCTCATATGTCTTGGCACTGCTGGGAGTGATAGGCACCCACCCCTCATATGTCTGGGCACTGCTGGGGGTCCTCTGCACCCACCCCTCATATGTCTGGGCACTGCTGGGAGTGATAGGCACCCACCCCTCATATGTCTGGGCACTGCTGGGAGTTATAGGCACCCACCCCTCATATGTCTGGGCACTGCTGGGAGTCCTCTGCACCCACCCCTCATATGTCTGGGCACTGCTGGGGGTCCTCTGCACCCACCCCTCATATGTCTGGGCACTGCTGGGAGTGATAGGCACCCACCCCTCATATGTCTGGGCACTGCTGGGAGTGATAGGCACCCACCCCTCATATGTCTGGGCACTGCTGGGGGTCCTCTGCACCCACCCACCCACCTGCGCCCTTGTTGTGGTACACTGCTGTCCTGGCCATACACCACCCCTAATTTACAGCTGATGTGCTGCACCAAGCCGTTCACCTACATCCGTGGCGTGTGTACACCTTGTATCCATTATGTATTTGGGCTGTAGGGGTACGCGTGTACGGACCGTACCGACGCCCCCAGAGCGTGGGTACGGTCCGTACAAGCGTACCCCTACATCACCACTGCAATGGTGGTAAGGCCCGTGACCATGCTCTGGGGGCGTGGGTACGGGCCGTACCACCATTGTAGTGGTGATGTTGGGGTACGTGTGTACGGCCCGTACCCCCGCTCTGGGGGCGTGGGTACGGTCCGTACACACATACCCCTACATCACCACTGCAATGGTGGTACGGCCCGTACCCATGCTCTGGGGGCGTGGGTACAGGCCATACCACCATTGTGGCGGTGACGTAGGGGTACACGTGGTACGGCCCGTACCCACGCTCTGGGGGCGTGGGTATGGTCCGTACACACGTACCCCTACATCACCACTGCAATGGTGGTACGGCCCGTACCCATGCTCTGGGGGCGTGGGTACGGGCTGTACCACCATTGTGGCGGTGGTGTAGGGGTACGCTCTGGGGGCGGTCCATACACGCGTACCCCTACATCACCACTGCAGAGCGTGGGTACGGGCCGTACCAACATTGTGGCGGTGACGTAGGGGTATGCGTGGTACGGCCCGTACCCATGCTCTGGGGGCGTGGGTACGGGCCGTACCACCATTGTGGCGGTGACGTAGGGGTACGCGTGGTACGACCCATACCCATGCTCTGGGGGCGTGGGTACGGGCCGTACCACCATTATGGCGGTGACGTAGGGGTACGCGTGGTACGGCCCGTACCCACGCTATAGGGGGGCGTGGGTACATCCCGTACCACCATTGTGGTGGTGACGGGTACGCGTCCACGTCCACTTCCGTTGTGGCGGGACGTGGGACTGATGGACACGCCCCCCGAAGTGACCAGAACATGGAGGTAATTAATGTGCAGGATGTATTAGTAATTTGTGGTGTGTGGGTTATGTTTCCTGCCCCTTGCACACCCCCCCGCGTCGGTTTCTGAACACGAGGTGGTAGGCTATGAGGGCCGGGATGACGCGTAGGTTGGGGTCCAACGCTGTCCGTCGCATACCGGTGCTCCTTCTTCGCGTCGTCCTCAATTTCCCAGCAGTTTTTGGCTCCCGTAAAAAATGCTGCGTGCGGAGTGACGTTGGCACGAATCGTACTTGCTGGTCTGTAGAACGCTGCCTGACTCCGTCCAGACGTCGCGTATGCGCCGTCCAGAATCAGATTTGTATGTATCTTTTTGCCGGTCGGTGTTTTTTACGACTCGTACGGAAATGGTATTTCTGTGCGAATCGTACTTGCGAGTTTGTAAGGTGTTTTTCCCGGGTACGAGTCGGACGGAAAAAACGCTCCGTACGACCATTCGTACCCGGGTTTTACCGGATCGGAATCGGCACCAAAATAGAGAGCCAGTTTCCTGCAACCTTCTTAACATCCAAACCAGCAAGATCCGTTGCTCCTCCAAGGCTCTCTTAGCCTCGCCTTTTCTCTCCTCTGCACCATGCTGAACCAGCTGTGGCCTCAGGTCCCACTCAGCCTCTCTGTCCTCGAGGTCCTCAGGGGACTGGGTTTGGAAGGAGGCAGTACTTACAGTTACGCATCCAATAAAGAAGTCTCTCTCTGGGGATGCCCCCTCTCCTCTGGAGACTTTACCCACTCATTTCTCTACTCCTCTCCCTCCTTCTGAATTCCACTACCCTTTAGGGCCCTGATTCTGAGGCCAGCTACAGTCAGGATTCTCCCTTTTCAAGAGTGCTGAAGTAGTCCTCTTCAAACTCTTCTTGTGCTGCAGATTTCATTCTGCTCATGTCCTCCCAGACTCTAAGGGTGAACTAGTACTCAAACTTGAACATAAATGGGTGTGTGAACAGTTTTATTGGTCTGTGAGTGAGTGTGGCAGTCACTGTGCGGCTATATGAGTGGTAGGCACATAACTGTTTTTGTGAGAGTGTAACTGGGTCTGTAAGTGCCTCCCTGACTGTGTCAGTGCATGCAAGGTGCATACTATTAAATTACATACTATTAGCAAATAGCAACCTCTAATTTCTAACGCATTCATTCATATTTGCATAATAAAATTAATATACATTTAGAATAGCAATTTCTCTTCCTCCTTTCCTGCTCACTGTATTTTCAGTTAATATTCTCATCTAAGCAGCCTTCTATTTTCCATTCTAGTATACTGTCCAGAAGCTCTCTATATTGTTTCTAAATATACCTTTATCTACTGCAACCTAATTACCATACCTGTAAAAGCTCTTTGCTGTTCTCTCAGTTTTACGTCTATGTCTGGTTGTATCTGTTTTCATTTGAAATGTCCAGTCAGAATTCTTGCAAACCAACTCCTCCCCAGTAAAAAAAGCAGGTAAAATGGCTACCCCTCACCATAAGGGCTTACTTATGCCGCTCTAGTTAACAAATCAAAGGCGTACTTTCATCTTTCTTTTCTGTTCTACCACTAAATGGTCAGTATTTCTTAAACCCTTTCCACATTTCCTGTGAAAAAGGAAAAATCCCCCCCCCCACTATCTCCACCAGTCTGCAAAGGCGCCTCCTGGTGCACTCTTGGTTGGGGAATGAGTTCCCCTTCGCTGCAGCGGGTCCCTAGGGGCCAACTAGCCTACCTGTTACCTCCAGTAAGCCCTACACAGTGGGATTGATGAGAGGTGTATGCAGGCCACGCCCCCTTTCTCCACCACTCTGCAGTCATGCTCTTGGTTGGGGGATGAAGTCCCCTTGCCTCTTGAGGGTCCCTCGGGACCAATTAGCCCTCCTGCTACCTCTAGTAAGCCCCACACAGCTGGATTGCTGAGAGGTGATCAGAAGCCATGCCCCCTTTCTCCACCACTCTGCAAACACGCCTCCTGGTGCACTGCTGCTTTGGGGATGAACTCCATTTTAGTCTTGATGCCCTCAGGATGCAAAGGGACCTCATTGCCTCACCAGCAGTGCGCTGACAGGTGCGTTTGCAGAGTGGTGGAAAAAGGGGTGGCCTAAAACCACCTTCCAGCAATCCCATTGTGTGGGGTTTACCGGAGGTAAGAGAAATTCAACCCTCCAGAAAAAAGGGAAGGAGGTGTCACCTGTCGTCTAAATAATAAAGGGGCGAATATACGTCCCCAAATAATAGTCAACACAGCTAGAATGAGATCGGGGGAGGATACAAAATTGGACCCACTAGATCAGCAGAACGGATATAATAAATACAAAATTTATTTGAAAATATAATAAATTTCAACAAAACATTTCTTTTATACATCAAAAAAAAATGTGATATGTCATTTTTTAATAAATATATAGTATACTAGAGCAAGTCAACACAAAAAGACTTAAATACAACTAACATAAATGAATAATACATGAAATAGACAATTTTATCACAACAAATAAGATAGTAGAATGCTCAATCTGTCTTAACCCCACAAAGAGAGCTCTGAGCACTAAAATATACAGATCCAACCACATATATATTTACATCAATCACACCAATCATGCACTCCACATTCTCACATTCAATAAATGAAACAATTCATATCAACAAAAATATGTATAAAAAACCAAGACAGAAAATCCAGAAAAAATGTATAAGGCTATAATACATATAACAAGTATTACAATGGTGTGTAGCCCACTGGTTCCAGTCTTGAACGGTTTACCGGAGGTAACAGGTGGGCTAGTTGGCCACCAAGGACCCTCAGGAGCGAAGGGGACTTCATCCCCCTACCAAGAGTGCGCCAGGAGGTGCATTTGCAGAGTAGTGAAGAAAGGGGGCGGAGCCTCTGGTGAGTAGCCGGCTTCTAATTTGTTTTGTATTTTAGGAAGGGAGGCTGTGTGGCCCTATAGAAAATATACAGGATCTGCGCGTTTAGACAACATACACTGTAGGATTGGTGTCAGACGAACTCTGATCACCCCCACCGGGTATGTTGGCCCTTTTGTACCAACTAGCTCACAGTGCCATTAGAATCTCCTCTTACCAAGGAGAGAATAGTTCTTGGCAACCATCGAACATGACAACCCTGATCCCTCAGGACCGTGGAAACAATATACTACCTTCAGCTCAGTCACGCGTGCTTACTTAGTCTGTCTCAGAGAGATACACCGAATAAAACAAACTGGGCGTTTTCAATAATCATTTATTGAACAGTTGTTATTCTGGTGTAGAATAGATGTGCTGCAACTAACATTAGACAGTATAAGATATAAATGATTAACAGTACTATAAAGGTAAAAGGATGGTATAGTTCTACCATCTTACTTAATGGTCTCAGACAAGCAGAGCGCCGGTGGCGCAAAAATTACGCACCTGAAGCCAGGATGGAGTTTGTTTCCTAACTTAAAGGATACAAATCCTCTATTGTCTCAGCTAAAACCATGCACTTCTCCAATAAAATCATGGAGTCAGCCAATAAATCGAAAAGTATCTTTTCGATTGTGGAGGAATTATCCCACCCAGATAGAGTCTCCATTAAACCCCTTCCAGGAGCTCTGCAATTCCCTAAACCTTTTTTTTATCGAAAAGATTGTAAAAATTAAAAACAGTATTTTCACGCCGTCCGTACCGGATTCCCCTGTGTTCACCGACACCCCCCATGCTGATCCCCTTCATCCCCAGTCTCTTACTCAGATCCCCCTCATCACGGAGGCGGAGTTCTTCGTCCTCCTTAGTAAAGTTACCTCTGGATCCCCTACTGACTGCTGCCCCCCTAAGATCTTATGCAAGGCCTTCACCGCCTGTCATACTCCTCCCTTGTCACTGCTCAATAACTCCCTCATCTTCGGCCAAGTCCCTAGTATCTTTAAGATAGCTGAGGTAGTGCCTATTTTTAAAAAAACGACAGCGGACCCTAAGATCATGAGCAATTTCCGTCCCATCTCCCTCCTCCCTTACCTTGGAAAAGTGCTGGAGACCCATGTCACTAATATCTTGAGCTCGTTTATTGAGCAGTCTCATTTCCTTGATCCCCAACAGGCCGGGTTCAGGTCCGCCCATTCTACGGAGATGGTCATTCTCTCCGTTATGGAAGAACTGCGTAGGGGAGCCGACTCTAACACCAGTCAGGCTCTGGTGCTTCTGGATTTGTCGGCCGCCTTTGACACGGTCGACCACACCATCTTGGTTGACCGTGTTAGGCAGGCTGGGCTAGGAGGCACCACCCTTGACTGGATCCGCTCGTTTCTCACCAATCGTAAACAAGCGGTCCGGTTATCTCGGTTCTCCGCGGACAGGGTGGGGCTGAGCTGCGGTGTGCCTCAGGGATCTTCATTGTCCCCTCTCCTATTTAACCTTTATCTTACCCCCCTGATCAGTTCTCTCCGGGATAAAAATGTCTCCGCCTTCAACTATGCGGATGACATTCAGCTGGTCTTCAACATCGACTCCTCGGATCAGTCAGTTTCTAATTTCCAAACCATCCTCAGCCATGTCAGTAATTGGATGGGGGCAAACCATCTGAAGCTTAACCCCGACAAGACCGAATTGGTTCTTGTAGGGGGCCCATCTAACCCCTGGAATTCTAACTTTTGGCCCTCCAGCTTGGGTCACCCTCCCTGTCCCTCCGTCTCAGTAAAAAGTCTGGGAGTAATCATTACCAAAGATCTTTCAATGAAGCCCCAGATAAATGCCACTGTTTCTTCTTGCTTTTTCCAACTTCGTAAACTCCGGAAAATCTCGCGCTTCCTTACCACTGAAGCTCTCACTGTAGCCCTCTTGGCGTTAGTCATTTCCAGAATCGACTACGCCAATTCTTTGTATGCTGGCATTCCTGGCTACCAACTTAAACGTCTACAACTTGTTCAGAATCAGGCGGTACGTCTCATTTTCCATCAACCGAGACACCATCACATCCGTCCTCTGCTTAAACTTTTGCACTAGCTCCCCGTCTCTGAACGCTGCACCTTTAAGCTAGGATGCCTCATCTTTAAATCCCTTGCCGGTCTCGGTCCTGTATTCATCTCTGCTCTCATTCATCCATACGTCCCTTCTCGCAATCTACGCTCGGCTCACTTGGCTCTTCTTACAGTCCCCACAGTCAAGCGTAAGAAATGGGGCGGTCTTAGATTTTAGTTCCTAGCTCCTTCCCTCTGGAACTCTCTTCCCTTGGACATAAGATTGGCTTCCTCCTACACTCACTTCAGATCACTCCTCAAGACCCATCTTTTCCGTTCTGCCTACATTTAGACTAAAATCCCTCCCTTCCTCCCCTTTCCTCCCTTTCTCCCCTCAGGCTGTTGCTCTCCGCCCTCAATATCTAGTGCCAAGAAACTGTATAGTGTACGTTGCGCTTTATAAATGCCTTTCACATCACATCACATCACCATCTTACTTAAATCATGAATACATTCAAGCATATAAAACACATGATAAAAGCTGGGTACTCCTACAATGCCTCCCTAACTAGATGTACCTAAGTGTACCTAGCATGGGTGTAGGTGTTAAGCCAAGAATTCCTCTAGGATTCAGTCAACCCCATTACCTGAAGTGAGACTATGGAACCCCGTCCTGGTCTCGAGCTGGACACCCCGCGAGGGATGTTAGACCACTGCGAGCTGGAGCGTTTGCATGCAGGAACCTCAGCGTCTCTTGTCAGTGTGTCGGCCGGTAAGTCTCGGTCTCCTCCGGCTATCTTAGCAAAATGTGATGTATATATACCCATAGGTCTCCCCAGGGGTCCTACCTTGCTGTGTTACTTTGTCGGCCTAAGGATGACGTTAGGCATGAACCTTATACATAGATTTTATACAGGAGATGGCAGTCCTGCTGTGCTTTCAAGAACCTTCATGCATAATGTATGAGATTTCGAACTAGGGAAAACCCGCGTTCTGAACGCAGTGTAATTTCTAGGTCAACGGTCAGTCCCAGTAAACTGTGACAACAGTAATGTAGGAAGAGAATATAGGTGAAGGATGAAGAGTTTACCGAGGCCTATATTATAGTACCTATATGGAATATAACACCCACTCCTCTTCCAAATGGACGACATAGTTTAAATTCTACACGTACTACTAGGTGTTCTAGATATTCGTACGCAAATATACAAACATTTGTTTCTTATTGTATTAAAAACTTTTCCTAAAAAAATCTAAAGGAAATTGTTAAAAAGGGAAAGTATTGGAAATTGACAGATAGGCTCCTGCTCTAATATGTCCATAGGTATAGTCCGAACTACTAAAAGCATTTTGAAAGCCATACAGGCATGAAAGAAATGTAAATTTTGATATAGAGTCTTCATTTTTCTGGTTTGTTTTTCAAAAGCCGCATTTCTTCCCAGCACACGACGGGCCAAATGAATCAATTGTTTATGTGTCCTGGCTGGTAAACACAACATTCTCGTAGCTTGCTTCCGCAGTTGGCGGTCCCTGTAACACCTCGCAGATTATGTCTATTGAGCACAGATGATTTTCCGTACTGTCCTCAGCCAGTTCTGGGGCAGCCTGTGCAGCCTGTGCGCTGTCCAAGGCCTGGGTGTCAGAGGAGGAGCCGGTGTCTGTACCAACAGGTGCTGATGTTACCTGCGGTGGCTCTAAGAATGTCAACATCAACATGGGAATACACTGGGGACACTGCAAAACACGAGCATTTATCGGGTCCAGTAAAGCATCAACGTCTGGTCACGCACATGATGGGAGTGTCAGACAGAGATCCAAAACGCAGTCTTCTGTGCAAAACAGGCATCGGAGTACAGGTAAGATGCTGTCCATCCAGACTGGTCTAAACAACAGGAACCAAGAAGCACTTAGTTCCCTTAGGCGAGGTGTGCCTAGAAGTTGTACCATGCGATCACGGTATTTTCTCTCCAGGAGTACTGTTTCCATCCCCTTGGTGACTGGGACGTCCATTGTGTAGCAGAAACACAACAATCAGGATACCTGCCATTAGAAACAGGATCAGCAGCAGTCCTCCAAAAATGCTGCCAAATACGGAGTGAATAAAGTTTGGTATAACTCAGAGGACCGTCTGAAAGGTGCTTAGAAGTCCAGAACCTATGCTCCTAAATAGGTGGACAATGCCTGTCATATCAGACATGTTAAAAATACGATTTACCAATTCTGTGAAATGGAAAGGGCAGATTGTACGTATAAGTGCCTGTATCTCTGCTGAAGACCTTGCTACTTGGAGATCAAAAGTCTCTCAAGCGGAGGTTAAGGGCACGGACTTCTGTGTAAGCATGGCTTTCATTCTTCTCAAAGTATCAAACCGTATTAGAGAAATATTTAATGAAGGCCATAGTGGCGCCTCCCACACTGTATGTGTTGGGAGAAACAATATTACAGACAACAAGTAACCCTGGAACCCACAGTTACCAGCTACGCGATGCCCGGAAGCATCCCGCAGCAACCTTAATCGTTCAGCATCAAGTAACTCCCATTCGAAAGTAGTCTGAATACTGGAGTGATCACGGCAGCTGGGGCGCCCTCTAAGTGACAGGACAAGTTTGCTACTGAACCGTTACAGGCCCCATGAAGCTTTATATCCTGGCATATAAGAGATCCACTTAAGCTATTCTCGCAGTTAGTACCGCTTAGAAACACTTCTTTTTCCCCACTCCGGCATCAAAATCTGAACGCCAATTTCTAAGATTCTTTGAAGAATTCCCCACCCATTTCTTCATATCTGCCTGCCTGCATTTGTTCTAGGCAATATTGGAATTGAAAGGTAGTGACCGGGAGAGTTATATGGCCATGGATTAACCATTCGGTGGACGGTGATTCTGCCACTGTGAATGCTAATTTGTCCAGTTTTTCAATACGCAGCATTGTATACTTTGCTCCCCTCTGTGCCATTTTTATCTGTTTTTCTTTCAGATTGTATGAGGAAAACAGAGACGTGCTGTTTATGAAACTCATTGGCACATAGCCGGCGCGCAAAGAGTGCAGCGTCCAGCTTAACGACATAATAGAATGCAATTGCAATTGCCCGTGTTGTAGTATGGACAAATCTTGTTCTAGTATATCTATAGCAGATGATACAATGTTGCCCAGTGAATATATATCCTATATATATCCTGGATGTTAATGTTGTTAGCCCATTGTCACCACTGCTAGAGCTTTCTCTAGATTAATACAATCTATTTCTCGTAATCATTCTGCGGCCTAATAGAAACGTTTATGACGTGGTTTCCTAAGACCTAATAAAAAATCCTGTAGGTCCACATCCCCTGTAAGTAAGGATAAGTGTTGTTTCACCTGTGTGAGTGTTGAGGTTTGTAGCCTATCGAGGCATAACTTCCCAACACTGTATGAGGACACTACCCCTGGGAATTGTCTTTGTACATAACGTGGATCGGGCCTATTAATACTAAATCCTTTAGTTTTACCCAAGAATCTTTCTTGACAGTTTCTTGACAGTTGTTGGTGTCTACGGGCCAAACCAACAATTCCTTCCAATCAGGGTCTGATCTATTGCTTTGCAAAATGTCATCTACTGTAACCTCTTTTTGTGATGTTAAGTTATCCTCAGTTTGTGATGGGGTTGGCACCCGAGGTGTATTCAACTCTTTATTGTTGGCTAACCCAAGACAAGTTGTTTGTTGCACTGTTTCATTCAAAAACATTATTTGTTGAAGAATAAGGCATGCTCTAATTAGTGCGTCTGTTCCCTGGACCTGTCAGTCTCTAGTACCCCAGACGGATTTAAAGTCTTTGGTGTCTTTCCATAGGTCGAACCCCTGTTCAGACAATTGGGCAATATTTTTCTGTGCCGGTGTAGGTGCAACCTTATAGTAATATGAGGCTGGGTCTGACGTGTTAAACCCTGAAAAATATGGACATTTTTGTGCAAATGTCTTTGAACTGCTTTTTGGTGGTGTCGGGGAATGTTCCCTATTGGTGATATGTGTAAACATTCCTACAGTTAGCAGATTTATGCAGGAAGTGATGATCATAATGTTGATAGCAATACATTTTCTCAAAGTCTGATGTGTCTTCTAACATTTCATTATTAGAAAAAGCAGCAGATTTCTCTAAATCAGACAACATATTATTTACAGTTGCATAATCCCAATCACCGGAAAATGTACTGGAGGTAATGATATCACTCAATGATATTTTAAATAAATGTGGTATTTTTAACAGTTCAGTCTGGCCGAATATATCGTAATCAACCTTGTCCCATACTATACCATCCCGTATAGGAACTGCTGTAATGTTCAACGATGACAGGTCTCTTCTTTCACAATGTGATGATAGATGCGGTTTCAGGATCATATTCACTTTTTGTGCCGCAGAGCTTTCTCGAAGATAAGTTCCATTAATAAGCATACTAAAAACAATTACTAGGCCTATCCAGAAAAGAAAGAAAAGTATTTTGTAGATACCCAGAGTTCCACCCAAGGTGATACCAGGTAAGTCTTTTTAAGAAAGTTTATAAAATCTTTAAAATCGCTGTAGACAAGTTTTTTGGGCTGGCGTCATTGCAGGTTCGCTTGGATCTAACGAAAAGGTGTCAAAGTCAATGAAATAGCCAGATGCAGTTTGATCAATTTTCGATAGTTCCGCAGGTTTTATGGAAACTGTAGCTTGCTCTTGTTGGGGTATGTTGATGGAGAAATCCGTGTTTGATCGAATTTAAATTTGTCTTTCAGTTGAGTTCTCATTTTGAACTTCAGTATCAAGGGGAACGAGTTCCTTTGCATTGTTGCTTAGTCCTTCATTCCGTGCAGGTGACCCTTCAAACGTGATGAGTCTTTCTGTTTGAACTTCTTGTATAGTTGTGAGAGGAGAGTGTCTGTTACTTCGGAGTCCACGCAGCCTACTACCCAGTATCGGCCACAAAGTGCGGTTTGATTAGGTCAATTGAGACTAATCTTTTCTCATTTTTACCGGCAAGAGGTGGCAGAAGTACTGTTTTTATTCCTTCAACTGCCAGGACAGGTACATGCTTTCTGTATGATGGCCCAAATTCTTTTTTGACCCGTATTTTCTCTCTGACCAGATCCCCGACTTTAGGGATCCAGACAGGTCTTGCCGTGACACTTTTTACTTCCCCAGTGGCGTTCTTCTTTATTTTGACATTACTGTCTAATGCCCTGGTTTCGTTCAGCTCCTGTAAAACAGGCAAACATTTATGAATGTCAAAAAAAAAAATTCTTCCGCCACTATGCCTTCACAATCAAGATCAGGTACCCACATTCTCATCCCAAATAGGACCTCATAAGGAGTGACCTCCCCAAGAGAGCTTCTTGGCTGATTGTTTAATGCCCTTTGGACTCCATACAGATGTTTTGCCCAATTTCCACCTGAGCCTAATACTGTAGCTGTTAAAGATTGCTATAAGTCCCGTTTTTTCTCTCCACAACCGAATTTCCCTCAGGATGGTACAGAGAGGAGTGCCGCAATGCTACACCCAGACTTCCCATAGCTTCCTTGAAAGCCCTAGAGCTAAACACGGGGCCACCGCCAGAATGAAGTGTGCCGATTGTGTATGTCCCTATAAAGACTCGCAAATCTTTTATAACAGTTTGAGCGTCAGCCGAGCACTGGGGCCACACCCAGAGGAACCTAGAGCAGGAATCCACTGCAACCTTGATATACTTGTAAGCCCCATCAGATTGTTAGGTCTGCAGTGGTCCAAATAAACTCACGCAAGTGGTTTTTCTGATATTAGTAATGGTGTCTGCACTGGACGTGTTACGGTGGAGCCTTTCATCTGTTGATAGATGTCACATTTCAAGACTTCCACCCTTATGCATCAACCCAAAATCCAGTCGGTAAAATACCGATTCGGTAATAGCTCCCGGTATTAAGGAAAAAATACCCAATCCCAATGCATCAACCCAAAAGCAGAAATCGCTATTTAAGGAATCCTTAAATAGCGATTCTTTAAATAGGGATTCCTTAAATAGCGATTGCATTTAAGGAATCCCAAAGTGAGATTCCTTAAATGCAATGCATCAAAGTTAAAAAATTAGCGAATTCGCTAATAGGGGGAGCAAATTACCATGAAGATGAACTGCATGGTAATTTGCAAAAACTTTGAAAAATGCACTTTTGTGCATTTTTCAAAGTTTCATGTTGCGCACACACATGCCCTTAGAGCATGTGTGTGTGCAACATATGTGCACATATCATTTTCAGGGGTGCAACAGGGTGTCCTTTTGACACCCTGGCACCCTTGAAAGTGCTCCCGCTATTAGCGATTCGGTAATACCGAATCGCTAATACAGACTGGCTTTACATTCATTCATATGGGCCTCCAAGCCCATAGGAATGAATGGGTAGGTATTCCTTATTACCGATTCGGTATTACCGATTCGGTAATAAGGAATATTAAGGAATCGCTATTTGAATAGCGATTCCTACATGCATAGCCTTTTGCTATTCCTTATTAGCGATTCCTTATTTTTCGCTAATAAGGAATCGCAAATGGCATTGTTGATGCATTTGTTTGATAGTCTTTAGTCTGCCTTCTTAGCACTGGCCACCAGAAGCGTTGTTTCAATAGAGAAACAGTAGCAGAAACCCCTGCATGTGCAGAACCTCTACCCTTGTGTGCTGCTAGAATTATTCCTAACCTTCGATCCATATTTGGTATTACTCTATCCCCCACTCCAGGAATTTGAGCAAATGCAACATTGTTTGCATCTAACTTGTAGGAGTACTAAGGTTGAAACTTTTTTGGTACTGCTGAGTTATTGTGCGTGACAATAATTGCAACCATTATCTCACTGTCTATCCTCGCTTTTGAATGAGTGTTTGCAGCTACAGAAGCCGTGCATACTGCTCCCTTTGCGGCTTCATCAGCCAATGAATTCCCTTCAACGTGAACGCCATCACATTGATGACTCAATGTGTGTATCATGTGATCCCTTGGTAGTTCATTTTTCAACTCCACTACCTGTTCCCATAGCATTATATGTTTAATTGTGCCACCTTTTGCATCTTTAAACCCATTCTGCCCCCAGTGATGTAAATATTCCTTCTATGACTGTACACAGTAAAAGGAATTGCACACCATTAGTGTGGGGAATTTTTGATCTGTATTTACCAGTATTAGTGCTTTTAGTTCTGCCAGCTGTGCCGTGCAGTCCATAAGAGACTGTGTTTTTGTGCCATTCGGATGAAACTTTCCATCCCGCATTCGTCCTTTAACGCTAGCACACGCGGCTCTGTATTGCTGTTTACTCCCTATCACCGATTGCGCAGAACCGTCTGTGTAAATAATGTATTCATACTGATCTAGAGGCATTGTTTCCTTTGGTAGAGGATATTCTTGTTCGTATTGCAGGAATGCTTGTGTTTTTTAATTTGGATGGTACCTGTATTCTACATCTGTTGCAGTGAGAGAATTAGCCCATTGTATCCATCTTGGATGTAAGACTTTAGCGTTGGGAACGCTTGCCTTTATTGCAGCCTCCAAAGCTGGAACCGGGGTTACAACTATTATTCGTTTCCCTTGAGCCAGGGCTCTCTCTCTAACTACAGCAGTCTGTATTGCTGTTAGGATTTTTTCTGTAGATGCGTGTGAGAAGTTGGCCTGGTATATGATGTTCACTAATTAAAGTGACCACCTTGTACCATGCCAAGCAACCCTTATGGTGTGGTTGTAAGACAACCTTTTCGGACTAGCTGCCCTAGTGTTAGCGTAGGCTAAGCAGTCTTTGAGGCTAAACACGTTAAAGCGTGTTAAGCAGGCTGTTTACCAATTGCAACCCCCCTTTATACCAATGAAAGGACACCACACAGATATATATTCAAAATATATCTGTATTTATTTCTCAAAGTATCCCCTAGACTCTTTATGAGCACAGGAGCACAAATCGTTAAACAAGACAACGTTATAATATACAGAAGTTGCACTTTATATGGATGGGCCCTGGTGGCCACTCAAACCATATACTAAAATAGTGGTATAAGTACCACGAACAGGAAAGGGAAAAGGCCTAGGGCCTCTAGAATCGCTGGGCCTACAAGGAGCTAACTTCAGTTAGTGACCAGGAGGTCCACGGGTCGCGTGTGCAGTGAGGAAAGTTACACGCGGGCTCCCATAGGTTTTCAATGGGTGCGTAAAAGTTAAAAAGTTACTGCAGAAAGGGTCTTCTGGATGGACTACGATCTTAAGATTCAAAACACAGACACTAGAGATGTTTCTCTACACTTGGGCATCGGAGTGCCAGCTTTACCTCACCCACAGGAAGCGGGTGCATAGGTCTCGAAGTGCGTCGGGTTTCTTCTATAGATTCAATGGAGCCTGATGACAAAGATGCTGCAGGCGGTCGGTCCAGAAGAGATGCGGTGGATCCAAGGGTGGATCGGAGTTGTAGAAGACCTGAAAGCAGAGGGGACAGTGTTCACAGTCACTAGCCAGTGACCGGCGTGGCACCAGGTAGGTACCAGGCGATGTCGGGTGCAAACAGGTGGTTAGGTGTAGCTTGTCTCCACAGCCACGTGGTCACTGAAGGTCGACAACGTCCAGGAGTCATGTCACGAGCTGTCCCACGCAGGCTCTCGCTTTCGGCGGTGTCGGCGACTCGAAAGAAGCAAACAAGCCTTGGCAAAGGCAGGAGTCGTGGAAAGAGAGGAAAGCTGATTGTTCTGACCAGCAAGGTCAGAGGGGCTGCTTTTTTGGAGAGCAGCTAGGGCCAGTCTGGAGCAACCAGACCAGCATCGTTGATTTCAAAATAGGTCGCCAAAATGGCCACTAGCCAACAGGCCAGGGACCGGGCAGGCGCATCGAGATGCAAAGTGCAGAGGGGCCCCACGCAGATCGTGGAGATGCTGGAGGGCTCACCTTTGGTGCAGATGGTGCTTGGTGGTTGGGCTTCTCAGGACCCAAAGCACAACTTGGAGGGAGCCTCTGTCGTTGCGCTTGCAGCTTGTCGTCGGTCTTCCAAGATGGCTGGCTCCACGTGTCTCGGTGCCTCCACGGGTTCCTTCTTTGCAGGGACTGTGGATCGGGCGGTGAGAGGTCTGGAGGTCCAGGTCTTGTCGGGCTCTGGGCTTGGGCTCCGGCAGGAGGCGGTGGCAAAGCAGACGTTGAATAGCTGGTTGGTGCTTGCGTTAGCAAGATGGTCACTCCCTGACCATAGGGGAGATTTCCTTCTGTCCTCTGTGCAGCAGAGCGTCGAAGTTCCCGTCTTCTTCTTGTGGTTAAGTTGATTCCAGGATGTCTGAAAGCTTAGGACACAGCTCCTACCTTTAAGCGGATTCTAGGGGCCGGACTACCTGCTAGGTCCCTCCCTAAGGGTGGGACCAGGAAGGGGGGTGGTTACACCCCCAATCCTTTGTCCAGCTCGCCCCAGGTCTGGGGCTGGTGTGCCCCAGGACAGGTTTGAACTGGCATATGCACCGAGGCTCCTTGTGAGCCTCAGGCATGTCTGATTCTATTCAAGCCCTACCTGACCAATACACAAAATCCTGTCTGGGGTGGTGCTCGCACCTCCCCTGGCAGGAAACCCTTTATCCACGTCTCCCAAGCTGGAAGGACTCCCAGCAGCAGGAGGGCAGACTTGTGTCTGTGGTGGCAGCGTCCATTTTGTGGAGCTGAGGCTATATCTGATTTTACCCGGGTTTCAGGTTCTGTACATGTCGTGTCCCTCTAGAAGGGTGGAATGCTAACCCCGTCGCCAGAATTGGCGAGGGGTTAGTATTCCAATTCGTATGACACCTTACTCGACTTGTTTTGATAAAGCCAAACCAAAGATAGCATTTAACCGCGAGGTTCATAATACACTTAAGAGTATATGGTATGGCGATATTTGGAAACGGTAGAAGGAAGTTGTTCCGACCACTGCAGACAGGCTCAGCTCATGCCAGAGCACCATCTCACATGGAACCAAGCACTCTGCCTTCAGGATTGTTAAGGCCTGCCATAGGAGTGACTTATAGGTTAACATGTGTCCCATTTAAGGTTAGGTATAGGTATACTACACCTAAGTAAGAGGTGGATACACCAACTTACCCCAGCTGAGTGATCAGCCAGTTGTGTCAAATTGTTAGGCCAGGCCAGGGGTGGCACAATACATGCTTCAGCCCCTGGTAGGCCTTAGATACACCAATGCTCTGGGTACCTAGTGTACACGGGTACAGGGGCTCACAGGGTGATCCAATTCCAATTGTGTATGTACCTAGGGTACATGGAGTCCATTTTAAAGAGAGAGCAGCCAGGCTGAGATCCTGAATGGCAGGATCTCAGGCCAACTAAGTCGAAAAACCAGCTAGACACTAGGCAAAAAGTTGGGGGTAACCATGGTCAGATATCCACCTTCCTACACAACCCCCCCCCCCCCCAAACGAAGGGAGATAAGGCTGTCCTTGACCAGGTAAGCCTATATTGCCCAAGTGGCCATATAAGGAAGAACCAGCACTGGCATGGTTACCCCCTGTCTCATGGTCCACTAAGCAATCCCTCACCCTAAAGGTATCATAGGGTCTCCACCATAAGGAATCTCTACCTTTGGTGTGTCTTTGCAAAGTAAAAGGCTGGTGTTGAGATGGAGTACTGAAGTGAGTGTCCTCAAAGTGAGGCCTCAGCTTCCTCCAATCATCCTCCACCATGGATGCCTTTCTTTCTTTAACTGAGTTGCAGTGAGCTCTCAGGGTCAGCCTCTGGCTACCTAAAGCTGGAGCCTGGGTCCCTTTTGTGGGCTTACTGGAGGGACAGGTCAGGTTTGGGGCCCTAAGGTCCCATGTTTGCCTGTGCCCAACAGAATCCCTCTTGGGGAGGTCCCTAACTACCTGTAAAGGGGATCCCTCAGGAATGTGTTTAACCATCACCTGGCTAGGACTACTAGCCAGGCAATCCTCATTCTTTTGATGGGGGGCTTCTTGTGGACAGGGGCCCTCTTGGGGGCCACTGGCCTCCCTGACCACTGCAGCCCTGGGCTGACTGAGGCCGGGTAGAGAGAGGCAGGCTACCTGCACCAGACTGGGTCCCACCTTGGAAAGGTCTACTGACATCAGAGGCTCTGCCAGGCTAGGCTTGGCTACCTCTGGGGCAGTTCTTTCACAAGGGGTGGGGTCAGATCCCTGGGGAGGCTGACCCTTTCCTAATGTCTGGGGAGAGGGAACTTTTCTTCCTCCCCACTACTCTCTGTTTGTGTGGAGTGATCCATAGTTTCAGGCTTCACTACACCTATGTCAGTCTGAGTATGGACTGAGACCATTACAGTCCTGCCAAACTTTTCAGGGGGGCACTCAGTTTGGGTTTGAGCTGTGACTGTCACAGCTCTGCCAGTCTCTACAGGGAAGTCTGTCTTTGCCTGGGCTGTGGCTACCACTGCCCTTCCAACCTTTTCAGGGAGGAAATCTACTTGGACAGGGGTTGTGGCTGGCACAACCCCACTACCCTTTTGTGAAAGGCCTACCATTTTAGAATGGGTGTTTTGTTCGACTCCAGCCCAAGCTGAGATTTCTAAGTCATTCCCCAGTAAGCAGTCTACAGGCAAGTTTGGGGACACTGCCACCCTTTTAGGGCCAGTGACACCTCCCCAGCTGAGACATACCTCTGCCATGGGATGACTGTTCTGTTGGCCATCAATGTTAGTTACCTGGTAGGAGAAACCAGGCAAAAGCTGCTCAGAGGGAACTAGCCAATGGGCCACCATAGTGATGCTAGCTCCAGTGTCTCTGTAGGCCTCAGCTTTTCTACCATTGATGTAGGGCTCCTGTCTATACCTACCCAAAGTGTTGGGACAGGCAGTGAAGTTGGCAAACCCCATGCCACCATCACAGACAAGAGTAGTTGCTGTAGGGGAATTGGCTAAGCCAGGGTCCCCCTGTGTTCCCCAAGTAAACCCACCCAAATTTCTGGGGGCACTCCCACCACCTGGGGGATTACTGCTGACAGTAATAGGTGGTGTGACAGGAGTAATTGGAGGAACAGTTTTGTTTTTAGCCTTTGGGCAACTGCTGTCAGTTTTCCAATGCCCAGGAATTTTACATTCATGGCAGTAAGGCTTTTTACCTGTGGTAGAGGAGGGAGCTTGGGATCCACCACCATGTGTGGAGTTTTGGGGCCCTGAGGAAGATTTCTCTTTTGTTTTATCCCCACCCTTCTCTTGAGGTTTGGTGGTATCTTTCTTTTCGTCACCACCCTGATTTTTAGGCCTGATCCTGGTCCTGACCCATTTATCTGCCCTCTTTCCCAATTCTTGGGGAGAGGTCAAATCTGAGTCTACCAGGTGTTGATGCAGGAGCTGGTTTTGACAGTTACTTAAAATCTGTTCTCTCATCATCAAATTGTACAATCCTGTATAATCTGAAACCTTACTTCCCAGCAACCAACCCTCCAAAGCCTTAGTGGCACATTCAATGTATTCAGACCAGTCCTGAGTCTGTGTCTTCTGGGTATCTCTGAACATTAACCTGTACTGTTCAGTGGTTAAGCCTAACCCATCAACCAGGACACTCTTCAGGGCTCTGTAGTTCCTGACATCCTCCTCTCTAACAGTGAGGAGTCTATCTCTGCCTCTACCTTCAAAGGAGAGCCATAAGATTGCTGCCCACTGGTCCTCAGGAACCTGCTGTACTTTGCAGGCCCTCTCAAGAGCAGTCATCCACTTGTGGATATCATCCCCACTTTTGTAGGGGTGCACAATCTTGGACAGGTTCCTATTATCAAAGACCCTATCTTTGTCCCGAGGGACAATGCTGCCACCAGTGGGTATAGACCCACTCTCTCTAGGTTGCCTAGCCTTGTTCAGTTTCTCTTCCATCAGGGCTACTTCTAGCTCCTGTTTCCTGATCCTCAGCTGAGCTTCCTGCATTCTGGCCTCATGCTCCCTCCTCTGAGGGCTGGTCATCCTTCTTCTGGAGTGACCCTGAGAGCCTCTAGAGGCATGAGAGCCATTAGAGTCACCTGAGTGGTTCCTCTGTCTCCCACACCCCTGGTTAAGTCCACTAGGGAGATTCAATTGGGGGAACCCATTGTCAGTCCTAAGTAGTCTTAAGTTAGCTGAGCCAGGTATAGCACCTGACACTGGGCTATTTCTCCCATCAGAACTACTACTACTATCAGACTCACCCCCTTTGTCATCCCTGTTCCTATGCTGATCCTCATCATCTGTAGTCTGATTCTCAACTAAGGGGTGACTGTTAGAAAGGGGTACTTCAGTAGCATCTTCAGAAGGAGGGCCTCCTGTTCCAGTCCCTGAGGGGTCTAACTGGGAGGCTTTCTTGAGAGCTCTCTGATCTTCATCAGCTTGTAAGAGTTCTCTGAGTTCAGCAGAGGTAGGTTTCCTGGGCTGTTTTAGGCCCCTGATATTTGCCAACTGCCTGAGCTCATTCTGGTTTAGGGTAGCATAGATGGTTGGTGCCCTCTGGGGGTCACTCTCGACAGAGATGGGTACATTGGACCCCTCTGCCCCAACCATTGCTCTTAAGTGTGGGTGGATGTGTTGCAACTACCTACACTTGGGGTTTCCTCCTAAACCTATCTAGTAGTTGTAGTCAGGGTGTGCTACTCCCTTTGCTCTACAACCACTTAGTTCAGTAGAACTTAAGTATATAACTAATCTTGTTTTATATGTACCTATAGGTACCTGTATGATCTTTCAATTGGTAACAAAGAGATTACAGAGGTAAAACACAGCAAGCTCAAATCCAACCGCTGCTCACCAATGTGAGAAGTTGGCCTGGTATATGATGTTCACTAGTTAAAGTGACCACCTTGTACCATGACAAGCAACCCTTATGGTGTGGTTGTAAGTCAACCTTTTCGGACTAGCTGCCCTAGTGGTAGCGTAGGCTAAGCAGTCTTTGAGGCTAAACTCGTTAAAGCGTGTTAAGCAGGCTGTTTTACCAATTGCAACCCCCCTTTATACCAATAAAAGGACACCACACAGATATATATTCAAAATATATATGTATTTATTTCTCAAAGTATCCCCTAGACTCTTTATGAGCACAGGAGCACATATCGTTAAACAAGACAACGTTATAATATACAGAAGTTGCACTTTATATGGATGGGCCCTGGTGGCCACTCAAACCATATACTAAAATAGTGGTATAAGTACCACGAACAGGAAAGGGAAAAGGCCTAGGGCCTCTGGAATCGCTGGGCCTACAAGGAGCTAACTTCAGTTAGTGACCAGGAGGTCCACGGGTCGCGTGTGCAGTGAGGAAAGTTACACGCAGGCTCCCATAGGTTTTCAATGGGTGCGTAAAAGTTAAAAAGTTACTGCAGAAAGGGTCTTCTGGATGGACTACGATCTTAAGATTCAAAACACAGACACTAGAGATGTTTCTCTACACTTGGGCACTGGAGTGCCAGCTTTACCTCACCCACAGGAAGCGGGTGCATAGGTCTCGAAGTGCGTCGGGTTTCTTCTATCGATTCAATGGAGCCTGATGACAAAGATGCTGCAGGCGGTCGGTCCAGAAGAGATGCGGTGGATCCAAGGGTGGATCGGAGTTGTAGAAGACCTGAAAGCAGAGGGGACAGTGTTCACAGTCAATAGCCAGTGACCGGCGTGGCACCAGGTAGGTACCAGGCGATGTCGGGTGTAAACAGGTGGTTAGGTGTAGCTTGTCTCCGCAGCCACGTGGTCCCTGAAGGTCGACGACATCCAGGAGTCGGGTCACGAGCTGTCCCACGCAGGCTCTCGCTGTCGGCGGTATCGGCGACTCGAAAGAAGCAAACAAGCGTTGGCAAAGGCAGGAGTCGTGGAAAGAGAGGAAAGCTGATTGTTCTGACCAGCAAGGTCAGAGGGGCTGCTCTTTTAGAGAGCAGCTAGGGCCAGTCTGGAGCAACCAGACCAGTGTCGTTGATTTCAAAATAGGTCGCCAAAATGGCCACTAGCCAACGGGCCAGGGACCGGGCAGGCGCGTCGAGATGCAAAGTGCAGAGGGGCCCAACGCAGATCGTGGAGATGCTGGAGGGCTCACCTTTGGTGCAGATGCTGCTCGGTGGTTGGGCTTCTCAGGACCCAAAGCACAACTTGGAGGGAGCCTCTGTCATTGCGCTTGCAGCTTGTCGTCGGTCTTCCAAGATGGCTGGCTCCACGTATCTCGGTGCCTCCACGGGTTCCTTCTTTGCAGGGACTGTGGATCGGGCGGTGAGAGGTCTGGAGGTCCAGGTCTTGTCGGGCTCTGGGCTCAGGCTCCGGCAGGAGGCGGCGGCAAAGCAGACATTGAATAGCTGGTTGGTGCTTGCGTTAGCAAGATGGTCACTCCCTGACCATAGGGGAGATTACCTTCTGTCCTCTGTGCAGCAGAGCGTCGAAGTTCCCGTCTTCTTTTTGTGGTTAAGTTGATACCAGGATGTCTGAAGTCTTAGGACACAGCTCCTACCTTTAAGCGGATTCTAGGGGCCGGACTACCTGCTAGGTCCCTCCCTAAGGGTGGGATCAGGAAGGGGGGTGGTTACACCCCCAATCCTTTGTCCAGCTCGCCCCAGGTCTGGGGCTGGTGTGCCCCAGGACCGGTTTGAACTGGCATATGCACCGAGGCTCCTTGTGAGCCTCAGGCATGTCTGATTCTATTCAAGCCCTACCTGACCAATACACAAAATCCTGTCTGGGGTGGTGCTCGCACCTCCCCTGGCAGGAAACCCTTTGTCCACGTCTCCCAAGCTGGAAGGACTCCCAGCAGCAGGAGGGCAGACTTGTGTCTGTGGTGGCAGCGTCCATTTTGTGGAGCTGAGGCTATGTCTGATTTTACCCGGGTTTCAGGTTCTGTACATGTCGTGTCCCTCTAGAAGGGTGGAATGCTAACCCCGTCGCCAGAATTGGCGAGGGGTTAGTATTCCAATTCGTATGACACCTTACTCGACATGTTTTGATAAAGCCAAACCAAAGATAGCATTTAACCGCGAGGTTCATAATACACTTAAGAGTATATGGTATGGCGATATTTGGAAACGGTAGAAGGAAGTTGTTCCGACCACTGCAGACAGGCTCAGCTCATGCCAGAGCACCATCTCACATGGAACCAAGCACTCTGCCTTCAGGATTGTTAAGGCCTGCCATAGGAGTGACTTATAGGTTAACATGTGTCCCATTTAAGGTTAGGTATAGGTATACTACACCTAAGTAAGAGGTGGATACACCAACTTACCCCAGCTGAGTGATCAGCCAGTTGTGTCAAATTGTTAGGCCAGGCCAGGGGTGGCACAATACATGCTTCAGCCCCTGGTAGGCCTTAGATACACCAATGCCCTGGGTACCTAGTGTACACTGGTACAGGGGCTCACAGGGTGATCCAATTCCAATTGTGTATGTACCTAGGGTACATGGAGTCCATTTTAAAGAGAGAGCAGCCAGGCTGAGATCCTGAATGGCAGGATCTCAGGCCAACTAAGTCGAAAAACCAGCTAGACACTAGGCAAAAAGTTGGGGGTAACCATGGTCAGATATCCACCTTCCTACACAACCCCCCCCCCCAAACGAAGGGAGATAAGGCTGTCCTTGACCAGGTAAGCCTATATTGCCCAAGTGGCCATATAAGGAAGAACCAGCGCTGGCATGGTTACCCCCTGTCTCATGGTCCACTAAGCAATCCCTCACCCTAAAGGTATCATAGGGTCTCCACCATAAGGAATCTCTAACTTTGGTGTGTCTTTGCAAAGTAAAAGGCTGGTGTTGAGATGGAGTACTGAAGTGAGTGTCCTCAAAGTGAGGCCTCAGCTTCCTCCAATCATCCTCCACCATGGATGCCTTTCTTTCTTTAACTGAGTTGCAGTGAGCTCTCAGGGTCAGCCTCTGGCTACCTAAAGCTGGAGCCTGGGTCCCTTTTGTGGGCTTACTGGAGGGACAGGTCAGGTTTGGGGCCCTAAGGTCCCATGTTTGCCTGTGCCCAACAGAATCCCTCTTGGGGAGGTCCCTAACTACCTGTAAAGGGGATCCCTCAGGAATGTGTTTAACCATCACCTGGCTAGGACTACTAGCCAGGCAATCCTCATTCTTTTGATGGGGGGCTTCTTGTGGACAGGGGCCCTCTTGGGGGCCACTGGCCTCCCTGACCACTGCAGCCCTGGGCTGACTGAGGCCGGGTAGAGAGAGGCAGGCTACCTGCACCAGACTGGGTCCCACCTTGGAAAGGTCTACTGACATCAGAGGCTCTGCCAGGCTAGGCTTGGCTACCTCTGGGGCAGTTCTTTCACAAGGGGTGGGGTCAGATCCCTGGGGAGGCTGACCCTTTCCTAATGTCTGGGGAGAGGGAACTTTTCTTCCTCCCCACTACTCTCTGTTTGTGTGGAGTGATCCATAGTTTCAGGCTTCACTACACCTATGTCAGTCTGAGTATGGACTGAGACCATTACAGTCCTGCCAAACTTTTCAGGGGGGCACTCAGTTTGGGTTTGAGCTGTGACTGTCACAGCTCTGCCAGTCTCTACAGGGAAGTCTGTCTTTGCCTGGGCTGTGGCTACCACTGCCCTTCCAACCTTTTCAGGGAGGAAATCTACTTGGACAGGGGTTGTGGCTGGCACAACCCCACTACCCTTTTGTGAAAGGCCTACCATTTTAGAATGGGTGTTTTGTTCGACTCCAGCCCAAGCTGAGATTTCTAAGTCATTCCCCAGTAAGCAGTCTACAGGCAAGTTTGGGGACACTGCCACCCTTTTAGGGCCAGTGACACCTCCCCAGCTGAGACATACCTCTGCCATGGGATGACTGTTCTGTTGGCCATCAATGTTAGTTACCTGGTAGGAGAAACCAGGCAAAAGCTGCTCAGAGGGAACTAGCCAATGGGCCACCATAGTGATGCTAGCTCCAGTGTCTCTGTAGGCCTCAGCTTTTCTACCATTGATGTAGGGCTCCTGTCTATACCTACCCAAAGTGTTGGGACAGGCAGTGAAGTTGGCAAACCCCATGCCACCATCACAGACAAGAGTAGTTGCTGTAGGGGAATTGGCTAAGCCAGGGTCCCCCTGTGTTCCCCAAGTAAACCCACCCACATTTCTGGGGGCACTCCCACCACCTGGGGGATTACTGCTGACAGTAATAGGTGGTGTGACAGGAGTAATTGGAGGAACAGTTTTGTTTTTAGCCTTTGGGCAACTGCTGTCAGTTTTCCAATGCCCAGGAATTTTACATTCATGGCAGTAAGGCTTTTTACCTGTGGTAGAGGAGGGAGCTTGGGATCCACCACCATGTGTGGAGTTTTGGGGCCCTGAGGAAGATTTCTCTTTTGTTTTATCCCCACCCTTCTCTTGAGGTTTGGTGGTATCTTTCTTTTCGTCACCACCCTGATTTTTAGGCCTGATCCTGGTCCTGACCCATTTATCTGCCCTCTTTCCCAATTCTTGGGGAGAGGTCAAATCTGAGTCTACCAGGTGTTGATGCAGGAGCTGGTTTTGACAGTTACTTAAAATCTGTTCTCTCATCATCAAATTGTACAATCCTGTATAATCTGAAACCTTACTTCCCAGCAACCAACCCTCCAAAGCCTTAGTGGCACATTCAATGTATTCAGACCAGTCCTGAGTCTGTGTCTTCTGGGTATCTCTGAACATTAACCTGTACTGTTCAGTGGTTAAGCCTAACCCATCAACCAGGACACTCTTCAGGGCTCTGTAGTTCCTGACATCCTCCTCTCTAACAGTGAGGAGTCTATCTCTGCCTCTACCTTCAAAGGAGAGCCATAAGATTGCTGCCCACTGGTCCTCAGGAACCTGCTGTACTTTGCAGGCCCTCTCAAGAGCAGTCATCCACTTGTGGATATCATCCCCACTTTTGTAGGGGTGCACAATCTTGGACAGGTTCCTATTATCAAAGACCCTATCTTTGTCCCGAGGGACAATGCTGCCACCAGTGGGTATAGACCCACTCTCTCTAGGTTGCCTAGCCTTGTTCAGTTTCTCTTCCATCAGGGCTACTTCTAGCTCCTGTTTCCTGATCCTCAGCTGAGCTTCCTGCATTCTGGCCTCATGCTCCCTCCTCTGAGGGCTGGTCATCCTTCTTCTGGAGTGACCCTGAGAGCCTCTAGAGGCATGAGAGCCATTAGAGTCACCTGAGTGGTTCCTCTGTCTCCCACACCCCTGGTTAAGTCCACTAGGGAGATTCAATTGGGGGAACCCATTGTCAGTCCTAAGTAGTCTTAAGTTAGCTGAGCCAGGTATAGCACCTGACACTGGGCTATTTCTCCCATCAGAACTACTACTACTATCAGACTCACCCCCTTTGTCATCCCTGTTCCTATGCTGATCCTCATCATCTGTAGTCTGATTCTCAACTAAGGGGTGACTGTTAGAAAGGGGTACTTCAGTAGCATCTTCAGAAGGAGGGCCTCCTGTTCCAGTCCCTGAGGGGTCTAACTGGGAGGCTTTCTTGAGAGCTCTCTGATCTTCATCAGCTTGTAAGAGTTCTCTGAGTTCAGCAGAGGTAGGTTTCCTGGGCTGTTTTAGGCCCCTGATATTTGCCAACTGCCTGAGCTCATTCTGGTTTAGGGTAGCATAGATGGTTGGTGCCCTCTGGGGGTCACTCTCGACAGAGATGGGTACATTGGACCCCTCTGCCCCAGCCATTGCTCTTAAGTGTGGGTGGATGTGTTGCAACTACCTACACTTGGGGTTTCCTCCTAAACCTATCTAGTAGTTGTAGTCAGGGTGTGCTACTCCCTTTGCTCTACAACCACTTAGTTCAGTAGAACTTAAGTATATAACTAATCTTGTTTTATATGTACCTATAGGTACCTGTATGATCTTTCAATTGGTAACAAAGAGATTACAGAGGTAAAACACAGCAAGCTCAAATCCAACCGCTGCTCACCAATGTGAGAAGTTGGCCTGGTATATGATGTTCACTAGTTAAAGTGACCACCTTGTACCATGCCAAGCAACCCTTATGGTGTGGTTGTAAGTCAACCTTTTCGGACTAGCTGCCCTAGTGGTAGCGTAGGCTAAGCAGTCTTTGAGGCTAAACTCGTTAAAGCGTGTTAAGCAGGCTGTTTTACCAATTGCAACCCCCCTTTATACCAATAAAAGGACACCACACAGATATATATTCAAAATATATATGTATTTATTTCTCAAAGTATCCCCTAGACTCTTTATGAGCACAGGAGCACATATCGTTAAACAAGACAACGTTATAATATACAGAAGTTGCACTTTATATGGATGGGCCCTGGTGGCCACTCAAACCATATACTAAAATAGTGGTATAAGTACCACGAACAGGAAAGGGAAAAGGCCTAGGGCCTCTGGAATCGCTGGGCCTACAAGGAGCTAACTTCAGTTAGTGACCAGGAGGTCCACGGGTCGCGTGTGCAGTGAGGAAAGTTACACGCAGGCTCCCATAGGTTTTCAATGGGTGCGTAAAAGTTAAAAAGTTACTGCAGAAAGGGTCTTCTGGATGGACTACGATCTTAAGATTCAAAACACAGACACTAGAGATGTTTCTCTACACTTGGGCACTGGAGTGCCAGCTTTACCTCACCCACAGGAAGCGGGTGCATAGGTCTCGAAGTGCGTCGGGTTTCTTCTATCGATTCAATGGAGCCTGATGACAAAGATGCTGCAGGCGGTCGGTCCAGAAGAGATGCGGTGGATCCAAGGGTGGATCGGAGTTGTAGAAGACCTGAAAGCAGAGGGGACAGTGTTCACAGTCAATAGCCAGTGACCGGCGTGGCACCAGGTAGGTACCAGGCGATGTCGGGTGCAAACAGGTGGTTAGGTGTAGCTTGTCTCCGCAGCCACGTGGTCCCTGAAGGTCGACGACATCCAGGAGTCGGGTCACGAGCTGTCCCACGCAGGCTCTCGCTGTCGGCGGTATCGGCGACTCGAAAGAAGCAAACAAGCGTTGGCAAAGGCAGGAGTCGTGGAAAGAGAGGAAAGCTGATTGTTCTGACCAGCAAGGTCAGAGGGGCTGCTCTTTTAGAGAGCAGCTAGGGCCAGTCTGGAGCAACCAGACCAGTGTCGTTGATTTCAAAATAGGTCGCCAAAATGGCCACTAGCCAACGGGCCAGGGACCGGGCAGGCGCGTCGAGATGCAAAGTGCAGAGGGGCCCAACGCAGATCGTGGAGATGCTGGAGGGCTCACCTTTGGTGCAGATGCTGCTCGGTGGTTGGGCTTCTCAGGACCCAAAGCACAACTTGGAGGGAGCCTCTGTCGTTGCGCTTGCAGCTTGTCGTCGGTCTTCCAAGATGGCTGGCTCCACGTATCTCGGTGCCTCCACGGGTTCCTTCTTTGCAGGGACTGTGGATCGGGCGGTGAGAGGTCTGGAGGTCCAGGTCTTGTCGGGCTCTGGGCTCGGGCTCCGGCAGGAGGCGGCGGCAAAGCAGACATTGAATAGCTGGTTGGTGCTTGCGTTAGCAAGATGGTCACTCCCTGACCATAGGGGAGATTACCTTCTGTCCTCTGTGCAGCAGAGCGTCGAAGTTCCCGTCTTCTTTTTGTGGTTAAGTTGATTCCAGGATGTCTGAAGTCTTAGGACACAGCTCCTACCTTTAAGCGGATTCTAGGGGCCGGACTACCTGCTAGGTCCCTCCCTAAGGGTGGGATCAGGAAGGGGGGTGGTTACACCCCCAATCCTTTGTCCAGCTCGCCCCAGGTCTGGGGCTGGTGTGCCCCAGGACCGGTTTGAACTGGCATATGCACCGAGGCTCCTTGTGAGCCTCAGGCATGTCTGATTCTATTCAAGCCCTACCTGACCAATACACAAAATCCTGTCTGGGGTGGTGCTCGCACCTCCCCTGGCAGGAAACCCTTTGTCCACGTCTCCCAAGCTGGAAGGACTCCCAGCAGCAGGAGGGCAGACTTGTGTCTGTGGTGGCAGCGTCCATTTTGTGGAGCTGAGGCTATGTCTGATTTTACCCGGGTTTCAGGTTCTGTACATGTCGTGTCCCTCTAGAAGGGTGGAATGCTAACCCCGTCGCCAGAATTGGCGAGGGGTTAGTATTCCAATTCGTATGACACCTTACTCGACATGTTTTGATAAAGCCAAACCAAAGATAGCATTTAACCGCGAGGTTCATAATACACTTAAGAGTATATGGTATGGCGATATTTGGAAACGGTAGAAGGAAGTTGTTCCGACCACTGCAGACAGGCTCAGCTCATGCCAGAGCACCATCTCACATGGAACCAAGCACTCTGCCTTCAGGATTGTTAAGGCCTGCCATAGGAGTGACTTATAGGTTAACATGTGTCCCATTTAAGGTTAGGTATAGGTATACTACACCTAAGTAAGAGGTGGATACACCAACTTACCCCAGCTGAGTGATCAGCCAGTTGTGTCAAATTGTTAGGCCAGGCCAGGGGTGGCACAATACATGCTTCAGCCCCTGGTAGGCCTTAGATACACCAATGCCCTGGGTACCTAGTGTACACTGGTACAGGGGCTCACAGGGTGATCCAATTCCAATTGTGTATGTACCTAGGGTACATGGAGTCCATTTTAAAGAGAGAGCAGCCAGGCTGAGATCCTGAATGGCAGGATCTCAGGCCAACTAAGTCGAGAAACCAGCTAGACACTAGCCAAAAATACCATAGTCAGATATCCACCTTCCTACAATGCGAAATCCATCTTAGTATTTGTGTACAAGTGAGATTTTGATGCTATTGGTACTGTTTCACCTTAATTATATGTTAGATAGGTGTACCCAGATTGACCCACAACTATTCGAATCACCAGGTTGCATACGTTTCATGTGTCTGTAAGTTGTTTGAAGCTATCATGTCAGCTTGTAAGGAACAAAGTGTATCTGTGTGTTCCTGTGTCCATTGTCTAACTGAAAAGTGAGGTTTTATTAAATCGTAGAAAAGTTTTACTCTTTCTGCATAATCCAAAATGTATGTTCTGCTAAAATTCAAAAATCCCAAGATTGATTGTAAGTTTTTTAGTGATTTTGGAGGTTGGAGCAGCAAACACTTTTCTAAAAAGTTAGCTGCCAGGCTTTTCCCTTCACTTGAAAGCTCGTAACCTAGAAAAAGGATGTTACGGTGCGCTATTTTCGATTTTTTAAAGTTGAATTTGTAACCCTCAGAAGCAAATCCCAAAATTATGGTATTCACTCTGTTCAAGTGTTCCTCCAGGTCATCATCCGTTAGATAAATCTGGGCCTCGCAATGGTTCGGTTGTGTTTTGTGGCTCATTGTGAGTTTGGGGACTCGATTTAGAACCCTGGTGCCTTAACCCACTCACCTACCCGCCGTGAGGTGAACGGCCAGCATAATGGGGGAATTTTGACCACCTGTGACACGAACTCTGGTGCCGTGAGGGGAACGGCCAACGCGGACCACATTTCCCAGCATTCCTTCCTGCCGCGCTTGCTGGTGACGACGCCGGGGAGCGCCGGAGCGCTACATAGGTCACCAGGCGCCTCCGCAGCGTGGGTCTCGATTTAGAACCCTGGTGCCTTAACCCACTCACCTACCTGCCGTGAGGTGAACGGCCAGCATAACGGGGGAATTTTGACCACCTTTGACACGAACTCTGCTGCCGTGAGGGGAACGGCCAACGCGGACCACATTTCCCAGCATTCCTTCCTGCCGCGCTTGCTGGTGACGACGCCGGGGAGCGCCGGAGCGCTACATAGGTCGCCTGGCGCCCCCGCAGTGTGGGACTCGATTTAGAACCCTGGTGCCTTAACCCACTCACCTACCTGCCGTGAGGTGAACGGCCAGCATAACGGGGGAATTTTGACCACCTGTGACACGAACTCTGCTGCCGTGAGGGGAACGGCCAACGCGGACCACATTTCCCAGCATTCCTTCCTGCCGCGCTTGCTGGTGACGACGCCGGGGAGCGCCGGAGCGCTACATAGGTCGCCAGGCGCCCCCGCAACGCGGGACGTGCGCGGGCAGCGCCCGGGCAAAGCCCGGGCCAAGGGCGGGCCTGTCCTTGCCCGTCAGGGACCATAAGAGGCCGGGCTGGGCCACCCCATTGACACTCTCCAACCTGGACCTTCGCAGTGATAAGGTACTGTCATAGAAAAGTAAAATAAAGTGGATATCTCTGCTTGATTTAAGGTTCAGGTATTGTTCCTGAGATAAAACCTTTTTGGCTGTTGGACTCATACACCTAATAGTTTATCCTTCCCAAATGTCCAGTGTTGCTTAAGATTGTAGGGAAGATTTATAGTAATTTTCGTGATTTTCCCACTTGACTGTAAATATGAAAGGAAATGGTAAAAACAGCAAAAATCTTAGGTCCTCCATTTTCCGCCCCACAACCAGACACCAGACAGCAATGACGCAACCTCTCCCTAGTCTTACAGCCATTGATAAAATGCTTCAGCAAACAATTGGGGTCGTGGCAACAGCTATAGAAAATATGGAGAGGCGTTTGTCGATTACCCCCGCAATTTCCTCTTCCCAAACAGCGGAGGATGTCTCAATTGTTACTATTAATCCCCCCGATTTTAATTCCTCTCTCATGTGTTCCTTTGCTGAGTTGCCCTGCGCTCTACCTATCCCAAATGAAACGAATGCTCCAGAGGTTATTAAATCTCCATCCTATTCTGTACGAAACAAGGTGTCTGTAACTTGCCCCGTAACTAGGAAACCTAGGATTGGGAAAAGAAAAGCAACAAATAAAACTAAGCTTTTAACCAATTCCACTACACTAAACGATGGTTCCCCTCCCTTACCTTTCACAGGGGCACCCCTCTGGGCTACCCATATGATACACGATCTTCAGGCACATATGGAACAGTTACTTGGTTTGCATTTTAAATCTCTGATATCTAGGTTGGACAGACTAGTTTCTACCATCAACAATGCAGGCCTAGGGAAAGCCCAACTGATTAGTTCCCTAGGGAACCCTAGCACTAGTTCTGTTCCCAGCCAAGAAAATCCCCCTACCAGTTCCAAGCTCCTACCTATACCCCCCCAGCCAATTGTCGAGACTGTTCCTGACATAACTATTTCTTTGCCCAGGGATATAGGCACTGAAAGTTCTACAATGCAGAGGGGGTCTAATGAAGTGGGGGTAAAGCGTTTAGATAATCAAGTACTAGTGAACAGAAATACTGCTAGAGAGGGGTCTTATACTGTGTTGCCTTGTATAGATCTTCCACCTGAGTCCCTACCATATGTTGTTGTGCTTGCGGGTGTCCCCCCACAACCCAAGGGAAAAACGAGGACTATTTGGAATTGAAAAATAAATGCATGTACTGGTTTAACTCTAAAAGCCCTCTTCCCCCTAACATTTCTGGTGAAATATTAGGTGCAAGGAGAGTAGACTTGATCGGGCCCGCACCTAAATCTATTGCAGGAAATTGTGTCATTATCAACTTTAGGCACACGCTTGCTGTAGATTATAGATTATAATCTAATAGTCTAATACCCAAATTATCCCACTGCACTTGTCGTACTACCCGGTATCTCAATACAGAGTAGGGCAAAATAGAGGCACTAGGTGGGAAGGGGGAAAGAATATATCGTATGCCAGAGCACAACAAGGAATGACAACTTGGGAGGACCGGGGGAAAACCACCCCCCTACTGTCACTATTTCCCCAAAAGAATAGATTTAATGTGTTGGAGGAGGTTGATTGACCAGACGTGATTCGGAGCCCTGCACTTTTTTTAGATAATATTTCGGGTACCCAAATAGCGGTAGTGATGGGTAGTTGTGGGAGTAGTACCCCTGAACATGTACCAACACCCTATTTTTCGAGCATAGGTGGGGGAGGGCTGGAAGCGAGAGAAATTACTGATACTGTGGGGGCTTCTCTATCAGAGGAGCCGCCGCCGGAGTTAAGTTTGGGGATACCATAACAGAACCCAACACTCTAATACGAGGAATTTGTCCACACCGAAATGAGGGTGATTTAGCGGTTAGGAATAGAGTAGAAGACGGGGAAATAAAAATTCTATCATGGAATGTGGCTGGGATAAAGAGCAAATTATCCATCCCTGAGTGGGGTAATTTTATAGGCAGGCATGATATTTGTTTAATGCAAGAAACGTGGGCACTGGAGGAGAATGCAAGGACTGGCTATGCCACTTTTGATATTCCGGCAATTACAAGGGGCAGAGGGAGGCCTTCGGGAGGTCTGACAATATGGGTGGGGGTCCATTTGGGCGTCCAGGCAGTTCAGATATCAACTAGCTCCCTTGACGTCCAATGTGTTCTCCTAACGCTAAAATATATGTCAAGGGTTGCCTTAATAAACGTTTACTCTAGACCAGTTAAGAACGGCCAAGAATCTGGCACCATTGACATACTAAAGCATTTTATGTTGTCACTCGACCCCTCAATTGCTCTATTAGTAGGAGGTGATTTTAATTGCCAATTCGAGCCCCTGGAGAGCTCTGACATGGGAGACCTGGATGAAGAGGACCATTTCTGACATGTTTTGGATCCACAAATTTCTCCCGTCAGAGCTTGGACCCCTCTGGTCCTTCAAATCAAATCTTTATCCCTTGCACTGTCCTTAAGGGCCTGCAATGGGAGGCTGAAAACCGACCGCCTGGGGTTGGCAACGTTTTATAGACCAGGGCAAAATTCCACCATTGATTATATGTTGATGGAAATCAGACACTGGGATAAGCTTCAGGAGTTTACGATATACCCTAGGCAAGACAGCGATCACAACGCCCTTGTTTTAACTCTCAAACCGGGAAGCTTCGGGTTAACAAATCCTTCCCCCGATCCCAATAGCTCATCGCTTCCTGTGTTGCTCTCCAACAATAGGAGAAGGGTTAAATGGCCCTATTTCCAGAATTCCCCCGCCAAACTTGCTAAAATATACCAAATAGTAATGCCATTTCTCTCTGACATGGGGGATGCAAGTGGAGATAACCTAAGCTTCCCCCTGGAGATTCATAAACATCTGGTTGACAAGCTGGTAGACCTGTTCAATCCTGTTGGGAAAAAACAGTATCAGGATAGGACACATCCATGGTATGATGACTCCTGCAGAAAAGCAAAAAAGGATCTGCTTTCTGCAATAAAAGATGAAGATAGAGTCAATATTAAGAAATTTCGCCTAGAATATAAAAAGGCTATCTTTAGGGGAAAGAAGGATTGGGAGGAGCATAGATGGGAGGAACTTAGGCTAACTCTTTCTCGAAGAGATCCTAAGGCATTTTGGGCTATTGTGAACTCTGGTGTGATTAGGGGAGCTTTGACCCCAACTGTAAACATAGCACCCCAAGTGTGGGAAGTGCATTTTGGGGCACTGTATGGGGACTCGGGTGAAGATATTATGTTTTCATCCAATCCTGACCCACTCATGGAGCATAGTCTAGTGAGAGGGATTGACTCGGTCTTTGGTGAAACCGAGATCTGCCTCCCACTTGCCGCCTTTGAGTTTCACCAGGAGCATCGATCGCTTGGGCTCTCGGGCGGCGGACGGAATAAGGTCTCTTTGGTAGGTGGGGGTTTTTCTTTCCCAGAACAGCCCGAGGTCATTACCCTTAAAGAAGTAGAGTCTGCAATAGCAAGGCTCCTACCTAACAAAGCCCCTGGATTGGATAAGATGCCCGGCGACATATTTCGCTCCCAACCAAAAATCTGGGCCCCGTATTTGGTGGTACTATTTAACTCAATTCTTATGGGGGCCGATCCACCAGATACTTGGTTGGGGGCGGAGATAGTCCCTATATTTAAGAAAGGCTGCCCGTTAAAACCAGTAAATTATAGGCCTATCAGCCTTATAGATACCTCCCAGAAACTAATGGGCAGAATTATTCTAGATAGAATCTTGGGATGGATGGAAGAAAATAAAATATTGTCCACACTGCAGGCCGGGTTCAGGTCGGGGATTTCAACCATAGACTAAATTTTTCGGCTCCAGGTCTTATACTGGAAAACGGTGAGAGTGGAGGGTGGCAGCCTCTACCTCATCTTTGTTGATCTGCGTGCCACTTTTGATCTTGTCCCCAGGGGTAAGCTGTGGAAAGTCTTGGCAGATATGGGTCTTTCTACCTATCTATTGAATATCTTAACCAGACTCCACAATGGTAATTATGCCCAGGTTAGGTGTGGGAGGTATAGCGATCTGTCTGCACGCTTTCCTGTCCGGAAGGGTGTGTGACAAGGGTATGTTTTGGCCCCAACATTGTTCAGTCTCTACATCAATGGTCTTGTGGACCATCTAGCTGATGTAATCGACAATGACGCCCCTAGGCTGGCTACTGGTAGAGTGCCCGCTCTGATGTTTGCGGACGACACTTTGTTGATATCCAAAACATCATCGGGCATTCAGCGTATTCTGGATGGTTTTCTCGCATTCTGTATTGCCCGAGGTTTGGAGATTAACTTGGATAAGACCAAGTTTATGAGTTTTAATCCCCCAAAGCAGACCCGTCATAATCCCACCCTTAATGGCTCTCCTCTTGAGAGAGTCAGGACTTTTGTTTTTCTAGGGATCACCCTGACAGAGAACTTTGATTGGGACCCACAAATCTCGACATTAACGCTTAGGTTGTCCCAAATAGCGGGAGGGATTAGTAAAGTCCAGCGAACCTCGGTCTTTAAACCAGCACCCCCGGCCATAGAAATATATCGATTACAAGCTAGAACTGCCTCATTGTATGGAGCTGAACTTTGGGGCCATAAGAACATTTCCAAATTAACTATGGCTGAGCAGGGTTTTATGAGAAGCCTTGTGGGTTTGCCCTTAAGCACACCACTTATTACCCTACGATTTGATCTGGGGTTGGAATCAATTGAAGATCTTGCAGCTCTGCGACCCATGCTCTATTGGAAAAGACTCTGGTCGGTGCCAGAACTGGCACCTTACAGAGAGGAATTCATAGAGGTTCGGGCTTTAATAAAAAACAAGAATATTGCAAGGTTTTCCCATATTAAGAATCTTAGCATAAAGATCGGCAGGATTGAGCTCTGGGAATCTCCGGAGGTGTCCTGTATAGGGACACCTAAAACGGAACTCATAAGCCAGATGAGGCAACATAAACTACTTGCCCTACATGGTTCAAGCTCGCTGGGGAAGCTTACTAAAGAGTTTCTCCTGGTAAAAGCCGAAATGCGAGCAGAAGTCTTCCTAGACGTAATCTATCTACCTCTTGCGAGGAAGCTGACTTCCGGGACTATTTTGAAGATGTCGGTTCACAGCCACGATTAAGTTTCGCCGCCTGAGGCCCGCAACATTTATTGCTGCACGCCCACTCCGTCCATTTCACTTGGATGATTAGCCCACGCTAAAACAATTGCGGATTGTCCTGTTTTCACTGGATCTGATTACGACAGCTTTTACTCCCTTTGGGAGCTGGATTCCTTGGCTCTGCCCCTGTGTCTCAAGCACGTGCAAGTGTACCCCACATTGAAACTCTAAACCACTTCTTGTAGTGTCTTGGTCCTGAAGAGAACCCCAACACCTAAATACAACGGGGTTCGAAACGCGTAGACCTTCTTTCTGTTTTCTCCATTCATTTGAATCCCTAGTCCGCCTGGGTGCTTTACTTTATGTAATTATAAAATGTTGACAAATTGAATACATTTTTTGCACACCCCCTTAGTGGTATCATCTAAAAAAGTTTTTTGTTTGGAGATCCCTTTGGTTCCTCTCAGAATCTTTAATCGTAACCAAAGGCACATTGATTCTAGTTGTTTGTATGAGTGTTTGGGTGAATGAGGAGTGGTGAATGATTGATTAATAGAATTGTTTCTCTGCCATGTGGGCAGTAGAGCCTTAGTGTGTTTTTTACTGTTGCGAATATATTAACTGTCATTTGTTGATACATTCTTCCTTTTCCTTTGTTTATTATTTGAATCTTTATTGTTTGTCCAGACCAGTATATTCTCAGAAAATTATTCATTTTGTATGACAAAAAATTAGATCTAGTCTGAATAAAACACTATTAATTAGTACAGACGTAGTTGTTTTATTTTTCTTCTACAGTCAAGTAGTGTAAACAATCGTCAGCATTGGCATTCTCTTTAGTTTTCCATGTTTATTGGCTCAGCCTTGCTGACTAGAGCCACACCCATTCTTGTGCCTAGTAATACTTACAGCTAAGGCATGGTTGCTTACCGCTTAGGGCATTCACCCACAAATGGGCAAAATCAGAAAACACTGTTTGTCCGGCTTGTAAGCATAATCGAGAAGACGTATGCCATGTTATGTTTTTCTGCCCTGCGTATCAATTAATAAGGAAAAAGTGGCTTCTCCCCCTTTGTAGGAATCTTGGATTTAGACACTGTATACAGGCATGCAGGGTTTTAACATACGATACCCATCCCCCTATTGTTTTTGCTTTGTCCCGCTTCTTATATGGCTTATGGCGAAGAAGGAAAACTTTTGTGTAATCATCCCCGCCTTTTATTAATTCTCTCTTCTTTGATAACTACAAGTTTAATTCATTCTTAAATATTGTATTAACTTGCCTTTATTTATTGTTTTAATGGAATGTGTATCCTTGTATGTATTTTAACCTGTACTTTTATGGTCTTCGACCAAAATAAAGTTATCAAATGAATGAATGATAAATATCATCCACATAGGACAATGCCTCTTCATCCTGATTTTGAAGTAATTCAGTTACTCTGGCTGAAAACAACCCCAGGCTGTTCTTATACCCCTGGATGAGTCGACAAAATTGATGTTTTGACCCTAGCGCTGAGAATGCTGTCAAATATCTGCTCTCAGGCGCTATATTTTGGCAAAAGAATCCATTTGAGATATCCATTGTTGTTTTGTATTTTTTCCGCACAATGTTTTTCATTAATGCGGCACTGTGTGCATTTTGAACTGCAAACGACTTAGTGCAAGTGTTTAAATGTCTGTAATCTAAAATTAAACAATATGAATTGTCTGGTTTTGATACCGGAAACAAAGGGTTATTCATTTGAGAGGTGCAAGTTTCAATCACCCCTTGATATTCAAGTTGATCTAAGATCTCCCTTACTTGTTTTTTAGCTTCTTACTTTAAAGGATACTGCCTTTGTGCAGTAGGAGACTATTTTAGTGGAATAATGTGGTGGGTTGAATCTTTATCCCATCCCAGCGGCGTCACTATGGGGGTGCGGACCGCACCGGGTGACACCCTCACATGGGGTGACACCAACAGGGCCGGTGTGCGCAGAGCAACCTAACCTTTTAGGAGGAGGAGGTGCCTGTGCGCAGTGCGCACTGTCTCCTCCTTTCTTTTATTTGCTTCCCTGTGAAATGGATCCAAAAAAGAAAATCACTTTTGCTGGAAATCAATGTCGTATTTTTCTGACATTTAATTCCAAAATTCAGCATCGGGAATAAAAGTTTAAAAATATGAAAAATAAATAACTAAATAAAGTAAGACAGAGTGGTAGCAAACTGTCCAGATTGATTTTATTCACACCCAAACACATTAGCGCCACTCTTACAGAGTTTGCCAGTGAAGAGCTATTTTTTTTGTCTTGGCTTTGTTTTCCCTGGGCTTGAAACTAGTGCACCAATCCTGGAGGTACTGCAATGTGAGGATTGAAAAACAAAATTTGTACTGCTGCTCTGTATCTAGGGATGTTGTCTTTTTTTTACCATACTGCTTACATTTTGAAAGGATATAAGCAATGGTCATTGAAATGGGTCCATTCAGGGCCCTGTTGTCTTGTCCTTAACTTTTCAGGCAAAAGCACTCACTGATATCAGAACAGTGAGTGTAACAGTGTTAAGGTGACCATGTTGTTCCTGCTTACATTTCACATGGTTTGCAAAATTTTGCATTCCCTATGATTGTTTGCTTTTTCCAGGATGCTGTCACTTTTTTATGTTGCCCAGTGCGTAATTTAAATTGAGCCGCATCCAGGTGTTTATAGCTGGCAACAATTGGGTTGTAGTTGAAGGCCGTCTGAGATTTTCTCAGTGGGGCAGTATGGTGTTCAGTGGGGGAGAGGATGTGGCACTATGGCCAGAGCTGCTGAATTTGGAACTGGGGAACCAGGTTCAGCCTTAATAACCAGTCCGCCAGACCACTCTCCTGAGAGAGCACTATCTCATGCTAGACCTTAGAAGGCTTCGCAAGACATTAGAAGCCCCGGTGTGGTAGCACCAGCAGGTGGACCATAGCATGACAAGTGTAGGTTAACCTTCAAGTCTTGTCCACCACTATTCATACTGAAGTTCACCTCCAGTCTTGCGGGCAGGCCTATGAAGCAGTACACCCTAGAACAGTGACCCTGTCACTGAGATCACAGGACCCTTGAGAAGGGCCAGCTCTAGGGCGGTGCAACCGGTGTGACCGCACCAGGTGCTCACTTTAGGTGGAGGCATCATTTTTGCACGTATATTATGGTTCTAAAAGCGCTTGCTGCCTCCTTCCTGGCCTCCAGTAATTTTTGGTAACAATAAAAATGTCATGTTGACTCTGGTGATTAATGTTCTTCCTAGAGAGAGATCGGAATTTTGTCTAATGCAAGATTTGACTCATGGAAAGGTAGCTCAGAGGGTTAATGTACCTGCTGCAAAGAACATGTACCATGCAGATCACAAAGTGCACATAATGTAAATAGGCCAGTGGGCTACTGCTTTTGTCAGAGATCCTTTTGTTACTTGCAGTTTATAAGTTAAAATCCTAACATATAACAGTGAGCTATTAACTGTCATCTACTCCGCAGCAACACAAGTCACATTTTTTTTATTAACTTTTGATACGTTTGAGCTACAAACAATTTATTAGTTTAAATGGTCAGATCATGCTGCAGATCTTGCATTATGAGGCAAATATGGCAGAGCCATTATTATTTAGAAAACATTTGCAAACTAGGATTTTTAGCCATTCATGTTTGAACTGCTGTTTTGGAAAAGGGAGAAGTATTGATGACAGAAACTCCTTGGCTCGGAGACAAATGGCTTGTACTTCCACATTTAATCGTATTTGGGGACATTCTGTGATTAGAAGCATATCCCACTTTGTGAACACATTTTACTGTCAATAACTCATTATAACCTTAAATAATCATGTGTATCCATTGGTTGATAAAACTGGGCAGTGAAACCAAACAAATGCAAAAAATTGGGATGTTTGCGCATTCTGGCCACGCCTCTGGCTCTGCCCACTGATCCAATCCTTGGGTTATTCCCGCCCTCTGATTCTCCGCCCACAGTTCCCCTACTTTTTTTCCCCCACTTCGACCACTGATATATCGTGTTGCTGGATAGTGGGAACACCACACCAGTAAAAAGTACCATACCTATGATATTATAAATTCCAATAAACTGTTGACTAGCAGGTAGCCCACTGTACAAACTGATTAATGAATCATTATCACACTGTTGTTAACGGGCACATTTTGAAAATATAGGACCTACATTTACAAACGTTACTAAGGATTCTGTATGGTCCCGTTATTTGCTAACTGTGTCCACTGGCGGACTCGGGCGGAGGAGGTCCATGCGGTAAGTCGTGAGGGGGTGACACCATGAGTTACCCGCACCGGGTGACACCAACCCTAGTGACGCCACTGTCCCATCCCACATGGTTTTTGTACAATACTGGAGCCTGGGATACCGCCCACTCCCTCGTATATGCACATTTTAAATATTTGGGAACATGGTCGAAAAATGCTGATAAAATTACAGTTTCTCCCCCAGGGCAATCCGTGACGAATGCTGGCGGCCAATCTTATTCAGCTAACAAAATGTCATCAGGTTCTCCCAAAAGAGACCTCTAACTGTCCTACATTTGTCCCCCTCCATCCGGAGTGTTATTTCCTACAATTTATATGGGACACTTACCCAAGTGTCAGGTGTTTCCACAAGGGGTAGGTGAGCACTCAGAAATTCCGCGAACATGCGGAATTGCTTGTTCGCGATGCTTTTTTCCTGATCGCGAATGCTGTTTGCGTGCTCGGGGGGAAATATCTCACGAACACGCATTTTGAGAACGCGAACAAGCAAAAAATTCCGCGAAGCCTCGGAATGCAGAATTTTGGGCAATTCCGCGCTCTCCGCGGAACGCGAAATTACCCAAATTCCGCGAGCGGAACGGAAGTTACCGCCCGGCCTAATTTCCAATGTGATATAATCATTCAAGTCCACTGTCACCAGAAATTACATCAGGTTCTGGCGAGCTATTGTTGCTTCTGCCGCACTGTCTAGCATCGTCGGAGCCCATTCCCCGTTCAGTAGTCAAGTCCTTCAAATTCTTGGCATGTCTGATCATTAGACCTGTAACCTTCTTCTTTTTGAACTGTGGTTTTGGTTTGGCTTTATCTTCTTTTTTGGGAGTATAGTCTTGAGCGTTCTGCTTGTCTCTGGATTTTGTACGCTCTTCTTGTCTGTCTGACCGTCCTTACCTCTCAGAGTTTTTTGATGAACCCTGAAAGGAACGAGAGGAACGTGTATCAGTATCCTGATACCTGTCAGGTTTCCTAATGTTATCCCTATTCCTAAGGTTATACCTCCTTCCGGAGGGCTCCAGTGGAGGAGATCTGCCTCTGGACTGAAATCTGTTTTCTTTAACATTTTGTCTTTTGTTACCGTCCCACTTCTTTTTAGAAGAAGTAGGTGTCTGCTTCAAAGTCTCCTTCTTGGGACTACCCATCAGTTGTTGTTTTAACACTTTTTCACCCAAACTGTCCCTGCCTAATTCTGGATACGCAGTCTCAATAATTTTGGGTAGTTCATGTTCCTGTTGTAAATGACTGAACTCCCTTAGGCATTGGTGGATAGCCACTGATGCTGCCTCCCCTTTAATGTTTGCTAATATTATGGCTGATACCTGGGCATAGTTACCTAGTACCTTCATCCCTAAGTTCAGAGCAGGTTCTGCCCCGTACTCATTTTGTATTTGTCTTAATACGTCTGGTATTACTGCTAATGACGGGATACCATGAGTTCTGGTATATATGGCAGCGAAAACTGTATCCCATGAGGTTCAATCCTCTATCTGTGGTGTTATCCCCATGGGTAAGCAGATTGTCAGCATTCTGTGTTTTTTATAAGGGCTTGTATTTGGGAATACTGCTTCTAGCTGTGTTATTTCCTGGGCTATCCAGAATGGCATTTGTTCATGTTTTGTGGGCATTTTACCGATTACTGCGTGTAACATTTGTGGTGTAATTTTAGTTGTTGTGTTTTGAACTTAAGTTCTCATGACGTATTGCGTCATGTTTCTGTAAAGTTTTATTAATTCTTTTATGAGTAAGTCTCCTCCTGGCATTGTCTCGATGTCAGGGTGTGGTGTGTAGGCTGCTAATATTGGCCATTTCGCTCCTTCTCTTCCGAGCGGACCGAGTCTTACCCTTCTTCTTATATGGGGTAGGGGGCCTTTAAATCACTATAAGTGTTCCTGATACGTGAGCGGAACCGTAATGTCCTCAAAAGGACATTATTCCACTGGTGCATCACCATCTGTGTAGGTGTGAAATGTTTTTGTTCTTGAATTTGCTGCTGGGAATGTAACCCACGAATAAAATACCTCTGTTCTGTATGACTCGTGTGCCTCAATCACGAAAGCTACTAAGCCACCCCTAGGTGTTAAACCATGCGCAAGCAGTTTCAGGGTGACTGCATTTCTTAAATTCTCTGCAATTGGAATTGCATTTGCATCTTCCTTGTCGTCTGTGAGGTGCAAGTTTTGCTCAACTCCCGTGTTATCTGCGTCTTCAGTCATTGTTTTAGAGACAAATAACTATTCCAGGAACTTTAAGATAAGGTGTTTTGCACTATTTTAGGAACACTGTGTCCTTCCAGCTTGATTAACCAATCAGCCAAAAAATAGGATGTTTGCCTACTCAGCTGATGGCGGAATTTAGTCTACCCCCTCCAGACGTGTCTGGTGTTTTGTGAATAGGGATTTCTGAGAATAGCATGACTGAACTACTCAGATTCTACTATTAAGTAAGTACTCAACCAACATTGGTGGTGCCATGTCCTGTAGTTAATATAGAAAATATACAGGATCTGCGCGTTTAGACAACATATACTGCAGGATTGGTGTCAGACGAACTCTGATCACCCCCACTGGGTATGTTGGCCCTTTTGTATCGACTAGCTCAGAGTGCCACTAGAATCTCCTCTTACCAAGGAGAGAATAGTTCTTGGCAACCATCAAACATGACAACCCTGATCCCTCAGGACCGTGGAAACAATATACTACCTTTTGCTCAGTCACTCGTGCTTACTTAGTCTGTCTCAGAGAGATACACCGAATAAAACAAGCTGGGCGTTTTCAATAATCATTTATTGAACAGTTGTTATTCTGGTGTAGAATAGATGTGCTGCAACAAACGTTAGACAGTATAAGATATATTTGATTAACAGTACTATAGAGGTAAAAGGATGGTATACCTCTACCATCTTACTAAAATCTAAAATCATGAATACATTCAAGTATATAAAACACATGATAAAAGATGTATACTCCTACCATGACTACCTAACTAGATGTACCTAAGTGTACCTGGCATGGGTGTAGGTGTTAAGCCAAGAATTCCTCTAGGATTCAGTCAACCCCATTACCTGAAGTGAGACTATGGGACCCCGTCCTGGTCTCGAGCTGGACACCCTGCAAGGGATGTTAGACCACTGCGAGCTGGAGTGCCTGCATGCAGGAACCTCAGCATCTCTGGTCAGTGTATCGAAAGGGAAGTCTCGGTCTCCTCTAGCTATCTTAGCAAGATGTGATGTATATATCCTAATAGGTCTCCCCAGGGGCCCTAACTTGCTGTGTTACTGTGTCGGCCTAAGGATGACGTTGGGCATGAACTTTATACATACATTTTATACAGGAGATGGCAGTCCTGCTGTGCTTCCAAGAACCCTCATGCATAATGAATGAGATTTCGAACTAGGGAAAACCCGCGTTCTGAATTCAGTGTAATATCTAGGTAAAAGGTCAATCCATGTAAACCGTGACAAGTATAATGTAGGGAGAGAATATAGGTGAAGGGTAACGAGTTTAATGAGGCCTATTTTACAGTACCTATATGGAATATAACACTTCCCTTGATCCTTTTGGGCCCTGGAGACCCTATTCCCAGGAGCCTGACCCATTTTTTCCATCCTCCAGGGCATGGCCATTATCCTTTAAATGTTCAAGGGAGGGGGGCCGACTATTATTTTTAAATTAAAAAAGGGAGGGGCCGAGCAGCCCCACTCCTGCAACATTTTCTGCCCAGGGGTCCCTATCCCCTGGGGCATGGCCACCTGGTTGGGGAACTTAGGGAGCCTGAAGGACTCAGTGGTACCGGCTGCCTCCCGCCTCCTGCTGAAGTCCGGCATAGATTTTTACCCCCAGGGAGTTGCTGACATGCTGCTCCCTGGGGGTAAAAAGCAAAATATGCTCGCTTTGACCAAGCGAGAGTAAAGAACTCTTGCTTAGTCAACGCGAGCACACTTGTGTGCTATGAAATGGAGGGAGAAACGCTGCTCCCGCCATCCCATAGCAAACTGCAATGTCCTGGGGTTGGGCACCTCGGGACATTGCTGAAGCCGGCCCTTGGGGGGTGGCGGTCCCCAGGGCCATTTGCGGCTCTTGGAGGGGGGCCACTTGGCCACCCATCCCATTTGGAAAGTAGCACCAGGGAGGTGGCGCTCTCCGGGGCTGAATGGGGGTCGGGGGCCCCCACACATTATTATCTACATAGCCTCGGCGAGGTGGCAGTCCCCGGGGCTGCGGGGGCAGCGTGGCCCCTCGCATTTCACATACATAGCCCCAGGGAGGTGTTGGTCCCCATATCTCTATTTATCATTGCCCCTGGGACCTGGCCCAACCAGGGCCCTAAAGAAAATGAAGCAAGGGAGCCTACTGTTTTTTAAAAAAAATATTTTCAGCCGGACTTACAGGTCCACCACGAATCCAGCTGGAAAAAAAATCTTTTTTTGGCCCTGGGTTTTTTAGTTTTTTTAACCTTTTTTCTTATGACTCAGTTCAACTGAGTCACACGATGGCTGCCAACACTTATTGGTTTGAAGTGTTGGCATCCAATCAGATTGCAGGCTCGAGATCAGGAGGATTTGTGGATCCTCTGTGGCTAGAGTTGTATATTTGAGAAATGTTTAAATTTTTCAGGAACTACTGATGGATTTATACCATTTAACAGAAAGAGTGCTTTCTGAACCAAGAGCTACCTTTTTGCCAAATTTGGTGTAATTCCGTTCAGCAGTTGGGGCTGTAGCTATGTCTAAAGTTTCCAATGGAAATGAACATGGAGAAAATGCGTTTTGAGACCTCCCCTTTTTCTCGGCCTCCGTTTGATGAATCACACTAAAACATTTAACACAGCAGCTGACCTGACCGCCCCATTAGTTTTGAAAATTTCACAAAGATTTGTCAAACTATGACAAAGATAATGGCAAAAGAAAAAACACTTTTCCTATAGAAACAAGGTCCTAAATATAACTACCTACTGGTGCCCGCCAGTAGGTAATATATTATATTATAATTGTCACTTTAACTTGTAAAGGGAGATTGCATAAGTCACTTTAATGCAGAAGAATCGACCCGTGATGTGGACTTTGGAGCACAAAGTAGCGTTGGGCACTGGCCCTTGATTGACAATGCCAATGTGAAAGAGATATCATTATATATGGTATCAGTGTATGAATATATTTGCTATATTTTATAGGCAGAGAAAGCAATCATGCACTTTATAGTAATGCTGTTTTTGCACATGGCGCAAGTCATTTTATCCTCGAACAGGAATTGCACTTGTCACTTTATTTGTTTAACATGCACTGTCACTTTAAGGTTGTTGAAACTTTATTGGCATATAAAAACACAAGAAAATGGCTGCAACGTCAGGTTTGACAAAGACCGCTTGGTAGTTGAAACGCGTTACCTGGTTGTGTGTGGTTGCAATAAACAACTCTAAATAGATGACCCGAGCGTACTGGAGTCTGTTTTGATGGGAAGCAGGCAGTTGGAGTGAGATATATATATATATCTATCTATATATCTATCTATATATATATTCACTGAAAAAACCATAGGTTTCAGACATGTTATAGTTAGCGGAAATTTTACTGATAAAAAACCAATGAAATTCCCCCGTTATAGTTAGTGCAGGCAACTATAACTCATGCGACCGCAATCATCTGCTGATGCTAATACTGTATTTAGACACTTATTTGCCCATGTCTTCTTCCATAAATTTTTAGCTATACATATATTAGAAATATTTTTTTTTCATAAAGACACATATGTCATCAGCAGAAGATTGCGGTCGCGTGAGTTATAGTTGCCTGCACTAACTATAACGGGGGAATTTCATTGGTTTTTTATCAGTAAAATTTCCGCTAACTATAACATGTCTGAAACCTATGGTTTTTTCAGTGAATTTGCAAGGTTTTTTAAATGCTAATTCCTAACTATAACGTGTGTGAAACCTATGGTTTTTTCAGTGAATTTGTACGGTTTTTTAAATGCTAAGTTACTTTACGCCATTCGTGGCGTGCACGCCCACTTTACGCAGTTAGTGCCGTACACGCAAGGTGGGCACGCAGTGCGCTACGCGCACCGCGTGCCCACGTTACGCACCGTGCGCACATGGAGGACATATTATGCGCTTCCTTGTGATAGGTAATCTGTTAAATTTAATTTGTAAGTGATGACAATAATATGCCATGCACAGAGAGTTTTTTTTTATTATTAAAATTTTTAGCGTAAGCGCACCGTACGCGTACGGTAAGCGTAATCGGCGAAATTTTCAAAAAATAAAAATTTACCGTTTTTGGCCTTTGAGGACTCAACTAACATGGCTATGTGCATGGGCGCTGTCTAAACAGCCCCTTTATATGTTTTTTGCCTTTATTTACAGCCCCCCCTCAGAGTGCGAGAGAGAAAATGGCGGCCGCCGCTTCCTGGTTTCGACCGATTCGAATGTTTACTTAGATGTAACAGCCAATCAGAATCGCGCTCGCGCACGCCACCGTACGCGTACGGTAAGCTTACGGTAAGCGTACCGTAAGCTGGCTCAGATATATATATTGATTTAAAGGCTATTTTCTCAGAATCTACTGAACAGATTTACACCAAACCTACAAAAGGCACTTCCTTGACCTGAGGACTACCTCTCTGCCAAATTTCTAGTAATTCTGTTCAGCCGTTCGGGCTATAGCCCTGTCTAAAGGTCCTATGGAAAAATGCATGGGAAAAACGTGTTTTGGGACCCCCCTTTTATCTCAGCCCCCGCTTGACGAATCCCCCCGAGACTTTCAGGGTAGGAGCGGAGCGTAGCGCCCCACCTATTTTGAGAAATTCGCGAGGATTCGTCGACTGGCGCCAAAGTTATTCAAAATAGAATGTTGCGGATTTCCTATGGAAAAGGGGTCCTAACTATAACTACCTACTGGCGACCGCCAGTAGGTAATATATATATATATATATATATATATATATATATGAAACATTCTATTTTGAATAACTTTGGCGCCGGTTGACGAATCCTCGCGAAATTTTCAAAACTAATGGGGCGCTCCGTTCAGCTCCTACCCTGAAAGTCTCGGGGTGATTCGTCAAGCGGGGGCCGAGAAAAAAGGGGGTCCCAAAACACATTTTCCCCATGCATTTTTCCATAGGGACCTTTAGTCCAAGGTACAGCCCGAACGGCTGAACAGAATTACTTGAAATTTGGCAGAGAGGTAGTCCTCAGGTCAGGGAAGTGCCTTTTGCAGGTCTGGTGTCAATCTGTTCCGTAGTTCCTGAGAAAATCAAAAGTAAAATCATATATATATGTGGGCGGAGCCGAACCACACATCTCATCCTGAGATCTGATTGGCTGTCAGCACTTCATCCAAGAAGTGTTGGCAGCCATCTTGGGACCAATATACATGATAGCACCTCATTAAAAAGCATTGCAGTTAATAGAAGGTTTTAAGACTTTAGTTACATTATAAATCATTTGTTGATGGTACCATACTCATTTTAGGAATTGTGGTATGTTCTAAGGTGATTTCACCATGTGAAAAAGCCTTCTGCTGGGATATCATGATTGAGAGAAAAATATTTTCTCATGCTTTTCCCACAGAGGTTTGGAAGGTGATCTATAAGCTAAACTGAGAGCTTATTTTCTGTAAATTCACATTATCTTTCTCAGTCATGTGAGAATGAAGTCTGACATTCTCAGTAAAACATGTACATCCAACAAGGGCAGAGACTGTCAGTTGATTCCTTTGTGTTCTACTGCAGCTTCCCAGAGTGTTCCAAAGAACAACTAGAGCGCTAACAGTCCTACTTATGATAAACGTATGGCACACCTGAAGCCATCTTGCTTGGATTAAAGTGGTAACTCTTAAAACATTTAATTTAAAAAGGAACAAAATGAGGGGGTTCATTTTTCCATAAAAAGTATGATTAGTGCTGCAGAAAGAAAAATTAGGGCACATTTTGAGTGACTTCTCAAATCCTCTTCTATTTCATTAAAAAATTCTGACATGCAGACTGAAACATGCACTTTCAATACCAGCAGCAGTTTTCCCTGGTGAGCAGTAGCTTTACTACAGTGATCTAATGAGCAAAAAGAGTGCTAACATTCTGAATTTATGGCAAATGTGTGACACATCTGAATGCCTTCTTGATGGAATCAAAGTAAAAAACTGAAAGTATTTCCTACTGAGGAGACTGCAGTAAATGAGGAAATTAGGAAACTTCATAACAAATAAGTCTCCCAAGATGGCCACCAGAGACAAAAGAGCCCAAATGTAGCCCAAATATCACCCAGATGTAGCCCAAGTATAGCCCAATGACAGGTTGTCCCAGAGTGTTCTTAAAAACAACTAGAGCGCTTACTGTCTTCATTATGACAAACGTATGGCACACCTGAAGCCATCTTGATTGGAATAAACTGGTAACACAAAACATTTAATTTAAAAAGGAACGCAATGAGGGGGTTCATTTTTCCATAGAAATTATGATTAATGCTGAAGAAAGAAAATGAGGGCACATTTTGAGTGACTTCTCAAATCCTCTTCTATTTCATTAAAAAATTCTGACATGCAGACTGAAACATGCACTTTTGATACCAGGAGCAGACTTCCATGGTGAACAGTAGTTTTAATACAGTGATCTAATGAGCAACTAGAGTGCTAACATTCAGAATTTGTGGCAAATGTGTGACATATCTGAATACCTTCATGATGGAATCAAAGTAAAAAACTGAAAGCATTTCCTACTGAGGAGACTGCAGTACATGAGGAAATTAGAAAACTTCATAACAAATAAATCTCCCAAGATGGCCACCGGAGACAAAAGAGCCCAAATGTAGCCCAAAATCACCCAGATGTAGCCCAAATATAGCCCAATGACAGAAGTGTGCAAAACACTTATTATTTTGTGTTTTTGCAGTGTTATATTTTATATAGTGCAGACTTGTCAGGTATTGGAGTGCTTTACATGAGCATTGGTTACATCACACAAGAACAAATTCATTTTGGTTGTAGACATGGGGAGATTAAGTGAATTGACCAGAATCACAGAATGTCGAGCTGAAGCAGAAACTCCAACCTGGTTCACCAGTTGCAAAGTCTGCAGTTCTGGAAGTAACACCACATCCTCTCCCCTAAGTGCAAAATTTAATCAAGTGGTCAACTGGATAAAAAAACATAAAAATAACAAATAATTTAAAAGTGCTTTGTCGCTATTTGAAAACTCAGAAAATATGTCCTTATTTTAGTCTTTTAGAGCACTAACCATAATTTTGATGCCAATAAGACCCTCTCATATACGTAATTTCTAAAGGAAATGCTCTAGGTATTACAGTTTTGATTACATCAAGATGACGTCAGGCGTTCCACACTTTTGTAATAAATATAGAATGTTAGCAATCTAGTTGTTCATTAGGATACTGTTGAGAGGCAGAGGCCAGGGGCACAGACTCTGAAAATTGAAGGCAGGTAGGAGGGTGCAAAGGCAACAATTTAACCACACTGAGCAGGCAGGAAGGGCGTGGCAGCACAACAGACTATGGAGGGCAGTGAAAAGAGGGGCAGGGGCAACAAACCAACAATACAGGACTTGCAAGAGAGGCTGTGGCAATGTAATAGACCATTGTGAGTAGAAGGAAGAGGCAATGGTAGTACAACCATACATGCCAACAGACCCGATTCAGCCAGGAAACGTCCAATGTTTTTAAGCTCAAATGGGCTTTATTTGATCTGTCTCCTGTCTACAATCTCCTCTTTTTCAATGTAACTCAAAGGGGAAAATCAATACCCCAGTTTTTTTTCAAAATCTCCCTCTTACCAAGTTCAAAATGTTCGCAAGTATGGTACATTGGATCATGGAAGGAAATGGGGTAGGGACATGGACTTGGATAACAGAGGACAGGCGGGACATGGAGAGGTGCACCAAACTGACCCTGCAGGGCAGGCATCAGGGTTTGCAGCAGCACAATACACCACACAGGGCATGCGGGACGGGAGTGCAGCACAACAATCCATAGAAAGCAAGAGGGAGGGGACAGGACCATGCACATGGACAACAGAGAACAGAGGGGCAAGATGCAATGGTAGCTAGCTGACCATAATGGACAGACAGGAGAGAAAGCTGCAGCATAACAGACCATAAAGGGCAGGAGGGACGGATCAGGGGCATTACAATGGAACAGACAAGCCAGGAGGGAGGGAGTAGGGGTCTGCACATGTAAACAGAGGGCTGGGGGCAAGGGGGCAGGGCAGGAGCAGCAAGATAGCCATGGAGGTCAGGCAGGATGGGCACTAGAAGCAAGACACACCATGAAGAGCAACAGTGAGACTGTGATGGCATACACACAGACCATGGAGGGAAGGTGGGAGGGGGTCAGGGGCAGCTAACTGACCACACAGGGAAGGTGGGAGGGGCCATGGCAGCACAGAAGATCATGCATGGCAAGTGGGAGGGTTAGTGGCAGCACAATGGCTATGATGGGCAAGAAGGAGGGTGCAGGGGCATGCACAAAGGACGATGGAGGATAGAAGGGAGGGTCAGGACCTGTGCACAGACAAGAAAGTTCAGGGGAAGGGGCCTCACAACAGACCGCACGGGGCAGGCAGGAGGAGCAGTTGCAGCACAACAGACCAGGGAGGGCAGAAGGGTGTGGCAGTACAATGGACCATGTAGGACAGGAGGAAGAGGATAGGGGCATGGCATGTGGACAGGCAGGGTGGAGGTGGCAGGGGCAGGTTACAGTCATCTGACAATGCTAGGCAGGTGGGAGGGGAGTGGCAGCTCAACAGAACACTCAGAGTAGATAGGAGTGGCAGGTCCATGGAACATGGTGGGCAAAAAGGATGGAGCAGGGGCATGCACAAAGACATCGGAGGGCAGGGGGAAGGAGAATAGGGGCAGCAAGCTAAGCACAGAGTTTAAGCAGGAGGTCAATGATGGGGCATAGAATTGGGCAATGGAGGGCAGGAGGAGTGGACTGGTACATCATACTAAATTGAGGGCAGTGGCAGCACATCAGACCATGCATGGCTAGTCCATGGATTCACACAACAGAGGATAGGGAGGAGGGGGATGGGGCAGCAAGCTAACTGTTCAGAGAAGGTTGGTATTAGGAACTTTATTGTTTTTAAAACGTGTGTCTGTGCGAACTACTTAAAATATGAACAAGTATGCAGCATAATCTCACTTTTATTCAGGAAGAAGAGGACGTTTGTGACTGACTCCGGGCTCACTTGGCAGAAACACCCCCTGACCCTCCACCCCCTATCGCAAAATGTAATGCCCGTGAAAAGGGTAGGTGGACACAGTGTTATATAGAACATCTTCCTGAGAGCACAATTGAAAATGAAAACTAGATATAGTGTATGGTATAAACTATGCACCAAAAAGTGTGATATACCGGGCGTGAAATATAATATGTAATACATTGTGCGCAATGACAGATTCATTGGAGAGCGCGAGATAGCACAGGCACTAGCGCGTGCTATGCGATATGCGCCTTGGAGTGTAATATGCACAGGGCAGTGTTGTGTAACCTAACTAGTCTCTAAAGTTGTAATATAAAATATGTGCTGGGGAGTGTAACGTTGCATATGCACTGTGACAAAGATATGGATCCCAGATTGTAATATGTATGGCATAGCACTGTGCGTTATAACATAGGCATCGAGGAAGGCACGTTAGATGGAGCAATATAACCCGTGCGAAGACAAGTGTGGCATGACATATTCACGGGGTGGTGTTACAGTGCACATGGGCTAGAGAGTGTCATAGCATATGCACTATCTGGTGGAATACAACACAGAGGTGTGTGGCACTCAGCAGGCAATGGTGGGTGTAACACAGCATTGGGCTCTGCCAGGAGCGCGCTGTGACTCTCAAGTGATGTTCGTCCCCTTTCCAGACAGTAAAATAAAAAGTATTACACATCCGGCAGTGGATGTTTGTTTTATTAACCGTGAGGGGGGTTTCTTGCATAGTTTTGGTCGAATTTTTGTCGAATCCCCTTTGAATGGCTTGGTGTGCATGTGTATTAAATGTGCCCGTCAATAGCTACCCATGTTTGTATAAATAAACGACAAGGGTGTCTACCGGGATTAGGCACGGTAGGGCATCAGACATTCCAGAGCTTCACTAGTGGTGTAAATACATTCCACGTGGATTCATTGTATGCATAGTTGCCTTTTAATGAATATCACAGAAATCGTCATGGTGATAGGTACGTACGGTTTGTCCAGCATGTCCTAGGTGTGTCTATAAATATATATTTTTTTAAAATAATAAAAACAGTGGCCGGCCCTGGGGATTGGGGTCAAAAAAATATAATTAGGAGACAGGCCCTGGGGGATGGGGTCATCAGGGCCAATAAATTAGAATAAGAAGGGGAACCACACAGCCCCCCTTCTTAAAACATTAAAATAAATAAAAGACTGGCATCGTGCCGGAGGCCACGCCCCCTCCTTGCAGCACTCTGCAAACGCGCCCCCTGGCGAGTTGTAAGTTGGGGAATTAATTCCTCTTCAATACTGAGGGTCCCTGAGGGCCAACTAGCCCAACAGGCATCTCCAGTATGCGCTAGGGAGCTGCGCTGCAGACAGGTGTTCTGAGGCCAAGCCCCTTTTTACACCTCTCTGCAACGCAGCTCTGTGGTGCTTACTGGAGGTACCTAGTGGGCTAGTTGGACCCTAGGGACCCTCAGGATTCAAATGAACTTAATCTCCCAACTAAAAATGGACACAGGGCGTGTTTACACAGTGGTGAAGGGAGGGGACGGGGCCTGAGTTAACGTGTGCAAAAACCCCCTGTGGCCTGTTTTAAGAGGTAGTTTTAATCCCCCTGCCCTATTATATAATAGGGGCTTACAGAGGAGGTCATGCTAATCACAGGGGGACCCCAACGCATAATGTTCCCTAGTGTATGTAGGTGTTTTCACTGTATTCTAAGTGTCTTTTAACATAGCACTGGCTCTAGGACTGGTTAGTCAGACTCAGATACCACCAGTATCCGTCTGAAAAAGTTGAGGGTACAGGATGATTTTGCAACAAGGCTTCTTTCTGCTCTTCTTTTTGTTCTTTCTGCACGTTATCCTTCTTCCTGCACTTTTCTTCTTCTTTGAGGACTTCTGTTGCTTCTTTCTGCACTTATTTTTTTTCTTTCTCTGCAGTTTTTCTTCTTTCTTCACATATCCTATCTCTGTAGGCATAGTTAGAAATTAGCATTTAAAAAACCTTTGAAATTCACAGAAAAAAACATAGGTTTCAAGCACGTTATAGTTAGGAATTATCATTTAAAAAACCTCAGAAATTCACTGAAAAAACCATAGGTTTCAGGGGTGTTATAGTTAGCTGGACTTTTCACTTGTACAAAACCATTGAAATTCCCCCGTTATAGTTAGTTCAGCTAACTATAACTCGCGCGCCCGCAATGCACTGCTGATGACATCACATATTACATCACTCATGACATGGTCAGTGACATCACTCATGACATCACTGATGACATCTCAAATGACATCACTGATGACATCACTGATGACATCATCCTTGTGATAGAGTGGCAGACCTCCTCTCACCCTAATATAACCTTTGATACACACATTCAAAAATAGAGACTAACATTTTCAAAACAATGGACATACCAATACCAGTTACAACAACCTCTTCAGTAATTCTAAGATCCACATACACATCCACTCATTCACCAACAGTCCTATACAGTCACTCATACATGTACTCACTCATCATATGTACTCATACACCTATACATCCTGTTACACAATGCCACTCATCCATAGAGTTACTCACACACATAGTCACTCATGCTAATAAAGAATCAAACATACATTTACTTGCATATACAGTTATACACACACCACCACACTTACTTCTACGGAAACTTACACATACTTAGTCTTTTAAAAAATCACTTATAGAAACACATACTTATTCATACAGGAACTCTTTCAATCTCTCACTCTCACATATACTCACTTATATACACCAATAGTCACATATACTAGTTTAAAACATAAGTAGTTACTCATAAAGACACTATTGAGACAGTCATTCACTCACTAACACACCTATACACACACTCATCCACCCATACAGTCCTGCACACATGCTGTCTTCAACACATACAAACAGTGAGTCACTCATTCATGCACCTATGCACTACGTAATACCCCCCACCGAACCATGCAGACACTCAGACTGATACTCAAAAAACCAACTAATAACCTATATAGACACCCATGTAGCTACTCACCAACCCATGCAGCCACTTATGCACAAAGTGAGAGACTGATACAGATATTTACATATTTAAACATTACTCACTAAGCGATGCATTCACTATGATACACTTAATCAGTCAGTTACACAATCAATTTTTCAAAAACAAATCATCCATTTAGACACTTATATACCCATTTATTCTTCCATCAACCTTGAGATATACATATATAAAACATATTTAATTTTCAGAAAAACACACATTCACTGGATGATGTCATCAGTGATGTCATCAGTGATGTCATTTGAGATATCATCAGTGATGTCATGAGTGATGTCACTGACCATGTCATGAGTGATGTAATATATGACGTCATCAGCAGTGCATTGCGGGCGTGCGAGTTATAGTTAGCTGAACTAACTATAACGGGGGAATTTCAATGGTTTTGTACAAGTGAAAAGTCCAGCTAACTATAAGACCCCTGAAACCTATGGTTTTTTCAGTGAACTTCTGAGGTTTTTTAAATGATAATTCCTAACTATAACGTGCCTGAAACCTATGTTTTTTTCTGTGAATATATATATATATATATATTCACTTAAAAAACCATAAGTTTCACACATGTTATAGTTAGCTGGGCATTTCACTCGTGAAAAACCAATGAAATTCCCCCGTTATAGTTAGGTCAGATAACTATAACTCGCGCGACTGCCACTCTATCACAAGGATGATGTCATCTGTGATGTCATGAGTAATGCCACTGACCATGTCATGAGTGATGTAATATGTGACGTCATGAGCACTGGATTGCGGGCGCGCGAGTTATAGTTATCTGACCTAACTATAACGGGGGAATTTCATTGGTTTTTCACGAGTGAAATGCCCAGCTAACTATAACATGTGTGAAACCTATGGTTTTTTAAGTGAATTTGCAAGGTTTTTTAAATGCTAATTCCTAACTATAACGTGTGTGAAACCTATGGTTTTTTCAGTGAATTTGTACGTTTTTTTGCTAATTTATGTATTTATTTATTTATTTTTTTTTTTAAAGTTTTTTCACCGTGCGCGTACCGTGCGCGCACGGTGCTCTTCACGCACCGTGTGCCCACATTATGTAGTTCGCGGAATTTTTCCGTTTTTACCGTGCACAGACGCTACGAGCACTCCGCGATTTTTCGTAAAAAATTTAAAATACATTTTTGCCCTTGGGGGTCCTTCTGGGACCCCCTGACCAAGGCTAGGGGGTTAGGAACTGTCCAGCCTGCCCCCTTTTCACGTTATCCACCTTTGTTTTTCACCCCCTCAGACTGCGAGAGACAAAATGGCGGCCGACACTTCCTAGTTTCGACCGATTCGAATGTTTACTAAGATCTAACAACCAATCAGAATCGCGCTCGCGCACGGCAGCGTGCGTGTACGGTAAGCTTACGGTACGCGCTCGGAGTGCGCCTATAGATATATATATTGATTTAAATGCTATTTTCTCAGGAAATACTGAACAGATTTACACCAGACCTGCAAAAGGCACATCCCTGACCTGAGGACTAGCTCTCTGCCAAATTTCAAGTAATTCTGTTCAGCCGTTCGGGCTGCAGCTTGGACTAAAGGTCCTATGGAAAAATGCATGGGGAAAACGCGTTTTGGGACCCCCCTTTTACTCAGCCCCCGCTTGACGAATCCCCCCGAGACTTTCAGGGAAGGAGCGGAGCGCCCCACCTATTTTGAAAATTTTGCGAGGATTCGTCAATCGGCGCCAAAGTTATTCAAAATAGAATGTTGCGGATTTCCTATGGAAACACGGTCCTAACTATAACTATCTACTGGCGACCGCCAGTAGATAATATACATATATATATATATATATATATATATATATATATATATATATATATATATATATATATATATATATATATATATATATATATATATATATATATATTTATTACCTACTGGCTGTCACCAGTAGGTAGTTATATTTAGGACCTAGTTTCCATAGGAAAAGCGTTTTTTGTTTTCCCAATAACTTTGCGCCGTTTGACGAATCTTTGCCAAATTTTCAAAAATAGTGGGGTGCTCCGGTCAGCTCCTGTCAGCTCCTGTCCTGAAAGTTTTTGGGGATTCGCCAAGCGGGGACCGAGAAAAAAGGGGGGTCTCAAAACGCGTTTTCCCGATCTTATTTTCTATAGGAAACTTTAGACAAAGCTACAGCCCGAACTGCTGAACGGAATTACACCAAATTTAGCAAAAAGGTAGCCCTAGGTTCAAAAAGAGTCCTTTTTGTTAAATGGTGTAAATCTGTTCAGTAGTTTCTGAGAAATTAGAAAAAAAAAAGTTTTGGTATCTTTGGCCACGGTGGGTTCGCGAACATTCCCGACCACGAGCTTCATTCTAATTGGCTGCCAACACTCCAAACCAGGAAGTGTTGGTAGTCATCTTGTGACTCGGTAGAACCGAGTCACAAGAAAACAGTAGAAAAAAGATTAAAAAAGAAGAAAAGGGGGTAGGGTAGAAACAACCTGACCCCCTAGGCATGCTCAGGGCCAAAAAAAACATTTTTTAAAATACTTTCAGTGGAAATCGTGATGGGGTCGCAAATCCCACAAAAATTATTTAAAAAAAATTATAAAAAAAATGAAGCGCGGACTCCCGCGCTTCTTTTAAAAAAAGCCCCAGGGTCCGCCAGGTCCCGGGGGCACTATAAAATTTATTAGCGGGGGCCCTCAGGGACCGCCACCTCCCTGGGGTGGTTAAAAAAATGCGCAGGGGGTCCCAATCCCGCCACACTCCCCGGGGACCGCCACCTCCCTGGTGCTTTTACAAATAACCGAGGGGGGCACGCGCCCCCCGCAGCCCTAGGGACCGCCACCTCCCTGGGGCTAGTAAAAAAAAGCATGGGCGTCCCAATCCGCCTGCGCTGTACCAGGGACCCCCACCTCCCCGGGGCTCTATTTTTAATAAAAGAACTTGTATGTGGGGGGCTTGAGCCCCCCACAAGCCCCGGGGACCACCACCTCCCCAGGGCACTAAAAATGTAAAGGACCCCCGAGCCCCGGGGACCACCACCTCCCCGGGCCTTTGCAATGGTTGGGAGGCCCCCCTCCTGGAGCCCTCCATGGCCCTGGGGACCGCTACCCCCAGGGCTGGCTCCTGCAGTGTCCTGGGGTGCCCACCCCCAGGACACTGCTATTTGCTATGTCAGGGCGGGAGCCGTGCGGCTACCTAATTGTCATAGCCAACACCGGTTTGGATTTTGGAAGCGAGAGCAGGAATCCTGCTCTCGATTCCAAGATCCAAAGCAGATTGCTTTTCCACAAGGGGAGCTGCATGTCAGCAGGTCCCCTTGTGGAATAGCAATGCCGGCTCCCGCAGGAGGATGGGAGCTGGCGGAACCATGGGGGAATTCGGGCCCCCCCTACGGTCCCCAACGGAGAGGCCAGGCCCTGGGGGAAGGGGTCCCCGGGGCCCGGAGTGGAGTGGGAGGAGGGCCATGCGGCCCCCCTCCCCTTTAAATAAAAAAAAATTAGAAACAAAAAGGCAGGCTGGCCCTGAGGGATGGGGTCCCCGGGGCCATAATTGGCCTGAGGAGGCGGGCCACGCTGCCCCACTCAGAAAATAAATAAATAAATAAAATGGATGGCCAGTCCCCGGGGGATGGGGTCCCAGGGTCATAATTGGCCTTTGGAGGGGGGCCACGCGGTCCTCCTCTGCATAATTGTTTTTTTTTAAAGGGGACGGGGCCCAATGTGACATGTGCGACCTGAGGCCAACTAGCCCACCAGGTACCTCCAGTGAGCACCACAGAATTGCACAACTTTGCAGAGAGGTGTAAAAAGGGGCATGGCCTCGGCCCACCTCTCTGCAATGCAGCCCTGTGGCGCTTACTGGAGGTTTCTGGTGGGCTAGTTGGCCCCCAGGGACCCTCAGGATTCGAGGGGACATAATTCCCCAACTTAAAACGTGCCACAGGGCACGTTTGCACACTTGTCACATCAGGCCCCGCCCCCTCCCTGCACCACTGTGCAAACGGGCCCTCTTACCCGTTGTAAGTTGGGGGATTAAGTCCCTTTGAATCTTGAGGGTCCCTTGGGTCCAACTATCCCACCAGGTACCTCCAGTAAGCGCCCATGAGGTGAGTTGCAGAGAGGTGTAAAAAGGCGCTTGGCCTCGGAACACCTTTCTTCAACGCAGCTCTGTGCCGCTTCTTGGAGGTACCTGGTGGGCTAGTTGGCCCCCAGGGACCCTCAGGATTCAAGGGGACTTAATCCCCCAACTTACAACATGTTAGGGAGCACATTTGCACAGTGGTGCAGGGAGGGGGCAGAGCCTGATGTAAGAAGTTAGCAATCTTGCTGTGTGGGACTTACTGGTGGTAATAAAAGGGATAGTTGGCCCCCAAGATTGACGTTGGGGGCTAACTACTCCTCCTGTTACCTCCAGTAAATACCACACAGTGGGATTGCTAAGAGGTGTTTCGGAGGCCACGTCACCTTTCTCCACCACTCTGGAAACACGACTGGCATGTTATAGTTAGAAACTAGCATTTAAAAAACATTTGAAATTCACTGAAAAAGACATAGGTTTCTGGGACGTTATAGTTAGAAATTAGCATTTATAAAAAACCATTGAAATTCACTGAGAAAACGATAGGTTTCAGGCACGTTATAGTTAGAAATTAGCATTTAAAAAACCTTAGAAATTCACTGAAAAAACCATAGTTTTCAGGAACGTTATAGTTAGTTGGACATTTCTCTCATACAAAAGCATAGAAATTGCCCCATTATGGTTAGTTCAGCTAACTATAACTCGCGCACCCGCAATGCACTTCTGATGACGTCACATATTACATCATTCATGACATGGTCAGTGACATCACTGATGACATTTCAAATGACATCACTGATGACATCATCCACGTGAATATCTGATGCACCTCCTCACACCCTAATATAACCTTTGATACACCCACTGTAAAATACAGACTACCATTTTCGAAACAATTGACACACCAATACCAGTTACTATATACACACTCACTGATTCCTAGGTCTACACACACATCCTCTCATTCGCCCATAAAGTCACTCATACATGCAGTCACTCATCAATACAACACTATCATAAGCACTCATACACCTATACAGACACTCACACACCACCACTCATCCATGGAGTTACGCACACAGCTAGTCAGTCATGCAAAGAATCAATCACACTTCCATTTACTGACCAATACAGTTATACACACACCACATCACTTATTCAAACAGAAACAAACGCATACTTACTCTCTCATACAATCACTGATACAAGTACACACTCATCCATACAGCCACTGTCACAATCACTGACTCTCACGTATAGTCATTTATATACTCCAACTCTCACATACACTACCTTTTACATATGTAGTTACTTGGACATGTACCACTGAGACATCCATTCTCTCACGAACACACTCACCCACCCATACAGCTGTTTGCACATGCACTATTGAACCCATACACCCAGTGAATCAACCACTCACACATCTATGCACACACCTCCCACCCACACATACACACACTCAGGCACCCATACAAATACTCAGGCAACCAATCGATAACACATATAGACACTTATGTAGCTACTGACCAACCCATGCAGCAGCTTACACAACAACAGACAGACTAAAACAGACAGTCACAATCTATGCATTCAGTAAGACACGTTTAATCACTCACTTATACAATCAGTCACACACCTACAAAATACTCCATCCACACACTTATACACCCACTCATTCTTCAATACACCTTGGCATAAATATATAAAACATATTTAAACTTTATAGAAATGCACAGTCACTGGAGGATGTCATCAGTGATGTCATTTGAGATGTCATCAGTGATGTCACTGACCATGTCATGAATGATGTAATATGTGACGTCATCAGAAGTGCATTGCGTGTGCGCAAATTATAGTTAGCTCAACTAACTATAATGGGGCAATTTTTATGGTTTTGTACGAGACTAACTATAACGTCCCTGAGACCTATGGTTTTTTCAGTGAATATATATATATATACATCGAAAATGTTTTTTGATTTGCCATTATCTTTGGCGTCGTTTGACGAATCTTCGCGAAATTTTCAAAACTAATGGGGCGCTCCAGTCAGCTCCTGTCTTGAAAGTTTCAGGATGATTCGTCAAGCGGGGACCGAGAAAAAAGGGCGTCCCAAAACGCATGTTCTCCATGTTAATTTCCGTAGGAAATTTGGACAAAGCTACAGCCCGAACAGCTGAAGGTAATTACACCACATTTGGCAAAAAGGTAGCTCTTGGTTCAGAAAGCGCCCTTTTTTGAAGTGGTGTAAATCCGTTCAGTAGTTCCTGAGAAATTAAAAAAAGAAAACTTTTGATATCTGGCCCGGGCACGAGCTTCACTCTGATTGGCTGCCAACACTCCAAACCAGGAAGTGTTGGCAGCCATCTTGTGACCCGGCAACATAGTCACAAGAAAAGAGTAAAAAAGGTGAAAAACAAGAAAAGGGGGCAGGGAACAAACACCCTGACCCCCTATGCCTGCTCAGGTGGTCCCACAAGGACCCCCAGGCCCCCCCAAAAACATTTTTTTTAATGATTTCATCCGAATTCGCGCTGGGTGCGCAAATCTGGCCGAAATTTTTTTTTTTTAAATGTGATGTTTATGGCTGTGCATGTTTTCCAGCGGCAAGAGGCCCTCATTGTGTTCTAAGGTGCTCATTGAAAGAACTAGGATAATGTTTTGAAATCTTCTCGTCAATGAAGTTTAAGGAGTGTATCAATGGATGAACTGTGAGCTTCACAAGTGGTACTCCAAAGTGATTCTGTTGCAATGATTATGTTTGTCCTTTTTGTTGTAGATTCCTAATAAAAGGAGATATGGCAAATCTGCAGATCACCTGCTTGCTCTTGCCTACAGTACCAGAGCCTTCTTTCAGGATTTCTTTGAAACTCAGGCCGCCTGGGCTGCCCGACATGAAACAGGGCCGGGCTAGAGGAGTGACACGGGCTCTCTAGTCTGATTATCTGTGTTCCCTTGATTGGTCACGAGAGGGAGGTCCTGCTTATTTATGGGGGCTGCTCTGCAGCTCGCAGCCTGCGGGATAGAACTCCTCCTCGAGGCGAAAGATGCAGGGCGCCATGCTCATCCTAGGAGCCGCGCTTTTCACATTGAGGCTCGCCTTGTTCGCGCTCTGGAGGGCCGCGGGGCGCAAGGTGCAGCAAGCCAGATACCCCACCAGCCTGCCCATCATCGGGAGCTGGCTACACCTGGGCATACCTCCCATGTTTTTTTCCTTGATGCAAGCAGCGCTAGCTTTTGCTGCTTTCGTTACTTGCAGGTTCCATTCAGGCGTGCATCGCTAAAAGGTACGAATCGTGGAACCTTCTCACTCTCAGAGTCACCAATGCCCCTACGCACCCATTGATCGAAGGGTAGAGGCAAAGGCACTTTCTTACAATGCACGCCGTGAATCCAAATTTTCTTTCCTTCGACTTTGACTGCTGTTATCGTCACTAAAAGTACTAAACGAGGCTCCCTCCACCTGGGCTCCAAATTTTTCGTTCTTTGGATATTCTTTATACACACCCAGTCACCTGGTCGGATGGAATGACCTGGGTCTGTGGAAGCCTCCGGTAAAGCACTCTGAACCTGTTGATGGAGAACACGCAATTTAATTGTAAGTTCATGCAAGTAGTCAATCAACATTGGATATGGCAAGTCTGAGTATTTCTTAGGGCGAGGGACTCCCCATATATTAGCTGGGTGCCCAAAGACCACTTCGTAAGGGCTAAGTCCCAAACGAGAGTGCACAGCAGTTCTGGTGGACAGGAGAGCCAGTGGTAAAGCATCGGGCCAATTAAGTCCTGTACTAGCCTGCACTTTCGCTAGTTTGAGTTTCAAAGTTCCGTTGTAGCATTCCACTAAACCTGCTGACTGTGGATGGTTTGCCGCATGGAACTTTTGCTTGATACCAAGACCCGCACAAACTTTTTGCATGACTTGGCCCACAAATTCGCTCCCATTGTCACTCCAGACAATGCGCAGCAAACCAAACCTGGGGAAAAATTCTTTTAGTAGAATTTTGGCTGTGGATAAGGCTGTATTGTCTTTTGGAGGGTATGCTTCTATCCACCTAGAAAAGGCGCATACTACCACCAGAACGTATTTGAGATTGTTGCATCGTTCCATGTGAATGTAATCGATCTGCAACACCTCAAATGTATATGTCGGAGGAGCAAAGTGACCCGCTGGAGTTGGGGTTCCCTTTCCCGGGTTGTACATCAAACAAACAATACAATGTTTCACTACATTGTCTGCGCATTTTGGGATTCCTTCATTTTGCCACACTGGAGCCAGAAGCTTGCATATACCTTTCGCACTTAAGTGGGCTGGACCATGCGCCATAGTAACCACTGGGAGTACATAGGCATCTGGTAACAGCTAACATTGGTGTTCAGATAATTCCACCCAACAACCCATCTCATCTAACATTCCCGTACTTTCTTTCCACTTACTCAATTCTTTCTCTGTAGCCTCTTTCTGAATCGACTTTACACTTTCTACTGTATCCTCATACATTCCTCTTTCTCTGACCCAATTCGCAGGACCCGCCATATACATTCGACTTGTAGCGTCTCTCGCTGTCTTTTTCGCTACTTCATCTGCAAATGCATTTCCTCGGCCAACATCATCTGTAATCTTTTTGTGTGCACTACACTTCACAATTGCTATTTGGGTGGGCAAAGCAAGTGACTCAAGAAGATCAGTCACCAACTGACCATGTTGTATTTTAGTGCCATGTGAAGTAAGGAATCCCCTCTCTTTCCAAAGACGCCCAAAATTGAACGCTACACCAAAGGCGTATTGACTGTTGGTGTACACGTTCACTCTTTTTCCTTTTGACAATACACATGCTCTCGTTAAAGCTATCAGTTCCGCTGCTTGAGCTGAGTTGTGTCTGATACGTGCTGTTTCCACAACTGTATGTAAAGTAGTTACAGCATAGGCTGAAACTATATCTCCATTAGGCATCTTAAAACAAGAACCATCCACCCATAGAATTCCATCCGGATTCTCTAGCGGCGTATCTTTCAAGTAAATTCTTCCTTTTGTCTCTTCCTCAGTACGAAGGAAACAATCATGTTGCTCCTCAACACCTTTCTCCTCTGGAAGGGGCAACAGAGTAGCTGGATTTAGGGCATTACATCGTTTGATGTGTACGTGACTAGCCAAAAGCGTCAGCTCGTATCCAGTTAAACGAGCACTTGTAAGATGCTGCGTTTTCGTTCTGTTTAGTAAAGTATCCACTGCATGTGGTACCATGACAATGATAGTATTATCTAGCACTACTCCAGCAGACTGTCGAATAGAAATTGCTGCTGCTGCTGTCGCTTTGAGACAACTAGGCAATGCTTTAGGATCTAACGTAGCCGAAAAATAGGCACATGGCCGCTGTTTGTCTCCAAATTGCTGTGTTAAAACTGACAACGCACAACCTTCTCTCTCATGAACATAGAGCGTAAAAGGCTTATTGTAATCAGGAGTACCTAGTACAGGAGCGGAACACAGAGCAGTACGTAAATCAGTAAAACTCCCTTGACACTCGTCAGTCCAAGGAAGAGGCTGAGGTGTATCTTTCAAAGTGAGTGCCAACAAAGGCTTGGCCAACAGAGAGAAGTTAGGGATCCACTGCCTACAATAGGAAGTAATACCCAGAAAGGCACGTACCTCCCTTTGTGTGGATGTCACAGACATATGCGTAATCGCCTGAATTCGTTCTGGGGTTAATCGTCGTCCCTCCTTTGATAGGAGATGACCCAAATAGGTAACCTCTCGACGGACATATTGTAGTTTGGAAGGTGAAACCTTATGATTCAGATTAAACAAATGGTGTAACAATGCAACAGTCACATTTTTGCAAATATCTTCTGAATCAGCAGCGATTAACAAGTCATCCATGTATTGTATAAGAGCAGCAGCAGACGGCAAATGAAAAGTACCAAGATGACATTTTAAGGCTTGGCTGTAAATAGAGCGACTTTCACAATAGCCCTGAGGTGAACGTTTGAACCGGAAGCTTCGGCCTCCAAGAGAGAAGCCAAAAATATCCCTACTCTCTTCTGCAATGGGAATACTAAAAAAGGCATTCTTTAGATCGATAACAGAAAACCAAGTCGCTGTGGAAGGTATCATTGTCAACAGAGCAGTGATATCTGGAACGACAGGAAATTGTGGTACAACAATTTTGTTTACCTCCCGAAGATCAATTACGAAACGATATACAGGAGGCTGAGAAGGATCAGTGCGTTTAAGAACAGGAAGAATAGGACTATTGCATGTGTTTCCTCTCGTTTCTTCAACCACACCCTTCTGAATTAAATCATGAATGATTTCCAAAAGCGCTTTTTCACCTTCAGTGGAAATTCTATACTGCGGAATACGCGGCAATTCAACATTAGGCTTGAGAGTGACAACATAAGGTGGACTTTCAAGACAGCCCACATCATTCGGACCCGTGGCCCAAAGCGTTGCCGGAAGAGAAAGTAATTCAGGTGGAAACTGATCTTTGGACAAATACATTGGAGAAATCAGTTTCTGTCCTAAAGTAAGATGTACACCAGAAGGAGAACAATATATCGTAGCATGCATTCTTTTCAATAAGTCCAAACCCAACAGAGTCTCACCGTAACCATTCGTCAAAAGAAGTGGAGCTTCCAAATCATAAGGGCCAATTGAAATAGGCAAAGGGCAAGAAACCGGATTACGAACAGGGGCGCCAGAAAATCTTACAGATACATTCGTTAAGCCAGACAAAGGTGCCCCAGGGAGTTTTGAATGAATGATAGAACTTCTCATCGTCCCAGTATCTAGAAGAAATGGCTCTAAAACACCCATTGTAGTGACATTAACATAAGGTCCATTCTGATCTACTGGAACCGACACAACTCCCTTACTTTGTCCATGGCTGTCCTAGTTAGCATGAAGACTTTCATTCTCGCTTTCAATATAATGGTCTTCATTGTGGTACTGTGTAGACCTAACATTTTGCTGATCAAAGTAATTCATGGAATTGGGAGGAGGAAGGGCACGCTGTTCTTGAGTCAACACACCTCGACCTCTACCTCTATTTGCTGACTGGAGGCCACCACGACCTCGTGGAGCAGATAATGCTCTACTGCGCTGCAATAAAACCGGACAACTATTCTTAAAACTTAAAATGACCTTCTTCTCTACAATAGGCACATTGATTAGGTCCTAACAAAGGTCGTGGAATATATGGCTCAGGTTTTTGATACAACCTCTGAAACTGCGGAGGCTGTTGAAACTGAGGCTGAGCATAGCGAGGAGGATAAGCTTGTTGCAAGAGAACCTTCGTTTTTAATTCTTTCGTCTTTTCTCTTGCTTTTCTTTTTCTTCTTTATCTCTGTTTTCATAATATTGTGCAGTAGCCAATATCTGGGCAGAAGAAGAAACAGCCCATGAACTTTCAGAATCTTTCAATTTGTGTGACAGCTCGGGAAGCAAATTAAATACAAATTTGTCCACAAATAATCGCTGTCCATCCTCTGTAGCCATATCTTGACCACTGTGATCAATAAATGTCTCCTCGAAACGAGTAAAGAAATCAGAGACACTTTCATCTTTCTTTTGTTTGCATGCCGCTAATTTATCCCAGTTAACTCTCAATGCAGGCATCATCGTTTTCATTAATGTAATAATCCTACCAGGGAGTTCTGAAATCAAAGCATCAGGCTTCGCACCACCCACTTGGTCTCTATCTGCGGCAGTTATAGTATCCCAATCAGCACCTAATTCTTGTGCGTGATTCTCCTTACGAATCCTAGCCCATAATGTCTGGGGGACTACATTTCCCATCAACATATAGATATCAGCTAGATTCATGATGCAAGCGTCAACTGTCTATGATAATTCTTTATAATAACCCGCAGGGTTTTTACGAGGATCCGGTAGAGTCTGTTTAAGTGCTAAAACTTCAGATCTTTTCCAGGGGACATGTACCCATATACGTTGAAAATGAGCGGGAATAATTGGATTAACACCTTGAGCTGCAACCTCTTCCTTCCATACTGGAGGAACCTCTCTCATGGGATAATTTTTCAGTGTCAGTCTAACCGACGGATCGGAATCAAGGAAAGTCTGAGAGGACAATAAGTTTCTAAAGGAAATAAGTGTCCTTACAGCGTTTTCAACTTTGGAACCCACAATAAGTCCTTTATCAAAGTCAGCCTGAACATCTGACAGACCCTGTGGAACCGAAATTCACATCCTCCCATTCTTTAATGAGAGTATCACACATTACATCGAAAACATATCTTTGCGTAGGCGCATTCCATTGTGAGAAGGTAGGCATAATATCGAGCACACTGTATTGGGGACCCTTTTTGATCCATTTTCGTGCGAGAGATTCCAAATTTTCTCGTTCTTCGGCAGCTGGGATTTGACTACGAGATTGTCTTCGAGAAAAAGCCGGAGATACATTAAAAGCTTCAAAGAAAGGAGATAGAATACCAGAGACAGTGTCCGTGAGTCGCCTACACACAGACGGAGAATTGGACATGAGGATAGGAGACAAGGTATTAGGCGAACTAACAGAAGGAGATCCTGTAATTACAGGAGGTGCAGAAGGCAAAGGAGACCGAAGATCAGGAGATGAGGGCAAAGAAGTTGAAGTTAATGGTAAAACTGGCAGAGGCGGTAATACTGGAGGAGGCAAATGCGGAAGAGCCGGAACAGGCGGAGGTACTGCTGGCGGCTGAACAGGCTGTAACAACTGGGGTGCATTGGCACCTTGTGGTGGAGGCAATCTCAATAAATGAGACATTAGGGGATCTTCTTCTAAATCTTTCTTGTTATCGGAAGGGGAAACAGGCAACACCGGATAGCATTTATCTATCACCATACGATGCTGTCTCTCTGAGATTTCCGTCGCATTATCAATTTCATCATCTTTAAATCGTTGGGCAGCCTGTATAATTGTCATACCCTGTGCTTTCCTATCTCGTTTTGTTTGCTTAATTTCTTTCTGTTTGGCTTCCTTATGCCAAAGGCGGAAAGAGTCAAACATTGCCGGCCGGGCTTTTCTTTTGAATAAAACTGCTTCTAAATTATCTAGCACATCAGGCTCAAAACTACCATTTTCTGGCCATTTTAAAACACCATCTTTCTTCGTGTATCGGGTCCATGCCTCGTTAAAAGCAATGGGGCCAATACCATGTTTTGAATAGAGCTCGTATGTGGGAGTTCCAACCGAAGGAATCGGACAAGAGTCCTCAAGCCGGGAGTCCCTATTACAACCAAAGCAACAAAGTTTTCCAAACTTAGTCAGACCAGGCATCTCGTGATTTCACCGGACTGTTCACAAACTTCAAGGGGGTAAAACTCAGTTTACGCAGCACAAATGCACTTACCCCTCGGCTTCGGCTATTGCAATAGTCGAATCTAAGGACCAAAGGAACAAAGGAACAAAATTGTGGGAGCGACCCACCAAATACTTAACTAAGGATGTCTTCTCATGCCAACAGAGGCCCGTCTATCGTCTCGCCTTACCATACATCACCAAAGGAAGGGCCAAGGCAGGGCGGCAGTCAGGGCAGCAGTCGTCAGTAGCCGTCAGGAAGGAGTAACCACACTGAAAAAGACCTTCGGACCACTTTCGACATACAGGGGTCGCTTGACGTGGCTCGCGAATCCTCCAGAATTTTCTTGCGGGGTTCCTCACGACCTTCAGCCAGAACCGGTACCACTGAAGCCGCCCCATGTTGGGCGCCAGTTAAAAAACCAAAACCTTTTGGGCCTGGCGACGCAGGGTACGCCTTAATCTCCGGGGTTCTCCTGCTCAGCTACACAGAGAAACGGGACACTCTGTTAGGCGTTAGAAGATCGGATTTATTAGCTGCAGCTAGTACAGTTATCCCAGAAGTACACGAGGTAGGTTCTCAGGAGACTGCTACTTCACTCCGTGGCGCACAATCTTATATAGTACATATGTGAAATATACATTAACCAAATACACACCTAAAACATATAAAAAGAGCCAATAAGAAAAGTTGGAAAACAGAACAGAACCAATAGAAAAGGTTTGAAATTAAAGTATCAGTTAACTCGAAGAAGCCTCTCCTCCGACTGTGTTTGTCACCCCTCCCACGAACTAATTCATTAACAGATCTGTAACCAACTTGCAGGTGGCGAGATACGTTTGTGTGTTTTGGAGGTCAGTTGTGAAACGAGAGAATGCTAGCAGAGGACAGCGAAGGCCAGACGATAAAATAAAGTCAGAAGAGAATAGTGTGAACCAACAGATAGTTGAGACGGGGATTAGGAAAACCAGACAGGGATTAGTGTACTCGGCCAGTCCTAACACCAGGTTTGTAAATAGAGGCAGAAGGCTTATTTCGACACGAAGCTGCAGGAAAAGCAGAATAGACTTTGTGAGGGCAACACAAAATGGCGGCGGAGCACAAAATACAAAATAGCGGGTCGATTCGATCACGATCGAAAACCGAATCTTCTCAGGAGGGGGCGCTGTTGTGCAGCAGTTAGGGTCTGTTGAACCAGAGAACAGCCAGAGCTGCCGCCTTTGGAACTGGGCAACCAGGTTCAATCTTGGCATCGGCTCAATATCCTGTAAATCTGGGGAAAGCACTTATTCTCCTCCAGCCCCAAAAAATAAATGTGACGTCGTGTAAAGTAAGTGATGTTCATATAAAGCGCTCTAATACCTTTGAGTCGAGTTCTCTCTTTATAAAAACAGCAAAAGAAATCCGAGTAGAATTGGACTCCAAAGCTTTATAAAATAAAAACTGTTGTACCTTGTGGCACAAGTAGACACTGGTAGCCAAGTAAAGTTCAGGAGTACCTTTATTCTGTAGCTGGTTCAAGTACATGAAGATGGTACACAAGTAAATCAGGTAAATAGTCCAGGTAAACAGGTGATGTAGATGTAGGTTAGCCAGTACTCAAGCCCTTAGTTCCAGGTGACAGCAAACCCCACCAGGAGCAGCCTGCCTACAGCTCAGCCCATTCTAAATGTTATTCCTCACTCACACAGACACCCAACATTCCATGCATGACTGTATTACCAACATTCTGCTCTGAACACACACACTGGCTGAGCAGCAGGAAGATAGATAAACTACAAAATATAAGTAAACTATGCAGGGCATAACACGTCCCCTCCTTTTAAAATGAAAAACGAAAATTGCAAGAAAAGATTAAGAGAACAACTATTCACAAGAAAAATTACAAATGCAATAAACTGTTCAAAACCCAAAGATGTGCAATTATGTAAACAACATGAGAGGGTCTGAGCCAATAGAAACAGAAAGAATGGATAACTTACAACCAATAAATTGAGTAAAATAACCCATCCTCTCCCAATAAATATAATGTGAAAAATGTGTTGCGAATTGCAAAGGGCATGAACACACCCTGCAACTTCAATCCCAACTGAAAGCGAACAAATGAATAAACAAGGTTCCTCACATAAGGAAACTTACATACGTTGTGAAGATGGAGAAAAAAAAACAATCTTTCACCCCTCAAATGAGGTACAAACACTTGGGACAGTGACCCATAAAGTCCTCCCTCCTGTAAGAGTCTGAGACTTTATCCATGTCTATGGGACCATAAACTTAGAAAATACACCCTGTGTATGGGAATCGTACCCATGAACGAAAACCAACCCAGAGTAAGGGTTAAACGTTATGTAAATTGGTGGAGACCCAATAAACATGACCCGTGTCAGGGTTACTACATAGAACAAATCTAACAACTGTAAATGGGAACCATACCCATGAACCCACCCCTGTGTAGAGGCTGCGTGTAATGCTTAATGAGAAAAGAGCTCATAATACCCACCCCTGCGTAGGGGCCGCGTGTAACGGTTTATGAGAAAGGGACACATACCCAAACTCATGCCCATCCCTAAAATAAGGGAAAGAGTAGTGCAGCTACCCAATAGAAGACTAAGACCCCACTTGTAGGAGAGTAGGATCTGCACTTATGTTGCCACCACTTTTTTTCTGATGTTAACACTGCTTTCTGGCTATAGTCTGGCTGGGTCCCTGCTAATCAGGGCCCCAGCCTCTCTGTTCTCTCTAATCAACTTGGAGTGCATATTAGATGCACTTGTGATTGGATACTGTGGTACCTTATGAGCCTCTAGTATATGGTCAAAAGTCCAATTGGTCGCACACTGCTCTACCTACCAGCGTGTCGCTCCAAAGAATTGTGGTCCCTGAAGTCAGCGTCGGCGGGTACGCCTATGCCCGAGTCATGAGTGCAAGTAAGTGTAGATATTTTAAAACCCGGGACATGTATCGGGTCTAGAGATCAAACAAGTACTTACTTGCACCCACTGGGGTGAACCACTCGGGAACCTCATGTACCAGCTTCCCTTGGGGTGACCCGGAGGAGGGGCTAGCGGTGTGCGCTCCATTGCGGTTGTTTATAAAAATGGCTCCCTCGAGCTTTGAGCTGACGAGCTCCTGGACGACGCACCTGCGTGCCTGTGCGGGCACTGAGGCCTTTGACGGTTGCTTGGCGGCCCTCTCTTCCACCCCTAACTATTTTCTCTACTGAGGAGGGAAGTTATCCCGAAACCCGAGCCATGTCTCGGGCGATATTTTAAAACCCAGGACATGTATCGGGTCTAGAGATCAAACAAGTACTTACTTGCACCCACTGGGGTGAACCACTCGGGAACTTCATGTACCAGCTTCCCTTGGGGCGACCCGGAGGAGGGGCTAGCGGTGTGCGCTCCATTGCGGTTGTTTATAAAAATGGCGCCCTCGAGCTTTGAGCTGACGAGCTCCTGGAAGACGCACCTGCGTGCCTGTGTGGGCACTGAGGCCTTTGACGGTTGCTTGGCGGCCCTCTCTTCCACCCCTAACTATTTTCTCTACTGAGGAGGGAAGTTATCCCGAAACCCGAGCCATGTCTCGGGCGATATTTTAAAACCCGGGACATGTCTCAAACAAGTACTTACTTCCACCCACTGGGGTGAACCACTCGGGAACTTCATGTACCAGCTTCCCTTGGGGCGACCCGGAGGAGGGGCTAGCGGTGTGCGCTCCATTGTGGTTGTCTCTAGTATATGGTACCTTAGGTACCAAGGGCATCGGTACTTCACCGGCCTACCAGGGGCTGAAGCATGTATTATGCCACCCCTGGGAAGCAGACTAAATCTGACACCACAGGCCTGCTACTGCAGCCTGGGTGAGGTAGTGTTAGCACTACTCACTGAGGTATAGGTTCACTATGTCTCTCCTTACACACACATATAAACCTATCAGTCACCCCTAAGGCAGGCCCAATCAATCCTGAGGGCAGGGTGCTTGGTTTCTATGTGAGGGTGTGCCTCTGCCTGAGCAGGGCCCCTCTGCAGCTCTCAGAGTCCATACTCAGTAGCTGTTTGTGGATGCGGTTAAACCATATACTCTTAAGTGCATTATAACCTAGCAGAGCAATAAATGCTAACTTTGGGATGGCTGCATCAAAACATGTCGTGTTTGGTGTCAAACGCTTTGGAATCATACCCCCACACCAGTAACTGGTGTGGAAGTATGATCCCACCCTTCTCGAGGGATAGACATATATCCACTGTGGAAACATGGTAGAATCCTGAAGAGCCCTGGCATCACAAAATGGATGCCACCAGCACAGACACTGGGCTGCCCTCCTGCTGCTGACCGAAACTCGCAGTGGAGGAGGCCCAACAATAGGCATCCTGTCACAGGGAGGTGTAACCACCTTCCAGACAGGGTTTAGTGTGTTGGGACTGGGTGGGTGCACTCCTAGAGTGCTTTGAAGTCCTGCACTGGGGGAGCAGTAGTCTCCTCTGTGCATATGCCAGCTCAAACCGGTTCAGGGGCTACCAGCCCCTGGTCTGGTGTGAAACTAGACAAAGGGAAGTGGGTGTAGCCACCCACTCCCCTAACCCTCCCATAGGAGTGGCCATAGAGCTAGTCCCTCCCTTCCTTGTAGTATAAGTTAGGGAACCTTGCCATTGCAAACTAGATATCCCTGGACAACGCTCTGAAGAAGAATCCTGGACCTTCGTCGTTCCACTACCACTGGGATAGCTTTCTTAAAAAGGTTGTCTTAAACCCATCTACCATAAGAGTCGAATTGTACTGGTGCAAGGTGGCCACTTTAACTAGTGACCAGCATATACCAGGTCAACTTCTCACATTGGTGGGCAGTGTGTGGGATTACAGCTGGCCATTGTTTTACCAGAAAATCTCTATTTGAATTATTAACTGAAAACCACTATAGGTTTTCAAGGTACATATAAAGTCAAGCTTAGTATCAATAAGTTCTACTGAACTTAGAGCTGTGTGTCAAGGGATAGCACACCCTTTCTACAGCTCAAGCTAGGATCAGTAGGCCACAAACTAGTGTGGGTAGTACAACACTGCACAACACTAGAATGTCCTTAAGGGTTGGAACCAGTGGGTCCACCCAGCCTCAGTATAAGGACATGACTTTCTTTGACTTGAAAGCCATGTGTGCTGCAAGGCACCTGAGGATAGGACAGAGTCCCTCCACACTTCACCTGATAGATCTGCTCACAGCAGATGATCTTAGATTAGCTCTAGGAGCTAAGGGGTCTGAATCAGGGGGTGGGTCAGCTGTAGTCTCTGGGTCAGACCCACAAGGGTCTGAAAAGGACAGAGGAATTCTCCCTAAGAGAACTGACAGAGTGGAGGAGAGGCCTAGGTCCTTTTCTAGGGACTCTGACCACTCATATCACGCTGGCAGGGAATCTGTCCAGCAGAGGAACTCATACCTTCCTAGAAGGGAGACCTCCTCTGACAGAATGTACAAACTGCTGCAGTATGAGGAAGCAAGATTTGCCCTCAAGGCCAAGCAGTTGGCATTAGACAGAGAAGCCTTTGAACTCCAGAGAGCTTCTAGAAGAGGGGGGTTAGAACCCCCTGGTGTCAGCAACAGGGTCCCTGGAGTCAGAGAATACATTCCAGACCATAGGAACCTGTCCAAGTTTGTTCCTCCCTACCAGAGTGGGGATGATATCCATAAATGGATAACTGCTATGGAAAGGGCCTGTAGAGTACAACAGGTCCCCCAAAAGCAGTGGGCTGCAATCTTGTGGCTCTCCTTTTCAGATAAAGGCAGAGACAAGCTCCTCACTGTTAGAGAAGAGGATGCTGATGATTATGAAGTCCTGAAGAGTGCATTGATAGATGGGTTTGGCTTAACCACTGAGCAGTACAGGTTGAAGTTCAGAGACACCCAGAAAGCACAGACTCAGGACTGGACTGACTTTGTAGATTGTGCAACCAAGGCTCTGGAGGGTTGGCTGGTTGGTAGTAGAGATACTGATTTTAAGGGATTGTATAATCTTATGATGAGAGAACAGACCCTTAATAATTACCAGAACCAGTTGTTGCATCAGTTCCTGGTGGACTCTGATCTGACCTCTCCCCAAGAATTGGGAAAGAAGGCAGGCAAATGGGTCAGAACCAGGGTGAGGCAGAAAACCCAGAACCAAGGGGGTGACATTAAGAAGCAGGATTCTAAGGGCTCTGAGAAAGTTGGGGATAAGTAACAAAACCAGAAGTCTTCACAAGGGCCCCAAAAATCTGCATCTGGTGGGGATTCACAGTCCAACAAAGGGAAAGGCAAAAAGAAGCCCATGTGCAAATTCTGTAAACAGAAAGGGCACTGGACTTCTGATTGTACTAAGAGCAAAGACCAAACCACCACCACTCCTGCCCCTAAGGCAACTGTTCCCCCTAGCTACTGGTGGAGGTGGTAATCAGAATAAGGGTGTAGTAGGGTTGACCCTGGGTTCTGAAGTGGACTCTGGCCTAGTCAGAGTACCCACTCAGGCATTGATGATTTGTGATGGAGACATTGATATGTCCTTCCTAGTGAGCCCCAGTAATCTGGGCAAATAGAAACAGCAGCCTGTAATAAATGGCAAACAGGCTTTGGCATTCAGGGACACAGGTGCTAGTGTCACCATGGTGGCAGAGGATCTTGTGGACCCTGGGCAGATCATCCTGGGTGAAATGTACCAGGTTACCAATGCAAGCAGTATCAGGACCAACCATAGTCTGGCAGTTGTGAATTTCTCCTGGGGAGGGGTAACTGGCCTCAAGAAAGTAGTAGTCAGTGCAGACCTCCCTGTCGAATGTCTATTGGGCAATGATCTAGAGACTTCAGCCTGGTCTGAAGTAGAGTTATGGACTCATGCTGAGATGTTGGGCATACCTGCAGAGGTATTTGCTGTGACCAGGTCACAGGCCAAAATGCATCAAACTGAACCAGCTCTAAATCCTGAAACTATGGACCAGGTGCTACCCAAGAAGAGGAGCAGTAGGGTTAAGGCAGTGCCATCCCCTCTGTCTCAGATCTCAGATTCACCTCTTGAGGGAGGAGAAACAGATCCTGAAGAAGGAACTGCCCCAGAGGGGCTTGAGCCTGATCAGGTTGAGTTCTTGGGGGCAGGGGGACCTTCTAGTGAAGATCTGAGTAAGGAGCAACAGTGCTGCCCCTCTCTTGAACCCCTCAGACAGCAGGCTGCTGCTGAGGCTGCTGGGAGTGCTAGTGGGTCCCATAAAGTTTATTGGGATGAAGGACTCCTATATTCTGAGGCTAGAGATCCAACCCCTGGAGCCACCAGGAGGTTGGTAATACCTCAGAAGTTTAGGGGGTTCCTCTTGACCCTAGCACATGACATCCTTTTAGAAGGACACTTGGGCCAAAACAAGACCTGGGATAGGCTTGTTCCACATTTTCATTGGCCACACATGTCAGAGGACACCAAGGAGTTTTGTCGCTTTTGTGTCACTTGCCAAGCCAGTGGCAAGTCAGGTGGCACAACATAGGCCCCCCTGATGCCACTACCTGAGGTGGGGGTACCCTTTGAAAGGGTAGGGATTGACATTGTTGGTCCCCTTGACCCACCAACAGCATCTGGGCACAGGTTTAACCTGGTGGTAGTGGATCATGCCACCAGGTACCCAGAGGCAATTCCCCTGTGGACCACCACAGCCCCTGTGGTGGCAAGAGCCCTCATTGGAGTTTTCTCCAGAGTGGGTTTGCCAAAGGAGGTTATATCTGACAGAGGTACCAACTTAATGTCAGGATTTCTTAAAGCAATGTGGAAGGAGTGTGGTGTAACTTATAAATTCACTACTCCCTATCACCCACAATGCAATGGGTTAGTTGACGTTTCAACAAAACCCTAAAGGGAATGATTAAAGGCCTCCCAGAAAAGCTTAGGCGAAAATGGGACCTTTTACTTCCCTGCCTTCTGTTTGCATACAGAGAGGTTCCACAGAAAGGGGTTGGTTACAGCCCATTTGAACTTCTGTTTGGGTATCCTGTAAGAGGTCCATTTTTGGGGGTGAAGGAGGGCTGGAATTTACCTCTCAAACCCCTAAATAGGATGTGATGGACTATGTACTTGGTCTTTGCTCCAGGATGGCCGAATACATGAAGAAGGCAACCAAAAACCTGGAGGCCAGCCAAGAACTACAAAAAACTTGGCACGACCAAAAGGCTGTGCTGACTGTGTACCAGCCAGCACAGAAAGTGTGGGTGTTAGAGCCTGTGGCCCCAGCAGCTCTCCAAGACAAGTGGAGTGGCCCCCATACAATTGTTGAACAAAAGGGAGAAGTCACCTACCTGGTGAATCTTGGAACTCCCAGGAGCCCCCGTAGGGTGCTCCATGTCAACAGATTGAAACCATATGTTGACAGGGCTGACATGGGCTTGCTCATGGCAACTGATGAGGAACAGGAGGAGGAGAGCGACCCTCTCCCTGACATGCTCTCACAGAACCCTGATGATGGGTCAGTAGATGGTGCTGCTTTGGCAAGCAGCCTCACTGACAATCAGCAAACTGAATGCAGACAAGTTCTGCAGCAGTATAGACACATTTTTAGCCTGACCCCTAGTCAGACTTCCTGGTGCACCCATGAGGTGGACACTGGAGACAGTCTGCCTGTCAAGAGTAAAATCTACAGGCAACCTGACCATGTCAGGGACTGTATCAGGACTGCAGTCCAGAAAATGTTGGAGTTAGGTGTGATTGAGCCTTCAGATAGCTCTTGGGCTAGTCCAGTAGTCCTAGTACCCAAACCTCATACCCAGGGTGGTAAGAAAGAAATTAGGTTTTGTGTAGACTACAGAGGCCTCAATGCAGTCACCAGGACTGATGCCTATCCAATTCCCAGGGCAGATGAACTGATTGATACTTTGGCCTCCTCAGCCAAGTATCTGAGTACATTTGACCTAACAGCTGGCTACTGGCAGATCAGGTTAGCTGAGGATGCCAAAGCCAACACAGCATTTTCAACCCCTGGTGGGCACTACCACTTTGTGGTGATGCCCTTTAGTTTGAAGAATGCCCCTGCCACTTTTCAGAGGTTGGTGAACAAAGTTCTGGCAGGGATGGAAACGTATTGCTCAGCTTATCTGGATGATATTGCTGTCTTTAGTTCCTCCAGGCAGGATCACCTGGTCCACCTCAGAAATGTTTTGGAGGCCCTGCAAAAAGCAGGCCTCACTATCAAGACCACTAAGTGCCAGATAGGGCAGAGTCAGGTTGTGTACCTGGGCCACCTTGTAGGTGGAGGCCAGGTTCAGCCTTTACAGAGTAAAATCCAAACCATCATGGAATGGGTTGCTCCAACCACCCTGACACAGGTGAGAGCCTTCTTAGGCCTGACTGGGTACTATAGGAGGTTTGTTAAGGGATATGGATCTATAGTGACCCCCTTAAATGAGCTTACCTCAAAGAAAATACCAAAAAAGGTTCAGTGGACAGCTAGCTGTCAGAAGGCATTTGAAGACCTAAAGCAGGCCATGAGCACTGCCCCCATCTTACAGAGTCCAGACTACATCAAAAAGTTCATTGTCCAAACAGATGCTTCTGAGCTGGGTGTGGGAGCTGTACTGTCTCAACTGAATGATGAAGGTCAAGACCAGCCAGTAGCTTTTATAAGAAGAAGGCTGACCCCTGGAGAGAAACGTTGGTCAGCTATAGAGAGGGAGGCCTTTGCTGTGGTGTGGGCCCTGAAGAAGCTGAGACCATACTTGTTTGGCACTCACTTCATAGTTCAGACTGACCACAAGCCCCTCCTATGGCTTAAACAGATGAAAGGTGAAAACCCAAAACTTTTAAGGTGGACCATTTCCCTACAGGTGATGGACTATACAGTGGAATATAGACCTGGGACCCAACATGCCAATGCAGATGGACTCTCAAGGTATTTCCACTTAGAACACGAAGACTCAACTGGTCAAGGTTAATTTAGTGTCCTTGCGTTGGGGGCGGGGGGGGGTTTGTGTAGGAGAGTAGGATCTGCACTTATGTTGCCCCCACTTTTTTTCTGATGTGAACACTGGTTTCTGGCTATAGTCTGGCTGGGTCCCTGCTAACCAGGGCCCCAGCCTCTCTGTTCTCTCTAAACAACTTGGAGTGCATATTAGATGCACTAGTGATTGGATACGGTGGTACCTTATGAGCCCCTAGTATATGGTACCTTAGGTGCCAAGGGCATAGGTACTTCACAGGCCTACCAGGGGCTGAAGCATGTATTATGTCACCCCTGGGAAGCAGACTAAATCTGACACCACAGGCCTGCTACTGCAGCCTGGGTGAGGTAGTGTTAGCACTCCTCGCTGAGGTATAGGTTCACTATATCTCTCCTTACACACACATATAAACCTATCAGTCACCCCTAAGGCAGGCCCTATCAATCCTGAGGGCAGGGTGCTTGGTTTCCATGTGAGGGGGTGCCTCTGCCTGAGCAGGACCCCTCTGCTTCTCTCAGAGTCCATTCTCTGTAGCTGTTTGTGGATGCGGTTAAACCACATACTCTTAAGTGCATTATAACCTAGCGGTAAATGCTAACTTTGGGATGGCTGCATCAAAACATGTCGTGTTTGGTGTCAAACGCTTTGGAATCATACACCAACACCAGTAACTGGTGTGGGAGTATGATCCCACCCTTCTCGAGTGATAGACATGTACCCACTGTGGAAACACGGTAGAATCCTGAAGAGCCCTGGCACCACAAAATGGATGCCACCAGCACAGACACTGGGCTGCCCTCCTGCTGCTGACCGAAACTCGTAGTGGAGGAGGCCCAACAATAGGCATCCTGTCACAGGGAGGTGTAACCACCTTCCAGACAGGATTTAGTGTATTGGGGCTGGGTGGGTGCACTCCTAGAGTGCTTTGAAGTCCTGCACTGGGGGAGCAGTAGGCTCCTCTGTGCATATGCCAGCTCAAACCGGTTCAGGGGCTACCAGCCCCTGGTCTGGCGTGAAACTAGACAAAGGAAAGTGGGTGTAGCCACCCACTCCCCTAACCCTCCCATAGGAGTGGTGTAATGATGAAAGATGTCTCGTAGACAGGTCACTTAGAACAGGTTATAGGTTTATTCCTTAAGTAACAAAGTCCAAGTAAAACTCCTGTAAGGCCTCTGCTAAGTCCCTATATGAGCCCCACCAGGAGCAGCCTCCCTGCTGCTCAGCCCATCTCTTCCAACTGCCAACTCCTCCAGTCCCACACACCAACATTCCAAGTGACATCACTCATGGCTGAGCAGCAAGGGACAGGACAGTAATGAGGAAGATGTACATCAACAACAATAGATTATAGCACATCTCCCTTCCTTCGAAAAACAAGCAAAAGATATGCATTGAATCAAGATAGCACAAAATCAGAAAAGAAGTACATTAAGCAAATAACTATACATCAAATCAATAGTCGCAAGAAAATAACTATAACAAAAGAATGATGAACACCATCCCCCTCCCCAGAGAAACTAATTAGATGGTACACACTAGAACATATAACATTGAAATAGGGAAACGCACCTCCCTATGAACTCCAACACTGTAATAGGGGAAAACACCTCCCTATAGGGGAAAACACCTCCCAAGGACTCACTGAACTTGTAATAGGGAAAATACACAACCCTATGATACTCTGTAATAGGGAAAATACACCTCCCTATGATACTCTGAACATTGTAATAGGGGAAAAACACCTCCCTATAGGGGAAAACACCTCCCAAAGACTCACTGAACTTGTAATAGGGAAAACACACAACCCTATGATACTCTGTAATAGGGAAAATACACCTCCCTATGATACTCTGAACATTGTAATAGGGGAAAACACCTCCCTATAGGGGAAAACACCTCCCTTAGATTCTGCGAACACCGTAATAGGGAAAAACTTTCCCTATGATACTCCAAGATATCAAAACTTGTAATAGGGGAACACCTCCCTATAGGGGAAAAACACCTCCCTTTTGAAAAGGAACACAAGTCCCTGTGAACTGAATTAGGGCACATAGCTCCCAAAACGTCTCAAATTGAACAAGAACACACACAGCTCCACAACTCCATGAAACCTCACCATAAAATTGTACACAACACCTTTAAACTAGGACTAAGGCACACACTACCCCACAGCCTCAACATAGAGAGACACACCACACTATGAACTAAATCAGAACACACACACACACACCACCCCCACAGGATAGAAGCACTCACTCACACCCCCACAAAACAGTACTTTCCTCCCCCCAGTTGACGCCACACCCATCCAACCACACCCTAGTAAGCTACAACAAGGAAGTGTGCGCATCACCGCGCAAATACAAGCGATCAAATTTACACTCCACTATGCAAAGTAGCTTGATATTCTCCTGCTAGCTCCATTGTGCTCAGTAAATTGTCACCTTACAACACCTCACGTGTTGGCTCTTGTAATGCTGCTGGGGTACTGAATGTTCTGGGTATTAACACTGCTTGGGGCACTGTTCTCCTGTGGGCTCCTGTAATGCTGGTCGGATACTGAACTCATTCCAGAGGAAGTGTGCGCATCACCGCGCATGTTCGGGGAAAGATTCAGCTATCAGCGCGCAAGACTAAAAGATCAGCTTCGAGCTTGGCGCTTCCTGTTCCCAATGCGCATGCGCCAGCTCCAAAACGTCTCATTTCGCCTCTCAGACCAAAACTTGCTATCGTCGTCACTTCTGTAACTCGAGAACAGAGGAAATCTCTTAGCCATGGATCAAGCGAACGACAACAACTCATGTCGTCAAGGTAACCAACCTAGACGAAAAGGAATGGCCACGGAGCTGCTCCCCGCGGCAGTTGAAGCTGGTAAGACGGCGCGCTCTGAGCGAATGTCATGAGGCTCGTGGCATGTTTGAAAGAGTAAATGATACTGAACCAAAACCGCCACCGCACAGTGAAACCAAACAGCCAAAAAACGTTTCCATTTTACTGAAATCGGCTTCAAAACGTAGGTCACACTCCGCTTGCCACGATGATTTCAATTGCCAAAAGAGCACAGCCTCTTACATTTCGTCGTTAGTCCTCACACCTCACATGCACAGTTCATCTTCCTTACAGCGCGTACAGTGCAGTGGGCACAATCCACAACCTCACCAGCCAGTTAAGAGGCAATCAGTGGTCGATTACTTGCATTGCTCCACAATAAATTATCTCAGAAGTGTCGACAGTAGTTCCTTTGAAAACAGTTAATTACCAGTTAACGCTGAGGTTCAATCAGTGCCATAACCACAAAATAAACATTCCACCGAGGCTCGACACATGCCCCCGATCCCAGAATCAGACGGTCCGGTCACCACACATTGGGATATATTAACTAAAGAAGGACCGTTAACACCGGAGCTCTTTAACGTCATGTAGGTTCACGAATCTCTTGCAACACAGTACAGAAAAAAGATACTGGCACTTACATATTAGGGCGACCGATGGAGTGGTCACTGGTGGGGCTCTTAAGTGTCAGTTTCCTCAAAATACGCAATTACTCTTGAAGTTACTTGAAGTCCTTTTACTTGAATAACTCTTGAAGTTCCTTTCTCTTGAAAATCCTTTAAGCTTCATAAAGCATAACCCAGAACACGCGTTAGTTCCTCCAAATCGTCGCCAGTGTAATGATGAAAGATGTCTCGTAGACAGGTCACTTAGAACAGGTTATAGGTTTATTCCTTAAGTAACAAAGTCCAAGTAAAACTCCTGTAAGGCCTCTGCTAAGTCCCTATATGAGCCCCACCAGGAGCAGCCTCCCTGCTGCTCAGCCCATCTCTTCCAACTGCCAACTCCTCCAGTCCCACACACCAACATTCCAAGTGACATCACTCATGGCTGAGCAGCAAGGGACAGGACAGTAATGAGGAAGATGTACATCAACAACAATAGATTATAGCAAGTGGCCATAGAGCTAGTCCCTCCCTTCCTTGTAGTATAAGTTAGGGAACCTTGCCATTGCAAACTAGATATCCCTGGACAACGCTCTGAAGAAGAATCCTGGACCTTCGTCGTTCCACTGCCACTGGGATAGCTTTCTTAAAAAGGTTGTCTTAAACCCATCTACCATAAGAGTCGAATTGTACTGGTGCAAGGTGGCCACTTTAACTAGTGACCAGCATATACCAGGCCAACTTCTCACATTGGTTGGCAGCGTGTGGGATTAGAGCTTGCCATTGTTTTACCAGAGAATCTCTATTTGAATTATTAACTGAAAACCACTATAGGTTTTCAAGGTACATATAAAGTCAAGCTTAGTATCAATAAGTTCTACTGAACTTAGAGCTGTGTGTCAAGGGATAGCACACCCTTTCTACAGCTCAAGCTAGGATCAGTAGGCCACAAACTAGTGTGGATAGTACAACACTGCACAACACTAGAATGTCCTTAAGGGTTGGAACCAGTGGGTCCACCCAGCCTCAGTATAAGGACATGACTTTCTTTGACTTGAAAGCCATGTGTGCTGCAAGGCACCTGAGGATAGGACAGAGTCCCTCCACACTTCACCTGATAGATCTGCTCACAGCAGATGATCTTAGATTAGCTCTAGGAGCTAAGGGGTCTGAATCAGGGGGTGGGTCAGCTGTAGTCTCTGGGTCAAATGATGAAAATCAAGATGACCTGGACTCTGTGGTTGAAGGGCCAGACCCACAAGGGTCTGAAAAGGACAGAGGAATTCTCCCTAAGAGAACTGACAGAGTGGAGGAGAGGCCTAGGTCCTTTTCTAGGGACTCTGACCACTCATATCACTCTGGCAGGGAATCTGTCCAGCAGAGGAACTCATACCTTCCTAGAAGGGAGACCTCCTCTGACAGAATGTACAAACTGCTGCAGTATGAGGAAGCAAGATTTGCCCTCAAAGCCAAGCAGTTGGCATTAGACAGAGAAGCCTTTGAACTCCAGAGAGCTTCTAGAAGAGGGGGGTTAGAACCCCCTGGTGTCAGCAAAAGTGTCCCTGGAGTCAGAGAATACATTCCAGACCATCGGAACCTGTCCAAGTTTGTTCCTCCCTACCAGAGTGGGGATGATATCCATAAATGGATAACTGCTATGGAAAGGGCCTGTAGAGTACAACAGGTCCCCCAAAAGCAGTGGGCTGCAATCTTGTGGCTCTCCTTTTCATATAAAGGCAGAGACAAGTTCCTCACTGTTAGAGAAGAGGATGCTGATGATTATGAAGTCCTGAAGAGTGCATTGATAGATGGGTTTGGCTTAACCACTGAGCAGTACAGGTTGAAGTTCAGAGACACCCAGAAAGCACAGACTCAGGACTGGACTGACTTTGTAGATTGTGCAACCAAGGCTCTGGAGGGTTGGCTGGTTGGTAGTAGAGATACTGATTTTAAGGGATTGTATAATCTTATGATGAGAGAACAGACCCTTAATAATTACCAGAACCAGTTGTTGCATCAGTTCCTGGTGGACTCTGATCTGACCTCTCCCCAAGAATTGGGAAAGAAGGCAGGCAAATGGGTCAGAACCAGGGTGAGGCAGAAAACCCAGAACCAAGGGGGTGACATTAAGAAGCAGGATTCTAAGGGCTCTGAGAAAGGTGGGGATAAGTAACAAAACCAGAAGTCTTCACAAGGGCCCCAAAAATCTGCATCTGGTGGGGATTCACAGTCCAACAAAGGGAAAGGCAAAAAGAAGTCCATGTGCAAATTCTGTAAACAGAAAGGGCACTGGACTTCTGATTGTACTAAGAGCAAAGACCAAACCACCACCACTCCTGCCCCTAAGGCAACTGTTCCCCCTAGCTACTGGTGGAGGTGGTAATCAGAATAAGGGTGTAGTAGGGTTGACCCTGGGTTCTGAAGTGGACTCTGGCCTAGTCAGAGTACCCACTCAGGCATTGCTGATTTGTGATGGAGACATTGATATGTGCTTCCTAGTGAGCCCCAGTAATCTGGGCAAATAGAAACAGCAGCCTATAATAAATGGCAAACAGGCTTTGGCATTCAGGGACACAGGTGCTAGTGTCACCATGGTGGCAGAGGATCTTGTGGACCCTGGGCAGATCATCCTGGGTGAAGTCTACCAGGTTACCAATGCAAGCAGTGTCAGGACCAACCATAGTCTGGCAGTTGTGAATTTCTCCTGGGGAGGGGTAACTGGCCTCAAGAAAGTAATAGTCAGTGCAGACCTCCCTGTCGAATGTCTATTGGGCAATGATCTAGAGACTTCAGCCTGGTCTGAAGTAGAGTTATGGACTCATGCTGAGATGTTGGGCATACCTGCAGAGGTATTTGCTGTGACCAGGTCACAGGCCAAAATGCTTCAAACTGAACCAGCTCTAAATCCTGAAACTATGGACCAGGTGCTACCCAAGAAGAGGAGCAGTAGGGTTAAGGCAGTGCCATCCCCTCTGTCTCAGATCTCAGATTCACCTCTTGAGGGAGGAGAAACAGATCCTGAAGAAGGAACTGCCCCAGAGGGGCTTGAGCCTGATCAGGTTGAGTTCTTGGGGGCAGGGGGACCTTCTAGTGAAGATCTGAGTAAGGAGCAACAGTGCTGCCCCTCTCTTGAACCCCTCAGACAGCAGGCTGCTGTTGAGGCTGCTGGGAGTGCTAGTGGGTCCCATAAAGTTTTTTGGGATGAGGGACTCCTATATTCTGAGGCTAGAGATCCAACCCCTGGAGCCACCAGGAGGTTGGTAATACCTCAGAAGTTTAGGGGGTTCCTCTTGACCCTAGCACATGACATCCTTTTAGAAGGACACTTGGGCCAAAACAAGACCTGGGATAGGCTTGTTCCACATTTTCATTGGCCACACATGTCAGAGGACACCAAGGAGTTTTGTCGCTTCTGTGTCACTTGCCAAGCCAGTGGCAAGTCAGGTGGCACAACATCAGCCCCCTGATGCCACTACCTGAGGTGGGGGTACCCTTTGAAAGGGTAGGGATTGACATTGTTGGTCCCCTTGACCCACCAACAGCATCTGGGCACAGGTTTAACCTGGTGGTAGTGGATTATGCCACCAGGTACCCAGAGGCAATTCCCCTGAGGACCACCACAGCCCCTGTGGTGGCAAGAGCCCTCATTGGAGTTTTCTCCAGAGTGGGTTTCCCAAATGAGGTTATATCTGACAGAGGTACCAACTTCATGTCAGGATTTCTTAAAGCAATGTGGAAGGAGTGTGGTGTAACTTATAAATTCACTACTCCCTATCACCCACAATGCAATGGGTTAGTTGACGTTTCAACAAAACCCTAAAGGGAATGATTAAAGGCCTCCCAGAAAAGCTTAGGCGAAAATGGGACCTTTTACTTCCCTGCCTTCTGTTTGCATACAGAGAGGTTCCACAGAAAGGGGTTGGTTACAGCCCATTTGAACTTCTGTTTGGGTATCCTGTAAGAGGTCCATTTTTGGGGGTGAAGGAGGGCTGGAATTTACCTCTCAAACCCCTAAATAGGATGTGATGGACTATGTACTTGGTCTTTGCTCCAGGATGGCCGAATACATGAAGAAGGCAACCAAAAACCTGGAGGCCAGCCAAGAACTACAAAAAACTTGGCACGACCAAAAGGCTGTGCTGACTGTGTACCAGCCAGCACAGAAAGTGTGGGTGTTAGAGCCTGTGGCCCCAACAGCTCTCCAAGACAAGTGGAGTGGCCCCCATACAATTGTTGAACAAAAGGGAGAAGTCACCTACCTGGTGAATCTTGGAACTCCCAGGAGCCCCCGTAGGGTGCTCCATGTCAACAGATTGAAACCATATGTTGACAGGGCTGACATGGGCTTGCTCATGGCAACTGATGAGGAACAGGAGGAGGAGAGCGACCCTCTCCCTGACATGCTCTCACAGAACCCTGATGATGGGTCAGTAGATGGTGCTGCTTTGGCAAGCAGCCTCACTGACAATCAGCAAACTGAATGCAGACAAGTTCTGCAGCAGTATAGACACATTTTTAGCCTGACCCCTAGTCAGACTTCCTGGTGCACCCATGAGGTGGACACTCCAGACAGTCTGCCTGTCAAGAGTAAAATCTACAGGCAACCTGACCATGTCAGGGACTGTATCAGGACTGAAGTCCAGAAAATGTTGGAGTTAGGTGTGATTGAGCCTTCAGATAGCTCTTGGGCTAGTCCAGTAGTCCTAGTACCCAAACCTCATACCCAGGGTGGTAAGAAAGAAATTAGGTTTTGTGTAGACTACAGAGGCCTCAATGCAGTCACCAGGACTGATGCCTATCCAATTCCCAGGGCAGATGAACTGATTGATACTTTGGCCTCCTCAGCCAAGTATCTGAGTACATTTGACCTAACAGCTGGCTACTGGCAGATCAGGTTAGCTGAGGATGCCAAAGCCAACACAGCATTTTCAACCCCTGGTGGGCACTACCACTTTGTGGTGATGCCCTTTAGTTTGAAGAATGCCCCAGCCACTTTTCAGAGGTTGGTGAACAAAGTTCTGGCAGGGATGGAAATGTATTGCTCAGCTTATCTGGATGATATTGCTGTCTTTAGTTCCTCCAGGCAGGATCACTTGGTCCACCTCAGAAATGCTTTGGAGGCCCTGCAAAAAGCAGGCCTCACTATCAAGACCACTAAGTGCCAGATAGGGCAGAGTCAGGTTGTGTACCTGGGCCACCTTGTAGGTGGAGGCCAGGTTCAGCCTTTACAGAGTAAAATCCAAACCATCATGGAATGGGTTGCTCCAACCACCCTGACACAGGTGAGAGCCTTCTTAGGCCTGACTGGGTACTATAGGAGGTTTGTTAAGGGATATGGATCTATAGTGACCCCCTTAAATGAGCTTACCTCAAAGAAAATGCCAAAAAAGGTTCAGTGGACAGCTAGCTGTCAGAAGGCATTTGAAGACCTAAAGCAGGCCATGAGCACTGCCCCCATCTTACAGAGTCCAGACTACATCAAAAAGTTCATTGTCCAAACAGATGCTTCTGAGCTGGGTGTGGGAGCTGTACTGTCTCAACTGAATGATGAAGGTCAAGACCAGCCAGTAGCTTTTATAAGCAGAAGGCTGACCCCTGGAGAGAAACGTTGGTCAGCTATAGAGAGGGAGGCCTTTGCTGTGGTGTGGGCCCTGAAGAAGCTGAGGCCATACTTGTTTGGCACTCACTTCATAGTTCAGACTGACCACAAGCCCCTCCTATGGCTTAAACAGATGAAAGGTGAAAACCCAAAACTTTTAAGGTGGTCCATTTCCCTACAGGTGATGGACTATACAGTGGAATATAGACCTGGGACCCAACATGCCAATGCAGATGGACTCTCAAGGTATTTCCACTTAGAACACGAAGACTCAACTGGTCAAGGTTAGTTTAGTGTCCTTGCGTTGGGGGGGGGGGGTTTGTGTAGGAGAGTAGGATCTGCACTTATGTTGCCCCCACTTTTTTTCTGATGTTAACACTGGTTTCTGGCTATAGTCTGGCTGGGTCCCTGCTAACCAGGGCCCCAGCCTCTCTGTTCTCTCTAAACAACTTGGAGTACATATTAGATGCACTAGTGATTGGATACGGTGGTACCTTATGAGCCCCTAGTATATGGTACCTTAGGTGCCAAGGGCATAGGTACTTCACAGGCCTACCAGGGGCTGAAGCATGTATTATGTCACCCCTGGGAAGCAGACTAAATCTGACACCACAGGCCTGCTACTGCAGCCTGGGTGAGGTAGTGTTAGCACTCCCCGCTGAGGTATAGGTTCACTATATCTCTCCTTACACACACATATACACCTATCAGTCACCCCTAAGGCAGGCCCTATCAATCCTGAGGGCAGGGTGCTTGGTTTCCATATGAGGGGGTGCCTCTGCCTGAGCAGGGCCCCTCTGCTTCTCTCAGAGTCCATTCTCTGTAGCTGTTTGTGGATGCGGTTAAACCACATACTCTTAAGTGCATTATAACCTAGCGGTAAATGCTAACTTTGGGATGGCTGCATCAAAACATGTCGTGTTTGGTGTCAAACGCTTTGGAATCATACACCCACACCAGTAACTGGTGTGGGAGTATGATCCCACCCTTCTCGAGTGATAGACATGTACCCACTGTGGAAACACGGTAGAATCCTGAAGAGCCCTGGCACCACAAAATGGATGCCACCAGCACAGACACTGGGCTGCCCTCCTGCTGCTGACCGAAACTCGTAGTGGAGGAGGCCCAACAATAGGCATCCTGTCACAGGGAGGTGTAACCACCTTCCAGACAGGATTTAGTGTATTGGGGCTGGGTGGGTGCACTCCTAGAGTGCTTTGAAGTCCTGCACTGGGGAAGCAGTAGGCTCCTCTGTGCATATGCCAGCTCATACTGGTTCAGGGGCTACCAGCCCCTGCTCTGGCGCGAAACTGGACAAAGGGAAGTGGGTGTAGCCACCCACTCCCCTGACCCTCCCAGAGGAGTGGTCCTAGAGCTAGTCCCTCCCTTCCTTGTAGTATAATGTAGGGAACCCTTGCCATTGCAAACTAGATATCCCTGGACGAGACTCTGAAGAAGAATCCTGGACCTTCGATGTTGCACTACCTTTGGAAAACTGAAGAATCTCCCTTGGAGTCAAGGAGTGACTCCCCTGCTTGGCAAGCACCAAAACTTTGCATCAACGGTCGCAAACTTTCCCGCTCCCTCAGGAGTCCGAAGTCCCTGCAGCCCCGAAAGTGGATTTCCTGACTTCTCCAATGCCATCGTGATTCCCCAGTGATGCTGAGGCAAGTGGACCCCACGAGTGACGAGGAACAGCAATACTCGGGTACCATGCACTATTGTCGAGTGCAACCCCTTCACGACGTTCTATGAACTTGTGCATTGGACCACGTGTGGTCGAAGCCTCCAGCAGGATTTCCTTCGAAAATCAGAGGCCTACCTTGTCCCGAGTGACCGTGGACTCCATGTGAGTGAATCCTCCCGAGGCGTCTTCGCGATCCCTTGCCGGTTGGCTTGTGGGTCCTCAGAAGACTTTTCTACAAAACCAAAGGGCTCCCCTGGTTGCTCCAGGCCTGCCCTGACTTACCCTCGCTGGGTGAGTCCCTCAGACCTTGCTGGTCTGCACTGCTGACTTTTTCCACTTTCCACAAGACTTGCTGTTGCCAAGGCTGGTTGGCTCCAAGCCAGTTGCTGACACCTCAGTAAGCTGCAGACTTCATTGGACACGCCAAATCCAGCTCCTGGTCATCGTCAACGCCTCCTGGACCTCGTGGTTGAAGAGTCAAAACACCTGTGATCACCTGAAATCACCCGACGACTGTGGGCATCCAGCTTCCTTGCCCCGGGTCACTGCCAAGTGACTTTGAACATTGTCCCTTCTGCTTTCAGGTCTTCTTTCTTCTGAATCCAGCCTTGGATTCCACCGAACAATTCTCCTGTCTTCACAAGCAGCAAGCCTTCTTTGGCCCCCATTGAAAACGACGCCGCGACCCGACACCAAAAGACACCTATGCACCCGGCTTCCCTGGGTGAGGTAACTCCAGCACTACGGTGATCCTGTGGGTGTTGGCTCTAGAACTACTTACCCTGTAAGTGACTTGCTTGTAGACTCTCCCAAAGTATCCTAAAACTTTAAAATTCCAACCGCGACTTGCTCCATTGAAGTCTATTGGGATCCGCGGCTGTGTTCTCACACTGCATGCGTCTCCCGTGGGTCCATTACTTATCTGCCTTGGGTGGATTAGTGAGGCCCCAGCGCTTCTACAGGCCCTAGGCCTTATCCCCTCGCAAGTCAAGCTTCCTAAGTCTCTTTTTTAGTATATGGTCTGGTACGCCCCTAGGGCCCCAGTCATATTTGTGCTTAACTTGTTGTGAACTGTTGATTTTTGCATATGTCTTTGACTTCTAATCTCGTAAAGAGATTAGTAGAGTGTGTTAGAAATAAATACATATATATTTTATATATATACCAGTGTGGTGTCCTTTCATTTGGTAATTGAAGAGATTATACGGTAACACACGCTGCTTTACATTCCTCTAGAGACTTAGCCTGAAGGCTGCTCTCCACAGCTACCACTAGGCTAGCTTTCTTAAAAAGGTTGTCTTAAACCTATCTACTATAAGAGTCGAATTGTACTGGTGCAAGGTGGCCACTTTAACTAGTGACCAGCATATACCAGGCTGATGTGAGACAACCAAGACTGTGGCACCACTAAAGTACAAAAATGAGGAAAACATTGTCACTCTACGTACAACTAGTCATGTAAAGACTCTTGTAAGAAGACAACTAAAAACTACCTCATGGCTGCTGAAAGATTTATCACGCAAAATGTATCATGGTGTCACTAAAAACCCATGCAGGCTGACCCTCCTGGTAGGTCGCTCCCCCTCCACGCAGCGTCAACTGTGTGCCCCTGCTGCCGCTGGGAAGCGTCGTCCATTTGCTTCTGTGCCACTGTTTCCCCCTCCCTGGGCCCCGCTTCTGCTCTCCTGCTCTGTGCCACTCGTCTCTCCCCCCTCTTTTGTTTCCCACTTTACTTCTGTGCCCCGATCCCTGCTCTGTGCCACTCGTTTTCCCCTTTTGTTGTGCCCACTTTACTTCTGTGTCCCGATCCCTGCTCTGTACCACTTGTTTTCCCCTTTTGTTGTGCCCACTTTGCCTTCTGTACCACTGTTTGTTTCCTCGCCGCTGTACCCCCGCGGCCCCACCCCCGCCCACTCGCTGCTCCCACCTCCCAGCTGCTTCTCCCTCCCGCCTCCCCATATATGCCGGACGCTGCGCGGTGAGGTGAGCGACCCCTGACCCTCCTGGTAGGTCGCTCCCCCTCCACGCAGCGCCGACTGTGTGCCCCTGCTGCCGCTGGGAAGCATCGTCCATTTGCTTCTGTGCCACTGTTTCCCCCTCCCTGGGCCCCGCTTCTGCTCTCCTGCTCTGTGCCACTCGTCTCTCCCCCCTCTTTTGTGCCCCACTTTACTTCTGTGCCCCGATCCCTGCTCTGTGCCACTCGTTTTCCCCTTTTGTTGTGCCCACTTTACTTCTGTGTCCTGATCCCTGCTCTGTCCCACTCATTTTCCCCTTTTGTTGTGCCCACTTTGCCTTCTGTACCACTGTTTGTTTCCCTGCCGCTGTACCCCCGTGGCCCCGCCCCCCGCCCACTCGCTGCTCCCGCCTCCTGCCTCCCAGCTGCTCCTCCCTCCTGCCTCCCCATATATGCCAGACGCTGTGCGGCCGCGCTGCTGGCGTGCCGAAGGCTCGCCTAAGGCATGCCCGTCTGCGCCTGTCCGCGCCTGGAGCGCGCCCAGCGCCAGAACCCCTGGACCCAGCGAACGTCACAACATCAGACTCTGCTATGACGCCAGCACCCTCCACGCACTCAACGCCGGCCGAAACCACACTTGCTACCAGGCCGCCCCGAAACGGACCAACGGACCCTTCTCCTGCCGCACCTTGAGCTTCACCTGCGACAGAGCCACCAAACCTCCAAGGACTTGACCCAACCACCTCCGTTGCATACTTCTCAACACACGCTCCACACACAAACACGCCATCGAGCTCTGGGATCTGCTCGACACCTCCACCCCAGACGTGGCCTTCCTGACCGAGACCTGGTGGAACGACTCCTCGGCGCCCGACATCGCCATAGCCATCCCGGACGTCTACAAAATCACCCGCAGGGACCGCGCCAACGGAATCGGAGGAGGAATAGCCATCATCCACAAGTCCACCCTCAAGGTCGCCACCCACGCAGACGACACCCTCAACACCGCCGAACACCTGTACTTCCGGATCCACAGCGACCCCAACACCACCCTCAGAGGAACACTCATCTACAGACCCCCCGGACCCCAGGCTCAGTTCAGCGACGCCATCGCCGACCGCGCCAGCTCCCACGCACTCGCCTCCACGGACTACATCCTCCTAGGGGACCTGAACTTCCTCCTTGAGAACAACAACTAGCCTACTCCACCACCCTGATCAACAACCTCGCCAACCTCAGCCTCAGACACCTTGTCACCGCACCCACCCATGCCGCCGGCCACACGCTGGACCCCGTCTTCTCCACAGGCACCCACGTCACCTTCGACCACACCACCAAACTCCACTGGACCGACCACCGCTGCATCCATTTCACCTTCAAGAAACCAACCACGCACCACCGCACCCAACATCTGCCTCACCGCTGCTGCAGCAGTCACCGAAGACCAGCTGATCGCCACCCTCACCCAGAACCCCCCCACTGACCCCACCAACCCAAACGCCGCAGCCCGCAACCTCAGAAAGTGGATAAACGACTGCGCCAACACCCTCGCCCAGCTCAAGAAACCCTCCAACAGCCACACCAGCAGAGAACCACCTGGTTCACTGACGAGCTCCAGACCTCCAAACGTGCATGCCGGAAACTGGAGAAGACATGGCCCCACGACCGCACACCGGACAACCACACAGCCCACAAGGACGCCACCCGCAGACATCACCACCTCATCAGATTAGCCAAGAGATCCTCCTTCAAAGACCACCTGGATAACAACACACACGACAGCAAAGAACCCTTCAGCATCGTAAAGGAACTCTCCAACCCCAGCGCCAACGCCAATGACATCCCGCCCTCATAAGAACTGTGTGACTCACTCGCCATCTTCTTCCACTGTAAGATTGCTGACATCCGCGACAGCTTCAACACCACGACCGCCCCGACTACACCAGACTCCACCTCCCCTGCGAACTCCACCAGCGCCAACCGGCTGACCTCCTGGTCCAACGTGAATGACGACGAGACACGCAAGGTCATGAACTCCATCCACTCAGGATCTCCGTCAGACCCATGCCCACACCACATTTTCAACAAAGCAGATGCAGCCATCGCGACCCAACCACGGAAGGTCATCAACATCTCCTTCGAAACAGCGACATTCCCGGAAAGTTGGAAGCACGCCGAAATCAACGCCCTCCTCAAGAAGCCCAAGGCGGACCCCAAGGACCTCAAGAACTTCTGGCCCATATCCCTGCTCCCGTTCCCGGCGAAGGTCATCGAGAAAATCGGCAACATGCACAATTGGCCCGCCACCTGGAAGACAACAACATCTTGGACCCGTCCCAGCACCGAGACAGCCCTCATCGCCGCCACAGACGACATCAGGCGCCAACTAGACAACGGCGAAACATCAGCCCTCATCCTCCTGGACCTGTCAGCCGCCTTCGACACGGTCTGCCATCGCACTCTAAAGACATGCCTCCGAGAAGCTGGAATCCAAGAGAAGGCCCTTGACTGGCCCACGTCCTTTCTCTCATGCAGAACCCAAAGCGTCCGTCTCCCGCCCTTCCGATCCGAAGCCACCGACATCATCTGCGGCGTCCCCCAGGGATCATCCCTCAGCCCGACGCTGTTCAACGTCTACATGGCCCCCCTCGCACAAGTGGCCCGCCATCACGACCTCAAGATCATCTCCTACGCCGACGACACCCAGCTCATCCTCTCCCTCACCAAGGACCCACACACTGCCAAAACCAACCTCCACGAGGGAATGAAGGCCATCGCCGACTGGATGAGGAGCAGCTGCCTCAAGCTGAACTCGGACAAGACGGAGGTCCTCATCCTCGGACCCACCCCTTCAGCCTGGGATGACTCTTGGTGGCCGTCCACAATGGGAACAGCACCAACACCCACCGACCATGCACGTAACCTAGGATTCATTCTTGACTCCTCCCTCTCCATGTCCAAGCAGATCAACGCCGTCTCCTCCTCCTGCTACAACACCCTCCGCATGCTCCGTAGGATCTACAAGTGGATCCCGAACGAAACAAGAAGAACGGTGACACAAGCCCTCGTCAGCAGCAGACTGGACTACGGCAACGCACTCTATGCAGGAATCCCAGCCAAACACCTACGACGACTACAACGCATCCAAAACGCCTCAGCTCGACTAATCGTCAATGTCCCCCGCCGCAGCCACATCACGCCCCACCTGAGAGACCTATACTGGCTACCCGTCAACAAGAGGATCACCTTCAAGCTCCTCACCCACGCACACAAAGCATTCCACAATGCCGGACCAGACTACCTGAACACCAGACTTAACTTCTACACCCCCACCCGCCAGCTCCGCTCTGCCAGCCTCGCCCTCCCCGATGTCCCCCGCGCATCCAACGAACAACCTCCGGCAGCAGATCCTTCTCCTACCTCGCCGCCAAAACCTGGAACACCCTCCCTACCCACCTACGGCAGACCCAAGACCTACTCGCATTCAGAAGACTCCTCAAGACCTGGCTCTTCGAGCAGTAGCAGCACCCCCCCTCAGCGCCTTGGGACCCTCACGGGTAAGTAGCGCGCTTTACAAATACTCTGATTGATTGATTGATTGATTGATGTACATTACTCCAACCGAGACACCAACCCAAGAAAATACTTAAAATTTGACAATAAGTTTGACAATAGTCCACAGAACATCCACATACTTTGAGGAAAAAACACACTGTAGAAAATATCGGCACAAAGCCACGTGGTGGAATATGACAAGACCAGCATCCAGGGCTGTGTGAGTCACCGGAGTCTCCAGGGACAAGTTGAAGCAGCACTACGACTGTGCACCAGCGTTCTGACCTAAACATGATGGAACAGAAAAGTACCTTGAAAAATCTTCCGCTGACGAAACATACTGCAGGCACCAACAAGAAGCGAAGAAACAGCTGGCTCATTGCTCAACCCGACAACGAACATGTGAGAACAAAAAACGTGCTTGGCAAAATAACGTGGTTGGCAAATTGACAAGCTTTAAACCAACAATTCCCAAGATGGCGGCACGTTTTTGGTGTCATACCGGGTGGCTCACAGTGAAAGTGTGCTTCTCAACGTTGATAGAAGCAGGCTGTGGTATGACGCATAGAGAAATGACATCACAGACGATGAAGTAACTGATGCACGCAAGTCCAGACTTGAGGTAAATGTAATGAAGCTAGTTACTCCCCCTTGAGCTCTGTGCAATAAGGAGGCCACACGTGGTTGTGAGAGAACACGTGTTTATTAATTAAATAACTGTGTCAGCGGAAGCGCCGGCACTGACCTCCTATCACTTTTGAATCAGCGCGCTAATGCGACCTCAAAATGGCCGCCCCCGGAAGTCTGCTGACGTCACACGCAGTGTGCGTCACAGACTAGACCGCTGCACCACATCTCCCTCCTTCACAAAAGCATGAATTACAGTACTCAACTACAACTAAGAACAGTCTTACTTGTTGTCCATGCTGAACTCCTCGAACCTCCTTGGTAGCATTACTTTCCTACCACAACGTGTCCTTCATCTTCCTTCGCCCGTGGTAGGGGTGGAGTCGACCCCATCTGGGTAGGAAGTTTCCCTCTCTTCTCTGAGTTCTGTTCCGCTCCGTCTTGTCTCCTCAGGTGTCTCCTGGGTGTCCTGTTCTTGCTCCGTGCTTTCTCCTCTTCCTCTGCTCCATGTCCCCGACTGGGAACCCCCTTCTTCTCCGCCTGGTCTCTTCCATGCCGCCCTCGCGTCCGGCGTGACTCTGGCATGCCCTGTGTCGTTAGGCTCCCCGGCTGGTTCCGCCCCATTGGTCCTGGCGCATCTCGCCATGCGATCTTGGGCCCATACTTTCCCGTCACTTAGCAGGGCAGACCTGGAGTATGGCTCCACAACTTGAAACGGGGGTGTGAACTTGCTGTCTCCTTTCTTTCCGGGTGCTGGTACTTTAACTCTCACCCATTCCCCTCTCTCAAGTGCAACCTCCTTGGTGTTGTGCCTTGTGTCGTAATAGTCTGTGTACACTGCTTGTGCCCTCTCCAGGTTCCTGCGCACTACTGCTGGAGACCAGTGACTTTGTACCGTGAGCTTTTTCCAAGCCACATTGTCCTTAGTGAAAGGCTCTCTCTCTCTCAGCACTCGGAATGGACTGTACCCCGTGGAGGCAGGAGTTATCCGGTACGCCCATAACAACCGCTTCAGCTCCTTTTCCCAATTCATTCTTTGGCTGATTGCTGCTTGTACGACCCCATAATTACCCTGTTGAATCTTTCCGCGGCTCCGTTTCCCGCAGGGTGATACACCGGCGTGTGTCGGGCCGTGATTCCATTCCTGTCCATGAAAGTTTGCCACTTGGCCGAGGTGAATTGCGGGCTCATTGTCACTTAGGATCCCTTTGGGAATGCCTTCCCTTATGAATACCTCGGTGAGGAATTCCAGTATAGTGTCCGTGTTAGAAAAGGTAGACGGACCGGGAGGGTCGGCCGGGGTCAGGAGGAGAGGTCTCCGGGGAGAGCCGTCTCCAGCGATCGTACAGACAAGTAACTTCCCCCCCCACAGACAGATATCACACACGGATAAGGTTCAGCGTTCTTTATAAGCACTTATTTAAGGTACGGTTGAATGGTACAAGGAGGTCTGGACTCAGGGGTCCCCTCGATTAGAGTCTCGCAAGGTAGGGAAGGGGGTAGCGGGGCAGTCTATTTACCAATCAGGTAGTTCTGATGAGATGATGATGAGCTCACAATCCTCGAGCTTGGTGGTTAGGTGGTACGGGCTGCGGCAGCGCCAGCAGGTCCCGGTGTGGATGGTCGATACAACGGGCCGCGGCAGCGCCAGCAGGTCCCCGGAAGATATACGGTCCGCGGCAGCGCCAGCAGGTCCCGGTGAGGATGGTCGTTACAACGGGCCGCGGCAGCGCCAGCAGGTCCCCGGGAGATATACGGTCCGCGGCAGCGCCAGCAGGTCCCGGTGAGGATGGTCGTTACAACGGGCCGCGGCAGCGCCAGCAGGTCCCCGGGAGATATACGGTCCGCGGCAGCGCCAGCAGGTCCCGGTGAGGATGGTCGTTACAACGGGCCGCGGCAGCGCCAGCAGGTCCCAGGAAGATGACTGTTGCAGAAGGCCGCGGCAGCGCCAGCAGGCAGGACGATGGTTCACAAGAGCGGGCTACGGCAGCGCCAGTAGACCGTCAAGGTTGAGTTCACTCGGTGTCTCTCGACTCCAGGATACAACTGCCTTCCTGCTCCGGAGCTGCCTCAGTTATAGGGCTGGTGCCCTTTGATGTCCGGACCCTCGCACTTGGAGGTCGGAGGGTCCGGGATGAAGGTGTCCAGACACCCAGCAGGGGGTGGAGCCAGTGCCTGGGGGAGCTGGGGGCGATCGGCACCTGGCGGGGGAGAGCCCTTGACAGTTCGTTCTCCCATTGACTTGCCAAGTGGTCCGCTCACCTCCTGGGTGGATGGTGGTGCCGGGATGTCGGGGCCGGCCAGGCCCGGGGTTAGGGTCGAGGGGAGGCCATGCGGCCGCGTGGTGCAGGGCCCCCGATGGCGGCTTGACCCGGCCGGGGAAGCCGGTGGGGCTGGACCCCGTGATGAGTAGGGGTCCGAGGGCAGAGGGTCCGTCGGGAGACGGAGTACAGGTGCTTGTCGTGGGGATATGCCAGGTGGGCCGGAGTTCGGGCCCTGTCGAGCGGGGAGGGAGCAAGCCGTCTGTGAGGCCTGTCCAACATGCGTCCCCCCCAGCTGAAGGCGGGGAGAGTCACCCATCTCCTTGGGGACTCTCTTCGTCGAGGCGGAAAAAGCGGGACAGGCCATCCGCGTTGGCGTGGTCTTGGCCTGGTCGGTGCTCCACGGTGAAGTCCATTCCCTGCAGGGAAATGGACCAGCGCAAGAGTTTTGGGTTTTCCCCCCGCATCTGCATCAGCCATTGCAGGGGTCGATGGTCGGTTTGTACCCGGAAGTGGGTACCGAAGAGATAGGGTCGGAGCTTTTTGAGGGCCCACACTACTGCAAATGCCTCCCTCTCGATGGTGCTCCAACGCTGTTCTCGGGCCAGGAGACGTCGACTGATGAAGGCCACCGGCTGGTCATGACCTTCGGGGTTCAACTGAGAGAGGACGGCTCCGATTCCGTGGTCGGAGGCGTCGGTCTGCACCACAAATTCCCGACTGTAATCGGGGGCCTGGAGCACCGGGGCGGTGCACAGGGCGGCCTTCAGCTCCTCGAAGGCCGCTTGACAATCAGGAGTCCAGTTGACCCGCTTCGGTTGGTTCTTGGATGTGAGACCCGTGAGGGGCCCCACGATGCTGCCGTAGTCCTTCACGAACCGCCGGTAGTAGCCGGTGAGCCCCAGGAAGGCTCGGACTTCGGTCTGGGTAACGGGGGGCTGCCAGGACTGGATGGCAGCAATCTTAAGTTGTAGTGGGGCCACCAGCCCGCTCCCCACTTGGTGCCCAAGGTAGGTCACAGACCCTTGGCCAATCTGGCACTTGCCGGCCTTAATGGTGAGGCCGGCCCGCTGGAGGGCGTGTAGGACCTCCTGGAGGTGACGGAGGTGGTCGGACCAGTGGCGGCTGTATACAGCGATATCGTCCAGGTAGGCAGCGCTGAATTCTTCAAGTCCCGCCAAGACCTGGTTCACAAGGCGTTGGAACGTGGCGGGGGCATTCTTCATGCCAAAGGGCATGACCTTAAATTGATAGTGGCCATCGGGGGTAGAGAAGGCTGACCGTTCCTGGGCCCTGGGTGTGAGGCCGATCTGCCAGTAGCCCGCCGTTAGGTCGAAGATACTAAGGTAGCGGGCGGCACCCAGCCGGTCGATCAGCTCGTCTGCTCGGGGGATGGGATGAGCGTCGGTCCGGGTGACAGCGTTCAAGCCCCGGTAGTCGACGCAGAATCTCAGTTCAGGGACGGAGCCGGGGGCAGCGGCCTTGGGAACTAATACGACCGGACTGGCCCAGGGACTGTCCGAGGGCTTGATGACCCCGATCGTGAGCATCTTGGCCACTTCCTCCTGTATGCAGGCCCGTACCCGATCTGGTACGCGGTAGGCCCGGTGCCGGACAGGGGGACTGTCCCCGGTGTCTACGTCGTGCAGACACCAGGGGGTGACCCCGGGGGTGAGGGAGAACAGGGCAGCGAACTGCAGCAGGAGGTCCCGGCAGTCCTGGCGTTGCTCCGAAGTGAGGGCGTCAGAGAGCCGGACCCCGTCCACGGAGCCGTCCTTCTCCTGAGTCTTCAGGAGATCCGGGAGGGGCTCGGAGTCTTCTTCCGTGCCACTGTCTGTAGCCATCAAGAGGCTTAGTTCGGATCGCACAAAGTGTGGTTTGAGCCGGTTGGTGTGGAGGACCCGAAGGGGGTTCCGGGAAGACCCCATGTCGATGAGGTAAGTGACGGGGCTTTTGCGCTCGACCACTTTGAAGGGCCCCGTCCACTTATCCTGCAAGGCACATGGTTCGGTGGGGGACATCACCCATACTTGCTGCCCAGGCTCGAATTCAACGGAGGAGGCATTGTGATCATACCACCTCTTCATGTCCTCCTGGCTGGCCTCGAGGTTCGCCTTGGCCATCTCCCTGAAGCGCCGGGTCTGGTTTCGTAAGGCCAGGATGTATTTGAAGACGTCTGGAGGGGTCGTGAGGGGGGCCATCTCCCAACCTTCCTTGACTAGGCTGAGGGGCCCTCGCACAGGGTGCCCGTAGAGGAGTTCAAAGGGGCTAAAACCGAGGGACTTCTGGGGAACTTCTCGGTAGGCGAAGAGGAGGCACGGGAGCAGTACATCCCACTGGCGACGGAGAGGCTCTTCCAATCCCCCAATCATTCCTTTGAGAGTGCGGTTAAAACGCTCCACTAGTCCGTTCCCTTGGGGGTGATAGGGGGTCGTGAATCTGTAGGTGACCCCGCATTGTTGCCAGAGGGACTTCATGTATTTGGATATGAAATTCGTACCTCGGTCGCTGACGACTTCTCGGGGGAAGCCTACCCGGGAGAAGATCCCCATCAGGGCCCGGCCAACCACCGGAGCGGTCACTGTCCGTAGGGGCACCGCCTCGGGGTAGCGGGTGGCATGGTCCACTAGTACCAAGATGAACCTGTGTCCTTGCGCCGTGCGGGGGTCCAGAGGTCCCACAATGTCTATCCCCACCCTCTCGAACGGGGTGGTGACCACAGGGAAGGGTTGCAGAGGGGCTTTCAGCTTCCGACCACTCTTCCCGCTGGCTTGGCACGTGGGGCAAGATCGGCAGTGGTTCAGGACGTCATTCCTCATTTTCGGCCAGAAAAAGTGGGTCACCAGGCGACTGTACGTTTTGTCCTGGCCCAGGTGTCCAGCCAGGGGGACGTCGTGGGCCAGGTTGAGCAGAAAGTCTCGGAAGCGGAGCGGTACCACCAGAACTCGACCGGCCCCCAGCTCGGCGATTCTTTGCTCGCTGTAGAGCAGGTCGTTATCCCAGTAGACCCAGTGGGTTCCGGTGGTGTCCCCGGCGTTTTGGGTGCTGGCTTGTTGGCGGAGTCCCTCGAGGGAGGGACAGGTCTTTTGTTCCTGGCGGAACTGTTCTTGGGTGGGCCCCCCTTCTTGCCGCCACTGAGCCAGATCCGGGAGGTCCTGGTGTTGCGCGTCTTCTTCGGTAGTCGGGTCCGGGAGGTCGGACTCGCCGTTGTCCTCTACGGGGGCAACCGGGGGCGGAGGTGCTGGCCATTCGGTTTCTTCTGATCGGGGGGCGGCACGGGCGGCCATGGATCGGGTGGTTACGCAGGCCCAGTCCGGGAGGCCCAGCATCCCCAAGTGCTCTCTTTTCTCGACGGTGGCCCACGGGGAACTCTCGAGGTCATTCCCCAGGAGGCAGTCCACGGGGGCATCGTCCCGGACCGTCACCTTCAGTAGGCCGGAGACCCCTCCCCATTCAAACGGGACGCAGGCCATCTTACACATGCTCTCAGAGTTATCCGCCGAGCGGACGGGGCAGAGAATGTTCGGCAGGATCTGCTCGGGCTTTACCAGGTGACAGCGGACGGCCGTCACGCTGGCGCCGGTGTCACGCAAGGCCTCGGCTCTCTGTCCATTAATGGTCACCCACTGACCGTATTTTCTGGTGTTGGCGGGTAGGGGAGCCCGCGGAACCATGTCTCTTCCCCCTAAGCATGCCAGGACCATGGCGGCCGGTTCCCACCCTTGCTGGGCCGGCTCATACTCTTCGGGTCCCTCCGATGATTGCTCTTCCCCGAGGGCAGCGGCAGCTACCTGGCGGGGCTTGGGTGTTTGGTTCTGCGGGCAGCTCGGGTCATTGGCGTAGTGGCCGACTCGCTGGCATCGGTGGCACGTGACGTTGGCCCGGAACCCAGGACGCAACGGGGGGTTGCTCCGGCCGGCCGGAGGCGGGGTGCTGGCCACGGGGGTTGCCGGCAAGGCGTCTCTCCCTCGCCCCTGGCCTCCTCCTCCACCCCGAGGACGGTGCTGGCTTTGGTTGCTTCGATTCTGCTCGTGTGGCCCTCTCCGGCCCACTCGGGTGCTTTCCCATCGGTCAGCTTCGGCGGCGAGCTGCCGGGGGTCAGTCAGCTTACTGTCGAGTAGGTGCTGCCTGAGCTCGACGAAACAGTTGTTTGACAGGTGCTCCCATACCATAAGGTTGAAGAGTTGTTCGTAGGTGGTGACCTGACTTCCCTTGATCCAACCCTCGAAGGCCCGGCTGAAATAGTTCACGTATTCTACCCAAGTTGTACCTGGGATCCGGGTGCAGTCTCGGAACCTCTGGCGGTACATCTCGGGCGTGAGGCCGTAGCGGGCGAGGAGGGCAGCCTTCATGTGGTCGTAGGACGACATTTGGTGATCGGGGAGCTGTAGTAGGGCATCGCGACCCTCGTTGATAAATCTCCCCCAAAGTCCGGCTCCCCAATCACTCCGGTCGATCCGGTGGGAGGTCATTGCGATCTCATAGGCTTTAAACCACTGTTGTATGTCGTCTTCTCGGACATACTCGCGGACCACATCCTTGGGGATGTGAACTTTTTTCTCAATTGGCCCCGGGGTGTGTGGTCGCTCAGGCACCCCCAGTTCCTTATTCTGTTTGCGCAGTTCTATTTCCGCCAGTCGGCGCTCGTGCTCGAGCGTTATTTTTTTCTCTTCCAGCTCTCTCTGTCTCTGCTTTTCTTCTCGTTCCTCTCGAAGCCGCATATGCTCGAGGTTGAGTTTCTGTTCAGCTAACTTGAGTTCCCCATCCATCTTGAGTCGTGCCATCTCTAATTCGTGTAATCTGACTCTGTCTCTTTCTCGTATCTCCTCCTGCGAGAGGCCCGTTCCCCGTTCCTCGGGAGCCGTGGCGTTCCCCTCTGGTGTGATGCTGTTTTGGTCTGGTGTGACGCTGCTTTGGTCGGAGGGTCCTGCGACCCCAGTTTCTGTCCATGACTCAAGAGCGCGCTTTAGATCATCCTTGGTACTCAGGCCGGTGGTAGCAATGCCAAGTTCTATGCAAAATTGTCTCAGTTCGCGGTGGTTGTATTCTTCTAATTTCTCCATTTGGAACTTCTCGGTGGAGCTGCTATCTTTGGTCGACATCGTGTTTTGTCGTGGGGTGAGCTACTCTCTGTACGATTACGCGTTGATTCGGATCGCGCCGCTGGCCACCAATGTTAGAAAAGGTAGACGGACCGGGAGGGTCGGCCGGGGTCAGGAGGAGAGGTCTCCGGGGAGAGCCGTCTCCAGCGATCGTACAGACAAGTAACTTCCCCCCCACAGACAGATATCACACACGGATAAGGTTCAGCGTTCTTTATAAGCACTTATTTAAGGTACGGTTGAATGGTACAAGGAGGTCTGGACTCAGGGGTCCCCTCGATTAGAGTCTCGCAAGGTAGGGAAGGGGGTAGCGGGGCAGTCTATTTACCAATCAGGTAGTTCTGATGAGATGATGATGAGCTCACAATCCTCGAGCTTGGTGGTTAGGTGGTACGGGCCGCGGCAGCGCCAGCAGGTCCCGGTGTGGATGGTCGATACAACGGGCCGCGGCAGCGCCAGCAGGTCCCCGGAAGATATACGGTCCGCGGCAGCGCCAGCAGGTCCCGGTGAGGATGGTCGTTACAACGGGCCGCGGCAGCGCCAGCAGGTCCCCGGGAGATATACGGTCCGCGGCAGCGCCAGCAGGTCCCGGTGAGGATGGTCGTTACAACGGGCCGCGGCAGCGCCAGCAGGTCCCCGGGAGATATACGGTCCGCGGCAGCGCCAGCAGGTCCCGGTGAGGATGGTCGTTACAAAGGCCGCGGCAGCGCCAGCAGGTCCCAGGAAGATGACTGTTGCAGAAGGCCGCGGCAGCGCCAGCAGGCAGGACGATGGTTCACAAGAGCGGGCTACGGCAGCGCCAGTAGACCGTCAAGGTTGAGTTCACTCGGTGTCTCTCGACTCCAGGATACAACTGCCTTCCTGCTCCGGAGCTGCCTCAGTTATAGGGCTGGTGCCCTTTGATGTCCGGACCCTCGCACTTGGAGGTCGGAGGGTCCGGGATGAAGGTGTCCAGACACCCAGCAGGGGGTGGAGCCAGTGCCTGGGGGAGCTGGGGGCGATCGGCACCTGGCGGGGGAGAGCCCTTGACAGTTCGTTCTCCCATTGACTTGCCAAGTGGTCCGCTCACCTCCTGGGTGGATGGTGGTGCCGGGATGTCGGGGCCGGCCAGGCCCGGGGTTAGGGTCGAGGGGAGGCCATGCGGCCGCGTGGTGCAGGGCCCCCGATGGCGGCTTGACCCGGCCGGGGAAGCCGGTGGGGCTGGACCCCGTGATGAGTAGGGGTCCGAGGGCAGAGGGTCCGTCGGGAGACGGAGTACAGGTGCTTGTCGTGGGGATATGCCAGGTGGGCCGGAGTTCGGGCCCTGTCGAGCGGGGAGGGAGCAAGCCGTCTGTGAGGCCTGTCCAACAGTCCGTCTCCGCATTCTCATCCACGTGGACTTCAGGCCATTTGGAGTAACGATCGATGACCACCGTAAGGTACTTTTGGACTCCATTGGCATCTTGTATGGGACCCAGGACATCAATCGAAATTTCTTCCCATGGATTCTCGGGACACTCAAAGCGCCCCAGGGGTGGACGTAGCATTCTTTGGGTCTTATCCGCATTGCTGCATTGTTCGCACGCCCTCACATGGCGCTCCACTGCGAGGTCCATTCCCGGCCACCAGTAGTCTTCCTTCGCTCTTCCCTTCGTTTTCATTATCCCCAAGTGGCCTTCATGTGCGATGGCCACAATGCGTGCCCTTAGCGTGTTAGGGGGAACTACTTTGCTGCCGCGTAGCAGGAAACACGGGTTGTCCCCTACCGACAGTTCCTCTCGGACCTCCCAATACTGTTTCAGTTCCTCCTCTAGTAGTCTCTTGTCTGGCCAACCCTTGGTTACATACGCTTTAACTGCTCTCATTTTTCCGTCATTGTCGTATTCCATTTCCCATTCTTGTCCACTTATGGCCTTCTCGTGGTCGCCGGTGAATGCCACCGCATACTTTTCCCATCCACCTTCTTCCTGGACTTCTGAGACCTCCTTGGATGCGGCTCTGCTCAGGTAGTCCGCTACCTTGTTCTTGTGCCCAGGTAGGTACTCTACATCGTAGACGTAGTCTAAGAGTCTCAGCGTCATCTTGGCTATTCTCGGTGTGGCATGTTCATGTCCACAGGATGTGAGGACCTTTACCAGTGGCTTGTGATCCGTGCGCAAGAGGAATCTCCCTCCCCACAGAAATTGCCTGAACCTCTCCATCGCCCACACAACTGCTAGCATTTCTTTTCCGATGACGCTGAATTTGCTTTCATTGGGGGCCAACGTGCGAGATGCAAAGCTGATCGTGGAGGTCCTCCCTTCTGTGGATCTTTGGGTGAGGACTGCGCCGAGTCCCCTGTCGCTGGGATCCGTGGTTAGAACAGTAAGCGCTGTCAGGTCAAACCCTTGAATGGGCACCGCCTCACAGATATCATTCTTCATCTCTTCGAATTCCCGCTGTTGTTCTTCCGCCCACTGGAACGCCGCTTTGTCCTTCAGGAGCGATCTCATGTGGTGGGTCTTGGAGGCAAAATGTGGTACAAATTTGCTGTAAAATTCAGCCATGGCCAGGAACGTCCGGACGTCTTCCTTACTTGAGGGCGTAGGTGCATCTTTAATTGCTGCCACATTGGCTGACTTTGGTTTTATGCCCTCTTGGCTGATCTCGTGTCCTAGGTACGTGACCTTGTTCATGCCAAACTTACATTTGTCCCACTGGGCTGTGAGCCCGTTCTGCCTTAGCACTGTTAGCACTTCTCCCAACTTCCTGTTGTGGTCCGCCATGGATGTGCCCATCACCAAAATGTCGTCCTGGAAGAATTGGATGCCCTCCTTCTTGTGGAACAGCCGGTACATGAGCTTTTGGAAGACGGCTGCTGCTGAGGCTAACCCAAACGGCATCCGCAGGAATTTGTAGCACCCAAACGGGGTGATGAACGACGTCAGGTGGTTGCTTGACCTGTGTAGAGCAATCTGGTGGTAGGCCGACGTCAAGTCTATTGTGGAGAACCACCTTGCCCCTTGGGTCTTGGCCAACATCTCATTAATTCTGGGAAGGGGGAACTTGGCCACTACAATGTTCTTGTTAAGCTCCCTGAGGTCCACACACCGTTGGGCTTCTGCGCCACGACTAAAGGAGCCAACCACTCTGCGTTGTCTATTGCTTCTATTATACCGTTGTCTTCCAGCCTCTGCAATTCCTCCTGCACGGCCGCCCTGGTCCAGAATGGGATGTTTCGCACTCTGTGGGACACCGGTCGGGCCCCTTCCTTTAGGTTTATCTTGTGTGTGAATTTCGCTAAACGGCCGCTGGAGTCTTTGAAGACTTCAGGGAATTCTTCTTTCCACCGTTGCGCCTCCAGACCCGGCTCCTCCTCGGTCAAGAGCACTTGCATGCGTCCTCCCGGGTTCAATTTTATCCCTAGCTCGCCCTGGTCCTTCCAGCCCAGTACTGACGGTCCTTTCTCCGCCACGTATAATTTCCCTTCGCACCTTCTGCCTTTGAACTCGAAGGTTAGGGGGCAATATCCTACCATGGGTATGGGTTCCCCTGTGAATGTAACGGGGTGGATGTCCGTGGGCCTCAGCCAGTACTCTGTTCCCGGTGCGAAATCTTCCTCCCATATCTTTCTTCTGATGATCGTGTAGGGCGATCCTGAGTCCGCGACCATAGTGGCTCTCACTCCCCCTATGCTCACCTCGCACTTCGGCTTCTTGTCCACCGAGCCCTCTATGCCCAGTATCTGTTCTTCTACGATCAGGATCTCGTCGTCCTCTTCCTGGTTCTCGTCTTCTTCCTCCTTGCCTGTTTCTTGTGCCACGTATTTCACCTGTTGCCTCGGTGATTTCCTTCGGCATACCCTCTCGTAATGTCCCACCAGTCCGCAGTATGCGCACTTGGCTCGGAATGCCGGGCATCCCTTGTCGTTGGCGGCATGGGCCACCACCGCATCTGTAGCATGCACTCGTGCTCCCTTGCCTCTGTCCTTGCGATTTCGAGTTGCGGGCGTTGTACCTTCTGTAGTTCCGCACGCCTTGTTGTCCTGCTGGCGCATTTCCATCATTGACCTTCCGATCTTGCACACCGCTTGTTCTGGTAGGCGTTCCCATTTGGCCGCTTCAGCGCACCTCCTGGTCAATTCCGCTTTCTTCACCATAGATACTACGGTCTTTAGTGGTGGGTCGCCATTTGCCCATAACTTCTCCTGAATGGAGGTATTTACCGTGTGCATGATGATCTGGTCTCTGATCAGTTCCTCTTGTAGGGTCCCAAACTTGCACGTCAGGGCCAGCTTCTGTAGTGCTGCTACATACTCATCAACCGTTTCCCCTTTATTCTGTGCCCTGTGGTAGAAGTTGTACCTGTCGATGGCTGTGCACATGGCCGGGCGGTAATGGGCGTCTAGGTCTTCTATCGCGTGCTGGAACACGTTGTCGTCCGCCGCTGGCCTCACCTCCTTCACCAGGTCTTCGTACACCCTCTGCCCCGCTGGACCTAGATGATGAAGGAGTATCTTCTTCCTTCGCGAGCTCGTGAATGCTGTCTCGCCCTCTTCTTCCAACGCCAACAGGTAGTTTAGGAAATACCTTTTCCAATCCTCCCACGGCATCTCTGGCTCTCCAACTTTGGTTAGGAAGGGCACGGGATTCGTCAAGGAGAACGTCTGGGAACTCATCTTCCTCCTAGTTCTCCCTCGCCGTGCTCCAGAAGTGGAGGTGCCAGGTGCACTGGTTACTCGGGTGCTTCTGCCCCCTGGTTCGTCTTCCTGGCTGGACTCTCCGCATGGTCCTCGCTGTCCCCCTCCAGGTTTTCCAGGCTCTGCCCCTGCTCAAGCCCACCGGTGGTGCCCTCCCCGCCTTCCCGGGTCACCTGGGGTGCTCTCGCTCCTCCTTTCTGGGCACGGGGCTAGGGGACCTGCTCTCCTCCAGGCGTCCCCTCGGTGCGCTCTCCGTTGCACTGCAACGCTCCCGCCTGCGTGTGTTGTGGTCTCCAAACAGTCACTTGCCCCCACGTGGGTCCTGGAAGCAGCGCTGGGCTCTATCCCATCCTCGTCGCCATTGTAATGAAGCTAGTTACTCCCCCTTGAGCTCTGTGCAATAAGGAGGCCACATGTGGTTGTGAGGGAACACGCGTTTATTAATTAAATAACTGTGTCAGCGGGAGCGCCGGCACGGAGCTCCGATCACTTCTGAATCAGCGCGCTAATGCGACCTCAAAATGGCCGCCCCCGGAAGTCTGCTGACGTCACACGCAGTGTGCGTCGCAGACTAGACCGCTGCACCACAGTAAATACGCTTGCACTGACAAAAGCTCGTGCCATGTTATTTTTAAATGATGAAATCAGCAGTTGGGTAATGCGGCAGACAAGAGGTCTCATACAATCTCAACAAACAAAGACAAAACATGCCCCACCTGTCTTTGCTCCTGAGGCTTGCAATATAACTCCAAAACATTGCCTTCACTCCAGGGGTCCGTAATATCATGCCGAAACATTGGCCCAAGCACCCCGACATCAGGAAAGGCGATGACACTCTTGCACACAAACACTAAGCAGCAAGTAAGAATGCTCAACCGCGCACTAACCGTGTCACTTGGCTCCGTATTGACATCCATTTCAAAACTGAATAGCCATTGTCATACGGTTCTTGTGTAGACAAAAAATATGACAATACAAATAATCTCATTCAAATATCCAGTTAGTAAAGACACACTTTGCAGCTTGTAGTGGCGATTTAAAAGTTAATAAAAATGTGTTTGTATACTTTCATCAGGTCCAGATACATATCATCTTGTAGATGCGCAGGAGCAAATCGAAACATGGCACCTCCCAAAAATCATTTTTCAGGCACCTCCAAAGTAGCGCCCACATCCTGAAATAGACAGACTTTGCCCAGGACATCTGGCCATTTAGATCATGAAATGTGCAACATACCAACACAGTTTAAACGAGTTTAAAGTCAATACCAAGAAACACTCTTCTCTTGATTGCGCAGTTCTTGTGGCAAACACACGGTACAGCATGCTGAGGTTGGGGCTGTCCGATGTACAGGACACTGGTGCAGTTGCTGAGTATGCTGTACCAGATTCTTTTGTTTCGATGATACCTCTTGTGTTCCTTGACGTGTTGCCTCTTGTATGCTTGATGTTGCGCCGTTTCTTAATTGACAGTAAGACTTGTGGCTCCTTCTCACCCTCTGGACTCATTAAAGATGTCATCTTTTGCTTCCTTGACCAGTGGTGGAGAAAAGTAGGCCAGTGGGAACGTCTCCAACTTTCGCTTGTCGCCAAAATATGTTGTACCCTGTGGCACAAGTAGACACTGGTAGCCAAGTAAAGTTCAGGAGTACCTTTATTCTGCAGCTGGTTCAAGTACATGAAGATGGTACACAAGTAAATCAGGTAGGTAGTCCAGGTAAACAGGCAATGTAGATTTAGGTTAGCCAGTACTCAAGCCCTTAGTTCCAGGTGACAGCAAACCCCACCAGGAGCAGCCTACCTGCTGCTCAGCCCATCTCTAACTGTCATTCCTCACAGACACCCAACATTCCATGCATCACTGTATTACCAACATTCTACTCTGAACACACGCACTGGCTGAGCAGCTGGAAGATAGATAAACTACAAGATATAAGTAAACTATACAGGGCATAACAAAAACGGATTCACATTTTCAGAACTTTGATTTGATACAGTGTCAGTATTACTCCATGAATAAGAAGTCAGCGCTTTCCCTTTTAGCAAGAAACCACCGGACTCAATGCAAACATACAATAGCAATCGTCAGCCAGGCGATACTCAAATTGAAGAGCTGCACTACAAGTCCGCAGCAAAGCTTGACCATGTTGTGTGACCCTGGGCAAGTGCTGCAGTTCCATTTGGCTGTGTAAAAATAGAACACGTGAAAGAGGCTTCAGTCTTCAGTGATACATCAAAAATTACTCTCCCTCAAACACCAGAAGCCTGGGCGAGCTTCCCCTGGACCAAGGAGCTGAGTGAGTGCTTCCTTCATTGCAGTCATTGGTTTTTCAGCTCAGAATGTACCATCTTTAGTTCTCTAGTAGCACTCACTCACTCACCATGCTAGCAAAGCAGCCAGGTGAAAGAAGTAGGAATCCGTGCTCAGATTCCTGCTCCTCAACACGAAGAAACGTTGTGACCCTGGGCAAATGTGTTTTTCAGTTCCTCTGGTTTAGTTAATGTGACCACGATATAGTGTCTTGGCTCTGTTCAATTACCAGCATGAGCTATCCAAGAACATCAGTCCATAAATATGTAGATATGGACTCGTTCACACGCCCAATAGTAAAAGCGATCCAGATTTTCAAGATTTGGAAAATGAATATGCATGAGAATGATTTACATATACGTGTAGTGACTTTCAGCGAATATTATGCGTTTGTTTGTTCATTATTCCCAACGCTAGAGACTTGGCTGTGCTGAGGATCTCTATAAATAAAAAGCATTGTAAGGTTTGTCATCGGAAATCTGTTAATATTGGTCTGCCTGTCTATACCATGTCATGAAGTCCTCTGATGGTCAATAGTCTCGTGTGATATAAGGTTGTTGCTGCCTCTGGACATGTGTGTCTACTGTGAAGTCGCAGGAGTGAACCCGTTCATTTAAGTCTAAAATATTGGAGAACGGTGGTGAAATTTCAAATTTGCACCAAAACACCACCTGAGAAAAACATACATGCTTTACAAATCATTGGTGGGGAACAAAAAAGACCAGCTAACAAAACACATACATGTACATTTACTATTCGATGTTTTAAATATTTGACAAACAATAAAAATACATATAAAACGTGTTGAGGACATCCACGAGTCAGCAGAGGTCAAAGTAAGCAGGAACTAACAGGAATTTAATTCCACTGCTTTTTATTTCTTACTGAATAATACCACTACTTTTTAAAGACACATTTTTTGCAGTTCAACACATTTCTCTTTGTAAACAATCATACATTATATACTATTCAGTTTTGTAACAATTGATTTCCCTTGTGCTCCTGCTGAGCTGACAGACGTGAGCCATGATGTGTTTCTACAGAGGAGAGGAACATGAACAATCGTTGAAAAAGCGAACGGGGTTGGCTTTTTGTATAGTGTGTGAACACGCAATTGAACCCTACACGGTCACACAGAAACCGCACACATGCAACAACAAACACCAACAGAAACCTATACAGGTCACTCTGTAGGCCCTGATTACGATCTGGCTAAAGGAATATATCCACGTGCGGCCAGTGACCTCTGGCTCAGTCCCGCTGCATTGACGCAAAATGACGTGGCCCCCTGCAGAATGTGAGTTGGGGCCACTGAATCTTCTATATGTCACACGTATAGTTAGCCTGGGGCTGAATGGAGGCCCTTTGAAGGGTAGGAGCACCCCTGAAGGATTGAGGCCCCCTGCGCAGGGGCGTGCGTTACCCCTTCTGAGTAGTAAAATCATCTAAGGGCAGGCTCGGATAGGGACTGAGGCAAAAGCATAGCCCTACCCAGATAAACCCATTCTGTGGCATGGGGGAGCGTGATCTAATGCCCCTCTCTGTCAGCCCAGAGCAGGACATGCTCCACACCCCATTCCCCCTGTCCAACACAGCCTCCCTCCCGCTCCCATTTATCCCCTGCTCACATCAAGAAGTAAATAGGGTTTAACTTGAAATTGCGAAGCACTGGCGTGGTGGTGCTGTACAGCACCAGCAATTACAGGCGTGGAGTTTGCACCCGTACCACGCAACTCGCACTCGGGCCATAGAGGTACCAACGGGCACAAGCAAGAAGGCGCCCGAGAGCGACAGCTAAACGAACACTGATGGCACCCATGCAGAGACCTAAAGACACACAGACACTCTCGCATATGGGCCGCTTGAGGTGCAGTCACCTACGAACACGCAGACATAAATCATGCTGCTAGCATGGAAGCACACGGCAATCACAGCAGCAGTGTGGTGAGATGTCTGGCTTGCGAGCACACAGCAGTGTGTCTAGGAGGAATACATTTCCTGCCTGTTTCTGCACATCTCTTGCCTCTTTCTGTACCTCTGTTACTTCTTTCTGCAGTTCTCTTGCTCTTTCTGCATCCTTCGTGCCTTTTTCAGTACCTCTGTTGCTTCTTTCTGAACTTCTCTTTCTTCTTTCTGCACCCCTTGTGCCTCTTTTAGCACCTCTGTTGCTTCTTTCTGCACTCCTCTTCCTTCTTTCTGTACCCCTCGTGCCTCCTTCTGCACCTTTGTTGCCTCTTTCAGCACCTGTTGGTTCTGTCTGCTCTGCTCTTGCTTCTTTCTGCACCTCACTTGCCTCTTTCTGCACTTCTCTTGCATCTTTCTATACCTCTGTTGCTTCTTTCAGCAATTCTCTTGCCTCTTTCTGCACTTCTCTTTCTTCTTTTTACAACTCTCCTGCCTCTTTCTGTACCTCTCTTGCCTCTTTGTGCACCTCTCCTACCTCTTTCAGCACGTCTGTTGGTTCTTTCTGCACTGCTCTTGCTTCTTTCTGCACCTCACTTACCTCTTTTTGCACTTCTCTTACTTCTTTCTAAACCTCTCTTGCTTCTTTCAGCAATTCTCTTACCTCTTTCTGCACTTCTCTTGCTTGCTTCTGCACCTCTCTTGCGTCTTTCCGCACCTCTGTTGCCTCTTTCTGCACTTCACTTGCTTCTTTCAGCACCTCTCTTGGCTCTTTCGGCACCTCTGTTGCTTCTTTCTGCACCCCTCCTGCCTCTTTCTGCACCCCTCTTCCCTACCTGTGCAACTCTCTTGCCTCTTTCTACACCTCTCTTCCCTCCTTCTGCACCACTCTTGCCCCTTTCTGTACCTCTGTTACTTCTTTCTGCACTTTTCTTCCTTCTTTCTGTACCCCTCATTCCTCCTTTTGCACCTCTGTTGCTTCTTTCTGCACTTCTTTTGGTTCTTTCTGCACTGCTCTTGCCTCTTTCTGCATCCCTCCTGTCTCTTTGAGCAACTCTTTTGCTTCTTTCTGCACTTCTATTGCCTCTTACTGCACCTCTCTTGCTTCTTTCTGCACCTCACTTACTCTTTCAGCACCTCTCTTGCTTTTTTCTGCAGATCGCTTGCCTCTTTCTGCACATCACTTGCGTCTTTCAGCACCTCTGATGCTTTTTTTCTGCAGATCTCTTGCCCCTTTCTGCACCCCTCTTTTCTCTTTCTGAACCTCTCTTTCCTCTTTGCGCACCCCTGTTCCCTGTTTCTGCACCTTTCCTGCCTGTTTCTGCACATCTCTTGCCTCTTTTAGTACCTCTGCTACCTCTTTCTGCAGTTCTGTTGCTCTTTCTGCACCCTTCGCGCCTCTTTCAGCACCTCTGTTGGTTCTTTCTGCACTGCTCTTGCTTTTTTCTGCACCTCACTTGCTTCTTTCTGCACTTCTCTTGCTTCTTTCTAAACCTCTGTTGCTTCTTTCAGCAATTCTCTTAATTCTTTCTGCACTTCTCTTCCTTCTTTCTGCACCCCTCTTGCCTCTTTCAGCACCTCTGTTGCTTTTTTCTTCAGATCTCTTGCCCCTTTCTGCACCGCTTTTCTCTTTCTGCACCTCTCTTGTCTCTTTCTGCACCCCTGTTCCCTGTTTCTGCACCTTTCCTGCCTGTTTCTGCACATCTCTTTCAGTGCCTCTGTTACCTCTTTCTGCAGTTCTGTTGCTCTTTCTGCACCCTTTGCGCCTCTTTCAGCACCTCTGTTGGTTCTTTCTGCACTGCTCTTGCTTTTTTCTGAACTTCACATACCTTTTTCTGTACTTCTCTTGCTTCTTTCTACACATCTGTTGCTTCTTTTAGCAATTTTCTCGCCGTTTTCTGCACTTCTCTTCCTTCTTTCTGCACCCCTCCAGACTCTTTCTGTACCTCTTTTGCTTCTTTGTGCACCCTCCTACCTGTTTCTGCACCCCTCTTGCCTCTTTCAGCACCTCTGTTGCTTTTTTCTGCAGATCTCTTGCCCCTTTTTGCACCCCTCTTTTCTCTTTCTACACCTCACTTGTCTCTTTCTGCACCCCTGTTCCCTGTTTCTGCACCTTTCCTGCCTGTTTCTGCACATCTCTTTCAGTGCCTCTGTTACCTCTTTCTGCAGTTATGTTGCTCCTTCTGCACCCTTTGCGCCTCTTTCAGCACCTCTGTTGGCTCATTCTGCACTGCTCTTGCATTTTTCTGCACCTTAGTTGCTTCTTTCTGCACTTCTCTTGCTTCTTTCTATACCTCTGTTGTTTCTTTCAGCAATTCTCTTGCCTCTTTCTGCACTTCTCTTCCTTCTTTCTGCACCCCTCTTGCCTCTTTCATCACCTCTGTTGCTTTTTTCTGCAGATCTCTTGCTTCTTCCTGCACCCCTCTTTTCTCTTTCTGCACCTCTCTTGCCCCTTTCTGCACCCCTGTTCCCTGTTGCTGCACCTTTCCTGCCTGTTTCTGTACCTCTCTTGCCTCTTTCTGTACCTCTCTTGCCTCTTTTTGCACTTCTCTTGCTCTTTCTGCACCGTTCACACCTGTTTCAGCACCTCTGTTGGTTCTTTCTGCTCTCCTCTTGCCTCTTTCTACACCTGTGTTGCTTCTTTCAGCAATTCTCTTGCCTCTTTCTGCACTTATCTTCCTTCTTTCTGCACCCCTCGTACTTTTCTCTGCACCCCTCTTACCTCTTTTTGCACCTCTGTTGGTTCTTTCTGCACTTACTTCTGTCTACACCTCACTTGCATCTTTCTGACCCCTGTTCCCTGTTTCTGCACCTTTCCTGCCTGTTTATGCACCTCTCTTGCCTCTTTTTGCACCTTTGAGTTAAAAGTAGTTGTAATCCCTCTGCCCTATTATGTATTTGGGCCTTACAGGGGAGGTCATGCCAATCAAAGGGATACCCCAACCCATAGTGTACCCTAGTGTATGTAGGTGTTTTCACTGTCTTCTAAGTGTCTTTCAGCATAGCACTGGCTCTGGGCCTGGTTAGTCAGTTACCACCAGTACCAGTCAGTAAAAAGTTGAGGGCACAGGATGACTTTGAAACAAGGCCTCTTTCTGCACTTCTGTTGGTTCTTTCTGCATATCTCTTACTTCTTTCTGCACTTTTCTTCGTCTTTCTGGACTTCTGTTGCCTCTTTGAGCATTTCTCTTGCTTCTTTCTGTGCCTTTCTTACTCTTCCTTCACATGTCATACCTCTGAAGGCATAGTTAGAAATTAGCATTTAAAAAAACTTAGAAATTCACTGAAAAAAACATAGGTTTTAGGGACGTTACAGTTAGAAATTGTTGTTTAAAAAACCTTTGAAATTCACTGTAAAAACCATAGCTTTCAGGGACGTTATAGTTAGAAATTATCATTATCATTTGAGATGTCATCAGTGATGTCATCAGTGATGTCACTGACCATGTCATGAATAATGTAATATGTGATGTCATCAGCAGTGCATTGCGGGGGCGCGAGTTATAGTTAGCTCAACTAACTATAATGGCCGAATTTCTCGGGTTTTGTACAAGTGAAATGTCCAACTAACTATAACGTCCCTGAAACCTATGGTTTTTCAGTAAAAAAAAAAATATATATATATATATATATATATATACATATACTTATACATAATATTATATATGCATATATGTGTACATATATATTCACTGAAAAAACCATAGGTTTCACACACGTTATAGTTAGGAATTAGCATTTAAAAAACCTTGCAAATTCACTGAAAAAACCATAGGTTTCACACGTTATAGTTAGCTGGACATTTCACTCATAAAAAACCAATGAAATTCCCCCGTTATAGTTAGTTCAGCTAACTATAAATCGCGCGCCCGCAATCCACTGCTGATGACATCACATATTACATCACTCATGACATGGTCAGTGACATCACTCATGACATCACTGATGACATCTCAAATGACATCACTGATGACATCACTGATGACATCATCCATTGAGTATGTGTTTCTGAACAATTTTAATATGTTTAATATATATAGGGAAAGGCCTGTTGAAGAATGAGTGGGTGTACAAGTGTGTAAATAGATGATTTTCTGTGGTGCGTAACTGACTCTATAAGTGAGTCATTAAATGTAACTTACTGCAGACTAGTGACTAAACTGTGTAAATGTTTGTATGTGTCTGTATGTTGGTGTATAAGTGGCGGCATGGTTTTGTGAATACCTATATAAGTGTCTGTATGATTATTGATTGCTTGTCTCAGTATCTGTATGGGTTCCTCAGTGTTTGTGTGGGTAGGGTGTGTGTGACTCTATGCATAGATGTGTGAGTGAGTGATTCTATGGGTGCATGGTTTTAAGAGTGCATCTGTGATGGACTGTATGGTTGAGTGAATGTATGTATGGGTGTGTTAGGGATTGAATGTATATCTCAGTGGTACATTTGTCACTAACTACATATGTGAAAGGCAGTATATATGCGTGTAAGAGTATATAAGAGGGTAGATGTGAGAGTGTGTGATTGTGAGAGTGACTGTATGGATGAGTGTGTGCTTGTATCAATGATTCTATAAGAGTGTAAGAATGTGATACTATTTTTATGAGTAAGTGAACTTGAGTGTGTATAACCGCATAGGTGAGTAAATGGGAGTGTGATTATTTGCATGACTGAGTAGGTGTGAGAGTACCTCTATGGATGATTGGTAGTGTGTGAGTGTCTATATAGGTGTATAAATGCATATTTTTTTTGTATGGAGTGACTGTAAGTATGAGTGACTGTACATGTGAATGAGTGGAGGTGTATGTAGACCTAAGAGTTAATAAGTGGGTATGTAGTTATTGGTATTGCAGTATGTATGGTTTTGAGAATTGAACTCTTAAACTATGAGTCGGTGTATCAAAGGTTATATTAGGGTGTGAGAAGATGTGGTAATTTATCACATGGATGACGTCATCAGTGATGTCATCAGTGATGTCATTTGAGATGTCATGAGTGATGTCACTGACCATGTCATGAGTGATGTAATATGTGACGTCATCAGCAGTGGATTGCGGGCGCGCGAGTTATAGTTAGCTGAACTAACAATAACGGGGGAATTTCATTGGTTTTTTATGAGTGAAATGTCCAGATAACTATAACATGTGTGAAACCTATGGTTTTTTCAGTGAATTTGCAAGGTTTTTTAAATGCTAATTCCTAACTATAACGTGTGTGAAACCTATGGTTTTTTCAGTGAATTTGCAAGGTTTTTTAAATGCTAATTTATGAATGTTTTATTATATTTTTTATTTATTTATTTTACAATATGCTACCTATGTATATAATTATAGATTTACTGTATCCTGCAATAATGAATGGCTCATCTTTTTTTTTTAATTTTAGATATAGTTGAACAGCATAGTTAATATCTTCTCTAAACCTCTAAACATTGTTTTTTTTTTTTAAGGGTTTTTGACCGTGCGCGCACCGTACGCGTACGGTACGCGTACGGTGCGCGCATGTGGCTTGCATGCGTACGTGATCCACGTGCGCATGCGTACTTTGTGCGTGATGCGTATGCGTGTGCTCCGTACGCGCATGCGCGCTCTTTTCACGCATGCGCGCGTGCTCTGTACACGCGTGCTCCGTACGCGCATGCGCGCGTGCTCCGTCCGCGCATGCGCGCGTGCTACGTACGCGCATGCGTGCTTGTAACGTGCGCGCACCGTACGCGAACGGTGCGCGCACGGCAAGTCATATGATCAAGAAACAACACTTTTCATTGGTTTATATTAGTTTCAGGTCATGTGATTGAGAAACAACACTTTTCATTGGTTTATAGTAGTTTCAGTTCCAGAAACATCCAACACCACACCCACTCCCCTCATTATTACTTCTGATTCCCTGGGAGAAGGAGCTGATCAGCTTTTCTAGTACTTCAGTACTTCAGAATGGCCGAGCAGCAGTCATCTTCTGGGAGTGAGCAGGAGACCCTTGTGAGACAGAGACAGAGGAAACAGAAAGACTTTTTTATATGGCAATTTTTTACATTTCCACTGGGGCAGAAGAAAGTGAATGCTCCCAAAGTCACCTGCACTCTTTGTGATCGTGTCTTATCAAGAGGAGATCCTAAAAAGAAATACTCTTTTAGTATCTTCACTATGATCAGGCACGTTAGAGATGTACATCCTGTGGCTTATGCTCGAGCTGCTAGAGAAAAACCTCCAGCAGCTCAGCCGAGCACATCCGCAGCAGCTCAGCCGAACACATCATCGGCAGCTCAGCAGAGCACTTCATTTGCGGCGGCAGCTTCACCTTCTTCGGTTCCTCTGGATATACACCCTCTGTTTGAGAGGGTGCATATACGGTGTAACTTGTGTAATGCTCTTATCTGTTATGCGGACACCAGCATTCCGCTAATAGAGAGGAAGATACAGCAGCACACGTGTGACACCCTATCATTTTTGCCATGTCTTTTTTTTCCTCTCTCCCTCAATTAACACAAAGGCTCTTTTTAGAGCCACCTAACATCTAAACACTTAATTTTTTTTTTATTCTATTTTTTTTTTTTTATTTCCCCGCTGTGCGCGCACCATGCGCGCACGGTACGCGCACCCGCGATTTTTTTATAAAAAATAAAATGTTTTTTTCACCCTTCATGGTCCTTCAGGGACCTCCTGACAAAAGCTAGGTGGTCAGGAACTCTGTACCCTACCCCCTTTTCACGTTCTCCACCTTTCTTTTAAATGGAAACACACATTTCTTTTTTTTGCATATTTTAACCCTTTCCAAATGGAACACTGGTGTGTGCAGAGACGTCAGAAGTTCAGCACATAATGTTTCTAATCCAAAGAGCAAGATTGCTTAACTTTTCAAACCTAACAGCAAATCCAAAGTAATGTTCTGTGGGAACACATTTTTCTGGACCAATACAAAACATGCTTTTAAAAATGTAAACAAACAGCCTAGTTTTTATTGTAAAATGGTCTGAAACAGCCAATGAGTTCTTTTTATTAAAAAAAAGTATATAAGCCTCCATTTTACAACTACCTTTCTTTTCATTTTGTCATTCTACTGAAAGACACCTTCAGAGTGCATCCAGGTCTCCTCCTCACTCCCTGAAATACACTGCTGTTCTACCATTTTCAAGTAAAATTTATTGCTGCTCAGCTCCTTGTCCCAGGTAATAAGAAGAAATAGTGAGGGGAGTGGCTATGGTGTATGAAGATTCTGGAAGAGAAACTACTATGAACCAATGCTTCCGAGTGCATCCAGATGTTCTCCTCACTCCCTGAAGTAGATTGCTCTTCTGCCATTTACAACTAAAATTGATACCTGTTCTGCTCCTTGTCCCACGAAATAAGAAGAAATAGTGAGGGGATTGGCAAGGCATTTATAGAGTAGACGGTGTACATTTCACAGATGAAGGGATCAGAGTTTTCCTCTTGATCTTTAGACTCTGCATCGATACTTACTTATAGGTACCAAAAAACACTCAATTAACACAATGGCTCTTTTTAGAGCCAACCAACATCCAAACACTTAAACTTTATTTTTAATTCTATTTTTTATACGATTTTTTTGTCGCATCTCTATGCTTCCCCTGCGCAGTCGTACAAACTGCAGCCATGCACCGGCGCAGGCTCCCTTGCACCATGGTTCAAGGATGCCTGCGTGGTGGGGAGATTGTTCTTGTGCAGGAAGGGACACCTTCCTGCACAAAAACTATCAAAAGAGGCTTTTTCCTCTTTCAATGCGTGCTGTAGAATGGAGGACGCACTAAAAGAGGAAAAAACAAGGAGAAATAAAAACATTTCTCCTCGTTGTGCCTCGCAACACCACCTCTAGGGTGGCGTAGCATTCACACACATCTCCAGAGTTACGATTTCTCGTAAACCTGGAGATGTGTCTAGTTCTTTGTGTGTTGCGTGGGAACACCCACAACAACACCCATGGAACGCCCCTTCAACGCACAGTGCTGCGTGTGAAGTGGCTGTATTTATGTGGAGAGGAAAAGTCACGCAGGGTGGATTTTCCTCTCCTTGTAAATATGGAGGAGCTCCCTGCGCCACCAGTACGTTATGAAAAGTGACGTAGTGGTGGCGCAGGGGCTTTGTTAATCTTCCCCAGAGATGTTAAGCAAATTAAGTGTAAGACAGACAAAGGGAGAGAGACAGAAACAGAGACAGAGAGCAAGGAACTGAGAAGGAGTAAGGCAGTTAGAATGACTGAGACACATGGAGACAGGGAGAGATACATGGTTGAAAAAGTAGTGATGGAGGCAGTAAACCTAGGGGAGTAGTATAGAAGGAGTGAGGGAGTTACGAAAGAGCAGTAAAGGAAGAAGAGAGAGAGAAGGGGAATGAGAAAAGCAGAGTGAGGAGAAGTGAAGAAAAGGGAGCATGAAAGTGAAGGGGTGAGAAATACAGATATTTCAAACTTACCTGACCAACAAAATAACTTAATTATAAATAACTGTTTTTTTTTAATTGCTAGAAAAAAGGATTACATTTCCTAAATTTTCTTTCTCGATCTGAAAAAAAAGAAAAAAAGTAGTAATATTTAACAATACATTTTAGAATACAGTACACATATTTTCATATTTAACAAAGTAATTTTTTGCCCTTTTTTGCTGTTTTCAGAATATATTGAATTTCACTGCAAATTGTGAAATTAATTGCATTCATCACTTAACAGCGGGCAAACAAAATAACAATCTGAAAGATTGTTTAAAAAAAGCCCTGAATCTCTACTCAGTAAAACATACCTTGATAGAAATGTAACATATATATTAAAAATATCATCTAAGAACAATAACTCTTTGCAATAAATAACGTCTGTAAATTTTGTTGCTTAAACTCATACACCAAAATAATATCTGTCAAAGAACTGGAGTGAGCTGCAGTAGATCCCCAAAAACTATAACATGTTTTACTCCAAATAGCACGTCATAGTTTGTCTTTAGAATTTGCTGCATTCTTAAATGCACAAAGACAAGCATTAAGTTTGATACCATGCTTACCTCATCAATAATGAGAACTTTCATTTTTTTCAATACTCTTGAAACTTCAAAACATGCTTCTCCTGTTAGCTTGTGGTATTGTATTTTGTTCTCATGCTCTACTGGTAACATTAGCAAACGATGGAGGGTAATTCCTTTTATGTTATATGCTGCTAACCCAGTTGGAGCAGTAACAACACAAGACAAAGTTGAATCAGTTTTTTTCTGTAGGTAGCTTCTAATTACTTTAATTAAGAAACTTTACCCGGTTCCAGCTTGTCCACTCACATACATTCTGATTGGTTCAAATGATGTGCATGAGCACTCTTTATTTTCATGTAGTAATCCATGATCAATTTGTTTTGTGACTTCCTCATAAATTTGTTGTTGTTCATCATTCAGTTGCTGTTCCAAATTTGGTAAGTTTAATAAATCTTCCCGAGCTTGATTCATAGCTGTTTCCACTTCAGTCATGGCTATTGCAGCTTCATTTTCTACAATTGGTTGTCCTAGGGGATCTTGACTGAGCGTCCCAGAACTTTGACTGTCTTGAGAACTGTCTCTAGCTACTTCAGCTGCAATTGTTGCTTCTTGTTCAATTTCTTCATTTAACATTTGTACATAGGTTGTGAAAGTACTGCATTCTATGGTATCTTTGCATGCATTAAAGGAATCTTCATAGCTCTGAAAATGTCCAAGTAATTCATCCTCTGAACGCTATGGTTTAAACAACTGTGAAAGTGCTAAGTGGTAAAATTCCTTCTTGTCAGTAGTGTCGCAACTCAGCTTTCTGTGATTAATCAAACTTCTTTTTGTTTGTTTTACCAAACATCCTTCCTCACCAATGACTTTATATTTACCATTGTTGATGTCTTCTGTGGTATTCCGTTTAAAAATGCACTTCATAGAGACACATGTTCTCAAGATGATGACTTCTCTTTGGGTAATATGTGTCCAACATGTTTGTTCTTAAAATGTCTGTACTTTCTGGTTCGTACTCTGCTAAATTTTCAATTTCTCGAATAGATTTCAATACCCGATTTCGCATTCCTGCAAGGCCTAAACTTACCCAAATTATTCTTCTGGATTTGGAGTACAGACTTGCAGATGATAACCTATCTGAGCATTCGTATGACCCAATTTCTCGATGCGATAACATCTTTAAACTGAAACTGTATAGCTTTTTACTGACAGTCTTCTCGTGCGAAATCTCTTCCCACATTTCTTTCAATTCCGTTTTCTCAGATTTAGTGATGTAAGATGTGACATACCGAGCAACAGCAATAGAATTGTCAGCTACATACTGAATATCCATGTTAGCATTCCACATGGATAAAATGACTGGGTTGCAGTCATTTATATATTTTGACTCTTCTTTTCTTCTTAGGTTGTAGGTATTTTTAGGCGATTTTCTTGTAATAGTATGTCGCACAGCTGACATAAAACTGTTTACTCTTCCTTTTGAAAGAACAGGTCGTGGAAATCCAAATCGACATTTTGTGTAGAATTTATCTTTACTCTTGTACTTTCGTCGACAGTATTTTCCACACCGATGACTTTGGAAACGTAAAACTTGCTCTTTTAAGTTTTTTTCTTCTGTGCTTTTAGGTATAGCACATGTTGCATATCCTTCAATGAAAGATAAAACTGCATCGTCAGAATCTGTTCCAAATTTTGGGGCATCCTTGATCCACAACAGCATATGAATATGGGGAGCACCTCTTGCTTGGTACTCTTTTCTCCAAAAGAAATCCACAACTTCTCCAAGAGGTGGATTTTTTTATTGCAGATGAAGGACATCATAGCCTCAAATCTATGATTGAAATATCTGCAAACATTAACCGGATCGTATGAGCACAATTCTCCTGCTGTCTTGTATTGGATGTTTTCAATATTTGAATTTGCCTCTCGAAGAAAATCCAGTAAATCATCCCAAGCGTACTCAGCACAGCTTAGGGTAAGGAACCATGTAGGAGTTCCTAAATTCTGCAACATACATTTCAATTCTCCATGGCGTCGGTACCAATATTCATTAGTCCCACGCTGACAAGCCATCAGATTAATCAATTGTGATTCCAAATGATCATCTCGCTGTTGCACTTTGTTCAGAAAATCCTTTGCAGACACATTATGTAGATGTACTCCAGTTTTTAAAATGTGATTTACTGCATAAGATAGTGCAGATAAGTCACTTTCAAATAAAAGATGGAACAAATAAGGAATACTTTGACGAAATCTTGGATCTTCTGCATATAATCTTGTAGTCCGATACTCAGAAGCAGGAATCTGTACTGGACGTTCATCATATCGTCCACCTTTTCCTGTAGGAAACAGATGGGGAAAACAACGAGCTTCCAAGCTCTCCTCCCATACACTCACGGGAGTTCCTTTTGCTTTTTTCATCTGAAACAGATCAATAGTGTTTCCCATAACTTCTTTAGAATGAAGAGGATGTATGCTGAAATGTTCATAAATTTCTTCTTCTTGTGACTTATCCACTTTTTCAATTTGCCCAGTTGGTATTCCTGTGTCTGCTAGTAAAACTTCTTCATCTTCATCCATGTAAATTGATTCATACCATTTATTATTTCTTTTCAAATATAAATTTGCTCTTTGTACTTTTCGTACATCTACCAACTCCTGCCAAATTTTCTTATTCTTTGTAGGTACACCATTAACCAGAATACCTAATGGTTCAGTTTCCAAACTATTTGCATCAATTGTTTCAATATTTTTTTTCAAATCTAATGGCAAATAGACAACTCTTCCTTTTAAACCTCTTTGTAAATCTGAAGGAGGTAATTTGCCTGTGTTGGGCTCCATACGAACTATAGTCTGAAACGGATGGACACATTAAATGAGTATAGACTCATACGTATTTAAATCACTAAGTTCTGCAGGAATATCAACCAATTCTAAATTATTATGTACAGCTCTAGCTGGCATTTTATTTTCTTCTAACTTGTTATAACAGTATTTACAAATACGCTGATCTTCACCCAATTCAAAACAATTTTCCAGAAACAAATATGTAGCAAAATCCTTCCACTTAGAATTATTTTCTTTTTCACTTTTTTTATAGAGATCAACATTCCTTGTTTGAGTTTTATAATGGCTTCTCCGGCAACAAATACAAGTAATATTTGGTCTTTCATTAGAGATGATAGTAAATTTTGTCACTTGATCTTCAAATGTTTTACTAACAGTGGGTTCTACATTCTCTTCCACATTTTCTTCAATAACTGTGTCATTTCCAGTACTTTCTTGCTCTGGACCAAAGTAACAAAACTCAATATCCTCACAAACCTTCTTCACATCTGATACAGATCCACGAAACAGAACACTATTCAACTCATGTAACTTTAGTGCTGGACTTTTAGCAAAATACAATCTTCTCACAAACTTTCTCATTTCAGTATGATGAACTGCCAGCATCCTAAAATGGTGAAAAACACTTTGACAAACTTTCCTAGAAAGACAAGCCAGAGAATGTCCTTGCAAACCAGTATTCTCTCTCACTCTGCATGGATCTAGTCTTTGAAGCACCTTAATCTTCTGTTTAACACTTTTTTTTGCTATATTCTCTTAGAAAGTCACGAAATTTATCAATAGATTCCTGTCGTACAGTACAAATACTACTACAATTCCAAGTGTACACTGGGACTTTAGGACGTCTCCCCATAACCTCATCAGCTAACACTTCTTCCTCATTTCTTAGAAACATTTTCTCCTTTTCCATTACACAACCATCCTTAACTTCATATGCTCGACCACTGGTGTCAACTGCATGCAGCAAACTATTACTTTGAAGATAACTCTCTTCATTAAAAAATGGTTCAGTACTTGAACTATGCTTCCATTCACCTAAGAACACTTTACAAAAGTTTGTTTTTTTTCACTTCTCTTTTTCTTTTTCTTTTTGACTTTATTACATTCACTAATTTATCTAATGTACGGATCCTGTTCAAAATTAAAATGAATAGTTTTCTTTTTAATTCCAAAGCCTTTGCAACAATTGATTCAATATGTTTCTTTTTCTTATAACATTTGGCTTTCTTCCTATATTTTTTCACATCCTTTAGCAAATTGAACATCACTCTTCTCTGAAACATTTTTCTACGAATGTTTTTAAAATCTATTTTTCTTTTTAAGTCATTCTTTCTTACTTCTGATTCTACATTAGCCTTTAGTATATTCTGTCGATTGTCTTTTTGTTTTCTACTTGAAACACTATTTCCAGTGGATATATTTTTTACATTTTTTCTTTGCTTGAGGATATTTTTTATAAAATCCTTAGTCTGTTTACCAGAAGGCTTTTTCTTTTTTCCAACATGAGGTTCTTCAACTAATTTTTGTTGTCCAGTTGTCTTCAAATATAGATGTTGTTGCTGTTCTGTTCTCTTTCTTGATTTTATAGGCATCTTTAATTTATTTCAGTGTTGTTCATTAATACCTGAAAGAAACAAAAAAAAAATACCTTTATGTAATTTAAATATATTACTATATTTTTTATGAGCTTTTCAAAACCTATCATATGAGCTGTCCCTTTCCTACGACTGCAAGTCTTACACAATAAAACCTACACAAATTAAATCTCTGACAACAATTCCTGTGTGCACACAGACTCATGGTGTGATTCTAGGCAGAAAACGATATCTGATTGGCAATTTCAAAGCACATTTACTACTGTGGTTTTGCAAGTGATAATTACTGTAACAGCCTCCCACATTTTCCTTATAGTTTAGAGAGGCAGAAAAGAGCACATGTCCTAACAGCTACTTGAGAGCTTGAGAGCATGAGCATGTGGAACCTGGGTGAGTGATTAGACTAGAGCAAAGGAAATGAGCCTTGGTGATATTGAATGTGGTAGCGTTACACACTACTATCTAAAATACCACACAGTGCTGAATAGTAAGCATGGGAGTGCAGGAAAAGCACCTGCCTGTGTGCTAAGAGCGTGCTTCTGGAGACTGTGTATTGTCAGGTGCAAGAGAGATCTGCATGGACGCTTGCACAACTGCATGAAGACTGCAGAGATGTATGTAAGAGTACATGTATGGTAAGGGTTAATTGGAGTTTGGAACATGTAGGAACTACCTCACCCATGGCAGGAGTGGAAGGAAAATCTACCCTGTTGTTTTCAAATGTGTTTGCATTTGCCTCTCATCTGTGAGATAGTGATTTGTGCTGAATGCTAACCATCACAGTTCAAGAAAACAAGCTGCCCCTTTCCTACGAATGCAAGTCTTACAGAACCAGACCACCACAAATTAAATCTCTGACAACAATTCCTTTGTGCACACAGACTCATGGTGTGATTCTAGGCAGAAAACGATATTTGATTGGCAATTTCAAAGCACATTTACTACTGTGGTTTTGCAAGTGATAATTACTGTAACAGCCTGACACATTTTCCTTATAGTTCAGAGAGGCAGAAAAGAGCACATGTCCTAACAGCTACTTGAGAGCATGAGCATGTGTAACCTGGGTGAGTGATTGGACTACAGCAAAGGAAATGTGCCTTAGTGATATTGATTGTGTTAGCGTTACTCACTGCTATCTGAAATACCACACAGTGCTGAATACTTAGCATGGGAGTGCAGGAGAAGCACCTGCCTGTGTGCTAAGAGTGTGCTTCTGGAGACTGTGTATTGTCAGGTGCAAGAGAGATCTGCATGGACGCTTGCACAACTGCATGAAGACTGCAGAGATGTATGTAAGATCACCTGTGGTAAGGGTTAATTGGAGTTTTGAACATGTAGGAACTACCTCACCCATTGTAGGAGTGTAAGGAAAATCTACCCTGTTGTTTTCAAATGTGTTAGCATTTGCCTCTCATTTGTGAGATATTGATTTGTGCTGAATGCTAGCCATCACAGTTCAAGAAAAGAAGCTGCCCCTTTCCTACGAATGCAAGTCTACAGAACCAGACCAACACAAATTAAATCTCTGACAACAATTCCTTTGTGCACACAGACTCATGGTGTGATTCTAGGCAGAAAACGATATTTGATTGGCAATTTCAAAGCACATTTACTACTGTGGTTTTGCAAGTGATAATTACTGTAACAGCCTGACACATTTTCCTTATAGTTCAGAGAGGCAGAAAAGAGCACATGTCCTAACAGCTACTTGAGAGCATGAGCATGTGTAACCTGGGTGAGATATTAGACTACAGCAAAGGAAATGTGCCTTAGTGATATTGATTGTGTTAGCGTTACTCACTGCTATCTGAAATACCACACAGTGCTGAATACTTAGCACGGGAGTGCAGGAGAAGCACCTGCCTGTGTGCTAAGAGCGTGCTTCTGGAGACTGTGTATTGTCAGGTGCAAGAGAGATCTGCATGGACGCTTGCACAACTGCATGAAGACTGCAGAGATGTATGTAAGATCACCTGTGGTAAGGGTTAATTGGAGTTTTGAACATGTAGGAACTACCTCACCCATTGCAGGAGTGTAAGGAAAATCTATCCTGTTGTTTTCAAATGTGTTAGCATTTGCCTCTCATTTGTGAGATATTGATTTGTGCTGAATGCTAGCCATCACAGTTCAAGAAAAGAAGCTGCCCCTTTCCTACGAATGCAAGTCTTACAGAACCAGACCACCACGAATGAAATCTCTGACAACAATTCCTCTGTGCACACAGACTCATGGTGTGATTCTAGGCAGAAAACAATATTTGATTGGCAATTTCAAAGCACATTTACTACTGTGGTTTTGCAAGTGATAATTACTGTAACAGCCTGACACCTTTTCCTTATAGTTTAGAGAGGCAGAAAAGAGCACATGTCCTAACAGCTATTGAGAGCATGAGCATGTGGAACCTGGGTGAGTGATTAGACTAGAGCAAAGGAAATGAGCCTTGGTGATGTTGATTGTGTTAGCGTTACTCACTGCTATCTGAAATACCACACAGTGCTGAATACTTAGCATGGGAGTGCAGGAGAAGCATCTGCCTGTGTGCTAAGAGCGTACTTCTGGAGACTGTGTATTGTCAGGTGCAAGAGAGATCTGCATGGACGCTTGCACAACTGCATGAAGACTGCACAGATGTATGTAAGAGTACATGTGGGGTAAGGGTTAATTGGAGTTTTGAACATGTAGGATCTACCTCACCCATTGCAGGAGTGTAAGGAAAATCTACCCTGTTGTTTTCAAATGTGTTAGCTTTTGCCTCTCATTTGTGAGATATTGATTTGTGCTGAATACTAGCCATCACACTTCAAGAAAACAACCTGCCCCTTTCCTACGAATGCAAGTCTTACAGAACCAGACCACCACGAATGAAATCTCTGACAACAATTCCTTTATGCACAGAGACTCATGGTGTGATTCTAGGCAGAAAACGATATTTGATTGGCAATTTCAAAGCACATTTACTACTGTGGTTTTGTAAGTGATAATTACTGTAACAGCCTCACACATTTTCCTTATAGTTTAGAGAGGCAGAAAAGAGCACATGTCCTAACAGCTACTTGAGAGCATGAGCATGTGTAACCTGGGTGTTTGATTAGACTACAGCAAAGGAAATGAGCCTTAGTGATATTGATTCTGTTAGCGTTACTCACTGCTATCTGAAATACCACACAGTGCTGAATACTTAGCATGGGAGTGCAGGAGAAGCACCTGCCTGTGTGCTAAGAGCGTGCTTCTGGAGACTGTGGATTGTCAGGTGCAAGAGAGATCTGCATGGACGCTTGCACAACTGCATGAAGACTGCACAGATGTATGCAAGAGTGCATGTGGGGTAAGGGTTAATTGGAGTTTTGAACATGTAGGATCTACCTCACCCATTGCAGGAGTATAAGAAAAATCTACCCTGTTGTTTTCAAATGTGTTAGCATTTGCCTCTCATTTGTGAGATATTGATTTGTGCTGAATGCTAGCCATCACACTTCAAGAAAACAAGCTGCCCCTTTCCTACGAATGCAAGTCTTACAGAACCAAACCACCACGAATGAAATCTCTGACAACAATTCCTTTGTGCACACAGACTCATGGTGTGATTCTAGGCAGAAAACGATATTTGATTGGCAATTTCAAAGCACATTTACTACTGTGGTTTTGCAAGTGATAATTACTGTAACAGCCTGACACATTTTCCTTATAGTTTAGAGAGGAAGAAAAGAGCACATGTCCTAACAGCTACTCGAGAGCATGAGCATGTGTAACCTGGGTGAGTGATTAGACTACAGCAAAGGAAATGTGCCTTAGTGATATTGATTGTGTTAGCGTTACTCACTGCTATCTGAAATACCACACAATGCTGAATACTTAGCATGGGAGTGCAGGAGAAGCACCTGCCTGTGTGCTAAGAGCGTGCTTCTGGAGACTGTGTATTGTCAGGTGCAAGAGAGATCTGCATGGACGCTTGCACAACTACATGAAGACTGCACAGATGTGTGTAAGAGTACATGTGGGGTAAGGATTAATTGGAGTTTTGAACATTTAGGATCTACCTCACCCATTGCAGGAGTGTAAGAAAAATCTACCCTGTTGTTTTCAAATGTGTTAGCATTTGCCTCTCATTTGTGAGATATTGATTTGTGCTGAATGCTAGCCATCACACTTCAAGAAAACAAGCTGCCCCTTTCCTACGAATGCAAGTCTTACAGAACCAGACCACCACAAATTAAATCTCTGACAACAATTCCTTTGTGCACACAGACTCATGGTGTGATTCTAGGCAGAAAACGATATTTGATTGGCAATTTCAAAGCACATTTACTACTGTGGTTTTGCAAGTGATAATTACTGTAACAGCCTGACACATTTTCCTTATAGTTCAGAGAGGCAGAAAAGAGCACATGTCCTAACAGCTACTTGAGAGCATGAGCATGTGTAACCTGGGTGAGTGATTAGACTACAGCAAAGGAAATGTGCCTTAGTGATATTGATTGTGTTAGCGTTACTCACTGCTATCTGAAATACCACACAGTGCTGAATACTTAGCATGGGAGTGTAGGGGAAGCACCTGCCTGTGTGCTAAGAGCGTGCTTCTGGAGACTGTGTAGATGTCAGGTGCAAGAGAGCTCTGCATGGATGCTTGCACAACTACATGAAGACTGCACAGATGTATGTAAGAGTACATGTGGGGTAAGGATTAATTGGAGTTTTGAACATGTAGGATCTACCTCACCCATTGCAGGAGTGTAAGAAAAATCTACCCTGTTGTTTTCAAATGTGTTAGCATTTGCCTCTCATTTGTGAGATATTGATTTGTGCTGAATGCTAGCCATCACACTTCAAGACAACAAGCTGCCCCTTTCCTACGAATGCAAGTCTTACAGAACCAGACCACCACAAATTAAATCTCTAACAACAATTCCTTTGTGCACAGAGACTCATGGTGTGATTCTAGGCAGAAAATGATATTTGATTGCCAATTTCAAAGCACATTTACTACTGTGGTTTTGCAAGTGATAATTACTGTAACAGCCTGACACATTTTCCTTATAGTTTAGAGAGGCAGAAAAGAGCACATGTCCTAACATCTACTTGAGATCATGAGCATGTGTAACCTGGGTGAGTGATTAGACTACAGCAAAGGAAATGAGCCTTAGTGATATTGATTCTGTTAGCGTTACTCACTGCTATCTGAAATACCACACAGTGCTGAATCTGGAGACTGTGTATTGTCAGGTGCAAGAGAGATCTGCATGGACGCTTGCACAACTGCATGAAGACTGCACAGATGTATGTAAGAGTACATGTGTGGTAAGTTTTAATTGGAGTTTGTAACATGTAGGAACTACCTCACCCATTGCAGGAGTGGAAGGAAAATCTACCCTGTTGTTTTCAAATGTGTTTGCATATGCCTCTCATCTGTGAGATAGTGATTTGTGCTGAATGCTAGCCATCACAGTTCAAGAAAACAAGCTGCCCCTTTCCTACGAATGCAAGTCTTACAGAACCAGACCACCACAAATTAAATCTCTGACAACAATTCCTTTGTGCACACAGACTCATGGTGTGATTCTAGGCAGAAAACAGTATTCCTGGGTGATACCAGTACACCTTAACTTATGGTGAACACATACTCCATAATATCTTACAAGTTCAAGGCAGTTAAATATCTTCCAAAACATAAAATGTAAAACACAACTTTAAAACAAGAATCACATTTATATTTTTCACATCAAAATGCACCACATACATCCCCTCTCAAATTCATAACTCACCTTTAAAAGTAGTTAGTTTAGAAAGAAATGTGGCCCTCACACAGCAGATTATCAGATTATCAGAGCCAGAATCTCTGAACTGTACTCTCAGCAGAACCAGTAAATGGCATTCTTTCCCGCTCTTTTTTCACACATATACATGTTAACTTCAAATCACAGTGCTTCCCACATTTTTTCAAATGGAAACACACATTACTATTGGTTGCAAATTTCAACCCTTTTCCAAATGATCCCTACCCCCAACATGACTTCTGCCTGCTACCATAGCAACAGGTCATGGAACACTGGTGTGAGCAGAGAGGTCAGAAGTTCAGCACACAATGTTTCTAATCCAAAGAGCAAGAGTGCTTGACTTTTCAAACCTAACAGCAAATCCAAAGTAATGTTCTGTGTGAACACATTTTTCTGAACCAATACAAAACATGCTTTTAAAAATTTAAACATACAGCCTAGTTTTTAGTGTTGAATGGTCTGAAACAGCCAATGATTTCTTTTTATTTTAAAAAAAGTATGTAAGCCTCCATTTTACAACTACCTTTCTTTTCATATTGTCATTCTACTGAAAGACACCTTCTGAGTGCATCCAGATCTCCTTGAAAGATGTTCACAGTGTGGATTGTAGGTCATAGCTATGTCTTCTGGAGTGAAAAGTATGCAGAAAAAAAGAGGTATTTTGAAAGACCTTGCTTTGCCAAATGTAGACATTAAATGGATTGGTCAGAGAGGGTTAAAGTGGCACCAATTAATGCCTTTGGTGAAATCCTTTCTACATCTCCCACAGCCCGACCTTATAATTGTGCACTGTGGTGGAAATGACCTAGGCACTTTAACTGGGGTAGGTCTGGAAATGTTTGTTAAGGACACCTTTGTGCAATTGATGTCACTTTTTCCACAAACAACCTTTGTATATTCTAATGTATGCCAAAGGCAAAAGTGGAACTGGTCCAACCAATATTGTCCACAGATTGACAAAGCAAGAAAGCTTATACCACAACAACTTGCGTTACAACATGCAAGGCATTTATAGAGGAGACGGTGTTCATTTCACAGATGAAGGCAACTCCTGCCAAATTTTCTTATTCTTTGTAGGTACACCATTAACCAGAATAACTAATGGTTCAGTTTCCAAACTATTTGCATCAATTGTTTCAATATTTTTTTTCAAATCTAATGGCAAATAGACAACTCTTCCTTTTAAACCTCTTTGTAAATCTGAAGGAGGTAATTTGCCTGTTTTGGGCTCCATACGAACTATAGTCTGAAACGGATGGACACATTAAATGAGTATAGACTCATATGTATTTAAATCACTAAGTTCTGCAGGAATATCAACCAATTCTAAATTATTATGTACAGCTCTAGCTGGCATTTTATTTTCTTCTAACTTGTTATAACAGTATTTACAAATACGCTGATCTTCACCCAATTCAAAACAATTTTCCAGAAACAAATATGGAGCAAAATCCTTCCACTTAGAATTATTTTCTTTTTCACTTTTTTTATAGAGATCAACATTCCTTGTTTGAGTTTTATAATGGCTTCTCCGGCAACAAATACAAGTAATATTTGGTCTTTCATTAGAGATGATAGTAAATTTTGTCATTTGATCTTCAAATGTTTTACTAACAGTGGGTTCTACATTCTCTTCCACATTTTCTTCAATAACTGTGTCATTTCCAGCACTTTCTTGCTCTGGACCAAAGTAACAAAACTCAATATCCTCACAAACCTTCTTCACATCTGATACAGATCCACGGAACAGAACACTATTCAACTCATGTAACTTTAGTGCTGGACTTTTAGCAAAATACAATCTTCTCACAAACTTTCTCATTTCAGTATGTTGAACTGCCAGCATCCTAAAATGGTGAAAAACACTTTGACAAACTTTCCTAGAAAGACAAGCCAGAGAATGTCCTTGCAAACCAGTATTCTCTCTCACTCTGCATGGATCTAGTCTTTGAAGCACCTTAATCTTCTGTTTAACACTTTTTTTTTGCTATATTCTCTTAGAAAGTCACGAAATTTATCAATAGATTCCTGTCGTACAGTACAAATACTACTACAATTCCAAGTGTACACTGGGACTTTAGGACGTCTCCCCATAACCTCATCAGCTAACACTTCTTCCTCATTTCTTAGAACCATTTTCTCCTTTTCCATTACACAACCATCCTTAACTTCATATGCTCGACCACTGGTGTCAACTGCATGCAGCAAACTATTACTTTGAAGATAACTCTCTTCATTAAAAAATGGTTCAGTACTTGAACTATGCTCCCATTCACCTAAGAACACTTTACAAAAGTTTGTTTTTTTCACTTCTCTTTTTCTTTTTCTTTTTGACTTCATTACATTCACTAATTTATCTAATGTACGGATCCTGTTCAAAATTAAAATGAATAGTTTTCTTTTTAATTCCAAAGCCTTTGCAACAATTGATTCAATATATTTCTTTTTCTTATAAAATTTGGCTTTCTTCCTATATTTTTTCACATCCTTTAGCAAATTGAACATCACTCTTCTCTGAAACATTTTTCTACGAATGTTTTTAAAATCTATTTTTCTTTTTAAGTCATTCTTTCTTACTTCTGATTCTACATTAGCCTTTAGTATATTCTGTCGATTGTCTTTTTGTTTTCTACTTGAAACACTATTTCCAGTGGATATATTTTTTACATTTTTTCTTTGCTTGAGGATATTTTTTATAAAATCCTTAGTCTGCTTACCAGAAGGCTTTTTCTTTTTTCCAACATGAGGTTCTTCAACTAATTTTTGTTGTCCAGTTGTCTTCAAATATAGATGTTGTTGCTGTTCTGTTCTCTTTCTTGATTTTATAGGCATCTTTAATTTATTTCAGTGTTGTTCATTAATACCTGAAAGAAACAAAAAAAAAATACCTTTATGTAATTTAAATATATTACTATATTTTTTATGAGATTTTCAAAACCTATCATATGAGCTGTCCCTTTCCTACGACTGCAAGTCTTACACAATAAAACCTACACAAATTAAATCTCTGACAACAATTCCTGTGTGCACACAGACTCATGGTGTGATTCTAGGCAGAAAACGATATCTGATTGGCAATTTCAAAGCACATTTACTACTGTGGTTTTGCAAGTGATAATTACTGTAACAGCCTCCCACATTTTCCTTATAGTTTAGAGAGGCAGAAAAGAGCACATGTCCTAACAGCTACTTGAGAGCATGAGCATGTGGAACCTGGGTGAGTGATTAGACTAGAGCAAAGGAAATGAGCCTTGGTGATATTGAATGTGGTAGCGTTACACACTACTATCTAAAATACCACACAGTGCTGAATAGTAAGCATGGGAGTGCAGGAGAAGCACCTGCCTGTGTGCTAAGAGCGTGCTTCTGGAGACTGTGTATTGTCAGGTGCAAGAGAGATCTGCATGGACGCTTGCACAACTGCATGAAGACTGCAGAGATGTATGTAAGAGTACATGTATGGTAAGGGTTAATTGGAGTTTGGAACATGTAGGAACTACCTCACCCATGGCAGGAGTGGAAGGAAAATCTACCCTGTTGTTTTCAAATGTGTTTGCATTTGCCTCTCATCTGTGAGATAGTGATTTGTGCTGAATGCTAACCATCACAGTTCAAGAAAACAAGCTGCCCCTTTCCTACGAATGCAAGTCTTACAGAACCAGACCACCACGAATTAAATCTCTGACAACAATTCCTTTGTGCACACAGACTCATGGTGTGATTCTAGGCAGAAAACGATATTTGATTGGCAATATCAAAGCACATTTACTACTGTGGTTTTGCAAGTGATAATTACTGTAACAGCCTGACACATTTTCCTTATAGTTCAGAGAGGCAGAAAAGAGCACATGTCCTAACAGCTATTTGAGAGCATGAGCATGTGTAACTTGGGTGAGTGATTGGACTACAGCACTTGACAGCCTAAGCGAAGCTGTGTGTTATGCTCGCTGTAGCGCTGTAACGCTCTGAAGTACGAACTGCTAGAATTGTTTGTTGGTCTAATTTTATCTTTTTAAACTCTTTTAAATTGTTTTATCATTGTATTCTGCTGCCCATTACCTGCATTTATTTGTTTTTACTGGTTCTCTGGGGCTTGAGAGGGGAGTTGACTGCTGCTCGTATGCACTGCACTTTATCTACCTGCCTCCGGCCACAAAAACACCACTTTCGCCGGTTAGCGGTCTAGTGGCTCATGGGGGAGTACTTCAGGAAGTCGCTGTCGCGCCCGCGCAGCGGACGCGCGCAGCGGGCGCGCCGCTGGCGCGCCAAAGGCGCGCACAAGGCAAGCCCGTCTGCGCCCGTCCGCGCTCGGGCCGGGCACAGGGCCACGACCCCTGGTCTCGTCCCCCCAGCAGGAAGGCACACTTACACAGCTAAGGAGCTGAAGCAGCTGAACCGTAGTGATAATGGGCTCCGATGTCACAAGCTTTCTTTGGACTCCTTTACCGATGTTAATGTGGACTCTGAAAGAAAGGTCGGGCCTACAGTATGTACGGTGTGTCTGGCTTTACTCCCTATCCCACTTAACCATTCTATCCGAGATATTAAATCTGGTCATGCCACGGACAAAGCTGTAAGTAGGGATAATCACCTCAAATGCGTTTTATTTAACGCAAGATCGCTTGTTAAACACTCAGTAGAATGCGCTCTTTTTTTAGAAAATCACAATGTTAAACTCGCATTGATCACTGAGTCTTGGTTAGACAACACCTCTGGCCCTGACCTGGTGAAGGCTACCCCACAGGTTTTTGCTGCTACTCTTTAGATCAAACTCATAAAAGGGGAGGAGGGCTTGCAGTGATCTACCACGACTCACTCACCCCGTATTTCCAACCGGTGTACGATCAAGGTTGTGAAGCCCTCTCCTTTAATATTACGTCTGAATATTGCAGACCTTTTAAAGGTATCCTCATCTATCGTCCTCCTGGAAGTAAGACCAATTTCCTTAATTCTCTCAACACATTACTAGAAGATGGTCTGACTCAACAATCCTTTGTTGTTCTGGGCGACTTCAATTTCCACCTGGAAAAACTGGAAGACCCTGATACGGCTAATCTCCAAAGCACAATGGCCTTGGGAAGCCTAGAACAGCTGGTCTCCTTCCCCACCCACATAAAGGGACATACCCTAGATGGGATTTTCTCGAACAATTGTGATCTGGGTAACATTGCTGCTCTTCCCATAACTTGGTCGGACCATGTTGCAATCACCTTTGAACTTAAACATGTCACGAGGGATTCTACATGTTTAAAAGTTAAAAAGGAGATCACAACTAGAGCTTGGGGAAAAGTAGACGTTTTACATCTAGAATCCTCCCTTCAGGAAAAACTACCCATAATTTCACCTGACCCTGAGGTAGCAAGCCGACAGTATAACAATTGGTTGGAAGAGGCATGTTTACAAGCAGCCCCCCCCAGAAAATGGATACCGAGAAGGGCCATACCTACGGCTCCTTGGTACTCAGAAGAGCTCCGGGGGAAAAAACTTTTATGTAAACGGGCTGAAAGACTGTGGCGAAAAAACTATACAATAGCCGATAAACTGGAACTTAAAGTAACCATCGCAACATACAAACAATCTCTCTTGGAAGCCAAGAGAGATTTCTTTTCGCGCCAAATTTCTAATGCCAAATCTGACTCAAAGGAGCTTTTTAAAACTGTCATTAAACTCTCTAACCCTAGGAAGCCCAATGGTCCAATCGCACCCAATTTCTGCAATACGGTGGCAGCTTTTTTTAAATCTAAAGTGGAAATCATTTTTTCCTCTCTATCAGACATGATTAATAAAAATGATGAGGTTTTAGAGACCAACACCCCCCCTCCCCTGGCTAACACATTAGATCACTTTATTCCTCTGAATTTAGAGGAAACTAAGGATCTTATGAATAATATCAAATCAGGTGCGCCCAGCGATCCCTGCCCCACCGGGATGATCAAACAGGTGGCAGATATTTCCTGCAGGGCCCTCACACCCCTCTTCAATAATATATTTCAAACGGCCATTTTCCCTACCCTATGGAAAAAGGCCTCAGTACTTCCTCTTCTAAAGAAACAATCCTTGGACCCCAAAGATCCATCTAATTATCGCCCCATCTCCAGACTCCCTTTACCAGCGAAAATGCTCGAAAGAGCTATGAACAGACAACTCAGCAATTTCCTTCAGTTGAATGATTCTCTTGACCACTCACAATATGGTTTCAGACCATATCATAGCAAGGAGCTGGCGCTTATTAAAACTACAGAGGAGATTAGAGAAACCTTGGACAAAGGAGGAAGTGCTATGCTAATCCTTTTAGATCTATCCGCGGCCTTTGACACCGTGCATCACGAAATTTTGTTAAATCGGTTGTCAAAGACCGGGATAACAGGACAAGCCTGGAAGCTCCTGGAGTCCTTCCTAAAAGACAGGCTTCAAACAGTCGAATTAAATGACACTACCTCTGAAGCTTTTTCTTTGCCATGTGGGGTGCCGCAAGGCTCCTCACTAAGCCCCACCCTCTTTAATGTTTATGTGGCCCCCTTAGCCGGTATCATCAGGTCATTCGGCTTCCAGCTTACCTCCTACGCCGATGACACGCAAATTGTGCTATCGGTAAGGGAGGGGGCTGAGAACGAAACAGGCAATCGCTTCTCGAATTGTATGCTATCTATTTCCAGGTGGATGTCAGCTAACTGTCTTAAGCTGAACTCGGCTAAAACAGAAGTGGTGAGGTTTGGCAATAACCTCCGGATGTGGACTCCTGACTGGTGGCCTGACTCACTAGGCCTCTGCCCCATTCCCTGTAGGAAGGCAAAAAACCTGGGAGTGATGATTGACGATAAACTCAACATGGGCGACCAGGTGAGCAGTGTCACTTCAGGCTGCTCCTTTGTACTTAGAATGATTAGGAAAATCAGGCCCTATCTGACTGAAGGTTGCCTTCGTACTGTAGTGACCGCACTCATACTATCCCGACTTGACTATTGTAACAGTCTTTATTTGAATATGCAGTTACAATATCAAAAAAGGCTGCAGGTCATCCAAAATGCCGCAGCCAGACTCCTGACTCGAACCCCTAGATGGGTATCAGTTAAAGACGAGTTGAAAAAACTGCACTGGCTCCCCATCCATATTAGAGCCAGGTTCAAGGCCTTGTGTATTGTGTTCAGAGCCTTGAACGGGACAGCTCCCGAATTTCTCAAAAATAAGTTCTCCTGGTATAGACCAGGCAGAACGCTCAGATCATCTGGAGCCAAGCGGGTAAAAGTTCCTTACATAAAAAAGGTAAATTGGGGAGGAAGGAGCTTTACCTATGCAGCCGCTAAAGTCTGGAATGGATTGCCGTTCACACTGAGAAATGCTTCAGATCTCGCTTCCTTTAGGAAGACTCTCAAAACCTGGTTCTTTTCCGAGTTCTAATTCTTCACGTCAGTACAGGCTTTCAGTGCTTAGCGCCAGGACACCGCAAGGTAATCGTGCGCTTTATAAACTATTATAACATAACATAACATACAGCAAAGGAAATGTGCCTTAGTGATATTGATTGTGTTAGCGTTACTCACTGCTATCTGAAATACCACACAGTGCTGAATACTTAGCATGGGAGTGCAGGAGAAGCACCTGCCTGTGTGCTAAGAGTGTGCTTCTGGAGACTGTGTATTGTCAGGTGCAAGAGAGATCTGCATGGACGCTTGCACAACTGCATGAAGACTGCAGAGATGTATGTAAGAGTACATGTATGGTAAGGGTTAATTGGAGTTTGGAACATGTAGGAACTACCTCACCCATGGCAGGAGTGGAAGGAAACTCTACCCTGTTGTTTTCAAATGTGTTTGCATTTGCCTCTCATCTGTGAGATAGTGATTTGTGCTGAATGCTAACCATCACAGTTCAAGAAAACAAGCTGCCCCTTTCCTACGAATGCAAGTCTTACAGAACCAGACCACCACGAATTAAATCTCTGACAACAATTCCTTTGTGTTTATGTTTGTTTATGTTTATGCAATTTTTAAAGCGCGCAACTACCCAAAGGTGTCTCGGCGCTCAAGGGACGGAAATGGTGCTAACAGCAAGTTAATCAAGGTGAAAAAAGCCAGGTTTTCAGTTTCTTCCTAAAACTCAAGAGGGTGGGAGCAGTTTTGACATGGCTAGGCAGTGTGTTCCAAATTTTTGCTGTGGAGACCGTAAAGCATCTGTCACCCCAATTGACCTTCCTGGTTCGTGCCACTTTGAGTAGGTGAGCTGAAGAGGAACGGAGTGTTCTGGAGTGTTCAAGAGGGCGAAAAGCACTTCTGAGAAACTGTGGGCCAACGTTATTGACTGCTTTGTACGCGATGCATAGTGCCTTAAACTTTGTCCGGCTTCTGACTGGGAGCCAGTGTAGATGTCTGATGTGTGGTGTAATAGATTTAAACTTCGGGATTCCCAGTAAAATTCGGGCTGGCGCGTTTTGAACTAATTGTAGTCTGTTTAGGACCTTTTCCTGGGCATTCATCAAAAGGGCATTGCAATAATCCGTTTTCGAAAAAACCAAGATACTGATTAAAGTTTTGCCAGGTGAAGGTGGGAGGTATGGCAATAACTTTTTGATCATTTTTAAAATGAAGAAGGATGAGGAAACCACAGAGTTGACGTGGTGGACAAACGTCAATTTGTTGTCGAAAATAACCCCAAGGTTGCGAACCCTAGTAACTGGTTCAGGGGGGGCTCCCATCTCCGGTGGCCACCATTGAGGGGACCAGACAGGCTGCAGTTTCCCGAATGTCATCACCTCTGTTTTATCAGAATTTAATTTGAGAGAGTTTGATGACATCCAGGAACTGATGGCCCGCATACCCTCTTGAAAATTTGCAGCAACCGCTAGGCCGTCGTTATGTATCGACAACACGAGTTGAGTGTCGTCCGCGTATGTGGTAAGGGCGATTCCGTAAGATTTTATTACCCTCGCCAAGTCCGAAACATAAATGTTAAATAGTGTCGGACTTAGCGATGATCCTTGTGGAACACCACATGGGAGGGTGAAGGAGTGGGAGATGAAATGGCCCATTTTTACTTTTTGCGAACGATCGGCAAGAAAAGCTGTAAGAAGTTGTTTAGCTTTATTTTGAATTCCAAAGGCTGAGACACGGTCAATCAAAATTGCATGATTGACCGTGTCAAAAGCTGCAGAAAGATCCAATAGAATTAGTACAGCCGCTCCTCCAGTGTCAAGTGTCATCCTAATTTCATCTGCAGCTTTTAATAATGCAGTCTCTGTACCATGACCCTGTCGAAACCCAAATTGGGTGTCGTCCAGTAGGTTGTTGTTATCAATGAATTTTGATAGTTCAGTGTTCATGATATTTTCAAAAATTTTTCCAGGGAATGGGAGACATGCAATGGGTCGGTAGCTAGCAGGAAGGAGGGGATCAAGGGTGGGCTTTTTAAGTAGCGTTTTGATAATGGCCTTTTTCCAGACTGACGGATAGATGCCCGTCGTAAACATAGCGTTACAGATGTTTGTCAAGGCAGGCAAAATAGCTTCCAAGATTAAATTGAGGATAGCAGGGGGGCATGGATCTAGGGGTGATCCTGATTTGGTAGCCAAGACAAGTCGATGGACTTGTTCCTCCGTAACAGCTTCAAAAACCGGGAAGCTAGGTGTATGGATATTTGAGGGTGAACTCATGGTGGTTGTGGAAGAAGCGTGAATGAAGGCTGAAAAAATGGCCATAACTTTGTCTGTGAAAAAATTAGCAAGGGAATCACAAAGTGATTGGGTTCCTTCGAAGTGAGAGGTAGAAGGGTTGGAGAGGTGGGTAACAACCTGAAACAGTTTTTTGATGAATTTTTGGCTAGGTTGATTTGAGAAGTGAAATAGAGCGTTTTTTCGGCAGCTATCAGCTCTTTGTATTTGGAGAGGGCGCATTTGTACACTAATTTGTCAGTAAGGTTGTAATGACGGCGCCAGTGCCTTTCCAAATTTCTGCAGTGTTGTCTCTGCAATCGCAGAGATTCCGTAAACCAGGGAGCCGAGGGGCATTTTCTGTTACGGTTAAAGGTTTTTAGAGGAGCTGCGTTGTGACAAGCCGTATTTAGACTGTTGAGATAATTAATGGAGGCTAGTGAGGGATCATTGTCAGTGATGATATTATCAGACAGTGAAGCCGCTAGAAGGGAAGGGTTGACATTTTTCCAGTTTCGGTAAGTGATGGGAGAAAAAGAAGTGGACGAGGATGGAGGGGAAGTAAATTTTATAGAAAAAATGACAGCCGCGTGGTCAGTCCATATAAGCGGAATCACTTTGGAAACAGAAATATGGGGGTTGCTGGTAAATAACCCATCTAGAGTGTGTCCCGCTTTGTGAGTTGGCTGATTAACTATTTGATGAAGGCCGGCCGCTGCTAGGTCGTTAATTAGTGCCAGGGTATCGGGGTCAGAGATGGATTCCAGATGGAAATTGAAGTCGCCCAGTATGATAAAGTGAGGGGCTCCTGCTGAGGCTTCAATTAGGTTGTTTAAGTTATTAAGGAATTTGGGTCTGGACCCTGGGGGGCGGTAGAGTAGAATACCTGTAAATGATTGTTTAACTGATAGACTAATGGTGAAGGAAAATGCCTCGCACTCGGTGTGATTGGCGTCTGTTGCTTTAACTTTGTAAAGATTTTTGTAGATAATGGCTATTCCACCACCCTTTTTATTAATTCTGTCAAGCTTATAGACGCAATAGTTTTCCGGGATGGCTGCTTTGAAGTCTGGGCCTGAAGAATCGTCACCCCAGGTTTCAGTGATGAATAACAGATCTAAATTGTGAGTCTCTATAAGTTCTAGGATTTCAAATTTGTGCTTAGAAACTGAACGCACGTTGGTAAGTGCTGCTAGAACATGAGGGGAGGAAATAATAGGGAGGGTAGTTGCGGTGCAAAGAGAACATTTGTGAGGACCGATACTGGGGTTAGAGTATAATAAATGAGGTACACAATGAGGTGCATCTGTAGACATATTTATTGCACAGAGTTGGTTGGCAGTATATTTATATGTGCTTACGTTTTGGGCGGTAGCCGGCCTCTCCGGGGCCGGGGGAATGAGCCTCGCCCCGGTCTCGACGCGGACGAGCGCAGACGAGCTTGCCTTGAGCGCGCCTTCGGCGCACAATCGGCGCGCCCGCTGCGCTCGTCCGCTACGCTTCCGGTAGTGAAGCATGTTATATCCTGGGTGATGGGGGGGGGCGTGGCCAGCGTGAGTGGGCATGTCCCACCACAACCAGCGGTAGCGAGTGTCAGCTGAGCTGGGGGTCGCTGTGTCCACGTCAGGCCGTGGGTGAGTGCAGATTTAAAATAAACCATAATCAAACAGTCACACCAAATATTTAAAAATTGCTGTAAGCTCCCGGCTTCCGCCTCAGGAGGAGTTCGAAGAACGCGGGGCAAAGACAGCGCGCGTTTAAGTAAGGGAGGGGGGGCGTGGCCAGCGCGAGTGGGCGTGTCCCACCACAACCAGCGGTAGCGAGTGTCAGCTGAGCTGGGGGTCGCTGTGTCCACGTCAGGCCGTGGGTGAGTGCAGATTTAAAATAAACTATAATCAAACAGTCACACCAAATATTTAAAAATTGCTGTAAGCTCCCGGCTTCCGCCTGCACACAGACTCATGGTGTGATTCTAGGCAGAAAACGATATTTGATTGGCAATTTCAAAGCACATTTACTACTGTGGTTTTGCAAGTGATAATTACTGTAACAGCCTGACACATTTTCCTTATAGTTCAGAGAGGCAGAAAAGAGCACATGTCCTAACAGCTACTTGAGAGCATGAGCATGTGTAACCTGGGTGAGTGATTAGACTACAGCAAAGGAAATGTGCCTTAGTGATATTGATTGTGTTAGCGTTACTCACTGCTATCTGAAATACCACACAGTGCTGAATACTTAGCATGGGAGTGCAGGAGAAGCACCTGCCTGTGTGCTAAGAGCGTGCTTCTGGAGACTGTGTATTGTCAGGTGCAAGAGAGATCTGCATGGACGCTTGCACAACTGCATGAAGACTGCAGAGATGTATGTAAGATCACCTGTGGTAAGGGTTAATTGGAGTTTTGAACATGTAGGACTACCTCACCCATTGCAGGAGTGTAAGGAAAATCTACCCTGTTGTTTTCAAATGTGTTAGCATTTGCCTCTCATTTGTGAGATATTGATTTGTGCTGAATGCTAGCCATCACAGTTCAAGAAAAGAAGCTGCCCCTTTCCTACGAATGCAAGTCTTACAGAACCAGACCAACACGAATTAAATCTCTGACAACAATTCCTCTGTGCACACAGACTCATGGTGTGATTCTAGGCAGAAAACGATATTTGATTGGCAATTTCAAAGCACATTTACTACTGTGGTTTTGCAAGTGATAATTACTGTAACAGCCTGACACCTTTTCCTTACAGTTTAGAGAGGCAGAAAAGAGCACATGTCCTAACAGCTACTTGAGAGCATGAGCATGTGTAACCTGGGTGTTTGATTAGACTACAGCAAAGTAAATGAGCCTTAGTGATATTGATTCTGTTAGCGTTACTCACTGCTATCTGAAATACCACACAGTGCTGAATACTTAGCATGGGAGTGCAGGAGAAGCACCTGCCTCTGTGCTAAGAGCGTGCTTCTGGAGACTGTGTATTGTCAGGTGCAAGAGAGATCTGCATGGACGCTTGCACAACTGCATGAAGACTGCACAGATGTATGTAAGAGTGCATGTGGGGTAAGGGTTAATTGGAGTTTTGAACATGTAGGATCTACCTCACCCATTGAAGGAGTATAAGAAAAATCTACCCTGTTGTTTTCAAATGTGTTAGCATTTGCCTCTCATTTGTGAGATATTGATTTGTGCTGAATGCTAGCCATCACACTTCAAGAAAACAAGCTGCCCCTTTCCTACGAATGCAAGTCTTACAGAACCAGACCACCACGAATTAAATCTCTGACAACAATTCCTTTGTGCACACAGACTCATGGTGTGATTCTAGGCAGAAAACGATATTTGATTGGCAATTTCAAAGCACATTTACTACTGTGGTTTTGTAAGTGATAATTACTGTAACAGCCTCACACATTTTCCTTATAGTTTAGAGAGGCAGAAAAGAGCACATGTCCTAACAGCCACTTGAGAGCATGAGCATGTGTAACCTGGGTGTTTGATTAGACTACAGCAAAGTAAATGAGCCTTAGTGATATTGATTCTGTTAGCATTACTCACTGCTATCTGAAATACCACACAGTGCTGAATACTTAGCATGGGAGTGCAGGAGAAGCACCTGCCTCTGTGCTAAGAGCGTGCTTCTGGAGACTGTGTATTGTCAGGTGCAAGAGAGATCTGCATGGACGCTTGCACAACTGCATGAAGACTGCACAGATGTATGTAAGAGTGCATGTGGGGTAAGGGTTAATTGGAGTTTTGAACATGTAGGATCTACCTCACCCATTGAAGGAGTATAAGAAAAATCTACCCTGTTGTTTTCAAATGTGTTAGCATTTGCCTCTCATTTGTGGGATATTGATTTGTGCTGAATGCTAGCCATCACACTTCAAGAAAACAAGCTGCCCCTTTCCTACGAATGCAAGTCTTACAGAACCAGACCACCACGAATTAAATCTCTGACAACAATTCCTTTGTGCACACAGACTCATGGTGTGATTCTAGGCAGAAAACGATATTTGATTGGCAATTTCAAAGCACATTTACTACTGTGGTTTTGCAAGTGATAATTACTGTAACAGCCTGACACATTTTCCTTATAGTTTAGAGAGGAAGAAAAGAGCACATGTCCTAACAGCTACTTGAGAGCATGAGCATGTGTAACCTGGGTGAGTGATTAGACTACAGCAAAGGAAATGTGCCTTAGTGATATTGATTGTGTTAGCGTTACTCACTGCTATCTGAAATACCACACAATGCTGAATACTTAGCATGGGAGTGCAGGAGAAGCACCTGCCTGTGTGCTAAGAGCGTGCTTCTGGAGACTGTGTATTGTCAGGTGCAAGAGAGATCTGCATGGACGCTTGCACAACTACATGAAGACTGCACAGATGTATGTAAGAGTACATGTGGGGTAAGGATTAATTGGAGTTTTGAACATTTAGGATCTACCTCACCCATTGCAGGAGTATAAGAAAAATCTACCCTGTTGTTTTCAAATGTGTTAGCATTTGCCTCTCATTTGTGAGATATTGATTTGTGCTGAATGCTAGCCATCACACTTCAAGAAAACAAGCTGCCCCTTTCCTACGAATGCAAGTCTTACAGAACCAGACCACCACAAATTAAATCTCTGACAACAATTCCTTTGTGCACACAGACTCATGGTGTGATTCTAGGCAGAAAACGATATTTGATTGGCAATTTCAAAGCACATTTACTACTGTGGTTTTGCAAGTGATAATTACTGTAACAGCCTGACACATTTTCCTTATAGTTCAGAGAGGCAGAAAAGAGCACATGTCCTAACAGCTACTTGAGAGCATGAGCATGTGTAACCTGGGTGAGTGATTAGACTACAGCAAAGGAAATGTGCCTTAGTGATATTGATTGTGTTAGCGTTACTCACTGCTATCTGAAATACCACACAGTGCTGAATACTTAGCATGGGAGTGTAGGAGAAGCACCTGCCTGTGTGCTAAGAGCGTGCTTCTGGAGACTGTGTAGATGTCAGGTGCAAGAGAGCTCTGCATGGACGCTTGCACAACTACATGAAGACTGCACAGATGTATGTACGAGTACATGTGGGGTAAGGATTAATTGGAGTTTTGAACATGTAGGATCTACCTCACCCATTGCAGGAGTGTAAGAAAAATCTACCCTGTTGTTTTCAAATGTGTTAGCATTTGCCTCTCATTTGTGAGATATTGATTTGTGCTGAATGCTAGCCATCACACTTCAAGAAAACAAGCTGCCCCTTTCCTACGAATGCAAGTCTTACAGAACCAGACCACCACAAATTAAATCTCTAACAACAATTCCTTTGTGCACAGAGACTCATGGTGTGATTCTAGGCAGAAAACGATATTTGATTGCCAATTTCAAAGCACATTTACTACTGTGGTTCTGCAAGTGATAATTACTGTAACAGCCTGACACATTTTCCTTATAGTTTAGAGAGGCAGAAAAGAGCACATGTCCTAACATCTACTTGAGATCATGAGCATGTGTAACCTGGGTGAGTGATTAGACTACAGCAAAGGAAATGAGCCTTAGTGATATTGATTCTGTTAGCGTTACTCACTGCTATCTGAAATACCACACAGTGCTGAATCTGGAGACTGTGTATTGTCAGGTGCAAGAGAGATCTGCATGGACGCTTGCACAACTGCATGAAGACTGCACAGATGTATGTAAGAGTACATGTGTGGTAAGTTTTAATTGGAGTTTGTAACATGTAGGAACTACCTCACCCATTGCAGGAGTGGAAGGAAAATCTACCCTGTTGTTTTCAAATGTGTTTGCATTTGCCTCTCATCTGTGAGATAGTGATTTGTGCTGAATGCTAGCCATCACAGTTCAAGAAAACAAGCTGCCCCTTTCCTACGAATGCAAGTCTTACAGAACCAGACCACCACAAATTAAATCTCTGACAACAATTCCTTTGTGCACAAAGACTCATGGTGTGATTCTAGGCAGAAAACAGTATTCCTGGGTGATACCAGTACACCTTAACTTATGGTGAACACATACTCCATAATATCTTACAAGTTCAAGGCAGTTAAATATCTTCCAAAACATAAAATGTAAAACACAACTTTATAACAAGAATCACATTTATATTTTTCACATCAAAATGCACCACATACATCCCCTCTCAAATTCATAACTCACCTTTAAAAGTAGTTAGTTTAGAAAGAAATGTGGCCCTCACACAGCAGATTATCAGATTATCAGAGCCAGAATCTCTGAACTGTACTCTCAGCAGAACCAGTAAATGGCATTCTTTCCCGCTCTTTTTTCACACATATACATGTTAACTTCAAATCACAGTGCTTCCCACATTTTTTCAAATGGAAACACACATTACTATTGGTTGCAAATTTCAACCCTTTTCCAAATGATCCCTACCCCCAACATGACTTCTGCCTGCTACCATAGCAACAGGTCATGGAACACTGGTGTGAGCAGAGAGGTCAGAAGTTCAGCACACAATGTTTCTAATCCAAAGAGCAAGAGTGCTTGACTTTTCAAACCTAACAGCAAATCCAAAGTAATGTTCTGTGTGAACACATTTTTCTGAACCAATACAAAACATGCTTTTAAAAAGTTAAACATACAGCCTAGTTTTTAGTGTTGAATGGTCTGAAATAGCCAATGATTTCTTTTTATTTTAAAAAAAGTATGTAAGCCTCCATTTTACAACTACCTTTCTTTTCATATTGTCATTCTACTGAAAGACAACTTCTGAGTGCATCCAGATCTCCTTGAAAGATGTTCACAGTGTGGATTGTAGGTCATAGCTATGTCTTCTGGAGTGAAAAGTATGCAGAAAAAAAGAGGTATTTTGAAAGACCTTGCTTTGCCAAATGTAGACATTAAATGGATTGGTCAGAGAGGGTTAAAGTGGCACCAATTAATGCCTTTGGTGAAATCCTTTCTACATCTCCCACAGCCTGACCTTATAATTGTGCACTGTGGTGGAAATGACCTAGGCACTTTAACTGGGGTAGGTCTGGAAATGTTTGTTAAGGACACCTTTGTGCAATTGATGTCACTTTTTCCACAAACAACCTTTGTATATTCTAATGTATGCCAAAGGCAAAAGTGGAACTGGTCCAACCAATATTGTCCACAGATTGACAAAGCAAGAAAGCTTATAGCACAACAACTTGCGTTCCAACATGCAAGGCTTTTTTAGAGGAGACGGTGTTCATTTCACAGATGAAGGCAACAGATTCTTCCTCTTGAACTTCAGACTCTGCATCGGTACTTACTTGTAGGTACAAAAAAACACTCAATGAACACAACAGCTCTTTTTAGAGCCAACCAACATCTTAACACTTAGGTGCCGATTAGGATCCTGGAAATATTTTCCCCGTACGACTCGTATCCGGTCTTTTTACCGTACGAATCGTACAAGTGCCGTACAAACTGCCAAGTACGATTCGCATGGGAAAAACTCCATACGAGTCGCATTGGGAATAAATCCCCACAGGTCCTCGGGTCGGAAAATGTGTCCGACACTTCCCCGGACGATTTACCGTACAAACGTGAAAAGTGAAGTCCGACCACGCAAGTACGATCCATCCCGTGCGTCCGATGTTACAACCGGATGGAAAAAACACCGTCCGCACCGAACTCCCATTGCAACCATGGAGACATGTGCCCACATACGCGCCGAACGCCCCCCCAGCCCCCGTATGAACGTGCCTAACCACCCCCCCAGCCCCCGTGAGTACGCGCCGAACCCCCGTGTATGTACACCCGTGTACGTGTCGTACCCCCGTGTATGTACACCCGTGTACGTGTCGTACCCCCGTGTATGTACACCCGTGTACGTTCGAGTCGTACCCCCACCCGTGTATGTACGGTGCGTACGCCCAGCGCTACGCGCTGGGGGTACGACACGTACACGGCTGTACATACACGGGGGTACGACACGTACACGGGTGTACATACACGGGGGGTACGACACGTACATGGGTGTACATACACGGGGGGTACGACACGTACACGGGTGTACATACACAGGGGGTACGACTCGAACCTACACGGGTGTACATACACGGGGGTACGACACGTACACAGGTGTACATACACGGGGGTACGACACGTACATGGGTGTACATACACGGGGGGTACGACTCGAACGTACACGGGTGTACATACACGGGGGGGTATGACACGTACACGGGTGTACATACACGGGGGGTACGACACGTACACGGGTGTACATACACGGGGGGTTCGGCGCGTACTCACGGGGGCTGGGGGGGTTCGGCGCGTACTCACGGGGCTGGGGGGGGTTTGGCGCGTACTCACGGGGGCTGGGGGGGTACGGCACGTACCGAGCCCCCTATTCTGGTCGTTTCGCGGCGTACTTCGCTTTTCCGGCACTTTTTGGGTGCCGTGAAAATATTGCCGTCCGGACTGCTGTCGGTTCGAATCGTACTTCCTGTGTCGTGAAACGCTGCCTGACCGCGTTCCGACGTCACGTCGGAGCATTCCCGGATCACATTCGTATGTATAATTTCGTCGGACGGTGTTTTTTACGATTCGTACGGAAATGGTGTTTCCGTGCGAATCGTACTTCCATGTTTGTGAAGTTTTACAACCGGGTACGAGTCGGACGGAGAAAACGCTCCGACCGATGGTTCGTACCCGGTTTTTCCAGGATCGTAATCGGCACCCAAAACTTGATTTTTAATTCTATTTTTCAGTTTTTTTTGCCGCTGTGCGCGCACTGTACGCGCACCGTGCGCGCACCCCGCGATATTTAAGAAATATATTTTTTTATTTTTTTTTCGTGACCTAAGGGGTATTTCATGGTCCCCCTGAGAAGGCCTAGGGGGTCAGGAACTCTCTACCCTGCCCCCTTTTCACGTTCTTCACTTGTGTTTTTAGCTCTCTTCTGCCTCTAAAACTCAAAATGGCGGCTGGGGGGGTGCGCGCACCCCTCGATTTTTTGAAAAAAAAATAAATAATTTTTTCACCCTTCGCGGTCCTTCAGGGACCCCCTGACAAAGGCTAGAGGGTCAGGAACTCTCTTCCCTGCCCCCTTTTCAGGTTCTCCACCTTTCTTTTTCCCTGTCACACACACAACACACAAAATGGCAGTCGACACTTCCTGATTTTAACCGATTCGAATGTTGACTGTCATGAATCCACCAATCAGAATTACGCTTGCGCACGGCACCGTGCGCGCCCCGTGCGCGGCTATAGATATTTATGTGCTTTTAACTGCAATTTTCTCAGGAACTACTGAACAGATTGACCCCATATATGCAAAAGGCACATGCCTGACCTGAGGACTACCTCTTTGCCAAATTTCAAGTAATTATGTTCAGCCGTCCTATGGGAAATTGCATGGGGAAAACGTGTTTTGGGACCCCCCTTTTTTCTCGGCCCCCGCTTGACGAATCACCCCGTGACTTTCAGGGTAGGAGCTGAGCAGAGCGCCCCATTAGTTTTGAAAATTTCGCGAGGATTCGTCAACCGGCGCCAAAGTTATTCAAAATAGAATTTTGAGATTTCCTATGGAAACACGGTCCTAACTGTAACTATCTACTGGCGACCGCCAGTAGATAATATATATATATATATATATATATATATATATATATATATATATATATATATATATATATATATATATATATATATATATATATATATATATATATATATATATATATATATATATATATACATATATATATATATTTTAAAAAACTATGGCAGTTGGAATTGTGCAGTTGCAGTTAGATCCGAGTTTCCATAAGCAGAGCATTTTTTAGTTTATTTAATATCTTTTGTGCAGTTTGACAAATCCGCACAAAAAATTCCATCCACCTTGGCTCCTTTATGTAAAATTTTCTGCTCTCTGAAATATGACCTAGCAGAATTATACCAAATTTGGCAAAAATGTAGAACGTTACTTAGAAAGATTGGGATGGGCATGAAGTGGTTAAAAAGTTAGGTATTTATGATAGAGACTTCTAGTTACAAATTCCTCACCTTTTGAATATTCCCCAGATGTCAGAGTGGATCTCGAAGCATTTCAGAAGTAACTCTGCTCTCTGGTAGGGGGTGCCAAGGGGCTCCACACTGACACCATTCTGCTCTGGAAATAACATGAAGGACCTATATTGACACCACTACTGCATGCTGATGTCAGTTCATTTCCCAGTTTTTGGAATGGAGAAAAGAGTTGCCTTAAGCGCCAGCGTCTTTCAACTGTTGCGTGTGCAAAGTCTGGGCGCACAAAAAATGAGACCCCCGTTGCAGAACTTCGGAGCGTTTGTGTGGGCTTTGTCGAAAATCAGTTGTCACAGCAAAGAATTACCGATGAAGACCAACATTGCTCTTGGTTTCCCTCCGTCTTCCTGTGTTTGTTTCTTCCTGAATAAAGGAAAGCGATGGGCTCTCTGTATTTCCAGGTCCCAATCCCAATTTGTTTGGTCAGGAAATTAGTCCTTTAAGAGCTTCACCATATAGTTTCTGCGGTTGTTTCCTTCCAGGCCTTCCGGTATCCCTAAAAAGCACAGGTTGTTTCTCCTCTAGTGGTTTTTGTAATCTTCCAGCTTGTTCATGGCATCTCTCTGTGCTACGCATTGTTCCATGCCTTGTGTCTTTATTGTCTCTATATCTGCTTCCAGAGCCTCTGTCCACGTCTCAACAGAGGTCAAGCGATCTGCAATTTCCCCGCAGGTTTCTTTTAGTTTATGAATTCCTTTTTGGACCTTTTTTGAGGCAATCCTAGCTCTGCGTCCTTCGTTTCTATTTTCTTCCTGCATTTCTTCAATTGAAGTTAGGATGGTCAGCAAAGAAGGTTCTTCCGTTCCAGCCAGCTCTTCTCCTTTCTCAGTTTGGGGCCATATCTTTGTGTCGGAGTAATCCCATCTAAGCTGTGTCTTCATGTTTTTTTTAAGGCTCCCTTTCCTGCTTTTCTTTTTTTTCCTCGTTTTTTTCCTTTGTGTTGATTTAGTTGAAGAGCTAGAGCTGTCTTCTGTGATTGATTATCTGCTTAATAACTCGTCCTCTTGCACTGATGCCTCTGACTCCTCAGTCAATGAGTAGAATTTTTTCCCACCTTTACCTTCTGGTGAGAAAGTGCCGCCTTGTGTACGTAGGTTTCTTGATGCTCCTGCGCTGAGAGGTGTTGCCCGGGTTTCCACCCTCACAACTTCCTCCCCGTGGCAAACCTCCTTAGCAAAGGCAACATCTAGCTCTGATATTGCCTGGGTTAACTCTTTTTTATTTGCCAGTTCGAACATTTATTTATCGGGGGGAGTGAGATCCCTGCTTGACTGTCAGCAAAGCCTAACAAAGTATTCCCAGTCTCATCCACCCCTACAACCTCCTTCTCCTGCTGGGTGTCAGCTATTATTGTCTTATCCCCCACTACATCTAGAGTTTCAGTTTTTTCCAGTGTGGTCCCAGTCATTGACAGGCTTGCAAACATTGAGGCAACTGTTGGCTGAGCGCTTCCCCCTCTGCACATCCTCCTGGTCTGGCCACAGTCTGCTTCTTTATGCAAACACCGCGCTTTACCTTACCAGTTCTGCCGCGCGATTTCACCTCCACAGATGCCGTAGATGCCACAGATACACCAATGATGTTCTGGAGCTGGCCGCCTCCTACATGCGCTCCGTTACCGGGGGCGAACAATGCTCGCCCCCTCGCCATTCTGCCCCTCATGGCCATCCAACAGGTTGGGGTTTTCGTTGCCTGCCGCCAGGAATTAAATCTGTGACGGTAAAGCAGCTTCGCGAGTGCAGCCACAGTCAACCGAACCACGATCTCCACCGTCTCCTGCACTAGCTACGTGCTGCGATGCTCGCCAGCTCTCCCCCGCAATGCAGTCGCTCACGGAGACATTGATCCATCGAGGGAGATGGAGAAATGACGGCTGAAATTAGTCTTCCGTCATCATTGCCCGTAAGGTGGTTTATTTGTAAGGCCAGGTAGGATTAATTTAGGAGGCAGTGGTGTAAAGCATTTAGAAACATCAGTACTAGTAAATAAGTAAGATACAACACACACAAAAATCCAACAAAAATTTATACAAACAGGAAATATTTTTATGGTGAAAATAACACTTTAATGGCAATGTAGGGAACTGGAGATATTAATTGTTAAAAGCTAAAAATGTGTTTTCTAGTGCCTAAAAGATAAAAACACCAACTGGGGACACCTGATTGTGCTTTACCGTAACAAAGGCAAAGTTTCAGACCGACCGCAATGGAGCACGGGTCTGATACGATGAGTGGTAGGGCCCGGTCAAGTTTTTACCATCTGACTCAGTCACTTTTTCAGAGGTTTTTCTCTTGCCATCTAGGGAGGCTCCTCATCAGGCCGGGTTGCAGTTCAACGAGGGTAATTTGCTTCCACGTGATGCCTAGGTGATTTTTGGAGGTTTTGGTTCTCTTTGTTGACAGCAAAGAGCTCTCTCTTGACATCGGGTCAGTCAACTTATGGAGTTTTTTACCAAAAATTCTCCAAATGATTCCAAACTTCTGGATCTTTTTCCAGAAGGTCCTTTTGGGTTCCTGAAGTGTCCACAACACCAGCCAAGGTTCCAAAAGTGCTTAGTTGCTGCTTGGAGAGTTGTGACTACAATTCCCACACTGCACCTGGCCAAATGCTTAAAAGTCCACTGGACGCTGGTCCGACGGTCTCTTCGTGGTGGACGTCTTGAAGCTCTTTTGTACATGTTGCTTTCAGGCAGTCCACTCCTCAAACTTTAAAGCAAGGCAAAGGCCTCTTTTGTGAAACCCAGCGTATGCAACAGTTGCAGTCCTTATGAGTGCAGTCCTTCTTGGTCCAGACCAGAGATTCAGCAGGGCAGCGCTTCTTCTTCTTGTTTCCAGGCAGGGATCTGAGTTGCTGGTCAGCTCTCCCATGTTTGTCCAGGTTTCTGGATCAAAGGGGTGCAGTGTGCCACCCTCTGTGGTGACCACACCCCTGAAGGTTGGCATATTTTTGTCTCAGAAAGCACTGTTCACGAAAATCAAAAATGGAGAAAACCTTTCCCTGAGGTTCAGATCTGACCAAGCCAACCCACAGGTGTGGCTAACTTTCCCCTGATACTCCCCTTCCAGCCCCTCTCCTAATTCAATTACAGAGGCTCCCATCTGGCTTGGGGTGCAGGAAGTGGGGGTGGGCCTGGCTCATGTCTTAAGTGTCTTTCCCTCTTTGAAGACCAGTTTGGCTACTCAGCTCCCTTCCTGTCCTGGTGTCTGCTGCTTCAGATCTCCTCCTACCACATGTCTCCTTTGTCTCAGCACAGGCCACTTCACACCTGATTAGGGCAGCTTAGCTTAACTTAACCTGTCAAAGGCTGGTTGTGAGAAGTTGGCCTGGCATATGCTGGTCACTAGTTATAGTGGCCACCTTGCACCAGTCCAATTCGACTCTTATGGTAGATAGGTTTAAGACAACCTTTTAAAGAAAGCTATCCTAGTGGTAGCTGTGGAGAGCAGCCTTCAGGCTAAGTCTCAGAGGAATGTAAAGCAGCTTGTTTTACCTTATAATCTCTTGAATTACCAAATGAAAGGACACCACACAGGTATCTATATCAAATATATATGTATTTATTTCTAGACACACTCTACTAAATCTCTTTATGAGATTAGAAGTCAGGAACACATTCAAATATCAACGTTTCACAATAAGTTAAGCACAAATATGGCTGGTGACCTAGGGGCGTACCAGACCATATACTAAAAAAGAGGTTTAGGAAAGTCGACTTGCAAGGGGACAAGGCCTAGGGCCTGTAGAATCGCTGGGGCTTCACTAATCCACCGAAGGCAGGTAAGTAAAAGACCCACGGGAGACGCGTGCAGTGTGAGAACACAGCCACGGGTTCCCTATTGATTACAATGGAGCAAGTCGCGGTTGGATTTTTAAAGTTTTAGGGTACTTCGAGGAAGTCTACAAGCAAGCCACTTACAAGGTAAGTAATTCGAGGGTCAACACACACTAGGGCACCGGAGTGCACGAGTTACATCACCCAGGGAAGCCGGGTGCATAGGTGTGTTTTGGTGTCGGGTCGCATCGCTGTTTTCTATGGAAGCCAAAGAAGATTTGCTGCTTGCAAAGACTGAAGAAGTGTCCGGTGGAATCCGAGGCTAGATTCAAGATGAAGATGACCTGAAAGCAGAAGGGACAGTGTTCACAGTCACTTGCCAGTGATCCGGGGCCAGGAAGATGGATGCCCACGGAAGTCGGGTGATTTCAGGTGATCAAGAGTATTTTGACTCTTCCACCACGAGGACCAGGAGGTTTCAACGACAGCCAGTTGCTGGATTCGGGGTGCCCCACGAAGTCTGCAGCTTACTGAGGTATCGGCAACCGGATTGGAGCCAACAAGCCTTGACAACACCAAGTCTCGTGGAATTCAAGAAAAGTCAGCGGTGCAGACCAGCAAGGTCTGAGGGACTTACCCAGCAAGGGTAAGTTAGGGCATGCCTGGAGCAACCAGGGGAGCCCTTTGGTTTGATGAAGAAGTCTTCAGGGGACCCACAAGTCAGCTGGCAAGGGATCGCGAAGACGCCTCATGAGGATTCGCTTCACAGGAGCCCAAGGTCACTCGGGACGAGGTAGGCCTCTGATTTTCAAGGGAAATCCTGCTGGAGGCTTGGGCCATACGTGGTCCAAAGCACAAGTTCATAGAACATCGTGAAGGGGTTGCACTTGACAATATTGCACGGTTCCCAGGTATTGCATTTCCTCGTCACTCGTGGGGTCCACTTGCCTCAGCTCTGCTGGAGACTCACAATGGCCGTCGATAAGTCAGGAAATCCACTTCTGGGGCTGCAGAGACTTCGGACTCCGGTGGGAGCGGGAAAGTTTGTGACCGTTGATTCAAGTTTTTGGTGCCTGCCAAGCATGGGAGTCACTCCTTGACTCCAAGGGAGATTCTTCCGTCTTCCAAAGGTAGTGGAACATCAAAGGGCCAGGATTCTTCTCATAAAGCGTCGTCCAGGAATATCTAACTTGCAATGGCAAGGTGTACCTATTTTATAGCTCTATGATCCCTCCTCTAGGAGGCTCAGGGGGGTGGGTGGTTACACCCACTTCCCTTTGTCCAGTTTCGCGCCAGAGCAGGGGCTGGTAGCCTCTGAACTGGTTTGAGCTGGCATATGCACAGAGGAGCCTACTACTCCCCCAGTGCAGGACTTCAAAGCACTCTAAGAGTGCACCCACCCAGCTCCAATACACTAAATCCTGTCTGGAAGGTGGTGACACCTCCCTGTGACAGGATGCCTATTGTTGGGCCTCCTCCACTGCGAGTTTCAGTCAGCAGCAGGAGGGCAGCCCAGTGTCTGTGCTGGTGGCATCCATTTTGTGATGCCAGGGCTCTTTCAGATTTCTACCGTGTTTCCACAGTGGGTACATTTCGTCCCCTCTAGAAGGGTGGGATCATACTCCCACACCAGTTACTGGTGTGGGGGTATGATTCCAAGTTGTTTGACACCAAACACGACCTGTTTTGATGCAATCATTCCAAAGTTAGCATTTACCGGTAGGTTATAATGCACTTAAGAGTATATGGTTTAACCGCATCCACAAACAGCCACAGGGAATAGACCCTGCCAGCTGCAGAGGGGCCCTGCTCAGGCAGAGGCACCCCCTCACAGTGTAAACCAAGCACCCTGCCCTCAGGATTGATAGGGCCTGCTTTAGGGGTGACAGATAGGTTTATATGTGGGTGTATGGTGAGATATAGGAACCTATACCTCTGTGAGGAGTGCTAACACTATCTCACCCAGGCTGCAGTAGCAGGCCTGAGGTGTCAGATTTAGTCTGCTTCTCAGGGGTGGCATAATATATGCTTCAGCCCCTGGTAGGCCTGTAAAGTACCTATGCCCTTGGTACCTAAGGTACCATATACTAGGGGCTCATAAGGCACCACAGTAACCAATAACTAGTGCATCTAATATGCACTCCAAGTCGTTTAGAGAGAACAGAGAGACTGGGGCCCTGATTAGCAGGACCCAGCCAGACTATAGCCAGAAACCAGTGTTTACATCAGGAAAAAAGTGGGGGCAACATAAGTGCAGATCCTACTCTCCTACACTGGGCAATTGAAAGACGCTGCTACGGGCTGATTTTAGGTAGCATTAGGAAAACAACTTTCCTGCAATAGTTTTAAAAATCCTAACCTTGGCAAGTTGCCGGATATTGTTCAACTATTATTTGTATACCTTGAAGTATTACCCAGTAGTACCCTAGCTGGCAGGCAAGCGAACTGTGGGCCTAATACAAACAGGATTATGGGCCACCTGTAACTCAGTTTGATAATAAAAGGCAGTTATAATCAGGGTGAAGTGGTCTCCTCTAACATCCAGCCCATTTTACCACTTACCACTGTACCTGCTTCACCATCAACACCTGCACCCCTGTGTACAATTTATAAATCCTTCTTGAACCATTTGAGACAGCACATCGTTTATTGTTGTCAGCTGCACTGTAACACAACTCGTTGCCTTTAATGACTTGCCATTTAGAACAGAGCTTCACAACCAAGTCTGGAGACAGCACATCTACCTCTCAGAAGGCTACACATTTTCTTGGATTAGTAGCCTGAGAATAGATCAATTGGCATAGGCTTGGATTTTATGTGTACCTCAAGGGATAGCTTCTCTCCCAATAGTCTTCTGCTCCTGTAATGTAGCAGTAATCCAAGAAGGAATTCTCAAGTTGTCCCAATTCTTTTAGATCTTTATTGCCTGTGAACAGCCTGTCTGAAGCCCAGTGTAGTAAGTTGTGTATGTGTTAGGAGATAATACACCTGGACAACTGAGATTTTTATCAAATGGATACTCCTGCTGTCTGAGATCACAGCCTGTAAGATCTATGCATACTATTCAAAGTATAATGTTACCATTCAATCTCTGAGCATGGGAGACCTCTTTAAATTGAAGGCTAGCTGTACAGACCAAGCTTATAAAATACGGCTCTAAATTTGTTAGAAACCTAAACTTGTAGGCAATGTAATGTCAGAACTAGCTTTACTATTAAATATCTGAGCATGTAAACTATCTGTGACCTGAAAGATATCTCTGTTTACCTAAGACAGGTCTCTGCTTTAAGGTTCATGTACTGAGCCTGAACAATCTCTGTAACCTAAACATTAGTCTCTGATGACATACGTCTGAGGATGTAAGATCTTTGTAAACTGAGTGATCACACTGCCTTAGACTAAGCCTGAAGAAATGGTTTAAAATAAATGGAATGGCTTATATTACAGCAATTTGAACCTGTAGGATCTGTTTAACTTAATGGATAAGATCTCTGTAACCTAACAATAATGTTTGTTTTAAAGCTGTGTAATATATGTATGGTGGAACTTGATGGAATGGGGAGTGACCCTTGAGTTGGTGACAGCATTGTGAATTTTGGCAGCTTTATATTAGTCAAAATCAAGAGAAATCAAGTTCTTCTAATTGCTGTGGAGGTGCGCAAAGCTTGCTGTCAGAGGCATTTGCATTCAAAAATGTGTCATTGATGTTGAAGATTTTGTTTATTCAGTTGGTTGCATGAAGGAAATGTGAGGTGTAGAAAGTCTTTCCGGGAAGAAAACTAAGAGATACTTTTGCTGTTCAAAATAGTGCAAAATTGGTAAGTTAACATGCCTGAAGCCTGAAATTTTACTTTTGGTAACTGAGTAAACTAATCCTAGGTTACGTTTGTAAGAACTCAGGATTACTGCCTAAGCCTATTATATGTATACCCAAGGTCTGCACCCTTTTAAGCTATCAGCCCCTCACCAAGAATCCCTTTCCCCCCAGAATCCAGTCATTGCCATTTGGAATAAATGACTGAACATGTTTGGATATCATGTCTGCATAAACAACCAGTGTTCCTGTTGGATGACCTCAAGCTAGTAGTTTGAGGCCCCTACAGGACATGCCCTTAATGTGATTGAGCCTCTAGGATGTTTGGCCTTCATCTTTGGTCTTTCAAGGTTACACACAATGCCGACCAAATCCGCACAAAAAATTCCATCCACCTTGGCTCCTTTATATAAAATTTTCTGCTCTCTGAAATATGACCTAGCAGAATTATACCAAATTTGGCAAAAATGTAGAACGTTACTTAGAAAGATTGGGATGGGCATGAAGTGGTTAAAAAGTTAGGTATTTATGATAGAGACTTCTAGTTACAAATTCCTCACCTTTTGAATATTCCCCAGATGTCAGAGTGGATCTCGAAGCATTTCAGAAGTAACTCTGCTCTCTGGTAGGGGGTGCCAAGGGGCTCCACACTGACACCATTCTGCTCTGGAAATAACATGAAGGACCTATATTGGCACCACTACTGCATGCTGATGTCAGTTCATTTCCCAGTTTTTGGAATGGAGAAAAGAGTTGCCTTAAGCGCCAGCGTCTTTCAACTGTTGCGTGTGCAAAGTCTGGGCGCACAAAAAATGAGACCCCCGTTGCAGAACTTCGGAGCGTTTGTGTGGGCTTTGTCGAAAATCAGTTGTCACAGCAAAGAATTACCGATGAAGACCAACATTGCTCTTGGTTTCCCTCCGTCTTCCTGTGTTTGTTTCCTCCTGAATAAAGGAAAGCGATGGGCTCTCTGTATTTCCAGGTCCCAATCCCAATTTGTTTGGTCAGGAAATTAGTCCTTTAAGAGCTTCACCATATAGTTTCTGCGGTTGTTTCCTTCCAGGCCTTCCGGTATCCCTAAAAAGCACAGGTTGTTTCTCCTCTAGTGGTTTTTGAAATCTTCCAGCTTGTTCATGGCATCCCTCTGTGCTACGCATTGTTCCATGCCTTGTGTCTTTATTGTCTCTATATCTGCTTCCAGAGCCTCTGTCCACGTCTCAACAGAGGTCAAGCAATCTGCAATTTCCCCGCAGGTTTCATTTAGTTTATGAATTCCTTTTTGGACCTTTTTTGAGGCAATCCTAGCTCTGCGTCCTTCGTTTCTATTTTCTTCCTGCATTTCTTTAATTGAAGTTAGGATGGTCAGCAAAGAAGGTTCTTCCGTTCCAGCCGGCTCATCTCCTTTCTCAGTTTGGGGCCATATCTTTGTGTTGGAGTAATCCCATCTAAGCTGTGTCTTCATGTTTTTTTTAAGGCTCCCTTTCCTGCTTTTCTTTTTTTTCCTCGTTTTTTTCCTTTGTGTTGATTTAGTTGAAGAGCTAGAGCTGTCTTCTGTGATTGATTATCTGCTTAATAACTCGTCCTTTTGCACTGATGCCCCTGACTCCTCAGTCAATGAGTAGAATTTTTTCCCACCTTTACCTTCTGGTGAGAAAGTGCCGGCTTGTGTACGTAGGTTTCTTGATGCTCCTGCGCTGAGAGGTGTTGCCCGGGTTTCCACCCTCACAACTTCCTCCCCGTGGCAAACCTCCTTAGCAAAGGCAACATCTAGCTCTGATGTTGCCTGGGTTAACTCTTTTTTATTTGCCAGTTCGAACATTTATTTATTGCGGGGAGTGAGATCCCTGCTTGACTGTCAGCAAAGCCTAACAAAGTATTCCCAGTCTCATCCCCCCCTACAACCTCCTTCTCCTGCTGGGTGTCAACTATTATTGTCTTATCCCCCACTACATCTAGAGATTCAGTTTTTTCCAGTGTGGTCCCAGTCATTGACAGGCTTGCAAACATTGAGGCAACTGTTGGCTGAGCGCTTCCCCCTCTGCACATCCTCCTGGTCTGGCCACAGTCTGCTTCTTTATGCAAACACCGCGCTTTACCTTACCGGTTCTGCCGCGCGATTTCACCTCCACAGATGCCGTAGATGCCACAGATACACCATTGATGTCCTGGAGCTGGCCGCCTCCTACATGCGCTCCGTTACCGGGGGCGAACAATGCTCGCCCCCTCGCCATTCTGCCCCTCATGGCCATCCAACAGGTTGGGGTTTTCGTTGCCTGCCGCCAGGAATTAAATCTGTGACAGTAAAGCAGCTTCGCGAGTGCAGCCGCAGTCAACCGAACCACGATCTCCACCGTCTCCCGCCACTAGCTATGTGCTGCGATGCTCGCCAGCTCTCCCCCGCAATGCAGTCGCTCACGGAGACATTGATCCATCGAGGGAGATGGAGAAATGACGGCTGCAATTAGTCTTCCGTCATCATTGCCCGTAAGTTGGTTTATTTGTAAGGCCAGGTAGGATTAATTTAGGAGGCAGTGGTGTAAAGCATTTAGAAACATCAGTACTAGTAAAAAAGTAAGATACAACACACACAAAAATCCAACAAAATTTATACAAACAGGAAATATTTTTATGGTGAAAATAACACTTTAACCCCTTCGCTGCTGCGGACATTCCGCTGCAGCGCTGGGGGGGCAGGGGGGCAGCGCGGTGGGCCTGTGCTCATGACGGAGCCGCTCCGTCATGAGCCACAGTTGAGCTGTGCTCATGACGGAACGGTTCCGTCATGACTCCGCCCATTTGCGTTGTCCCCCCGCACAGGCGGGGAAACAGCGCCGCGTAGGCGAAGCGGCCGCCAACGGGAGTGTCATGACGGAACCGTTCCGTCATGAGCACACGGCAACCGTGGCTCATGACGGAACGGTTCCGTCATGATCGGGGAAGGGGTTAATGGCAATGTCGGGAACTGGAGATATTAATTGTTAAAAGCTAAAAATGTGTTTTCTAGTGCCTAAAAGATAAAAACACAAACTGGGGACACCTGATTGTGCTTTACCGTAACAAAGGCAAAGTTTCAGACCGACCGCAATGGAGCACGGGTCTGATACGATGAGTGGTAGGGCCCGGTCAAGTTTTTACCATCTGACTCAGTCACTTTTTCAGAGGTTTTTCTCTTGCCATCTAGCGAGGCTCCTCATCAGGCCGGGTTGCAGTTCAACGAGGGTAACTTGCTTCCACGTGATGCCTAGGTGATTTTTGGAGGTTTTGGTTCTCTTTGTTGACAGCAAAGAGCTCTCTCTTGACATCGGGTCAGTCAACTTATGGAGTTTTTTACCAAAAATTCTCCAAATGATTCCAAACTTCTGGATCTTTTTCCAGAAGGTCCTTTTGGGTTCCTGAAGTGTCCACAACACCAGCCAAGGTTCCAAAAGTGCTTAGTTGCTGCTTGGAGAGTTGTGACTACAATTCCCACAATGCACCTGGCCAAATCCTTAAAAGTCCACTGGACGCTGGTCCGACGGTCTCTTCGTGGTGGACGTCTTGAAGCTCTTTTGTACATGTTGCTTTCAGGCAGTCCACTCCTCAAACTTTAAAGCAAGGCAAAGGCCTCTTTTGTGAAACCCAGCGTATGCAACAGTTGCAGTCCTTATGAGTGCAGTCCTTCTTGGTCCAGACCAGGGATTCAGCAGGGCAGCGCTTCTTCTTCTTGTTTCCAGGCAGGGATCTGAGTTGCTGGTCAGCTCTTCCATGTTTGTCCAGGTTTCTGGGCAAGAAAGAAGGGAGGTACACCTGATCAAAGGGGTGCAGTGTGCCACCCTCTGTGGTGACCACACCCCTGAAGGTTGGCATATTTTTGTCTCAGAAAGCACTGTTCACGAAAATCAAAAATGGAGAAAACCTTTCCTGGAAGTTCAGATCTGACCAAGCCAACCCACAGGTGTGGCTAACTTTCCCCTGACACTCCCCTTCCAGCCCCTCTCCTAATTCAATTACAGAGGCTCCCATCTCGCTTGGGGTGCAGGAAGTGGGGGTGGGCCTGGCTCATGTCTTAAGTGTCTTTCCCTCTTTGAAGACCAGTTTGGCTACTCAGCTCCCTTCCTGTCCTGGTGTCTGCTGCTTCAGATCTCCTCCTACCACATGTCTCCTTTGTCTCAGCACAGGCCACTTCACACCTGATTAGGGCAGCTTAGCTTAACCTGTCAAAGGCTGGTTGTGAGAAGTTGGCCTGGCATATGCTGGTCACTAGTTATAGTGGCCACCTTGCACCAGTCCAATTCGACTCTTATGGTAGATAGGTTTAAGACAACCTTTTAAAGAAAGCTATTCTAGTGGTAGCTGTGGAGAGCAGCCTCAGGGAATGTAAAGCAGCTTGTTTTACCTTATAATCTCTTGAATTACCAAATGAAAGGACACCACACAGGTATATATATCAAATATATATGTATTTATTTCTAGACACACTCTACTAAATCTCTTTATGAGATTAGAAGTCAGGAACACATTCAAATATCAACGTTTCACAATAAGTTAAGCACAAATATGGCTGGTGACCTAGGGGCGTACCAGACCATATACTAAACAAGAGGATTAGGAAAGTCGACTTGCAAGGGGACAAGGCCTAGGGCCTGTAGAATCGCTGGGGCTTCACTAATCCACCCAAGGCAGGTAAGTAAAAGACCCACGGGAGACGCGTGCAGTGTGAGAACACAGCCACGGGTTCCCTATTGATTACAATGGAGCAAGTCGCGGTTGGATTTTTAAAGTTTTAGGGTACTTCGAGGAAGTCTACAAGCAAGCCACTTACAAGGTAAGTAATTTGAGGGTCAACACACACTAGGGCACCGGAGTGCACGAGTTACATCACCCAGGGAAGCCGGGTGCATAGGTGTCTTTTGGTGTCGGGTCGCATCGCTGTTTTCTATGGAAGCCAAAGAAGATTTGCTGCTTGCAAAGACTGAAGAAGTGTCCGGTGGAATCCAAGGCTGGATTCAAGATGAAGATGACCTGAAAGCAGAAGGGACAGTGTTCACAGTCACTTGCCAGTGACCCGGGGCCAGGAAGATGGATGCCCACGGAAGTCGGGTGATTTCAGGTGATCAAGGGTATTTTGACTCTTCCACCACGAGGACCAGGAGGTGTCGACGACAACCAGGAGCTGGATTCGGAGTGCCCCACGAAGTCTGCAGCTTACTGAGGTATCGACAACCGGATTGGAGCCAACAAGCCTTGACAACAGCAAGTCTCGTGGAATTCAAGAAAAGTCAGTGGTGCAGACCAGCAAGGTCTGAGGGACTTACCCAGCAAGGGTAAGTTAGGGCATGCCTGGAGCAACCAGGGGAGCCCTTTGGTTTGATGAAGAAGTCTTCAGGGGACCCACAAGTCAGCTGGCAAGGGATCGCAAAGACGCCTCATGAGGATTCGCTTCACAGGAGCCCAAGGTCACTCGGGACGAGGTAGGCCTCTGATTTTCAAGGGAAATCCTGCTGGAGGCTTGGGCCATACGTGGTCCAAAGCACAAGTTCATAGAGCATCGTGAAGGGGTTGCACTTGACAATAGTGCACGGTTCCCAGGTATTGCATTTCCTCGTCACTCGTGGGGTCCACTTGCCTCAGCTCTGCTGGAGACTCACAATGGCCATCGATAAGTCAGGAAATCCACTTCTGGGGCTGCAGAGACTTCGGACTCCGGTGGGAGCGGGAAAGTTTGTGACCATTGATTCAAGATTTTGGTGCCTGCCAAGCAGGGGAGTCACTCCTTGACTCCAAGGGAGATTCTTCCATCTTCCAAAGGTAGTGGAACATCAAAGGGCCAGGATTCTTTTTATAAAGCGTCGTCCAGGAATATCTAACTTGCAATGGAATGGTGTACCTATTTTATAGCTCTATGACCACTCCTCTAGGAGGGTCAGGGGGGTGGGTGGCTACACCCACTTCCCTTTGTCCAGTTTCGCGCCAGAGCAGGGGCTGGTAGCCTCTGAACTGGTTTGAGCTGGCATATGCACAGAGGAGCCTACTGCTCCCCCAGTGCAGGACTTCAAAGCACTCTAATAGTGCACCCACCCAGCTCCAATACACTAAATCCTGTCTGGAAGGTGGTGACACCTCCCTGTGACAGGATGCCTATTGTTGGGCCTCCTCCACTGCGAGTTTCAGTCAGCAGCAGGAGGGCAGCCCAGTGTCTGTGCTGGTGGCATCCATTTTGTGATGCCAGGGCTCTTTCAGATTTCTACCGTGTTTCCACAGTGGGTACATTTCGTCCCCTCTAGAAGGGTGGGATCATACTCCCACACCAGTTACTGGTGTGGGGGTATGATTCCAAGTTGTTTGACACCAAACACGACATGTTTTGATGCAATCATTCCAAAGTTAGCATTTACCAGTAGGTTATAATGCACTTAAGTGTATATGGTTTAACCGCATCCACAAACAGCCACAGGGAATAGACCCTGCCAGCTGCAGAGGGGCCCTGCTCAGGCAGAGGCACCCCCTCACAGTGTAAACCAAGCACCCTGCCCTCAGGATTGATAGGGCCTGCTTTAGGGGTGACTGATAGGTTTATATGTGGGTGTATGGTGAGATATAGGAACCTATACCTCTGTGAGGAGTGCTAACACTATCTCACCCAGGCTGCAGTAGCAGGCCTGAGGTGTCAGATATAGTCTGCTTCTCAGGGGTGGCATAATACATGCTTCAGCCCCTGGTAGGCCTGTAAAGTACCTATGCCCTTGGTACCTAAGGTACCATATACTAGGGGCTCATAAGGCACCACAGTAACCAATTACTAGTGCATCTAATATGCACTCCAAGTCGTTTAGAGAGAACAGAGAGACTGGGGCCCTGATTAGCAGGACCCAGCCAGGCTATAGCCAGAAACCAGTGTTTACATCAGGAAAAAAGTGGGGGCAACATAAGTGCAGATCCTACTCTCCTACACTGGGCAATTGAAAGACGCTGCTACGGGCTGATTTTAGGTAACATTAGGAAAACACCTTTCCTGCAATAGTTTTAAAAATCCTAACCTTGGCAAGTTGCCGGATATTGTTCAACTATTATTTTTATACCTTGAAGTATTACCCAGTAGTACCCTAGCTGGCAGGCAAGCGAACTGTGGGCCTAATACAAACAGGATTATGGGCCACCTGTAACTCAGTTTGATAATAAAAGGCAGTTATAATCAGGGTGAAGTGGTCTCCTCTAACATCCAGCCCATTTTACCACTTACCACTGTACCTGCTTCACCATCGACACCTGCACCCCTGTGTACAATTTATAAATCCTTCTTGAACCATTTGAAACAGCACATCGTTTATTGTTGTCAGCTGCACTGTAACACAACTCGTTGCCTTTAATGACTTGCCATTTAGAACAGAGCTTCACAACCAAGTCTGGAGACAGCACATCTACCTCTCAGAAGGCTACACATTTTCTTGGATTAGTAGCCTGAGAATAGATCAATTGGCATAGGCTTGGATTTTATGTGTACCTCAAGGGATAGCTTTTCTCCCAATAGTCTTCTGCTCCTGTAATGTAGCAGTAATCCAAGAAGGAATTCTCAAGTTGTCCCAATTCTTTTAGATCTTTATTGCCTGTGAACAGCCTGTCTGAAGCCCAGTGTAGTAAGTTGTGTATGTGTTAGGAGATAATACACCTGGACAACTGAGATCTTTTATCAAATGGATACTCCTGCTGTCTGAGATCACAACCTGTAAGATCTATGCATACTATTCAAAGTATAATGTTACCGTTCAATCTCTGAGCATGGGAGACCTCTTTAAATTGAAGGCTAGCTGTACATACCAAGCTTATAAAATACGGCTCTAAATTTGTTAGAAACCTAAACTTGTAGGCAATGTAATGTCAGAACTAGCTTTACTATTAAATATCTGAGCATGTAAACTATCTGTGACCTGAAAGATATCTCTGTTTACCTAAGACAGGTCTCTGCTTTAAGGTTCATGTACTGAGCCTGAACAATCTCTGTAACCTAAACATTAGTCTCTGATGACATACGTCTGAGGATGTAAGATCTTTGTAAACTGAGTGATCACACTGCCTTAGACTATGCCTGAAGAAATAGTTTAAAATAAATGGAATGGCTTATATTACAGCAATTTGAACCTGTAGGATCTGTTTAACTTAATGGATAAGATCTCTGTAACCTAACAATAATGTTTGTTTTAAAGCTGTGTAATATATGTATGGTGGAACTTGATGGAATGGGGAGTGACCCTTGAGTTGGTGACAGCATTGTGAATTTTGGCAGCTTTATATTAGTCAAAATCAAGAGAAATCAAGTTCTTCTCATTGCTGTGGAGGTGCGCAAAGCTTGCTGTCAGAGGCATTTGCATTCAAAAATGTGTCATTGATGTTAAAGATTTTGTTTATTCAGTTGGTTGCATGAAGGAAATGTGAGGTGTAGAAAGTCTTTCCGGGAAGAAAACTAAGAGATACTTTTGCTGTTCAAAATAGTGCAAAATTGGTAAGTTAACATGCCTGAAGCCTGAAATTTTACTTTTGGTACCTGAGTAAACTAATCCTAGGTTACGTTTGTAAGAACTCAGGATTACTGCCTAAGCCTATTATATGTATACCCAAGGTCTGCACCCTTTTAAGCTATCAGCCCCTCACCAAGAATCCCTTTCCCCCCAGAATCCAGTCATTGCCATTTGGAATAAATGACTGAACATGTTTGGATATCATGTCTGCATAAACAACCAGTGTTCCTGTTGGATGACCTCAAGCTAGTAGTTTGAGGCCCCTACAGGACATGCCCTTAATGTGATTGAGCCTCTAGGATGTTTGGCCTTCATCTTTGGTCTTTCAAGGTTACACACAATGCCGACCAAATCCTCAATCCAATCTTTTCCTCACATCGGGCCATATGTACGTAGCCTAATACCGGTCGGTAACGGCCGATTTTCGGTAATTATACCGTTACCGACCGGTATTTAGGCTTTTGACATGTAGGGGGCTCATTTCTGTATTCGGTAATCTACCGAATCGGTAAAATTACCGAATCGGTAATTTTACCGATTCGGTAAATACCGAATACAGAAATGAGATGTAGGGGGAGTGTGTGGTGGGTGTGGGGAGTCGTTATTTACCACCAACTGAAAGTTGGTGGTAAATGACGAATGACTCAGTTAATGCATTTTTTAGCCCTTAGATGTGTGCAATGTGGCAGACACACATGCCCTCAGGGCATGTATATGTGCACACATGCAGAAATCAGGGGTGCAACAGGGTGTCAATGTGACACCCTGCCACCCTTGATTAAGCTCCCCCCATTACCGATTCGGTATTTACCGATTCGGTAATGGTAACTGGCTTCCCATTGATTCCTATGGGCCTCCTGGCCCATAGGAATCAATGAGATACAGGTTGACATTACCGAATCGGTAAATACCGACTCTAAAATACCGACACTTACCGATTCGGTATTTTTTTACCTACATTACATTTACCGATTCATAAATACCGAATCGGTAACATTCGGTATTTATGAAGTGGTAAATGTAATTTACCTACATAAGGCCCATCATGAGGTGTTTGTGGAAGAATCAGAATGTCATCTGGTCTAACTATAAACGTATACCTTTTACTATTAACTTATTCAGGGTCAAATGTACGGCCTATATAATATAATTCCATATTACCTACTCATGGAAAAACTCAGAAGCACCAGCATTATATAATAAATGCCAATTGGCAAAACCAGTACGTCTCACCTATGGGTGAGCTATTGGCTTTAGTAATCAGGTGGGGGTGAGTAACAAAGGGCGCGGATGGTGGTGGATAACTTGATGGTTTAAAAAGTGGGATGAAGTGGCCAGCTTTTTTACTTCTGTCAGTGGGAGTAGGAGAATAAAGACAGATGGAATAGAGGGTGATAGAAGAAGAAGAAACTGGGATGAGAGAGCGAGAGAGAAGAAACAGGTTTGGGATTGAAAAGAAAAAGGATGGGGCGGGTGGGGACCGGTAGAGAAAAAATCGCTATGATGCGGCTAGCATTGATGGCGTCATATCATTTAAAAAAAATGAAATAGTACCTGAATCAATTCTTGAGCAGTAGATGGCCAGTGGAGGGACATTAATTAAAGCTAAATAATCTGTGGTTGGTCCATGCACCGCTGAAAGAAAAGGGAGTGACACATGGCAAGTACTGGTCAATTAGAAAGCAGCAAAGAAGAGTGACAATGCTGCAAATGAACGGTGAGCAATGGGTGGGTTCCAAGCCAATAATAGATCACAAGAGTGTTGTAAGTGAGAGCGCATTTGCTAGTGCATGCTCACACAGACAAGATCTAAAAACCATTCCACCAGACCATAATAACACGTCCACATACTGTCAAAAACCACAAACCACACAGTAACCTGTCAGACCAGCGAATCTGGCACTGCCCTAAAGGCCAGTCCAAATTTGCATGCTGCCCTCTCCATTAAACACCAGTAAGTAAAGTGATTGTCAGCAAGTCCTGATTTTAATTGCCCACTGTGTAGCTGTAGGAAAACAAGGAAATTATCTTTACAAATTAACGTCCAATTTACAAATACACCCATGATGATCAGTAACTTGATGAAATTAAGTAGTTTAAAGTTAAACGCAGAGGCACCAACTTTTAACCAAAAAAACCCCATTAAACACAACCTTGAGTGTGCATGTTTAAAGTGCGGCAGTTGTTATGTTAAAGTGAGAGCAAGGTGACTGTATGCAAAACAAGTGCAAAACAAACGAGGCGCAGGCCCAGCTGTCCCCATGCTGCTGCATCGTTCTTGCGCCTGTCTTTTCCTTGCTGTTCCCTCGTTTTCACTACTTTCTTGAGTGACTTCTCCTTGCTTTTCTTTCGTTTTTCCTGCTTTCTCTTAGATTTTCCCCTCGTTTGTTGAGTGCCCTCTCCTTGATTTTTCCTCGTTTTCACTGCTTTCTCCTTCCTTTTTCTCCCTTGTTTTGAGTGCCTTCTCCATGCTTTTCACTCGTTTTTACAGCTTTCGCCTTGATTTTCCTTCTTGCTTTTCCCTCATTTTACACTGCTTTTTCCCTGCTTCCCCCTATTTTTTTCACTGCTTTCTCCTTGCTGCCACCTCGTTTGAGTGCCTTCTCCTTGCTTTTCCCCCATTTCCACTACTTTTTCCTTGCTTTTTACCCTTTTTTTGTGTGCCTTCTCCTGGCTTTTCCTTAATTTTCACTGATTTCTCATTGCTTTTACTCCAGTTTTTTTGTGTGCCTTCATCTTGCTTTTCCCTCTTTTTCACTGCTGTCTCCTGCTCTTTACCCCTATTTATTGTGTGCCTTCTCTTTGCTTTTCTCCTGTTTTTTGAGCAGCCTCTTCAAGCAACTCCAGACCACCGCCTCACTTCCGTAATACCGAAGGGCCCTCAATAACTTACTGTTCGAATGAGGTTCAGTGACTAAATATCGAGGGACATAGTATAGAATGGCCAAAATATCGACGCCAAAATATAGAAGGACAGAATATCGACTCCCTATCTACAAACAGGTAAGTACTAAAATATCGATTCCAAAATATAGAGGTGCCGATTCCGATCCTGTAAAACCCGGGTACGAATGGTCGTACGGAGCGTATTCTCCGTCCGACTGGCACCCGGGAAAACCACCATACAAACCCGCAAGTACGATTCGTACAGAAATACCATTTCCGTACGAGTCGTACAAAACACCGACCTGCAAAAAAATACCCACAATTCCGATCCGGAACATCGCGTACGTGACGTCCGGACGGAGTCAGGCAGCGTTTTACGGACCAGCAAGTACGATCCGTGCCCACGTCACTCCGCAGCGCTCCTTTTTTACGGCAGCCAAAAACTCACAGGAAATTGAGGACGACGCGAAGAAGGAGCACCGGTACGCGACGGACAGCCATGGACCCCATCCTACGTGTCATCCCGGCCCTCCTAGCCTACGATCTGGTGCACAGAAACCGACGCAGACGCCGCAGAAGGTCAGAACAACACCCAGGGGCAAAGGGGGGGCCAGGGGCAGCAAACATAACCCCCACCCAAGTAAAAATGTTAATATGTCCTGTACATACCTGACCTCCAGGGTCTGTTCACTTCGGGGGGGGCGTGTCCACCAACCCCTACGTACCGTCACAACGGAAGTGGACGTGGACATGGACCCGTCACCACGACAATGGTGGTACGGACCGTAACCACGCCCCCAGAGCGTGGGTACGGCCCGTACCACCATTGGAGTGGTGATGTAGGGGTTCACGCCGTACACACGCCCTCAGAGCGTGGGTACGGCCCGTACCACCATTGGAGTGTTGATGTAGGGGTATGCATCGTACCCATGCCCCCAGAGTGTGGGTACGGCCCGTACCACCATTGGAGTGGTGACGTAGGGGTACGCGCAACGGAAGTGGACGTGTACGCGTACCCGTCACCACGATAATAGTGGTACGGGCCGTACCCATACTCTGGGGGTGTGGGTACGGCGCATACCCCTACATCAACACTCCAATGGTGGTACGGGCCGTACCCACGCTCTGGGGGCATGGGTACGGCGCCTACCCCTACATCCCCACTCCAATGGTGGTATGGGCCGTACCCACGCTCTGAGGGCGTGGGTACGGCGCGTACCCCTACATCAACACTCCAATGGTGGTACGGGCCGTACCCATGCTCTGAGGGCGTGGGTACGGCGCATACCCCTACATCATCACTCCAATGGTGGTACGGGCCGTACCCACGCTCTGGGGGTGTGGATACGGTCCGTTCCACCATTGGAGTGGCGATGCAGGGGTACGCGCCGTACCCACGCACCAGGAGCGGGGATGTAGGGGTATGCGTGGTACAGACCGTACACACGCCCCCAGAGCGTGGGTACGGCTCGTACACACCATGAATGTGGGGGTATGGTCCATCCCACCCGTACCCCTACGGCACTAGTACAGAATGGATACAAGGCGTACACATGCCACGAATGTTGGCTTAGGGCCTGGTGCAGCATATAAGCAGTATATTGGTGTGTGTGTGTATGCACAGGACAGCAGTGTACTGCACCAAGGGGGCGGGTGGGTGGCTGGGTGGCTGCAGAGGACTCCCAGCAGTGGACAGAGACATGTGAGGGGTGGGTGCCAATCACTCCCAGCAGTGGACAGAGACATGTGAGGGGTAGGTGCCTATCACTCCCAGCAGTGCCCAGACATATGAGGGGTGGGTGCAGAGGAACACCCAGCAGTGGACAGAGACATGGGGGTGGGTGCCTAGGACTCCCAGCAGTGGACAGAGACATGTGAGGGGTGGGTGCCTATCACTCCCAACAGTGCCCAGACATATGAGGGGTGGGTGCAGAGGAACACCCAGTAGTGGACAGAGACATGTGAGGGGTGGGTGCCTATCACTCCCAGCAGTGCCCAGACATATGAGGGGTGGGTGCAGAGGAACACCCAGTAGTGGACAGAGAAATGTGAGGGGTGGGTGCCAATCACTCCCAGCAGTGGACAGAGACTTGGGGGTGGGTGCCCAGGAATCCCAGCACTGGACAGAGACATGTGAGGGGTGGGTGCCTATCACTCCCAGCAGTTCCCAGACAGATGAGGGGTGGGTGCAGAGGAACACCAGTAGTGGACAGAGACATGGGGGTGGGTGCAGAGGATTCCCAGCATAGTCCTGACATATGAGTGGTGGGTGCATCATCCTCAGGCATGGCAACATACTCTATACACAAGTACAGTGACTACCAAGGATGGCACAGACGATGCAGCCGGAGACATTGCTGAGCAGGCATGGGCCTAGTTGAAGTGATCCGTCTGCCACCAAGGAAATGTAGACACAGGTCAGCACAACAATTTTGCAACTCCCTGCAGGGAAGATGTCAGGTGCCACAGAGGAAGGAACACTCCTTGGGACAATGTCTCCAATCACAAAGAGCATACATGAGCAAAGAATCTTTGCAGAGACCTTGTGATGGCACGCAGATACCAGGGTCCACCCCATGAGCACCATACTACAACATTTCCCAGACACCTAACACATGATCACCACCTCAACTCATGGAGCATCAGCACCAACATCAATACCTGAAAAGCAATTGTGTGCAAAGGGAAAACAAAATGCTTTATTCAGTAGTAAAATAAAATGTATGAAAGGACACTATGTACAAAGGCCATAGGCCATAGGCCAGTCCAGATGCAATGTCCTGGGGGGGGGACACATGTCCATGCATCTCCCCTAGCTTGCCTGCACATTCGAAACCTCTGGTTCATCGACTGGGGTGGGGGCATCATGTGGGGAAGGACCAGGCACCGCAGGGACAGGAGGGGGAAGGGTAGGTGTTGTGGGTGCAGGGACGGACGACTCCACCACAGGGGGTGGGGCAGCGGAAAAGGTGGAGGTTAGTATGGTGCTGCACACGTCCGCAAGGTCTGCCAGCGTCTCCCCTGCACCCGAATGAACCACAGGCCCCAAGGATGGGGGGCGGAGGGATGGGTTGCAGCGCTACTGGGGGAGGTGGTAAACAGGGGGGGACTCAACTCCCCTACCCGTGGAGTGCCTTGCCCGTTTGCACGATGGTGAAGCTGTGGGGCTGAGGCCCAGCACAGCTAAGTAGGCCTCCTTCTCAGACTGTGGGGCAGGGGAGCCGAGGGGAGTGACATTGGAGGGACTGGGGAGTGAGGCATGCAGACTCCGACTGTGGCTGTGTGTCTGCCTGTGTGCCCTAGACCCAGTGGGTGTGCCTTCTACCCCCTGAGTGTGCGTGACTGGAGGTGTGCGCTTGCCCTTCCCTGTTGGTGTGCTGGCTGTGTCTGGTGTGGTGCGTGCCTGGGAATGTGTGTGTGTGTGCTTGGGACAGGCATGGGAACGGGAAGTGTGGATGGTGCAGGGGTAGGTGGGGGGACCAAGCGCTGCAGGAGACCCACTGCTGCCGTCAGTGACGAGTCCATGAACCTCAGCAACATCCGTTGGTCAGACATCGCTGATGACATGCCCTCCATGTACAACACCATCTGGGTCAGCAGTGTGGTGTGGCCATGGAGGACAGTCAGGATCGATGTCTGCCCAACCTGCAACTGCCGCTGAATGTCCACAGACTCGGAAGTGAGGGCAGCAGGGGAGACAGGGGCAGGGGGTGCGGTGCCTGGCACAAAGGAGACACGTTGTTGCCCTACACGGACAGAAGGGACCCGAGCAACTGGGAGGGCGGTGATGGAAATGGAGGGGGCGGTGACAGTTGTAGTGCTGCTGCCAGCTGTTGGAGCAGCCTCCGCCCCCTCAGGGAGTTCAGCCTCGGACCCGTCTGCATCGTAGTCTGTGTTGGTACTACCCAGGTCCCCCGCCGCATGCCCCTCGCCCTCCGTGCCACTTAATGCTGCCGACTCGCCAGGAGTGGTGGCACTGGTGCTGGATCCCTCCTCCACGTCCGTGCAGGTGTCTCCCTCGGTGTCCCCCGATGATGCTGTGGGCAAGGTGAAGAGACAGGAAATAATCAGTCACCTGTGTACATCTGACACATGAGTCCAAACATAATAGGTCACAGTGCATATCATGAAATGCATCATGAGTAACATCTAGATGACTCCGCACATATGTAAGCCCTGCCCTCCCCAGTTGGTTCACCCACCATGCCACCTTAAATAATGAAAATCAGGACACAACAGCAAATAACTGGAGATCTAATTATACAGAGAAGCTAGTGTCTGTGAACAGTGGAGCACAGCCAGACTATGAAGGCATGCCACCCCTTGCTCACTGTGAACGAAACAGTATTGGTACACCCAATGCCAAATTACATACGCCAATGCTGAAGGTGTACCCACACTCATAGACCTGTGAGTACTTTAGAAAATCCAAAGAAATACTTTCTGATTCATTGGGAATCACAAAACTTCACACAATTGACAAGTTTGGAATGTGTGAATGTTCCACTTGTGGAACTGAACACACATGTGCATGAATATCACAAGTCACACAAGGAGGTGCACACAAAACTACATTTATACAGTCATTGTATGAGCTGCCAGCCTAATGCCAAGAAGCCATTGTTAAGAAGAAATGTGGTATCAGGAAGTACATATACATGGCACCACGGTGGTCCGGATGACTGGACACCGGTAAGTTGGCATCAGCAACAACCAAGGACTAAACTTAATGCAAACACACTGTGGGAACATGGACATGTATAATTCCAGAACAAATTTTGGACAGAACTGTGCCTTTGTGTGAAATGTGCCAGCGTGTTCCCCCAAAGTGTAATGGTGGTTTCTTGTGCACTTCCTTGGGAGACATCTGTCATGCAGGCACATTATTACCCTTCACAATAATCAAAGTGAAGCATCTAAACTATTGGGACATGTTGACAAGTGTAGTGAGTGCCAAGGTACAAGACTTCTTGAATGACAACTTAAAACATGCCACCTGTCACATGGCCATCTGTACCATGATGACACAGTTGGCAACACATCTGACCCACTACCTGTCATGTTGATTGGCACACATGTCCAGACACAGGACAATGCATTAGCCAATGGCCCTGAAATAGTGTTGGAATAAGGAGCACCTGCACTGAGGAGACACCCTGATAGGAACGACGAATGTCCACACAGATGTCAGCACACACAGACCAAACCACATAGCATCGGGAGCACACACCGGTGCCAAGAATGGATGAGCTCGAAACATGTATTGTAACTTTTGACACATGCTGCAAAGCACAAACATGACACCCTGCACAATATGTGTGGGTCACTGCACGTTGAGTGTCAGTCCAGACAATTAGCACACACAGGTCAGACCTGGCAAGGAGACATAAGGTTTTGACATGTATGCCTTTCCTGCACAAACCCCCCATACATGAGACAATGTGATTGAGACAGAGCAAGTAGTTACACCTCTCAATCTGTGTTTACTAAAAGGGGAATAAAGAACTCCTAAATGTACTCAACATCACTTCGTGAGGCAGACCACACATATATCTGTGACAAACAACCATCAACTGATAGTTGTACATAGACACACAGGCACTGCCCAGTGTGAGTATGCACAAGCCTAATGGGGTCACCCTGTACAGTGGACACATGTAGCACACTTTACGTTAATACAAATTAGGCCAGGGAACAATGCCACAGAGGCCAAACTATGCTGAACACACAGAGACTGGCCACAGTGTGTGATGCCACACATGATTCCTAGGATCAAGTGTCTCATGGGACAGTAGTGGGCACACTGCTCCATGGTCCTGGAATGATCTGACTGTAACTGGAGCAACCGTCCCGGCCCTATGCATATATCCCACTCATGCACATCATGTCTGAGGCCACTACATTGGTCATGCATGCTGCAAGGGTGTGTATTTAAAACCTCACACTCCTATGTGGAGCCTCAGGACAGTGCCAACAATTATGGACCCCCAAATGAGTGGACAGGACAGGGCACAGGCAAGGTACCAACACATGTCACAGACCACCCCCACACATGATGCAGAAAGCATTGTGCACCGTGATGAACTTGCAGCCTAGATGACCATGTGCAATAGTGATTACGCACAGACCAGGGAACACATGTCAAGGAGGGGTAGGGAGGAAGAACAGCAGTGGTTGACTAGGGGGAACAGGAGATGCACTGCACATATAAACCCTGGCAGTGTATCCATGCGACTGAGCACTTCCGAAAGCTTGTGACACACAACAGACACACATGTACCTACCCCCTTGCTGCTGCTGCTTCTCCTGTAACCGCCTATCCATCTCAGGGAAGACCACCGCCAGGACACGCTTCATTTGGTGGGTCAGGCGCCGGCGCCCGCCGTGTTTTCGTGCTGGTGAGTCCCCCAGCAGGACCTGGGCGATCCTCCTGGTCCAGCACCGGATGTCCTGCCAGCGTTTCCTAACCTGGGCCAGGCGCCGACTGCGACCCTCCACGGAGATCACGGCCCTGACGGCCCGCTTCCATATCTTCCCCTTCTCGTAGGCGGTTACCTGTGAGGATGACAAAGTGAGAATAGATCACTACACCTGCACCATGTCACAGAGACACACATTAGAACATCTTTGATTTGTTGTACAGGGCATAGCATGCTGCAAACTAATAGCACCTTCGTCATAGGGAATTTCGCCTCTGTGTAAGCCCCAATGCACTACATGGCATTGAAAGTACACAGGTGGCATGAGGGGTGCAACACACTCCGTGATCATGACACACTGTACATCACAAGCAACACAAGGCTGATGGACAGCACCTCCAAGCAGTCACATGCCCCAGGCCACTGACCCAACCTCAGCAGAGTACACAGACACACACAGGCACAGATAAATCACCTGCCAGTGGCAACAGCGGATACAAACCTCACTCTGCACATGTGCCACTTGCCTGGGGGTGTCACAGGCGTGGGGCTAGCCCAGCTAGTCAGACACACAGCACGGCTTACTACTTACATCAGATGGGTTGGGCAGTTGCCTCCTCCATGCAGCTGTGGTGCAACACTCCACATAGACACTCACCCACATGACAAGGAACATTAACACACATCAATGTCCAAGGGGCGTGCACATCATTTGGTCACTCTCACCACAGCTCCACTAAACTCACACACATCTGTGGGTACAGTCACCTGTCACACCGGGGGGAACACTGAATCATCTCAGGACTATAGAACAAGAATGGCCAAGAGGATTAGCCATGCAGAATGTGCCATGCACCATGCAGTGAATGTCACAGTAAGCACAATGCAAGTGAGGAGTGCACACATGAACCACATCATGCTCTGCATGACAGACCTAAGCCATTACCCCCCCGCCCCCGGACCCACTCTAAACAACATTGCATGTCTGTCACACCTGGACACAATGCCAGAAGTGCCAGTCACAAAAAGAAGGGGCACAGTCAAAGGGAGCGGAGTCAGCACTCACCTGCTGCCCTGGTCTACCATACAGGCTGGGGAACTGTGGGAGGATGACGTCCAGCAATGCCTCATTCTCCTCCTGGGTGAAAGGCTGGGCCCTCTCCACAGTCCTTGACATGATGCCAGGGGAAGCCAAACAGCAGCAGTGGTGTCGATGAAAGGTTGTGCAAGCAAGTGCCCTCTCATGGGTTCTGGCTGACTTATATCTGCCTTGCTGGGCTATTTCCTTTACAGGAGTACCGAGTGATTGGTCAGACTCATTAGCATCCTACGTTTCCTCCAATCCCTTTGAACATACACCAGTGACAGCATTAGCATTTTTTCAAATTTGATGCATCATGTCAAGTCAACAACCACTTTGCAACAATGTATAAGCTGGCCAACTGCTTTTTCCAGGCCACATGATGGAAACATTTGATCTTGAAACTGGGTATCCATCACAACCAGCATGCATTTAGGCCCTAATACTTGTCCCTTATGTGTCCCCATTGTGATTTTCAAATACCCACACCGGTACGGTGCGTTTCACACGTACCCCTAGGGCACCACTACTCTAGTGATACGGGCCGTACACGCGTGTGTAGGGGTCCTATCCCTGTGGGAGTGTTGCCGTAGGCATACGCCATAGTGATATGGGCCGTACACGCGTGTGTAGGGGTCCTATCCCTATGGGAGTGTTGCCGTAGGCGTACGCCATAGTGATACGGCCTGTACACGCGTGTGTAGGGGTCGTATCCCTATGGGAGTGTTGCCATAGGCATACGCCATAGTGATACGGCCCCTACACGCATGTGTACGGGCCGTATCACTATGGCGTACGCCTACGGCAACACTACATGGATTGCTTGCTCACATTTGCCATGGTAATCACCAGCATCTGTACCTCAGACTGCAACACCCTCTGCATTATGCAAATGATCCCCAGATAGATCCACTCCAAGGAAAGACGGACCATCCCCCAGGTCCACGACAACATCCGTGTCAAATACTGCCCTGCCCTCTATGGAGCAGCCACATCCAAACTCCCGGGACACTTGTCCACATCCAGGCTGCATCTGCACACCTCAGCTGCAACATCCCGCGCCCCAGCCACAGCACCGTCCAGCAGAGATAGCTGCAATGGATCACTGTGTGCTGCAGGATGACCTTCAGACTCCCCACCCACACTCAGGAGGCAGGCCACAACCCCGACCCAAAACCAACCTTGTACCACTGTCATCCGAGACCCCGTAGTGCCATCTCCGTGCATCCAACCTTGACCTGGCCACCATTCTTCAGATCCACCGTACTCCAGCATGCAGGACATAGTTCTCCCACCTGGGAACACATACCTAGGACTCCCTCCCCGGGAACCTCCAAATGAGGCATGACCTCTACGCCTTAATGATACTCTTCCAAATAGGTATGTCGGCACAGTATTGCAAGCACCCCCTCAGCATTGACTGATAAATTGTGACAACATTTTTTTGGGTGGAGTAAGTCTTTTGGTAGATGTACTAAGGTGCTCTACCGGGTGCATAGAATTCAAAGTTCACAGGGGGAGATGGCATCCTTGTCAGTTGGAGTCATCAGAGTCCAGACCACAGTGTTGGTCATCATTGGTCAGACTGTGACCAGCAAGTCCATGTGGCAGAGAATGTCATTGGGTGAGGTGCTGCTGTTGCGCCCGTGGGCCAGATGCCAGGCCAGGTGACCTGGGAGATATGGATGGTCCGCTGACTCTCACGGTCTTTTCTGTGGACGACCCACCTTCCTGGGGGGACCCTCAGATGCAGGCCTTGACGATGTCTGTGATGCTCCGTCGGACGAATCCTCCTCCTCCTCCTCCCTCCCTGTGGCTGGTGGTGGTCTTCACCTGGTGGCACAGGGAGGGTTGCCCATGTTGTCGGCGATCCGACGGAGTGAACGGCTCATTTCCGTTTGCCTCCATCCGTCCTTGGTGTTGTTGTTGACTGGCATGTTGCTCGGCCTGCAGGTTCTTCATCTCGTCGAGAATCCCCTTCATCTCTGTGAGGCTCAACACTACCTGGCTGATGCCCCTGGTGTTACGCCGGTATGTGTCCAGGATGTGGCGTATGTGTGACATACCGGTTCCCTCAGCTGCCTGGTCAGGTTCTCGCCTCCGCCTGCCTCCACTCCCACCACCCCTGCCCATACGAGCCTGGCCTGCCGTTGTGGGCACATCGGGTCTACGGGACCCCTGAGGGATGGCATTATCGGGGTCGTCTGCCTCCTCCTGGGTGCCCAGAGAACCTTGTCCCTCCTGGTCAGACTGGCTGTGTTGTTCAGTGCGAGCAGGGCTCGTGGGTGTTGTAGGAGAGTAGGGTCTGCAATCCTATGATCACCCAGATTTTTTGCTTTTGCTTCATTGGTTTACGACTTTCTCCGGCTGCGGGCCTGCCAATCAGACCCACAGCCTAGCTGTTCTCTCTCGAAATTAACACACATGTACGTTAGGTGCATCCACTAATTGGAACTGGGCCACCTTGTCAGTCCCTGTCTCAGCATACCACAGGTATCCAGGGCATCGGTGTACCCAGGGCCTACCAGGGGCTGAAGCATGTATTATGCCACCCCTGGAATGGCCGCCCAAATCTGACACAACTGGCTGCACGACAGCTGGGGCCACGTGGTGTAATCACCCGTTGCTGTAGGTGTAGTATTCCTACACCTAACCCTAAAATGGACACATGGATTCCTATCAGTCACTCCTATAGCAGGCCTTATCAATCCTGAAGGCAGAGTGCAGGGAATCATGTGGGACGGTGCTCTGGCGCGAGCTGAGCCCGTCGACGGCTTGCGGAACCAAGCCCTAATAGCCGTTCCATGGTGACGCGGGCCAACTACTTTTAAGGCATTATAATCCTTGCGGTTATTTGCTAACTTTGGCATCGCATCACCTATACATGTCGAGTAAGGTGTCATACGAATGGGAATACGAACCCCTCGCCAGTCCTGGTGACGGGGTTAGCATTCCCCCCTTTTAGAGGGACACGACATGGAAGTAACCTTGAACCCCGGTTAAAGTTGACTCAAGCCTCAGCATCACAAAATGGATGCTGCCACCAGACACAAGTCTGACCTCCTGCTGCTGGGGGACCTTCCAGCAAGGGGAGCTTGGACAAAGGGTTTCCTGTCGAGGGCGGTGTTAGCACCGTCCCAGACAGGGTTTGTGTATCCCAGGTAGGCAGGGCTGAAAGGAAGGTGACTGCAAGTGGCACCCCGGTGCTCACTGTGCATAGCCCGGCTCAAACCAGTTTCGGGGGCACACCAGCCCCTGAGCTGGCGCGAAGCCGGACAAAGGATAGGGGTGTAACCACCCCCCTCCTGGCTCCACCCATAGGTAGAACCTAGTCACGGGCCAGCCCCTTTCTCTTAGAATAAAGGTAGGAGCGAGTCCCCTTCCCAAATTGGATAATCGGATAATCAGATAATCGGATAACTCCGAATCACGAACTACTTTCCACGAAAGGAACTCTTGACTATTTCTGAAGACTCTCCCTTGTGGCTAAGGAGTAGCCACCCTGCACCAGCAGGCACCATCTAAGCGCTTGCGGTTTGCTGTAAGTCTCTCCTACGGATCAAGACTGCCCAGCTCGACGAAACCCGAGTTCCCTGCCATCTCTGACCTTTTACCTCCCTCATCAGCTCAGCTGAGAGTCGTAGGTGTGACGAGACCTGCGGGACCGGCTATCTTCAGAACCTGCACGACGCTTATCTAGCACGCCCACCGAGGGACCCTCGAGTGAGTGCACCTAGGGTTTGAGAAGCCCTAACCCTGAGCAGCTCCAGCATCGAAGTCTGCCTCCCCAGCATCCCCGAGATCTGCGTGGGGGCCCTTCCGCTCCTTGTTGTTCACCGCGTTGTTCGACCACTTGCCGACCGGCTTGTGGCCCTCTTCACGACGCACCACGATTGTTTCATCACTAGTCTGGTTGCTCCAGACTGGCTCTTGCTCCCCTTCGACAGAGGAGTACCACGGACCCTCCTGGTCCACTCCCGACGCCATCTTGACTCCCCCGCCTGGGTGGCCACTGCCAAGATCCGCTGCCCCTTCCTGGGCCCAGCATCATCGACAGCAGACACCTTCGTGGGACAGCTCGCCCTCCATCCTGGTCGCCGCCGCGCCTCCTGGTCCGAGGAACAGCCGAGTCCGACGTCACCCACTCACCTGGTCGAGGTGACTTCAGCCGGTACCCTCCTGGTACCCACACGATCGCTGGCTAGCGGTTGAGAACTGAGTCCCCTCTGCTTTCAGGTTTTCCTTCACCACCGATCCAGGCTTGGATCGCTCTGAACATCGTCACTGGTCGCCTGCCAGCAACTTCTTCTTTCAGGCTCCTGAGACTACACGAGGACTCCCGACATCTTGACGAACTTCACGCAGCCGCAGCCTCCGGGCTAGGTAACTCGAGCATCTCGGTGCTCCATCGCAGGTTCGCTCTACAAGTGTCCAGTTCCTTTTTCGTTTAGTCCCACTGATCGGATCACTCCGGAATCAGTATCTCCAGACTCTAACCATTCGCATTTCACTGTTAGTGTAGATGGTTTCTCGTGCCCCTCGGGCATTTGTGTAAATTGTGCAACTGAAGTATTTTCCTAAGAGTTTTGTAGTGTGCTTAGCTCCCTGACTCATAAAGAGCCAGGGTAGTCTTGTTATAAATAAATATCCTTTATTTTCATAACAACTTGTGTGGTGTCCTTTCACTTGGTGTTCAAGGGGTATATGTGATGGTAAACAGCTGGCTTAACACGCCCTCTAGAGTTTAGCCTAAGACTGCTCGTATCCACGCTACTAGGATAGCTGGTCTAAAAGGTTGACTTACAACCAATCATCAATAAGGGTCGTTTGGAATGATACACAGTGATCACTAGAATAGTGAGCACTACATATCAGGCCAACTTCTCACATTGGTGAGCAGCGGTTGGGATTTGAGCTTGCTGTTGTTTTACCACACACGTATCCTAAGAATATCGCAGTGAAAGATCACATAAGTACCCAGGTACATATAACTTAACTTAGAATACTCCGAGTTCTACTGAACCGGCTGTTGTAGTGTAACAGGGCTTAGCACACCCTGACTACAACTCTTAGCAAGGGATCAGTAGGTAAACCCATAGTGTAGGTAGGTGCAACACTTACACCTCACTAGAAAAGCATGTCGGTCCACGGAGAGTCTGCAGGGACTCCCTTAGTGGTCAGTGACCCTCCACAGGTCGTGTCACGATATGCAACTCTTAGCTTCAAGGAGATGAGACAACTGTGTGCCTCCTGGAAGCTAAACCAGGGTTCTAACCCTACCATCGCAATACTGATAGGTCTCTTAGAGGCGTACGATGCTAGGAGGTCCTCTAACCCAGGTCCCCCCAGTGCAGATGGGAACATGCCTCCCTTAGAGGGAACCCTCGGTGACCCAGACCTCGACCTCCACACAGAGGAGGAGGACGAGGACGAGTTATCGGGAGACGAGGCAGACAAAGGTCCAGTGGTAGTCGGCAGGCTTACAAGGACCAACTTAAGCAGGCATGAGAATGGAACTGGGGGAGCCCCGGGCCCACGCTCAAGCAGGCTTAACCTTGGGAACGGACGAGCTAGGTCTCTCTCCAGAGGCTCTGGCAGATCGGTTCATACACATGTCTCTCAGGCACCTTCTCAGAGAGGAATGACTTCCCCTCAGAGGAGGGAGCATGAAGCGAAGATGCGGGAGGTCAATCTGAGGATCGAGCGGGAAGAACTTGCCCTCGCCAAAGAAAGACTTGCCTTAGCCCGAGAGCAGAAATTAAGTGGGTTAGATCCCACTGGTGGCAGCGTTCTCAATAGAGAGAAAGACAGGGGTATAGACACTAGACACCTGAGTAAAATAGTGCCCCCCTTTAAACAAGGGGACGACATCCACAAGTGGATAACTGCCTTGGAGAGGGCCTGCACTGTCCAGTGCGTCCCCCCAAGTCAGTGGGCAGCTATACTGTGGCTTTCCTTTGAAGGTAAAGGAAGGGACAAGCTCCTCACTACAAGAGCTGAGGATGCTAACAACTACCAAGTCCTGAAGAACACACTGATTGATGGGTTCGGCTTAACCACGGAACAGTACCGGGTGCTGTTCCGAGACACCCAGAAAATTCAGTCTCAGGATTGGGCTGACTTTGTCGATTGTGCCACTAAGGCTTTGGAAGGCTGGTTGCTGGGTAGCAAGGTTACTGATTACACAGGATTGTACAATCTTATCATGCGAGAACAGATTTTAAACAACTGTCAGAACCAATTGTTGCATCAGCACCTTGTCGACTCGGATCTGACCTCTCCCCAAGAACTGGGAAAGAAGGCAGACAGATGGGTCAGAACAAGGGTCAAGCAGAACCAGAATCAGAACCAGGGTGGTCAGAAGAAAGCAGACCAAAAGGGTAACAAGAACGAACAAAATGACCAGAAGTCTTCGACAGGTCCCCAACAAACCAAAGAGGGTGGGGGTCAGGCTTCACAGAAGAAGAAGACTCAAGAAGGCCAGTCAAAAAGGTGGTGCCAATACTGTAAAAGTAAGACTCACTGGTTTAGTGAGTGCACCAAGAAAGGAGGGCAAACTCCTACCACTGCAGCCCCTAAGGCACCTGCGCCCCCTAGTACAGTCAGCAGTGGTAGTGCGCCTCCCAAGGCATTAGTTGGGTTAACCTTGGGAACCGAAGGGAGTGACGACTTAGTCGGCACGCTCACTCAGGCCGTCCTTGTCTGTACAGGGGATATGGATATGTCCCCTGATGCCAGTCCCAATACTTTGGGCAAATACAGGCAGACACCTTTGATAAATGGAAGAGTGGCTCAGGCCTACAGGGACACGTGTGCCAGTGTCACCATGGTGACGCCTAACTTCGTGGACCCTGGACAGATCATGCTAGGTACCAGTTACCTAGTGACCAATGCCAGCAACGTCACTACCAATCACAGTATGGCAGTTGTTGATTTCTCCTGGGGAGGGGTAAGTGGCCCGAAAAAGGTTGTGGTTAGTTCAGACCTCCCCGTAGAATGTCTGTTGGGCAATGATTTGGAAACGTCACAATGGTCAGAAGTGGAGCAGAGGACTCACATGGAAATGTTAGGTTTGCCAGCACATGTCCTTGCTGTGACCAGGTCACAGGCCAAAAGATGCCCCACTGAACAGGTGCTGGATCCTGGAAGAACGGACCAGACACCTTCCAAGAAAAGGAGCAGTAAGGGTAAGGCTTCGCCTTCCCCCTTGCCCCAGGTCGTGGATCAAGTCTCCGAGGAGGCTGACCTTAAAGAACTGAGGGAAACTGAGCCGCAAGAGCTTGAACCTGGTCAGGTTGAGTTTCTGGGCTCAGGGGGACCCTCCAGGGAAGACCTGGGGAAGGCACAGTTAGACTGCCCCTCACTTGAACCCCTCAGACAGCAGGCCGCTGCTGAGGCTGCAGGGAACGCCACGGGTACCCACAAAGTGTACTGGGACGATGGACTCCTGTACTCTGAGGCAAGAGACCCCAAACCTGGTGCGACCAGGAGGCTGGTCATCCCCTTGTCTCTGAGAGGTTTCCTTCTCACCTTGGCCCACGAGATTCCCCTTGCAGGTCACTTAGGCCAGAATAAGACTTGGGACAGAATTGTTCCACACTTTCACTGGCCCCACATGTCCGAAGATACGAAGGAGTTTTGCCGCTCCTGTGTCACTTGCCAAGCCAGTGGTAAGTCAGGTGGCACGACAAAGGCCCCCCTCATACCACTACCAGTGGTGGGGGTACCCTTTGAACGAGTGGGGATCGACATTGTCGGACCAATGGAACCCCAGACAGCATCAGGGCACAAGTTTATACTGGTGGTGGTGGACCACGCCACCAGGTATCCTGAAGCTATTCCCCTTAGGACCACTACGGCACCTGTGGTGGCACGGGCCCTACTTGGAGTGTTCTCCAGAGTGGGCTTCCCTAAGGAGGTCGTCTCAGACAGAGGTGCAAACTTCATGTCGGGATATCTGACTGCTATGTGGAAGGAATGTGGTGTCAACTACAAGTTCACCACACCCTATCACCCACAATGCAATGGGCTGGTTGAGAGATTCAACCGGACCCTAAAAGGGATGATTCACGGACTACCTGAAAAGCTTCGGCGGAGATGGGATGTCCTGATACCCTGCCTCTTGTTCGCCTACAGAGAGGTCCCGCAGAAGGGGGTTGGCTACAGCCCTTTTGAGCTTCTGTTCGGACATCCTGTAAGGGGACCCCTTTGTTTGGTAAAGGAAGGATGGGAGAGACCTCTCAGAAAGCCGGCATCAAACATTGTGGACTATGTGCTCGGTCTCCGCTCGCGGATGGCGGAGTACATGGAAAAGGCGTCTAAAAACCTTGAGGCGAGCCAAGAATTACAGAAAGCTTGGCACGACCAAAAGGCTGTCCTGACGGTGTATCAGCCTGGACAGAAGGTGTGGGTGCTGGAGCCAGTGGCCCCAGCAGCACTCAAAGACAAATGGTCTGGGCCCCACACGATCATTGAGCAAAAGGGAGAGGTCACCTACCTGGTAGACCTGGGAACTCCCCGGAGCCCCCACAGGGTGCTCCACGTAAACAGGCTCAAGGCGTATGTCGACAGGGAGGGCATGGGCTTGCTCATGGCCACAGATGAGGGACAGGAGGAGGAGAGTGACCCTCTCCCGGACCTGCTCTCTCAGAACCCTGACGATGGATCAGTAGATGGTGTTGTCTTTTGTGGCAGCCTCTCTGGGCATCAACAAGAGGATTGTAAACAGGTTCTTCAATCCTTTCGACATATGTTCTCTCTGACACCCAGTCAGACCAAGTGGTGTACCCACGAGGTCGACACTGGGGACAGTCTGCCCGTAAAGAGTAAAATCTATCGGCAACCTGATCATGTCAGAGACTGCATCAAGACAGAGGTGCAGAAAATGTTGGAGCTGGGAGTCATTGAACCCTCGGACAGCCCCTGGGCTAGTCCCGTAGTGCTCGTGCCGAAACCTCACACCCAGGGCGGTAAGAAAGAGATGAGGTTTTGCGTGGACTACAGAGGTCTCAATGCGGTCACTAAGACCGACGCCCACCCGATACCAAGAGCAGACGAACTTATCGACCGGTTGGCCTCGGCCAACTACTTAAGTACGTTTGACCTGACAGCTGGGTATTGGCAAATCAGGTTAGCTGAGGAGGCCAAGCCCAAAACAGCATTTTCTACCCCGGGTGGGCATTATCAGTTCGTGGTAATGCCCTTTGGTTTGAAAAATGCACCTGCCACCTTCCAAAGGCTGGTGAATCGAGTTCTCACTGGGTTGGACGACTTCTGTGCGGCGTATCTGGACGATATCGCTGTCTTTAGCTCCACCTGGGAGGATCACCTGGTCCACCTGAGGAAAGTGTTAGAGGCCCTGCAGAAGGCAGGCCTCACTATCAAGGCCACCAAGTGCCAGATAGGGCAGACACAGGTTGTATACCTGGGCCACCTTGTAGGTGGAGGCCAGGTTCAACCATTGGAGAGCAAAATACAGGCCATCCAGGACTGGGCTCCTCCAACCACCCAGACTCAGGTTCGAGCTTTCTTGGGCCTGACTGGTTATTACCGGAAATTTGTCAGAAATTATGGATCCATTGTGACCCCGCTAAACGACCTGACAAGTAAAAAGATGCCAAAAAAAGTTCAGTGGACAGCAAGCTGTCAGAAGGCATTCGATGACCTAAAGCAGGCCATGTGCACAGCACCTATCCTAAAGAGTCCAGACTACTCCAAACCATTCATTGTCCAAACAGACGCTTCGGAGCTGAGTGTGGGAGCTGTTCTATCGCAACTGAATTTTGATGGTCATGACCAGCCCATAGCTTTTATTAGCAGGAGGCTGACCCCCAGAGAGAAGAATTGGTCAGCTATTGAGAGGGAGGCCTTTGCTGTGGTTTGGGCCCTGAAGAAGTTGAGGCCATACTTGTTTGGCACTCACTTCAAGATTCAGACCGACCATAAGCCCCTCTTGTGGCTAAATCAAATGAAGGGTGAAAACCCCAAACTACTTAGGTGGTCCATTTCCCTACAGGGGATGGACTTCACAGTGGAGCATAGACCTGGCACTGATCATGGCAATGCAGATGGGCTCTCCAGGTATTTCCACTTAGAGCAAGAAGACTCACCTGGTCAAGGTTAGCTTATTGTCCCAAAGTTTGGGGGGGGGTCATGTAGGAGAGTAGGGTCTGCAATCCTATGATCACCCAGATTTTTTGCTTTTGCTTCATTGGTTTACGACTTTCTCCGGCTGCGGGCCTGCCAATCAGACCCACAGCCTAGCTGTTCTCTCTCGAAATTAACACACATGTACGTTAGGTGCATCCACTAATTGGAACTGGGCCACCTTGTCAGTCCCTGTCTCAGCATACCACAGGTATCCAGGGCATCGGTGTACCCAGGGCCTACCAGGGGCTGAAGCATGTATTATGCCACCCCTGGAATGGCCGCCCAAATCTGACACAACTGGCTGCACGACAGCTGGGGCCACGTGGTGTAATCACCCGTTGCTGTAGGTGTAGTATTCCTACACCTAACCCTAAAATGGACACATGGATTCCTATCAGTCACTCCTATAGCAGGCCTTATCAATCCTGAAGGCAGAGTGCAGGGAATCATGTGGGACGGTGCTCTGGCGCGAGCTGAGCCCGTCGACGGCTTGCGGAACCAAGCCCTAATAGCCGTTCCATGGTGACGCGGGCCAACTACTTTTAAGGCATTATAATCCTTGCGGTTATTTGCTAACTTTGGCATCGCATCACCTATACATGTCGAGTAAGGTGTCATACGAATGGGAATACGAACCCCTCGCCAGTCCTGGTGACGGGGTTAGCATTCCCCCCTTTTAGAGGGACACGACATGGAAGTAACCTTGAACCCCGGTTAAAGTTGACTCAAGCCTCAGCATCACAAAATGGATGCTGCCACCAGACACAAGTCTGACCTCCTGCTGCTGGGGGACCTTCCAGCAAGGGGAGCTTGGACAAAGGGTTTCCTGTCGAGGGCGGTGTTAGCACCGTCCCAGACAGGGTTTGTGTATCCCAGGTAGGCAGGGCTGAAAGTAAGGTGACTGCAAGTGGCACCCCGGTGCTCACTGTGCATAGCCCGGCTCAAACCAGTTTCGGGGGCACACCAGCCCCTGAGCTGGCGCGAAGCCGGACAAAGGATAGGGGTGTAACCACCCCCCTCCTGGCTCCACCCATAGGTAGAACCTAGTCACGGGCCAGCCCCTTTCTCTTAGAATAAAGGTAGGAGCGAGCCCCCTTCCCAAATTGGATAATCGGATAATCAGATAATCGGATAACTCCGAATCACGAACTACTTTCCACGAAAGGAACTCTTGACTATTTCTGAAGACTCTCCCTTGTGGCTAAGGAGTAGCCACCCTGCACCAGCAGGCACCATCTAAGCGCTTGCGGTTTGCTGTAAGTCTCTCCTACGGATCAAGACTGCCCAGCTCGACGAAACCCGAGTTCCCTGCCATCTCTGACCTTTTACCTCCCTCATCAGCTCAGCTGAGAGTCGTAGGTGTGACGAGACCTGCGGGACCGGCTATCTTCAGAACCTGCACGACGCTTATCTAGCACGCCCACCGAGGGACCCTCGAGTGAGTGCACCTAGGGTTTGAGAAGCCCTAACCCTGAGCAGCTCCAGCATCGAAGTCTGCCTCCCCAGCATCCCCGAGATCTGCGTGGGGGCCCTTCCGCTCCTTGTTGTTCACCGCGTTGTTCGACCACTTGCCGACCGGCTTGTGGCCCTCTTCACGACGCACCACGATTGTTTCATCACTAGTCTGGTTGCTCCAGACTGGCTCTTGCTCCCCTTCGACAGAGGAGTACCACGGACCCTCCTGGTCCACTCCCGACGCCATCTTGACTCCCCCGCCTGGGTGGCCACTGCCAAGATCCGCTGCCCCTTCCTGGGCCCAGCATCATCGACAGCAGACACCTTCGTGGGACAGCTCGCCCTCCATCCTGGTCGCCGCCGCGCCTCCTGGTCCGAGGAACAGCCGAGTCCGACGTCACCCACTCACCTGGTCGAGGTGACTTCAGCCGGTACCCTCCTGGTACCCACACGATCGCTGGCTAGCGGTTGAGAACTGAGTCCCCTCTGCTTTCAGGTTTTCCTTCACCACCGATCCAGGCTTGGATCGCTCTGAACATCGTCACTGGTCGCCTGCCAGCAACTTCTTCTTTCAGGCTCCTGAGACTACACGAGGACTCCTGACATCTTGACGAACTTCACGCAGCCGCAGCCTCCGGGCTAGGTAACTCGAGCATCTCGGTGCTCCATCGCAGGTTCGCTCTACAAGTGTCCAATTCCTTTTTCGTTTAGTCCCACTGATCGGATCACTCCGGAATCAGTATCTCCAGACTCTAACCATTCGCATTTCACTGTTAGTGTAGATGGTTTCTCGTGCCCCTCGGGCATTTGTGTAAATTGTGCAACTGAAGTATTTTCCTAAGAGTTTTGTAGTGTGCTTAGCTCCCTGACTCATAAAGAGCCAGGGTAGTCTTGTTATAAATAAATATCCTTTATTTTCATAACAACTTGTGTGGTGTCCTTTCACTTGGTGTTCAAGGGGTATATGTGATGGTAAACAGCTGGCTTAACACGCCCTCTAGAGTTTAGCCTAAGACTGCTCGTATCCACGCTACTAGGATAGCTGGTCTAAAAGGTTGACTTACAACCAATCATCAATAAGGGTCGTTTGGAATGATACACAGTGATCACTAGAATAGTGAGCACTACATATCAGGCCAACTTCTCACAGGTGTCTCCTGCGATGTGGCAGGAATGGGGGTGGTGGTTGGCACAGATGTACCTGACGCAGGTGCTGCAGGGGCTTGGGCACCAGAGGGGCCAGGTTTGTCGGGGTCATCCTCGGAGTGGTGAGAGTCGTCGCTGCCGGTGGGATCATCTTCACGCTGAGCCTGGGACTGTGATTGTTCCCCCCCATTGTTGAGGGGAGGTCGATGACGTTGCCCTGTGTGTGAGAGAGAGACAATGTTAATGCTGTTTCATGCCACATCCATGTTTCATACATATACAAGTTGTAACAGTTCCTCCAGGTAGTTGGATGTGCCTAGCATTCCTCTCAATGTACACTTGGGGATGGGTATGTTGCGGGGGACAGATTGGTATGTTCTCCTGAGTGTTTGACCAGTAGAATTTTGGCTCGGATGCTTATTTGGCGATGGATTGGTCTTGTTGTGTCACATGTCCATTGTGAGAGTGGGTAAATCCGTTGCCTGCCCCGGGGGTGTGTGCTTGTGTGAGGGGGGTGTGTGACCGGGCCTGCTGTTGGGTGTAGTGTGATTTGTCATTGGGTCTCCCAGGTGATGTGTCTGTCCCCTCATGGTGCATGCTGGCATGACAGTGAGTTTGAGTTCCTGTGCTAAATATCTGAGCTTGTGGAGTTGGTGTTTGAGTGTACAGTGGTCACAGGAGGGCCTTGTGCTGCATACAGCAGGGCCAAGTGTCAGCTACCTTGTCAGTATTTTACCAGTCCCTGTGCATTGGGCATGGTGCCTGAGTATGTACCTAGGCCATATGGGCTGAGGGCATTGGTGTCTGCTTCTGAGTTGCACAATGTGTTGTGTGAGCCCCACCCTCCCAGCATCCCGGACATCCAGTCTTGGGTTTGTGGTTGGTGTGGCCTGGGACATGGCATTGCCTTTATTTGTGAATGGGGCATGAAGACGTTAGTGGCATGAGCGTGGTTGTGTGCGGTGAGGGCTTGTAGGAAGTTGCATGCATTTGGTGTATTTGTGGTGTGGATGCCATTACCCCCATGTTACGTGAGTTGTTTGTGTACTCACCAGGCTCTGCGACTCCTTCGACTTCATGTACTCCCACCGGCGGAAGCATGGCCATCACCTTCTCCTCCCAGGGATGGTAATGTACGGGTCTGCGGGGCAGCCCACTTCCAGTGATGTTACTCTGGGCGTATTCCTCGTTCATTTTCCTCTTGACTGCCCTGCGCAGATCGTACCACCTGGCTTGGCATTCATGTCTGGTACTTCGGATGGGCGCAACAGCATTCACCTTATCGACGATCCTCTGCCACAGGCTTGTTTTTTGGGCTATGCTGGTCTGTCTGACCAATGTTCCAAACAGCTGTGGCTCGACTCTGATAACTTTGTTGACAAGGAGGTCCAGCTCCGCCCTTGTGAACTTTGGATTCTTGTCTGTGGGCATGGTGTGGGGTGTGGGTGTGGATGGTTGTGGGTGTGAATGTGACGGTCTGTGTATGTGAATGTGAAGAGGGGGTGTTTGTGAAGGAGGTTGTGCTGAAGGTGTGTAAGTTAAGGTGTAGTTAAGGTGTAAGTAAGGTGCAGTTGTTTGTCTGTGGGGTCTGGCAGCAGTGGGTCTTTTGCAAAGGCTCAAGGGTTGTGTGTGTGGGCCCTTTTTATTGGTCCATTTGTGGGTGTGGCTGTGTTTGAATTTGTGGTGGGTGTGTTATAAGAGGTGGTTGTGATTTAGGGCCTCTGTTTGCCTGTTTGGATGTGCCAGGTCAGTCATAGAGATGTATTTTGTCATGTAGACGTGTTTTGTGGTGTTGTGCAAGTCGAATTGACCCTCCTTGTGCTGTTTTACAGTGTCCTGGTTCTGTACGAGTATTTTTCGCGTAGGTAAGGTCCGTACATACGCGATGCTGGGTGAGGGTGCTGGGGTACGGTGTTGGGTACGGTGCATACAGGTGCGGGGCTGTGCTACGGTGTTGGGGTACGGTGCGTACAGGTACGGGGCTGGGGTACGAGCTTCGGGTGCGGCGCGTACAGGTGGGGGGCTGGGCTATGGTGTTGGGGTACGGTGCGTACAGGTGCGGGCCTGTGCTATGGTGTTGGGGTACGGTGCGTACAGGTGCGGGGCTGTGCTACGGTGTTGGGGTACGGTGCGTACAGGTGCGGGGCTGGGCTACGGTGTTGGGGTATGGTGCGTAAATGTACGGGGCTGGGCTACGGTGTTGGGGTACGCTGCGTACAGGTACGGGGCTGGGAGATGTGCCTGGGGTGCGGCGCGTACAGTTGGGGGGCTGGGGTAAAGTTCTGGGGTACGGTGCGTACAGGTGCGGGGCTGGGAGACGGGCCTGGGGTGCGCCGCGTACAGGTGCAGGGCTGGGGTACGGTTCGGAGGGGGGGTACGGTGCTGACATATGAGGGTACGGTGCTGACATATGCGGGGTGAGGGGGGCTGTACGACTCGTATCCGGGCACAAGTTTACCCGTGTACATGTGTGCTACAGCGTTCGCTCCGTACGGGGCCTTTTACATGCGGTTGTGTATTCGGACGAGCGGAACGGATCGTACTTGCGCGCTCGGACTTCTGTTTTACGATTTGCAAGTAAAAATGTCCGGCTCCCTATCGTACACTTTTCCCGACGCTATTCAGACGTAAAAATTTCCGGCTCCCTCTCGCACCATTTTCCCGACGCAATTCGTATGTATTTTTCACGTACGAATCGTACTTCGCAGTTTGTACGGTACTTGTACGATTCGTACGTGAAAATATACGGATACGAGTCGTACGCAATTTTTTTTTCCCAGACCGGAATCGACACCTGAATGTTAAAATATAGTTAGCTAAAATATCGAATTTTTTAATTGTATTAAAAATAATATAAAAGTAATTAAATATTAAAAACAATTAAATAAAACATACATAATATAATATAAAAAAGCTTAAAATGTAAACATAATACAAGTAATGTAAAAAAAGTAGAGCTTTTGTTGGATAGTGAGAGCGTAAAAATTACTATTCCCACTCCAGTGAGTGCAACAGTAGGGAAAACGTTGGATAGCGTAGGGGTAAAAATTACTATTCCCACTCCAGTGAGTGCAACAGTAGGGAAAGCGTTGGATAGCGTAGGGGTAAAAATTACTATTCCCACTCCAGAGAGTGCAACAGTTGGGAAAGCGTTGGATAGCGGGAATGGAAAAATTACTATTTCCACTCCAGTGAGTACAACAGTAGGGAAAGCGTTGGATAGCGTAGGGGTAAAAATTACTATTCCCACTCCAGTGAGTGCAACAGTAGGAAAAACGTTGGATAGCGTAGGGGTAAAAATTGCTATTCCCACTCCAAAGAGTGCAACAGTAGGGAAAGCATTGGATAGCGGGAGAGTTAAAATTACTATTCCCACTCCAGAGAGTGCAACAGTAGGGAAATCGTTGGATAGCGGGAAGGGAAAAATTACTATTCCCACTCCAGTGACTCCAACAGTAGGGAAAGCATTGGATAGTGTAGGGGTAAAATTTACTATTCCCACTCCAGAGAGTGCAACAGTACAGAAAGCATTGGATAGCAGGAAGAGAAAAATTACTATTCCCACTCCAATGAGTGCAACAGTAGGGAAAGCGTTGGATAGCGTAGGGGTAAAAATTACTATTCCCACTCCAGTGAGTGCAACAGTAGGGAAAACGATGGAAAGCGTAGGGAAAAATTACTATTCCCACTCCAGTGAATGCAACAGTAGGGAAAACGCTGGATAGTGTAGGGGTGAAAATTACTATTCCCACTCCAAAGAGTGTAACAGTAGGGAAAGCGTTGGATAGCAGGAGGGTAAAAATTACTATACCACTCCAGTGAGTGCAACAGTAGGGAAAGAGTTGGATAGCGGGAGGGTAATAAATACTATTCCCACTCCTGAGAGTGCAAAAGTAGGGAAAGTAATGATTTAATTTTAAAATAAGATTACATTAATTATCAATACCAATAAAAAGTTAATTAAAAATAATTACCAATCAATAACAATTAATTACCATTGAAAAAAATTAATTAGCAATTAATAAAAATTAATTACCAATTAATACAAATTAATTACCAATTAATTATCAATACACATAAATAAAAAAAAATAATATTTACTTTATTACAATTAATTTACTTCCCACCCAATTCCCCTATAAACCCACAACATACTCCAAATAATAAAAAATACAATTAACATTATTATCAATTAATCAATTAATGAAAATAATTTTGCAATTAATACAAATTAATTAGCAATTCATACAAATTATTTACCCATTAATACAAATTAATTACCAATTAATAACTAATTATCAATTAATTATCAATACACATAAATAAAAACATAATTATTTACTTTATTACAATTAAATTACTTCCCACCCAATTCCCCTACAAACCCACAACCCGCTCCTAATAATAAAAAATACAATTAACATAATTATCAAGTATTCAATTAATATAAATTAATTACCAATTAATAAAAATTAATTACCAATTAATAATTAATTATCAATCAATGAATTATCAGCACCAGGACACCTCTGGGTAACAGAGCACTATATAAGTCTTTTTTTGTTATCATAACATAACATAACATCAAAACATATAAATATAATTAATATTTAATTAACCATAATTAAATTACTTCCCACCCTATTCACCCACAACCCGCTACAGAATTAAATTACGCAAAAATTAAATTACATAACATTCATTAGTTTAAATAAATTAAACATACATTACAAAAATAATACATAATTTTAACACATATACTACCATACATAACACTAAAAAAAAAATCGATATTATAGATATCTATATTTTTAAATTCGATATTATGGTAATCTATATTTTTAAATTCGATATTATGGAATTCTATATTTTTAAATTCTATATTATGGAAATCGATATTTCGTACCCCAATTTCGATATTCTGACCTATCTATATTTTGATAATTTGATATTCTGGGCAGTCGATATTTCTGAATCGCTATTTTGGGTGTTCACCTTCGAATGAGCCTGAGGGGCCTGCAAGCACCTGGATCCCCTATCTGATAGTTAGCTGCGCTTTAAGAATCCTGATTGATTCATTGTGTCAAAGCAGGAGAAAGGATACTCCTGATGCTGCTTGCAAACTGCACTTGTAAGACATGTTTGGTTGCTCATTAAAAATTAAGGGCATATTATCAAACCAGGCGATAAAATTATCGCCGCCTATGCGGCAGAAAACTGCCGCTAAAACAGCGATAATGGGCTTGATAATTTGCTCTATGGAATTCCTATTGAAGCTCAGGGTAGATGTCCTTCACATCTAACATGGGCTTCAATTGGAATTCCATAGAGCATAATATCAAGCCCATTATCGCCGTTTTAGCGGCAGTTTTCTGCCGCTAAAGCGGCGATAATTTTATCGCCTGTCTTGATAATATGCCCCAATGTTTTAAAACACAAACATTATTTATTACAGCACCTGCTCGCCCCCAGTGATAAAAACCTGGAGAAGATTTCAAACTGCGTGTACTACATCATGTAACTGTAATGCCTATAGACGCTGCACTGTTTTTGCACCACATATGGTACAAAATGTATGGATTAAATGATACATTAAAGATGATCACACACTGCAAGGTGTGAGGCGTGAGCGATGGTTTTGTGGAAGGCAAGCCAGCTATTACACCCTTTTTTTTTAGAGTTGACCGTGCACCTGCTTTTACTACAAAATGCTTCAAGACCTTGCCGATTAGGATCCTGGAAACATTTTCCCCGTACGACTCGTATCCAGTCTTTTTACCGTACGAATCGTACAAGTGCCGTACAAACTGCCAAGTACGATTCGCATGGGAAAAACTCCATACGAGTCGCATTGGGAATAATTCCCCACACGTCCTCGGGTCGGAAAATGTGTCCGACACTTCCCCGGACGATTTACTGTACAAACGTGAAAAGTGAAGTCCGACCGCGCAAGTACGATCTATCCCGTGCGTCCGATGTCACAACCGTATGGAAAAAACACCGTCCTCACCGAACTCCCATTGCAACCATGGAGACATGTGCCCACATACGCGCCGAACCCCCCCCCAGCCGCCGTGAGTACGCGCTGAACCCCCCCAGCCCCCGTGAGTACGCACCGAACCCCCCCCAGCCCCCGTGAGTACGCGCCGAACCCCCCCAGCCCCCGTGAGTATGTGCCGAACCCCCCCCAGCCCCTGTGAGTACGCGCCGAACCCCCCGTGTATGTACACCCGTGTACGTTCGAGTCGTACCCCCCGTGTATGTACACCCGTGTACGTGTCGTACCCCTGTGTATGTACACCCGTGTACGTTCGAGTCGTACCCCCCGTGTATGTACACCCGTGTACGTTCGAGTCGTACCCCCCGTGTATGTACACCCGTGTACGTTCGAGTCGTACCCCCACCCGTGTATGTACGGTGCATACCGCCAGCGCGTAGCACTGGGGGTATGCACCGTACATACATGGGTGGGGGTACGACTCGAACATACACGGGTGTACATACACGGGGGGTACGACACATAAACGGGTGTACATACACGGGTGGGGGCTCGGCGCGTACTCACGGGGGCTGGGGGGGTACAGCGCGTACTCACGGGGGCTGGGAGGGTTCGGCGCATACTCACGGGGGCTGGGGGGGGGGTACGGCGCGTACCGGGCCCCCTATTCTGGTCGTTTCGCGGCGTACTTCGCTTTTCCGGCACTTTTTGGGTGCCGTGAAAATATTGCCGTCCGGACTGCTGTCGGTTCGAATCGTACTTCCTGGGTCGTGAAACGCTGCCTGACAGCGTCCCGACGTCACGTCGGCGCATTCCCGGATCACATTGGTATGTATAATTTCGTCGGACGGTGTTCTTTACGATTCGTACGGAAATGGTGTTTCCGTGCGAATCGTACTTCCATGTTTGTAAAGTTTTACAACCGGGTACGAGTCGGACGGAGAAAACGCTCCGACCGACGGTTCGTACCCGGTTTTCCCAGGATGGTAATCGGCACCCTTATGTTTGGGGCAAAGCTTCCTTCCCAGAGCCCCGGAACACTAGCAGCGCGTAAGCGCAGCATGAGGTCCATGCTGGCCAATGTACCCAAAAAGGGGCCTTTAGCCCACGAGTTGGTTACCAATATGCAGCTATAGTGGGGGTGCAGTGGACACTGCTAACCCCTTTAGGGTCTGTGCCACTGGACCTCTTGCCATAGTGATGGCAATACCATCGATACTGGACTTCAAAGTGAAGAAATGTGGTTCGGGTATGAGTGAGAAGTGAGAGTGGGGGGAGAAACAGGATCATGATGGGTGGGGGAAGGTAAAAAAAAGCGCTACGATGCAGCCAGCTTTGACGGCATCATAGCGTTAAAAAAAAAAAAAAAATAGTACCTGAATAACGGTGCAAGCAGCAGATGGCCAGCGGAGGGACACTACTTAAAGTTAATTAATCTGTGCTTGGTCCATGCATCACCAAAAGAAAAGGACGTGACAAATCGCAACCACTGCCCAATTAGAAGGCAGTAAAGAAGAGTGATAGCGATGCAAATGAATGGTAAGCAATGGGCGGATTCCAAGCCAATTATAGAACACAAAAGTCTCACAAGCGAGAGTGCATGCTCATGCAGACGAGACCTAAAAATTAAATCCTATTTAAAGAAACAACGAGACCTAAAAATTAAATCCTATTTAAAGAAACAATCAATCAGTATATATTGTTAGATAAGCCCTGTCGAGTTTATTTGATCGGAAGAAAAGGTTTGTCAAAATGTCAAATATTTAGTGCACTATCTTTCTATCTTCAGTTCTGGTGATTTAAGGAAAGTTTGTTACAGGAACTACCACACCGGACTTGGGGTCCCTGACTCTTGGCCATATTCCCCTATATGGAATCCTTGCACTGATCCTTGTTTGCAGCCTGTAACCACCTCACTGGTGTATTTAACTTGAATTATAACCACCTCACTGGTTCTGTTTGCATGTGCCATTCTTTTATCTCAGCAGTGCTCTCTCAGGGACAATCATAAACTATTAAAGGTGTGAGTGCTGGTGCTCCCGAATAACTTCGATATGTGATAGAATATATGCCTCCTAAGCCTGCTTGACTCTTCGGGTAAATTTGGATAACAATTCAAGGCCTACCTCAATGGAGGTTGTGTAGAGTTGCAAAACGATGTACACCTCGCCACAAAATCCAAATAAAAATTACACAGTAAGTCAACATAATCAGTGATAAAAGCAACACCTCAGCCCCTGACTCTGGATGATGTACCCTGTTTGAAATCACTAAATGATAATGACCACTTCTAAAAATGAAAGCACAACAACTTAGCACAGCAGCTACTAGACCAATAAATTGGTTCAAGCAGTGTTCACAATCATATACTGTTCACGATTGGTGACTGTTTTGGAACACTACACTTAAGTGAAGGATGACAATCCTCTAGTAAAGCTGTGCTAATTTTATCAGATTCCTAAAACATAAACCTTTACTATCGAGGTACCTACAGTTTCTGAATACTGAAAACAAGTTGAATAAAGAAAAATCGGTGGAAAGTAATGACACATATCAGTAACTTTTAAAACAAAGTGTATCAGTAGGTTAGGAAAGTGATGTATTAGGATGAAAAAGCTCTCTCTTGGTTAAGTGATGTTTGCACCTTAAAGTATGGATATCTCACACTGTGGGGGCTCCGAGCTCTGGGTCATCAGTCCTCCCTACAGAATTCTTGAAGCAGAGCTCAGTCTGACTCACAGCAGTATTCACAAGCCCTCAGGCACACGGGGTTTGACCAGGATCACGCAAGTATCTCTCAAATTGGCTAGCTTGCGAGCCAACCAGGTGCTGAACCAGCACCAAAGAAGCTGAGTCTATGAGAGAAAAAAGTAGCTAACTGCTGGTGCAGGGAGGGAGTGTGCTGATCAGGCAGAACCATCATTTAAATCACATTCAGTTTTGAGACAGCTGTAAGAGCATTTTATTAATTAGAACATGATTTGTAATTTAGATGTGTCTAAGTTAGCCTGACTAAGCTTGCAGTGATATTCATTTATATTTGCAGAAAGAAAGTGCACTTTTATTTTATGTCAGCAAGCATTTTACAAGTACATGTCTTTCTCTGTGTTCCTTTTTCAGTTAATAAAATAAGCATAATAGAAGCCTTGTTCTTGATGATATTTTTTTAATAAAATATAATTGAATTAATGTGTGTTCCTCTAAAGAAAGCTATGCTCAGGATGTTCCTGTCTTCCTTGACAACATTCAAGGTCCTATGCTCGAGTCTTTACTAGGGATCATTTATTAACTGAACAGCCTATTGTTTTTCTTAGTTGCATAAACACCATGTCATGATATAATTTCCTTAGTTTCCTATGCACGCATCATTTATTATTATGCAACAAAGTAGGTGTTTACAAGATGTATCTTATTTGATGTATCTTGTGAATTTGGATGATTGGTTTACGCAAATATATCTTTGCTAATCCAGTCCTATTATGTCATGTCATACTAGACTGTATGACTTTTCTGTCTAAAACCCTAAAAAAGAGAAATATTTGGGATATGTGCCAAATGTTCTCTTCCTTTTTTAGGTTTTGCTGGCACGGCACTTGCGCCGTGCTTGAGAAATCCATTGTTTTTAATATCAACTTAAAAGGTACTTACATCCCACCATCTCTCTTTCCTGGCTTCTCATTGGTTCCTGTGCGTGCTACTTACCTTTACTCCATTTCTTTTGGCTGTAGCATATTTTCCTGCAATTTCCAATGCTTGTTCCTCGCGTGCTTCTCTTATCAGTTTGCCGCCGCCGAAATACTGTTAACATCTGCTTTGGTGGGATTATATTTTCATAAAGCTTTGCCTTTTACTCTTGCAGCATATTTATATAACAATTTATCACCCAGAGAGATTAAGTGATTTGCATAGGATCACAGAATCTCGCGCAGCGCTTCCGAGACTTGAACTGGGAGGCCCAGTTCCTTAAGTCAGCAGCTCTGGCCACTGCACCACATCCTCTCCACTCCCATGTTCCCTGTCAGTGAGCTCATTTCTTCTCCCAGATGATGACTGATGAAAACAGCTCTTTATTCACTACATAGGCTAAACTGATGCATTACCAATGCTTGCTACCTGAGCAGACTATGGGCTTTTATGTTTTACTTGCTTTATACTTAGATGTTTCTTGCTTCCTTCACTGTTCAGACTTTGTCAGTCTGTTAGTAAGACATAGCCCTAGCCCGAGGCCTTTAAGGAAACGTTATGTTAGTCCTCTTCTTGAACTATATTTTGGTTCTGGCGTATCACCTTCTGTAGACGTGACCTTATGTTAATCTTCTTGTACATTTTAAAATATATATTGATTGACTTTTAATTACTGATTACCTATGATTTAACTAATGCCTTTTTGCCTTCTGTAATGATCCTAATATTTTGGTTTTGACTTGAATTCTTTTCTTGTGGAGATTTAATTTATTGGCATTGGCTTAGTCGTATGAAGACTCTCCGGATTGTTTTCTGGCTTGCAGCGCGGAATAGAGATTGCTTCAAAAACATGGCTTCAAATGTATAGACTCTTGAGGTGCTTAGGGGCCTCCAGATAAGCCACCATAAGTGGTAGCATCAGGACAGGCTATCAGAGCTTCAGAGGTTCTTCAGGCTTATCCCTAGCCAGTAGGACATGTGCAGCACTCAAATACATGTTCTTTAAGTATCAAGAGCAACAGGGTCCACACAGATCTGACTCTGCAAATATGCTATGGAACTGAGGGAAGCCTCAATTATATTTCCAAGTCATAGCAATTGAGAAGCAGCCCTCTGCCAATCAGAGCCTGTGCCTTTTACAAACATTGAAAATCCAGCTAATTAGACTGGAGCAGAGTCTCCTTCTACTGAGGGGTGTTTGAGAGGGGCACATCTTCTGGTCCAACCAAAACACATTGCCGTGGTCAACGCTTACGGTTGGGTACAACTTGAGGGCCTGCTCTAACGTGTACTATTGTATGTTCTGTAGAGCCAGTCTTGGAACACAAAGAAGAGAAGATGTGACAACGGACCTGTCTTTATTTTTCTCTGTCAGCAACATCTATCCTCCATCTTACCACTGCCTTTATCACCAATAAATGTTTACTATTAACTATAGGTGACCGTAATTACAAGCATACTGCTATTGCATGTGAAGCCATTACTGTGTGTAGATGTTCCTGATCAATATTGCATAAATCACGCATATTTTTAGTAAAATAAAAAATAGAGACTCCTAACTGTCCCACACCACTGGGCTTAACTGATACTAAGAGACCAGTGGGCTTTTCTGCTAGGTGCAGCAACTGCACCTTAACATGATAAAACGTTTCTATCAGCCAAAAAGTGTGCAATACAGGAGGTTAAAGGACTGCCCCTTTGAGACCACAGAATACAGGAGCATATTTGCAATGCTATTACAAATTATTTTTGTGATGCTCCGAAGGCGTAGTGTGCCTACCTATATTTACAAGACCACTTAAAGCCACCCTGCATGGCTTTTCATGGCCTTGTAAATATGGCCCCTTTTCACGCATTACTCTGTGTGAAAGGGGAATTCCATGGGTGTTGCTGTGGGTATCCTGCGCAACACCCATGGAACCTGACACATTAATAGATTACAAGGTTTTGTAAACCTGGGAATGCGTCAGATTCTAACACCTCCCCAGGGGAGGTGTTAATGTGGAGCAAACAGGAGAATGTGATGCAAAGAGGAGAAATAACTTTATTTCTCTTAGTGATTTTTGCTCTTTCCATGTGTGCTGCATTTTGCAGAACACATATAACAAGGGAAATGTCATCAATGTTTGTTTTTGTGCAGGAAAGTGCTCCTTCCTGCAGGAAGACAATCATCCCTGCAACGCAGGCACCCTTGCACCATGATGCAAGGGTGGCTGCATTGGCGCTAGGCATCATTTGTGTGCCAGTGCAGAGGAAAGCACAGGAAAGCATTGTATTACTGTAAATACTATGTATCCCTGCACTTTCCTAATGACGCAGCTCAGCGGAGCAAGATGGCCTGCAGCACCGCGCTCCTTCATTTTTTAGTAAATATACCCCTAGGAGCCTAATGGCGGGCCCTCCATCTTAAGGTATAGCAAATGGTTTCCCTGAGAGAAACAACATGTAGAGTTTGAGGCATACCTCAGGATCACGAGACGCATATACTGTTGCCAAAAAATAAAAAACGGTGGAACTTTTCTGGAAACAATACAAAAAAATGCATGGATAGCACAGTTGCACAATCTTTCTGGGACTTTTGTACTTACAACATGGAGCTTGAATTTACAGAAGCAAACAATACAGTGTCTTTTTGAGATTTAAACTGAGTCATCAGGCATATGAATTTGCAGTTTCATTATGTCTTAATTCGTTTAGGAAACAGTTGCTGCATGTTTTTTGTTGCACCTTGTAGGGGACCCAAAAGTGTTCCATCATTCTACATGATAATCCAATTCAATTTTAAGCCACTGGAGGGAGACAGAACCCACATCGATGTCTCTATTCAGAAACTAAAAATGGTGCTCTAGTAAAGTTTCTCATGAATGTATAGAAGGTTTATTCTAGGTTGTGCTACTGGAATTTCAACATAAATGTAATCTGTACCACGCCTACATTGCATGTTATTATGAACTATTACTGATGGCCACACACTCTTGAATAACGTATATCAGAGGCTTTGCAACAAATGACTGTGATTCAGTATTTATTTTTAATCCATGGAATACCTAGTTTTGCAGACTTCTTTTGCAATTCAGCCCCAGGGACGGATAAACGGTGGCAAAGTTTGGCATCAACAAGCAGCAGTGATTTGGCATCAGTATCTCACTAATAATAAATGTGAAAAGACTTCATACGAACATCTGACCTCAGCGTGAGATTTTAGTGCCTCAAGTACATAGCTGCTTTGCACTCAGAATGATGTGATTTCAGTGGTGCAGCAACCATTTTTAGAGTGGGGGTGTTGCCATCAGTGTTACACATATCACAGAAGTCCTAGGGATTGTGAAAAATGCAAGCGTTTCACAAAGAACAAGTACAGCTAATGAGCCTCACCCATTAAGCAGGGGCGTGGTAAGGGTGTAGTATGTAGCCTGTTGTGCACTGCCGATCACACTGTCACACATATATTACTAAAGCTTGGTGTGGTACCACACTGTCATTTACAGACAGCACTTTCTCCATTTGAAACAGCCACAAAATTTGCACTGACCGGCGGTTTTATTGATAAATACTATATAGCGCACAAATGTTGTGTGAAAATTAGGTTTTAGCAAATATTTAACATTTGCACATCACCAAGTAAAGTGTCTTGATTTGTTTTGACCCTATGTATCCATCTCTTTTTGCAGTATTTGTTCTTTTCTAACTGCTGCAATATTTTTAAATATTTGTACAGTACATTTACAGATATTTAAATTTTTTGTATGAATGAAAAAAAGCCTGACATCTTGCAGCCTTTTCTTTCACACTTTCTGTACCCATGCAAGATTGTCAGATAGTTCATTTTACAAAACTCTCTGCCTTTGCAATCGGAGAAAGAAAAGTAAACAACAATATCCATGTTAACAGTAAGCAGCAATTTGTCAGAAGACATTGCCTGACATTTTACTTCTGTCTTTAACCCCATTGCAAATGGAACAAGTTAAAGACAACATTTCAAGTCAATATTATTGCTCATTCACCTTCTGAACTCTAGCCTCATTATTTCCGGGGTACTGCAGCACCCCTGCACACCCTACTTCCAGCACATATGTGTGATTTGCAAAATCACAGGATTTGTGATTATAAAAAGGCTTTTCACAATGTTTTAACTCCCTCTTGTTCTTGTTCAAAAGGAGTTTTTGACTCTTTTAAGTCTGAGTTATAAAGTGAGGGGGTGAAAAGGGCGTCCTCTCTGAACTGTGATTCTCAGTCAGGTGTATCAATGCTCCGTCACCATTATTGCGGTCACAAACCATTGGAAAGTTACCAATTCCCTTTGGCCTCAGAAGATATTGATCTGCTGTCCCCTGCAGGACACCATCCCTGTGTTTGTAGCCAATCAGAGGTGGTCGCAAATAGTGACCTGGCTCATTTTTTTATTCATTAGGGTGGTCCTTGTGCTGTCCCAGATGAGTGGGATTTTACAGTGCCACCTACTAGTACCTACGTGGAACCACAAAATCACAGGCAGTTCACAAAAAGTCAGTGCTTAATTTGTCCCCACAATTAGAGACTACCTCAATGTATGAGACCCTGAGGCTTTATGTCAGCCTAATGCTCAGAGGCACTCAGAGGCCTTCGATTTATAGATCCTCATCCAGAAATACGCTTAAGGAGCATAAACCTCTGTGTGTACATTTGCATAGGGATTCTTCTCGGAGTACCTTTGGGAAGGGTGTTGTTGTATATTGGACATAAGTAGGGAAGTACATTTCAAGTTGTTTTGTTAGGCTTACACAGAACACGTAAGTAGAGGGAGTGCGACCAGAGGCTGCCACCCTGCAAGGTCTCTATAGGGGCTCAGGAGCTGCCAGCCGGCTAAATTCAGTGCACTGCACTCAGAAAATCTACGGGCTGAGACTTACCAAGCTGACCTCCCTTTAGAAACAGGGCTAAGGTGCTTGAGGGCAGGAGAGAGAGAACTTGGATGGCTTGTTGACTCAGCACGTGCACTTCTTCCTTGCCCCCCGCAGAAGTCAAGTGAAGTCAAGCTCTATTGAAGGGAAAAAATACATCTCTATTGCACCCCTCAAAGTAGAAGTCAAACTCCAGGAAAGGAGAAGAATACACTTTCCATTCGCCCCTGAGAGTAGGAGTCCAGCTCTTATAAAGTCAAGGAGAAAGATCTCATGCTGCTGTGAAGGACATGAACCACAAGACCTGCAAGCTGCTGCCCTTACAGAGCCTACAGCCCATGCACCAAGCACATTGCAAGGCGCATCATAAAGGGTCATGCTTTGGCGAGGGGACGTTGGGGCATATTTACTAGGAAACTGTCAGAGCGTGGCGTTAAGCCAAGAAGGCTAACGCCGCACTCTGACAGTTTCCACACACAGGGATGCGCCGTATTCACAAGAATACGGTGCACTCCTGTCTTTCCCTTAGCGCCGGCGCTGAATATAGCTGCCTAGCGCCAACACAGGCACTCTTGTGCAAGGGTGCCTGCATTGCAGGGAAAGATTGTGTGCAGGAAGATGTACCTGCCTGCACATAAACAATCCATAATGGTGAGTTGTAACTTCTATGTGTGCAGATAAACAATCATTCGACGCATTTCGCTCATCATTTCTCCTAGTTTTTTTCTGTTTCTATGTGTGCAGCACTCATAGAAACAGCAAAAATGAGGAGAAAAAAAGCATTTCTCCTCGTTTTGCCATGTTAAGACCAGATTTCCCCTGGTCTTAATTTTGGCACTGCCCCATATTTACGCCACCCTTGTAAAAATGGTGCAGCGTCAAAATCAATGGGTGTTGTGGTGGAACGCCCGCAGCAAAACCCATTGCGCACCCCTTTAATGCTAAGTGTAGTGTGAATGGGGGCCTTATTCACCAGGCGATGACCCTATCACCACAGGAACGTCAGAAAAAGTGACGTACCTGTCGAAATAGGGGCTTGTAAATATGCCTCTTTGTTTCTCTCTAGGGAAACAGTTAGTACTCACTACTATAGGATTCCTATCCTCCGTTCTAATCTCTAACTTGTCACAAAGTAGATTACAATCTGCTACATATGTTAAATTAACATGAAAAAGTCTCTTAATTTCTTGGCACGTGGCTTTCAATGGAGCACTCTTCGTGATCGAGGGTCTAAGTGAAACTCAGCCGCATGTGAATCCTGCCTGTGGCGATGAGGCTTGTTTACTTTATTTGAGGTGTCAGACTTTGGGGCTTCTTTGTAACTCCCTAAAGGAGTAGCGAGTGTGCTGCAATTCCCAAACATTCTACGCACTCTCATCATCACAGCCAAGTTCTAGGTTCCTTATTGGCCTCTGTTTAGGAAGATCCAATGTGCTACATGCATCAATATTTGAGTGAAATAACAAAGTATTTGAAAGTTGAACGCAAGTAGTGACAATGGAGCATTGCCATGGATTACCATGGAGCAGATCTTCTAGCTGGCACCTGTGGTGTCTTGGTTTACTAGGTATTCATGGGCTACTTACATCAGAGTGATGTAACAGTAAGGTAATGGTTTTCATTAGTCATCTACGTGTTCTCTATTAGAATGTATAATATTTGCCTTTAAATGTTGGCAAAGTTGGAGTTCCTCCTCTGGGCCCTCTGCATGTATCCTGGTCATTGCTTAGTGCAATAAAGCTTTAGAAGATAAAGATCCTGAATGGGCATTCATCTTTCATATCACCCTAAAAACACCATATCAGGCCGTCCAGGCCTTTGGGTTAGGAAGTCTCTCTCTAGAGGCATTGGGAAGAGGTTGTAGCAGAGGTGGCTCTACCTCCAGAGACATATGTCACAGAGGAGATTGGCCACCTTGCCAAAGACTCCAAACGTCAAAGGAGATACGTTTTTGTAGCCTGCTACAGCTGTGGCCAGAGCAGCCCTGTCACCAAAGACTGTGGACATCAGGGGCAATTGATGGACTATAAAAGTAGGGGGCATCGAACAAGCAAGCAAGCAAATATGAACTAAAGGAGAGTGTTGCAGGACTTTCCTGTTAAATTATGTGTCTCAGTTTAAGAAATAATGTAGTAAATCAAATTGTGCTGTCTCAAAGCTTCTTATCATTGTCTGCTGTCTTTCACTAAAAGAGGAAACCCCACTACTAACAAACAAAGTTTGAGCTTCTCTGCGCGCACAGACACGCTTGTAAGTTGTATGGGTTAATCATGTTCAAGGATTGGTTTTTTTGTGAGGGATTGTTTAATGTACACTGGAAGGCTTTCGTAAGCTTCGTTAAGGTAAAGGCTGGAAAATGCGAAAATTTAGAGGGAACGTGGGAACTCCTTTCTGCCATGGAATGCTTGCCTGGAAGCTGGGCAATTGCAGTAAGTTTCCTTGGCACAGAGGGGAAGACTCTCGAACCTTCTAGTGTGTGTTTTGAGACGATAAAGCGGAGGGTTGTTGACAGCCAAGGTTGGAAGCTCACTTACAGAGTAGACATACTGCTGTAAGACAAACAGAACCTGAGTCTCGTCGAGAGTCCAAGCCCAGCTGTGAACGGCCCCCCAGCTTGAGTTGGCAAGGATGTCGAATCAACGATCTGGTGAGGTGATTTATTTCTGACCAGTGCCATTGTGATGTGTGGTTCCAGTGGCTGTGGTTATTTGAGGTGTTTGAGTTTTGATTATTGCCATTGTGATGAATGGCCAGTCCAGTGGCTTTGATCATTTGAGGTGTTTTCCTTGTGATGTGTAAATGAGTGCACATCCAAAGTAATCATTTGATGTATTCAGTGTATATATATCTTTCTTATCTCTTGCAGGATGTCACCTATATTTGCTTGAGTCTTATCTCATATTATTTGCTGCTTGTTTATTCATTAGTATTATTCATGCATTTAACTGTTGCATTTACCAAGCGTGTTGTTATTGCTTGCATATACATATATAACTCTATATGCATTTGAATGTGGCATCTGGGAAAGCTTTTCTGTAAGACAGCATTGCATAAATAAAACCCCAAGCCTTATTCTAAAAATAGAGTCTTTGCATTTTGTAAAAGAGGAACCCTTTTCTAGGTATTGTTGTGTTTTACGTTTTGCTTCGCCGTATTTGAGCCATCGTAAGGGAGATTCTGTTTTATCTGAAAGGCGGAGAAAGACAGGATCTAAGGAGCACAAATCAGGAGACTTTAGCTATAAGGGGGTGGGGCCCTAATCTCCGACACAATTTGGTTGAAGGGTCGAGGTTAGACCTCCCCCCAGCTGCTTCTCTCTATGTAGTTATTTTGGCAAATACCCCAATTAAAAAAAATTACCAAATAGAAACTACTACCCAGTTAATTTATAAAGCACTTCACTAGATTTTTTAAACTGGGAATGGACAGGTTGAGGGTCATTGCAAGATTTTATTGGTGTGCAGAGTTTCTTGGCTTGGGAAACAAACTAAATCTATTACAGGGGACCGTGTGGTCCTAACTTTGAAATCCCCGGTCATGGCTAAAAAGCTATTAAGACTATTACCTAATAACTCTACAGAAGCCACACAAATATTTACTTTACCCTTTGGTTTCTTTTATAAACTGTGAATGCATCCCCAAGGTACAATCAGAAATGGGGCTCAAGATTTCACCTTCAGCAGTTTCAGGAGTTTCAATCACACTTACAAGATAGAGAAAATACTACCCCTTTACTACCCACGTCAAATCAATTTATGGCATTGACGGATATGGAGGCTTGTGATTGACTGTGTACTAGGGAGGAATCCCAGAATGTGGTGGGACATGCATCTCGGGAAAGCTTAACTGATGAACTTCCCCCGCCAAAGGACAAGTATACCTCTACAGCTATTACATGGAATATTGCAGGACTGGGGCAGAAATGATTGGACCAGGATTGGTTAAAGTACATTCACACATTTGATTTAATATGCCTGCAAGAGACTTGGGCAGTGGGTCCTGTTAGCATAGATAGATACAGGTCATACTACACCGCCGCAATTGCCTCATCCGCTGGAAGGGCGGGATTCTGACATTTTTAAAGAATACCTCGAGATTTGACTTGTTATAATCTTAAATTGGATGTCAATATTTTAAAATTTGACATCTCAAAGGTCCAGAAGGTAACACTATATTACTGATGAACTTTTATAATAATCTATTTGGGGTTGAAATGCACAAAGTTGTTGCCACAGTAGAGGAAAATATGAACAGGATATATGGTTTATGTAAGGAAGATCCGACAGTGCTGTGCATAGGCGATTTTAACGCACACCACTGCCCCTTTGCATTAACCCCAATCTGTGGCTTTACAGATGAGGATGGAGAATGTAATATTGACTTTGCCCACAACCACTATCGGAACGCCCTAAATAAACTTATTTTTATAAAAGATTTGGAGGTTATGAACCCCCGATCAGAATCCACTGGCCTCCATCTAGAAACCTTTTGTTCCTCTCTATATAGCTCCTCAATTGATTTCATAATAGCTTCATCTAGACTAGGAGGAACTCAACAATAGGAAAGTTGAATTTCTGGGTTTCAGCGACCACTCAGCTGTAACCTGGCTTATGAACTGGTCGGGTAAGCATGGCCCTAAATTTTGACATAAAAAACCCACTTATTGCAAGAAAGGATGGGATAACTCTTAAGTGGGAAGGCCTTGATAAGACTGTTCTCATTCCCCAGAAAGAAAGAATGAAATCGCAACATGTTTAGATCCTAATCATGATCCACAGTCTACAATTGAGGCTTTCCAAGCTATTTTGCTTGGGGTAAAAAAAGAATCTCTCAAAGAGTGGTGGGTCACATAAACCCAAGGGTACGAAATGGTTTGATCATAACTGCACTAAAGCACTTTCCCACCTACACCAATCCCTCAAGTCTGTACCAAAAAATCCCCTACTAGTGAAACAGACCCATCTAAATTACTTTGTGGCCAGGAAGAATTGACTAAAGATATTGAAAGAAGAAGCCTGGAAAAAATTACTGATAGCATTGACTACAAATAATTCAAGGGATTTCTGGTCAACGATTAACGCCCCATTTAAAAAATTGGACTCTGATCACAATTTGGACACACACGTGGATGAGGAGTCATTGGTGGAGCATTTTAGTATAATTTTTAAAGCTTTGCGAGAGGTTTCCGGTGTAACGGATGAGGAGTCTGCTCTAGTCTCCAGCATCGCCCTTACTTTTAACTATGCGGAGATAGGTGTAGCTCTAGCACAATGCACCAGTAATAAAGCACCTGATATAGACGGTGCCCCAATAGATTTTTTCACAGATTCCCCCGACCGTTGGGGACCCCTACTTACCAATATAGTTAAAGCCACAGCAAAAGAGGAACCTCCTACTTCTTGGCTTAAAGGCAGTTTTAGTACCTATTTACAAAAAAGGAGATAAATAAGACCCCAGAAATTATAGACCAATTTCCCTCCTAGTCAGCACGGCAAAACTTATGGGCAGAGTACTATTCTATAGATTGGAGGAATGGACACTGATAAACAACATCCTGATCCCGGCACAATATGGCTTCAGAAAAGGTAAAGGTACTCAAGATCAATGCTTGAATCTGCGTCTCCTTATAGCGAAGTACACCCACTCTAAGAAGGGTAATTTATTTCCAGCCTTCATGGATCTTAGCGCAGCCTTTGACTTGTCTCCTATTCCCATCTATGGATTATCATGAGGGAAATGGGGGTAGACCAGGAAATAATTACCTTTATAAGACAGTTGTACTCGAAAGCTGAAGCATGTGTAAGGTATGATCTACAGGGTAAGTGCACCAGATGGTTTTGAGTTACTCAAGGAGTTCAAAAAGGGTGCATCCTTGCACCCTTTCTGTTCTTGTTATATACAAATGGGGTGGAGTCCAAACTGCTCGAAACAGCCATATACGTTCGTAGAATAAACAAGATGCGCATCCCAATTTTATTATATGCAGATGATGCAGTTTTAATTGCGCGAGCGGGAAGGACGCTCCAGAAGTTGTTAAATACATATGTAGATTTTATGAAAAGTTTGGATCTTCATACAAACAAATCTAAATCATTTGTTTTAATTACAGGTCCAAAGTTGTCCTTTTTTATTTCTAATTATAAAGTGGTGCAGACAGAGTTGTTCTCCTATCTAGGGGTACATTTTGACTATAAGGCATACTGGATGAGTATGGTAAAGAATCGTGGGACTGTGCTCGAAAAGACTATAAACGCCATTCGCTCATTTAAAAAAAAAAACGTTGGGAATAAGAAACCCAGATAAGATAAGAAAGCTTTATGGGGCCAAATCTAGTGCAGGAGCTGCCTATCGTGTGGGGCTGTGGGGTCATGTAAATGTAAAGGGGATACAAACAATAGAGGATTGTTTTTGTAAATCAGTGCTGAACCTCCCTATTAGTTGTTCCAACTTCAAATTACATCAAGAATTAAGTATCCCATATATAACTGATTCGATAAACGTAGCACTCATTCTCCAATGGCACTCAATATTGCACAGAGATACGGTGTCCCTTACCCAACAGATAATACTGGATTGTTTATCTCTAGAACATGAAGACAAAATTCAATGGCTAATGTATATGAAAAACACTTTACATACCTTAGATCTAGGTAGCCTTTTTGAATTCCCAGGAAAATGTGCAACTGTGACGAAAAAGGTTTTTAAGACCCGTTTTTTAACCATTGCTAATGATGTGAGAATAAATGTAAACTATATTAGAACATTGGAATGTTGGGAGCTCCATTGAAAACAATGGAGCGCGCCGGACTTATAATGGCTGGTATAAGCCTGGAGCATCAACATTCCAATGTGTCTTTGTTCACAGCTCTGGCTGTGAACAAAGACTTCAGGGAGCCTGAGGGGATTTCAATCCCCTCACGCTCCCTGAAGGCTTTGTTTTGTTAGAACATTCTGCCCTCTAGTGGCAGAATGTTCTAATAGCCTTATAGCCCTTCGTAGCAGGGCTATACCGGCTTTTAAAGCCCCTCTGCTTTGTTAAAGTCCCTCGCCTTCGGCTCGGGCCTTTGACGCTGCAGAGGGCCTTTAACAGCCGGTATAGCCCGCTACGGCGGGCTATAAGGCTATAGTAAACCGACTGTTAAGAAATACATTGAAGGCCTACTGCAGGTTGAGGGGATACCATCATATTTGGAGTTTGCAACAGTCCCACGGCACAGATTTATTCTCCTATGGTTTCGCCTTAATTACATCTCCTGCATGTTGGGCCATCCTGCTGGTGATTACTCTACTAATGATCTCTCTTGCTGTCCATGTGATGATCTCTCACGCCAAACATATTTACACATTTTCTTCTTTTGTAAATGTTATTGTTATCATTGGAAAAGGTTTTTAACTCCCCTTTTGCATAAGCTTATTTTAGACAATGCCACCTGGCCCTATTTTTTCTTCGTATACTGCCTGACCCGCTAAGTGTTGCTTCCTTTTTATGTATGTCTATGAAAACCAGGAAATCGCTTACTGATTGATAGGAATGAATTGTTCCTTTTTAAAGTTTTTAGCTGTGATCTATATTTGAACTTTTATGATTAATTTTGTATTAATCGAATAAAGTAATTCTGATCTGATCTGACTCCAAGGAACAGTTGGCTGACCTCCTGGTTGAACAATGGGGACACAACAAGCTCCACAGCTGCTCAGTTCTAACTGGACCTGCCTTGCAACCTGGCGCTGGTCTCTGTTGGAGTTATTCCTAACCCCCAAGTAGTTCCTCTTAGGTTCCTGGACCCTTGGATTGGTGTTAAAGTGCACGTTCCCTGCCTAACCCTAAAAACTGGGATTTAGAAACTTTTCTTAAAACTGCCAGTCTGAGAACCGATGTGGGATCTGGTTCTACCTACAAGCCAATCTGCCGAAGTGCATCACTGGTGGGATTGACTTCACTGCAGCTCCTGCTGCATTCTTCTCCGCAGCAGCAAATCTGGTTCAGTGGGACCTTCTGACAGCAATATCCGGCCTTCGGCTACAGCCTGAAGCCTTGCTCTGCTGAGGAAATCAAATCTCCAGCCAAAAGTCCAAAAGTTGAAATCTTCATCAGGCCCAATGTTGAGCAGCACCCCATCAATTATGATGACCTCCTTGCTGTGAAATCCCAAATTTGACTGCTTGGAGCTTTTCTGCCTTTGTTGATGGCTTCACTGAGACCTTGTCCAGCGGCTTCCTGTTGTCGACAATCCCGTCTTCTGATGCAACCACGTGTCTTCCCCCGCTCAAGACTTTAGCTTCTCTGAATTTCTTCTAAATCCGAAGATAACTCTTTGACAGGTCCCAGCATGGTCCTTTTATCCGTTCCGCACTCCACTGCAGTTTACCATAATCTTTTACTTTGACCATGTCTTGCACGACCAGATAACCATGGTTGGCGCTTTTTTCTTTTTGTATGTATTTTTCATTTAACGTTTGAAAATGCATAACTCTGGTGCTATTAATTGGATTTTTGTCATCTATTTTCCTAAATTGGTTTAGAATTTTTCTTGAGTTGTGTTTTCACTTCATTACTGTTTGCGTACTGCTTAAATACTCTACAAATCGTCTCAAATTGCCTGACTGCTTTTTGTGGCAAGCTACCATAGGGTTAAGCATAGGGTTATTTATTGACATTTGTGGTTCATCCTGCTAGGGCTGTGATTGTTATTTGAGGCAGGTTCTAACCTCCCTCAACCAATGCTCCAATTTCGTAGGTCTTTTTTATTAGTACTAATCGTGTCTAAATAGTCTCTATATGTTTCCATTTTATTTCTATTTTTGATGTTTTTTGGCTGATGCACAAATGTATGCAACAGTACGTAACAGGGCACGTTACCTACTTCAGAACGTGAAAAGGCCCCAATGACATTAAGTGAATAGCATTCATTAAATGCATCCATGTATCTGGTGGCTCACAATTCTCACAGAGGGTTAAGCACAGGTAATTTTATTGAGTACTAAGATAGGAAACTTTATAAGAACTTGTAAACGCTGTAATTCTTAACGTGGGAAACACATCTAGCTTTTAATCCACAAGCCCTTGAACGCAGTGTGCAGCATGATAGCGTGCTAACATCTTGTTGAAGTTGGCCACAGAATTCTAGAATTATATTATATTTTTAGTAGTATTTTGCTAAGGAATGTAATCAGTGATTGTGAGCAGTGTGCGGGTTGGGAAATAGACGGAAACAGTGCTAGAAGTATTAGTGAGTGGGGGTAGGGCAACTGAAGACAGTGCGGGAGAGAGCAAGGAAAAACAGGCATTAGCATGAAGTGCTGAAAATCAAATAACGAAAGAGTCCCCTCAAGCAAGCAGTGATAGGGTGCAACTCATTGCTAGACCGTAATGCTTCCTGGCAGGATAAGCACAAGAATAGGAAGGAAAGCTACTGAGCCCCGAGCCTAGAACTGAGAACTGAGATGTACAATAAAGCCATTCCCACCATGAGCATAGGGACAATCCAAAGCCCACTCAAAGTATATTGAAACAAGCATTGGCATAGCCAATAGGTCTCGCCTTTGGGACCTTATAAGTGTTTAGCCATGCAACAGTTGCATAACTAAATACTTATAAGGTCCCAAAAGCGAGACCTATTGGCTATGCCAAGCGGCAAGTGAAAGTGGTCGCGATCAAACATCAAAGCGGCCGTGCTGCCGCGAAAGTGAAAGTAATCGCGGTCAAGCGCGCGCGCCTGCGCACATGCACTGTAGCTCTAGGCTGGCCTGGTAGCACTTTTTGGAGCCCTCTCAATAAGTCTCGCCAGACCAGCGCATACGCTGGGTCAGGCGAGACCTAAAAAATGGTCTACGTACAGACATCTAAAGCTACCTGCAGCTAGGACCTAAAAACGACTTGATACTTTGCTATTAAGATATATACCAAGAGGTAACATTGATCTTTGTTTTCTATGACGGAGCACGGCAGTCCTTATCTTCTTCAGCCATTGATTTCAAATCGCACAGTGATGGTGACTAGGGCTTTGTGAAATGTAAATTATGCCAGCAAAATTTATTAAATTACCTAAATTCACGAGTTTCATGTTAGGGAAGGTTTCTTGACATTTTGCATTATAGGATTTTGCATATTTTTTTTAGGGTGAGCTCACCTCATAAAATAAAGTCTCATGAGATACCAGCAGGAGACTGTTTTTTTCAGAAAATGTCTTGCCGAGAGACATTTACTGCTCAAATCAGCCTCCTGCCAGTATCGTGCAACACTTTCTTATGCAATGTACGTGCTTACCAAAAAAAAAGAGTAATATGAGATATCAGGAAACTAACTATCACGATGAAAGCTTAATTGCATTAAATTTTCATGTGCTATGGCAAAATATTATGAGAAAAATTACACTATTCCAACATTTTTATGTGCAATCAGTTATATATTGAAAAAGTAAATATATTTTGATTGCAATCTAGGTACCCAGTTTTAATACTTTGCAGCTACTGTTGATACTTTGGAATGTAATTTCTACTGTTAGTATTTGATTTTACTATGTTTATACATATGACTGTAAAGCCTTATTGAAATGTGCTTCTTCTAAGGAAGTAATGCCTCTGGCTGAACATTCCATCTTTATTAAAACATACTTACCCTGCATCTGATCTCATTTGTAATGCCACCTCCTTTGACGGAGGTTTTTGCTTCTCATCCAAGCTTTTCTGGAGAGTCAGTGTGGTCCCAGAGGCCACTTTTCCATCTCAGACCAAGTGCCCAGCATCCTAGTCAGAAGGTACCACATGCCGTTTTACCACATGTCCAACCCCCTCATTGAATTCACATTTGATATAGTTAACTGAACTAGGCAGTGCAGTCAGTCTTACATGAGCTGGCTAGGGGAATCATGGATGGCCCAGCAAGGCTTGATGGAATCAGTCAGAATAATGCAAAGACTGATCTTTCTCATCTTGCCCAAGTCACTCATTATAAAGGTGTCGACTTCTTTGAAGTTTGTTAAGCTTTGCAAAAGAGCCACCACCATGGATTCCTCCATTGATTTCATGCTGTTAATGGCCAAGGATGGTTCTGACTTTGTCCTGGCCTCTTTGGTCCAATAAACAACGGCAGCCACACCTCGCTGGGAGTGCAGCCTATTATTCTGTATACTGCCTTAATGCCAACCAGAATTAACATTTGAATTAGGCTGCAGCTGCAATACAATCTAGAGTGAAGTGGGAGAAACGGTTCTGAAGAGTTTGCTGGGACTTGCCATCTGTAGGGATGAAGGCTCATATATACTAGAATTTCAAATATTAAAAGTATTAAATACAATTAATTACAAATAAATAAATTCGATGTAATAAAGATTTTAACAAATATAACAAATAAACTTAATTTAAAAAAGATAAACATACATACACATTAATATATATATATTTACTTTCAAACAATTCATAAACTATTAATTTTAATTTATTTTATAATTTTAAAATGATATCATAAAAAAAATATATAGATTATTTTTTTTTCACATAAAATTCAATAGGAGCGCTCTCAGGACGTAGTACAATCCACACCGGAATATTGCAGGAAACTGTTTAATTCACACAACGCGTTTCGGATGCCCAGCAGCCTTGGTCACGTGTCATAACCACCACTAGGGTGTCCTTAAAAATGCATGGTAAACATAGACAAAGATGTCGGCCATATTGGAATGGTGCAAAGACCTAGTCAGAAAATGGGTATACAAGCCATAGGATGTGCATTTACTGTCATTGCAAAAAGCAAGAAGTGGAAATCCAACGGCCATTGCCACATAAAAAGTATACAACCACAAGTTAACAGCACAATGGTCAAACACAAAGGTGTGTTGACGCAAACCATAGTTGGTGAATGACATGGTGTCAGAGCCAGGACTCATTGTCAGAGACACACAGGAAAACCATGAAAGTAAAAGCATAGTTCCTGTACACTACTGTGTAACTACATGGTAAGTCCTACAAAGTGGGTCAGTCTGGATCACAACAATGACTGCTTGGAAAAGTAACATACTTGGTGAAGCAACCAAAGCTAGTGTTGGACAAGTGCCCTGGCAGGGGATGATTAAGGTACAGGCAGGGTGCACATTGATCCTCAAATGATAATCAAATCATGCATATTAATCTTATCTGTGACAACATCCCTGGAGTAATGACAAAGAAAAGGGTAGGGAACCTGTGCTGGTGAGTGACGTGATGTGAGGTGATGATGGGTCCCTTCCTTTCCTCCTGTAAGAAGAAACACAAAAAAGAGAGAAAGATATCAGTATCAGGGGGAAAAAACTTAAAAACAATGTGAAACAACTGATGCTAGAAGTAACATTCAACATCAAAAATTGAGTTTCAAATGCATCACGGAGAAGAGTAGACATGGGGGCGAAAACTATTCTTCTTTGAGGTGTAAAGCAAGTTCTTCATCCCAGTGCAAGCCACTTGGGATTCTGGTTTGGAAGTCTGATATATATTTAGACTCCTTCTTCACGAGATTGAGAACTCTGTCCCCACCCCTGAGATCATTTGTAATCTGTTCGATGGCACAGTGGGAAGGCTGCGATGCATCAGAAAAATGTTTGTCCTGAAAGTGTTGGTGTAGGAGAGTAGGATCTGCACTTATGTTGCCCCCACTTTTTTTCTGATGTTAACACTAGTTTCTGGCTATAGTCTTGGTAGGTCCCTGCTAATCAGGGCCCCAGTCTCTCTGTTCTCTCTAAACGACTTGGAGTGCATATTAGATGCACTAGAGATTGGTTACTGTGGTGCCTTATGAGCCCCTAGTATATGGTACCTTAGGTACTTTACAGGCCTACCAGGGGCTGAACCATGTATTATGCCACCCCTGGGAAGCAGACTAAATCTGACACCTCAGGCCAGCTACTGCAGCCTGGGTGAGGTAGTGTTAGCACTCCTCACTGAGGTATAGGTTCCTATATCTCACCATACACACACATATAAACCTATCAGTCACCCCTAAGGCAGGCCCTTTCAATCCTGAGGGCAGGGTGCTTGGTTTACAATGTGAGGTGGTGCCTCTGCCTGAGCAGAGCCCCTCTGCAGCTGGCAGGGTCTATTCCCTGTGGCTGTTTGTGGATTCGGTTAAACCATATACCCTTAAGTGCAATATAACCTACCGGTAAATGCTAACTTTGGAATTACTGCATCAAAACATGTCGTGTTTGGTGTCAAACAACTTGGAATCATACCCCCACACCAGTAACTGGTGTGGGAGTATCATCCCACCCTTCTAGAGGGGACGACATGTACCCACTGTGGAAACACGGTAAAAATCTGAAAGAGCCCTGGCATCACAAAATGGATGCCACCAGCACAGACACTGGGCTGCCCTCCTGCTGCTGACTGAAACTCGCAGTGGAGGAGGCCCAACAATAGGCATCCTGTTACAAGGACGTGTCACCACCTTCCAGACAGGATTTAGTGTATTGGAGCTGGGTGGGTGCACTCTTAGAGTGCTTTGAAGTCCTGCACTGGGGGAGCAGTAGGCTCCTCTGTGCATATGCCAGCTCGAACCAGTTCAGGGGCTACCAGCCCCTGCTCTGGCACTAAACTGGACAAAGGGAAGTGGGTGTAACCACCCACCCCCCTGACCCTCCTAGAGGAGTGGTCATAGAGCTAGTCCCTCCCTTTCTTTTACTATAAGATTGGTCCACCTTGCCATTGCAAGTTCAAGTCAAGTCAAGTCAAAACCACTTTATTCGATTACTTAAAATCATAAAAGTATACTACACAAATAAATACATAAAATCATGCGATTCACAAATCTACAGTTAAAAACAAGTCCTAATAAAAATTCATAAAAGACCATAAACAACGTGCAATCAATAATACAGAATCAAATTCCATATATCAGATAGGCTCCACATCCTGTATAGGTTTTAGTCTCACCCTCCTTTCTCTAACAGCTGCCACCAGAAAACTAGCGACACAGAACATAATTAATGGACAATCAAGCATGCTTAGGAACAATAAAGCTGGTTTATACTGAGTAAAATTCCTACTCTTTAGCAAGGGAATAATAAACCTCTTCCTGGCATGTTTGAAAAAGGGGCAGAATAACATAAAGTGCGTAGTGTCTTGTGGAGAAATATCATCGCACTTGCAAGGTGCAACATTTTCAGGCTTATGCCAGCCAGCCACATCCCAAAGTACAAGGTGTAATTGGTTGAACCGGAATTTGGACAACAACCATTTGTGAAAGGGATGGGTTACCACTGTAAGATATAAAGACAACCCTGAGGATTGAGATACCAGGACGTGTCCCCTGACGGAAGGTTTACGTAGTTCAACTTCTTCCCGCTCGGCCTCCCTTAACTTCGTGAAATTGGATTTTACCCAGTCAAGATCTGCCTTACAGAGAGTGTCAGGGCTAGAAAAAATTTCCGGTCTCCCAATGTAGGCAGATAACCTCTCGATATTTGACAGCCATGGAATTTTATTCATGTTGTCAAGTCGAGTACAGTCCTTTAGTATTTTATGGTTTAGAGTAAGTTTCGGGTTTAGCCAAATTTTAATCCATAGCAATAATGGGGCTAATTTAATCATGTCTGCTATGTATCCTAACCCGAGTTCCAAATGGACTGAGAAAGAAGCAGTAGATTGTGGGAGGCCGAGGAGGGTGCGAAGAAATTTATTTTCTTCCGTTTGGATCGCATCGTGTTTAATGTAACCCCAGATTGGCGCCCCGTACCTTACAATGGAAACTGTTTTGGCTTTGTAAGTTGTTAGTATTGCCTCTGTCGGTTTACCCCCCAGCCTTTTTGCAAAGCCAAGTACAGCCGCAGTTGAGATTTTTATTGAGTTTATCTTTATAGAGAGCTGGGGGGACCATGAGCCCTTGTCGTCAAAGACTACTCCCAAGTAGGTGAAAGTCTTTACTCTTGAGATTACGGCTCCCCTACAATAAAAAGGCTTTACCTTATTTTTCGCAAGGCCTAACGACATAGCGTGAGATTTGCCGTTATTAACCACCAAGTCCAGGCTATGCATAAAGTCCCCGAACGAGTCCAGCAATCTTTGCAGCGCCAGGGGAGTCCTAGCCAGCAGGACAGCATCGTCCGCGTATAGGAGGACCGGTATCGGGGTACCTCCCATGCGCGGGATGTCCTGCGTTGCGGCCAGCAGATTTTGTTCCAGGGAGTTTATGTATAGGGTGAACAGCATGGGCGCAAGAATGCATCCCTGTCGTACCCCTCTACTAGACTTAAAGCTGGCCGTACACTTCCCATCCGTCGTCATCCTTATCGATGCATTCAAATCTTGGTGGAGCTCTGAAAGGAAATACACAAGTGGGGGGTCGAGTCCCAAATCCAAAAGCATTGTCCACAGCTTTGACCTATTAACAAGATCAAAGGCCGTGGACAAATCCATAAAGCCCAAGTAAAAAGAGCCCCCGGCCACCCTAGTATATTTATCTATTACTAATAGGAGGTTCAGACATTGATCCTCCGTGCTCCGGCCAGCTCTGAAGCCATATTGAGCATCGGACAAGATGTTATTGTCCGAGGCCCAATTGGTTATCCTAGCAAGTATGACTTTCCCCAGGATTTTTATAGAGGAGTCTATCAAGGATATGGGCCTATAGCACTTAGGGTCTGCCCTTTGGCCTTTCTTGAACACCGGTATTATGGTAGAATGGGACCAGGATTTAGGAAAACCTGCGATAACCGAGGAGTTAAATACATTGGTTAATATATTGGCCCAAAAAACCGGATTTGCCTTATACAGGTCGGTGGGGACCCCATCCGGTCCGGGAGCCTTCTTACCCGCAGAGTCTTCAATTGCTTTTAAAACTTCAGTTAAATAAAAATTAACTGGAATTAAAGTAGAAGCCGAATCTTGCCTGTTTATGGGTTCTAAATCTAAGTCGCTACCATATATAATTTTAAAGTGGCTTAACCAGTCCTTCTCTGTTATATTAGTATCCAACACTCCATTTTTAACATCAGAGAATAAAGGAGTGTTGATAATAGACCAAAATTTCGCACTGTCTTTTAGAGTTGCCTTGTCCATAAGATCGGCCCAGGCGTTAAGTTTAATTTCTTTTTTCCGGACCAACAGTGCTTCTTTATAGTCGCTCCTTAACTGCGACACTAAAATTTTATTCCTCGGGCTGGCCTGAAGTGCAATTTTAAGATTGTTATGAGCTTTAGTGCAGTTATGGTCAAACCAGCCGGAGACTACTTTAGTTTGTACTGGTCTACTTTTACTAGTTAGGTCCTTTGACACTAGGAAACATACGGCTTCAAACGAGGAGATTACTTCCTTCCCTATAGAAAGTTGGTCCCCACAGATTTCCAAGTCTAGGGCCGCCTCTAGCTTTATTGAGTTAAAAAAATCCTCTGGAACTACCTTAGACCAATTTAACCTTCTACCCTGATCCTTTGCCCTAAGATTATTGTCCAACATGGGTGAGGCAAGGGAATTTAAGAGAGAGAGGCCATCTAACATTTCGATTACCACCGGATTGTGGTCACTAAAAATAGATGGAATCGCGTTATAAAAACATACAAATTGTAAAAGTCCAGATGAAAGAAATATGTAGTCAATAATGGTGTTACTGTCCCTTCCAATAAAGGTGGGCACCCGTACGGTTTGTTCGTGGAAGCCTGGTTGATACAGCTGGTTTTCAATAAGAAGATTTTCCAGAGCTTCGCCCTTACTTGAGTGCTCAAAATGTTGGGGTGATGTCAGATCAGGTCCATCAATATCAGTTAAACAACAGTTATGACTACATAAATGTACGTTAAAATCACCAAGCAAAATATAATAACAAAAAGTGGTTTGCTTCAAAGAATACATTTTTAAAAAATTCGCCAACCATAGCAAGTGTTCATTCGGCACGACCTCTTGTTGAGAATTATAACAATTTATCAGTAACAACTTCCTATCATTGGGGAATTTAAATTCCAGAATAAGAAAGTTGTTACATGTACAAGTTATCCTGCTAACGGTTCCTTTTAATTTCACCGAGAGCAAAACCACTAAGCCTCCTGAGGCCCTTCCGGAAACTAATTTAGAAGCTGGAACAAAGTGAGAAGTAAAACCATCTAGCCAAAAATTACTTTCTGTTTCCCAGGTCTCTTGAAATGCCAAGATATCAAAGTCCTTCAAGAAGCTTAACCAAAATAAATTATCACTCTTAGCACGTAAACCGGCAATGTTCCATGTTAATAGTTTGATCAAGTTTTTGGGTGAACCCCCCTTGCGGTCATCGGCAGGCAGATGACTCTCTGTAGGTGATGCGGGGGGCTGATCCTCTATGTGAAGAGCCTTAACCGAGGATGACTCGTCCCCCCCCCGTATACCAACCTCCTGTCAGTCGCACGTATCTAACAGGGAGAGTGCCTCAAAGCGATTAGATGTGGGTATATTTAGCCCACCCATAACCTGGTGGGGAGCACCTGCCCCCTGGTGAAAAAGAGGCAGCGAATTTGATGCTGGGATGAAGTTTCTCTGTCTAATCAGATGGAAACTATCTCTCCGTGGAAATTGAGAGTAGAAGAATCCAAGGGGGCGTACTTGAATACTATTAATATCTAATGGCAGTGAAGCTGCTCTCAGTAAAACAGTAGCCACATGTTGTGTGTGTTTAAAATTGACTATAACACAATCTCCATTTGATGTTTTTTTGGAAGGCCCAATCCAGTTTACCCTGCGAGTACTTAAGATATCGTTCGCCATGTTAAAAGGGAACCCACACTTCCTATGTAACCACGACACTGTCTTTTGCTTAAGTGAGTCGTGCGATTCCTCTTGCAAGGGAACTGCCAACCTATCCTGGGGAGGGACATTGGCTAAGATCACAACGTAGGGAGAGCAAGCCGGGGGGAGGTTAATAGATCTAACTTTCGTTACCGCCTCACCTTTAGACACTGAAACCCGCTCCTTTTCTATTGGGCAAGCTGTGTTTGAGGCTATAGTAATCATAGGTGATGATGGCGTGACACTAGCATTAAAGCTAACGGGCTGAGAAGAAGTTTGTGGGTTTTCTACTCTACCCAGATTGACGTGCCCAGCTACACACTGCCCCTTCTTTTTGTTACAGTCAACCCAATCAAGATGTTTTGTTAATAATCCTCCCAACCTTTTTACCTCGTCAGCGACCATATCGAGTTTCCTTACCAGAGGTTGAAAAAGTAGATCTAGCTTTGTATCGAGTAAAACCTCAAAGGAGCTGAACAATTTTGAAAAATGGTCAGGGAGTAAAGTAGTTGTTGCACCAGGACTGCTGTTTAAAGGCTCGTCTGGCACGATATGAGATTTTTCTCCAATGTTCTCCCTTTTTTTCCCTTTGGTAGAAGCCCCCCCCTTATTCCTTTGTTTCCTTCTGCAGGTCCTAACTGGTCTGGGAACATATGTATCCTCAACTGTCTCATCACTTGCAGAGTTCACATCCAAATCCTGATCTACAGGGCCCTTGTGAACCTGGGCAGTGGCCGTAATCATAGCGCTTGCTTGAATAAGGGGAGGGGAAACACAAACAACTTTGTCCGAAAGCGAACTCTCATTAGTTAAAGGATTTTGGGGGCTCACCTGGAGGCAATCCTTCCCCAGGGAAGCCCGTCGGTCACTGTTAATTTTATTGACCTTTTTAACTAAATAGTTATCAAGAGGGCCGGTCCCCGTTAGCCCTGGATCCCTTAAGCTTTTAGGCATGGTCAAGGCAAACAAAAAGACAAAAGACAATAACCAGGGCAATTAACACCAGTTAATAGTTCGACTGTACAGTCAACCCTTTGACGAAATTACCAGCTTGGAAGTCTTCAGTGTTCTGTGGCTGCTTAGGTCGACATACAGGGTAGGGCCCAGCCCAGCCTCGGACAGACCCGGACTGTCACAGACTGTCCGCCCTTTGTCCGGGCTTCGACCGGCGGCGTCCGTGCGCGTCCGCTGCGCGTCAGCGGCGAGGCGCTTTAAAGGCGCCTGGCAGGATGGCAAATTGCAACCAGGTGAGGGCGATGGCAGCAGGCCCCCTGGGAACTGTAGTCCTCCAAACGATCCTCGCGGCAAATCAGGCGAAGCGGCTCCCGCGACAGCGGGAGCGGCGAGGCGCTTTAAAGGCGCCTGGCAGGATGGCAAATTGCAACCAGGTGAGGGCGATGGCAGCAGGCCCCCTGGGAACTGTAGTCCTCCAAACGATCCTCGCGGCAAATCAGGCGAAGCGGCTCCCGCGACAGCGGGAGCGGCGAGGCGCTTTAAAGGCGCCTGGCAGGATGGCAAATTGCAACCAGGTGAGGGCGATGGCAGCAGGCCCCCTGGGAACTGTAGTCCTCCAAACGATCCTCGCGGCAAATCAGGCGAAGCGGCTCCCGCGACAGCGGGAGCGGCGAGGCGCTTTAAAGGCGCCTGGCAGGATGGCAAATTGCAACCAGGTGAGGGCGATGGCAGCAGGCCCCCTGGGAACTGTAGTCCTCCAAACGATCCTCGCGGCAAATCAGGCGAAGCGGCTCCCGCGACAGCGGGAGCGGCGAGGCGCTTTAAAGGCGCCTGGCAGGATGGCAAATTGCAACCAGGTGAGGGCGATGGCAGCAGGCCCCCTGGGAACTGTAGTCCTCCAAACGATCCTCGCGGCAAATCAGGCGAAGCGGCTATAACAGTCTGTAGGCGAGTACTGTTTTTTACGCAGACTCTCTTTTCTCCACTCAGAAACAAATTCACGTAAGCTCCGCCTCCCAGCTGCTACAACAATGACCATTGCAAGTTAGATATCCCTGGATGACGCTCTACGAGAAGAATCCTGGCCCTTCGACGTTCCACTACCTTTGGAAGACGGAAGAATCTCCCTTGGAGTCAAGGAGTGACTCCCCTGCTTGGCAGGCACCAAAAAACTTGAATCAACGGTCGCAAACTTTCCCGCTCCCACCGGAGTCCACTGTCCCTGCAGCCCCGGAAGTGGATTTCCTGACTTCTGGACGGCCATTGTGAGTCCCCTGCAGAGCTGAGGCGAGTGGACCCCACGAGTGACGAGGAACCGCAATACCTGTGTACTGTGCACTATTGTCGAGTGAAATCCCTTTATGATGTTCTACGAACTTGTACTTTGGACCACATGTGGCCCAAGCCTCCAGCTGGATTTCCCTTGAAAATCAGAGGCCTACCTCATCCCGAGTGACCGTGGGCTCCTGTGAAGCGAATCCTCATGAGGCGTCTTCACGATCCCTTGCCGGATGACTTCTTCATCAAACCAAGGGGCTCCCCTGGTTGCTCCAGGCCTGCCCTGACTTACCTTCGATGGGTGAGTCCCTTAGACCTTGCTGGTCTGCACCGCTGACTTTTCTTGAATTCCACTAGACTTTCTGTTGCCAAGGCTTGTTGGCTCCAATCCGGTTACCGACACCTCAGTAAGCTGCAGACTTCGTGGGACACTCCGAATCCAGCGACTGGCTGTCGTTGACACCTCCTGGTCCTCGTGGTGGAAGAGTCAAAATACCCTTGATCACCTGAAATCACCCGACTTCCGTGGGCATGAATCTTCCTGGCCCCGGGTCACTGGCAAGTGACTGTGAACACTGTCCCTTCTGCTTTCAGGTCATCTTCATCTTGAATCCAGCCTTGGATTCCACCGGACACTTCTTCAGTCTTCGCAAGCAGCAAATCTTCTTTGGCTTCCATAGAAAACAGCGACGCAACCCGACACCAAAAGACACCTATGAACCCGGCTTCCCTGGGTGAGGTAACTCGTGCTCTCCGGTGCCCTAGTGTGTGTTGGCCCTCGAATTACTTACCTTGTAAGTGGCTTGCTTGTAGACTTCCTCGAAGTACCGTAAAACTTTAAAAATCCTACCGCGACTTGCTCCATTGTTCTCACACTGCACACGTCTCTCGTGGGTCTTTAACTTACCTGCCTTGGGTGGATTAGTGAAGCCCCAGCGATTCTACAGGCCCTAGGCCTTGTCCCCTTGCAAGTCGACTTTCCTAAACCTCTTTTTTAGTATATAGTCTGGTATGCCCCTAGGGCCCCAGCCATATTCGTGCTTAACTTATTGTGAAACGTTGATATTTGAATGTGTTCCTAACTTCTAATCTCATAAAGAGATTAGAAGAGTTTGTCTAGAAATAAATACATATATATTTGATATATATACCTGTGTGGTGTTGTTTCATTTGGTAATTCAAAAGATTATAAGGTAAAACAAGCTGCTTTACATTCCTATGAGACTTAGCCTGAAGGCTGCTCTCCACAGCTACCACTAGGATAGCTTTCTTTAAAAGGTTGTCTTAAACCTATCTACCATAAGAGTCAAATTGGACTGGTGCAAGGTGGACACTATAACTAGTGACCAGCATATGCCAGGCCAACTTCTCACATTGGTGGGCAGCGTGTGGGATTCCAGCTTGCCATTGTTTTACCAGAAAATCTCTATTTGAATTACTAACTGAAAATCACTTAAGGTACTCAAGGTACATATAAAGTCAAGCTTAGTATCAATAAGTTCTACTGAACTTAGAGCTGTTTGTGAAGGGATAGCACACCCTTGCTACAGCTCACGCTAGGATCAGTAGGCCACAAAACTAGTGTAGGTAGTACAACACTGCACAACACTAGAATGTCCTCAAGGGATGGAGCCAGTGGGTCCACCCAACCTCAGTATAAGGACATGACCTTCTTTGACTTGAAGGCCATGTGTGTTGCAAGACACCTGGGGTTAGGACAGAGTCCCTCCACACAACACCTGATACATTTGCTAACAGGAGATGATCTTAGACAAGCTCTAGGAGCTAGTGGATCTGGATCAGGGGGTGGGTCAGCCATAGTCTATGGGTCAGATGATGAAAATCAAGATGACCTGGTGTCTGTGATTGAAGGGCCAGACCCACAAGGGTCTGAAAAGGACAGCCGAATTCTCCCTAAGAGAGCTGACAGAGGTGAAGAGAGGCCTAGGTCCCCTTCAAGGGAACCTAACCACTCATATCACTCTGACAGAGAATCTGTCCATCAGAGGAACTCATACTCTAATAGAAGAGAGACCTCCTCTGAAAGAAGGTACAAGATGCTCCAGTATGAGGAAGCCAGACTTGCCCTCAGAACCAAGCAATTGGCCTTAGATAGAGAAGCCTTTGAGCTCCAGAGAGCTTCTAGAAAAGAGGGGTTAGAACCACCCGGTGGCAGTAACAGTGTCCCTAGAGGCAGAGATTACATTCCAGACCATAGGAACCTGTCCAAGTTTGTTCCTCCCTACCAGAGCGGGCATGACATCCACAAGTGGATAACTGCTATGGAGAGGGCCTGTAAAGTACAACAGGTCCCCCAGAAACAGTGGGCAGCAATCTTGTGGCTCTCCTTTTCTGATAAAGGTAGAGACAAGCTCCTCACTGTTAGAGAAGAGGATGCTGATGATTATGAAGTCCTGAAGAGTGCACTGATAGATGGGTTTGGCTTAACCACTGAACAGTACAGGTTGAAGTTCAGAGATACCCAGAAAGCACAGACTCAGGACTGGACTGACTTTGTTGATTGTGCAACCAAGGCTCTGGAGGGTTGGCTGGTTGGTAGTAGAGTACTGATTTTAAGGGATTGTATAATCTTATAATGAGAGAACAGATCCTTAATAATTGCCAAAAACAGTTGTTGCATCAGTACCTGGTGGACTCTGATCTGACCTTGAGAAAATTCGATTGTCGATCGTGATCGAATCGACCCGCCATTTTGTGCTCCGCCGCCATTTTGTGTTGCCCTCACTCAGGCAGCACGGCGAACAAAGTCTTTTCTGCTTTTACTGCAGCATCGTGTCGAAATAAGCCTTCTGCCTCTATTTACAAAGCTGGTGTTAGGACTGGCCGAGTACACTAATCCCCGTCTGGTTTTCCTAATCCCTGTCTCAACTATCTGTTGGTTCACACTATTCTCTTCTGACTTTATCTTATCGTCTGGCCTTCGCTGTCCTCTGCTAGTATTCTCTCATTTCACAACTGTCCTCCAAAACACACAAACGTATCTCGCCACCTGCGAGTTGGTTACAAACCTGTTAATGAATTAGTTCGTGGGGAGGGGTGACAAACACAGTTGGAGGAGAGGCTTCTTCGAGTTACTTGAAACTTTATTTTCAAACCTTTCCTATTGGTTCTGTTCTGTTTTCCAACCTTTCTTATTGGCTCTTTTTATATGTTTTAGGTGTGTGTTTGGTTAATGTATATTTCACATATGCACTATATAAGATTGTGCACCACGGAGTGAAGTGGCAGTCTCCTGAGAACCTACCTCGTGTACTTCTGGGATAACTGTACTAGCTGCAGCTAATAAATCCGATCTTTTAACGCCTGACAGAGTGTCCCGTGTCTCTGTGTAGCTGAGCAGGTGAACCCCGGAGATTAAGGCGTACCCTGCGCCGCCAGGCCCATAAGGCTCTGGTTCTTCAACTGGCGCCCAATGTGGGGCATCTTCAGTGGTAGTGGTTCTGCCTGAAGGAACCCCGCAAGAAAATTCTGGAGGATTCGCGAGCCACGTCAAGCGACCCTTGTATGTCGAAAGTGGTCCGAAGGTCTTTTGCAGCGCGGTTACTCCTTCCTGACGGCTACTGCCGACTGCTGCCCTGACTGCCGCCCTGCCTTGGCCCTTCCTTTGGTGATGTATGGTAAGGCGAGACGATAGACGGGCCTCTGTTGGCGTAAGAAGAAATCCTTAGTTAAGTATTTGGTGGGTCGCTCCCACAATTTTGGTCCTTTGTTTCTTTGTTCCTTTGTTTCTTTGGTCCTTAGATTCGACTATTGCAATAGCCGAAGCCGAGGGGTAAGTGCATTTGTGCTGCGTAAACTGAGTTTTACCCCCTTGAAGTTTGTGAACAGTCCGGTGAAATCACGAGATGCCTGGTCTGACTAAGTTTGGAAAACTTTGTTGCTTTGTTTGTAATAGGGATTCCCGGCTTGAGGACTCTTGTCCGATTCCTTCGGTTGGAACTCCCACATATGAGCTCTATTCAAAACATGGTGTTGGCCCCATTGCCTTTAACGAGGCATGGACCCGATACACGAAGAAAGATGGTGTTTTAAAATGGCCAGAAAATTATAGTTTTGAGTCTGATGTGCTAGATGATTTGGAGGCAGTTTTATTCAAAAGAAAAGCCCGGCCGGCAATGTTTGACTCTTTCCGCCTTTGGCGTGAGGAAGCCAAACAGAGAGAAATTAAGCAAACAAAACGAGATAGGAAAGCAGGGTATGACAATTATACAGGCTGCCCAACAATTCAAAGATGATGAAATTGATAATGCGATAGAAATTTCAGAGAGACAGCATCGTATGGCGATAGATAAATGCTATCCGGTGTTGCCTGTTTCCCCTTCCGATAACCAGAAAGATTTAGAAGAAGATCCCCTAATGTCTCATTTATTGAGATTGCCTCCGCCCTATGCACAGGGTGCCAATGCACCCCAGTTGTTACAGCCTGTTCAGCCGCCAGCAGTACCTCCGCCTGTTCCGGCTCATCCGCATTTGCCCCTTCCAGTATTATCGCCTCTACCAGTTTTGCCTTTAACTTCGACTTCTTTGCCCTCATCTCCTGATCTTAGATCTCCTTTGCCTTCTGCTCCTCCTGCAATTACCGGTTCTCCTTCTGTTAGTTGGCCTAATACCTTGTCCCCTATCCTCATGTCCAATTCTCCGTCTGTGCGTAGGCGATTCACGGACACTGTCTCTGATATTCTATCTCCTTTCTTTGAAGCTTTAAATGTATCTCCGGCTTTTGCTCGAAGACAATCTCGTAGTCAATTCCCAGCTGCCAAAGAACGAGAAAATTTGGACTCTCTCGCACGTAAATGGATCGAAAGGGGTCCCCAGTACAGTGTGCCCGATATTATGCCTACCTTCTCACAATGGAATGCGCCTACGCAAAGATATGTTTTCAATGTAATGTGTGATACTCTCATTAAAGAATGGGAGGATGTGAATTTGAATTCGGTTCCACAGGGTCTGTTAGATGTTCAGGCTGACTTTGGTAAAGGACTTATTGTGGGTTCCAAGGTTGAAAACGCTGTAAGGACACTTATTTCCTTTAGAAACTTATTGTCCTCTCAGACTTTCCTTGATTCCGATCCGTCGGTTAGACTGACACTGAAAAATTATCCCATGAGAGAGGTTCCTCCAGTATGGAAGGAAGAGATTGCAGCTCAAGGTAACAATCCAGCTATCCCCGCTCATTTTCAACGTATATGGGTATATGTCCCCTGGAAGAGATCTGAAGTTTTAGCACTTAAACAGACTCTACCGGATGCTCGTAAAAACCCTGCGGGTTATTATAAAGAATTATCACAGACGGTTGATGCTTGCATCATGAATCTAGCTGATATCGATATGTTGATGGGAAATGTAGTCCCACAAGCATTATGGGCTAAGATTCGTAGAGAGAATCATGTTTAAGCATTAGGTGGTGATTGGGCTGCTATAACTGCCGCGGATGCAGCTCAAGTGGGTGGTGCTAAACCTGATGCTTTGGTTTCAGAACTCCCTGGTAGGATTATTACATTAATGAAAACGATGATGCCTGCCTTGAGAGTTAATTGGGATAAATTAGCGGCATGCAAACAAAAGAAAGATGAAAGTGTCTCTGATTTCTTTACTCGTTTCGAGGAGACATTTATTGATCACAGTGGTCAAGATATGGCTACAGAGGGTGGACAGCGATTATTTGTGGACAAATTTGTATTTAATTTGCTTCCCGAGCTGTCACACAAATTGAAAGATTCTGAAAGTTCATGGGCTGTTTCTTCTTCTGCCCAGATATTGGCTACTGCACAATATTATGAGAACAGAGATAAAGAAGAAAAAGAAAAGCAAGAGAAAAAGACGAAAGAATTAAAAACGAAGCTTATCCTCCTCGCTATGTTCAGCCTCAGTTTCAACAGCCTCTGCAGTTTCAGAGGTTGTATCAAAAACCTGAGCCATATATTCCGCGACCTTTGTTAGGACCTAATCAATGTGCCTATTGTAGAGAGGAAGGTCATTTTAAGAATAGTTGCCCGGTTTTATTGCAGCGCAGTGGAGCATTATCTGCTCCACGAGGTCGTGGTGGCCTCCAGTCAGCAAATAGAGGTAGAGGTCGAGGTGTGTTGACTCAAGAACAGCGTGCCCTTCCTCCTCCTAATTCCATGAATTACTTTGATCAGCAAAATGTTAGGTCTACACAGTACTACAATGAAGACCATTATATTGAAGGCGAGAATGAAAGTCTTCATGCTAACTAGGACAGCCTTGGACAAAGTAAGGGAGTTGTGTCGGTTCCAGTAGATCAGAATGGACCTTATGTTAATGTCACTACAATGGGTGTTTCAGAGCCATTTCTTCTAGATACTGGGGTGATGAGAAGTTCTATCATTCATTCTAAACTCCCTGGGGCACCTTTGTCTGGCTTAACAAATGTATCTGTAGGATTTTCTGGCGCCCCTGTTCGTAATCCGGTTTCTTGCCCTTTGCCTATTTCAATTGGCCCTCATGATTTGGAAGCTCCGCTTCTTTTGACGAATGGTTGCGGTGAGAATCTGTTGGGTTTGGACTTATTGAAAAGAATGCATGCTACGATATATTGTTCTCCTTCTGGTGTACATCTTACTTTAGAACAGAAACTGACTTCTCCAATGTATTTGTCCAAAGATCAGTTTCCACCTGAATTGCTTTCTCTTCCGGCAACACTTTGGGCCACGGGTCCAAACGATGTGGGCTGTTTTGAGATTCCACCTTATGTTGTCACTTTCAAGCCTAATGTTGAATTGCCACGAATTCCGCAGTATAGAATTTCCACTGAAGGTGAAAAAGCGCTTTTGATTCAGAAGGGTGTGGTTGAAGAAACGAGAGGAAACATATGCAATAGTCCTATTCTTCCTGTTCTTAAACGCACTGATCCTTCTCAGCCTCCTGTATATCGTTTCGTAATTGATCTTCGGGAGGTAAACAAAATTGTTGTACCACAATTTCCTGTTGTCCCAGATATCACTGCTCTGTTGACAATGATACCTTCCACAGCGACTTGGTTTTCTGTTATCGATCTAAAAATGCCTTCTTTAGTATTCCCATTGCAGAAGAGAGTAGGGATATTTTTGGCTTCTCTCTTGGAGGCCGAAGCTTCCGGTTCAAGCGCGCACCCCAGGGCTATTGTGAAAGTCCCTCTATTTACAGCCAAGCTTTAACATGTCATCTTGATACTTTTCATTTGCCGTCTGGTGCTGCTCTTATTCAGTACATGGACGACTTGTTAATCGCTGCTGATTCATAAGATATTTGTAAAAATGTGACTGTTGCATTGTTACGCCATTTGTTTAATCTGAATCATAAGGTTTCACCTTCCAAACTACAATATGTTCGTCGAGAGGTTACCTATTTGGGTCATCTATCAAAGGAGGGACGACGATTAACCCCAGAACGAATTCAGGCGATTGTGCAAATGTCTGTGCCATCCACACAAAGGGAGGTACGTGCCTTTCTGGGTATTACTTCCTATTGTTAGGCAGTGGATTCCGAACTTTTCTTTGTTAGCTAAACCTCTGTTGGCACTCACTTTGAAAGATACACCTCAGCCCCTTCCATGGACTGACGAGTGTCAGAGGAGTTTTACTGATTTACGTGCTGCTCTGTGTACCGCTCCTGTACTAGGTACTCCTGATTACAGTAAGCCTTTTACGCTCTATGTCCATGAGAGAGAGGGTTGTGCGTTGTCAGTTATAACTCAGCGATTTGGAGACAAACAGCGGCCATGTGCCTATTTTTCGGCTACGTTAGATCCAGTAGCTAAAGCATTGCCTAGTTGTCTCAAAGCGACAGCAGCAGCAGCAATTTCTATTCGACAGTCTGCTGGAGTGGTGCTAGATAATACTCTCATTGTTATGGTACCACATGCAGTAGATACTTTGCTAAACAGAACAAAAACGCAGCATCTTACGAGTGCTCGTTTAACTGGATACGAGCTGACGCTTTTGGCTAGTCACGTGCATATCAAAAGATGTAATGCCCTAAATCCAGCTACTCTGTTGCCCCTTCCAGAGGAGAAAGGTGTTCAGGAGCAACATGATTGTTTCCTCTGTACTGAGGAAGAGACAAAAGGAAGAATTGACTTGAAAGATACGCCACTAGAGAATCCGGATGGAATTCTATGGGTGGATGGTTCTTGTTTTAAGCTCTCTAATGGAGATACAGTTTCAGCCTATGCTGTTACTACTTTACATACAGTTGTGGAAACAGCACGTATCAGACACAATTCAGCTCAAGCAGCAGAACTGATAGCTTTAACGAGAGCATGTGTGTTGTCAAAAGGAAAAAGAGTGAAAGTGTATACTGACAGCCAGTATGCGTTTGGTGTAACGTTCAATTTTGGGCGTCTTTGGAAAGAGAGGGGATTCCTTACTTCACATGGCACTAAAATACAACATGGTCAGTTGGTGACTGATCTTCTTGAGTCACTTTCTTTACCTGCTCAGATACCCATTGTGAAGTGTAGTGCACACAAGAAGATTACAGATGATGTTGGTCGAGGAAATGCATTTGCAGATGAAGTAGCGAAAAGGCAGCGAGAGATGCTACAAGTCGAATGCATGTTGCGGGTCCTGCGAATTGGGTTAGAGAGAGAGGAATGTATGAGGATACAGTAGAAAGTGTAAGGTCGATTCAGGAACAGGCTACAGAGAAAGAATTGAGCAAGTGGAAAGAAAGTACAGGAATGTTAGATGAGATGGTATGTTTGGTGGAAGTATCTGAACACCAACGTTGGCTGTTACCAGATGCCTATGTACTCCCAGTAGTTACTATGGCGCATGGTCCAGCCCACTTAAGTGCGAAAGGTATATGCAAGCTTCTGGCTCCAGTGTGGCAAAATGAAGGAATCCCAAAGTGTGCAGACAATGTAGTGAAACATTGTATTGTTTGTTTGATGTACAATCCGGGAAAGGGAACCCCAACTCCAGCGGGTCACTTTGCTCCTCCGACATATCCATTTGAGGTGTTGCAGATCGATTACATTCATATGGAACGATGCAACAACCTCAAATATGTTCTGGTGGTAGTTGTGCGCCTTTTCTAGGTGGATAGAAGCATACCCTCTAAAAGATAATACAGTCTTATCCACAGCCAAAGTTCTACTAAAAGAATTTTTCCCCACGTTTGGTTTGCCGCGCATTGTCTGGAGTGACAATGGGAGCAAATTTGTGGGCCAAGTCATGCAAAAAGTTTGTGCGGGTCTTGGTATCAAGCAAAAGTTCCATGCGGCACACCATCCACAGTCAGCGGGTTTAGTGGAATGCTACAATGGAACTTTAAAACTTAAACTAGCGAAAGTGCAGGCTAGTACAGGACTTAATTGGCCCGATGCTTTTCCATTGGCTCTTCTATCCACCAGAACTGCTGTACACTCTCGTTTGGGACTTAGCCCTTACGAGGTGGTTTTTGGGCACCCAGCTAATATATGGGGAGTCCCTCGCCCTAAGAAATACTCAGGCTTGCCATATCCAATGTTGATTGATTACTTGCATGAACTTACAACTAAATTGCGTGTTCTCCATCACCAGGTTCAGAGTGCTTTGCCGGAGGCTTCCACAGACCCAGGTCATTCCATCCGACCAGGTGACTGGATTTGCATAAAGAATTTCCAAAGGACGAAAAATTGGAAGCCCCGGTGGAAGGAGCCTCGGTTGGTTCTCCTAACAACGAGAACAGCAGTAAAAGTCGAAGGAAAGAAAAATTTTTAATTCACGGCGTGCATTGTAAGAAAGTGCCTTTGCCCCTACCCTTCGATCAATGGGTGCGTAAGGGCCTTAGTGACTCTGAAAGTGAGAAGGTTCCACGATTTGTACCTTTTAGTGATGCACGCCTGAATGGAACATTGTCTGAGAAAGAGGACGACGACATTCTTCAGGAAGCGATAACACCACATCGTCGATTGAATACGACAAATCCGCGAACATTGTTCCGAGACCAAACTGCACCTGATAAAGAACACTATAACCTAAGACCTAGACTAAAGAACACTTAAGATTTTCTCTCTCCTATGTAGTATTCTATCCCGGTTGCAGGGTCACGGTAGGAGTCTTGGTTGTGACCTGAGTAGTGGCAATAGGCCTGCAGGACTTGCAGTGTCATAGGACGACAGATAATCATAATCAAGTGATTGAGGAAGATTGCCGTGAGCATCCATTTAGAAAGATGGAAACTACATTAGGCAAAAGAGAGAGAAAGGATAAAATGAAAAAAGAATCCTGTAGATTAATGTACAGTCGTTTTAGTATAGCCTTATGTATTATTATATTATTGTGTATCCTTTTGGCGTGTATAAATTGGATTATTTATGCTCTGCAGCAAAACGTTGTCTCTCCTTCTACCTCTTCGTCTTCTTCTACTGTCTCTCCACATCGGTTTCATACCCTTCCTCAACATGAACTTATTAGAAGAACCGAATATTACAACAATTCATTTGTCCAGTTATTACATCAACACCAATTAGTGATCAATACAACTGACTGTTGGGTGTGTGGACTTGCGCCACATACCACAGAAAAAGGAATGCCGTATTTAGTTCTTCCGTTCTCTTATGAGGGTTCTGCTTGGGCTTATTTTGTTATCTTCTCCAATGCCTATCAAAGCAAATTCAGACGATCCGTTAGTTCATATATTGGTGGTCCGGATTTTAGTCATAGTTCATTGATAAAGGGAATGGTAGCTATGGCTAAAATCATGGAAAATAGTAAGATTTCCGTTGACGAAAGAAAAGCGTACACAAACTGGAACGTCACCCATTATGTCACTAGCCTTAGTGATATGGTTAAACAAGGAAAATCTCCACTGATTTGGACTATTCCTCATCAGGGAAATTTCTGTCTGCAAATAAATGGTCAGTCTACTGACACCATACAAAGAAACAACTGTTCCCACACATACATCTACTCCTCTCAGAACTCGCCGCCTCTAGTACCATCTCAAGGCACGTATTTTATCTGCCACGATAGGGCTTACACATGGTTGCCAACTGGTTTTTCTAGTACCTGTTATATAGCTTTCCTTCTTCCCCCTACATACACCGCTTCTGCAAATCATCATCGAAACAGATATGGCAGAGGGATTATTGATTCTCAAGACACAGCAGGACAAGAGGGAGATTTCCTCAAAGGATTTCTTCCTTTTTGGGGTCCAATGGCCAACAGCAGAAATATAAGGCAACTGGTTCGTATCGTAGAAACCACTATGGACATCACTGTAGTTGCCTTAAGTAATATCACGGCAGAACTACAGGCGGATCGTCTTATGACCTTACAAAATCGAGTTGCCTTAGACTTTGTTCTTGCGGACCGTGGTGGAGTGTGCAAATTGATCGGGTCAAGTTGCTGTATTTTCACACCGGATGACGCTCCGACAGTATACCAAGCTATCTCTAAGTTACATATAATCTCTGAGTCGATTCATCAGGACGAAGGAGATTGGTCATTATTGGAGTGGTTTTGGGGACTACTGTCCAAATGGGGTTGGAAGGTATTGACATTCCTTGGAGTAGTTTTGACCATCATTTTCTTTTGTTGCCTTTGTATGCACTGTGGTCCCGCCATCTGCGACCTTTGTGCTACTATGTGCATCCCTAAACCCAAATCACAAAGAAAAGAGAATATTAGAATGATGCTACAGCAACAGCTCGATGACCTCATGGCCATCGACATTGACTCAGATTAACGTGAGTCTATGTATCTTGCCTGAGTTCTGGCAAAAGGAGGGTCTGAGAAAATTCGATTTTCGATCGTGATCGAATCGACCCGCCATTTTGTGCTCCGCCGCCATTTTGTGTTGTCCTCACTCAGGCAGCACGACGAACAAAGTCTTTTCTGCTTTTCCTGCAGCATCGTGTCGAAATAAGCCTTCTGCCTCTATTTACAAAGCTGGTGTTAGGACTGGCCGAGTACACTAATCCCCGTCTGGTTTTCCTAATCCCTGTCTCAACTATCTGTTGGTTCACACTATTCTCTTCTGACTTTATCTTATCGTCTGGCCTTCGCTGTCCTCTGCTAGTATTCTCTTGTTTCACAACTGTCCTCCAAAACACACAAACGTATCTCGCCACCTGCGAGTCGGTTACAAACCTGTTAATGAATTAGTTCGTGGGGAGGGGTGACAAACACAGTTGGAGGAGAGGCTTCTTCGAGTTACTTGATACTTTATTTTCAAACCTTTCCTATTGGTTCTGTTCTGTTTTCCAACCTTTCTTATTGGCTCTTTTTATATGTTTTAGGTGTGTGTTTGGTTAATGTATATTTCACATAAGTACTATATAAGATTGTGCGCCACGGAGTGAAGTGGCAGTCTCCTGAGAACCTACCTCGTGTACTTCTGGGATAACTGTACTAGCTGCAGCTAATAAATCCGATCTTTTAAAGCCTGACAGAGTGTCCCGTGTCTCGGTGTAGCTGAGCAGGTGAACCCCGGAGATTAAGGCGTACCCTGCGCCGCCAGGCCCATAAGGCTCTGGTTCTTCAACCTCTCCCCAAGAATTGGGAAAGAAGGCAGACGAATGGGTCAGAACCAGGGGGTGACACCAAAAAGCAAGATCCTAAAGGCTCTGAGAAAGGTGGGGATAAGTCAAAAGACCAGAAGTCTACACAAGGGCCCCAAAAATCTGCATCTGGTGGGGATTCACAGTCTACAAAGGGAAAAGGCCAAAAGAAGCCCTGGTGCAAATTCTGTAAACAGAAAGGGCACTGGACGTCTGATTGTACCAAGTCCAAAGACCAAACCACCACCACTCCTGCCCCTAAGGCAACTGTTCCTCCTAGTGCAGCTACTGGTGGAGGTGGTAATCAGAAGAAGGGTGTAGTAGGGTTGACCCTGGGTTCTGAAGTGGACTCTGGCCTAGTCAGAGTACCCACTCAGGCATTGCTGGTTTGTGAGGGAGACATTGATATGTCCTTCCTAGTGAGCCCCAGTAATCTGGGCAAATACAAACAGCAGCCTGTAATAAATGGCAAACAGGCTTTGACATTCAGGGACATAGGTGCTAGTGTCACCATGGTGGCAGAGGATCTGGTGGACCCTGCACAGATCATCCTGGGTGAAATGTACCAGGTTACCAATGCGAGCAATGTCAGGACCAACCATAGTCTGGCAGTTGTGAATTTCTCCTCGGGAGGAGTAACTGGCCTCGAGAAGGTAGCAGTCAGTGCAGACCTCCCTGTCGAATGTCTATTGGGCAATGATCTGGAGACTTCAGCCTGGTCTGAAGTAGAGTTATGGACTCATGCTGAGATGTTGGGCATACCTGCAGAGGTATTTGCTGTGACCAGGTCACAGGCCAAAATGCATAAAGCTGAACCTGCTCTGGATCCTGAAATTATGGACCAGATGCTACCCAAGAGGAGGAGCAGTAGGGTTAAGGCAATGCCTTCCCCTCTGTCTCAGATCTCGGATTCCCCTCCTGAGGGAGGAGAAGCAGATCCTGAAGAAGGAACTGCCCCAGAGGGACTTGAGCCTGATCAGGTTGAGTTCTTGGGGGCAGGGGGACATTCCCGGGAAGATCTGAGTAAGGAGCAACAGTGCTGCCCCTCTCTTGAACCCCTCAGACAGCAAGCTGCTGCTGAGGCTGCTGGGAGTGCTAGTGGGTCCCATAAAGTTTATTGGGATGAGGGACTCCTATATTCTGAAGCTAGATATCCTACCCCTGGAGCCACCAGGAGGTTGGTAATACCTCAGAAGTTTAGGGGGTTCCTCTTGACCCTAGCACATGATATCCCTTTGGCAGGACACTTGGGCCAAAACAAGACCTGGGACAGACTTGTTCCACATTTTCATTGGCCACAAATGTCACAAAGGAGTTTTGCCGCTCCTGTGTCACTTGCCAAGCCAGTGGCAAGTCAGGTGGCACAACAAATGCCCCCCTGATACCACTACCTGTGGTGGGGGTACCCTTTGAAAGGATAGGGATTGACATTGTTGGTCCCCTTGACCCTCCAACAGCATCTGGGCACAGGTTTATCCTGGTGGTAGTGGATCATGTCACCAGGTACCCAGAAGCAATTCCCCGCAGGACCACCACAGCCCCTGTGGTGGCAAGAGCCCTCATTGGAGTTTTCTCCAGAGTAGGTTTCCCTAAGGAGGTTATATCAGACAGAGGTACAAACTTCATGTCAGGGTATCTAAAAGCAATGTGGAAGGAGTGTGGTGTCAATTATAAATTCACTACTCCCTATCACCCACAATGCAAAGGGTTAGTTGAAAGGTTCAACAAAACCCTAAAGGGAATTATTAAAGCCCTCCCAGAAAGCTTAGGCGAAAATGGGACCTTTTACTTTCCTGCCTTCTGTTTGCATACAGGGAGGTCCCACAGAAGGGGGTTGGCTACAACCCTTTTGAACTTCTGTTTGGGCACCCTGTCAGAGATCCATTATGTTTGGTAAAAAAGGGCTGGAGTTACCTCTCAAACCTCCCAAACAGGATGTGATTGACTATGTACATGGTCTCCGCTCCAGGATGGCTGAATACATGAAGAAGGCAACCAAAAACCTGGAGGCAAGCCAAGAACTGCAAAAAGCTTGGCATGACCAAAAGGTTGTGCTGACCGTATACCAGCCAGGACAGAAAGTGTGGGTGTTGGAGCCTGGGGCCCCAGCAGCTCTCCAAGACAAATGGAGTGGCCCCATACAATTGTTGAGAAAAAGGGAGAGGGCACCTACTTGGTGGATCTTGGAACTCCCAGGAGCCCCCTTAGGGTGCTCCATGTCAACAGATTGAATCCATATGTTGACAGGGCTGACATGGGCTTGCTCATGGCAATTGATGAGGAACAGGAGGAGGAGAGTGACCCTCTCCCTGACCTGCTCTCTCAGAACCCTGATGATGGGTCAGTAGATGATGTTGCTTTGGCAAGCAGCCTCAGTGAGCATCAATAAACTGAATGCAGACAAGTTCTGAAGCAGTTCAGACATATGTTTAGCCTGACCCCTAGTCAGACTTCCTGGTGCACCCATGAGGTGGACACTGGAGACAGTCTGCCTGCCAAGAGTAAAATCTACAAGCAACCTGACCATGTCAGGGACTGTATCAGGACTGAAGTCCAGAAAATGTTGGAACTAGGAGTGATTGAGCCTTCAGATAGCCCTTGGGCTAGTCCAGTAGTCCTTGTGCCTAAACCTCATACCCAGGGTGGTAAGAAAGAAAGGAGGTTTTGAGTAGACTACAGAGGCCTCAATGCAGTCACCAGTACTGACGCCTATCCTATTCCCAGGGCAGATGAGCTCATTGATACTTTGTCCTCAGCCAAATATCTGAGTACATTTGACCTAACAGCTGGCTACTGGCAAATCAAGTTAGCTGATGATGCCAAGGCCAAAACAGCATTTTCAACCCCTGGTGGGCACTACCACTTTGTGGTGATGCCCTTTGGTTTGAAGAATGCACCTGACACTTTTCAGAGGTTGGTGAACAAAGTTCTGACAGGAATGGAAACTTATTGCTCAGCTTATCCAGATGATATTGCTGTATTTAGTTCCACCTGGCAGGATCACCTGGTCCACTTCAGAAATGTTTTGGAGGCCCTGCAAAAAGCAGGGCTCACTATCAAGGCCACTAAGTGCCAGATAGGCCAGAGTCACGTTGTGTACCTGGGCCACCTTGTAGGTGGAGGCCAGGTTCAACCATTGCAGAGCAAAATCCAAACCATCATGGAATGGTTAGCTCCAACCACCCAGACACAGATGAGAGCCTTTTTAGACCTGACTGGGTACTATAGGAGGTTTGTTAAGGGATATGGCTCTATAGTGACCTCCTTAAATGATCTTACCTCTAAGAAAATGCCAAAGAAGGTTCAGTGGACAGCTAGCTGTCAAAAGGCATTTGATGACCTGAAGCAGGCCATGTGCACTGCCCCCATCTTACAGAGTCCAGACTACACAAAAAAGTTCATTGTCCAAACAGATGCTTCTGAGCTGGGTGTGGGAGCTGTACTGTCTCACCTGAATGATGAAGGTCAAGACCAGCCAGTAGCTTTTATAAGTAGAAGGCTGACCCCTAGAGAGAAACGTTGGTCAGCTATAGAGAGGGAGGCCTTTGCTGTGGTTTGGGCCCTGAAGAAGCTGAGGCCATACTTGTTTGGCACTTATTTCATAGTTCAGACTGACCACAAGCCCCTCCTATGGCTCAAACCGATGAAAGGTAAAAATCCTAAACTGCTAAGGTGGTCCATTTCCCTACAGGGGATGGGCTATACAGTGGAACATAGACCTGGGACCCAACATGCCAATGCAGATGGACTCTCAAGGTATTTCCACTTAGAACACGAAGACTCAACTGGTCAAGGTTAGTTTAGTGTCCCTGTGTTTGGGGGGGTTGTGTAGGAGAGTAGGATCTGCACTTATGTTGCCCCCACTTTTTCTCTGACGTAAACACTGGTTTCTGGCTATAGTCTGGCTGGGTCCCTGCTAATCAGGGCTCCAGTCTCTCTGTTCTCTCTAAACAACTTGGAGTGCATATTAGATGCACTAGTGATTGGAGACTGTGGTGCCTTATGAGCCCCTAGTATATGGTACCTTACGTACCAAGGGCATAGGTACTTTACAGGCCTACCAGGGACTGAAGCATGTATTATGCCACCCCTGGGAAGCAGACTAAATCTGACACCTCAGGCGTGATACTGCAGCCTGGGTGAGGTAGTGTTAGCACTCCTCACTGAGGTATAGGTTCCTATATCTCACCATACACTCACATATAAAGCTATCAGTCACCCCTAAGGCAGGCCCTATCAATACTGAGGGCAGGGTGCTTGGTTTACAATGTGAGGGGGTGCCTCTGCCTGAGCAGGGCCCCTCTGCAGCTGGGAGGGTCTATTCCCTGTGGCTGTTTGTGGATGCGGTTAAACCATATTCTCTTAAGTGCATTATAACCTACCGGTAAATGCTAACATGTCGTGTTTGTTGTCAAACAATTTGGAATCATACCCCCACACCAGTACGATCCCACCCTTCTAGAGGGGACGACATGTACCCACTGTGGAAACACGGTAGAAATCTGAAAGAGCCCTGGCATCACAAAATGGATGCCACCGGCACAGACACTGGGCTGCCCTCCTGCTGCTGACTGAAACTCGCAGTGGAGGAGGCCCAACAATAGGCATCCTGTCACAGGGAGGTGTCACCACCTTCCAGACAGGATTTAGTGTATTGGAGCTGGGTGGGTGCACTCTTAGAGTGCTTTGAAGTCCTGCACTGGGGGAGCAGTAGGCTCCTCTGTGCATATGCCAGCTCAAACCAGTTCAGGGGCTACCAGCCCCTGCTCTGGCGCGAAACTGGACAAAGGGAAGTGGGTGTAACCACCCACCCCCCTGACCCTCCTAGAGGAGTGGTCATAGAGCTAGTCCCTCCCTTTCTTTCACTATAAGATAGGTCCACCTTGCCATTGCAAGTTAGATATCCCTGGACGACGCTCTACGAGAAGAATCCTGGCCCTTCGACATTCCACTACCTTTGGAAGACAGAAGAATCTCCCTTGGAGTCAAGGAGTGAATCCCCTGCTTGGCAGTCACCAAAAACTTGAATCAACGGTCACAAATTTTCCCACTCCCGCCGGAGTCCAAAGTCCCTGCAGCCCCAGAAGTGGATTTCCTGACTTCTCGACGGCCATTGGGAGTCCGCAGCAGAGCGGAGGTGAGTGGAACCCACGAGTGATGAGGAACCACAATACCTGGTTACCATGCACTATTGTCGAGTGCAACCCCTTCCTGACGTTCTACCAACTTGTGCTTTGAACCACATGTGGCCCAAGCCTCCCGCATGATTCCTCTCTAAAATCAGAGGCCTACCTCGTCCCGAGTGACCGTGGGCTCCTGTGAAGCGAATCCTCATGAGGCGTCTTCGCGATCCCTTGCCGGATGGCTTGTGGGTCCCCTGAAGACTTCTTCATCAAACCAAAGGGCTCCCCTGGTTGCTTCAGGCATCCCCTGACTTACCCTTGCTGGGTGAGTCCCTCAGACCTTGCTGGTCTGCACCGCTGACTTTTCTTGAATTCCACAAGACTTGCTGTTGCCAAGGCTTGTTGGCTCCAATCCGGTTGCTGACAACTCAGTAAGCTGCAGACTTCATGAGACACTCCGAATCCAGCTCCTGGCTGTCATCGACGCCTCCTGGTCCTCGTGGTGTGGAGTCAAAATACCCTTGATCACCTGAAATCACCCGACTTCTGTGGGCATCCATCTTCCTGGCCCCGGGTCACTGGCAAGTGACTGTGAACACTGTCCCTTCTGCTTTCAGGTCATCTTCATCTTGAATCCAGCCTTGGATTCCACCGGACACTTCTTCAGTCTTCGCAAGCAGCAAATCTTCTTTGGCTTCCATAGAAAACAGCGACGCGACCCGACACCAAAAGACACCTATGCACCCGGCTTCCCTGGGTGAGGTAACTTGTGCACTGCGGTGCCCTAGTGTTTGTTGGCCCTCGAATTACTTACTTTGTAAGTGGCGTGCTTGTTGACTTCCTCGAAGTACCCTAAAACTTTAAAAATCCAACCGCGACTTGCTCCATTGTAATCAATAGGGAACCCGCGGCTGTGTTCTCACACTGCACGCGTCTCTCGTGGGTCTTTTACTTACCTGCCTTGGGTGGATTAGTGAATCCCAGCGATTCTACAGGCCCTAGGCCTTGTCCCCTTGCAAGTCGACTTTCCTAAACCACTTTTTTAGTGTATGGTCTGGTATGCCCCTAGGGCCCCAGCCATATTTGTGCTTAACTTATTGTGAAACATTGATATTTGAATGTGTTCCTGACTTCTAATCTCATAAAGAGATTAGTAGAGTGTGTCTAGAAATAAATACATATATATTTGATATATATACCTGTGTGGTGTCCTTTCATTTGGTAGTTCAAGAGATTATAAGGTAAAACAAGCCGCTTTACATTCCTCTGAGACTTAGCCTGAAGGCTGCTCTCCACAGCTACCACTAGGATAGCTTTCTTTAAAAGGTTGTCTTAAATCTATCTACCATAAGAGTCGAATTGGACTGGTGTAAGGTGGTCACTATAACTAGTGACCAGCATATGCCAGGCCAACTTTTCACAGTTGGGATACTGGATACAGAGGGTCCCTGTCGGTGATGGCCCTTATGTGCTCCAGTATTCTCTTTTTAGCCATTAAGGTGGTACTGCCTATGTACCACAATTTGCACAGACACTCAATGATATAGGTGACAAAGTTGGTACTACATGTGAGAAATTGGGATATGACTCTGTGTAGGAAACTGGCTCTATATATACTACACCAAAATGAGGTATAGTGTGTATAGAGTCCAGGTGACCCCAGAGGTAGGCAGAGGTTAATATCATGGTTTTGGGCTGCGGCTCTAGGGGCACGGGCACATGCTGACGAACATTATGTGGTAAGATGCACTATGTCACACACGGCTCGGTATTTGTGGTTATGCTACCGCACCAAGAAACATTGAACTGTTGCCTATGTCATGGTAAACTAGACTTTAGTGCGCGCGCCTATTTTATTATGCTTGTTTGTATGCTCTGATTTTCTTTATATGTGCACACATCTTTAAATTGTGTTTGCATGTATTTGTGAACTTTAATGATTCTCCTATAGAGTGAACATTTGTCTTAGTTTTATTGCAAGCGTATATCAAGCACGCTGTCATCGCAATGTTCTTTTAAATTACAAAACAGACTTTATGCGCTTATTCACAATTTTGTTTTACCGCAATGCGGTCTGTTTTCCTAGTGCCGATAGTAGCGGTAAACCACACCCAAACGTTGTGACGTTCAGCAGACTCCAGGTCCCTTTGGGTGTGGCGCTGTTATAAAAAGAGACCACACCCAAGGAAGCGTGCTCACAATTCCTCCGTATCATCAAGAAAGGAAGCTGTTGTTTCGGTGAAGATCAGAGAGGCAGCAGAAATCTCCGGACAGGAAAAGAGGCTGTGCAGCGATACATTGTGTTTCTAAAAGCGGTAATCAAAGTCGATTCTTCTGAATCAGGGTATGAACCTTTTGCTATGCCGCTTGAGCATCAAAACGCTAACACTCATTTTTTGGAATATGGAAGGGGGCAAATGTCTCTAAATTTTCGGATGCCTTCAAGTTCAGTATGATGTCCTGAGCTCGTTAAGATATGACTTTGATTTAAGCAAGGTTAATCTTCATTCTTACAGAGCATTATGTTTGTAGGATAATTTTGGGACAATTCTTTGAACACTTCGAACACTTTGAAAGGAACTTTCTCTCACCATAGACTTGTATAAAGTTGCGTGGCAGGTCCAGCACAACAAACTAAAAGAGCATTAACACTTTTGGAAAGACTACGGAATAACTCTCATTACAAGCATACAGTAGGGGAGAACAGGTGATTATGCCAATTATGTTAATACATTATTTATCAGAAAATTGTTAACATCATTATTAGTCATTCATATTGGACACATTTTATATTTATATTACAGATCTCCATCCCCGCTGTTCCTTTCCCAACACCCTTTCCCCCACCAGGCCACTCTAATACTCTGTGTCATTACGGCAAGTCAGAGTTGGAGCTGCCTGGGGGTGGACTCTTCTAACATCGTGCAAGCTCCGAGGAATCTACGCCTTGACACTTAAAGTTAGATAGAACCTTACTCTTTATTTGTGGTAGAGTGGTCGAGCAGTACGGCAGTATCAGAGGACAGTGTTAAGCATTTGATGTACACAATCAGTCAGCAAATGAATTCACACACTCAAGAACTGAACTCCAGGCCAATTGTTTTTGTATAAGAAATATATTGTTGTTTTATTTTAGAACCAAGCAAGCCTGGCACAGGTAAGCATGAAATATTTTACAGTAATAGGTTGGTGAATGTAGAACAGTTTGAAAATGCAATAGGAATTGAACTTTGTTTGATTTACAGGGGATGCAGTAGGTTGCAATACTTAGTAAATACAGTACATTGAAATGAATAGGCTTTTTCAGTAAACTAAAGTTACTTTTCACGTTACTTTTCTAATTCAGTGCTGGATACCTAGATTCAGCACTGGGACATATTTAGAGATTTCAAAACTCCACACATACTTTTTGGAAGAAAATTGTCAATGTTATCCTATGGAGGATAAACAGGTTATCGGTTCAAAGGTGAGTTATCGACTGTGGGAGTTAAGGTTCTGGGGTTAGACTCAGGGGTCCCCCAGGGTCAGTGATGCACTCTTGTTACACCCTCAGCAGCGGCACTAGGGCAGCCGGGTGCAGTGTTGAGGACCAATGTTATCCAATGGGGGATAGGAGACCTTTGGTTGGTGGCTGCTGGCAAGCAGGCCACTGGGTTGTGGGAGCAAAGCTCCTGGACTTTAGCTCAGGGCAAATAGGGGAACAAAGTAGCACCAAAGGTGCACCCTCAGCGGCACCAGGGCGGCCGGGTGCAGGGTGCTGTTTCAAGGTCGGGTGCCCGGTTGTTTCGAGGGTTAAGTTGGGATGTCTTGGGTTGGCTAGGCACCATTGGTTGTTGCACACAAGGCCGTGGGGCGTCGGGTGCAGGGGTGCCTATTGTCGTCAGAAAGTCTTACCCACTCGTGGTCACGGTAGAGGGTGTCTTCTGCATTGAGGCTGCAGGCGTCGGCTGGGGTCTTGAGGCTGTTCTGGGATCTCTGGATCTTGGGTCACAATTGCCGGGGAGACCTCCTCGTGGTGTTTTTCCACGCGAGCTCGGGCCGGGTTCAGCAGGTGCAGAGTGGGCTGGATATGCGGTCTCCGGCTGCTGCCAGAAGTTGCAAGTTAAACAGGTCCGCTGTTCTCGGGAGACAAATTCTTTTGAAGTGAAGGCAGGCAGGTCCTCCTGGGTTTTTGAGGTTGCTGGCTGCAGGACACACCGGGGTTTTGCAGGAGCAGGTTCGAGGGGAGAGAGGCCTGTAGGGCTGGGGCCAAGTCCGTGGGCGTCGTCCGCTTGTTAGCTCTCCACGGCTCTTCGGTCCTTCATCTTATCTTCTTTCTTGTCGTTTCTGGATCTGAGGAAGCAAGGTTCAGGGTGCCCCCTAAATACTAGATTTAGGGGCGTTACAGGTAGGTAAAGGGCAGGGGCCAATGGGTCCCTTCCTTGGGGTAGGTTAACCCCCACTGTGCCACCCTCCAGTGGGATGCAGGCAGGAGCCTGTCCCTGGTTGGTTGGGTCCCCCCATCCTCAAGATGGCAGGGACTCGGAGGTGTGGTTCACCTCGCCTCCCCCACCTGAGGGGTGGAGTTGGCAGAAGTGGGCTCAACTCTTTCCCTCCCTTGTTTTTCCTGCCAGTTTTCCCGCCCATAGTGGAGGGTAGAACCAGTGGGGACCAGTTGCTGAAATCAGCAAATGTTCTGGGGAGGCTCACAAAGGCGGCATGCCTTTGCAGTTTCCTTCGTGAACCCTGCCCATCCTGGGGTAGGAGGCCTGGCACCTCGTCCCAGGATGTGCATTCTTTCAGGCCCCCAAGAGCAGCAGGCCCTTGACCCAGGGGTCCAGAAACATATCTGTTGGTGGCAGCCTAAGCAGCCACTCAGTCGGGGCCCTAGAAGTTGGTCCAGTTTCATGGGGCATCTCTAAGATGCCCTTTGTCATGCATTCAGATTGAATTCCACACTGGCATCAGTGTGGGTTTAATGTGCTGAGAAGTTTGATACCAAACTTCCCAGTTTTCAGTGTAGCCATTTCGGTGCTGTGTAGTTCGTAATGAATAAACTCCCAGCACCATATACTCTTAATGGCAGCACTGCACTTACAATGCCCAAGAATGGACTTGGGCACTGTAGGGGCACAGGGCTCATGCACCTGTACCCTCACCACTGGCATAGTGCACCCAGCTGGAGGGGTGGCTAATCTAGGCCAGGGCAGTCAGTTGTGGGCATGGCACATAGGGATGTGTGCCATGTTGACTCTTCACTTTGTTCTGCACCAAGACACGCAGTCTGCAAAGGCAGTGTGTGTATGAAAAGGTGCAGGGCCTCTAAGGGTGGCACAATAAGTGCTGCAGCCCTTAGGAGCCTTCCCTGGTCACAGTGCCCTGGGTACTTGTGGTACCATCTACCTGGGGCCTACCTGTGGCCAGGGTTGCCAATTGGGTTTAGTCTTCAATGCAGTTTTAGGGAAGGAACATAGGCCCTGGGTACCTGATTAGCAGGAGCCCAGGGCACACTCAGTCAAAGCACATCAGCAATTCAGCAAAATGTGGGGGCATACCATGCAGAAAGAAGGCACATTCTCACACTCTGCTGGTTTGCCCTTGTGCAACCTCTTTGTGCAAATGGCTGTTTTTGCACGCCGTACAATGGCCACATGGGATAAAGCCCTGGAGGTTATGAGTCTTCCTGTCTGGTAATTCTGTGATGTCACTGTGGACCAGCATGTCCCTGAGGCTACGTCCCCCCCTGTAAGTGATGCGTGGTCTATCTTTGATGCTACTGCCTATGATGTTGTCGGACTTGAGTATATTCCAGTTCTTCACCAGGATCTTCTTGACATCACCGTCATCGCCTTTGTATGTCAAAATTATCCTGGTGCTGTCCTCCCTCAGTTCCGTCTTCTTGTCCACCTTGTCAGAGAGTGTCTATATATATAACAATAACATAAAATCTAATAAAAAAAATCCTATTATAAATTAAAACATTAAACTATTCAAAAATCTTTAAACTTAAATTTACCACTACAGTCAGTGCAACAGTGGGGAAAGTTAAGATAGAGGGGGTAAAAATTTGTATTCCCACTCCAATGAGTGCAAAAGTAGGGAAAGTGTTGCATAGCGGATGGGTAAAAATTACTATTTCCACTCCAATGAGTACAACAGTAAAGAAAGCGTTGGATAGGAGAGATGTAAAACTGTCTATTCCCACTCCAATAAGTGCAACAGTAAGGGAAGTGTATGATAGCGGAGGGGTAAAAAAGTCTATTCCAACCCCAGTGAGTGTAGCAGTAGGGAAAGTGTTGCATAGCGGAGGGGTAAACATTACTATTCCCACTCCAATTAGTGCAACAGTAGGGAAAGTGTTGGATAGCGGAGGGATAACATTTACGATTCCCACTCCAGTCAGTTAAAATTTAAAACCAAAAAAATATGAACAAAAACAAAAAGATATTTAAAACACAAAATAAATAAATAAATATATAAATATGTTAACTTAAAATACAAAGATATCTATTGTTAAACATAATAAATAAAAACATATTATAATGTTAATTACATATTGCAAATATTAAATTAAATAAAATAAAAAATAAACTTCAAACAAATAAATATTTTTTATTAGAAATTATTTAGAAACAAAAGCATGGATTGTTACATAAATTTCGTTTTTTTTATTTTCTACCCTATAACACCACACAAATCACAACCCACATCTAAATGTAAACAAAAATGTACTTCCATAATTAACATGATTCATTACCAATTAAATAAATACTATTCATTAAAAAGCAAATTAAAACTAATAAAAATGTATTAACTTCCCACACTTTACCCACAACCCACAGCTAAAATTAAACTGTGAAAAAGTTATTTACACAATTAGAACTCAGTTTCAATTAAAAACAATTACTAATAAACAAATAATTATAACGTAAGTAAAATGTATTTAATCCCAACCCTTTACCCCTATAAAAGTAAAAACCCCACACAAAAAAATAAACAATTACCCTAATTAAACATCAATTAATTAATTAATATTAATTAACAACAAATGTATAATTAATTAAACACAAATGACTTCCCACCCTTTACCCATATAAACCAAACAACAAACACATGAAATAATTACACAATGCCCATATTTAAATTACAATTAATTAATTATTAAATAACATCTTATTAATTAATTAAACATAAATTACTTTACCCCTATAAACCCCACAACCCTCACCTAAAGAAATTACACAATTACCATAATTAATTTTCAATAAATTAGTTAATATCAATTAACAACTAATTATTACTAATAACAAATAAATTACTTCCCACCCTCTACCCCTGTAAACCCCAGGATCTGCTCCTGAAATTAATTACACAATTACCATAATGAATTACCAATTAATTGATTAATGTTCAATAACAACCATTTATTAATTACTTAATAATAAATTACTTCACACGATTAAAATTATAAAATCTCAATTAAATAAATATTAATAAACAAAAAATAATTATTCATTTATTAAAGTTAAATTACTTCCCACCCTATTCCCCTATAAACCCCCAACCCGCTACGGAACTAAAAAACGCAAAATTTAATTAAAATAAAATGAATAACTACTAAACATGTAACACATATATTAAAAAAAATAAACAATTCTTATATAAAAAACTACATCACATTCATTTAAAATATATACTTAAATACATAACACTAATCAAACAATTGATAATTTAAACAACTATATTTTTGCAAACAATATTAATGACTTCTATATTATTTTTAAATTATATTTCTTACCTTAAATCGATATTCTTGACCACGATATTCTTGCTGTCGATATTTCTGACTCATGTTATTTAGGACTCGATATTTCTGTAGGTCGACATTTCCAACTCTTTATTTTGTCTGCACATTCCTTGGGAGATTGGACCATTAGTTTTCACCACCAGTGACATTTTTTGTGTCATAGTGAAGCTCAGCCTGTCAACCACCTAATACAAACTGTGCCTTAGCTTTGTGTTAATGTGTAAGAGAGGTGTGTACTACTAAACTATTAACACATTAGAACATTAGCAGAAGGAGCATTTCAGAAGTCTTATCCAAGCTTCAATACTCCACTCTGTTTGCAGACTACTTTCAGTGTGCTTCTTTCCACGGCTCAGGGTTTGGTATCCCTGCTTCGGCTGTTATTCAAGTTGCTTTGGCCACAATACCTATAGAAGCACTACTGCTTGCCAATATACTGGACAAAGACATACACCAAAAGCATCATCAGTACAAAAGCATTGCAATGTCCTGAGATTTATTCAAAGTGTTGAGGCGACATAGTTATGAGTAGCAGGTCAAGATAAACATCAGGCTAAAAAGAGATAAAAGTCCAAGGTATGGCTGTAGTTTGAACTGCATTATGTACTGCTGCGGCCTTTATCGTTTATAGAAGGATCTTGAAAATGTTTTGTACCCTCGCATAATTAGAGATGTTATCGTCTCTGACTTGACTGCTGGGATTGTAAGACGAGATCATTCGAATTGGTTCGGAGCCATTGAAAATACCCAGAGGGTGTCCATGAATGATTTAAAGGAGTGGATAAAAGCCCTATATAAACATCAGTCTTTAGAGGTTTGGGTAAGAAGATCATGAGTGGAATGGAATGCTTCTGGACTGAAACTAGATTTGTTCCACAGAACCAACACCTGCAGCGTGCTGGATCCTGGTGTGCAAATTTTGACCACAAGTCTTTGCTGTATACCATGAAGAGCATGGCTAGCTCTCATATGAGGCATGAGCAAAATAGAGTAAAGACCGCTGCAGGGACTATTGGCTCTTTCTTCTGCTAGTACTAACAAGTATGTGTATATGTGCCTTTCTGTATCCTGCCTTGGTTTAGCAAAAACAATTTTTTTTTAATACTCTATTGCTTGACAGGTTGACCGTAATTGACCTTTATTGCACTGAGCACTTTTTCTATAGGAGAGGAGCGGGGAACTACATCTCCCAGCAGGCGGATCAGCCCGAGTGCCGTTGCACGCCGAAGACGCTGTCCACGCACCAGGCGGCGTATTTCAAGGCCCCGGTCCTCCTGCAGTGAGTGTGACCATAATTGACCTTTATTGCACTGAGCACTTTCTCCCGAGGAGAGGAGCGGGAGACTACATCTCCCAGCAGGTGGACCAGCCCGATTGCCGTTGCATGCAGGAGACACTGTCCACGTGCCAGGAGGTGTATTTTAAGGCCCCGGTCCTCCAGCAGCGTGGGAGACCGTAATTGACCTTTATTGCACGTAGCACTTTTCCCAGAGGAGAGGAGCGGTGGACTACATCTCCCAGCAGGCGGACCAGCCCGAGTGCCGTTGCATGCAGGAGATGCTGTCCACGTGCCAGGAGGTGTATTTTAAGGCCCCGGTCCTCCAGGAGCACGGGAGACCGTAATTGACCTTTATTGCACGTAGCATTTTTTCCAGAGGAGAGGAGCAGTGGACTACATCTACCAGCAGGCGGACCAACCCGAGTGCCGTTGCATGCAGGAGATGCTGTCCACGTGCCAGGAGGCGTATTTCAAAGCCCCAATCCTCTCGCAGTGGCCAAGGGAAGGCCTGTCTGCACCTGTCAGAGGCCAGAGGAGGCTGGGCTGGGCCACCCCTCTTGGCTCTCAGCTGGGATAGCAGAACATTTATTTTTAGTGATAACAGTAACGCATTAACTGCTTCCCAGCGAGGAGCCGCAGCGGATGGACTTAAGTAACTAAGGGGGACTCTGGTGATCTAACCGGCCTATTGCAAGGCTGCCCGGGGGGGGGGGGGGGGGGTTGCGCAGCAACCCCCCTAAAAGGGCGGCCGCCTTAGTGCCACATGCAGGCACTGTGGGCAGCCGGTCTAGTTCCTGGCTTGGGCCAGGGAAGACGTCCGGCAAGGGATCTTCCGGCGGAAGGGGGGAGGGGGCGGGCGTATATAGGCTGTCCCCGCCCCCTCCTCGCCCTCTTGTCCCTCTCGTCTCGCCTTGGAGCAGGTCGCTGCTCGATCGTCTCGTCGTTACTGGTTATCGTCGTGCGCCCTCCTCCAGTGCCTCTACTTGGTGAGTTTGCCGTTGACCTTCCTCTCGCCCCCGCCCTGTCCCTGGGCAGTACCAGGTGACGGGGCCCTGTGGTCGGAGCACCACGGGCGGGGGGGGCCAGCACGGAGCGGGTTTGTAGGTCGGTTGTCGGGGCGAGTTTGGTAAGGGGGGGCAAGAGCATGCCCTGCTATCGGGGTCTCAATAGTCTCGGGCGGCGCGGTGGCTCGCTAGGGCGCTGGGGGCATTTAGTCTCGCGCGCGGCCCGCGTTATTCCGGCTTCAGAGTCGATGTAGACTCTCAACTCTCCGAGTCTTGGGAGTCGGGCATTGTTACTTGGAAACCGGAGTTTGAGCCTCGAGGTTGCGTCCACATCCTGTGATTCTGGGCAAATCACTTAATCTCCCCGTCCTTATATGTGTAATGTAATTACGGTGTTGGCTTAGTTTCGTTGGCTCATGTTGCTATCTCCTCATGTGTCTTCAACTCCTGGAGAGCGAGCAGGAATTCAAATTTGTTGTGGCTTGACTGCGGGGACGATCGGGCAGAGGCTATGCGCCGCCTGCAGGGTGTGTGCCGAGTCGATTGTGAGTGCGTGGACTGTAATTTTGTTTGTTATTTGTATTTGTTAAGAGGTGCCCCTTTTTGTCGTCATGGGCTATCCAGCGCTGGCCTAAACATTGCTTGAGGTACAGCGTTCTGGTCGCGAGGGGTCAGGGAGTCCGTGTCACGCCCACTTTGCCTTACCCTGGCGGGCCCTAATTAGGATACGTTGGGGGGAAGGCGCTTCACACGCTTTGCCGGTGGACTGCTCCCTTGCACTCGAGGTGCCCGGGTCTCGGGGGGACTCAGGGCCTTGGGGCCTGTTTTAGACTATACGCCCGGAATGTCGATGTAAGCTACATGGCATGGGCGAAGCGCTGTGCGCTGAGTGCGGCAACTGGGAATCGGGGTTGAGGCCTGCGGATGGGCAATTCTCCGAGGTGTACTGGCATTTACATATGGCTGCAAGGGGTGAGGGGATGTGGTCCGTCGGATAGACTGCCGACTCGGGTGCTTTTACCAGGGTTCGAGCCTCGGGGTCGCATTTACATTCTGTGATTCTGGGAACCACGTATGGGTGCTGCCAATTTTTCAGCGGACTATTTGCAGCAGCCAAGTCCTTGTGTCCCCCCCCCTCGTGCATCCCTGCCCCACCACGATCGCGACATATGTGGTGCGTTTTAACCTAGTTGCTGATATTGTGCACTATATTGGGGATACCGTGTTGAGAACAGGCCTGCTACTGGCGCGGAATTGTGTGCTTTGAACAAGGCGGTTGCTTTGAGCAGTAGACTAGCGATCTGTTGAAGGCACTTGCTGCTCTTGGCGCCGTTCGCGCACTGTTAAAACCGCAAGTATTCTGGGCGCTACACTACGCTGCCAGCAGACTCAATACTCTAGGAACACGAAATACAATGAGGTCTCCTGGGAATCTGGGAGGAGTTGCGCGGCTCAACAGACGATGAATTCATGGCGCGGCATTGCGCCGACCGAGGATCGGGAGCTACACAGGCTGGAGGGGTCCTGCCCAGTTCGGGTAGGGGCTAGCTGGAGGCGTCATGCTAGGGCTGGCTGGCCTGGTTTATCATCGTGGTTGGTCCGACTGTTGTGTGGGTGGAGGTGAGTGCGGTAATTACGGCCCCTTCATGCTGCTGACTCAGGGTTGCTGCCTCCTGGCTGTTTCAGGCCTGCTTCTATTCCTTATCGAAACGAATGCAACCATCGCGCCTCGCGTTCCGGGTGGGTGTGGGAGGCCGAGTTGTGTCGGAGATTGGCTGGGGGTGGTGCCTAGCTGTCTGGCGCGGAGGGATCGATGTTGTGGGTCGGGAGTGTTCGTGTTTTTTCGTCTGGAGGCTCATTTCGGTGGGTGGTGTATTGTGTGGTCCGCACGGCTCCATGCCTAGCCTGGGCAGTTCACCCAGGTGTTATGAAGCAGATCGTCTTAGCTCATAGGAGCAAGCCGCATCTGTCCAGACAGAGGTGCATCTATATTGTCACTGGGCATATTCACTCAGATCTTTAATTCTTCCCATCAAAAGATTCAAATACTGGGGATATGAGCGGTAGAATTGACCTATTGATACTGTGTTCATTGTTTTTACATGGGTTCATGAAGCCAGGTTGGTGTTTGAGGTGCTTCTCAAAGGGAAGCTCGCAAAGTTCTGGGGCACTGGCGGGCATTTTGGCGGCGGCGCTAGTGCAGTGTGCACGGGTTTTATGTATGTAGATTCATACGATGCATGCAGGCGCACTGTCCGATGTCACTCCACGCACAAGGCATGCCGGTGCATTAATGCACGCGGCCTAGGTAACCCCATGTAGAAGGCGTGCGGCCAGGGCGGCCTCTCTGTATTATGTGTATATATATGTAGGTGTGTCAGGGGCACAGTATTCGGAGGTCTCCTGGGGGAAATTGCGACAGGCGGGTGTTGGAATGAGGGCAGGATGGGGTTGCCCCCACCCAGTCACTGTGCGGCTCGCCCATGCACTGGTGAGTGCGCGGCGGATGCTGCGGGGAGCAAATGAGGTCTCTGTTGTCAGTGCCCAGTATGGGAGGGTCTTTGGCAGTCACACTCGGTGCAGGGGCAGTCCATCCGCTGCGGGAGGTGCGGGGGTCTGGTCATTTTTCACTCACAGGGTCGGGCTTTGACTCGCTTGCGCTTGGATAGCTTGTTGGGGTATCAATGGGCGTTGCTGGAGCCGGGTGGCATGCAGGCCTGGTGTTTCCGACACACAATTTAGGGGCGACTCGGCCGTTAAGCGGAGGAGCTGGGTTTGAGCCCTGGTGGAGCATGCATGATGCGAGTCATCAAAAGAAGTTATGGGTTGTTTTGAAATTTCAGGATAGTCCCCCCGTTATACTGCGGCGGTACACAACCAGTATCCCATTGACAGAGGTATTTAGTGCTACCCCAGGGGTTCGTCAGTTATGGCATAAAACGAATCCGCTTAATTTCCTTGGTTCAGTTATCAGAGTTTTTTCCGTGGTCATATTTTCTCAGAGAAAGATGTCCCCGCACACTTGAAATAGATTCTTTCATCTACCTTTCCTGGTTAGGCGGCTCCCCTGCGGTGCTTATAGCGGAGCTAGTATTATTGATAGTGCTTATTTAGCCTTCTTTGAGTTCAAGAGAACTGGTGGCCTCGCAGCCAGAGCTGCGGAATTTTGGGCTGGGGAACCATGTCTGGGCCTGTCCTGGCGCACGTTGGTGTGTTCATTGGGCCTGTCGTGCCTACAGACTCTGATGTTATGCTGCCCCCCGTATCTGGTGCATCCTGTTTCGATATTTCCTGCGTCACATCATTTACATTGGTATAATTGAGATGTTCCTCAATGCGCGTGAGTTTAACGCCATGAATGGTGTTCAGTCAGGTTTTTCGGTGAGCGGAACACCTGGTAAAGGCGCGGTGTGCTGGTGGCCGGGCTGCTTGCCATAGTACTCGCCTGAGCAAGCTGTGTAGCCCTGCAGATTAGTTAACTTAAACGACCCGTAAGCCTGCGCAGGGCTCCCTCCGCTCCGTTGGTGTCTTTATATTAGCCGTTCACTTTGGGTGCCTGATAATTTCATGAGTGAGGCAGTGGAACCGAGACCGCAGTGTTTTGTTCATTGGTAACTGAGGCGGAGTGGCCTTGGCTTATTCTTATTTGGTGGTCTGGGGCTCTGGGTGGAGCGCAAGAGCAAGGAGTGGGGGCGGCTAGCTCTCGGTTGTCTGCAACTGAGCTATAATGTGGCTTACCTTATGCAAATAGAAGCACTGATTAGCAATAGATGGGCTTGTTGTAGGTAGTGCCTTTTGTAGTAAATATAGGGATGCAATGACACGTGCTCTGTATGTCATGTAACTGGAGCTCATGTTTTACGTTTCAACTCCTTTACGTTCACACACATTTACATTTGTATAAATTGAGATGTATTTCTCAATGCGCGTTGGATTAACGCTAGGATTGTTCATCAGCTAGGCTTCTCAGTGAGCTGAACACCTAGTAGCTGCACGGCGTGCTAGTGGCCGGTCTGAACCCTTAGTCATTGCCTGAGCAAAGCTGGGTAGTTGTGATGTTCTATGTTGACAGCACAGCAGGAGCTAAGTGTGGACCTAACTGATGGGGCCGCTTTGGTGAGTCCTGGTTATAGTTACACAACTGTCATGCTGTAGGGTGCAGTGAGTAGGCAGGGGGGCCTATATGGGGCTTGGGAAGTTCACGGGACGGTGTCTGTCATTGAAGGCCAAGGTGATGCACCAAGTAGGTGACAGAATATTATTTGCAGTAATATCAGTGAGCCGCGGCTGTCTTTCTATGTTGAAAACACTATCCCAGAATATTGAGGAAACTCAATTCGCACTTGGCCAGAGTGCTCGTGCAGTACCAGCAACCTGGCAGGTGCAGGTACTTTGGATAACGGCGCAAGATAATTACTACTGAAGGTACCTGCCAGTCTTTGGTCAATTAACCAGCAGGAAATTTTGAGGGAGGCGGCTGAGTGGCCCTAGCATTGTTTGCCTCGTCTCTGGGCCAGTGATGTTCTTTTCAGGGTAAGGTTCGAATTCTCAATTGCGTTTGGATACATTGACAGGCTACCCTTACTCATGCTAAATGGCGATATAGTTGCAACTTGGTATAGTGTCGAACTAGGTTGTAGCTTTCATGGAACTCATTAGTTCTTGCAGTTCCTTCTTTGCAGAACAATAATTTTCAAAATTTTCTAAAAAGAAAGCCATTATTAGCAGGCAGCTATCTAACCATGGAGAGCAGTGGTTGTGGGTTCCAGCACAACAGTAGTATTGGATTTACATTTTCTTTAGACAGGCCCGAGCACATACACTTGTAATGAAGTTTAGCTGCGACTTCAGACAGCAAGGTGTTCAGAAAGTATGAGCTGCCCCTCCCAAGCCGGAGACACTAACACGGCGCTCTTATAGAATGAGGACTTGGGGGTACATGTTTATGCCTATGAAAATCAATTTTGCCCTAGTACTTGCTTTGCATATGAGGAGAATTTTCATGTATCGGCACTTTGGTAACTTAGGAACAGAGTAGAGCGTGCTTTTGCTCTACCTGACATAGACTCTTCCCCATACTTGGTCCCAGGGCGAGGTGCCCGGGTAACTTCTTGTTCCCTTGGACAGCTTTATTTAGTGGTTGAACAGGATTAAGGGGGATACCTGTGGCAGTATGGCCATGCCAGAACATACATAGGGTTGAAGTAACAGTGTCCCATGTTGGTCAACATGATATACTTTTGGTTAGGAAGCTTGTTTATAGGTCCATTTGGTCTAACAGTGCCAGGTTAACGGAGGACGACTTGCACCAGAATCAACTTAGTGGTTTTCAACACTGTTGGTTAGAAGGGATGCTGTCAAGAGCAGAAGTCAAACCATTTAGCATTAAACACATACCTTTTAAGCAACATGTTTAAGGCTGTAAATGTCACTGTTATGGGTAAGGTTAGACTGCTTGGTTGCATTGGATACTTTGACAAGTTGCTCCTGCCCAGGCAACACGGCGATAAGTGGTAATTTTGGGGGCGTGAACCAGGTGTTCTTCTAGAAACTGAGTAGAGCTGGCACTCCTGCTATGGCAGACCATGGTTGTCAACATTCTCCAAGGACCCCATTATTAGCAGGAAGGTATTGCACCTTGAAGAGCAAATGCCTGTGGGTTCGTACACAGCAGTAGTAAGGGCATCTCCTTCTGTGTCTGCAGGCCAAGTGTACCATCGATAGCTCCAACAGCTGTAAAGCTTCTTTTTGCGCCCGGGACTGGGGCTGGCAATGTCGCGAACTTTGCAGCCAGACACGGCACAGGCAGAAACATACCTGTGATGGTGCAACGTGCACTCAGCAGTAGAGTCAGCTGAGTGTCATCGTACCCTGGTATACCGTCAGTGACATACGTATGGTTGGGGCTACATACGATCAGGCACCCTCTGTCTGCCGGGGCGGTAGGGTGCCAGTGAGCATAATACAGACAATAATATGAGCTCTCTAGCAGTCTTAGAAGGTTAAGTTGATATTTTGTTGGCATGGTGTCAGTTGCTTCATTGCTCGCATGATTAGCATGAAGGTATTGTACCATGGAGAGCCAATGGTTGTGGGTTCGTGCACAACAGTAGCAAGGGAATTACAGTCTGCTTCATCAGGCCACGTGTTTCATCATGCGCACCAGCAGCTGTAAAGCTCCTATTTTCACCCGGGACTAGGACTGGCAATGTCTAACTCTTACAGCCAGACACGGAATAGGCAAAGGACATACCTTGTTGAGGCAGTAGCATTGTCTGTCTCGCTCCCAGGCCAGTTGGGGGTTACCGTTCTGGGTACGGTTCGACTTTCTGGTTGCGTTTGGATGCTTGGACAGGTGCCCGTGCACCTGTCCAGGAGGACATGTAGCACGGCAATAAGTGGTTCAGTTGCTTCAGTTATTCGTGTTAACGGGCAGGTGAAGCAGCAGAACTTAGAGGGGCTTGGGTCTTACCTCTGGTTCAAGGGCGGAGCCTGGTAAGCTCACTTAGTAGCCCGTCCTTGAGTTCGACGAAACAGGTACCATTGATGTGAATAACGGTAACGGGCAACTTCTCCCGCCCTCCAGCACTGGCTGGCAGCTATGCAGGTTGTGGAAGTGGCCTTCCAACAGGGGCGATTTGGTCCAGATGATTGGGGGAAACTCCTGGGAAACATATTTGGGCTACAAAGTAGCAGGAGAACTATTGGCATTCCCAGTATTCAACATAGAGAGGTATTTATGCTTTGGTTCCACCCTGGGTCACGCTGTCCTGTCTGCTCCCTGGTATGCTAGCAGAAGTTTGGGAGGGCAAGGCTTCACATAGGGTGGTGACTGTCGGAAGGTGATGGTCATACTCCGACTAGTGCTAGACTCAGATAACTGAGAAAGGAGGAGGTAGAGCGGGCTTGTCAACTCTTAACTACACTCGCATTGGCACTTCCTGGTAGGAGTGGCTTGGCATAGGTTTTGTTCTTCAGCCAGGCAAAGGTATCATTGGACCATCGCCTATTTTTAGGCAGGTTAATTCAGTCATAAATCCATGGGGAGTTTAGAATGGATGGGGGCACCTGTCCTGATGGGGCATGCTGGCCTCCGGTCCTGTATTGGTTAAGACTTGTTTTGGCTAGACCTGGGAGAAGCCCGGCAATAAGAGGTTTTAGCTTCATCAGGCATGGTCTTATACACGCCGAGTCCACAGGGTGCCTGGAGAGAGATGGGGTGCACCTCTCTAGTTTAGGCATGGATCCTTCCCTACTGGACCTAGGGGAAGCTTTGGCTGCAGCAGGTTGTAAGGAAATAAGGCTACCTTGGTGGGGGGCCCTGGTAGTGACAGTGGCCACTCCCAAGGCTGTGGAGGAGTTACAGGGCAATCCAGAGTCTGCAGATACCAAGGGGTACTTCAAGCAGCAGCACAGCGTGGTGCTAAGCCAGGATTCCCAGGGATGTCTAGCGTTGTCCCCTGGAAGAACTACGGCGCCCCGTTAGTCCTACGGGCGGTTGTGGGTCTGAGCAACCGGGGGCTGCCATAATACGCTCTGCCCACCTCTTACGGGGGGGGGCGTGAGAAAACAAGTGGACTGGTGGCCCACTGATGGGAGGGGGTGGCCCTTCCCAAGGTTTGGTATGCACCAATTGGCGACTGCCACGGTGTCATTCAGGCTTATCAGACGGGCAGGCTGCATAGGGGTTTGCCTGCCCTGGGATCGGATGGCCCGTAAGATAACCCACCATGTTTGCATAATTGGTTATGCTAATAAACCTGCAGCAATATTTCTCCACCTACATATGTGTCGTGTGGTTTATTTATGTACCTATGTGTGTTGTGACAACAGTTGCCGATATTGGCACTATGAACCGTGGCCAAGAGGTAACCACAACGTGTTGTATTTCCCCTGTCATCTTACTATATGCTCTTGTCTGAGATGTGGCTGGACTAAGTTGTCTAGACTCTACTATTGCTCTATTACTGCTAGGAAATTAAAAAGGCGCAGGACTGTTTAGCCTGTTTTATGTATTATGTTACATTGTGATGCACAGTCTGGGGTGAACATAAAATATAACTCGGTGAGCCAAGATAAACCCGCTAGAGGTTGAGCTACTAGAAACTTTGAGGTCAGTGTTATTAAGTTGTAGGGCCATCCGCTCGACCTAGCTATCTCTCTCTTATCCTCTCTTACTCTTACTTTTATAATAATATTAGACCATTTTAGCTAATTCACAATTTTATTAGATTTTATCAGGTTAATTATTTAAGTTTAAACAAAAAAACTCTTCACTTATACTTACAAGTGCACAACTTCTGCTCCCATTTACTACACATATACTACATATGATAATTTACTTTGTGGGCTGCCCAGGGCAAACATGGGAAAAAGAAAGTTATTACCTGACCATGGGAGGTCTAATTCGTCTGAACGACCCCAAATGCATACTCAGACCTCATTGCTAATGTTTATTTCTGGTGCTATGAGGGCAAATGAGAAGCAAATTACAAATATGGAGGAGTCTCTATTAGTTTGTGGTGACCACTGCACCACACCCCGGACTGCTTCGCAAAACCTGGTCAATAATGATGGAAATGCAAAACCTAGTGACAGAGGCATGGCTCAAACACTGGATAACGGTAATGAACTGTTGTATACAAAACATATCTGACACTATCAATTCCTCTAAATCAGACTCCCCAATGCCCTCCAATTGGACATAAAAAACATGCATATGTCCAACAATTAGCTCCTTAAACAAAGAGGTACCTCATAGAAGGACTAAATCTCAAAACAAGACCATGAATAATCCAACGATGGTCCCCACAGAACTACCCAAGCAGTGTAGCAATAAAATTATTAAAACATTGGACAGACTTTGCTAAATTGTCAAATCTCAAGCAGTTCCTGAACAACAGTATAGTAAGCATTAAATGGGGCTGAAAGAACTAGAAACTAAATGTAACATATGTGTGGATCAAGTGAGTACTCGATTATCTTCTGAGACAATTAGGTCTAAAATAACAGCTAGTAATTCAACTAGAGCCAACACAGCGAGGAAACAAAATGACCCATGTACTTACAGCTCTTAGGGTGCAACATCAGACGATCAAACAGGTCCCTGTAGGACCAAATGGAATACTCCCGCTAGACCATCGCTTTCCAACACTAATAATCCTTCTGTCAACACCCAGTTAATACAGCCACCAGATTCTATGGATCTTCCACCTGCAGCTACTCCATATGGTATTGTGTTATCAAATGTCCCTGTGTTACAGCACAAGATTCCGGAAACCTGGACCGCACTTAAAAAAAAGGCATTACACTGGTTACGGGAAAGATCAGGCCTGACAGAGCACCTGTTCGCAGACATAAAAATGGTGAGACAAATTAAATGGGTGAGCAGGAGTGAGAAAACTCCTACCAGGCGACTGTATAGTCCTGTCTTTTAAATCACCTAGACTGGTTGAGACTGTCTTAAATAGAACTCGGCCCATTCATATCACTTCAAATACGATCTCTGCACTGCTGCCAGGATATTTTTACCAACCAGGCTTAATAGGACCCCCTAATCGGTTTATAACCTTAAGTATTCCTCAACTTGTTTCCCCGAGACATTACAATGTCCCAACTTGTAACAGTTATCAGGGATTGAAAAGCCTTGAAGACATAGATTGACCACCAGTGGAGAACATGGAGGGCATGATGTGCCAACATGAGGGCACAATAGAACTACATCAGTTCGGATGCGAAAGACAGACCTCATTACCTTCTTATCCAACTACCCTAGTTGACAAGGACCCCTCTCATTTCACCTCTAACCTGAACAAAGAAGCTAGGCCAATCACAGCTGCGGGGGGCTCCATATACTCTCTCAACGAACGTATTTGTTTTTTGTTCTGGAACGTGGCAGGACTTTGGAACAAAATTAACATACTGGCACATGCATCAAAGCTTTTTGCGAGGTTGAGATTCCGGACAACGGCGGACACAGAGACCGCACCACCCTGTGTAGTTCCCTTGATATTACCTAGTAATTAGATGTAGGGTGAGCGTGCACAAAGACAAACTCCAGCACTTGCCGTTGAGAAGTGCCAACTGCTTAGCAGAAAACTGGAGGAACAGGTTGGTGGAGTGGTGCACCGCTTAATGAAGCGTCAATGACGGTCAAGGAATCAAATAAGTCTTAGTAGGTGAAAAGTCTCTTTTATTTTCCAAAATAAAGATTTGCCAGCCAACGCGTTTCGTTCATGTAATGAACTTCTTCAGGGCAAGTGTAGGCTCTCTTGACACATTCAGATCAAAAAGTATGGATATAGGTAGAAATAGTACAGCGCGTGGGCCACCTTGATAAGGGCCTAGGTACGCAGTGTGCTGTTTACCGTGATCCGAAGGACTCGTTCAAGTCCTTCGGATCACGGTAAACAGCACACTGCGCACCTAGGCCCTTATCAAGGTGGCCCACGCGCTGTACTATTTCTACCAATATCCATACTTTTTGATCTGAATGTGTCAAGAGAGCCTACACTTGCCCTGAAGAAGTTCATTACATGAACAAAACGCGTTGGCTGGCAAATCTTTATTTTGGAAAATAAAAGAGACTTTTCACCTACTAAGACTTATTTGATTCCTTGACCGTCATTGACGCTTCATTAAGCGGTGCACCACTCCACCAACCTGTTCCATCAAAGCTTTTTGCGATCGCAAACGGTGCGATTCACAAAAATCGGGCGTTTGCGATCGCAAAATTAGCCATTGCGATGCATCAAGGGTCAAGCCCCTCGCAATTTGAGAATTCGCAATTAATTGCGAGTTCTCAAATTGCGATTGCATTTTTTGGAATCTCATTTTGCGATTCCTTAAATGCAATGCAAGAACCACTTTGAAGTTGCGATTTCACTACTAGGGGGCGCAAATTACCATGAAGTTGAACTTCATGGTAATTTGCAAAAACTTTGAAAAATGCACTAAAGTGCATTTTTCAAAGTTGTAGGTTACACACACACACGTCCTTGAGACATGTGTGTGCGCAACATTTGTGCACAGATCAATTTCAGGGGTGCAACAGGGTGTCCTTTTGACACCCTTGCACCCTTGAAATTGCATGAGCAATTTGCGAGTACCAATTGGTACTTGCAAATTGCGCTTGCAATCTTCCATTCATTCCTATGGGCATGTAGGCCCATAGGAATGAATGGGAAACTATTCCTTATTTGCGAGTCGCTATTTGCGAGTCGCAAATAAGGAATATGTAGGAATCGCTATTATTATAGCGATTCCTACATGCATAGGATTTTGCGAGTCCTTAATTGCGAATCCTTAATATTCGCAATTAAGGACTCGCAAAATCCTAGCTTGATGCATGTGCCTGAAAGAGTGGTTAGATTTTGTGGAGGGCTTCAATTTGATTTGTCTCCAGGAGACCGGGCTAGTGGAACCTCTTCATATAAACGGTTTTGGAACATTTAGGGGCAGATTTACAAGCCCCCTGCACCACCAGTACGTCACTTTCCGTGACGTACTGGGGGCACAGGGTGTCCTCCATATTTACAAGGACAGGAAAAGCCACCCTGCATGACTTTACCTCGCCTTATAAATACGGCCCCTTCACATGCAGCACTTTGCGTTGAAGGGACGTTCCATGGGTGTTGCGATGGGTGATCCCACGCAACACCCATGGAACAAGACACATCTCCAGATTTACGAGAAATCGTAACTCTGGAGATGCGTCTGAATGCTACGCCACCCTAGAGGTGGCGTAGCAAGGCGCAACGAGGAGAAATGTTTTCATTTCTCCTATTTTTTCCTCTTTCAATGCGTGCTGCATTCTACAGCACGCATTGAAGGAGAAAAATGCCTGTAGTGATTATTTTTGTGCAGGAAAGTGCCCCTTCCTGCACAAAAACAATCTCCCACGACGCAGGCATCCTTGATCCATGGTGCAAGGGTGCCTGCACCAGCGCAGGGGGAAGCACAGAGATGCGACATATCGTTGAGGGACTTGCGGTGCCACGCTGTGGCACTTTCTTGTAGATCTGCCCCTTCATGTCCTGTGACCCATGGTAGATCTAAAGGCAGGTTATGGATCTTTGCTTCTAACAGTTTACCTCCTATTAAATCAGTGAAAGAACTTACTAATCTTTACATCCGAGTCATTGTATGTGAAGGGTCAGTCCCGACTAACTTGGTAGAGGTCAATTTGTGTACCACTGGATCTGGTGGAGAAAGCTTAATGCATTTAGGTAACTTATATGAGTATCTGGAGAAGATGGACAACAATAACAAGAAAACCTTATCGGTTGTGTGGGGAGGTGATTTTAACATCCAATTATGTAGCCCACTTACCGAGAAAGTAAGTGGTATGAATCACTTAGACGGTACTAGTAAAATGTATTTCCTTCATAACTGTTATGGAGATAAGCTAAAAGAACTCATCTATACATTGGACCTATCATTTTCAAACAAAATATCCCTACCGTATGCTACATTCAGATGCACGTTCAATGGGAGAAATAACCACAGTATTATTGATTGTTTTCATTTCTAATAATCTGAGTCCTTATGTTTTTAATTTCAGAACCTATTCCATACTATTAAGTGACCATTATCCTCAACCTGTAGATATCTCAAAGGGTCTTCTAGTAAGCGATGAGAATAGCCCTTACCAAATTCTTAGTGGAGAACTAGAGTTAACCACACTAATGGTTACTCACTACGGTGGCATCAGATCAACCCACAGGGCTTTCTTGGAAAATTAATTTGTGATGCGGGGGAAGCCTTTGAAACATGTCTGGATGAGAATTCACAACCTAGTGAGATCATAAATTCCTTTATGACCATTTGTAAGACCGTGAAGGAGAATTTGCAAATGATTAGGAAAATAAATAAGGCCAGAAATGGTTGGTTTGATACACAGTGCCAACAAGAGGCTTAAAAAGGCACCACATAGTAATCTCAGGTGTAGCGCTGAGGTCCAGCTATGCAGGGCTGCCTACAGAGAGGCCCAGGAAAAGCGAAAAAGCTAGTTGAGGGAAGAGGCCTGGGTTGCATTATCCGAGGCAAGCAGCAATAAGGATAATAATTCCTTCTGGGAGCTAGTAAATTTCCCCCGTTTAGAGAAGACGCTGCGCCTGGAATTACGGTTGCAATACCTGAGGACTACTAGATCAACCATTTCTCAGCTATTTACTCTGCACAGACTGCTGAATCTGTTCGTATTTGGCCCCTCAACGCTAACGGCAATTCAGGCCATGAAAAATTGCCTAGTATCACCCCATTCACCTTAAATTAAGTAATTAATTCAATAACCTCTAGTAAAGGGGGAAAATGCCGTCCTGGTAGACCTGCACACAGCTAACATCCCTTTGTGGGAGCCAATTTTAACTGTCATCCTAAGGGCCTATTGCTCTGCAGATTTTCCTCCGACTTGGGCAGAATCAAAAATTGTTCTCATTTACAAAAAAGGGGACAGACATAACCGGACCTGTTACAGGCCTATTTCACTGCTCGACTCGCTAGTTAAAATAGCGCGGGAGAATAATCCTGAAAAGACTGAAAGAGTGGGCGGAATCTGGAGGTGTTATTTCAGATACCCAATATGAGTTTCGTCCTGGGGTGAGAACTATCAAACAAAGCCTCAACCTGAGCATTTTAGTAGGTAAATATATGAATATCAAAGGCGGAAACCTTTTTTGGGGTTCGTTGATCTATCTTCTGCCTTTGACTGTGTGAACCACTCTAAGTTATGGGCAATTATGAGTGATGAGAGTTGATCCTGCCATTATCTCTTTCCTACAGGACTTATATTCTGGCACTAAGGTCAGGATTAGATATGGGAACATGGGAGAATGTAGGAAGCCATTCAGCATAGAGAGGGGGTGACCTTGCACCTTTTCTATTTTCGCTCTGTATAAATAATGTTGGCCCTGCCCTGACATCGCAAATGAGAGATATGGCCCAGGTGGGACATCGCCCTGTCCCCGCCCTTCTCTGTGCTGATGATGCTGTCCTGATGACATGTACCCCTATTTCCATGCAGTTGGTACTGAATGATTTTGTTAATTACATACATGACCTTGATCTGCATGTGAATCAATCCAAGACATTTATAATGAAGTGCGGTAGGAATAAAGGCAACTGCAGCAATATTAGAATTCAAGACTCTAGTATTGAATGTACTGACACTTTTGCGTACTTAGGTGTCTTATTCAATAAAGATGGAACATGGTCCCCTGCCATAAAGACTAGGGAACTTCTTTTTAGAAGCGCTTGCATGGCTCTTCGTAAATTCTCCATAAGACTAGGCTCAACCCCGCCGCACGAAATGCTTACAATTTACAAAGTTAAATGTGTGAGCAAAGCAGTATATGGGGCTGGCATATGGAGCTATGTAAATTGTATGACAATACAATTAGTGGAGAATAGGTTTTTAAAGTACCTGCTTGCCTTACCTAAATCTGCCTTTACCTTTGTGTGTCACGCAGAGCTGGGGGTATCATTCGTTGTTGACCTAATTAAGATCCAACCTATTCTGCTGTGTCACAAGGTATGGTTGGCCGAGTACACTGCTCTAAACCAGCTCATTATAAGTGATTGTCTAAATTCATTCCTATACACGCATACCATGGCTTAGATATATAGCATCTTTCTGTCAGGATCTGGGGCACCCGGAATACTTTACCGACCCTGAATATCTGGTCGAGTTAACTAGAAAAGAGTTGAAGGCTGACTGCTTAACAAACTTAGAGAGCATTAGGATGTCAGCAGAATTGTTAAAACCTACTGTGTTAAGAAACCAGCTTATTCTAGTCAGTCACAACTTGCATTTATATCTTAGATTCGTACCCCATGAAAAGCACAGATACATATTAACGCATTTTAGAATGGACATTTTTCATCGCATGGTCACCTTCCCTGAACCCAACAATTGGTCTTCTAACTTGTCAAAATGCCCCTGTGACAATGTTTCTTTACAGACTACAATGCATGTGGTATTATTCTACAAATTCTATAAAAAGTGGTGGAAATTTTATATTTTGAGCCTTTTAAAACATCTAGATTTTACCCAATGTTGTCCAGCATATGTTTTTTACAGTCCTTACAAACGATTGATGTATGTGTAAGAATTTCATCTTTCTTGTGGAGTGTTTTTTACGCAAGGAAGACCATATTGAGGGAAGGTCAAGATGTTTTAAATGGACAGGGCAACAGTAACTGAAAAAGATCCATGAGAGAAAATAGACGTGTACTATCTTTAAACTGGACATACTTATTACTGTTGTTTTACATACCATTGTACTAACAAATGTCATAGTAAACAAGGAAAAAGAGATCGTATGGCGGATCCAGTGTTGAGGTTTTTACCTTCCCGTATTTTCTATTCTGTTTACACAGGTTGACCTTTCAATGGTCATGGGTTAACATTTGGCACTGATGAAATCAAGGATTGGTATGGAATTAACTGTTTTTATAATCTTATCAGGACTGCCAGTTTTTAAGTTTCCTGTATTATTGCACAGTTTTTATGTACCCTGTATTATTGTACGCGCTAATTGTTGTGGGAATGAATGGGAATGAACTGGGACTGTTAATGTACTGTATTATTTTCTATATATTATATGTTGACAATGTTCAATGTGCTTTTATGGCCTAATACCTATGACCGAATAAAGATGAAGAATTGAATTGACAGTGTTCACTTAATGTTTATTATTATTTTGATTTAACAAATGATGCCTTGTTGTAGTGCATAATATTACTATTAGGCATGAATAATACACAGTTGTTATACTGTTATTGGTGTGTATGCACCTAATTACATAATTAAGGTGCCAGAGGACCCTTTATTAATTACTTGTAGTCTCTAAAAGCTAATAGAATGTCTTGTTCAAATGTACTTAATTTCTTATAAAGGGGATTAGAACACGTTTCCTTTTCTCGTTGCTCTAGTTGATTTCATATTCCTTTACCCCAGCTTCCTCCTTAAATTGGCTACGGAGTCTAGTCATGGTGTGCACTCGACCCAGTGGTGTATCAGGGGGTGGTGGTGGTGGGGGCAGTCCGCCCTGGGTGGCATGAGTTTTGTGGGTGGCTGCCACCCCCTCGCTTTTACCTGCAGCCGTCACAGGAATCGCCAGCACCCCCTCCCACTCTTACATGCGGCTACTCAGGCGGCATACGCAGGGACCACCACTGGTGGTACATGGTTTAGCTGCGTAACTGCCTGGACCCGATTAGGGCTATTTCGGTCAAGGGTCATGACATCATATCCCCTATCTTCTATGCAAAAGGAACATAGCTGGACTATCACAAACAGCCATAGGTTTCCACACAAAGGAATGAGTACTCAAGAAGTGACATGTTAAGGATTTGGGGGCCCTAGGGAACACATATTTTGGGGCCCTGTGATCGGCTGGCTCATTATATGATGTACATTTAAGTAAGTGGACACCTTGCACTGATCCAGGCAACCCTTATGGTGATTTTAGTGGTGTTAGACAACCTTAGAAAGCTCTTTAAGTGGTAGCTGTGGAGAGCAGCCTTCAGGCTTAGTCCAGAAGGAGTGTAAAGCTGCTTGTTTTACCAGAACACAATCCTATAAATATAGATTGAGTGAAAAAGAACCACTCAGCGAATTTATAAAAATATGTATTTATTATAAGACATTCAATAACACATACAGATATCTCCTAGTCAGAGATATACACAAAGCACACAACACTTTGCAATAGAAATGGGTAAGTAGCACAGAATACACAGTGGTCTCCAGGGGGAGACCAAACCACATACTAAAATGGTGCTATACCACGACTCGAGTCAAGACAATAGTCAGAGGACATAAAAGTGCTGGGGACCCAAGGAACCACCCAATGTGAGTATCTAGGAGTCCCACGGGGGTTGTGTGCAGTGAGGAAACACAACTGTGTTCTCCGTACAAATCAATGTGTACGTTGCAGTTGCAGTTTTAAAGAAGGACCCTTCCCAGTGGACCCTGAAGAAACCCTGTGGAAGATAGAAGGTTGGAGAGCCACCCCACCTCTGGATACCTTGGGAACCAGGATAGCTGCCCCAGGAGAGCCGGGTGTATAGGTTTGAAGTGGAGTCGGAAACCGCCATTGAACCCAGTGGATGACTTCAAGAAGATGCTGCTGCTGGAGAAGGTGAAAGTGTCCAGTGGAACCTAAAGGTGGATTCAAGTCAAGAAGTACCTGAAAGCAGAGGGGACAGAGTCAATGCCGCTTGAAAGTTACCAGGAGGCACATAAGTTGAATGCCCACCAATGTCGGGTGTTGTAAAAGGGTTGACGATGCCCTTGGAACGGCAGCTGTGAGGACCAGGCAGCGCTGTGGAAGACCAGGAGCCCAATTAGGGATCATTGTCCAGTGGGAGCACCAACAAGTCTTGGCAAGTACAAACAACGTTGAAGCAGAAGAAGGTGCAATGTCGGGACCAGGAAGGTCCAGGAGACTCACCACAAGGAGGGAAGTCAGGACAGGCCCTGAGCAATCAGGGGAGCCCATGAGAATTCAAATGTGACCCCGAGAGGACCCAAAGATGGAGGCACTGGAGTCGCAAGAGGACCTTGAGCAGCTACCAAAGAAGCAGGCCCACGATGCTAGCAATGTGGTGTGGCCAAAGATTCTGATTACTGGAGATGCTTGAGGTTGGGGCTACTTGGAGCCTGAAGATCTTGGTGAAAGGAAGCCAAAAAGCCTTTGCAACAGCAAGTCGACACGGTGCACAGGAGTTCGGTTCCTGTGGCTTCGACAAGGGATACTGGCCTCAAACTTGGTGAAAGGACAGGGCAGGCCTCGAGGGATGTGAGGAACCATGCCCTATGTTCCTGAGCCTTTCAGAGTCCATAGTAGCCAGGATCAGCAGACCGGTCAGCTTAGTTGCGGTGCCTGCAGGTGCAGGGAAGTGACTCCTTCATTTCAAGGGAGATTCCTTCAGGTGGCTTGGATGTCCACAAGCCCTGGGTGGGTTCCTGTATGGAGCACAGGTACGAACGTTGCAGCAGACATGCAGGGCGAAGAGATAAGGAGCTGCAGGAGTCTTTCCGGTTGCAGCCTTGATGCCCAGAGTGAAGTCCAGCAAAGTCCAGAGTGCCCAGACAGTCAAAGCTGAAGTGGTGTCTGAATTGTATTGTGTCCCACGATGACTGTAGGGACCCAACCACAGGTAAGCCATTAAGTACCCTAGGGAAAGGGTTAGGACGATACCTGGGCCAAGGGGGCGGGATACTTCCCTGTCCTTTGTCCAGTTTCGCACTAGAGAAGGAGCCAACTGCTCCCTGAACTGGTTTGAGCTGTACTATGCATGGAGGGCACCAAATGTGCCCTGCCTGCAGACTATGTGGCACTGGCAAGCGCTCCCACCCTACCCCAATACACTAAACCCTGTCTGGGAGGTGGTCCCACCTCCTTGTGACAGGATGCCTATTGTTCTGCCTTCCCCTGCTCAAGCTTGGCTTAGCAGCAGGATGGCAGAATCATGTCTCTGGTCCGCAACAGCCATTTTGTGCTGTTTGGGTCTAGAAGACTGGTACCGGGAGCACTGTGGGCCTTTACAGTGCTTGGAATTATATCTCCCACACCGTTTATGGTATGGGGGTATGATTCCAACATGTTTGATACCAAAACGTTACTGCTAGTTTTGAGATGGTCATTGCGTAATGATGTGGTGCCCCTCTATATGTGATATGGCTGTTTCACAACCTGGGAGAATGGACTCCGAAGGCTGTAGGGGTGTCTGCTCATGCAGGGGCACCCTCACACTTAGAACCAAGCGCCCTTCATTCAGGATTGAATAGGCCTGCTGTAGGGGTGACTTATAGGTTTTAAGTGCAGTGACCTTAGATATAGGGAAACCTATATCTTTCGTAAGTGGTGCTAGCACCAACTTACACAGGCTGCAATGGCAGGCCTGTAGAGATAGTTTGAATGGTCTCCCATAGCCTATGGAGGGCCTCTGGGGTACCTATGCAGTGCGTACCTTGGTACCATATACTAGGGACTGATAAGGGTACCCCAGTTTCCAATCTGGGATGTACCTAAATACTTACCATAACAATTTAGGGTAGAAAGCAGAGGGACTGGGGTCCTGATTAGCAGGATCATAAACAGCATTACATCAAGCAAAAATTGGGGGTAACCATAGACGTAGATCCTACTTTCCTACAGGCCCTGTATGGAACAAATTTGAATTTTATTTCCAATTCCTGCTAACTCAAGCTGGCTTGATGCCAAAAAATACTGATTTATATTGTGAACTTTAACATGGTCACAAAAACTAGTTGAACTATGTCTTGCCCAAGACTTCTAGGATGACACTGGGTAGAGAGAGAGGGAGTCAGAAATACATGCAGGCAGAGAGGGAGGGGGTTTAGAGGAAGAAATAGAATAAACAGAGGTTTAATAGAGAGAAAGTTCACTTTCCTAGTGTACCCCTTGGCAGGTGGTAGCCCTTGGCAATTTCCCACTTTGCCCATGCCTTTAAATGTGTTTGCGTTAATTAGCAAAATTTGACTTTTCATGAAATCTTAATACAAAATGAAGCCATGGGCAAACAACAGGACAGCATATTTTGTGCAACATTCCTATGTGTATCAAGTAATATGCACAAAATTATACATTTTATATAAGCACAACTCCTAATGTAATTGCTGTGGTCGCTATAACATGACCTCTTATCAATCTAAATTGATACTTGTATAGCGCACTACTCACCCGCAAGGGTCTCAAGGCGCTTGTATGAATACCGCTGTGGAACCCATCCTGGCTTTCCCTGTGAGGCGTCCACTCCTGGGCACCCCCAAGGTGGAGGCCAGGCATCCTTAGCGTTGTGGGGGCCGTTGTGGAGATTAATCAAGCTATTTCCCAGAGTTGCAGACTGGGACTCCATGATTGGAATGGCACTGAGGCGAGAATTATCAGGTCCGTGGAATTTTTGAGCCCAAGACCCGCCGAGGAATTGAAACCTGGTCCCGGGCTAGACCTCTGCATCAGGGTCTGCCACTCTAATCATTGAGCCACACTTCTCCAATGAGCCACACTTCTCCAATGGAAATGAGGTTTGCAGTGTGTGCTAAACAAAATGCTAAATACGAACATAACATGATCTAATTGGTATCAAAAGGGAGTATCGGAAAGTCGTTTTGTTCTAATATGGGGTGTGTGAACCTGAAACTGTTGTATCAGTGCATACAAATTAGAACTTTAACATGGCTAACTTAACCAACCCATGCTTTAATTCAAGGATAAGAGAGATCTGTGCATTTTGCGACATCTATGACTATGCAAGAGCTTATATTTTTAAAGACTGTTTGCAATCTTCTGGTGTGAGTGTTGGTTATTCCTAGGAAAATAGCATAACAGTGAAGCCTCGACAGGGCAGCTCTGTGCACCATTGCTAATATGGCTTCTTTAGCAAGCAAGTTTGCAGACTGCTTTAAAACCCTAACAATCTGGTGAGTCATACTGCTTTTTAACTCTACAAAAAATGTCGGCCGCTCGTACAGTTTTGATTTTGTGATACATTGAGGTACAGTTTACTTCTTGGTCTCATAGACTTTGCTGGATTTAGGCCTATGAGCAGTTGTGGCTCGCATGACTCGTGGGCTGGGTTTCGCGCGGGGGCTGGGAGGGAATGGGGGAGTTTAAAAAATAAATTAAAAGCTTCACTTACCAGGTCCCGCGCCGCCTCTGGTCTAGGACAGTCCCGCGCCCCTTTTCCTGCTGCATTCATGCTCCTGGAACAGGAAGCAGGCATCCTCCCTCGCCTTCCCTAAGCCAATCACAATGCTGCAATGGCAATGTTGTATTTGGTGCGGACGGCGCCCAGCCAGGCGCCTGTAGGCAGGCCACTTTGTCTATGTAGGCAGCCTACATAGAGAAAATCCAGAGTGCACATGACTGGCTTGGTCGGCCCCATAACATTGGGCAAGCCACTCCTCCCTGACCCGCCCACCCGCCAGCCCCCAACCAGGCATACCATTCTGCTTTCTCGCAGCGCGAGAAGCTGAAACATAAAATGGTATTTAAAATACCACTTTATGTTTCTGCTTCTTGCGCTGCGAGAAAGCAGTGGGCTCCTCTGCCCTAATGGAGGAGCCGCCCCTGCCTATGAGAAAAAACCCTGCCTTGTCTCCAGTTGAAAATAGGCAATAATTATCCTCCCACAAAGTAACTATTTGGAGGTGTCTATTTACCATCCTTTCATCCTAGTATCCTAGTATCCTTGCTCAGTGTCAAACTGACACTGAGCGCTGAGATATTATTGCAAAGTTTCATGCATAAACTAAACATTAATGGGTAAATCACTAACCATTTAGTGTCCTATGCATACCATGAACATACATCTTCTTAGGCTGGAGCCTGCTCAGCCTGTGCCCTCTCTACCACAAAAGTGTGGGGCATATTTACAAGGGCATTGCACCACAGGAGCATAACTTTTTCCGACGCTCTGGTACATATTTACAAGGCGGTGCTAAGCCACTTAGTGTGGCTTTGCACCGCCTTGTAAATGTGTCCCTCCTTGCCGCAGTTGTCTGCAGCAAAGGGGTGTGCAATGGGTGTTATTGTGGGCATTTCCACGCAATACACATTGCTTTTTAACATTTCCCCAGATTTACAAGGATCTGTTAAAGAGGCACACATAGAAGGAGCAGAATGCCATTAATGATTGCTTTTATGCAAGAATGTGTGCCTTCCTGCACAAACACAATCATCCCTGCTACACCGGCACTGTTGCACCATGGTGCAGGGGCACCTACATGTGTGCTAGGCAGGTTTTTCAGAGACGAAGCAAGGGAATACACAGGGGTGCGCCATATTCTTATAAATATGGTGCCTCCCTGCGTTTCTGAAATTACACAGGACCGCGCAGCTAAATTGCTTGAAGCGCGATGCGGCGCCATTTAATTGTAAAAATATGCCCCCCTGTGTTCCAGTGTTGGACTGTCTTTTCGGGCAGTCTGGCACTGCCATGTGGACCAGCTTGAAAGGGCAAGTGTGTGAGCTGTGTTTTTCCACCAGGCTGAGACAAAAAATAAATGGCCCTCACACTGGCACTTTCAAGATGGCACATTTGACAGCGCCAGGCTGCCCGAAAGGAGAGTCTACCCCCGGTGTGAACTGCTGCATTTGGTGCTCTAAGGAGCTGTGCTCCCCCATCGGTATGTGCTCCCCCTACGTCATAGGGGAGCTTACAAATACAGCATAAACCTAACGAGCTGTGCTCCCCCATCGGTATGTGCTCCCCCTATGTCATAGGGGAGCTTACAAATACAGCATAAACCTAACTATATGTGCTCCCCCCTACTGGGCTTACAAATAGAGCTAATACCTTGCTTGTTGGTGCCTGGCCATATGTCTATGCCTCCCCTAAAGCGCTGCAGCTATTTTACCTACCTGACCGAAAACTGTTATGGCATGGGTAAAGTTGTCAAACAATTACTTTTTTAAGCAATACTTTTGAATATATTTTCATATGCAGCATATGCATAAGGCATTGGAAATTGTTTCTTTTCTCAAAATATTTGGTATTTAAAGTATTTTTAGATTTTGAAAAAAGAAGTTTATTTTTGTTTGAATAATGCCATAATTTTTTACAAATATGTATATATTTATACCTAAATATAATAGGGCCTTTCCCCACCCCCCTGTGCTTATCCTTATTTTTTTTATTTTTGTATTATTTCGCACTTAGGCCCTTGTAACTTTTTGTCCACATAAGGTATCAATGTTAAATTTCTCCCCTATTTCCCAACAACCTGAGTATTCGAAAGGTACCCAGGGTTTTTTAATTCCCCTGGAAGGGACCCATACATTTTCTAAATATTTTAATGTTTTGCCTTTTTAAATAAAAAACTTCTGCATTAGAAAGCGTCTGGTGTGTTTCCTGTAAATGGCATCAACAATGTGTTTGTGGTGATAAAATCACCATCATCTCTGATTTCAGGGGCAAGTAAACTTTTGACAGTAATCAAAATTTTCTTTGAAGTTTTTAAATTTTACTGTGTTAGGAATGGGTTTCAAAACAAAAATGGAGCCCCGAAAATCAGACATTTCTGAAAACTAGACAAAATTATGAATTAAGTAATGGGGACATTTGTCTAAATCGTTTAATGATTTCCTTTTTTTTTTTTTTTTTTATTTTATTTTATTTTTTCATTTTTCTTCATTACAACAATGGATTATGAGCATTACCTATATCACAAGCCTTAAATACTAACAAATAAATTATACAATAAATCTGACCGATCACAATGTACACATTTATACAAATCAGCTATAATTAGTGAGCAAAGTCCAAAATCAGAGAAAAAAAACAAAAAAAATAAAAACTCGACATCAAAGTAAAAGCAACTACCTACCCCTCCCCCTAGCTATTCCTTCTTTGTCTCTCTTTCCATTTCCATAATGGCTCCCAAATTCTTCTCCCCAAACGTCTTCCACTCCTCCCCTTTCGGGCAACATTTTTTTCCTCTATATTATATGCATATAGGGTATTTACCAGCCAACATTGCATTTTCGGAGGGCTTTTATCTAGCCATGCCCTAGCTATTGTTAGTCTATAGACAGCCATTACTACAAAAAGGAATTCAGCATATTGAGTCTGCTCGTCATCGCTCACCCCTAACATAATCCAAACTGGTGTAAGAGATATCTCAATATCCAGTGAGTTCCCCAAAAACCCCTCAATTTCCCTAATCAGAGTTCTTAGTTGTGGACATGTAGCAAAGATGTGTACGCTATCTGCTTCCAGCTCATTACATCTGGGACAATTGATTCCTTGATTCCCTCCCCATTTTGCAATCTTTGCAGGAGTAAAGTACAAAGAATACAATGTTTTATAATGCTGCGACTGCAGCGGGGCAGCACATAATATCGTAGATCCAAAATTCAAAGAATCATAAAAAAGTCTAGTATCAATACCCAGTTTATCTTCCCATTTTTTACTAAATTTAACTAAATCATCCTGCTTGTCTTTCACCAATGCTGCATAAAAGGACTTGATGGTACAATCCCCCAACAGTTTTATTTTCTCCATTATTTCCATTTTATTAAAACCTGCCGGGCCCCCAACTTTATTATTAAGGAAACTTCTAACCTGTAGATATTTGAAAAATCCCCTATTATCTAAGCCGTATTTTCCTCTCAACTCTGAAAATTGCATAAAGCCATCTTGTGTATATAAATCTCCAATTTGCGTAACCCCCTTTAGTGCCCACTCTGCCATAGTATGATCTCCAAAGATTTCCTTGGGGAGTGACCTATTGTTACTTAATAAGACATATCTGTTATACCTCCCAAGTTTTACCCTCTTCAAGAATGCATTCCATGTAGTAACTGCCGCTTTAACAGTTTTAAACTTAGTCCTCTTGAAATAGCTATAATCAATGCACTTCAAAAAGCAGTTCTCAGCATTTACCCCTAAGGCGACAGCATACACATCTGTAGACATTTTCTGCATTCTAACATCGTCAGGGCTTCCACCAATAAGACCTTGAATATATTGCAGCACAGAGGCCATATAATATAAACGAAAATCTGGTGCCCCCCATCCCCCTTTTTCTCTAGGGAGTGTCATGTACCTATAAGCTCTCCGGGTTTTACCTTGGGCCCATATAAACCTATTACATATAGCCTCTATGCAATTAAACCAGCTGGCTTCAATCAACAATGGTACAGCCCTGAATACATACAAAAATTTGGGTAAAATCATCATTTTGATAATATTTGTGCAACCGACTAGCGACAGGTGTAAATTGTTCATTCTTTCTAAATCTTTTTTCATTTGAGTTATCAAGGGATCCATATTTTTTTCCACAATTTTACTTACTTCTGCCGTCATTTGCACCCCTAGATAAGTTGCCGTATTTGTCACTCTTACATCGTTACACGTTACCCACTGATTTTTGACTATCTGTGTTTTAGTTGTGTTCAAACTATACCCAGAGAACTGACCAAACCTCTCAGCTTCTGATTCAATTGCCCTGATGGCGGCTACAGGGTCTGGAGTCAAGATGGCGACGTCGTCCGCGTAGGCTAGTGATTTAAGTCTACAACCGTTTAGTACTAATGGTAATATTTGTTGATTCATTTCCAATTTACGAATATAGGGATCCAGATATAGAGCAAACAGTAAGGGAGAAGATGGACAACCCTGCCTTGTACCTCTCTGGATATTAACTGCGGCTGAGTAACCTCTATTGACTCTTATCTTGGCCGTCGGGGCTATGTATAGCGTCTGCAGAGCCTTTATAAATCCTGGTCCTATACCGTGCCACCTTAGAGCATCCCATAGATAACCCCATGAGACCCTATCGAAAGCCTTTTCCGCGTCAAGAAACACCGCTGCCATTGGATCTTCCAGGATGTCTGCTACATCAAATGCCGTAATTACCTGCCTGGTGTGGTGGGTTGTTCCTTTCCCTGGAATAAATCCATGCTGAGAGGGTGTAACTAAAGATTCAATTGTCTTAGATAATCTTTTTGCCAATATTTTTGAAAACACCTTGACATCGGCGTTCATTAAGGTGATGGGTCGGTAGGAGCCTGGGACATCTGGCGGTTTACCTTTTTTTGGGATAACAATAATGTCTGCGCCACCCCAGGAACATGGAACAGTTTCACCCAGTTGTGCTGACGCCATTATATTAAACATGTCTGCTAGCAGAGAGGTCTGGAAGACCTTATAAAATTCAACTGGAATCTGGTCCGGGCCAGCAGCCTTCCCAGATGGGAGTTCCCTCAACGCTTCAACAAGTTCATCCACCTTGAGTTTCTCTTCCAGCTCTATTCTGTCTGACTCCTCCAAGTTTGATGGCTCAATATCCCTCAGATAAGCCCTTATGTCCTCCTCTCTTCCATGCCCATCTACCTGATACAATTCCGTATAAAACTGCCTAAAAACCTCTCTAATCTGTTCTGCACCCTTAACTTTAATTCCTTGACCATTTTTGATCTCCTTAATATCAGCCATCCCATCTCTTTGTCTAGCTCGCACCGCTAATATATGACCCACTCTTTCGCTAAGTTCATACGCCTTTTCTTTATTGGCTAAATATTTCTCCACCGTCTTTTTTGCCATCCCTTCCATGACCACTGCTTTGAGAGCGACTAGTTTTAACAATATCTGCTCAATTGGTGTGTGCGCATGTATAGCCAACATGAGTTCCTCCTCTACCTCTCTAATTGATTCGTTATTTCTTTCTAGTTCCTCCCTTTCTCTTCTTTGCGTTCTGATAACATAACTAAGGGTCTCTCCTCGTGTTCCAGCTTTAAAAGCGTCCCACACAATCCCTGGTGATGAAGTACCTCTATTAATTACCCAAAATTCCTTAATCCATTCAGCCATTCTTTCCCTATATTTATGATCCTGAAGGAGTGCTCTGTCAAATGTCCATTGCGTCGGCTCCTTATTTCTCCTTTGCCCAATACTTACATCTAACACTAACGGACTATGATCTGATATGATCCTTGGTTCCCTTACTATCCTTGCACCGTCTAGCAGCCCTCTTGTAATTAAAAAATAATCCAGCCTGACTAAGATCTGGTGGGGCGCTGAAAAGAAAGTACTCCCGTCGAGATTCGGATGGCAATGTACCCAAGGATCCTCTAGAGAGTTATTCCTTGCTAAATCTGCTAGAGCCCTATAGGTTCTTTTTTTCCTCCCCGCATACTTCCTGTTAGGGTCTAAAAAACTACTATCTGAATCATGAATATTCAGGTCACCGCATAATATAATAGGCTCAGGCCACTGAGCAAGTTCTGCATCTAGGAATTGAGGAACGTCTGGGTCATCTCCAGTAGAGCCATAGACTGAAAGAAGCGTAAAGGTTTCCCCCCTAAACGATAATTCTACTATAACCCATCTTCCCCATTTATCCTCCAGCTTTTTCTTAACTATTGTATCCTGTTTCCTGCCCAGTATCGCCACTCCTCTTGTCTTGGTGTTCTGATTAGTTTTTGCAAGAACATTAAAACCTAGTTGATCAAGTAAGTAGACCTTAGTGCCCTCAATGTGTGTTTCCTGAAGGCACACTAAATCTGGTTTAAAGGATTTTAACAGTGACGCAGCTTTTAACCTCTTATTGATCTCATTGAGTCCACAAATGTTTATTGATACTATTCTACACGACATTTATATTTCATAGCATTCCCTATTCCGTTTTTCCAATTTAACCAGCAGGATTTAGTAGTTATCTCTAGACTTTGATCTTTCCAAAACAATTTCTCCCCCCTTTTAGTTTGTTTGTGTACCTTGATCCCTACATCTTTTTTTAAGTCTTTTTTACCTCTTTCTTCTACACCATAACTGTGCCCAAAACCAGCATGTATGTCTCCCCCTCCCCCACCCTCCCCCCTCCCCCCTTTACCCCCCGCCCCTTGGGACCCCCCCCCCCCTCACTACAGGCAAATAGGCCAATCCTGGCCTATGTGTAGCCGACCGTACTCTGCAGCGTCGCTACTCTCTCCCATCCTGTTTACCCCTCTGTCCGGTATTGCCAAATAGGCTATTTGGCATTACCATCTAACCATCTTACGGAGTTTTTGGTGGAGTTCTCCGGGGAGACTGTGATGGGGTACTGATTCTAGCTCTACTCTCCTTCCCTTTATTAGTTTCTGAAATTTCTGCTAGGTATTCTGCTGCTTTTATCTCGGATGTAAACATTTTGGTATAACCTTTCCTGATAACTTTCAACCTAGACGGGAACTAGAGATATGCTTCTGCCCCTTGCTTTTGGAAAGGCCCAATCATCTGTCTTAATTTCCACCTTCTTTCCACGGTAACGTGGCAGAAGTCTGGCCTAGAGAAAAAAGTGTTTCCATCAGCTGTAATTCTTGAGTCAGGTCTAGCTTTATCAATTATTTCCTGTCTTGCTAGAAAATTACCCAAAAAAACCAACATTGCTCTTGGGAGTTCCTTATCCTGCCCTCCCCGATTTTTCTTTTTGAACAGTGGGTACCTATGTGCTCTTTGCACTTCCACATCCCATTGCCATTTTGAGTCAGGAAAGGCCTCTTCCAAAATCTTAACCACATAACCTCTGGGATCCTGCCCCTCTTTTCCCTCCTCCAGACCCAAAAGTCTCACATTATTCCTTCTTTGGCGATTTTCAAAGCTTTCTAGCTTCCACTGAAGATCTTCAACCACCTTCTCTTGATCCGTTTTAAAAGTCTGCCAATCTGTCACTTCGTCTTCCACCCTACTTGTCCTTTCCTCCACTTGTAAGACTCTTTCTTCAACCTCTTCCTGTTTTCTACTTACTTTCCTTAGTGATGCTTGCAGTTTTTTTGTGTCTCTTTTCGCCCTTCTGCTCTCCATTCTTGCCTCCTTCTGCATCTGTTTCAAGGTCCCAAACAGCATTTCGAGGGTTACATTTTGGTTATTCTGCCTCCCCTCCTTCTCCCCTCCTTCCTGCTCACTTTCTTTGTAGGTCTCTGAAGTAGCGGAGTAGTCCCATGATAACTTCTTAGTCATACTGCTTCTTGAACCTCTTCCGCTTCTTTTTTTAACTCCCACAGTACCTTTTTTCTTTTTTGTGACTAATTCGCTATATCCATTGCTAATATCTGAGTCAGAAGTACATTCAGTTCCACTCTCCTCTTCCTCTGATTCCACCTCGCTCGGATTTGATGAATCCGAGCCCTCATTGACCGAAAAAAACTCAGGCGAGCCTCCCCTCACACTTCTATCTATGCTTTTGTTATTTCTGCTCAAGTCCTGATCCAAGTGTAGCCCATGCTGCTCCGTTAAACTCTGCGTGCTGCCCCAGCTTGCCTCAGTGCCCTTCGAATGTTTATTGTATAACCCTGCCTCTACTGACAGGAGAGCGTCTAACATCTGCGTGTTGTTTTGTTTTTCTAATTGCTTAGAAGCAGTGTCGATGTCGGTATCACAGCCCAGCTCCTTACCAGCCTCCACCTCTGCCTCCTCGCCTCCCGCGGCTTCTGGAGCTTCTACGCGCCGCTCTGCGATCACCGCACCATCTCCTGCACCGCTTCCCGGTTGCCTAGCAACCAGGCCTCCGCTGCTTGCGTCCTCGCGGTCCGTTGATTCTGCTTCCGCGTTTGTCTCGCAGCTGTCTCCCTGGGCGCCGGTAGCCGTCGGCGGCTTCTCATCCTGCCGTTCCTTTTGCTGCGGACCATCTGCCTGGATCTCTATTCGTGGAACAGACGGAGGAACCCTTGTGGTAAACGACTCTGGTAAGGTCGCTTGCCGCTTCTGATCTTTAACAATCGTTTGCGCTGGATGCACTCGCTGGGGCTTTCCATCTAGTGCAGTGTCCCTCGTCGACTTATACATCGCTGATCGGGTCTCCGGACCTGCTTCCAATTTCTTCTCCTGCTTCTCTGCTTTCTTTGCTGCTGTGTTCTTCGAACTCCGATTTGGAAATTCCGCCGCTTTTCTCACAGAGGCTGTTTTTGGGATAGCCCCCTCTCTCACAGCACCTCCTGAGGGTTTAATTGGTCCTGCTGACGATATTTTGTCTCTATCCGCCTTGAGCCTTTGGGACATCTTCAGAGGTACTTTCACGTCGTCGTTAAACAGACTTCTCCAGCAGCTCAGCCAGTCTATCACCTTCTTTATCACTTTCTTTGTAGGGAAGCCCCTCAGCCAGTCTGGGTTGAGTGTATCCACTGTGTCAAGAAAAATCCGGTTAGTCAGACCCCACATCCCTGGGTTCACCAATACTCCATCATCCTAGGATAGGAGAGAGTAAAAAAATGCGACTTCTCTCTACAGAGCCACGGCGGCCATCTTGCCCCCACGTTTAATGATTTCCTATACAAATTTACATTTGATAATAGAAAATATTGCACTAATGTAGAAAAAAAAATAGCCAATTGTGTCAACGTTTTCACCTGTAATTTCTTCTAAGTATGCCAAATAATATAACATTTTAATCTGCATAACCCTTCTTTTTTTGGGATATGTAGGACTTATAGGTTCACCAAGGACCCGCGGAACCCAGATCCAAAAACTGAGCTGCATCTTGTACTTGTTTTTCATTGTGTACTGTGTTTATCGCAATTCATTTGGTAAATATAAACAGATAAATATAGGTACAAAAGAAAGCCAAATATTTCTTAAACAAAATATAGATTTTAGAAGCAGTGTGTTTTGCACATCTCCTGTAAGCAGCACCCGCTGCAAAGCCAAAGTGGCATGTCGTGCATTGCCATGCACAACGTAGCAGGCACCTCTTGGTGCCTGCCACCTTCTAGATGACAATGAAGGGGGTACCATAGGTAGCCCCCAAGTGCAGCCCCCCACCCCTCAAATCCCCAGGCCCCCAAAGCAAATCCCGCCAGCCTTTCCATGGCGGTCTTCTAATTACACCATCCTAAAATGGACGGTAGTGCCTGCTTGGCACCTCCATCACATTAGGGGCCAATTCTGCCCAGTTGGCATTTGGAATGATTGCCGGATGGCAGAAAAGCGGCAGACGCACTTTGCATCCTCTGGGAAGCCCCCGCCATTGTAATATGACGGGTGGTTTCAGTTGTTACGATGTGGTGGCGGTCGCCACTGCAGGCTTGGCGGTGTCGAACGTTACGACATACTAATGAGCCCCCAAGTGAAATCCAGTATGGGGTCACTTCTGTGGCTCTCTTCAGGTTCTGTGTCCCAGAATCCCTTGCAAACCTCAAACTTCTAAAAAATTAAACACATTTTCCTCTTATTTCTGGGATGAAAAGTTCTTGAACCACAAAATTCTACCCACAAGTCTCCTGATAAAAACGGTAGCTGACTTGTGTGTGTGGGCCTAGTGCCTGCAGCAGGAAATGTCCCAAAATGCAACGTAGACACACCACATTTTTAAAGTGAAAACTGACCCTTATTTTTCCAAGTGCCAAGCTTTGGATTTTGAATCCTAGCTCTGCCTGCGCCTAGCGAAACCTAGCAAATGTATACATTTTTTAAAACTAAACGTTTCTGAAAACTAGACATCTGGGCGAGCACAGGGAGGTATGGCTTGTGTTTATCCCCCCAAATGTCCTACCACACAGCGTCTTCCTCAGTCTTCCGAGTAAAATGATACCTCACTTGGTCGGGTGTCCAATACAGAATTGTCATAATTTTTTGTTACCGCCTCTAAGTTAGCCTGAATGACCGTTTGAATTCCATTACGATCGCTTTCATGACAATGAGGCACTCGTAAAGTAATCTTACAGGCATATTACGATGCAGCTTCAAAGGCTCCGATGAAGGGTCGGAGGCTTTTACAGCTGCATGCTAATCATCCCTTAAATAATCTTATATTTTTAAATAATATTATTTAATTTATAACTTGAACCGGAAATTCAGCTTTATACATAATAATCTTTCTTTTCATACATTATATTTTTATATTTACACATTTTTTTCATTACTTTTGCAACATTTGTGTATATTTTTTGTTACAAATAATCAACAACAAATTAACCAAACCTTTTTGTATATATTTTTTAAAATGTATGTATACTATAATATTAATTACTATATATTTCTTCATTTTGTCAAACATTTGTATAACATTTTTTGGAAGTGAATACATTTTTTACATATATTTTTAGAATCATATTGTGTTATATTGACTTCAAAGCTACATAATATTTTTTCCAATTTTTATCTGGTGTCCAAGTAGATTTTTTCATCTATCCCTGTTTTTGTTTGCACACATTTGGGGAGAGAAGCTTGCATTTGGTAGCTACGGTTATCGGTTAAGGTTAGTGTTTTTTTAAAATAATTTTAAATTTTAGTTAATTTAATATTAGAGGGGAGGTAGTTAGGTTTTCTATATTGTTTGTATTGTCTTTTTGTGCATTTTAATATGTTGTGTAATACATAGTTACAGTTATATGTTTACTACCATGATAACCTTTAAGGCTTTGCGATATGTAGTATATTATGAGCTCATTATGATAGCCATCACATTACGATTTACCCACCGCAATATTAGGATGGCGGTCGGTATCATGGCGGATGCAAAGGGCCCCATTAGTATGGCGGGTGGACTTTGTCTGCCCGCCATATCCTCGGGAAATGGGACCACCCGCTGAGGGTGTGGCGGTCCCGCACTCCCGATTAGCATGCACCCGCCACACTGGCGGGCGCATGGTGCATCTGCAACATAGCAGCGGGCGGTGCAGAGAGCACCGCCCGCCGCAATGCCACAAAGGCAGCCTGTGCCTTTCAATGCATACCGTGACAGGCACCACACGGTGCCCGCCATGTTTTACATAGAAATGCAGGGGGGTATCATAGGTACCATCCATGTGCACCTCCCCTCCCCCCAGAATCCATGGGGGCCCGCTACGGGCCCCCAATGTCAAACACTGCCTGCCTTTCCGTGGCGGCGTTGTCGCCACGGAAAGGCAGGTCCCCGCCTGCATAGTAATATGGATGGCAGTGTCTACCAGACACCGCCACCATATAAACTGCTTTTCCACCTGGTAGGCATTCGTACGGATTGCCTACCGGCGGACGGTCTTCCTGTCCGCCGGGCTCCCCCCGCCATGGTAATGTGGCGGGGGGGAAATTTGCAGCGGGCGGATGTTTTTAGCGGGCGGATCGCCACCGCCATACAGGCGGTGGTGATCCGCCCACTATACTAATGACCCCCAAGTCTGTCTGCCGCTTTTTAACCGGTGGCAATCGCACCGATTGCCTGGTGTATGGAAAAGGGCCACTAATATGGTGGCAGTGTCTAGCAGGCACTGCCACCATATTTGGTTGTGTCCTGTAAGCGGTTTTTCCATGGCGGTGGTGGAAAGGCTGTCGGGGTTTGGGTTTGTGGGCTTGTTGTCGGCCCCTATTGTGGGGGGGTGGTTGCTGTGCTGCATGGTACCCCCCTGCATTTCCATGCACCAACTGTAAGGCATTTCATGGTGCCTGCCATGTGGTGCATTCAAATGTGGTGCAAGCACCTTTAACATTATGGACGGTGCTGTAGCTCCCATTACCGCCTGCAATGTTAATGGCCCAGGATTCGCCTGCCATTTTGGCGGGCGCATCCTGATCGCAGTAGTGGGCCCACTGCATGTCTGACGGGCGGTCCCAATCACCGCTACAATGGCCGGCAGACAAAGTCCGTTAGTTATGTTTTGATTAGTATGTGTAGAGTTATTTTAGCAGTTCTAAGTGTAATATATAGGCCTTCATTATGATCTTACATTGAAAGTCTCTGACCTTAGGTTGGAGGCTTTCTGACAGAAACAGTCGGTTTCACTTTTGACCGGCTGATATAATACTGCCGGTCTGAAGTGAAACCGGCCGGTTATTCACGCTGGCCTTTGACGGGCTCCATGAACCTGTTCCCCAATCGGAACTTGCATGTAATTTATATGTATGGCGTTTTACGCCATTTGTATTACGATGCACTCTTTCTGTCAGGGTTTTTTAATATCCAGCTTTCACATATGGAAAGCCTGTTGGAAACTGGCTTCACCCTGCGGCCTACGTTTTGTGTTTAAGTGGATACCTAGGATGCCCACTTGTTGATCCCTGCACTGTGTAGCAAGCACCCTGTGTTTCCTGGCACACGGTGCAGGGATGAACTCCACCTCCTATTTCCCTATGGGAGCTTGTCCTACGGCAAATGTAATGCCGTAGCACATGCTCCTATATTGCAACGTGATAATGCAAATGCACCGCACCATGTCTGGTTTTATCTTGTTTGTTCATGTTTCGCGATGGTGTTGTACACCATAATAAGTCCTTTAATTTTATTAATATATTTATGTGGAGGAGGTATTTTTATTTTTTTTAACTGGTGGAATTTTTTACTGATCTTCTGTTCCAGGGATGATGAGGTTACCATTTTTTTAAAGGAAATGTGGACTTTTCTTTTATAAATGTATAAATATTTTCCATTTTCTTTTAATTTTTGCTTTCCTGAAGCATTTCTTTCTTTTGATCTATTTTTCATGTATTTTTATCTTTAGATGCTATCGATGATTATATCTTTAGCTTTAATTTTTTCTCATTTATATTTCCAAATTATTTTTTTTGTGTGCAAATTACAAAATAAAAGAAGAGCGGAAAGAGTGTCCACCCCTGCCTTGTGCTACAAAGGAGAGCAAAAAAGGTGGATGAGAAGCACCCACAGGTCACTCAGGCCATAAAGCACTGTAGATTCACGTTATCAAAGTACAACTCCCTTAGGCCCATGACCTCCATAATCCATAACGGTAAGTCCGCTTTATAAGTTTCAACGCCTTCTTGCTTTCAAGAGACAACCACCTTCTCATCCTCATTGTTCTGCGTCTCCAACAGTCGATGGGAGTTTGTCCTAATATGATTCACTGAAGTGTGATCATGCATTAACATTACCTGTGGTGGTGAAATATTAATGGAATATAGACCTTGAATCTATTGGGCAAAACCTTCACCACAATCTTCATATCTGCGTTTATGAGTGATTATCTGTTTGTATTTTGCTAATTGAAGTGGGTCATAACGATGTTCTGTAAATTAAGGCGGGTTCAGACCAAATTTAGAGGTCCATTAGGATGTAGTGCTGAAAAACACCCCAAGCGCCATGGAAGCGGAAAACAACCTCCCGCCGGCCCCGTGGACAAATTAGCATTAACCACCAAAAAAAACCGCACGCAGCGGTATTTGTTCCAGAATAACCACCCGTAGCGGGCGGAGATGGCCAAAATCCGTCCGCGGCGGTCGGAATCGTGGCGGAAAAACAAGAACCCGCCACAAGTATAGTGGAGACACCGCCCCAGAAATTAGTATATCCCCAACGGTGCTTGCCATACTGCATCCAGAGAATCTCACAGGAGTAGCCGGGGGAGTGGAGGCTGGTAAGTACAAACAAATGACTACCGCCACTCTGCTATGTACTGTCTTGCACAACTACAAAGCTACACTACCTAGGACACACACCATCCATCTGCACCCCACACTCACAAAAACATGGCTCACAGATCTAACATACACCCACTCCCATTCACCACAAGCATAGCTAACAACATAACCATGGGGGTATGTGTACAGGCAAACAGCACTACAACAACCACCAGGCTCCCTTGCCCAGACCTGAGCAGGATGGATCCCTCCCCCACCCCACCCAGGAGCAGTTGGAGGCCATTGCAGTACAACAAACAAACTTACATCTTTACAATGAGGGTGTCTGGGGGTGGAGGGCCTGCACTACTACTCCCACCATGCCCCCTGTCCCACACCTCAGCAGGATGGAGCACTCCTCCACCCCACCCAGAAGCATATGTCAGCCATTACACAACCCTCATCAAACTTACAGGTAGCTAGCCATCTTCCCTGTGAGGGTGTTTGTGGCTGGGAGTGCTGGACTACTACTCCCAACATTCCCTGTGCCCCACACCCCTGCAGGATGGATACCTCACCTACCCCACCCAGGAGCAGTTGGAAGCCATTGCAGTACAACAAACAAACTCACAGGTAGGTAGCCAGTACGTGCACCCACACATTTTCCCCAAATTAAATGGTGCCATATGACAACACCAGCCCTCGCATTGCACAAAGAGCCATACCTACCCTTTGCCAAGCACAGTGTGTACACAGGTAAGCCAAGGAAACTGTCACAACCACCAAAGTGTGACACACCAATGTACAAGTAGAAGAATGCCTGGGCACATTCATGCACTGCAACTAGTTACATGTGCATCACCATGGGGCAAGTGCAACAAGGACCATTCTCAGAATATGAAAGCATGTGTGGTGGCACAAATCAAGGTATGCACATGACAGGACAAAGGGATGCAGGAGATGACAATGGCCAATCCATGGCCAGATGTGGCGTCTGCTAGGTCAGACTACTAAACCATGAGTCCACAATTAAACACATGTTGTGCCAGGCCCTAGATGGCAACAAGTCCCAGTAACTATGAAGAATTGAAGAAAGGCACTTGCTTGTATAATAAGGCTTTATATACTATTCCACGGGTGCTTCAGAGAAAGGCTTGCTGTCTGGGCAGGCCCGTAACTAAATGGAGGACAATGCAAGTAGATCAGAACTTGCCCTCGGAGCAACCTACCCAATTAGCTGATGCTGGCTGTTTTTTTTTTTAGAAAATAATAATAATGACTGTAATTTTTCTATTCATCATATTACAATTCATAGTAAAACAATTTGTTGTAAATTGCTCAAATATTCAATGACATTTTATTATTGTTGAAATCACAAATTTATGCCATTTTCATTTCCAGAAATACAATAAACTTGCTTGCCCAATGCATTTCGGGCCTTTCTGCGGCCCTTCTTCAGGGGTAATGATCTAAAAACAATATAAATGATATGAACATTTTAGTGTATTCGTGCGGGAAACACCATTGTCAACAACAAGATTAACCTCTTCAGTGCCCATGACGAGATAGTCTCGTCATGGAGCACGGTTGCGCTGTGTCCATGACAAGACTATCTCGTCATGAACCCCACCCACTAGTGCAACGCCCGGCACAGGAGGGGGAAAGGGCGTGGCACTGAAGGGGTTAAACACAAAAGAATTGTTTTTTAGAGGTAACATTACTCTCATGAACATTCCATATCATGTCTTTCTCTTTCAAATAGTTAATAATAGAAACCAAGAATGACAATAAAGGGTAAAAAAAACAAGAAATGTGGCGTTTCAGAATCGAAAACCCTTTTAGAAAAACCAATCACCCTGTGTGTTGATGTTGAGAACTTGTCGTGTACAGAGGATTGTACAAAAATCGGTGAATGACCATAAGATAATACGTAAAACATACCTGGTAAATCTGTGTTATGAACTTTCTGAAACGCAATTAAACATGACTGTAGTTACTGAACAATTGTAAAATCATAAAGTTCTAAGACCCCAACTTCAGTGAAGCCAAAACTAACCTTCAAATTCAAGCTGGTAAACGTGTACGGATACCGCCTGGTAGATTCGCAACGTGGAACTGTATGACTACAAAAAGAAACAAAATTTTTTTTTAAACGAGTTACCGTCCTCGTTTGCACATTAACCCGTCAAGCAGATATACTGCTGTGTAGATCTCCTGCTCACCTTCACCTGGACCTTCTGGTGTTCATAAACTGGAAACTTGAATATACTCAACTGGTTCTCCTGTGGCAATATTCACACTACCTTCAGCGTCTACCATATAAGGCTAATGTGCCGACATAATGAAAAACGGACTATATCTCACGATTCTAACAACTAAATCCGCGCCATCTTGAAATGGGAAACTTACAAGAACTCCATAAATACTCGGTATCACTACTATTTCAAAAACTGCACCGAAATAAAATACCACACTAGAAAATACCGAAAATGGGATCCGCACGAAAAGGACAAGCATGAAAATGATCAGGAACAAGTTTATTGTATTTCTGGAAATGAACATGGCATAAATTTGTGATTTCAACAATGATTAAATGTCATTGAATATTTGAGCAATTTACAACAAATTGTTTTACTATGAATTGAAATATGATGAATAGAAAAATTACAGTCATTATTATTATTTTCTAAAAAAAAACAGCCAGCATCAGCTAATTGGGTAGGTTGCTCCGAGGGCAAGTTCTGATCTACTTGCATTGTCCTCCAACAAGTTCCAGTAAACCTCAATTGGACACGGTTCGCATGGTATGCCCTGACACCTCGCACCATGGACTAGTAATGCTTGTACCACTGTATCATGTCAGGGAGAACAGTACTGCACACAGTCAACAATGTGATGATATGTCAATGGTGCATTGTACAAAATGTGAATGACACACATCTAACCCAATTTCTGTAAAGGAACAATGGTCCCATTCAAGTAGAGTAAATTAAGATGCCACAATTAGTACAATGAAAAATTGGGTTTTATGTTTGAAGACAGTGCAGAAATTACTGGTAAATTACAGTAAATAGTGAGGGAGAAAAATACAAAACAGTGAGTGAGTTGGTGGCAGGGTAAGAGGAAATCAGCCGATTTCCGGTACCCAGGCAAGTGATTTAAAAGGTGACTTTTTGGTGCACGAAGGTAGTTATTAACAAAAAGTCAGACAGTACATCACGCAGCACCATGTTGAACATTGGTTGTGACATCCCTCCAGCACTGGCCACAGACTCCTGGAACGATCCTGTTGCAAAAAAATACAGGGCTGCCATCACCTTATAAGCAGGGGTGAAAGCTGTTAGATATCTCCTGCGTGGCTGCAGGTGGGGCTCCAACAGATCACAAAGGGTCTTCAGGGTGGCTCTGTACAGGCGGCATTTGCGTATGCTCGCAACATCCTCCATGTCCTCCAGCACCGTCAAGTGTGAATCAGATTTGGCCTCCTCCTATTGGAGTTGATAGTGGACACATGTCAATATAATACACCAAGAGATGTGCACAGCATATCACCTTCTGGATGACACAAAGACAACAATGACAGACATCTAGAGTGACTAACAGACCACCTCACATGGAGGGACACCTTCAGCTACACAAAGGGCACATGTGTCAACTTACACAGGACAAGTACCTCAAACACCACCTTTAGCGATGTGAATGCACATATGGATATGGCCACAGTACACATGTGCACGCCTGGGAGTCTAGCATCCAGCATATGTGTAACTAATCAAACCCACTGTCTCCTACCTAGCTGCTCTACCGGTCACACCTTGATGCGTCATTACAACCTGGCACACATCCACCACACAATGACCACAGTCGGCGCTGTAATGATGAATGTGTTCATGAGCAGACATGAGAGGCAATGCTAATTAGATCAACATTCATCGAAACGAGCATTGCTGTGATTGTCACTGGACCTCAACACATTGACATGTGTACACATTGTACAGTCCAGCACTACACTGTCCTGCCTACATCAACATCAAATCCTCAAGTGACATGTGAGTGGGTACAGACAAATGTACGTGACACACACACAAACATGGCATGTGTAGCCATCAGTGGAGTAAATTGAACATTGGCATTGTGTGCACAATGATGTGCCATTGAACATGTTGGCACTATGCACTGTTGATGTGTGACAGATGGCCATCACCATTGCATGGCACCCATATCGCGGTAGCTACCGCCTGGCACCGGTGGTGTGTCACCAGCACCCCCATTCACACCAGTGCAATAGTCATAGGCATGGAGACATGTGGAAATGGCAGGTTGCATGCTCCGCCGCCAGAATGGCAGTGCCTCGTGTCAATGCATGGCACCCATATCGCGGCAGCTACTGCCTGGCACCAGTGGCGTGTCACCAGCACCCCCATTCGCACCAGTGTAGTAGTCATAGGCATGGAGACATGTGGAGTTGGCGGTTGGCATGCTCCGCCGCCAGAATGGCGGTGCCTCGTGTCAATGCATGGCACCCATATCGCGGTAGCTACCGCCTGGCACCGGTGGTGTGTCACCAGCACCCCTATTCACACCAGTGCAGTAGTCATAGGCATGAAGACATGTGGAAATGGCGGTTGGCATGCTCCGCCACTAAAATCGCAGTAGCGCACACCGGGCCCCAGCGGTGTTACACCGCCATGGAGCTGGCCCTAGAGCCAATGGGAAGCTCGATAGCGGTGGCATGATGCAATTTTGAAGGTCGCGGTAGGCATGCTCCGCCACCGTGGAGGCGGTCTTTGGATGCATTTGAAAAAGGTAGACATGGACCACCAATTGCTGCAGCTTGGCACCTTTGAAACGACCCCAGGGGGCTATATATGTGGGAGTGAGCCTCACATTGCCGCTACTCACAGAGCATGCTGCCTGAGACCCATCACCTGCTGCTGCCTCCAGGGACTGCTGCCTGACACCCTCACCTGCTTCTGCCTCCAGGGACTGCTGCCTGACACCCCTCACCTGCTTCTGCCTCCAGGGACTGCTGCCTGACACCTCTCACCTGCTGCTGCCTCCAGGGACTGCTGCCTGGCGACCCTCGCCACACTGATGGCAAGGACAGAGAAGATCCGTGCCAGTCCCTTCACCAGCGAGGAGCTGGAGGTCCTGGTTGACAAGGTGCTCACACAGTACCCAAGGCGATATGGTGCCCCAAATGTCGTGGTGAGTCTTAAACAGTGTTGTAGTAAGGCAGGGAGGCCACACATGTAGTGGATTGATGCAGTATGTGATTGGGAGTGTGGGGTAGTGTCATGCACTGCCTCACATGCTGTCTCCAGTGGGAGGGTGTGTGTACCCAATGCCACAGCTTTCCCTCCCTGCACATGTAAGTATGAGTGACCTGTGTTGTCAGTCATACAGTGACACAGAAGGTTGTTCATGCTGTAGTCAGGACAGTGATTGCTTGGCTGGATGGCTGTGTGTGCCCCTGTAGTCCATCTCAGGGCGAGCCCAGCTGGACACCACAGTTCCCGTCTACAAAGACAAGGACACATTACTTCACTTACAGAGTATGACATCAGTCTTTTCACATTGCACTCCAGCTGTGGCCCATCTCAGCACTGTAGATTGCATACAACCGCCCTGGTGAAGGGCATTTTGTATTTTGTGAGATCATGTCCCTCAATGTGACATCCATGACACAGTTATCTATTCATTGAGGGCTGCGCAGTCTTGGACACAGTGGGTCACCCCCCCCCCAACACAGGTTGATATGTGATGTATTTGTTGCTCAACCCAACAATTGACTGGAGATGTGGGCAGGCAGGTTTCAGTGCTGGCATCCTGCATGTGTGTGAGATGTGCAGGGACTGTCTTCCCCCTCACACCTGCATGCTTTAACATCAGCTTTTCCCATGCAGCGGTCACATGTGGGCTGTACTATGGTCTCTGATTAATCTATCGTTGGATATGTGATTTTGTTTTATCTTGTTGCTATACTGATAGATGTCGGTACATGGCACTGTGTACCTGATCATTTCTCCCTCTTGTCTCCCATGCCTGCAGCTCAAGGTACACCAGCGTAAGGCCGTGTGGAGGGCCATTGAAGCAAAGGTGCGAGCCCTGGGGGTCTCAAACCGATGACGCACCCACTGCCACAAGTGAAGGGATGACATCAGCCGGCTGGCAAAGAATGTGGCGAAGATGACCCTGGGGCTGATTCCTCGCACTTGGCGTCGGGCACGGCACAGCATGATACCACTAATGGGGCGCATCTTGGCGGTGACACAGCCCGAGCTGGATGCACGTTTGAAGGAGCATCAGCAGCAAGTCAGGGCTGAGCATTCGGGGAGTCTGACTTTGGATGGGAGTGGCTGCATGTGTACAGAGCCTGTGCCAGCGCTGGCCTCTGTGATGTTGGTAGTGTGATGCTGTGGCATGTAAGTGGCTGCTGGCCTGGGTGCCTGTGGCATGCATTTGCCCTACCTGTACTTACAAAGTTGATTTGGAAGCTGTGCCTTCACATTACATTCTGAGTTGTGCTCTTCAGGTTTCTTCTGCATTGGTGTAGTCTTGGGAATCCCGAGGGAGGGAATGGCAATGTGCCCAATCTGACTGTGCGCACATCAATGCTTCCATTGCATGCACCCATATTGGGAGGGCTAGATATCTTACAGCAATGTGCAACATTCTAGTGTCCCCAAGGTACGACATGGTGGGTGGCATGGGCTAATGTCCATTGTGGACTGTCATGTTGTAGTCTGGGTCTGTGTTGTCCCCTCCTGTTACATCCAGTTCTGTAATTGGCAACAAGTTGTGCCCCCATCATGTTTCTAGGTGTGCTCAGAACTAGTTGTGTGTCTGTTTGAACAGAGCCACAAGCAGGGTATTGTGCTGTGTGGTCATCACATGGCTCACTCATGCCTGAGTTTCCAGTTTCCATGCACTGCTTGAGTCTATGTAGTGAGTTGGCACAATGTGATTGCACAGTGTGGTGTGCAACATGTAGATTTGCTCAACTTTTGTCATGCATTGCTTGCATATGTTTGTTCTGTTTTTGCCACTGACCTGACCCTACATCTCTCTCTCCCATGCAGCATCACCTGTTGTTACGGAGGGACAGGAGACGGACACCAGTGGGGGTGAAACAAGCACCACAGCTGCCCAGGAGCCCAGTGACACAGATGTCACCAGTGCATCAGAGGGGGACAGGAGTCTGCTGGAGGAGTCCCAGCCTGAGACGCAAATCACCACATCATCTGATGTCAGCGTGGATGCATCCATGTTGGAGGGAACAGGGAACGGGGACTCTGCATCGACTTCCACCACACAGCGGCCATTGCCCACCCTCCCAGCCACTTCCTCTGCTGCTGCTCGTGTCCGCCTCAGTAAGAGGGGAAGAGTGTCCTTCACTTCTGGCACCGCTGCCCCTGTCTCCCCTGCTGCCATCAGTGCTGAGTCTGTGGACCTTTTGCGCCAGCTGTGTGTAGGCCACACAGCTCTCCTAAATGCCTTCATGGAGAAGTGTGGCTCAATGTTCGGAGCGGCAGACCCTGATGCAGAGGTCTGGCCCGGGACCAGGGTTCAATTCCCCGCCTCGGCGGGTCTTGGGCTCAAAAATTCCACGGACCTGATATTTCTCGCCTCGGTGCCTATTCCAATCATGGAGTTCCACTCTGCAACTCTGGGCAATAGCTTGCTTAATCTCCACAACGGCCCCCACAACGCTAAAGGATGCCTGGCCTCCACCTTGGGGGTGCCCAGGAGTGGACGCCTCACAGGGAAAGCCAGGATGGGTTCCACAGCGGTATTCGTACAAGCGCCTTGAGACCCTTGCGGGTGAGTAGTGCGCTATACAAGTATCAATTTACATTTACATTTACCACGACAAGAAATTGGCCCAGGTGGTTGCTTTCATGGACGGCATACAGTCCGACGTGGGTGGGCTGCACCGGACAGTCCAGGCTTTGTCATCAACAGTGACGTCTGCCCTGCAACAGGCACATTCTCACAGTCCAGCTCCAGTCCCTTTGTCCACCACCCAGGCAGTGGCCACGTCTGACGATAGTGACCACTGTCTACATACATCAAAGTCACGATACAGCACACGGAGCACACAGCCCAAGCGGTCCCGTGCGCAGACACCATCCCCACTGAAGACCAAAGGCACCCCAGAGCGCAGGGAGAAAAGCCCGTCAGGTGACACCAGGGGACAATTAGCAAAGCAGCAGACCTCAGGCACACATGCCTCAGTGGCATCCCCATCCAAGGACTCTCGTGCCCCTAAGGCATCGCGCAAAGATAATCGTACAGTGTCTGTGCCCACCAAGGAGGTGGTGCATGCCAAGGGTGCACCTGGGAAGGGTTCAAAGGCAGTATCACCAACCACCTCGACTCCCATTCCAAGCCCAGTGAAGCAGGGGCCGGGGAGGATTGTAGGGGTGACACCTAGTAAACAGGGGAAAGGGGAGGAAGAGGCGAAGCAATGCAAAGCTTTCAGCTGGGTCCAGCACATCACCAGAGGGGCTGCCAGCTCCTGTGCCTGCTGCAGCAGTGGTGGTGTGTGTGCCTGTTGTGCCCACACCAATTCCCATTGATCCCAAGTCAGGCAAGCCATTTAGGATCCCGAAGAAGTGGAAGGGCACCCCTCCACATTCTCCCAGCCACACCATGCCTCCCGTCTGCATGACTCCACCTCCATGTGCCACTACACCACCTGGTCCAAGCAGCCCTCCAGCCTCCCAAGACACTGATCACTCTACCTCAGCTGTTCCGCTCTCTCCCCCTTTAAGTGCCCCGACAGTCCCTGAGGCACAGCCAGCTCCCAGTCTGCCTGACAGCCACGTCTGAGTGGTAGTCACCCTCACACACCTGTGTCTCACACAGGAGGGCCTGTACTGCACATTGTTGCCCCCTGACTGGGTTGCTGGCCATGGAAAGGTACAGTCGCACACATTCCCTGTGCACCTTCTCATGGACATGCTCTGCACTCTGCCCTTGCCACTGGCCTTGTTGTTCACTGCTGCGTTGGACCCTTGCCTGTGCAGCTTCTCATGGACATACTCTGCACTCTGCCCTGGCCACTGGACTTGCTGTTTTGCCCTTGCCTGTGCAGCTGCTCATGGACATGCTCTGCATTTTGTGCCTTGCTCTTCTCTTCTCATGGTGCCTATCTGTGCAATATGTGAATAAAGACAGTTGCTCCAGTTGTCTATTTAGTCAGTGTCCTTACTGAATAAAGTTATTTTGCTTTGTCTTAATGGTTTACTGTGCCACATGGTCTGTGTGGCACTTCAACATGTTCAATGTTTGGGCTCACTTGCTCTCATTTTTTCAGTGGTGACAGGGTCTTCAGTTCTTCTTGGCCCAGATACTTGTGGTGGCAATGATGTCAATTTCGAATGTTTAGCAGTAGTCATTTACTTGATTAGTTCATGTTGGCTCTATTGTACACATGTCAGGTTGGGGGGCACTGCCAGCACAGGGTGGGTTTCTGCACAAAGTATTGCAGGCAGGCTGTCCAGGGTCATCATGTGTGTGTCTATTTGTGTGCCCAGTGATGTATTGTTTGTGGTCATCTTGAGATGGCCAGTCATCCTAGTCCCATGCCTTACTTTCCATGTGTGCTCTTGGATGGTCAGGTAGTGGGCAGTGTGAAGGGGGTGAGTTTGTGGGGAGTGCTGATGTGTGCATGTCTCTGCAATGTCAACTACACATGTATCACCCAGGAGTTGTGTGCCTGTTGTTTTGATTGTTCATCCCTGTGGATGTGGTTGTATGCCCACGTGTGAGTTGTATGTTGTGCACTGTGCAGTGTGTTGGTGTGTCCTTGCAGTTCTGTCTTGACTCCTACTTGTTGTTTTTGTCACTTGTGGCAGGTGGCTGATGTGTGGGTGCCCTTGTGGATGTGTCCCTATCCCTCCTAGGGTGTCTGATGTGGATTTGGACCCTGTGTCAGGCCGTGGGTTGTGTGTTGTGTTTTTGCATACCTGCGGCGGCGTCCGTGGCGGTCCATGAGTTCCTGGTGATGTAGCAGGTACAGCACCGGAAAGACGTGTAGGGCTGGGTCTATGGCGGTCATGACCGGGACTCTGGTTTCGTGCTCCACTGTCGAGTTTCCGCTGTCTCTGTTTGGGCGGTGTCTCTGCTGTGGTGCGTCTGCTTGCTTGAGTCATCCTAATTTGTGGAGCGGGCGGACTTCATTCTGCAAGGCGGAGGGTCTCCATTGGCTCCCACCGACGCGGTGGCGGGCGCACCTTGATGGCGGTGCGCGTCGCACCGCAGCAGTCGGGAATTGGCCTATGTTTGACCATACTAATATGGTGGGCGTGATGTCACTGATAGTGGGCGGAAAAAGGTATTTTTCCACACTGCCAGCGCGAAGGTAGTCCCACCACCCTACATCCTAATGGACCCCTGAGCGCCGTCAATTGAAATACGGAAGTTGAAGTTCAAACCAAGGATGTCGGTCAGGAAGCCTCCGATGAGCGGTCGAAGGCTTACTGACCAACATCCAAATCATGATCCATGTGTCCATTTTTTTAATGTTTGATATTGTTTATTTCTTAAAATATTTTCACATTATTTTTAATCTATGTTAAATAAATATATGGTGTATATATTAATATCTAATATATATATATATATTTAGCACACATTATAGTGCATTAATTAGTTTGGTGCCGATTCCGATCCGGTAAAACCCGGGTACGAATGGTCGTACGGAGCGTATTCTCCGTACGACTCGTACCCGGGAAATGCACCTTACAAACCAGCAAGTACAATTCGTACAGAAATACCATTTCCGTACGAATCGGAAAAAACTACGTGCGACGAAAAAATACCCACAATTCCGATCCGGGACATCGCGTACGTGACGTCCGGAAGGAGTCAGGCAGCGTTCTACGGACCAGCAAATACGATTCGTGCCTAAGTCACTCCGCACGGATCATTTTTTACGGCAGCCAAAAACTCCCGGGAAAGTGAGGACGAAGCGAAGAAGGAGCTGCGGGACGCGACGGACAGCCATGGACCCCATCCTACGTGTCATCCGGGCCCTCCTAGCCTACGACCTGGTGCACAGAAACCGACGCAGACGCCGCAGAAGGTCAGCACAACACCCAGGGGCAAAGGGGGGGCGAGGGGCAGGAAACAACCTGCACCAAATTTGTAAAATACCATATACTGTCCTAACATTACCTCCAGGGTCTGGTCACTTCGGGGTGCGTGTCCACCAGTCCCCGCGTACGCATACCCATCACCACTACAATGGTGGTATGGGTCGTAACCACGCCCTCAGAGCGTGGGTACGGCCCGTACCCCTACATCACCACTCCAATGGTGGTACGGGCCGTACCCACGCTCTGAAGTCATGGGTACGGCCCGTACCACCATTGGAGTGGCGATGTAGGGGTACACGTGGTACAGGCCGTACCCACGCTCTGAGGGCGTGGGTACGGCTCGTACCACCATTGGAGTGGTGAAGTAGATGTACGCGTGGTACGGGCCATACCCACGCTCTGAGGGCATGGGTACGGTGCGTACCCCTACATCACCACTCCAATGGTGGTACGGGCCATACCCACGCTCTGAGGGCGTGGGTACGGCCCGTACCACCATTGGAGTGGTGATGTAGGGGTACACGCCGTACCCACGCCCTCAGAGCGTGGGTACGGCCCGTACCACGCGTACACCTACTTCACCACTGCAATGGTGGTATGGACCGTACCCACGCTCTGAGGGCGTGGGTACAGCGCGTACCTCGCGTACACCTACATCTCCACTACAATGGTGGTACGGGCCGTACCCATGCTCTGAGGGCGTGGGTACGGCGCGGATCCCTACATCACCACTCCAATTGTGGTACGGGCCGTACCCACGCACTCAGAGCGTGGGTACGGCCCGTACCACGAGTACCCCTACATCACCACTCCAATGGTGGTACAGGCCGTACCCACGCCCTCAGAGCTGGGGTACGGACCGCATCACCCGTACCTCTAGGGCACCAGTACATTAGTGATACAAGGCGTACACGCGCCACAAATGTCGGCTTAGGGCCTGGTGCAGCATATAACCAGTATATTGGGGTGTGTACATGGCCATGACAGCAGTGTACAGCACCAAGGGTGGGGGTGGGTGAGTGGGTGGGTGGGTGTCTGCCAAGGAGTCCCAGCAGTGGACATAGACATGTGAGGGGTGGGTGCAGAGGACTCCCAGCAGTGGACAGACATATGAGGGGTGGGTGCATATCACTCCCAGCAGTGGACAGAGACATGTGAGGGGTGGGTGCAGAGGACTCCCAGCAGTGGAAAGACATATGAGGGGTGGGTGCATATCACTCCCAGCAGTGGACAGACACATGTGAGGGGTGGGTGCAGAGGACTCCCAGCAGTGGACAGAGACATGTGAGGGGTGGGTGCAGAGGACTCCCAGCAGTGGACAGAGACATGTGAGGGGTGGGTGCAGAGGACTCCCAGCAGTGGACAGAGACATGTGAGGGGTGGGTGCAGAGGAATACCAGCAGTGCCCAGAGACATGTGAGGGGTGGGTGCAGATCACTCCCAGCAGTGCCCAGACATATGAGGGGTGGGTGCATATCACTCCCAGCAGTGGACAGAGACATGTGAGGGGTGGGTGCAGAGGACTCCCAGCAGTGGACAGACGCATGTGAGGGGTGGGTGCAGAGGACTCCCAGCAGTGGACAGAGACCTGTGAGGGGTGGGTGCAGAGGACTCCCAGCAGTGGACAGACATATGAGGGGTGGGTGCATATCACTCCCAGCAGTGGACAGAGACATGTGAGGGGTGGGTGAAGAGGACTCCCAGCAGTGGACAGACACATGTGAGGGGTGGGTGCAGAGGACTCCCAGCAGTGGACAGAGACATGTGAGGGGTGGGTGCAGAAGACTCCCAGCAGTGGACAGAGACATGTGAGGGGTGGGTGCAGAGGAATACCAGCAGTGCCCAGAGACATGTGAGGGGTGGGTGCAGATCACTCCCAGCAGTGCCCAGACATATGAGGGGTGGGTGCATATCACTCCCAGCAGTGGACAGAGACATGTGAGGGGTGGGTGCAGAGGACTCCCAGCAGTGGACTGAGACATGGGAGGGGTGGGTGCAGAGGACTCCCAGCAGTGGACAGACATATGAGGGGTGGGTGCATATCACTCCCAGCAGTGGAGAGAGACATGTGAGGGGTGGGTGCAGAGGACTCCCAGCAGTGGACAGACATATGAGGGGTGGGTGTATATCACTCCCAGCAGTGGACAGAGACATGTGAGGGGTGGGTGCAGAGGACTCCCAGCAGTGGACAGACACATGTGAGGGGTGGGTGCCGAGGACTCCCAGCAGTGGACAGAGACATGTGAGGGGTGGGTGCAGAGGACTCCCAGCAGTGGACAGACATATGAGGGGTAGGTGCATATCACTCCCAGCAGTGGCCAGAGACATGTGAGGGGTGGGTGCAGACCACTCCCAGCAGTGGACAGACACATGTGAGGGGTGGGTGCAGAGGACTCCCAGCAGTGGACAGAGACATGTGAGGGGTGGGTGCAGAGGACTCCCAGCAGTGGACAGAGACATGTGAGGGGTGGGTGCAGAGGAATACCAGCAGTGCCCAGAGACATGTGAGGGGTGGGTGCAGATCACTCCCATCAGTGCCCAGACATATGAGGGGTGGGTGCATATCACTCCCAGCAGTGGACAGAGACATGTGAGGGGTGGGTGCAGAGGACTCCCAGCAGTGGACAGACATATGAGGGGTGGGTGCATATCACTTCCAGCAGTGGACAGAGACATGTGAGGGGTGGGTGCAGACCACTCCCAGCAGTGGATAGACACATGTGAGGGGTGGGTGCAGAGGACTCCCAGCAGTGGACAGAGACATGTGAGGGGTGGGTGTATATGACTCCCAGCAGTGGATAGAGTCATGGGTGTGTGTACATCATGATCAGATGAGCACAACTCCATGGGTGTATGTACGCATCCCTAATGTTCGACTATGTTGATAGTTTCATAACAACACATCACTGACAGCAGTGTCCCACTCCCATGAGGATGGATGTCCTTCCCCCACTGCATGAAACAACACATGTGGGTGTGAGGACAAATGACACATGCATACCCACCCCTGGCGGATGCAGCACAATACACACACAGAGATCATGCCACAAGACTGTATACTCATGTCAATAGCCACTACACTAAGAGAGCCAAAGGGAACACACACTGTCACGCACATCCCAGGACTGATAGGAATGTACAGGTGCCGGGACAGCCACCAAGATGTTGCCCCTCATGGAAGGAATAGGGTGGACTTCCCACAGATACAACGCCCACAATTGTCAGTCAGGTACTCAAATACCCTGCAGAACAAGTACCAAATGTGTGCTAGGCTGGGATAACACACATGCATAGTGTGGAAAATGCTGATTGTCGCCATTAAGGCATGACAACATACTCAATACACAAGTACAGTGACTAGCAAGGATGGCACAGAGGATGCAGCCAGAGACATAGCTGAGCAGGCATGGGCATAGTTGAAGGGATCCGTCACCAACAAAGGAAATGTAGACACAGGTCAGCACTACAAAAGTGCAACTCCCTGCAGGGTAGATGTCAGGTGCCACAGAGGAAGGAACAGTCCTTGGGACAATGTCTCCAAACACAAATAGCACACATGACCAAATATACCTTGCAGAGACATTGTGATGGCAGGCATATACCATGGGCCACCCCATTAGCATCAGACGACAACTTTCTCCTGACACATAACACATTACCACCACCCCAACTTCGGGACCATCAACACCCACATCAATACCTGAAATGCAAATGTGTTCCAACGGAAAACAAAATGCTTTATTCAGCATTAAATGAAAAAGTAGTTAACGACACTATTAACAAATGCACATGGCCAGTCCAGATCTGAAGTCCTTGGGGGGGACACATGGCCACGCGTCTCCCCTAGCTTGCCTGCACATTAGAACCCTCAGGTCCCTAGAGTGGGGGGGGCATCATGTGGGGAAGGACCAGGCACCGGAGGGACAGGAGGTGGAAGGGTTGGTGTGGTGGGTGCAGGGACGGACGCCTCCACCACAGGGGGTGGGGCAGCGCCAAAGGTGGAGGTCAGCTCTGCGCTGCACACAGCTGCCAGGTCGTCAAGCGTCTCCCTTCACCCGAAGACAACACAGCCTCAAAGGAGGGGGGGGTCGGAGTGATGGGGTGCAGCACTACTGGGGGAGGGGAGGGACAGGGGGGGCTCAACTCCCCTACCCGTGGAGTGCCGTTCCCGTTTGCGGGCTGGAGAGACAGAGGGGCTGAGGCCCAGCACAGCCAAGTAGGCCTCTTTCTCTGGAGGTGTGGTAGGGGAGCCGAGGGAAGTGCCTTTGGAGGGACTGGTTAGTGAGCCATGCGGCCTCGGACTGTGGCTGCGTGTATGCCTGTGTGCCCCAGACCCAGTGGGTGTGCCCTCATCCCCCTGAGTGTGCGTGCCAGGAGTGCACTTGCCCTTACGTGGTGGTGTGCTGGCTGTGTCTGGTGGGGTGCGTGCTTGTGAATGTCTGTGTGTGCTTGGGACAGGTATGAGAGTGGGAAGTGTGGATGGTGCAGGGGTAGGGGGGGATGAAGCGCTGCAGGAGACTCACTGCTGCCGTCAGTGAAGAGTCCATGGACCTCAGCAACATCCGTTGGTCAGACATCGCTGATGACATGCCCTCCATGTACGACACCATCTGCGTCATCATTCGGGTTTGGCCATGGAGGACATTCAGCAGCGATGTCTGTCCAACCTGCAACTGACGCAGAATGTCCACAGACTCTGCAGTGAGGGCAGCACGGGGGACAGGGGCAGGGGGTGCGGTGCCTGGCACGAAGGAGTCACGGTGTTGCCTAGCACGGACAGAAGGGACCGGAGCAACTGGGAGGGCGGTGATGGGAATGGAGGGGGCAGTGACAGATGTAGTGCTGCTGCCAGGTGTCGTAGCAGCCTCCGCCCCCTGGAGGAGTTCAGCATCGGACCCGTCTGCGTCGTAGTCAGTGTTGTCATTAGACAGGTCCTCCGCCTGACTCCCCTCGCCCTCTGTGCCACTTGCTCCCGCAGACTCCGCAGCATTGGTTGCAGCGGTGCTGGATCCCTCCTCCACGTCCGTGCAGGTGTCTCCCTCGGTGTCCTCCGATGATGCTGTGGGCAAGGTGAAGGGACAGAAAATAATCAGTCACCTGAATACAACAGACACAATTCAAATGTCACAGTGCATATCAGGAAATGCATCATCAGTAACATCTAGAATAGTCCGCACATATGTAACCCTGCACTCCCCAGTTGGTTGACCCACCATGACACTTGGAAACAATGGAGATCATGACACAACAGCAAATAACTTGATATCAAATTATACTGAGAAGCTAGTGTCTGGGGACAGTTGAGCACAGCAAGAATATGAATCCATGCCACCTCATGTTCACTGTAAACAAAACAGTATTGGTGCACCCAAGGCCAAATAACACACCTCAATACTGAAGGTGTCCCCACACTCTGAGACCTGCGAGTACTTAGGAAACCATAGCCAAAAACATTGCAAACCCTTGGGACTCACAACACTTTACACAATGTACATGTTTAGAATGTGTGAATGTGCCAATTTGTGAACAGAAGACACATCTGCCTGCATGACAGAAGTCACACAATGATGTGCACACAAAAATACTTTTACACAGTCATTGTATGAGCTGGCAGCCGAATTCTAATAAAGCCACTGTAAATAGGAAATGGTGTATAAGTAAGTACATATACATGGCAGCACGGTGGTCTGGATGACTTGACACTCGTAAGTTCGTATCAGCAACAACCAAGGACTTACACACATGCAAACACACTGTGTGAACATGGATATGTATATTCAGAAGACAAGTGGTAATCAAACTGTGCCTTCCAGTAAAATGTGCCTGCGTGTCCACGGAAAGTGTAAAAGTACTTTCTTTTGCACTTCCCTGGGAGACATCTGTCATGCAGGCACATTATTGTCCTTCACAACCAACTAGCAAAAAGAAGCATAGGAAAAATGCAGACATGTTGACAAGTGTAGTGAGTGCCAAGGTACAATACTTCTTGACTGAAAACTTGAATCATGCCACCTGTCACATGGCCATCCGTACCATGATGACACAGTTGGCAACACATCTGACCCACTGCCTGTCATGTGGAGTGGCACACATGTCCAAACACAGGACAATGCATTAGCTAATGGGCCTGCAATGTGTCTGGATAAGGAGCACCTGCACTGAGGAGACACCCTCATGGCAAGCAAGAATGTCCACACAGATGTCAGCACACACAGACCAAACTATGTAGCATCTCGACCACACACTGGTGGCAAAAATGGATGAGCATGAGCCATGTATTTCCATTTTTGACACATGCTGCAAATCACAAACATTAAACCCAGCAAAACCTGACTGGGTCACTGCATGTTGAGTGTCTGTCCAGACAATTATCATACACAGGTCAGACACGGCAAGGAGACATAAGGTTTGGACATCATGTAGGCCTTGCCCGCACAAACCCCTCAAATGTGATTGAGACAGATCAAGAAGTGACACCTCTTAATCTGGGTTTACTCCAATGTGCATCACAAATTCCTAAATGTACTCCACATCACCTCGTGAGGCTGCCAACACATATTTGTGACCAACAACCATCAACAGATAGTTGTACATAGACACACAGGCACTGCCCAGTGTGAGGATGCACAGGCTAAATGGGGTCAGCATGTACAATGGGCACATGTAGCACACTTCAGAGAAATACAAATGAGGGCAGGGAACTATGCCACAGAGGACACATTATGCTGAATACACAGAGAATGGACACAGTGTTGGATGACACACATGATTCAGAGGCAAGGGTGTCTTAGGGGACTATAGCGGGAACACAACTCCATTGTCCTGGAATTATCTGACTGTAACCTGAGCTACCGTCCCTGCACTATGCATATCTCCCACTCATGCACATCATGTCTGAGGCCACAACATTGTTAATGCATGCTGCAAGTCTGTTCATTTGAAAACTCACACTCCTGTGTTGAGACTCAGCATCAGTGCCAACTAACATGGACACCCAAATGACTGTACAGGACAGGGCACAGGCAAGGTAACAACACATGTCTCAGACCCCCCCACCCCCACATGATGCAGAAAGCAATGTGCACTTGGATTAACTGGCAGCCTAGATGACCATGTGCAATAGTGATTACACACAGACAAGGGAACACATGTCATTTAGGGGAAGGGAGGAGGAACAGCCCCGTTTGACTTTGGGGAACATGATATGCACTGCACAAATTAACCCTCGCTGTGTATCCAGGCAACTGAGCACTTACAAAAGCTGGTGACACACAACAAACACACATGTACCTACCCCCTTCCTGCTGCTGCAACTCCTGTAACCGCCTATCCAACTCAGGGAAGACCACCGCCAGGACACGCTTCATCTGTTGGGTCAGTCGTCGGCCCCCGCCGTGCTTGTGTGGAGGTGAGTCCTTGAGCTGCCACCAGGCGATCCTCCGGGTCCAGCACTGGATGTCCTGCCAGCGTTTCCTCACCTGGGCGAGGCGCCGACTGCGACCCTCCACAGATCTCACGGCCCTGACGGCCTGCTTTCGTATCTCCCCCTTGGCGTAGGCGGTTACCTGTGAGGATGACAAAGTGAGACAACATCACTACACCTGCTCCATGTCACAGAGACACACATTTGAACATCTTTGATATTTAGAACAGGGCATATTATGCTGGCAACCAATTTCACCTTTCTCATAGGGACATTAGCCTATGTGGAAGCCCCAAAGCAGTACATGGCATTGAAAGTACACAGGTGGCATGAGGGGTGCAACACACTCCATGATCATGGCACACGCTGTGCATCACATGTAACACCAGGCTGATGAAAAGCACCTCCAAGCAGTCACATGCCCCAGGCCACTGACGCAACCTCAGCAGAGTACACAGACACACACAGGCACAGATCAATCACCTGCCATTGGCAACAGCAGATACAAACCTCACTCTGCACATGTGCCACTTGCCTGTGGGGTGTCACAGGTGTGGTGCTAGCTCAGCAAGTCAGACACTCTGCACGGCTTACTTAAACCCCTCAGATGGGTGGAGCTGTTGCCTCCTCCATGCAGCTGGGGTGCAACACTCCACATAGACACTCACCCACATGACAAGGAACATTGACACACATCAATGTCCAGGGGGCGTACACATCATTTGGACACTCAGCACAGCTCCACTCAACTCACACACATCTGTGGGTACAGTCACCTGTCACACCGGGGGGGCCAGGGAATCACCTCTGGACAATAGGACAAAAATCGGCATAAGGATTGGGTAGGCTGAATGTGCCATGCACTATGCAGTGAATGTCACAGCAAGCACAATGCAAGTGAGGAGTATACACAGGAACTACATCATGCTCTGCATGGGAGACATAAGCCTTTCCCCCCCCTGGGACCCACGCTAAACAACATTGCATGTCTGTCACACCTTGACACAGTGCCAGAAGTGCCAGTCACAAAAAAGGGGCACAGTCAAAGCAAGTGGAGTCAGCACTCACCTGCTCCCCTGGTCTCCCATACAGGCTGGGGTACTGTGGGAGGATGACATCAAGCAATGCCTCATTCTCCTCATGGCTGAAAGGCTGGGCCCTCTCCACAGTCCCTGACATGGTCCCAGAGGAATCACAAACAGCAGCAGTGGTGTCGGGTATAAGGTAGTGCAGGCAAGTGCCCTCTCATGGGTTCTGGCTGATTTATATCTGCCTTGCTGGGCTGTTTCATTTACAGGAGTACAGAGTGATTGGTCAGTCTCATTTGCATCCTACTTTACCTCCAATCCCTTTAAACATACCCCAGTGAGGGCCTTTACATGGTTCAAAATTTGAGCATGATGTGAAGTCAACAACCACTTTCCAACGTTGTATTTAGTTGCCAACTGCCTATTCCAGGCCACATGATAGAAAATTTGAACTTGAAAATCGGTATCCATGACAACCAGCATGCATTTAGGCCCCAATACTTGTCCCTATGTAATTTAGCTATCCACACACAGGTACGGTGCGTTTCACACGTACTCTACCGCACCAGTTGCACATTGCGTTAGCCACGTACGTGTACCACCAGTGTGTACACGTACGTGGACTACCAGGGCGTACACGTACGTGGACTACCAGGGCATACACGTACATGTACGCCCTGGTAGTCCACGTACGTGTACACACTGGTAGTCCACGAACGTGTACGCCCTGGTAGTCCACGTACGTGTACACACTGGTAGTCCACGTACGTGTACGCCCTGGTAGTCCACGTACGTGTACACACTGGTAGTCCACGTACGAGTACGCCCTGGTAGTCCACGTATGTGTATGCCCTGGTAGTCCACGTACGTGTACACACTGGTAGTCCACGTACGTGTGCACACTGGTCGTACTGGTCGTACACGTGGAGAAGTGTGGCTCAATGATTGTGGAGAAGTGTGGCTCAATGATTAGAGCGGCAGACCCTGATGCAGAGGTCTAGCCCGGGGCCAGGGTTCAATTCCCTGCCTCGGCAGGTCTTGGGCTCAAAAATTCCACGGACCTGATAATTCTCGCCTCGGTGCCATTCCAATCATGGAGTGCATCTCTGGGCAATAGCTTGCTTAATCTCCACAACGGCCCCCACAACGCTAAGGATGCCTGGCCTCCACCTTAGGGGTGCCCAGGAGTGGACGCCTCACAGGGAAAGCCAGGATGGGTTCCACAGCGGTATTCGTACAAGCGCCTTGAGACCCTTGCGGGTGAGTAGTGCACTATACAAGTATCAATTTTATTTACACGTACGTGTATGCCCTGGTAGTCCACGTACGTGTACGCCCTGGTAGTCCACGTACGTGTACGCCCTGGTAGTCCACGTACGTGTACGCACTGGTAGTCCACGTACGTGTACACACTGGTCGTACACGCACGTGTACACCCTGGTAGTCCACGTACATGTTCACACTGGTAGTCCACGTACGTGTACACACTGGTCGTACACGTACGCCCTGGTAGTCCACGTATGTGTACACACTGGTAGTCCACGTACGTGTACACACTGGTCGTACACGTACGAGTACGCCCTGGTAGTCCACGTACGTGTACGCCCTGGTAGTCCACGTACGTGTACACACTGGTAGTCCACGTACGTGTACACACTGGTAGTCCACGTATGTGTACGCCCTGGTAGTCCATGTACGTGTACGCACAGGTAGTCCACGTACGTGTACGCCCTGGTAGTCCACGTACGAGTACACACTGGTAGTCCACATACGTGTAGACACTGGTAGTCCACGTACGTGTAGACACTGGTAGTCCACGTATGTGTAGACACTGGTAGTCCATGTACGTGTATGACCAGTGTGTACATGTATGTGTACGACCAGTGTGTACACGTAGGTGTACGATCAGTGTGTACACGTAGGTGTACACACTGGTCATACACGTACGTGTACACACTGGTCATACACGTACGTGTGTACGGTCCGTACACACACCCGTACTCCGGCGGGAACAACAGTGTGATGATACGGACCGTTCACACGCCCTCAGAGCGTGTGTACGGTGCGCTTCACAGCTTACACAGGTGATAGGAGGCGCACACGAATGGAATGGAGGTGTCAGACTCGTCATTCTAGTCCTACATGTGCAGGGCCTAGGTGTGTCAGGCAGTGATGTGGCACATGTCTCCTCATGTTGTAGCACAATAGATGTGTGATGACCTGTGTACACATGTCATGTGTGATGGGGCAGTATGTGGCACACTTCCCCTTCCCACAATGCACATGTGTGCATGTAGTACAAACGTGTCAAGCACTGCATCACTGGTATGGCACAGTCACCAACACCCGCAAATGTCCCCTGATGCCAGGGAAAGGTACACTAACACCTGACATCTAAGTAACAGCGTGCCCCGATGTGAACATGTCCTGAGTGTGTCATGTGTTCCCATGATCTTGCTGGTGTTGTTCCGTCAACTACATCTGATGTTGCTGCATCCAACATGTGTCTGTGTGTACATGGGCATGGCACACATATACGCACACCATGCCACATTGTCCCCTTACAGGTGGCTCATCTGCTTGTGTCCCACCCGCAAGAGCCCTGCACATGCACCCAGTGGCCACGCACACAAGATGGTGTGCATCATGGAATTGTCACTCACATTTACCATGCTAATCACCAGCATCTGTACCTCAGGGTGCAACACCCTCTGCATGATGCACATGATCCACAGATAGATCCACTCCAGGGAAAGACAGACCATGCCCCAGGAGCACAACACCAGCCGTGTCAACTACTGCCCCGCCCTCTACGGAGCAAGTACATCCTAACACCCGGGAAACCAGTCCACATCCAGCCTGCTTGTGCACACCTCAGCGTCAACATCATGCGCCCCAGCCACCTCACCGTCCACCAGAGATAGCTGCAATGTATCACTTTGTGCTGCAGGATGACCTTCAGACTCCTCACCCACAAACAGGAGGCAGGACACAAGCCCAGAGCCCACACCAACCTTGGCCGTCTGTCATCCGAGACACCGTTGTGCCAACTCCGTGCATCCAACCTTGCCCTGGCCACCATTCTTCACATCCATCGTACTCCAGCATGCTGGACATAGTTCTCCCACCTGGCAAGACATACCTGCTACTCCCTCCCCGGCAACATCCACATGAGCCATGACCTCTACTCCTTCAGGATACTCTTCCCAATTGGTCTGTCCGCACAGTAATGCATGTCCCCCCTCAGCATCTTGAGGCCATCACGGGTGAGTATTGTGCTCCATGTCTATATAGTATGATACATTGTGACCCATGTGTGTCCTGTCCCAGACACAGATTCCAGGGTATGGATAGCTGGAGTTAGTTCAACACTCATTCCTAGTTTGACATTTCACCACACGTAGGTTGTGTACTCATGCAAAATGAATGCAACATGTAATTGTAGAAAAAGAGATTTATTCTCGGTGGGGGGCCTGTTTAGTGTGGGCAAATAGGTGCTATACAGTGTGCATGGAATCCAAAGTTCACAGGGGGAGATGGCATCCTTGCAAGTTGGAGTCGTCAGAGTCCAGACCACAGTGTTGGTCATCATTGGTCAGAATGTGACCAGCAAGTCCATGTGGCAGAGAATGTCATTGGATGAGGTGCTGCTGTTGCGCCAGAGGGCCAGGTGCCAGGCCAGGTGACCTGGGAGATGTGGATGGTCCGCTGCCTCTCACGGTCTTTTCCGTGGACGACCCACCTTCCTCGGGGGACCCTCCGATGCAGGCCTTGACGATGCTTGGGACGCTCCGTCGGATGAATCCTCCTCCTCCTCCCTCCCTGTGGCTGGTGCTGGTCTTCGCCTGGTGGCACAGGGAGGGTTGCCCATGTTGTCGGCGATCCGACGGAGTGAACGGCTTATGTCCGTTTGCACCGCCATGAGCTCAGCCAGTCTTGCCTCCATCCGTCCTTGGTGTTGTTGTTGACTGGCATGTTGCTCGGCCTGCAGGTTCTTCATCTTGTCGAGGGTCCCCTTCATCTCTGTGAGGCTCCCCACTACCTGGCTGATGCCCCTGGTGTCACGCCGGTATGTCTCCAAGATGTGGCGTATGTGTGACATACCGGTTCCCTCAGCTGGCTGGTCAGGTTCGCGCCTCTGCCTGCCTCCACTCCCACCACCCCTGCCCACACGAGCCTGGCCTGCCTTTGTGGGCACATCAGGTCTACCGGACCCCTGAGGGATGGCATTTGCAGGGTTGTCTGCCTCCTCCTGGGTGGCCGGAGAACCTTGCCCCTCCAGGTCAGACTGGCTCAGTTGCTCTGTGCGGGTAGGGCTCCTGGGTGTCTCCTGGGATGTGGCAAACATGGGGGTGGTGGTTGACACAGATGTACCTGATGCAGGTGCTGCAGGGGCTGGGGCACCAAAGGGTCCATGTTGGTTGGGGTCATCCACAGAGTGCTGAGAGTCGTCGCTGCCAGTGGGATCATCTTCCTGCCGAGCCTGGGCCTGTGATTGTTCGCCCCCAGTGTTGGGGGGAGATCCATGACATTGCCCTGTGTGTGAGAGGGAGACAATGTTAATGCATTTTCATGCGACATCCATGTTTCATACATGTTCAGGTTGCCAAAGTTCCTCCAGGTAGTTGTATGTGCCTAGCATTCACATCAATGTTCACTTGTGGATGGGTATGTTGCAGGGGACAGATTGAAAGGTTATCCATGGTCTTTGACATGTCGCATTTGGCCTTGGATGCTTTTTTGGCTGAGGCTTGATCTTGTTGTGTCACATGTCAATTGTGAGAGTGTGTGACTCCCTTGGCTGCCCCGGGGGTGTGTGCTTGTGTGAGGGGTAGTGGTCATCACTCAGCCCGTCTCTGTTCAACATCTACATGGCCCCCCTCACACAAGTGGTCCGCCACCACAACCTCTAAGACATCTCCTACGCCGACGACACACAGCGCATGCTCTCCCTCACCAAGCACCCTCACACTGCCAAGACACACATCCACGAGGGTCTGAGGGCCATAGACGACTGGATGCGGAGTGGCCATCTGACACTGAACTCGGACAAGACGGAGGTCCTCATCCTGGGAACCACACACTCAGCCTGGGGCGACTCCTGGTGGCCAATTGCTCTGGGGACATCACCGACACCCACCAAACACGCACGCAACCTAGGATTGATCCTCGCATACTCCCTCTCCATGTCCAAGCAGGTCAACGGCGTCTCCTCCTCCTGCTACAACACCCTACGCACGCTCCGCCGGATCTACTAGTGGATCCCGAATTAAACAAGTAGAACAGTGACACAGGCCCTCGTCAGCAGGTGACTGGACTACGTCACTGCACTCTACGCAGGACTCCCATCCACACACCAATGGCGGATACTACGCTTCTGCAACGCCTCGGCACAAGTGATCGTCAACGCCCCCCGCCACAGCCACATCACCCCCCTCCTGAGAGACCTGCACTGGGTCCACATCGACAAGAGGATCACCTGTACGCTCTTCAGCCACGCACACAAGGCACTCCACACCCATGGACATGCCTACCTGCACATAAGACTCAGCTTCTACACCCCCACCCGCAAGCTCCGCTCCGGCATCCTCGCCCTCGCAGCTGTCCCCCACATCCAACGTACGCCCGCCTGCAGCAGATCCTTCTCTGACCTTGCCGCAAGGAGCTTGAACACACTCCCAACCCACTTACGACTGACCCAAGACCTACTTGCCTTCTGATGTCTCCTCAAGACCTGTCTCTTCTAGCAGTATTGTAACCCCCCCCCCCAGCACCTTGAGACCCTCACAGGTAAGTTGCGTGCCTTACAAGTACCCAGATCGATTTTTGATTGATTGGCGGTGCCTGCTGGAGGGTGTAGTGTGATATTGCGGTTGGTCTCCCAGGTGATGTATCTGTCCCCCCATGGCGCATGCTGCCATGTCAGTGAGTGTGAGTTCCTGTCCTAGTTATCTGAGCTGGTTGTGTTTGTGTTAGATTTTTCAGATGTCACAGGAGGGCCTTGTGCTGCCTACAGCAGGGCCAAGTGTCAGCTACCTTGTCAGTACTTTGGCAGTCCCTGTGCATTGCGCATGGTGCATGGGTATGTACCTGGGCCATATGGGCTGAGGGCATTGGTGTCTGTTTCTGAGTTTTACTATATGTTTAATGCTCCCCACCCTCCCAGCATCCCGGACATCCTGTCTTGGGTTTGTGGTTTGTGTAGGCTGGGACATGGCATGGCCTTGCTTTGTAAATTGGGCATACTCATGTTAGTGGCCTGAGCATTGTTTAGAGTGTGGTTGTGTCAGGTGAAGGCTTGGGGGTAGGTGAGTGCATTTGTTGTAGTTGGGGTGTGGATGCCATTCCCCCCATGTTACGTGAGTTGTTTGTGTACTCACCAGGCTCTCGGACTCCTTCGACTCTGTGTACTCCCACCGGCGGAAGCAGGGCCATCACTTTCTCCTCCCGGGGATGGTAATGTACCGGTCTGCGGGGCAGCCCACCTCCTGTGATGTTACTCTGGGCTTATTCCTCGTTCATTTTGCGCATGACTGCCCTGCGCAGATCATACCACCTGGCTTGACATTCATTCCTGGTCCTTCTGATGGGCGCAACAGCATTCACCCGATCGATGATCCTCTGCCACAGGCTAGTTTTTTGGGATATGCCGGTCTGTCTGACCAATGTTCCAAAGAGCTGTGGCTCGACTCTGATGATTTTGTTGACAAGGATGTCCAGCTCCGCCGTTGTGAACTTTGGATTCTTGTCTGTGGGCATGGTGTGGGGTGTGGGTGTGGATGGTTGTGGGTGTGAAGGTGTAGGTGTGTGTGTATGTGTAGAGGGGGTCTGTGTGAAGGTGTGTGAGTTAAGGTGTATGGGTGCAGTTGTTTGTGTGTGATGTCTGTCAGCAGTGAGTCTGTTGCAAAGGCTCATGGTTTGTGTTGGTGGGCCCTTTTTATTGGTCCATTTGTGGGTGTGGCTCTGTCTGAACTTTAGGTGGGTGTGTTATAAGAGGTGGGTGTGTTATAAGAGGTGGTTGTGATTTTGGGCCTCTGTTTGACTGTTTGGATGTGCCAGGTCAGTCTTTTAGTAGTTTTTTGTCCTGTAGACGTCTTTTGTGGTGTTGTGCGAGTCTAATTGACGGTCCTTGTGCTGTTTTACAGTGTCCTGGTTCAGTACGAGTCTTTTTCGCATGGGTAAGGTGCGTCCATGGCTAAGTTGTTGTTCAGTGTTCACATGTGCAATGGTGTTGTACGACTCGTACATACGCGATGCTGGGGTACGGTGTTGGGGTACGGTGCGTCCAAGTACGGGGCTGGGGTGGGGTGTACGGGGTGTACATACGCGGGTACTGTGGTGGGGGGTACGGCGCTTACATACGCATGTGCTGGGGTACGGCGCGTACATGGGGGGGATGCTGGGTTACGGTGTTGGGGTACGGTGCGTCCGAGTACGCAAGGAGCTTGAACACACTCCCAACCTACCTACGACTGACCCAAGACCTACTTGCAATGTTGTTGTACGACTCGTACATACGCGATGCTGGGGTACGGTGCGTCCAAGTACGGGGGTGGGGTGTACGGCGCTTACATATGCGTGTGCTGGGGTACGGCACGTACATGGGGGGATGCTGGGTTATGGTGTTGGGGTACGGTGCATCTGAGTATGGGGCTGGGGTGGGGGATACGGCGCTTACATACGCGTGTACTGGGGTACGACACGTACATGGGGGATGCTGGGGTACGGTGCGTCTGAGTATGGGGCTGGGGTGGGGGGTATGGTGTTTACATGCGTGTGTGCTGGGGTGGGGGGGTACGGCGCAACCATACGCAGGTGCTGGGGTATGGCGCGTACATGCGCGGGTGCTGGGGTTGGGGGTACGGTGTGTGCGGGTGCTGGGGTGGGGGGGGTTCGGCACGTACATGCGCGGGTGCTGGGGTGGGGGGTACGGCACATACATGCGCGGGTCCTGGGGTGGGGGGTACGGCGCGTACATACACGTGTGCTGGGGTACGGCACGTACATGGGGGGATGCTGGGTTACGGTGTTGGGGTACGGTGCGTCCGAGTACGGGGATGGGGTGGGGGGGTACAGCACTTACATACGCGTGTACTGGGGTACGACGTGTACATCGGGGGATGCTGGGGTACAGAGCGTCTGAGTACGGGGCTGGGGTGGGGGGTACGGCACTTACATACGCGTGTGCTGGGGTGGGGGGGTACCACGCGACCATACACAGGTGCTGGGGTACGGCGCATACATGCGTGGGTGCTGGGGTGGGGGGTACGGCACGTACATGTGCGGGTGCTGGGGTGGGGGGTACGGCGCGTACATGCGCGGGTGCTGGGGTGGGGGGTACGGTGCGTACATGCGCGGGTGCTGGGGTGGGGGGGTACAGCGCATACATACGCGGGTGCTGGGGTACGGCGCATACATGAGCGGGTGGGGTGGGGGGTCCGTACGACTTGTACCCCGTGCCCAAGTGTACAGGGGTAGTGGTCATACAAAGTTCGCTCCATACGGGACGTTTTCCATACGCTTGGGGATTCGGAACGCCGGTACTGATCGGACCTGTGCGCTCGGACTTCAGTTTTACGACTCGTACGTAAATCTGTCTGGGGACGTCTCGTAGACTTTTCCCGAGGCAATTTGTATGTAATTTGACAGTACGAATCGTACTTGCCCGTTTGTACGGGACTTGTACGACTTGTACATAAAAAAATACGGATACGAGTCGTACGGGAAATATTTTTACCGGATCGGAATCGGCACCTTTGTATTTATTTTTATTTATAACAATTGCTTTGACATTAAATAATAATATATTTTTCAATACTATTATTTAATATATAACTAGAATCAAAAATAAGTTAGAAAGTCATTTTTCTATACATAATTATATTTTTGTGATATTTTACATTATTTTTTCATTTTGAAATAGTTGTGTATTTTTTTACAACAAATTACCCAAACTAATTGTAATGTATAGTAAAACATATTTTGTATATTATAATATCAATTACTATATGATGTACAATTTTTTCAAACATTTGTATAACATTTTTAACAGTTTTTACACTCAAACACATTTTGGACACACATTTTTAGAATATTATTGTTTTATATTAACTTCAATGGTACACATTCTATTTTCCAATTTAATTATGTTTTAATATTTTTATAAGTTGATTTTTTTCATCTATACCTATTATTGTTTGGGCGCTTCTGGAAAGAGAAGCGTGCATTTGGGAGCTGCATCTCAATGGTTAAGGTAAGTTTAGTTTAAATAATGTTTAAGGAAATTTAAGAGTAGAGGCAAGGTAGTTCGGTTTTGAATATGGCTTGTATTGTCCCCTTTTGGATCTTGATATGTGGTGTAGTGCATTGGTAATTATATGTGTAGTACCATGAAAACGTTGTAGGTTTAGTGATATGTAGGATACTAGGGGTCTACTATGATGTCGTGCCCGGGCGGTGGTGGCGATCCGCACGCCTTCACATCACGATTTACCCCCCACCATATTACTATGACGGGGGTACCGCAACGGACGGAAAGTCCGTCCACTGCATTTCCGCCAGTCGGATTGCCAGCATGGCGAAAAATGCCCAGGCACCGCCATCCATATTAGGATGCCTGCGGTGGGTATGCCTTTCCATGGCGGAGACTCCTCCATGAAAAGGCATACGTGAATGAATTTGGGGGCCCGTTGCGGGCCCCCGGTGTGGCTGCACTTGGCATAAACAAGGTGCCTTCATTAGCATAAACAAGGTGGCAGGCACCGTGTGGTGCCTGTCACGTTTTGCATGCCAATGCACAACATGCATCTTTTACATTGCAGCCGGTGCTGCTTACAGTGCTGCCCACCGAAATGTAAAAGATGCGGGATGCGACCGCCAGGGTGGCGGTCGCATGCCAATTGGCCTAACGGGACCGCAGCACCTCTGGCAGTCAGTCCTGTTTACTGTCATGTGGCGAGCGGACAAAGTCCGCCCGCCATTGTAATGGGGCCCTTAGTTATGTGTAGATTAGCATGTATAGAGTTATTGTAGTTGTTTTTAAGTGTAATATATAGGGCCTGATTACTGTCTCAGTCAGAAAGTCTTCAACCTTAGGTCGGAGGCTTTCCGACTGAGACCCCCAGTTTCACTTCCGACCGGCTGATTACAATACAGCCGGTTGGAAGTGAAACCAGCCACACATTCCGTCCGACTTCCAAAGGGCTCAAGGAGCCCGTCGACCAGTCGGAACGGCACATAATCCATATGGATGGCGTGTTAGCAGGGCCTCCATCACCCAGCGGCCCACGGTTGATGGCTGAGGGGGTACCTAAGATGCCCCCTTGTTGATTCCCTGCACCGTGTGGCGGGAACCCAGAGGTGCCTGCAATGCGGTGCAGAGAGAAACACCACCACCCATTTCGCTATGGGAGCTTGTGCTTCAGACAGTTTACAGCTGTAGCACATGCTCCCCTAGGGAAATGTTAGAATACGCCGCACCGCACCATGTTTGGCCGCATCGTATTTAGGCAGTAGGGACTACCATTCGGAGGTCGGTCGATCCCGTTTCCGCGATGGTGTTGAACATTTTAATAAGGCATCTACTGTTATTAATATGTGTATGTGCAGGAGGGTGTGTGTTATTTTTTATTTTTAACAGGTGGATTTGTTCCTGATTGGGAGTTCCATGGATGATGCAGTTACCATTTTTTATGAAATGTGTATTAGTTTATTAATAACTAATAAATATATTACATTTCCATTTTTTCAGCTTTCCTGAAGCTTTCATTTAAAAAAAGAAAAAAAATTCATGTTTTTTATGGTTAGACGCTATGGAGGATTACATCTGTGGATTTCATTTGTGGACAGTTTTAATTCTCAATTTTATTTTTTGGGCAAAATAAATAGAAAAAATAACAGCGTGGAGAGTGGGCACCCTTGCTACGAAGGAGAGCAAAAAAGGTGGATGAACCACAGGTTACTCAGGCAATGGGAGCACTATAGAGTCATGTCTTTTCAGCAAAGTACGCATCCCCTAGGTCAATGACCTCCATCATCCGGAACAGGTATGGCCACTTCATACGGTCAAACGCCTTCTCATCCTACTGCATCTGCAACATAGATGTATTGCGTCCTCAGAAGAACTGCTGAAGTTTGACCATGCACAAACCCAATCTGTGGGGAGAAAATCAGTATTGGAATACAGACCTTGATTTTATTGGCCAAAACCTTTGCCAGGATCTTCATATCTACGTTTACGAGGGATATCTGTTCTAAGTTGGCTCATTGAAGTGGTTCTCTGCCAGGTTTGATAAAATAATCAAATAAGCCCCCTACTGAATTCGGCAAGAGGATCTGTGCCTGTGGATATATCCCTTAATAGTCTGCCCAAAAAAAGGCACTATGATGTGTTAACTGATTTTGTACAAATAAAATGGAACACTATTGTCTACTGGGGCCTTCACAGTTGTCATCTTGTCAATGGCCTGTGCAATTTCTTTGTGCTAATGCCAAAACCAAGGGGCTCATTATGATGGTGGGAGGATCACCGCCGCCGGGCACGTGGTGGCGATGCTCCCTCCATCATAATTTGATTCACCCACTGCCAAATTAGGATGGCGGTGGGAATCACATTGGTTCCACGGCGGACGGAAAGTCCGTCCTCCATGGTCCCGCAAGGCGGTCCTTTTCCGCACGCCTTGCGGAATCGGGAAACAGGGCATCATTGCGGCGGTGCCGTGCAGGCACTGCCGTAGTGATTAGGATGAGCTCTTCCGTCTGTTTTTTTGCGGCAGATATAGAGCTGCAAAAAGACAGGCGTAGACTGGCTTTGGGGGACAGTTGCGGGCTCCCTCTGTGGAGGGGGTGCACTGGGGGGGTACATTGCCATGCACAAGGTGGCAGTCACCGCGTGGTGCCTGCCACCTTGTGCATGGAAATGCACATCGTAGCACTTTCACATTGCATACACTGCTGCAGCCAGCAGCACCGTCCACTATGTGAAAAGGCCAAGATGCGCCCGCCAGTGTGGCCAGCGCATCCTAATTTGGCTGGTGGGACCACCACACATCTGACGGGCGGTCCCATCACCGTTATGATGGCAGCAGACTGATGTATGCACGCCATCATAATGAGCCCCTAGTGACTGTGCCTGATCTTGTAACACGACATGTAGGGTAACGCCGGCTAGAAGCGCCTGTTCCGTGGAAGAATGTTCCGGCCTGGTTAAGGAGTCATGGGCCTTGTAAAAATTGTCATATTCCTGCAATATATTGTGCAGGCCAGTAATGGGTACAACACATGCAAATCTGATGGTCTGTATTGTTGCGTGTGACTGCGTCTGACGCAACTGTGCAGCAAAACACCATCCAGCCTTTTTCCCTATCTTAATGCCGTTGCCGCAATTAAAAAACATTGTCTCTGCTTCTGCAGTGTAATGAGGGTTATTATCAATCTTGGTGGAGAGCAGTTCTATATGAACGGTGAGGGTTGGTGAAGCGTTTTATGCCGGAGTCAGGCAAAGGGTAGTTTCCATCACCTGCTTGCGTTGTGCCTCACAACAGCGCTTGACGGCTGCTGAGTCGCACATCAAATCTCCTCTCAGGGAGGCCTTTCTGGCTGCCCAGAGAACCTGTGCTGAGGAAATGGATACATGCCATCATTTCCTTTGGTTTTTGCTTTGTTCGCCATAAGTTGGCAGGGTATGCTCAGACGTGAGTCCCTTGCTCACTTTGCCACTGGATTCAAGCAAGCCTGGCTGAAGACGGCTGAAATGCCAGAAACCGGTCCTAGGAAGCTTGTTTCCGGTCCAGGGAAGACATGGCTTGGCAGTTCGGGCTGGACTGTTCCCATGAGGCACAGGGTCAGACTGATTTGCATATGGCCATGTCTGAACTGGGGTGGCAGAGTGGGCTAAAGAACGGTGATGGATTAAACCCAGATCATTTGACTGGGGGTGAGTGCTTGCAATGTTCAACGCTCCGTCCATCATTTCCTTTGGTTTTTGCTTTGTTCGCCATAAGTTGGCAGGGTATGCTCAGACGTGAGTCCCTTGCTCACTTTGCCACTGGATTCAAGCAAGCCTGGCTGAAGACGGCTGAAATGCCAGAAACCGGTCCTAGGAAGCTTGTTTCCGGTCCAGGGAAGACATGGCTTGGCAGTTCGGGCTGGACTGTTCCCATGAGGCACAGGGTCAGACTGATTTGCATATGGCCATGTCTGAACTGGGGTGGCAGAGTGGGCTAAAGAACGGTGATGGATTAAACCCAGATCATTTGACTGGGGGTGAGTGCTTGCAATGTTCAACGCTCCGTCCATCATTTCCTTTGGTTTTTGCTTTGTTCGCCATAAGTTGGCAGGGTATGCTCAGACGTGAGTCCCTTGCTCACTTTGCCACTGGATTCAAGCAAGCCTGGCTGAAGACGGCTGAAATGCCAGAAACCGGTCCTAGGAAGCTTGTTTCCGGTCCAGGGAAGACATGGCTTGGCAGTTCGGGCTGGACTGTTCCCATGAGGCACAGGGTCAGACTGATTTGCATATGGCCATGTCTGAACTGGGGTGGCAGAGTGGGCTAAAGAACGGTGATGGATTAAACCCAGATCATTTGACTGGGGGTGAGTGCTTGCAATGTTCAACGCTCCGTCCATCATTTCCTTTGGTTTTTGCTTTGTTCGCCATAAGTTGGCAGGGTATGCTCAGACGTGAGTCCCTTGCTCACTTTGCCACTGGATTCAAGCAAGCCTGGCTGAAGACGGCTGAAATGCCAGAAACCGGTCCTAGGAAGCTTGTTTCCGGTCCAGGGAAGACATGGCTTGGCAGTTCGGGCTGGACTGTTCCCATGAGGCACAGGGTCAGACTGATTTGCATATGGCCATGTCTGAACTGGGGTGGCAGAGTGGGCTAAAGAACGGTGATGGATTAAACCCAGATCATTTGACTGGGGGTGAGTGCTTGCAATGTTCAACGCTCCGTCCATCATTTCCTTTGGTTTTTGCTTTGTTCGCCATAAGTTGGCAGGGTATGCTCAGACGTGAGTCCCTTGCTCACTTTGCCACTGGATTCAAGCAAGCCTGGCTGAAGACGGCTGAAATGCCAGAAACCGGTCCTAGGAAGCTTGTTTCCGGTCCAGGGAAGACATGGCTTGGCAGTTCGGGCTGGACTGTTCCCATGAGGCACAGGGTCAGACTGATTTGCATATGGCCATGTCTGAACTGGGGTGGCAGAGTGGGCTAAAGAACGGTGATGGATTAAACCCAGATCATTTGACTGGGGGTGAGTGCTTGCAATGTTCAACGCTCCGTCCATCATTTCCTTTGGTTTTTGCTTTGTTCGCCATAAGTTGGCAGGGTATGCTCAGACGTGAGTCCCTTGCTCACTTTGCCACTGGATTCAAGCAAGCCTGGCTGAAGACGGCTGAAATGCCAGAAACCGGTCCTAGGAAGCTTGTTTCCGGTCCAGGGAAGACATGGCTTGGCAGTTCGGGCTGGACTGTTCCCATGAGGCACAGGGTCAGACTGATTTGCATATGGCCATGTCTGAACTGGGGTGGCAGAGTGGGCTAAAGAACGGTGATGGATTAAACCCAGATCATTTGACTGGGGGTGAGTGCTTGCAATGTTCAACGCTCCGTCCATCATTTCCTTTGGTTTTTGCTTTGTTCGCCATAAGTTGGCAGGGTATGCTCAGACGTGAGTCCCTTGCTCACTTTGCCACTGGATTCAAGCAAGCCTGGCTGAAGACGGCTGAAATGCCAGAAACCGGTCCTAGGAAGCTTGTTTCCGGTCCAGGGAAGACATGGCTTGGCAGTTCGGGCTGGACTGTTCCCATGAGGCACAGGGTCAGACTGATTTGCATATGGCCATGTCTGAACTGGGGTGGCAGAGTGGGCTAAAGAACGGTGATGGATTAAACCCAGATCATTTGACTGGGGGTGAGTGCTTGCAATGTTCAACGCTCCGTCCATCATTTCCTTTGGTTTTTGCTTTGTTCGCCATAAGTTGGCAGGGTATGCTCAGACGTGAGTCCCTTGCTCACTTTGCCACTGGATTCAAGCAAGCAAGCCTGGCTGAAGACGGCTGAAATGCCAGAAACCGGTCCTAGGAAGCTTGTTTCCGGTCCAGGGAAGACATGGCTTGGCAGTTCGGGCTGGACTGTTCCCATGAGGCACAGGGTCAGACTGATTTGCATATGGCCATGTCTGAACTGGGGTGGCAGAGTGGGCTAAAGAACGGTGATGGATTAAACCCAGATCATTTGACTGGGGGTGAGTGCTTGCAATGTTCAACGCTCCGTCCATCATTTCCTTTGGTTTTTGCTCCGAGGAAATGGATACAGCATTCTCATATCAAATTGCATCTCAGTTAGTTGCACAACCGATGGATGTCCTCAGGGACTTTGTACCATGTTGTGTTCATGCACCTGGTGGGGTTGCAAGAGACAGAGGTCAAGGTGAAGCGACACACGGGCGTGGTCAGATGTATATTTCATTACAACCAAGGCAGCCAGTAGATCACGATTATCAGACAAAATATGTTAAATAAAATACCGCCATATTTAATATTGTCAAACCGAAATATTGTGTTCACGAATGCCCCAGTCAAGAGTATAGATTTTAAGGTAATATAGTTGTTAGTAATATCAAAATCATTAATATAGTTTACATAAATATTATTCTTAAGAATATCGTATTTGTATTCTTTTTAGGTATTTTAGTATGTTTTTTTTTAATAAACATTTTGTTTTGATAATGTTGCTTAATATTTTTTTTAAAATGTTAGTATTTTTGGAATTAAATTTGTATCTTTAAGTACTATAGCAGGTTGTGTGATTCATAGGAGTTTAGGGTGGGAAGTAAATAAATTATAATTAATCAATAAATAAATTAAATTGAATATTTTTTCTAAAATTCAAAATTAATTGTTAATTGTATAATTAATTCAAAAAATATTTAAGTTTAAGTAGCAGCATGTTTGTTTTGCAGGGGTATAGGGAAGGAAGTTAATTAATTATAACTAATAAATAGTTTGAAGTTTATTTAAATACTTTAACTGAGAAATATTTATGTTAATTGTATAATAGTTTTTTTTAAATTACGTTTCAGGTGCAGGTTTTGTGTTTTGTAGTGGTGTATGGTGTGTAATAAATTATTTCTAATAAATAAATATTTGTTTGTTGTTTAGTAATATTAATTTGACAATTAATTTAGTATATTGTCTAATACAATATTTTATTTGTGGTGTATATTATTTTTGTATGTGTAAACTGTTTGAAGGAATTTAATTTTAATAATTATATAAAGTTAATTTACACTAATTACTTAAATGATAAATATGCAGAATATGTACTTGAGATGTTTATTTTACAAATTAGTTGAGAGATGTGGCATTTGTAGTAAAAAAGGAAGTGAAGTTATTGCAATATAATACATTGTATATAGTTAACAATTAATAATAATTGTTTAACATACAATTATGAAAAAATGCAAAGAATGTTTTCTTAATTTATTTATTAGGTTTGGGCTGTTTTTTTATTGTACCTTTAAAGGGTGGGTAGGTTAAATAATTATAACTATTGTGTTAATAGTTCATTTTAATTGATAATGTCATATATTTGTATTTAAATAACATGTACATAATATCATTTGAATGCTTTATTATAGATGTGTGTTGTGTACTTTGTATATAGGGTATTCATTTATTTAATTAATAATAACATTAAAAATAGTTATTTAATTTTATATCAATATATAATTTGTTATTGTACATTTTAATTGTGCTGTGCCTTTTGAATGTCAATAACAATGGTTTTGATTATGATGTCAGTCGGAAGAGCGTCCAACCACCATCATTGCAAGAACGGGACCAACCGGCAGGTGGCCAGTGGTCCGGCCTGCCAAATTAGAATCCGACCAAACATGCCTATATGTATTGAGGCTTGTGCTGTGGCCCAGAAAAGGCCACAGCATAAGCCCCAATGCAAAGAGGCATTCTTTAAAACATCCCTCCAACGTGGTGAATGAGCCCCTCTGAAGATGTTGGTCGCTCCCTGGGCCAATGCAGTCGGACCGGCATCCTAATGCAGCGGTATGACTGCGGTAAGAGATCTTTATAGGACTGACACCTATGGTACATCAGTGTCAGTCCCACTGATATCATAATTGGCCGCATTGCATTTATAGGTAAAAAAAAAATTTAATGTATAGTTTTATATTCTAACTATAGTAATATTTATAGTTATGTTTATGTATTATTAATTGCAATAAGGATTTTTTTTATATTTATTTAGATTTTTTTGTATTTACAAAATACATCTTTCAGATTATTAAGTGTTATTTTGAAACTATTTTTTTTTGTTTAAGTTAATTAGTCTGTTTTTAATTTTCCACTTACTGGTGTGGGAATTGATACATTTTACAACTCTGCAGTACAACTCCTTCCCTATTGTTGTGCTAAATGGAGTTTGAATAGTAAATTTTACCCGTACACCTTCTAACAATTTCCATACTGATGCGCTGACTGGAATGGGAATACTTAATTTTACCACTACGCAATCCAACACTTTCACTAATGTTGCATTGACTAGAGTGGGTATAGTATATTTAACCCATCATGAGTATAACATTTTGCCTACTATTTTATACATTGCAGTGGGAATAGCATATGTTTCAATTGAAACATATTATAGTCTAATTTACATTGTTTACATTTATATTATTTATTTATGATTAATTGGAATTATATATGAAATTATTATATTTAATATGTAATACATGTTTACTAAAGTGTAATTTTGTATTTAGTGTAATATATATTACTAATTTTTTTTTTTTTAAATGTTTTTGGTTATTGTATATATATATATATATATATATATATATATATATATATATATATATATATATATATATATATCTATATTATTATCTACTGGCGGTCGCCAGTAGATAGTTATAGTTAGGACCGTGTTTCCATAGGAAATCCGCAACATTCTATTTGGAATAACTTTGGCGCCGGTTGACGAATCCTCGCGAAATTGTCAAAATAGGTGGGGCGCTCCGCTCCGCTCCTACCCTGAAAGTCTCGGGGGGATTCGTCAAGCAGGGGCTGAGAAAAAAGGGGGGTCCCAAAACGCGTTTTCCCCATGCAATTTTCCATAGGGACCTTTAGTCCAAGGTACAGCCCGAACGGCTGAACAGAATAACTTTAAATTTGGCAAAGAGGTAGTCCTCAGGTCAGGGATGTGCCTTTTGCAGGTCTGGTGTCAATCTGTTCAGTAGTTCCTGAGAAAATCAAAAGTAAAATCATATATATATGTGGGCGGAGCCTAACCACACATCTCATCCTGAGATCTGATTGGCTGTCAGCACTTCATCCAAGAAGTGATGGCAGCCATCTTGGGAGCAATATACATGATAGCACCTCATTAAAAAGCATTGCAGTTAATAGAAGGTTTTAAGACTTTAGTTACATTATAAATCATTTGTTGATGGTACCATACTCATTTTAGGAATTGTGGTATGTTCTAAGGTGATTTCACCATGTGAAAAAGCCTTCTGCTGAGATATCATGATTGAGAGAAAAATATTTTCTCATGCTTTTCCCACAGAGGTTTGGAAGGTGATCTATAAGCTAAACTGAGAGCTTATTTTCTGTAAATTCACATTATCTTTCTCAGTCATGTGAGAATGAAGTCTGACATTCTCAGTAAAACATGTACATCCAACAAGGGCAGAGACTGTCAGTTGATTCCTTTGTGTTCTACTGCAGCTTCCCAGAGTGTTCCAAAGAACAACTAGAGCGCTAACAGTCCTACTTATGATAAACGTATGGCACACCTGAAGCCATCTTGCTTGGATTAAAGTGGTAACTCTTAAAACATTTAATTTAAAAAGGAACAAAATGAGGGGGTTCATTTTTCCATAAAAAGTATGATTAGTGCTGCAGAAAGAAAAATTAGGGCACATTTTGAGTGACTTCTCACATCCTCTTCTATTTCATTAAAAAATTCTGACATGCAGACTGAAACATGCACTTTCAATACCAGCAGCAGTTTTCCCTGGTGAGCAGTAGCTTTACTACAGTGATCTAATGAGCAAAAAGAGTGCTAACATTCTGAATTTATGGCAAATGTGTGACACATCTGAATGCCTTCTTGATGGAATCAAAGTAAAAAACTGAAAGTATTTCCTACTGAGGAGACTGCAGTAAAGGAGGAAATTAGGAAACTTCATAACAAATAAGTCTCCCAAGATGGCCACCAGAGACAAAAGAGCCCAAATGTAGCCCAAATATCACCCAGATGTAGCCCAAGTATAGCCCAATGACAGAATGTCCCAGAGTGTTCTTAAAAACAACTAGAGCGCTTACTCTCTTCATTATGACAAAAGTATGGCACACCTGAAGCCATCTTGATTGGAATAAACTGGTAACACTTAAAACATTTAATTCAAAAAGGAACACAATGAGGGGGTTCATTTTGCCATAGAAATTATGATTAATGCTGAAGAAAGAAAATGAGGGCACATTTTGAGTGACTTCTCAAATCCTCTTCTATTTCATTAAAAAATTCTGACATGCAGACTGAAACATGCACTTTTAATACCAGGAGCAGACTTCCATGGTGAACAGTAGTTTTACTACAGTGATCTAATGAGCAACTAGAGTGCTAACTTTCAGAATGTATGGCAAATGTGTGACATATCTGAATACCTTCATGATGGAATCAAAGTAAAAAACTGAAAGCATTTCCTACTGAGGAGACTGCAGTACATGAGGAAATTAGGAAACTTCATAACAAATAAGTCTCCCAAGATGGCCACCGGAGACAAAAGAGCCCAAATATAGCCCAAAATCACCCGGATGTAGCCCAAATATAGCCCAATGACAGAAGTGTGCAAAACACTTATTATTTTGTGTTATTGCAGTGTTATATAGTGCAGACTTGTCAGGTATTGGAGTGCTTTACATGAGCATTGGTTACATCACACAAGAACAAATTCATTTTGGTTGTAGACATGGGGAGACTAAGTGATTTGACCAGAATCACAGAATGTCGAGCTGAAGCAGAAACTCCAACCTGGTCCCCCAGTTGCAAAGTCTGCAGTTCTGGAAGTAACACCACATCCTCTCCCCTAAGTGCAACATTTAATCAAGTGGTCAACTGAATAAAAAAACATTAAGATAACAAATAATTTAAAAGTGCTTTGTCGCTATTTGAAAACTCAGAAAATATGTCCTTATTTTAGTCTTTTAGAGCACTAACCATAATTTTGATGCCAATAAGACCCTCTCATATATGTAATTTCTAAAGGAAATGCTCTAGGTATTACAGTTTTGATTACATCAAGATGACGTCAGGCGTTCCACACTTTTGTAATAAATATAGAATGTTAGCAATCTAGTTGTTCATTAGGATACTGTTGAGAGGCAGAGGCCAGGGGCACGGACTCTGAAAATTGAAGGCAGGTAGGAGGGTGCAAAGGCAACAATTTAACCACACTGTGCAGGCAGGAAGGGCCGTGGCAGCACAACAGACTATGGAGGGCAGTGGAAAGGGGGGCAGGGGCAACAAACCAACAATACAGGACTTGCAAGAGAGGCTGTGGCAATGTAATAGACCATTGTGGGCAGAAGGACGAGGCAATGGTAGTACAACCATACATGCCAACACACCCGATTCAGCCAGGAAACGTCCAATGTTTTTAAGCTCAAATGGGCTTTATTTGATCTGTCTCCTGTCTACAATCTCCTCTTTTTCAATGTAACTCAAAGGGGAAAATCAATACCCCAGTTTTTTTTTCAAAATCTCCCTCTTACCAAGCTCAAAATGTTCGCAAGTATGGTACATTGGATCATGGAAGGAAATGGGGTAGGGACATGGACTTGGATAACAGAGGACAGGAGGGACATGGAGAGGTGCACCAAACTGACCCTGCAGGGCAGGCATCAGGGTTTGCAGCAGCACAATACACCACACAGGGCATGCGGGACGGGAGTGCAGCACAACAATTCATAGAAAGCAAGAGGGAGGGGACAGGACCATGCACATGGACAACAGAGAACAGAGGGGCAAGAGGCAATGGTAGCTAGCTGACCATAATGGACAGACAGGAGAGAAAGCTGCAGCATAACCGACCATAAAGGGCAGGAGGGACGGATCAGGGGAATTACAATGGAACAGACAAGCCAGGAGGGAGGGAGTAGGGGTCTTCACATGTAAACAGAGGGCTGGGGGCAAGGGGGCAGGGCAGGAGCAGCAAGATAGCCATGAAGGTCAGGCAGGATGGGCACTAGAAGCAAGACACACCATGAAGAGCAACAGTGAGACTGTGATGGCATACACACAGACCATGGAGGGAAGGTAGGAGGGGGTCAGGGGCAGCTAACTGACCACACAGGGAAGGTGGGAGGGGTCATGGCAGCACAGAAGACCATGCATGGCAAGTGGGAGGGTTAGTGGCAGCACAATGGCTATGATGGGCAAGAAGGATGGTGCAGGGGCATGCACAAAGGACGATGGAGGATAGAAGGGAGGGTCAGGACCTGTGCACAGACAAGAAAGTTCAGGGGAAGGGGCCTCACAACAGACCGCACGGGGCAGGCAGGAGGAGCAGTTGCAGCACAACAGACCAGGGAGGGCAGAAGGGTGTGGCAGTACAATGGACCATGTAGGACAGGAGGAAGAGGTTAGGGGCATGGCATGTGGACAGGTAGGGTGGAGGTGGCAGGGACAGGTTACAGTCATCTGACAATGCTAGGCAGGTGGGAGGGGAGTGGCAGCTCAACAGAACACTCAGAGTAGATAGGAGTGGCAGGTCCATGGAACATGGTGGGCAAAAAGGATGGAGCAGGGGCATGCACAAAGACATCGGAGGGCAGGGGGAAGGAGAATAGGGGCAGCAAGCTAAGCACAGAGTTTAAGCAGGAGGTCAATGATGGGGCATAGAATTGGGCAATGGAGGGCAGGAGGAGTGGACTGGTACATCATACTAAATTGAGGGCAGTGGCAGCACATCAGACCATGCATGGCAGGAGGGAGGAGGCTAGTCCATGGATTCACACAACAGAGGATAGGGAGGAGGGGGATGGGGCAGCAAGCTAACTGTTCAGAGAAGGCGGGTATTAGGAACTTTATTGTTTTTAAAACGTGTGTCTGTGCGAACTACTTAAAATATGAACAAGTATGCAGCATAATCTCACTTTTATTCAGGAAGAAGAGGGCGTTTTTGACTGTGACTCCGGGCTCACTTGGCAGAAACACCCCCTGACCCTCCACCCCCTATCGCAAAATGTAATGCCCGTGAAAAGGGTAGGTGAACACAGTGTTATATAGAACATACTCCTGAGAGCACGATTGAAAATTAAAACTAGATATAGTGTATGGTATAAACTATGCACCAAAAAGTGTGATATAAGATGAACCGGGCGTGAAATATAATATGCAATACATTGTGCGCAATGACAGATTCATTGGAGAGCGCGAGATAGCACAGGCACTAGCGTGTGCTATGCGATATGCGCCTTGGAGTGTAATATGCACAGGGCAGTGTTGTGTAACCTAACTAGTCTCTAAAGTTGTAATATAAAATATGTGCTGGGGAGTGTAACGTTGCATATGCACTGTGACAAAGCTATGGATCCCAGATTGTAATATGTATGGCATAGCACTGTGCGTTATAACATAGGCATCGAGGAAGGCACGTTAGATGGGGCAATATAACCCGTGCGAAGACATGTGTGGCATGACATATTCACGGGGTGGTGTTACAGTGCACATGGGCTAGAGAGTGTCATAGCATATGCACTAGCTGGTGGAATACAACACAGAGGTGTGTGGCACTCGGCAGGCAATGGTGGGTGTAACACAGCATTGGGCTCTGCCAGGAGCGCGCTGTGACTCTCAAGTGATGTTCATCCCCTTTCCAGAGAGTAAAATAAAAAGTATTACACATCCGGCAGTGGATGTGTGTTTTATTAACCGTGAGGGGGGTTTCTTGCATAGTTTTGGTCGAATTCTTGTCGAATCCCCTTTGAATGGCTTGGTGTGCATGTGTATTAAATGTGCCCGTCAATAGCTACCCATGTTTGTATAAATAAACGACAAGGGTGTCTACCGGGATTAGGCACGGTAGGGCATCAGACATGTCAGAGCTTCACTAGTGGTGTAAATACATTCCACGTGGATTCATTGTATGCATAGTCGCCTTTTAATGAATATCACGCAAATCGTCATGGTGATAGGTACGTACGGTTTGTCCAGCATGTCCTAGGTGTGTCTATAAATATATTTTTTTTTAAAATAATAAAAAACAGTGGCCGGCCCTGGGGATTGGAGTCAAAAAAATATAATTAGGAGACAGGCCCTGGGGGATGGGGTCATCAGGGCCAATAAATTAGAATAAGAAGGGGAACCACACAGCCCCCCTTCTTAAAAAATTAAAATAAATAAAAGACTGGCATCGTGCCGGAGGCCACGCCCCCTCCTTGCAGCACTCTGCAAACGCGCCCCCGGCGAGTTGTAAGTTGGGGAATTAATTCCTCTTCAATACTGAGGGTCCCTGAGGGCCAACTAGCCCAACAGGCATCTCCAGTATGCGCCAGGGAGCTGCGCTGCAGAGAGGTGTTCTGAGGGCAAGCCCCTCTTTACACCTCTCTGCAACGCAGCTCTGTGGCGCTTACTGGAGGTACCTAGTGGTCTAGTTTGACCCTAGGGACCCTTAGGATTCAAGGAGACTTAATCTCTCAACTTAGAACAGCCACAGGGTGCGTTTACACAGTGGTGAAGGGAGGGGACGGGGCCTGAGGTGACGTGTGCAAACACGCACTATGGCACGTTTTAAATTGGAGATATAATTTCCCTTCAATACTGAGGGCCCCTGGGGGCTAACTAGCCCACCAAGTGCTTCCAGTAAGCACCACTGAGCTGCATTGCAGAGAGGTGGTCCAGCCCGTGCCACTTTTTACACCTCTCTGCAACCTAGCTCTGTGGCACTTACTGGAGGTACCTAGTGGGCTAGTTGGACCCTAGGGACCCTCAGGATTCAAATGAACTTAATCTCCCAACTAAAAACGGACACAGGGCATGTTTACACAGTGGTGAAGGGAGGGAACGGGGCCTGAGTTAACGTGTGCAAAAACGCCCTGTGGCCTGTTTTAGGAGGTGGTTTTAACCCCCCTGCCCTATTATATACTAGGGGCTTACGGAGGAGGTCATGCTAATCACAGGGGGACCCCAACGCATAATGTTCCCTAGTGTATGTAGGTGTTTTCACTGTATTCTAAGTGTCTTTTAACATAGCACTGGCTCTAGGACTGGTTAGTCAGACTCAGTTACCACCAGTATCCGTCTGAAAATGTTGAGGGTACAGGATGATTTTGCAACAAGGATTCTTTCTGCTCTTCTTTTTGTTCTTTCTGCACGTTATCCTTCTTCCTGCACTTTTCTTCGTCTTTGAGGACTTCTGTTGCTTCTTTCTGCACTTCTTTTTTTTCTTTCTGTGCATTTTTTCTTCTTTCTTCACATGTCCTATCTCTGTAGGCATAGTTAGAAATTAGCATTTAAAAAACCTTTGAAATTCACAGAAAAAACCATAGGTTTCAGGCACGTTATAGTTAGGAATTAGCATTTAAAAAACCTCAGAAATTCACTGAAAAAACCATAGGTTTCAGGGGTGTTATAGTTAGCTGGAGTTTTCACTTGTACAAAACCATTGAAATTCCCCTGTTATAGTTATTTCAGCTAACTATAACTCGCGCACCCGCAATGCACTGCTGATGACGTCACATATTACATCACTCATGACATGGTCAGTGACATCACTCATGACATCACTGATGACATCTCAAATGACATCACTGATGACATCATCCTTGTGATAGAGTGGTAGACCTCCTCTCACCCTAATATAACCTTTGATACACACATTCAAAAATAGAGACTAAAATGTTCAAAACAATGGACATACCAATACCAACCTATGGTTTTTTCTGTGAATATATATATATTCACTGAAAAAACCATAGGTTTCAGGGGTGTTATAGTTAGCTGGACTTTTCACTTGTACAAAACCATTGAAAATCCCCCGTTACAGTTAGTTCAGCTAACTATAACTCGCGCGCCCGCAATGCACTGCTGATGACGTCACATATTACACCACTCATGACATGGTCAGTGACATCACTCATGACATCACTGATGACATCTCAAATGACATCACTGATGACATCACTGATGTCAGAAAATTAAATATGTTTTATATATGTATATCTAAACAATGATGGAAGAATAAATGGGTAGATAAGTGTCTAAATGGATGATTTGTTTTTGAAAAATTGATTGTGTAACTGACTGATTAAGTGTATCATAGTGAATACATGGCTTAGTGAGTAATGTTTAAATATGTAAATATCTGTATCAGTCTCTCACTTTGTGTATGTGGCTGCATGGGTTGGTGAGTAGCTACATGGGTGTCTATATAGGTTATTAGTTGGTTTTTTGAGTATCAGTCTGAGTGTCTGCATGGTTGGGTGGGGGGTATTACGTAGTGCATAGGTGCATGAATGAGTGACTCACTGTTTGTATGTGTTGAAGACAGCATGTGTGCAGGACTGTATGGGTGGATGAGTGTGTGTATGGGTGTGTTGGTGAGTGAATGACTGTCTCAATAGTGTCTTTATGAGTAACTACATATGTTTTAAACTAGTATATGTGACTATTGGTGTATATAAGTGAGTATATGTGAGAGTGAGAGATTGAAAGAGTTCCTGTATGAATAAGTATGTGTTTCTATAAGTGATTGTTTAAAAGACTAAGTATGTGTAAGTTTCCGTAGAAGTAAGTGTGGTGGTGTGTGTATAACTGTATATGTAAGTAAATGTATGTTTGATTCTTTATTAGCATGAGTGACTATGTGTGTGAGTAACTCTATGGATGAGTGGCATTGTGTAACAGGATGTATAGGTGTATGAGTACATATGATGAGTGAGTACATGTATGAGTGACTGTATAGGACTGTTGGTGAATGAGTGGATGTGTATGTGGATCTTATAATTACTGAAGAGGTTGTTGTAACTGGTATTGGTATGTCCATTGTTTTGAACATTTTAGTCTCTATTTTTGAATGTGTGTATCAAAGGTTATATTAGGGTGAGAGGAGGTCTGCCACTCTATCACAAGGATGATGTCATCAGTGATGTCATCAGTGATGTCTTTTGAGATGTCATCAGTGATGTCATGAGTGATGTCACTGACCATGTCATGAGTGATGTAATATGTGACGTCATCAGCAGTGCATTGCGGGCGCGCGAGTTATAGTTAGCTGAACTAACTATAACGGGGGAATTTCAATGGTTTTGTACAAGTGAAAAGTCCAGCTAACTATAACACCCCTGAAACCTATGTTTTTTCAGTGAATTTCTGAGGTTTTTTAAATGCTAATTCCTAACTATAACGTGCCTGAAACCTATGGTTTTTTCTGTGATTATATATATATATTCACTGAAAAAACCAGGGCGTGTTTGCACATGTCACCTCAGGCCCCATCCCCTCACTTCCCCACTGTGTAAACACGTCCTGTGGCCGTTTTAAGTTGGGAGATTAAGTCCCCTTGAATCCTGAGGGTCCCTAGGGTCCAACTAGACCACTAGGTACCTCCAGTAAGCGCCACAGAGCTGCGTTGCAGAGAGATGATAAAAGGGGCATGGCCTAGACCACCTCTCTGTAACGCAGCGCAGTGGCGCTTACTGGAAGCACCTGGTGGGCTAGTTGGCCCCCAGGGGCACTCAGGATTGAAGGGGAATTATTTCCCCAACCTAAAACGCGCCACAGGGCGTGTTTGCACACGTTAACTCAGGCCCCGTCCCCTCCCTTCACCACTGTGTAAACACGCCCTGTGGCCGTTTTTAGTTGGGAGATTAAGTTCATTTGAAACCTGAGCGTCCCTGGGGTCCAACTAGCCCACTAGGTACCTCCAGTAAGCGCCACAAAGCTGCATTGCAGAGAGGTGTAAAAAGGGGCACGGCCTGCACCACCTCTCTGCAACGCAGAGCAGTGGCACTTACTGGAAGCCCCTGGTGGGCTAGTTGGCCCCCAGGGTCCCTCAGGATTGAAAGGGAATTATTTCCCCAACTTAAAACGTGCCACAGGGCGTGTTTGCACACGTCACCTCAGGCCCCGTCCCCTCCCTTCACCACTGTGTAAACGCGCCCTGTGGCCGTTCTAAGTTGAGAGATTAAGTCCCCTTGAATCCTAAGGGTCCCTAAGGTCAAACTAGCCCACTAAGTACCTCCAGTAAGCGCCACAGAGCTGCGTTGCATAGAGGTGTAAAAAGGGTCGTGGTCTCAGAACACCTGTCTGCCACGCAGCTCCCTGGTGCATACTGGAGATACCTGTTGGGCTAGTTAGCCCTCAGGGACCCTCATTATTGAAGGGGAAATAATTCCCCAACTTACAACTGGCCATGGGGTGCATTTGCAGAGTGCTGCTAGGAGGGGGCTCTGGCCTCCGGTGCGATGCCAGTCTTTTTTTTTTTTTTTTTTAAGAAGGAGGGCTGTGTGGCCCCCCTTCTTTTTCTAATCTACTGGCCCTGGGGACCCCGTCCCCCAGGGCCTGCACCCTAATTTTTTTGTTTAAAAAAAAAATGTGGTCCTCCAAGGCCTTAATCGGCCCCGGGGACCCCAACCCCCGGGTCAAGGCCTTTTTTTTTTTTTATTCTTTAGGAGGGGGCTGCATTGCCCCCCTCCTCAGGCCACTTATGGCCCCGGGGACCCCATCCCCCGGGGCCGGCCTTTGTTTTTTATTATTTAAAAAATATATATATTTTTAGAAACACTTAGGACATGCTGGACAAACCGTATGTACCTATCACCATGACGATTTGCGTGATAATCATTAAAAGGCAACTATGCATAGAATGAATCCACATGGAATGTATTTACACCGCTAGTGAAGCTCTGACGTGTCTGACGCCCTACCGTGCCTAATCCCGGCGCCCCCGCCGGTGGGTACTCTCCAAGTAGACACCCTTGTCGTTTATTTATACAAACATGGGTAGCTATTGACGGGCACATTTAATATACACGCACACCAAGCCATTCAAAGGGGATTCCACAAAAATTCGACCAAACTATGCAAGAAACCCCCCTCACGGTTAATAAAACACACATCCACCGCCGGATGTGTAATACTTTTTATTTTACTCTCTGGAAAGGAGGCAAACCTCACTTGAGAGCCACAGTGTGCTCCTGGCTGAGCCCAATGCTGTGTTACACCCACCAGTGCCCGCCGAGTGCCTCACACCTCTGTGTTGTATTCCACCAGCTAGTGCGTATGCTATGACACTCTCTAGCCCATGTGCACTGTAACACCACCCTGTGAATATGTCGTGCCACACTTGCCTTCGCACGGGTTATATTGCCCGATCTAACGTGCCTTCCTCGATGTCTATGTTATAACGCACAGCGCTATGCCATACATATTACAATCTGGGATCCATATCTTTGTCACAGTGCATATACAACGTTACACTCCCCAGCACATATTTTATATTACAATTTTAGAGACTAGTTAGGTTACACAACACTGCCCTGTGCATATTACACTCCAAGGCGCATATCGCATAGCACAAGCTAGTGCCTGTGCTATCTCGCGCTCTCCAATGAGTGTCATTGCGCACAATGTATTGCATATTATATTTCACGCTCCGGTTCATCTTATATCACACTTTTTGGTGCATAGTTTATACCATATACTATATCTAGTTTTCATTTTCAATCATGCTCTCAGGACTATGTTCTATATAACACTGCGTCCACCTACCCTTTTCACGGACATTACATTTTGCGATGGGGGGTGGAGGGTCAGGGGGTGTTTCTGCCAAGTGAGCCCGGAGTCACAGTCACAAACGTCCTCTTCTTCCTGAATAAAAGTGAGATTATGCTGCATACTTGTTCATATTTTAAGTAGTTCGCACAGACACACATTTTAAAAACAATAAAGTTCCTAATACCCACCTTCTCTGAACAGTTAGCTTGCTGCCCCATCCACCTCCTCCCTATCCTCTGCTGTCTGAATCCATGGACTAGCCTCCTCCCTCCTGCCATGCATGGTCTGATGTGCTGCCACTGCCCTCCATTTAGCATGATGTACCAGTCCACTCCTCCTGCCCTCCATTGCCCAATTCTATGGCCCATCATTGACCTCCTGCTTAGCCTCTGTGCTTAACTTGCTGCCCCTATTCTCCTTCCCCCTGCCATCCGATGTCTTTGTGCATGCCATGCCCCCATGGACCTGCCACTCGTATCTACTCTGAGTGTTCTGTTGAGCTGCCACTTCCCTCCCACCTGCCTAGCATTGTCAGATGACTGTAACCTGTCCCTGCCACCTCCACCCTGCCTGTCCACATGCCATGCCCCTATTCCCTTCCTCCTGTCCTCCATGGTCCTTTTACTGCCACACCCTTCTGCCCTCCCTGGTCTGTTGTGCTGCAACTGCTCCTCCTGCCTGTCCCATGCGGTCTGTTGTGAGGCCCCTCCCCCTGAACTCTCTTGTCTCTGCCCAGGTCCTGACCCTCCCTTCTATCCTCCATGATCCTTTGTGCATGCCCCTGCACCCTCCTTCTTGCCCATCATAGCCATTGTGCTGCCACTAACCCTCCTGCTTGCCATGCATGGTCTTCTGTGCTGCCATGGCCCCACCCACCTTCCCTGTGTGGTCAGCTAGCTGCCCCTGCCCCCTTCCCACCTTCCCTCCATGGTCTGTGTGTATGACATCATAGTCTCATTGTTGCTCTCCATGGTGTGTCTTCTTTCTAGTGCCCATACTGCCTGACCTCCATGGTCATCTTGCTGCTCCTGCCCTGCCCCCTTGCCCCAGCCCTCTTTTTCCATGTGCAGACCCCTATTTCCTCCCTCCTGGCTTGCCTGTTCCATTGTAATGCCCCTGATCCGTCCCTCCTGCCCTTTATGGTCTGTTATGCTGCAGCTGTCTCTCCTGTCTGTCCATTATGGTCAGCTAACTACCATTGCCTCTTTCCCCTCTGTTCTCTGTTGTCCATGTGCATGGTCCTGTCCCCTCCCTATTGCTTTCCATGGATTGTTGTGCTGCAATCCCTGATGCCTGCCCTGTAGGGTCAGTTTGGTGCACCTCTCCATGTCCCTCCTGTCCTCTGTTATCCGAGTCCATGTCCCTACCCCAATTCCAGCTGCCTACCATGATCCAATGTACCATACTTGCAAACATTTTGAACTTGGTAAGAGGGAGATTTTGAAAAAAAACTGGGGTATTGATTTTCCCCTTTGAGTTACATTAAAAAAGAGGAGATTGTAGACAGGAGACAGATCAAGTAAAGCCCATTTGAGCTTAAAAACATTGGACGTTTCCTGGCTGAAATGGGTCTGTTGGCATGTATGGTTGTACTATCACTACCTCTTCCTTCTGCCCACAATGGTCTATTATATTGCCACAGCCTCTCTTGCCAGTCCTGTATTGTTGGTTTGTTGCCCCTGCCCCCCTTTCCACTGCGCTCCATAGTCTGTTGTGCTGCCATTGCCCTTCCTGCCTGCCCAGTGTGGTCAATTTGTTGCCTCTGCACTCTCCTACCTGCCTTCAATTTTCAGAGTCCGTGCCCCTGGCCTCTGCCTCTCAACAGTATCCCAATGAACAACTAGATTGCTAACATTCTATATTTATTACAAAAGTGTGCAACGCCTGACGTCATCTTGATGTAATCAAAACTGTAATACCTAGAGTATTTCCTTTAGAAATTGCATATATGAGAGGGTCTTATTTGCATCAAAATTGTGGTTAGTGCTCTAAAAAACTAAAATGAGGACATATTTTCTGAGTTTTCAAATAGCGACAAAGAACTTTTAAATTATTTGTAATCTTTATTTTTTTTATCCAGTTGACCACTTGATTAAATGTTGCACCTAGGGGAGAGGATGTGGTGTTACTTCCAGAGCTGCAGACTGGGGAACCAGGTTGGAGTTTCTGCTTCAGCTCAACATTCTGTGATTCTGGTCAAATCACTTAATCTCCCCATGTCTACAACCAGAATGAATTTGATCTTGTGTGATGTAACCAACGCTCATGTAAAGCACTCCAATACCTGACAAGTCTGCACTATATAAAACTGCAAATACACAAAAAATAAGTGTTTTGCACACTTCTGTCATTGGGCTACATGTGGGCTACATCTGGGTGATATTTGTGCTGCATTTGGGCTCTTTTGTCTCTGGTGGCCATCTTGGGAGATTTATTTGTTATGAAGTTTCCTAATTTCCTCATTTACTGCAGTCTCCTCAGTAGGAAATGCTTTCAGTTTTTTACTTTGATTCCACCAAGAAGGTATTCAGATATGTCACACATTTGCCATAAACTTTGAATGTTAGCACTCCAGTTGCTCATTAGATCACTGTAGTAAAGCTACTGCTCACCACGGAAGTCTGCTGCTGGTATTAAAAGTGTATGTTTCAGTCTGCATGTCAGAATATTTTTATGAAATAGAAGAGAATTTGAGAAGTCAAAATGTGCCCTAATTTTTCTTTCTGCAGAACTATTCATAATTTCTATGGGAAAACGAACCCCCTCATTTTGTTCCATTGTAAATTAAATGTTTTAAGTGTTACCACTTTATTCCAATCAAGATGGCTTCAGGTGTGCCATACTTTTGTCATAAGTAAGACTGTTAGCGCTCTAGTTGTTCGTTAGAACACTCTGGGACATTCTGTCATTGGGCTATACTTGGGCTACATCTCGGTGATATTTGGGCTACATTTGGGCTCTTTTGTCTCTGGTGGCCATCTTGGGGGATTTATTTGTTATGAAGTTTACAAATTTCCTCATTTACTGCAGTCTCCTCAGTAGGAAATACTTTCAGTTTTTTAGTTTGGTTCCATCAAGAAGGCATTCAGATGTGTCACACATTTGCCATAAATTCTGAATGTTAGCACTCTAGTTGCTCATTAGAACACTGTAGTAAAGCTACTGCTCACCAGGGAAGTCTGCTGCTGGTATTCAAAGTGCATGTTTCAATCTGCATGTCAGAATTTTTTTATGAAATAGAATAGGATTTGAGAAGTCAAAAATTGCCCTAATTTTTCTTTCTGCACCACTAATCATAATTACTGTGGCAAAATGAACCCCCTCAGTTTGTTCCTTTGTAAATTAAATGTTTTAACTGTTACCACTTTATTCCAATCAAGATGGCTTCAGGTGTGCCATACTTTTGTCATAAGTAAGACTGTTAGCGCTCTAGTTGTTCGTTAGAACACTCTGGGACATTCTGTCATTGGGCTATACTTGGGCTACATCTCGGTGATATTTGGGCTACATTTGGGCTCTTTTGTCTCTGGTGGCCATCTTGGGAGATTTATTTGTTATGAAGTTTACAAATGTCCTCATTTACTGCAGTCTCCTCAGTAGGAAATACTTTCAGTTTTTTAGTTTGGTTCCATCAAGAAGGCATTCAGATGTGTCACACATTTGCCATAAATTCTGAATGTTAGCACTCTAGTTGCTCATTAGATCACTGTAGTAAAGCTACTGCTCACCAGGGAAGTCTGCTGCTGGTATTCAAAGTGCATGTTTCAGTCTGCATGTCAGAATGTTTTAATGAAATAGAAGAGGATTTGAGAAGTCACTCAAAATGTGCCCTCATTTTTCTTTCTGCAGCACTAATCATACTTTCTATGGCAAAATGAACCCCCTCATTTTGTTCCTTTTTAAATTAAATGTTTTAAGAGTTACCACTTTATTCCAACCAAGATGGCTTCAAGTGTGCCATACTTTTGTCATAAGTAGGACTGTTAGTGCTCTAGTTGTTCTTTGGAACACTCTGGGAAGCTGCAGTAGAACACAAAGGAATCAACTGACAGTCTATGCCCTTGTTGGATGTACATGTTTTACTGAGAATGTCAGACTTCATTCTCCCATGACTGAGAAAGATAATGTGAATTTACAGAAAATATGCTCTCAGTTTAGCTTATTGATCACCTTCCAAACCTCTGTGGGAAAAGCATGAGAAAATAGTTTTCTCTCAAACACGATTCATGATATCACAGCAGAAGGCTTTTTCACATGGTAAATTCACCTTAGAACACACCACAATTCCTAAAATGAGTATGGTACCATCAACAAATGATTTATAATGTAACTAAAGTCTTAAAATCTTCTATTAACTGCAAGGCTTTTTAATGAGGTGCTATCATGTATATTGGTCCCAAGATGGCTGCCAACACTTCTTGGATGAAGTGCTGACAGCCAATCAGATCTCACGATGAGATGTGTGGTTAGGCTCCGCCCAGATATATATATGATTTTACTTTTGATTTTCTCAGGAACTACTGAACGGATTGACACCAGATATGCAAAAGGCACATCCCTGACCTGAGGACTACCTCTTTGCCAAATTTAAAGTAATTCTGTTCAGCCGTTTGGGCTGTACCTTGGACTAAAGGTCCCTATGGAAAATTGCATGGCAAAACACGTTTTGGGACCCCCCTTTTTTCTCAGCCCCCGCTTGACGAATCCCCCCGAGACTTTCAGGGTACAAGCGGAGCGGAGCGCCCCACCTATTTTGAAAATTTCGCGAGGATTTGTCAATTGGCGCCAAAGTTATTCCAAATAGAATGTTGCGGATTTCCTATGGAAACACGGTCCTAACTATAACTATCTACTGGCGACCGCCAGAAGATAATATATAGTTTATATGATTTAGGCAAACTATACCATTATAATAGTATCTAAAATTAGTTTCAGAATATTTTAAATTAGATTTCTAAACTAATAAATATTAATTTATATGTTTGACTTTCTGAAAATAATTGTTAGCTTTTTAAAAAAAAGCATTATATAACTTTTATCATTACATTAGTGTTGTCATTTGACTTATTTAATGCTTAATATTGAGATTTTTATATTTAAAAAAAAATTGTATTCAATGCTGTTAGTGACAATGATAATTTATTCATTAATAATTTTGAAATTATAGCATGACAATATTTTTGGTAAAGAGGTTTGTCATGATATTTTTGGATGGGGATATTTTGGGGGTCGATATTTTTTCCTTAAACTCTAGATTACCAACCAGTCTGAGAGAGAGCAGCAACTAGTCGATATAGGAACGTGTGCCATGGATGCATGAGCTGAAAGTGAAATCCCTAACGCTCGGATGTGTCAATTACCAGTGATCTGTCATGGCATAACAGGTATATTGTCAGATAGCAGTAATCTGACTAGAGGGTGTTGGTCCGCACGATTTCCAGAGTTGTCAAAGGTCAAGGTTACTAACCCCCCAGGACCCCCACCCATGTGCACCCTCGCCATTGCAAATAGCCGTTGCAAAAGAAAGCCGGAGACTGTTCAATGTGGGAAGGAAGTCCGCCTTGTCACCAACTTAAGCATATAAGGAACCTATGTTCAAGACCTTATTGCGTCTCCGGATTTTGCATAACACATACCTACCCATGTCCAAAATGTGTGGAGCACCAGTGATTTACAAAGCGGATGGATGCCCTCTGTACCATAGGGGTAGCCGGGTGGGGTGGGGGGGGGGGGGGGGGGGGCAGAGTCAGTATCTTACTTGCATGTATCACAACACCCATCCAATCCCGTCTAAGTGCCCAATACCGACCTCGTCAGGAAAGCCCTCCGGACGACTCCAATCCGGAAAGCTTTCCGAACGACTCGCTCTCCGGGAGTCTGTTTGAACAATTCTGATGTATCCATATAGTGAAAGACCGGTTCGGTTGGACTCCAAGCCACTGGCTGCCTCATCCAAGACAAAAGAGTAAAGGTCCATAAATCGGTTTGGAAGCCTAGCATTGAAATTAACACTTATGAAAAAGTAGAACCCATGTATAGTTTGATATCAGAGCGCTCATTAAGCAGGTTGTCTATAGCCATATATTACAAAGATGATGGTGCCTGCACCATGTCTTCTTCCTCCGAAGCGTTGGGCAGAGTCACCCTAGAGGCAGCCTCACAGAATGGGAGTTGGTGCATGGACTTCGAATTGGGCTTGGAATCGACGACAGTCAAGTCATCCATGTCGAGGTAAGAAGTTGCTGCCCTGGTGAATCAACGGTTCCGAATGGGAACCTCCACATACCAGCCTCTGGAAGTAGGAAGAGGGGTACACCGCTGGCGTGGAACACCATGACTGGGCTTTAGGGGCGCTGTGGCAGCATGGCACAGAAAGCACTAGGCCTGCGCATAGTGCTTGGAAGGAGGGAAGTGGGCCAACCTGGTATCAAGAGAAGGGTGATTGACGTTGACGCTTGGCGCTGCTTTGATTCCAGCAAGGCTGGGGGCTGTAATACATAATCTGTACATCCCCGTTCGTGGAGCATAAACAGTGGTTGCTTGAAATGCTCATACCATTGTGGCAGCACTGCTCTCGCTGTCCGCAGAAGAGTCCCTGGGGTGACTCTCACTGTGGGGACACACTCAGACCAGGCCTCACTGCCAATAGGAATGACTACATGGCGAGTTCACTGGGCAGGAAGGAGCTAGTGTAGTGAGGGAGGGAATAGTTGTAGGGCCGTAATGGAAGAGGACTTGTTCCAGGATGTCTGCCCCCTAAGAGGAGTAGGGAGTTTAGTCCTCTTTCTATTTCTTTTAATGTCTATCCCAAAAGGAAAGGTCCTACCTAGGGAAGAAGCCCAAATGGAAAGGTCCTACCTAGGGAAGAAGCCCTCTTGATTTCTATGGCTCATTCATGTAAAAATACCTTAACCTGGGAGTCACAAAATGTCCACTACAAAGAGGACATCCCTGAACCCCAATCAAAGGAACAGGCAAGACTGCACCAACTCAAGGCATTGGATGCAAATGGAGGATAACCCACAGCATCTATGTGGAAGGAGTGGCTTGATCGGGGTGAGAGGCCTGCAGGCACCGTGCTCATATTCAGTCCTTCATAAAGTGAATCACTGTGATACTAGATTCTGGTAAAGTCTGGTGAGCACTGAGCTCTGCATTGGCCCTCTAGGAAGAACATAATACGTCGGGGCAAGGCTGAGCAATAAGACATTGGAGATCTTGGCAGGGAGGGGTGGTGCTGGGTTACCCATTAGGCTACAGTTCGCTGATTCATGGGATGGCTGCATACTGCCTTCTGAACCTCCGCAGTCTAAGGACCGGATTACACCGACTCTCCGCCAACACAGCAGCGCAAGACCACCCACCTTATTCCGAGTTTAATTTATGTAAGGCAGATGGTACTTTATTTCCCATGGTGGTGCATATAAACGAAGCACCACAATAGGAATGGTAGAAGAGTTCCAGCACAGCATGGGGTGGTGATGTCCATGCTGTGTCGGAACTTCGGGGGAATAAGCAAGGGGGCACCTGTTGTGCCCCCCTAAATGTATCCCCATGGGGGGGCTGTAGGATTCCCTTTGTTCCTCCACCCCCAACTTTTTCATGGGGTGGGGGGGTCTCCTGCCATGTAATGGCTGGCGTAACTCACAATATGCTGAGTGGGACTTGCGCTAATTCTGCCCAACATGTCACACTGGGACGCAGCTCCACCACTGCCAGGCAACGATGGTTCCATGGCACAGCCGGTGGTCCTCCGCTGCAACTACTTTTGAAGTCGTAATGTGGCGGACGGACCACCGTGAGTCTGGGGCTCTTACGACCGCCATATTCGTAATCAGCCCCCAAGACCTCAGCAGGGTCGACTCTATAATGGATTGTTCATCCCCCAGATCCACTGCCTAAAGCAGAGCCCCACAGTGGGGGATATAGGGCTATGAATTTCTCTGTGGAGTCACAGAAGGAAGGACATGGGGCATTTCGGACATTCAAAATCATAAAAAATAGGGGGTCCAAGAAAGGGGAGAAACAGGGATCATCATGCGCTGTGCCCAATACCGTTCCATACCACCATGAACAGTTGCCGTGTGACAGCACTGCAAAGCAAAGTGTCGGTCAGATGCAGACAACAGATGTCGGGCCACAGCCGCTCCCCACCATGCTGTTCCAGTGGGCAGCAGCCACCAGCCTGTTGGACCACCAGCATCGACCAATGGATTCTAGGACCTCATTAGCCGCCTGTAGAGTAGTGGTCTGCTTTGAGAAAGCCTATGCACAGGCAATCGGAATAAACAGATGTTGCTAGGGTGGGGTGAGGGGGGCAGTGCGTACTCTAGGGCACTTTATCCATGCCTCCGGGAGTACAATTCAGACCACTTGATGGACAACGTGGCGAGCTTATAGGCGATCAGGTACTGTTGCAGATCTAAATCAGTTCTATAAAACTGCTGAGCAGTTAGTAATTGGGTTGCAAAGTGGGAGGGCACAAAAGGCTGACTTAGTGGGTATTTAATCAAAAAAGGTCATCCATAGCCCTGGAGCCTCTGAAAGTCACAGCCCTGTGGTGGCCATCTTGCCCCACGCCAGACCTTGGCGATGCATCCCCTGCTGTCTACATCCCCACCTGGCAGGATCACCTGATCCTACTTGGAAAGAAACTTGAGGGTCTGCAGAGTACAGGCCTCACTATCAAGGTAAGCAAGTGCCAGATAGGGCAGGGCTATGTTGTATACTTCAGCCACCGTTTCTGCAACCAACGCTTGTTGAAATACCAGTCAGGACTCCAGCGACAACACCGACAATCAATCTATGAGTAACATCGGCACCACAGAGGCCAGCACCAAAAGTAACCCAGCTGTTCTTTTTTATTCATTCTCACTGGTCTTGACCAAAACCAGCAAGCGCCTTGACAGACAAGTTCCAGCTGACAAAAACACGCTGCACCTAAGCTGTCCAGCCTAAAGAAACTGCCTGCTTCCCCCATGTGCCCAGACCCTCACGACCCCAAGGTGGAAGCTCTCGGAAGTCTCCACTTGCAGCCTTTTTCCAGGTGGTCCCTCTTCCTTTCTAACGAGTCACACGCAAGGTTACCAACCCGTCTAGCACCTCTGCAACCAGACTCCCCAGGGAATTCAGAAAAAATATTGGAGTTTAAAATATTGATGTGCAAGAATATTGATTCTAAAATATCGTGACATGGAACTATCGATGTCAAGAATATCGATTTTAAGTTGAGTAATGCTGATTTTTTAAATATCAAAGTCATTAATATCATTTGCAAAAATATAGTTTAAAATATTTGTTAAATTGTTATGCGATTAGTTTATATTTTATATGCATATGTTGTAATTTTTTGTATAATTATTTTTTTAAATAGATTGGTTACATTTTTAGTAGTTATTCTATCAAATTCATTTAAATTAAATTTTGTGTTTAATACCGTAGCAGGTTTTGGGTTTTATAGGGAAGGAAGTAATTTAATTATTACACATTTATAATTTTTTTTAAAATAAAAATATTTATTTTATTGTTATTCATGTTAATTGTGTTCTTTTTCTAATGTCAATTTTATGTGCGGGGTATGTGTTTTTTTTGGGGTGAAGGGGGAAAGTAATTTATGTTTTGTTAATTACTAATTAATTGTTTAATAAATTATAATTATATTAATTGTTTATTTGTTGGGGTTGCAGGGTTATAGGGGTGATGGTTGGGAAGACATTTGTTAATTTGAAATAAAAATTAATTATGTTTAATTAATTAAATATTTTTAGGTGAGACTTGTGGGGTTTATAGGGGTAAAGGGTGGGGAGTAAATTAATGTTAATTATTAGTTAGATACTATGAATTATTTAATTGAGAATTGTTTTAATTGTGTAAAAAAAAATTACTTTGATTTTAGGTCTGGGTTATGAGGTTTATATGCGTAAATGGTGGGAAATATAATTAAAGTTAATGAATTAATATTAAGGGGCTTATTAAGATGTCGATTGGAGTTGCCTCCGACCAACACGGTCTCAGACTCGGAACCGACAGACCTCAGGTCGGCGGTTCCGACCGCCTGATTACGATGCGATCAAACACTGTCCGGTAGGATTTCCACAGTTCTCTATCGGAGCTTGCGTTACAGTTGTAAACGAGCCGTAATACAGGCTCCTACTGAGAAATGGGTGTGTATTTGAGAAACCCTGCACCCTGTCCCAGGCACCCAATGGTGCCTGTAACAGTGCAGGGTTTTACAGGTGGGTACCCTTTCGAACACCAACCATAGGCCACGAAGGCAAGGGGGCCCTTTTAGGGGTCCCCAGAGTCGCTTTCTAACATCCTTTCCATGTCAGAAAGGCTGGCACGGAAAGGCTTTCGACAACCGACATCATATTCCCGATGGTGGAAACACCATCCATAGGGGATTGCGGTGCAGTTCCGACCAACAGAAATGGTTTACGTTCCGACCACAGACATCGCAATCGAACGGTCGGAATGCAAACCGACACTGCGTGCGGAAAGCTTCCGACTAGCGGTCGGAAGCTTTACTACCAACATTGTAATCGGCCCCTTTGTTTTAGATATTTAATTGATAATTGTGTTATTACATTATTTGTTTTAGATTTTGTGTTTGTTGTTTGAGGGTATAGGGTAGGAAGTAAATTATTTAAAGAAAATTATTTTAAAATTATTAATTAATAATTTGATAATCATGTTTAGTGTGTAAATCATTTTTGTTAAATTGTAGGAGTAATGTGTGTTTTTTGGGGGTATATTGTGCCAAGTAAAGTACATATAATTAATATTTTATTAATGATATTTGGATTGTTCCACTTTATATTAACAGAATAAATATTCATTTTTAAATTACATTTTATGGTGTAGTTTAAGTTTGGTGGGGTTGTATGGTGTGAAGTAAAAAAAATATATATATTTAAAAAAAAGAATTTCTATAAAAATTATTTTTTAATTGCATTTCTAATGATATTTGTAATCTGAATGTAACATTATAACATGTTTATTTTTTTGATTAATATTTGTATATTTTTTTAACATATTTGTATTTTTTAACATTTGTTTTTGAAGTAAATTAATTGTGTCGAAGATATTTGGTTTCCTTTTATTGTTGCACTAATTGAAGTGGGAATAGTAAATGTTACTCCTCCACAATCCAACACTTTCCCTACTGTTGCACTTATTGGAGTGGAAATAATAAATGTTACCCCTTTAGAGTTTGCCTACTGTCGTACTTTTGTTTCTTTTTATTGTTACACCAATTGAAGTGGGTATAGTAAATTTTACTATTCCGCAATTCAACACTTTCCATACTGGTGTTTTTATTGGAATATTAAAATTTTACCATTCTGTACTGCAACATTTTACCTACTGTTGTAGTGTGTCAAATGGTAATAGCAAATAAAACCTATCTGCAATTAACCCCTTCCATGCTGCGCAGATTCCGCCGCTGTGCTGACGGAATCTTGCGCGGGCGTGGTCATGACGGAACGGTTCCGTCATGAGCACAGCTCAACCGTGGCTCATGACGGAACCGTTCCGTCATGAGCACCGAAGGGGTTAAACATCACCTCTACGTCCCTTTAGCTTATCTCCATTACGCAATGAGGTCCCTGTGCCTCGTAGACACACAGCCCTACCAAAATAAAGGCACCCCCCACTCCACAAAACCTGTTCTTTTGGTTCTAGACTCAGTAGGATGTGTGCGGAGCACTCACTCCAGCATGAGTTTGTTTGGCGGTGTCAGTTGCTAAATTTTAACCGCACTGGGTGGGGTGTGGCTCCTGCTGCAAGAAGTTTATTCTGGGTTGGGCACGCATGATGTTCCTTGTGGCTTGGTTTCCTGCTGCTCTGTGCCGGAGGTGGTGTGGACCGGCTTCCACGTTCTTCTCTCCTGGTTGTCATGTCTTGAGGCGTGCTGGGTGGAGGGGGGAGGGAGATGTCGTTCAGGTGAGGTGGGGGAGTGGGTCTGCTTGCGAGCGTGGGGCGCCTCTCTCATTCCCTTTTCTTGCTGGAATGGAGGTCTGCAATGCTTACCTCCATCTGGCTTGCGGTGGTGTGCAGGGACTCTGTTGTCCCGCTGTGTCGTCATCACTTTCACATTTAAAAAACCCCCACAAATGCCTGTTTTTCTTTCTTACATGGAGGTAGACTGCTTTACTCCGGTCGGGGTGGCCTGTTGCCAGGGATGGCCTGTGCCTCTCGTTTGGTCCTCTTTTTTGTGGTGTGTTGAGCTGTGCATTTTTTTTTTGTGTTGTATTTGGGTTGTTTCCTAACCAGTAATTTTCCCCCTTGCCCAACGGTTTTCCTGTGCCTTGCCTCTGCGCCTACGGTGCAGTGCTTGCAGGCCTGGCGCTGCTTCTTCTGGGGCGTCCCCCAGGATCCTGGGCGCACATGCCGGTTGCAGGGCAGAGTCTTGTGCCAGCCCTTTCCCTGCACTTCCTATGTTTTCAGCTTCCTATGGGCTGTGGGTGCCTTTGGGGAGGGGTGCGCTCCTGCCAGGGTCCCTGTTTGTGGCTTTGGTGTCTGTAAGAGCTGTTGCATGTCGTTTTCGGGGCTTCTCTATTGTGCAATTTCTCCCCCCTTGGTATGGCGGTGATCATTTTCTTCGGCTTCCCCTGCGTGCTGCTTCATGGGGTGCCGTGGCCGCTTCTTTCTGCCTGGTTGTTCAGTCTTGATCCCGCCTGTTGGCTGCTTCTTGTACTGGAGCTCTTTGCCTGCTGTTCCGGTGGTTTGCCGGCGAGTGGTGGCTTGTGCTTCGTTTGCTGACCTGTGGTTTTGGCCTGGTCTGCCTTGTTGTGCCAGTGGGGAGTGTGCTGGTCTCCCAGGTGCTGTTGTCCCGTCCTGTGTTGGGGGTGTGTGTGTCCTTTGGCCATATGACCCTGCAAGCACCTGCCCTCGTATGTTCCCGGACGTTCTGCAACATCAGGCCTGGTTCGTTCCTGGTTGGGAATCTGCCTGGGATTGCCGGGGGCTGTAAGCTTCGCTGGCTCCTCTGCCCTCCTGGCATGAGGGCTGTGTTTTGTGGTTCGGTTTGGGCTTCGCCCTCTTCGGTTCCATGGTGGGGCAGTGGTCTCCAGCTCCTGCTTCTCCAGTTTCTGGGTGGTTGGGGAAGGTGCTGTGGCCTTGTTCAATCAATCAGGGGTTTTAAAGTACGTGGGTAAGGGTCTCAAGGCACCAGGGGTGGGGGAGCAGCTCCGGTCAGTGGAAGAGCCAGGTCTTGAGGGCATTCCTGAAGATGTGCAGAGTGGGGGTGCGTCCGATGACGTTCATCAGGATGTTGTTCCAGGCTTTGGCCGTGATGTACAAGGTTCTGACACCCGTTCTTGTTTTACGGATGTGCAGGGGTTCGGTAAGGGTGAGGTCGGCTGTTCGGAGGTTCCTCTAGGGTACGTGGAAGGAGATTCTGTTGAGATTTTGGGGTTTGGTGTTCTGTAGGCATTAGTAGGCGTGGGTGAGCATCTTGAAAGTTACTCTTTTCTCAACGGGGAGCCAGTGGAGGTTGCACAGGTGATGGGTGATGTGTTGTTGTAGGGATGAGTCTGGCTGAGGTGTTCTGTATGGTTTGGAGTTTGCGGAGCAGAGACTTGTTGATCCCAGCGTAGAGGGCTTTGCTGTAGTCCAGTCTGCTGGTTATGAGTGCGTGGGTGATGGTCTTCCTTGATTTGGGGGGGGGGGGGAGATCCATTTAAGGGTCTTTTGGAGAATGCAGAGGGTGTTGAAGCAGGTGGAGGTGACATTGTTGACCTGCCGGGTCATGGAGAGAGAGGAGTCAAGTACGATGCAGAGGTTTCAGGCATGGCCTATCGGGGTGGGGGGGCTGCCGTGAGCGGTGGCCCACCAGGTGTTGTCCCATGCAGAGGGGGAGGGTCTGAGGATGAGGACCTCGGTCTTCTCCAAGTTGAGCTTCAGGCAGCGGCTGCTTATCTGGGCTGCAACGTCCTTCATTCCTTCCTGGAAGTTGAGTCTGGTGGTGATGGGGTCTTTGGTGAGGGAGGGATGAGCTGAGTGTCGTCGGCATAGGATACTATGCTGAGTCTGTGCTGTCTGAGAGTGGCGGCAAGGGGGGCCATGTATATGTTGATGTGTGGGGCTGAGTGACGATCCCTGGGGTACAGTTGATTTCCGTGGGTTCTGAGAGGAAGGGTGGTAGTTGGACTCTTTGGGTTCTGCCGGTGAGGAAGGAGCGGAGCCAGTTGAGGGCGGTTCCCTGTATGCCGGCGTCGTGGAGTCTTGTTGTGAGAGTGCGGTGGTAGACGGTGTCGAAGGCTGCAGAGAGGTCGAGGAGGATTAGGGCTGCAGTGTGTCCCTGGTTGAGGAGGGTGCGGATGTAGTCTGTGGCGGCGAGTAGAGCGGTCTCCGTGCTTTGGTTGCTGCAGAATCCGAATTTGGAGGGGTCGAGGATGGAGTTTTCTTTGATGAATTTTGTGAGTTGGACGTTGACGGTCTTCTCAGTGACCTTGGCTGTGAATGGGAGGAGTGAGATGGGTCAGTAGTTTTTGAGGTCCATGGGGTCTGCCGAGGGCTTCTTTAGTAGGGGTCTGACTTCTGCGCATTTCCAGTTGTCAGTGAAGATGTCGGTTTCGAAGGTGGCGTTGATGCGTTGGAGTTACGGGGCGATGTGCAGGGGCAGGGGCAGGGGTCCGTGGGGGCTCCTGAGTGGATACTTTTCATGGTCGACACGGTGTCTTCGGTGGTAATTGGGGTCCAGGAGGAGATGGTGGGCTGGCTGGCGTTGCTGGAGGAGGTATGGGGGGGCTTGGAGTGGTTATGGAGTCAGGTGTCTGGTCGTTGAAGTGGTCGTAGAAGCACTTGATTTTCAGATGGAAGTAGGAGCCGAGGTAGTTACCGAGGTCCTGGGAGGGGGTGATGTCTGGTTTTGCTGGGAGTTTTTGTGAATTCATGGATGACGCTGAAGAGTTCCTTGGAGTTGGCGATGATCCCGTTTTAGATTAAGGTCTTTTTGGTGGATTTAATGTGTTGGCGGTATTCAGTCATGGTGTTCTTGTATAGTGAGAGCGACATTCCGAGGATTTACTGTTTCTCCAAGTTTTTCCTTGAGACTTCTGCGGGTGCGTCTGGCTTCTTGTAGGTCGGCGGTGAACAAGGTGGCCTTTCTGGGCCGCTGTCGGTCGTCTGTGCAGTTAGTGATCCATCTGTAGAGCTCTTTGGTTGCAAGGTTGGCGTCAGTTAGGGTGATGGGGGCATCGCAGTTGAGGGTGGAGTTGAGCTGCTCCTCAGTGAACTTGCTCTAGTTTCTGCGTGGAGGGCGGGGTGCAGTTTTGGGTGGCGTGGGTTTGTTGGCGAGGAAGTGTATGCATTGGTGGTCCATCCATGGGGGTTGCGTGGTGTTGTTCCCACTTGTGAAGATGAGGTCGAGGGTGTGTCCTGCCATGTTGGTGGGGGTGGTGATGAGCTGTCTCAGTCAGATATTGGCTTGGTTGTCCAGGAGGGTGACAAAGTTGGGGGGGGGGTCACGGGGGCTGTTGAGGTGGAAGTTCAGGTCTCTGATGAGTATGTAGTCCATGGAGGCGATGGCGTGGGGCGCGATGAGGTCGGTGATGGTGGTGAATGAAGCTTGAGGTCCGGGGGGTCTGTAGACTAGGGTGCAGCGAAGTGTGGATTTGGGGCCAGTCTGAATCTCTAAGTGGAGGTGTGCAGTGGAGGTGGAGATTCGGCAGTAGCTCATGTGTGATATGGAGAGTCCTCCTCCTGGGCGGTTGGGGCAGTCCTTCCTCTGGATCTTGTATTTGTCAGGGTTGGCGGTTGTGATGTTGGGGGCGGAGGCGGTGTTGGTACAGGTTTCTGTTAAGAAGGAAACGCCTGGCGAAAGGGTGTCGAGAGGGTCCCAGATTGGTACGGCGTGACTGCAGGGAGCGCACGTTGAGGATGCACTTCAGGGCTTCGGTGGTGTTGGGGTCCGACGTGGGGGAGGAGACTGTGGGGTTGCGGAGGGTGGTGAAGGTCTGTCGGGAGTGGCAGCAGGACTGGGTGTGTGTGATGTTCGGCGTAGGCAGCTGGCAGTTGTTGTTCCTCCCAGGGTTGAGTGCGAGGAGGGCTCCTGAGTCGTAGTGGCTAATGTTCAGAGACGCAGGGTTCCTGCCGCTGGTCGCAGACGGGCTTGCCTTTGGCACACTTTTGGCACACCAGCAGCGGGCAGCAGTCATTAAACAGGGAAGGTGGAAGGGAAGCGCAGCTGGAAGGTGGGAGTCGGCAGGGAGGAGGGGCTGCGGGGGCAGTTGCGGCAGGAAAGTGTGACAAACTGGCACAGGGGCACAAGGGCAAAAGCAGTATCTTAACAGAAAGATAACAAAATCACTCCTACAATTACAATCCAGAAACAATTATGAATTCAGGCAGAACAACGCTCACCGGGCGGGAGGCAGGACTCGAACACCAACACACTAGGAGAGACGGGGCAGCGGCAGACGAGCAGAGCTGCTGGGGCAGGGGGCAGAGTCCCTTAACAGGAGGTCAGAGATCTTGCTTGCGCGCCCTAGCAGCGGCTGACATTAAATAGGGAAAGGGGGGGGGAAAGCGCAGCTGGGAGGTGGGAGTCTGCAGGGAGGAGGGGCTGCAGGGGCAGCAGCAGCAGGAAAGGGCAACAAACGGACACAACAATGGCAAAAGCAGCGAGGCAACAGAAAGATTACAACAAAATCACTATTACAATTACAATACAGGCACAATTACGAATCCAGGTGGATCATCGCTCACCAGGCACTACACCTACTCACTAGGCGAGGTGAGGGGGCAGGGACAGCGACACACTAGCAGAGCTGCTGGGGAAGAGGGCAGAGTCCCTGAACAGGAGTTCAGAGGTCTTGCCCTGGTTTGTTCTGCCTGGTTCCTTCATGGCCCCTCTTGTTGCCACTGCTTCTTTCGGGTTCGTGGGGCATCGGTGACAGCCTCCTCTGCTGTCCTGGCCTGCTGGTTCCATGTTTGGTGTCCGGTTGTTTGGTTTACCAGGTTGCCAGGCTTGGTAGCCCTCCTGGTCCTGTTGGTCTTCTCTCGGCTCTTTTTCTAGCTTGGCTGCCTGCATCCCCTGGGTTTTTCCTGCATGCAGTACCCCATCTCTTTTCCTTCTGTGGGTCGGTTTCTGCCCGGATGAGATTGGCGTCTGTTTTTCTGCTGTGCTGCAAGGTCCCTCTGGCAGTGTGCCTATTCTGGGGTGACCAGTGTGCACCTGTCCTATGGCTGGTTGGTTGCCATGGGTAATCCTACTGGGGGCTTGCCTTTCCTTCTAGTGGGTGTGTTGGATTGTTCGGGTCTCCCGGCTTTTCCTCCAAACTAGTTTGTAGTGCCTCCCTGCTTCCGTACCCTGGCAGGCCGCCTTGGTTCCGCCGGCTTTGGGTCAGGGGAGGGACATTTGCCGTTGGCACTTGGGTCTTTGTTCCTGCTTCTTTTTGCTGGTTACGTTCCTGCACGTCCCCGTTGGTACATGTCTGCTGCGTTTTTTGGGGGGGTCCGCTGTGATCTGAGCCTTTCTGGTTCCTGCCGACCGGGCTATTTCCTGTGATCACCTGGGTGTGGGTTGCCCTAGGGGCTGTTCAGGCGCCTCTTTTACATGGTTTACCGCTTTGGTTTGTGGATGTGGGGGTTGCTCTGCGGTTTCCTTGACCTGCGGGCCTCTTGGTGGCTTCTCTCTCTAGGACTTGTTCCAGGGTTCTGTTTCAGTGGGATGGGAGTCCGGTTTCTGGTGCCTCCGGCCTGTCTGGTTCCTTTAGTCCCTCTGTTATTGGAGTTGGTGGTGGGTCTGGAATCTCCGAGTCCGTTGGTGACTGTGGCCCTGTGGTTTCTTTTTTCCTGGTGCCCTCTCGGGTGTTTCCCAAGTGGGCGTCTTGCAGATGGAGCATGGTGGACGATGGTGCCCGATGGTGCCTTGGTCTCTCGGCTTTGGTCGCCTCTTCTGTGAGAGTGCCTTTTGGGGGTCTGTCTGGTCTTCAGGTGCTCTGCGTCGACTGTTGGCTGGGACGTGGTGTGCTCGTGGTTCCTTTCTGTTTCTCTGGCACTCCTGCTGGACCTTAGGGGCTTAGCGGTCCTCTTGCGGGGGTCTGTTGATCAGTCTGGGTCTGTTCTACCGGTCCTTTTGTTGCCTTTATCTGTGGGGGTTGCACCTTCTGGTTCTGCTGGTTTTCTTCCTTTTGTTTTCGGGTTGCCTTTTGTGTCGGCTTGCAGGCTCGGGGGTCCTCGGCTCGTTATCTGTGGGTCTTCTTCTTTCCGGTGTTTGAGGCCGGGCGTACCTCCGTGATTCGGTCCACTGTGTTGGGACTGGCCTATCTTTTCTGTTTGTTTGCCCTTCATTTGGGCATCTTTTGTGATGCTCTGGGATGATGCTTGGACCGTTGGCCTGGTTTTTTCCTTAGCTTGGTATGGCTCATTGTGTAATGGTGATAAGCAAGAGGGACGTGGAGGTAATGTTATTACTTACCGGTAATTACATTACTCTTAGTCCTGCTCTCGCTTATCTCCACTGCGGCTCACCCTCCCTACTGGTGGCCCGGCCAACTGTCTATGTTGGCTTGGTACATACAGGTATTGTGTACTGGGCGATGTCTTTTTATATTGGTAGGGGAGTGTGTCTACGAGGCACAAGGGCCTCATTGCATAATGGAGCTAAATGAGAGTAGGACTAGGTGTAACGTGATTACTGGCAGGCAATATAAGCATTTTCACTATTATCGTATTTATTGGAGGGAGATTTGTAAAAAAAGAATTTTTTTAAAATGTGTTGCGTAAAGTGGGCATTGTACTTTTAACTATATTTATTATAGCGTAGTTTTAAATACATTTTAGTGTGAATAGTATATGTATTAAATGTTATATTTTATTATATATTTTTTCAATTTTTTTTTTAAATCAAAATTATAATTTTAATTATTGTTATTTCATGAGTGAAATATCTTTTACCAAATTTTAAAAAAGTTGTTTTGTTTTTTAATTAGAATAGTGTTTTTTAAAGATTTTATGAGTATTTCTTTTTTTTATAATATATAATTATTTTTTAAATTGATCTAAATTAAAATTATTAGCTTAAAAAATGATATATAAATATATATTTATTATATATGTGTTTCACTTTGTTGAATGTTATTTAACTTATTTTTTAAATGTCTATAAAATAAATAAATAAATAATATTAAGTATAATGCTAGTAATTACATCAATTTTTTGGGGGGGATATTTCTGTACTTCACATTATGAACATAGGATGAGAATATTTTTGTAATCGATATGTTGGTTGCAATATTAATGTATCGCAATATTTTGTGGTCGATTCTGTCAACGAACCCTCACCAGGGCAGATATGACCAACCGGCTGATGAAACTTTGGTCCTGGTCCCTCAACCGTTTCATGTACGAAATGGGTCCCATGGAAACGCATTACAAGTATCTGTATGCAGTAAATGTTATTCGGCTCATAGGAAAGCATTACAAGTAAAGACGCAATGTATTTTATGTTTGACTTACCTGCTAAAATCAATAAACACAGAAAGTACATACCTATATACGAAGTTTGTGGTATCTAAATAGATATAAATGCTTAGCAATACCCTCTGATAAGCCTAAACTTCCCACCCACACTGCCACAAAATAGAGCATGTAGTGGTCGTCATTTGAGCCCTGTAAAGCAAGAAGGGTCATCTTCACTCTACACAGTATACCTTATTTTGGTGCATTACATAGAGATCCAGGTTCCTACAATGCCAAATCAAAATAGGTTTAATATTTTCCTAATATTGACTTGTAGATTAATTAAGGCTCTTCACAAGGAGGAGGGAGCATGTACCCTGAGACAGCCAGAATAATCGCCCCTTCTCCAATAGTGATTTTCCATGTAATTTCCAAAGCACAATTCCTTGATTTAATGATGGCTAGACCATGAGTAGACATTGTGGTGCCGATTACGATCCGGTAAAAACCGGGTACGAAGCATCGGACGGAGCATATTCTCCGTCCGACGCGTACCCGGTCGTCAAAATATACAAACATGGAATTACGATTCGCACGGAAACACCATTTCCGTACGAATCGTACAAAACCCCGACCGACGAAAATAAACATACAAATGCGATCCGGGAAAGCGCCGACGTGACGTCGGGACGCACGCAGCCTGCCATTCACGAACCAGGAATCACGATTCGCACCGACGTCATCCCGCACGGTGAATATTTTCTGGCTGCCAAAAACTGCCGGGAAATCAGGACGACGCGAACAAGGAGTACCTGTACGCGACGGACAGACATGGACCCGAACCTACGTGTCATCCCGGCCCTCATAGCAGTCGACCTCCTCTACAGGTTCGGACGCAGATGCCGCAGAAGGTCAGAACAACAAAGGGAGGGGGAAAAGGGGGGGGGCAGGACCAGGGGCAGGCCACAAAACCCCCACCAAAGTCACACAGCACACATGCCCTGGACATACCTGACCCCCAGGCCCTGGTCACTACGAGGGGGTGGGGGCGTGTCCAGCAAAGCCAGCGACCCCCACAACGGAAGTGCTTGACGACGCGAACCGGCAACACAACAATACAGGTACGTCCCGTACCCACGCCTTAAGAGCGTGGGTATGAGTCGTACCCCGCCCACACCTACGTCATCCCAACAATGGCGGGACGGCTGTACCCACGTGGCAAAGGCCTGGGTACGGCCCGCACAAGCATCACATAGCGTGGGGACGCATATGTACGGACCGTACCCCCACCCCCGTATGCATGAAGCGTACCCCCCACCCCAACAGTGTAAGTACGACCCGTACCCTCACCCGCGTACGTATGGAGCGTACCCCCACCCCAACAGTGTAAGTACGACCCGTACCCTTACCCGCGTACGTATGGAGCGTACCCCCACCCCAACAGTGTAAGTACGACCCGTACCCTCACCCGCGGACGTATGGAGCGTACCCCCACCCCAACAGTGTAAGTACGACCCGTACCCTCACCCGCGGACGTATGGAGCGTACCCCCACCCCAACAGTGTAAGTACGACCCGTACCCTCACCAGCGTATGTATGGAGCGTACCCCCACCCCAACCGTGTATGTACGACACGTACCCCCACCTCGTATGCATGGAGCGAACCCACACACGTGTATGTTCTAAGCGTACATATCGTGAAATAGGAGGGGTGGGTGCAGAGTCCTCCCAGCAGTGCCCAGACACAGGAGGGGTGTGTGCAGAGTCCTCCCAGCAGTGCCCAGAGACAGGAGGGGTGGGTGCAGAGTCCTCCCAGCAGTGCCCAGAGACAGGAGGGGTGGGTGCAGAGTCCTCCCAGCAGTGCCCAGAGACAGGAGAGGTGTGTGCCTATCACTCCCAGCAGTGCCCAGACACAGGAGGGGTGGGTGCAGAGTCCTCCCAGCAGTGCCCAGACACAGGAGGGGTGTGTGCAGAGTCCTCCCAGCAGTGTCCAGAGACAGGAGGGGTGTGTGCAGAGTCCTCCCAGCAGTGCCCAGAGACAGGAGGAGTGTGTGCAGAGTCCTCCCAGCAGTGCCCAGAGACAGGAGGGGTGTATGCCTATCACTCCCAGCAGTGCCCAGAGACAGGAGGGGTGGGTGCAGAGTCCTCCCAGCAGTGCCCAGAGACAGGAGGGGTGTGTGCAGAGTCCTCCCAGCAGTGCCCAGAGACAGGAGGGGTGGGTGCAGAGTCCTCCCAGAAGTGCCAAGAGACAGGAGGGGTGTGTGCAGAGTCCTCCCAGCAGTGCCCAGAGACAGGAGGGGTGTGTGCAGAGTCCTCCCAGCAGTGCCCAGAGACAGGAGGGGTGTGTGCAGAGTCCTCCCAGCAGTGCCCAGAGACAGGAAGGGTGGGTTCAGAGTCCTCCCAGCAGTGCCCAGAGACAGGAGGGGTGTGTGCAAAGTCCTCCCAGCAGTGCCCAGAGACAGGAGGGGTGGGTGCAGAGTCCTCCCAGCAGTGCCCAGAGACAGGAGGGGTGTGTGCAGAGTCCTCCCAGCAGTGCCCAGAGACAGGAGGGGTGGGTGCAGAGTCCTCCCAGCAGTGTCCAGAGACAGGAGGGGTGTGTGCCTATCACTCCCAGCAGTGCCCAGACACAGGAGGGGTGGGTGCAGAGTCCTCCCAGCAGTGCCCAGAGACAGGAGGGGTGTGTGCAGAGTCCTCCCAGCAGTGCCCAGAGACAGGAGGGGTGGGTGCAGAGTCCTCCCAGCAGTGCCCAGAGACAGGAGGGGTGTGTGCCTATCACTCCCAGCAGTGCCCAGACACAGGAGGGGTGTGTGCCTATCACTCCCAGCAGTGCCCAGACACAGGAGGGGTGTGTGCAGAGTCCTCCCAGCAGTGCCCAGAGACAGGAGGGGTGGGTGCAGAGGAGCCCCAGCATTGCCCATGGAAAAAAATAAGGGTGGAGTACCCACAGATCCAATTGCCACAATTGTCAGTCAGGTGCACAAAGACCCTGCAGTACATGTAACACATGTGTGCGAGGCTGGGAGTACACACATGCATACAGCCTAAAAGGGAACATGTCCACATGAAGTCATGTCAACAGACTACATACACAAGTACAGTAATCACCAAGGATGCCACGAATTATGCAGGTGGAGACATCGCTCTGCATGCATGGCCAAAGTTGAAGGGGTCCGTCACACACCCAGCTAATGTACACACAGCTCACCGCTAAATATTGGGAACACCCTGCAGGGAAGATGTCAGGGTACACAGAGGAAGGAATACACCTTGGGACAATTTCACCATGCAGTAACTGCTTACATGAACAGAGAAACCTAGCTAACACCTTGTGATGGCACACAGATACCAGGGTCCCCCCTATGACCAGTACACTACTACATTTCCCACACACCCAACACATGATCACCACCCAAAATCACGTAGCAGCCCCAGCAACACCACAAAAGCAGTAGTGTTCTAAGGAAAAAAAAAAGGCTTTATTCAGCATTTCCAAATAATGTGTGTGTGGATCAAGTTCAATATTTACAAAGCCCATAGGGCAGTCCATGAGTCACAGCTGGATGGGGGACACAGTGGGACGCGTGTCCCCTAGCTTGCCTGCACAGTCAGACTCCTTCGTCTTCCACAGCGGGGAGGGCATCATGTGGGGGGGAAGGACCAGGCACCGCAGGGACATGAGGGCGAAGGGTAGGCGTCGTGGGTGCAGGGATGGAGGACTCCACCACAGGGGGTGGGGCAGGGCCAAAGGCGGAGGCCAGGATGTCACTGCACACCTTAGCAAGGTCCTCCAGCGTCTCCCCTGCACCCGAAGGAACCACAGGCCCCAAGGAGGGGGGGGGGGGCAGAGGGATGGGTCGCAGTGCCACTGGGGGAGGGTGCGGACAGGGGGGGGGGACTCATCCACCCTGACCGGGGACTCCCTTGACCGCTTGCGGGGTGGTGTCACAGTGGGGCTCAGGGACAGAGCGGCCATGAAGGAGTCCTTGCCGGATATGTGGCCAGGAGAGCTGAGGGGAGGGGATTTGGAGGGAGTGGAATGGGTAGAAGGCGGACTCCCACTCTGGCTGCATGACTTACGTTTGCCCCCCGACCCAGTGGGTGTGCCTACTTCACCCTGTGTGTGCGTGCCAGGAGGTGTGCGTATGACCTTCCCTGCTGGTGTGGTGCCTGTGTCTGTTGTGGTGGGTGCATGCTGACGTCTGGGTGTACGTGGGACAGGCATGGGAGTGGGAAGTGTGGATGGGGCAGGGGTAGGGGGTGGGACGTAGCGCTGCAGGAGACCCACTGCTGCAGTCAGTGTCGAGTCTATGGACCTCAGCAACTGGCGTTGGTCAGCCTGCGATGAAAAAATGCCCTCCAAGTATGCCTCCATGTTGTGCAGCACTTGGCTGTGGCCATGGAGGACATTAAGGATCGCAGCCTGACCAACCTGCAACTGCCGCTGGATGTCCACAGACTCGGCATTGGCGGCAGCAGTGGAGACAGGGGCAGGGGGTGCGGTGCCTGGCAGGAAGGAGACATGTGGTGACCGGGCACGCTGGGAAGGGACACGAGCAAGTGGGAGGCGGCTGATGGCAATGGAGGGGGCGGGGTGCGATGTTGTGCCGCTGTCAGCTGGTGGTGCAGCCTCCGCCCACTCGGAGAGATCATCCTCGGACCCGTCAGCTTCATATTCTGTCGTGCCAGTGGACAGGTCCTCGGCCTCACTCTCCTCCGCCTCAGTACCACTCAATGTGCCAGCCACGATGTCAACGCTGGCACTGGTGCTCGGTCCCTCCGCCCCGTCTGTGCTCATGTCTCCCTCCGTGTCCCCCGACGATGCTGTGGGCAAGGTGAAGAGACAGCAATTAATCACACACCTGTATACATATGTCACATGAGTCCAATCTACATAGGTTACAGTGCATAGCCTGCAAAGAAAGATCAGTAACATCTACAAAACAAGGTACAGATGTAGGGCATGCAACACACAGTTGGTTGACCCACCATGCCAAAGAAAATTCATGGAGAGCATGACACAATAGCAAATGACATGAAATGGAGTTTGACATAGGAGCCAGGCCCTGGGGACAATCCAGCACTGCATCTGCACCACACAGCGTTGCCGAAAATAGGGATGAGGAGGGACCATATCCATGAACTTGAGGCAGATGCTGCATAAGTAATACTGAAAACATGCCCACCATGACTGGCTCACTGCACCTTGAGTGTATGTCCAGACAAACATCACACACTGGCCAGACCTAGCAAGGAGAATTCTGGTTTTGACATGTAGGCTTGGCCCGCACCAACCACCCCCTACATGAGACAATTTGTTGAGACACAGGTGGCACTTACATCTCTTACTCTGGGTGAAATACACAGGGGCTGCATAAATGCAAGATTGGACGCCAAATTCCCAAGGTGCGCCTGTCCAAATAATCATGTACAAATGGTCATCATCAGATGATTGTAACAAGACACACAGGCACTGGCCACTGTGACTATGAACAAGGAAATTCAGGTCAGGCTGTACAGTGGACACTTGTACTACATTTCACGTCAATATACATGGTGCCAGGGGACAATGGCACAGAGCACAACCTATGCTGTAGACACGGAGAGTGTCCACGTTTTGTGATGACACACATGACACCTATGAACATATGCCCCAGGGGACAGCAGTGGCCACACAACTCCATGGTCCTGAATGGGAATGACTGTAACACACGCCACCATCCCTGCACTATGCGTATCGCACACTCATGCACATCATGTCACAGGCCACAACATAGGACATGCGCGCTGTAAGGCATGACACTTGAGAGACTAACTCCCATGTCTGGACTCAGCATCAGTGCCAACTGACATGGAACCCACATGTACTGAACTGGACAGGGCACAGGCAAGGTCCCCAAACCTGTTACACACCACCCCCACACATGATGCTACAGGCATAGTTCACGTGGAGAAAGCGCCAGCCTACATTACCTTGTGAAGGAGTGACTACATACAGACCAGGGAACACATTGCAAGGAGGGGAAGGGAGGCAGGAGAGCACAGCTATACTGTGGGTAACTGGATCTGCACAGCACCTTTAAACCCTGGCAGTGTATCCATGCAACTGTGCACTTACAAATGCTGGTGACACACAACAAACACACATGTACCTACCCCCTTCCTGCTGCTGCTTCTCCTGTAAGCGCCTCTCCAAGTCTGGAAATACCACCGCCAGCACACGCTTGTGGATGTGGGTCAGACGGCGGCACCCCCGGTTCTTATGGGTCTCAGGTGAGTCACCCAGCAGGACCCGTGCGATCCTCCGCGTCCAGCACCGGATATCCTGCCAGCGTTTCCTCACCTGGGCCAGGCGCCGCTTGCGACCACCCGCACTCCTCACGGCACTGACGGCGGTCAGCCATATCTGCTTCTTGGCAGAGGCGCCTACCTGTGAGGATGAACAAGTGACACTACATCAATACACCAGGCACATGTCACAGAGAGACATATTAGAACAAATGTGCTGTTTACAACAAGGCATAGTATGCATCCAACGCATTGCACCTTTGTCATAGGGACATGATCCTCTGGGGAAGGGCAAAAGCAGTACGTGCCATTGAAAGTACACAGGTGGAATGAGGGCAACGACACAATCAATGATCCAGGCTCACACTGTGCATCACAAGCTACACCAGGATAATGTGCAGCACCTCTAAGCAGTCACATGCCGCAGGCCACTGACGCTACCGCAGCAGAGTACACAGACACACACAGGCACAGGACATTCACCTGCCATTGCCAAATGCTGCGACAAAACTCACTCTGCACATGTGCCACTAGACGGGGGGCTCACAGGTGTGGGGCTGGCTCTGCACGTCAGACACACAGCACTGCTCCCTGCTCACATCAGATGGGCAGGGTATATCCATCCCTCATGCAGCCCGGGTGCTACACTCCACATATGCTCCCACCCACATGACAGGGGACTTACACACACACCGATGTCCAGGGTACGAACACATCATGTGGACACTCTCAGCACAGGTACACAGAACTAACACACATCTGTGGGTACAGTCACCTGTCACACTGGGCTGACCACATAATCACATGAGGACTGTAGAGGCTACATTCCCAGGAGGACAAGAGAGGCAGAATGTGGCATGCACCATGCAGTGACTGTCACAGTAAACACAATGCAAGTGAGGACGGCAGACATGCACCACAGCATGCACTGGCTGGGAGACATCAGGCATTCCCCCCCGGGACCTCCCTACAGTACATAGCATGTGTGCCACACCTGGACACAATGCCAGAAGTCACACTCACAAAAAAGGGACACAGTCTGTGCTGGTGGACTCTGCACTCACCTGATACCCTGGTCGCCCATACAGCATGGGGTACTGTGGGAGGATCACATCCAGCAAAGCCAGGTTCTCCTCCAGGGTGAAGGGCTGTGACCTCTCCACAGACCTTGACATGGTTCCAGGGAATCAGTAGCAGCAGCTGGGTGGTGGAATACAAAGATGTGCAGGCAAGTGCTCCCTCATGGGACCTGGCTACCTTATATCTGCCTTGCTGGCCTGTTTCATGCACAGGAGTACAGAGTGATTGGTCACTCACATTTGCATCCTATGTTTCCTCCAATCCCTTCAAACCTAGCACAGTCAGTGGGTTCTCATTGTGGTTTTTTTCTTCAGCATGATGTCAACTCCAGAAGCACATTGCAACAAAGTAGATTCATTCAAACTGACTACTGCTGTGCACCTGCTGAAAAAAATTCAAACTTTAAACTTGGTCTCCATGACAACCAGCATGCATGTAGGCCTTTATACTTGTCCCTCATGTGTCCCCTATGTAATTTGGAGCTTCACACACAGGTACGGTGCGTTCCCGGGCCCTAGGGCACCCCAAATGCATAGCAACGGCCCGTACAGGCGTGTGTACGGTCCGTATCACTATGAGTACGCATACGCGAGAACACCCATAGTGATAGTGAGCGTACAGGCGTGTGTACAGTCCGTACCACTATGGGTGTTCTCGCGTATGCGTACTCATAGTGATAGTGAGCGTACAGGCGTGTGTACGGTCCGTACCACTATGAGTACGCATACGCGCGAACACCCATAGTGATAGTGAACGTACAGGCGTGTGTACGGTCCGTACCACTATGGGTGTTCTCGCGTATGCGTACTCATAGTGATAGTGAACGTACAGGCGTGTGTATGGTCCGTACCACTATGAGTACGCATACGCGAGAACACTCATAGTGATCGTGAGCGTACAGGCGTGTGTACGGTCCGTACCACTATGGGTGTTCTCGCGTATGCGTACTCATAGTGATAGTGAGCGTACAGGCGTGTGTACGGTCCGTACCACTATGAGTACGCATACGCGAGAACACCCATAGTGATAGTGAGCGTACAGGCGTGTGTACGGTCCATACCACTATGGGTGTTCTCGTGTATGCGTACTCATAGTGGTACGGACCGTACACACGCCTGTACGCTCACTATCACTATGAGTACGCATACGCGAGAACACCCATAGTGGTACGGACCGTACACACGCCTGTACGCTCACTATCACTATGGGTGTTCTCGCGTATGCGTACTCATAGTGGTACGGACCGTACACACGCCTGTACGCTCACTATCATTATGAGTACGCATACGCGATAACACCCATAGTGATAGTGAACGTACAGGCGTGTGTACGGTCCGTACCACTATGGGTGTTCTCGCGTATGCGTGCTCATAGTGATAGTGAACGTACAGGCGTGTGTATGGTCCGTACCACTATGAGTAAGCATACGCGAGAACACTCATAGTGATCGTGAGCGTACAGGCGTGTGTACGGTCCGTACCACTATGGGTGTTCTCACGTATGCGTACTCATAGTGATAGTGAGCGTACAGGCGTGTGTACGGTCCGTACCACTATGAGTACGCATACGCGAGAACACCCATAGTGATAGTGAGCGTACAGGTGTGTGTACGGTCCGTACCACTATGGGTGTTCTCGCGTATGCGTACTCATAGTGGTACGGACCGTACACACGCCTGTACGCTCACTATCACTACGAGTACGCATACGCGAGAACACCCATAGTGGTACGGACCGTACACACGCCTGTACGCTCACTATCACTATGGGTGTTCTCGCGTATGCGTACTCATAGTGGTACGGACCGTACACACGCCTGTACGCTCACTATCACTATGAGTACGCATACGCGATAACACCCATAGTGATAGTGAACGTACAGGCGTGTGTACGGTCCGTACCACTATGGGTGTTCTCGCGTATGCGTACTCATAGTGATAGTGAGCGTACAGGCGTGTGTACGGTCCGTACCACTATGAGTACGCATACGCGAGAACACCCATAGTGATAGTGAGCGTACAGGTGTGTGTACGGTCCGTACCACTATGGGTGTTCTCGCGTATGCGTACTCATAGTAGTACGGACCGTACACACGCCTGTACGCTCACTATCACTATGAGTACGCATACGCGAGAACACCCATAGTGGTACGGACCGTACACACGCCTGTACGCTCACTATCACTATGGGTGTTCTCGCGTATGCGTACTCATAGTGGTACGGACCGTACACACGCCTGTACGCTCACTATCACTATGAGTACGCATACGCGAGAACACCCATAGTGGTACGGACCGTACACACGCCTGTACGCTCACTATCACTATGGGTGTTCTCGCGTATGCGTACTCATAGTGGTACGGACCGTAAACACGCCTGTACGCTCACTATCACTATGAGTACGCATACGCGATAACACCCATAGTGATAGTGAACGTACAGGCGTGTGTACGGTCCGTACCACTATGGGTGTTCTCGCGTATGCGTACTCATAGTGATAGTGAACGTACAGGCGTGTGTATGGTCCGTACCACTATGAGTACGCATACGCGAGAACACTCATAGTGATCGTGAGCGTACAGGCGTGTGTACGGTCCGTACCACTATGGGTGTTCTCACGTATGCGTACTCATAGTGATAGTGAGCGTACAGGCATGTGTACGGTCCGTACCACTATGAGTACGCATACGCGAGAACACCCATAGTGATAGTGAGCGTACAGGTGTGTGTACGGTCCGTACCACTATGGGTGTTCTCGCGTATGCGTACTCATAGTGGTACGGACCGTACACACGCCTGTACGCTCACTATCACTATGAGTACGCATACGCGAGAACACCCATAGTGGTACGGACCGTACACACGCCTGTACGCTCACTATCACTATGGGTGTTCTCGTATATGCGTACTCATAGTGGTACGGACCGTACACACGCCTGTACGCTCACTATCACTATGAGTACGCATACGCGATAACACCCATAGTGATAGTGAACGTACAGGCGTGTGTACGGTCCGTACCACTATGGGTGTTCTCGCGTATGCGTACTCATAGTGATAGTGAACGTACAGGCGTGTGTATGGTCCGTACCACTATGAGTACGCATACGCGAGAACACTCATAGTGATCGTGAGCGTACAGGCGTGTGTACGGTCCGTACCACTATGGGTGTTCTCGCGTATGCGTACTCATAGTGATAGTGAGCGTACAGGCGTGTGTACGGTCCGTACCACTATGAGTACGCATACGCGAGAACACCCATAGTGATAGTGAGCGTACAGGTGTGTGTACGGTCCGTACCACTATGGGTGTTCTCGCGTATGCGTACTCCTAGTGGTACGGACCGTACACACGCCTGTACGCTCACTATCACTATGAGTATGCATACGTGAGAACACCCATAGTGGTACGGACCGTACACACGCCTGTACGCTCACTATCACTATGGGTGTTCTCGCGTATGCGTACTCATAGTGGTACGGACCGTACACACGCCTGTACGCTCACTATCACTATGAGTACGCATACGCGAGAACACCCATAGTGGTACGGACCGTACACACGCCTGTACGCTCACTATCACTATGGGTGTTCTCGCGTATGCGTACTCATAGTGGTACGGACCGTACACACGCCTGTACGCTCACTATCACTATGAGTACGCATACGCGATAACACCCATAGTGATAGTGAACGTACAGGCGTGTGTACGGTCCGTACCACTATGGGTGTTCTCGCGTATGCGTACTCATAGTGATAGTGAACGTACAGGCGTGTGTATGGTCCGTACCACTATGAGTACGCATACGCGAGAACACTCATAGTGATCGTGAGCGTACAGGCGTGTGTACGGTCCGTACCACTATGGGTGTTCTCACGTGTGCGTACTCATAGTGATAGTGAGCGTACAGGCATGTGTACGGTCCGTACCACTATGAGTACGCATACGCGAGAACACCCATAGTGATAGTGAGCGTACAGGTGTGTGTACGGTCCGTACCACTATGGGTGTTCTCGCGTATGCGTACTCCTAGTGGTACGGACCGTACACACGCCTGTACGCTCACTATCACTATGAGTACGCATACGTGAGAACACCCATAGTGGTACGGACCGTACACACGCCTGTACGCTCACTATCACTATGGGTGTTCTCGTATATGCGTACTCATAGTGGTACGGACCGTACACACGCCTGTACGCTCACTATCACTATGAGTACGCATACGCGATAACACCCATAGTGATAGTGAACGTACAGGCGTGTGTACGGTCCGTACCACTATGGGTGTTCTCGCGTATGCGTACTCATAGTGATAGTGAACGTACAGGCGTGTGTATGGTCCGTACCACTATGAGTACGCATACGCGAGAACACTCATAGTGATCGTGAGCGTACAGGCGTGTGTACGGTCCGTACCACTATGGGTGTTCTCGCGTATGCGTACTCATAGTGATAGTGAGCGTACAGGCGTGTGTACGGTCCGTACCACTATGAGTACGCATACGCGAGAACACCCATAGTGATAGTGAGCGTACAGGTGTGTGTACGGTCCGTACCACTATGGGTGTTCTCGCGTATGCGTACTCCTAGTGGTACGGACCGTACACACGCCTGTACGCTCACTATCACTATGAGTACGCATACGTGAGAACACCCATAGTGGTACGGACCGTACACACGCCTGTACGCTCACTATCACTATGGGTGTTCTCGCGTATGCGTACTCATAGTGGTACGGACCGTACACACGCCTGTACGCTCACTATCACTATGAGTACGCATACGCGAGAACACCCATAGTGGTACGGACCGTACACACGCCTGTACGCTCACTATCACTATGGGTGTTCTCGCGTATGCGTACTCATAGTGGTACGGACCGTACACACGCCTGTACGCTCACTATCACTATGAGTACGCATACGCGAGAACACCCATAGTGGTACAGACCGTACACACGCCTGTACGCTCACTATCACTATGGGTGTTCTCGCGTATGCGTACTCATAGTGGTACGGACCGTACACACGCCTGTACGCTCACTATCACTATGAGTACGCATACGCGATAACACCCATAGTGGTACGGACCGTACACACGCCTGTACGCTCACTATCACTATGGGTGTTCTCGCGTATGCGTACTCCTAGTGGTACGGACCGTACACACGCCTGTACGCTCACTATCACTATGAGTACGCATACGCGAGAACACCCATAGTGAGACGGACCGTACATGCGTGCGTACGCTCACTATCACTATGGGTACACATACGGCAGCACTCCCATAGTGATAGGGAACGTACAGCTAAACACCCCCTGCAGCTAAATCAGCCATGTGGCAGAGGATCATCGAGAGGGTGAATGCTGTTGCGCCCATCAGAAGGACCAGGCATGAATGCCAAGCCAGGTGGTACGATCTGCGGAGGACGGTCCGCCGCAAAATGACAGACGAATACAACCAGGGGGAACATCACTGGAGGTGGCCCGCCCCGCAGACCGGTACACTACCATCCCTGGGAGGAGAAGGTGATGCGCACGCTGCCACCGGTGGGAGTACACGGAGTAGAAGGAGTCGCCGAGCCTGGTGAGTACACAAACAACTCACCCCACATGGGGGGAACCGCATCAGCAACCCAACTCACAATAATGCACGCAACTACCCCAAAGCCATCACCGGACACAACCACACTCCAAAAACACGCACACGCCACTAGCGGCTCCATGCCCCATGCACCAAGCAAGGCCATGCCAAGTCACAGGCCACACAAAACACCAACACAAGACAGGATGTCCGTGATGCCGGGGGGGGGGGGGGCCTCCAAAATCACATTGTGCAACTCAGAAGCAGACACCAATGCCCTCAGCCCATATGGCCTAGGGCAGAGCTATACAGTGTGTCCCGACACTGTACTGTGTCGTCTGCAAATGGCGGCCGCGTCGCAGGATGACATGGGTATGAAGGCCCAATTTGCACATAACAGCAGCTAATGAAGAGGCATCACTGTGGAAGAGTGTCAGCACACACTGCCGCTGCAGCGCAGACTCAGAGACACTCTGCCCAATGGGGTCCGGGAAATTCTAAACAAAGCCACATGAATATAGCAGGTGTGTGTGTGAATGTGTTGTGGGGGTGTTGGTGAAGGTGTGTGTGTGAAGGTGTGCAAGTGTAAGGTGTGGTAAAGCTTCTAGTATGGTGCTGTAGGTTGTCTGTGGGGTCTGGCAGCAGTGAGTCTGTTGCAAAGGCTCATGGTTTGTGTGTGTGGGCCCTTTTTATTGGTACATTGGTGGGTGTGGCTGTGTTTGAACTTTGGGTGGGTGTGTTATAAGGAGTGGTTGTGTTTTGGGCCTCTGTTTGGGATTTTGGCAGTTGCAGGTCAGTGAATGTGTTGTTTTTGTGCTTGTTGGACATGTTTTGTGGCTTTGTGCCATTCGAATGGTGTATTCTTGTGTTGTGTTGCTTTGTCCTGGTTGTGTACGTGCGTTTTTAGCGTGTGTACGGTGTGTACATGGGCCATTTTGTTGTACAGTGCTGTCCTTGTGACTGGCTTGGTACGACTTGTACATGCGCGATGTTGTGTGAAGGTGGTGATGTTGGGGCCTGGGGTACGCTCCATACGTACGCGGTGAGGGTACGGGTCGTACATACACGGGTGGGGGTATGACTCGAACGTACACGGGTGTACATACACGGGGGGTACGACACGCACATGGGTGTACATACACGGGTGGGGGTACGACTCGAACGTACACGGGTGTACATACACGGGGGTGCTACACGTACACGGGTGTACATACACGGGGGATATGACACGTACACGGGTGTACATACACGGGTGGGGGTACGACTCAAACGTACACGGGTGTACATACACGGGGGTGCGACTCGTACACGGGTGTACATACACGGGTGGGGGTACGACTCGAACATACACGGGTGTACATGCACGGGGGGGTACGACTCGTACACGGGTGTACATACACGGGTGGGGGTACGACTCGAACGTACACGGGTGTACATACACGGGTGGGGGTACGACTCAAACGTACACGGGTGTACATACACGGGGGGTACGACTCGTACACGGGTGGGGGTACGACTCGAACGTACACGGGTGGGGGTACGACTCGAACGTACACGGGTGTACATACACGGGGGTACGACACATACACAGGTGTACATACACGGGTGGGGGTACGACTCGAACATACACGGGTGTACATACACGGGGGTACGACACGTACACGGGTGTACATACACGGGTGGGGTACGACTCGAATGCACACGGGTGTACATGCACGGGGGTACGACTCGTACACGGGTGTACATACACGGGTGGGGGTATGACTCGAACGTACAGGGGTGTACATACACGGGGGTGCGACTCGTACATGGGTGTACATACACGGGTGGGGGTACGACTCGAACGTACACGGGTGTACATACACGGGGGTGCGACACGTACACGGGTGTACATACACGGGGGGTACGACATGTACACAGGTGTACATACACGGATGGGGGTATGACTCGAACGTACACGGGTGTACATACACGGGGGGTACGACACGTACTTGGGTGTACATACACGGGTGGGGGTACGACTTGAACGTACACGGGTGTACATACACGGGGGGTACGACACGTACACGGGTGTACATACACGGGTGGGGGTACGACTCGAACGTACACGGGTGTACATACACGGGGGGTGCGACACGTACACGGGTGTACATACACGGGGGGTACGACACATACACAGGTGTACATACACGGGTGGGGGTATGACTCGAACGTACACGGGTGTACATACACGGGGGGTACGACATGTACACAGGTGTACATACACGGATGGGGGTATGACTCGAACGTACACGGGTGTACATACACGGGGGGGTACGACACGTACACGGGTGTACATACACGGGTGGGGGTACGACTTGAACGTACACGGGTGTACATACACGGGGGGGTACGACACGTACACGGGTGTACATACACGGGTGGGGGTACGACTCGAACGTACACGGGTGTACATACATGGGGGGTGCGACACGTACACGGGTGTACATACACGGGGGGTACGACACGTACACAGGTGTACATACACGGGTGGGGGTATGACTCGAACGTACACGGGTGTACATACACGGGGGTGCGACTCGTACACGGGTGTACATACACGGGTGGGGGTACGACTCGAACGTACACGGGTGTACATGCACGGGGGGTACGACTCGTACACGGGTGTACATACACGGGTGGGGGTACGACTCGAACGTAGGGGTACGACTCGAACGTACACGGGTGTACATACACGGGTGGGGGTACGACTCGAACGTACACAGGTGTACATACACGGGGGGTACGACTCGTACACGGGTGTACATGCACGGGGGTACGACTCGTACACGGGTGTACATACACGGGTGGGGGTACGACTCGAACGTACATGGGTGTACATACACGGGGGTACGACACATACACGGGTGGGGGTACGACTCGAACGTACACGGGTGTACATGCACGGGGGGGTACGACTCGTACATGGGTGTACATACACGGGTGGGGGTACGACTCGAACATACACGGGTGTACATACACGGGGGGTACGACACGTACACGGGTGTACATACACGGGTGGGGGTACGACTCGAACGTACACGGGTGTACATGCACGGGGGGTATGACTCGTACACGGGTGTACATACACGGGTGGGGGTACGACTCGCACGTACACGGGTATACATACACGGGTGGGGGTACGACTCGAACGTACAGGGGTGTACATACACGGGGGTGCGACTCGTACCCGGGTGTACATACACGGGTGGGGGTACGACTCGAACGTACACGGGTGTACATGCACGGGGGTACGACTCGTACAAGGGTGTACATACACGAGTGGGGGTACGACTCGAACGTACACGGGTGTACATACACGGGGGTGTGACTCGTACATGGGTGTACATACACGGGTGGGGGTACGACTCGAACGTACACGGGTGTACATGCACGGGGGGTACGACTCGTACACGGGTGTACATACACGGGTGGGGGTACGACTCGAACATACACAGGTGTACATACACGGGTGGGGGTACGACTCGAACGTACACGGGTGTACATACACAGGGGTGCGACTCGTACACGGGTGTACATACACGGGTGGGAGTACGACTCGAACGTACACAGGTGTACATACACGGGGGGTACGACTCGAACGTACGGGGCTGGGGGGGTGTTCGGCGCGTATGCGGGCACATGTTTCCATGGTTGCTATGGGTTTTCGGTGCGGACGGTGTTTTTTGCATACGGTTGTAACATCGGACGCACGGGATGGATCGTGATTCCGCGGTCGGACTTCACTTTTCACATTTGTACGGTAAATCGTCCGGGGACGTGTCGGACACAATTTCCGACCCGAGGACGTGTGGGGAATTATTCCCAATGCGATTCGTATGGTCTTTTTCCCATGCGAATCGTAATTGGCAGTTTGTACGGCACTTGTACGATTCGTACGGTAAAAAGAGCAGATACGAGTCGTACGGGTTTTTTTTTTCCGGATCGTAATCGGCACCTGTGTCCATGACCTAATAGTAGTACAGAAATACTAGGTCTATTTTATTTTTTTTATTTTTTTTACACAGTCTAAGGAACAGCCCTGGACACGGATCATGTCGTCCTGTGGAGTGTGTTATTAACCCCCTAAGTAGTTATCCAGATGTCCTGGAACCCATCCTTGTTTGGCTGCACTTACACTGAAACCCTTTAAAACGTTTTTAACATCTGAACCCTTGGATGACCATGAAAAACATGCAAAGTATATTTGTAACATTATTATTACTATACCACTAATCTACTTCAAGATGAAGTCCTTGAATGTGCTCCTTAATGCAAAAGAGAAAAACTTTTACAAAATGTAGAAAAATATAATGCGGTAACACTGTACATCGGGTAATGAGTTTTACAATTAAGGGGCCGATTCCGATCCGGGTCGGACAGCACTCCGACCGAGCTAGATCCTGAGGGTTTTCCAAACGAGCCGAAGTCCTGCAATCCGACTGAGCGAGTACGATGCGGCCGTATGCTGTCGGACTCGGTTCGGTCGAACTCCCATATAAGTCAATGGGAGCCGGTCGTACGACTCGTACATGGGCTCCCATTGACTGAATGGGTACGTCGCGGACAAGTGCGCCCCCTACAGTGGGTACGCGTCGGTGCCATCCGCACCGTACATGCCTGTGTTGGGGAGACCCATGGGTCTCCCCCTGTGTCCGAGTTGTAAGGCTGTGGGTGACGGGGGGTCCGATGCGGACCCCCGAAGTCCAACTCCGGGAGCTATTGTGAGCCAGACGCTCAGACTCAATCCGGCTGTCCAAATCGAGCATCAGACTAGCTCGGTCGTGAAACGTCTCCATTGCGCGCCACGGTTTGCTTGTGACCAAGTTGTACCGAGCGGTGCAGAACCGGAAAAGATTCGGACAGAGATTTTGCGCTTGTTCGCATTGTACTTCGACATCCGGACCCGTGTACGACTCGGACGGAAAATCAGCCTCCGAATCGGATCCACTAATGCCGTAACCTGATTCGGTGCCCTTCCGACCGAGATCGGAATCGGCCCCTAAGTGGTATACCATATACAGAGCAAGCTTCTGCCAACATCCAACTTTTTAAATAGGACCACACTCTGCTCTGGAAATTTTTCTAAATATACACTAGCGAAAAGCAAAAATACTGCTGTTCAGTTTCATATTGTCATGGGAACCCTAGGTCGTTTGGGCAGGTCATATGGTGCAGAGCCAGAACATCGTGGTAAAATATTGTTGGTCAAGAATATCAAAAGAAAAATATCGTGGTGCAGAATATCAATTTTGTGTATTTAATATAAATGTAAAACATATCGAAGTGTTTAATATAGTTTGCAAAAATATAGATGTTAAAAATATCTATTTTTTTTATTAATGTTATGTATTTTAGTATATATGTTATGTTTTTGATGCATGTATTTTTTGTATAAGAATTGTTTGTATTTTTATTATTTGTGTTAAAATTTTAGTACTTATTTAATTATTTTTGGTTTGAATTTTGCATTTTTTGTTCCGTAGCGGGTTTATAGGAGAATAGGGTGGGAAGTAATTCAATGAATTAAGATTTATTGATTATTTATAGTAGTCATTTTTTTCAATTAGAATTTTGCGTTTTGTAGTACTGTAGCAGGTTCTGGGTTTATAGGGGAATAGGGTAGGAAGTAATTTAATTATAGTAAATTTATTGATTCACTCATATTTGTTGAATTGAGATGGGTTAAATGTGTAAATTACTTTATTAATTATTTAATCATTAGTTAATTTTAATTAATTAATTGGCAATTTATATTAATTGTGTGAATATTTTGAGGTGTGTTGTGTTTATAGGTGAAAATGGTGAGAAGAGTGGGAAGTAGTTTATTTTTAATTGATAAATTAATTAGTGAACTATTTACAATTAATTAATTAGTAATTAATTATGGTAATTGTGCAATTAATGTTAGGTGTGCTGTGGTGTGGTGTTTATAGGTGTAAATGATGGAAAGGGTGAGAAGTAATTTATTTTTAATTTATGAATCAATAATTAGTTAATAAAAATTAATAAGTAATTTTGGTAATTGTTTAATTTATTTTCCGTGTGTTGTACATATTATAGTGTTAAAGAATGTGCATTTAACGAATGTTTATTAATCTTTTTTGATACTAATTTGTAAAATAATTATTAATTACGTTAAAATTTGAAAAACAAAAAAACATTTAGAACATAAATTTATTTATTTTGTTCCCTACCATATAACACCACCACTTCCCTATTGTTGCACTCACTGGAGTGGGAATAGTAATTTTTACCCCTCCGCTATCCAACATTTTCCCTACTGTTGCACTCTTTGGAGTTGGAATAGTAATTTTTTCCCTTCCACTATCCAACACTTTCCCTACTGTTGCACTCACTGGAGTGTGAATAGTAAGTTTTACCCCTGTGTTTTCAAACACTTTTCCTACTGTTGCAGTCACTGGAGTGGGAATAGTAATTTTTACCCCTACGCCATCCAACATTTTCCCCACTGTTGCACTATTTGGAGATGGAATAGTAATTTTTAGCCCTCCGCTATCCAACATTTTCCCTACTGTTGTATTTATTTTACTGTGAAATGTATGTTGTAATTATTTTTATAATAGTTACATGTTAGAATTACTTATAAAATGGTATTTTTAAATTATAAATTATTGATATAAGAATTAATTTTGTTTATGTAATTTAAAAAAGTTTACAAATTCAATAAAGATAATTGTTAAATTATTTTTAAGTAAATATATGTATAAATTATTGTTTGTATGTTTATATTTTTTAAATTAAGTTTATTTGTAATAAATGTCAATTAAATTGAATTAGCTTGGTTAAAAATATTATTCATATTTAATACATTATATTTTATGTTTTATATATATATATTATAAAAAAATCTATATTATTTACATCTATATTTTTTTACTTACCTGTTCAAGTTTTTGGTAGTCGATATTTTTGTATTCAATATTTTTACTGCGATATTTGTTATTGATATTTTTTACATCGATATTTTATCAGTGAACGGGTCATATTCTTCCTCCTTGGATCGTTCTGTAGCTTTCAGCTCCCTATGCAACAGCTTGAACATTCCGTCATATAATCCTTGCCAGATCTTTTCTGTGGTGGACAACAGATTGTGTGTCCCCATCTGTTTTGTCACCATGCATGACAACTTTTTTCAAATCCTTTCTTTCTTTGAACTCCGCTATTTTGACCGTACCTTTCTACCTCTCATCACAATCTGTTCCACAGCATCAGTTCCCGTGTTTGACCTTGCCCCCTCGTTGTTCTCCTGCTGACTTACCTGTCCGTGCACAAGATCCTCCATCTCTTAGTGCAGCCTCCTTTTTTTGTGTACCTGCTTCTTTTGTATCAGACCTTCGCTCCTCCGTGCCTAACCCAGTGTCCTTAACATACCAGTACATCTGTAGACATGTTTTCTACTTTCCATTCCCAGCCTCCACCCCAACTGAAAACATAACAGTGGCAGAGAAAGTGGCACTTTCATCCTTACCTGGCATTAAAGTCAGTACCCGCTCCGTAGTCTGCTGCCTTGCTTCTGTTGCCTTGCCAGTAGAAGTCACCTGCCCGCCAACCTTGTGTCAGTGGATCTGGCCAATACTGTATCTTAAACCTGTAAAACACTAGGTGGACACTGATTAACAAATCCAGCCCCCACCACCCACTGACCTTCCTGCCCCTTGCTGCCACCACCTCTGTGACGCCTTATCAATTACATCACTGCCCAAGACCTCGTCCTCCTCCAGGCTATCCTTCTCATAGTCAAAGTCCATACAACCCACCAATTCATCTGCCCTTTGCGTAATCAGCGTGTGGTGGTACCTCCACCAGATATTGCACATTATACACCACCTCGAGTCTACCCGCCCCCAAGTCACCTCCACTGGCCATTGTACATGCAGACCTTGCAGCAACTTTCAAGCCACTCTTGCATCCTCAGGTGTACCCTCCAACCACTGATCTTCACATCCTACTTTTCTGATATATCAATCCTCTTGGGAAGACCCTTCCACTACCACACATCTCTCATCTGACATCGCTACACTCAGTGCCTAAAACAGATATAACCCTTTCCACTCCTACTTGCTTCTGAATCACTATAAACCAAAAGAGGGACAAGGAGCAGATATAATTGGTCCAGCATCAGAGCTCCTAAATGGACATCTAGCACAAAAGGAAGGTGCAGTTCCTCATTGGGGGTGGGAGGGATGTGAAGGATGTCAGAAGGAACTGGCTGGTAGATCAGTGGGATTCTGGGAGGAAGCGAGTGATCAGATCTGAATCCCCTCACACACCTAGAAGGGTCTCATGCTTCAGCATTGGTCTGCTCCGCGACGGGCCGATCCAGCATTGCCTGACAGGCCCCTCAGTGGGGGCTCTTTAGCATCGATCTTTTGTTCTTAGCCATATTGATGAATTCAAGTGAGTAAGTGTGTAAGTGTATGGTGGTGTGTAGGTGACTAAGTCTAAAAAAAATTGCATCAATGCTTGGTACACCTTGGTTTAGCCTCTCATGAGGAGTTGGGGATAGAAGGCTAACCTTTGGATCAAAATTAGGGTGTCCCAAAAGTCTCATGGTGGGAGTGAGCAAAAGAAAGGGTTTGCTATTCCCTCAACTAGAAAGATATGGAACGGTCCAAGAAAAAAAAAAGTAAAGAGTCTTCTAAAGTTCCACAAAAACCTGTTCCGGAGGGTGGGACCAGAGGCACGTCACAATCCCAGGGTGGGTACCATAGTAAGAACTGGGATTTCAAAAAGGCTGATGTTTCAATTCTAAAGGCCAACGGACACCTAACTTAGGGCTGTTCATGTTCCAAAAAGGCTTCCACTAGTGCACCCCCAATTACCACTGAGGGATTGAGATGGGATTCTTGGTGTGCACTGACCAGGTCAGAGAGCACACTGAAGCTACCTTAATCACAGAGGGCAGGGTTGAGGCATCTGCCCTGGCTGTCTGGCCCAGTAACATGGAGAAATGTAGACAACATCCACATGTCAATGGGGTTAGAGTAGAAGCCTTGAGGGATATAGGTAAAAGGGTCACCAAGGCGACTAAAAGAACTGCTATCCCCAGAGCAGTATTTGGCTGGACAAACTTAACCAGTCACCAATGCTGATAACTATACTAAAGTTCATGTCATGGCTATGGTGTCCTTAATGTGGGGAGGGGTTACTGGCCATAAAAAGGTAGTTGGGTCCTCTGCCATCCCATTACAGTGTCTGCTAGGGAATCACCTGGAGCCCTCAGAATGGGCCGAGGTAGAGCCAAGATTCCAAGCAATTATGCTGGGAATACCTGAATGGGTGTGTGTAAAAACAAGGAGAACAGAGCAAAACCCAGGGCATTGAAATGGGAGTTGTAGCCTGAAATAATGCCCCAACCGTCCAAGAGAAAAGGTAAAAATGTTTGGAAACCTAATTAAGAGCAGCCACAAGTTCAGTTCTCCTCTCCTCTCCTCTGGGAGAAGACCTGTCAGCCCTAGAGGAAACTGAGCCCTGGGTACCCGGGCCTTCCTCTAGGGAAGAGCAGTGCCATAGACAAAGAACCCGAGACTGCACACTGCCTAACAGGGAATGGGATATGTCAGTAGCTCCCACAAAACCTATTGGGAGGAGGGGCGGTCCCTCAGTAATACAGATTTCTCACTCTCATTGGACCATGACATCCCCTTAGCTGGGCATCTTGGCCAGGCAAAGACTTGGAGTAGGAAAGTTGCCCACTTATACTGCCCAAACATGCCCCAGAAAGTGAAGGAGTTTTGCAACACCTGTCTTACCCGTCAAGCCAGTGGCAAAACAGGTACCCACCCAAAGCCCCCCTTAATTCCACTTCGAGTGGTTGGGGTTCCCTTTGAAAAGGTAAATCATCAACAAACAGATTTATGCTGTTGCTGGTGGATAATACCACCAGGTATCCTGAAGCAATTCCTTTTGGGACAGTTACTGCTCCTGCTGGTGACAGGTCCCTAATCAGTATCTTTACTGGAGTGGGCTTTCCTAAGGAGGTGGTGTCAGACAGAGGTAGTAACTAATCTGGCCACCTAAAACCCATGTGGGCTGAGACTGGGTTGACATAAGTTTACAACCCCATGTAACACAAACCAATGGTCTAGTTGAACGATTCAACAAGACCATGAAAGGTATGATCATGGAGGGGGGGTGGGGGGTTTGCCTGGTCTCAAGATGGCCGCTTTCTAGGTGAGCTCCGTATGCCATCGTAACTATCCGGCAGGAATCCGGCAACATCCAAGCAACAAATTACATGCTCGCTGCCGCTCTGTAAAGCACTTGAGGTTCATTGGCCATCGGCGTGCTCATCGGGTCTGTCCGAGTTGCTGGTGGACAACGCAGCGCTGCGGCCTCCAAGGGTCTAGTGAAGAAGAGTGCTGCAGTATATTACCGGCTGAGACGTGGCAGCACGGACACCAGTAGTCTCAGGGCCTGTGGCCTGTGGCCTGTACTGACCTCCGCTGGTGAGCGGAGCACATACCTTGCTCTGATGGCATCCTTGGGGCTGGCGGCGTCTGGCTCGTTGCTGACCGGTCTGGGCACTGACAAGCTGCTTGTGCGGCGAAGTGTAGCTTGCTTGTGCATGGTTGTCCTGTAGCCCAAAACCGCAACCTTGTGCTCACGTTGGACGTGAGCGATCTTTGTGCCCAACTGGTGGATGGCGGGTGGTGCTGGGTCCTGGTTGTCAGCGGCTGGGCAATATCCACGAGGGTGTGACGTTGCCCAGATCGAGCGCGCTCCTGCTGGCACACAGGGAGTGCACTGCGAGTCGCCGGCGGACGGCCCCCAGCCGCCTCTCTGACAGCAAGTGCAGCGATAGCAACTTGGGCCCTGTTATACTGGTTCCGGATTGCTGAGGGAGGCCTGGTGAGACTGCTAGGGATCGGTGAGTGGGGACTTAAATTGCTGGCCGGCGGATGAGGGACATATTTAGACGTTATCGCTGCACACAGAGGGCCTTGTTACTCTGTCCTGTCTGGCACCAGAAGATAGACTGGGGAGTTCCCATGCCCACTATTAACTGCTGCGATCTACTAACGACTCAGGGGTTGGCCTTTCCCCCTATGGTTTTCTCCTGTTTGTATCCCTGCTGTGCTACCCGTGTAGGCTTTTATTAAGCAGAGGACTCTTGCCTGGACCTGAAGATTGAGCTGATTGATTTGTGGACCCTTGCTAACGTGGGCAGAGTACTACGAGACTGGGAACCTTGTAGCAGCTGTTGTGGGGCTTGAACATTTAAAGACTATGGGCAAGATGGACAAATCACAGTCCAAGCTGCAGTTTGAGCAGCGCAAGTAGAGACAGAGGGATATAGGCGCTGACAAGTCTCCCAATGTGCAGAGTGATAACACCAAGGAGTCTGAAGGTGACATCTGTCAAATTTTGAGGGCAAGGCAGAAAAGCTTGTCTACGATAAATGGCAAAAGTGACTCTCTGGCCTACCGGATGGTCCGCATGTCTGAGCATAGTGAGCGCCTAAATATGGCGGAGAGACTGGTGTTCGAAGCTGAAGACGCTGAGATGGAAACAATTAATGCCCAGAAACAGATGGGGAAGCTCATTACAGTCCTGCAGGACAAGGGAGAGGATTTGGAGGCTAGATCAAGGAGATGTAATATCCGCATCACAGGCCTTCCTGATTCTCCAGCAATGGGCAATATGGAGGCGTTAGTCGAGCAGCTCTTGGTGACACTCCTGGGTCGCGACACATTTTCAGCCATATTTGTCGTCGAGTGTGCCCAAGGCTCCCTGGGTCCTAGGAAACCGCCTGGTGCTCCCCCACATCCTGTTATTGCTAAATTATTGAACTAAAGGGACAGGGATGCTGCGTTGAGGCAAGCTAGAGAGAGAGACTCGATATACAATTTGAGGGTTCCTCGATCTTGCTTTTCCCGGACTTCACCATGAGTGTGCATGAGGAAAGGCAACAGTTTGCTCCCTTGAAGAGTTGCCTATGGGAGCATAATTGAGGGTCATCGTGGATGGCGGATCAAAGATTTTCACTGACCCACAGTCACTGCAGAAGGCCAACAAGGAGTACATCAAGACTGATGGGCGGAGAAGAGACACTGAGGAGCTGGCCGGGGCGTTTGGGTTGATCTGGAGGGGCAAGTATAACACGGTTGTCCTCTGGTTTTCTTACATTTCTCTGAACAGGTATGAAACATATGAACTGTTGTTTGAAGTGCACTGGAGGTGATTCATGGATGTCTGCTGCCCAGAGTTTGAGGGGATAACTTCATATGCTTGTTTGGGGATGCGGTCTGCGTTGATTGAGATCGACATTGAGACTTTAGATCTGCTGCAGCTTGCGGATGGTCCTCTTTGGCAGGAAGGCCTCTGAGTTGGCGGCAGTGAGACTAACTCAACTCTAAGGGGATCCAGTTAACTGTTGCTCGATGGATGTATAAACAGTGTTCAAATGGCCACGTCTTATTTCTGACTTTGTGGATTTCCAAACGGTGAGCTGGTAACAGTGTGCATACAGTACTTACATAATTCTCGAGCAATGCCCTATTATATGAGAGAGGGGTGGAGACGCATGGATCCTATAGATAGTGCAGATCCAGTTAATGTAGCTTGAAATGACGCAGAGCCAGGGCAATAGAACTCGCTTCCTCACATGGAACATTTGGGGCCTTAATGATTTTAGAAAGACGCGAAAGGTGATAGCTCATCTTACTAGGCACGAGATTGATATCGCCTTATTACAGGAGACCCATTTGCCCATAGATAGTAAAATGCTTACACTTAGGCGTTTACATGGTCCCTTTCATGTGGCGGGGTTCACTACGCATGCCATGGGGGTGCTCACCTGGGTCAACCACAGATCAGGGATACATTTGGAGGCGCTTGAGGCAGACCCAAGGGGGCAGGTTTGTGATCTCTAGCTGTCTAGGGCAGGGAGCTGACCTACTTATAGTTAAGATCAATGGACCTAACTACGATAATCAGCAATTCTATCACAACTTGTTTTGGGGTCTGGAAGGGGAGTCCTCTCTACCGCAAATATGGGGTGGGGATCTCAACTGCGTGCAGCACCCGGCATTAGACCGATCCTGGGGCCCTGCTCGTTGCCCTTCAGCTGCGGATAGTGATTACTGATGTGGCAACACAGTTGAATATGCTGGATCAATCAATCAATCATGGTATTTGTAAAGCGCGCTACTTACCTGTGAGGAATGCAAAATCAACAATTGGACAGAATGCAGAACAATGTCATACATTCACCCCAGTACAGAGATCTGGGCCTAAATCCATCGTTTTTTTGCTCACCATGCCATTCCAGTTTGAACCCAGCCATATGCAAATCAGTCTTGACCCTGTACCCCATGGGAACAGTCCAGCCCGAACTGCCAAGCCAGGTCCTCCCTGGACTGGAAACAAGCATCCTAGGACCGGTTTCGGGCTTTCAGCCCTCGTCAGCCAGGATAGCTTGATTCCAGTGGCATGGAGAGCAAGGGACTCACGTCTGAGCATACCCTTCCCACTCGGGGTGACAAATGCAAAATCAACAATTGATGGACAGAATGCAGAACAATGTCAAACATTCACCCCAGTACAGAGATCTGGGCCTAAATCCATCGTTTTTTTGCTCACCATGCCATTCCAGTTTGAACCCAGCCATATGCAAATCAGTCTTGACCCTGTACCCCATGGGAACAGTCCAGCCCGAACTGCCAAGCCAGGTCCTCCCTGGACTGGAAACAAGCATCCTAGGACCGGTTTCGGGCTTTCAGCCCTCGTCAGCCAGGATAGCTTGATTCCAGTGGCATGGAGAGCAAGGGACTCACGTCTGAGCATACCCTTCCCACTCGGGGTGACAAATGCAAAATCAACAATTGATGGACAGAATGCAGAACAATGTCATACATTCACCCCAGTACAGAGATCTGGGCCTAAATCCATCGTTTTTTTGCTCACCATGCCATTCCAGTTTGAACCCAGCCATATGCAAATCAGTCTTGACCCTGTACCCCATGGGAACAGTCCAGCCCGAACTGCCAAGCCAGGTCCTCCCTGGACTGGAAACAAGCATCCTAGGACCGGTTTCGGGCTTTCAGCCCTCGTCAGCCAGGATAGCTTGATTCCAGTGGCATGGAGAGCAAGGGACTCACGTCTGAGCATACCCTTCCCACTCGGGGTGACAAATGCAAAATCAACAATTGATGGACAGAATGCAGAACAATGTCATACATTCACCCCAGTACAGAGATCTGGGCCTAAATCCATCGTTTTTTTGCTCACCATGCCATTCCAGTTTGAACCCAGCCATATGCAAATCAGTCTTGACCCTGTACCCCATGGGAACAGTCCAGCCCGAACTGCCAAGCCAGGTCCTCCCTGGACTGGAAACAAGCATCCTAGGACCGGTTTCGGGCTTTCAGCCCTCGTCAGCCAGGATAGCTTGATTCCAGTGGCATGGAGAGCAAGGGACTCACGTCTGAGCATACCCTTCCCACTCGGGGTGACAAATGCAAAATCAACAATTGATGGACAGAATGCAGAACAATGTCATACATTCACCCCAGTACAGAGATCTGGGCCTAAATCCATCGTTTTTTTGCTCACCATGCCATTCCAGTTTGAACCCAGCCATATGCAAATCAGTCTTGACCCTGTACCCCATGGGAACAGTCCAGCCCGAACTGCCAAGCCAGGTCCTCCCTGGACTGGAAACAAGCATCCTAGGACCGGTTTCGGGCTTTCAGCCCTCGTCAGCCAGGATAGCTTGATTCCAGTGGCATGGAGAGCAAGGGACTCACGTCTGAGCATACCCTTCCCACTCGGGGTGACAAATGCAAAATCAACAATTGATGGACAGAATGCAGAACAATGTCATACATTCACCCCAGTACAGAGATCTGGGCCTAAATCCATCGTTTTTTTGCTCACCATGCCATTCCAGTTTGAACCCAGCCATATGCAAATCAGTCTTGACCCTGTACCCCATGGGAACAGTCCAGCCCGAACTGCCAAGCCAGGTCCTCCCTGGACTGGAAACAAGCAACCTAGGACCGGTTTCGGGCTTTCAGCCCTCGTCAGCCAGGATAGTTTGATTCCAGTGGCATGGAGAGCAAGGGACTCACGTCTGAGCATACCCTTCCCACTCGGGGTGACAAATGCAAAATCAACAATTGATGGACAGAATGCAGAACAATGTCATACATTCACCCCAGTACAGAGATCTGGGCCTAAATCCATCGTTTTTTTGCTCACCATGCCATTCCAGTTTGAACCCAGCCATATGCAAATCAGTCTTGACCCTGTACCCCATGGGAACAGTCCAGCCCGAACTGCCAAGCCAGGTCCTCCCTGGACTGGAAACAAGCATCCTAGGACCGGTTTCGGGCTTTCAGCCCTCGTCAGCCAGGATAGCTTGATTCCAGTGGCATGGAGAGCAAGGGACTCACGTCTGAGCATACCCTTCCCACTCGGGGTGACAAATGCAAAATCAACAATTGATGGACAGAATGCAGAACAATGTCATACATTCACCCCAGTACAGAGATCTGGGCCTAAATCCATCGTTTTTTTGCTCACCATGCCATTCCAGTTTGAACCCAGCCATATGCAAATCAGTCTTGACCCTGTACCCCATGGGAACAGTCCAGCCCGAACTGCCAAGCCAGGTCCTCCCTGGACTGGAAACAAGCATCCTAGGACCGGTTTCGGGCTTTCAGCCCTCGTCAGCCAGGATAGCTTGATTCCAGTGGCATGGAGAGCAAGGGACTCACGTCTGAGCATACCCTTCCCACTCGGGGTGACAAATGCAAAATCAACAATTGATGGACAGAATGCAGAACAATGTCATACATTCACCCCAGTACAGAGATCTGGGCCTAAATCCATCGTTTTTTTGCTCACCATGCCATTCCAGTTTGAACCCAGCCATATGCAAATCAGTCTTGACCCTGTGCCCCATGGGAACAGTCCAGCCCGAACTGACAAGCCAGGTCCTCCCTGGACTGGAAACAAGCATCCTAGGACCGGTTTCGGGCTTTCAGCCCTCGTCAGCCAGGATAGCTTGATTCCAGTGGCATGGAGAGCAAGGGACTCACGTCTGAGCATACCCTTCCCACTCGGGGTGACAAATGCAAAATCAACAATTGATGGACAGAATGCAGAACAATGTCATACATTCACCCCAGTACAGAGATCTGGGCCTAAATCCATCGTTTTTTTGCTCACCATGCCATTCCAGTTTGAACCCAGCCATATGCAAATCAGTCTTGACCCTGTACCCCATGGGAACAGTCCAGCCCGAACTGCCAAGCCAGGTCCTCCCTGGACTGGAAACAAGCATCCTAGGACCGGTTTTGGGCTTTCAGCCCTCGTCAGCCAGGATAGCTTGATTCCAGTGGCATGGAGAGCAAGGGACTCACGTCTGAGCATACCTTTCCCACTCGGGGTGACAAATGCAAAATCAACAATTGATGGACAGAATGCAGAACAATGTCATACATTCACCCCAGTACAGAGATCTGGGCCTAAATCCATTGTTTTTTTGCTCACCATGCCATTCCAGTTTGAACCCAGCCATATGCAAATCAGTCTTGACCCTGTACCCCATGGGAACAGTCCAGCCCGAACTGCCAAGCCAGGTCCTCCCTGGACTGGAAACAAGCATCCTAGGACCGGTTTCGGGCTTTCAGCCCTCGTCAGCCAGGATAGCTTGATTCCAGTGGCATGGAGAGCAAGGGACTCACGTCTGAGCATACCCTTCCCACTCGGGGTGACAAATGCAAAATCAACAATTGATGGACAGAATGCAGAACAATGTCATACATTCACCCCAGTACAGAGATCTGGGCCTAAATCCATCGTTTTTTTGCTCACCATGCCATTCCAGTTTGAACCCAGCCATATGCAAATCAGTCTTGACCCTGTACCCCATGGGAACAGTCCAGCCCGAACTGCCAAGCCAGGTCCTCCCTGGACTGGAAACAAGCATCTTAGGACCGGTTTCGGGCTTTCAGCCCTCGTCAGCCAGGATAGCTTGATTCCAGTGGCATGGAGAGCAAGGGACTCACGTCTGAGCATACCCTTCCCACTCGGGGTGACAAATGCAAAATCAACAATTGATGGACAGAATGCAGAACAATGTCATACATTCACCCCAGTACAGAGATCTGGGCCTAAATCCATCGTTTTTTTGCTCACCATGCCATTCCAGTTTGAACCCAGCCATATGCAAATCAGTCTTGACCCTGTACCCCATGGGAACAGTCCAGCCCGAACTGCCAAGCCAGGTCCTCCCTGGACTGGAAACAAGCATCCTAGGACCGGTTTCGGGCTTTCAGCCCTCGTCAGCCAGGCTAACTTGATTCCAGTGGCATGGAGAGCAAGGGACTCACGTCTGAGCATACCCTTCCCACTCGGGGTGACAAATGCAAAATCAACAATTGATGGACAGAATGCAGAACAATGTCATACATTCACCCCAGTACAGAGATCTGGGCCTAAATCCATCGTTTTTTTGCTCACCATGCCATTCCAGTTTGAACCCAGCCATATGCAAATCAGTCTTGACCCTGTACCCCATGGGAACAGTCCAGCCCGAACTGCCAAGCCAGGTCCTCCCTGGACTGGAAACAAGCATTCTAGGACCGGTTTCGGGCTTTCAGCCCTCGTCAGCCAGGATAGCTTGATTCCAGTGGCATGGAGAGCAAGGGACTCACGTCTGAGCATACCCTTCCCACTCGGGGTGACAAATGCAAAATCAACAATTGATGGACAGAATGCAGAACAATGTCATACATTCACCCCAGTACAGAGATCTGGGCCTAAATCCATCGTTTTTTTTTTTTTTTCTCTCTGGGATGGGTATTCCCAGACGTGGGACCCGTGCTCACTACGCCACTGGAGTCAAGCAATCCTGGCTGATGATAGCCAGAAACCGGTCCTATGATGCTTGATTCCGGTCCAGGGAAGACATGGCTTGGCAGTTCGGGCTGGACTGTTCCCATGAGGCACAGGGTCAAGACTGATTTGCATATGGCCATGTCTGAACTGGGGTGGTGTAGTGGGCAAAAGAACGATGGATTTAACCCAGATCTCTTGACTGGGGGAGAATGTATGCATTGTCAGCATTCCGTCCATCATTTGTTTGTTGTAACGCATTTCGCCCTAAGTGGGATGGGTATTCCCAGACGTGGGACCCGTGCTCACTACGCCACTGGAGTCAAGCTATGCTGGCTGATGACGGCTGATAGCCAGAAACCGGTCCTAGGATGCTTGATTCCGGTCCAGGGAAGACATGGCTTGGCAGTTCGGGCTGGACTGTTCCGATGAGGCACAGGGTCAAGACTGATTTGCATATGGCCATGTCTGAACTGGGGTGGTGTAGTGGGCAAAAGAACGATGGATTTAACCCAGATCTCTTGACTGGGGGAGAATGTATGCATTGTCAGCATTCCGTCCATCATTTGTTTGTTGTAACGCTTTTCGCCCTAAGTGGGATGGGTATTCCCAGACGTGGGACCCGTGCTCACTACGCCACTGGAGTCAAGCTATCCTGGCTGATGACGGCTGATATCCAGAAACCGGTCCTAGGATGCTTGATTCGGGTCCAGGGAAGACATGGCTTGGCAGTTCGGGCTGGACTATTCCCATGAGGCACAGGGTCAAGACTGATTTGCATATGGCCATGTCTGAACTGGGGTGGTGTAGTGGGCAAAAGAACGATGGATTTAACCCAGATCTCTTGACTGGGGGAGAATGTATGCATTGTCAGCATTCCGTCCATCATTTGTTTGTTGTAACACTTACCTGTGAGGGTCTCAAGGCGCTGAGTGGTGGGGGGGGGGGAGTAGCGCTCGAAGAGCCAGGTCTTGAGGAGTCTTCTGAAGGCGAGTAAGTCTTTGGTCTGCCGTAGCTGGGTGGGTAGGGTGTTCCAGGTCTTGGCGGCGAGGTAGGAGAAGGATCTGCCGCCGGAGGTTGTTCGTTGGATGCGGGGGACGCGGCGAGTGCGAGGCTGGCAGAGCGGAGCTGGCGGGTGGGGCTGTGGAAGCTTAGTCTGCTGTTCAGGTAGGCTGGTCCGGTGTCGTGGAGTGCTTTGTGTGCGTGGGTGAGGAGTTTGAAGGTGATCCTCTTCTCGACGGGGAGCCAGTGCAGGTTTGTCAGGTGGGGGGTAATGTGGCTGCGGCGGAGGACGTTGACATTAAGTCGCGCGTAGGCATTTTGAATGTCTGGCAGACATTCTCACCGGCTGCCGGGGGCTTTATCCACTACTCAGCCCTGCATGACCTCCATACCAGAATGGATTATTGGTTGGTCACTAGACCTTTGTATCCTCAGATTTGCACCTGGTTGACTCACCCCCACTCATTTTCAGATCACTCTCCAATAATGCTGGACATAGAGAGACCTCAGAAGAGGCCTGCTCCCTTCACATGGCAGTTTCCGCCATACTCGTTGTTAGACAGTGTATTCAAATCCGAGATGGCTGCGGACATAGAGAGCTTCTTTGAAACAAATATTGGCTCAGTTCGCCAGTTTTCTACGGTATGGGAGACTTTAAAAGTCTATATACAGGGGATAGCCATGTCCAAGCATTCTGGGGTCCTCTGTTCTCTTAGAGGGAGACTGGCTGTGAGAAAGTGCCCTCTTTCTGCATGGTTGTCCCCACTTTTTCTGAATAGATGATGTGCTTTGACTGAGTGTGCCCTGGGCTCCTGCTAATCAGGTACCCAGGGACTATGTTCTTACCCTAAAACTGCATTGAAGCCTAAACCCAACTGGCATCTCTGGCCAAAGGTCAGCCCCTGGTAAATGGTACCACAGGTACCCAGGGCACTGTGACCAGAGAAGGTCTCTAAAGGCTGCAGCACTTATTGTGCCACCCTTAGAGGTCCTGTACCATTTCACTCACACACTGCCTTTGCAGGCTGTGTGTTTTGGTGCAGAACAAAGTGAAGAGTCGACATGACACACTTCTCTTTGTGCCATGCCTGCAACCCACTGCCCTGGCATAGGTCAGCCTCCCCTCTAGCTGGGTGGACTATACCAGTGGTGAGGATACAGGTGCATGAGCCATGTACCCCTACAGTGTCCAAGTCCTTTCTTAGACATTGTAAGTACAGTGCTGCCATTAAGAGTATATGGTGCTGGGAGTATGTCATTATGAACTCCAAAACGCCATAATGGCCACACTGTAAACTGAAAAGTTTGGTATCAAACTTCTCAGCACATTAAGCACACAATGATGCCAGTGTGGGGCTGAATGAAAAATGCACACAGAGGGCATCTTAGAGATGCCCGCTGAAAACTAACCTACCACTAGTGTCCAGGCTGAGTGGCTGCTTTCAGCTGCCACCACCAGACAGGTTTCTGGACCCCTGGGGCGAGAGCTTACTGCTCTCTGGGGCCTGAAACAATGTACATCCTGGGACGAGGTGCAAAACCTACTCCCCCAGGATTGGCAGGGTTCACGAAGAGGAAGCGGCAAAGGCTTGCCGCCTTTGTAAGCTTCCCTAGGCCACTTGCTGCTCTCAGCAACTGGCCCCCATTGGTTTTGACCCCCACTTTGGGCGGGAAAACCGGCAGGAACAACAAGTGGGGAGAGAGGTGTGCCCACCCCTGCCAACTTCACCCCTCAGGTGGGGGAAGCGAGGTGAGGCACAAATCTCAGTCCCCGCCATCTTGCAGATGGGGTGACCCAGATAACCAGGATAGGCCTATGCCCCCTCCCACTGTAGGGTAGCATAATAGGGGGTGTACCCACCCCAGGGAAGGGAGCCATTGGTCCCAACCTTTTTACCAAACTATAACGCCCCTGAATCTAGTATTTAGGGGCACTCCTGAACCTTGCTTCCTCAGACAAGATGAAACTACAAGAAGAAGGACTGAACAGCCGTGCAGAACCTCACAAGAGGAAGAGGCCCACTCACTTGGCCCCAGCCCTACTGGCCTGTCTCCCCCTCGAACCTGCTCCTGCAAAATCCCGTTGTGTCCTGCAGCCAGAAACCTTGAAAACCCCGGAGGACCTACCTGCCTTCAACCCCAAAGACTTTGTCTCCCCTGAACACCGGATTTGTTAACCTGCAATCTCTGGCCTCGGCCGAAAATTGTGAATCCGCACAAGTTTGCACCCGCCGTCCACGGCCGGAGCTCGAGTGGGCAAACAGCACGAGGTGGTCCCCCTGGTGATCCTGACCCGAGATCCAGTGATGCCTGACCTGCCTCAAGCCTCCAGCCGACGCCTGCAACCTAAATATAAAAGGACCCCTCAACCGCGACCAGGAGCTGGTAAGATGATCCGACCCCAAAAGGGACCCCAAAAGGCATCCCTGCAACCGACGTCGCGTGACCTTGGGTGGCCCAACCAACGGTGCCTAGCCAACCCCCAACTTACATTTTGAAGTGGTGGTCGCACCCAGGAGACCTTCTTCCCTGCAGTGCCTTTTCAAACCGGAGGTTCCCCATAGCAAACAACAGGGTGCCTGACGTCGAAACAGCACCCGGCCACCCCAGTGCCACTGAGGGTGCACCTTTGTTTCCCCATTTGCCCTGAGCTAAAGTTCAGGAGTTTTGCTCACACAGCCAAGTGGCCTGCTAGCCAGCAGCTACCAACCGGAGAACCCCCATCCCCCATAGGATAATATTGTGCCTCAGCACTCTTAACCCGGCCGCCCTAGTGCCGCTGAGGGTGTAACGAGAGTGAATCCTTGACCCTGGGGGAACCCTTGTTCTAACCCAGAAGCTCAACTCCAAAGACCGATTTCTTACCTGGTAACCATTAACTTAATTTCTCTCCATAGGAACCTATTGACTGTTTTTCTCTGAAAAATGTTCCAAGTGTGGAGTTGATTTGTATGGAAACCTGAAAAATAACAATTGTGCAAAACTGACTTAACTTACTTTTTCTCTTGGAAATGTCCCAGTGTGATAGCTAGGCAGATCACACCGAGTAGAAAAATTAATCTAAAAAGTAATCTCAAAGTAACGTAAAAGTAACTTACCTGTAATTTTAACTGCAAGATCGATACAAAGTATATATGTACAGCAGTACCCAGTATTGCATAACCATTAATTCAAACTGTAACCATTCCAAAGTACATTTGCAACAGCATTTCAAACTGTATATTTACTGCAAAGTAATTATCAACTTACCTGTGCCAGGCTTACTTGGTTCTAGGAAATAAAATAACCAAGAATATTTTTATACAAAACCAATTGGTCTGAATTTCAGTCTTTGAGTGTGTGAATTAAATTGCTAACTGGGTGTGTGCAACAAATGCTTAACATTGTCCTCTTATAATGCCTTCCTGCTTGACCACACTGCCACAAATAGAGAGTGAGGTGCTATCTAACTTTACCTCTGCCTACCTTTGGGGTTCTACTGGACTGTGCACACTATACGTCACTTTGGTATAGTATATACAGAGCCAGTTTCCTACACTGGCTAGCCTGGAGGATCGTTTGGTTGATCGAGATAGAGCAAGAGGCTTTGGTGAGTTGGGATGCTCAGGTAGCGGAAGAATTAAATTCATTGGAGGAGTACCACGAAATCGCTGACATCGAGGTTAAATACATGGGAAAATACGCAGTTGCCAAAACATATGGGGAGGGGAAAGGCCGGGCTCAGTGTAAGAAGCTGTGCTGAGAGATTGGTGGGAGTCGGGCTGTGTGTCTGAGTTGCGTGCAGAGAGTGGCGAGCTACTGAGAGACCCAACAGCAATAGCAGATAAGTTTGATCAGTACTGTTCCTATCTGTACCACTCTGCTGATGATGCAGCGATCAAAGAATACTTAGAACATATTTGGATGCCCTGGTTGACTGATGAGCATAGGGAGCACCTAATGAGGCCGTTAGATGCAGGTGAAGTGCTTGCTGCGCTAAATGCAATGCGTGCTGGAAGCACCCCAGGGCAAGATGGCCTTACTGTTGCTTTCTTTAAGGAGTTGCTTACTCCACACCTGATTACTCTTTTTGAGGAGATAGGGGGTGGGGGGAATGCCCCCTCAATGAGGGAAGGCTTAATAGTTACATTATTAAAGCCAGGCAAACTCCCTAATGAATGTTCATCCTTTAGGCCCCTGTCACTTTTTAATGTGGATACCAAGCTCTTCGCTAAAATCTTAGCTAACCAGCTGGCCCCGCTGGTTGCTTTCTTTGTTGGTCCGGAACAATCAGGGTTTCTCCCAGGGCATACCTTGACATACAATCTACCGACTGAGTTTGGAACAATACAGCATATTAAGCCGGAAACCAAAGCTGCTGCATATTAAGCCGGAAACCAAAGCTGCTGAAGTCTTTCTCGACGCTGAGAAATCCTTTCATGCAGGTAGTGTAGAGCCGGGCCCCGGACTTAGAATTATATTATTGTGTGGCGCAAGGTTCACATGCGTACCACTGGGTACACCAGCAAGTTGGCCTCCCACATGTACAGATTGAAAGGGTTGCGGCTGCGCCCCCTCCTCTCTCATTGTTGTTACTCATGCATGACAAAATTTGTTAAAAAGGCAGGCGGGCACTATCTTGTATTTCCCTTCAACCCCGCTGGAGTGATGCCATTGGCTGCCAGCATACCGTGAAAGAGAGGTGGTCCACGCACTGGTATCAATTAACATTGTTAAAATTGGGGAGCTACTTTCTGAAGGCACGGCTAGAGGATGAGCTGATATTGAGGCGGAAGGGTAAGTTCACACATCGCTTGTGAAGTTTCACTTTCGCAGGGTGAGGCATGCCATTCGCAGAACACTTGGGGAGGACATGACGGAACTGCCCGAGATAGCCTCCTTTTCTTTCCATCTGTGTACGGAATCTCCTAGTAAGATAGTCTCCAGTATTTAGAACATATCACAGGACTATCGTAGGAATCACTTCACCAAGGCTAGCTGGAATGGCAAAATGATCTTGGGGAGGCTCTCCATGACATCACCTGGCCATATTGCTGTGAGGTCACGCAGAATGTCTCCTTGAATGGGATACACGGTGTCATATATTTTAAGTTGCTTAATAGTGTTTATTATACGCCTGACAGGCTGCACAGATATGCCCTCCGTGACACTGCAGAATGTGAGCGGTGTAGAGTCCGGCCCGCTGTGTTCTTGCATATCGCAGGTCGTGCCCAGTGATTGCGAACCACTGGAGATTAATTTTTCGCATGCTGAGCGAAATCACAGGGTTGCCACTGCCATTGGACCCACTATTGGCTTTGCCGGGTTGTACAAGGCGACTGCTGAAAGACACACGCCGATTAATAGACATGGGTCTACTGCTTGCAAAACGCAGGGTTGCGATGCGCTGGGCTCGAGGACCAGCTCCTACTGTCAAAGACTGGTCAAAAGATATGGTTTAATGTACTACACAATCTGAATTGTATAGTGAATTACTATCGCCCTAAACGTTTTTGGGGTCTGTATCAGCACTATATAGCTGGAAAAGAGATGGATGTGACTGAAGGGAATGGCCCTGCCTGATGGTGCAGACTGAGACTAGGGTTTCACCCTGTGGGATGATTTGACAACAACCCTGTTATTCACTGCATGTGTTTTAGCCCTGTGCGTACTAGATTCTGCTCGTCGTTGATCAAACATCGTGTCTATTTATGCACCTAATTGCATTGATGTATCTCCATGTAACATACTGAGTAGATGCTCTGCATTCTTTATATTACTGCGTCGTCTGCTCAAAACGGATGTACTACTGGGATTGCTTTCGGTTTACTTTGAGTGTGTGAATTAAATTGCTAACTGGGTGTGTGCAACAAATGCTTAACATTGTCCTCTTATAATGCCTTCCTGCTTGACCACACTGCCACAAATAGAGAGTGAGGTGCTATCTAACTTTACCTCTGCCTACCTTTGGGGTTCTACTGGACTGTGCACACTATACGTCACTTTGGTATAGTATATACAGAGCCAGTTTCCTACACTGGCTAGCCTGGAGGATCGTTTGGTTGATCGAGATAGAGCAAGAGGCTTTGGTGAGTTGGGATGCTCAGGTAGCGGAAGAATTAAATTCATTGGAGGAGTACCACGAAATCGCTGACATCGAGGTTAAATACATGGGAAAATACGCAGTTGCCAAAACATATGGGGAGGGGAAAGGCCGGGCTCAGTGTAAGAAGCTGTGCTGAGAGATTGGTGGGAGTCGGGCTGTGTGTCTGAGTTGCGTGCAGAGAGTGGCGAGCTACTGAGAGACCCAACAGCAATAGCAGATAAGTTTGATCAGTACTGTTCCTATCTGTACCACTCTGCTGATGATGCAGCGATCAAAGAATACTTAGAACATATTTGGATGCCCTGGTTGACTGATGAGCATAGGGAGCACCTAATGAGGCCGTTAGATGCAGGTGAAGTGCTTGCTGCGCTAAATGCAATGCGTGCTGGAAGCACCCCAGGGCAAGATGGCCTTACTGTTGCTTTCTTTAAGGAGTTGCTTACTCCACACCTGATTACTCTTTTTGAGGAGATAGGGGGTGGGGGGAATGCCCCCTCAATGAGGGAAGGCTTAATAGTTACATTATTAAAGCCAGGCAAACTCCCTAATGAATGTTCATCCTTTAGGCCCCTGTCACTTTTTAATGTGGATACCAAGCTCTTCGCTAAAATCTTAGCTAACCAGCTGGCCCCGCTGGTTGCTTTCTTTGTTGGTCCGGAACAATCAGGGTTTCTCCCAGGGCATACCTTGACATACAATCTACCGACTGAGTTTGGAACAATACAGCATATTAAGCCGGAAACCAAAGCTGCTGCATATTAAGCCGGAAACCAAAGCTGCTGAAGTCTTTCTCGACGCTGAGAAATCCTTTCATGCAGGTAGTGTAGAGCCGGGCCCCGGACTTAGAATTATATTATTGTGTGGCGCAAGGTTCACATGCGTACCACTGGGTACACCAGCAAGTTGGCCTCCCACATGTACAGATTGAAAGGGTTGCGGCTGCGCCCCCTCCTCTCTCATTGTTGTTACTCATGCATGACAAAATTTGTTAAAAAGGCAGGCGGGCACTATCTTGTATTTCCCTTCAACCCCGCTGGAGTGATGCCATTGGCTGCCAGCATACCGTGAAAGAGAGGTGGTCCACGCACTGGTATCAATTAACATTGTTAAAATTGGGGAGCTACTTTCTGAAGGCACGGCTAGAGGATGAGCTGATATTGAGGCGGAAGGGTAAGTTCACACATCGCTTGTGAAGTTTCACTTTCGCAGGGTGAGGCATGCCATTCGCAGAACACTTGGGGAGGACATGACGGAACTGCCCGAGATAGCCTCCTTTTCTTTCCATCTGTGTACGGAATCTCCTAGTAAGATAGTCTCCAGTATTTAGAACATATCACAGGACTATCGTAGGAATCACTTCACCAAGGCTAGCTGGAATGGCAAAATGATCTTGGGGAGGCTCTCCATGACATCACCTGGCCATATTGCTGTGAGGTCACGCAGAATGTCTCCTTGAATGGGATACACGGTGTCATATATTTTAAGTTGCTTAATAGTGTTTATTATACGCCTGACAGGCTGCACAGATATGCCCTCCGTGACACTGCAGAATGTGAGCGGTGTAGAGTCCGGCCCGCTGTGTTCTTGCATATCGCAGGTCGTGCCCAGTGATTGCGAACCACTGGAGATTAATTTTTCGCATGCTGAGCGAAATCACAGGGTTGCCACTGCCATTGGACCCACTATTGGCTTTGCCGGGTTGTACAAGGCGACTGCTGAAAGACACACGCCGATTAATAGACATGGGTCTACTGCTTGCAAAACGCAGGGTTGCGATGCGCTGGGCTCGAGGACCAGCTCCTACTGTCAAAGACTGGTCAAAAGATATGGTTTAATGTACTACACAATCTGAATTGTATAGTGAATTACTATCGCCCTAAACGTTTTTGGGGTCTGTATCAGCACTATATAGCTGGAAAAGAGATGGATGTGACTGAAGGGGATGGCCCTGCCTGATGGTGCAGACTGAGACTAGGGTTTCACCCTGTGGGATGATTTGACAACAACCCTGTTATTCACTGCATGTGTTTTAGCCCTGTGCGTACTAGATTCTGCTCGTCGTTGATCAAACATCGTGTCTATTTATGCACCTAATTGCATTGATGTATCTCCATGTAACATACTGAGTAGATGCTCTGCATTCTTTATATTACTGCGTCGTCTGCTCAAAACGGATGTACTACTGGGATTGCTTTCGGTTATCGTATTCACGAAAATGTAAAAAAGGTATGATCATAAGACTCTCTGATGAACTCAGAAGGTTACGGATGTCCTTTTGCCATGTCTGGTTTTTACCTACAGAGAAGTGCCACAGAAAGCAGTGGTATTTAGTCCCTTTGAGCTTCTGTTTGGTCATCCTGTGAGGGGACCACCATGTCTAGCAAAGGCTGGGAGAGACCTCTCAAAGAGGCCCACCTAGCTATTGTAGACTATGTGCTTGGCCTACGTCAGGCAGATCCCACGTCACCCTTTTTGAAGCTATCTTGGTACATCATTACCCGTGACAGCTCCATTGTTTTTACTTTGTCAAGGGGACCACTTTAGTAAAAGTCTCCTCGGCACTCCTTAGGCTATTTTCGATCACCGAGACACCACCCTTCTCTTACACCCCCTCACTTGAATTCATCAATACGGCTAAGATCAAAAGATCAAAGCTAAAGAACCCCACTTAGGAGCCGGTCAGTCACTGCAGCATCAGCCCAATGAGGAGCTGCTCAATGATGAAGCTGGACACCCTTCTGGGTGTTTGATGGCATTCAGATCTGATCACTTAGACCCCCCCCCTGCAACCGAATCCCAGTACACCCGCCCGTTCCTTCTATCAGCCATATCACCCCCCTCACCCTATATGAGGAACTGTAACCTTATTTTGTGCAACATTGCCTGTGAATTGCTTTAGCCTGCTTTCTTCTGTGGCCGCACCACAATGCATCATTCTTTGTTTACTACCCTGGGCAAGACACCTTTGTGCCCGGACTCGCTTGCCATGACTTTTGCCCAACCCCCACATGCGCTTCATTATGCTAGCTATCTCTGTTTCTCTGCGGGCCATGAGTCCAAGCGGGAAGCGTCATTGAATTATGCCACTTGTCTGCGATCCTGCCACCCTCACTTCACTCAGACATCTCCCTGCTTTCAGAGGCCCTCCCTGAACCCACAAGCGGCCCATCCAACTACCTAGGTTTCATAATGTCTACTGGCTCTGCCTTAGAGTGCATGCCAATACTGTGGCGGCTAGCCAGACGAACTGACACAGAGAACGCTCCCCTGTCCAACAGGGAATCAGGGCACCCTGCTTCTCACAATAAGTGTAGCAACTCCTGCACTCTGTCTTCTGCCAAGAAGTCTGAAGAGGTCATGTGACAGACTGTAGTCAAAAAAGTCTAATAATAATCAACAGTAAATAACACTAAGTTCAGATGTCAATCAATAAATCTTAAAAATAGAAATGTGGATTGCATTTTCTCACACGGGAAGGGAAAACACTGGGTGAAGGGAGAGCAAGGGTCTGCCCTGCATTTCAAAAGGTAACTCTTTCATTCGTAAGGAATCACTGGTCAAAGGAGGCCTGAGCACATCTGTCGAAGACTATAGGACTGATAAGGGAATCACAACGAGTGGGACCAACGTCACGGGTAATCTTTTAAACCACATATCACTGATGAAAACATCAAGGTGGCCTGTGTTAGGAGTTCCCAAATTTGAAGACTGTTCTTTAGTGATAGATGACTTCCAGTGTCATAAGATGTGGCCATTTCCAAATAGGCCACCCGTTACACGAACATGCAAAGCAGAGAGACAAAATCTAACAGTTTATATGGAAAATGTTTAAATAGGAGGCTTGAGACGAAGACTTGGTCAAATGAAGCTGATCATCAGCATGTAAGAACTCAAGAGGTCAGCTTGCTGTAACCAGGATTGTGACCCAGAGGGTCGTCCAATCTCCCATGCTTGCTGAGGAAACATCACCCAAGAGGATCAAGAATTCTCACCTAGTGCACAACCTTCTACCTAACCCAAGACCAGTGAACTCTGTGAGGTTCAGGACAGAGCTAGGCAGTAGCAAGATCTAGAAGTCATGGTGCAATAATCTGAGAGGCAGAATGAAAGATTAGGGTGCATCCGGACCACTGCACCAATCGGACTACCTGTCTGCATGCGAGACATGACCCCTGAATTAGAAAAGGGGGGACTGAAACTTTAGGGCCATCGCGTTTTAACAATACATCAGAGACTATAGGGCTGCCATAAATGTGAGAGACAACCACTGCACAAGAGTGAGCAACAGGAACTTAGGGACGGTTGCCCTGGTTCAACGATGTTGAAATAATAATAGGGCTACAGCTGTGACCCCAAGCGGCTTGCCTCCTTAGGTGAGTAACACAACTTCTGTATACCAGGAAAGGCTCATGGGGATTCAAGCCGGACCACGTCTAAAATTCTCGCGGGGTAAAACGGGTCACGAACTGACAGCGATGGTCAGGGTGTGAAGAGATAGACCTCAGACTTCGACGCTGCCACCTATAGCTGTCATGACCGAAAGGAAAGAGGACTAAGAACAAAACCGCAAGGAAAAGACAGGGACATGTTTAAAGCAAGATAAACACGGATCACATGTACTTCGATTGCAACCAGTCTCTACCAACAACACAAGATCCCGAAATTAGATCACGTGGTGAACTTACGGTTCTACTCTACAGATGCAGCATGACTCAGATATATATGAGCAACAGCCAGAGCAAAGCAGCCTTCTCTCTAAAATAAAGGATATGACATTTTCAACCTTTGCTACTAGAGAGCTCCGTCATCTTATACCAGAATATTCAGGCCCCCACCTCTGCCCGTGATTAATACACGTAGCAGCAGGTCCTGAGGAAGGTGGCATCTGAAGAAAACTAAGCCACCGAAACGTGCGTCGACCTACTTGTATGAAACACCCCAACGTTTAACATACTTTAGAGGATCTAGCGGCTTGCCTCTGTTCGGACGAGCATTGCACCCGCTGTTCCTTATTCTTGGGGCATAGTATGAAAGTTGTTGTATGAAAGTGATATGTATGGAGTTATTTTAGAGGCGTGATTGGTGTGGGGTTATCCTTTTGTATTATCTTTGAAATTTATAATTCTTCTCTGATTCACTATTTTTCAAATAAGAAATAACCATCCATGTATAGTTTGTTCATTCACTAATAAGAAATGAATTTTATTGTATGAGAAAAATCATGTAAAGAAGAAATCAACAAAGAAGAAAAAAATAACTAAAAATGAATTATAAAATGAATACAACATAAATAAAAAAGTTTAAAAAAATGTATATACAGTTGTGATATTTATCTCCATGTATACCTACCTACACTAAGTAAAGCAATTTAGGTCTAGAGGGATACTGTTTGACATAGTTGTGTTCTTTTGTTCCCCTTGTTCCCTGACCTCAAATTAATGTATTAAGGGGTTACCTTATTTCGTATGATTCAAGGGCCATCGCCATTGGTACACTGCTGCTGGAGAAGACCGGTTTGTCACCCTAGGCAGTGATGTGACCAGAATTGGGACGTCGTCTTGAGTGTGTGAAAGACACCTCAGATTTGCAAGAGGAGATCTTGAACACCAGCGTGGGTCGAGACTCACACAATAAGTGCATCTGCTCAATCAACTTTGTAAACACTGACGCACTCAAAATCTTTGTCAGAAACCAAAGGAACTTACTGTCAACTCTGAAGAGCAGCGTGAAGATCCAAGTCCAGAGATGGTTGCAAATAGGCGGGTATTCTTTTCCAGCACCAGCCGCTGTAGATTTGTAAGCCAGACTACCAAATGTTTCTGAGCCTGCTGCTAGGTCTCCTGTGGTGCGGGCAAGATAAAACTTTGTGGTGCACAGCCCATGGGTGGCAGCTACTTTAACTTTAGCACTGCCGGCACTAGGACACATTGTCCTTATCCAGGAAACTGTGGGACTTTAAAGCATCATCCTTTTTTGGATACCCAAGTTCTCAGATTTCGTCATTTTCCACAAAATTCTACAAGACTACAAAAAAATGCATTAGAGATACAGACATAGTAAATACATCATCATCAACATCATTACCCATTCAGGCCATGATTTATCCACCACCCGCTCCACATCTTATAATTTCGGTGGCAAAACAGGGCCTCGTAGATCGGCTTCTCATCGCTGGCACACCAGTCCACCCCCCCCCACCCTACCCCTCGAATGAGGCATGGTTCCAGCGACTTCCAGTTACGGGCGACATCTTGTTTGCCCAACAATGTGGCCATGCCGATAAAGGTTCTCTCCAGTCTCAGTCAACCAACTTACTCCAAAAGGCACAACAGGGCTGTCCTCGAAGGATTGTGTGATGGAAGTTCACAATGACATACAAAAACCAGGAGGCACATCTTCTTAAATAAAGCTACCCGCCCCATAGCGCTTAAAGGCAGGAGGCTCCATTTCTACAGGTCCCTAGTCAAGGTTTTAGTAAAGGGGCTGAAAATTAAGAGTCCAGGCCAGGGCTGGGAGGTGTAGAATATACAGACATCAAACTATTTGAAGGAGTAAGCATATCGGGATCGCAGGGCACCAAGAATGTCCTCCTGTGTCTTCAACTGGTACCAACAGTGACTTGTTCATGTTTATCTGCAGACAAGAGGCTTCACCATATAGGTGGAGGTGTCTGGGGCCAAAAGACTGCATGTAAACCAGAAGTAATAGGATGTTATCCACATACAGAGCTGTGCGCTCTTCAGGATCCTCCTCTTAAAGCCATCCAGAATTTGGGAGTCGCATCTGATAAGACGTGCCAAGAGTTCAATTACTAAGCCAAGAAATGGAGACAGAGGACAGCCCTGGTTGGAGCCTCTGACTACTGGGAAGGGCGGGTATAGGACTCAGTTTACCTGGACTTGGATGCAGGGGCATTGTATGGCAGGCTGATGAGCCCAAAGAAGTAAGTTAAAAAAACTGCATGCTTCAGCACAGCTTCCAAGAAGGTCCACAAAACAGTGTCAAAGGTCGTTTCAAATTCAATTTGGTAGGGGGAGCTGCTCAAACGGCACGCCTGGGGCAGGGTGAGTTGTACCCTTCGTATGCAACAGCGGGTGCTCCTGCCAGGCATGAACCAACATTTGGTCTGGGTAGACTAGGTAACTCAGTGTCTGACAATGTAGTCACTAGGACATTCGAAAAAATGTGATGTCTGCGTTTTTGAGAGAGATTGGCATATACGAGGAGCAATGTTCTGCGGCCTGGTTGGCCTTAGAAATCACCACAATAATGGCAGTGCCAGGTCTGGGGGTGAATGACCAATGCTCTGCCCCCTCAGTTTAGAGGGCCTGTAGGTGAGGGAGCGAACGGGTCGGGTAACTTTTAAGGAATTCCACGCTGAACTAGTCTGTGCCAGGGGTCTTTCCCAAATTGAGATCTGAAATTGCCATGTTTATCTCCTAAGTTGTGATCGTTTGGTCAAGTTTTTTGGCTAGAAAAGGCAGGGAATCGAGTGCATGGGAAATCTTCTTTAGCAGTGGGAATGCAGACTCCTGTGGGGGTACAGGGGTTGCACCATAGAAGTCTTTTTTACGCTGCAATGACATGAGCAACCTCGGGCATACTTTCATGAAGGGTTCCATGAAAATTGCGAATGGCCGGTACAGTTCTAGTCGAGGCAGCATAAGCTGCCAGCCAAAATAAGAGTTTGCTAGATTTGTATCTATGCTCGTAGACCAGCTGGGCCAACCCTCTCCCACACTCCCTTTAGGAAGATCTGTTTCAGGGTGGGCAGTCCAGATCCTCTATCTAGAGTGGTGGACTTGCAGCTGTCGCTCAATGTCGCCGAGGTGCAGCCACAGGTCCACCACTCCAAGGAGAGGATATGGGTTCCTAAATCCATTACCTGTACTAGTGTCTTCTTTCCCCCTACATATCCCTTGGTCAGACCCCCTCAGGGTGGGTTTACTGGACGCCCATAGGGGTTCCAGCAGAGGGCACAATATTACAGCTGAGCTTAAAGAAGATCTTTAGTGCTCTAGAAAGTCAATACAGTCTTGGTCTACTAGATGCCAGGCGTTGATGCGCTACATAGGTCATAAGGTGCACAAAAGGGTTTCCATTTTAAAGAGGAGGGGTGTGTGTTCTGAGATGCCTCAGGTCAGGATCTTTTTGCATTGTAATACTAGGGAGGTCACTAGCTGGGAGCCAAATCAGACGGATTAAATCAATCATGATTTGTAGAACACAGATGCTTCACCACGGAGGGTCTCAAGGTCTTTGATCCAGTTTATGCGCTGCTGACACGCAAGTGTACAGCCCTTGTGAGGGGTTACATAATCTCCAAGTATCGCATAGGCCAATTGAGTTGGCCTACAATGTAAGTTGTGATGAGCGCGCAATTCGGCCTGGGCGAAGGGCCTCGAAAATATCAAGACTGGGGTCTGGGACGGCATTAAAAATAACCCACACCCCCAATCAGATAGCCCAGGGGGTTGGGAGGCACCACAAGGTCCTGGAGAGCCTGTATTGTCCAGTGCAACCTCTGTTGGAGAACATAGGCCGATATGAAGTGCTGGTGTCTAGTCTCTAGAGGGCCCTCCATCCCTATGTACCTCCCCTGCGGGTCAATGTATGATAAGGACACCGCCACTAGGAAGGACATATGCAGCAGGATCACGACCCCTCGTGAACCTCTTAAGAAGCCAGCATAAAAAACTCAGTCATAGCCAAACATGATGCGAAGGGACAGTGGGAACCTAAAAGATGCGTTTCTTAAAGCAGGACCACATCGTTGCTAAACCGCTTTATATAGCAAAGTACTGCCGATCTCTTATAAACTGAGGACATGGTTTACATTCCAGGAAATTACCTTAGCCATTTGGGGGCTGTACTGGAAAGTGGTGAACTGGCCCCTCTCCTCATGAGAGGCCTCCTGGTCCAAAGGGGGATAGACTTAGTGGAGCCGTAGAGCATTTTGTATGCGAGTGCCCGCAGTGGACGAAATTTGTTGTAAATGCCTGCAAAAGAAAGCCAGAATAAAAGGAAAACAGAACAATAACCCATCCCACCCAACAGCCCCACCTCCAACACATACTTACAACTATAAAGTATCTGTCGCCCAACATTTCAACATAAACTAGTAGGGTGGGTCAGGATCCATTGGAGGCTCCCTGTTGCTCAATTGAAGGAACACACTGGCCGACAACAATTTCTAATTCATACAATAAAACAAAAGAACACAGGAAAACACTCTCTCCACCCCACATCCAAAACATTTTTACGCAATATAGCAATAGAGTAGTTCACAGCGTCTGCAGCAATGGTTGGCTATCCATGACCGGTTTATTCTGCACCTCTCCACCTGCCAGGGTTCAATTGAGTGGCTCATGATCGCCATCTTAGTCTGAAAGAGAGTGGGAGTCCCTGAGAGCGACGCCTTTGGGTCCAGAGCTACTGGTGGACTCCCAGCATGAGAGAGGTTCAATAACCATAGTCACCTGTGCTGGTTTGGTCTATCTCTCCTTGAGTGGGTTCTCTTTCCCCAGGGGGTACCTGAGAGAACTCACGGGGGACCCAGCTGTCCTAGAGTTTGCTGCCTCCCCAACTCTGGTGGGCCAGAGTACCCATTGCTCCATCGCCCACTTCCATGCTTGTTGGTGAATTTCAAAGAAATAGGTGGACGGGTTGAAAATAACTTTCAGATGGACCGAGAATAGGAGCATATATCGGATCTGAAGGGCCACGAGTTTATGTTTAACGACCTAAAAAAAGCATCTGCGTTGCTGGGCTGCCCAGGTGTAGTCTGGGAAGACCATGAGCTTGGTGGTGAAGCGCAGATATTGGTGATTTGAGCCTCCTGGAAGATGACATACCGACAGTGGTGGTTGAAGATGTGGCACATCATGGGATGAGAAAACCCTTGGGGGAAGACACTTAGCCATGACCGGCTGCGCCCTCTCCTCCACGAAACAAAGAGACAGCTTATCCAATGGGACACAAGAATTGAACCATTGCTCCAGAAAGCAGTCTGTCACTGAGGTCTCAACTACTTCTGGGAACCCAACGAGCCACAGGCTCTTTCTCAGGCATTGGTTTTCAGCACCCTCTGCTCGTTCTTCCAGTATATCCATTGTGGAGAGTAACTTGGAGGCCTGGAGTTTAAGGATCGTCACTTCATCTTCAACCGTTGAGACCTCGGCTTCAGCCTCAGTCAACCAGTCTGCTATTTTGTGCGTATATTGGCACAGGAGGGTGACATCCACCTAGACCTCATTCACTTTTGTCTCCACTGCTACCCGGCGCCTTGAATTGCTTTGAGAATGATGGGCATGTCTGTTTATTGTTATTGATGGGGAGGTGCTCTGCGGTCCACCGGGTATCTACAGTAGGTTCAATGTACTGGTCCATTTGTCTTTGGGCCAGCTTCGGCTGTGGGAGCTAGTCACGCCCCTCTCCAACAGCATAGCCATATTCACCTTGGGAGGGTATAGGCACACCCCAACCGGCCCGCTTGACTCGAGCAGCCTGAAAAGGCATCCAAGAGGTGGACCACAGAGAGTCAATGCTGCTATGCAAGGCTCTGAGTAGGTACAGAGCAGGATTCAGGCTTCTGCAGTTCCCTACACTTATCCAGGTGCCACAGACCAATTGAGGGGACAGTCTACGACCTCTTAATCAATCAAGGATTTATAAAGCAAGGCATCTCACCTGTGAGGGTCTCAAGGCACTGGAGTTGCTGAACTGCTTTGTGGTGCTCTTTTTATTTTAACAGCCAGGACTTGAGCCATTTTCTGAATTGCCGGAACGGCCAGAAGGTGCAGGGGAAGGTCATTCCAAGCTTTGGCCACCAGGTGTGAGGAGCATCCTCGACTATTAACCACGGGGTATCAGAGGGCTTGTCTGCGAGAAAGAGGGAAGCTGATCGCAGGTGTCTGGTCTGTTAGTGGAAGGTTATGCTTTTTTTTTATGTATACTGGTCCTTCGTTGTGCAGGACTTTGTACGAGTAGATCAGCATCTAGAACCGGAATCTCTTCCGAAACAAGAGCCAGTGTAGTTTCTTGATGTTGAGTGTAATGCTGGTCTGTCTGCGAGATGAGGAAGAGCCTTGCCGCTGAGTTTTGTATTGTCTATAGTCTCTTCAGAAGATGTGCGGTGACTCATTTTTAGAATGTGTTCCCGACTGCTGGTGACAAGGGCCTGCATGACGGTCCTTCTGGTGTTTAATGGGAGCCAACTGAAGACCTTGCCAAGCTGGGTAGGGTGTGGAAGCAGGTGGATGAGACTGCGTTTACCTGTTTCTTCATAGATGGTTTGCTGTTCAAGATGACGCAGAGGTTGCAGGCATGGTCTGGTGGGGCGGAGCATGGGCCAAGTTAAGCACGCCACCATGCATTGTTTCATGGTGAGGTGTTGTCCACAAAGATGAAGACTTCAGTCTTATGCGTGCTGAGCTTGGGAGAGCTGCCATTAATCCAATCAGCGGCGTTTCTCATACATCTGTGGAAGTTGTCTCTGTGGGGGGGAGGGGTCTTCGGACAGTGTGAAGATGATCTGCGTGTCAATGGCATAGGAGATGATGTGGAGTCTGGGCGATCTGACTGTGTTGGCCGGGGGGGCGGGGAGTGTCATTTGCATGTTGAAGAGAGTGGGGCTGATGAACGATCCAAGTGGGATGCTGTATATCTTCTCCGGCTCAGAGGTGACTGGTGCAAGAAGGATTCTCTGAGTAATTCTGTGAGAGGTGATTCATTTAAGAGCGTCTCACTGGATTCTGATGTGGTGAAGGCTGTTGATCAAGATGTGATGGGTGACTGAGTTGAAGACAGCTGATACGCCCAAGAGAATGAGGGCCCCGATGTCGTTGGTGGCTTCAATGAGGGCTGTCTCTGCTGTGTTTGATTCGGCATCCAGATTCAGAGGAGTCCAGGAGACTGTTGAGTTCTAGGTGTTTGGCGAGTAGCTGGTTGAAGGTCTTTGAGATCCTTTGCTGGAAACAGGTGCAGGGAGATGGGCCGGTAGACCTTCAGTTCTGCTGGATCAACAGATGGTTTATTCTGGAGGGGCTGCACTTAGCGTGTCTCGTCTTCAGGGAAGAATGCTGAGGTAACGAAGGTGTTCAGGACTTTCTTGAGCTTGTCGCCAATAGTCTTGCTCCTGCGGGTGAAGGCGGGGGGGGGTGACAGTGGTCTGTGGGTAAACCTTTTTACACAGAGTTCATAAGGGAGATTGTGGCTTGAATTGTGAAGGTCACAATTTGTGAGCAGGTGTTGGGGGTTTCTGTTTGTGGGTGTGAGCAGGCTGATTATGTCGGTAGCTGGGGGTTAGGCTTTTGAAGTTTTCGTTGTTGACTGATCTGGTCATGGAAGTAGTTAGTCAGGGTGTCACATTTCTATGGAGGGGGTGGTGTTGTTCTTGGTAGCTGGGGAGTTAGAGAACTCATTCATGATGCCAAAGAGCTCCTTGCTTCGTTTTGTACTGGCCTCTATGTGGTCAGCTAGAGCGTTCTTTTTTTCTATCAGAAGGGGGTGGTGCTGGTTTAGAGCTGTCTTGAAGGTGGTGCAATTCCCCATCTCTTTGCTGATGCGCCACTTCTTTCTACTTGCCAACAGTTGCATGTGGTGGATTTCAGCTCAGCGGTTAACCAGCTAGCTCTTCTGACAAGTTATCTGGATCTGGCTTGCTTGGCAGTGGTAATTATGTCGACGGATTCTATGAAGCACTGGGAGAAGTTTTTCACAGCTTATTGTGGGAGGTGAGAGTTGAGAGTATTGTTCCACTGTTCTGCTATATTTTTCCAGTTTCTGTGCATGGAGTTGGGGAGCATGGTGCCAGTGTTGGTAAGTCTTGAGATGGTGAAGTGGATGCTGTAGTGGTTGGCCCAGGTGAGATGTGAGATGTGGTTGAACTTGACCAGGTCTCTGGACGTGAAAATGGGGTCAGGCGTGTGTCCGGCTATGTGGGTAGTGTGAGAAGTTGGCCTGGTATATGCTGTCCACTAGTTCTAGTGGGCACCTTGCACCAGTCCAAACAACCCTTATTGATGATAGGTTAAAGACAACCTTTATTGAAAGCTATCCTAGTGGTAGCTATGGTGAGCAGCCTTCAAGCTAAGTTTTGAAGGAATGTAAAGCAGCTTGTTTTACCAGTCGATAATCTCTTAAATAACCAAATGAAAGGAGATCTACACCAGGTGTGTGATATATATATATATATATATATTTTATCTACTGGTGGTCGCCAGTAGATAGTTATAGTTAGGACCGTGTTTCCATAGGAAATCCGCAACATTCTATTTGGAATAACTTTGGCGCCGGTTGACGAATCTTCGCGAAATTGTCAAAATGGGTGGGGCGCTCCGCTCTGCTCGTACCCTAAAAGTCTCGGGGGGATTCGTCAAGCGGGGGCCGAGAAAAAAGGGGGGTCCCAAAACGCGTTTTCCCCATGCATTTTTCCATAGGGACCTTTAGTCCAAGGTACAGCCCGAACGGCTGAACAGAATTATTTGAAATTTGGCAAAGAGAAAGTCCTCAGGTCAGGGATGTGCCTTTTGAATATCTGGAGTCAATCTGTTCAGTAGTTCCTGAGAAAATTGCAGTTAAAAGTACATACATATCTATAGCCTCGCACCGTACGCGTACCGTACGCACACCGTACGCGCACGCTGCCGTGCGCGAGCGTAATTCTGATTATTGGTTACATGACAGTAAACATTCCAGTCGGTCGAAATCAGGAAGTGTAGGCCGCCATTTTGTGTGTCTTGCACTGAAAAACAAAGGTGAAGAACGTGAAAAGGGGGCAAGGTAGAGAGTTGCAGACCCCCTAGCCTTTGTCAGGGGGTCCAAGAAGGACCCAGAAGTGTGAAAAATATATTTTTTTTTAAATTGCGGCGTGCGCGTACTGTGCGTGTACGGTGGTAAAAAAAATAAATGAAAAAAATAGAATTAAAAATCAAAATTAAATGTTTAGATGTTAGGTGGCTCTAAAAAGAGCCGTTTTGTTTATGAAGTGTTTTTTGGTACCTACAAGTAAGTACCGATGCAGAGTCTAAAGTTCAAGAGGAAGACTCTGTTCCCTTCATCATTGAAATGTACACCGTCTCCTCTATAAATGTCTTGCATGTTGTAACGCAAGTTGTTGTGGTATATAGAACCCATACCATAGTCTCTGAGGAAAGTAGAAACAGACTTATTGACGTGCTTTCTTGCTTTGTCAATCTGCTGACAAAATTGGTTGGACCAGTTCCACTTTTGCCTTTGGCATATATTAGAATATACAAAGGCAGTTTGTGGAAAAAGTGACATCAATTGCACAAAGGTGTCCTTAACAAGCATTTCCAGACCTACCCCAGTTAAAGTGCCTAGGTCATTTCCACCACAGTGCACAATAATAAGGTTAGGCTGTGGGAGATGTAGAAAGGTTTTCACCAAAGGCATTAATTGGTGCCACTTTAACCCTCTCTGACCAATCCATTTAATGTCTACATTTGGCAAAGCAAGGTCTTTCACAATACCTCTTTTTTCTGCAAACTTTTCACTCCAGAAGACATAGCTATGACCTACAATCCACACTGTGAACATCTTTCAAGGAGATCTGGATGCACTCAGGTGGTGTCTTTCAGTAGAATGGCAATATGAAAAGAAAGATAGTTGTAAAATGGAGGCTAACATACTTTTTTTTTTTTTTTTAAAGAACTGATTGGCTGATTCAAACCATTTTACAGTTAAAACTAGGCTGTATGTTTAGATTTTTACAAGCATGTTTTTTATTGGTTCAGAAAAATGTGTACCCACAGAACATTACTTTGGATTTGCTGTTAGGTTTGAAAAGTCAAGCACTCTTGCTCTTTGGATTAGAAACATTGTGTGCTGAACTTCTGACCTCTCACACCAGTGTTCCATGACCTGTTGCTATGGTAGCAGGCAGAAGTCATGTTGGGGGAAAGGATCATTTGGAAAGGGTTGAAATTTCCAACCAATAGAAATGTGTGTTTCCATTTGAAAAAAAATGTGGGAAGCACTGTGATTTGGAGTTAACATGTATATGTGTGGAAAAAGAGAGTGAACCATTGCCATTAACTGGTTCTGGTGAGAGGAGAGAGGTGTACAGCTCAGAGATTGTTGCTCTGATAATCTGCTGTTTGAGTGCCACATTTCTTTCTCAACTAACTACTTTTAAAGGTGAGTTATGAATTTGAGAGGGGATGTACGTGGTGTATTTTGATATAAATAATAGAAATGTGATTCTTCTTTTAAAGTTGTGTTTCACATTTTGGGCCTCATGTAGGTAGCCAAATACCGGTCGGTAACGGCCGAAATTCGGTAAAATCCCAGTTACCGACCGGTATTTAGTCAAGTGAGATGTAGGAGGCCAAAAACCTAAAATCGGTAAATATGAAGCGGTAAATACCGATTCATGTTTACCGAGTTCTAAAATACCGATTCATATTTACCGAATACATGTTTACCGATTCGGTAAATATGAAGTGGTAAATATGAAGTGGTAAAACGGAAAAAGAGATGTAGGTAAAGTCGGTATTTTAGAAATCGATGAAATTCGGTAAATAAGAGTCGGTAATTAACACAGATTGAAAGCAGGTGGTAATCATAAACAGTGCATAAAAGAAATCCCAAAATGCATCAGCGTGGACAACATGGCCGCTCTGTATGTCATTGCAAGGCGACTACGTCTACAGGCAGCAGGACTGAGGTTTTGGAGAAGGGAGGAACGAATTTACAGACAGCGCATCACACTTTTCCAACTGACTGAGGATGAGATACATGAAAGGTACAGGCTACACCCCCAAACCATCATGGACCTAATAAGGGACCTGCACCCACTCCTGGAGCAGCCAACACCAAGGGCGCATGCCATACCACCACATGTGCAGGTACTCTGCAGCCTACATCTCCTCGCATCTGGCAGTTACCAGGTGGTGATAGCTGCGGTGGGCGGTGTATCCCAGAGTTGCCTGTCCCGTTTCTTCAGGAAGTTCCTGGATGCCATGATGCAGAGAATGCACCACTACATCAGCTTCCCAAATACACAGGCTGACCTGCAGAAAACTAAAACTGACTTTTATCGCATGGCACAGTTCCCCCATGTAATTGGCTGTATTGATGGCACACACATCCCAATCTGCCCACCAGCTGCCACTGAGCACATCTACAGAAACAGAAAGTCCACCCACTCCATCAATGTGCAGGTCATCTGCGATGCAGGGAACATCATCACTGACATTTGTGCCAAGTTTCCTGGAAGCACCCACGACTCATACATCTTCCAGAACAGTGGGATCTACACACGACTGCTTGCCGGAGAATTTGGAGAGGGATACCTGCTAGGTAAGTAACAGTGACGCACCATGAAACTAGCAAATGTAAGTGTATTGAGGCATGTGACTGATGGTTCCCTTTCACTCACCCAGGCGACAGTGCATATGCCGTGCGCCCATTCATCCTCACTCCCTACCTACACCCATCAACCCAGAGTGAGAGACGATACAACGTGGCACACAAATCAACTCGCAACGTGGTGGAGCGCACGTTTGGACTACTGAAAAGCAGGTTCCGCTGCCTCCACAAGAGCGGAGGCGCACGCCAGTACACACCCATCATCTGTTGCAAGATCATCGCCACTTGTGCAATGCTGCACAACCTTGCCACAAAGAGAGGTACAGCGGTGGAACTCACAGATTTCGAGGACAATGAGGATGATTCAGGACAGCCAGAGCCCAACGCAGATGGAGTGCCAACAGCAACAGATGGGAGAGTGAGACGGGCAGAGATCACATGCAACTATTTCTGAGTAAGTAAGGGGACACAGGCAGGTGTTGGTTGTCATGTAGTAGTTTAATTATGCGCCACTACGCCACGAAACCAAGATAATGCAAATCAGGTAACATTGCCAATTCACAAGTGTGAAGACCAGGGTTAAGTCACCCAATAGTCTATTGCTACGCGGTGCAGCATCAAAGTTTGCGGCCACGCGCTACATTGTGAGATGGCACGGATTCAGCCTCCTCACTGGTGCCAGCCCCATGCCGCCTGCTGCTCCTGCGTGTTTCTGGGACGGGGGGTGTGATGCTGCTCCTGCTGCTGGTGTCAATGCTTTCAGCAGCATCCCCTGCACCACTTGTGGCAGCCTGACTGGTCAAGAGGACCTCCAGGGCACTGGTGACCTGCACCATCCCCCTAGTGACATCGCTGCTGCAGTGGGTCAGGCCCTCCTGCATGTTCACAGAGCGCCGGCAGAGCAGTGATGTTGCATTCGCAATGCGGTTGAGTGCCCTGGTGTGCCTGTCTCCCCTCTGCCATTCCCGGCGCCTTGCAGCTCTCTCTGCGTCCAACTTGCTGCACAACAGCTGCATGGACTGTGAGACGTCCCGCAGGCCCACTGCCATGTCAGAAATCCCCGCCGCCATAGCGCCAATGTTCCTGTCCATGTGTCTGAATGTTGTTCTGAGTCCCCGCACATGCCGCTGTACTGAAATTACTGCCTTCGTTTGCAGGCGCTGTTGTTTTAACATGCCGGCCTCAAGGCCCCCAAAGACCCCATGGCCGAGATGGATTGGTGGTGGAGTTGTCTCACGCGACCTGCGGCGCTGTCCTGCACCCGTGTCGGCTCCCTGTGAGGTGGAGGGACCAGTGGTATGTCTCCCATCCTGGGGCATAGGATTTGGCTCCGGGCCCCTGCTGTCATCGGAAGATGTGTGCAACACGCGCAGCCTGGCAGCAGCACGCCTCCTCGACCTCACTATTGTGGATGGTGATGTGGCCGGTGACTCCAGCAGGAGTGGTGATGCTGGCTCAGGTACTGGGGATGCAGGCTCAGGTAGTGGGGATGCTGGCTCATGTACTGGGGATGGTGGCAGTGGCAACGCTCTCTGGCCAGAACTTGTGCTGGCCGTAGCTGAACTGGATTGACGGTGTGCCCCCTCTCCTGTGCCATCTGGAGTCCTGCGCGATGTTACGTCTGTGGACAGAAATGCAACATCAGCTCAGTGTATCTGAAGGCATGCATTGCAAGCATGACAATAAATTGTTCTAAGACTCTCACATTGTCCTCTGTGTGCTTTAGGCTAATGTCTGTACCATGCATCATTGTTCTGTGCTATTCTGTTCATGGTGGGGGATCCCTGACTACATCTCCCATAATGCATTGCCTGTCTGCAGTAACACATGGACTGGAGTGGGATACTCATTTCACATTGGGGGATGTGGGATAGGGGTAGGGGGGGCTACATTGCTGTGCATTCCTCTTACCTTGTTGGGTGGCGGCTCTGGCAGAGCTGTCGGCATCCCCAAGGCCCACGACACTCTCAGGCTCGATTGTCGACTGCACCAGCTCCTCCAGTTCAGTGAGGGCAGGTGCCCTGTTAGTTCCACCTCCTGTCCGGCTGGCCTCCTTCTGGATGTCCCCCATCTTCCTCTTAGTCACGATGCGCAGGTCGTACCATCGTTTTTTTAGAACGTCTATGTCCCTGTGGGTCACTCCCACGGCATTTACCTGCGCCTGGATTGCCAGCCAAATGGTGCGCTTCTCACACTCTGCCACTTGCAGGGATTGCCTCCCAAATAGCTTCTGGTGCTGCCTCACCACCTCCTCCACTAGCACCTGGAGTTCCTTGGGGCTAAATTTCACCTTGCGCCTCCTTTCCCCTCCTGTCCTCTGGCTGGACATGGTGTAGTTTGGTCTCAAGATTCAGCCACTGGCTCCCTGCCTCTCCTCTGCACTTCAAGCCTCTCCTGAGTCAGTTGATTGTGTGCACCTGCCTGGGTGTGGCCACTTCCTACTTGGGTGGGGTTTGGTTGCACAGGATTGGCTGTTTCAAACAGTCATGTGATTTTTTTTTCCGATTCGGTACTTTCCGATTCGGTAAATACCACCTCGGAATATACCGATTCGGTAAATACCACCGCGGTATTTACCGATTCGGTAATTACCGAATCGGAAAATACCGAATGTTACCGAATCGGTAAATTTTACCGACTTGTTACCTACATATAACTTACCGATTCTTAAATACCGATTCGGTACTGTTCGGTATTTAAGAATCGGTAAATATTTTTTACCTACATGAGGCCCTTTGTGTTTTGGGAGATATTTAACTGTCTTGAACTTGTAAGATATTATGGAGTATGTCTTCACCATAAGTTAAGGTGTACTGGTATCACCCAGGAATACTGTTTTCTGCCTAGAATCACTCCATGAGTCTGTGTGCACAAAGGAATTGTTGTCAGAGATTTAATTTGTGTTGGTCTGGTTCTGTAAGAATGGTATTCGTAGGAAAGGGGCAGCTTGTTTTTTAGAACTGTGATGGTTTGCATTCAGCATAAAACAGTATCTCACAAATGGGAGGCAAATGCTAACACATTTGAAATTGATATGGTAGATTTTACTTTTAATCATGCAATGGGTAAGGTTGTTCCTACATGTACAAAACTCCAATTAACCCTTACCACACATGTATTTTTATATACATCACTCCAATGTTTATGCTGTTGTGGAAGCGTACATGCCCATGTCTATTGTAACTGAAAATACACAGTCTGCAGAAGCAGACTCTTAGCACACACCCAGCTGCTTATCCTGTACTATCATGCTTAGTATTCACAACGGTGTGGTGTTTCAGATAGCAATGAGTAACGCTAATACATTGAACATCACCAAGGCTCATTTCCTTTGCTGGAGTGTAGTCAGTCACCCAGGTTACACATGTTAATGGTCTCAAAAAGCTGTTTGGGCATGTGCTCTTTTCTTTCTGCTTTTGAAAACTATAATGAAAATGTGTCAGACTGTTAGAGTAATTATCACTTGCTCTACCACAGTAGTAAGTGTGCTTTCAAATTACAAATCAAATTTCGTTTTCTGCCTAGAATCACACCATGAGTCTGTGCGCACACAGGAATTGTTGTCAGAGATTTAATTCGTGTTACTCTGGTTCTTTTAGAATTGCATTCGTAGGAAAGGGGAAGCTTGTTTTCATGAACTGTGTTGGTTAGCATTCAGCCCAAATTAATATGTCACAAATGAGAGGGCAATGCGAACACATTTGAAATCAACATGGTAGATTTTCCTTCCACTCGTGCAATGGGTCATGTAGTTTCTACATGTTTAAAACTCCTATTAACCCTTACCACACATGTAGTGTTACATACATGTCACCAGTGTTTATGCTTTTGTGCAAGCGTCGATGCAGAACTCTCTTGCACCTGACAGTAGACAGTCTCCAGAAGCACACTCTTAGCAGAGAGCAAGCTGTTTCTCATGTACAGTCATGCTTACTATTCAGCACTGTGTGGTGTTTCAGATAGCAGTGAGTAACGCTAATACATTTAACAACACCAAGGCTCATTTCCTTTGCTGGAGTGTAGTTCGTCATCCAGGTTACACATGTTCATGGTCTCAAAAAGCTGTTTGGATATGTGCTCTTTTCTGTTTCTGAAAACTATAATGAAAATGTGTCAGACTGTTAGAGTAATTATCACTTGCTCTACCACAGTAGTAAGTGTGCTTTCAAATTGCAAATCAAATTTCGTTTTCTGCCTAGAATCACACCATGAGTCTGTGCGCACACAGGAATTGTTGTCAGAGATTTAATTCGTGTTACTCTGGTTCTTTTAGAATTGCATTCGTAGGAAAGGGGAAGCTTTAATTCGTGTTGGTTTTATTGTGTTTTTCACTCGTAGGAAAGGGGTAGATAGTATTATAAGATTTGAAAAGCTCAAAGAAAATATAGTAATATATTTAAATTACATAAAGGTATTTTTTTTAGTTTCTTTCAGGTATTGCTGAACAACAGTGAAATAAATTAAAGATGCCTATAAAATCAAGAAAGAGAAAAGAACAGAAAAAACATTTATATTTGAAGACAACTGGAGGACCCAAATTAGTTGAAGATCCTCATGTTGGAAAAAAGAAAAAGTCTTCTGGTAAGCAGACTAAGGATTTTTTAAAAAATATCTTCAAAAAAAGAAAACATTTGAAAAATGTCCCCACTGCCAATAGTGTTTCAAGTAGAAAACAGGACAAAAGTGAGAAATTACTAAATGCTAATGTACAATCAGAAGCAATAAAGATTGACTTAAAAAGAAAAACAGCATTTAAAGACAATCGTAGAAAAATGTTTCAGAGAAGAGTGATGTTCAATTTGCTAAAGGATGTGAAAAAATATAAGAAGAAAGCGAAATTTTATAAGAGAAAGAAAGATATAGAATCAATTGTAGCTAAGGCTTTAGATTTGAAAAGAAAACTATTCATTTTAATTTTGAACAGGATCCGTACATTAGATAAAATGGTCAATGTAATGAAGTCACAAAGCAAAACGAAAAGAGTAGTGAAAAGAAAAATCTTTTATAAAGTGTTTTTAGGAGAATGGATGCATAGTTCAAGTACTGAACCATTTTTTAATGAAGAGAGTTATCTTCAAAGTAATAGTTTGCTGCATGCAGTTGACACCAGAGGTCGTGCTTATGAAGTGAAAGATGGTTGTGTAATGGAAAAGGAGAAAATGGTTCCAAGAAATGAGGAAGAAGTGATAGCTGATGAGGTTATGGGGAGACGTACTAAAGCCCCAGTGTACACTTGGAATTGTAGTAGTATTTGTACTGTACGACAAGAATCTATTGATAAATTACGTGAGTTTCTAAGAGAATATAGTAAAAAAAAGTGTTAAACAGAAGATTAAGGTGCTTCAAAGACTAGATCCATGTAGAGTGAGAGAGAATACTGGTTTGCAGGGACATTCTCTGGCTTGTCTTTCTAGGAAAGTTTGCCAAAGTGTTTTTCACCATTTTAGGATGCTGGCAGTTCATCATACTGAAATGAGAAAGTTTGTGAGAAGATTGTATTTTGCTAAAAGTCCAGCACAAAAGTTAAATGAGTTGAATAGAGCTCTGTTTCGTGGATCTGTATCAGATGTACAGAAGGTTACTGATGAAATTCAGTTTTGTTACTTTGGTCCGGAACAAGAAAGTGCAGGTAATGACACAGTTATTGAAGAAAATGTGGAAGAGAATGTAGAACCCACTGTTAGTAAAAAATTTGAAGATCAAATGAAAAAATGTACTATCATCTCTAATGAAAGACCAAATATTACTTGTATTTGTTGCCAGAGAAGCCATTACAAAATTCAAACAAGAAATGTTGATCTGTATAAAAAAAAGTGAAAATGAAGATAATTATAAGTGGAAGGATTTTGCAACATATATATATTTCTGGAAAATAGTTTTGATTTGGGTGAAGATCAGCGTATTTGTAAATACTGTTATAACAAGTTAGAAGAAAATAGAATGCCAGCCAGAGCTGTACATAATAATTTACAATTGGTTGATATTCCTGCAGAACTTTCTGATTTAAATACGTATGAGTCTATACTCATTCAATGTGTCCATCCGTTTCAGACCATAGTGCGTATGGAGCCAAAAACAGGTAAATTACCTCCTTCGGATTTACAAAGAGGTTTAAAAGGAAGAGTTGTCTATTTGCCATTGGATTTGAAAAAAAATATGGAAATAATTGATGCAGATAGATTGGAAACTGAACCATTTGTTATTCTGGTTAATGGAGTACCAACAAAGAATAAGAAAATTTGGCAGGAGCTGGTAGATGTACGAAAAGTACAAAGAGCAAATTTATATTTGAAAAGAAATAATAAAAATGGTATGAAACAATTTATATGGATGAAGATGAAGAAGTTTTACTACCAGACTCAGGAATACCAGCTGGGCAAATTGAAAAAGTGGATAAGTCAAAAGAAGAAGAAATTTATGAACATTTCAGCATACATCCTCTTCATTCAAAAGAAGTTATGGCAAACACTATTGATCTGTTTCAGATGAAAAAAGCACAAGGAACTCCCGTGAGTGTATGGGAGGAGAACTTGGAAGCTAGTTGTTTTCCCCAGCTGTTTCCTACAGGAAAAGGTGGACGATATGATGAACGTCCAGTACAGATTCCTGCTTCTGAGTATCGGACTATAAGATTATATGCAGAAGATCCAAGATTTCGTCAAAGTATTCCTTATTTGTTCCATCTTTTATTTGAAAGTGACTTATCTGCACTATCTTATGCAGTAAATCATATTTTTAAAACTGGAGTACATCTACATAATGTGTCTGCAAAGGATTTTCTGAACAAAGTGCAACAGCGAGATGATCATTTGGAATCTCAATTGATTAATCTGATGGCTTGTCAGCGTGGGACAAATGAATATTGGTACAGACACCATGGAGAATTGAAATGTATGTTACGGAATTTAGGAACTCCTACCTGGTTTCTCACCCTAAGCTGTGCTGAGTACGCTTGGGATGATCTTCTGGATTTTCTTCGAGAGGCAAATTCAAATATTGAAAACATCCAATACAAGACAGCAGGAGAATTGTGCTCATTGGATCCGGTTAATGTTTGCAGATATTTCAATCATAGATTTGAGGCTATGATGTCCTTCATCTGCAATAAAAAAAATCCACCTCTTGGAGAAGTTGTGGATTTCTTTTGGAGAAAAGAGTACCAAGCAAGAGGTGCTCCTCATATTCATATGCTGTTGTGGATCAAGGATGCCCCAAAATTTGGAACAGATTCTCATGAAGCAGTGTTATCTTTCATCGAAGAATATGCAACATGTGCTATAGCTAAAAGCACAGAAGAGAAAAACTTAAAAGAGCAGGTTTTACGTTTCCAAAGTCATCGGTGTGGAAAATACTGTCGACGAAAGTACAAGAGTAAAGAAAAATTCTACACAAAATGTCGATTTGGATTTCCACGACCTGTTCTTTCAAAAGGAAGAGTCAACAGTTTTATGTCAGCTGTGCGACATACTATTACAAGAAAATCTCCCAAAAATACGTACAACCTAAGAAGAAAAGAAAAGTCAAAATATATAAATGACTACAACCCAGTCATTTTATCCATGTGGTATGCTAACATGGATATACCGTATGTTGCTGACAATTCTATTGCTGTTGCTCGGTATGTCACATCTTACATCACTAAATCTGAGAAAACGGAATTGAAGGAAATGTGGGAAGAGTTTTCTCACGAGAAGACTGTCAGTAAGAAGCTATACAGTTTCAGTTTAAAGATGTTATCGCATCGAGAAATTGGATGCTACGAATGCTAAAATAGGTTATCATCTGCAAGTCTGTACACCAAATCCAGAAGAATAATTTGGGTAAGTTTAGGCCTTGCAGGAATGCGAAATCGGGTACTGAAATCTGTTGGAGAAATTGAATATTTGGCAGAGAACGACCCGGAAAGTACAGATATTTTGAAATCAAACATGTTGGACACATATTACCCAAAAAGAAGTCGTCATCTTGAGAACATGTGTCTCTATGAAGTGCTGCAGAACTACATTTTACACGGAAAGCCACAGAAGACATCAACAATGGAAAATATAAAGTCATTGGTGAGGAAGGATGTTTGGTGAAGCAAACAAAAGGAAGTTTGATTAATCACAGGAAGCTGAGTTGCGACACTCCTGACAAAAAGGAATTTTACTACTTAGCACTTTTACAGCTGTTTAAACCATGGCGTTCAGAGGATGAATTACTTGGAGATTTTCACAGCTATGAAGATTCCTTTAATGCATGTAAAGATACGATTGAATGCAGTACTTTCACAAATTATGTACAAATGTTAAATGAAGAAATTGAACAGGAAGCTACAATTGCAGCTGAAGTAGCTAGAGACAGTTCTCAAGACAGCCAAAGTTCTGGAACGCTCAGTCAAGATCCCCTAGGACAACCAATCGTAGAAAATGAAGCTGCAATAGCAATGACTGAAGTGGAAACAGCTACGAATCAAGCTCAGGAAGATTTAATAGACTTACCAAATTTGGAACAGCAACTGAATGAAGAACAACAAATTTATGAAGAAGTCACAAAAAAAATTGATCATGGATTACTACATGAAAAGAAAGAGTGCTCATGCACCTCATTTGAACCAATCAGGATGTATGTGAGTGGACAAGCTGGAACTGGAAAAAGGTTCTTAATTAAAGTCATCAGAAGCTACCTACAGCAAAAAACAGATTCAACTTTGTCTTGTGTTGTTACTGCTCCAACTTGGTTAGCAGCATATAACATTAAAGGAATTACCTTACATCGCTTGCTAATGTTACCAGTGGAGCATGAGAACAAAATATAATATCACAAGCTAACAGGAGAAGCATGCTTCGAAGTTTCAAGAGTGTTGAAGAAGATGCAAGTTCTCATTATTGATGAGGTAAGCATGGTATCAAACTTAATGCTTGCCTTTGTGCATTTAAGAATGCAGTAAATTCTAAAGAGAGACTATGACGTGTTATTTGGTGGAAAACAGGTTATAGTTTTTGGGGATCTTCTGCAGCTCACTCCAGTTAAAGGACAACCAGTGTTTAATACTGTGACACATGAAGACACGAAGAAGTCATTAGGAAGTATTGGTAATGCGAATATTTGGTCATTCTTTGAGTACAAAGAACTCACTACCAATATGAGGCAAGCAAATGATGAAGATTATGCAAGTATTCTGAAAGATATCAGAATTGGACTACTCACAGAAGTTGGCACAAAAGCATTACAGAGTCGGTTGCTACATATTTATTTCCAAGTGAAGAAATAGTTGCAGAGAAAATATACCAGAACATTGCAGAAAAAAATACTGTAATCTGCTTAATGCCAACACTACGTGAATGCTCGATATTCAATGAGGAACTTTTGAAATTGGAAAAGGAAGAGATTAAGAAAATGGAAGCAGTGGACAAAATTCAGCATGAAGGAATTACTATTACATTAACAGGCAAATTGAAAAATAAATTCGATTCTCTAGAGAAGAACATTTCGAAAACAGCTGGATTAGAAAAAAATCTTTATGTTTGTATGAACTGTCGAGTATTTTTAAGAAGAAATTTGGATGTAGAAAAAGGTTTAGTGAATGGAGCTATGGGTAAAGTTGTGGGTTTTGTGAAATACCAGAAAAAAGATGGGATTGAATTTTTAAAAATAAAATTTGATCAGATTGAAGAGGTTAAAGACATTAGCCGTTGTTCAGTCCGTTTTTTGCTTGTAAAAGACTTATATGTACGTAGGAAGCAGTTTCCGTTTTCTCTAGCATATGCTGTAACTATTCACAAATCTCAAAGATTAACTGTAGATAGTGCTTTTGTAAACATTGGTTCTACTGTGTTCAAAGAAGGTATGGCATATGTTGCTTTGTCACGAGTGAAAACATTATATGGTTTATTCTTGATAGACTTTGATGACTCAAAAGTTAGTGCTGATGCAAATTGTGTAAAGGAGTATAATAGATTAAGAAGAACCTATGCTCCTCATTTAGGTCAGTATCCTGTGTTTGAAAAACGTGTTGTTTCTCGGAAAAGGAGAATTGAGAATATCTGTAATGAGGATGTACAGAAGAGAAAACAAAAGGCGAGTGATGTGATTGCAAGCAAAAAGAAAAAGGACAATGTTCAAGAGGTTGTTGGTTGTCATTTTGAAAATAGCTCTGGTGTCAACTGCTACGCTAATGTAGTGCTGAATGTTGTATTTTATCTTGAAAGTTTGCAAGAGCAGATAATAGTAAATCATGAAAAAAGATTTTGTTCTCGGATGAGTTTTCTTTTTGAGAAGCTGAGTATTGATAAAACTAAAATAGAAAGTGCTTCTGATGTTAGAAAACTTTTAGATGTATGTTCAGGATGTACACAGTTTACTCAAAATGTCCAGCAAGATGCACAGGAATTCTTGATGTATATCCTTATGGTACTGGAAGAAGAAGGGGTAGAAATAGAAAATATGTTTGGTCTCTCTTATAAATGGGAACATAGTTGTGAAAACTGTTTCAACACATGCAGCTCTAATGTTGATTCAGAAAGGTTTATATATTTAACATTACCAGAGACTAAATCAGAGACTTTTAGTAAATTAGTTAAAGATGCCAATCACAACATGGAATGTTGTAAATGTAAATCAGACATGTTTTCAACGTTATTTTGAAAAAAATATGGACAGTATGTAATTTTAATGATGCAACGTTGTAGAGCTGATGGTTCAAAATTGGACACTTTAATGAAGTTTACAGGACATCAATTATCAATATCTGGAAAAACTTTTGTTGCAGTTGCAATAATTTTCCATGATGGACCTTCTATAACTTCTGGTCATTACACAGTTTATCTTAAATGTGAAAAAGGCTGGACACTGTGTAATGATTCTCAATTGATTTTCAAGCAACGTTTGCCTGCAGAATTACCAAATTCCTATTTAATTTTTCTGAAACCAAAATTTTAGATACAAATTGCAATATCTGAACAAATCATTTTTGCGATTTTATTGGATTACCATTGGATATTTCATCAAAAAAGAATTTAAAAATTACCATTTGGCCTCATGGAAAGGTAAAAATTTCTCTTGTGGATTTCTTTGACAGATATTATTTTGGTGTATGTGCTTAAGCAACAAGATTTACAGACGATATTTATTGCAAATATTTATTTTTTTTAGATGATGTTTTTATTAAATATGTTACATTTCTATAAAGGTATGTTTTACTGAGAAGAGATTCAGGGCTTTTTTTAAACAATCTTTCAGATTGTTAATTTTTTTGCCCGCTGTTAAGTGATGAATGCAATTGGTTTCACGATTTACAGTGCGCATTAGAGGCACGCGCGCACGCGCATTAGAGGCACACGCGCATTAGAGGCACGCGCGCATGCGCGTACGGCAGTTCCGCGTAAGGTGCACGCGCGCATGCGCGTAGGAAGCAAGCACAGAAGCGTCGCATACGAAGTACGGATGCGTACGTAAATCGCGTACGCATCCGTCATTTGAGATGTCATCAGTGATGTCATGAGTGATGTCACTGACCATGTCATGAGTGATGTAATATGTGACGTCATCAGCAGTGCATTGCGATGTCATTTGAGATGTCATCAGTGATGTCACTGACCATGTCATGAGTGATGTAATATGTGACGTCATCAGCAGTGCATTGCGGGCGCGCAAGTTATAGTTAGCTGAACTAACTATAACGGGGGAATTTCAATGGTTTTGTACAAGTGAAAAGTCCAGCTAACTATAATACCCCTGAAACCTATGGTTTTTTCAGTGAATTTCTGAGGTTTTTTAAATGCTAATTCCTAACTATAACGTGCCGGAAACTTATGGTTTTTTCTGTGAATTTCAAAGGTTTTTTAAATGCTAATTTCTAACTATGCCTACATAGATAGGACATGTGAAGAAAGAAGAAAAAATGCACAGAAAGATAAAAAAAGAAGTGCAGAAAGAAGCAACAGAAGTCCTCAAAGACGAAGAAAAGTGCAGAAAGAAGGATAACGTGCAGAAAGAACAAAAAGAAGTGCAGAAAGAAGCCTTGTTGCAAAATCATCCTGTACCCTCAACTTTTTCAGACGGATACTGGTGGTAACTGAGTCTGACTAACCAGTCCTAGAGCCAGTGCTATGTTAAAAGACACTTAGAATACAGTGAAAACACCTACATACACTAGGGAACATTATGCGTTGGGGTCCCACTGTGATTAGCATGACCTCCTCTGTAAGCCCCTAGTATTTAATAGGGCAGGGGGATTAAAACTACCTCTTAAAACAGGCAACAGGGCGTTTTTGCACACGTTAACTCAGGCCCCGTCCCCTCCCTTCACCACTGTGTAAACACGCCCTGTGTCCGTTTTCAGTTGGGAGATTAAGTTCATTTGAATCCTGAGGGTTCCTAGGGTCCAACTAGCCCACTAGGTACCTCCAGTAAGTGCCACAGAGCTGCGTTGCAGAGAAGTGTAAAAAGTGGCACGGCCTGGACCACCTCTCTGCAATGCAGCTCAGTGGCGCTTACTGGAAGCACTTGGTGGGCTAGTTAGCCCCCAGGGGCCCTCAGTATTGAAGGGAAATTATATCCCCAATTTAAAACATGCCATAGTGCGTGTTTGCACACGTCACCTCAGGCTCCGTCCCCTCCCTTCACCACTGTGTAAACGCGCCCTGTGGCTGTTCTAAGTTGAGAGATTAAGTCCCCTTGAATCCTAAGGGTCCCTAGGGTCAAACTAGACCACTAGGTACCTCCAGTAAGCGCCACAGAGCTGTGTTGCAGAGAGGTGTAAAAAGGGGCTTGGCCTCAGAACACCTGTCTGCAGCGCAGCTCCCTGGCGCATACTGGAGATGCCTGTTGGGCTAGTTGGCCCTCAGGGACCCTCAGTATTGAAGAGGAATTAATTCCCCAACTTACAACTCCGAAGGGGGCGCGTTTGCAGAGTGCTGCAAGGAGGGGGCGTCGCCTCCGGCACGATGCCAGTCTTTTATTTATTTTAATTTTTTAAGAAGGGGGGCTGTGTGATTACCCTTCTTATTCTAATTTATTGGCCCTGATGACCCCATCCCCCAGGGCCTGTCTCCTAATTATATTTTTTTGACCCCAATCCCCAGGGCCAGCCACTGTTTAATATTTTAAAAAAATATATATTTATAGACACACCTAGGACATGCTGGACAAACCGTACGTACCTATCACCATGACTATTTGCGTGATATTCATTAAAAGGCGACTATGCATACAATGAATCCACGTGGAATGTATTTACACCACTAGTGAAGCTGTGACATGTCTGATGCCCTACCGTGCCTAATCCCGGTAGACACCCTTGTTGTTTATTTATACAAACATGGGTAGCTATTGACGGGCACATTTAATACACATGCACACCAAGCCATTCAAAGGGGATTCGACAAAAATTCGACCAAAACTATGCAAGAAACCCCCCTCACGATTAATAAAACACACATCCACTGCCGGATGTGTAATACTTTTTATTTTACTCTCTGGAAAGGGGACGAACATCACTTGAGAGTCACAGCGCGCTCCTGGCAGAGCCCAATGCTGTGTTACACCCACCATTGCCTGCTGAGTGCCACACACCTCTGTGTTGTATTCCACTAGCTAGTGCATATGCTATGACACTCTCTAGCCCATGTGCACTGTAACACCACCCCGTGAATATGTCATGCCACACTTGTCTTCGCACGGGTTATATTGCCCCATCTAACGTGCCTTCCTCGATGCCTATGTTATAACGCACAGTGCTATGCCATACATATTACAATCTGGGATCCATATCTTTGTCACAGTGCATATGCAACGTTACACTCCCCAGCACATATTTTATATTACAACTTTAGAGACTAGTTAGGTTACACAACACTGTCCTGTGCATATTACACTCCAAGGCGCATATCGCATAGCACGCTCTAGTGCCTGTGCTATCTCGCGCTCTCCAATGAATCTGTCATTGCGCACAATGTATTGCATATTATATTTCACGCCCGGTTCATCTTATATCACACTTTTTGGTGCATAGTTTATACCATACACTATATCTAGTTTTCATTTTCAATCGTGCTCTCAGGACTATGTTCTATATAACACTGTGTTCACCTACCCTTTTCACGGGCATTACATTTTGCGATAGAGGTGGAGGGTCAGGGGGTGTTTCTGCCAAGTGAGCCCGGAGTCACAGTCACAAACGTCCTCTTCTTCCTGAATAAAAGTGAGATTATGCTGCATACTTGTTCATATTTTAAGTAGTTCGCACAGACACACGTTTTAAAAACAATAAAGTTCCTAATACCCGCCTTCTTTGAACAGTTAGCTTGCTGCCCCATCCCCCTCCTCCCTATCCTCTGTTGTGTGAATCCATGGACTAGCCTCCTCCCTCCTGCCATGCATGGTCTGATGTGCTGCCACTGCCCTCAATTTAGTATGATGTACCAGTCCACTCCTCCTGCTCTCCATTGCCCAATTCTATGTCCCATCATTGACCTCCTGCTTAAACTCTGTGCTTAGCTTGCTGCCCCTATTCTCCTTCCCCCTGCCCTCCGATGTCTTTGTGCATGCCCCTGCTCCATCCTTTTTGCCCACCATGTTCCATGGACCTGCCACTCCTATCTATGTTCTGTTGAGCTGCCACTCCCCTCCCACCTGCCTAGCATTGTCAGATGACTGTAACCTGTCCCTGCCACCTCCACCCTGCCTGTCCACATGCCATGCCCCTATCCTCTTCCTCCTGTCCACATGGTCCATTGTACTGCCACACCCTTCTACCCTCCCTGGTCTGTTGTGCTGCAACTGCTCCTCCTGCCTGCCCCGTGCGGTCTGTTGTGAGGCCTCATCCCCTGAATTTTCTTGTCTGTGCACAGGTCCTGACCCTCCCTTCTATCCTCATCGTCCTTTGTACATGCCCCTGCACCCTCCTTCTTGCCCATCATAGCCATTGTGCTGCCACTAACCCTCCCACTTGCCATGCATGGTCTTCTGTGCTGCCATGGCCCCTCCCTTTTCCCTGTGTGGTCAGTTAGCTGCCCCTGACCCCCTCCCACCTTCCCTCCATGGTCTGTGTGTATGCCATCACAGTCTCACTGTTGCTCTTCATGGTGTGTCTTGCTTCTAGTGCCCATCCTGCCTGACCTCCATGGCTATCTTGCTGCTCCTGCCCTGCCCCCTTGCCCCCAGCCCTCTGTTTACATGTGCAAACCCCTACTCCCTCCCTCCTGGCTTGTCTGTTCCATTGTAATGCCCCTGATCCATCCCTCCTGCCCTTTATGGTCTGTTATGCTGCAGCTTTCTCTCCGGTCTGTCCATTATGGTCAGCTAGCTACCATTGCCTCTTTCCCCTCTGTTCTCTGTTGTCCATGGGCATGGTCCTGTCCCCTCCCTCTTGCTTTCTATGGACTGTTGTGCTGCACTCCCGTCCCGCATGCCCTGTGTGGTGTATTGTGCTGCTGCAAACCCTGATGCCTGCCCTGCAGGGTCAGTTTGGTGCACCTCTCCATGTCCCTCCAGTCCTCTGTTATCCAAGTCCATGTCCCTACCCCATTTCCTTCCATGATCCAATGTACCATACTTGCGAACATTTTGAACTTGGTAAGAGGGAGATTTTGAAAAAAAACTGGGGTATTGATTTTCCCCTTTGAGTTACATTGAAAAAGAGGAGATTGTAGACAGGAGACAGATCAAATAAAGCCCATTTGAGCTTAAAAACATTGGACGTTTCCTGGCTGAATCGGGTCTGTTGGCATGTATGGTTGTACTACCATTGCCTCTTCCTTCTGCCCACAATGGTCTATTACATTGCCACAGCCTCTCTTGCAAGTCCTGTATTGTTGGTTTGTTGCCCCTGCCCCCCTTTCCACTGCCCTCCATAGTCTGTTGTGCTGCCACGGCCCTTCCTGCCTGCTCAGTGTGGTTAAATTGTTGCCTTTGCACCCTCCTACCTGCCTTCAATTTTCAGAGTCTGTGCCCCTGGCCTCTGCCTCTCAACAGTATCCTAATGAACAACTAGATTGCTAACATTCTATATTTATTACAAAAGTGTGGAACGCCTGACGTCATCTTGATGTAATCAAAACTGTAATACCTAGAGCATTTCCTTTAGAAATTACATATATGAGAAGGTCTTATTGGCATCAAAATTATGGTTAGTGCTCTAAAAGACTAAAATAAGGACATATTTTCTGAGTTTTCAAATAGCGACAAAGCACTTTTAAATTATTTGTTATCTTTATATTTTTTTATCCAGTTGACCACTTGATTAAATGTTGCACTTAGGGGAGAGGATGTGGTGTTACTTCCAGAACTGCAGACTTTGCAACTGGGGGCCAGGTTGGAGTTTCTGCTTCAGGTCGACATTCTGTGATTCTGGTCAAATCACTTAGTCTCCCCATGTCTACAACCAAAATGAATTTGTTCTTGTGTGATGTAACCAATGCTCATGTAAAGCACTCCAATACCTGACAAGTCTGCACTATATAACACTGCAAAAACACAAAATAATAAGTGTTTTGCACACTTCTGTCATTGGGCTATATTTGGGCTACATCTGGGTGATTTTGGGCTACATTTGGGCTCTTTTGTCTCCGGTGGCCATTTTGGGAGATTTATTTGTTATGAAGTTTCCTAATTTCCTCATGTACTGCAGTCTCCTCAGTAGGAAATGCTTTCAGTTTTTTACTTTGATTCCATCATGAAGGTATTCAGATATGTCACACATTTGCCATAAATTCTGAATGTTAGCACTCTAGTTGCTCATTAGATCACTGTAGTAAAACTACTGTTCACCATGGAAGTCTGCTCCTGATATTAAAAGTGCATGTTTCAGTCTGCATGTCAGAATGTTTTTATGAAATAGAAGAGGATTTGAGAAGTCACTCAAAATGTGCCCTCATTTTCTTTCTTCAGCATTAATCATAATTTCTATGGCAAAATGAACCCCCTCATTGTGTTCCTCTTTAAATAAAATGTTTTAAGTGTTACCAGTTTATTCCAATCAAGATGGCTTCAGGTGTGCCATACTTTTGTCATAATGAAGACAGTAAGCGCTCTAGTTGTTTCTAAGAACACTTTGGGACATTCTGTCATTGGGCTATACTTGGGCTACATCTGGGTGATATTTGGGCTACATTTGGGCTCTTTTGTCTCTGGTGGCCATCTTGGGAGACTTATTTGTTATGAAGTTTCCTAATTTCCTCATTTACTGCAGTCTCCTCAGTAGGAAATACTTTCAGTTTTTTACTTTGATTCCATCAAGAAGGCATTCAGATGTGTCACACATTTGCCATAAATTCAGAATTGTAGCACTCTTTTTGCTCATTAGATCACTGTAGTAAAGCTACTGCTCACCAGGGAAAACTGCTGCTGGTATTGAAAGTGCATGTTTCAGTCTGCATGTCAAAATTGTTTAATGAAATAGAAGAGGATTTGAGAAGTCACTCAAAATGTGCCCTAATTTTTCCTTTCTGCAGCACTAATCATACTTTTTATGGAAAAATGAACCCCCTCATTTTGTTCCTGTTTAAATTAAATGTTTTAAGAGTTCCCACTTTAATCCAAGCAAGATGGCTTCAGGTGTGCCATACGTTTATCATAAGTAGGACTGTTAGCGCTCTAGTTGTTCTTCGGAACACTCTGGGAAGCTGCAGTAGAACACAAAGGAATCAACTGACAGTCTCTGCCCTTGTTGGATGTACATGTTTTACTGAGAATGTCAGACTTCATTCTCACATGACTGAGAAAGATAATGTGAATTTACAGAAAATATGCTCTCAGTTTAGCTTATAGATCCCCTTCCAAACCTCTGTGGGAAAAGCATGAGAAAATATTTTTCTCTCAATCATGATATCCCAACAGAAGGCTTTTTCACATGGTGAAATCACCTTAGAACATACCACAATTCCTAAAATGAGTATGGTACCATCAACAAATGATTTATAATGTAACTAAAGTCTTAAAACCTTCTATTAACTGCAATGCTTTTTAATGAGGTGCTATCATGTATATTGGTCCCAAGATGGCTGCCAACACTTCTTGGATGAAGTGCTGACAGCCAATCAGATCTCAGGATGAGATGTGTGGTTAGGCTCCGCCCACATATATATATGATTTTACTTTTGATTTTCTCAGGAACTACTGAACAGATTGACACCAGACCTGCAAAAGGCACTTCCCTGACCTGAGGACTACCTCTCTGCCAAATTTCAAGTAATTCTGTTCAGCCGTTCGGGCTGTACCTTGGACTAAAGGTCCCTATGGAAAAATGCATGGGGAAAACGTGTTTTGGGAACCCCCTTTTTTCTCGGCCCCCGCTTGACGAATCACCCCGAGACTTTAAGGGTAGGAGCGGAGCGGAGCGGAGCGCCCCACCTATTTTGAAAATTTTGCGAGGATTCGTCAACCGGCGCCAAAGTTATTCCAAATAGAATGTTGCGGATTTCCTATGGAAACACGGTCCTAACTAGAACTATCTACTGGCGACCGCCAGTAAATAATATATATATATATATATTTATTTCGGAACACTCCCTACTAATCTCTTTATGAGATTAGAGGTCAAAGCACATATGTTGCAATCAATACAACACAGTAAATAAGCACAATATACTACAGGGTCCAGGGGGGGGGTGGGGGGGGGGACATATACTGGCTAGACAGAGTCCCTAGAGCACGTAGACTTGCTGGGACCCCATGGAACCACCCAAGGTAGTGACACAGGAGACCCACAGGGGACGGGTGCAGTGTCTAAACACAGGTGCGAGCCCCGTACAATGCTATGACAAAGTTGCGGTTGAGAAATTAGAGTTTAAGGACACTTAGAGGAGACTAGGAACAAACCCTTTTGGACTTAGAAGGTTCTAATGTCAACACCCACGGGAGCACCGGAGTACTCGTGTCAAATGGTGTCGGAAGTCGTCCTCGTTTTCAATGGCGAGATGCTGTAAAGTGCTGCTGCCGTAAAGAGGAGAAGTGTCCGAGGAGATCCAAGCTTGGATCCGAGTTGGGAAGAACCTGAAAGCAGAGGGGACAGAGTGTGGGTCACTAGCCAGTGACAAGATAGGCGAATGCCCACCGATGTCGTGTGCTTCAGTTGAAGACAGGTGAAGCTGGATTCTGCTGCCACGAGGACCAGGAGAAGTCGACGACGACCAGGATCCGCAGGCGAACTGTCCCACAAAGGATGTCCAGTGATGGGGTCTCAGTTACCGGATTGGAACAAGCCTTGGCAGTGGCAACCCACGCGGTGAGAGAACAAAGGCTTCGGTGGAGACCAGCGAGGTCCAGGGGACTCCCCAAGCAATGGAGAGTCAGGGAACTTGTGGAGCAAACAGGAAAGCCTGCTAAAAGTAAAGTTGCCCTTCTCAAGGACCCACAAGTCGACGGACAAGAGATCTCGAAGGGGTGTTGAGAGAAAACACTTGGAACCAGCCCACGGAACACTCGGAGAGTGTAGGCCAGTGATCTTCAGTGCAATCGCTGCTCGGGGTCTGGACTACAAGTAGCCCAAAGCACAGCCTCGGGGAATGCCGGGAAGAGTGTGCAGCTGCAAATGGTCACAGTGTCCAGGGGTTCGGGTTGCACGGTCCCCACAAGAGCTTTGGGTCTCAGGTTTGCTGAGGAATCATGTCAGCCTCATGGACGCTTGGAAACCCACCTCCTGTGTGGCAACAGTCTTCTGTTGGCATCTCCGAAGCTCCTGAGGACTCCGAACAGATGCGTCTTTTTGGTGCCTGACAAGCAGGGGAGTAACTCCTTTACTTCAAGGGAGATTCTTCAGTTATCTAGTCTTGTAGATCGTCGAAGATCCAGGATTCAGTGTCAGAGTTTCTTCCAGGAATATCTAAAGTCCTGTAGCCAGGGGTTCCTACTTTATACCCGAGGAAGGGATTGTACATACTCTGTGGACCCACCTATGGGAGGGTCAGGAAAGAGGGGTGGCTACACCTATTTCATTAGTCCAGTTTTGCGCCAGAGCAGGGGCTGGTAGCCCCTGGGACCGGTTTGAACTGGACTATGCACAGGGGCACCAAACGTGCCCCAGTGCAGACATCAAAGCACTCTTGGAGTGCACCCACCCAGCCCCAATACAATAAAGCCTGTCTGGGAGGTGGTCACACCTCCCTGTGACAGGAAACCGATCGTCAGGCCTTTCCCTGCCAGAGTTTCGTCCAGCAGCAGGAGAGCAGACTTGTGTCTGCAGCATCCATTTTGTGGTGCCCGGGTTCTGTTAAGCTGGTACCAGTGTAGTCATGTTTCTCCCTCTAGTAGGGTGGAATCATACCTCCCACGCCAGTTACTGGCAGGGAGGTATGATTCCAAAGTGTTTGACACCAAACCCGACATGTTTCTGTGCAGCCATTCCAAAGTTAGCATTTACCGCGAGGTTATAATGCACTTAAGAGTATATGGTCTGGCTGCATCACATACAACCCCAGGGAATAGATTCTGAAGGCTGCAGAGGGGATCTGCTCATGCATGGGCACCCTCTCACATGAAAACCAAGCACCCTGCCTTCAGGATTGTTAAGACTTATAGGTTTATATGTGTGTGATCAAAAGTTATATAGGTAACCTATACCACAGTAAGGGGTGAATGCACCACCTTACCCAGGCTGCAGTAGCAGACCTGTGGTGTCATTTTGGAAGGCTGCTCAGGGGTGGCATAATATATGCTGCAGTCCCTGGTAGACCTCTGGGGTACCTATGCCCTTGGTACATAGTGTTACCGTATACTAGGGACTCATAAGGGTACCCCAGTATCCAATCTGGAGTGTACCTAAAGTACATGGAATCAATTTAGAGGGAAATCAGATAGTCTGACTGGGATCCTGCCAATCTGGACCCCAGCATAAGTCAAAAGACAGTGAAACATCAGCAAAAAATGGGGGTAACTATAAGAAGCAGATCCTACTCTCCTACAGGTAGAGTTGGTGACGAGGGAGGGAGGGGGAAGAGAGAGAGAGAGGGATGAGAGAGAAATAATGAGGGGACACAATGTACCAGATTTTTAACAAACACAGTCTAACAATAAGGAGTGGAGAGGCCAAAGCACAATGAAGGGGTAAACAGTATTACCATCAGGTCAGTAGGGAGAACACGGAACACTAGGATATCTAATAATCAGGCACGAGAGAACGCGGCACACTTGGGAGGTAACAGCAGTATAGCAAACAGGCAGAGGAAAGAGCGAGGCATAATGAGGATATGCGGTAGGGGGCAGCAGGAGCAGAACCTAGGCGAGGTAGCTGCTCTTAGAGCTCAGAATAACTCCTAGAGGGGAGAAGAGACCTGGAGAAGAACAGGGATGGACGCACCACAGCCCTAGCAAGATGACAAGAAAAGTGTCCCAGGTCTTACAGGGCCCTCTCTGGACCCGAGGCAGAGGTCGCTCCGCGTAGCCTCAGTGGTGAATCGAAATCGGCCGTGCTGGCCTGTGTCTGTGGGCGAAGATGTGCAGATAGAGTGGACCTGCAGGAGCCCACCAGGCATGAATTGCTGAATCAGAGTGCCGCACCCACCCAAGTCATGGCAGGTCTAGGCCCATGACTGCTTAGCTGTCAGTAGTGGCCATCCACCAGCCGGGCCACAATGCGAGGCTTGCCAAAATACAACAGGCTGCTAGGGGTCAATTACTAGGGCTCATCTGTGAGGCTGCATAGACCTGGTGATATCACTATATCGGGGGGAACAAAAAGCAGCAACAATATAAAACAGGCAAGAGAAAAATCTAAAACTCTTCATGTGGAATGGGCAAGAGAAAATCTAATGTAAAAAGTTGAAAATACCCATGTTTAAAAAATAAAGTTGGAGGAAATTTGAAGATCAATCATCTGCCGCATGTGGATTCTGAACCGTCATGCTCAAACACAAATAGGGTGCAACCGTTAATGTACAACGTGTAGGAGAAAATCTAAGAATAAGGTGAAAATCTCCCGCATTTTAAAGAAATACCAAAAAAAACACGAAATTATTTTCCATGGAAAACAAAGCAACATGTAGTGTGGTTATGTGAATTTTGAAGAGACTTCACCTGCTTCACATGGCTTCTGCCTGCCACACTCAAACCTCACAAAGCAGAATCCCTCAATGTTTAACAGGAAGATGGAAAGCCTGATGTACAAAGCTAAAAATAATATACAGGTTTAGGCCGCATGTTTTAGTACACATATTTACATACATGTTTGAACATCAAAGTAGCATCCTTCAATGTAACACTGTGGTACTGGACTAAGGCCAACTCTAAGGCTGCGGAACTGATGGCCTCCAGCACATCAAGTGGCAAATGTGGGCTCTGGAGCGGGATCGGAAGTCTCAGTGGGCTTAATATCAAGGGGACATCTTAGACTAAATTGATATTTTGGAAGACACTGCAAAAGATCTTCAGTAATTCTTATTGAACTGTGATTGAGTCAGCAGTAGAGCCTTCTTGCGTTCCCTACCCAGATCTGACAGTGGCCAATGCGTTGCTTCTGGTTTGAGGGTGGCCATCTGTGAAAGGTGGGGGATCAGTGGCCTCTGGCGGAGTCCCAGCCCCACAGCAACCTTCTGGAGTAGAGGGCCATCAATCAATCAAGGATGGTAAAGCGCAACTACTCACCCGAAGGGTCTCAAGGCGCTCGGGAGGGGCAGGGGGTACGTGCAGGTCCCGGATGTTCACTGAGTCAAAGAGACAGGTCTTGAGGTCCTGCGTGAACTTGGAGTGTTGGTGTCTGTTGGAGGTGAGGAGGGAGGATGTTCCATACCCTGGCCACATGGAAGAAGGAACTGCCTCCTGTTCTAGTCTTCTTTATGAGCGGCACCATAGCAAGGGAGAGCTGGGCTGAGCGGAGGGATCTTTGGGGTGCGTAAAACAAGATAGGTAGGTCTGTTGTTGTGGAGGGCTTTGCAGGCTAAGCTTGAAGGGGATTCTATACTCAATGGGGAGCCAATGTAGTGTCCGCAGGTGTTGGGTGATGTGGCGAGGTAGGTTGAGTAGTAGTCTAGTGCAGGCGTTCTGGACGTTTTGTTTGGGGTAAGATTCTTGTTGATCTCAGCGTAGAGTGCGTTGCCGTAGTCCAGACTGCTGCTGAGGAGGGTGTGGAGGACAGTTTTCCTGTGCTCAAGAGGAATCCAGTTGAAGGTCTTTCGTAGGGAACGGTGGGTGTGGAAACAGGAGGAGAAGGTGTTTATTTGGTGGTTTTGAGTCCAGGATGATTCAGAGGTTCCGTGTGCGGTGGTGGGGGAGGGAGGGTTCCAGAAGGTGGGGGCCACAAGGAGTCATTATAGGTATCTGGGTATGGGCTTATGAGGAGTACTTCGCTTTTGTCCGCGTTGAGTTGTAGGCAGCTGTTCTTCATCCACCTGGCAACAGCTTCCATTACTTCTTGGAATTTGTGTTTGGAGATATTGGGTTTATTGGATAGTGAGTCCGTGGGATCCAACGATGGGTGCGAGCGGGGCCATGTAGATCTTGAACAGGGTGGGGCTGATTAAGGATACTTGGGAAACTCCGCAGGTGGTCGGTGTGGGATACGAGAGGAAGGGTGGGAGTCTGACCTGTTGCATACTGACAGATGGGAATGAGCGGATCCAGTATAGGGACTTGTTCTGGATTTCTGCATCGTGTAGTGTTTGGGCTAGGGAGTGATGAGATACAGTACGGAAGGCTGCGGAGGTCCAGGAGGATGAGGGCCACAGTCTCTTCTCTGTCGAGGAGGGAATAGATGTCGTCTGTCACAGCGAGAAGGGCGGTTTTGGTGCTGTGATTTTACGTGAAGCCAGATTGGGAGGAGTCGAGGATGCTGTTTTCTTCTAGGAAGGAGGCAAGCTGGCTGTTGAAGACTTTTACAATGACTTTTGCCGGGTAAGGGAGTAAGGAGATTGGTCTGAAGTTGTTGAGGATGGTGGGGTCCGCTGAGGGTTTTTTTAAAAGGAGAGAGTTGATATTGGCGTGTTTCTAGTCACCGGGGAAGGAGGTCTCGAAGGAGCGGTTGATGATTCGTAGAAGCTCAGTGGGTCAATGATGTTGGCAGCTCTGTGGGAGATGTGGTGGGGGCAAGGGTCAGTGGGGCCCCGGAGTGGACTGACTTCATAGTCTTCAGGGTGTCATTGATGGAGAGGGTGGTTTAGCTGTCGAGTGTAGGCCGCATGGTGTAGGGAATGGTGGGTGTAGGTTCCGCGTGTAGGTTGTCCTGGAGGTTGTCCTAATTTTGTGGTGGAAGAAGGCGTGGTTGGGTCGTCGTCAACGGTGGTGGGAGCAGAGCAGATGAGGGTTGCGGTGAGCTGTTCATCGGGGATGTGGTTTCCAATTCCTGCATTGGAGCTGGTGTGGACATTTGCGAGTGATGTTGGCTTTGTAGGTGAAGTGGACGCAATGATGGTCCATCCATGGGAGTTGAGTGGTGGGGCTGAAGGGGATGGAGTTTCTAGCTGTGAAAATGGGGTCAAGGGTGTGTCCTGCTGAGGGTGTGGGTTCTGGTACGATCTGTTTAAATCCGATGTTGATGAGGTTGTCCAGGAGGGAGGAGGAGTTGGGGTCTTCGAGGTTGTCAACGTGGAAGTTGAGGTGTCCCTGCAAGGTGTAGGTCGGTGGAGGCGATGTCATGCAGGGTGATGTTGGTGATGGAGTGGGAGAAAGGTGTGCGGTTCCTTAGAGGAGGGTGCCTCGGAAGATGGTGGTCGGGTTGGGCTCTATCTTTAAGTGAAGGTGTTCCATCATGTCTGTGGGCCCGTCAGTGTAGGTGCTCAGTCGGAAGTTGGATTTGTGAGCGATGGCGATGCCTCCTCCGTGGCGGTCCTTCCGGGTGATCTTGGAGCCTTCAGGGGTTGCGATCACGATGTCCGGTCCTGTTAGACCTGTCAGCCCTAGGGTGGTCTCCCCCTGTATTTTTCATCGTGCCTCATTTTTTCCACCCTCATTTTTGTGTTGGACTTAGGTCTCCGGGCGCCTTTTCATTGCCAATCAGTGTTAAGGTGCAGGTGCTCCCTTCCCCTAAGATGGCTGCCACAGGCCCCTGCTACTGCGGAGTGGCCTTTCTAGTAGCACCCTAGCTGCCAGGAGCTGGCTGGGACCCCACAACAATGTTGCGACACCAGCCCGCCTTTTTTGTCCTATACCTAGAGTGGGGAAGCTCCTGGAATGTGCTGGAACCTTCTAGAAGAAGGGTGGGGTTTTACTTTTGCCGCCTTAGGAGGTGGTCACCTGACCTAGGGCTACTTAACAGAGGGAGGGAACTTTTTCTAGTTAGTTGGGGTAAAGCAGACCTGGGGAACCCACGCAGGAGTTTTAGGCGGTAGGGCCTAGACAGGGACTTATGCCTCTGAAGGTGACAGGGTTTAGGCACTGCCCTTTAAGTGAGTGAGGGATCCTGTACTACCCACTGATCTGGCCCAGCGATCGGGAGACCCCGGAATGACCTGCCAAGCCTGACTAGGAGGGAACTAGTCACCAACTCACCCCCCCCCCCCCCAAGGAACAGAACTTTTAAGGGCGCGAGAACCAACTGCGCCACCAAGACTGCGAAACGTAATACCGCATTTAAGTGCTGAAAAGGAACGCTGAAACTTCCAAGCTGAGAACTACTGCTGGACTGCTGGGGGATCAACCAGGTACTAGCGCTGAGACCCCTGCGCTCCCCGACCTTGCCTGGGATCCCCCTAGTCAGTCCTGTGCCAGGCGCTGGTCGCCGAAGTCGCCCCTTAATTTCAGCCCCCCCCCCTGCCGTGGGGATTCGAGGCGCACTCACCGCTACAGCCCGGGGCCACGAAGTCTGCCCCCATTGCCACCGGGGCCCGCGGAGAAGCCCGGGGCCCCGCTGCTGCCATCGCCGCCGAGGTATCGTGGTCATATTGCGGGGAAGGCCGCCGGGAAGAAGCGAAGACCGCGTAGGCCTGAAGCCAGGCGCTCAGGTCACCTGACGGGGGCGGACTGCCAAACGCCGCCCCCGCCGTAGCGCCATTGGACGATCAGGCCGCGCCCCCCCGCAGACCGCACTGCCATTGGCGGCTGCGGGCGCGGGCCTCTACCGCCGTGAGGAGATCCCTGGAGGCATCAGCGAACACTGCGGAGCTCTCCGGCCACGTCTGGCCCGTCCGGGAGCCCCGCGCTTGGTTCCCCACTCCCCGCGCCAATCAGTTCAGCGGGGAAAGCCCGCAGGAGAAAGGCCCTCGACCCGGATATCGCCGGGAGGCCAGAGAGCATCGCGAACTCCCCCGCTGGTGAGGCAGAAGGCATCCGACGCAGGTAATCTCCGGGGAGGCGGGCGGGAGGCCCCACGAGGCCCGGAGCACGCCCCTCCCCCGGGGAGATCTCCAGTGAAGTCTCCACTGCCCCCTAACCTTGCCCGAGACTGTTAGACCCTGGACTGCCTTCCAGGGACCGCGCTGCGTGAAAAGGCCCCCCTCCCCTGTAAAGCGCCAAGGAATTACGACGCCACACGAACTGCCTGGTTCACGGGGCTATCAAGTTACTATTTGCAGTGCTCTGTCCCTGCAGCCGGACTCTAAGCACTATCAACCTGCTGTGTGCAGCGCTACGTTCTGGGAGCCCGGGCCCGGGTACTATCACCCTGCTAATTGCAGTGCCAGGTTCTGGCAGCCTGACTCTAAACGCTAGTGACCTGGTGTGTGCAGCGCTAGGCCCCTATGTCGGATTTTATACGCCGTTTAGTTGCTGCGCTGTGTTTAACCTTGTCTTGGTCACTGCGTTCAGGTATTGCCAATTTAAAGTATAATGCAATGCTTTTGAACCTGCCGTTTTATTGTAGTCAGGTGTTGCCAATTTAAAGTATAATGCCATGCTTTTGAACCTGCCGTTTTATTGTAGTCAGATGTTGCCAATTTAAAGTGTAATGAAATGCTTTTGCATGTATACTGATACTGCCAGTAAGAATCTCATGAATTGCATTTGAACTAGATAAACCTGATTGATTTTTAAGTGAACATACTGTGTGGTGTCAGTTATTGCGTGCGCTTCCTGCTTCAGGGGATGTGTGTGCTGTATGGTTGCTTCACACGTAAGCCTTCGGGTGCCCAACCGCTCGAGTCACGCTACGCCTTTAGGGCCCGGTGACCCCAGGTCCTACATTGGTGGCAGCGGTGGGATAAGGACCTGTGACCATACAGCACCCTCCAGTGAAGCGGAGGGCGCCGCAATTAGACGCCTTTTGTGGTTAAGCTCTTCAACTGTTGATTACTGCATTGAGTGAATTCCACTGTCCAGACTGAGGGTGTAGAATCCCAGTAGCCGGAAACTGTCCCCCACATTCTAGGATTTTTTTCTTCTTCCTTAGTATCTAGGTCCCCGCCTGTCACGATGGAGTTCCGGTTAGCTGACCTCGAGGGGTACACTGTGAGGCAACTGAGGGAATTCGTGTAGGAGATGTGGGTGCCTGGGGTGCGGAAGGTCAAAGGACCGGAACTCCGCACCGCCTTAAGGGCATGGGTAGAACCCCGCCCAGAGGGAAGAGGGGATGAGGGACAGGAGGCGCAGGATGCCCCTCAGGAGGAGAGCGCGCAGTAGGTACTAGACCTGATCAATGGGGATGTGTCCGAAAAGGGGCCACCAGGGAGACGTTCTGGGGCCAGCAGTAGGGCAGGGTCCAGGAGAAGCGCGTCTCCAGAGGAATATGAGGACAGGAGGACAGGAGGGAGGAGAGGCGGTTGAAGTGGGAGCTAGCCAAGTTAGAGCAGGAAAGAGAAAACAAGAGATGGGCAATGGAAGAAAAGAAGCTGGTGCACGAGCTTCAGCTTAAAGAGTTGGAGCTGCGCGCTCTCCAGTTGAATGCGTCCAATAGGGACAATGGTGGCAGCGTACCAAAGACTCCCCAGGAGTCAAAATTCTATTTGCCCAAAGACGTGATGGCCAGTTACACGAGGGGGGATGACATCGCCAAGTGGCTGGAGGCATACGAGGTGGCCTTGACAGCCCATGGGGTACCTGAGAGTAGCTGGGGGGGTGGCCTGTATCGCTACATACCTCCCGATGTCAGGGACACCCTTTTGTATTTAGAAACTGCAGATCGGGTCAGGTATGCCCCCATGAAGGAAGCCCTGCTTAAGAAATTTGGCCTCAACCCCGAGAGGTATCGGCAGAAGTTCCGTGGCAGCCATAAGCTGTCCACGCAAACGTGGGTGGATTTTTTTGATTACGCCCGTAAGGCGCTAGATGGTTGGGTGCGTGGCAGCGAAGCACAGGATTACGAGGGCTTGTACAATCTTTTTTTACGGGAGCACCTCTTGGATAAGTGCTTTCCGGAGCTGCGCCAACATCTGGTGGACCGCAAGATAACGGACCCCCGTGAGCTTGCGGAGGAGGCAGATATTTGGGTGAGCACCCGGGTGTCTCACAAGGGCCCCGGGGGAGATGGCTCGAAAGGCGGACAGGGTTTCCCCCAGAAGAGAGAGGGGGGAGATAAAAAGGTGGAGTTCTCAAAAGGCCCCAAAAATAAGTTTGGGAAAGGAGTAGGAACCCCACCCCCGTCCAATTCCCCAAAACCCACTTACCCTGACAGGAGTCAGCAGCCAAGGATTGTGAGGTGCTACGAATGTGGGGAGATTGGACACTACAAGGGAGATCCCAAGTGTCGCAAGCGACCCCCAGCCCCAACGGGCGGGAAGAGCCCCGGGGTAAGTAGTGTAGCGCTTGGGGTGGAGCTGCCCTTAGATAGGGAAGGGGAGTGGACAGGCCTGGCCCTGGTTTCACTCGGGGATAGAGAGATGGTTCCCGTAGTGTCCCTACCCCCGAATACTGCTAAATACCAGCAGAAGGTGAGAATTAACGGGGAGGGGGTGGAGGCTCTGAGGGACACAGGGGCCAGCATGACCACTGTCGTGAGGCGGCTTGTGTCCCCAGAGCAAGTAATCCCAGAGGAGTTCCATCCGGCCGTATTGGCTGACTGCAGTGTGAGTCACTATCCAGTGGCTCAAGTTCCCTTTGAGTGGGGAGGAGTCAAAGGCCTGCTGAGAGTTGCGGTGAGCCCTGCCTTGCCTGTGGGGTGTTTGCTAGGGAACGACCTGGAGCACACCGAGTGGAGAGAAGTAGAATTTCGAGCTCATACAGAGATGCTGGGGTTACCAGGGTGGACTTGCGTAAGCACGCGGTCCATGGCTGCCCAGCATGGAACTCACCCTGGGTTGGAGCCTGGAATCGTGGCCCAACCCAAAGCCAAACATGGAAGGAAGAAGGTGGTGGAGGACATGCCCCGTGAGATGGATGGGGAGGCCGCAGAGGTGCCCCCGGAGTCCGCGGAGGTAGATGTCGTTCCTGTGGAGGACTTGCCGACCCTTGCTGACTGGCATGTGGAAGGAGGACCTACCCGGGAGGAGTTTTGTCAGGCACAAAGGACGTGCCCCACTCTTGAAGGCATGCGGCGGCAGGCCGAAGCCCAAGTGGCCAGTCAGGAACTGGGAGGTTATCATGTGTATTGGGAGGATGGTCTCCTATACAGTGAGCCCAGGGTGCCGGTACATGGATCTTCGAGGGCCATAGTGGTCCCCCAATGTTACCGGGCCTTCCTGCTGGAGTTAGCGCACGAGATACCCTTAGCCGGACATCTGGGCCAGCACAAAACCTTTGCACGGTTAGTCCCCCATTTTTATTGGCCCAGGATGAGGATTGCCTCGGACACCTTTTGTAAAACCTGCAAGTCTTGTCAGGCCAGTGGCAAGACTGGGACTAAGTTGAAGGTCCCGTTGGAACCGCTCCCCGTGGTCGGGACCCCTTTTGAGAGGGTCGGTATCGATATTGTTGGGCCCTTGGACCCTCCAACCGCAGCGGGACACCGGTTCATCTTGGTTTTGGTGGACCACGCCACAAGGTACCCAGAAGCTATTCCTCTGAGTACCATCACTGCACCGGTGGTGGCGCGGGCACTGTTGGGAATTTTTACCCGAGTGGGATTCCCCAAGGTCGTGGTGTCGGACAGGGGCACGAATTTCATGTCGGCCTACATGCAGGCCATGTGGAAGGAGTGTGGAGTGACCTATCGGTTCTCCACCCCTTACCACCCCCAGACTAACGGACTTGTAGAGCGCTTCAACAAGACGTTGAAAGGAATGATCCGGAGCCTGCCTGAGGGCTTGAGGCGTAAGTGGGACGTCCTCCTCCCTTGCCTGCTGTTCTCCTACCGTGAGGTGCCGCAGAAGGGAGTCGGGTTCAGCCCTTTCGAGCTGCTCTATGGCCATCCCGTTAAGGGGCCCCTCAGCCTAGTGAAGGAGGGGTGGGAGAAGACTTCGCAGAAGCTTCCCCGTGATATTGTCAGCTACATGCTGGCATTCCGCAGCCAGATGGCCAAGCAGTGGAAGGCGGCCTCAGAGAATCTAGAGGCTAGCCAGGCCGTCATGAAGGAGTGGTACGACCGCAACGCTTGGATGGTAGAGTTGGACGCTGGACAGAAGGTGTGGGTCATGGAACCTGGGGAGCTTTGTGCCCTCTAGGACCGGTGGACTGGTCCGTACGAAATTGTGGAGCGACGAGGCCAGACCACCTACGTAGTGGACCTGAAGACCCCCCGTCAGCCCCATCGGGTGCTCCACGTCAACCGCCTGAAGCCGCACCATGAGCGATCGGAGCTTGCTCGCCTCATGGTGACGGATGGGAGCGAGGAGGAAGAGAGTGAAGCCCTTCCTGACCTTCTTGCGGTCCAAGAGAAGGATGGTTCGGTAGAAGGTGTAGTCCTCTCCCCATCCTTGACCCCAGAGCAACAGAGAGACTGTCGCCATGTCCTGGGACAGTTCGCCTCGTTGTTCTCTCTCACGCCTGGAATCACTCATCTGTGTACCCATGATGTGGACACAGGGGACAGTTCCCCGGTGAAGAACAAGTCTTACCGGCTCTCTGACCGAGTGAAGGATAGCATCCAGCGTGAGGTGGCAAAGATGCTGCAGCTGGGGGTGATAGAACCTTCCAGCAGCCCGTGGGCTAGTCCCGTGGTGTTGGTGCCGAAAGCGGCCCCACCGGGTACGACGCCAGAACTTCGGTTCTGTGTGGACTACCGGGGGTTGAACTCTGTCACGAAGACAGATGCTCACCCCATCCCACGTGCAGACGAGCTGGTGGACCGGCTGGGAGCAGCCCGGTACCTCAGCACCATTGACCTGACATCCGGATATTGGCAGATTGCCATGGCCAATGGAGCAAGGGAGAAAACAACATTCTCCACCCCCGAGGGCCACTACCAGTTCCGAGTGATGCCCTTTGGGCTCAAAAATGCTCCGGCCACATTCCAGCGGTTAGTGAATCAGGTACTATCTGGCCTGGAGTCCTTCTCAGCGGCATACCTGGATGACATAGCTGTCTTCAGTAGCACCTGGGAGGACCATCTGCAACACCTCCAGAAGGTATTGCAGGTGCTGCAACGCGCTGGCTTAACCATTAAAGCCAGCAAGTGCCAGATTGGACAGGGATCTGTCGTGTACCTGGGACACCTGGTGGGCGGAGGTAAGGTGCAACCACTCCAGGCCAAAATAGAGACCATCATGGCCTGGGAGCCCCCCAAGACCCAAACTGCGGTCCGAGCTTTCCTCGGCCTCACTGGGTATTACCGCCGGTTTGTCAAGGGATATGGCACCATCGTAGCCCCCTTGACAGAATTGACGTCCAAGAAACAACCTCGCAAGGTCATATGGACAGCTGCTTGCCAGGAGGCATTTGAAACGGTGAAACAAGCGATGTGTACCGCTCCAGTACTCGCAACCCCAGATTTCAGTAAAGAGTTCATTGTACAGACGGACGCCTCAGAGCCCGGCATAGGTGCGGTGCTCTCGCAGCTCAACACAGAAGGCCAAGATCAACCTGTGGCCTTCATCTCCAGAAGACTCCTCCCTCGGGAACAGCGATGGAGCACCATCGAGCGGGAAGCCTTCGCGGTGGTCTGGGCTCTGAAGAAGTTGAGGCCATACCTCTTTGGATCTCACTTCCTGATTCAGACGAACCACCGCCCCCTTCGCTGGCTCATGCAGATGAGAGGCGAAAACCCCAAGTTGCTGAGGTGGTCCATTTCCCTACAGGGGATGGACTTTCGGGTGGAACATCGGCCCGGAGTTGACCACGCCAATGCTGACGGTCTCTCCCGGTTTTTCCGCCTTAGCGATGAGAACTCCCTAGAGGTTGGGTAGCTCTCCCCTCTTTCGGCTGGGGGGGACGCGTGTTAGACCTGTCAGCCCTAGGGTGGTCTCCCCCTGTATTTTTCATCGTGCCTCATTTTTTCCACCCTCATTTTTGTGTTGGACTTAGGTCTCCGGGCGCCTTTTCATTGCCAATCAGTGTTAAGGTGCAGGTGCTCCCTTCCCCTAAGATGGCTGCCACAGGCCCCTGCTACTGCGGAGTGGCCTTTCTAGTAGCACCCTAGCTGCCAGGAGCTGGCTGGGACCCCACAACAATGTTGCGACACCAGCCCGCCTTTTTTGTCCTATACCTAGAGTGGGGAAGCTCCTGGAATGTGCTGGAACCTTCTAGAAGAAGGGTGGGGTTTTACTTTTGCCGCCTTAGGAGGTGGTCACCTGACCTAGGGCTACTTAACAGAGGGAGGGAACTTTTTCTAGTTAGTTGGGGTAAAGCAGACCTGGGGAACCCACGCAGGAGTTTTAGGCGGTAGGGCCTAGACAGGGACTTATGCCTCTGAAGGTGACAGGGTTTAGGCACTGCCCTTTAAGTGAGTGAGGGATCCTGTACTACCCACTGATCTGGCCCAGCGATCGGGAGACCCCGGAATGACCTGCCAAGCCTGACTAGGAGGGAACTAGTCACCAACTCACCCCCCCCCCCCAAGGAACAGAACTTTTAAGGGCGCGAGAACCAACTGCGCCACCAAGACTGCGAAACGTAATACCGCATTTAAGTGCTGAAACGGAACGCTGAAACTTCCAAGCTGAGAACTACTGCTGGACTGCTGGGGGATCAACCAGGTACTAGCGCTGTGACCCCTGCGCTCCCCGACCTTGCCTGGGATCCCCCTAGTCAGTCCTGTGCCAGGCGCTGGTCGCCGAAGTCGCCCCTTAATTTCAGCCCCCCCCCCCCTGCCGTGGGGATTCGAGGCGCACTCACCGCTACAGCCCAGGGCCACGAAGTCTGCCCCCATCGCCACCGGGGCCCGCGGAGAAGCCCGGGGCCCCGCTGCTGCCATCGCCGCCGAGGTATCGTGGTCATATTGCGGGGAAGGCCGCCGGGAAGAAGCGAAGGCCGCGTAGGCCTGAAGCCAGGCGCTCAGGTCACCTGACGGGGGCGGACTGCCAAACGCCGCCCCCGCCGTAGCGCCATTGGACGATCAGGCCGCGCCCCCCCGCAGACCGCACTGCCATTGGCGGCTGCGGGCGCGGGCCTCTATCGCCGTGAGGAGATCCCTGGAGGCATCAGCGAACACTGCGGAGCTCCCCGGCCACGTCTGCCCCGTCCGGGAGCCCCGCGCTTGGTTCCCCACTCCCCGCGCCAATCAGTTCAGCGGGAGAAGCCCGCAGGAGAAAGGCCCTCGACCCGGATATCGCCGGGAGGCCAGAGAGCATCGCGAACTCCCCCGCTGGTGAGGCAGAAGGCATCCGACGCAGGTAATCTCCGGGGAGGCGGGCGGGAGGCCCCACGAGGCCCGGAGCACGCCCCTCCCCCGGGGAGATCCCCAGTGAAGTCTCCACTGCTCCCTAACCTTGCCCGAGACTGTTAGACCCTGGACTGCCTTCCAGGGACCGCGCTGTGTGAAAAGGCCCCCCTCCCCTGTAAAGCGCCAAGGAATTACGACGCCACACGAACTGCCTGGTTCACGGGGCTATCAAGTTACTATTTGCAGTGCTCTGTCCCTGCAGCCGGACTCTAAGCACTATCAACCTGCTGTGTGCAGCGCTACGTTCTGGGAGCCCGGGCCCGGGTACTATCACTCTGCTAATTGCAGTGCCATGTTCTGGCAGCCTGACGCTAAACACTAGTGACCTGCTGTGTGCAGCGCTAGGCCCCTATGTCGGATTTTAAACGCCGTTTAGTTGCTGCGCTGTGTTTAACCTTGTCTTGGTCACTGCGTTCAGGTATTGCCAATTTAAAGTATAATGCAATGCTTTTGAACCTGCCGTTTTATTGTAGTCAGGTGTTGCCAATTTAAAGTATAATGCCATGCTTTTGAACCTGCCGTTTTATTGTAGTCAGATGTTGCCAATTTAAAGTGTAATGAAATGCTTTTGCATGTATACTGATACTGCCAGTAAGAATCTCATGAATTGCATTTGAACTAGATAAACCTGATTGATTTTTAAGTGAACATACTGTGTGGTGTCAGTTATTGCGTGCGCTTCCTGCTTCAGGGGATGTGTGTGCTGTATGGTTGCTTCACACGTAAGCCTTTGGGTGCCCAACCGCTCGAGTCACGCTACGCCTTTAGGGCCCGGTGACCCCAGGTCCTACAGGTCCCAAGACGGCGCTCGTCCAGTTTTCTATGAGGACGGCGACGTCAGTGGAAGTGCTGTCAAGGAGGTCAACGATATGTTTGTGGAGGGAGCCGACGTTGATGAGGATTCATTGCATGGTTTGGGGTGTGGTGGAGTTGTGGCGGGTGGGTTGAGGTGGGTCCTGGGTCTCAGTGAAGGCGAAGAAGTGTCGACAGTGGCAGCAGGTAAAAGGTCTGTGTGTGTCGATAAGTGAAGAATGCTTGTAGTTGTCTTGGCTGGCGTTGAGTGCGTAGAGGATCGGGGAGCTGTAGTGCTGGTGGGTCAAAGGACCAGGGTCCCTGGCACTGGTCGGGACGCAGACCGGCTTGCCTTTGGTGCGCCCGCTGCTGCCATTAAGTATTGGGACGGTGGGACAGTTGAGAGGCGGGAGCGCCAACACGTGGGGGCAGAAGCGACGAAAAACGCAGGAAAAAAAGAAGGGGGAATTGGGAAGAATAAATAAAGGAACAAGAAAAAGGCAAAAAAGAACATGAAAAGGAAAAGAAAAATTAAAAGACAAGAATAAGGAGGAAAGAATCAGGTACAGAAGCGGAGACGAGTGGGAGGAGGCACAGAAGCCTCGAGCACCAACCTTGCAGCGCTGGGGTCAGGCACTCAACGGGGTGCTGCATGAGGGGAAAAGCAGTATTCTGACCAGGAGGCCAGAGGTCTTGGAGGATTGGCTCAGCAGACAGCGCCTAGTGGATCACAAGCAGCAATTACACCTGGAGGCAACGGCAGGTTCTCTTCCACGAATGGGGAGAAACTTGGCTTGATCTATTTGCCACCATCAAGAAAGAGCAATGTCAGCACTTCTGCAGAACAATGTTTCCAAGGCATCTCTCACTCAGATGTGCGTTCCGCCTTATGTGGGACTCCTGTTTGCCTTCCTGTTGATACCACTCCTGTCTCATGCTCAAGAATATTAGGACCAACTTGGATAACTTGGACCCAGAGGACCCCAATTGGGCACGGAGGGTATGATAATCAGAATTCCTGGGTTTGAGTATCTGTCCTCTGATGTGGCTGTGTCCACGGGAGAACCCGCTATTGCTTTAGCAGGGATGGGTTCTCAGCCTAGGCATTTGCAAAATCCATGTCCATGCATGGAGATTGAGCGGCGACAGCTGAACACGTTTGATCTTACTCCAGAGGTGGTTGATATCCTCTTGGCAGCCAGGCATGCCTTAACTAAAATTAATAAAGCCAGTTGTTAGGACAAATGTGTCCCCTGGTGCAGTACTTGGAGCACAAGAGAGTGCGGACTTTCTATACAGATTGTACCAAAGACCATCAGGTGAGTCATCAGCTCTTTGTGGAGTTCACTGGAGTGAACAAGCATCAGCATAGCCAATAGGTTGCGCTTTTGGGACCTTATAAGTGTTCAGTTGTGCAGCACATTATCCGGGGTGCTGTGCCGCCAGGGATTGAAGAGCTATACAATTATTACACATTGGGTCATGCAGTCTGATTCAGGAACTCATGCTTGCCTCAGGAAACAATTATGGACACATTGGAAGGCTTTTTAATGCACTGACAGAAAGGCAAGTGCATTGATGCAAGTCAACCACTCAATAGAATTCTGTGTGCGACTGAATCACAAGAGTATTGAAGAGTTAATGAAAGACTTTCCAATGAGGGAAACTTCACATCCCTCCTCCCCCAGGCCCCTATTTATCAGTCGCCCTTCTCAAGAGTTTGCCATTTAAAAGAATGCACGCACCATCCGTTTACCAGCAGGCCACGCTCCCGCCCTGTGTCCCAACCCCCTCGGTACGGGAGCACTAAACATGGGAACAAACTCAAAATGCTCCCATTTGTCAGGTACAGGACAAATAATAAATAAACAGGGGTGGCAATGGCTGGGAGTCCTAAACAATCCAAAGGAAAAGTGGAAAATAAACAACAATGAGAAAGATGGCTTAAAATACCGGACAATCTACAAACATTGCAAAGACCAAGAATTTAGGGAAGTAATGAATCATATCAGCAGACCACATAACTAAAGGGCGGTCTATGTGATCCGTCCCACAGTGGCAGGATCAGTATTTGTAGTTTCACTGCACCCAGTACACACCAGACTGTTCTAGGTGAGGGTTCCCTATAAAATCTGGTTTCCTGGCCTACTTTTCCCCTCACAAACAGGGAAGCTAATTAACTCTTTGGCAGTATCCACATTCCCACCGAGTGCAGGTGGTATGAGATTAAACTAAAATGTGTGCGAGCCACTGAGAGCTTTGAGCCAGAGCTCAAATAATCTGAGCTTCGTTGTGGCTTTTGGATGTCACACACGCTGTAAACTAAAGCTCCACAAATTAAAGAAGAACACATTATTAAAATTAACCTTTAATGTAAAGTATAAGAGGGCAAGACATGATAATCTGGTAGCTGAATGAGGAATGTAAAAATCTGAAAACTTAGTATTTTTTCCTGGCTTCCCTGCTAGAACAATTAGTTAAAAGTGCTTGTGCCTGAAGCTTGCAAGCTTAGATTGGTGTGCGTGCAAATCCTGCATTGCCAATCCCTGGTGAGTTGCACTGCTGAAACAATGCCAATAGAGGTACCAAAGGGTGAGGCGGACTGGCATCAATGGTCCTGTGACCGTCACTGTTGCTCTAGGATGTGCTGCTTCGTAGGATTGCCCGGAAGACTGCAGGTCAACTGCAGTACGGATTTTAGTGGACAGGCCTTCAAGGTTAACCCACAATTGCCACCGCTAGGGTCCACCTGTTGGTGCTATGAGACAGCAGCGATTCTAAGGTGTAGTGGGGCCTTCTAAGGTCAAGCATAGGAATGTGCTCCCTCTGGGGAGTGGTCTGGTCATGAAGGCTGAACCATAATTCATCAGTTCCAAATACAACAACTCTGGCCATAGTGCTACATCCTCTCCCCACTGAACACCATACTGCCCCACTGAGAGAAACTTGCAGTTCTTTTAGCTACAACCCTATTGTGCCCCGCTATAAACAACTAGATGAGACCCAATTCAAATTACGCACTAGACAAAAGTAATATGCTGCCTGAAAAAAAAAAAAAAAAGCCTTCGAAAAAGTAAACACTTATAATGAATGCAAGGTTAAGTAACGCGAGTGAAATGTAAGCAGGAACAACGTGGTGAACTCATTTTTACATTATTCAGAAATCAATGAGTATTTTTGCCTGAAAAGTTAACATGACAGCAGTATGGTTTAAAAAGACCACATCCCTGAACAGAGCAGCGGTACACATTTTATAAACTAAAGTAAGAAAAACAGCTGACACAGATCACATTAAACAATTTCCACTCCACGCATCAACTAAGTATTGCAGTACCTCCAGGAATGGTGCGCTTCCGCATACGGGTAAAACAATACTGTTCAAACTAACATACCAAAAAACAAAAGCTGCGCTTCACTTGCAAATCCGTAAAGTGGCACTAATGTGTTTGGGTGTGAATAATAACCAATCTGGCCAGTTTGCGACCACTCTATCTTGCTTTATTTAATTATGTTGAACCTTTTTTCTATCAGTCGCCAGGCTGCACTTTGGAATTCAAAACTGTCATAAAAAGACAACATTTCCAACAAGTGTTTTTCTTTTTTGGGTCCATTTCACAGGGGAACGAATAGAGAGAATATTTAGGGTAAGAGTCGGTGGTTTTCACTAAGTAAGGAGCGAGACAGAAGTGGAGACTGTACTTGTGTGATCTGGGAAAAAGGAAGAGACAGACCTTTTTCGTCCTCGAACGGCCACAGCTCACTAGGGTGACCGACAGGTAACGCTGCCACCACGCACCAACATCCACAATCACTGGTAGCGGTTAGGTAACGCTACCACCGGAGCTTCGATTGCATGACAAACTACGCAGTGCTCATGCACACAATGACGCATGCGCAGTCGAAAGGCAGAAGACCGGGGAGTTTAAAATTATATGCATGACGAGAAAGAGCATAGTGCGGTTGCGTGGGATGATGCGCATGCGCAGTAACGCAGGGGGGGGGGGGAGAGCGCATATCCGTGGGGAGCGGGGAACTATAGTACACCGGCTCCAGTCACCCCAATAACGAGCTGTATTCCTATCAACTGCCATCAATGCTTGACAGCTCTGGTTCCCCTCTGTGTTGTGAGGGCAGACTCTGTCTACAGTGCATGCTATTTTTGTTGTGCTTTAGCAACATGATGACAATTTAGGTGATAAAACAGCGCGTAATAACGTGTCTTTACATTTGCACTTAAAGGAGACCTATTCTATGCTCATAGCAGGCTTGCATACTTTACAATCAAGTAGCACCTCACTTAACAAGCATTAAAAATGCAATAGGTCTCGCCTTTCATTAAGTTAAAGCCATTTGCTTTGCTATACCATACCATTAGCAAAGCAAATGGCTATAACTTAATGAAAGGCCAGACCTATTGCAGTTTCAATGCTTGTTAAAGCTTGAGGTTGCAATTCAGTCCCCTCACCAGTTCTCCAATGCTTGACATGTACAAAAATGGAATTATTTTTGGAAAGACAGCTTGCACTCTTCTATTTCTTTTTCTGCCTCAAAAGGGCGCCATATTTGCGAAAGTCTGCAAGCATTTGGTTAGACATTGTCTACTGGCACAGATACACGGCGAGATTTAAGGCAGGGGGAAAAAGGAAAATGTATTCACGTTGCAGAAAATACTGAACAGCACAACACTTTAAGACGTCTGTATGACGGAATACATGTGGTCAGTTTTTACATAGATATACTGGCGAAAAAACACAGAAACACCAACATACTGAACCATTCAGTAAAAGATTGGAACCTTTCAAGAGTTAGAAAGTATACATTTTGGAAGAATTAATTCTCCAGCGAGGTTCAAGCCGCAATTGGCTCCATGACAATGTACTGCATCACTTTCAATAAGTAATTAATTATAATCTATCACGCGGCCTATTAGAATGTGATATTTCTATAGTTAGCAATTAACATTACAGTAAAATCCTTAGCTACATTTCGGTCATACCTTGCCAGGTCGTCTAATATCAAAACGCAGTGTTGAACAAGTGACACCGGTACAAATGAGCCCGTCCGTGTTGAAAGTCTGCCAGGCTCCCGTAGGAAGAGCACAGCCCGAGGTGGGGGTGGGGGAGGTTTGGGTCCTGGTGAAAGATGGCACGCTTTCCTTCCAGTCTGCAGGTCACTGTTAAAGACTGCGGCGACGGGCTCTCCACAGATGTTTAAATGGATCTTTCTGTTCCACGGTTCATAGGGGTGTGCTATACAAGTTTCTTCATTCACAGCGCCACTACTTTCCAACAATTCTGCTATTTTGCCAATGAAGCAGATGTGATGTACGAGCCCATTCCATTCGTTCATTCATTCATTGTTAGTGCTGCACCTCTCACTGGTGCTACGAGGTGACAGGCCTCTACAGCGCCCGTCCATTCATTGAGGCATCCATTCAGTAGAGGAGAAACACTTCTTGGCAATGCATCTGTGCGTGCAAGGAATCAGCCTGAAGGGCTGCCCTGCACTAATTGTCACATTCATTCATTCTTCCAATCACTGAAACCTTCATTGAGTCACAGTATCAACATTTTCCGCAATACTGCGACCTGTTCAACGGGGCAGGCCAGTCGTTCGGTCACTCATTCCTTCAATCAATCGTGCATCCATTCATTCATTTTCAATAGTAGTGCTTCGCAGTGGTGTTGTATACTTCCTTAGGGACATCGGGCAGGGTTGAGCTGTACAGCTATCTCCATCCATCCATTCATTCATTCAAAGTAGCAGTATTTGTCAGTAGTGCCTCTATATTCGCAGTGCAGTGGTCTTGAAGTCTCTTCCCTCAGCCATTCATTCATTCATCTATTCAAAGTAGCAGTAACTCGCATTAGTGCTTCTATACATGAAATAGGAAAGTTTGCAGAGCTGCCCTCTACTGGTCTATTCATTCGATCATTCATTCAAAGTAACAGTGAGCTGTGATCTACAACGCCCTTCATTCATTCATTCGTTCATTTATAGTAACAGTACTTCTCACCACTTCTTCTAGGGTCGCAGTGGGACATTTAGGAGAGCTGTGATCTGCAGGTGTATTCATTCATTCATTCATGGTGCGGCGCTTCTCAAAAGGAAGCAGGCTGACTACGAATGTTCTTATCGTGCCATACACCGGTGTTTAGTCCAATGTCCCAAGCTGGGTGGGGTCCCTCTCTCGTGTCCTGGTTGTGTTGGCACAGAAGGCCGTGAGGCGCATAGATCATTACATGAAGGCCTCTGTGCGCTGGCGGGCTCAAACATACTATCCCAGGGCCCGCCCTGAGCTGCATGCCCCTCCGACACAGAGCTGGCATCTGTAATTGCTGCGTTTTCTGTCACCGACGCCCTTCCCTCTCACTCACAATGGCCTCAGGCGACCCTTCACCCCTGGCATCTATCACTGGTGACAAACCGCACACCTGAGACATCGAACATACATCCGGGCGTCATGTACATGTGTCTACATTAAATGTAGCATCGCTTCAGCTCACGTCGTTCTCCGTTGAGATGCTGCGTCCTGGCTCATAGGCGGTCTTCTCAAGCCGCCTGGTTCTGGGACGCGTCCCTTCCGAGCATCTCAGCCTGCCTGAGGAGCCGGAGCCGGTGTTGTGTAATATCTGGTATCCCCTCGGGATCATGTATCCCCTGCGCTTCGGCTGTCCTCGGAGCTCTGCCCTATTGGCCAGCTCCGACTACTCTAATGTATCCACGCCCCCTCAAGGCGAGTGGCATCTCAGACCCGGCTCGGCAGACAGAAACAGCAGCGCTCCGAGCAGAGGATGGCTCGTAAAGAATCCTTCGGCAGTTTTATTAATAAAGTAGGTCAGTAGCCAAGCGTGATAAATCTAGGAAAGAGACCACAGGAGAGGCGCCTACCTAAAGCTCGTGCTCTGCACAGGGGCACTTTAGCGTGTGCACTGAGGCAGAGGATGTAGCCAGGAAAATAAAATGGATCAAAGTGAGCGATCTCAAATTTTGCTATAAGAGCCAGTGAATATTGTTCACTCAAGGAAAATGTGCAAAAGATTGCATTTTATAAACATGAATCTAAAGGACTTTGGTAAAAAAAATGCATTTAACTTGTATTGATTTTTTCTTTCCTTTTTTTCTTTTGTTTTTTCTTTTATCCTGTCCTCCTTTCCATCCATCTTAAATGCTTTCTATTAACATTTATTTATATTATTTGCATTCTTCTTTCATTCCTCTTTCATCTTTCTTTCTGTCTGTCCATACTTCTTTCGTTCCATCCCTCATTGTTTTTTATCTTTCTGACCTTGTTTATATTCAATGTCATTTGCTTTCCGTCTTCCATCCTTTTTGTAATTCATTATTTTCTTGTTCCTTCTGTTCTTCTTATCATCCTTTCATCCTTCCTTCCCCCCTTGATTCTATCCTTTTTATGTATTCCTTCAATGTAATACTTCCTCTTTTTTCCTTCCTTTGCCCTTACTTCTGTCTCCCATTTCTTCTTTCCATTATTTCATTCTATTTTCCAGCTCTCCTTATTTCTTTTTCTCTTTCTCTTTCCATTTTTCTTTTTATTTGTTCCTTCCATCTTCTTCATTCGTCCTTTTTTTTTATTTCTTTCCATCTTTCTTCTTTTGAGCCTTTTTCTATTCTGCTCCCTTTTTATTTTCTATCTTTCTCTTCTTATTTGCATTGTATTCTCCTTCCTTTATTCCACTCTCTCACTTTATTTGCTCTGACTTATTTTTTCTTTACCGTTTACATACTTTCTCTTTCTTTCTGTCACTGTTTTTGGCTACTTTTGCAACCCTTGGCCCCTATCACACACCTGTGTCATGGTAATTATTCTTCCAGTACTACGAAACACAGATGACAGATAAAAAGGGTCCATAAAACATTGTATTCTGCCCTACTGGCAACCTCGCTTAGGCTGATATTCACTACGCCCTTGCTCTGGGCGCTTCTTTAAGCGCACGTTGGTGGAATTGTTCATTGCAGGCCTCAGTCATGCATTACAGCACTCGTTTTCAGAAGTATTGCATGATTGTTCACACATGCATTGCAGGAATTGTTTATTGTTTGCATAAGCATTGCAGGAAATGTACACACAGCCATTACAAGAATTTTTTATGGAGGCATTGCAGGGATTGTTTATTGTTTGCATAAGCATTGCAGGAAATGTACACACAGCCATTACAAGAATTGTTTATGGAGGCATTGCAGGGATTGTTTATTGTTTGCATAAGCATTGTGTCTACATAGGCATTGCAGGAATCATTTACAGAGGCATTGTTGGAATGATTTATTGCTTTCATAAGCATTGCAGCAAATGTACACACAGCCATTGCAAAAATTGTTTATGGAGGCATTGCAGAAATTGCTTATTGTTTGTAGAGGCATTGCAGGAATTGCTCACACAGGCATTGAAGGAGTGATTTATTATTTGTATAAGCATTGCAAGAAATTAAGCATTGCTCATTGTTAGGATAAGTATTGCAGGAAATATGTATGTATGTATCACCCCTTCTGTGCACAAGCACTTTAAGATTCATTTACATGCATATGGCATGTCTAGTTCATATGTGACGTATCATATGGCCTTTTCACACATAGAAGGTCAGTCAAAGGGACCAGCGACTGTAGGCTGAAAGAAGTAGGTGGCCCTTTACTGCTTTGATTAATGCTGTGTAGTTGGCTTCAGAGTTGAGCCTTGTAGTGCATGGTTGTCCCTCTGAGCACTTATACCTCATCTTGTAAAGAGGATGTGGTTTCAGGGAGGCTTTACCATTTGGTGGACTGGTGCGGATGGAAGGGTCATAGGTCCACTTGTTTAAGGGCTTCTGAGCTAGGGCAGGCGACATCAAGGCTCTTTGTGCTGGAGTCAAACCAGGGATTTTATGGCTAACTTTAGGTTGAAGTGAGGCGAGCATCATTGACCGGCAAACCCTGAAATTTAGAGATGGTTTTACATAAGTCCTCCATGTATTTGTTGTTGCAATAGTTGAGATAGGAAACCACCACTGCAATGACCAATGCGAGTCTTCTTGGTGTTTTGTCCACCACAACGACTGTAGAGCACATATATGCCATCATGCCCCTTTACACCATACTGAAGAGAGGGTGGTATTGCCCGTGCTCAAGCAATGAGCACCACTGTGCAGCATAGTGTGCTAACTGGTAGCTGTGAATCATTGCACCAAAACCCATAAGGGAGTGGTGAATAGCCTACTTGATACTTTTACATGTTGGAGAGCATACAACCTAATCTGCTTTGAATGTATCAGTCTCTCTCTCAATTTAGAAAGGCCTTAAAAATCTTTCTTTTTAATTCGTATTTCAACAGGAACAGTACATCTTTTCAGCACCAAGAACCATTTCCAGCTGAAAGTTACTCTTGGTGAATACCTACTGCCACTGATACTGTCTACTGTACATGAAATGACATGATCAATTATCTTTGGTAATATTATGAATGCTGCCTCTGCTTCTTTAAAGTTTAAATAAAGGAAGCAAATTGACATATACACTCACTTTTTAAATTATATAGCCTTTATTGTTAAGGGAGAGGCTACAATAAACAGTCACGATTGATTCCTATTTTTCAAATCCAATCTTTAGGAAAAGGAACGATAAAGGTACTCTGGTTAATAATCTGCCTTCATATATTTCAATAGCTCACTTTTACAGTGGTACTTTTTGAGAAAGATTTTAACAGCACCGGTGTTGGTAGAAGCAGTGATCCAACCAGTTGCAATATAAGAGGATGGTAACAACGCACCACACTAAAGCTAGCTTTTTAGCTTGGCTTCTAATGTCCACGCAAACCCTCAACAAATTTGTGAGTAAAAGAACTACTGCCCCTTTGAGAATTACTTTCCCTTATTATTACAAACGTGGATAATGGAGTTCAGAAAGCAGAAACTATGTCAAAGAGTTTTGCAGAATGAAATGAACAAGCCATGCAGTGCAAAGAGCTGAGTCAGTAATTTATTACCAGGTACATTATGAGCCAACATGGTCTCCCCTTTATTTCAAGTCTAGGACAATTGATGGAAAATCTGATACATCTTCTTGCAATGTAAATGCACTAGAATCTGAAGGTGATCTTTTAGAGTGTCCATTTCTGACCTGTGATCACCAATTCCTTCCTTTAAATCCAGTTTAATCTGCCTTCACAACAAGCTTGCCCCAGCCTTATGATTGGCCCTCTTCATCTTATCTTCACATACACCTCAACTTTACATCAACTCCATCTAAATCTCACATTCTCAGCTCAACCTTGCATCAAGATAATCTCGCACAATTCATCTTTACGTCAATTTTGGCTCAAATTCACCTAAACCTAGACTTATCTTCCTTGACATCCAGTTAGTCCTACCTCAGTGACATCTCTGCCTCAAGCTTGCCTTCAGCCCTAACATCAACCTCAGCCTCTTCCAGACCCCCAAAGCCACAACCTCACCTAAACCACAGCTCAGCCTCCAACTAATGCCCCGGTCACTTTCTGCAACCTTCCTCTTAACTTAGCCTGACTTGAACCTCACTTGAATTGTACCTTCTCCTCAACCACACCTCAACCTTAATTTCATCCATCCTCACACCATCATCTTTTTCTCACCTTTGCTTCATGCTGCTAACGTTCATTTATTGAGGTTTCTTGTTTCAAAACTTTGCCATAATAATTTGATTTACTTTTTCATTTTGACTTGTCTAAAATGTAAAGTTCTTATAGTGCATTACTCAGTACCTCACATTTATGACTTAAGAAACTATGGTTACAATGTGTTGTGGCAGTGGGAATAATTGAAAAGACAATGTTGGGGTGGAAAAGTCTTCTGTATGGTTAGACATGTACCCCTGCCTTCAGTAGCCAGCTCTACTGTTGTCTGGATCCATATTGTTGATTTGTTTGTCTTAGATAACACGGATAATGGGTGTGTGCCATGACATAGGCCTGTCTCACAGATCGCAGTCTTGTTGGACCAAGAGTGGTGTCCAAAGCACTACCCTCAAAGTGGTGAAAGGCTATTGCCATCACGAAGAATTAAACAGCAAAAATGTGGTGGTGGAAGCATACGGTGTAGTGATCAGTAGTTCTGAACAGGTCGATTTTACCCTTTGTCAGTGGAGTGAGGCCTACAATCTCACTCACCTTTTTAAACGTTCCGCTGCTTACCCATGGCATACTCACCCATGGCATATGTCAGGTAGATGTGGAGTGCTGCACATTGTAACAGTAGTAACCCTGCCCTGGATGTATGTGTGCCTGGGAAAGGTACAGTACAGGGATAGAGTAATACCGTACAGTATATGTGTGGTTAGTGCATGAGGTGAGTGTAATTTTGGCTGTTGGGAATTCATCAAATGAGAGTTGTAGCACTGTGCAGTGCATGTGCAAGGAAGCATGTGCTGAGTGTGTGGGTGCTTGCATGAAGTACAACACATGAAGAGTGAATTGTTGTGGCGTGTGCACATGGTGAGTATGTATGCTAGCAGTGCGTGTGTTTGCAAATAGCACACCTTGGAACAATACAGAAAAGCTTCAGTACTGAACAATGAACACAGACTGAGTGTGTGTGCTGAATGTATATGTAGCTGTAATGGAACAATGCATGGAGGTAAAAGTGCTGGCCAATAAGTGTGCTGTGAATGTGTACTAGGTTTATGTGTGCCTGCAATGGTACCCTACATTGAAGACCTTCGGATCCATTTTGAGAAGCCCAGGCCTGCTTGGTGAAGACATGAGGAGTAGAGGACCACCCTAGATGGATTTGTGTATTTTTGCATTTCTTAGAGATGGGTGGAACACATACTGAAGAAAGGGAGGAATAGACTCTCCATGTAGAATTCAAAAGGGTACTCTTTGATTCAGTGATAGACCACAAGGAAGTAGCCTCGACACACCTCTGAAGGAGATTGGGTTAAAAAGGGAATCATAATGAGTGGGGCCTGGAGACAGGATTAACCTTTTGATGCACATATGACTGTGGCTGACATCCAGGTGTGAACCCTGGTCACTCCTATGAACTGTGTTGTGGGTCTATCAACTTCAGAGTCTTTCCTGCTGTGACAGAGAGTCTTTCAAGAGGGAAGGAGAAAATGCAAAATGTACACTTCAAAAGATGCAGAACCCCAACATAAAACTTCAAAGACTCAGACTCTAAATCACATTTGGTGTCTGGAAATGGACTAGAAGAAGGGGAGGTTCTGTGCAAGCCAACTACAATGGTTGACTTATTGGATAGCGGGCAAAAACCTGCATGAAATTGCAATTTCGCAGCAGTCGTGGGAAAATGGCAACTTACATAGGCTATTGCTACCAGGTGGAAGGACACCTGCGGGTGCACCTCATCTACTGAAAGTGGCATTGGCATATTGGAAAAGGGCGTTACGTTATACTAAAAGATTGACCCCGTATGCCCCTAATATTCCTCTACTGGGTTTACCACTGCAATCTAGCACTATCACTAGCAGGAGAGTTAAGGCATGGAGTGAGGAGGGGGTTACTAACATAGGTGATTTTTTTGTGGATGGTACTCTTGCAATGCACAATGTATTTGTTAGAGTGCATGGCGTGCCTCACACATTATTTTTGATGCATGCACAGATTACACGTTATGTACGCAAGGTATGGGCCCCTGTGGGTCAGGAACCATTGATGCATGGCTTAACTAATTTGCAATACCTAATGGGGAATGGCAGTCATGTCACAAGATGGTTATTTAGAGGTGTGTGCACAGTGGTAGAGGCCCCGCTACAATTCCTTAGAGACAAATGGGACATAGATTTGGGTCATGCACTCACTGACAAAGAATGGAAGGTGATATTGGAGTATCTGAGAAAAATCTCCAGGAACCCGAAATTTAAGTTCATACAGTTGATGATTGTGCATAGAGCCTATCTAACACCACATAGATTACATGTAATGTACCCTGAGGTATCGGACTGTTGCCCAAGATGCCATACTCCACAAGCGAAGTTGTTCCATATGTTATGGAGTTGCCCTAGAATAGAACGTTACTGGTATGAAGTGCACAAAATATTGAACGCAATTGTACCAATACGGAAGGATGACTCGCCAGAGTACTGTATATTGGGTTTGGGTCCTACAGGCAAGAAGTCTGGTGCTGTGCACAAATTCATGAACCTCGCTCTTATATTGGCAAAACGGAATATTACAAGGCAATGGAAAGTGGCAAAGCCACCTAACATTGCAGACAGGCACAAAGAAATGGTTCGATGGGGTAGGGCTGAGGGTGCTGAAATCAAACGGGAAGAACAAAGGGGACTCCGTAAAAGGTTGATATCCCTAGATTGGAATGTAATGATGGAAGAGTTTACCGCCATGGAGATCCATGCGGAGTGATACTACTGGTTACATTCCTAGATGTTATGAGATGTCTTACTGATGTAACTGGGGGCTGTTGTTTTTTCATACAATTGGTGCTTTGGATCTAAAAGTACGTGCTAATAATATTGCATAGTATTGGCATTGCAGCTGAGCTGGTGGGTGGGTTAGGGAAAGACTGTTTTTTCTAGAGTTTTTTTTCGGTATTGTCGTTTATTTTATTGTCATTGAGTAGATATATTGTTGGCAATTGTATTGCAGACACTAGGTGGTCAATCATTAAGATGTCAGTGCCTTACAGGATTCCTGATAAAGCAATGCAGGGGGCACAATAGAGGTATACAACGTGTGATGTAAGCCTTGATATTATCAGGTTGACACTATGCTTTGTAATAACATTATTGAATTACAATGTGAAGTACTGTATGACCGTACCACCAACGTAATGTTGTATTATGACAATTTTCTGGAACAAAATTAATCAAATCTGTACAAAAAAAAAAAAGAAGAAGAAGGATAGGTTTAGACCACAACATTTGCTGTCTGCCAAGCAGCCGGCTGGGCTGTTTGAGAAGGGGAAGCTGTGCTGGACTTCTGCCTGTGACCAGGACTAGGGACAAAGGTTGGCTAGTCTACCTGCTGGGTGAGTGGACATCACCCAGGGAAAACCAAGAGCACCTCCTCTGGAGCATAGAGCACCAGTGCCTGCCTGCTTGCCAAGACCCGAGTGCCCTGTGAGGAAGAGGAGAACGTTGGAGGGAGTCCACTGAGAAGCCCTACCTCGGGAACCCTGTATGCTGGAAGAGGCTGCCTGTACCAACAATGCTAGAAGTTTGGGTTGTTTTTCGTACAGATGATTGCAGCTGTGACTTGCTGGTCAAGCCCGCACACTAATACCTGCACCTTACTAATTCCCCCAGAAACGTAAAGGACTCTGCCGGAGATGTTTTACCGTCGCTTGGCTCCAGTCAGGAGCTGGAGGATCAAATACCCCAGTGAGGCAAAGAGTGACTTGCCTCAACTTCGTGGAGAAGTGGCACTCCGTTGGGACAAGCTGGCACTGCTGCTTGAGGGAGATTGCCTGTGCCTGCATGGTGCTGCCGCATGTAGCGCAAGCAGCCTGGCTTCACAGAGCAGGATCATGACTTGTGAGCATCCATAGAGAGAGCACTCACTGCACCACTGAATGCTTCCACACAGCCAGAGCAGGTACGACTAGAACTGGGCCTGTGGAGCCCGGGGGGAAGGGGACCCTCTGCCGATGCTGCTACAGCACTATAGACACTTTTGACTAATTCCTAAAGAGTCAAAGGAGAACTCTTGAGTTTGGCCTATTAGTGAGCATTCCCTACATGTGGCTACGATTGAATGGGGAATCCCATACCATGTTAGAAGGTAGAAGGTGAGACAGGGATTTGCCTGAGAACTACTAGAGCCCCAACTTCAAGGGGATTGTGTTCTTGCTCATAAATGTTATGTGTAAAGTTAGAAATAAAATACTTATTTTTCTTTTAAAAGGAAGGATTTGTCTGGACATTGATTTATTGTTAGTACTGTATGCACTTTGAGTTATGAGTCATTTTCACTCACCAGTATCTATACTCCCCCCTGTCCCTCTCCCTCCTCCCCCGAGGGAGCCTTTGACTGCTCGTACACAGCTTCCACTGAGAATCAAGTGCAGAATGGGTATTTGACCCAGTTGCTCAGGATCCATAGTAGGTCGGGTCCTGGGACATCAGGGGTAAAAGGCCTCAACCACCACGATTGTGCCCAGTAACCCCTGCATGTCCCCTGGCCCCCTGAAAGGGTTTCTGACAGGCAACTTTAAGGGCAGAGTCATTTTATAAATTCTCTTCTTCAAATGTAGCTATTTGCCCTATCCGTTATCCTGTGAGCATCAAGAGTAAAGCAGCTGGTAAATGGAGGGCGATATGATGCTGCACACAGACTATTGCAAACAAGACTAATGAATGAAGCATATTTGTGTGTTCAATCTCAGGCTGCTGGCATTATAATAGTCATTGTTTAATGTATTTGAAGCCCCGTCATCATCATCCAGGCCCTCACCCGCAAGCTCGAGCTACTTACGAACATCAGTTCTGCAGTAGTGGTGAGCACAGCATCCAACCACAGTACAATACAATTATTAATCTACTGTGCACGATGCAAGGTCAAGAATAGGCTACTGGCTGGTGTCTATGGGCCAGACATTCTAGATTGGGCACACTGGCAATTTATGACAATCCTTATCAGGCCACTCCCCAATAGTTCTGGTACAGGACTGTAAGCAGGACTGACACACTGGAACATGGATATCTAAACCAGAATCCTAATTAAATGCCTTTCATGAATGAGCTGCGGAAAACAATCACTGAATATTTGGACCTCAATCTGGTCTCTGTGCTGCGGACGACTACGGTTTGGCTTTTAAGTGTATGTTGTTGGGAAAGGCATAGCAAAGGAAGCTGAGACATTGAAATTGATGCCTTGAAATTTCTCTAAGGTAGCTGGAAAAGATTATACACGGGATCAACATTATGCCACCCTTTCCTGAATAAATGAGCCATTAAGCATTTACAGAGAGGTTGAAGAGCAGGAGGGGATATTCTTAGGAAAGCAAGCTGAGGAATTTTGTATTAACAGATGTTAGAAATGGGGTTTCTGGTTGGCTAGGGTATGCACCTCAGCCCGGCAGAACCCACCACTCTAGTCAGTGTACGGAAGTAACACACCAAAGATAACCCCTGCTCACACCCTTGGTAGCTTGGCAGAGCAGTCAGGCTTTTCCTAGAGGCAATGTGTAAAGCGCTTGTTCAACACACACACACACACCAGTAACACACTAGGCACACCACAATAAGGTACTCCACACAAGGTTATATAAAAATATCCTTTGTATTATACATAAAACACATTAGACCACAATCACATAAACTCTTTTGCCATCTAGACAATTGTCATGACATCAAATAGATCATAAATCACTTTGTCAACCAGACAATTACCATATTATCAGTTAGTGCCCAAAGTAAATACTTGGCACACGTCACAAAGACCTTATCACTGTACATAATATGCAGATCCTGAAATGATACTTGTTATCCTGTCATTAAAAGGCCTAAAACGACATAAATCATAATATCAGGGCATAAAATGCAGGTTAGGTCATAAATCACTCATGGCCGCTGGGCATACTATGCAAGTCCTGGAAATGTAAGGGAACACAACCTACATCACAAAATTAGGGCATAAATAAGAAGCAGTTGGGAAATGACTACAAACACAGGGAGAAACACCTACATCAACCTATTGGTGCTGGTATGGCAACAATAATGAACAAGGCACAGGAATTACCAATTTCCACCCTGAACATGAAAGCCACAGCCCACCTGCACTTCTTTGACATGTTGTATGGTAATTCCTGAATGTCTCCTGTGTTCAGCACAATGGGGGCCTCCATTGAGGTTTCACCCCATCAGGTGACAGAAAAATACCTCACAAGGTAAGTTCTGTCTAGAAAGGGGGGAAGGCACCAATGTAGGTAATGGTGTTGGGGAATCTTGTCTGCCACCCCCACTCCTGCAATGAAATACCAGATGCAGCTGCCCGTGAACACGTGGTGCAGCTGCTGAAGACAATGGCATATGGAGCGCAGCAGGATGGCACTACTCCCCAGGCATGTTGCTAGTACTCATAGGAGCATTGGTGCACTCTGGGTAATAAAGGCAGACGTGGGAGCACCTATGTGGTCGGATCCCAGGATCTACGGTAACAGTGGTCCCCTCGGGTCTTTGGCAATTGATCCTCTGGTGCACGAGTGGAGCACAACAATGACCCCTCAGGGCATTCACCCCGGGGAGGACTTGGTTTATCCCTCAGGATGTTGAAGATGCCACTACTGCTGCCTGCGTAAGACCAGGACAAATCCACCAGAGTGCCATACTTTCCTACTGCCCGAGGATTGCGGCGTCACACGGGCTACTCTGGTCGCCCCGGGGTGAGGGCAGCTGTGGGTACTGGATGTTGGTGGTCCACCCTCAGGAGGGCAAGCACCACGTTGGTCAGCCCCGCGCTGACCTAGGGACAGGAGCCCACCTCTAAACCTGCGCCGACTTGGGGTTAGAAATGCAAAAACAACAGTTGATGGACAGAATGTAGAACAATGTCATACATTCTCCCCAGTACAGAGATCTGGGCCTAAATCCATCGTCTTTTTTACTCACCATGCTATTCCAGTTTGAACCCAGCCATACTTGGGGCTAGGGCACAAACAGCAAACCCATGATTAGCATGAATCCAGCACTCTCCCTGCGCTGGGTTGCAGCAACTTAACTGGAAGCACCCTCATCCCCAGCTCAGAGAAATATACTGCTGCCTGAGTCACGGAGACAAGAGTTCCATGGCAGAGATGCTCAAGGTGCCACCTTCGTAAGCACCCTTGAGAGCACTGGGGGCACACGCACAGCAACAGCAGGCAGGAAGGCCAGCATAGTCAGCTTGCAGAGGGGAAGTCCCTCCAGAACAACAAACAGACAGTCCAAATGGTGGTTCTTCCTAGCAGTACAATAGTTTCTTCTGGCGGGTTACAAGTCCCTCCCAGTGTGGTCACAACCCCTGTACTTATACCCACAAAGTCTTTGTTCTGGGGCACTTTGAACAACTTTAGAAGTGCACAACACCCCCATTCAATCCCCAGCCCTGGCTCGAGACACACTCCGGGGGGCGGAGACAGCATTGTGAAAGGCAGGCACATCCCTATTCAGGTGCGAGTGAAATTCCTCCCACCACTCTAAATGCAGACCAGACCTATTCAGCCCAATTAAGAGTCACCCAGGAAAGGCAGGACACACCCCAACCCCGCTTGTGACTGTCTAGAGTGAATGCCCATCCCCAGCCCATGTCACTCCAAAACCAGACAGTGAATACACAACCAGGCAGGGCTCAAAGAGTCATAAGCACACAGAAATGCCCACTTCTAAAAGTGGCATTTCTAAAATAGCAATACCAAATCTGCTTTCATCAATAATCAGGATTTATCGCTACTATTCCAAACATACCAAATATGTCCACGCTACCCCTTTCATATCAGAAATTACTACTGAAATACATATCAGGAAATTCCCAATGCAAACCTATGAGAGGAGCAGTATCACAGCAGTGAGAAACAAAATAGGCTGGTTGTCACTACCAGGACATGCTACACAACAAAGGCACATGTCCTACCTTTTACCTACACAGCACCCTGCCCATAGGGCTACCTAGGGCCTGCCTTAGGAGTGACCTATATGTAGTAAACGGGAGTTTCAGATTTGGCAAACACTTTAAATGCCACGTCACTGTGGCAGTAAACTGCTCAAGCAGGCGCTGCAGTGGCAGAGGCCTGAGTCAGGTTTGAAAGGCTATATCTTTGGGTGTTGCAAGCAGTGCTGCAGGCCCACTAGTATCATTTAATTTACAGGCCCGGGGATATAGGATACCACAGTACAAGGGACTTGCAGGCAAATGAAATATGCCAAACAGGTGTAGACCAATCTTATCAAGCTTACAGGAGCGAGCACATGCACTTTAGTACTGATCACCAGTGGTAAAGTGCCCAGAGTCAGAAAAGCAACAAAACAGGGCAGAAAAAAAAAGAGGAAGGCAAAAAGTTCTGGGATAACCCTTCAAAAAGGGCCAGGTCCAACAATAAAAAATTGTGCATTACTAAGAATCTGCAGAATCTTAATCTACACTTGAATTCACACGTGTATACTGACCTGATGCTATTGCATTTGAAATTATTTTTATATGACCTGTTAAAATGTGTTATCCTGGCTTATGACTAAATAGTCCTTAATTAGGTTTCAACATCATCTTGTCAAAAATGTATGTCACATTCACTGTTTATTTCTGCTGCACATAGTCAAGCAAGTCATGTTTGTTTATTTCTGAATGACGCTGTTCTTGAAGAAGACTCTTTGGCATAGACTTAGAACGTAACATTTATCCAAGGCTCTTGCATGTGGTATTGAATTTATACACAATGGCTTACTGTTGGTTATGTAACTTGTTTGTTCTGACACCTCTAGATGACATTACGTCAGGGGGTTGGGACTATTCATTATTCATGTGGTAGGTGAGTGCTTAGTAAGGCTGTACAACGTTATTAGTCTGTATTCTGATTTGTTGAAAATGTATTTCCTTCCTCATACCACAATGCAGTAGTTTCCATACTGTTCTATGGGGAGATTTACTTCATAAATGCCTGATTTTGGAGGTGAGCCAGAAGACCTTTCCTATGCTACTAGTAGTGATGTTGTCTGAGTTCTTACTGATTTGCCTGCATATTTGGAACTTGGTCTTTTATGGATTTTGTAATAAATCTTCATAACACTTCTAATTCTGCCCTTTGTCTCACTCATTGAGTCAATATTTTCTTATTTGACTGTATTTTGATATGCTGATTTGTACATTATCTTAGGACACATTGCCTCATAAAATAAAGGTTAACACAATTCTCGATCCACCCAATCAGTGGGCATGTTTTTGTAGTGCAAGGTTTTAGGAATACAGCACACTCACAAAACTCAGGCCCTTAGACTAGAGGAATGTAGAATACAAAGTTAAATGCTGTCCAGTACACTTAGAAAAATCGCATGCATTCTCGCCACTGTGATTTCAGTCTAGAGACACTACTGCAGCGCGGCAGATTTGCACACAATCTTAATGATATCACACTTGCATGATTGGAAAGGTTCATGCGTGTCTGCCTTGAGGATTTACTAGAGGTAATAAAGTAGCTGCAGAGTGGTGAGGTACCTGGGCCTGATGGGATTACAATTCCATTTTATGAAGTTTATGCCAATTTGATAAGCCCCCAACTACGTAAGGAGTATGAAGAAGCCATTCTGGAAGGGGAACTTCCCACAATGACATGAAAAGACATGTGGTTAGCACTTCTCAAACCAGACAGATCAGAGGGCCACTGTGCATCATATAGACTACTGTAATAGCTTTACATTAACAATATGATGTTTGCAAAAATCCTAGCTAGTAGACTAAAACCACCTACGTCAGGTCTGGTACTTCCAGACCAGACTGATTTTATACCCAGCCACCCAACATTGTTAAATTTAAGGACTCTCCCAGCAGTAATACATCATTTAGACCCTCAATTACCGGCAGTGTCTCTTTTTCTTGATGCTAAAAAAGTATTTGAATCTCTGAAATAGCCACAGGTTTCAGCTATTAACTAAAATGGGTCTGGTTAGGCATTTTATTAAAATGATCTTGTTCCGTAGAAACCCCTTGGACAAAAGTGTTTATCAATGGGCAGTGGCACCAGACAGAGTTGCCCCCTATCACCACTCCTATTTACCATTGCTGTAGAAACCTTGGCCTTTGTGTACAGGCACATAGAGGAATTTACATAGGTGGCAGATCATTGGTTGTATACCTGTACATGGACAATGTCCTTCCGTATATACAGAACACAACCAGAAACATAAATCCAGTTATTCAGGAAACCATGTGACTCAGTATTATCTCAGGACTAAAAATCAATTGGGCAAATTGAAGTTGATGGAGGGGCAAGTTTTATTCATTTGGCATGAACATGTCCACAAGTTTTGGGTAGGAGTGATGACTGCACTATACAAGATGAGTTAAATCCTTGCACCATTAAGGGCGCTAGAGAGCCCACGGCAAGATGGCTGTACATTAGTGCAGCTGTACCAGCCGGACAGCTAAATCCAGCAGAATCCGCCGCACGGGCAGACTCCAGAGGCCCTAAAATGCAGTATTGTGTGCAGTGCTAGGCGGGAGACACCGATTGAGGTTAAAAAGCTTGAAAGACTTAGGTGAAAGCAAGAAGTAATTGTCGATCGACCAGCGACATCCGAGAGCGACAGGGCAATATGGCGGCCCAAAGCGCACGCAACTAAGCAAGGAGGGTTGCTACTGGCCTACAGTGAAGTCGTTCTGGGTGCTTGAGGCAGGAAAGCATCAGAGAGACTCACCATGGAATGCGGGTGAGCAAAATAAACTGAGCAACATCATCCAGAAGGCCTACAGCGGTGACCCAGGCACGAGCGGCTTCAGCATCAGTGGTCCCGGATGCACAGGAGAGAGGTGGAGAGCGACGGCGTTCCTGACGCACATTAATATCAGGCCGTGAGCAATTAATGAGACGACAAGCTTATGGAGCCTAGCACCTGGAGGAGCTGCAGGTGAAAAACAAAAAGAAGTAAGCCGGGAGGCGAGGGTCATAGCAAAGAGCCGTGCGCTGCACTGGGAGCCCAGAGGGCCTATGCGGCCTAGTGGGGAAATGTAGCCGACCCGCGAGGGCCCACAGTTGGAGAAGGAGGTGCCTGGCGCAGCCGAATCTCCAAGGAGGCCCATTTAGACCTGCAATAGACATGTTGGGGGGAGAGGTGCACATGTAAGCGCAGCTCCTATGGCATGCAGCCTAAACAACGGTGAGAATCCCCCATCACCCATTTTAGCACTGTACTGAGGAGCGATGTGGCTCTGCCGATGTGACCAGGAACGAGAACGCGTTCTTGAGAAAGCAGTGGGAGATATTGGATGGGCCCGGAAAGATCCCACGCTACCCGGCCTGAGCTACAGGAAAACATAGGAACGGTGCTGGGGGTGTGCGCCAACATAACTGGAGCAGGACACATGCCCGGTGAGGCCCACTGAATCAAGAGTAGGGAAACCACAGTAAGAGCCCCACATGTAGGGTGAGCCGGCTGTGAGCACATAGAGAGAAAACGAGAAATGGGTTGTCTCCCGCCAGCTGTACATTGGTAGGCAATACTAATGGAGATTAAACTGCAATAGCGACGACTTGTAAACAACGGCCACTAGATAGCCTTTGCAGTTCGTGTATATTTGTGTTGCCATATAACCTTAGCTTTCCTGAGGCATTGTAAAGTACATGGAAGGTTGATAGATAGGATGGCCATACGTCCCAGTTTTCCCCGGACGTTCCCGTTTTCGGAGCAGTGTCCCTGTGTCCCGACACTTTGCTCCAAATTACAGAAATGTCCCGGTTTTTGTGCAGTGCCCGGGTTAAACAGAGAAATGTCCCCATTTTTAAATAGTGTCTCCCACTGAAACACTATTTAAAAACTGGGACATTTCACTACTTACTTCTCACAGGTGCTGAGACCGGTCTCTATTGGCTCTCCATTTTTGCCCTCAGGTTGCTTATTTATCTATTGCAGCTAGCAACAACTGACAAAGTTAATAGTCCTGGCTTGTTGTAGGTGTAATTTGACATGTATTATTTATCTGAATACAATGACAGAAGCACCAATTTTTCGGGCAGAGACTATGGTAAGCATAGATTCTTTAGCTTATGTATTTTAAGCCCCGCCCTTAATTACATCGGCCACACCCCTTTGAGAAACCCCCCAGTTTTTTCATCCCACTTAAAGTCTGGGTACCTCTGTCATGTCAACTGGTCTTTGTAGGGTGCTGTGTGGCACTTCAGCGCGCTGCCCTGTTTCGGAGCTCTGTGAGGGCATAGAGTGCATAAGTGGTTGAAGAGAGTGTGAGGGGAATTGTTGGGTGTCGTGCGCGAGTGGTGATGTGGTCATGTTACTGCAGCCTCCAAGCCTGCTCGGGTAGTATTTCTACTACATCTGAAGGCCCTGTGTGACGTAGAAGTGGTGAGACTGCAGGTATAGTTGTCTAATGGGACATGGTTGGGTGAGATATACAGGTTCAGAGGCGAGCTGTGCTTGCTGTGACTTACACATGCAAAAACAACAATTGATGGACAGAATGCAGAACAATGTCATACATTCACCCCAGTACAGAGATCCGGGCCTAAATCCATCGTTTCTTTGCTCACCATGCCATTCCAGTTTGAACCCAGCCATATGCAAATTAGTCTTGACCCTGTGCCTCATGGGAGCAGTCCAGCCCTAACTCCCAAGCCAGGTCCTCCCTGGACTGGAACCAAGCATCCTAGGACCGGTTTCGGGGTTTCACCCCTCTTCAGCCCGGATAGCTTGATTCCAGTGGCATGGAGAGCACAGGACTCACGTCTGAGCATATCCGTCCCACGCGGGGTGACAAATGCAAAAACAACAATTGATGGACAGAATGCAGAACAATGTCATACATTCACCCCAGTACAGAGATCTGGGCCTAAATCCATAGTTTTTTTGCTCACCATGCCATTCCAGTTTGAACCCAGCCATATGCAAATCAGTCTTGACCCTGTGCCTCATGGGAACAGTTCAGCCCGAACTGCCAAGCCAGGTTCTCCCTGGACTGGAATCAAGCATCCTAGGACCGGTTTCGGGGTTTCACCCCTCTTCAGCCAGGATAGCTTGATTCAATGGCATGGAGAGCACAGGACTCACGTCTGAGCATACCCGTCCCACTCGGGTGACAAATGCAAAAACAACAATTGATGGACAGAATGCAGAACACTGTCATACATTCACCCCAGTACAGAGATCTGTTTCTAAATCCCTTGGTTTTTTGCTCACCATGCCATTCCAGTTTGAACCCAGCCATATGCAAATCAGTCTTGACCCTGTGCATCATGGGAACCGTCCAGCCCGAACTGCCAAGCCAGGTCCTCCTGCGACTGGAACCAAGCATTCTAGGACCGGTATTCGGGGTTTCACCACTTCAGCAAGGATAGCTTGATTTCAGGGGCATGGACAGCACGGGACTCACGTCTGAGCATACCCGTCCCACCCGTCCCACTCAGGGTGAAAAATGCAAAAGCAACAATTGATGGACAGAATGCAGAACAATGTCAGTACAGAGATCTGGGCCTAAATCCATCGTTTTTTTGCTCACCATACCATCCCACTGGAATCGACCTATCCTGGCTGAAGAGGGGTGAAACCCCAAAACCGGTCCTAGGATGCTTGTTTCTGGTCCAGGGAGGACCTGGCTTGGCAGTTCGGGCTGGACTGTTCCCATGAGGCACAGGGTCACTACCTCACCCAGGCTTCAGTAGCAGGCCTGTGGTGTCAGATTTAGTCTGCTTCCCAGGGGTGGCATAATACATGCTTCAGCCCCTGGCAGGCCTGTGGAGTACCTATGCCCTTGGTACCTAAGGTACCATATACTAGGGGCTCATAAGGTACCACAGTATCCAATCACTAGTGCATCTAATATGCACTCCAAGTTGTTTAGAGAGAACAGAGAGGCTGGGGCCCTGATTAGCAGGGTCCCAGCCAGACTATAGCCAGAAACCAGTGTAAACATCAGAAAAAAAGTGGGGGCAACATAAGTGCAGATCCTACTCTCCTACAGGGACTGTTTGTTGTTCATACTTAGTGTGGTGCATCACAAATATGACTGCAGACGCGTAGTGCACATGGGGTGGTTGGAGCATCTGAGTAAGACACAAAGGCAATATTATGTAGAATACCATCAAGGCTGGAAAAAATTTGATTTTTGACATGGAATGTCAGAGGATTGAATAATTCCAAAAGAATTCTACAGGTGTTTGCATATTTAGATAAACATCATTTTCAAATTGCCCTGATGCAAGAGACTCATCTCAATAAATTACGGGATACACGCGTAGGGCGATGGTTAGGGCGGCCGCTTCGTACTCCTCATACTCAAGGTGAGTTAATATACTAATTAAAAAAGGTACTTCTTTCACACTCACCCACACTATATCTGATGATAAGGGCTGCTATACGGTTGTACAGGGTAAGCTAGCTGGCACAGAAATTACCATTATAAATACATATGGACCTAACGTTGATGACCCTGATTTTTATCGACAATAATCCTTTAGGGAGGAGATCTGAATACTTACTTAGACCCCAATCTGGATTGCAGTGCCAAGACAGAATAGCAGGGTAAAGGGCTGCACCTGTGATGCACGAGGTCATGAACACCTACTGGCTGGTTGACATATGGAGGATGTGACACCCCACGACTCAGGAAGGCATACATGTTTCATCTGTACACCAAACATGGTCCAGCCTAGATTATTGGTTAATCTCCAGGGAGGCAGCTACATGGGGGAACACAATAATTCATTTACCAAGAATGTTATCAGATCACTCACCAGTGATGCTAGATTTGGTAGTCCCTACACACACTCCCCCCCCAGCCCTTCCAATGGCGCTTACAGGCCACACCATTGCTGGACTCTGTGTTCAAGGAGGGTGTTCATTAGACCATTATACAATACTTCCTGGAGAATAAGGGCTCAGTAGATACTGCAGGCGCACTCTGGGAGGCCTTTAAAGCCACAATACGTGGAACATGCATAGGGCTACAGGTTGGGGGTGCTGAAAGCGCTGCGAAATAGGATGCACACTATGGAACAAACACTAGGGGGATTGGAGAGGGAATACGAAGAGAACCAAAACAGTGACACTCTAGCCGAACTTAGAGACCTAATCACAGAATACAATGAACCGGCTGAACAAGAAATAAAACATATGTCTAGACGCTGGGTAGGCAGATCATACGGGGAGGCCGGGTCACTCTCTAGCCTCCAAGATTAGGACACCACGCACAGAAAGCTATATCACTGAAATAGACCGCCCTGATGGCACAAGGTGCTACAGCTCTTGTGAAATACTAAACAGAATATTATGCTGCACTATATGGCCCACGTGAGGCAGCTGCTGAAGAAGAGATAACAGCACGCCTAGATGAGCTGGTGATTGCATGGGCAACGGGAGTATTTGGTACAACCAATAACTGTGGAAGAAATGAGCAAGGCCATGCAATTGCTACCTAGTGACAAAGCATCAGGGAGTGATGCGGTGCCAGCAAGTGCTGACTTGCTGGCACCGCACCTATATAACATGTATGTAGAAGCATACGACAAAAAACAACTCCCTCCAACCCTACGGGAGGCCATGATGATAACCTCACTGAAGCCTGGGGAAAACCCAATGAGCTGTGAATCCTATAGGCCGCTGTCACTCTTAAACATAGATACGAAGATACTAGTTAAAATTATCGAGACCAGGCTGAGACCTCTCCTGCCAGCACTAGTGCTCCCGAAACAATCGGGATTCATCCCGGAATGATCAGCCACGCATAATCTAAGAACGACATTCGCTGTGATGATCCAATTGAACCGAGATGTTAAAGTAGCCACAGTTCTGCTAGACGCAGCCAAGGCTTTTGATTCTATTAAATGGGGTTTTATGTTTGGTGTATTGTGCCGTCTGGGAATGGCGCAGGCTTTTACACAATGGATTGGCCTGTTATACACCGATCCAGTCGCTAGAATCCGAATCGATAACACTCACTCGTTTCCGATACCAATATGTAGAGGTACGCGACAGGGCTTCCCATTTTCCCCGATGCTGTTCGTGCTCACGATGGAGCCATTGGCATGTAGAGTGCGCCAAAAACATGCAGATGCAGCATTAAGATTTAGGCATCAGCCTCAAGCTATATCACTCTACACAGATGATATGATGATATGGTGCTGTATGTCCGAAACCCAGAAGAGCAGCTAAGCTCCTGATAAGGGAGTATATCCAATATGAAAAACTTTCCGGACTTAGTGTAAATTGGGACAAATCAAATATATTCCCTCTAACCAGAAGTGTGGACCCGCACAAACTGGACTTTCCACTGGAATGGAGTGATGACCCAGTCAAGTACCTGGGGGTATTGATACATAGGGACCGTGAAATAGTACTTATGGAGAACTATGGCCGAGCACTATCATCCCTTGTATCCAGATCGATAAAGCTACCCCGATGCTTGTGGACAGAATGGCAGTAATCAAGATGGTGGATCTCCCACGGTACCTTTACCTATTCACAAATGTGCCCCTAAACCTGACTAAAGCGTACTTTGCTGCAGTGCACTCCAGCCTGATTAGAATGGTGTGGGCTGGCAAGCAGCCACGATGTAGCTGGGAGACACTCACTGGACCATACATGCAACAGTGGTTTGGGGCTCTGGACCTATATTTATACTATCTATGTACACTGGCACACTTCGTACACTACTGTTTTTTTCCTCCCCTTTTCCTTCCGCACATAGCAGTAGAGGCGGACGCAGTGCACCCCACGCCACTCACAGCCCTATTGTCACAAAAGCACCAACCTAACCCCAGAGGGAACTTCGACACGACGGACAGTACGGTGAAAGCCTGGCAAAAGATTGCGATCCATGCAGGAAAAGAGCCGCCATTTGCCCCTGCTATACCACTGGCATACCACTCTGAGATATCCGTTGCACAAGAACCTAGAGCCATGGCTCTCCTGGAGGAGGTGGGGGTAACCACTATGGGGATGCATATCCAGATGACATGTTCCTCACATTGGAAATTATATCTGCGCACCAAAACAGCATCCCTATGCTTCCATTTATCTACTACATATTAAAAGAGGCCCTCAGAGCTATGAATCTCCTTCACCCGGAGACACCACAGACTCTAAAACCGTTGCAAGTCATGCTCACCAGTTCATCCCGCACCAAACTTGTAACCCAATTATACAATACAATACAAAGATGAATGCACAACATAATAAAGGAATGGTGAAGTGGAACAAAGTGTTAGACATCCCAAATACACAAAAAGATTGGGAATAGTGCTGCGCACTAACTTGGCGTTTGGCAGCTAATTGCACCCTGCGAATCATTCATTTTAAATATATACAACAGCTTTATTATGCCCCAAAACAGTTACATAGGTATGGGCATCTTCGGGGTGCAAAAGATGTGAGGCACAGGAGGCAGACTTCATCCACCTAGCATGGCACTGCGACAAGGTACAAGAGTATTGGATGCAGGTGACTGAGGCACTGTCTGATATGATGATGGAAGAAGTGGCGTGCACACCGCATGTGTGTCTGTTGGGGCTGGTGGTGGGACTACAACCTCAGAACCGTAGATTAGTGGCAATTGCACTCTTGTTAGCAAAGTGGAAAGTAGCCCAACATTGGGACGGTAGAACAACCCCACAAGTAGCACAATGGTTCAGAGATATAGCCAACTGACACGATATGCTGAAGAGCTCCCAACGGCGTCAAGGCCTAAAGACATTTGGGCAGCCTTTACAGCATACCTATTGAAAACACAAAGCGAAGACCCTAAAAGACACCTAGAAACAAGACTTAAGCTATTGAAGTGATTTGAAGGACGCTCATTCAGGACTGGTCCACCCAGTGGCAATATCGTGGGACTTCAGGGACCCACCAAAACATAACGTTTATTTATTTATTTATTTTTTTACAAATTTCTTTATTGGCTTTAGTACAAGTAGAAAAAGAAACAAAAAAAACAGAATAGTAACAATTCGGATGTGCCACTCACAAACGATATCACATCAAACAGAATAACAAATGTTGACGTCAAACAGTGGAATCACAATAGCCTAGACATGCCGCCCCTTAACCTCAGGTGTGGCAGCATGTCATAATGAAGAAGGTCCCTGCATGGACATATATCGCAAGTCTGGTCTATCGTGGCAATAGTCCCTGGGGGAACAACATAATTGGAAATGGTACCCAGGAACGCGCACACACCAGTAGGGGCTAATTCTCACATGGAGATATAGGAAGATCCTGCAGACCAGTGCGAGTGGTCGCTCTGGGCCAGGGCACCAATCCTGGGGTGCCCATCTGGACCCCCAACGAGACCCACACCCCACGGTTTCAAGGGGCAATGTTTGTATGGCTATATTACCTAAACTATCTCTGGAGTCCGCAGAGGGGCATGGTCATGCTCTTGCGCTGAGATGGCTTATCATATGAGTTGTAAGATGGGACAGAAGGACCTAGCGTAGTGTTCAGGGTGGACAGGATCATTTTTTGCCTCTAAGTCTCTGATGTACGCATCTCAGCACCCACCTCCGGCATTACACCCCCCACGTGTACATGCCACTGCTAGGACGCCCAGCTTAGCTTTAGCCCATGTCTGCTATATGGAGAGCTAACAGTGTATATTGTGGCTGTAGAGACTTCCAGGACATTGTGACATGTTGTTTAAAGAGTATGATGGCTAGATCAATGAACCTATGAAAATGCTTATCTCCCTTAGCCTTGGGTCTAAGACTGAATAGACATGATGGACCTGGCTTGGCAGTTCGGGCTGGACTGTTCCCATGAGGCACAGGGTCAAGACTGATTTGGAGATGGCTGGGTCTAAACTGGGGTGGCATGGTGAGCAAAAGAACAATGGATTCAACCCAGATCTATGACTGAGGGTGAATGTTTGATTTGCTCTGCATTCCGTTCATCATCTGTGTGACTTATGATTCCAGCAAGGGCAGGACCAAGTGCTTCACCAAGTTACGGTAATTCTCTGACTTCACCCCAGGCCTGCTGCATCACCGAGTATTCCCAAACCATGTTGTAAAAAACCTGCCCCATGTGCTCTATATCTGGGGCATGCAGAGGATGCCTTAGGAAACATGCGCTTGATGCATTTCAGTCTGAGGTGTGCCTGATGCAAATAGTTAAATTGCGTGTAACAGAAGCATGGATTACGTGAAACCTCCTTTACATTTTGTAACACCCGGGACCAGAGACCGTCTGTGAATTGCTTCTCAAGGTCTGCCATCCAACGGTCTTTAGCCATGTTGTCTGACTTGCAGTGGGAAGAGCGCAACAAAACCTGAAGGGCTGTAATAATTTACTGTGTGCTTCTGTGTGACAGGATTGCATGCAGTGGTGGTGTAGTGTAGTGATTGCATGCTGTACGGCGTGATACATCAGGAAATCCCCTGTCACAATGCCATAAGTGTCCATAATCTCCTGAAATGGCATTAGTGCATCCGCCAGGAAAAGGTCCCTCATTTGGTCAATCTCTGCCTTTCTCCAAGACGACATGTCATGCTGTTGGGTCACCTCCTGGAGTGTCAGCACCCACTAAATGGGGATCAGTGGGGAGTACGGAGGATGGGACCCCTTGCCTTGCTCGTATGCATGCCAGTAATAATGTACTATCTTCATCTGATCCACTTCTCTTTCAACAAACCCACCGCACACCCCCACTTCCACCGTTTACCCCACAGAAGCTGGAAAACAGAGTCACAGAAGATCAACTCACCACCTTTCTCAATCACACATCACCACCGACATCCTCAGACGTCAACATCATAGCACGCAACCTCCACCAATGGATCGCAAAGTGTGCCGACACCCTTGCCCCCCTCAAGAAAGCCACTGGCAAACAACGCGTCAAGAAAGCAAGCTGGTTCACCCCCACACTTCAAGCCTCCAGGCACATCTGTAGATGGCTCGAGAAGAAATGGATGAACAACAAAACCCTGGAAGCCCACGCTGCCTTCAAAGCAGCCACCACTGCAGACCACGACCTCATCAAAACCAGTAGAAGGCCCTTCATTTTACTAAATAGTATAGCCTGTATGGGCCATTATATTTGGTATCCCCCAGAGGAACCAAATGTGAAAGCTTGTTGAATAATATCAAAAAGGAACCAAAACTGCAATTTACTGTAAAAAAAGGAAACTTCAATTGGTCAACAGCTAAAGGCTAACTATGAGAATTAGGAGATATGAGATATTACAGCTATTAGTGAGCCATAATATTTGGTATCCTCATAGTAAAAGATGCTAGAAATCTCAAGGAAGGGCGTCGGTTGACAGAAAAATACTGTGCTCACCATGCCAACATAAGACCATGCCAAATTGAATCATGGTATAGTCTAACCCGGGAAACATAGGGGATACCAAATGTTTAAGTCCGTATAGGCCATAATATTGATATTAAAAATGTGAAAAGGTACAGTAGTCTGATATCAAGTGGTCAATGGCTAAAGGGTAACCCATGAAACATAGGGGATATAAGATATTACAGCAATACGTGAGCCATAATATTTGGCATTCCCATTGTAAACGATGTTGGAAAGCAAAAGGAAGGGTGCTATTTGGCATAAAATACCTTGCTTATCCATCCAACATAAGACTATGTCAAATTGAATACTGGTAAGTTCTAACCCGAGAAACACAGGGGATACCAAACATTATAGGCGGTATTGGCCATTATATTTAATATCCCCTAAGGGAACTGGAGGCAAAATCTTGTGGAATGATGTAAACAATGAGAAAAGATACTGTAGTCTGCTATCAAACATGAGGCAACTTCAATGGTCAATGGATAAAGGGTAACCTATGAAACATAGGGGATACGAGATACTACAGCAATGTGGGAGATGTAATACTTGGTATCCCCATAGTAAACAATGTTGGAAAGCAAAAGGAAGGGTGCTATTTGGCTTAGAACACTGTGCTTATCCATACAACATAAGCCCATGTCATATTGAATACTGGTAAGTTCTAACCCGAGAAACACAGGGGATACCAAATACTATGGGCGGTATAGGCCATTTTATTTAAAATATCCCCTGAGGGAACTGCATGTAAAACCTTATTTAGTATCCCCATAGTAAACGATGTTGGTAAGCAAAAGGAAGGGTGATTATTCACATAGAAATACTGTGCTCACCCATCCAACACAAGACCATGTCAAATTGAATCCTGGTACGTTCAAACCCAAGGACCACAGGCAATACCATATATTATAGGCAGTATAGGCCATTATATTTGGTATCCCCTAAGGGAACCGGATGTAAAATCTTGTGGATTGATGTACAAAATGTGAAAAGTTACTGTAGTCTGCTATCAAATAAACGGCAACTTCAAGTGGTCAAGGGCTAAAGGGTAACCCATGAAATGTAGGGGATACAAAATATTACAGCAATGTGTGAGCCATAATATTTGGTATCCCCATTGTAAATGATGTTGGAAAGCAAAGGGAAGGGTGCTATTTGGCATAGAAATACTGTGCTCACCCATCCAACATAGGACCATGTCAAATTGAATCCTGGTAAGTTCTAACCCGAGAAGCACAGGGGATACCAAATATTATAGGCGGTAGAGGTCATTATATTTGGTATCACCTAAAGGAACCAAATATAAAATCTTGTGGAATGATGTACAAAATGTGAAAAGATACTGTAGTCTGCTATCAAATAAAAGGCTAAATCAATTGGTCAATGGCTAAAGAGTAACCTATGAAATTTAGGGGATGCGAGATATTACAGCAATGCGTTAGCCATATTATTTGGTATCCCCTTAGTAAATGATGTTGGAAAGCAAAAGGAAGGGAGCTATTTGGCTTAGAAGTACTGTGCTCCCGCATCCAACATAAGGGGAAGTCAAATTGAATCCCGGTAACTTCTAACACTGGGGATACCAAATGTTATACGCCGTATAGGCTATTATAGTTAGTAGCCCCTAAAGGTACGGAAGCAAAATCATGTGGAATGATGTACAAAATGTGAAAAGATACTGTAGTCTGCTATCAAACAAAAGACAATTTCAACTATTCAGTGGCTCTAGGGTAACCCATGAAACATGGGGGATACGAGATATTACAGCAAAGCGTGAGCCATACTATTTGGTATCCCCATAGTAAATGATGTTGGAAAGCAAAATTAAGGGTGCTATTTGGTATCGAAATACGTTGCTCCCGCATCCAACATAAGGCGAAGTCAAAGCCAATCCTGATAACTTCTCACCCGAGAAACACTGGGGATACTAAATATTATAGGCCTTATAGGCTATTATGGTTGATATCCCCTAAGGGTACGGATGCAAAATCTTGTGGATTGATGTACAAAAATGTGAAAGGATACTGTAGTCTGCTATCAAACAAAAGACAATTTCAACTAGTCAATCACTAAAGGGTAACCCATGAAACATAGGGGATACAAGATATTACAGCAATGTGTGAGCCATAATATTTGGTATCCCCATGGTAAATGATATTGGAAAGCAAAAGGAAAGGTGCTATTTGCTATACGAATACTGTGCTCCTCCATACAACATAATGCAATGTTAAATTGAATCCTGGTAACTTCTAACCCGAGAAGCACCGGAGATACCAAATATTATAGGCCGTATAGGCTATTATATTTGGTATCCCCTAAGGGTACCGGATGCAAAAACTTGTGGAATGATATACAAAATGTGAAAAGATACTGTAGTCTGCTATCAAATAAAAGGCAAATTCAATTGAGCAATGGGTAAATGGTAATCCATGAATCATAGGGGAAACAAGATATTATGGCAATGCGTGAGCCATAATATTTGGTATCCCCACAGTAAATGATGTTGGAAACAAATGGAAGGATGCTATTTGGTATAGAAATACCTTGCACCCGCATCCAACACAAGGCAAAGTCAAATTGAATACTGGTAACTTCTAATGCAAAAAACACTGGTGATACCAAATATTATAGGCCATACAAGCTATTACAGTTGGTATCCCCTAAGGGTACGTTTGCAAAATCTTTTAGACTGATGTACAAAATGTGAAAAGATACTGTAGTCTGCTATCAAACAAAAGGCAATATTAACTATTCAATGGCTCACGGGTAACCCATGAAACATAGTGGATACAAGATATTACAGGAATGCGTGAGCTATAAGATTTGGTATCCCCAACATAAATGATGTTTGAAAACAAAAGGAAGGGTGTTCTTTGGTATAGGAATACTGTTCTCCTCCATCCAACATAAGGCAAAGTCAAATTGAATCCTGGTAACTTCTAACCCGAGAAACACTGGGGAACCAAATATTATAGGCCGTTTAGGCTATTAAATTTGGTATCCCCTAAGGGTACGGGTGCAAAATCTTGTGGAATGATGTACAAAATGTTAAATGATACTATAGTCTGCTATCAAATAAAAGGCAAATTCAATTGGTCAATGGCTAAAGGGTAACCCATGAAACATAGGGGATATGAGATATTATGGCAATGCATGAGACATAATATTTGGTATCCCCACAGTAAATGATGTTAGAAAACAAAAGGAATTGTGCTCTTTGGTATAGAAATACTGTGCTCTTCCACCCAACATAAGGCGATGTCAAATTGAATCCTGGTAACTTCTAACCCAACAAACACTGGGGTACCAAATGTTATAGGCTGTATAGGCTATTATATTTGATGTCCCCTATGTATAGCGGATGCAAAATCTTGTGGGATGAAGTACAAAATGTGAAAAGATACTCTAGTCTGCTATCAAATAAAAGGCAAACTCAATTGGTCAATGGCTAAAGGGTAACCCAAGAAACATAGGGGATACAAGATATTATGGCAATGCGTGAGCCATAATATTTGGTATCCCCTTAGTAAATGATGTGGGAAAGCAAAAACGAAGGGTGCTATTTGCTATAGAAATACTGTGCTCCAGCATCCAATATAAGGGAAAGTCAAATTGAATCCTGGTAACTTCTAACCCGAGAAACACTGGGGATACCAAATATTATAGGCCGTATAGGCTATTATAGTTGGTATCCCCTAAGGGTACGGATGCAAAATCTTGTGGACTGATGTTCAAACTGTGAAAAGATACTGTAGTCTGCTATCAAACAAAAGGCAATTTCAACTAGTCAATCACTAAAGGGTAACCCATGAAACATAGGGGATACGAGATATTACAGCAATGGCTGAGCCATAATATTTGGTATCACCCTAGTAAATGATGTTGGAAAGCAAAAGAAAGAAGGAAGGGTGCTATTTGATATAGAAATACTGTGCTCCTCCATCCAACACAAGGCGATGTCAAATTGAATCCTGGTAACTTCTAACCCGAGAAATGCTGGGGATACCAAATATTAAAGGCCATAAAGGATATTATAATTGGTATCCCCTAAGGGTACCGGAGGCAAAATCTTGTGGAATGATGTACAAGATGTGAAAGTATATTGTAGCCTGCTATCAAATAAAAGGCAAATTCAATTGGTCAATGGCTAAAGGGTAACCCATGAATCATAGGGGATACAAGATATTGCAGCAATACATAAGCCATCATATTAAAGGAAAGGTGCTATTTGCTATACAAATACTGTGCTCCTCCATACAACATAATGTGATGTCAAATTAAATCCTGGTAACTTCTAACTCGAGAAGCACCGGGGATACCAAATATTATAGGCCGTATAAGCTATTATATTTGGTATCCCCTAAGGGTACCAGATGCAAAATCTTGAGAAATAATGTACAAAATTTGAAAAGATACTGTGGTCTTCTATCAAATAAAAGGCAAATTCAATTGGTCAATGGCTAAAGGGTAACCCATGAATCATAGGGGAAACGAGATATTATGGCAATGCGTGAGCCATAATATTTGGTATCCCCACAGTCAATGATGTTGGAAAGCAAAAGTAAGGGTGCTATTGGGTATAGAAATACCTTGCTACCGCATTCAACACAAGGTGAAGTCAAATTGAATACTTGTAACTTTTAGTCCGAAAAACACTGGGGATAACAAATATTATAGGCCATATAAACTATTATAGTTGGTATCCCCTAAGGGTACGGATGCAAAATCTTGTGCACTGATGTACAAAATGTGAAAAGATACTGCAGTCTGCTATCAAACAAAAGGCAATTTCAGCTAGTCAATGGCTAAAGGGTAACCCATGAAACATAGGGGATACAAGATATTACAGCAATTAACCCCGGGCGTAGCACTACGCTTCGCCCACGTAGTGTACGTAGCGCTGCCTGCTTCGCACTTTCCGAAGTAGGCGAAGCAGGGCAGCGCTACGCACACGCCGAGGGCGAAGCGTAGCTGCTTGCCACCCGCCACCCACCTCCCGCCCGCCCTTCTTTTAAATATATGAGCAATGAAAAATAAAGTAAAGTAAGTCGACTTACCCGTAAGCGCGGCGTCTCCGGGGCTCCCTCTTTCAGTTTCTAATTTCTTCTGGCAAATGCGCATGCGCGGACACCCGCGCATGCGCATTTCTCGCGAGAAATGCGCATGCGCGGGCGTCCGCGCATGCGCATTTGCCAGAAGAAATTAGAAACTGAAAGAGGGAGCCCCGGAGACGCCGCGCTTACGGGTAAGTCGACTTACTTTTACTTTATTTTTCATTGCTTATAATATTTCAAAGAATGGCGGGTGGGAGGTGGGTGGCACGTAGTGGGGCTACGCGAAGCGCGTAGTGTGCGTAGATTTGGGCACACTACGTGCTGCTTCATGTAGCCCCACTACGCCCACTACGCCCACCCTTAACAGCAATGCGTGAGCCATAATATTTGGTATCCCCATAGTAAATGATGTTGGAAAGCAAAAGGAAGGGTGCTATTTGGAATAGAAATACTGTGCTCCTCCATCCAACATAAGGCGATGTCAAATTGAATCCTGGTAACTTCTAACCCGAGATCCGCTGGGGATACCAAATATTATAGGCTATATAGGCACTTATATTTGGTATCCCCCAAGGGTACCGTGTGCAAAATCTTGTGGAATGATGTAAAAAATGTGGAAATATACAGTAGTCTGCTATCAAATAAAAGGCAACTTCAATTGGTCAATGGCTAAGAGGTAACCCATGGCAAGTAGGGAATACAAGATATTACAGCAATGTGTGAGCTATAATATTTGGTATCCACATAGTAAATGATGTTGGAAAGCAAAAGGAAAGGTGCTATTTGGTATAGAAATACTGTGCTCCCCCATGCAAAATAAGGTGATGTTAAATTGAATCCTGGTAACTTCAACCCCGAGAAACACTGGGGATACCAAATATTATAGGCCGTATAGGCTATTATATTTGGTATCCCCTAAAGGAACCGGATACAAAATCTTGTGGAATGATGTACAAAATGTTACAAGCCACTCTAGTCTGCTATGAAATAAAAGGCAATTTCAACTGGTCAATGGCTAGAGGGTAACCAATGAAACATAGGAGATACGAGATATTACAGCTGTGCGTGAGCCATACATATTTGGTATCCCCATACTAAATGATGTTGGAAAGCAAAAGGAAGGGTGCTCTTTGTTATAGAAAGACTGTGCTCAACCATCCAACATAAGGCGATGTCAAATTGAATCCTGGTAACTTCTAACCTGAGAAACGTTGGGGAGACCAAATATTATAGGCTGTATATGCTGTTATAATTGGTATCCCCTAAGGGAACCGGATGTAAAATCTTGTGGAATGATGTAAAAAATGTGAGACGGTATTGTAGTCTGTTATCAAGCAAAAGGAAACTTCAACTGGTCAATGGCTAAAGAGTGACCTGTGAAACATAGGTGATACAAGATATTTAAGCAATAGGTGAGTCATAATATTTGGTATCCCACAGTAAATGATGTTGGAAAGCAAAAGGAAAGGTGCTATTTGGTATAGAAATACTGTGCTTCCCCATCCAACACAAGGCAAAGTCAAATTGAATACTTGTAACTTTTAGTCCGAAAAACACTGGGGATACCAAATATTACAGGCCATATAAGCTATTATAGTTGGTATACCTAAGGGTACGTATGCAAAATCTTGTGGACTGATGTACAAAATGTGAAAAGATACTGTAGTCTGCTATCAATCAAAAGGCAATTTCAACTAGTCAATGGCTAAAGGTTAACCCATGAAACATAGGGGATACGAGATATTACAGCAATGTGTGAGCCATAATATTTGGTATCCCCATAGTAAATGATGTTGGAAAGCAAAAGGAAAGGTGCTATTTGGAATAGAAATACTGTGCTCCTTTATCCAACATAAGGCAATGTCAAATTGAATCCTAGTAACTTCTAACCCGAGAAACACTGGGGATACCAAATATTATAGGCCATATAGGCTATTATATTTGGTATCCCCTGAGGGAACCGGATACAAAATCTTGTGGAATGATGTACAAAATGTGAAAAGACACTCTAGTCTGCTATCAAATAAAAGGCAAATTCAATTGGTCAATGGCTAAAGGGTAACCCATGAAACATAGGGGATGCGAGATATTACAGCAATGCGTGAGCCATAATATTTGGTATCTCCCTAGTAAATAATGTTGGAAAGCAAAAGGAAGGTTGCTATTTGGTATAGAAATACTGTGCTCCTCCATCCAACATAAGGTGTTGTCAAATTGAATCTGGGCAACTTCTAACCCGAAAAACGTTGGGAATACCAAATATTATAGGCCGTATATGCTATTATAATTGGTATCCCTTAAGGGTACCGGAGGCAAAATCTTGTGGAATGATGTACAAATGTGAAAAGGTACTGTAGTCTGTTATCAAATAAAAGGCAAGTTCAATTGGTCAATGGTTAAAGGGTAACCCATGAAACATAAGGGATACGATATATTACAGCAATGGCTGAGCCATAATATTTGGTATCCCCCTAGTAAATGATGTTGGAAAGCAAAAGAAAGAAGGAAGGGTGCTATTTGGTATAGGAATACTGTTCTCCCCCATCCAACATAATGCAATGTCAAATTGAATCCTGGTAACTTCTAACCCGAGAAACACTGGGGATACCAAATATTATAGGCCATATAGGCTATAAAATGTGTTATCCCCTAAGGGTACCGGAGGCAAAATCTTGTGGAATGAAGTACAAAATGTGAAAATATACTGTAGCCTGCTAGCAAATAAAAAGCAAACTCAATTGGTCAATGGCTAAAGGGTAACCCATTAAACATAGGGGATACGAGATATTATGGCAATGCGTGAGCAATATTATTTGGTATCCCACTAGTAAATGGTGGAAAGCAAAAGGAAGGGTGCTATTTGCTATAGAAATACTGTGCTCCCGCATCCAACATAAGGCAAAGTTAAATTGAATCCCGGTAACTTCTAACACTGCAGATACCAAATATTATACGCCGCATATGCTATTATAGTTAGTATCCCCTAAGGGTACCAAAGGAAAATCTTGTGGAATGATGTACAAAATGTGAAAAGTTACTGTAGTCTGCTATCAAACAAAAGGCAATTTCAACTATTCAATGGCTCAAGGGTAACCCATTAAACATCGGGGATACGAGATATTACAGCAATGCGTGAGCCATAATATTTGGTATCCCCATAGTAAATGATGTTGGAAAGCAAAATGAAGGGTGCTATTTGGTAGCAAAATACCTTGCTGCCGCATCCAACATAAGGCAAAGTCAAATTGAATCCTGATAACTTCTCACCCAAGAAACACTGGGGATACTAAATATCATAGGCCGTATAAGCTATTATAGTTGTGATCCTCTAAGGGTACGCATGCAAAATCTTGTGGACTGATGTACAAAAATGTGAAAAGATACTGTAATCTGCTATCAAACAAAACGCAATTTCAGCTAGTCAATAACCAAAGGGTTTCCCATGAAACATAGGGTATACGAGATATTACAGCAATGCGTGAGCCATCATATTTGGTATCTCCATGGTAAATGATGTTGGAAAGCAAAAGGAAAGGTGCCATTTGCTATACAAATACTGTGCTGCTCCATACAACATAATGTGATGCCAAATTATATCCTGGTAACTTCTAACCCGAGAAGCACCGGGGATACCAAATATTATAGGCCGTATAGGCTATTATATTTGGAATCCCCTAAGGCATAGGTCTTCAAACTGTGGGGCGCGCCCCCCTGGGGGGGCGCAGCATCCCCTCAGGGGGGGGCGCGTTCTCCACCCCACCACTTCATCTTCCATTGTTGCCTCCAGGCGCCAGTCGTCTGTCTCAGCCATAGTCAGAGTGGAGATGCAGGGGCACTAAGAGGTGAAAAAAACAGCAAAGCCTAGTTAACACGTGAATGGTCTTTTAAAGACCTGTGAAGTACTCAGGTGCGGCTGGCAGCTCAAAAACTGTCTGTGTGTGTGCCCTGGAAGCTGTTTCAGCCCGGCTGACACACACAACGAGCAGAGGGGCTGGTGGGGGGCCTGAGGGGGGTTTTCACAATTGCAACTTGTCAAGAGTATGCCTTTGCTCTGATCATCTCATCTCTGATCCACACTTTGGGGACCCTCCTGCACCCAGAGGGTGTGTCCGTACTGAGACACTTTGCAAGTCCAAACCGGTCAGACAGGAGGTCCTATATGTTTTGTAAGGCATTTGAGATGGCTGCCGCCACCGATTCAGTTACTGTCAGTTCTAACATGATGATAAAATCCGTGCCCATAACATAGGGGACTGCTTATTTCTGTACCATCTGGGACATCAATATAAAGAGCTGGCAACCCTAATCGCAAGACTGGAAGTTTGTTGCAGGATAAGCACAATATTTATTTCCTCCACCCTCTATCCCTGGAGCCGGAATAATGCCATAAAAGCAATAGTTTAACTTATATCTCAAACCCTATGCCAAGCCTCAAATAACATGCTAAGTAACTTCAACTGTCTGGGAATGCACCCTGCATTCATACAATTCACTCCTCATTCTCGCCCTCCTCTTTCACACTCACCCTGCACTCACAGGGATCACAATGTACTCACACTGATCACCATGCACTCATACCACCCGCTCACCCTGCACTCACAGTGACCACACTGCACTTATGCCACTCACCATGAACTCACTCCATTCTCCCTTCACTTACCTGCGGTCACATCAGCACACCGCACACTCTGCACTCTCAGTGATCACTCTGCACTCACAATGCTCTTGCGCTGTTCACCCTGTACCTCACCCTGCAGTCACACAAGTTCACCCTGTACCTCACCCTGCAGTCACACAAGCACACTACTCACCCTGCTCATGTGACACTTCACTCACCTGTCCCCCTCAGGTGTACGATCAGTGTTAGGGACAGCCCTGGATGGGAGTCTTCATCCCCCCGCCCCGAAGTTCGGGTCTAGTTGCACCCCAAGTTGCTTTCCACGTCGGAAGTATGTTTCACTGCAAGCAATTTACAATGGTTGTATCCTTCCTGAAGATTCCATTCTCTGGCAGGTAAGATTGAAGAGGTTTTTGTAATAGTTTTTAAAGCCTAGCTCCTTTATCCTTCATACCACTACTAGTGGGAACGTTGGATGTTTCAAGGAGGAGCGGATTTGGCATTAATGCCATAGGTGCTGACTTTGGTTCTGGGCACCCCGGTTCCAGTCCTGGTATCGGCTCAACATCATGTGATCCTGGGCAAAATCACTTAATTTACCAGTGACTTACCAAAAATGAATTTGACTTTGATTAAAGTCGCTGGTGCTTGCATGACATGTTCCAATCCCTAGAGCTGAGTCCACAAGCCTGATATAATAAATATTGTGAAGTATGCCTACTATCTGTCCTCACTTCTTTCGTAGACCAAATTAAAAAAAATTCTTGTGCAGCTATTTCTGAAGCTTTGGAAGGCGATCTTCTTTATAAGCCAACTATGCCAACAAATTGACTCTTGATGCTGCTAGAGAATAAAGATGTATATATCCTCTTGAATCACTTATATCACATGTGTATGATGTAAATGTCCCCTAGTCCTTCTTGGAAAACTGTGGCTGGCCTCCTACTGACATGGCAGCACCTGGCCATACTCCACATAATCATGGATTTTTCAATCGTGTCAGAAAGCATGTTATGTGGAACCGCTTTTTCTGATATCTTGTTTAGGGGTAAGGATGTGGCGCAACAGCCAGAGCACATGACTGTAGAGCTGGGGAACCAGGTTCAATTCTTGGTGTCTCCTCAAAATCCTGTGATTCTGGGCAAACCACTTAATCTCCCTGTGCTTACAAAAAATGAATGTGTGCTTGTGTAATGTAAAAGGTGCTCCTGTAAGCACTCCAATACCTTTGGGTCATGTCGCACTATATAAAACTGCAAAAAATATATTACAAAATTTTGTGAGCACTCCCGTTTCCTGGAACTGCTCAAAACTGGAAGTGGAGCACAACCAAAGGATGGCAGAATCAAGGATCCATCCACACATTGACTGTCTCTGTGGAGAAAAACAGGCACACCCCACACCTGTGTTTAGGGAGTGTTTTTGCTAATCTATCCTAAATTTTGTGTTTTATGTGAAAAATAAAGCACCAATGTAATTTTTTGTGCTAATTTTTTCTTGGAGACTTTTCATTTGAACTTTAGAATGAGCACAAGCACTAAAAAACTTCAGTTTACTAAACACTCTTAATTTATTTAATATTATTTGCCCTATACGATCTGGGTTCTGCAGGAGGGAAGGACCATCAATGATGCAGAGTACTATCTTCTAGAAGTTTTTTGTCAGGTGATGGTTATGGTGGGGGGGCTTGACGTGTAAAAAGTTTTAAATGGGGGGCTCAGCCGACAAAAGTTTGAAGACCTCTGCCCTAAGGGAACCGGATGCAAACTCTTGTGGAATGATGTACAAAATGTGAAAAGATACTCTAGTCTGCTATGAAATAAAAGGCAATTTCAACTGGTCAATGGCTAAAGGGTAACCCATGAAACATAGTTGATACGAGATATTACAGAAATTCATGAGCTATAATATTTGGTATCCCCATAGTAAAAGATGTTGGAAAGCAAACGGAAGGGTGCTATTTGGTATAGAAATACTGTGCTCCCCCATCCAATAATTTGCGATGTCAAATGAATCCTGGTAACTTCTAGCCCAACAAACGCTGGGGATACCAAATATTATAGGCCGTATAGGCTATTATATTTGGTGTCCCCTATGTGTACCGGATGCAAAATCTTGTCGAACGATGTACAAAATGTGAAAAGATACTGTAGTCTGCTATCAAACAAAAGGGAATTTAAACTTTTCAATGGCTCAAGGGTAACCCATGAAACATAGGGGATACAAAATATTACAGCAATGCGTGAGCCATAATATTTGGTATCCCCATAGTGTATGATGTTGGAAAGCAAAAGGAAGGGTGCTAATTGGTATAGGAATACCTTGCTCCCGCATCCAACATAAGGCGAAGTCAAATTGAATCCTGATAACTTCTAACCCGAGAAACACTAGGGATACTAAATATTATAGGCCTTATAGGCTAATATAGTTGGTATCCCTAAGGGTACGGATGAAAAATCTTGTGGAATGATGTACAAAAATGTTAAAAGATACTGTAGTCTGCTATCAAATAAAAGGCAATTTCAACTAGTCAATGGCTAAAGGGTAACCCATGAAACATAGGGGATACGAGATATTACAGCAATGCGTGAGTCATAATATTTGGTATCCCCATAGTAAATGATGTTGGAAAGCAAAAGGAAGGGTGCTATTTGGTATAGAAATACTGTGCTCCTCCATCCAACATAAGGCGATGTCAAATTGAATTCTGGTAACTACTAACTTGAGATACGCTGGGGATACCAAATATTATAGGCCGTAAAGGCTATTATAATTGCTATCCCCTAAGGGTACCGGAGGCAAAATCTTGTGGAATGATGTACAAAATGTAAAAATATACTGTAGTCTGCTATCAAATAAAAGGCAACTTCAACTGATCAATAGCTAAAGGGTAACCCATGAAACATACAAGATATTACAGCAATGCGTGAGCCATAATATTTGGTATCCCCATAGTAAACAATGTTGGAAAGCAAAAGGAAGGGGGCTATTTGGCATAGAAATACTGTGCTCACCCACCTATCATAAGACCATAGCAAATTGAATCCTGGTGAGTTTTAACTCGAGAAACCCAGGGGATACCAAATATTATAGCTGATATAGGCCATTATATTTGGTATCCCCTAAGGGTACCGTGTGCAAAATCACGTGGAAAGATGTAAAAAATTTGAAAAAATACTGTAGTCTGCTATCAAATAAAAGGTAACTTTAACTGGTCAATAGCTAAAGGTTAACTCATAAAATGTAGAGGATATGCAATATTACAGCAATGCATGAGCCAAAATATTTGGTATCCCTATCGTAAACGATGTTGGAAAGCACATGGAAGGGTTCTATTTGGCATAGAAAAACTGTGCTCACTTATCCAACATAAGACCATGTCAAATTAAACCCTGGTATGTTCCAACTCAAGTAACACATGGGATACCAAATATTATAGGCTGTATAGCCCATTATATTTGGTATCCCCTAAGGGTACCGTGTGCAAAATCTTGTGGAATGATGTACAAAATGTGGAAAGATACAGTAGTCTGCTATCAAATAAAAGGCAACTTCAATTGGTCAATGTCTAAAAGGTAACCCATGGCAAGTAGGGGATACGAGATATTACAGCAATGCGTGAGCTATAATATTTGGTGTCCCCATAGTAAATGATGTTGGAAAGCAAAAGGAAGGGTGCTATTTGGTATAGAAATACTGTGCTCCCCCATGCAAAATAAGGTGATTTTAAATTGAATCCTGGTAACTTCTAACTCGAGAAACACTAGGGATACCTAATATTGTAGCTAGTAAGGCCATTATAATTGGTATCCCCTAAGGGAACCGGATATAAAATCTTGTGGAAATATGTAAAAAATGTGAGAAGGTATTGTTGTCTGTTATCAAACAAAAGGCAACTTCAACTGGTCAATGGCTAAAGAGTAACCTGTGAAACATAGGGGATACAAGATATTTAAGCAATACGTGAGTCATAATTGTCTGCTATGAATATAAAAGCAATTTTAATTGGTCAATGGCTAAAGGGTAACCAATGAAACATAGGAGATGTGAGGTATCACAGCAGTGCGTGAGCCATGCATATTTGGTTTCCCCATAGTAAATGATGTTGGAAAGCAAAAGGAAGGGTGCTCTTTGGTATAGAAATACTGTGCTCAACCATCCAACATAAGGCGATGTCAAATTGAATCCTGGTAACTTCTAACCCGAGAAACATCGGGGATACTAAATATTATAGGCCTTATAGGCTATTATATTTGGTATCCCCTGACGGAACCGGATACAAAATCTTGTGGAATGATGTACAAATTGAAAAGACACTCTAGTCTGCTATCAAATAGAAGGCAAATTCAATTGGTCAATGGTTAAAGGGTAACCAATGAAATATAGGGAATACGAGATATTAAAGCAATGCGTGAGCCATAATATTTGGTATCCCCTTAGTAAATGATGTTGGAAAGCAAAAGGAAGGGTGCTATTTGGTATAGAAATACTGTGCTCCTCCATCCAACATAAGGGGATGTCAAATTGAATCCTTGTAACTTCTAACCCGAGAAACGTTGGGGATACCAAATATTATAGGCCGTATACGCTATTATAATTGGTATCCCTTAAGGGTACCAGAGACAAAATCTTGTGGAATGATGTACAAATGTGAAAAGATACTGTAGTCTGCTATCAAATAAAAGGCCAATTCAATTGGTCAATGGCTAAAGGGTAACCCATGAAACATAGGGGATACGATATATTACAGCACTGGGTGAGTCATAATATTTGGTATCGCCATAGAAAATGATGTTGGAAAGTAAAATGAAGGGTGTTATTTGGTGTAGAAATACTGTGCTCCTCCATCCAACATAAGGCGAGGTCAAATTGAATCCTTGTAACTTCTAACCCAAGAAACGCTGGGGATAGCAAATATTATAGGCCGTATAAGCTATGAAGGTTGGTATCCCCTAAGGGTACGGATGCAAAATCTTGTGAACTGATGTACAAAATGTGAAAAGATACTGTAGTCTGCTATCAAACAATTGGCAATTTCAACTATTCAATGGCTCATGGGTAACCCATGAAACATAGGGGATACATGATAATACAGCAATGCATGAGCCATAAAATTTGGTATCCCCATAGGTAATGATTAGGCCTGGGAAAAAATTTCGTTCCGTTCGCGGAAATTGCGATAATTTGACATTTTTGCGTTCCGCGGAGAGCGCGAAAATGTCAAAAATTCCGGTTTCCGCAGCTTGGCGATAATTTGTTTCTTGCTCGCGCTGTAAAATGATACATTCTCGCGCGCGCGCGATCGCCTTACCTGAATCCCTGCGTTCGCCGACAAGTTTTCTTGATCCGGTCGCGTTCTCCATGAGATGTTGTATTGTTTTTAGCCATTTGCGCTGTCTCGCGACAGTTCGCGCCCGCAGTGACGTCATGCGTCGCGCGATCACGTCTTTCTTCTCGCGATCATGCACCGCGAGAACAACTCAAAACAAGATGGCCGCGCCCGCAAGCAACCACATGGGTAAGTTGGCGACCCGCAACCATGCAGAAAATCTCGCGAACATGCCGGAAAAAAACTTCCGCATCTTCGCGATATTTCTGCTTGTTTGCGATAATTTTAAACATTCTCGCGATAATTTGCGAAGGTTAATTCCGCAAATTCCGCCCATCCCTAGTAATGATGTTGGAAAACAGACGGAAGGGTGTTCTTTGGCATAGGAATACTGTTCTCCCCCATCCAACATAATGCGAATTCAAATTGAATCCTGGTAACTTCTAACCCGAGAAACACTGGAGATACCAAATATTATAGGCCATATAGGCTATTAAATTTGGTATCCGCTAAGGGTACGGATGCAAAATCTTGTGGAATGATGTACAAAATGTGAAAGGATACTGTAGTCTGCTATCAAATAAAAGGCAAATTCAATTGGTCAATGGCTAAAGGGTAACCCATGAAACATAGGGGATACGAGATATTACAGCAATGCCTGAGCCATAATATATGGTATCCCCCTAGTAAATGATGTTGGAAAGCAAAAGGAAGGGTGCTATTTGGTTTTAAAATACTGTGCTCCTCCATCCAACATAAGGCGATGTCAAATTGAATCCTGGTAACTTCTAACCTGAGAAACGTTGGGGCTACCAAATATTATATGCCGTATATGCTATTATAATTGATATCCCCTAAGGGTACAAACTGATCCTCTGTAATGCCGTTGGGCGCATTATCTAGCGCACAGTACACAATTAGCGCTGGCGCAGTCATCTGTAATACGGCCCCAGAATATGATATCTTTTGTTTGGTCTTCCAATCGAGTAAGCAACGGAGATACTAGGAAGCTGCTGCTGTGAAGGCTCACTCAGAAATGTTGCAGTCCTCAGAACAAAAAGACGTTAATGCTGCCCCTGCTGTGCCAGTCATGCCACCCCTTCCTTGCCCTCACACAGTTACAAGTTGTAAGGCTCCGCAAACATGTAGCATGCCTTTTGTGTGCATGACATGCACCAGAGAGTTTACAAATAGGCCCTTATTTGGCAGTCTCAATGCTAGAGAGTGGCATAATTGTGTTCATCAACAGGGCATTGTCAACGTGTCCTTGCAACGTGCAGAACACCACATGCAAATGCTATAAATGGGACTACTCATCAGACTTTTCCTTCATCAGTCATAATTAGTAACTGTTTCTTGTAAGGTTTGATGAAACATAGCCTTTAAGATTTGAATGGGTTAAACCAGCATCCAAGTGTAATACTGTGTTGGAAGACTGCAGATTAGGCAGGCATCCAAGCAGCTGACAACAAAGCATAGTTTTGGGGTAAGGGCACAAAACCACCACTAACTTCTGAATTGTAAATGGGATTTTATGTTTTTTAAGATCTGGGCCACCATGTAGCCTTATATATCATCCAGTCGTGACCAAAGGTCCAATGAAGTACAAAACTTTCCTTTTTAGGTATCGCCTAATCAGCGCGCAAGCGTTGCTTAGGAGTGACCTCTTGGAATCGGTCTGCACTTTTTGGAAAACTCGTACATGTACTGCACTGTTTCCAATGAGCGCTCGTGCATGTACAGCATCCACCTTGCGGGAGCGAGCAGCTTCGCCATTATATCGCGCCCGCACCGCGCTTGTTAATTGGAAACAGATGTCGCTGCAAGGTAGATGCCGTACATGCACAAGTGCTTTCACTTTCTTGCCGGCTCTTTGCTTCGTCCCGCTAAGGGCTCCTCCCTCCTGTTGCCTCTCCTGTTCTTACTCCTGTGCTTGTTAATAATAATGCGAAGCTCTTGCCATGCCACCCCACCACCCCACATATGCCATAAGGCCACATCCTCTCAGTGCCACTGGAGACAACAGTACATCACGAACCATGAACCTGAATCTATTTAAATACAAGATGTGAATTCTTCAAAAGCAGTTCTACAAAAGGGTAGTTCATTTTCTTCCTCGTCCCCAACTTTCACCGCCAAATGCAGCTGCCAGGAGTCCTCACCTTTACTTTGACTAGCATCTTCCACCGTTAGGGTATGCAGTACCGCCGTCTCACGTATAGGTTTAGGGAGCACCCGTGCACCGACCTCTGCCTCACTTCCACCACACGGAGACTGACACCAAGCAAAACGCGTCACTGTGCACTACGGTTGGCTAAACAGCGGATGCACTATGATTTTCTACAGTTCCCGCCCTTCGACGTAGTTCCCACCCAGCCTTTAACAGAATCTGAATTTTTCATGGACCACATCTCCCAGAGACTTTTGGCGAGGGTTACGTCACTCTCACTTTCCCGTTAGGTACCGAACAGCGCATGCTGCTCATAGAGAGGGTTGAACTGCACGCGCGCAGGCATGCGCAGACTTCATTTACGTATTTATACCCATGACACATTGACGACGTCAGGCCTGTCACCTTTGGTTCCAGACTCTTGCGCATCTTTTAATCGGCGGTTTGGGGTGAGGCTCATGGCTGCCTCCTATCATTTACCATGGCTGTGCCAATTGCCATATGCGCAGACTTCATTTACGTATTTATACCCATGACACACTGACGACGTCAGGCCTGTCACCTTTGGTTCCGGACTCTTGCGCATCTTTTAACCAGCGGTTTGGGGTGAGGTTCATGGCTGCCTCCTATCGGTCACCATGGCTGTGCCCGTTGCCATTATAAAAACGCATGCCTCGAGGTCGAAAGAATCCTGTCATTGATTGAGAGGCACGTGTCAGCAACAGAATTGTAGGTGACGATTATCTCTTGTTCCTGTGTTAGCTATGCACAACGAGCCCTGCGTTGCAGCAAATTAGTATTCATGTATCAGTGGTAAAATAATACCTGTTTTCCCAACTGTCAGAGTTCGCAAAGAATCACATGCTTTTAAATATAGGAAAACATCCCAGCTGGCGTATACTGAATGCTAGGATAACACTCGTACAGATAACATGCTATTTTATTTTTTCAATATAAAATGTTAGGATCCTCCAATATGTATAGGCTTTCGGGGCATAGCATTCTTAATTTTATTATTGGGGGGAGGAGTTGGCCTAACGGCTAGGGCGAATCTGGGAAACCAGGTTTGAGTCTTGGCAATAGCGCTGAACATCCTGTTATTCTGGGCAAATCACTTAATCTCCCCGTGCGTAACAAAACAAGCATTGGCATAGCCAATAGGTCTCAATTTTGGGACCTTATAAGTATTTAGTTATGCAGCACAATATCCTTGGTGCAACAACATCAACTGTTGCATGACTAAACACTTATAAGGTCCCAAAGGTGAGACCTATTGGCTATGTCAATGATTGTTATAAATATTTTCCCTATATATACATCTTTTTCTTTCCATACCAACCATCTGTAACTTTCCTACCCATGCATCACCTACCATCTTTTCATTCAACTGATCACCCAGACATCCATGCATGTACTCATACAGCTATCCATCCATTCAAGCATTCATACAAATAGCTATCATTCCACCAACCCATCCATCCTACCTAACTGCACCTCTGCTTCTTAAATGCTCACATTATCTGGATGCTAGCCACATAATTCCACTACACACCACATACACCAACTCTACTCTATAACACATACATATTTACATTTACAACGCAAATAGCTCCAACTCTCGTTTTCTAACTGATCACTCCACCGCAAACAAAAACAAGCGTTTGCAATGCAATAGGTCTCACATTTGAGAGAGTTTAAGCTATCGGCATTGTAAATGGTTTAAGCTATCGGCATTGTAAATGCCAATGCCTTTTATTTATCTGTTTTGTAATTAACACATAAATAAAAATCATTTTCATTTACAATGCTAATGGCTCAAACTCTTGTAAATACGAGACCTATTTCCTTGCAAAGAAGCAGCCGCCATTGTCCCGGGCTGCTTGGAAAGGGAAAGCACGCATGACGCGCTGAATGTTGCAGGAAAGCCTGTTCTGCCTGCAGTAGGAGAAACTCATTTGAAAACCAGCATTAGATTGTGCTGTGCAGCATGAAGCATAAGCGTACACCAGGTTCCGTGCGTGAAAACCAGCCATGTGGGAAACTAGCATTAAAGTGTGCTGTGCAGCGTGAGACACAAGTGTGCACAAGGACCTGTGCCTTCAAAACAGCATTATGGGAAATCAGCATTAGAGTGTTCTGTGCCGCATGAGACACGAGCGTGCACCAGGGTCCATGTATGAAAACTATCATTAGTGTGTGCGTTGCAGCGTGAGGCATGAGAGTGCACCAGGATCCATGTGCGAAAACCAGCCGTGTGGGAAACCAGCATTAGAGTGTGCTGTGCAGCGTGAGGCATGAGTGTGCACCAGGATCTGTGCACGAAAACCAGCTGTGTGGGAAACCAACATTAGAGTTTGCAGTGCAGCGTCAGGCATGAGCGTGCACCAGTATCCGTGTGGGAAAACCAGCCATGTGGGACACTAGCATTAGAGTTTTCTGTGCAGCATAAGACATGAGCGTTCACCAGGACCCGTGCATTAAAACCAGCCCTGTGAAAAACCAGCATTAGTGTGTGCTGTGCAAAGTGAGACACGAGAGTGCACCAGGATCTGTGCGCGAAAGCCAGCCATGTGGGAAACCAGCATTAGAATGTGCTGTGATGCGTGAGACACGAGCGTGCACTAGGATCCGTGTATGAAAACCAGTATCAAAATGTGTGCAGTGCTATGTGAGACACGCGCGTGCTCCAGGATAAGTGCATGAAAAATACCCCTGTGGAAAACCAGCATTAGTGTGTACTGTGCAGCATGAGACATGAGCGTGCACCAGAATCTGTGCATAAAAAACAGACATGTGGAAAAGTAGCATTAGAGTGTGCTGTGCAGCATGCAACACAAGCGCGCAGCAGGATTTGTGTAGGAAAACCTGCCCTGCTATGTGGAAAACCAGCATTAGAGTGCGCTGTGCAGTGAGTTACATGAGCGTGAACCAGAATTCCTATACAAAAACCTGCCACGTAGGAAGCTGGCACCAGAATGTATGCCGTGAGCCACCAGCATGCACCAGGATCCGTGTACGAACAAAGACAGTAAGGGAACTAGTCCCAGAATGTGTGCTGTGTAGCCTGAGACACGAGCGTGCACCAGTATCTGCGTACGAAAACCAGCAATGTGAGAAACGAACATCAGAATGTGTGCCACCAGTGTGCACCAGGAACCATGTATGACAAGCATTTGCAATGCAATAGGTGTCACATTTGCTAGAGTTTAAGCTATTGGCATTGTAAATGACAATGACTTTTATTTATCTGTTTTGCTAATTAACACATAAATAAGAGGCATCGTCATTTACAATGCCAATAGTTCAAGCTCTTGTAAATGCGAGACCTGTTCAAAGAAGCGGCCGCCATTATCCCTGGCTGCTCGGAAAGTGAAAGCACGCATGGCGCACTGAATGTTGCAGGAAAGCCTGTTGTGCCTGCAGTAGGAGAAACTCATTAAAGAAAATGGTGCTTACAGACTAAAAAAGACGTACCGTGTATCAACTGAAGTAAAAGAGCTAATCCTCATGGGAGGTTACAAATGAAGACAAGGCGGTACTAAGGGGGGACTTACAAGCCTATTAACGAATCAGAAGCCCGCATTTACAAAGGACAATGACACAAGCCAATGGCAAATATGGTAGGAGAGTGGGCGGGGCTTCTATTCCATGCTCCAATACATCATGCCACAGAGTAGCGCCTGCGCTGCCCAGTATTGACCTAAAAAATAAGTAAAAAGCATTATCATTTACAACGCCAATAGCTCTAACTTTCACAAAAGTATGAGATCGATTGTGTTTCCAATGCTTGTTTAATTAGCATGGGCACAAAAAGATAGGGTAGCTGGTAAAATGGCAAGTATGTTGTATGAGTCAAACTAAACATGCGTTATTCAACTTATTGTGCAATTTATGTTTGTCATTAACACCTTGGAACATATTCATTATATGAAAATCAAAACACTTTCTTTCCCCAATTTAAAACTTTGCTTTTTCATTGCTTTATTTTTAACCTTTACCCTTTAATCTTTCGCTCGTTTTGATATTATTTTTCCCCTTATTTGAACCCCTGCTGTTGTTTCTATTCTCTTCCCCTCATGTTATTTCGTTAGGATTCGATATGCTTCAGCAATAGTTTCTTTGCTTTCACAATGTTTATTATATTAACTTAATTGTGATTTCCATTATGAGTCATTTTCGCAATTTATTTCTGTCTGTCTCTCTTAGTGCAAAAGTTTCAGGTGATTTATCGCCAGAGCAGAGTTTGGCATCCTGTTGAATCGTGTATCCCCTAACTCAGCCCGAGCAGTGATCAGCTGCTTCTGTCTGAACCCGCCCAGGCTGAGTTTCGTTTCCGAAAAGTGCCGAGGAGCAGGGGATACACGATACCGTGGGGATACCAGATATTACACAACACCGGGACCCAGAGGCGCGGCCCGTCCAAGGAAAACAAAGCCACTCGGGCCTCTGTGCAGCCTGCCTCACTAGTCTCCTCAGGTATGCATTACAGGATAGGGGGACGGCGGGGCAGCCTCCTAACAGCAGCGCATTCGGGATTACCTGCCATTGTTCCACTGACCGGTCTTGCTTAGCTTCATAATTTTTACTTTAGAGTTGCGTCACTCTTGTCTCCTGCCCTTGCGTGGCACAAGGGCAATGCAACATATTTATAAATATGCCCCTGGGTGTCATTTCGAATTTCGGTTTGGAGCAACCACATTGTTTCTCAATACATGATCTTTCAGGTTCTTAACATACTGCTATCATTGTAAAAAGTCATACTATACAATAACATATTTATATTCCGTTGCACATAACAGTACTTCCATAGGAAACTGTGTGCATCACCATTTGCACCAGGTTTGTTCCCTCATATGCTAACATATTTTTTGTGTTGGTAGGGGAGTGGCCATGCCTCATGCTATCAGGCCAGCACATACAAGAAATCTGTAATCCATTGAATGATGTAAAATTGATATGGAGTGGATATGATGATTGGTGGAGTATGAAAAATAATCCACAGGGTGCCTGCCGCGCGGTGCATGGATTAACAGCGGGACACCATAGGTGCCCCATTGGCCCCCAACAAGAGGCCGCAGGGTGAAGAGTGCCCTTCTAGGGCCCCCAATGTAACTTCTGACAGGCTTCCCATGTTGAAAAGAGTGACATGGAAAGCCTGTCGGAAACCAACATGGTAAGCCCTATGGCGGAAACGCCGTCCATAGGGATTACGTACCGGTCTCTTACTGGCCGATGGACTCCTTGAACCCATCGGAGTCCAGCCAGAATGACCGACCAGTTTCACTTTCAACCGCCTGCATCGTAATGCGGTGGCCAAAACAGAAACAGCGATGAGACTCGGTAAGCCTCCGACGTGCTGTCGGAGGCTTTCCGACTCTCATCGTAATTAGGCCCTAAACGTCTTGCATTATACAGAAGTTTCCGGGAATTATATTAAATGACACGTTTCTTGTCTCATATAGAATGATACTTGATTGAAGAGAAATCTGAAGCTTCATACATTAACTTACACAAAATAAAACAATTGGCTGCCGATTGTGGCATCAGAATTTCGTTTTTTCGGTATTGAAGTGTACCTCACGTTGGAACAAATAAAACAAAATCTTTCATTTTATTGGCAGTTTTATTCCTTCAATAATTTTCTTTTCAATTGTAATACTTCCCGTGTGATGGACATAATTGTTTTTATACAGATTATCTTTGATAACTACATTGTTATGTGGTAGAGTTTTGAAACACTGCATAGAAAAATGAACGCACATTCTCCTAGTCATTATAACACATATCACTCTGGCTTGGTGTATTTTATGTTTTTGGTGTTGAAAACATGCCACCAGCCATTAGAGGAGGCAACAGGGTGCTCAAATTTCACCAACATGGGATTTGTTTGAAAACATGACTGTGCTGTAGAATGTATTTTAAATCAAGACAACGAGATGTATGTGTTTTTTATGATTACTTTATTTATTTCTCATGTTCAAATAAAAATGAACCATGTATGATTTATTAATAAGCACTGTCATTAGTGTAACAATTATTAATTTATTTTCAATTAACTGTGAATATGGAAAGATTTCTCTTGCCTACCCAAATGCATTTAAAGCATACATTAACTGAAAAGATGCTCTGAAGAAAGTATAGTGAGATAAAATTTGAATAGACATAAAGTCATGAGTGTGCGAAATTCCTAGTGCTTTGTTTTAAAAGAAATGTACAAAATCATTTACATTATGCACGATTTACATTGCCCTTCTACAATTCTGAATTGTTAAGTACCCAAATCATCATAGCACACATGATTCTGTTGCAAACCTTTTTAGGACATTTGTATGATCTTTGATTCACTGCTCAGAAGTCTAAAGAGATGCATCAATTAATCCCATGCTTTTCATGACGGGTCTTTAAATTGTAATGTTGTTTAAGAAGGTGGTGCCATTATGCCTTGGTTATCATTTCTCTCGCACAGTTGCATAGAAGGTTCTGATGTAATTTTTCACCTCTATGGTCTTTAAACATTATGACATCCTGCAAATAAACATTTGGCTCTTTGATAGATTAGGGAGCAAAATGGTGATGTTTACACTGAGAAAAAAGGTGTGACTTTGTCTGCCTTTTACTGAAGGAGCTGTTTTTCAGGAATGTGGCCCCTATGTATGTCAACATTTAAGATGAATGTTTCAAGACGATCTGCGAAATAAAGTTAATGACAAATATGTTGAATTCATATTGGTATGATGCTTACTTGTTATTAAAAGAAATAACTATGTTTTCTTAACTGTTTTAGACTATGTGGCTGAATTGTAAGGAATTTGTTCTCAATTTACGAAGAAAGGTATGTATCCAAATAAGCTGAAACATCTGCTCGTGCATCAGATTTATGATTTTCAGGTGATGAACAAAACTTTTTTATATCCTGAAGCTTCATGCCTCTTCTTGTGTTTCGGGAGTATGTCTTTGTACAAAATGACATGTTACACCCTACAAATCATATAGGGTATATAAGGAGCAATCCATTTGGACTGCATGCTTTTCTATTTTTCTCCACAGACAGCCTGCAATGCATGAGTGTTTAAAATATTTTACTGCATAGAGGGCTGGAAGACAAATGCTAATTCTCTATGTTAGATTGCTGCTACTCTCTATTGGCTGATCATCCCTTCTTGATTTCAACCTACACTTCAGGTTGCTTCAAAGGGCTTTACATTACATACAGAATTCAACAACCTTTTTCATTTGCTTTGCAACACAGGTCATTTATCAAAAATCCATTAACTTTATAAATGTGTAGTGATCATTGTTGTTATTTGCCTTTTGCCCTCTTTAAAAAGACCCCAAACCCTTTTACATTATTATCATAATTTTGATTTCTAAGAAGGACCACAGCTATATACCACCGTATTCTTGCTATTCTATCTGATTACTGCATCATGCCGCTATGCAATTGTTGCCTGATTTGACTATTGTTTAATACTAATTAGACTCATTTGCGAATGGCTATTTAAAGAAGCTATAAATATTTATAAACGTAGACATGTAAATGTCCCACAAATACCACATGTTTTACTATTGCTACCCAGGCGACCTTAGGGTACAAATAGCAAGGTTCTTCTCTATAAAACCTGTTTTGAGTTTACCCGGAGACAATCCATGCTGTTCAGAAATTGGGGAACAAATAAAACTGAAAACTTCATATAGCACCCCAAAGGTCTATCAATGTTTTCAATAGTAGCATAAGACATTTTCAATGCCATGATTTGGACCTGTTGTCATATATCATCAACATTTAAGATGTGGCAGTGTGAAGACAGGTCGAAATTACACAAAATAGTGTGAGGAAATGAAAGATCAAGCTATATGGTGTCATCAGACTGTGATAGAATTTGGCACAGTCTTCACCAGTTAAATATAAGTTTTGCTGCTGCTTGGAAACTCAGCATGTCACAAAATCTTTACATACTTGCCTTAAAGTAGTAGTGCAGGATGCAAAACCGAACAGAACAATTTCTAAATTTAGGAAGCCCATTAGCCATCCTTTTGCTCAAATGGCTACTACTGAAAACAAAATTGAAAACAATATTAACAAAATAGTTCAAATACATTATGCTATTAACATTAAAGAAGTGTATCCTTTGAGAACAAAACACAAAATGATACATTCTACTTAACTTGCAAACATAGCATTGCAACAGATACTCTGCATCCTGTATCTGGCCTACAAACATTTGCCAGCTCTAGCACACACAACTCGCATGCAATTTTCACAAAGGATTTTCACAAGAATCAAAGTAGAAAACAAACCTTTTTTTCTATCTTAGGGGCATATCAGCAAGGCGAGGCGAGAGAATTATCGCCACTTTTGCGGCCGTTTTCGGCCGAAAAGCGGCGATAATTTTATCGCCTAATTTGCAAGCTCACGCTAACGCGTGAAAACTTGCATTGGCGCAGGAATTCCTAACGCCCAGCTTTGCATCTCTAATGAGATGCAAAGTGGGTGTTCCTGACCTGACATGACAGGAGAAATGTCGCTAAGCGACATTTCTCCTATCATCAAGCCCCACGCTATGAAGCATAGCGGCAAGAAAAGTAGCGATAACCCCTGTTATCGCTACTTTCCTTACGCCTGCTTCAGGACTGACTTAGCCATGATATGCTATGGAAGGTGGATATCATGGCTAAGTTTGTGAGGCCCTATTAACAAGCTAACGCCACATTGCGTGAAATTATCGCTGGGTTTCCAGCGATAATCTCACGTTTGGCAGTTAGCGCTAGGATTTTTATCGCTATTGAGATAAGCGTTGCTAATAGCACGCTATCTCAGCGATAAAAATCCACGCTAGCCGGCGATAATTATCCTAGTGCTAAGTGCGCTTAGCATAATTATCGCCGGTTGTTGCTGATATGCCCCTTAATTCGTTTTCAAACTGATACAAATATGGTACCAAATAGCCCTATAAAGTGAATGCTTGTGCACTGAACACAACAAGAAAAGCTTTGTATTATCAATCTCCATGTCTCCAGTGGGTTTGATCTAAGTGATCTACCCAAAGTAGTAATTTCATTCAGTTTGAGTACAACTCATTACCAAGTTGTACCCCATGAAAATGCAATTCTCTTATTTGCCATCTTCAAATAGTCTAGTGTTTTATGGCTCAAATAAAAATAAAGTAACTGCTATTGGCAGTGAAATATACATGTATACAAAAACACCATGAAACCACAGTCAATACATGTTTACATTTCTTTTTTGCAAAGGTGTTTTTTTCAAAGATAAAGTTTCAAATACATCCTCATATGTCCTCCATCCCATGCTCTCTTTCAGCCATCGTGACCTTCACAGCGAAGAGCTCTCCATGGCTTAAATATTCATCATAAACTACCAGTTTGTGTGGCTGGGGACTCCAAAGGAAAAAATGAAGACAAGTGTTCTCCAATTTGTTTCCTCCTCATTCAAGCACTGTTAACACTTGTCTTCAAAGTGCAGAAATGTGGATAGAATACAGCCCTTCTGTGAAAAGACAATATGAAAAAAAATCATATGATTGAATATACCAGACGAGGAGTGCATTTTTAGTTTTTTCATAGACATTCGGTTACCTTGGACCAATAAATAGTCACCTGGTGCTCTAGGGATAAACCTACAAAAATGACAATTGGAAGGCAACTGATCAACATGACACTTGATACTTCACAAGCTATTATTTAAAAAAACAATTGGCCTGATTCACAAAATGTTTTTTGGCATGTTGTGAGAAATTGGGTTACTGGTTGAGGGGGGTGAAACCCTACTGAAATAGCAATTACAATCCTTGTCAGGGTGAGGCACACGTAAACCCCAAATTAACCTGTGCTCAACCCTATGGTAGCTTGGCATGGACCATTCAGGCTTAACTTAGAGGAAATATGTAAAGCATTTATACAGCACTTCAAACAGTATTAAAGTGAAAGCTCAACACAAGAAAAATCCCACACTAATTTAGAAAAAATAGAAAACAAATTAATAAATAAATCAAGACCAAAATGACAACAGTCCAATCAGTTGAACCGGGGAGATTAACTAAAAGTAGTGCCAATAAGCCCAAAGCGCCACTTGCAACAATCTGGTCATGTGAGACCAGGAGAAAGTCACAAGTTCAAGCAGACCACGTTGGAGCATGGGTTGGAAACAGGGTCCAGGTTAGACCCGCTGAAAAGTGACCTTCTCAGTCCAGCACAGGGTCCCATTTGCCGTAAAGGGGGCAGCAACGAGCAGAGAAGGACAAGTTACTTACCTTCGGTAACGAAGTATCTAGTAGAGACACAGTCTAGCCGCAGATTCCTTAACTTAGAATATCCCTAGGTGTCAGACTTGATCCAGAAAACTTTCCGAAGCAGCACCTATGCGCGCCTGGGGTGCGGCGCCTCATGGCCCCGCCCTGACATCGTCCATGGACTTGACGTCAGCGGAGCCATATATGCCCCTCCCGGCGCGCTGACGTCAGTTTTTCTTCTTTTCTGCGTCCCAACGCGGATCCTGGAAAACCAGCAGTTCCTTGGCCTGTTTTTTGGGCCCTCTCGACACCTTCGGCGTCACAAGACAGTGTGCGATGCCTTCGAGCTTTAAGGCGTGTGAGATCTGTGCACGCCAGATGTCTGTCATGGACCCGCATGACCATCTGTATGTGGTGCCTGGGAGTGCACCATGACTCCAAAGAGTGCGACGCCTGTCAACAAATGAAACCCAAGTCCTTAAGGGAACGTCATATGAAATTGCTGGCCGCATGGCTGTCCGGCCCGGCACCTTTGTGCCGCCGTCCTCCCTCTCGGGATCAGGCCCGTTCCTATGGTCGTTCCCGCGGACGTCGTTCTGAGGCGGGTAAGCACAAGCGTAAGTCACGGAGGTCTTCCTCCCATAAGAGTGATGCAGAGGCCCGTTCCTCTCGCTCCTTGCCAGGCACGGACGTCCGGCAGTCATCTCCTACATACCCTCCCTTCCCGGGAGTTGGAGCGATGCGTACCCAAATGGAGGCTTATTCAAAGGCACTCCAATCTTTCTTTGGGTCACCCCCTCTCCCTGGTGCGCCTTCGGGTCCCAAAGAGGTGGAAGGCACTCATGTCGGGTCCTCGCCGGCGGATTCGTCTTCGGTGCCGGCTGTGTGCATTGACTCCGGCGCCGATGGGACACGGCCCAGAGGGCCATCCCAGTCGCCCGTCCAGCCCACCTGCCCGGTAACCGCATAGCCCTGCACGGCTTCCTGCGCTGACGTCTAAGGCGGCGTTGGGCTCGACGCCCTGTCTGCATCTTTCCTTCTCGCATATTGCGGTGGGATCGCTGTCGGACCGCACCCAGGCCGAGTCCCCACTGGAGAACATCAACGTCGATGCGACTCCCACTCGGCATCGGTCGACGCCGGTGCCGGCGTCTACGCCTCCTCTTTAGCATGAGGTTAACGTTCCTCTTGACTCCTCGGACGTCGATGCGACTCTGAAACAGTGTCGGTCAACGCCGGTGCCGGCTCCTACGCCTCCTCCTTTGCAAGAGGTTGACGTTCCTTTGCACTCCCCGGGTCCGAGGTCGTCTCTGTGCCCCATGGTGCAGGTACCTAGTGTTGCGTGGACTTCAGACCTGCCTCAGGCTCCTCCACTTCTGCTGTCTAGTGATCGGCTTAGTCTCCAACCATCTCCTACTGATGGTTTATTGTCAGCTCCCAGAATGGCAACAATGGCTGGAAGCACGCCGAAATCAACGCCCTCCTCAAAAAGCCCAAGGCGGACCCCAAGGACCTCAAGAACTTCCGACCCATCTCCCTGCTCCCGTTCGCGGCAAAGGTCATCGAGAAAATCATCAACATTCAACTGACCCGCCACCTCGAAGACAACAACATCCTGGACCCATCCCAATCCGGATTCAGACTAAACCACAGCACCGAGACAGCCCTCATCGCCGCCACAGACGACATCAGATGCCAACTGGACAACGGCGAGACATCAGCCCTCATTCTCCTGGACCTGTCAGCCGCATTCGACACGGTCTGCCACAGCACCCTAAAGACACGCCTCCAAGAATCCGGAATCCAAGAGAAGGCCCTTGACTGGACCATGTCCTTCCTCTCCGGCAGAACCCAGAGCGTCCGCCTCCCACCTTTCCGGTCAGAAGCCACCGACATCATCTGCGGAGTCCCCCAGGGCTCATCCCTCAGCCCGACACTGTTCAACATCTACATGTCCCCCCTCGCACAAGTGGCCCGCCACCACAACCTCAACATCATCTCCTACGCCGACAACACCCAGCTCATCCTCTCCCTCACCAAGGACCCTCACACCGCCAAAACCAACATTCATGAGGACATGAAGGCCGTCGCCGACTGGATGAGGAGTAGCCGCCTGAAACTGAACTTGGACAAGATGAAGGTCCTCATCCTCGGACCCACCCCCTCAGCCTGGGATGACTCCTGGAGGCCGACCGCTCTGGGGACAGCACCGACACCAACCGACCATGCACGCAGCCTAGGATTCATCCTCGACTCCTCCCTCTCCATGTCCAAGCAAGTCAACGCCGTCTCCTCCTCCTGCTACAACACCCTACGCATGCTCCGCCGGATCTACAAATGGACCCCGACCGAAACAAGAAGAACGGTGACACAGGCCCTCGTCAGCAGCAGACTGGACTACGGCAACGCACTCTACGCAGGAATCCCAGCCAAACACCAACGGTGGCTACAACGCATCCAATACGCCTCCGCCCGACTGATCGTCAACGCTCCCCGCCGCAACCACATCACCCCCCTCCTGAGAGACCTGCACTGGCTCCCCATCGACAAGAGGATCACCTTCAAGCTCCTCACCCACGCACACAAAGCACTCCACAACGCCGGACCAGCCTACCTGAACAGCAGACTCAGCTTCTACACCCCCACCCGCCAGCTCCGCTCCGCCAGCCACGCTCTCGCAGACGTCCCCCGCATCCAACGAACGACCGCCTGTGGCAGATCCTTCTCCTACCTCGCCGCCAAAACCTGGAACACCCTCCCAACCCACCTACGACAGACCCAAGACCTACTCGCCTTCAGAAGACTCCTCACGACCTGGCCATTCGAGCGGTAGCGGCAACCCCCCCCCCCCCCAGCGCCTTGAGACCCTCATGGGTAAGTAGCGCGCTTTACAAGTTCCCCTGATTGATTGATTGATTGATTGATTGATTGATTGATTGATTGATTGATTGAGGCTAGTGCTGCCTACGCACTTGCTATTCACAGGGCGGCAGCTATTCTTCGATTTCAGCCCCCTGTGGTTTCTCTGCCTTCTGATCCTTTACTGTATCTTCTCCAAATGGATCCTATTGAGGTGGAGCCTTTGCTACCCCTTGGGGGATCTTTATTTGACATCCTGCCTTTGACAGATGTCTCTATCAGATGCATTGTGGACAGTCATTGTTGTAGCAAAAAGGGTAGGCCAGGTATGGCGGATGACTGTTGTTGTAGCATGAAGATCCTGTGTTTGAGGGCTGTGCCGTAGTTTCATGGCGGAGCTCTCCACAAGCAGTCGATGCTCTAGTGCGAAGGTCCAGGTTGACTGAACTTTTTTGTTGGCAGGTTGTGCGAAAGACAAGGTTTTCATACCAACTGGCCTATTCACGTTCATGAAGAGCACAAAACATCAATCCAACCTCCCTGAGGCCACATCAAGCTGGATCTGTCTTCTGCTTCAGGTGGTTGTGAGCCTGTCATGTCCCTGTTGCTGTGAACAGGAGGCTAGCAGACTAGCCCATGGAGTCACTCAGGAAGTCCTGGGTTCAGGTGCATGTCCAATACCTATGACTCAGGCAGTGAGGTAGCAGGCCAGCAATTCAGCAAGGCAGCAGTCCAGCAAGGAAGTAGTCCAGCATGGCAGCAGTTGAGCAGAGTGGCTGTCCTTCTTACTGGTAGAAGTTTAACTGTGTACTAAAGAGCTGATGTCTGTGGTGCCTTCTTTCAAGTGGGAGAAGGTTCAAGAGATTTCCCGTTGACGTGAACAGGTTTCCTGTCTCCCCTGCACTGGCTCCAGACTAGTTACAGGGGGCATGCAACCCTTTGTGTGGAGGCAGGACACAGCCTATTCAAGTGTAAGTAGGTCTGTGCCTAGATTCACCCTCCCATCCAGCCAGTGATGGCCCATCCAGGCACATCTAAGCTCTCTATAGTAACTGTATAGGAGGAATAAACAAGCTGACAGCTATATTGAGTCATGTGACCAAGAGACAGGCTTCAGGCACTAATTATCCAAAGGAAGGACAATAAGTACCAACTTTCTAAAAGTAGCATTTTTTAAATTATAATTGAAAATCCAACTTTACCATAAGAGAGGATTTTTCTTTACAATTCCAAAGACACCAAACATGATCTGGTTACCTCTTCGCATTTGAAAGTTGCAGCTTATTCAATGTAATAAGGTAACCACAATGTTATCCTATGGAAGAGGAAGGCCTTGCAGCATCAAAAACGAAATGAAGAATTCTACACTACAAGGACATGTAAACCTCAAAAGTGCATCTCCAACATTTTAAATGCACTGCACCCTACCCTCTAGGCTTCCCAGGGCCAGGGGTTTGAGCCTGGCAGTTTAAAACCTGCACACACAGGCTGCAGTGACAGCCCTGAGACATGTTTAAAGGGCCTACTTAAGTAAGTGGCACAATCAGTGCTGTAGCATTTCATTAACAGGACCTGGGTATATGTAGTACCACTTTCCTAGGGATTTACAAATGAATTAAATATGCCAATTGGGTGTAAACCAATTCTACCATGTTTAGATGAGAGAACATAAGCAATTTACCACTGGCTAACGGTGGTAAAGTGCACATAGTCCTAAAACATGATCATAAAAAATGGAGGATGAAGACAAAGGTTTGGAGATGACCCTGCAGAATGGGCCAAGTCCAACACACGTAAATCAAATTGAGAGCAAAAAAAGAAGACATTTACAATTCAGATGCTTAAAAGAAGGATCACCTTATTCCATGTACAGAGATGCCATTCACAAGTGCTGACAAACTGCCATTATATATATCTTTTTTAGTAATGGTGGGTAATAGTAGGTGCTCTGAGTGAACATGGAGGTAAAGGCTAATGCACATGAGGGAAGTACCTGCAGATTTTTGTTTTGTGGTTATACACAAACATTTACACATATATTTCTACTTTCAACTTAAAGATCCAGGTGGAAGTGGTGCAGACTTTGTGGCAAATTGCATGAAGAGCTCCCATTTTCATCAGTGGTGTGAAGGAGGGAGACTTCACATGGTAAACTTTTTTCAGTTGAAAGAAACTGTAAAAACATTTTGCAGTGAAATATCACCAATCTACAAAGATGAAATTCTGGATGGGGTAAAAATAGATGTATGCAGAAAATGTATGTAAATACCATACATGTTCATATGTAACTTCTGAAATCATTAGCAACACACACAAGTCAAGAACCAGGCAGACAACAGGTAATTTTTAAGATATATAGGTGTACACATTTACATCTTATGGGTCGATTCCAATGTCGTTCGGAAGGGCTCCGAATCGGATTCAGGTTTGCAGAATCCGATCTGGAGCCCTTATTTCTGACCGAATCGTACACACTTTCGAATGACCAAGTACGATGCCTGGAAACCAGTAGGGCTGTCCGAATCGGTTCTGAAAGGCATTCGGACACTTTGCATCTTTCGGAGCTGAATCGTGCAGCTTTATTGACTTGGTTACTGAATGAGCAAGTCCAATGACCAATTTGGACAGCCGTTCCAAAATGGTTTCTCCGGAATTAATCGACTGCCGGAATCTGTCTTTGGGGGCCCGTAGCAGGCCCCCCTTCACCCGCGGGCCTCCCAATTGGGCACAGGTGGGTACCTAAGAAACTCCCCTTTCTAACCATGCACAATGTGGCAGGCACCATGGGGTGCCCGCCACAGGGTGCACGATTATTTCCAACCACCACTTTCTTCAATGGGAAACTGTGTTCTCATTAGGGAGATAGGCTCCCATTGAAGTCAATGGGAGCCCGACCGAATCGTATCCAGAAGTATCCGGATGCATCGTACTCGGTCACTCTGACTCCCCTGATCCGAGTCATCTGTGAAGCATTCCAGAACCGATTCAGTTGGATTACTTTCCGAACACGATTGCAATCGAGCCCTTAGTATTTACAAATTTTCATTGTATTAGGGCCAACAGCATGTGTTCTAGTATTGGGCCCTCAAACAGTAACAAACAATTAGATCCCAGCAGGAGTCACATTCCTGCTGTTGCACCAATTCCCCAGCATTGACACCAGAAGGGAAACCCTTTATTGTTTTTGAAGCACGGAAATAGCAAAATGAGAACATCAAAGAATTTTCTCCACTTCTGGGAAAGTTGCACTGGACTACTTTGGGGACAGAGAATATTTCACAATTCTGCAAAGTCAGGGACTGAAAGACATGAGCGAGGGAGTGAAATCCTAATTTAGACATAAGTGTCAAAACAACACCTGCAAATTTTAGGCGCACAAATCAAAACTGCACCTGGGTGTTCCCTGTTGTATGTTTCTGGTAATATAAAAAAGCACAGCAGAGTGTGAAGCTAATATCTCTGGTGCCCGAAAAATTATTTTAATTGACCTTAACATCTACTGAGATGTGCTTACTTGCTCACCTAACTCCCAGGAATCTTAATTATCTTTCTTTTCTGAGATTAGCATTAAAGATAGTTTTTGATGTTTGTATATGACACTATTTCTATGCTCATCAGTGCACATCACATTATCCTCAAATGTGACATAGACTTGAGCTTATTTTTATACATGGTGAACGAAGAAGATGTTTTATGGTTTCTCTGTTAATTTTTCCTTGGATTATTGTATCTTTCTCTTTCCAACCCTCTCTGCTGAAACTGTTTCCCATCACAATTAGTTCAGAATTGAGCAGCACAACCAGTGTTAAACAAAAATCCTATTGTTCTAGATTATCATTTCCTATATTTTAGTGACAGCATCTCGTTATCTGGATCCCCCTCAAATCCTACTCATTGGACAAGCACTTTAAAAGATGATGCATCAATGTTTGTGTAATTTATGTGGACGTCTTTTTTTTCAGAGAGTAGCGTAATAGATATAAATGTGTTGGCCCCCACTGGCCTGTTGCTTTTCTTTGCTCAAGGCTAAATCCTAAATCAGGAACAGTATATTAATGAACTACTAGAAATCTAAGATTTGTATGTCTCCCTACCCAAAAGTGTCTTCCCAATAGAAGGTGCTGTTCCTTATCGGTAGAAGTGTGAGAAGTTGCACAGTCAGAACTTAAATATTGTAAAAAAATGTTGCAACAAAAAGTTGGCAGGTGGGAAACTATTCCTGCAGCCGTGATGTGGTATAAGGTACAATGGATCATATTGCACCACTTGGCAGCCACCTACTGCCTGAGCCTCCATTCACTGCACGTGCCCTGCACCACCATGACAACCTCCTGCCTTGTAAGCACCTCATGCACTCTGGCAAGGCTCCATTTCTGAGCTCTGCTACATGGACACCATCCATAGTCCCGGTGCTCGATCCCCATGCAGTCAATTGCCTGATCTTCCACCATATTAAGTATGTCTTCGCAGCAGTTTACTAACCACTGTATGTCCCAACCTTTAGGGGCAACACGTTCTGTATGTGGGAAACAGCCCAGCCGTGCCTGCCATAGGTCAGGAGAATTCCCCCAGTTCACTCAACTTCCCCCTTACCCCTGTTTCTCAGACACTGATTGTCTCATGCAGAAATGTCTTCCATATAAAAACTTAGTTTCATTTACTTCTGAAGTATCAGCTCATCCATGGATTAACCAGCACTTTGCCTTTACTATATGTGGCATATTCACTCATACACCAATCAGTTCAAACTTTTGTGCTTAAAATAATGTTCTCGTTAATTTGAGGGTCATAAAATTGATTAGAATGGCGGTCGGACATAAGTCCCATCCTGCTGGGAAACGGGACTGCCCGACAAACTATCGGCAGTCCGCCACCCTGAGTCATGGGGCGACCGCCTTCAAGGTGGTCCCACAGTGTATATTTTGGATTGCCGTGGGTGCTGCGGGCTGCAGCACACACCACAGTACAAAATATGCACCCTGTGCATATCTCTGCACTATGTGGCAGGCACCATGCGGTGCCTGCCCCACGGTGCAGGCGGTGCAGGGATTCCCCCGGGACCATGTTGGAGGGCCGGAGAAGAAGGGAGGCCCGCTATGGGCCCCCAATGTCCCTTTCCCCCTGCCTTTTCATGGCATAAAACGACCGACGGGAAGGGACATATGGCGGTGCTTGGCAGGCACGGCAATTGTTGTAGAGATACAAGTCCCTCCAACAGACCGAAGGGCTCCTTGAGTCAGTAGGATCCATGGCGGTCAGTCTCTCCGACCTCCAGCCATCCGCCCGCAATCCTAATGTGGCGGGTGACAACCAGTATTACTATGACGGTGGTCCCACCGTCATTGTAATCAGGCCCTATGTTTGGGTTTATAGGACGTTTTAATAATATTGGCTTCGTGTATGACTGAAATGGAAAGTGGAAAAAGGCACGGGTTTTACTTTCGAAACTCTAAGGAATCAACTGCATTTAAGGAAGATATTTCATCACTGCAAACTGCAACATTATCCATCTACACTTCTGATACATTTCGCTAATGCCATGTAAAATGAAGAAAATACATTGATGTTCATTCCCCCGGCTGATCAGTGTTGTTGCTTCGCTTATGTGATAACACAAATGCGTTATTACACAGGCTGAAGTAACGTAACATAGAGGAATTATATCACTGGGAGGACAGGCAAAGTAGTTGCACCTTTGATGAAATACATATATATTGTTAACAGACTAAAAGATAGAAATGAGTGCCACACCGAAGTCCCTTTTAATAAAGTTGAGGGCCCAGAATGCATACATTCAATACACTCTTAGGAAAACATGTTTCCTTTAACATTTCTGAAATCAAAACCATTCCTATACCATTCTTAGATACTTACAAAGACAAAAACCAGTGAGTCAAATAGCCATTGTGGCAATCACAGACTCCCGTTTGCCCGCTACCACACTGAGTGAAGTTATTGTTTTTTACAGGAGCTGTAACAGCCGTGATAAAAGGTCTGGAAAACAAGACAATATACTAATAAACAAACATTTCATTGTAAGGAAATATACAAGGCAGTACTGTGAAGATATGTTACAAATATAAAATGCTTTCTGCTCTATCACTTCCACTGATAACAAAATAAAAACAAGCATTTGCAATGCAATCGGTCTCGCCTTTTGGACCTTTGAAGTGTTTAGCCATTCAACACATATATGACATCTTACAAACACGTACTTATTTTTAAAATGTGCATTGAACTGCTGCTGCATTGGGCGGCCCTCAGTGAGCTGAAGAGGTATCGGTGCCTCTCACATTGTCAGGCAAAGTGGTTGATAATTTGCCTAACACACCTGATAACGATGTGTAAAATGAAAACCCCTGGTGCATAAACATGGTATATTTCACCATTGTGGGAGCTGGTAATCCTCCGTGCACTTCTGCAAACAGACACACAGGACTCGCACACCTGTCCCCACCTTCCGTGCACTTTATCTGATATGTTATGTACACACCATTCTAGGCTTCTAGCCGCGAGCAGAGTGTGGGTAATAAGATACATGTGTTCCATGGCATGTTGTGATTCCGGGGCGCCTAGAGTCTGGACCCCAATGGCTTCAGAGGGTGGTGGGCAGCGACGATGCTGGGGGGGTTAGGGGGGTTGGGCCGGTGAACACAAAACTCTGGCGGCAGCAGAGTTTACCTACTGGCACATTGTATGCAGGGCGGTCAGAACAAGGACAGTCGCTGCACTGTGCAGTATTAAATGGTTTCCAAATACAAGAAGTGCTTGCCCACCTTTAATTAAACTTCCACAGCGAGGCTTCGAGGCGCTAAGGCCTTAGACAAGATGTGACGGAATGAAGGAACTTAAAGCCGAGTTTCTCCTTAACTATTTCAGCAACCTTACTGCCCGAAGATCAATGCGAGATGTGTACAACTTTAGATGCACCTGTTTATTCAAGAATTACCTTCAATACAGCCCATGGGGCGTTAGATTTTGCCATTTGTTAGCAGTGGTAAAACAGATGTTAGTATCACCCAGTGTGATATTTGTTTTATAGTACACAACTCGGATTTATCCAAGCGCTAAGAAACCCGTAGGGCTGCTATAGTGTCCTGTTAGTATTGTGATCATTGCATCGTGGGAGAAACCTGATTCTATAACCGGGCTCTAAATACTTTCGGAAAGAGATGCTAACCCAAACGCTCGGGCCACTCGGTCAGAAAACACAACCTTGCATTCTTTTAGAGAAGCAGAAAAGCAGTCCCTCATTCAAGTTCAAATGTCCGAAGTTTATTTGCATTTAAAGAGGCAAATGGCCCACTCACGGGCGATGCAAAGCAATAAAATAGTAATTACAATTTATATCGAAGTTGGAAATAATGCACCATTAATCTATTCTAAGTTCGCTCGGGGCACTGGACCTACATCTCGTTAATATGGGAGCTACTCATACTAGAGGTCATCAGCTTGATGCGGTTTTTGTTAATTCTGTGAACCTACAGGCTCTCAAGATGTTGGCTCTCCCCTGGACCGATCACCATCTCATTCCGTTTAGCTGGTTGCTGGGGAACCGGAGAGACCCCGCACCAAGACGACATATTGTGGAACGACTCTGGTCGAAGCTCCCGGTGGACAGTTGGGCGGAAGAACTAGCTAGAACCTGTCCTCCCCCCGTAGATGACCCCAACACCGCTGATCAGCTCTTGGGCGAATGGCTGACTAACTCTCTGGACTTACTGATCCCGAATAAAAGGAGGCTTGTCAGGGAGAGAAGAATTGGCTCTGCCCCCTGGTATACCCCCGAACTTAGGTGCATCAGAACCTCTTGTAAAAGGCTGGAACGTGCTTGGAGGAGAGAGCAGACGGAAGAAAGCCGGGCCAATTACAAAAGGGAGTTGAGGAAATATAAAAGCGCACTGAAGGACGCTAAAAAGATTTTCTTTAACGACAGGATTGAGAGAGCAAGCAATTCTTCTGGAGAATCGTTTAAAATCTTCAAGGAACTTCTGAAAGCCCCGGTCCCTCCAGTGTTGCATGATAATCCCAAAGAAAAATGTGAGGAACTGGCCAGCTTCTTCCATTCAAAAATAGAGAAAATCTTATCCTCCTTACCCATTATTCCTCAAAGCCATGAACCGGTCACTAGCCTCACAAGTCGCTCGATTGAGCTAGCATCTTTAGGCCCCTTCTCGGAAGAGGAGGTGATAAAAGTCCTGTTGGAGATAAAGAGTGGCTCCTCGAGTGACCCAGTTCCCATAAAACATCTTAAGCTCGTGGCTAACACCTTGTCAACTCCTCTGACTGATCTCTTGAACCTTTCACTCGCTCAGGGCATAGTGCCCCAGAGATGGAAAAAGGCTGTGGTGAAAGCCCTATTGAAAAAACCAGGACTGGATTCATCCAATTTGACCAACTTCAGGCCTATCTCACTTCTGCCTGGATTTTCTAAAATTGCAGAGAAGTTGGTCAACCGGCAGCTCTCTCACCACCTTGAGTCTAACCACCTGCTAGGAGATTCCCAGACTGGTTTTCACCCCGGCCATGGAACAGACACTGCCTTGCTGGCGGTAGTGGAGGAGGCAAGGAGCACTCTAGATACAGGAGGGTCAGTGGCAGTGATCCTCCTGGACTTGAGTGCTGCCTTTGACACCGTGAGTCATCAGGTGCTCCTCCAACGTCTGTCAGAGGTAGGTGTCTCAGGGACGGCCCTGAAATGGTTGGGATCTTTTATTTCTGAACGTTTCTACCAAGTCTGGGAAGGGTCAGAGCAATCTGCCCTAACCCCTCTTCAATGTGGAGTCCCGCAGGGCTCATCGCTGAGCCCTACCCTATTTAATATATATATGACTCCACTTGAAAGAGTGGTCGCCCCTTCAGGGGTGAAGATCGTCAGTTACGCTGATGATACTCAGCTGGTGGTGGGCCTCACTCAGCTGGCGGAACAACCTGAGGTGTTACACGACTGCCTTGCCAATGTTTATCGTTGGATGCCTATCTCCGCCCTAAAGCTTAATGGAGGTAAAACCGAGCTGATGCTCCTGGGCAATTCCAGCCCCTCCATTATTGCGAGCTGCTGGCCCCGGTCTCTTGGTGACCCACCATCCCCCAAGAAGGAGATCAAGTCCTTGGGAGTATGGTTGGAAGAAGACCTGTCCTTCAGGACTCATGCCAGGAAGACCGCAGGGGTTTGCTTTGGTTTACTGAGATCAGCCCGAAAGGTGCTACCTCTGCTTCCTGATCCAGCAAGGAAGCTGTTGATACGTGGCATGATTCTATCGAGGCTCGATTATGGGAATGCGCTGTTTCTCGGTGCTCCTGAAGCGACCTTCAAAACCCTCCAACAGGTGCAAAACGCAGCTGCGAGAGTCCTTATGGATGTTCCCAGAAGGCAGTCTGCTGCTCCGGCCCTCAAAGCGCTTCACTGGCTCCCCGTGAAGGAGCGGGTGAAATTTAAAGCGCTATGTACAGCCCACAAAATTTTACATGGCAAAGGCCCCCCCATCCTTGCTAACATGGCCCGTCCTTACAAACCCCCACGTCTGCTGCGCTCGGACCAAAAACACCTTTTGCAGTTAGCGAGAGTAAGAAGAGCTCGTTCTGGGGGCAGGCGTTTCTCTGTGCAAGTGGCCTCTCTTTGGAACTCTCTGCCCCTCAAGATTCGCTCAGAGCCCAAGATTCTACCATTCAGGAAACTTCTTAAGACCCACTTGTTTCCATAGTAGTGATTAGCTGAGTCTCTCCTTCGGGTCTGTTGCACCGGGATGCCCCCGGGTAAGCTGAGCGCATTATAAATTTCATATTATTATTATTATTATTATTATTAATGATGGACGAAGGTGTAGTAAATCTCTCTGAGAAGTCTTTGCCTGCAGTACCAGATGTCAGGCTTAACTCGCTATATTTGTTTTTTCTTTGTAGCTTTCCCTGCGGGGCTTGGGCTGCCAGTTGTATCTGCTCAGGAGAATCCATATTTTTTTTCATTCTTAGCCAGCCCTGCTGTGGCATCCAAAGGCCCGCTGTTGTCTTCGTCCTCTGGGCCTCCTGTACCTTACCTGAAATCAGAGCGAACTTTCATTCGCGCTGTTGTACCCGCCGGACCACGCAGCTGCGACCGGCGACCATGGGCACAAGGTGGGTGCAAGACCTGGGCTGAGAGGCGGTGCAGCGCTCGGTGGCTGGAGCCTGCTGGTCTCCAGAGGATCTGCCCCTCGCGGCCACTCTCTAACAGAAACAGGGGTGCGCCGTCTGCTCGTAGACGCCTGGGGCAGCTGTGAATTGGAAAAACGCCACTGTTTTGTCGCGCATGCATACGATGTAAGACATTGCGCGCCTGCGAGACAAAGAGTGCGAATTCATCCACCAATAAAATGACAAACAAGCATTGAAAACGCAACAGGGCTTGGATTTACCCGAGACCAATTGCATTTTAAATGCAAGTGCCGGCATGAAAGAAGGCACAAACGGGAGGGGGTGGGGCGTGGTTGTGGTACTACAAGTTATAGACTGCGGGAGGGAACGGGGAGAGACAGGGAAATAAATCTGTTTTACAAGTAAAGGGGCTGATAGCTTCGGAAGAGCAAAAAGGACGCCATGGCAGTCAGGAGGCAGGACTACGAAGGTAAAAAACAATGAAAATGCAGAATTAATCATTGCAGCCAATCAAATTTATGGCCAAAAAGTGGGTGGATCTTCCCCCGCTATACTGTATGCGGCATCTCTCGACGAGACAGCGCATGCGCTGCCTAGGCGAGAACTAACAATCAGAAGTACACGCCAACAGAAGAGCAAATTTAACTTGAAAGCAATTTGACTGTTTCAATTGCAACTGTAGATTGTCTGCAGGCTAAACCTTATGGTCTAACTGAATAATCCAAGAACAGTTCTCCTGTTGTTCTCGGATCCAAAATGCGCGATTATAAATTGGGTGGAGGGCTATTCACGGGTAGGATTATAACTGATCCAATGTTCCTGCACCCAGACTTCCCAGGTTCAGGACCTTTGAACCCCATTTTACAGGCAGTAAATGTAGTATATAATCTTACACATAAAATGTCATATCATGTTACCCTTAACTCTATGAAAGAGAAGGCTATGAATGTAGTAATATTACCTACTTTGAGCATCTGTTTTTGTTTAATTATGTTACACTTTAGGCATTTTTACTTATTGTTATGAAAAATGTTGGTGGGTCATCAGCATTGCTTTTTGTGTTCGAACTATGGTTTGCATGGCTGTTGTGCAAGTTGTGGATTGTGTATCCCACCGGACACTCAACGTTCAACGCTTTTTCAGTTTTAAATCAAAACCCTAACTGTTCTTTATATTTTTTTATTTAATTTCCGAGGTTTTAGAGACATTAAAGTGTTGTAAACAAAGCAGACTGCAACTTACTTTTTGCCTTATTTTCTTCAGTTAATTTCTGGGTTTTTTGAACATATACTACATCCACCTTCTATGAGAGCATGATGTCCTCCATGGGCGTGCAGCCCCTTCTGTGCAGGGCCTTCAACCATGTTACAAGTGGGTTGGCTGTAGGGCCTCAACCCGCTTCTGGCTGCCAACCCTGGCCTTCAAGAACATGTAGTGGAACAGGCCGTGCAGCCAAACTGCTGTGGGGGGCCACCCTGCACTGTACATGATGGCCTGGGTACAGCCAGGATATGTGGCCTACACTCCATGGACTGCAAACCCCCACTTCACAGCAACTTCAGCCCATGCAGCCCGGTCGACATTGGGCCTGGCTGTATCCAGGGCCTGTGTGTTTCTCTGGCTGCTGTTGCTAAATGACCAGTTTGTGAGAAAGGATTTCACAACATTTTTATGGAACAAAGCCATTGCAATATAAATATAGGCCAGCACAAGGACCTTCTTTTAGTTGTCTTGTTTTCCAAGTTGACTTGCTGAGAACTGTTTCTTTCTTCAGGTGGGATATTCTCTCAAAGTAGTGTAAATGAACATTCTAGAATCTTTTACTTTTAGGATGGTTCCTGTTTTGCTGGCTACATAATGTGAGCCATTAACCACTTGACCGCTTACCCTATTAACTTGCAGAAGAAAGGCAAAAAAAAATGGCTAGGGTGCCAAAAGAAGTGGCAAACTCCAATGCTGATGCCCTTGAAGGTATAAACTCTTAACTGATTGCTTAAAGAACTGTTTTTTTGCAAAAGAGAATAGCTCGTAATTTTTATATTGGCTGCAAAAGGTGGTGTCTGTTCTACCTTTTGGGAATAGTATTGTGTTTACGTACCTGCCAACTCTTTAAAATAAATGAGCCGATCCAGTATAAAGTTAAGAATGTGAGTACTATCAGTCATAAGTTAGAATGATGATACTTTTGGTCTGGATGACAAAGTATATTTGGGCATTAGGCATTGAAGATATTGAATGCTGTTCTTATAATTCGTCATATTTCTCTTTTCTGAGCCTGCAAGGCCCCAATAAGAAGTTTTACTTAAGGCATGGAAGTGTCTTGTTCTGCTGCTAACACTACTAAATGATAATGTACATAATTTTCAGGAGATACATGATGGTGAAGTAAAGAAGGTATTTAATGGGACGAATGCTGGATTTTATACATGCATTTTGGGTTGGGCTGTGGATAACAACTTGAGGGATTTGTCAGATAAACATGAAATGCACACCCTAATGCATAATTAATTTAACGTAAAATAGCCATGCTTTCTTTGCAGTGCTGAAGCCTGTTAATTGGCTGGCCCCATCTCATAGCCAAGGTAAGGAGCAGTTTTGCCATCTGAAAGCGTGAGTTTAAAGAACCTGTAGCAGTTTTAAACTATGGGGCCTATTCACAAATTGCATTTTTTATTAATATTTATTAGTACTATACTTGTACTACTAAAGTGATACAAAATGCTATTCACAAACTTACAAGTGTAACTCACCTTCTCCACCTCTCCCTATATTTTCTATGGGAAATTCCTCACACATGTAAGTTTAATACATAGTGGCAAATGTGAGAGGGACCAGGTAGAGTGGCTGGGAAAAGGGAATACATACTTAATAATAAATGGGAGGGGTTGAGGAACGATTAAGGAGTGGTTTATGGCGGGTTAGGGAGAGGTTTAGTGAGGGACATGCACCCAGGAATCTGAAATCAATACATAATATTTTATTAGGAAATATTTTAACAACTCTTTTTAAATTATGAATTATTGTAACATTATTTTTTATTTAAATTACATTAAATTACTTTGAATAATTCTATGCATTACTTTTAATAATTATGAATGCATTAGAAAACATTTCATATTTTTACTTTAAATCAGAAATTACAATTCCATTTAAACTTCATAAAACAATTTTTATTTGATTTAATATATTTAACTTATTTAAAGAATTAATTGAAAATGTAGTAATTACTGCCTTTTTATGTTGTTCTACATATAAAATAAATATATACAATTGATTTACATTAATATTTAAAAAAACAATATTTTTACATATTTATTTTGAGTTAAATAAACATTTTTACTTTTCCCTATACTTTACCATAGGAATACTGTACAGTTAGGGTGGAGAGCTCCCTAAAGCAAAGTATAGGGAATGTTTTTTTGTAACTATTAAAATACATTTGAAAAAATATATTCATATTAAATCAAGTCAAAGGCTTTATTTCGATAAAAACATATCATAAAAGCTTCACAGTTAAAGAATTTTATTTCGTTTAACCTTAAAAACCAATTTTTACAATAAAAGAAAGAAGCACATCATAAATAGGTATTAAGAACAGATGAAACAATTTCTTTAAGCCTTTTGCTTCTAATGGACCATGCCCATGATAAAAATTTTGAAAGGGCACAAGCATACAAAGGGCGAGACTCTGACATTAAAATGCGTAGCGCCTCAGTGTAATGCCTGGTTCCTAACGAACGACACAATTGCTTAAGCCATCTTCTTCTTGGGTGAACATACTCCTGGCATTCAAATTAAAAATGCGCCACAGACTTTTGTCTAGCTATGCAAAAAGGGCAAAATTCTATGGTCTGGGCTGGGGGTTTCCACCGAGATGTAAAAGCATGAAGTGGAAGAGTCCCGGACCTAAATTTAAAGTAGAGGGTCCTATCAAAAGGTCTCTCTATGATATCAAGATATTATTCCCGGATCGGCAAGTCCTTGAATTTCAGAAAGTCCTCCGTGAGTCTGCCCAATGTGCAGTTAGTGTTCCGTTGGGTCGCAATCCAGTTCCAGTATAAAGACTTAAGTGTTGCTTTTGGAGGGGAAGACCTATTTTCCCATGCTGTACTTAGCCCCAGATTGCACAGGAGAGCTTTCATGTCTCTCAACTATTTTATCCTATGCCACCCGGGAAGTGACATAACTTCGGAGAGGCCTTTAGCATATTTAGCTAGCTCCGGGACTCGCCACAACCGTGCCCATAACAGTAGGGGGCGAAATTTCGCCATATCACCAATTGGACGACAACCTAAATCAAGCATTAATGGAGTCGTAGGGGTACCTTGGGGAAGTGACATAATGGCCCTACAGAACTTCCTCTCAGAACTTGACAGCTCACTAGTATTGCATGAGTCCCACAGCTCAGCCCCATAAAGAGCGGAGCTTACTCCTCTTGCTGCATAGATTTCGATAACAGGGGCTATAGGTCTGATTGCACAGGAGCGCTGCTCCTTCAAAAGAGCCCCTGTTACCCTCTTGTGGGTTAGCAGCATCTTGCATAGATGAGGAGCCCACTGCATATTATGCGATAAGCGGATCCCTAGGTAATCGAACACATCCACCCTCCCCAAAGGTACGGCATTCAACCTCGGAGGGCGCACGGGTATTTTAGGGGGGTTCATCACAAGATATTTCGTTTTATCAGTGTTGATTACCAGGCCCCGTTCTACGCAAAAAAGCTGGAAGTTGTTTAGTAATTTTTGGAGGCCCATTGGGGATTTGGAGAGTAAGAGTGTATCATCCGCGAAGAGGAGGGTAGGGATACGTTCCCCCGCCAGGGATGGTTCGTCTGAAGGATCTTTCAGCAGATGCTCGACCACACCGTTGAAGTATAAAGAAAAGAGGGTGGGAGCTAGAACACATCCCTGGCGAACCCCTCTCTCTACCAGGATTCTGCGAGTTTTCTCTCCGTCCCTGCCCCATCTAATCTGGGCAAAGGTGTTTTCATGCATCCTTACAATTAGCAATAGTATGTAGTGGGGTACCCCCATGTCAGCGAGAACTCTCCAAAGAGTCTCCCTTGGAACTAGGTCAAAGGTAGTCTTTAAATCGATAAATGCGAGATAGAGACTGCCCTTGCCCAGGACCACCACCTTCCAGTACACTAGCAACAATCTAAATGCTTGTTCAATTGTGCCAGTCCCTACTCTGAAGCCTGCCTGGTAGTCGGAAAGGATGTTGTTTTCACCGATCCATTGTAGTAATCTGACAAACAACACCTTCCCGACCACCTTTTGGGTTATGTCCAGCAGGCTTATAGGTCTATAGTTGGACGGGTCGTCCCTAGCCCCCTTTTTAAAAATAGGGACAACCTCCGCCCCTTTCCAAGATGCGGGAATAGGTGCACCCCTATAGATGGCATTAAGCAGGCAATGGATAAATTTACCCCATTTCGGAATATCTGAGCGTAGCAGATCCCCAGGGATGCCATCTGGGCCGGCTGCTTTTTGGGGCCTGATGGTGCTGATTGCATACTCCACTTCTTTAATAGAAAAAACGGGATCTGCCAAATCTGCCTCCCAATCTTTAAGGGACGTGATAGTACATAAGGTGCCAGTTGCATGGTCTACTCTCTTTGTTGGAAGGTCGGGATTTACTAGGGCCACCTCCCAGGCCTGTTCATCATTAGAAGTAGCTATAGCAATATCACCAGTTTGGCGAGTATACAATTTAGAGAAGTGTTTGACCCACGCTTGACTGGTGATATTACATGTTATAAGGTCGCTATCAGGTCTACTTTTGGCTCTAATTGCGTCCCAGAAGCGCCCTGAATCTTTCCCAGAGCTTGCCTCTTTTAAGGTACACCAATACTCTTGTTCCCACTACTTTCTTGCACTTGCCAGGGTTTCCTTATAATTTTTCCTAGCTCCATGTATCGCTACTTGGGATTTACTTTTGATGGCCCTAATCAAAAGCGTTTTTGCGTGCCTACAAGCAGATGTATACCAATCATGCTTACCCCTAGGGTTACGGATTGCCATATTCTTGCCCACACGCTCCTTTTTCAAAAATACATTCCCAATAGTCCTAAGGGTTCCCTCAAAAATGGATGTGACCCTTCCAGAAATTGGAAGGGCCGGGTCGATGATATCCAACTCCATTTGTGATGCAATAAGCAATGCATTGATAGTGTTAAGTTTGGTTTCGTCCCCTGAAACCAAATTCCACTTCAATCGTCTTCCGCAGGAGGAGACAGAGATTTTATGAGCTAGCTTAGGGGATGTTTTAATCATTTAATTGGGCCAAGGATTCTTGAGGGACAAGGAGAGCGAATTGTGGTCGCTTTCAACGGTAGGCAGGACTACCATATCCTGAACCAAGCCCCAAAGGAAAAAATCTAGCATGATATAATCAATCCTCGAGGTATGGTTAGCTCTATTGAATGTGGCCGCGCCCGTGGGGTCTGAACTTGTACGGCCGTTAGTAGCTCTTAGACCGAACTCCAACGTTAGAGCATTCAGCTGGATCGCAGTTTGAGACCATTTTTTGATCGGGGGAATGGTTAGAATTGGGATACCCCATCTAGCATCATCCTCACCCGGGTCAAGAATATCATCTGATGTGAGAGGCTCATAAGTACAATCAAAGTCTCCCGCAACCAAGACTTGAGTTCCAGCTGAGTTTTCTCTAAATTCCGCTTCAAGAATAGACACTGTCGGGGACATAGAGCCATGTTTGGTACCTGTGGCATATACATTGAACAAGTCGAGGGTAGGTCCCCTTTGGGGACCTCTCAAGGAGATTCCTAAAATATCAGGGCAGTTAATTTGTTTTGGTTCTATGCGGCAATTCAAGGCAATGCTTACCCAAATGAGTAGGCCTCCCGAGGGACGACCCTTCCCATTTCTGGGAATTACTGCAGGGACAAAGTGGGTAACATATCCTACCCGATAAAGTGGTTCTGTACTCCAGGTCTCCTGGAATAAACAGATCATATGTGCCTCCACTAAGGCATTCCACTCTGGTAAACATAATTTCCTATGGATGCCTGCTAGGTTCCAGCTTAAGATCTTTAAAGTGCCCAAAAAATCATGAGCATCATTTCTTTGGGAACTTGGGCATTCAATAGAGGGCATGGATGCAACGGGGGATGTAAAATCAGTGGAGGACATAGGCAGTACAATACTAAGCCCTGATACAGGAGTGGGGCAAGGGCATGGGGCTGGGGCCTGCAAGATTTCTCGATCGATTGTCTTCAGGGTTGGAGTAATATGGTTAGTGCCTATGCTTTTTTCAGACATAGAGCTATCTGAAGATTGAGATGGTTTGGATCTGGTGTGTTCATTACCCTCAGGGCCATATCCTGTGCACGATAATGGTCAATCCACTGCTTCTAGGCAGCTAAATCTATTGGCAAGTGGTATGCCTCTCCAACCTACAGAAGAAGCTGTATCTCTACCCTCGTGGCCTGGCCAATCATCCCACTCCCTTCTTTTATTCCAGTTACTTATTTGCGGCCTGCTCCTATCAGGGGTAACAGCGCAACAATTTGTAGGGGGATAGAAGAAGGAGAGCCTTCTCATCTCTATTCCATCATACTTGGCCCACATACCACGACGGCAAATATAATCAGCCGTACGCGGGTCATCAAAATTAACTATGACACAGTCCCCCCGAGTCGTTTTCTTCTCGCTTCCTAACCAGGGCACCCTACGCACCATTAGGATCCTACTACCGCATAAAGGTGGGAGCGGTCTATTGGTAGTCAGCCAATGCTGTACCTTATTTTTTAAGGACCACGTTGGTTCCTCTGTGTTTGGCCTTAACTCGGGAACACCGGTCATAATCACAACATATGGGTCTGCTTCTACTGGTAAATGTATGTGGTGCCCACTCTCACCCCTATTTTTGTCGTTATTATACGCTGGCCCTGATGGTTTAGGTGGTATATTTTTCGTGATTTCAGCAGGCACTGGGGATTTAGATGGCTCTACAACCTTCTTCAATGCAGCTGGCAGTGGCTTAGATTTTGTATTCGGTTCATTGAAGGGTGCTTTCGACACTATCCGCTCCGACCTCAGAGTTGAAATAGTTGCTTTCGGCTCCCCAGGTTTAGCCAACCCAGCACCCGTCTGTGCCTTAGGAGATGTATTCATAGAGGCTATCTGTTTTTCAATATTAGAAAGAGATATTTCTATGGGTTGCATATAAACTTTAATAAGTTCTCCTAATCTACATAGAAGTAGGTTATTAGCCTCACAGACTTTGCATCCCTCACCCAAACTAACAAGCTCACTGGGATCAATTGGATTCGAGGAGGGGGCTGCTATATCCGTAGCTATGTTGGTTGAGCCACTCTGTGTAAATGCACTTTTGCTTTGCGTCCGACTAGTGGTGGGTTTTTTATTGGTTTTGCGTTTACATTTTTTCCCTTCCCTAGGCTTCTTCCGTTTTGGGATGGCACCCTCCCTCTTCCCCCTTGAGTGATCGATAATGGGGACCTCCTGCCTTGGGCTCGTAAAAAGTTTAGGCGTCCTCTCAAGTGCCTCACTTGATTGCATGTCCGAGAAAGCCAGAGATGCCGAAAGATCAACCATATTTGGCACACCATGAGTTTCAGCCTGAACTTCAATTAGGGGCCTAATATCCCTTGGGATTGTGGGTGTCTTGGCTAGTGCCAAAGGGCCTATAGAAGATCGCCTTGCTAAAGCCAAATCCTGGGAAACCCTACGCTCCAAGAGTGAAATACCTTGATTAATCGCTTCGTTTGCCCTAGTAATATATTGGTCGATTGGGCCAGATGCGTGCACTGCCCCATGTGCAGTTTTGCTCCTTCTACCCCTAGTCATCATGTCAAGGATACAACAATGTGGACAGCCAGGAAGCAAATCCAAACAGTTAGCAGATTACAGTTCAGCAGTTGAAAGGAATATAGCAAGTGGCAGGGCAGTAGATCTTTAAGAAAATATAAGAGGGGGGGCCCAGTCCAGTCTTGCCCGGTCTTTAACGGGCTTAAACGGGCCCGCGAGGCGGTAGCCCAGCTATTATTTATGCGCCTCCAGGCGCGAGACTGCAGGAAGCGGCTTCCTCTTCCGCCGCTAGGGATGCTGGGAGATGTAGTCCCCCTCCAAGCAGCGGCCGCGTTGGAATGGCGGCGGCAGGAGGGAGACAAGCAGCGAACGCGGACCCAAAGCCCTGGCAATGCTGGTGAGGTAAGGAGGCACCAAAGAACAAGTCACAATTCCTGGATATGATCACAATTTCATGCTGAAGGTTGGTTTGTGCAAAGCGGATTGTCTGTGTCAGAGTCAAGTCAAGTCAAAGTCAAGGTATAAAAGTAATTTAAATTAGATTAGAATCAGGAGCACCGAGCCCATGCTTCAAGCACTTATCTGACTCTTGCTGAAGGTGCTGGGGCTCGGGTGCTGTCACAGAAGCGGAGAGGAAGTCCAGACGGCAGTGGTACGCAATGAAATCACAAAACCAAAACTCCGTGCTCCTGCCACGGCCTCCACCACAGTCTGACAGTCCGGCAGCGGGCCGAAGAACAATCTGCCGGCGTGCAGATAGGCAGATAGGCGACCGGGCAGCTCCCACTGTGACCCAAGGTAACCTGCCGCGCCCCCAACTGAAGCCAGACAGTGGGTATGCGGTAAAACCGGCCGCCGCACAACAATGGAGGAGCAGCAAGGCAAACACTCCCCACCAGGAGCGCCGCAGGGACAACACGTACACCAGCAACACAGCAGTTCAGCAGGTATGGAAGGCGTCAGGCGGGTCAGGCGGGTCTTCGTTTTCCTCACTGCCGTGCCGTTCCACTCAGCGCTACTCCGCTGCTGCTGCCGTCTCTCTCTCCAGATTTGCTCTCTGGTTTTTCAAGTTCTATATTAAGGCTTTAGCTCTTTTTACTGTCGATGTTCAGCGACCAGCGGCTGCCTGTTATAGTCCAAGTTAGTCCTAGCTGGCCCTGGCTTAGTCTTGGCTTTGTCCCAGCTTTGTCAGCGCCCGTACCAGGAGCGGGCCAACAGCTGGGTGCACGTATTAATTTAAATTAATGTTATATATTGATTCTATTTGAAGCACAAAATAGAAAATGCTACAGCACAATTAAATTAATTTTGATTTAAAACTTAAATTAATTGAAATATATTAAATTAGATAAACATTATTTTTCTGAAGTTCAAATTAAAAAATTAACTCCTGCTTTAAATAAAAAAATTATTGTGCATTAATAAATATTAAAAGTGATGTTTAGAATTAATCAAAAAAATACTTATGTTTCATTACAATTTAATCTTACATTCATTTTTAAATAAAAAATGTTTTCAACTATTTTAGAATTAAATAATAAATGTTTTATTGTGTACATTTAGATGATTTAATTGTATTGAATGTTGTTTCCTACCGGGTTTTATTTTAAGTCCATGTCACCATTATTTTCCATGGGAACGAGTTTCAGTATCAGTGGTTGGCCAAGTGATGAACTCGACTTACTACAGTTGTTTCTTTTGTCAGCAGTAACTTACACTAGTAAGTTTGGATCTGCCCTCTTTTTCAGGGAATGGAGACATGTAAGTCTACACTTTTTAATAACTTTACGCTTGGATTTTGTGGATAGCCAAAAGTATTAACTTAAAAGGGTAGGAGTAAATTGCACGTGTAAATTACTCACTGTCGTAAGTTACCTTCATGAATAGCCCTGAAAATGTGCACATTGACACTTGAGGAGGCTGTTTGCTTTTGGATTCTCTTCCTCCAATAAGCTCATCACAGCTCGTGGTTGTTAAGATAGTGAAACATATGTACATATAATGGATTCAAGGAACTTAAAAAATACAGTATAAATCTGTGTGCTGCCTTGTCTCAAAAGCTCGACTCCTATGCTGAAGCTGGGGGAACCCTGCTCGATTTCTCTGTGATTCGCAGTTTTTAATAAATACATTTGCACATTCAACCAACAACTGATTTTTTTACGGTTTCTTCAATATGGTAAAGGGTTCTCTGTTAATTACAAGTGAGAACTATATTGTCGAAAATCATTCCATATTTAAAAATGTCCCATTCCAGAATCAATGTGTATATACAATTGCAATAAAAGATTGTTCAAGTAAAAACATGGGATTTGTTTTAGTTATCTCCCAGGTTTTAAGTAAATGATGAAAAAGGCTGATTTTAGAATTGTCTACATACTGTTTTTTGTTGACCTTCTTCAAAAGCCCAGAATCGGAACAGGATGTGTGCTTCCCCTTCTGTGTTGACTGGTCTGGAGAGCTGCAGTTGCAAAACTCCTCATGAGCTGTGCCTTGGTTTGCAGAGGAGTGGATCCCTACATTGATTTGCACATCCTTATTAGACTCATTCCGAGACTTTCCCTCCTCAATATCAATGCTGGGGGCTTCGTGGTTGCTGTTTTTTTGTACAGAGTTCTTTTGAGTAGGGCTGTTCTTAACGGAGTTTTTTTGGGTGGGTACGCTACGAACTGGACTATTTGAACCATTGTCACTTTGAGCAGGGCCATTTTGGCAATTGTCTCTTTGGACTGGAGTTACATCAGCAGTTCCAGCTTGACCAGACTTGCTTTGGGCAGTGCTCTTGGGGGCACCATCATTTGCAGGAATGTTCGTTTGACCAGTGTTTGGTTGAATGGGGCTCGCTTGTGGAGCATTCCGCTGAAGAGCTGTGGCTTCACACATTCCCTTCTGGATGGGGCTGGCTGAAGCAGCACTGCTTTGGACATGATTGTCATTAGCAGTATTTGTTTGGTAGGAGCTGGTTTGAGCAGCACTCTTTGACACTGGACTGCCACCAGGAGCACTCTTGTTTTCATGGGAGACCTTTTCACTCTCACCCCCTTGGCTTGAACTTTTCTGGGAGGTATTTGTTGTAAATGAGCTTCTTTGTCCAGCACTGATTGGTGGAAGTTCCTTTTGGAAGCAGGTCTGTAGGGGGGCTTCTTTGTGCAAAGAACATGTTCCCATTGTTGTCTTTGGAGAAGTTGCTTGCGTAGGCAACACAGTGGTTTTTGTTGGACGCAACCTGTTGTTTTCCTGACCAGATCTGTCTTCACTAGTGGTATCAGGAGTATTGGGCCTTGTCGCTTCTGACACTTTGATTGTAGGGAATCCATTCTTCACCTCCGCAATAGGTGCTAGTCCTTTATTGGCGCTGTTCATGTGGAGCTTTTTCATATGGTACAATACTGTTGCAGCATTGAAAGCTTGCTGTGAATGGAACAGTATACTATTAGTAAGAGCTGGATAGCACCTGATCACTCACTGTTTAAAGAAATATTTTTTCAGACAGATAACTAAGGGAATTAAGATTATATGTGCATTTGAAAGAGCACCTGCCAGATGCATAAATCCAGTCTTGGTAAATTGCATAAAGTGCTTCATTTACCGCCATGTTACACATTTCAGGACGAGCTAATGTGCTGCTGCATTTCCTTTTGGGGAAGGCATTCCCGTCTGTTAGCAGCAGAAATCAAGGTTTGTATTTTCATCATGCAGACAACACTGACTGAAGCAAAATGAAAGGGGAGAAAGGGCTGATGTGTGCCTCATTTCATGAGGTGCAAAATAGCGCTTATGTGCAAAGTAGCATTGTCCGAAAAGGTTACGGAATCAGTACTCAATAATTACTTTCAGCTTTCCTTCCCCTTACTTCCTTCATGGCCTCCTGCCTCACTCCATCCCGCTCTGCCTCTCACATCCGCTTTTCTTTATTCTCCGCTCCCCTCTGCTTGTTTTCCTTCTTCTTTGCTCACATCCAACATGCCGTCCTTCTTAAATTCTCCTCCTGTCTCTTTCCCTCCTGCCATTTTGGTCCTCTCTCCCTTCTTGTCTCTCTTAACCTCTCCCTTCTTTGGCAGCTCCAACTCTTCTTCCTCCAGTTACTTTCTTTGATCCTGTTCCTCTACCCATCTCTCACTACAGTCTACTCACTACAGCTGTCGTGTGTCATTAAGACACAGTTGGCAGCAGCAGTGTCCCTGTGAAGTGGGAGTGGTTCACTGTGTATCAATCGGCAGCAATGCTAATAAATAAATAAAAGTACTTCAGCCAGGTTAGCGCAGTCGATTTTAGATTAGGTAGTACAGGACAGTGAGCGGTAATGGTAAGCTACCACTGGACATCCTGTACCAGTGTTCAATTACCGCCGAAAAAGAAACAGCAGAAGCAAACCTGCATAGCTGCTTTAATAATTTGGAAACGATGTTGCCCATGTTAATGCTCTAATAATTTAGGAGTAGAATTATCTGTGGTATCAGGCAAGCGTGGTGAGTGCACTATACTCAAGTATTGCTTCCCCTCGGATACTGTTTGATACAATTTTCATCAACTACTTAACTCTGGCGTGCTGCTCCTCTTTCTTTCCTAAATCAGGTTTTTCTGCTCATTACCATTACCTCTGTCTTGCTGGATGAAGACCAGGTCGTATCTCTACCACAGGTGATTAAAACTTTGATAAATGAACACCGACCGATTTTAGAGATGAAATTGTTTCATTTTTCTTTTCACATTGATTGACACATTACTAATGTTCATACAATATAATAAAGTCTCATGACTAATAATTCTTTTAAAAGATATATATCTGAGCAAATAAACAAGACTGCAATTTCACAAGACTGGGTTTATCTGAGGCGATACATATCTGAGTTGATCAACTATGACTAATATGCAATATTACAAGCTTCTGAGCTCAAATCACTCCAACCCATGCAAACAAATTGTGTGCAACTGCGTTTTAATTCATTCATCTGCTCAGATTTAGTGCAAAGATTGAAGGTGCTTAGAATGAGGCAAAAAACTACCAGTATGAATGTGGTAAGAAAATTAAAATAGTGCCCACTGCAGAGTGAACATTACCATGATCGAGACAATACTCAGCGTCCTGCTCTACTCCCTAAAATGTGATATAAGAGGGGAAGTTACTGGCCCTGAACCCAGAAGGCCGTCTTTGAAATTCTGGTTTCCCTACGTTCTCATATACTTTGATTACAAGTAATCACTTTCTTCACATGCATTTTCCCCTTAACTGCTGTAATGTGAGAACTTTGAAACAGGCTAGAAATAGGTAATGAACACCAAGGCATTTTCCCCAGGACAAGCACCCAGCGTGGTTTTCCTTCTTTCTTCATATTCTCACGGCCAGCTAAAGGGTAGCTTGCATGTAATGACCACAGGGTGCGCCACTTACTTTGTAGAACGAAACACTATGGGGCATATTATCAAGCCAGGCGATAAAATTATCGCCGTTTTAGCGGCAGGAAACTGCCGCTAAAACGGCGATAATGGGCTTGATAATATGCTCTATGGAATTCCAATTGAAGCTCAGGTTAGATGTCCTTCACATCTAACATGGGCTTCAATTGGAATCAAGCCCATTATCGCCGTTTTAGCGGCAGGAAACTGCCGCTAAAACGGCGATAATGGGCTTGATAATATGCTCTATGGAATTCCAATTGAAGCTCAGGTTAGATGTCCTTCACATCTAACATGGGCTTCAATTGGAATCAAGCCCATTATCGCCGTTTTAGCGGCAGGAAACTGCCGCTAAAACGGCGATAATGGGCTTGATAATATGCTCTATGGAATTCCAATTGAAGCCCATGTTAGATGTCCTTCACATCTAACATGGGCTTCAATTGGAATTCCATAGAGCATATTATCAAGCCCATTATCGCCGTTTTAGCGGCAGTTTTCTGCCACTAAAGCGGCGATAATGTTATCGCCGTTCCTTGATAATATGGCCCTTAGTTCTATTTTCTTTTTTACAGACAGCAGAATTGGTCAGTCTCAGTCAGAACAATTTGAGGCCTAGGCACAAAGGCTTTTTCGAGTACTTTATGTAGCACTCCTATAGTACTCTTTTACGTAATCTTGCATGCCTTTGTAAAATGGTCCCAAACTTCTAATATGGGAATATTTTGGTTATATTCATATGCAGTTAGTATAAGTAGAAAGAACTGCGCTCTCTATTCACTTTTACTAATAGAGAGTTGGACGTTTCCGAGATGATTCAGAAAGGGATGCAAATGTATGCAAAACAGTATTCCTGTAGTATTCCTCTCTATATTCATAAATGCTTTTGTGACTCGTCTCCTCAGTCTTCCAGGGCTCTCTGACAATTAACTGAATCTGGCTAAGGTAATGGCTTTAGATTTAGGGCCACTTCATTGTGGGTTCAGGGCCCTTGACTACAGATTTTCACATTTCTTGGTACTAGACCCTCTCAGGGTAAATGGGTTCTAAAGCATCCTGTACAAGAAACATTCTGTGTGGTAGGTCCACCTCCCAACTTCCATGTCAGCAGATGCTGTCCCTTCATGCTCTCCTACCCGTTCAGTGTCAGAACTGGGAAGTGGTGCTAGTCTGCGGGACATTTACTAGCCAGACCTTTGTTTTACAAGCTCCTGCTTGATGAACGACTTGGCCAGATGACTCTGTCTTTGTAAAGGGATTCGCAAGTCAATTATCCTGCATCATCCAGTGAGGAGAAAAAGCAGGATATTTAGCATCCTGGAAGAGACATAGCCAGTGTATCATGGGCCCTAGTGCTGAAATACAGCACTAATCAGGGTTTAGTGTGCCACTCAAGCCTCTGGGCCCCGGAGTCACTGCACCTGCTGCACCAATTGAAGCTATGCCCCTGAATTCTGCACCAGAAAAAATGAAAGACACTTCTAATGTGGGACAATCCTGCAGAAATCCGGATGGTTCGTCACCCTAGGTTCCTCCGCACGTCATGGTATTAACTTTGAGTGTTACCACACCACAGTAGTATTTGTGTAATGGTCCCCGGTGGCTTTCTAAAATAGTTGCTACATTGGAAGATTCTGAGAAACCCCCTTAAGCGGGTCAAATAAAGCAGAATGTACCTTCCATTTGCGCCTTGCAAAGTTCTTCTTGATTTGTGCGCTGACAGATCTGTAGATGTCGCGATTTAGTGCAGTGTTTCCAGCGACCCTAAAGAGGTTAAAAAAACATGATAATCCAATGAAAAGTTAATCTGGAGGCGGGATGAATGTTAGACATTTATTCTATAAGTGATATCTAGAACTAAACTAATGCCAGAAAGTCATGCTAACACGTTTGTCTCTAGTTAAATTAGATTTGGTTTTAATGGTTAATTAATTGATTATACTGCCATATCTATTGTCATTTAAAAAAGAAAAGATATAGAATGCAGTATTCTCATTGGCCCATCAAGTTATGGCTTTCTGACTTTATGTTGCACCATAAATGTATCTGGCCATTACAGGTTGCTTAAAGGCCAGATTACACAAATGGTTCCGGTGCTTTGTAAATTTGCTCCATTGGCAGGCACGTTTGGACTTAAAGCTGCCACGAAGTGTTGTTTTGCACTGGTCAGTTGGGTCTAATGCTGTCTTCACATGTCCGTTGTGTATCACTATCTAGGGGTGAGCCCTCACGACCCCACTATGGCTGTGAGTGAAACAAACTAAATGTAAATGTGGTATTTATTTGAAAAGATCATACAGCAATTAATGCCTAAAAGAATACTTCAATTTCCAACTAGCATAATGGTATGCTTTTAGAGCATATCATTTATTTTACTTATTGGTAGCGCAATAATCTTCCCTTTTGGTATTGATACCTGGAGTTTGCTTTAGAATTTAAAATTAAACATCAAATTAAAGACACAAAATGAGAAAAAGAAAACAATCATCGAAATTTTCACACAAAAAAATAAAGTTAACAGATGGAGTCTTGCTTTAAGCTTCCCAATGGTTTGCACAATGCGGCTGCGCTTATTATTTGTTATGCTCTCCAAATAGGATTGTCAGCACAAAACTGTACAATAGAAAAGTTACCTGCCATGGGTGCAAACGCGCAGGATATAGGTGCAATTTATGTAATCTGGTACCAAGTATGCTAAACCAACCTGCATGAGAGCATGCATTGCATTCTACAGCTTCTTGCTTAGAAGTGTTGTGTGCAATGAACTTGAGTCAACTTCAAAAAAAGTTTGCACTACAATTGTGATTATGTCTTCATATTAAATATTTAATGTTCATTCCATTCATACCTGGTTTATACTATGACTTCCTAACCAATCTTTTACTGCTATAAAAAAAAAACTACAACACCGGATAACTATTTTACTTCTATACATATTTAGTTTTAATAATAAAAAAAAAAACATGGGAGTACATCATCATACCAACATATTTCGATCTATTCAGGTGCCTGGTAAGGTCAGGGGCCTTCGTCAGGGTAATATCTTACTGCATATCTCTAGATTTCTAATACATGAGTTGGATGATTCGTAATAGATGTGAATGGTTTGATGCGGCCTACCCACTCTCACAACAGAGTGATGGAACCGGAATACCGCACTTAGGGTTGTTATTAGTTTATGGACACCAAGAGGAAGACTTCCCTGAAACCACACATAAATCAAGGGTGGGTAAAGGTAAGTTTACCTAACTCTCCTCGTTTTATGCCTAAACTTCCACAACTGGTCAAGTCCCTTCAGGGGTATTTACCCACCTCGAGGGGAAGGGATACCAATGATAAAACATGCCACTATAATGTGGGTGAGGTGTCTCCTTCCAATATTTTAATGATATTTGGATGTGCTTGTAAGAACTAAAAGACAGGATATTACTAATTAGGACCCATGAACCTATGATGTTTATTGTGTGATACTATATTACGATTCCCATAGTGTTTTATCTCCCCTCTATTTTCTCCAAGTATATATTGATTTCAAATAAGAGTCAGCGCTATTATTGTGGCTATCAAATCAGCAGAGAAAGTTATAATCCAATTAGAGTCGTTTCTGTATATATATATATATATAGACTTAAATGTCCAGAAGCTGACAGACGGATGCGCGCTGCTCCTTTGAAGGGGAGAGCCCAGACCAAATGCGCACGCAATTAATATTGCCTGCACATTACCCCTGTATTCTGAAATAGTTTTCTTAATTCCACAGTAAGACGACCTTCATTGTCGACTTTGAACATTACGTGAAGGCTCTAACACGAGATTCCAACCGGCTGGTGGATGTCAGACGTGTTCTTGTGAAAAGACTCCACCGGCTGGCGGAGATCTTCTGAACAAACGATCACTCCTATTCAAAAAGAGTCTTCCTGATTCACAGATCGGAACCCCACCGCGTGAATATTTAGTGGAGTACATGATTGGATTTGATCGACGCCTTATCCTTACTGATTTCATTGACTGAAGTTTCTGCTTTGAATCCAGTGGGTGAAAGTGGTGCGCTGCTGTTTCCTGCTGGCGGCTTGAAGTTGGTGTCTCCTGCTCTCCTGGGGCTGGGCTTGGCTCCGCCCCCTACAACCGCTGCCTATAACTCACCGGGGCTCCTCTGGATACTGGACTCGGTCGGCCGGGCTTGGCTCCGCCGGACCACAACTCCCATCATCCCTAGGGGCAGGACGCCACAGAACCACGTGCCAGGAGGCGCTTAAAGGTGGGCTCGGTCCCTCGTCCCGCGAGGACACGCGCAGGACGAGCCGGACTAAGCCCGGGCAAAGGGCGGGCCGTCTGAGGCAGACTGAGGCAGGGCTGGGCCCGGACTCTACGGTTTTATCTGGTACTGTTCCTGTGTTTTATTATTTTGCCTTAAAATGCTTGGAATTCCCCCACCTGACCCATTAGTCGGGCCTTGTATTCTACGGGAGTCACAGGGTTCACCTTTTTACTGTGTTTATATTGTGGGGATTGTTTTCAATTTTTGGCGGGGCTGTTTTGGGGTATTATTTAGGTTTGATGGGGAACAGGAAAGTAATGGAGGAAATGGTTGGCCAAAATGGTCCTATCCTAAATCAAAGCAAGAAAAAGAGGCAAAAGAAATCGACCAAAAGTGCTGCAGCTAACTGTGTGATGGACAGAATTGACACTGTCAATGAAGAGTGCGAAAGCATATTAGATAATGCTCCAAGCCCCAACGTAGAAGAATCTATTAGAAACCCTTCTGCACCTTCCTTGAAAAATATAGTGATACCACAGTTATTTCTTAAATCCAAAAAGGGTGGGACAAAGCGGGTTGTTGGCGACCCCTATGTGCCTGTGGAATCACATGAAAATAATGAGGGGGCTGTTCAGATAGAGGATGAGATACGTAGGGAACTTAACCCTATTGTTATCTGTTCCAATAGATTTGCCCCCTTAGTTTCAATCAGTGATAATCATGATTCCTCCTCTTCAGTGCTTGTTCCGGAGCATTCCACCCTGGGTCACTGTTGCACTTGTAGCCACACCATAGGAGAACTAGAAAGGGTGATTAAGGAACTCAGAGGAGAGGTTTTGAGTATAAGGGGTCTATTAATGGACCTCTTGGTCCCTACCCAATCCACACGTTCTGAGAACCCACACCATACCATTAATGAAAAAGATCTAGTTCCCACTGGTGGGGGTATGAGAAAAAATACTCTAGCTGGGGAAGATACTTTGATGCAACATTCTAGGGGGGATGGGGAAGCGGCCAAGATTATCCACAAAGATCGTATTATCACCCCAAATTGGGGGGGCAGGCAATATTTAGGCCCTAAGTCTAGAACATTGAACCTAGGGACTCAGGAGACTCCCAGTCCTTTTTCGGATCAGGACCAAAATGGCCCTGGTCAGAAATTCTCAAACATTATCCTTATGACTAATGTCCCCAAAATACCCATTTCTGGCCATCACAAGTCCAGTGATTCATTAATCAATAAATCGATTCACTGGATTCGTCATGTCCGAGGGTGTCGTTCCATTATTAGGGAAGACATCGTGAAAGCCAAGAGACGTCCTACCCCTGATTCCAATCTGGATATGATCGAATTAACTTTGGTGGACGCCCTATTGGTTGAGAATTTGGTTAAATTAGAATACAGAACCTCCTCCCCAGATCCCTCTGGAATCCAGTTTAGGCGATGCACTTTGACACCACATAATATTTCCCTAAAGGGAGGACCCTTATCCTCTTTAGATAGAAATGATTGACTCTCTGTACCCTACTTAGTCCAGAATACAAATAGTATAAGCCCCGCCGCCCAGGGTACTTCTCCCTTATGTCATTCGAGACTTTAATACCACCCGACAACACAAGCTCAGCACAATTTAACTAATCCCGCCAGCCTATCTCTTTGTCCGATGAACAAACTGAAAATATTGTCCTGGAACATAGTAGGCCTCAATAAAAACATGACCATACCATCATGGGTCAAGTTTGTGGGTATGCACGATGTCTGTGTTTTCCAGGAGACATGGAGCACCAAAGCGCTCTTCCTTACAGGATATGCCACTTACTTTATTCCCGCAACCTCTAGCTGTAAGGGAAGACCCTCTGGAGGCCTCCTAATATGGATTAACCTTGATTTGGGGTGGTCTGTCACTTTCCAAGAAAGCAAAAGCAACGACATCATGTGGCTTTCCCTAAAGAGCCTAAAAAACGGAGAATCCCTTGATCTCTTCAATGTTTATATTAGGGGTACAGTGAGTGGCAGGTCGTCGCCCATTTTAAGTCAATTAGAACTCCTTCTAGCAAAATGTCCACCCACCTCAAAAACTATCATAGCCGGGGACTTTAATTGTACATTTGAGACCCTGAGCGATGAGGACCCCTTGAATTTATCTAAAGAGAACAACAAATGGGGAATACCACCCCTATCTTTGACTCCAATCAGAAAATGGACAGAGATTGTTACGCAAATGAACGCCCTCACTCTGGAACACGGCCTAAGAGCCGTGAATGGAAGAACTTTGTCAGACCCTAAGGGGGCGAACACTTTCAATAAATTGTCATGTCCATCCCGTATCGACTACATCTTGGTGGACCTACGTCTCTGGGAAAATGTAGTCGATATGGAGGTAAGCCCTACTGTAGATAGTGATCATAATCCCCTATCCCTAACTTTGCAGAACCATTGGGCAGTTTTGCCGTTAAACCGATCTGCATGTAGAGCGGACTCCTTTTTTTCTAAAGAGGTAACACTTTCTAATTGTGGTAGACGACTAAGGTGGCCCAGGGTATTAGGAGATGAAAAAAAAGATCACCCTTATCTCCTCAATATTTGTAGAAAAAATGAGAGATCTCGAGACAGCTATGGCCTCGTCCCAGACGAGGGACACGATTCCCATAATCCATCAGGAAACCATATGTATGATTGGAGAACAGTTTGCAGGAAGCGTCAGCTTAGGAAAAAAGAAACCTCAAAAAAATAACCCCAATCCTTGGTTTACAGGATCCTGTAAAGAGAAAAGAAAAGCACTAATAGCTGCTGTCAAAGATAAAAACATTACTAGGGTTAAATTAGCGAGGAAAGATTACAATTCATCTTTGACATTAGCTAAACGGGCTTGGGAGGAAGCACATTGGGATAAGTTAAAAATAGCAGCTACTGAGAGAAACCCCGCCTCCTTTTGGTCACTAATTAACACCAAAAATAGGGCAGGTACTGTTTCTATTCCAAATCATATAGGCAGCCAGACTTGGTGGGACCACTTTTCAAAACTTTATGCTGAAGCTGCAGAGGGAGAACAAGTGCCTGGCAGGGATATTCAGCACTCACCTATCTCGGACCTTATAATCCCCTTTAGCCTTGATGAGGTCGTAAGTGCCATCAACAGTATTGTACCCGCTAAAGCGGCAGGACCAGATGGCATTCCGGGCGACCTGTTCCGTCTGAAACCAGCTAAATGGGCTAAATACATCCAGCATTTGATTAATAGCCTGCTACAGGGTGGCGAAGTTCCCCCATCTTGGAAATTAGCTGAAGTGATCCCTATTTTCAAAAAAGGTGATCGCCAAGACCCTGCCAACTATAGGCCCATCAGCCTTGTAGATTGTATGCAAAAAGTGGCAGGGCGAACCCTTCTCAATAGAATTCATCTTTGGATGGAGGAAGAGGGAATCCTATCTAAATGCCAAGCGGGCTTCAGGAAAGCCACTAGTACTATAGATCAAGTTTTTCATCTACTTTTACTTTATTGGAAAGTGGTAGTCATAGCAAAGGGGAGCCTATACTTGGCATTCATTGACCTCAAGACGGCATTTGATCTAGTCCCACGAGCAAAGTTGTGGTCCGTCTTGCAGGAAATGGGAATATCCCCTTACATTCTATCCTTTTTAGTTCGTCTTCATGACGATACTTCTGCAAGGATAAGATGGGGTGATCAAGGGCAGACCACAGAGAGTATCCCAGTAAGGAGAGGAGTCCGCCAGGGCTGTGTTTTGGCTCCCACACTATTTTCACTTTTTGTGAACGGTGTGGTGGATTTTTTGAGCCAAATTCCAGCTGATGCACCAACCCTGGCGGGGCTAAAAATAGCTACGCTCCTCTTTGCTGACAATACTCTCTTAATCTCCAAATCCCCCATGGGTCTCCAAACACTACTTACTCGCTTCCAGGCTTTTTGTACATCAAGGGGCCTTACTATTAACATCTCGAAAACAAAATTCATGGCCTTTAATCCTGGAAAACAGTTCAGACCCAAACTCATTCTTAATGGTTCATACCTTGAACAAGTTCATTGTTTTGATTATTTGGGGATAAGGTTATCGGATAAAATGTCATGGGGGCCCCATTTGAGCAAGATGCTTTTAAATCACAAAAGGGCAGCGGGGGTTATCTTGAGAGAGCAGCGCCTGTCCTCTTCCAGATTGGTCTACCCTGTTCTGGTTGTATATGGGGGAAAGGCAGTGAGTTCGGCTTCTTGTGGAGCGGAACTCTGGGGGTTCGAACAAACATCAGAGATTAAAAAGTCAGAGAACAAGTTTTTAAGAGACCTGGTCTCTGCCCCCCATTGTACCCCTTTAACACCCTTGTTCCTTGACATGGGGAGACACAGGTTGAGTGATATAGTTAGATTACGCCACAATCGGGAGGACCGGGAGCAGACGTACAGGATTCGGGACGCATCCATCACATGTCATAAGGAGACAAAAACTGTGGATTCCCTCCACCCCTTCCCCCATGGGACAAGTTGTCCATTCAATTAGGGCTTCACCATTGGAAGCAGTTAAAACAGTGAAGTGTGACCAACGCCACACTCACACAGTGGTAACATCTTACCAACATTTGGTAAGAACGGAGCCCCTTTCTCATCTCTAGGTCCTGATGAATGCCATGGACCCAATTGGGCCGCTTGGGCAGAAACATGTCGACCATTCACTAGACGGTAGGGGACACTAACTACCCCAATCACCGTCACATTTACATTTTAATATCATATAGTTTTCATTTCACATTAAAAACGCCTCTGACTACTATAATGATTTTTAACCCCACTCACATATTCACGGGCCCCCACTTAGTCACTTAGAAGTGCATCCTTGTCGTCAAGTGTATGCCCGCCCTCCATCAAACGAAGGTTTTGGAGGGCGAGGACTGGTCAATGATAAAGCATGACACCAGGTGGTGTGTGAGACCAGTCCGTAACTTTTTGTGAGATGCCCACACTCACGACGTTCTTGTAACTCGTTTGGGTTATCACACTAGGAGCAGCTCTTTTGTGGTAAATATTCAGTATTGGAGGCTGCTAGCTCCTAGAACCCCACGCCTCTTGTTCCCTCCTCCACACATTCAGTGGAGTTTTCTTGTGATTAGATAGTTAGATTACGCCCTCTCTTGTATTGGGCAAGACTAAGATCTACCCCTGAGTTATGTCATTATGCAGCAGGTCTTGGTGAATTGATTACTCTGGACACGGGCAAAAGGGTAAAATGGCTAAGAGAAGTTAAGGAACTTTTATCGTCCTTGGGCTTAGCCGATGCGTGGGAGAACCAAGCCCAGCCATCCAAGGCGGAGCTAAAAAAGATCTATTGGAACTGGATACACCAACGGCTCCTACTTTACCCGAGGCATGGGAAACTAACAGAGGACTTTCTACAGCATAAACAAGTTGGCCATTTGGAACCCTATTTGGATTTTATTCGAGTTCCTATGGACAGAAAGCTGTACATGCTTTTCCGGTTTGGGTCACTGTATCTCATTGCTACAGTTGCCCAAAGGGATCCAGCCAAAAAAATTTCATCAAGCTGTCCGTGTTGCAATTACACGCAAGAAACCATAGCCCATTGCCTATTCGCATGCCCGGCTTACCGACAGGCTAAGAACAAATGGCTCAAACATATTTGTGTCCAGTTGGGAACAAAGAATCATCAAGTCGCACTCCGCATCTTGAGATCTGATGCATCCAGGTCTGTTTTTGTATGCGGAGTTGCAAAATTTCTGGGCTGCGCTTGGTTTATTCGCGCGAAAGCCATCACTAAAGCTGCAAAAATAGTTGATGTTGCTACACAATAAACCCGCATCCATTATCCTGTGTAAGAGGGTAGAAGGAACGATCTGTGCTTCAAGAACTTCCATCAACATGAGTAATTTGCTTTTATTGGGAATCTCGCCTTTTATGAATCCTAACCATTGGTGCCATTGTTTGTGTTTTAAATTTTGTTTTTATATAACTTTTTAAGTATTATAAACTTGAAATTGCATAACATTGATTTTAAGGATGCAAAAGCTTTCATGATGGCAATTATTTGAACATAGCAATAACAAATGTGCCTCAAGAAATAACACATGCACTTTTTACACTAGCACTTTATATCTGCCCTGCATTAAACATGAAGCATTTTTAGGTAGCTTCTTCAGTTAAGTACTGTGCGCCACCAAGTACCCATATGCACTGTTATAGCATTTGCACTTTCTTCTCCAACTATGTACTGTACTAAGCACCTTCATATATTAGAGAGCACCAGCACTTTATTTGTTAAGTGCAATCTATCTATGAATTTTGTCATAAATTGTTGAATATAATAATGTTCTAATAAGCACACTTAGCATTTCTATGCACTGGATTAGACCCACCGATTGCCCGATATCTCTATTATTTCATTTTAAGTATAAAGACCACTGTAAAAGTCCAAAGACACAATTGAGATTGTCATCTGTCTGAATTGGGTTTTTATGATGTGTTCTTTTACTGGTATGTTCGAACTGCTTTTATTGTGTATCTTTTATGGTTTTTTAAACCGAATAAAGATTATTGAATTGAATTGTATATATTCAGTCACAATTTCCCACAAAGATAGAATTGTATCCCCATATTTTGCGTCCTCATGTTGCAGTGTCTTATAGGAAATGTGTACACCGAGTATAGCCAGTAGAACTTGTTGTCTATTGTCATTTTACTATATCCTACCACATTCCTACACGGAAACACTATTATTGGAATTAAAGATGCATGTCTTTTATTCATTCATATCATTTGTGTTATGTTTCCCCATGTATTTGTACCTTCCCCATTTCAAGAATATTGCATCGCACATAACAAAAAGCACTGCAAATTATCTATCTGCAGAAAATCAGTTTCGTGTTTGCAGGGGCGGCTCTAGGCTCATGGTGGCCCTGTGCAGGGAGCGCAGGTAGGGGGCCCCGGAAGAGGGGGTCCGGGCGGGGCGGAGCTCAGGAAGGTGTTTTAATAAAACGTCCAGAAAAGGCGTTAGATGACCAGTAACATGGTAACAGAAAAACGACGTTTACTTTTTGAGTGCTCATCACTTGGATACTTTGTTTTAGAATCTGGGTCTCTGGAGGGACCCCTTTCAACAAGAAAAACACGTTGCGCGTCCGTAAGAGAGTTCGGCCACAAATTAGGATCCCTCCAATCACATAAATCATATTCAGAACACGGGTCTGTAACATGGTCTTGCTCTTTGGCTTCCTTTTCAATACCAGCATCATCCGTCTGTAAACTCTGAACCTCCTTCAGAATGCCAGATGTTGATGGACCGATGAATGATGTTTCAGTTTCTCTGTCTGAGGGTCTTTTGTAATAATCCTCATCCTGAGTTGGTAATTGCTGCATGTTTGTATCAATTTCAGAGTCACCTTGTTCATTTTCATTGGTCTGCTCATGAGTATCATTCTGCTCATGGATATCATAATTTTTTTGTTCTTCTTTATGGTCATCAGCGCCTGTTTTACCTAGTGCATCAGCAGTACTCTGGCCAGAGGATTCTCCATCTTTAGGTTTCCCTTGGGTGATAAAGTTCAGGATTGCTCCTTCCTGTGACACTACGAAAGCCTGCTGAGCCACCTTTCTCTTTCGTTTCGAATAACCAGATTTGTGTACTCGAATTCTCTTCATTTTGCTTGCAATGCAGCGGGCGAGGCTAGCAGTGGGTAGGGAAAAAAAGAAGACAATCAGCAGTGGCGGTTGCTGAAAGATTTTGATGTGTAATTTTTATTTTCTTGCAAAAACAACAGTTGATGGACAGAATGCAGAACAATGTCATACATTCACCACAGTACAGAGATCTGGGCCTAAATCCATCGTTTTTTTGCTCACCACACCACCCCAGTTCAGACATGGCCATATGCAAATCAGCCTTGACCCTGTGCCTCATGGGAACAGTCCAGCCCGAACTGCCAAGCCATGTCTTCCCTGGACTACACAATGAAGGACCAGCATACCTTAATGAACGAGTGAATTTCCACCAACCTACCAGGAAAATATGTTCCAGAACCATCTCCCTAGCAGCCACCCAATGCAGCCGCTGATAAAACAGTGGAGGCCGCTACTTCTCCCACCTGGCAGTGAAGACCTGAAAACCCTCCCCCTGCACCTCAGAGCCTCACCATCGCTCCAGCAGTTCAGGAAGGACCACAAGACCTCGCTGTTCAACCAACAAGCAGCATGATCCAGCAGCATGAATCCCACACCGCCTCGAGACCCTTATGTGTGAAGCAGCTGAGCTTTACAAACCCTGACTGATTGATAGTAATTACCCTTCCCACTACATGTATGACACATTATGAGGACTAGCCACATATGGAAGGTTTATTTGAAGAGTGTTATAAAACTATAGGGTAGATCATGTGACTTGGCATACAAGGTCTGTTTTATCAGTCCACTGAGAACAGTGGAGCCTGGAGAATAGTTCATGATCTATTTGGGAAGTGACATTAGCAGGAAGAGAGTAAGCTACCTTGAAATCATGGCACACAGAGACCTGTCTCAGTACGTCACTAACTGATCCTGAAGACAGCCTACAGGTAACCAAAGACTCGTCCACTTTACCACATTGTCAAAAGACAAAATACAATATATTTAATTAAGGTTTCTTGTATAGTGCCATATTCCAGCAACCAGTTCTGCTCGCTTTACATAGCACCTATTAAACAAGGATTACTTACAGTGAGTCCTAAGGCTATGAAAAGGCACTAGAGGTTCACTGAAGCAAAATTAATGTGCAAGGAACATCCAGTCAGGAGACAACTTTCAAGCAGATGTACGAATCACTAGCACAGCGTACCAACGACCCCATGGGCCGTGGCATAAGCAAGGAAAATGGCCCCTTTGGCTGCTGCTCAGGAAGTAGAATATAGCAATTATCAGGGTTCAATGGGCCCCTGAGGGTTTTGGGTCTCAGTACCACTGTACTTGCTGAACCAATGGTAACTATGCCCCTAGTATGGACAGAGAAGGCTGCTTCACCAATTGCAAACTTAGGACTAGTTAAACTAGTTTTCTCTGCTAGTCACATGACAAGCACAGGAATGTAATTAAACAACTGATCAAGAAGCCAGTCTCCTACCAAGGTCTCTGCAAAAGGGCATTAGATTGAGTTAACATGGGTAGGCACTGCCATCCTATTCCAGGCGTCCATCCATAGGTGCTTGCATTTCATGTCTGCCTCAACACCATATAAACAGACATATCCAAATGCCAAGTACATTCGAACACTCAATGTTTTAAAAGATTTGTGCAGGCAGATCCACTCATTAGATCACAAGTATCAGCTTTATACTCTGTTTTCATGATTGTTGATAAGTAATTGTAATCATTTCAATGAATCCTTAACATTACGTCTAACACCTCGTACCCTGCTCTCCTCTTCCCCCCAATACGACCGTGCCTCCCAAGTTACACCTCCAAAAGTCACCATGCCTCCCCTCAGCCACAAGTAAACACCGCCCCTGCACTCCTGACTCACATTTCCCTCAACATACAGCGCCGATCTGTACCACTCCCTACCCCTGGCGCACAGTGACCACCTCTCCGACCCGCGCCCTCTCAGAGATGAATCGTGAGAGAGAGGCTCTCTCTCACAATTCATCATGCCCTCCCTTCCCATGACCACCAGAATACCTCCAGCTCGCCACCTCACATGGCTTACCTCCACCCAGACCCAAAGCACACACCCTCTACAATAACATCCTCACCCAACCTTCCCCACGCCCCCGGCTCCTCACCCCCACGGGCTGGGATACATTCCTATGCCTGATCTGCCCTCCTCCCCAGGGCTCCCCACACCCTCGTCCAATGGCTCACCTTCCCTCGGGTTCACTCTGCAGTGGCACACGCTGACCTCCTCACTCCCCCTCCCCATGCCCTGACCCTCGGGCTGCTCACCTCGCAGCTGGCACCAAAGGTTGCACACTGGCATGCTATCCTCTGCAAGGCGGCCTTTCTTGCCCAGGGTCTCTAGGCGCGCCGGTGCATGGCCTCGGCCGGTCTCGGTGCTGCTCGCTGCATGCCGGGCACGGGTGCTGCCACCCCTCCTGCCGCCAGTGATGCATGGTGCTTCTGTAACCCCTTCGCTGCAGGACTCGCGGGCACTGCGCATGCGCGCGCATGCGAGCCTCCGGAGGTGCCAGATCTGGACTATTAAAACAAGCTCGATTCTCCTGGAAAAAAAGTTCTAAACAAGCACAAGACCTACCAGAAGAGCCCGAAACAAGGCCGACCCCACACAAAGACGAGACTGGGTTAGAAAGGAAAAGAGTATAAGAACAACCATTCAGCGTGCATCACATTAGATTTAGCACGCCTCAGTCATTCATGCGCCAAATCCCTGCCAGGGGCTGCCACGAATATGTATTGTATCCGATTCCTCGTGGTGGCCCCTGGGGATTGGTGGCCCTGTGCAGGTGCACAGCTTGCACATGCCTAAGGCCGCCCCTGGTGTTTGCCTTTTCCGTCTCTGCTGTAAATGATCTTGCTTTTATGTACTTTTAATTTTTCTGTCACTGTCACCTCTGTTGCAAAACATATGATCATTGAAGCCTCATCACCTTTCTGGAGCAGATTCATGTTGAATGGCCCCTCTCAGGACCAGCATTGACAAAGCCAATAGGCTGTCTCAAAAAATGAAACCTTTCGTGTGATGAATAGAACATAGTGCTTGTTTAACATGCCGAGCCCCAACCTGTTTCACACACGTGTTCTAATCAAGAAGATTGCCTTTTGATGTTAGCGAATCCTTCTTCGGGTTGCATTACTTTTAGAGACACATACTCTCCACAAACTCTAATAAAAAATTGCACCTGGCATTACCCCGAGGTCCCTTATGTCCTCGTCCCATTCATTAACAAGGTGGAGATAACCATCTCCGACAGAAAAAAAGACCAGAGGAATACTGGGACCTTTCACCCTGCCCCTCCCACCGGGTGTACATAAGCAGTACTTACCCAGCATTCCTCCTGTTCTTTTTTTCTGTCGGTCGACAGAATGGACATTGGATGCTGGTACTGCCCTTGCTCGGCTGAGGTGGTGTTTCTTCTCTCCTCCCTCCACCCGGCTGTGCGGGTGGGGGGTTTCCTGGTCACTGTCTCCTGGCCTGCCGGGCTTGCTGGGAGGCTGTTGGTGTTCGTGGCCGGCCCTGCCTTGCCGACCGGCCCTTTGTGGCTGGTGTGGTGTCCCGGTTGCTTCCGGGTCGCGGGCACGTCTTCCTGGGGCCTGGCTGGGTGGAAGCAGGGTTGCCAGATTGGGCTATTTCTCGCACAATTGGGCGATATTTTACCCGATTGTGCGAGAAAAAATCGTGTTGGGCGGGCTCCCGAAATTTGGGCTAGAATCCGCCGAGTGTGCGGCGGATTCAAAGCTTTGTGCGGCGCCGCCCCGCCCACGCTGCAGCCGATGGTTGCCTTCCTCATCACACCCCTTTTTGACCTTTAGGTGTCTGTGCCCTGTGGCCCCTGCCCACAAGTAACACCTGCAGGGCCGTATATCTTTGCAGGCGGGAAGCTGCTTCCAATGAGGGTCCTGCTTTACCAGCAGCGACTTCCCGACCTTCCCCCAAGAGTGTGCTGACCTGCCCTGGGGTTCCTGTGACCCAATCGTGGGTCAGATTATTTACTCAGTGGTGCTGTGGTGGGCGCGTCAGGTAGGGTACTGGCCCGCCCCATACCTTTATCTTTGGGATCCCCCCCCCACTTCCTCCTTTTCAACTTCGGAGCTGAGCCTGCGACTACGAGGGAGAGTGACCAGTACCCACTGACCGACCATCTTCTTGATTACGACGACGAGGCCTCTGCGTGGCTCCTCGTCTTTGGCCTTCGACTTGTAGCAGCCTCAGCCTGCCCTGCAGTCAGCTGCTCCTCCCGGCCCCAGCCCCTCCTGGCCCCAGCCCCTCCTCTCCTGTGAACTCTGCAGATTGCACCGGCGGCCGTCCCCAGCAAGTTCAAAGGTGAGGCAGGTGTGTAATTTTAAATGTATGCGTGCCAGTGGTCGAAGTGGGCGGGATAGGCAGGGCACAGCGTGCCCCTACTTTATTTGTATAGATTCCATACATGTCAACCCTCCCGATTCCGGCGGGAGACTACCGATTTTAAGGCTAGTCTCCCGCCTCGGCCTTGGTATTGTGTAACGTAAATTCTTCCAGCAATTGTTAGAGTCGCGATGCAGGGGCTCTGGGAGGGGTGAAAAACCAACAAAGCCCCATTAACAAGCAGTTTCAGCCCGGGCTGCCGGGGGGGGGGGGGGTGTACGCACTGCCAGCAACCTGCCAGGGTGCACAACCCTTGCATCCCCCTCTCTCTGCCTGCCATTGCGCTCCATGCTTCACAAAGGTAAGGGAAAAACCGTGCATTTGCGTTTCAAATGTCCGATCCTGCAGCAGCCTCAGAAATAAAAAGCTTCAAAATATGAAATCAATAATGGAAATAAAGAAGGAAGACGGAGTGTTCTTAAAGTGGGCAGATTTTTTATTCAAACCACAAAAACATTAGCGTCATTTTACCGAGTTTGCCAGTGAAGCGCTGTTCCCCGCCCCCCCCCCCCCCCCCCCCCCCCTGGCGAAGAGCGTCAAACCTGGAGGTATTGCACTGCAAAATGTGTAGGGCGGCTTTGTGTTCACGAATGTGGGGCCATATTAGCAGGTAACGGCGATAACATTATCGCCGTTCCTTGATAATATGCCCCGTGGTATTTGTAAACCATACTGCTTACGTTTTGTGAGCATATAAGCAGGGGACATTGAAATGGGTCCTTTCTGGGCCCTGTAGTTTTCAGGCAAAAATACTCGTTGATTTCTGCATAAATGTAAAAGCGTTAAGTTCACCATGTTGTTCCCGCCTACATTTCACATGCTTTATTTAATCTTTCATTCCCTACGAGTGTTTGCTTTTTCCAGGGTGTTGTTACTATTTCCTTTAGATAACATATTGCTCTTGCCTAGTGTGTAATTTGAATGGAGTCGCATCCAGTTGTTTATAGCAGGTCAAATTTGATTGTAGTTGAGGGCAGTGTGAATTTCTCTCAGTGGGGCAGTATGGCGTTCAGTTCAGTGAGGGAGCGGAAGTAGCACTGGGGGCAGAGCTGCCGAATTTAGAACTAGGGAACCAGGTTCAGCCTTCATGACCAGTCCCCCAGACCACTCTCCTGACACATTCCCACGCTAGACCTTAGAAGGCCCCGCAAAACCGGAGAAGCCCTGGTGTCTCAGCACCAGCAGGTGGACCCCAGCAGTGGCAAGTGTTGGTTCATCTTGAAGGCCTGCCCACCACAATCCATACTGATGTTCACCTCCAGTCTTGCAGGCAGGCCTACGAAGTAGCAGACCCTAGAGCAACAGTGACTATGTCACTGAGGTCACAGGACCCCTGTGACCTCAGTGACCTAGGGCGGTGCGACAGGTGTGACTGCAACGGGTGCTGACTTTGAGTGGGGGCGTTGTAAATTATGGTTTAAAAGCACTTGCTGGTTCCTTCCTGGCCTACAGCAATTTTCGGCAATAATAAAAATGTCATAACCACTCTGGTGAATAAACTTCTTCTTAGAGCGAGATCCGAGTTTTATCTAGTGGAAGTTTTGACTCATGGAAAGACAGCGCAGAGGGTTAATGTGCCTGCTGAAAAGCAAATGTACCATGCCCATCACAGAGTGCACATATTTAAAATAGGTCAGTGGGTTGCTGCTTTTGTCAGTAAGATCCTTTTGCTACTTGAAGTTTGTAAGTTAAAATCCTAACAAAGAACCGTGAGCTATTAACTTTAATCTTAGAGCTGCATACAAACTGCAACTTATGAACTAGAGCTTGATGTTTTTTCCCCCAAGCCTTTGATTATCCTAATGTTGCAAAAAGTGTTCATTTGGATAGAAATCAATAACAGGGGCGGCCTTAGGCATGTGCAAGCTGTGCACCTGCACAGGGCCACCAAACCCCAGGGGCCACCACGAGGAATCGGATACAATACATATTCGTGGCAGCCCCTGGCAGGGATTTGGCGCATGAATGACTGAGGCGTGCTAAATCTAATGTGATGCACGCTGAATGGTTGTTCTTATACTCTTTTCCTTTCTAACCCAGTCTCGTCTTTGTGTGGGGTCGGCCTTGTTTCGGGCTCTTCTGGTAGGTCTTGTGCTTGTTTAGAACTTTTTTTCCAGGAGAATCGAGCTTGTTTTAATAGTCCAGATCTGGCACCTCCGGAGGCTCGCATGCGCGCGCATGCGCAGTGCCCGCGAGTCCTGCAGCGAAGGGGTTACAGAAGCACCATGCATCACTGGCGGCAGGAGGGGTGGCAGCACCCGTGCCCGGCATGCAGCGAGCAGCACCGAGACCGGCCGAGGCCATGCACCGGCGCGCCTAGAGACCCTGGGCAAGAAAGGCCGCCTTGCAGAGGATAGCATGCCAGTGTGCAACCTTTGGTGCCAGCTGCGAGGTGAGCAGCCCGAGGGTCAGGGCATGGGGAGGGGGAGTGAGGAGGTCAGCGTGTGCCACTGCAGAGTGAACCCGAGGGAAGGTGAGCCATTGGACGAGGGTGTGGGGAGCCCTGGGGAGGAGGGCAGATCAGGCATAGGAATGTATCCCAGCCCGTGGGGGTGAGGAGCCGGGGGCGTGGGGAAGGTTGGGTGAGGATGTTATTGTAGAGGGTGTGTGCTTTGGGTCTGGGTGGAGGTAAGCCATGTGAGGTGGCGAGCTGGAGGTATTCTGGTGGTCATGGGAAGGGAGGGCATGATGAATTGTGAGAGAGAGCCTCTCTCTCACGATTCATCTCTGAGAGGGCGCGGGTCGGAGAGGTGGTCACTGTGCGCCAGGGGTAGGGAGTGGTACAGATCGGCGCTGTATGTTGAGGGAAATGTGAGTCAGGAGTGCAGGGGCGGTGTTTACTTGTGGCTGAGGGGAGGCATGGTGACTTTTGGAGGTGTAACTTGGGAGGCACGGTCGTATTGGGGGGAAGAGGAGAGCAGGGTACGAGGTGTTAGACGTAATGTTAAGGATTCATTGAAATGATTACAATTACTTATCAACAATCATGAAAACAGAGTATAAAGCTGATACTTGTGATCTAATGAGTGGATCTGCCTGCACAAATCTTTTAAAACATTGAGTGTTCGAATGTACTTGGCATTTGGATATGTCTGTTTATATGGTGTTGAGGCAGACATGAAATGCAAGCACCTATGGATGGACGCCTGGAATAGGATGGCAGTGCCTACCCATGTTAACTCAATCTAATGCCCTTTTGCAGAGACCTTGGTAGGAGACTGGCTTCTTGATCAGTTGTTTAATTACATTCCTGTGCTTGTCATGTGACTAGCAGAGAAAACTAGTTTAACTAGTCCTCAGTTTGCAATTGGTGAAGCAGCCTTCTCTGTCCATACTAGGGGCATAGTTAACATTGGTTCAGCAAGTACAGTGGTACTGAGACCCAAAACCCTCAGGGGCCCATTGAACCCTGATAATTGCTATATTCTACTTCCTGAGCAGCAGCCAAAGGGGCCATTTTCCTTGCTTATGCCACGGCCCATGGGGTCGTTGGTACGCTGTGCTAGTGATTCGTACATCTGCTTGAAAGTTGTCTCCTGACTGGATGTTCCTTGCACATTAATTTTGCTTCAGTGAACCTCTAGTGCCTTTTCATAGCCTTAGGACTCACTGTAAGTAATCCTTGTTTAATAGGTGCTCTGTAAAGCGAGCAGAACTGGTTGCTGGAATATGGCACTATACAAGAAACCTTAATTAAATATATTGTATTTTGTCTTTTGACAATGTGGTAAAGTGGACGAGTCTTTGGTTACCTGTAGGCTGTCTTCAGGATCAGTTAGTGACGTACTGAGACAGGTCTCTGTGTGCCATGATTTCAAGGTAGCTTACTCTCTTCCTGCTAATGTCACTTCCCAAATAGATCATGAACTATTCTCCAGGCTCCACTGTTCTCAGTGGACTGATAAAACAGACCTTGTATGCCAAGTCACATGATCTACCCTATAGTTTTATAACACTCTTCAAATAAACCTTCCATATGTGGCTAGTCCTCATAATGTGTCATACATGTAGTGGGAAGGGTAATTACTATGAATCAGTCAGGGTTTGTAAAGCTCAGCTGCTTCACACATAAGGGTCTCGAGGCGGTGTGGGATTCATGCTGCTGGATCATGCTGCTTGTTGGTTGAACAGCGAGGTCTTGTGGTCCTTCCTGAACTGCTGGAGCGATGGTGAGGCTCTGAGGTGCAGGGGGAGGGTTTTCAGGTCTTCACTGCCAGGTGGGAGAAGTAGCGGCCTCCACTGTTTTATCAGCGGCTGCATTGGGTGGCTGCTAGGGAGATGGTTCTGGAACATATTTTCCTGGTAGGTTGGTGGAAATTCACTCGTTCATTAAGGTATGCTGGTCCTTCATTGTGTAGTCCAGGGAAGACATGGCTTGGCAGTTCGGGCTGGACTGTTCCCATGAGGCACAGGGTCAAGGCTGATTTGCATATGGCCATGTCTGAACTGGGGTGGTGTGGTGAGCAAAAAAACGATGGATTTAGGCCCAGATCTCTGTACTGTGGTGAATGTATGACATTGTTCTGCATTCTGTCCATCAACTGTTGTTTTTGCAAGAAAATAAAAATTACACATCAAAATCTTTCAGCAACCGCCACTGCTGATTGTCTTCTTTTTTTCCCTACCCACTGCTAGCCTCGCCCGCTGCATTGCAAGCAAAATGAAGAGAATTCGAGTACACAAATCTGGTTATTCGAAACGAAAGAGAAAGGTGGCTCAGCAGGCTTTCGTAGTGTCACAGGAAGGAGCAATCCTGAACTTTATCACCCAAGGGAAACCTAAAGATGGAGAATCCTCTGGCCAGAGTACTGCTGATGCACTAGGTAAAACAGGCGCTGATGACCATAAAGAAGAACAAAAAAATTATGATATCCATGAGCAGAATGATACTCATGAGCAGACCAATGAAAATGAACAAGGTGACTCTGAAATTGATACAAACATGCAGCAATTGCCAACTCAGGATGAGGATTATTACAAAAGACCCTCAGACAGAGAAACTGAAACATCATTCATCGGTCCATCAACATCTGGCATTCTGAAGGAGGTTCAGAGTTTACAGACGGATGATGCTGGTATTGAAAAGGAAGCCAAAGAGCAAGACCATGTTACAGACCCGTGTTCTGAATATGATTTATGTGATTGGAGGGATCCTAATTTGTGGCCGAACTCTCTTACGGACGCGCAACGTGTTTTTCTTGTTGAAAGGGGTCCCTCCAGAGACCCAGATTCTAAAACAAAGTATCCAAGTGATGAGCACTCAAAAAGTAAACGTCGTTTTTCTGTTACCATGTTACTGGTCATCTAACGCCTTTTCTGGACGTTTTATTAAAACACCTTCCTGAGCTCCGCCCCGCCCGGACCCCCTCTTCCGGGGCCCCCTACCTGCGCTCCCTGCACAGGGCCACCATGAGCCTAGAGCCGCCCCTGTCAATAATGATTATTAAAGAGAACCCCCAATCATGGTACTAAGTTGTACATTTTAAGTTTGTGTTTCTCCAGATCAATCACTATTAAACTATACTGCCTACTAATATGACAGAGCGCAGGCCCATTTTTAAAAAAAGTGTTCTTCCCCAAAATGGCAGCATCTCAGTAGCCAAGTGTTTCGCCCAAACTGGACAAGACTGGATAAAATGTAAACAGCTCGCTAAGAGCGCAGCAGTCATGTAAATTCTAAATTAATGTTGTTTTTTGTTCCGGTTAGTATTATTTTTTGTAGTTATTGTTTTAATTTCCCATTGTGTTGCAACTAGCATAAATGGTGAAAGAATCCATCATCGTAATACAATCCTCATATTCACTTATTATCTAAGGTGTATTTCCTTTCTTTCCTCCACTAACAAGGCCTGGCAGATTATATTCTTGGCTTCCTCCAGCAGCCTGTGGCCCTGTAAATTATTATGCAATGCCATTTGTTCTTCCACCTGCCAGCCCCATCCTTCAGGGGAAGATGTGACAGACTCCATGGAAGACCAAATAGTAGCTGTCCCTGATAACCACCTCGGTGGTTGCGTGTGTTCTATTTTTTTTTTTTTTTTTTACCACAAATGGATAAACGGGTACACTTGTAAAGCAGATGCCCTAAGACATTGGTCTGTTTTGGAAAGTGATGCTGGTGACATGGGTATCTATCTATCATGATATTTTTTAAAACAGCCCTTGTTTTCTTTCTTCTTACCTGGGGTTCCAGAAGACACGTAAAAAAGTATTCATATGGCCCACTACCTAACAAACTTTTTAATTTTGCTAAATAGCTGTAGAAAAGATTCCTTTGTAGAAGTGCCTCTTGGGACAGGACATTTTATATAGATAGTATGAGTGCGCAATGCACACGACAAACTGAATCATTAAGAGGTGCTATTAGAAAAAAAAAAAAGGGTAAGCTTTTCATGAACGTAAAGAGTTGATGTGGACCTGCTTGAATGCTGGCTTGCAGATTACACATTATTGTCCACAAGCGCTCAACCTACTGGGTTATCTGCCTCACCTACTGTTCTAGGTGGTGGAACAGCAGAGACGTGGCCTGAGAGAGGACCAGTGGTGCTCAGTGTAGTGGACCTGCACTCGGCAGTGCAGTTACCCCGAGAGCAGCACAGCCTTACAGAATAGGAGGGAAGAGCAAAAGTAACATAGCCGGCTCTGAATGTGAATAGAAGGCATGGAGCGAATCAGGAATTTGTTCCTTGAAGCTGTTCAGATTTTCATGAACAGGAAGCAGTCTCCTTCACTGCTAACAAACCTTCCGGAAGCTGAATATGACCCAACGTGTCCTTGACATGAGCACAGTTATCCCAGTGCCACCTTTACATTATTGTACATGGTCCCACCATTGCCTGTAGTCTTCCTCCTGTGTGTGCATCTTGGTGCAACTTAGTTTTTAAAAATTATTATTACTATTTGGTGTTCATTTAAACTGCATGATGAACCATACATTTCTATAGATGACAAGATTGTACCACACCGCGTGGTTCATGCAGTCAGTTACAAAATGCATCCTGTTAAAGGTCATAATATCTGAATTCCCACCGTCCCTAACAGCATAAAAGACAAGAATAATGAAGTTATGTAATATTTGGCTGGGTAATCAAGCAAAGGGGGACATATGGATTCAGGCTCTATTGATAATAGTGGCTGTTTTTGAAACCCATTCCATGTCTAAAGTATTCCACAGTCTTAAGTACCAATGTCAAGCAAGGGCAGTTTTCCTTATCCAAAGAAGCTGCCAGAGTGTTTACCACCAATGCCAAGCAATTCCACATCAGTGCTCCGCCGGCCTCTGTTTGATGTTTCAACAGAGGGGTCTCTGCCCAAATTAGACGCCTATCTTCCTTGGGAGTGGGTTTCTTAATATTGTTTTCATGGCAGTTGTTGTTTTGTTTTAGAAGGGTTTTATTTGTGGGCAAATGAATTGTGTGCTCATGATTTATATGGCTGTAGATACCAGTTGTCCAGTGCCATATAATTAGGGCTCCCGGTTTTATGGTATTTATATTTGTGTCATGTCTGTATTTATCCATATGTAATTTTTGCAAATTTTACCTGTATTTATCCATATTTATTTTAGGTGTTGCGAAATTCCGATGAAATGTGTGTATTTCTGCATTTATTTAACCAGTTAATGTGCACTCTTGCCTGAACACCTGACAGGTTTCAATGACACACATATATATATATATATATATATATATATATATATATATATATATATATATATATATATATATATATATACACACACACTCACACGCAGGTGGCAAATTATGCACGTGCAAGAAAGTATGTACATTTTTGTATCATGATTGTGCAAATCTACTGCTGTTCTCAGGCTCTTTATTAAAATCCCTATATTTGTTAACCCCCTTGCCTGTCAATCCACACAGCTATTGGCCTGGCAGTCATGATTGACAGCATTTAGAATCACTAAATTTCCGTTTTTATCCACATTTAAAAATAAATACAGACAGGAAAATAAATGGTTCTCTGTCTGTATTTATCTGTAAAAATCCAGTAAAAGCGGAAAACAGGGAGCCTTACTTATAATGGGCATCTCTCCCCTCCTCTAGAATCTGTATCTTTAGTATCTCCACAGTATGTTCGAGGTGTTGCCTAATATTTACCCATTCAAAGTGGAGCAGCGGCTCTGAAATGGATGGGGTGTCATCTTAGTAGCGCATAGATATAGTGTTCCTGGTGCCTGCAAACATTAATTTGACGTTGTGTAATGAAACTGGTGCTCATGTAAAGCGTTTCAATATCTTCTGTGCCAGTTCCCAGTATACAAAACCGTCCAAAAATACAGAGGTACAAAGTGAGACCAGAATGCCTGGCTAAATCTTGGCTTCCTGCTTAAAGTGTGCAATCTTAGGCAAATATTTTGTTGCCAATACTTTCTTTATTGTCTTGTATGCAGGTACTTTTGAATACGATTTCTGAATATTTGTTGTATGAAATCCTATTGTGTTTAATGTAATAGACTATAATGTGTCTCTATAATAATCTGGGCCACCTACATCGTGTACATGACTCTCTTGCCTATCAATTCCCTAAAGAGACTTTGGTTCTGTTAATATTTCGGCAGCTTTATAGCACCATGACACACTTTCATATATAATCACAATTGGCACTTGCAACCATTGGTCTTTGCATTCTGCAGAGAGACAAAATAATCTAAACCCCGCAATGGCTCACATATTTGAATTGTGTCCCATTGGGAAACGCCAGCCCACAATCTGAACTCTGAGATACCTGCGAGCAGCAATGTCACAGCACAAGATTAATGCACAGTATGAAAAAAAAAACTACAGACAAGCAATGTGGTGGCTAAACAAAAAGAAATGCTATTAGGGAAGCAAATTAAGTCAAATGTGAACATCATCTTTCGCACACGACTTGCATAACTTACTTATTAATATTCTTGCGCTATGGCCCTATTTTCCCTAGACTGCTTGCAACAGGGCTGGGCACTATAGCCTGCAAATTCCCTAAAGAATGTGTTCTTGACAACTCGCAAAAAGGCTCCAATATGGGCTGATGTTGAAAATGACCACCCCACAGATCTCTCCAACCATGCCAGCTCAGGAACACAATTATACACAAATTTCATATGGGCAGCCCCTTGCAGTAACCAGCTAAGTGGATGAATCACATGATGTGCCATATTGTCATTTTTGCATAGTTAACACAATAGCTGGGTATGTGCACCTCCAGTAGTACCAGTTTAACACCCAAAGCTAGCAGTAAGCAACAGAAATCTGACGATTCAACCATCGCAATGGGGCTGCAACTGCGTGGCAACAGCTGTCTCTGTTTTTGGTAACTTTTGATCCATTTCAGGTGGAAACAATGAATTTTGGTAATATCTGCCGATTATGCAGCAGATCGATTTGCGCCGAATGTGTCAAATCTATAATTATGTGGAAAAATGCCTCTGTCTCGCAGTCTCACAATTCCAGTGGTCCAGCCTATGACCAAATATTTACAGGGGCAAACACAGGTGGAGATTTGTTGAAGGTTACTTTGCATTGCATATTGGGATGAGTGATAAACTGAGCTAGAATGCTAAGGAGATGGCTAGTACGTTGACCATGGGTGATGTGTGCAATGTGTTTTAAGGTTCAATTATGATTTGACTTTGTCCTTTTGTGTGGGTTTTTTGGGTGATCAATGCAGGAGACCATGCACCAGACCAAAAACTGGGTTAAGCTCCTCACGGCTAACTTTATCGAACCAGGGATGTTGATGGATATTCTATCTCTTCCAATTGCAGATACTTGCCCTGCCACACAGCAGAGATTGTACAGCCCTCTACCGGGTCCCAGGAAGCTACAAACTAACTTTCAAAATGGGCAAGTGGTCAAAGTACAAGAAAGTGTACAGAAAGGAATGGGAGTCTGACCCCGAACTAAAAAAGTGGATTGCCCCTGTGAAAACAGATGAAGCAAAGGCAAACTGTAAATACTGTCACTTACAGCTGCGGGCCCACTACCATGATTTAAAGCTGCATGCATCCACAGCTAGACATCGTGCGCGCATGGACACACCTAGCCTAACCATGGCATCTTTTGCACAACCAGTTTGTCAGTTATCAAATGACCAGAAAAGGAGAGAGCTTAGGATTGCTGTGCAAACTGCATGTAGCACATCAATCAACAGCATTGACAGACTGGGAGAAATTTTAAGTGAAGAAGTTCCTCCTTTCAGTATGCACAGGACAAAGTGCACAGCTTTAATAAATGGACTTTTAGGCCCCTATTTCAAAGGTGAGCTTCTTCAAGATATGGGCAGTTCTCCGTATTCGTTGATCATTGATGAATCCACTGACATTTCTGTAAAGAAACTACTGTGTGTCTGTGTAAAATACTTCAGTAAGAAAAGTAGCAGAATTGTGAGTAGTTACCTTGGGATGATAGAACTGCAAGAGGCATGTGCACAAGACATTGCAAATGCACTTCTGGAGTTCCTCAAGGACAACAGGCTTCCAATTGAAAATATGGTAGGGGTAGGTACAGATGGCGCAAGTGTGATGTGTGGCAAAAACCACTCCACATACACATTGTTGAGAGAAAAGCAGCCTACTTTGCAGCTTGTACGGTGCATCTGCCGCTCGCTCGACATTGTTGCTAGAAAAGCAATGCGGAGTTTGCCCAGCAATGTGGAGTTCATGGTGAGAGAAACCTACAACTGGTTTGCACATTCTCCAAAGCGCCAGGCAGTCTACACAGATTTATATCAAACTCTGGATGGAGGAATGCCATTGAAGCTTATTTCGCCATGTGAAACGCGGTGGCTTATCATGGCGGATTGTGTGGAGCGTTTTCTGGAGCAGTATGATGCTCTAAAGCTGCACTTTTGCAACGCATCATACGTAGAACATTGCTATGCAGCTAGAATGCTGCAAGAAATGTACAATGACGAGACAAATTATCTCTATCTTATTTTCCTGAAACCTATGTTGCTAGAAATTAAGGTAGTGAACAAAGCATTTCAGCTTGAATCTGGTGATGTCCTCCACATATTCCGGGATTTGCAAACTTTATATAGGTCCACTATGAGAAGAATTGTAAAGCCCAGTGTCTTCAGTACCAATAGCGAGAAGCAATTGTGTAATTTGGATCTTCAAAGTAGTGCCATTTATCTTGGGCAGCAGGATGCTGACCTTGGCCTTGACTTCCGTAAAAAGCTCCAAGAAAGCAAACTGCCTGATGCTGCCAAGGACTGCATAGAAAAACGGTGCACAGACTTTGTTAAAGTTCTGGCAGCAGAGTATCAGATGCGCTTGCCAGATTCTCTGAGCCTCCTAAGACATTTGGAGCTTCTGAAGCCCCAAAATGTGCTTTCAGATTCTAAACCTCTGGTTACGGACTTGCCAAAAGAGTGTTTTGCAGACCCAACACACATATTAGAAACGCAGTGGCGAACAGTGACTTCATGTTCTTTCAATACCTCTTCAGGCATGGAATCCTTCTGGATTGAAGTATTGAATTATAGAGATGCAGCTGGGAATCATCGGTTTCAGGAGTTGGCCATGGGCGCCATTAAACTTCTGACCCTACCCATATCAAATGCACAAGTGGAACGAGTGTTCTCACAAATGACCCTGCTTAAAAATGAGAACCGTAACCGAATGGGTCTGAAACTGCTATCAAATATACTCAACATAAAATTTGGACTAAAGCGCAATGGTCTTAATTCCTCTTCGTTCAAGCCCTCGCCGGAACTGCTAGCAAAGTTCAACAGCAGTATCTACAATTAATTGTTTTACTGTCTTAACATGCTGCTATTCTTGGCAGTGTTATCGCTACAATGGTTCGAGGCAATTCTTAACAATTAAAAAATTCATATGCATGCAAACGCAGAAACAATTGTCTGACCAAGAAATCCTGAAAAGGCACCCGGCATAGAGACAAAAGTTAATGCAAAGACATATTTTTACTCACACGGCAATTGGAGAACAGCAATTACAAAACAGTTTAAGAATACTTAAAAGGTGCTCACATAGTTACACAGGTGACAGCACTAAAGACCTAATGTACAGTGTGAACAAAAACAATGGCAGAGGGAGTCAAACTTTAAAAACAAAAGTCCAACAAATAGCACAAATAGAAGATCGCAATCAATGCTTCCTCATAAGTATGTGCCGCAAAACAGGCGCCAACTGTGTTTGGACCTACAATGTTTTCAAGGTCTTCCTCAGAAGAAGGGAATTATTACGAGAGCATCCAAATCAAATACTTTGTATAATCCGAGACAAGCGTACTCAGATAAAATGTAAAAGGGACCACATAAAGACAGCATCAGGAGTCCAACAAAAAAATGTATCATAAAACTGCATTTCTTAAATTTAGTGCCACTGTAGTGTCCGGTACAATTGTCAAAACCGACCCCATCGCAATACAGAGCGCAAAACACGAACGCGGCTGGACTAGTCAAAGCAATCTGCACATCGGTCCCCGTCAATGCGGTGGAAGCGTGATCTTCTCGGCGTCTTAACGCCGGGACTCTCGCTCTTCCACCGCATCGCCGGGACTCTCGCCCTTCCACCGCATTGCCTGGGAGTGATTTGCGGATTGGTTTGGCTAGCCCATCCGCGTTCGGGTGCTTTGGGCTCTGAATTGCAAACGGGCCAGTTTATACATTTGTACCAGACCCTACAGTGCCACTAAATGGATGACGTGCTGATTTTAGGATTATGTTCTTTTGTTGGACTTCTAGTGCTGTCTTTATGAGATCTCTTTTGCATTATATCAAGCTACATTTGTTTCGGAAGATACAAATTATTTGAACTGGTTGCTCTTTTAATAATACCTGTGTCCTGATGATGGCCTTGAAAACCTTATAGGTCGAAACGCCGTCGACGTCTGTCTTTGGCATATACTTATGAGGAAGCATTGATTGTGATCTTCTGTTCTTGTTATTTGTTGGCCTTTTTATGTTTTGAAATTGTGTCTCTCTTTGTCATTGTTTGTGTTCACACTGTACATTAAGCCTTTAGTGATGTCCCCTGTGTAACTATGTGAGCACCTTTTTAAGTATTCTTAAACTGTTTTGTAATGGCTCTTCTATATTTGCTGTTTTAGTAAAAATGTTTTTGTATAAACTTTTGTCTCTATGCTGGGTACCTTTTCTGGATTTCTTGCTTAGATGATTTTTTTTCTGTGTTTTCATGCATATGAATTTTTTAATTTGTAATAATTGCCTTGGACTATTGTAGCTATAACATTGTTTATTTACCCCAGGTTTGGGGAATAGTGTTGCTCCTGTTGGTTGTAAACGTAGACCTGGGAGGATGCTGCTAATCTTGGCAGTACCACTGCCAGACTATGGGATGCTACTAATCGTGACAGTTCATGGCCCAGAAGAAGAAGTTTGTGCACCTTAACCAGTCAGAACAATGTTACCCACCTCAACCTGCCACTGCCAGACCCTGAAGGATGCTGATAATCTTGGCAGAACCACAGACTGAGATGCTGCTAGCCTTCACCATGCCACTGCCAGACTATGGGCTGCTGCTTATCTTGCCAGTGCCTGGCCCAGAAGAACCCTTTGGCACAATTGAACTTTCCACTGTCTGAACAAGGATCTACCATACTGTTGCCTGGCAAAAAACAGGAGATGGCGCTTGTGTGAGTCTGCAGAATGCACTTGCACTTTATCAGGTATCAGCTCATGGGAACATCAAGCAGCAAGCCCTGCACCCCATGCCTCGAACTGCTCTCTTCTGATGAGTACCAAAAAGTACGAAACATACGTAATTTGCGTATGTAAAGAGATGTTCAGCATTGCTTTGGGAGAATTCAAACAAGTGTAAAAAAACATGAAGCATTGGCCTATATTGCCGTTATTCTGGGGGGCCTGACGTGAGTATGCAAGCTGAAGAGCACCTTTCCCAAGAAGAACGTTTCCGCACTTGCAGTCCCCCAAATTGAACCCAGAATATTTTGGGCCGGCTTGCTCCACACCATGCGATATCAAGTGAGTGACAGTTTTCCTGACAGACCAACTTTGATTTCAGTGTACAAAATGTAAGTTATCTGATTAATATGGGAGGTATTGAAATAGAAGTATATTTGTGAATGTTGTAGTCAGGCTACACGTAAGTTAATGGAGTGGCAAAATTGGGCTATTTTTTGCTACTTTGGGCTACCGTTTCGTTGCTTTTGGGCTTGAAAGTTGTGAAAAAATCTGGCAACACTGGGTGGAAGACGTGCCGCACTGGAGGTGTTCCTGGTAATCTTACTTTCACAGACTTCCCTTGGGCTGGCTGTTGGAGTGGGGACTTTGTTCCTGGGTGGCCCCCGCTCCGGGTGAGTTGCGTAGCGGATTCTTTCTCTGTTTTGGTTTGGCTTAGTGTTCCTTTTCTGTGCCGCTGGCGGCGCGCTCGACTTCTTCGAGGTCTGTCTATAGGTCTCCCCACAGTGGCTGTGCTGTCTGGTGTGGGGCGCTCCTTGTGCGAAGGGTGCAACCAGCCGCCTGGAGGGCTCAGTGGGCTACTTGCACATGTCTGCTATTTCCTGCTTTCTGTTTGTCAGACACTGGTATCCCTCGGACAGTGGACGGAGCTTCACCAGCCAACCCGATTGGGACAATGAGTGACTTTGCATTAATTTACGTATGGCGTTCTGGATGGTGTGTCATGGTGCCCGGCGGTTCCTGTTTCCGCATGTTTGAGTGCGGGCTGCAATTTGTGCTGTTTGCAGGGGGGGGGGGTCACCTCCGCTTCTGTGAGGACAGTAGAGGGCGGTGCGTGGCTGTTTGATGCCTCTGGCCCTGCCTGTCTGTATGCTGTGATCTGCTGTGGCGCTGTGGATTGACGCACAGTGCTTCTGCAGCGGTGCTTGCACTGAGCCTTGCCGTGGTTATAAGTTCGGGCCTCTCCTGGGGCGGATGATTGGTTTTCGTGCCTAGATTCTGCTATCAGTGGTCGTTTGGTATGCTTTCTGCCCTTCTGCATGGTCCTTTGGCCTTCGGCCCTTTGCTCTTGCGGGGGATCCGGACTGCTCCTTCTTTGCTCCACTGTTCCGTGAGGTGTGGTTCTGGCCCGGCGGCTGCGGCAGTCTGTGCGGCCGGCTGCTGTCTCTGGGGCTGGGTTCTGGGTTCGCGTCTCGGTGTCGGGGCGCGTTACTCTGGTCTGGCAGTTCACATTCTCTCTTGGATTCCCGTGAACTGCGCCTGGTTCCTCTCTGCTGCTTTCCATGTGTCACGCCTGGTGCTGTGTGTGGCGCTCTGTTGTGCCTTTCCGTTTTTTTTCGCACTGTGTTTTTGCTGGTGTACTGTGCTCCAGGGGCTTCGGTGTCAGCTCCCACGGGGTGTGTCATTGGCTTGCGCTGTTCACTTGCTCTCCCTTTGCCAAGCGGTTAGGCCTACTTCATGGCAGCAGGTCCTGTGGGGTGCAGTGGTTCTCTCCGTCACGAGTTGTGGGTCTGGCCGCAGTGTTATTTCTGGGGTTGGAAAGCGCAGTGCTCCTTCTTTCGCTCCTGCTGCATCCTTTGCAGCTGTGCTGTTCTCCTTTGCGTGCCTCATTTTTGTATGTACGCAGGTGTGTTTTGGGGTCGGTGTGCTGGTGTTCTGCTCCTCGAGCTGGCTCTGGCGGTTGGTCCTGTGGCCTGGGCGGTTCCGTTCCTTTGTCGTTGTGCTTCCTCTGCTGCACGCCCTGGTGACTCCTGGTTTGGGTCCTGTGCGGCATGGGGCTTCATGTGGCTTGAGGCTCCCGGTGTTTGTCCTGGGGCCTCTGGACTGTGTAGCCTGTCCTCTGCCTTTGGGTTGCTTCTTGGGGGCTGGCTGGTTCTGTCTCCGGCTGCTTGCCTCTTCCGTGTCGGGTGCTGCTGTCTTTTGTTGCTCACTATTCCTGGCTTCTGTGGTTTCCTAGGCATTGTCCTTGTGTTCCCCTGCTTCTGCTGTGCTCCGCTTGCTCCTCCAGGGTTGCCATGACAGGTCGTCTGGCCTTGTCTTTGCCGGCGCCGCTCTGTTGTCTGTGTTTGCCTTTGGTCTTTGGCTTGCTTCGGTGGGTCCTGGCTGTGCCCTCCTGGTTCCGCCGGCGGTTCTGCTCGGTCTGTGGCTGCTCCTTCTGCGGCCCTCTGCCTGCTGGTAGCTTCCACCTGGTGTCTGTCTCCTCCTGTTTGGTGGCTGGTGCTGGTGTTCGGCCCCTGCTTCCTTCTGGTTGTGTTTGCGCTTCCTTTCCTGTGCGGTGCACCTTGGGGTCTGCCTCTGGTTGTCCGTTGGGGGCCTTGGTGCTCCGTCCCTCTTGCGGCCTGACCGTTGGCTTTGGGTTGGTTTTTTTCTGCCCCCGGTATGCCTGATGCACGGGCTGGTTCCTCCTCTTGCCCTGGCGTGGTGGCGCGCCTTGGGCTGGGAGGGCGGGCGTTGTTCTTTGCTCCCGTCCCCCCCGGGAGTGTGTTCCCTGGGGCAGTTTGCCTGTTGGTTTTCTGTCCTAGGTTCGTGCTGCTGCTGTTTCCGCCTGGCTGTTTTTCGCTGGTCCTGTGTCCTGGTCGTTGGTCCTGGGTTTCCTCTCTTCTCTACGGTTCTCCCTATTGGGGGTCCGTCTGGGCTCCGGGTGCGGTTGCTCCCTGGGGACTCCTGGTCGCGTGTCGTCTCCGTCCTTGGGCTGGGTCAGGCCTGGCTGGTGCCTGGGTGGAGGGGCTGCTTCGGCTTTCCTGCTCCTGTGGGCTTTTTGGCACCTGTTGGTCGCCTTCTTTGGCTCTGCGTCCTTGCCTGTGCACTCTCTGGGTGTTCTGGCGTGGCGTACCAGTGGTTTCGGCCGTGCCCTGATGTGCCCCTTCTGGCTCTGCTCCTGTCAGCTGTTCCCTTCCCGGGCTTGGTTCGCCTCTGGTTGGGTGTCCGTGTTTTTTGCCTGGTCCTGCTTTTCCTTTGGCAGCTTTTGGCTTCGTGTTTTCCCCTGTTGGCCCGGGGCTCCTCCTTCGTTGGTCTGTCTTGTGGCTGGCGGCATTTTCTGCCCTGGGCTGTGTCTGGCCTTGTTCGGGCCTGTATGGACTGCCGGCTTGCTGCTGGTTCGGTGTGGCCTCCGGCTGTGCCTCTTTGATTTGCTGGCTGTGCTGTCGCTTCTCTGCCGGCTCTGGGGTTTGTTTTGCCTGCCATCCCTGGTCCTTTTCTGGTGCCGGTGTAGTGGCCTGCTCCTGTCTTCTTGCTCCCCCGTGCTCTGCTCCTGGTGTGTGTCTGTTGTTTGGTGCTCCCACCTTTCTCCTGTTGGGGTGCGGTTCTGTGGTGTTTGTCTTGCCGCTGTGGGGGTCAGCCCTCCTTGCTGCTGGTTGTCTGGGGTCTGGTGCTGTTTGGGCCTCTGGCTTCTCTGTTTCCTCCTGTTTCCGCTCTGGCAGTTGCCTTTGTTTGCTTTCTTCCGGCCTCCTGTGTGGTCCGGCGGTTGTCGGCAGGGGGTCTCTGTTGGTCTCCCTGCCCTTTGCCTCAGTCTGTGCGATGTGTGGGCTTCTTCCGGGTGCGATTCGGCCGGAGGGATTCTCCTGCTTTGGCGGGTTGCTTGATTCCGGTCCTGGCTTCCTGGTTTCTTTTTTTGCGTTTGCTGCCTTGGTTGGGGCGGTTTTCTTGGCCTGCGGCCTTTCGTCCATGCCATGTCCTGTTCTTGTCTCCTCTCTGGCGTTGAGTGGGGTCAGGCCTGGTTGGTTCCTGGTCTGGGGTACTGTGCGCCCCGCTGCTCCTGCCCGTGCTTCCCGCATGCTGGGCCATGGTGTTTGTGTGCCCGTGCGGTTCCGGGTTGTTGGTCTCCAGTCTTTGCTAGCCTCTCTGTTGTTTGGTCGGCTGTCTGCCTGGTCTTTCTGGGGGCATCTCTGGCCTGTGGCCTTTGGTGTTGGCCTTCTCTGCTCCTGCTGCTCTGGGGTTACATGTCGGGCTCTGGTTCGGGTTGTGGCCTCCTTCGCTGTGGGGCTTTTGGCCTTGTGGGTTTTCTGGTCTCTGGGTCTTTCCCTGTCCTTTCTGTTTGCTTGGGGTCTGGCTCTTGGCTGGCACCTGGGCTCGCTGTGGCTACACCTTCTGGCCTGGGTGATTGGTGGTTCTTTTGGCGGCCCTGGTGGTGCTGGCCGTTCTTTCCTGGGGCCTGGGTCTCCTCTGCGGGGTTTCGGGGGCTTGGTCCTCTGGCTTCTCTGGTGGCCGGGTCATTCTGTTTGGGGGTGGGGGCCGGTTCCTGGCCGGTGCTTCCCTCCTTCCTGGTTGGTCTGGGTGGTTGTGCCAGCACCCTGTTGATTGGCCTTGGCTTCTTTTCTTTTCTTTTACTTTCTCTGGTGTGGTTGGGGTTTGCTCGCTGTCTATGCTGCTGCCGAGTCCTGTGTGCCTTCCTGGTGGTTCTGGGTTTGTCGGCCTTGTCCGGTGGGTTACCTTGGCCATGTCCTGTTGGTTTTGTTGTGGCTCTGGCCTTTGGAGTTCCTTGGCCATGTTTCCAGTCATGGTTTGTGTCCCTGCTGTCCTGTTCTGGGTTGCTGGCCGGTTGCTTCCTGTGGGTCCCCCCTTTTTGCTTCCCTTGGGTTGCTGCCTTGGTGTGGTTTCCTGGGTTTGCTTGAGTGTTTGGAAGGCCGGGTTTCTGCTTTGGTAGTCTCCACTTTGTTAATGTTATGTTAGGGATACTTCTAAAGCACACGACTCACCCTGGGGCATCTCGGCGCTATACCTAGTAGTCTGCTGAGGAGGGTATGAGAGGAAAAGGCACGACAGCAGAAATAGAACCCTAAGTGATCAGAACAAAAAAGTTTTCAGTTGTTTCCTGAAGATAGTGAGGGAGGGGCAAGTACGTATGGAAATAGGAAGCATATTCCAGTAGCGTGGCGCAAGATATGAGAAGGCCTTTCCCCCAGAACGTGCGAGGCGGATTCGGGGGGTCTTCAGGAGCTCAAGAGAATTAGACCTTAGATTGCGAGTAGTGGTCTGTTTAGTGAGTTTATTTGACATATATTTGGGACCTTTACCATTTAAGGCCTTATAAGTAAGGCAACAGGTCTTAAAGTATGCTCGTTTCGCAATCGGGAGCCAATGAAGGTCTAGAAACAGAGGGGCTGAAGGTGAGCCCGCTGGACGATTTAGGATCATTCGCGCAGCGGTATTTTGGATGACCTGTAGCTTCTATAGCAGCGTCGGGCCTAGTTCTGCCAGCAGAGCGTTGCCGTAATCGAGGCGACAGATCACCATGGCCTGGACTAGGGTTCTGCGATGCTTGATGGGCAGATAGGGGAGGATCTTCCGTAGAAGCCGAAGGCTAAAATAGCAGGAGCTGGAGATTGCTGCTACATGTTCCTTCATAGAGAGTGCCTAGTCAAGTTTAAACCCCACATTTTTCACTACTTGTTTAGGAGCAGGTGCGACACCCAGCTCTCGCGGCCACCAATCCTGGGACCAACAGAGAGGAGCTTTCCCAATTAACAAAATTTCCGTTTTACTTGGATTCAATTGGAGATAATTCTCGGTCATCCAATTGGAAATGGTAAGCATTCCAGCTGCGAAGCGTAGGTGTTCTGATGTTGCTTTTGGGTTAACTTTGAAAATAAGCTGGGTGTCGTCCGCGTATGAGATTATCTCAAACCCGCATGACTCTGCTATTTTAGCTAAAGGGGACATGTACAGATTAAACAAGGTGGGGCTGAGACATGAGCCCTGGGGAACGCCTTTGTCCAAACAGCATTTATCTGAGCGATACGATCCCAGCATGATTGTTTGGTTTCTGTCAGACAGGAAATTCTGTAACCATTTTAGGGCTTGAACTTGAATCCCGCAGGAACGCAGTCTCTCCGACAGCTTAGAGTTGGCAATGGTGTCAAATGCTGCGGAGAGATACAGGAGGACCAGAATAGCTGATCCTCCGGCGTCCATTTCTTGCCTCAGTGAGTCGGTCACTGCCAGGATTGCAGTTTCGGTACTGAATCCTGGACTAAAACCTGATTGCGAAGGGTCTAAAAGATTGTTGGATTCAAGGTAGTGACTCAACTGTCTGTTTATGGCCGATTCTAGTAGTTTGCCCAACAAGGGCAATAGCGATATGGGGCGGTAATTACCGAGTACGTGGGGGTCCGCCGCCGGTTTTTTAAAGATGGGTCGGACAAAAGCTTCCTTCCAGATGGAAGGAATTATACCTGAACTGATGGAACAGTTGAAGATTCCTTGAATTTCCGGAGCGCAACATGAGGCTATGAGGGCCATAATTCTGGGGGGGCACATGTCACTAGGGGAACCAGATTTAGCCGAGGAAAGCAGAGTATTGACTCCATTAGAGGCAATCTACAGGCTTGGGGTGAAACAAAGTCTTTAACTATGTTAAATAGAGTTTTCGAAGAGTTAGTAGCCTGATCAATTTGTTATAAAATAAAAGATTTCCTTGCTATTTTTATGTTTCGATGATATTTAGATAAGGATTGTTTATAGGTGTGTCTGTCCAGAGGAGTTTTACTGGTTCTCCAGCGTCTCTCCAAGGCTTTACAACTGGATTTCTCCGTGCTAAGCTCCCCTGTAAACCAGGGGGCTGATTGTCGCTGTTTGGAGGGACGGAATTTTTTCTCGGGTATTAGGGAATCAAAAACAAAAGTTAGTCTGGTGGTAAAATTCTTCAGCCGTCCCGAGACATTTAAGTCTGCCAATGTAACTGCCTGTGGCTGTGTGTTGTAGGCAGCCTCGAAGGCTTCTAAGGATAGGTTGTTTCAAGGTCTGCGTAATTGAATTGAACGTGCTTTGGATCCCGGTAGTACGTTGGTATACTGCCGTCGAGTGGAGAAAAGGACCATGAAGTGGTCAGACCATGTTAAGGGGAGGGGGGGGGGGGGAAACCCGAATAAATGCCCAATATTGGTGAAGATTAGGTCTAAAGTGTGGCCTGCCCTATGCGTGGCGGCCATTGAAAGTAGGGAGAGCCCAATTTGGTTTAGGCTATTTAAGAGGTTGCTCATCTCTGGGTTCACTAAATCTTCGCCGTGGAAATTGAAGTCCCCAAGCAAAATAAAATTGCTGGATGCTAGAGCTTGCAGGGCGATCAGCTCGACTAGTTCATTTGAAAAGTGGGTCCTGGGCCCCGGGGGGCGATAAATCAGGGCCCCGTTCCAGCTAATGAATGGGACGAGGACATAAGGGACCTGGAGGTAATGCTCTATTACTTACCGGTAATCTTCATTACTCCGGGTCCCGTTGTCCTCGTCCCATTCATACGCCTCTCACTCCTGGCCGGCCGGCCTTCCTGTGTGGGCTTGGTTGTTCAGGAGGAATGCTGGGTAAGTACTGCTTATGAACTCCCAGTGGGAGGGGCAGGGTTATGGTCCCAGCATTCCTCTGGTCTTTTTTTCTGTCGGGAGATGGTTATCTCCACTTTGTAAATGAATGGGACTAGGACAACGGAATCCGGAGTAATGAAGATTACCGGTAAGTAATAGAGCATTGCTGCACCGGATTGGTGCAATCTTTGAACTAGGTTCTAGCGCTCACGTGAGTATCCTCACTAGGATAGGACCAGTGTCAGAGAGCACACTGATAGAGCCAGAGTGGGCAGCAGTAATTCACAATGCCTTGTCCTCTACTTAGACAGTGGTGGCTCCTCCGCTATGGCGGTGGAGCGTCACCCCACTTCTTTCGAGCAGTGGAAAGTAAAGGAAATATACAATGATGATAACTTTACGTTATTATCATTTTATGTTTCCTTTACAGACGGGCAGGGGGGGCAGGGCTGCTCTGCTTACTGAGCAGGTGAGGAGAGGAGTGGCTGGCCCACGCCTAAGTGCGCAATGACTGTTGGTCGGCTCTCTCGGGCCGTCCAAACCAGTCATGTGCACTTTCCCTGTTCTCCATGCAGGCTGCATTACAGCCTGCTTGGAGTACAAGCCCAGGCCTCCATTAACTGGTTGAGAGTCGAACCAGGACGCTCAAAACCAATCATAACGCTACAATGCAGCGTTTTAATTGGTCAGGGGAGCCTGGGTGCTTACCAATCACAACGCTGCATTGCAGTGTTGTGATTGGTCAGGGTAGCCTGGCTCTTTCTGGCTTCCTGTCCCATGAGGAGAGCAGGAGCAACGAGCAGAGATGCGGGACCCGGCACCGGCGGCAAGGTAAGTGTGTAATATTTATTTTCTTTTACATTGTTAAACCTTGCGCTTCCCCTCTCACCCGCCCTCACACCCACCCCCATACCTCCCTGCCTCTAAGTAACAGATCTCAGTGTGGTTGCTGGGGAGAAAGGCAGCTGACAGTGAGTGCTTTATTCACTTTATATCTAACCCCATTAGTTTAGGAAAGTTAAAGTGCATAATAAAAGTGGAGTTAATTTTTTTCGATGAAACCTCTTATCCACCACATAAGATAGGTATAAGTTGAGAGTTGCTACATGGTGCATAATGTTCAAAAGGAGGCAGAGTGGTTGTCAGGGCTTGGATGGTGAGATCCATGTCCCAGGCCAACAATCTATTGAAGCTAAATCCGTCAGAATGGGGGAGCAAAGGGGGCATTATTTGCCAGGCTAGAGCCCACTGATTATTAGTGATGAGGCAACTAACATGGCTTTTATCGCTAGATGACATAGATAAATGCTAGTTCTGCCTTGTCATCTCTAAACCTACAGATCATATTTTATAAATGATAAAAAAGGCCCTAGTCTAAGAGGGCCTTGTTTGAACTTGCTGACTCAGTCCCTGCAAACTATGACCTTACTGATTGAAGCAATGTATGATTTCACATTGTTGTACAGAAAGTCAGGAGAGGGTGGACTGAGAGTGCTATCTGCACTCAGGTGAAAGTTTAGGGAAAGAAAGGCTGAGAAAGGGAGATGGTTGTACTGTAACACGAAGCCAGAGGATTTATAGCCGACAGAGGCGATAGGTTAGATAGTAGCACAATTTGATGGCAGATGCAGCAGAAACAGAACAGGGAGGATGAAGCGGCATGTTAACTATAAGAGGAAGAGCCGCCCAAATGAAACGCCTCGTGCCAGTGCCAGGTATCACTGTGTGAACTGCATCATGAGGTATAAACCAGAACTTGTTGTAAACTGTATTTGTATAGCGCCTACTACCCCAGACGAGGTGCTTTATTCCTAGTGCCCATCAGTCTTTAGTATTTAAGATCAGTCCATTCCTTCATGATTCCAAATGTTCTCAGCATGCCATCCTTCCTATTTTTTCATCTTGATTCATGAGGGCCCAGGTCCAAGACTATTCTGTAACCCAGCATGTGGTGCTCGTGCATACATCAGAAGCCGACGCCAGCATGTGTGCTAGAAACAGAGTGCCCACGCAAGGCCATGAGCTAATGCGAGCTGCAGGATGCTCTGCCAAATATTACTCAATGCCAGGCTTTAAACCATGATCTTGATCAATACATCTGTCTCCCAAGGGAGCCTGCCAGAGGGGGCTATTCATAGCTCAGATACAGAGAACGCCTCCAGAAAATAAGGCATTGCGGCATGGCTGCAGTGTGACCCAGGCGGTTTTGCACACGTTTGAATTTTCAAGGTTGTCATGGGGAATATCCAGAGTCAGCTTTCTATCGCAATTTAAAACTACAAATCCTCTCTTTCCAACTTGTTTTCTCCTTGCACATACCTACAGGTAATACAGGGAGTGATATCCATGTGCAAATACCCCGAGCAAATTTTATTCAACTCAGAATCCGAAATCTAGCACAAGCTAGGCCCCACCATAGGAATGCCGAAGAACCTCCCGCCAGACCAGGAGAAAACTCCTGATCTGGCAGATGGTTCCTACATTGGTTTGGCGGGGTGGGAGCAGGGTGTTCCTGCTCCCGCACCTCCATACTCATAATAAGGCCCTATATGTCTGTATGACTGGATGTGTGAGTGGCTATATTGGTGAGTGAGTGGGCTAAATGGGTGAGTTAGTGGGTGTTTGAGTGGCATTATGAGTGAGTGGATGTGTGAGTAGCTCCATGGATGAATGATTGGTTGTGTGAGTACTGGCATGGGTCTGTGAATGGGTAATTGAGGGGTTGAATGGGAGAGGGTGTATGAGAGGTTCTCTGGGGGTTTGAGTGTGTTTGTGAGTGATTCTGTGGATGATGTCATCAGTGATGTCATTTGAGATTTGAGGGATGTCATAAGTGATGTCACTGACCATGTAATTAGTGATGTAATATGTGAGGTCATAAGCAGTGCATTGTGGGGCCGTATGTTATTCTCAGCTCAGTTAACTATAACTGCTGAATTTCTTTGGTTTAGTATGAGTGAAATGTGAGCCCTAACTATAACGTCCCTGTAACGTTTGTTTTTTTCTGTACATTTCTAAGGCTTTTTTATTCTATTTCCTAACTATAACATCCCTGTTACCTTTGATATTGTCAGTGAATTTCTAAAGTTTTTACAATTTTTTTTCCTAACTATAACATCCCTGTAACCTTTGTTTTTTAAGTGAATTTCTAAGGTTTTCTAAATGTATTTCCTAATCAAAACCTGTAACCTTTGATAGTGAGTGAGTTCATGAGTGTCTTACTGGGTGTGTGAGTGAGTGTCTCAATGGGTGTGTGTCTGTGAGTGGGTCTTTGAGTGAGTACATGAGTCCCTAAAGTGGGTCTGTGAATGAGTGCATGATTCTCTGAGTGGGTCTGTGAGTAAGTGCGTGCGTCTCTGAGTGGATCTGTGAGTGGGTGTGTGAGTGTTTAAGTAGATCTGTAAGTGGGTACATGAGTTTGTCAGTGGGTCTGTGAGTGACTGCATGAGTCTGAGTGGGTCTGTGAGTGAGTGCATGGTTCTGAATGAGTCTGTAAGTGGGTGCCTGAGTGTCAAAGTGGGTCTGTGAGTGGGTGCATGTGTTTCAGAATGGATCTGTGAGTGGGTGCGTGAGTCTCTGAGTGGGTCTGTGAGTGAGTGCATGGTTCTGAGTGTGTCTGTGAGGGGGTGCATGAGTTTCTGAGGGGGTCTGTGAGTGGATGAATGAGTGTCTTATTTGGTCTGTGAGTGGGTGCATGAGTCTCTGAGTGGGTCTGTGAGTGGGTGTGTGAGTGTCTCAGTCTTCTATGCTTTGCCCTCTTCTGCTCTATTTTGCCTTATTTACCTGTTTCTATGTCCTGTTTTGCCTTTCCTGCTCATTTTTGTCCCCTCTGTTTATCCCTCTTATGCTCTGATTTGCCTTTCCTGCTCGTGTTTCTATCCTCCGTTTTGCCTTTTCTTCTAGTTTTTCTGCCCTCTGTTTTGCCTATCCTGCTCATTTTTCTGCCCCCTGTTTTGTCTTTCCTGCTTGTTTTTCTGCCCTCTGTTTTTCCACTTAAAGCCCCAGGGATCACCATCTTCCTGGGGCTTTACTGATATTAAGGAGGGGGGCCACAGGGAATCCCTCCATTTAGCTCCAAGAGACCCGGGGACTGTCACCTTCCAGGGGCTATATTTTTACTAAAGGGGGGGACCCACCTCCCCTTGGGGTTTTCATATTCCCCAGGCACCACCACCTCACCCGACATAACTTAGTATTATGTTGGGGCTGTGCGTACCCCCTGAGGCTTCGGGGCCACCCCCAGGGGGCCAAATACGTTTATAAAAGTAGAAGGGGGCATGCGGCCCTCCTACCTGGTCTAATTTTGGCCCTGGAACCCAAACCCCCAGGTCCCAGCATTAAAAAGTATTTTTAATAAGATGGAGGATAGCCCCCCTCCCCAGGTCGATTTCGGGCCCGGAGACTTCATTGCCAGACTGCAGAACAACACCAACGCGTTTCGACAACAAAGTCTTGTTCACGGTTAGGTGGGTCCTTCTTTAGTTTCTCTATTTATACAGAATTCCCACTTGGCTCACAATGAAGCATTGTGTGATATGAAGTTCGAAAATGTAAAAGCAGTGATACATATATACAAAAGAGTAATGTAATTGTTTCGAAAGACAGCATTTAACATATACAATTATTGAAACTTCTTTTTCTTGTTTTCACATGCCTTGTGTGTGTTAATACATTTTTCAACCCAATCATAAACATTATTTTTATATCTACAAAGGCCCCCTGACATACACATAAAACCCTAAGCATAAGGCCACAAGAACCATGTATGATACACAAGGGCACTGACCATGATTGTGAGCTATAAAATCCTTTTGAATCCAAACCCTATCCTATCGAGCAGGGAGTCCCTCAGGGGTCGGCACTCAGCCCCACACTGTTCAATCTGTATGTGCAGCCGCTGGCTGCGGTCGCCAAGCAGTGGGGCCTTACTATGGTCTCCTATGCTGACGACACGCAGCTGGCGGTTGCACTTAACGGGGACTCCGACTCGGAGGTCCCTAGGTTCAGTGAGGGCATTACAGCAGTGGCTGGCTGGATGACGGCTAACTGCTTACAACTCAATGCTAAAAAAACGGAAGTTCTCATCGTTGGTAAGCAATGCAATCTATGGGGTGCTCAGTGGTGGCCCCCAGAGCTGGGCTCAACCCCTATTCCGGTCCCCGAGACTAAAAACCTGGGGTTTGGTTAGATTCCGCCCTTAGTTTCTGCGGACACATGAAAAAAGTGGCTGCTGCTTGCTTTGGGGTTTTGCGCGGGGTTAGGCCAACCCTGAAATTTTTTGACGCCCCCACTAGATAGCTGATAATTCAGGCCACCATACTCTCGCGGCTGGATTACGCGAGTTCGCTCTTGGTGGGGGCCAAACAGGCGGAAGTTACTCGGATGCAGCGAGTACAGAACGCGGCGGCCAGAGCCCTGGTGGGTTTACCTAGGTTCTGTTCTGCGAGGGAGACTATTCGGAAACTACATTGGCTGCCTGTGGCTCAAAGGATTGAGTTTAAGACTTTGTCTCTCCTTTAAGATCCTTAAGTTGTCCTCTCCTCCGATTCTGGAGCATCTTCTTACTCCTTATGTTCCCGCTCGCTGTTTGAGGTCACTGGACCAAAATCTAGCAGTAGTTCCACGGTTCAAACGCTGCAGAGCGGGAGGACGTTCCTTCCGCGTTCTAGCAGCTAGGCTTTGGAACTCACTACCTGCTCATATTCGTGCCCTTGATGATATGCTCATGTTCAGGAGGGCTATTAAAACCTATCTCTTTCCATCTGGAAGTCATCTTACTACATAGGATCTCTTTTCTCGGTCCCGCTTCTCCCTCGCTCTGTTAAATCCTTTTCTATGTATCTTTTCGTTCTGTCGCTCAGAGCGCCGGGACGCCCCTTTGCTGGGGCAGCTGTGCGCTATAGAAGAACGAATAACATAACATAACATAAAATCCTCAACAAAGAGCACACTGTGACATAATAATCACAAACCATCAACATACATACCACCTCCCTAAATAATGCTTATGATTGGGTTGACAAATTTAAAGAACACACACAAGGCATGTGAAGAACAAGAAAAAGGAGTTTCAATAATTGTATATGTTAAATGCTGTCTTTTGAAACAATGACAGTACTGTTTTGTATAGATGTATCACTGCTTTAAAATTTTCAAACTTCATATACCGCAAAGTTTCATTGTGAGCCAAGTGGGAACCCTGTATGAACAGAGGAAGTAAAGAGGGACTCTCTTAACTGCGAACAAGTCTTTGTAGTCAAAATGTTTTGGTGGTGTTGTGCTGTGTGGCAATGGATGGCCACTCAATAAACACTACTTTGCAACTGACTCATGGAGGGCGGCGTATATCTCTTTGGGGATGAATAATTGCAGGGCATGGTTCCACCCTGAACGCCTGCACCTTATGAAAAAGCATGCTGACTTGTGAGCCAAGTTGGAAGAATATCTATCTATCTATCTATCTATCTATCTATCTATCTATTCACTAAAAAAACATAGGTTTCAGGGACGTTATAGTTAGTTGGACATTTGACTCATATAAAACGAGAGAAATTCGCCCGTTATAGTTAGTTGAGCTAACTATACCTCACGAGCCCGCAATGCACTGGTGATGACATCACATAATACATCACTCATTACATGGTCAGTGACATCACTGATGACATCTCAAATGACATCACTGATGACATCACTGAAGATATCATCCAGTGAATGTGTGTGTCTGTAAAGTTTACATATTTTTCATATCTATCTATGCCAAGGTGTATTGAAGAATGAGTGAATTTACGAGTGCCTGAATGGATTATTTAGTAGGTGTGTGACTGACTGTATAAGTGAGTGATTGAACGTGTCTTACTGAATGCAAGGGTTAGTGACTAAACCGTGTGAAAGTCTGTATTAGTCTCTCAGTTCGTGTGTAAGCGGCTGCATGGGTTGGTGAGTACCCACATGCGTGTCTATATGGGTTATTGATTTGTTGTCTGAGTATCTGTATGGGTGCCTGAGTGTCTGTGTGTGTGTGGGTGGGGGTGTGTATGACTGCATAGATGTCTGAGTGGGTGATTCACTGGTTGTATGGATTCAAAAGTGCATCTGGGAAGGGCAGTATGGGTGAGTTAGTGTGTGTATGGGTGTGTTGGTGAGTGAATGAATGTCTCAGTGGTATATGTGTGAGAAACTACATATGTTTTAAGGCAGTATATGTGAGTGTTGGAGTATATACATGACTATACGTGAGAGTAAGTTATTTGAAGAGTGGGTGTATAAATGAGTGTCTGCTTGTATCAGTGATTGTATGTGTTAGTATCTGCATAAATAAGTGATGTGGTGTGTATATAAATAACAGAGTTGGTGTGTATAATTGTATACATAAGTAAATGGGTACGTGATTGATTCTTTGCATGACTGACTAGGTGTGTGAGTAACTCTTTGGATGAGAGGCAGAGTGTGACTGTATGTATAGGTGTATGAGTGCATATTATAGTACTGAATTGATGAGTAACTGCATGTATAAGGTGTGGTGTGGCTCACTGGTTAGAGGCGGCAGACCTGTAAGCAGAGAATTGGCCAGGGACCAGGGTTCAATTCCTGACGCGGCAGGGTTGTGGACCAGGGTCAAAACGGACTCGATAATTCTCGCCTCGGTACCTACTCTAATCAGGAACACACTCGGCAACTCTGGGCATTAAGCTTGCCTCATCTCTACAACGGCCCCCCACAGACGCTGGGGATGCCTGGTTTCACCTTGGAGATACCCAGAAAGGGACCATCTCACAGGGATAGCCAGGACGGGTTCCCCAGCGGTCTATAGCGCCGGGACACCTCCTTGTGAGGTAGCCGTTCGCGCTTTACAAATATCAGTATTATTATTATAAGTGACTGGATGTGTGTGTAGACCTCGGAAATAGTGGGTGGTATGTAGTATCTGACATTGTTGTGTATATGGTTTCAAAAATAGTAGTCTGTATTTTAGAGTGCGTGTATCAAAGTTTATATTAGGGCATCAGTATGTGCATCAGATTATCACATGGATGATGATATCAGTGATGTCATCAGTGATGTCATTTGAGATGTCATCAGTGATGTCACTGACCATGTCATGAGTGATGTAATATGTGACGTCATCACCAGTGCATTGCGGGTGCACGAGTTATAGTTAACTCAACTAACTATAACGGGCGAGTCAAATGTCCAACTTACTATAACGTCCCTGAAACCTATGGTTTTTTTCGTGAATTTCGAAGGTTTTTTAAATGTTAATTTCATATTTTAATATTTATAAAAACCAATATTTTTTCTATTTTTTTTTGTAATCTTTTGGAACTCTATTATCCTTTTATTTGTAATTTTAAAAATTATGTAATGTTTTATATCTTCAAAAAAAAGTATGTATATCTTTTTTTTTTTGGGAGAAAACTGGAGTCCCGTACCGGTAGTGTACCAAGCTCCATCAGCACACGAATCCTTTCCGCCATATTGCTAAACTCGTAATTGATGCGCATTTTGTATCCGACGGGTTCGTGGCACCGCGTCCCGCCTAACATCATATACGTATAGGGTCGTGCCAGCTGCTAGGTTGGTATGTGACGGGTGCGTGATACCAAGCCGCGTGTTACGTCATATACGTATGGGGTCATGTCGGCTGTGCGTTCCGTATGCAACAAATGCATGCTGCCCGGCCCTGTGTAACGTCATAGACATATGGTGTCGCACCGGGTACGCCATTCTCTCATTTTATGGTTTCGCCTAGGCAGCGCATGCGCTGTCTCGGCGAGAGATGCTGTATACAGTATTGTGAGTGAAGCTCCGCCCACTTTTTGTCCATGCTTTTGATTGGCTCAAATCTGAAATGCTGCATTCTCATTGGTTGCCGGTGTATTAGTCCTGCCTCCTTTCTGCCATGACGTTATTTTTATCCTTCCATGGCTATCAGCCCCTTTACTTCAGCAACTCTTTTGTTCCCCTGTTCCCTCCCAAAGTCTGTGACTTCTCTGACCACCACCACCCCACACCCACTTCCGTTCTTGCCTTCTTCGGTGCCCGCATTTTTGTTTACAATGCAATAGGACTCACGTAAATAAGAGTCCTATTGCATTTGTAAATACTTTTTTTCCCATATGATTGGCAGCCTGCATTCACACTTTCTTTTGCCTGACCAGTCCAGACTCTCGCATGTTCACGATGCTTTACATCGTGCGCATGCGCGCCAAAAGTGTTATTCTGTAGTGCAGCGGCTGCCTCCAGCTCGGCACGCAGTGACTCGAACCACGCTCGGCTGGCTGGCTGCAGGATGCAGGCGTGTTTGCCTCACTTCTCTTCAGAGCGGGTGCCGAGGCCCTGTGAACGAGCCCCTGTATAACCAGCCGTCCTTTGACACCAGACACTCAGCCTGACTGTGCAAACAGAGGTTTAATGTCTCTTGCATGGGTGGAGGCTGCTGGTGACGGATAAGAGATCTGAAAAGGTGGCGGGATGGGTTAGTTTGGGGACAGCGGGGCCCAGCTCTTCTGATAAGAGAGGTACATAGGTCCAGAGAAAGGGGTCGCCTCTTCAAACAAGTGTTAGCTGCCATCTCTTATTGGGTCTTCAGTTAAAGGACAGACCCCCACCTCTGAACAGCATAACAAAGTTAACAGCCCCCTTATATTTATTTATGTAATATCTTTTGTAGCATCGACTCCACCCTGTGGGGTTTTATAGCGCAGTACGACACACTGTTAAAGGCGGCCGATCAACCATTTATTGACTGCTGTTAACACACTCCTAATGCAGTTGAAATCAGTTTTGCCTTTCTTTTAAGAAATACGTCCTAAACGCTGACAGTGTGCTAGTTTTTTTATGTCTCAAAACTATATCTAAATAACTTTAAAGTGTATATGAGAGCAAGCGATAATCTAAAATATTGTAAACATTTATATATATTTCTAACTGTAATAAACGTATATTACGGTAAATATATTTTCTCAAAATCGCATCGGGTGCGGTCTCCTTGTGCGATGGGTGCGCGATTGCCATGTGACCTTAAAAAAAAGCATTTTGTGGTATTCTCCTACCATGCCTTGTGTTTTGCTGGAGTTAAGAATGTTGGTAACTGTTAGACCTGGCATCTTTTGGCGTGGTTACCCCTGACTTTTTTGCCTCTACCTCCTGTATTTTTGATGCTATGCTGGATGTCGTTTTTACTGGTATAGATGCTTTGGGCACTTTGCCACTGCTGATCAGTGTCAAGGTGCAAGTGCTCCCTAGGGAAATTGTGATGTAATTGGTTATACATGTTTGGCATATTTGTTCTACCTGCAAGGCCCTAGTAAAGTGCACTGAGAGTGCCAGGGCTGGTAGTACAAATGCTACTAGTGGGCTGCTGCACTGATTGTGCCACCCACAGGAGTAGCGCTAAAATGATGTCTTAGGCCTGCTTGCAGTCAGTGGCGTAGCTAGGGGGGGGCGGGGGGGGCGGACCGCCCCAGGCGGCACTATTTCTGGGGCGGCGGCGGTCACTGGTGGCCCGTCGCGGCGACCTTTATAATTTATTTGAGGAGTGGGGACACTCACTGTCTGACACTTTACAGTAGTCAGTCAGTGCCCCGAGTCGAGTCCACAAATAAATTATAAAGGCCTCCGCAACGGACGGGCCACCAGTCAATCAGACTACGGCCCCGGGCCCAGGCCAGACGTCACCAGATCAAGAACAGACACCCTCCCGATTCAGGCGGGAGACTACCGATGTTAAGGCTAGTCTCCCGCCTCCCGATTCCTGCAAGCAAGATTCCTCGGGGTTTCAGCTGACAGAGCTTGTATCGAGTAAAGTGCTAATTCTTCCAGCAATAGTCAGAGTGGCGATGCAGGGGCTCTCGAAGGGGTGAAAAACCAACAAAGCCTCATTAACCAGCGAATGGTCTTTTAAAGGCCTGTGAAGTACTGGGGGCGGCTGTGTGTGTTCACAGGAAGCTGTCTCAGCGAGTAATCCCGGGCTGACACACAGGGGGGTGGGGGCGGTGGTGTTTGCACTGCCACTGCACCCTTGGCCCACCCAAATAAAAATTCCTAGAGCCGGGCCTGTCTCCCACCCCCTTACGAAATGGGCAAAATTCATTGTGTGGCAAAGGTCCTTGGCATTCTCGCCACCTGCGTTTAACCACAGGAATAGCAGCAAGGTCACTTCAGGTCGCCCCACAAGCACGAGCGGGGCTTTGCTTTGCTATTGGGACCCGCGTCACGAGTGGGGCTTTGCCATGCTTTGGGGCCCCACGTCACGGGTAGGGATTTGCCATGCTATTGGGGCCCCCGTCACGAGTGTATAGGGGCCCACGCCGCGAGTGGGGCTTTGCTGTACTGTAGGGGCATTGCGTCACGAGTGGGGTTTTGCAATAGGGGCCCACGTCACGAGTGGGGCTTTGCTATAGGGGCCAGCGACATGAGTGGGGACTTTGCCATGATATATGAGCCTAGGACACGACTTGAGATTTGCCATGCTATAGTGGCCCACGCCACGATTGGGGCTTTGCTATAGGAGCCCGCGTCGCGTCAAGAGTGGAGCTTTGCTATGGGGGCTCGCGTCACGAGCGGGGGCTTTGCCATGCTATAGTGACCCACGTCACTAGTGGGGCTTTGCCATGCTACAGGGGCCCACGTCACATTTTACCATGCTATAGGGGCCCACGTCACGAGAGGGGCTCTGCCATGCTATAGGCGGACACGTCACGAGTGGGGCTCCTCCATGCTACAGGGGCCCACGTCAGCTCCCGTAGTTTAAGGCTCTTATTTAAAGGGTCTGGGGCCTGTAAGGGGTGGTGGCGTTGAAAGCCCCTGATAAGCTCTCAACCCTCGGGTACCCAGCTCTCAATAGTGCAGTAGGTACAGTGGTACCAGGCCCAGCGTTTTAAGGGCCCACTTTATCTCCAATTATTGGTGTTATTTTTAAGAACCCACCCAGTCGACGGTGGCCTATTTCACCTCGCCTCTGTAGGGCGCCCTTCTTAGGGCACTGCGCTCCTGAGCCCTGTAGTGACCGCAGAGAGGCCGCGGTCCTGGCCTGTGCGTCCGGAGGGCGCTGGGATCGTGGTTGGGACCCGCCTGGCTTAGGAAGTGTCATTTTACTGCTTTCCTCACATGGCTGACGGGACATCCTGTCAACAAAGGAATCTGCCGCGGCCGGCCGGGATCGGCGTCTCCTTCGTGGGTTCCAGATTTAGCCAGCAACCTGTCAAACCAGTGAGTGCACACAACACTTGTATCACCCTCTCTCTGCCTGCCATTACGCTCCATGCTTTTGAAAGGTAAGAGAAAAACGTGCATTTTCGTTTCAAATGCCCGATCCTGCAGCAGCACACTTCCAAAGCCCACACGTGACAGTAACCTGATTCAAGGCCCCATTCTCCCGATTAATTTTTTTAAAACTCCCACTTTGCTCTTCTGAACACCCACTCCCTATTATGCCACTGACATCTTTTGGCGGCCGCCTCGGACACTATACGCCGAGGATCACAGCTGCGCATTTAGTATCAAATTGGCGCCCTCTGCTAGAGTGGGACCCGAACGCTGGCGCCAGTCTATCAGGTCACGTGAACAGACTCCGACAATGTTGCACTCATCGTACTCAGCGTGAGGCAGGCACCGTTATGTGTTTTTTTTGTCAATTTCCTGCTAATGGACCTTCCCCCCAGGAGCTGGATTGTCCTCCCTCCCTCCCTGACCTCGACACCTTCAGGGCAGCCACGGCAGCAGGGTGATGTAGCATACATAGAGTTGCCACACACTTTCGGCTTGTATTTCCTCGAAGTGCAGGGGCCTCCCTTTCCCAAAGTTTTCAGTTGGTTCGCGTTGTAAGGTAGGACACATTTTTTTCTTTTAATAATAGTCGCGTTTGTTTCAGCTGTTGTGGTGCAGGGTCCCGCATGTTCAGCTCGTGAGTCTTTCATCTGGGTACAGTCCTGGGTACAGTTAGTGATGGGGGCTGCCTCCAAGTAAGTGAGACTGTGCCAGCCTTGCATGATGTCAGCGCGCGTGTAGGAAATCGTGTCATACGCGGTGGCACCGTGTGAGTTGGCAGGTATGAGTTTGCATTGACTCAGGTAGCAACAGAATCTTCTATGGACCTATTACTGCTAGACTTTCGGGGAAGGGCACGGAAGTGCAGATGTAATGGTGAGAGAGCGGTGGGGGGGCATTGGCTGTGCTATTATGTGCGGGAGGGGGTAGCTCACGAAGAGTGTGAGAGGACCGAAGCAATGAGAATGGGAGTTTGTAGTGTATTGTAATTAGGGCTCCCGGATTTATGGTATTTATTTTTTGGACATTTCCGCCTGTATTTATCCATATTTATTTTTTGCAAATTTTATCTGTATTTATCCATATTTATTGTGGGTTTTATTGAAAAATTAAGCTGAAATTAGTATATTTCCATATTTATTTAACCAGTATATATGCACTAATGCTTGAATGCCTTCCAGGTTTCAATGCTGTAAACACCCACAGAAGATAAATCAATGCACTTTAATGAAACTATGCAAATGTCAGTGTCAACCTTGCACTTATCTACTGCTGTTAAAGCTTCTTTACTAGAATTCCTTTCTTTTTTAGCTCCCTTACCTATCAATCCACACAGCTATTGGCCTGGCAGTCATGGGAGACAGTATTTAGAATTACTCAAAAAGCAACAAAATTTCCGTTTTTGTCCACATTTAGAAATAAATACAGACAAGAAAATAAAAGTTTTCTGTCTGTATTTACCTGTAAAAATCAGTAAAAACGGAAAACAGGGAGCTTTAACTGTAATTGCATAAAAAGTGTCACTTTATCACTCCTAGAAGCCTTCCTATATGTTGGACACTATTGTGATATATGTTTCTAGAGCGACAAAGAAATAAGATGCCCTTATCAAATTTGAGGACCACTGATGTCCCTTCTGCAGAAGTAAACACCTTCTACTGCTTACGTGATATTCTTAAGAAGAGCCTGTGTGTTCTCTTTAATGTCAGAAAATATTTATTGGGATTTTATATGTACAGGAAGATACAGTTAATAAAGTACAGATAGGGCCTGTGTGTTCTGAATGTGAATGCACTACGTACCCTCTGTACTCACTCTGTGTGTCCAATCAGAGATGCAGGGATCGGGGATTTTCCGCAGATTGGGGGCAGGTAGACAGGGAGGGGGCGCAGCGCGATGCAGGAGAGACTGAGAAAGGAAACTAGAGGCACAGTGTACCAGGAGAAACGAAAGAGAGAGGGGAAAGGAAACCAAGGAGAGGGAGAGGCAGTAAACAGCGTTGGAGGAGGGGAGGAACGAATGAGAAAAAGATAAACGAAACAGTAGTAAATTCTGGGAGTTCAGAAACGGTAGGTCTGTCCCATCCTTCCCTGCATGCATGGACAGGAGATTAGAGCTCGGAGTAGCAAAGGGAAGAGACGAACTAAGAACAAGGAAACATAAAGAAAAGGAGGTGAAAGGAAACTATTTTAGGGGTGTGCAAAATTTATCTAATTTGCTCGTGTAAATCGCAAAATATCAGGAACATTCCAGAAAATTATGTATCATTTCGTGAAATGCAAAGCCATCATTTAGTGCAATATTTGCATCCTAGCCTCAATTTTTGATGCAACAACGTATTTTGCATTTTAAAAAAGTGCAAAAAAAACTGATTACTGCAAACTATAGCTGCTCATGTTGTGGTTGTTCGCATTGTTCCTGTACCCCTCTGCTATAATTTTATGACGATTACACGACATGGTCCAAGTTTGGAAATTTTACATAGCAAGGTTAAGGCGAAATTTCCAAAATGATATAGATTTTGCCAGCATAATTTAAATTTCGCCCAGGTCCAAAGGTATTACAGTACAGTGAAAGCGGCACAGAAGAGAATGAAGGAGATAAAAAGAGCCAGGAAAAACTGGAATGGGGGTGGTGTAGCGCAAGAAAGAGCTTACAGTTCGCAAAAAGATGACAAGGATAGAAGGGGAAAGGAAAACATTAGAAGAGGGGAGACCTGCCAGGAAGTGTTTAGAGTGCAGGTTGGCACCGTGGAAACCCTATGCTGTTAGACATCTCATGGTGTCCCGTGTCTAGTTTGAGTCACACATCAGGGCATTTTCTTCCTTGTATTGCAAAGCATGTACTACCTCCTTCCCCACAGATTCTTTAATATTGTTTGCAGTTTACCACTATTAGCAAAGAGTGGAGTTTTTCGCAATGTAATTCGCAGCACAGTCGTTCTTTTGCTGCAGCTTCCCAGGGCATGATGGCAGATTTAAATGACCTGATACAGGAAATACCAAGTCACAGAAATTTATTCGGTTGGAGTTTTGAATAATCAAATCGGTAACAATTTGTACAAAGCAACATGTTAAACTTTCCACAGTATGCACAAAAAGGAGAAAAATAGTAAGCTAGAGGGTTGGATGAGAGTCCACCCTCAAATCCACCGGCACGTGGTGTCAGCTGAAGCTGCTGGGCAGGAGTAGGTCAGTGATAAGGGCTGGCAAGTACAAGGAGTGAGCTGAGGGAAGTTATAAACAGAGGCCATGTGCCCCAAGGTACAGTCAGCACAATCTCCATTGAAGGGGTCACTTAACTTGCAAAGACATACAGTTTTACAGATAAAACTAATATAGCGCAAAAACGATGTGTGGAAATCGGGTCTCAATCAATCAAACAAACAGGATTTGTATAGCGCCACTTATCACCTGTAAGGGTATCTAGGTGCTGGAGGGTGGGGGCGGTGCTGCTGATGATGACTTTAATCGAATAACCATGGTTTTAGGCCCTTCCTGAAATCCTGCAGTGTGGCAGTCTGTGTGTTCTCCTTTGTACTGCCGGTCACCAGTGTATTCAACTGTGTAGCCTTGGATCGTGTCATGTATGTGCATGTAACTTGCATGATCAAGGTAACTATTAGCGGCGATACTACGTGTCTCTCGGTCCTTTCCCCAGCACCCTCCTCCCCTTATTCCCCCCCCCCTCCCCCCCCAGGGGCGGCAATCTGAGGGATAGCCCCGGGCGCCACAAGCTCTAGCTACGCCCCTGCTTGCAGTGCCTATGTGCAGTCCAGGACTGCCATTTCGACCTGGCCAGTTCAACCACTGACCAGGCTTTATCCTTCCCTTTCTGTACATGTCAGGCATCCCTATGGTGGCCCTAGGTACCCCCCTGGGCTGGGTGCGGTGTATCTGAAAGGTAGGGCATGTACTGAGGTGTGTAACAGGCCCTGGTAGTGAATTACAGCCATTTTCGTTTTTCACTGCTGAGAGGCTATCTTGCCCATAGGACAGAATGGGGGAGGCTGTTTACATGCCTATCTCCCCTAAAGGCAAGTTAGAAAATCCAAGTTTGGTATCTTTGTGTTCAGAATTTAATTATACATCTTTTTAGCAAGATGGTTTTTAAATTCACTGTGTGAGACTAGCACTTTTTAGAAAGTAGCTATTCTCCTGTTTAACCTTCCTGTGTGCCTGTGTGCAGATTGGCTGACTGGTGTCATGTGATGGGCTAGGTGGCTCCAGGAGTCTGGATGAGTCAGCAGCAGGGTGAATAGGGTGATCTGCTCTAAATGGGTGGGAGGAGTAGCCCCTGGGTTTGAGTAGGGCTGCCTCTGCCAGCACAATGCCGGCTCCACCCCCTGCTGGCCAGGCTGAGGACTCTGCCAGCACAAAGAAGGCTCCACCTCCTGCTGAGCGTGTAACGACCCTGCCCCTCACTCTGAAAGGAACCAGGTGCTCCAGGGCAGAGCACACCCAGGAACCGGTTTGAGCAGGGGAATCCCCCCACTGAAACAAAAAGAGACAAAGACTTGGAGGGGTATAAGAAGAGGACCCCAGACACCTAAACTTTAGATCACTGTGGAACTAAGAAGGAATCTCTGCCAAGGAGAAAGCTGGAAGGAACTGAAGAGGAGAAGACTGCCTGCTTGCTGTTTTGCTTTACTGCCAAGGAGAGGGGAAGGACTTTGCTGTGTCCCCTTCTTTTGATTCTGATCTCCAAGGGCCTGACGAGAGCTGGCTCCCTGTTAAGAAGTCCCAGGAACAAAAGGAGTCACCACCAGCTCCCCTGGAACTCTGCCGAGGGATTTCTGACCTGCCTTGGAGTGCTTGCCTAGTCTTGGGGCCTCCGGAGGTCGTTTTGTTGTGTTTGGGAGCTGGAAAGCAGAAGCGTGAACAAGAGTAACTGGTACCCATCGCATCATCCATTTGAGGGACGCATCATCCGGTTGCGAGTCGCAAGAGCGAGAGTGCGAGGAGAATTTCATTGCGGCGTCATCGCAGCACCCAGAGTCCCCACATCGCCGAGTGTGTCGAGCATCGTCCCGGTGCGTGAAGATTCCTGACGCTGCGAGGGTCGTCGCAGAACCAGTTTGCGGGCCGCACCACTGCCGGTGCGTGAAAGTATCCAGTCGCTGCGTGTGTCGACACAGAGCCCCATCCCGTGACACATCGAGTGTTGCGGCGCCAGAAGTCAGCACTGCGCCGCGCATCGCGCCACACCGAAGATCGTCGCATCGTACCTGTGCGTGAAGCTTCCCCCTAAGAAACCTACGCAACGAAAGCCAAAGTCATCGCATCCTCCCCCTACAGATCGGAGCCGGCGCATCCACCTCTGCTGCATGAAGCAGGGCTGCTGCAAAGCCTCCCCAAGGTCTCAGGAGTATCGCATTGCCTTTGCCATCTTCGTTGTTATAGCTTTTGGGAACCTTAACGCAACTACAGGTACTGTTGGGCACGAGAGTGTCGCATTTTGTGCATTGAGAGTCGCATTGTGCAGGACACTGATTTTTACATCCTGGAGTACTTTCTGCAAACTCTTGAACTATCTTTAAAGTAACCTTTTTAATTTTATGTTGGTTTTTCTGTAGTATTTGGTCTTGTGAAGTTTTTAGTAAAGATACCTTATTTTTCTAAAACTGGTGTGGAGTAAATCTGTGGTGTTTTCACTGTGTTACTGTGAGTGTTGGTACAAATACTTTAAACATTGCCTTTGATAGCCTAGACTGCTCAGGCCAAGCTACCTAGAGGGTGAGCAGGGGTTATCTTAACAGTGTATCCCCCTTTCCCTGACTAGGAGCAAGGGTCCCTACTTGGACAGTGGTACATACCCTGCCAACTAGAGACCCCCAGATCTAACAGTAACCTAGCTACAGGGTTCTCCAGTGAGGCAGTTGCTGCTGGATTGCCTGTGGTTGGGACGCTTCTCTGTTTACTCTTGTACTTGAAATAAAGAAGACTCTGCAAACTACTTGTCTTCTTTCCACGGTACCTCATTACACTGGCGACGACCGGGAGTAAGAGTTCCCACTAAGGTGTTTGTAAGCTGACAAGAAATTTCAAGAACCTCGCAGAATCACAAGCCTTCTACTTCTACTTGGTGAGGTGTATCCCTAAAAGCGTCCTAACACATTCAGACTGTGGCTGATTGTGGCAATCTTCACCGAAAACAAGGTACTGTACTGGGTGCTTTCATTTTTAAACTTGCATTTCGTTAAAGATGGCTATCATGATTTACACCTTCAATCAACATCTATAATATTTCAGTGTTTAAGTCAACATAACACCGTTGATAAGCACTTTCTGACTGGGCAGCGGCTTGTTTAAATTCAAGCATTTACAAACTCAAAGTGACTTTAAGCGCTCGCTCACCTTTGTGCTTTTTGAAAATTCACACACGCTGTGCTCGCGCTGTTCCTTTCTCTGCTTCCCGTCACACAAGCACGCCGATGCACCATTGACGCTGGTCTCCATGCCAATGCTTTGACGTCTCTCGTCAGCGGCTCTGTGGCGCATCAACGAGTCTCTGCCTGCGTCTGCCTGGTCTCCTAGCAACCCATCGCAATGTGGCAACACTGCATTATTTAACGCCGCGTACCATGTTCATGTACACTCCTGGATATAATTAAAGTTCACTTTTCACGGATAACAGCTGCAACATTTCTTTAAAGTTCCTCCTTTCAAATTGCTTGCTGCTTAAACACGCTGACAAGCACAGCAAAGTTCTTGTTTGTCATATCGCGCTGACAGACACAGCACTATTTCTTTGTCACTACTTTTTATTGCTTGTTGCTCGAAATGTGCTGACAAGCACAGCAAAATCCTTGTTTGTCACATATTCCTTCGCTGACAAACACAGCATTACTACACTATTAAATCATTGAAGAATTGAAGAAGTGTTGTTTGTCAAGCTACGCTGGCAAACACAGCACCTCTAAAGTTATTTGATGAACATTTCTTAACTGAGTATTTTGTTTGTGACATTTCTCTGTTGAAGCTTTATGCTATATTCATTACATGATTCATTACTTCCCTTTCAACATATTATTTAATTCCTAAGTTGTTTACTGTTATATGCTTTATTTTTTTTACTTTTCAGGTCTAAATATCCATTTATATTCAAAATACAACTTACTTACTTTATAAGCAAGCATGCAAAACGTCACTTCTGCACCCTTCTTCCTATCAAATCCTGGTGAGCCACCTATACGATGGTCTAAATGGAAAAAAGTATTCCTCAATTACGCTAGGGTGTGTGGTGTGTCTTTGAGTGCAGAGCGATAATTTGCTCTTTTATTACACTGTCTTGGCTCAGAGGGCCAAGACGTTTTCGAGCATCTCCCAGACTTAAACGATGAGGAAGTTGACAATCTCAATGAATTTGAAATTGGTCTCAAGAAATTAGATAAACATTACTTACCAAAACTCAGTACCATCCTGGAGCGCTACCATTTTGGTAGACGTGTACAACTATCTGATGAATCTGTGGAAACTTACATCACAGCCTTGCGTAAATTGGGTGCCACTTGCAAGTTTGGAAACTCACTAGGAGAACACATACGCGATCAAATCATGCTGGGCTGTAACGTCGAAAAAATAAAAGACGAACTCTGGCAAAAAGATGATCCTAATCTCGATGAAGTAATTGTTCTAGCGAAGAGAATTGAATATTCTTTACCTTGTGTTGAAGTTATTAAGAAGAAAAAGAATGGGAATCTCCAATGAAAAGATGAGCTTCATGAAAAAGTACATGCCATTGATTAAAAATCACAGAAACCTGCTTTGAAACAAAAGGACTTGGATAGGAAGACTCACCCTGTCAACTACTTTGCGTCTTCCTCCAGATGGAAGGAGGACACCAAGTTTAAATGTTTTCGTTGTGATCAATATGGTCACCTTGCCAATGATAAATCCTGCCCTGCTCTTTCGTCAAAATGTCTCAACTGTGGCAAAACTGGTCACTTTTCGAAAGCATGCAGAGCCAGGAAAATCAAGTCAAGCAAGAGTGTCAAGGAAGTTTTCTTTGTGAGTGACGAATCTGAATATGAACAAGAAGACTTGCATTGTGGGGAGGTTATATCTTCAGATGTTTCCAACAAGTGTAAAGGTCCTGTTGACTCAGTTCTTATTCATGATTGTATCATTAAAATGCTCTTCGATTCTGGTGCTAAGATCTCCCTTATACCAAAGGATTTCTTTGATTCAAACTTACATGGAAAGGTGAAAGTACACAAGCCGGATATCGAGCCTTTGGCATATGGGGGTCAACCCATAAAGCTTTTTGGATATTTTATTGGTAGTATTGAGTATAAAGGTTGTTTAACTGCAGGGAAGATTTATATTTCTTGCAGAGGTGACAGTATTATCAGCTGGTTTCACCAGGCTGATCTTGGTGTCTCCTAGTTCCTCGAACTGACCCCTGTATCGTTTTGAGAGATTTACCAACAAGAAATATAGAAAGTGTTGTTATGGAAGAAGTCCCATTTAAAGGTGACCCTATCTTAATGTTACAATCTGAGTTCAACGAAGTCTTCAATGAGAAATTCGGTTGTCTTTCAGATTATGTGCACAAGATTATTCTGAAACCTGACTCTGTGCCAGTTTCTTGTAAAGTACGTAATGTTCTCTAAGCCATGAAGGAATCTATGCGTTTAGAACTTGAAAAACTAAGGCGTGATGGTATTATTATTGAATCTGAAGCAAGCCAATGGTTGGCTCCTGTTGTCCTTGCTCGCAAGGCCTCAGGAGATGTGCGCTTATGTGTTGACTTGCGCGCACTTAACTGCGCAGTCATTGCAGACAAGTACCCGCTCCCAAACATCTCTGAGATGCTCTCGCAATTGAAAGGTTCTTGTATCTTCTCAACACTGGATTTACGTGCTTCCTATCATCAGGTCAGAATAGATACTGACTCTATGGATCTGACTGCCTTCATTACCCCTTTTGGCACTTTCAAATTCACACGCCTTCCTTTTGGCCTAGTCTTCACAGCCTCTGTTTTTCAAAGAGTAATGGAGGACGTGTTGAAGGGAGTAAAGGGAGTCAAGATCTATCAAGATGATGTATTTATTCATGGCTCTTCACAATCAGAGCATGACATGAGGTTGAGAGAAGTTCTAGAGCGATTCCGCAGTAGGGGTTTAACACTTCGCGTGAACAAATGTAAATCGGCTGACATGTGATGGTGTCAGACCTAGAGAACGTTTAGTGAAGACCATAGATGAATTGTCTGTTCCCCAGTCTTGTGAGGAACTTGTAACATTCTTAGGCATGGCCGAGTATTACAATAAGTTCGTACCACACTTTGCCAGCCGTACTCACGCTCTCAGGTCTCTTCTTAAAAAGGGAATAAAATGTCTTTGGTCAACTCAGTGTCAATTAGAATTTGAGGAGGTCAAGAAAGCTCTCAAGTCAGCTCCCTCCTTGCAGAGCTTTGACACTTCTTCAAATTCTATTCTCACCACAGATGCAAGCTCTAAGGGTCTTGGAGCTGTTCTCAAACAAGTCAAAAATGGCAAAGAAGAAACTATCATTTTTCTTTCCAGAGCCCTTGTAGGACCGGAATTGCAATATTCTGTGATTGAAAAGGAAGCCCTTTGTATTTATTGGGCTATTAAGAAACTTAAGACATTTTTATGGGGTTCTTCCTTTATGGTACATTCTGATCACAAACCACTTAAAGATTTATTTTACAAGAAAGATCTTAATGCAGTTTCCTCAAAGATTTGTAAGTGGATTATTGCCCTTCATGATTTTGACTTTCTTGTCAAATACATCCCAGGGGTGGATAATAAGGTGGCAGATTGTCTATCTAGACTAATCCCTCCTGGTACTGAAGAGCCCAATTCTGATGATTCTTGGGAGATTGACAACTTCAAAGTGTGTGAGATTGTTGAAGGAGTTGTATCTGAATTGGAATGGCGAGAGTCTCTGAAGAATGAATTAGTTTTACTTGAAGTATGTAAGAATGTATCTAATGGCTGGACTGGAATTAGATTTCTTTCTGAAGATGCTAAAAAAAATTGGAATGTCAGACATGAACTCTCTTTGTTTAACGATCTCTTGTGGGGAGGTTCACGTCTGGTTCCACCTCTTTCGCTTCATGAGAAAATTATTCAATTAGCACATGAAGGTCACCAAGGTATTTCAAAAACCAAGGAGAGAGTTTGAGCGCACTTCTGGTGGCCAGGTGTGGATATCTTGGTAGAACGGTTAGTCAGGGACTGTTCTGAATGCAGGTTGTCTGATAAGGTGTGCAAGACCAGAACTCAGCCCATGGTTATTCGTGATTCTCCAACTAGATGTTGGCAGAACGTTGCTCTTGACCTCTTGGGACCGGTTTCCTCCAAGTCTGGACAGTCTTATGTTTTGGTTCTGATGGACACGTACCCCCGGTGGCCAGAGGTTGAGACCAAAGATGTGGTAAAATTTCTAGAGAATATATTTTACAGGGAAGGTCTTCCTGAGACTCTTCTAACCGATAATGGTGTGCAACTAGTCTCAAAAGAAATGGAAGACTTTATGCTAAAGAGAGGAATCGTCCATAAAGAATGCTCTCTTTACCATCCCGAATCCAACGGAATGGTTGAGAGATTTAACCAGGTTTTAAAAGAATCCATCCAATTGGCCAAAGATCAAGGTTGTGACTGGAGAGATGCAATCTTAGAGAGAGTTATGGCCTATCCTCATTCTACGACTGAAAGAATTCCTTTTGAAATGTTCAGAGGACGTACACCTAACACCCTCTTATTTCAATCCTGGATGAGAGGGTATGGAGCTGACATTAGTGTTCCTGAGGATCCTCAGTGGAGGATTCGTCAAAATGCCAAGCATGAAAAGATGAAAGCAGACTTTGACACCAGGCTGCTCACACGTTAGTCAATGTAGGTGATTTTGTGAGAGTTCGATCTCCACAAAGAAGTGGGGTAAATAAGTTCTCTGTTCATCGGAAGGTGGTTAAGTTGTTTCAGAATGCAGTTAGACTTGATGATGGGCACATTTGGAATCTTAATAGGATTGCTCCCACACATTCCCTTACCCCTTTGAACCCACATGCTAAACTACCTTCAACTTCTCAACATGTTCCTCCTCTGCGTAGGAGTTCTCGTGCCTGTTCTGTTCCTGCTAAATTGCTTGACTATGTCTGCAAGTAAAGTTTATCGTGCTTTGTTCTTATGGTTGTGTTTGGGTGGAGGTGTGTAGTACTCTCCTACCATGCCTTGTGTTTTGCTGGAATTAAGAATGTTGGTAACCTAGCTGCAGGGTTCTCCAGTGAGGCAGTTGCTGCTGGATTGCCTGTGGTTGGGACACATCTCTGTTTACTCTTGTACTTGAAATAAAAAGAGGCCTCTGCAAACTACTTGTCTTCTTTCCACGCTACCTCATTATACATTTGATTAGTTCATAACATTTCACATTGTAGCAGTTGGAGAACGCCACCCATTTTAGTCATTCTCTCTACAGCATTTGATGAGACACACCTCTTCTGCTTACAGAGCTTATCTGAAATCTTTTTGCTATGTACACATATTTTACACTACACACAACATGCAACCATCATCTTCATCAATATTCATGCTCTGTAAAGTAGCCTTCCACCTGTGATAGTCATGCACCTAAAAGTTACATAACCGAAGTTTTCCCCACTGTGAGAGGTAACATGGTTGCATACGCTGTCCACAGCACAATGTAATGTGGTACGGCCCAGGGGCAGTATCATGCATAGATAATGAACACACGGACACAGATAGATAGTGGAAGTGGGTACGGGCACGTGCGCTCGACTCATTTTTATTACCAGGGTCACATATCCAGTGACGTCTGTGCTGGATGCGTGTGGGGTGAGTGTAAACCAGCCCTCAGGGAATGGTTACTGCTAGCATCAACTACAACAGTAATCATTGGATCACACACAGAGATTCAATAATAAAAGGGTCAATAGTTTGTGCTGCAGTAAGGTAGGGACAGTAGATGTGAAATAATACACAAAAGATTCTATAGTAAAAGAACTATAACTTGTGGTATACAGGCAGTAGATCTGAAATAATACACAAAAACATTGTATCATAAGGGGTCCATCGGTTTTAGTGCACTCAGATAGCCATATCAAAAGCATTCAGCATGTGCACAGCCCGCGATGATGCGTGCTGCAGGCGGGCCATACTAGGAGCAATGTCTGTTGCCTACAGGACTGCACAATCTGCAATAGCGACTCGATCTGAATTGTGTCTGCAGTGTAGGCCAGAGAGAGCGGTCAGCAAGGGCCCACAGACACGTGGCATTGACTTGAGCTGCCCAGTCTGTAATACACGAAGCAACAAAAAGCATGTGTGGAGCCTGCGATGATGCGTATGTGTGGTGCGGACAGAGCGCACTGGAGCAATGTCTTTTGCCTACAGGACTGCGTCATCTACAACAGCGACTCTATCTGAATTGTGAACACTGCTGTCTGCAGTGTAAATTGAAGGCAGTAGTCAGCACAGACTTCCATGAATACTTATTCTCACTTCCTCTTCACAAAATACAACACCATAAATTACAAAAAACTCTGCAATAAATAAATCAAAACAATTCGAATTGCGATCTCTGCTGTCCACAGTGTAGACTGTTATTCAGTGTTCTTTTCCACTACCAAGCAGAATTTGGTCATTGTAGTAAACCTGTAGCTCATCTCAAAATAGTTCTTCAAGCAAGTATACTAAAAGGATATTGTGTATATTTCAATAGACGTTGTAGTTAGTTGCCTACTGGCTTCTGTAATTAAACAATAACCACTCGATCTGAATTGTGAGCCCTGCTGACCGCAGTGTAGGCCAGAGGCAGTGGTCATTAAGGCCTCACAGCCACATGCCATTGGATTCGGAAGCATGGAGTTCGTTGCACCTAATCGAAGGGGGTACACAGAACTCATCACAGATCGTAACTTCTGACATCATCAATCATAGAATCAAGACCCCGTTTCACTGTTCGGACCTGCTGTACCGCGGTGTACTCCAGCGACTGCAGTCAGCCAAGTCCAATAATCATGTGCAGCAGTTAGCTGCGGAAGCACAGAGTGTGATACACCTCAACGGAGGGAGTTGTGTGAAAACCAAGCAGCAGGTAATATAGGACATCGTCCATTCTAGGATCAAGACACCGTTCCACTGTTGGGACCTGGAGTTGGCTGCACCTGGTCAAAGGGAGTACCTTCATCTCCACTCTCAGATGCAGTTCTAACATCGTCCATTGTGGGATCAAGACACCGTTCCACTGTTGGTACCTGTTGGACTACTGTGTTAGTAGTATACAAACCACTCCACGGTGCTGGGCCTCCGGCTGGGCGCTGTGTGCCTGTGTCGCGGTAGCCAGTGTTGATCTCAGGAGCCTTCCGAGCTCGCAGACCTCGGCCCAGGAGCTTCCGCTGGCACATGGTGGGCCCTCTTTCACATACGGCGGTGTCGAAAGGTGAACTGTGGGGCATATGTGCGTCGCAGCGACCATGACGGTTTCTGGGTACCAGCAGGCTGAGAGCATCATTCACGCAGTCACCTTCGCTCACGGCGTCACCCTCGTGGTGGTGTAAGCTGCGCAGACCTGGCAGACACGTTCGCCATTCCGGAAGAGAACCTCACCCAGAGAAACGTGCCTTTTATTCATACCCCTACGCTAGCCTTGCATACACCGAGCCAGCCCACTACGCTAAAGATTGGGGGGAGGGGGCACGTACACGCTATGTTTTCGTAATCTTCCCTACTGACTATTATGGTTGCGTCCACTGTCCACTCTACTCAATAGACCATCAGGGTATGTTGACATGTACATGTCTGTGCTCTGAATACTCAAGTCTGTCCAGCACATCCCCTCAACACTTTGCATTGTATACTTTTATAATAGAGAATCACTTGCCACCTTTGCACATACTTTGCTCCCATCTCTTCCTGCATTCTGCATAGTGTGGCAGAGGTGCCATGCCATGTTTGGTTTGTGTACATGGCTAGCCACGGTTCCCACAGTAAGTATTGTCGTTGTCTCTGCTAGGTGTACATGTTGTTTGTCATGTTGTATGTGATTATGTAAGGTAGCGCGAGCAGTGGTCTCTCCCATTTACATATCGCTGTCTTAAAGAGGATACAGAAGTTTTTATCACAGGTGAAAAGTGCGACCACAATGGCAGTCATTCATTACTATGCAAGAATGTCCAACTGCACGACGCTTCTAAGCCTACAGCCCCCAATCTTGCGTGCTTTCTTAAAAGCACGCCAGCTCCCACAATCAGACCAACATTCACACAGCTTTCTAACGGCAGTTATCTGCTTCTTAATAACATGGACTGCAACGGAATGTGAGCTGGCATACAGTATGTCCTTACTGTTTCAAACCGAGTACCTTCCTGTGGCAATCTCTATTCCCAAAGCAGTACAAAAGGGGGTGGTGATGGACGGAGCATCAGAACCAATCAAACACTCACACCCAGTCAACAGATCTGGGTTTGATCCATCACCATTCTTTAGCGCACTCTGCCACCCCAGTTCAGACATGGCCATATTCAAATCAGTCTGACCCTGTGCCTCATGGGAGCAGTCCAGCCCAAACTGCCAAGCCATGCCTTCCCTAAACCGGAAACAAGCTTCCTAGGACCGGTTTCTGGCATTTCAGCCGTCTTCAGCCAGGCTTGCTTGAATCCAGTGGCAAAGTGAGCAAGGGACTCACGTCTGAGCATACCCTGCCAACTTATGGCGAACAAAGCGGTACAAAAGGGGGTGGTGATGGACGGAGCATCAGAACCAATCAAACACTCACACCCAGTCAACAGATCTGGGTTTGACCCATCACCGTTCTTTAGCCCACTCTGCCACCCCAGTTCAGACATAGCCATATGCAAATCAGTCTGACCCTGTGCCTCATGGGAGCAGTCCAGCCCAAACTGCCAAGCCATGCCTTCCCTGGACCGGAAACAAGCTTCCTAGGACCGGTTTCTGGCATTTCAGCCGCCTTCAGCCAGGCTTGCTTGAATCCAGTGGCAAAGTGAGCAAGGGACTCACGTCTGAGCATACCCTGCCAACTTATGGCGAACAAAGCGGTACAAAAGGGGGTGGTGATGGACGGAGCATCAGAACTAATCAAACACTCACACCCAGTCAACAGATCTGGGTTTAATCCATCACCGTTCTTTAGCCCACTCTGCCACCCCAGTTCAGACATGGCCATATGCAAATCAGTCTGACCCTGTGCCTCATGGGAACAGTCCAGCCCAAACTGCCAAGCCATGCCTTCCCTGGACCGGAAACAAGCTTCCTAGGACCGGTTTCTGGCATTTCAGCCGTCTTCAGCCAGGCTTGCTTGAATCCAGTGGCAAAGTGAGCAAGGGACTCACGTCTGAGCATACCCTGCCAACTTATGGCAAACAAAGCGGTACAAAAGGGGGTGGTGATGTACGGAGCATCAGAACCAATCAAACACTCACACCCAGTCAACAGATCTGGGTTTGATCCATCACCGTTCTTTAGCCCACTCTGCCACCCCAGTTCAGACATGGCCATATGCAAATCAGTCTGACCCTGTGCCTCATGGGAACAGTCCAGCCCAAACTGCCAAGCCATGCCTTCCCTGGACCGTAAACAATCTTCCTAGGGCCGGTTTCTGGCATTTCAGCCGTCTTCAGCCAGGCTTGCTTGAATCCAGTGGCAAAGTGAGCAAGGGACTAACGTCTAAGCATACCCTGCCAACTTATGGTGAACAAAGCGGTACAAAAGGGGGTGGGGATGGACGGAGCATCAGAACCAATTAAACACTCACACCCAGTCAACAGATCTGGGTTTGCGAACAAAGCGGTACAAAAGGGGGTGGTGATGGACGGAGCATCAGAACCAATCAAACACTCACACCCAGTCAACAGATCTGGGTTTGATCCATCACCGTTCTTTAGCCCACTCTGCCACCCCAGTTCAGACATGGCCATATGCAAATCAGTCTGACTCTGTGCCTCATGGGAACAGTCCAGCCCAAACTGCCAAGCCATGCCTTTCCTGGACCGGAAACAAGCTTCCTAGGACCGGTTTCTGGCATTTCAGCCGTCTTCAGCCAGGCTTGCTGGAATCCAGTGGCAAAGTGAGCAAGGGACTCACGTCTGAGCATACCCTGCCAACTTATGGCGAACAAAGCGGTACAAAAGGGGGTGGTGATGGACGGAGCATCAGAACCAATCAAACACTCACACCCAGTCAACAGATCTGAGTTTGATCCATCACCGTTCTTTAGCCCACTCTGCCACCCCAGTTCAGACATGTCCATATGCAAATCAGTCTGACCCTGTGCCTCATGGGAACAGTCCAGCCCAAACTGCCAAGCCATGTCTTCCCTGGACCGGAAACAAGCTTCCTAGGACTGGTTTCTGGCATTTCAGCCGTCTTCAGCCAGGCTTGCTTGAATCCAGTGGCAAAGTGAGCAAGGGTCTCACGTCTGAGCATACCCTGCCAACTTATGGCGAACAAAGCGGTACAAAAGGGGGTGGTGATGGACGGAGCATCAGAACCAATCAAACACTCACACCTAGTCAACAGATCTGGGTTTGATCCATCACCGTTCTTTAGCCCACTCTGCCACCCCAGTTCAGACATGGCCATATGCAAATCAGTCTGACCCTGTGCCTCATGGGAACAGTCCAGCCCAAACTGCCAAGCCATGCCTTCCCTGGACCGGAAACAAGCTTCCTAGGACCGGTTTCTGGCATTTCAGCCGTCTTCAGCCAGGCTTGCTTGAATCCAGTGGCAAAGTGAGCAAGGGACTCACGTCTGAGCATACCCTGCCAACTTATGGCGAACAAAGCGGTACAAAAGGGGGTGGTGATGTACGGAGCATCAGAACCAATCAAACACTCACACCCAGTCAACAGATCTGGGTTTGATCCATCACCGTTCTTTAGCCCACTCTGCCACCCCAGTTCAGACATGGCCATATGCAAATCAGTCTGACCCTGTGCCTCATGGGAACAGTCCAGCCCAAACTGCCAAGCCATGTCTTCCCTGGACCGGAAACAAGCTTACTAGGACTGGTTTCTGGCATTTCAGCCGTCTTCAGCCAGGCTTGCTTGAATCCAGTGGCAAAGTGAGCAAGGGTCTCACGTCTGAGCATACCCTGCCAACTTATGGCGAACAAAGCGGTACAAAAGGGGGTGGTGATGGATGGAGCATCAGAACCAATCAAACACTCACACCTAGTCAACAGATCTGGGTTTGATCCATCACCGTTCTTTAGCCCACTCTGCCACCCCAGTTCAGACATGGCCATATGCAAATCAGTCTGACCCTGTGCCTCATGGGAACAGTCCAGCCCAAACTGCCAAGCCATGCCTTCCCTGGACCGGAAACAAGCTTCCTAGGACCGGTTTCTGGCATTTCAGCCGTCTTCAGCCAGGCTTGCTTGAATCCAGTGGCAAAGTGAGCAAGGGACTCACGTCTGAGCATACCCTGCCAACTTATGGCGAACAAAGCGGTACAAAAGGGGGTGGTGATGTACGGAGCATCAGAACCAATCAAACACTCACACCCAGTCAACAGATCTGGGTTTGATCCATCACCGTTCTTTAGCCCACTCTGCCACCCCAGTTCAGACATGGCCATATGCAAATCAGTCTGACCCTGTGCCTCATGGGAACAGTCCAGCCCAAACTGCCAAGCCATGTCTTCCCTGGACCGGAAACAAGCTTACTAGGACTGGTTTCTGGCATTTCAGCCGTCTTCAGCCAGGCTTGCTTGAATCCAGTGGCAAAGTGAGCAAGGGTCTCACGTCTGAGCATACCCTGCCAACTTATGGCGAACAAAGCGGTACAAAAGGGGGTGGTGATGGATGGAGCATCAGAACCAATCAAACACTCACACCTAGTCAACAGATCTGGGTTTGATCCATCACCGTTCTTTAGCCCACTCTGCCACCCCAGTTCAGACATGGCCATATGCAAATCAGTCTGACCCTGTGCCTCATGGGAACAGTCCAGCCCAAACTGCCAAGCCATGCCTTCCCTGGACCGGAAACAAGCTTCCTAGGACCGGTTTCTGGCATTTCAGCCGTCTTCAGCCAGGCTTGCTTGAATCCAGTGGCAAAGTGAGCACCCACACAAAGTAACTCCCAAAGTTCAACTTGGCCTTCAATACCCACTTTGAAAACAGATTTCATTAAACTGAGCAAACTGAAAGCGCTTTAGTTTCAAACAGAAGTGTCCCTCACTTCTGCAAAAGAAATTTATCAACTGCAGATAGCACGAACTTCAAGTAAAAAAGAGTCCCTTTTAAATACGAACCTCCCATTACACTTTGTGAATCGTTACACAATTTTCAACACATCTGACACTCAAGATCTGGCACACTTTTTTAACACTGTCTCCACTGGCCTTGTCACATGCTTTCAAACTGTTTTTGGTATAATACCAGACTTCATTCATTTGATCATCTGTGGAATAACAGGAACAGTGCTCATAATTCTCGCTCTGTTTGCGGCCATCCTACTACTATTTTTGCTTGTAAAAAATGGCTGCACTCCCTATGGTAACAAGCATGTCTGACAGAATATGCCTCTACGCGAAGCTACATCAATACCATGAAAAAATTGAACAACTTTTCGGCTGCCTGCCTCTATTATCGGAGCCAGCAACAACATGACATTTATTTACACATATGCAATCTGCGTGCAACCATCTTTTTATTGCAAAACTTGCCCATTCGACTGGCGAATGGATGTATGCCTTGCCAACATCCCAACAATCGCTCCCGATATCCAGCAGGTAATGGAGTATCTTGAAAACCATGAACTTGATTGTTCGGGCAGTGGAGCAATGGCAGATGCAACGCAAAAAGGTATCCTGGTGGAATGGGATTTCTGCACGGCCGCGAAGGATCTCATGCAACGTGCGACCTTTGACAACATCGCAGATTGCCTGCCAATTCAAATTGCCGCTCCAACATTCGAGGAACATTACTGTCCCTTTGAGGATATGAATTGGATTGCTTTGCTTTTCTCACATGATGGCAACAATCGGCTCTTGGAACATTACGCATCTCAAGCCGCTGAAGAACTTCCGGACTGCAATCTCCAAGACTTGTAAGAAATTCACGTTATTCTTGGATTGATTTTTTCCAACTTTTTTGACATTTTCCTATAAATTTTTTTAATAGACTTCAATTGAACTATTTTCATATAATAACTTTCTAAGTATGCTCAGGCATTTGAATTCTGCTTTCATTATTGCCCCTTATGTCTCCAGCCTAACCAGGGATGGGTGATGTATGGCCTATGCAAATACGCTATTTACTTGCTAAATTAGCCTAAACCCGACATCCATTTTGAAACCATGTCTATTCTTTGTGCACACGTCTCTCTGCCTGCCTGTTGTCCACAAAGCCCTTCCACATAAATTAGCTCATCCTCAGCCTCTGCTCACGAGCAGGCAATCAAGATCAAGAAACACAACGTTGTTTAGGAACTGGTTGGCATGTGTGGTAATCGTATCCTACCTTTATTTTTATTATAGAATTTAGTCATTCAAGTCTAATAGCTATTGTTTATGTCACATGGAAAAAATAACGTGTAATGTGGAATTCAGTGATGCAGGAGCTTAGGTTTGAATAAAGCAGAAGCGGTTGGAATTTGCCTCAGCTCGATGCCTTAGCTCTTGCACAAGAATGTTTTTTTGAAAGGACTGAAGACAATAATGTATGGTTTGACGAGAAGGGTACCGAATGTGCTTCTGAGATGCACAATGTTTGTGTTCCTCCTCAAAGTTCCGATGTGGGTAGAACTATTACCAATTCTGACACGCACCAGATTGAATCTACTGTAGAAGAGATTGCTCACTGTTATGCTGTTGATAATTTTGTGTTACAAAAAAGGAGTACCAGGGTACCTTAGAAGTTTGATGATTACATTTTGCAATATATATATTTTTTAGTTTTCTTAAAGAATACATGTGGTAATCGTCTCCTACCTTTATTTTCATTATAGAATTTAGAGTCATTCATGTCTAATAGGTATTGTTTATGTCACATGCAACTGTAACGTGTAATGTGGAATTCACTGATGCAGGATCTTAGGTTTGAATACAGCAGAAGTGGTTGGAGTTTGCCTCAGCTGGATGCCTTAGCTCTTGCACGAGTGGGTCCATTTATGGCACCACTCGATCTGAAATGTGAGCCCTGCTGACCGCAGTGTAGGCCAGAGGCAGTGGTCATTAACGCCTCACAGCCACATGCCATTGGATTCGGAAGCATGGAGTTCGTTGCACCTGATCGAAGGGGGTACACAGAACTCATCACAGATCGTAACTTCTGACATCATCAATCATAGAATCAAGACCCCGTTTCACTGTTCGGACCTACTGTACCGCGGTGTACTCCAGCGACTGCAGTCAGCCAAGTCCAATAATCATGTGCATCAGTTAGCTGCGGAAGCACAGACTGTGATACACCTCAACGGAGGGAGTTGTGTGAAAACCAAGCAGCAGGTAATATAGGACATCGTCCATTCTGGGATCAAGACACCGTTCCACTGTTGGGACCTGGAGTTGGCTGCACCTGGTCAAAGGGAGTACCTTCATCTCCACTCTCAGATGCAGTTCTAACATCGTCCATTGTGGGATCAAGACACCGTTCCACTGTTGGTACCTGTTGGACTACTGTGTTAGTAGTATACAAACCACTCCACGGTGCTGGGCCTCAGGCTGGGCGCTGTGTGCCTGTGTCGCGGTAGCCAGTGTTGATCTCAGGAGCCTTCCGAGCTCGCAGACCTCGGCCCAGGATCTTCCGCCGGCACATGGTGGGCCCTGTTTCACACACGGCGGTGTCGAAAGGTGAACTGTGGGGCATATGTGCGTCGCAGCGACCATGACGGTTTCTGGGTACCAGCAGGCTGAGAGCATCATTCACGCAGTCACCTTCGCTCACGGCGTCACCCTCGTGGTGGTGTAAGCTGCGCAGACCTGGCAGACACGTTCGCCATTCCGGAAGAGAACCTCACCCAGAGAAACGTGCCTTTTATTCATACCCCTACGCTAGCCTTGCATACACCGAGCCAGCCCACTACGCTAAAGATTGGGGGGAGGGGGCACGTACACGCTATGTTTTCGTAATCTTCCCTACTGACTATTATGGTTGCGTCCACTGTCCACTCTACTCAATAGACCATCAGGGTATGTTGACATGTACATGTCTGTGCTCTGCATACTCAAGTCTGTCCAGCACATCCCCTCAACACTTTGCATTGTATACTTTTATAATAGAGAATCACTTGCCACCTATGCACATACTTTGCTCCCATCTCTTCCTGCATTATGCATAGTGTGGCAGAGGTGCCATGCCATGTTTGGTTTGTGTACATGGCTAGCCACGGTTCCCACAGTAAGTATTGTCGTTGTCTCTGCTAGGTGTACATGTTGTTTGTCATGTTGTATGTGATTATGTAAGGTAGCGCGAGCAGTGGTCTCTCCCATTTACATATCACTGTCTTAAAGAGGATACAGAAGTTTTTCTCACAGGTGAAAAGTGCAACCACAATGGCAGTCATTCATTACTATGCAAGAATGTCCAACTGCACGACGCTTCTAAGTCTACAGCCCCCAATCTTGCGTGCTTTCTTAAAAGCACGCCAGCTCCCACAATCAGACCAACATTCACACAGCTTTCTAACGGCAGTTATCTGCTTCTTAATAACATGGACTGCTACGGAATGTGAGCTGGCATACAGTATGTCCTTACTGTTTCAAACCGAGTAACTTCCTGTGGCAATCTCTATTCCCAAAGCGGTACAAAAGGGGGTGGTGATGGACGGAGCATCAGAACCAATCAAACACTCACACCCAGTCAACAGATCTGGGTTTGATCCATCACCGTTCTTTAGCCCACTCTGCCACCCCAGTTCAGACATGGCCATATGCAAATCAGTTTGACCCTGTGCCTCATGGGAGCAGTCCAGCCCAAACTGCCAAGCCATGCCTTCCCTGAACCGGAAACAAGCTTCCTAGGACCGGTTTCTGGCATTTCAGCCGTCTTCAGCCAGGCTTGCTTGAATCCAGTGGCAAAGTGAGCAAGGGACTCACGTCTGAGCATACCCTGCCAACTTATGGCGAACAAAGCGTTACAAAAGGGGGTGGTGATGGACGGAGCATCAGAACCAATCAAACACTCACACCCAGTCAACAGATCTAGGTTTAGGTTCTGTGAGGGTTTTAGTTGATGAAGGAAGAATGGCGCTCAAACATAACACACCAAGGGTCAGATAGTGGACTGGTAAGTACGGTGCTGCAAGATCAGGGGAAAACAAACCCTGGCAAGAAAAAGAACCCCTGCGATTTGGGGTGTAGGAGACACCCACTACAAATGGAAACAGGTTCTGCGCACACGTTTAAAAGTAAACACAATGTGGTGGGACCGAAGGGTAAGGTCGAAAGTACGAAGGATGTCTACACCAGAAATGTCTTTGTAGATTTAATCGTGCGTATCATCAAATGAAAAAAGGAACATGAGAACAACCAGCCGACACGTGTTTCGTCAACGGGAAACAACCCGTGACTCTTCAGGGCTGGGAAGGACACAAAGGGAACAAATAAACATACAAATAATAATTAAACGATAAAGCAAACAAAAAACGGTCAAAGGCGGAGGAACATGAAGTGGATGTCCTTCTGTAAAAAGAAAAGAAACAAGGAACACAAAAGAATGGCACAGTGAGAGAGTACAGCCGGTCCGTGAAGTGGTACATGCGGAACAAACCGCGCGGCAACTATTGTGGAGGGGCCAAATCATAGTTGTCAGGCAACATTTGGGTCATGAAGGGGTAACAATAGTACCACATGTATGAAGGTAATGCAAAGAGGACTAAAATGCCACACAGTACGTAAAGGTTATCTAACATAATATCAATTGGATCACAGTGTGTCACAACAATGAGATTGCCATTCAAAATGTGGAGAGGGATGAACGAAACTGAGAATATTAAAGAAAACTGAAGCGAAAGAAACAGAAACGAAAAATTCCAGGTAGTCGGTACAAAGGTAGGAAGGCTATAAGAGAGGAAACACAGGCAAACAGAACATCGGTGCAGTGACTGATAAACATGCGTATTTGCGAACGAGCACCCCACGGGTGAAAAAGGACTGAGAAGGCGTGGGGAGGGTAAACCACTGACAGTGAGCAAGAAGTAAAGAAAGGGAGGTCCGTGAGAGAAGGAAACGGATGGGTAGAGTGACAGAGAACAATGGAAGAATCCAACAAGTAAGCGACACAAGACGCGTAAAGTGTAAACGAGCCAGGTACAGTGCAAGAGAATAAACATGGAAGAAATGTGACCTGGAGCGATATGGAAAACGATCACAAGTGACAGGCGTGAGAGAAATCTACCTGAAAAACATAAGGATGGCAGCTAGCCAAGTGGTAGTCTCGATGGGTGGAAAGAGGTGAGGATATCACCGTAACGGCCGCGGTATGCAGGAAAGTGGAAAGCTTCGGAATTGGCGCTAAAAGGAAAGGTACAGGAGTAAGGACAAATGCCGGCCAGTAACATATGAAAAGGCCGAGTGGGAGTCGCTTACCGTAAGCGCAGTAAGAACACCAAGAAGTCTCTTGCTCAAATACGGCAGAGATAAAGGGCGGGTAAATCCGTTGGGATGCGTGGATGACGGGTAAGTCACTCCACAGTGAAATCTGTGGGAGGTAAAGGGAGCGTGTAAGAAGGTCTGAGTGAACAGGGGGGGGTTCAAAGAATGGAGGGCGGAGGTGGAGTGCTCACCGTGAGGTCCGGGCAACGAGCTGGAATCGTCTCGCGCTCAGCATGGTGGAAGCAGGAAGTGAATATAAAGGAAACGAAAAGGACTAGAACTTGAAGGGCCAACCAGGCGGACCGGAAGTGAGGATAAGAGCATCCAAGGTGAAGACGATTACGGGAGTGAAAAAACTAACCAGATGAATCCTTAGTGGTGATAGAACACGCCAGACACAAGCACGGGACAAAGTTAGAGAAGGGCATTCGTGACAAAAAAGCACTCTAGGCGCCAGAGACACAGAATTAAAGTATTGTCAGTGGTGCACAGAAAAATCCGAAAACTCGCTAGTAGTGCGAGAAAAGGACGATCTTACAAAAAGGCATACAAAAGGAAAAAGGAATGGAGTAAAGTTAATAGACGGAAAACAGTAGAAAGACAGGAAGGGGGGAGTGGAAACAGTAAGAACCGATGTATCAAAATGCAACAAAGGCAAAAAGCACACGTTAGTGAAAATAAAGGCATACATATAGCAGTGTCCAAAAGCAAAAGGGGGCATGTCAGAAACAAGGACGTAAATTGATAATGGGAGGACTGCATAGATCAGAATTAGGAACCTAGAAAGTACTGTAACTCATGGTCAATGTTCAAGCCGTGTCGCACGGTATGTAGGCGCATGATCCAGATTGCTTCCAGGCGACGTAGTTTCAGTTCTCGGTTACCACCTCTGACATTCGGTGGTGTAGTGTCTATTCCAAAAAAGGTAAGTTTCTTCAGAGTGCCCTGGGTCGGGCAAGACATCACATGTATGGCCATAGGATATCTGGCATCACCATTGCGCATTGCTCTTGCATGTTCAAAGATGCGTTCTTTCAACGGTCTGATGGTGCTCCCTACGTACTGTTTTTTACACGTGCATTCCAGGATGTAAACAACGTACTTGGTGTTGCAGTTAATGTTGCCCCTGATTTCAAATTTTTGATTCACTGCACTAGTGAACTTGTTGATGCCATGAAGTGCCCATTTGCATGCACCACAGCAGCCACATTTGAAGAAACCTTTGGTGTGTTGAGTGAGCCACGTGGTGTTTAAGGTGGTGCGTGGGACTGTGGGACTGAGTCTACTTCTAAGGGTTCTCCCACGTCTGAAAGTGATTTGAGGCTTGGTGGTGATGAATTCCCTCAATGTCCTGTCTTTGAGTAGAGTGTTCCAGTGTCTGTTGAAACTGTTTCTAATGACAGTACTTATCTCATTGTAGTCAGTGATGAGTCTGACTGGTTGGGACTCTGAATCGGTTCTCTTTTTGTTGAGTAAGGTTGCGTTTCTGGGGATCTTCCCAATTCTCTGGGCTGCCTTCTGAATGGTGCGTGGTTTGTAGCCTCTGTTGATGAATCTCCCTCTCATATCTCTGAGACAGGCCTCAAACTCACAATCTTCACTGCAGTTTCTACGTGCTCTAGTGAATTCTCCGTAGGGAATTGCCTGTATTTGATGTAAGGGGTGGGAGCTTTCGGCATGGAGAATGGCGTTACAGGAGGTAGCTTTACGGTGAAGACGGCTGTGGAGAGTGTTGTTGCTAACGTATAGTTCTACGTCTAGAAAATTGATTCTGCTCATGCTGGAGATGCACGTGAAGCGCATGTCCATGTTGTTGGAGTTAAGATAATGGCAGAAATCAGTGAGACTATCTTGAGTGCCAGACCATAGTAGGAGACAGTCGTCGATGTAACGACCCCAATATATGATGTTGTCAGTCCATAGTGCCCCGTTAGGGCCCCAGATCCAGTTGGCCTCTAGGGCACCCATGTACAAGTTGGCAAAAGATGGGGAAAATTTTGAGCCCATGGCCACACCTTTGATCTGTTTGTACCATTGTCTGTCGTACAAGAAATAGTTATTATTCAGGATGATTTCCATCATGGTAGTGAGCATGTTGGTGTGTTGCCACAATGTAGCCGGTCTATTTTCTAGAAAGTGAGTAACTGCTTTTAGACCAAGAATGGGTTTTATGGAGGTGTACAGAGAGACCACATCCAATGTGGCCATGATCATATCAGGTTGCCACACGACGTTCTCAAGGACACCCAGAATGTGTTTTGTGTCCTGAATGTAGGAGGGTAGGTTTCTGACCATGGGACTGAGAAAAAGGTCAACATATTGAGCTAATCTTTCTGTGGGTCCCCCTATGCCCGACACGATGGGTCGACCAGGAGGAAAAATGGCTTGTTTATGGACCTTGGGTAGAGTGTAGAGCCAGGGGAAGGTGGGTCTTACTACTTTCATATAGAGTGCCTCGTCTTCATCAATCAGGCCCAGGGTGTGCCAGTCTGACAGGTTCTTATTAATCAAGATGGTTAAGGGGCCCGTGGGATTATCACGCAGTAGTTCATAACAAGTATTGTCTTGGAGTTGTGTAAGGATCTCATGGTGGTAGTCAGTGCTGTTCATGACCACCACGTTGCCACCCTTATCAGCTTCTCTGATAGTGATTTCAGTATCAGCTCCAAGTGTTTTGAGAGCTAGGCGTTCGCATCTCTTGAGATTATCCTTGGGTCTACGTGTAGCCATCATTCTTTTGTTTTCATATACATCTAGGTCTTCTAGGACAAGGTTGTGGAATAGATCTATAGAATTACCTCCCGCTAAGGTGGGTGTCCATTTAGATTTGGTTTTGAGACCACTGCAGATGGTGGCGTCAGTGTCTATGTCCAGTTCCTGTAACAGGTGTTCAATACTCAGGGGAGAGTCCTCAGTGTCGGTGAGTGACAGTAAGAGGTGCGTGGCTTTGATGTCATTAATGCTCTGCATGTTGGAGGTAGTAGTGTCTACGGTGTGCTTGGGTCTATTGGTTTCAGAAGAGATAGCAGAGAAATGTTTTTTAAGTTTAAGACCCCTGATGAATTTGAAAAGGTCAATCTTGGATCTGCAAAGGTCTCCTGCCTCATGAGGGTTAAAATTAAGGCCTTTGCTAAGGAGAGAGATCATGTCGTCAGTGAGACTCTTGGAGGAGAGGTTGATTACCTGTACTTCTGAGGTGGAAGTAACTATTTTTTCCCGTTCCCGGATCTTAGCTTCCTCTTGTATTCTTCCTTGCCCAGCTCTTTTCCCTCTATGGGTTTTCTGTCTTGTGCGCCGAGTCTCTGTTGTGACCTGTTTTCCCTTCGTATGGCCTGTATCTCTCGTAAAAAACCAGAAGTAGTAATTCTTTCAGCAGAGGGGCCCTGGGTGTCAAGTTCACTGTCACTGGTCTGGATTGAATTGAGTGAGGAAGAACTGGAGGAGATAGTGCCCGTGTTGGTTCTAGAAATTGTGTCACCCCGGGAAGAATTCTGCACTAGTTGATCATACTTGCGGGCAAAGGTGAAGACACGTCCCTCTCTGTAGTCTGCCTCGTCTCTCTTGAGCTGTCTGGTCTTCCTATCCTTAATATCGTTTTGGTGTTTGTTCAGAATCTCATTAAGTATGTTGTAGTTTTTTTCGGTGGCTTCTTTAAGATTAAACTCCTGAATCTCTTTCTCTAGAGTAGTGATTTCTGTTTGTAACGCAGTTACTTTACGTTCGGCACTTTCAATGAGAATGTGTATGAGTGTATTGGAGTTCACTGTTAGAGCTTCCTCCCATTTGCCAAGTAAATCGTCATCTAGGTCGTCTAAGGTAGGGAAGATCTGTGAGCGGAGTCCCCTGGGAACCCGGTTTAGTCTGAGGTATTGCTTAAGGGTGGCGCTGTCCCACCATCTGGAATTCTCCGTTTTTTTCAATCTTTCTAGTTTCTGAAATTTTTCTCTGAGTCCTTCTCTGAGTGGTGGGTTACCACTGTTGGAGGTACTGGCTGTGGGAGTTCCTTTGGCTAAATTATCAAACAGTTCTGATGCGACCTTATCTCTATCCATATCAAATAGTGTGTGGTGGTGTTGTGGCTGCCCTTCCTAAGACTCAAAATAGGTTCTGTGAGGGGTTTAGTTGATGAAGGAAGAATGGCGCTCAAACATAACACACCAAGGGTCAGATAGTGGACTGGTAAGTACGGTGCTGCAAGATCAGGGGAAAACAAACCCTGGCAAGAAAAAGAACCCCTGCGATTTGGGGTGTAGGAGACACCCACTACAAATGGAAACAGGTTCTGCGCACACGTTTAAAAGTAAACACAATGTGGTGGGACCGAAGGGTAAGGTCGAAAGTACGAAAGATGTCTACACCAGAAATGTCTTTGTAGATTTAATTGTGCGTATCATCAAATGAAAAAAGGAACATGAGAACAACCAGCCGACACGTGTCTCGTCAACGGGAAACAACCCGTGACTCTTCAGGGCTGGGAAGGACACAAAGAGAACAAATAAACATACAAATAATAATTAAACGATAAAGCAAACAAAAAACGGTCAAAGGCGGAGGAACATGAAGTGGATGTCCTTCTGTAAAAAGAAAAGAAACAAGGAACACAAAAGAATGGCACAGTGAGAGAGTACAGCCGGTCCGTGAAGTGGTACATGTACCTTTCCTTTTAGCGCCAATTCCGAAGCTTTCCACTTTCCTGCATACCGCGGCCGTTACGGTGATATCCTCACCTCTTTCCACCCATCGAGACTACCACTTGGCTATCTGCCATCCTTATGTTTTTCAGGTAGATTTCTCTCACGCCTGTCACTTGTGATCGTTTTCCATATCGCTCCAGGTCACATTTCATCCATGTTTATTCTCTTGCACTGTACCTGGCTCGTTTACACTTTACGCGTCTTGTGTCGCTTACTTGTTGGATTCTTCCATTGTTCTCTGTCACTCTACCCATCCGTTTCCTTCTCTCGCGGACCTCCCTTTCTTTACTTCTTGCTCACTGTCAGTGGTTTACCCTCCCCACGCCTTCTCAGTCCTTTTTCACCCGTGGGGTGCTCGTTCGCAAATACGCATGTTTATCAGTCACTGCACCGATGTTCTGTTTGCCTGTGTTTCCTCTCTTATAGCCTTCCTACCTTTGTACCGACTACCTGGAATTTTTCGTTTCTGTTTCTTTCGCTTCAGTTTTCTTTAATATTCTCAGTTTCGTTCATCCCTCTCCACATTTTGAATGGCAATCTCATTGTTGTGACACACTGTGATCCAATTGATATTATGTTAGATAACCTTTATGTACTGTGTGTCATTTTAGTCCTCTTTGCATTACCTTCATACATGTGGTACTATTGTTACCCCTTCATGACCCAAATGTTGCCTGACAACTATGATTTGGCCCCTCCACAATAGTTGCCGCGCGGTTTGTTCCGCATGTACCACTTCACGGACCGGCTGTACTCTCTCACTGTGCCATTCTTTTGTGTTCCTTGTTTCTTTTCTTTTTACAGAAGGACATCCACTTCATGTTCCTCCGCCTTTGACCGTTTTTTGTTTGCTTTATCGTTTAATTATTATTTGTATGTTTATTTGTTCCCTTTGTGTCCTTCCCAGCCCTGAAGAGTCACGGGTTGTTTCCCGTTGACGAAACACGTGTCGGCTGGTTGTTCTCATGTTCCTTTTTTCATTTGATGATACGCACGATTAAATCTACAAAGACATTTCTGGTGTAGACATCCTTCGTACTTTCGACCTTACCCTTCGGTCCCACCACATTGTGTTTACTTTTAAACGTGTGCGCAGAACCTGTTTCCATTTGTAGTGGGTGTCTCCTACACCCCAAATCGCAGGGGTTCTTTTTCTTGCCAGGGTTTGTTTTCCCCTGATCTTGCAGCACCGTACTTACCAGTCCACTATCTGACCCTTGGTGTGTTATGTTTGAGCGCCATTCTTCCTTCATCAACTAAACCCCTCACAGAACCTATTTTGAGTCTTAGGAAGGGCAGCCACAACACCACCACACACTATTTGATATGGATAGAGATAAGGTCGCATCAGAACTGTTTGATAATTTAGCCAAAGGAACTCCCACAGCCAGTACCTCCAACAGTGGTAACCCACCACTCAGAGAAGGACTCAGAGAAAAATTTCAGAAACTAGAAAGATTGAAAAAAACGGAGAATTCCAGATGGTGGGACAGCGCCACCCTTAAGCAATACCTCAGACTAAACCGGGTTCCCAGGGGACTCCGCTCACAGATCTTCCCTACCTTTGACGACCTAGATGACGATTTACTTGGCAAATGGGAGGAAGCTCTAACAGTGAACTCCAATACACTCATACACATTCTCATTGAAAGTGCCGAACGTAAAGTAACTGCGTTACAAACAGAAATCACTACTCTAGAGAAAGAGATTCAGGAGCTTAATCTTAAAGAAGCCACCGAAAAAAACTACAACATACTCAATGAGATTCTGAACAAACACCAAAACGATATTAAGGATAGGAAGACCAGACAGCTCAAGAGAGACGAGGCAGACTACAGAGAGGGACGTGTCTTCACCTTTGCCCGCAAGTATGATCAACTAGTGCAGAATTCTTCCCGGGGTGACACAATTTCTAGAACCAACACGGGCACTATCTCCTCCAGTTCTTCCTCACTCAATTCAATCCAGACCAGTGACAGTGAACTTGACACCCAGGGCCCCTCTGCTGAAAGAATTACTACTTCTGGTTTTTTACGAGAGATACAGGCCATACGAAGGGAAAACAGGTCACAACAGAGACTCGGCGCACAAGACAGAAAACCCATAGAGGGAAAAGAGCTGGGCAAGGAAGAATACAAGAGGAAGCTAAGATCCGGGAACGGGAAAAAATAGTTACTTCCACCTCAGAAGTACAGGTAATCAACCTCTCCTCCAAGAGTCTCACTGACGACATGATCTCTCTCCTTAGCAAAGGCCTTAATTTTAACCCTCATGAGGCAGGAGACCTTTGCAGATCCAAGATTGACCTTTTCAAATTCATCAGGGGTCTTAAACTTAAAAAACATTTCTCTGCTATCTCTTCTGAAACCAATAGACCCAAGCACACCGTAGACACTACTACCTCCAACATGCAGAGCATTAATGACATCAAAGCCACGCACCTCTTACTGTCACTCACCGACACTGAGGACTCTCCCCTGAGTATTGAACACCTGTTACAGGAACTGGACATAGACACTGACGCCACCATCTGCAGTGGTCTCAAAACCAAATCTAAATGGACACCCACCTTAGCGGGAGGTAATTCTATAGATTTATTCCACAACCTTGTCCTAGAAGACCTAGATGTATATGAAAACAAAAGAATGATGGCTACACGTAGACCCAAGGATAATCTCAAGAGATGCGAACGCCTAGCTCTCAAAACACTTGGAGCTGATACTGAAATCACTATCAGAGAAGCTGATAAGGGTGGCAACGTGGTGGTCATGAACAGCACTGACTACCACCATGAGATCCTTACACAACTCCAAGACAATACTTGTTATGAACTACTGCGTGATAATCCCACGGGCCCCTTAACCATCTTGATTAATAAGAACCTGTCAGACTGGCACACCCTGGGCCTGATTGATGAAGACGAGGCACTCTATATGAAAGTAGTAAGACCCACCTTCCCCTGGCTCTACACTCTACCCAAGGTCCATAAACAAGCCATTTTTCCTCCTGGTCGACCCATCGTGTCGGGCATAGGGGGACCCACAGAAAGATTAGCTCAATATGTTGACCTTTTTCTCAGTCCCATGGTCAGAAACCTACCCTCCTACATTAAGGACACAAAACACATTCTGGGTGTCCTTGAGAACGTCGTGTGGCAACCTGATATGATCAAGGCCACATTGGATGTGGTCTCTCTGTACACCTCCATAAAACCCATTCTTGGTCTAAAAGCAGTTACTCACTTTCTAGAAAATAGACCGGCTACATTGTGGCAACACACCAACATGCTCACTACCATGATGGAAATCATCCTGAATAATAACTATTTCTTGTACGACAGACAATGGTACAAACAGATCAAAGGTGTGGCCATGGGCTCAAAATTTTCCCCATCTTTTGCCAACTTGTACATGGGTGCCCTAGAGGCCAACTGGATCTGGGGCCCTAACGGGGCACTATGGACTGACAACATCATATATTGGGGTCGTTACATCGACGACTGTCTCCTACTATGGTCTGGCACTCAAGATAGTCTCACTGATTTCTGCCATTATCTTAACTCCAACAACATGGACATGCGCTTCACGTGCATCTCCAGCACGAGCAGAATCAATTTTCTAGACGTAGAACTATACGTTAGCAACAACACTCTCCACAGCCGTCTTCACCGTAAAGCTACCTCCTGTAACGCCATTCTCCATGCCGAAAGCTCCCACCCCTTACATCAAATACAGGCAATTCCCTACGGAGAATTCACTAGAGCACGTAGAAACTGCAGTGAAGATTGTGAGTTTGAGGCCTGTCTCAGAGATATGAGAGGGAGATTCATCAACAGAGGCTACAAACCACGCACCATTCAGAAGGCAGCCCAGAGAATTGGGAAGATCCCCAGAAACGCAACCTTACTCAACAAAAAGAGAACCGATTCAGAGTCCCAACCAGTCAGACTCATCACTGACTACAATGATATAAGTACTGTCATTAGAAACAGTTTCAACAGACACTGGAACACTCTACTCAAAGACAGGACATTGAGGGAATTCATCACCACCAAGCCTCAAATCACTTTCAGACGTGGGAGAACCCTTAGAAGTAGACTCAGTCCCACAGTCCCACGCACCACCTTAAACACCACGTGGCTCACTCAACACACCAAAGGTTTCTTCAAATGTGGCTGCTGTGGTGCATGCAAATGGGCACTTCATGGCATCAACAAGTTCACTAGTGCAGTGAATCAAAAATTTGAAATCAGGGGCAACATTAACTGCAACACCAAGTACGTTGTTTACATCCTGGAATGCACGTGTAAAAAACAGTACGTAGGGAGCACCATCAGACCGTTGAAAGAACGCATCTTTGAACATGCAAGAGCAATGCGCAATGGTGATGCCAGATATCCTATGGCCATACATGTGATGTCTTGCCCGACCCAGGGCACTCTGAAGAAACTTACCTTTTTTGGAATAGACACTACACCACCGAATGTCAGAGGTGGTAACCGAGAACTGAAACTACGTCGCCTGGAAGCAATCTGGATCATGCGCCTACATACCGTGCGACACGGCTTGAACATTGACCATGAGTTACAGTACTTTCTAGGTTCCTAATTCTGATTCATGCAGTCCTCCCATTATCAATTTACGTCCTTGTTTCTGACATGCCCCCTTTTGCTTTTGGACACTGCTATAAGTATGCCTTTATTTTCACTAACGTGTGCTTTTTGCCTTTGTTGCATTTTGATACATCGGTTCTTACTGTTTCCACTCCCCCCTTCCTGTCTTTCTACTGTTTTCCGTCTATTAACTTTACTCCATTCCTTTTTCCTTTTGTATGCCTTTTTGTAAGATCGTCCTTTTCTCGCACTACTAGCGAGTTTTCGGATTTTTCTGTGCACCACTGACAATACTTTAATTCTGTGTCTCTGGCGCCTAGAGTGCTTTTTTGTCACGAATGCCCTTCACTAACTTTGTCCCGTGCTTGTGTCTGGCGTGTTCTATCACCACTAAGGATTCATCTGGTTAGTTTTTTCACTCCCGTAATCGTCTTCACCTTGGATGCTCTTATCCTCACTTCCGGTCCGCCTGGTTGGCCCTTCACGTTCTAGTCCTTTTCGTTTCCTTTATATTCACTTCCTGCTTCCACCATGCTGAGCGCGAGACGATTCCAGCTCGTTGCCCGGACCTCACGGTGAGCACTCCACCTCCGCCCTCCATTCTTTGAACCCCCCCCTGTTCACTCAGACCTTCTTACACGCTCCCTTTACCTCCCACAGATTTCACTGTGGAGTGACTTACCCGTCATCCACGCATCCCAACGGATTTACCCGCCCTTTATCTCTGCCGTATTTGAGCAAGAGACTTCTTGGTGTTCTTACTGCGCTTACGGTAAGCGACTCCCATTCTGCCTTTTCATATGTTACTGGCCGGCATTTGTCCTTACTCCTGTACCTTTCCTTTTAGCGCCAATTCCGAAGCTTTCCACTTTCCTGCATACCGCGGCCGTTACGGTGATATCCTCACCTCTTTCCACCCATCGAGACTACCACTTGGCTATCTGCCATCCTTATGTTTTTCAGGTAGATTTCTCTCACGCCTGTCACTTGTGATCGTTTTCCATATCGCTCCAGGTCACATTTCTTCCATGTTTATTCTCTTGCACTGTACCTTGCTCGTTTACACTTTACGCGTCTTGTGTCGCTTACTTGTTGGATTCTTCCATTGTTCTCTGTCACTCTACCCATCCGTTTCCTTCTCTCGCGGACCTCCCTTTCTTTACTTCTTGCTCACTGTCAGTGGTTTACCCTCCCCACGCCTTCTCAGTCCTTTTTCACCCGTGGGGTGCTCGTTCGCAAATACGCATGTTTATCAGTCACTGCACCGATGTTCTGTTTGCCTGTGTTTCCTCTCTTATAGCCTTCCTACCTTTGTACCGACTACCTGGAATTTTTCGTTTCTGTTTCTTTCGCTTCAGTTTTCTTTAATATTCTCAGTTTCGTTCATCCCTCTCCACATTTTGAATGGCAATCTCATTGTTGTGACACACTGTGATCCAATTGATATTATGTTAGATAACCTTTACGTACTGTGTGGCATTTTAGTCCTCTTTGCATTACCTTCATACATGTGGTACTATTGTTACCCCTTCATGACCCAAATGTTGCCTGACAACTATGATTTTGCCCCTCCACAATAGTTGCCGCGTGGTTTGTTCCGCATGTACCACTTCACGGACCGGCTGTACTCTCTCACTGTGCCATTCTTTTGTGTTCCTTGTTTCTTTTCTTTTTACAGAAGGACATCCACTTCATGTTCCTCCGCCTTTGACCGTTTTTTGTTTGCTTTATCGTTTAATTATTATTTGTATGTTTATTTGTTCTCTTTGTGTCCTTCCCAGCCCTGAAGAGTCACGGGTTGTTTCCCGTTGACGAAACACGTGTCGGCTGGTTGTTCTCATGTTCCTTTTTTCATTTGATGATACGCACGATTAAATCTACAAAGACATTTCTGGTGTAGACATCCTTCGTACTTTCGACCTTACCCTTCGGTCCCACCACATTGTGTTTACTTTTAAACGTGTGCGCAGAACCTGTTTCCAACAGATCTAGGTTTGATCCATCACCGTTCTTTAGCCCACTCTGCCACCCCAGTTCAGACATGGCCACATGCAAATCAGTCTGACCCTGTGCCTCATGGGAACAGTCCAGCCCAAACTGCCAAGCCATGCTTTCCCTGGACCGGAATCAAGCTTCCTAGGACCGGTTTCTGGCATTTCAGCCGTCTTCAGCCAGGCTTGCTTGAATCCAGTGGCAAAGTGAGCAAGGGACTCACGTCTGAGCATACCCTGCCAACTTATGGCGAACAAAGCGGTACAAAAGGGGGTGGTGATGTACGGAGCATCAGAACCAATCAAATACTCACACCCAGTCAACAGATCTGGGTTTGATCCATCACCGTTCTTTAGTCCACTCTGCCACCCCAGTTCAGACATGGCCATATGCAAATCAGTCTGACCCTGTGCCTCATGGGAACAGTCCAGCCCAAACTGCCAAGCCATGCCTTCCCTGGACCGTAAACAAGCTTCCTAGGACCGGTTTCTGGCATTTCAGCCGTCTTCAGCCAGGCTTGCTTGAATCCAGTGGCAAAGTGAGCAAGGGACTCACGTCTGAGCATACCCTGCCAACTTATGGCGAACAAAGCGGTACAAAAGGGGGTGGTGATGGACGGAGCATCAGAACCAATCAAACACTCACACCCAGTCAACAGATCTGGGTTTGCGAACAAAGCGGTACAAAAGGGGGTGGTGATGGACGGAGCATCAGAACCAATCAAACACTCACACCCAGTCAACAGATCTGGGTTTGATCCATCACCGTTCTTTAGCCCACTCTGCCACCCCAGTTCAGACATGGCCATATGCAAATCAGTCTGACCCTGTGCCTCATGGGAACAGTCCAGCCCAAACTGCCAAGCCATGCCTTTCCTGGACCGGAAACAAGCTTCCTAGGACCGGTTTCTGGCATTTCAGCCGTCTTCAGCCAGGCTTGCTTGAATCCAGTGGCAAAGTGAGCAAGGGACTCACGTCTGAGCATACCCTGCCAACTTATGGCGAACAAAGCGGTACAAAAGGGGGTGGTGATGGACGGAGCATCAGAACCAATCAAACACTCACACCCAGTCAACAGATCTGAGTTTGATCCATCACCGTTCTTTAGCCCACTCTACCACCCCAGTTCAGACATGGCCATATGCAAATCAGTCTGACCCTGTGCCTCATGGGAACAGTCCAGCCCAAAGTGCCAAGCCATGCCTTCCCTGGACCGGAAACAAGCTTCCTAGGACCGGTTTCTGGCTTTTCAGCCGTCTTCAGCCAGGCTTGCTTGAATCCAGTGGCAAAGTGAGCAAGGGACTCACGTCTGAGCATACTCTGCCAACTTATGGCGAACAAAGCGGTACAAAAGGGGGTGGTGATGGACGGAGCATCAGAACCAATCAAACACTCACACCCAGTCAACAGATCTGGGTTTGATCCATCACCGTTCTTTAGCCCACTCTGCCACCCCAGTTCAGACATGTCCATATGCAAATCAGTCTGACCCTGTGCCTCATGGGAACAGTCCAGCCCAAACTGCCAAGCCATGTCTTCCCTGGACCGGAAACAAGCTTCCTAGGACCGGTTTCTGGCATTTCAGCCGTCTTCAGCCAGGCTTGCTTGAATCCAGTGGCAAAGTGAGCAAGGGACTCACGTCTGAGCATACCCTGCCAACTTATGGCGACCAAAGCGGTACAAAAGGGGGTGGTGATGGACGGAGCATCAGAACCAATCAAACACTCACACCTAGTCAACAGATCTGGGTTTGATCCATCACCGTTCTTTAGCCCACTCTGCCACCCCAGTTCAGACATGGCCATATGCAAATCAGTCTGACCCTGTGCCTCATGGGAACAGTCCAGCCCAAAGTGCCAAGCCATGCCTTCCCTGGACCGGAAACAAGCTTCCTAGGACCGGTTTCTGGCATTTCAGCCGTCTTCAGCCAGGCTTGCTTGAATCCAGTGGCAAAGTGAGCACCCACACAAAGTAACTCCCAAAGTTCAACTTGGCCTTCAATACCCACTTTGAAAACAGATTTCATTAAACTGAGCAAACTGAAAGCGCTTTAGATAGCACGAACTTCAAGTAAAAAAGAGTCCCTTTTAAATACGAACCTCCCATTACACTTTGTGAATTGTTACACAATTTTCAACACATTTGACACTCAAGATCTGGCACACTTTTTTAACACTGTCTCCACTGGCCTTGTCACATGCTTTCAAACTGTTTTTGGTATAATACCAGACTTCATTCATTTGATCATCTCTGGAATAACAGGAACAGTGCCCATAATTCTCGCTCTGTTTGCGGCCATCCTACTACTATTTTTGCTTGTAAAAAATGGCTGCCCTCCCTATGGTAACAAGCATGTCTGACAGAATACGCCTCTACGCGAAGCTACATCAATACCGTGAAAAAATTGAACAACTTTTCGGCTGCCTGCCTCTATTATCGGAGCCAGCAACAACATGACATTTATTTACACATATGCAATCTGCGTGCAACCATCTTTTTATTGCAAAACTTGCCCATTCGACTGGCGAATGGATGTATGCCTTGCCAACATCCCAACAATCGCTCCCGATATCCAGCAGGTAATGGAGTATCTTGAAAACCATGAACTTGATTGTTCGGGCAGTGGAGCAATGGCAGATGCAACGCAAAAAGGTATCCTGGTGGAATGGGATTTCTGCACGGCCGCGAAGGATCTCATGCAACGTGCGACCTTTGACAACATCGCAGATTGCCTGCCAATTCAAATTGCCGCTCCAACATTCGAGGAACATTACTGTCCCTTTGAGGATATGAATTGGATTGCTTTGCTTTTCTCACATGGCAACAATCGGCTCTTGGAACATTAGGCATCTCAAGCTGCTGAAGAACTTCCGGACTGCAATCTCCAAGACTTGTAAGAAATTCACGTTATTCTTGGATTGATTTTTTTCCAACCTTTTTGACTTTTTCCTATAAATTTTTTTAATAGACTTCAATTGAACTATTTTCATATAATAACTTTCTAAGTATGCTCAGGCATTTGAACTCTGCTTTCATTATTGCCCCTTATGTCTCCAGCCTAACCAGGGATGGGTGATGTATGGCCTATGCAAATACGCTATTTACTTGCTAAATTAGCCTAAACCCGACATCCATTTTGAAACCATGTCTATTCTTTGTGCACACGTCTCTCTGCCTGCCTGTTGTCCACAAAGCCCTTCCACATAAATTAGCTCATCCTCAGCCTCTGCTCACGAGCAGGCAATCAAGATCAAGAAACACAACATTGTTTAGGAACTGGTTGGCATGTGTGGTAATCGTATCCTACCTTTATTTTTATTATAGAATTTAGTCATTCAAGTCTAATAGCTATTGTTTATGTCACATGGAACTGTAACATGTAATGTGGAATTCAGTGATGCAGGAGCTTAGGTTTGAATAAAGCAGAAGCGGTTGGAATTTGCCTCAGCTCGATGCCTTAGCTCTTGCACAAGAATGTTTTTTTGAAAGGACTGAAGACAATAATGTATGGTTTGGCGAGAAGGGTACCGAATGTGCTTCTGAGATGCACAATGTTTGTGTTCCTCCTCAAAGTTCCGATGTGGGTAGAACTATTACCAATTCTGACATGCACCAGATTGAATCTACTGTAGAAGAGATTGCTGACTGTTATGCTGTTGATAATTTTGTGTTACAAAAAAGGAGTACCAGGGTACCTAAGAAGTTTGATGATTACATTTTGCAATATATATATTTTTTAGTTTTCTTAAAGAATACATGTGGTAATCGTCTCCTACCTTTATTTTCATTATAGAATTTAGAGTCATTCATGTCTAATAGGTATTGTTTATGTCACATGCAACTGTAACGTGTAATGTGGAATTCACTGATGCAGGATCTTAGGTTTGAATACAGCAGAAGTGGTTGGAGTTTGCCTCAGCTGGATGCCTTAGCTCTTGCACGAGTGGGTCCATTTATGGCACTTAAATAAAGACACTTTTTATATAACTTGCAGACTCCATCGCTTTATTACACACAGCCACGTTCTTGGGCACACCTGATTTCACCATTTGTCTTCTGTGGTATTGCAACATTCTGCATTATATTCTTCACGATTATTTCTTTATTCCTGCTTGCTAAAACACTGCATTTGAGTCTTCAGACTGGTATGGGTGAGTAGTTTGCTTCCCACTCCCTGTATAATATAAACGCATACTAACACTAATTACACAGGTATGCTACAGCAGCCAGTATCCTACAGCACCCACAGCACATTACTTTACAGCAATCAGCTCACGGCTTAGGCTCCCGGTTTGATCCCTGAGTCTTCAGACTGGTAGGAGTGAGAAGTTTGCTTACCACTCCCGCTATAGTCTAAACGCATACTAACACCACTTGCACAGCTATGCTACAGCGGCCAGTATGCTACAGCGCCCAGAGCACATCAGTTTAGCAATCATCTCACGGTTTAGGTGCACGGTTTCATCCCCGAGTATACTGGCACCTCACCTCAGCACCATCTCACTCTGGGCAAAACAGCACTTTCACACCGGTAGGGGTGAATACTTCGCTTCACACTCCCTGTATAGCAAACCGCGACCACCACACAGAGCTCACAGCGCTCCTACCCTCCTCTTTCCTACCTTTTTCGCCCTTTTTTCCTCTTACTCACTTCAACGGAATCACAAAAGGGCTGCCAAAACTTCCTAGTTGCAACCATTCGCAGCCAATAACCAGCAAGCTCGTGCTCGTAACGCCTCAGCTAATCAGATGGCAGAATTCCCAAATATCGATATCTGTAAATTTCGATAGTTCTCCAAAACTACTGAACGGATTTACACCAAATAAACAAAAGCATGCTTTGTAGAGCAAGACCTTTCTGCCTGCCAAATTTGGGGTAATTCCGTTCACCCGTTCGACCTGTAGCCTTGTCTAAAGTGTCCTATGGAAATGGCATGGAGAAAACAAGTTTTGGGAACCCCCTTTTTTCTCAGCCCCCCCTTGACGAATCACCCCCAAACATTTAACATATGAGCTGATATGCACAAAGAATTAGTTTGGAAACTTTCATGAAGATTCATCAAACGACGCCAAAGTTATAAGCAAAACAAAAAATGCTCTTCCTATGGAAACTTGGTCCTAACTACAACTACCTACTGGCAACCGCCAGTAGGTAATATAAATATATATATATATATATATATATACACGTATATATATGTAAAATAATAATTTGTGATAGAAAAACAAAAGAGACCCATAAGCATCTAATCGAACACCTTATATAGAAAGTAGGCAGTGACATATAAACATGTTAAGCATAAAATAATATATATATGTATTTAGATATATGCATCTCTTTGTACAAATATATATACTATATATGGTTTAAAAATATATAGATATTCTTATAGGTCTGATCAACAAAAGTATATATTTCTTATGGTTAAAAATAAATAAATATATATATGTGTATATTATCTACTGGCGGTCGCCAGTAGATAGTTATAGCCAGGACCGTGTTTCCATAGGAAATCTCAAAATTCTATTTTGAATAACTTTGGCGCCGGTTGACGAATCTTCGCAAAATTTTCAAAACTAATGGGGCGCTCCGCTCAGCTCCTACCCTGAAAGTCTCGGGGTGATTTGTCAAGCGGGGGCCGAGAAAAAAGGGGGGTCCCAAAACGCGTTTTCCCCATGCATTTTCCCATAGGACCTTTAGACACAGCTACAGCCCGAACGGCTGAATAGAATTACTTGAAATTTGGCAGAGAGGTAGCCATAAGGTCAAGGAAGTGCCTTTCGCAGGTCTGGTGTAAATCTGTTCAGTATTTCCAGAGAAAATAGCATTTAAAAGCATATCAATATCTATACGCGCGCAGGGTGCGCGCACTGAGCAAGCCCTGTGCGCGCACCCTGCCGTGCGCGAGCAAAATTCTGATTGGTTGTTAGATGTCAGTCAACATTCGAATCAGTCAAAATCAGGAAGTGTCGGCCGCCATTTTGTCTATCGCACTGAAAAGGAAAGGTGGAGACCATGAATAGGGGGCAGGGTAGGGAGTTCTTGACCCCCTAGCCATTGTAAGGGGGTCACAGTAGGACCACAAAGGGCAAAAAAAAATTTTTTTAAAAACATCGCGAGGTGCGCGCACCCAGCGCGCACCCGAAAAAAAACATTAAAAAAAATAGAATTAAAAATCACGTTTAAGTGTTTAGATATTAGGTGGCTCTAAAAAGAGCCCTTGTGTTTATTGAGTGTTTTTCGGTACCTATAAGTAAGTACCGATGCAGAGTCTAAAGTTCAAGAGGAAGACTCTGTTCCCTTCATCATTGAAATGTACACCGTCTCCTCTATAAATGTCTTGCATGTTGTAACGCAAGTTGTTGTGGTATATAGAACCCATACCATAGTCTCTGAGGAAAGCAGAAACAGACTTATTGACGTGCTTTCTTGCTTTGTCAATCTGTGGACAATAATGGTTGGACCAGTTCCACTTTTGCCTTTGGCATATATTAGAATATACAAAGGCAGTTTGTGGAAAAAGTGACATCAATTGCAGAAAGGTGTCCTTAATAAGCATTTCCAGACCTACCCCAGTTAAAGTGCCTAGGTCATTACCACCACAGTGCACAATAATAAGGTTAGGTTGTGGGAGATGTAGAAAGGTTTTCACCAAAGGCATTAATTGGTGCCACTTTAACCCTCTCTGACCAATCCATTTAATGTCTACATTTGGCAAAGCAAGGTCTTTGAAAATACCTCTTTTTTCTGCATACTTTTCACTCCAGAAGACATAGCTATGACCTACAATCCACACTGTAAACATCTTCCAAGGAGAACAGGATGCACTCAGGAGGTGTCTTTCAGTAGAATAGCAATATGAAAAGAAAGACAGTTGAAAAATGGAGGCATACATACTTTTTTTAATAAAAAGAACTCATTGGCTGATTCAAACCATTTTACAGTTAAAACTAGGCTGTATGTTTAAATTTTTAAAAGCATGTTTTGGATTGGTACAGAAAAATGTGTTCTCACTGAACATTACTTTGGATTTGCTGTTAGGTTTGAAAAGTCAAGCACTCTTGCTCTTTGGATTTGAAACATTGTGTGCTGAACTTCTGACCTCTCTGCTCACACCTGTGTTCCATGAGCTGTTGCTATGGTAGCAGGCAGAAGTCATGTTGGGGGAAGGGATGATTTGGAAAGGGGTTGAAAGTTGCAACCAATAGAAATGTGTGATTCCATTTGAAAAAATGCGGGAAGGACTGTGATTTTACATTAACATGTATATGTGGGAAAAAAGAGAGGGAAAAATTGCCATTTACTGGTTGTGGAGAGAGGAGAGAGGTGTACAGCTCTGAGATTCTGGCTCTGATAATCTGCTGTTTGAGTGCCACATTTCTTTCTCAACTAATTAATTTTAATGGTGAGTTATGAGTTTGAGAGGGGAAGTATGTGGTGTATTTTGATATAAATAATATAATTGTCATTCTTGTTTTAAAGTTGTGTTTTACATTTTGTGATTTAGGAGAAATTTAACTGTCTTGAACTAGTAAGATATTATGGAGTATGTTTTCACTGTAAGTTAAGGTGTAGTGCTATCACTGAGGAATACTGTTTTGTGCCTAGAATCACATCATGAGTGTGTCTGCACACAGGATTTGTTGTCAGAGATTTAATTTGCATTGCTGTTGTTCTGCTGTTGTTCAGTTTGTTTGCTTAAAGTGTGATGGTTAGCATTCAGCCGAAATTAGTTACTCACAAAAAAGAGGCATATGCAAACACATTTGAAAATTGCATGGTACATTTTCCTACCACTTTAAAAGTGGTGTTTTACATTTTATGTTAAGGAAGATATTTAACTGCCTTAAACATGTTAGATATTATGGAGTATGTCTTCACTATAAGTTAAGGTGTACTGCTATCACCCAGGAATACTGTTTTCTGCCTAGAATCACACCATGACACAGTGTGCACACAGGAATTGTTATCAGAGATTTAATTTGTGTTGGTCTTGCTCTATTACCCTTGCACTTGTAGGAAAGGGGCAGCTTGTTTTTTGTAACACATGCTGATGGTCTCAAGTACCTGTTAGGACATGTGCTCTTTTTTGCCTCTCTAAAATATAAGGGAAATGTGTCAGGCTGTCTCAGTAACTATCACTTGCTCCATCCACAGTACTAAATGTGCTTTCAAATTGCCAGAGGAAATATCGTTTTCTGCCTAGAATCACAGCATGAGTCTGTGTGGACACAGGAATTGTTGTCAGAGATTGTATTTGTGTTGCTGTTGTTCTGTAAAACTTGCACTTTCAGGAAAGGGCCAGCTTGTTTTGTTCAAATGTAATGGTTAGCACTCAGCAGAAATCACTATTTCACAAATGAGAGGTAAATGGTAACACATTTCAAATCAACAGGGTAAATTGTCCTTCCACTCCTGCAATGGTTGAGGTAGTTCCTACATGTACAAAACTCTAATTAACCTTTACCAAAGATGTACTCTTACACACATATCTGCAGTCTTCATGCACTTGTAAAAGTCTCCATGCAGATCTGTCCTGCAACTGACAATACACAGTCTCCAGAAACACACTGTTTGCACACATGCAGCAGCTTCTCCTACACTCTAATGCATAATACTCAGCTCTGTGTTGTGTTTCAGATAGCAGTGTGTAACACAAACAGAATGAATGTCACCAAGGCTCATTTCCTTTGCTCTACTCTAATCACTCACCCTGTAACACATGCTGATGGTCTCAAGGAGCTGTTAGGACATGTGCTCTTTTTTGCCTCTCTAAAATATAAGGGAAATGTGTCAGGCTGTGTCAGTAACTATCACTTGCTCCATCCACAGTACTAAATGTGCTTTCAAATTGCCAAAGGAAATATCGTTTTCTGCCTAGAATCACAGCATGAGTCTGAGTGGACAGAGGAATTGTTGCTAGAGATTTTATTTGTGATGCTGTTGTTCTGTAAAACTTGCACTTTCAGGAAAGGGCCAGTTTTTTTTGTTCAAATGTGATGGTTAGCAGTCAGCAGAAATCACTATGAGAAAAATGAGAGGCTAATGGTAACACATTTCAAATCAACAGGGTAGATTTTCCTTACACTCCTGCAATGGGTGAGGTAGTTCCTACATGTACAAAACTCTAATTAACCTTTAGCAAAGAGGTACTCTTACACACATATCTGCAGTGTTCATGTACTTGTAAAAGTCTCCATGCAGATCTCTCTTGCAACTGACAATGCACAGTCTCCAGAAACACACTCTGCACACATGCAGCAGCTTCTCCTACAGTCCCATGCATAATACTCAGCTCTGTGTTGTGTTTCAAATAGTAGTGTGTAACGCAAACAGAATGAACGTCACCAAGGCTCATTTCCTTTGCTCTACTCTAATCACTCACCCTGTAACACATGCTGATGGTCTCAAGTAGCTATTAGGACATGTGCTCTTTTTTGCCTCTCTAAAATATAAGGGAAATGTGTCAGGCTGTCTCAGTAATTATCACTTGCTCCATCCATAGTACTAAATGTGCTTTCAAATTGCCAAAGGAAATATCGTTTTCTGCCTAGAATCACAGCATGAGTCTGAGTGGACAGAGGAATTGTTGGCAGAAATTTTATTTGTGATGCTGTTGTTCTGTAAAACTTGCACTTTCAGGAAAGGGCCAGCTTGTTTTGTTCAAATGTGTTGGTTAGTAGTCAGCAGAAATCACTATCAGAAAAATGAGAGGCAAATGGTAACACATTTCAAATTAACAGGGTAGATTGTCCTTCCACTCCTGCAATGGGTGAGGTAGTTCCTACATGTACAAAACTCCAATTAACCTTTACCAAACATGTAATCTTACACACATATCTGCAGTCTTCATGCACTTGTAAAAGTCTCCATGCAGATCTCTCTTGCAACTGACAATACACAGTCTCCAGAAACACATTGTTTGCACACATGCAGCAGCTTCTCCTACACTCCCATGCATAATACTCAGCTCTGTGTTGTGTTTCAGATAGCAGTGTGTAACACAAACAGAATGAACGTCACCAAGGCTCATTTCCTTTGCTCTACTCTAATCACTCACCCTGTAACACATGTTGATGGTCTCAAGTAGCTGTTAGGACATGTGCTCTTTTTTGCCTCTCTAAAATATAAGGGAAATGTGTCAGGCTGTCACAGTAATTATCATTTGCTCCTCATCAGAAGTAAATGTGCTTTCAAATTGCCAAGCAAATGTCTATTTCTGCCTAGAATCACACCATGAGTCTGTGTGCACACAGGAATTGTTGTCAGAGATTTAATTCGTGTTTCTCTTGTTTTGTAATACTTGGACTCGTAGGAAAGGATCAGCTCATGTGATAGGATTTGAAAAGTTGAAAAAAAAAATTGTAATGAATTAAAATTACATAAAGGTATTTTTTTTTTAGTTTTTTTCAGGTATTGCTGAGCAACACTGAAAAAATATAAAGATGCCTATAAAGTCAAGAAAGAGAAAGAAAAGAAACAACAATTATATTTGAAGACGACTGGTAAAAAAAAAATAGGCGGCGAAGCGTGTGTTGGAAAACAGAAAAAGTCTTCTGGTAAGCAAACTAAAGAATTTTTAAAAAATGTCTTAAAAAAAAAAATGATCGAAACATAAATTCAAACAGTATTTCAAGTACAAAACAACAACAGAGTCGACAGCAAAAAGAAATGCTAATGTAGACTCAGAAGTAAGAAAGAGTAACTTAACACGGAAAATAGATTTTAAAAACATTCGTCGAAAAATGTTTCAGAGAAGAGTGATGTTAAATTTGCTAAAGGGTGTGAAAAAGTATAAGAAAAAAAACAAATTTTATAAGAAAAAGAAATTAATAGAAAATATTGTTACCAAGGCATTAGAAATAAAAAAAAAACTATTCATTTTAATTTTGAACAGGATGCGTAGATTAGATAAATTAGTCAATGCAATGAAGTCACAAAGCAAAAGGAAAAGAGAAGTAAAAAAAAATAACTTTTGTAAAGTGTTCTTAGCAGAATGGAAGCATAGTTCAAGTACTGAACCATTTTTTAATGAAGAGAGTTATCTTCAAAGTAATAGTTTGTTGCATGCAGTTGACACCAATGGAAGAGCATATGAAGTTAAAGATGGTTGTGTAATGGAAAAGGAGAAAATGGTTCCAAGAAATGAGGAAGAAGTGATGGCTGATGAGGTTATGGGGAGACGTCCTAAAGCCCCAGTGTACACTTGGAATTGTAGTAGTATTTGTACTGTGCGTCAGGAATCTATTGATAAATTACGTGACTTTCTAAGAGAATATAGTAAAAAGAGTATTACACAGAAAATTAAGGTGCTTCAAAGACTAGATCCATGCAGAGTGAGAGAGAATACTGGTTTGCAAGGACATTCTCTGGCTTGTCTATCTAGGAAAGTGTGTCAAAGTGTTTTTCACCATTTTAGGATGCTCGCTGTTCATCATACTGAAATGAGAAAGTTTGTGAGAACATTGTATTTTGCTAAAAGTCCAGCACTAAAGTTGAATGAGTTGAATAATGCTCTGTTCCGTGGATCTGTATCAGATGTAGTGAAGGTTACTGATGAGATTCAGTTTTGTTACTTTGGTCCAGAACAAGAAAGTGCAGAAAATGACACAGTTATTGATGAAAATGTAGAAGAGAATGTAGAACTTACTGTTAGTAAAAATTTTGATGATGAAATGACAAAATTTGCTATCATCTCTAATGAAAGACCAAATATTACTTGGATATGTTGCCGGAGAAGCCATTACAAAATTCAAACAAGGAATGCTGATCTGTATAAAAAAAGTGAAAATGAAGATAATTATAAGTGGAAAGATTTTGCAACATATATATTTCTTGAAAATTGTTTTGAATTGGGTGAAGATCAGCGTATTTGTAAATACTGTTATAACAAGTTAGAAGAAAATAGAATGCCAGCAAGAGCTGTACATAATAAATTAGAATTGGTTGAAATTCCTCCAGAGCTTTCGGATTTAAATACGTATGAGTCTATACTTATTCAATGTGTTCATCCGTTTCAGACCATAGTGCGTATGGAGCCAAAAACTGGTAAATTACCAACTTCGGATTTACAAAGAGGTTTAAAAGGAAGAGTTGTCTATTTGCCATTGGATTTGAAAAAAAATATGGAAACAATTGATGCAGATACTTTGGAAACTGAACCATTAGTTATTCTGGTTAATGGTGTACCTACGAAGAATAAGAAAATTTGGCAGGAGCTGGTGGATGTACGAAAAGTACAAAGAGCAAATTTGTATTTGAAAAAAAATAATAAATGGTATGAAGCTATTTATATGGATGAAGATGAAGAAGAAATACTAGAAGACACAGGAATACCAACTGGGCAAATAGAAAAAGTGGATAAGTCAAAAGAAGAAGAAATTTATGAACATTTCAGCATACATCCTCTTCATTCTAAAGAAGTTATGGGAAACGCTATTGATCTGTTTCAGATGAAGAAAGCAAAAGGAGCTCCTGTGAGTGTATGGGAGGAGAGCTTGGAAGCTCGTTGTTTTCCCCAACTGTTTCCTACAGGAGAAGGTGGACGATATGATGAACGTCCAGTACAGATTCTTGCTTCGGAGTATCGGACTACAAGATTATATGCAGAAGATCCAAGATTTCGTCAAAGTATTCCTTATTTGTTCCATCTTTTATTTGAAAGTGACTTGTCTGCACTATCTTATGCAGTAAATCACATTTTAAAAACTGGAGTACATCTACATAATGTGTCTGCAAAGGATTTTATGAACAAAGTGCAACAGCGGGATGATCATTTGGAATCTCAATTGATCAATCTGATGGCTTGTCAGCGTGGAACTAATGAATATTGGTACCGACGCCATGGAGAATTGAAGTGTATGTTACGGAATTTAGGAACTCCTACACGGTTCCTTACCCTGAGCTGTGCTGAGTACGCTTGGGATGATTTACTGGATTTTCTGCGAGAGGCAAATTCAAACATTGAAAACATCCAATACAAGACAGCAGGAGAATTGTGCTCATTAGATCCGGTTAATGTTTGCAGATATTTCAATCACAGATTTGAGGCTATGATGTCCTTCATCTGCAATAAAAAAAATCCACCTCTTGGAGAAGTTGTGGATTTCTTTTGGAGAAAAGAGTACCAAGCAAGAGGTGCTCCACATATTCATATGCTGTTGTGGATCAAGGATGCCCCAAAATTTGGAACAGATACTGATGAAGCAGTTTTATCTTTCATTGAAGGATATGCAACATGTGCTATACCTAAAAGCACAGAAGAGAAAAACTTAAAAGAGAAAGTTTTACGTTTCCAAAGTCATCGGTGTGGCAAATACTGTCGACTAAAGTACAAGAGTAAAGATAAATTCTACACAAACTGTCGATTTGGATTTCCACGACCTGTTCTTTCAAAAGGAAGAGTAAACAGTTTTATGTCAGCTGTGCGACATACTATTACAAGAAAATCACCTAAGAATACCTACAACCTAAGAAGAAAAGAAGAGTCAAAATATATAAATGACTACAACCCAGTCATTTTATCCATGTCGAATGCTAACATGGATATACAGTATGTGGCTGACAATTCTATTGCTGTTGCTCGGTATGTCACGTCTTACATCACTAAATCTGAGAAAACGGAATTGAAGGAAATGTGGGAAGAGATTTCTCACGAGAAGACTGTCAGTAAGAAGCTATACAGTTTCAGTTTAAAGATGTTATCACATCGAGAAATTGGATCCTACGAATGCTCAGATAGGTTATCATCTGCAAGCCTGTACTCGAAATCCAGAAGAATAATTTGGGTAAGTTTAGGCCTTGCAGGAATGCGAAATCAGTTACTGAAATCTATTCGAGAAATTGAGTATTTAGCAGAGTTCGAACCAGAAAGTACAGACATTTTAAGAACAAACATGTTGGACACATATTACCCACAAAGAAGTCATCACCTTGAGAACATGTGTCTTTATGAAGTGCTGCAGAACTTCATTTTTAAACGGAATGCCACAGAAGATATCAACAATTGAAAATATAAAGTCAGTGGTGAGGAGGGATGTTTGGTGAAGCAAACAAAAGGAAGTTTGATAAATCACCGGAAGCTGAGTTGCGACACTCCTGACAAAAAGGAATTTTACTACTTGGCACTTTTGCAGCTGTTTAAACCATGGCATTCAGAGGACGAACTACTTGGAGAATTCCAGAGTTATGAAGATTCCTTCAGTGCTAGCAAAGACAGCATAGAATGCAGTTCTTTCACAACTTATGTTCAAATGTTAAATGAAGAAATTGAACAAGAAGCAACAATTGCAGCTGAAGTAGCTAGAAACAGTTCTCAAGACAGTCAAAGTTCTGGGACATTCAGTCAAGATCCTCTAGGACAACCAATCGTAGAAAATGAAGCAGCAATAGCCATGAATGAAGTGGAAACAGCTATGCATCAAGCTCAGGAAGAATTAGTAGACTTAACATATTTGGAGCAGCAACTGAATGAAGAACAAAAACAAAGTTATGAAGAAGTCAGGAAAAAAATTGATCACGGATTACTACATGAAAAGAAAGAGTGCTCATGCACATCTTTTGAACCAATGAGAATGTATGTAAGTGGACAAGCAGGAACTGGAAAAAGTTTCTTAATTAATGTAATTAGAAGCTACCTACAGAAGAAAATGGATTCTATTTTGTCTTGTGTTGTTACTGCTCCAACTGGGTTAGCAGCGTATAACATAAAAGGAGTTACCTTACATCGTTTGCTAATGTTACCAGTAGAGCATGAGAACAAAATACAGTACCACAAACTAGCAGGAGAAGCATGCTTGGAAGTTTCAAGAGTATTGAAGAAATTGAAAGTACTCATTATTGATGAGGTAAGCATGGTATCAAACTTAATGCTTGCCTTTGTGCATTTAAGAATGCAGCAAATTCTGAAGACAGAGTATGACGTGTTATTTGGAGGAAAACACGTCATAGTTTTTGGGGATCTTTTGCAACTTACTCCAGTTAAAGGACAACCGGTATTCCATACTCTTACACAGGAAGACACGAAAAAGTCGTTAGGAAGTATAGGCAATGTAAATATTTGGACATATTTTGAGTATAAGGAACTCATTACCAATATGAGGCAAGCCAATGATGAGGACTATGCAAGTATTCTGAAAGATATAAGAATTGGACTACTCACAGAACATGGCAGAAAAGCATTACAGAGTTGATTGCTGAGTAATTTGTTTACAACAGAAGAAATAGTTCCTGAGAAAATATACAAGAAAATTGCTGAAAAAAATACTGTAACCTGCTTAATGCCACCACTACATGAATGCTCTGTATTCAATCAAGAACTTTTGAAATTGGAAAATGAAGAGATCATAAAACTGGAAGCTGTGGATAAAATTCAACATGAACGAATAACTATTATATTGACAGGCAAATTGGCTACTAAATTGGATTCTCTTGAGAAAAACATTTCAAAAACAGCTGGTTTGGAAAAGAATCTTTATGTGTGTATGAACTGTAGAGTAATTTTAAGACGCAATTTGGATGTAGAAAAAGGTTTAGTGAATGGAGCTATGGGTAAAGTTGTGGGTTTTGTAAAGTACCAGAAAAAAGATGGAATTGAATTCTTAAAAATAAAATTTGATCAGATTGAAGAGGTTAAAGTGATTAGTCGTCGTTCAGTTAGTTTTTTGCTAGTGAAAGACTTATATGTACGTAGGAAGCAGTTTCCGATTTCTCTAGCATATGCTGTAACTATTCACAAGTCTCAAGGATTAACTGTTGATAGTGCTTTTGTAAACATTGGGTCTACTGTGTTCAAAGAAGGTATGGCATATGTTGCTTTGTCACGCGTGAAAAAATTATCTGGTTTATTCATGATAGACTTTGATGACTCAAAAGTAAGTGCTGATGCAAACTGTGTAAAGGAGTATAATAGATTAAGAAAAAGCTATGCTCCTCATTTAGGTCAGTATCCTGTGTTTGAAAAACGTGTTGTTTGTCGGAAAAGGAGTTTTGAGAATATCTGTAATGAGGATGTACAGAAGAGAAAACAAAAAGACAGTGATGGGACTGCAAGCAAAAAGAAAAAGGACAGTGTGGAAGAGGTTGTTGGTTGTCATTTTGAAAATAGCTCTGGTGTAAACTGCTACGCAAATGTAGTGCTGAATGTTGTATTTTATCTTGAAACTTTGCAAGAGCAGATAATACTAAATCATGAACAAAGATTCTGTTCTTTGCTGAGTCTCCTTTATGAGAAGCTGAGTAATGATAAAAATAAAATAGAAAGTGCTTCTTATGTTAGAAATCTTTTAGATGTATGTTCTGGATGTACACAGTTTACACAAAATGTCCAGCAAGATGCACAGGAATTCTTGATGTATATCCTGATGGTACTGGAAGATGAAGGAGTAGAAGTAGAAAATTTGTTTGGTGTCTCTTATACATAGGAACATTGTTGTGATCACTGTATGAACACAAGCAGTAGTAATGTAGATTCTGAAAGGTTCATATATTTACCATTACCCGAAAGTAAAACAGTGACTTTTAGTAAATTAGTTAAAGATGCTAATCACAACATGGAATGTTCTAAATGTAAATCTGAAATGTTGTCAACGTTATTTTTAAAGAAATATGGACAGTATGTAATTTTAATGGTACAACGTTGTAGAGCTGATGGAACAAAATTGGAAACTTTACTAAAGAAGTTTGTTGGCAACCAATTATCCATATCTGGGAAAACTTTTGTTACAGTTGCAATAATTTTTCATGATGGTCCTTCTATAACTTCTGGTCATTACACAGTTTATCTTAAATGTGAAAAAGGATGGACACTGTGTAATGATTCTCAATTGATTTTCAAGCAACGTTTGCCTTATGATTTACCCAATTCTTACTTAATTTTTCTGAAACCCAAATTTTAAATACTAACATCATCATCGGAAGAAAGCATTATTAAAATTTAAAAGGATTAAAATTGGATATTTCACTCAAAAGGGATTTTAAACTTACCATTTGGCCTTAAGGAAAGGTAAAACAAACAATTGTGGACTTCTTTGACAGATAATATTTTGGAAAATGTTCTTTTGCAACAAGGTTTACAGACGTTATTTTTTGAAAATTGTTATTGTTCTTAAAAGGTATTTTTGACATTTCTATTAAGGTATGTTTTAGTGAGGATACATTTGGGGCTTTTTTAAACAATCTTTCAGATTGTTTATTTTTTGCCCGCTGTTAAATGATGAATACAATTGATTTCACTATTTTCAGTGAAAACAAAAACATTCTGAAAACAGCAAAAAAAGGGCAAAAAATTGCTTTGCTAAATATGAAAAAACATGTACTGTTTAATAAGTGTATTGTTGAATATTAATACTTTTTTTCTTTTTTTCAGAACTAGAAAGAAAATTTAGAAGATGTTCAGTTTTCTTTGCAATTAAATAAAAACATTTATTTCTAAATAATTTACTTTGATGGTCAGGTAAGTTTAACATATCTGTATGTGTCACTGCTTTCGTTTCATGCTTCCTTTTCTTCACCTCTCCTTACTCTGCTTTTCTCATTTCTCTTCTCACTCTCTCTTTCTGCTTTACTACTCTTTTGTAACTCCCTTACTCCTTCTCTACTAGTCCCCTACCTTTACTACCTCCATCACTAATTTTTCATCCATGTTTCTTTCTCTGTATCCATATGTCTTAGTATTTTTATCTATGGACAAATTGATAAGCAAGAAATGAAGAGTTTAATTGATTGGATTCATTCCCAAATTCGGCAGTGCATCGTGAATTGGCACCGACAGAGGTGTCAAAGTGTTCTGTTACGTTGTCGCGCGCAATTGGATGGAGCGTGCATCACGTTTTGCACGCCATCACAGTTTGAAAGAGTACATGATTTACAATTCTTGAGTACGTCGGTGTGCATCTCACTATCTGTTTTGTTAGTATTTTTAACTGCCTTACTCCTTCTCAGTTGTTTGCTTTCTGTCTCTGTATCTGTCACTCTCTGTTTGTCTGTTTTACCCTTAACTTCCTTAACATCTCTGGGGCAGATTTACAAGCCACCTGCACCACCACTACGTCACTTTTCTTGACGTACTAGTGGCGCAGGGTGCTCTTCCCTATTTACAAGGAGAGGATAAGCCACTCTGTGTGTCTTTTCCTCTCCTTGTAAATACCGCCAATTCAAATGCAGCACTAAAATGAGCTATTATCTTTTTTGATAGGTTTAGGGTACCTATAGGTAAGTACTGAGGCAGAGTTTAAAGTTTAATAGGAAGACTCTCTTCCCTTCATGTGTGAAATGTACACCATCTCTTTTTTAATTACTTTGCCACTCCCCTCTCTTTGTCAGGGAGTCCCTGAAGGTTTACTAAAGGTGAAAAAAAATGATTTTTTTTTTAAAAAAAACCCCATTGGGTGCGCGCAAAAAAACAAAACAGAAAAATAGATTCAAAAAACAAGTTTTTGTGTTTTGATTTTAGGTGGCTCTAAAAAGAGCCCTTGAGTTAATGTAGGGACAGAGGAAGTGAAAAACGAAAAAAAAAAATAACAAAATTATGGCCTTTCGCAAGGATGCTCCTCAAATTTTCTTTGAATGAGATCAATACTGCTCTCACCCAAAGTAATAAGAGTACCACAATCCATGCAGTGTGTACTCATCCTCCCAAAACAAGGACGAATATCCAGAGGTGTGGAAGAAGGTGAAGGCACCACTGCAGAAGAAGTGCTCCGCTGAGCTGCCGAAGATGTGCTCGGCTGAGCTGCTGCAGATGTCGTCAGCTGAGCAGGTGGAGGGTTTGCTCCAGAAGCTTGACGAAAAGTCACAGGATGCATTGCCTCAACGTGCCTCATCATAGTGTGAATACTAAAAGAGTACTTCTTATTAGCATTACCACATGACAAAGTGCGCTGACACAGTATGCAGGTGACCTTTGGTGCATTCACCTTCTTTTGTCCCTCAGGAAAAGTGAAAAACTGCGCCATATAAAGGAGTCTTCCTGCTTCCTCTGCCTCTGTCTCTCAAGAGTGTCCTGCTCACTCTCAGAAGGTGGCTGGTGCTCTGCCATTGTCTCACAAAAACAGAGTAGCTCCTTCTCCAAGGGAATCAGAACTAACAATGAGGGGGGTGGGTGTGATTTTGGAAGAACCTGGAACTGAAAGTACTTTGAACCAATGAAAAGTGATGTTTCTTGATCACATGACTTGCCATGAGGGGATTGGGTGTGGTGTTGAAACAATCTGAAACTGAAAGTAATGAAAACCAATTAAAAGTGTTGTTTTATTAATCACATAACCCGAGGTGCGCGCACTGAGCAAGCTCCGAGCGCGCACGGTGCAATTACGCATGCGCGAACGCGTACGCGCACATGCGCATAAGTATTATGCGTGTACGTAACGCGCATACGCCAGCGCGCGTACTCTACACGTATACGGAAGTGTACCGCGTGGAGCACGTACGACGCACACATGCGTACGTATGCATGCGTACTGGGTGCGCGCTGCGAGCGCGCACTAAAACGTATGTATGCGTACGTAGATAACGTACGCCTGCATACATGAAAAACGTACGCAAACGTACTAGGTGCGCGCTCTGAGCGCGCACCCTAAGAATTAAAAAAAAAAAAAAGTGGACATAACTTAATAGAAGATATTAACTATGCTGTTCAACTTTATCCAAATTCAAAGTAAAAAAAAAAATGAGCCACACCAAATTAAAGGATACAGATAATTTATAAATGTACACATAGGGAAATTTATGAAAAAGAAATATATAAAAAATATAATAAAAAAATAAAAAATTAGCATTTAAAAAACCGTGCAAATTCACTTAAAAAACCATAGGTTTTACACATGTTATAGTTAGCTGGTCATTTTACTCGTAAAAAACCATTGAAATTCCCCCATTATAGTTAGTTCAGCTAACTATAACTCGCGCGCCCGCAATCCACTGCTGATGACGTCACATATTACATCACTCATGGCATGGTCAGTGACATCACTCATGACATCACTGATGACATCTCAAATGACATCACTGATGACATCACTGATGATGTTATCCATGAGAAAAATTACCACATCTTCTCACACCATAATAGAACCTTTGATACACCGAGTAAAAATTTAAGAGTTCCATTCTCAAAATCATATATACTGCAATACCAATCATTACATACCCACTTATTAACTCTTTGGTCTTCATATACCTCCACTTGCTCACCTGTACAGTCACTCATACTTACAGTCACTCCATACAAAACTATAATATACATTTAAACACTTATATAGACACTCACACACTAACAAGTATCCATAGAGCTACTGTAACACCAACTCAGTCATGCAAATAATCACACTCCCATTTTCTCACCTATGCAGTAAAACACACTCAAGTTCACTTACTCATAAAAATAGTATCACATTCTTACACTCTTATAGAATCATTGATACAAGCACACACTCATCCATACAGTCACTTTCACAATCACACACTCTCATATCTACTCACTTATATACTCTTACACGCACATATACTGCCTTTCACATATGTAGTTAGTCACAAATGTACTACTGAAATATATATTCAATCCCTAACACACCGATACATACACTCGCTCAACCATACAGTCCATCACAGATGCACTCCTAAAACCATTCACCCATAGAATCACCCACTCACACATCTATGCATAGAGTGACACACACCCTACCCACACAAACACTCACGAACCCATACTGATACTCAGACAACCAATCAATTACCCATATAGAGACTCATATAGCTGTTCTCAAAACCATGCAGCCACTTATACACCAACATACATACACATATTTACACAGTTTAGTCACTAGTCTGCAGTAAGATACATTTAATGACTTACTTAAAGAATCATGTTATGCACCACAGAAAATCAACCATTTACACACTTGTACACCCACTCATTCTTCAACAGGACTTTCCCTATATATATAAAACATATTGAAATTCTTGAGAAACACATACTCACTGGATGATGTCATTTGAGATGTCATCAGTGAGGTCATGAGTGATGTCACTGACCATGTCATGAGTGATGTAATATGTGACGTCATCAGCAGTGGATTGCGGGCGCGCGAGTTATAGTTAGCTGAACTAACTATAACGGGGGAATTTCAATGGTTTTTTACGAGTAAAATGACCAGCTAACTATAACATGTGTGAAACCTATGGTTTTTTAAGTGAATATATATATATATATATATATATATATATATATATATATATACATATCAAGCTTGTTGGGGTGTGTCCACAGATTGAGCCGCACTCGAGAGACAAGTTGCTTTCCCCATCAGCTTTATTAGGTACAGGCAGCTTGATCTCCGGTAAGTTCAAACATCTGATGACAGCCTGACGCGTTTCGATTTATATCTTTATCAAAGGCTTACGTAGTCAAAAGGGAGCATGAAAGTTCTTCATTTCCAATTTGGCGAATATCGTTTGCCCCAATGGGCTGCATGTGATTCAGCACGTTGCCTTGTGGGAAATGGAGTTCTTGAATAAATCCATAGTGGATGCACCCTCAATAAAGTGCACAAAGCTAACAGATGAGCCCCAGAAGTCGTTGTTGCCTTAATTCCATCTTGCTCCTCACTTTTGAAACTCGCCGAATTTGTGAGCTCCGTGGCCCCCTGGTTTGAGGTGGTGCAGGCTCAGCGGCTGGACGGCCGCTCTTACATCAAGCTCGTTGGGGTGTGTCCACAGATTGAGCCACATTCGAGAGACAAGTTGCTTTCCCCATCAGCTTTATTAGGTACAGGCAGCGTGATTTCCGGTAAGTTCAAACATCTGACGACAGCCTGACATGTTTCGATTTATATCTTTATCAAAGGCTTACGTAGTCAAAAGGGTGCATGAAAGTTCTTCATTTCCAATTTGGCGAATATCGTTTGCCCCAATGGGCTGCTTGTGATTCAGCACGTTGCCTTGTGGGAAATGGAGTTCTTGAATAAATCCATAGTGGATGCACCCTCAATAAAATGCACAAAGCTAACAGATGAGCCCCAGAAGTCGTTGTTGCCTTAAATCCATCTTGCTCCCCACTTTTGAAACTCACCGAATTTGCGAGCTCCGTGGCCCCCTGGTTTGAGGGGGTGCAGGCTCAGCGGCTGGACGGCCGCTCTTATATCAAGCTTGTTGGGGTGTGTCCACAGATTGAGCCGCACTCGAGAGACAAGTTGCTTTCCCCATCAGCTTTATTAGGTACAGGCAGCGTGGTCAAAAGGCTTACGTAGTCAAAAGGGTGCTGAGCCTGCACCACCTCAAACCAGGGGGCCACGGAGCTCGCAAATTCGGCGAGTTTCAAAAGTGGGGAGCAAGATGGATTTAAGGCAATAACGACTTCTGGGGCTCATCTGTTAGCTTTGTTCATTTTATTGAGGGTGCATCCACTATGGATTTATTCAAGAACTCCATTTCCCACAAGGCAACGTGCTGAATCACAAGCAGCCCATTGGGGCAAACGATATTCGCCAAATTGGAAATGAAGAACTTTCATGCACCCTTTTGACTACGTAAGCCTTTGATAAAGATATAAATCGAAACGTGTCAGGCTGTCGCCAGATGTTTGAACTTACTTATTTTCATTTAGCAAATCATTTAGGTGAAGTCCACGCCTAGTGTGATCAAAGTGAAAACCATTCACACTATTACATCCCAGAAGTCCCATGGGGGTAACTCGTGGGTTACCACATGGGTGTACATTGAAATCTCCTACAATCAGTAAATTACGTGGCAGTATACCTGCACCTTCTCTCAACATTTCTTTCAGAAGCAGTATATTACATTCCCCTTGACTGGATGTAGCATTATAAAAATTAACTAGAGTCAGAGCATGTTTGCCTCTCTTCAGTTCGAGCACTTGAATATTTCTATTTGCATGGTGTCGATTACTTATATGACAAGAAAAAGCCAAATTAATAAAAATAGCCAGGCCCCCCTTTGCTCTGCCACTAACTGAGGGGGCTGCTGGCCTAAAGAAGCTTTGGTATCCTTCAATGAAGGCGTTATTATCTTCCATCCATGTCTCTTGGAGGCATATAAAAGCGTGTTTTTTAACAAATGCCAACCAGGCAGGGTCACATATTTTATCAGCCAAACCTGCTATATTCCAGGAGACTAAACTCGCATTACAAACATCATCAGTCTCAGTACCAGTGGCAACTTCAATGAAAATAGGTTCTAATAACCGGTTTGGTTGTTCAGCGTGTGTAACTCCCGTGGTTTCTTTTATATAAGGATTTGGTTCTACATGGGCTGGATGAAGATTAGAAGCTTCAAACGAATAATGCGATGTACTAGTGTGCTCGTATTCGACTAATACAAGGCTGTTTGTTAAAAAATCTGCATCTGGCCCTACATGATTGTTACTATCTGATTTAGCGATTAAAAGGGGAACGATTGCTGCTTGTGGGGACCTAATTTCGCCATGGACAGAATTGCTTAACTTGTAATCAGTATACATAGGTGTGGCTGATGCAACATGCAGTCAGTCAACCCCCTCTAGGCCATTCTGCTCATAGAGGGCATCGAACCAATTTGAAGTAGGTACATTATAGTAGAGGTTGGAATATTCTGATTGGAAATGGTTACTATGATGTAAAAATACTAACAAATTCTGTGTCTTCCTGCAGAAAAAACAAACAGCACATGACACAGATATCCTTGCACTATGGCGCATACAGCCACTCCCAAAATCACACACTCTCACATATAGATAGTTATATACTCTTACACACATATACACTGCGTTTCACATATGTAGTTACTGACACATGTACAACTGAGATATACATTCAATCACTAACACACCCATACATACACTCACCCAACCATACAGTGCATCACAGATGCACTCTTAAAACCATGAACCCACTGAATCACCCACTCACACATCTAGTCACAGAGTCACACACACCCTACCCACACAAACACTCAGGCACCCATACAGATACTCAGACAACCAATCAATAACCCATATAGACACTCATATAGCTATTCACAAAACCATGCAGCCACTTATACACCAACACACAGACACATACAGACATTCACACAGTTTAGTCACTAGTCTGCAGTAAGATACATTTAATGACTCACTTATAGAGTCAGTTACGCACCTAGAAAATCATCCATTCACACACTTGTACACCCACTTATTTTTCAACAGGCCTTTCCCTATATATATTAAACATAATAAAACTGTTCAGAAACACATACTCAATGGATGATGTCATCAGTGATGTCATTTGAGATGCCATCAGTGATGTCATCAGTGATGTCACTGACCATGTCATGAGTGATGTAATATGTGACGTCGTCAGCAGTGCATTGCGGGGGCGTGAGTTATAGTTAGCTGAACTAACTATAACAGGGGAATTTCTAGGGTTTTGTACAAGGGAAATGTCCAGCTAACTATAACGCCCCTGAAACCTATGGTTTTTTCAGTGAATTTCTAAGGTTTTTTAAATGCCAATTCCTAACTATAACGCGCCTGAAACCTTTGGTTTTTTCAGTGATTTTCAAAGGTTTTTTAAATGCCAATTCCTAACTATAACGTGCATGAAACCTATGGTTTTTTCAGTGAATTTCAAAGTTTTTTTAAATGCTAATTCCTATCTTTAACTTCTCTCTGAAGATGTCATGTTTAATGATTTTGATTGGATTTGTATATTTTTCAAATTCAGTGTGTCAAATTCATTAATTTTGTTTTTTTTATAGACTTTTTTATCACCATTTTTTAAGCTTATTTTTTCAATTAATTCTTTTAAAAATTAAAAAATATTATTTGAAGTTAATTGCTTTTTCAAACATATTTTTTTATATTTTTCAAAATATTATTTGAACTATATGTGCAAAACTTTATTTTATATATATATTTTTTAATGTTTTTGGATACGCGCACCCTAAGCGCACGTTCACGATTCCTACGCGATAGCGTCCGCGCATGGTATGTGTCAGGTACGTTGTTAGTGCGCGATCGCTATGCGACCGGTACGCTACTCCCAGCCTATACGCGACACGTTCTATGTACGTACCGCAACGTTTAAGCACTTCCGCGAAGCGTCATCTGCGTCTATGACACGGTAGGTGCGCGGATCCCGTGAAGTATTTAACATTTAAAAAAACATATATATGTATTTCATGTGAATATTAATTGAAGACAAACTCTAAACTAGTCTTAAAACTAATATATTTTTACATCTAATCCTATATTTTTTTTAAATTCAATTACGCGCTGGGTGCGTGCTGCGTAAGCGCACGGTGCGCGGATCCCATGTGACCTCCAAAAAAAGAGATTTGATTGGTTCATTACACTTCCTCTTCTAACTACTGAAAGACCCCACCCCTTTCAATCATTCTTCTTTGAGCTTCTTTAGAGGAACATCTCATCTAGAAAAAACTGTTTGGGGAAGATTTCCACAGCTGCAACTTTTCTCAAAACAATGGCTTCTGCACAACAACCAACATCTGAATCAGACCTTTCGTCCGATGAGGAATTTGTTGTGGAACCTCCACGCCAAGAAAGATACACCTCTGTGGTGTGGAAATTTTTTTCCTTCCCGGATGGACAAAACAAAACTAACTCCACTAAAGTGACATGTAAATATGTCAAAGAGTGCTTTCTAGAGGAGATCCCTCAAAAAAATACTCTTGTGGGACGGCGAGTATGCTAAAACACCTGAAGACTCTGCATCCCGTGAACCAGGCCAGGCGGGAATGCAGAAGACTCCGACAGCAGCCTCAGCCAGCACTGGCAAGCACTTCTGCAGCAACTTCTGCAGCATCACCATCAACCACTCACCCGGACATACGTCCTGAATTTGGAAAACTGAAAATAAGTTGCATTAAGTGCAACAAACTGCTGTGTTACGGCGAGCAGTCAATTGACCTTATCTGCCGAGCACAGCAAAACCACAAGTGCTAAACTTGTGTTCATTTTTTATTTTGGAGAAGTTAACTGTTTTGTTCCTCCTGTTGTCTTTTTTTCCTTTTGAAAAAAACAAAAAAATAACAAAATTGTTCCAAAAAGTACAAAAAAATTAAAAAACAAAAAAGAAGAAAAAAAAAGTTCTTATAAGAACTAACTTTCCTGGTTTAAAAAAAGAACTACATTTCTTTGTTAGTGTGTGAAAGATTAGATGAATGTATGAGTAGTACATAATTGACTGAATGAATGCATTAGTAGCGTATGGTGAATGTATAAGTGCAGAACTATGAGTAAGTGCTGCAGCATCACACAGTAACCTCTTTAACTGCAGTGTGCTGTAGTACTTCCGAAGCACAGGGATGCAACATATGTACATAAATATGTTGCAAGTCAAATGCTTCTCTCTGCACGGCTGCTTAAACTGCAGCCACGTAGTGACACAGGCACCCTTGCACCATAGTGCAAGGATATCTGTGTCATGTGCTGTTTGTTTTTCTGCAGGAAGACACACCTTCCTGCACAAAAACAATGAGAAAATGCATTTTTCTCCTTCAATGTATGCTGAACATTTCAACATGCATTGAAGAAATAAAAATGTGGATAAATGAAAACAATTTTCCTTGTTGTGCTTTCCTACACCAATTTTAGAATGGTACAGCATTCACACACATATCGAGATTTATGATAAATCTAGACATATGTCTTGTTCTATGAGGGTTCAGTGCAATCATGCACAACAACACTTATAGAACACCCTATCAACGCAAAGTGGTCTGCATGATGAGGTTGTATTTACATGGAGTATAAAAAGTGCACAGAGTGCCATTTCCTCTCTTTCTAAATATGAAACACTATCTTACACAATAACTATTTTACAAAAACTGTCATATTTCCGTTTTTAAAATTCGTAGTGAATGATAAAAGTAAGCACAGAGTTTTGTCTGCAAAGATGTTCAAAGAAGAATGATTGAAATGATTGCAGTGCTTCAATAGCTAAAAAGGTGAAATACTATGAACCCCTCAAATCTCTTTTTTTGCAGGTCACATGATATCTGATTATAGTCAGATTTCAAAAATACATAAACAGAGTGTTTTTAGAAACGTGTTTCAACTTTGTAGCTTCTTGCAGGCCTCTTCATTCTGCATATTCAGACTTAGTTAAACTTACCTTTACAGTAATATGAATAAAAAATTGTATTCATTTTTTGCTGCTTTTCGATCTAATATAAATTGTTAAAAATTGCTTATTTTAAATTTTGGATCTGTGAAAGAAAAGAAAAAAAAAATATTACATATAATAATACATTTTTTACAACACAACATAATGTCCACAAAGTAATTTCTTTGCCTTTTTTGCTGTTCTCAGAATATATTGAATTTCACTAGAAATAGTGATTTCAATAGTACTCATCACTTAACAGCGGGCAAAAAAAAAACAATCAGAAAGATTGTTAAAAAAAAACCAACATACTATTCTCAGTAAAATACCAGAAAATACAAATCATACATATATGAAATGCTTACAGATTACAAAATGTTATAACTTTAACTTATAAAAACTGTAAATGTTGCCGCATTAAAATAATCACCGAACAAATGACCACCAAAAAGTCCATAATTCAAAAATATACCTTTCCTTGAGGCCAAATGGTATTTTAGCACTTCTTCTTTATGTAAATTTTCCAATGGTAGTCCTATTAAATTATAATAATAAATTCCTCAGAGAGTGAATTATTTTCCTAAAACTTTGGCTTTCAAAATATTAGGTAGGAATTTGGTAATTCACTAGGCAAACGTTGTTTGAAAACCAACTGGGCATCATTACAAAGTGTCCAGCCTTTGTCACATTTTAGATAGGCAGTGTAATGCCCAGATGTGGTGGAAGGACCATCATGGAAAATTATTGCAATTGCTACAAAAGTCCTTCCTGATATTGATAGTTGTGCTGCTACAAATTGTTTTATTAAAGTATCCAATTTTCTTCCGTCAGCTGTACAACGTTGCATCATTAAAATTATGTATTCTCCATATTTTCTTTAAAAAAATGTGGATAACATTTCTGATTTACATTGGCTACACTCCATGTTTTGAATTGCACCTTTCACTAATTTATTGAAAGACACTGATTTACAGTCTGGTAATGTTAAATACAGAAATCTCTCAGTGTCTACATTGGTGGTTCATGTATACATGCAATTTTCACAATAATGTTCCCATTTGTAAGAAAGGCCAAAAATATTTTCCATTTCTACACCTTCATTTTCAAAAATTGTAAGCATATACATTAAAAATTCCTGAGCATCTTGTTGGATATTTTGTGTAAATTGTGTAGAACCAGAACACACATCCAAAAGATTACGAACATCTGAAACAGATTGTATTTTACTTCTATCTGTTGTCAATTTTTCATAAACAGAATGCAACAGAGAACAACATCTTTTTTGCCGATTCTGCATATTTTGTGCTTGCAAACCTTCCAGATAAAAAACAACATTAACCACTACATTAGCATAGCAGTTGACACCAGAACTATTTTCAAAATGATAACCAACAATCTCTTCAACGGTGTCCAATTTCTTTTTACCTGCAATCACAACATTATCTTCTTCTTTTCTTTTCTTGATACCTTCAGAACAGATATTCTCTAACCTTCTTTTTCGACCAACCATACGCTTTTCAAATACAGGATATTGACCTAAATTTGGAGCATACACCCTTCTTAACCTATTATACTCTTTTACACAGTTTGCATCTGCAGTAACCTTTGTCTCATCAAAATCAATCAAAAACAAACCAGATAATGTTCTGACTCGCGACAAAGCAACATATGCCATACCCTCTTTAAATACAGTAGATCCAATGTTCACCAATGCACTGTCTACACTTAATCCTTGAGATTTATGAATAGTCACTGCATATGCCAAAGAAAATGGAAATTGTATCCTACGGACATATAAATCTTTAACAAGCAAAAAGCAAACTGAACAACGACCAATTTCTTTAACTTCATCAATCTGATCAAATTTAATTTTTTTAAATTCAATTCCTTCTTTTTTCTGATAATTCACAAAATGCACCACTTTGTCCATTGCACCATTAACTATACCTTTCTCTACATCCAAATTACGCCTTAAAATTACCCGACAGTTTACACACACATACAGTGTCTTTTCCAAACCAGCAGTTTTAGATATTTTTTTTTCTAAACAATCTAGTTTTGATTTCAACTTACCCGTCAAAATAATAGTGATTCCTTCATGTGGTATTTTATCGATGGCTTCCATTTTCACAATTTCTTCATTTTCCAATTTTAATAATTCTTCGTTGAATATTGAACACTCACGCAGTGTTGACATTAAGCAAATCACTGACTTTTTTTTAGCAATTTCCACGTACACTTTTGCAGCAACTGCATTTTCATTTGGAAAGACATTGCAAAGTAATCGACTCTCCAAAGCTTCTTTCCCTTTTTTTGATAGAATTCCAATTCGTATATCAGGATCATTTGCCTGTCGCATATTTGTTGTTATTTCCTTGTATTCAAAAGTACTCCAAATGTTCACATTACCAACACTGCCAAGAAACTTTCTGGTATCTTCATGGGCAAGTGTTTTAAATACCGGTTGTCCTTTTACCGGTGTCAGTTGCAGTAGATCTCCAAAAACGATGACGTGTTTTCCTCCAAATAACACGTCATACTCTGTTTTAAGAATGTGCTGCATTCTTAAATGCACAAAGGCAAGCATCAAGTTTGAAACCATGCTCACCTCATCAATACTGAGAAGTTTCATTTTCTTCAGCACTCTTGAAACTTCACAACAAGCTTCTCCAGATAGCTTGTGGTATTCCAATTTGTTCTCATGCTCTACTGGCAGCATTAGTAAACGATGTAAAGTAATTCCCTTAATGTTATGTGCTGCCAACCCAGTTGGAGCAGTGACAACACAAGACAAATGCGACTATTTTTGCAGATAACTTGTAATTACTTTAATTAAGAAACTCTTTCCTGTTCAAGCTTGACCACTCACATACATTCGGATAGGTTGAAATGATGTACATGAGCATCCTTTCTTTTCATGAAGTAATCCATGGTCAATCTGCTCTTTCACTTGCTGATATATTTCTTTCATTTAGTTGCTCTTCCAAGTTTCCTAACAGTATTGTATCTTCTTGTGCTTGATACATTGCTGTTTCCACCTCATTCATTGCAATCGCTGCTTCATTTTCAACAATTGGTTGTCCTAGTGGATCTTGACTCAGTACAGCAGAACTTTGACTGTCTTGAGAACTGTCACTAGCAATCTCAGCTGCAATTGTAGCTTCTTGATCAATTTCATCATTCAACATTTTCACATAATTTGCAAAAGCACTGCATTGTATGCTATCTTTACAAGCATTAAATGAATCTTCATAGCTGGGAAAATCTCCAAGTAATTCCAGTTCAGAACGCCATGGTTTGAACATTTGCAAAAGGGCTAATTAGTTAAATTCCCTTTTGTCAGCAGAGTCGCAACTCAGTTTTCTGTGATTAATTAAATTTCCTTTCCTTTGTTTCACCAGACATCCTTCGGAACCAATCACTCCATATTTTCCATCGTTGATGTTCTCTGTAATATTCCGTTTAAAAGTGTAGTTTTGCAGCAATTCATAGAGACACATGTTCTCAAGATGATGACTTCTCTTTGGATAGTATGTGTCCAACATATTGGTTTTCAAAATATCTGTACTTTCTAGGTCATTTTCTGCTAAATATTCAATTTCTTGAACATATTTCAGTATCCGATTTCGCATTCCTGCAAGACCTAGACTCACCCAAATGATTCTTCTACTTTTGGAATATAGACTTGCAGATGATAACCGATCTGAACATTCATATGCTTCAATTTCACGATGCGATAACATCTTCAAACTGAAACTGTATAATTTCTTACTTAGAGTCTTCTCGTGAGAAATCTCTTCCCACATTTCTTTCAATTCAGTCTTTTCTGATTTAGTAATGTAAGACGTTATATATCGAGCAACAGCAATGGAATTGTCCGCAACATACTGAATATCCATGTTAGCGTTCCACATGGATAAAATAACTGGATTGTAGTCATTTATGTATTTTGATTCTTCGCTTCTTCTTAAGTTGTAGGTGTTTTTCGGAGACTTTCTTGTGATGGTATGTCGTACAGCTGACATAAAACTGTTCACTCTTCCTTTGGCTAATACAGGACGTGGAAATCCAAAACGACATTTGGTGTAGAACTTATCCTTTGACTTGTACTTTCGTCGACAGTATTTTCCACACCTATGGCTTTGAAATCGTAAGACTTGTTGTTTTAAGTTTTTCTCTTCTCTACTATTTGGAAGAGCACATGTAGCATAATCTTCAATGAAAGACAAAACAGTTTCATCTGAATCTGTTCCAAATTTGGGGGCATCCTTGACCCATAACAACATATGTATATGAGGAGCACCTCTTGCTTGATACTCCTTTCTCCAAAAGAAATCCACAACTTCTCCAAGAGGAGGATTCTTTTTATTGCAGATGAAAGACATCATAGCTTCAAATCTATGATTGAAATATCTGCATACATTGACAGGATCCAAAGAGCACAATTCTCCAGGTGTCTTGTATTCAATATTTTTTATATTGCAATTTGCATCTCGAAGAAATTCAAGTAAATCATCCCAAGCATACTCAGCACAGCTTAGTGTAACAAACCATGTAGGAGTTCCCAAGTTCCGTAGCATGCATTTCAGTTCTCCATGTCGACGGTACCAATATTCATTAGTCCCACGCTGACATGCCATCAGATTAATCAACTGAGATTCTAAATGATCATCTCTCTGATGCACTTTATCCATAAAATCCTTTGCAGTTACATTTTGAAGATGCATTCCAGTTTTTAAAATGTGATTTACTGCATATGAAAGTCCAGACAAGTCACTTTCAAACAGAAGATGAAACATATAAGGGATACACTGTCGAAATCTTGGATCTTCTGCATATAATCTTGTTGTCCGATATTCAGATGCAGGAATCTGCACAGGACGTTCATCATATCGTCCACCATTTCCTGTTGGAAACAACTGCGGGAAACAACGAGCTTCCAAGCTCTCTTCCCATACACTCATGGGACTTCCTGTTGCTTTTTTCATTTGAAACAACTCAATTGTATTCCCCATCACCTCTTTGGAATGAAGTGGATGTACACTGTAATGATCATAGATCTCTTCACATCTGGACATGTCCACTTTTTCAATTTGTCCACTTAATATTTCACTATCTTCTGCTAAATCTATTTCTTCTTCTCCAACAAACACATTTCTATAGTACTCATTATTTTTTAACAGATACAATGATGCCTTTTGCACTTTTCTAACATCCACTAACTCTTGCCATATTTGCTCATTCTTAGTAGGAACACCATTAACCAGAATGACTAGTGGCTCATTTTCTGCATGATCTACACCAATGGTTTCAACATTTTTCCTTAAATCTAATGGTAAATACACAACTCTTCCTTTCAATCCTCTTTGCATCTCTGATGGAGGTAATTTACTTGTTTTGGGCTCCATACGAACAATAGCCTGAAATGGGTGAACACATTGTATCAGAATAGACTCATACGTATTTAAATCTATCAGCTCTGGAGAAATAGCAACCAACTCTAGATTATTATGAACAGCTCGAGCAGGCATTTTATTCTCATCTAATTTATTATAACAATATTTGCAAATACGCTGCTCAGATCCCAAATCAAAACAATCCTCTACCAGCAAATAAGTTGCAAATTCCATCCACTTATCATTATCTTCTATTTCACTCTTTAAATACAGATTGACACCCCTAGTCTGATTTTTATAGTGACTTCGCCGACAACAAATACAAGAAACATTTGGTCTTTCACCTGAAATTACCTTAAACTTTGTGATTTCATCCTCAAATTTTTCTGTAATTGCGGGTTCTACATGGTCTTCAACATTTTGTTCTACTAATGTGTCAGTTTCTACACTCTCTTGCTGAGGCCCAAAGTAACAAAACTCAATATCCTCACAGACCTGTTTCACATCTGATACTGACCCACGCAAAAGAGCACTGTTCAACTCACTTAACTTTAGTGCTGGACTTTTTGCATAATAGAACCTTCTCACTAACTTCCGCATTTGAGTATGATGTACTGCCAGCATTATGAAATGGTGAAAAACACTTTCACAAACTTTCCTAGAAAGACAAGCCAGAGAATGACCTTGCAAACAAGTATGTTTTCTCACTCTGCAAGGGTCTAGTCCTTGCAACAGCTTAATCTTTTGTTTTACACTTTTTTTTATTATAGGTTCATAAAAAACGACATAATTTTTCAATAGATTCCTGTCGTACACTGCAAACACTACTGCAATCCCAAGTGTACACAGGGGTTTTAGCACGTCTCCCTAAAACTTCATCAGCTATCACTTCTTCTGCATTTCTTTCAACCATTTTCTCTTTCTCCATTGGACAACCATCACTAACTTCATAACCTCTACCACTGGTGTCAACTGCATACAATAATTTTTCACTTAGTGAATAACTCTCTTCATTAAATAAAGGCTCTGAACTAGAACTGTGTTTCCATTCTCCCCAAAAAACATCACAATTTTTTTTTAATTAATAATTCTTTTTCTCCTACTTGTGGCCTTCATTACATATATTGGTTTATCTAGTGATCGAATTCTGTTTAACAATAAAATAAACAGTTTCCTTTTTACTTCAAAAGCCTTCTCCACAATGCTTTCAATATGCTTCTTCTTTTTATAATATAAAGCTCTCTTTTTATATTTCTTCACATCTTTCAGCAAATTATTCACTACTCTAAAATATTTTTTTGCGTAATTCCTTATACTGATTTTGTCTTCTTTTACCATACTTTATCTCCTTTGACTGAACATTTGCTTTTTTACTTTTCCTCCTAATTTGATTTTTTTTCTTACTTAAAAAAATCTGTGAAACTGGAGCATTCTCTACATTCTGTTTGCTCCTACAAACATTTTTAATAAATTGCTTTGTGATCTTACCAGAAGATTTTTTCCTTTTAGCCACATTATCTTGTACATTCAATACTTGTGGTTGATGTTTCTTCAAATAATCCTCCTGTCTCTGCTCTTTTCTTTTTCTTTTTTTTTCTGGCATACTTTCTCTATTTTAACGTTGAAAAACAGTATCGTAAAAAAGAATCACAAATAAAAGTATATTAATAACTTGCAAATTTATACTATTCTATTACTGTACAAACACATTTTATATAAAAACTGACTAAGAAACTATGTCCCTGAACCACAAGTGTGACGATGATTAAAACACTACATACATAGTGCATACTACTTTGAAGCAGTTCATGCCCTAAAGCCTACCTCACTAAAAGACTACATGCTAACTGATTGAATGATTACAATACTATAAGGAAACAAACTAAGTGAGTGACACGGTGTTTCCTAGACGTGTATGAATACTGACATGGATATTGATGGTGTGAAAAACAAGTGTGTAGGTGATTAGAGACCTACATGCATACTGGACAAATGTTTCAATACATCCATATGTTAAGGCCTGTCTCACTCCAATACTATTTGGATACTGATTAAATGATTAGAGTACTGCAAGGAGAGTGCCTGGGTGAGTTTATAAGTGGTTGGATTTTGGCCCAGGGAATTGGATTAGTACTTGGTACTGAATGGGTCACTAGAAGAGTGCAATGGCAGTGACAGGATGTTTGCTGGTCTGTATGGATACTGACTAGGGAACTGAAAGTGTGAAAGACAAGTGTCTAGGTGGTTAGAAGACTGCATGCATAGTAGATAGGGGTTTGAAGCAGTCCATGTGCTAAGGCCTGGCTCGCTGCATGAATACTTAGGCAGTGACTGAATCAATAGAGTACTGGAAAGAGAGTGTCTTGGTGAATTTATAAGTGTTTGGGTTTTGGCACAGTGAATGGATTACTACATGGTGCTGAATGGGTCACTAAAAAACTGCAAAGGCAGTGACAGGGTGTTTCCTGGAAGTGTATGCATGCTGACTAGGGAATTGAAGGTGTGAAAAACAACTGTATAGGTGGTTAGAGAACTACATGCATACTGCATAGACATTTGAAGCAGTGTATTTGGTAATGAATGGTTCACACCATAAGTACTTAAAAACTAACTAAATCATCAGACTACTTCTAGGACAGTACCTGGGTAAAAATTTTACATTTTCAGTTCTGGTGGAGTGAAGACAATACTACATGGTACTGCACTTTAGTGTCAAAGCATGATTCATTTTTTCAATGCATAAAAAAACACTGCCTTCTAATGCTACTAAAACTTGACAACATGACAGGTTTAAAAACACTTATCTGCCACCAAATACATAATGTTACCAAATACTTCTCTCATAGTGGTTCCCAAATGCACACAGACTCACAGTGTGATTCTAGACAAGCACCACTATCCCTAGGAGTTTACCAAAACTTATTCACTACAGTGAAAGTGGTAAAGGTACTACACACAATCTACATATTTCACAACTGCACTTTAGTGTCAATCCCTGACTCATTTAATCAATGCTTAAGCAAAGACTGGCTTCTAATGCTACTAAAACTTCACAACATGACATGTTTTAAAACACTTATCTGTCAGCAAATAGACAATGTTACCAAACGCTTCTCTCACAGTGGTTCACAAATGCACACAGACTCACAGTGTGATTCTAGACAAGCGCCACTATCCCTAGGAGTTTACCAAAACGTATTCACTACAGTGAAAGTGGTAAAGGTACTGCACACAATCTACACATTTCACAACTGCACTTTAGTGTCAATGCCTGACTCATTTAATCAATGCATAAGCAAAGACTGGCTTCTAATGCTACTAAAACTTCACAACATGACATGTTTTAAAACACTTATCTGTCAGCAAATAGACTATGTTACCAAACTCTTCTCTCACAGTGGTTCACAAATGCACACAGACTGACAGTGTGATTCTAGACAAGCACCACTATCCCTAGGAATATACCAACACGCATTCACTACACTGAAAGTGGTAAAGGAAAGGCCCACACTCTACATATTTCACAACTACACTTTACTGTCAATACCTAACTCATTTAATGAAAGCATAAGACATAACTGTCTTCTAATGCTACCAAAACTTGACAAAATGACAGGTTTTAAAACATTTATCTGTCAGCAAATACACAACGTTACCAAACAGTTCTCTCACAGTGGTTCCCAAATGCACACAGATTCACAGTGTGATTCTAGACAAGCACCACTATCCCTAGGAGTTTACCAAAACGTATTCACTACAGTGAAAGTGGTAAAGGTACTGCACACAATCTACATATTTCACAACTGCACTTTAGTGTCAATGTCTGACTCATTTAATCAATGCATAAGCAAAGACTGGCTTCTAATGCTACTAAAACTTCACAACATGACATGTTTTAAAACACTTATCTGTCAGCAAATAGACGATGTTACCAAACGCTTCTCTCACAGTGGTTCACAAATGCACACAGACTCACAGTGTGATTCTAGACAAGCAACACTATCCCTAGGAATATACCAAAACTCATTCACTACACTGAAAGTGGTAAAGGAAATGCACACAATCTACATATTTGACGACTACACTTTACTGTCAATACCTAACTCGTTTAATGAAAGCATAAGCCATAACTGTCTTCTAATACTACTAAAACTTGACAACATGACAGGTTTTAAAACATTTATCTGTCAGAAAATACACAATATTACCAAACAGTTCTCTCACAGTGGTTACAAATGCACACAGACTCACAGTGTGATTCTAGACAAGCACCACTATCCCTAGTTTACCAAAACTCATTCACTACAGTGGAAGAGGTAAGGGAACTCTACACAATCTACATATTTCACAACTGCACTTTAGTGTCAATGCCTGACTCATTTAATCAACGCATAAGCAAAGACTGGCTTCTAATGCTACTAAAACGTGACAACATGACATGTTTTAAAATACTAATCTGTCAGCAAATAGACGATGTTACCAAACGCTTCTTTCACAGTGGTTCACAAATGCAGACTCACAGTGTGATTCTAGACAAACAACACTATCCCTTGCACTATACCAAAACACATTTCTTCATCTAGAAGAAGTACTACATTTTAGTACAGAAACATAACATAACTCCTTTCACAAATTCATAAACAATGTCTGGTTTCTAATTCTACCAAAATATAAAAACTGCACAGTTATCTGTCTGCAAACACATGAAAAACACAAATGCTTATCACAGAATGGTTTCTACATGCACACACACTGTCAATAAGATTGTAGAGAAAAAAAAGGTACTCGCTACACTTTAGCAGAAGAAATACATTAGTCTGATTAAAATCAAAATAGTCTACATACATCCCCTCACAATTAAATAACTCACCTTTCAAGATGTTTTGTAGATTAAGAAGTATATCAGTCACACACCAGATATCAGTCACACACCAGATTTTCTTATACAGAATCTCTGCACTGTGCACCTGTCAGCAGAACCAAAGATTGGCAAAGTTTCCCTCTCTTTTTCCACACATATACATGTAAACATCAAATCACACTCCTTCCCACATAAATTCAAAAGCAAACACACATTTCTATTGGTTAAACATTTCAACCCTTTTCAAATGACATAAACTTCAACCCTTCCCCCAATCTGTCTTCTGCCCGTTACCATAGAAACATGTCATGGAACACTGTACTGAGGACACAGGTCAGACGTTCAGCACACACAATGTTGCTAATCAAGACAGCAAGTGTGCTTGACTTCTCAACATATCAGCTTATCATATATAATGTTCCTTACAATCAGTTTTTGTTAACCAATTAGAATAATGCATTTAAAAAACAGAAATATGCACCCTACCTTTCAGTGTAGAAGGTTGTCAAACAACCAATGATTTCTTGTCTTTTTTCAAACTTGCATCTTAGCCACCATTTTAGAAACATCTTACTTTCTAAACTGCCATTTCATTTAGAGAGACCATCTGAGTGCATCCAGATCTCCTTACAAGATGCTTACAGTGTGGATTGTGGGACACAGCTACATTTTCTGGAGCCAAAGGTATGCAGAAAACAAAGGCATTCACAAAGACCTAGGTTTGCCAAATGTAGACATTAAATGGATTGGACAGAGAGGGTTAAAGTGGCACCAATTGATGCCATTGGTGAAATCCTTCATGCAAATCCAACACCCTGACCTCATAGTAGTGCACTGTGGTGGCAGTGACCTAGGCACTTTGACTGGGGTAGGTCTGGAAATACTAATGAAGGACACCTTTGCAGAACTGATTTCACTTTTCCCTAAAACTGCCTTTGTGTATTCTAACATATGCCAAAGGCAGAAATGGAACTGGTCCGATCATTTTTGTCCACAGATTGAGAAAGCTAGGAAACATGTGAATAAATCTGTTTCTGCTTTTCTCCGAGACTACAGAATGGGGTCCATTTACAATAACAATCTGCGCTTTCATTTGCAAGAGATGTATAGGAGAGATGGAGTACACTTTACTGATGAAGGAAACAGAGTCTTCCTCAACAACTTTAGACTCTGTATAGGTACTTACTTATAAGTACCAAAAACTCTGAATGAACACAACGGCTCTTTTTAGAGCCACTCAAGAACAAAACACTTAAGGTTAATCTTTATCTCCCAACAATTTAATTTTTTTTCCCTTGGATCCGCGAACCCACCGCGAGAGGATCCGTGCATCCAACACGATAGGATGCGCGCACCCTGCGCGCATTTCGCTGTATTATTATTTTTTTAAATAGGGGCCCCAGGGGGTCCTTCTGGGACCCCCTAAACACCTCTAGAGGGTTAGAGTATTTCCACTCTGCCCCCTTTGTATGTTTTACACACTTTTTCCCCTTGCTTCTTCAGCCTCGCTTCTACCGAGGCAGAAAATGGCCGCCAACAGTTCCTGGTTTCGAATGTAGAGAGACACTCGACAGCCAATTAGCATTCAGCGCGCGATCGGGAGGGTGCGTGCTTGGTTCGCGGAGGGTGCGCTTACGGTGCGGGTAGGGTGCGCGGATCCTCCGAGGCCATAGATATATATATACGTTTAACTCTAATTTTCTCAGGAACTACTGAACGGATTCACACCATGTATGCAAAAGGCACGAGTCCGAACTGGGGACTACCTCTTTGCCAAATTTGGTGTCATTCCGTTCAGCGGTTCGGGCTGTAGCTGCGACAACAGATCCTATGGGAAATTGCATGGGGAAAACACGTTTTGGGACCCCCCTTTTGTCTCGGCCCCCGCTTGACGGATCACCGCAAAACTTTCAGGGTAGGAGCGGAGCAGAGCTGGCCAAAAGTTTGGAAAATTTCGCGAGGATTCGTTTACCAGCGCCAGACTTATTGGGAATAGAATGTTGCGGATTTCCTATGGAAAATAGGTCCTAACTATAACTGCCTACTGGCGACCGACAGTAGGTAATATATATATAGATATATATAGATATATATAGAGATAGATATAGATATAGATATCTATCTATCTATCTCTCTTTCTCTCTCTCTCTCTATATATATATATATTCACTGAAAAAACCATAGGTTTCACTCATGTTATAGTTAGCTGGACATTTCGCTCGTAAAAAACCCTGGAAATTCCCCTAACTCGCGCGCCCGAAATCCACTGCTGATGACGTCACATATTACATCACTCATGACATGGTCAGTGACATCACTCATGACATCACTGATGACATCTCAAATGACATCACTGATGACATCATCCAGTGAATATGTGTCTTTCTGAAAAATAAATATATTTTATATATGTATATCTAAAGGTTAATGGAAGAATAAATTGGTAAATAAGTGTCTAAATGGAGGTTTTTTTTGTAAAATTAATTGTATAACTGACTTATTAACAGTATCTTAGTGAATACTGATGACATCATCGATTGAGTATGTGTTTCTGAACAATTTTAATATGTTTAATATATATAGGGAAAGGCCAGTTGAAGAATAAGTGGGTGTACAAGTTTGTAAATGGATGATTTTCTGTGGTGCGTAACTGACACTATGTGATTCATTAAATGTATCTTACTGCAGACTAGTGACTAAACTGTGTAAATGTTTGTATGTGTCTGTATGTTGGTGTATAAGTGGCTGCATGGTTTTGTGAATAGCTATATGAGTGTGTATTTGAGTTATTGATTGTCTCAGTATCTGTATGGGTTCCTGAGTGTTTGTGTGGGTAGGGTGTGTGTTACTCTGTGACTAGATGTGTGAGTGGGTGATTCTATGGGTGCATGGTTTTAAGAGTGCATCTGTGATGGACTGTATGGTTGAGTGAGTGTATGTATGGGTATGTTAGGGATTGAATGTATACCTCAGTGGTACATTTGTGACTAACTACATATTTGAAAGGCAGTATATATGCATGTAAGAGTATATAAGTGGGTAGATGTGAGAGTGTGTGATTGTGAGAGTGACTGTATGGATGAGTGTGTGCTTGTATCAGTGATTCTATAAGAGCGTAAGAATGTGGTACTATTTTTGAGTAAGTGAACTTGAGTGTGTATAACCGCATAGGTGAGTAAATGGGAGTGTGATTATTTGCATGACTGACTAGGTGTGAGAGTAGCTCTATGGATGATTGGTGGTTTGTGAGTGTCTATATTGGTGTATAAATGCATATGATAGTCTTGTATGGAGTGACTGTAAGTATGAGTGACGGTACAAATGAATGAGTGGAGGTGTATGTAGACCTAAGAGTTAATAAGTGGGTATGTAGTTATTGGTATTGCAGTATGTATGGTTTTGAGAATGGAACTCTGAAATTTTGAGTCAGTGTATCAAAGGTTATATTAGGGTGTGAGAAGATGTGGTAATTTATCACATGGATGACGTCATCAGTGATGTCATTTGAGATGTCATCAGTGATGTCATGAGTGATGTCACTGACCATGTCATGAGTGAGGTAATATGTGACGCCATCAGCAGTGGATTGCGGGCGCGCGAGTTATAGTTAGCTGAACTAACTATAACGGGGGAAGTTCCAGGGTTTTTTACGACAGATTGTCCACCTAACTATAACATGTGTGAAACCTATGGTTTTTTTTTGTGAATTTGCAAGGTTTTTTAAATGCTAATTCCTAACTATAACGTGTGTGAAACCTATGGTTTTTTCAGTGAATTTGCAAGGTTTTTTAAATGCTAATTCCTAACTATAACGTGTGTGAAACCTATGGTTTTTTCAGTGAATTTGCAAGGTTTTTTAAATGCTAATTCCCAACTATAACGTGTGTGAAACCTATGTTTTTTTTAATGAATTTGCAAGGTTTTTTAAATGCAATTTTTTTTATTTATTATTTCTTTTGAGATTTCTTTTTTTAAACAATATGCTACCTATGTATATAATCATAGATGTACTGTATCCTGCAATATGGAATGGTTCACCTTTTTTAAATACATTTTTAGATATAGTTGAACAACATAGTTAATATCTTCTACAAACCTTTATACTTTTTTTTTTAGGATTTTTTACCGTGCGCGTACGTAATATCTATGCTCCGTGTGCGCGTTTTATTTTTTGCGCATGCGCGCTTGCACCTTACGCGGAACCGCCGTATGCGAATGCGTGCGTGCCTCTAATGCGCATGCGTACGCACGAGCTCCTTACGCGCATGCGCGCGTCTTACGTACGCGCATGCGTACTTTTACCGTGCGCGTACGGTAAGCATACGGAGCGCGCACGGTAAGTCATGTGATCCAGAAACAACACTTTTCATTGGTTTAAACTTCTTTCATTTCCAGAAACTTCCAACACTACACCCATTCCCCTCATTATTGCTTGTGATTCCCTAGGAGAAGGAGCTGAAGTGTCTTTGTGATTCAATGGCAGAGCAGCAGTCCTCTTCTGGGAGTGAGCAGGACAGCATTATCAGACAGAGAAAGAGGAAACAGAAGGATTCTTTTGTCTGGCAATATTTTACATTTCCAGAGGGCAGAAGAAAGTCAATGCTCCATTAGTCACCTGCAAACTTTGTGGGCGTGTCTTGTCTAGAGGAGATCCAAAGAAGAAGTACTCTTTTGGAATCTTCACTATGTTCACACACATTAGGGATGTACATACCAAGACTTTTGCTCGAGCTACTGCAGCAACCCCTTCAGCTGCTCAGCCGAGCACATCCGCAGCTGCTCAGCTGAGTACATCTTCGGCAGCTCAGCCGAGCACTTCCTCTGCGGTGGGAGCGTCACCCTCTTCTGCTCCTCTGGACATTTACCCTCGGTTTCAGAGTGTACATATAAGGTGCAATACTTGCTACTCTCTTATTGATTTGGGGAGTCTAGTATTCCTCTAATAGACAATAAGATAGAGCAGCGCAAGTGCGGTACCTTATAATATTGCCATTCTTTCCTTCCTCTGTCCCTGTATTAACACAACGGCTCTTTTAAGAGCCACCTTACCTCACAATTTTTTTAAATTTTTTTAATCACTTTATTTTAATTTTTTTTCTACCGTGCGCGCACCCATTTTTAAAAAAAAAATAATAATAATAAAATCTTTATTTCACCCTTCAAGGTACTTGAGGGACCACAAGGGAAATGAGAAAAGCAGAGTGAGGAGAAGTGAAAAAAAGGGAGTATGAAAGTAAATGTGTGATAAATACAGATATTTCAAACTTAACTGACCAACAAAATAACTTAATTATCAATAAATGGTTTTTTTTAATTGCTAGAAAAAAGGATTAATTTTCCTAAATTTTCTTTCTCAATCTGTAAAAAAAGAAAAAAAGTATTAATATTTAACAATACATTTTAGAATACAGTACACATATTTTCTTATTTAAAAAGACAATATTTTGCCCTTTTTTTGCTGTTTTCAGAATATATTGAATTTCACTGTAAATCGTGAAACCAATTGCATTCATCACTTAACAGCGGGCAAAAAAATTAACAATCTGAAAGATTGTTTAAAAAAAGCCCTGAATCTCTTCTCAGTAAAACATACCTTTATAGAAATGTAACATATTTAATAAAACATCATCTAAAAACAATAACTATTTGCAATAAATATCGTCTGTACATCTTGTTGCTTAAGCACATACACCAAAATAATATCTGTCAAAGAAGTCCACAAGAGAAATTTTTACCTTTCCATGAGGCCAAATGGTAATTTTTAAATTCTTTTTTGATGAAATATCCAATGGTATCCAATAAAATCGCAAAAATGATTTGTTCAGATGTTGCAATTTGTATCTAAAATTTTGGTTTCAGAAAAATTAAATAGGAATTTGGTAATTCTGCAGGCAAACGTTGCTTGAAAATCAATTGAGAATCATTACACAGTGTCCAGCCTTTTTCACATTTAAGATAAACTATGTAATGACCAGAAGTTATAGATGGTCCATCATGGAAAATTATTGCAACTGCAACAAACGTTTTTCCAGATATTGATAATTGATGTCCTGTAAACTTCTTCATTAAAGTGTCCAATTTTGAACCATCAGCTCTACAACGTTGCATCATTAAAATTACATACTGTCCATATTTCTTTAAAAATAACGTTGAAAACATGTCTGATTTACATTTAGAACATTCCATGTTGTGATTGGCATCTTTAACTAATTTACTAAAAGTCACTGATTTAGTCTCTGGTAATGTTAAATATATAAACCTTTCTGAATCAACATTAGAGCTGCATGTGTTGAAACAGTTTTCACAACTATGTTCCCATTTATAAGAGAGACCAAACATATTTTCTATTTCTACCCCTTCTTCTTCCAGTACCATAAGGATATACATCAAGAATTCCTGTGCATCTTGCTGGACATTTTGAGTAAACTGTGTACATCCTGAACATACATCTAAAAGTTTTCTAACATCAGAAGCACTTTCTATTTTAGTTTTATCAATACTCAGCTTCTCAAAAAGAAAACTCATCAGAGAACAAAATCTTTTTTCATGATTTACTATTATCTGCTCTTGCAAACTTTCAAGATAAAATACAACATTCAGCACTACATTAGCGTAGCAGTTGACACCAGAGCTATTTTCAAAATGACAACCAACAACCTCTTGAACATTGTCCTTTTTCTTTTTGCTTGCAATCACATCACTCTCCTTTTGTTTTCTCTTCTGTACATCCTCATTACAGATATTATCAATTCTCCTTTTCCGAGAAACAACAAGTTTTTCAAACACAGGATACTGACCTAAATGAGGAGCATAGGTTCTTAATCTATTATACTCCTTTACACAATTTGCATCAGCACTAACTTTTGAGTCATAAAAGTCTATCATGAATAAACCAGATAATGTTTTCACTCATGACAAAGCAACATATGTCATACCTTCTTTGAACACAGTAGAACCAATGTTTACAAAAGCACTATCTACAGTTAATCCTTGAGATTTGTGAATAGTTACAGCATATGCTAGAGAAAACGGAAACTGCTTCCTACGTACATATAAGTCTTTTACAAGCAAAAAACGGACTGAACAATGACTAATGTCTTTAACCTCTTCAATCTGATCAAATTTTATTTTTAAAAATTCAATCCCATCTTTTTTCTGGTATTTCACAAAACCCACAACTTTACCCATAGCTCCATTCACTAAACCTTTTTCTACATCCAAATTTCTTCTTAAAAATACTCAACAGTTCAGACAAACATAAAGATTTGTTTCTAATCCAGCTGTTTTCGAAATGTTCTTCTCTAGAGAATCCAATTTATTTTTCAATTTGCCTGTTAATGTAATAGTAATTCCTTCATGCTAAATTTTGTCCACTGCTTCCATTTTCTTAATCTCTTCCTTTTCCAATTTCAAAAGTTCCTCATTGAATATCGAGCATTCACGTAGTGTTGGCATTAAGCAGATTACAGTATCTTTTTCTGCAATGTTCTGGTATATTTTCTCTGCAACTATTTCTTCACTTGGAAATAAATTATGTAGCAACCGACTCTGTAATGCTTTTCTGCCAACTTCTGTGAGTAGTCCAATTCTGATATCTTTCAGAATACTTGCATAATCTTCATCATTTGCTTGCCTCATATTGGTAGTGAGTTCTTTGTACTCAAAGAATGACCAAATATTTGCATTACCAATACTTCCTAATGACTTCTTCGTGTCTTCATGTGTCACAGTATTAAACACTGGTTGTCCTTTAACTGGAGTGAGCTGCAGAAGATCCCCAAAAACTATAACATGTTTTCCACCAAATAACACGTCATAGTCTCTCTTTAGTATTTGCTGCATTCTTAAATGCACAAAGGCAAGCATTAAGTTTGATACCATGCTTACCTCATCAATAATGAGAACTTGCATCTTCTTCAACACTCTTGAAACTTCGAAGCATGCTTCTCCTGTTAGCTTGTGATATTCTATTTTGTTCTCATGCTCCACTAGTAACATTAGCAAGCGATGTAAGGTAATTCCTTTTATGTTATATGCTGCTAACCCAGTTGGAGCAGTAACAACACAAGACAAAGTTGAATCTGTTTTTTGCTGTAAGTAGCTTCTGATGACTTTAATTAAGAAACTTTTTCCAGTTCCAGCTGGTCCACTCACATACATCCTGATTGGTTCAAATGATGTGCATGAGCACTCTTTCTTTTCATGTAGTAATCCATGATCAATTTTTTTTGTGACTTCTTCATAAATTTGTTGTTGTTCTTCATTCAGTTGCTGTTCCAAATTTGGTAAGTCTATTAAATCTTCCTGAGCTTGATTCATAGCTGTTTCCACTTCAGTCATTGCTATTGCAGCTTCATTTTCTACGATTGGTTGTCCTAGGGGATCTTGACTGAGCGTTCCAGAACTTTGGCTGTCTTGAGAACTGTCTCTAGCTACTTCAGCTGCAATTGTAGCTTCCTGTTCAATTTCTTCATTTAACATTTGTACATAATTTGTGAAAGTACTGCATTCAATCGTATCTTTACATGCATTAAAGGAATCGTCATAGCTGTGAAAATCTCCAAGTAATTCATCCTCTGAACGCCATGGTTTAAACAGCTGTAAAAGTGCTAAGTAGTCAAATTCCTTTTTGTCAGGAGTGTCGCAACTCAGCTTCCTGTGATTAATCAAACTTCCTTTTGTTTGCTTCACCAAACATCCTTCCTCACCAATGACTTTATATTTTCCATTGTTGATGTCTTCTGTGGCTTTCCGTGTAAAAATGTAGTTCTGCAGCACTTCATAGAGACACATGTTCTCAAGATAACGACTTCTTTTTGGGTAATATGTGTCCAACATGTTTGATTTCAAAATATCTGTACTTTCCGGGTCGTTCTCTGCCAAATATTCAATTTCTCCAACAGATTTCAGTACCCGATTTCGCATTCCTGCAAGGCCTAAACTTACCCAAATTATTCTTCTGGATTTGGAGTACAGACTTGCAGATGATAACCTATCTGAGCATTCGTAGGATCCAATTTCTCGATGCGATAAGATCTTTAAACTGAAACTGTATAGCTTCTTACTGACAGTCTTCTCTTGAGAAAACTCTTCCCACATTTCCTTCAATTCCGTTTTCTCAGATTTAGTGATGTAAGATGTGACATACCGAGCAACAGCAATAGAATTGTCAGCAACATACTGTATATCCATGTTAGCATTCCACATGGATAAAATGACTGGGTTGTAGTCATTTATATATTTTGACTATTCTTTTCTTCTTAGGTTGTACGTATTTTTGGGAGATTTTCTTGTAATAGTATGTCGCACAGCTGACATAAAACTGTTGACTCTTCCTTTTGAAAGAACAGGTCGTGGAAATCCAAATCGACATTTTGTGTAGAATTTTTCTTTACTCTTGTACTTTCGTCGACAGTATTTTCCACACCGATGACTTTGGAAACGTAAAACTTGCTCTTTTAAGTTTTTCTCTTCTGTGCTTTTAGGTATAGCACATGTTGCATATTCTTCGATGAAGCTTAAAACTGCATCATCAGAATCTGTTCCAAATTTTGGGACATCCTTGATCCACAACAGCATATGAATATGAGGAGCACCTCTTGCTTGGTACTCTTTTCTCCAAAAGAAATCCACAACTTCTCCAAGAGGTGTTTTTTTTTTATTGCAGATGAAGGACATCATAGCCTCAAATCTATGATTGAAATATCTGCAAACATTAACCGGATCCAATGAGCACAATTCTCCTGCTGTCTTGTATTGGATGTTTTCAATATTTGAATTTGCCTCTCGAAGAAAATCCAGAAGATCATCCCAAGCGTACTCAGCACAGCTTAGGGTGAGAAACCATGTAGGAGTTAATAAATTCCGTAACATACATTTCAATTCTCCATGGCGTCGGTACCAATATTCATTAGTTCCACGCTGACAAGCCATCAGATTCATCAATTGTGATTCCAAATGATCATCTCGCTGTTGCACTTTGTTCATAAAATCCTTTGCAGACACATTATGTAGATGTACTCCACTTTTTAAAATGTGATTTACTGCATAAGATAGTGCAGACAAGTCACTTTCAAATAAAAGATGGAACAAATAAGGAATACTTTGACGAAATCTTGGATCTTCTGCATATAATCTTGTAGTCCAATACTCAGAAGCAGGAATCTGTACTGGACGTTCATCATATCGTCCACCTTTTCCTGTAGGAAACAGCTGGGGAAAACAACGAGCTTCCAAGCTCTCCTCCCATACACTCACGGGAGTTCCTTGTGCTTTTTTCATCTGAAACAGATCAATAGTGTTTGCCATAACTTCTTTTGAATGAAGAGGATGTATGCTGAAATGTTCATGAATTTCTTCTTCTTTCGACTTATCCACTTTTTCAATTTACCCAGCTGGTATTCCTGAGTCTGGTAGTAAAACTTCTTCATCTTCATCCATATAAATTGTTTCATACCATTTATTATTTCTTTTCAAATATAAATTTGCTCTTTGTACTTTTCGTACATCTACCAGCTCCTGCCAAATTTCTTATTCTTTGTTGGTACTCCATTAACCAGAATAACTAATGGTTCAGTTTCCAATCTATCTGCATCAATTGTTTCCATATTTTATCCCACAAATCCAATGGCAAATAGACAACTCTTCCTTTTAAACCTCTTTGTCAATCCGAAGGAGGTAATTTGCCTGTTTTTGGCTCCATACGCACTATGGTCTGAAACGGATGGACACATTGAATGAGTATAGACTCATACGTATTTAAATCAGAAAGTTCTGCAGGAATATCAACCAATTCTAAATTATTATGTACAGCTCTGGCTGGCATTCTATTTTCTTCTAACTTGTTATAACAGTATTTACAAATACGCTGATCTTCACCCAAATCAAAACTATTTTCCAGAAATATATATGTTGCAAAATCCTTCCACTTATAATTATCTTCATTTTCACTTTTTTTATACAGATCAACATTTCTTGTTTGAATTTTATAATGGCTTCTCCGGCAACAAATGCAAGTAATATTTGGTCTTTCATTAGAGATGATAGTAAATTTTGTCATTTGATCTTCAACATTTTTACTAACAGTGGGTTCTACATTCTCTTCCACATTTTCTTCAATAACTGTGTCATTACCTGCACTTTCTTGTTCCGGACCAAAGTAACAAAACTGAATTTCATCAGTAACCTTCTCTACATCTGATACAGATCCACGGAACAGAGCCCTATTCAACTCATTTAACTTTTGTGCTGGACTTTTAGCCAAATACAATCTTTTCACAAAACTTTCTCATTTCAGTATGATGAACTGCCAGCATCCTAAAATGGTGAAAAACACTTTGGCAAACTTTCCTAGAAAGACAAGCCAGAGAATGTCCTTGCAAATCAGTATTCTCTCTCACTCTACATGGATCTAGTCTTTGAAGCACCTTAATCTTCTGTTTAACACTTTTTTTACTATATTCTCTTAGAAACTCACGTAATTTATCAATAGATTCTTGTCGTACAGTACAAATACTACTACAATTCCAAGTGTACACTGGGGCTTTAGGACGTCCCCCCCATAACCTCATCAGCTATCACTTCTTCCTCATTTCTTGGAACCATTTTCTCCTTTTCCATTACGCAACCATCTTTCACTTCATAAGCACGACCTCTGGTGTCAATTGCATGCAGCAAACTATTACTTTGAAGATAACTCTCTTCATTAAAAAATGGTTCAGTACTTGAACTATGCATCCATTCTCCTAAAAACACTTTACAAAAGTTATTTCTTTTCTCTACTCTTTTCGTTTTGCTTTGTGACTTCATTACATTGACCATTTTATCTAATGTACGGATCCTGTTCAAAATTAAAATGAATAGTTTTCTTTTTAAATCTAAAGCCTTAGCTACGATTGATTCAATATCTTTCTTTCTCTTATAAAATTTCGCTTTCTTCTTATATTTTTTCACATCCTTTAGCAAATTGGACATCACTCTTCTCTAAAACATTTTTCTACGAATGTCTTTAAATGCTGTTTTTCTTTTTAAGTCAATCTTTATTGCTTCTGATTGTACATTCTCACTTTTGTCCTGTTGTTTTCTACTTGAAACACTATTTGCAGTGGGGACATTTTTCAAATTTTTTCTTTTTTTGAAGATATTTTTTACAAAATCCTTAGTCTGCTTACCAGAAGACTTTTTCTTTTTTCCAACATGAGGATCTTCAACTAATTTGGGTCCTCCAGTTGTCTTCAAATATAAATGTTTTTTCTGTTCTTTTCTCTTTCTTGATTTTATAGGTATCTTTAATTTATTTCACTGTTGTTCAGCAATACCTGAAAGAAACAAAAAAAAAATACCTTTATGTAATTTAAATATATTACTATATTTTTTTTGAGCTTTTCAAATCCTATAATACTATCTACCCCTTTCCTACGAGTGAAAAACACAATAAAACCAACACGAATTAAAGCTTCCCCTTTCCTACGAATGCAATTCTAAAAGAACCAGAGTACCACGAATTAAATCTCTGACAACAATTCCTGTGTGCGCACAGACTCATGGTGTGATTGTGGGCAGAAAACAAAATTTGATTTGCAATTTGAAAGCACACTTACTACTGTGGTAGAGCAAGTGATAATTACTCTAACAGTCTGACACATTTTCATTATAGTTTTCAGAAACAGAAAAGAGCACATGTCCAAACAGCTTTTTTTTTTTTTTTGTCAAAATTGTTTTTATTAGCCTCAAAAAAAGCATAACAAACAGAACAGACCATGACATGTGCCTCATAGCTGAGTGGACCAGCAAGCGATGATGGATACAACAACAGAGTACCGACCCTAAACGAACCCAGAAGAGGCGAGCTTCCCCAATAGTAACATACACTAATGGAGGGCTACAGAAGAGCTAAAATAGGGAGGGGAAGCAGGACCGGGAATTATACCCCGGAGACCCCCAGTGGGCGTCAATCGGGTTCTAACAGTCCGGCGCCGGTCAGGTACTCAAAAAGGCTTAGTCCAAACCACCAGCTGACACTGTGTCATGAAGCTGCAAATCCAATTTATAAACACCCCCCAACTCCCCACAATCCCTCCCGCCCCACCCGCCCCACCCCACAAATCATAAGAGAAAAGAAAGAAAGAGAAAGAAAAGGAAGAGAGAAAGAGACAGGGGAGGGGCTCCGGTGGATGGCCCAAAGGCCCGGTGCTGGGGCAAGGGAGGGGAGAGGTCCATCCAGAGCGGGGACAGGCCAAGGGCTCACCCAGGGACCCCGCAACAGCGAACTATACAATCAGGGGATGCCACCCAAAGCCATTGTGGCCGACTACAGTTGGAACAGCCGCAAGCCCCTAAGCTGGGGCGGACATACCGCCGCCGGCAAACCGCTAGAAAGGAAAGTCACCAGTGGGCCCCACTTGAGCTCAAAGGTGGCATAGTCATCCCTGAAGATGTCCGCCATTCTCTCCAGACTCAGGAGTCTCCAGAGCCGGGCATGCCACATCGAGGCCGTGGGAGGCGCCCGCTTCTTCCAATAGGCGGCGATAGCCACCTTCGCTGCCCCCAAGCACAACCACATCACGGCCTTATCTGCTCTGGTTTGGTAGTGCAGGGAGGGATCTCGTAGGCCCAACAGTGCTGTCGTCATGGAGGTGGGGATCGGGTTGCCCAGCATAGATTTAATTTGCGCCAAGATCTCTTCCGAGAAGGGGCAGATCGTAGGACAGGTCCACCAGATGTGCTGAAAGTCCCCCAGCAACCCACAACCCCTCCAGCAGCGGTCAGAGGTGCCTGGGAAAATACGCCGCAGTTTAGCTGGATATAGGTACCAATCCACCATTACCTTCATGTGGGCCTCTCGCAATTCTATCGAGTGGTTGTGCCTGGAGATGTCCGACCACAAAGCCTCCCACTCCCGTTCCCCAATTGGTCTAAGTAGCACCTCTTCCCATTTAGCCTTATATCGCGGGGATGGGGAGACCACAGTGGCCAAAAGGTGCCCATAAAGAAATGAGATTGCCCCCCTCATGGTGGTGGTAGTGCGCACAAATCTTTCAAATGGTGTCTGGGGCCCATGGATCGCTGCCTGAACCTCCTGTGATTGAAGCCAGTGCCTGAGCTGGAGGTATCTATAGTGTTCAGTTTGCGGAAGGCTAAAGTCAGTCCTGCATTCGGAAAAAGTCATCAACCGTGACCCCCTAAAGAGATGTCTGATCATTAAACAACCCCCCTCCTCCCAAGCTGCGAATGGCCCCCTAGCGAACACTGGCGGGAAGGCTGCCAGCCCATGGATAGGGGTGTGGGGGGGAAGGGAAAGTGGTCCACCGTTCGTCCGAAGCCAGGGTGTCCCAAACCCGCAACGTTGTTCTGGTGGGCGTGCTGATGTATGCGTTATCCGGTCTCTCTCGTTTCGGGCGCCACGCTACATCCCAAATAGTCCGACCCGCCACCGACCTGTCCATATGTAGCCAATGTTTATCCGATTCTCTTTTCGACCATTCTATCAATACGCGCAGTTGAGACGCCTTATGGTAGAGGTGGAAGTCGGGGAAGCCCGCCCCGCCCGCAGCGCGAGGCCTCCGCAACATGGAAAATGACAGACAGGCTCTTCCCCCCTGCCAGATGTAGCGAGAGCATAGGGAGCGCATAGTCGAGAAAAAAGAGAGGGGGACATCAATGGGGAGGGCTTGAAACAAGTGGAGCAGTTTCGGCAAAATTGTCATTTTAAGCGAATGAATACGCCCCAGCCAGGAGATAAACAATGGCTTCCAGCGCGCTAGGTCAGCCTTAATGTGCGCAAGAAGGGGGGGGGGAAGTTGGCCTTATACAGATCATCTACGGATGGAGTGAGCTGAACTCCCAGATACTAGAGCGATGTAGTCGCCCAACGAAAAGGCGTGCTCTGTTGGAGGCGCGAAAGCTCATCACCCTGAAGCGTAAGATTAAGGATGTACGACTTGTCCTGGTTAATCTTGAACCCCGCCACCCGTTCATAGCACCGCAGCTCTGCGTGGAGAGTCGGGAGCGACGCGGAGGGGTGAGTGAGGGAGAGGAGCCCGTCATCAGTGAATAGGGAGATCTTGTGGTCCTCTCCCGTGAATGGAATACCCGTTATCTGCGTGTTGTGTCGAATGGCCATCGCCAGGGGCTCAATGCTCAGGGCAAACAAGAGGGGGGATAAAGGGCACCCCTGCCTGGTGCCCCTAGAGAGGGTAAACGGAGCCGAACATGTCCCATTGACCTGAACACGTGAACGTAGGAATCCGATAGTTGGCCTGTCCGGCGCATGGTGGAGAAGAGAAAGCCCCAGTCCACCCGGTCGAACGCCTTTTCGGCATCCAGACCAACCAGGATGGCCAGCAAGTGTCTTCTAGAGGCTTTTACTATGAGATGTACAATACGTCGTGTGTTATCATGCGCTTGCCTCCCTGGAATGAAACCTGATCCAAACAGCTTTTTGAGACCATGAACATGTGTAACCTGGATGACGTACTACACTCCAGCAAAGGAAATGAGCCTTGGTGATGTTGAATGTATTAGCGTTACTCACTGCTATCTGAAACACCACACAGTGCTGAATAGTAAGCATGACAGTACAGGAGAAACAGCTTGCTCTCTGCTAAGAGTGTGCTTCTGGAGACTGTCTACTGTCAGGTGCAAGAGAGATCTGCATGGACGCTTGCAAAACTGCATAAACACTGGAGACATGTATGTAAGACTACATGTGTGGTAAGGGTTAATAGGAGTTTTGGACATGTAGGAACTACATGACCCATTGCACGAGTGGAAGTAAAATCTACCATGTTGATTCCAAATGTGTTAGCATTGCCCTCTCATTTGTGACATATTAATTTGGGCTGAATGCTAACCAACACAGTTCATGAAAACAAGCTTCCCTTTTCCTACGAATGCAATTCTAAAAGAACCAGAGTAAGACAAATTAAATCTCTGACAACAATTCCTGTGTGCACACAGACTCATGGTGTGATTCTAGGCAGAAAACGAAATAAATTTGACTTGCAATTTGAAAGCACACTCACTACTGTGGTAGAGCAAGTGATAATTACTCTAACAGTCTGACACATTTTCATTATAGTTTTCAGAAACAGAAAAGAGCACATGTCCAAACAGCCTTTTGAGACCATGAACATGTGTAACCTGGATGACGAACTACACTCTAGCAAAGGAAATGAGCCTTGGTGATGTTAAATGTATTAGCGTTACTCACTGCTATCTGAAACACCACATAGTGCTGAATAGTAAGCATGACTGTGCAGGAGAAACAGCTTGCTCTCTGCTTAGAGTGTGCTTCTGGAGACTGTCTACTGTCAGGTGCAAGAGAGATCTGCATAGACGCTTGCACAAAAGCATAAACACTGGAGACATGTATGTAACACTACATGTGTGGTAAGGGTTAATAGGAGTTTTAAACATGTAGGAACTGCATGACCCATTGCACGAGTGGAAGGAAAATCTACCATGTTGATTTCAAATGTGTTAGCATTGCCCTCTCATTTGTGACATATTAATTTGGGCTCAATGCTAACCAACACAGTTCATGAAAACAAGCTTCCCCTTTCCTACGAATGCGATTCTAAAAGAACCAGAGTAACACGAATTAAATCTCTGACAACAATTCCTGTGTGTGCACAGACTCATGGTGTGATTCTAGGCAGCAAACGAAATTTGATTTGCAACTTGAAAGCACACTTACTACTGTGGTAGAGCAAGTGATAATTACTCTAACAGTCTGACACATTTTCATTATAGTTTTCAGAAACAGAAAAGAGCACATGTCCAAACAGCTTTTTGAGACCATGAACATGTGTAACCTGGGTGACGTACTACACTCCAGCAAAGGAAATGAGCCTTGGTGATGTTCAATGTATTAGTGTTACTCACTGCTATCTGAAACACCACACAGTGCTGAATAGTAAGCATGACTGTACAGGAGAAACAGCTTGCTCTCTGCTAAGAGTGTGCTTCTGGAGACTGTCTACTGTCAGGTTCAAGAGAGATCTGCATGGACGCTTGCACAACTGCATAAACACTGGATACATGTATGTAAGACTACATGTGTGGTAAGGGTTAATAGGACTTTTGAACATGTACGAACTACATGACCCATTGCACGAGTGGAAGGAAAATCTATCATGTTGATTTCAAATGTGTTAGCATTGCCCTCTCATTTGTGACATATTAATTTGGGCTGAATGCTAACCAACACAGTTCATGAAAACAAACTTCCCCTTTCCTACGAATGCCATTCTAAAAGAACCAGAGTAACACGAATTAAATCTCTGACAACAATTCCTGTGTGCACACAGACTCATGGTGTGATTCTAGGCAGAAAACAAAATTTGATTTGCAATTTGAAAGCACACTTACTACTGTGGTAGAGCAAGTGATAATTACTCTAACAGTCTGACACATTTTCATTATAGTTTTCAGAAACAGAAAAGAGCACATGTCCGAACAGCTTTTTGAGACCATGAACATGTGTAACCTGGATGACGTACTACACTCTAGCAAAGGAAATGAGCCTTGGTGATGTTGAATGTATTAGCGTTACTCACTGCTATCTTGAAACACCACACAGTGCTGAATAGTAAGCATGACTGTACAGGAGAAACAGCTTGCTCTCTGCTAAGAGTGTGCTTCTGGAGATTATCTACTGTCAGGTGCAAGAGAGATCTGCATGGACGCTTGCACAACTGCATAAACACTGGAGACATGTATGTAAAACTACATGTGTGGTAAGGGTTAATAGGAGTTTTGAACATGTAGGAACTACATGACCCATTGCACGAGTGGAAGTAAAATCTACCATGTTGATTTCAAATGTGTTAGCATTGCCCTCTCATTTGTGACATATTAATTTGGGCTGAATGCTAACCAACACAGTTCATGAAAACAAGCTTCCCCTTTCCTACGAATGCAATTCTAAAAGAACCAGAGTAACACAAATTAAATCTCTGACAACAATGCCTGAGTGCACACAGACTCATGGTGTGATTCTAGGCAGAAAACGAAATTTATTTGCAATTTGAAAGCACACTTACTACTGTGGTAGAGCAAGTGATAATTACTCTAACAGTCTGACATATTTTCATTATAGTTTTCAAAAGCAGAAAAGAGCACATGCCCAAACAGCTTTTTGAGACCATGAACATGTGTAACCTGGGTGACTGACTACACTCCAGCAAACGAAATGAGCTTTGGTGATGTTGAATGTATTAGCGTTACTCACTGCTATCTGAAACACCACACAGTTGTGAATACTAAGCATGATAGTACAGGATAAGCAGCTGGGTGTGTGCTAAGAGTCTGCTTCTGCAGACTGTGTATTTTCAGTTACAATAGACATGTGCATGTACGCTTCCACAACAGCATAAACATTGGAGTGATGTATATAAAAGTACATGTGTGGTAAGGGTTAATTGGAGTTTTGTACATGTAGGAACAACCTTACCCATTGCATGATTAAAAGTAAAATCTACCATATCAATTTCAAATGTGTTAGCATTTGCCTCCCATTTGTGAGATACTGTTTTATGCTGAATGCAAACCATCACAGTTCTAAAAAACAAGCTGCCCCTTTCCTACGAATGCCATTCTTACAGAACCAGACCAACACAAATTAAATCTCTAACAACAATTCCTTTGTGCACACAGACTCATGGTGTGATTCTAGGCAGAAAACAGTATTCCTGGGTGATACCAGTACACCTTAACTTATGGTGAAGACATACTCCATAATATCTTACAAGTTCAAGACAGTTAAATATCTCCCAAAACACTAAATGTGAAACACAACTTTAAAAGAAGAATCACATTTCTATTATTTATATCAAAATACACCACATACATCCCCTCTCAAATTCATAACTCACCTTTAAAAGTAGTTAGTTGAGAAAGAAATGTGGCACTCAAACAGCAGATTATCAGAGCAACAATCTCTGAGCTGTACACCTGTCTCCTCTCACTAGAACCAGTTAATGGCAATGTTTCCCTCTATTTTTTCACACATATACATGTTAACTCCAAATCACAGTGCTTCCCACATTTTTTTCAAATGGAAACACACATTTCTATTGGTTGGAAATTTCAACCCTTTCCAAATGATCCCTTCCCCCAGCATGACTTCTGCCTGCTACCATAGCAACAGGTCATGGAACACTGGTGTGAGCAGAGAGGTCAGAAGTTCAGCACACAATGTTTCTAATCCTTAGAGCAAGAGTGCTTGACTTTTCAAACCTAACAGCAAATCCAAAGTAATGTTCTGTGGGTACACATTTTTCTGAACCAATCCAAAACATGCTTGTAAAAATCTAAACATACAGCCTAGTTTTAACTGTAAAATGGTTTGAATCAGCCAATGAGTTCTTTTTATTAAAAAAAAGTATGTATGCCTCCATTTTTCAACTGTCTTTCTTTTCATATTGCTATTCTACTGAAAGACACCTCCTGAGTGCATCCTGTTCTCCTTGGAAGATGTTTACAGTGTGGATTGTAGGTCATAGCTATGTCTTCTGGAGTGAAAAGTATGCAGAAAAAAGAGGTATTTTCAAAGACCTTGCTTTGCCAAATGTAGACATTAAATGGATTGGTCAGAGAGGGTTAAAGTGGCACCAATTAATGCCTTTGGTGAAAACATTTCTACATCTCCCACAGCCTAACCTTATTATTGTGCACTGTGGTGGAAATGACCTTGGCACTTTAACTGGGGTAGGTCTGGAAATGCTTATTAAGGACACCTTTGTGCAATTGATGTCACTTTTTCCACAAACTGCCTTTGTATATTCTAATATATGCCAAAGGCAAAAGTGGAACTGGTCCAACCAATTTTGTCCGCAGATTGACAAAGCAAGAAAGCACGTCAATAAGTCTGTTTCTGCTTTCGTCAGAGACTATGGTATGGGTTCTATATATCACAACAACTTGCGTTACAACATGCAAGACATTTATAGAGGAGACGTGTACATTTCAATGATGAAGGGAACAGAGTGTTCCTCTTGAACTTTAGACTCTGCATCGGTACTTACTTGTAGGTACCAAAAAAACACTTCATAAACACAACGGCTCTTTTTAGAGCCACCTAACATCTAAACATTTAATTTTGATTTTTAATTCTATTTTTGTTGTTTTTTTTTTTACCGCCATACGCGTACCGTACGCGCACAGTACGCGCACCCCGCGATTTAAAAAAAAAAAAAATGTATTTTTCACACTTCTGGGTCCTTCTTGGACCCCCTGACAAAGGTTAGGGGGTCTGCAACTCTCTACCTTGCCCCCTTTGCACATTCTTCACCTTTGTTTTTCAGTGCAAGACACACAAAATGGCGGCCGACACTTCCTGATTTCGACCGACTTTAATGTTTACTGTCATGTAACCACCAATCAGAATTACGCTCGCGCACAGCAGCGTGCGCGTACGGTATGCGTACGGTGCGCGTATGGTACGCGTACGGTGCGCGGCTAGAGATATGTATGTACTTTTACCTGCAATTTTCTCAGGAACTACTGAACAGATTGACTCCAGATATGCAAAAGGCACATCCCTGACCTGAGGACTTTCTCTTTGCCAAATTTCAAATAATTCTGTTCAGCCGTTTGGGCTGTACCTTGGATTAAAGGTCCCTATGGAAAAATGCATTGGGAAAACGTGTTTTGGGACCCCCCTTTTTTCTCGGCCCCCGCTTGACGAATCCCCCCGAGACTTTTAGGGTACGAGCGGAGCGGAGCGCCCCACCTATTTTGAAAATTTCGCGAGGATTCGTCCACCGGCGCCAAAGTTATTCCAAATAGAATGTTGCGGATTTCCTATGGAAACACGGTCCTAACTATAACTATCTACTGGCGACCGCCAGTAGATAATGTATATATATATATTCATTCACTGAAAAAACCATAGGTTTCAGGGGCGTTATAGTTAGCTGGACTTTTCACTCGTACAAAATCATTGAAATTCCCCCGTTATAGTTAGTTCAGCTAATTATAACTCGCGTGCCCGCAATGCACTGCTGATGACGTCACATATGACATCACTCATGACATCACTGATGACATCTCAAATGACATCACTGATGACATCACTGATGACATCATCCAGTGAATGTGTGTTTTTCAGAAAATTACATATGTTTTATATATGTATATCTCAAGGTCGATGGAAGAATAAATGGGTATATAAGTGTCTAAATGGGTGATTTGTTTTTGAAAAATTGATTGTATAACTGACTGATTAAGTGTATCTTAGTGAATACATGGCTTAGTGAGTAATGTTTAAATATGTAAATTACTGTATCAGTCTCTCACTTTGTGTATAAGTGGCTGCATGGGTTGGTGAGTAGCTACATGAGTGTCTATATAGGTTATTAGTTGGTCTTTTGAGTATCAGGATGAGTGTCTGAGTGTCTGTAGGGTTCGGTGGGGGGTATTACGTAGTGCATAGGTGCATGAATGAGTGACTCACTGTTTGTATGTGTTGAAGACAGCATGTGTGCAGGACTGTATGGGTGGATGAGTGTGTGCATGGGTGTGTTAGTGAGTGAATGACTGTCTCAATAGTGTCTTTATGAGTAACTACATATGTTTTAAACTAGCATATGTGACTATTGGTGTATATAAGTGAGTATATGTGAGATTGAGAGATTGGAAGAGTTCCTGTATGAATAAGTATGTGTTTCTATAAGTGATTGTTTAAAAGACTAAGTATGTGTAAGTTTCTGTAGAAGTAAGTGTGGTGGTGTGTTTTTCTGTATATGCAAGTAAATGGATGTGTGATTCTTTATTAGCATGAGTGACTATGTGTGTGAGTAACTCTATGGATGAGTGGCATTGTGTAACAGGATGTATATGTGTATGAGTACATATGATGAGTGAGTACATGTATGAGTGACTGTATAGGACTGTTGGTGAATGAGTGGCTGTGTATGTGGATCTTAGAATTACTGAATAGGTTGTTGTATCTGGAATTGGTATGTCCATTGTTTTGAAAGTTTTAGTTTCTATTTTTGAATATGTGTATCAAAGGTTATATTAGGGGGAGAGGAGGTCTGCCACTCTATCACAAGGATGATGTCATCAGTGATGTCATCAGTGATGTTATTTGAGATGTCATCAGTGATATCATGAGTGATGTCACTGACCATGTCATGAGTGATGTAATATGTGACGTCATCAGCAGTGCATTGCGGGCGCGCGAGTTATAGTTAGCTGAGCTAACTATAACGGGGGAATTTCAATGTTTTTGTACGAGTGAAAAGTCCAGCTAACTATAACGCCCCTGAAATCTATGGTTTTTTCTGTGAATTTTTAAGGTTTTTTAAATGCTAATTCCTAATTATAACGTGCCTGAAACCTATGTTTTTTTCAGTGAATTTCAAAGGTTTTTTAAATGCTAATTTCTAACTATGCCTACAGAGATAGGACATGTGAAGAAAGAAGAAAAAACGCACAGAAAGAAAAAAAAGAAATGCAGAAAGAAGCAACATAACTCTTCAAAGACGAAGAAAAGTGCAGGAAGAAGGATAATGTACAGAAGAGCAGAAAGAAGCCTTGTTGCAAAATCATCCTGTACCCTCAACTTTTTCAGACGGATACTGGTGGTAACTGAGTCTGACTAACCAGTCCTAGAGCCAGTGCTATGTTAAAAGACACTCAGAATACACTGAAAACACCTACATACACTAGGGAACACTATGCGTTGGGGTCCCCCTGTGATTAGCATGACCTCCTCTGTAAGCCCCTAGTATATAAGAGGGCAGGGGATTAAAACTACCTCTTAAAATGCGCCACAGGGCGTGTTTGCACACGTCACCTCAGGCCCCGTCCCCTCCCTTTCTCACTGTGTAAACATGCCCTGTGGCCGTTTTAAGTTGGGAGATTAAGTCCCCTTGAATCCTGAGGGTCCCTAGGGTCCAACTAGACTACTAGGTACCTCCAGTAAGCACCACAGAGCTGCGTTGCAGAGAGATGTAAAAAGGGGCACGGCCTAGACCACCTCTCTGCAACGCAGCTCAGTGGTGCTTACTGGAAGCACCTGGTGGGCTAGTTAGCCCCAAGGGGCCCTCAGGATTGAAGGTGAATTATTTCCCTAACTTAAAATGCGCCATAGGGCGTGTTTGCACACGTCACCTCAGACCCCATCCCCTCCCTTCCCCACTGTGTAAACACGCTCTGTGGCCGTTTTAAGTTGGGAGATTAAGTCCCCTTGAATCCTGAGGGTCCCTAGGGGCAAAATAGCCCACTCGGTACGTCCAGTAAGCGCCATTGCAGAGAGGTGTAAAAAGGGGCACGGCCTGCACCACCTCTCTGCAATGCAGAGCAGTGGCGCTTACTGGAAGCACCTGGTGGGCTAGTTGGCCCCCAGGGTCCCTCAGGATTGAAAGGGAATTATTTCCCCAACTTAAAACGTGCCACAGGGCGTGTTTGCACACGTCACCTAAGGCCCCGTCCCCTCCCTTCACCACTGTGTAAACGCTACCTGTGGCCGTTCTAAGTTGAGAGATTAAGTCCCCTTGAATCATAAGGGTCCCCAGGGTCAAACTAGCCCACTAGGTACCTCCAGTAAGTGCCACAGAGCTGCGTTGCATAGAGGTGTGAAAAGGGGCTTGGCCTCAGAACACCTGTCTGCAACACAGCTCCCTGACGCATACTGGAGATACCTGTTGGGCTAGTTGGCCCTCAGGGACCCTCAGTATTGAAGGGGAATTAATTCCTCAATTTACAACTGGCCAGGGGGCGCGTTTGCAGAGTGCTGCAAGGAGGGGGCGTGGCCTCCGGCGCGATGCCGGTCTTTTATTTATTTTATTTTTTTAAGAAGGAGGGCTGTGTGCCTATCTTCTTTTTCTAATTTATTGGCCCTAGGGACCCCATCCCCCAGGGCCTGCACCACATTTTTTTGTTGAAAAAAATTTATTTGGAAGGGGGCCGCGTGGACCCCCTTCAAAGGCCTTAATCGGCCCCGGGGACCCCAACCCCCGGGTCATGACCTTTTTTTAAAAAATTCTTTAGGAGGGGGGCTGCGTTGCCCCCCTCCTCAGGCCACTTATGGCCCCGGGGACCCCATCCCCCGGGGCCGGCCTTTGTTTTAAAAAATATATATTTATAGAAACACCTAGGACATGCTGGATAAACAGTATGTACCTATCACCATGACGATTTGCGTGATATTCATTAAAAGGCGACTATGCATACAATTAATCCACGTGGAATGTATTTACACCGCTAGGGAAGCTCTGACGTGACTGACGCCCTACCGTGCCTAATCCCGGTGCCCCCGCCGGTGTGTACTCTCCAAGTAGACACCCTTGTCGTTTATTTATACAAACATGGGTAGCTATTGACGGGCACATTTAATACACACGCACACCAAGCTATTCAAAGGGGATTCAACAAAAATTCGACCAAACTATGCAAGAAACCCCCCTCACGGTTAATAAAACACACATCCACCGCCGGATGTGTAATACTTTTTATTTTACTCTCTGGACAGCGTGCTCCTGGCTGAGCCCAATGCTGTGTTACACCCACCAGTGCCTGCCGAGTGCCACACACCTCTGTGTTGTATTCCACCAGCTAGTGCGTATGCTATGACACTCTCTAGCCCATGTGCACTGTAACACCACCCCGTGAATATGTCATGCCACACTTGCCTTCGCACGGGTTATATTGCCCCATCTAATGTGCCTTCCTCGATGCCTATGTTATGCCTATTATGAGACAGAAATTGTCAAACAAATAAGTGAGAAAAAACACTACAGGGTGCTCAACACCAATCCCCTTACAGAAATTCGAAATGCGATCTTACAGGTTACCAGTGAAGGCAGGGACGAGGGATATATCTCGAAAAAAGAATTCGAATTTCTAAACTCGGATAACCCCAGAACTCCAGTGCTCTATACACTACCAAAAATACATAAGAGCACCACAAGTCCTCCTGGTCGTCCTATACTGTCGGGATGTGGGTCTATTTTAGAACCTATCGGCAAGTACATTGACCATTTTATCAAGGACTTTGTCCCGTTACAAGACACATACGTCAGAGACACTATGTACATGGTCAATCTGGTAGACGGTATGCCCTTTAACTTTGGCACTGACTTGCTAGCTATCCTTGACATAAGCTCTTTATACACTAACATACCCCAGAATGAAAGTATTGAGGTCATAGAAAAACTCTTAGACAGCAGACCTAGACCCACCCAGGTACCCGCCAGTTTCATTATCAGTCTATTGCGCATTGCTTTACAGAGCAACTACTTCATATCAGGTGGCACCTATTATCAACAGAGCTCTGGTACCAGTATGGGAGCAATTTTTGCTCCCAATCTGGGGAATATCTATATGGACCATGTTGAGCACAAATTTGCCCTAAATGACAACAATGTGTACCGCTCCAACATTAAATGTTGGAAGCGGTACATAGACGATATCTTTCTGATCTGGGCAGGCAGTGAAACTGATTTTAATAGTTTTGTCACATACCTCAACACTATCCAAACTCATCTTTCATTCACGTCCACGGTACATGAATCCAGTATAGCATTTCTAGACTTAAATATCAACCATGACAGTGGCACACTTTACACCTCCCTCCACAGAAAGACTACTGAAAGAAACACCCTTCCATCTTATCGCAGCCAACACCCCCGTGCCTTAAGAGATGGCTTACCATTTGGCCAATTTTTAAGGGTGCGGCGTAACTGCACATATAAAGCTGACTATATGTGAGAAGCTGAAATATTAAGAATGAAACTAGTCAAGAGAGGCTATCCAAATAGACTAGTGAAGAAGTCACTTAAACGGGCTTGGCATTGCCCTAGAGAGGAACTGCTAAAAACAAAAAACAAACCAAATCTTGAAAAGATTGTATGCGTTACGACCTTTGGCACTCACACCAATCAAGTGCGCAACCTGATCACAAAAAATTGGAACATAATCCAAAGTGTTGACCCCACAATAGAGACGCCACTATTTGCATACAAGAGAGGGAAAAATATCAAAGATCATCTTGTCAGATCTGCCACAGATATCAAGATTAACAATACCAATACACTTATCAGCGCTTGGGGCCTTCCCAAAATCAAAGGGCATCACAAATGCGGCAATAGTGTCTCCTGTGATCTCACGTTTAACACTGCCACATTTGAACATGGCAATGTGAAGCATGATCTATTAACCTTTTCCAACTGTAACACACGAAATGTAGTGTACTGTTTTTGGTGTCCCTGCAGACTCCCATACATTGGACAAACGCAACAACCGGTCAAAGCACGTATTAGTCAACACCGTAGTCGCATACGTAGATCGGTTCCCAATGCCCCTCCAGCGCGTATTATTATATACAGTTGCTGTTTACAAAGAAATTATACAAGAATGGTTGCCTTTTAAGATTTATGGAAACCTTGTATATAAATATACACACTGTCACTTACAATTAGGTTCCATTTTTCACTTTGGGACACAGTGCACAAATATCTGTTCTATTGTAAATGTAAACAATGTATATAATAAGTCTGTTGTGTTTATAAAACAAGTCATAATTGTACAAATGTGTTGGTGGTTCCTTGCCCTCTGACATTATTCTACCCTCTTTTTATTGCGATTGCGCAAATTATATTGCTTGAATCATTTTTTATGAGTCCACAGGAACCGTTGTTTCCCCTTATATATGCGATAACGCACAGCGCTATGCCATACATATTACAATCTGGGATCCATATCTTTGTCACAGTGCATATGCAACGTTACACTCCCCAGCACATATTTTATATCACAACTTTAGATACTAGTTAGGTTACACAACACTGCCCTGTGCATATTACACTCCAAGGCGCATATCGCATAGCACACGCTAGTGCCTGTGCTATCTCACGCTCTCCAATGAATCTGTCATTGCGCACAATGTATTGCATATTATATTTCACGCCCCGGTTCATCTTATATCACACTTTTTGGTGCATAGTTTATACCATATACTATATCTAGTTTTCATTTTCAATCGTGCTCTCAGGACTATGTTCTATATAACACTGCGTCCACCTACCCTTTTCACGGGCATTACATTTTGCGATGGGGTGGAGGGTCAGGGGGTGTTTCTGCCAAGTGAGCCCAGAGTCACAGTCACAAACGTCCTCTTCTTCCTGAATAAAAGTGAGATTATGCTGCATACTTGTTCATATTTCAAGTAGTTCACACAGACACACATTTTAAAAACAATAAAGTTCCTAATACCCACCTTCTCTGAACAGTTAGCTTGCTGCCCCATCCACCTCCTCCCTATCCTCTGTTGTCTGAATCCATGGACTAGCCTCCTCCCTCCTGCCATGCATGGTCTGATGTGCTGCCACTGCCCTCCATTTAGCATGATGTACCTGTCCACTCCTCCTGCCCTCCATTGCCCAATTCTATGGCCCATCATTGACCTCCTGCTTAGCCTCTTTGCTTAGCTTGCTGCCCCTATTCTCCTTCCCCCGCTCTCTGATGTCTTTGTGCATGCCCCTGCTCCATCCTTTTTGCCCACCATGTTCCATGGACCTGCCACTCCTATCTATGTTCTGTTGAGCTGCCACTCCCCTCCCACCTGCCTAGCATTGTCAGATGACTGTAACCTGTCCCTGCCACCTCCACCCTTCCTGTCCACATGCCATGCCCCTATCCCCTTCCTCCTGTCCTCCATGGTCCATTTTACTGCCATACCCTTCTGCCCTCCCTGGTCTGTTGTGCTGCAACTGCTCCTCCTGCCTGCCCCGCGCAGTCTGTTGTGAGGCCCCTTCCCCTGAACTCTCTTGTCTGTGCCCAGGTCCTGACCCTCCCTTCTATCCTCCATGGTCATTTGTGCATGCCCCTGCACCCTCCTTCTTGCCCATCATAGCCATTGTGCTGCCACTAACCCTCCCGCTTGCCATGCATGGTCTTCTGTGCTGCCATGGCCCCTCCCACCTTCCCTGTGTGGTCAGCTAGCTGCCCCTGACCCCCTCCCACCTTCCCTCCATGGTCTGTGTGTATGCCATCATAGTCTCACTGTTGCTCTCCATGGTGTGTCTTGTTTCTAGTGCCCATCCTGCCTGACCTCCATGGTCATCTTGCTGCTCCTGCCCTGTCCCCTTGCCCCCAGCCCTCTGTTTCCATGTGCAGACCCCTATTCCCTCCCTCCTGGCTTGTCTGTTCCATTGTAATGCCCCTGATCCGTCCCTCCTGCCCTTTATGGTCTGTTATGCTGCAGCTTTCTCTCCTGTCTGTCCATTATGGTCAGCTAGCTACCATTGCCTCTTTCCCCTCTGTTCTCTGTTATCCATGTGCATGGTCCTGTCCCCTCCCTATTGCTTTCTATGGATTGTTGTGCTGCACTCCCGTCCCGCATGCCCTGTGTTGTGTATTGTGCTGCTGCAAACCCTGATGCCTGCCTTGTAGGGTCAGTTTGGTGCACCTCTCCATGTCCCTCCTGTCCTCTGTTATCCGAGTCCATGTCCCTACCCCAATTTCTCCTGCCTACCATGATCCAATGTACCATACTTGTGAACATTTTGAACTTGGTAAGAGGGAGATTTTGAAATAAACTGGGGTATTGATTTTCCCCTTTGAGTTACATTGAAAAAGAGGAGATTGTAGACAGGAGACAGATCAAATAAAGCCCATTTGAGCTTAAAAACATTGGACGTTTCCTGGCTGAAACGGGTCTGTTGGCATGTATGGTTGTACTACCACTGCCTCTTCCTTCTGCCCACAATGGTCTATTATATTGCCACAGCCTCTCTTGCCAGTCCTGTATTGTTGGTTTGTTGCCCCTGCCCCCCTTTCCACTGCCCTCCATAGTCTGTTGTGCTGCCACTGCCCTTCCTGCCTGCCCAGTATGGTCAAATTGTTTCCTCTGCACTCTCCTACATGCCTTCAATTTTCAGAGTCCGTGCCCCTGGCCTCTGTCTCTCAACAGTATCCCAATGAACAACTAGATTGCTAACATTGTACATTTATTACAAAAGTGTGGAACGCCTGACGTCATCTTGATGTAATCAAAACTGTAATACCTAGAGCATTTCCTTTAGAAATTACATATATGAGAGGGTCTTATTTGCATCAAAATTATGGTTAGTGCTCTAAAAAACTAAAATGAGGACATATTTTCTGAGTTTTCAAATAGCGACAAAGAACTTTTAAATTATTTGTAATCTTTATGTTTTTTTATCCAGTTGACCACTTGATTAAATGTTGCACTTAGGGGAGAGGATGTGGTGTTACTTCCAGAGCTGCAGACTTTGCAACTGGGGAATCAGGTTGGAGTTTTTGCTTCAGCTGAACATTTTGTGATTCTGGTCAAATCACTTAATCTCCCCATGTCTACAACCAAAATGAATTTGATCTTGTGTGATGTAACCAATGCTCATGTAAAGCACTCCAATACCTGACAAGTCTGCACTATATAAAACTGCAAATACACAAAAAATAAGTGTTTGCGCACTTCTGTCATTGGGCTACATGTGGGCTACATCTGGGTGATATTTGTGCTGCATTTGGGCTGTTTTGTCTCTGGTGGCCATCTTGGGAGATTTATTTGTTATGAAGCTTCCTAATTTCCTCATTTACTGCAGTGTCCTCAGTAGGAAATGCTTTCAGTTTTTTACTTTGATTCCATCAAGAAGGTATTCAGATGTGTCACACATTTGCCATAAATTCTGAATGATAGCACTCTAGCTGCTCATTAGATCACTGTAGTAAAGCTACTGCTCACTAGGGAAGTCTGCTGCTGGTATTCAAAGTGCATGTTTCAGTCTGCATGTCAGAATTGTTTTATGAAATAGAAGAGGATTTGAGAAGTCAAAATGTGCCCTAATTTTTCTTTCTGCAGCACTAATCATAATTTCTATGGCGAAATGAACCCCCTCATTTTGTTCCTTTGTAAATTAAATGTTTTAAGTGTTACCACTTTATTCCAATCAAGATGGCTTCAGGTGTGCCATACTTTTGTCATAAGTAAGACTGTTAGCACTCTAGTTGTTCGTTAGAACACTCTGGGACATTCTGTCATTGGGCTATACTTGGGCTACATCTGGGTGATATTTGGGCTACATTTGGGCTCTTTTGTCTCTGGTGGCCATCTTTGGAGATTTATTTGTTATGAAGTTTCCTAATTTCCTCATTTACTGCAGTCTGTTCAGTAGGAAATACTTTCAGTGTTTTTACTTTGGTTCTATCAAGAAAGCATTCAGATGTGTCCCACATTTGCCATAAATTCTGAATGATAGCACTCTAGTTGCTCATTAGATCACTGTAGTAAAGCTACTGATCACCAGGGAAGTCTGCTGCTGGTATTCAAAGTGCATGTTTCAGTCTGCATGTCAGAATTGTTTTATGAAATAGAAGAGGATTTGAGAAGTCAAAATGTGCCCTAATTTTTCTTTCTGCAGCACTAATCACACTTTCTATGGCAAAATGAACCCCCTCAAATGTTCCTTTTTAAATTAAATGTTTTAAGAGTTACCACTTTATTCCAATCAAGATGGCTTCAGGTGTGCAATACGTTTGTCATAAGTAGGACTGTTAGCGCTCTAGTTGTTCTTTAGAACACTCTGACAAGCTGCAGTAGAACACAAAGGAATCAACTGACAGTCTCTGCCCTTGTTGGATGTACATGTTTTACTGAGTATGTCAGACTTCATTCTCACATGACTGAGAAAGATAATGTGAATTTACAGAAAATATGCTCTCAGTTTAGCTTATAGATCACCTTCCAAACCTCTGTGGGAAAAGCATGAGAAAATAGTTTTCTCTCAAACATGATTCATGATATCACAGCAGAAGGCTTTTTCACATGGTAAAATCCCCTTAGAACACACCACAATTCCTAAAATGAGTATGGTACCATCAATAAATGATTTATAATGTATCTAAAGTCTGAAAACCTTCCATTAACTGCAATGCTTTTTAATGAGGTGCTATCATGTATATTGGTCCCAAGATGGCTGCCAACACTTCTTGGATGAAGTACTGACAGCCAATCAGATCTCACGATGAGATGTGTGGTTAGGCTCCGCCCAGATATATCTATCTTTTTAACTCTAATTTTCTCAGGAACTACTGAACGGATTTACACTATTTTCGCAAAAGGTATGAGTCTGAACTGAGGACTACCTCTTTGCCAAACTTGGTGTAATTCCGTTCAGCAGTTCAGGCTGTAGCTGCATCAACAGGTCCTACGGGAAAATGCATGGGGAAAACGTGTTTTGGGACCCCCCTTTTTTCTCGGCCCCCGCTTGACGAATCACCGTGAAATTTTCAGGATAGGAGTGGACCGGAGCTGGCCAAGAGTTTGGAACATTTCTAGAAGATTCGTCAATTGGTGCCAACGTTATTCCAAATAGAATGTTGCGGATTTCCTATGGAAAATAGGTCCTAACGATAACTACCTACTGGCGACTGCCAGTAGGTAATATATATATATATATATATATTCACTGAAAAAACCATAGGTTTCACACACGTTATAGTTAGGAATTAGCATTTAAAAAACCTTGCAAATTCACTGAAAAAACCAGAGAATTCACACACGTTATAGTTAGCTGGACATTTTACTCGTAAAAAACCAATGAAATTCCCCCGTTATAGTTAGTTCAGCTAACTATAACTCGCGCGCCCGCAATCCACTGCTGATGACATCACATATTACATCACTCATGACATGGTCAGTGACATCACTGATGACATCACTGATGACATCTCAAATGACATCACTGATGACATCACTGATGACATCATCCAGTGAGTATGTGTTTTTGAAAATTTTCAATATGTTTAATATATATAGGGAAAGGCCTGTTTAAGAATGAGTGGGTGTACAAGTGTGTAAATGGATGATTTTCTGTGGTGCATAACATGATTCTTTAAGTTAGTCATTAAATGTATCTTACTGCAGACTAGTGACTAAACTGTGTAAATGTGTGTATGTGTCTGTATGTTGGTGTATAAGTGGCTGCATGGTTTTGAGAACAGCTATATGAGTCTCTATATGGGTAATTGATTGGTTGTCTAAGTATCTGTATGGGTTCATGAGTGTTTGTGTGGGTAGGGTGTGTGTCACTCTATGCATAGATGTGTGAGTGGGTGATTCTATGGGTGCATGGTTTTAAGACTGCATCTGTGATGGACTGTATGGTTGAGTGAGTGAATGTATGGGTGTGTTAGGGAATGAATGTATATGTCAGTGGTACATTTGTGACTAACTACATATGTGAAAGGCAGTATATATGCCTGTAAGAGTATATAAGTGGGTAGATGTGAGAGTGTGTGATTGTGAGAGTGACTGTATGGATGAGTGTGTGCTTGTATCAATGATTCTATAAGAGCGTAAGAATGTGATACTATTTTTATGAGTAAGTGAACTTGAGTGTGTTTCACTGCCTAGGTGAGTAAATTGGAGTGTGATTATTTCCATGACTGACTAGGTGTGAGAGTACCTCTATGGATGATTGGTGGTGTGTGAGTGTCTATATAGGTGTATAAATGCATATGATAGTTTTGTATGGAGTGACTGTAAGTATGAGTGACTGTACAGGTGAATGAGTGGAGGTGTATGTAGACCTAAGAGTTAATAATTGGGTATGTAGTAATTGGTATTGGAGTATGTATGGTTTTGAGAATGGAACTCTTAAATTTTTAGTCGGTGTATCAAAGGTTATATTAGAGTGTGAGAAGATGTGCTACTCTATCACAAGGATGATGTCATCAGTGATGTCATCAGTGATGTCATTTGAGATGTCATCAGTGATGTCATCAGTGATGTCACTCACCATGTCATGAGTGATGTAATATGTGACGTCATCAGCAGTGGATTGCGGGCGCGCGAGTTATAGTTAGCTGAACTAACTATAACGGGGGAATTTCATTGGTTTTTTACGAGTAAAATGTCCAGCTAACTATAAAGTGTGTGAAACCTCTGGTTTTTTCAGTGAATTTGCAAGGTTTTTTAAATGCTAATTCCTAACTATAACGTGTGTGAAACCTATGGTTTTTTCAGTGAATTTGCAAGGTTTTTTAAATGCTAATTCCTAACTATAACGTGTGTGAAACCTATGGTTTTTTCATTGAATTTCAAAGGTTTTTTAATGCTAATTTTTGTATTTTTTAATTATATTTATTAAATATTTCTTTTTCACAAATTTCCCTATGTATACATTTATATATTATCTGTATCCTTTAATTTGGTGTGGCTCATTTTTTTTAAAGTTTTAATTAAGATAAAGTTGAACAGCATAGTTAATATCTTCTATTAAGTTATGTCCACTTTTTTTTTAATATAAATTCTTAGGGTGCGCGCTCAGAGCGCGCACCTAGTACGTTTGCGTACATTTTTTATGAATTCCGGCGTACGTTATTTACGTACGCATACCTACGTTTTACTGTGCGCTCGGAGCGCGCACCTAGTACGCATGCGTACGTACGCATGCTTGCGTGCGTCGTACGTACTCCACGCGGTACACTTCCGTATACGCGTAGAGTACGCGCGCTGACGTTCATGCATACGCGCATGCTGCGTATGCGCATTACGTATGCGCATAGTACGTAAGCGCATGCGTGCATACGCGTTCGCGCATGCGTAATTGCACCGTGCGCGCAGGGAGCTTGCTCAGTGCGCGCACCTCGGGTTATGTGAATAATAAAACAACACTTTTAATTGGTTTTCATTACTTTCAGTTTCAGATTGTTTCAACACCACACCCAATCCCCTCATGGCAAGTCGTGTGATCCAGAAACATCACTTTTCATTGGTTCAAAGTACTTTTAGTTCCAGATTCTTCCAAAATCACACCCAACCCCTCATTGTTAGTTCTGATTCCCTAGGAGAAGGAGCTAATCTGTGTGTTGAGATACAATGGCAGAGCAGCAGCCATCTTCTGAGAGTGAACAGGACACTCTTGAGAGACAGAGGCAGAGGAAGCAGAAAGACTCCTTTATATGGCAGTTTTTCACTTTTCCAGAGGGACAAAAGAAGGTGAATGCACCAAAGGTCACCTGCAAACTGTGTCAGCGCCTCTTGTCACGTGGGAATCCTAACAAGAAGTACTCTTTTAGTATTCATACTATGACGAGGCACGTTGAGGCAATGCATCCATTGACTTTTCGTCGAGCTTCTGGAGCAAACCCTCCACCTGCTCAGCCGACGACATCTGCAGCAGCTCAGCCGAGCACATCTTCGGCAGCTCAGGCAAGCACTTCTTCTGCAGTGGTGCCTTCACCTTCTTCCACACCTTTGGATATTCGTCCTTGTTTTGGGAGGATGAGTACACACTGCATGGATTGTGGTCTTCTTATTTCTTTGGGTGAGAGCAGTATTGATCTCATTCAAAGAAAATTTGAGGAGCATCCTTGCGAAAGGCCATAATTTTGTTATTTTTTTATTTTCGTTTTTCTCTTCCTCTGTCCCTACAATAACTCAAGGGCTCTTTTTAGAGCCACCTAAAATCAAAACAAAAAAACTTGTTTTTTAGAATCTATTTCTGTTTTTTCTTTTTAGAGTGCGCGCACCCAGCGCGCACCCAATGGGTTTTAAAAAAAAAAATAATAATAATTTTTTTCACCTTTAGTAAACCTTCAGGGACTCCCTGAGAGAGAGAGGGGAGTGGCAAAGTAATTAAAAAAGAGATGGTGTACATTTCACAGATGAAGGGAAGAGAATCTTACTATTAAACTTTAAACTCTGCATCAGTATTTATGTATAGGTACCCAAACAAGATAATAGCTCATTTTAGTGCTGCATTAGAATTGCCTGTATTTACAAGGAGAGGAAAAGACACACAAAGAGGCTTATCCTCTCCTTGTAAATATGGAAAAGCACCCTGCGCAACTAGTTCGTCAAGAAAATTGACGTAGTGGCTGCGCAGGTGGCTTGTAAATGTGCCCCAGAGATGTTAAGGAAATTAAGGGTAAAACAGACAAACCAAGAGTGACAGATACAGACACAGAGAGCAAACAACTGAGAAGGAGTAAGGCAGTTAAAAAGACTAAGACATATGGATACAGAAAAAGAAACATTAGTGATGGAGGTAGTGAAGGTAGGGGAGTAGTATAGAAGGAGTGAGGAAGTTACAAAAGAGTAGTAAAGCAGGAAGAGAGAGTGAGAAGAGAAAAGAGAAAAGTAGAGTAAGGAGAGGTGAAGAAAAGGAAGCATGAAACGAAACCAGTGACACATACAGATATGTTAAACTTACCTGACCATCAAAATAAATAATTTAGAATTAAATGTTTTTATTTAATTGCAAAGATAACTGAATAACATCTTCTAAATTTTCTTTCTAGTTCTGAAAAAAAGAAAAAAAGTATTAATATTCAACAATACACTTTATTAAACAGTACATGTTTTTTCATATTTAGCAAAACAATTTTTTGCCCTTTTTTTGCTGTTTTCAGAATGTTTTGATTTTCACTGAAAATAGTGAAATCAATTGTATTCATCATTTAACAGCGGGCAAAAAAAAAAACAATCTGAAAGATTGTTTAAAAAAGCCCCAAATGTATCCTCACTAAAACATACCTTAATAGAAATGTTAAAAATACCTTTTAAGAAGAATAACAATTTCCAAAAAATAACGTCTGTAAACCTTGTTACAAAAGAACATTTTCCAAAATAATATCTGTCAAAGAAGTCCACAATTGTTTGTTTTACCTTTCCTTACGGCCAAATGGTAAGTTTAAAATCTCTTTTGAGCGAAATATGCAATTTAAATCCTTTTAAATTTTAATAATGCTTTCTTCCAATGATGATGTTAGTATTTAAAATTTGGGTTTCAAAAAAATTAGGTAACAATTGGGTAAATCATAAGGCAAACGTTGCTTGAAAATCAATTGAGAATCATTACACAGTGTCCATCCTTTTTCACATTTAAGATAAACTGTGTAATGACCAGAAGTTATAGAAGGTCCATCATGAAAAATTATTGCAACTGCATCAAAGGTTTTTACAGATATTGATAATTGTTGTCCTGTAAACTTCTTTATTAAAGTGTCCAATTTTGAACCATCAGCTCTACAACATTGCATCATTAAAATTACATACTGTCCATATTTCTTTAAAAATAACGTTGACAACATGTCTGATTTACATTGAGAACATTCCATGTTGTGATTAGCATCATTAACTAATTTACTAAAAGTCACTGTTTTACTCTCTGGTAATGGTAAATATATGAACCTTTCAGAATCAACATTACTACTGCTTGTGTTCATACAGTTATCACAACAATGTTCCCATTTATAAGAGACACCAAATACATTTTCTACTTCTACCCCTTCATCTTCCAGTACCATCAGGATATACATCAAGAATTCCTGTGCATCTTGCTGGACATTTTGTGTAAACTGTGTACGTCCAGAACATACATCTAAAAGATTTCTAACATCAGAAGCACTTTCTATTTTAGTTTTATCATTACTCAGCTTCTCATAGAGGAGACTCAGCAAAGAACAGAATCTTTTTTCATGATTTAGTGTTATCTACTCTTGCAAAAAATCAAGATAAAATACAACATTCAGCACTACATTTGCGTAGCAGTTGACACCAGAGCTATTTTCAAAATGACAACCAACAACCTCTTCCACACTGTCCTTTTTCTTTTTGCTTGCAGTCACATCACTATCTTTTTGTTTTCTCTTCTGTACACCCTCATTACAGATATTCTCAAATCTCCTTTTCCGACAAACAACACGTTTTTCAAATACAGGATACTGACCTAAATGAGGAGCATAGCTTCTTCTTAATCTATTATACTCCTTTACACAGTTTGCATCAGCACTTACTTTTGAATCATCAAAGTCTATCATGAATAAACCAGATAATGTTTTCACGCGTGACAAAGCAACATATGCCATACCTTCTTTAAACACAGTAGATCCAATGTTTACAAAAGCACTATCAACAGTTAATCCTTGAGATTTGTGAATAGTTACAGCATATGCTAGAGAAAACGGAAACTGCTTCCTACGCACATATAAGTCTTTCACAAGCAAGAAACGAACTGAACAACGACAAATGTCTTTAACCTCTTGTATCTGATCAAATTTTATTTTTAAACATTCAATTCCAACTTTTTTCTGGTAATTAATAAAACCCACAACTCTTCCCATAGCTCCATTCACTAAGCCTTTCTCTACATCCAAATTCCGTCTTAAAATTACTCTACAGTTCATACACACATAAAGATTCTTTTCCAAACCTGCTGTTTATGAAATGTTTTTCTCCAGAGAATCCAATTTAGTACCCAATTTGCCTGTCAATATAACAGTTATTCGTTCATGTTCTATTTTATCCACAGCTTCCAGTTTTATGATCTCTTCATTTTCCAATTTCAAAAGTTCTTGATTGAATACAGAACATTCACGTAGTGTTGGCATTAAGCAGATTACAGTATTTTTTTCTGCAATTTCCTTGTATATTTTCTCTGGAACTATTTCTTCTGTTGGAAACAAATTACTCAGCAATCGACTCTGTAATGCTTTTCTGCCATGTTCTGTGAGTAGTCCAATTCTTATATCTTTCAGAATACTTGCATAGTCCTCATCATTGGCTTGCCTCATATTGGTAATGAGTTCCTTATACTCAAAATATGTCCAAATATTTACATTGCCTATACTTCCTAATGACTTTTTTGTGTCTTCATGTGTAAGTGTATGGAATACCGGTTGTCCTTTAACTGGAGTAAGTTGCAAAAGATCTCCAAAAACTATGACGTGTTTTCCTCCAAATAGGACGTCAAAGTCTGTCTTCAGAATTTGCTGCATTCTTAAATGCACAAAGGCAAGCATTAAGTTTGATACCATGCTAACCTCATCAATAATGAGTACATTCATTTTCTTCAATACTGTTGAAACTTCCAAGCATGCTTCTCCTGCTAGTTTGTGGTACTGTATTTTGTTCTCATGCTCTACTGGTAACATTAGCAAACGATGTAAGGTAACTCCTTTGATGTTATATGCTGCTAACCCAGTTGGAGCAGTAACAACACAAGACAAAATGGAATCCATTTTCTTCTGTAGGTAGCTTCTAATTACATTAATTAAGAACCTTTTTCCAGTTCCTGCTTGTCCACTTACAAACATTCTCATTGGTTCAAAAGATGTGCATGAGCACTCTTTATTTTCATGTAGTAATCCGTGATCAATTTTTTGTTTGACTTCTTCATAAATTTGTTTTTGTTCTTCATTCAGTTGCTCCTCCAAATATGTTAAGTCTACTAAATCTTCCTGAGCTTGATTCATAGCTGTTTCCACTTCGTTCATAGCTATTGCTGCTTCATTTTTGATGATCGGTTGTCCTAGAGGATCTTGACTGAATGTCCCAGAACTTTGACTGTCTTGAGAACTGTCTCTAGCTACTTCAGCTGCAATTGTTGCTTCTTGTTCAATTTCTTCATTTAACATTTGAACATAAGTTGTGAAAGTACTGCATTCGACGCTGTCTTTGCTAGCATTGAAGGAATCTTCATAGCTCTGAAATTCTCCAAGTAGTTCGCCCTCTGAACGCCATGGTTTAAACAGCTGCAAAAGTGCCTAGTAGTAAAATTCCTTTTTATCAGGAGTGTCGCAACTCAGCTTCCGGTGATTTATCAAACTTCCTTTTGTTTGCTTCACCAAACATCCTTCCTCACCAATGACTTTATATTTTCCATTGTTGATATCTTCTGTGACATTCCGTTTAAAAATAAAGTTCTGCAGCACTTCATAGAGACACATGTTCTCAAGGTGATGACTTCTTTGTGGGTAATATGTGTCCAACATGTTTGTTCTTAAAATGTCTGTACTTTCTGGTTCGAACTCTGCTAAATACTCAATTTCTCTAATAGATTTCAGTTCCCGATTTCGCATTCCTGCAAGACCTAAACTTGCCCAAATTATTCTTCTGGATTTTGAGTACAGACTTGCAGATGATAACCTATCTGAGCATTCGTAGGATCCAATTTCTCGATGCGATAACATCTTTAAACTGAAACTGTATAGCTTCTTACTGACAGTCTTCTCGTGAGAAATCTCTTCCCACATTTCCTTCAATTCCGTTTTCTCAGATTTAGTGATGTAAGATGTGACATAGCGAGCAACAGCAATAGAATTGTCAGCCACATACTGTATATCCATGTTAGCATTCCACATGGATAAAATGACTGGGTTGTAGTCATTTATATATTTTGACTCTTCTTTTCTTCTTAGATTGTAGGTATTTTTAGGCGATTTTCTTGTAATAGTATATCGCACAGCTGACATAAAACTGTTTACTCTTCCTTTTGAAAGAACAGGTCGTGGAAATCCAAATCGACATTTTGTGTAGAATTTATCTTTACTCTTGTACTTTCGTCGACAGTATTTTCCACACCGATGACTTTGGAAACGTAAAACTTGCTCTTTTAAATTTTTCTCCTCTGTGCTTTTAGGTATAGCACATGTTGCATATCCTTCGATGAAACTTAAAACTGCATCATCAGAATCTGTTCCAAATTTTGGAGCATCCTTGATCCACAACAGCATATGAATATGAGGAGCACCTCTGGCTTGGTACTCTTTTCTCCAAAAGAAATCCACAACTTCTCCAAGAGGTGGATTTTTTTTATTGCAGATGAAGGACATCATAGCCTCAAATCTATGATTGAAATATCTGCAAACATTAACCGGATCCAATGAGCACAATTCTCCTGCTGTCTTGTATTGGATGTTTTCAATATTTGAATTTGCCTCTCGAAGAAAATCCAGAAGATCATCCCAAGCGTACTCAGCACAGCCTAGGGTAAGGAACCATGTAGGAGTTCCTAAATTCCGTAACATACATTTCAATTCTCCATGGCGTCGGTACCAATATTCATTCGTCCCACGCTGACAAGCCATCAAATTGATCAATTGAGATTCCAAATGATCATCTCGCTGTTGCACTTTGTTCATAAAATCCTTTGCAGTCACATTACGTAGATGTACTCCAGTTTTCAAAATGTGATTTACTGCGTAAGATAGTGCTGACAAGTCACTTTCAAATAAAAGATGGAACAAATAAGGAATACTTTGACAAAATCTCGGATCTTCTGCATGTAGTCTTGTAGTCCGATACTCAGAAGCAGGAATCTGTACTGGACGTTCATCATATCGTCCTCCTTCTCCTGTAGGAAACAGCTTGGGAAAACAAAGAGCTTCCAAGCTCTCCTCCCATACACTCACAGGAGTTCCTTGTGCTTTCTTCATCTGAAACAGATCAATAGCGTTTCCCATAACTTCTTTAGAATGTAAAGGATGTATGCTGAAATGTTCATAAATTTCTTCTTCTTTTGACTTATCCACTTTTTCAAGTTGCCTAGTTGGTATTCCTGTGTCTTCTAGTATTTCTTCTTCATCTTCATCCATATAAATGGCTTCATACCATTTATTATTTTTTTTCAAATACAAATTTGCTCTTTGTACTTTTCGTACATCCACCAGCTCCTGCCAAATTTTCTTATTCTTTGTAGGTACACCATTAACCAGAATAACTAATGGTTCCGTTTCCAAAGTATCTGCATCAATTGCTTCCATATTTTTTTTCAAATCCAATGGCAAATAGACAACTCTTCCTTTTAAACCTCTTTGTAAATCTGAAGGAGGTAATTTACCAGTTTTTGGCTCCATACGCACTATGGTCTGAAACGGATGGACACTTTGAATGAGTATAGACTCATACGTATTTAAATCAGAAAGTTCTGGAGGAATATCAACCAATTCTAAATTATTATGTACAGCTCTAGCTGGCATTCTATTTTCTTCTAACTTGTTATAACAGTATTTACAAATACGCTGATCTTCACCCAAATCAAAACAATTTTCCAGAAATATATATGTTGCAAAATCTTTCCACTTATAATTATCTTAATTTTCACTTTTTTTTATACAGATCAACATTCCTTGTTTGAATTTTGTAATGGCTTCTCCGGCAACAAATACAAGTAATATTTGGTCTTTCATTAGAGATGATAGTAAATTTTGTCATTTCATCCTCAAAATTTTTACTAACAGTGAGTTCTACATTCTCTTCCACATTTTCATCAATCACTGTGTCATTTTCTACACTTTCTTGCTCTGGACCAAAGTAACAAAACTGAATCTCATCAGTAACCTTCACTACATCTGATACAGATCCACGGAACAGAGCATTATTCAACTCATTTAACTTTAGTGCTGGACTTTTAGCAAAATACAATGTTCTCACAAACTTTCTCATTTCAGTATGATGAACAGCCAGCATCCTAAAATGGTGAAAAACACTTTGACGCACTTTCCTAGATAGACAAGCCAGAGAATGTCCTTGCAACCACTATTCTCTCTCACTCTGCATGGATCTAGTCTTTGAAGCACCTTAATTTTCTGTTTAACACTCTTTTTACTATATTCTCTTAGAAAGTCACGTAATTTATCAATAGATTCCTGACGCACAGTACAAATACTACTACAATTCCAAGTGTACACTGGGGCTTTAGGACGTCTTCCCATAACCTCATCAGCCATCACTTGTTCCTCATTTCTTGGAACCATTTTCTCCTTTTCCATTACACAACCAACCTTAACTTCATAAGCTCTACCATTGGTGTCAACTGCATGCAACAAACTATTACTTTGAAGATAACTCTCTTCATTAAAAAATGGTTCAGTACTTCAACAATGCTTCCATTCTCCTAAGAACACTTTACAAAAGTTTTTTTTTTTTACTTCTCTTTTCCTTTTGCTTTGTGACTTTATTGCATTCACTAATTTATCTAATCTACGCATCCTGTTCAAAATTAAAATGAATATTTTTTTTTTTATTTCTAATGCCTTGGTAGCAATACTTTCAATTAATTTCTTTTTCTTATAAAATTTCGTTTTTTTCTTATATTTTTTCATATCCTTCAGCAAATTTAACATCACTCTTCTCTGAAACATTTTTCGACTAATGTTTTTAAAATCTATTTTCCGTGTTAAGTCACTCTTCCTAACTTCTGAGTCTATATTAGCATTTTGTTTTTGCTGTTGACTCTGTTGTTGTTTTGTACTTGAAACACTGTTTGAATGTATCTTTCGATCATTTTTTTTTTTTTGGAAGATATTTTTTAAAAATTCTTTAGTTTGCTTACCAGAAGACTTTTTCTGTTTTCCAACACATGCTTCGCCTCCTATTTTTTTTTATCAGTCGTCTTCAAATATAGTTGTTGTTTCTTTTCTTTTCTTTTTCTTGACTTTATAGGCATCTTTATATTTTTTCACTGTTGCTCAGCAATACCTGCAAAAAAAAAAAATACCTTTATGTAATTTAAATTCATTACAATTTTTTTTTTTAACTTTTCAAATCCTATCACATGAGCTGATCCTTTCCTACGAGTCAAACTCTTACAAAATAGAAGAAACATGAATTGAAACACTGACACCAATTCCTGTGTGCACACAGACTCATGGTGTGATTCTAGGCAGAAAAAGATATTTAGTTGGCAATTTGAATGCACATTTACTTCTGTTGAGGAGCAAGTGATAATTACTGTAACAGCCTGACACATGTTCCTTCTAGTTTAGACAGGCAGAAAGGAGCACATGTTCTAACAGCTCCTTGAGACCATGATCATGTGTAAGAGGGTGAGTGATTAGACTAGAGCAAAGGAAATGAGCCTTGGTGACGTTGAATCTGTTTGCGTAACACACTGCTATCTGAAACACCACACAGAGCTGACTATTATGCATGAGAGTGTAGCAGAAGCTGCTGCGTGTGTGCAAAGAGTGTGTTTCTGGAGACTGTGTATTGTCAGCTGCAAGAGAGATCTGCATGGAGACTCCCACACCTGCATGAAGAGTACAGACATGTGTGTAAGAGTACATGTGTGGTAAGGGTTAATTGGAGTTTTCAACATGTAGGAACCACCTCAGCCATTGCAAGAATTGATGAAAAATCTACCATGCTATTTTCAAATGTGTTTGCATTTGCCTCACATTTTTGAGATACTGATTTCTGCTGAGTGCTAACCAACACGTTGGAAGAAAATAAGATGGGCCTTTCCTGAATGTGCAAGTTTTACAGAACAACAGCAACACAAATTAAAACACTGACAACAATTCCTGTGTGCACACAGACTCATGGTCTGATTCTAGGCAGAAAGCGATATTTCCTTTGGCAATTTGAAAGCACATTTACTACTGGGGTAGAGCAAGTGATAATTACTGTAACAGCCTGACACATGTTCCTTCTACTTTAGACAGGCACAAAGGAGCAGTTGTCCTAACAGCTCCTTGAGGCCATCACCATGTGTTACAAAAAACAAGCTGCCCCTTTCCTGCGAGTGCAAGAGTAATAGAGCAAGACCAACCTGAATCAAATCTCTGTTTACATTTCCTGTGTGCTCACTGTCTCATGGTATGATTCTAGGTAGAAAATAGTATTCCTGGGTGTTACCAGTACACATTAACTTATAATGAAGACATACTCCATAATATATAACATGTTCAAGCCACTTAAATATCTTCCTTAACATAAAATGTAAAACACAACTTTTAAAGTGGTAGGAAAATGTACCATACTATTTTCAAATGTGTTTGCATTTGCCTCTCATTGGTCAGTAAATGATTTCTGCTGAATGCTAACCATCACACTTTAAGATAACAAACTACCCCTTTTCTGCGAGTGCAAGGCTAACAGAACAAAAGCAACACAAATGAAATCTCTGTCAACAAATCCTGTGTGCAGACAGACTCATGATGTGATTCTAGGCACAAAACAATATTCCTCACTGATACCACTACACCTTAACTTACAGTGAAGACATACTCCATAATATCTTACAAGTTCAAGATAGTTAAATATCTTCTAAACCACAAAATGTAAAACACAACTTTAAAACAAGAATGACAATTCTATTATTTATATCAAAATACACCACATACTTCCCCTCTCAAACTCATAACTCACCTTTAAAATTAATTAGTTGAGAAAGAAATGTGGCACTCAAACAGCAGATTATCAGAGCCAGAATCTCAGAGCTGTACACCTCTCTCCTCTCTCCACAACCAGTAAATTTACCTCTCTTTTTTCCCACATATACATGTTAATGTAAAATCACAGTCCTTCCCACATTTTTTCAAATGGAATCACACATTTCTATTGGTTGCAACTTTCAACCCCTTTGCAAATCATCCCTTCCCCCAACATGACTTCTGCCTGCTACCATAGCAACAGCTCATGGAACACAGGTGTGAGCAGAGAGGTCAGAAGTTCAGCAGACAATGTTTCAAATCCAAAGAGCAAGAGTGCTTGACTTTTCAAACCTAACAGCAAATCCAAAGTACTGTTCAGTGGGAACACATTTTTCTGAACCAATCCAAAACATGCTTTTAAAAATGTAAACATACAGCCTAGTTTTTAGTGTAGAATGGTTTGAAACAGCCAATGAGTTCTTTTTATTAAAAAAAAGTATGTATGCCTCCATTTTTCAACTGTCTTTCTTTTCATATTGCCATTCTACTGAAAGACATCTCCTGAGCGCACCCTGTTCTCCTTGAAAGATGTTCACAGTGTGGATTGTAGGTCATAGCTATGTCTTCTGGAGTGAAAAGTTTGCAGAAAAAAGAGGTATTGTGAAAGACCTTGCTTTGCCAAATGTAGACATTAAATGGATTGGTCAGAGAGGGTTAAAGTGGCACCAATTAATGCCTTTGGTGAAAACCTTTCTACATCTCCCACAGCCTAACCTTATTATTGTGCACTGTGGTGGAAATGACCTTGGCACTTTAACTGGGGTAGGTCTGGAAATGCTTATTAAGGACACCTTTGTGCAATTGATGTCACTTTTTCCACAAACTGCCTTTGTATATTCTAATATATGCCAAAGGCAAAAGTGGAACTGGTCCAACCAATTTTGTCCTCAGATTGACAAAGCAAGAAAGCACGTCAATAAGTCTGTTTCTGCTTTCCTCAGAGACTATGGTATGGGTTCTATATACCACAACAACTTGCGTTACAACATGCAAGACATTTATAGAGGAGAGGGTGTACATTTCAATGATGAAGGGAACAGAGTATTCCTCTTGAACTTTAGACTCTGCATCGGTACTTACTTGTAGGTACCAAAAAACACTCAATGAACACAAGGGCTCTTTTTAGAGCCACCTAATATCTAAACACTTAAAAGTGATTTTTATTTCTATTTTTTTTAGGGCTTTTTTTTGGGTGCGCACTCAGTGCGCGCACCTCGTGATGTTTTTAAGGTTTTTTCGGGTACGCGTAGAGTGCGCGCACCTCGCGATGTTTTTAAAAAAATTAAAATCTTTTTTTTTGCCATTCGTGGTCCTACTGTGCCCCCCTGACAATGGCTAGGGGGTCTAGAACTCCCTACCCTGCCCCCTGTTCACGGTCTCCACCTTTCCTTTTTAGTGCGACAGACAAAATGGCGGCCGACACTTCCTGATTTCGACCGATTCGAATGTTTGCTGACATGTAACAACCAATCACAATTACGCTCGCGCACGGCAGGGTGCGCGCACAGGGCTTGCTCAGTGCGCGCGCGCTGCGCGCGTGTAGATATTGATATGCTTTCAAATGCTATTTTCTCAGGAAATACTGAACAGATTTACACCAGACCTGCAAAAGGCACTTCCTTGACCTTATGGCTACCTCTCTGCCAAATTTCAAGTAATTCTGTTCAGCCGTTCGGGCTGTAGCTGTGTCTAAAGGTCCTATGGAAAAATGCATGGGGAAAACGCGTTTTGGGACCCCCTTTTTTCTCGGCCCCCGCTTGACGAATCACCCCGAGACTTTCAGGGTAGGAGATGAATGGAGCGCCCCATTAGTTTTGAAACTTTCGCGAGGATACATATATATACTTTTGTTAATTTACAAAGAAATGCACATATCTGAATGCATACATATAGTCAAATTATACATGTTTACATGCACAGGCATGTGTTGTACATTTGTGTTTGAGTAGGGCGGTCATGTAGGAAAAAGCCACCTCTTGAGCAGTCTTCTGAAGATAAGAGAGTTATCCATGGTTCTTATGTTTGGGAGTAATAACCATAGTTTGGTTGCCTTAACAGAGAAAAGTACCACCTATGTTTTTTGCTTGTAAGCTGGGGTTTTGAGATGAGGTGCCAATCTGGAGTGGAGATTCCTTTCTTGTATGTATTTGATGATTTCATTCCTGATGGTTCTGTTCCATGTATTGCTTTGTGGGTGATACAAAGCAGTTTGAAGGTAGACGTTCTGGCAACCAGTAACCAATGTAGGGCCCTCAAGGCCAGGGAGATGTGGTCTTGTGGCTTTACATGTAAGAGTAGTCTGACAGCAGAGTTCTGAATTCATTTGTAGCCAGCTCATAGTTGAAAAAGATGATCCATGGTAAAAGCTATTGGCGCAATCAGGTTTAGACAGTACAAGAGAGATAGTTTTCCACATCTTCTCAGGCATACAAGTTTTTTTCCCTCGACTTTCTCTTTTTAACTTTGAGAGAAGTGGTGGTGATTTCATGTGTAAGGTAAACACTCAGGAACTTGCTCCTTTAAGGCTCCTGCCGCGGCCCCAGAGCAGTGATCAGGGCAGCGAACTTGGGGATTGTTTATGTGCCAGAAGGGTCACCTTTCTGAGCATAAACATTCCAGTGCATTTTGCTTTTTCCATGTGTGCTGCACAAGGCAGCACACATGGAAAAAGCATAAACGAGGAGAAATAAAGCATTTCTCCTCATTTTGCCAAGTTAAGGTTTTCCCTGGTCTTAATTTTGGCGCTTCCTCCTATTTACGCTGCCCTTGTAAATAGGGGCCAGCATCAAAAACAATGGGTGTTGCGGTGGAACGCACACCACAACACCCACTACCAACCCCTTTCACGCTAAGCATAGCGTGAAAGGGGGCCTTATTTACAAGGCTGCGTTAAGCCACTTTAAGTAGCTTAACGCTGCCTTGTAAATAAGGCGAGGCCGCTATGGCCACCAAAATGTCACTGAAAGTGATGTTGTGATGGTGATAGGGGCTTGTACATATGCCCTTCGGTTTGACTCACCACTCTTAGGTACCAAACCATGCCTGTTATCATCATGCCCCATATCAATAACATGGTAGTATGGGAGTTTATATCCGAAGACCGGGTTCGCATTTTAAGATGGATTTGGAGTGAGATGGAGAGCAGTATGTGCAATACCATGCGGTTTAGAGTGGTTATAAATAAGGTGAGAAATTTAACTCTAGTGCTCTATAGAAGTTGGATTTAATTCTATACAATATCTGCAAAAATATCTATGTTACAAAATATCAATGTTTTTGCTTCCATTGTTTTTATTTTATTCTTTTGCCGATTAGCTTCTCTTTTTATATGTTATATTATGTTATGCAGATTTGTGGTGCGCACTATCACCCTGGAGAGTATGCTGGCACTGAGGAGGTGTGAGTTTAGGCACACCTAGGTCCTAGTAGGACTACTCAAAAAGCCAGGTCTTCAGCTTCTTGCGAAATTAAAAAAGTGAGGAGGAGGCTCTTTTGTGTTGTAGCAGGTCATTCTGAATGATGTAGGAGAAGATATGGGGGACTTGATCATACCTCTCATTCACGCTACTGGCTGCTGTTTGCACTGTGGATGAACCTCTCTGGTGAAGTGGAAAACTGAGGACAGCCTGAAGGAAGTACCTATGCATCTACACAGGGTGAATGAAGTGCTCAAATGTGCGAATACATTATTTAATTGAAATCTAGTGTTTACTTGCACTGATAAGCATCATGTGCCCTTTCCGCAGTGTCAACTGCTTATCCTAATTTCCATCTTTTGTTATTTGCCAAATTCAGGAACTCACTCACTGTCCTTGAGCCCCCACTTGCTGCCTTTATATCTTTCACTTTGTCATGCGCTTACTCTTTATTCTGGTCATCCATCCATGACAAAATGATTCAACCATTACTTCCTCTACCCCAAATACTGCCACTTTCCCAATACTGCTCCGCTCACTGTCCCTCTCACTAGCCTAAACCTGCTTGCAACTGCAATTGCTATTTCACCCACACATGTATTCATGTACCCACCAAACTATCCTTCTTCTTCCCTCTAGGCACCCAATCTCTCACTTATTCACCTACCCATGCAATGGGGCCAATTCATAAAAGCTTTTAGCTGCTCTTGGCTATAGCAAGTGTAAAGCGAGCCAGAAATGGGTGACACACCTTCTCATATTTGGCAGCTAAGCTATGGAACAGCCTGTCCTTGGAGCTTAGGAAACTGGACTGAATCTCGGTTTAAAAAGGACCTGAAGACTTTCCTTTTTAACCAAGGTTAATTGCTAGTCAACTATTACCATACTGGTAAGGGCCGGGATGCTGTTCACACTATAGAAGTAGTATTTCATTAATTCAAGGGAGTTAGTAATACAGGAGTACTCTTACAGACCTTTGTGACTCTGCGCCGAAATGTCCTATACCTTATTAGTAAAAGTGTGTTAGAATCCGGGTTCTCTGGTTGACACAGGTAGGTACTTGTGTCAAGCAGGGAACCGTTCCTCTAGTCAGGGTAGGGGGGTACACTCCAACAATAACCCCTGCTCACCCTCTAGGTAGCTTGGCGCGAGCAGACAAGGCCTATCTCAGAGTGTTTAGGTTAAGCATTTGTGAACACACACACAGTAACTCAGTGACAACCCCACAAATGGACTCCACACTGCGATATAGAAAAATAATACTTTATATATATAGTTTAGGCTTAGCACAAGACCAGATAACGTTTAAATGGCCCACAATACTTATTAAAAAAGAGTTCTTGGTTTTAGCGTAGTTTTAAAGTTCTGTGCACTTTGTTCCTGTCCGTACGCTTCGTACGTGGTAAAAACTGCTTGGGAACGGGTCTCACACGCACTGTAGGCGCTTCGGGGTGAAGCGTACACCCTACGGTGCGAACAGGCACAGTACCTTTACTTGGGAGTTCGTCATGGATGCTGCGCTGACATCAAGCGCGATGTACGGTGCGTTGTCCTCCTGGTGCGATGTGTACTACGGTACGTTAGACCTTGGGCGTGCAGGGCTTCAGGGGACGGTGCATAGGTACGGTGCGTTCAAAGTTTGTCGCGGCGTTCGTGCCATACCATAAGATCGGCAATCTTGATTCGAAGCGCTGTATACAAGCGAACAGTACGCTTCGCACAGGGGAGACGAACGCAACTACCGTACGCACCACAGCCTTTCCAAAGCAGGGGAAAGGAGCGTACGCCGGCAGTACGGTTCGTAGGGGATAGTAGCAAGTACGGTTCGCAGTCCTTCCGTTACGGTGCGAGCTACGGCTCGTAGGGGCCTGTTAGTCGTGTTGCTCAGGCCGGACGATACCTTCCTTTGCGGTGCGAGCTACGGCTCGTAGAGGGGCCTAAGTCATGTTGATCGGGCCGGACAACGGGATACCAGCTTTCAGGGGGTACGCTGTGATCAGCAAGACGTACGCAGCAGTTCGAGTCGAAGATGCGGGGAAAACGGTCCGGTTTCCAAGGCGATCTCACAGCGGTGAAGTCCACTGGTCCTGGGACTTCATTCAGGGGGCAAGCTCACTCACATGCCCTTGGAGATCTCTCAGCACAAGTCAAATAAAAGTTCCTTGAGTCTTTTCTTCCTCTTCTTCAGCAGCAAGGCAACCACTGCAGGCCAATCCCCCAGGTCAGGGACAGTACTCCTCCATGCAGCTTTTCCAGTTCCTTCAGGTCGGACAGAGGTTTCCTCTTGGCAGGACAGGATCTAGTTTCTTAGGAGCAGGGCTCCTACATTTATACCACAAGTCCTTTGTTCTCTCAGGCCAGGGGGGCCCTTGCCTAGTTCAGTCCAGTTCTGGAGCACTTTGTTGATGCGATGCAGGCTTCTTCTTTCAGGGTGCAGGGCAGAGCCATCAGACGCTCCACAGGGGGCGGAGCCAGCATTGTGGTGGCAGAGCACAGCCCTATTCAGAGTCCAGGTGTACTCCTCCCACCCATCTATCTGCCAATCTTCCTATTCACCACCAGGCTACCTAGCCCTGCCCATCTTGGTTTCCCCAGCCCTGTCACTCACACAAGCCAGACAGCAGATACACATCACGCAGAGGCGGGCTGAAATTGTTAGGCAAGCAAAGGCCAACTTTCTAAAAGTGGCATTTGCAAACGCAGAATATTAAAATAAATCTTACTAAAAGATGTACCTTATTATTCTGAGTTCAGGCATACTAAACTCGATTTTCTACCACGTTCCCTGGGTCTGTTAGGATCATAGGATGTAACAATCTTAACAGCCCATTCTGGCCTATGAGAACAGGGTAGCCTTACAATAGTGAAAAACGAAAATGGCTGTAATTCACTATTAGGACATGCCACACACATCAGGGCTTGTCCTACCTTATTCTACAATGCACCCTGCCCTTGGGCCTACCATAGGGGTGACTAACATGAAGTTAAGGAAAGGTTTAGGGACTGGCAAGTGGGTGCACTTGCCAGTCAGCATGTCAGTACCAGACTGCACGCAGGTTCTGCAATGGCAGACCTAGACACATTTTACCAGGCTGCTTCTGTGGGTGGCACAACCAGTGCTGCAAGCCCACCAGCGGCATTTGTATTTACACGCCCTGGCACTCCGGGTGCACTTTACTGGGGTCTGATAGTAAACCAAATAAGCCAATCATGGAATCCAACCAACATATACATTTTACATAGGGAGAGCATATGCACTTTAGCACTGAACAGCAGTGGTAAAGTGCCCAGAGTCATAAAACAGCCAACAACAGGTCAGAAAAAATGCAGGAGGAAGGCAAAAAGTTTAGGGATGACCCTGCAAAAAGGGCCAAGTCCAACAAAGTGCAAAGAGGAAACATCTTTTTCTATTCATACTAATTGTATGTGAATATTCCCTACATTTTTCTATAATATTCCTATTTAAATGTTTGCAGATAATTCACAAAGGCATGTCAGTGTAGGCAAAAGAGTGTTACAGTAATACTTCACATACTCATAAATGCCTCATTCCTTAAATGTCCTAAACGTCAGTTACTCCAACCATAAACTTTAATGTGGGCTAATTAACATGTGAATGAGACTTACAACAACCACTAGCTGACGGAGCTCTGTGTCTGTGTATAGATGGTAAAATTGTGCAGCCAGTGCACTCCAAAGCTCAACATCACCAAACGTTGAGGTAATCACTACGCACCTGTTTGTTCATGAGCATCGCAGGCTGTTCTCACACATATGTACAAAGCCCTGCAGCTTGCACTCTTTAAGTGTGCTCTGGGGATGCTGCAGTGATGACTTCATACCTTCAGATGGGTGGAGGAGTGTGAAGCCCAACTATTCTGAAGCTAGGTACCAGTGAAGCTTGTGCTATGATTGATCTTGCATGTCCATCCACATGTCAAAAAGCCATTGATAAATTAGGTTACAAATAAAACAGCTCAACATTTAGAACATTATTGGACTCTGCATCACTAATTTCAACCATCCATGCACTTCATCAATCAATCAGGATTTATATGGAGAGGCCAATCACCCGATAGAGTATCCAGGTGCTTGCAGGTTCCGGAGGCTTATTCGAACAGCCAGGTCTTGAGGGCCATTTGGAATTCTGAAAGTGAGTTGATGGTCTGGAGTTTCATGATGAGGTTGTTCCAAGTCTTTGCTGCGATGTGCGCGAAGGAGTGGCCTCCACTTCTGCTTCAATAGATGCAGGTAGTATGGGCAAGAGAGAGGGAGGCAGAGAGTTGTCTTCTCCATGAATGGTGGAAGTTCATGCAGTGGTTGATGTAGGTGGGTCCTTGGCTGTGTAAAGCCTTAAGTGTGTGGTTCATCAACTTGTATTAGCATCTCTTCTGTATGGGGAGCCAGTGGAGTTGCCTGAGGTGAGGTGTGATGTGAGTTCATTGGGGGTAGGCCGAGAATGAGTCTGGCTGCTGTGCTCTGTATAGTCTGAAGTATCTGTAAGAGTTATGGGGTGATTCCTACGTAGAAGGTGCTGCCATAGTCCAGTTGGCTGGTGATAAGGGCCTGTGTCACTGTGCATCTTGTGTATAGAGGTGGTTTAGATCTTACGTAGCATACGCAAACTGAGGAAGCAGGCGGAGGACATGGCGGTCTTCTGTGATTTCAGTTTCATGGTGAGCTTATTGTAAATGATGATTCCAAGGTTTCTGCAGTTGTCGGAGGGAGTGGTGCGTGTCCTAAGTCTGATGGCAAACAGGAGTCATTCCATGTTTTGCTGCTGTTACAGAAGTTCAGTACTTCTGTCTTATCTGTATTCAGCTGCAGACAGTTATTCTTCATCCAGTCAGCAATGCTTGTGATGCATCTGTGGAAGATGGTTCTGGTGGTGGTGGGGTTGTCACTAAGTGAGAGAATGAGCTGGGTGTCGTCTGCATAGAAATTTATGTTGAGACATTGAAATCTGACGATATTGGCCAGTGGGGTCAGGGGAACAGCCATTACAACGCGGTTTTTACCACGCGCAGCTTTTACATCGCATGCGTTACAACGCATGCGATGTTACAACGCAATGCCATTACAACGCAAGTCTTTACATCGACTTGCGCTAGATGGCGTGCTAACATTACAAATAGTGTAGTTTACTATCCCAACACCTTCCCTACTGTTACGTGGACTGGAGTTGGAATAGTAAATTACACTTTTCTAATGTTAGCACGCCATCTAGTGCAAGTCGATGTAAAGACTTGCGTTGTAATGGCATAGCGTTGTAACATCGCATGCGTTGTAACGCATGCGATGTAACTGCACGCGTTGTAATGACACGCGTTGTAATGTCATACATCCGTGGGGTCATATATGCCCTGGAGGACACTGCAGGTGATCTCCTTGGATTTCGAGGTGAGAGGTAGGAGGCGGATCCTCTGGGTTCTTCTGGTGAGGAAGGATGTGATCCATCTGAGTGCATCACCTTGTATGCCAATGTGATGATGTGATGATGTCTTTCGATCAGCTTTTGGTGGTATACGGTGTTGAAGGCTGTGAGAGGTCAAGGAGGATCAGAGCGGCTGTTTCTCCTCAGTTGCGGAGGGTTTAGATGTCATCGGTGGCTATGATCAGGGTGGTTTTGGTGCTGTGATTGCTGCAGAAGCTGGATTGGAAGGCGTCAAGAAGCTGGTTCTGCTCCATGAGTTGGTTGTTGCTGATCTTTTCCAGGACCTTCATTACGAATGGAGCAGGGCGATTGGCCAGTAGTTTTTGAGTTTGCTGGGGTCGGCAGAGGGTTTTGTGAGCATTGGTCTGATTTTGGCATGTTTCCAGGTGTCTGGAAATATTTTGTTATTTATAAAGGTGTTGAGCAAGAGTGTAGTAGAGGTTGAAAAAAGTCTTCAAGTCTGCGCTGTCAGAGGTGTCCTTGTTGACTCACCATCTCCTCTCCAGCTGTTTGCTGTCTCGTTTTGCTGTACTAAGTTCTTGCTTTTATCAGCTGGCACTTTTGGAGGATTTTCTTTGGATGTTGCTCTTAATAACGATGATGCCGTTGGCACAATTGGAGATCCAGGCATTGAAGTTCTTCACTCCCTCTTCGGTGCTGGTGGTGGTAGTGGGGTTGGAGGTGTTGAGCGCGTCCATCCAGCTGGTCTGTAAGATTTTGCTGGTGATCTTGGGGGCAGATTTGTGGGGGCTAGAGAAGATGATGTGAACGATGGAGTGATCTGCCTATGTGAGTTCTGTAACGTGGCTGTATTTGATGCGGATTTTTGAGGTGAAAATGGGTTTCCAACATGTGTCCTACAATTTGTGTCGGTTTGTGGACAATCTGGGTCAATCCAAGGCTGCTAATAATATCAATGAGTTGTGCTGTGTTATTGTTGCTGGGGTCGTCGATGTGGAAATCGACAAAGTCCTTGGAGTCTAAGGCTAGGGATGCAATGAAGTCTGGAATGGTGTTGCAGAAGCTGGATTGTGAGCCTGGGGGTTGGTATGTGTGGGTCCCTCTGATGCTTGTCTTGCACTGTATGGTTGATTTGTGGATAATGGCTGTACCTCTTCCTGGCTTGTTGGTGCGGTCCTGGTGAGTGATTTTATAGTCATCAGGGATCGCTGTGGCAATGTCTGTGGCGGATAAGGGGTTGTGCGAGGTCTCAGTGAGGAAGACGATGTAGAGTGGGAGGTTGGAGATGAGGTCCCATAATTTGGTGGAATGCTTGTATAGTGAGCGTGTGTTGAGATGGGCACATGCGAGTTGGTGTTTTTGTTCAGGTGGTGTCTGTGGTGTGTTTGGGGTGGGGCTGGTTGGCAGGGTGGTGTGTGTGCTGTGGAAGGTGAAGTGGCAGTGGATGAAGGTAGGTCATGGGGTGGTCAGAAATAATTATGTTAATGCTATTTATGTGAAATTATTTTATAATGAATTTTTTTCTCTTTGGTTATGTAGTTGTAGATTTTTTTCTGTGTTTATTTGAGTTTATTTATTGATTGTGGGGCGTTGGGTTTGTAGGAGAGTAGGGATGGAAGATTTTTTGTAATATTTATTTTATCATTTTCTATAGATATTTTATTTTAAAAATTGAATTTGTTTATTAAATTGTGTACTTTTTTTATTTATAAATTGTGCAATAGATAGATAGTAAATACCTAATTAATTGGTTCACCTGTTATTTAGATTGCTGAATATGCAAATTAATCAATTAAAAAACAGTATCTTTATATTCTTTAAATGTATTATGCCTTGATAATTTATATAATAATTATTTTGTATTTGTTAATAATTGTGTGCTATTCATTTTTTTCTAATATTTGTTTTATTTTTTGTGGGTTTTTGGTTTGTAAGGTAGTAGGGTGGAAAGTGTTTTAAATATAAAGATATATGTATGTATCTATATGTTTAAATGTTTTAATCGATCAATAATTTTAAATAATGTTTCATTCTTTTAATTCAATCTTAATTTTCAAATAATTACCTCAATTATCTAATGTTAAAAATAGTATCTATATTTAGTATATTTGTTGAAATTGGAAAATTTAGGAGTGGGAATGGTAAATCTGACCCTTAGGTGCCGATTGCAATCCGTTAAAAAAATTTACCGTCCGACTCGAATCCGTATTTTTTTTACGTACGAATCGTACAAGTACCGTACAAACTGCGAAGTACGATTCGTACGTGAAAAATACATACGAATTGCGTCGGGAAAATGGTCCGAGAGGGAGGCGTAAATTTTTACGTCCGAATAGCGTCTGGAAAAGTGTCCGATAGGGAGCCGGACATTTTTACGTGCAAATCGTAAAACAGAAGTCCGAGCGTGCAAGTACGATCCGTACCGCCCGTCCGAATACACAACCGCATGTAAAAGGCCCCGTACGGAGCGAACGCTGTAGCCTACATGTACACGGGTAAACTTGTGCCCGAATACAAGTCGTACAGCCCCCCTCACCCTGCACATGTCAGCACCGTACCCCCGTATGTCAGCACCTTACCCCCTCCGCACCGTACCCCAACACCGTAGCACAGCCCCGCACCTGTACGCACCGTACCCCAACACCGTAGTCCAGCCCGTACCTGTACGCACCGTAACCCAAAACCGTAGCACAGCCCCGCACCTGTATGCACCGTACCCCAAAACCGTAGCCCAGCCCCGTACCTGTACGCACCGTACCCCAACACCGTAGCACAGCCCCGTACCTGTACGCACCGTACCCCAACACCGTAGCCCAGCCCCGTACCTGTACGCACCGTACCCCAACACCGTAGCACAGCCCGCACCTGTACACGCCGCACCCCAACACCGTAGCACAGCCCGCACCTGTACGCGCCGCACCCCAACACCGTAGCACAGCCCGCACCTGTACGCACCGTACCCCAACACCGTAGTCCAGCCCGTACCTGTATGCACCGTAACCCAAAACCGTAGCACAGCCCCGCACCTGTATGCACCATACCCCAAAACCGTAGCCCAGCCCCGTACCTGTACGCACCGTACCCCAACACCGTAGCACAGCCCCGTACCTGTACGCACCGTACCCCAACACTGTAGCCCAGCCCCGTACCTGTACGCACCGTACCCCAACACTGTAGCACAGCCCGCACCTGTACACGCCGCACCCCAACACCGTAGCACAGCCCGCACCTGTACGCGCCGCACCCCAACACCGTAGCACAGCCCGCACCTGTACGCACCGTACCCCAACACCGTAGCCCAGCCCCGTACCTGTATGCACCGTACCCCAACACCGTAGCACAGCCCGCACCTGTACGCACCGCACCCCAACACCATAGCACAGCCTGCACCTGTACGCGCCATACCCCAACACCGTAGCACAGCCCCGCACCTGTACGCACCGTACCCCAACACCGTAACACAGCCCGCACCTGTACGCACCGCACCCCAACACCGTAGCACAGCCCGCACCTGTTCGTGCCACACCCCAAAACCGTACCCCAGCACCCTCACCCAGCATCGCGTATGTACGGACCGTACCTACGCGAAAAAGACTCGTACAGAACCAGTGCACTGTAAAACAGCACAAGGAAGGTCAATTCGACTCGCACAACACCACAAAACACGTCAACATGACAAAATACATCTCTATGACTGACCTGCCACATCCAAACAGCCAAACAGAGGACCAAATCACAACCACCTCTTATAACACACCCACCACAAATTCAAACACAGCCGCACCCACAAATAAACCAATAAAAAGGGCCCACACACACAACCCATGAGCCATTGCAACAGACCCACTGCTCACAGACACCACAGATAAACAACTGCACCTTACTCACACCATAACTACACCTTCACTTCCACACCTTCACACAACCTCCTTCACAAACACCCCCTCTTCACCTTCACACACACACCGTCACATTCACACCCACACACCCACAACCATCCACACCCACACCCCACACCATGCCCATTGACAAGAATCCAAAGTTCACTACGGCGGAGCTGGAGCTCCTTGTCAACGAAGTCATCAGAGTCGAGCCACAGCTGTTTGGAACATTGGTCAGACAGACCAGCATAGCCCAAAAAACCAGCCTGTGGCAGAGGATCGTCGATAAGGTGAATGCTGTTGCGCCCATCCGAAGGACCAGGCATGAATGCCAAGCTAGGTGGTACGATCTGCGCAGGGCAGTCAAGAGGAAAATGAATGAGGAATACACCCAGAGTAACATTACTGGAAGCGGGCTGCCCCGCAGACCCGTACATTACCATCCCTGGGAGGAGAAGGTGATGGCCACGCTTCCGCCGGTGGGAGTACACGGAGTCGAAGGAGTCGCAGAGCCTGGTGAGTACACAAACAACTCACGTAACATGGGGGGAATGGCATCCACACCCCAACTACAACAAATGCACTCATCTACCCCCAAGCCCTCACCGCACACAACCACACCCTAAAAACCACGCTCATGCCACTAACGTCTCCATGCCCCATTCACAAATAAAGCCAAGGCCATGTCCCAGGCCACACTAACCACAAACCCAAGACTGGATGTCCGGGATGCTGAGAGGGTGGGGCTCACACAACACATTGTGCAACTCAGAACCAGACACCAATGCCCACAGCCCATGTGGCCTAGGTACATACCCATGCACCATGCCCAATGCACAGGGACTGGCAAAGTAATGACAAGGTAGCTGACACTTGGCCCTGCTGTAGGCAGCACAAGGCCCTCCTGTGACCACTGTACACTCAAACACCAACCCCACAAGCTCAGATATCTAGCACAGGAACTCACACTCACTGACATGCCAGCATGCACCATGAGGGGACAGACACAACACCTGGGAGACCCAATGACAAATCACACTACACACAACAGCAGGCCTGGTCACACACCCCCCCTCACACAAGCACACACCCCCGGGGCAGGCAACGGATTTACCCACTCTCACAATGGACATGTGACACAACAAGACCAATCCATAGCCAAATAAGCATCCCAGCAAAAAATCTACTGGCAAACACTCAGGAGCACATACCAATCTGTCCCCCGCAACATACCCATCCCCAAGTGTACATTGAGAGGAATGCTAGGCACATCCAACCCCCTGGAGGAACTGTGACTACTTGAATATGTATGAAACATGGATGTGGCATGAAACAGCATTAACATTGTCTCTCTCTCACACACAGGGCAACGTCATCGACTTCCCCCCAACAATAGGGGGGAACAATCACAGTCCCAGGCTCAGCGTGAAGATGATCCCACCGGCAGCGACGACTCTCACCACTCCGTGGATGACCCCGACCAACCTGGCCCCTCTGGTGCCCAAGCCCCTGCAGCACCTGCATCAGGTACATCTGTGCCAACCCCCACCCCCATTCCTGCCACATCCCAGGAGACACCCAGGAGCCCTGCTCGCACCGAACAACACAGCCAGTCTGACCAGGAGGGACAAGGTTCTCCGGGCACCCAGGAGGAGGCAGACGACCGACCTAATGCCATCCCTCAGGGGTCCCGTAGACCCGATGTGCCCACAACGGCAGGCCCGGCTCGTGTGGGCAGGGGTGGTGGGAGTGGAGGCAGGCGGAGGCGAGAACCTGACCAGCCAGCTGAGGGAACCGGTATGGCATACATGCGCCACATCCTGGACACATACCGGCGTGACACCAGGGGCATCAGCCAGGTTGTGTCAAGCCTCACAGACATCAAGGGGACCCTCGACGAGATGAAGAACCTGCAGGCCAAGCAACATGCCAGTCAACAACAACACCAAGGACGGATGGAGGCAAGACTGGCTGAGCTCCTGGCGGTGCAAACGGACATGAGCCGTTCACTCAGTCGGATTGCCGACAACATGGGCAACCCTCCCTGTGACATCAGGCAAAGACCAGCACCAGCCACAGGGAGGGAGGAGGAGGAGGAGGAGGATTCCTCCGACGGAGCATCACAGACATCGTCAAGGCCTGCATCTGAGGGTCCCCGGAGGAAGGTGGGTTGTCCACGGAAAAGACTGTGAGAGTCAGCGGACCATCAACATCTCCCAGGTCACCTAGCCTGGCACCTGGCCCTCTGGCGCAACAGCACCCCCTCACCCAATGTTTTCTCTGCCACATGGACTTGCTGGTCACAGTCTGACCAATGATGACCAACACTGTGGTCTAGACTCTGATGACTCCAACTGACAAGGATGCCATTTCCCCCTGTGAACTTTGGATTCTATGCACCCGGTAGAGCACCTTACTTCATTCACCCAAAGACTTACCCCACCAAAAATAAATACTTAATTTTGTCATGAGATGTTGCTGTCATTTGGCATTATTCACCAACATATGTGTGTGTAAATGTCAAACTATGCCTGAGTGTTGAACTAACTCCACACATCCATACCCTGCGATCAGAGTCTGGTACAGGAAACACATGGGTCACAATGTATCATTCAATGCAGACATGGAGGACAATACTCACCTGTGATGGCCTCAAGCTGCTATGGGGGTGCTAGGGAAACTGTGAGGACACACCTATTTGGAAGAGTAACATTAAGGCGTCGAGGTCATGCCTCATTTGGAGGTTCCCGGGGAGGGAGTCCCAGGTATGTGTTCCCAGGTGGGAGAACTATGTCCTGCATGCAGGAGTACGGTGGATCAGAAGAATGGTGGCGAGGTCAAGGTTGGATGCACGGAGATGGCAAAAATGGGTTTCCAACATGTGTCCTGCAATTTGTGTCGGTTTGTGGACAATCTGGGTCAATCCAAGGCTGCTAATAATATCAATGAGTTGTGCTGTGTTATTGTTGCTGGGGTCGTTGATGTGGAAATTGACAAAGTCCTTGGAGTCTAAGGCTAGGGATGCAATGAAGTCTGGAATGGTGTTGCAGAAGCTGGAGTGTGAGCCTGGGGGTTGGTATGTGAGGGTCCCTCTGATGGTTGTCTTGCACTGTATGGTTGATTTGTGGATAATGGCTGTTCCTCTTCCTGGCTTGTTGGTGCGGTCCTGGTGAGTGATTTTATAGTCATCAGGGATCGCTGTGGCAATGTCTGTGGCGGATAAGGGGTTGAGCGAGGTCTCAGTGAGGAAGACGATGTAGAGTGGGAGGTTGGAGATGAGGTCCCATAATTTGGTGGAATGCTTGCATAGTGAGCGTGTGTTGAGATGGGCACATGCGAGTTGGTGTTTTTGTTCAGGTGGTGTCTGTGGTGTGTTTGGGGTGGGGCTGGTTGGTAGGGTGGTGTGTGTGCTGTGGAAGGTGAAGTGGCAGTGGATGCAGGTGAAAGATCCTACTGTGGAGGGTGGCTCAGCGAGGGATGTGTTGTCCAGGGTCGAGCGTGTAGAGCTCAGTGATGGGGGGGAGCAGAGGGCCAGGGGTCATGGTGCCTGGCACTGTGCATACACGGACAGGTGCATATGGGCTTGCCTTTGATGGCAAACGGCCCGCGCACTTCAAGGATCCACTGCAGGGTCACGCCGTGACCTGTATTAAGTAGGTCATGGTGTGGTCATAAATAATTATGTTAATGCTATTTATGTGAAATTATTTTATAATGAATTTTTTTCTCTTTGGTTATGTAGTTGTAGATTTTTTTCTGTGTTTATTTGAGTTTATTTATTGATTGTGGGGCGTTGGGTTTGTAGGAGAGTAGGGATGGAAGATTTTTTGTAATATTTATTTTATCATTTTCTATAGATATTTTATTTTAAAAATTGAATTTGTTTATTAAATTGTGTACTTTTTTATTCATAAATTGTGTAATAGATAGATAGTAAATACTTAATTAATTGGTTCACCTGTTATTTAGATTGCTGAATATGCAAATTAATCAATTAAAAAACAGTATCTTTATATTCTTTAAATGTATTATGCTTTGATAATTTATATAATAATTATTTTGTATTTGTTAATAATTGTGTGCTATTCATTTTTTTCTAATATTTATTTTCTTTTTTCGTGGGTTTTTGGTTTGTAAGGTAGTAGGGTGGAAAGTGTTTTAAATATATAGATATATGTATGTATCTATATGTTTAAATGTTTTAATCGATCAATAATTTTAAATAATGTTTCATTCTTTTAATTCAATCTTAATTTTCAAATAATTACCTCAATTATCTAATGTTAAAAATAGTATCTTTATTTAGTATATTTGTTGAAATTGGAAAATTTAGGAGTGGGAATGGTAAATCTGACCCTTAGGTGCCGATTGCGATACGTTAAAAAAATTTACCGTCCGACTCGTATACGTATTTTTTTTACATACGAATCGTACAAGTACCGTACAAACTGCAAAGTACGATGAAAAATACATACGAATTGCGTCAGGAAAATGGTCCGAGAGGGAGGCGTAAATTTTTACGTCCGAATAGCGTCGGGAAAAGTGTCCGATAGGGAGCCGGACATTTTTACGTGCAAATCGTAAAACAGAAGTCCGAGCGCGCAAGTACGATCCGTACCGCCCGTCCGAATACACAACCGCATGTAAAAGGCCCCGTACGGAGCGAACGCTGTAGCCTACATGTACACGGGTAAACTTGTGCCCGAATATGAGTCCTACAGTCCCCCTCACCCCGTACATGTCAGCACCGTGCCCCCGTATGTCAGCACCTTACCCCCCCTCTGCACTGTACCCCAACACCGTAGCACAGCCCCGCACCTGTACGCACCGTACTCCAACACCGTAGCCCAGCCCGTACCTGTACGCACCGTAAACCAAAGCCGTAGCACAGCCCCGCACCTGTATGCACCGTACCCCAAAACCGTAGCCCAGCCCCGTACCTGTACGCACCGTACCCCAACACCGTAGCACAGCCCGCACCTGTACGCACCGTACCCCAACACCGTAGCCCAGCCCCGTACCTGTACACACCGTACCCCAACACCGTAGCACAGCCCACACCTGTACGCGCCGCACCCCAACATCGTAGCACAGCCCGCACCTGTACGCGCCGCACCCCAACACTGTAGCACAGCCCGCACCTGTACGCACTGTACCCCAACACCGTAGCCCAGCCCCGTACCTGTACGCACCGTACCCCAACACCGTAGCACAGCCCGCACCTGTACACGCCGCACCCCAACACCGTAGCACAACCCGCACCTGCACGCGCCGCACCCCAACACCGTAGCACAGCCCCGCACCTGTACGCACCGTACCCCAACACCGTAGCACAGCCCGCACCTGTACGCACCGCACCCCAACACCGTAGCACAGCCCACACCTGTTCGCGCCGCACCCCAACACCGTACCCCAGCACCCTCACCAAGCATCGCATATGTACGGACCGTACCTACGCGAAAAAGACTTGTACAGAACCAGTACACTGTAAACCAGCACAAGGAGGGTCAATTCGACTCGCACAACACCACAAAACACGTCAACATGACAAAATGCCTGAGTGTTGAACTAACTCCACACATCCATACCCTGGGATCAGAGTCTGGTACAGGACACACATGGGTCACAATGTATCATTCAATGCAGACATGGAGCACAATACTCACCTGTGATGGCCTCAAGCTGCTGGGGAGGTGCTAGGGAAACTGTGAGGACACACCTATTTGGAAGAGTAACATTAAGGCGTAGAGGTCATCCCTCATTTGGAGGTTCCCAGGGAGGGAGTTCCAGGTATGTGTTCCCAGGTGGGAGAACTATGTCCTGCATGCAGGAGTACGGTGGATCAGAAGAATGGTGGCCAGGTCAAGGTTGGATGCATGGAGATGGCACTACGGGGTCTCAGATGGCAGTGGTACAAGGTTGGTTTTGGGTCAGGGTTGTGGCCTGCCTCCTGAGTGTGGGTGAGGAGTCTGAAGGTTATCCTGCAGCACACAGTGATCCATTGCAGCTATCTCTGCTGGACGGTGATGTGGCTGGGGCGCGGGATGTTGACGCTGAGGTGTGCAGATGCAGCCTGGAATGTGGACAAGTTTCCCTGGATTTTGGATGTGGCTGCTCCGTAGAGGGCAGGGCAGTATTTGACACGGATGTTGTCGTGGACCTGGGGGATGGTCCGTCTTACCTTGGAGTGGATCTATCTGGAGATCATGTGCATAATGCTGAGGGTGTTGCAGTGTGAGGTGCAGATGCTGGTGATTACCATGGCAAATAAGAGCAAGCAATCCATGATGCACAACATCTTGTGTGCGTGGACACTGGGTGCCTGTGCGGGGCTTCTGTGGGTGGGACACAAGCAGTTGAGCCAGCTGTAAGGGGACAATCCTCAGATGTTGACCTCAGTCCTGTACAAGTCCAGCCTCAGGTGGTTGCTGTTCTGCCATTCATCTATGGATCCCATGCAATCTTGAATATTGGAACTGGAAATGTCTGCGTCCTTGGTGTGGAGCGCCTGGCTGTCAATGGCATACGAGTTGAAGATGAGGACGTGTGCGCATGTGATGGTGGATAGGGGGGTCCTGGACACATTGTAGATTGACACGCTGAAAGATGATACCTGTGCCATGTGCCTCACGACGAAAGCATACTACATGCAGAAGCCTTGAGTCCCACTCCCACGGCCTTGCAGGGGTACAGATCCGGTGGGGAGTAGGAGGGACATGACCTGGTGGGTGTGACAGGTCCTGGAAGGCATGGCAGCGCTGTGTAGGTAGTCGGAGTTGCACACTCATCATGCAAAGGTGTTGTGTGTGCGCTCAGTGCATGCCTGAGCGCAGGAGGGAGATGTGTGGATGGACCTTGCTTGGAGGGTGACTGCAACATCACACTGTAGTGTGATCTGGGTCACGAAAGGACCTGAGGGTCGTGCAATGTGCACGTTGCATGTGCAGACGGTCCAGCCTTTGGTACCGCGTGGCCGCAACTGTGGCACAGACAAGCCGAAGACAGCCAAATGAATGTGTTGAGGGAGGAAGGGAGGAGCACCTTTGATGTGTGTGTGTTGCCAAATCTGGATACTACGTGTGCCCTTGCTGCAGTGGCTGCAACAGCAGGCGGCATGTCCTGGGAATTATGCCACAATATCCACACAAAGACTAGGATGTCAGAAAGGACTACTGCAACAGGTGTATGTCAAGGAAGGAGTTACCGGTTTGCAATGGCACACACAGAGACAAAGGATGCACAATCACCAAAGATGACTGACACTGGATCATGAAACTGAGGGCCGAGCTGCGCACAGGAAACACACCACAGAAGGTGTTGACGGCCCGTGGGGGGGACTAACATGCCAAAACACATACACAGCCATGAAGAACAGCATGCAGGTTGCTAATCTAAACATAGACTCATATGCACAATCCTTGACAACCATGCCAGAGATGCCGCATGCACAGTGGCAAGAGACCTGCATTGACAGAGATGAGGCACCTTGGAGGCTGAGGAACACCTTTATTACACATGCTCACACCTATGCAAAAGCATCAACATTAACAGACTCACAGGTCTATTGGATTAACATGTGGGACCTACACCGGACACCCCCTTTGCACCACAGATGCTGTAAATCCATTGTACTGGCACACAAGTGAAGGGGTTGAGCCAAGCATCCCCTGCTGCACACGGACAGGCTGCAATTCCCCATTGAGCATCATATGGGGATGTCCCGCAATATGTCCACCTGTAGCCTCCCGTATGTTTCAGAGGGAAGTTGTACACACATTGATACCTTCATCACAAACCCCAATCCCATAACAGATGACTGTCACGAAGTGTGACTATCAATTCATGTCATGCCACATGTCATGTGCCCCATGGTGTGTCAACATGTATGCATAGTAACATAACATGCACAGGAGCAGTGCCCACACATTACAAACAACTACCACACCCAAAAAGCCTTGCTGCAATCCTTACCCAAAGGAGAATTTTCATCATGCCCGTGCATGTAACGCTGATTCAGCACACGTTGCATTACTCATGAGGAATAGCAGGAGCACAACGATGCCACGAGCAGACAGCATGCGCAACTACCTGGGGATGAGAGACACACAAGAAGTCAGAAAAAACATAGTCATCCGCATGCATGGTCATGTACTCTACATGAATAAGGTTGATACCATGCCAGTTGTCAATTGAGTGTGTCAGCTAAAATGTGTGGAATGACATCAGCACTCGAGTGACACATCAGCACACACCTCAAAGTCACTTAGCATACAGTCAGCTGGACACACACATTGCAACACATGCCACACAAGGCTCAAAGCGTGCACACTCAGACCCAGGGGCTCACCATTATGAGAAGAAGTTGCGTATGAGCTGACTCCGGATGTCCTCCTCCTCCTCCTCCTCCTCACTTGCCTCGTGACCAAGGCCGTCATCCTCCACGGGTGGATGTTCCTGCTTATCGGGATCCAGGATGAGTGGCACAGCTTTCTCCACTGCCATGTTGTGCAGCATGCAGCACACGAGGAAGATTTTGCAGACCTTCACCGGTGCATATGGGAGGGACCCGCCGGTCTTGTGGAGGCACCGGAATCGGCTCTTCAGGAGGCCAAACGTCCTCTCAATCACTCGCCTGGTCTGCCCATGGGCATTGTTGTAACGGTGATCTGCAGCTGTTCTTGGGTTGCGGAGAGGCGTCACCAGCCATGGCATGTTGGGATAGCCAGAGTCCCCTACATGGATACATCATGTAAAGAAGTGGGTCAGGAGATGCCGTCACATACTAAGATAACGCTAAATACTGGACAAACAGAGTCTACTCACCAACAAGACATGCTCGTTCGTTGTGCAGCTGCAGCATCATTTCTGGCACCCTGCTACGCCTCATGATGTAGGCATCGTGTGCTGACCCTGGAAAAAGTGCACAGACATGGGAAATCACCATGTTAGAAAGACACACCACAAGGGCATTAATGGAGTGGTAATGTTTACGGTTACGGAAGGCTACCTCCTGTGCCTGTGGTGGTGCCAAAGCCACATGTGTCCCATCAATGGACCCAATTACATGGGGCATCCCTCCCAGGGCATAGAACTCCCCCTTGATACCTGTCAACTGCTCACGAGTTGGAAAATGGATGAATTCATCCAGGTGCTCCAACATGGCTTCTAAAACATCATGCAGGACACGGATGAACATGGTCTGAGACATGCCACCCACATCAGCTATGGTCACTTGAAACATACCGGTGGCAAAGAAATGTAGGGCTTACATCACCTTCATCTTGGGGGTCAGCGCAGTCGGATAACTGTGTCGCGGTTGGAGGTGTGGTGCCAGCCTGTTTGTCAGGTCCACAATTAACCGTTGGGGGAATCGGTAGCGGCGTATGCAGTCACGTTCCCTCATGGCAGCCAAGTCTGGCATTGGTCGGGGGAGAGGCGGTGCCCTGCAGAAAATTGGAAGGAATAACGAAGATTGAGTACATTACTACACCAATGTCAATGAACTGAGCACATGTTCAACAGCTAATACACATATGCCACATACAGAGTCTGGTCTGTGCAATACATCCTGCACACGTATGCCAGCCAGGTGATACTCCTACCAAAAGCCATCTACAAACATGGATTGTCAAGGTCTACATGACATGCCATGAAAGTAGCTGTGGGCCAGTGTGAGTGAACAGCCAGACACATTACAGGAGTGACATACATCCACATATGTGCATTTGAAGGATGTCATCTCATACAGACAGCTGCCGGCAAGCTAGACGCACAGGTCACATGTCATGGAAAAAGGACAGACCACACACCTTGCCATGAAGGGATACATGTCAAACATGATCACACAGACATTGAGACTACGCAGATATGTCCTAAGCTCGCAAGTCCCTGTTAGATGCATACAGACACACGTCACGTGTTATTCCACATGTGTCCTGGTGTGCATAATAGTGTGACATGGGCATCTACACACAGACACATGTTGGATGCAGCTACAGCAGATGCCGTTGACGGAACACCAACAGCAAGATCATGGGAACACATGACACACACATGACATAGTCACATCGTGGCACGCTGGTAGTGAGATGTCAGGTGTCATCATCCGTGTACCTGGCATCAGGGGACATTTGCAGGTGTTGGGGACTGTGCCATGCCAGTGATGCAGTGCTTTACAAGTTTGAAATACATGCACACATGTAAAAGGTGTGAAGGGGAAGTGCGCCACATGGTGCCCCATCACACATGACATGTGTACACAGGTCATCACACAACTATTGGGTTAAAACATGAGGAGACATGTGCCAGCTCACTGCCTGACACACCTAGGCCCTGCACATGATGCACTGCACTGACAATGACTTGATGTCCATCCTTGTGCGAGTCATACACCTCCATTCATTTCCTGTGCTCCTCCTATCACCAGTGTAAGCTGTGAAACGCACCGTACACACGCTCTGAGGGCGTGTGTGCGGTCGTATCACAATATGGGGTTTGGGTAGGAGTACGCATGTGTGCAAGGACCGTACACATGTACGTGTACACACTGGTCCTATCCCCATGGTAGTGTTGGCGTAGGCATACGCCATAGAGATAGGGCTCATACCCGCGTATGTACGGCCCGTATCTCTATGGCGTACGCCTACGGCAACACTACCATAGTGCTACGGGCCCTACACACGCGGGTACGGCCCGTAGCACTATAGTAGTGTTGCCGTAGGCATACACCATAGAGATACGAACCGTACATACGCGGGTACGAGCCCTATCTCTATGGAGTACGCCTACGCCAACACCACCATAGTGTTACGGGCCGTACCCGCATGTGTAGGGCCCGTAGCACTATGGTAGTGTTGCCGTAGGCGTACGCCATAGAGATAGGGCTCGTACCCGCGTATGTACGGCCCGTATCTTTATGGCGTACGCCTACGCTAACACTACCCTAGTGCTACGGGCCGTACCCGCGTGTGTAGGGCCCGTAGCACTAGGGTAGTGTTGGCGTAGGCGTACGCCATAGAGATACGGGCCGTACAAACACGGGTACGAGCCCTATCTCTATAGCGTATGCCTACGCAAACACTACCATAGTGCTACGGGCCCTACACACGCGGGTACGGCCCGTAGCACTAGGGTAGTGTTGCCGTAGGCATACGCAATAGAGATACGGGCCCTACACATGTTAAAATCTGGTTTGCAATGTCAACATAATCGGCGCCACCTTTTCCCCTCTCAGGCCCGTACGCTCACTTAAGCAGTAGCCATTTTGAAAGCGCCATGGCCCCTCTGCCCCTCGCCGATCACCAGCGCTTTCCCTTGGCGCTGCGAACACCCCCCCCGCTCTCTCGTGCATTGACCATACACCCCTCCCCAGCGCGACCCTACCTCGGAAGCGAAAAAACCCCCCCGGGGCCAGCACCTCCCCGTCCTTTGATGAACCCCCTTCCTCTGCCCTGCCCCGCTCCCCAGCCACCACCTGGTCCTACAGCTGCCATTTATTGGCCCCCTTCCTGTAAGCAGTTGCCCCGATTCAAAGGATCTCCGACTAATCAAAGGCCTCCCACCCCGTGCGATCCGATCAGATACCCCGTTCCGGGAATCGACAGAGTATCCTGCTGTGGAATAGCCATCACTTACTGTAGACATGTGTGGGAACGAGCTTGAAGTGGGGATTCCAAGGATGTCTTTCCGTACATCAAAGTCTCAACAAGAATGTGTCACGTGTAATAAAGCAATAAACCTGTGTATAAGAGGCCAGGCCTCAGAGATGTGGTTAGAGCACCTCCCGAAGACATTCTGTGTGCGTGTCCGAAATGACAGGCTCTCCTCATGAGAAATAAACCCTGTTTCCTACCTTCCAGTCTCCAGCGCCTGCCTCTTTTGTTGGTTAATCATCGAATGGTATAAGAGGCGATTACCGCCGGGCAATACTTGAAAGGTTATCGACTGAAACTGCCGCTACCATTTAACAATTGGCGTCCCAAACGTGGGGCCCATCAGCAACACGTGGATCCAACGGGAGAGGTCCCGACGACAGAGTGAACGACTGCAACGATCGGGAAGAGCTCCTGCCCGATAGACCCTCGTCTGGCAGCCGATCATCCGAACTTCACTGGTTCCGAGCAGACCTCTCTCGAGTGATCTACGGTCCTGACTGGGAACCATCAGGAGTGCCGCGGCAAATACGAAGAGTAGAGGACGATCGGGCGCTGGAGGCGGAAGACGAGAAACTGTCCATGCGGTCCGGGTAAGGTCGTGTAACACGACAAATTGCGAAACGATTGATTGATTGATTGAAAATACTAGTATTGCTTATTTGATTGTTCTTTTTGAGATATTCGCTGCCTACAGACGGGGAAGAGTAGAAATACTCTCTCTCCCTTTGCAGATAGTGAAGGGTAGGTAACGCGGACTTTTGTCCCCCTTTGTAACCTGTCGTGCCTATTTTTCTCCCCACTGATTGATTGTCCGAACATTGATTGTTTTTGACGAATAGTGCTTTTTGAGATATTCTCTGTTTGCAAATAACGTAGAATAGAAATATTCTGTCTAGTCTTTGCAGATAGTGAAGGATAGGTAGTGCGGACTTTTGTCCCCCTTTGTAACCTGTCATGCCTATCTTCTCCCCACTGATTGGTAATTGGTTCTTTTGGTTCTACCCGGACCATTTATTAGAGGTAGCTCGTCCGGCCCCACCGGAGGGCACCCCTAATAAAGAGGACATACATATAAAATACGGATTAGCCGCTGTACCTTTCTAGCAAACTATAGCATAAAAATCGCTATAGAAAAACAAAAGGAATCGAGCAAAACCAGTAGGCCACTGATGGGATCCTTTTGACCCTGCAAAAATAAGAAACATTAGGAAATAGCCCTTCGCGAAAAATATGAAACTAGGGGAAGGAGCCAAGCTCACGGTCGAGATGGCCACGAGGTAGCTCGGCTCCGTCGCTCTCGCTGCCTAAGCATGTCTGCCCTACCACCCACCCCGCCCAATAAAACGACAAAACCCTACACAAATGGAAGTCTGCTGATACCCACCATCGGCGTCGCCGAACTGGGCTAGATCGCGCACAATTGGGCTATGTCCTTTTCTGGTTATGCAGTAACATCTTTGTGCTCGTTGCCAGATTACAAATATGTACAACACTCCAACAAAGTAGTATGATTAAAACGCTTTAAAAACTTGTAGGTATATGCAACACTCCAACAGGGTAAACACGTTAAAACACTCTTTTTAAACAACTATTTACATGGCAGCCTGCTGCAACATCCATCCCAAAGCATTCACCTTCCGCTTGACACAGTCCCTGCCCCTCCTTCCTCGGAGTAGCAACATTGTAGCAACATTGGGCTGCTTTGGTCTGTCTTTTAGTAGGCTTTGGGCTATAAAAAAGCCTACGAAATCCATCGGCCTGTGAGGCGGCATCAGTGGCGGACTGTTGTGCGAATAGGCCGGAGGCAACACGGCGCGCCGAGATCCGGACGGCACCGAGGTGGTGTCCAGCAAGTTGTTGCGCTGGTCTGGCCATCCTGCAATGCTGCGCCGAAAGACGGCGTGGGGTGCCCTGGGGGGAGGCGACGCGAACGGGCCTCCCCCGCCTCCCCAGGTGGAGGCTCCTCAGTTGCAGTAGGGCACCCCTTATCGTTTCCCTCACCGGCCAGCTGCAGCAGGACAGCCATTAACGTTTCACCTACCGGACGACCACCCAGGCGGAGGTTCCTTTCTGCACCAAGTTTCCATTAGCGTTCCACCCAAGAAGTGGGCCCCCGCAGTTGGTTGGTCGGGGGACCCACTCCGGTGGCTGTGGTGGAGAACTGCTGCTGCCAAAGGACTATCAAAATGGCGGCCGGCTCTTCGGATTCGGGCCTGGTCCATTAAGATGGCTCTGGGCTACCTTGGAACTCGGAAGCTTGCCTGCTCGGGCATGGGCCCCACCCTTGAAGACGTCCTCTCAGCTTTGCAGATTCTACGGGAGTCATTGGCCCTCGACTCCCACGGACTTCCGGTGGGGGCAACCGCCACTATTGCTCGATCATTCCACATTAACTTGTCTTTGCCCTGGGCGGCAGCCACCTTGTCCCCATTTGGCGCCGTGAGAGAGCCTGATTCAGGGCGTCGGCAGAGAGACACGCCTGCTGTCCCGCTCTCCAAAAGGACCACGGCATTGCTGCGAGATGGTGGTGCCCTCATGCTGACGTCAGCTTCTGTTTGAATTACCAGGAGACACTGTAGACTACCAACTCGAATCAGTTCCGGTGGAACCTCAGCATGACCCGGTAGGAAAAAAAACTTTGCTTTCCCCACCTTCGAGTCACGGTTCATGCTGTCTGTTCTTTCTGTTGGCGTTAATGGAAATTTTTTGAACTGCCGAAAGGGATTCTGGTCCGGCCGCTAGTTAGTGGAAACATTTAGACTGTACCCTGGACCCACCCGACCTCGCCCCAAAATGGCGCCGATGTAGGAGGGACCTACAACTCCTTATGGCGTTCCGGTTACTTGGCATTGATGTTAAGGGATATGTATACGGTCTTTTTGCACATGGCGGGCGGGGGACGGGGAGGGTACTGACTGGGCATGCGAACAACCTTATTGATGCTGGTCTTCTCATTATTGATTATTTTTATTTTCGCGTTGAGGTAGTGTTGCTCATGATACTCGACGCCTCTTGCACCGTGGCCGGCCTATACGGTTGTAGGCCCGTATTTGTATACTGACATTTTCACAATAAAGGGTTTTCGAAGGAATTATGGAATCAGCGTCATAACAATCGCCTAGGTTGGTAAGGTTTTGAATAATGGCTGTCATTCCCAAACAATAGAAGACAGATAATGCAGACCCTTTGCCTGAATTTTGGATTGATGAAAATTTGTATCCATCACACCTGTCTTTTTCCAGAGTTGTTAGAAAATGGTTGACTGTAGCTTAAGGTATCTGCCGAATGTAAGGTATGGTATTTTGTCCCATAATATACGACTAATTGAGAAACAAATGCACGAAGAGGGAACTCGAATTTAGGGACAAATAAAATGAAGCATTTTTGGTATAGTAGAAAGGAAGGATATAGTACACAGAAAAAAAATGCGAAAAGGATAGTCAAGATCTGTGGTATTATACGTTCCTGCAGCTAGCCTGGTACGTGTAGAACTTTTTCGTGTTTATGCGCGCTGATGTGCTTTGAATGCTGCCCCCCCCCCTTCTTTTCTTCTCTGTAGGTTACATCGGAGTTCCGACTGAAGAATGGAGTGGACATGGACCGCACCGTGCTCCATGTAGGGAAAGACATAGACAAGCGCTGTGAGATGGTGCGTGGAGTGCAGACCATCACTGGGAACGTGAAAAACTGTATGGTATGACTGTGCGTACGTACCCTGATTGTACGGTATGAATGTGTATGTATTGCATATGCCTGGGTCGCTGGAGAGAACGTCTTTGTATGACTGAAATGCTTGTCTATCGATCAAGGGGATGGGAAAATAAGCCCGAATATGGTAACTCCTCGTTTGAAGAAACGACTCTCCCTCTCCCGGAAGCTAGTAAATTGGAGGGTGACTTACACCAGAAACTTGAAGGGTCATTTCAGTACGACGAACCCGACTCCAACTGATAACCCAAATGTACCACCAGTGAGTCGATTCGTGTGCTGACTAAATAAGAGAAGTTAAGAATACCCCAGGTCGGGGTTCATCCAAAACCCCCCCCCTCAGCCCAGAAGTTAGGGATACTGGCATGTTTTAGATTCACCACTTCTTCTTCCATCCACTTAGAAAATAAGAGTTGTACCATTGAACGTCCGACCGTTACCCCTCCTCTGCCTCAGTTTGGATCACCGCCTGCCCAGGGGTTGGAAGGCTCCACCGTGAGTATAAACACGACTGGACTAATGTCCGACCGGAAAAAGAGGAGTAAGTATTTTTAAAAAATGAGGCCTCCAACAAAATTGCCCAGAAAGGGAGGGGAGTAAAAAGTCCGACCCCCCCTCCCCAAAATGAATTACGGAAAATACTGAAGATACGCAGCACGCATAGAAAAAGGACAGGAAAGGAAAGGTCCCCTTACCCAAAATAGCTCTGTGTCTTCGTCTTAGGTTTCTGTGCTTGATGTATGTACTGTTACACCCTATCCGGTATTTGTGTGTACGTGAACGTTGAATTTATGTTTTCCCCCAGCTTGTGTTTTTGTACATAAAACTGACCCGTGCTGCTCTATGTTGTGTGTATACCAAATAGCCTACTTGATGCATATCTATCTCTCTCTCTCTCTCTCTCTCTCTCTCTCTCTCTCTCTCTCTCTCTCTCTCTCTCTCTCTCTCTCTCTCTCTCTCTCTCTCTCTCTCTCTCTCTCTCTCTCTCTCTCTCTCCTCCCTTGCCCTCTTGTTGAATAGATGACGACACTGTACCTCCTCAGTATACGTATAATTGGCCTAAACACGACAGTGTTCGAACAAATTGACAGAAGCAAAACGACTGTATTTTGCCACACTACTACCTCTCCTTTCTGTAAAATGATGGAACTTAATTGGCTGAGAAAGAAAGGACAGGTAAGACGACTGAGGTCTCCCAATCTGGCCCTTATAACGGGAACTATACGTCAGTGGTTTTTGTTGTTTTAGGGCTCTAACAACTCCACCTCCATCGCTCATAATCGCCCCGCCCATTGCACAGAAATAGAGCGTCTAAGCACCCCGTCCTTCCAGAATAGTCCCAGTTCTGTACTAGCCGTCCCTGGATATTTTAGGCAATACAGCTGATGACCTTGTTTTTAAAGATACATCGCCTAAAACTGATAAAGGTTAACTATTGTCTCCAGCAAGAAAAATGTTTAGCTTGTGTTCCTCCCCGAAACAGATATTTGTGAGCCCATGACAGTAGCACCTCGCACTTTTTCATAAACTTAGCAGTCCCTGGAGAAAAATATGAATCAACAGGGCTTGTGTTAGAAAGACGAGTCTCTACCGGAGAAGCCGGTTCGAATTTTGATAGACCGGGAAGTTGATAGATGTCAGACTTCTTGCCACGTTTATAAGGTACAGGAATCAACACCTAGCAGACCTGATGATGGAAATTTGCAGGAACACTCGCAAACCTGCACCACAGCAATGATTAATGAGTTAGTAGCATACACCGACATAAGAGTTAATAGACATCCACCATAGAGTGACCGATAAACGTTTCCCCGACTACTTGGGGTTGGGAGAGAGAATGAAGTGTGTAAACGTCTTCCCTACCAGTTCTCTAAGATTTTGTTTCTTGTACTCATTCAAAGATAACATGCGGTCATCGGAGGAGAGGGGTCGGACGTGACGCACAGCCTGGCTGCGGATCATGAAACATCTATGGCCTCGACCAAGGGGGAGCCACGGAGCAAAAAGATGCGGGACGAGGCACCATTCTCAGCATGGAAAGCGATAGAAAGAAGGGCTATCCCGAAGCCCCCCTGCTCACTGATCAGCTCGTGCCTGAAGTCCCAGCCCGTCGAGCCCGATTGATGGGCTCAGTGCTAAAAGATTCTGCTCTCCTTGGTCCACTTTTTGATCCGATCCCACTCCTACCCCTCTTCCCTCGGCCTCCCAAAGCACGCCCCTATCCCCCCCCTTTTTTCATATGGGATTTTGAACTTGACTTGACAAAAGAAGAACGAAATGCGGGTACCCCGTCTCAAGGTACCTATGATAAGATCAGTTAGGGAACAGGACAAAACAGGACTGTGATCCAAGAGCAAAGAATGGTCACACCCTGCAACGTGAAAACCTGGATTTGAGCTGGACCTTAGCTCCACCGCCGGTGCTCAACAGTGCCAACGAAAGAAGAAGCACAATGAGAGCTTACCAGTGAAGGCTCGCTGTAATAGAACACTGGAAAGAAGAACTCCCTTTTGGACATTGCTCCCTTCCCCCCTGACTGTAACTCATGTTGAGTTGAATTCCTCTCCCAACCACTTTCATATTGACTATCTTCCAATCGAGTTTTCAAGATATTACATCGGTCACTTCCAACTGTACACTGATAGTTAAGAAACATTAACTTTGTATAATGACAATTGTATAACATCAGCCGTGCACATGACTATGCTGTCTAGTTTGATCCACACGAAGTCTGGGCCTTAAGTAATGTACGTAATATTCCTTGTTTTGCCAGAACATTTTTTACGGTATCATGTTTGTGTTCAAGCGAGCTTCCCTCCTCCTATCTCCGGGTCTGACATATGACGCAGCTGATGTAATTTTGTATGCGCTACCTCCTCGCCTATCACATCAACTACATGTAATTATGTACAATTGTGTCAGATTATTCCTGTCTGTCCTAAGACTCTGTACTTTGAAAACAGGAACGCATGAACGCATTTACGATGTCGTGGCTAAGAATTTAACGAAGGTGGATGTCGGCTAGACAAGCTGGCTAGATATGTTGAAAAGGGAGGACTGTTAAAATCTGGTTTGCGATGTCAACATAATCGGCGCCACCTTGTCCCCTCTCAGGCCCGTACGCTCACTTAAGCAGTAGCCATTTTGAAAGCGCCATGGCCCCTCTGCCCCTCGCCGATCACCAGCGCGTTCCCTTGGCGCTGCGAACACCCCCCCCCGCTCTCTCGTGCATTGACCATACACCCCTCCCCAGCGCGACCCTACCTCGGAAGCGAAAAAACCCCCCCAGGGCCAGCACCTCCCCGTCCTTTGATGAACCCCCTTCCTCTGCCCTGCCCCGCTCCTCAGCCACCACCTGGTCCTACAGCTGCCATTTATTGGCCCCCTTCCTGTAAGCAGTTGCCCCGATTCAAAGGATCTCCGACTAATCAACGGCCTCCCACCCCGTGCGATACGATCAGATACCCCGTTCCGGGAATCGACAGAGTATCCTGCTGTGGAATAGCCATCACTTATTGTAGATATGTGTGGGAACGAGCTTGAAGTGGGGATTCCAAGGATGTCTTTCCATACATCAAAGTCTCAACAAGAATGTGTCACGTGTAATAAAGCAATAAACCTGTGTATAAGAGGCCAGGCCTCAGAGATGTGGTTATAGCACCTCCCGAAGACATTCTGTGTGCGTGTCCGAAATGACAGGCTCTCCTCATGAGAAATAAACCCTGTTTCCTGCCTTCCAGTCTCCAGCGCCTGCCTCTTTTGTTGGTTAATCATCGAATGGTATAAGAGGCGATTACCGCCGGGCAATACTTGAAAGGTTATCGACTGAAACTGCCGATACCATTTAACACACACGCGTGTACGGCCCGTATCACAATGGAGTACGCCTACGGCAACACTACCAAAGTGATACGGGCCCTACACACGCGTGTACGGACCGTATCACTGGAGTAGTGGTGCCCTAGGGGTATGTGTGGAACGCACCGTACCTGTGTGTGGATACCGAAATTACATAGGGGACACATGAGGGACAATATACTATATTGCAAAGTGGTTGTTGACTTGACATTATGCTCAAATTTTGAACCCTGCAAAGGCCCTCATTGGGGTAGGTTTAAAGGGATTGGAGGAAACGTAGGATGCAAATGAGATTGACCAATCACTCTGGACTCCTGTAAATGAAACAGCCCAGCAAGGGAGATATAAGGCAGCCAGGACCCATGAGAGAGCACTTGCCTGCACAACCTTTCATTCCACACCACTGCTGCTGCTCGTGATTCCTCTGGCACCATGTCCAGGTCTGTGGAGAGGGCTCAGCCATTCACCCAGGAGGAGAATGAGGCGTTGCTGGACGTCATCCTCCCACAGTACCCCAGCCTATATGGGAGACCAGGGGAGCAGGTGAGTGCTGACTCCACTAGCTGTGACTGTGCCCCTTTTTTGTGTCTGTCACTTCTGGCATTGTGTCCAGGTGTGACAGACATGCAATGTTGTTCATGGTTGGTCCCGGGGGGGGAATGCATTATGTCTCCCATGCAGAGCCTGATGTGGTTCATATCTGCACTCCTCACTTGCATTGTGCTTACTGTGACAATCACTGCATGGTGCATACCACATTCAGCCTGGCTAATCCCCTTGGGAATGTTGTTTCCATAGTCCTGATGTGATTGTGTGGTCCCCCCAGTGTGACAGGTGACTGTACCCACAGATGTGTGTGAGTTGAGTGTACCTGTGGTGATAGTGTCCAAATGATGTGTACGGCCCCTGGACATTGGTGTGTGTGTAAGTCCCCTGTCATGTGGGTGAGTGTCTATGTGGAGTGGTGCACCCCAGCTGCATGGAGGATGCATATGCCCTACCCATCTGATGTGAGCAGGGAGCCGTGCTGTGTATCTGACGTGCTGAGCTAGGCCCACACCTGTGACTCCCCCCAGTCAAGTGGCTCATGTGCAGAGTGATGTTTGTACCCGCAGTTGCCAATGGCAGGTGATTGTCCTGTGCCTGTGTGTGTCTGTGTACTCCGCTGAGGTTGCGTCAGTGGCCTGGGGCATGTGACTGCTTTGAGGTGCTGTCCATTATCCTGGTGTTGCTTGTGATGCACAGTGTGAGCCATGATCATTGATTCTGTCGCACCCCTCGTGCCACCTGTGTACTTTAAATGCCACGTAGTGCATTTGGCCTTCCCCAGAGGATAATGTCCCTATGACAAAGGTGCAATGAGTTTGCTACATACTATGCCCTGTTCAAACAAGCCCAATTGTTCTAATGTGTGTCTCTGTGACATGGAGCAGGTGTATTGATGTTGTCTCACTTTGTCATCCTCACAGGTAGCCGCCTACGCCAAGGGGGAGATTTGGAAGCGGGCCGTCAGGGCTGTGAGGTCGGTGGAGGGTCGCAGTCGGCGCCTGGCCCAGGTGAGGAAACGCTGGCAGGATATCCGGTGCTGGACCAGGCGGATCGCCTGGGTCCTGCTGGAGGACTCACCTCCACGCAAACACGGCGGGCGCCGGCGCCTGACCCACCAAATGAAGCGTGTCCTGGCGGTGGTCTTCCCTGACATGGATAGGCGGCTACAGGAGAAGCAGCAGCAGGCAGGGGGTAGGTACATGTGTGTTTGTTGTGTGTCACCAGCTTTTGGAAGTGCTCAGTCGCCTGGATACACTGCCAGGGTTTATATGTGCAGTGCATATCCTGTTCCCCAAAGTCAACCGGTCCTGTTCTTCCTCCCTTCCCCTCCTTGACATGTGTTCCGTGGTCTGTGTGTAGTCACTCTTGCACAAGGTAATCTAGGCTGGCAGGTAATCCAAGTGCCCAATGCTTGCAGCATCATGTGTGGGGGTGGTCTGTGACATGTGTTGGGACCTTGCCTGTGCCCTGTCCAGTTCAGTCATTTGGGGGTCCATGATTGTTGACACTGATGCAGAGTCTCAACATAGGAGTGTGAGGCTTAAAATGAACTGCCTTGCAGCATGCATGACCGATGTTGTGGCCTCAGACATGATGTGCATGAGGCGGAGATATGCATAGTGCGGGGACGGTTGCTCCTATTGCAGTCAGATCTATCCAGGACCATGGAGCAGTGTGGCCACTACAGTCCCCTGAGACACCTTTTCCTAGGAATCATGTGTATCATCCAACACTGTGGACATTCTCAGTGTCTTCAGCATAGGTTGGCCTCTGTGGCATTGTACCCTGGCCACATTTGTATTTACATAAAGTGTGCTACATGTGTACACTGTACAGGGTGACCCAATGTGGCTTGTGCATCCTCACACTGGCCAGTGCCTGTGTGTCTGTGTACAACTATGTGATGATGGTTGTTTGTCAATATTATGTGTGGTCCGCCCCACGAGGGGTAGTTAGAGTGCAATTAGGATTTAATGGAGCCCATTTTTGTGATCCCTGATTATGAGGTGTAAGTCCTTCCTCTGTCTCAATCACATTATCTCAGGTAGGGGGGGGGGGTTGTGCGGGCAAGGCCTACATGTCGAAAGCTTATGTCTCCTTGCCAGGTCTGGCCTGTGTGTGATGATAGTTGGAACAGACACTCAACAAGTATTAACCCAGTCATGTTGTGCAGGGTTTAATGTTTGTGCTTTGCAGCATGTGTCAAAAGTTAAAAGACATGGTTCCTACTCATCCATTTTTGGCAACGGTGTGTGGTCCAGATGCTGTGCTCAATTGTCCACAGACACTAGCTTCTCTGTATAATTCGATATCAAGTTCTTTGCTGTTGTGTCATGCTCTCCATTGTATCAAAGTGGCATGGTGGGTCAACCAACTGTGTAGTGCAGGGCCTACATATGTGCGTGGTATTGTAGATGTTACTCATGATGCGTTTCATGCTATGCACTGTGACCTATGTAGTTTGGACTCATGTGTCATATGTATACAGGTGTCTGATTATTTCCTGTCTCTGCACCTTGCCCACAGCATCGTCGGGGGACACCGAGGGAGACACCAGCATGGACGTGGAGGAGGGATCCAGCACCGGTGCCACAAGTGCTGGGGAGTCTGGCGCAGCAAGTGGCATGGAGGGCGAGGGGAGTCAGGCGGAGGACCTGTCCAGTCCCAACACCGACTATGACGCTGAAGGGTCCGAGGCTGAGCTCCCAGAGGGGGCGGAGGCTGCTCCCACAGCTGAAAGCAGCAGTACATCTCTCGCCGCCCCCTCCATTCCCATCACCGCCCTCCCACTTGCTCGGGTCCCTTCTGTCTGTGCTAGGCGACCACATGTCTCCTTCGTGCCAGGCACCACACCCCTGCCCCTGTCTCCCCTGCTGCCATCAATGCCGAGTCTGTGGACATCCTGCGGCAGTTGCAGGTTGGTCAGACATCGCTGCTTAATGTCCTCCATGGCCACACCAGACTGCTGACACAGATGGTGTCGTACATGGAGGGCATGTCATCAGCGATGTCTGACCAACAGATGTTGCTGAGGTCCATGGACTCGTCACTGACGGCAGGGACGCACACACAGGGGGAAGTAGGCACACCCACTGGGTCGGGGGGAAAACGGCAGCCACGCAGCCACAGTGGGAGTCCGCAGTCCTCACGACCCACTTCCTCCAAAACCACTCCCCTTAGCTCCCCTGCCTAACAGTCGGACAAAGAGTCCTTCATGGCCAGTCTGTCCCTCAGCCCCAGTGTGACACCACCCCACAAGCGGTCGAGGAAGTCCCCAGGCAGGTGAGTTGAGTCCCCCCCTGTCCACACCCTCCCCCAGTAGCGCTGCAACCCATCCCTCTGACCCCCCCCTCCTTGGGTCTGTGGTTCCTTCGGGTGCAGGGGAGACGCTGGCAGACCTTGCAACCGTGTGCAGCGCCATCCTAACCACCACCTTTGGCGCTGCCCCACCCCCTGTGGTGGAGTCGTCCGTCCCTGCACCCACTACACCTACCCTTGCCCCTCCTGTCCCTGCGGTGCCTGGTCCTTCCCCCCCACATGATGCCCCCCCCCGTGGATGGAAAGGAACTCTGAACTGTGCAGGCAAGCTAGGGGAGACGCGTCCCAATGTGTCCCCCCCCGGAATTCGCATATGGACTGGCCTATGGGCCTTGTATATAGTGTACATTTAAAATCCACTCTTTTTTTATGCTGAATAAAGCATTTTGTTTTTCATTTGCACACAAATGCTTTTCTGGTATTGCTGTTGGTGCAGCTGCTCCCTGAGTTGGGGTGGACATAATGTGTTAGGTGTCTGGGAAATGTTGTAGTGTGATGCTCATGGGGAGGACCCTGGTATCTGCGTGCCATCACAAGGTCTCTGCAAATAATCTTTGGTCATGTAAGCTCTTACTGTATGGTGACATTGTCCCAAGGAGTGTTCCTTCCTCTGTGGCACCTGACTTCTTCCCTGCAGGGTGTTTCCCAATTGTTGTGCTGACCTGTGTCTACATTTCCTTGTTGTGTGAGGGATCCCTTCAACTTTGCCCATGCCTGCTCAGCAATGTCTCCGCCTGCATCGTCTGTGCCATCCTTGGTAGTCACTGTACTTGTGTATGGAGTATGTTGCCATGGCTTAATGTGGACATGGTCCCTTTTCCGCACTATGCATGTGTGTACTCCCAGCCTAGCACACATGTGTTACTTGTTCTGCAGGGTATCTGGGCACCAGACTGACGATTGTGGGCATTGGATCTGTGGGTACTCCACCCTTTTCCTTCCATGGGAGGCAACAACTTGGTGGCTGCCCCAGCACCTGTACATTCCTATCAGTCCTGCAATGTGGGTGACAGTGTGTGTTCCCTTAGGCTCTCTTAGTTTAGTGGGGTTTCACATGAGGATACAGTCTTGTTGCATGATCTCAGTGTGTGTATTGTGCTGCCACCGCCAGGGGTGGGTATGCATGTGTAATTTGTCCTCACACCCACATGTGGTGTGTCATGCAGTGGGGGAGGACATCCATCCTCATGGGAGTGGGACACTGCTGTCAGTGATGTGTTGTCATGGCACTATCAACATAGTCGCACATTATGGATGCCTTCATGCACCCATGGAGTTTTGCTAATGGGAGGATGATGTACATACCCCCATGTCTCTGTCCACTGCTGGGAGGCCTCTGCACCCACCCCTCATTTGTCTGGGCACTGCTGGGAGGGATAGGCACCCACCCCTCATATGTCTGGGCACTGCTGGGAGTCCTCTGCACCCACCCCTCATATGTCTGGGCAATGCTGGGAGTGATAGGCACCCACCCCTCATATGTCTGGGCACTGCTGGGAGTGATAGGCACACACCCCTCATATGTCTGGGCACTGCTTGGAGTCCTCTGCACCCACCCCTCATATGTCTAGGCACTACTGGGAGTGGTAGGCACCCACCCCTCATATGTCTGGGCACTGCTGGGAGTGATAGGCACACACCCCTCATATGTATGGGCACTGCTGGGAGTGATAGGCACCCACCCCTCATATGTCTGGGCACTGCTGGGAGTCCTCTGCACCCACCCCTCATATGTCTGGGCACGGCTGGGGGTCCTCTGCACCCACCCCTCATATGTCTGGGCACTGCTGGGAGTGATAGGCACCCACCCCTCATATGTCTGGGCACTGCTGGGAGTGATAGGCACACACCCCTCATATGTCTGGGCACTGCTGGGAGTGATAGGCACCCACCCCTCATATGTCTGGGCAATGCTGGGAGTCCTCTGCACCCACCCCTCATATGTCTGGGCACTGCTGGGAGTGATAGGCACACACCCCTCATATGTCTGGGCACTGCTGGGAGTCCTCTGCACCCACCCCTCATATGTCTGGGCACTGCTGGGGGTCCTCTGCACCCACCCCTCATATGTCAGGGCACTGCTGGGAGTGATAGGCACCCACCCCTCATATGTCTGGGCACTGCTGGGAAGGATAGACACCCACCCCTCATATGTCTGGGCACTGCTGGGAGTCCTCTGCACCCACCCCTCATATGTCAGGGCACTGCTGGGAGTGATAGGCACACACCCCTCATATGTCTGGGCACTGCTGGGAGTCCTCTGCACCCACCCCTCATATGTCTGGGCACTGCTGGGAGTGATAGGCGCCCACCCCTATGTCTCTGTCCACTGATGTGGATCGTAGCACGACACCCACCCACCCGCCCACACACTCTGAAGGCCTGGGTATGGGCCGTACCACCATTGTTGGGGTGCCGTAGGGGTACGGCCCGTACCCAGTCCTACAGAGCATGGGTACGGGTCGTACCACGCCTACCCCTACGTCACCCCAACAATGGTGGTACGGCCCGTACCCACGTTCTGTAGGCCTGGGTATGGGCCGTACCCCTACGTCAGCCCAACAATGGTGGTACGGCCCATACCCAGGCCTGAAGAGCGTGGGTACGGGTTGCACCACGCCTACCCCTACGTCACCCCAACAATGGTGGTACCAAACCTGTTTTCAAACTCAAAAATTGGATACAGGAACACACAGATATCCTGCGTTCACTTCAAGCTGACATGTTAGCAACAAATCACTTACAAACACACGTAAATACACACAATTTAGTGATCCGAATAATTTCGGGTCAATGCGGATTCACCTACTTAACTTTTAATGAAGGTGAAAAAGTACCAATTGCATACAAATCACATTTGTATAGACAAGCGGAAATGCACTTCACTTCGACAGAAAAAATTCTGACAGCAGATCAAACCGTAGTAGCAAAAGAAAAAGCTCTAGCTCAGGGGAAACACATTATTGTCGTGACTCCGGTACCAGCCTTAGAGGCAGTCACGAAAGCGAGCATTCCAAATGCAAAAGCTTTACATCCAAGATGGATACAATGGGTTAATTCTCTTGCTGCAACGGATGTTTAATATGTTTTTGATCCTTATTTAAAATTCCTGTAATATGAACATGAATGTCCTCTGCCTATTGAGATTCTCGCTATTGATCAGTACGAATTTATAATTTATACTGAAGGATCAGCACAACCTGCTACAGAAAGAAAGCAAGCTTACAGTGCAGCGTGCGCAATTGTTAAAGGTCGCATGCGCAATGGTAAATTCCGACCAATGGTCACTAAAACACAATCTCTAGGAGATTGTACAGCTCAGGGAGCTGAACTACAAGCATTCAAATTTTCACTTGAAAATACGGATGGCAAATTCCCCACACTTATAGTGTGCGATTATTTTTACTGTGTTCAATCATATAATGAATATTTACAGAATTGGCTTCAAAATGTTTTCAAAGATGCAAAAGGCGGCACAATCAAGCATAAAACGCTTTGGGAACAAGTAGTTCAGACACACACACTGAGTCATCAACGGCTTCAGTAGCTGCGATCACTCGTTCAAAAACGAGAATAGACAGTGAGATATTGTTGGCTGTCAATGCTTCAAGCAAAGGCAGTAGTGCATCGTTACCTAAAGAATTTCCACTCAAATACTTGTATATAATTGATGTGAACAACGTTCCGTTTGCTCGAATCCCTGGAGTGGGGGATAAGGTAATTTCAAACATGGAACGCAGAGCAGCTTTGATTTATGCAGCACATCTGGGAAAGGGTCTTTCACATCAGGGGATCTCTAAAACCATATTAACATTAAAAGAGATGTACTGGTGGCCTGGAATGAATACACTGATTCACCTCTTCATCAATAACTGCATAGACTGCAATAGAGATCGCAGTGCAGAACGTCACCAGACACCAGGCTGCGAAGTAGCCTGCCCAGTACAAACACCATTGTTAGACAGCATTAGACTATCTACGCGTAGGCGTCCGTTTGGACAAATGCAATCCCAAAAACACTAAATCAAGGTTCCTATGGATGTGGCCTCAGCGCTCGGCTGACGCTCGAACAGTTATAAGAGATTTGCGAGTCTTTATCGGCACATACGCAATTGGCACACTACATTCTGAACAGGGCCCTGCGTTTAGCTCTCGAGCTTACAAAGAAGCCAAGGCCAGTTTGGGCGTTGCATTGAGGTACTCCTCCCATTCCATCCTGAGGGAAATTCAGTTGTGGAAAGGAAAAACCAGGACATAAAGCAGTCTATAACAGCTAGGGTATTAGGTTCGGGTGATGGGTGGGTCAAACATCTTTATGGGGTCCAACGCTCATTAAGCAATATGCCAAGAAGTTCTCTAGGGGGGGTCACTCATTATGAGGTCCTATTTGGGACAAGAATGTGGGTTCCAGATCTCAAATGTAAAGGCACAGTGGTGCAAAATAAAACATTTGATATCAAAGATCGTTTGGCTGCTTTACAGGACTTAAATGAACTAAGATCGAAACAAAGCAACGTGTTCCTGAAGCCAACCACCACTGGGGAAATTCCAGCCGTCCCAGCAAGGCCTGTCTGGATCCCAAACCTTGGGGATCTAGTCAGAGAGAAGATCGCGGACAAGAAAGAATTTGGGCCTTCTTACAGAGTACCAGTACCTGTCCTAGCCATCCACGGAACAAGAACAGTACTTCTGCCGCCCCTTGCTGGAAAAAAGGATAAAAGATTTGTGGCAATCGACCTCATCAAACCACACTATGTGGCCAATACTAAGCAGTAGGCCTTGTGGACTCCGACCAAGTAGCAGATGCACTCCTGTAGCTACCATCCAAGAGGTTCAGACTGAAAGACTCATCACCATCGAGAATTCAGCAGTAAGAAATGAAGGACTAAGCAACAATGCTATGGAACTCATTCCTCTTGAAACCCAAATGACAGTTCATCCTGATACACCGGTCTACACCAACGTAACACGTGATCAACTGGTGCCAGCGATTTCAACGAATCCTGATGCAATTTCAACCATTGACAGAACTGCTTCTGGCTATTTCATTAACTTTGATATGTTTTCTGAGGATCCAAGCGAACCGGAAACGATGCCAGCCAAAAGAACTTTCAAAGAACGAGCACAAGACTTTTTCATCTCTTGGAAAAGACTTATCTGGTTTCACCATGGATTGAACTATGGATTATTTCTGGAATACTTTTCTTTCTGCTTTGGATAGCTTTAGTAATAACTCTGAGCATGCTGATAAATGGAAGATATATTCACTTGGACACAGAAAGTAAAAATGTGAACTTACTTTTGAAACCACACAAATCATCCCATCGTGAAGAAAGAGACTTGTCAGCAGTGAACATCACAGCCGTTCCTTATACAAGATGGTATAGTTTGGGACAAAACGGATTATGATATATTCAGCCCATCAGAACTTTTGAAGATTCCACACCCATTTAAAATTTCATTAAATGACTTTATTACCTCCAGTACCTATTCTGATGATTGGGACTTTGAGACTGTTAATAACATGATGTCTGATCTAGAAAGGTCTGCTGCATTCTCTAACCATGAATACTTAGAGGGTTCAACAGACTATGAACAGCTTTATTGTTACACCCACTATGGTCATCATTTCTTGCATAGATCTACAAAACCTAGAAATGTAATAATGTATAACCAATGGGAACATTTTCCTACACCACCAAAAGGTAGCTCAAAAACATTTGCAATGATGTTTCCATATTTTTCAGGGTACAATACATCCAATCCGGAAACGTTTTACTTTAAAAACATGAACAAAACTGGAACGAAAAATATGTTAACTAATACAAAACAGATTTATTCTGCAGCCTTTATTGCCCAACTGTCTAGACAGGGTTTCGACTTTTGGAAAGACACAATTGACACAAAATCTGTCTGGGGTACAAAAGATTGACAAGTGCAGGGGATAGAAGCTTTGTTTAGAGCCTGCATCATCCCACAGCAAATAATGATTTTGAATGACACTGTCCAACAAACGTCTTGCCTTGGGTTAGCTGAGATCAAAGCCATGAACACACCGTCCATACCTACACCTGCAAGTAATAGCACTACGCAGGGGGAGGTCGAAGTACATACTATTTTACAAAACAACAGATCAGATCCTGAATGGGAAAAATGGTTGCTCTGGCCCACAGACACAAACATCTGTCAAGAAAGATTCCTGAACAGAATACAGGGTTTTACAATCAATAGGTCAGGCCCACAGCATCCAGGGGTAGTAGCAACATACAGTGTAGGAAAATTATGCCTTGATTGGGTACAGAAATCTACACTAGAGGATGTGAAACAACACTTATCTTTACTTAAAGAAGGTGCAGACCTTAGGGATTTCTTGCTAGGTCCAAGAAAACCGCATCGAAAACGTTTCATATATGCCGGCATCTATGCTGCTTATAATGAAAATGGAAGGTTACCCAAGCAGACGCCGCAGAAAAAATACGAGAAATTGATCGTATTCATTTAGAGAAATCTCTCGCTGTGGTCGACAATGGGTTAACGGCTCTGTCATCCAGGATATGTTTACTGGGCATTATTGTATCCTCTGCTATAGACATTGTGGAACACAATTTGGTCCTGCTGCGACAAGGCCAGTCTCAATTACGTTCTAATTTGTTATTAGGCTGGATGCTACAAAACTTGTGTGCAGGCTATGTGCCTTGGCGTTTCATCAACACGTCGTCTCTGTTTTTAGAATACAATCTCACTGATAAACAGATCGAACTGGCACAAAGGTGAGCAAAGTATATAGTGCTGAGCATTGAAAAACTGGAAAAATTGCCAATTACAGTAGCATTTCAGTGAGTACAATCTTGGATCTGGAGCACAGAGGCGTCAAGCAATGGCTGGGGTTGGGGTTGGTTGTGCAGGAATACTACGAATTGGGACGTGCGGGTGGTGCGGATGCAGGGGCCCTAATTTGCTTTTGTAGACATGCATCCAAGACATGTGAGGAAGTTTAATAGTGCTAGATGTGAGACTCCTCCGACTCTCGCAGTTGTTAGTTGAAAGATACCAGAGGCCAACAGGTGCAGCACAGCCAGCAGTTTTGTCTGCGTAATGATGGTGATTGTCCGCTGTGTTGGTACCGTCAGCCTGTGGGAATGTGGCAGTGTGCACCAACTTGATAATGGGGCGATAATTCTTTTGCCACCTTTGCTGCGCTAAACTGCCTATAACGCAGCGATAAGTCCCAACTGTTGGGTTATAGGGTGACTAAAATGAGCCCTTGTGTTTATTAGGACTTTGTTGTAGCTACATGCGAATCGCAAGAAAAAAGATGAAAAAACAAGAAAAGTGGGCAGGGTACAAACACCCTGACCCCCTAGGCCTGCTCAGGGGATCCCACAAAAAGCCCCAGGGCCCAAAAAGTATTACTATTTTTTTTTTTTTTAAAGCGGCTGGGTGCACAAATTCGGATGTAAAAATAAGAAAAACCGATGGGGTGTATTCTCAAGAACTTATCGCTGAGTTATCGGCACTTTACCGCAGCAAAAGAATAATCATCCCATTCTCAAACTGGTGAAAACTGCCAATATCACCAGTTTTCCAGCGATAGCTTCCTCAAAAAAACATCGCCACCAATGAGAGCGACAACTAACGCTAATGATATGCAGAATAGGCGTTCCCGTGCAAAAATAAAAACATGAAAACACCACTTCCCGATATTCTCAACAACCAGCGAAATCTGCGATGCGATCGAAAAACAGGCGATGAGCCGCGTTAGCAGTAGGAATTTAACATCTATATCAACATAGTAAGGTGCTGGGAAGGATCCCAACACCTAGAGGGTTTGAGAGGTCATTATAACCAGAGTATATCCTCCCTACGTAGTATACTAATCACAAAAAAAACCAAAAAAACTAATCACAAAGTATTTTCTGTGATTAGGAATTTAACATCTGCCTTTTACTTGTGTAAAGCAGGACAACTACCTACAGTATGAAAGGGAGCCCAGCCCAGAACCACATCTGAAGACCAACACATGTCATAGAGCTACTGACCATGCAGCTATGACACCGAAGAAGGCCACAACACCCACTGCCACCACTCCCAGGACCTCCCCCTCGGACCAACCCCCTCCTACTACCACGAGGCAGCGCAGAACACAACAGCGGACCGTCCCAAAATGGCATGGCTCCTCAGCCACACAATAGCTAAATGTTGGGAGACGTGGGAACCAAGTATGTATGAAGGAGGCAAGTCACCCATCAATAACAATGCACACAATGCCAAGTGTAGCGGTAATGTGCTGGACAGACCTCACTATGCAGAGCACAGACCTCTCCATGCCACATATACTGCTGGTGCTTGTACTGTTGTAGACAGTGGACGCAACCATGTTACCTCAGGTAGTGGGGAAGATTTCGGTCATGTAGCTGTGTCGTCCCCCCCTGTAAGCGGAACCGGAAGCGGAGTGGGCTGGTCCAACATGCACCACTCTAGCGTAGAAGTGTGAATAAATAGGCCAGGGCTCTGGGCGTGGTTCACTTCTGGGAAGGCCAACACATCTGCTAGAGCGGCAGCCCTCACCCTGCCACGAGGCTGCCGCTGTAACCGCCGGCCTCCTCGACACAGGCCCCCTGCGAACCCAGTGGCACAGCACAGCAGAGTATGTCTGTACAGACTACTGCCTTCGATGTACACTGCAGCCAGCAGGGCTCACAATTCAGATTGAGTCGCCATTGCAGATGACGCAGTGCAGTAGGCAAGAGACATTGCTCCCAGTGTGGCCCGCCCGGACCATGTATTATCGCAGGCTGTGTACATGCTGAGTGCTTCAGGTGCCACTAACTTTGTGCACCACAAGTCATCACCACGTAGCCTTATTAAGGCAGAATTCATTAGGCAAAAGACATTGCTACCATTGCAGCCGCCCAGACCACGCAACATTGCTGGCTGCGCACACGCTGAGTGCTTCAGGTACCACTAACTCTGTGCAGCTCAAGTGAACGCCACGTGGCTGTTGGCCCTTACTGACCACTGCCTCCAGCCTACACTTCGGTTAGCAGGGCTGACAATTCAGATAGAGTTGCGATTGCAGATGACGCAGTCCAGTAGGCAACAGACATTGCATCCAGTACGGCCCACCCGGACCACGCATCATCGCTGGCTGCGACCACGCTGAGTGCTTCAGGTGCCACTATCTCAGTGCACCACAAGTCATCGCCAAGTAGACTTATTAAGGCAGAATTCATTAGAAAAAAGACATTGCTACAAGTGCGACCTGCCCGGACCACGCATCATCGCTGGCTGCGACCACGCTGAGTGCTTCAGGTGCCCCTATCTCACTGCACTACAAGTCATTGTCACGTAGCCTTATTAAGGCAGAATTCATTAGGCAAAAGACATTGCTCCCATGGCTGGCTGCCCGGACCACGCATCATCGCAGGCTGCGCATATGCTGAGTGCTTCTGGTGCCACTAACTCAGTGCACCACAAGTCACCGCCACGTAGCTTTATTGAAGCAGAATTCATTAGAAAAAAGACATTGCTACCAGTGCGGCCCGCCTGGACCATGCATCATCGCTGGTTGCACACACGCTGAGTGCTTCAGGTGCCACTATCTCACTGCACCACAAGTCATCGTCACGTAGCCTTATTAAGGCAGAATTCATTAGGTAAAAAACATTGCTACCAGTGTGGCCCACTCGGCTAACATATCATCGCAGGCTGCGCACACGCTGACTTCTTCAGGTGCCACTAACTCAGTGCACCATAAGTCATCGCCACGTAGCCTTATTAAGGCCGAATTCATTAGGCAAAAGACATTGTTACCAGTGTGGCCCACCCAGACCACGCATCATCGCTGGCTGCACACGCTGAGTGCTTCAGGTACCACTAACTCTGTGCAGTTCAAGTGAACGCCACGTGGCTGTTGGCCCTTGCTGACCGCTGCCTCCGGCCTACACTGTGCTCAGCAGGGCTCACAATTCAAGATTAGTGACAATGCAAGTTGTATAAGAGAGTATAATTAGTTAAGAAGACCAAATGCTCCCAATCTGTGCAGCTCAAGTCAACGTCACATGGCTGTGGGCCCTTGCTGACTGCTGCCTCCGGCCTATACTGGGTCAGCAGGGCTCACAATTAAAATTGAGTCTTGATTCATTAATTGTAAAATCCAGTAAGCAACAGACATTGCTCCCAGTGCGGCCCGGCCGGACCACGCATCATCGAAGGCTGGGCACACGCTGAGTGCTTCATGTGTCACTAACTGTGCAGCTCACCTTTATGCTACATGCCTCCGGCCTTCACTGTGGTCAGCAGGGCTCACAATTCAAATTCAGTCTTGATTTATTAATTTCAGAGTCCAGTAGGCAGCTAACTATAACGGTCCTGAAACCTACACATTTCGACAATGTATTCCATACCTATTTCATCGTTTGTTCCATACGCCTACACTGCAGTCAGCAGAGCTCACAATTTGAATTGAGTCTTGATTTATTAATTACAGAGAGAATTGTACTCTATTTCCTTGGATTTTGTCAAGAGGAAGACACAAAAAGCATTCCTCGATGTCTGTGCTGACTACTGCCTTCCATCTACACTGCGGACAACAGAGCTCACAATTCACATCGAGTCGCGATTGCAGATGGCGCAGTCCAGTAGGCAACAGACATTGCTCCCAGTGCGGCCCGCCCGTACCACGCATCATCGCTGTCTGCGCACACGCTGAATGCTTCTGATGCCACTAACTCAGTGCACCACAAGTCAACACTATGTGGTTGTAGGCCCTTGCTGACCGCTGCCTCCAGCCTACACTGCGGTCAGCAGGTGTCACACATATCCAATCCAATCCTGTCCTGCAAGGACATGCCATCATCGCTGGCTGCACACATGCTGAGCTCTTCAGGTGCCACTAACTCTGTGCATCACAACTTATGGACCCTTTATGATTGACTTTCGTGCTGTAGACACCGGACGCAACAATGTCACCTCATGCAGCAGGAATATCCCGAAGGGACATTAACTATTTCTTCACATCAGCACGCTCATCTCTGGTGACCCTACCTCAGTGCACCACAAGTCATGGACCCTTTCCGATACAATCTTTTCTGTGTGATTTAAGATCTGGTACCCCTACCTTAGTGCACCACAAGTTATGGACCCTTTATGATTGAATCTCTGTGTGTGATCCGATTATCACTGTTGATAGCACCAACCATTCCCTGAGGCCTGGCTTACACTCACCTCACACACATCTCGCACAGACATCACTGAACATGAGACCCTTATAATAAAAAGGGGCCGATCGCACGTGCCCGTAGCCAGTTCCACTATCTAACTGTGTCCGTGTGTTCATTATGTATGCATGATGACTCTGGTCCCTATCACATTACATTGTGCTGCTGACTGCGCATGCAACCATGTTACCTCTGGCAGTGGGGAACACCTTGGTTATGTAACTTTGTCTGGGTCATTCTATGAGTTCATGGGTAGAGACTGGATGATTAGAGTACTGCAAGGAGAGTGTATAGTACATTTATAAGTGCTTGGGGATTGGCAGAGTGATTGGATAAGTACATATGTTGGAGGAGCCTAACCCCCGAGCACGAGCTTGGCTCTAATTGGCTGCCAACCAGTGGCAACCCAGGCGGAGCGCCAGGATTGCAAACCGAGCCTCAGGAAAGGCCCAGAAACCTGTCTGCAAGATATTCCCAGCTCCACCACTGGATCATTGACATACTGCGGATAGAATCTACGGAATTATGTAAGCGTACGCGGAGTGGGAAGAGGCGGCTTACACCAGGTGTACAATGTGTTTAGCAAAAGGAGTGGTAGTCGATGTTGAAAAACTCAGTAAAAGTGCACCACAGTGCTCTTCTTGTGTTTTTGGAGGGGGGAGGGCTCTCCCCCTAACACAGCTGGGGCCTAAACTGCACTCCTGCCTCTGGCATGTTTAGAAGCCGGCATGTTGTACACTGGATAGTTCATTGCATGCTGTACTGGTACATAATGATGGGGTCTTAAAATAAAATTTGAATTTTCCAGTTATCTTTCAGATTTCCTTTGGATGATAAGAATGAGGTTTACAGCAGGCAATCAGTGAGTTGCTAACGTCATGATTTATGGGAGCTAAAAAAGTAGCGATGCTGAGATAATCTGAGTATGAATAATACTAGGCATTTATAACTCCTTAATCCACATTATTTGAGTGTTATAGTTCTATTCTACTGAGTACACATGATCGAAGGATATCAGTTCGACAAGACATGGAATTTTGAGTTTTTTTCCTTTCTTTATAATCCGTAACATTCAACGTGCAAAAAAGTACACAGAAGAATCAAACGAAAAGTGTTTGCTGGCCCTTTAAAGTCTTTCATTTCACCCAAACCAAATTGCCTTTGGAGCACCCTTGCAAGTTGTGCACACGTCCTTGTGAACAGAAGCTCCGCATCTGCGGCCGTCTTTGAATACAGCTTGGTGCGCCTGTGTACAACAGGCCTCCGGAGCGCCACGAAGCCAAGGCGCGCAGCGTGTTAAACTGAGTCCCTCCGCTCACTCTGCACCATCCTGCCCTATAAGAGAATGAATACCTCACGCTAGACATTGCACACATGGAAACGGGAGGCAGTAGCTCCAGATTGTGAGTGGGGACATTTAGCACCTTGAACAGAGCCCAAGGGCTGCTGGTGGAATAACTATGGCTTTACTCACGTCAGGCGCCGGGCGAGAAACCCGGAGACACCTAAGCACACGCACGATCTATGTGCTGTGCAATGTGCAAGTCAAGCTATACAAAAGCAGTCACTTCCCTCCCCTTAGGTGTCAGGAGCTGAAAATGTGTATCCTCCTATGGTGTAACTAATGTACGCGCAACTACTGGTGGTCGTCAGCCTCCTGCCTGACGTCTGTAATGCACAAACATTGGCCCAATCTGGGAGAAGAGTGAGAGAAAGGCGGGCCCCGGCTTACCAATAATAAATTGCCTTTGGAACCTGGCCCACCCGGGGGCTTAAGGAAAACCACGCTTTTTTTTTTTTGTATATTTTCAACCGGATTTGCGCACCCAGTGCAAATTCGGCCGAAAATGTTAAAAAAAATTTTTTTGGGGCCCTGGGGGTTCTTGTGGGACCCCATGAGCAGGGCTAGGGGGTCAGGGTGTTTCTACCCTGCCCCCGTTTCATCTTTTTTACACTCTTTTTCACTGTTTTCTTATGACTCGTTCTACCGAGTCACAAGATGGCTGCCAATCCTTCCTAGTTTTGAGTGTTGGCAGCCAATCACAGTGAAGCTTGTGCTCGGGCAGGTTCACAAACCCACCGCTGCCCCAGATTTCGAAACTTTTTCTTTTTCTAATTTCTCAGGAACTACTGAACGGATTTACACCATTTTGAAAAAAAGGGCTCTTTCTGAACCAAGATCTACCTTTTTACCAAATTTGGTGTAATTCCGTTCAGCAGTTCGGGCTGTTGCTTTGTCTGAAGTTTCCTATGGAAAATAACATGGGGAAAACACGTTTTGGGACCCCCCTTTTTTCTCGGCCCCCACTTGACGAATTACCACAAAACTTTCAAGACAGGAGCTGACGGAGCGCCCCACTTGTTTTGAAAGATTCGTCAACCACCGCCAAAGTTATTGGGAAAAGAAAAAACGATTTTCCTATGGAAACTAGGTTCTAACTATAACTACCTGCTGGCGACCTCCAGTAGGTAATATATATGTACCAATAGCATAAAATCTAATAAAAACATTCTATTATAAATTAAAACATTAAACTATTTAAAAATCTTTAAACTTACATTTCCCACTCCAGTCAGTGCAACAGTAGGGAAAGTGTTGGATAGCGGAGGGGTATAAATTACTGTCCCCACTCCAGTGAGTGAAACGAAAGGGAAAGTGATGGATAGCGGAGGGGTAAAAATTACTATTACCACTCCAGTGAGTGCAACAGTAGGGAAAGTGTTGGATAGAGGCGGGATAAAATTAATTATTCCCTCCCCAATCAATGCAACAGTAGGGAAAGTCATAAACAATAAGACCTAACAGTAGAACCTTCTAGCTGCCAGCACCTAACCTAATATCACTCCAATAGTATTGTCCCTTTCTATGCTTCCAGGGGTCTGTGTGCACACTGAATAGCACCCACCGTCACAGTGCTTGTTCCATCAGGAACCTAACAATTTCAAACAAAAGCACAGGTGCACCACATAGCATAATTTAATCACTAAAGATAGGTATAAAGTTCATTTCAAGAGCAAGCAGTTCTTCCATTTTTTTTATTCCAATTTCATTTTGCGTAGATAAAAAAACCGAGTCCAGTTCTAATGACTCTACAAACAGTACAGCCGACGCATTTCGCCCTAATGCAGGACTTCTTCATGGCACTAAACGAAGGTGGAATCAAATACTTCCATGAACTGCAAGGCCTTCGGATTCGCTGCTCGTAATTTCCCCTCCGGTACATTATTATATCCAAAATCTATGAGCCGTCAAAATAGAGGCCACGACCAAACGAAGACTACACGGCACGTTCCACAATGAGGAATTGCAAACGACGCCAGATTATGTTGCGATGGATTACAGAACAAATTCCATAAGCATATATCTTCAAAGTGTGCCACGAGGGTCTAGGAAGCCAAGGAGAGAACGAGCTGACACCACATAATGAGGGGTAGACCTATAACGCGTCCAAGTAAGGTGGACGTGCCAGCGTTCAAGGATTTTTGGATCGCAAGTCAATTAAGCAGAAAAAAGGTGACCGCAATACGGTGGTTACAATTAAAGGACGCGCTGGAAAACGTGACTCCAAGGGAAATCCTGTACATTATGTGGTGTCAGCTCGTTCTCTCCTTGGCTTCCTAGACTATAACCTAGTCTATAACACCACACTATTCACGACCCACATCTACATTTTTTTTTAAAACATGCCCTTCCATAATTACCATAATTAATCAAAAATTAAAGACATATTTTTCATAAAAAAACAAATTAAAACTCATAAAAATGACTTAACTTCAAACACTTTACCCTATAATCCCCACAACCCACAGCTAAAATTAAACTGAAAAAAAATAATTACACACTTAAAACTTATTTTTAATGAAAAAACTAATAGTATTTAACAACTAATAATAAAGTAAGCACAATTAATTTACTCCCCACCCTTTACCCCTATAAAAGTAAAACCAACACACAAAAAATTAAACAATTACCCTAATTAAATAGCAATTAATTAATTAATATTAATGATCAACTAATTATGAATTACTTAAACATAAATTACTTCCCACCCTTAACCCCTATAAACCCCAAAACCTACACCTAAAATTCATTACACAATTTCCATTTTTAATTTTCAATTAATTAATTAATATCGATAATTAATTATTAATTACTTAAACATAAATTACTTCCCACCCTTCGCCCCTATAAATCCCTCAACCTGCACCTAAAACTAATTACACAATTTCCATCATTCATTTACAATCAATTAATATTAATTAACAACTAATTATTAATTAATTAAAAATAAATTACTTCCCATCCTTTACCCTTTCAACCTCACAACCCGATCCTCAAAAAAATAACACAATTACCATAATTAATTACCAATTAATTCCTTAATTATATTTAACAATCAGTTAATAATTAATTACAAATTAATTACTTCTCACAATTACCACTATAAAATCTCAATTAAGTACATATTATTAAATAACAATAACGCAACTGGTGCTATGTAAAGCGCTCTGATACCCGATACCCTCGGGCCAAGTTTGCGATATATAAGACTCTGTAAAAAAATTAATTAAAAAAACATTAATTTATTATTATTACATTACTTCCCACCCTATTCCCCTACAAACCCACAACCTGCTATGGAACTAAAAAAACGCAAAATTAAATTAAAATAAAATTGTTAACTACTAAAAATGTAACACATATATTAAAAAACATAAACAATACTTATACAAAAAACATACATCACTTACATTTAGAAAATAAACTAAAATACATAACACTAATAAAAAATCGATATTAAACAACTATAATTTGCAAACGATATTAATGACTTCAAAATTTTTGAAAAGATAATTCTTACCTTAAATTTGATATTCTTGACCATGATATTCTTGTGTTGATATTTCTGTGTCACGATATTTCTAGCTCAATATTTGTGTAAGTCGAAATTCTCATCTCGATATTCTGTCTGAATACCGCGGCATAGCCAGAGGATCATCACCCAAGTGTAAGCAATGAAACTTACCCCCCCCCCCAGCCAGTTTTAAATTACTCATAGAAATAAAGTTCAATAAGCCCATCACGTCCCTTGGACCAGATGTCACTGCACTTGTCACACTAATGGAATTTATGTGTGTCCAAGTTCCTCAACCTATTATTTTTTTATTCGTGCCTTCATATCTCCACTCTACTCTCTTCCCATATCCTTCATCCATTTAATTCTCTCTTCTCTATCCCCCTTCCTCAGTCCCTCTCTTACCCCTATTCAATCTCTCACTCACTCTCATCCCCTCTCTCCCTTCTTTCCTTTTTTCTGATTCCGTTCTCTTCCTTTTTCCTTACCCACTTTTCTTATCCTTATCTTCCTTCTCTTTCTCACTCGCCCTTTCTTTCTTCTCATACTCTGTCACTTTTTTCTGCCCACCTCCCTATTCTTTCACATCTCCTTCTGTTTCATCTCATTCATCCCTTTCCTCTCTCTTATTCATTATTCCCTTATCCTCTACTCCATCTATACTCCTTGGCCCCCAAAAGTAAACACAGCAAGACCCTTGACATACACTGGTGCCGATCACGATCCGGTAAAAAATTCCCCCGTGCGACTCGTATCGGGTCTTTTTACCGTACGAATCGTACAAGTGCCGTACGAACTGGCAATCACGATTCGCATGGTAAAAAGTCCATACGAACCGCACTGGGAATCATTCCCCACACGTCCTCGGGTCGGAAAATGTGTCCGACACGTCCTCGGACGATTTACCTTACAAACGTGAAAATCCAAGTCCGACCGAGGAATCACGATCCATCCCGTGCGTCCGAGGTTACAACCGTATGGAAAAAACACCGTCCGCACCGAACTCCTACAGCAACCATGGAGACATGTGCCCGCATACGCGCCCAACACTCCCCCCAGCCCCCGTACGTCCGACACGTACCCCCCGTATATGTATACCCCCACCCGTCTAGGTACACCCCAGTACGTTCCAGTCGAACCCCCACCCCAGTACGTGTCATAGCCCCGTCTACCTACACCCCAGTACGTTCCAGTCGTACCCCCACCCCAGTACGTGTCGTACCCCCGTGTACCTACACCCCAGTACGTTCGAGCCACACCCCCACCCCAGTACGTGTCATAGCCCCGTCTACCCACACCCCAGTACGTTCCAGTCGTACCCCCACCCCAGTACGTGTCGCACCCCCCGTGTACCTACACCCCAGTACGTTCGAGCCCCACCCCCACCCCAGTACGTGTCATAGCCCCGTCTACCCACACCCCAGTACGTTCCAGTCGTACCCCCACCCCAGTACGTGTCGTACCACCGTCTATGTACACCCCAGTACGTTCGAGCCCCACCCCAGTACGTGTCATACCCCCCGTGTACCTACACCCCAGTACGTTCCTGGCGCACCCCCAACACAACCTCCTAAGTACGGAGCGCACCCCATGCCCCAACATCACAACCGCATGTACGAGTCGTACAAAGCCACACACAAGGACATAATCGTACAACCAAATGGCCCATGTACACACCGTACACACGCTCAAAACGCACGTACACAACAAGGACAAAACAAAACAACACAAGAATACACCATTCGAAAGGCACACAGCCACTAAACATGGCCAACAACCACTAAAATAACACAATCACTGACCTGCAACTGTCAAAAACAAACAGAGGCCCAATACACCACCACTCCTTATAACACACCCACCCAAAATTCAAACACTGCCACACCCACCCATGGACCAATGAAAAGGGCCCACACACACAAACCATGAGCCTTTGCAACAGACTCACTGCTGCCAGACACCACAGAACCAGACTACAAGCTACACCACATCTTACACTTGCACACCTTCACACGACCACCCTCACAAACACCCTCTCATCACATTCACACACACACACAACCATCCACACCCCCCCAACATCCACACACCCCCCACACCCACACCATCCCCACCCACATCCCTCACCATGCCCACTACCAAGAATCCAAAGTTCAGTCACCGAGAGTTGGAGGTCCTTGTTGATCAAATCCTCAGAGTCGAGCCACAGATCTTTGGAACATTGGTCAGAAGCACCAGCCAGGCAGCCAAAACAGCCATGTGGCAGACCATCGTCGATGCTGTGAATGCTGTTGCGGACACCAGGAGGACCAAGCAGGATTGCCAGAACAGGTGGTACGATCTGCGGAGGAGGGTCAGAGCCAAGAGGCAGGAGGAACACGACCAGGCCAACGCCACCGGAGGAGGGCCCTCCCGCAGAGCCGTACAGTACCATCCCTGGGAGGAGAGGGTGATGGCCATACTGCCGGTGGAGGCAGTTGAAGGAGTAGAAGGACTCCGAGACCCGGGTGAGTACACAAACAACGCACCTCACATGGGGGGAACTGCAACCACAACCAAAATTAATAACAGGCACGCAACCACCACAAGCCATCGCATGACTCAACCACACTCCATGAGCAGGCACATGCCACTGCTGCCACCATGCCCCATGCACCCAGCTGGACAATGTCAAGTCACAGGCCACAGAAGACAACAACACATGACACGGTAACCCGGATGGCGGGAGGCTGGGCACCAAGAATCACATAGTGCGACTCCAAAGCAGACAACAATGCCCTCTGCCCATATGGCCTAGGTCACAGCCAGACAAACACTGTGTCCCAACACAGGAATGACTTGCCAGCAAATGGCGGACGCCTTGCATCAACACATGGGGGTGAAGGCACTGTTTTGCACATGACAGCAGCTAATGAACAGCCAACATTGTGAAAGAGTGGCAGCACACACCACCACAGCAGCAGCGCACAGACACACAGCAGACAAAATGGGTGCCTGGAGATCAGAAACAAACTCACATCAACAGGCCAAGAGCCACTCAAAGATCTGCTAACAGTGTGTGCCCAGGAAGCTGGGCCAAGGTGACAGAGGGTGACACACGGAGGGAGGGAGAGGGGGACACAGAGGGAGGGAGAGGGGGACTGAGAGGGAGGGAGACGGACAGAGGGAGGAGGCTGACACACAGAGGGAGGGAGAGGGGGACAGAGAGGGAGGGAGAGGGGGACAGAGAGGGAGGGAGACACAGGAAGATGGACAGAGGGAGGAGGCTGACACACAGAGGGAGGGAGAGGGGGACAGAGAGGGAGGGAGAGGGGGACAGAGAAGGAGGGAGACACAGGGAGAGCAAATCAGTCCTTTGGTGTGTGGGAATGTCTGCTCGTCAGCAGGTGGACTGCGTGCATGTAGACAAGGGTGGCCAGTGCCAGAACCCCCCCTCTTCATCATGGCAAAACGCAGGGCCATGTCACAACCTGTACACGAGCACAAGGACAGCCACCTGCATCATATAAGTGTGTGGATCCACTCCATGTGCACATGTACAGTGCTACAAGGAAGGCGCAAATGCATGGCTCGCCACACATGCACACTCCACTGCTGACTGCAGTCACACTTGACGCAGCAAGTAAGACTGTGCCACACATAGTTAAAGGGGCCAAATTGGTGGCCAAGGGACACACCCATGCACAAGTGCACTGTGAGTGGAATGCAAGACAGATCCTAATTCCAAGAGGAAATGTGCCAACTTTGTAACGGATGAAACATGGATGTTGCATGGATCAAAATTAACATTTTCTCTCTCACACACAGGTCAACGTCGTGCTGCACCCCCCAACACTGGGGGGGAACACTCACAGGACCCGGATCTGCAGGAGACCGATCCCACCGGCAGCGACCACTCTCACCCCTCTGCGGACGACCCCGACCGACCTGGCCCCTCTGGTGTCCAACCACCTGCAGCACCTGCGTCAGGTACAACCGTGCCAACCACCACCCCCACTCCTGCCACATCCCAGGAGACACCCAGGATCCCTGCCCCAACACCACAATGCAGCCAGGCTCGCCAGGAGGGACACGGTGTCCCGGGCACCCAGGAGGAGGCAGGCGACAACGCCAATGCCACCCCTCAGGGGTCCCGGAGACCTGATGTTCCCACAAGTGCAGGCCAGACGCAAGTGGGCAGGGGTGGTGGGAGTGGAGGACGGCGGAGGCGCGAGCCTGACCAGTTGGCTGGGGATCCGGTATTTTCCCATGTCCGTAACATCCTGGACTCATACCGACAGGACACCACGGGCATGGCCCAGGTTGTGTCCGTCCTCGAGGGGATCAAGGTCCAGCAGGCCCAGCAACATGCGGAGCTAATAGCCTGTCTACAGGTACACCAACGGAGGATGGAGGACAGACAGGCTGAGCAAGTGACGGCGTCCCAGGGGATTCACGCTGAACTCCGCCGGATGGCCGACACCATGGCCGACCCTCCCTGTGCCAGAAGGCGGAGAACATCACCACCCACAGGGAGGGATCATGAGGAGGAGGAGGAAACATCCGACGGAGCATCCCAGACGTCGTCACGGCCTGCTGCTGAGGTTCCCCGCAGGAAGCCGGGTCGTCCACGGAAAGGACCGTGAGGGTGGCTGCTACATCACCATCTCCCAGGACACCTGGCCTGGCACCTGGCCCCCTGGAGCAACAGCATCACAGCATCAAGAGACATTCTCTGCCACATGGCCCTGCTGGTCACTGGCTGACCAATGTTGACAAAGACTGTGGCATGGACTCTGAGGATTTCCAATGGCAAGGACACCAACTCCCCTACTGAACTTTGGATTCCCTAATCCCGGAAAGCCCCTCACTTTGTCCCCCCCCCCCAATAATAAATCACACTATTAAGAGTAGATGCCTGCTGGTAGCATTATTACCTAACATGTGTCTTGTACAGTCTAAACATGCCTGAGTCATCTGTTCACTTCAACCATCCACACCCTGGGGCCTGAGTCTGGCACAGGACACATGGGTCACAGTTTATTAGGCAAGACAGACATGGAGCACCATACACACCCGTGATGGTCAGAACCAGCTGAGGGGGTGGCCGAACAACCGTGCTGACAGACACATTGAGTACAGCAACAGTCATGCGCAGAGGTCAGGGATCCTGGCCCGTGTCCTGGGGGGCACCCAGGTATGTGTAGACAGGTGGCAGAACCATGTCCTGCAAGCTTGAGTCCGGTGGATGCAGAGAATGGGGTCATGGACAACGTTGGATGCATGGGGATGGCACATGTCACAATACCCACACAGTCATGGACATCATGCCCAATACACAGTCTCAGCACACACACACAGCTTGCATCTTGCCACTCGACACATTGACACATAGCCACAATCAGGGAATACCATGCCAGACATGCAGGATGCACCGTGCCAACACACCAGCACTGACTGAGAAGAGGCACCTTGGAGGCATAGGGACACCTTTATTAGTCATGTTTTTGGGATTGCAGAGGCAACTTGAAGTACACATGAACACATCATGTGGAGTAACATGTGGCTCCAACACTGGCACCCCCCTTCTGCAGCACAAATGCGTGATAGCCATGGAACTGGCACACAAGCGTCGGCTAACAGCTAAACACCCACAGCTGCTCACAGAGAGCCTGCCATACACCATACATCCGCTGATGTGGAAGTCCCACGCCATGTCAAGACAATGTTAACCATATGTGTCCGAGGGCAGTGTCACACACATTGATGCCATCATCACAATCCACTATCCCATCACTGATGACTGACAACCAGGCAGCCCATCTATTCAGGTGTACCCAGCTGCATGTCGTGTCCCATGGGGATGCCACATGTCTGCAGAGGAACCAAACCCCGACCGGGGCAGTGTGCACACATCGTGAACAACTGCCACACCCAATACACCCCAGATGCATCCCTTACCCCATGGAGACTTCCAAACGTGTCCGTGCCTGTAACGCTGAGTCAGCCCACGATGTCATGTCCATGAGGAATAGCAGTGCCACAACAATGCAACCAGCAAACGGCATGCGCAGGTACCTGGGGAAGAGAGACACACAAGAAGTCAGCCACAAAAAGCACAGCCACTTGCATGTGCAGTTACTCGACACATGTATGGATGACAACATGCTAGGTCACAATTATGACTGGGGAAATACTACCATCACTGCCACCATCACTCCAGTGACACACCCACACACACCTCTGACCCACGTGCCATACATGCAGGTGGAGACACACATCACAACGCATGCCACACGGGGACCAATGCGTGCACACTCAGACCCTGGTACTCACCACTAAGCAAAGAAGTCGCGTATGAGCCGAGTCCGGATGTCCTCTTGCGGCTCCACATCCTCCACATCACTAGCCCCATTGCCAAGCCCTTCGTCCTCCACGGGTGGATGGTCCTCGTCATGTTGATTCAGGATGAGTGGCACAGCTCTTTCAACTGCCATGTTGTGCAGCATGCAGCAGACCATGAAGATCTTGCAGACCTTCGCCGGGGCATAAGGGAGTGCACCGCCGGTCTTGTGGAGGCACCGGAATCGGCTCTTCAGCATGCCAAACGTCCTCTCTATCACTCGCCTTGTCCGACCATGGGCGGTGTTATAGCGGAGCTGGGCCGGCGTGATGGGGTTGCGGAGAGGTGTCAGCAGCCAAGGCATGTTGGGATAGCCAGCGTCCCCTACATGGGAAGCACATGGACATCGTTAGAACTGGTGTAGCGGTCGTGCTGGTCGGCTATACAGAATACAGGACAGACAGACTGTACCCACCAACAACACATGCCCGTTCGTTGCGCAGCTGCATCATCATATCAGGCATCCCGCTACGCCTCATGATGTAGGCATCGTGTGCTGATCCTGGGAAACGAGCACAGACATGTGAAATCACCATATTGGACAGACACACCACAAGGGCATTGATGGAGTGGTAGTGCTTCCGATTGCGGTACGCCACCTCCCGTGCATGTGGTGGTACCAAACCTACATGTGTCCCATCTATGGACCCAATGACATGGGGCATCCCTCCCAGGGCATAGAATCCACGCTTGACCTCAGTCATCTGTTCAGGGGTTGGGAACTTGATGAAGTCATCCAGGTGAATCAACATGGCCTCCAAGAAATCATGCAGCACACCGCTGAACATGCTCTGGGACATGCCACCAACATGAGCTATGGTATTTTGGAAGGTACCCGTGGCCAGAAAATGTAGGGCAGCCATTACCTTCAGCTGGGGTGTCAGTGCCGTAGGATACCTGTGCTGCGGTTGCAGGTGTGGTGCCAGTCTCGCCGTCAGCTCCAGAATCAACGGTTGGGTGAAGCGGTAGAGCCGGATCCTGTCATTCTCCTGCATGGTAGCCAAGTCTGGAATTCTTCGGGCAACAGGAGGCGCTCTGCAGTAATTTGGAAGTGACAAGGAAGAGTGAGTGCACTACGAGAACAACTCATGTCTACTGAGCACATGTAAATCTGGCAATACACACATGCCACATAGGGAGTCAGGCATGTGCTACATGCCCAGGACACGTATGGATGCAAGGTGACACTCCTTCCAAGACCCAGCTACACACGGTGATTGAGAACCTCCCCATGCCACGCCATGGAAATAGCTGTGTCCCAGTGCAAGTGCACTGCCCGACGCAAGACAGGAGTGACATACACCCACACATCAGCAGAAGTGTGATGCCGATTGCAGAGACTGGTAGCGGAACACTGGAGCCACAGGTCACATGACATTACACTAGTCCAGCCCACACACCTTGCCATGAAGGTGCACATGTCATGACTCACCACACATTCCTTGTGAGTTTGCTGACATGGCCTTGTCACGCTACTCCGTGTCCCATGCATACATGTGCACCTCACATCCGATAACACATGTGGCATGGTGTTGGGAACAGTGTGCAATGACAATCTACACACAGCCACATGTTGGTTGCTGCAACGGCTGCAGCTTTTGAGGGTGCTACAACATCAACCTGATGTAAATCCCGGACACATATATGACATAGTCACATTGTGCACTGTGGGTAGTGACAAGTCATGTGTCATGACCCCTGTACCGGGCATCATGGGACACTTCCGTGTGTTGGTGTCCGTGCCATGCCAGTGACGCTCACCCCAAGTGCGCAGTCCCACATGCACACATGTCAAAGGAGTCAAGGGCATGCCTGGCACACATTGCACCCTCACACAGTACACATGTACACATCTCATCATACATCTGGTGCCTTCTCCACTCAGGAGGCATGTTCCACATCACAGCCTGTGACACCTGTGCCCCACACATGTAGTAATGCACAGACGATGCCTTGATGTCCATTCCTGGACAAGTATGTCCATCCATGGACAAGTATGTCCGCCCTATTCCTACATGTGTGTCGCCTATCACCACAGTGATGTGTAAAAACCGCCGTACTGCTGCTGAGAGGGCCTGTGCATGTTCCCAAATCACTGTGGGAGTGCTGCCGTATGTGTACCCATCGTGATGGCGAGCGTACAGGCATTTGTACGGTCCGTACCACTACGGGTACGCATACGCGTGCAGACCCATAGTGATAGTGAGCGTACATGCGTGTGTACGGTCCGTACCACTACGGGTACGCATACGCGTGCAGACCCATAGTGATAGTGAGCGTAGATGCGTGTGTACGGCCCTATCACTATGGGTCTGCACGCGTATGCGTACCCGTAGTGGTACGGACCGTACACACGCATGTACGCTCACTATCACTATGGGTCTGCACGCGTATGCGTACTCCTAGTGATAGTGAGCGTACATGCGAGTGTACGGTCCGTACCACTACGGGTACGCATACGCGTGCAGACCCATAGTGATAGTGAGCGTACATGCGTGTGTACGGTCCGTACCACTACGGGTACGCATACGCGTGCAGACCCATAGTGATAGTGAGCGTACATGCGTGTGTACGGTCCGTACCACTACGGGTACGCACGCGCGTGCAGACCCATAGTGATAGTGAGCGTACATGCGTGTGTACGGTCCGTACCACTACGGGTACGCATACGCGTGCAGACCCATAGTGATGGAGAGCGTAGGCATGCATGTACGGGCCGTTGCCATGCATTTGGGGTGCCCTAGGGCCCCGAAACGCATCGTACCTGTGTGTGATGCTCCAAATTACATAGGGGACAAGTATTAAGGCCTACATGCATGCTGGTTGTCATGGAGACCAAGTTCAAAATTCGAAATTGTTCTGGAAGGTGCACAGCAGAAGTCAGTTGGAATTCTTCTACTTTGTTGCAATGTGTTTGTGGGGCTGACATCATGCAGGAGAATGAAACCGATAGAGAACCCACAGACTGCTAGGTTTGAAGGGATTGGTGGAAACATAGGATGCAAATGTGAGTGACCAATCACTCTGTACTCCTGTGCATGAGACTGGGCAGAAGGGCACATATAAGGCAGCCAGGTCCCATGAGGGAGCACTTGCCTGCACATCTTTGCATTCGTCGACCCAGCTGCTGCTACTGATTCCCTGGAACCATGTCAAGGGCTGTGGAGAGGACACAGCCATTCACCCTGGAGGAGAACATGGCTCTGCTGGATGTGATCCTCCCACAGTACTCCATGCTGTATGGGCGACCAGGGTATCAGGTGAGTGCATAGGCCACTGCCACAGACTGTCCCTATGTTGTGACTGTGACTTCTGCCATTGCGTCCAGGTGTAACACACATGCCATGTACTGTCGGGGGGGTCCCAGGGGGTGGGTGCCTGATGTCTCCCAGCAGTGCCCTGAGACAGGAGGGGTGGGGGCCTATCACTCCCAGCAGTGCCCTGAGACAGGAGGGGTGGGGGCCTATCACTCCCAGCAGTGCCCTGAGACAGGAGGGGTGGGGGCCTATCACTCACAGCAGTGCCCTGAGACAGGAGGGGTGGGGGCCTATCACTCACAGCAGTGCCCTGAGACAGGAGGGGTGGGGGCCTATCACTCACAGCAGTGCCCTGAGACAGGAGGGGTGGGGGCCTATCACTCACAGCAGTGCCCTGAGACAGGAGGGGTGGGGGCCTATCACTCACAGCAGTGCCCTGAGACAGGAGGGGTGGGGGCCTATCACTCACAGCAGTGCCCTGAGACAGGAGGGGTGGGTGTGATGCACAGTGTGAGCCTTGATCATTGATTGTGGCATTGCCATCATTCCACCTGTGTACCCACTGTGGCACGTACTGCTTTTTCCCTCACCAGGGGATGATGTCCCTATGACAAAGGTGCAATGCGTTGGCTGCATGACATGCCTTGTTGTAACCAGCTAATTTGTACCCATATGTCTCTCTGTGACATGTGGCTGGTGTATTGATGTGGTGTCACCTATTCCTCCTCACAGGTAGGCGCCACTGCCAAGGAGCAGATCTGGCTGACCGCCGTCAGTGCCGTGAGGGGTGTGGATGGTCGGAGGCGGAGCCTGCCCCAGGTGAGGAAATGCTGGCAGGATATCCGGTGCTGGACGCGGATGATTGCACGGCTCCTGCTGGGGGACTCACCTGAGAGCCACAAGAACCGCGGCCGCCGCCGTCTGAGCCACCTCCACAGGCGTGTGCTGCCGGTGGTCTTTCCAGACCTGGAGAGGCGCTTACAGGCGATGCAGCAGCCGGAAGGGGGTAGGTACATGTGTGTTTGTTGTGTGTCACCTGCATTTGTAAGGGCACAGTAGCATGAATTCACTGGCAGGGTTTAAAGGTGCTGTGCAGATCCTGTTTGCCCCAGTATAGCGCTGTGCCCCTGCCACCCTTCCCCTCCTTGCAATGTGTTCCCTGGTCTGTGTGTAGTCACTCCTTCACAAGGTAATGTAGGCTGGCGCTTTGTCCACGAGAACAATGACTGTAGCATCATGTGTGGGGGTGGTGTGTAACAGGTTGTGGGACCTTGCCTGTGCACTGTCAAGTTCACTGCATGTGGGTTCCATGTCAGTTGGCACTGATGCTGACTCCAGACATGGGAGTTGGTCTCTCATGTGTCATGCCTTACAGCGCGCATGTCCTATGTAGTGGCCTGTGACATGATGTGCATGAGTGTGCGATACACATATTGCAGGGATGGTGACGTGTGTTGCAGTCATTACCATTCAGTAGCATGTAGTTGTGTGCCCACTACTGTCCCCTGGGGCAGCTCTTCCTCAGTGGTGTATGTGTCATCATAAACGTGGCCAATCTCAGTGTCTACAGCGTAGGTTGTGCTCTGTGCCATTGTCCCCTGTCACCATGTATATTGGCGTGCTATTTTGTACAGGTGTCCACTGTGCAGCCTGACCTGATTGTCCTTCTTCATACTCACAGTTGCCAGTGCCTGTGTGTCTTGTTATACTCATCTGAGGATGGGCACTGGTACCTCATTATTTGTACAGGCGCACCTTGGCTGTTTGGCGTCCAATCTTGCTTTTTGCCTGCCCCTGTGTGTATCACCCAGACTATGAGATGTTGGTGCCACCTGTGTCTCAACAATTTGCCTCGTGTAGGGTCTTGTTGGGGCGGGCAATGCCTATGTGTCAAATCCTGATTTCCACTTGCTGGGTCTGGGCAGTGTGTGATGTGTCTGGACACACACGCAATGTGCAGTGACCGAGTCATGTTGGGCATGTTTTCAGCATTACCTATGCAGCATGTGTCTCAAGTTCATGGATATGGTCCCTGGTCATCGGTATTTTCGCCAACGCTGTGTGGTGCAGATGCAGTGCTGGATTGTCCCCAGGGCCTGGGTGCTATGTCAGACTCCGTTTCCTGTCTTTAGCTATTGTCTCATGCTCTCCATGGTATTTCAGTGGCATGGTGGCTCAACCAACTGTGTGTTTCATGCCCTACATCGGTACCCTGTTCAGTAGATGTTAGGGATCTTCCTTTTCAGGCTATGCAATGTTACCTATGTAGATTGGACTCATGTGACAGATGTGTACAGGTGTCTGATTAATTTCTGTCTCTCCACCCTGCCCACAGCATCGTCGGGGGACACAGAGGGAGACATGGACACAGACCAGGCGGAGGGACCGAGCACCAGTGCCAGCCGTGACATCGGGTCTGGCACATCGAGTGGGACAGAGGCGGAGGAGAGTGTGGCCGAGGACCTGTCGACTGGCACATCAGACTACGAAGCTGACAGGTCCGAGGAGGATGTCTCCGAGTGGGCGGAGGCTGCACCAGCAGCTGACAGCGGAACAACACCTCGCACCGCCCCCTCAGTTTCCATCAGCCGCCTCCCACTTGCTCGTGTCCCTTCCCAGCGTGCCCGGTCACAGCATGTCTCCTTCCTGCCAGGCACCGCACCCCCTGCCTCCACTGCTGCCGCCAATGCAGAGTCTGTGGACATCCAGCGGCAACTGCAGGTTGGTCAGGCTGCGATCCTTAATGTCCTCCATGCCCACGGCAAAACCCTCACCAACATCGAGGCTTTCTTGGAGGGCATTCATTCATTGCAGGCTGACCAACGCAACTTGCTGAGGTCCATAGACTCCACACTGACTGCAGCAGTGGGTCTCCTGCAGCGCGACCTCCCCCCACCTACCCCTGCCCCATCCACACTTCCCACTCCCATGCCTGTCCCACGTACACCCAGACGTTGGCATGCACCCACATCAACGGACACGGGCACCACACCAGCAGGGAAGGTCCACCGCACTCCTCCTGACACGCACACACAGGGTGAGGTAGGCACACCCACTGGGTCGGGGGGCAAACGTGTGACACGCAGCCATAGTGGGAGTCCGCATTCCACCCAGTCCACTCCCTCCAAATCCCCTCCCCTCAGCTCTCCTGGCCACATCTCCCCCAAGGACTCCTTCATGGCCGCTCTGTCCCTGAGCCCCACGGTTACACCACCACGCAAGCGGTCAAGGAGGTCCCCGGTCAGGGTGGTTGAGTCTCCCCCCCTGTCTCCACCCTCCCCCAGTGGCGCTGCGACCCATCCCTCTGACCCCCCCCCCTCCTTGGGGCCTGAGGTCCCTTCGGGTGCAGGGGACTCCCTGGAGGACCTTGCAAAGGTGTGTAGTGCCATCCTGGCCTCCGCCTTTGGCCCTGCCCCACCCCCTGTGGTGGAGTCCTCCATCCCTGCACCCACAACGCCGCCCCTTTGCCCTGATGTCCCTGCGGTGCCTGTTGCTCCCCCCCCCCCTGACGCCCTCACCAGTGTGGAAGACGATGCCATTTGACTGTGCAGGCAAGGTAGGGGACACGCATCCCACTGTGTCCCCCATCCAGCTGAGAATCATTGACTGCCCTATGGGCTTTGTGAAGATTGAACTGCCTGCGATCCACGGACATTGTGCTCATGCTGAATAAAGCTTAATTTTTTTTTCATTATCACACTACTGCTATGCTGGTATTGGTGTTGGTGGGGCTGCTACATGGTTTTGGGTGGTGTGTAAGGGTTTGGGTGTGTGGGATGTGTAGTAGTGTACTGCTCATTGGTGGGACCCTGGGATCTGTGTGCCATGACAAGGTGTTGGCTAACTTTCTTTGTTCATGTAAGCAGTTACTGCATGGTGCACTTGTCCCAGGGTGTATTCCTTCCTCTGTGTACCCAGCTTTCTTCCCTGCAGGGTGTTCCCAATGTTTAGCGCAGAGCTGTGTCTACATGAGCTGTGTGTGTGACGGAGCCCTTCTACTTTGGCCATGCATGCAGGGCCATGTGTCCACCTGCAACAATCGTGGCATCCTTGGTGATCACTGTACTTGTGTGTGGAGTCTGTTGACATGAGTTCATGGGGACATGTTCCCTTGTAGCCAGTATGCATGTGGATAATTCTGGCCTCACACACATGTGTTACACCCCTCCTGTCTCAGGGCACTGCTGGGAGGACTCCACACCCACCCCTCCTGTCTCAGGGCACTGCTGGGAGGACTCTGCACACACCCCTCCTGTCTCAGGGCACTGCTGGGAGTGATAGGCACCCACCCCTCCTGTCTCAGGGCACTGCTGGGAGTGATAGGCACCCACCCCTCCTGTCTCAGGGCACTGCTGGGAGGACTCCACCCCCACCCCTCCTGTCTCAGGGCACTGCTGGGAGGACTCTGCACACACCCCTCCTGTCTCAGGGCACTGCTGGGAGGACTCTGCACACACCCCTCCTGTCTCAGGGCACTGCTGGGAGGACTCCACACCCACCCCTCCTGTCTCAGGGCACTGGTGGGAGGACTCTGCACACACCCCTCCTGTCTCAGGGCACTGCTGGGAGTGATAGGCACCCACCCCTCCTGTCTCAGGGCACTGCTGAGAGGACTCTGCACCCACCCCTCCTGTCTCAGGGCACTGCTGGGAGGACTCTGCACACACCCCTCCTGTCTCAGGGCACTGCTGGGAGGACTCTGCACCCACCCCTCCTGTCTCAGGGCACTGCTGGGAGTGATAGGCACCCACCCCTCCTGTCTCAGGGCACTGCTGGGAGGACTCTGCACACACCCCTCCTGTCTCAGGGCACTGCTGGGTGGACTCTGCACACACACCTCCGATTTCAGGATATGTACGCTTGGAACATACACGGTGGGGGTACGCTCAATGCATTCGAGGTGAGGGTACGAGTCTACTTACACTGGTGTGGTGGGGGTACGCTCCATGCATACGCGGGTGGGGGTACGGGTCGTACTTACACTGTTGGGCTGGGGGGTACGCTCCATGCATACGCGGGTGGGGGTACGGGTCGTACTTACACTGTTGGGCTGGGGGGTACGCTCCTTGCATACGCGGGTGAGGGTTCGAGTCGTACTTACACTGTTGGCATGGGGGGTACGCTCCATGCATACGCGGGTGGGGGTACGGGACGTACTTACACTGTTGGGCTGGGGGGTACGCTCCATGCATACGCGGGTGGGGGTACGGGTCGTACTTACACTGTTGGGCTGGGGGGTACGCTCCTTGCATACGCGGGTGAGGGTTCGAGTCGTACTTACACTGTTGGCATGGGGGGTACGCTCCATGCATACGCGGGTGGGGGTACGGGTCGTACTTACACTGTTGGGCTGGGGGGTACGCTCCTTGCATACGCGGGTGAGGGTTCGAGTCGTACTTACACTGTTGGGCTGGGGGGTACGCTCCTTGCATACGCGGGTGAGGGTTCAAGTCGTACTTACACTGTTGGCATGGGGGTACGCTCCATGCATACGCGGGTGGGGGTACGGGTCGTACTTTCACTGTTGGGCTGGGGGGTACGCTCCTTGCATACGCGGGTGAGGGTTCGAGTCGTACTTACACTGTTGGCATGGGGGGTACGCTCCATGCATACGCGGGTGGGGGTACGGGTCGTACTTACACTGTTGGGCTGGGGGGTACGCTCCATGCATACGCGGGTGGGGGTACGGGTCGTACTTACACTGTTGGGCTGGGGGGTACGCTCCTTGCATACGCGGGTGAGGGTTCGAGTCGTACTTACACTGTTGGCATGGGGGGTACGCTGCATGCATACGCGGATGGGGGTACGGGTCGTACTTACACTGTTGGGCTGGGGGGTACGCTCCTTGCATACGCGGGTGAGGGTTCGAGTCGTACTTACACTGTTGGCATGGGGGGTACGCTCCATGCATACGCGGGTGGGGGTACGGGTCGTACTTACACTGTTGGGCTGGGGGGTACGCTCCTTGCATACGGGGTGGGGGTAGGGTCCGTACATATCCGTCCCCACGCTATGTGATGTTTGTGCGGCCCGTACCCAGGCCTTTGCCACGTGGGTGCGATCCGTCCCGCCATTGTTGGGGTGACGTGTGTGGGCGTGGTCCGACTCGTACCCACGCTCTTCAGGCGTGGGTACGGGACGTACCTGTCTGGTTGTGTTGCCGGTTCGCGTGGTGACGGACTTCCGTTGTGGCGGTCGCTGGCTTATCAGGACACGCCCCCACCCCCTCGTGGTGACCAGGGCATGGGAGTCAGGTATGTCCAGGCCATGTGTGGTGTGTGACTTATGTGGTTGTTTTGTGGCCTGCCCTGGTCGTGCCACCCCCACCCCACCCCACTTTCCCCCCTCCCTTAGTTATTCTGACCTTCTGCGGCGTCTGCGTCGTAACCTGTAGAGGAGGTGTACTGCTATGAGGGCAGGGATGACTCGTAGGTTCGGGTCCATGTCTGTCCATCGCGTACTGGTACTCCTTGCTCGCGTCGTCCTGTCGCGTACGGGTCCTCCTTGATCGCGTCGTCCTGTCGCGTACGGGTCCTCCTTGGTGGCGTCGTCCTGTGTGTCCGTCACGTACTGGTCCTCCTTGTTCGCGTCGTCGTCTGTCCGTCGCGTACTGGTGGTCCTTGTTCGCGTCGTCCTGATTTCCCGGCAGTTTTTGGCTGCCGCAAAATATTCACCGTGCGGGGTGACGTCGGTGCGAATCGTGATTCCTGGGTCGTGAATGGCTGGCTGCGAGCGTCCCGACGTCAGGTCGGCGCTTTCCCGGATCGCATTGGTAGGTGTTTTTTTGTTCGGTCGGGCTTTTTTACGATTCGTACGGTAATGGTGTACCCGTGCGAATCGTAATTCCTTGTTTGTGAAAATTGACGACCGGGTACGCGTCGGGCGGAGATTGTGCTCCGTCCGACGGTTCGTACACGGTTTTTGCAGGATCGTGATCGGCACCACTGTGTCTAAAAAATGCAGAGCATGCAGCCTCTGGGATAACATCAGCTGGTGTACAACATACTTGGCCTCCTCCCATTTCTGGGCCCGAGTGTATTGCACTAGCTGCACCTGACGCCAAGTTTTTGTCAGGAAGCATAGATTGTGGTGCTCATTGTCATAAAGAATGTTCTGAGCATTACTTTGAAGTCATTCATGCTGAGTGCCTTCAGGAGGAAAAGGCTGGCAGTCATTACATACTGCTGGAGATTACTGAATTCAGGCTGGGCATGCAGAGAGAATTTGCTTCAGTGCTGAGCACCAGCAGTAAATGAAGTTTCCCAGAAGACCGCAAAATCTTATGAGTACAGACATACAGATAGTACTAGTAAATGCCATTTGTGAATTCCCAAAGTTGTAGACCAAACATCTAAGTTTACCTTTGTGAATCTGGTCCAGGTGGAGGTGTGAGTATAAATGTATTTTGAAAGATATTTGTTTCCTCGTGTATAGCTTTCAGGAATTCCCAGTTATCTATTGAAGTATAGAGAATGGGTTATACAGAGATTTTACTAAGGTAGATCTTGCTGCAACCACAGTGTCCCAGCCGCCTGTGTGTCTGAGAACTGCGGTACATTGTGTGATTCTGTGGTTCCTGGGTCCCAGTAAACGGCTGGCTTTGAGTTTCACTCACTGTGGTCCCTCATGATCCTAGGCCCCTAGTTGCTGATCCTTCCCTCTCCAGCTCCAAAATAGCAACCACTTCCCTGAGGGTTTGCAGCTGCCTTTTTAAAGTGCTCTGCAGCTAGTCCAGCTTAGGTTTTTGTACCTGTTTTTCACTTTTTTAGCATGATGGTTTCTTCTTTGATTCCATTCTGTTTTTCCCAATTCTTTGTGATTCCTCTAGTGTAATGTTTTTTTTAAAAACAAATTTTATTGTGTCAATATAGCCAATACCATGCAGAGCCCTGTAACCCAGAGACGTCTGCCATATCCTTCAGACATGTACGTACAGGCAATGGACAATTGTATATTTAAAAAAGAAAAAAAACAACTCCCATCCCAACTCCCCCCACCCCTAACCCCCAACCCCCAAAGATCGCACTCCCTACTAGTCTTACTCTCCCCCTTTGGTCCATCCCGCTATCCCCTCGCATCGTACGCACCCCCGCGCTGCCCCCCATGACCACCGATATCCATGAGCGGCTGCCCCTATGGATCAATCTCCCTCTCTACGGGGGGTTCCAGCCCAATGCCACGGTAATCTGCCCATCTTTTCCAGATCTTATAGTGCTTGCGTGGGCACCCCCTGGCCTCGAAAACGGGCAGCTCCAGCCCCATACAGAAGTCCAGACCATTCTTCCATCTCATCATGGAAGGGGCTCGTGCCGCCTTCCACTCCCTTGCAATATCTCGCTTGGCCAGGGTAAGGCCCAGCAACAGAAGATGACGTTTGTATATATTGCCCCCTATATCCTCCATGACATGAAGTAAAGCCAGCCGCGGCGAGCGGGGGAGCTCCCATCCCAATACCTCCGAGAGGCACGCCAACACTCCCCGCCAGAATCGATCAAGGGATGCGCACTGCCATATAGTTTGAAAGAAAGTGCCCTCTTCCCTGCCACACCTCAGGCACTCCGGGGATGCAATCAGCCCCGCCCGCCACAGCCGCGCCCTCGTGAAGTACACCCGGTGCAAGTATTTAAATTGAACCAACCGGAGCCTCATGGCTATAGCAGCACCCCGCGGGGCGGCCAGCGCCTCCCTTCAATCCTCCTCCTCCAGAGCACCCACATCTGCCTCCCAGTCCCCCCGAAGTTTGCTCAGTGTGGGGGAGCTGTGTATAACAAGGGATTGATAAATCCTGGAAAAAATTTTATCCGGTAGATCCCCCATGAAGACTTTTGCCTCTAATGGGCTGAAGTCGGGAAGCGATTCCAGTCCCACCAGTTCGGGCGACAGGGCGTGCCTGAGCTGGAGGTATCGAAAAAATTGCTCGCGTGGCATATGGAACTCCCTCTGTAGCTCATGGAAAGATTTAAGTGTCGTCCCTCTCACTACATCTCCCAGCGTGGAGATGCGAATGTCATCCCAACCCTTAAAACCTTGCAGTGCCGCCAAGTGTGGGTAAACGCCCATTGTGCCGCAGGGGAGTCTCCCGAGTCAAGGTCTGCCACCATCCCGTACAGCGCAAGGCCTGCCTCCAGATTTGAAACACTACCTGCGTGACCGGGGGCAGCGCACCCCTCAATGACGCCGAGTAGAGGAGCGTGTGCAGCGTGTGGCGTCCCATAAGCTGCCGTTCCAGCGCATACGCCGGGTCTCCCCTGTCCCCATACCACCACTCGTTAAGGACTAGAAGATGTGATGCTTGATAGTATGATAGAATATCCGAGGCCGCCAGCCCTCCACAGTAGGTGGACAGGAAGCACATCCGCACAGCCACGCGCACCTTACCCCCATCCCACAGGAATTGCCCCAGCACCGAGTTCACCTGTCTGAACCAACCGGGCTGAATCTTATACGGGTGGTTCTGGAGCTGATATAGGAGCCGAGGGAGCGCCACCATTTTAAATTTTGCCGACCGCCCATACAAGGTCAAAGGCATACGAGACCAGAGTTTAATATCGGAGCCTCTAGTGTAATGTTTAATGTAATTTTCTTCACTTGTTTCCTTTACCCCTCCACTTGCTGATCCCAACTCATTGCTCCTGAGGAATTCTACTAATAGATTCCTGGCTTTATTCAATCCTTTGAAGTCTTCATCCAACAGGAAGGTTTTATATACCTTTCTTCCTGAGAAAGTGGCAGTTTCTTAATGGCACTTGCCTACTATATATTACAGTGTGTGGTGACATTATGGCTCCTGGAAACAGTCACCCATTCACTAGACAGTGGAAATCCCAGCCAGATTACATGTAAGTGTCCAGACTTGAACAAGTTGTGAATCCAAAGATTTCTGATTGTTTCCGGCATGGATCCTTATGTAGGCGTGGCTGCTGTCTTACACCAACAAACCCTGGAATTAGACCAGTTAAGGAACGAGAATGCTGCTCCTCACCAAGCAATTCATACGAGTCATTGTGATCTTCCTGCTATCACTCTATTAACTTCTAAGTATTCTGGAGATCTTTAGCGATTAAAAGAGTTTTTGCATGGCCTGGCGGTTTATTTTGCCTCTTGACCAGGACAATTTTTCTCTGACCGATTCAAAGTGGGGTATCTGATTGGTTACTTGACCAGTGCAGCTTTATCTTGAACAACTCCATAGTTGTCACTGAAGACCATGTTGGAACAATTATTCCAATTTCTAGGCAAACTTCAAGATGTTTGACGACTCAGTCATGAAACTTCTGCAGAGGATGATTGGTATGGGATATTCCATGTACTGTCATATTGGCCACAATGTGGTAAGCTTGCTGCTGAGACCACCTGAGCGGAACACAATCATATTACCTTATTCACAAGAGGGTTCAAAAAGGAGTTAAACAGTGTGCTTGCAAGAGTGTTGTCATTTGATGAACTCCTAGATCAGGTTTTTCTGATTGAATAAAGACTTTTAGGTGGACTGAGCCAACTAATGAGCCTACTAATCAAAGAAATAAGGGAGGCATGTGTCTTTACTGTACAAGCTCAAATCACCTACTGAGAAACTGTAATGTTCTATCTTCTAGGCTACAGGGAAAACACCACATTCAATTTTTAGTAAAAGAGAAAGGGGCGAAAGATTATACTTTCCTTTAAGTGTTCAGCTCCTCCAGTGGGTTCAGTTGATGTTTGTTTGAATTGTTTGCATTACCTTTAGACAGTATATGAACTTGAGCTGTACCAGAGACTCCAAATTCCACTCAAAAGAAGTCTTCTCTGGATCATGTGTAAACTATCAAAGGATCTCCTTTGATGCCAGGTCTGGTGACCTTCATCACAATTTCCCTCTTAGTGTCCTTGGGCAGTCATAAAGAGATGGGTGCCTTTCATCTTGTCACTTTGCCGAACTACACGATTGTGCTTGGGATGACCTGGCTGAACGACACATCCCTACATTCATTGGGAGACCACGGGTGTCATTCTTTCCTCTAAGTTTTGTAGAGACAATTGTTATTTTGATAGGAGATTTTGGGTTCCAGTAGTACAAGACCATTCTGAAAACCAGACTCATTTCCCAACCCTTGTCCATTACTCTAGCTTATCAAGAGTTTGACATCTTTCAGAACCCTAATCCCCTCCACATAGGGATTTGCATATAGCCACCCACAACATACCCGAAGCAATTATTCTCTATGGCAAACTGTACCTATTTTCCCAGCACAGGACGCAGTATCTGAGTGAATATTTGGATGAAAACCTGTGGAATGGCTTGATTGGATTTTCCAGTCAAACCTACTGGAGCCCCTCTCTTCTTCATCCCAAACAGGCTTGAAGTGCTAAAAATTTGGCACTGATTATCATGGATTGGATAAAGTCACTATTTAGGACCTTTATCAGCTTGAACTCATCAAGGACATTCTTAAGTTCATCCAGGGCGCTATTGTTTTACAAAGTTAGATAAACGTGGTGCTTAACATTTGCTTCAGATAAAGAAGAGTCAATTGTTAAGGAATAGAATAGGGCCTTTAGGTCACCGTTTGGGTGCAATGCCTTTTTGACTTTCTAATTCTCCAGCAGTTTTCCAGACAACATATGCTCTGATTTACTGAAACAGTTTCTTGTGGTGCACCTGGACAACATCTAGTCTTCTCTGCTTCCCTCCCTAAACATCAAGTCCATGTTCATTACATCCTTCTAGGTCTCAGGGGAAACCATCTATCCTGTAAAGCGGCGAAGTGCAAGTTCAAAAGAACAGAGATTGAATGTTTGGGATATTGCCTCTCTCAGAGTGTATTATCTATGCCTCTTCATGAGATCGCTGCCATGTTGGATTGGCTCACTCCTAAGTCCATCAAGTAGATCCAGAGTTTCTTTGGACTGGATAATTTCAAATACCATTCATAAAGAACTTTTGTGACTTTAGTAGCCACATCTTTGCCACTTTGAAAAAGAAGAACCCAGCTAAATGGTTTTTCTTGGACTCTTAAAGTCCAGTAGGCCTTTGTCAATGTGCAGTTACTTGAACTGCATCCCGCACTCAAACCTTTAGCCAAACAGTCCAATCGAGTCAAAATTCAACTGAAAAATGTAATGTCGCTTGTGTTAAAAAAATACAAAACTGTACATTTTGGGGTCGATTTCGATCCTGTAAAAAGGCCCTACGAATCGTCGTTCGGAGCGTTTTCTCCGTACAACTCGCACCCGGTAAACTGTCCCTACAACCTAGGAAGTACAATTCGTACAGAAAGCCTATTTCCGTACGAATCGTACAAAAGACCGTACGTGGAAAAAATACCTACGATTCTGATCCGGAACAGCTTGTACGCGACGTCCGGACGTATTCATGCAGCGGTTTCCAGCCCAGCAAGTACGATTCGTCCTACGTCACTCCGTACGGCTCTTTTTTTACGGGAGTCAAACACAGCCGGAAAAGCAGAGTTCGACGGGAACCGCTATGCAACGGAGCCCCGGTACGCGACGTACACGCCATGAACCCCATCGTACGTGTCATCTCGGTCCTCTTGGCCTACGACCTGGTGCACCGCACCCGACGCACACGCCGCAGAAGGTGAGAACAACACCCAGGGGCCGGGGGGGTGAGGGCCAGGAAACATACCTCATACACAAACCCAAACTTATAATGTGTAGGCCATACATTACCTTGAATCATAAGGGAATGGATCACTTGTAACTGGAAATAGGGGTCTTTTTGGTCGTTATCTGAACCACTTAATACCTAAATAGGTATTATGAGAACCCTCAATCACGTATTTTTGGTGGTATTGGCGGTGTATCTTGGTTCTCCGCCTTATGAATACGTGTTAGCATTATCATCGGGTCTCTTGTGTGTTATGCTTCCTCCACCTGGAGGCAACCGCTAATTCGCAGTAGTGATCAGAGATATTGGTGCAAAAAAGGTGCAAAATAACGTGAAAAGTTGACGTTAAAAATGTCTTACCGGTACTACCTTCAAAAAGCAAAATTTATTCTGTCAGGTGTATTGGTAGACTTCTAAAAAATGGTGGTGCAGTAGGTCAAATTATGTAACCCCAGCACTATAAGGTGTCCAAATCAAAAAATGGTCGACATGTTTCTGCCCTTCTAGCGCCCCTGGAGGGGGTCGTTGGGCATTCCTCAGGACCTAGTGAATGTGTGAACCGGTATTCTCCAGTTCAGAGAAGGGGGTTTATGGTAATTTCCATAAACAATGAATACATCAGTATCTTAAGGTTATTCTTTTCCTACAAAAAGGAAGAACAAGTACAATAAAATAAAATAAAATTAAATTAAAGTAAAAGAGACAGTACAATGAAATGCACACCAATCAGGGTGATTATACAGCAGATATCTTTGTAGAAAATGGCAATTCTTTAAAATACTGTACTGTAAAGCAATGTCAAAAATGGCAAATCTTCACTGTAATCAGAGAGAGCGATCTCAGAAGTTCGTATCATTTTACTATTTAAACACACAGAGCCTGAATATAGAGCTGGGGTTGGGGAGAGGTAGTATGTAGATCTCGCTATCACAGCGGGAGTTAAGGCAGTGCAGTGGTCTGTTAATGTTCAATTTCGATAGTTGGAGTATTCGGCATTTAGAATGACAGATCACATCGCCAAGATTCTAATTCTAAAAAGCGGTATGTTTATACACTTTAGAACAAAGACGGGAAGAAAACATCGTCAGTTACCTTTTGGGCGCATCCGTGTTGCGGCTGCTGCCTTGCCACCGTGAGCGCGTAGCCTGTAATTAGAAACGGGATAGGGCTGGGATGGGTGGGGGTAGGGTGGTTTCAAATACCGTGTAGTTGTTGAAGGCTGCAGGACTGGTTGCCGGTTACAGGGTTCTTCCTTCGTACCTCCTTTGTGGGCTATGCACGACTTGTGCTGACGCTGACTTGCAGGGCTCGTACTGAACGAGATCCCGTGTTCTTGCCGTTTTGTGCTCGTTCTTCATGAAGATCGAGGAAGGACTCTATCCGTCATTGTTTGTATGAATCGAAGAAAGACTCGCTTTGTATATGACGTGTTATGCGTTATAAAGTGGGATTTTAATTGAAAAAGAAGCTGTATTTACAAAAGGCTTACTTTTAAAAAAAGTTGAAATATTTTATGCGCTATAAAGTAGGATTTGATTTGAAAAAGACGCTGTATCTACATAAGGCTTACTTTTTAAAAGTAAATATTTTATATGTGATAGTGATGTGTTTTTACACGTATTTTTGTTTGTTTTCGTTTTTTCACGGCAAAAGCCTTACGATGTTCTTATGAATGTAATTATCTCTATGGCATTGAGAAGGTTGAGAGCAAGTAGGGGTCAAAATATTATGATTATATCGTGTTAAACATGATATTGTCCATCGCATCATAGGTACAACATGAGATTGCCTCTGACTTAGTTTGGGAAGGGCTCCTCACATGTGGGTGTCGAGGGTCAAGACCTAGCACCAAGTTATTTGAAACTTAACCAGGGTATGTTATCGTTCAATCCTTTGGTATCTGTGCATAGACGGTGTACCCATCTTTGTTCTCTTTCGAATAGGATTTTTTCAGCATTGGTCTTTGATCCCAATAGTGTTTCAATTACAATCCATTTCAAATCATCCACTGAGTGTTTCTGTTCGATGTAATGTCGGCTCATCTTTGTGGTTTCTCGTTTGCATTTTATGTTGCTCCTATGTTCGCAAATTCTTACTTTGATTTTCCTGCATGTCATGCCGATGTATCTAAGGTTGCAAGGACATGTGATCATGTAGACAACAAAGGAAGTATTACAGTTTGTGTGTTGTCTTATGGTCCACTTCAGATTTGGCGTTAATTGGATAATCTTTGTTGGTGTAGTCATGTGACAAACTGAGCACTGTCCACAAGGGTAATGTCCTGTGACTGGTTGTAGGTCCCACAGGCAGTTGGTCGTTTTTGGGGAGGGGGGAGGTGGTCGTGTATGTACCAAGATATCTTTTATGTTCCTCGTTCTTTTGTTGGCAAATCTGGGTTTTTGCCAATTTAAAGTACCTGAGGTCAAAATCCGCCAATTTTTGTTGATTATTTTCTTTACAGCATTGCTCGCTGTACTGTAGGTTGTCACGCATGTAGGTGTATCATCTGTAGGATCTCTCTGCGTTGTTTCCAAAAGACAGTCCCTTGGCTGATTTCTCGCCCTTTTCTTGCATTTCGATATTATTCTGGTTGGATAGTCTCGTTTGAGAAGCTTTTGGCTAAGGTCATCAGCTTGCTTCTTGTATTCCGCTAGATCACTGCAGTTACGCTTCAGCCTTAAGAACTGGCTGTATGGTAGATTTTCTTTTAGTGGACGGGGGTGGAAACTGTTGAATGATAATAGGCTGTTTCTGGCAGTCGGTTTGAAGAAAGTACGTGTCTTGATGGTGTCTTTTTCAATGTAAATCGTGAGATCTAAAAAATCCAGCTGTGTGTCATTAGCTGTATAAGTGAATCTCAGACATTCATCTTGTTCATTCATCCATTGGTGGAACTCCCTCAGGCTTTCTTGATCACCTTCCCAAATCACTATGATGTCATCAATGTACTGTTTCCAAAAACGGATGTGAGTTTGATATGGATTCCTTGCATTTTGTATATAGATTTTTTCAAAGGTGCTCACGTACAGTCCCGCTACGCTCGGCGCAAATGTGCTCCCCATAGATGTTCCGTGTCGTTGATGGTATAGTTTCCCTTCGTACTCGAAGTAGTTCTCTGTAAGTGCCAGGGTGCAGCATTGTAATACAAAATGTCGTGGAGTCTGGTATGTCCAGTCTTGGTCAAAAAGTATTGTTTCAAGGGTTTTGAGAGTTTTCTGCTGAGGTAGGCTGGTGTATAAACTCTCTACATCAAAACCTGCCAAGAGCATAGTTTTTGAAGTGTAGTTTTCATTTTTCAGAAGGTTCAATAGATCGCGTGTATCTTTCAGGTAAGTTGGTGTTTGTTGAACCAAAGGTTTTAAAAAATAGTCCGCAAATTGTGAAAGGGGCTCTAGGACAGACCCAATGCCTGACACAATTGGGCGGCCTGGGGGTGGTCTCCTCTCTTTATGTATCTTGGGGAGAGAGTAGAAGTATGGTATTTTTGGGGATGTAGTCTTCAGGAAGTCTGCTGCTTTCTGTGATATCCACCTGTTGATTTCGGCTTCTTCTACCATGATCCTAATGGTTTGTTGTAGTCTTGCAGTTGGATCTGTTGTGATGATGGTATAGAATTTCTCGTCGGATAGTAGGTTTAGGCATTGTTGATTGTAGCCTTCCTTACTTATTAGGACGATTCCTCCTCCTTTGTCTGCTGGTTTTATTATCATGTCTTCGGCATTTTTCAAGGATTCCAGAGCTTGTTTTTCAACTCTTGTTAGATTCATGAATGTTTTTTTTGTAGATTCTGTCAGTTCACCGATTTCCTTCATTATCGCTTGTTCAAATGTCTGGAGTTCAATGGGAACTTGGTGATTAAGTGGGCAGAAGGTGGATTTAAGGCGTAATGGTGTATCACCTACTTTTTCCTCAGTATCTTTATTCGAGAAGAAGGCTTTGAGTTTTAGCTTTCTACAAAATTCGGCGGCTTCGCATTTTATCTTGAAGACATCTAGGTTTGGTGTTGGTACATACCCGAGTCCTTTATTGAGTACCTTTTCTTGTGCCTCTGTCAGAACTGTATCAGTTAGATTGATTACGAGCGAGTCGTGCTCGTTCCTGGTTTCTCCTTGGACATGTTGGACATGCTCCTGGTTTGGACTTGCCTTTCTTGGTCTGTCCACGTCACTCCTTTTCTTCGTCCTCTCTGGTTCGTCTGGCCACGTCCTAAAAAAGACGGTTGTTGCATATATGGTCCTAGATAATGGCCCATTGGTGGAGGTCCTGGAGTGAATGGATTCATCCAACCTTGAAAATTCGGTGTGTATGGTTGGAAGGGGAGTGGTTGTTGGTTTCCATATTGGGGGGTACGCCAGAAATTTGGTCTCCGCTGTTGTTGGCGTCTGTAGGTACCTCGGTTCCTTCTTGGTGGTCTTGTCTCTCCATCGTTCTAGTCGGTGCTGTCAATTGATGATCCGCTATTATCGGTATCAGACTGATAATCTGGTATTTCATAATCTTCTTTGCTGTATGGGTGCATTTTTTCCATGGAGAAACGTTTGAGATCTTTTCCCAATTTCTGTATTTTATTGTTGGTTATGTACTCCTTGGTCTCATTCATGTCTTTATTGATTTCCTCAAGTCTTTTTTTATAGATTGATAATTGAACCATGTTCTTGATTTTGGTTTCATATAGTTGAATTTTGATAGTTAGAGCATCGGTCAGTCTTGTGGCTGTTTTTATTATTAACACAAGGTAATCTCTTGTGCACTTCCACGAAATCGCAGACCAGTCCTTGCGGAATGCTAGATCTTTTAGGAAAATACGTGGTGCATTATGTACCCAGAGGCCCCTGGGGGCTGCATTAGCTCGCAAATATTCAGTCATTATGACGCCGTGGATAGCAGTCCTTACTTGCTCCTTTTTCAGCTCAGAGAGTTCTTCCCAGTCTGTATTTTGTTCCAATGTTTGTGTGAGATCGTTGTTCTGAAGTAGTGATGGTAAGGAAAGAATTGCATTTATTTCATCCGCTGAGTAACTCAAACTTAGATTTTCGGCCATGGTTGATAAAGTAGGTTCGAGGTTTGTATCTAGAAATGTTGCGTTTATAAGCAAAGTCCTTGGTTCCTTTGCAGAGGGAAAAGCTGACTTTATCTTCCCAGATGTGGGGAGGTAGTTAGTGATGCTCCCACAGCTGTGCGCTGCTTAATATCTTATAATCAAAAAAAGGGAGCTAGAAGGAGCAGTCATCCATTCTTCTTCCTAATTGTATATCTTGAATCATAAGGGAATGGATCACTTGTAACTGGAAATAGGGGTCTTTTTGGTCGTTATCTGAACCACTTAATACCTAAATAGGTATTATGAGAACCCTCAATCACGTATTTTTGGTGGTATTGGCGGTGTATCTTGGTTCTCCGCCTTATGAATACGTGTTAGCATTATCATCGGGTCTCTTGTGTGTTATGCTTCCTCCACCTGGAGGCAACCGCTAATTCGCAGTAGTGATCAGAGATATTGGTGCAAAAAAGGTGCAAAATAACGTGAAAAGTTGACGTTAAAAATGTCTTACCGGTACTACCTTCAAAAAGCAAAATTTATTCTGTCAGGTGTATTGGTAGACTTCTAAAAAATGGTGGTGCAGTAGGTCAAATTATGTAACCCCAGCACTATAAGGTGTCCAAATCAAAAAATGGTCGACATGTTTCTGCCCTTCTAGCGCCCCTGGAGGGGGTCGTTGGGCATTCCTCAGGACCTAGTGAATGTGTGAACCGGTATTCTCCAGTTCAGAGAAGGGGGTTTATGGTAATTTCCATAAACAATGAATACATCAGTATCTTAAGGTTATTCTTTTCCTACAAAAAGGAAGAACAAGTACAATAAAATAAAATAAAATTAAATTAAAGTAAAAGAGACAGTACAATGAAATGCACACCAATCAGGGTGATTATACAGCAGATATCTTTGTAGAAAATGGCAATTCTTTAAAATACTGTACTGTAAAGCAATGTCAAAAATGGCAAATCTTCACTGTAATCAGAGAGAGCGATCTCAGAAGTTCGTATCATTTTACTATTTAAACACACAGAGCCTGAATATAGAGCTGGGGTTGGGGAGAGGTAGTATGTAGATCTCGCTATCACAGCGGGAGTTAAGGCAGTGCAGTGGTCTGTTAATGTTCAATTTCGATAGTTGGAGTATTCGGCATTTAGAATGACAGATCACATCGCCAAGATTCTAATTCTAAAAAGCGGTATGTTTATACACTTTAGAACAAAGACGGGAAGAAAACATCGTCAGTTACCTTTTGGGTGCATCCGTGTTGCGGCTGCTGCCTTGCCACCGTGAGCGCGTAGCCTGTAATTAGAAACGGGATAGGGCTGGGATGGGTGGGGGTAGGGTGGTTTCAAATACCGTGTAGTTGTTGAAGGCTGCAGGACTGGTTGCCGGTTACAGGGTTCTTCCTTCGTACCTCCTTTGTGGGCTATGCACGACTTGTGCTGACGCTGGCTTGCAGGGCTCGTACTGAACGAGATCCCATGTTCTTGCCGTTTTGTGCTCGTTCTTCATGAAGATCGAGGAAGGACTCTATCCGTCATTGTTTGTATGAATCGAAGAAAGACTCGCTTTGTATATGACGTGTTATGCGTTATAAAGTGGGGTTTTAATTGAAAAAGAAGCTGTATTTACAAAAGGCTTACTTTTAAAAAAAGTTGAAATATTTTATGCGCTATAAAGTAGGATTCGATTTGAAAAAGACGCTGTATCTACATAAGGCTTACTTTTTAAAAGTAAATATTTTATATGTGATAGTGATGTGTTTTTACACGTATTTTTGTTTGTTTTCGTTTTTTCACGGCAAAAGCCTTACGATGTTCTTATGAATGTAATTATCTCTATGGCATTGAGAAGGTTGAGAGCAAGTAGGGGTCAAAATATTATGATTATATCGTGTTAAACATGATATTGTCCATCGCATCATAGGTACAACATGAGATTGCCTCTGACTTAGTTTGGGAAGGGCTCCTCACATGTGGGTGTCGAGGGTCAAGACCTAGCACCAAGTTATTTGAAACTTAACCAGGGTATGTTATCGTTCAATCCTTTGGTATCTGTGCATAGACGGTGTACCCATCTTTGTTCTCTTTCGAATAGGATTTTTTCAGCATTGGTCTTTGATCCCAATAGTGTTTCAATTACAATCCATTTCAAATCATCCACTGAGTGTTTCTGTTCGATGTAATGTCGGCTCATCTTTGTGGTTTCTCGTTTGCATTTTATGTTGCTCCTATGTTCGCAAATTCTTACTTTGATTTTCCTGCATGTCATGCCGATGTATCTAAGGTTGCAAGGACATGTGATCATGTAGACAACAAAGGAAGTATTACAGTTTGTGTGTTGTCTTATGGTCCACTTCAGAGTTGGCGTTAATTGGATAATCTTTGTTGGTGTAGTCATGTGACAAACTGAGCACTGTCCACAAGGGTAATGTCCTGTGACTGGTTGTAGGTCCCACAGGGTGTTGGTCGTTTTTGGGGAGGGGGGAGGTGGTCGTGTATGTACCAAGATATCTTTTATGTTCCTCGTTCTTTTGTTGGCAAATCTGGGTTTTTGCCAATTTAAAGTACCTGAGGTCAAAATCCGCCAATTTTTGTTGATTATTTTCTTTACAGCATTGCTCGCTGTACTGTAGGTTGTCACGCATGTAGGTGTATCATCTGTAGGATCTCTCTGCGTTGTTTCCAAAAGACAGTCCCTTGGCCGATTTCTCGCCCTTTTCTTGCATTTCGATATTATTCTGGTTGGATAGTCTCGTTTGAGAAGCTTTTGGCTAAGGTCATCAGCTTGCTTCTTGTATTCCGCTAGATCACTGCAGTTACGCTTCAGCCTTAAGAACTGGCTGTATGGTAGATTTTCTTTTAGTGGACGGGGGTGGAAACTGTTGAATGATAATAGGCTGTTTCTGGCAGTCGGTTTGAAGAAAGTACGTGTCTTGATGGTGTCTTTTTCAATGTAAATCGTGAGATCTAAAAAATCCAGCTGTGTGTCATTAGCTGTATAAGTGAATCTCAGACATTCATCTTGTTCATTCATCCATTGGTGGAACTCCCTCAGGCTTTCTTGATCACCTTCCCAAATCACTATGATGTCATCAATGTACCGTTTCCAAAAACGGATGTGAGTTTGATATGGATTCCTTGCATTTTGTATATAGATTTTTTCAAAGGTGCTCACGTATAGTCCCGCTACGCTCGGCGCAAATGTGCTCCCCATAGATGTTCCGTGTCGTTGATGGTATAGTTTCCCTTCGTACTCGAAGTAGTTCTCTGTAAGTGCCAGGGTGCAGCATTGTAATACAAAATGTCGTGGAGTCTGGTATGTCCAGTCTTGGTCAAAAAGTATTGTTTCAAGGGTTTCGAGAGTTTTCTGCTGAGGTAGGCTGGTGTATAAACTCTCTACATCAAAACCTGCCAAGAGCATAGTTTTTGAAGTGTAGTTTTCATTTTTCAGAAGGTTCAATAGATCGCGTGTATCTTTCAGGTAAGTTGGTGTTTGTTGAACCAAAGGTTTTAAAAAATAGTCTGCAAATTGTGAAAGGGGCTCTAGGACAGACCCAATGCCTGACACAATTGGGCGGCCTGGGGGTGGTCTCCTCTCTTTATGTATCTTGGGGAGAGAGTATAAGTATGGTATTTTTGGGGATGTAGTCTTCAGGAAGTCTGCTTCTTTCTGTGATATCCACCTGTTGATTTCGGCTTCTTCTACCATGATCCTAATGGTTTGTTGTAGTCTTGCAGTTGGATCTGTTGTGATGATGGTATAGAATTTCTCGTCGGATAGTAGGTTTAGGCATTGTTGATTGTAGCCTTCCTTACTTATTAGGACGATTCCTCCTCCTTTGTCTGCTGGTTTTATTATCATGTCTTCGGCATTTTTCAAGGATTCCAGAGCTTGTTTTTCAACTCTTGTTAGATTCATGAATGGTTTTTTTGTAGATTCTGTCAGTTCACCGATTTCCTTCATTATCGCTTGTTCAAATGTCTGGAGTTCAATGGGAACTTGGTGATTAAGTGGGCAGAAGGTGGATTTAAGGCGTAATGGTGTATCACCTACTTTTTCCTCAGTATCTTTATTCGAGAAGAAGGCTTTGAGTTTTAGCTTTCTACAAAATTCGGCGGCTTCGCATTTTATCTTGAAGACATCTAGGTTTGGTGTTGGTACATACCCGAGTCCTTTATTGAGTACCTTTTCTTGTGGCTCTGTCAGAACTGTATCAGTTAGATTGATTACGAGCAAGTCGTGCTCGTTCCTGGTTTCTCCTTGGACATGTTGGACATGCTCCTGGTTTGGACTTGCCTTTCTTGGTCTGTCCACGTCACTCCTTTTCTTCGTCCTCTCTGGTTCGTCTGGCCACGTCCTAAAAAAGACGGTTGTTGCATATATGGTCCTAGATAATGGCCCATTGGTGGAGGTCCTGGAGTGAATGGATTCATCCAACCTTGAAAATTCGGTGTGTATGGTTGGAAGGGGAGTGGTTGTTGGTTTCCATATTGGGGGGTACGCCAGAAATTTGGTCTCCGCTGTTGTTGGCGTCTGTAGGTACCTCGGTTCCTTCTTGGTGGTCTTGTCTTTCCATTGTTCCAGTCGGTGCTGTCAATTGATGATCCGCTATTATCGGTATCAGACTGATAATCTGGTATTTCATAATCTTCTTTGCTGTATGGGTGCATTTTTTCCATGGAGAAACGTTTGAGATCTTTTCCCAATTTCTGTATTTTATTGTTGGTTATGTACTCCTTGGTCTCATTCATGTCTTTATTGATTTCCTCAAGTCTTTTTTTATAGATTGATAATTGAACCATGTTCTTGATTTTGGTTTCATATAGTTGAACAACATGTCCAAGGAGAAACCAGGAACGAGCACGACTCGCTCGTAATCAATCTAACTGATACAGTTCTGACAGAGGCACAAGAAAAGGTACTCAATAAAGGACTCGGGTATGTACCAACACCAAACCTAGATGTCTTCAAGATAAAATGCGAAGCCGCCGAATTTTGTAGAAAGCTAAAACTCAAAGCCTTCTTCTCGAATAAAGATACTGAGGAAAAAGTAGGTGATACACCATTACGCCTTAAATCCACCTTCTGCCCACTTAATCACCAAGTTCCCATTGAACTCCAGACATTTGAACAATCGATAATGAAGGAAATCGGTGAACTGACAGAATCTACAAAAAAACCATTCATGAATCTAACAAGAGTTGAAAAACAAGCTCTGGAATCCTTGAAAAATGCCGAAGACATGATAATAAAACCAGCAGACAAAGGAGGAGGAATCGTCCTAATAAGTAAGGAAGGCTACAATCAACAATGCCTAAACCTACTATCCGACGAGAAATTCTATACCATCATCACAACAGATCTAACTGCAAGACTACAACAAACCATTAGGATCATGGTAGAAGAAGCCGAAATCAACAGGTGGATATCACAGAAAGAAGCAGACTTCCTGAAGACTACATCCCCAAAAATACCATACTTCTACTCTCTCCCCAAGATACATAAAGAGAGGAGACCACCCCCAGGCCGCCCAATTGTGTCAGGCATTGGGTCTGTCCCAGAGCCCCTTTCACAATTTGCAGACTATTTTTTAAAACCTTTGGTTCAACAAACACCAACTTACCTGAAAGATACACGCGATCTATTGAACCTTCTGAAAAATGAAAACTACACTTCAAAAACTATGCTCTTGGCAGGTTTTGATGTAGAGAGTTTATACACCAGCCTACCTCAGCAGAAAACTCTCGAAACCCTTGAAACAATACTTTTTGACCAAGACTGGACATACCAGACTCCACGACATTTTGTATTACAATGCTGCACCCTGGCACTTACAGAGAACTACTTCGAGTACGAAGGGAAACTATACCATCAACGACACGGAACATCTATGGGGAGCACATTTGCGCCGAGCGTAGCGGGACTATACGTGAGCACCTTTGAAAAAATCTATATACAAAATGCAAGGAATCCATATCAAACTCACATCCGTTTTTGGAAACGGTACATTGATGACATCATAGTGATTTGGGAAGGTGATCAAGAAAGCCTGAGGGAGTTCCACCAATGGATGAATGAACAAGATGAATGTCTGAGATTCACTTATACAGCTAATGACACACAGCTGGATTTTTTAGATCTCACGATTTACATTGAAAAAGACACCATCAAGACACGTACTTTCTTCAAACCGACTGCCAGAAACAGCCTATTATCATTCAACAGTTTCCACCCCCGTCCACTAAAAGAAAATCTACCATACAGCCAGTTCTTAAGGCTGAAGCGTAACTGCAGTGATCTAGCGGAATACAAGAAGCAAGCTGATGACCTTAGCCAAAAGCTTCTCAAACGAGACTATCCAACCAGAATAGTATCGAAATGCAAGAAAAGGGCGAGAAATCAGCCAAGGGACTGTCTTTTGGAAACAACGCAGAGAGATCCTACAGATGATACACCTACATGCGTGACAACCTACAGTACAGCGAGCAATGCTGTAAAGAAAATAATCAACAAAAATTGGCGGATTTTGACCTCAGGTACTTTAAATTGGCAAAAACCCAGATTTGCCAACAAAAGAACGAGGAACATAAAAGATATCTAGGTACATACACGACCACCTCCCCCCTCCCCAAAAACGACCAACACCCTGTGGGACCTACAACCAGTCACAGGACATTACCCTTGTGGACAGTGCTCAGTTTGTCACATGACTACACCAACAAAGATTATCCAATTAACGCCAAATCTGAAGTGGACCATAAGACAACACACAAACTGTAATACTTCCTTTGTTGTCTACATGATCACATGTCCTTGCAACCTTAGATACATCGGCATGACATGCAGGAAAATCAAAGTAAGAATTTGCGAACATAGGAGCAACATAAAATGCAAACGAGAAACCACAAAGATGAGCCGACATTACATCGAACAGAAACACTCAGTGGATGATTTGAAATGGATTGTAATTGAAACACTATTGGGATCAAAGACCAATGCTGAAAAAATCCTATTCGAAAGAGAACAAAGATGGGTACACCGTCTATGCACAGATACCAAAGGATTGAACGATAACATACCCTGGTTAAGTTTCAAATAACTTGGTGCTAGGTCTTGACCCTCGACACCCACATGTGAGGAGCCCTTCCCAAACTAAGTCAGAGGCAATCTCATGTTGTACCTATGATGCGATGGACAATATCATGTTTAACACGATATAATCATAATATTTTGACCCCTACTTGCTCTCAACCTTCTCAATGCCATAGAGATAATTACATTCATAAGAACATCGTAAGGCTTTTGCCGTGAAAAAACGAAAACAAACAAAAATACGTGTACAAACACATCACTATCACATATAAAATATTTACTTTTAAAAAGTAAGCCTTATGTAGATACAGCGTCTTTTTCAAATCAAATCCTACTTTATAGCGCATAAAATATTTCAACTTTTTTTAAAAGTAAGCCTTTTGTAAATACAGCTTCTTTTTCAATTAAAACCCCACTTTATAACGCATAACACGTCATATACAAAGCGAGTCTTTCTTCGATTCATACAAACAATGACGGATAGAGTCCTTCCTCGATCTTCATGAAGAACGAGCACAAAACGGCAAGAACACGGGATCTCGTTCAGTACGAGCCCTGCAAGCCAGCGTCAGCACAAGTCGTGCATAGCCCACAAAGGAGGTACGAAGGAAGAACCCTGTAACCGGCAACCAGTCCTGCAGCCTTCAACAACTACACGGTATTTGAAACCACCCTACCCCCACCCATCCCAGCCCTATCCCGTTTCTAATTACAGGCTACGCGCTCACGGTGGCAAGGCAGCAGCCGCAACACGGATGCGCCCAAAAGGTAACTGACGATGTTTTCTTCCCGTCTTTGTTCTAAAGTGTATAAACATACCGCTTTTTAGAATTAGAATCTTGGCGATGTGATCTGTCATTCTAAATGCCGAATACTCCAACTATCGAAATTGAACATTAACAGACCACTGCACTGCCTTAACTCCCGCTGTGATAGCGAGATCTACATACTACCTCTCCCCAACCCCAGCTCTATATTCAGGCTCTGTGTGTTTAAATAGTAAAATGATACGAACTTCTGAGATCGCTCTCTCTGATTACAGTGAAGATTTGCCATTTTTGACATTGCTTTACAGTACAGTATTTTAAAGAATTGCCATTTTCTACAAAGATATCTGCTGTATAATCACCCTGATTGGTGTGCATTTCATTGTACTGTCTCTTTTACTTTAATTTAATTTTATTTTATTTTATTGTACTTGTTCTTCCTTTTTGTAGGAAAAGAATAACCTTAAGATACTGATGTATTCATTGTTTATGGAAATTACCATAAACCCCCTTCTCTGAACTGGAGAATACCGGTTCACACATTCACTAGGTCCTGAGGAATGCCCAACGACCCCCTCCAGGGGCGCTAGAAGGGCAGAAACATGTCGACCATTTTTTGATTTGGACACCTTATAGTGCTGGGGTTACATAATTTGACCTACTGCACCACCATTTTTTAGAAGTCTACCAATACACCTGACAGAATAAATTTTGCTTTTTGAAGGTAGTACCGGTAAGACATTTTTAACGTCAACTTTTCACGTTATTTTGCACCTTTTTTGCACCAATATCTCTGATCACTACTGCGAATTAGCGGTTGCCTCCAGGTGGAGGAAGCATAACACACAAGAGACCCGATGATAATGCTAACACGTATTCATAAGGCGGAGAACCAAGATACACCGCCAATACCACCAAAAATACGTGATTGAGGGTTCTCATAATACCTATTTAGGTATTAAGTGGTTCAGATAACGACCAAAAAGACCCCTATTTCCAGTTACAAGTGATCCATTCCCTTATGATTCAAGATATACAATTAGGAAGAAGAATGGATGACTGCTCCTTCTAGCTCCCTTTTTTTGATTATAAGGCCATACATTACCACCAGGCTCTGGTCACTTGGGGGGGCTTGTCCAGCAACCCCTGCATACCGCAACAACGGAAGTGGACGTGTACGGTGCGTACCATACGTACCCCTACTGCACCATGACAACTCAGGTACGGACCGTACCCACGCATGAATGTGTGGGTACGGTGCGTACCACACGTATGCCTACGGGACCATGACAACTCAGGGACGGACCGTACCCATGCATGAATGCGTGGGTATGGTGCGTACCACATGTACCCCTACGGCACCATTACAACAGTGGTACAGACCGTACCCACGCATGAATGCGTGGGTACGGTGCATACTACACATACCCCTACGGCACCATGACAACTCAGGGACAGACGGTACCCACGCATGAATGCGTGGGTACGGTGCGTACCACAGGTACCCCTACGGCACCATGACAACTTAGGTATGGACCATACCGACGCAAGAATGCGTGGGTACGGTGCATACCACACGTACCCCTACGGCACCATGACAACTCAAGTACGGACTGTACCCACGCATGAATGCGTGGGTACGGTGCATACCACACGTACCCCTACGGCACCATGACAACTCAGGTACGGACCGTACCCACGCATGAATGCGTGGGTACGGTGCATACCACACGTACCCCTACGGCACCATGACAACTCAGGTACGGACCGTACCCACGCATGAATGCATGGGTACGGTGCGTACCACACGTACCCCTATGGCACCATTACAACAGTGGTACGGACCGTACCCACGCATTCATGCATGGGTACGGTGCGTACCACACGTACCCCTACGGCATCAGTACATTTGGGATACGAGGCGTACACACGCCATGAATGTGGGCTTAGAGGACTGGCCCAGCATGTTAACATCATATTGGTGTGTGTGTAGGTCCAGGCCAGCAGTGTACAGCTCCAAGGGGGTGCGTGGGTGGGTGCATATGACTCCCAGCAGTGTCCAGACATATGAGGGGTGGGTGCATATGACTCCCAGCAGTGTCCAGACATATGGGGGTGGGTGCATATCACTACCAGCAGTGTCCAGACATATGGGGGTGGGAACATATGACTCCCAGCAGTGGACAGACATATGAGGGGTGGGTGCATATCACTACCAGCAGTGGACAGACATATGGGGGTGGGTGCATATCACTACCAGCAGTGTCCAGACATATGGGGGTGGGTGCATATCACTACCAGCAGTGTCCAGAAATATGGGGGTGGGTGCATATGACTTCCAGCAGTGGACAGACATATGGGGGTGGGTGCAGAGGACTCCCAGCAGTGGACAGAGATATGGGGGTGGGTGCATATCACTACCAGCAGTGTCCAGGCATGTGGGGATGGGTGTAGAGGACTCCCAGCAGTGTCCAGACATATGAGGGGTGGGTGCAGAGGACTCCCAGCAGTGGACAGACATATGGGGGTGGGTGCATATCACTACCAGCAGTGGACAGACATATGAGGGGTGGGTGCATAGGACTCCCAGCAGTGGACAGAGATATGGGGGTGGGTGCAGAGGACTCCCAGCAGTGGACAGAGATATGGGGTGGGTGCATATCACTACCAGCAGTGGACAGACATATGAGGGGTGGGTGCATATGACTCCCAGAAGTGTCAAGACATATGAGGGGTGGGTGCATATCACTACCAGCAGTGGACAGACATATGGGGGTGGGTGCATATCACTACCAGCAGTGTCCAGACATATGGGTGTGGTTGCAGAGGACTCCCAGCAGTGGACAGAGATATGGGGGTGGGTGCAGAGTACTCCCAGCAGTGGACAGAGATATGGGGGTGGGTGCAAATCACTACCAGCAGTGGACAGACATATGGGGGTGGGTGCATATGACTTCCAGCAGTGGACAGACATATGGGGGTGGGTGCAGAGGACTCCCAGCAGTGGACAGAGATATGGGGGTGGGTGCATATCACTACCAGCAGTGTCCAGACATATGGGGGTGGGTGCATATCACAACCAGCAGTGTCCAGACATATGGGGGTGGGTGCAGAGGACTCCCAGCAGTGGACAGACATATGGGGTGGGTGCATATCACTACCAGCAGTGGACAGACATATGAGGGGTGGGTGCATATGACTCCCAGCAGTGGACAGAGATATGGGGGTGGGTGCAGAGGACTCCCAGCAGTGGACAGAGATATGGGGTGGGTGCATATCACTACCAGCAGTGGACAGACATATTGGGGTGGGTGCATATCACTACCAGCAGTGGACAGACATATGAGGGGTGGGTGCATATGACTCCCAGCAGTGTCCAGACATATGAGGGGTGGGTGCATATCACTACCAGCAGTGGACAGACATATGGGGGTGGGTGCATATGACTCCCAGCAGTGGACAGAGATATGGGGGTGGGTGCCGAGGACTCCCAGCAGTGGACAGAGATATGGGGGTGGGTGCATATCACTACCAGTAGTGTCCAGACATATGAGGGGTGGGTGCATATGACTCCCAGCAGTGTCCGACATATGGGGGTGGGTGCATATGACTCCCAGCAGTGGACAGGCATATGAGGGGTGGGTGCAGATGACTCCCAGAAATGTCCCACTCCCAGGAGGATGGATGTCTTTCACACACTGCATGACACACCACATGTGGGTGTGAGGACATATAACACATGCATACCCACCCATGGCGGATGCAGCACAATACACACCCTGATTTCATGCCAACAGACTGTATAGTCATGTAACTGCATACAAAACTAAGATAGCCAAAGGGAACACACACTGTCACGCACATCCCAGGACTGATAGGAATGTCCAGGTGCTGTTCCAGCCACCAAGATGTTGTCTCTCATGGAAGGAATAGGGTTCAATGCCACTAGATATAATGCCCACAATTGTGAGTCAGGTGCCCAAATACCCTGCATACCACGTACCATTTGTTTGTTAGGCCGTGATTACACACATGCATAGTGCTGAAAAGGGACAATTTGTCCCTGATGCCATTCCTACATACCCAAAACACAAGTACAGTGACTAGCAAGGATGGCACAGACGATTCAGCAGGAGACATCGGTGAGCAGGCATGGCCATTGTTGAAGGGATCCGTCACCAACAAAGGAAATGTGGACACAGGTCAGCACAACAATTTAGCAACTGTTTGCAGGGACGATGTCAGGTACCACAGAGGAAGGAACACTCCTTGGGACAATGTCTCCAAAGGAAATGAACACACACTACCAATTATTATTTGCACAGACATTGTGATGGCACACAGATACCATGGTCCACCTCATGACCATCATACAAAAACATATCTCAGAACCCTAACACATTACCAGAACACCAACTTCATGAGCCTCATCACCAACAGGGATGGAGTGCAGCGCTCTTTGGGGAGGGGGTAGACATGGGGGGACTAAAACTCCCCTGCCCGGGGACTTCCTCGCCTGCTTGTGGGGTGGTGTCACAGTGGGGGTGAGGGCCAGATCAGCCATGTAGCTGTCCTTGGGTGACAGTTTGGCAGGGGAGCTAAGGGGAGTGGTTTTGGAGGAACTGGGTTGTGAGGACTGCGGACTATGACTGTGGCTTCTCCCAGACCCTGTGGGTGTGCCTACATCCCCCTGAGTGTGCGTGCCAGGATGTGTGCGCTGTGCCTTACTTGTGGGTGTGCTGGATGTGTCTGTTAAGGTGCGTGCCCATGACTGTCTGGGTGTGCGTTGGGCAGGCATGGGAGAGGGCAGTGTGGATGAGTACGGGGTAGGGGGGGACGGAGCGCTGCAGGGCAGTAACTGCTGCCGTCAGTGAAGAGTCCATGGACCGCAGAATCCTGCGTTGGTCCGACATCGTTGCTGACATGCCCTCCATGAACGACACCACCTGTGTGAGCAGTCTAGTGTGATCATGGAGGACATTCAGCATCGATGCCTGCCCAACCTGCAACTTCGGCAGTATGTCCACAGACTCTTCACTGAGGACAGCAGGGGTGACAGGTGCAGGGGGTGCGGTGCCTGGCACGAAGGAGACATGGTGGGACGCTGCACGGACAGGAGTGATGGGAGCAACTGGGAGGGCGGAGATAGGAATGGAGGAGGCGGGGACAGATGTGGGTATGCTGTCAGTTGGTGTTGCAGCCTCCACCTACTCAGGGAGTTCAGCCTCGGACCCGTCGGCGTCGTAGCTGCTCTCGCCTCCAGACAGGTCCTCCAACTGACTCCCCTCGCCCTCCGAGCCACTGGCTCCTGCTGACTCCACAGCACTGGTGGCACTGTCGCTGGGTCCCTCCTCCAGGTCCATGCAGGTGTCTCCCTCGTTTTCAGTTGATGATGCTGTGGGCAAGGATAAGAAACCAAAATGCATCAGTCACCTGTATACATCTGACACATGAGCACAAAACAATTGGTCACAGTGCATATCCGGCAAGGCATCATGAGTAACAGCTACATTACTCCGCACATATGTATGCCCTGTACTGCCCAGTTGGTAGACCCACTATGCCACTTGGACACCATGAAGAAAAGAACACACCAGGCCACAACTTGAATGAGAAATACACTGAGAAGCTAGTGTCTGTGAACCGGTGAGCACAGCAATACAATGAAATCATGCCACCTCTTGTTTACCCTTAAAGAAAAACCAGTGGTGCACCCAAGGTAAACTAACACACCTCAATACTCAAGGTGTCACCACACTCAGAGACCTCTAAGTACTTTGGAACACAAAACAAAAAAATTTGGTTACCTTGGGACTCACAATACGTTACACAATCAACATGTTGGGAATGTGGAAATTCGCCATCTCGTGAAAAGAACACTCATGTGCCTGAATGAAATATGTCGCACAAGGCAGTGCACACAAAAGTACATTTACCCTGTCATTGAAGAAGCTGACACCTTTTCTAAGAAGCCACAGTTAGAAATAAATGGTGTTGCAGAAAGAACATATACATGTTCCCACGATGGTCTTGATGTCTTGACACTTGTTAGTTCGTATCACCAACAACAAAGGAGTCTCATAAAATCCAGACCACAGTGGGAACATGTATATGGAGAATCTGCAACACCAATTAATTCTAAAAGTGGCTTCTTTGAAAAGGTGCCAGTGTGTTCAATGAAAGTGGAAATGCCGTTTGGTGTGCACTTCCTTGGGAGATATCTTTCATGCAGGCACATCATTGTTCTTAACACAAATCATCAAATTACCACATTTAAAACATGAAGAACTGTTGACAAGTGCTGTGAGTGCCAAGGTACAATTTATTTAGAGTAACAACTTGAATTATGTCATTTGTCACATGGCTATCCGTCACCTGATTACACAGTTGGCTACACATATGACCTACTGCCTGTCATCTGGAGTGGCACACATGTCCACACCCAGGACAATGCATAAGCTAATGGGCCTGCAATTGGTTTGAAAAAAAGCCTAGCTGTACTGTGGGGACACCCTCATGGCAAGCCAGAATGTACACACAGATGTCAGCACACAAAGTCAAAACTGTGTTGCATCTGAACCACACACAGGTGCCAAAAATGTATGAGCACGATACATGTTTGTAAAAAACTGACACAGGCTGCAAAGCACGAACATTAACCACTGGCCGCCATCACAGGGACACTGCACGTTGATTTTCTGTACAGCCAATTCTCACACACAAGTCAGACCTGGCAATGAAAAATCAGGGTTGCACATGTATGCCCCTCCCGCACAACCCCCCATACCTGAGTCAATGTGACTGATTCAGATCAAGAAGTGACACCTCTTATTCAGGGTTACAATAACTGTGCTTGAAAACTTGCTTCATTGACACAGCATCACCTCGTGGGGCTGGCAACACATATTTGTGACAAACAACCATCAACAGATTGTTGTGAATAGCCACACAGGCACTGCCCAGTGTGAGTATGCTCAAGCAAAATGGTGTATCCCTGTCCAGTGGACACATGTAGCACACATTTGAAAAATACAAACTAGGCCAGGTATCAATGCCACAGAGGCTGACCTATGCAGAACCCACAGTGAATGCGCACAGTGTTGGATGACACACATGATTAGGAGGCCAGGGTGTCTCAGGGGCCTGTAGTGGGCACACTGCTCCGTGGTCCTGGAATGAGCTGACTGTACCATGTTCAACTGTCATGGCACTATACATATCTCCCACTCATGCACATCATGTCTGAGGCCACAACATTGGTCATGCATGCTGCAAGGGGGTTCAGTTGAAAGCTCACACTCCTATGTTGAGAATCATCATCAGTGACAACAAATATGGACCCCCAACATACCGAACAGGTCATGGCACAGGCAAGGTACCAACACAAGTCACAGACCACCCTCCAACATGATGCAGAAAGCTATGTGAACTTAGATTCACTGGCACCCAAGATGACCATGTGCAATTTGATTACACACAGACCAGGGGACACATGTCAAGGAGGGGAAGGGATGAAAAAGAGCCCCAGGTGACAATGGGGAACAGAAAATGCACTGCACATATCAACTCTGGGAGTGTATTTATGCGAAAGAGCACTTTCAAAAGCAGGCGACACATAACACGACCAAAAGCCATGTACCTATCCCTCCTTGCTGCAGTCTCTCCTGTAACTGCCTATTGAGGTCAGGGAAGACCACCGCCAGGACACGTCTCATGTGGGGGGTCAGGCGTCGGCAGCCGCCGTGGGGGCAAGGACTGTCGAGCCCCAGCTGGACCCAGGCGATCCGCCGGGTCCAGCACCGGATGTCCTGCCATCTCTTGCGGACCTGTGGCAGCTGCCGACTACGCTCCCCCACAGTTCTCACGGCCCTGACGACGTTGTTCCAGATCACCCCCTTCTCGTAGGCAGTTACCTGTCAGGATGACAAAGTGACACAACATCAATACACCTGCTCCATGTGCCAGAAACACACATTAGAACATCTTTGAAATGTTGAACAGGGCATAAGATGCTGACATGAATTGCCTCATTCACAACAAGAAATAGCCCTGTGTGCAAGCGCCAATGCACTACATGGCATTGAAAGTCAACAGGTGGCATGAGGGGTGCAACACACTCACTGATCATGCCACACACTGTGCAGCACATGCAACAGCAGGCTGATGGCCAGCACGTGCCAAGCAGTCACATGTCCCACTCCACTGACGCACCCTCAGCAGACTAGACAGACACACCCAGGCACAGATCACTCGCCTGTCATTGACAACAGCGGATACAACCCTCACTCTGCACATGTGCCATTTGCCAGTGGGGAGTCACAGGTGTCGTGCTAGCTCTGCAAGTCAGACACAAAGCACGGCTTACTTGTCACATCAGATAGGTAGATCTGTTGCCTCCACCATGCAGCTGTGGTGCAACAGTTCACATAGACACTCACCCACATGACAAGGAACATTCACACACCTCAATGTCCATGAGGCCGTACACATCATTTGGACACTCTCACCACAGGTCCACTCATCTCATACACATGTGTGGGTACAGTCACCTGTCACACCGGGGGGACCACTGAATCACCTCAGGACAACAGGAAAAAAAGCCACCAAGGATTTGCCAGGCTGAATGTGTCATGCACTATGCAGTGAAAGTCACTGTAAGCACTATGCAAGTGAGGAGTGCACACAGGAACTACATCATGCTCTGCATGAGAGCCATAAGCATGACCCCCCCCCCCCCCCGGGACACACTCTAAACAACATTGCATGTGTGTCCCACCTGGACACTATATTGACTGTCACACAACAGCTGCATAGGCAAATGTAGTGGAGTCAGCACTCACCTGCTCCCCTGGTCTCCCATACAGGCTAGTGTACTGTGGGAGGAGGACGTCCAGCAAGGCCTCATTCTCCTCCAGGGTGAATGGCTGGGCCCTCTCCACAGCACGTGACATGGCCAGAGGAAGCAGAGACAGCAGCAGTGTCGACTCTTAAGTTATGCAGCCAAGTGCCCTCTCATGGGTTCTGGCTGCCTTATATCTGTCTTGCTGAGGGGCATTTATTTTAAAGGAGTACATAGTGATTGGTCTGAATCATTTGCATTGTACGTTTACTCCAATACCTTTAAACATACACCAGTGACAGCATTTGCATCGTTCAAAATTTGAGCATCATGTCAAGTCAACAACCACTTTGCAACATTGTATTTTGTGGCCAACGGACTTTTCCAGGACACCTGATGGACAAATTTCAACTGAAAACTCGGCATACATGACAACCAGCATGCATTTATGGCCTAACACTTGTCCCTTATGTGTCCCCTATGTAATTGTGAAACCACACACAGGTACTGTGCGTTTCACACGTACCCCTACGGCACCAGTTGTACAGTGCGTTTCACACGTACGTGTACGCACTAGTAGTACACGTACGTGTACAACTATTGCGATCCCCTTACGGGGACGCACTAGTAGTACACGTGTACTACTAGTGCGTACCCGTAAGGGGATCGCAATAGTAGTACACGTACGTGTACTAGTAGTGCATACACGTACATGTTCTACTATTGCGATCCCCTTACGGGTACGCACTAGTAGTACACGTACGTGTACACACTAGTGTACTACTAGTGCGTACCCGTAAGGGATCGCAATAGTAGTACATGTACGTGTACGCACTAGTAGTACACGTACATGTACTACTATTGTGATCCCCTTACGGGTACGCACTAGTAGTAAACGTACGTGTACGCACTAGTAGTACACGTACGTGTACTACTAGTGCATACACGTACATGTACTACTATTGCGATCCCCTTACGGGTACGCACTAGTAGTACATGTACATGTACTACTATTGCGATCCCCTTACGGGATCGCAATAGTAGTACACGTACGTATACTACTAGTGCGTACACGTACATGCACTACTATTGCGATCCCCTTACGGGTACGCACTAGTAGTACACGTACGTGTACTACTAGTGCGTACACGTACATGTACTACTATTGCGATCGCCTTACGGGTACGCACTAGTAGTACACGTACGTGTACGCACTAGTGCGTACCCGTAAAGGGTTCGCACTAGTAGTACACGTACGTGTGTGCACTAGTAGTACACGTACGTGTACTACTAGTGCGTACCCGTAAAGGGATCATAATAGTAGTACATGTACGTGTACGCACTAGTAGTACACGTACGTGTACTACTATTGCGATCCCCTTACAGGTACGCACTAGTAGTACATGTACGTGTACTACTACTGCGTACCCGTAAGGGGATCGCAATAGTAGTGCATGTACGTGTACGCACTAGTAGTACATGTACATGTACTACTAGTGCATACCCGTAAGGGGATCGCAATAGTAGTACACACACGTGTACTACTAGTGCGATCCCCTTACGGGTACGCACTAGTAGTACACACATGTGTACTACTAGTGCGTACACGTATGCTTTTCACTCGCTTACAATGGTAATACAGGCGTACACATGCCAGGAATGGAGGGCTACGAGTCACACAAGGATGTCCATTAAGTACTTGTCATTGCATACTTTCATGTGCCGGCCCTAGGTGTGTTAGCCAGTGATATTGCACATGTCATCTCATCTAGTTGCACAATTGATGTGTGATGACCTGTGGACACATGTCATGTGTGATGGGGCACTATGTGGCACACATCACCTTGACACTTGCCACATGTGTGTCTGTAGTCCAACTGTGTCATGCACAGCAGCAGTGGGATGGCACAGTCATCAACACCCGCACCTGTCTCCTGATGCCAGGGACAGGGACACTCTATCAACTGACCTGTCACGATCAGCGTGCCCCTTTGGGACTATGTCAGGTGTGTGTCATGTGTTCCCATGAGCTTGATGTCAGTGTCCCGTCAACTGCATCTGCTGTCGGTGCATCCAACAGGGGTCTGTGTGGAGATGGGCATGGAACACATCTACGCACACCATGCCACATGTGGATTCCCACGGCTGTAGTGTCTGTGTGCATCGGACATCATATTTTTCCAGTTATACATGTGTGCTTTGTCTCAATGGCTGTGTCTTTGTGTTGTCACGTGTACCCCTTCATCGCACTGTGTTTGATATGTACATTTGACATTCCATGTGGCCTGTGCGTGTGCCTTTCAATCAGCTGTCTGAATGAGATGACATCCTTCCAATGCAGCTATGTGGTTGTGTGTCACTCCGGTGATATCTGTGGCTCTTCACTCAGACTGGCCCCCAAATCATTTCAGGGCATGTCATGTTGACTTGACAATCAGCAGGTGTATCTGGCTTTTTGTAGGAGTGCCAGCAAGCTGGCATATGTGTCCTGTATGTATTGCACACACCCGACTCCATAGTTACCTGATGTGTATTAGCAGTGTAGCATGTGCTATGTTCATTGACATTGATATTGGCAGACTCTCAATCTTCATTCTTACAAACAATGTCTTGCAGGGCACCGCCTGTCCCAAGACCAATGCCAGACTTGGGTGCCATGAGGGAACGTGCCTGCATCCGACCTTACAGATTCACTCAACAGTTGATTGAGAACTTGACCGACAGGCTGGCACCACACCTCCAACCGCAACACAGGTATCCTACTGCGCTGACCCCAAAGATGAAGGTGATGGCAGCCCTACATTTTTTTGCCAAAGGTACGTTTCAATTCACCATAGCTGATGTTGGTGGCATGTCACAGACAATGTTCAGCCGTGTCCTGCGTGATGTTTTAGCAGCCATGTTGGAGCACCTTGATGAATTCATCACATTTCCTACTCCTGAGGAGTTGACAGATGTCAAGGGTGATTTCTATGCCCTGGGAGGGATGCCCCATGTCATTGGGTCCACTGATGGTACACATGTGGCTTTGGTACCACCACAGGCACAGGAACAAGCCTATCACAATAGAAAACATTACCACTCGATAAATGCCCTTGTGGTGTGTCTTGCTAACATGCTGATTTCCCATGTCTGTGCACGTTTTCCAGGATCAGCACACGATGCCTACATCATGAGGCGTAGCAGGGTGCCACAAATGATGCTGCGGCTGCACAACGAACGAGCATGTCTTGTTGGTGGGTATACTCTTTTTGTCCTGTGTTGCGTATCTTTCTCTCTTACGGTATCTCCTGACCCACTTATTTACATGATGTTTCCATGTAGGGGACTCTGGCTATCCCAACATGCCATGGCTGATAACACCTCTCCGCAACCCAAGAACAGCTGCAGATCACCGGTACAACAATGCACACGGACAGACCATGCGAGTGATTGAGAGGACGTTTGGACTCCTGAAGAGCCGATTCCGGTGCCTGGACAAGACAGGCGGGTCCCTCCCTTATGCCCCGGAGAAGGTGTGCAAAATCTTCCTCGTGTGCTGCATGCTGCACAACATGGCAGTTGAGAAGGCAGTGCCACTCATCCTGGATCCGGATGAGCAGGAACATCCACCCATGGAGGATCAAGGGCTTGCTCACAAGGCTAGTGATGAGGAGGAAGAGGGGGATGATATCCGGAGTCAGCTCATACGCAACTTCTTCTCATAATGGTGAGTCACTGGGTATGAGTGTGCAAGCTTGTAGCATTGAGTGGCATGTGCTGCAATGTGTGTGTCCAGCTGACTGAATGCAAAGTGACTTGGATGTGTGTTCTGATGTGTCACTCGAGTGATGATGTCATGCCACACAGTTTTGCGGAGAGACTTTCTTAGCAATTTACATGTGTCAAACATTGTTCATGTTTGGTAAATGTCCATGTGTGCGGTGAGAATTGTTTTAGGTGACTTCTTTTGTGTCTGTCATTCCCAGGTATTTTGCGCCTGTTGTCTGCTCGATTCATCGTTGTCCTCCTGCTATTCCTCATGAGGATTGCAACGTGTGCTGAATCAGCGTTCCATGCACGGACATGTGGAAAGGTCAGTTTTGGTAAGGATTGCAGCAAGGATTTTTTGTGGTGGTACGGGTTTGGTATGTGTGGGGACTGCTTCTGTGCATGTTGTGGTACCATGCATACATGTCTTCTCACCATGGAGCATATAACATGTAGCATCACACCCATGACATGATAGTCACCCTTCTTGACAGTCATCTGTAGTGGAGTGTGGCGTCTGATGAAGGCATCAATGTGTGTAAACCTTGCCTCAGAAACATTGCAGATGCTACGGGTGGACATAGTGGGGGACATCACAACAACAGGCTCCATGGGGAATTGCAGCCTCTCCGTGTGCAGCAGGATGTGTTTGGCTCATCCCCTTAACTTGTGTGCCAGTTAATTGGGATTTACATCATCCGTGTTGTGAAGGGGGTGTCCAGCTTATGTCCCACATGTTCTGTCAACTGACCTGTGAGTCTGTTAATATGGATGCATATCCCTTTGTGTGTGTATGTGGAATAAAGGTGTTCAGCACAATCCAAAGTGCCTCATCTCTGTCACTACAGCTCTCTTGCCAGTTTGCATGCGTCATCTATAGCATATTTGTCAAAGATTGAGCATCTGTGTGTATGTGTACTTTGGCAACATGCATGCAGTGCTTTATGGCTAATGATCTCTATTGTGCATGAAGTACCTGGTTGTGTATGTATTTGTGCAGGTTGCTCCCCACAACGGGACGTGAACGCCTGCTGATGGTGTGTCTCCTGTGCGCATCTCTGCATTTTGTTGCCTGATCCAGTGGCTGTAATTTATGGTGATTGTTCATACATTTTTGCGGAGTGACCCATGAGTAACCTGACACTCCTTCCTTTACATACACCTGTTGCACTGTGCCTTTCAGACCTTGGCTTTGTGTGCTACTTTTTGCCTATTTTCTAACCCCTTCTGCCTGCTGCTGCCTCACCTGCGGCACCGCCCCACCGAGTGCCCTGATTCTGTAACCCCCACGCCTCCAAAATGCTCTGCCCTTCCCCCTCCACCCATTTGAAATGCAGGCAGCAGCTTTTCTGTGCCACTGTAGCCCCAGCGCCGTGCCAAAGCCAGGAACGTCTGCGCCTGCAACATGCACAGTGCACGACCCTCTAGTCTTTGCATGACCCACGTCACACAACAGGCTCATGCTGCAGCCACTCTCCAAGCAATGTCATTGTGACAATCATCCGCCTGCTATCAGGCAACCCCTAAGCACACACATGACACCTTCGCATGCTGAGTGTGCTACTCCAAATGCGTACACAGCGCTGCCCAGCCTACAAGACCCTGTCAGAACAACCAGGTAATGTGCCTCCTACTCCACACCCGCTCCGTCCACCAGCACGCCATTGGACACTGTTACCTCCTCAACACAACAGCCCCACACATCACCTTCATGACAGTAACCTGGACAAAAGCATCCTCAGCACATGACGTCTTCATTGCCATCTCAGACGGATACAAGATCACCCGCAGGGACGGCAACACCAATCCCGGGGGATGAATTGCTATTTATTCACAAGTTTACCCTCAGAGTCACAAATCTGTGTTTGCTGCAACTCCATGGCAACCCTCAGAGTAACACTCATCTACAGATCTGCAGGCCTACATCCACTATTCCGCTAAGCCATCAACACGTACATCTGCACGCACGCCCTCACCTCCATGGGCTACATGTGGCTGGGGGCCAGTAACTTCTTGCTGGAGGGGAACCACACCACCATCCATCATTGGTCTATCAATATTTGAATCCACGTCTCCGACAAGCAACACACTGCCCCACACCCCGCTACCGATCCCCCAAAGATGCTTGATGTAAGTCACCACAGACAAGCTGTGTGGGACACTCAAAACAACACCCCGCCACACCCTGCAACCTCACGCACTGGATCAGCAACTGATCCAACAATCTTGCCACATTGACGGACTTTCCTGTGAAGCACAACAACAGTTAAGGCACCTGGGACAAGGCAGACCTACTGGACTCCTACAGACTTAGCCGGACTCTTGTGCAAACCTTGCAACACAAAGAGCCATCATTTGCCTTACAGCCCTGGAAAACACCACACACAGCCATCACCATATCATCAGCAAGGACAAGTGGAGATCCTTCAGATAGTGCCGAGACACCCAAACACATGACATCAAGGAGTTCATCAGCATTGTGGGTGAACTGACAGCAGATCTCCATCCAAGACACCCCACCCTTGCAAGGCAGATCACATCCCTTGCAACTTTGTACCACTGCAAGCTCATGGGCATATACAACAGCCTTGGCACCCAGAGGCAGACAGCACTATTATCCGCAGGACAAACCCCCATCAGGTTATGGACTCTCATCAGCAGCAAGTACACAACCTGGCTCATGTGCAACATACACTCTCGCTCTCCATCAGGCCCCTTCCCATACAACATCTAAACCACATCATTCCACATCCTTGAAACCCACGTCCAGCGCGTCCTGAATGTCTCCTTTGAGTTTGCCACATTCCATGGGTGCAGGAGGCATGCAGAGACCCAGGCCCTTCTTATACAACGGATGGCAGTACCGCAGGATCTCCTGGTACATCACCCTGCTTCCCTACCCAGCAAATGTCATCAGGAAGAGACTCAACAAGCAAATGACAAATTTCCTCCATGCAACCATCTCCAGGCAACCGGCACCAGACCATCTTCCACAGTAATCACACCACTGCAACCGTCAGCATTGCCACCACCAACGACAACTTTGCCATGCTCGACAATGGTGAGGCCACCACCCTTGACCTCTCAATGACATTCTACACCATGTGCTACCACACTGTCAGCTCACACATCTCCAACACTGGTATCCAGAGGAGGGCCCAGGGTTAAATCAGAAAGTCGCTCACCAGCAAGGCCCAGGGAGTCTGCCTCCACCCTGCAACATGTAGTACACTGGGGTCATCTGGCCCATGCCACAGGGCTCTTCTCTCCGCGTGACGATCTTCAATGTCTCCATGACCCCCCTCTCCACCATCACATGCGCACACGACCTCATCATCATCTCGTATGCCAGTGACACCCAGCTGCTCCTCAAACTCACCAAAGACCCAGCCATTGCCAGATCGAAACTTCAAGAAGGCATGAGATCCGTTGAGGAATGGCTGAACATCAGCCACCTGAGGCTGGACTTGGACAGGACAGAGGTCATCATCTGAGGATTGTCCCCTTACAGCTGGGTCAACTCCTTGTGTCCCACTGGTCTGTGCACCGCACCAGCACCCAGTGGCCACGCACGCAAGCTGGTGTTCATCATGGACCCATCGCTCACAATTACCATGCAACTCACCACCATCTGTACCTCATGCTGCAACACCCTCCACATGCTGCAAATGACCCACAGATGGATCCACTCCAAGGCAAGACAGACCGTCCCCCTGGTCCACGACACCAGCCGGCTCAACTACAGCACCGGCCTCTACGGAGAACAACAGCAAAACTGCAGGAGAACTTGTCCACATCCAGGGTGCATCCGCACACCTCATCTGCAACATCCCCCACCCCAGCCACATCACCGTCCACCTGAGATAGGTACAATGGCTCACTGTGTGCTGCAGGATCACCTTCAGACTCCTCAAACACAGTCAGGAGGCTGTCCACAACCCCAGACCCAACACCGATCTTGGATGTCCGTTGGCCCAACTCCATGCAGCCCACCTTGCCCTGGCCACCATTCATCACATCCACATTAAAACTGCATGCAGGAGATAGTTCTCCCACCTCGCCAAACAGACCTGGGACTCCCTCCCCGGGCACATCAACATGACCCATGACCTCTACACCTTCATGATACTCTTCCACATTGGTCTGTCTGAGCAGTATTGCAAGCACCCCCTCAGCAGCTTGAGGCCATCACGGGTGAGTATTGGGCACCATGTCTGTATTTTGTGATACATTGTGACCCATCGGGGGGCACCTACCATGGCATTAGGCAAGCTACAACGGGTACAGAACTTTTCTGCTAAGTTAGCACTCTCTCGCCGACGTTTTGACTCGTCATCTGCAACACTTAAAGATCTGCACTGGCTGCCTATCTCTCAGCGGGTTGAATTTAAAGCATTATGCTTGGTCTTCCGGGCCTTACATGGTTTGGGACCACTTCCCCTACAGGAGATGTTCTCTTGGTACATCCCCACTAGATCTCTCCGCTCTGCTTCAGCTAATTTGGTAGCTGTCCCCAAAATCCAGAGAAAGCGGATGGGGAACGCTCCTTTGTCTACATGGCATCTAAGTTGTGGAACAATCTGCCACTGCCGCTTAGATGCTTAGGAGACTTTTTTTCTTTTAAAAAAGAATTGAAAACTCATCTGTTTCCTAGGACTGAGTAGCTTGCCGATGCAGTATTGACTTTGCTGCAGGATTAGTTAGATCACAGCGCCAGGATGCCCGATGGGTGATAGGAGCGCAATACAAATATGCTATACATACATACATACATACATGTGTGTCCTCGACCGGACTCAGATCCAAGTGTATGGATGGCTGGAGTTTGTTCCACACTCAGGCATACTTCGACATATCCCCGCACGTATGTTGTGGACTCATGCTAAATGACTGCAACATAACATTTCATGTATTAATTTTTTATTTATAACTCTGGGGCGTGATTTGTGCACAGAAAAAGGTGCAATGCAGGAACCATAGAATCCAAAGTTCACAGGGGGAGATGGGATCCTTGGCATTTGAAGTCATCAGAGTCCAGACCACAGTGTTTGGCATCATTGGTCAGACTGTGACCAGCAAGTCCATGTGGCAGATGATGTCAGTCAATGAGGTGATGCTGTCGCACATGAAGGCCTGGTGCCAGGCCAGGTGACCTGGGAGATGTGGATGGGCCGCTGCCTCTCACGGTCTTTTCCGTGGATGACCCACCTTACTCGCGGGACCCTCAGATGCAGGCCTTGACGATGCTTGAGACGCTCCGTCGGACGAATCCTCCTCCTCCTCCCTCCCTGTGGCTGGTGGTGGTCTTCGCCTGGTGGCACAGGGAGGGTTGCCCATGTTGTCGGCGATCCGACGGAGTGAATGTCTTATGTCCCTTTGCACCGCCAGGAGCTCAGCCAGTCTTGCCTCCATCCGTCCTTGGTGCTCTTGTTGCCTCGCGTGTTGCTCGGCCTGCTGGTTCTTGATCTCTGTGAGGGTCACCACTACCTGGCTGAACTCCCTGGTGTCACGTCGGTATGTCTCCATGATGTTGTGTATGTGTGACATACCGGTCCCTTCAGCTGGCTGGTCAGGTTCTCGCCTCCGCCGTCCTCCACTCCCACCACCCCTGCCCACACGAGCCTGGCCTGCCGTTGTGGGCACATCGGGTCTACGGGACCCCTGAGGGATGGCAGTGGCGGTGTTGTCTGCCTCCTCCTGGGTGCCCGGCGCACCTTGGATGCTTCTTCGGCTATGTATTGGTCTTGTTGTGTTGCATGTCCATTGTGACAGTGGGTAAATCCATTGCCTGTCCTGGTGGTGTCTGCTTGTGTAAGGGGTGTGGTGTGCTGGTGGGTGTAGTGTGATTTGGCCCTGGGGCTCCCAGGTGATGTAGCTGTCCCCCCATGGAGCATGCTGCCATTGCAGTGAGTGTGAGTTCCTGTCCTAGATATCTGACCTTGTTGTCTTGGTGTTTGTGTTTGCACTGGTCACAGGAGGGCCTTGTGCTGTCTACACCAGGGCCAAGTGTGAGCTATCTTGTCAGTACTTTCCCAATCCCTGTGCATTGGGCATGGTGCATGGGTATGTAGCTGGGCCATATAGGATGAGGGCAATTGTGTCTGATTTATGATTCAAACAATCGTTTTGTGACACCCACCCTCCCAGCATACCGGACATCCATTCTTGGGTTGGTGCTTCATGTAGTATTGGACATAGCATGGCCTTGCTTTCTCAATGGGGCATATACATGTTATTGGCATTAGGGTAGTTTTTGACTGTGGTTCTGGGCGGTAATGGCTTGGGGGTAGTTGCGTGCATTTGGTGTAGTTGGGGTGCGGATGCCATTACCCCCATGTTACGTAAGTTGTTTGTGTACTCACCAGGCTTTGCAACTACTTGGAGTCCATGAACTCCCACCGGCGGAAGCATGGCCATCACCTTCTCCTCCCAGGGATGGTAATGTACTGGTCTGCGGGGCGCACCACCTCCAGTGATGTTGCTCTGGGCGTAGTCGTCATTCATTTTTCTCTTGACCGCCCTCCGCAGATCGTACCACCCGCAGATCGTATCACCACGAAGGTTCAGGAAGTGAAGAACATTACTTTATTGACAAGTAATCATTTTTATACAATAGGCATTACAGTGAAGCAAATGCAGGAGGCGTAACAATTGATAGTAAAGATAAAACATACATGCGTAGCAAAAGTGGGTGTAACTGGGTGTAACTAAAGAACGTCATCAGGTATGATGTCATAATAGGGTGGTTCCATGAAAGAAATTTTGCAATGTCAGCAGAAATACTTGGCAGAAATGCGCGCGCAGCAGCATGACGTGTGATTGACGTGCAACTAGGGGGTGAAGGGGACTTGACATTTAGCTCTACATGTGGCGACAGAAGTCTGGAGGGTCAAGTCAACCTAATCCCAAATCATATCTAACATCCTATGTTTAGAGAACTATGTTATCCGAAAGAGAGGTCTCTTAGAGTAGAATCTTATTCTATACTGACTATACTGACTGTTAGTGCGTGTACAAGCGTCTAAGTGTCTACACAATATGCGGGGGCCGAAATCTTCCATAGTAACAGGGCTATGAATCACTTGAAAAAATGACAGAGAAGCCGGGTCTTTTGCTCGGTAGCTGGAAGAATGTTTACTTAAACTACTAGACAGGAATGCATTGGGTAGGGAGCGGAGCAGATAATCACAAGGTGAAATACAGTTTTTGGCAGGCAACAGGCTGGAGTCAGGCACCGTTAGCCGCGCAGGGAATAGGACAAAGTTCATGGATACAGATGCGAGCTCAGACTGGAGCTTTCAGAGGCAGAAGGCAGGAAAAGCTTGATGGCAGAATCAGGGCCTACTTGCCTGGACTGTAAAATGGCATAAGTGAACCATATAAAGCCGGTGGCCTTTCGTACTCAGGAATGGAATATCCGGCCCATTCATGGCGGATCTGAAAGAGGACATGTTGGCGGTGGACGCACATGTGTTTGCGTCTTCATAACTGGAACTGGAGGGAACATACATGTACTTGTGATTTATACATGAAACCGTTGGGGTCCAAGATAGGGGACATAACTGACCAGAAAAATCCATATTTCCACATTCCCTCCTTGTCCCCTACTTGCCCGTCAAGAGATATCAATCTTCATTAATCCATCGATCTGTTCATATAGCATCATTTGTTCTTCTTTCTTCTTCCGTGATGAATGAAATCTTGGTGGTGGAATACACGATGTGGCACACAGACCACAGATCGCTGGTCCACATTGTAGACATATACAGCAACTGAATAGTATGAGAAAGCCAATACCTAGGAAGGATAGGACCTTCCATCCAAAGGTAGATAATACACTCCAAAACCAACCGGACCAAGTCCAGGTGCCTGGATTCTGGTGTATCTGCCTTACAATCTTATGAAGGCGAGTTATGGCTTTATATACAGATGGCGAATTTTCTGGTATGAAAATGCAACAACTTGATCCGATGACCCTACAAGCTCCGCCCCTATCGGCCAGGATGACGTCAAGGACAAGACGATTTTGAAGCACAACAATCCGCATAGCAGACTGCTCTTCTGTTAAATTGCCTAAGGCGGAAATAGTTTCATTCACTACTGCTTCAAGGGTTCTGGTTAATCTACGTATCAGCTTACTATTGGTAACTGTACCTATATAGGGAAAGAGACCTTTATTGAAATCTGTGTATTTTTCCCATGCTGTCTCAGTGTAATCGACTATTGGGAGATCTCTCCTTTCTCTATTGTGTACTAAATGAGTATTTCTGTGATAATCAGGAGGAGCTAGGAAAACAGGTGGCAAAAGGAATCCGATGTAGCAGGTACCATCCCAATCTAGTGGAAATATGGATTTTTCTGGTCAGTTATGTCCCCTATCTTGGACCCCAACGGTTTCATGTATAAATCACAAGTACATGTATGTTCCCTCCAGTTCCAGTTATGAAGACGCAAACACATGTGCGTCCACCGCCAACATGTCCTCTTTCAGATCCGCCATGAATGGGCCGGATATTCCATTCCTGAGTACGAAAGGCCACCGGCTTTATATGGTTCACTTATGCCATTTTACAGTCCAGGCAAGTAGGCCCTGATTCTGCCATCAAGCTTTTCCTGCCTTCTGCCTCTGAAAGCTCCAGTCTGAGCTCGCATCTGTATCCATGAACTTTGTCCTATTCCCTGCGCGGCTAACGGTGCCTGACTCCAGCCTGTTGCCTGCCAAAAACTGTATTTCACCTTGTGATTATCTGCTCCGCTCCCTACCCAATGCATTCCTGTCTAGTAGTTTAAGTAAACATTCTTCCAGCTACCGAGCAAAAGACCCGGCTTCTCTGTCATTTTTTCAAGTGATTCATAGCCCTGTTACTATGGAAGATTTCGGCCCCCGCATATTGTGTAGACACTTAGACGCTTGTACACGCACTAACAGTCAGTATAGTCAGTATAGAATAAGATTCTACTCTAAGAGACCTCTCTTTCGGATAACATAGTTCTCTAAACATAGGATGTTAGATATGATTTGGGATTAGGTTGACTTGACCCTCCAGACTTCTGTCGCCACATGTAGAGCTAAATGTCAAGTCCCCTTCACCCCCTAGTTGCACGTCAATCACACGTCATGCTGCTGCGCGCGCATTTCTGCCAAGTATTTCTGCTGACATTGCGAAATTTCTTTCATGGAACCACCCTATTATGACATCATACCTGATGACGTTCTTTAGTTACACCCAGTTACACCCACTTTTGCTACGCATGTATGTTTTATCTTTACTATCAATTGTTACGCCTCCTGCATTTGCTTCACTGTAATGCCTATTGTATAAAAATGATTACTTGTCAATAAAGTAATGTTCTTCACTTCCTGAACCTTCGTGGTGATGGAATATGGAGCTCCTCAATTTAAATTGATTCTGGAATAAAGCCCGTTCCGAACCTCTAATACCACGGATTCTGCCTCTTATTTTACTGAGCTATTGTTATAGATTTTCCGCATCAAATTAAGTCCCGGTAATTAAATTATTTACCACATAAATGGCGCCCGAACAGGGACACTTTCTCATCTCACGCGCCGGCGGTGCGTTGCAGGCCCGGTCTCCTGTCACAGCTGGACGGACAACAACGCGTACCCACAGGATTTCCTGTATCTCCCTCCTGCCGAGCGGGGGTAACTGAGGCTGCGATCAACACCCAGACGAGGCGGTGAGAAGTGCGAAGTATCCCGACCAGAGCCTAGCTGAGAGAGCAAGATCCGAGGTATACAGAGGCCCACCAGTTTCCGAAGTTTCCGAAGTTCCGAGTCGAGTCCAGTCCGGTTCAAGTTCAGTTCCGTTCCGAGGCCTTCCGTTCCGAGCTACCCGGTGAGTACCATTATCGGGGAGGCGTTCTGACGTGCACATAGGTTGTGCCGGTCAAGACGGGTTTGGGTACACAAATCCGGTCTGCACTGTTTCAGCAGTGTATCTGTACTGTTTAGCAGTATATCAAGTATGTCTAGTATATGATTCAGATTTACCTAGTTAGTATCGAGTATTATGCTTAGTGACTAGTTCCCTAAATAACCATCATTGTTTATTCATTAAATGTTAAATGTTAAAATGTTTTAAATACGTTCTGTATATTGTGGTGTGAATGACTGTTCATTATTGTGTTTTATGGTATTAAACGTGTTCAAAATTAGGTATCAGATCAGTTCTCAATATGCCGCTCTTTTCGAAATTAAGACAGATCAAAACCAGAAAAGGGGTACTCGAAGAAGCTGTTCCCATTCCTCCTAGGGACACTCCAGGGTACTTCATGTATCATAAACATGGCCTAGACGCCATATTATTTCTTGATCTATGGGTAGACTACACCAAGGAATTACCAGAAAGTCAGAGGTGGCCCGCAGCTGGGACCTGGGAGGCAGATTGCATTATGAAAGTAGAAGAAGAATTGTGGAAAAAGAAAGCTAGACAGTCACAGAAAGATGCCATTGAATTATGGCGTAAAGAATCATATAGACGCACAGAAAAAGCGCTCAGACAGGAAGAGAAAAGTAAGGAGAATTCAAATAAAGTTCGAGAAAGTGTATTAATTAAAGAAGGTACTCGAGTAAAGTCAGAACAAACAGACAGACAAAGAAATGCCCTTGTGAATGGTATGTATCCTCTTCTGGCCGAAGGACTACCTAAGGCTACCCCGGAGATACCAAGAGACTTGCCACCCCCATTGTTTCCGATAAAAGCACATCCCAAAGGGCATCCCAGAACCGCAGAAGATGTTTTTCTTTCCTCTTATTTAGACGACGCAGCTCCCGCGTATGCTAATGCTGCGCCACATAGACCGCCTGCCGAGGGGGTTCAACGCCAAGACCCTCCTTCGTCTGTACCTCTGCAACAGCAAACTCCGACACAAGTTCCGGCAAGCACATCTGTTTCTACATCCGCATCCACACCTATGGTTGCTATATCCCGTTCAACGAATCCTTTCACATCCAGCACCCCAGGTGGTGCTACCGGAGGTACATCAAGCATTTTTTCTACGCCACCCAGAACAAATAAACTTTCCTTTCAAGAATTAGCCCACCAACGTACGCCCAAACTAGTAACTCCCAACACGCTCAAGGAACTTCTAATAGACTGTAGATATGACCCTGTGCCCGGAAAAGGGGACGAAATGATGCTGGCATCATTACGTATCCGACGAGCTGCAATATATTTAGGGAAGCTACCAGGAATGACTGCACATTTAGAAAATATATATCATTTTGTTCAATCAGGGCGAGATCCTGAGAGTATTAACAGAGCCATGGAGTACCAAAAGGTGGAAATACAGGGGGAACTGTTACGTTTCCTCATAAACTGTGTGATCAGAAATCAAGATCAACCAGGGGTAAATCCGGAAGAAATGCAGATTCTTACCACATGGGGTAAGAATATATCAGAGGGGAGACATGATAAACGATCATGCATAGTAGCTATGAGCCGAAAGATCCGCAAAGAAATAGAACGAATACACGAGGAAAGATTAGCAGTAGACGAACCAGAACAAACCGAGGATGAGGAAGAATTAGAACTGCCCACAGGACAGTTAGAAACCATGGCCTATGTAGGTAGAGGAAGATCTTGCAATAATACTAGATGCTTTACTGATCCGATATGTCCGATACGTCCAGATAATAACAGAAAATTCCAAACTCCTATAATAAATATAAGGTCCCCCGAACATTCATTCCAAGCCGCTGACAAATTACTCCGAGAACGAAGGGGTTATCATATACTCGATTCTATGGACGAACAAGAATTAGCCAGGTCAGCCGTTCACTGGGTTGATAGTCCTGGAAAATATGGTGATGATACACTAGCACATACGTTTTTGAACCTCGCCCCAGATGAACAGCGTTTAGCTGGTATCTATATGATTCAACAACTCCTTATATTATATAAAAGCCAACACTCCGATCCTGGCCCCTTACCTGATATATTGACTGAATTACTCACGAATAAATGGAGAGGTTCCGGTACTAAGTTAATTAAAGAAATACTAGAATCCAGAAAGCAGTACATCCTTTTTGTATGTCCTGAACATGTCTCACTGCCCATCAAGGAAAGAACGACGCATTACATGGATAGACAGAATCCCTTACGCGAAGTGCACCCGATAAAGGGTGATGACAATGAGTTTAAACGTGTGTTTGTATACACACCCATATCTAAAATAGAACTATTAGAAATGAAGAAAGTAGTACCCAGTCATGATAAAGACCCAGCAGGTTTCCATCGTGAAATTAAAGATATGTTACTCATGGGAGAATATACCTACCCCGACATTATGACAATATTGAAGGTATTAATGCCTGCGGGCATTTACGAAAAACTCAAGGAAAAGGATTGGGAGGTGGGAGACCAGAAGATAGATTGGACGGCATTAGAAAACGAAGAAAAAGCTCGAGGTCCAGGTTCAGGGCTCGGGGACAAGATCAAAGCACTACCAGGTCTACTAGTACAGGTACTGCCACGTTTATTAACTACGAAAAAGGAAGACTGGGGTGCAATCTCAGCCTGTAAACAAAAATCAGATGAAGACACTAGTGATTTCTATTCCCGATTTGAGAAATGTTTTGGTATAAATAGTGGAATAAAAGCAAGTAGCGAGTCGTATCCACATCTGTTTGTGACAAAATTGGTTGAAAATGCCTTGCCCCAAGTTAAGAATAGAGTATTGAAGTTCGAGAGTACCTGGCAAGGTAACACTCCGTCACAAATGTTACAAATGCTACAGTACCATCACAATAGAATTAGAGAAGAACAAGAACATGAACATAGACGCATGAAAGACACGAAAATGAAAATGCTAGTTTCCCAGACAGTTCCAGCTGACGGTCATAAGAAGGGTATAACACAGTCCAGTGTTTCAACAGGTCCTGTTAAAGGGACGTGCAACTATTGTAAACAGCCAGGTCATTATGTACACGATTGTCCCGTTTTAAAACATAATATCGCCATAGGTAACACCAAAGAAAGACCACGGCCACTTAGACAGGATCAGAATCAACAAGGAACTCCGCAGCATGCACAGTCCATGCCAGCTCCGCAACAGTCTATGCCAGCTCCACCACCGCAGCCTATTGCTGCCACACAAACAACGACCCGACAGATGTATCAGACCGCACAGTATGACTATCCTGATTACCAACGATACTCATGAAACAGCCTAGAGAGGGAAGTTGGCTTACCCCTTATTGAGGTCCCTGTAGATCAAGAAGGACCTTATGTACACAGTGAACTATTAGGTCAAGATAGAAAATTCTTACTTGATACAGGGGCAAGCCGAACAACAATAAAACGTAGTGAAGTTCCAGGGGCACCCCTCTCAGGCACACAGAATATTTCCCTTGGCTTTTCAGGAAAACCTATCATTAACGAAGTAACACAGCCTCTTCCACTTACGATTGGTCCCTTGACACGAACTACAGATTTATTACTTACTAAATCATGTCCAGAAAACTTGTTAGGCATAAAAACTTTGAAAGCTCTAGGAGCTATTATATGTTGTTCTCCAGAAGGAGTAAGATTATTTTTACGTGATTTCAAAGGGCACTACGTGTCCCGAGACATGGATCACCGACTACAGACTTTACCGACACATTTATGGGCACAAGGCCCTACAGATGTTGGTTGCATGAACATTACACCATATCGAGTCACACTAAAGGCAGGAGTGGTACTTCCACGAATGCGACAATACAAGTTACCCCCAGATACTGTAGTGGCTTTACTACAAATCATTGACGAGCTTATTACCCAAGGAGTGGTTGTGGAAACTGACTCCAATGTATGTAATTCCCCGATAATTCCGATTCTTAAACGAACCGATCCAACAGCCCCGCCAGTATATCGATTGGTTATTGATCTGCGCGAATTAAATAAATGCATAGTACCACAATACCCCGTAGTCCCAGACATTTCTTCATTACTGACAGCCATTGATTCCGAAGCAACATTCTTTACTGTAATTGATCTCAAGAATGCCTTCTTCAGCGTCCCAATAGATCCGGAAAGCCAATACTTGTTCGGATTTAGTTTAAATGGACGAAGCTTTAAATTCACACGCGCACCTCAAGGATTTACAGAAAGCCCCAGCATTTATAGCCAAGCACTGAAACGAGAACTCAACAGTATCCACATGCCAGTCAACACTGCCCTGCTTCAATATGTCGATGATCTGCTGATCACCGCTAGAAGCGAACCTGAATGTGAGAAAGCCTCACTGACGGTATTACAATTTTTGGCCGAAAAGGGGCACAAGGTGTCCCCTTCTAAGCTGCAATTCTGTGTCCAGCGAGTTGTTTACCTTGGTCACTCGCTGTCCAAGGAGGGAAGGCAGCTTACACCAGATCGCATCCAGCTAATTGCAAATATGCCAATACCCAAGACACAAAAGGAGGTGCGGGCTTTCATAGGCCTCACTTCATATTGTAGGCAGTGGATCCCTCAGTATGCATTTCTAGCAAAACCCCTCATTCAATTGACAACACAGGAGGCAGCCACATCGACTGTTCTCCCTTGGACTCAGGAACATACACAAGCTTTTGAAAGCCTAAAGAAAGCCTTATGCCAAGCACCTGTTTTAGCAACACCATGTTACAATAAACAGTTTACACTCTTCGTTACAGAACGCGAAGGTACTGCCTTGTCAGTACTCACACAGGAACAAGCAGGATCACACAAACCATGTGCTTATTTTTCTAGTACATTAGATCCCGTAGCTCAGGCTTTGCCTGCGTGCCTGAAATCAGTGGCAGCAACAGCTTTAGCAATCAGACAAAGCGATGCCATAGTATTAGGACATCCATTGACAGTACAAGTACCACATGCAGTAGAGGTTCTCTTGAACCGCACACAAACACAACACTTGACTATAGCACGACTTACTGGTTACGAATTAACATTGTTTCAGCCACATATAGAAATCAGACGTTGTAGTACATTGAATCCTGCCACACTGTTACCTATAAATGGAACAGACCCACTTGCACATGATTGTATTGAAGTTATCACTATCACGACGAAACCCAGACAAGATTTGACAGACGTCCCATTGTCAGACCCAGACCTGACGTTGTATGTAGATGGTTCATGTATGAGAACAGGTACAGGAGAGCTAGTGGCCGCTTATGCAGTCACAACAGACACTGAAATCATTGAAACAAATTGCATAAATACCTTGTCCGCTCAAGCAGCAGAGCTCATCGCTCTGACACAAGCCTGTATTCAAGCCACAAATAAAAAAGTCAACATATACACTGATTCACGTTATGCATTCGGAGTTGTACATGATTTCGGCGTGCTGTGGCGAGAGAGAGGTTATTTAACTTCTCACGGTGCCCACATTCAGCACGGACCCCTTATTCATGCCTTATTAGATGCAATACATCTACCCACTGCAATATCAATTATGAAATGTAAAGCTCATACGAAAGTTACTGATATCATTTCTCAAGGCAATGATCTAGCTGACAGAACAGCTAAACAGACTGCTCAAACTCAAACATCCGACATGACAAAGACAATAGTCCCGACACCAACATATTGCATGACGGTTAAGGATCCCGCTCTTGACGTAATCGACATACAGACACATGCTACACCAGACGAAATAAAGAAATGGACTGAATTAGGAGGGATCCAAACGGATCAAGGATGGATGACGAAGGAAAAATCTGTGTGGTTCCTTCCTGATTCAATGGTCCAAGTCGTTATTAACACTGTACATAGTCCAGCACATTTAGGAGAAAAAGCTATGCTAGACAGCATCCAACACATTTGGTTCAACAAACATTTACGAGCAGCAGCTAAACAAAAAGTTCGTACCTGTATGATCTGTTGTCAGTTTAACCCAGGTAAAAGCATTCCCGTAGAACAGGGTGGATTTCAGCCTCCTGATCACCCTTTTGAAGTCCTCCAGATGGATTATATCCAGATGGAACGATGTCGAGGATTCAAATATGTTCTCGTAGTTGTCTGTGCTCTTTCCCGTTGGACAGAGGCATACCCGGTTTCAGATTACACTGCCCCGACTACTGCCAAACAGTTAGTTCGAGAATTCTTCCCACGGTACGGTTTACCACGTGTTGTCTACCCAGATAACGGCCAGCCGTTCGCATCCGAATTAATGAAACACGTTTCACTTTTGTTAGGCTATCAGTGGAAATTTCACTGTGTCCGACACCCCGAGGCAGCAGGTCTCGTGGAACGACATAACCAGACCCTGAAAATTAGATTGTCCAAAATTTGTAGAGAGAAAGGTGTCGACTGGGTAGTAGCCTTACCCGTTGCACTCTTTTACATGAGAATGGTAGCACACTCTCGAACAGGGCTATCCCCGTATGAGGTGATCTTCGGTAGACCACCAAATATGTGGGGGACGCCTATACCACGCAAAATAACTGATATTGACTGTAATATGCTGACAGATTACTTGGCTTCCTTGATGTCTGCACTACAATCTTGTCGTTCACAGGTAGCTGCAGCCTTTCCCGACAACACCGAGGTGAAACCCCATGACGTAATTCCAGGGGATTTAGTTCTAGTAAGGAACTTTGATCGGAAGTCTCAGCTGGATCCTAGGTGGAAGTCGCCTCAACTCGTATTGCTAACGACGAGGACAGCCGTAAAGATCGAAGGACGAAAAGGCTGGATACATTCAAGTCATATCAAGAAATTTCATGGACTACCGTCAGACGTAAACGACACACCTTGTGTGTCTTCCCCGAGTGACTCTAAACTTCCTTTGGTTGAATTGAATAACCATGAACAATACAAACTAAAACTTAGGTCTAACAAGTCAGGCAATTTGATTGTTTAAGTCCTCTCCAAGGTGAAGCGGTCGAATTTGTCTCTGACATGTATCCCTTAGACCTGTATAGAGAAAGAAACAGAAGGATAAAATTGAAACGACATGCGTACTGTAAATCACTGCGTAGTCATTGCACAGTGACGTTATTAATTTTGTTTTTCCTAAGTCTTTTAATAATTACTGCAAGTATATTGTTGCACACATATTATCCTATTTCTAGACATGTTTACAATATTACTGCTGAACATTCTTTTAGTGAATTACCTCCGCATGAATTGTCTTATAGATTTGCGCTGCGCAATAACACTTTTATTAGTATGTTACATCATTCCCATCAGGTTAGCAATGCTACAAATTGTTGGATATGTGGTCGACTCCCTCCCTATCAGAACTATAAAGGAATTCTACCTCTCTTTCCATACCCGTTCACACACAACGGCTCCTGTGGAGCATGGTTTAGTTTAATTAATTCCCTAGATTCGAATTCTGCAGTTTACCAGGATAACTGGGTATGGGGAAATCTGAACTCAGTTTTACTCAAAGTCTGCCACCCCAACAAGGAGGGACTTCCCAAAAGAACAGGAACTGATCTAGAAAATGAAGTGTATGGATTAGGTAATTTTACGCTTAATCTCATGATCCTGAATGTCGAATCCGAAGCTACTCCAATTTTGCCCGCCATGTCAGTATTTCCAGTAAAAGGTGAATTATGTGTAAGAAAGAATGGTTCCATACATATGGGCCATAGTAGATGCACCACTGTAATAGAATTTAGTGATCAAGGCAAGTCTACATTTAGAGCTTCCCGCCATTCCTACTTCATATGTGGTCAGACGGCATACATACGTTTGCCACTAGATTGGGATGGTACCTGCTACATCGGATTCCTTTTGCCACCTGTTTTCCTAGCTCCTCCTGATTATCACAGAAATACTCATTTAGTACACAATAGAGAAAGGAGAGATCTCCCAATAGTCGATTACACTGAGACAGCATGGGAAAAATACACAGATTTCAATAAAGGTCTCTTTCCCTATATAGGTACAGTTACCAATAGTAAGCTGATACGTAGATTAACCAGAACCCTTGAAGCAGTAGTGAATGAAACTATTTCCGCCTTAGGCAATTTAACAGAAGAGCAGTCTGCTATGCGGATTGTTGTGCTTCAAAATCGTCTTGTCCTTGACGTCATCCTGGCCGATAGGGGCGGAGCTTGTAGGGTCATCGGATCAAGTTGTTGCATTTTCATACCAGAAAATTCGCCATCTGTATATAAAGCCATAACTCGCCTTCATAAGATTGTAAGCCAGATACACCAGAATCCAGGCACCTGGACTTGGTCCGGTTGGTTTTGGAGTGTATTATCTACCTTTGGATGGAAGGTCCTATCCTTCCTAGGTATTGGCTTTCTCATACTATTCAGTTGCTGTCTATGTCTACAATGTGGACCAGCGATCTGTGGTCTGTGTGCCACATCGTGTATTCCACCACCAAGATTTCATTCATCACGGAAGAAGAAAGAAGAACAAATGATGCTATATGAACAGATCGATGGATTAATGAAGATTGATATCTCTTGACGGGCAAGTAGGGGACAAGGAGGGAATGTGGAAATATGGATTTTTCTGGTCAGTTATGTCCCCTATCTTGGACCCCAACGGTTTCATGTATAAATCACAAGTACATGTATGTTCCCTCCAGTTCCAGTTATGAAGCCGCAAACACATGTGCGTCCACCGCCAACATGTCCTCTTTCAGATCCGCCATGAATGGGCCGGATATTCCATTCCTGAGTACGAAAGGCCACCGGCTTTATATGGTTCACTTATGCCATTTTACAGTCCAGGCAAGTAGGCCCTGATTCTGCCATCAAGCTTTTCCTGCCTTCTGCCTCTGAAAGCTCCAGTCTGAGCTCGCATCTGTATCCATGAACTTTGTCCTATTCCCTGCGCGGCTAACGGTGCCTGACTCCAGCCTGTTGCCTGCCAAAAACTGTATTTCACCTTGTGATTATCTGCTCCGCTCCCTACCCAATGCATTCCTGTCTAGTAGTTTAAGTAAACATTCTTCCAGCTACCGAGCAAAAGACCCGGCTTCTCTGTCATTTTTTCAAGTGATTCATAGCCCTGTTACTATGGAAGATTTCGGCCCCCGCATATTGTGTAGACACTTAGACGCTTGTACACGCACTAACAGTCAGTATAGTCAGTATAGAATAAGATTCTACTCTAAGAGACCTCTCTTTCGGATAACATAGTTCTCTAAACATAGGATGTTAGATATGATTTGGGATTAGGTTGACTTGACCCTCCAGACTTCTGTCGCCACATGTAGAGCTAAATGTCAAGTCCCCTTCACCCCCTAGTTGCACGTCAATCACACGTCATGCTGCTGCGCGCGCATTTCTGCCAAGTATTTCTGCTGACATTGCGAAATTTCTTTCATGGAACCACCCTATTATGACATCATACCTGATGACGTTCTTTAGTTACACCCAGTTACACCCACTTTTGCTACGCATGTATGTTTTATCTTTACTATCAATTGTTACGCCTCCTGCATTTGCTTCACTGTAATGCCTATTGTATAAAAATGATTACTTGTCAATAAAGTAATGTTCTTCACTTCCTGAACCTTCGTGGTGATGGAATATGGAGCTCCTCAATTTAAATTGATTCTGGAATAAAGCCCGTTCCGAACCTCTAATACCACGGATTCTGCCTCTTATTTTACTGAGCTATTGTTATAGATTTTCCGCATCAAATTAAGTCCCGGTAATTAAATTATTTACCACAGTCTTGGTGTTTGTGTTTGCACTGGTCACAGGAGGGCCTTGTGCTGTCTACACCAGGGCCAAGTGTGAGCTATCTTGTCAGTACTTTCCCAATCCCTGTGCATTGGGCATGGTGCATGGGTATGTAGCTGGGCCATATAGAATGAGGGCAATTGTGTCTGATTTATGATTCAAACAAGCGTTTTGTGACACCCACCCTCCCAGCATACCGGACATCCATTCTTGGGTTGGTGCTTCATGTAGTATTGGACATAGCATGGCCTTGCTTTCTCAATGGGGCATATACATGTTATTGGCATTAGGGTAGTTTTTGACTGTGGTTCTGGGCGGTAATGGCTTGGGGGTAGTTGCGTGCATTTGGTGTAGTTGGGGTGCGGATGCCATTACCCCCATGTTACGTAAGTTGTTTGTGTACTCACCAGGCTTTGCAACTACTTGGAGTCCATGAACTCCCACCGGCGGAAGCATGGCCATCACCTTCTCCTCCCAGGGATGGTAATGTACTGGTCTGCGGGGCGCACCACCTCCAGTGATGTTGCTCTGGGCGTAGTCGTCATTCATTTTTCTCTTGACCGCCCTCCGCAGATCGTACCACCTGGCTTGGCATTCGGTCCTGGTCCTTCTGATGGGTGCAACAGCATTCACCCTATCGACGATCCTCTGCCACAGGCGTGATTTTTCTGCTATGCTGGTCTGTCTGACCAATGTTCCAAACAGCTGTGGCTCGACTCTGATGACTTCATTGACAAGGATCTCCAGCTCTTCCCTTGTGAACCTTGGATTCTTGTCTGTGGGCATGGTGTGGGATGAGGGTGTGGATGGTTGTGGGTGTGTGGGTCTGAATGTGACGTTGTGGGTCTGAATGTGGAGAGGGGGTATGTGTGAAGGAGGTTGTGTGAAGGTGTATATGTTAAGGTGGATGGGTGCAGTTGTTGGTGTGTGCTCTCTAGCTGCAGTGAGTTTGTTGCAAAGGCTCATGGTTTGTGTGTGTGGGCCCTTTTTATTGGTCCATTTGTGGGTGTGGCTCAGTTTGAATTTTTGGTGGGTGTGTTATAAGGGGTGGTTGTGAGTTTTCCCCTCTGTTTGCCTGTTTGGATGTGTCCAGGTCAGTCCTTTCCATTTTTTGTGCAGTGTAGACGTGTTTTGTGGTGTTGTGCGAGTCGAATAGACCCTCCTTGTGCTGTTTTACAGTGTCCGTGGTTCAGTACGGTACAGGGGTACGAGTCGTACAGACACACCCCCCCCCATGCATTGTGTATGTACGGTGCGTACACCGCCATTGCTATGTACGGTGCGAACACCCCCATTGCTATGTATGGTGCGTACACCGCCATCGCTTATGTATGGTGCGTACACCGCCAGTGCTATGTACGGTGCGTACACCACCATCGCTTATGTACGGTGCATACACCCCCATTGCTATGTACGGTGCGAACACCCCCATTGCTATGTTCGGTGTGTACACCGCCATCGCTTATGTACGGTGTGTACACCGCCATTGCTATGTACTGTGCGTACACCGCCATCGCTTATGTACGGTGCGTACACCCCATTGCTATGTACGGTGCGTACAACCCCATTGCTATGTACGGTGCGTACACCGCCATCGCTTATATATGGTGTGTACACCGCCATCGCTTATGTACGGTGCGAACACCCCCATTGCTATGTACGGTGCGTACACCGCCATCGCTTATGTACGGTGCGTACACCGCCATCACTTATGTACGGTGTGTACACCGCCATCGCCTATGTACGGTGCGTACACCGACATTGCTAATGTACGGTGCGAACACCCCCATTGCTATGTACGGTGCGTAGACTGCCATCGCTTATATACGGTGCGTACACCGCCATCGCTTATGTACGGTGCGTACACCGACATTGCTAATGTACGGTGCGTACACAGACATTGCATATGTACAAGTCATTCCCTGTGTACGGGACGGACGTTTTCCGTACAAATCGTAAATCGGAAAGCCGGTCCGGATCGTACTAGTACGGTCGGACTGCATTTTTACGTTTCGTACAGAAAAGTGTCCGGGTACGTCTCTTACAACTTTTCCCGATCTGATACGTACGGATAGGGCTGATCCGTATGTACTTTTTCCCGTACGAATCGTACTTCACGGGTCGGACGTGACTTGTACGATTCGTACGGAAAAAATACGGATACAAGTCGTACGGGAAAAAAAATTACAGGATCGGAATCGACCCCTTTGTGTTAATCTTTCTCCTGAAAATATGCAATGTGCCCCAATGGCGTGATCTCTGTAATTCCAAGTAAATTGTGTTATACAAAAGGAGCAACATTATGCCAATTATGCTGGTACATATAAACTTTTGCTCAGGTATACTTTTAATGGTAGCAGTCAAACCTTTTAAAGTAAAAAAAAAACATCGAAACCTCCAGTTCCTGCAGAGCATGCAATGTATAAACAGCAGGCAAGGTCACTGGGCCTTTTTCCTTTCTCCATATGATTTCCATGTTACTTACATCCATAGCACACAAAATGATCTTGTTGATGCCTTGTCTAGATGAGACATTCTGGAAGAGGATTCTAAAGATCCTGTCCTTTTAGTTCCTCACAAATTTGCCTGTCTATCAACATACTTTTTCATGTGAGAGATGCTCACTCTAATATCTGTCCCGGAAGACCTTGATGCATTACAGAGTCAATTACCTTTGGACTACTTCCAGAATTGTTTTTTTTTTCAGCAGTCGTTGTTCACTGGGGTCCTTCAAAACAAGGTTCTGAAAATGTATCACAACACTGCAGCAGTATGTAAATATCTGTTTAAGACCATCTTATAGCTCATCCTACACCCATTTTGGTAGCCTACAGTTCTCAAGGATGTAGTGCCTTATGTTAAACCCGGTCCTGTTTGTGCATAATCCAACCCAGTCCATGACACTCGTCACGTCACGTGCATGTATTTAAGACCAAATGTTCAGGACTGTTAACACCTTTTCAAGCAGTCCTCTGAATCATGCCAAACTTTGTGCACTCGGTGTTTGGTGGTCTGCCGCTAATTCTAGCACTCATTGTGGGAATCCTGTTTTTATTCCTACTACTATGCTATGGCAAGCCAATCCACCAGCATCACTCCCAGCACCTTGGAGAAAGCTCACCTGGAAAGGAAGTGTCGTGAGCGCATAGTACACCTTTTGGGCTTACCTCGTCTACGAGAATTAAATACCACATGGTTTATGTAATTCAGACCAATCTGGCAAGATTGCATTTTACCTGTTCTACGCTGCCTGCTTTGTGGTGAAGAATGCGTGCTAGACATCTGTCTACCACTCCCATCAGTCATGCCAATGGATATCGATACTCTGCTGGACCCGATAACGGCCCATGCTCTGTGTTGTCCTCAGAGGCTACCAATCCTGATGACGGCATTCGTTGAGATCTCACAGACGCAGCATGATACTGCTGAGGTACGAGATGGATCAACAGGCACACAGGTAACATCGGATACGAACATTGCTACTGGCGATGCTTCACATATAGGTGCAGTTCACCTTCTAAACAAGGTATTCCAACTATCACTGACATCGGTAGACGATCTTTTGTCTACAGGAATAGAGGATTTCATGTTTTCACCAGCCCCTTACACTGACTTTTGATTCCGCTCACAGTGTAACGGGAAAGCTAAGAATTTGGGCTTCATTTTTCAAAACAAAGACAAAACCTTGGAACTTTTTCATACAATTCTTTCTTTTTTCTTTTTCTAAATTACAATTTTTCTTTTTATGGCAAAGTAATATGCTTAAAGTAGAACTATTCATAGAGAACAGACTTCTTTGAACACTTCCAGGGACACATTGTCACCTTTATACACCACAATTTATTTTATGTACCATGACATGAAATGGCTTTGAACTTTTCTCATGTAATCGTGAACCATTTCATCATACGTATATATTTATGTTCATTCATTTAGCATTCAGTGCAAACATATGCTTAGAATGAAACATTGCTTTAATATGTACAGCACCTTTGCATTTCATGTCTAGCAAAAGTTTTTAACAAAGACTTATTTTAGTATGCTTTTACAAATGTTTTTAGCAACATGCGGTACTCAGTTTTAAATGTTTAGCATTTCATGTTTAGCATTTAGTATTATCGTTCATTCGAAAGTGGAGTGGGTGTTGTGTTTCGATTTAGATGTCCATACATAGGTTTTCCTAAATCATGTCCTTATATAGGTACAATTCGTATTGCCCTTATTTAGGCATAGAATCCCAGTCCTTATTTAGGCATTAGCCATGCTATCCAAATACAGGCATGGTCACCTACATCCGTCCATCCCAACGACACAACGAGTTCTTAGAAACTAGACCCTTAAGCCTTTGGGACTTTCCCTAACTAGGATTATTGATTTCTCCAAAAAATCTTATGATATGCATGAACTACTATTCCTTAGGGCTTCATTCATGTCTTCTTCCTCTGTCCGACTTTAGGTCAATGCTAACATTCCTAAGCACTTTCCAGGTATAAATATACCTTCCCTTACCAAGGCAAACCATGGTTCGGTTGCACAGCTCGATACGGCTAGCCACGGCAAGTTCGGAAGGAATTCAAGTCCCCACCTGACGCACTGACCAGACCCTGTCATCCCTGCGTGCAGAGAATCCAGCTTCCAGTGTTCTGACTCCCTTCACGAGGTGTTAGAGTTTGAGACCTGGAAAGAGATTCCCACCTCTCTCATTCTAAGGTATGGAGCTGACTAGGACCTAGAGGGTCTCTTGGCATATGCAAAACTATAGCATACCATAGAAGACAGCACCTACTTCTTACCTTGAACTACACTTAGGTTAGGTACACTGGGGTAGAACAATTTAGAAGCATCAAACGAGTATCCACTTTTTAGTCTATGTTATTTAGGTATGTGTATATGAATATATGTCATAGCTAAAAGACAATGCTGTTGCAGTATTATTTTTTCTTACCGCTTACGCTGTACATATTATATCTTGCATACTGTCCTGCGATTGTAACAGCTCATATCTCTTACCCGAGAAACAAGAATGTTCAATAAATCCTTTTATTGAAACGCCCGTCTATCTATTTCTGTTTAACTCTGAAGAAACTAAGCATGCACGATTGACTGAGTGAAACTGTTATCTGTTGTTTCCATAATTCTGAGACATGTTACGATTCTAAGGGAAACAAAATTGACATGTTTATGCGGTTGCCAGAAACTACTCCCTTCTTGTTTATTCAAGGAGTTTCTAGTGGCCTCTGAGTTAGCTGGCACACAAAGTAATTAAGTTTAATGTACTCGATAGAGGCATACTGACCTCAGTCCTACGCCACAACTATAGTGTATATTATTCCAATGCACAGAGCCTATAAGGTAAATAGGAACTACACTACACTCTACTGTTGCTTAGTTTGGAGTGAGAAAACTAATTTGAGCCCCCACCATGTCCAATTATTTTTTATTGTGATTTTTTTCTATTTCTTAACATGTATTTCTTGTGATTTATTTTGAAAGTTATTTTACTTTTACTTTTTACAGTATTTTTATATTTTGAAGTAATGTATATATATATATATATATATATATATATATATATATATATATATATGTATATATATATGTATATATATATGTATATATATATATTTAAATGAAACAATATTCTTTTATATGCTTATGTTATTAGAAATGTTATCAAAATTCTTTAGAATATTTAAAATATTAGTATTTTGTATTTTACTATTCTTGTTTATATTTATTTTTGAACTATAGATTTCATTTTATTGTTTACGTTTATATATACATTTTCTATATAATATTCATATATTAAATAAAAGTAATATTATTTTTTATGTTTATATATAATTTAAAGGTAAATATTTGAAATTCGATTTGTTTACCCATTTGATTAAATATTTTTGTCCACACAATTTTTGGAGTTACTATTCTTAGACTTTACATAGTAATATGTAAAGTCGATGTTTGTGTAGGCGATATTTTTGGCTGTGATTTTATGTGATACAAGCCTTCAGGAGATGTTTAACCTTTGATCTGACCCTTGATCTTCCCTGCACAGTCCAGCTAGAGAGATGCTTGTATTTATTTCTCCTAAGGAATTTCACATTTTTGCTTGAAATCTATTTAACTATGCATCCATGGACATCATTTAGGGGTCGCAGCTGCGATCCCTGGCTTGCCCTTTGCTACTCGTGGCATTGCCTTTGCGACCCGGCCTCAGAGGTAGCACATTCAGTGCGAGGAACACAGGGTCAGCTGGGGCTCCACTCTCTTTATTTTTTGTCATTTTTTATTCCACTAATTGTGAATAAATATAACATATTATTCACTAATAGTGTAATAAAAATGGAGTATAATGAGCTGAAATATGCCCTTCCATGGCAAGTGAGGTAAGTAAAAAATGCTTTTAAATATATGTTGTGTGCATGCTTGCGGGTGAGAGTGTGTTTATGTGGGAGAGAATGTATATGTGTGAATTTGTGTGTATGTGTAAGAATGTGTGTGCGAGTGAAAGTGGAGCTCAAAGAGCGTGTGATGTCACGTCCTTTCTCCCCTAGCTTTTCTGTGAATTGACGTCCATGTATGCATATATTATTTATTACGCTTCCCTTTCCTTTAGTGTTTTCTATTGAGTCAAGCTTGTCACCACATGCTATCAAGTTTATAAATAAATGCGTTAATTCTGAGCAGGCCTGAGTTTTGGCATGGTCAAACTGGACTCAGGCCCTGGCCACCAAGGGTCATATGTACAAGGAAGTGACGGAGCGCGGTGTCAGCCTTCTTGGCTTACCGCCACTCTCTGCCACTTTTGAAGCACAGGACTGCATTATATTTACAACAGTACAGTGCAGCCCTCCATTTCACCCTACGCTGGTGCTAATTTGAACTGCCTCGCGCCAATGCAGGCACTTTTGCACCATTGTGCAAGGGTGCCTGCGTTGCAGGGTAAAAATATTTATGTGCAAGAAGGTATCCCTTCCTGCACATAAACAATCAGGAATGTCATTTTGTAACTTCTATGTGTGCTGTAGAATACAACACATATAAAAGTTGCAACTCGTCATTTTCTTTTAATGATTCTTTATGTACAGGAAGGGACACATTCCTGTACATAAACAATCAATGGCTTTTTGCTGTTTCCATGTGTCGCGCACAACGCGGCACACATAGAAACAGCAAAAATGAGGAGAGGGAAAACATTTCTCCTCATTTCGCCAGGTTAAGACCAGGTTTTCTCTGGTCTTAATTTTGTCGCTGCCCCATATATATTCCACCCTTGTAAATATGAGCAGCGTCAAAATCAAAGTGTGTTGTGGTAGAACGCCACCGCAACACCCATTGTCCACCCCTATCACGATTAGTATAGTGTGAAAAGGGGCCTTATTTACAAGACAGCGTTAAGCCACCTTTAGTGGCTTATAACTGCCTTTTAAATAAGGTGAAGCCTGTATCAGGCAGCGTTAAGCCACCTTAAGTGGCTTAATGCTGCCTTGTAAATAAGGTGAAGTCTGTATCGCCACCACAACATAAAAAAGTGTTGTTATGGTGGCGATAGGAGCTTGTAAATATATCACCAAAGTACAGAAGGGCAAACATGGATGTGACCTCACCAGCTCCACTGAATAATGTTTTTCCAGGCTGCCAGTGCGGTCTCCATCTTCTCCAGAATATCCATTAAATCTAAATCTTTTGTTTACGTTCTTTAGCCTTCCTCTGTTTCCCTTTCCCCAACTCTCTTTCTCCACATCCCAGGGGTCTCACTTGAGGAGAGGAGAAGAGGGGTGTGTGTTCAGGGGCCGGTCACTGCTCTAAGTTAATCTAAAGTAAGCAATCAGAACCTGACCTGTAGGCCCTAAAGGGCCCGAAGCGGGAGAAGAAATTTAGGAGGAGGGTTCTGGAGGATGCAAAATGTAGTTCTGCCCAGGGGACTTACTGTCTTATGAAAGGCAGGTCATGTGTCTGAGACATGTAGGAGTTTAGTGGGAAGGACTCCTATTTAACACTAGTGTTGTTTACAATTGGGTTTACAGGCAGTGTTATAAATGACATGGAGAAGAATAGCATGTAAATGCAGCATTATGTAAGATGGTATGTAGCGATGACATCATAATAAATTAAGAGTTTTGATATGCAACTTAAGTGCTATATAGTTGGCTTTACATCTAGCAATATAATATTATATGTTAACCCCATTGATGGGCAAGCGGAGAGTGTTTCCATACCTGGGCTTACGTATTTAATCTCACTTCTGTAACAGATGGATTGTAAAATCCATGCTATTTTATGAAGGGGCAGGCATAGTACTGAATCTCTATTTAGGGTGTAAACTAGCACTCACGTTACTTAACAGTACTGCTTACGCTAAGGGGATGTCAGGTGTTAACAATTAATCATTTAATGCCAACGTAAGTAGTGCAGGGGATTGCATATAAGTGGCATAGCCCGTCATGTACCAGACAGGAGATTTATTTTCTAATCTCAGTTTCCCAAATTGGGAACAGTGTTGTTGTTCCCTTCTGTCTCTGCTTCTACTGTTCTCGGAAAGTGGTATATTTTACCATTAGCCTGAAAACAATTAAAACCCATTATTATACCATATTTTAGAGGACTGGGCGAGAACCGGCTAGATTAAGTAACTGAGTTTGTGATGCCCTGCTAAACAAGCCGACTCAGTCACTCAAAAGCACTTGGACACACACAGGAATACCTCCCAGGGACCTGTACACGCTGCACTTTTGTGAGAGGTGAGCAAGGGTACATCACAAAAGTCTGCACGAACATGTATTTCAGCGACAAGTTTGGGCTCGCCATTGCTTCGCCCCTCTTACCAGGGATGCTTCAGGGCCTTTTCACAGGTGAACCTCTTCTTTGGATCTTTTGCCAGCAGATTACTGATGTAGTCCTTAGCTGCAAACATAAATAAGGACAGCAAATGTGAATGTTTATTGGTGTTAATGTTCTTACAGATACATATATGATTAGAAATCAAAATTTAAATGGCAAAATAACAAGCATTTGAAAAGTCAATAGGGCTGCGTTGGTTGCAATCCTTTTGGCTTTGTCATTGCTTGTTTTGTATTGTTATGGATTTTGCAAATTTTTATTGTTGAGAAAGCTGCAAATCCCAAAAATACATTGGTTAAATACAAAAATATTTTTGGTCTCAAAATCACAAATTGTCCCTTGTGAAATGGCTAAATGTCGTCACTCCAAGTGAAGATAGCCATTGCTGAAGTGGGCTAACCCACTGCCCATGCTGTATGCTGTAATGGGCAGAAGAAAAATGACACAATAGCCGACCAATGGATAAAGAGGCTTGGCTGAAAACCCATATGAGGAAGGGAAGTATATCATACTACACCTATAATTTTAGTACAATCAAAATGCTTTGCTGATGGCAGACCTATGTTATGTACTTGTATTTAATAGCCTCACTATTTGGTCCTTGTCTGTATATACTTTTTTATTTCATTGGTTCATATAGCGGAAGAGCACATCATCCTAGGTATTGCCATGTTAAAATTGAGTTCCTATTACAACCCAGAGCTAGTATGACATAGTTACCCAGAATGCACTCTTCTGCCCTGCGCCAGTGCTAGCGAACATTTGTCAGGAGCTGGAAAAGCTTATTTTGGGTCAAGTCCATTCACGCTAGAGCTAACAAGTGATGGAGCGTGATAGTGCTCTAAAATTTTTGGGGTGCATCATAATCATGGATAGTTCGCACCCGCATTTATTCCTGTGTTGTATTTATATTGGTCATTAGAAATGTGCTGTAATAATAAAAGTGCAAGGTGAAAAGAATAGAAATTGCTTCGTGCCATGCAAAGAAACAAATTGGCATTTACGTTTGGAAAGAGTAACCTTTAGTATATTGCCTAACGAAAAGCCTATGTGTTATGTAATGCATTTTGATTTAAGCATGCACCATGTTAAAGTCTGCCAGTGAAATGATTAATTGTGCTTAACATGTAATAATTGCAGAAGCTTGTAAAGGAAAGTATCAATAACCTGTGTGTAATTTTTGATGTGTAAAGGCCTAAATGAAATGTTCACGTCTGTGTATATGAATGGCCTATTCATTTATTCTTATCTTGGCTGATTTGTGTAGGCATGAAAATTTTATTTCCCTGGTAAGCTCTCGCAATTGGAGGTAGTCAGCGAATTTCATGTGCATGCAAGGATGTTCTGTTCTCACTTTTTCAGTTGCAGGTAGAAGAAGCTGCCTTTGTTAGTTAAACTAATGTTCTTTGTTTCAGGATTTAGGCATGGAGGAGAGTTGATACATTGTGCAAAGAATGTCGATAATTGGGAGCCGGCGTTCTTTCTCACTGAGAAGGCCTGGGAATCAAGGTCATCACGCTTAACATTGGAAGGAGTGTGGAAGGCGGTGGAAAACTACCTAGGAGAGGTGTCTGTTGGGATGAGGTGATCTGTGGGAGTGTTTTACAGGGACAGTATCCCGAGGGTTGAGTTAGGAGAAGGGATGAGGAGATCGATCTGGAAAGAGCTATCAGAACCAGCTCTGTAGCATTGGTTAATTGACCCAAATAGCGTGAGTGTACTTCTCAGGAAGTCTTCACGAGCTGACACCTTTAATTGATCTTGCCTGGGAAATGCTAAATAGGAATGTCACTTTAGAGCTAGAGTAGGCATAGTCTAATGCTTTTCACTTTTCAGCCACAGATGAAGTCTGACTTAAATATTGGAGCAGTCCTAGCTTGTTTTCTGTTTTTGGAACTTTTCATTCTTTACATGATCCATCGGTATAAGCTCACTCGTTGATATGGTTTTGTATTAGTTCCTATGTACTTTTACAACCTAGTCCTGAGGTGCTTGTACATTCAGTTGTTTCTGGCTTTGTAATAAACCCACTAAATTTGAATTCGGAGTCTGTGATCCTTTTGAGCCATAGTTATTACAGACCGTTGAATTGCCTAAAATGAGTTATTCTCCCCTTTACAATTCTCAGCAGGTAATGACGATACATCGACCTAGGGTTCCTACTTAAATTCTGGTAGCGGAACCCGGCCTTATCACAGGCATGCCTTTCAATGACAATCTAAAAGGCGTTCTTTGTTGATATCAACAGATCCTACCCACATATGCAATTCACACTAGCAACTAACTTTATGTTATCATTCACATGTATCCCAGACTGAACATAAAATGGTGAGTTATTGGGAAGGACTTTTCAAACTTTTTCCAAAGCAACCCCATTTCTCTTCCTAATTGGTCAGAGCCCACTGCATGGAAATCTTAATACACTGTTTGCACCCACAAAGAATTTGTCATTCTCTGTTTAATTAATTCACCACTCAGCTCACTCTATTAAACGTTTATTGACCCTGGCTTTTGATTTATTTTAATTTAATTTATTTATAGGACAGTTGCAAGTGCATTACTACAACAAATGCTGTACATAGCAAGATGTTTCACGATAAATAGCTAAACAATAAACAATTTGGTGGATAACCCAAACAGGATGGTAGTATTCGAGTACGTGTATGGATTCCGCAATCATGCCCCACATTTAGAAATAACTTGTTGGACAGGAAATACTCCCACAACCCCATGCCCAACCATGAAACCGTCCAACCCCCATTCTCTCAAACGGGGATCCAAAACATGTTGAATAACAAAATGTAATAAGACCTACTGTAGTGGCCTATCTAAAGACACCTACAACAGCTGTATTGTTAATGCAGCAGGCTGTAGTCAACCATTGATGAGGCTTATTGAGCAGCTGTTGAACCATGGCACATGCTCCCCAATGCACATCCTTCAGTTTTAACAGTTGTGTACATACAGGGCAACTCCAGGTCTCAGTGGTAGAGTTTCTACTGAACACAAACCGTTCATATCCAGAAAAATAGGGCATACAAGGGAATACACCAGCAGTTGAACATTCTCCACACCCCATTATCCATACATCAGTTCCCCCTTTGAGGGCTGCTCATTGGGGTTAATAGATCTGCCGTGGGGCTCTAAGTGTCACAATGTTGTATTCCAGTTCATCATTTTAGAACCATAGAGCTCAGCAGTAATGCCACTTAGAATGTAAAGTATGTCTGTGGACATCAATCAAATGGCTGTTATCCTCTCAGCGTCTATCTTGTAAAAGCAGAGTCTATCTCTAGAATCCAGAGAGTGCATCTTCCAGGTTTGGACACATTTTTTTGATCTCCCCAAACAAAGCCAATAGGTGATGATTCTGGAATGATTTCACTTGAATATGAGAGAACGCTCAAGAAAGAAAGCACACATCACTGCATTTTATCCTCCAGATGCTCTGTGTTAATATGACCCTCTTGGCCTCGAAAACAAAATGTGCTAAGACCTCTGATAATCTAATTTATTAGGGTAGCTTAGTAAATTGGCACGTAAGCAGGTAAGGGAAAACGGTGACTGTGCACTGGATGCATGCAAACCATTCCTGAAGGTATAAGTAGGACATGCAGTCATGAACCCTCTGTAGGGCATAATGCTTCACACTGATACGACTGCTGCTGAGACACAACACAGTCATGAGAAAGGCCACAATATTGCAGAAATGCACACTTCATACAAACAACACCGCAGCGTGGCCAGACCACAGATGTGTGCTAACCAAATGCAGGTTATGTATTAATGACATAATATAAAAGTGCTGCCAGGCAGCTCTAGTCAGACAAGAAAAAATGCTAAAAGGCCATATCTCTGCTAAAGCAGGAGATTTCAGCTCACTGAAGACCAGGCAAGTTGAACTTAATGAATGCAAATATGACTGGCTTATGTAGTGCGAACCATGCTACAAAGCAGCACGGTGCTATGCGGTGAAGAAAGAGGAAGGGGTGAATTAAAATGTGTTTAAAATAATTGGACATATATCTCTTCCCTTGCTGATGGTGAATCAAAAACGGGTAAACAAGTTATCCTGTTTCTTTGATACTATCTTTTCTCAAAATGAGTCTTCCATTAAGATTCTTTACAAATTGGGGAGAGTCAAACTTGTACTTTAGAAACAGTCAGTCCCATTGGGTTTGTGTCCCTCAGGCAGGGCCACTAGAATTTAGTGGCAGGAGACGGACAAATTATGTGGCAGAGTTGAGTAAATTATGTGGCGTGATGCAGCACATTTTTTGATAGTATTACTTCACTATTTTTAACTTTTTACACTTGTTCACACTGACTGGGCATTTGGTGCACCTCCTTAGTACCAGTTGAACACCCAAATATAGCAACATGCAACAAAAATTGACCAGTCAACCTTTACAGAGGGCCTTCCACAATGCGGAAACACGTCGCTGTGTGTTATTAACTTGTGAAGTGCTTGAGCTAGAAACAACATTCTTTTTTCGTTAAAACCTGCAGGTTATGCAGTAGATGATGGATTGTTTGGCAAATGCAGCAAATCTATAATTATGCGAAAATCGCCACAGCCGCACTATCGTATAATTTCATTCACCCTGCCCTCAGGGTATCTTTCTCGCCCTTTAACTAAGGAAAATATTCCCAGATCAGTCCAATATTGGAAGAAGAACTTATAGATGTTAACAGGGCTCTGAAAGCAGTCCTGTGGCTTGTTATTAAGTAGATAGTTGAGACTCTGTTACACACACTCTCAAAGGGCCATATTATCAAGGAACGGCGATAACATTATCGCCGCTTTAGCGGCAGGAAACTGCCGCTAAAGCAGCGATTATGGGCTTGATAATATGCCCTTGTGAATTCCCACAGAAACCCATGTTCTGGTGTGAACCTGGGCTTCTATTGGAATTCACAAGGGCATATTATCAAGCCCATTATCGCTGCTTTAGCGGCAGTTTCCTGCCGCTAAAGCGGCGATAATTTTAACGCCGTTTCTTGATAATATGGCCCCAAATGTGTTAATACATCACCCAGAAGAGAGTTAATGCAAGCCTTTTAAAAGCATGCCCGTAATCTACCATATACTTTCCATCCTGGTAGGTATATTAAACATCCTTGAGTATTGTGCATAGGTAAATCTTCGAGGAGTTAGAGTAGGGTGATCTGTCAAGGCTTGCTGAAGGAGTGTTGCTTCTTTCCTTTCCAATACAATAAGGTGCGTTGCCTTTGCCGACTGTGAATCAAAGGGATGTCTTATCACCTGCAGTGTGCGTGGAGGGTTATGTTGCTCTCCCATTATGGCTATTTTGTATGTGCATCGACTGCTTCAACTTCAGGGCCTACAGTTCTACCTTCGAATGAATAAAATATATGGGTGATTTTGATCTAATATCACAAACATTATATGGTGCAAGGTGATATACACTTATGGGTAAGATACATTTTTTCAGTTTTAATGACAATCAAACTGAGTATCTCCTGTACTCAAACCCATACAAACAGGGACAGTAAGAGTTACCCATTTATCCAACCCACCAAACATATTGATAGATTCATGTCCAAAGTCAAGACGCTAGGTATTTACCTGGACTGTCTATGAATGTGCAGGTCATGCAGTGTTTTATTAACTCCATAATTTTCCATCTCAAACAGTTCCCTTGATCCCAAGATTATTTAGCGAAGAGGAGGTGGAGAGGATATGGCTCAGTGGCTAGAGCTGCCGACTCGGGAGCTGGAGACTTGGGTTCGGGTCTTGGCATTGGCGTATCATCTTGTGATTCTGGTCAAATCACTTAATCTCCCCCCTATGGACAGCGCCTGGATACTCTTACTGGTGATAAGCCGAGCTATATAAATCTACAAACAAAGATGGCTTGAGCAGTAGCGAGTACCAAGACCGACTATTTCAATGTCTTGCAGGACTGATGATGCAAAATCAGGTGGCTATGATGGTCTTCAATGCCCATAAAAGACAGCGGTTTTGTGTAAGCTCTTTTTGGGACATATGATGTCTCATTTTAACTATAAGGTTTTGCCCATGCCCTGTGCATATATCATGATTTGCAAGTCAAAAATGGTGAGGGTTGTTTGGCCCATTTCTCCTTTTAGTCACCAGTGTTTGGCCAATCTGTCAGCCAAACAGAGGAAAAAGGCAATGAGCCTTTATTCATAGAGTCTTTTCGCCTTTACACTGTTTGTTCACAGTGTATACACCTTCCAAGACATGGAGTGCTTAAGGATTGCAATTGATTTGGATTTTCGAGTAGTTTAAGAATGGAATATGCACTGGTCTGCCTAGTGCTCAAAATTATTTTTTGGCAATTTGTACTTCTCATCTGTCTGATTGTTAATTGGCTCTTATATAGTGCATAGTTCCTTTCCATGTTCCACAGGAGCACAGATTGAAATGACAATGGGTGCTCCTTGCTTGCTCCTCTTCCAGAATACTTCTTACTCCACATGCTGGGTGTTCTCCACCAAAGTCTTCCCTGCAAACCTCCCAGATTAGACCACAAAAGGCTTCTTTAATCCTTGCCAATCCTAGCCATATTTTTCCTTTATTCACCAGCTCTTTAATCCAAAAATGGATCATAGCACTGATTGAATGACTGAACATCTGTTAGCAAAGCTTAAAGGGGACCAGGCAGGGTTAAAGAAATAAAAAAAAATGGACACAATTGATAATGTTTAAAAATGACTTTTTTTATACTGCTTCATATTGTTGTAAATAACAGGCGTTAATAATTGGATTCATGTCTCCCAGATAAAACAAATTTCCTCATCTTCTAAACTTCTCTTACAAAACACTCTAACCTGGGACCCTAGTAGACTGAAGTGCATGAAAAATGAGCTCCCAGAATGGTTTTGTTGCAAAATAAAAGCCGTCTACTCCTCATGGCCTTCCCAGAGCCTCTGAGTCATCTAATAACCCTAGACTAGGCCAGGGGCACCTAAGACTTCCAAATCCAAAACACCACTGTTCAACACAGAAACATTATCTAAACAAAGCAATTGCTGCATCTTTCATTGCACATGATTGTTTCACTAACTAAGCACTCTGATGTTTGTCTAATATAATATGATGGCACTGTTGGAAATGGAGGTCCCTGTCACTTACGGCCGCCACCAAATGCTGGAGGCATGCGTCCCCGACCACTCGCTTCAACGTTAGGCTAAGTAAGGATACCATCTGAGATAGCCCTGCTCACCCACTTAGTAGCTTGGCACGAGCAGCCAGGCTCATCTCCAAGGCATGAGTGTTCTGTATGTACAACCACACTCACAGTGATCCCATAATGTCACCACAAAAAGACTCCACACGAGTATTGATAAAATGAGTATAATATTTATTTAAGAAATTATACAATATGACCACATGATACAAAATCAACATGTAGGGATGGGTAGTATTCTTTCCGGTGGGTTGGTAGGTTCTAATCTCAACCACCGCTTCTAACCAACAGTTAAGCTCAATTCTAACTGTTTCCCAAAAGGTTAGGCACGTCGTATTGCTAGAATCACACATGTTGCAAAAGGAAACAATACTGCAATGTATAACGATATTCTCTTATACTGTGCAACAGAGAAACAATGCCATACGTAGCGCCACAGTCATGTACTTTGCAATTGAAGGAATAATGCAATGCGTATCACCACCAGCGTGCCCTGTACCAGGAAGAAACAAAGCAATGTGTTACGCTACAATCCTGTACGGTGCAATGAAGAAATAATACACTGCGCCACGTTATACTCAGATATTGTGCACTGGAGTAATAATGCAAAGCATCAAGTTACAATCAGGTAATATGCAATGGAGAAATAATGCAGTGCGTAGCGCACCAAGCATAAAGTTCGTCAGGCACAAATGAGGTCAGGCGTCATACGACAGTTCGATAGTTCGTTAGCAGCAATAATGCAAAGTGTAATACGACAGTTTTACGTGCTCCGTTAACAGTGCCCCCGTTATGGATCAAATGATGATACACAAAGTACTGTTTCCCACTCCGGACCCAGTACTGCCCCGCCTTGGGTCAGCATGGGCCGGGATCCGAGACGAAGCAACGACTTGAGCAGCTGACTGAAGCGGGAGGCCAAGAGAGTGTCCCTCTGGTCCCGCACCCTATACCAGGTGTTGATCCACGTTACCTGGGGGGGGGGTGCGATCTCACTCTCCTCCCCGACGTCAGCGACTTGGGCCTTGATCCAGAACTCCGTCACAGGCTGCAGCGGGCTCGGTCCGGCGGCTCAGGTCTCCCGTGGCTGCCGGTCCGGGCCGCTGCACTTGACTCCGAGGGCCCCAATGAGTTGGCCCTCACTCCGGCGGTCTCAGTCCTCCCTGAGATCCGCCCTCAGCACTGTGGAGACTTTACTTTAATTCGGTGCACACCTTCACCAGGCACTCCTCACCAGCACCTCCGGTTGCACTCCGACACGCACACCGCGCTCCGAGACTCGCCTCTTCTCTGGTGCTCACGATGATCCGACGCTCTGCTTCCACCTCAACACTCACCCTGCGTGTTCGAGCCTCTCCTCTTCTCCCAGTGCACACTATGTTCAGGCACTCTTCACTAACGCCCTGGCTGCACCACGACACTCACTCTTGTGCGTCCGAGTCTCACCTCTTCTCCCGGTGCACACGATGTCCAGGCGCTCTTCCCTAACACCCTGGCTGCACCACGACACGCACTCCTGCACGCCGGAGACTCACTTCTTCCTTTGGTGCCTACAAGGCCCAGGCGCTCTTCACCAACACCCTGGCTGCACCACGACACGCACACCGTGCGTCCGAGTCTCGCTTCTTCCTTTGATGCACACGATGCCCAGGCACTCTTTACCAACACCCGGGCTGCACCACGACATGCACCCTTGTGCGTCCGAGTCGTGCCTCGTCTCCTTGTGCACACCACGACCAGACGCTCCTCACCAAAGCTTTGGCGTGCACCATAACACGCACTCTGCGCATCTGGGACTTAGCTTACTCCTGCGTGCCCACGATCACAAGGCACAACCTCTGAGGGTCTCAAGCGTCAAAAAGCATGCGCACACTGCGTTGCTTGGGACTTCTCTGAAAACTTTTATGATCCTATATTTCCAAACAGGGAGCCAGCTCACCTCGGGCCCTTGGGGTTAAAAGACACAGCACAAAGCACAGTCTTCTTCAAGCAGGGGGACCCAGCGCCTCCAAGCACAGTCCCAACAACCTCTTCCTTAGTTAGAACAGCAAACTGTAGACCAGCCCCAGATCACGAAGCAAGGATTTGTCTATCCACCACAGTCTCTTCAGTTGTTCCTTCTTTAGCAGAGGTTCCTCTTGACCACAGAATGGGTCTAAGCCTTTACAGTCTCAATCCATATCTGTTTCATTCCAATGTTCAGGGGTTTCAGCTCTCATAGTTATACCCCTTAATGTCTGTGAAGTTCGTATGTGCTCAGGGGTCCCTGACCCCTCCCTAAATCAGTTCTGGGTGTCTCCCTCCCAGTGTCACCTCTCTCCCTTTGATTCTGGGGGTCTGGATCCTTAATCACTCAGCAGGAGATGGGTCAATTGGTTAATAGCACCAGCCCCGGCCTTTTCACCTCCCGGGCTTCTCCTCCCCCTACTCTCCAGATGCAGGGCAGCCTGGTGCCATCTCAAACCCTCCCTGGGTAAAGACCTCTCCCAGCTCCTCTCACCTTTCAGTTCCAGACAGACAATCCACATTTTAAAAACACACTGAAATGCTCAAAGTCAGCCTCTTTCTAAAAGAGTGGTTTATAAACACACAGTGACAAAACCACCTTCACATAAAGATGCATTATGACACTGTGGGTTCATACATACTAAACATCACCTCTCCATTATAATCTGACCGGAAACTAGGCTAACAAACACAACACCCAGCCTCCCCCATTCTGTCCTATGGGCAGAATGGCTTTTCAGCAAAGAAAAACGAAATGGAAAGTTTTACACTGCCAGAACATAAAACACACCTCAGTTTATGTTTTGCCTTTTACCCACACTGCACCCTGCACAGGGGTTACCTGGGACCTACCACAGGGGTGCCCATGTGTGTGTAAAAGGGAAAGTCAGACCTGACAAGTGGTTGCACTTGTCAGGACAACATGCTAACTTAGGATTCTGTGCGCAGGCCCTATACTGAAGGCCTGTGCGCCCTTGCATTACCAGCCCTTGCACACACAGTGCACATCACTAGGGACTTTTACTAGTAAAGCAGACATACCAATCATGGACACCAATCACCATTACATTTTAAACAGGAAACTCCTGTACTTTGACACTGATCAGCAGTGGCAAAGTACCCTCAGCATCTATGCAGCGATGTTGCAGAGCGTGGAAATGGACATCAGTTCAACAATAAGTCCCGCTGAGCTGCTATCGTTCGGCCCCTTCTCAGAGGAGGAGGTCGAAAAGGTCCTGAAAAAGATGAAGAGTGGGTCTCCAAGTGACCCGGCGCCTATGAAATCCCTTAAACAGGTGGCAAATGTTCTTTCCACTCCGCTTGCGGATCTTATTAATCTTTCGCTTGCACAAGGAATAGTGCCCCAAAGGTGGAAAGCCGCTGTTGTCAAAGCACTTTTGAAGAAACCGGGACTAGATCCGTCTAATCTGGCCAATTTTAGGCCCATTTCACTCTTGCCCGGTTTTTCTAAAGTTGCAGAAAAGCTGGTCAATTACCAACTTTCTTGCCATCTTGAAGACCACCATTTGCTCGGGGATTCCCAGACGGGTTTTCGCCCTGGTCAGGGGACAGATACAGCCTTACTGGCAGTGGTGGAGGAAGCAAGGAGCATTCTCGACTCAGGGGGGTCAGTGGCAGTGATCCTCCTGGACTTGAGCGCGGCCTTTGACACCGTTAACCATCAGGTGCTCCTCCAACGGCTGGCAGAGGTGGGTGTTAAAGGGATGGCCCTTGAATGGTTGAAATCCTTCCTCTCAGACCGGTCCTATCAAGTCTGGGAAGGGGGAGAACAGTCCACCTTGTTCCCTCTTCAATGTGGAGTCCCGCAGGGCTCATCTTTGAGCCCTACCTTATTTAACACCTATATGGCTCCCCTTGAAAGAGTGGTCTCCCCCTCAGGAGTGAAGATCATCAGCTATGCTGATGATACGCAGCTGGTTGTGGGCCTCACCCAGCTGGAAGAACATCCCGAAGTCCTTCATGACTGTCTCTCCAATGTCCATCGCTGGATGTCTCAGTCCGCGTTGAAGCTCAACGGTGACAAGACTGAGCTGATGGTGCTGGGCAAGGCCTGTCCCTCTCTCATTACCAGTTGCTGGCCGCGGTCCCTGGGTGATCCACCATCCCCCAAGAAGGAAATCAAGAGCTTGGGGGTTTGGTTGGAGGAAGATCTATCCTTCAGGACCCATGCTAGGAAAACCGCGGGGGTATGCTTTGGCTTGCTGCGTTCTGCTCGCAAAGTGCTACCTCTGCTCCCTAACTCTTCCAGGAAGCTTTTGATTCGCGGCCTAATCTTGTCGCGGCTTGACTTCGGGAACGCACTATTTTTGGGCGCCCCAGAAGCAACTTTCAAAACCCTTCAGCAGGTGCAGAATGCAGCAGCGAGGGTGTTAATGGAAGTGCCACGCAGACAATCAGCTGCCCCCGCCCTGAAAGCGCTCCACTGGCTCCCTGTTAAGGAGCGGGTGAAATTCAAGGCGCTATGTACGGCCCATAAAATCTTGTACGGCAGGGGCCCTTCTATTCTGTCTTCTATGGCACGCCCCTACAAGTCCACACGCCCACTGCGCTCGGATCAAAGACATCTGATGCAGACTACAAGAGTAAAAAGAGCTCGCTCCGGGGGCCGACGCTTCTCGGTGCAAGTAGCGTCACACTGGAATTCCTTGCCCCTTAAGATCCGCGCTGAGCCCAATATCCTGCACTTCAGGAAACTACTTAAAACACACTTATTCCCAGTGTAGGACTGAGTAAGAGCCTTTCGCGTCTGTGTTCACAGCGCCGGGATGCCCCTGGGTAACTGCGCGCGTTACAAATTTATATAATAATAATAATAATAATAATAATAATAATCTAAATTGGCATCTCTAGTTCAGGAAAACGGTCTAGGGGAAAGCAAAAAGTTTAGGGAACTTTAACCAAAAAGGCCAAGTCCTACACGCACCAATAAATTAAAGATTGGTTGGACAATGGAAAATGGGGACAAGGAAAGCAGAATTATGTCAGAATTATCTTTTAATGATTACTGGAACATCTTTGTTAAAAATTGAGATTAAACGTCATTCAGTTTCTTCAAAAGTAGTTGTACGCACTTGTGTACACAGAGCAAGTTAAACAACTTAGCCAAGCCTAATGTCAAATACTCAATTGCAGATCTTGACTCACTCCAGCAGATATTGGTGTGCAAAATTGTAAATTTTCTCCTCAAACATAGTGACGTTTTTAAAAAAAGAAAATGTGACCAAAAACCGCGCACACACGGTTTGCAGGACGAAATCTTGCAAGAACTCTGCTTTATATGGAAAGCGTGCAAAATAAATTATGGGAATAGTTTCCTCAAAAAACAATTTTTTGTGAGACTATTTGGCCACAGATTAAGTCTTGCAAAGGTAACACGCCTCAAACTAAACCTTTCTCAGCAAAATCTAAATGTAACAGGTCTCTAAAGGTACATTTGTCATATGACCTTCCTTTCCCTAACAATCTAAATGGTAAAGGGTATTAGCTAAGGACCCTACCTGACAATAGCATTAGTGCAATGGCAGTGAGAGCTTTAGCTTTCGTGCATTATCTTAGTGAGTGAGAAGTTTGATAGGATGTGCTGGAAGGTAGTTATCTGAGTGTCTGATTTGACAGTGTGTGGGAACATGTTTTTCCAGTGTCAATGGCAAGAAAGCGTTTCTTCATGTTCTATAACCATTCACTGATGTCTGTGTGCCCCTGTCACTATGGGGCAGTGTCTCCATGTTACTGTGCCCTTGTGTCTGTACCTCTGTCCTGTCATGTGTCAGTTTATAGATGTCTGTCTCCCCATGTCACAGAGCACATGTTCCATGTATAAGGCTATACGTTTTATTCTGGGGTAATAGGGTGCTATTGGAGACTCCCGATGGCAGGCAAAGTCTGATCTCCTGGGTGCAGTTATTGGAAGAACATTGCAACATGATTTTGAAGCCATGGGTTATGGAACATGAATGTTCTTTGTTCCAGGTATAGTTTATTTGTGTGGTCATGTGAGACACAACTAAGGAGATAGGCAAGGAGTAAATGGTGCACGAGAAGCGGAGGCGAGGTCTAGAGACATTTCTCAAGGAGTGGAGGTGTTTATCTGAGTTTTTAGGATGACTTTGGAGACGATAAGCATCCCCCCAAGACTTTGGGGCAGATTTACAAGCCCCTTGCGTCACTTTTGCACCGTCGTTGCGTCACTTTTTTGACGCAGCGGCAGCGTAAAAGTTGCGGCCCATTTAGAACGTGATGCATCTAGGGTGATGCGTCACGTTGTGAAGCCCTGCGCCTCATTAAACCTGCGTCAGGTTTAATGAATGCAGGGTGGGCGTTCCGTCGCATGAAGCTCCGTAAAAGTGACGCAGTGAAATCTACAATATTTCACTGAGTCACTTTTACGTCCATGCTGTGTCAAAACCCTGCGCCTGTTTGAAGCAGATGTAAGGAGTGGCGCAGCATATTAGGCATAGGGAGCCCCTGAGCATTGCTGGAGTTGCGTCGAGCTTGCGACACGACTCCAGCAATGCGTGACTTTTCCGTCAACAGATGCGTCAGAATTTCTGACGCATCTGTCAATCCTTGCGCCATGGTGCGCCGTACTGTAAATATGGCGCATCCACGTTGACGCAAGGATTTGGCATGTTGGCGCAGGGAAAGTTACGCATCTCTACAGATGCGCCACTTTCTTGTAAATCTGCCCCTTAATTTTTAACCACCTTGCAAGGTGCTGGTCGAGGCCCAAAAAACTGACCACGAGAAAGGGCATAGTACTCTTCGTTCCTACCTAATGTTATTTCGTATTTTTGGGTTCAATTTTAGAATGTTTGAGCGTCTCAATGAGTTTTATGTCCCTATATCCATGTCTCGTTGTCCCTGTGAGCCAAGGACCATATTTTTCGGGTGGTCGAGACCATTAAACTTTTTTCATGTCAGTGAAGAAAGACTCGACTAACACTGGTGCTATGGAGCAACACAACGCGCCACAGTTTTGGGTCCTGAAATATTAGCAGACATCTTGGCACAGCACAATTCAAATAAAAAGTGCATAAAACCTATATTTTTCAAATGATGTCTGTTGCTTGTCTGAGGAAGGCTTTTTGATTTGTGTTGAGAGAACATTTGGGCGAAACCAGACTTGGCCACGCTCCACCCACTAATTAGCGCAGAACTGCTGATGAATTAAAAAACCCATTGTCGAGCAGCGACCGCTGGCATTTACGAGAATGCTAATATTAAAAAACCAATTGCGCCTCCATTAGTGGGAATTCTCCGCTGTTTAATTGCCATTTTAGGAGAGTGAAGATTGCAGTCAGTGCGACTGGCAGTTACGTGGTGCACGTGGTACTGCCGCGATGCACAAGACTGCTCACAGCATTAAGCAACACATTAAAGAACTGAGACGTGTTAATAACAAACAAGTCATTCGACTGGAACATCAATAAATTGCCATGTGAGCTCTGGCTGGGGCGGATTCTGGTTTCCGTGGAGCACTGCTTCAGTTTAGGAAAACCTGGTGCTATTCTGCCGACAGCACCACTAGTAGCCATTGCAAAATGCTTATCATTGTTTGTGTGAGTCTTTCGAATAAGACGTGCTTAGGTTGTAAGCTTGTCACAGGACGAGAGACTTTCGTTATGACGTAGCTTCCACTATGGTGCTCGCAACTTACTGTAAATCGATGTCGGGAGTGGACACCCAGAGCCAACAAATTTCCATTCCCATGGCTGCTGTTGATAGGGCAGAGTTCTCCTACTCACAGGTGAAACTCTTGCCCATTCAATACGAATATTCTTCGGTTTCTGTGCAGTATTTTTAACTTTGCAGTTCTTAGAATCACTACTTCTGCCGAGAGAGTGTGGGTTTGTCGAGTTCATTTGAAAAATATTTCTATTACTCCCGAGCCGACCTTGCTGCAAAATTATACTGTGAGAGGTAATTCTAGGAGGTACTGTACTTCCGCCAAATAATGCAAGTCTTCAGTGGAATGATTATCCCCTGTAGACAAGAATTTCTCTTTTTCATTGACGTGATCACATATTTTAGTAACCCAATGGGTGGCTCAGTTACTTCCATTTTTAGCAGCGGTAATGTGGTCATCACGTTTCATTTCATTACTTTTTGCGTGCAGTGTCGCCACTTCTGAGACCAAACAGTGCTCAGGGATTTTGGAAGTTTGGGCTTCCGCCTTGAGGTGGGGACAACTGCAGAAGTCTGACTGCAGGATGCAGTGTCTGTGCCTCCTCGCCTATGTGTCTCCCAGTGTCACGGTGGTTCTTGGCCTTTCTGTGGTACTCTTCTGCCACTAATATGGCCTTCTTGTGCTGAGAGTTGTCTAGACGGGATGGTTCCGTAGGGTACTGAGATTTCCAGCATGTAGAAAACTCATTAGCGGGGTCACCCTGTCTCATTGTAAGTGGCCATGTCTCCATGCCCAGAATCAGCATATCACTGTGTACCAGTGTTAGTTACAGCATCTCTTTGTTCCTGTCCCACTGTCTCCCTGTGCAAGTGATAGTGTTGCCCTGGCCATGAGCCAGTCGAAGTGAAATCCTGTCTCAGTGTCCAGGGTCATCAATTTCTCACATGACTTACAACATATATTCATCAGCTACATTAGTCAAACCAGTCACAGCCTTCTACTGGGATGAGCAGGCCTTCGAACAGTATTCAGGTGCCATTCCTGGTATGCATCTCAATATCTTTCCCACCTATGTTTACATTGCCTGTATATATGGGTTTACATTTCTGAATTTCTCCTCACCGAGTCCCATTTAGTTTGCTGGTAGTATTTCACCTGTAAAGAGCTATGAATATATTTTCATATTTATTTTCCACAGAAAACAGAACTACATCTGGGGGTGAGTTTTCATTTTGTTGCCCAACCCGTCTACTATATAACATGTTTTGTGTACTACTTCTGTTTTAGATTGTAGACTGAGGTATGGCACCAATGAATATGTCCTGTGCCTTTTTTTCTCCACAAGCAACACAGGAAACACTGTGTATTACTGTGTATGCTGATCATCTATAACGTGCATACCACAAACACCATTGTTTCTTAGTGCTTACATTTCTCGAGCTATTTTTACCACCTCAACAATATGCAATTTATAAACCTCTGAATGTTATTATACCGATTCAGCTCTCTCATATCATATTTAAACATGCATTCTGCTGGTTTGATGGTTGAAACATATCCATGCAATAGGGACTCAACCCACTGAGCTCTCGTACCATCAGTAGTAAGCACAGTCGAAAAACACACTGACTCTATCCTATGATAGTGCTTTTTACATGTCTCAAAGGTAGTGGTACAACTTTCTTCCTTTTTCATCTGTGACTTACCGAGTTCGATTTTATATTCCTTCCATCTTCTCTCCCCCTTTTCTGCTGCAACTTAAATTCTGAAGCAGGAAAGATTCCACTTACCTGACTTGGAGATATCGTCCCAGAAAGGAAATTCAAATTCATAGGATCCATCTCGGATCTTCTCAAAGAGTTTTGACTCTGTTTCCTCATAGAACGGGGGATAACCACACAATCTGGGGAGGCCAAGCAGATGACAGGGCATCAGTTAAGAAACACTCCTTCACGAAATAATTACAGTCCCAGATAGAAGACTGGGGTAAGTTGGAGTTGTGGATGAACTGCGGAACAAAGATAAGAACAAAAAAGTTGCTGATCTGTGGGCTTTTCAATTTGGAAAGTTACCTTTATCTTAGCCAATTTGGCAACATTAAACTCATGTCAAGGTTCTGCCATGGATTGCACCAAGTTTCAGGTTGTATCTTCTTGAAGCAAGGTGCACAGGAACAAAATAGGGGAATAAAAATAAGTTGGAATGAAGTGGCTGATACTTACAAGATGTATGTAATAACTCCAATAGGACCTGGCTTGGCAGTTCGGGCTGGACTGTTCCCATGAGGCACAGGGTCAGACTGATTTGCATATGGCCATGTCTGAACTGGGGTGGTAGAGTGAGCTAAAGAATGATGATGGATTAAACCCAGATCAATTGACTGCGGGTGAGTGTTTGATTTGCTCAAATGCTCCGTCCATTATCCCCTTTGGTATCGCTTTGTTCGCCCTAAGTTGGCAGGGTATGCCCAGACGTGGGTCCCTTGCTCACTTTGCCACTGGATTCAAGATAGCCTGACTGATGAGGGTTATGAACCCAAAACCGGTCCCAGGATGCTTGTTTCCGGACCAGGGAAGACATGGCTTGGCAGTTCGGGCTGGACTGTTCACATGAGGCACAGGGTCAGACTGATTTGCATATGGCCATGTCTGAACTATGCACCTTCCCACTGTTTGCAGAAAAGACACTTCAGGTACTCACAGTTGCATGACGAGGTAGTAGTGGCTCGAGCTCTCGTAGATGTCCTCCAGAGACACAATGTTTTCATGTTTGACTATGAATTAAGAAACAAACGGACGGAAGTCATTTAGCGCCTCCTACCCCAGGCTTACGCCCCTGGCAGTGCCTCATTTTGCCCTTGCTATCCATGGTCTCAGCAGTCATGCAGTAGAGGCAGAATTATAAAGTGAACACGGTTTTGAAAGCCCTGTTTACTTTCTGTAGGCTTCACTCCTTGCACTTCTCTTAGTACATAGGAGGCTGCTGAAGCAGGAAGGAGTAATGGGTGAATTATGTGATATCATTGGGGGAGGGGATCAAGAGGTAAGTGCTACCCTTGGCATTTTGGAGAAGCTTTGTGGACAGATGTAAAACTTCTCTTGTTCGTAGAGACACTGTCCGTTATATACAGAAATGAGACAAATTGACAAGCTAGGATGGAATTTTCCATGTTCTGGAGAAATCCTGTGGAATCACTGGTGTGTCACTTTCCAAGTACAATGTACTGGTACTGGTACATACAGTAGAGAAACCTGCCAGAAAGCCCAACGTGTAATAAATAAACTTGGATTTTGTGATTGGTGGTCTCTTCTGCATGCGTTTCAGTCTGCAGGCATCAAATTACTTTTTGCACTGCTAATAATCAATATCAATTTCAGAGTTTAACAGACATGCTACAAACAGCTTAACGCAAGTGTGGCTTTTTAATTTATCTAAGAACCTTTGTTTTCCTTAGAATTTTGAATTACCATAATCCACTCTCACACCCTCTTCCTCATTGAAACATACAGGGCTTAGCTACCGGAAGTGCAGCAGGTGCAGAGACACTGGGACCCAGAGGTGTGAGGGGCCCTCTGCACCTTATTCACACTGCAGTGCAGAGCCCTATCTAGAAAGATATTGTGCTGCTGCTCTCTTCCTCTTTGAGCCTGGCTAGCACCAGTCGTGTGATGTGAAAGATTGCAAGCACAGATGTTATCTCTGTAGTATCCAATTTCCTGCGCCTTCTCTACCCATACAGCTTGGCAGCTGACGTCCCACCCCATTCACCCTCGCTCGCCCCCATCGCTGTTCACACTCACTTCTTGAGCACAGCAATCTCGTTCTCCAGGCTGGTGTCACGCATGTTGTGAGACTTCTTGATGCACTTGAGAGCAGAGAGCTGTCCAGTGGTACTCTCCTTCACGAGGTACACTTCCGAGAAGGCACCGCTGTGAGAAGGAGCGCAACAAAATTGATAAATCTCTCCAATCTGCAATGTATCGTTAAAATAACAGAATGATGCACTAACCTCAGATCTCTGTTTGAATTCAAAAGTAATGCGTTTGTGGAGGTTCTAAAATATTAACTTGAAAGACTTCCATTAACATTAACTACCAACATAAAAATGCTTTCTAAGCAATAAGGCACTTCTTACACCCCTCCTTGTGATCTGCTGTCAACAAGTCTCAGCAATAAATGAGGAAAAGGTAGCAGAAATAAATGATCAGCATTTTGATAAGGAACCACACATTGTTGCTTCAATAGCATCCCAGAACTAACAGTTTCCAGGGTCCGTGTGTGAATAGCTTACCCTGTCCAAGCTATGTTTGTTTTTGGAATTCTGTGATAATAAGGATTTCCAGAATGCAAGGAGAAACCTGGACTGGCCGAGCAAATCATGAAGATGCCTGAGAAAGCTGAGAACTCTGGAAGCCAAGCTAAATTTCAGCAAATGTGACTTTCCCATTTAAAGACTGATGTCTTTCAACAACATTTCACAAGCACATAAATATATAGGGTTTAAAAATCATGACATTCTATAGTTGCCAGACCATATTTTAACAGGAAGTTGTACTCACAGAAGTTGCGTTTTTGTGTACAAGCTAAAATTGGAAATTAATACATAATGAGTCAGTTGATGGAGTTTTTTAAGTGGTTAGTGGAGATTATTCTGGAATAAAGAAAAACTCTTTGTATTACAAAAAAACAAATATTTAAACTATAGGAAGAAATTGGCTGTGAAATATATATAAAGCGATACCAAAGGGGATGATGGACGGTGCGTTTGAGCAAATCAAACACCCACCCCCAGTCAAATGATCTAGGTTTAATCCATCATCATTCTTTAGCTCACTCCACCACCCTAGTTCAGACATGGCCATATGCAAATCTGTCTGACCCTGTGCCTCATTGGAACAGTCCAGCCCGAACTGCCAAGCCATGTCTTTCCTGGACCGGAAACAAGGATCCTGGGACCGGTTTTGGGTTCATAACCCTCCTCAGCCAGGCTATCTTGAATTCAGTGGCAAAGTGAGCAAGGGACCCACGTCTGGGCATACCCTGCCAACTTAGGGCGAACAAAGCGATACCAAAGGGGTTGATGGACGGAGCGTTTGAGCAAATCAAACACTCACCCCTAGTCAAATGATCTGGGTTTAATCCATCATCATTCTTTAGCTCACTCCACCACCCCAGTTCAGACATGGCCATATGCAAATCAGTCTGACCCTTTGCCTCATGGGAACAGTCCAGCCCGAACTGCCAAGCCATGTCTTCCCTGGACTGGAAACAAGCATCCTGGGACCGGTTTCGGGTTCATAACCCTCCTCAGCCAGGCTATCTTGAATCGAGTGGCAAAGTGAGCAAGGGACCCACGTCTGGGCATACCCTGCCAACTTAGGGCGAACAAAGCGATACCAAAGGGGATGATGGACGGAATGGTTGAGCAAATCAAACACTCACCCCCAGTCAAATGATCTGGGTTTAATCCATCATCATTCTTTAGCTCACTCCACCACCCCAGTTCAGACATGTCCATATGCAAACCAGTCTGACCCTGTGCCTCATGGGAACAGTCCAGCCCGAACTGCCAAGCCATGTCTTCCCTGGACCGGAAACAAGCATCCTGGGACCGGTTTCAGGTTCATAACCCTCCTCAGGCAGGTTATCTTGAATCCAGTGGCAAAGTGAGCAAGGGACCCATGTCTGGGCATACCCTGCCAACTTAGGGCGAACAAAGTGATACCAAAGGGGATGATGGACGGAGCGTTTGAGCAAATCAAACACTCACCCCCAGTCAAATGATCTGGGTTTAATCCATCATCATTCTTTAGCTCACTCCACCACCCCAGTTCAGACATGTCCATATGCAAATCTGTCTGACCCTGTGCCTCATGGGAACAGTCCAGCCCGAAATGCCAAGCCATGTCTTCCCTGGACCGGAAACAAGGATCGTGGGACCGGTTTCGGGTTCATAACCCTCCGCAGGGTATGCCCAGACGTGGGTCCCGTGCTCACTACGCCACTGGAGTCAAGCTATCCTGGCTGAAGAGGGGTGAAACCCCGAAACCGGTCCTAGGATGCTTGATTCCGGTCCAGGGAAGACATGGCTTGGCAGTTCGGGCTGGACTGTTCCCATGAGGCACAGGGTCAAGACTGATTTGCATATAGCCAGGTCTAAACTGGGGTGGCATGGTGAGAAAAATAACGATGGATTAAACCCAGATCCGTGACTGGGGGTGAATGTTTTGCCAATGTGTAACATTCTGTCCATCACCTTGTGTGAAATATATATAAACAGGTACTAGTTGTGAAATAAAAAGAGATGAATACATCGGAAAATGAGTCACAGGGCTGTCTGAGACTAATGAGTGCATTTATAATGAGTTATAAAATAGCATTTGAAAGCACTCATTCTGAGCTCCTTTAAATTCTAAGCGCAGATTGTGCAAGAAGTTACTAGAAGATTGTTTCACACTGAGGGCCCAGTGGGCCAAGGGAGAAATCTCGAAACTGGGATCTCTTGAATCAATATACAGCAATCATACGTTTAGAGATTAATCACACCTTTTCTCCTGAGATGTGGCGTCTTAAGCAGTGCTTAATTTATGCCTTGCTAGTGTGCACCACTTTCGCTTATTTTTCAGATCAGGACACCTGTGTGTACTGCAGGCGACGGTCCGACGCTTTAACAAGCTTGAAGTGCCTGATCAGTTCTTCTCTAGGGTGTTCCAGAAAAGCCTATTAGTCAGTGGCTTCACGTGACTCGCCCACCGAGACCGGTTTTCGTAAATCTGCGGTGCTGTCTGTCACGACACTGAGGGAAGAGAGGGCAAGAGTGGCAGCTGTGGTCCCTTTGTGCTGTTTTTGTCAGCAAGAGCCCACAAGCCCTCCTCACACCCTGAAGGAGAAATGGAGGTCTCAGTTCGAAGAGCAAATACTGGATCTAACGGTGAGCACTTTAAAGAGAGGTATGTGAGGGAGAGAGGAGGACAAGAGGGAGGGGCGAGAGGTGGCCGAGAGAGGTACCAAGGCAGAAATCAAAGGGAGTGATAGGAAGTAAAGTTAGTGAGAGGAAGAAGAGCAGTAAGGTGGGAGAGAACATAAGTGTAGGAGGGAACTGAGTGCATCTATACAGGAAGGTAATAGATGGGTGGAGTAAGAGTGGGAGCAGTGGCAGAAGGTAATCTGGAGAAGATGTAGGGTGGACACGTGCTCACTCAGTTCCACTGATCCACAACCACACACAATCACAGCCATCCATTCACCACTAGACACATACACACAAACTTACACCCATCCATTCAAAGGCACTCACGCACCTATACTCACAGCCATCCATTCACAAACAAACATGCGCAAACACATACACACACACACTCACAAAAACATGCACAGACACACTTGCACAGAACCATTCACAGTACACACACACAAATACACATACATTTGATGTAGCAGGATTTCCCGAAAGAAGACCTGCTCAATTAAATACCCCTATAACACGTACTAACAGACAGTAGTGGTAAAATGATTAACATGCACAAATACACTACACGTGGGAGGCTTGCTTTGCAAAATGCATGAATTAACCAATAATAATGTGTAAATAACCGGAAATGTAATAATCTTGTGTATAGTATAAATTAAGAGGGTTTTGCATGGCAAGGCTGCATGTATATGTAGTAAAAGGCATGACGTGTGCTGCTTTATCCTAATAAATAACGCTGCTTTCCTGCTTATGCTATGCTAGGAAAACCGATAACATGAAGTAGAGCTAAGGTGGGTGGTAAACAGTGCAAAATACATTATTACATAATTAATAAATGTCTGTTTTCAGTTTTCCAGTGATGGACGAATCTTCCATCTTATTAAGTTGACCACTAAATTGGCGGGTGGAGTTGGGGGCGCGAGGGAACCATGTGACCACATGACTGAGCTGTTGAACTAGCTGAGAAAGCGTGACTTGGTGAAGGACAGAACATTTGTCAAGCGGCCAAAGCCAGTGTCTTCATGGGAATAGAAGTCAAGTCATTGAAAGTATTAATTGTATAATAAAATGTAGCAGATATACCCTTGAGAGAGAAGCTGAAATTGATGAGGGTATAAAAAAATGTTTAGAACAATAGTGTAGTCAGGAGAAGAGTGATTTCACCATGGGGTGACATCACACCCCCAGAACTTAACCAATCCCTTAGCTAGAAAGTATGGATATAGCAATTACTGTAGGATGGGCGTGTAGCTTTTGGGTATAAGAATTGGTGCATTGGGGGTGTGGTTAGAGCTGCTGCAGGTTGCATAGGCTGAAGGTGTAATTCAGAACCAGTGGGGGTGGGAGGGAGATGTACGATGCCCCAGGAAAGAGCCGGAGGCTTCAGAGAGGGAACAAAAACAAAAAAGATCTTGCCACCGTCTCTCATTGGTCAACCTTGTCATGGGTAAGCCACAGAGTGGGGTAGAGTCTGTAAAACTTGTAGATCTCACCCCGCTCTGTGATGAGGTGGGGATGGGCGGAATAAGGCGTCATTGATAGACAGTCAGCCCTGGGCACTTCAGTGTTTATACTTGAAGCGCCCACGGCTGACTCTATTAGTGTTCCCTGCATCATCAAGGGGAGACTCTCATAGAGCTTGTAGGGCTGATGATATCACTGCGACTGTGAGTTCATCCCAGCAAACCCTGGCTCAAGTTGCCAGGCACCTGTGTATTAGCGCATGTAAAGCCCCTGTTTGCCTGATGCTGACATGAGTGTCTATCAGGCTGACCTTTGTTCTGCCATCAGACAGTCATCATGCTTTGGAAAAGAGGTGAGTGTAGTGCCTGTTCTCACAATGATGGGCTGCCAGTGAGAGGGAGAGAATTATGAGGAAGAGACGAGTGGTGTAGGGGTGTGCTGCTGATCTTCGGGTTGCAGAGAGGCCTAGCTGTTCCTGTCTTGTCCCTGTCCCGATTTTCCTGAGTCTTTGATCCCTGACCCTTAGTCCAGGGGTCCCCACTGCTACCTAGGCCTGGGTGGTGATTTCCTTAAAGATCTATTGTGTTTGTATTTGATTTAATATAGCATTGCAGAAAACTTTTGCAGCCATATTTCTTGTCTTGTACCTTCTGTCTCTTCATCTATCCCTCCGAATTGACATTTAAATATATATAACTTGCCTGTAATCTGTCCACTCTTTTTCAACGTATATTTGAAATTACAGTTCTTTTATTATGTTGATAAGTTTTGCTCTCTCTCTTTCTCGAGGTTTCCAACATTTGAATTTATGTAATAATCGATATGAGCATTTTTAATTACTAGATAAAATTATTAAACCTCACTGAGAGTCTCTAATTATTTTAGTCAGTTTATAGATTTGATGTTTCCTTTGAATTACCATTGTCATCAACTCTTCAACGAGTTGGTCCATCGGTCAAGTAGATGAAAAGTCGATTATGAGTATTCAAATTACACAAATATAACATTTTTAAGGTTTAACCTGAATAGCGCGAGTAAAACTTGAGACAAGTTAACAAACTCGACCCCAGCGCATCAGGGTTCTGGGTGAATATGTATGGGCCAATGTATATGTTTTATTGAATATTTATTCCTGATCAAATTATTGGTTTTGTGCTGGATCACATTCATACATACACACATTCAGAAATTCAATAAAGAACTTTCCGGGCCACAAGGGTGAATTCAGAACCAGTGGGGGTGGGAGGGAGATGTACGATGCCCCAGGAAAGAGCCGGAGGCTTCAGAGAGGGAACAAAAACAAAAAAGATCTTGCCACCGTCTCTCATTGGTCAACCTTGTCATGGGTAAGCCACAGAGTGGGGTAGAGTCTGTAAAACTTGTAGATCTCACCCCGCTCTGTGATGAGGTGGGGATGGGCGGAATAAGGCGTCATTGATAGACAGTCAGCCCTGGGCACTTCAGTGTTTATACTTGAAGCGCCCACGGCTGACTCTATTAGTGTTCCCTGCATCATCAAGGGGAGACTCTCATAGAGCTTGTAGGGCTGATGATATCACTGCGACTGTGAGTTCATCCCAGCAAACCCTGGCTCAAGTTGCCAGGCACCTGTGTATTAGCGCATGTAAAGCCCCTGTTTGCCTGATGCTGACATGAGTGTCTATCAGGCTGACCTTTGTTCTGCCATCAGACAGTCATCATGCTTTGGAAAAGAGGTGAGTGTAGTGCCTGTTCTCACAATGATGGGCTGCCAGTGAGAGGGAGAGAATTATGAGGAAGAGACGAGTGGTGTAGGGGTGTGCTGCTGATCTTCGGGTTGCAGAGAGGCCTAGCTGTTCCTGTCTTGTCCCTGTCCCGATTTTCCTGAGTCTTTGATCCCTGACCCTTAGTCCAGGGGTCCCCACTGCTACCTAGGCCTGGGTGGTGATTTCCTTAAAGATCTATTGTGTTTGTATTTGATTTAATATAGCATTGCAGAAAACTTTTGCAGCCATATTTCTTGTCTTGTACCTTCTGTCTCTTCATCTATCCCTCCGAATTGACATTTAAATATATATAACTTGCCTGTAATCTGTCCACTCTTTTTCAACGTATATTTGAAATTACAGTTCTTTTATTATGTTGATAAGTTTTGCTCTCTCTCTTTCTCGAGGTTTCCAACATTTGAATTTATGTAATAATCGATATGATCATTTTTAATTACTAGATAAAATTATTAAACCTCACTGAGAGTCTCTAATTATTTTCGTCAGTTTATAGATTTGATGTTTCCTTTGAATTACCATTGTCATCAACTCTTCAACGAGTTGGTCCATCGGTCAAGTAGATGAAAAGTCGATTATGAGTATTCAAATTACACAAATATAACATTTTTAAGGTTTAACCTGAATAGCGCGAGTAAAACTTGAGATAAGTTAACAAACTCGACCCCAGCGCATCAGGGTTCTGGGTGAATATGTATGGGGCAATGTATATGTTTTATTGAATGTTTATTCCTGATCAAATTATTGGTTTTGTGCTGGATCACATTCATACATACACACATTCAGAAATTCAATAAAGAACTTTCCGGGCCACAAGGGTGAATTCAGAACCAGTGGGGGTGGGAGGGAGATGTACGATGCCCCAGGAAAGAGCCGGAGGCTTCAGAGAGGGAACAAAAACAAAAAAGATCTTGCCACCGTCTCTCATTGGTCAACCTTGTCATGGGTAAGCCACAGAGTGGGGTAGAGTCTGTAAAACTTGTAGATCTCACCCCGCTCTGTGATGAGGTGGGGATGGGCGGAATAAGGCGTCATTGATAGACAGTCAGCCCTGGGCACTTCAGTGTTTATACTTGAAGCGCCCACGGCTGACTCTATTAGTGTTCCCTGCATCATCAAGGGGAGACTCTCATAGAGCTTGTAGGGCTGATGATATCACTGCGACTGTGAGTTCATCCCAGCAAACCCTGGCTCAAGTTGCCAGGCACCTGTGTATTAGCGCATGTAAAGCCCCTGTTTGCCTGATGCTGACATGAGTGTCTATCAGGCTGACCTTTGTTCTGCCATCAGACAGTCATCATGCTTTGGAAAAGAGGTGAGTGTAGTGCCTGTTCTCACAATGATGGGCTGCCAGTGAGAGGGAGAGAATTATGAGGAAGAGACGAGTGGTGTAGGGGTGTGCTGCTGATCTTCGGGTTGCAGAGAGGCCTAGCTGTTCCTGTCTTGTCCCTGTCCCGATTTTCCTGAGTCTTTGATCCCTGACCCTTAGTCCAGGGGTCCCCACTGCCACCTAGGCCTGGGTGGTGATTTCCTTAAAGATCTAATGTGTTTGTATTTGATTTAATATAGCATTGCAGAAAACTTTTACAGCCATATTTCTTGTCTTGTACCTTCTGTCTCTTCATCTATCCCTCCGAATTGACATTTAAATTTATATAACTTGCCTGTAATCTGTCCACTGTTTTTCAACGTATATTTGAAATTACAGTTCCTTTATTATGTTGATAAATTTTGCTCTCTCTCTTTCTCGAGGTTTCCAACATTTGAATTTATGTAATAATCGATATGAGCATTTTTAATTACTAGATAAAATTATTAAACCTCACTGAGAGTCTCTAATTATTTTAGTCAGTTTATAGATTTGATGTTTCCTTTGAATTACCATTGTCATCAACTCTTCAACGAGTTGGTCCATCGGTCAAATAGATGAAAAGTCGATTATGAGTATTCAAATTACACAAATATAACATTTGTAAGGTTTAACCTGAATAGCGCGAGTAAAACTTGAGACAAGTTAACAAACTCGACCCCAGCGCATCAGGGTTCTGGGTGAATATGTATGGGCCAATGTATATGTTTTATTGAATGTTTATTCCTGATCAAATTATTGGTTTTGTGCTGGATCACATTCATACATACACACATTCAGAAATTCAATAAAGAACTTTCCGGGCCACAAGGGTGAATTCAGAACCAGTGGGGGTGGGAGGGAGATGTACGATGCCCCAGGAAAGAGCCGGAGGCTTCAGAGAGGGAACAAAAACAAAAAAGATCTTGCCACCGTCTCTCATTGGTCAACCTTGTCATGGGTAAGCCACAGAGTGGGGTAGAGTCTGTAAAACTTGTAGATCTCACCCCGCTCTGTGATGAGGTGGGGATGGGCGGAATAAGGCGTCATTGATAGACAGTCAGCCCTGGGCACTTCAGTGTTTATACTTGAAGCGCCCACGGCTGACTCTATTAGTGTTCCCTGCATCATCAAGGGGAGACTCTCATAGAGCTTGTAGGGCTGATGATATCACTGCGACTGTGAGTTCATCCCAGCAAACCCTGGCTCAAGTTGCCAGGCACCTGTGTATTAGCGCATGTAAAGCCCCTGTTTGCCTGATGCTGACATGAGTGTCTATCAGGCTGACCTTTGTTCTGCCATCAGACAGTCATCATGCTTTGGAAAAGAGGTGAGTGTAGTGCCTGTTCTCACAATGATGGGCTGCCAGTGAGAGGGAGAGAATTATGAGGAAGAGACGAGTGGTGTAGGCGTGGGATGACAGGGAAGAAAATGAATGTAGGAGGAAGAGATTGAGGGGGGGGGAAAGGGAATGAGAGTGACTAGTTTCAGAGAGCGATAGTTCAGTGGGTTAGGCACCCTTTAAGTTACAAGTATGAATCTCAGCTATTCATTTCCTCACATTTTCTCAAATGAGTATGATACCGGGTAGATGAGAGAGACAGTATAGAACAAAGCAGGAATGAAACATGCATAGGTGGAAGAATAGAGAGACATGAATGAGAAAAAGCAAGGGTATAAGGGAGAGATAAAATAGCATTGGTAGAGGCGAGAAGTCAATCAGACGGGTAGATGGTGAGACAGCAAACCAACATGCATCTGGTCAACATCAGTGGTAGAAGGGAGAACTGGCCCTGGTGGAAGTGGGTGTGGCATCCTTGGAGCAGTTTGAAGACTAGCACTTATTTCTTAATTATATATTTTACAAAATAAGCACCGATATGAAACGTTCTTGTAAACAAAACTTTTCGGTGTTTTAGAAAATGTGTTGTGTAAGGCATGGAGTCTTGAAGGGACTCTTAACATGAAGTTGAATTATAATTTCAGGGACATGATGATATCTTTTGAGGTGGGAGCTTTGTGGATATTCTGAATCTTCTCTAGCTTATCTGGGTTTATTTTAGACAGATAAAGATATAGGATGTCACAGTCATCAATCCTGGACGAGATATATGCAGAGACGCCATGGGCTTGGTTTTTATGTAGCAGAAATGGAAGAAATGCCCCTAGGCATCTTAGTTTGTAGATACACACCGTAGCAACACCGTATTTTAAGCGAAAGGTTCTTTTCAAGTATACATTTATGCCAAAGTGCTGTTTTGCCAATCAGAGGGATTTACGTTTGTTGGCACTTACTTTGAGAACATTTTGGGATATCCAAGCCTCGACTCCCTGAAAACATTCCATCAAATTGGGTGATGATTTGAGGGTAGGTGGACCAAGCTGATTATTAATTAGGAGTCATCAATATAATACGAATTTAATAGCCAATTGCTGAGAAAAATAAAATGAAGAATCAGAGGGTCCCAGGCACTCAGACGTTAATAGGCACAAATCTATATGAGCTGGAAGGTGGAAATACTTGCAGGGACACCCTCTAAATACCTTGCAAGTTACAGAGCGTACTGAACAAAGGAAGCGCACAGAGGTCAGGTAACCCTCCAAATATACTCTGACCACTCTTAGCTGGAGGCAGCTCCAGCGATTTGCACACCAGCAGACCTAACCCCCTACAAACAAATCCTCTCGTAGCGCCTAATACAACATGAGGGGACAGCAATAGAAATGCAGGCGTACTGGCTTTATCAGGTTGTCACCATATTAATCAATTGCAGGGCATAAGCCCTCAACCACATTGCATTTCAATACTGAAAAATATTTCCAATGTTACTAAAATATACACTGAATGCACTTTTCCTTAGTAGCAGAAAGATGCGTCAATTTTAACTTTCAGTGGCTCACGTAACATCTGTTACAACGAACCAGTGAACATTTTAGGAGCCAGCTTCTTATCTGTACATTATCTCAACCTCACAACACATAGATGTACGCACACCGTTTCTGTAGTGAAAAGTAGGGGTGAGGAAGTTGAATAATTCCTCCCGATGGGCTTGCACGTTTAAGAAGGCAGCACTAACCATCCTTTAATGGATTTTTTCTGGAACCTCGGTCACAGGTTTAGTTCTAGAACCTGGCGTAGGGGTCTGTCCAGGAAGCAGAACGTCAATATGATTATTCGAGTAATCAAGAGCTCTTAAAGACGCTCTATACTCTTTAGGTAGAATACCAGTATCGGAATGCCATGAGAGAAGAAATGTTGGGTTAGGTATGTTTGCCATTAGCAATATGTGATAGGACAAAACTTTTGACCTGCCCATACAGCCTTGGCATGGATGGGCTTAGAGGGAGGTGGCTCTTGGCTCGGCTGCAGCACATCAGTGGCGTGGTCCCACTTCCATCACCCCTAAATACCACTCTAATGCCCAGCACATACCCAGAAGATTTGGAAGCTAGACCATTCCCTCGTCAAAATGCAAGATGCGTATAACGTATTTTCCCAAAAATATCAGCAGGCTACAATGATGGCCAATTAATGGGAAACAAGAATTTGCCAAGCAGATATTTTTAAATTTACAACATACCATAGAAAATAATGCACGTAATTAAAGTTAAAAAGCCAAAATAGGAAACGCATCGCGCCGCTGTTGGGGTGTGCCTAGTAAAGAACTCTGCGCCCAAGGACCCAGCGCCGACCTGATTGCTTGCCCCTCCCCCAGGTGAACGGGGGCTACAAACACCTCTCGCGCTTCCCGCTACGCGGGAAATGCATTGCGCCGCTGTTGGGGTGTGCCTAGTAAAGAACTCTGCGCCCAAGGACCCAGCGCCGACCGGATTGCTTGCCCCTCCCCCAGGTGAACGGGGGCTACAAACACCTCTCGCGCTTTGCGGGAAACGCATTGCGCCGCTATTGGGGTGTGCCTAGTAAAGAACTCTGCGCCCAAGGACCCAGCGCCGACCGGATTGCTTGCCCCTCCCCCAAGTGAACGGGGGCTACAAACACCTCTCGCGCTTCCCGCTTCATGGGAAACGCATCACGCCGCTGTTGGGGTGTGCCTAGTAAAGAACTCGGCGCCCAAGGACCCAGCGCCCAAGGACCCAGCGCCGACCGGATTGCTTGCCCCTCCCCCAGGTGAACGGGGGCTACAAACACCTCTCACGCTTCCCACTTCGCGGGAAACGCATCGCGCCGCTGTTGGGGTGTGCCTAGTAAAGAACTCTGCGCCCAAGGACCCAGCGCCGACCGGATTGCTTGCCCCTCCCCCAGGTGAACGGGGCCTACAAACACCTCTCGCGCTTCCTGCTTCGCGCCGCTGTTGAGGTGTGCCTAGTAAAGAACTCTGCGCCCAAGGACCCAGCGCCGACCGGATTGCTTGCCCCTCCCCCTGGTGAACGGAAGTAATTAATTGACCAGTTCCTCCCGCTGCGCGGGCGGGTGCTGGGCTAAGCCTGGGCAAAGGGCGGGCCGTCTGTGGCAGTCAGGGGCCAGAAGAGGCCGGGCCAGGCCTACCCCCAAGGCTGGACAACATAGGGATTGAGGTGGTCGAATTGGACATATGAACTTTGGTAATGTTTTAACTAGTCAGTCAATTATTATTTCTGTGATATCTCTTATTTGTTGACTCATAGTACGTTTACATGCTTTTCTCATTAGTATTCTAAGTAGTTTAAATCACATTTTGTAGTACTTTTCTTTTTTTACATTTGGTGTGAACCTTTTGATCGGAATTATGGGCAAAACCATTCCCCAATCCACACGTCCTATTAGATGCCAAACAGCCGTCTCAACAACACCCCTCCCAAGCCTAACTGCAATAGACAAAATGCTTCAAAAGACTATTGGGGTGGTAGCTTCGGCCATAGAAAACACCGAAAGGCGCCTCTTGTTGACACCTACTATACCACCTAATACGCCACCTGGGAATGTTTCTTTAGCCACAGCTAACTCTCCTGACTCGCTGTTAGCAACCTCCTTTGCAGACCTTCCGTGCGCTCAGATAAAGTCAGAGGTAGGCTCTAGTAGTAATCTTCCTACCCCTCTGGCTCGTCAGGTAGTTAACAAGCCATCTAAGAACTGCCCTAGAAAAAAGAAGCCTAAACCACAAAAAAAGCCACTAGGCCCACCACACCTGCCTCTGACACTCCACAGCCAGATGCAGGGCTCTCTTTTTCCACTCTAGCTCCTCCTCTGTGGGCTACCCACTTAATAATTGATTTGCAAGCTCATATGGAACAACTTATCAAATCTCAGTTTAAAACCCTGATGAGTAGAATTGATAAAGTTGTGTCCATGATAAATACAAAAAGTGGCGTAGCCCCCCCAGCTAACATCACCGACTAGGAATATTTTTCCGACTCCGGACGTAGGCAATGTTAAACAGACAATCCAAGACCAAAGTCAAGGTGTAGGACCTCGACCAGATAAACGGGAACAAGGGCCAGGTCAATTGTCTATGACCAATTGTCCTACTGGACCTACCAATTTCTGCCCCGCCATTCTCTCTAGCGGATACTCAACTATAGCAGGTCTTTGCACCAGTACCCCGACATCAACCTCAACGGGGATGAATAAACAGCTGCCAATTTGAGGAATGGTACCACATAAGTCTACACCTAAACTGCCAGCCAATACCCCCAAACAATTACTACCCTCCATCCAGCTACCACCAGAGGCCTCACCCTACGTGGTGGTACTATCTGGAGTTCCGCCATTGGCAGAAGAGCGAGGCGAAACGTTCACCGAGCTAAAGAATAAAATCATATTCTGGTTGAACAAATGCAGGCCACTAACGAATTCAGGTCAAGGGGAAATATTATCTGCCAGAAGAGTTAGTTGGATAGGGAATAACACTAAAGATATTGGTGGGGATTGTGTGATCATTAATTTTAGAGATCCTGGCGTGGTTAATCATACACTAGAATGGGGCGGACCCTGTCATCAAGGTCCGATTACCCCCCTTCACTTAGGGTATTTTTACCCACAGGAAAGGTTCCCTGGTGGTTTTGGAGCATCCTACTATCATAAGGACGGTGAGAGGTCTAAATATAATATACCTGTGGAAAATAGATTTAGTGCTTTGAATAATGTGGATTGACTAGCCTCCTTCCCTTGGCACAATGATATAGATCGTATTCCAGCCGAGTGCCCGGAGGTGAAGGCGGGTGAGAGGCAAGGGGAGGAGCTCCCTCAGACCGCAGGAGGGGCAGTACTAGTGGATCCACTGCCGTCTCTACTAATTGTAAATATTAAAGCTCGCGGCCAAGGAGATGGAAGCGGGACAACCATTCAAGAAGGAATCCCTTGTATTTGTTTGCCACTGCCCGTCACAGCCAATTCCACAAGGCCCCAGCTACGTAGCTCATTTATAGGGTCTTGGAATGTAGCGGGGTTAGGCTCTAAGTTATCGAACCCAGATTGGGGGGAGTTGGTGGATCAATATGACGTGTGTCTGTTCCAAGAGATGACCGTCCCCCTCAGGGTGGGCTATGCATGCTACCACATTCCAGCTGCACAGGGATTGAGGGGTAGACTATCGGGGGATTTGTGCACATGGGTAGCTTCTAATCTGGGGTGTTCAGTGACAGTGATCGATACACACTCCCCGGATCTTTTGTGCATTGCACTTAAATATCTGGATGGCACGTCAGTAGTGATATTCAACATCTACCTGCGCCCCACTCCCCACTCCAGGGGGTCTCCCCTGATTGAGGCTATTGACGAACTCCTCGCACTGTACCCCACTCCTATACATAGAATATTGGGTGGTGATTTTAATTGTCATTTTGAACCATTGGTGGGGATCCCGTCTGTAACTGCAGAGGAGGATTCTATCTGGCATATTCAGGAGTGCTTATTGTATCCAGCTAAGCGCCTGACTCCATTGGCGCTGCAGATAAATAAGCTTTTAGTCTCCCATTCCCTTAGAGCTTGCAATGGCAGACTTCCTGCCGACTCCCCAGGGAAGCCCACTTACAATAGAGCGGGGAAAACTACGACCATTGACTATATTATGGTCAATGTTGAATTGTGGTCCCAAATTAAGACCTTCACTGTAATTGAGAGAGTGGATAGTGACCACAATCTCCTGTCTCTAGAACTTCATTCAGCATTGGGCAGCAAACTTGGAGTGGGGGAGTACGATCCTTATCCAAACCCCAATTTAATCACTGTGGCAGGAGGCAGACGTATTAAATGGGCTAAGTTTGCATTGGCATCGGATAAAGTATCTGAGCTCTACCAACTAGTAGCCTCGTCCTTTGCAGAGGCTTCCCTTTTGCCGGTCACTTATGATTGCTCCTACTTTCGGGCGTTTGAGCTCATCCACTCTAATTTAGTCACCTCCCTAGCTGATTATTTCTATATCCCAGCTCACGGGAGGGTCCGGCCAAGAATCCAGGAGCAGTGGTTTAACAAATCCTGTAGGGAGGCAAAACGCGCCCTTGTTAGAGAGGTTAAAACTGGCACAGTTGAGAGTATAAGAGGGGCTAGACTCGCTTACAAAAGCATTACAGTGGAGTCCAAATCAGAATGGGAGACCCGTAGATGGGATAACATAAAAGATGCCCTAGATGGACGTGATTACAGGGCATTTTGGAACCTGGTTAAAACAGGTTCGTGCGAGGGGTCGAGTGCTATTACACCTAATTTGAGTGAAGATGTGTGGATAACGCACTTTAAACCCCTCTTCGCGCATACTAATACTGTGACCCCAACAGACTCAGTCACACCTGCTCCAGACACAAAGGTCACTACTGACCCGGACTACTATCCAGTAACCCTGCAGGAAACTCAGGGAGCCCTTACAAGTCTGGCCACAGGGAAAGCCCCCGGACTGGACTGCATACCGGGAAACCTGTTTCTGAGTGAGCAGAAGGTTTGGGTCCCTTACATGTGCCTATATTTTAACGCCATACTCCTGGGTATGGAAATTCCTCTAACTTGGCTGGGCGCGGAGATTATTCCCATCCATAGAAAGGCATCCCCCCTGGACCCGGTCAACTACCGCCCCATCAGTATTATTGACGTCTTCCAGAAATTAATGGCCCGTATTCTTCTATCAAGGTTGCAGTGTTGGATGGACGATCATCACATCCTGACCTCCCTACAAGCAGGTTTTCGTGCCAAAGTTTCTACCATCGACCAACTGTTTAGATTACAGATGGTATTCTGGAAGACGGTGACTTTGGGGGCTGGCAGTTTGTATTTGATCTTTGTAGATCTTCGATCTGCATTTGACCTGTTCCAGAGGGAGAAACTATGGGCCATTTTGTTGGAGATGGGTGTTCCAGTCTATTTGTGCCAATTATTTAAACGTCTACATCAGGGCACTTTTGCAAGAGTGAGGTACGGGAGGAATGGGGAGCTTTCGGCCGCCTTTCCGGTGGAAAAGGGAGTGAGGCAGGGGTGCGTGTGGGCCCCACGCTCTTCTCGCTTGTTCTTAATGGGTTGATCAAACATCTTTGGGATGGGCGGGATTTAGATTCTCCCAGCTTGGCAGCCCGAAAGATACCAGCCCTGATGTTTGCTGACGATACCCTTTTGTTATCAAAATCTTCAACGGGTATTCAGTGAACATTGGAGGCTTTCTGCTCCTTTTGCAGGCTAAGAAACCTGGAGATCAACCTGTCGAAAACCAAATTTATGGTTTTTAACTCTAAATTGCCCAACTGTCGCCTTCCCCACATGGATGAATATTTAGGGGTAACACTGAATGACAATATGGAATGGGGGACCCATATAGCCAAGGCAAATATGAAGCTGGCCCAAGCAGCGGGAGGTATTCTAAAGGTACATAATGAGTGCACATCCAAAATTGTGGGACCTCCAGTAGAAATCTATAAAGCACAAGCAAGAGGTGGGGCGCTCCACGGTGTAGAGCTATGGGGCCACGCCAATGCCTCCTCGCTCTCTATCTCTGAGAATAGTTTCATAAGGCGTCTGCTGAGACTCCCCAAGAGCACACCGCTGATCCCGCTATGCCTTGACTTAGGTCTGGTCCCCATACATGAAGTTATCCCTAACTGTCCTCTATTGTACTGGAGGAGACTCTGGTCCACATCTGAGCTCTTAAGTTATCAGGAGGAACTTAGTCATCTATTGACGCTAAGGGGTGTGGGAAAAATCCCTTGGTTAAAGCATGTTAAAGATCTATGCCTGGCCCTGGGGAAGGGAGAGCTGTGGCTTGCCCCCGCACTCTCCTCTGTTACGACTCCCAAGAGGGCGCTGGTCAAAGCACTCAACTATTTCCGATTGGAACAGATGGCACTAAGACCATCGTTGGGTAGGTTGTCCAGTAGCTTTCTCAAAGTCAAGGACAGATACCAATTTGAGAAACTCTTGGACGACATTCAGCCCCCACTGGCAAAGAAATTGTATGTCCAATTTAGACATGGATCTCTCCCAGTGAGGGCAGTAACAAACAAGTGGTCATTGGCTCATTATGCATCTAGCCTATGTCCGGGGTGTGAATACGCCGAAGAGACAGATCTGCACGTTGTGCTCTTCTGCCCCTCATACTCCACAGCTAGAGCCAAATGGATCTTACAGTTATGCAAGTCCAGGGGCTTCAGGGATTACAGGGTTGTGTTTAGATTGCTGAAATATGACTCTACCCCGTTGACTGTGTTTGCGACCTCCAGATTCTTGTTCTCTATGTGGTGCTCTAGAGGAGCCAAACTTAAGGAGAAAGCTGCACTAACTGTTTAACTGTCAGTACCCTTCTGTATTTACTAGGGAATTTTAAAACCACTCTGAGTGGCCTGTTTTTATCTGTTTTTATTATTTTAAATACTATTTATTGTTCTAGGTGTATTGTTTAATCATGTACACTTGGTATTGCTGCTCATTGGTGATCAATTGGTTGTCTTATGTAATTATGTATTCTTCGCTTTTATGGTTTTTAACCGATAATAAAGCTTTTTGACTGACTGACTGATAATCAGAAACTCGCCAAAATAGTCAGTGGTCTTTTTTGGAACACAAAATGGTGGGTAACATATTAAATGTATGTTTTGCAACATGTGAATCACTCTGACCGGTGCTAACTCAAATTTATCCCAGATTGCTTTCAAGACTTTTTTGCCAGGTTTTACCTGGTGAAAAGTTTTATCTCAAAATGTATACAGGCATATACCTGCAGGGTGCAGATTAGTACCTAAGTCAGAATCCTGATTCTGTTCAAGCTAGAGTTTCTGCACAAATCAGTATTTGAGTGGGCAGAAGAATGAGGGCCTACAGTAGGAAATTCTAAAACCCATGGCGTCTGATGACAATATTACTGCTCCTCTTTTAAAATCTTTAAGGATGCTCTGTTAGGGATGCTATATTGCTTCTCCCCTCTGTCCCCTCTCCCACGTCTTATGCACTACCCACTATAAAACCCATTTACATACATTATTCATGATATTATTACATAGTGGGCTCACTTTAATATTGCAAGAAACTGGGTTGGTGGTTGACTGGGGTGTGGTCAAGCAGCAACCGCAATAACTGACAAGCAACCCCCAAATTAACCTGTGTTCAACCCTTTGGTAGCTTGGCACAGAGCAGTCAGGCTTAACTTAGGATCAATGTGTAAAGTATCTGTGCAACACTTCAAACAGTAAAACAGTGAAAACACCACACAAAAAGATCCCACGCTAGGTTAGACAAATAGAGATGAATTCAATAAATAAAACAAGACCTAAATAAACGACAAAAATCCAAACCGCAAAACAGGAGGTATGATTTTTTTTTCAAGAATAAAATGAAAAACAGCACCGAAAAAGCATAAAGCCACAACTGGGGAGATTTGGTCGTGCTGGACTGGGTCAAAGTAAAAAGTTCAGACCGAAGGTGGGTCAGATACAATCCCAGATTAGTCAGGCTGAAGTTTTACCATCTCAAGTTTTGTACCAAGAGTCCCGTTTGTGTTGGAGAGTCATAGGGAGCGTCTCTGGTGATCAGGTGTCGCAAAGAGCAGACTGGGTCTCACGGATGGGCAGGCTGGAGCTTCGCATTGGCAGTCGTACATGGTGATTGATGCTTGCTGTGCTATGAGACAGGCTGGCGCTGCTATTGCTTATTTTCAGTGAGAGCAGCGTGGTTCCAGTTAGAATGGGCACAGTCGCGAAAAACCGAAAAGCATCATTTTAAGAGCTTGAGAGTCACATCAAAGGTCAAGGGCTTGAGAGGTACCACTTGGAGGTCAGGAACGCACTGAAGACGGATCCAGGAGCTGTTGGTGGAGCCTTTTATATCCCTGAGACTCAGATCAGCAGACTAGCCATTTAAGTCACTATGGGATCCTGGGTTCAAGATGGGTTGCAGGTCCAGGTGTTCCCCCCCAAGCAAGAGGGCAGCAGGTCAGCACAACAGGGCAATAGCTCCTTCAGAGTAGCAGACCAGCAGAGTGGCAGTCCTTTCAGCAGCATACCAGTTCTTCTTCCTGGTAGGGTATCTACAGGTCCAGAAGTGTACTGAAGAGTTGGCATCCAAGGTCTCCTTTTTATACCCTGGTGTCCTGGTTCTGTAAGGTTGGAGAAGCTTCCAGACAGTGCCTTTTGGGTGCATTGAATTTCCGAGTTCCCCTGCCTTTCCTATAAGCTGGCTGATGTGACAATGCAGGGTCGTTAGACCCTTTGTGTGGAGACAGGACACAACCTATTCAGGTGTAAGTGAGGCTGGGCCCAGCTCCTCCCTCCCATCCTGCCTGTGATGGCCAATCCAATCACACCTTAGCTCCTCTTGTTTGTGGCTGTCTAGGTGGAATACACAAATCCCAGCTGTCACCCACCCCAGACAGGTGATCAGAGATAGGCAGCAGGCACAAAATGGCTAAAGTAAGAAAATTAAGTAAACACAGAGGTCATCTCAAGTCTAAGAAGGTAGTGAACACAAAAGACCAAGGCAGGTGAATTGAATCCCCACAGGGATAATCCCGAAAGAGGACTGGAGCCCTCACTCACCAAGAGGTGACATGCTTCATCATCGGGTTCGTTCCTCCAGTGGAAAAACCTAGTTCCAAAGGGGGCTACAACCCCCTCACTAAGAGGGAGGAGTCCAGGGATTTTGTTCAGCGAGGATGAGGCTGTATGTACAAGGAGTAGTGTTCCTTGTACTGTGAGTGAGGTAAAAGAGAGCAGTGCTAGAGAATCAGTGGTGAGAAAACTAGTGGTGAGAAAACTAGTGGTGAAGTTAAAACTGGCTAGTGAATACCAAAACAGGCTTTACTGTGTAGGTTTCACTGTCAGGATTAAAAAAGTGCATAAGGTAGAGTAGTGGAGATTCAACACTACTCTTCGCAATAGGTCGACATGTTTCAGCCCTTGGGATCTATACAAGGATCTGGGCTTTCTTCAGGACCGGGTGAAAGATAAAGCTACTGCTGTGGTGTGCTCAAATTGAACAAAATAATAGTAATAATACTACACCGATGATCCAGGTGTTCAGTATTTATTGGGTCCATCTGAGGGAGATAAAAAAACAACAACTCCCCTGGTCAGAAAGGGTCACTACATATATACAGTTCTAGTAATGCAGGTAATATATTTATAAAACATAAAAAATGCTAACCCCAAAAGTATGGGTCCCGCACTTACCCAAATAGTTTGGATGACACCCTCACCTCAACCGGCATTTCCCATGTGGTTCTTGTGCCGTGTGCCCACAAACAAAACAGACTACAGAAATTGACATAGGCACCAACAGACCATGGTCTCTCATGAAACACACTAATTGCAATAGTGACAAATTGATCTACATGATCACATGCCCTTGCCTGATGCGGTACATAGGCATGACAACGAGAAAGGTGAAGACAAGAATTCTGGAACATAAAAGCAATGTGAGATGCAAGAAAAGTTCAACTAAGATGACCAATCACTTCATTACACAAGGACACAGTGACATTAGTTGGATGGTACTAGAGAAACCAACTATTCCCCCTCATATCAGTGACATTCATCAATTCTTACTGATCAGAGAACAACGATGGGTACACAAACTACGTACTGATGCCAATGGACTGAATGATGACATACCCTGGCTTCTATTGTAGATGTATCATACTACTGATCTGTTACATCACAACGTAAGATACAGCACACATGATTTCCAGTGGTTAATTCTCCTCTACCAATGCACCACTCAATCATTCCTCAAATTTGCACAAGGTTGTGCTTAATATAACATCTTTTGGAGATGATTCTATTGTAAATCTGCTTCTTGGGCTATGATTAGTGTCTTTGACACTGCACATGCGCAACACTATAGCAGAACCTTTTTTTATCGTTTTGTTTATCGTTTCTTTGATCGTTCACACTGTGGAACTATCCTCCTCTCTTTAAGCAATGCCTTACTCCATCATTGCCATTTAATTTCATTCTATTCAATTTAATTTAATTAATTTTAATTTGGAGTATTTTTCTTCAGGCTTTGAATAAGTATGTCCTTCACTAAGCATGCTCACTCATCGCGCTATGAATAAGTGCATGACAGGGCCTCATTCTTTAAGCCAGGCGATATACTTGGCCACCTCAGGGTCCTGACTGACACAGGTGGGAACAATTCACTGTCTTCCACTCACTATATAAGCGCAGAGCTGGCCAGCCGTTCGGTACCTCCGGTCTCAACTCATTGACCGCCCCGGGGTACCGACGGACAGGTAAGCTTTGCGCTTGGAATTTAGATACCCTCTCCTTACATTAACAGAGCTAACAGTTTCTCTATTTGTTTACCAAATAATTATTATTTATATTTTTTTTTCCTTTTTTTCAAATTTTAAAATGACTGAATCCTGTCCTGAGTTCTTCTTTTTATGCCATACTGTAGTTGTGACTAGGTGGGTGGTTGTGTTCATAGTAAACCATATGATCAGAGATCTGTCTGTACACTCTGACATCCCACATTTTGTTTATTAAAGAGCGGGCCCCCTTCCCTGAGTTGTATCCAGGTTGAGGTGAGGGTGTCATCCAAACTATTTGGGTAAGTGCGGGGCCCATACTTTTGGGGTTAGCATTTTATATGTTTTATAAATATATCACCTGCATTACTAGAACTGTATATATGTAGTGACCCTTTCTGACCAGGGGAGTTGTTGTTTTTTTATCTCCCTCAGATGGACCCAATAAATACTGAACACCTGGATCATCAGTGTAGTATTATTACTAATATTTTGTTCAATTTGAGCACACCACAGCAGTAGCTTTATCTTTCACCCGGTCCTGAAGAAAGCCCAGATCCTTGTATAGATCCCAAGGGCTGAAACATGTCGACCTATTGCGAAGAGTAGTGTTGAATCATCACTACTCTACCTTATGCACTTTTTTAATCCTGACAGTGAAACCTACACAGTAAAGCCTTTTTTGGTATTCACTAGCCAGTTTTAACTTCACCACTAGTTTTCTCACCACTAGTTTTCTCACCACTGATTCTCTAGTACTGCTCTCTTTTACCTCACTCACAGTATAAGGAACACTACTCCTTGTACATACAGCCTCATCCTCGCTGAACAAAATCCCTGGACTCCTCCCTCTTAGTGAGGGGGTTGTAGCCCCCTTTGGAACTAGGTTTTTCCACTGGAGGAACTAACCCGATGATGAAGAATGTCACCTCTTGGTGAGTGAGGGCTCCAGTCCTCTTTCGGGATTATCCCTGTGGGGATTCAATTCACCTGCCTTGGTCTTTTGTGTTCACTACCTTCTTAGACCCGAGATGACCTCTGTGTTTACTTCGTATATGGGGAAACTTCATCTTGCTGGTCTATAAACTTTTTCCCTTTGACCCCCCTAATTCCTGTTGTTTATAAAGTAAGAAAATGCCAACTTTCTGAAAGTATCATTTTTAGAATTGCAATTCAAAATCTAACTTCATCATAAGTTAGGATTCTAAATTGTGATTCCAGAGACACCAAACAAGAACTAGTTATCTATTCCCATTTAGAAATTGCACTAATAAAATGTAATAAGGCGACTCAAACGTTAATATATGGAAGAGAGAAGCCTTGCAATAGTAAAAAACACATTTAAGAGTTATTCACTATCAGTACATGTAAAACTTAAAAGTACATGTCCTACGTTTTAAATACATTGTACCCTACCCTTTGGGCTGTTCAGGGCCTCCCCTAAGGGTGACTTATATGTCTTAAAAAGGAACGTTTGGGCCTGGCAAAAGATTTAAATTGCCAGGTATAAATGGCAGTTTAAACTAAAAACATAGGCTCTGCAATGGCGGACCTGAGACATGTTTAAAGGGCTACCTAAGTGGGTGGCACAATCAATGCTGCAGGCCCACCAGTAGCATTTCATTTACATGCTCTAGGCACATATAGTGCCACTTTGCTAGGTACTTACAAGTAAATTGAATATGCCAATTTGGTATAAGCCATTTCCCCCATGTTTAGAGTACAGAGCACAAGCAATTTAGCACTGATTAGCAGTGGTAAAATGCACAGAGTCCTAAGACCAACAAAAACGAATTTAGCAAACCATAGGAGGAGAAAGTCAAAAGGTTTGGGGATGACCCTGTAGAAAGGGCCAGGTACAACAGATATTAATGGGCAAAGATGTAAAAGTCCCAATAATCAATAAAATAAATTAAAAAACACTCACCGAACTGCTAATAAACCATTATCTGAATTACAAAATGTAATGCTCCGAAATGATAAGAACTTAAATAGTTTAAGATAGGTAGATAAAAGATATATATTTTTATTTTGAATCCATCTCTAAAATGCCCATTCTTGCAATAACCTAATTATATGGGATTACACCATAGTGAAAAAATCCTTGGTAAAAGCAATGTGAAATAATTGTTAACGCACAGTGTAGTACACCACAATGGTGACTTATAGAATAAGTCTGTTTTAAATTAACATCTTTTCATCAATGTTTTCACTTACATATTCTAGCAATGTAAAAAGTTATATTTTTTGAGAACTTTAAAGACATTAATGTGAAGTTTCACAACTTTGTGAAGTTTGCAAATGTTACGCTTTTTCACACCCAAGTGAAAATAAAATGTTACAACAATTTATGTTATCCATATCCTTCTTAACACAAAAAATAGTTTTGCATGTGATATGATTCTAAAAAAACAAGCAGTGCCTGTTAACAAGTTTTGTGTTACATTTCTGGTCCATCTTTACGGGAGTTTGCACATAATATATTTTCATATTTGCATTTTAAATTCATGACTTTTGGAAAATTATAATTGTAATAAATTTTATTCTTACACCGTACTTATTAGATATAATGCATTTCTTTCTTTTGTTTTAAAATGTATAAATAAAACAATAATAAAGTAACACTTTCTATCTACACCAAAATGCATATTTAACCATATATAATTAGAATCAAATTATAACCGTAGGATTGTATAAGCTTGAGGGTCTTGGAATGTGGAGGATACCTTAAGCACAATTTACAAAGGTAAACTTACACTTTTGTGTAAGTTGACTCTTTTTCAGTATTCGCAAACAAACTATTTAATAGTAACTTTACGACTGTATAGACTTCTCAGTCAAGGCAGAGAACGCCACATATAAAAAGATAGGACAGTCAAATAAAAAGATAGGCGTGCCCTATCTTTTCAAATGCGGAGTTCTCTGCCCTGACTGCAGAGTTTTCACAGTTGTAAAGTTATTATTAAACTGTTAGTTTGTGTGTAAATTTACCTTTGTGAATAGCACCCCTTATTCTGTAGAAAATACCAACAAATCATGCAAGGGGGACTGTTATTTCTTTCAAATCTACTATTATTTCTGTTCTTAGTACAGGTTTGTTCTGGTGTAATAATGTGCCAGCAAGAAGAAAAATATGTCATTGCTTATTTATAAAAAGTTATTAAAAGCGACTGGGCCATAATACTGCTCCATCTGCTGTAGTATCAGATAGCAGTAACTGGTTTTCTGCAGAAACTGTGAAGCAGGAAGGTGCGCATCACCCATAGCAAATTCTCTTCCAAAGGATAGAGACTGTGCCATAGTTTCAGAATGCCATTCACTCACAAATTCTGTAACCTCATGCCACGGCAAGAATTGTCTTTTAGTAGGGCCCTCTTTGCTTCTCAAGGAGAACAGCTCAGAACTTCAGTGCACTAACAGAATATAGCAGATATGTACTGGTATGAGATTCTGCTCTATAGAGTATGATTGCTAATGTCATACTTTATTTTTGCATCTTCTAAAAACCTACTGGAATTTTCAATTATTATTTTGTCATGTTGCATTGGAGTTCCCTGAATTGTAAAGGCTTTCATCTTGTGACCCTTTGCTGCTCTATGGTCACGGGTCTTCTAAGAATCTTTCAAGGTTTGGGTTACTGCATCACATCTACCTCAATGTTCAATAGTCATCTTCAAACCCGAGTCTTCCGTTTAGATCTCATCTACATGCAGCCTTTTCTGTTTTTGAAAGACCTATTGTGCACAATACCAATACTTGGGGGTCGATTACGATGCCGTTCGGAATGGCTCCGTATCGGATTTGGGTTTGCCGAATCCGATTCAGAACCCTGTTTTCTGACCAAATCGTACACAGTTCCCAACGACCGATTATGATGCTGAGAAAACCATGAGGGCTGTCCGAATCGGTTCCGAAAGGCATTCAGATAGGTCCAGTCTTTCGGAGCCGAATCATACAGCTCTATGGACTCCGAGCGAGCGATTACGATGACTGATTCAGACAGCCGTTCCAATTTGGTTTGCCCAAAACAAAATGGCTGTCAGAATCTGTCTCTTGGGACCCGTAGCAGGCCCCCCTTCACCCGAGGACTTCAGAATGGGGCCTGTGTGGGTACCCAAGGGAATCCCTTTTCAACCATGCTCAGTGTGGCCGGCACCATGGGGTGCCTGCCGCAGGGTGCGCGATTTTCCCCAGCCATCCCTTTCTTCAATAGGAGCTTGTGTTCTCGTTCGGAACAGAGGTTCCCATTTAAGTCAATGGGAGTCTAACCGACTTATCTGGAAGCATCCGGATGCATCAAAATCGCTTGGTCGGACTACCCCAATCCGAGTCATTCGGAAAGCATTCCGGAACTTCGGAAAGCATTCCGGAACCGAATCGGTCGGAATGCTTTCCTAACGACATCGTAATCGAAACCAAAGAGCGGGCTTCGAGTCACCCAATTGTTTATCTTTAGTTGGCTTTTTTTCAATCTCATTTGCTTGCTTCTTATTTGATGGCTTTCTATTCTACCCCTGTGTTGGTGCCTCAACTGCAGCTTAGTTGTATTATAGTGCGTCTTAATGGATGAGTTGTATCCTTCCACTGCTTTTCATTTTCCACTGCTTTCATTATATTTCAGTATTTCATGGAAGTGCATGTTTTTATTTCCCTTGTGTGCTTGTTTTGTTTTACTTTTATGATGTTGTTCTTTTGTTTGTAGCATGCCATAGGAGAGTGTCTTTCATTGCTCCTCTCATCACTGTTTGCTCAATCTCATCACAGTCTCATTCCTGCCTCTCTCCTCTGCTCGTTCACTGCTCCCCTTCCCCGCCCCACTTTGTTTTTTACTTTCTTGTTTTCCCAAAAACTATTACCTTTTTTCCCATGGCCACCTGACCCTGTCCCCTCATTTTCCCTCACATTCCCACTCCTCGGTCTGACCTTTGCTTATCGACCACTGTTGCGTTACGACCGGTACACATGTAGTTTTATGTCACAATGCATGCACATGCATTGCCAGCAATCTTGTAATACTTATGTTTGCGAAAATGCAGTCTAAATGATATCGGTGAGCGTTCATATGTCGTCATGCTCAGGCAGCCATTTTGAAACATATTTTCACAAACCAAAAGCTTTCCAATTCAGCCACAGATGCATGTGTATGCATCGTCACGTACCGCGGCCATTTTGGATGTTTACTATTCCTTTTTCTAACAATGCTTTACAGCTAGGCACTACCATTCTAAAAGTATGCCCTATTTATTTGACAATATTTCTTTACATCTTCCGTCCATCGATTTAATTATTTTATTTCCTGTATCCTACTCTTAATATTTCGAAGAACCTTTCAAAACCAAGAACAGAATTGCTTTGTTACCAAGACATGCCCCCGTACTGCATTTTACTGTTCACTGATTAAATAAACAACTCTTTGAGGCATATTAGTAATATATACCATATTAGTGGACATTACTATAAACATAAATGTTATTTTGGAGAGGACCCAGTTGCAATTAATTTAAGAGCTGCTTTTTCTCTGTTGGAGGTGTGCAGTGCTTCTTAAGCAAGAAAAGAGAATTGCTGCATCACATTGTCTCTTAAGATAGAAAAGGGATTTGCTGCATCATTTATATGATGTAGATTTGGCAGGACCTTACAAAAGTAAGTAGTAGGTGATTGATTATCATTTCATGCAGCATGTGATACCTTTAACCTATGTGTTGTAACTTCCCCTTTAAACAGTCTACCGTTTCTTGTTAGAACAGACCACAAACCACTGTTTATTTGTGGGGTCTACCGTTTCTTGTTAGAACAGACCACAAACCACTGGTGCATATGTTTTCATGTAGGAATGTTGAGAGCACTACACCTAGAATCAAAAGGTGGGTGGAAGGATTATGGGAGTACAATTTTACAGTGGAATATTTGCCTGGTTTAAAGAATGTACCAGCTGATTTTCTATCTAGAATGCCTGTAGAAGATAGTTCAACTAACAATTTTGACAGTATTGTTTCTTGGGTGAAAGAGTCAGCCATAGACAAGAGAGAATGGGAATCTAGTAGTGAGAGTGATGAGGTCAGAGGTGTAATTATGAATTTCATCATTAATGGTTGGCCATCTTTGAATGAAGTTCCAAATTCTGTAAAAGGTTTTTGGAATGTTCATGATGAATTGAATATTTTACAAGGTGAGCAGTTGCGTAGGGAAAGACTGATACCTCCTAATGATATGAGAGAGAAAATCATCAATCTAACACATGAGGGTCATCTAGGGAAAAACTGTGGGCACACAGGAACACACCTAACAGTGTAACTGGATGCTCACCATTTAAAAAACTTAAGGGGAGAACAGCTGGTTCAAAGTTAAATCCACTTTGGTTGAGTGTAAAGGACAGGGGTTGTGTTGTGATCAATTGGAGATTTAATAGATATCAAAATAATTATAAGCGTAGATTTGACATGAAAAATGGAGTACATCATTCTACCTGGAAAATAGGTGATCTTGTGCTTGTGAAGAAAGCAGTTTGGTCTCCTAAAGGCGAAACAAAATATTTTGGCCCTAGGCGCATTATCAAAGTAATGAGGAATGTGGTAATGCTTGAAGGGGGTGATGTATGGAGTATGTTTAGTGTGTCAAAATATTCAAGGGAGAGGGTTTACAGAAGCTCTTTACCTCAGTCAAGGTTTCCCAAATGTAATGTGGATTGTCCTCGTCCTGATTCATCTATGCGTGATTCCAGAGTCAGGAGGCCACCATTGTATCTGCAAGATTACTATGCAAGATATTAGTAGAAACAGTACTGTTCTACCTCATTATTTGTGAGTTGTCCAGTATTACTTAGTCCTTTGGTCTATCAGTTATTTATGTAAACAATTTAGTTGCAATTTCCTGTTTTCATATTGTTCTATTCCTTTCTTTATTATTTTTATGTATATTGTTTATATAGGGAAGATGTGTTGTAACTTCCCCTTTAAGCATTGAGAATGTGATGACATCAATAAGAATGTACTGGAGAGATGAGACGGTTATGTTCACGGAGCCAGCAGGAATAGATGTACAGCTGGTGGGTGTTATAAATAAATCAACCTGGAAGTTACGATGATTACGAGTCATAATACTATGGGTACTCGCAAACATTTTCCCTGGGACCAAATTTTATGGTGTGTTGTGTGACCAAAGGCTGCCTTGATTTAGCATGGCAGGGTCCGGGGAGGGCAGTGGAGGATGGGGTCAGATCATGTGCATAATCGAAACCAAGCATGTACATGTTGTGCACAGTGAGTCGTGGAGGTATTTTGAGTGTTTCATTCCGTACTGCCAACTAAATTAATCACTTTGGGGCACATGCATCAAGGGATTTTGTGATCGCAAACAGTGCGATTTGCAAAAATCGGCTGTTTGCGATCGCAAAATGGCCTTTTGCGATGCATGAAACTTTTTGGGATGCACAATTTCAGTAATCGCAATTTTTTGCGGTTTCCCAAATTGCATTTAAGGAATTCCAATTTGTGATTCCTTAAATGCAATGCTTGTAGCCCTTTAAAATAGCGATTTCGCTATTTGGGGCCGCAAATTACCGAAAAATATAACTGGTCGGTAATTTGCAAAAACTTTGAAAAATGCACTAAAGTGCATTTTTCAAAGTTTCATGTAACACACACACATGCCCTTGGGGCATTTGTGTGCGCAACATGGGTGCACAGTACAGTTTCAGGGGTGCAACAGGGTGTCCTTTTGACATCCTTGCACCCTTGAAATTGAATGTGCAATTTCCTATTCATTCCTGTGGGCCTGTAGGCTCATAGGAATGAAAGGGAAGCCATTCCTCAATTGCGAGTCGCAATTTGCGAGTCGCAATTAAGGAATGTTTAGGAATCGCTATTTTTATAGCAATTCCTACATGCATAGGCTTTTGCGAGTCCTTAATTGCGATTCCTTATTAATCCCAATTAAGGACTTGCAAAATCCTACCTTGATGCATGTGCCCCTTGGTCTCTAAAAGAGTCATAGAATTTACAATACTATTTTATGTTGTATCTGAGCCACTACCCCTTTATAGCACTCTGAGGTAAGTCTCCTCTGCTTACTATTATTACCTTGCCCATGAAGTGTAAAAACGAGGCAACTTCATTATTGAATTGGAGTGACATGGTCTCTTAAGTCTCATGGTCTCTCATATGCCTTTAGTTTCTTATCTGTTAAAGTAGCAAGTACTAAAAAGAAATCCATGTCAAACACACTCCCAACAATGTGTGCAATTCATTGAGTTGAGCAGACACAAACATACAACCTCCACCGCTAGGGATGGGACAGTGGGAAAGGTTTATCCATGTCACTATGAGACTTGGCATTTACTCCTGGCTTTATCACTTTATTAAAATATGCTGGATATGAAACTTGTTTTTAAAGTCTGAGCAGGTTCCACAACACAGTGGCATATCTTTGGTGAGAGTAGTCCCTGAGTCTTATAATCGGAACCACTTCCACCCTAGCTGTTGTTTTGTAATGAGCAAAATGGACACCTTAGAACCAGAAAGCATTTTTTATTAAACTCCCTTTGTGACAAAGTGTGCACTCTAAGGCAATCACTTCATAAACATATTTCTCAGCTCCTTTTTCTTTTAGATAGAAAAAACTTAAATCAAACTAAACAGTGGTAGTCAGTATGTGATGAGAAATGGGGGTGTGACTCAACAATAATTTTGTTTAATACATTATGAGGAGAACATCCAGTCCCATAGTCCACTAATTAAAATATGGTGTAGTGACAATGTGATGAAAGAGTCCTGCACTGTGGTGTTGGTACTCCGTCTTCACCAGTCTGTTTCATGACAGTCGAGTCATATCCTTCTTATGCCTTTGACCCCTTAATTGCCATCATGTCACAGAGGTGGGTGGTACACTGAAGGCTCGAGCCAAGCCTGAGCCAGATGCCTGACTCATCTCATGTTTTTCTTGGACCAATAATTAAAGACCACACATTAACTATTGATGAAAAACAACAACAGGAAAGAGATACCCATATAGTGGTTGCATTGCACTATGTGAAACCAGAAAACCTGGGATCAATCCCAGCTTCTCCCCTTGGTCAAATTGTGTGATCCTAAGCAATTGATTTATCACATTTGTGTCTCCTTTTTCTTCATTATCATATATGAGAGAGACTTGACATACAAGAGTTCAGTATGTGCACTGTACAACACATCTAGTGTTTTATTTAATAAACTAAAATGCTGTTGCATATATAAAAATAGCTAGGCCGCATAGAGGGTCCACAAGACAATGGTCCTCACTCTTGGTTCACTAATGGTATTTTTTTCAAGGCAAGGAAGGAATTAATGTTTCTAAGTTCATAGTGCAGAACTATCACTTTTAATAAATGCTTTTCAATGCAGTGATAAAATCTGATGCAATAAGGTGAAATGCTCTTGCATGTTAATGAAATACACTTTTTGAAATGTTTGTTACACACGTCTATACAAATTAAGGTTTTCTACAGATAAGAGGCTCAGGACATCTTCTTTGTTTCTTTTCCTTTTACTTCAGCTAACATGAAATAAACACTTGTACGTTTAACAACTTTCGGAATGTCAATGCTCAGGATGGTTAACAGCAGCCCAGGGCTCCACGTGTTAAGGTCAGGAGGGCGGCAAGCTCCCCCTGGTCGTACTCTGAGTATCCCTACTTTTAGGCAGCACAAGAGGTATGCTTCTTGGCTCTTTGCTGGGAGTACCATACTTAGAAGGGGTAAACACAGTGCTCTGGTTTACAAAGATAGCATAGCTGAAGTGTCCTTCGTGAAAAATACAACATGGAGCACTTCAATTACCATCACAGGAGATAGAACCATTGGTTGCCTGTTGCTATAGGGACCTATACGTCAAAAGTCGGCAAAGCCAATTCTGCCTGCTCAGGTGCCAAAATACAGCATTGTTTATTTTGCGTGCTACATATATGTTGACTATTATTGCATGTTAATAATAATACAGTAACACGTGGGCGTGATTGCAAATACGCTTTTGCGCACACTTTGCTGCAACCAGGATAACAATGAGAACTGCAGACATCTGCTTCAGAAGTCAGGAATCACGGAATCACGGCGCTCCTCGGGCGCTGCCGTCACGTGCCCGGATTGCATTCTAGTCACGTTGGGAAGATCTGAGCTCTGTGTGCCGGCGCCATTCATACAAAACATCTGCTTCGTCCTCCTGTGAATGGCGCGTGGGGAGCATGAGGCAGCCGAGATTTGTAGGCTATTGTCAGTGTCCTTGTGGTGAAATGTCTGACTAGAGCCAGCCTCGTCCATTCATGAACAGACTCCTTAGCACATAGGCTTCTCAGAAGGGCACTATTAGGTCTTTGTATGAGAACATAGGAGGCCAGACTTACAGAGCCATTGTGTGATCGCAAGCCCTGTGATTCAGAAAATCAAATAGTCTGCGACCAGAAAATGGCTTAATATTCAATTTAGCAAGCCAAAAAAGGAAATGCAGTGGCAAACGTTTGCACAGGTAGGACATCTCAAATAAGGTGGTAACAGATTCACAAAGGGGAAGCTGTTACCGAAGGAGAGCTTCTGGGATCGGACTAGAACAAAAAATAGGTCCTGGCAACAAAATAAAAGCGGCCACTTTTAGCGAATCAGATAGCTAAAAAATTGGCAACCGTTTGCAAAATTGGTACATTTTTGCTCTTATAAAGATACGCTGTACAGTGCTTTGTAAGGCATTTCTGCCTGCTGTAGGAAGTGTTTATGGTAATATCCAGGAAATCAACAGTAAAACCCAGCACACCAGACCATTAAGTAGGCTCACAAACAGCCCAAAAATGGCCCTCACACTGACCTGTCAGACCACATATGGCACTGTCAGATTTCCCTGGAAGGCAGTCCGACTCTGACAACTTTCCCTTTTGGAATTGTGGTTGGCAATTCATGACTGGAAACCTCAGAGGGAGGTCCAGAGAAGCAATGCCTGCTTCCATTGATATATTCCCAAACAGCAACTTTTTTTTTTTTTTAAAGCAGCACCAGTTTCTTTAACCGACACTGGAAAATAAAAAGAGTATCCTGTTTGGGAATGCAAACACAGGGATGGTGGATGGTCTGCTGGTCCTTGCAGGCCACTATCTGTGTGTTTGTAACCAATTACAGCAGGGCGCAAATACCTACCTGCTTAATTAGCATTTATTGGCAGGTCATTCTGCAACCCTCTAGGATTGAAAAGTCTTAGTTGTGAGCCCAAGTGGTAGTACGTAAAATAGAACACATATTTGGCCATTATGAAAACTGTTGACGCATTTTGAACACCATTTGGTTTCTCAAAGGCTGGGGGTCGCATAACTAGTTTGCATGGAGGAGTCTGGTTCGTTATCGGAATTAACCAGACAAATCGCTCCATCAACTAAGAATGGCCATGCAACACCACCCACAGAATTGAGAAAGAGCTATAAATCTGTCAATCCTTTCCTTGCATGGCCGTTCTTAAAAGAAAACATAAATGCGACCCTGTGTAAGGTAACAGGTGCTCATGTAAAGTGAGTCTATAAAACTGCAAACAACTTTTAAAAGTACCACGCCTGAGACATGACCTCCATGAACCAAGGAAATTGAAACAAGGGTTTCCCTTGCATGCCACCAAGTCATCAAGGCTTAACATGGCGGCCATATTAGGTGAAGGGAAACACTGGAGTGCAAATACGACCACTCTTTCCAAGGAAGTACATAACATCTGCCCAATTATATCGTGCAAAAATGGCTCCCAACATGTGGGTGGAGCCAAAGCTTCTTTCTCCTGGTGATGCTCACAACCTTGTCTGGCAACAGCTGTGCTATTACGCTAGACCATAAAAAGGATATTAGGAGTTTTGTACTGCCAACATGTGAAACTTTAGCTCACATGTCTTGCTTTTTAATACGATGCACCCTGCCCAATGAGCGCTTAGGGTCTACCTTAGAGGTGACTTATAACTATTAAAAAGGGAAGGTTTCGGCCTGGCAAAGGTTTTTTTTGCTAGGTTAAAATGGCAGTTTAAAACTGCAGCACAGGCTGCAGTGGCAGACCCGAGATATGTTTTACAAGGCTAGTTTAGTGGGCAGCATGAGTCCTGCAGACCCAGAAGTAGCACAGTACCAAATGATAGGGTGACCCACTAATCCCCCCCGTGAACTGGGTGCAAATATATATCAATGCTAATTGCTCCCTGAAGGAGGAGAAGATTTTTTGATTTGGGTATTCTTGACAAAGAGTTTGGTGTTAAACTGCATCCAATCCACATGTGAACTAATTTTTAAAAAAACGTAATTCATACATTAATGTTGTATAAATGTATCATTTATCTTCAGGACAATGTGTCAGAATTAGAATACATTGTAGACCCCTTTTTTACAATAATACAAGGAATGAATCCCAAGAGAGAGGCATATCCTAAATAGATTAATTATTCTATAGAATGTTCTCAATACACACTGATTTGGGATAATTCAGCATCTAAAATGCAGCTCTCTTGGGATGCATTCCTTGTATTATTGTAAATAAGGGGTCTACAATGTATTTTAATTCTGACACATTGTCCTGAAGATGGTCTTGAGTGATTTTTAGAAAAAAAGAGATGGAAACTTCAATGGATTAACCACCACAATTGCTTGTAAATGGACTTACTTGTCAAACATCTCTTTGAAGGAAAAGAACTTTAATGGACAATTAATGAGCAGTTGCATGGTTGCCCTGTCTGTCGCAGATCACTTCTTGTTAATGGCATCATTTATTTTGTGATCATTGTGTGATGTGGGGCTTGTGCTGTCAATCTGACCCTGAACAGATATTGTGTTATTTGGGGATTATTGTGAATTAAAAATAAATCTGATTATATAGAAACCTGATAATGATACATTTATGCAACATTGATGTGTGAATGTATTTTAGTTCATGTGTGCTTTAAATGTTGTTTAAAGCCAAATTTCTTGTCAAGAAGAACCAAATTATTAAAAACATATCCATTCCTTTAAGAGGCAATTTGTGTTGATAGACCCACTAGCAGCCTTTAATGTACAGGCCCTGGGTATATGTAGTACCATATAGTATGGGAGTACAAGTAAATTAAATGTACAAATCAGGTAGATGCCAATTGTGCCATGCCTTAAGAAGAGGCTTGGAAAAGTCAGAATGTGTGCTCATTTTATAAAAACTTGATGTGTCATTATTTTGTATGATGCACTAAATTGTTTTCGATATTCATTATATTACATGTGTGACGACAGGAGTTATTGGTACACGTTGATGCGAGAGGTCTATGTAAATTCTGTTATGTACGTGCTGTGTATGATTTTATGATTATGAGAATTTGATTCATAAAATGAGAAATGTAATTTGAGAAAAAAAATGATGATTTAGAGGAAACTAAACGGTGATCATATTAATTTGGTTGTGTGATCACAGATGAAACCAGGTTTGGTGAAGTCAGTATTGGCACTTGTGACGTTGAGTATATAAATTTGTGGCCCAGCCTTACTGCTTAGAGACCAACCCCTAGCAGGTTGTGTTTTAGTGATAGAGCACAAGCACTTTACCACTGGTTAGCAGTGAAAACGTTCAGAGTCCTCATACAAACAAAAACAGGTTTAGCAACAGAAGACAAAGATCTGGTGGAAGCCCTGCAAAGATTGTCAGGTCCAACACCCACATCCATATAACCTAATGGTTTTCAGGTTGAACAATAGCTGGAATGTGGTGTTTGAATGATCAGCCAATATGGAAGACAGTAAATATTTGTTTTGCTTAAACTGCCAAGCCAATAGGTTTGCTGTGAAGAGATAAATCCGCTATGTAATATATTCTTGCACTAAGCAGAAACTAAAGGCCTAACTCCTTTTCTGGCAGATCTGCCAACAAATAAGCTGTGTGGTGGAAGTGCAGCATCTCCCAAATAAGTGGCAACATGCTGACACCCTTTGTGCTGCCGGTCAGTGAAATGGACATTGTTGTCTTGAGATGGCTTCCACCATGTTTTTCACTGAAAACAGCAATTTGTAGGTAGGCCTATCATGCTATAGAGTCATGGCAGAACTGTTGCATATGTGATTACAGTCGACCATGGTGGATCTAGAGAGGTGGAAGGAGCAATACATCAGTTTCAGAGGTGCTCCAATGCCTGGCCTTTAATGGGCCAAACACCATGTACTTATGGTTGAGCACTTCAAGCCATACAATTATTGTCTTTTTTTATGCAGCTGTGCTCTGAGCACATACTGCCTGGGCTGGAGTATGAGAGCACAGACAGGAGACAGCACATGCGCTTTATGCTTTTTAGGTCTGGTCTTAGTCAACACCTTTCGATTTGACTAAAATTATATGCATAATTTAGTTACATAATGGGGCTTACAGCGACATTCTCCTCATCCATTGATCTGTTCTTCTTTCATTCACGTTTTCCTTCTGCCATCTACAATATACAGCAAGGGGCAGTGGGTCAGCCTACATCAACCACTGGTACCTTCACTCTAAGTGACTGCATTTAGCCCTTTCACAAAGAGCTTATCCACACACAGGTAGTTCCCTTGGTGCCAATGTTTTGGTTTTTACTTTATAATTACTTTAGTGTTGCCTTTGTTTGTAGAGCCTGATGTGACAGCAGGTGACTTTCTACCAGATGAGAGCTCAGGACACATCACAGCTTTATCAGTTCCCAGATCCTGACAATGTTTTTGTAAACTTCTTTGTAAATGTCCTTTGTTTAGCTGAATGCTATATTTTCACACCCCTCCAGCAGCTCACATGAACTCTGAAGATAAGCTCATAAGGGAGCTCTCTCTTTGGAGCCCTGTCATTCATTCATCCTTTATTCTTCTTTCTTCCTTTATTTTCTCCTTCTTTATTCTTTTTCTTTTCTTCTTTCTTTCATTTTCTCCTCTTTCTTCTTCCTTCTTTCCTTTCTTCCTTCTTTTCATTTGTTCTCCTAGCCTTCCTCTTTCTTTTTCTTTCTTTCTTTTCTCATTCCTCTCTTATTACAGCCCTTTTCTTTCCGTCTTCCAGTTCTTTTCTTCTTTCTTTTAGTCATTGTTTCTTTCTTGCTCTCTCTCCTTCCCTTCCTTCTTTATTCCTTGATTTCTATCTTTTTTCCTTTCCTCCTTGCCTTCCTCTTTCTTACCTTCTGTTGTTTTTTCTTTCTTGCCCGCCTCTTTTTTCATGTTGTTCTTTCCGTGTTTCCTTATTCTTTTTTGCCTTCCTCTTTCTTTCTTGACTACTTTGTTCTTTCCTCTTTTAATTTTTCCTCTTTTTCTTTTTGCATTCCTCTCCCATCCTTTCATTTTCTTTCTTTCTTTTCTTCCCTTTTCTTTCTTTCTTTTTTTCCTATAGGCAAGGATCTGGCAGCCAATGATCAACCGACTGGCTTTTTTAGGTCTGGGTTAGGCAAGACCTTTTGATTTCACTAAAATTGTGTGTATAACATAGTTACCTATTGGGGTTTTCAGCCAGACTATGACCATTAGCCTGTGGTTCTGCCATTCACATTTTCTTCTACCCGCCCCCTCATGCATCAAAGGCAATGTGTCAGCCCACATTGGCTGACTTTATTATGAGTTACGGTTTGCTGCCCTTTCACAAGGAGCCCATCTGCACACAAGTAGTTCCTTTCAGTGCCAGTGAGCACTTTGACAATGTGTGCCTTTTTGAGTCTAAAACAAAAGTTATGCCTTTTCCCAATGTATTTGTTTTGATTGATGAGGCCCACAGTTTCCAGAACAATAACATTTTGCAAAAACCATGACAAAACAAGAATTGCCAAAAGGCTGGCAGCCAACACCAGACCTTTTGACTTTGCCATAGCTTGTTATCTCTGGAACAACTGCAGGCTATGCTTCCATGGAATAGACCTCGGTCCAAGGCTGACATTATGTTGCTGAGTCTGTGAGGTGTGCCATGCCGTGGAGAAGTATGGTACTGGAATATAGTTGTCAGAATAGCATCTGATATAACTATTGTATCTTAAATATCATTTATGAAAATATCACCCCTCTGGGGTCAATAATAGAAAATCTACATCTGATGGAATGTTTTTTTATGCTATTATTTAGGAAGCAATATTTTTGTCTGTGATTTTCTGACACACAACCAAAGCTCGCAGACTAGATAACATGTTATACTTGCAAAATTCTCTGAAAGGTAAATACTGGATTATATGAAACTACAAGACCCATCAAGCTAAAGAGGCTGGGAGTTCTGAAGAGGACTTACATAATGTAAAGCCACTTGATAGTCACTGCATGCAGGTTAACTGTAAGCATGAGAAGCCTTGTTGATTGTCTGTTTAGGTGCCCAGAAATGGACATGAACAGTAAAGGAGAGGTGGGTAATACATGAAACTGAGGACATCAGCTTGTCGTGTTCTATAAATATCTACCTGAAAGAGTCTACTGAATGCCTTTTGTACGGTTTTGGGAACCACTGAGCGATGCTACATGAAGAGCAGTGAGCGACTATGACTTTGCACTTTCCTAGAGGGTAAATATTTATAACTTTTTTATTCCCTCAATCTTATTAGCAGCTTTTCTGCAGAGTTCTCATCACGTGGCTTCCAGTGCGACTGTGTTTGCTAACCTGAGGACGCACGAGCCTCAGCCACCTGCAAGAGTATTACATCCTCATCCCAGGCTGGAGGTAGGACTGGTGGATGCAGAGCCATGCGATAAAGAGCTGGAACAGACGTCATATGTTAGACTGGGAATGGCTGGACTAAATAGGGCTACCAATCTAGTCTTTAATTCCAGCCCATTTTAAGCAGTGAGACTCCACTGCAGCGTTATTTCCCATAAGGAATGCAAGTATGTAAAGGAGCAGACTAACCATGGACTAATTTAAGAAAAAGTATCTCACTGAACGTCTTTACCCCATAAAGTACCTAAGAATGGATAAAAAAAAGACTGAAAACTGAGCAGAAGGAGATTAATTTGGGGAGTGAAAAACCATTTTACAGCACAAACATGACTACAGACTTGTTAAAATAGGACCTGGCGCCCACATGGTGTGGTACCAGAATACTGTATGCAGACATTTGTGCACTAAATATTACCTGCTAACATATTTCTGTATTAGAGTGAATATTAAAAAATCTAAACTCAGTGGGGCAGTATATTTGCAAATGATAATGTATGACACAATATCTCTGTCAGGCAATATTTATTTATATGAAAGTCTGACTACACCAGTAATAAGTCCTTTGGGGCTACAAGAGGAGGCTGAAGTCATAGAATATTGAGAATTTATTTTGAGGGAAATGTTGCTTTTAGGCATTCCATTGAAATACCTAAAACTTGGGGCATAAACTAAATAAATAAATCATAGAATGGTTTTCTGGGCAATGAGCCATTTGAATCCACATGCCAACAAATATTCAAAGGGCTATTTGTTAGACTTGTCAGCCTTAGGGTGGCCTTCCCCAAACTTTTTACCTTATGTCTCCATTTTTGCTGGTCTAATTTTTTGTTGGGCTTAGGACTCTGTGCATGTGCACTTTACCACTGCTAATCAGTGCTAAAGTGCCTGTTCTCTTTCCTTTAAATATTGTGAAATTGGCTTATGGCACATAGATCAATGATGAAGGTGGCATGACAAATTCTGATTTTTCAACTCACCGCAACACATGCCGGTGCAACATTTTGGTTGTATAGTTGTTAAAAACTAATCATTTACGTCATTAGTCCATGAGGATGATATGTATGAAAAGATACAAGTATAGACATATATTGTACCCATTTTGTTGAATGTTAATCGATATCTGGATTATATACAATTAGTTAATGAATTAAAGCAATGCCACTATCGGATTCTGAGTATTGTTTTTAGAGAGTAGATTGGATGTTTGTCTTTTTGAATGAATGTGCTTGGATTTCTTGATCTTTGAGTATGGTTTTTAGATCTTTGTAGTATGGTAGGGAGCCCATGACAAACAAGAATTTAAGTCGATGTATAACACTAAACAAATATATATCATATAATAAAATATCATTTGAATATATCTGATTCATGATCTTGATTATTTACTGAGTCGTACCTATTTGAAAATAGGCGAAGAAGCATTGTTTTTCATGTGCCTTGATCGCTGATTTCCCCTGGTTTTGTCTTCTCTAATTAGTTTACAAGGGCCCTCCTTTGTCTAGAATTGAACTCAATGGACCATGACACCAGAAGCAAAAAACCAAGTGAAAATATGTAAGTTTCATGCGCAAATTCCAAACCGACTGATGAAGCTTGTCATTTCTAAACTAAGTATGAGAAAAGAATAACAATAATTCTAATACCTTTTGTTTACCTGAACAATATTTCATTAAGCAAACTATACATAAAAGGCATTCACAAAGTCAAGAGGTCTGGCGTTGGCCACCATCCTTTTGGCTATTGCAATTCTAGTTTTGTTCTGTCATGGTTTTTACAAAACATTATTGTTGGGGAAGCTGCAGGGCCCTCATCAATCTAAAAACAATTGAGGAAAGGAAAAAAGATATATTTGGTCCAAAAGGGTTACACATTACCATAGTAGTCTCTGGCACTAAAATGGAACTACTTTGTATGTGGATATGCACCTTGTGAAAAAGAAGCATGTTGTAACTCACAGTGGAGTCAGACAACAGCAGAAGTGGGCTGTGGGTAGAAGGAACATGTGAAAGACATAACAATAGACTACTGGATCAAGTCTGGCTGAAAACCCCTATTAGGAGTAAGACCACTGACTCATTGTCAGTGGAATTGCTCTCCCTCCCTCGCAGTTCCTCCAATAAGTGAGGCCTTCCCCCAAGCCCCTGCACTCTCGAGGGTTGGTGTTCGAGGCCCTCCTCCACCCGCAGGTTTCACCTGCTCCTCATCCCAGGTGGTCCAGTGGACCTCTGTCTCCATTCTCTTGCTGCGCTTTTTCTCTCATTTTCACTCATTTTTCTCTCACTTCTATCTCCCCCCCTTCCCTCTCCTTCTGGGTCTTTCCTCCATTTTCTGTAGTTTTCCCCTCATTTCAAGTTCCCCCCTTCACTCTCCTTCTGTGTCTTTTCTCCGTTTTTCACTCGTTTTTTACCCTCATCTCAATCTCCCCCTTTCACTCTCCTGTGTCCTCTGTGTCTTTCCTCCACTCTTTCTTGCACTTTTTGTCATTTTCCCCTCATTTCAAGCTCCCCTTCATTCTCCTTCTGTGTCTTTCCTCCGTTTTTCACTCATTTTTTACCCTCATCTCAATGTCCCCCTTCTACTCTCCTGTGTCCTCTGTGTCTTTCCTCCACTCTTTCTTGCACTTTTGCTGCCTTATTTGCACTTTTCTCTCTCTTTTTAGGTCTAACCTGTAACAGTGAGCATGCGCTGTTCTGGCGAAGACTTCATGTAGGGGATTTCGAAAACGGACCTAAGAATTGCACACGCTCGTGCATGTGCTTTTTGTTTTGGCCCACGCTATTTATTGGCCTTTGCGTGCATCTTTTTAACAAAGATAGCACGAAATTGGCCAAAGGTGGGCGCATAGCTCCGCCCATGGCCTATTGGTGTCGGTTACCCGCACGGCCGGCATGTGGTTTCAATTTATCGTGCTCAGACACGGGCGTGATAATTGAAAACAGATTGCTCGCTGTGGCGCGTGCGCATGCACCACTCGCGGGCTTGTTTTTTTTTAATTATTCGATGTACTTTATTGTCCCGTCCTTCTCTAGGAATAATATTTTCAAATACTTGTTGTAGATGTTAGCGTTGTTTCTATTTTATGAGTTTAATTTTTACCCAAAATACCAAGTCCTCTGGGAATGGGGCGGATCATATAAAAACATGATTGCAATTGCATTGTTTGACTTTTTGCCAAAACAGAGGCATTCGGTCTTCACTGCGATGATAACTGATTACAGCATTCGCGATGATAACTGATTACAGCATTCGCGATGATAACTGATTACAGCATTCGTTGGCACTTAGTCATTTGACTGACAAGAACTTTAGGTTTCCTTTGAAGAGGATGAAGAGGTGCGGATGCAATTACTTTTCAGGAAGGGAAGGTGGGTGAGGTGTGTGTTGGTTGGGAGTGGGGGTAAATAGCCCCCCTAACGTAAGCTGTTTGTGTACATATATCGCCTGTAGTGTTTGTTGTTATATGTTATATAGCGCTTTGTCGCCGCTTCTGAGCACTCCGAGACATTAAAAACAAGCATAAATGCCAAAGCAAGGCAGTTTTCCGGCAGTTCTAGTGAGCACAGGGTGCATGGTGCATCAAGGGGTGCACTCCGGGAGGCGGGGCTCTCCACCTGGTGAGCTCGGGACTAGGGTGACCAACCGTCCGTAAATTTCACGGACAGTCCGTAATTTGGACCTCACGTCCGTTGTCCGTGAGGATCCCTTTTACGGACGCCTTTTGTCTGTAATTATGGCCATTTCAGGAGCAGCGCTGCTCCCTGCGAGAAGCCTCAGCCCCCTGATGGGGCCGCCTCGCACTCCTCCTCGAGCACAAGAGCAGCCCCACCGGTCCATTGTCATTCTGTCTGCGGCTGATTGCCACATACAGATTGACAATGGGCCAGTTTGAGCTGTTAAACCCTGCTCTCTGTTTACCTGTCCTTTTGCCCCCATTGGTCTGCCCTGGCCTCCTTCTTGTAAGTGTCATGATTACGCTTACTATGCACATGCTGTGAAGATTGCCCTGGAGCATTCCATTTAATGCTCAGTGTTTCACACAAGGAGACTCTGCCTTGCCAGGGCAGCTGGGGCAGCGCTGATCAAAAGATTTGACAAACTCTTCTACCGCACATTTGGTGCCTGCTGCAGATTCACCCGGTCACTCACCTCCAGATTTGCCTCCAACACGCATCCTCAATCTCAAATCGGCAGTCCTTTCCTTTGAAGATTATGCGTACATGTATTTAGCCTTAATAACTTTATAATCAACTCAAACCGCCTTAAGCCTGACCTGATCTGTGACCTGACGGTTATTTTCTAAGAGATATTAATTCATACTTTCCTGCCCCTCCAATCTGTTCCCCACTTTCGGTCGGTGAACAGTTGACCCTGTGCTCACCTGTTTTAATACACAGATGCTTTAGAATGATTCTTTCACTGGCTCGTAGTTGATAAACGCTGATGAAGGATGCTCCCTAACTTTCTTGAAGTGTATTGGCATAAAGGTCAATCGGAAGATTTCGGGAGAAGTTGATGCTTCTGCGGGACGGTGTGGTTGGTAAACATCTTTGTTGGACTTTACTGTCTCTTGCGCGTTAAATGATGCGTTAGTTTTAGGTCTGGCCCTACTCATGCTGTCTCAAAAGTTTATACTAAACATGAATTTATACATAGTGAGTGAACCCACATTGGCTCTCTTCACAGCAAGTGACAAATTACATGTGCACAGCAGCCCAAAAAGGGGTGCCCTTCAGTGCCTCGGCTTTGTGCCTGGGCTGCTGGGCAACACCTTTATTTGAATTTTTAATATGTTTGCTATTTTTTCCACATTGTTTATGCTTGCAGAAGAAATAAGTAACATTAGAACATTGAATGTGGAGCATTCACGAGTGAAAGGGAGGGTGGAGAGCTGGAAGAAAGGATGGATGGATGGATGAGTGAAAAGTTGAATGGGTGGACGGATTAGTGACTGGGTGGGTGGATGAGTAAGTGGAAGGATGGCTGGATGGGTGAAAGGGTAAATGGTTGGATGTATGAGCGAGTGAAAGGGAGGGTAGATGGACAAAAGGATGGATAGATGAGTGAAAGGGTGGATGGATGAGAGAAAGGATGGATGAGTGAAAGGGTGAATGAGTGATAGGGTCAATGGATTGATTTATGAGTGGATGAGTAGGTGGATTAGAGGGTGGATGGGTGAAGGGAAGATGGAAGGATGACTGGCTGAGTGAAAGGGGAAGGGAAAGAGAAAGGGAGGATAGATGGATGGATGAGTTAAAGCATGGATAAATGATTGGCAGAATGGATGGGCGAATGGGTGCCTGGATGAGTGAAAAGAAGAATGTAATGATGCATGATTGAAATAATGCATACATGAGTGAAAGGGAGGGTGGAGAGCTGGAAGAATGGATGGATGAGTGAAAAGTTGAATGGGTGGACGGATGAGTGACTGGGTGGATGGATGAGTAAGTGAAAGGATGGCTGGATGGGTGAAAGGGTAAATGGTTGGATGGATGGATGAGTGAGTGGATGGATGGAAGAGTGGATGGATGAGTGAAAGGATGGCTTGGGTGAAAGGGTAAATGGCTGTATATATGAGTGAATGGATGGATGGGTGGAAAAGTGGATGGATATGTGAAAGGATGGATTTGGTGAAAGGGTGGATGGATGATGGATAGATGAGTGAAATGATGGATAGAAGGATAGATGATGGATAGGTTTGCAAATGTTTGAAAAGGTTTCGATATGGATGGGCACACAGATGGAAGGACAGAATGAATGGTGAAAGACCGAATGATGGAAGAAAGAATTAATAGATGACAGAATGAAAATTTGAAATGGTGGATATCAGGAGTTTGATGGAAGAATGGATGGCTAGATCCTTGGACAAGAGAGCTCTTCTGGGAAGGGTTGTGATGATTTAGTTTGCTTTCTTGGTGCCATAAGACCTTTAGTTCAAAGTGCGAGGTATTTACATTTTCTGGCTACTCCCTTGCCTATGTGTTACTATTCTGTATTTGCTGTGTGCTTATCTGTGGGATCCATACATCATGCATATGACATTTTGAGTGACACCCGGCTGCTACTTGAATGTTACACTAATAATTGTAAATGTTTGCATGTTTTGTTTTAGGTGTAAGGTTTTAGGGAGAGCCTCATAGTGCCATGAGATGTGCTTGAGATGTATATTGTGTTTCTAGCAAAAGGCAAGGCGTAAAAATTAAACGAGGTGATAGTGTATCGACAGTGCCTTCTTTAAGAAAGCTGCAGGGAAAAGCACCTGCTGACTTCGTCAGCTAGTGCAACTCACTGCAAAGCCCCCATAAGCAAAGTCAAATTCCATATTTTAATTTCCACTTGCTTTAACACTCATGATGCGTTCCCTGTAGTGGGTTCATCACAGCAATCCTCCCTTTAGTTCGCCTATGCGTGCCGCTTTACATCTCACAATGGCACTCATATATGAGATGCTAGTAACACAGACTATCCGAGCAGATCTTCGTCTCACCAAACATGCCTGCTCAGGACCATGAGTTGTAAACAAAGTATCGGACTGGACAACCCAGTGCAGTAACCATATAAATAGATTATTATCATATGAAATACAACAAAATACCTGCACAGTTGCTCAAAGCTGCGCGCATACCGAAAAACCATGAAGTGCACGATTGTCTCAACCTAATATGAACTTATTTTGACTTATACTTAAGTGGTTGTCTATTTACTTACTTTTATACTATTGCGCAACTTCCTCTGATGTGTCTGTAAAACTTACCTTTTATCCCAAAGTTTTGTCCTGAATTTTGATCTTATGTCCTGAATTTTTGTCCTGAATTTTGACCCTTTGTCCTGAATTTTTACACTTACCGTCCTGAATTTGCACCCATGCCAGTTGGTCACCCTACTCGGGACCACTCCAGGTGACCCCAGAAAAGGCCCTGTTTATTAGATGACTTATTAATGTTAATTAATGTATATCCCTTGATTTGTTAATTAATGACATATTTGAGTCATGCGGCTCCGCGTTCTTATGCAGTGTGCACTAAAAACACTGGGAGGTACACGTTCCTAAAACACGAGCGTCACGTGCCCTACCACCACCCCCCTCATCCGGCCCTGCTCTCTCCCATCCGCCCTCGCTACGGTCGTCCAGTTTCACACTTCTGGTGCAGATGTGCTTTCATAGTTGGGGCACACAAACGCGCGGTAGGGGCGCGCTCGCACGACTTTCTTTAACTAAATCCATACCAAAAATAAAATTCATATTTTTATACTTATTAAAGAAAAGCTATGCCTCGCACCTGTTAACGTGGTATTTTCTTAAAGGAAATAACTCGGACACATGTCCTGCCGTTGGCTGCGTTTTAAAGCGTGTTTAGGGCCCTCCGGCTGTCTGAGGGAAGTGTTTTCTTTCACAGATAGCCTTTTTTAAGTGCCTTAAAAGAAGCAAGTTTCAGAGCTGCTCCCCTCAGGTGCTAAGGAGTGAGGTGCGGCGGCCTATCACAGGGCAGTGTGTCCTGCTTGGACGAACGAGACCGTGTGTGTTTCAACTTGCCTGCAGCTGCCATACGAACGAGACCGTGTGTGTTCCAACTTGCCTGCAGCTGCCATATGGAAGGCAGGGGCCGGATAGGCACTGACGTCAACTTCCGGCCCGGGTTCCTGGACTAGTTAGAATTGTAGGTAGTCTTCTATGAACAGCACCAGCGCCCTCTGTCAGTGGAACTGCACCTTCCATCAACCCCCCAGGTGAAGGTGTATGCAAACGTTGTTCTGTACGTTTTGTAAAGTTCTTTGGAAATTGTTGTCATATTTATAAAGATTTTTGCTTTGCCACGTTCGAGTGAAAATTAGCACAATTTAACTCGAGTTTATCACGATTTACCGCTAGCAAAATGATTATGCACGTTTATGTTTATGCATAAAATATTCTTCTAGCACACATTTTGAATTATTTTCCTGTGCAAAATCATTGTGGTTAGGCAAGTTTGCACAGGGTGGTGGTCTTACAGAGAAAAGGTTTAGGGACTGTTTCTAGCATGGCTGGCTTCAATTTAGATTTTTTTATTTTTATGATCTTGCTAAGCTGTAAAAAATGATCTTGCGGCACCGAAAAAACTGCACATGTGAAACATAGGAAACCTTCAAAACTTTGCATAAGTTCAAAATCGTGAAGTATCTCAAAATGTATTGACAAAAAAAATGACTTCACATGATAGCAGACAAGCAACCTACACTTGTGGCCTACTGCTATTTTCACAGGTCTCTAATGTTTAATCCCTCGACCAGTTTAGATGTTTCCTCCTCTTTCCTGCATAAAAAATATATTTATGCCCTTCTGTTTGGTGACCAAGTATCCCGAATTCGCCTGGATAGTCCCAGTTTTTCAACAGCTAAAAATGAATGTCCCTATTTTCAGAGGGGGTCGACTAAAAACGGAGGGAGGCATGTTTTTATGTATTCCAAGGCAGGAGTAGTTAGCTGCTCTTATCAGAAATTAATTAAATTAGTTAATTAACAGGCATGCCACTGAGATTACAAGTTGCATTTGGTGTATTCCATTAGTGCATATGTTGGTCAGCACTGTCATTTAGGTCTTTCTGTGCCCCTTGGTTGATGTAAAATTGAAGTCCTTCTTTTATGTCTTTGGAATGTCTCACTTTTCGGTTTATAAGTGTTTAGCCATGCAACAGTTGATGGAGTTGCACCAAGGATATTGTGCTGGATAACCAAACTCTTATAAGGTCCCAAAGGCGAGACCTATTGGCTATGCCAATGCTTGTTGCCTTTTTCCTTTTGCCTTTTTCAGCCTGTTTTTCCCTGCCGCTGCTGCCCCCGCGGCCCCTCCCCCCCCCCAGCACGACCAATGCGACCGGCCCAATCCAGTTCCCCTCCCCACCTCCCAGCTGTCCAGCCCTCCCCGACCCCTACTTAATGGCGACCGCTGTGTGGCCGCCTAGCGGCTGCGCCGCCGCGGCGCCAAAGGCAAGCTCATCTGCACCCGTCCGCGACCTGACTGCGACCAGCGGCAGGTACCCTGGAACTCTGCACCGACCCAGCGGCACTCCACGCTCTCAACCCAGGCCGCAACAACAACTGCAAGCTAGCATCACCAGCCGACACCCACGGACCCTTCAGCTGTCAGCGCTGCCGGCACACCTGCGACACCGCCAAGACCACTGACCCAGTGCAATCCGCCCGCAAGAACACAACAGAACCGAAGACCCTGCAATGCTTCCTCCTCAACGTCCGATCCCTCTACAAACACGCCACTGAAATCTGCGACCTCCTCGACAGCACTACCCAGGACGTAGCATTCTTTACCGAAACCTGGACCAACACCACCTCGGGACCGGACATCGCCATTGTCATTCCCCAAGGATACAAGATCTCAACGAAGGACCTCCCCACCCGCCTGGGATGAGGAATCGCCATCGTCCACAAATCCACCCTCTGCCTGAGCACACTCCCCGAAGAACCCACAGACCTGATGGAACACCTTCGCTTCAAGATACTGGCCAGCCCTACCTCCACCCTCCGAGGAACCCTCATCTACTGACCCCCTGGGCCCCGTGGACTTTTCGCCAACTCCATCAGAGACATCATCTCGCCGCATGCCATTGCGTCCACCAACTACACCCTACTGGGAGACCTCAACTTCCACCTCGACAACCAACTGGACCCCAGCACGACATCCCTCCTGGACAACCTCCACAACATTGGACTATGCCAGTCGGTGACCGAATCCATGCACTCAGCAGGACACCTTCACAAAAGGAAACTCCATCACCTTCAGCCACAACACCGAACTCCCATGGACTGACCATCGATGCGTCCACTTCACCTTCAGAACAACCTCCATCCACAGACACCACCACCTGCTCCCACGAAAAAACTGGACCAGAATCACGACCAGCTAACCTCATCACTCAGCAACTCCACCCCAACCATTGCGGAAAACGATGACACCAACACCGCAGCCCGAACCATGCACAGATGGATGTCCGACAGCGCCAACACCATAGCCCCCCTCAAGAAAAACAACAACACCCACGCCAAGAAAGCTAGATTGTCCACCACTGAACTTCGAGAGTCCAGACGCACTTGCCGCCACCTCGAAAAGGCCTGGAGGAACACCAAATCCACAGAAGCCCACAACAACTTCAGAGCCGCCACCAACGCCCACCACCAACTCATCAGAAAAACAAGGAAAAAAGCGATTGAAGACAGAATCTCCACTCATGCACACAACAGCAAAGAACTCTTCAACATCATCAAGGAGTTCGCCCAACCCACCTGCGAGTCCACCGACATCCCTCCCTCACAGGAACTCTGCGACAAACTCAGTACCTTTTTCCACCACAAAATAAAGAACATCTACAACAACTTCGACGAAGAACACAACACACTGAACCCTCACCAACCACCCCCGACACCCTGATGCCAGCGATCGACAACTGGACAGCCCTCATCAAGGAGTTCGCCCAACCCACCAGCGAGTCCACCGACATCCCTCCCTCACAAGACCTCTGCGACAAACTCAGTACCTTTTTCCACCACAAAATAAAGAGCATCTACGACAACTTCGATGAAGACAACCAACACTCTGAACCCTCACCAACCACCCCCGACACCCTGATGCCAGCGATCGACAACTAGACAGCCCTCACCACGAAGACACACTGAAGACGATGAAGTCAATCCACTCCGGGGCCACCACGGACCCCTGCCCACCACATTTTCAACAGGGCCGCCGACAACTTTCGAGAAGGCATGGAAGCCGTCGCCAAATGGATGAAAAACAGCTGCCTACAACCAAACACCAACAAAACGGAAGTACTCATCATGGGCCCAAACCCAGATGCCTGGAATGACACCTGGTGGCCCACCGCCCTCGGAGGTCCGCCCACCCCCACCGACCACGCACGCAACCTGGGAATCATCCTGAACTCAAAATGGACCGCCAGATCAACTCCGTATCGTCTTCCTGCTTCCACACCCTCTGCCTCCTACGTAAGACGTTCAAATGGATCCCCCTCGAACACAGAAAGACCGTCACTCATGCCCTGGTCACCAGCAGGCTCGACTACGGCAACGCACTCTATGCCGGAACAAACAAAAACCTCACCACAAGCTACAGAACATCCAAAATGCCGCCGCAAGACTGGTCCTCAACCTGCCAAGACACTGCCACATCTCCCAGCACTTACCCACACTCCACTGGCTCCCCATCGAAGCTAGAGTCACCTTCAAGATGCTAACCCACGCTCACAAGGCCCTCCCCGACACCAGACCAGCATACCTGAATAGCCGACTCAAATTCCACGCACCCGAAAGGACCCTACGATCAGCCCAGCTCTCCTACGCTGTGGTCCCCCACACCAGAAAGACCAGAACGGGAGACCGCTCCTTCTTCTTCCGTGCGGCCAGAGCCTGGAACGACCTTCCGCTCCACCTCAGACAGATGACATCGCTCCCCATCTTCGCAAGAAACCTCAAAACCTGGCTCTTCGACAGACCCCCTCTTTGATGGACTGGAACCTGCGAACCCCCCTCACATCCCCCAGCGCCTTGAGACCCTTACGGGTGAGTAGTTGCGCTTAACAAACACCTGATTTGATTTGATTTATTACTAACTATTCCATACACATAATTTTCCAAAGGTCAAAATAACACCTGAACTAAAAAGCCAATTGATTAGATATTTGTTACCAGCCTCTTGCCTGTGTTAATGCTTTTTTGTAATGTTTTTTATAAACCTTTATTACAAAAAAATAGATAAATAGAGAGGCTGGCAAAACAGATAGAGAGGCTCACGAAGACAGAGAGGGTTAGATAGATAGATAGATAGATAGATAGATAGATAGATAGATAGATAGATAGATAGATAGATAGATAGATAGATAGATAGATAGTGTTAGATCTGGCGTCCTTGGCGTGGTTTTCCCTGACTTTTTTCCTTTACCTCCTGTGTTTTTGATGCTGTTCTGGATTTCGATTTTGCTGGCTTAGATGATTTGGGCACTTTGCCACTGCTGATCAGTGTCAAAGTGCAAGTGTGAGTGTATGTGAAAGGTAGGACATGCATTGGTGGGTGTAACAAAGCCTGATAGTGAAATACTGCCAATTTCTATTTCACTATTGAAAGGTTATCTTGCCCATAGGCCAGAATGGGGAATGCTCTGTAACATTTTACAAACATATCTTCCCATAGGTGTAAGATGGAAACTTGAAGTGTGATATCCCTGAACTTTTCTTGTGTTTGAAAACTTTTAGAAAGTGGCTATTTTCTTGTTCAACCTTTTTGTGTGCCTCTGCCTGTTTATGGATTAACTGTCTGGCTTTGGAGTGACAGAGGCTGGGGTGGCTTCAGGAGTCTGGGTGAATCAGCTCTAGGCTGAATGGGTCCGATCTGTATTTGGAGTGGTGGGAGGAGTAGCACCTGTACCTGAATAGGGCTGTACCTGCCTTCCACAATGCTGGCTCTGCCCCCTGTGATGCGTCTGAAACCAAGGCTCGCACTGACAAAGGATTTTGTTGTACACTGGCAGAGTGCCCCCAGAGCTGGTTTGGACTGGGCACAGAGCCCCGTGCAGAAAGGGATCAAAGACATTTTGGTCTATAAGTACTAGACCTAAAACCCCTTAACTTTGGACTATTGCTGGAATCAAGGGGAATCTTTGCTGAGGAGAAGAGCTAAAGAAACTGAGGAGAAGTACTGCCCTTGCTGTGTGCCTGGGGTTGGCCTGCAGTTGCTTTTTCTGCTAAACAAATGAGAAGGACTTTGCTGTGTGCTGTGTCCCAAGCTTGAAGATGGACTTTGCTGTGTGCTGTGTCCCCTGCTTAAAGAAGTCTCCAAGGGCCTGAAGAATAGCTGGCCTCCTGTTTTGAAGTCCCAGGAACAAAAGGACTTCACCCCCAGCTCCCCTGAACTTCCTTGCTGGGAATTCTGACCTGCCAGGAGGTGCCTGTAACTGTGTGTGGGCCTCTGGAGGTTGCTACTGCTGTTGGGAGCTGGAAGAAACAAAAGATAAGGAAGAAATCCTGTTTCTGAAGCTGTCGACATTGTCGCTGTGACCTGCACCGAGGCCCGGGGAGCCGCTCGTGAAGTGAACAACGCAGTGCCTGGCCTGCTCCGCAGCTCCGACGTCCTATGACGCCCGCCGACACTGGCAGTGATCGGCTGTGACCGACACCAGCGCTCGCATCGACTCCGTCTTCGCCAGGGCCTGCATCCTGTTATCGTGGTGCCAATAACAGCCGAGGGTGACTCGAGAAACTTGCCGACGTCGTTTCATCACCGGAGCCGTCATCGGCCATCTTCGACGCCGTGCAACATCACCAACTTCATTTTCCACGGTACTGTTGTTTGGGGGTCTGTTGACTCTACACCCGAAGCAGCGATCCTCGCGGGCGGCGCCGTACTTTTGATTTTGTGCTGTCCTGACGTCGTGATAGCCCCAGTTGGTGCTATTTGATTTCTACAAGCTTATTTTTGCAACATCCTTTTTAAATACATTTTACTGAGTATCTGTATGTTGGATTTTTGTCGTTTTGGTCTTGTTTAGTTTAGATAAAGATATTTTTTTTTTCTAAACTGGTGTGGTGTCCATTTGTGGTGTTTTTACTGTATTACTGTGAGTGTTGGTACAAATACTTTACAAATTGCCTTTGGGAAAAACCTGTCTGCTCGTGCCAAGCTACCAAGGGGGTGAGTAGGGGTTATCTAAAGTGTGTATCCCCCTTACCCTGACTAGAAGCAAGGGTCCCTATTTGGACAAAGGTACCTACCTCCGCCAACTAGAGACCCACATTTTTAACAGACAGATAGATAGATAGATAGACAGACAGACGGGTGGGCAGTCAGACAGACAGACAGACAGACAGACAGCACAGATTCAATTAGCAAGAAAATAATTAAATATCTATATAAGAATGACATACAAGAGCACTGAAAGCAAACAAGAAAGACATAGAAGCAGGACATACAGATTAAACTGGTTTACAAATATAGCTGTAGTCTTCCATTAAAATACATACAGGAGTGACGTTATACATGCATTTCAATGCATGTATTCTAAGAAGCAAATTTCTTTGTAAAGAGTATATTTGAATTGCAACAATCTGATCTACTCTGAAAAAGCAGCAGTCATAAATATGAGAAGTTTCTTGGACGTTGGTTGGTCAGTTACCCAGAAGGTCATCAGTTAATATATTTAAGCTAGCTGGCTTTTAGACCTGATCTAGGTACTAAGAATGCTTTGGTTATGGTGTTGAATGACCTGAGAATGGGCCTGTATGTGGGCATTTGATTCACTGGATCGTTCGATCTTGGTCAAGAGTATTGGGGAGGTGGACTGGCAAGAAAGTGCTGCATAATGAGGTGCCTCCGTTTTTCCCAAAATTCTTGCCATGGAATGTGGTGCCACTCAGGGTTCATCACTTTCCCACATCTTGTTTAATATCTATATACTTCCCCTTGCTAACATCATCAAGCCTTTGACTTTAGAGTAATTTCCTAAGAAAATAACGCCAAGGCCAGTTTAAGGATGAATACTTCTATCTCAGAACTTGAAGGCATTATTAAAGGGTATCTCTCTAGTTTTATACTGGATAAACAATAACGTATTGAAACCTAGCCCTTCTAAACTGGAAGTAGTATGTCTGGTTGTTAATTCTGCCTGATCCACATCTGTCTAGCTAACTCGAATGTGGGTTTCAACAAACCCTGTTGAGAAAGTCAGAAGCCTTGGTTTTCTGATTGACAAGTATTTTAACATGTTCTCTCAGATTAAAGTGGTTACCTCTTCTATTAAATTCACAACGCTTGAATTTAAAATAAGATAGATTTATTCAGCATGGCACGGCAGACCTCCTTCCAGCTCCAGACTCCAACAACAACTCAGTCTTACGCTGGAACCTTACAATAACAGTTCTACATTAGAACATAGACCAACGTCTAAAGATAAACACAGCGCATGCCAGGAATGCAGTGAATGTAACATACGTAACCAAATAAGAATACAACACATCCCCCTCCTTTGAAAGAAACAAACACAAAAAAGAAAACTAAATAAACACAACTAAAAAGAAACAAAAATACAAGTAAAAAGAAACAAACAAAGCACAACCCCCTTATAAGCAACTAAACAAAATCATTCAATTTTTTTGGAAAATATTTTACACGACTTGATGATCTGACATTTAATCCAACAGGAACTTTTCCACCCACACTGTTAGAATCACCGGAAACCCCAACATTGTGCTCAACGTCACGAAAACCATTTCCTGACACCGGAATAGAAACAAACTTGTTTATACTGGGAGGGCACTTAGCCACTCTTCTGACATTCCAAACCTTCCCATCTTGAGTAGCTACAGAGTTTTTAAAGACTCTTTTAATTTGTATAGCTTTCCCAAATCTACTAGAGCCCTTACAAAGAATACCAGGTTTTTTGATCCTAACCCAATCACCCTCTGCAAAAGAAGGAGATAGAGTTTTCCATTTTTTATCAAACCACGCACAAGTCTTGCCTTGCTTACTCTTAACCTTCAAAGAAATGTCATCCACACAAACATCATTAGAGTCTACTTTCGTGCACTTTTCTCTAAACCACCACGGACAAATCTTTGATGCTGGCTCCCTTCCCTTCAACAATTTAAACGGACTGACTTCTGTGGTGGTATGAGGAGTAATTCTGTACAACCAAAGCTTCTCTCTAACCCTGTTTAACCAATCATCTCCACACTTAACTGAATCAACCACAAACTCCTTCAACACTCTATTAAATCTTTCAACTTGTCCATTTTCATGCGGTCCATACAGAGAAGTGAAAACATGTTTTATACCACATTCACCAACAAAATCCTTCATTTCAGCCGACTTAAACTGCACTCCATTGTCTGTGACCAAATACGAAGGACAACCTTCACGTGCAAACGTCTCTTTTAAAAAATTAACAACAATTTCCGTTGTAATCCTATTTACAAACTTTACCTCCGGCCATTTTGAGTGGTAATCCACCAACACCAGAGCAAACCTGCATTTCTCTGGAAGCATATTAAACGGCCCTGAAATATCAAAAGCTAACCTTTGCCAAGGTACTTTTGGCCATTCCACCATTCTCAAAGGTGGAACTCTAACGCTCAACATTCTTTCACTAGAGACACATAGCTCACACTCTCTTACTACTCCATCAATAAATCTGTCAATTCCAGGCCACCAAAAGAAATTCCTTACTAAACGTTTCATAGATGAAATACCAGGATGTGTTTTATGTGCAACTCTAAGAATAACTTCCCGCATCCCTTTTGGAGGGATACATTTAGAATTCTTGAAAATAAAATCTCCTTCCACCTCAAGTTCATCTGCAACCTTGCAAAAAGACAATAATTCTGATCTGATTTGCCTTTTATTAGGCCAACCCTCCATCACAAACCTCCTGACCTCCAACAAATCCTCATCCTTACACATGCATTCTTTCCATAATTCCTCACTGATATCATTAAATTGCGCTGGAATTACATCACTAATCTGAAGCACAAAATCAACCTCTTTCACAAAATTTACACCACTACTCCCACATGGTAGTCTTGACAAAAAGTCAGCCGTAACATTTTTTTTCCCTGGTACATACTCTGTCTTGAAATTGTACTCTTGTAGCCTTGAGGACAACCTAGCAATCCTAGCAGTTGAATTCCACCCTCCACCAGAAGAAAGGATGTTTACTAAAGGCTTATGGTCCGTCCTTAACGTAAACTTGCTACCCCACACGTACAATTTGAAATGTTCAATACCCCACACACACACGAGTAACTCTCTTTCAATTACGGCGTACTTTCTCTCAGTCTCATTAAGTGTTCTAGAGGCAAAAGCCACGTTCCACTCTTCCCTTCCATGCCTTTGCGATAACACACCCCCAATACCGTACAAACTTGCATCTACAGTTATGATGCATTCTTCCTTAACACAAAAAGGCTTTAAAGTTGGTGCTTTCACAATATCTTGCTTGATGTTTTCAAATGCAACCTGTTGGGTACCACTCCATTTAAAATCAATATTCTTCCTGAGTAACTCTCTCAACGGCTCCATTTTGTTTGCAAAATTCACTACAAACTTACTATAATACTCGCACATGCCAGCAAAACTCAATAATTGTTCCTTGTTTGTAGGAGCCGGAGCATTGATAATGGCATCCACATTTGACTTCTTAGGAACTACCCCATTCCCAGATAATGTATGCCCCAAATACTCCACAGACTTCTTATACAATTTACATTTACTCTCTTTTAAGGTGAGGCCGTTCACTTCCAACCTTCTGCAAACTTCTTTAAGGTGTGAATCATGTTCTTCATTATTCTTAGAAAAAACCAAAATATCGTCTTGAAAACACTTTACAAAACGGTCAACATCTCTAAAAATTCTAAACATTACCCTTTGGAACACCGATGCCGCTGAGGCTAATCCAAAAGGCATTCTGGTGTAACGGAAAAGCCCTTGTGGGGTAATAAATGCTGTTAGATTCTTTGACTCTTCAGAAAGACAAATCTGATGGTATGCCGAACGCAGATCCAAAGTTGAGAATACATTAGCTCCTTCCAACATAGATACCATCTCGTTTATATTTGGGAGAGGATGGCAATCAATCACTATGTTAGAATTAAGTGATCTGAGATCGACACATACCCTCAAATTTTTATCAGTCTTGCGTACTAAAACAATGGGTGAAACCCACTCTGAAGATTCAATCTCTTCAATAATACCCTCATCTGTAAGTTGTTTTAACATCTCTCTAAGCTCTTCTCTCACATTAATGGGTACTCCTCTTAGTTTTTGTACAACTGGGCGAGCATTTGACTTAAGAACAATCTTGTGTTCAAAATCTTTAAGTTTCCCTAAATTTTCACAAAATACTTTCTTAAATTTGTTAACCAAATTTCTTACTTTGACATTTTGATCAACCACAGCAATATTTCCAATTTCACACTTGTCCCCTAAAATGACAGGATCTTCTGCTCGTGGATTTAACATAATGCCCAACTTCCACTGATCGCGCCATCCTAAAACATTAACTCCTTTTTTCGCACTGTACAATTTAATATCTGCAAATCTGCCCTTGCACTGTAGCGACACCTTGAAAAAACCTTCCAAATCAATCCTTGTGCCATCAAAACTTTCAGCAACAACATCATTAGCATGTAGAATTCTTCCAACACAAACATCTTGCAATCTTTTTCTGAAATAATCTCTTGAGATTATGGTCCATGGCGAACCAGAATCAGCCATAAGATGAAGTTCAACCCCCAAAACCTCTACTATACATTTTGGAGCCTCCAACCGTAACTCTTCCTCTCCTACCGAATGCTTATTAATGATTGAAACTACAAACCCTCTTTCACATTCTTCGGAAGACTTTTCTTTTCCTTCTCCATCCTGCACTATATCTGTACCACTAATGGTCGAGACAGAACCAGAAAAAGATGTAGATGCATTATATCTCCTTATCTCCCTGCAGACAGTACTAAAATGGCCCATTCTCCCACACTTCCTACATTGTCTATTTATGGCGGGACAACCTCCAAAAGACGCAAAATGTGACCTATTATGTCCTCCCATGTTCACATTACTTCTGAACTGGCTTCCACCATTATATTTATTGCTTAAGCTTCTCTTTTGGACAACTTCCACACTGTCTTTCTTCAACTGCGTATTGTTCCCAGAACTACTCTTCAAAGCACACACTTCTTCCACACATTCTCCCTTCTTTGTACTCTGCTTAATGGTTTGCATCCAGCTCTCTGATTGTTCCACTGCTTTCGCATTAGCTATTGCTTCAGACAGACTAGGGTCTCCCATGACCCACAAATTTTCTTGTACTTTTTTGTTTTTTACATGTACAATAATCTGATCTCTAATCATTTCGTCTGCCATAACCCCAAACTTACAATGTACACATAAAGATCTTAACGACGTTAAAAAATCGTCAAAGGATTCTTCCTCCTTTTGTGCTCTAGTATAGAACTTGAATCTGTTAAGAGCGATACTTGTCGTTGGTTTGAAACGTTTTTCTAGCCTCAGTAGAGCCTCATTGTAAACATTCAAATTTTCTTCCCCCACTTGTGCAGTCATTTGTGGAAGTGCTCTGAACACGTCTTGTCCTTCCGATCCTAAGCAATGTAGAAGAATACTTTTTTTCCTCTCTGCACCCATACGTTCTCCGTCAATAGCCTTCATGTAGGTTAAGAACTCTTCTTTCCACCTTGACCATGGTAGTGGTGGGTCTCCTTTACTTTGTAAAAACTTGGCTGGAGGATCAAACTGCATTTTTTTTACTGCACTAACTGAGTGTCAAATGACAAAACCCCAAAATAATTAACACAAAACAATTGAGGCCCAACACCCAACTACCTTTAGACCAGGTTAAGAGTTCAAGTCACAAACTATGTATATAAATTGAGAAAACAAAACCAAAATTAATCAGATATAGGGTTCATTCCATATCAAACACCTTGTGTACTTCCTTACACCAAAAAGGTAGAATGGGATGCTTGTGGACTTTCAACTACAACATCTGTAGTCCTGATCCGTGCTTAAAAGGTGCAAAATAAAATGAAATCCCACCTTGACATCTTTTCCTTTATGCTCTGAACTTCCTTCCGCTCAAAGCCCCAAACGATTACCGACCCTTTTATTGACTTTCCTGCCAAAGCGTAATGTTTCCTTGCTCGCGTTACACTCCTCGTTGCGCAGGCGCTCTTCTTCTTTCCTTGCCCGTGAAGTTACTAGGCAACCTCTCCAAACACCATTAGACGTCACAACGTGTACGCCTGGCGTGCGCTCTCACAGGTTCCCTTTCAGCTTGTCAGCGCGTTGCCAGGAAACGCCCACTGACGTGCAGACTCTCTCGTTCCTCTTCCGCCTGTCGTACTCGTTGCTAGGAAACGCCGAACCCGTCCTTATGACGCGCTCCTGTACGTCCTCGTCACGCTCGCTCTCCTCAGTGCCTGGATACACCGAACACTCCTCGAGCGTTCTCTCTTGGTAAAGTACGTTACCACTTATGTTTTCCTTTGAAAATGTCGACAAGTATTTTCTGTGAATTCGCCTCTTCACACTTTTCCTCTTGCCACAACGAATCTTCTTTCTTCCACTTCTTGGCTCCTCTAATACCACGACGTCCTTCTCTTTTTTTTTTTGTTTTTTTTTTCTTCTTCACTTTTCTTCGTGGATTCTTCTGCTCTCCGCACCCGTGCCTTCCTGACAGGAGAGACTTAAACTCGTCGCCAATATTAAATTCACAACGCTTGAATTTAAAATAAGATAGATTTATTCAGCATGGCACGGCAGACCTCCTTCCAGCTCCAGACTCCAACAACAACTCAGTCTTACGCGGGAACCTTACAATAACAGTTCTACATTAGAACATAGACCAACGTCTAAAGATAAACACAGCGCATGCCAGGAATGCAGTGAATGTAACATACGTAACCAAATAAGAATACAACATCTTCTTTTCACTATTAAAAGCGTATCCTGAAATTAATTCTGACCTGAATTCTGGCACACATGAGAGCTGCTGTGGCCAACGCTATCGTCATCTCTGGGGTAGATTGTGCTAACACCTGCTTTTGGTCCAGCTATGACTTCCATCCAAACACTACAACGAGTGCAAGGTACAGCTGTGTGGCTTGTAGACAACTTCAAGACGTTTGTCAGAGTTCAGAGAATCATCGGAAGTTGCATTGGCATCCCAGCCTAGCAAATTCAGTTTAAGGCCTTATGTTTTTGGCACAAAGCATTTAATGGGGTGGTGACCTCCTTACCACAGACATTGCTGCCCAGATATGTCACTGAGCGTTCACAGTCTCTTAGTCTTTTTTATTGCTAGTTCCTGGTTTCGTAAGATCGATATCAGAGTAAGTGGGACATTGAACTCATTAAAAGCCCACATGTTCGACTGATTTCTATATAACAAACATTACTTTTAGCTTACAGTCCACAAGCCTAAGGGTGATAGCATTGCGCGTCATAAGCACATTCACTTAATAGTCACCTGAATTCTGACACAATTGTTTACTTTGTTATTGGAATTACTGCATTAAAAAGTCAACTAATTATAGAATAATCCCCATCCATTTAATGACAAGAATTCTCCATTACCATGGCAATGAGACCCGCATGCTAGGAACATTGGATTTAACATTATCAATGAATCTCTTCACATTTAAAACAATATTTTCGTGTTAAATTAGCTTCACATTCTCATGAAAATTTGCTCCAGTGCCCATTTCCACTGTGGCGCCCACGGTTCTCCATTTGTAGCCAAATATCGTATTGTCTAATCAACCTCTTCTGAAACCCTTTTGGAACGTTTCATGATTGTACATAAAGGAAGCGGTCAATATCAGGAAAGGGACAGAAAGTAGGACTTTACTGAAGGGTAAATATTTACATCTTTTCAATCCCTCAATCTCATTAGGAGCTCTGCCTGAGGCCGCTCCTCACATGTACCCTTGCCGGTACCACCGAGTCGGCTTCCGTGCACTGGGGTCTTGGGGGGGGGCGGCCGACCAGCGGGAGGCCTGCCACCTCCGGGGAGTTTTGGGCCGGGGGGGGCAGCAGTAGACACGTGGGGCATGCCTTGGGCTCCTTTTGGGCTCGTTGGGCTGGAGTTGGGCGGTTTTGGGGCGGGAGGGTTTAAAACCGGCCATTTCGTGTCGCGAGCCACCATTTCGGTGGCCGTGACACGACAGCCAGTTGAGGGAGGCGGGCAGTGGCGTCGGTTTTTGTCGTTGTATGAAGGACGAGTCTCCTTAGGCGGCATTTGTGAGCAGAGTTAGTGCGTTTGCGGCGGAGTTTGCTGCAGGGCATTGGCGGCGAGATTTGGTGTCGGGCGACGTGTTTGGAGCCTGAGTGCAGGGACCGGCGGTTTTCGGAGGCGTGCGATGGCCACGTGGGACAATCCGCGAGTGGCAGAGGCGCTTCGCTTGTTGGAGGACGCGGTCCGCATGGATCTAGTGCGGCCCGACGTACAGGTAAGGCCCCCCAGCCGCGCTGCGAGTGGAGTGGCGGCTGCGGTGCTCGCGTGTGACCCGCCGCGGGCCCTAAAGCGTGCCCCGGCGGAGCGGTTGAGGGCAGGGAGGCGGGCAGGGTCGAAGGCGGCACTGAATTTTAAGGAGGGGGCGGGAGGGGCGGTGGTGACACAGGGCTCGAGGGGTGGGTTTGCAAGCGCTGCCACAGATACCAACGCCTCTTCAGAGGCCAAGGGGGCAAAGTGGACAGGTGGTAGACGTGGTGCGGGGGCTAGGGGCGGGGGGGCTGCGGCGGGGTGCAAGGCGGTCGGTGCTGGTGAGGCCCCCATACCGGGGCCCAGCGGGGCGGTTTCTCCGTTACTCATAGAGAGTGAAGGTGAGGGGGCGGGGGAGGGGGAGGGAGGAGGCCTGGTGGGGACTTTAGCAGTGGGAAGGTCGCCGGCTCGGGAGTGTGGGGGGTTGGGGGGGGCAGGCGCGGGTGTTCATGGGGGGCCTCCGGGGAGGGACGGGCCCAGTAGTCATGGGGAGGAGGGAGTAGTCACGGGGGCCGGGGGCGCGGAGGGCTGGGAGCGGGGTGGGGGGTGCTCCGGGGGGGGGGTGGGGAGCTGGCGCGGGGGGGGTCCTCGTTCCGGGTTGGGGGAGGGTGGGGAAGGGGGGTGGGGATTGTGGGCGAGAGTGGGCCGGACACAGGGGTGCGGAGGGAGGGGGTGAGGGGTGGTGCTGGGGCTGCGGGGGGGTGTCGGGGGCCGGCGCGGTTCAGTGGGAGGTGGAGTCCCTGGCGTGTAGCGACGGGGGGGAGAGTGGGGGGGATGGGGGATGTGGGGTGGAGTGGCTGGGGGAGGGGTGGTGCGGGGAGGGCTACACTGTCGCAGCGGGGGGCCATTCCTCGGGGGTAGGGGGCGGGAGGGGCTGGGGGGTCACTGGGGGGTGCGGCGGGTCGGGGGATAGGTTTACCACCGGCATGTCGGATGCCACTTCTTTCTTTCGGCAGGTAGGCGTGGAGAGGGGCTTGGGAGAGCTTCATGCAGCTCCAATCCACTATGGGGATGGGCCGGATCTGCCTCATGCGGGCGGTCGTGCTCCCACGAGGGACCTGTCAAGGGCGCCATCCAGGAGTCGGGGTGGTAGGTCCCCACCAGCCTCACCTCGTAGGGCCAATGCGGCCTCCGGGGGCGGGGGCCGGAGTTGCTACAGTCCAGACAGGGCACGCGCGGAGCAGTGCACAGGGCGGAGGAGCGGGAGTGTGGATTTGGAGGACTTGCTGAACACATGTAGGGAGCGGGTGGGGTTGAGCCGGCTGGAGCCCGTAGAGGGCGGTCTGTGGCTGTAACATGGCCTGACAGGGCTGGAGTCCGAGGAGGGCGGCCCTTACATTTGGGATGAGGATGGAGAGAGTGTGGAAGAGGGGGAGATTCGGGAAGGGAAGGGGGAAGGGGGGTAGCACAATAATGTTTGTGCTAGTTCATTGCAGCCCCAGCGATTCCAGGCGGAGAGAGTGTCGGCCCCTCCTGCGCAACTGGTTAGGCGGCGGGATCCTGTGAGGACGCCGACCTTGATGCCAGGTAGAGCGAGACAAGGAGTGGGGATGAGTGGTGCTGCACCGGTGGGGGTATCGGTGGGCACGGATGCGAGGGGCGATGATGGGGGGGTGCGTTTGAACAAGGGTGCATATGTACGGGACACCGGGGTGGGGACAGATGGCGCAGGGAGCGAGGAGACGGGGGCCTTGCGCGATAAGGGGTTTGGGGGGGCGCCCGCGACGGGTACGGGGAAGGAGAGTCCTGAGGTGCCAGTGCGTAAACTCCCGTATATGGGCATTGCAAAGCCTCTGGGGGCGCATCTGTCTTTGGCCACCAAAGAAAAAATTTGGAAGGGAGAGTATGTGACATCTTGAAGCTCCTACATAAGGAGCTGATGGCAAGGGAAGGGACTAAGGAGGAGGAGCTGGAGCTGGCTCGGCGGCCCAAGGTGCCCTGGAATATTGAGAACTGGTCGGCGGGGTTTTTGATCTTTGCGAGTGTGTACTGTGACAAGTACCCGGAAAGGTCTGTGGCGTTGTTATGGACGTCATCCGTCGAGCGCAGGCGACGTACGGGGGTTATGCATGGTCGCACTATGACGAGGAGTTCCGAGCGCGATTGGCCTGGGACCCGGAGGCAAAATGGGGAGAGATTGACTCGGACCTGTATCAGCAGACGATGGGCGAGGCTGTTTGGGAAAACAATTTATACGGCCAGCGGCCTACCAGTGGCGCCTCGCCCCTTTCCGGCTCACCTGGGGCAAGGAGAGAGTATTGGGGGGCCAGTGCGGGAGCATGTTGGGATTACAACAAGGGAGCTTGCGCGCAGCACTACTGCAAGTTCCGCCACGAGTGTTCCAAATGCGGAAAGCGCCACGTGGTGGTGCATTGCTGGGGGACAGGGGGCAGCCAGGGGCAGCAGTCCACTCCGACGGGGTAGCAGTCCGGGGGCAGGGGAGGTAGGGGGGGGACAGGGGGCTTTGGGAAAAGGCTCTTACGCCAGTTAAACTGGACCGACTGGAACCCTTCTTGGCGTCTTATCCACGGACCGAAGACGCAGGGCTGTTGTGACAAGGGTTCGGGAGGGTTTCCGGCTGGGGTATGCGGGTCCACGGATTGCTCGGTGGGCGGAGAACTTGAAATCCGCCCAGACGCATAAGGCGGTGGTTCGGGAGAAACTGGGCAAAGAGGTCCGGGAGGGGCGGATGGCAGGCCCCTTTTGCGGGCCCCCGATTACGGACTTGATCATCTCCCCCATAGGGGTGGTGCCGAAGAAGGAGCCGGATCAATATAGGCTGATCCAACATTTGTCATGGCCCGAGGGGACTTCGGTCAACGATTACATAGCGGCTGATGTGGCGTCGGTGTCTTATTCTTCGGTTGATGTGGCGCGGCGTCTGGTGGCGTCAGTGGGGTCCGGTGCTTTCATGGCTAAGTGCGACATCAAGTCAGCTTGTTGCCGGTGCATCCGGTAGACTATCAGCTGCTGGGCATACAGTTCGACGGCTCTATTTTTGTGGATAAGGCATTGCCCATGGGGTGTTCCACCTCCTGCGCGCTGTTCGAGCATTTCAGCACGTTTCTGCAGTGGGCTTTTTCATGGCGCACGGGACACGAGACAGTGACGCACTACCTGGATGACTTCTTCCTGGTGGGACGGCCCGGTTTGGCGGACAGAGCTCATGGGCTACCTGGGTGTGCCCCTGACGCCAGAGAAGACGCAAGGTCCCAGCACGGTTCTGTCGTTTTGGGGGACCGAACTGGATTCGGAGGCTATGGAGGCTCGATTGCCGAGGGACAAAAAGATGCATATGCTGGTGCTGGTGGATACGCTGTTGGGAAAACAGAAGGTGACCGTGAGAGAGGTGCAGGTTTTGTTGCGGCATTTGACCTTCGCGTGCCGAGTGGTGCGGGCAGGGCGTACATTTTGCCGGCGTTTGGGACTGTCCTTGTCCGGGTTGACGTTGCCGCACCACCACTTGCGCTTGTCCGTGGGTACGAAGGAGGATCTGTGTATGTGGCGGGTGTTTTTGGAGCGTTTCAATGGGATTCCCATGGCTCACCCGGAGGATTGGGAATGGGACGTGACCATCTCGTCGGATGCGGCCTGGGTCGGGGGTTTCGGGCTGTACTGGCAGGGGAGGTGGTGTGCGGAGACATGGCCTCTAGCCTGGCAGAATGGGGGGAGGAGCATAGCATTTTTGGAGCTGTTCCCGTTGGTGGTGGCAGTGGCGGTGTGGGTGCGGGAGCTCGCGCATAAAAAGGTGCTGTTCAAAGTGGACAACATGGCAGTGGTGCATGTCGTTAATCGACAGTCGGCTCGGGATCCGCAGGTGCTTAAACTGTTGAGGGTGTTTGTAGTGCAATGTTTGAACCATGACATTCTGTTTCAAGCACGTCATGTGCTGGGGGTGGACAATGACATTGCGGATGCTTTGTCTCGTTCACAGTGGCAGAGATTCCATGGGCTAGCCACGAACGCAGACGAGTGCAAGACGCCGGTGCCAGCGGGGCTGTGGTCTGTAGGAGAGAGAGGGTCGCGCAGTCGGTGGCCCCGTCCACATGGAAGGCATACGAGCAGGCGTGGCGGGAGTTTTTGGAGAGCGGGGCGGTCCGGCATGGCAATCCTTGGGTGCGGAATGAGCAAGTTGTACAGTTTATGTTGGCGCTGATGGACAGGGGACGGTCAAAGGTGACGTATGCCAGCAAACTATCCGTTATAGCATTTATGGGAAAGATGTTGCGGGTCTACGCGCCATCGGCGGGCGAACTGGGTGCGCGATTGTTGGAAGGTTGGGTGCGCGAGAAGGGAGGTAGGGCACCTAAGCGCTGTCCCATCCCGGGAGGTATGCTTGGCGATTTGATACGGCTCATGCCGCAGATATGCCGCAATCAGGAGGAGGTCCTGTTGTTTGCAACACTGATGTCGTGGATGTATTTTGGGGCATTTCGGGTGTCCGAGCTGGTAGGGCCACGGGGCAAGCCAGGACTGCGGTGGGGGGAAGTGGAATTGCGATCGTGGGAGGTGGCGGTCCGGCTGCGGCGCGCGAAGACCGACCAGAGGGGCGAGGGTCAGTGGGTGGTCCAGGGCCCCGTGGCGGATCAAGACGTGTGCCCCGCGCGGTGGGGGGAGCGGCGGGCTGGTGGCGGGCAACCGGGGGACGGGGAGGATTTTCGCCGGGCGGACGGAGGACAGGTGACGGCGGCACAGCTGCTCTGGGTACTACGGCATGCGCTGCAGGCCTTAGGGGAGGATCCCAGGTGCTTTGGGACGCACTCTTTTCACATAGGGGCGGCGACCGATGCAGCGCAAAATGGGTGGGGGAGGGACGAACTGATGCGCTTGGGGAGGTGGAAGTCAGATTGTTTCAAGACATACATTAGGTTGCGGGGGCACGGGATGGAGGAGGAGTCATGAGGTTTTTTCGTTGGTTGACATGTGTCTCTTTTCAGGTGCAGTGGCGGGACCGGACGTGGAGGGACTCTCGATCTTCATCGTAGGACATTCTTTTGTGAAACGGGCTGAGCACTCTGAATGGGATAGGCACAAGAATCTTAATTTAGGACTGGATCCTGGGCTTTTCAATTGTCAGTGGTGGGGAAAGGGGGGCATGAGGTGGTATTAATTAATTCCCATGTTGAATCAGGTGGTACGGGGGGGATATGTCCAGATGTCTTGGTCATCCATGTAGGGGAAAATGACTTGGTGCAATGTAAGGGCTTGGCCTTGTTGAAGCAGATGCAGCGGGACTTGAGGGAGATACGGAGGCAGTGGTCCGGGTGCCATGTGATTTGGTTTGAGTTCATACCCAGGAGAAAGTGGAGGGGGGCAGAGCGTCCTGCGGCAATAGACAGAGCGCGTAGGAAGATGAATAGGGATATGCGAGTCTTTTGCGCTAAGGAGGGTTTCGGGAGGATGGAGCACTCGGAATTACGCTATGCGGCAGTATATTTTTTTCGGGAGGATGGAGTTCATCTGTCCCGCTACGGCATGGAACTGTACATTGTACAGCTGAAGGAGGCATTGGATAGAGCAATAGGGGTGAGCAGATACCCGAAGTGTTCGGATTCCTAGGGGGGGTTGTCGAAGGCTGTCTAGGACACCCTTCGGGTGGTGTTTTTTCCTAGTTGATTCGGTATAAGGTTGGATGGTTACAGTTATGAGAATAATATAAGAAGTTATTTAGTTAGGTAGGTGTAGAGAAGTTAGGAATGGCCAGTTGTTTATAATGGTTGAAGGGGGGGAACAGGTTAGGGGAGGGGGTGGGGGTAAGGTAGGAAGACTTTATTTAGTGAGGTTTAGTTTTGTACGGCACAGGCCAAGGGAATTCTGATGTAAGGTGCACCTGTTTTCAATAAAGCGGCCTTTTTCACACCAAGAAATGTGTCGTGGTATGTGCTGCCCCCAGGTTAGGCCCAAAGCCCGACTGCAGCATTAACTGCTCATGTTTGAAGGACTGGTTGGAAGATGCTCTGTCGTACAGTAATACTACATAATGAGCTCAGATGATGGAGTGATACGGACCTGGGTGAAATCAAATGCTTTCATGTTCATATCATGTTCCTGTCTCATGCACAGCACAGGCTCCGTTGTATGCCCACGATTCAATCAGATTAGATCTCTTCCAACAAAATCAAAGTTCATTTGGTTTATTTCTTTTTTGCATATCTTTTTGCTCCTTTAAGTATTTTCTTAATACTTTTTTTCCAAATGTAATCTAAAATGCGTTTTCCTTTCTAAAATGTATTAGTTTTGTTCTGAAATATTTATCTTTAATTTTTTTTTATAGGAACAGGTTTGGCAGTAGTTCTTTGCTTTCAGTCCGGGGTACCTTTTCATTGACAGTGGGTAGGAACGCACTGCTTGCAAGTAACAGCGCCATTACCCCATAACTTTTCATAACTGAGACAAAGAGCATATCATCTGGGCTGCCGGGTCAGCAGACCATGCCCTTCCCGAGTGGGAGATTAACACAGTTGAAAAGGAAGCATTACACTATGGAAATTGCCCTTGGTTATTGCAGTGCTGGAGATGTACAGTAAGTATTCCAGGAAGAACTCTGCTGTAGAACAGTATTCAGCCTCACACACAAAACACTCCTATTAAGTGGCCTTGCTGTGTTCTCTACAATGACATGAATACAGCCAGAGCACAATGAAAGCCCTGAATTTTTCTGTAGCTCAGTTGCTGGCCCATCATTTAAAACTCTCCTAAATTATTCAGGATAAAAAGAACAGTTGGATCTGGGCATTACTGTGGCACTTGTTTGTCTTGCAGTCTATATTCTTTAAGTACTGCTTCTGTGCTGCGTAGCAAGAGGTGTTATTTTTAAAAACAGTTCTTCTAACTTGAGATTGACCTTTATGGTTTTCTATTACAGTATCATGACACAACTTCCGCAATAGTGCAGAGTCAGTCACACAAAAATAAAATGATAATGAAACAGTAATATAATTGTATTTTTCTGTGCTTGACTAAGGCTGAGGCATGCCTGTGTAGGGCGGGCCGGGCAATGACAGGGAGGAGTGGTGGCCACTTAGAAGTGTGCATGTCAGTTTGGCTGGCCATCTTAGGTCAGTCAAACAGACATGCACACTTCTACTTCTCCAACGCAACAGTGTTGCACAGCCAGGTTAGAGAAATGCCACAGGCTCTGAGGCACTGCCTTAGTGGCAGACCAGGCCGCTCAGACCAATCCTGGTGCTGCTCTCATGCTAGGCATAGCATGAGAGCAGCGTCTGGATTGAGTAGGGAGCCTGTGCTTTCCTAGTGCCTGCCAAGAGAGAAGTACCGAGGTGGACGTCAGTGGCAGCAACAGCAAAAGGCACGTTTAAAAAAAAATGATGTTTTCCTAAACTCCCTGTCCACCCTCTGACCCTCACCTTGCCAATTTAGGATTGCGGCGGCCGCCACTGTCTAAGGCAGTCTGTGACTGTTACAACTGCCATTCCTACAAATGCAGAGGCAAGTTAACAAGAGTCATGTCTATGCATTTCTGCTTTGTGCCCAGATGTGCAAAAACACGCTGAGGTCCCAAATCCCTTGATAAGCAAATTAACAGCATTTGCCACCCAAAATGTTGTTTTGACATATTATAAAATCCTATTGTGATTTATGAAAGCATTTTGAAATCACAATATGCGTTTAGTGAATGAATGCCCTAGGGTATTTTGGTGTTTAAAGAAGTGAGTATAGCTGCAGATGCCCAAAGTCGAGGATCTATCCTAAATGGAGTTCTTCTGAAACCAGAATGGCATTTTAGCGACTTAATTTTTAGGGCGATGGAGCACCAAAGGTTAGGTGTTAAGTAAAAGAAATAAAATAAATATTTTCCTTCTCAACGAGTTTGACTACTCACTCTAGTTTCAAATAAGAGGTTCATCCCCTTCTATTTGCAGTTCGCAATGAGATGTATATTTGGTTTGAGACCACAATTTCAGTTGCGATTAAAATACATTCAGGATATTCGTGAAATATTTGAGAATGATGTATTGCTTATCCATTTTAAACTGTAATCAATTTCTGTTTCTCTAAAACAACCCCAATCAGAAAAGTTCACTTAATGCACACCAATATGACACGTGGCCCTCACTGCTTTGATAATATATAATATTGAATAAATGCATAATTGTTGATAGCGTTTCCACTTCCAGTGTGTCAATATTATGACAGTTCCCATTTTTGTTACTCAATACACCTCAATTTTATTTTAAGTACAAGGATGTGTATTGATATTTGCCTTTTATTTTAAACAAAATATAAATCATGTATAATTTTACATTATTTGCAGCCCTGAAAAAGTTCCTCTGAGAAAAGGAACAAAACATATTGGCTGTTTTTATTAACTGATAAGGAGCAGCAACAGTTTATGGTACCTGTTGAAGATTCATGAGTTCATCTTTGGAAGTGATTAACTGAGTGCCAGTCAGATTAAAATTATCTTGGATGTTGGTCTTCTGTTCCTAGCAGGCCACCATCCCTGTGTTTATATAGCCAAATTAATATTCCTTAGGTAGATCGTTCGTCCACGCTCCCGCGATTGTACATTTTGTGATACAACATTTTAGTACATAGGTTGCATCACAAAGTTCAAGAGTGATCTCAAACATTAGCTCAGTTTGCCACCACGTTCTGCAACCAGTCTATACATGTATCTGGCTTCTGGTATCTAGAATCCTGAAATGCTAGGGAGAGTATGCAGCATCACCATTACAACTGAATGGCGTGGCTTACAACTAACAGGAATTGTGCCTGTCGGTGTAAAAATGAATTGGCTCACAGTTATTGAATGCATTGTCCTAGAAAGAGCAAAAGACTAAAGGAGTGAAGTTATGATTTGAACCTGTGACTCGCACAGGTATAGTGTATCAGCAGAAAGTGGATTAAACCACTTAACCCACTTAGTAGCCTCACTAGCGATACTGTTACTGCACTAGTCTCTATTTAAAAAAAATTATCTTTAGGTCTCGCCTGTCGTTGCAGCACGCATGCGTCACTCGCTCTGCGAGACATATTGTGTATGAGAAGATTTCAGAAGGGGACTTGAAACCCCGCCCATCATTTTCATTGGGTCGCGTCAGCGTTTATGCTAAACACTGACTTCCCATTAAAAAGGATGCTTTTTCGTTACCGCCCTTTTTCCTTTTCATCTGGCCCATCCGGACTGGGTCATCTGCTTCACGGCTGTAGTGAAGCAATTTCTTATCTTTAGGGGTCCATCTGTTTCTAATTAGCATGGAGGGGCGCACTGCCCCCGACCTCTCAAAGGAAAAAAATCTTTCTTTCGTCTTCGATCTGTACATTTAAAGCAATGTAGTAAAAAAAAATTCTTCTTGAACATTGACTACAATTTGAAATCGCAGAGGTGAAAGCCTGTGCCGGTCGAGTTTGTGATTTGTACTACCAATGTGAGAAGATGGAACAACAGACTAAAATCCTAAATATTTTATGCACCGATAGCTGATGAGCCCGCTTAGTTTGTTCCACTTCAGGCTTCTTCGCCCCCACAGATTTCACACATCCTGATCTCATGCGCAGTGCAACTGTTGAAAATTATATTTGCCATGCGGGAAAAGCCCACCCCTTGAGGTGGCAAACCTACTCCAAACTTCAAAACGTGCAAGGTTAGTACTGCTCGCATTAACCCAAACGTCCCTCTATTCATCGTTAACCTTCAAAAGATGCAATACTCGTTTGCAAAACTGATTCCCTAGTAACTGTCTCTCATAAACACGTTTCTGCCTTACAGCGCATAAAAAATACTGTGCTAAATGACAGACAGCAAATTCAAGATTGCAGACACCCTCAAGTGTACCGTTAACACAATATACCTCATAAACGTGTATCACAGAGCCCGTGAGTGGTGGGGCCACACACTTTACCGATTACAGCAGTGGACTGGAAATAGGGTCTCAGAAGAGGGGGATGCCACACTTTTACAGAACTTGATGGCTAGGACTGCTCGTTAAAAAATTTCAGGTTATATCGTGTTATCAGCACTCACTCTCTCTGAAAATGTTTTGAGCCCTGCAGGTAATGGAATCCTCCGTATACTTCAACGTTCTCAAGACTGTGCTCTGTGATTTACTAAATTAAAAACAAATACTTAACCTATGTTATTCGTGGCGTTGAACCTTACAATAAGGAGGATGCGACTCCCACACAGTATATGTTTGACATTTAATCTTACTAAAACTCTACATGCTACATTACTAATATTTTGGAAAGTATGTCAGCTGCGCCAATTGGAATACCAACATGGGAAAAAACCACAACAACATATTTCCATATTCTGCCTGCTCATACAAACTGTAAAATCCAGAAGATCCTCGCCCGTCCTCCACATCCTCCCTAGCATCTACAGCAATGGAGCCAGCTGTGACAAGTTCAACTGTGAAATTATTGCCCCAGAGGGAATTTGGGACTGAAAATCAAAGACATCTGTCTACAGGTTCTCTGAGCAATTACAGGCAATAAATCTGAGAAATTAAGAAGGCAATTTCGTTTTTCTATCATCCTGCCAATTGGAATCTTCTAACAGAACCACCTCCACCCCGAACTGCGTCTGTAAGTAACTGACATGGCAGTTACAATAAGGTGGGAGTGTCTCATACTGTACATTTCTCGCCTCACATAACATATTAGCTGTTTTTAATTAGCGTGGAGGGGCGCAGCCGGAGAGGGGACGGGGTTACTTAGGAAGTTGCCAAACTTTGCTTCAGTTCTCCAAGGGATCAACGTCCCAGAGACCATGAGTAATGAGATTACAGATGCGAAGCGCCTCAAGGCCCGCCTGTGAATGCCAAGCAGGAGGTGACTGTGTGTGATCAGCAGTCCGGAGGTGGGAAGCGCCCTTCTGGCGTATTGGAAGGCAGCACCCAGCTGTGCTGAGGCATCACTCACAGCGTTGCCAGGAGCTACCTGCTCCACTCGTGGCGCTGCTAGGCACCACTCACGACTCTGCCAGGCACTACCTACTCCACTCACAGAGCTACCAGGCACTACTAGCACCACTCACGGGGCTTCCAGGCACAACCTGCACCACTCATGGCACTACCAGGCACTACCTGCACCACTCACGGCACTGCCAGGCATTACATACACAACGCACAGAGCTACCAGGCACTACCAGTACAACTCATGGCGCTGCCAGGTGCTACCTGTACCACTCACGGCACTGCCAGGCGCTGCCTGTACCACTCAGGGAGCTATCAGGCACTACCTACTCCATTCATGGCACTGCCAAGCACTACCTGCACTTACACGGCGCTACCAGGCACTACCCGCTCCACTCACGGTGCTGCCAGGCAAGTCCGGCCTCAGCGAGGGTCCCCCATGAGTGAGATGGGCCAATAGTTTCCAGATTTGTGACAGCACAGAGTTCGTCCCTGTGAAATTCAGGCATACAACGCCACGAGCACCTAGAAGACTTCTGCTGTGGCACTTGGACATCTTAATAACGAGAGAGTGAAAAATAATATTGATACTAGTTTGGTTTTCCCTTCACCTGCCTTTTTTCCAGACCCCTTGGTTACTGTATAATCAGGCTGTCCGGAAATCGGTTAAAACCAACTGTACACGACAGTACCCTACCGGATGAAAATCAGCTGACCCGGTTTAAACCGAGTGTCACTGATTTTCATAGTTGTTGTGCCACTTGATGGAGCCAAAGCATTACAAACATTGGCCTGCCTGTGGTGGCCTGGCGTGGAGGTGTCAGGGGAAAACACTGCCTCTGCACATGGGGAGCCGAGGTGTGGATGGCCCAAGGGCCAGAGCAACACCAGGCCCCCTGCCTGGCTCACGTGGGGGGAGAGGAGCTGTTGTGGTCTGCCTTCTGTCTTACTGCGGCCGCACCCGAGTACTTCACAGGTCTTTAAAAAGACCATTTACTTAACAAGGCTTTGTTGTTGTTAATATAGGAGTGGGCGATGGGGGACGGGCACCGGAGAAAGAGGCGGCACGCTCAAGTTTCTTGCATGTTTTTTTAAAAATGTGCTGTATATTTGCTATTATCTCCAAATTACGAGCTTCCATGACATATTCTGCCTACAAATAATGGAGACTGGAGAAGGAGTGTAGTAGTTGTAAAACATCACTCAGAACAGTAGCCTCATTACCATGGAGTTAAAATACTATTTAAAGAGACACCTAATGCACAATGCTCGGAATCGGACTTACGCCCCCTCCCTCCCCCGCCCAACACAACAAGATCGGCTGCTTCATCACCGGCCTCGCTGACAACTACCAAGTTAAATGTAAAAAAAAAAATACCTTGGCAAGAGTCTATCTGAAATGTTGACAAGTGCAAACTGACTTTTAATGCATCAGTTTTCCAAGCAACACATTCCCCGCAGTTATGTAATTACACCGTTTTTTTTCCTCAGTGCAATTAATTTCTCTTCTCCCATTGGCAGGCTGACCTCGAGTCATAAAACCGTTTCCTTGCGCGCTCTTAGCCGTGTTTGTGAATTATGTGAACACTATAAATATTCACGTTCCTAGCTCGGTGGTTGGAACAATACCTGGACTGTTCAGCTAGATGAGTTTAAAAACACAGCTATCTGACATCGCCCTGCGCTGTACATTCCCGGCATACACATTTACTCAAACCCCCTGAAAAAATAAAGATGTCTCACGAGCCACATTTGAACCCTGTGTAAACAGTGACCTGTGGGCAGGGGGAGTGTGGCGTGTGGCGTGTACCGTGGACAGAAAGCACAAGGCAAGGGGAGCACAGCCTTAGGCCAGTTATAGAGGACTAGGCTGTAGCGCCTTTCCTTCAAAACGAATGGGGAGATACCTCGTGGGGTCAGTTTTCAGATCTTTACTATTGATACCAGATCACAGGATCAACAGGTGCATTCTTGAGCACCTCAGCGTGTTGAGTGCCGCTTCCAGAGAACCGTGGTGACAAAGAGGTGTGAATTGGTGCAGGGCCAACCTAACTATTGTGTCGAGTAATGTTATTTATAAAGGGCAAGAAGACAATTCAGTGTGTTTTGTGCACACACATATAGTCATTTTTTGTTAATATTGTTATAGCAGAATGCATGTGAAAAGGAGCTTCTTTGGAGAAAATTGGTTCTACCTTTGACCTTTTTTAGGGTTTATGGTCTTGAATAAATGTTATTTTCTTTGTGTAGTGGTTGTGCAGCTTTTAAGAGTCTGCGATGCATCATTTCTGTGGGAATTACACTTCTATGCTGAACCGTAGAAAATACTTCGCAACTCCCACCCTCTTTTGGAGGGAATCCCCCTTCTTGGATTCATCTTCACAAAATGAGGAAACTGCCGCCCATCAATTTCATTGACCTCACCTGACCTGGTAACCTTCCGCACATTACATGAAGGAGTCAGTTCTCCATGATTTCAGTGTGCTTACCCTCTAAAATGAGTCTTTCAAGTCTAATGGCGAAAAGGTGTGCGGAGGTAGAAAAAAGTGATAGAGTGGTGAGGGTGTACAAATGCGCAGCAGGTGCCAAAGGTAATTCCACGAGAATTATGCAAATCCAGCCGCTTTCATTGTATTGCTGTAGAATTAACGATTAATGAGGAATTATACACAGTTCAAAAGTCTATTTATAATCCTACAAACATCTACATGTTCTCCATGCATCTCTGCATTCACTGTAAACAAATATGTAATACACTGCCTCTTCCTCCCAGCATACTGATCCCTTCCCAAGCCGTCCACATGTTGCTGGAGTACACAATGCACACCGCCCAGCACATGGTTCACCTAACAGCACCTTATTGAATTTCAGCACTTGCTACACAATCCTGTTGGAGAGCAGTCAAAAGAGCAAAAGCTACCATCACTGTTGGACAAAAAAAGTCAAGTGCAACAACAAAGCTCCAAATACTTATTAGTTTTTTTTTGCTAGAGGATATCTTTTTCTTAACCCCATTTTTTTGACTTGCATATGCCCCTTCGGCCACATTGCAATTTCATAATAGCATTAAAAAAAAACTCTACGTATATTTATTGACAAACACTTGCTGAGTGACCAATTCACGCTTTCATTTAAAACAAGCATTTAAAATGCAATAGGTCTTGCATTTACGCGAGTTTGAGCTATTGACATTGCAAATAACAATGCTGTTTACTTTTGTTTTTGTTTTTAAAACATAAATAAAAGGCTTTGTCATTTACAATGCCAATCAATCAATCAAGCGACCCTTGACCTTGTTAGGTAGGTCGTTCCCCCTCCGCACAGCACCGCCTGTGCGTCCTGTCCCTGCCCCAGCTGCTGAAGAAAGTTGAGGCCCTCCTCCACCCGCAGGCTACCACCTGCGCCTCATCCCTGGTGGCCAGTGGTAGGCCTTAGGTCTGTTCTATTGTTCATTGTACTGCCCGTATCGTTTTCTCTTTTGCTGTCTGTGACTGCTGTTGTCTGTCTTCCCCCTGTGCCTGTATTTTCTCCTGTACCCTTCTTTCCTTCTGTTCCCATCGTCACCCCTGTGATCTGTGCCCTTTTTTCCTTCTGTGCCCCCGTGATCTGTGCCCTTTTTTTTCCTTCTGTGCCCCCGTGATCTGTGCCTGTTTTTCCTTCTGTGCCCCCGTGATCTGTGCCCGTTTTTCCTTCTGTGCCCCCGTGATCTGTGCCTGTTTTTCCTTCTGTGCCCCCGTGATCTGTGCCCATTTTTCCTTCTGTGCCCCCCGATCTGTACCCGTCTTTCCTTCTATGCCCCCGTGATCTGTGCCCTTTTTTTCCTTCTGTGCCCCCGTGATCTGTGCCAGTTTTTCCTTCTGTGCCCACCGCGATCTGTGCCCTTTTTTCCTTCTGTGCCCCCGTGATCTGTGCCCATTTTTAGGTCTCGTCTGAGCCAGCGCTTTAGCGCTGCTCTCGCGAGAGCTTTTGTAAAAGGGGGATCTGGCAGTGCAAACTAGTGCTTTTCAGGCCTCCAAATACAGTGGATGTGCGCCGGGCGCGCGCACCATTTGGCAGCCTGAAAAGCACTGCCTGATCACTTTCGCTTCCGCTTTGATGTCCTCAGTGAGCCGCGTGGCCACTGAGGACATCAAAGCGGCCGTGAAAGTGCACACCATTTGCCACCCCCTCCCTGCTTGTTTAAGTATGTGTTGATCTGAATCAAAATCCACTGTTGCTGAAATGAAGTGTCGTTTGTCTTTGCTTTCTGCGAACGTTTTCACACCTAGAGCCATGTAAATTGTGTTATTTTCTCATGAGAGACAAAAGTGTATTCGATAGAAAAGAGCTCTCCGAAAAAAAAAATGCGGTCGGTTTGGTCAGTTGTTTGCAAAGGGGAATCAAGCAAGCAAGAAACACAAGAACTACCTGGATTGCCTCCAGTGCTTTTATTTTCAAACTTGTTTTGTTATGAGTCACCGAAATGGATTTGTAGTTTGCTCTCCGTTCTGTATTTCTCCGGTGTCCGCTGCAGTCGGTGCCCCGCTGGAGGTGCACGTCTTCTGTGACTGTTGCTGGTCCTGATTGAAAAGCCCAGCCCCCCCTCACTCCCCCCCCCCCTTCTCGGATGCAGAGCCCACTCAAAGGAGCACAGAGATGACGATTTATTTACTCCTAGAGTGCAAATCAGAACAATTTATCTTCCATTTGAAGAGAGGAAATTGTTTTTTACAGTTTTCTTGGCAACAGCAGCGGCGCTGGCATCTGCAAAGGTTAATGATCAAGCGCTGGCTGGTGTGTGCTGCAGTCCGGGCGCTTACCTTATGGCCCAGCGGTTTCAAGAGTAGTGAAATTTTGTTTAACACATGTCAACATTCAATTTTTGGAACAGATTGCTTCCCCTGCTAATTAAGGAAATAAACCTTCTTACACCCTTTTGCTACAGGTAACAATTGTGTGGCGTCTTTCTGCCTTACATTGCTACCATGCGCCATGAAATATTGGCTCCCCTCTACCTGCCCTCATCTACTCGAAAGTACAGTGTTGTGGATTTATGGTGAATGCATAACAAATGTATCCCCTTGGACATTGCATCTTTTACATGATTTGCATCCGAAGCCCGAAGAGTCAATAGTAGGATCATGGTTCTGATTTATTGAATATCTTCTCAGCGTATCGGTCTAAGATTTACTAGGATGTGAAAATGGAGGCCCAGAAATTCCTAATGTTACCGTAATCTTCATAGAGCTTTTCCAAATGTATTTCCTTTATTGCAGATTGGGGGATGCCTGGAACGCTTTGTGAATATTGGTGCTCAAAAAGATGTATTAACACTGGCTCCAGTTAATTTGTGACTGACTATTGCACATCTTTGTGACTACTGATTTGCTGCATGGCAAATCATAGTGAGCAAGTTTAGGGATGCCTGAAGTCATGTTGCAGCGGCAGATGCATCTTCTTACGTGCTCCAGGACCACTTTATAGATTTTGTCCTACCAGGCTTTCCTTGGGAAGAGACGCATGACAAATCTACTTCATTTAAATACCCAATCTAACACGAACCTTACGTCCCACTTCTGAAATTGAATTATCATGCATAGCCTCAACCATGTCCTAACACGGGAACTACTATCCTTATTATGATGTGCTGACCGAAATCTCAGGAAACAAGCATTTGCAATGTAATAGGTCTCAGATTCGCGAAATTTTGAGCTATTGGCATTGTAAATGACAATGCCTTTTATTTATGTTTTCAAAACCTACACATAGATAAAAAGGTTTGTCATTTATAATGCCAGTAGCTCAAAGTCCCGCAAATGCGAGACCTATTGCATTGCAAATGCTTGTTCCTTCTGTGAGCCCCGTGATTCTGTGCCCTTGCCTTCCGTGCCGTTCACCGCTCCAGTTACCGCCGCTGCGTCCTCTGCGGCCCCGCCCCCCTGACTGTCCATTCGCTTCCCTACCACCCGCCTCCCAGCTGCTCCTCCCTCCCACCTCCCCATATATGGCGGCCGCTGCGCGGTGAGGTGTGCGACCCTTGACCTTGTCAGGTAGGTCGCTCCCCCTCCGGACAGCACCGCCTGTGTGTCCTGTCCCTGCCCCAGCTGCCGCTGCTGAGGAAAGTTGAGGCCCTCCTCTACCTGCAGGCTACCACCTGTGCCTCATCCCTGGTGGCAAGTGGTAGGCCTTAGGTCTGTTCTATTGTTCATTGTACTGCCCGTATCGTTTTCTCCTTTGCTGTCTGTGACTGCTGTTGTCTGTCTTCCCCCTGTGCCTGTATTTCCTCTTGTACCCTTCTTTCCTTCTGTCCCCATCGTCACCCCCATCATCTGTGCCCTTTTTTTCCTTCTGTGCCCCCGTGATCTGTGTCCTTTTTTTTCCTTCTGTGCCCCTGTGTTATGTGTGCCCATTTTTCCTTCTGGGCCCCCGTGATCTGTGCCCGTTTTTCCTTCTGTGCCCCCGTGATCTGTGCCCGTTTTTCCTTCTGTGCCCCTGTGATCTGTGCCCATTTTTCCTTCTGTGCCCCGTGATCTGTGCCAGTTTTTCCTTCTGTGCCCCCGTGATCTGTGCCCGTTTTTCCTTCTGTGCCCCCGCAATCTGTGCCTGTTTTTCCTTCTGTGCCCCCGTGATCGGTGCCCGTTTTTCCTTCTGTGACCCCCGTGATTCTGTGCTCTTCCCTTCTGTGCCGTTCACCGCTCCCGTTCCCGCCGCTGCGTCGCCTGTGGCCCCGCCCCCCTGACTGTCCATTCGCTGCCCCTACCTCCCGCCTCCCAGCTCCTCCTCCCTCCCACCTCCCCATATATGGTGGCCGCTGCGCGGTGAGGTGAGCGACCCTTGACCTTGTTAGGTAGGTCGCTCCCCCTCTGCACAGCACCACCTGTGCGTCCTGTCCCTGGCCCAGCTGCCACTGCTGAGGAACTATTCTGTGTATCTCTGCCTGGCTGTGGATTGAATGGCTGGATTTGAATGTGATAGGATCTGGGAAATGTCTTGACCCAGGGGAGGAGTAGGTGAGACAGCAACAGGCTGACATGCATCTGGAGTGTAGGGGGGAGGAGTAGCCCCTGGAGGTGAAGGGGCCTGGGTCGCTGTCATAAGACAATGGCTCCGCCTCCTACTGAATGATTGAGGAACCAGACCCCCACTATCAAAGGAAGAAGGTTTCACTGGCAGGGAGACACCCAGAACTGGTTTGGACAGGGGACAGTGCCACCTGAAACACAAAGACTTCAAAGACATTTAGGGGTATAACTATGAGAGCTGAAACCCCTGAACGTTGGATTGATCAAGACTGAAAAGGATTGAAACTACTCAGTGGTCAAGAGGAACCTCTGCCAAGGAAGAACAGCTGAAGAGACTGACGGAAAGGACTGACCCTTGCTGTGTGTTCTGAGGCTGGTCTGCAGTTTGCTGATTTAACTAAGGAGATGCTAAGGGACTGTGTCCCCCTGCTTGAAAGGACTTTGCTGTATGCTGTGTCCTGAAGTAACTTGTCCCCAAGGGCCTGAGGAGAGCTGGCTCCCTGTTGTGGAAACTCAGGAACATTAAAGTTTCCAAATGTGTCTCAGCGGCGCTTTGTACGTGTGCTTTTTGCAGCCTGAGGGGTCTCTCAAAGGGGCGTGGCCAATGTAATGAAGGGCGTGGCTTAAAACAGGTAAGCTAAAAATCTGTGCTCAGCATAGTGTGCCGCTGGACTTGTATTTTGCTGTTTCTGTCATTGCATCAGATATATGCTACAACAAGTAACATCATACCTACAACAAGGCAGGACTGTTGGCTTTGTCAATCGTTGTTAATTGCATAAGATAAATAAGCAGCAATTATGGCTTGTATATAATATTGAAAAAGCTTCCACTTGAAATCTCTGGTGACACCAGGACGATGTTGCTGCTCCTGAGTTTCAAAAAGAGAAGGGAAATCCAGAGAAAATTACTCCTCCCCTACAACGCTCACCTGCATGACATCGTGCCATAGTACACGGCAGCATAAGAAAGGTCTCTGAGGTACAGCTTATCCCAGGCACAGTTAAGATATCTCAAAGAGAGAGAGCATTTCAACTGTGTTTGACAAATCATTGTGCTTGAGTGTGATTCACACTACTCCTGATTACAGTGAATCCAGAATCATGGGCCGCGGAGGCCACTGAGGGAGCGGGTGGATGTAGCACTTACACTAGCTAACAACCAGTATCTGTAAAAGACTCAAGAGGAAATGGAGAAGAAATTACGGTACAATAAGCAAACAGATCTACGGGGACTCTATTAAAATTTACCAATCCAAAGTGAAGGAGGCACAAGCGCTATAGTATGAGGAAAGAATCAACTCCACCTCTAACGCCCCACGTGAAATTTCTATGATCGCCAAGCACCTCCTAAAACTAACAGTCAGGGATGTTCCACCGGACTGCTCAAACGCACGCTGTGACGAACTTGCAGAGTTCTTCTCCAATAAGATCAAGGATATCTACAACTCCTCCCCCCTGAGGAAATATGAATTTTTATGATCAATTGTGTCCCCTTATCTAGACCCCAACGGCTCCATGTACATGTTACAAGTACATGTATGTTCCCTCCATTTCAAGCTATGAAGACGCAAATTCAATTGTGTCCAACGTTAATATGTCCTCTTTCAGATCTGCCATGAATGGGTCAGATATTCCGTTCCTAAGTATGCCTTGCCACCGTCTTTATATGGTATACTTTTCACGTTTTTCAGCTCTGGCAAGTTAGGCCCTGAATTCTGCCATCGAGCCTTTTCCTGCCTTCTGCCTCTGAATGCTCCAGCCTGGACCTGCATCTGTATCAATGACCTTTGTCTTACTTCCTGCGCGGCTAACGGTGCCTAGCCCGGCCTGTTGCCTGCCAAAACTATATTCAGCCTTCAAGTTATCTGCTCCGCTCCTCGAGAAATGCATTCCTGTCTAGTAGCTTAGGTAAACATCCCTCCAGCTGCAGAGCAAAGGGCCCGGCCTTACTGTCTCCGTGCAAGTAATTCATGACTTTCGTTACTATGTTAGGCCCATGTCCCCTCGCATCTCATGTAGACACCTAGACGCTTGTACACGCACTAGCAGTCAGTATAGAATAGGCTCTGTCCGAAAAGACCTTTCCTTCTAGATAATATAGTTCCTTAAACACAAGATATTAGATACGATTTGGGATTAGGTTGTCCTGACATCCCAGACTTCTGTCTCCTCATGTAGGGCTAAATGTCAAGTTCCCTTCACCCTCCAGTTACACGTCAATCACACGTCATGCGGCTGCGCGCGCATCTCTGCCATGTATTTTTGCTGACTTTGCAGGATTCTCTTATGGATCCACCCACTTGTGTCATCATCATAATGACGTTTCTAGTATACGCCTTTTTGCACGCCTATTGTAACGCCTTTTTCATTACGTATGTGTATTCTTATCTTTCTTCTCAGCTGTAACGCCTTCTGCATATGTCTTTACTGTAATGCATTTTACTATAAATATGATAACCTGTCAATAATGTATTGCTGATCCCTTCCTGAACCTTCGTGGTGACGGAACTCGATTGCCTGGTTCGAACCATCATTCCTTGTAAGGAATAAATTCCCTTTTATAACCTCAAATACCACGGATTCTGCCTCTTATTTTTACTGAGTTATTCTTATTGAATTTTACCGCATAAATTAAGTCGAGGTAATTTAAATTTACCACATAATTGGCGCCCGAACAGGGACACCTCTCACACCCCACGCGCCGGAGTTGCGTTGCAGACCCGGTCTCCTGCCACAGCCGGATGGACAATTACGCGTACCCGCAGGATTTCCTGTATCTCCCTCAGGCCAACGGGGGCGACTGAGGCTGCGATCAACACCCAGACGAGGCGGTGAGGAGTGCGGAGAATCCCGACCAGAGCCTAGCTGAGAGAGCAAGATCCGAGGTATACAGAGGCCCACCAGATTCCGAAGTTCCGAAGTATCTAAGTCACGAGTCGAGTCGAGTCCAGTTTGGTCTAGTCCAGTCCAGACTTCCGAGGCCTTCCGTTCCGTGCTTCCCGGTGAGTACCGTTGCTGGGGGCGCATCTAGACGTGCGCATTAGTTTGTGCCTGTCAAGACGGGTTTGGGTACACAGACCTGGTCTGCACTGTTTTAGCAGTGTATCTGTACTGTTTAGCAGTACATACAGTATATTTAGTATTATGCAGTTAACTAGTTTTATTCTAATTATCATTGTTCGTTTCTAAAAAGTTTGTGATATGTTTTAAATGTCGTGGTATGAGTGACTGTTCGATCTTTATTATTGTGGTTATTGTAATTATTGTATTCAAACCCAAGATTAAGTAGCAAGGTTCAAGATGCCGTTATTTTCAAAATTAAGACAGATAAAAACTAGAAAAGGGATACTCGAGGAAGCTGTTCCCATTCCACCTAGGGACACTCCGGGGTACTTTATGTACCATAAACATGGCCTAGATGCCGTATTTTATCTTGATCTATGGGTGGACTACACCAAGGATTTAGCAGAGAGTCAGAGAAGGCCCGCTGCTGGAACATGGGATGCAGATTGCATCATGAGAGTAGAAGAAGTATTATGGAAAAAGAAAGCCAGACAGTCACAGAAAGATGCCATTGAATTATGGCGTAAAGAATCGCATAGGCGCACAGAGAAAGCGCTCAGAAAAGGAGAAAAAAGTAGGGAAGATTCAGAAAGAGCCCGAGAAAACATATTAATTGACGAAGGTATCCGAGAAAAAACAGAACAAGTAGACAGACAACGAAACACTCTTATGAATGGTATGTATCCTCTTCTGGCCGAGGGTTTGCCTAAGACCACCCTGGAGGTACCAAAAGATCTGCCACCTCCATTACTCCCGATTAAAGTACATTCCAAGACCGCAAAGGACATTTTCCTTTCTTCCTATTTAGATGATGCAGCCCCCGAATATGCTAATGGTGCGCAGCAACGCACACCACCTGTTAACGACGCTCAACCCCAAGAACAGCTGCACCCACCTCCGCAGCAACAAACTCCTCCTCACGTTCTAAACATTCCATCTGCTTCTACAGTCCTCCCTGATTCCGTACACTCTGCATCCACACTCTCTACCCTACACCCAACAAATCCTTTTGGACTTGGCACCTCAGGAGGTGCGACAGGAGGTTTTTCCACGCCACCGCCAGCAACTAGATTGACTTATAGGGATTTAGCACACCAACGTACACCCCAAAGAGCTAATGACAATATATTAAATGAGCCTCTTACAGATTGTAGATATGATCCAGTGCCAGGTAAACACGACAGAATGTTGCTATCTTCAGTACGTTTACGACGAGTCGCAAACTATTTAATGACATTACCAGGAATGGTTGAACATCTAGACAAAATATATCGCTTTGTCCAAACAGGGCAAGGTCCTGAAAGTATTGGCGAGGCCATGGAATACCAGAAGGTGGACATGCAAAAATTATTGTTACGCTTTTTCATAAACTGCTTGATCAGAAACAGAGAGAGGCCTGAGGTAGATCCGGAGGAAATGCAAGTACTTACCAGATGGGGTCAGAATATAGCAGACGGAAAACATGATAAACAGAAGTATATAGAAGTCATGTGCCGAAAGATCAGAAAAGAAGTAGAACGAATACATGAAAGAAGATTAGAAGCAGATAAAACTGAATCAGAGGAAGAGGAGGAGGAACAGTCAGAAATGAACACAGGACAATTAGAATTACCAGCTAGACAAACGATAGCTTATGTAGGAAAAGGAAGGTCTTTCAACAATCCGATACGTCCGATGCGTCCAGAATGTAACAGAATTTTTCAAACAGTTATCTCAAATCCAAGGACCCCTGAACACTTATTCCAGGCTACTGATAAATTACTTCGAGAACGAAGGGGGTACCATGTGCTCAATTCTATGGATGAACAAGAATTAGCCAGGTCAGCAGTACAATGGGCTGACAGTTCTGAAAAATACAGTGATGATGCGCTAGCACACACGTTTCTGAATCTCACCCCAGATGAACAGCGTTTAGCTAGTATATACATGATACAACATCTCCTTATATTATATAAAGGCCAACACTCCGATCCTGGTCCCCTACCTGATATACTGATAGAACTACTCCTGAATAAATGGAGAGGTCTAGGTACCGATCTAATTAAAGTAATTCTAGAATACCGACATAGATATAGTGCCTTTTTGTGTCCAGAACATGATCCAGCTCCTCCCATGGAAAGAAAAACGTATTACATGGACAGACAGAATCCCTTACGCGAAGTACACCCAGTCAGGAATGATGATAATACGTTTAGACGCGTGTTCGTGTACACGCCCATAACTAAAATAGAACTATTGGAAATGAAAAAATTAGTGCCCAGCCATGACAAAGATCCGGCAGGTTTTCACCGTGAACTAAAGGACATGTTACTCATGGGTGATTATACCTATCCTGACATTATGAAAATATTGAAAGTATTATTGCCTGCCGGTATTTATGAGAAACTCAAAGAAAAAGAGTGGGAAGTGGGAGACCAAAAGATTGATTGGACAGTATTAGAAAACGAAGAAAATGCCCGAACTGCAGGCGTAGGGCTTGGGGACAAAACTAAAGCATTACCAGGATTATTAGTACAAGTATTGCCACGTTTATTAACTACGAAAAAGGAAGACTGGGGAGCAATCTCAGCTTGTAAACAGAAACCCGATGAAGACACTAGTGATTTTTATTCCCGATTTGAAAAATGTTTTGGTATTAATAGCGGCCTGAAAGCAAGTAGCGATTCATATCCACATCTTTTTGTAACAAAACTAGTCGAGAATTCCCTGCCACAGGTCAAAAACAGAGTATTGAAAGTTGAGAGCACTTGGCAAGCTAACACTCCTTCACAAATGTTACAGTATCACCAAAATAGAATTAGAGAAGAACAAGAACACGAACAAAGACGTATGAAAGACACGAAAATGAAAATGCTCGTCGCTCAGTCAGTTCCAGCTGACGGTCATAAAAAGGGAGCGACACAGTCCAGTAATTCAGCGGTTCCCGTTAAAGGGACATGCAACTATTGTAAACAGCCAGGTCATTATATAAACGATTGTGCAGTTCTGAAACATAATATCTCTACGGGTAAAACCAAGGAGAGACCACGTCCGTCTAGACAGGACCAGATCCAACAACAAGCACCTCAACATGTACAGCCTATGCCGGTTCCACAACAGACCGTAGTGGTACCACAGCCACAGCCTATTGCCACAACACAAAACACGACACAACAGATGTACCAGTATGCACAAAATGACTATCCAGATTATCAGCGCTACACATGAAATAGCCTAGAGAGGGAAGTTGGCTTACCCCTTATTGAGGTTCCTGTAGATCAAGAGGGTCCTTATGTACAGAGTCAAGTATTAGGGAAAGACAGAAAGTTTCTACTTGATACAGGGGCAAGCAGAACAACTATAAGTCACGACGAAGTCCCAGGGGCACCCCTCTCAGGCTCACAAAATATTTCCCTTGGTTTTTCAGGGAAGCCTACTATTAACGAAGTATCGCAACCGCTTGCACTTACAGTTGGTCCGTTGACACGGACTACAGATCTATTGTTTACAAAATCTTGCCCAGAAAACTTGTTAGGTATAAAAACATTGAAAGCTCTAGGAGCTATAATATGTTGTTCTCCGGACGGAGTACGACTATTTTTGCGTGACTTTAAAGGTCACTACGTGTCAAGAGACATGGATCACCGGTTACAGAATCTACCTGCACATTTATGGGCAAAAGGCCCCACTGATGTAGGTTGTATGCACATTACACCATATCGAGTCACACTCAAAGCAGGGGTGGTATTACCACGAATGCGACAATACAAGTTACCTCCAGATGCTGTAGTGGCTTTACTGCAAATCATTGACGAGCTCATTGCACAAGGAGTGGTTGTGGAAACCGACTCCAATATATGTAATTCTCCGATCATTCCAATTCTTAAACGAACTGATCCAAAAGCACCGCCAGTATATCGATTAGTTATTGATCTGCGCGAATTGAATAAATGCATTGTACCACAATATTCCGTGGTCCCAGATATCTCTTCATTACTGACAGCTATTGATTCAGAAGCAACGTTCTTCACTGTAATTGACCTTAAGAACGCATTCTTTAGCGTCCCAATCGACCCGGAAAGCCAATATTTGTTCGGATTTAGTTTAAATGGACGAAGCTTTAAATTCGCACGCGCACCTCAAGGATTTACAGAAAGTCCTAGCATCTACAGCCAAGCACTGAAAAGACAACTTGACAGTATCCACATGCCAGTTAACACTGCACTGCTTCAGTATGTCGATGATCTGCTGATCACCGCCCGAAGCGAACCCGAATGTGAAAAAGCATCACTGACGGTTTTACATTTTCTGGCCGACAAGGGGCACAAGGTGTCCCCTTCGAAGCTGCAATTCTGTGCCCAGCAAGTTGTGTACCTAGGGCACTTGCTGTCCAAGGGGGGGAGACAGCTCACACCTGACCGCATCCAGTTAATTGTAAACATGCCACCACCCAAGACACAAAAGGAGGTACGGGCCTTCATAGGCCTCACTTCGTACTGTAGGCAGTGGATTCCCCAGTACGCATTTCTAGCAAAACCACTCATTCAGTTGACAACCCAGGAGGCAGCAACAACGACTGTCCTCCCTTGGACTCCAGAACATACACAAGCTTTTGAAGACTTAAAGAAAGCTTTATGCCAAGCACCTGTTTTAGCGACACCATGTTACAGTAAGCCTTTTACACTCTTTGTTACAGAACGTGAAGGTACTGCTTTGTCAGCACTCACTCAGGAACAAGCAGGATCACACAAACCATGTGTTTACTTTTCTAGCACGTTAGATCCCGTAGCTCAAGCTCTTCCTGCGTGCCTGAAATCAGTCGCAGCGACAGCTTTAGCGATCAGACAAAGCGATTCCATAGTATTAGGACATCAATTGACAGTACAAGTACCACATGCAGTAGAGGTTCTCTTGAACCGGACACAAACACAACACTTGACTATAGCACGACTGACAGGTTACGAACTAACATTGTTTCAGCCACACATAGAAATCAGACGTTGTAGTACATTAAATCCTGCCACACTTTTGCCATTAAGTGGAACAGACCCACTGGCACATGATTGCATCGAAGTCATTACTATTACGACAAAACCCAGACAAGACTTGACAGACGTCCCATTACCAGACCCAGACCTGACATTTTATGTAGATGGTTCATGTATGAGAACAAGTACAGGAGAGTTAGTGGCCGCTTATGCAGTCACGACAGACACCGAAGTCATTGAAACAAATTGTATTGACACATTATCAGCTCAAGCAGCAGAGCTCATTGCTCTGACACAAGCCTGTATTCAAGCCAAGAATAGAAAAGTTAACATATACACAGATTCACGTTATGCATTCGGAGTTGTACACGACTTCGGAGTCCTTTGGCAAGAGAGAGGTTATTTGACTTCTCACGGTGCCAACATTCAACACGGTCCCCTCATTCAAGCTTTGTTAGATGCAATATATCTACCTACTTCAATATCTATCATGAAGTGCAAAGCCCATACAAAAGTCACCGATATTATTTCCCAGGGTAACGACCTAGCAGACCGAACAGCTAAGCAAACAGCACAGAATAGGAATCACGCAACCGACTTGACAAAGACAATAGTTCCGACGCCGACACACTGCATGACAGTTAGGGATCCCGCCCTTGATGTAATTGACATACAGACACATGCTACAGCAGAGGAAATAAAGAAATGGACTGAATTAGGAGGGATCCAAACAAATCAGGGATGGATGACGAAGGGAAAATATATATGGTTTCTCCCCGACTCAATGGTTCAAGTTATCATTAACACAATACATAGTCCAGCACATCTAGGAGAAAAAGCTATGTTAGACAGTATTCAACACATTTGGTTCAACAAACACTTACGAGCTGCAGCCAAACAGAAAGTCCGAACTTGTATGATTTGTTGTCAGTTCAATCCAGGTAAAGGCGTACCTGTAGAGCAGGGTGGATTTCAACCTCCCGATCACCCTTTTGAAGTCCTCCAGATGGATTATATCCAGATGGAACGATGTCGAGGATTCAAATATGTCCTCGTAGTTGTATGCGCTCTTTCCCGTTGGACAGAGGCATATCCCGTCTCAGATTACACTGCCCCGACTACTGCCAAGCAGTTAGTTCGTGAATTCTTCCCACGGTATGGTTTGCCCCGTATCGTGTACTCAGATAATGGCCAGCCGTTCTCATCCGAGCTAATGAAACACATTTCACTCTTGTTAGGCTATCAATGGAAATTTCACTGTGTCCGACATCCCGAGGCAGCGGGTCTCGTGGAACGTCATAATCAGACCCTGAAAATACGACTTTCTAAAATCTGTAGAGAGAAAGGTGTCGACTGGATAGTAGCCTTACCAGTTGCACTCTTTTACATGAGAATGGTAGCACATTCTCGCACAGGGCTATCCCCGTACGAGGTGGTCTTCGGTAGGCCACCAAATATGTGGGGGACGCCTATACCTCGTAAAATAACTGATGTTGATTGTAATATGCTGACAGATTACCTTGCTTCCTTGATGTCTGCACTACAATCTTGCCGTTCACAGGTAGCTGCAGCCTTTCCCGACAACACCGAGGTGAAGCCCCATGAAGTGGTTCCTGGAGACTTGGTCTTCATAAGAAACTTCGACAGGAGGAGCCCGTTGGAGCCTCGCTGGCAAACGCCAAAGCTGGTACTTCTAACCACGAGGACAGCAGTGAAGGTCGAGGGTCGCAAGGGTTGGTTACACTCGAGCCATATCAAGAAATTTCATGGACTACCATCTGATTTGAACTCTCAGCCCTGCCCCCTTCCAGAGACTGATTCAAAACTCCCCCTGGTTGAAAAGACCAAATCACAGGAATACAAACTGAAACTAAGGTCTAGCAAGTCAGACAATTCGATTGTTTAAGTCCTCTCCAAGGTGAATCGGTTGAATAAGTCTCTGACATGTATCCTCTAGACCGAATTAGAGAGAGAAATAGACAGAAACAGCTCGAGAAACATGCATATTGTAAATCACTTCATAGTCACTGTATAGTGACATTGTTGATTATGTTTTTTCTAAGTCTTTTTATTATTGCTGCAAGTATACTGTTGCACATGTACTATGCTATTTTTAAGCGTGCTCATTCTGTTTACAATGTTACTGCCGAACATTCTTTTAGTGAACTACCTCTACATGAGTTGTCCTATAGATTTGCGCTGCGCAACAACACATTCATTAGTATGTTACATCATTCCCATCAGACCAGCAATGCTACAAATTGTTGGATATGTGGCCGACTCCCTCCCTATCAGAAATACAAAGGAGTTCTGCCTCTCTTTCCGTACCCGTTCACACACAATGGTTCCTGTGGAGCATGGTTTAGTTTGATTAACTCTTTAGATTCAAACACTGTAGTTTACCAGAGCAACTGGGTATGGGGAAACCTGAACTTAGTTTTGCTTAAAGCCTGTTACCCTAACAAGGAGGGACTTCCCAAAAGAACAGGAACTGACCTAGAAAATGAAGTATATGGATTAGGTAATTTTACACTTAACCTCATGATTCTGAATGTTGAATCTGAAGCTGCACTAGTCTTGCCTGCTATGTCAGTATTACCAGTCAAAGGTGAATTATGTGTAAGAAAGAATGGTTCAGTACACTTGGGTCATAGTAAATGTACTACTGTGATCGAATTCAGTGATAAAGGCAAGTCTACATTTAGAGCTTCCCGTCATTCCTACTTCATATGTGGTCATACCGCATATATATGCCTACCTCTAGATTGGGATGGTACCTGTTACATTGCATTCCTCCTGCCACCTGTTTTTCTAGCCCCTCCTGATTATCATAGAAATACCAATCTAGTACACCATAGACCCCAGAGAGATATCCCGATTGTTGACTACACTGAAACAGCATGGGAACAATATACAGACTTCAATAAAGGTCTCTTTCCTTACATAGGTGTGGTCTCAAATAGTAAACTGATACGTAGATTAACCAGAACCCTTGAAGCAGTAGTGAATGAAACTACCTCCGCCCTAGGCAACTTAACAGAGGAGCAGTCTGCGATGCGGATTGTTGTTCTCCAAAATCGTCTTGTCCTTGACGTCATCCTAGCCGATAGGGGCGGAGCCTGTAGGGTCATCGGATCAAGTTGCTGTGTTTTCATTCCAGAAAACGCGCCATCCGTATATAAGGCCATAACTCGTCTTCACAAGATTGCAAACCAGATACATCTGAATCCAGGCACCTGGACATGGTCCGGTTGGTTCTGGAGCGTGTTGTCAGCCTGGGGATGGAAAGTCCTATCCTTCCTAGGTATTGGCCTTCTCATAGTATTCAGTTGTTGCCTGTGTCTACAATGTGGACCAGCGATTTGCGGCCTGTGTGCCACATCGTGTATTCCACGTTCAAGTTTTCATTCAAAATCCCGGAAGAAGAAAGAAGAGCAAATGATGTTACATGAACAGATTGATGGATTCCTGAAGATCGATATTTCATGAAGGGTCCGTAGGGGACAAGGAGGGAATGAGGAAATATGAATTTTTATGATCAATTGTGTCCCCTTATCTAGACCCCAACGGCTCCATGTACATGTTACAAGTACATGTATGTTCCCTCCATTTCAAGCTATGAAGACGCAAATACAATTGTGTCCAACGTTAATATGTCCTCTTTCAGATCTGCCATGAATGGGTCAGATATTCCGTTCCTAAGTATGCCTTGCCACCGTCTTTATATGGTATACTTTTCACGTTTTTCAGCTCTAGCAAGTTAGGCCCTGAATTCTGCCATCGAGCCTTTTCCTGCCTTCTGCCTCTGAATGCTCCAGCCTGGACCTGCATCTGTATCAATGACCTTTGTCTTACTTCCTGCGCGGCTAACGGTGCCTAGCCCGGCCTGTTGCCTGCCAAAACTATATTCAGCCTTCAAGTTATCTGCTCCGCTCCTCGAGAAATGCATTCCTGTCTAGTAGCTTAGGTAAACATCCCTCCAGCTGCAGAGCAAAGGGCCCGGCCTTACTGTCTCCGTGCAAGTAATTCATGACTTTCGTTACTATGTTAGGCCCATGCCCCCTCGCATCTCATGTAGACACCTAGACGCTTGTACACGCACTAGCAGTCAGTATAGAATAGGCTCTGTCCGAAAAGACCTTTCCTTCTAGATAATATAGTTCCTTAAACACAAGATATTAGATACGATTTGGGATTAGGTTGTCCTGACATCCCAGACTTCTGTCTCCTCATGTAGGGCTAAATGTCAAGTTCCCTTCACCCTCCAGTTACACGTCAATCACACGTCATGCGGCTGCGCGCGCATCTCTGCCATGTATTTTTGCTGACTTTGCAGGATTCTCTTATGGATCCACCCACTTGTGTCATCATCATAATGACGTTTCTAGTATACGCCTTTTTGCACGCCTATTGTAACGCCTTTTTCATTACGTGTGTGTATTCTTATCTTTCTTCTCAGCTGTAACGCCTTCTGCATATGTCTTTACTGTAATGCATTTTACTATAAATATGATAACCTGTCAATAATGTATTGCTGATCCCTTCCTGAACCTTCGTGGTGACGGAACTCGATTGCCTGGTTCGAACCATCATTCCTTGTAAGGAATAAATTCCCTTTTATAACCTCAAATACCACGGATTCTGCCTCTTATTTTTACTGAGTTATTCTTATTGAATTTTACCCCATAAATTAAGTCGAGGTAATTTAAATTTACCACACCCCCCAGGCCCATCCATCAATCAGCGGCTTACAGAGCACTCCATGTCCGGTGAGCACTTTCTCAGGGAAATTCCCTTGATAGACATGGACACCATAGTGAATATTTGTGCCTCAGTAAAATCTGCCTCTCCCAATGACCCAGCACCTCCCCAATTTTTTAGTACGACCAAGGATACAATCTTCCCAGTGTTGCTGAAGCTCATAAACACTTCCATTTCAACTGGACTAGTACCCCTGATGGAGCGGGTAAAATGTTTTCTTTTTATATACCCAATCCATTTATATAAGTTTATATTAAAATGATTAATAATTAATTCTAATAGTTAATAGTTGATGTGAAGGTACTAAATCAACCTTATTAACAGAAAGAATACACGTGGGACAGCATTTGCATGGCTAAAATAATAAGTGAACTAAGTTTGTATGCATATTAAAACGATAAATGTTGCTTGATTAGTGTTAATGTGATTTGCGCTTAAATAAACCAACATTTAACGGCTTTGAATGTTGCATATGGCTAGATAAATGCATACACATAAGGGTATTAGCAAGGATTTAACACTGTTTTAATAATTTCTATGTATTAATTACGATTTTGTGTTTCTTTGCTTAAAGTTGACTATTCTGGCCTACCAAAAGATGGCCGCCGACTGAAACCTAACTAGAGTACATTACTTCATCATTCGAACAATGGAGAAAGGCGCCTGCACTGACTTCGTTCGTGTCCCTTGTGTGACCTGTCAGACCATGCCCATGAAGACTACCCTGGGCGAGGTGCCAATGTCCCTGAACGTGAAGCAATTGTTGCCAATGGAAAAAGTGAAATACCGAACTCAACCTATTACCAACGAACTGATACATTTGGACCTGGGATTAGTCTTTCCCATACATCTACTTTGAGACTTCTTCCTTCCACATGAGAAAATTTGAAAATGTTTCCTAATGTATTGAGATATATTTGAATTCAGCCAATCGTTGGCCTGGGAAATGAGAAAATGTAACTGTTATATGTAAATTTTAGTATAAATATTAGTAGACTAGAGAAGGAAGGGCTGCTGCTCTTTGCTAGACGTCACTTTGTGCCGAGCTATTGACGGAGAATCGATGATCAGAGATCCTTATGCTGATGGAAAAGGACGGAGACTTTAGAACTCTGATGAATTTTCTGAGAACCAGTTCTGACTTAGAAAACGACAATTAGCCAGAATAGGTAAATATGACAAAAGATGATATTACATTATTAGGATTTAACCTGCATTTGAATTAGATAAAGAAAATCATTATTTGAAGTACTGTGTCGGGTGATTATTTCTTTGAAATGTTTATTGATTAATTTGAGAGTTAAAAGCATCATTAAACTAAATAACAACTAAATGATTTTATTGACCTCCGGAGGAATTGTTAGGGTAATTCAGTAGAAGTGGTTCCTCTATCAAAGCGAGCAGTTGCGGTTAGGATTTGATGTCCCTTTGCAGGCACGGATAGTTAGAGAGAATGAATGTTGGTGTTATGGGCCCCACCAGCGTGTGATGTGTGTATGTGCGTGTGACTGAGAAATCATTCTGTCCGTGGAAGCAGGGGGAAATTTTGTAATCCGAACTGCACCAGTATTTCTGGTAGCTAGAGATGGTTTTTATTGTTTTGGTTTGATGATTTTGGCATGTATATAGCTTATCGATTATTGATTGCAATTGATATATGTGCTAACACTATAGGTTGAAGTCGTCTTAAGTTTTATGTCGTCTGTACGGCTTCTGGGAGGTAGGAAGTTGGGAATTGGTAACAGTTCCGTAGCAGAGCAGAGGTAAGTGCTGCTCTGGGGAAAAACGGAATTGTGGTTGCCCGTAGGTACACGGGAAAAACGTGTGACAATAGAAGTTGCACGGCGCATTGTCTGGGTTCGATTCGGTAGCATTGCCGAGTGTTACCATTAGTGACATTTCTGTGTGAGAAAAGTGTGAATGATAGCAAAGGGTTACCTGTGAAATTTTGGTCTTAGGTACCAGGAAACCAATTGGCATACCGATAACGCTTATCACTGAAAAGGTAGCAGGTGTTCTCTGAGCTTGTTAGAAGGACAAAGTAGAGGTAAGCTCTGCTTTGTTAACGTATGTTATAATTCTGTAGTAGGACAGACTGTTCGCTGTTCTCGGAAATGACAGGATTCTGTGTGAATGAATGACATTTTCTTGAGTGAAAGTGCGTGAATGAAATAGCATTCGGATTAATTGCGGAACTCTGGATTTATTTCTCAGGAGCATTGCGTTTCCAACTATGTGTCTTAATTCCGGAGAAAACAGTTAATTGATGTTTGGTAGAAGGGTGAAGTAGAGGGATGTGCTACTTTGCTAACGAACGTAACGATTCTGTAGTAGGGCAGAGGTAAGCGCTGCTCTCGGAGAAACAGGATTCTCGTGGGAAAGGTCTTTTGCTATTCTGTGGTTAGCGGAGCAGACAATGGAGATGTTTGTACGTTGTAACTAACAAGTATTGTAAAGTTGAAACAAAGTCTACCGAGTAGTTTTGTAAAGGAGGGGTAGACTGCAGACAGGAGTCAGGAGCAGGAGCTGCTGCAGCGACTGCTGACGTCAGGAAGACCGCGCTAGGATTGGACGGCTAGTTAGAGGGATAGACGCTCCAGGATTGGTGCGTTAATGTGAGTCGCACAGGGATTGGAGGTTGTGACAGTGACGTAGACGCCCCAGGATTGGTGCGTGAGTGAGAGTCGCGTTGCTATTGGACTAAAGATCGTACAGTTGCAGAAAAGACTAAAGGGTTCACGAAAGAAAGGAAAATGTATTATCATTCACCTGAGAAAAAGAAAAAAATCCTTGCTTAGTATAATAAGAAATTGGTTCGTGAAAGACAAAGAGATTGTGACCAGGGAAGGACAGTTACTTCCTCCAGCGAAAACCCCCGCATCCTTCATGGTTGCGAAATATGGGTACCATACTTGCATCTGGTTAGACAATTGGGCAAAATATACGAAGGAAGACAGAGTTTTAGCGTTTCCAGAAAATGGTTCCTTTAATTTGGCAATATTAAGGAATTTAAGGGAGAGGATGATGAGCTTAGATCCGCGACCTAGGCCTACGCAGTTTGAGGCGTTGACAGAGTGGGAAGACGAGATGCATGAGTGAGAAAAACAGAGAAATGGCAGTAGATACCGATATATGTTCGGACGGCCAAACGATCGCGAAACTCATTGTGATCGAATGAGAAGGTGGCGAGACGCAAGTATGACTGAAGGATTGTTTCAAGTGAGAACTGCAGGGGAAAGTGAGGATAGAAAATGCATAGAAAAGAAAAACAATGTAGAAACCAGAAGGTACGGGGCAAACGAAACAGATGACAATGTCTTAGATGATATGTTTTACAAAAGTCCACCTCCGTACAGGCAGGAATCAGAGACGCCAACTGCAGATACACCAGTGAGGTAGACTCTGAGAATCATTAAGTTAGAAGTTGTGACTCCAGAGGTAAAGAGAAGGAATTCTCTTAGGGAACGGGGAATGGAAAATAAGGTAGAGAGTGAAAATTCCAGGGAACTAGCAAAAACCACATTAGAATTGACAGAGAAAATAAGAGAATTGACGAAAAATCTAGAAGCAGTTACAGTCCCTGTGACCATAGGTCCTGTTATGCCTATTTTTGAGAAGCAGAAAGGAAGTGAGCACGGTCTAACAGTCCCGTATGTGAACAATAGACAGACAGAACAGCCCCTGATGAGAGCAAAAGAGAATTCCTGGAGACACACTATGAGTGAAGGTGAATTACATGTGTGAAATAACCCATTTTATTGTCCTGATACTGTAGAGAGAAGCAGAATGGTAGGAGGATCAATATTAGAACCACAGAGACTGACGGAACCAGGGAATGTAGAAAAATCAGTGGGTATAACTACAGACGAATTGAGCGAATGGCTGAAGGGCTTGCAAGGTAAAGAGAAAGAATCCCATACCATTGATGTGGCAAAATTACGGATGGTGTTAGAAGAATTGATAGTAGGGACCATCCCCACAGAAAAGCTGAAAAATTACCAAGATGAGGAACTATTGTTTTTGTGCAAAAGTGTCACTTGGAGAGCAAAGAATTTACATGACAGACTAGCAGAAATAGCAAGTGAAATGGGAATTGACATGGACAAGGTAAAAGCTTTACAGAAGCCCTACAGAGTGGATTTCATGGAAAAGGATATTGAGAATCTGAACACTGCAGGACGAATAGAGCAGATTAGGGACATAATCACAGTGTTGAGGAAATGGGGAGATGTGGACAAATGGAAAAGCAGGTGGTATAGGAAGCGGGATGATACCTCAGACAGAACTTTTCCAGCATTTCCTGTGAGAGAAAAGGAAAAGGTAGTGGCAGAGTTCCCCATGAGAGAGATTCCAGGAGGGGGATACCTGCATGTCCCATGGACAAGACAGGACATTTTGTCATTTACAAATGACTTCCCTCGATTACGAGAAAAGCCGGTCAAGTGGTACAGACAGGTAGACAGATTTGTTAAATTGTCAAAAGTGCTGTGGATTGATCTGAAGAGTCTGTTTGATATAATAGTGCCAGCAGACTTGTGGGCAGAATGCAAGATAGTCATAGATTGGCCAACTAAAGAATACCCGAGAGATCCCAAAACAGGAGCACCAGATCCGGAGGTAATGAAGAAATATGAGCAGGTCATGGTGTTTTTGAAAAACAAAGTGCCTCCCAAAGAAACAGACTGGGTTAAGATAGATCGAACACATCAAGAAGCTAAAGAGTCAGTCCACGCTTACTATGAAAGGCTAATATTAGCTTTCAAACAGTTCAGTGGGGATGGCAATCTGGGGGAAAGGGACCTAAATCATTTTGTGTACAGGTTTGTGTATGGTCTGCGTCCCGAGATTGGGGAAATGATTAAGCAGCATACCGTGGACTGGCAAAGCAAGAAAATAGATGAGATCCTAAGGCATGCTAAATACTTTAGTGATGAGACTGAGGCAAAGCAGCGAAAACTAAAAGAAAAGGCAATGTGGGTCCAAGTGAAAGTCGCAGAGAGACAAGAAGCTCAGCTGGTTGAACAAGCTAATAATCCAGGCATTAAACCAAGATTTGGCTCAGGAAAAGGAAAGGGAAATATAGAAGAAGCTAAAAAGAAGTTTCCATGCCACAATTGCGGAAGGTTAGGGCACTGGAAATCCGAGTGTAAATATCCACCAAGTACTAATAATGAAAATCCATCATTAAATCCACAGGTGCAGTGTGAGGGGAGTGGCCCACCGCCGCAACAGCAGAAGGCTGTTAATCCACAGAATCAGGTGCCAAAACCGCCCTTACCGCAGAGCCGGAACACCCAAAGATATAGTAAAGAGACGGGATTCTACAATGAAGAACAGGTAAACAAACCGCAATGCGCGAGCGCTGTGTCACAATACTGGCTGCAAAATGACGAGAGTGAGTCAGAGGAGATTTATTGACGGTGCCGAAAAGAGGAAGAAGGGTGCGTACTTGGCGCATCTCTAGAAATAGATCAGACAGGACCATTTGTGGATGGGAAAGTTAATGATGAAAACATTACTTTTATAGTAGACACTGGAGCTACGCGATCTACTGTCAGATCAGCAGACGTGAAAAATCTTCCTCTTTCGGATGAAACAATCCAAGTAGTTGGTGTATCAAACACCCAGATTAGAACGTACCTTACAGAACCGGTAATGTTCAGAATAGGGAAATTTTCAGACATGCACCGATTTGTGGTGTGTGACACCAGTCCTGTGAATTTGCTAGGTAGGGATCTGTTGTGCAAAATGAATTGCACCATATTCTGTACACCAGACGGAATAGCCTTTGAAACACCAGATGAGGATGTTCTGTATAAAATGACCATAGCTAACAGAGAGAATGAGGTTGCTGGAACCTATGCCATATTCAATCCAGATGAACTGCCCCCAGAATTGAAACAGACAGTGAAGGCAGCAGTCTGGGATTTCACTGGAGAAGATATAGGCCTGATGAGAGATGTAGACCCAGTGAAAATCACTGTTAAGGAAGGAGCAGTTTTCCCAAACATTCCACAATACAGACTGACACCCGAAATAATTGCAGGAGTAACACCTTTAATTGAGAAAATGATCCAGCAAGGAGTGTTAAGAGAAATATTGAGCAGTCCATGTAACTCACCAATAATGGGACTGAAAAAGCCTAATGGGAAGTTCAGGATTGTGCAGGATTTGAGAAAAATTAACAAAATCGTTGTGTCATGTTGTCCCATTGTTCCAAATCCATCAGTTATTTTGTATCAGATTCCCCATGATGCAGAATGGTACACAGTAATTGATTTGTGTCATGCTTTCTTTTCCATTCCGTTGCATCATGACAGCCAGCCGATTTTTGCATTTCGGTTTGGAGAACGTATTTTGGCATGGTGCCGAATCCCACAGGGGTACACAGAGAGCCCCTCCATTTTCAATCAGTTGCTAAAGAAATCTCTGGAAAGTCTTACCATGCCTGAGAATTCAGTTTTGGTCCAGTATATTGATGACCTATTGGTGGCGTCAAAGACACGTGAGGCCTGTGAAACGGACACCATAGCTTTACTGAACCATTTGGCAGATGGAGGACTAAAAGTATATCCGACAAAATTGCAATACTGTAAAAAAGAAGTACAATATTTGGGTCATACCATTGAAAAAGGGCTGAGGAAAGTAACCATAGACAGGATCAGAATCATTAGAGGAATGAGAGCTCCAATGACCCAAAGAGAGGTGAGAATGTTCCTAGGAATGGTTGGTTATTGTCGTCAGTGGATAAGTAACTTCTCCCTGATTGCCAAACCATTGGTAAAATTGACAAAAAGTGAGGTTAAAGACCCCCTTGAACTAAATAAAGAAGAATTGGCAGCATTCAGACAGCTAAAGAACAGTCTTTGTGAAGCCCCAGCTCTGGGAATGCCAGACTATGAGAAAGAATTTGAGTTATACTGCAGTGAGAGAAACGGATGTGCACTCTCAGTGTTAATACAGAAACATGGAAGGCAAAGGAGACCAGTGGCATATTTCTCGTCAATGTTAGATCCAGTGGCGATAGGTCTGCCAGGTTGTCTGAAAGCAGTAGCTGCTACATGCCGAAGCCTAGAGCAGAGTGAAGGAATCGTGATGGGGTATCCAGTAAGAGTGTTTGTACCTCACATTGTGGCGATCCTTTTAACAAGGAGTCGAACACAGTTCATGTCACATAGTCGGCTGACTAAGTATGAGAAGGTCATTCTAGGTGCAACCAATGTGAGTCTGGAAAGATGTGTGAATGTGAATCCACTTTTGCCTGATGCAGAGAGAGTGGAGGTAAGAGATGATGTTGATCATGATTGTCTGGATGTGCTTGACTACTGCACGAAACCTCGACCTGACATAAGAGATCTGCCATTGCCAGAAAGTGATTATGTGTTTTTTGTGGATGGATCTTGTCTGAGAACAGATGAAGGAGTGTTGAGTGCAGCATATGCAGTATGCACAGTTTCAGCAGTTATAGAAGCATCACTTTTGAAAGGAGTTAAATCCGCTCAAGTAGCAGAAATAGTGGCATTGACAAAGGCATGCAAAATTGGGAGGAATGTGAGAGTGACTGTGATGACTGATAGCCAGTATGGCTTCGGAGTTGTCCACGACTGTGGCCAATTATGGTTACAAAGAGGTTTCCTGACCTCAAGTGGAACTCCCATAAGGAATTCAGAAGTGGTTGGAAAATTGCTTGAGGCAATACAAATGCCCAAAGAGCTGGCTGTGGTAAAATGTGCTGCTCATGGTCAAGGAAGAGATTACATCACTACAGGGAATCGCTTTGCAAATGACATGGCTCAGTATTGTGCACGAAACCAGTATTCTATTAATCGGTCAAAGGAAAGGGAAATGTCTTCTTGCTCCTTAATGTTTACTAACATTGTGGGAACATGGGATGAGGTGAGGCAGTTGCAGGATGAAGCAGGAGATGAAGAAATGAAGCAGTGGGTAAAAGCAGGTTGTGCACCCAGGGAGAAAGATCATGTGTGGGTCTATCGGGATGGAAGACCAGTAATGCCTGATAGCATGATGTCAACCATGGCACGGATGTATCATGGCCAAGGACATCTGAGAAGGGATGCCATGATAAGGGCTTTTAAGCAGACCTGGTACAATGCAAAATTCAGGTTGATAGCAGAGAGTCTCTGTCAAAGATGCCTGATATGTCAGCAGTACAATCCTGGAAGGAAAACAGTGGTGAGCCTAGGCACAATAGGCCGAGAGGGAGGACCCTTCACCACAATGCAAATAGATTTCATTGAAATGCCCCCTTATAACAAGCTGAGGTATGTTCTGGTGGTAGTTTGTCTGTTTTCCAGGTGGGTGGAAGCATACCCAACCAGAAGAAATGATGGAATTATAGTGGCCAAGCTCTTGTTGAGGGAATTCATCCCAAGGTTCGGGTTCCCAGTAACCATTGAATCAGACAGAGGAGGACACTTTTATAATGAAATTATGAAACTGATCTGTGAAGCATTGAATGTGCAACAAAAACTGCATTGTGCCTACCGACCAGAGGCTTCTGGTGTGGTTGAACAAATGAATGGTATCATCAAAAACAGAATAGGGAAAATGTGTTTAGCCACAGGAATGAAATGACCTGATGTCTTGCCTCTAGTTTTGATGACAATCAGATCTACTCCAGACAGAACTACAGGTTTGAGTCCCCACGAAATCATTATGGGACGAGCTATGAGACACGTGTTTGTACCAGTCAACAAGCTGATGACTATAACTGATGACATGATTTTGGATTACTGTAAAGGCCTGGCTGACGCAGTCCATTCTGCGTTTCACCAGGTTGGAGCAGATGCCACCACACTCGAAAAGAAACCAGCCCATGATTTGAGCCCAGGGGACTGGGTGAGAATAAAAGTCCACAGAAGAAGGAATTGATTGGTTCCAAGGTGGGGAAGGCCAAGGCAAGTCATCTTGACCACAACAACTGCTGTGAAATGTGCTGGATTGAAAAATTGGATACATGCAAGTCACACTTTGAGAGTTCCAAATCCAGCAGACCGCATTGGGAAAGAATATTTCGATGATTCGGGATCAAGTGATGATTCAGGCGATGAGAATGCAAAGTCAAAAGAAAATCCTGAAAGGGGGGAAAAGGAGCCAAGACTAGTTCAGACTCCAAGAGAAGAAATTCTGAGGAAGAGATTGCAGATTTCAGATGGTTCAGATTCTGGAGGCGAACAAAACGCCAGTGGTGAGCACAGAAAGAAGAAAAGAAAAGAAAAGAATGTCCAGTCAGAAGTAACATTTACATCAGATGAGAGAGTAGAAGAAGTTCCACCTGAGAAAATACTGGAAGGAGAAGAAGGGACAGTCACAGAGAGAGAGGGACAGATTGCGGAAGACCCCCGAGGAGGTGTAGGGAACTGCAACATCCAGCTAGGTGAAGGGACAAGTAGTCAGCAGGAAAATTGCGTGCCGTAGACCCGAGGAGGGACAGAAGTAGGGCCAACACAAGAGGTGGACAAAGAGACTGTTGAAAAAGAAAAACCAAACGAGACAGAATCTGAAGACAGTGAGACTGAAATACCAGAGGGTCGAGTTCTAAGGAAGAGAACTTGGATTGAGGAAAGAAACAGTAAAGACGGCAAAACAAGAAGGAATGCTAAAGGAGATCTTTGGCCAAACAAAATTAAGAGACTGAGATATCGATTGACACGAGTCAAACCCTCAGAAGCTGAACAAGTGAATGAAGTAACCAGTCAGCACAAAGAAAAGGAGGCAGAGACAGAAGTGTCTGAAGCAAACAAACGATCGAGAAAACCAAACCAGAAGTGTAAGTCACCTGAATGGACGTATGTGGCACTGCCTGAACAAGGAGAAGAGGTAGATAGTCAAGGAAATCCAAAGGAGACTTTACTGAGAGTGGTGAAGGAAGAAGAAACAGCGGAAATCCTGAGGGTTATCCTATCCGATATCGGAGAAGAAGCGGAAGATCAGGAAATTCTGTATGTGGATGACGAGAAGGAAGTGAAAAACGACGAGAGGCCAAGCTGAGTAATTTCAAACAGATCCTTGTAGAAATATAAAGGATTGAATCGAGGGTTATCCTATCCGATATTGGAGAAGAAGCGGAAGATCAGGAAATTCTGTATGTGGATGACGAGAAGGAAGTGAAAAACGACGAGAGGCCAAGCTGAGTAATTTCAAACAGATCCTTGTAGAAATATAAAGGATTGAATAAGAAATTGAAGTATTTGGTTCACCTGATAAGGGCTTAGCTCTTGCAGGAAAGGTACAAGAGGCGGAGTAGAAGAGGCTAAGTCAAAAGACACGGTTAATTTTAACAAGATGGCTAACATAGATGATAACAAGAGTAGATGTACCTTTATGAGAAGATGGTGCAAGACATGTTGTTGTTGTACAGGACTATTAATGCTTCTTTGGAGCGTACTCGCTCTTTTGATCTCTTTCAAAGTAACCTTAGATACGCTAGAGGGACATACAGAGAATATGACTAACATAGTGAAAAGTTCACAAAAGGTAGTTCCATTTAGAACAAGTACTGAGCATATGCACAAGGATAGGCCAATAACTGATTTTTCTAGCAATGTTTTTTCAAAATTATTGTATGAATATGTAAAAACAATGGACGTAAGGGATTGCTATGTATGCATGCAGTTACCTGCCTCTGTTTCAGAAGGGGTGACTTATCATCACCTCCCAGCAACTTATGGAATAACAGCGTTTTAACTAGTATATTTTACCAAGTAGGGAAATTAGAATATCATTTGTCTAATATAGATAATATTCTTGGACAATTGCCCATGAATAATGAATTGAATCCAGCTAAAGCTGCTAATGTATTAGGTGAGATTTTTATAGAAACTAAAGAACTAACTTTAGAATATATTTTTAAGAACAATTTAACTTGCAGTTTGAAGACAGAAGAGAAAACATTTTTGGATATGGTCGAAGAGAGGAGATTGAAAATACACAAGAATGCAGAAGGACCTAAAGAAGGGGAAAACATTTGGGAAATAGATGGGAAAAAGGAGACAACGGGTGATGCTAGACCAACAATAGCTATAGATTCACCACAGAAAGGCAAATTATGCATTATGAGAGAAAGATCCCAATATGATTATTATTATATAGGGACAATTGAGTGTCATGATACATATTTTATTGCATCTGGATGGGGATTTAGAGGTGGAGAAGATCCAGTTTTCCCTGGACTGTACTATATTTGTGGGAACAAGGCTTATTACAGGTTGCCCGACCATTGGTATGGCACATGTTATGTTGGCCTGGTCTTTCCAAAGATTTTTCACATGGATAGAGTAGAAAATAGTGGACCACATAACCTACTAATGCGTAGCAGAAGAGAAACCTGGTTAGAAATTGTAGGTGATATTTTTGGAGCCTTGATACCAGCAGTGGGAATATCTTTGAATGCAAATAATATTCGGAAATGGTCAACCATAGTGGATCGCTTGTCAACAAGCACTGCTGGAGGATTTCTTTTGGTAAACACTGAAATGGTTGCCATGCGTGCTATGATTATGCAAAATTGACTTGCCCTTGATATCTTATTGGCAAAAGTGGGTGGAGTCTGTGGAATGCTGAAAGTTCAACATTGTTGCACTTACATTCCTGATGAAAGCAAAGATCTAAAAGTATATATTAAGAATATTACAGAATTGCATGATGAAATAAAACCACTGGAGGTTGAAAGTATCTGGACTAGAATTAGTAATAAGATGGCTGCTATTAAAGCTTTCTTAGGTAAATTAGGTAGTACTATATTAGGGAAAATATTATTTCCATTAACGTGTGTGATTTTCATATTATTAATACTTAGATTAGGATGTATGTGTTGTAGACATGGAAGAAATAAAAAGAAAGTTAAACGAGAAATTTACAAAAAGAAAGAAAAGAAACAAGAAAGAGATTTTAATGAAATAGAATTGGAAGAATGGAAGGAGAGTATGTATGACAAAATCAAAAGAGAAGATGAAAAGGAAACAGAATTCTAATTGGGCAAGAAAACATTTTGAATTTCTGTAAAAGGGGAAATAAATTGATTTTTTGTGGGTTTTGTTTGTGGTGATAAAATCACCAAAGGGGGGATTGATGGAGCGGGTAAAATGTTTTCTTTTTATATACCCAATCCATTTATATAAGTTTATATTACAATGATTAATAATTAATTCTAATAATTAATAGTTGATGTGAAGGTACTAAATCAACCTTATTAACAGAAAGAATACACGTGGGACAGCATTTGCATGGCTAAAATAATAAGTGAACTCAATCAATCAATCAATCAAAGCATTTATATAGCGCACTACTCACCCAGAGGGTCTCAAGGCGCTAGGGGAGGGGGGTCCGCTACTGCTCGAACAGCCAGGTCTTGAGTTGCTTCCTGAAGGCGAGGTGGTCCTGGGTCAGGCGGAGGTGGGTCGGGAGGGAGTTCCACGTCCTGGCGGCGAGGAAGGAGAAGGACCGTCCCCCTCTGGTGGCTCTTCGGATGCGGGGGACGGTGGCGAGGGCGTGGCCGGTCGATCGAAGCTGGCGTTTGGGAGCGTAGAAGTTGAGGCGGCTGTTGAGGTATCCTGGGCCTTGGTTGTGTAGGGCTTTGTGTGCGTGGGTGAGGAGGCGGAAGGTGATTCTCTTGGTGACCGGGAGCCAGTGCAGGTCTCTCAGGTGTCCGGAGATGTGGCTGCGACGGGGGATGTCCAGGATGAGTCGTGCTGAGGCGTTCTGGATCCGCTGAAGTCTTTTCTGGAGTTTGGCGGTGGTTCCGGCGTAGAGGGAGTTGCCGTAGTCCAGATGGCTGGTGACGAGGGCCTGGGTGACCGTCTTCCTGGTTTCGGTGGGGATCCACCGGAAGATCTTTCGTAGCATGCGCAGGATGTTGAAGCACGACGAGGAGACGGCGTTGACTTGTCTGGTCATGGAGAGGGTGGAGTCCAGGATGAAGCCCAGGTTGCGTGCGTGGTCTGTTGGTTTGGGTGCGCTGCCTAGGGCGGGGGGCCACCAGGAGTCGTCCCAGGCAGAGGGTGAGGATCCCAGGATGAGGACTTCTGTCTTGTCCGAGTTCAGTTTCAGGCGGCTGTTCTTCATCCATTCGGCTACCTCTTTCATCCCTTCGTGGAGGTTGGCTCTGGCGGTGGCGGGGTCGTTGGTGAGGGAGAGAATCAGCTGGGTGTCGTCGGCGTAGGAGATGATGTTGAGGTTGTGCTGGCGTGCGATGTCTGCGAGGGGGCTCATGTACACGTTGAAGAGGGTTGGACTGAGCGAGGGGCCTTGAGGAACGCCGCAGATGACTTCGGTGGCTTCAGATCTGAACGGGGGGAGGCGGACTCTCTGTGTCCTTCCGGCGAGGAAGGAGATGATCCACTCCAGTGCCTTCTCCTTGATTCCGACGTTGCTGAGTCGCTGCACTAGTGTACGGTGGCAGACAGTGTCGAAGGCCGCGGAGAGGTCTAGGAGGATGAGGGCCGCTGTTTCTCCGTTGTCAAGCAGAGCTCGGATGTCATCGGTGGCTGCGATCAGGGCGGTCTCGGTGCTGTGGTTGGCCCGGAAGCCAGACTGCGAAAGGTCGAGGGATCCGTTCGTCTCGAGGAAGGCGGCCAGCTGCTTGTTGACGGTCTTCTCGATGACTTTTGCAGGAAACGGGAGCAGCGAGATGGGGCGGTAGTTCTTGAGGTCGGTGGGGTCGGCTGATGGCTTCTTTAGTAGAGCGCTGAGTTTGGCGTGCTTCCAGCTCTCCGGGAGGGTAGCGGTGTCGAAGGAGGTGTTGATGATGTCCCGCAGGTGGGGTGCGATGACAGCGTCGGCCTTGTTGAAGACGTGGTGAGGGCAGGGGTTGGTAGGAGATCCGGAGTGGATGGAGTTCATCGTGCGGACGGTGTCTTCGGTGCTGATCGGGGTCCAGGCGCGGAGGGTGGTGGTGGGGGGCGGTGGTTCGGTCGCGGCGTGCGTCGGTTGAGTGCTGAAGCGGTTATGTATGTCCGCGATCTTGTTGTGGAAGTAGGAGGCGAGGGAGTTGCAGAACTAAGTTTGTATGCATATTAAAACGATAAATGCTGCTTGATTAGTGTTAATGTGATTTGCGCTTAAATAAACCAACATTAACGGCTTAGAATGTTGCATATGGCTAGATAAATGCATACACATAAGGGTATTAGCAAGGGTTTAACACTGTTTTAATCATTTCTATGTATTAATTACGATTTTGTGTTTCTTTGCTTAAAGTTGACTATTCTGGCCTACCAAAAGATGGCCGCCGACTGAAACCTAACTAGAGTACATTACTTCATCATTCGAACAATGGAGAAAGGCACCTGCACTGACTTCGTTCGTGTCCCTTGTGTGACCTGTCAGACCATGCCCATGAAGAATACCCTGAGCGAGGTGCCAATGTCCCTGAACGTGAAGCAATTGTTGCCAATGGAAAAACTGAACTACCGAACTCAACCTATTACCAACGAACTGATACATTTGGACCTGGGATTAGTCTTTCCCATACATCTACTTTGAGACTTCTTCCACATGAGAAAATTTGAAAATGTTTCCTAATGTATTGAGATATATTTGAATTCAGCCAATCGTTGGCCTGGGAAATGAGAGAATGTAACTGTTATATATAAATTTCAGTATAAATATTAGTAGACTAGAGAAGGAAGGGCTGCTGCTCTTCGCTAGACGTCACTTTGTGCTGAGCTATTGACGGAGAATCGATGATCAGAGATCCTTATGCTGACGGAAGAGGACGGAGACTTTAGAACTCTGATGAATTTTCTGAGGACCAGTTCTGACTTAGAAAACGACAATTAGCCAGAATAGGTAAATATGACAAAAGATGATATTACATTATTAGGATTTAACCTGCATTTGAATTAGATAAAGAAAATCATTATTTGAAGTACTGTGTCGGGTGATTATTTCTTTGAAATGTTTATTGATTAATTTGAGAGTTAAAAGCATCATTAAACTAAATAACAACTAAATGATCCAATTGACCTCCTGATGGAGGAATTGTTAGGGTAATTCAGTAGAAGTGGTTCCTCTATCAAAGCGAGCAGTTGCGGTTAGGATTTGATGTCCCTTTGTAGGCACGGATAGTTTGAGAGAATGAATGTTGGTGTTATGGGCCCCACCAGCGTGTGATGTGTGTATGTGCGTGTGACTGAGAAATCATTCTGTCCGTGGAAGCAGGGGGAAATTTAGTAATCCGAACTGCTCCACCCCCACCCTGGAAACACGCCATGGTGAGGGTACTGTTGAAGAAACCCAGTCTTGACCCTGATAAACTTGGAAATTATTGCCCTATTTCCCTTCTCTCCGGGATCAGCAAAATGCTGGAAAAGCACGTTAACTCAGTATCTCTTCTTTTCTTGAATCTAATAATATACTCCACCTGTCTCAAACTGGACACAGGACTGAAACTGCATTACTCACAGTGGTTGAAAAGGGCAAAATGATACCTAGACAAAGGAGGATCCACAGCCATCATCCTCTTGGACCTCAGTGCTGCCTTCGACACTGTTAACTTCGACATCCTGATCCACAGATTGAGAAATGTTGGTCTATCAGGTAGTGTCATCACCTGGTTACAGTCATTCCTCAAGGACAGAGTTTTCAAGAATTTGAAGGGGCTAACTCGTCAGATGAAATCCCACTTGGCTGCGGCGCCCCTCAGGGTTCATCCCTGAGCCCGACGTTGTTCAATGTCTACATGAGCCCACTGGCACAGACATTGTTTCGTATGCCGATGACACCCACTTAGTGGTGGCCCTAAACCACCCAGGATCCACCTCATCTAGTCTAGGCCCCTGCCTGGAGAGAGTCGCCAAATGAATGGAACTCTCCTTCCTCAAACTAAATGGAGATAAAACAGAGCTCATGATGCTGGGCAACTCACCCATTTCTGGCATCGGCCTAGCTTGGCCAAGCTCTCTCGGCTCTCAACCCGCACCCAAAAATCAGATCAAAAGCCTAGGCTTGTGGCTAGATCAGTCACTCAATTTTGATCATCAGGCAACTAAACTGGCAGCATCCTGCTATGGCATCCTACGGATGCTCCGTAAAGTTCTTCCGCTCCTCCCTTTTTCCGCAAGAAGATTCATGGTCCAGGCTTTAATCCTCTCTCACCCCGACTATGGAAATGCACTGTATTTAGAAGCTCCTAGGGCTACCACAAATAAAGTGCAAGTCATCAAGAATTGTGCAGCACGGATGCTTTTTATGATTACCAACAGCCACTCCACAAGGCCTGCTCTGAAAACCCTGCACTGGCTCCCGGTTGTGGACAGAAAAAAATTCAAGTCTCTATGTATTGCCCACAAATTTTTCTGGAAGAAAGCCCCCCCCCATCATCTCCCCTTACCACCCTAATAGACTCCTTCATTCATCCAGTCTCTACCGATCTGCAGTCCCTAAAATCAACAGGATGAGAAGTGTTGGTTGTTCCTTCCGCTTTACCTCCGCCAAGCTCTGGAACACGCTCCCCCTCCACCTACGATCGGAACCAAATCGCCTTCCCTTCCGTAAACTTCTGAAAACTTGTTTGTTTCAAAACCCCTCCTATTAAGCTGTCGTGACCTGCCTCTCTCTCGGCTAGTGCTGGGACGCCTTTGGGTAGCCATGCGCTCTACAAATATCCATAGCATAACTGACTTCTGTGTGCTCACTGAAGTGGCTAATATTTAGTACAGCTGTGTGATTAAATTACTTTAATGCTTGCAAAAATAAGCATTGTGCTGGACATGAGCATTACTGTGTCTGCTGATTCATTGTTGGGTGCTGAGCTCAAGCATCACCACACCACCCCCTTGTGAAACCTCTGACTGCTTGACCTTGCAACCCCGAAAGTCAAGTGTGAAATTGGTTATACTTGATCCAGTCTGCAGAGTCAAGTATGAATGGTCCTGAGTCATCAGTGGCAAACACCCCAACCCCCATGACTGAGGCCAAGTAAACCTTGCCTGTCCATGACATCCCAAATCGGGTCTCACACAACTCAATGCCAGTGTTGGCAGTGGAACCATCTGGAGGATCCGGAGTAAGGTCAAAAATTCACCCTAGGAATTCTTATAAAGGGATGCTAGATTCTTCCAGGTATTCAACACTGAGGTGACCTCAAAACAGTTGCCTCTCCGCTGAGGAGCCCCCCAGGGATCATCCCTGAGTCCCACCCTATTTAACATTTTCTTCAGTGTGCTAGCGGAGATCGTGCTGCCTTTTGGGGTACACATAGTGACATATGCAGATACACAACTCGTGGGGGGACTCAACTAAGTAGATAACTCCTCTCCCAGGCTCTCTCCCTGACTGAAATAGGCAGCCAAATGGATGAATAACTCCTTCCTGAAACTAAATGGAGAAAAAACTGAGATGATGATTTTTTGGAACCCGTCTCTTTTTGATCCCAATATAATGTGGCCGGCCGACTTGGGCCCCGTTCCGGTCCCCAAGAACCAAATAAAAAGCCTGACTGTCTGGCTGGATCGAGATCTGAGTTTCAAGGTCCAGGCACTCATTCTATCGTGTCTGGACTATGGAAATGCCCTATACCTTGGGGCCCCATGCACGACCTTCTCAAGACTCCAGAAAGCGCAGAATTGGGCAGATAGAATCCTTCTGGATATCCCAAAATGCCAATTTGCAAAATCAGCCATGAAATCGCTGCCCATCAGGGAGAGAGTTAATATCAAGGGCATGTGCATTGTACATAAGACATTAGCCGGAAAGGGCACTCCCATTAATCTTTCTATTGCTCGGCCCTACCGTGCTAACAGACGCCTCCGCTCGGACGATCTGCATATTGCTGTAGTTCCTAGGATTTTGAAAGCTAGAAGCAGGGGTCGTCTGTTCTCCCACAAGTCCACAAACTCTGGAACACTCTTCCTCTTCATTTGCACAAGGAACCCAATCATCTTGCCTTTCGTAAATTGTTAAAAGCCTGGCTTTTCCCCTAGTCTGGCTGGTTCTCTACTACTTGCCATTATCGGCACTGGGATGCCCCCCGGGTAGCCATGCGCTCAATAAATGTATTTTTCATTTAATTTAATTTAATTTCATTTCATTATATGAGATTGTTTTTTGTATAGGGCCCATCCTGAGAATAATTATTTGAAAGTGCTCTCAAATGTTATGATCAAGTAAATTAGACACAGTGAATTAAAGTGATTTGAATAAGATAACACAACGTGGTCAAGCAGGAAAGCCAGGATTTCATCCCTGGTTTCCTAGTACACACAGTGCAATTAAGCCACTGACAAAATTGACATATTTACCTCTAAACCCGTTTAACACCAAAGGGCAGTGTTTTGTACGGTTCTGTCAGGAGCTAAATAAACCACTGTGTCCGAGTTAACATAGTGATTCAACACATCAGGAAAGGCAATAAAGTGTATTAGTATTGTGGTGGAAAATAGCATTAAAATAAAGCACACAATTTACTTTCCTGCCTGAGCCATTCTCCTAAAGTCTGAAGTCAAAATTATTGGCTCTAGCACCATACCCCTAGAGTGGACTCAGCGTGTCCTGTCAGGTCAGCCTAGCTCTGCAGGGCACTAGCAATTTATTTTTTACGGAGTTTCATATAGCGCGATCTTGACCCGGTTAAATGGCAGAGCGAGCTGAATTTCAGCTCACGTACACGAGTGTCTCGAACCACGCCAAGCTTTCGGAAAGACTCAAATTATAGCCAATGCCATAGGGCTTGATTGTTTTTTTTTATGTTTTATATAGAGTGAACTCGACCCGAAGGTATTTAAGACTTTACATGAGCACCCATTATGTTACACAAGGATACATTCATTCAAGGTAGGACTTGGGAGATTAAGGGATTTGACCAGAATCACAGGAATGTTCAGCCAACGCCGAGGATCAAACCTGGTTCCCCAGCTCCTAAGTCAGCAGCTCTGTCTGTTACGCCACATCCTCTCCGTTAAGGACAGTTAGCGTAAATAATGGACTGGTGGTCACACTTATAGCATGCTGAAAGCATGTGAACTCTTTTGTGGTCAGACGTTTACATTTTAGCTCTTTGGGGTCAGAATCTATCAACTATTTTGTAGTAATCAAGTCCACATCAAGAATGTAGTTTTAGGTAGATCTATTCAAGTTGGTTACAAGATGTAGGTTCAGTAGTATTCAGCCCCACCAGGAACAGCCAGCTAGGCGCTCAGCCCTTCTCCAACTGTGAGTTCCCACTCACAACATTCCATCTTGCATCATTCAGGCAGCATTCCACTGGCACATCATGAACCATAACAAACCAGGATACTACATATCCTCCTTTGTTCCAAAAAGAAAACAAAAGGAACGCCAAAATTTAGAATAACAAGAGAGAAAGAGAGCAGAAGCTAGAGGTAGGGTAAAGGAACGAGAAGAACAAAAAGCACCAGAGAGAGTAGGGGTAAAATATAATGAAAGGAGATAAGAGAGAATAACATAAACCAAACTCATCTTCCCTTCCAAAGATAGGAACATAACAGAAACACCAGAGGGCAAAGAATAGAAGGAGAAACCATTAATGATGCAAGAAGGCAGCTCATATCAGGAGGAAACAAGACAACAGAGAAGAAGAGGAATGCAAATACTCATTCTTCTCCATCAAAAACATGAAGAAAGAAATTACAAATAGAAAATAAAACTGGGCTACAGCGTGGAAAACCAAACTAGAACAATAAAAACGCCCAGAGTAACGTAACCCATGCACTATGGCGACTTAAACCATACACCCGCTAAGGGTAAAAACATTTGCTTATGCATGGGCAACCTCGAGTGGAGGTATGGATATGTGCACTGTTAAACAAAAAACATGACTAACACTAGACACCTTAGGAAAGGTAAAACGTGCACTGCAGTGAAGGCATAAGACATGTAATGTGATGTCCATGTACGGACGCACCTCGACTGGAGGTAAAAATGCTATGCACAGGGTAATGGGGAAAGACCCCACAACACACCTCCAGACAGGTCAAGAGATTGTGCATAGTAAATGCGGGACACACGTCCGCGTGACGCACCTCGACTGGAGGTCAACTGATATGCACATGAAAGTGGGACATAACCCCAAAACACACCTCGCGGAGAGGTCATTAGATGAGCATGTGTGAGTGGGACTTTAGTCTACGCATAACCATGTGTACATGAGGAGAGACAGTGTACACTGTAATAATGGGCGAAAACAAACCAAGGAACACACCTCGTGTGGGGAAAGAAACGTTGTGCACTAGTGAGGTAAGTAAATACAAGGAGTACAGGCACCTCGTAAGGAGGTAATAACGTTGTGTACCCCACGCTGTGACCGAAATCGTCAAATTTGAGTAAAATGAAAACGTAAGAGGTTGCACCTCCTCTGGAGGTCATTGTGTATGCACATCAAAATGGAAGAGACCCGACAGACACACCTCACGGATAGGTCAAGAGACATTGTGCATTGAAGAAATAGGGTTAAACAGTATAATCTGTAAATGGAACGAAACACTTTAAACTGAAATACATTTAGACCTTCAAAATTGGCATATTAATACTGAAAAATGAGGCACTGAACATGGAGCTAACAGATACAGACTTGCCAACATTGAACTCCGTGAATAAAAACAGACAAGCAGTAGGAATAAATTCCATTCCCATTCCCAACATGTCACTAGATGGCATTATACCACAGGGCAGAGAATACAGCTCCGTAGCACTAGTGTACTGTTAATAGGACTTGTGCCGTTCTGTTAAATTACTCTGACAGGTCCGGCTCTTCAAAGAACATCTTCTGCGCCTTTATTGTAATTGTGAGCACATAGTTTCAGGGCGCTTGTAATTTGACAATAGCAGCACTTAGTTGGTAAATGGCAGTCTGAGAACAGAATAGCGTTATTGAATTCCATTAGTGAAACATCTTGATGTTCCATATTTCTTTTTTATTTTTTTTTGTGTCCATGAGTGTAAATAATGCCACTCACCCCTCTGAAAGATGATCCCCCCGATTACAGGGAACAATGGAAGACACACATTAACGCTGCATAGATGAAGATACCAGCATGCCTTGTGCTCCTGATAGGTTAAAGCTTCAGACAACTTTATCCAAAACGCCATAACTGCCGATAACGCGGTTGGCAACACAGAGAAAGGGAACTTACAACTGCACTCAAGAATCACGATCCACAAGATGGCGGCACGTTGATCACGCCGTGCCGGGTGGCTCCCGGCGCGCAGTCGCTCCCCAAAAACACACAGCATCAGAGGATTCCCGTGGAGGAAGACAGATCATAAAGGCTCCGTGGAAAGCAGCCAAGATACCTAAGTGCGCGCGCTAGGTGAGACGCGCGCTGCATTTTTGTAATGTAAACATGGCAGTTAAACTGGCGCTGGTTTTTTTTCTTACCAACCCATGATGGTCAAACAGGCAGTACCTGGACAGACAGTTAAAATATTATAAAACGTGCCTCACCAAAACGAAACACTGCTGTCAGAGAAAACATGCATGTTACAGCTGGTAACAATGCTCACATCTCAGCAGCTCCGTGTCTCCTCTGACAGCAGGATGACGATCCCAGAGTGAAGAGCCCGCATGTAACGCAAGAGCTTCCCTATCTAGATGCACAGTAGGTTAGTTGAAAATCCCCACAGGGCCCAAGAGACACTGTAAGAGCAGCAGGACCGAGTGAGAACTGCAGATTGATTGATTGAAGCCAGGCACTCCTCAAGTAAACGCTCTCTAGGCAGTAGAGGCAGGCAGTAAAAACGGAGATCTTGGGGAGTAGTAGCAATAGCATGCAGTACTTTGATCTAAAGTATCTTGACAGCAGGGACTGACCTTTTGAGATGCTGAGGGAAACGTGAACATGAGGCAGAAACTTAGACTCAGGAATACACTTTGATGAATGCTGTAGACGTTTCCAGACGTAGGTAGGCTTGCCCTCTCTTGAAGGCACAGCACAGGAACACACATTGATGAACGCTTGGCTTACCCTCTCTTGAAGGCACAGCACTGTTATATGCTAACTTTTACTTTGTGCCACATGAGTTATCTTTTGTTATCCATTCTCGTTCCATTTGGAACCATGGACTAGAACCTGGGCTGAGACTGGCCAGTTGTACTGGAGCTGTCTTGGTGTCAGTTGTTCCTGTTGCTGTGCTGCATATCTGTACAATAAATCAACTATTTAATACTGGATTAATAGTTTCTTTCAATGGCGACGAGCGGAGGAACATCCATCTCAACATTAAGAAGCAGCACAGAAGATTGATGTTCCTGAACCCATTCTAAAGAAGTTTGTTTATTTTAAAAGAAAAAAAAGCAAGGAAATATGCATGGAAAAAGAGAAGATACAACGCGATAACTTTACTTTGTCAAGGGAACGTGGAAGAATTGTTTATTTGGAAGCCGTGTTCACCTATTTATTGCGAAAGGAGGACGAATTTACGAAATTGCCTGGAAAAGGATTATAGCAGTGGAGAGATCGCAAATCAATGTGTCTAAGAGACCAATGTTAAGTCTGCTGTGCTACGCTGGAAGAGCCGGTTTACAGCAGCAAAAGGTAATTACAATGCTTGGTTTCAAAAGAGAGTGGTTAACTTACTAGACACGGTCTGCATCTTTTAAAAGTCTGCGCATGGTCTTCGCGAGTCTCCCTGGAATGGTGGCACATCGCGATTCTGCTTCGAGCACTGGCGTGTCGGCTCAGCTGAATATTCTACGCCATTACATCGTCTTCTGGGAGTGCGCAGTGTATGCTGGGAACCGGATGGAATGCTGGAAGTCCTCATCGACGTGAAGAACGCGCTTTGCGTGGCGGCCATTTTGGAACAGGATAATTACAGTGTGAGGAAATATAACGTGCTAAAGGAACTGAATTTCACCACGGTTTGTAATTCAGTGCTACAGGTGACGGTTCGGGGCAACGGATTCAGATTTTGGAGGTATCTCAGGGCAGAAACAAGGAATAAACTATTGTAAGTGGATTTTATATATTTGTTTTTTTTTTTTTAAAAGAAAGACTTCGTTGGGGAGAATTTTAAAGATTGTGTGAAGATTGTTTTGTTTAAGAATCGGAAGTCTTGGTTTTCTTCAAGTGTAAGATTGCAAAAATCTGTAAAACTTTAAAGGAAGAAACTGCATGTATGTGAACTCGATGCCTTTGTATTGAAGTGACTTTGGACTACAAGAACAGGTCAAGGATATATATATACATATCCTGGTGATGTGACTTTTGTAGATTAAGCTTAGATCATTGCACAGAAATTACAAAGAAGGAAATATATATAAAAAAAAAAAACTTATATATAAATGCTGGTAGGGTAGGGTTTAAAAGGTTAACGTAAAGTGTATACAGGGTTTAAGGATATTTAAAGAGGAAAAATGCAGTTTGAACCACCAGCAAAGTTCTTACAAATGAAAGGTGATCCACCTCTTCCATGGGCCAGGTGGAAGGAAGAGTTTATAAATTATATGAAGGCCATCGATGGGGAGAGGATGGGAGCTGAACGGAAGAAAAGTATTTTGTTACACTGTTTAGGCTCTGAGGGTCAGATGGTTTTTAGAGCGTTACCACAAATTACCATTGCAGAAAATGCTGAAGCAACTAATGTGTACAATGAAGCGTTGCTTAGAATAGAAAAAAGATTTAAACCTAGAAGCAATATAGCACTGAATAGATTTAAGTTTTATACGAGGGTACAAGAAGAAGGTGAGTCATTTGATGACTTTTTAACAGCTTTACGCAATTTAAGTTTACATTGCAGTTTTGGTAACATTACAGATGAAATGATAAGAGATCAGATCATAGTACATGTGAGATGTAAAGAAACACAAAAACAGCTGTGGGTGATGGGGGATCCCAAATTATCAGAAGCGATTTCGACAGCAAAAGCTTTTGAACAAACTGAGAAATGGATGCATGTGGTAAAGAATAATAGCAAGGTAGATAAAGCGGAAGAGATTGCTGCTGTGAAACGGCAAGATGAGGTTAAGAATGAAGTGCATAATCCACTTTCAGTAAATAATTCTAACTTCAAAAGGTGGGGAAAGAGTGTGGCCTGTTACAGATGTGGAAACAGGAACCACATGGCATCATTTCCTGGATGTCCAGCCATAAAGAGAGAGTGTAAGAATTGTGGTAGGGTTGGTCATTTTGTTAACATGTGCAGGGATCAAAGGAAATTTTCAAGTCAATATCGCCCCAGAATTTCATGTACGTTACAAAGACCTGCACAAGATTTAATTGAGGGAGATAATCTAGACAGGCCACAAAATACAGGTTATGTGGTGTCGGTTTTGGGTGGCATGGTTAATTTGGAAGAAAATGAGAACATTCCTGTCAAAAATCCTCCCATGTGTGTGGTTTGCGTTTCAGAGGTAGATTTAGATCTTATGGCTGATTCAGGATCACCATGGACCATTATTGGTAAACAGTATTTTGAAGAAAAGCTTGCAAGGGTCTTTGATGTCGATGAGATGTTGCCACCAGACATAAACCCGCTGAGTTATGATGGTTCACGCATAGACATGGTGGGGTATTTTAAAACATCAGTGACTTTTAAAAACAGGTCGGCAAATATTCATTTATACATTGCTGTCAAGGGCATAAATGTATTGGGCTGGAAGGACCAGTGGAAACTTGGAATAATGTTGAATCCAAGACTTAAGGATCCGGTGGTGTTGGATGAGTCTTTAAATGATAATTACATCTCATTTACAGGATGTGAGAGTATGGAAAAATTCATAAAAGATTCGTACAAAGAAGTTTTTTCCGACTCGTTGGGAAAACTTGAGGATTATTCCCACCAAATTAAACTTAAGAATAATGCCACACCAGTTAGACAAAGGATTAGACCAGTACCCATAAATGTAAGGGACGAGTTAAAAACTATGTTAAAAGATTTGGTATCAGAAGGCATAATAGAGCCCATTAATTCATCTGAGTGGGTTTCGCCCATTGTTTTAGTCCGGAAACCAGATAAGTCTTTGAGGTTGTGTGTGGATTTGAGAGCTTGGAATTCAGAAATAATTGTTGATTGTCACCCATTACCCAATATAAATGAAGTGGTGTCATTATTGGAAGGGGCAAAAGTATTTTCGACTTTTGACTTAAGGTCGGCATATCACCAAGTTCTCTCACTGAGGAATCGAAAATGCTAACAGCGTTTATAACTCCACAAGGGTTATTTCAGTATAACAGAATGCCGTTTGGTTTGGCCTCAGCGGCATCGGTATTCCAAAGAATAATGTTCAACATCTTCAAGGACATTGATAACTTCGTGAAGTGCTTTCAGGATGACATCCTAATATTTTCACACAATAATGAAGAGCACTTAAAACACCTGGAGGAAGTTTGTCTTAGGTTAAAAAGAAATGGTTTAACCCTTAAAGCTCATAAGTGTAAAATGTTTAAAAAAAGTGTGGAGTATTTGAGGCATACACTAACGGGTGATGGGGTGATTCCGAAAAAATCCAACGTAGATGGAATTTTAAATGCTCCTTCGCCCAAGACTAAGGAACAATTATTGTCTTTCGCAGGAATGTGCGAGTATTATTCGAAGTTTGTGTCAAATTTTGCGAATAAAATGGAGCATTTAAGGAAGTTATTGCGGCAAAAGGCCAATTTTGAATGGTCAGATGAGCAACAACAGGCGTTTATGGTGATCAAGAAAGATATTGTCAATGCTCCCATTTTAAGACCTTTTTGCATTAACAAACAATGTGTAATTACAGTAGATGCTAGCTTGTATGGAATTGGGGGTGTTCTATCGCAGAATCAGGCAATGAAGAATGGAATGTGTGTTTTGCGTCTAGAACCTTAAATGAAACTGAAAGGCGATATGCTGTCATAGAAAAGGAGTTGTTGGCATGTGTATGGGCGATTGAGCATTATAGAAACTACATTTGGGGTGGAAGGTTTACATTGAGGACAGATAATAAACCTTTGGTTAACATACTTTCTCCAGGAGGAGGATGGAATTCCACTGCCAGGATTGCAAGGTTAACCTCGAGATTGCAGGAATATTGTTTTAAAACAGAATTTGTACCAGGGAAGAAAACTTTAACTGCTAATTTTTTGTCACGTCATCCCTGTGATTCTTTTCCTAGTAAAAAAGATGATGAAGCAGATATTGTCACAACCATTCAGGATGTTGTAGTAGGTGCATTTGCTGACATTTCAGAGGAATCATGGAAATCTAGTGAAGAGAATGATTCTCTATGGGAGTTAGTGAAGAAATTTATTGTGGAAGGATGGCCAAACAGGAAAGATGTGTCAGAAGTACTTATGCCTTTGTATAATGTGGCGGATGATTTGGAGTTAGAAGGGGATTTTGTGTATAAAGCTGGTAAATGTGTACCACCTTTTGGAGTTCGAGGGATGATTCTTAATTTGGCTCACAAATCACATCCAGGAATGTCTGCCATGAAGCGTTTAATGAGAACTTATTTTTGGTGACCAGGGATGGATCGCATGGCTGACAGGGTAGTTAGAGAGTGTGATGTTTGCATATCAAATGATAAAATGCTTAAGGTCAATATTCCTCCTCTTAATACCACAGTTTGGCCAGAAGAACCATAGAAGAAACTGGCTTTTGATATTTCTGGCCCTTTTTTGAATTTGCCGTTGGATTCACGGTATGCTCTTGTGTTGGTAGATTATCATTCAAAATGGCCAGAGGTAAAGTTTGTATCAATGGCCACCACTACTAGAGTTTTGGATTTCTTTAAAGAAATTTTTGCAAGGGAAGGTTGTCCTTCGGTCATTGTGACTGATAATGGGGTGCAGTTGACTTCGAAAGATATGGAGGAATATCTTAAGTGTCACCAGATCAAACATGTTACCACGGCGTTGTATGCGCCACATGAAAATGGTCAGGTTGAACGTTTCAATCGAGTGTTAAAGGGTTACGTGTCGGAGGTTCTTAAGCATGCTCAGGATTGGAAAGGAGAATTAAGGGAAAGGTTGTGGACGTATAGAATTACGCCACATTCAGTTACGGAAGTCAGTCCTTTTTATCTGTTAAGGGGCAGGGATCCTGCTTCTTATATTTGTCCATGGTGGCTTAAAGAGAAGTGTGACAATAAAATAAGGAATGTCCAGGATATAAATGATACCAGCAGTAGAGTTAAGGAAAAACAAATAAAGAACAAGGAGTGGTATGACCGGAAGTGGAATGTTAAGGAACACAATTTTAAGGTAGGGGAATGGGTGAGAATAAAAAAAACTGGTTTCTTAGGGAAATGCATGAGTAAGTTTTATAAACCCATTAAGATCACCAAAGTATTCAAGAATTCTCTTATAACCCAGGATGGTAGGCTTTGGAATATCAGGCGGGTTTCTAGGTGTCCTACAAATTTTAGATCCCGGCCAGAATGTGGTTATAATGATTTACATTCTTCATCTGCAAAGGTACATTTGGATGATTGCTCCCAACAGGTAACTTCCAATGGTCTGGATACCACTAGATCACATAATGATTCAGTTGCTCATAGAGTTAAAGATTCCACTCGTACAAGATCTTTTCCTGTGAAGTTGTCAGATTTTGTTAGATAGTTCAGTTACACATAATTGCAGTGTATATCTCTCTATTTTTGTTGTTTTTGTATAGAAGGGGGATATGTTATATGCTAACTTTTACTTTGTGCCACATGAGTTATCTTTTGTTATACATTCTAGTTCCATTTGGAACCATGGACTAGAACCTGGGCTGAGACTGGCCAGTTGTACTGGAGCTGTCTTGGTGTCAGTTGTTTCTGTTGCTGTGCTGCATATCTGTACAATAAATCAACTATTTAATACTGGATTAATAGTTTCTTTCAAGCACATGACCAAGGCGTTGTAGAGTGTCAGGCTTACCCTCTCTTGAGTGCACAGCACCTGACCAAGGCGTTGTAGAGTGTCAGGCTTACCCTCACTGAGGGCACAGCACGGGAACCGGCTGGAAGGCTGATGAGGGCGACCGATGTAGAGGTCACTGGTGGGGCTGACGTGACAGTTTGATGGTAGTACGCAGACCAGGTACTGAAGAAGATTTCTTGAGGTTCCCAGACACTTCCACTTGAACTTGAGAGGTAGAGATCGCAGGTTCTTTTATAACTCGTCGCCAATAAAATGTAGTAATCAAGTCCACATCAAGAATGTAGTTTTAGGTAGATTTATTCAAGTTGGTTACAAGATGTAGGTTCAGTAGTATTCAGCCCCACCAGGAGCAGCCAGCCAGGCGCTCAGCCCTTCTCCAACTGTGAGTTCCCACTCCCAACATTCCATCTTGCATCATTCAGGCAGCATTCCACTGGCACATCATGAACCATAACAAACCAGGATACTACATATTCGACTTTTGCGAGGAAGGTTCAGGGCGGGAGCGGGGAACATCATTGTCGAGCTGACAGTATCGTCAGGTGGAGTGTTGAATGTTAGCAGGAGCGTGGTGACAGATGACAGGTAGGGAGTTTGCAACGATAAGGGTGAGGCGGCTGTTACTGTATTTTGGGAAGGAGCGGAAAACGTAGGTGGGGCAATGGGGTATTTTCTAAAGTCCACAGATAAGTAAAAACCGGAGATATAAGAGGCGTTAAACGGAAGTGACACAGCTTTGAGCGCGCACAGTGTCATTTGTTTTTTTTCACATTGACGTCTGTTGTGAATGTCTGCTCTTTACGTCTCGCCTACGCAGCACGCATGCGCCGCATTGGAAAAGAGACCTTTAGCCATCGGCACAGCTTTGCGGGCAAAAACGTGCACGTGTTGCATTGCTTCCAATGGCAACGCGTGCACGTCTGGCGATTCCCTTGCGAGAGCGAGCTTTTAAACCATACGTTAATTACAAACATATGGTTCCTGCTCGCTCCCGCAAGGGAATCAGGCGCAGGCCCCCCCTTTCTCCCCTCCACCTGCAGCCTCCTTTCAGCACGAGGCGCATGCGCGCTTGTTTTTTAAGTCCTCGTGCGTGAAATTTATACAAATAATTTTAGATTAACGCTCAACTCCGGAAAGAGCAATACATGTCAGTGTGTGCCTTTTTATGCCGATTTTTTAAAATTTAGAACTAGGAGAACAAGGTTGCCAAAAATGCATTCATTACATTCTGTTTTTCTCCACTCGTTATGTTATTTTGTTTCACTTCCTGGATTTATACCAGGACATGAACTCTACTTACTTTGCCACGTCAGCCTGTGTGACCTGTCCAGACCACATAGTCTGGGCCACTCTTTACCTGTAGCTTTTTTTTTCTCTCTCGCTCACTACTCTATTTTTCAATGGATACCTCATGGCATGTGTCGCAGAATTTTTATAGCGCTTGATACTGCTGACGAGCCTGACAAGCTCTCCTGTCTGCATGTTTCCATAGCACCCTTTAGTGCGTAGTTGGTAAGATGTTGGATGGAATTGGTGTTAATGGGCCAGGCGAGGAGTCACAGTTTCAAAGACACTACGTGTCTAAAACTTCCTTACCTTCACTTGCCTATATATATCCCCAACCTCCGTTCTTATTCAACGTTTATTTACAGGGCTGATTGGTGTGGTCGCACAAAGGTTTGACAGGCCGTGACTTCATACTAAATCACTAAATTATTATATCTTGAGCCCATAATGAGTCAACTGTGATAATGTGTTGCAGGTATTGTAATTAACCCGGATTCTTTTTTAAATATCATTCATCTCTGACCTAAATACTGGTTTGTATGGCAAATTGTGTCACTTCCTCACTTCATACTAATTTATTCTCCATTCAGATCAGTTTGGGTCTCTACTCCTTCCTTCGGGTGCTAACCACAGTCCATACCAACCTTCGCTTGCAGCCACTCTCCAAATCAGCTTGCCTCCCGAGGTAGCCGGTGCTTCTGCACATACCAGTCTGCCGCCCCAGAACTTGCACTTTCCAATATGCTATTTAAGACAGGAATCTATTTTTCGTTAGGATTCTTTAATTTATTGTATTTTTAGGCTATAAATATAATTCAGAACACAGTTGCAGAACCTGGCACTCCTAACAAAGCCGGGTTGAAAGCGATATATATCATTGCTGAGAAATAATGTGGTGATCTTGGATTGGTTTGGAGAACTTTTGTAAAGGGATTGGCTTTGGGATTTGTTTCTCAGTTGCTTATTGGCTGCGGAGTTGAGAAGAGTATACAGTAGTCTGTGATTGGTTTGGTATGTTTTGGCAGCTGTTCATTGGCTGTGAGACGGTAATGAATTAATAAGCATGTGGTACAGTATTCAGCTGCTGCACGTCTCTGTTCTTCATCAGTGGCTTGTCGTGTTGCATAAATCTGAGGTCGTATTTGGTGGTTGTCTGTCCTACGTAGTGAGCTCGATCTGTGCTTTAGGCACTTGAAAAGCTCATGTTACCCAAACTGAACCGGATAGGGGCTGGTGAGTTGTAGCGTGTCCCTCCTAGAGCGCTCCTATTTCCTAAGCAGCTCCTGTAGCACGACCCGCCACCGAAAGCCACCCGGCCACTATCTGCATCTATAGCCTATCACCTCTGTCCCCACTCCCCTCCCTCACAGTTCACTGGGTGCGATTCATGGTCTTTCACTTTACTTCAGGCCAGTGACCTCGCCCGTCGAGGCGCTACGAGTGAGTTCGACTCTCACCTACCGAGTTGTGCTGCCCTTAATTGAACCATGTGGGTGAGCGCCTCTGCACCCACCATAACCCCGGCATGCAGCCTGTTTGATTATTATTTAAAGATCTGTAGTGGAAATAGCCCATTGAGATGTACTTGGTTGAGTAGTTAATGACTTCTTGTTGAAGCTACGACTTTCATTTTTGAAAAGTGCTCTTGTGTCCCACTTAAATATCCGTGTTCTGGCAAATAGTCATATGGTGTAGTTTAAACTAGTTTATGTTGGTGCAGTTTGTGTTGCCCTTATTGCAAATTATATTTGTCCTTTAGTTAAAACTAATTTCGCGCACTGTAGCACCCACCCTATGTCCGTATTTTACCTAGTCCCCGTCATTCTGCTTCCTCAAGTGACAGTGTTCTTGGACATATGTTTTCGAATTTGATCCTAGGTGAAGTCTTAAGGATTTTGGGGTCCACGGACCAAACATATTTTGGGGGTCCTCTGTTCGGAACAGCTTTGATTTTATGGTCCAGTTTTAACTCTTTTCATACCCTCTTTGGCCAGGTTTAGTGCACAGACACAATCGTCCAAATTGTGTTGGCATTTCATATTCAGGGATGGGTGTTTTCAATATTGTAACACAGAAGTTCACTAATATTATTGCAAATAATTTCAGTGACACCCTCTCATTTCTCATATGTGAGGCCCTGTTTTGATCTAAAAGAAACTTTTTTGTGGATGAAACATTTTCTACATGATGTCAGTAATTGACCCTCACACATCATTTACATCATAATAAATTAAAGGAAAACGATATTTAAAACAATCTATTTAACAATTATTCAAGATTATCAGGGCAAGACTCTAGCCCTATAAGGGGGCCCCTCGAAAGCCTGGAGTCCTGAACCAGAGCCCACTTTGCCTATGCATTAAACATCTTGGTTTGAACCCTTGTTTAGCTTAAGTTAATCCAACCCCTCAGCAAGTTAACTGCTTGGTATTTGGCGGGGGGGAATTCAGAACCAAACTTCCTTTTTGTGTGGGGTGGCGAGGGGATGATGGCAATGGTGCTAACATAGCATTTCTCCCATTTGGCTCGTATAGTTTTATTTATAAAGTGTTTCGAGATCTGAAACTCTTGCTTACATTGGTAGCACACTACACCATGTGGTGTGTATGGTTGCAAGGATGTTGTTTTTGTTTTGATCCTATGCAGGAAATGTCTCCCATCGTGCATCATGAGCACTAAGGTGCATTTATCATGTAAAGGAATGCAGTGTGAGAAACTGATGCACAGTTTAATGGTTTACAGTATGTTGGTAGCTTTGAGAAGCTCTGCAGGTCCCTTTACGGTATTTCACTCGATATAGTTTGCTAAGCTGGTGTAGTGATCAAGTCCACGCAGGTAGATGTAGTTCAGAGAGGTTTTATTCAGGATGGTACAAGATCACAGGGAGACCAGATCAAGACTATAACAAGACCCCACCAGGAGCAGCCAGCAGGCAGCTCAGCCCAGTCAACTGTGAACATTTGACTCCTAACATTCCGTATAATGACATCACAGCAAGGTTCCACAGATAGAGCAAGAAATACATTGGAGTCAAGATACAACATATCCCCCTTTCTTCTTTATATAAAAGAAACACAAGAAAGAAGAACCAAAGATGAGGAGAATGCAGGAAATGAGAAACAAGAAACCATAGAAATAAGAGGGCATAAGAAAAAGGAATAAAGCAGCAAAGAAGAGGCGCAAACCCAGATATAGGACCATCCTCCCTTCTGTACACAAAAGAAAAAAAAGGACAAAATACATAATCAGAGAATAAAAAAAGAAGAAGCACGAACGACTGCCCGAAAACACACCCACTGGCCAGAACAGGAATTAAAGGAGGCTGAAAAATTAAAAACCAACAGAGCAAGTAAAAACGACAGAAAAGCAGAGAAAAGCTCAAAATCCACACGAGACATCACCAAGAGAAAAGAAATGAAGAAAGAAAACAAGGAAGATGAGGAAAAGCATAAGAATAATCCTCACCCATGAGAAACACCTTCATCAATACAAAATTAAAATATAAAGTAAAGACAAAAGTGCATATTAATAATTCATAACTATACGTGAGGTTCGGGAGGACTATGACCCGAAAACAAAACCCTTGGAAGAAATAGAGCAATACAGCAGTAACAGATGGGACTAAGACCCATAGGAACCATAGTCCTTGTAAAGTTGACATCGTGAAAACAAAGGAAGAGGTTGAGTGATGTAAAAAAAAAAAATAGATTTGGGTAGAAACCCATATGATTCAAACAGATATGGGTAGGGACCCAAATTCATGGGTAGGAACCCATCACTAATCTCTTGAAAAAGAGATGCATAAAAAAAAAGTGACTTTCCATAGCTGATTAATAAATACAAAATATAAACTGTCAATCAACTTTAAAGAAACACCACCTTAAGTAAGGTAAGAACGTGCACTGTAGTGAAGGTATAAGTCATGTAATGTAATGTCCGTGTAAGGACGCACCTCGACTGGAGGTCATATGTTATATACAGGATGATAGGGAAAAACCCAACAAACACATCTCCGGAGAGGTCAAGAGATTGTGCATAGTGGATGTACACCTAGTGTAATATGAGACAAAACATTAACCAAACGAGAAACAACGGACCTTGTGTGAAGGCCTGTTAAGCTGCACATGTAGCGATGGCGAAACACCCAGGACTGAAACCTAAATATTGTGCACTGTGTGAAAGTAAAATATTGTGCATCGTACAACACAAAAAAATATTGTGCACCAGAAAAAGAGACGACACCCCAAGAGGTAAACACAATGTGCACTGTGTCAGTAAACTGTGTAATTAGAGTAAAACCTCAGGTAGAGGCACAAAATGTATGTACGAAAGAAAACCCAAAAACTAACCCCATGTAGGGCCAACCCTCATGCAAGCGTAACGATACCCCATGAATGGGATCCAATCGTGTGTAGGAGCCATGTGAAGTTCAGCTAACCATTGTAAAGAAAACTAAACATCCCCAACGTGAGGGAAACTTAAACAATGAAATGTGGAAGCTGAACTGGCTTGCGGCAAGAACGTGGGCTAAAACAACTCGCAGTAGAGAATTTGAGTATGAGCACGTCATAGGAGACACCACGGAGGCAAGAGAAGCTCGGTATGGCTGGGTGCGAGATAGTGTGCGTGGCAGAGAGGAGTTTTCAAAAAGCAGCGGTTGAACTGCCGTGTAGGCAATACAAAAAAACAATGCCAAGAATCCTTGATATGAGGAAATAACCTCTGCATAAGATGAAATCTAGTTGACTGGTACACACATGAGCAAACATACTTCTTCACCAGATAGTGTGCCAGATTGATTGACTCATGCATAAATAAGCAGATGGGACTAACGCCCACAACGTACACCCTGTGTGGAGTAAACTGGACTGTATACTGTATACCCAAAACATATCTCTGGTGACAGTAAAATACATAAGATGCAAAGGGACAATAACCTATGCATAGTTGCCCTGAGTGTAAAAAGATGGGAAATAAAATCAGAACAAACATAGCGTTAATACCCCTAGTGGTGATGACACAGGGAAAACGAAAAGGGGTTGAATAATGTGAGCAAACAGATATGGGTGAGAACCCAAAAGTTGTGCACCAAAGGGTCAAACACACCCAATGTAGGGTAAACAAATAAGACGAGAGCTGTCCATGTATGGACAACTAGTGTGGAGCTTCCACACTGTGCACTAAAGCAACATAAATGTTAGCTTATTCGGGTAGGAACCCGAATACACGGGTAGGAACCCGTGACATAATGTGGGTAGGAACCCGTGACAAATCTCTATGGATAGAGAAGCTAAAAAAGAATGCAGAATGGACTAAAACCGTTGCATAGTTGCCCTGAGTGTAAAGAGATGCAAAAGGACTAAAGCCTACTGCATGATTGCTTTGAGCGTAGTGTAGGAGAGTAGGGTCTGCTTTCTATGTTCACCCCCACTTTTTGCTTTTGCTTTACTGGTTTTCGACTTAGATGTGGCTGTGGGCCTGCTAATCAGACCCACAGCCTTGCTGTTCTCTCTCTAAATTAATACTATGTACTTTAGGTGCATAACCCATTTGGATAGGATCACCTTATTGACCCCTGTACAGTGTACCTTAGGTACCCAGGGCATAGGTGTACCCTAGGCCTACCAGGGGCCTGGCCTTCCATTATGACACAACTGGCTGATCACTCAGATGGGGCAAGGTCGTGTAATCACTCCTTGCTTAGGTGTAGTATTCCTATACCTAACTTACATATAGACACATGTGTACCTATCAGACACTCCTATGGCAGGCCTTAACAATCCTGGAGGCAGAGTGCTTGGTAACATGTGAGATGGTGCTTTAGCATGAGCTGAGCCTGTCTGCAGCTTTCGGAACCATGTCCTTATAGCTGTTCTATGATATAGCCTACCATATACTCTTAAAGTGCCTTATAATCTTAAACGGTTATGGTAACTATGGTTTGGCTTTATCAAAACATGTCGTGTAAGGTGTCTAACACTTTGGAATAATACCCCCATCCCATTTCTGGGGATGAGGATATTATCCCTCCCTTCTAGAGGGAGAAGACATGTTGTAACCTACTTACCCGGTTAAAGTTAACCGGAGCCCCAGCATCACAAAATGGATGCTGCTGCCACGACACAAGTCTGACCTCCTGCTGCTGGGAGTGATCCCGGCAAGGGAGGCTTGGACAATAGGTTTCCTGCCTTGGGAGGTGCGAGCACCACCCCAGACAGGCCTTAGTGTATTGGGGCAGGGAGGGATGAATGAAACGAGACACTGCCTGGGGCACACAAGGTGCTCCGTGCATAGTCCAGTTCAAACCGGTGCTGGGGCACTCCAGCCCCAGTCCTGGCGCGAAACTGGACAAAGGGATGGGGGTGTAACCACCCCCCTCCCAGGTCCCACCCATAAGGCGTGACCTAGCAGGCAACCCAGCCCCCCAGATTAGTATAAGAGTGGTAGCTGGGCCCCAGGAGATTAGATTATCCTGAACCTGCAACTTGAACAGAAACTCTGGACCTTCGACATTCGACGAAAGAAGAAGACTGAAGAATCTCCCTTGTGGCCAAGGAGTGGCTACCCTGTGCAAACAGGCACCATCAAGAGACTACCCTTTGCTGAAGTTCTACGAGGGACCGACTGCAGAGCCCGACCAGAGCCTTGACTTCCAGACTTCTCCGACCCTGATCCACATCCACAGCCGAGCTGAGATCCGTGGAGGCGACGAGAGACGTGGGACCGGCTACCTGGGAAAAGTGGTGAGTATCTTCCAGCGCAGCTTCTGAGGCACCCTCGAAGTTGTGCACCGGGGATTGAGAAGCCCCAACCCCAAGCACCATCTGCACCGAAGATCAGCCCCCCACACTCCACGAGTCCTGCGTGGGGCCCTTCTGCATTTTCCTGCTTGCCGCGTCTGTCTGGTTGCTTGCCTGTTGGCTAGCTGCCTTTGTGACGACACACCTTGAAATCTTCACTGCTGGTTTGGCTCCTCCAGACTGGCTCCCGCTTCCTTGCAAAAGAGAAGCACCCCAGACCTTCCTGGTCTGCACCAGAAGCAAGTCCTCCGTTCTTCGTGGGTTCCGCTTGCCAAGGCTTGGTGAGTCCTAGTTCGACTTCGACGCCGCCGACAGCAAGAGCCTTCGTGGGACAGCTCGCCTCCTGGTCCTGGTCGTCCTCGACGTCTCCTGGTACCCGTGGCTGCAGCGACAAGCTTCACCTTTCACCTGCAATCTTCACGACATCGCCTGGTTCCTTCCTGGTTCCACGTGGTCACTGGCTAGTGACCTTGACTCTGTCCCTTCTGCTTGCAGGTATCCTCTCTTCTTGATCCCAGCCTTGGGATCCACCGGACACTCTTCACTGACCGCCTCTTCAGCAACTTTCCTTCAGGCATCCATAGAAGTCCACGACGAAACCCGACGCAAGTTCACACCTATGCACCCGCAGCCTGTGGGCTAGGTAACTTGGGTACTTCGGTGCTCACAAGGGTAGTGACTATCCTAGGGTCCAGTTTCCGAGTCTCGACTCTCTAGCTGCTTCAGAAGTGTCCTTGAACTGTTAATTTCTAACTGCTAGTAATTCTATCGACTTTTACGCATTACGCGTGAGTGTTTCCACTCTGCACCTGAGTCCCGTGGGTCTCCCACTTCCTAACTGTTGCTAGTGTAGTGTAGCCCCAGCGATTCCCTAGGCCTAGGCCTATCCTATTTCCGTGACAGTGGTCCTTATACCACTTCTTTAGTATATGGTTTACGTGGCCCCTAGGGCCTAACTGTATTACTTACCTGTGTGACTTAATGTATGCTTAAATAAGACTGTGTTGTACTTACCTCTAATCTCATAAAGAGTGCTGAGGGTTTGACTAGAATAAATACACTTTATTTTATATATATATCTGTTGTGGTGTCCTTTCATTTGGTATTCAAGGGATTATATATGGTATCACAGCTGGCTTCACATGCCATTCAGAGTTTAGCCTAAGACTGCTCTTGTCCATGCTACCACTTGGATAGCTGGTCTATATGGTTGACTTTACAACCAATCACCATAAGGGTTGTTTGGACTGATATAAGGTGTACACTAGAACTAGTGACATCATACATCAGGCCAACTTCTCACATTGGTGAGCAGCGGTTGGGATCTGAGCTTGCTGTTGTAATACCATTGTAATCTTGAGATACTAAATTGAAAGATCACACAGATATTGTTTAGGTACATATAACATAGATTATAATACTTATGTCCTACTGGACTTAGTTGTTGTAGGTTGAAGGGAGTAACACACCCTGACTACAACTACTAGAGAGGTTTAGTAGAAACAACTAGTGTAGGTAGGTGCACACACCACACCCTCACTAGATCATGTCTCTGGGAGGAGATCAAGCAGATGCTCTCTCAGGAGGGGCAGGTCTGAAGAAGATCCCCTCTAGATATGATACCCTAACTTTTCAGGAGATGAGACAATTGTGTACCTCCAGAAAGTTAAAACAGGGTGCAAACCCTACCCTCCTTCAGCTAGTACAACTCCTAGAGGAGTATGATACTCTTAGGGCCTCACAGGCCAGTACCCTAGGTACAAAGGAGGGTCTACCCACCACAGATGAGTCAGATGGGACTTCAGATGAAGAGGTAGACAGCCAGGGCCAAGTAGGAAGACTTAGCCAGGCTAACCTAAGCTTACATGGGAGTTTGCAAGGGGTCCCCCCATACAGACCCCCAAGTGGGCTTAACCAGAGAAGCAGGAGAGACAGATCCCCTTCAAGGGAATCCATCCACTCCCATGACTCTAGCATCTCTAATGCCTCTTCTCACAGGAGAATGACTTCCCCCGAGAGAAAGGAGCATGAAGCCAGAATGAGGGAAGCGATTCTGAGGATTCAGAGGGAAGAACTTGCCCTTGCCAAGGAGAAGCTTGCTCTGGCTAGAGAGCAAAAGTTAAGTGGGTCAGAACCCACTGGTGGCAGCAATATCCCTAAGGATAGAGACAGGCACTATGATAATAGAAACCTGAGCAAGATTGTCCCTCCCTACAAGTGTGGGGATGACATCCACAAATGGATAACTGCTTTGGAGAGAGCTTGCAAAGTACAGCAGGTACCCCAAAGTCAGTGGGCAGCTATCTTGTGGCTCTCCTTCTCTGAGAAAGGTAGAGACAAGCTCCTCACAGTTAGTGATGAGGATGCAGACAATTACACTGTCCTGAAGAGTGCTCTAATTGATGGGTTTGGCCTAACCACTGAACAATACAGGTTGTTGTTCAGGGATACCCAGAAGACACAGACTTAGGACTGGACTGACTTTGTAGATTGTGCCACTAAGGCTCTTGAAGGCTGGCTAGTGGGAAGTAAGGTTAAGGACTATACAGGATTGTATAATTTGATCATGAGAGAACAAATACTTAACAACTGTCAAAACCAGCTACTGCATCAACACCTGATTGATTCTGATCTGACTTCTCCCCAAGAATTGGGAAAGAAGGCAGATAGATGGGTCAGGACTAGAGTTAAGCAGAAAAACCAGAACCAGGGCGGTGATCAGAAAAAGGCAGACCAGAAGGGTAATGATCAGAAACAAAAAGACCAGAAGTCTTCACCAGGCCCCCAAAAGGCTCAGGGGGAGGGTGGTCCCAAAAAGGATAAAAATAAAGATGGGCAAGAGAAACCATGGTGCAACTATTGTAAGTCCAACTCACATTGGTTTAGTGAGTGCACCAAAAAGGATAAGCCCCCAGCCACCATTGCCCCTAAGGCAACTGTACCCCCTAGTCCAGCTGTAAGTGGTGGTTCCCAGCAAAAGGGTGTAGTAGAGTTAACCCTGGGAACTGAGGAGGATTCTGGCCTAGTCAGAATACCTACTCAGGCTGTTCTGATCTGTGATGGGGACTTAGCTTTGTCCTCTACTGTAGGCCCCAGTAACCTGGGTAAGTACAGACAGACTCCTTTTATCAACCAAAGAATGGCTCAGGCCTACAGGGACACTGGGGCTAGTGTCACAATGGTGACACCTGCCTTTGTGGACCCTGGACAGATCATACTAGGTGAGAATTACCTAGTGACCAACGCTAGCAATGCCACTACCTCCCATAGTGTGGCTATTGTTAACTTCTCCTGGGGAGGGGTAACTGGCCTCAAGAAAGTTGTTGTTAGTTCAGACCTTCCTGTAGAGTGTTTACTGGGCAATGATCTTGAAACTTCAGTTTGGTCTGAAGTGGAGTATAGGACCCATGCAGAAATGCTGGGGATAGATGCACATGTCCTTGCTGTGACCAGGTCACAGGCCAAAAAGTGCACCACTGAACAAGTGCTGGATCCTGAAACTATGGACCAGTCACAACCCAAGAGAAAGAGCAGTAGGGTTAAGGCTGTGCCTTCCCCCCTGCCTCAGGTGGTGGATCAGCCCTCCCAGGAGGATGATTCTGAGAGCCCTGAAGGAACTGTCCTAGAAGAACTTGAACCTGATCAGGTTGAGTTTCTTGGGACAGGGGGACCCTCAAGGGCAGATCTGAGGCAGGCTCAATTAGACTGCCCCTCTCTTGAACCCCTCAGACAGCAGGCTGCTGCTGAGGCTGCAGGGAATGCTCAAGGTACCCATAGAGTGTATTGAGATTCAGAGGCTAGAGACCCCAAGCCTGGTGCATCCAGGAGGTCGGTCATACCACTGAAGTTCAGAGGCTTACTTCTTACCTTGGCCCATGATATTCCCCTTGCAGGACACTTAGGCCAGAACAAGACTTGGGACAGGCTTGTCCCTCACTTTCACTGGCCCCATATGTCAGAAGATACCAAGGAGTTTTGTCGCTCCTGTGTCACCTGCCAAGCCAGTGGCAAATCAGGTGGCACCACAAAGGCCCCCCTCATACCACTACCTGTGGTGGGGGTTCCCTTTGAAAGAGTGGGCATAGATATTGTAGGACCAATGGACCCACAAACAGCATCTGGGCACAGATTTATACTGGTGATAGTGGACCATGCCACCAGGTATCCAGAAGCTATTCCCCTGAGGGCCACAACAGCTCCTGTTGTGGCAAGGGCCCTGCTTGGAGTATTCTCCAGAGTGGGCTTTCCAAAGGAGGTCATTTCTGACAGAGGTGCCAACTTCATGTCAGGATACTTGACTGCAATGTGGAAGGAGTGTGGTGTGAACTACAAGTTCACCACCCCCTATCACCCACAGTGCAATGGGCTTGTGAGAGATTCAAAAAGACCCTAAAGGGAATGATAAAAGGGTTACCAGACAAGCTTAGGCGAAGATGGGACATCCTTTTACCCTGCCTTCTGTTTGCTTACAGAGAGGTCCCACAGAAGGAGGTTGGCTACAGCCCTTTTGAGCTTTTGTTTGGGCATCCTATAAGAGGACCCCTATGTTTAGTAAGGGAAGGATGGGAGAGACCTCTCAGACAACCCAAACTTGATATAGTGGATTATGTACTTGGTCTCCGCTCCAGGATGGCAGAGTATATGGAGAAGGCTTCTAAAAACCTTGAGGCAAGCCAAGAACTCCAAAAAGCTTGGCATGACCAAAAGGCTGTGCTGACTGTTTACCAGCCAGGGCAGAAAGTGTGGGTGTTGGAGCCAGTGGCCCCAGCAGCACTCCAAGACAAATGGTCTGGACCCCACACTATTGTTGAGAAAAAGGGAGAAGTCACCTACCTGGTGGACCTTGGGACTCCCAGAAGCCCCCACAGGGTGCTTCATGTCAACAGATTGAAGGCATATGTTGACAGGGCAGACATGGGCTTACTCATGGCTACAGATGAGGGGCAGGAGGAAGAGAGTGACCCTCTCCCAGACCTGTTGACTCAGAACCCTGATGATGGCTCAGTTGATGGTGTGGTCTTTTCTGACAGCCTCACTGTCCATCAGCAACAGGACTGCAGACAGATTCTGCAGTCCTACAGACATATGTTCTCTCTGACCCCAAGTCAGACAAACTGGTGCACCCATGAGGTGGACACTGGTGACAGTCTGCCTGTGAAGAGTAAAATCTACAGGCAACCTGACCATGTCAGGGACTGCATAAAAGTTGAGGTACAAAAGATGTTGGAGCTGGGAGTCATTGAACCTTCAGAGAGCCCTTGGGCTAGTCCTGTGGTCCTTGTGCCAAAACCTCACACCCGAGATGGTAAGAGAGAGATGAGGTTTTGCGTGGATTACAGAGGTCTCAATGCTGTCACTAGGACAGATGCCCACCCAATACCTAGGGCAGATGAGCTCATTGACAGACTCGCAGCTGCTAAGTTTTTTAGCACATTTGACCTGACAGCAGGCTACTGGCAAATCAGACTAGCTGAGAATGCAAAGGCCAAAACTGCTTTCTCAACCCCAGGAGGACATTATCTATTTGTGGTAATGCCCTTTGGTTTGAAGAATGCACCTGCCACTTTCCAAAGGTTGGTGAATCAAGTCCTTACTGGGTTGGATGATTACTGTGCAGCTTTTCTTGATGATATTGCTGTCTTTAGCTCCACCTGGGAGGATCACCTGGTCCACCTGAGGAATGTTTTAGAGGCCCTGCAGAAGGCAGGCCTCACTATCAAGGCCACTAAGTGCCAGATAGGGCAGAGCAAGGTTGTATACCTGGGCCACCTATTTGGTGGGGGTCAGGTTCAACCACTGGAGAGCAAGATCCAGACCATAAAGGACTGAACTCCTCCAACTACCCAGACTCAGGTCAGAGCTTTCTTGGGCCTGACTGGGTACTACAGAAAGTTTGTTAAGAACTATAGGTCCATTGTGACACCACTTAATGACTTGACCTCCAAGAAAATGCCAAAGAAAGTTCAGTGGACAGTAAGCTGTCAAAAAGCATTTGATGACCTGAAGCAGGCCATGTGCAGTGCACCTATTCTGAAAAGTCCAGACTACTCCAAAGAGTTCATTGTCCAGACAGATGCTTCTGAGTTAGGTGTGAGAGTTGTTCTTTCACAACTTAATATAGATGGTCAAGACCAACCCATTGCTTTTATAAGTAGAAGGCTGACCCCTAGAGAGAAACGTTGGTCAGCTATTGAGAGGGAGGCCTTTGCTGTGGTTTGGGCCCTGAAGAAGCTGAGGCCATACTTGTTTGGCACTCACTTCAAGATTCAGACAGACCATAAGCCCCTCTTGTGGCTAAATCAGATGAAGGGTGAAAATCCCAAACTTCTTAGGTGGTCCATTTCCCTACAGGGGATGGACTTCACAGTGGAACATAGACCTGGGACTGACCATGCCAATGCAGATGGACTCTCCAGATATTTCCACTTAGAACATGAAGACTCAACTGGTCAAGGTTAGTTTAATGTCCCTAAGTTTGGGGGGGATTGTGTAGGAGAGTAGGGTCTGCTTTCTATGTTCACCCCCACTTTTTGCTTTTGCTTTGCTGGTTTTCGACTTAGATGTGGCTGTGGGCCTGCTAATCCGACCCACAGCCCTGCTGTTCTCTCTCTAAATTAATACTATGTACTTTAGGTGCATAACCCATTTGGATGGGATCACCTTATTGGCCCCTGTACAGTGTACCTTAGGTACCCAGGGCATAGGTGTACCCTAGGCCTACCAGGGGCTGCAGCATGTATTATGCCACCCCTGGCCTGGCCTTCCATTATGACACAACTGGCTGATCACTCAGCTGGGGCAAGGTCGTGTAATCACTCCTTGCTTAGGTGTAGTATTCCTATACCTAACTTACATATAGACACATGTGTACCTATCAGCCACTCCTATGGCAGGCCTTAACAATCCTGGAGGCAGAGTGCTTGGTAACATGTGAGATGGTGCTCTAGCATGAGCTGAGCCTGTCTGCAGCTTTCGGAACCATGTCCTTATAGCTGTTCTATGATATAGCCTACCATATACTCTTAAAGTGCCTTATAATCTTAAACGGTTATGGTAACTATGGTTTGGCTTTATTAAAACATGTCGTGTAAGGTGTCTAACACTTTGGAATAATACCCCCATCCCATTTCTGGGGCTGGGGATATTATCCCTCCCTTCTAGAGGGAGAAGACATGTTGTATCCTACTTACCCGGTTAAAGTTAACCAGAGCCCCAGCATCACAAAATGGATGCTGCTGCCACGACACAAGTCTGACCTCCTGCTGCTGGGAGTGATCCCGGCAAGGGAGGCTTGGACAATAGGTTTCCTGCCTTGGGAGGTGCGAGCACCACCCCAGACAGGCCTTAGTGTATTGGGGCAGGGAGGGATGAATGAAACGAGACACTGCCTGGGGCACACAAGGTGCTCCATGCATAGTCCAGTTCAAACCGGTGCTGGGGCACTCCAGCCTCAGTCCTGGCGCGAAACTGGACAAAGGGAAGGGGGTGTAACCACCCTCCTCCCAGGTCCCACCCATAAGGCGTGACCTAGCAGGCAACCCAGCCCCCCAGATTAGTATAAGAGTGGTAGCTGGGCCCCAGGAGATTAGATTATCCTGAACCTGCAACTTGAACAGAAACTCTGGACCTTCGACATTCGACGAAAGAAGAAGACTGAAGAATCTCCCTTGTGGCCAAGGAGTGGCTACCCTGTGCAAACAGGCACCATCAAGAGACTACCCTTTGCATTGCTGAAGTTCTACGAGGGACCGACTGCAGAGCCCGACCAGAGCCTTGACTTCCAGACTTCTTCGACCCTGATCCACATCCACAGCCGAGCTGAGATCCGTGGAGGCGACGAGAGACGTGGGACCGGCTACCTGGGAAAAGTGGCGAGTATCTTCCAGCGCAGCTTCTGAGGCACCCTCGAAGTTGTGCACCGGGGATTGAGAAGCCCCAACCCCAAGCACCATCTGCACTGAAGATCAGCCCCCCACACTCCACGAGTCCTGCGTGGGGCCCTTCTGCATTTTCCTGCTTGCCGCGTCTGTCCGGTTGCTTGCCCGTTGGCTAGCTGCCTTTGAGACGACACACCTTGAAATCTTCACTGCTGGTTTGGCTCCTCCAGACTGGCTCCCGCTTCCTTGCAAAAGAGAAGCACCCCAGACCTTCCTGGTCAGCACCAGAAGCAAGTCCTCCGTTCTTCGTGGGTTCCGCTTGCCAAGGCTTGGTGAGTCCTAGTTCGACTTCGACGCCGCCGACAGCAAGAGCCTTCGTGGGACAGCTCGCCTCCTGGTCATCCTCGATGTCTCCTGGTACCCGTGGCTGCAGCGACAAGCTTCACCTTTCACCTGCAATCTTCACGACATCGCCTGGTTCCTTCCTGGTTCCACGTGGTCACTGGCTAGTGACCTTGACTCTGTCCCTTCTGCTTGCAGGTATCCTCTCTTCTTGATCCCAGCCTTGGGATCCACCGGACACTCTTCACTGACCGCCTCTTCAGCAACTTTCCTTCAGGCATCCATAGAAGTCCACGACGAAACCCGACGCAAGTTCACACCTATGCACCCGCAGCCTGTGGGCTAGGTAACTTGGGTACTTCGGTGCTCACAAGGGTAGTGACTATCCTAGGGTCCAGTTTCCGAGTCTCGACTCTCTAGCTGCTTCAGAAGTGTCCTTAAACTGTTAATTTCTAACTGCTAGTAATTCTATCGACTTTTACGCATTACGCGTGAGTGTTTCCACTCTGCACCTGAATCCCGTGGGCCTCCCACTTCCTAACTGTTGCTAGTGTTGTGTAGCCCCAGCGATTCCCTAGGCCTAGGCCTATCCTATTTCCGTGACAGTGGTCCTTATACCACTTCTTTAGTATATGGTTTACGTGGCCCCTAGGGCCTAACTGTATTACTTACCTGTGTGACTTAATGTATGCTTAAATAAGACTGTGTTGTACTTACCTCTAATCTCATAAAGAGTGCTGAGGGTTTGACTAGAATAAATGCACTTTATTTTATATATATATCCGTTGTGGTGTCCTTTCATTTGGTATTCAAGGGATTATATATGGTATCACAGCTGGCTTCACATGCCATTCAGAGTTTAGCCTAAGACTGCTCTTGTCCATGCTACCACTAGGATAGCTGGTCTATAAGGTTGACTTTACAACCAATCACCATAAGGGTTTTTTGGACTGATATAAGGTGTACACTAGAACTAGTGACATCATACATCAGGCCAACTTCTCACACGTAGCAACACAACGTAAAACAAAGAACAGTAGTTGTAAAATGAGCAGATGGCACTAAAACCCACTGCTGGCTATAGGGACAACAACTAAAACCCACTGCTGGAAAATGGGACTACAAACCCATTGCAAACTTTCCACTGCAATGTGAAGGGAAACTCCAAACATAGAACATTGTAAACGGAGCTTGGATTCGCTAATGCCATCAATACAGGTAGGTAAAATAAATAGCATGTTAAAATTCCCCACCCCCAGAAATGCAGAAACACTCACGGGAGGACTGTGAAATTGGCAGAAGCAAAGGCATAAAAGAGTCCGATATACGTGCAAAACTCTCAAACATGTTACAGAAAAAACACTTTTCTAAGAGACATGTAGTGACCGATATGTCACCCGAGTATCGGAAGTCTGGAAAATAAAACCCAAAGAAAACAACACACCACTATTGTCTTCTGTGGTGGCATACAGTTGACTCCAAGAACACAGTGTAACGCAGCAAGAGGGCCAGATAAAGTAACTTAGATCCATGAATCAGGGAATCCCTCGACGATGACAATACCTGAGGTGCACTCTCATTCCCGGTAACGGTTTACTCACACCATGCATCACGAGTGCCTCAAGATGGTGCGACTTCGTTCCTGACTTGGTTCCTGACTTCCAGAGAGAAGCCGGAAGAACATGCAACCAACCGCAAGATGGCGGGACGTATCCCACGTCACCCCGGATGGCTCACAGCACTTCCGTGCTTGCAGGAACACTGACTGGCAGAACGCACAAAGTGCGAGAATCAGCGTGAATGAGGGACTGTGTGCAAGGAAATAGCACCCTTAGGACCAACACCTAAAGGGTCAAGTAATGCACTCTGTGTGAATGGGACTTGTACCCATCCGCACGCCCATTCCCAATTGAAGAGAGTAGAGCATGAATGCCACCTACAAGAAAACTAATGCGTCCCTAATGAAAGAGAACAAAAGATGTGGCATCACTGCACAATAACATATTCACAAAGTAAGAATATTTTTCCATGAATAAATTGCAACTATAAACCAGACTACACGCCGGTGAGCGGTCTCTCACCCGAGTTGTGCTAGAAAAGAAACGCCCATTGCGTAAGGGAAGCAGATCAAGAAAATAGGTAACTGTAAAGAAACAAATTGGGGAAAACATGCCACTATACATGAGAATGTGCTACACAAGAGAGACAATTACACGTATTGCCAAGACTGTGACATGTTACCTAAATCAAGGAATTCGGCAAACTAGCATCAAAATTGAATAATATGCGAAAATAGGTAAAATTAAGAACCATGCACACTATAACATTTGTAATGACGAGGGGAGTAAACTTGCAATAAATACATCAGGTGTGCGTGTCACCGCAGAGTAGTTGGTGTGATGACACGCTCAGTCTGGGTCTTTCAGCTTGAAGAGAAGTGAAGCAATGAACATCCTTAGTCAATCGTAGCACAGTGTAAAAGTCAATTATGACTCCAGAAGAGTAAACTGTCACTCACCGCAGAAACTCAAAGCAGATCCCACGACGGTGATCGTAGGACAAAACTAACCAGCAGGGACAGACAGAGCATGAAGGCGAAGGAAGTCTATTCTTCACATAATTGCCGCACAAGACGTGCTTGGTGTAATGAAACAGGACCTGCCTTTGCAGTGGCAGCCAACCAAAACATGGCAGCACGTTGGCTAAGCAGTGCCGGGTGGCTAACGGAAAAAGTGTGCACCAAAGTGTCCACCAGACGAAGGAGCTTGAAGAAGCTGCGGACGTCACAGAAGGCAACTTGAAGGCATGGTGGGAAAGGTAAGGCTACGCGCGTTGAGTATAAGCGCGCGCTCGGGAGGCTCGAGGGCAGTTTGAATGGTAGCAGTTAAACTGTAATGGGAAGGTATCTGCTTGAACATCCAAATCAGCAAAATAAAGATTAACACTCACCGGAAATCACACGGCCACAGTCCCCGCTTTCCCAAATGTGTGCATTGAATGGCCAGATATGCCGCCCCAGAGATAACAAGATGCTCTGCTAGTTAAAAGAAATGTCCCGACTCACCGCACAACATCCAGTGTTTGCTCACGGAAACATAAGCATAAACTGACGAATAAAACCGCTTGCACAGCTGAAGAGTAGGCTTGAATATAGGTTCCCCTGCATGGTACAAATACCTTGAAATATGACAGTCACTTGAAAGCACAATGGAACAGACATCCAGATAGTAGAGACTGTCTTGAATGGAGCACAAATATAGAAGCACACTTCTTCTCCAGACAGAGTGCATACGTACATATGTGGCAGGTGAACAGACTAGATTTGGCTTACCCTCGCTGAAGGCACAGCACAGGGCAGAAACGTCGGAAGGCTTGAAGAGCGTCAGGCTTACCCTCACTGAAGGCACAGCACTTCCCCAGACATCGGTAGGCTTACCCTCACTTGAAGGCACAGCAGAGATGCGTAGAGATGATGAGGCTTAGACACCCAAAACTGTACGGTAGGTCTTGAAGTAGCACTTCCCCAAAAACACAGGAACAACTGGCAGACTGCTGTGGACGACCGTTGGGAGGTCACTGGTGGGGTTAAGGATGCCAGTTGAAGGTAGATGCTTAGCTTGAGTTACTGTAGAGACTGTACTTGGAGTTGCTTGAGGTTTGAAGAGGTGAAAGATGCAGGTTCTTTTGAAGATCGTCGCCAAAAATTGTAGTGATCAAGTCCACGCAGGTAGATGTAGTTCAGAGAGGTTTTATACAGGATGGTACAAGATCACAGGGAGACCAGATCAAGACTATAACAAGACCCCACCAGGAGCAGCCAGCAGGCAGCTCTGCCCAGTCAACTCTGAACATTTGACTCCTAACATTCCGTAGAATGACATCACAGCAAGTTTCCACAGATAGAGCAAGAAATACATTGGAGTCAAGATACAACAGCTGGTTACTGCACTGGGTTGTCAAATCTGATATTTTGTGCATGGTTATGGTCGTGAGCTGGCATGGGTTTAGGGAGAGGAAAGTGGAGAGATCTGTTTGGATGGGCATTTTGAAATTGAATTTTTATTACTCTCAGTAATAGTAGGCCCTAGCAATTGATCAACTTCGTTCAAAACACACCATTTACATATAAAAAGTCACAATTGGCTCTAAGATCACAAGTACAAAAAATACAAAAGTTATTTTTAGTTCAGTGATTTAACAATTATAGATAATTGTGTTGGCGAGAAATATTATAGTAGAATATCATATTAGCTGTCTTCAGCTGAACACTAATCAGACCGTTATAATACTCTGACTCAAATGATGCTTGGCGAGGTGGTAAGGAATATTTTTAAGTGCTGTTCATTTTGTGAGCATAAAGTGCATGTACGCAGTGCTTTGCCTTAATATTAACCCATCAGACAAACAACATAGTATTGCACCAAATTAGCAGCAGAAGTGTGTTTCTCTATGTAATATCTCAACTGGGCACATTATGTCCAGTAATGTGGATCTGTATGAGAAAAGCTCCTCATTCGACCTGTTACAGTACTTGACCAGTTCTAAGGCAAAATATTCCTCTATCTTTTTTTTTCTTTCCCTTTCTATTTTCAATACCTAGATCGGCTTTCAAAGCGTCCATCGGTGTTCCCCAGCCCAAGTGCATTAGCCGCCGTAAAGAGTTGTTCTCGGTGATTCGGATGAATGGAGTTTTTCCTATATCCCCAAATCTCTGAGCCATATATGCAGTGCACCCTACCTAAGTAATAATATCCTCAACCATATGAAACAATAACATAAATATAACAAGCATTGGCATAGCCAATAGGTCTCGCCTTTGGGACCTTATAAGTGTTTAGCCATGCAACAGTTGATGTTGTTGCACCAAGGATATTGTGCTGCATAACTAAATACTTATAAGGTCCCAAAAGCGAGATCTATTGGCTATGCCAATGCTTGTTTTCAATGGTAGGCGAGCTGAGGGCTCAGTAGGTCACCGTGCGGTTCTGAGCACATCATCCGAACGCATGACCCACTAACCTTGCGTGGGATGGAGCAAAATCGAAAACCAGAACCCCGGCCAGCCAGTGCTTGCGACAGGAGATTCAGGGGTGTTCAGAGGTCATTGTGACAGGGACGTGCTTGATGTTTGAAACAAACATTGAGAATTTGTGGCGTTGTCGTAGAGACAGCGGAAAGAGGGTCACTGCTGCACAATGCATGTTGAGTAGGCTTTGCTTCACCATAGCAACGCAGTGTTTTGTACCTTAGCAAGGGTATCTGTTTTGTTTCACAGGAAAGAGAGGGAGTAAACGGGTTACCTCCTGCCGAATGCTAAAAAAATGTTATGATGCTCCTTCTGGTGGGCAGAGGCCATTAATGAGTGAGTGCTTTAAACACTGATGTCTGGTGAGGTCCATAGATGTTAAGATGTAAAATGACAATACGCAGTAGGAGATATACAATAGTCAAAAATTAGAAAACCGAAATCAAATTATTATTTTGGAGGGTCTCATGCCCTAGATTTTACTCTTCTTTTCTTAATCTCATCTCTTCTCACTCGCTTTTCTTGAGACTAGATCTACGTTGTCTCATTTTACTTTATCAGAGTACTACGTTATAGGGCTTCATCAAGGCCTCTGCTGTTTGCATACTGCTTTTTGCAGCCTGTGTGCAGGGGCAGAGCTTCAAGGGTGTGTTACACCCCCTAATAAATGTATTATTTAATAAATAGTTGGGTACCGGAGCTTTCAGTTGCGTACAATAAGGTATCTGTCGGATTTTACCTGGATTTTTTAAATACTCACTCAGACAAACATATACACCCAAACACACTCGTCTTTGTTTTGAAGCTCGTAAAACATGGTTATTTCTAAAATACTGTATTTCAAGTACCGCTCACAATCCGCACCCCTTTTGCTTTCCACTGAACCATAAGCCCCCCTTAGGTGCTGCTACTCCTATAATGATTGACATGATATGCCAACGTGATTGTTGCAAAATCTGAAGCTCATCCCCCCCAATTTTACTGATCAGGCTACACTCCTGCCTGTGTGATCTCATCGCAGGAGAATCCTCCACCTGGGTCACCAAATGCCTCTGGGAAAGGGTACTCTATGTGTCAAGAGGAAAGATGGCCTTCTTGGCAGAAGATGTGTCTTCTCATGCATGGGGAATGCTGGCAGAGGGATACACAAGTGCGCCCCAGGGCCAGGGGATAGTCTTACATAGCATGTACATGTGATGGCAATGGTAATTATACATCAGCATCAGTGGTCCAGAAGACCACTTTTTCTAACTTGACTTATCCTTTTGTCGAATGCAAGTATTCGAATTCATTAATAAATACTACACAACATTCCTCAATGTCAGTCTCTTTTATTGCCCACCTCATTTCAATGTATTTTTTATGGCCAAGTGAGTTTACTCCCCAGTGTAATATAGAGGGTAGCCAGCTTAAAAAAATACAACAAATAATGAGAACTAATTAATGGGATCAAATGCAAATTAGATGGATTGCACAGTTAATTTAACATCCACAAATTTCAGGTAAATGGGTTAATGGGTTAGTGTAAACAAAGATAAAAATAATCAGATCTAGTTTCTGGAACTGAAAACCATTTACAGTTTCTTGTTGACCTTACTGTTTTCTGCTAATGTCTTTGACATTATCTCGCCCATTTTGTCTCAGAACATCATCCTTTCAATGGCAGTGAGCATTACCTTTAGATGGATATTAAATGATGTTTTTGCTCAGCTCTTGGTACAGATATGTATGCCATTTCTGAGCATCTCTGCAAGAGAAACATACTTTTTGGCTAAGTAAAACAAGATGGATAAGCAGCACGACTCCGAGTGTTAGATTTTATTGTTGCAGACAGTTGATTGTCTGTCAGGGATGTAGATATTTATAAATAATACATAGAACTTCGGACTTTATGTCACTTTAACCCGTGGCAGCTCATACTCCCGCAGCCCTCGCCATCTCCTTTACACGTTACTTCTGAGACGTATATACCTCTCTCTAGAGTTCCCCCTGCACCCCAACCCATCACTTACCACTCGGTCCTCCTCGAGCCCCAGGCCGGGTTGGAATTAACACAGGCCCTTAGGGACCATTTCTCTTTTTCGCAACACCACACAGCCCTGAAGAGTCACGGGACAATTCCCTTAGTGACGAAGCACGTGTCGGCTGGTTGTTTTATTTTGTTGTTGCTTCATTAAATAACTCTGAAGAATATACTGGTGTCGACCGCAGCAATTTGATCTAAACGAGACATTTATACCATTGTCATATCCCCACTACGTGTGCCCGGGACTGTGGTCTCTCTCATTACTGGTGTGGGTTCTTTGACTCACACACTTATGGGGGTTATAGGGTAATTCCCCCGACCTGGCAGCACCGTACATATTCCGAGCATAGTTAACACAACGCGTACTAGTCTGAGCGCCAATCTTCCTGGTTATACTAAAAACCCTGCATCTAGACATCTATTTAGTCTGCACTTAGCCTAGAAAAATATCTCTGTACTCTAATATACACAGATGATGAGATTTCTCTATTTCAGTATAAAGGCAAAGGAAATCAAAATTTACAGAGAACAGCCAGTGACCCACCTGCTTACTCTTGTATTTCATTCTTCATTAGAGCAGATCCCGATAGACACTTAAGGAGTTAAATTACAGAAGCCGGTGCATGCTCCATGCTCCATGCACCTGCCTCCGAATATTGCCTCTGTCCTTCTTCTATAATCCACATCTCTACTCAATTTAAGGACAAACTCTGGAATTTAGTCCTGGCCATCATAATCATATTCCCTACGAGTAGTTTTAGAGCAGGGTATGACCAGTAATAAATAATTTCTCGCCTGAATATCATAAACATAATGCTCAACCATTTCTAGAATGCAGCCATGTTGGAAGGTGGATTATTAGGAGGGGTAAGCAGGGGCGGCCTTAGGCATGTGCAAGCTGTGCACCTGCACAGGGCCACCAAACCCCAGGGGCCACCACGAGGAATCGGATACAATACATATTCGTGGCAGCCCCTGGCAGGGATTTGGCGCATGAATGACTGAGGCGTGCTAAATCTAATGTGATGCACGCTGAATGGTTGTTCTTATACTCTTTTCCTTTCTAACCCAGTCTCGTCTTTGTGTGGGGTCGGCCTTGTTTCGGGCTCTTCTGGTAGGTCTTGTGCTTGTTTAGAACTTTTTTTCCAGGAGAATCGAGCTTGTTTTAATAGTCCAGATCTGGCACCTCCGGAGGCTCGCATGCGCGCGCATGCGCAGTGCCCGCGAGTCCTGCAGCGAAGGGGTTACAGAAGCACCATGCATCACTGGCGGCAGGAGGGGTGGCAGCACCCGTACCCGGCGTGCAGCGAGCAGCACCGAGACCGGCCGAGGCCATGCACCGGCGCGCCTAGAGACCCTGGGCAAGAAAGGCCGCCTTGCAGAGGATAGCATGCCAGTGTGCAACCTTTGGTGCCAGCTGCGAGGTGAGCAGCCCGAGGGTCAGGGCATGGGGAGGGGGAGTGAGGAGGTCAGCGTGTGCCACTGCAGAGTGAACCCGAGGGAAGGTGAGCCATTGGACGAGGGTGTGGGGAGCCCTGGGGAGGAGGGCAGATCAGGCATAGGAATGTATCCCAGCCCGTGGGGGTGAGGAGCCGGGGGCGTGGGGAAGGTTGGGTGAGGATGTTATTGTAGAGGGTGTGTGCTTTGGGTCTGGGTGGAGGTAAGCCATGTGAGGTGGCGAGCTGGAGGTATTCTGGTGGTCATGGGAAGGGAGGGCATGATGAATTGTGAGAGAGAGCCTCTCTCTCACGATTCATCTCTGAGAGGGCGCGGGTCGGAGAGGTGGTCACTGTGCGCCAGGGGTAGGGAGTGGTACAGATCGGCGCTGTATGTTGAGGGAAATGTGAGTCAGGAGTGCAGGGGCGGTGTTTACTTGTGGCTGAGGGGAGGCATGGTGACTTTTGGAGGTGTAACTTGGGAGGCACGGTCGTATTGGGGGGAAGAGGAGAGCAGGGTACGAGGTGTTAGACGTAATGTTAAGGATTCATTAAAATGATTACAATTACTTATCAACAATCATGAAAACAGAGTATAAAGCTGATACTTGTGATCTAATGAGTGGATCTGCCTGCACAAATCTTTTAAAACATTGAGTGTTCGAATGTACTTGGCATTTGGATATGTCTGTTTATATGGTGTTGAGGCAGACATGAAATGCAAGCACCTATGGATGGACGCCTGGAATAGGATGGCAGTGCCTACCCATGTTAACTCAATCTAATGCCCTTTTGCAGAGACCTTGGTAGGAGACTGGCTTCTTGATCAGTTCTTTAATTACATTCCAGTGCTTGTCATGTGACTAGCAGAGAAAACTAGTTTAACTAGTCCTCAGTTTGCAATTGGTGAAGCAGCCTTCTCTGTCCATACTAGGGGCATAGTTAACATTGGTTCAGCAAGTACAGTGGTACTGAGACCCAAAACCCTCAGGGGCCCATTGAACCCTGATAATTGCTATATTCTACTTCCTGAGCAGCAGCCAAAGGGGCCATTTTCCTTGCTTATGCCACGGCCCATGGGGTCGTTGGTACGCTGTGCTAGTGATTCGTACATCTGCTTGAAAGTTGTCTCCTGACTGGATGTTCCTTGCACATTAATTTTGCTTCAGTGAACCTCTAGTGCCTTTTCATAGCCTTAGGACTCACTGTAAGTAATCCTTGTTTAATAGGTGCTCTGTAAAGCGAGCAGAACTGGTTGCTGGAATATGGCACTATACAAGAAACCTTAATTAAATATATTGTATTTTGTCTTTTGACAATGTGGTAAAGTGGACGAGTCTTTGGTTACCTGTAGGCTGTCTTCAGGATCAGTTAGTGACGTACTGAGACAGGTCTCTGTGTGCCATGATTTCAAGGTAGCTTACTCTCTTCCTGCTAAGGTCACTTCCCAAATAGATCATGAACTATTCTCCAGGCTCCACTGTTCTCAGTGGACTGATAAAACAGACCTTGTATGCCAAGTCACATGATCTACCCTATAGTTTTATAACACTCTTCAAATAAACCTTCCATATGTGGCTAGTCCTCATAATGTGTCATACATGTAGTGGGAAGGGTAATTACTATCAATCAGTCAGGGTTTGTAAAGCTCAGCTGCTTCACACATAAGGGTCTCGAGGCGGTGTGGGATTCATGCTGCTGGATCATGCTGCTTGTTGGTTGAACAGCGAGGTCTTGTGGTCCTTCCTGAACTGCTGGAGCGATGGTGAGGCTCTGAGGTGCAGGGGGAGGGTTTTCAGGTCTTCACTGCCAGGTGGGAGAAGTAGCGGCCTCCACTGTTTTATCAGCGGCTGCATTGGGTGGCTGCTAGGGAGATGGTTCTGGAACATATTTTCCTGGTAGGTTGGTGGAAATTCACTCGTTCATTAAGGTATGCTGGTCCTTCATTGTGTAGTCCAGGGAAGACTTGGCTTGGCAGTTCGGGCTGGACTGTTCCCATGAGGCACAGGGTCAAGGCTGATTTGCATATGGCCATGTCTGAACTGGGGTGGTGTGGTGAGCAAAAAAACGATGGATTTAGGCCCAGATCTCTGTACTGTGGTGAATGTATGACATTGTTCTGCATTCTGTCCATCAACTGTTGTTTTTGCAAGAAAATAAAAATTACACATCAAAATCTTTCAGCAACCGCCACTGCTGATTGTCTTCTTTTTTTCCCTACCCACTGCTAGCCTCGCCCGCTGCATTGCAAGCAAAATGAAGAGAATTCGAGTACACAAATCTGGTTATTCGAAACGAAAGAGAAAGGTGGCTCAGCAGGCTTTCGTAGTGTCACAGGAAGGAGCAATCCTGAACTTTATCACCCAAGGGAAACCTAAAGATGGAGAATCCTCTGGCCAGAGTACTGCTGATGCACTAGGTAAAACAGGCGCTGATGACCATAAAGAAGAACAAAAAAATTATGATATCCATGAGCAGAATGATACTCATGAGCAGACCAATGAAAATGAACAAGGTGACTCTGAAATTGATACAAACATGCAGCAATTACCAACTCAGGATGAGGATTATTACAAAAGACCCTCAGACAGAGAAACTGAAACATCATTCATCGGTCCATCAACATCTGGCATTCTGAAGGAGGTTCAGAGTTTACAGACGGATGATGCTGGTATTGAAAAGGAAGCCAAAGAGCAAGACCATGTTACAGACCCGTGTTCTGAATATGATTTATGTGATTGGAGGGATCCTAATTTGTGGCCGAACTCTCTTACGGACGCGCAACGTGTTTTTCTTGTTGAAAGGGGTCCCTCCAGAGACCCAGATTCTGAAACAAAGTATCCAAGTGATGAGCACTCAAAAAGTAAACGTCGTCTTTCTGTTACCATGTTACTGGTCATCTAACGCCTTTTCTGGACGTTTTATTAAAACACCTTCCTGAGCTCCGCCCCGCCCGGACCCCCTCTTCCGGGGCCCCCTACCTGCGCTCCCTGCACAGGGCCACCATGAGCCTAGAGCCGCCCCTGGGGTAAGTATGCACCTACCACTAGCAATAAGGCCACCAACACAATATAAGACCCAGTCAGGGTCTCAATAAAGTATTCCCTTGCTCAACCCTTGGTAGTTGGCTGAGAGCAGGCAGGCGTAACTTAGGTGACAGCAGGTATGTAAAGCATTTAAAACAGCAATACATTAAATAAGTAGGACACAACACACAATAAAAATCCACCACCAATTTATAAAAAAATAATATATACTTTATTGTGCCTAATAATGATAAGCGTGAACGTGGGACATCTGCTCGCACCAGGCTGGGAGAAAGTCAAAGTTTAATGCCGACTACGATGGGGCACAGATCCGATACACTGAGCGGTAAGGCCGATCAAGTTTTTACCTTCAAACTTAGTTCTTTTTGTGGATTTTTTTCTTTCGTTGTTGAGCGATGCACTTCGTCAGGCTGAGATTTGGATCATTGACAGTGGCTTGGATCTGAGCAAGACCTCGGTGAAATCTTGGAAGTCTTGAACGCCAGAGCTTTCAGCAGGATGAATCTGAAATCCTGGCAGAGTTGCCGTTCGACTTCAGCAGCGTGACTCTCGTCGATGGGTCAGTCCACTTATGCAGCTTTTTCACAGAAGTTCTCCAAACTTCAGGAGGTACTTCCTGAAGTACCTTTTGGGGTTCAAAGTTTCCACAAATAAAATCCAAGGTTGCAAAGTCTCTGAGTTGCTCCTTGGACGTTCAGACTACAGTTCTCACAATGCACCTGGCCAAATCCTTTAAAGTCCAGTTGATAGTGGTCAGCAAGGTTCTTCTTTCTGGAGATGATACAGGATGAGCTCTTTTAACCTGTTGCTTGCAGGGAGTCCACTCCTCTTTTTGAAGCAAGACAAAGTCCTTAGAGCTGTAGTTCTTTAGGATGCAGCAGGTGCAGTCATTCAGAATGTGGTTATCTTGGTGGAGGCCAGGGTTCCAGCAGGGCAGTCCTTCTTCTTCTTGTAGTTGCGGACAGAGGATTTGAGTTGCTATGCAGCTCTCCAATATTTATCCAGTGTCCAGAGGCAATAAGTGGGTGCGCCCCTAACCAATGCGGTACAGGGTGGCATCCAAAAGTGTGACATCTTCCTCCAAAACGGTGGCATATTCTTGTCCCACACAGCACAGTACTTTAAAATTCAAGATGGAGAAAGTTTCTCCTTGGGTTTAAGATCTGTCTAAGCCAACTTAATGGTGTGGCTCATTTCCCTTAACACTCCCTTTTCACACCTCCTGCAAATTTCATTCCTGAGATTCCCATCTGGCTGGCTGGGTGGGGGGGGAATACAGGAACAGGGGGTAGACCTGGCTTGCATAACTACTGCCCTGCTCCCTATGAAGACCAGTTGATTTGCCACCACCAGATAACCTTTGTTTCTGTGCAGGCAACTTATCACCTCATCAAAGTAGTTTGGCTAAGTGTCAAAATTGGTCAATCAGTCGAGGCTGCTAGAAGGATAGATTTTGGCTCACACAAAAGTCAGTTCTCTTAATACTAATACCAGCATTTGTAAAGCGTGCAGCTACCTCAGTCGAGGTGTCCCGGCACAGGGGGCCGTCGGGGAGATTAAGTGAGCTATTGCCCAGAGGAACAAGCTGCTGGGATAACCTGCCGCAGGCGATATAACCGCGAGCCCCCGTTTCTTGAGTCAGCCGCCATGGCCACTGCACCACACCTCTTACTTCTCTACTGTATTAGTTACGATACATTACAGTGCCAAGTTGTTGGATTCATCATTACCAATCTTTTAAGTCCTTGAAATATTATTTTAGCTCACTCCTGTCAAAAGTTATACTTTATTACAGTATTCCCATGTTAGCCTATGGAGCTAAAATGCTACAATGTGGAAAAACAAAGTTGGTAGTTGTTCCCTCACCAGGGCATATAAAATACATTTTAAAATGTCCATGCTTATTTTTACATTGCACCCTATCCTGGGGGCATCCACGGTGGACCTTAAGGGTGACTTTTATGTACAAACTTGGAAGTATCTTTAAATTCCAAGTCAAATTTGCATATATTTCAATTTAAAAGCAGCTTGCATTGCAGGGCTGACTATTCAAATGACAGAATGCAACACAGCAGTGCACCCTTGCGTGCATTAAATCTGCTGGACCTCTAAACCTACATGCCCTTACATATACTAGGGAATTACACATAGGTTTGTCATTATCAACTATAATTCTACCTAATTGCCATATACATTTTTAATCAGAGCACTGGCCCTGTGGCTGGTTAGTAGAGTCCAGGGCACAGTCAGAGTCAGTTGCCACCAGTATCAGTCAAAAAATGGGGGTGATCAGGCCAAAGAGGATGAAATTCTCACTAGCCATTTTGCACATTCATTATAATAATGTAAAACGTCCAAAAGCATTTCCTGATGTGCCTTTTGGCTATGTTAGAGTGCCGTTCTGAACGAGGAAGTAGCACTGGTCCGCACATGTTAAAGAACAGAGGGTTTAATGCAATCATTGTTGACAGGCTCCTAACCCCAATAGACATCTCTTCAGGCAAATTATATTAGACAGAGGTGTAGTCATATGACAAATGGGTACATGCTTCTCACAACTAACACAATCCGAGATTTGTTATGGAAAGCGTATTCCATTGAGTCTGTCCCACAACAGAAAACGGTGCCTGCCTTTAATATCCAAATGGAATGATGTGAATATTTCAATGATGTCACATTGAGAGTCTATTGTACTGATTAAATAATTCCCTTTGTATTTTCCGATTACTCCCTCTGTAAGGCGGCATACAATTTATTGAACCAATAAAAAGAGATGCTGAATTGAAAGCTACAAAATAGTATACGAATAACAATTGTTAGTGGCGCGAGCTATAAATCAACTGGTGGGTCCTGTGTGCTAACAGAGGTGTTGTCTTTGCTAGGGGTTGGCAGAACATTCACAGTGAGAGAAACTTTAAGAATTCAAGGGTATTACTGCCACCAGCACCCCCACTTCCTCCCTGAGCTAAATACTCTTAGGGTTGCATCTATCATTAAAGCAGCAGCAGGAGTGCAAGCAGGACACAGAGATGTAAGCAGTCCACTGTACCTCAATTACGACTCTATTTTACAACTGTGCACCCATACCACCCAATGCAAGACAGCATCGAGCTTTCTAGTTTAAGCAATGCCAAACAATCCGAGTAGCTGTAATACAAAACGCTAGCAACAATGGTGAACACCGTGACCTGCCGCTATTTTTGGTGTTCTTTGGGTGGAACACCACAGGGAAGGAATAATTGGCGGTGGCAGAAGGCTACCACCATGGAGTAAAAGAAACTACGCTTTCTATTGTCATCCTCTTCCCATTCCTTATGGGGTGAGATGTCCTCTGCAACACAGAAATGGCTTACCTATCTAAGTTAAAACAAAATACCACCACGATGGCTAACTTCCCCTTCCTGTCTGGAGAGTATACCGAGGAAGCAAACCAGCACCAACCCCTGTGTTTTTCATTTCTGTGTGAATGGTTTCCTGTCACAAGCAGTATGATTCAACTATTTGTTATTTGTAAGTTGTGGTGAGTTTTACTGTAGCAAGCTCAGTTCTGTCTATATATGACTCCTACCAATTAATGTAGGTGCCATTGAATGAGCCAGACTGACTGTAGTAGAGACCCATGTCGACTCACTCTAATGGTAAAGGTCCAGTGATGAGGCAGCATTCTTGGATGTGCTTTAACAGTCCTGTGGAATGCAGTAGCTTCACTTCTGCAACTTTATTGTTTGTTGGTTGAGCTGTGCAGTGGCGTTGCTTTTTACTCATAGGTTAAGCAAGAGTTGCCATGGAATGAGATACTTAGTTAGCAGGCAAAGCTTTCAGTGGGAAGTGGTCTGAAATCAGGATTATTTAAAGCACAAACTTTGACCAGTTGCCATTCCTGTGCTGGTCTCAGGTCATTATGGATGTCAAGGTTGCATCTGAGACACCACTTGAAGCCAGTTATTGAGGCAGATGCTAAGTCTGACTCTAGTGATAAAATAACCATGGAATCAATATAACAAATTACCCAGAATGAAGTAGAAGCAGTCTTTGTAACAAGAGAGGGGCAACCTCCACCCAAGAGCCCAAGAAAGATCTTACCGCCTGATGACTTCATATTAGAGGATAATTAATAAGAGGGTTTCCACAGCAGCATCTTTCAGAGGTCGTACAACATGCCAGAGATAACCTCTTTTTTTTTTTTTTCAGAAAACTCAGAGACAAAAAATGGAACCTGAGAGTCTACCACTTCATTCTGCATTGAGAAAGTTCATGATCCATGAAAGGAGTGATGTTAAGAAACAAACATTGATGAGATTTCTCTCTACGTGTTTCACCCTGTGTAAGTTCTCGGATCGATTCCCCCCTGTGATGAAGGTGGATTCATTAATGGTGCGGTCCTCCTTTCAGGGAGTGATTGTCTCTAAGGAGGCAACCCCATCAGATGTGGTAGATAAGAAGGTTGAGGCAGCTGCCAAGAGAGCATATGGAGAACCAAACCTCTCAATCAGGACCAGCATGTATTCGAAATATGCGATCCAATCCCTATTGAAGGACTAGAACAACTAGGGAGTGGATTTTTCTTAAGTATTGTCCATTATGGACATTTCTTTTGATGCTCTGGGATCTGCACTGGCTGCATCGTGAGTGTTTATTGCAACCAGAAGCTGAAAAGGCAGGTACACCTCAAAAGAACATGTTACACATCTTCCGTAGCACGTTCCAAGCTTTTTGCGCCATCAGCTGATGGAGATGGTTAAAAAGTCAGCTGTGGATAGAAAAGTCCTGACTCTAGTGAAGCCTGCGGCAAAAGGAAGATGATTTAGGTTCAAACGAGTATTCCACCCAGCTTCAACATCCAAAGATGTTCATCTCTTAAGTTACTTGGTCCCGTCATCTCAAGAGTACAATCACCTGGTTCCTCTTCCAGCCCGGATTACTCAGGAGCTCCAATGATGGCTTTAGTTAGAGCTGTTAAGTAAGGGTTCTTCCTTCCTCCCTGAAGGTGATTGCAACGGAAGTCAGTGAGATAGGAGGCAGAGCAACCTTTGAGGAAAATCAGGTTCAGGGCATCTGGGAGCTCTTAATGCTCTCAAGATCCTCCAGTTGGAAGAAATTAAGGCTGTCCTGCCGGCTGTGTTGCAATTTGCTGCACAATTATTCAGTCAGGTGGAAATGATTTGTTCAGACAATTAGATATTCAGAGCCAAATTGAATTACCAGGGAAGCATAGAGTTTGCTGACTTGCATTTGGGAAAAGAGTAATTCACTCAATCTCTCTGCAGTTTATTTTCTGGGGAGGGAGATTATTCTGATCAATTGAGTCACACCTTCCCATTTGCAGCCTGTCTAATTCTCCACCCAGGGTATTTCTCCAAATAGTACATGCTTGGACCCATTTACCGCCAAGGGAAACACTCAGCTGCCCAGGTTCTTTAGATGAATTACAACCCAGGAGTTTGGTCAGTGGATGCATTATACTTTTCTTCTAATTCCATGAATCCAGGGATTCTATAGAAGATCCAGTTAAATCAAGCAGAGGTTTTGTTAGTGGTGTAGTATTAATCAATGTGGACTTGTTTTTTTCCTTCTTTTTCATTTGTCAGTAACTCCTCATGGAGTACTCTCCTTACAGCCTTCCTGTCTGTTAGCTCCACACCTGATTAGGGCACCTTTGGCTCACCTGCAGTTGGAGATCTGGTGCTTGAACGGATGAATCTTCAAGCTTTAGGCTGTTCGGCAGAGGTTGCTGCCTCAATCCAGCAATAGATCCAGCATTAGACCTCAAACCATGCTTTAATTGTACACTAGACATTGGATATCATTTTCTACTTGGTGTGGAGAAAATCATGTGAACCATCCTCTGTGGACCCTATGAAAATTATGGATTTTTTTAAGGGATTGTTTTTGGAAGGTGCAACCTCTTTTTATGACATTTGGACTATTCCGACAAGGTTTGAGATCATCTACTCCACTCTGTGCAAATGGCCGAAGCAGTTATTTTGATGCATGAAAAGGAGAATCAGTCATTGCTAAGGGCAGTTCAGGGAAGATCAACTCTGGGCATTTCTGCTTCCTGGGCCATTTTGAAAAGGGCTTCTATGAGGAATGAGTGCATGCTCTCCACATTGGAAATACCAAATACTTTTATGAATCATTACCTTCTTCAGATGGGAGGTAGTGAGTGGGTTTTTGATGTATTGCACCCCTGCACCCAGCCGCCCTATTGCCGCTAGCGGTGACTTGCTGGTGTTGCCTTGGACCTTGCTCCATATTCACCATAAGTCCAGGATTTTGGTCTCGTAAGTCATTGTGCTCTACCTGAAAGCTGTACTTGTTTTTCCTCCCATAGGATAACATTGCAGCTACTAAAAAATGCACTGTCAACTTTTTAGATGTAAAGTGTTTCTCTTGCAAAATGTACTTGCCTGATCATATTGATTCTGGTGCCTAAACATATATAGAGATAGGTGTTATTTTTTATAAATTGTTGTGGATCTCCGTATTGAGTCATGTGCATCATTTATTGGCTGTGTGTGTATTTTGCAGATGTAGAACACTCCTCTCTGATAAGCCTAAGGCTGCTTGATGCCACTACCCCCAAGAAGCGCACCTTGGGTTTGCTAGAGCAAACCCTGTCTACCCGTAAGGGAATACATGGACTCTTTGCACGACATACCTCATTTTGGTATATCACATAAAGAGCCAACTTCCTACAATAGGTAAACCATTTCTGTGATATAGATGACATCTCACCCAGTAAGGATGGTTAAGACGAAGATCTGAAGTTGGAGTAATGAAGAATACCAGTAAGGAACTTAGCCAGCCAGCTATTCAGTCTGTCCTAGCGATAAGGCTGATGGTAGAAGACCTAGGTGTCGATTCCGATCCTGGAAAAACCGGGTACAAATCGTCGGACAGAGCGTTTTCTCCATCCGACCTGTACCCGGGAGAAACACCTTACAAACCCGCAAGTACGATTCGTACAGAAACACCGTTTCCGAACGATTCATACAAAACACCGACCGGCAAAAAATAACATACAAATCGGATCCGGGACACCGCGGACGTGACGTCCGGACGGAGTCAGGCAGCGTTTCACGAACCAGCAAGTACGATCCGTGCCCACGTCACTACGCACGTATAATATTTTACGGCAGCCAAAACCTGCCGGGAAATCAGGACGACGTGCAGAAGGAGCACCTGTACGCGTCGGACAGCCATGGACCCCAACCTACGTGTCATCCCGGCCCTCATAGCAGTCCACCTGGTGTACAGGTGCCGCCGCAGACGCCGCAGGAGGTCAGAACAACACCCAGGGGCAAAGGGGGGGGCAGGGGCAGGAAACATAACCCCCACCCAAGCCAAAATTCATACATGCCCTGTACATACCTGACCCCCAGGGCATGGTCACTTCGGGGGGCGTCTCCACCAAGGCCTGCGTCCGCCACAACGGAAGTCGACATGGACGCGAACCGGCAAGACAACAATTGTGGTACGCACCGTACCCAGGCCTTAAGAGCGTGGGTACGAGTCGTACCACGCCCACCCCTACGTCACCCCAACATTGGCGGTACGGCCCCTACCCACGTCCCAAAGGCATGGGTACGAGCCGTACCGCCATTGTTGGGGTGATGTAGGGGTGGGCGTGGTACGACCCGCACCCACGCTCTTAAGGCCTGGGTACGGGCCGTACCCCTACGGCACCCCAACAATGGCGGTACGGCTCATACCCATGCCTTTGGGACGTGGGTACCAGCCGTACCGCCATTGTTGGGGTGACGTAGGGGTGTGCGTGGTACAACCCGTACCCACGCACTAAAGGCGTGAGTACGGGCCGTACCCCTACGTCACCCCAACTATGGCGGTATGGCTCGTACCCATGCCTTTTGGACGTGGGTACCAGCCGTACCGCCATTGTTGGGGTGACGTAGGGGTGGGCGTGGTATGACCCGTACCCTCGCACTAAAGGCGTGGGTACGGGCCGTACCCCTACGTCACCCCAACAATGGCGGCACGGCCCGTACCCATGCCTTCGGGACGTGGGTACGGGCCGTACCGCCATTGTTGGGGTGACGTAGGGGTGGGCGTGGTATGACCCGTACCCACGCTCGTAAGGCGTGGGTACGGGCCGTACCCCTATGTCACCCCAACAATGGTGGTACGGCCCAAACCAACGTCCCAAAGGCATGGGTACGGGTCGTACCACACCCACCCCTACGTCACCCCAACAATGGCGGTACGGCCCGTACCCATGCCTTCGGGATGTGGGTACGGGCTGTACGGCCATTTTTGGGGTGACATAGGGGTGGGCGTGGTACGACCCGCACCCACGCTCTTAAGGCGTGGGTACGGGCCGTACCCCTATGTCTCCCCAACAATGGTGGTACGGCCCGTACCCATGACTGTGGGACGTGGGTACGGGCCGTACCGCCATTGTTGGGGTTCCGTAGGGGTACGGCCCGTACCCATGCCTCAAGAGCGTGGGTACGGGTCGTACCACGCCAGTGGACATCAGCCCCAGCAGTGCCCAGACACAGGAGGGGTGGGTGCAGAGTCCTCCCAGCAGTGCCCAGACATATGAGGGGTAGGTGCCTATCACTCCCAGCAGTGCCCAGACACAGGAGTGGTGGGTGCCTATCACTCCCAGCAGTGCCCAGACACAGGAGGGGTGGGTGCAGAGTCCTCCCAGCAGTGCCCAGACACAGGAGGGGTGGGTGCAGAGTCCTCCCAGCAGTGCCCAGACATATGAGGGGAGGGTGCAGAGTCCTCCCAGCAGTGCTCAGACATATGAGGGGTGGGTGCAGAGTCCTCCCAGCAGTGGACAGAGACATGGTGGTGTGTACACCATCCTACAAGTAGCAAAACTCCATGGGTGCATGAAGGCATACACAAAGTGTGACTATATTGAGAGTGGCATGCCAACACATCACTGACAGCAGTGTCCTACTCCCATGAGGGTGGATGTCCATCCCCCACTGCATGACACACCACATGTGGGTGTGATGACATATGACACATGCTTACCCACCCCTGGCACTGGCAGCACAATACACACATTGAGAGCATGCAACGAGACTGTATATTCATGTGCCACTCTACTAAACTAAGAGAACCAAAGGGAACACACACTGTCACGCACATTCCAGGACTGTTAGACCTGGCATCTTTGGCGTGGTTACCCCTGACTTTTTGCCTCTACCTCCTGTATTTTTCATGCTATGCTGGATTTCGTTTTTGCTGGTTTAGATGCTTTGGGCACTTTGCCACTGCTGATCAGTGTCAAAGTGCAAGTGCTCCCTTGGTAAATTGTTATATTGATTGGTTATCCATGATTGGTATATTTGTTTCACCTGTTAGCCCCTAGTAAAGTGCACTGCGTGTGCCAGGGCTGGTGATTCAAATGCTACTAGTGGGCTGCAGCACTGATTGTGCCACCCACAGGAGTAGCGCTAAAGTGATGTCTTAGGCCTGCTTGCAGTGCCTATGTGCAGTCCAGGACTGCCATGTCGACCTGGCCAGTGCACCCACTGACCAGGCCTTATCCTTCCCTTTCTGTACATGTAAGGCATCCCTATGGTGGCCCTAGGCACCCCCCTGGGCTGGGTGCAGTGTATCTGAAAGGTAGGGCATGTACTGAGGTGTGTAACATGCCCTGGTAGTGAATTGCAGCCATATTCGTTTTTCACTGCTGAGAGGCTATCTTGCCCATAGGATAGAATGGGGAAGGCTGTTTACATGCCTATCTTCCCATAAGGGCAAGATAGAAAATCCAAGTTTGGTATCTTTGTGTTCAGAATTTAATTATACATCTTTTTAGCAAGGTGGTTTTTAAATTCAATGTGTGAGAATAGCACTTTTTAGAAAGTAGCTATTCTCCTGTTTAACCTTCCTCTGTGCCTGTGTGCTGGTTGGCTGACTGGTGTCATGTGATGGGCTAGGGGGCTCCAGGAGCCTGGATGAGTCAGCAGCAGGGTGAATAGGGAGATCTGCTTTAGATGGGTGGGAGGAGTAGTCCCTGGGTTTGAATAGGGCTGCCCCTGCCAGCACAAAGCTGGCTCCACCCCCTGCTGGTCAGGCTGAGGACTCTGCCTCTGCTGGCACAAAGAAGGCTCCACCTCCTGCTGAGCGTCTAACGACCCTGCCCCTCCCTCTGAAAGGAACCAGGTGCTCCAGAGCAGCGCACACCCAGGAACCGGTTTGAGCAGGGGAATCCCCCCACTGGAACAAAGAGAGACAAAGATTTGGAGGTGTATAAGAAGAGGACCCCAGACACCTAAACTTTAGATCACTTTGAAACTAAGAAGAAACCTCTGCCAAGGAGAAAGCTGAAGAGGAGAAGACTGCCTGCTTGCTGTTTTGCTTTGCTGCCAAGGAGAGGGGAAGGACTTTGCTGTGTCCCCTTCTTTTGATTCTGATCTCCAAGGGCCTGAGAAGAGCTGGCTCCCTGTTAAGAAGTCCCAGGAACAAAAGGACTTCACCACCAGCTCCCCTGGAACTCTGCTGAAGGAGTTCTGACCTGCCTTGGAGTGCTTGCCCAGTCTTGGGGCCTCAGGAGGTCGTTTTGCTGTGTTTGGGAGCTGGGAAGCAGAAGCGTGAAAAAGAGTAACTGGTACCCAACGCATCATCCGATTGCGTGTCGCAAGGACGAGAGTGCGAGGAGAATTTCATTGCGGCGTCATCGCAGCACCCGGAGTCCCCGCATCGCCGAGTGCGTCGAGCATCGTCCCGGTGCGAGAAGATTCCTGACGCTGCGAGGGTCGTCGCAGAACCAGTTTGCGGGCCGTTCCGTGGCGCATCTAGAGTTGCGGCGCCGGAAGTCAACGCTGCGCCGCGCATCGTGCCACATCGAAGAGTGTCGCATCGAACCTGTGCGTGAAGCTTCCCCCTAAGAAACCTACTCAACGAAAGCCAAAGTCATCGCATCCTCCCCCTACAGATCGGAGCCGGCGCATCCACCTCTGCTGCGTGAAGCAGGGCTGCTGCAAAGCCTCTCCAGGATCTCAGGTGTATCGCATCGCCTTTGCCATCTTCCTTGTTATAGCTTTTGGGAACCTTATCGCAACTACAGGTACTGTTGGGCACGAAAGTGTCGCATTTTGTGCATTGAGAGTCGCATTGTGCAAGACACTGACTTTTACATCCTGGAGTACTTTCTGCAAACTCTTGAACTATCTTTAAAGTAACCTTTTTGAATTATATGTTGGTTTGTCTGTAATATTTGGTCTTGTGAAGTTTTTAGTAAAGATACATTATTTTTTCTAAAACTGGTGTGGAGTAAATCTGTGGTGTTTTCACTGTGTTACTGTGAGTGTTGGTACAAATACTTTACACATTGCCTTTGATAGCCTAGACTGCTCAGGCCAAGCTACCTAGAGGGTGAGCAGGGGTTATCTTAACAGTGTATCCCCCTTTCCCTGACTAGAAGCAAGGGTCCCTACTTGGACAGTGGTACCTACCGTGCCAACTAGAGACCCCCAGATCTAACATTGGTGGTCAGCGGTGAGGATTGAACTTGTATTTGTACTTGACCCACAGTAATTGGTGTACATCACTAGGAGTGCAGACCAATAGACAACCACATACTGTATTTTTCTATTTTTGAGTAACTCTTCAAGAGCATCATGTGTCAGGTGGCAACAAGTGAGAGGGCAGAATTGGAGTTTTCCATTGCGGATTTATATTCATACAAAGTTGAGGAGCTCAAACAATTCTGCAAAGACCTTGGTTGCCCTGTGAAAAGCGGAGCTAGAAAGGATGTTCTACAAAGAATCTTGAAGGCCTGGTGGGAGGCCCAAGAGGAAGGTGGTGCAAATGAAGAGGATGGTTTTGTTCCCCAAGATCTGCCCATGGGCAGAGTAGTCTCAAGGGCTGGCAGCTCACATTCCAGTAGGGGGCTCACTCCAGAGGAGTTGGAGGAGAATCAAAGGGTGAGAAACCATGAAATGGAAATGATGAAAATGAAAATGAAGCAATTGGAAGTAGAGAAGGACAAGGCGGCGGAGGAGAGCAAGAATGCCCGTGCCTTGGAAGAGAAGAAATTGCTTCTGGCTCATGAAGTGAGCATGAGAGAACTGGACATCAAGGCCAAGCAGGTGGAGTCCGGTTCGAATGGTGGCAGCGCACAGCCAGTGCAGGGGGGTAAAGTATATATCCCCAAGGATTTAGAACAGAATTACAATAGGAGTGAAGATATCTATGCCTGGTTTACATCGTATGAAATAGCATTGAGAATGAATGGTGTGCCTGAACAGCATTGGGGGGCGGGCCTGTGGAAACATTTTGAGGCTTCTGGGAGGAGTGCTCTAGAGCCCTTAGAATTAGCAGGTGCCATGACCTATCCCAATATGAGGAGGCCCTATGTCTCAGGTATGGACTTACTCCAGAGCAGTATAGACTGCAGTTTAGGAACTCCAAGAAGAAAGAGTCTGAGACTTGGATGGAGTGTGTGAATCTGTACTTGCGGGCACTGGAAGGTTGGATGAAGGGCAGCAAGGTAACTGATTATAAGGGGTTGTTACATTTAATTAGTTGGGAGCACTTGAGTAGTCTATGTGTTCCAGAGCTGCGCCAGCATCTTTTAGACAGCAAGCTGACGGACCCCATTGAGTTTGCTAAGGAGGCGGACCGCTGGACCAGTACCAGGGTCCACAGAGGAATTGTGGGTACCATTGCCAAAGGTGGGCAGGGTCCCCAGCAGAAGAGTGGGGGGGACAAGGGTAACCAAAAGGAGTTCTCACAAGGGCCCCAAAACAGTTCCCAGGGTAACCAGTCCCAGCCCCCCAAGTCAAAACCCAAACCAACCTGGCCCCCTAAGGGCAGGTCGGATAACAAGGGTCCCATTAGGTGTTATCACTGTCAGGAATTGGGTCACAAGTCTCCTGTGTGTCCCAAGAAATCCCAGGCACCCTCTGGTGCTCCAACACCGGGTATAGCTAGTGTAGCTTTTGGTGGGGATTTAATTTCTAGCGATTTGGAGGGATTAGCAGTTATGTCCCTTGTCTCTTTAGGAGACACAGAGATGGTCCAGGAAAACCCCTGTCCCTGATAACACTAAGAAGTACAGGCAGTGGGTGACCATCAATGGGAAGAGGGTGGAGGCTCTCAGGGACACTGGAGCCAGTGTGACCACGGTCAGGTGTCAGTGGGTCCCCGAGGAGCTGATCATTCCCGATGTACTTCACCATGTAGTGTCAGCTGACAACTCTGTGCGCCTTTGCAAGGTAGCACATGTTCCCTTTGAGTGGGGGGGGGGTCTCAGATCCTCTCAGAGTTGTTGTGAGTCCATCCATGCCAGTAGACTGTCTGCTAGGTAATGACCTGGAGAGTTCCCCATGGAAGGAGGTGGAACGCCAGGCTCATTTGGAGATGTTGGGTTTGCCTGAGAGGGTCTGTGTGACCACCCGGTCCATGGCAGCCAGACAGGGTTGTGAAGCAGACCTGGAGCTGGAAACAGTGGCCCAGGTCCCTGCCAGAAAGAGGAAGGGCAAGGGGCGTGGTGCATCCACCCCCACTGTTCCCACAGTCCAGGAAGGAGCAGAACCTGCGGGGGATGCCCTGGAGCCTACAGGGGAACAGGTAGCTGAGCTGGGAGACATACCTGAGCTGACCCATTGGCAGCAAGAGGGTGGTCCCTCCAGAGAGGAGTTCTGCCGAGCGCAGAAGGCATGCCCTACTCTTGAAGGTCTGCGGCACCAGGCTGCAGACCAGGCAGCAGGTGCTGATCCGAAGAACTTCTTTCTCTACTGGGAGAATGACTTGTTGTACAGTGAGCCTAGGTTTGCTGAGCCCAGTGGATCACGTACCCTGGTGGTACCCGCAGGGTTCAGAGACTTCCTACTGGGTCTGGCTCACGACGTGCCTCTTGCAGGACATCTCGGGCAGGACAAGACCCGACAAAGGCTTGCCACCCACTTTTACTGGCCCGGGATGAAGACGGACGTTGCTTCCTTTTGTAAATCATGCCAGACTTGCCAGGCAAGTGACAAGGCTGGAGGAAAATGCAAAGGCCCTCTCCAGCCTTTTCCTGTAGTGAGCACCCCTTTCGAGCGGGTGGGAATAGATATTGTGGGGCCACTGGACCCCAGGACAGCCTTAGGCAACAGGTTCATCCTGGTCCTGGTGGATCATGCCACCCGGTACCCGGAGGCTATCCCTCTCAGGACAACCACAGCCCCGGTGGTGGGCCGTGCGTTGATGGGGATCTTTTACTGTGTGGGTTTCCCCAAAGAGGTGGTATCTGACCGGGGTACCAACTTCATCTCCAGGTATATGAAGTCTCTGTGGGAGGAGTGTGGGGTAACTTATAAGTTCACCACTCCTTACCACCCTCAAGGAAATGGGTTGGTTGAAAGGTTCAACCGGACCCTGAAAGGCATGATCATGGGGCTGACAGAGCCCATGAGACGGAAGTGGGACGTCTTTTTGCCATGCCTATTATTTGCCTACAGGGAGGTATCACAAAAGTCTCTAGGGTTCAGTCCCTTTGAGCTTTTGTACAGGCACCCTGTTAGAGGACCTCTCAGTCTGGTGAAGGAGGGTTGGGAGAAATCCCCTGGGAAAACCCCCCAGGATGTGTTCAGCTATGTGCTGGCCATCCGCAACCAGACACAGCTCTTCCGGGCCCTCGCTCAGGCGAACCTGGAAGCCAGCCAGGATGAGATGAAGAGGTGGTATGACCAGCATACCACTCTGGTGGAATTTCAACCTGGGCAGATGGTGTGGGTGATGGCGCCAGTGGAGCCTTGCGCGCTCCAAGACAAGTGGACTGGGCCATATGAGGTGGTGGAGCGCAAGAGTGAAGTGACCTACCTGGTCAACTTACGGTCTCCCAGGAACCCCATGAGGGTCCTACACGTGAACCGCCTCAAACCCCATTTTGAGAGGTCTGAAATCACAATGCTACTTGCTACAGATGCAGGGATGGAGGAGGATAGCGATCCTCTTCCTGACCTCCTGGAAGCTAAGGAGCAAGATGGGTCAGTGGATGGAGTGGTCCTCTCGCCCACCCTGACCCCAGAACAGCAGAGGGACTGTCGCCATGTGCTGGGTCAGTTTGCATCTCTGTTCTCCCTGACCCCGGTATCACCAACTGGTGTGTCCATGATGTGGACACGGGAGATAGCATGCCTGTGAAACAGAAGTTTTACCGGGTGGCTGACTAGGTCAGGGCCAGCATCAAGAAGGAGGTTTCTAAGATGTTGGAACTAGGGGTGATTGAGCCCTCCAGCAGCCCCTGGGCTAGCCCAGTGGTACTTGTACCGAAAGCTGCTGCGCCAGGTGCCACTCCAGAACTTAGGTTTTGTGTGGACTACCGCGGGCTCAATGCGGTCACGAAGACTGACCCACACCCCATCCCCAGAGCTGATGAGCTCGTGGATCGGTTGGGAGCTGCCAACTACCTCAGTACGTTTGATTTAACTTCTGGGTACTGGCAGATTGCCTTAACTGATGGGGCCAAGGATAGGTCTGCGTTTTCAACGCCAGAGGGGCACTTCCAGTTCCGTGTCATGCCCTTTGGGTTGAAGAACGCCCCTGCCACATTCCAGAGACTGGTCAACCAGGTGCTGTCCGGGCTGGAGCAATTCAGCGCTGCATATCTGGATGATATTGCTGTGTTCAGCTCCACTTGGGAAGAACACTTGCAACACCTCTGTGCAGTGTTGAAAGCTCTGCACAGTGCAGGCCTCACTATCAAGGCCAGTAAGTGCCAGATAGGGCAGGGTTCGGTGGTGTATTTGGGACACCAGGTAGGAAGCGGCCAGGTGGCGCCCCTACAGGCCAAGATAGATACCATCCGGGCCTGGGAACCCCCCAAGACCCAGACAGCGGTGAGAGCCTTCTTAGGACTCACCGGGTACTATAGCCGTTTTGTCAAGGGGTATGGCACCATTGTTGCTCCCTTGACAGAACTAACTTCCAAGAAGTTACCGAAGAAAGTGATTTGGACCAGTGCCTGCCAAGAAGCTTTTGATGCCCTGAAGGAGGCCATGTGTACAGCACCTGTACTCAAGGCGCCTGACTTCTCCAAGGAATTCATAGTGCAGACAGACGCTTCTGAGCATGGAGTGGGAGCGGTGCTCTCACAACTAAATGATGAGGACTTGGACCAACCTGTAGCTTTCATTAGTAGGAGGCTACTTCCCAGGGAACAGAGGTGGAGTGCGATTGAAAGGGAAGCTTTTGCTGTGGTCTGGGCGCTGAAGAAGCTGAGACCCTACTTGTTTGGGACTCACTTCCGGGTTCAGACGGACCACAGGCCCCTCAGATGGTTGATGCAGATGAGGGGTGAGAATCCTAAGCTGTTGAGGTGGTCCATTTCCCTACAGGGGATGGACTTTACGGTGGAACACTGCCCCGGTACAGAACACGCCAACGCTGATGGTCTGTCCAGGTTTTTCCGCCTTAGCGATGAGAACTCCCAAGAGGGTGGGTAGTTCTCCCCACTTTCAGCTGGAGGGGACACATGTTAGACCTGGCATCTTTGGCGTGGTTACCCCTGACTTTTTGCCTCTACCCCCTGTATTTTTGATGCTATGCTGGATTTCGTTTTTGCTGGTTTAGATGCTTTGGGCACTTTGCCACTGCTGATCAGTGTCAAAGTGCAAGTGCTCCCTTGGTAAATTGTTATATTGATTGGTTATCCATGATTGGTATATTTGTTTCACCTGTTAGCCCCTAGTAAAGTGCACTGCGTGTGCCAGGGCTGGTGATTCAAATGCTACTAGTGGGCTGCAGCACTGATTGTGCCACCCACAGGAGTAGCGCTAAGGTGATGTCTTAGGCCTGCTTGCAGTGCCTATGTGCAGTCCAGGACTGCCATGTCGACCTGGCCAGTGCACCCACTGACCAGGCCTTATCCTTCCCTTTCTGTACATGTAAGGCATCCCTATGGTGGCCCTAGGTACCCCCCTGGGCTGGGTGCAGTGTATCTGAAAGGTAAGGCATGTACTGAGGTGTGTAACATGCCCTGGTAGTGAATTGCAGCCATTTTCGTTTTTCACTGCTGAGAGGCTATCTTGCCCATAGGATAGAATGGGGAAGGCTGTTTACATGCCTATCTTCCCATAAGGGCAAGATAGAAAATCCAAGTTTGGTATCTTTGTGTTCAGAATTTAATTATACATCTTTTTAGCAAGATGGTTTTTAAATTCACTGTGTGAGAATAGCACTTTTTAGAAAGTAGCTATTCTCCTGTTTAACCTTCCTGTGTGCCTGTGTGCTGGTTGGCTGACTGGTGTCATGTGATGGGCTAGGTGGCTCCAGGAGCCTGGATGAGTCAGCAGCAGGGTGAATAGGGAGATCTGCTTTAGATGGGTGGGAGGAGTAGTCCCTGGGTTTGAATAGGGCTGCCCCTGCCAGCACAAAGCTGGCTCCACCCCCTGCTGGCCAGGCTGAGGACTCTGCCTCTGCTGGCACAAAGAAGGCTCCACCTCCTGCTGAGCGTCTAACGACCCTGCCCCTCCCTCTGAAAGGAACCAGGTGCTCCAGAGCAGAGCACACCCAGGAACCGGTTTGAGCAGGGGAATCCCCCCACTGGAACAAAGAGAGACAAAGACTTGGAGGGGTATAAGAAGAGGACCCCAGACACCTAAACTTTAGATCACTTTGGAACTAAGAAGAAACCTCTGCCAAGGAGAAAGCTGAAAAGGACTGAAGAGGAGAAGACTGCCTGCTTGCTGTTTTGCTTTGCTGCCAAGGAGAGGGGAAGGACTTTGCTGTGTCCCCTTCTTTTGATTCTGATCTCCAAGGGCCTGAGAAGAGCTGGCTCCCTGTTAAGAAGTCCCAGGAACAAAAGGACTTCACCACCAGCTCCCCTGGAACTCTGCTGAAGGAGTTCTGACCTGCCTTGGAGTGCTTGCCCAGTCTTGGGGCCTCAGGAGGTCGTTTTGCTGTGTTTGGGAGCTGGGAAGCAGAAGCGTGAAAAAGAGTAACTGGTACCCAAGCGCATCATCCGATTGCGTGTCGCAAGGACGAGAGTGCGAGGAGAATTTCATTGCGGCGTCATCGCAGCACCCGGAGTCCCAGCATCGCCGAGTGCGTCGAGCATCGTCCCGGTGCGAGAAGATTCCTGACGCTGCGAGGGTCGTCGCAGAACCAGTTTGCGGGCCGCACCACTGCCGGTGCGTGAAAGTATCCAGTGGCTGCGTGCGTCGACGCAGAGTCCCGTTCCGTGGCGCATCGAGAGTTGCGGCGCCGGAAGTCAACGCTGCGCCGCGCATCGTGCCACATCGAAGAGTGTCGCATCGAACCTGTGCGTGAAGCTTCCCCCTAAGAAACCTACGCAACGAAAGCCAAAGTCATCGCATACTCCCCCTACAGATCGGAGCCGGCGCATCTACCTCTGCTGCGTGAAGCAGGGCTGCTGCAAAGCCTCCCCAGGATCTCAGGAGTATCGCATCGCCTTTGCCATCTTCCTTGTTATAGCTTTTGGGAACCTTATCGCAACTACAGGTACTGTTGGGCACGAAAGTGTCGCATTTTGTGCATTGAGAGTCGCATTGTGCAAGACACTGACTTTTACATCCTGGAGTACTTTCTGAAAACTCTTGAACTATCTTTAAAGTAACCTTTTTGAATTATATGTTGGTTTGTCTGTAATATTTGGTCTTGTGAAGTTTTTAGTAAATATACATTATTTTTTCTAAAACTGGTGTGGAGTAAATCTGTGGTGTTTTCACTGTGTTACTGTGAGTGTTGGTACAAATACTTTACACATTGCCTTTGATAGCCTAGACTGCTCAGGCCAAGCTACCTAGAGGGTGAGCAGGGGTTATCTTAACAGTGTATCCCCCTTTCCCTGACTAGAAGCAAGGGTCCCTACTTGGACAGTGGTACCTACCCTGCCAACTAGAGACCCCCAGATCTAACAAGGACTGATAGGAATGTATAGGTGCTGGGGCAGTCAACAAGTTGGTGCCTCCCATGGAAGGAAAAGGGTGGAGTACCCACAGATACAATGCCCACAATTGTCAGACAGGTGCCCAAAGACCCTGCAGAACACGTAACACATGTGTGCGAGGCTGGGAGTACACACATGTATAGTGCGTAAAGGGAACATGTCCACATGAAGTCATGTCAATATACTCCATACACAAGTACAGTGACCACCAAGGATGCCACAAATGATGCAGGTGGAGACATTGCCGAGCATGCATGTCCAAAGTTGAAGGGATCCGTCACACACCCAGGCAATGTAGACAGAGCTCAGCAAAACAATTGAGAAACACCCTGCAGGGAAGATGTCAGGGTCCACAGAGGAAGGAACACACCTTGGGACAATGTCACCATACAGTAAGAGCTTACATGACCAAAGATTGTTTGCAGATACCTTGTGATGGCACACAGATACCAGGGTACACCCCATGAGCAGCACACTACAACATTTCCCAGACACCTAACACATTATCACCATGGGATACGGTCCGTACACGCGTGTGTAGGGTCCGTATCACTATGGTTGTGTTGCCATAGGCGTACGCCATAGGGATACGGTCCGTACAGGCGTGTGTAGGGTCCGTATCACTATGGCGTACGCCTACGGCAGCACAACCATAGTGATGCGGTCCCTACACACGCGTGTACGGACCGTATCCCTATGGCGTATGCCTACGGCAACACAACCATAGTGATGCGGACCCTACACACGCGTGTACGGACCGTATCCCTATGGCGTACGCCTAAGGCAAGACAACCATAGTGATGCGGACCCTACACACGCATGTACGGACCGTATCCCTATGGCGTACGCCTACGGCAACACAACCATAGTGATGCGGACCCTACACACGCCTGTACGGACCGTATCCCTATGGTGTATGCCTACGGCAACACAACCATAGTGATGCGGACCCTACACACGCGTGTACGGACCGTATCCCTATGGCGTACGCCTACGGCAACACAACCATAGTGATGCGGACCCTACACACGCGTGTACGGACCGTATCCCTATGGCGTACGCCTACGGCAACACAACCATAGTGATACGGACCCTACACACGCCTGTACGGACCGTATCCCTATGGCGTACACCTACGGCAACACAACCATAGTGATACGGACCCTACACACGCCCTCAGAGCGTGTGTACGGTGCGTTTCACACCTTACACTGGTGACAGGCGGCACACAGAAAGGAATTGAGCTGTCATACTTGGCCAAGGCTGGACATCAAGTCATTTTCAGTGCAGTCCTGCATGTCTCGGGCCTAGGTTTGTCAGGCTGTGATGTGGCACAAATCTCTTCATGTTTGAACCCAATAGATGTGTGATGAGCTGTGTACACATGTCATGTGTGATGGTGCACTATGTGTCACACATCCCCTTCACACCTTTGACATGTGTGCATGTAGTACAGACTTGTTGAGCACTGCGTCACTGGCATGGCACAGTCGCCAACACCCGCAACTGTCCCCTGATGCCAGGTACACGGATAATGACACCTGACATGTGACTACCGGCGTTGCACGATGTGAGTATGTCATGTGTGTGTCATGTGTTCCCATAAGCTTGCTGTTGGTGTTCCGTCAAATGCATCTGCAGTTGCTGCATCCAACATGTGCATGTGTGTGGATGGGCATGGCACACTATTATGCACACCAGGACACATGTGGAATCAGATGTAACGTGTGTATGTATGCATCGAACATGGACTTGCGAGACAAGAACATATCTGTGTAGTATCAATGTATGTGTGATCAGTCTTGACATGTACCCCTTCATGGCAAGGTGTGTGGTCTGTCCTTTTTTCAGGGACATGTGACCTGTGCCTCTAGTGTTCCGCAACCTGTCTGTATGATAAACATCCTTCTTCTGCACACATGTGGATGTCTGTCACTCCTGTAATGCGTCTGCCTGTTCACTTACACTGGCCCACAGCTAGTTTCATGCCATGTTATGTTGAGCTTGTAAATCCACGTTTGTAGCTGGCTCTTGGTAGGAGTGTCACCTGCCTGGCATACGTGTCCAGGATATATTGCACAGACCTGACTCTGCATGTAGCATATGTGTATTGGCTGTTTAACATGTGCTCAGTACATTGACAGTGTTGTTGTACTGTACTCACTCTCCGTTGTCCCTTCCAAATTACTGCAGGGCTCCGCCTCTCCCCCGACCAATCCCAGACTTGGCTGCCCTGAGGGAACGTGACTGTATACGCCGCTACCGCTTCACCCAACGGTTTATTCTGAACTTCACAGCAAGGCTGGCACCACAACTCCAACCACTACACAGGTATCCTACTGCACTGACACTCATGATGAAGGTGATGGCAGCTCTACATTTCTTTGCCACGGGTACGTTTCAAGAGACCATAGCTCATGTTGGTGGCCTGTCCCAGACCATGTTCAGCCGTGTCCTGCATGATTTTTTAGAGGCCATGTTGGTTCACCTGGATGAGTTTATTCATTTCCCAACTCCTGAGCAGTTGACAGGTGTCAAGGGTGACTTCTATGCCCTGGGAGGGATGCCCCATGTCATTGGGTCTATTGATGGGACACATGTGGCTTTGGTACCACCACAGGCACAGGAGGTAGCCTATAGAAACAGGAAACATTACCACTCCATTAATGCCCTTGTGGTGTGTCTTGCTAACATGGTGATTTCCCATGTCTGTGCTCATTTTCCAGGATCAGCACACAATGCCTACATCATGAGGCGTAGCAGGGTGCCTGAAATGATGCTGCAGCTGTGCAACGAACAAGCATGTCTTGTTGGTGGGTATACTCTGTTACTCCTCTATTTAGCGCCATCTTTCTGTCTTACTGCTTCTCCTGACCCACTTCTGTCCATGATGTTTCCATGTAGGGGACTCTGGCTATCCCAACATGCCATGGCTGATCACGCCTCTCCGCAACCGCAGAACGGCTGCCGATCACCGGTACAACAACGCCCATGGGCAGACCAGGCGAGTGATAGAGAGGACCTTTGGCCTCCTGAAGAGCCAATTCCGGTGCCTCCACAAGACCGGCGGCGCACTCCCATATGCACCGGTGAAGGTCTGCAAAATCTTCCTCGTGTGCTGCATGCTGCACAACATGGCAGTGGAGAAAGCTGTGTCACTCATCCTGGATCCGGATGAGCAGGAACATCCACCCGTGGAGGACGAGGGGCTTGGTGACGAGGCAAGTGATGTTGAGGAGGAGGAGGAAGAGGACATCCGGAGTCGGCTCATACGCAACTTCTTTGCTTAGTGGTGAGTTGCGGTGGGAAAGGCTGGACCGTCTGCACATGCTACGTGCACATTGCACGTGCCTCATGTCCTTGCATGTGCCACATCACGCTACACCATGATGTTGAGGCCACCCACCAAGCAGTGTCCATCCAATACATCTTTTGCATGCACTCAGGCATGCACTCATCGCCCACACTACACCTTGGCATAATGAGTGTGCAACTCCAACTGCCTACACACCGCTGGCACGCCTTCCAGGCCCTGTCACACCAACCATGTCATGTCCCTCCTACTCCCCACCGGCTCTGTACCCCAACAAGGCCATGGGAGTGGTACTCCAGGCCTCTGCATGTAGTATGGTGTCGTCGTGGGACACATGGCACAGGTATCATGTTTCAGCGTGTCAGTCTACAATGTGTCCAGGATCCCCCTCTACACCATGACATGCGCACTGCATCTCATCATCATCTGGTGTCCCATTGCCAGCCAGGTGCTCCTCACCCTCCCCAAAGACGCAGTCCTTGCCAGTTCTCATATTGAATAATGCATGGTATCCATTGGCAGATGGCTGAACATCGGCCACCTGATGCTGGACTTGTACACGACTGAGGTGTTCATCTGCAGATTGTCCCCTTACAGCTGGGTCAACTGCTTGTGTCCCACCCGCAAGGGCCCTGCACAGGCACACAGTGTCCACGCACACGAGCTGGTGTGCATCATGGATTGCTTGCTCACATGTGCTATGCTGATCACCAGCACCTGTACCTCAGGCTTCAGCACACTCTGCATTATGCACAAGATCCACAGTTCGCTCCACCTCAAGGCAAGACTGACCATCCCCCAGGTCAACTACAACATCCGTGTCTAATCCTACCCTGCACTCTAGGGAGAAGTACGTTACTTGTCCACATCCAGGGTGCATCTGCACAGCTCTGCTTCAAAATCCGGCAACCCAGCCACATCACCGTCCAACAGAGATAGCTGCAATGGTTCACTGTCGGCTGCAGGATGACCTTCACAATCCACGCCCACACTCAGGATGCAGCCCACGACCACGACCCCAACACAACCTTGTGACACTGTCATCCAAGACCCCATTGTGCCATCTCCATGCATCCAACCTTGGCCTGGCCACCATTCTCCACATCCACCTGACTCCAGCATGCAGGACATTGTTCTCCCACCTGGCTACACATACCTGGGACTCCCACCCCAGGACACTCCACATGATCCCTGACCTCTGCGCATGACTGTTGCGCTTCGAAATAGGTCTGTCCGCACAGTTGGGCAGGCACCTCCTCAGCTGGTTGGGCCCATAACGGGTGAGTATGGTGCTACATGTCTGTAGTGGATGATACATTGTGACCCACGTGTGTCCTGTGCCAGACTCAGACCCCAGGGTATGCATGGTTGGAGTTACTTCAAAACTCAGGCATGGTTTGACTTTCCAACACGCACATGTTATGGAATAATGCAAAATGACGGCATCATCTCATGATTTGTATGATTTTTATTAGTGGTGGGGTACGTGTTTGGGGGGATGTAAAGGTGCTCGCCGGGTGTCTGTAATCCAAAGTTCACAGGGGGAGTTGGGATCCTTGCCATTGGAAGTCATCAGAGTCCATGCCACAGTCTTTGTCAACATTGGTCAGACAGTGACCAGCAAGTCCATGTGTCAGAGAATGTCATTGGATAAGGTGCTGCTGTTGCGCCAGAAGGCCAGGTGCCAGCCCAGGTGGCCTGGGAGATGGTGATGGTCCGCTGACTCTCACGGTCTTTTGCGTGGACGACCCACCTTCCTCGGGGGACCCTCAGAAGCAGGCCGTGACGATGTCTGTGATGCTCCGTCGGACGAATCCTCCTCCTCCTGATCCCTCCCTGTGGCTGGTGTTGATCTTCTCCTGGTGGCACAGGGAGGGTTGCCCATGTTTTCGGCAATCCGAGGGAGTGAACGGCTCATGTCCGTTAGCACCGCCACGAGCTCAGCCTGTCTTGCCTCCATCCGTCCTTGGTGTTGCTGTTGACTGGCATATTGCTCGGCCTGCACGTTCTTCATCTCATTGAGGGTCTCCACTACCTGGCTGATGCCCCTGGTGTCATGCCGGTATGTGTCCAGGATGTTGCGGAAGTGTGACATAACGGGTTCCTCAGCTGTCTGGTCAGGTTCGCGCCTCTGCCGTCCTCCACTCCCACCACCCCTGCCCACTTGAGCCTGGCCTGCCGTTGTGGGCACATCGGGTCTCCGGGACCCCTGAGGGATGGCATTTGCGGGGTCACCTGCCTCCTCCTGGGTGCCCGGAGTTCCTTGTCCCTCCTGGTCAGGCTGGCTGCGTTGTGTGCGAGCAGGGCTCCTGTGTGTATCCTGGGATGTGGCAGGAATGGGGGTGGTGGTTGGCACAGTTGTACCTGACGCAGGTGCTTGGGCACCAGAGGGGCCAGGTTGGTCGGGGTCATCCACGGTGTGGTGAGAGTCGTCGCTGCCGGTGGGATCATCGTCACGCCGAGCCTGGTCCTGTGATTCTTCCCCCCCCTCAGTGTTGGGGGGAGATCGACGACGTTGCCCTGTGTGTGGGGGAGAGACAATGTTAATGGTGTTTCATGCATATTCAAGTTGGCACAGTTCCTCTGGGTAGTTGGATATGTCTAGCATTCCTCTCACACTGCACTTGTGGATGGGTATGTTGCGGGGGACAGATTGATATGTACTCCAGGTTATTTGGCCTGTCTAATGAGTGTTGGGATGCTTATTTGACTATGGATTGGTCTTGTTGTGTCACATATCCATTGTGGGAGTGCCAATTTGCGTTGGCTGCCCCGGGGGTGTGTGCTTGTGTAAGGGGGGGGTGTGTGACCGGGCATGCTGTTGGGTGTGGTGTGATTTGTCATTGGGTCTACCAGGTGATGTGTCTATCCCCTCTTGGTGCCTGCTGGCATGACAGTGAATGTGAGTTCCTGTGGTAGGTAGGTGGCATGTGGAGTTGGTGTTTGAGTGTACAGTGGTCACAGGTTTGCCTTGTGCTGTCTACAGCAGGGCCAAGTGTCATCTACCTTGTCTGTACTTGGCAAGTCCCTGTGCATTGTGCATGGTGCATGGTGCATGGGTATGTCCCTTGGCCACAGCTGTCAACACTTTTCCTATGTGTGACACACTCTTTGTTGTTGCATCAGTTTTGAACGCAGTAAGCAGTGTAGCGAGCATGCGTAGCGAGCGCTGCAGAACCAACTTACGTGTTGCCCTGTACGTGGCCAAATGGTGCTTTGTCATGTCTATTGGAGAATGCAGGTAGGTAACTTATGCATTTGTGACTGGGTTCTAACAAACACAGTGAGTGGGTATACTAGGTGTGAGGTTAGGTTTGTGCCTGCAGCAAGGACCGACTCGTGCACAGTTTGACACATGGCCCAGTGCTTTCCAAACAAATGAGGGGTGTTTCACGCACTGCCAGACCTTGTCAACATGCACACAGTCCACCTGCTGATGAGCGGACATGCCCACACCACCCAAGGGTGATTTTGTCTCCCTCTGTCTCCCTCTCTCCCTCCCTCTGTCTCCCTCCTCCCTCTGTCTGTCTCCCTCTGTCGCCCTCTGTCTCCCTCCCTCTTGCTCCCTCTCCCTCCCTCTGTCTGTCTCCCTCTGTCGCCCTCTGTCTCCCTCCCTCTCTCTCCCTCTCCCTCCCTCTGTCTGTCTCCCTCTGTCGCCCTCTGTCGCCCTCTGTCTCCCTCCCTCTCTCTCCCTCTCCCTCCGTCTGTCTGTCACCCTCTGTCACCTCAGCCCAGCTTCCTGGGCACACACACTTTGCAGGTCTTTCAAAGGCCATTGGCTTGTTCATGTGGCTTTGTTTAGAATCTGCCAGACCCCATTGGGCAGAGTGTCTCTGAGTCTGCGCTGCAGCGACAGTGTGTGCTGACACTCTTCCACAGTGATGCCTCTTCATTAGCTGCTGTTATGTGCAAATTGGGCCTTCATATCCATGTCATCCTGCGACGCGGCCGCCATTTGCAGACGACACAGTACAGTGTCGGGACACACTGTTTGTATAGCTCTGCCCTAGGCCATATGGGCTGAGGGCATTGGTGTTTGCTTCTGAGTTGCACAATGTGATTTTGGAGGCCCCCCCCGGCATCACGGACATCCTGTCTTGTGTTGGTGTTTTGTGTGGCCTGTGACTTGGCATGGCCTTGCTTGGTGCATGGGGCATGGAGCCGCTAGTGGCATGTGCGTGTTTTTGGAGTGTGGTTGTGTCCGGTGATGGCTTTGGGGTAGTTGCGTGCATTATTGTGAGTTGGGTTGTTGATGCGGTTCCCCCCATGTGGGGTGAGTTGTTTGTGTACTCACCAGGCTCGGCGACTCCTTCTACTCCGTGTACTCCCACCGGCAGCAGCGTGCGCATCACCTTCTCCTCCCAGGGATGGTAGTGTACCGGTCTGCGGGGCGGGCCACCTCCAGTGATGTTCCCCCTGGTTGTATTCGTCTGTCATTTTGCGGTGGACCGTCCTCCGCAGATCGTACCACCTGGCTTGGCATTCATGCCTGGTCCTTCTGATGGGCGCAACAGCATTCACCCTCTCGATGATCCTCTGCCACATGGCTGATTTAGCTGCTACGCTGGTCTGTCTGACCAATGTTCCAAAGAGCTGTGGCTCGACTCTGATGATTTCGTTGACAAGGATCTCCAGCTCCGCTGTTGTGAACTTTGGATTCCTGTCTGTGGGCATGGTGTGGGGTGTGGGTGTGGATGGTTGTGGGTGTGTGTGTGTGGTTGTGAAGGTGTGTGTGTGAATGTGATGAGGGGGTGTTTGGGAAGGTGGTTGTGTGAAGGTGTGCAAGTGTAAAGTATAGTAAAGGTTCAAGTATGGTGCTGTGGGTTGTCTGTAGGGTCTGGCAGCAGTGGGTCTGTTGCAAAGGCTCATGGTTTGTGTCTGTGGGCCCTTTTTATTGGTCCATTTGTGGGTGTGGCTGTGTTTGAACTTTGGGTGGGTGTGTTATAAGGAGTGGTTGTGTTTTGGGCCTCTGTTTACCTGTTTGGCTGTTGCAGGTCAGTTTATTGGATGTATTTGGACTTCTTGGATGTGTTTTGTGGTGTTGTGCGATTCGAATTGACTCTCCTTGTGGTGTTTTGCAGTGTCCTGGTTCAGTACGTGTGTTTTTCACGTCTGTGAGGTGCGTACATCGGCCATGTTGTTGTACAGTGCTCACATTTGCTATGGCTTGGTACGACTTGTACATGCGCAAGGCTGGGTGAGGGTGCTGGTGTAGGGGCCTGGGGTAGGGTGCGTACAGGCACGGGAAGGGTGTAGGGGCCTGGGGGTACATGCCATACATACGTGAACTGAGGGTATGGCGCGTACATGGGGGGATCTGAGGGTACGGCGCGTACATACGGGGTGCTGGGGGTACGGTGTGTGCCCCCACCCCCGTATGGACGGTGCGTACCCCCAGCCCCTGTATGTAAGCACTGTCCCCAGCACATACCCCCAGCCCCCTGTATGTACACGCAGTGCCCACAGCCCCCGTATGTATGCGCCGTACACCCGGCCCCCCGTATGTACGTGCCGTACCCCCAGCCCCCCTATGGATGGTGCGTACCCCCACCCCCCTATGGACAGTGCGTACCCCCACCCCCCCTACGGAGGGTGCGTAACCCCACCCCAAAGGTATGGAGCGTACCCCCACCCCGTAGGTACGCTGCAGACCCCCAGCGCTATGCGCTGGGGGTCCGCACCGTACATACGGGGGTGGGGGTACGCTCTGTACCTACGGGGTGGGGTGGGGGTATGCTCCATACCTACGGGGTGGGGGTACGCTCCGTACCTACGGGGGTGGTGGTACGCTCCGTACCTACGGGGGGTGGGGGTACGCTCCGTACCTACGGGGTGGGGGTACGCTCCGTACCTACGGGGGTGGGGTGGGGGTACGGCACGGACATAAGGGGGGTGCTGGGGTACGGCGCGTACGTGGGGGGGTGTTCGGCGCATATGCGGGCACATATTTGGACATCTCCATAGTTTCTATGGGAGTTCGCACAGTACGGTGTTTTTTCCATACGGTTGTGCATTCGGACGGACGGGACGGATCGTACTTGCGAGCTCGGGCTTCAGTTTCCCGATTCGTACGTAAAACTGTCCGGGGACGTGTCGGACACTTTTTCCCACCCGAGGACGTGTCGGGGAATTTTCCGAATGCGATTTGTATGGATTTTTTCACATACGAATCGTACTTGCCAGTTTGTACGGGACATGTACGATTCGTACGGAAAAAAATCCGGATACGATTCGTACGGGGAATATTTTTATCGGATCGGAATCGGCACCTTAATGTCCACAGATATTTCCTGTTGTCATAGCTGCCAAGGTGTCAGATTGCTGTATGTGACATTTTCATAATTTAGTGTAATTATGAGTGACATTTGAACAACTGTGAATGACACTTTCTCTCGAGCAAAATCATGAAATGAAGACAAGGGAAGCATATAAATATCAGAAATTACACCCATCTGAGCAATGAAAAACTCTAAGATGTTAACTGCTGTAAAGTACCAGAAATGGAAAGGCACTAACCTAGTGCCCTTGTAACCTGAAGTGGCATTTGAGGAGCTCCGTGGAACTGACTGGTGATTGCTTGCCTCCAAACAGTAGAAAGCCGTCATTTAGAGATGGCAGGTAATGGGACATGTTGGACTTGGCCCTTCTGGCAGGTTCACCCCTAAAACTTTTTGCTTTTTACTGTGACCTGGTGTTAGTGATTTTTGGCTTCTGCGCACTTTACCCCTGTGTCCCAGGGTAAAGTGCGTGCGTGTAGTGAGGTTGGCCTGCCCTCCCATAGGAATGCATGAGGGAATGTATGTGTTCCTGGTAGTTCCTGATGCGTGGAGAGTGCAGGTGCGAGTTTGGTATGTGCGGACTCGTGTGTTGAAATGCTGCGCGATGATGTGTGCGGCGTCAATGTACCTAGTGTGGAAGTGCCACTTCTAGAAGTTGGCATTTCTGTGTGCAGTGTGAGATGAGTGCCTTGTCTGGCGATTGGCTGGCTGAGGTCATGTGATGGGCTAGGGAATCCCCAGAGTGAGGAGGAGTCACCCAGTGGTGAATGGGGAGATCAGCAGCCAGATGGGTGGGAGGAGTACACCTGGGACCTGAATAGGGCTGGGCTTTCCCCACACAATGCTGGCTCCGCCCCCTGTGCTGCGACTGATGACCCTGGCCTGTTCTGTGAATAGGGAGAGGGGCTGAGCAAAACAAAGTGCTCAGGAACCAGTTGTAACTGGTTCGCCCCTTCCCTGCACCTTGAGACAAAGGAAACCTGAGTATAAGAGGGGGCTGTGACCCCATGTAAAGTGTTCTCTGCTGATCCGAACTGGGGGGGGCCTGCTGCTGCTGCTGCTGCTCGGCGCCAGGAGAGACCGCCACTGGGGACTGCCTCCCTACCTGGAGGGCCCTGGGCCCTGCCTCCTTAAAGACTTTATTCCTGGAAGAACTTTGCTCCTGGACCTTTAACTGTTACCCCTGGGAGCGCTTCTAAGGAGAGGGCTGGTGACTGTGCCCTAGCGCTTAGAGAGCGCTTTTATGTCGCCTCTGCAGCTCTGAGCTGCTCATCCTAAACAAGGGAACCCCGACGTAGGGATTCCCCCGCTTTTTGCCGTGTTTATTAGCGGGTGCCTACCCCGCATTGTGGCGCTCGTTTAACGAAGACGGGAGCCCCCCCCACGCTTCAGTGAAAGGAGCAGGAAGACAATCACCGCCGCAGGCCCAGAGTCTCTGCAACGTCATCTCTCCGCCGCGCTGGGATTGGCCCAGCGGGAGAGAGTGTGTACATGTGACCAGAGGCTCGTCCGAGGAAGCCGCGCTGTGAGTGGAGGAGGCGCGAGCCACCTCCTCACTCTGCCCCGCAGCCGCGCTCGGATTGGAGGAAGCAGACGGGAGCCTACCCCGCGCTTCCCCGAGGAAAGAAGAGAGGGCGAGTCCGCGAGGCAGCAGCGTTGCTGCTGCCCGGCCGAAGTGCTGCCGGCCACGAAGAAGTGTGAGGACGATGCCGCGGAGAGCCGGTAAGTGTGGGTGTCCCCACCGGTCTCTTCTCGGCCCCGCACAGCGCTGTGCTTTGTTTAGAGCCCTGACAGGCTCCAACGAAGGGGGCGTCCTTTGTTTAGAGCCCCGAGTGAGGCTCCAACCTACGGGGACATTTCTGTTTGTGACACGAGCGGCCCCGGAAGGCAGCGGGCCGTTCCAACGATGGGGGCACATTGTTTAAGAGCCACGAGGCTCCAACGGGGCATATTTGTTTAAGAGCCTAGAAGGCTCCAACGCAGCATTGTTTGTTTAAAGCCCACGAGGCTCCAACATTGTCCCAGGGCATATTTGTGTTCTAGAACCCACTAGTGGAGAAGTGTGGCTCAATGATTAGAGCGGCAGACCCTGATGCAGAGGTCTAGCCCAGGACCAGGGTTCAATTCCCCGCCTCGGTGGGTTTTGGGCTCAAAAATTCCATGGACCTGATAATTCTCGCCTCGGTGCCATTCCAATCATGGAGTCCCACTCTGCAACTCTGGGCAATAACTTGCTTAATCTCCACAACAGCCCCCACAATGCTAAGGATGCCTGGCCTCCACCTTGGGGGTGCCCAGGAGTGGACACCTCACAGGGAAAGCCAGGATGGGTTCCACAGCGGTATCCGTACAAGCGCCTTGAGACCCTTGCGGGTGAGTAGTGCGCTATACAAGTATCAATTTACATTTACTAGGCTCCCATGTTGTTTTGGGGCATTCCAGAGCCCAGAGAGGGCTCAAAAGGCACAGTGGTGCCCAGGCTCCTTTCCCCAGCTGCCCAGCACTTAGTGGGCAGCTGCAACGTTTAGGTAGTGGCCCATTGCGCTTTGCCTTGACTGCGTGCGCAGTCCAGCCCTGACTCTATGGACAAAGGGCGTTTGAGCCCTTGAAAGGCCAAGTTGGCCTAGGGACAGTTTCCCTGTGTTGTGCCCTCCCCTAGGGTGCATGGTTAATTTTAACGTGTATACTTTTGCGCAATGTGCACTGCCTTTATGCTATTTTCGTTCCTAAACTGTGTATATGCATAGGAGGTTGTGTTACCTAGTATAGTGATACTAGTGAGTTCATGATTCCCTGCGTAATATTTTCCTAAGGTGGTTAGGGTTGCATAGGTGGTACTTACCTGTTACCAGTGGTTACTGGTTGTGCGCTACATTTATTATTTGTTCTACCTTTCTACGTTTACCATTTGGTGATTTGTGCTAACTCTGACAGTGGCCCATGTGGCCCTGTCTTGTGTAAATAGTACCCTGTAAATTCTGCCCAGTGCCAGTTGGCACAGTGTAAATTGTGTGAATATTATCTAATGTGTTTTGGTATAATACAAAGGCTATTTTTATATAATACCTTGTGTGGAGTTTCTTTTGTGGTGGGCCTTGGGTGTTGTTTCTGGGTGCGCGCGCAAACGCTTTACACATTGCCTCCGGGATAAGCCTGACTGCTCGTGCCAAGCTACCAAGGGGGTGAGCAGGGGTTATCTTTGGCGTGTAACTCCCCAGCCCTGACTAGAGTGGTGGTTTCTGCCTGGCTTTGGCGCAAGCCCTAGCCAACCAGAAATCCCATTTCTAACAGGACACCCCCCGAAAACTGATGGCTATAAAATCTGTCTACCTCTCAGCACCCCCAGTTCCAACCCTCCTCATTCAGAGGTTGGGTACATCGGTGTGTTCGATGCGGAACCTACAGTAGCTCCACCATCATAGAAGCCTTGCGGGAGGGGTGTGGGGCGTCAGCTGCTACAATTTGGTATGGCATTACATAGGAAGGCAGACCAAATCTGCGGTGGTTTTTTCTACATTCATGATGCGGAACATGGTTGTGCTGGTCATGGAGAAATGATCAAGGGCTACTGACTTTGGCACTGGGAGCCAGGTTCGAGTATCAGCGAAGCCGGCTCAAAATCTTGTGATTCTGGGCAAATCAGTTAATTTCCATGTGCCCAAAAAGAACTAATGTGTCCTTGTAATGTAACTGTGGCGCAAGTAAAGCCCTCCAATATCATTGGATCACGTTCGCGTAACGTAAAAAACTGCAATAGAAAGCGCGTCCTGGGAGAAAAGTCCCAGTGTGTTTGGAACACTGACTCTATAGCGTCAATTAAATTAGGCCAAACCTGAAACCTCCTTTTCTCTGGGGGTCTGGTGGAAAAGCCAACTGAATCTCCACTGCGATTGCCGTGGCACAGTAGTTTGGGGAACACTGAAAAATGGCAATGAAAGTATGTCGTTTGATAGGTGAAGTCTAAGTTGGGCACGAGGCTGCAGGGTCAGCGATGACAGGTCCTTGACACTTCAGTAGGTTGACAACTCGGTAGCTGAAGTCTGAATGAGGCCATAATTGCTTTATTATTTATAAATGGTCAAGGTGGCTGCAATAATTTTGGCGGAGTAAATTAACAGCTGAGCCACAGGCACCGCAACAGCATGGGCCAGTGCGAGGTGCCTGCAGCAGCGTTGTGAATGGCGACATCATTCAATTTTCAGCACCACCAACAAAACAGCCAGCCCTGAGGCGCACCTTCCTCAAAATTCCCCGCTCCAGCAGCAGGATGTGACATCCCCCGCAGTGCCGCAATGTAGCACAACCTGACTGGGCCTAGCATTTTAGTCATTGGATCATGACGCCAGGCTAACGGTCAGAGCCGCGCCGCGGGGGAATGATCACAATAATAAATCATGATACAGTGCAGTTGAGTGAGTTGTGAGGCTGCCAGTGGTTCCTTACCTAACAGTGCGAGCCCCAAGCCTGCAGGACCACAGCCTGTGCAGTGCAGGACCTTGGGGAGGCGGTGTGCTGTTAGCTGCCACACTTTGTGCTTTCAGTGACAGCTGAGACACAAGTCGCAATAGATATGCCTGACAATGCATTTCAGTGCGGTAATGCAGATTACCACACTGAAATGCATTAGTGTAACGCCTGATGCGTGGTACTTGGCAGGACTGAACCGTTGTTGTATCATAATAGCACAAAGATTTAGTACAAAAGGAACTCAAATTACAGCAGCTTTTGCACAGCACTTTCGTCAGAAAAGACCTTGGCTTAATGATATGCTTCAATTCACCACTGCCTGACCAACCACCCCCCCATCTGTGACTCGTGTACTTACGATCCCAGCACCTCCATAAAGATGAATGTGTCCCGTATGTTGTTTGTTTGCTTCTTCCAGGCGCTTCCATCTTCCTCTTCCTTACGGCCCATTTTCTCCAGAGTTGATTTTGGAAATTCTACCTGTGGAAAAAAAACACAAAAAAACATGAAAAAACTCTTTGCTGTGAGCCACTCGTAGAAAACTAGTGAGCATTAGTCCAACAAATCTTAGCAGAGCAAGTGCTACCCTAAGGCCGCTGTACGGAGCCGCCTGATAATGGACTATGTCCTCACTGTCTATACTCTAAAGTGAATTTCTAGAGAGCAAACATTTCATAAATTCCTCATAGGTTAAGACTAGCAATTATAAAATGTGTGCATGGCAGTCCTGCAAAGGCAGGTGTTATTACTATGTAATTTAATGGACCTCGGTTTATCATCACCAAAAGGAGTAATGGCTGAATTGGCTCTGCTGGTCAAACGAAATTTGTGCAGTGAGTGCTTTACTTGTTGACCCATCATGGCAATGTTAGATAATGATGTCAGTCTGCTAGGAATCTGTACATATAGAAACAATATGTACAATATTGAATAGAAAACAGTTTTCTCGGGGTATGATGCATTTCACCTTTACCGACTTCCACCACTACCTCTGTCTTGGCTAAAAAAGAGAAATCAGATATAGTTTGGGGATTACGTGCATGCTATATCTTCTTCCTTTACAGGTAATGCAATCACAGGCTTGGGATTTTAAAGACAATATGCAATAGATGAACATGGGTCTGTTGCACACTGAATGACTGGACCTTTGGTGGTTACCATAGTCAGAATAAGAAGGAGAAACCTTCAAAATAGATTCATTGCTAGACCCTCTTGTTCAGCGCACTGGTTAGTGTAATGAGTCAGCGGTCTAGCTTACTGCCACGGCTCGCGCCGGAAGTGTTACACCCACGCGGTCACGCTGGAAGGTGCAGCACGTTGAATAAAAGGGGGTGTGACCGCATGTGGTCACTCGGCGCCCAAGCATCAATGAGTGTGGTGTCCCAATTATTGCTCTCAGACGCGGCGCGCCTCGCAGCGTAATTAGAGCTTTTGAAGAGCACGGAGCCCTTTACAGTTAGTAATACAGTACTTTGGGTTATGCTTGCCTAGTCTCTCGGTGGGTAAGATCCTAGGACGACATTGGAAGTGCTCAGAAGCAGCGTTCTGAGACGTTAAGTGTTTACAACTTGAAGGGGCAATTTATTATAATCACTAAATTGGGCTGCAGAGTTGTGGCGACCCCTATTTACCGGGGGTGGCAGGACAGGGGGGTGGGCAGGGTTGTAAATTAAAAAAATAACATTTACCTCAGCTCTCCACCGCCAGGCTCCTGACTCCCCTAGCCATTTATAACACTGCAATGCAGCGCTGTGATTGGTCTGAGAACCGTGGCTCGACGATCAGACAGGGAATGGGAGCCTGGGGCATGTACTGCACACAGGCTGTAATGCAGCCTGGGTGCAGAACATAAAAAGTGGTATGACGGTTTGGCCAGCCTGAGAGGGCCGGTCAAAGCGTCATTGCGCACCTTGGAGTGGCCAAACCACCCCTCCCCTGCCCTGCTCTGGCAGTACAGCCCGCACCGAACCAGGAAAGGTTAACTAAAATGATAAAAACACTAGTTATTATCATTTTAGTTTTCTTTAACTACTGCTACACAGAGCAGTGGGGCGACGCTCCTCCGCCTTAGTGGAGGAACCGCCACTGCTGCAAGGTTTCTGGCAGCTGCTTGGATCATCAGCCCATCCCTCCCACAGTATCTGCCACAAAGTGCTCATCTGTGTACTACAGCGTGCAACAGATTGGCCATTGCAGTACTTGGGTCAATAAAGATTACCCCACTGCTTGACCTAGTGTGGTACCCTAATCAGTGCTTTGTGGACTTTGACTGGGGCCTCTCTCACAAAAAGCAAGTATGGATTCCTCATAATTAGGAGGTGCCTGGTCCTTCCTGAAATTGCACTGTTACACAGCCTTACTCTGAAGGGTGTTAAGGCTGTAGGTGACGACCCTTAATAGTGGAGCTACATGAGAAGATAAACAAGCATTTGCAATGCAATAGGTCTCGCCTTTATGTGAGTTTGAGCTATTGACATTGCAAATGACAATGCATTTTATTTTATTTTTCGTTTTTAAAACATAAATAAAAGGCATTGTCATTTACAATTGCAATAGCTTAAACTTGTGTAAATGCGAGACCTATTGCATTGCAAATGCTTGTTTGTTTGGTCACTTTGATTTCTATTGGGACTTCTCCTCTCTTCCCTCACTGGAAGCTTTTTTTTCCCACCTATGTATCAACCACATGCACTGTGTTTTGTGCATTGCTACCCTTATGTTTCTCAGATGATGTAACTTGCGAAAAATTAATAAAGAATTGAGTTATAACAAAATCAAAGTAATGCACTCCAGGCTAATATAATGCAGAATATCGACAAGATTGTGATGCATACAAAGAAAAGAAGTAAATCTAACAAAGACCATAAAGCGGCCTTCTTCCTGGACCTCATTTAACTAGTATAGCAAAACGACAAGAAAAATCCTGACTAAACATGTTTTCAGTCTAATGCTATGGGTAGATACAAGAAATAACTACCCAAGTGTCACTTAACCTACAAATAATGCTGTTTCCCCAACACAATGACGTAATCACTCCTCCTGCGCACTGCCCGGTAGCAGGCTGCGATAAAGAACTACAACATAAAGGGAAAACTAAGAAAACAACGCAAAGAATTTCACTGCTTTGAAAACAAGACTCTCTTGTCTCCTTATTTCATTACAATGTGTGCAGCCAACTTTTCACTTCCTGCTGTTGAATGTTTGAAGCCGTAAAAACTCACTGCCTGAAAAACAAACCATAAGTTAAAGGATATAGCAAGTTTAACTTGCGTTTGGTAGCCAATATTTAAAACCAGGGCGATGTTACCGACCATGAAGGAAAATAAATAAAAAACACACTCACACAGCAAAGACTTCGTTTTGCCATATACAAATACAAACCATTTGAAAGGGAGCACCAAGTCCACATTTCTGAACCATAAAAGACTTGTTTTTTTAACCAAACGCCATGTGCCACCGAGCCGTGAAGGGGCTGCAGGAAATCTAGTAGGGGCCACTGCTTGTGAAACCTGCGCGCGATCAGAGTAGTGCAGGCGACGCAAAAAAAAATGGTAGCGTAAGGCAAAAGTAATTTACAGCTTGACAACAGTAAACAAACAATGAGCTGCACGAAGACAAAAGGAGAGAGTGCGTTAAATAGCCATAAGTATGTAATACCCAGCCTAAGCAGGCAGCCTTTTGAGGACCTGCCCGGGAGTTGTGTGCAAGAGCGCTAAAAGAAAAAAAAGGATGTGAGTGGTGCGCGCGCGCGCTGGGAAAAGTGAAAGCAGGCTGGCGAGTGGTGTGCAATGTGTGCACACCATGACGAGAGAGGAAAGCCAGATGGCGCCTCTGCTCGTCATTGTGCGTGTAACCGCACGCTCTATGCCACCCGGTCTCACTTTAGAAAATCCACTCACTAAATGTCTCGCCAGAGCAGCGGATGCACTGGCTCAGGCGAGACCTAAAAACCTCCACAAGGTTAGGACAGTCTGGAGGTGGAACATTTGCATGTTTAATGCCTAGAGTTGACTGCAGCTATTTTTCTTTTGGTTAGATTGGGTCTGTGGTGGGGAACTGGAATGATATTGTTCTGATTTTGTAGGTGTCCGAAGAGGGTGTTCAAGTGGATAAGATATAAGCTTTGACGCCCGAGTCTTGTGTTCTAATCCCACTTCCGTCTTTATTTTTTGCTTTGTTTTTGAGCTCTTTGGGTTGTACATTGAGGGTGCCTTGAAATTAGGAACATATTTCTAAAGTGCTGTGTATTTCAAGACATTTACATCTATTTACATTTTCCATGTAAGTAATTTCTTCGTGTGTCCCTGGGGATGAGCAGGTAATATGAATCCATCCTGTTTCCTTAACCCAGAAGCACCAGACCCTTTCATGAGGATTCTGAGCTCGTAACTCTCTTTCTCCCTCTTGCTATCTCGCCTGAACCTGACTTTCTCACAGCATGGTGGGAAAATGTAATTTTTCGCTTGAGTGGAAGTTTAAAGATGACTTCTTCTCAGATTTAATATGAAATAATAACTAGCTGTGTCAATGGGAACATGACAGGTGTGCTGGGGTTTAGCCTGCGCAGCTGTGTCCCACAAACCCTCAACACATCCCAAAATCCTTTTCCTTCTTTAGTATTTCAACATCTGAGCCACTTAAAAATGCACTGTGGCTTCAATGCAAAGCAGAACATTTTTTTCAACCCAATTATGAATAATTCATGTTCAAGATTTTCTTTGAAGCTTAGATTGCCTATTTCATTATTAAAATCAATGTTATTCTAATTGCTAAAACGCTAGCCTGTGGAAATGAGGATCCATGGTTCTACAGTTTATCCACTTTCTTTCAATGCGAAGATGGATGCAAACGCACAAAGCACTCATAGTTGAATAATCTTTAACGTCAATGTGCTCTGATCTGTTTCAAAGACATGAAAAATGCCACATTCCATAAGCAACTTGGATGTGCCTATAGAGACTTGAATTGCGTACTCTGAATAAGAAGTACTGTTGCACAGTGGTACTGAGATCTAGGACATTTGGCACGCAATTGAAAGAATCACTTGCCACCTAAGCTTTTTTCCTTTGAGTATATTTTGTTATTCCTAGGGATTTCCATTGGCTTATTAATGGAACACAAGAAAATGTCATGTGAATGACAGGAATATTGTGTACTAGGGGCCAGATGTACTACCATTCCAAATTGCGACTCGTAATTTACGCTCGATTGCGAGTCGCAAATTGCTAGTCACAATTTGTAATGTACAACAGTGTCAGAGACACTGATTGCGATTCCCAATGGGGTCGCAAAATACGAGGCTCATGAATATTATTGAGCCATTCGCAATTTGCGTCCCCATTGGGAATGACTGGCCCTCCCAGAGACCTCCATGTCTGGGATTGCTTTCAATTAAGCTGTTTTTTTAATGCAGCCTGTTTTCCTTAAAGGAAAATGGGATGCATTAAAAAAAAAAAAACATTTTCGTTTCATTCTTCAAGGGCAGGTAGTGGTCCCTGGGACCACTGCCTGCTCTTAAAAAATATTTTAAGAGCCAGTCACAAAGGAGAAGGGGTTCGCTGGGGACCCCTTTCCATTTGCTTTTCCATTTCCACCCTCTTGAAGAGGGTGCAAGTGTTTTGCTACCCCAATTGTGGTCGCAAAACATTCATACATGGCTTGTGAGTTGCTATTAGGAAGGGAAAACTTCTTCCCAATAGCGAGTTGCAAAACACTATTTTGCAAATCGCAATTTTTGGCGACTCACAAAATAGTGTTTGTACATGGCCCACAGTGATTTTGCATGCGCAAACAGGTCACAAAACCGTTTGCGTATACAAAATCACGTCGTACATCTGGCCCTAGATTACTTGTACAATGGTCAAATAGGGTTTTTGTAAGAGTTCCTTGTTGAAAGTGTAATCACTGGGGGCGTGCAAAATTCACATAATTTGCTTTTGCATAATAACACATTTTTGAAAAATTATGCAACATCCTTCCTTTAGCGCTATATTTTAGCCTGCAAGTTGTCTCTGCATCAATTTCTGACTGACTCAATTACACACTTCGCTTTAAAAGTTAGTACCAAAATTACAATTGCCGTGAACAGCAGGCACTCGCGCTCTGCTTGTTCATGCTTTTATTGTGCTCCAGCGCTGTAATTTTGCTGTGGATGGTGCCGTAATTATGTGTGTGGCATAATACCATAAATGTAAGAATTTTGTATGACTTTCGTATCACAAAATTTCCTAAATTACACATATTAACTGCATTATTTAAATTTCACCCATGCTTTGGAATCAGCAATGACAAGACAATAGATTGTGAAGAGAATGTGAAATAAATAGTGCAAAAGTGTGTGTGTGATGTCAATCACAGGTATTGTACTGGAAGGATCCTTGACTTTAATGCTGGTTTTATGCTCCTCAAAAATATAGCATACATTTATCTGGGTAAAAGGTTACCACTTTGTGCCATTGTCGCCAGGGCATAAAATCATGTTTTTTAATTTTCTAATTACAACTGTGTTTGTCCTAGCAACATACTAGATTACTAACTGGGCGGAACCCTTCCCTCAAATTAACAATCCAGAATCTCTCGAAAAATCTTTCACTAGTGTTTCCAGATTTGGAAATGTTTTAAATTATTATTGCATACATTTTTGAAAGTGAACTTCACATCTTAACAGGCTGCACATAAAACATCCACTAAAAGATCCTAAAACAGACAGTTATTTTGATTGGTGGCCCTTAGGAAAGCACACTAATATTTCATGTGCTTTGTACAAAATTTGAGCTTTCTCATTGGAAATGCTTCACATAAGTATGTATGGTACTGTGTCAGGGAATAAACAAAAGACTCATAGCCTGATATACGAATTGTTCATTCTCAAAAAGTGGTTACAAATTAAGCACTGACTGTCTGTGAATGGAAAGGAACTTTATGAACTGACCTATTTACTAATAGATTGGTTCACACAATTCTGAATCATATTGGTTCACAATTCGAGCTTCCTCATGTATGTGCTTAAGGCAGGTCGCAAATTGCAAACCACAACGGCTGGCTACAGCCACGGACATGATGGACGGATGGGGTTAGCAGACCAGTATGTCTGTGACTGAATATTAGATGTAAACACATGTAGAATTTGTGCTTAACTCAGGTTGCAGCAGAGAGACCCTTTTAGACATTCAGCGGAAGGGACGCACTGGTACTGTAGCGAGTCACGGCGGTGCTTGGGTGTGATGCTCAGCAGAGGTTGCAGCACTGAGACTCTCATGGAGGTGTAATGGCTCGTCGGTCCAGTGAGAGACTTTTTGAAACCCCTGCTCACGATACTGTAACGGTATTGCACTGCTTTATGGCGCACAGCACAGGCTAGTCTGATGTGCCATCAAGCACATGCAGTGAGATGGGGGCCTCTCTGTGCAGATGTGACCCTTTCTGCCCAGGTTTAGCACCACTCAGCAGCACTGCGTGTGCCACAGCCATGCACTGGTGGCTTCTCGTGCAAGGAGTCCCTGGCACCATCGTCGGGTTGGCTTTATTGTGAGCCCTGGCATCTGGCTGTCTGTAGCACGTGACCCAGACACTCCCCTGTGCCCTGCAGCTGCTGGCACCAGAGGTGTCTGTGTACTTACTGGGCGCGGGGCAGGTATCTGGCAATGCGAGCTGTGCCCCATGAATGTCTGTTTCTACGTCAGGCATCCCATAATTTCACACTGGCTGCTGAGAGATGAAATGCTGCTTCCTGGTACAGAGAGAGGGATGTGTGCGAGCACACGCACGAACGCACACACGCACAAACGCACGCACCCATGCACACATGCATGCACACACTGACGGACCCACAAGCACTCAAAGGCACACTAACACCAAGAAGACAAAGGACCGCTCACAAGCAGACACGTGCACACATGCAGTTAGGGCACACAAAACATATTTCTACATTGGTGCACACAAAACACACCTGGAAACATGCACGCAAACACCCAGACAGAAACATGCAGAGAAATACACACACCCGAGGGCGTATACAGAGGGAGAGGCAGGCACGTGTGCACACCACTGCTGCACACACATGGCACACCTTCACAACACAGCTCCAGTGCACAAAGGCGCTTTTACAAGCACTCGAGAGATTTATTTTAAGTTTTATCCAGAGAGGTGCTGGGTGGGTTGACTCTCTGTCTATCCAAGCTATAGAAATGTATTTATTAAATAATTTGTATGTTTTATGTGGAATATTATTGTACAGAAGCCCACTCTTTGGAAAATACCATTGATGTACTAATGAGATATGGCATCAGCTTCTTCTTGTTTGGCTGTGCTGTTCGTTCGATTAAAACTACTCATTAGCAATAAATATCGCTGAGCGAGCGGTGTATGTGCGCAGCAACGCTAGGCGATACCTAAAAAACTTTTATCAACATTCTCAAACTGGAAGGGGCTACCTGGAGCACCCCATCCAGCTGCTGCTGCTGCAGGTAAAAGCGGTGGGGCAGAGGGGCCAGGTGAGGGAGGACCACGAGGGAAAATTAATTCCTTATTTAATTTTTCTTTGTGGTCGTTTCTTGAAGTCCCCCCTCACCTGGCCCCTCCACCCCACCGCTTTTACCTGCAGCAGCCACGGCTGACCCCATCCTGTTTGCGAATGGCTAACGATCAAATTTGAATTGGTAATAAAATGTTAATATTTTGCAACCGAAAAATTGGTCACAAAACATCAGTACATACTATAAGGAATCGGTATTCGGAAGGGATGCCCTAAACTTGCCCCTTCCAAATAGCCATACCTTAATGTTTACTTAACTCAATGATTCAGAAAACCTTTTCCACAGGTTAATTATGTGTAGTGATTACAAAAAGTAATTTACCAAATATGAGGGTTTGCAACCATTAAAACACTTTGTGCATCAGGCCCAAAATACTTGCATTATGTCACTGGTTCGATCAATAGATCAATCAGGGGTTTATAATGCACGCTACTTACCCGTGAGGGTCTTAAGGCGATGGGGGGGGGGGGGTGCAGCTACGGATTAGTCAAAATGCCAGGTCTTGAGGCTCCTCCCAAAGGTGTGCAGAGTGGGAGAGCGTCAGAGGTTGACTGGTTCCCATTTTAAAGCAATCTGCCTTCAAAATAATCTGAGCTTTTGCTTGGGACCACTGAAACCAAAATGTTGGTGTTCAACTATGACAATTTCCAGACTAAATATCTGGATGGACCTTGTTTTGGGGGTAAAATCCATAATGAAAGCATCCAGGGAAGATTGTGCAGATTATCCTTTTCACCACACAATAGAGCAGACGTCTACCCGTTTCATTTATGCATCGTATCATTAGATCGTTAAATAAGGTTAATCTAAGCAAGAGAATAGTTGAGGACTGGCTGGACCGGATGTCAGGAGCTTCCCCAGGAGGCTGAAAGGGTGGGGGTCGGTTTTGCGGAGGTGGGGGCAGATTTTGCAGCAGTGCTGTAACATCGACCCCTGTAACAAAAGCTGCAAGCAAGCGTTTCTAGCCTCCCGGGGCCAGTCAATGCTTCCCCAGGGGCTGTTCCGATAAAATTGCCAGAGTTGCTTTGGGTTCCTAGTCCTGCCCTGGTTGAGGAATTGAATAAAAGATTTCCAACGAGACCTCCAGGTTGAAAAGCCTCACACGCTCTGCAATCCTGGAGTGTCTCATTCAGCAGTTAAAGAGCCACTTCCATCCGAGCACCTCCAGTGCCTTTACTAAACAGAAGTTGCACCTTTGAAATGGACAAAGAAATGAAGGATCACAACATATGGACCAGGAGACGGGGAAGGATGAGTAGTAGAGGCAAGAATGCAGGTCAGAGATTGGCTTAGAGGTGGAAACGGAGGGCGCGCATGGAGGCGGGATGAAGGCACTGCATTGCGTTAGTGAGGGGAGAAAGAGGGGCAAGTGATCTATGGGGACAGAATGAAGGGAGGTATTTAAAGCCTTTTGTTTTTTTGATCTCCCCTGGAGTAGGGTTATATGCTTTAAATCAGTGCTGCCATTTCTATGACCACACAGATGTATCCCACAGGTATTTCCTTGTGATCTTTTCAAGGACTTCATGCATGTGTTCTGAGTGGGGTTGCATATTTACATGTTATTCTATATACGTATCAGCTTCACTATCATTAGGCATTGTTATTTATCCACATCCGGTATGTTGGCATATTCCACTTTTATTAGTAGATACCAGAACATGGGCCCTACTTACCTCCTCCTTACAGCACAACTCAAACTCATGTGCAATAAATTGTCACTTAGTCCTATGCCTTTGACATTTTGGTGACCTTTGAGCCCAGGTCATCATTTTCACTTCCAATGTGATACCTTATGGAGTAGTTATAATGATGCTTGTGCTTGTTATAGTGTTCAATTAAATGTTTGAATATCCCCAACCTTTGCTCCATGGCTCATTATGCCACGGGACTCACAACATTATCTGGGGAGGCGCAGAACACACAACAAAGGTGCTGCTTCTTTTCATACTCCCCAGAAATGGCCTACAGTGTATCATTAAGCATACTCCAAGATTAGTGAAGAGGGAATCTGAGGCCAAGGTTCTTGATAGAACGAAACTAAAGAGGTGCCGATTCCGATCCTGGAAAAACCGGGTACGAACCGTCGGTCGGAGTGTTTTCTCCGTCCGACTCGTACCCGGGAAAAAAACATTACAAACATGCAAGTACGATTCGCACGGAAACACAATTTCCGTACGAACCGTAAAAAACACCGGCCGACGAAAATATCCATACAAATGTGATCCGGGAAAGTGCCGACGTGACGTCGGGACGCATTCAGGCTGCGTTTCACGAACCAGGAAGTACGATTCGAACCGACAGCAGTCCGGACGGCAATATTTTTACGGCACCCAAAAAGTGCCGGAAAAGCGAAGTACGCCACGATGCGAGCGGAATTGGGGGCCCGGTACGCGCCGTACCGCCCCCAGCCCCCCGTATGTACGCGCCGTCCCCCCAGTCCCCCACGGATGGATGTGCCGTACCCCCATCCCCCCTCCATGTATGTCCAGTGCGGACCCCCACTCCACCCCCCGAATGTACGGTGCGGACCCCCACCCCACCCCCCGAATGTACGGAGCGTACCCCCACCCCCGTATATACGGGGGTGGGGGTCCGCACCGTACATTCGGGGGTGGGGGTACGCTCCGTACATTCGGGGGGTGGGGTGGGGGTCCGCACCATACATTCGGGGGTGGGGGTCCGCATCGTACATACGGGGGTGGGGGTCCGCAACGTACATATGGGGGTGGGGGTCCGCAATGTACATACGGGGGTGGGGGTCCGCACCGTACATTCGGGGGTGGAGGTACGCTCCGTACATTCGGGGGTGGGGTGGGGGTCCGCACCGTACATTCGGGGGTGGGGGTACGCTCCGTACATTTGGGGGGTGGGGTGGGGGTCTGCACCGTACATTCGGGGGTGGGGGTCCGCAGCGTACATTCGGGGGTGGGGGTACGCTCCATACATTTGAGGGGTGGGGGTCCGCACCGTACATTCGGGGGTGGGGGTACGGCGCGTCCATCCACGGGGGGGGCTGGGGGTACGGCGCGTCCATCCGCGGGGGGGCTGGGGGTACGGTGCGTCCATCCGCGGGGGGCTGGGGGTACGGCGCGTCCATCCACGGGGGGGGCTGGGGCTACGGCGCATCCATCCGCGGGGGGGCTGTGGGGACGGCGCGTACATACGGGGGGCTGGGGGGGACGGCGCGTATGCGGGCACATGTCTCCATGGTTGCTATTGAGGTTCGCTCCGTGCGGTGTTTTTTCCATACGGTTGTACAATCGGACGGACGGGATGGATCGTACTTGCGCGCTCGGACTTCATTTTTCCGATTCCTACGTAAAATCGTCCGGGGACGTGTCGGACACTTTTTCCGACCCGAGGACGTGTGGGAGAATTTTCCCAATGCGATTCGTATGTATTTTTTCCCATGCGAATCGTACTTGCCAGTTTGTACGGTACTTGTACGATTCGGACGGAAAAAAATCCGGATACGTTTCGTACGGAGAAAATTTTTCCAGGATCGGAATCGGCCCCAGAATGTCTTAAATTTGAGGTTATATCCATCCAATTTGGCTGCTGTTAATACAATACCGCCATCATGTATAACATATAAATCTCAGATAGGAGCTGGTGCTATTCTTGCTGTGATTATGACAGCCCACAAGCTACTCTTGCTTAATATATGTACCACGTATGGTATTAGTATTTGGGCTTCCGTAAGGACATTTATCAGACAAAACACGAGATAAACCCTTCATGGAATGCAGCTGTTTCTCCCCTTTGCTCAAAGTGAATTCCGAAATTCTTTTTTCACAGGTGTTACTTAAATGCAAATTCCATTCTGGATTCATTCTACTTTCATTAAAGCATTTCGTGTGAGTTCTCTAAGTTCTTTAGTCTGAAGAGTTCTTTGTCTCCCAGGCATTGAAAAGAGAAGTTGCTGGTGGAGCTGACAAATACAGCATAGATCTAACGAGCTGTGCTCCCCCATCGGTATGTGCTCCCCCTACGTCTTAGGGGAGCTTACAAATACAGCATAAACCTAACTATATGTGCTCCCCCCTACGGGGCTTACAAGTAGAGCTAATACATTGCTTGTTGGTGCCTGGCCATATGTCTATGCCTCCCCTAAAGCGCTGCAGCTATTTTAACTACCTGACCGAAAACTGTTATGGCATGGGTAAAGTTGTCAAACAATTACTTTTTTAAGGAATAATTTTGAATATATTTTCATATGTAGCACATGCATAATGCATTGGAACATTTTTCTTTTCTCAACATCTTTGGTATTTAAAGTATTTTTAGATTTTGAAAAAAGTAGTTTTTTTTTGTTTGAATAATGCCATAATTTTTTACAAATATGTATATATTTATACCTAAATATAATAGAGTCTTTCCCCACCCCCCTGTGCTCATCCTTTTTTTTTGTCATTTCGCACTTAGGCCCTTGTAACTTTTTGTCCACATAAGGTATCAATGTTAAATTTGTCCCCTTTTTCCCAACAACCTGAGTATTCGAAAGGTCCCCAGGGTTTTTTAATTCCCCTGGAAGGGACCCATACATTTTCTAAATATTTTAATGTTTTGCATTTTTAAATAAAAAACTTCTACATTAGAAAGCGTCTGGTGTGTTTCCTGTAAATGGCATCAACAATGTGTTTGTGGTGATAAAATCACCATCATCTCTGATTTCAGGGGCAAGTAAACTTTTGACAGTAATCAAAATTTTCTTTGAAGTTTTTAAATTTTACTGTGTTAGGAATGGGTTTCAAAACAAAAATGGAGCCCTGAAAACTAGACATTTCTGAAAACTAGACAAAATTATGAATTAAGTAATGGGGACATTTGTCTAAATCCTTTAATGATTTCCTATAAAAATTTACATTTGATAATAATATTGCACTAATGTTGAAAAAAAAATAGGTAATTGTGTCAATGTTTTCACCTGTAATTTAAAGTATGACAAATAATATAACATTTTAATCTGCATAACCCTTCTTTTTTTTGGATATGTAGGTCTTATAGGTTCACCAAGAACCCGCGGAACACAGATCCAAAAACTGAGCTGCATCTTGTACTTGTTTTTCATTGTGTACGGTGTTTTTCGCAACTCATTTGGTAAATATAAACAGATAAATATAGGTACAAAAGAAAGCCAAATATTTCTTTAAAAAAATATAGATTTTAGAAGCAGTGTGTTTTGCACATCTCCTGTAAGCAGCACCCGCCGCAAAGCCAAAGTGGCATGTCTTGCATTGCCATGCACAACGTAGCAGGCACCTCTTGGTGCCTGCCACCTTGTAGATGACAATGAGGGAGGTACCATAGGTAGCCCCCAAGTGCAGCCCCCCAACCCTCAAACCCCTAGACACCCAAAGCAATTCCCGCCAGCCTTTCCATGGCGGTGAAGCCGCCATGGATAGGTCTTCTAATTACACCATCCTAATATGGATGGTGGTGCCTGCTAGGCACCTCCACCATATTAGGGGCCAATTCTGCACAGTTGGCATTTGGAATGATTGCCTGACGGCGGAAAAGCGGCAGACGCACTTTGCATCCGCTGGGAACCCCCGCCATTGTAATATGACTGGTGGTTTAAGTTGTTACGATGTGGTGGCGGTCGCCACTGCAGGCTTGGCGGTGTCGAACGTTACGACATACTAATGAGCCCCCAAGTGAAATCCAGTATGGGGTCACTTCTGTGGCTCTCTTCAGGTTCTGTGTCCCAGAATCCCTTGCAAACCTCAAACTTCTAAAAAATGAAGCACATTTTCCTCTTATTTCTCGGATGGAAAGTTCCTGAATCTGCCTTGACCCACAAAATTCTACCCACCCTGTATTGAACAAGTCTCCTGATAAAAACGGTAGCTGACTTGTGTGTGTCGGCCTAGTGCCTGCAGCAGGAAATGTTTCAAAATGCAATGTAGACACACCACATTTTAAAGTGAAAACTGACCCTTATTTTCTAAGTGCCAAGCTTTGGATTTTGAATCCTAGCTCTGCCTGCACCTCGCGAAACCTAGCAAATTTATACATGTTTTAAAACTAAACATTTCTCAAAACTAGACATCTGGGCGAGTACAGGGAGGCATGGCTTGCGTGTATCCCCCCAAAAATATCCCTGACCTGAATTCCGTGCAAACCTCAATTTTACTTTTAAAAATCACTTTTTCCACATATTTTGGTGCCGATCACGATCCGGTAAAAAAATTGCCCGTCCGACTCGTATCCGGTCTTTTTACCGTACGAATCGTACAAGTGCCGTACAAACTGGCAATCACGATTCGCATGGTAAAAAGCCCATACGAGTCGCATTGGGAATAATTCCCCACACGTCCTCGGGTCGGAAAATGTGTCCGACACCTCCCTGGACGATTTACCGTACAAACGTGAAAAGTGAAGACCGACCGCGCAATTACGATCCATCCGTGCATCCGATGTCACAACCGTATGGAAAAAACACCGTCCGCACCGAACTCCAATTGCAACCATGGAGACATGTGCCCGCATACGCGCCGTACCCCCCCCAGCCCCCGTGAGTATGCGCCGAACCCCCCCAGCCCCCGTGAGTACGCACCGAACCCCCCGTGTATGTACACCCCTGTACGTGTCGTACCCCCCGTGTATGTACACCCCTGTACGGGGGGTTCGACACGTACAGGGGTGTACATACACGGGGGGTTCGACACGTACAGGGGTGTACATACACGGGGGGTTTGACACGTACAGGAGTGTACATACACGGGGGTTCGACACGTACAGGGGTGTACATACACGGGGGTTCGACACGTACAGGGGTGTACATACACGGGGGTTCGGTGCGTACTCACGGGGGCTGGGGGGGGTACGGCACATACTCACGGGGGCTGGGGGGGGGTACGGCGCGTACCGGGCCCCCTATTCTGGTCGTTTTGTGGCGTACTTCGCTTGTCCGGCACTTTTTGGGTGCCGTAAAAATATTGCCGTCCGGACTGCTGTCGGTTCGAATCGTACTTCCTGGGTCGTGATACGCTGCCTGACAGCGTCCCGACGTCACGTCGGCGCTTTCCCGGATCGCATTTGTACGTTTATTTTCGTCGGTCGGTGTTTTTTACGATTCGTACGGAAATGGTGTTTCCGTGCGAATCGTAATTCCATGTTTGTAAAGTTTTACAACCGGGTACGAGTCGGACGGAGAAAACGCTCCGACCGACGATTCGTACCCGGTTTTTTCAGGATTGTAATCGGCACCTTTGTGTGTGATCACCATGCTGGCACAAATGTCTTACCACACAGCGTCCTCCTCAGTCTTCCGAGTAAAATGATACCTCACTTGGTCGGGTGTCCAATACAGAATTGGCATAATTTTTTTTTACGCCTCTAAGTTAGCCTGAATGACCATTTGAATTCCATTACGACTGCTATCATGAAAATGAGGCACTCGTAAAGTAATCTTACAGGCATATTACAATGCAAATTTAAAGGTTCTGATGAAGGGTCGGAGGCTTTTACAGCTGCATGCTAATCATCCCTTAAATGATCTTATATTTTTAAATAATATTTTTTAATTTATAACTTGAACCTGAAATACAGTTGTATACATATTAATCTTTTTTTCATACATTATTTTTCTATATTTACACTTTTTTTATTACTTTTGCAACATTTGTGTATATTTTTTGTTACAAATAATCAACAACAAATTAACCAAACCATTTTGTATATATTTTTTAAAAACGTATGTATATTATAATAATTATTACTATATATTTCTTCATTTTGTCAAACATTTGTATAACATTTTTTTGAAGTGATTTAATTTTTTACATATATTTTTAGAATCATATTGTGTTATATTGACTTCAAAGGTACATAATATTTTTTCCATTTTTTATTTGGTGTCCAAGTAGATTTTTTCATCTATCCCTGTTATTGTTTGGATGCATTTGGGGAGAGAAGCTTGCATTTGGTAGCTAAGGTTATCAGTTAAGGTTAATTTTAATTTTAGTTAATTTAATATTAGAGGGGAGGTAGTTAGGTTTTCTATATTGATTGTGTTGTCTTTTTGTGCATTTTAATATGTTGTGTAATACATATTTACAGTTATATGTTTACTACCATGATAAGCTTTAAGGCTTTGCGATATGTAGTATATTATGAGCTCATTATGATAGCCATCACATTAAGATTTACCCACCACAATATTAGGATGGCGTTGGGTATAGTTGCGGACACAAAGGGCCCCATTAGTATGGCGGGTGGACAAAGTCTGCCCGCCATACCCTCGGGAAATGGTAGTGCCTGCTGAGGGTGCAGCGGTCAGCACTCCCGATTAGCATGCACCCGCCACACTGGCCGCCCGCCGAAATGCCACAAAGGCAGCCTGTGCCTTTCAATGCACAACGTGACAGGTACACTTCACTTTGGTGTGAGCTGTCCCCTTGGTTTGTATGTGTGTGCGCCTCCCCATGACTTCATTTGTGCTACTGTGCTTTGTGGTGCAGTTCTTTGTCCATGGTCAATGTGTCACTCAGTGCATTTCCCCAATGGGTCATGTGTGTTGTTCTGCTGCTGTTTGTCAGACATGGTTGCTGCTACGCAGTTCAACTGTGTGTGCTGCCCAGTCCCGTGGTCAAGTTGTTTCCAACTTTGTGTACCAGACTTGTGCATCTATTGGGTGTTGTGTTGGATGTATGTGTGTTGTTTGTGTTATTGCTTCACTTCCTGGGTGTGCTGTTGTCTTTGTGCTGTGCTGTATTGTGTTGTGTGTGTTGCTGTTCTGTCACTGATTTCTGTGTTTGTCTGGTATGCTTGGTGTGCACACACAGCTTGTTGTGCTTGCTGTGCTGTGTGTATGTTGCCTTGTGATTGCTTGTTGTGCATCTCCTGATTTCATGCTATGTTTGCTATGTGATTGTTCTGCCTGTGCATCTGTTGTTTGTTTGCTGTGGCTGTGTTGTTCTGTGATGGTGCACTTCTTGTGTGTGTTGTGGAATGTTGTCTGTGCATTATTCCTGGGTGATGAGGTTGTGCACTCCTGTTGTGTCTGTGCTCCCATTGCCTTTCCCCAGTTTAGCTGCACAGGGCATGTCTGTTGTTGTTGTTGTGGCTCTGTGTGTGTTTCAGTTCGGTGATGTGTTTGTCTGTTGTATTTGTTTCCACATTTGTGGTGGCATCCCTGTGTGTGTGTTTGTGATATTTGTGGCTGTGCCCATGGTCTGTGGTTGTTTGTGTGTCTATTGCCTGTCAAGTATTGGCAGGCTTAAGTGTGTTTGGCACCTGTGTTGTGTGCTGCTGGTGTGAGGGGGGTATTTGCGTAGATTCTTACTGGTGTTTGTCAGTCCTGAGGTATGTAGATGGTCCCTGTGTGTAGTGCTGCTTGTGTACTCCTGTGAAGTAGTTGTATGTATGTGTGGCTGTTCCCAGTTTGAGTTCAGGGCCTTCCTTTCATCAATGTGCCTATACATGGTTTGCCTTGCTGTCTCCCTGTGGTTTGATTTCACTGACTGTGCCAGCCATGTGTGCTTTGATGGTGTATGGGTGTTGTGCTCCGTTCCTTGTGTTGATGTGATGTACACATGCTTGTTGTGCGTCTCCAAGGCCTTCCATTTGTGTGCATCCCACTTTGGTTTCCCTATTTGTTGTGCTCCATTGCAGTCGGCATTTGGGGTGTGTATGTGTGTGTCAGTCTGTGACATGTATGTGTGACTGTGCAGGCTGTGTGTCCATTTGGATGTTGCTTCCTTGTGTGTGCTCATTTGTTGCTTGTCCTCATGTCTTTTTCGCTGAGTGTGGTGTAGTGTGTGTTTCCCTGGCCCTGTGCTACTGTGCTGCGTGTTGTTTGTTCCTTTGCAGCCACTCCTGCATTGTGTGTCTCCATGATTGTTGGTTGTGTGGTGCAGGGTATGTATTGCCCTGGCTTGTTGTTGTGCATGGGGTGCACCGGGGGGGGGCAAATGGCATCTGCCTTCATGGGGTGCGCATGTTTGTGGGTGTTGCCCTGTGGTCTTTGTGCCCTGCCCATGCCTGGCCCTGCCTTCTGCATTGCGCAGGTATTTGCTTGTGTTCGCTGCTGCGGTGACGTGACCGGGACATTGCTGCATAGTGGCAGTAGCTGTGTGTCCAGGATGCTGCGTGGTGAATTTGTGGCAGGTGGGTGTTGTGTGGGTGCCCTTGGAGATGTGTCCCTATCCCCCCTAGGTTGTCTGATTTGGATTTGGACACTGTGTCAGGCCGTGGGTTGTGTGTTGTGTTATTGCGTATCTGCGGCGGTGTCCGCGACGGTCCATGAGTTCCGGTTGATGTAGCAGGTACAGCACCGGAAAGACATGTAGAGCTGGGTCCATTGCGGTCGTGTCCGGGTGGTGTGGACAGGGACTCTGGTTTCGCACTCCGCTGTTGAGTTTCTGCCGTCTCTTGTTGGGCGGTGTCTCCGCTGCGGTGCGTCTGCTTGCTTGAGCCATCCTAATTTGTGGACCGGGACGGACGTCATTTCGCACGGCGGAGGCTCTCCATTGGCTCCCACCGCCGCGGTGGCAGGCTCACTTTGATGGCGGTGCGCATTGCACCGTGGCATTCGGGAATTGGCCTATGTTTGACCATAATAATATGGCAGACGTGATGTCCGCTGCTAGCGGGCGGAAAAAGGCATTTTTCCGCACCGCCCACGTGGCGGTGGTGCCACCGCCCTACATCCTAATGGAGCTCTTATTGTTTAGTAAATGCAGCACTACAGAAAAATCTATTCTTAGATATCATGATTCTGAAATCTCTAAAGCGAGAATATCGTTTTTAAGAATATTGGTTATAACTCAAATCTCATTTTAAATAATACATTAAATTGTATTAATTTTGTAAAAAATCTACTTTTAATTTTTTAAAATTATTCTCATGTATTGTAGTACATATTTTAAAAGTATGTGACTTTATGTATTTCATTAATAATTGTTTATGTTGTTTAATATATGTGTTAGGTTTTTAGGAGTTACCAATTTTATTGTAATAAAATGTAACGTTTCTTACTTCCCTAGCAGGTAGTGGGTTTATCACTTTTGTTGCTAATATAAGTGTGTTAAGAGTCATTTTCCAGCCTGAAATCTGTCAAAATAGAAGCTTCAGAGTAGGTGGCAAAGTCTATAACATTTGCAATTTTAATCTCTGTAATGTTCTAAAATGCAATAGGTTGTTAATTATTTTAATTTTAACACAATAGTGATTATTTTTTGTTTTTTTATATTTATTTTTTGTTTTATAATGCAAATTGGGGGTAGTAATTTCAAAATTATTATGAATTGTTGTTTTTTTAATAATAATAATTTTCTAACTAATTATTTTAATTTTCTAATTGTTTTCGATGCAGTTTGTGGGGTTTTTATTGGGTAAAGTTTTCTTAAGTAATTTTATTTTAAAAATGTATTAAGAATAAGTTCTTAATTAATATTAACTATTTATTACCAAATTTTAATATCTAAACTGGGTAAGTTATTTTAGGCGCGGCTTTTGGGGTTTATAGGGGCTTAAGGGTGGGGTGGTAAGTACAATTTATTTTTTTCATTTTTAACTATGTTTTCTAAAATATTAATTCATTAATTGATATTTATTCATGGTTATTGTTTATCATTTTGTTGTGTGCATTTTACTTTTATTGGGGTAAAAGGTGTGAAGTATATTAATTTTACTAAGTTTATAATTACAAGCTAAGCAAAATTAGCTTTATAGCTTAAAATATGTTTTAATTGTCTAATTTCAGTTTTTACATTTTAATTTTAGCTGTGATGTTTCGCAATTACAAGTGTATAAATTGTGGGTATTTTCTTAAGTTTTAATATTGTTTTTAGTTTTTTCAATCTGAATATTCTTTAATTGGTAATTACTAAGTGTATTAGGTAAGCCCTTAATTTAGAGATGGCTTTTGAATTTTGTGTTGTTATAGGGCAGGTAATCAAAATAATTACATTTAAGTAAAAATTAATATTTTCCTTTCTTTTTTTTGGGTCAAGCCAATTTCTTAAGTTTTTTTAATTCAATATAATCTTTATAGGTATGTGTTATATGCACTTATCCTTAGTATATGTTTTGCTCAATATATAATATTAAATATATTTTCAATTGAATTAGTATCATATTTATATTTTTGTAAATAAGTTTGCTGTTTTTAATATTTTTATTCTTTTTAATTTGGTACTGACTGCAGTGACAATATGAATTCTATTTATTTATTGCAGTGTGAATATTAACAATTAGCTTGCTGCTATCAAACACTATCCTTACTGGAGTATGAATAATAATTTTTGCTCCTCTGCTATCCAACACTTTCTCAACTCTTGCACTCATTGGAGTTGGAATATTATTTTTACCAGTCCACTATCCAACACTTTCCCTACAGTTGCACTCATTGCATTTCTAATTGTAAATTTGTACCCCTCCGCTATCCAACACTTTCACTACTGTTACACTCATTTTAGTATGAAGCTTAATTTTTACCCCTCTGCTATCCAACACTTTCACTACTGTTACAATTATTGGAGTGGGAATAGTAAATGTTATCCCTCGCCTATCCAACATTTTCCCTACTGTTGCACTCATTTTGTTGGCAATAGTACATTTTACCCCGCCACTATCCAACACTTTCACCACTGTTGCACCCACTTGGAGTGGGAATAGTAGTTTGTACACCTCCGATACCCAGCACTTTGCCAACTGTTGCACTCATTGGATTGTGAATATTTATTTTTGACCCGTACGCTATCCAATGCTTTCCTTATTGTTACACTGTGGGCCTGATTCTGATGCAGTTAGTAAAGCATTCCCAACCAGGGCCTCCTAACGTCATCTGCTCCTTCCAAATCGGATCGGAAACGTGTTTTCCCGACCGAGGGCCCAATTATGATGTGGTTAGGAACATATGCGCCCTTTGAAGTCAATGAGAGTCCAACCAAATCGTATCTAGAAGCATCCGGATGCATCGTACTTCGCCGGTCGGACTCTCCCGATCCGAGTGGGTCGGAAACTATTTCCCAACCGTTTCAGTCGGGAAGCTTTTCCAACCCACATCAGAATCTGGCTCTAAGTGCCTGATTCTGATCCGGTTAGGAGAGCATTCACACCTAGGGCCTGATTCTGATGCGGTTAGGAAGGCCTCCTAACAGCATTTGCTCCTTCCAAATTGGATCGGGAACGTGTTTTCCCGACGAAGGTCCAATTATGATGCGGTTAGGAACATATGCTCCCATTGAAGTCAATGGGAGTCCAACCATATTGTATCTGGAAGCATCCGGATGCATCGTACTCCGCCGGTTGGACTCTTCCGATCCGAGTGGGTCAAAAACTATTTTCCAAACGATTTGATCGGTAATGTTTTCCAACCCGTATCAGAATCGGGCCTTTACTGGAGTGTGAACAGTAATTTTTACCCCTCCCCTATGTAACACTTTCACCTTCTGATACACTTACTCGAGTGTGAAAAGTATTTTTAACACCTCCGCTATCCAACAATTTTACTATTGTTGCAGTCACTGGAGTGGGAATAGTAATTTTAACTCCATCGTTATTCAACATTTTCCTTACGGTTGAACTGACTGTATTACTATATTAAAGTTAAAAGACTTTTATATTTAGTAATTTTTTTTTTAATATTATTGATATGTATATATATATATATATATATGTGTGTGTGTGTGTTTATAGTTTGATATAAATTTAAAAGTGAAAAAGCAAAAATATATATATTTTTTAATTTAATATCTATACAATTGTTGATTATGTATGTTTGTTTTACCTTAATTTTTTGGGGGTATATTTCGTAAAAAATATATTACATTTACTTTTTAATCAATTTTTTTTTGTTAATTATATATATATATATATATTTTATTTATTTCACACACACACACATATATATATAAAATATCTATATAAATGTTATATAGATATCCAAATAGTTGCCCGCATACGCACCGTCCATACGGGGGTGGGGGCACACACCGTACCCCCAGCACCCCGTATGTACGTCCCGTACACCCAGCCCCCCCATGTACGCGTCGTACCCTGGGTTCACGTATGTACGGCATGTACCCCCAGGCCCCCACACCCTGCCCGTGCCTGTACGCACCTTACCCAAGGCCCCTACACCAGCACCCTCACCCAGCCGTGCACATGTACGAGTCGTACCAAGCCATAGCAAATGTGAGCACTGTACAACAACATGGCCGATGTACGCACCACACAGACGCGAAAAACACAGGTACTGAACCAGGACACTGCCAAACACCACAAGGAGAGTCAATTTGAATCGCACAACACCACAAAACACGTCCAACAAGCCCAAATACACCCAATACATTGACCTGCAACAGCCAAACAGGTAAACAGAGGCCCAAAACACAACCACCCCTTATAACACACCCACCCAAAGTTCAAACACAGCCACACCCACAAATGGACCAATAAAAAGGGCCCACACACACAAACCATGAGCCTTTGCAACAGACCCACTGCTGCCAGACCCCACAGACAACCCACAGCACCAGACTTCAACCTTTACTACACCTTACACTTGCACACCTTTACACAACCACCTTCACAAACACCCCCTCATCACATTCACACACACACCTTCACAACCCCACACACACACCCACAACCATCCACACCCACACCCCACACCATGCCCACAGACAGGAATCCAAAGTTCACAACAGTGGAGCTGGAGATCCTTGTCAACAAAATCATCAGAGTCGAGCCACAGCTCTTTGGAACACTGGTCAGACAGACCAGCGTATCTGAAAAATCAGCCATGTGGCAGAGGATCATCGAGAGGGTGAATGCTGTTGCGCCCATCAGAAGGACCAGGCATGAATGCCAAGCCAGGTGGTACGATCTGCGGAGGACGGTCAGCCGCAAAATGACCGACGAACACAACCAGGCCAACATCACTGGAGGTGGGCCGGGCCGCAGACCGGTACACTACCATCCCTGGGAGGAGATGGTGATGCGCACGCTGCCGCCGGTGGGAGTACACGGACTAGAAGGACTCGCCAAGCCTGGTGAGTACACAAACAAATCACCCCACATGGGGGGAACCGCGTCCACAACCCAACTCCCAATAATGCACGCAACTACCCCAAAGCCATCCCCGGACGCAACCACATTCCAACAACACGCACATGCCACTATCGGCACCATGCCCCATGCACCAAGCAAGGCCATGCCAAGTCACAGGCCACACAAAACACCAACACAAGACAGGATGTCCGTGATGCCGGGAGGGGGGGGCTCCAAAATCACATTGTGCAACTCAGAAGCAGACACCAATGCCCTCAGCCCATATGGCCTAGGGCAGAGCTATACAAACAGTGTGTCCCGACACTGTACTGTGTTGCCTGCAAATGGCGGCCGCGTCGCAGGATGACATTGGTATGAAGGCCCAATTCGCACACAACAGCAGCTAATGAAGAGGCAACACTGTGAAAGAGTGTCAGCACACACCGCCGCTGCAGCGCAGACTCAGAGACACTCTGCCCAATGGGGTCCGGGAGATTCTATACAAAGCCACATGAACAAGCCAATGGCCTTTGAATGACCAGCAAAGTATGTGTTCCCAGGAAGCTGGGCTGAGGTGACAGAGGGTAACAGACAGACGGAGGGAGAGGGAGAGAGAGGGAGGGAGACAGAGGGCGACAGAGGGAGACAGACAGAGGGAGGGGGAGTAAGAGAGAGGGAGGGAGACAGAGGGTGACAGAGGGCGACAGAGTGTAACAGAGGGTGACAGACAGACGGAGGGAGAGGGAGAGAGAGGGAGGGAGACAGAGGGTGACAGAGGGAGACAGACAGAGGGAGGGGGAGGGAGAGAGAGGGAGGGAGACAGAGGGCGACAGAGGGAGACAGACAGAGGGAGGGGGAGTGAGAGAGAGGGAGGGAGACAGAGGGCGACAGAGGGCGACAGAGGGCGACAGAGGGCGACAGACAGAGGGAGGGAGAGGGAGAGAGAGGGAGGGAGACAGAGGGCGACAGAGGGAGACAGACAGAGGGAGGGAGGAGGGTGACGGAGGGAGAGAGAGAGACAGAGGGAGACAAAATCACCCTTGGGTGGTGTGGGCATGTCCGCCCATCAGCAGGTGGACTGTGTGCATGTTGACAAGGTCTGGCAGTGCATGAAACACCCCTCGTTCATTTGGAAAGCACTGGCACATGTGTCAAACTGTGCACGAGTCGATCCTCGCTGCAGGCACAAACCTAACCTCACACCCAGTATACCCACTCACTGTGTTTGTTAGAACCCAGTCACAAATGCATAAGTTTCCTACCTGCATTCTCCAATAGACATGACAAAGCAACATTTGGCCGCGTACAGTGCAACACGTAAGTCGGTCCTGCAGCGCTTGCTACGCACGCTTGCTACACTGCTCCCTGCGTTCAAAACTGATGCAACAACAAAGAGTGTGTCACACATAGGAAAAGTGTTGACAGCCATGGCCAAGGGACATACCCATGCACCATGCACAATGCACAGGGACTTGCCAAGTACAGACAAGGTAGATGACACTTGGCCCTGCTGTAGACAGCACAAGGCAAACCTTTGACCACTGTACACTCAAACACCAACTCCACATGCCACCTACCTACCACAGGAACTCACATTCACTGTCATGCCAGCAGGCACCATGAGGGGATAGACACATCACCTGGTCGACCCAATGACAAGTCACACCACACCCAACAGCATGCCTGGTCACACCCCCCCCTTACACAAGCACACACCCCCGGGGCAGCCAACGCAAATTGCCACTCCCACAATGGACATGTGACACAACAAGACCAATCCATAGCCAAATAAGCATCCCAACACTCATTAGACAGGCCAAATAACCAGGAGTACATATCAATCTGACCCCTGCAACATACCCATCCACAAGTGCACTGTGAGAGGAATGCTAGACATATCCAACTACCCAGAGCAACTGTGCCAACTTGAATATGTATGAAACATGGATGACGCATGTAACACCATTAACATTGTCTCTCTCTCACACACAGGGCAACGTCGTCGATCTCCCCCCAACACTGGGGGGAAGGACACACAGGACCAGCCTCGGCATGAGGATGATCCCACCGGCAGCGACGACTCTCACCACAGCGTGGATGACCCCGACCAACCTGGCCCCTCTGGTGCCCAAGCACCTGCAGCACCTGCGTCAGGTACAACTGTGCCAACCACCACCCCCATTCCTGCCACATCCCAGGATACACACAGGAGCCCTGCTCGCACACAACGCAGCCAGTCTGACCAGGAGGGACGACGGACCCCTTGCACCCAGGAGGAGGCAGGCGACCCTGCAAATGCCATCCTTCAGGGGTCCCGGAGACCCGACGTGCCCACAAGGGCAGGCCCGGCTCAAGTGGGCAGGGGTGGTGGGAGTGGAGGACGGCGGAGGCGCGAGCCTGGCCAGCCAGCTGAGGAACCGGTAATGTCACACGTCCGCAACATCCTGGACACATACCGGCGTGACACCAGGGGCATCAGCCAGGCCGTGGAGGCCCTCAACCAGATAAAGAACGTGCAGGCCGAGCAATATGCCAGTCAACAGCAACACCAAGGACGGATGGAGGCAAGTCTGGCTGAGCTCGTGGCGGTGCAAACGGACATGACCCGTGTACTCCGTTGGATTGCCGAAAACATGGGCAACCCTCCCTGTGCCACCAGGCGTAGATCACCACCAGCCACAGGGAGGGATCAGGAGGTGGAGGATTCGTTAGACGGAGCATCCCAGACATCGTCACGGCCTGCTTCTAAGGGTCCCCCCAGGAAGGTGGGTCGTCCACGCAAAAGACCGTGAGAGTCAGCGGACCATCACCATCTCCCAGGTCACCTGGCCTGGCACCTGTCCCTCTGGCGCAACAGCAGCACCTCATCCAATGACATTCTCTGCCACATGGACTTGCTGGTCAGTGTCTGACCAATGTTGACAAAGACTGTGGCATGGACTCTGATGACTTCCAATGGCAAGGATACCATCTCCCCCTGTGAACTTTGGATTCTATTCCACCGGTACAGCACCTAATTGCATCCCCCCAAACACGTACCCCACCACCAATAAAAATATATGAAATCACGAGATGATGCCGTCAATTAGCATTATTCCTTTACATGTGTGTGTTGGCAAGTCAAACCATGCCTGAGTTTTGAAGTAACTCCAACCATGCATACCCCGGGGTCTGAGTCTGGCACAGGACACACATGGGTCACAATGTATCATCCAATACAGACATGGAGCACCATACTCACCCGTGATGGGCCCAACCAGCTGAGGGGGTGCCTGCACAACTGTGCGGACAGACCTATTTCGAAGAGCAACAGTCATTCGCAGAGGTCAGGGATCATGTGGAGTGTCCTGGGGTGGGAGCCCCAGGTAATGTGTAGCCAGGTGGGCGAACTATGTCCTGCAAGCAGGAGTCAGGTGGATGTGGAGAATGGTGGCCAGGCCAAGGTTGGATGCATGGAGATGGCACAATGGTGTCTTGGATGACAGTGCCACATGGTTGTGTTGGGGGCGTGGTCGTGGGCTGCATCCTGAGTGTGGGCGTGGATTGTGAAGGTCATCCTGCAGATGACAGTGATCCATTGCCGCTATCCCTGTTGGACGGTGATGTGGCTGGGTTGCCGGATGTTGAAGCAGAGCTGTGCAGATGCACCCTGGATGTGGACAAGTGTCATGGGAGGTGTAAGGTACTTCTCCCAAGAGTGCAGGGTAGGATTGGACATGGATGTCGAAGTTGACCTGGGGGATGGTCTGTCTTGCCTTGAGGTGGATCGAACAGTGGACCGTGTGCATAATGCAGAGTGTTCTGAGGCCTGAGGTACAGATGCTGGTGATCAGCATAGCACATGAGAGCAGGCATTCCATGATGCACACCAGCTCGTGTGCTTGGACACTGTGTGCCTGTGCAGGGCCCTTGCGGGTGGGACACAAGCAGTTGACCCATCTGTAAGGGGACAATCCGCAGTTGAACACCCCAGTCGTGTACAAGTCCAGCATCAGGTGCCCAAAGTGCAGCCACCTGCCAATGGATACCATGCATTATTCAATATGGGAACTGGCAAGGACTGTGTCTGTGGGGAGGGTGAGGAGCACCTGCCTGTCAATGAGACACCAGATGATGATGAGATGCAGTGCGCATGTCATGGTGTAGAGGGGGATCCTGGACACATTGTAGACTGACACACTGAGACATGATAACTGTGCCATGTGTCCCACAACGTCACCATACTACATGCAGAGGCCTGGAGTACCAATCACATAGCCATGTTGGGGTACAGAGCCGGTGGGGAGTAGGAGCGACAGGACCTGGTTGGTGTGACAGGGCCTGGAAGGCGTGCCAGCGCTGTGTAGGCAGTTGGAGTTGCACACTCATTATGCAAAGGTGTTGTGTGGGCGATGAGTGCATGCCTGAGTGCATGCAACAGATGTATTGGATGGACATTGCTTGGTGGGTGGCCTCAACATCATGGTGTAGCGTGATGTGGCACATGCAAGGACATGAGGCACGTGCAATGTGCACGTAGCATGTGCAGACGGTCCAGCCTTTGCCACCGCAACTGTGTCACACACAAGCAGATTACACCAAAATGAATGGGTGGAGGGAGGAAGGGGGGTGCGTCTTAGAGGCGTGTGTGTGAGGGCAAATCGAGAAACTCTGTGTGCCCTTGCTGCAGGGCCTGCAGCAGCGGGTGCCATGTCCTGGAAACCATGCCACAAGTTGCACACTAACACAAGCATGTCAGAAAGGACTACTGCATAAGGTGTATGAGAAGGGAGGAGTGTCTGGTTCAACATGGCACACACACAGACAATGGATGCACATGCAGCAAAGTGGCCGTTGTGGGGACTGAGATGGCAAAATACCTACACAGCCATGTACATCGTGCACAATACATATCATAATCCCTGACAAACAGCATGCATCTTGCTACTCTACACATAGACTCATATGCACAATCTGTGACAACTATGCCAGACATGCCGCATGCACAGTGGCAAGAGACCTGCATAGACAGAGATGAGGCACCTTGGAGGCTGAGGGACACCTTTATTAGTCATGTTTGCCAGAAGGCAAATGCATCAATATTAACAGATGCACAGGTCATGTGAATTAACATGTGGAACCTACACTTGCACCCCCCTTTGCACCACAGAAGCAGGAAACCCATAGGACTGGCACACAAGTGACAGGTTTGAGGCAAACACCCCGTGCTGCTCACGGAGAGGCTGCAATTCACCATTGAACCACTAATGTGGATGTCCCACACTATGTCAATCCCGTATGTTTCCGAGGGCAGTGTTGCACACATTGATGCCTTCATCACAATCCAAAATCACATTACAGATGACTGTCACCAAGTGTGACTATCAATTCAGGTGAATCCAGCTCCATGTCATGTGACCCATGGTGATTCTACATGTATGCTAAGTAACGAAACATGAACAGGAGCAGTGCACACACATTGCAAACACATAGCACACCCAAAAAGCCATGGTGCATCCCTTACCCTAAGGTGATTTTTCAACATGTCCGTGCATGTTACGCTGATTCAGCACACGTTGCTGTATTCATGAGGAATAGCAGGAGCACAACAATGCCACCAGCAGACAGCATGCGTAAATACCTGGGAATGAGAGACACACAAGAAGTGAGCCAAATGAAGCATATCCGCATGCATGGCATGTACTCGACACGTATAAGGTAGTCAACATGCTAGGTGAAAATCGTGTCTTAGGTAAGACATACTGTTATTACACCATCACTCGAGTGACACATCCAAACACACCTCTGACTCACTTGCCAGACATGCAGGTGGACCCACACATTGCAACACATGCCACACAAGGCTCAATGCGTGCACACTCAGACACTGCAACTCACCACTAAGCAAAGAAGTTGCGTATGAGCTGACTCCGGATGTCCTCTTCCTCCTCCTCCTCAACATCACTTGCCTCGTCACCAAGCCCCTCGTCCTCCACGGGTGGATGTTCCTGCTCATCCGGATCCAGGATGAGTGGCACAGCTTTCTTCACTGCCATGTTGTGCAGCATGCAGCACACAAGGAAGATTTTGCAGACCTTCACCGGTGCATATGGGAATGCGCCACCGGTCTTGTCGAGACACCGGAATTGGCTCTTCAGGAGGCCAAAGGTCCTCTCTATCACTCGCCTGGTCTGCCCATGGGCGTTGTTGTACCGGTGATCGGCAGCGGTTCTGGGGTTGCGGAGAGGTGTGATCAGCCATGGCATGTTGGGATACCAGAGTCCCCTACATGGAAACATCATGGACAGAAGTGGGTCAGGAGAAGCAGTAAGACAGTAAGATGACGCTAAATACAGGAGTAACAGAGTATACCCACCAACAAGACATGCTCGTTCGTTGCGCAGCTGCAGCATCATTTCAGGCACCCTGCTACGCCTCATGATGTAGGCATCGTGTGCTGATCCTGGAAAACAAGCACAGACATGGGAAATCACCATGTTGGCGAGACACACCACAAGGGCATTAATGGAGTGGTAAAGTTTCCTGTTCCTATAGGCTACCTCCTGTGCCTGTGGCGGTACCAAAGCCACATGTGTCCCATCAATAGACCCAATGACATGGGGCATCCCTCCCAGGGCATAGAAGTCACCCTTGACACCTGTCAACTGCTCAGGAGTTGGGAAATGTATAAACTCATCCAGGTGAAGCAACATGGCCTCTAAAAAATCATGCAGGACATGGCTGAACATGGTCTGGGACATGCCACCCACATGAGCAATGGTATGTTGGAACGTACCCGTGGCAAAGAAATGTAGGGCTGCCATCACCTTCATCTTGGGTGTCAGTGCAGTAGGATACCTGTGTAGCGGTTGGAGGTGTGGTGCCAGCCTTGCTGTCAAGTTCAGAATCAACCGTTGGGTGAAGCGGTAGCGGCGTATACAGTCACGTTCCCTCAGGGCAGCCAAGTCTGGGATTGGTCGGGGGAGAGGCGGAGCCCTGCAATAATTTGGAAGGGACAACGAAGAGTGAGTACAGTACAACAACACTGTCAATGTACTGAGCACATGTTGAACAGCCAATACACATATGCTACATGCAGAGTCAGGTCTGTGCAATATATCCTGGACCCGTATGCCAGGCAGGTGACACTCCTACCAAGAGCCATCTACAAACATGGATTCACAGGCTCAACATGACATGGCATGAGACTAGCTGTGGGCCAGTGTAAGTGAACAGGCAGACGCATTACAGGAGTGACAGACATCCACATGTGTGCAGGAGAAGGATGTTTATCATACAGACAGGTTGCGGCACACTAGAGGCACAGGTCACATGTCCCTGAAAACAGGACAGACCACACACCTTGCCATGAAGGGCTACATGTCAAAACTGATCACACAGACATTGAAACTACGCAGATATGTCCTTGTCTCGCAAGTCCATGTTCGATGCATACATACACACGTTACGTCTGATTCCACATGTGTCCTGGTGTGCATAATAGTGTGCCATGCCCATCCACACACATGCACATGTTGGATGCAGCAACTGCAGATGCATTAGACGGTACACCAACAGCAAGCTTATGGGAACACATGACACACACATGACATACTCACATCGTGCAAAGCTGGTAGTCACATGTCAGGTGTCATTATCCGTGGACCTGGCATCAGGGGACAGTTGCGGGTGTTGGCGACTGTGCCATGCCAGTGACGCAGTGGTCAACACATCTGCACACATGTCAAAGGTGTGAAGGGGATGTGTGGGACATAGTGCAGCTTGACACATGACATGTGTACACAGCTCATCACACATCTACTGGGTTCAAACATGAGGAGATTTGTGCCACATCACAGCCTGACACACCTCGGCCCGAAACATGTAGGACTGCCCTGACAATGACTTGATGTCCAGCCTCGGCCAAGTATGATAGCTCAATTTCTTTCTGTGTGCCGCCTGTTGCCAGTGTAAGGTGTGAAACGCACCGTACACACGCTCTGAGGGCGTGTGTAGGCTCCTTATCACTATGGTTGTGTCGCCATAGGCGTACGCCATGGTGATACGGTCCGTACACGCGTGTGTAGGGTCCGTACCACTATTGTTGTGTCGCCGTAGGCGTACGCCATGGTGATACGGTCCGTACACGCATGTGTAGGGTCCGTACCACTATGGTATCGTTGCCGTACGTGTACGCCATGGTGATACGGTCCGTACACGCGTGTGTAGGCTCCGTACCACTATGGTAGTGTTGCCGTACGCGTTCGCCATGGTGATAAGGTCCGTACACGCGTGTGTAGGCTCCGTACCACTATGGTAGTGTTGCCGTACGCGTACGCCATGGTGATACAGTCCGTACACGCGTGTGTAGGCTCCGTACCACTATGGTAGTGTTGCCGTACGCGTACGCCATGGTGATACGGTCCATACACGTGTGTGTAGGCTTGTACCACTATGGTAGTGTCGCCGTATGTGTGTGTATAGTGAAATTTCATAGGGGACACATGAGGGACAATTATAAGGGCCTAAATGCATGCTGGTTGTCATGGAGACCCAGTTTCAAGTTCACATTTTTTCAACAGGTGGCCAGCAGAAGTCGGTTGGAGACAATATACAAAGTTGCAAAGTGGTTGTTGATTTGACATCATGCTCATTTTTAGGTCTCGCTGAGCCAAAGGCTCGAAGAGACATTTTATATGTGGGGTTTTCAAAGTGCTACCCACAGTCTTTTGGCTGGCCTAAACCTTGAGTGCACGATCACATGCACGTGCACAGCTGCTCCTCTGCTCATTGCATTCCCCCTTCCCTTCTCACCCAGCCCTTTGATGCTCTGCTCGATTACTTTCACTTTCGCCGCTTTGACCCTTGCATTCCCCCCTCCCTTCTCACCCAGCCCTTTGATGCTCTGCTCGCATCTCCCTCCTCCCTGGGCGTGAAGGGAGACAGAGCCATCCTGCTTGATTAATGGCTTTGCATTCCCATGTGTTCCCGTAGTAAACATGCCCGAGGCGCCAGCCGAGCACAAGGCTCACGGAGACATTCTCTTTTTTTCTTTTTTGACCAGTAATCCGACTCCCGGAGTTGCCCTTTACCAACAGGTTGATTCCAGTGATCGGAAGCCATGGCATCACAATTCGGACCCTGGGGACCTCCTAGGGAATGAGGAATTTCCTGGACGTTTCATTTACAGCCCCAGAATCACCTCGTAAATCCCCGTTCTTGTATACGGTGTATGCCTTGATTATCCGCTCCTTTGGGCTGTCCGAGTCTCTGGGTTCACCGTTGCTTGAGGGGCCGATGATGACCCATGTAATCGGCCGTCGGAGGTTACGAGCAGCACCTTTGCATGGCCTCGTGTCCTGCAGTCAGTGCCTGATTTAAGCACCCTGCTGCTGGCAGGCCGGGTGCCTGCGGTGCCGGGCTCCAGAAGCAGAGTTTGGCAGCGCTGCACCTTTATTTACCATGTTTTTGTGTCTCTCTCCTGGGCCCTCATCCGCTGCGCCCCCGCCCGTCCGCCTCCCTTCACTTCCCTTTTCGCTGCTAATTGCTTCTCGAGCACGCCTGGCTTCGAACTAGCCCCCCTGCCCCCCACCCCTTCCGTGAAAGGAGACAAGTGTATTTTTAACCTCGGGTGATCTCCTTTTGTGTCACTTTGCGATGACTGCATTCGTCCTCTAGTTTCACACGATGTATTTTGTTTTTGTTGTGCTTTGTTTCAGTTGCCATGTTTAAATGTGCCATTCAACACACAGGCCTACAGGTGCAGCGCTGAGGCAGTATTTATTATTTCCTTCCTTTCTTTTCTTTCCCCGCCCTCTTCAGATTTAGCAGCTTTCCACACTTCCAGCCTTCCGTTTCACCGTGGATTGGAAACAAACACAAGGTTGTAATGTTGTGGCTCAGTGAGTTGATGCACATGCTGCGGAAAACTGTGTGCAACTTGAGGACCTTGGAATCGGAAGTTTTTTGATCAAACATTTTCTTTTTAAATAGTGCCATTGCGGTAAGCCCTACTTGGAAAACAGGTTTTCGTCTAAATGTGGAAGGAACAAGTGGTACACCTATACATTTGCCTACATACTTTGAATAGATGTGAATCTTTGCTGCAAGCGCAAGTATCCGTGCAAGCAGCGATAGTTTTATTTGCATTAAGAGTGATCCGTTTGTTTCTTTTTGGTGGCTCAAGTCTTAATTTTGCTTTGGTGTTGACCGTGTTTGCCTCCATCTTCTGTAAGGTGCTCTGTTGCCGTGTGATGTTTTGCTAGCAGTATAATAAACGAAATATTCCCTCAGTCATTGGATTCTGCATTAAGGACACGAGGAGAAAGACTGCATGCACAAGGAGGCACTGATACCAAAGTTGTTGGGGGCACCGCAGGACAGCGTTATTAAAACTAATGCCACCCGTCCGACTGCATATGCTGGTACAGTCTAAAGAGACCAAAGTGGACGTGAATTGGAGGGCGGTGTTTTAGTGTACATTTTGAAATTTTCTTGAGGGTAAACCACATAATTCAGCAATGTATTCTCGGAGTGGGGGCGCAACAGCGCCCCCAGTGACCTGCCGTCCGACTCTTAGCCAGTGAATTGGCCAGGGTCGTGAATCCCCGCTCTGCAGCAGGAACTTGGCTGACAGGCCCAGTACACCGATTCCAGGGTCTAGTGGAACAGTGTTCCACCATTTTTTAAAAAACATATCAAACACTTTCCACCAGAAGTGGTTGATTGGTAGGGGGACAAGTTCATTCTAAGTACAGGAAGCCAGCCTATGGTGAGACACCAGTAGCAGCAAGAATCAGTCCTAAGTTTACTCTTTATTGGGCTGGGAGGGGTGAGACGGATCCTATAAAGGAACTTAAAATGAATTCTCCTCAATCGAGTATTGGGTGTTGGGGCTTCGGGCTGAGCACAATAGAAGGACCAATCCTCCCTCGGTATGGATTGACAAAGGTCATTGTTCAGTTTGTCACAGGCTGAGGACTGGTATGGGTGGGCATTTCAGATTGCATGCAGAGAATATAGCCTTTTCACGAGGCCTTTAGTGGATGCAACTTCTAAAAGCAATGCAATGGCTTTAAATTGTGGAAGTTCACCTGGAAAGGTAGGCAAACCTTCATTCTATGCCAAATGCAATCTGTAATAGCATATCTCTAGTGGTATGTATTCCTCCCCCACTACAAATTGGGAAAGTGAAATGAATTCTCCATTCGGAGTAAATCGCCCATCCTCAGCAGTTTGAGGGAGTGCAAGCGTCTGAGAGAGTATTCTTCACACAAAGGTATTGTGGGTGGTGCAAGAGTGGTAGGACTGGAGTTCTAATAGATCATGGGCAATCTATAAGGCCCAGTTCCCACTATACCAACACTGTGCAAGTAATGTTTTCCATCATCCGCGAGACAAAATAGTAAGTACAGGTAGTTGTCATCGCTAAACGGCGGGCAACTGCTTACAGTTGTAATTTGATCCATGTGAAATTGCTTTTTATTAGGATCCTGCATGCATTTCGGACTGCAGCTGCCATTACTCAAACCACAAAAAGTACACTGTAGTTGAGCAATCAAAACACTGGGTCAAAACGCACAAAAACATGCCTAGGGCATTTAGAGATAAGGGACATTTAGGCTACCGAAGAAAGGTGCAAGAACTCCTTTTGTGGGCCCTGGACATGCTTTGATCTCACCCGCGAGGACTGCGGTGGACAGGCAGTGAAGAAAGAAGTCTTGCTACCAGCAAGCATTCGTCAGAACACGACACTAGAGTGCATAAACCTGGGGGCTCAACAGCTCAAGATGTGGTCTCAGTGTTACTGTTATACCTCATAATTGCAAATACTGCTGTACCCCCACGAGTCAGGGGTGAGGATCCCATGCAGTGGTTTAATTTCCCCAAAATACGATTTCATTGTCTGGTTTTGAAAGCAAATCGTAACCTGGACGACTTCTAGTTTTCTGCAGGAGAAAGTGGCCTCTTTCAAAGAGGGAACTGAAGAAAAGTAAGTCTTCTCGCGCATGGCATTCAAAATCCAGAAGACGGTACAGAGGCCTTTATGAAAGTTGCAGTGTCTGCCTCAACAGTACTTCGCAGTACTGTAGAAATCCTTCTTGGATCAAGCAACAGAATTCATGCCACTATGTACACATCAGACTTGGGAAAGGTGACTGGTCCCCTGAGCATCTTTTATGGTGGTGTAAACACACGGGGAACTTGCTGCAATGCCTAGTGTGTGCACGAGGTGTGAAGTGGCCGATTGGACCGAGAGACTCTTTCCTAGATGTTTTTAACTGTAATGAAGATGTATGGGGGGAGGCACATAGATTTGTTTGGACCTATGCTTTCCACTTTGGCATACAATAACACTAGTGTAGCGATGTTAAGTGCAGAAATCATCTTTCCGAAAAAGAGGATATATTTGGTGACCTGTCCTAATATGTAATTTTTCTTCCCCGTTTTCTTTCAAATTACGCAAAGAAACTAACTTGTTGTCAACAGCAAAACGACCATATTGTTCAGTCTTAAATTTGTCAGTGCAAGGGACTTCCTTATCCATCTTTTAAGAAACAGTAGCACTGTGTGAATGGGTGAGGCTGGCTTTGTGAGATGCATAACATATTACTTCTCAATGTTACGGAAATTTGAGATAACTATTCATTGTAGTACTCACAAAAACCTTTGGACGTTGAAGAACCTTAAGCACAAGAATGTATTTTGCAATAAAAAATGTTTGATTGGTCCGTTCATTTTAGCTTCAACGTTCCATTGAGGATTTACACTGGGCAATGTACAGACCGATGTTTAAGTATGGGGTTAGGGACTTGAATATCCAAATTAATATATATATTTTTTTCTTGTCCTCTTGATGTGCCCTTTGGAAATTCACAGCCATTGAGAAAGCACATTTCTGGAATTTACAACATTTGAGCAAACAGACAAGCACTTCCTGTGATTACAGGAGATCAAACCAGACTCCAAGCTGCGTTTATGGCCTCCACACCCCGCTCGGGCAGGAAGGGCAGCCTGCCATAAAACTGCAGCCAGCCTTCATCTCTGGGGTGGGGTGACGGGAATGTGAAGCTATCAGCTGCTCCATGTGACTGTAACTAGAAACAAGGGCAGAAGTCAACATAAGAAGATGGCTTATTGATAGCACTCGGAATCCTGCCTGTGCAAAAATTCCCACTGCAAAGAAGACAACGCGTGTCTAAAGGAGCAGGATGCTATTATAAAGAGAATATTTTGCACAGCATTCCCTATTCAAGCAGCAGTTCTCAGTTGTGCTAAACGTGTCATTCAGTCGCGTAGGCTTTACTACCTACTACTACTAATGTCCTCTGGATAATTTAGAGGTATGAGAAGGGGTGGGGCGAGGCTATCTTACCTACACTTTGTTTTGATGGCATTCTATCAAGTAAGTACATTTAAAGGTGCTGTCGCTTTTTCAAAATAACCGTCATGTAGCTTCTTCCAAGGGCTGTCCGCATATATCATACTACCTATGTATTTAGATTGTACCAACTAAGAGGGATTTATGTTATGGACTTTCTTGTTTGATTGCATTCTAAGATAGTTATGCGTTGTGTCCATTAAGTGCGCATTAGTATATGTTATGTGCATATGTCGGAAAAGTAATAGAGGGAGGACTTCCATTTTTATCTTGATTACATCGATGGATCACTTGGCTTGATTCCATTTCTGATTCAAACTCCAAGAAGAATTAGTTCACAAAGGAAATTCATACGCTGACAGCAGGCGTTTGCGTTTTTCTGTTGCTTTTTTTTTTTTGTGTGTGACATAAGAACCAAGTCCAATACTCATTTTGAAATAAACCCAGAGCCAATCGACAACAACGCCCTTACTGTTTTCAGGGACAGCTAAATGAAATCCAAATGGCTATTGCACAAAAACACTGAACTTTGGTGTTTGTTATAGAGATGTTTTCGAATTTCCGAAAACGGATTGAATACACGTTACAATAATTGTATTTGAAGCGATTTTCTTGGTTCATTGGCAAATAACTGAGTGGCTATAACACGAACGTGCCAGCTGGGTGTGCACTCACCATCAAGAGGTGAGGTACTGTAAAAGGATAAAAGACGCATGCCCCAGCTCACCCTCTGAAGGACTCAAGATAACCTCCCATGGAACGTTTCACTAAGACTGATACCCCCCGCCCCCTGTATGAAGTGTTGGGCGTGTGCTCCGCTGCACGCCTTCCAGATAGCAACACAGCCAAGGATAAGCTGCATTCACACCTGGCATGGCCTGCTCTTCTCTCCCGCCTGTGTCTGCTGGCCAAGGCCCCCTGCAGGCCTTCCAATAGCAGTAGCCGGGGTGCTGAATGATCATTTGAAACAATAAAATACAAGCATTGGCATAGCCAATAGGTCTCGCTTTTGGAACCTTATAAGTGTTCAGCCATGCAACAGTTGATGTTGTTGCACCAAGGATATTGTGCTGCATAACTAAATACTTATAAGGTCCCAAAAGCGAGACCTATTGGCTATGGCTGCACGCCGCACACTGCTGCACGCCACACACTGCTGCACGCCACACACTGCTGCACGCCACACACTGCTACACGAAACATTGCTGCACGCCACACACTGCTGCACGGCACACACTGATGCAACCGGCACACTGCTGCATGCCACACACTGCTGCATTACTCACTGCTGCATGCTGCACACGACACTGCTGCACGCAGCACACTGCTGCACGCCGCACACTGCTGCGCGCCACAGTGCTGCATGCCTCACACTGCTACACGAAACACTGCTGCATGCCGCACACTGCTGCACGCAGCACACTGCTGCACGCCACACACTGCTGCACACCGCTGCGTGTCACAGTGCTGCATGCCTCACACTGCTACACGAAACACTGCTGCACGCCGCACACTGCTGCACGCCGCACACTGCTGCATGCCGTACACTGCTGCACGCCTCACACTGCTGCACGCCGCCCACTGCTGCACGCGGCACACTGCTGCACTCCACACACTGCTTTTATGCGAGTTTATGCTACTGACATTGTAAATAACAATGCCTTTTATTTGTTTTAAAACCAAAACATAAATAAAAGGCATTGTAATTTTACAAAGCCAATAGCTCAAACTCTTATAAATGCGAGACCTATTGCATTGCAAATGCTTGTTTTAAACATGCAAAGGCACCCACTGGGGTAGGTTTAAAGGGATTGGAGGAAACGTAGGATGCAAATGAGATTGACCAATCACTCTGTACTCCTGTAAATGAAACAGGCCAGCAAGGCAAATATAAGGCAGCCAGGCCCCATTAGAGAGCACTTGCCTGCACAACCTTTCATTCCACACCACTGCTGCTGCTCGTGATTCCTCTGGCACCATGTCCAGGTCTGTGGAGAGGGCCCAGCCATTCACACAGGAGGAGAACCAGGCCCTGCAGGTGAGTGCTGACTCCATTAGCTCAGACTGTGCCCCTGTTTTGTGACTGTCACTTCTGGCATTGTGTCCAGGTGTGACAGACATGCAATTTTCTTTAGAGTGGGTCCCAGGGGGGGCTATGCCTCATGTCTCCCATGCAGAGCATGCTGTAGTGCATGTCTGCACTCCTCACTTGCATAGTGCTCACTGTGACAAGCACTGCATGGTGCATGCTACATTCAGCCTGGCTAATCCTCTTGGGAATGTTGTTTCTACAGTCCTGATGTGATTCTGTGTTCCCCCCAGGGAGACAGGTGACTGTACCCACAGATGTGTGTGAGTTGAGTGTACCTGTGGTGAGAGTGTCCAAATGATGTGTCCGCCCCCTGGACATTCGTGTGTGTGTAAGTCCCCTGTCATGTGGGTGAGTGTCTATGTGGAGTGATGCACCCCAGCTGCATGTGGGATGCATATACTCTACCCATCTGATGTGAGCAGGGAGCAGTGCTGTGTGTCTGACATGCTGAGCCTGCCCCACACCTGTGACACCCCCCGGTCTAGTGTCCTGTGCCTGTGTGTGTCTGTGTACCCTGCTGAGGTTGCGCCAGTGGCCTGGGGCATGTGACTACTTTGAGGTGCTGTACATAATTGTGGTGTAGCTTGTGATGCACAGTGTGAGCCGGGATCAGTGATTGTGTTGCACCCCTCATTTCACCTGTGTACTTTCAATGCCACGTCGTGCATTTGGCCTTCCCCAGAGGATAATGTTCCTATGATGAAGATGCAATGATTTTGCTGCATACTATGCCCTGTTCAAACCAGCCAAATTGTTCACATGTGTGTCTCTGTGATATGTAGCAGGTGTATTGATGTTGTCTCACTTTGTCATCCTCACAGGTAGGCGTCGATGCCAAGGGGGAGATCTGGAGGAGAGCCGTCAGTGCCGTGAGGTCGGTGGAGGGTCGGAGACGGCGCCTGCCCCAGGTGAGGAAACGCTGGCAGGATATCCGGTGCTGGACCAGGAGGATCGCCCGAGTCCTGCTGGGGGTCTCACCTGAATGCCACAAGAACCGTGGGTGCCGGCGCCTGACCCACCAGATGAAGCGTGTGCTGGCGGTGGTCTTCCCTGACTTGCATAGGCGCCTAGCGGAGAAGCAGCAGCAGGAAGGGGGTAGGTACATGTGTGTTTGTTGTGTGTCACCAGCTTTTGGAAGTGCGCAGTTGCATGGATACACTGGCAGGGTTCATATGTGCAGTACATATCCTGTTCCCCAAAGTAAATCGGTGCTTTTCTTCCTCCCTTCCCCTCCTTGACACGTGTTCCCTGGTCTGTGTGTAGTCACTCTTGCACAAGGTCATCTAGGCTGCCAGTTAATCCAAGTGCCCAATGCTTGCAGCATCGTGTGTGGGGGTGGTGTGTAACATGTGTTGGGACCTTGCCTGTGCCCTGGCCAGTTCAGTCAATGTGGGGTCCATGTTAGTTGGCACTGATGCTGAGTCCCGACATAGGAGTGTGTCTGAAAAGTGTACTGCCTTGCAGCATGCATGACCGATGTTGTGGCCTCAGACATGATGTGCATGAGTGGGAGATATGCATAGTGCAGGGACGTTTGCTTCTGTTGCAGTCATATTCATCCCGGACCATGGAGGAGTGTGGCCACTACAGTCCCCTGGGGCACCTTTTCCTAGGTATCATGTGTGTCATCCAAAAATGTGGACATTCACTGTGTCTTCAGCATAGGTTGGGCTCGGTGGCATTGTACCCTGGCCTAATGTGTATATACGTAAAGTGTGCTACATGTGTCCACTGTACAGGGTGACCCGATTAGGCTTGTGCATACTAACAGTGGCCGGTGCCAGTGTGTTTTGGTACAACTATCTGATGATGGTGGTTTGTCAATTTTATCTGTGGACAGGCGCACAAGGGTTAGTACATGTACAATCAGGATTTATTGAAGGGCATTTTAGTAATCCCTGAGTAAGAGGTGTAAGTACTCCCTCTGTGTCACTCACATTGTCTCAGGTAGGGGGGGGTTTGTGCGTGTAAGGCCTACATGTCCAAACCGTATGTGTCCTTGCCAGGTCTGGCCTGTGTGTGATGATTGTCTGGACATACACTCAACATGCAGTGACCCAGTCATGTTGGGCAGGGTTTAATGTATTTGCTAAGCAGCATGTGCCAAAAGTTACAAGACATGGTTCCTGCTCATCCCTTTTTTGGCTATGGTGTGTGGTCCAGATGCTGTACTCGACTGTCCCCAGAGACTTGCTCCTCTGTCTAATTTAATATCAAGTTCTTTGCTGTTGTGTCATGCTCTCCATTGTTTCTCAGTGGCATGGTGGGTCACCAACTGTGTGGTGCAGGGCCTACATATGTGCGTAGTATTGTAGATGTTACTCATGTTGCTTTTCATGCTATGCACTGTGACCTATGTAGTTTTGAATCATGTGTCATATGTATACAGGTGTCTGATTATTTCCTGTCTCTTCACCTTGCCCACAGCATCGTCGGGGGAAACCGAGGGAGACACTGGCACGGAAATTGAGGAGGGATCCAGCAGCGGTGCCACCAGTGCTGGCGAGTCTGGCTCAGCGAGTGGCACGGAGGCGGAGGGGAGTGTGGCGGAGGACCTGTCCAGTCCCACCACCGACTATGACGCTGACGGGTCCGAGGCTGAGCTCCCTGAGAGGGCGGAGGCTGCTCCCAGAGCTGAGAGCAGCACTCCATCTGTGGCCGCCCCCTCCATTCCCATCACCCGCCTCCCACCTGCTCGGGTCCCTTCCGTTCGTGCTAGGCGCCAACATGTCTCCTTCGTGCCAGGCACCGCACCCCCTGCCCCTGTCTCCCCTGCTGCCGTCAATGCCGAGTCTGTGGACATTCAGCGGCAGTTGCAGGTTGGTCAGGCATCGATGCTTACTGTCCTCCATGAGCACACCAGACTGCTGACACAGATGTTGTCGTACATGGAGGGCATGTCAGCAGCGATGTCTGATCAACGGATGTTGCTGAAGCCCATAGACTCCTCACTGACTTAAGCAGTGGATCTCCAGCAGCGCTCCGTCCCCCCCCTACCCCTGCACCATCCACACTTCCTACTCCCATGCCTGTCCCACGCACACCCAGATGTCCCCATGCACGCACCCCACCAGACACAGGCAGCACACCACCAGGGAAGGCAAAGCGCACTCCTCCAGTCATGCACACACAGGGTGAAGTAGGCACACCCACTGGGTCTGGGGGCAAACGGGGGTCTGGGGGCAAACGGCAGCCACGCAGCCAGAGTGGGAGTCCACATTCCTCAAGACCCACTTCCTCCAAAACCACTCCCCTTAGCTCCCCTGCCCAACAGTCGGACAAGGAGTCCTTCCTGGCCAGTCTGTCCCTCAGCCCCAGTGTGACACCACCCCGCAAGCGGTCGAGAGAGTCCCCGGGCAGGGGAGTTGAGTCCCCCCCCCTGTCCACACCCTCCCCCAGTAGAGCTGCAACCCATCCCTCTGACCCCCCCCCTCCTTGGGGCCTGTGGTTCATTCGGGTGCAGGGGAGACGCTGGGCGATCTGGCAGTAGTGTGTAGCGCCGTGCTGGAATCCACCTTTGGCGCTGCCCCACCCCCTGTGGTGGAGTCGTCCGTCCCTGCACCCATGACACCTACCCTTGCCCCTCCTGTCCCTGCGGTGCCTGGTCCTTCCCCCCCACATGATGCCCCCCCTTCTGTGGATGAAATGGACATGTGAACTGTGCAGGCAAGCTAGGGGACACACGTCCCGATGTGTACCCCCCCAGGACTTTGCTGATGGCCTGGCCCATGGGCCTTGTAAATAGTGGACATTTGAAAAATTTATTTTGAATGCTGAATAAAGCATTTTGTTTTTCTTTTGCACACTTATGCTTACCTGGACTTGCTGTTGGTGGTGCTGCTCCATGATTTGGGGTGGTGATAATGTGTTAGGTGTCTGGGAAATGTTGTAGTGTGCTGCTCATGGGGTGGACCCTGGTATCTGTGTGCCATCATATGGGCTCTGCAAATAATCTTTGATCATGTGTGCTCTTACTGTATGGTGATATTGTCCCAAGGTGTGTTCCTTCCTCTGTGGTCCCTGACATCTTCCCTGCAGGCTGTTTCCCAATTGTTGTGCTGAGCTGTGTCTACATATCCTGGATGTGTGGCGGATCCCTTCAACTTTGGCCATGCCTGCTCATTAATGTCTCCAGCTGCATCATTTGTGGCATCCTTGGTGGTCACTGTACTAGTGTATGGAGTATATTGACATGACTTCATGTGGACATGTTCTCTTTTACGCCCTATGCATGTGTGTACTCCCAGCCTCGCACACATGTGTTACGTGGTCTGCAGGGTATTTGGTCACCTGACTGACAATTGTGGGCATTGTATCTGTGGGTACTCCACCCTTTTCCTTCCATGGGAGGCAACATCTTGTTGGCTGCCCCAGCACCTGTACATTCCTATCAGTCCTGGAATGTGCGTGACACTGTGTGTTCCCTTTGGGTCTCTTAGTTTGGTAGGGTGGCACATGAGTATACAGTCTTGTTGCATGCTCTCATTGTGTGTATTGTGCTGGGTATGCATGTGTCATATGTCTGGGCACTGCTGGGAGGGATAGGCACCCACCCCTCCTATGTCTGGGCACTGCTGGGAGGACTCTGCACCCACCCCTCCTGTGTCTGGGCACTGCTGGGAGTGATAGGCACCCACCCCTCCTATGTCTGGGCACTGTTGGGAGTGATAGGCATCCACCCCTCCTGTGTCTGGGCACTGCTGGGAGGACTCTGCACCCACCCCTCCTATGTCTGGGCACTGCTGGGAGGACTCTGCACCCACCCCTGCTATGTCTGGGCACTGCTGGGAGGACTCTGCACCCACCCCTGCTATGTCTGGGCACTGCTGGGGGGACTCTGCACCCACCCCTCCTATGTCTGGGCACTGCTGGGAGTGATAGGCACCCACCCCTCCTATGTCTGGGCACTGCTGGGAGGACTCTGCACCCACCCCTCCTATGTCTGGGCACTGCTGGGAGTGATAGGCACCCACCCCTCCTATGTTTGGGCACTGCTGGGAGTGATAGGCACCCACCCCTCCTGTGTCTGGGCACTGCTGGGAGGACTCTGCACCCACCCCTCCTATGTCTGGGCACTGCTGGGAGTGATAGGCACCCACCACTCCTGTGTCTGGGCACTGCTGGGAGGACTCTGCACCCACCCCTCCTATGTCTGGGCACTGCTGGGAGGACTCTGCACCCACCCCTGCTATGTCTGGGCACTGCTGGGAGGACTCTGCACCCACCACTGCTATGTCTGGGTACTGCTAGGGGGACTCTGCACCCACCCCTCCTATGTCTGGGCACTGCTGGGAGGACTCTGCACCCACCCCTCCTGTGTCTGGGCACTGCTGGGAGTGATAGGCACACACCCCTCCTGTGTCTGGGCACTGCTGAGAGGACTCTGCACCCACCCCTCCTATGTCTGTGCACTGCTGGGAGTGATTGGCACACACCCCTCCTGTGTCTGGGCACTGCTGGGAGGACTCTGCACCCACCCCTCCTATGTCTGGGCACTGCTGGGAGGACTCTGCACCCACCCCTCCTATGTCTGGGCACTGCTGGGAGTGATAGGCACCCACCCCTCCTATGTCTGGGCACTGCTGGGGGGACTCTGCACTCACCCCTCCCATATCTGGGCACTGCTGGGGCTGATGGCCACACACCCCTATGTGTCTGTCCACTGGCGTGGTACGAGCCGTACCCACGTCCCACAGGCATGGGTACGGCTCGTAGCACCATTGCAGTGGTGATGTGGGGGTATGCTTGGTATGAGCTGTACCCACGTCCTGGAGGCATGGGTACGGGTCGTACCCCTATTGTTGGGGTGCCGTAGGGGTACGTACCGTACCCATGCCTTTAGGACGTGGGTACGGCTCATACCAAGCGTACCCCCTACATCACCACTGCAGTGGTGGTACGGGCCGTACCCATGCCTGTGGGACGTGGGTACGGGCCGTACGGCCATTGTGGCGGTGACGTAGGGGTATGCATGGTACGGGCCGTACCCACGCTCTGGGGGCGTGGGTACGGGCCTTACCACCATTGTTGGGGTGCCGTAGGGGTACGCACCGTATGGGTACGGGTCATACCACGCCCACCCCTACGTCAACCCAAGAATGGCGGTACGGCCCGTACCCATGCCTGTGGGACGTGGGTACGGGCCGTACCGCCATTGTGGCAGTGACGTAGGGGTACGCGTGGTACGGGCCGTACACATGCTCTGGGGGCGTGGGTACGGGCCGTACCACCATTGTTGGGGTGCCGTAGGGGTACGCACCGTACCCACGCCTTAAGGGCGTGGGTATGGGTCGTACCACGGCCACCCCTACGTCACCCCAAGAATGGCGGTACGGCCCATACTCATGCCTTTGGGACGTGGGTACGGGCCGTACCGCCATTGTGGCGGTGACGTAGGGGTGGGCGTGGTACGACCTGTACCCACGATCTTAAGGCGTGGGTACGGTGCGTACCACAATTGTTGTGTTGCCAGTTCGCGTCCATGTTGACTTCCGTTGTGGCGGACGCAGGCCTTGGTGGAGACGCCCCCACCCCGAAGTGACCAGGCCCTGGGGGTCAGGTATGTACAGGGCATGTTTGATTTAGGACTTGGGTGGGGGTTATGTTTCCTGGCCCTGCCCCCCCACCTTTGACCCTGGGTGTTGTTCTGACCTTCTGCAGCATCTGCGGTGGTTCCTGTACACCAGGTGGACTGCAATGAGGGCGGGGATGACACGTAGGTTGGGGTCCATGGCTGTCCGTCGCGTACAGGTGCTCCTTGTGCGCGTCGTCCTGATTTCCCGGCAGTTTTTTGGCTCCCGTAAAATATTGTCCGTGCGGAGTGACGTCGGCACGAATCGTACTTGCTGGTTCGTGAAACGCTGCCTGTCTCCGTCCGGACGTCACGTCCGCGTTGTCCCGGATCAGAATTGTGGGTATTTTTAGTTCGGTCGGTGCTTTTTACGATTCGTACGCAAATGGTGTTTGCGTACGAATCGTACTTGCATGTTTGTAAGGTATTTCTACTGGGTACGAGTCGGACGGAGAAAACTCTCCGTCCGATGGTTCGTACCCGGTTTATCCAGGATCGGAATCGACCCCTTAATAATGCAAGAGGATCTGGGATGCTGGATATACACAGTATCAGTTTGATCTAAAAAATGCATTATAATCTGTTAATTAATTTTGTTGAATTCAATTGGATAAATTCTTTTTTCCTGTGGCCTTCACAGTTGCGTTCTTGGAAATTTAATTGTGCAATTTATTGAAACACTAGTTGTGTTGAAGAATGTTACTGCCTAGTTAAGGAGGCAGGTGCCTTGCTAAGAATTGCATATTTACGCAATTTTTCTTGCTTGCCAGTTACTGGCATATCACATGTGTATTTCATTGTTTTTATCATTGCATACGACTGAGCCTGGTAAAACTCCGCAGCAAATCAACATCCAGCCTTTATCCTCTATTTAAAAGTCACAGCTTGAAGAAAAAAGGAATTTTCTCTTTTAACTCCTTGCAATAAGTCATTATATTGATCTCGGTGATTAGAAGTTCTAGATGTACTGAGGGGGTTGGTAAAGTGTTATGTGCCATACTCAGGCAAATGATCATGCCAGTCAACCACTTGCATTGTTTCAACCAACGTGGCTTGAAGGCTGTTGATTTTCTCAACAAATTTCTTCTCACGGATTAATTTCTGTCTGTACAGAGTACCTGTGCAGAGCAAATTAATACAGCAATCTAACACCAAATAGAATCTCAGTTAGTGGCACAACCAATGCTTGTCCTCTGGGACATTGTACTGTATATTGGTCCTAATCCAGGGCTCCTGGTCGGGTTACAGGAGACAGAGTTCAAGTTACAGCAACACACAGTCTTTCTCAGATGTATCCTTCACTACAATCGAGGCATTTAATATATTTTGTTTTTGGGATAAAATATGTTACAATAAATACTGCCATGCATAAACATCGAGTATGAAATATTGTCACATAGAAATAATTTGTGCTAGAATATCAGAATCAAAAATATTGATTTTGATGGAATTAATACAGTTGTTAGTATTATTGAAATCAATACTATACTTAACATAAATTTCAAATTTAAAGAATATTAAAGATAATTTGTTTTATATGTTTTCTTACTTTATCTGTTATAAAATGTATTTTAAATTTTTATCTCTATTAGTGTTTTTAAAATGTAATTAATTTTTTAAATTACATTTTATTATTTTTGTAAAGTTAAAATGTACAATGGTTGTGTGGTTCATAACCATTTAGGGTGGTTATTAAATAAATTATAATTCATCACCAAACAATTATTATCTATTATTTTTTAAATATAAATAAAAATTAATTGTTTCTTATATAATTACATGTTATTTCTGATTAAAGATTATGTAGCTGAATGTGTTTTTTAGGTGTAGAGATAGTGAAGGAATGTAATGAATTAGAATTAATTATTATGTTTTGGTTAGTATGGCTTATTTATTAGAGAAATATGTATGTCAATTGTATAATACAATTTTTCACAATGGGGGTCATTAGGATGAAGGTCGTAAAATCACCCCGACTGCCATGGTAGCGGGAAAAGACCGCCCACAAAGACCGCGGCATAACCGACAGTCCAATTAGTATGCTCCGCAGTCCAAATCCGACCTCCGCGGTACAATCCTGGCCTTTAACATTGCTGCGGTTGCTGCTGCCAGCAGCACCGCCGCAATGTTAAAATGAGCATGTCCTGATTTCCGTGCACTGTGTGGCAGGCACTGCACATTGCCTGCCACCTGGTACAGGGACATATTAGCCCCCCAGCGCACCCACACCCCCCCAAAACATTGGGGGCCCGCAATTAGGCCCCCGGAACCTGTCTTCGCCATCCTTTCAATGGAGGTTCCAATGCTGGGGAAAGGCTGGCTTCCACTGTCATCATAATAGTGCCGGATGAGCCTCCCCCTGCACATGCACCATTTTAGCGGGCCAGCTCTGCCCACCATACAAGCGTGAGGACTGCTAACTGTGAAAAAGTGGCCTGTGGAATTTATCACGGCCATCACCGCAATGCTAATGTGACCATCCGTTTTCCGGGTTTCGCTCGCAGACGGATGGCCGCCGCTGGCTTGGTGGTTGCTACCGTCGGCCCTGAGGCGACCATCTTTCTGCCCTCCTAATAGACCCTATCTTTTTGCTTAGTGTTTTGTGTTGTGCAGTGGCATATGATGTTTATTGAAATATTTTGAATGTAATTATTATTATTAGTTGATTTTTAATGTTAGCTTGAAAATGTATTGATTTTATTCTGTAATATGTACCCCAAGTGAACCCCAAGGATCGTCCCTTAGCCCAACACTCTTCAACATCTACATGGCACCTCTCACCAACATCACCTGATCGCACCACCTCAACATCGTCTCATACGCTGACGACACCCATCTTATCCTCTCCTTCACCAAGGCCCCCACCACCGCCAAATCTACCAACATGAACGAATGAAGGCCAATGCCAAACAGATGAGGAACAGCCGCCTTAAACTGAAATCGGACAATACAAAGTTCCTCATCATCGGATCCACCCCCTCTGCCTGGGACGACTCATAGTGGCCGTCCGCACTGGGAGCTGCACTGAAGCCCTTTAACCACGCACACAACCTGGGAGTCATCCTGGACTTCGCATTGTCAATGACCCAGCAAGTGTACGCCGTCTCCTCCTCATGTTTCAACACCATCCGCATGCTCCGCAAGATCTACAGTTGGATCCCATCCGGTACCAGAAGAACAGTCACCCATGCCCTCGTCAGCAGCAGACTGGACTACGGCAATGCTCTCTATGCAGGAACCTCAGCCAAACTCCAGAAATGACTACAACGCATACAGAACGCCTCTGCACGCCTCATCCTCAACAACCCCCTCAACAGCCACATCGCAGCCCACCTGAAAGACCTGCACTGGCTCCCTGTCAACAAGAGGATCACCTTCAGTCTCCTCACCCACCCTCACAAAGCTCTTCACAACACTGGACTCAATGAACGACTCACCTTCTACACCACGAACCGCCAGCTTCGCTATGCTGACCTCGCACTCGTCACAGTCCCTCGCATCTGTCGAGCGACCTTCGGCAGCAGATCGTTATCCCACCTCGCCGCAAAAACCTGGAACACCTTCCACACACGCCTACGACAGGCCCTGGACCTGCTGGCCTTCAGGAGACTCCTTAAGACCTGGCTGTTTAAGCAGTAGCAGCAACCCCGCCCCCCCCCAGCATCTTGACACCCTCACAGGTAAGTTGTGCGCTCTACAAATGTACTGATAGATTGATTGTAATACAATATGTCATTCCTGTATGTTTAAACCCTGTGAATTAATGTAATTTTAATCATTAAATACAATGTTAATCCCTAATAATTAATGAAATGTTAAATATTTATGCTTATTCTGTACTTGTGATATTGTTTATTTGGTATAATTGGTGGTACGTTTGGCATTTGTCCGAACATTTTTTAAATTAAGTTAATTTTATATAATTCATTTTCTCTAGTTAATAAATAATAATAATAATTTAACTGGCAATCATCAAAAGAGCACAGAATATTATCTTAATTTGTATATTATGTTTTGGTTGATTTTTTATTCTATCCTTTAACTGTATGTATGTTCATAATTATAAATAGTGTGTTATATTATTACTTGCTATTAATATATTCACATATTACAATTTTAATAACGTGTATATTATATCATTTGAATACTTTGTTAAGATTCTTTTTGTGTACTTTGTATATGTAAAGTGTATACATTTTATAAACTAATAATAAATGTCTTTAGAGTTATTTGATTTTGTACAATTTTTGGTTATTGTATATTTTTATTGTGGTCTGCTTTTGCATGTAAATAACATTAGTTCTGATTATGATTGCATTTGGAAGACTGTCCTGCCGCCATTGTTGCAAGAATGTGACGGACCAACAGGTAGTCATTAGTCCCACCGTACCAAATTTATGATCAGACTGCCTTTCAGTCATTCCTAAACATGTCTATTTTATAAAGGCTTGTGATGAAGCCTGGAAAAGTACCGCATCACAAGCTTCAATCCAAGGAGGCCTGTTTTTAAACATCCCTGTACCACATGCCAGGCACGGCATGCAAGTATTTGTAGATGGTGCACTATGTAATGATTTCAACATTGCGGAGGGCCATAGGTGGCACAGCCCCCGATACGTACCCCCCAAATAAATGTTCCACCAGCCTTTTTAAGTCAGCATAAGCTACGCAAAGTGGTTGGCAGAATGTTGCATCATAATCCATTGTGGTGGAATGCAATCGTACCGACCACTGTGCTACTTGAGGCAATTGGAAGATTTTGCTTGGTTGATGCCTCGGCAATTCTTTCGGACTGCATCCTAATGTGGCTCTCGCCCGTGTGTAGAGATCTTAGTACTACAGATACTGACGGTCCTACAGATATTATAATCATGCACATTGTTTTTAGAGTTATAAGAAAGATATATAATATAGTTCTTGAAATATTTATATTTTTTTGGTATCAGTGTTTGAGATAAATACTTATGATATTTTTTTTGTTATTCTAAAACTTTTGTTTGATATTATGTATTTTCAAATTTTATTTTTGTGTGTATTTAGTATTATTTAAAAACTGTTATATTTTGTTTAAGTGAGTTAGTCTGTTTATAATATTCCTCTTACTGGAGTAGTAATTAATAATAGTTACCCCTATGCAATACAACTATTTCCCTATTATTGCGCTTACTAGAGTCTCAATAGTAAAATTTACCGCTTTGTCAAATAACTCTTTCCCTACTTGTGTGCTTATTGAAATCGAAATACTTTTTTTTACCCCTCCACAAATCCAGCTTTGTCACTAATGTAGGATTTTCTTTTTTGGGTAGCGTACATTTTACACATTATAATTTTAAAATTTTTACTACTTTTTTATACATTTTAGTGGGAATATTATATCTTTCAATTGACAGATTTTATTGTATAATCTACATTGTTAAAATTGTTATTATTACGTTTATGGTCACATAGAATTTTCAAATCTTATATTATTCATTTATTTAATATGTATTATTTTTTTCTTCAAGGTTTTTTAGGTATTTAATATACATTTGAATACCAAATAAAATTGGCAAAACGTGTTACTGTATAATAGTTTTAACATTGAATTTACATCCAGAAATAAATTTGTACTTTATTTGTTTTTTGGTGGAAGAAAAAAAAAATATATATATATATACATATATATATTCACTTAAAAAACCATAGGTTTCACATACGTTATAGTTAGGAATTAGCATTTAAAAAACCTTGCAAATTCACTTAAAAAACCATAGGTTTCACACATGTTATAGTTAGCTGGACATTTCACTCGTAAAAAACCAATGAAATTCCCCCGTTATAGATAGTTCAGATAACTATAACTCGCGCGCCCGCAATCCACTGCTTATGACGTCACATATTACATCACTCATGACATGGTCAGTGGCATCACTCATGACATCACTGATGACATCATCCTTGTGATAGAGTGGCGGTCGCGCGAGTTATAGTTATCTGAACTAACTATAACGGGGGAATTTCATTGGTTTTTTACGAGTGAAATATCCAGCTAACTATAACATGTGTGAAACCTATGGTTTTTTAAGTGAATTTGTAATGTTTTTTAAATGCTAAGTTATGTATGTATTATTATATTTTTTATATATTTATTTTACAATAAACTACCTATGTATATAGTTATAGATTGACTGTATCCTGTAATATGGAATGGCTCGTTTAAAATGTTTTTTTTTTTTTTTTAAGGTTTTTCGCGAATTTTTGAAAAAAAAAAAATGTTTTTTTCACCCTTCAGGGTCCTTCAGGGACCCCCTGACAAAGGCCAGGGGGTCAGGAACTCTCTACCCTGCCCCCTTTTCACATTCTCCACCTTTCTTTTTCACTGTCACACACCAAACACACAAAATGGCGGCCGACACTTCCTGATTTCGACCGATTCGAATGTTGACTGACATGTAACCACCAATCAGAATTGCGCTCGCGCACGTTAGGGTGCGCGCTTATAAATATTTATGTACTTTTAAATGCAATTTTCTCAGGAACTACTGAACAGATTGACACCATATATGCAAAAGGCACATGCCTGACCTGAGGACTACCTCTTTGCCAAATTTCAAGTAATTCTGTTCAACCGTTAGGGCTGTACCTTCGACTAAAGGTCCTATGGGAAAATGCATGGAGAAAACGCGTTTTGGGACCCCTCTTTTTTTTCAGCTCCCACTTGACGAATCACCCCGAGACTTTCAGGGTAGGAGCTGAGCGGAGCGCCCCATTCGTTTTGAAAATTTCGAGAGGATTCATCAACCGGCGCCAAAGTTATTCAAAATAGAATTTTCAGATTTCCTATGGAAACACGGTCCTAACTATAACTATCTACTGGCGACCGTCAGTAGATAATGTATATATATATATATATATATATATATATATATATATATATATATATATATATATCGCCACAACTCGCCCACACTCCGTATGCTGGAAAGACGAGGCGAACCCAGATTCTGTGAATGTAAGTTTTATTCCGTGCCCAGCACCGCCGCCATTACGCGTTTCAGCTCTACACGAGCCTTGATCACATGATACACCACATGATTGTAATTACACCTTTTAAGGAGACAGTACACAGAAAGGGAAGGCGGGTTCTCCCGCGTCATGGGAATAGACATAGAAAACATCTTTTACTAATGTAACGCACTTCCCTTAATAACTGTATAAATACATGTTTGTTTTTATCGAAGATACAGTTTTTTTGTTTGTGTAATGTAAACAAAGTGCTACTTGTGCAAAATACCGCTAAGTGCAAAATTGTGCAAGTGTTCTGGTCTAAATACCAAAACGAAGTACATGGTCAAATGAAATATGAATAAATAAATAAATATATAAATATATTCATTAAAAATTCACATACGGTTAAAAAACAGAATTTTAAAACAAACGATACCAGGGTTTAAATAAACGTTCATAGTTTTGTATAAAAAAAATCCTACTAAATAAAATAGTGGTTCTTGAGGAAACCATCTATATATAACCTTGTTGACACATGAAAACAGACTGCATTAATATCTTATTAATATCCATAATGGATAATTACACATAGCAAAACAAAAGTAGCACATTAAAATTAGAATCTACCTGATGTCATCTTTAAAAGGTGTAGGGTAACCTAAAAGGGCAATATTGTGCAATAAATAATCATAAAATTATTTGTGTTAAATAAAAAAAGTCTTAAATTGATCATAGGTTAAAAAGGAACACAGAGAAGAAGAGCGCTAGTGATTCAGTGGTCAATAGACAGCAGGATTGAATGTTGATAAGAATAGATTTTCACAGGTGAGTATAAAAATCCTCACTGAAGTTCAATCCATTTGGGATCTTACTGTCTAATTGAATTATGTATCGTGTTTCAAGTTTCCTTAATAAAGAATCACGATTGCCACCTCTCCTTAAAGGAGGGACTGAGTCAATCAAAAAATATTTGAGTTCACTAGATCTCCTAGAATGTACTTCATCAAAATGACGTGCTACTGGGTAACTGGAATCACCATGGTTGATGGCTCGAATATGCTGCAGAATTCTTTTATGTGCTTGTAATTTTGTACTGCCCACGTAGCGTAAGCCACATGGGCATTCAAGTACACAGACAACAAATTCTGTTTTGCAGGTAAGTTTTTTATCAATTTTAGTCATCCTCTCACTCCATGGTGTAGTATATTCAGATTTGTTAATCCCATGTTTGCAAGCCTTGCAACTAGCACACTTAATGAAACCTTTGCTAGAAGATAACCACGATGTGTTTTCTACCAATTCAGGGCTGCTGTTAACCAATTCATCCCTCATAGAGCGTGCCTTCCTAAACGTCAGATTGGGTGAACGACATAACGTGTCTCCCAAAATGGGGTCACTTCTGACCAACGCCCAATTTCTGGTTACAATTCTTCTTATAGTCTGCTGTTGTTGACTATATGTCAGAATTAGTCTCGGGGATTCTGAGGTATTAGGGTCGATAGTCTGATCCCTAGATGGTTTTCTGGTTAGAGCCTTAGACCTGCCCTGATTATTGGCTTTAGATATAGCTGTATCTATCATTTTTGTGGTATATCCGCGATTCAGGAACCGTTCTCGGCATTCTGATTGTGCCTTGGAACAATCCAAATCAGTGGTACATATTCTTCTGATGCGCAGCATCTCCCCAAAGGGGATACTGTGAATCAGGTGTGCAGGATGATGGCTAGTTGCATGTAGGAGGGAGTTTCCAGCCGTCATTTTCCTATGGAGTCTAGAGTGTAGGTGGTTATCTAGGACAAACAGCTCAACATCAAGAAAACAAATACTATTGGAACTAATTTGACCTGAAAATTCTAGATTCAAATCATTTTTGTTGATGTCATCAATAAATTGAAGAGCCCCAATCTCCGGGCCCTTCCAAATGATCAGAAGATCGTCAATATACCTGTACCAACGGATTATGTGGTTGTGAACGACCTCTTGAAACGATGCCATGAGGACCTGCTCCTCCCAAAGTCCCATATGCAGACAAGCATAGCTCGGGGAGAAACAGGCCCCCATCGCAACGCCTCTGATCTGTTGGTAGACAATTCTTTGAAATAAGAAATAGTTGTTTTCTAGGCACATGGAGATGATTGACATCAGCATTTTGTTATGTTCAGCAAAACAAATGGGGCGTTTGTTTAAGTAGAACTCTACAGCTTTGAGACCGTCTCTATGGTTAATGCTTGTATAAAGCGAAGAGACATCCAAAGAGATGAGTAGGTAGTCATCATGCCATACAAAGTCCTCCAACCTGCGCAAGAGATCACCCGTATCTAAGATAAATGAAGGTAATTGTCTCATAAAATCCTGTAGGAAAAAATCAACGTATTTACTTGCATTTTCTAAGATACTATTACGGGCTGATATGATTGGCCTCCCAGGTGGTATGAGTGCGTTTTTGTGAATCTTTGGTATAAAATACAGGACTGGCATAACAGGGTTGTCATTTTTGAGAAAACGAAATTCATTCAATGTTAATAGTCCCTTGCTTTTCCATGCCAGTAGATTCGAGTAGAATACTTTCCAAAACGCTTTGACCGTGATCATATCACTCCTTCTGTAACAATTAGTTACATTAAGTTGGTTAAGTGCCTCTGTCATGTACATACTGCGTGGCCAAAGGACAATGTTGCCACCCTTATCTGACTGTCGGATGATTGTGTCCTTATTGTCCTTAAGTTTTTTTACTAGACAGTGATATTGGTTGTCTTGTGCAGTGTATTTCTTTTTGATCGACCCCTGCTTTTTATGTAAAGATTTCAGTTCCTGTGTGACTTTGTCATGGAATAGGTCGATATTATCCTTGATCATGATGGGGCAAAATGTTGATTTTGGTTTGAATGTTGTTAGTGCCCCAACTTCCTGTCGCATTATTTCTTGGCTAAATGATGATATACCATTGCCAGACTCTTGTTGTAGATCGTATAAGTCCCGCATCAGATCACTATCACCCACCGTTAAGGCCTGTGTGATATTGTCAGAAGCCCCAACAGGTTTATTTTTTGCAGGTTGTAGTAAATGGAACTTACGCAACTTCAATTTGCGCACAAATTTAAATATGTCAATACGACATTCTGCATAGTTAAAGTCACTCCTAGGACTGAAAGACAACCCCAAGGACAAAATATTTCGCTCGTTGTTAGTTAGAGGAACGTTGGATAGATTAACAATAGTTTGGTCATCATTGTTGGTGACTACTTGCGCACCCATTGTTTCTTTGCCTTCCTGTTGTAGTGCTTTTTCCCTACGTTGTTTGCACTTCTTTCGTCTTTCCCCTCTTTTGAAGTTGCGTCCGGACTGTCTTTGGCACCTTGAGCACGGGGGCGCAGTGTTTGTATACATTTATATATATACATAAATATATATGCTTATATATATATATATATAGATAGATATATAGATATATATATTTATAGATATGCGTGTGTTTGTTTGACTTTCTGAAATTAATGATATTTTATAGATATTTATATAAACCATAATATAATTTGCAGGGTATTTACATTTGTGTTCTTATTTGACTTATTTTATGCTTACTATTGAGATTTTTATATAAATAAAAATATATATTTGCTCAAATGCTATTAGTAACAACGAAATATTTTCTTCAATGATTCTGTGATTTTCTGTGCTACCATATATCATGAATAGTTTTTACCTATATACATTTCTTTGGCAAGATTTTAAGGTGAGGATATAATGGTTGTTGGTATTTGTTCAGTAAAATCTACCTTAACAACCAGCGCGGTAGGGAATAAAAAGTAGTCAAGATGGCAACCTGTGCCTTGGAGGCATAAGGTCAAAGGGTAGTCTTTGCCTCTCTGGTGTGTCTTTCAACAGGGATCTGTCATGGCATTAACAGCTCTAATGTCAGATAACAGGAATCTGTTCCGCTTGGGTAGCACCATGAAATTACCATCTGTGTCAATGTCCCTCCCACACAGAAACACACAACCATGAGCACTCTAGCCATTGCAAATAGCTGTTGCCAAAAAAAAGATGTTGTTTGTTGATTTTGGCAAGGAAGTCCACTTTTTCACATCCTAAAGCAGAAGACTTACCATATTTTCAGGACCTTATTTTGTGTCCAGATTTTTACTTAGACATATCTACCCATTGGTTCTATCCATGTCCACAATGAGCGGAGCACCAGGGATTCATAAAACAGGATGGTCACACCTCTTTTTCTCTGTGCCATGTGGCTACTCGGGTCGTGGGATTTGTCTTAATGGCATGTATCACAGCACCCACACAATCCTGTCTGATGGGCATATTCCGATGCCTGACAGACAGGAGACCATCACACATTGGTTATGAACAGGAACTGAATGACCTTCTGTAGTTAGTTACAGCTCCGCAAGTACAATGCCATTGAACCTTGTTCGGTCGCAATCCTTTGCTTTAAAATTTGAGCTTGCATTATTAACGCAATGCATGCTCTCATTGTAAAGAGCATGGGTGCATTTCATTTCTGCACCCGGTCACAGGTACCTTAAGTTACCAGCAATTGTATCCATTGATCTAAAGTAGTGAGTCACAGGTATCCCCTAGGTTGCCAATCTGCATCCTTTCACCCATATTGTACATGCTGGGAGGTCCCACACATAGATTCCCAATGCTTTTCAATGTCAGAAAGGTCTGCACAGAATGGCAGTGGTAATCTGACATTGTAATTTCTCTACAGTAATATAGCAGGGTGAATGATTACTGCAGGACTTCTGAATGGCTGACGGCCTATCGATGCCCTTGGTAAGACATTCTGAAAACCAAATTGGACTCACTTCCAAACTAATTTATTGAAATGGGTCTGTCTGTACAGAATCCAAATGAACAATACAATGCAGGCTGTAGTTCTTGCTCGATGTTCGCAGTCCTGACAGGCCGCATCGTAATTGGGCCCTGGGTTAGTCATGCTCTGTGTGGGACAGGTAACCTCTACCAATGACACATCAAGGAGGTGCATCCGCTGAACAGAGAGTAGTATCGACAAAGGGCAGGTTAGACTATGTTTTGAGGAGAACCTATGTAATGATTCTGTGGGAGGGAAGGGAAAGGTTGCTATTACAAGGGAAGAAGGTACCTGAATTCAGTTACCTGAGGAGAACAACTGACTATACAAAATTTCTTCTCCAAGTCCCCTGGCAGGGTGTATTATAACTAAAGTAGAATACAGTGAAGTGTATGCCTACCAACGTCTCGACCTCTACTGGTATCAAGAAAGCTATAGACCAGAGAGATAGTAAAAATGCTGGTCAGTGGTTTTTATTCCCTGGTTCATAAATTGACAGTTATCAAATGAAAGCGGTTCAACACCAGCATAGTTGCTGTATAGGTAAAGGGGAAAATTAACTCTAAAACACATCCCACTGTCCACCTCATCCAAAACAAAAGAACTAATGTACATAACTCAGCTTTGAAGCCTAGTAAAAGAATTTACACTCATGTCACTTTTGAACACACGGATCATTTGATATCACAGTGTTTACGAAGCAGGTTTTCTACAACCAAAGATGAAAACATGGTGGTGCCAGCACCATGTCTTCTGCTTTTGAGTCAGTGGGCATAGTCACACTGGAGACAGCTTCACATAATCAGTACTTCGACTTGAGCTTGGACATCTACGACAATCAAGTCACATCTAGGGGCAAGAAGTAGCTCACCTGGTGAATCAGATGTTCAGAAATGGAATCTCCACTTCCAAACCAACAGAATTAGGTTTCTGGGTGCACTCCAGGCATAGAACACCAGTGCGGGACTCCAGGGGCAGAAAAGCACTGTGTCAGCAGGGTACAGAAACCACTGTGCTTCCCCTCAATCCAAGGAACGAGAGCATGTATGGCAATCCCGTTTCAAGTGAAGAGTGGTTGACATTGACATTGGACTCGGTTTTGATTCTAGCATGTCAGAAGACTATAATATATAAGCTGTTTTTCACCGTCTGTGGACTTTAAACTGTTTCTTCTTGAAATTTCCCTGGCATTGTGGCTGGACTGCTCTTGTCTAGTGTCAATGACCGTCCACAGCAGCAGCGTACCTGGGGCGATCCTTCCTGTGACAGGCACACTCAAATCCATGCCTCACTGCTAATCAAATCTGCAAGACCTTTAGGGCAATGCAACGTGTTGGGGCAGAAGAGAGGTAAACACTATTCCTAAAGTCCACTTACATGTTGTGTCTGAGGGTGATGGGCATCTAACAAGCCGAGCGGCTCCAGCTGCGGTGTACAACTGTCCTCAGAGCCCCTAGGTGCTCCACATGCTGTTTGGACACAATAGCTGGTGCCCCTAAGCAAAGGCCAACATTTTTTATGTGCCCCCAAATGCTTTAAAGAATTAGCCACATTGTTAAGTGTGGCATGTCTTAATGTTTCATAAGGCTGCATTATAAAAAACTCTCCAAAACAGATGTTGTGACTTAGATGCTGGGTTGTGTCCACGCCGCTCGCATGCAACTTGGACTTGTTGTGCTTCTGGTCTTGCTCTTGGCTTACAATCCGGATGGCCTTGCCCCTTGCTTTAGGAAGCTGGCTCTCTATATAGTATTTCATAAATCAATATTCTGTACAAAGAGTCCTAGTATTCAAAAATAAATGGGCATGGATTGCTCTAGCAATCCAAAGGTTTCTTTTACGTGGCAGTGTCGTAGAGTATCCTTATGCTCATAAGCGAGAAGTGTTACACGACTGCAAACACACACAATATTCAAAAATTGATTCACACGACTCAAGTAGATCGATACGAATGTATAAAAAACATGTACCTTTATATATATTTTGGCCCAAAAACCAATAAGATCAGTTAAGTACAGTTAGCAAGATCAACATTTTTACGTTTACAATGTCGCCAATGCATTTTTCAGAGGCTGCAAATTTGTCCTATGGGAGGAGAAACACATATTCAATATGATGTCTTCGATGCAACTTACAACAGAACCCACTTTCTGTTAAGTTTAATATGGGCAAGTTCAATGGCAGCAACATCGGTTTACTTCCAGTGGCAGTAGGCTGCAAAGAAGAAATTCATCAAATTAAAATTTGATTCACAATGCAAGTCATTGTTTGGCAAAGCCAGGATTTACGATGATCAATGATTTTGGGACACCTTTGGTCCTCTTCTCCACAGTCCAGAGGTGACAAGTGCAGAGTTCTCCTAAGGTGTGGGGTTGTTTGTCAATGTGAATGCCCACGGTAGAGGGGGCATGCAAACAGAGGCTAAAGGCTGCGTCGGGAACCCCACAGCGTAGAAACACAATTGGTCCTGAAGTTGGTATGTTAACAAACTTAACAGAAAAAAATTTGTGTTACTTAAATATCTTCTAAACAATATTGCAATGTTCAAATATCCTTGAATGTAATAACAAGTTAAAAATAATCAAAATTAATTCCCTCATTATTTTCTTCTTCTGAAAGCATCTGACACACAGTCTGGTTCCCATCGCCTGGGTCATAACCCATCTGCCCGAGTCGGCCGGAATAAAATCTTCCTAACCGATTCAAATGCTCACGGTCGGAAGGGGAACTGTTTGGTCATTCTGAAACGGTCACGGATGGCAATTGAAGATACAGACTTGGTCTGAGGTGATCCGTACAGTTCTGCATATACAGTTTACGACTGCCCCATTACGATTTGTTATTCATACAGCCATTCTTACTTGGTATGTCCAACACGTAAAAAGGATGTTGGAAACTGACTTTTGGGACTCCTATAAGGAGACTTGTCATATTGTATGGTTTTCCGCAGATAGTTATTTCCCCTATAAGAGTTTGTGCTGTTGTGGCGAACACAGCCTCCCATAGAAGTGAACGGGAGTCCTTCCAAATTTTTTGGGATGCATTGTATTCTGTCATGTTCAACCGCCGACCAGTAGTCGGTCAAATCCCTAATATGAGGCGGTGTTGGGCACAAAATTTCAAACTGACATTTTCATGAGCTCATTGTTGTTATGTGAAATAAGTCTGTTAAAAATAAACTACAATGAAATTGAGATTTTAGAATTTAAAAATAGTCTTAATTTTGTTATGTTTTCTTATTTATTGGAACTTTATCATAATATTTCTTTGATTTTGTGGCGAATTTATATGTTGTTTACAATTTGAACTGTACGATTAATGGTTTTTCTAATGTTTAATTTTTTTTTTCCCTACTTTTTTTTCGGTTATAATCTTATTGATTTTTGAAAATAAAATTCCATATTTTAAAAAAGTTGGATAAGATATATATTTTTTTAAGATTATAAATCGATTTTGAGAACTTTCTGTGAAGGTTTTTTTTATGGTGGATAAACAAGGGGAGTAATTAAATACATTATAAACATTTTGGTCATGATGAAAATACATTTCATTTTACATTTTTACATTTATCTACATTTAGATAGATATCAGAATGGGATGTTTGTTGTTTGATGTTAATTAAGTAGTTATTTATATGGTTTTAAATTAACATTTGGGTGCCGATTCCGATCCGTCAAAAAAAGTTACCGTCCGACTCGCCTCCGTATTTTTTTACGTACGAATCGTACAAGTCCCGTACAAACGGCGAAATACGATTCGTACGTGTAAAATACATACGAATGACTTCGGGAAAAGTCTACGAGACGTCCCCGGACATTTTTACATACAAATTGTAAAAGTGAAGTCCGAGCGCGCAAGTACGATCCGTACCAGCCGTCCGAAAACACAAGCGCATGGAAAAGGCTCCGTACAGATCGAACGCCATACCACTCGTATCCGGGTAAACTTGTGCCCGGGATACGAGTCGTACAGCCCCCCCTCCCCCGCCATATGTCTGCATCGTACCCCCCCATGTCCGCAATGTATCCCAGCCCCGTACGTGTACGCATCGTACCCCACCACCGTACCCCACCACCGTACCCCAGCCCCATACATGTACACACCGTACCCCAACACCGTCCCCCAGCCCCTTCTTGTATGCACCGTACCCCGCCACCGTACCCCAGCCGCGTACTTGGACGTACCGTACCCCACCACCGTACCCCACCACCGTACCCCAGCCCTGTACATGTACGCACCGTACCCCACCACCCTACCCCAGCCCCTTACTTGTACACACCGTACCCCAACACCGTCCCCCAGCCACATACTTGTACGCACCGTACCCCACCACCGTACCCCAGCCCCGTACATGTACGCACCGTACCCTACCACCCTACCCCAGCCCCTTACTTGTACGCACCGTACCCCAACACCGTCCCCCAGCCCCATACTTGTACGCACCATACCCCACCACCGTACCCCAGCCACGTACTTGGACGCACCGTACCCCAGCGCCGTACCCCAGCCCCGTACTTGTACGCACCGTACCCCACCACCGTACCCCAGCCGCGTACTTGGACGCACCGTACCCCACCACCGTACCCCACCACCGTACCCCAGCTGCGTACTTGGACGCACCGTACCCCACCACCGTACCCCAGCATCCCGTATGTACGAACCGTACAACAACATTGCATATGTGAGCACTGTACAACAACATCGCGTATGTACGCACGTTACATACGCTAAAACGACTCATACAGAACCAGGACACAGCAAAACAGCACAAGGAGGGTCAATTCAAATCGCACAACACCACAAAACACATCTATAGTACTAAAAACATCTAAAAGACTGACCTGGCACATCCAAACAGGCAAACAGAGGCCCAAACTCACAACCACCTCTTATAACACACCCACCAAAAGTTCAAACCCAGCCACACCCACAAATGGACCAATAAAAAGGGCCCACCCTCACAAACCATGAGCCTTTGCAACAGACCCACTGCTGACAGACACCACACACAAACAACAGCACCCACACACCTTAACTTAAACACCATCACACAACCTCCTTCACACATACCCCCTCTACACATTCACACACACACCTACACATTCACACCCACAACCATCCACTCCCACACCCCACACCATGCCCACAGACAAGAATCCAAAGTTCACAAGGGAGGAGCTGGACATCCTTGTCAACAAAGTCATCAGAGTCGAGCCACAGCTCTTTGGAACATTGGTCAGACAGACCAGCATAGCTGAAAAATCACACCTGTGGCAGAGGATTCTCGATCGGGTGAATTCTGTTGCGCCCATCAGAAGGACCAGGAATGAATGCCAAGCCAGGTGGTACGATCTGCGCAGGGCAGTCAAGCGCAAAATGAATGAGGACTACGCCCAGAGTAACATCACAGGAGGTGGGCTGCCCCGCAGACCGGTACATTACCATCCCTGGGAGGAGAAGGTGATGGCCCTACTTCCGCCGGTGGGAGTACACGGAGTCGAAGGAGTTGCCGAGCCTGGTGAGTACACAAACAACTTACGTAACATGGGGGTAATGGCATCCACACCCCAACTACAACAAATGCACACACCTACCCCCAAGTCGTCACCGGACACAACCACACTCAAAAACAACGCTCATGCCACTAACATGTGTATGCCCCATTCACAAAGCAAGGCCATGCCATGTCCCAGCCTACACAAACCACAAACCCAAGACTGGATGTCCGGGATGCGGGGAGGGTGGGGATCACTAAACATATTGTACAACTCAGAAACAGACACCATTGCCCTCATCCCATATGGCCCAGGTACATACCCATGCACCATGCGCAATGCACAGGGACTGGCAAAGTACTGACAAGGTAGCTGACACTTGGCCCTGTTGTAGGCAGCACAAGCACCTCCTGTGACAATTGAAAAATCTAACACAAACACAACCAGCTCAGATATCTAGGACAGGAACTCACACTCACTGACATGGCAGCATGCTCCATGGGGGGACAGATACATCACCTGGGAGACCCACTGCCAAATCACACTACACCCACCAGCAGGCACCGTCAATCAATCAACAATCAATCAGGGTACTTATAAGGCACGCTACTTACCTGTGAGGGTCTCCAGGTGCTGGGGGGGGGGGTTCCACCACTTCTCGAAGAGCCAGGTCTTGAGGAGTCATCTGAAGGCAAGTAGGTGTTGGGTCAGTCGTAGATGGGTTGTGAGGGTGTTCCAGGTCTTGGCGGCGAGGTAGGAGAAGGATCTCCCGCAGGCAGTCATACGTTGGATGCGGGGGATAGCTGCAAGGGCGAGGCTGCCGGAGCGGAGCTGGCAGGTGGGGTTGTAGAAGCTGAGTCTGATGTTCAGGTAGGCTTGTCCGGCGTTGTGGAGTGCCTTGTGTGAGTGGGTGAGGAGCTTAAAGGTTATCCTCTTGTCGATATGGAGCCAGTGCAGGTCACTCAGGAGGGGGGATGTGGCTGTGGCAGGGGGCATTGTAGATCAGTCGTGCGGAGGCTTTTTGGAAGCGTTGTATCCGCCGTTGGTGTTTGGATGGGAGTCCTGCGTAGAGTGCATTGCCATAGTCCAGTCAGCTGCTGACGAGGGCCTGTGTCACTGTTCTACTTGTTTCGGTCATGATCCACCAGTAGATCCGGCGGAGCGTACGTAGGGTGTCGTAGCAGGAGGAGGAGACGGCATTGACCTGCTTGGACATGGAGAGGGAGGATGCGAGGATCAATCCTAGGTTGCGTGTGTTGTCGGTGGGTGTCGGATGACGACCTCCGTCTTGTCCGAGTTCGGTTTCAGATCGCCGCTCCGCATCCAGTCGGCGATGGACCTCAGCCCTTGTAGATGTTTGTTTTGGCGGTGTGAGGGTCCTTGGTGATGGAGAGCATGAGCTGGGTGTCGTTGGTGTAGGAGATGGTTTTAAGGTGGTGGGGGCGGGCCACTTGTATGAGGGGGTAATGTGGATGTTCAACAGCGTCGGGCTGAGGGATGATCACTCACCCCTTACACAAGCACACACCCCCAGGGCAGCCAATGGAGTTACCCACTCTCACAATGGACATGTGACACAACAAGATCAAGCCACAGCCAAAGAAGCATCCAAGCTCAAATTCGACATGTCAAACACCGTGGAGAACATTTCAATCAGTCCCCTGCAACATACCCATCCACAAGTGAACATTGATGTGAATACTAGGCACATACAACTACCTTGAGGAACTGTGGCAAATAGAATATGTGTGAAACATGGATGTCGCATTAAACAGCATTAACATTGTCTCTCTCTCACACACAGGGCAACGTCATGGATCTCCCTCCAACAATGGGGGAGAAGAACCACAGTCCCAGGCTCGGGAGGAACCTGATCCCACCGGCAGCGACACCTCACAACACTCCGCGGATGACCCCAACCCACCTGGCCCCTCTGGTGTCCAAGCCCCTGCAGCACCTGCTTCAGGTACATCTGTGCCAACCACCACCCCCATTCCTGCCACATCCCAGGAGACACCCAGGAGCCCTGCCTACACTGAACAACTGAGCCAGTCTGAGCTTGAGGGACAAGGTTCGCCGGGCACCCAGGAGGAGGCAGCCAATACCGACACTGCCATCCCTCAGGGGTCCCGTAGACCCGATGTGCCCACAACGGCAGGCCAGGCCCGTGTGGGCAGGGGTGGTGGGAGTGGAGGCAGATGGAGGCGAGAACCTGACCAGCCAGGTGAAGGGACCGGTATGTCACACGTCCGCAACATCATGGAGGCATACCGGCGTGACACCAGGGCCATCAGTCCGGTAGTGGCGACCCTCACAGACATTGAGAATCAGCAGGCCGAGCAACACGCCAGTCAACAACAACACCAAGGACGGATGGAGGCAAGACTGGCTGAGCTCGTGGCGGTGCAAAGGGACATACGCCATTCACTCCGTCGGATCGCCGACAACATGGGCAACCCTCCCTGTGACACCAGGCGCAGACCAGCACCAGCCACAGGGAGGGAGGAGGAGGAGGAGGATTCGTCCGACAGAGCATCCCAAACATCATCAAGGCCTGCATCTGAGGGTCCCTGGAGGAAGGTGGGTCATCCACGGTAAAGACCGTGAGAGGTAGCGGACCATCCACATCTCCCACGTCACCTGGCCTGGCACCTGGCCTTCATTCGCAACAGCAGCACATCATTCACTGACATTCTCTGCCACATGGACTTGCTGGTCACAGTCTGACCAATGATGACCAACACTGTGGTCTGGACTATGATGACTTCAAATGCCAAGGATAGCATCTCCCCCTGTGAACTTTGGATTCTATGCCCCCGTTAGAGCACTTTATGTTATCTACCAAAACACGCACCCCACCGAGAATAAAACTATTTTTTTGTCATGAGATCTTGCCGTCATTTTGCATTAGTCCACAACATACGTGTGTGTTAATGTCAAACTATGCCTGAGTGTTGAACTAACTCCAGCCATCCATACCCTGGGATCTGAGTCCGGTACAGGACACACATGGGTCACAATGTATCATCCAATACAGCCTGGGAGCCCAATACTCACCCGTGATGGCCTCAAGCTGCTGAGGGGGGGCTTGAAGTACTGTGCGCACACACCAATCAGGAAGACGATGATGAAGGCCTACAGGTGATGGCTCATGTGGAGGTTCCCGGGGAGGGAGTCCCAGGTATGTTTGTCCAGGTGGGAGAACCATCTCCTGCATGCTGGAGTGTTGTGGATGTGAAGAATGGTGGCCAGGCCAAGTTCGGATGCATTGAGTTGGGCCAACGGGGTCTTGGATGACAGACGTACAAGGTTGGTTTTGGGGTCTGGGGTTGTTGACTGCCTCCTGAGTGTGTGTGAGGAGTGTGAAGGTCTTCCTGCAGCACACAGTAATCCCTTGCAGCTATCTCAGGTGGACGGTGATGTTGATGGGGTGCGGGATGTTGAAGCTGAGTTGTGCAGATGCACCCTGGATGTGGACAATTTTCCTGTGAGTTAGGATGTACTTGCTCCGTAGAGGGCGGGGCAGTAGTTGACACGGCTGGTGTCGTGGACCTGGGGGATGGTCTGTCTTTCCTTGGAGTGGATCTATCAGAGGATCATGTGCATCATTCAGAGGGTGCTGCAGCATAAGGTACAGATGCTGGTGATTTGCATGGCAAATGTGAGTGACAAATTCATGATGCACACCATCTTGTGTGCGTGGCCACTGGGTGCTTGTGTAGGGCCCCTGCGGGTGGGACACTAGGAGTTGAGCCAGCTGTAAGGGGACAATCCTCCGATGCTTACCTCAGTCCTGTACAAGTCTAGCCTCAGGTGGCTGATGTTCAGCCATTTATCCACGGACCTCATGCCTTCTTGAATGTTGGAACTGGCAATGGCTGGGTCTTTGGTGAGGGTGAGGAGCACCTGGGTGTCAATGGCATCCGACATGATGATGAGGTTGTGTGCGCATGTGATGGTGGAGAGGGGGTCCTGGACACATTGAAGATTAACACGCTGAGAGATGATCCCTGGGCCATGTGCCAGATGACGCCACTATACCACATGCTGAAGGCCTGAGTCCCACTCCAATGGCCTTGCTGGTGTACGGAGCCGATGTGGAGCAGGAGGGACATGATCTGGTTGGTGTGACAAGGCCTGGAAGGCGAGGCAGCGCTGTGTTGGCAGTTGGAGTTGCACACTCAGCATGCAAAGGTGTCATGTGTGCGCTTAGGGTATGGCTGAGAGCAGGCGGTTGAGTTTCGGATAGACATTGCTTGGAGGGTGGCTACAACCTCAGACTGTAGTGTGATGTGGGTCATGCAAGGACATGAGGGTCGTGCAATGTGCACGTTGCATGTGCTGACGGTCCTGCCTTTGGCACTGCGTGTACCCAACAGTGACATAGACAAGGTGATGACAGCCAAATGAATGGCTGGAGGTATGCAGGGAGGAGCATCTTTGAGGCGTGTGTGTTGCCGAATCCCGCCACTTTGTTGGCCCTTGCTGCAGGGGCCGCATCAGCAGGTGGCATGTCCTTGAAACTATGCCAAAAGTAGCACACAAAGACAAGGATGTCAGAAAGGACAAATGCAACAGGCGTAAGTAAAGGAAGGAGTGTCCGGTTACCCATGGAACACCCAGAGAAAATGGATGCACAATCACCAAAGATGACTGACACAGGATCAGGAAACAGAAGGCCGAGCCGCGCACAGGAGACACACCCTCAGCAGGCGTTGACGGCCCGTCGTGGGGACCAACATGCCCAAATACATACACAACCATGGACTTCATGCACAATCGAGATTCTGACCCATGAAGACCTGCATGCATGTAGCCAAACTACACATAGGCTCATATGCACAATCTTTGACAACTATGCCAGAGATGTCGCATGCAAAGTGGCAAGAGAGCTGCATTGACAGAGATGAGGCACCTTGGAGGGTGAGGAACCCCTTTATTACTCAGGCTCACACTAAGGGAAAAGCATCAATATGAACAGACACACAGGTCATTTGGCTGAACATGTGGGACCTACACTGGATACCCCCTTCACAACACAGATGTAGTAAATCCTAATGGCCTGGCACACAAGTTAAGGGGATGAGCCAAACACCCCCTTCTGCACACGGAGAGGCTGCAATTCCCCATTCAGCCTCTTATGGGGATGTCCCAAACCATGTCCACCCGTAGCATCCCGTATGTTTCTGAGGGAAGTTATACACACATTGATGCCTTCATCAGAATCCACAAACCATTAGAGATGACTGTCACGAAGGTAGACTATCAATTCATGGGAGTCATGCTACATGTCATGTGCCCCATGGTGAGTCAACATGTATGCATGGTAACCCACCATGCACAGGAGCAGTCTCCACACTTTCCAAACACCTAACAACCCCAGAATGCCTTGCTGCAATCCTCACCCAAAATTACTTTTCCACATGTCCGTGCATGGAACGCTGATTCAGCACACGTTGCAATACTCATGAGGAATAGCAGGAGGCCAATGATGACACGACCAGACAACATGCGCAAGAACCTGTGGATGACAGACACACAAGCAGTCAGCTAAAAGATTGTTATCCGCATACATGGTCATTTACTCTACAGGAATAATGTGCGATTAGAAAAATTAGGGTCACAGCTAAAATGATTGGAATTACATCATCACTTGAGTGACACATCAGAACACACATCTAAGTCACTTAGCATACAGTCAGCTGGACACACACATTGCAACACATGCCACACAAGGCTCCAAGCATTCACACTCAGACCCAGTGACTCACCATTATGAGAAGAAGTTGCGTATGAGCTGACTCCGGATATACTCCTCCTCCTCCTCCTCCTCACTTGCCTCGCGACCAAGCCCTTCATCCTCCACGGGTGGATATTCCTGCGCATGCTCCTCCAGGATGAGTGGCACTGCCTTCTCCACTGCCATGTTGTGCAGCATGCAGCACACAAGGAAGATTTTGCAGACCTTCACCGGTGCATATGGGAGGGACCCGCCTGTCTTGTGAAGGCACCGTAATCGGCTCTTCAGGAGGCCAAACGTCCTCTCAATCACTCGCCTGGTCTGCCCGTGTGCATCGTTGTAACAGTGATCCGCAGCTGATCTTGGGTTGCGGAGAGGCGTCATCAGCCATGGCATGTTGGGATAGCCAGAGTCCCCTACATGGAAACATCATGTAAAAACGTGGGTCAGGAGATGCTGTAAGATACAAAGATACCACAAAACACAGGACAAACAGAGTATACCCACTAACAAGACATGCTCATTCGTTGTGCAGCCGTAGCATCATTTCTGGCACCCTGCTATGCCTCATGATGTAGGCATCGTGTGCTGACCCTGGAAAACGTGCACAGACATGGGAAATCAGCATGTTAGCAAGACACACCACAAGGGCATTTATAGAGTGGTAATGTTTAAGGTTGCGATAGGCGACCTCCTGTGCCTGTGGTGGTACAAAAGCCACATGTGTCCCATCAATGGACCCAATGACATGGGGCATCCCTCCCAGGGCATAGAAATCACCCTTGACACCTGTCAACTCCTCAGGAGTTGGAAAATGGATGAATTCATCCAGGTGCTCCAACATGGCTGCCAAAACATCATGCAGGACACGACTGAACATCGTCTGGGACATGCCACCAACATCAACCATGGTGAATTGAAACGTACCTGTGGCAAAAAAATGTAGGGCTGCCATCACCTTCATCTTGGGGGTCAGCGCAGTAGGATAACTGTGTTGCGGTCGGAGGTGTGGTGCCAGCCTGTTTGTCAGGTCCTCAATCAACTGTTGGGTGAATCTGTAACGGCGTATGCTGTCACGTTCCCTCATGGCACCCAAGTCTGGCATTGGTCTGGGGAAAGGCGGTACCCTGCAGAAATTGGGAATAAATAACGAAGAGTGAGAACATAACAACATCAATGCCAATGAACTGAGCACATGCTCAACTGCTAATACACATCTGCTAAATACAGAGTCTGGTCTGTGCAATACATCCAGGACACGTATGCCAGCCAGGTGATACTCCTACGAAAAGCCAGCTACACCCGTTGATTGGCAAGTGTACATGAGATGCCCTGAAACGAGCTGTGGGCCAGTGTCAGTGAATAGCCAGAGAAATCACAAGAGTGACATACATCCACATTTCTGCATTTTAAGGATGTCATCTCAGACAGCTGACGGCAAGCTAGACGCACAGATCACATGGAAGGTCAAATTTACAGATCACACACATTGTGATGAAGGGGTACACGTGAAAACAGAAAACACAGACATTGAGACAACGCGGATATGTCCTCATGTCAAAATATCAAGTTTGATGCATACAGACACACGTTATGTGGAAATCCACATGTGGCATGGTGTGCGTAGATGTGTGCCATGCCCATCTAGACACAGACACATGTTGGATGCAGGAACAGCAGATGCAGTTGACGGGACACCAACAGCAAGCTCATGGGAACATATGACACACACATGACAGAGTCACATCGGTGCACGCTGATCGTTAAATGTAAGTTGTTAGTGTCCCTGCCCCTAGCATCAGGGGACAGTTGCGGGTGGTGGTTACTGTGCCATACCAGTGATGCTGTGCTTGACATGTTTGTACTACATGCACACATGTGCAAAGTGTGAAGGGGAAGTGTGCCACATAGTGCCCCATCACACATGACATGTGTACACAGGTAATCACACATCAATTGTGCAAATACATGAGGAGACATGTGCAATATCACTGCCTGACACACCTAGGCCCTGCACATGTAGGACAGCAATGACAATGACTTGATGTACATCCTTCTGTGGGTCTGAGGCCTCCATTCCTTTCGTGTGGGCATCCTATCAACAGTGTAAGTGTGTGAAACGCACCGTACACACGATCTGAGGGCGTGTGTACGGTCCGTATCACTAGAGTTGTGTGCCTGTAGGAGCACTCGTGGTACGGACCGTACACACGTACGTGTACTACCAGTGCCTACACGTATGTGTAGGCACTGTGAGTACACGTAGGTGTAGGCACTGGTAGTACACGTACGGGTACGTGTACTACCAGTGCCTACACGTACGTGTCCGCAATGGTAGTACACATACCCGTACGTGTACTCACAGTGCCTACACGTATGTGTAGGTACTGATAGTACAGTACGGGTACGTGTACTACGTACTCCCAATGCCTACATGTGTACGTGTAGGCACTGATAGTACACGTACGTGTAGGCACTGGTAGTACACGTACGGTTACGTGTACTACCAGTGCCTACACATACGTGTCAAAGGCACTGTGCAACTGGTGCCGTAGGGGTACGTGTGAAACGCACCGTACCTGTGTGTGGATTTGAAAATTATATAGGGGACACATAAGGGACAAGTATTAGGCACTAAATGCATGCTGGTTGTCATGGATACAGTGTTTTCAGTTCAAATGTTCCATCAGGTGGCCTGGAAAAGTCAGTTGGCCACAATATACAATGTTTCAAAGTGGTTGTTGACTTGACTTGATTCTGAAATTTTGAACGATGCAAATGCTGTCACTGGTGTATGTGGAAAGGGATTGGAGTAAACGTAAGATGCGAATGAATCTGACCAAACACTGTGTACTCCTCCAAATGAATGCCCCTCAGCAAGACAGATATAAGTCAGCCAGAACCCATGAGAGGGCACTTGCCTGCACAAGTTTCCTGTCGACAACACTGCTGCTGTCTGTGCTTCCTCTGGCACAATGTCAAGGTCTGTGGAGAGGGCCCAGACATTCACCCAGGAGGAGAATGAGGCATTGCTGGATGTCATCCTCCCACAGTACTCCAGCCTATATGGGAGACCAGGGGAGCAGGTGAGTGCTGACTCCACTAGCTTTGACTGTGCACCTTTTTTGTGACTGTCACTTCTGGCATTGTGTCCAGATGTGACGTACATGCAATGTTGTTTAGAGTGGGTCCCGGGGGGGATGCCTTATGTCTCCCATGCAGAGCATGATGTAGTTCATGTGTGCACTCCTCACTTGCATTGTGCTTACTGTGACATTCACTGCATAGTGCATGACACATTCAGCCTGGCTAATCCTTTGTGGCATTTTTTGTCTATTGTCCTGAGGTGATTCAGTGGTCCCCCCGGTGTGACAGGTGACTGTTCCCACAGATGTGTCTGAGTTGAGTGGAGCTGTGGTGAGAGTGTCCAAGTGATGTGTATGCCCCCTGGACATTGATGTGTGTGAATGTTCCTTGTCATATTGGTGAGTGTCTATGTGAAGTGTTGCACCACAGCTGCATGGAGGAGGCAACAGCTCTACCCATCTGATGTGAGAAGTAAGCCGTGCTGTGTGTCTGACTTGCTGAGCTAGCCCCACACCTGTGACACCCCACAGGCAAGTGGCACATGTGCAGAGTGAGGTTTGTATCCGCTTTTGCCAATGGCATGTGATTGATCTGTGCCGGTGTGTGTCTGTGTACTCTGCTGAGGTTGCGTCAGTGGCCTGGGGCATGTAACTGCTTGGAGGTGCTGTCCATCAGCCTGGTGTCTCTTGTGATGCACAGTGTGTGCCATGTTCATGGAGTGTGTCGCACCCCTCATGCCACCTGTGTACTTTATATGCCATGTAGTGCATTGGGGCTTCCACAGAGGCCAATGTCCATATGACTAAGATGCCATTCCTTGGCAGCATCCTATGCCCTGTTCAACATTTCAAAGATGTTCAAATGTGTGTCTCTCTGACATGGAGCAGGTGTAGTGATGTTGTCTCACTTTGTCATCCTCACAGGTAACTGCCTACGCCAAGGGGGAGATCTGGAAGCAGGCCGTCAGGGCCGTGAGATCGGTGGAGGGTCGCAGTCGGCACCTAGCACAAGTAAGAAAACGGTGGCAGGACATCCGGTGCTGGACCCGGAGGATCGCCCGGGTCCTGCTGGAGGACTCACCTCCACGCCGCCACGGCGGGCGCCGACGCCTGACCCACCAGATGAAGCGTGTCCTGGCGGTGGTTTTCCCTGAGATGGATGGGCGGTTACAGGAGAAACAGCAGCAGCAGCAAGGGGGTAGGTACATGTGTGTTTGTTGTGTGTCACCAGCTTTTGGAAGTGCTCAGTCGCCTGGATACACTGCCAGGGTTTATATGTGCAGTGCATATCCTTTTCCCCAAAGTCAACCGGTGCTGTTCTTCCTCTCTTCCCCTCCTTGACATGTGTTCCCTGGTCTGTGTGTAAACACTATTCCACATGGTCATCTAGGCTGCCAGTTAATCCAAGTGCACATTGCTTTCTGCATCATGTGTGGGGGTGGTCTGTGACATGTGTTGGTACCTTGCCTGTGCCCTGTCCGGTTCAGCCATTTGGGGGTCCATATTTGTTGGCACTGATGCTGAGTCTCAACATAGGAGTGTGATGATTCAAATTAACAGACTTGCAGCATGCATGACCGATGTTGTGGCCTCAGACATGATGTGCATGAGTGGGAAATATGCATAGTGCCGGGACCTTTGCTCATGTTACAGTCAGATCATTCCAGGACCATGGAGCAGTGTGCCCACTACAGTCCCCTGAGACACCCTTGCCTCTGATTCATGTGTGTCATCCAACACTGTGCCCATTCTCTGTGGGTTCAGCATAGGTTGCCTCTGTGGTATTGTCCCCTGGCCTCATTTGTATTAATGTAAAGTGTGCTACATGTGTCCACTGGACAGGGTAACCCCATTTGGCTTGTGCATCCTCACATTGGGCAGTGCCTGTGTGTCTATGTACAACTATCTGTTGATGGTTGTTTGTCACAAATATGTGTTGGCAGCCTCACAAGGTGATGTTGAGTACATTTAGGATTTCTTGATGCACATTTTAGTAAACCCAGATCAAGAGGTGTAACTTCTTGATCTGTCTCAATCACATTGTGTCAGGTATGGGGGGTTTGTGCGGGCAAAGCCTACATGTCCAAACCTTATGTCTCCTTGCCAGGTCTGACCTGTGTGTGATAATTGTATGGACAGACACTCAACATGCAGTGACCCAGTCATGTTATGCAGGGTTTAATTTTAGTGCTTTGCAGCATGTGTCAAAAGTTTAAATACATGATTCCTGCTCATCCATTTTTGGCACCAGTGTGTGGTCCAGATGCTACGTAGTTTGGTCTTTGTGTGGTTACATCTGTCATCCTGCGGGTGGGACACAAGGAGTTGAGCCAGCTGTAAGGGGACAATCCTCCGATGCTTACCTCAGTCCTGTACAAGTCTAGCCTCAGGTGGCTGATGTTCAGCCATTTATCCACGGACCTCATGCCTTCTTGAATGTTGGAACTGGCAATGGCTGGGTCTTTGGTGAGGGTGAGGAGCACCTGGGTGTCAATGGCATCCGACATGATGATGAGGTTGTGTGCGCATGTGATGGTGGAGAGGGGGTCCTGGACACATTGAAGATTAACACGCTGAGAGATGATCCCTGGGCCATGTGCCAGATGACGCCACTATACCACATGCTGAAGGCCTGAGTCCCACTCCAATGGCCTTGCTGGTGTATGGAGCCGATGTGGAGCAGGAGGGACATGATCTGGTTGGTGTGACAGGGCCTGGAAGGCGAGGCAGCGCTGTGTTGGCAGTTGGAGTTGCACACTCAGCATGCAAAGGTGTCATGTGTGCGCTATGGGTATGGCTGAGAGCAGGCGGTTGAGTTTCGGATAGACATTGCTTGGAGGGTGGCTACAACCTCAGACTGTAGTGTGATGTGGGTCATGCAAGGACATGAGTGTCGTGCAATGTGCACGTTGCATGTGCTGACGGTCCTGCCTTTGGCACTGTGTGTACCCAACAGTGACATAGACAAGGTGATGACAGCCAAATGAATGGCCTTACCTCTTTCGGCAGGCCTATATGTAAGGATGTTTGTTTCAATTACTGATTGTATTCTTAGGCGCCTTGATACCTTCGGGTCATTGTTTTGCGCGATATAAATTGCTATCATATCATATCATATCATAGGCAGGGAGGAGCATCTTTGAGGCGTGTGTGTTGCCGAATCCCACCACTTTGTTGGCCCTTGCTGCAGGGGCCGCATCAGCAGGTGGCATGTCCTTGAAACTATGCCAAAAGTAGCACACAAAGACAAGGATGTCAGAAAGGACAAATGCAACAGGCGTAAGTAAAGGAAGGAGTGTCCGGTTACCCATGGAACACCCAGAGAAAATGGATGCACAATCACCAAAGATGACTGACACAGGATCAGGAAACAGAAGGCCGAGCCGCGCACAGGAGACACACCCTCAGCAGGCGTTGACGGCCCGTCGTGGGGACCAACATGCCCAAATACATACACAACCATGGACTTCATGCACAATCGAGATTCTGACCCATGAAGACCTGCATGCATGTAGCCAAACTACACATAGGCTCATATGCACAATCTTTGACAACTATGCCAGAGATGTCGCCTGCAAAGTGGCAAGAGAGCTGCATTGACAGAGATGAGGCACCTTGGAGGGTGAGGAACCCCTTTATTACTCAGGCTCACACTAAGGGAAAAGCATCAATATGAACAGACACACAGGTCATTTGGCTGAACATGTGGGACCTACACTGGATACCCCCTTCACAATACAGATGTAGTAAATCCTAATGGCCTGGCACACAAGTTAAGGGATGAGCCAAACACCCCCTTCTGCACACGGAGAGGCTGCAATTCCCCATTCAGCCTCTTATGGGGATGTCCCAAACCATGTCCACCCGTAGCATCCCGTATGTTTCTGAGGGAAGTTATACACACATTGATGCCTTCATCAGAATCCACAAACCATTAGAGATGACTGTCACAAAGGTAGACTATCAATTCATGGGAGTCATGCTACATGTCATGTGCCCCATGGTGAGTCAACATGTATGCATGGTAACCCACCATGCACAGGAGCAGTCTCCACACTTTCCAAACACCTAACAACCCCAAAATGCCTTGCTGCAATCCTCACCCAAAATTACTTTTCCACATGTCCGTGCATGGAACGCTGATTCAGCACACGTTGCAATACTCATGAGGAATAGCAGGAGGCCAATGATGACACGACCAGACAACATGCGCAAGAACCTGTGGATGACAGACACACAAGCAGTCAGCTAAAAGATTGTTATCCGCATACATGGTCATTTACTCTACAGGAATAATGTGCGATTAGAAAATTTAGGGTCACAGCTAAAATGATTGGAATTACATCATCACTTGAGTGACACATCAGAACACACATCTAAGTCACTTAGCATACAGTCAGCTGGACACACACATTGCAACACATGCCACACAAGGCTCCAAGCATTCACACTCAGACCCAGTGACTCACCATTATGAGAAGAAGTTGCGTATGAGCTGACTCCGGATATACTCCTCCTCCTCCTCCTCCTCACTTGCCTCGCGACCAAGCCCTTCATCCTCCACGGGTGGATATTCCTGCTCATGCTCCTCCAGGATGAGTGGCACTGCCTTCTCCACTGCCATGTTGTGCAGCATGCAGCACACAAGGAAGATTTTGCAGACCTTCACCGGTGCATATGGGAGGGACCCGCCTGTCTTGTGAAGGCACCGTAATCGGCTCTTCAGGAGGCCAAACGTCCTCTCAATCACTCGCCTGGTCTGCCCGTGTGCATCGTTGTAACAGTGATCCGCAGCTGATCTTGGGTTGCGGAGAGGCGTCATCAGCCATGACATGTTGGGATAGCCAGAGTCCCCTACATGGAAACATCATGTAAAAACGTGGGTCAGGAGATGCCGTAAGATACAAAGATACCACAAAACACAGGACAAACAGAGTATACCCACTAACAAGACATGCTCATTCGTTGTGCAGCCGTAGCATCCTTTCTGGCACCCTGCTATGCCTCATGATGTAGGCATCGTGTGCTGACCCTAGAAAACGTGCACAGACATGGGAAATCAGCATGTTAGCAAGACACACCACAAGGGCATTTATAGAGTGGTAATGTTTAAGGTTGCGATAGGCGACCTCCTGTGCCTGTGGTGGTACAAAAGCCACATGTGTCCCATCAATGGACCCAATGACATGGGGCATCCCTCCCAGGGCATAGAAATCACCCTTGACACCTGTCAACTCCTCAGGAGTTGGAAAATGGATGAATTCATCCAGGTGCTCCAACATGGCTGCCAAAACATCATGCAGGATACGACTGAACATCGTCTGGGACATGCCACCAACATCAACCATGGTGAATTGAAACGTACCTGTGGCAAAAAAATGTAGGGCTGCCATCACCTTCATCTTGGGGGTCAGCGCAGTAGGATAACTGTGTTGCGGTCGGAGGTGTGGTGCCAGCCTGTTTGTCAGGTCCTCAATCAACTGTTGGGTGAATCTGTAACGGCGTATGCTGTCACGTTCCCTCATGGCACCCAAGTCTGGCATTGGTCTGGGGAAAGGCGGTACCCTGCAGAAATTGGGAATAAATAACGAAGAGTGAGAACATAACAACATCAATGCCAATGAACTGAGCACATGCTCAACTGCTAATACACATCTGCTAAATACAGAGTCTGGTCTGTGCAATACATCCAGGACACGTATGCCAGCCAGGTGATACTCCTACGAAAAGCCAGCTACACCCGTTGATTGGCAAGTGTACATGAGATGCCCTGAAACGAGCTGTGGGCCAGTGTCAGTGAATAGCCAGAGAAATCACAAGAGTGACATACATCCACATTTCTGCATTTTAAGGATGTCATCTCAGACAGCTGACGGCAAGCTAGACGCACAGATCACATGGAAGGTCAAATTTACAGATCACATACATTGCGATGAAGGGGTACACGTGAAAACAGAAAACACAGACATTGAGACAACGCAGATATGTCCTCATGTCAAAATATCAAGTTTGATGCATACAGACACACGTTATGTGGAAATCCACATGTGGCATGGTGTGCGTAGATGTGTGCCATGCCCATCTAGACACAGACACATGTTGGATGCAGGAACAGCAGATGCAGTTGACGGGACACCAACAGCAAGCTCATGGGAACATATGACACACACATGACAGAGTCACATCGGTGCACGCTAATCGTTAAATGTAAGTTGTTAGTGTCCCTGCCCCTAGCATCAGGGGACAGTTGCGGGTGGTGGTTACTGTGCCATACCAGTGATGCTGTGCTTGACATGTTTGTACTACATGCACACATGTGCAAAGTGTGAAGGGGAAGTGTGCCACATAGTGCCCCATCACACATGACATGTGTACACAGGTCATCACACATCAATTGTGCAAATACATGAGGAGACATGTGCAATATCACTGCCTGACACACCTAGGCCCTGCACATGTAGGACAGCAATGACAATGACTTGATGTACATCCTTCTGTGGGTCTGAGGCCTCCATTCCTTTCGTGTGGGCATCCTATCAACAGTGTAAGTGTGTGAAACGCACCGTACACACGATCTGAGGGCGTGTGTACGGTCCGTATCACTAGAGTTGTGTGCCCGTAGGAGCACTCGTGGTACGGACCGTACACACGTACGTGTACTACCAGTGCCTACACGTATGTGTAGGCACTGTGAGTACACGTAGGTGTAGGCACTGGTAGTACACGTACAGGTACGTGTACTACCAGTGCCTACACGTACGTGTCCGCAATGGTAGTACACATACCCGTACGTGTACTCACAGTGCCTACACGTATGTGTAGGCACTGATAGTACACGTACGGGTACGTGTACTACGTACTCCCAATGCCTACATGTGTACGTGTAGGCACTGATAGTACACGTACGTGTAGGCACTGGTAGTACACGTACGGGTACGTGTACTACCAGTGCCTACACATACGTGTCAAAGGCACTGTGCAACTGGTGCCGTAGGGGTACGTGTGAAACGCACCGTACCTTTGTGTGGATTTGAAAATTATATAGGGGACACATAAGGGACAAGTATTAGGCACTAAATGCATGCTGGTTGTCATGGATACAGAGTTTTCAGTTCAAATGTTCCATCAGGTGGCCTGGAAAAGTCAGTTGGCCACAATATACAATGTTTCAAAGTGGTTGTTGACTTGACTTGATTCTGAAATTTTGAACGATGCAAATGCTGTCACTGGTGTATGTGGAAAGGGATTGGAGTAAACGTAAGATGCGAATGAATCTGACCAAACACTGTGTACTCCTCCAAATGAATGCCCCTCAGCAAGACAGATATAAGTCAGCCAGAACCCATGAGAGGGCACTTGCCTGCACAAGTTTCCTGTCGACAACACTGCTGCTGTCTGTGCTTCCTCTGGCACAATGTCAAGGTCTGTGGAGAGGGCCCAGCCATTCACCCAGGAGGAGAATGAGGCATTGCTGGATGTCATCCTCCCACGGTACTCCAGCCTGTATGGGAGACCAGGGGAGCAGGTGAGTGCTGACTCCACTAGCTTTGACTGTGCACCTTTTTTGTGACTGTCACTTCTGGCATTGTGTCCAGATGTGACATACATGCAATGTTGTTTAGAGTGGGTCCCGGGGGGATGCCTTATGTTTCCCATGCAGAGCATGATGTAGTTCATGTGTGCACTCCTCACTTGCATTGTGCTTACTGTGACATTCACTGCATAGTGCATGACACATTCAGCCTGGCTAATCCTTTGTGGCATTTTTTGTCTATTGTCCTGAGGTGATTCAGTGGTCCCCCCGGTGTGACAGGTGACTGTTCCCACAGATGTGTCTGAGTTGAGTGGAGCTGTGGTGAGAGTGTCCAAGTGATGTGTATGCCCCCTGGACATTGATGTGTGTGAATGTTCCTTGTCATATTGGTGAGTCTCTATGTGAAGTGTTGCACCACAGCTGCATGGAGGAGGCAACAGCTCTACCCATCTGATGTGAGAAGTAAGCCGTGCTGTGTGTCTGACTTGCTGAGCTAGCCCCACACCTGTGACACCCCACAGGCAAGTGGCACATGTGCAGAGTGAGGTTTGTATCCGCTTTTGCCAATGGCATGTGATTGATCTGTGCCGGTGTGTGTCTGTGTACTCTGCTGAGGTTGCGTCAGTGGCCTGGGGCATGTAACTGCTTGGAGGTGCTGTCCATCAGCCTGGTGTCTCTTGTGATGCACAGTGTGTGCCATGTTCATGGAGTGTGTCGCACCCCTCATGCCACCTGTGTACTTTATATGCCATGTAGTGCATTGGGGCTTCCACAGAGGCCAATGTCCATATGACTAAGATGCCATTCCTTGGCAGCATCCTATGCCCTGTTCAACATTTCAAAGATGTTCAAATGTGTGTCTCTCTGACATGGAGCAGGTGTAGTGATGTTGTCTCACTTTGTCATCCTCACAGGTAACTGCCTACGCCAAGGGGGAGATCTGGAAGCAGGCCGTCAGGGCCGTGAGATCGGTGGAGGGTCGCAGTCGGCACCTAGCACAAGTAAGAAAACGGTGGCAGGACATCCGGTGCTGGACCCGGAGGATCGCCCGGGTCCTGCTGGAGGACTCACCTCCACGCCGCCACGGCGGGCGCCGACGCCTGACCCACCAGATGAAGCGTGTCCTGGCGGTGGTTTTCCCTGAGATGGATGGGCGGTTACAGGAGAAACAGCAGCAGCAGCAAGGGGGTAAGTACATGTGTGTTTGTTGTGTGTCACCAGCTTTTGGAAGTGCTCAGTCGCCTGGATACACTGCCAGGGTTTATATGTGCAGTGCATATCCTTTTCCCCAAAGTCAACCGGTGCTGTTCTTCCTCTCTTCCCCTCCTTGACATGTGTTCCCTGGTCTGTGTGTAAACACTATTCCACATGGTCATCTAGGCTGCCAGTTAATCCAAGTGCACATTGCTTTCTGCATCATGTGTAGGGGTGGTCTGTGACATGTGTTGGTACCTTGCCTGTGCCCTGTCCGGTTCAGCCATTTGGGGGTCCATATTTGTTGGCACTGATGCTGAGTCTCAACATAGGAGTGTGATGATTCAAATTAACAGACTTGCAGCATGCATGACCGATGTTGTGGCCTCAGACATGATGTGCATGAGTGGGAAATATGCATAGTGCCGGGACCTTTGCTCATGTTACAGTCAGATCATTCCAGGACCATGGAGCAGTGTGCCCACTACAGTCCCCTGAGACACCCTTGCCTCTGATTCATGTGTGTCATCCAACACTGTGCCCATTCTCTGTGGGTTCAGCATAGGTTGCCTCTGTGGTATTGTTCCCTGGCCTCATTTGTATTAATGTAAAGTGTGCTACATGTGTCCACTGGACAGGGTAACCCCATTTGGCTTGTGCATCCTCACATTGGGCAGTGCCTGTGTATCTATGTACAACTATCTGTTGATGGTTGTTTGTCACAAATATGTGTTGGCAGCCTCACAAGGTGATGTTGAGTACATTTAGGATTTCTTGATGCACATTTTAGTAAACCCAGATCAAGAGGTGTAACTTCTTGATCTGTCTCAATCACATTGTGTCAGGTATGGGGGGTTTGTGCGGGCAAAGCCTACATGTCCAAACCTTATGTCTCCTTGCCAGGTCTGACCTGTGTGTGATAATTGTATGGACAGACACTCAACATGCAGTGACCCAGTCATGTTGTGCAGGGTTTAATTTTAGTGCTTTGTTGCATGTGTCAAAAGTTTAAATACATGATTCCTGCTCATCCATTTTTGGCACCAGTGTGTGGTCCAGATGCTACGTAGTTTGGTCTTTGTGTGGTTACATCTGTGTGGACATTCTTGCTTGCCATGAGTGTGTCTCCTCAGTGCAGGTGCTCCTTATTCCGACACAATTTCAGGCCCATTATCTTATGCATTGTCCTGTGTTTGGACATGTGTGCCACTCCACATGACAGACAGTGGGTCAGATGTGTTGCCAACTGTGTCATCATGGTACAGATGGCCATGTGACAGGTGGCATGATTCAAGTTGTTAGTCAAGAAGTCTTGTACCCTGGCACTCACTACACTTGTCAACATGTCTTCATGTTTTCAATGCTTGACTTTGATGTTTTGTTGTGTAGGACAATAATGTGCCTGCATGACAGATGTCTCCCACGGAAGTGCACAAGAAACCACCTTTACACTTTCAGGGGACACGCTGGCACATATTAAAGAAAGGCACAGTTCGAATAACACTTTTTTTAAGGTTATACATATCCATGTTCCCACAGTGTGGTGGCATTTGGGTAAGTCCTTGGTTGTTGCTGATACCAACTTACTAGTGTCAAGTCATCCAGACCGCCGTGGGGCGATGTATATGTACTTACTGAAACCCCATTTCTTTCTAACAGTGGCTTGTTCGAATAAGGCTGGCAGCTCATACAATGACTGTGTAAATGTAGTTTTTGTGCACCTCCTTGTGTGACTACTTTTATACAGGCACATGTGTGTTCTGTTCACAAAGTGGCACATTCACACATTCTAAACATGTAGATTGTGTAAAGTGTGGTGATTCCCAAGGGATCACAATGTATTTTGTTTGGGTTTCCAAAGTACTCACAGGTCTCTGATTGTGGGGACACCTTCAGCATTGCTGTCTGTTATTTAGCCTTGGGTGCACCAATACTGTTTCGTTCACAGTAAACAAGAGGTGGCATGCCTTCATAGTATTGCTGTGCTCAACTGTTCCCAGACACTAGCTTCTCAGTATAATTCGATATCAAGTCATTTGCTGTAGTGTCCTAATTTTCCTTGTTTCCAAGTGGCATGGTGGGTCAACCAACTGGGGAGTGCAGGGCTTACATATGTGCGGAGTAATGTAGATGATACTCATGATGCTTTTCCTGATATGCACTGTGACCTATTTTGTTTGGACTCATGTGTCAGATGTATACAGGTGACTGATTATTTTCTGTATCTTCACCTTACCCACAGCATCATCGGAGGACACAGAGGGAGACACCTGCACGGACCTTGAGGAGGGATCCAGCACCGGTGCCACCACTGCTGGCTAGTCTGCGGGAGCAAGTGGCACGGAGGGCGAGGGGAGTCAGGCGGAGGACCTGTCTGGTGGCGACACCGACTACGACGCTGACGGGTCTGAGGCTGAACTCCTCGAGGGGGCGGAGGCAGCTACAACACCTGGCAGCAGCACAACATCTGTCACCGCCTCCTCCATTCCCATCACCGCCCTCCCAGTTGCTCCGGTCCCTTCTGTCCGTGCAGGGCACCACCGTGTCTCCTTCGTGCCAGGCACCGCACCCCCTGCCCCTGTCCCCCCTGCTGCCCTCACTGCAGAGTCTGTGGACATTCAGCAGCAGTTGCAGGTTGGCCAGACATCAATGCTGAATGTCCTCCATGGCCACACCAGACTGCTGACACAGATGGTGTCATTCATGGAGGGCATGTCAGCAGCGATGTCTGACCAACGGATGTTGCTGAGGTACATGGACTCTTCACTCATGGCAGCAGTGAGTCTCCTGCAGCGCTTCGTACCCCCCTACCCCTGCACCATCCACACTTCCCACTCCCATGCCTGTCCCATGCACACCCAGACATTCCCAAGCACGCACCCCACCAGACACAGGCAGCACACAAACACGTAAGGGCAAGAACACACCTCCTGGCACACACACTCAGGGGAATAAAGGCACACCCACTGGGTCTGGGGCACACAGGCATACACGCAGCCACAGTCTGAGTCCGCATGCCTCACTACCCAGTCCCTCCAAAGGCACTCCCCTTGGCTCCCCTGCCACACTGCCAGACAAGGAGAGCTACTTGGCTCTGAGGGCGTGGGTACGGTCCGTACCACCATTGTAGTGGTGATGTAGGGGTACGCGTGGTACGGACCGTACCCATGCTATGAGGGCATGGGTACGGTCCATACCACCATTGTAGTGGTGATGTAGGGGTACGCGTGGTACGGACCGTACCCACGCTCTGAGGGCGTGGGTACGGTCCGTACCACGTGTACCCCTACATCACCACTGCAGTGGTGGTACAGACTGTACCCACGCTCTGAGGGCGTGGGTACGGTCCGTACCACGCGTACCCCTACATCACCACTGCAATGATGGTACGGGCCGTACCCACGATTTGAGGGCGTGGGTACGGTCCGTACCACACGTGCCCCTACATCGCCACAACAATGGTGGTACGGACCGTACCCACGCCCTCAGAGCATGGGTACGGTCCGTCCCCCCATTGTAGTGGTGACGGGAACACGTAGACGTCCACTTCCGTTGTGGCGGTATGCAGTGATGAGACCCTGGAGGTAATGTATGTACAGGATATATTTTTTGTAACTTGCGTAGGGGTTATGTTTCCTGCCCCTCGCCCCCCCCTTTGCCCCTGGGTGTTGTTCTGACCTTCTGCGGCGTGCGCGGCGGTTTTGGTGCACCAGGTCGTAGGCTAGGAGGGCCAGGATGACACGTAGGCTGGGGTCCATGGCTGTCCGTCGCGTACCGGTGCTCCTTCTTTGCGTAGTCCTCAATTTCTCGGGAGTTTTTGGCTGCCGTAAAATATTAGACGTGCGGAGTGACGTAGGCACGAATCGTACTTGCTGGTCCGTAAAACACTGCCTGACTCCGTCCGGACGTCACGTATGCGATGTCCCAGATCGGAATTGTGGGTATTTTTTCACCGCACGTAGTTTTGTATGATTCGTACGGAAATGGTATTTCTGTACAAATCGTACTTGCTGCTTTGTAAGGAGGATTTCCCGGGTACGAGTCGTATGGAGAATACGCTCCGTATGACCATTCGTACCCGGGTTTTACAGGATCGGAATCGGCACCTTGGAGGTTAATTACATGAAACATTTTTTTTTTATTATTGGTAAAACAAAAGTTTTTAATTATTTTTCTTTATTTTTTTTTGCCTTGAAAACTTCGTCCAAATTATTTACATTATTTCGAGAATAATTTAAAAATTGTAATTTACTTATTTGATCTATTTTAATTGTAACAAATTTACAAACTTCTTTTTTGTTTGCAGGTGTTATTGTAATAAGTCTGATTAGGTGACATTAGTTTTTTTTTTTGACAGGTTGTTTACATATTATATTCAAAAGTATTTGTTTTTAACCCCTTGTGTGTGGGTTTATTTCTCCCGCTGTGCGGGAGAAATAAACGCGTGCGCCATTGCGACGGCTCCCGGCCGTCGTGCGCACACGCCCACCGTAATGCACGACGGTCGGGAGCCATCGTGCGCACACAAGGGGTTAAAAATATGAGACAAGGTAAAATAATTTTAGATTAGTATTGTTGAAATATATACTTTTTTTACTGACATTTACTAACTGAAAGAGAAGATTTTATTTCTATACAACAATTATTTTGCATAGAATTATATGGAAACATTTTTTATACCGTCTTACATTTACTATTTAAAACAAATGTTATTTTAGAATAATTATATGTTACTTATATATTAACAATAGGTGATTATTAGGAGTCTTGTTTTCAGACTTAGGGGCTTATTACAATGTCGGGTGGACCATACCCGAATCTGGACAGAGCTCCAGTCGGTGGTTCCGACACTGTCATATGGATGCGAGTGCACATGGTGTGGTCTCAAACTACCATTTCCATATGGAAACTTGTGCTGCATTTGGAAACATATCGCATCACTACCTCCTATATAGAAATAGGAGTTTGTCTAAATCCATGCACAGCGTGACATGCACCTCACACATGCATAGGGATATGGGAGAATAGGGTCTTGATAGGTGCCCCTAAAGACGCTCTTCAACACCAAATCCATGCCTGAAAGTCTTACATGCATTTCAGGTTGGAAAACGACATCTTAATTACAAAAGTGGAAACACCTTCTCTAAGGAATCATTAGGCCTTTCCAACTGGACAACATTCTACTTGACACCTTAGGATTCCATTCAGATCTCCATGCCTCTTTCAACTTCCACTTTCAACTTTGTAATGTGGCGGTTGAACTTTAAAACTTGCAATGTCCTTCGAACAGCCTCCCCACCAACGGGAGGAGAATTTACGAATGGCATGGTAATTAGTCCCGAAATTTCTGAAATTTGAAATCTATACTTTATTTCATTATATTTTATATATGTTTAAAATTTTAACTTTATAAACGGTACATGTCATATATATCATAAAGTAATGAATATATATTTTAAATTAACATGTTTTTGGAATTCATATAGCAATTTACAATATTCATGAATAGTAACATGGTGTTACGTTACTGATTTTGTTTTTCTACAAGTTAAAGTTTCTTTTTAGGGACTACTACTTTATTATACTTTATGTTAATTGAAGGGGGAAATACATATTTTGGTTTGCCTCTGTACTTTCCATGAATTATGTTAGATTTCGTTTGGGAAGATTTAATTATTTTTATGTTTACTGTTAAACACTTTTTGTAAATATTTTGGGTTTTATATGACTAAATTGTTTTAAAAAATTACTGCCTGCACTTTCTGTGGATTAATTTTTTTTTTTGTGGGAGAACTATTTCTTTAAGTACTGTACAGCTGCTTCCCACAGTAAGGTTATACTGGAGAGAGAATACACATTTTTGAATTTTGACTGTCCATCACGTTTGTTACATTAATTTATGTATCTATTGCTGATAGTTAATTACTTACATTTACCTTTCCGCACCGTCACTAATTATGTTAGTTTAGTACTGGGAATAGTTGTTTTTCTTTATTTTTATTTTTAACACTTCATCTGTATTAAATTAAGTTTCCAATGAAATTTGGATATTTATGGTTTTTATTCTCAAACACCCTCTATGACTTAGCTAAAATATATGATTTGGAATATTGAAATATTTATGCAGCGTACCAACTAATTAACCTTACTTACTTTAGTTGTGCAATGGGGTTAGTTAATTATTTGGTTTTAAGTGTCCAGTAGCTTAACAGAATTAAGTTACATTGGAATGGAAAGAGTAGATTCTATATGTTTATACTGAAGAGTTTTATATATATTAATTTATTTTTGGAATGCAAAAAATTAATTTAAAATATTTACTGTTACACATCTTCCAAGATTTAATTAATATTGTTTTGAAAATAATACATTTTGTATGTTTATTGATCAGCACTTTTACAGATCTTTTTTTTTACTAGGGAGTGGAAATATTACATTACTTAACTATGGGCCTCATTACAATGTCCATTTGTAAGCGTCAGATTGCAGGTCTGAGGCATTCCGAGTTACATCGTAGGTTTCACTACCGCATTACAATGCAGGTTATCGAAAGTGAAACTGACAGGTTATTCAGGCAGGATTCCAACCGGGTTAACTAGACCTTGTGCCAGTCAGAGGCCTTACCGTATTCGCTAAGCTCCATGTTTCTGCTGTTGTTTTTACAATGTTGTTCTCCGTTATGCTTTTTATGGTGGGCTTTACTACATGTAAAGCCTTTTGAAAAGTTACTCTGGGTGCCGCTACCTGGTCCCTCCATTCTCCATGCGGCCTATGTTGGGGGGTCTGATAATTCCTGCACTGTGTGGCAGGCACCCTGATCTGCCGAACACAGAATCCACAGCTTTACATAAATTTCCATTTCACAATGGGAGCTTGTGCTACAGTCTGTTTACTCAAAACCAAAGGGTATGATGGACGTAGTGTTGAACATTGCTAACACTCACCTCGAGTCAACTGTTTTCGTTTTAATACTTCATCATTCTTTAACTCGCTCCGCCACCCCAGTTCAGACATGGCCATATGCAAATCAGTCTGACCCTGTGCCTCATGGGAACACTCCAGCCTGAACTGACAAAGCATTTCTTCTGTTTACGGCCGCAGCACAAGCTCCCATAGAGAAATTGGACTATTTGAACACACCATGTGCGGTTGCACTGTAATAGCAGTTTTGGGACCGCCGAACTGAGGACGGACGGTCACGAGACAGCAACGTTCACCCAACATCGTAATAAGGTCAAAATTTGTACAGCTCCGGCAATTCATTTTGTTACATTGGAGTGTTAATGAAAAAAAAAATTACGGTCCAACATATACTGTAAATTATTTAATTCAAAATTACAATGACATTAGTTAATTGTTTTATTTTATTGTCCAGCACCTTTAATGAATTAAAATATATTCAAGTGTGAATAGTAACCTTATGACAACAGTACTATGTTGGTCGTTGATGCCTTCCACCAACAAGGTTTTATTGTTTGCCAGTTCAGCACAAATTAATACTATCCGAACAAACTTAGTGGCTGATTATGATGTCTGGCACAAATCCTTCTTCTGAAGGTTGGAATTTCATTAACCGTGTTAGAACCCTTTAGGCGTACTCGTTTGTTTACATTCTGAATGACCAATTATTATGTTTGCACTCACAACGTAAATTGCAAGGTTATTTGGAATCTGTTCCATCAAGCTCTTGGAGTATCCGTGTTGGTATGAACCACAATGCCAACCCCTATGGACAGTGATTCTGTCCTCAGTTTTACGATGTTGCTTTACAACATCCTTTCGGTGCAGACTTTCAAAAAGATAAAGTATGACAGTAAGTGACTTTGGTGTGCACTAGCAGACTCCATTCATCATGGTCCCTACGTTTGTGGGGCCGGGGGAGACATAGCGGACACACTAGAAAACACTCCTCTGTTTGGTAGGCACATTGGGGCACCCGCAACAGCGTGCATGGTTTTCCAAAAACACATCAAATTTCCACATACCAGGCTGTGTTAACTCCTGTTGTTGACAAGACCACGAGCTAAAAAAGGAAGCTGGAAATCCGGCAGAGCAGTGTTCGGTTGCATCAATAATATGGTTTGCGGAAATGCTGACTGCGAGTCCGTCAGAACCGGATTCAGAAAATGTGTTCGGCGTGAGGCGTTACAACAAAAAAATTTTATGAACTCTATAGTGTGGTCGCAAACTCACATTTCTCAATTGGGAGTTGTTCGCTATGTTTTTCTGTAGTTTTCCTAGATCGAATTGTTCATATTCAGTGTTTCCAATTTTTAATGTAGTTGGTTCATATTTCTTTGTATTTGTTTTATATTGTATTTTTAAACAGTTGAACATTTTTTATGGGTTTGTATTGTTTGGCTTATTTATAAAAAATTTGCTGTTATAGTCTATTGAAAAATGTATCTGCTTCTTTATATAAAAATGTATAATGTTTTTAAAATGTACATGTAGTTTTATATGTTTATGGATTTTATATTTATTATTTTTTACAAATGGGAAAAAAACACTAGTTACTTATGTTCGGTCACAATATATCTGTCAGAAACATTAGTTAGTGATAGATTCCTTTGCTTAGAATTACACCCAGGGGTCAGTATGTATACGTAAAGTTTTCGTCAGCAGTAGTCCTGCGCGTCAAAAGGTGGTGATGTGCGGATCCCCGGTCGTCTTTGGAGTTGTGGGCGTCATGGTTGTTGTGATGATGTTGGCACAGCTACCTAGACGCCACACTTGCGTGCCTAAGTCAGTTCCGTACCCGACTTTCTGTGCCAGGAATTAAAAACCATGCAGTGGAGCATAGAAACTAGGGCCCTAAAAGGGATGACTTTAACCCTAGAAATGAATTCCCAGAACTGGGATGATGGGTGGGGCGGTAATGACTCTATCATTAACTAATGTTTCTTACAGATTTATCTTTACCCAAGGTTAGTAATTTGTGCATCTGAAAGAAACCGGTTAGTGACAGATTCTTTACTTTTATAAACATACACCAGCAATACCTAGCCCGGTGCTGGGTCTGGGAACCAAGATCAGACCAGGAAGTCCTGGAGAACTGAATGGCCAAATAAACTTGTGTGTACACGCAATAATGCTTATTAAAAGTGTGCATGTCTTGCAGTGGCACACTACGTACCAATGGTGGAGTGGCTTCCGTCGCAGTGTTAAAATGGGTGCGCCGTAATACAGGAGGCTACTTTTTAGTCAGACAACAGGCTTTAATAGACAAGACGACCCATCTGGAGATAGTCCGCTTGTGTAAGTTCTAAACTATTTTTGCACCCACGTAGCCAACCAACAGCTGGTCATCCACCCAGAACTGTTGTGTGTGATTTAGGCTAAATGAGAGCGCAAGTTTTGGGTCCAGAAGGTAGAGCCTCTATTCCACTCTAGAAGGATGCGGAGGTGGAAAGAAGGTGGCCAAGGTGATGGTCTGGACAATTTAAAAGTATGTGAAAACCTTGGGCAAAAAGGATACATGTGTCCTGAGCACAACCTTGTCAAGATGGAACAAAAACAAAGTAAGGTTTGCAAGAAAGAGCCTGGAGCTCAATCTCTCTACTGCTGAGGTGAAGGTAACCAGGAAAGCATTCTTCAATGTTAACAGACTAAGAGGACAGTTGTGAAGAGGCTCAAAGGGAGCGCACATAGAATATGTGTGAACCAGGTTCAAAGACCACTGTGGCATTACGAAGGGAACAGGAGTGAAAACATGAGTAATGCCTTTGAGGAATCTATTAACAACAGGGGACCTGAAAATAGAGGGCTGATCAGGAAGACATAGAAATGCAGGAATAGCAGAAAGGTACTCCTTGACAGTGCCCATAGCAGAGCCCTGTTGAGCCAAAGAAAGAAGGGAAAGTATTACTTCTAAAAGAGGTGCAGAAAGGGTTCCACAGCATCATGTCAAAAACTGGTTCCACCTGCAGGCATACACCAACAAAGTGTAGGGACACCTACATGCCAAATTAACATCACAGAAGTTCAGCGCAAAGTCAAATGGAATCAACTGTCGCTGTTCAATGTCCTCGCGAAGAGGTGGATACTATACATGTACGGCTGGAGAACCGTCCCCTTATGCTGTGACAGAAGTTCCTCCAGAAGAGGCAATCTGATCTGGTGATCGATAGTCATAATGAGTAGCTTTGGATACCATACTCTTCAAGCACAGTCAGGAAACACAAGAATGACTTTTGGCCGGTCGCGCCTGATGTTATTTAGCACTCTGGCCAGAAGTGGTATAGGCGGAAAGGCGTACAACAGACCGCAAATCCACTTTCAACGAAAAGCATCACCTAGCTAAGGCCGGCTTGGAAATTACAACGTGCAACGCTGCTGACATTGCACGTTGTCTTTAGTGGTGAATAGATCTAACCAAGACTATCCCCACTGTTGAAAGAGATCTTTCGCCACCTCCTAGTAAAGACACCATTCGTGATCCATCATGCTCCTGCGGCTGAGTTCGTCCTCCCTGGCGTTCAGTGAATTTGCCAAGTGTTGAACCACCAGGGAAATGCCCTGTTGTTCCAGCCATGTCCAGAGGTGCAGAGCCTCCTGACTAAGATGCCACAACCCCACCACGCCTTGTATTTTTCAATACCACATGGCGCTGATGTTTTCTGTGAACACCTGCACTACTCTCCCCTTGACAGGGGGAAGTAATGCCTTCAGTGCAAGTAAGCTCGCCCTTGAGATCCAGAATGTTGATATGGAGCCTGGACTCCACCTGAGACCAGAGGCCTCTGATCGCCGCATCTCCCCTTTGGACGACCCATCCCAGGAGGGACCCATCCGTCACCACTGTGTGATCCGTTTGGGGAAGGGAGTGGGATCTTCCATTGACCCAATGCCGGTACATGAGACACCACTACAATTGTTGTGCAGTGCCCTCTGAGATTTGGACGTAATCTGACAGGTTGCCCTGATGCTGCGCCCACTGGAACTTCAGGTCCCACTGCAGAGCCTGTATATGCCATCTGTCATGATCGACCAGCAGGATGCATGAGGCCACGAGGCCCAGCAGTTTGTCTTAAGTCAAACTTAAGACAAAATCCTAAGTTTAATACTAATAAATACCTTCTAAGAATACCAAAAGTAGTAGGACAGACTTAAGACAGACTTAAGACAGACTTAAGACAGACTTAGGACAGACTTAACACAGACTTAACACAGAGTTAAGACAAAATCCTAACTTTACTACTACTAAATGCCTTCTGTGAATACAAAAAGTAGTAACTTTAGGATTTTGACTTAAGTTAGTTCTGTGAATCGGGCCACCTGTGCCCACCAGCTCTGCCAGGGAAAAGCCTGACGTAGGATCAGCAGTCAGATCACGCAATATGCCTTGGCTAAACTGCAATGGTTACTCCAAGCATATTAAGAGTTTCCTCTCAGTCAGGGTTTACATGGCAGTTGAAGCGCCATGAAAAACATGTTGGAGAGGAAATAAATGGGGCAGTGCAGAGCCCCCCTGTGCCTTCAATGCACGTGCATGCACACAGAGGGGCATAACATGTGCCAAACTGTGTGCATGCACATAGGTTCATGTACGTCATGGACTTTCGAGTTCATGACGTTTATGAACCTTGTAGTGAAGTCCCATTGCAAGGACTCTAACAGTGGGGCAGCCTTACAATGAGGTATCACCATGGTAATGCCACGCCGCCCATGTCTCCGAATACTATAAATTCATAATCTGGTGATAATCAGGCGTTACCTTAGCGAAACAGTGGCAATGCTTTTTTCAAAGCATCCACATTGATTTAGTAAAAGCTTTTCATAGACCCTTATTGGGTATTTAAAACTGGGGCATAGAATGTGGCATTGCATGCCCCACAGGATCGGCGTATTACAAATGTGTTGATCGAAACAGCAAAGGACAAATGCAACCTATGTGGATCAGCGAACCATCTGACTTGCTGCAACAGTATTGTGCGTCAATATGCAGGCAGTCCCAATACAGCAGCGACAAGCATATTATGAGTTTCCAGAATGACCTACTTTTATTGTCGGGAGGCCTCCATGAGAAATGTAGCAGTTAATAAGGTAAGAGCGTCTTACAAGTGACCCTGTTTTGCAAATCTTCTTTGTGGTGCATGCAGAGCGGGAATCTGCACAGCCAGTAACAGCAGAGGAAGAAATTCAGTTTGTGTTTACGTGTCTTCCCAGGCTGGAACGTGGTTTGTTGGTGCAAAAGTAATTCATTAGTAAGGTTCTCATAGTAGCCTTATAAGGGAGGACAGTGGGAACACAAACTAAACAAATACAAGAACATGTTTTAATTATTATTAGTGTAGGAGGTGTGACTGCGCTAGCGTTGATTGCCACTACAAGAGTGCAAAACCCCTAATCAAGACATAAGTTAAAAGAGCAGAATAGCAATGCCTGCTTATTAATTTTTTTTAATTTAAATCAATTGTAACCACTGCTTGCAGGAGGGCTTAGCACATCGCAGGAAGATGATAGATCAGATTCAGGTGCCGATTCCGATCCTGGAAAAACCGGGTACGAATCGTCGGACGGAGCGTTTTCTCCGTCCGACTCGTACCCGGGAAAAATACCTTACAAACATGCAAGTACGTTTCGTACGGAAACACCATTTCCGTACGAATCGTAAAAAACATCGACCGGCAAGAAAATACATACAAATCGGATCCGGGACACCGCGTACGCGACATTCACACGGAGTCAGGCAGCGTTTTACGGATCAGCAAGTACGACTCGTACCCACAGCACTTCGCACGGCAACATTTTTACGAGACCCAAAAAGTGCCGGAAAAGCTAAGTACGCCGCGATGCACGACGAAAAGGGGGCCCGGTATGCACCGTACCCCCATCCCTACACGTCCGCACCGTACCCCCAGCCCCCCGTACTTCTGGAGCGTACCCCCAGCCCACCCCCATAGGTATGCGCCGTACCCCCAGCCCACCCCCGTAGGTATGCGCCGTACCCCCAGCCCACCCCCGTAGGTACGCGCCGTACCCCCAGCCCACCCCCGTAGGTACGGTGCAGAACCCCAGTGCGTAGGTACGGTGCAGACCCCCACCCCGTAGGTACGGTGCGGACGCCCACCCCCGTAGGTACGCGTGGTAAGGGCCGTACACACGCTCTTAGAGCGGGTGTACGGCCCGTACCACTATTGGATTGGGGCCTTAGGGGTACGCGTGGTACAGTCCGTACACATCCTCTGAATGCGGGGGTACGGTCCGTATCACACGTACCCCTACGGCACCAGTACACTTGGGATACAAGGCATACACATGCAACGAATGGTGTTGTATGGCCTGGTGCAGCATATCACCATTATATTGGTGTGTGTGGAGGTCAAGGAGAGCAGTGGACAGCACCAAGGGGGTGGGTGGGTGGGTATGTGGCTGCATAGGATTCCCAGCAGTGGCCAGAGGCATGGGGGCGGGTGCACATCACTACCAGCAGTGGACAGACATATATGGGTGGGTGCACCTCACTCCCAGCAGTGGACAGACATATATGGGTGGGTGCAGAGGACTCCCAGCAGTGGACAGACATGTGAGGGGAGGGTGTAAATGACTCCCAGCAGTGGCCTGCAAAATGAGGGGTGGGTGCAGAGGACTCCCAGCAGTGGACAGACATGTGAGGGGTGGGTGTATATGACTCCCAGCAGTGGCCTGCAATATGAGGGGTGGGTGCAGAGGACTCCCAGCAGTGGACAGACATATATGGGTGGGTGTATATGACTCCCAGCAGTGGACAGACATATATGGGTGGGTGCACCTCACTCCCAGCAGTGGACAGACATATATGGGTGGGTGCAGAGGACTCCCAGCAGTGGACATACATGTGAGGGGTGGGTGTATATGACTCTCAGCAGTGGCCTGCAATATGAGGGGTGGGTGCAGAGGACTCCCAGCAGTGGACAGACATGTGAGGGGTGGGTGTATATGACTCCCAGCAGTGGACAGACATATATGGGTGGGTGCACCTCACTCCCAGCAGTGGACAGACATATATGGGTGGGTGCAGAGGACTCCCAGCAGTGGACAGACATGTGAGGGGTGGGTGTATATGACTCCCAGCAGTGGCCTGCAATATGAGGGGTGGGTGCAGAGGACTCCCAGCAGTGGACAGACATATGTGGGTGGGTGCACATCACTACCAGCAGTGGACAGAGACATGGCGGTGGGTGCATATCACTACCAGCAGTGGACAGACATATGTGGGTGGGTGTATATGACTCCCAGCAGTGGGCTGCAACATGAGGGGTGGGTGCAGAGGACTCCCAGCAGTGGACAGACATGTGAGGGGTGGGTTTATATGACTCCCAGCAGTGGACAGACATATATGGGTGGGTGCACCTCACTCCCAGCAGTGGACAGACATATATGGGTGGGTGCAGAGGACTCCCAGCAGTGGACAGACATGTGAGGGGTGGGTGTATATGACTCCCAGCAGTGGCCTGCAATATGAGGGGTGGGTGCAGAGGACTCCCAGCAGTGGACAGACATATGTGGGTGGGTGCACATCACTACCAGCAGTGGACAGAGACATGGGGGTGGGTGCATATCACTACCAGCAGTGGACAGACATATGTGGGTGGGTGTATATGACTCCCAGCAGTGGGCTGCAATATGAGGGGTGGGTGCAGAGGACTTCCAGCAGTGAACAGACATATGTGGGTGGGTGTATATGACTCCCAGCAGTGGGCTGCAATATGAGGGGTGGGTGCAGAGGACTCCCAGCAGTGGACAGACATATATGGGTGGGTGCACCTCACTTCCAGCAGTGGACAGACATAAATGGGTGGGTGCAGAGGACGCCCAGCAGTGGACATAGACATGGGGGTGTGTACATCATTAGCATATGCCCACGACTCCATGGGTGTATGTATGCATCCCTGAGTTTTGACTATGATGATAGTGCCATAACAACACATCACTGACAGCAGTGTCCCACTCCAAGGAGGATGGCTGTCTTTCCCCCACTGCATGACACAGCACATGTGGGTGTGAGGACAAATGACACATGCATACCCACCCCTGGCAGATGCAGCACAATACACACACTGAGATCATGCCACAAGACTGTATAGTCATGTCACTGCCTACTAAAGTAAGAGAGCCAAAGGGAACACACATTGTCAGGCACATCCCAGGAATGATAGAAATGTACAGGTGCTGGGCCAGCCACCAAGATGTCGTCTCTCATGGAAGGAATAGGGTGGAGTTTCCACAGATACAATGCCCACAATTGTGAGTCACATGCCCAAATACCCTGCAGAACAAGTACCAGATGTGTGCTAGGCCTGGATTACACACATGCATAGTGCTGAAAAGGGAGGATTTCCACATGAAAGCATTTCAACATACTCAATACACAAGAACAGTGACTAGCAAGGATGGCACAGACGATGCAGCCGGAGACATTGCTGAGCAGGCATGGCCATAGTTGAAGGGATCCGTCACCAACAAAGGAAATGTAGACACAGGTCAGCACAACAATTGGGCAACTCTTGGCAGGGAAGATGTCAGGTGCCACAGAGGAAGAAACACTCCTTGGGACAATGTCTCAAAACCATCATAACACACACTACAAATGATACTTGGCAGAGACCTTGTGATGGCACGCAGATACCATGGTCAACCGCATCACCATCAGACTCGAACATTTCTCAGAACAATAACACATTACCACAACCCCAACTCCTGGAGCCTCAGCACCAACATCAATACCTGAAATGCAATAGTGTTCAAAGGAAAAATAAAATGCTTTATTCAGCAATAAACAAAACGAAGTAATAAGACTATATACAAATGCCAATGGCCAGTCCATCATATAAGTCCTTGGCGGGTCACTGGGGCACATGTCTCCCCCAGCTTGCCTGCACACTGGAACCCTCAGGTTCGTCGACCGGGGGGGGGACATCATGTGGGGAAGGACCAGGCACCGCAGGGACAGGAGGGAGAAGGGTAGGTGGGGTGGGTGTAGGGGTGGACGTGTCCACCACAGGGGGTGGGGCAGCGCCAAAGCTGGTGGTGAGCTCGGCGCTGCACACTTCTGCAAGGGCAGACAGAGTAACCCCTGCCCCGGAAGAAACTCCAGGGACAACGGAGGGGGGGTGCAGGGATGGGTTTCAGTGCTCCTGGGGGAGGGGGTGGACATGGGGGTGGACTCAACTCCCCTGCCCGGGGACTTCCTTGACCGCTTGCGGGGTGGTGACACAGTGGGGGCAGGGAAGCCAAGGGGAGTGCTGGTGGAGGGACTGGGTTGTGAGGCATGCGTACTCAGACTATGGCTGCATGTATGGCTTTGTGCCCCAGACCCAGTGGGTATGCCTATCTCCCCCTGAGTGTGCGTGTCAGGATGTGTGCGCTTGCCCTTTCTTGGTGGTGTGCTGGATGTGTCTGGTGTGGTGCGTGCGTGGAAAGGTCTGTGTGTGCATGGGACAGGTATGGGAGAGGGAATTGTGGATGGGGCTGGGGTAGGGGGGGGACGAAGCGCTGCAGGAGAGACACTGCTACCGTCAGTGAAGAGTCCGTGGACTGCAGAAACCGGCGTTGCTCAGACATCGCTGATGACATGCCCTCCATGAACGACACCATCTGTGTCAGCAGTCTGGTGTGGCCATGGAGGACATTCAGCATCGATGCATGGCCAACCTGCAACTGCCGCTGTATGTCCACAGACTCAGCACTGAGGGCAGCAGGGGTGACAGGGGCAGGGGGTGCGGTGCCTGGACCGAAGGAGACATGGTGGTGGTCAGCACGGACAGAAGGGACCGGAGCAACTGGGAGGGTGGTGATGGGAATGGAGGAGGCGGGACCAGATGTTGGGCTGCTGCAAGTTGTAGTGGCAGCCTCCGCCCCCTCGATGAGGTCAGCCTCGGACCCGTCTGCGTCATAGTTGGTGTCGCTACCAGACAGGTCCTCTGACTGACTTCCCTCGCCCTATGTGCCACTGGCTCCCGATGACTCGCCAGCACTGGTGCCACTGGTGCTGGGTCCCTCCTAAAGGTCCGTGCTGGTGTCTCCCTCGGTTACCGTTGATGATGCTGTGGGCAAGGTGAACATCCAGAAAGACATCAGTCACCTGTATACATCTGACACATGAGTACCAAAACAATAGGTCACAGTGCATATCAGGCAATGCTTAATGAGTAATAGCTAGATTACTCCGCACATATGTAAGCCCTGTACTCCCCAGTTGGTAGACCCACCATGCCACTTGGACACAAGGAAAAATAGGACACACCATCCCAAAACTAGACTGATAAATATACTGAGAAGCTAGTGATTGGGAACAGGTGAGCACAGCAATACAATGAAATCATGCCACCTCTTGTTTACCCTGAAAGAAACACGAGTGGTGCACCCAAGGCAAACTAACACACCTCAATACTAAAGGTGTCCCCACACTCAAAGCCTTGTAAGTAATTTCGAACAGTAACCCCCAAAACTTTAGTCACTTGGGAATAACAATACTTCACACAATCGACATGTCAATAATGTGGGAATGTTCCATTTTGTGAACAGAACACACATGTGCCTGTATAAAAGATGTCTCCAAAGGAGGTGCACACCAAACATTTACCCAGTCATTGAAGAAGCTGGCAGCCTTATCCACAGGACCCACTGTTCAAAAGAAATGGTGTTGCAGAAAGTACATATACATGGGCCCACAGAGGTCCTGATGACTTGACACTCGTAAGTTGGTATCACCAACAACCAAGCACTTACCCAGATTCCACAACACTCTGGGAACAAGTATCTGTATAGTCTGCTAAACAGTCTGATGAGAACAGTGGCTTCTTTTCAAAAGTGCCAGCGTGCTCCATGAAAGTATAAAGGTGGTTTGTTGTGCACTTCCTTGGGAGACATCTGTCATGCATGCACATTATTGTTCTTCACACAAAAACATCAAACTAAAGCATTGAAAACTGGAAGACATGTTGACAAGTGGAGTGAGTGCCAAGGTACAAGACTCTTTTGACTAACAACTTTAATTATGCCAGTTGTCACATGGCCATCCGTTCCCTGATGACACAGTTGGCAACACATCTGACCCACTGCCTGTCATGTGGAGTGGCACACTTGTCCAAACACAGGACAATGCAAAAGCTGCGGGGCCTGCAATTGGGTCGTAAAAAGGCACACCTGCACTGAGCAGACACCCTCATGGCAAGCCAGAATGTCCACACAGATGTCAGCACACAAAGACAAAACTACGTAGCATCTGGACCACACACTGGTGCCAAAAATGGATGACCAGGAATCATGTATTTAAACTATTGACACATGCTGCAATGCACAAACATTAAACACCGCACAACATGACTGGGTCACTGCACGTTGAGTCTCTGTCAAGACAATTATTGCACACAGGTCAGAGCTGGCAAGGAGACATAAGGTTTGGCCATGTAGGCCTCGCCCGCACAAACCCCCCATACCTGAGACAATGTGATTGAGACAGATCAAGAACTGACACCTCTTAATCAGTGTTTTCTAAACTTTGCTCAAATGTTCCCAAAATTTACTCAACATCACCTTGTGAGGCTGCCAACACATATATGTGACAAACAACCATCAACAGATAGTTGTAAATAGCCATACAGGCACTGCCCAGTGTGAGTATGCACAAGCCAAATGGGGTCTCCCTGTCCAGTGAACACATGTAGCACACTTCGGATAAATAATAATAAGGCCAGGGAACAATGCCACAGAGGCAAACCAATGCTGAACACACAGAGAATGGGCACAGTGTTGGATGACACACCTGATTACGAGGCAAGGGTGTCTCAGGGGACTGTAGTGGGCACACTGCTCCTTGTTCCTGGAATGATCTGACTGTAACATGAGCAACCGTCCTGGCACCATGCATATCTCCCACTCATGCACATCAGGTCTGAGGCCACAACATCGGTCATACATGCTGCAAGTGTGTTCACTGGAAACCTCACACTCCTATGGTGAGACTCATCATCAGTGCAAACCAATATGGACCCCCAACTGAGCGAAGAGGACAGGGCACAGGCAAGATACGAACACATGTCACAGACCACCCTCACACATGATGCATACAGCAATGTGCACTTGGATTAACTGGCAGCCCAGATGACCATGTGCAATAGTGATTACACACAGACCAGGGTACACATGTCAAGGAGGGGAAGGGATGAATAAGAGCACCGTTTGACTTTGGGGAACAGAATATGCACTGCACATATGAACCCTGGCAGTGTATCCAGGCAACAGAGCACTTCGAAAGGCTGGTGACACACAACACAACAAACACACATGTACCTACCCCCTCCTTGCTGCTGTATCTCCTGGAACCGCCTATCCAGGTCAGGGAAGACCACCGCCAGGACACACTGCATGTGGGGGGTCATGCGTCGGCACCCTCCGTGTTTGCGTGGAGGTGATAGTTTCAGCTGGACCCGGGCGATCCGCCGGGTCCAGCACCGGATGTCCTGCCAGCGTTTCCGGACTTGGGCCAGGCGCCGCCTGCGATCCCCCGCCGCCCACACGGCCCTGGCGATCATCTTCCAGATGACCCCCTTCTTGTAGGCAGTTACCTGTGAGGATGACAAAGTGAGACAACATCACTACACATGCTCCATGTCACAGAGACACACATTTGAACATCTTTGACATGTTGGACAGGGCATCGGATGCTGTCAATGAATTTATTATTTCTCATATGTCTATTGGCCTCTGTGGAATCCCCAATGCACTACATGCCATTGAAAGTACACAGGTGGCATGAGGGGTGCCACACACTCCCTGATCATGGCACACACTGTGCATCACATGCAACACCTAGGCTGATGGACAACACCTCTAAGCAGTTACGTGCCCTAGGCCACTGACGCAACCTCAGCAGAGTACACAGACACACACAGGCACAGAACAATCACCTGCCATTGGCAACAGCGGATACATACATCACTCTGCACATGTGCCACTTGCCTGTGGGGTGTCACAGGTGTCGGGCTACCTCATCAAGTCAGACACACAGCACGGCTTACTTCTCACATCAGATGGTTAGAGCTGTTGCATCCTCCATGCAGCTATGGTGCAACACTTCACATACACACTCACCCACATGACAAGGAACATTCACACACATCAATGTCCATGGGGCGTACACATCACTTGGACACTCTCACCACAGCTCCACTCAACTCACACACATCTGTGGGTACAGTCACCTGTCACACTGGGGGGACCACTGAATCACCTCAGGACAATAGACAAAATAGGGAACAAAGGATTTGCCAGGCTGAATGTGTCATGCACTATGCAGTGAATGTCACAGTAAGCACAATGCAAGTGAGTAGTGCACACCCGAACTACATCATGCTCAGCATGACATACATAAGCTTTCCCCCCCCCCGGGACCCACTGTAAACAACATTGCATGTCTGTCACACCTGCACACAATGGCAGAAGTGACAGTCACAAAAAAGGTGCACAGTCAAAGGTAGTGGAGTCAGCACTCACCTGTTGCCCTGGTCTCCCATACAGGCTGAGGTACTGTGGGAGGAGCACATCCAGCAGGGCCTCATTCTCCTCCAGGGTGAATGGCTGTGCCCTCTCCACAGTCCTTGACATGGTGCCAGAGCAAACACACACAGCAGCAGTGGTCGACAGGAAAGTTGTGCAGGCAGGTGCCCTCTCATGGGTTCAGCCTGACTTATATCTGTCTTGCTGGGGGCTTTCATTTACAGGAGTACAGAGTGATTGGTCAGACTCATTTGCATCCTACCTTTCCTCCAATCCCTTTAAACATACACCAATTTGCATGGTTCAAATTTTGAACATCATAGCAAGGCAAACACCACTTTGCAACATTGTAATTTTTGGGCCAACTGACTTTTCAAGCCCACATGATGGCCACATTGCAACTGAAATCTCTGTATCCATGACAACCAGCATGCATTTTGGGCCTAATACTTGTCCCCTATGTAATTTTTGATTCAAAAAAACATGTACGGTGCGTTTCACACGTACCCGTACATGTACATCACCACTACAATAGTGATACGGACCGTACACGCGCTCTGAGAGCCTGTGTACGGTCCGTATCACTATAGTAGTGGTGCCGTAGGAGTACGCGTGTGTGTACGGAGCGTACACACACGCGTACTCCTACGGCACTACTCCTATAGTGATACGGACCGTACCCATGACGTGAGTACGGTCCGTACCACGCGTACTCCTACGGCACTACTCCTATAGTGATACGGACAGTACCCACGACGTGAGTACGGTCCGTACCACGCGTACTCCTACGGCACTGCTCCTATAGTGATACGGACCGTACACACGCTCTGAGAGCGTGTGTACGGTCCGTATCACTATAGGAGTGGTGCTGTAAGAGTACGCGTGTGTGTACGGAGCGTACACACACACGTACTCCTACGGCACTACTCCTATAGTGATACGGACCCTACACACTCTCTCAGAGCGTGTGTACGGTCCGTATCACTATAGGAGTGGTGCCGTAGGAGTACGCATGTGTGTACCGAGCGTACACACACGCGTACTCCTACGGTACTACTCCTGTAGTGATACGGACCGTACCCACGACGTGAGTACGGTCCGTACCACGCGTACTCCTACGGCACTACTCCTATAGTGATACGGACCGTGCCCATGACGTGAGTACGGTCCATATCACGCGTACTCCTACGGCACTACTCCTATAGTGATGCGGACCGTACACACGCTCCGAGAGCGTGTGTACGGTCCGTATCACTATAGGAGTGGTGCCGTAGGAGTACGCGTGTGTGTACCGAGCGTACACACACGCGTACTCCTACGGCACTACTCTTATAGTGATACGGACCGTACACACTCTCTCAGAGCGTGTGTACGGTCCGTATCACTATAGGAATGGTGCCATAGGAGTACGCGTGTGTGTACGGAGCGTACACACACGCGTACTCCTACGGCACTACTCCTATAGTGATACGGACCGTACACACGCTCTCAGAGCGTGTGTACGGTGCGTTTCACACGCTTACACTGGTGATAGGATGCGCACACGAAAGGAATGGAGGTATCAGACTCGCACAAGGAAGTACATCAAGTCATTGTCATTGCAGACTTTCGTGTGCATGGCCTAGGTGTGTTAGGCAGTGAAATTGCACATGTCCCCTCATGTAGTTGCACAATGGATGTGTGATGACCTGTGTACTCATGTCATGTGTGATGGGGCACTATGTGGCACACTTCCCCTTCACACTTTGCACATGTGTGCCTGTACTCCACACCTGTCACGCACAGCATCACTGGCATGGCACAGTCACCACCACCCGCAACTGTCCCCTGATGCCATGGACAGGGACTCTACCAACTGACATTTCACGATCAGCGTGCCCCGATGTGACTATGTCATGTGTGTGTCATGTGTTCCCATGAGCTTGCTGTTAGTGTTCCGTCAACTACATCTGCTGTTGCTGCATCCAACATGTGTCTGTGTGGAGATAGGCACGGCACACATCTGCGCACACCATGCCACATGTGGATTCCCACGTAAGCATGGTCTGTATGCATTGGACATGACATTTTCACATGAGGACATATCTGCATCGTATCAATGTCTGTGGTTTCTGTTTTCACGTGTACCCCTTCATTGCAATGTGTTGGATCTGTACATTGGACATTCCATGTGACCTGTGCGTCGAGCTTGCCGTCAGCTGTCTGGATGAGATGACATTCTTTAAATGCAACTATGTGGATGTATGTCACTCCTGTGATGTCTCTGGCTGTTCACTCAGACTGGCCCCCAGCTCGTTTCAGGGCATGTCATGTCGACTTGCCAATCAAGGGATGTATCTTGGTTTTTGTAGGAGTCTCACCAAGCTGGCATATTTGTCCTGGATGTATTGCACAGACCAGACTCTGTTTTCATCTGATGTGTAGTAGCAGTTTCGCATGTGCTCTGTTCATTGACATTGATGATGTCATGCTCAAAATCTTCGGTATTCAATTCAATTTTCTGCAGGGCACCGCCTGTCCCCCGACCAATGCCAGACTTGGGTGCCATGAGGGAACGTGACTGCATCCGACGGTACAGATTCACACCGCAGTTGATTGAGGACTTGACCACCAAGCTGCAACCACACCTCCAACCGCGACACAGGTATCCTACTGCGCTGACCCCAAAGATGAAGGTGATGGCAGCCCTACATTTTTTTGCCACCGTTACATTTCAATTCACCATAGCTGATGTTGGTGGCATGTCCAAGACAATGTTCAGCCGTGTCCTGCGTGATGTTTTTTCAGCCATGTTGGTGCACCTTGATGAATTCATCCATTTCCCTACTCCTGAGGAGTTGACAGGTATCAAGGGTGATTTCTATGCCCTGGGAAGGATGCTCCATGTCATTGGGTCCATTGATGGGACAGATGTAGCTTTGGTACCACCACAGGCACAGGAGGTAGCCTATCGCAACCGTAAACATTACCACTTTATTAATGCCCTTGTGGTGTGTCTTGCTAAGATGCTGATTTCCCATGTCTGTGCACGGTTTCCAGGGTCAGCACACGATGCCTACATCATGAGGCATAGCAGGGTGCCACAAATGATGCTGCGGCTGCACAACGAACGAGCATGTCTTGTTGGTGGGTATACTCTGTTTGGCCTGTGTGTTGCGGTATCTTTTGAGCTTACGGCATCTCCTGACCCACTTTTTTACATGATGTTTCCATGTAGGTGACTCAGGATATCCCAACATGCCATGGCTGATGACACCTCTCCGCAACCCAAGATCAGCTGCAGATCACCGCTACAACAATGCACACGGGCAGACAAGGCGAGTGATTGAGAGAACTTTTGGGCTCCTGAAGAGCAGATTCCGGTGCCTTCACAAGACAGGCGGGTCCCTCCCATATGCACCGGTGAAGGTCTGCAATATCTTCCTCGTGTGCTGCATGCTGCACAACATGGCAGTGGAGAAGGCAGTGCCACTCATCCTAGATCCTGGTGAGCAGGAACATCCACCCGTGGAGGATGAAGGGCTTGGTCACAAGGCAAGTGACAAGGAGGAGGAGGAGGATATCCGGAGTCAGCTCATACGCAACTTCTTCTCATAATGGTGAGTCACTGGGTCTGAGGGTGCACGCTTGTATCCTTGGGTGGCATGTGTTGCAATGTGTGTGTCCAGCTGACTGTATGCTAAGTGACTTAGATGTGTGTTCTGATGTGTCACTCGAGTGAGGATGTCATTCCACACATTTTCCCAGAGACACTGTCTTTTAAATTAGCATGGGGACAACATTGTTCAGGTTTAGTAAATGACCATGTATGCATAGAAAACTCTTTGCGCTGACTTCTTGTGTGTCTGTCATTCCCAGGTACTTGCGCATGTTGTCTGCTCGTGTCATCGTTGTCCTTCTGCTATTCCTCATGAGTATTGCAACGTGTGGTGAATCAGCGTTCCATGCACGGACACGGGGAAAGGTCATTTTGGGTAAGGATTGAAGCAAGGCAATTTTTGGGGTGGTACGTGTTTGGAGAGTGTGGGTACTGCTCCTGTGCATGTTGTGTTCCCATGCATACATGTCGACTCACCATGGGGCACATAACATGTAGCATGACTCCCATGAATTGATAGTCACCCTTCCTGACAGTCATCTGTAATGGGTGTAGGATTCAGGTGAAGGCATCAATGTGTGTAAAAATTCCCTCTGAAACCTATGGGATGCTACGGGTGGACATAGTGTGGGACATCCCCATGACAGGCTCAATGGGGAATTGCAGCCTCTCCGTGTGCAGCAGGAGGTGTTTGGCTCATCCCCTTAACTTGTGTGCCAGTTCATTTGGATTTACAACATCCGTGTTGTGAAGGGGGTGTCCAGCGTAGGTCCCACATGTTCAGTCAATTGACCTGTGAGTCTGTGCACATAGATGCATTTCCCTTAGTGTGAGTTTGAGTAATAAAGGTGTTCCTCACACTCATAAGTGCCTCATCTCTGTCAATGCAGGTCTCTTGCCACTTTGCATGCGTCATCTCTGGCATAGTTGTCAAAGATTGTGCCTAGGAGTGTATGTGTATTTCGTCAACATGCATGCATTTCTTCATGGATAATGATCTCTATTGTGCATGAGGTCCATGGGTGTGAATGTTTTTGTCCAGGTTGCTCACCCCAACGGGCCGGACACGCCTGCTGAGGGTGTGTCTCCTGTGCGCAGATCGGCATTCTGTTCCCTGATCCTGTGTGATTGTTCAGCCATTTTCTCTGGGTGAGCCATGACTAACCTGACACTCCTTCCTTTACATACGCCTGTTGCAATTGTTTTCCTTTCTGACCTCCTTGTCTTTGTGTACTACTTTCGGCCTAGTTTCCAGTACATGCCGCCTGCTGCTGCGGCCCCTGCGGCAAGGGCCCAACAAGTTCCCGGATTCTGCAACCCACACGCCTCCAAGTTGCTCCTCCCTTCCTCCCTCCACCCATTCATTGGGCTGGCATCAGCTTGTCTGTGCCACTGTTGCCGCCACGCGGTGCCAAAGACAGGACCATCAGCGCATGCAACGTGCACATTGCACAACACTCATGTCCTTGCATGACCCACATCACAGAACAGTCTCATGTTGCAGACACCCCCCAAGCAATGTGCAACCAAAAATCAACCACATGCTCTCAGCCATACCCTAAGCGCGCACACGACCCCTTTGCATGCTGAGTGTGCAACTCCAACTGCCTACACAGCGTTGCCCCGCCTTCCAGGCCCGGGCACACCAACCAGGTCATGTCCCTCCTACTCCACACCGGCTCCGTCCAACAGCACGCCATTGGACTCTGTTACATCCTCAACACAACAGGACCACACATCACCTTCATGACAGTGACGTGGATAAAAGCATCCGCCGCACACAACTTCTTAATTGCCATCTCAGACGGCTACAAGAGCAGCCGCAGGGACAACACTAACAATCCCGGGGGATGAATTGATATCTATTCCCAAGTACGCACTCAGGGTCACTAATCAGGTTTGGCACAAACCCCCTGCAAACCCTCAGAGTAAGACTCATCTACAGATCTCCAAGCCTACATCCACAATTCAACAAAGCCATCAACACGTCCATCTTGATGCACGCACTCACATCCACATGATACATGTGGCTGTGGGCCCAGAACTTCTGGCTGGATGAGAACCACACCAGCAACCATCATTGGTCCATCCACATTGGCATCCACGTTTCTGACAATCAACACACTGCCACACCCCCCGCTACCAAACCCCCACAGATGCTTGATGTAAGTCAACACAGACATGCTGTGTGGGACACTGGAACCAACACTACCGCCACACCCTGCAACCTCACACACTGGATCAGCAACTGATCCAACAATCTAGCCACGTTGACGGACTTTCCTGTGATGCACATCAAGAATTACGCCACCTGTGACCAGGCACAGCTAGTGGACTCATACACATCTAGCAGGACTATTGTGCACAGCTTGCAACACAAATAACCATCAGTGGCCTTACAAGCAGGGCAAACGGCACACACAGCTATCACCATGTCATCATCAAGGACAATTGGAGATCCTTCAGAAGGTGCAGAGGCAAACACAGCGCACAACATCAAGGAGCTCTTCTGCATTGTGAGTGCACTGACATCAGCTCTCCATCCACAAGACAGCCCACCCTTGCAAGGCTGAGTCAATCCCTTTCTACTTTCTACCACTGCAAGCAAATGGACATACAAGCAAGCCTTGGCACACAGAGGCAGAACGCACTATTATACGCGGGACCAACCCCCCTCAAGTTTAGCACTTCCATCATCAGGAGATACAACACCCGGCTCATGTGCAACATCCACTTTGGATCTCCATCAGGCCCCTTCCCACACAACATCTCAACCACATCATTCCCCATCCTTGTAGCCCCTGTCCAGCACGTCATGTATGTATCATTGGAGTTAGCCACAATCCATGGTAGATAGATGCATGCAGTGACCCAGGCCCTTCTTAGACAACGGACGGCAGGAACGCAGGCTCTCAAGGAACATCACCGTGCTTCCCTAGCCAGCAAATGTCATCAAGAAGACAGGCAACGAGCAACTGACAAACTTCCTCCACGCAAAGAGCTCCAGGCAACCTGCACAAGGCCATCTTCCACTGTAATCACCCCACTGCAAACATCATCATTACCACCAACAACAACTTTGCCCTGCTCCACAATGGTGAGGCCACCCCCCTTGACCACTCCATAGCATTAGACATGATGTGCTCACACACTGTCAGCTCACACATCTCCAACACTGGTATCCCGGGTATGGACCCTGATGAAATCACCTAGTAGCTCACCAGCAAGGCCATGGGAGTGGGACTCAAGCCTTAAGCATGTAGTACAGTGGCCTCATCTGGAACATGGCCAAGGGCTCATCTCTCAGCGTGTCAATCTTCAATGTGTCCATGACCCCCCTCTCCACCATCACATGCGCACACAAACTCTTCATCATCTCGTATGCCATTGACAGCCAGCTGCTCCTCACCCCCACCAAAGACACAGCCATTGCCGGTTCCAACCTTCAAGTACGCATGAGGTCCGTTGATGAATGTGTGAGCATCAGCCACATGAGGCTGGACTTGGCCAGGACTGAGGTTATAATCTGAGGATTGTCCCCTTACAGCTGGGTCAACTACTTGTGTCCCACCCGCCAGGGCACTGCACCAGCACCCAGTGACCACGCACACAAGATGGTGTGCATCCTTTACTCGACTCTCACAATTACCATGCTACTCACCAGCATCTGTACCTCATGCTGCAACACCCTCCGCATGATGCACATGATCCACAGATAGATCCACTCCAAGGCAAGACAGACCATCCCCAAGGTCCACGACACCAGCTGTGTCAACTACAGCCCCGCACCCTACAGAGCAAGTACAGCCAAACTCCCGGCAAACTTGTCCACATCCAGGGTGCATCTGCACACCTCAGCTTCAACATCCCGTGCACCAGCCACATCAACGTCCACCTGAGATAGCTGCAAGGGATCACTGTGTGCTGCAGGATGACCTTCACACTCTTCACACACACTCAGGAGGCAGTCAACAACCCCAGACCCCAAAATCAACCTTGTACGTCTGTCATCCAAGACCCCGTTGGGCCAACTCTATGCATCCAAACTTGCCCTGGCCACCATTCTTCACATCCACAAAACTCCAGCATGAAGGAGATGGTTCTCCCACCTGGCCAAACATACCTGGGACTTCCTCCCTGGGAACCTCCACATGAGCCATGACCTCCAGGCCTTCATCATCCTCTTCCTGATTGGTCTGTCCGCACAGTATTGCAAGCCCCCCCTCAGCAGCTTGAGGCCATCACGGGTGAGTATTGGGCTCCCAGTCTGTATCGGATGATGCATTGTGACCCATGTGTGTCCTGTACCGGACTCAGATCCCAGGGTATGGATGGCTGGAGTTAGTTCAACACTCAGGCATAGTTTGACATTTACCCACAAGTATGTTGTAGACTAATGCAAAATGACTGCAACATCTAATAATAAAAAATTAGTTTTATTCTCGGTGGGGTGCGTGTTTTGTTAGAAAGAAAGAAGGTGGTCTACCGGGTGCATAGAATCCAAAGTTCACAGGGGGAGATGGGATACTTGGCATTTGAAGTCATCAGAGTCCAGACCACAGTGTTGGTCATCATTGGTCAGACTGTGACCAGCAAGTCCATGTGGCAGAGAATGTCAGTGAATGAGGTGATGCTGTTGCGCATGAAGGCCAGGTGCCAGGCCAGGTGACCTAGGAGATGTGGATGGTCCGCTGCCTCTCACGGTCTTTTCCGTGGACGACGCACCTTCCTCCGGGGACCCTCAGATACAGGTCTTGACGATGCTTGGGACGCTCTGTCGGACGAATCCTCCTCCTCCTCCCTCCCTGAGGCTGGTGGTGGTCTTCGCCTGGTGGCACAGGGAGGGTTGCCCATGTTGTCGGCGATCCGACGGAGTGAACGGCTTATGTCCATTTGCACCACCAGGAGCTCAGCCAGTCTTACCTCCATTCGTCCTTGGTGTTGTTGTTGTTGTTGTTGACTGGCATGTTGCTGGGTCTGCTGATTCTTAATGTCTGTGAGGGTCACCACTACCTGACTGATGGCCCTGGTGTCACGCCGGTATGCCTCCATGATGTTGCGTACGTGTGACATACCGGTCCCTTCAGCTGGCTGGTCAGGTTCTCGCCTCCGCCTGCCTCCACTCCCACCACCCCTGCCCACATGAGCCTGGCCTGCCGTTGTGGGCACATCGGGTCTACGGGACCCCTGAGGGATGGCAGTTGCGGTGTTGTCTGCCTCCTCCTGGGTGCACGGCGAACCTTGTCCCTCCAGGTCAGACTGGCTCAGTTGTTCAGGGTGGGCAGGGCTCCTGGGTGTCTCCTGGGATGTGGCAGTAATGGGGGTGGTGGTTGGCACAGATGTACCTGAAGCAGGTGTTGCAGGGGCTTGGACACCAGAGGGGCCAGGTGGGTTGGGGTCATCCGCGGAGTGTTGTGAGGTGTCGCTGCCGGTGGGATCAGGTTCCTCCCGAGCCTGGGACTGTGGTACTTCCCCCCCATTGTTGGGGGGAGATCCATGACGTTGCCCTGTGTGTGAGAGAGAGACAATGTTAATGCTGTTTAATGCGACATCCATGATTCATACATATTCTAGTTGCCACAGTTCCTCCAGGTAGTTGTATGTGCCTAGCATTCACATCAATGTTCACTTGTGGATGGGTATGTTGCAGGGGACTGATTGAAATGTTCTCCAGTGTTTGACATGTCGAATTTGGGCTTGGATGCTTCTGTGGCTGTGTCTTGATCTTGTTGTGTCACATGTCCATTGTGAGAGTGGGTAACTCCATTGGCTGCCCCGGAGGTGTGTGCTTGTGTAAGGGGTGTGTGATCATCCCTCAGCCCAACGCTGTTCAACATCCACATGGCCCCCCTCACCCAAGTGGCACGCCACCACAACCTCAACATCATCTCCTACACCGACGGCACCCAGCTCATCCTCTCCCTCACCAAGGACCCTCACACTGCCAAAACAAACATCCACGAGGGTATGAAGGCCATCGCCGACTGGATGAGGAGCAGCCGTCTGAAACTGAACTCGGACAAGACGGAGGTCCTCATCCTCGGACCCACACCCTCAGCCTGGGACGACTCCTGGTGGCCGACCGCTCCGGGAACAGCACCGACACCCACCGACCACGCACGCACGCAACATAGGATTGATCCTCGCATCCTCCCTCTCCATGTCCAAGCAGGTCAACGCCGTCTCCTCCTCCTGCTACAACACCCTACGCACGCTCCGCCGGATCTACAGGTGGATCCCGACCGAAACAAGTAGAACAGTGACACAGGCCCTCGTCAGCAGCAGACTGGACTACGGCGATGCACTCTATGCAGGACTCCCATCCAAACACCAACAGCGGCTACAACGCTTCCAAAACGCCTCCGCACGACTGATCATCAACGCCCCCGCCACAGCCACATCACCCCCCTCCTGAGAGACCTGCACTGGCTCCCCATCGACAAGAGGATCACCTTCAAGCTCCTCACCCACGCACACAAGGCACTCCACAACGCCGGACCAGCGTACCTGAACATCAGACTCAGCTTCTACACCCCCACCCGCCAGTTCCGCTCCGGCAGCCTCGCCCTCACCCTCGCAGCTGTCCCCCGCATCCAACGTACGACCGCCTGCGGCAGATCCTTCTCCTACCTCGCCGCCAAGACCTGGAACACCCTCCCAACCCACCTACGACTGACCCAAGACCTACTTGCCTTTGGAAGACTCCTCAAGACCTGGCTCTTCGAGCAGTAGTGGAACCCCCCCCCCCCCCCTTAGCGCCTTGAGACCCTCACGGGTAAGTAGCACACCTTACAAGTACCCTGATCGATTGATTGATTGATTGACGGTGCCTGCTGATGGGTGTAGTGTGATTTGGCAGTGGGTCTGAGGAACTTCGATTTGTGATCATGATCGAATCGACCCGCCATTTTGTGCTCCGCCGCCATTTTATGTTGCCATCACTCAGGCAGCACGGTGAACAAAGTCTATTCTGCTTTTTCTGCAGCTTCGTGTCAGAACAACCCTTCTGCCTCTATTTGCAAAGCTAGTGTTAGGACTGGCCGAGTACACTAATCCCTGTCTGGTTTTTCTAATCCCCGTCTCAACTATCTGTTGGTTCACACTATTCTTTTCTGACTTTATCTTATCGTCTGGCCTTCACTGTCCTCTGCTAGCATTCTCTCGTTTCACAACTGTCCTCCAACACACACAAACGTATCTCACCACCTGCAAGTTAGTTACGAATCCGTTAATGAATTAGTTTGAGGGAGGGGTGACAAACATAGTTGGAGGAGAGGTTTCTTCGAGTCATCTGACACTTTGTTTTCAAACCTTTCCTATTGGTTCTGTCCTGTTTTTCAACTTTTCTTATTGTCTCTTTCTTGTATATTCTGGGTGTTTATTTGGTTAATGTATATGTTACCTATATGGTATAAAAGATTGTGCGCCACGGAGTGAAGTGGCAGTCTCCTGAGAACCTACCTTGTGTACTTCTGGGATAACTGTACTAGCTGCAGCTAATAAATCTGATCTTCTAACGCCTAACAGAGTGTGCCGTGTCTCTGTGTAGCTGAGCAGGAGAACCCAGGAGATTAAGGCGTACCCTGCGCCGCCAGGCCCAAAAGGTTCTGGTTCTTCAACTGGTGCCCAACGTAGGGCGGCTTCAGTGGTACCGGTTCTGCCTGAAGGTCATGAGGAACCCCGCAAGAAAATTCTGGAGGATTCGCGAGCCACGTCAAGCGACCCCTGTATGTCGAAAGTGGTCCGAAGGTCTTTTGCAGCGTGGTTACTCCTTCCTGACGGCTACTGACGACCGCTGCCCTGACTGCCTCCCTGCCTTGGCCCTTCCTTTGGTGATGTATGGTAAGGCGAGACGATAGACGGGCCTCTGTTGGCGTGAGAAGACGTCCTTAGTTAAGTATTTGGTGGGTCGCTCCCACAATTGTGTTTTCTTAGTTACTTTGATCTTCTGGTTTCTTAGATTCGACTATTGCAATAGCCGAAGCCGAGAGGTAAGTGCATTTGTGCTGCGTAAACTGAGTTTTACCCCCTTGAAGTTTGTGAACAGTCAGGTGAAATCACGAGATGCCTGGTCTGACTAAGTTTGGAAAACTTTGTTGCTTTGGATGTAATAGGGATTCCCGGCTTGAGGACTCCTGTCCGATTCCTTCGGGCGGAACTCCCACACATGAGCTCTATTCAAAATATGGTATTGGCCCCATTGCCTTTAACGAGGCGTGGACCCGATACACAAAGAAAGATGGTGTTCTAAAATGGCCAGAAAATGGTAGTTTTGATCTTGATGTGTTAGACAATTTAGAAGCAGTTTTGTTCAAAAGAAAAGCCCGGCCGGCAATGTTTGGCTCTTTCGCTTTTGGCGTAAGGAAGCCAAACAGAAAGAAATTAAGCAAGCAAAACGAGATAGAAAAGCACAGGGTATGACAGTTATACAGGCTGCCCAACAATTTAAAGACGATGAAATTGATAATGCGACAGAAATCTCAGAGAGACAGCATCGTATGGCAAGAGATAAATGCTATCCGGTGTTGCCTGTTTCCCCTTCCGAAAATAAGAAAGATTTAGAAGAAGATCCCCTAATGTCTCACTTATTGAGATTGCCTCCGCCCTATGCACAAGGTGCCAATGCACCCCAGTTGTTACAGCCTGTTCAGCCGCCAGCGATACCTCCGCCTGTTCCGGCTCTTCCATATTTGCCTCCTCCAGTATTACCGCCTCTGCCAGCTTTACCATTAACTTCGACTTCTTTGCCCTCATCTCCTGATCTTCGATCTCCTTTGCCTTCTGCACCTCCTGCAATTATTGGTTCTCCTTCCATTAGCTCGCCTAATACTTTGTCTCCTATTCTCATCTCCAATTCTCCGTCCATGCGTAAGCGACTCACGGACACTGTCACCGGTATCCTATCTCCTTTCTTTGAAGCTTTAAATGTGTCTCCGGCTTTTGCTCGAAGCCAATCTCGTAGTCAGTTCCCAGATTTGGAAGAACGAGAGAGATTGGAATCTCTCGCACAAAAATGGATCAAAAAGGGTCCCCAATACAGTGTACTTGATATTATGCCCACTTTCTCACAATGGAATGCACCCACGCAAAGATATGTTTTCGATGTAATGTGCGATACTTTCATTAAAGAATGGGAGGATGTGAATTTAAATTCGGTTCCTCAGGGTCTGTTAGATGTTCAGGCTGACTTTGATAAAAGACTTGTAGTGGGTCCTAAAGTTGAAAATGCTGTAAGGACACTTATTTCCTTTAGAAACTTATTATCCTCTCAGACTTTTCTTGATTCTGATCCGTCGGTTAAACTGACACTGAAAAATTATCCCATGAGAGAGGTTCCTCCGTTATGGAAGGAAGAGGTTGCAGCAGTAGGTGCTAATCTAGCTATTCCTGCTCATTTTCAGCGTATATGGGTACATGTCCCCTGGAAGAGATCTGAAGTTTTGGCCCTAATACAGACTCTACCGGATCCTCGTAAAAACCCTGTGGGTTATTATAAAGAATTATCACAGACAGTTGATGCTTGCATCATGAACCTAGCTGATATCAATATGTTAATGGGAAATGTAGTCCCACAGACAATATGGGCTAATATTCGTAAGGAAAACCATGCAAAGGAATTAGGTGCTACTTGGGATGTTATAACTGCCACAGATAGAGACCAAGTGGGTGGTGCAAAGCCTGACGCTTTGATTTCAGAACTCCCTGGTAGGATTATTACATTAATGAAAACGATGATGCCTGCATTGAGAGTTAATTGGGATAAATTAGCGGCATGCAAACAAAAGAAAGATGAAATTGTCTCTGATTTCTTCACTCGTTTAAAGGAGACATTTATTGATCACAGTGGTCAAGATATGGCTACGGAGGGTGGACAGCGATTATTCGTGGACAAATTCGTATTTAATTTGCTTCCTGAGCTGTCACACAAATTAAAAGATTCAGAAAGTTCATGGGCTGTTTCCTCTTCTGCCCAGATATTGGCTACTGTACAATATTATGAAAACAGAGATAAAGAGGAAAAAGAAAAGCAAGAGAACAAGATGAAAGAATTAAAAACGAAGGTTCTCTTGCAACAAGCTTATCCTCCTCGTCATGCTCAGCCTCAGTTTCAACAGCCTCCGCAGTTTCAGAGGTTATAACAAAAACCTGAGCCATACAATCCGCAACCTTTGTTAGGACCTAATCAATGTGCCTATTGTAGAGAAGAAGGTCATTTTAAAAATAGTTGTCCGGTTTTATTACAGCGCAATGGAGCATTGTCTGCTCCACGAGGTCGTGCTGGCCTCCAATCAGCAAACAGAGGTAGAGGTCGAGGTGTGTTGACTCAAGAACAGCGTGCCTTTCCTCCTCCTAATTCCGTGAATTACTTTGATCAGCAAAATGTTAGGTCTACTCAGTACTACAATGAAGACCATTATATTGAAAACGGAAATGAAAGTCTTCATGCTAACTAGGACAGCCATGGACAAAGCAAGGGAGTTGTATCGATTCCAGTAGATCAGAATGGACCTTATGTTAACGTCACTACAATGGGTGTTTTGGAGCCATTTCTTCTAGATACTGGGGCGATGAGAAGTTCTATCATTCATTCTAAGCTCCCTGGGGCACCTTTGTCTGGCTTAACAAACGTATCTGTAGGATTTTCTGGCGCCACTGTTCGTAATCCGGGTACTTGCCCTCTGCCCATCTCAATTGGTCCTTATGATTTGGAAGCTCCACTTCTGTTGACGAATGGTTGCGGTGAGAATCTGTTGGGTTTGGACCTATTGAAAAGAATGCATGCTACGATATATTGTTCTCCTTCTGGTGTACATCTTACTTTAGGACAGAAACTGATTTCTCCAATGTATTTGTCCAAAGATCAGTTTCCACCTGAATTTCTTTCTCTTCCGGCAACGCTTTGGGCCACGGGTCCGAACGACGTGGGCTGTCTTGAGATTCCACCTTATGTTGTCACTCTCAAACCTAATGTTGAATTGCCTCGTATTCCGCAGTATAGAATTTCCACTGAAGGTGAAAAAGCGCTTTTGGAAATCATTCATGATTTGATTCAGAAGGATGTGGTTGAGGAAATGAGAGGAAACATATGCAATAGTCCTATTCTTCCTGTTCTTAAACGCACTGATCCTTCTCAGCCTCCTGTATATCGTTTCGTAATTGATCTTCGGGAGGTAAACAAAATTGTTGTACCACAATTTCCTGTCGTCCCAGATATCACTGCTCTGTTGACAATGATACCTTCCACAGCGACTTGGTTTTCTGTTATCGATCTAAAGAATGCCTTCTTTAGTATTCCCATTGCAGAAGAGAGTAGGGACATTTTTGGCTTCTCTCTTGGAGGCCGAAGCTTCCGGTTCAAACGCGCATCTCAGGGCTATTGTGAAAGTCCTTCCATTTACAGCCAAGCTTTAAAATGTCATCTTGATACTTTTTATTTGCCATCTGGTGCTGCTCTTATACAATACATGGATGACTTGTTGATCGCTGCTGATTCAGAAGATATTTGCAAAAATGTCACTGTTGCATTGTTACGCCACTTGTTTAGTCTGAACCCTAAGGTTTCACCTTCCAAATTACAATATGTCCGTCGAGAGGTTACCTACTTGGGTCATCTCCTATCAAAGGAGGGACGACAATTAACCCCAGAATGAATTCAGGCGATTACGCAAATGTCTGTGCCATCCACACAAAGGGAGGTACGTGCCTTTCTGGGTATTACTTCCTACTGTAGGCAGTGGATCCCTAACTTCTCTCTGTTGGCCAAGCCTCTGTTGGCACTCACTTTGAAAGATACGCCTCAGCCCCTTCCTTGGACTGATGAGTGCCAAAGGAGTTTTACTGACTTACGTACTGCTCTGTGTTCTGCTCCTGTATTGGGTACTCCTGATTACAGTAAGCCTTTTACGCTCTATGTTCATGAGAGAGAAGGTTGTGCATTGTCAGTTTTAACACAGCAATTTGGAGACAAACAGCGGCAATGTGCCTATTTTTCGGCTATGTTAGATCCCGTAGCTAAAGCATTGCCCAGCAGCAGCAGCAATTTCTATTCGACAGTCTGCTGGAGTGGTGTTGGATAACACTCTCATTGTCATGGTACCACATGCAGTGGATACCTTACTAAACAGAATAAAAACGCAGCATCTTTCGAGTGCTCGTCTAACTGGATACGAGCTGACGCTTTTGGCTAGTCACGTACACATCAAACGATGTAATACCCTAAATCCGGCTACTCTGTTGCCCCTTCCAGATGAGAAAAGTGTTGAGGAGCAACATGATTGTTTCTTCCGTACCGAGGAAGAGACAAAAGTAAGAATTGACTTGAGAGATAAGCCGCTAGAGAATCCGGATGGAACTCTATGGGTAGATGGTTCTTGTTTTAAAATGCCTAATGGAGATACAGTTTCAGCCTATGCTGTAACTACTTTACATACAGTTGTGGAAACAGCACGCATCAGACACAATTCAGCTCAAGCAGCAGAACTGATAGCTTTAACGAGAGCATGTGTATTGTCAAAAGGGAAAAGAGTGAACGTATACACCGACAGTCAATACGCCTTTGATGTAGCGTTCAATTTTGGGCGTCTTTGGAAGGAGAGGGGATTCCTCACTTCACATGGCACTAAAATACAACATGGTCAGCTAGTGACTGATCTTCTTGAATCACTTGCCTTACCCACCCAAATAGCGATTGTGAAGTGTAGTGCGCACAAAAAGATTACAGATGATGTTGGCCGAGGAAATGCATTTGCAGATGAAGTAGCGAAAAAGACAGCGAGAGACGCTACAAATCGAATTTATGTGGCGGGTCCTGCGAATTGGGTCAGAGAGAGAGGAATGTATGAGAATACAGTAGAAAGTGTAAAATCGATTCAGGAAGAGGCTACAAAGAAGGAATTAAGTAGGTGGAAAGAAAGTACGGGAATGTTAGATGAGATGGGTTGTTGGGTGGAATTATCTGAACACCAATGTTGGCTGTTACCAGATGCCTATGTACTCCCAGTAGTTACCATGGCGCATGGTCCAGCCCACTTAAGTGCAAAAGGTATATGCAAACTTCTGGCTCCAGTGTGGCAAAATGAAGGAATCCCAAAGTGTGCAGACAATGTAGTGAAACATTGTATTGTTTGTTTAATGTACAATCCGGGAAAGGGAACCCCAACTCCAACAGGTCACTTTGCTCCTCCAACATATCCATTTGAGATGTTGCAGATCGATTATATTCATATGTAACGATGCAACAACCTTAAATACGTTCTGGTGGTAGTATGCGCCTTTTCAAGATGGATAGAAGCATACCCTTTAAAAGACAACACAGCCTTATCCACAGCTAAAGCTTTACTAAAATAATTTTCCCCCAGGTTTGGTTTGCCGCGCATTGTCTGGAGTGACAATGGGAGCGAATTTGTGGGCCAAGTCATGCAAAAAGTTTGTGCGGGTCTTGGTATCAAGCAAAAGTTCCATGCGGCAAATCATTCACAGTCAGCGGGTTTAGTAGAATGCTACAACGGCACATTAAAGTTAAAACTAGATGAGATGGGTTGTTGGGTGGAATTATCTGAACACCAACGTTGGCTGTTACCAGATGCCTATGTACTCCCAGTAGTTACCATGGCGCATGGTCCAGCCCACTTAAGTGCAAAAGGTATATGCAAACTTCTGGCTCCAGTGTGGCAAAATGAAGGAATCCTAAAGAGTGCAGACAATGTAGTGAAACATTGTATTGTTTGTTTAATGTACAATCCGGGAAAGGGAACCCCAACTCCAACAGGTCACTTTGCTCCTCCAACATATCCATTTGAGGTGTTGCAGATCGATTATATTCATATGGAACAATGCAACAAATTTAAATACGTTCTGGTGGTAGTATGCGCCTTTTCAAGATGGATAGAAGCATACCCTTTAAAAGACAACACAGCCTTATCCACAGCTAAAGCTTTACTAAAATAATTTTTCCCCAGGTTTGGTTTGCCGCGTATTGTCTGGAGTGACAATGGGAGCGAATTTGTGGGCCAAGTCATGCAAAAAGTTTGTGCGGGTCTTGGTATCAAGCAAAAGTTCCATGCGGCAAATCATCCACAGTCAGCGGGTTTAGTAGAATGCTACAACGGTACATTAAAGTTAAAACTAGCAAAAGTTCAGGCTAGTACAGGACTCAATTGGCCCGATGCTTTACCATTGGCTCTGCTGTCCACCAGAACTGTAGTACACTCTCGTTTGGGACTTAGCCCTCACGAAGTGGTTTTTGGACGCCCGGCTAATGTATGGGGAGTCCCTCGCCCTAAGAAATACTCAGACTTGCCATATCCAATGTTGATTGACTACTTGCATGATCTTACGACTAAATTGCGTGTTCTCCATCAACAGGTTCAGAGTGCTTTATCGGAGGCTTCAACAGATCCAGGTCATTCCATCCGACCAGGTGACTGGGTCTGCACCAAGAATTTCCAAAGGACGAGAAATTTGGAGCCCAGGTGGAGGGAGCCTCGTTTGGTGCTTTTCACCACGAGAACAGCAGTTAAAGTTGAAGGAAAGAAAAATTGGATTCACGGCGTGCATTGTAAGAAAGTGCCTTTACCTTTTGATCAATGGGTGCGTAGGGGCATTGGTGACTCTGAAAGTGAAAAGGTTCCACGATTCGTACCTTTTAGCGATGCACGCCTGAATGGGACACTGTCTGAGAAAGAGGACGACGACATTCTGCAGGAAGCGGTAACACCACATCGTCACTTGGATATGACAAATCCACGAACATTGTTCCAAAACCAAACTGTACCTGATAAAGAACATTATAATCTGAGACCTAGACCAAAGAACATTTAAGATTTTTCTCTCCTGTGTAGCATTCTATCCCGGTTTCAGGGTCACGGTAGGAGTCTTGATTGTGACCTGAGTAGTGGCAATAGGCCTGCAGGACTTGCAGTGTCATAGGACGGCAGATAATCATAATTGAGTGATCGAGGAAGATTGCCGTGAGCATCCATTAGAAAGATGGAAACTACACAAAGCAAAAGAGAGAGAAAGGATGAAATAAAGAAAGAATCCTGTAAATTAATGTACAGTCGTTTTAATATAACCTTATGTGTTATTATAATATTGTGTATTGTTTTGGCGTTTATAGGTTGGATTATTTATGCTCTGCAGCAAAAAGTTGTCTCTCCTTCTTCCTCTTCGTCTTCTTCTACTGTCTCACCACATGTATTTCATACCCTTCCTCAACATGAACTCATTAGAAGAACTGAATATTACAATAACTCATTTGTCCAGTTATTACATCAACACCAGTTAGTGGTCAATACAAGTGACTGTTGGGTGTGTGGACTCATGCCACATACCACAGAAAAAGGAATGCCATATTTAGTTCTCCCGTTTTCTTCTGAGGGTTCTGCTTGGGCTTATTTTGTCATTTTCTCCAATGCCTACCAAAGCAAGTTCAAACGATCCGTTAGTTCATATATTGGTGGTCCAGATTTTAGTCATAGCTCATTAATTAAGGGAATGGTAGCTATGGCTAAAATCATGGAAAATAGTAAGATTTCCGTTGATTAAAGAAAAGCGTATACAAACTGGAACGTCACCCATTATGTCACTAGCCTTAGTGATAAGGTTAAGCAAAGAAAATCTTCACCAATTTGGACTATTCCTCATCAGGGAAACTTCTGTCTGCAAATAAATGATCGGTCTTCTGACACCATACAAAGAAACAACTGTTCCCACACATACGTCTACTCCTCTCAGAATTCGCCTCCTCTAGTGCCATCTCAAGGTACATATTTTATTTGTCACAATAGGGCTTACACGTGGTTGCCAACGGGTTTTTCTGGTACCTGCTATATAGCTTTCCTTCTTCCCCCTACATACACCGCTTCCGCAAACTATCATCGGAACAGATATGGCAGAGGGATTATTGATTCAAAAGACACAGCAGGACAGGAGGGAGGAGATTTCCTCAAAGGATTTCTTCCTTTCTGGGGTCCAATGGCAAACAGCAGAAATATAAGGCAACTGGTCCGTGTCGTAGAGACCACAATAGACATCACTGTAGGAGCCTTAAGTAATATCACGGCAGAACTACAGGCGGACCGTCTTATGACCTTACAAAATCGAGTTGCCTTAGATTTTGTTCTTGCAGTTCGTGGTGGAGTGTGCAAATTGATCGGGTCAAGTTGCTGTATTTTCATACCTAATGACACTCCGACAGTATACCAAGCTATCTCCAAGTTGCATATAATCTCTGAGTCGATTCATCAGGACGAAGGAGATTGGTCCTTTTCGGAGTGGTTTTGGGGATTACTGTCCAAATGGGGTTGGAAAGCATTGACATTTCTTGGAATAGTTTTGACCATTATTTTCTCTTGTTGCCTTTGTATGCACTGTGGTCCCGCCATCTGTGACCTTTGTGCTACTATGTGCATCCTTAAACCCAAATCACAAAGAACAGAGAACATAAGAATGATGTTACAGCAACAGCTCGATGACCTCATGGCTATCAACATTGACTCAGACTAACATGAGTCTATCTTGCCTGAGTTCTGGCAAAAGGAGGGTCTGAGGAACTTCGATTTTTGATCATGATCGAATCGACCCGCCATTTTGTGCTCCGCCACCATTTTATGTTGCCATCACTCAGGCAGCACGGTGAGCAAAGTCTATTCTGCTTTTTCTGCAGCTTCGTGTCAGAACAACCCTTCTGCCTCTATTTGCAAAGCTAGTGTTAGGACTGGCCGAGTACACTAATCCCTGTCTGGTTTTTCTAATCCCCGTCTCAACTATCTGTTGGTTCACACTATTCTTTTCTGACTTTATCTTATCGTCTGGCCTTCACTGTTCTCTGCTAGCATTCTCTCGTTTCACAACTGTCCTCCAACACACACAAACATATCTCGCCACCTGCAAGTTAGTTACGAATCCGTTAATGAATTAGTTTGAGGGAGGTGTGACAAACATAGTTGGAGGAGAGGTTTCTTCGAGTCATCTGACACTTTGTTTTCAAACCTTTCCTATTGGTTCTGTCCTGTTTTTCAAATTTTCTTATTGGCTCTTTCTTGTATATTCTGGGTGTGTATTTGGTTAATGTATATGTTACCTATATGGTATAAAAGATTGTGCGCCACGGAGTGAAGTGGCAGTCTCCTGAGTGTACCTTGTGTACTTCTGGGATACCTGTACTAGCTGCAGCTAATAAATCTGATCTTCTAATGCCTAACAGAGTGTCCCGTGTCTCTGTGTAGCTGAGCAGGAGATCCCAGGAGATTAAGGCGTACCATGCGCCGCCAGGCCCAAAAGGTTGTGGTTCTTCAGGTCTCCCAGGTGATGTATCTGTCCCCCCATGGAGCATGCTACCATGTCAGTGAGTGTGAGTTCCTGTCCTAGATATCTGAGCTTGTTGTGTTTATGTTTGAGTTTGCAGTGGTCACAGGAGGGCCTTGTGCTGCCTACAGCAGGGCCAAGTGTCAGCTACCTTGTCAGTACTTTGCCAGTCCCTGTGCATTGAGCATGGTGCATGGGTATGTACCTGGGCCATATGGGCTGAGGGCAATGGTGTCTGTTTCTGAGTTTTACAATGTGTTTTGTGATCCCCACCCTCCCAGCATCCCGGACATCCAGTCTTGGGTTTGTGGTTTGTGTAGCCTGGGACATGGCATGGCCTTGCTTTGTGAATGGGGCATACACATGTTAGTGGCATGAGCGTTGTTTTTGAGTGTGGTTGTGTCCGGTGAGGGCTTGGGGGTAGGTGAGTGCATTTGTTGTAGTTGGGGTGTGGATGCCATTACCCCCATGTTACGTAAGTTGTTTGTGTACTCACCAGGCTCGGCAACTCCTTCGACTCCGTGTACTCCCACCGGCGGAAGCAGGGCCATCACCTTCTCCTCCCAGGGATGGTAATGTACCGGTCTGCGGGGCAGCCCACCTCCAGTGATGTTGATCTGGGCGTAGTCCTTGTTCATTTTGCGCTTGACTGCCCTCCGCAGATCGTACCACCTGGCTTGGCATTCATTCCTGGTCCTTCTGATGGGCGCAACAGCATTCACCCGATCGACGATCCTCTGCCACATGCGTGTTTTTTTGGCTATGCTGGTCTGTCTGACCAATGTTCCAAAGAGCTGTGGCTCGACTCTGATGACTTTGTTGACAAGGATGTCCAACTCCTCCCTTGTCAACTTTGGATTCTTGTCTGTGGGCATGGTGTGGGGTGAGGGTGTGGATGGTTGTGGGTGTGAATGTGAAGGTGTGTGTGGGAATGTGGAGAGGGGCTATGTGTGAAGAAGGAGTGTGTTTGAAGGTGAATATGAAAGGTGTATGGGTGCAGTTGTTGTGGTGTGGTTTGTATCTGCAGTGAGTCTGTTGGTAAGGCTCATGGTTTGTGTGTGAGGGCCCTTTTTATTGGTCCATTTGTGGTTGTGCCTGAGTTTGAAATTTGGGTGGGTGTGTTTTAAGAGGTGGTTGTGAGTTTGGGCCTCTGTTTGCCCGTTTGGATGTGCCAGGTCAGTCATTTTGATGTATTTTCTCCTGTAGACGTGTTTTGTGGTGTTGTGCGAGTCGAATTGACCCTCCTTTTGCGGTTTTACAGTGTCCTGGTCAGTACGAGTCGTTTTAGCGTATGTACGGTGCATACAGACGCGATGCTGGTGTACAGGGCTGGGGTACGGTGCGTCCAAGTACGGGGCTGGGGTACGGCGTGTCCAAGTACGGGGCTGGGGTACGGGGCTGGGGTACGGCGCGTCCAAATATGGGGCTGGGGTACGGCGCGTCCAAGTACAGGGCTGGGGTACGGGGCTGGGGTACGGCGCGTCCAAGTACGGGGCTGGGGTACGGGGCTGGGGAGCGGCACGTCCAAGTACGGGGCTGGGGTACGGCGTGTCCAAGTACGGGGCTGGGGTATGGCGTGTACAAGTAGGGGGCTGGTGTACGGGGCTGGGGTACAGGGCTGGGGTACGGCACTTACAAGTATGGGGCTGGGGTACGGCATGTACAAGTAGGGGGCTGGGGTACGGGGCTGGGGTACGGCGCGTACAAGTACAGGGCTGGGGTACGGGGCTGGGGTACAGTGCATCCAAGTATGGGGCTGGGGTATGGCACGTACAAGTAGGGGGCTGGTGTACAGGGCTGGGGTACAGGGCTGGGGTACGGCGCGTACAAGAACGGGGCTGGGGTACGGGGCTGGGGTCCAGTGCGGTAATGGGGGGTACGGTGCTGACATACGGGGGGTACGGTGCAGACATATGGGGTATGTGCGGCCATACGCGGGGGATGGGGGGGCTGTACGACTCGTATCCCGGGCACAGGTTTACCCGGGATACGAGTGGTACGGAGTTCGCTCCGCACGGGACTTTTTACATACTCTTGTGTATTGGGAAGGGCGGTACAGATCGTACTTGTGCGCTCGGACTAAATTTTTACGAGTTGTACGTAAAACATTACGACGACGTCTCGTAGACATTTTCCCGATACGAGTCGTATGTATTTTACACGTACGAATCGTACTTCACCGGTGGGACGACTCTTGTACGATTCGTACGTAAAAAAATACGGATACGAGCCATACGGTAATCTTTTTTTAACGGATCGGAATCGGCACCTTATATGTAAAACCTTAATAAATTTGAATAAGAAATTATTTTATGAAAGAGAAAGTTTTTAAAATTTGAAAAAACATAAGGTACAATAAAAACTTTTGTCAGATGTGAAAATACCATATTTCGTTTATAAACTCTACAAAACTCACTGAAAGGGTGTATCTGAAAAGGACTTACATTTACTAATCCAGTGTGACGCAGTGCAAGATTAGTGGTAACTTTTTTCTTGCAGAGCGAAAAAATTAACTAGTACAATATTGGTAAATCTTGAGATAGTAAAATGTTTTTTTTTTTTTTTTTTTTTAAATGAAATCTCACAACTACAGTCAGTGACTTTAACCGTATGTTAAGTGTTGGATATATGAGGAATGAAAGGTATAATTCACTGTCCATTCATTTGAAATTATGAGCCTTAGTTCAATGTAGGATGATAAAACCTACAACCGCTAATCTAGGCTTTTATACTGAAATGCGTTGTTAGAAGTCCGTCAGTCGGGGCGTGGCCAAGGGCGTCAAGATGGCGGTCGCACTCTAAGAGTGCTCCGGACCCCCTCTGTCATCCGCCTGGCATCCGCCGCCATCAGCTGCCTGTTTTTTCCTAAACTGCTCCTACCTGCCTCCCGGACCTCCATGGCTGTTTGTGGAGCCGTTTCGGTGGTGCTGGGTCATCCTGTGGACCCGGATTTGCCTGGGACTGTTCGGCGCGGCGGCGTTGGGCTCAGCGGCTGGGCCGCTCCAGAGCTGTAGAGGGCCAGCGGCTTTCCCCTTCTGGCACCTTTCCTGGCAGGCCTTCTGAGGTCCGGCGGTGTGGAGGGCGCTGCGGGGCCCCGGCGGCGATTCGGAGCCGGGGCCGCCCTGCTGCTTGGGAGGCAGCCCTGGAAGCGGCTGTCTCCCGTACCTGGTGAGTGGCCGTAGGAGGGGGTGTGCTGGACTCGGCTGCCTGGGCCAGCCAGCGGCAGGCAGCGGATGGTGTGCCTTCGGTGGCGTCTGGGGCTTTGCTTGGCCGTCGGATCGGGCGCCGGCGCCCTGCGGGGGGTAGACCAGGCCACTACCGTGCTGGGGCTGTGGGCGGCGTGACCCCACCTAGCGGGTGCGGGCCTGTAGGAGCACGGCCCCTATCTCCTGCGTGGCCTTGTGGGCTCCTGGCTCCTCCCAACTAACCCGTGCATCCGTGTCCGGGCCCTTGACCGGCTGTCAGGTCGGGCAGCGGTGCTCTGCCTTGGGCAGCCCAGGATTTGGCATTACCGGCGCAGTTGGCGGTGTGAATCCGCTCTGCAGGTGGGGGCCTGCGGGAGTGTGAGCCCTAGCCTCGTGCACAGTCTTTTAGGCCCCTGGCTTCTCCCGCCTACATCTGAGGCTGCGGCAGGCCGTTCCCCGATTGAGACTGCGGCACTGGGGCCCCTAGTGCTGGGGGCATGCCACGTGACTGTGGCTTCTTAAGTGCAGAGGGGCCTGGGGCACTGGCTCTCTGCTCCTGCTCATCCACTAAGTCGGGTGGCGGCATGCTGCGGGGGTTGGGCCCTGGGCCGGACTTGGGGCTCGGTGCCGGGGCTACCCACGGCAGGACTTTGAGGGGGACAATCTGGGGGGGGTGCTTTCTCCCCTTGCATCAGATCGCGGTGGGGGCCCTCCCCCTGGAGGTATAGTGCCTACTAGAGACCTCTCTTGGTGGAGACAGCCATGGTGGGATGGTGCGGCCCTGTCATCCTGCTGTGACCGTGCTTTCACCTGTGGCTAAGGTCCGGCCAGGGGTGGGGCCCACTGGCGGTCGGTGGGGATGGTGCCCTCCCTCCTTTCTCCTTTGTGACGGCGGTGGGGGGAACCGGCCATCATGCAGGGTGGCTGGGCACGATGGTAGCTGGTTGCCCTTGCCCCCCCTCCCCCGCCGGCACTGTGGTGTCTTTTGCTGTCATTGGCCCGAGGCTGCCCGGTTGGCTGTGGCTTTTGGTGGTCTATCGGCTGGTGGAGTCCCCTCATGAGGCCTGTCCCAGGGGCCATTGATTGAAGTTGCCTGGCTCCTACTGGTTGGCCCTGCCTTCGGGTGGCAGCCGGACCTGACATCGCCAGCGGGACGGGATCGGCCATCATTTTGGGTGGCGGTGCTGGTGGGTGGCACCTCTGCTTCCGTTCCCTCCCTGCCTCTCGGTGTACGGGCCACGCTGGAGGGCTCCTACTGTGCTGGGCGCCTTCGCCGCTTCCCCCGCCTAGCTTGGCCCTATCCGCGCGGGCCCGAGTGGCACCGGCCGGGGTGTCGGGGGTTCCCCCTCCCTCTTGCTTCCCCTGCAGTCCCACAGCTACAAATTGACTCCTATTTGAGGCGTTAAGACCCACGTCCCTTCGGCCTCCGTCCCCCTGACTCAAACTAAAATGGATCAGTTCACCACGGTGGAGCGGGATTCAGGCGGGGGGGCTCCTGCTGCGCCGGGGGTTTCAGGTGGTGACCTCTCCGCCATTCTCCAGGCGATCAGCACGTTGAAAGTAAGATTGGTGAGGTGCGGGTGGGCGTGTCCCTTCTCCGCCAGGATCTACGCAACTCCACGGCACGCATCTCGGAGGCGGAATTCCGTATTTCTACTGCGGAAGACGATATCAGCCAGCTTAAGTCTCAGGTGGCCCGCCTCCAAACCTAAGCCCCCGAGCTCCGCCGGCGGGCGGAGGATGCTGAAAATAGATCATGGAGTAACAATCTGCACCTTACTGACTTTCTGGAGGGAGTAGAACAGGGTCCCGTCGACACGTTTGTAGAGACCTGGGTGCGCTCATGGAGGCCTAAGGCGGACCTTTTGACCTGGTTCGCCGTAGAGCGGGTCCACCGCTCCCTGGCTCCTAAACCCCCACCCAGAGCCTCTGCCCGCCCCAATTTTGAGGGGACTGAACTTTCGTGACCGGGATGCCATCCTCAAGGCGGCCAGGGCACACGGTCCCCTCCAGTTCCAAAATCATCGTATCATGGTGTTCCCCGACTATTTCAAAGAGGTGCAGTTCCAACGCCGTTCCTATGAAGATGTCAAACTGAAGCTCCGATCCATGGGAATACGGTATGGCCTCCTCTTCCCCGCCCGACTCAAGGTTATCTTTCAAGACAAGACCCTTTTCTTTGACTCTCCCCAGGCGGCTTGGAGCTGGCTCACGGAGGAGCGGCCTCTCCGGCAGGGGCTGGGGCCCTCCCCGGCGGCGTTCCTCACGGCCCTGCTCAGACAGCTGGGGCCCCATAGGCGCCGGACCAGGTCCCGTAAGAAGACTGAACATCGGGGGGCGTTGTCCCGATCGCCGGGCGGGCTCTCGCCATGCCTCCTGTCCCAGGTCCTGCGGGGGGGTCTCCCTCCCCTGGCCCAGCTGATCCTCCGATCGACCTGAGCGACCTCCCCAGGCTGTCGGACACGGTGCGGCACCCTGTGTCAGACTCTGACTTGTCCCGGAACCCCGAGATCCACCGATCTGGTACCGATGAGAATGATTGAGGGGGCCACACATGAGGATCCTTGTTCATGCCTTCTGACTGCTTCTATAGTGTCACTGGCCTTAACACCTTGTAGCGAGGAGGTTCTGCTTCATGGTGGGGGAGGGGCGGGTGGTATATGCCCTAATTGCTGGGTCCTATTGGTGTTTTTCCGGGTGTAGAAATGCTCTCCTGTTATTAGCAGCGGATGACGAATATCCATCTGATTCTATGGGGGGGTCCATCTCCGCTTTATCCATGTTCAGCTAACCGTTTTAGCTTAGCATTTAGACTCATTGGTGGGTTGTGTTATATGCTGTTCCTTTTTCAGGGCGGCATATGCTTAATCTTTGGAAGTGTAGGGAGGGGGGTGTTGGGGGGTGAGGGAGGGGGTAGACCGTTGTCTTCCATTTGTTTGTTGTTTTCCGCCGCATATGGGCCGCTGTTTTTAGTTTTTCTTGGCAGAGATCTATGCATGCCCACTCCTGGCGATGCCCAAGGACTCAATATGTTGCACCGCTTTCACCCATCCACTGACCACTGCCCGACGCCTCCCCTGGGACTCGGGTCCACCCGTGCTCGCGGCCCATTCACCGCATATTTTCCACTCAAATGACGTCCACGCTACATAGAACCATCCATGTCCTGTCCTGGATCGTCAATGGCCTCCTGGATCACATAAAATGTACTGCCTTGGTTACGGCTAGATCAATGAGCCCGTTGCACAGTCAGCAGGGCCTCAGAATACTTAACAGACAGTCTTAACGACGTTGGAATTATGCTGGCACTTACACATAGCAGTTCATGTCGGATTTCCGACAGAGAAGTGCTCTTAGAAAGTGTATGTGGGGGCCATGGCAGGGCCACCATCTTCTTAAGGTATCCTGATGTGGCCTTTGGGGGTACCTATGGTGCAACATTAAAAATGAATGCACTGTGTGGCAGCACCAATAAGGTACCTGGCACACAGTGCAGGGATTTACACAAAATTCTAATTCGATGTGGGAGATTGTGCTGCGGGCGGTTTATCAACCATAACACAAGCATAAATAGGAAAAATTGAGTTTGCGAGCGCACCATGGGCCCGCTTATGATGTAGGGTGGACTTAGGTCTTCACAAACACTGTCGTGGAATCAGTCCCACACATATAGGAGTTTAAGGTACCGCTGCCGCATTATATTTCATCTGCTTTCACGACAATCGCAATGTGTATTCTTTATATTGCTGCATGTGCTGTGGCCTGCAGCACACTCTGCAAATTTAAAACGAAATACATCTGACATATACATGTACTATGTGGCAGGCACCACAGTGCAGGAATATGTAGGGGGGCACCGTAGGTGCACCACATGTCCCATCTTAAAGTGCAAAGGGGAAAGAGGTCGACTACAGGGCCCAAAGACCCTATTTGAGTGCATTTTTATGGCGGGTTAACTGCCATGAAACAGCAAGCAGAAAAGTATATAGTAATTTCTACGGTAATCGTTACGGTGGTGCCTGATCAGGCACTGCCACTGGTGTAGAGATTACAGTCCCTATGACGACCAAATTGATCATGTCAGATACATGGCTGTCAGTGTATCTACCCTCCCTCTCTCCGCCCACCATGATAATGCGGTGGGCGGTCCAGAAGGGTCAGATGGCGCTGGGCAAGGAACCGACGGGCTGATGTTGGCAGACAAACCGCAATCCTATTGAGTGCCAATTTGCAGTTGCATACTATTCCAGTACGCATAACCAGTGAAGGTGTAATTATGAGGCAACAATAACGTATATCATAATGATGCCCTATGTGAAGTGTTGGATTGCAGAGGGGTAACATTAACTCACACACATACTTACAGTGAAACAATAGAGTAAGTGTTTGATTTGGAGGGGTAACCCAAAAAATTCATGGAATGTAAGAATATGATAAAGTATTGGGCTGTAAAGGAGTTTAAACTTTGTATTCTCTCAAAAGTGCTGCAAAAAGTATAGAATTGTTCTGGCTGCGGAATGTTAATATTTAGTAATCTACACCATTAAATTGAAATGTACTAAATGAGTAATGCACTACTAATTAATAAATGATTTTAAAGTACATAGTAAAAAAAATATATATATAAAAGTTTTAATGACCCTGATATTGACATAAAATGATTACTACCTATACTTAAACAGGTAAGTACACAATGTTGTTGTTATAAGTATATACAAAATCCAAAATGATAATAAATAATCAAAGTATTAACTTATTAAAATATATTATTTTTATGTAAATATTGAGTTAATATACATTTTAACAAATATATAAAATAAAATATAATTTAATAGATAAACACTTATACCTAATTTATCAAGTTATATATATTTATTTTAAAACAATAATTAAACTATTTATAAAAAAAAAATGTATAATTAAAAAAAAAAATATATATATATTCACTTAAAAAACCATAGGTTTCACACATGTTATAGTTAGCTGGACATTTCACTCGTAAAAAAACAATGAAATTCCCCCGTTATTGTTAGTTCAGATAACTATAGCTCGCGCGCCCGCAATCCACTGCTCATGACGTCACATATTACATCACTCATGACATGGTCAGTGGCATCACTCATGACATCACTGATGACATCATCCTTGTGATAGAGTGGCGGTCGCGCGAGTTATAGTTATCTGAACTAACTATAACGGGGGAATTTCATTGATTTTTTATGAGTGAAATGTCCAGCTAACTATAACATGTGTGAAACCTATGGTTTTTTAAGTGAATTTGCAAGGTTTTTTAAATGCTAATTCCTAACTATAACGTGTGTGAAACCTATGGTTTTTTAAGTGAATTTGTAAGGTTTTTGTATGTATTATTATATTTTTTAGATATTTATTTTTCAATAAACTACCTATGTATATAGTTATAGATTGACTGTATCCTGTAATATGGAATGGCTCGTTTAAAATGTTTTTTTTTTAAAGGTTTTTCACCGTGCGCGCACGGTGCGCGCACCATGCGCGCACGGTGCGCGCACCATGCGCGCACGGTGCGCGCACCCCGCGAATTTTTGAAAAAAAATTAAAATGTTTTTTTCACCCTTTGGGGTCCTTCAGGGACCCCTGACAAAGGCTAGGGGGTCAGGAACTCTCTACCCTGCCCCCTTTTCACGTTCTCCACCTTTCTTTTTCACTGTCACACACCAAACACACAAAATGGCGGCCGACACTTCCTGATTTCGACCGATTCAAATGTTGACTGACATGTAACCACCAATCAGAATTGCGTTCGCGCACGTTAGGGTGCGTGCACGGTGCGCGCACGGTGCGTGCCTATAGATATTTATGTACTTTTAACTGCAATTTTCTCAGGAACTACTGAACAGATTGACTCCATATATGGAAAAGGCACATCCCTGACCTGAGGACTACCTCTTTGCCAAATTTCAAGTAATTCTGTTCAGCCGTTCAGGCTGTACCTTCGACTAAAGGTCCTATGGGAAAATGCATGGGGAAAATGCGTTTTGGGACCCCCATTTTTTCTCAGCCCCCGCTTGACGAATCACCCCGAGACTTTCAGGGTAGGAGCTGAGTTTTGAAAATTTCGCGAGGATTCGTCAACCGGCGCCAAAGTTATTCAAAATAGAATTTTCAGATTTCCTATGGAAACACGGTCCTAACTATAACTATCTACTGGCGACCGCCAGTAGATAATAAAGATTGACAAATATATATATAAATTAATATATACATACACACACATTGATAGATATATTTATATATATATATAAATTCACTGAAAAAAACATAGGTTTCACACATGTTATAGTTAGGAATTAGCATTTAAAAAACCTTGCAAATTCACTTAAAAAACCATAGGTTTCACACATGTTATAGTTAGCTGGACATTTCCCTCGTAAAAAACCAATGAAATTCCCCCGTTATAGTTAGTAAGCGCACTCCGCGATTTTTCGTAAAAATATTAAAAACATTTATGGCCCTGGGGGGTCCTTTGGGGACACCCTGACAATGGCTAGGGGGTCAGGAACTGTCCACCCTGCCCCCTTTTCATGTTCTCCACCTTTATTTTTCACCTCCCTCGGACTGCAAGAGACAAAATGGCGGCCGACACTTCCTGGTTTCGACCGATTCGAATGTTTACTAAGATCTAACAACCAATCAGAATTGCGCTCGCGCACGGCAGGGTACGCTTACCGTACGCGCACGGTGCGCGCCTATAGATATATATATATATGAAATTCCCCCGTTATAGTTAGTAAAGGGAACTATAACTCACGCGACCGCAATCCACTGCTGATGACGTCAGATATTATATCACTGTATTTATTCACTTATTTACCCATTTTTATTTCCTTTAACCTTTAGCTATACATATTTAATAAATATTTATTTTACAGAAAGACACATATGTCATCAGTGATGTAATATCTGACGTCATCAGCAGTGGATTGCGGTCGCGTGAGTTATAGTTCCCTTTACTAACTATAACGGGGGAATTTCATTGGTTTTTTACGAGGGAAATGTCCAGCTAACTATGTACTTTTTTAAGTGAATTTGCAAGGTTTTTTAAATGCTAATTCCTAACTATAACATGTGTGAAACCTATGGTTTTTTCAGTGAATTTGTACGGTTTTTTAAATGCTAAGTTATGTATTTATTTTTTTTTTTTACGGTTTTTTTACCGTGCGCGTACCGTGCTCGCTTATGTACCCGATATACGAAAATCTTGGTGACAGGAGATTTCAATTTGCACTGGGATAACCCCTATTGGGACTTGGCTACTCGTCAATTGGATACTATAATGACTGCCTTGAGTTTTACACAACTTGTGGATGTTCCCCCACATATTAAAGGCCATGTTCTTGACCTTGTGTGGACGACAGATACAAATGTCATTCTTAAGGATGTTACACAATGTATATGGTCAGATCACCATCTAGGTGCCGATTACGATCCTGGAAAAACTGGGTACGAACCGTCGGACGGAGCATATTCTCCGTCCGACGCGTACCCGGTCTTCAAAATTTACAAACAAGGAATTACGATTCGCACGGGAACACCATTTCCGTACGAATCGTAAAAAAGCCCGACCGAACAAAATAAACCTACAAATGCGATCCGGGAAAGCGCCGACGTGACGTTGGGACGCTCGCAGCCTGCCATTCACGAACCAGGAATTACGATTCGCACCGACGTCATCCCGCACGGTGAATATTTTCCGGCTGCCAAAAACTGCCGGGAAATCAGGACGACGCGAACAAGGACCACCAGTACGCGACGGACAGACAGGACGACGCGAACAAGGAGGACCAGTACGCGACAGGACGACGCGAACAAGGAGTACCAGTACGCGACGAACAGACAGGATGACGCGATCAAGGAGGACCAGTACACGACGGACAGACAGGACGACGCGAACAAGGAGGACCCGTACGCGACGGACAGACATGGACCCGAACCTACGTGTCATCCCGGCCCTCATAGCAGTCGACCTCCTCTACAGGTTCGGACGCAGATGCCGCAGAAGGTCAGAATAACTAAGGGAGGAGGTAAAGTGGGGTGGGGTGGGGGTGGCAGGACCAGGGCAGGCCACAAAACCCCCACCAAAGTCACACAGCACACATGCCCAGGACATACCTGACTCCCATGCCCTGGTCACTACGAGGGGGTGGGGGCGTGTCCAGCTAAGCCAGCGACCGCCACAACGGAAGTCCGTCACCACGCGAACCGGCAACACAACCAGACCGGTACGTCCCGTACCCATGCCTGAAGAGCGTGGGTACGAGACGTACCACGCCCACACCCACGTCACCCCAACAATGGCGGGACGGATCGTACCCACGTGCCAAAGGCCTGGGTATGGCCCGCACAAGCATCACATAGCGTGGGGACGGATATGTACTGACCCTACCCCCACCCGCGTACGTATGGAGTGTACCCCCACCCCACCAGTGTAAGTACGACTCGTACCCTCACCCGCAGACGTACGGACCGTACCCCCACCCCCACCAGTGTAAGTACGACACGTACCCTCACCCACGGACGTACGGACCGTACCCCCACCCCCACCAGTGTAAGTACGACACGTACCCCCACCCCCAGGCATGGAGCCTACCCCCACCCCACCAGTGTAAGTACGACTCGTACCCTCACCCCGTATGCATGGAGCGTACCCCCAACCCAACAGTGTAAGTACGACTCGTACCCTCACCCGCGGACGTACGGACCGTACCCCCACCCCCACCAGTGTAAGTACGACACGTACCCCCACCCCCGTAGGCATGGAGCCTACCCCCACCCCACCAGTGTAAGTACGACTCGTACCCTCACCCCATATGCATGGAGCATACCCCCACCCCACCAGTGTAAGTACGACTCGTACCCTCACCCCGTATGCATGCAGCGTACCCCCACCCCAACAGTGTAAGTACGACTCGTACCCTCACCCGCGGACGTACGGACCGTACCCCCACCCCCACCAGTGTAAGTACGACACGTACCCCCACCCCCGTAGGCATGGAGCCTACCCCCACCCCACCAGTGTAAGTACGACTCGTACCCTCACCCGCATATGCATGGAGCGTACCCCCACCCCAACAGTGTAAGTACGACTCGTACCCTCACCCGCGGATGTACGGAGCGTACCCCCACCCCCACCAGTGTAAGTACGACACGTACCCCCACCCCCGTAGGCATGGAGCCTACCCCCACCCCACCAGTGTAAGTACGACTCTTACCCTCACCCCGTATGCATGGAGCGTACCCCCCACCCCACCAGAGTAAGTACGACTCGTACCCTCACCCGCATATGCATGGAGCCTACCCCCACCCCACCAGTGTAAGTACGACACATACCCCCACCCCCGTAGGCATGGAGCCTACCCCCACCCCACCAGTGTAAGTACGACTCGTACCCTCACCCGCGTATGCATGGAGCATACCCCCACCCCAACAGTGTAAGTACGACTCGTACCCTCACCCGCGGACGTACAGAGCGTACCCCCACCCCCACCAGTGTAAGTACGACACGTACCCCCACCCCCGTAGGCATGGAGCCTACCCCCACCCCACCAGTGTAAGTACGACTCGTACCCTCACCCCGTATGCATGTAGCGTACCCCCACCCCACCAGTGTAAGTATGACTCGTACCCTCACCCCGTATGCATGGAGCGTACCCCCACCCCAACAGTGTAAGTACGACTCGTACCCTCACCCGCGGATGTACGGACCGTACCCCCACCCCCACCAGTGTAAGTACGACACGTACCCCCACCCCCGTAGGCATGGAGCCTACCACCACCCCACCAGTGTAAGTACGACTCGTACCCTCACCCGCGTATGCATGGAGCGTACCCCCACCCCACCAGTGTAAGTACGACTCGTACCCTCACCTCGAATGCATGGAGCGTACCCCCACCCCACCAGTGTAAGTACGACTCGTACCCTCACCTCGAATGCATGGAGCGTACCCCCACCCCACCAGTGTAAGTACGACTCGTACCCTCAACTCGAATGCATGGAGCGTACCCCCACCGTGTATGTTCCAAGCGTACATATCCAGAAATAGGAGGTGTGTGTGCAGAGTACTCCCAGCAGTGCCCTGAGACAGGAGGGGTGGGTGCCTAACACTCCCAGCAGTGCCCTGAGACAGGAGGGGTGGGTGCAGAGTCCTCCCAGCAGTGCCCTGAGACAGGAGGGGTGGGTGCAGAGTCCTCCCAGCAGTGCCCTGAGACAGGAGGGGTGGGTGCTGAGTCCTCCCAGCAGTGCCCTGAGACAGGAGGGGTGGGTGCAGAGTCCTCCCAGCAGTGCCCTGAGACAGGAGGGGTGTGTGCCTAACACTCCCAGCAGTGCCCTGAGACAGGAGGGGTGGGTGCAGAGTCCTCCCAGCAGTGCCCTGAGACAGGAGGGGTGGGTGCAGAGTCCTCCCAGCAGTGCCCTGAGACAGGAGGGGTGGGTGCAGAGTCCTCGCAGCAGTGCCCTGAGACAGGAGGAGTGGGTGCAGAGTCCTCCCAGCAGTGCCCTGAGACAGGAGGGGTGTGTGCCTAACACTACCAGCAGTGCCCTGAGACAGGAGGGGTGGGTGCAGAGTCCTCCCAGCAATGCCCTGAGACAGGAGGGGTGGGTGCAGAGTCCTCCCGCCAGTGCCCTGAGACAGGAGGGGTGGGTGCAGAGTCCTCCCAGCAGTGCCCTGAGACAGGAGGGGTGGGTGTGGAGTCCTCCCAGCAGTGCCCTGGGACAGGAGGGGTGTAACACATGTGTGTGAGGCTGGAAGTACACACATGCATACTGCCTACAAGGGAACATGTCCCCATGAACTCATGTCAACAGACTCCATACACAAGTACAGTGATCACCAAGGATGCCACGAATGTTGCAGGTGGAGACATGGCCCTGCATGCATGGCCAAAGTAGAAGTTCTCCGTCACACACACAGCTCATGTAGACACAGCTCTGCGCTAAATATTGGGAACACCCTGCAGGGAAGATATCAGGGTACACAGAGGGAGGAATACACCCTGGGACAATTGCACCATGCAGTAACTGCTTACATGAACAAAGAAAGTTAGCTAACACCTTGTGATGGCACACAGATCCCAGGGTCCCCCCAATGAGCAGCACACTACTACATTTCCCACACACCCAACACATGAACACCACCCAAAACCATGTAGCAGCCCCACCAACACCAATACCAGCACAGCAGTAGTGTCAGAATGAAAAAAAAAGTAAAGCTTTATTCAGCATGATCACAATGTCCGTGGATCGCAGGCAGTTCAATATTCACAAAGCCCATAGGGCAGTCAATAAGTCTCAGCTAGATGGGGGACACAGTGGGATGCGTGTCCCCTAGCTTGCCTGCACAGTTACATGCCGTCGTCTGCCACAGGGGTGAGGGCATCAGGGGGGGGGAAGCACCAGGCACCGCAGGGACATCAGGGCAAAGGGGAGGCGTTGTGGGTGCAGGGATGGAGGACTCCACCACAGGGGGTGGGGCAGGGCCAAAGGCGGAGGCCAGGATGGCACTACACACCTTTGCAAGGTCCTCCAGGGATTCCCCTGCATCTGAAGGAACCACAGGCCCCAAGGAGGGGGGGGGGGTCAGAGGGATGGGTCGCAGCGCCACCGGGGGAGGGTGTGGACAGGGGGGGACGCAACCACCCTGACCGGGGACTTCCTTGACCGCTTGCGGGGTGGTGTCACTGTGGGGCTCAGGGACAGAGCGGCCATGAAGGAGTCTTTGGGGGAGAGGTGGCCAGGAGAGCTGAGGGGAGGGGATTTGGAGGGAGTGGACTGGGTGGAATCCGGACTCCCACTCTGGCTGCGTGTCACACGTTTGCCCCCCGACCCAGTGGGTGTGCCTACCTCACCCTGTGTGTGCGTGTCAGGAGGAGTGCGGTGGACCTTCCCTGCTGGTGTGGTGCCTGTGTCTGTTGTGGTGGGTGCATGCCGACGTCTGGGTGTACGTGGGACAGGCATGGGAGTGGGAAGTGTGGATGGGGCAGGGGTAGGTGGTGGGAGGTCGCGCTGCAGGAGACCCACTGCTGCAGTCAGTGTCGGGTCTATCGACCTCAGCAAGCTGCGTTGGTCAGCCTGCGATGAATGAATGCCCTCCAAGTATGCCTCGATGTTGTTGAGGGTCTGGCCGTGGGCATGGAGGACATTAAGGATCGCAGCCTGACCAACCTGCAGCTGCCGCTGGATGTCCACAGACTCGGCATTGGCGGCAGCAGTGGAGACAGGGGCAGGGGGTGCGGTGCCTGGCATGAAGGAGACATGCGGTGACCGGGCACGCTGGGAAGGGACACGAGCAAGTGGGAGGCGGCTGATGGGAACGGAGGGGGCGGTGCGAGGTGTTGTTCCGCTGTCAGCTGCTGGTGCAGCCTCCGCCCACTCGGAGACATCCTCCTCGGACCTGACAGCTTCGTATTCTGACGTGCCAGTCGACAGGTCCTCGGCCGCACTCTCCTCCGCCTCTGTCCCACTCGATGTGCCAGCCACGATGTCACGGCTGGCACTGGTGCTCGGTCCCTCCGCCTGGTCTGTGTCCATGTCTCCCTCTGTGTCCCCCGACGATGCTGTGGGCAGGGTGGAGAGACAGAAATTAATCAGACACCTGTACACATCTGTCACATGAGTCCAATCTACATAGGTTACATTGCATAGCCTGAAAAGGAAGATCCCTAACATCTACTAAACAAGGTACCGATGTAGGGCATGAAACACACAGTTGGTTGAGCCACCATGCCACTGAAATACCATGGAGAGCATGAGACAATAGCAAATGACAGGAAACGGAGTCTGACATAGCACCCAGGCCCTGGGGACAATCCAGCACTGCATCTGCACCACACAGCGTTGGCGAAAATAGGGATGACCAGGGACCATATCCATGAACTTGAGACACATGCTGCATAGGTAATGCTGAAAACATGCCCAACATGACTGGGTCACTGCACCTTGAGTGTATGTCCAGACAAACATCACACACTGCCCAGACCCAGCAAGTAGAAATCAGGATTTGACATATAGGCTTTGCCCGCCCCAACCACCCCCTACACGAGGCAAATTGTTGAGACACAGGTGGCACCAACATCTCATAGTCTGGGTGATAAACACAGGGGCAGGCAAAATGCAAGATTGGACGCCAAACACCCAAGGTGCACCTGTACAAATAATGAGGTACCAGTGCCCATCCTCAGATGAGTATAACAAGACACACAGGCACTGGCAACTGTGAGTATGAAGAAGGACATTCAGGTCAGGCTGCACAGTGGACACCTGTACTAAATTTCACGTCTATATACATGGTGCCAGGGGACAATGGCACAGAGCACAACCTACGCTGTAGACACTGAGAGTGTCCACGTTTTGTGATGACACATACAACACCGAGGAAAAGGTGCCCCAGGGGACAGTAGTGGCCACACAACTCCATGCTCCTGAATGGTAATGACTGCAACACACGCCACCATCCCTGCACTATGCGTATCGCACACTCATGCACATCATGTCACAGGCCACTACATAGGACATGCGCGCTGTAAGGCATGACACTTGAGAGACTAACTCCCATGTCTGGACTCAGCATCAGTGCCAACTGACATGGAACCCACATGCAGTGAACTGGACAGGGCACAGGCAAGGTCCCAAAACCTGTTACACACCACCCCCACACATGATGCTACAGGCATAGTTCTCGTGGACAAAGCGCCAGCCTACATTACCTTGTGAAGGAGTGACTACACACAGACCAGGGAACACATTGCAAGGAGGGGAAGGGTGGCAGGAGCGCAGCGCTATACTGGGGCAAACTGGATCTGCACAGCACCTTTAAACCCTGGCAGTGAATTCATGCTACTGTGCCCTTACAAATGCCGGTGACACACAACAAACACACATGTACCTACCCCCTTCCGGCTGCTGCATCTCCTGTAAGCGCCTCTCCAAGTCTGGAAAGACCACCGGCAGCACACGCCTGTGGAGGTGGCTCAGACGGCGGTGCCCGTGGTTCTTGTGGCTCACATGTGAGTCCCCCAGCAGGACCCGTGCGATCCTCCGCGTCCAGCACCGGATATCCTGCCAGCGTTTCCTCACCTGGGACAGGCTCCGCCTCTGACCATCCACACCCCTCACGGCACTGACGGCGGTCAGCCAGATCTGCTCCTTGGCAGTGGCGCCTACCTGTGAGGAAGAACAAGTGACACCACATCAATACACCAGCCACATGTCACAGAGAGACATATGAGAACAAATTAGCTGGTTACAACAAGGCATGTCATGCAGCCAACGCATTGCACCTTTGTCATAGGGACATGATCCTCTGGGAGGGAAAAAGCAGTACGTGCCATTGTAGGTACACAGGTGGAATGATGGCAATGTCACAATCAATGATCAAGGCTCACACTGTGCATCACACCCACCCCTCCTGTCTCAGGGCACTGCTGGGAGGACTCTGCACACACCCCTCCTGTCTCAGGGCACTGCTGGGAGGACTCTGCACACACCCCTCCTGTCTCAGGGCACTGCTGGGAGGACTCTGCACACACACCTCCTGTCTCAGGGCACTGCTGGGAGGACTCTGCACACACCCCTCCTGTCTCAGGGCACTGCTGGGAGGACTCTGCACACACCCCTCCTGTCTCAGGGCACTGCTGGGAGGACTCTGCACACACCCCTCCTGTCTCAGGGCACTGCTGGGAGGACTCTGCACACACACCTCCTGTCTTAGGGCACTGCTGGGAGGACTCTGCACACACCCCTCCTGTCTCAGGGCACTGCTGGGAGGACTCTGCACACACACCTCCTGTCTCAGGGCACTGCTGGGAGGACTCTGCACACACACCTCCTGTCTCAGGGCACTGCTGGGAGGACTCTGCACACACCCCTCCTGTCTCAGGGCACTGCTGGGAGGACTCTGCACACACACCTCCTGTCTCAGGGCACTGCTGGGAGGACTCTGCACACACCCCTCCTGTCTCAGGGCACTGCTGGGAGGACTCTGCACACACACCTCCTGTGTCTGGCCAGCACCTCAAAGCAGTCACATGCCACAGGCCACTGATGCCACCTCAGCAGAGTACACAGACACACACAGGCACAGGACATTCACCTGCCATTGCCAAATGCAGATACAAACCTCAATGCACATGTGCCACTAGATCGGGGGGGGCTCACAGGTGTGGGGCTGGCTCTGCACGTCAGACACACAGCACTGCTCCCTGCTCACATGAGATGTGCAGGGCATATCCAGGCCTCATGCATCTGGGGTGGTCCACTACACATATGCACCCACACAAATGACATTGGACTTACACACACAGATGTCCAGGGGACGAACACATCATGTGGACACTCTCAGCATAGGTACAGTGGACAAACACACATCTGTAGGTACAGTCACCTGTCACACTGGGGTAACCACAGAATCACAGGAGGACTGTAGTAGCTCCATACCCTGGAGGATTAGACAGGCACAATGTGTAATGCCACATGCAGTGAATGTCACAGTAAACACAATGCAAGTGAGGAGAGCAGACATGCACCACAGCATGCTCTGGCCGGGAGACATCAGGCATCCCCCCCTGGGACCCCTCCTACAGTACATAGCATGTGTGTCACACCAGGACACAATGCCAGAAGTCACAGTCACAACAAAGGGACAGTCTGTGCCAGTGGCCTATGTACTCACCTGATACCCTGGTCGCCCATACAGAAGGGGGTACTGTGGGAGGATCACATCCAGCAATGCCAGGTTCTCCTCCAGGGTGAATGGCTGTGTCCTCTCCACAGCCCTTGACATGGTTCCAGGGAATCAGTAGCAGCAGCTGGGTCGACGAATTCAAAGATGTGCAGGCAAGTTCTCCCTCATGGGACCTGGCTGCCTTATATCTGCCTTTCTGCCCTGTCTCATGCACAGGAGTACAGAGTGATTGGTCACTCACATTTGCATCCTATGTTTCCACCAATCCCTTCAAACCTAGCAGTCTGTGTGTACTCTATCGGTTTCATTCTCCTGCATGATGTCAGCCCCACAAACACATTGCAACAAAGTAGATTAATTCCAACTGACTTCTGCTGTGCACCTTCCAGAACAAATTCAAAATTTGAACTTGGTCTCCATGACAACCAGCATGCATGTAGGCCTTAATACTTGTCCCTCATGTGTCCCCTATGTAATTAGGAGCTTCACACACAGGTACGGTGCGTTCCGGGGCCCTAGGGCACCCCAAATGCATTGCAACGGCCCGTACACGCGTGCCTACGTTCACTATCACTATGGGTGTCCTCGCGTATGCGTACTCGTAGTGGTACGGGCCATACACATGCCTGTACGCTCCCTATCACTATGGGTGTCCTCGCGTATGCGAACTCGTAGTGGTACGGGCCGTACACACGCCTGTACGCTCCCTATCACTATGGGTGTCCTCGCGTATGCGTACTCGTAGTGGTACGGGCCGTACACACGCCTGTACGCTCCCTATCACTATGGGTGTCCTCGCGTATGCGTACACGTTGTGATAGGGAGAGTACAGGCGTGTGTACGGCCCGTACCACTACGAGTACGCATACGCGAGGACACCCATAGTGATAGGGAGCGTACAGGCGTGTGTACGGCCCGTACCACTACGAGTACGCATACGCGAGGACACCCATAGTGATAAGGAGCGTACAGGCGTGTGTACGGCCCGTACCACTACGAGTACGCATGCGCGAGGACACCCTTAGTGATAGGGAGCGTACAGGCGTGTGTACCGCCCTACCACTATGGGTGTTCTTGCGTATGCGTACTTGTAGTGATACGGGCCGTACACATGCCTGTACGCTCGCCATCACGATGGGTACACATACGGCAGCACTCCCATAGTGAAATGGTAACGTACACAGGCCCTCTTCGCAGCAGTACAGTGGTTTTCACACATCACAGTGGTGACAGGCGGCACACAGGTAGGGATAGGGCGGACATACTTGTCCATGGATGGACATACTTGTCCATGGATGGACATACTTGTCCATGAATGGACATACTTGTCCATTAATTGACATCGAGGCATCGTCTGTGCATTACTACATGTGCGGGGCACAGGTGTGACGGCCTGTGATGTGGAACATTACTCCTGAGTCGAGAAGGCACCAGATGTATGATGAGATGTCTACAGATGTACTGTGTGATGGTGCAATGTGTGGCAGGCATGCCCTTGACTCCTTTGACATGTGTGCATGTCGTACTGCACACTTGGGGTGAGCGTCACTGGCATGGCACGGACACCAACACACGGAAGTGTCCTCTGATGCCCGGTACAGGGCTTACCACACCTGACTTGTCACTACCCACGGTGCACAATGTGACTATGTCATGTATGTGTGGGGGCTTCCCATCAGGTTGATGTTGGAGCACCCTCAAAAGCTGCAGCCGTTGCAGCAACCAACATGTGTCTGTGTGTAGATTGACATTGCACACTGTTCCGCACACCATGCCACATGTGGTATCGGATGTGAGGTGCACATGTATGCATGGGACACAGAGTAGCGTGACAAGGACATGTCTGCATCCTCACAATGAATGTGTGGTGAGTCATGACATGTGCACCTTCATGGCAAGGTGTGTGGGCTGTCCTAGTGTGATGTCATGTGACCTGTGGCTCTAGTGTTCCGCTACCAGTCTCTGCAATCGGCATCCTACTTCTGCTGATGTGTGGGCGTATGTCACTCCTGTCTTGCGTCTGGCTGTTCACTTGCACTGGGACACAGCTATTCCCATGGCATGGCATGGGGAGGTTCTCAATCTCCGTGTGTAGCTGGGTCTTGGTAGGGGTGTCACCTTGCATCCATACGTGTCCTGGGCATGTAGCACATACCTGACTCCCTATGTAGCATATGTGTATTGACAGATTAACATGTGCGCAGTACATATGAATTGTTGTCGTAGTGCACTCACTCTTCCTTGTCACTTCCAAATTACTGCAGAGCGCCGCCTCTTGCCCGAGCAATTCCGGACTTGGCTGACATGCGGGAGAATGACAGCATCCGGCTCTACCGCTTCCCCCAACCGTTGATTCTGGAGTTGACGGCGAGACTGGCACCACACCTGCAACCGCAGCACAGGTATCCTACGGCACTGACACCCCAGCTGAAGGTAATGGCTGCCCTACATTTTCTTGCCACGGGTACCTTTCAATATACCATAGCTCATGTTGGTGGCATGTCCCAGAGCATGTTCTGCCGTGTGCTGCATGATTTCTTAGAGGCCATGTTGATTCACCTGGATGACTTCATCAAGTTCCCAACCCCTGAACAGTTGACTGCGGTCAAGCGTGGATTCTATGCCCTGGGAGGGATGCCCCATGTCATTGGGTCCATAGATGGGACACATGTAGCTTTGGTACCACCACACGCACGGGAGGTGGCGTACCGCAATCGGAAGCACTACCACTCCATCAATGCCCTTGTGGTGTGTCAGTCCGACATGGTGATTTCACATGTCTGTGCTCGTTTTCCAGGATCAGCACACGATGCCTACATCATGAGGCGTAGCAGGATGCCTGAAATGATGATGCAGCTGCGCAACGAAAGAGCATGTGTTGTTGGTGGGTACAGTCTGTCTGTCCTGTATTTTGCATAGCCTACCAGCACGACCGCTGCACCGATGTCAATGTGCTTCCCATGTAGGGGACGCTGGCTATACAAAATAAGGTAACCCCCTAGTGAATTAATTTGAGGTCAGGGAACAGGGGGAAAGAAAAAATGTCAACTATGCCAAGCAGTATCCCTCTAGACCTAACTTTCTTTGATTTATGTGGGTACAAATGGAAATAGATATCACAACTGTGTATACATTTTTATAACTTTTTTATTTATAGTTGTTTTTTCATTTTTTCTTCTTAGTTAATTACTTCTTTACATTGTTTTCTCATACAGTAAAATTCATCTCTTTTCAATAAATGGTTTTGTCTTTTTTATAAAATACAAAATCAGAAACAGAAAAAAAAATTTTTTGATTGTCAAAACCATGTGAGTTTCAACAATGTTTCAAGAAATAACCCCACACCAATCACACCTCTAAAATTACTACATACATATCACTTTCATACAACACCTTTCATACTACACCCCAAAGAGAAGGACAACGAATGCAGAGCTACGTCCAAGAAAGGGCGAGCCGCTGGGTTCTCTGATAGATTGCTAAACGTTGGGGTGTCTCATACAAGCTGGTCGACGCACGGTTCGGTGGCCTAACAATCTTCAGATGCCACCTTCCTCAGGACCTGTTGCTACGTGTATTAGTCACGGGCAAAGGTGGGGGCCTGAATTTCTGAAAATCAATAAAATAATATTACTAAACATAATTTTCTGTAATATCATATTACCATGTATGAATCCCACAGGAGAGTATGCAGTGTATCTCCAAAGCGTTATTTATTTAAAAACCCTTTTTAACTGTCAGGCTAGCAATAGCGCTACTGAATTCATTGCCCTCTAAATATTATTACTGATATTTTAAGTGAATGAAAAGAAAAGAAAGTGAGAAAGCCAGAATAAATAGAGGGTATGGAGAGTATAAAATCTTTACATCTAGTTCTGCATCTATCCACCTGTAATTCTAGGGAACATTTTCACATACTACAGTTGATAGATATGCTGTAAGAAGTTTGATGCTGACTGTTTCCCTATTTATACATAATCGGATAGGAAGGAGGAAGAAATGACTGAATCTACCTGGTATAAGACAACAAGGCTCACTAGTAGTAATATTTGGACTTGTAGTTTCCTGGATTTTAAGAGAGATCTACTTGACTCTGGCTATTTCTGTAAAAAATAAAAAATAATAATGATGGTTAGCTAGTCTGTTTATAGTTGGTATATCATTACTATCTACATAATTGCCCAATATGTCACTAACCAACATACCTCATATATGCCTGAGTCACACTAAAGCTGTAAGGTGGGGCCGTAGATTCACCACGTGATCCGTTTTCGGGGTCTTTTTGTTTGAAGAGACTGGTTACATTCAAAGTACATATGGTCCGTTGTTTGCCTATATTTAGTAATAAGAACTAAAGGTTATTTCCTCCCAGGTTGCTCGGCGTACGAGGTAAGGTGGGTTATACCATTTGTAGGGGAGTCACTCTGTTTATAAAATGTAACCTACTTGTTCAGGACTTTTCCCAGTCTTGTCTTTCCAGATTGTTCTTAGTTCTTTTTCGTGGGTTCTTGACTGCTGTGGCTGTCTGCATCAAGGTTTGGGATCTGTCTCTTAATGCCCTGACCAACGGTGATAAAGAGAATGGGATTAAGAGAAAATTAGCTAGATTTGATGACCGCGGAGCCAGTTTATGCGCATGTATTCTTTGGCTCTGATTTGCTATCCTTTCCCATTATGGTGTTTATGACACTTAAAAGTTGAGGGTATATATCATACTAGTGATACTTTCCCTCTCCGGCATCTCAATACACGTAAACTAGGGTTTGATACCTTATTTGCTCTCACCAACGTTAGGTAGTTCCCTCCCAGACATGAGGCACAGTTTCCCTTATACCCACTGCGTCTATTTCGGTCCAAGGGCTTACTATTTACGGGGTTTATTTCAAGATAAAACAAGTCCCCATTCACCATGCTTACGTAGATTCGCACGGTCTCGTTTAAGGGTATCTCACCTGTTGGTTCGTGATGACTAGTTTTCCGCGAAGGATCCTAACGTGGTCCGGCTCCATGTGAATCAAAGGCAATACTGTTGCCTTTTATAAGTTTTCTACCTTAAGCTAATTTTGAGTAATTGATTAATGCGGAACACCTGCGACGCGCTATCGGCGGGATGTATGTCATTTCTCCGTACATAGCCTCTTCGTGGAGTATTTACTATAACGTTGCCTCCATCTTGGAATGGTTTTAAACAAATGGTGCCCTATTGCGATTCTAAAAGATCTCATAATTATACGAAATGTGCGTGCTATTATTTACCACATTCTACTATAAAGCCCGAAACAAGATATTGTATCCATTCTTTTTGCTAGGCATAAAGCCATTACCTATTATTTTAGTAAGCCCAAAGTGATTGTATCGCTGTATTTTTATCGTGAAATATAGGCGCCATATTGGAATGGGTCAATCCTGATGTACGTATGTAAGGTAGTATGGCTCTATTCGTATCGCGAATCTACGACGACATAGTCGATAGGGTAGATGCCAGTAATATGTAACGAGTCGTATGACAATTGATTATAATGGACGCAGATATCCGTACAGAATACTGCTTGTAATTATACATACGAATAAACGTTGTATATCTGTGCTGGAAGTAGATAGACGGTACATTGAATACGATTCACTCATGTGCTTTACCCAGACTATGGTTTATTCGTAAACCCGAATTGGTTGCAATACTGTGTACAGATCACAGAGCATGAACATCGTGTGAAATACAGTGGGTATGTATAGAATAGCTTCTGGAGTTATTTAAGGCAAAATCCTGTACGAAACGTAACCACCATTATTTAATAGGGGACTGGTCTCAATGCTCCCATATTGAGATAGAGAGAATTAAAATAGGCATAAGTGGTAAGTGGTATATTACGCCTGATACTTTCTGAGTTTAAACTCAGGCTTTCAGCTCTAGTTATAGATAGTCTTAAGGGACACATGTTAGCACATAGTGTGTGATGGCGTCTGGTTACTATGCCAATATCGCAATTTCCCCTAATACAGCTATTCCTACTCCATCTGCCTAAAAATTGGAAGGTGGGACAGTATTTATAGTTATATGACAGCTTATTATGTACAATAACAGCAAGTGGTCCATGGCATAATCATCTTCAGCATAAGATATAAAAATCCTTTTAGCTAGTATGCCACACTATTTCCTCGTTCAGACCGTTCTTAACTGTGTCCAGAGTGTAAATCCAATAGTTCTCACGTGTTTTTCTCACTTTTTGTGTTTCCTTACCTGGAATATTTTTTATCTTTTCAAGGGTCAGCCATCTTAGTTCATTTTCATTGTGAGGAAGGTCAATGCAGTGTTGAACCATAGGACTAAGTAGTTTTTTAGTTTTAATAGCAGATCTGTGCTCACTGTAGCGAGTTCTGAACTCGCGTCCTTTCTCCCCTACGTATCCGAGAGCACAGGGACACAAAATGAGATACACAAGGTTGTGACTTCTACAATTAGTGAAATCACGCAATCTGCCTGTTTTTCCTTGGTAGTTCCATGATTCAGTGACTAACGCGCTTTCACAGGCAAAGCATGAGCCACATTTGTGGTTGCCTAGGATCGGGGGTCCTACTAACGTAGTTTGTGAATTGACTTTTCTCTGTTTAGGCCTTGTGTTGACCAGACTATCCTTGATGTTGCGGTTTCTGCGATATGCAAGGATGGGCTTTTGGATGTTCTCTTGGTCCTCATCTGCATTGAGAATATGCCAGTTTTTGTTCAGGACCTTTTTTATTTTAAAGTTAAGAGTTGAATGATTCACAACACAAACTAGTTTGTCGTTGTTAGAACGAGTATTGCCTGCTAAAAGGGCATCTCGGTTGTAATATCGTGCCCTTTTGTAAGCGGATCTAATCAGAAGTCTCGGGTAACCTCGTGCAATCAATCTCTGTTTCAAGTCCTCCCCATGTTTGTCATAGTCTTTGATGTTGGAGCAATTGTGTCTAATACGCAAAAACTCACCAAAAGGGATAGAGTCTTTTTGGCTATTCGGATGGTAACTAGAATGTGCCAAAATGGTGTTTTTAGAAGTTGGTTTTCTATAGAAGCTGACAGAGATCTTACCATCTTCTGATTGTATCATTATATCAAGGAACTCCACTGAGACCGTACTTCTATGGCTGGTGAATTTCAAATTCTTGTCACTGGCATTTAACCATTCTATGAATGTGGTCAGGGTTTCATCGTCTCCTCGCCAAATGAAAAAAATATCATCAATGAATCTATGCCATCTTAAAACATTCTCATAAAATGGAGCTATTTCATTGAAGATATGTTTCAATTCGTACTCGCCCATGTATATATTGGCCACCCTGGGGGCACAAGAGGCCCCCATGCTGGTCCCCTTAATCTGATGGTAAAGGTCCCCTCTAAAGTCAAAGTAGTTGTTTTTCAGCACTATTTCCAAACATTCCAATATAAAGTCATTTGGTCTCTCTCCCTGTGTTCTTGCTAAGAGAGTCTTGACTGCTTCCACTGCTTGTTGTTGTGGTATATTAGTATATAGCGCTTCGATGTCGAGCGTGACTAAGATCTCGTTATTGGGGTCATAGGGTACATGTTCAAGTTTGTTAATGATGTCCCGTGTGTCCTTGATGTAGGACTTGTACTGAGTTGTGAGTGGGCATAAAAATGTATCCACGTATTTCGATAGTGGTTCAGTTAAGGAATTAATGGAAGAGACTATTGGACGTAATGGTGGGTCCAACACATTCCTATGTGTTTTGGGCACACCATACAATGCTGGAATTATTGCATTGGTTTTGTTTAGAAACAAATATTCTTTTTCACATATAGTGTTATCTGCATAGGCTTTACTCGTAGTCCTGTCAACAAGGTCTTTCAACTTGGTAAGAGCCCCTGTTTTGATGGGCCTATAGTGCTCAGCCACATTTAACATTTGTTGCACTTTTTCCTCGTACTTACAGGTATCCATGAGAACAATGCCCCCACCTTTGTCACAAGGTTTAATGGTGAGTTCTGGTGCATTTTGGAGTTTTAAAAGGGCAGTTCTTTCTCCAGTTGTTAAGTTGGGTTTACTCTGATGGTTATATTTCATAAGTTTATTAATGTCATTCAGGACCGATTTTTGGAAAATGGCAACCTCAGGGCCCACCATTTCCAAAGTGGGTGTAAATATAGATTTTAATTTACATCCTGATAGGTTAGTATCAGGATCCCCATCATCTTTGCCCAAAAAGAATTTTTTTGGGCGAATTTTCCTGAAAAAGGAAAAGATGTCCTGCATGAGTTTAAACTTATTACAGTATGTATTCGGTACAAAGGACAGTCCTCTGCTCAGGTTGGCTTCTTTATCAGGTTTCAGTATATGGGTGGAGATGTTAAAAATAGGTATGATGTCTGTCTTTCCTACAATATTCAGTTCTTCCAATATTGTTGGTTTCGGGTCCTCATGTACATTTGAGGAGGTTGAGGGTCCATTTGCTGATAACCTCTCCTGTCTGACTTCGTATATCTGTTTCTGTTCCGGCCTCGGCCTCTCCCTAAAAAAGGAGCGGGAGCCTGGTAGTAGGATTGGTGGTCCCCACCTCTGCCTCTATACGGTCGTTGACCTTGGTAAGTGTCTTCATAATTATTAGGCACATCACCTTCAGATTCCGATGAATTGGTATCTGAGAAAGTGACTGTTGGAAGGCGGACCCCGAGGAGTCGGTGAGACCACCAAGGGGGGGGCCCTCTCACTGCACGAAGTAGCCGAGCGCTGCCGAGAAGTCTCCTGAGAGATCCTTCTCCTATCCCGTACTAGCACAGTAACACCACCACACCGGACTCAAGGAGGTTGTCTCAAGACAAGCAATTCTTTATCATCAATAAAAAGGTTACGAGTTCAATATTTACATGAAGGGATCGAGGGATCCACCAAAAGTCTCAATGTCTCTTTGGAAGGGTAGGGGTAGCGGGTCAGTCTTTGGCAGGAGTGCGGTACGAGGGTACCTGGGGCCCAGTTCTTATCCTCAAGCTGGAGGACCTCCGATCTCGGAGGGGTCGAGCCGCGATGGCGTCAGCAGGGCTCTGGCGTACAGTTCGTGGAGAGCCGCGATTCAATCAGCAGGGCTCTCAAGATGGTTTCTGCTCAGCTCGAGCCGCGACGTCGTCAGCAGGGCTCCGAGGAAGGTTTCAGCGAGGTTGGGCCGCGACAGCGTCAGCAGGGCTCCGATGTTCCAGGTGGTTCAGAAAGGGTTCACAAGCAGGAGCCGCGACGCAGTCAGCAGGGCTCGTGATGGTTCCGACAAGAGTTCTTCTCCGTAGGGTCAGCCGCGATTCAATCAGCAGGGCTCTCGACTCCGGGATACAACTGCCGAGCTGTGGTGGGGTCGCCCCAGATATAGGTCTGGAGCCCTTTGATGTCCGGACCTATGCGCCCGAGGGGGCGGCGTGGCCGGGTGGAGGTGGCCAGACGCCCAGCAGGAGAGGCGCCAGGCCCATGGGAGTTGCAGGGCGATCACACCTCGAGAGGGGAGGACAGTTGGGGGTCCCATCGATACTGTCCTCCGCCGGGGCGATGAATGGTTCCTGCGGCACCCCCTGGCCAGTTCGTGGTGCCTCGATGTCGGGGCTTCGCTGGGGTCGAGGCGGGGTTGAGCGGGGTCGCGCCGGCTGGGGCACGGTGTGACGTGGATGTCAACAAGATGGCGGAGCCACGAGGAGTATGTGACCACGTGCAGCTCCGGGGGAAGGGCCTTGGTGCAGTCCAGACGGGTGGCCCGTGACGGCCGGGGCGGGGAGCGGCCACAATCTAGGGGGTTAAGGACCACGCCACGAGGCCAGGTCCAACAGGCGTCCCCCCCAGCCGAAGGCATGGAGAGTCACCCATCTCCTTGGGGATTCTCCTCGTCAAGGCGGAAGAAGCGGGACAGGCCGTCGGCGTTGGCGTGGTCATTGCCGGGCCGGTGTTCGACGTCAAAATCCATCCCTTGTAGCGAGATGGACCATCGCAGCAGCTTGGGGTTCTCGCCCCGCATTCGCATTAACCATTGCAAGGGCCGGTGGTCGGTCTGGACCCGGAAGTGGGCGCCAAAGAGGTAGGGCCGGAGCTTCTTGAGGGCCCACACCACAGCGAAGGCCTCGCGCTCAATAGTGCTCCAGCGTTGCTCCCGGGGCAGTAGTCGCCGGCTGATGAAGGCCACTGGTCTGTCGAGCCCCCTTTCGTCAGTTTGGGAGAGGACGGCCCCGATCCCATACTCGGAGGCGTCCGTCTGTACCACGAACTCCTTCTGGTAGTCCGGGGCTTGCAGCACCGGCGCAGTACACATGGCTGTTTTGAGGGTGTCGAAGGCTGTTTGGCAGCGGGGTGTCCAGTGTACCTTCTTGGGCTGTTTTTTGGACGTTAACTCTGTGAGGGGGCCAACAATGCTCCCATAGTCCCGGATAAACCGCCGGTAGTATCCGGTGAGGCCCAGGAAGGCCCGGACAGCGGTCTGGGTAGTGGGGGGTTCCCAGGTCTGGATGGCATCTATCTTCGCTTGGAGGGGGGCCACCTGCCCGCTCCCCACTTGATGGCCCAAGTAGGTCACGGATCCGTGGCCGATTTGGCATTTGCTGGCCTTGATTGTGAGCCCGGCCCGCTGGAGGGCGGCCAGGACGGCCTCCAGGTGGAGGAGGTGCTCGGCCCAGTGGTTGCTGTACACGGCAATGTCATCTAAGTAGGCCGCGCTGAAGGCCTCAAGCCCGGCCAAAACCTTGTTCACCAGTCTTTGGAAGGTGGCCGGGGCGTTCTTCATTCCGAAGGGCATCACCCGAAAGTGGTAATGCCCATCCGGAGTCGAAAAGGCGGATCTTTCTTGGGCGCCGGGGGTGAGCTGGATTTGCCAGTACCCGGCGGTGAGGTCCAGCGTGCTCAAGTAGCGAGCGGCCCCTAGGCGGTCGATCAGTTCGTCGGCCCGGGGTATCGGGTGTGCGTCCGTCTTGGTTACTACATTCAGGGCTCGGTAGTCCACGCAGAATCGCAACTCCGGGGGGTGACCGGGAGCTGCGGCCTTGGGCACCAGGACGACAGGGCTGGCCCACGGGCTGTCGGAAGGCTCGATGACCCCCAGGGCCAGCATCTTCGCTACTTCGGCCTGGATGCAGGCCCGCACTCGGTCAGGCACCCGGTAGGCTCTGTGTCGTATGGGGGGGTTCTCCCCGGTGTCGACGTCGTGGACGCACCAGTGGGTCACCCCCGGGGTGAGAGAGAAGAGGGCTGCGTAGTCCCGCAGTAATCGCTGGCAGTCGTTGCGCTGCTCCGGGGTCAGGGACGAGGCGAGTTGGACCCCTTCGATCGATCCATCGTGAATGTCGGATTGCAAGAGGTCGGGCAAGGGCTCGGAGTCGTCCTCGCCCCCCTCGTCGGTCGCCAGCAGCAGGCTCAGTTCGGTCCGGGCGAAGTGGGGTTTTAGCCTGTTCGCATGTAGGACCCGGAGGGGGTTCCGGGGGGACTCCAGATCGACCAGGTAGGTGACGGGACTTTTCTTCTCCACTACCTTGAAGGGCCCGGTCCATTTGTCCTGGAGGGCGCCGGGTTCGACCGGGGCCATGACCCATACTTTCTGACCTGGCTCGAATTCTACCGTAGAAGTGTTGCGATCGTACCACCGCTTCATGTCCTCCTGGCTGGCCTCGAGGTTGGCTTCGGCTATGGCTCGGAACTTGCGGGTCTGGTTTCGGAGGGTCAGGAGGTATCGGTAGACGTCAGGAGGGGCGCCTCGGGGCTTCATCTCCCAGCCCTCCTTGACCAGGCTGAGCGGTCCGCGGACCGGGTGTCCATACAATAGTTCAAACGGGCTGAACCCCAGGGACTTCTGCGGGACCTCCCGATAGGCAAACAGGAGGCAGGGCAGCAGGACATCCCATTTCCGCCTGTGGGGTTCTTCCAGGCCCTGGATCATCCCTTTCAATGTTCGGTTGAACCGCTCAACCAGTCCGTTCCCCTGAGGGTGATATGGGGTCGTGAACTTGTATGTGACCCCGCACTGTTGCCACAGGGACCGCATGTACCGGGAGATAAAGTTCGTGCCACGGTCGCTCACCGCTTCGCTGGGGAATCCCACTCGGGAGAAGATCCCCATCAAGGCCCGGCCTACCACAGGGGCCGTTATAGTTCTGAGCGGGACCGCCTCCGGGTACCTGGTGGCGTGGTCCACGAGGACCAGGATGAAGCGGTGGCCCAGGGCGGTTTGGGGGTCCAGGGGTCCCACAATGTCGATTCCGACTCGTTCAAACGGGGTGCTGACGGCGGGAAAGGGCTGGAGGGGGGCCTTGACCCGACCCCCCGTCTTTCCGCTGGCTTGGCAGGTCTGGCAGGACCGGCAGTGGTTGTCCACATCTCTCCGCATCCGGGGCCAGTAGAAGTGGGTCACCAGACGACTGTACGTTTTGTCTTGCCCCAAGTGTCCGGCGAGGGGCACATCATGGGCCAGGTTGAGAAGGAACTCCCGGAAGCGGAGGGGGACCACCAACACGCGGCCGGCCCCGAGTTCTGCCACTTTCTGTTCACTGTACAACAGACCCTCGGCCCAGTAGATCCAGTGGGTGCCGGTCTGGTCACCGTTGGCTTGCGTGGTCGCCTGCTGTCGGACCCCTTCGAGAGAGGGACAGGACTGTTGCTCTTGCTGGAACTGCTCTCGGGTGGGGCCCCCTTCATGTTGCCATTGCGTCAGTTCTGGTAGGGCGCTCGGAGAAGCCATCTCTTCGGGGGAGGATTCTCTGGGCCCGGGGTCGGTGTCCGCCTCCTCCTCGCTGCTGGCGGGAGGGGGTGTGAGCCCCTCGGGTCGGGCAGTCCCGGAGGTCGAGGATGAGCGGGGGGCCTGGGCGGTCATGGACCGGGTGATGGCGCAGGCCCAATCAGCCAGTCCCAACATTCGGAGGTGCTCTCGTCGTTCTACTTGAGCCCAGGGGGAACTCTCCAAGTCGTTCCCCAGGAGGCAGTCGACCGGGGCGTCGTCGCGCACTGTCACCTTCAGCAGGCCCGCCACCCCTCCCCACTCGAAGGGGACCAGGGCCATCTGGCATAGGCTTTCACTGTTGTCGGCCGTCCGCACAGGGCACAGCACATTCGGTAGAATCTGTTCAGGGGTCACCAGGTGGCAGCGGACAGCGGTGATACTGGCGCCGGTGTCGCGAAGGGCTTCGGCCCGTTGTCCGTTGACCGTGACCTGCTGCCGGTACTTCTGGGTGTTGGTTGGGATGGGGGTGCAGGGTACCATCTCTCGGCTACCCAGGCAGACCAGGGACATGGCTGCCGGCTCCCACTCAGTGTTTTCTCGGTCGAGGGCCTCTTCTTCCTCCTCTCCCCCCAAGGCGGCGGCTGTCAGCTGCCGGGGCGGGGGCCCGCCGGCCCCGTTTCTTCGGTTCAGGGGGCAGGCCGGGTCGCTGGCAAAGTGTCCGGTTTGTTGGCAGCCATAGCAGGTCACTGGTGGCCGTGGTCCGGGTCGGGCCGGGCCCACCCTTCGCGCTAGGCTCGGGGAGAGATGTGGCTGCGGTGGCCCTCGAGGGGGGCTCCTGGGGGCCCCAGCGGGAGGGTCTCGGTTCCTGTTCGGCCCTCCCCCACACCGCGCTGGCGTGGGGGTCCGTTGGGGTTCCTCTGGTACTCCCCCATTGAGCTCCGGGGGACCCGGGAGTTGACCCATCGATCGGCTTCGACGGCAAGTTTTCGCGGGTCGGTCATTTTGCTGTCGAGGAGGTGCTGTCTCAGTTCCACGAAGCAATTGTTGGAAAGATGTTCCCAGACGATGAGGTCGACCAGTTGCCCGTAGGTGGTTACTTTGCTGCCTTTGATCCACCCTTCTAGGGCCCGACTGAAAAAGTCCACATATTCCACCCATGTGGTACCCGGGATTTTCTTGCAGTCTCGGAACCGCTGGCGGTACATCTCCGCTGTTAGCCCGTAGCGGGTGAGCAGGGCCTCCTTCATGTGATCGTAGGAGGTCATCACCTCCTCCGGTAGCTGGAGCAGCATGTCCCGCCCTTCACTCAGGAATCGCCCCCACAGGCCTGCGCCCCAGTCTTTTCGGGGCACTCGATGGGAGGTCATGGCCACCTCGTAGGCCTTGAACCATTGTTGGATATCGTCATTCTTGTAATACTCCTTGACGACCTCCTTCGGGATATGCACCTTGGCCTCGGGGGGCGGTAGAGTGTCTCTAGTACCGGGGGTGTTGGTCCCTCCGTTCTTGTCCTTGATCTCGAGCTCCTTGAGACTGCGCTCGTGCTCAAGAGTTAGTTTCTTTTCCTCCAACTCCCGGTGTCGTCTCTTCTCTTCTATTTCTTCTTGAAGGCGTAGCTGCTCGAGGGCCAGTTTCTTTTCTGCCAGCTGGAGTTCGCCGTCCAGTCGCAGTCGGGCGAGCTCTAGCTCGTGGCTCCGGACCTTTTCCCGCTCTCGTATTTCTTCCTCGGAGAGGCCGGTTTCTAGGCTCTTTCTTCCTCCGGTTGCCGGGGTCAGTGCGGTTGCTGTGGTCTCTGTCAGGGGCAAGGGCCCTTCTTCCTGGGAGGGGCCTGCCCCAGCCTCCAACCATGCCCTCAGAGCTTTCTGCATCTCTTCCTTGGTACCGAGGCTGGTGGTTGCAATGCCTTTGTCTCTGCAGAACTGTTTTAACTCTTTGTGTGTATATTCTTCCAGCCGTTCGGGCTGGAACTCCATTGTCGCGTTGTTTTCCTGGCTGCTCATGATGCTATTCGTTTGGATGGGTAGCTAGTGGGTACTGGCTGGTACGTACTGCGTTCGGCTCGGATCCCGTCGCTGGCCACCAAATGTTGGAAGGCGGACCCCGAGGAGTCGGTGAGACCACCAAGGGGGGGGCCCTCTCACTGCACGAAGTAGCCGAGCGCTGCCGAGAAGTCTCCTGAGAGATCCTTCTCCTATCCCGTACTAGCACAGTAACACCACCACACCGGACTCAAGGAGGTTGTCTCAAGACAAGCAATTCTTTATCATCAATAAAAAGGTTACGAGTTCAATATTTACATGAAGGGATCGAGGGATCCACCAAAAGTCTCAATGTCTCTTTGGAAGGGTAGGGGTAGCGGGTCAGTCTTTGGCAGGAGTGCGGTACGAGGGTACCTGGGGCCCAGTTCTTATCCTCAAGCTGGAGGACCTCCGATCTCGGAGGGGTCGAGCCGCGACGGCGTCAGCAGGGCTCTGGCGTACAGTTCGTGGAGAGCCGCTATTCAATCAGCAGGGCTCTCAAGATGGTTTCTGCTCAGCTCGAGCCGCGACGTCGTCAGCAGGGCTCCGAGGAAGGTTTCAGCGAGGTTGGGCCGCGACAGCATCAGCAGGGCTCCGATGTTCCAGGTGGTTCAGAAAGGGTTCACAAGCAGGAGCCGCGACGCAGTCAGCAGGGCTCGTGATGGTTCCGACAAGAGTTCTTCTCCCTAGGGTCAGCCGCGATTCAATCAGCAGGGCTCTCGACTCCGGGATACAACTGCCGAGCTGTGGTGGGGTCGCCCCAGATATAGGTCTGGAGCCCCTTGATGTCCGGACCTATGTGCCCGAGGGGGCGGCGTGGCCGGGTGGAGGTGGCCAGACGCCCAGCAGGAGAGGCGCCAGGCCCATGGGAGTTGCAGGGCGATCACACCTCGAGAGGGGAGGACAGTTGGGGGTCCCATCGATACTGTCCTCCGCCGGGGCGATGAATGGTTCCTGCGGCACCCCCTGGCCAGTTCGTGGTGCCTCGATGTCGGGGCTTCGCTGGGGTCGAGGCGGGGTTGAGCGGGGTCGCGCCGGCTGGGGCACGGTGTGACGTGGATGTCAACAAGATGGCGGAGCCACGAGGAGTATGCGACCACGTGCAGCTCCGGGGGAAGGGCCTTGGTGCAGTCCAGACGGGTGGCCCGTGACGGCCGGGGCGGGGAGCGGCCACAATCTAGGGGGTTAAGGACCACGCCACGAGGCCAGGTCCAACAGTGACCACTTTTCTTTTATTGCTGTTAGCATAGGTGTGTGACTCATTTTCATTTTGCCACTCCTGATAATAATTGCTTCTGAGATATGGATATGCTTTTTCCTGAGTAAACCATTTTATATCTTTCCTCAATTTTTCCGTTTTTTTCTTTAAGATATATTCTTCGAAGTCATGTAGTTCAACATTCAGACTGTCCAACTTTACCTTTGCCTCGTCTACAGCTGTATTAGTTTTTAGTTTATCTTCTAATTCTTGGATTTCTACGTTGAGAGCTGCAACTAGTTCTTTTGCTGTTTCGATGATTAAGATCATCCAATCTCTTGAGCACCTGTTGCTAATGTGAGACCATCTCTCAAGAAATTTACGTAGTTCCACAAACAGCATGGGAACATTGCGGACCCGTAAGCCCGATGGAATGACTCCTGCCCTCAAATACTCCAGCATGAATGTGGCATGGGATTCCATTCTCTTACATTTCTTCCTTAAATTCAATAATGTTTGCCATTCACTGTTGGCCACATTTACTGATGTGGTACTCCGATTGGCGATGCCAGTGTTACCAATAAGTGCTATGACATCGGCATCTGTGAAGCCAAAGGTTTGTAAAGCTTCCATTGTCACAATACAAGTTATTCACTAGGGAGTGCTACTCTTATCCTTGCCTCCACTAATATAAAATCAATTATGCATTAAATTAAATGCAGTTACAAAAGAAGAAAAATATTATAGATCAATATTTAAGACAATAAATATACTCATAAAGAGGGAGGATAAGTGCTCTAGAGAAGTTGCGTTGGTAGCTATAATTCAAAGATAGGACACCGAAGGTGTGTAAGTAGAGAATAGTGTGTGAAAATTAGAGAGCATCCAATTACTGAGCGCTTTTGCTTACCTTGGCAGATGAATGGGACTCTCTGAATAAAGACCTGTGATTAAACAACCACAATTAGTCATACAAAATAAGGTAACCCCCTAGTGAATTAATTTGAGGTCAGGGAACAGGGGGAAAGAAAAAATGTCAACTATGCCAAGCAGTATCCCTCTAGACCTAACTTTCTTTGATTTATGTGGGTACAAATGGAAATAGATATCACAACTGTGTATACATTTTTATAACTTTTTTATTTATAGTTGTTTTTTCATTTTTTCTTCTTAGTTAATTACTTCTTTACATTGTTTTCTCATACAGTAAAATTCATCTCTTTTCAATAAATGGTTTTGTCTTTTTTATAAAATGCAAAATCAGAAACAGAAAAAAAAAAATTTTGATTGTCAAAACCATGTGAGTTTCAACAATGTTTCAAGAAATAACCCCACACCAATCACACCTCTAAAATTACTACATACATATCACTTTCATACAACACCTTTCATACTACACCCCAAAGAGAAGGACAACGAATGCAGAGCTACGTCCAAGAAAGGGCGAGCCGCTGGGTTCTCTGATAGATTGCTAAACGTTGGGGTGTCTCATACAAGCTGGTCGACGCACGGTTCGGTGGCCTAACAATCTTCAGATGCCACCTTCCTCAGGACCTGTTGCTACGTGTATTAGTCACGGGCAAAGGTGGGGGCCTGAATTTCTGAAAATCAATAAAATAATATTACTAAACATAATTTTCTGTAATATCATATTACCATGTATCAATCCCACAGGAGAGTATGCAGTGTATCTCCAAAGCGTTATTTATTTGAAAACCCTTTTTAACTGTCAGGCTAGCAATAGCGCTACTGAATTCATTGCCCTCTAAATATTATTACTGATATTTTAAGTGAATGAAAAGAAAAGAAAGTGAGAAAGCCAGAATAAATAGAGGGTATGGAGAGAATAAAATCTTTACATCTAGTTCTGCATCTATCCACCTGTAATTCTAGGGAACATTTTCACATACTACAGTTGATAGATATGCTGTAAGAAGTTTGATGCTGACTGTTTCCCTATTTATACATAATCGGATAGGAAGGAGGAAGAAATGACTGAATCTACCTGGTATAAGACAACAAGGCTCACTAGTAGTAATATTTGGACTTGTAGTTTCCTGGATTTTAAGAGAGATCTACTTGACCCTGGCTATTTCTGTAAAAAATAAAAAATAATAATGATGGTTAGCTAGTCTGTTTATAGTTGGTATATCATTACTATCTACATAATTGCCCAATATGTCACTAACCAACATACCTCATATATGCCTGAGTCACACTAAAGCTGTAAGGTGGGGCCGTAGATTCACCACGTGATCCGTTTTCGGGGTCTTTTTGTTTGAAGAGACTGGTTACATTCAAAGTACATATGGTCCGTTGTTTGCCTATATTTAGTAATAAGAACCAAAGGTTATTTCCTCCCAGGTTGCTCGGCATACGAGGTAAGGTGGGTTATACCATTTGTAGGGGAGTCACTCTGTTTATAAAATGTAACCTACTTGTTCAGGACTTTTCCCAGTCTTGTCTTTCCAGATTGTTCTTAGTTCTTTTTCTTGGGTTCTTGACTGCTGTGGCTGTCTGCATCAAGGTTTGGGATCTGTCTCTTAATGCCCTGACCAACGGTGATAAAGAGAATGGGATTAAGAGAAAATTAGCTAGATTTGATGACCGCGGAGCCAGTTTATGCGCATGTATTCTTTGGCTCTGATTTGCTATCCTTTCCCATTATGGTGTTTATGACACTTAAAAGTTGAGGGTATATATCATACTAGTGATACTTTCCCTCTCCGGCGTCTCAATACACGTAAACTAGGGTTTGATACCTTATTTGCTCTCACCAACGTTAGGTAGTTCCCTCCCAGACATGAGGCACAGTTTCCCTTATACCCACTGCATCTATTTCGATCCAAGGGCTTACTATTTACGGGGTTTATTTCAAGATAAAACAAGTCCCCATTCACCATGCTTACGTAGATTCGCACGGTCTCGTTTAAGGGTATCTCACCTGTTGGTTCGTGATGACTAGTTTTCCGCGAAGGATCCTAACGTGGTCCGGCTCCATGTGAATCAAAGGCAATACTGTTGCCTTTTATATGTTTTCTACCTTAAGCTAATTTTGAGTAATTGATTAATGCGGAACACCTGCGACGCGCTATCGGCGGGATGTATGTCATTTCTCCATACATAGCCTCTTCGTGGAGTATTTACTATAACGTTGCCTCCATCTTGGAATGGTTTTAAACAAATGGTGCCCTATTGCGATTCTAAAAGATCTCATAATTATACGAAATGTGCGTGCTATTATTTACCACATTCTACTATAAAGCCCGAAACAAGATATTGTATCCATTCTTTTTGCTAGGCATAAAGCCATTACCTATTATTTTAGTAAGCCCAAAGTGATTGTATCGCTGTATTTTTATCGTGAAATATAGGCGCCATATTGGAATGGGTCAATCCTGATGTACGTATGTATGGTGGTATGGCTCTATTCGTATCGCGAATCTACGACGACATAGTCGATAGGGTAGATGCCAGTAATATGTAACGAGTCGTATGACAATTGATTATAATGGACGCAGATATCCGTACAGAATACTGCTTGTAATTATACATACGAATAAACGTTGTATATCTGTGCTGGAATTAGATAGACGGTACATTGAATACGATTCACTCATGTGCTTTACCCAGACTATGGTTTATTCGTAAACCCGAATTGGTTGCAATACTGTGTACAGATCACAGAGCATGAACATCGTGTGAAATACAGTGGGTATGTATAGAATAGCTTCTGGAGTTATTTAAGGCAAAATCCTGTACGAAATGTAACCGCCATTATTTAATAGGGGACTGGTCTCAATGCTCCCATATTGAGATAGAGAGAATTAAAATAGGCATAAGTGGTAAGTGGTATATTACGCCTGATACTTTCTGAGTTTAAACTCAGGCTTTCAGCTCTAGTTATAGATAGTCTTAAGGGACACATGTTAGCACATAGTGTGTGATGGCGTCTGGTTACTATGCCAATATCGCAATTTCCCCTAATACAGCTATTCCTACTCCATCTGCCTAAAAATTGGAAGGTGGGACAGTATTTATAGTTATATGACAGCTTATTATGTACAATAACAGCAAGTGGTCCATGGCATAATCATCTTCAGCATAAGATATAAAAATCCTTTTAGCTAGTATGCCACACTATTTCCTCGTTCAGACCGTTCTTAACTGTGTCCAGAGTGTAAATCCAATAGTTCTCACGTGTTTTTCTCACTTTTTGTGTTTCCTTACCTGGAATATTTTTTATCTTTTAAGGATCAGCCATCTTAGTTCATTTTCATTGTGACGAAGGTCAATGCAGTGTTGAACCATAGGACTAAGTAGTTTTTTAGTTTTAATAGCAGATCTGTGCTCACTGTAGCGAGTTCTGAACTCGCGTCCTGTCTCCCCTACGTATCCGAGAGCACACGGACACAAAATGAGATACACAAGGTTGTGACTTCTACAATTAGTGAAATCACGCAATCTGCCTGTTTTTCCTTGGTAGTTCCATGATTCAGTGACTAACGCGCTTTCACAGGCAAAGCATGAGCCACATTTGTGGTTGCCTAGGATCGGGGGTCCTACTAACGTAGTTTGTGAATTAACTTTTCTCTGTTTAGGCCTTGTGTTGACCAGACTATCCTTGATATTGCGGTTTCTGCGATATGCAAGGATGGGCTTTTGGATGTTCTCTTGGTCCTCATCTGCATTGAGAATATGCCAGTTTTTGTTCAGGACCTTTTTTATTTTAAAGTTAAGAGTTGAATGATTCACAACACAAACTAGTTTGTCGTTGTTAGAACGAGTATTGCCTGCTAAAAGGGCATCTCGGTTGTAATATCGTGCCCTTTTGTAAGCGGATCTAATCAGACGTCTCGGGTAACCTCGTGCAATCAATCTCTGTTTCAAGTCCTCCCCATGTTTGTCATAGTCTTTGATGTTGGAGCAATTGCGTCTAATACGCAAAAACTCACCAAAAGGGATAGAGTCTTTTTGGCTATTCGGATGGTAACTAGAATGTGCCAAAATGGTGTTTTTAGAAGTTGGTTTTCTATAGAAGCTGACAGAGATCTTACCATCTTCTGATTGTATCATTATATCAAGGAACTCCACTGAGACCGTACTTCTATGGCTGGTGAATTTCAAATTCTTGTCACTGGCATTTAACCATTCTATGAATGTGGTCAGGGTTTCATCGTCTCCTCGCCAAATGAAAAAAATATCATCAATGAATCTATGCCATCTTAAAACATTCTCATAAAATGGAGCTATTTCATTGAAGATATGTTTCAATTCGTACTCGCCCATGTATATATTGGCCACACTGGGGGCACAAGAGGCCCCCATGCTGGTCCCCTTAATCTGATGATAAAGGTCCCCTCTAAAGTCAAAGTAGTTGTTTTTCAGCACTATTTCCAAACATTCCAATATAAAGTCATTTGGTCTCTCTCCCTGTGTTCTTGCTAAGAGAGTCTTGACTGCTTCCACTGCTTGTTGTTGTGGTATATTAGTATATAGCGCTTCGATGTCGAGCGTGACTAAGATCTCGTTATTGGGGTCATAGGGTACATGTTCAAGTTTGTTAATGATGTCCCGTGTGTCCTTGATGTAGGACTTGTACTGAGTTGTGAGTGGGCATAAAAATGTATCCACGTATTTCGATAGTGGTTCAGTTAAGGAATTAATGGAAGAGACTATTGGACGTAATGGTGGGTCCAACACATTCTTATGTGTTTTGGGCACACCATACAATGCTGGAATTATTGCATTGGTTTTGTTTAGAAACAAATATTCTTTTTCACATATAGTGTTATCTGCATAGGCTTTACTCGTAGTCCTGTCAACAAGGTCTTTCAACTTGGTAAGAGCCCCTGCTTTGATGGGCCTATAGTGCTCAGCCACATTTAACATTTGTTGCACTTTTTCCTCGTACTTACAGGTATCCATTAGAACAATGCCCCCACCTTTGTCACAAGGTTTAATGGTGAGTTCTGGTGCATTTTGGAGTTTTAAAAGGGCAGTTCTTTCTCCAGTTGTTAAGTTGGGTTTACTCTGATGGTTATATTTCATAAGTTTATTAATGTCATTCAGGACCGATTTTTCGAAAATGGCAACCTCAGGGTCCACCATTTCCAAAGTGGGTGTAAATATAGATTTTAATTTACATCCTGATAGGTTAGTATCAGGATCCCCATCATCTTTACCCAAAAAGAATTTTTTTGGGCGAATTTTCCTGAAAAAGGAAAAGATGTCCTGCATGAGTTTAAACTTATTACAGTATGTATTCGGTACAAAGGACAGTCCTCTGCTCAGGATGGCTTCTTCATCAGGTTTCAGTATATGGGTGGAGATGTTAAAAATAGGTATGATGTCTGTCTTTCCTACAATATTCAGTTCTTCCAATATTGTTGGTTTCGGGTCCTCATATACATTTGAGGAGGTTGAGGGTCCATTTGCTGATAACCTCTCCTGTCTGACTTCGTATATCTGTTTCTGTTCCGGCCTCGGCCTCTCCCTAAAAAAGGAGCGGGAGCCTGGTAGTAGGATTGGTGGTCCCCACCTCTGCCTCTATACGGTCGTTGACCTTGGTAAGTGTCTTCATAATTATTAGGCACATCACCTTCAGATTCCGATGAATTGGTATCTGAGAAAGTGACCACTTTTCTTTTATTGCTGTTAGCATAGGTGTGTGACTCATTTTCATTTTGCCACTCCTGATAATAATTGCTTCTGAGATATGGATATGCTTTTTCCTGAGTAAACCATTTTATATCTTCCCTCAATTTTTCCGTTTTTTTCTTTAAGATATATTCTTCGAAGTCATGTAGTTCAACATTCAGACTGTCCAACTTTACCTTTGCCTCGTCTACAGCTGTATTAGTTTTTAGTTTATCTTCTAATTCTTGGATTTCTACGTTGAGAGCTGCAACTAGTTCTTTTGCTGTTTCGATGATTAAGATCATCCAATCTCTTGAGCACCTGTTGCTAATGTGAGACCATCTCTCAAGAAATTTACGTAGTTCCACAAACAGCATGGGAACATTGCGGACCCGTAAGCCCGATGGAATGACTCCTGCCCTCAAATACTCCAGCATGAATGTGGCATGGGATTCCATTCTCTTACATTTCTTCCTTAAATTCAATAATGTTTGCCATTCACTGTTGGCCACATTTACTGATGTGGTACTCCGATTGGCGATGCCAGTGTTACCAATAAGTGCTATGACATCGGCATCTGTGAAGCCAAAGGTTTGTAAAGCTTCCATTGTCACAATACAAGTTATTCACTAGGGAGTGCTACTCTTATCCTTGCCTCCACTAATATAAAATCAATTATGCATTAAATTAAATGCAGTTACAAAAGAAGAAAAATATTATAGATCAATATTTAAGACAATAAATATACTCATAAAGAGGGAGGATAAGTGCTCTAGAGAAGTTGCGTTGGTAGCTATAATTCAAAGATAGGACACCGAAGGTGTGTAAGTAGAGAATAGTGTGTGAAAATTAGAGAGCATCCAATTACTGAGCGCTTTTGCTTACGTTGGCAGATGAATGGGACTCTCTGAATAAAGACCTGTGATTAAACAACCACAATTAGTCATACAAAATAAGGTAACCCCCTAGTGAATTAATTTGAGGTCAGGGAACAGGGGGAAAGAAAAAATGTCAACTATGCCAAGCAGTATCCCTCTAGACCTAACATTCTTTGATTTATGTGGGTACAAATGGAAATAGATATCACAACTGTGTATACATTTTTATAACTTTTTTATTTATAGTTGTTTTTTCATTTTTTCTTCTTAGTTAATTACTTCTTTACATTGTTTTCTCATACAGTAAAATTCATCTCTTTTCAAGAAATGGTTTTGTCTTTTTTATAAAAAAAAAATTTTTGATTGTCAAAACCATGTGAGTTTCAACAATGTTTCAAGAAATAACCCAACACCAATCACACCTCTAAAATTACTACATACATATCACTTTCATACAACACCTTTCATACTACACCCCAAAGAGAAGGACAACGAATGCAGAGCTACGTCCAAGAAAGGGCGAGCCGCTGGGTTCTCTGATAGATTGCTAAACGTTGGGGTGTCTCATACAAGCTGGTCGACGCACGTTTCGGTGGCCTAACAATCTTCAGATGCCACCTTCCTCAGGACCTGGTGCTACGTGTATTAGTCACGGGCAAAGGTGGGGGCCTGAATTTCTGAAAATCAATAAAATAATATTACTAAACATAATTTTCTGTAATATCATATTACCATGTATCAATCCCACAGGAGAGTATGCAGTGTATCTCCAAAGCGTTATTTATTTAAAAACCCTTTTTAACTGTCAGGCTAGCAATAGCGCTACTGAATTCATTGCCCTCTAAATATTATTACTGATATTTTAAGTGAATGAAAAGAAAAGAAAGTGAGAAAGCCAGAATAAATAGAGGGTATGGAGAGTATAAATTTTTTACATCTAGTTCTGCATCTATCCACCTGTAATTCTAGGGAACATTTTCACATACTACAGTTGATAGATATGCTGTAAGAAGTTTGATGCTGACTGTTTCCCTATTTATACATAATCGGATAGGAAGGAGGAAGAAATGACTGAATCTACCTGGTATAAGACAACAAGGCTCACTAGTAGTAATATTTGGACTTGTAGTTTCCTGGATTTTAAGAGAGATCTACTTGACTCTGGCTATTTCTGTAAAAAATAAAAAATAATAATGATGGTTAGCTAGTCTGTTTATAGTTGGTATATCATTACTATCTACATAATTGCCCAATATGTCACTAACCAACATACCTCATATATGCCTGAGTCACACTAAAGCTGTAAGGTGGGGCCGTAGATTCACCACGTGATCCGTTTTCGGGGTCTTTTTGTTTGAAGAGACTGGTTACATTCAAAGTACATATGGTCCGTTGTTTGCCTATATTTAGTAATAAGAACTAAAGGTTATTTCCTCCCAGGTTGCTCGGCGTACGAGGTAAGGTGGGTTATACCATTTGTAGGGGAGTCACTCTGTTTATAAAATGTAACCTACTTGTTCAGGACTTTTCCCAGTCTTGTCTTTCCAGATTGTTCTTAGTTCTTTTTCTTGGGTTCTTGACTGCTGTGGCTGTCTGCATCAAGGTTTGGGATCTGTCTCTTAATGCCCTGACCAACGGTGATAAAGAGAATGGGATTAAGAGAAAATTAGCTAGATTTGATGACCGCGGAGCCAGTTTATGCGCATGTATTCTTTGGCTCTGATTTGCTATCCTTTCCCATTATGGTGTTTATGACACTTAAAAGTTGAGGGTATATATCATACTAGTGATACTTTCCCTCTCCGGCGTCTCTATACACGTAAACTAGGGTTTGATACCTTATTTGCTCTCACCAACGTTAGGTAGTTCCCTCCCAGACATGAGGCACAGTTTCCCTTATACCCACTGTGTCTATTTCGGTCCAAGGGCTTACTATTTACAGGGTTTATTTCAAGATAAAACAAGTCCCCATTCACCATGCTTACGTAGATTCGCACGGTCTCGTTTAAGGGTATCTCACCTGTTGGTTCGTGATGACTAGTTTTCCGCGAAGGATCCTAACGTGGTCCGGCTCCATGTGAATCAAAGGCAATACTGTTGCCTTTTATATGTTTTCTACCTTAAGCTAATTTTGAGTAATTGATTAATGCGGAACACCTGCGACGCGCTATCGGCGGGATGTATGTCATTTCTCCGTACATAGCCTCTTCGTGGAGTATTTACTATAACGTTAGCTCCATCTTGGAATGGTTTTAAACAAATGGTGCCCTATTGCGAATCTAAAAGATCTCATAATTATACGAAATGTGTGTCCTATTATTTACCACATTCTACTATAAAGCCCGAAACAAGATATTGTATCCATTCTTTTTGCTAGGCATAAAGCCATTACCTATTATTTTAGTAAGCCCAAAGTGATTGTATCGCTGTATTTTTATCGTGAAATATAGGCGCCATATTGGAATGGGTCAATCCTGATGTACGTATGTAAGGTAGTATGGCTCTATTCGTATCGCGAATCTACGACGACATAGTCGATAGGGTAGATGCCAGTAATATGTAACGAGTCGTATGACAATTGATTATAATGGACGCAGATATCCGTACAGAATACTGCTTGTAATTATACATACGAATAAACGTTGTATATCTGTGCTGGAATTAGATAGACGGTACATTGAATACGATTCACTCATGTGCTTTACCCAGACTATGGTTTATTCGTAAACCCGAATTGGTTGCAATACTGTGTACAGATCACAGAGCATGAACATCGTGTGAAATACAGTGGGTATGTATAGAATAGCTTCTGGAGTTATTTAAGGCAAAATCCTGTACGAAACGTAACCGCCATTATTTAATAGGGGACTGGTCTCAATGCTCCCATATTGAGATAGAGAGAATTAAAATAGGCATAAGTGGTAAGTGGTATATTACGCCTGATACTTTCTGAGTTTAAACTCAGGCTTTCAGCTCTAGTTATAGATAGTCTTAAGGGACACATGTTAGCACATAGTGTGTGATGGCGTCTGGTTACTATGCCAATATCGCAATTTCCCCTAATACAGCTATTCCTACTCCATCTGCCTAAAAATTGGAAGGTGGGACAGTATTTATAGTTATATGACAGCTTATTATGTACAATAACAGCAAGTGGTCCATGGCATAATCATCTTCAGCATAAGATATAAAAATCCTTTTAGCTAGTATGCCACACTATTTCCTCGTTCAGACCGTTCTTAACTGTGTCCAGAGTGTAAATCCAATAGTTCTCACGTGTTTTTCTCACTTTTTGTGTTTCCTTACCTGGAATATTTTTTATCTTTTCAAGGATCAGCCATCTTAGTTCATTTTCATTGTGACGAAGGTCAATGCAGTGTTGAACCATAGGACTAAGTAGTTTTTTAGTTTTAATAGCAGATCTGTGCTCACTGTAGCGAGTTCTGAACGTATTTCGATAGTGGTTCAGTTAAAGAATTAATGGAAGAGACTATTGGACGTAATGGTGGGTCCAACACATTCTTATGTGTTTTGGGCACACCATACAATGCTGGAATTATTGCATTGGTTTTGTTTAGAAACAAATATTCTTTTTCACATATAGTGTTATCTGCATAGGCTTTACTCGTAGTCCTGTCAACAAGGTCTTTCAACTTGGTAAGAGCCCCTGCTTTGATGGGCCTATAGTGCTCAGCCACATTTAACATTTGTTGCACTTTTTCCTCGTACTTACAGGTATCCATGAGAACAATGCCCCCACCTTTGTCACAAGGTTTAATGGTGAGTTCTGGTGCATTTTGGAGTTTTAAAAGGGCAGTTCTTTCTCCAGTTGTTAAGTTGGGTTTACTCTGATGGTTATATTTCATAAGTTTATTAATGTCATTCAGGACCGATTTTTCGAAAATGGCAACCTCAGGGCCCACCATTTCCAAAGTGGGTGTAAATATAGATTTTAATTTACATCCTGATAGGTTAGTATCAGGATCCCCATCATCTTTGCCCAAAAAGAATTTTTTTAGGCGAATTTTCCTGAAAAAGGAAAAGATGTCCTGCATGAGTTTAAACTTATTACAGTATGTATTCGATACAAAGGAAACCCTGACCACATTCATAGAATGGTTAAATGCCATTGACAAGAATTTGAAATTCACCAGCCATAGAAGTACGGTCTCAGTGGAGTTCCTTGATATAATGATACAATCAGAAGATGGTAAGATCTCTGTCAGCTTCTATAGAAAACCAACTTCTAAAAACACCATTTTGGCACATTCTAGTTACCATCCGAATAGCCAAAAAGACTCTATCCCTTTTGGTGAGTTTTTGCGTATTAGACGCAATTGCTCCAACATCAAAGACTATGACAAACATGGGGAGGACTTGAAACAGAGATTGATTGCACGAGGTTACCCGAGACGTCTGATTAGATCCGCTTACAAAAGGGCACGATATTACAACCGAGATGCCCTTTTAGCAAGCAATACTCGTTCTAACAACGACAAACTAGTTTGTGTTGTGAATCATTCAACTCTTAACTTTAAAATAAAAAAGGTCCTGAACAAAAACTGGCATATTCTCAATGCAGATGAGGACCAAGAGAACATCCAAAAGCCCATCCTTGCATATCGCAGAAACCGCAATATCAAGGATAGTCTGGTCAACACAAGGCCTAAACAGAGAAAAGTCAATTCACAAACTACGTTAGTAGGACCCCCGATCCTAGGCAACCACAAATGTGGCTCATGCTTTGCCTGTGAAAGCGCGTTAGTCACTGAATCATGGAACTACCAAGGAAAAACAGGCAGATTGCGTGATTTCACTAATTGTAGAAGTCACAACCTTGTGTATCTCATTTTGTGTCCGTGTGCTCTCGGATACGTAGGGGAGACAGGACGCGAGTTCAGAACTCGCTACAGTGAGCACAGATCTGCTATTAAAACTAAAAAACTACTTAGTCCTATGGTTCAACACTGCATTGAACTTCGTCACAATGAAAATGAACTAAGATGGCTGATCCTTGAAAAGATAAAAAATATTCCAGGTAAGGAAACACAAAAAGTGAGAAAAACACGTGAGAACTATTGGATTTACACTCTGGACACAGTTAAGAACGGTCTGAACGAGGAAATAGTGTGGCATACTAGCTAAAAGGATTTTTATATCTTATGCTGAAGATGATTATGCAATGGACCACTTGCTGTTATTGTACATAATAAGCTGTCATATAACTATAAATACTGTCCCACCTTCCAATTTTTAGGCAGATGGAGTAGGAATAGCTGTATTAGGGGAAATTGCGATATTGGCATAGTAACCAGACGCCATCACACACTATGTGCTAACATGTGTCCCTTAAGACTATCTATAACTAGAGCTGAAAGCCTGAGTTTAAACTCAGAAAGTATCAGGCGTAATATACCACTTACCACTTATGCCTATTTTAATTCTCTCTATCTCAATATGGGAGCATTGAGACCAGTCCCCTATTAAATAATGGCGGTTACGTTTCGTACAGGATTTTGCCTTAAATAACTCCAGAAGCTATTCTATACATACCCACTGTATTTCACACGATGTTCATGCTCTGTGATCTGTACACAGTATTGCAACCAATTCGGGTTTACGAATAAACCATAGTCTGGGTAAAGCACATGAGTGAATCGTATTCAATGTACCGTCTATCTAATTCCAGCACAGATATACAACGTTTATTCGTATGTATTATTACAAGCAGTATTCTGTACGGATATCTGCGTCCATTATAATCAATTGTCATACGACTCGTTACATATTACTGGCATCTACCCTATCGACTATGTCGTCGTAGATTCGCGATACGAATAGAGCCATACTACCTTACATACGTACATCAGGATTGACCCATTCCAATATGGCGCCTATATTTCACGATAAAAATACAGCGATACAATCACTTTGGGCTTACTAAAATAATAGGTAATGGCTTTATGCCTAGCAAAAAGAATGGATACAATATCTTGTTTCGGGCTTTATAGTAGAAAGTGGTAAATAATAGCACGCACATTTCGTATAATTATGAGATCTTTTAGAATCGCAATAGGGCACCATTTGTTTAAAACCATTCCAAGATGGAGCTAACGTTATAGTAAATACTCCACGAAGAGGCTATGTACGGAGAAATGACATACATCCCGCCGATAGCGCGTCGCAGGTGTTCCGCATTAATCAATTACTCAAAAATAGCTTAAGGTAGAAAACATATAAAAGGCAACAGTATTGCCTCTGATTCACATGGAGCCGGACCACGTTAGGATCCTTCGCGGAAAACTAGTCATCACGAACCAACAGGTGAGATACCCTTAAACGAGACCGTGCGAATCTACGTAAGCATGGTGAATGGGGACTTGTTTTATCTTGAAATAAACCCCGTAAATAGTAAGCCCTTGGACCGAAATAGACGCAGTGGGTATAAGGGAAACTGTGCCTCATGTCTGGGAGGGAACTACCTAACGTTGGTGAGAGCAAATAAGGTATCAAACCCTAGTTTGATACCTAATGGGAAAGGATAGCAAATCAGAGCCAAAGAATACATGCGCATAAACTGGCTCCGCGGTCATCAAATCTAGCTAATTTTCTCTTAATCCCATTCTCTTTATCACCGTTGGTCAGGGCATTAAGAGACAGATCCCAAACCTTGATGCAGACAGCCACAGCAGTCAAGAACCCAAGAAAAGAACTAAGAACAATCTGGAAAGACAAGACTGGGAAAAGTCCTGAACAAGTAGGTTACATTTTATAAACAGAGTGACTCCCCTACAAATGGTATAACCCACCTTACCTCGTACGCCGAGCAACCTGGGAGGAAATAACCTTTAGTTCTTATTACTAAATATAGGCAAACAACGGACCATATGTACTTTGAATGTAACCAGTCTCTTCAAACAAAAAGACCCCGAAAACGGATCACGTGGTGAATCTACGGCCCCACCTTACAGCTTTAGTGTGACTCAGGCATATATGAGGTATGTTGGTTAGTGACATATTGGGCAATTATGTAGATAGTAATGATATACCAACTATAAACAGACTAGCTAACCATCATTATTATTTTTTATTTTTTACAGAAATAGCCAGAGTCAAGTAGATCTCTCTTAAAATCCAGGAAACTACAAGTCCAAATATTACTACTAGTGAGCCTTGTTGTCTTATACCAGGTAGATTCAGTCATTTCTTCCTCCTTCCTATCCGATTATGTATAAATAGGGAAACAGTCAGCATCAAACTTCTTACAGCATATCTATCAACTGTAGTATGTGAAAATGTTCCCTAGAATTACAGGTGGATAGATGCAGAACTAGATGTAAAGATTTTATACTCTCCATACCCTCTATTATTCTGGCTTTCTCACTTTCTTTTCTTTCATTCACTTAAAATATCAGTAATAATATTTAGAGGGCAATGAATTCAGTAGCGCTATTGCTAGCCTGACAGTTAAAAAGGGTTTTTAAATAAATAACGCTTTGGAGATACACTGCATACTCTCCTGTGGGATTGATACATGGTAATATGATATTACAGAAAATTATGTTTAGTAATATTATTTTATTGATTTTCAAAATTCAGGCCCCACCTTTGCCCGTGACTAATACACGTAGCAACAGGTCCTGAGGAAGGTGGCATCTGAAGATTGTTAGGCCACCGAAACGTGCGTCGACCAGCTTGTATGAGACACCCCAACGTTTAGCAATCTATCAGAGAACCCAGCGGCTCGCCCTTTCTTGGACGTAGCTCTGCATTCGTTGTCCTTCTCTTTGGGGTGTAGTATGAAAGGTGTTGTATGAAAGTGATATGTATGTAGTAATTTTAGAGGTGTGATTGGTGTGGGGTTATTTCTTGAAACATTGTTGAAACTCACATGGTTTTGACAATCAAATTTTTTTTTTTCTGTTTCTGATTTTGCATTTTATAAAAAAGACAAAACCATTTATTGAAAAGAGATGAATTTTACTGTATGAGAAAACAATGTAAAGAAGTAATTAACTAAGAAGAAAAAATGAAAAAACAACTATAAATAAAAAAGTTATAAAAATGTATACACAGTTGTGATATCTATTTCCATTTGTACCCACATAAATCAAAGAAAGTTAGGTCTAGAGGGATACTGCTTGGCATAGGGGACGCTGGCTATCCCAGCATGCCATGGCTGCTCACACCTCTCCGCAACCCCATCACGCCGGCACAGCTCCGCTACAACACCGCCCATGGCCGGACAAGGCGAGTGATAGAGAGGACGTTTGGCCTGCTGAAGAGCCGATTTCGGTGCCTCCACAAGACCGGCGGCGTGCTCCCATATGCCCCTGCGAAGGTCTGCAAAATCTTCATGGTCTGCTGCATGCTGCACAACATGGCAGTTGAGAGAGCTGTGCCACTTATCCTGGATCAACATGACGAGGACCATCCACCCGTGGAGGACGAAGGGCTTGGCAATGGGGCTAGTGATGTGGAGGATGTGGAGCCGCAAGAGGACATCCGGACTCGGCTCATACGCGACTTCTTTGCTTAGTGGTGAGTACCAGTGTCTGAGTGTGCACGCATTGGTCCCCGTGTGGCATGTGTTGTGATGTGTGTCTCCACCTGCATGTATGGCACGTGAGTCAGAGGTGTGTGTGGGTGTGTCACTGGAGTGATGGTGGCAGTGATGGTTGTATTTCCCCAGTCATAATTGTGACCTAGCATGTTGTCATCCATACATGTGTCGAGTAAATGCACATGCAAGTGGCTGTGCTTTTTGTGGCTGACTTCTTGTGTGTCTCTCTTCCCCAGGTACTTGCGCATGCCGTCTGCTGCTTGCATTGTTGTGGCACTGCTATTTCTCATGGACACGTCATCGTGGGCTGACTCAGCGTTACAGGCACGGACACGTTTGGAAGTCTCCTTCGGGTAAGGGATGCATCAGGGGTGTATTGGGTGTGGCAGTTGTTCACGATGTATGCACACTGCCCATGTCGATGTTTGGTGCCTCTGCAGACATGTCGCATCACCATGGTGCACATGACATGCAGCTGGGTACACCTGAATAGATGGTCAGACTTGTTGACAGTCATCTGTAATGGGATAGTGGATTGTGATGATGGCATCCATGTGTGTAACACTGCCCTCGGACACATGCGGTTAGCATTGGGTTGACATGGTGTGGGACTTCCACATCAGCTGATCAATGGTGTATGGCAGTCTCTCCGTGAGCAGCTGTGGGTGTTTAGCTGTTAGCCGACAATTGTGTTCCAGTTCCATGGCTAACACGCATTTGTGCTGCAGAAGGGGGGTGCCAGTGTTGGACCCACATGTTACTCCACAAGATGTGTTCATGTGTACTTCAAGTTGCCTCTGCAATCCCGAATACATGACTAATAAAGGTGTCCCTATGCCTCCAAGGTGCCTCTTCTCCGTCAATGCTGGTGTGTTGCCACGGTGCATCCAGCATGTCTGGCATGGTTCTCCCTGATGGTGGCTATGTGTCAATGTGTCGAGTAGCAAGATGCAAGCTGTGTGTGTGGGCTGAGACTGTGTATTGTGCATGATGTCCATGAGTGTGTGGGTATTGTGACATGTGCCATCCCCATGCATCCAACGTTGGCCAGGCCCCCATTCTCTGCATCCACCGGACTCAAGCTTGCAGGACATGGTTCTGCCACCTGTCTACACATACCTGGGTGCCCCCCCGGACCCTGGACTGGATCCCTGACCTCTGCGCATGACTGTTGCTGTACTCAATGTGTCTGTCAGCACGGTTGTGCGGCCACCCCCTCAGCTGGTTGGGCCCATCACGGGTGTGTATGGTGCTCCATGTCTGTCTTGACTAATACACTGTGACCCGTGTGTCCTGTGCCAGACTCAGGCCCCAGGGTGTGGATGGTTGAAGACAAAAGATGACTCAGGCATGTTTAGACTTTACAAGACACATGTTAGGTAATAATGCAACCAGCAGGCATCTACTCTTCATAGTGTGATTTATTATTGGGGGGGTGGGGGGGGACAAAGTGAGGGCTTTCCGGGATTTTGGAATCCAAAGTTCAGTAGGGAGTTGGTGTCCTTGCCATTTGAAATCCTCAGAGTCCATGCCACAGTCTTTGTCAACATTGGTCAGCCAGTGACCAGCAGGCATGTGGCAGAGAATGTCTCTTGATGCTGTGATGCTGTTGCTCCAGTGGGCCAGGTGCCAGGCCAGGTGTCCTGGGAGATGGTGATGTAGCGCCGACCCTCACGGTCCTTTCCGTATACGACCCGGCCCTCCTGTGGGGACCCTCAGCAGCAGGCCGTGACGACGTCTGGGATGCTCCATCGGATGTTTCCTCCTCCTCCTCCTGATCCCTCCCTATGGGTGGTGATGTTCTCCGCCTTCTGGCACAGGGAGGGTCGGCCATGTTGTCGGCCATCCGACGGAGTGTATCGTGAATCCCCTGGAACGCCGTCACTTGCTCAGCCTGTCTGTCCTCCATCCTCCGTTGGTGTCGCAGTAGACAGGCATGTTGCTCCGCATGTTGCTGGGCCTGCTGGGTCTTTATCTCATCGAGGGTCCCCTTGATCTCAATGAGGGTGGACACAACCTGGGCCATGCCCGTGGTGTCCTGCCGGTATGTGTCCATGATGTTTCGGACATGGGCAAATACCGGTTCCCCAGCCAACTGGTCAGGCTCGCGCCTCCGCCGTCATCCACTCCCACCACCCTGCCCACTTGCACCTGGCCTGCCCTTGTGGGTACATCGGGTCTCCGGGACCCCTGAGGGGTGGCATTGGCGTTGTCGCCTGCCTCCTCCTGGGTGCCCGGGACACCATGTCCCTCCTGGCCAGCCTGGCTGCATTGTGGTGTTGGGGCAGGGATCCTGGGTGTCTCCTGGGATGTGGCAGGAGTGGGGGTGGTGGTTGGCACAGTTGTACCTGACGCAGGTGCTGCAGGTGGTTGGACACCAGAGGGGCCAGGTCGGTCGGGGTCGTCCACAGAGTGGTGAGAGTGGTCGCTGCCGGTGGGATCGGGCTCCCGCAGATCCGGGTCCTGTGAGTCTTCCCCCCCAGTGTTGGGGGGTGAACCACGACGTTGACCTGTGTGTGAGAGAGACAATGTTAATTTTGGTCCATGCAACATCCATGTTTCATCAGTGTCAAAGTTGGCACTTTTCCTCTTGGAATTAGGATCTGTCTTGCATTCCACTCACAGTGCACTTGTGCATGGGTGTGTCCCTTGGACACCACTTTGGCCCCTTTAAATATGTGTGGCACAGTCTTACGTGCTGCGTCAAGTGTGACTGCAGTCAGCAGTGGAGTGGGCAGGTGTGGCGAGCCATGCATTGGCGCCTTCCGTGTGGCACTGTACATGTGCGCATGGAGTGGATCCACACACTTATATAATGCAGGTAGCTGTCGTTGTGCTCGTAAACAGGTTGTGACATGGCCCTGTGTTTTGCCATGGTGAAGAGGGGGGTTCTGGCACTGGCCACCCTTGGCTACATGCACGCAGTCTACCTGCTGACGAGCAGACATTCCCACACACCACACGGCTGATTTGCTCTCCCTGTGTCTCCCTCCCTCTCTGTCCCCCTCTCCCTCCCTCTCTGTCCCCCTCTCCCTCCCTCTCTGTCCCCCTCTCCCTCCCTCTCTGTCCCCCTCTCCCTCCCTCTGTGTGTCAGCCTCCTCCCTCTGTCCGTGTCCCTGTGTCTCCCTCCCTCTCTGTCCCCCTCTCCCTCCCTCTCTGTCCCCCTCTCCCTCCCTCTCTGTCCCCCTCTCCCTCCCTCTGTGTGTCAGCCTCTTCCCTCTGTCCGTGTCCCTGTGTCTCCCTCCCTCTCTGTCCCCCTCTCCCTCCCTCTCTGTCCCCCTCTCCCTCCCTCTCTGTCCCCCTCTCCCTCCCTCTGTGTGTCAGCCTCCTCCCTCTGTCCGTGTCCCTGTGTCTCCCTCCCTCTCTGTCCCCCTCTCCCTCCCTCTCTGTCCCCCTCTCCCTCCCTCTCTGTCCCCCTCTCCCTCCCGCTCTCTGTCCCCCTCTCCCTCCCACTGTGTGTCACCCTCTGTCACCTCAGCCCAGCTTCCTAGACACACACTTTTTCCAGTCCTTTGAATGGCCCTTGGCTTGTTCCTGTGAGTTTGTTTCTGATCTCCAGGCACCCATTGGGTGTGGTGTCTGTGTGTGCGCTGCTGCTGTGGTTGTGTGTGCTGCCACTCTTTCACAGTGTTGGCTGTTCATTAGCTGCTGTCATGTGCAAAAAGTGCCTTCACCCCCATGTGTTGATGCAAGGCGTCCGCCATTTGCTGGCGAGTCTTTCCTGTGTGGGGACACACTGTTTGTCTGGCTGTGACCTGGGCCATATGGGCAGAGGGCATTGTTGTCTGCTTCTGAGTTGCACTATGTGATTTTTGGGGCCCACCCTCCCGCCATCCGGGTTACCGTGTCATGTGTTGGTGTCTTCTGTGGCCTGTGACTTGACATTGTCCAGCTGGGTGCATGGGGCATGGTGGCAGCAGTGGCATGTGCGTGTTCATGGAGTGTGGTTGAGTCATGTGATCGGTTGGGGTGGTTGCGTGCCTGTTAGTGATTTTGGTTGTGGATGAGGTCCCCCCCATGTGAGGTGCGTTGTTCGTGTACTCAACCGGGTCTCGGAGTCCTCCTAATCCTTCGACTGCCTCCACCGGCTGTATAGCCATCACCCTCTCCTCCCAGGGCTGGTATTGTACGGGTCTGCGGGAGGGCCCTCCTCCGGTGGCGTTGGCCTGGTTGTGTTCCTCCAGCATCTTGGCTCGGACCCTCCTCCGCAGATCGTACCACCTGGCTTGGCATTCCTGCCTGGTTCTTCTGGTGTCCGCAACAGCATTCACAGCATCGACGATGGTCTGCCACATGGCTGTTTTTGCTGCAATGCTGGTCTGTCTGACCAATGTTCCAAAGAGGTGTGGCTCGACTCTGAGGATTTCATCAACAAGGACCTCCAACTCTCGGTTACTGAACTTTGGATTCTTGTTAGTGGGCATGGTGAGGGGTGTTGGTGTGGATGGGGGGGGGGGTGTGGATGGTTGTGGGTGTGTGGGTGTGGTTGTGCAGGTGTGTGTGTGTGTGAATGTGATGAGGGGGTGTTTGTGGAGGTGGTTGTGTGGAGGTTTGCAAGTGTAAGGTGTGGTGAGGCTTGTAGTATGGTTCTGTGGTGTCTGGCAGCAGTGAGTCTGTTGCAAAGGCTCATGGTTTGTGTGTGTGTGCCCTTTTTATTGGTCCATGGGTGGGTGTGGCTGTGTTTGAAGTTTGGATGGGTGTGTTATAAGGAGTGGTGGTGTTTTGGGCCTCTGTTTGTTTTTGGCAGTTGCAGGTCAGTGGATGTGTTTTTTTAGTGTTTGTTGGCCATGTTTAGTGGCTTTGTGCCATTCGAATAGTGTATTCTTGTGTAGTTTTGTTTTGTCCTGGTTGTGTACGTGCGTTTTGAGCGTGTGTACGGTGTGTACATGGGCCATTTGGTTGTACGGTGCTGTCCTTGTGTGTGGCTTGGTACGACTCGTACATGAGGTTGTGATGTTGGGGCCTGGGGTGCGCTCCGTACTTAGGAGGTTGTGTTGGGGGTTCGACTCGAACGTACTGGGGTGTACATTAACGTTGTTACGACACGTACTGGGGTGGGGGTTGGACTCGAACGTACTGGGGTGTACATAGACGGTGGTACGACACGTACAGGGGTGGGGGTTCGACTCGAACGTACTGGGGTGTACATAGACGGTGGTACGACACGTACAGGGGTGGGGTTCGACTCGAACGTACTGGGGTGTACATGGACATTGGTACGACACGTACTGGGGTGGGGGTTGGACTCGAACGTACTGGGGTGTACATAGACGGTGGTACGACACGTACAGGGGTGGGGGTTCGACTCGAACGTACTGGGGTGTACATAGACGGTGGTACGACACATACAGGGGTGGGGGTTCGACTCGAACGTACTGGGGTGTACATACATGGGGGTCGGACACATACAGGGGTGGGGGTTCGACTCGAACGTACTGGGGTGTACATGGACGTTGTTACGACACGTACTGGGGTGGGGGTTGGACTCAAACGTACTGGGGTATACATAGACGGTGGTACGACACGTACAGGGGTGGGGGTTCGACTCGAACGTACTGGGGTGTACATAGACAGTGGTACGACACATACAGGGGTGGGGGTTCGACTCGAACGTACTGGGGTGTACATAGACGGGGGGTTCGACACGTACTCGGGTGTACATACACGGGGGGTTCGACACGTACTCGGGTGTACATACACGTGGGGGTTCGACACATACAGTTCGACTCGTACCTGGGTGTACATACACGGGGGGTTCGACACGTACAGTTCGACTCGTACTCGGGTGTACATACACGGGGGGTTCGACACGTACTCGGGTGTACATACACGGGGGGTTCAACACGTACAGTTCGACTCGTACTCGGGTGTACATACACGGGGGGTTCGACACGTACAGTTCGACTCGTACTCGGGTGTACATACATGGGGGGTTCGACACGTACTCGGGTGTACATACACGGGGGGGTTCGACACGTACAGTTCGACTCGTACTCGGGTGTACATACACGGGGGGTTCGACACGTACAGTTCGACTCGTACTCGGGTGTACATACACGGGGGGTTCGACACGTACTCGGGTGTACATACATGGGGGGTTCGACACGTACAGTACGACTCGTACTCGGGTGTACATACACGGGGGGTTCGACACGTACTCGGGTGTACATACACGGGGGGGTTCAACACGTACAGTTCGACACGTACTCGGGTGTACATACACGGGGGGTTCGACACGTACAGTTCGACACGTACTCGGGTGTACATACACGGGGGGTTCGACACGTACTCGGGTGTACATACACGGGGGTTCGGCGCGTACATGCGGGGGCTGGGGGGGGTCGACTCGAACGTACGGGGGCTGGGGGGGGTACGGCGCGTACATGCGGGGGCTGGGGTGGGTACGGCGCGTACATGCGGGGGCTGGGGGGGGTACGGCGCGTACCGGGCACCTGTTTGGTCTCCATGGTTGCTATAGGAGTTCGGTGCGGACGGTGTTTTTACCATACGGTTGTACGGTCGGACGCACGGGTTGGATCGTAATTCCTCGGTCGGACTTCACTTTTCACATTCGTACGGTAAATCGTCCGAGGAGGTGTCGGACACATTTTCCGACCCGAGGACGTGTGGGGGACAATTCCCAATGCGATTCGTATGGACTTTTTCCCATGCGAATCGTGATTGCCAGTTTGTACGGCACTTGTACGATTCGTACGGTAAAAAGACCGGATACGAGTCGTACGGGGAATATTTTTACCGGATCGTAATCGGCACCCTAGTGTCTTGCAAGATACCTATCAATGGCCATATACATAACACATCATTAGAAACCAGGAGAACCCGTAAATGGGCCGAGGTTGATTTAATAGCCTTAACCAAGGTACTACCGCCAATGAACCAGTCCTTAGATCTGGAATGTAATCTGGACCAAGAATACACGGACTTAACACAGAGCCTGGCCCAGGCTATTGATCAAATAGCGCCAGCAAAATTACAGCTGATAAGGGGCTCTTGTAAGGGGGCCCCCTGGTTTACGCCATTATTAAGGGAGCATAAAAGAAAACTTAGAGCCTTGGAAAGAGGTTGGAGGAAAACCAAGCAAGATACAGCCAGGAATCTCTATAAAGCCTCCCTCAACTTATATAAAAGGCTCATTGTCCTAGCCAAAACGGAACACTATGAGTCTCGCCTAAGTAAGGCAGCCAATATCCAGAAAGAGACGTTCAAAATCCTGTCAGAGTTAAGTAAGAAACCTGAAAATTCCAAGTCCCTTATAGACTGTAATTCCTTTCAGGCGTACTTTTTAGAAAAAGTGAAGGTCATTATCACGGAAATAAAGAGTGGATTGCTAAATGGAACCGCCACAACTCTGGCCTCGTATAATCTAGCTGATTGTACTATTACAGCATTTCCAGAGCTGGATGAGTTGAGTCTGGAGAAACTGATGGGAAAAATTAAATCTGGCTCTCCAGCAGATCCGTGCCCACCCAGCGTCTTTCGTGCAGCCCGTCCTTTATTGGAGAAATGTATCATTTCCCTCCTTAATATATCTCTAGAAACAGGGTATCTACCGGTGGAATTCAAGGAGGCACGTGTAAGGCCACTACTGAAGAAACCTGGTGCAGATCCTGCAGTGCTAAAGAACTACAGGCCTATCTCCCAACTGCCTTTCCTCTCTAAAATACTGGAACAACATGTATTAAAATCCCTGTCCCAGTATCTGGAGTCTCACCATCTACTCCATGAGCGGCAGGCAGGATTCCGAGCCCATCACAGCACCGAGTTGGTGATGCTCTCGGTACTGGATGAATTAAGAGGCATGGCTGACTATAAGAAACCGAGCGCCCTGATTTTGTTAGATCTATCAGCGGCGTTCGATACGGTCAGCCATGCCTTACTCTTGGAAAGATTGAGAGACTTTGGGATTAAGGGTCTGGCTTTTAAGTGGCTGCAATCCTTCCTTTTGGGAAGAACACAAAGGATACAACTGGGGAATCAAACATCTGAGGTGGGGAACTTGGAATATGGGGTGCCACAGGGCTCTGCCCTGTCCCCACTGTTATTTAATCTCTATCTACAACCTCTGATTGCATCACTGGCCAGCAGGGGCTGTAGAGTCTTTAACTATGCGGATGATACACAGCTGCTGCTGAGTGTTGATAATTCAAGGACCGCACAACTCAATGCTCAGAACATCTTCAGGTACACTGTACAATGGATGACTGAAAACCTATTAAAGATCAATCCAGACAAGACCGAGGTATTGGTGATTCCATCCACTGCCTCACCTTGGAGTGACCTCTACTGGCCAGCCGAGTTGGGCCCCGCTCCAAAACCAAGTATGAATGTAAAGAGCTTGGGGATCAAACTGGATTGCGACTTGTCAATGTCCAGTCAAATTTCATCTGTGGTGGGTAGCTGCACAAATATCATCCGGCAGTTACGGAAGCTGAACCCTGTCCTCTCCCAATCAATGATGCGCTCAATCGTAGCAGCAACTGTCATCTCAAGGATAGACTACGGAAACGCTCTCTATCTTGGACTACCTAAAACTCTTACTAATAGATTGCAGGTCGTGATGAATGATGCGGCACGATTAATTTTTAGACTCCCAAGGAGAACTAAGGCCTCTCCATTGCTAAACAGCTTGCATTGGCTCCCTATTAAAGAGCGAGTGGAATTTAAGAATCTATGTACAGCTCACAAGGCAATCTACGGTCAGGCACCAGCCTATATCACTGATCGTTTGGAGATTTATAGCCCAGTGAGAACACTCAGATCCTCAGATTCTCAGCTTCTGGTTTGCCCCCGTTACAAACTTGTAACTAAGGGAGGAAGAGCCTTCTCTGTATTAGTCCCTCAGCTATGGAACACGCTGCCTGAGGGGATGCGCAGGGAAGGGAACCTCCTGCGGTTTAGAAGGATGCTAAAAACATTGCTGTTTAAAAGAACCCTAGGTGTAAATTAGACCAAGAAGTGCCTTCATTCTGTGTCTGCCTAGCTTATTGTTTGTTACCACTGATTTCCGCGCGCCTAGAGACCTGTAGGTGATTGGGCGCGATACAAATCCAAAATAACAATAACAATAACATGTGTGAAACCTATGGTTTTTTAAGTGAATTTGCAAGGTTTTTTAAATGCTAATTCCTAACTATAACATGTGTGAAACCTATGGTTTTTTCAGTGAATTTGTACGTTTTTTTAAATGCTAAGTTATGTATTTATTTACTTTTTTTAAGGTTTTTTACCGTGCGCGTACCGTGCGCGCACTGAGCGCTTCTTGCACCGTGCGCCCACGTTACGCCGTTCGCGTAATTATCCCGTTTCAACCGTGCGCGCACGGTAAGCGCACTCCGCGATTTTTCGTAAAAATATTAAAAATATTTTTGGCCCTTGGGGGTCCTTTGGGGACCCCCTGACAATGGCTAGGGGGTCAGGAACTGTCCACCCTGCCCCCTTTTTATGTTCTCCACCTTTATTTTTCACCTCCCTCGGACTGCGAGAGACAAAATGGCGGCCGACACTTCCTGGTTTCGACCGATTCGAATGTTTACTAAGATCTAACAACCAATCAGAATTGCGCTCGCGCACGGCAGGGTGCGCTTACCGTACGCGCACGGTGCGCGCCTATAGATATATATATGCTTTTAAATGCTATTTTCTCAGAAAATACTGAACAGATTTACACCAGACCTGCAAAAGGCACATCCCTGATCTGAGGACTACCTCTCTGCCAAATTTCAAGGTTTTCTGTTCAGCCGTTCGGGCTGTAGCGCGGACTAAAGGTCCTATGGGAAAATGCATGGGGAAAACGCGTTTTGGGACACCCCCTTTTTCTCAGCCCCCGCTTGACGAATTCACCCGAGACTTTCAGGGAAGGAGCGGAGCGGAGCGCCCCACCTATTTTGAAACTTTCGCGAGGATTCGTCAATCGACGCAAAAGTTATTCCAAATAGAATGTTGCGGATTTCCTATGGAAAAACGGTCCTAACTATAACTATCTACTGGCGACCGCCAGTAGATAATATATAGATAGATAGATAGATAGATAGATAGATAGATAGATAGATAGATAGATAGATAGATAGATAGATAGATAGATAGATAGATAGATAGACAGACAGACAGACAGACAGATAGATAGATAGATAGATAGATAGATAGATAGATAGATAGATAGATAGATAGATAGATAGATAGATAGATAGATAGATAGATAGATAGATAGATAGATAGATAGATATAATACATATTTGTTTATTTATGGCTATATATATCTATAAATGTGTATACATACAGAGGTGAGATAGTCTTTTTTAAAAACCATTATTTTTTTTATTAAATACTTAAGGTATTTAAACATCTTTCAAATTAAATTGAACACTAAAATCAGTGTAACAGTAGGAAAACTGTTGGATAGTATAGGGATACCCAAAGACTAGTCACATTCGAAATAAGTGCAACAATATGGAAAGTGTTGGATGGCTAGGGGTAAATATTAATATTGCCACTCCAATAAGGGGCCGATTCTGATCTCGGTCGGAAGGGCAACAAATCGGGTTCGGCAGTAGCGGATCTGATTCCGATGCTTCTTTTCCGACCGATCCATAAACGGGTCCGGGCGACAAAGTACCATGCGAAGATGCGCGAATTCTCTGACCGACTCGTTCCCCGCTCCGACCCGGTCCATCCAACTAAGTCGCATGCAAACCGACACGCGCAATGGAGACAATTCTCGACCAAACGAGTACGATGCTCAAATCAGACAGGTCGAGTGGGAGCATCCGGCTCGCAAAAGCTCTCACCCGCAGCCGTACGACATGCACACAGGGGGAGACACATGGGTCTCCCCCACACAGGCATGTACGGTGCTGATGGCACTGGCGAATACCCACTGTAGGGTGCGCACTTGTTCGAGACGTACCCATTCAGTCAATGGGAGCGCATGTACGCGTCATACAACTGGCTCACATTGACTTCTATGGGAGTCCGACCAAACCAAGTCCGACAGCATACGTGCGCATCGTACTCACTCGGTCAGACTGTAGGGGTCTGGCATGGTCAGAAAACACTCCGGATCCGACTAGGTCGGAGTGCTTTCCAACCCGGACCAGAATCGGCAACTAAAGTGCCGCTTCCGATCCTGTAAAACCCGGGAATTCCACCATACAAACCAGCAAGTATGATTCGTACAGAAATACCATTTCCATACGAATCGTACAAAACACCGTACGGCTAAAAAATACATACAATTCCGATTCTGGACAGCGCGTCCGCGACGTCCGCATGGAGTCAGGCAGCGTTTTACGGACCAGCAAGTACGAATCGTACCCACAGCACTCCGCACGGCTATATTTTTATGGGAGCCAAAAGGTGCTGGAAAAGCTAAGTATGCCACGATGCACGAGGAAAAGGGGGCCCGCTACGCGACGTACATGCCATCACCCACATCGTACGTGTCATCATGTACGGTGCGTACCCCAACATTGCATATGTACAGACCGTACCCCCTACGCCGTCTGTACGCGCCGTACCCCCACCCCAGCCCCGTATGTACGCGCCGTACCCCCAGACCCGTATGTACGCGCGGTACCCCAGCCCCATATGTACGTGCCGTAGCCTCACCCCAGCCCGTATGTACGCGCCGTACCCCCACCCCAGCCCCATATGTACGCGCCGTACCCCCAGCCCCGTATGTACGCGCCGTACCCCCAGCATGTAGCGCTGGGGGTATGTCGCGTACATACGAGGCTGGGGGTACGGCGCGTACATACGGGGCTGGGGTGGGGGTATGGCATGTACATATGGGGCTGGGGGTACGGTGCGTACATACGGGGCTGTGGGTACGGCACGTACATACGGGGCTGGGGGTACAGCGCGTACATACGGGGCTGGGCGTATGGCGCGTACATACAGGGCTGAGGTGGGGGGGCCGTACGACTCGTACCCCGGGCACAAGTGTACTCGGGGAAGGGGTCGTACACAGTTCGCTCCGTGCAGGACGTTTTCCGTACGCTTGTGCATTCGGAACGCCGGTACGGATCGGACTTGTGCGCTCGGACTTCAGTTTTACGACTCGTACGTAAAACTGTCCGGGGACGTCTCGTAGACTTTTCCCAAGTCGATTCGTATGTATTTTTCCCGTACGAATCGTACTTCACCGTTTGTACAGTACTTGTACGATTCGTACGTAAAATAATACGGATACGAGTCGTACGGGAAAAAAAATACAGGATCGGAATCGGCCCCTAAGTGTAACAGATGTGAAAGTGTTGGCTACCAGAGGAATACAATTAACTATTAACACTCCAGGTTGCTCCACAGTAGGGAAAGTGTAAAATACAGAGGAGTAAAAATTACTATTCACACTAAAGTGAGCGCAAATCTAGGTAAAGTGTTGGATAGTGCAGGTGTAAAGGTTACTAATCGTACTTCAAACAGTGCAACAGTCGTGCTACTATTGGATTGCTGAGGGGTTAACATTTATATTCTCAATACAGTGAGTTCTAAAATTTTTAAAAAATAATAACTAATCAAGAACTTTTTGAAAAGAAAAAACCTACAGAAATATATAAAGAATTTATAAATTAAAAAACAAATATATTTAAGATTCCAAATGTAAATTAAACATTTTATAATGGCAAATGCAAATGACGCATACCTAGAGATATTAAAGAAAATTAAATCCAAAAGTATATATATTTAATTTGAAATTAATTATATATAAAAATCTCATTTCATTACCTACATTTAATTTTTATATTTCATACCCTATAACACGACACGATTCACATGACAGATATAAATTTAAAAGCTAAGAAATTTCTTAAATAAACTATATAAGAAATATTGTAAGAAATATCAATCGTGAAAAATAATTAAAATAGACAATGTTAATAAAGTTTAAACCTATACCAACCACAAACCACATCTAAATTATACTTTTGCAAAAAACATATTTACATATTTAAAATGATGTTTCATTTAAAAAATAAAAAAAAGGATTTAATAAGTAATTAAAAGGAGGTTAAAATTAAATGACTCCACACCCTCTACCCTATATAAATGAAAAAGCAACCCCAAAAAATATAAGTAATTGTGCTAATTAAATTGCCATAAATATTTAATAACAACGATCAACAAAATATTATAAAAATAAACATAAATTAATTACCAACCTTAACGCCTATCAACCACTCAAGCCACACATAGAGCAAAATTTGAATATTTCAGTATTTTTTGTTCAATTAATTATTATTAATTATGAACTATTAATGTGAAAAAATTAGTTACCGGCATTTATAACTTTCAAACCCTGAACCCACAAATAAAATTAATCACACAATGTACGTAATACATTTCCAATCAATTAATTATTATCATTTTGTAACAAATTAATAATTAATCCAAAAAAAAAACTTTACCCCTATAAACCACAGAATAAGCATAAAAAAGTCACACAATTAGCATTATTAATTAGCAAGTAATTAATATTGACCAACTATAAATGTATAAATAATGAATAATAAATAAAGTCCCAAAATTAACAGTATGAAATATAAAGTAAAAAAATAAGATAAACGAAACAAAAGTAAATTAAAATAAATTGAAATTACTAAAACTATAACACATTTATGAAAAAAAAACAGTTCTTATACCAAAAAAAGACGGCACTTAAAATTAAAATCTATAATAACATACATAACACTAATTATGACTTATTCATTTTATACATGCATTTTTTAGGAAACACTATTGAATTGATATTTATATATTTAAAAACTATATTAATTAAATTAAAAATGATGTTCATGAAGACGATATTCTTGATGTTGAGATTTCTGAGTCACGACATGTAGGTGCCGATTCCGATCCTGTAAAACCCGGGTACGAATGGTCGTATGGAGCGTATTCTCCGTCCGACTCGTACCCGGGAAAACCACCTTACAAACCCGCAAGTACGATTCGTACAGAAATACCATTTCCGTACGAGTCGTACAAAACACCGACCGGCTAAAAAATACCAAAAATTCCGATCCGGGACATCGCGTACATGACGTCCGGACGGAGTCAGGCAGCGTTTTACGGACCAGCAAGTACGATCCGTGCCCACGTCACTCCGCACCGCTCATTTTTTACGGCAGCCAAAAACTCCCGGGAAATTGAGGACGACGCGAAGAAGGAGCACCAATACGCGACGGACAGCCATGGACCCCATCCTACGTGTCATCCCGGCCCTCCTAGCCTACAACCTGCTGCACAGAAACCGACGCAGACGCCGCAGAAGGTCAGAACAACACCCAGGGGCAAAGGGGGGGGCGAGGGGCAGGAAACATAACCCCCACCCAATGTAAAACATATATATCCTGCACATAAATTACCTCCATGGTCTGGTCACTTCGGGGGGCGTGTCCACCAATCCCACATACCGCCACAACGGAAGTGGACGTGGAAGTATACACGTCACCACTCCAATGGTGGTACGGCCCGTACCCACGGCCCCCAGAGCGTGGGTATGGTCTGTACCACCATTGTAGTGGTGACGTAGGGGTGCGCGTGGTACGGACCGTACCCACGCTCTGAGGGCATGGGTACGGGCCGTATCACACGTACCCCTACCTCACCACTACAATGGTGGTACGGACCGTACACACGCTCTGTGGGGCATGGGTACGGCCCGTACCACGCGTACCCCCACCCCACCACTACAATGGTGGTACGGACCGTACCCACGCTCTGGGGGGCGTGGGTACGGGCTGTACCACCATTGGAGTGGTGACGTAGGGGTACGCGTGGTACAGGCCTTACCCACGCTCTGGGGGGCGTGGGTACGGGCCGTACCACCATTGGAGTGGTGACGTAGGGGTACGCGTGGTACGGACCGTACCCATGCCCCCAGAGCGTGGGTACGGTCCGTACCACCATTGTAGTGGTGAGGTAGGGGTAAGCGTGGTACAGACCGTACCCACGCCCCCCAGAGCGTGGGTACGGTCCGTACCACCATTGTCGTGGTGATGTAGGGGCACCGTGGTACGGACCGTACACACCCTATGAATGCAGGGGTACGGTCCGTCTCACCCGTAACCCTACGGCACCAGTACATTATGGATACAAGGCGTACACACGCCACAAATGTCGGATTATGGCCTGGTGCAGCATATTAGCAGTAAATTTAGGGGGGTGTACGGCCAGGACAGCAGTGTACTGCACCAAGGGGGTGGGTGGGTGGGTGGCTGCAGAGGACTCCCAGCAGTGTCCAGACATATGAGGAGTGGGTGCAGAGGAGACTCCCAGCAGTGGACAGAGACGTATGAGGGGTGGGTGCAGAGGATTTCCAGCAGTGCCCAGACATATGAGGGGTGGGTGCATATCACTCCCAGCAGTGCCCAGACATATGAGAGGTGGGTGCATATCACTACCAGCAGTGGATAGAGAGGTATGAGGGGTGGGTGCAGAGTATAACCAGCAGTGGACAGACATATGAGGGGTGGGTGCATATCACTCCCAGCAGTGCCCAGACATATGAGGGGTGGGTGCATATCACTCCCAGCAGTGCCCAGACATATGAGGGGTGGATGCATATCACTCCCAGCAGTGCCCAGACATATGAGGGGTGGGCGCATATCACTCCCAGCAGTGCCCATACATATGAGGGGTGGGTGCAGAGGACTACCAGCAGTGCCCAGACATATGAGGGGTGGGTGCAGAGGACTACCAGCAGTGTCCAGACATATGAGGGGTGGGTGCAGAGAACTCCCAGCAGTGTCCAGACATATGAGGAGTGGGTGCAGAGTATTCCCAGCAGTGGACAGACATATGCGGGGTGGGTGCATATCACTCCCAGCAGTGTCCATACATATGAGGAGTGGGTGCATATCACTACCAGCAGTGGACAGAGACGTATGAGGGGTGGGTGCAGAGGACAACCAGCAGTGCCCAGACATATGAGGAGTGGGTGCATATCACTCCCAGCAGGGCCCAGACATATGAGGGGTGGGTGCAGAGGACTACCAGCAGTGCCCAGACATATGAGGAGTGGGTGCATATCACTCCCAGCAGTGCCCAGACATATGAGGGGTGGGTGCAGAGGACTACCAGCAGTGCCCAGACATATGAGGAGTGAGTGCATATCACTCCCAGCAGTGCCCAGACATATGAGGGGTGGGTGCATAGCACTCCCAGCAGTGCCCAGACATATGAGGGTGGGTGCATATCACTCCCAGCAGTACCCAGACATATGAGGGGTGGGTGCGTGCATGTCACTCCCAGCAGTGCCCAGACATATAACGGTGGGTGCATATCACTCCCAGCAGTGCCCAGACATATGAGGGGTGGGTGCAGAGGACTACCAGCAGTGCCCAGACATATGAGGGGTGGGTGCAGAGGACTACCAGCAATGTCCAGACATATGAGGGGTGGGTTCATATCACACCCAGCAGTGCCCAGACATATGAGGGGTGGGTGCAGAGGACTACCAGCAGTGCCCAGACATATGAGGGGTAGGGGAAGAGGACTACCAGCAGTGCCCAGACATATGAGGAGTGGGTGCATATCACTACCAGCAGTGGACAGAGACGTATGAGGGGTGGGTGCAGAGTATTCCCAGCAGTGGACAGACATATATGGGGTGGGTGCATATCACTCCCAGCAGTGCCCAGACATATGAGGGGTGGGTGCATATCACTCCCAGCAGTGTCCAGACATATGAGGAGTGGGTGCAGAGGACTCCCAGCAGTGGACAGAGACATGGGGGTGTGTACATCATCCTCAGATGACCACAACTCCATGGGTGTAGGAAACATAACCCCCACCCAATGTAAAACATATATATCCTGCACATAAATTACCTCCATGGTCTGGTCACTTCGGGGGGCGTGTCCACCAATCCCACATACCGCCACAACGGAAGTGGACGTGGACGTATACACGTCACCACTCCAATGGTGGTACGGCCCGTACCCACGGCCCCCAGAGCGTGGGTATGGTCTGTACCACCATTGTAGTGGTGACGTAGGGGTACGCGTGGTACGGACCGTACCCACACTCTGAGGGCATGGGTACGGGCCGTATCACACGTACCCCTACCTCACCACTACAATGGTGGTACGGACCGTACACACGCTCTGTGGGGCATGGGTACGGCCCGTACCACGCGTACCCCCACCCCACCACTACAATGGTGGTACGGACCGTACCCATGCTCTGGGGGGCGTGGGTACGGGCTGTACCACCATTGGAGTGGTGACGTAGGGGTACGCGTGGTACAGGCCTTACCCACGCTCTGGGGGGCGTGGGTACGGGCCGTACCACCATTGGAGTGGTGACGTAGGGGTACGCGTGGTACGGACCGTACCCATGCCCCCAGAGCGTGGGTACGGTCCGTACCACCATTGTAGTGGTGAGGTAGGGGTAAGCGTGGTACAGACCGTACCCACGCCCCCCAGAGCGTGGGTACGGTCCGTACCACCATTGTCGTGGTGATGTAGGGGCACCGTGGTACGGACCGTACACACCCTATGAATGCAGGGGTACGGTCCGTCTCACCCGTAACCCTACGGCACCAGTACATTATGGATACAAGGCGTACACACGCCACAAATGTCGGACTATGGCCTGGTGCAGCATATTAGCAGTAAATTTGGGGGGGTGTACGGCCAGGACAGCAGTGTACTGCACCAAGGGGGTGGGTGGGTGGGTGGCTGCAGAGGACTCCCAGCAGTGTCCAGACATATGAGGAGTGGGTGCAGAGGAGACTCCCAGCAGTGGACAGAGACGTATGAGGGGTGGGTGCAGAGGATTTCCAGCAGTGCCCAGACATATGAGGGGTGGGTGCATATCACTCCCAGCAGTGCCCAGACATATGAGGGGTGGGTGCATATCACTCCCAGCAGTGCCCAGACATATGAGGGGTGGGTGCATATCACTCCCAGCAGTGCCCAGACATATGAGGAGTGGGTGCATATCACTACCAGCAGTGGATAGAGAGGTATGAGGGGTGGGTGCAGAGTATAACCAGCAGTGGACAGACATATGAGGGGTGGGTGCATATCACTCCCAGCAGTGCCCAGACATATGAGGGGTGGGTGCATATCACTCCCAGCAGTGCCCAGACATATGAGGGGTGGATGCATATCACTCCCAGCAGTGCCCAGACATATGAGGGGTGGGTGCATATCACTCCCAGCAGTGCCCATACATATGAGGGGTGGGTGCCGAGGACTACCAGCAGTGCCCAGACATATGAGGGGTGGGTGCAGAGGACTACCAGCAGTGTCCAGACATATGAGGGGTGGGTGCAGAGAACTCCCAGCAGTGTCCAGACATATGAGGAGTGGGTGCAGAGTGTTCCCAGCAGTGGACAGACATATGCGGGGTGGGTGCATATCACTCCCAGCAGTGTCCATACATATGAGGAGTGGGTGCATATCACTACCAGCAGTGGACAGAGACGTATGAGGGGTGGGTGCAGAGGACAACCAGCAGTGCCCAGACATATGAGGAGTGGGTGCATATCACTCCCAGCAGGGCCCAGACATATGAGGGGTGGGTGCAGAGGACTACCAGCAGTGCCCAGACATATGAGGAGTGGGTGCATATCACTCCCAGCAGTGCCCAGACATATGAGGGGTGGGTGCAGAGGACTACCAGCAGTGCCCAGACATATGAGGAGTGGGTGCATATCACTCCCAGCAGTGCCCAGACATATGAGGGGTGGGTGCATAGCACTCCCAGCAGTGCCCAGACATATGAGGGTGGGTGCATATCACTCCCAGCAGTACCCAGACATATGAGGGGTGGGTGTGTGCATGTCACTCCCAGCAGTGCACAGACATATAAGGGTGGGTGCATATCACTCCCAGCAGTGCCCAGACATATGAGGGGTGGGTGCAGAGGACTACCAGCAGTGCCCAGACATATGAGGGGTGGGTGCAGAGGACTACCAGCAATGTCCAGACATATGAGGGGTGGGTGCACATCACACCCAGCAGTGCCCAGACATATGAGGGGTGGGTGCAGAGGACTACCAGCAGTGCCCAGACATATGAGGGGTGGGGGAAGAGGACTACCAGCAGTGCCCAGACATATGAGGAGTGGGTGCATATCACTACCAGCAGTGGACAGAGACGTATGAGGGGTGGGTGCAGAGTATTCCCAGCAGTGGACAGACATATATGGGGTGGGTGCATATCACTCCCAGCAGTACCCAGACATATGAGGGGTGGGTGCATATCACTCCCAGCAGTGTCCAGACATATGAGGAGTGGGTGCAGAGGACTCCCAGCAGTGGACAGAGACATGGGGGTGTGTACATCATCCTCAGATGACCACAACTCCATGGGTGTATGAACGCATCCCCAATGTGCGACTATGTTGAGAGTGCCATAACAACACATCACTGACAGCAGTGTCCCACTCCCATGAGGATGGAAGTCTTTCCCCCACTGCATGACACACCACATGTGGGTGTGAGGACAAATGACACATGCATACCGACCCCTAGCGGGTGCAGCACAATACACACACTGAGATCAAGTCACTAGACTGTATAGTTATGTTAAAGCCTACTAAACTAAGAGAGCCAAAGGGAACACACACTGTCACGCACATTCCAGGACTGATAGGAAGTTCGGCAGTAGCGGATCTGATTCCGATGCTTCTTTTCCGACCGATCCATAAACGGGTCCGGGCGACAAAGTACCATGCGAAGATGCGCGAATTCTCTGACCGACTCGTTCCCCGCTCCGACCCGGTCCATCCAACTAAGTCGCATGCAAACCGACACGCGCAATGGAGACAATTCTCGACCAAACGAGTACGATGCTCGAATCAGACAGGTCGAGTCGGAGCATCCGGCTCGCAAAAGCTCTCACCCGCAGCCGTACGACATGCACACAGGGGGAGACACATGGGTCTCCCCCACACAGGCATGTACGGTGCTGATGGCACTGGCGAATACCCACTGTAGGGTGCGCACTTGTTCGAGACGTACCCATTCAGTCAATGGGAGCGCATGTACGCGTCATACAACTGGCTCACATTGACTTCTATGGGAGTCCGACCAAACCAAGTCCGACAGCATACGTGCGCATCGTACTCACTCGGTCAGACTGTAGGGGTCTGGCATGGTCAGAAAACACTCCGGATCCGACTAGGTCGGAGTGCTTTCCAACCCGGACCAGAATCGGCAACTAAAGTGCCGATTCCGATCCTGTAAAACCCGGGAATTCCACCATACAAACCAGCAAGTATGATTCGTACAGAAATACCATTTCCATACGAATCGTACAAAACACCGTACGGCTAAAAAATACATACAATTCCGATTCTGGACAGCGCGTCCGCGACGTCCGCATGGAGTCAGGCAGCGTTTTACGGACCAGCAAGTACGAATCGTACCCACAGCACTCCGCACGGCTATATTTTTATGGGAGCCAAAAGGTGCTGGAAAAGCTAAGTACGCCACGATGCACGAGGAAAAGGGGGCCCGCTACGCGACGTACATGCCATCACCCACATCTTACGTGTCATCATGTACGGTGCGTACCCCAACATTGCATATGTACAGACCGTACCCCCTACCCCGTCTGTACGCGCCGTACCCCCACCCCAGCCCCGTATGTACGCGCCGTACCCCCAGACCCGTATGTACGCGCGGTACCCCAGCCCCATATGTACGTGCCGTAGCCTCACCCCAGCCCCGTATGTACGCGCCGTACCCCCACCCCAGCCCCATATGTACGCGCCGTACCCCCAGCCCCGTATGTACGCGCCGTACCCCCAGCATGTAGCGCTGGGGGTATGTCGCGTACATACGAGGCTGGGGTTACGGCGCATACATACGGGGCTGGGGTGGGGGTATGGCATGTACATATGGGGCTGGGGGTACGGTGCGTACATACGGGGCTGTGGGTATGGCACGTACATACGGGGCTGGGGGTACAGCGCGTACATACGGGGCTGGGCGTATGGCGCGTACATACGGGGCTGAGGTGGGGGGGCCGTACGACTCGTACCCCGGGCACAAGTGTACTCGGGGTAGGGGTCGTACACAGTTCGCTCCGTGCAGGACGTTTTCCGTACGCTTGTGCATTCGGAACGCCAGTACGGATCGGACTTGTGCGCTCGGACTTCAGTTTTACGACTCGTACGTAAAACTGTCCGGGGACGTCTCGTAGACTTTTCCCAAGTCGATTCGTATGTATTTTTCCCGTACGAATCGTACTTCACCGTTTGTACAGTACTTGTACGATTCGTACGTAAAATAATACGGATACGAGTCGTACGGGAAAAAAAATACAGGATCGGAATCGGCCCCTAAGTGTAACAGATGTGAAAGTGTTGGCTACCAGAGGAATACAATTAACTATTGACACTCCAGGTTGCTCCACAGTAGGGAAAGTGTAAAATACAGAGGAGTAAAAATTACTATTCACACTAAAGTGAGCGCAAATCTAGGGAAAGTGTTGGATAGTGCAGGTGTAAAGGTTACTAATCGTACTTCAAACAGTGCAACAGTCGTGCTACTATTGGATTGCTGAGGGGTTAACATTTATATTCTCAATACAGTGAGTTCTAAAATTTTTAAAAAATAATAACTAATCAAGAACTTTTTGAAAAGAAAAAACCTACAGAAATATATAAAGAATTTATAAATTAAAAAACAAATATATTTAAGATTCCAAATGTAAATTAAACATTTTATAATGGCAAATGCAAATGACGCATACCTAGAGATATTAAAGAAAATTAAATCCAAAAGTATATATATTTAATTTGAAATTAATTATATATAAAAATCTCATTTCATTACCTACATTTAATTTTTATATTTCATACCCTATAACACGACACGATTCACATGACAGATATAAATTTAAAAGCTAAGAAATTTCTTAAATAAACTATATAAGAAATATTGTAAGAAATATCAATCGTGAAAAATAATTAAAATAGACAATGTTAATAAAGTTTAAACCTATACCAACCACAAACCACATCTAAATTATACTTTTTCAAAAAACATATTTACATATTTAAAATGATGTTTCATTTAAAAAATAAAAAAAAGGATTTAATAAGTAATTAAAAGGAAGTTAAAATTAAATGACTCCACACCCTCTACCCTATATAAATGAAAAAGCAACCCCAAAAAATATAAGTAATTGTGCTAATTAAATTGCCATAAATATTTAATAACAACGATCAACAAAATATTATAAAAATAAACATAAATTAATTACCAACCTTAACGCCTATCAACCACTCAAGCCACACATAGAGAAAAATTTGAATATTTCAGTATTTTTTGTTCAATTAATTATTATTAATTATGAACTATTAATGTGAAAAAATTAGTTACCGGCATTTATAACTTTCAAACCCTGAACCCACAAATAAAATTAATCACACAATGTACGTAATACATTTCCAATCAATTAATTATTATCATTTTGTAACAAATTAATAATTAATCAAAAAAAAAAACTTTACCCCTATAAACCACAGAATAAGCATAAAAAAGTCACACAATTAGCATTATTAATTAGCAAGTAATTAATATTGACCAACTATAAATGTATAAATAATGAATAATAAATAAAGTCCCAAAATTAACAGTATGAAATATAAAGTAAAAAAATAAGATAAACGAAACAAAAGTAAATTAAAATAAATTGAAATTACTAAAACTATAACACATTTATAAAAAAAAAACAGTTCTTATACCAAAAAAAGACGGCACTTAAATTTAAAATCTATAATAACATACATAACACTAATTATGACTTATTCATTTTATACATGCATTTTTTAGGAAACACTATTGAATTGATATTTATATATTTAAAAACTATATTAATTAAATTAAAAATGATGTTCATGAAGACGATATTCTTGATGTTGAGATTTCTGAGTCACGACATGTAGGTGCCGATTCCGATCCTGTAAAACCCGGGTACGAATGGTCGTATGGAGCGTATTCTCCGTCCGACTCGTACCCGGGAAAACCACCTTACAAACCCGCAAGTACGATTCGTACAGAAATACCATTTCCGTACGAGTCGTACAAAACACCGACCGGCTAAAAAATACCCAAAATTCCGATCCGGGACATCGCGTACATGACGTCCGGACGGAGTCAGGCAGCGTTTTACGGACCAGCAAGTACGATCCGTGCCCACGTCACTCCGCACCGCTCATTTTTTACGGCAGCCAAAAACTCCTGGGAAATTGAGGACGACGCGAAGAAGGAGCCCCAATACGCGACGGACAGCCATGGACCCCATCCTACGTGTCATCCCGGCCCTCCTAGCCTACGACCTGCTGCACAGAAACCGACGCAGACGCCGCAGAAGGTCAGAACAACACCCAGGGGCAAAGGGGGGGGCGAGGGGCAGGAAACATAACCCCCACCCAATGTAAAACATATATATCCTGCACATAAATTACCTCCATGTTCTGGTCACTTCGGGGGGCGTGTCCACCAATCCCACATACCGCCACAACGGAAGTGGACGTGGACGTATACACGTCACCACTCCAATGGTGGTACGGCCCGTACCCACGGCCCCCAGAGCGTGGGTATGGTCTGTACCACCATTGTAGTGGTGACGTAGGGGTACGCGTGGTACGGACCGTACCCACGCTCTGAGGGCATGGGTACGGGCCGTATCACGCGTACCCCTACCTCACCACTACAATGGTGGTACGGACCGTACACACGCTCTGTGGGGCATGGGTACGGCCCGTACCACGCGTACCCCCACCCCACCACTACAATGGTGGTACGGACCGTACCCACGCTCTGGGGGGCGTGGGTACGGGCTGTACCACCATTGGAGTGGTGACGTAGGGGTACGCGTGGTACAGGCCTTACCCACGCTCTGGGGGGCGTGGGTACGGGCCGTACCACCATTGGAGTGGTGACGTAGGGGTACGCGTGGTATGGACCGTACCCACGCCCCCCAGAGCGTGGGTACGGTCCGTACCACCATTGTCGTGGTTATGTAGGGGCACCGTGGTACGGACCGTACACACCCTATGAATGCAGGGGTACGGTCCGTCTCACCCGTAACCCTACGGCACCAGTACATTATGGATACAAGGCGTACACACGCCACAAATGGCGGACTATGGCCTGGTGCAGCATATTAGCAGTAAATTTGGGGGGGTGTACGGCCAGGACAGCAGTGTACTGCACCAAGGGGGTGGGTGGGTGGGTGGCTGCAGAGGACTCCCAGCAGTGTCCAGACATATGAGGAGTGGGTGCAGAGGAGACTCCCAGCAGTGGACAGAGACGTATGAGGGGTGGGTGCAGAGGATTTCCAGCAGTGCCCAGACATATGAGGGGTGGGTGCATTTCACTCCCAGCAGTGCCCAGACATATGAGGGGTGGGTGCATATCACTCCCAGCAGTGCCCAGACATATGAGGGGTGGGTGCATATCACTCCCAGCAGTGCCCAGACATATGAGGAGTGGGTGCATATCACTACCAGCAGTGGATAGAGAGGTATGAGGGGTGGGTGCAGAGTATAACCAGCAGTGGACAGACATATGAGGGGTGGGTGCATATCACTCCCAGCAGTGCCCAGACATATGAGGGGTGGGTGCATATCACTCCCAGCAGTGCCCAGACATATGAGGGGTGGATGCATATCACTCCCAGCAGTGCCCAGACATATGAGGGGTGGGTGCATATCACTCCCAGCAGTGCCCATACATATGAGGGGTGGGTGCCGAGGACTACCAGCAGTGCCCAGACATATGAGGGGTGGGTGCAGAGGACTACCAGCAGTGTCCAGACATATGAGGGGTGGGTGCAGAGAACTCCCAGCAGTGTCCAGACATATGAGGAGTGGGTGCAGAGTATTCCCAGCAGTGGACAGACATATGCGGGGTGGGTGCATATCACTCCCAGCAGTGTCCATACATATGAGGAGTGGGTGCATATCACTACCAGCAGTGGACAGAGATGTATGAGGGGTGGGTGCAGAGGACAACCAGCAGTGCCCAGACATATGAGGAGTGGGTGCATATCACTCCCAGCAGGGCCCAGACATATGAGGGGTGGGTGCAGAGGACTACCAGCAGTGCCCAGACATATGAGGAGTGGGTGCATATCACTCCCAGCAGTGCCCAGACATATGAGGGGTGGGTGCAGAGGACTACCAGCAGTGCCCAGACATATGAGGAGTGGGTGCATATCACTCCCAGCAGTGCCCAGACATATGAGGGTGGGTGCATATCACTCCCAGCAGTACCCAGACATATGAGGGGTGGGTGCATGCATGTCACTCCCAGCAGTGCACAGACATATAAGGGTGGGCGCATATCACTCCCAGCAGTGCCCAGACATATGAGGGGTGGGTGCAGAGGACTACCAGCAGTGCCCAGACATATGAGGGGTGGGTGCAGAGGACTACCAGCAATGTCCAGACATATGAGGGGTGGGTGCATATCACACCCAGCAGTGCCCAGACATATGAGGGGTGGGTGCAGAGGACTACCAGCAGTGCCCAGACATATGAGGGGTGGGGGAAGAGGACTACCAGCAGTGCCCAGACATATGAGGAGTGGGTGCATATCACTACCAGCAGTGGACAGAGACGTATGAGGGGTGGGTGCAGAGTATTCCCAGCAGTGGACAGACATATATGGGGTGGGTGCATATCACTCCCAGCAGTGCCCAGACATATGAGGGGTGGGTGCATATCACTCCCAGCAGTGTCCAGACATATGAGGAGTGGGTGCAGAGGACTCCCAGCAGTGGACAGAGACATGGGGGTGTGTACATCATCCTCAGATGACCACAACTCCATGGGTGTATGAACGCATCCCCAATGTGCGACTATGTTGAGAGTGCCATAACAACACATCACTGACAGCAGTGTCCCACTCCCATGAGGATGGAAGTCTTTCCCCCACTGCATGACACACCACATGTGGGTGTGAGGACAAATGACACATGCATACCCACCCCTAGCGGGTGCAGCACAATACACACACTGAGATCAAGTCACTAGACTGTATAGTTATGTTAAAGCCTACTAAACTAAGAGAGCCAAAGGGAACACACACTGTCACGCACATTCCAGGACTGATAGGAATGTACAGGTGCTGGGACAGCCACCAAGTTGTTGTCTCCCATGGAAGGAATAGGGAGGACTTCCCACAGATACAATGCCCACAATTGTGAGTCAGGTGAACAAATACCCTGCTGAACAAGTACCATATGTGTGCCAGGCTGGGAGTACACACATGCATAGTGCGAAAAAGGGACAATTTCTACATGAAGGCATGGCAACATACTCTATACACAAGTACAGTGACTACCAAGGATGGCACAGACGATGCAGCCGGAGACATTGATGAGCAGGCATGGCCATAGTTGAAGGGATCCGTCACCCACAAAGGAAATGTAGACACAGGTTCAGCACAACAATTGTGCAACTCCCTGCAGGGAAGATGTCAGGTGCCACAGAGGAAGGAACACTCCTTGGGACAATGTCTCCAAACACAAAGAGCATACACGACCAAAGATTATTTTCTGATACCTATGGCATGAGGGGTTCGACATACTCCCTGATCATGGCACACACTGTGCATCACAAGCAACACAAGGCTGATGGACAGCACCTCCAAGCAGTCACATGCCCCAGGCCACTGACGCAACCTCAGCAGAGTACACAGACACACACAGGCACAGATCTTTCACCTGCCATTGGCAACAACGGATACAGACCTCACTCAGCACATGTGCCACTTGCCTGGGGGGTGTCACAGGTGTGGGGGTAGCTCAGCAAGTCAGACACACAGCACGGCGTCCTTCTCACATCAGATGGGTAGAGCAGTTGCCTCCTCCATGCAGCTGTGGTGCAACACTCCACATAGACACTCACCCACATGACAAGGAACATTCACACACATCAATGTCCAGGGGGCGTACACATCATTTGGACACTCTCACCACAGCTCCACTCAACTCACACACATCTGTGGGTACAGTCACCTGACACACCGGGGGGACCACAGAATCACATCAGGACTATAGAACAAAAATGGCCAAAAGGATTAGCCAGGCTGAATGTGCCATGCACCATGCAGTGATTGTCACAGTAAGCACAATGCAAGTGAGGAGTGCAGACATGAGCTACATCATGCTCTGCATGGGAGACATAAGGCATTCCCCCCACCTGGGACCCACTCTCAACAACATTGCATGTCTGTCACACCTGGACACAATGCCAGAAGTTACAGTCACAAAAAAGGGGCACAGTCAAAGCTAGTGGAGTCAGCACTCACCTGCTCCCCTGGTCTCCCATACAGGCTGGGGTACTGTGGGAGGATGACGTCCAGCAACGCCTCATTCTCCTCCTGGGTGAATGGCTGGGCCCTCTCCACAGACCTGGACATGTTGACAGAGGAAGCCATGACAGCAGCAGTGGTGTCCAATGACGTGTTGTGCAGGCAAGTGCCCTCTCATGGGTTCTGGCTGACTTATATCTGCCTTGCTGGCCTATTTCATTTACAGGAGTACAGAGTGATTGGTCAGACTCATTTGCATCCTACGTTTCCTCCAATCCCTTTAAACATACACCAGTGACAGCATTAGCATCTTTCAAATTTGCAGCAGCATGTCAAGTCAACAACCACTCTGCAACAATGTATAATGTGGCCAACTGCTTTTTCCAGCCCACATGATGGAAAATTTTGATCTTGAAACTCGATATCCATGACAACCAGCATGCATTGAGGCCCTAATTCTTGTCCCTTATGTGTCCCCATTGTAATTTTAAAATCCCCACACAAGTACGATGCGTTTCACACGCACCCCTAGGGCACCACTACTATAGTGATACGGCCCGTACATGCGTGTGTACGGGTCGTATCCCTATAGTAGTGTTGGCGTAGGTGTACGCCATAGTGATACGGCCCGTACACGCGCGTGTACGGGTCGTATCCCTATAGTAGTGTTGGCGTAGGTGTACGCCATAGTGATACGGCCCGTGCACGCGCGTGTATGGGTCGTATCCCTATAGTAGTGTTGGCGTAGGTGAACGCCATAGTGATACGGCCCGTACACACGCATGTACGGGTCGTATCCCTATATTAGTGTTGGCGTAGGTGTACGCCATAGTGATACGGCCCGTACACGCGCGTGTACGGGTCGTATCACTATGGCATACACCTACGCCAACACTACTATAGGGATAGGACCAGTGTGTACACGTACGCGTACGACCAGTGTGTACACCTAGGCGTACACACTGGTCGTACACGTACGTGTACTACCGTAGTACACGTACGTGTACACACTGGTCGTACACGTACGTGTGTACGGTCTGTACACACACCGTACTCCTACCCAATATAGTGATACGACCGTACACACGCCCTCAGAGCGTGTGTACGGTGTGTTTCACAGCTTACACTGGTGATAGGAGGCGCACACGAAAAGAATGGAGGTGTCAGACTCGCACAAGGCTGTACATCAAGTCATTGTCAGTGCAGTCCTTCATGTGCAGGGCCTAGGTGTGTCAGGCAGTGATGTGGCACATGTCTCCTCATGTTTTTGTACAATAGATGTGTGGTGACCTGTGTACACATGTCATGTGTGATGGGGCACTATGTTGCACACTTCCCCTTAACACTTTGCACATATCTGCATGTAGTACAAACGTGTCAAGCACTGCATCACTGATATGGCACAGTCCCCAAAACCCACAACTGTTCCCAGATGCCAGGTACACGGATAAATACACCTGACATCTAACTACCATCGTGCCACTATGTGACTATGTCATGTGTGTGTCATGTGTTCCCATGAGCTTGCTGTTGGTGCTCCGTCAACTGCATCTGCTGTTGCTGCATCCAACATGTGTCTGTGTGTAGATGGGCATGGCACACAATTACGCACACCATGCCACATGTGGAATCCCACGTAACGTGTGTCTGTATGCATCGAACATGGTATTTCGACCTGAGGACATATCTGCGTTGTCTCAATGTCTGTGTTATCAGTTTTGACATGTACCCCTTCATGGCAATGTGTGTGATCTGTACTTTTTAAATGACATGTGACCTGTGCGTCTAGCTTGCCGCAAGCTGTCTGAATGAGATAACATCTTTCTAATGCAGATATGTGGATGTATGTCACTCCTGTAATGTGCCTGGCTGTTCACTTGCACTGTGCCACAGCTAGTTTCATGTCGACCTTGACAATCAACGTTTGTAGCTGGCTCTTAGTAGGAGTATCACCTGGCTGGCATACGTGTCCTGGATGTATTGCACAGACCAGACTCTGTATTTAGCAGATGTGTATTAGCTGTTGAACATGTGCTCAGTTCTTTGACATTGGTGTTGTAATGTACTCAATCTTCGTTATTCCTTCCAAATTTCAGCAGGGCACCGCCTCTCCCCCGACCAATGCCAGACTTGGGTGCCATGAGGGAACGTGACTGCATACGCCATTACAGATTCACCCAACAGTTAATTGAGGACCTGACAAACAGGCTGGCACCACACCTCCAACCGCGACACAGTTATCCGACTGCGCTGACCCCGAAGATGAAGGTGATGGCAGCCCTACATTTTTTTGCCACCGGTTCGTTTCAATTCACCATAGCTGATTTGGGTGGCATGTCCCAGACCATGTTCAGCCGTGTCCTGCATGATGTTTTAGAAGCCATGTTGGAGCACCTGGATGAATTCATCCATTTTCCAACTCGTGAGCAGTTGACAGGTATCAAGGGTGAGTTCTATGCCCTGGGAGGGATGCCCCATGTAATTGGGTCCATTGATGGGACACATGTGGCTTTGGTACCACCACAGGCACAGGAGGTAGCCTATCGAAACCGAAAGCATTATCACTCCATTAATGCCCTTGTGGTGTGTCTTGCTAACATGCTGATTTCCCACGTCTGTGCACGTTTTCCAGGGTCAGCACACGATGCCTACATCATGAGGCGTAGCAGGGTGCCAGAAATGATGCTGCGGCTGCACAACGAATGAGCATGTCTTGTTGGTGGGTATACTCTGTTTGTCCTGTATTTAGTGGTATCTTTGTATGTTACGGCATCTCCTGACCCACTTCTTTACATGATGTTTCCATGTAGGGGACTCTGGCTATCCCAACATGCCATGGCTGGTGACGCCTCTTCGCAACCCCAGAACAGCTGCAGATCACTGTTACAACAACGCCCATGGGCAGACCAGGACGTTTGGCCTCCTGAAGAGCCGATTCCGGTGCCTCCACAAGACAGGCGGGTCCCTCCCATATGCACCGGTGAAGGTCTGCAAAATCTTCCTCGTGTGCTGAATGCTGCACAACATGGCAGTGGAGAAAGCTGTGCCACTCATCCTGGATCCCGATGAGCAGGAACATCCACCCGTGGAGGATGAAGACCTTGGTCATGAGGCAAGTGAGGAGGAGGAGGAGGAGGAGGAGGACATCCGAAGTCAGCTCATACGCAACTTCTTCTCATAATGGTGAGTCCCTGGGTCTGAGTGTGCACGCTTGGAGCCTTGTGTGGCATGTGTTGCAATGTGTGTGTCCAGCTGACTGTAGGCTAAGTGACTTAGAGGTGTGTTCTGATATGTCACTCGAGTGATGATGTCATTCCACACATTTTAGCTGACACACTCAATTTTTAACTAGCATGGTGTCAACCTTATTCATGTAGAGTACATGACCATGCATGTGGGTGACTATCTTTTTCCTGACTTCTTGTGTGTCTGTCATCCCCAGGTAGTTGCGCATGCTGTCTGCTCGTGGCATCGTTGTGCTCCTGCTATTCCTCATGAGTATTGCTGAATCAGCTTTACATGCACGGACATGGTGAGATGTCTCCTTTGGGTAAGGATTGCAGCAAGGCATTTTGGGTGTGGTAGTTGTTTGGAATGTGTGGGCACTGCTCCTGTGCAGGTTTTGTTACTATGCATACATGTCGACTCACCATGGGGCACATGACATGTAGCATGTCTCAGATGAATTGATAGTCACACTTCGTGACAGTCATCTGAAATGGGATTGTGGACTGTGATGAAGGCATCAATGTGTGTAAAACTTCCCTCTGAAACATACGGGATGCTACGGGTGGACATAGTGTGGGACATCCCCATAAGAGGCTCAATGGGGAATTGCAGCCTCTCCGTGTGCAGCAGGGGATGTTTGGCTCACCCCCTTCACTTGTGTGCCAATCCAATGGATTTACAGCATCAGTGGTGCGAAGGGGGTGTCCAGTGTAGGTCCCACATGTTCATCCAAAAGACCTGTGAGTCTGTTCATATTGATGCATTTCCATAGGTGTGAGCCTGAGTAATAAAGGTGTTCCTCACCCTCCAAGGTGCCTCATCTCTGTCAATGCAGGTCTCTTGCCACTGTGCATGCGGCATCTCTGGCATGGATGTCAAAGATTGTGCATAAGAGTCTATGTGTAGATTAGCAACCTGCATGCTGTTCTTCATGTATTTGATTCTCTATTGTGGATGAAGTCCATGGCTGTGTATGTGTTTTTGCATGTTGGTCCCCACAACGGGCCGTCAACACCTGCTGAGGGTGTGTTTCCTGTGCGCAGCTCGGCCTTCAGTTTCATGATCCGGTGTCAGTCATCTTTGGTGATTGTGCATCCTTTGTCTCTGGGTGTGCCATGGAAAACCGGACACTCCTTCCTTTACATACACCTGTTGCAGTAGTCCTTTCTGATATCCTAGTCTTTGTGTGGAACTTGTGGCATAGTTTCCAGGACCTGTCGCCTGCTGTTGCAGCCACTGCAGCAAGGGCACACAAAGTTTCCGGATTTGGCAACACACACACATCAAAGATGCTCCTCCCTTCCTCCCTCAACCCATTTATTTGGCTGTCATTAGCTTGTCTGTGCCACAGTTGCGGCCACGCGGTGCCAAAGGCTGGACCGTCTGCACATGCAACGTGCACATTGCACGACCCTCAGGTCCTTGCATGACCCACATCACACTACAGTCTGATGTTGCAGACACCCTCCAAGCAATGTCCATCCACAAATCTCCCGCCTGCTCTCAGGCATACACTAAGCGCACACACAACACCTTTGCATGATGAGTGTGCAACTCCGACTGCCCACACAGTGCTGCCATGCCTTCCAGGCCCTGTCACACCATCCCGGTCATGTCCCTCCTACTCCCCATCAGCTCTGTACGCCAGCAAGGCCATGGGAGTGGGACTCAAGGCTTCTGCATGTAGTATGGTGTCATCGTCAGGCACATGGCCCAGGTATCATCTCTCAGTGTGTCAATCTTCAATGTGTCCAGGTCCCCCTCTCCACCATCACATGCGCACAGTACCTCATCATCAGCTCGTATGCCATTGACAGCCAGGTGCTCCTCACCCTCACCAAGGACGCAGACATTGCCAGTTCCAATATTCAAGATTGCATGACATCCATTGATGAATGGCTGAACATCAGCCACCTGAGGCTGGACTTGTACAGGACTGAGGTCAACATCTGAGGATTGTCCCCTTACAGCTGGGTCAACTGCTTGTGTCCCACCGCAAGAGCCCTGCACAAGCACCCAGTTGCCACGCACACAAGATGGTGTGCATCATGGATTGCTTGCTCACATTTGCCATGGTAATCACCAACATCTGTGCCTCAGACTGCAACACCCTCTGCATTATGCACATGATCCCCAGATAGATCCACTCCAAGGGAAGACGGACCATCCCCCAGGTCCACGACAACATCCGTGTCAAATACTGCCCTGCCCTCTATGGACAGCCACATCCAAACTCCCGGGAAACTTGTCCACATCCAGGGTGCATCTGCACACCTCAGCTTCAACATCCCGCGCCCCAGCCACATCACCGTCCAGCAGAGATAGCTGCAATGGATCACTGTGTGCTGTAGGATGACCTTCAGACTCCCCACCCACACTCAGGAAGCAGGCCACAACCCCGACCCAAAACCAACCTTTTACCACTGTCATCCGAGACCCCGTAGTGCCATCTCCGTGCATCCAACCTTGACCTGGCCAACATTCTTCACATCCACCGTACTCCAGCATGCAGGACATAGTTCTCCCACCTGGGAACACATACCTGGGACTCACTCCCCGGGACCCTCCGAATGAGGCATGACCTCTACGCCTTAATGAAACTCTTCCAAATAGGTCTGTCCGCACAGTATTGCAAGCCCCCCCTCAGCAGCTTGAGGCCATCACAGGTGAGTATTGTGCTCCATGTCTGAATTGAATGATACATTGTGACCCATGTGTGTCCTGTACCAGACTCAGATCCCAGGGTATGGATGGGTGGAGTTAGTTCAACACTCAGGCATAGCTTGAGATTTAGACACACATATGTTGTGGACTAATGCAAAATGACAGCAACATCTCATGAAAAAATAAAGTTTTTATTTACGGTGGGGTAGGTGTTTTGGTAGATAAACTGAGGTGCTCTACCGGGTGCATAGAATCCAAAGTTCACAGGGGGAGATGGTATCCTTTTCTTTGGAAGTCATCAGAGTCCAGATTACAGTGTTGGTCATCATTGGTCAGACTGTGACCAGCAAGTCCATGTGGCAGAGAATGTCATTGGATGAGGTGCTGCTGATGCGCCAGAGGGCCAGGTGCCAGGCCAGGTGACCTGGGAGATGTGGCTGGTCCGCTGACTCTCACGGTATTTTCCGTGGACGACCCACCTTCCTGGGGGGACCCTCAGATGCAGGCCTTGACGATGTCTGTGATGCTCCGTTGGACGAATCCTCCTCCTCCTCCCTCCCTGTGGCTGCTGGTGGTCTTCGCCTGGTGGCACAGGGAGGGTTACCCATGTTGTCGGCGATCCGACAGAGTGAACGGCTCATGTCCGTTTGCACCGCCAGGAGCTCAGCCAGTCTTGCCTCCATCCATCCTTGGTGTTGTTGTTGGCTGGCATGTTGCTCGGCCTGCAGGTTCTTCATCTCATCGAGGGTCCCCTTCATCTCTGTGAGGCTCGCCACTACCTGGCTGATGCCCCTGGTGTCACGCCGGTATGTGTCCAGGATGTGGCGTATGTGTGACATACCGGTTCCCTCAGCTGGCTGGTCAGGTTCGCGCCTCCGCCTGCCTCCACTCCCACCACCCCTGCCCACACGAGCCTGGCCTGCCGTTGTGGGCACATCGGGTCTACGGGACCCCTGAGGGATGGCATTTGCGGGGTTGTCTGCCTCCTCCTGGGTGCCCGGAGAACCTTGTCCCTCCTGGTCAGACTGGCTGTGTTGTTCAGTGCGAGCAGGGCTCCTGGGTGTCTCCTGGGATGTGGCAGGAATGGGGGTGGGGGTTGGCACAGATGTACCTGACGCAGGTGCTGCAGGGGCTTGGGCACCAGAGGGGCCAGGTTGGTCTGGGTCATCCACGGAGTGGTGAGAGTCGTCGCTGCCGGTGGGATCATCTTCACGCTGAGCCTGGGACTGTGATTGTTCCCCGCCATTGTTGGGGGGAGGTCCATGACGTTGCCCTGTGTGTGAGAGTGAGACAATGTTAATGCTGTTTCATGCCACATCCATGTTTCATACATATTCAAGTTGTCACAGTTCCTCCAGGTAGTTGGATGTGCCTAGAATTCCTCTCAATGTCCACTTGGGAATGGGTATGTTGCGGGGGACAGATTGATATGTTCTCCTGAGTGTTTGGCGAGTTGAATTTTGGCTAGGATGCTTATTTGGCTATGGATTGGTCTTGTTGTGTCACATGTCCATTGTGAGTGTGGGTAAATCCGTTGCCTGCCCCGGGGGTGTGTGCTTGTGTAAGGGGGGGTGTGTGACTGGGCCTGCTGTTGGGTGTAGTGTGATTTGTCATTGGGTCTCCCAGGTGATGTGTCTGTCCCCTCATGGTGCATGCTGGCATGTCAGTGAGTGTGAGTTCCTGTGCTAGATATCTGAGCTTGTGGGGTTGGTGTTTGAGTGTACAGTGGTCACAGGAGGGCCTTGTGCTGCATACAGCAGGGTCAAGTGTCAGCTACCTTGTCAGTACTTTGCCAGTCCCTGTGCATTGGGCATGGTGCATGGGTATGTACCTAGGCCATATGGGCTGAGGGCATTGGTGTCTGCTTCTGAGTTGCACAATGTGTTGTGTGAGCCCCACCCTCCCAGCATCCCGGACATCCAGTCTTGGGTTTGTGGTTGGTGTGGCCTGGGACATGCAATTGCCTTTATTTGTGAATGGGGCATGGAGACGTTAGTGGGATGAGCGTGGTTTTTGAGTGTGGTTGTGTGTGGTGAGGGCTTGTGGGAAGTTGCGTGCATTTGGTGTATTTGTGGTGTGGATGCCATTTTCCCCATGTTACGTGAGTTGTTTGTGTACTCACCAGGCTCTGCGACTCATTCGACTCCGTGTACTCCCACCGGCGGAAGCATGGCCATCACCATCTCCTCCCAGGGATGGTAATGTACGGGTCTGCGGGGCAGCCCACCTCCAGTGATGTTACTCTGGGCGTATTCCTCGTTCATTTTCCTCTTGACTGCCCTGGGCAGATCGTACCACCTGGCTTGGCATTCATGCCTGGTCCTTCGGATGGGCGCAACAGTATTCACCTTATCGAGGATCCTCTGCCACAGGCTAGTTTTTTGGGCTATGCTGGTCTGTCTGACCAATGTTCCAAACAGCTGTGGCTTGACTCTGATGACTTCGTTGACAAGGAGGTCCAGCTCCGCCCTTGTGAACTTTGGATTCTTGTCTGTGGGCATGGTGTGGGGTGTGGGTGTGGATGGTTGTGGGTGTGTGGGTGTGAATGTGACGGTGTGTGTGTGAATGTGAAGAGGGGGTGTTTGTGAAGGAGGTTGTGTGAAGGTGTGTAAGTTAAGGTGTAGTTAAGGTGTAAGTAAGGTGCAGTTGTTTGTCTGTGGGGTCTGTCAGCAGTGGGTCTGTTGCAAAGGCTCATGGGTTGTGTGTGTGGGCCCTTTATATTGGTCCATTTGTGGGTGTGGCTGGGTTTGAAATTTTGGTGGGTGTGTTATAAGAGTTGGTTGTGATTCTGGGGTGCGGTGCGTACAGGTACGGGGCTGGGGTACGGGCCTGGGGTGTGGCGCGTACAGGTGCAGGGCTGGGGTACGGGCCTGGGGTACGGTGCGTACAGGTACGGGGCTGGGGTACGGTGCGTACAGGTACGGGGCTGGGGTACGGGCCTGGGGTGTGGCGCGTACAGGCACTACGGGCCTGGGGTACGGTGCGTACAGGTACGGGGCTGGGGTACGGGCATGGGGTGCGGTGTGTACAGGTACGGGGCTGGGGTACGGGCCTGGGGTACGGTGCATACAGGTACGGGGCTGGGGTACGGCCATGGGGTGCGGTGCGTACAGGTACGGGCCGGGGATACGGTCCTGGGGTGCGGCGCGTACAGGTGCGGGGCTGGGGTATGGGCCTGGGGTACGGTGTGTACAGGTACGGGGCTGGGGTATGGGCCTGGGGTACGGTGCGTACAGGTACGGGGCTGGGGTACGGGCCTGGGGTACGGTGCGTACAGGTATGGGGCTGGGGTACGGGCCTGGGGTGCGGCACGTACAGGCACTACAGGCCTGGGGTACGGTGCGTACAGGTACGGGGATTGGGTACGGGCATGGGGTGCGGCATGTACAGGCCCTACGGGCCTGGGGTACGGTGCGTACAGGTAAGGGGCTGGGGTACAGTGCGGACAGGGGGGGTATGGTGCTGACATACGGGGGTACGGTGCTGACATATGCGGGAGGGCTGTACGACTCGTATCCGGCCACAAGTTTACCCTTGTACATGTGTGCTACTGCGTTTGCTCCGTACGGGGCCTTTTACATGCGGTTGTGCATTCGGACGGGCGGTACGGATCGTACTTGCGCGCTCGGATTTCTGTTTTACGATTTGCACGTAAAAATGTCCGGCTCCCTATCGTACACTTTTCCCGATGCTATTCGGACGTAAAAATTACCGGCTCCCTCTCGTACCCTTTTCCCGACGCAATTCGTATGTATTTTTCACGTACAAATCGTACTTCGCAGTTTGTACGGTGCTTGTACGATTCGTACGTGAAAATATACGGATACGAGTCGTATGCAAATTTATTTTGCCGGATCGGAATCGGCACCTTAGTACTCAATATTTCTAGAGTTGGACATTTGGAACTTGCTATTCTGTCTGCACACCAAAAACCTAAAAAGGTATTCCAATTTATATTTTATAAAATATATCAATCAGAAATTTGAAACTAGAAACCCAAAATAAGTACCATCTTTGTGAAATTTGTAAAAAAAAAAATTACAATTTCCTTGTTAAATAGCTTAAATACAATAAATAAAATAATCATTTATAACATATAATCATTTATAAAATAGTTACTACTTAATTCACATTCTACCCTCCATTTCTGCAAACCACATAAGACATTTCACAATAAAAAAATGAAAATAAATTCTTATGAACACATAACAGAATGAAATATTAATAAACATAATAACAAATATTTATTTTAAATATAATAAATAAATACAATTTTCAAAATGTTCAAAAAGAACTTTTAATGATAAAAAAACACACAACAAATGTAAATGAAATAAAGTCTTATCACCATGATTTGAATAAAATATTAGCAATTAATTTTAAATAATAACAACAATAAATCTAGTGTATTTCAATAATTTTGAAAAATTTCATATAAAAATTGGTACAACTGAAACTTACTACGTAAAACAAAAAGTATATTAATTATATACAGAACAGAAATAATATTTCTGTCAATATTAATTTAATAATATTAGTCAATTTCAAAACAGTTTTTACCACTCATAAAATAGCACAAAAGAAGATCAAAAACACAATGTAATTTAATATTTAAGAAAAAAAAATGTAAGAAAAATTGAAACTAATTTACACCCCATACACATACAATACACACAACCTGTACTAAAAACATTAAACCCAAATATATACTTTTAAAAATAAAATAAATAAGTATCCCTGAAATATATATGACCCGATTATGATGTGGATCAGATTTTACTTTAACTGAAACGGGTATGGTGTGTGAACCGGCCGACCGTAGATCGGCAGTTCCGATTGACTAAGAACAATGCGAGCAGACTTGGAGGTCCATTAGGATGACGGGTGGAAAATCACCCCGACCGCCATGGTAGCGGGAAAACACCGCCTGCCAAAACCGCGGGAAGACCGCCGGTCTAATTATGCTATGCAGTGAGAATCCAACCGCGGCAGTCAGATAGCGGTGGTTAACATTGTGGCGGGTGGTGCTGCCAGCAGCACCGCCGCGGTACCCAAACAAGCATGTCCTGCATGTCCCTGCACTGTGTTGCAGGCACTGCACAGTGCCTGGTACAGGGACATGTAGGGGGGGTACATGGTACCCCCCAGTGCACCCACACACATCCCCAAAACATTGGGGGTCCGCAATGGACCCCCGGAGACATTCTCCGCATGCCTTTCCAAAGCGGTTCCACCGCCGCGGAAAGCTGGCTACTGCTGGCATCATAATCGTGCCAGCGGTGCTTGGCCCTGATCCGCCACACTTGTAGCGGTCCAGCTCAGCACGCCAGGCAAGCAACCGGCGGAAAAGTGCAGGCGGGAAATCACACCGCTGCGGTCACGACCGCAATGCTAATCGGACCAGCGGTGTTCAGGGCTTCGATGGCTGGTTGGATGTCCGCCGCCGCTCCGGCGGTTGCTACCACCCGCCAGGTGGATGACATCTGCCCTCCATCCTAATGGACCCCATAGTGAGGTTGCAAACTGCTATATCTCTATAGTAGTGTGTGCGGTGTTCAAAACAGGCCGCAGCACAATGTCTCATAGAGAAATGGGAGTTTGTGGAAATACATGCATCGTGTAGCAGGCACCAATGGATGCCAGCCACACGGTGCAGGGATTTCAAGGGGCGCACATGACCAACAACAGTACTCCGCCGAGGGAAGGGAGCCTTGCTACAGGCCACAAAAGCGACTTTCTGACAGTCTTTCCATGCCAGAAAGGCCTGAATTGAAAAGATGTAAAAACAATATAATCCTGATAATGAAAGCACAGTCCTTTAGGGATTACACTGCATTTCAAAATGGACGACAGGCTCCTTGATCAGGTTGGAAGCCAGCCGAAACTACCATGTGTTTTACACTGAAAGCGCCAACATCTTAGTCACACTGTAAACCTCCAAGTAGCATCCATAGGCTTAACGTTTGACATTGTAATTATACCCATAATATGAATTACAGTATGAATCTCATGTAATTATATTCAAATTACTCCTCACAATATACATCCAGCAAACACGCAACCAGCACATAAAAAAGAAAATATAAATAAAACAATGATACAATAAACATAAGTATTATTAAGCTTGTTTTTAAATGTAAAGAAAAAAATTAATTAATATTGACTTACTATCTTAAAATGCACAAGACTTTAAACCTTATAAACACCAAAATGTGCCACCATCTTAACAAATAAATAAAGTATCGAATTAAAACAGGAAATCTGCTACAAAATATTATACAGACATTTTTTAATAATACATTTAATATAATTACAAATATAGTTTAAAGTCATTGTACAAAATGATAACATTTACCAAAAAATTGTTATGAACTATATTAATATTTAGGATATTTTGGTATCATGTATTAATACATTTTTTTTAAAAAATTAAAAAATTATTTAGAGATTTCTGTACATAGATGTAATTTAGGCAGAACTATAATTTTGAAAGAGAATATTTTTAATGAAGGATAATCTTTGGATCTCAATATTTAGGTCTGACGATTTCTTAATTTTGATATTGTGTCACTAAACCAATGGAAATACTTATTATAAACTTTGAAAGATCGTTGTTTCAATAATTAATAATTTTTAAATAGATTACTTGCAATATTTGTCACCATATGTACACAAGAGTTCATATAAACTAGAGCATTCTACATATACGTACAATGCATTTGAATGAATAAGAAATCTATACTCACAATTTAGTATTTTTCAGCATAACAACAGCAAGTCTTTAAAGAGGGTGCACAGTTTCACAATTAACATGCTTTGTGGCAATTAGAAAGAGCACAGTAAACATTTATCATTACATGGAGTTGTACTTGTAGACCGCCGAAAAAGGTTAGGCTAAAAAAATGAAAAGTCTAAGAATAAAAACATAAATGAACAACGCAGATGTGAACCAGAAACTTACAATGCCATGGTTAATGGACAATTTTGTGCAAATTTTCCGAAATACAATACTTGAGCAGTTGTTGGACTGTTGTGAGGACCGCCAGAAGCTTCAAGTTCTACTGGAAAATTATGGACAAGGTTAATGACATTGATGATGCCTTCAAGTTCTTTCAAGTGAAATGGAGGAAGGTGGGAGTGACAAAGTGAAATAGTTATGTGGCGCTTGTTTAACTGAGCGCCATATTAAGTAAGGTCCACCAAGGGAATTTATTGGAGTTGCTCATTGGGACTGTACTTGATTAGGCTAATCGCTGAGGGGAATGTTCTCTAATTATGGTGTAGCCTTAAAAAAAGTAACACAAGGCTTTAGCGTAAACCAAGATGTGCGTGGAGTCACCGGGTCAGCAGTCTAGCTGCTACCCATGTCTAATTAAACCAAAGCCATGCCCGACGCACAGCGGGTGGGACACCAGCGTGCCAAAGGGAAGCCCTTCAGCGCCCGTCAATGCACAGCTGTTTCCAGGATCCAGGAACCATGCTACTTCCAAACCAGGGGTTAGCAGGCACCAGAAATTTAATTATACAAGCAAATAGCTTATTGCACTAAGATGGGCAAGCCCTTCAAAACGTTCCTCCAAAACCCTCCCAGAGGAGGAGGGACCCATAGCATGTAGTAAATGCAAAATCCATAGCACAGAATTGAGACATGAACAATTGTACTCTTTGATACCGGACCCTGGTAAGAGACACTGAAATGTGGTGCTTAACAACTCACCTCACCCCCAAACACCTCTATTAGGAAGAGTAGCCAGTACTGGTTTCTGGCAAATGTTATATCATTGACCAAGCATGCTATCAAAATCCGGAAATTGATTTGTTCAAGGAACAACAAAATAGGTTTACTGAACGAAAACCTGTGCGAAACCTAGATCCATCACCACTATTAAGGTGGAACAATCCGATGGCTAACGTATACAATGACTTGATGTGCAGTACAAGATCGTCGTAGGTATAGCCATTGCTCATAAAGACTCTTTTAATGTATCCATACTGGAACAGTGTAGTGGGAATGAAATAAAAATCATTTTTCTTTATTTTTAAATCAATTTTCAATCCAACTGCTGTTGGAAAGGTGCACATATATAACGACCCACAGGACCCCTTCAGGATTTCTAGCCACTACTTATGGAACTAATTGCCCCATATATTATCTCAACTAAACACTTCTTACTTGTAGGAGACTTCTATATACCTACCGAGATTAGCAGCACTGCGGATACCGCAATGGTTTTATCGGACTTAACTGCCTTAGGACTAGAGATGATCTATGTAAAGCCCACACATCTTGCAAGTCATACTATAGATCTAATTCTGACCAACTCTCATAACATCGGTTGTGAGGCCTTCTGACCTCTTACATGGTCTGATCATTCAACACTTATTTTTCAAAGCAAAGGTTCTAAGGCCACTCCTGCTTCCAGCAAAACCTCATGAAGCCTTCAAAGACAATGGAATAAAATGACGCAAGATCCCTTCGCAGACACCTTCCCGGCCAATGTCAAAGTAACATTAAAAAACAGTGAGGAAGGTTATGATAATTACCAGACCATAGTAGAAGCAAAAGTAGATCGATTGGCCACTTTCAAAGCGTGCTCCAATTTGACATGAAGCATGCATGCAGCATGGTTCTCTACTGATCAAAGGAAGGAAAAAAGCCTTTGGAAGAAGATGAAAAGACGCTGGTGTGTCGCCCATGACACAAATAATAAAATTTAGGAACAAGATCTGTACAGACCAATATCATAACCTAAAGAATTCACGTAAAGCATACATTAAGTCGCAAATTTGTCATGCGGGGAATTCCTCTAAAGAACTCAATTGCATTCACAACTCGTTCACAAATCATGAAGCATGTCACAATGAAGTACCCCATGACAAGAACTCAGTGATAAGATAGCAAATCACTTTTTTATGGAAATTTAGATTATTTATTACAAAATAATCTAAAGTGAGGGACCTGTTGATTGATATTTCTATCCACCAACCCTCACTTTCACCTAATGTGAATTCTTAAGGAAGGCTTCCCACCCAATTACATCTGATAATGTGGAAACTTTAAAGGAAAAGATAAAGTAAGGTTACCCTCAGGACATTCTTCCAGCTAAAGTATATTCATTACTGAATAAATATTTGTCCCCGTCCATCTACTCAATCCTTAATTTCTACTTGGGCACTGATTGCCGTTATTGTCAACTTAAGACATTCGCTGGACATCGGACAAGCAGCACTACTGGTGCTGCTGGATTTGTCAGTGGCATTTGACAAAATATCCCATTGCATTCTGCTCAAAAGACTGAGGGAGATCGAAATCCACGGTCTAGCCTTTCAGTGGTTATCATGTTTTCTAAGTCACACCACCCTAACCATCAAGGAAGGCACCTTTAAATCTCTAACCTTGATATTAGAGAAGGAGAACCACAGGGATCCTGTATTAGGCCCAGATTGTTTAAATTTTAGGTGGCAACTCTGGCAGATAGAGTAAGGGAACAAGGCTTGATTCCAATATCAGACACTGATGCCACCCAGGATTTAGGGGCTTTAGACAAAAACACTCCCAACATCTAGTTGACCTTTTCAAAAGGCATGGCTGCCTTTGTTGCTAGGATGATGAACGTCTTCCTGCAGTTAAATTCAGGGCAAACTGGGATAATGGTATTCAAAGAGATGTCCCTCTGCTCTGTTCTCCAGCATGGTGGACCACTTAAATGTGTGCCGCAATGGCTCATAAAACAATGATAAAAAATTTGAGGGTAATAATGGACAAGAAAATTAATATGAAGGAGCACGTCCATACCCCTGCAGTCGCATTATTCCATGTACTAAGCCTTTTACTGAGGGTTTTCCCTCTTCTTACTATGAATGTGCGTAAAACACTTCTCCAAGCATTAGTAATTAGCCGCCTAGACTATTTCAATGGTCTTCTGATTTAAGCTAACAAGTCCTCCCTTGATAGAGTTCAGGTGGTTCAAAAAACAGCGGCCCGCTTTGTCGCCAACTCTCCCGCTCGGAACGCATCTCTCCCCCAAATTAAAGGATTACACTGGTTGCCAATAGACAAGCAGATGAAATTTAAATTCTGCTGCATTGTTCACAAAGCACTCAATGGCAGTGGCCCTAGCTACCTAGTAGTTGGGCTTACCCGTTAACAGAAATCCAAAACACTCCGTTCGGCTCTATGTCCAAACTTTGGGAACCTCGTTTTGAAAAAACCTGCACTGGTTGGAATGCCTTTTATTACGGAGCTCGCCTCCTACTGGAAAACAATTCCCAGTCCCATTCTGAAATGCCCAGACTATTTACTATTGTGAAAACACCTAAATTTAGCTGTCAGAAAGCTCTTCTCCTTGCTAACAGTTGCACTTCCGTAGTGCAGAGATAAACGGGGGTTTCGGACGCTTTATAAGTTAGAAAGTAAAGGTAACTCCGCAAGGTATGCCTCCATGGCTCAAAGTTCTTCCTCAAATTCAATACCAACTGTATTGCTTACTAATAAAATTGCGTCAAAGATTAGATCTTGCTTGGCAGTAGTTCAAAAAACCATACCTCTTCTTTCATAAGGACATGTTTTGGTTGTCCAAAACAAGAAGTAGACTGCAAAACGTGATTGATAGTTGTAATACATTTTGGCATGACTGGTGTCTTCGAATATACCTATCCAAAACCAAATAGATGACTACACAAAAAAGGGCAGGGTGAACAAGTTTATTGAGGGTAGGAATGAAAGCTCCTGAATAGTCCTTAAATTTGAATAATTGGGACTAAGATTAAACAAGTTATGCTACAGGGAATGACTAATATTTCAAATAAAACTATTTATAAAACAGCTGGCTGTCGCCATAATAAAAAAATAAGATGGTATGCTGCAAGGCAAGCAGTGGAAATCAGAGAACTATGAGCCTATCAAAACAGTACTTGACTAAGCAGAAATGAAAAAATATTTGTTAGAAGCCTGGTGGGTATACAAAAGGGCAATCTGTCCTGCTACGGCAACAAAGAGAAGAAGTTTGTTAAGAAAAGAGTTGAAGAAGCAAGGAGTCAGGAACTGTAGAAACACAATGATGGATTAATCGGAGGCAAGAAAGACAAAGCTAAACATTAGAATAGTACAGTTGCTGGGCTTTTTTAAAACCATGGTTGGTGTAAAGGCTCTGACATTGTTGGTGCTGGGGGGCTGATACAAAGAGGCGCCAATAGAAATCCATGCATGAACAGACTGCTAGAAAAATGGTCGTAAGCTGCTGTCTAACCGGTCAAGACAGATATCATTAAAACATTGTTTATGTCTGCTCGCAGAGGTTTAGCACTTTCAATGCAATTTGCGAAAAATCATTAACACGATTACCTGAGCTCTGAAAACCTGTACCAACATCAACATACCCCATTTTTCGGACATGAATTTGCAAAATAGGGTATCTTCTATGTAAGATTTACACATTGCATAGTCTTTGGCCTGTTAATCTAACCACGGAAATTGGAAATGTATCCAATATTTTAGATGGGTTGGATACTAAATTTTAACGATGGTACCCAATTTAGTAATAAAAAGGTTTCTTGACAGGAACTTATGGGGTGCTTCGCTATGCATTGACAGCTGCTAGGGAAACAGACTTAAGTTGATGCCTATCCCTTTAAACCGTGTCCCAATGAAAAGTCAATTTAATTGTATATGCCGAGGTTTAGCACTTTAAGTGTAATCAGGATAAATGCATAAACACAATCAAGTCAGTTGGTATGCTTATACCAAAGTTACTATACCCCCAACCCCTTTTTTTACAAAAAGGAATTTCAACAATATGCTTTTCACAATGTAAAATATGCTGATTGGATAGCCATTCTTGGCGCCTCATATTAACCTGCCCACTATTCCATTCTTCTATCTATCAATATAACCTCATTTAGGAATGCTTGCAGAGGTTTCACACTTTTAGTGCAATAAGCATAAACGCATGAACACAATAGCATTATCTTGTAAAACTTGTAGCAGTATCTCCGAATTCCCTGCACATCCCTCACTTCTCGGCATTAATTTGAATAAAAGGCTTTCCTCTATGTAGTATTTGCACGTGGTATATCTTTTCCAGGTCTGTCACCCTAACCTTGCATACTGGCATTTTATTAAAAAAATACTGAATTAACTTTATAGAACATTTTTATGTGCTGCTCAATTAAAAAATAAAAATATCTGTTTAGGATTGATATGTATTTTTAGATTTGTAGGTACATGACGTACTGTGTATGTCTCATGCAAGGTATATGTCAAGAATGAATTGTTTAGGAATTTAAGGATTATTACCGAAACTTTACATAAAGGCTCATTACTAAAAAAAAAAGGAGAGTTAGTAACATTTTAAATTTGTTTCATAAAGAAGAAATGATATGGTTTGATCATGATGGCCAACAAATATTACAATTTATTTGTAATTTATGTGTTAGGTTACGTATGTCCTTTGCAAAGTTTATGGTATTTCGATACTATAAAAAATAATAAAGGAAAATGAATCTAGCGAGGCAGATGACTGAACAGTTGGTCTTAACTTAATAACTGTACAGCACACCACCATAAAGAATAGGGGCTAGTAAACTCCCAATATTAGTGTATGTAAAAAATATGGACAGAAACTCTCAAAATAAAAATGTATTACAACAGTTTATGGAACAAAAAAATTCGGAAAAAATATTGTCTACATCATTATTTTTGTCTATGCAAAGCGTAGTAAAATTTTTAGCTTTTTCAATCATTATTGAAATAACGTGACAAACAGTATAGAGTATAGAGTTGTCAAAATGTAATCAGCCGTAAAAGACTACTTTCTAACTTAAAAGGCAAATGGACAGTCCTGCACATATTTATTCAATGTCAAAACGCACATTCCGCACCCAAAACGGAACCAGTTACAAAGTCTACGAAGAACACCTGAACTCCTCACCCAACTTCAACAGATAGTAATATAGCGGCAAGCAAACTCTACAAATGGATCGCCAAATGTGCCAACACCCTCGCCCCATCCAGAAGACCAAGAGACAACACAAAAAGAAAGCCAAATGGTTTGAAATGGATCTAGGGGAATCTAAGCACTCATGCCGAAGACTGGGGAAGTAGAGAGCAAAATACCAGATTGACACTCCGCATACAAAGCAGCTATCACAGCACACCACTAATTCAACAATTATCAAACAGACAAAGAAAAACTTCATCCCGGACAGAATCCTCTCCAACGACCAAAACTCCAAGGAAGTCTTCGCCATCATACAGGAATTCGCAAAACACAATAGGGAAAAATCTGACGTCCATCACTCCCAAAACCGCTGCAACAAAGTCAGCTCCTTCTTTAAACTCAAGCTCAAAATGCTCTAAGACAACCTTGAGAACCAAGACGACAAAAGCGCCTCAAACCCACACCGCCAATTACGCCATCCACCTGACCCTTCTCACATGGGGACTTCTCACCACAGAAAACGACTTAAAGACATTGAAGAGCATTCAGTCCAGAGCACCTACTGACCCCGGCCAGACGCACAATTTGCACAGAGCCGACACTGCCATCGAGCCCAACCTTTGACAAACTATGAACATGCTCCCTTGAGACCGCTACATTCCCTGAGAATTGGAAGAACGCATAAGTCACACCCATACTAAAACAAGCCCGCCGCAGAACCAACAAATTAAAAAAAATTAAGGCCCATGTTTGTGCTCTTTTTTTGATAGGGAAAAAAAACATCCTAGACACCTCTCAATCCAGATTACACAACAACAACAGCAACGAGAACAGCCTCATCACTGATACTAATGACATGAGCAGGCTCCTCAACCAAAGCCACACGGCAGACCTCATCCTCCTGGACCTATCAGCAGGCTTCAAAACCATATCGAACCGCTCACTAGTCAACATACTCCATGACGCCAGCGTATAGGAAAAAGCATTCGACTGTGTACGATATTTCCTATAAGGAAGAACACAGAGAATACAAATCCTGCCCTTCCTCTCAGAAACAAAAGATATCAGATGCGGAGTACCACAAGAATCCTCCGTCAGCCCCACACTCTTCAACGTCTACATAGCCACCATCACGACCATCATCAGAAACCAAAAACTAAATATGTTCTTGTACAACAATGACAGCCAGCTCATCCTCACACTCACCAAGTAAGTTGACATCACCAGGAGCAATTTCAAAGAAGGGATGAAAGCCATCGCAACCTGGATGAGCAACAGTTGGCTGAGGCTCAACGCGTAGAAGACAGAAGTCATAATATTATGCTGCACCCCAAATGCATGGGACAACACCTGGTGGCCACCGGCCTTTAGAAAACCACCCACACCAAAAGAACACATACGCAACTTCGGCATCATACTCGACTCTTCACTCACAATCAATTGCCAGATCAACACCGTATCCTCTGCATGGTTCAAAAACCTAGGCATACTTTGCAAAACATTCAAGTGGATCCCACTGACTCCTGAAAAAACCTAACACATGCACTCATCACAAGCAGAATGGACCACGGCAACACTCTGAGCAGGTAATCAAGAAAAAACTCCTCTGCTAACTACAGACTGTCTAGAACGCACAGGCAGACTCATACTAAAACACACATTAACAAAAACCTCCAACACATCCACTGGCTCCCCATAGAAAGAAGAATAACCTTCAAGGTGCTCACACATGCCTCCAAAGCCCTCCATAACAACGGACCACAATAGCTGAATGACCAAACCTCCTTCCACCCCCAACCCCACAGAAACCTCCGTTCAACTGATCTCGAAATAGCCACCGTCCCTAGTTTCCACAGGACCAGAGCAAATAGAAGATCCTTCTCCTACCTCGTAGACAAGACTTGGAATGAACTCCAAATCCACCATAGTAAAAAACAACACAAATTCAAAAAGGACCTCAAGACCCTCCACTTCGAATAATCACAAAGAAGCTGCTCACAGCCCACACCCCCCAAAAAAACAACACCCTCAACGCCTTGAGACCCTAACGGGGGGAGTAGTGCGCTGTACGAAACCCTGCTTGAATGAAAGTTAAAAATAACTTGTGTATTATTAATATAAATTTCAACAAGGTATGAGGAGGCGTAAAACAACCTTGGTCGCAGAAAGACATCAATGTAACACATGAGTATGCATGGCTGTTTTGCACAAACTGTGCAACACCCTTAGCTTATGCAGAGAAACTACGTTTGAAGCCTCACGCACGTCAAGAAACTTATAAATTAGGGTAAAACATGTTCAGCACCATAAACACCATGTATTATGCAAAGATGTATGGACTACAAAAATAAATAAGAACTCTGTGTGAACTCTTAAAGAGTAGGAAGCATTTTATAAATGCTAAAAAAAATATACAGTACAATAAGCGACAGCATTGTTGATATTGAGAAATGAATATTTCCAGTTTTTACGTATAACGAGAAAAAATAATTTAGGTGGCACTGTAAAACATAGGTGCTCGTACTTCCTCACGTTCTTTCAATTTAGATGGACACCGAATTATTTAAAAAATTAGATGGAGAAGGGAAGTTGCCATCTTCAATTGCTGTAACATTAACAGTTAACACAGCACCAAATGTTTGTATACCGACAAAGTATAAGCAACTAGCCCTGGCAACAGAAAAGCTAAAACGTTTCACAATGTAAAACAGTTGAGTAATCAAAACACTACTCTTTATTTAAGTATTGTCTAAAAATGAAACATGAAATTGAGTATTAGCAATTCAGGCAACAAAAGAGTAAAATTGTGCACATTAAGAAAGTAAAAACAAATACAAACTCACCTTGCAATTAAAGTAAAAAAGAAATATAATTATTCTTTTTACCGAGTGTGGAAATCTGCGCGAGGGTGTGACTGCTGTATCGAGAAGTTAAGTTTCGAGAGGGGTGGGAGGGTAGCGTGGAGGAAGAGAAATAGATGCTAATATATCTGACTGGTAGCGGTAGCCGTCAAGGATCATTTATGGCTCTTTCACCCAGAGGCGTAGCTAGAGCTTGTGGCGCCCGGGGCTATCCCTCAGATTGCCACCCCTGGGGGTGGGGGGTTGCTGGGGAAAAAGGACGACAAGCACTTGAAAGAGGACCGAGAGACACGTAGTATCGCCGCTAATAGTTACCTCGATCATGCAAGTTACATGCACATACATGACACGGTCCAAGGCTACACAGTTGAATACACCAGTGACTGGCAGTACAAAAGAGAAGACACAGACTGCATGATCTATCTGGGGACTCAGAAAAACCGCATGTGACATCCATCAGAGAACTGCGTGAACAATTACCTGGTAATCCCCTCAGCACAATGCAAACATGCACATACATGACACTGTTCAGGGATCCATCATCTACAGCTGACATTAAATGACCATTCATCATGGTCCCCCCATTAAAGCAGTGCACTTTGTAATCTTCACGGTACATGTTCTTAGCAGCAGGTAAATTAACCCTCCGTGCTATCCTTTCCAGGAGTCAAGCCTTCCACTAGACAAAACTCTGATCTCTCTCTAGGAAGAACATTAATCACCGAAGTTATCATGACATTTTTATTGTTTCTGAAAATTGCTGGAGGCCAGGAAGAAGGCAGTAAGTTTTTTTAAACCATAATATACTTGCAAACACAACGCACCCACCCGAAATAGGTACCCAGTGTGGTCACACCGTTCGCACTGCCCTAACCTGCTCAAGGTTCATGTGACCTCAGTGACAGAGTCACAGTGACTGGATCACTGTTGCTCTAGGGTGTGCTGCTTCGTAGGCCTGCCCGCAAGTTTGGGGATGAACTTCAGTATGGATTGTGGTGGACAGGCCTTCAAGGTTGACTCACAATTGACACCACTCGGGTACACCTGCTTGTGCTAAGATATCAAGCTTTCTAAGGTCTTGTGGGGCCTTCGAAGGTCTAGCATGGGAATATGCTCCCTCAGTAGAGTGGTCTGGTGGACTGGTCATGAAGGCTGAACCCAGTTCCCCAGTTCCAAATTCGACAGCTCTGGCCATAGTGTCACATCCTCTCCCCCACTGAACACCTTACTGCCCCACTGAGAGAAACTCGCAAAGCCTTCAGCTACAACCTAATTGTGCCCGCTATAAACACTTGGATGGGGCTCAATTCAAATTATGCACTTGATAAGAGTGATATGCGGCCTAAAAAAAAATAAGAAAAAGCAAACACCCATAGGGAATGCAAGATTAAGCAAAGCATGTGAAATGTAGGCAGAAACAACATGGTTACCTTAACGATCTCTCACTCACTATTCAGAAATCAGCGAGTGGTTTTACCAGAATGTTAAGGACATGACTACAGGGCCCTGAAGGGAACTGTTTCAATGTCCATTGCTTATATCCTTACAAAACGTAAGCAGTACGGTTTAAAAAGACCACATCTATAAACACAGAGCCATGGTACACATTTTGTTTTCCAATCCACCCATCAACCAGGTATTGCAGTCCCTCCAGGAATGGTACACTTTCCCAACTGGGGACAACAATGCTGTTCAAAGAAAGACTAGAAAACAAAAGTAGCACTTCATTGGCAAACTCTGTAAAGTGAGGCTGATGTATTTGGATGTGAATAAAACCAATCTGGCCTCTTTGCAACCACTCTGTCTTGCTTTATTTAGTTATGTATTTATTTTTCATATTTAAAACCTTCTATTTCTCTCCATCCCGCTGCACTTTGGAATAGAAAAATGTAAGAAAAAGGGCATTTCCCGCAAGAGTGTTTTTCTTTTTTTGATCCATTTCACAGGGAAGCAACTAAATGAAAGAAGGAAAGAGAGATTGTGAACCGTTTCTTCAAGTTACCGTTTTCAGTAAGTGAGGAGCAAGACAGGAAGAGAGGGAATAATAGGAAGAGAGGGGGGGACAGCTGCCAGCACATAAAAAGAAGAGGACATTGCCCGAGACCTATTCCTTCTCTGCCCGTCCCCGAACGTCCACAAAGCAAGCCGATGACGGTAGTTTGCGGCTGTACTGGGGAGCGCATAAAAACATGCCAAACATTTTATGTCCGATGGCGGTAGTTTGCGGCTGTACTAAGGAGCGCATAAAAACATGCCAAACATTTTATGATGGTTGTGCGCATGCGCGTACTTAGAGGCTTTGCTGGGGAGTGCAGAAATATATGCCAAAGTTTTGTTGTTGCTTACGCGCGTGCGCGTTGAAATACGCAGGCGCAGATGCTTAGGGGGAGCGCATACCCAAAGGGAGCACGGCTCGATGGAACACCGGCCTGATTTTTCCCCCTCGGACGGACGGGAGCCGATCGCTTCATATTGCTCTGATTTGCTAGTAACGGCCTGTTGCACGCTTGATGTGGAAATGAGCAGATGCGCGGGAGGGGGACCCACACGGGCCGGCCAGGGGGTGTAATTGATTCTGGGGCCTGAGACAACAGAGCGCAATTTGTTTTGAGCCTGGGTGGCAAAGCGATGCCTTCTGCAGGGTGAGACGGGGAGGGGGGGTGACTTTCTGCCGGGTGGAGTGGGGGTGGAGGGGTGACATTGGTACTTGATGCGGACACCGAAGGCAGCAGGGAGCACAGCATTGCTTCTGAAATATACTGCTGCCGTAGGGTGGGGCGAACGTAGGTGGTGACGCCGAGCGTGACAGAGAGACAGTCTGGGTGAGAGGGATGGGCATGGGCGTGGCTATCCCTGTGAGGACCCAGAGCTAACAGGGGACCATCCGCAGCCCCACTGTGGCTGGGTCACTTCCTGACTGGGCATCATAGGATCCATTTTCCTTGGTTATATTCCTCGCTTCACCACCAGAGAGATCAAGTTGCGATAGCGTGCGCTGTGCGGGTGATGACAGTCGTTTAGTGCGTGTGTCACACAGTGCGTGCGTGGATGAGTGACGAAATCATTCTGTAACTTTCTTTTGAATGAGACGCAACATGTTTGTGACAGAAGTACATGTTACTCTTCTGCGTAAGTCAGCTACACTGTGTGTGAGAGAGTGATTGACGCATCACAGTACTTCAAAGTGTACGTATCTACATAGTATTAGGATGGGGTGTGTGAATGTGGGGAGATATAGCAAAGGACGTATTTGGGGAAATAGGCACAGTGATGTTTAGCTGTAATACATTTGTGTGCGTATGTTCTTTCTCGAGAAAGAGCCTTTCCGGACAACAAGCACATACATACTACAAGTACGCTGACAAGAAAGAGAGATGGAGCGACAAGAAGGGAAGGTACGAAGATGGGGAGGAAAGAAGAAAGTGGGGAGAAGGTGAGGTGGGGAGCTAGAAGGGGGAAGGAAGGGAGAGAATCGGGAGCTAGAACAAGGAAGTTAACCGCGGGGCCAAAGTGAAAGTGATCGCGGGGGAAAAATGCTACCGCCTGCCACAGCTTGCAGTGCATGTGCGTGAGTGGTGCGCGCAGTAGTAATCACATTGGAAAAAGAGTGATTGCCCCGGGTAAAGTGCCATTTTACAATGACATGGAAATGACGCAGCTCTGGACTCACATCTATATAGTATAACACACATCGTAAATTGATTATAGTCTTTTTTATTTCTTTTTTTTTTTTAAAGTCATTTTTTTCCGTTTTATGTTAAACTTTTTATACTTTTGTCACCCTTTATGTTCATCTATAAATGATTAAATATGTGTGCAAATTCAATTGAAACATTCTTTTTTCAATACATAGATAAATCGGCATTACAATTAGTGTTACATTAATTTGATCACAATACAATGTAGAGACAACAATTCTAGCAGCACATTATATATTTCACATATATTGTAATCAACCACAATTTACAATAAAAACAAACTAATATGAGTAAAACACTGGCAGTGATTTGAGGAATACCACCAACGCGTTTCAGCAAATGCCTTCTTCAGGATTTTCTTTTACCAGTGAGTATTCTAAAATAAAAATTCAAAAGTTATATACAAATAACAATTATCATCCAGAGCTATAAGTGCGCCAAAGCTAGATACTTTTGATATATCTATACATCGAAACAATCAAATGATGCTTCTGAAAATGAGGTCTAGGACAACTAAAATCAAACAACACCGTGCACAGTCACCGCGATCCACAAGACAATTCATTCCTCCTTAGAGCGATGTCTAGTATTGTGCATTCATTTATTGCACCTTTTATCTTCTAATACGACGGGCCAGTCAGAGAGGTAAAAGTGAATAGTTAGCTGTATTCTTATATTAAATCATCCCAATTTCATTTAAAGTTTTTTACCAGACGAATCTCTAATCATGGTCTACAATCTCACAATTCTTTTTACTTTTAGTACATAAAACATATCACCTTTGTGTTATCAGTATAGTGTTATGATCTAATGCTATTTACTATGTTGAGCATTGAATCTCTGTATTTTCTTATAATCACATATGGTGGGGTACCTTTAGCTAAAAGAAGATATTTCTTCAATGTTTCCACTGATATTCAGGATACATGAAGGAGTCCAACGTAGTTATTTATCTGAAAGGCATAGGATACAATGTGTAGATCTGCTGTTTTATATGGCAATCATACTCTCCCACTATTTCTGAGTGTTGTCACTGTCTTACTTTATTACTTACCTATAGAGTGCTTTATGTGCCTTCTGATGAATTGTCTTGTCTAATTGTAGATATCACCAACATGTAGTTTCTAAATATATGTTTTTCCTGAAATGTTAATACATAAATGATTTATTTACTACTTTTTAATTTTTTTGATTTATTATAATATTCCTTATAGATACTAGACTGATTTAATCATACCCACTTCACTTGCACAGGACCGTATTGCTTATACTGTGATTGTTCGTGTTATATCCCCCAAGGGTATCAATCCGTTTGGCAAAGATTGTAGAGTCCTATATATACAGATAAAAGAGCATATATAGAGACCTATATTCACACCTAGATGTTATTGCGTATAGCTCGACATAACTTCATTGCAGTGACTTTATACTAAATAAGTGATATGTATTTACCTAAAACTTCATATGTAGCCGTTTGTTTGTCTTCTTCAGGTATTTGCTTATTGATTTTTAGTCCGCATTTTCTTGTTCCATAACTCTGATTCTATATTTCTTTAAAGACCACTGTGAGCACAAAGTTATACAGGAGAAGGTAAAAAGGGGGGGGGAATGTATTAATTAGCTCTACTCGTGAGCCATAACCAATTGTAATATTACCACATTTTTGTCTATAAACTATTATATAGCATTTCTCTATCTCTACACATAACTTCAATTTACTTTATATATATCTGATATTATTCCCAAATATGAGATGCGTCTCCTGATAGTCATATGGCTAAAGCTGAAACTTACTCTGTTAATGATGCTCTACTTTACCAAATATGTAGAGTCAGCTAAACTGTAAATGTTACAGTGCAACTATTCTCACTTCTGTTCTCGCATTCTAACATTGATTAAGAGATGTCCTTTCTCTTCATTCGTTACATATACCGGATATCTAGACGCATGCTTTTTTTTGGTGGAAACGGAATGGTTTTATTTAGACTAATTCACATGAGACTGTCTGTAAGAATACCTATTATCTAGGTTGCATTTTCTACATATTGATTATGCTACGTTATTTGCAACCAATATAATTTCATGTAGGAACTTCGGTTTATAACACTGCCTCTTCACGCTAACTGATCGTATATATAGATATTCGCTACAGTTGGTGCACATGATGCCCCCATGCTGACACCTTGTTTTTGCTTGTATAGTTTATCAAATATCAAATGTCCATCACTGTTTCTCTTAGAATGTTTAAAAGTAGTACTGGGAGATAACGTCTTTGAATTTAAGAATCAACTATACAAGCAAAAACAAGGTGTCAGCATGGGGCATCATGTGCACCAACTGTAGCGAATATCTATATGTCACAATTTGAGAAAAAATATAATTACTTTAAAAAAAAAAAAGAAATAAAAAAGATTATAATCAATTTACGTTGTTTGTTATACTATATAGATGTGAGTCCAGAGCTGCGTCATTTCCATGTCATTGTAAAACGGCACTTTACCCGGTGCAATCACTCTTTTTCCAATATAGTTTAATTCCCTGATAGGGTTATCCTTTGATTCAGGGGCCCGTGTGTTTTCCAAAATCGCAGTAGTAATCACGCCATATGGCGCCTCTGCTCAAGCGTGCGCCCGCGCACATGCACTGCAAGCTGTGGCCGTTGGTAGCATTTTTTGAAGCCCTTACTTAAAGTCTCGCCAGACCAGCGCAAGCGCTGGGTCAAGTGAGACCTAAAACAAGCATTGGCATAGCCAATAGGTCTCGCTTTTGGGACCTTATAAGTATTTAGTTATGCAGCACAATATCCTTGGTGCAACAACAACAACTGTTGCATGGCAAAACACTTATAAGGTCCCAAAGGTGAGACCTATTGGCTATGCCAGTGCTTGTTGCTGTTTTTGTGGTACTGCAATATATAGGAATGTTATTTGTCACAGTTTACAGTTTGTATTAGATCATTGATGACACTATTGTTCATAGTATCACAATGTCTCCAGTGACAACTTCTTGCTTCCCAGGTCATGCCGAGGGGTTCCGTTTCCGGTAGTTCTGCTGTCCTGATCGAGCCGAAGGTCCTGCTGCAGTTGTCTCCTCCCTTTGTATGTGTGGTTGTGTGTGTGGTTGTGTGTGGGGTTGTGTGTGTGTGGTTGTGGGTGTGGTTGTGTGTGTGGTTGTGTGTGGGTGTGGTTGTGGGTGTGGGTGTGGTTGTGTGTGTGTGGTTGTGTGTGTGGTTGGTTGTGGTTGGTTGTGTATGTGTGGTTGTGTGTGGTAGTGTGTGGTAGTGTGTGTGTGTGGTTGTGTGTGTGGTTGTGTGTGTGTGTGGTTGTATGTGGTGTTGTGTGTGTGGTTGTGTGTGTGGTTGTGTGTGTATGTGTTGTGTGTGTGTGGTTGTGTGTGGTAGTGTGTGTGTGTGGTTGTGTGTGTGGTTGTGTGTGTGTGTGGTTGTATGTGGTGTTGTGTGTATGGTTGTGTGTGTGGTTGTGTGTGTATGTGTTGTTTGTGTGAGTGTGTGTGGTTGTGTGTGTGTGTGGTTGTGTGTGTGGTTGTGTGTGTGTGGTTGTGGTTGTGTGTATGTGGTTGTGGTTGTGTGTGTGGTTGTGTGTGTGTGTGTGTGGTTGTGTGTGAGGTTGTGGTTGTGTGTGGTTGTGTGTGTATGTGGTTGTGGTTGTGTGTGTGTGTGTGGTTGTGTGTGGTTGGGTGTGGTTGTGGTTGTGTGTGTGGTTGTGTGTGGTTGTGTGTGGTTGTGGTTGTGTGTGTGTGTGTGTTTGTGGTTGTGTGTGTGGTTGTGGTTGTGTGTGTGGTTGTGTGTGTGACAGTAATCCTAAAAGCATCTCAAAATAAAGGAACACAAACATCGAGTTTGGAGAAAGAGAAAGCACGTTGTAAGTCAAACAGGCGCAGCAAAGCATTGACACAACAACAAAAACAAAACAAGATCACTTAGCGAAGACTGAGTGCTGATAATGGATACACACAGCCCATCATCTTAAGAGTTTGATTGCTACCAATGAGCACTCAAACCTACCCCCTCCTTGTGAGTTGCACCCCATATTTCATGAGTTATAACTGCTGCACCCACCATAGCGCTTTGAGATCTAAAGCGCAACATAGGTCTAATCGACTAAGCAGTCGCCAACATGCTGTGCTTTTAAAGAGAATGTGCCAAAAGTTTCCAGCTTCCTCATCATGTCCTCATGAAAGCGCCAACGAAAGACCTCCCTGAATGGTGCAACGGACATAAAGCAGCCGCTGCGATCAGAAATAAACACTGTGAACGTTGTCCAGTTTCATGGTCACATTTCCTTAATGTTCCTTAAGTCACAAAACAGTAATACTAAAAGTATCTCAAAATAAAGGAACACAAACATCGAATTTGTGGAAAGAGAAAGCACGTTGAGGCAGCGATGGAAGATACATTTAAGGTGGGTGTGATATTGCCTGACGGAGATGCACCCACTGGGAGAACCCTGAACGCTTGTAAGCGTGAAGGTGGGGGGAGGGGCAGTGGCAGGGAGCAAGCAAGAGGAAAGACAGATGGCGCTGAAGGCTGGCGGTTCGCGCGTGAACGCAAGCTTGTCGCCAGCCAGCAGTACTTTGAAAACTCACCTACTAAAGTCTCTCCGAGCAGCGCATGCGCGCTGACTCAGCGAGACCTAAAAAGGATGCAAATGACCACAAAAACACCAACTGTGGCAAAAAATGTTGCAGGTGTCACAGCACTTCCTCTATACAAACAAAATGCACAATCACCAATGTGTCAAACAACTAATGAAGTGCCTGTGTGTGAGTAACAAACGGTGGTCACTGAGAGCTATGGAAACTCATCCCACGGGAGTTCCACGACAGATGACGCTCGCGTAACAAAAACTACTCACAGATCTGATATCACTAAAGATGCTTCTTCGGCACAGCAGACTGCGGAAGTGACGCATCGGTGCCTACTGCTCTCTCCGGGCACCCCCACAACTCCGAGCCAGAACAGCAGGCAGCTCCCAGAGCAGCAGAGAGCTGGCAGGCAGTTCCACACCGGAAGCAGATGGTTCATGTGCCAAGCGAATACACATCTCCAGGCCTGGCGACTCCTGTGCTGGACGCGGTGCCACCAACCAATGGCCCCCCGACCCTCCCGGAGATACTACCCCTCAGCCGAATCCCTGAAAGAGCCCACAAGCGTCCGGTGGCAGAAGTACTGCCAGTAGTAAGGGGGGCATATGCCCAGGCAGGAAAACAACATATGTTCACACAGAGTCACGTCACAAATTGGTTTATGGTGTGTGGGAAGTATCAGCAGTATGAGGGTGTGTGGTTCTTGCCTGTCGATGCATTTAAATTTTTGGGGTGTGGTCCCAGGTCCATCTCGTGTAAATCTAAAGGAAAAAACAGTCATTTCAGCATTTCATTTTCACTGCTGTACATTTAAGACAATGAGAAGCAGGAATTGCAATGTTTCTTTTTAAAAACACAAAATAAAAGCAAAAACATCAACAGTAAGCCCATTAAAATTAGCCGTACTGGGTGCAATATTATAGGAAACGCTTAATGATAGCTGCCGGATCCGGGACCCGCCTGGACCCCTCTCATTTCCAGCTCAACAACGACCAGGTGTTATCCTGAGCTAACACCATGGTCCAGCCGGTGTTCCATTCTCCAAGAAACGGGATGTGTGGCACGGGGGGCTCAAGAAGCGAAATATAAACTTACCCCGCCAAGCGTGGCGAGAAGCACCAATCAGCATGTTTTAAATGCTGCGTCACGTGTGCAGTACGGGAAGATCACCAGGACCTAGTTTAAAAGGCACTTCTGACTACAGATGATGTCACATGCAGATCTATGCAATGGACATTAAACAGTAAAACCCGAGCAGAAGGGGTTAAATATGTCCTGGAACGTAAAACCTTGGTGTACAAACAAGTCCGTAGATACATTGAAGGAGCCTCCAAACTGCCCTCCTTAGCAAATGCTAGACATACTAATAAAAGGCTGCTGTGGTTCAATGCACCTGGCACCTCGTGCCATCAACAAGGTGTACCTTTAAGTTTGTTAGCACAGCGCCAACAGGTGAGGCCTCGTAACCATTGTAGCCATGCACTGCAACACTGTAAGCGTGAAGGCGGGGGGAGGGCCGGAGGCAGGGAGCAAGCAAGAGGAAAGACAGATGGCGCTGAAGGCTGGCGGTTCACGCGTGAACGCAAGCTTGTCGCCAGCCAGCAGCACTTTGAAAACTCACCTACTAAAGTCTCTCGGCAGCGCATGCGCGCTGACTCAGCGAGACCTAAAAGTGACTCTTTCACTCTCCTTTTCCTTTCTTTGAATGGCCTTTAGTTTGTGGTTGTGCAGGTTTTTTTCAGTGTTTATATGTTTGAACTGGTGAGAGCGATTTCCCTTCCGGTGAGGTTTTATCAGTTAATGTAGGTTTAAACCTAAAACCGGACAACCTAGGTATTAATGTAAATTCACACGATGAGCACTCTAAATATTTCTTAAAATATTGAAATGTAAATAATGAAACTATTCAGAATTCCTTTTTACCAGCCTGCAAATTTAGAACATACAGTAAATGTTTTCAAAGAGAAACTATTGCTACTCACATGAACTGGATGTACCAATCCTTAATTCGTTGACCGCACCTCTGTATTTCTTGATGCAGCAATTTAAAATACTTACTACCAGACAGTACCAAATTTTGGAGTTTAAGTGCCTTAACAGCTCTATGAAATATGATCAGCAGCTGCAAAGTGGAACTACACAGCATGCACTGAGGCTCTGTCACCAGCATGGTTTCGGAGGTGCAATCCTTCCCAACCCCACTCTCACTGGCCTTGCTTGACATCCCTTCCTTCCAATGAGGCACAAATAATGGGAATATAGTAAAACACCTCAATCAAGTCACACAATGTACGGCGGCATTGGCAACAGCAATATTGAGAACAGGGCATGGACTTCACTGTGTGATGCCCGTTCTGGTGCTGTGTTAATAACCATGGGACAGATCTGTCCTGGTTTAGCGCCACCTCGCTGCAAGTGATCGCATTTCCCATTATTAGCATAGCTAAAGCTGGACGTGTCTTACAGCGGGCTTCTGAACTACAATGCTCAGCTGTGGCACCTCTGTCTCCCATGTTAGCAAACGCTAGCAGCTCACAGGCACATCTCACATTCACGGCGTGCAGGAGTGCGTGATGTATTTTTTAGGCCTCGCCTAGGCAGCGCATGCATGCGCTGTCTCTCTGAGACATCAAGTAATTAGTATATGTGGTGAAACTCCACCTACTCCCCCTATTGGCTTTTTATTGGTTTCTTTGCTTATCTGCTTCAATCACTTGGTTTTCACAGGCTAATGCGCTTTTTAGTTCCTCCTTTATTTGTTTGGGAACGCCTATACAGCATAGCCTAACTACGGTAAACAAGCTGCTAGTGGAATGAAGTGTTTGTCTTGGAACTCTTTTGTTTTTTTCGTTGCTTGCTTATTCAGCATTGCAGTGCTCGATGCACATCTGTTGTGCCCCCACCGTCATCACCTCTACTGCCACCCACCCTCGGTGCCGCCCACCGCTACCCGCCCCTTCTCCTTGTTAATTGATGCTTCCTGCCTTGATCATTGCTTGTGTAACTTTGATTTTCAGCGTACATTTATGCCTGCCTCTGCACTTTCATGCGCCGCTTCACCTCTTTGTTATACTGGGTGCAGGCTAAACCGTTCACGAGCTTGACAGCTGTGGCAACACTCCAAGGAGACGGGTACAGTTCTCTTCCAAGGGACGCTCTCACCCCGCCTCTCACATAATAAACTGTAAATCTTCATTGAAGAGGGAAGCGCGGAGCTGGGGCGGATTGAGGCGGCAGAGCAGGGAGGTGAGTGCCCGGTGCTGGGCAGTGGCTGGACTGAGCCCATCTTAGCATCGCAGGTATACAGCAAGGATCGTGTGGAAAATGTTACCTTTATGGCCATCTCTGAAGCCCTGTATTAAAAGAGCGCCACATGCGTTGCTACAGATTGCATGGTGGGGTTTCTCATCTTTCTGCTCACGGGAGAGTTGAGCTTCACTAGTCTGGACTCTGTGATTTGATGAGCATCGCACAGCACAAACATGTCCCTCCTCCCCTCTGGTATTAGTTTGCCTGCCTCTGCTTGTGTTTTCGCAGGCTGTCCTTTCCAACCACCCGTAAATCTTTCAAAAGAAACACGCTCTGCTCTGGCCATAAACTCAGAAGGGGGCAAAAGGGCCAAGAGCTCACCTTACAGACTGAGGAATGCAGCGTTCAGAACACTTCACAGCTCATCACATGCTTCAGGCTTTCTCCAGTATGGAAACACAAACGGGTTATTCTTCTCTTGTTTTATGTTGGCGTGAAGGTTTTACAAGTGCTTTACTGGCCTATCAAAGGCGGTGTGGAATATTATTAAATATATATATTTCGTTCTAGAAGTGTTTCTTTTTATAAGAAACAAAGTGTGTTGCCTGATTGTTTGAACAATGAAGCCGTCCTTTCTATTGAGGTTACCTTAGGGCGTTTAAAATATTAGGTTATTTTCATTACATTGCTCTTGTGCATCAGGGTGCAATAGAGGCCAACCTACGGCCATAATTATGGATTCACATTGGAAAAATGCTGGTATCAACAAGGCAGCGTCCCTTTTCAGTTCATTTATTTGTTTAGGCCTTTATCCCCCTCTTTGTGAATCTCGTCTATTGACTGTGGCCTTTCTTGATTTTTAGGTCGAGCATTCAAGACTTTTTGTATATACTTTAGACAATTACATTAGAAGTGATCCCTGGATAATGCTGATTGCGAAATGAGTGTTGAACAGTGTAGTGACGTTCGTCCTCGCGTGCTACGTCACAACGTAGCCCACGAGAACTAGAGCGCAACACTACAAACAGTTCCAATGCATGCATTTGTCAAAAGTTTGAAATAGTATTTTGTATTGTTTTTAAGTTTACCCAAGTGAGCCACATCCTCCTGTGATTCATTAAAACCAGTATTTTGAGAAAACATTATTCATGTCACTTGGGACAGCTTGCTACAGTTTTCGCCAGACGGTGAGGTAAATAATAAATCTGTTATGCTTTTGCTGCTAAAGGTTTTGGGATTGTGAGCCTGCCTTAAATGATTCATCAATGCCTCCTGCTGCCTTCCCTGCTCTGCCCAGCTCCTCCCTGCGCTCTCTAAGTTCTCTGGATATTGACTCGCTAGCAAGCCCAGCTTGCCCAGTGCAGTGTGTTCACTGACCTCAGAGGAATTCTGCTCCTACCACTAGTAGCCCCACCCCAGCACCAGAGCCTAAACTAGTGTTCTGCACACTTGTGAGTCAGTAGCTTCTTTCCTGATCACCAACAAACCGCCGTCGGCACCATCAGCACTGACTGAGTCTAAATCAGGACTGCATAATTTAAAAACCAAGTGCCTTCCTCCCTACCAGAACATTCCCACCACACTAGCCACATTCCGAGAGTAACCCTACTTAAATGGCAGGGAGCTACTCTGTGCGACAATGTTTGTCTGCACATCTCCAGCACCACTGTGTTACGCATCTTTCTCCACTTCCCCTTCTTATCCCAGTAGGATAGCATTAGAACTAGAGCAAGAAGGACGTTTCTAACCAGCCCCTTCTTCCCCACGTCTGTTTTTGTTCATTCCGCCCACCTCACCTCCCTCCAAAAACTGTACATTAGCACCATCTGGTACTCTGCTTGTCTGCTGGCTGAGGAGTTTGAACTCTCCTCTTTTTGGTTTGGGACTAAGGCCAACATAGTTCCTTCTGCTGAAAGACTGTCCCCTAAAATGTGCTTTGTTCAAGCCCCCGGTTGAGTTCATGAACATAAATGTCGCTGGAAGTTGACTCTGCATGTTTTTGTTTTGATATTTGATCTTTACATATTATAAGGTTTTGTAAATGTGTGCTCAATCAAAGGCCACCTTTCTTTGTAATTATGTTTAATCATTTTTAAACTTGGTGACACAATCCACACAAATACACTCCATACCATGTCACATAATTCCAATCAGCAAAATTTCACTCAGCGCCACACACTTCCACACCAGACAATTCAACTCTACACATTTCCATTCCACACCACATAATTTGACAACAAACCACATATTTCAATTCAACAACACAATTACACAACACACCACATACATCCAATCCACACCACAGAATTTCACATCATGCCACATAATTCAACAGCATACCACATAATTAAACTCCACAACATACCACTCGACCACACAGAATGCCATTCCACACAATTACACTCTGACACACACTCCTACTACACATAATTCCAATAGACTCAATACCACATAATTACTATCCACAAATTTCTATTACACACCATGCTACATAATTCCACTACACAAATCCACTACACACAATTCCACCACACACAATTCCACAACTAACAATTCCAAACCACATAATTCCACTTCACACCACATATATCCAATCCAATCCAAAACACATGGGTAAAACACATTCTCATTTATAGCGCCAATACCTCTTACTCTCACTAATGCGAGACCAATTTGCATTGCAAATGCTTGTTTTAATTGAGCTACAGACACGTCCTGGCCGGGCTGCTTGGACCTAGTCTGCCCCTGGCAGCAATCATCCACAAAATAAATGCAAGGGATTTCTTGGCATGATCGCTTAGACTTGCCTGCTTCAGGTTTTGGAGCGAATGTTCAAGGCGCTTACTGACTGCTTGTACAACAAGCAGGAAATAAACCAAGTAACCCCTAAGGAAAGAATTAGCCAGTTACAGTGTGAGTAATCTGTAGTTGGTCGGTGCTGCTTGGCAAAACCGGAAATGATGTATCCAGATAAGGAACCAATAAGGAGCCAGGAATGAAGAGCATCGGAGGAGTGAACTAATTCCAAGCAGCAGGCGGGATTACACTTAGTATAGTGATTACACCAGGTCTTATGACAGCGCATGCGCTGCCTAGGCTCGACCTTAAAATAGGAGGCAGGTAACAGGCAGTATGCAGACTGTGTAACTAGAAAGCAGATATCTGTACAGGCAGATGTTTGCTCGCTCAGCTAATCATGTTCCAAACACTTGTATCTATGTGTGTTATCACAGTGAGAGAGAAGTTTCCATTCTGGTTCCTTTCATGGCATGCATATAAAAACAAGAATTAATAAAGTGAACTTCAATGCTGTGGTGAACATCCAAAAACTTTATAGAGTGAGACCAGCACTTACCCACTGATGAACAACACTGACAGCCAATACCTGAACGTTACTGGAAGAAACAAGCCAGTGGTTATGAGGGAGATCTAAAAGCCCATATATCCGTTTTTATGTGGTATAATATATGCTGTATGTTGTGAATTAGTGACATGAGTTATTTTGAGATAACTAATGTTGTCTGTAGTGAGACCTAAAAAGTGCCTTGAGAAAAGACACGCCATGGAAAATCTGATACGCTAAGATAGCTGGCTTGAGGATTCTTGTTTTGCCTTGCCAGGCATGAAAACTAGTCCTGTGCACACACAGTTTCATTATCTTTTTCATACATACCTAACCCCACATTGGATAGCCCAAATGTCCCCAGGCGCCTCATATATCTGCCCGCTCTGTTACACCCCCATGGCCACATTCACATATATGGCATGGTCAAGTACGAAAATAACTGCATATTGGACAGACATAGTGGATGTACTGACAGAAGCTACTGGCACAACAATACTAGTGGTTGGGCAGCATTTCCTATTAGGGATCACCAAACAATCATTCCAACGCAAACCATTGAATACATTTATAGATCTGGCCATGGTAGTTGCTAAGCGCAGATTGGCCATGAGCTAGAAGGCACGTCTCTCTCCCTGATTTCACTTAGGCTTAGTGATCTGCGCAAAGTGCTAATAGCTGAATTAGAGATAGCCAGGGATTCAGCACTGGACCGCCCAAAGATATATAATTCCCCAGATTGGAGGACGTATTTCACTACCACAGAGACTAAATTGATTGATAACCTCACCACGACTCCTGATGGTATACTAGATCACCACACCAACATGGCTAGGTAGCAATCTACACCAGCCAGGCTCGAAGATGAGAATGAGAAATCCCATATGCATAATGACAGTTGTTGCTCAATGCACCAACAGAATACACTGCCACTTCTCTTCTGGGCAGTTTAATTACCGCAACAGAAGTATAGAAACATTACCCCCATACAGAACCCACCAAAGCACTCATGACAGGTGATCCTGACACAATAAGTGTTGTTATATAATATGCCATTATTGATTGTAGAAAAGCGTTACAACAAACAAATGATGGACGGAATGCTGACAATGCATACATTCTCCCCCAGTCAAGAGCTCTGGGTTAAATCCATCGTTCTTTTGCCCACTACACCACCCCAGTTTAGACATGGCCATATGCAAATCAGTCTTGACCCTGTGCCGTCATCAGCCAGGATAGCTTGACTCCAGTGGCGTAGTGAGCACGGGTCCCACGTCTGGGAATACCCATGTTTGTTGTAACGCTTATCGCCCTAAGTGGGATGGGTATTCCCAGACGTGGGACCCGTGCTCACTACGCCACTGGAGTCAAGCTATCCTGGCTGATGACGGCTGATAGCCAGAAACCGGTCCTAGGATGCTTGATTCCGGTCCAGGGAAGACATGGCTTAGCAGTTCGGGCTGGACTGTTCCCATGAGGCACAGGGTCAAGACTGATTTGCATATGGCCATGTCTAAACTGGGGTGGTGTAGTGGGCAAAAGAACAATGGATTTAACCCAGATCTCTTGACTGGGGGAGAATGTATGCATTGTCAGCATTCCGTCCATCATTTGTTTGTTGTAACGCTTATCGCCCTAAGTGGGATGGGTATTCCCAGACGTGGGACCCGTGCTCACTACGCCACTGGAGTCAAGCTATCCTGGCTGATGACGGCTGATAGCCAGAAACCGGTCCTAGGATGCTTGATTCCGGTCCAGGGAAGACATGTCTTGGCAGTTCGGGCTGGACTGTTCCCATGAGGCACAGGGTCAAGACTGATTTGCATATGGCCATGTCTAAACTGGGGTGGTGTAGTGGGCAAAAGAACGATGGATTTAACCCAGATCTCTTGACTGGGGGAGAATGTATGCATTGTCAGCATTCCGTCCATCATTTGTTTGTTGTAACGCTTATCGCCCTAAGTGGGATGGGTATTCCCAGACGTGGGACCCGTGCTCACTACGCCACTGGAGTCAAGCTATCCTGGCTGATGACGGCTGATAGCCAGAAACCGGTCCTAGGATGCTTGATTCCGGTCCAGGGAAGACATGGCTTGGCAGTTCGGGCTGGACTGTTCCCATGAGGCACAGGGTCAAGACTGATTTGCATATGGCCATGTCTAAACTGGGGTGGTGTAGTGGGCAAAAGAACGATGGATTTAACCCAGATCTCTTGACTGGGGGAGAATGTATGCATTGTCAGCATTCCGTCCATCATTTGTTTGTTGTAACGCTTATCGCCCTAAGTGGGATGGGTAATCCCAGACGTGGGACCCGTGCTCACTACGCCACTGGAGTCAAGCTATCCTGGCTGATGACGGCTGATAGCCAGAAACCGGTCCTAGGATGCTTGATTCCGGTCCAGGGAAGACATGGCTTGGCAGTTCGGGCTGGACTGTTCCCATGAGGCACAGGGTCAAGACTGATTTGCATATGGCCATGTCTAAACTGGGGTGGTGTAGTGGGCAAAAGAACGATGGATTTAACCCAGATCTCTTGACTGGGGGAGAATGTATGCATTGTCAGCATTCCGTCCATCATTTGTTTGTTGTAACGCTTATCGCCCTAAGTGGGATGGGTATTCCCAGACGTGGGACCCGTGCTCACTACGCCACTGGAGTCAAGCTATCCTGGCTGATGACGGCTGATAGCCAGAAACCGGTCCTAGGATGCTTGATTCCGGTCCAGGGAAGACATGGCTTGGCAGTTCGGGCTGGACTGTTCCCATGAGGCACAGGGTCAAGACTGATTTGCATATGGCCATGTCTAAACTGGGGTGGTGTAGTGGGCAAAAGAACGATGGATTTAACCCAGATCTCTTGACTGGGGGAGAATGTATGCATTGTCAGCATTCCGTCCATCATTTGTTTGTTGTAACGCTTATTGATTGTAGAGTCACTAACCTCACACCGTATTTTAGTAAATTACTTCTCTTTTTTATGTTGTGTATGGTATAATAAGGATATCTCTTAATATACAGGAGACTGGGAGTAACTCCCGCTCCAGGATGGGAGCACCAAGGAAAGTATAAGTAAAGGTTACAAACTATATTATAATTGTATTACGAAACTGTATAGCTGTATCTTGAAATATGTTGAAGGATTGAACCAAATTGATATAACTTAAGGAGATTTACTTCAAATATGATGTTTATTATAAAAAACGAATAAAGACATATCTCCCCCCAAAAAACGGATGTCCTTACACATAACCTTCACCCAATAAAGCTCAATTGAAACTGAAATGTTATAGGCATATTAGTCAGTGGTCCTTAATCAATGTGCTCAAATACTACAACAATTACATGCCTTTGTTGGTAGGCTTGGTTCAGAAAGGGAAAGCAAAATCTCAGAGCTACTCGATTGCATGAAAACAAAAACTGCTTTTAGAAATGATTGCAGAAGCACCCAGAAACCCTTGCATAATAGTTGATTGATTTTGTACTGATGTATAATGTATTCCCAGGAAAGTTTATTTTAGGTTGTTTAAGGCATGGACCAGAAAGTCAGAGATTAAATGCATTTCAAGTAACAGGGAAGGTTTTACATATTCAGCCGGCTACATGAAGCAAGCTGCTTTTGTAATCACTTCAAAGCCCTTATTCATAATCCCCTAATGCCAAACATTAGAACATTTCAAACATACATTCATCCCAGTACAGAGATCTGGGTCTAAATCCATTGTTTTTTGCTCACCATGCCATTCCAGTTTGGACCCAGCCATATGCAAATCAGTCTTGACCCTTCGCCCAATGGGAACAGTCCAGCCCGAACTGCCAGGCCAGGTCCTCCCTGGACTGGAAACAAGCATCCTAGGACCGGTTTCGGGCTTTCAGCCCTCATCAGCCAGGATAGCTAGACTGAATGGGTGAATGTATGATTTATTCAGCATTCCGTCCATCATTTGTTTGCGTAGCACTTTTTAGCCGATGTGGGATGGGTATGCCCAGATGTGGGCCCCTTGCACACTGTGCCACTGGATTCAAGCTAGCCTGGCTGATGAAGGGTAATACCCAGAAACCGGTCCCAGGATGCTCGTTTCCGTTCCAGGGAGGACCTGGCTTGGCAGTTCGGTCTGAACTTTTCCCATGAGGCACAGGGTTAAGACTGATTTGCATATGGCTGAGTCTGTTATATTTCATATCGGTACCCTGACATAGGTTTAGAGAACATCGTACTCTTTCCCTATGTCATCTCCCCTTCATTTCATATGAACGAGCCTTATAAGGATATAACTCCAAATAAGGACAGAATGCCTTATAGTGACTGAACGCCTTCTAAGGACTGAGGCCTTTTAAAGACTAAACCTTTCACCTAGTTTCATGACGAGGGTGGGTTTTGCCCGATCGATATTACTTAGACGTCATCCTTAGCACATATGAATAATTTATGAGAACACTCTCCAGGGGGCATACTTCACCTCTCCTATCTATGCACAAAGGTTTAATCCCCAACGTCATCCTCATACTGAACAATGGATAACACACTTACATAGACTGTATAAATACAGCACCTCTTGCTATCAGTAAGCGGGAGGGAACCGAGACTTCAAGGCAGACCCACTGACCAGAGACGCTGCGGCTCCGGCATGCCATCGCTCCAGCTGACAGTGGTCTGACTATCCCTTGCGGGGTGTCCAGCTCAAGTCCAGGACGAAGTCTCACACTCTCACTATTCAGGTATGGGGGTTTGACTAAATCCTAGTGGGATTCTTGGCTCGTAGACTCTTAGACTCTAGACTATTAGGCTCTTAGGCTTATTAGCTCTTTCGCACCTACTTACATGCTAGGTACACTTAAGTACATCTAGACAGGCATCTTAGGAGTATGCACTTTATTTTATAAATGCATTTTATATTCATGTATACGTGCATGACTATTGAAAAATGGTAGAGCTGTACTATTCTTTTTTATTCACTGTACTGCTGGTTCTATATCTCTGCTACTGTGTTACAGTTGTAGCAGCACATCTATTTTACATGAGAAGAACAACGGTACAATAATTTCTTATTGTAACACATCCAACTGTTTCCACTGTGTATCTTTCTGAGAGAAATCAAGCAAGCATGATTGACAGGGTGAAAAGTAGTATATTGTTTCCACAAGTCTGAGGTTATTGTGTTCTAAGGTTGCCAAAAACAAATCTCTCTGTTAACAGGAGATTCTAATGGCACTGCGACCTAGCTAATGTAAAACATAGGCTAACATATACGGCGGGGTGGACGGAGTCAGTCTGCCCCCAGACCCACAGTATATGTTATCCGTAAACAGCGTAGGTCCTGCATGAAATGGTACTATTGGAACTACACTGCAGCTCTAAACTGGGGTGGCATGGTGAGCATAAGAACGATGAATTTAACCCAGATCTCTTGACTGGGGGTGAATGTATGATTTATTCAGCATTCCGTCCATCCTTTGTTTGCGTAGCACTGTTCACCCTATGTGGGATGGGTATGCCCAGACGTGGGTCTCTTGCTCACTGTGCCACTGGATTCAAGATAGGCTGGCTGATGAAGGGTAATACCCAGAAACCGGTCCCAGGATGCTTGTTTCCGTTCCAGGGAGGACCTGGCTTGGCAAAAGAGCGATGGATTTAACCTAGATCTCTTGACTGGGGGTGAATGTATGATTTATTCAGCATTCCGTCCATCATTTGTTTGTGTAGTACACGAATATGGCAGCAATAATATTGAGAACCAAAATATTGTGGGGAAATATTTGCTGGTAAATAAAAATGTACTATTCCTAGTTTCATATCTATGAACTGAGACAATATATCATTGGCATGTTAAATATATGTGGAGTAAAGGGTGACACAAGAAGGAGAAGCGAAGACAGGAGGAAGGAGTTGGAAAAGGGTAGCTGCCAAAAGCGGTGGAAAGGAGGGCAAGTGAAAGGCGACCAGTGAACATGGTCAGATGCTGGGGGTTGTATGTCATGGTATTGTGATTTTCTGAAAGGCAAATACTAGCAGCCACATTTTACTGCCATGCAGAGGGATTCCAGCTGCTGCTCCATGTCTCAGCTGTGCAGTGTAGCTCTGCCGCGGCTTAGCTGCCTCTGCTGATGGTGTGGTGGGTACATAAATATCTACACCAAATTTCACAAAGCAAGTGAGTGAAGCAAGCAACATAGACTTAATCAAGGATTTCTTGTGGGGGTTTCTATCCACTGAAACATTTTACAGTACAATTTTCTAGTAAATGTGTTGTAAACTACTGGTTTGCTGGCAGTGTTAAAAGGGCCACACCTTACTATTGTGATAATTGACATGTGTACCAAGGAAACATGAATACAAATGGGGGTTGTTGGAAATGGCCCTTTTGCAGGGTCATCCCCAAACATTTTGCTTCTTCCCCCTTTTTTCCTGACCTGTTTTTGTTGGTTTTAGGACTCTGGGCATTTTACCACTGCACATGAGTTCTAAATTGCACATGCTCTCTGTGTCAATTGTGAACATAATTGGTTATGTTATCCATGATTGGCATATTTAATTTACTGGTAAGATCCTAGTAAAGTGCTCTGAGTGTGCCAGGGCCTGTAAATCAAATACTACTAGTGGGCCTGCATGATTGTGCCACCCACATGAGTAGCCCTGAAAGGTTAACTCAGACCCGCCACTGCAGTGTCTGTACGCAGTTTTAAACTGCCATGTCAACCTGGCAAGTGCACCCACTTCTCAAACACAAACTGGAAGGGGGACTCAAGATATATTAGCTGTTTAGCAAATGTTGGGGAAACACACAGGAGTGTTAAAACTGCCCTCACACACAGCAAGCTGTGTCATGCTTCATCATAGGGCTGCTGACGAGGGGGAAGACTAACACGCCTCCGCGCAGACCAATGCAGGAGATGAAGCAATATGGAGGGGGACGACAATACAACACAAAGTGACAATGATAAGGGATCACAAGTGAAGAAAGGTGCAGATATAGTGATTAAAACTGGTACCAGGGAGTCACTATTATAGTTGTAATATTGGGTACCCTGACCAGAGGAAAATGGTCACGTCAGGACCAGTGGATGGTGGTATGGGGAGTTTATAATGAGGCTCCAACCCCTCCACTTTGCAAACACATCGGCATGTTTCAGCCGGCTAAATGTAATACCCCGCCTTTCATCAGGAGTCACAACAATATGATCCCTTGGGTACTAACCCTACCTCCTTACGATCCAGGGGTGAAGGGAAAGTTACCCTCCTGAGTAACTGCTCAGGTTAAATGTGGTAGAACCCCTTGCTCTCCATAAGGAACCTGTAACAGAATCAATAAAAACATGTGAAGTGTAACGTGCTGTGTCCTCAGTGCAACAAATAATATCAAAATGAAGTGGTGTCTACCCCCACACACAATAACAGCAATTTATCACAGGGTGTTACAACACCAGCACAGGCTAAGAGGTAAACAATGTAACGCCTGGCGGTGTGTTTGTGTTAAATAAACAGTCCCTGAAATCTGCACACTTAATGTACGCATAAGTAATCAAGGTCATGTTGTCTTACTAACTATTAAAACGTGCAGTCATCATTGCTAGGAGACAGAATGGACACCATCATGCATAATGTCACGCTCACCGAGTTCATTTAAATTCTAGACTTGAACTGGCGAGGGAGCTAGGACAGCTCCCTATAGTCACATTCTGTGAGACATGAGGATAAAAGATAATCAGGTAAGTCAAAGTTAATAGTGAGCGGAATCCCATCTAGAGCATCACCAGGACAGGCTATGTCCACAACTGAGTAATGCGATAGACTGAGACTCCCCTGTTATTGAGGTATTGGTACCGTACAGCTGGATGAAATGCGTCCACTTATGGGGTAACAACCCCCATCTCGGCATAAATTAACCATCGTGGGTTATCCCTGTTAGAAACCTGACAACCCCCCACTTACTTCATCAAGGTGAGCTGTGACAACACACTGTGTCTCTCCCGGCGCCACGTGAAGTGAAGTGCGGTTCTGCCGAGGTTCCATTAGAAAGCCCCCGGCTCCGCCTCTGCTCACGTGATCAAAGTACGTGATCGCTGTGAGCAGAAGGTGGAAGGTAGTCTAAATGACTAGAGCGTAGTCCGATGTTAGCCATCTTACATAGGGGGGCTACTTATGCGCAAGCGCACCCTAATCGAACCCAGAGTGGACTCGGGGACGGAGCCGATCCTGGTGCAAGATCAGATGAAGAGTGCTTCAGTGCGTTAACCCCCATTCTCCACCGTATGCGCCTGACCTGATGGGCAAGTACAAGGGTGGGGTGGGGGTGGTTAGTTTGTATGCTACCAGACCAAACAAAGATTGCGATAGAAATGCCAAAGACGCCTGGGAAAAATAAATGGTTAAGTGAGGTGGAAACCATCTTCCCTGTGTGGGTGAGTCCCCAGAGTGTTTAGAAGGGAAGAACTGCCCAGAACATAGTGATGACAATTAAAAAAGAAATTTCTATAATTTTTTTCAGTGTGTGCTGGAGTAGCCAGAGGTTCTGTACTAGGTTCTGATGAGGACCCAACACTAGTGACTTGGTAGGCGGTGCAGAGGTACTGAATGATCAACCCAGGACTGGTTACAGTGTGGGATTCGAGTCAAATATGTGTAGTTAGCATAATGTATCTTAGACTGTATCTCTACTCCATATGCATCGGGGAATGCTTTATAAAGTAACTCCTCTGGTCTCTGTGTCCAGCATGATAGAAAGGGCCGGAAAGCCATACTGTGGCCATCTTGAATCATGAACGGTCATGTTTCGGATCACGTGTCTTTCTCTACCCCCCTTCTGTATGATTTAGCTCGTACCAGCCTAGAGACAGGGTGAATTGTATTTACGGCCGAGGCCCTAGGTCACATCTGCAGTAGGGAGTATTAAGCTAAATTCCTCTGTGCCCGAGACGAAAGGGAGTCACCCGGCCGACCTCCTTTGAACGAGATAGTAACCTTATACGGGCAGATGGTATGAGCTCATTTAGGAGCTCTAGGACTAACTGGTACTTTTCCACTTGTAATGCTTTGTATGCTGAATTTGTAATGTATATAAGTGTTGTTCTGTCAAGGAGCCAGCAGTCTTCCTCGGCGCACCTGATGGGTGAGGTTCGATGAGGCTCCTCTATGTAGAGTTCTGTTGTGGCCAATAAACGCTTGAACCTTCTACGTTGCCAACTGCTTATTATTGACTTGATATTGCGGGCCACTGGTAAGTGTGGCCCTTGGGATTACTATTAGATTACTTCAGTTGGCGACCACGAAGGGACCCCGTGACAGGGTCTTCTCCCTTCCCGTAAACGGGTGAGAGGATCGGGGGCGTCTTGGCTGGGTGGGCGGAGGGGAGTCTACGTCCGCTTCGCGCTCCCGCTCGGGGTACCCTCTGCTGCTAGTGACCTTTCACCGGGGTCCTACGGGCTTGACCCAGGAGCTGACCGTATTGGTGGTAAGAAGTTGGCAGCGGAGAACGAACATTCGTACCTGGGTGCACCCGGTGAGTAATTTGTTTGTTTGAAACATGCGCTGTTGAGCGGTGCATTGGTTTGAAGCACGCGCTGTTGAGCGGTGCATCTGGAACAGTTACCTGTATTTGATTTGAGGGGTCGTGAGTACCCTAGGAGAATTACGGAGGTCTTGCAGGGTGGTCCAGTAGGGACTGACTGTAGAGACTCCGCGGATCCTTTGTGATGTTTTGAGATACAGATCAGATGCCTAGTTGTTACTTGTGAGTAATGCACGGCCGGATTGCACTCGGAAAAACCTGTGGCTATAACTGGGTAGCCATGAGACATATCTGAGGTACGGCTTGGTCTACATCAGAACAGTCTCAGTGGTGAACCAGGGAGGTCATGGGATGGTACGTAGCCCACTCCGTGGTTACCCCTGTCTGATCGTCTACGGCCTGTTGTGGTTTTGTTGATCCCTTTTGAATAATTCTCCACGAACGGGAGTCAACGGGCTCCGTTCGTTTGTTTGGATGCATCACATTTGGATAGGTTGAACTGCAGAGAGTAATGTCGACATACATGTTATCTGTGGCATAGGGTCTGTTATATGTTATTTGTGTCTGTCTACTAACCAACATGTCGTGTTTCAGCAAATTGAATTGTTTTGGTTGTTGTTGTCGGACCAGCGACTCTCGGTTGGCCGAGAGCCAGCCTGCCCCCCCGGAGGGCAGCCCTAGCCATTTCATGTATGTGAAGCACGGAATTGCCCCCAAATTGTTCAACACCCTGTGGCATAAGTATACTAAAGGTAATGAAGAGTTGCAGTGGCCGAAGACTGGTTCCTTTGATGAAAAGAAAGTTGCCTTTCTACAGGAGCAACTATTCTCCAGGCGCAGTAGGCAATCTATGTTTGATGCCTTAAACGCCTGGCAGAAAGAGGCCAAGCAGAGACGGATGAAGGGGGAGAAGCTGGCGAGAGCCAAGGCGGGACAGACCATAACTCAGAAAGCTGTAGCCTATGACAGAGCAAGGGTAGAGAAAGGAATCGATTGTATGAATCGGGAGTTTAGATTAAAAGTTGATAAAAGTTATGTGGCCCGACCCAATGCAGAGGATGAGATAGAAGACCTGCTGGACATGCGACCACCACCCCCATATGTTCCGCAACGGTTGTACACGGAGGGAACAGCTGCTATTGTATCGGCTGGAGCGAAGACCGTTGACCCCATGCCGGCGCCAGTTGCCTATACAGCAACTTCAGTCGCATCGGCGCCTCAGCCCCCCTCCCTTGGGCTCGTCATTGATCATTCTCAGCTGTCCTCCTCCGTCTCGGAAAGTATGGCCTTATGGCCCAATTTGCTGTCGGCCTCGACAGCTGAAGCTCCACAGCTGTCACCGGGGGCCATGTATTCCCCTTCTGCCCTGACCTCCTCTTCCGCGAGTGCAACTCCTTTCACAGCTGTTTCAACTCCAGTACATCCGACCGGTTCATTAGATGGCAGGAAGTTGTTCACTCGATCAGCCTTAGGAACCGAGGAGAAGGAGGTGATTGCAGTCCAGGCATCCCAGTGGATGCGGCAACCTATTTATACCCTGACTGACATATGTAACACCATGCGAGATTATGAACCAGTAATGCAGCAGCACGCGCTGGCCCATATGGCCCAACGCCTCATTTCATTGTGGGAACAAGCCTATAAAGGGGAAAGAGCTCCGGCCATACTATATGATATCCACACTCAGGCCCATAGATCTCAGCTAAGTCCAGAAGCGGTGTACGGGAATGTGAACACTTTGGTCAGTTACAGAATGCGCCTGCACGCAGCTTGCCCTGCAGGAGTACAGCAGTTCCCAATGCGTGAGGTGCACCCTATTTATCACCCTGAAGTAACCGAGATAGTAGACGCACAAGGGGCGGTCACCCGCCCAAGAGTAGACGCCCGTTTCCAGGAACGATGGGTATATACCCCCTGGAAACGTAGTGAGGTACTTTCTTTGAAAACCCAGTTGCCTGACCCCAGAAAGAATCCTACCGCATACTATAAGGAACTGACAGAAGCCGCCTCCTCGGCGATGATGACACTGGTTGACATCGAGCTATTCTTTGCTCTATTGGTACCGGTGGACATATGGCGGCAGGTGCATGACCAGGATCATGTGGCTGAGTTCGGGGGAACATGGGAACAATTGAGAGACTGGGATAGGGATCGTAAGCCAGGAGATAATCCTAGAACTGAGATATTGACTTTGCCGGAGAAAATAATAACCTATATGCATTCCCTAATCCCTCCTAGGAAGGTGGATTGGGACAAATTGACTGCGTGCAAGCAGAAGAAGGACGAGAACGTGTCGGAGGGTGGCATACGTCTGTTTGTTAATAGGTTTGTAACTAACCTGTTGCCCGAGATATCAGCCCGACTTCAGGCTGCGGAGAGTACCTGGACTACATCAACCCCCTCGACTATTCTAAGTATGGCTCAATACTATGAGCATCGGGAGAACGAGAGTAAGGAAAAGACGGAAAAGAGATCGAAGGACTTGAAAACTAGGGTCTTGTTACAGCAAGTTGAGAGGGGACGCGGTAGGGGTCAGGGAACACAGAACTTTGCCCCGCGAGGGGCGGGGCTTGGACAGGGTGTAGGACGAACTGATTTAGGAATAAATCAGTGTGCCTTCTGTAAGCAGGAAGGGCACTGGCGAGCCCAGTGTCCGTTGTTGCAGGCGCAGACCGGCGTTCTGAGGGGTCAAGGGAGAGGCCGTGGCAGTGGTCGTCGAGGTGGATATACGAGACAGGAAGGAGTTGGGCAAGGTGAGAATAGCCAGAATTGTTTCGACCATGGTCAAGGAAAGCAGAACTATAACGAAGGATGTGTAAGTAACGACTCGGCAGGCTACAGTGAGGCATTGGAGAGCCGAGGACAGAGTGGGGGACACGTGTCAATTCCGATCGATCAAAACGGACCTTACGTACATGCTTGTCTAATGGATGCATCGGGTAAGTTTCTAGTTGACACGGGGGATATGAATAGTTCCGTTTCACATGCCCTTGTCCCTGGGGCTGCTCTGTCTGGCCAGAATAACGTGTCTGTAGGTTTCTCCGGAACTCCAGTGGTAAGCCCCATCTCCCAACCGCTTTCTCTTAACTTGGGGCCGATTTCCATTGACTCACCTTTCCTTCTGACTTCACAATGTGGTGAGAATCTTTTGGGAATGGATATACTGAAGAGGCTGTATGCCCGCATCTATTGCTCTCCGGACGGTGTTTCCTTCACTATTAGGAAACCCTTACCTCCCTCCACACAATGTTTCTCTAAAACGGACCCTCTGCCCCCTGAGCTTGCCAAGATTCCACAGAGTCTCTGGGCTACTGGAGATACTGATGTAGGGTTGTTGAGCATACCACCCATTTCGATCACTCTGAAACAAAATGCTCGATTGCCCAGAGTTCCGCAGTATAAGATTGCCCCTGCAGGGGAGCGGGCATTACTGTCCATTGTTCATGGTTTGATCCGCATGGGGGTGGTGGAAGAGACGGCTTCTAACACGTGCAACAGCCCTATTCTTCCTATTCTCAAACGGGCCCCGATAGATCAGAGTCCTGATTATGCTGATACTTATCGTTTCGTGATTGACCTGCGTGAAATTAATAAGATTGTCGTACCCCAATATCCTGTAGTGCCTGACATCACTACTATCTTGACAATGATTCCCCCGACGGCTAGATTCTTCTCTGTTATTGATTTGAAAAACGCCATTTTCAGTATTCCCATACATCAAGATAGCCGTTATCTTTTCGGCTTCTCCTTAGGAGGTCGCAGCTTCAGATTTTGTCGCGCTCCACAGGGCTATACAGAGAGTCCTAGTATTTATAGCCAAGCGCTTAAAATGTTGTTGGATACATTAACCTTGCCACCCGATAATGTTTTAGTGCAGTATGTGGACGATCTTCTTGTGGCCTCTGATACTGAGGATGGTTGCCGAATGGCGACGACTGCGTTGTTACAGCACTTGGCAGACCACGGTAATAAAGTTTTGTTGTCTAAGTTTCAATATTGTCGACCGGAGGTGACCTATCTCGGTCATCTCCTGTCGAAGGAGGGACGACGGCTAACCCCTGATCGTATTCTAACCCTATCTAACATGCCTGTTCCTTGCACGCAACGTGATGTCTGCGCTTTGCTTGGCATAACTTCTTACTGTCGCCAATGGATCCCTAACTATTCCTTACTGACTAAACCTTTCCTGCATCTAACGACTAAAGATGTGCATGAACCTTTACCTTGGACAGCTGAATGTCAGAATGCTTTTGTTTCTCTGAAATCTGCTCTTTGCTCTGCCCCTGTGCTTGACACCCCTGATTACCGGAAGCCTTTTGTACTCTACGTGCATGAGGTGGACGGTTGCTCGCTTTCAGTATTAACACAAGGATTTGGTGGTAAGCAAAGACCTTGTGCATACTTTTCGGCGGTATTCGATAATGTCGCCAGGGCACTTCCCAGTTGCCTGAGAGCCACGGCTGCGGTTGCAGTGGCGATCCAACAATCGGAAGGGCTCGTCCTGAATACGGACCTGACAGTGATGGTGCCCCACGCTGTGGACGTATTGTTGAACAGGACACAGACTCAGCACTTAACTAGTGTGCGTCTTACGGGGTACGAATTGACCCTGTTTGCACCACACATCACTATCAAACGATGTGTCACCTTGAACCCTGCTACGTTACTACCCCTCCCTCCGGAGGATCACAGTCAAGATATACATGATTGCATATTTCGGACAGAAGAAGAAATGAAGGGGCGGATAGATTTGACAGATATTCCCTTTTCTGACCCTCAAGGGGAATTGTATGTCTATGGCTCATGTTTTCGGTTACCCAATGGCACTACGACCGCTGCTTATGCGATCACCACGCTGCAAACAATAGTTGAGACGGCCAAGGTACCTTTTCGATCGGCCCAGGCCGCTGAGTTAGTTGCACTACTGAGGGCTTGTGAATTGGGTGAAGGGTTGAGGATAAATGTCTACACCGATAGCCAGTATGCTTTCGGCGTAGCACATAGCTTTGGAAGATTGTGGGAGGAGAGAGGTTTCCTTACATCCCATGGTCAGAAGATACAGAATGGCCAGTTGGTGTTGAGGTTGTTAGCCGCCCTGACCCTGCCCCAAGCCATAGCTGTTGTTAAATGCAGTGCTCATAAAGCAATAGTTGATGATGTAGGTAAGGGTAATTCCTTTGCGGACAGAATCGCTAAAGAGACTGCCCAATCTAATACCACTTCCATGTTCGTAACGAGTTCACATAAAGGGATGATAGAAGCAGAGGCCTTCAGTAACACTATGGACAGCATAAGAGAATTGCAATCAGAAGCAACCCCTGAAGAACTAAAATACTGGCAAGAGCAGATAGGAAGGCTGGATGACAATGGATGCTGGATTGATCTATCAGAAAGATGTAGGTGGCTGCTGCCGAATGCATTTGTAAATGCAGTCGTGTCTATGGCACACGGTCCTGCACATGTGGGGATTCAAGGTATTTGCGCAATCCTGGATCCTGTGTGGTATAATACCAACATCCACAGGACTGCGAAGCAACTAGTTCAGAATTGCATGATTTGTCTACAGCATAACCCAGGGGGTAGCATCCCTGTTTTGACTGGTAGCTTTGCGCCACCCACCCTACCTTTTGAGGTGCTACAAATGGACTTCATTCAGTTTGAACGGGTTAACAATCTTAAATACGTTTTGGTGGTGGTTTGTACGTTTAGCAAGTGGGTGGAGGCGTAACCTACCAAGGAAAATACTGCCCTAGCCACCGCGAAGGCTCTAGTAAAAGAGTTCTTTCCTCGCTATGGGGTACCCCGGGTGATTTGGAGTGACAATGGGAAACATTTCAATGCTGACCTTGTCGAACATGTTTGCAAGGGTCTGGCAATACAGCAGAAGTTTCATGCGGCTCGCCATCCCCAATCAGCAAGATTGGTGGAAAAATATAATGGGATCCTGAAATTGAAATTGGCTAAGCTGCAGGACACCACAGGTCTAAAATGGCCCGATCTCTTACCTCTGGCTTTACTATCTGTAAGGACCACTCCTCACTCCCGCAGTGGAATAACGCCATATGAAGTGATATTTGGTAGGCCCGCTAATGTATGGGGTGTGCCGCGACCAAAATCCCTTAGAGACATCGAGTACCCTATGTTGGCAGATTACCTTTATGCACTAACTAAAGATCTTCGTTCTATTCACCAACAGATAGCAGCAGTACTGCAGCCCCTGCCGGAGGGTCCCGGACACGGCGTGGAGCCTGGACGGTGGGTCCTGGTTCGGAACTACCAACGGAAATCGAGTCTAGACCCACGCTGGACCAAGCCTTTCCAGGTGCTTCTGGCCACGAGGACGGCTGTGAAGGTTGAAGGGAAGCGGCATTGGATCCATGTGTCCCATCTAAAAAAGGTCCCGCTTCCCTTGCCGGATGACCAACGGGACCAAAGCGAGGTGTTGAGACACGAAAGCGATAAATCGACCGAAGAGTCACCTTCCCCGGAAGCCCAAGGAGAAACGGATGGGCGAGCGGAGGGTGTCGTAAGTTCGGCAACATCTGTAAAAGGTAATCAGGCATCTGGGGTTGCAACAGGTGACAGGGAAATTCACACACCCAATCCTTTACCTGACCCCACTGTGCCTGTTCTTTTCATTAATCCTGAAACACCGGGTCATGTTCGCTATAACCTGCGGCCCCGGCCGAAAGCAAAGATCCCAGGCCCAGGCTAGAGAATGAAAGTGAGAGATCTGGGTAGCCTCTGGGAATAAGTAAAAACACTGGACTGAACCCGTTGAGAGCCTGGAACTTTTTGATATTGCTCTGTTCAGAAAGAAGAGAGAGACATTGGTTGATTGGTGGGGGCCCAGGTGGAGTTTTCCTTTCTACAAGAGTTGCGTCAAGTACAACTCCGACGCGAGAAGTTTTTGTGTTCATTTTCCTTATTTTGTGATTACATGGAACAATAGGAGTCTGCCTGTGAGGCTCTATAATGGACACAGGAAAGAAGCACCCTCCGGCAGGTTGGACTGCTTGTAGATTTTCCGTTTCCCCGAGCTTATGTTTGGACTTTTAGTGAGAATGTACCCTTTTGCCCGTTTTGTCCCTGAAGAGGAGCGTCCCATAGTACACCGCCCTTTGCATCCGCATTTGCCAATGTTTTCTACTTGGAGCTTGCGTGCCAAGATTGTTTTTATTGTCATAATAGTTGTTTCATTAATGTTATGCTTAGGAATGTTTATTTATCTAGAATTCCGCTATCCTGTGCATACCCTGATAGCTACCACTCCCGTTCCCGAGGAGCACCATTTTCAGACTTTTGCCCCGCATAAAGAAAGACACCGCCAGACCTATGTGAATAATGCTTTCATTGAAATGTTGCATCAAACCCACAGTTCAACGAATACCACAAACTGCTGGGTATGTGGGCTCCTCTCCTCAGTAATGCACAAACATGATCTGTTCATTTCAATGCCGTTGTCATATTTAGGCAGTTGTGAAGCATGGTTTAGATTATTGTCGATGATGTATGAACATTATGCAGTTGATGGGCACCGATTTTCGGAAAAGGATTATGATCTAATTCTGGCCTATATAGAAAGACATCAGGGATTCACCCCAAATGCCGAGGGTACGGACGGTACCCTGGATCCTACTGCTTGTATGAATGTGTATACGGAACATGAGAATGACAACTGGTTAAGGGATGAAGTATCGGATTTTGTGTCCTTCAACTTTACCGAGGATTTTAGATATTTCCAGGAGCGAAATGTGTCAAATGAAAGAATCATCCCGGTCCCTGTGTTGAATAGCTCATCCTCCTTTTGCATACGTGGTACTGGCCATTTATTTGTTGGTTACAGTAGATGTAACTATACCTATAGATTACAAACCTTTAGCAGCCCACCTATACTCACTCCCCCGAATGTATATTTTGTGTGTGGAGAAAATGCTTACACTTGGCTTCCCAGAGGATGGTCAGGTAAATGCTACTTGTCCTTCTTATACCCTCCTGTTTATATAGCGCCTTCTGATTATCACCGATCCCACTCTCTGAATCGACGAAGTTTAGACTCAGTAAAAACTAATGGAGATGCCACTGACCAGACTGATACCCCTGCCCAACATTTTGTCGATATAATAAAGGGAGTTCTGCCTATGTGGGGACCATTTTGACCAGTAAAGAAATTAGAAGACTGTCCAGGGTAGTAGAGGGAGTAGTAAATACCACTGCTGGGATACTGACCAATATCACAGTCGAGCTTCAAGCGACCCGACTTGTGACGCTTCAGAACTGCCTTGTTTTAGACGTTATCCTAGCCGATCGCGGAGGAGCATGTAGAGTGATTGGCAACTCCTGCTGTGTATATATACCTGACTCCGCCCCCTCAGTCCATCTGGCCATACAGAAGTTGCATCGATTGGTATCCGAGATTCACACGGAGACCGGAACCTGGTCTATTTCAGGCTGGTTCTGGGATCTCCTTACCACCTGGGGTTGGAAAATCTTCATGGTCCTTCTAGGAATAGGAGGTTTCCTTTTTACTTGTTGTGTCTGCATCCAATGTGGGCCCGCTTGTTGCTCCTATTGTGCCACCCAAGTTCGCCTTGCCTTACCTACTCCTAAAGCAAACCAGGGTAAGGTAAACGCTCAATTAGTTCAGAAAGAGATACACGACATAATGCAAATAGACGAGGGAATTTTTGAAGAGTAGTTCCCTGGATAGCTACTATTATGCTAAAAAGGGCCGTTCTGTGGGATTCGAGTCAAATATGTGTAGTTAGCATAATGTATCTTAGACTGTATCTCTACTCCATATGCATCGGGGACTGCTTTATAAAGTAACTCCTCTGGTCTCTGTGTCCAGCATGATAGAAAGGGCCGGAAAGCCATACTGTGGCCATCTTGAATCATGAACGGTCATGTTTCGGATCACGTGTCTCTCTCTACCCCCCTTCTGTATGATTTAGCTCGTACCAGCCTAGAGACAGGGTGAATTGTATTTACGGCCGAGGCCCAAGGTCACATCTGCAGTAGGGAGTACTAAGCTAAATTCCTCTGTGCCCGAGACGAAAGGGAGTCACCCGGCCGACCTTCTTTGAACGAGATAGTAACCTTATACGGGCAGATGGTACTTTTCCACTTGCAATGCTTTGTATGCTGAATCTGTAATGTATATAAGTGTGGTTCTGTCAAGGAGCCAGCAGTCTTCCTCGGCGCACCTGATGGGTGAGGTTCGATGAGGCTCCTCTATGTAGAGTTCTGTTGTGGCCAATAAACGCTTGAACCTTCTACGTTGCCAACTGCTTATTATTGACTTGATATTGCGGGCCACTGGTAAATGTGGCCCTTGGGATTACTATTAGATTACTTCAACAGGTTGTTCAAGCTGTTCCAAGGTATGTCGTCGTTCAGGCCCTTGGTATGGCTACAAGTCCTGCAGATCCACTTTTGTTCCCTGATAAAGAGGGCCCTCTCTGGGTTCCTGCTGTTTACGTTCAGGTTAGGAATTACACTGTGGTGCGAGGGGATCCAACTGAGGACATCAGGAATGAAATAGTGTCCGTTGTTGAGGAAGCAGTGCACAACGAGTGGATCACAGAGAAAGAGGGGAGCTTCCGATGCCAATCTGAACCAGTAAGCCCATATTTTACACCCTCCCGAAAGTGCACAAGCCCACGCGACCCCCCCCCACCCCGGGAGACCCATAGTATCAGGTATTGGGTCCTTACTCGAGCCCTTCTCACAGTTCTGTAACTTTTTCTTCAAACCCGTTGTCCAGTCTAGACCAGCGTACCTCAAGGATACAACTGATATACTACTTCTACTGAAGGGATACATTTCCAGGAATGCAGGGAGGCCAACTGACACAGTTCCCACAAATGCCCAATCCTTTTTTAGGAAGAGACCGAGTGAAAAGCAGTGGCAAGCAGAAGGGAACAACAGGGTTGCAATGGGAGGATCTGGAACAGAGGGTCACCAGGAGCATGGTGAGGGACCCATCACCAGGAACAAGCAGGGAATAACCTTCCTGGTGATGAACCTCATAGGGACCCCACTTACTGATGCCTAGGTAGCAGTACTTGACAAGGGGTTGGGTTTTCTACCCACCAACTCACTGGACATTTTCAGAATTCGACAAGAGCTGGTGGCTTTCATCCACAATATCAGACTAAGAGTTTTCTTCTGGGAAAGAGAAGGAGGAGCAGAACAAGGAGGGGATGCCACCTTTCGCCCAAAATCCAAGTTCACACCGTCTGTAGGTACACTCCCCATTGAGATAGAAACTTTTGAGCAGGCAGTTACGCATGAAGTGGAAGCACTGGAACCACATACCCTGGAACAGCTTGAACAACCTTTAACCAGTCCTGGGTTAATCATTCAGTACCTCTGCACCGCCTACCAAATCACTAGTGCTGGGTCCTCATCTGAACCTAGTACAGAACCTCTGGCTACTCCAGCACACACTGAAAAAATGTATAGAAATTTCTTTTTTAATTGACATCACTATGTTCTGGGCAGGTCTCCCCTTCTAAACACTCTGGGGACTCACCCACACAGGGTAGATGGTTTCCAACTCACTTAACTGTATTTATTATTCCCAGACGTCTTTGGCATTTCTATTGCAAATTTGTTTGGTCTGGTAGCCTACAAACACACTATCCCCACCCCGCCCTTGTACTTGTCACCCGTTTCAATTTGTGCCTTAGATTATGCCCATCAGGTCAGGTGCATACGGTGGAGAATGGGGCTTAACGCATTGAAGCGCTCTTCATTCGATCTTGCACCGGGGTCGGCTCCATCCCGAGTCCACTCCGGGTTTGATTAGGGTGCGCTTGCACATAAGCAGCGTCCCCATGTAAGATGGCTAACATCGGACTAGGCTCTAGTCATTAAGACTACCTTCCACCTTCTGCTCACGGTGATCACATGCTTTGACCACGTGAGCAGAGGTGGATCAGTGGGCTTCCGAACAGAACCTCGGCAGCACCGCACTTCACTTCTACGCGGCGCCGGGAAAGACACAGTGTGTGGCCACAGATCACCTTGATGAAGTAAGTGGGGGGTTGTCAGGTTTCTAATGGGGACGTCCCACGATGGTTAATTTATGCTGAGAGGGGGGTTGTTACCCCGTAAGTGGACGCATTTCGTCCAGCTGTACGGTACCAATACCTCAATAATGGGAGTCTCAGTCTATCGCACTACTCAGTTGTGGACATAGTCTGTTCTGGTGATGCTGTAGACGAGATTTTACGCTGGTCAGGGTACCCAGTATTCAAAATATAATAGGGACTCCCTGTTACCAGTTTTAATCACTATATCTGCACCTTTCTTCACCTGTGATCCCAAATCATTGTCACTTTGTGTTGTATTGTCTTCCCCCTCCTTATTGCTTCACCTCCTGCGTTGGTCTGCGCGGAGGTGTGTTAGCAGCCCTATGATGAAGCATGACACAACTTGTGTGTGTGGGCATTTTTAACACTCCTCTGTGTTTCCCCTCACTTTGCTAAACAGCTAATATATCTTAACTCCCCCTTCCAGTTTGTGTTTGAGATATTTGTGTAGGAGGTCGAAGTGGGACAGATTCCTTTTACCCCTCATTTCTCTCGTGTGGTAAGTGCACCCACTTACCAGGCCCTAACCTTCCCTTTTCTTACATGTAAGACACCCCTCTGGTAGGCCCCATGGTACCCCCATGGGCGGGGTGCAGTGCATGTGAAAGGTAGGGCATGTACTGGTGTGTGTGAAATTTCCTGATAGTGGAATACTGCCAATTTCATGTTTCACTATTGAAAGGCTATCTGTCCCATAGGATAGTATGGGAGATACTTTGTAACATCTTTCAAGTATAACATCCCATTGGAACAAGATGGAGGAATAAAGTTGAGGCTCTCTGAACTCAGAATTTAATAACACATCTTTTAGTAAAGATGTTTTTTAAACTGTGTGTTTGAAAAAGCTACATTTAGAAAGTATGCATTTTCTTGTTTAATCATTCAATGTGCCTCTGCCTGTTTGTGGATTGACTTTCTGGTTTTGGACTGACAAGGGGTGGGGATGTGCATTCACTGTAGACAGCCACTGGGGGGGTTGAGTTGTGCCTGGCCCTCTGGAATGACTCATTGCTGAACTGAATAGACTTTGGCGGCATTTAGAGTGGTGGAAGGAGTTTTCCTTGCATCTAAATATGGCCTGTCTCCCTTGCACAATGCTGTCTCCACCATCTGTGGTCTTACTGCACCAGTGAGGATAGAACTGGTTTGGGCTGGGCTCAGCGACCCTTGCACAAAGAAGGACAAAGACAAAATAGTGTATAAGTGGTAGACCTTAAACCTCAAAACTTTAGATCACTTCTGAACTCAAGATTAACCTTTGCCAAGGAGAAGAGCTGGTGAGCTGTGAGGAGTACTGCCCCTTTGCTTTGCACTGTGTGGGGTTGTCCTGCAGTTGCTGCTTCTGCCAAGGAAACGACAAAGACTGGAACTTTGCTGTGTGTGTGCTGGCCTACTGCTCTGAAGTCTCAGGGACACAAAGACTTCACCCCCAGCTCCCCTGAACCTTATTGCTGAGTGTTCTGACCTGCCAGGAAGTGTCTATTCTAGTTTTGGACCTCTGGAGTTTGTTCCTTCTGTTGGGAGCTGGAAGCAACTTAAAAGTAGCAGGAAAAGTAATCTCCGATGCCGTCAGCGACGCTGTCTCAGACGCCCTTTGATGCCTGCTTGTTTCCAAGGTACTGTTTGTTTGGGGGTCTGCGTGACTCCATGCCTGATGCCCCGTACCTCATGTTCGGGCCATACTTTGGATGTATTGCTATGACAATGTCACAATGGCCCCAGGTGGAGATATTTGTTTTCTTTAAACTTTATTTAGGAAATAACTGTTTTGAAGTGCTATTTTACTAAATGTATGTTGTATTTTTGTCTTTTTGGTCTTGTTGAGTTTAGATACTCTATTTTTCTAAACTGGTGTGGTGTTCATTTGTGGTGTTATCACTGTATTACTGTGTGTTTTGAGTACAAATACTTTACACTTTGCCTTTGGGATAAGCCAGTCTGCTCAAGCCAAGATACCAAGGGGGTGAGCAGGGGTTATCTAAATCATGTATCCCCCTTACCCTGACTAGAAGCAAGGGTCCCTACCTCTGCCAATTAGAGACCCCCATTTCTAACAGGGGTTTATCAACAAAAAACAAACCTTGAAAGCTACCCAAGAAACAATTTAATTGTGATCTGATTGCACAGTCTTAAGATGAATATGTCACTTGAGGGTTGGGGAGGTGAGTTCTTCTTGATCTGTCAAAGCTCTCAGGTTATTACCAGATGCTGGCAGTTGTTCCGGTCCCACTGAATATAGTTTCTTAGGGTGAGCGTAATCATCTCGCCCTGACATTCCTTCGTCACCTGAGTAGCCATCCTAACGTCCCTCCCACCGTTAGGGATTCAGGCCTTGGTAGCTTCTTGAACCATGATGTATTGCAGGTCATTTGCTGGTCACCCCAATACCATGCCCAGTGCACCATTAAGGCCAACAACTCTCAACTGTCGGCACCCAAACAGGGCACAGAATTTGTTCCACAGATTCCTGTCTCTGATCAATACCCAGTCTCCCACCTTCAGTATCCGAGCTTTGGCCCTCTTTTTGCAGCTGGCTCTACAATTGTTTCCAGCCTTCTCTGATGAGTTTCAGATGTTTTTTTTTTTTTTTTTATTGAAAATCTTGTGTCAGAGTTACAATTTGACAATAACATAAGTTGGCAAACAGAGAATAAAAATATAAATTGGCAAGCAGAAAATAAAAATACAGAATAACATGGAGAAAATAATTTACGAAATACGGAAATCGACCATTACACAAAGTAAAGACTCCAAATTCTATTGAACTTCATAATCCCACCTATTCGCTGTGCATATCGCATTTCAGTCTTTCTAACATTCCTAATTTTTTGCAGCCAGGCACTAAAAAGAGGAACTTGAGTTGACTTCCAGTTCTGCAGGACTAATGACCTTGCAACTGCCATTGCAATAAATAATAGTTTAACCCTCTGTTCTGTCAAGCCAAGATCAGAATCGTATCCATACAATATTAATTTAACATTATAAGTAATCAGAATCCCACAATACTTTTGCAAATATTCGAATATCTCATTCCAAAAAGGCATAATTTTAACACAGTTAGCTATAGTGTGGGACCAGTTTGCAGGAGTATATTGCTGGCATCTAAAACAGGTGGCATTAGTGTTAGGAAACATTTTAGCAATGGCAGCAGGAGTACGATACAGAAGCCATTTACTGAAGAATAGCATTCTTCTCCAATTAGATCCTCGAAGAACACTAAAATTCAGTTTATTTATAATTTTCCAAGTATTAATAGTAAGTACATGATTCTCCTGTTCTTGCCATTTTTTAATTGCTTTTTGGCTAAGATCGTCCGCAGTATATTGTGCTAAAACACGTTTCCATACCCCTGGCTTCCTCGTCCTAGAAGTCATAAACAAATCGTCCCATAGCTGATTGGAGGAACCAATGCTTATTGGTTCAACTTGTACCAACATTTTAAAGATAGAAACATACGAACCAAGTAACATAAAATTCCCTGGAATAATAAGCTGCATCTCTCCAGGTAACAGCCATGTCCCCTCCCTCAAGAAATCTAACAAAGAATGAAATCCCAAAAGTGCCCATTGTAGTGCAGTGTCGACTCCAATTTTCATTCCCAAAAAAAGGAGAGCATTTCTTAAGGAGGTTCTAATATTAAATTGCGGGAGAGAATATCTTTTAAGAAAGACATCCTGACGCTTAAAGAACCAAAGCATCGTCTTATAACGAGTAAGTTTCGGTAATTTAGAAATATGTAACGGAGAAGGAATCTGAACCTCATGACACATTCTATTAAAAAGAAAATTAATAAACACAGTTGGGGTCTGCATTCCAGATTTAAACCGCTCTAAATATTGAGCAAAATATGCGCTATAGTAATCTTTAATATTGGGTACAGCTAAACCTCCCAATTCCGTATTGGCGTAAAGAATCCGCATTGCTATCCTGGGACTTTTTTTTGCCCATATAAACCCTGTGAATAATGATTGTACTTTTGAGAAGAAACCACTGGGCAAAAAACAGGGAATGGCAGAAAATAAAAAATTAAATACCGGAAGAATAGACATTTTTATAAGTGCCACTCGCTCTAGGATGGAAAATGGCAACGAGTCCCATCTATTGAATAAAGATTGAACCTTGAGTAGAAGAGGATCAAAATTCAACCTAACTAAATCGGAAACCAAAACAGAATACATAACTCCTAAATACCTCTTCGGTCTTGGATTGATACAGCCGAGTAAATCAGTGTGTAGCTCAACCTCACCCCCACCACAAACTAATATTTCAGTTTTTTTTTAATTAATTCGGTAACCACCCAGATGTTCGAATTCCTCAAAAAGCTGAAGAGCGGCAGTTTGAGATTGAATATCCGACTTAATCAGTAACAAAATATCATCGGCATATAGTTTAATTTTTGCCATAGAAGGAATAGGAGGAGAGATATTTACGGATTCCCGAATAGCTGTGGCTAATGGTTCAATAAAAAATGCAAAAAGAATAGGGGACAAGGGGCAACCTTGCCTGGTGCCCCGTTGAACCGAAACTTTACCCACCATAACTGAATTAATGATTATATTGGCTTTGGCACCCGTGTACAAATTTTGAATTAAACTAATAATCTGTGGAGGAATTCCAAAGTGGTTTAAAATAACAAATAAAGTTGCCCATACCACTAAATCAAAAGCTTTTTCCGCGTCTAATAATAAAATTAAAGCGGAAATTTTATTTGTCTGAAAATAATCTAAAGCCTCAGTAAGAAAATGTGTATTTGTAGCTAATTGTCGGCCTGCCACAAAGCCATTCTGATCCGGGTGAATAAGATCCTTGGCAATGTGATTAAAACGTATTGATAATAATTTAGTAAGGATCTTATAATCAGTGTTAAGTAATGTAATAGGCCTATATGAATTGGGATCTTTGGGATCTTTGCCTTTTTTGAGAAAACTAACAACTGTGCCCTCCCCAAAAGAATCTGGAACTTGCCCACCCATTAACATATAATTAACTAATTGTAGTAAAAAATCAGAAAAGGCGCAGAAGAAAACCTTAAAAAATTCAGCGGGGAGGCCATCCGGGCCACAGGCCTTACCAATTGGGAGGTTCTTTACCACTAATTCCAGCTCTGACTTTGAAAATAAACTCATCATTGCTCCACTGTCTGCCTGAGATAGAGAAGGCATATCATATCTTGCTAAAAAATTTAAGAGCCTAGAATGGTCTATTTCCTGATGATGACTATATATCTGTTTATAGTGAGAAAGCATTATAGTACCAATAGCATCAGGCTGTGATGTGTCTATCAAAGTGATAGGAGACTTCAAGGTACGGATTAAATTTGCAGCAGCTTGCTCCTTAGCCTGCCACGCAAGGAGTTTGCCAGAAAAATTACTCTCCTCATAGCTCCTTTGAGATAGTATAAGAAATTGCTGTTCACTCTGTGTAGCAAAAAGCGTACTTAGTTCACGTTTGGCCTCATTTAATTTTTTTTGCGCAAGACTAGAAAAATTAGATTGTCGAAGCCGAGTTAGGGAACAGATTCTTTGGTAGAGTAAGGTCCTAGTCTGTTTAATAATACGCCGTTCTTCTGCGTCTTTAGCGATAATAATACCACGAACAAAAGCTTTTAGTGAGTCCCAGATAATATGTAATGGAGCCGTGTATGAATTACGAGCAATAAAGTCAACAATTTCTGATTTTAGAAAGGAAACCCAATTACTATCTTGTAGGTACATTTTATTAAATATCCATCTCTTGGGGGACTTAATTTCTTCCCCTACTTTAAACTCAATTACCAGCATTGCGTGGTCTGAAAAGCCATTATGCAAAAATTTCTGATATGAAAATTTTAATGAACTAGAGGCCAAAAAAAAATCAATACGAGAAGAGGATCTATGTCTTCCCGACCAATAAGTAAATTCTTGCTTATGAGGAAATTTTAATCGCCATGGGTCACAAAGATCGAGTAATGCGGAGTTCTTCATAATGGACCTTAATGACTTTGGTTTAGATTGTTTCTTTAAGAGACCAGTAGAGTCTAGTTTTATATCAATAAGAATATTAAAATCCCCGCCTATTACTATATCTCCCCTGACCATTAGTAGTGATTGAAATAACTCCTCATAGATGGGGGCACGATCTTCCACTGGGGCATAATAACTAACAAAGGTAATCGGCCTATTCCTGTTTTTAATTACACAAGTAGCCCAACACCACCGCCCTGCTCCTCCATCTTCAAACTGGATAATTTCTGCATCTAAATTACGATTAATAAACAGCGCGACTCCCCTTTGAGATTCTTGAGCACATGAGAACCCACGATATAAAGACCAATTTTTAAACATTGGAAAAGAGTTAATTTTATCCACAGAAATATGAGTTTCTTGCAGCATCACAACTGCTGGGCGCTCTGTTTTAATCCAGAGCTCGATAGTGCACATTTTTTTTTAATTATTCAATCCATTGACATTGAAAGAGACAACTCTAACCCCTCCAATAGACATTAATTATTAAGAATAACTTCTTGCCAACATAATTTTTCATCGCGAACCACAAGAGTTTCCATTTTTCCATTTTTACCCCCCATCCCCCTCCACCCAAGTGCTCTTCCCTCTACCCAGGTGCTCCCCCCCCTAGACCTAGTCCCGTGGCCCTGTACTACCCCTGTATCTCCCTCCCACGCTGGCCACATGGCACTAACCCCTCTCATAAGAGCGCCTTGGTAATGCGCCCCCATTCCCATGACCCCCGAGTTCCCACCTGCACCCCCCGCCCCCCTAATTAAAATATACGAGAAGAGAGAAAAAAAAGGAAGAGAGAAAAGGAACAAAAAGGGAAAGGAGAGTCTTCAGTACCCATCTGGCCAAATCAAAACACGATCCAACTTTAGCCTAACCCTGAGCCAACTTATCAAGCATCTCCCGAGCCTCATCAACATCTGTAAACAAATAGAATTTGCCCTTAATCAAAACTTTTAACTTTGATTGCTGTGCAATCGATGCTTGGGCTCCTTTGTCCTTAAATAACTGAAGAATCTTTACAAAGTCCTTTCTCCGTCTAGCAGCAGCAGCCGACATATCGGAGAAAATCCGACACTTAGTGGTAGGATTAACATGAAATTGTCTTTGCTTAAAGGCCTGAGATAGGATTATTTCTTTAACCCGAACATCGGCAAAGTTGATAATGATAGTCCGAGGAAACGGAGAGTTAGGGAATGGACGAGCTGGGACTCGATGCGCCCTAGTGATTGTTAAGTCTCCCTTAAACTCAGGGACGACCTCTTGAGAAAAAAAAGAAGTGATCCATTTTGTCATGTCCGACCCCTCGATATTCTCAGGTACACCTACTATTCGAAGGTTTGACCTTCTATTGTAATTCTCTAACTCATCCAATTTAGATTCGAAAGCCTTCGAAAATTTAGAAACAGTGATGATCTCTTTCTGTGCGATGATCAGATTGTCCTCCACCCTAGAAATTCTGGTCTCAGACTCTTGCAGACGATTAGAAAATGAAGCCATAGAGTCTTCAATTTTGTCCAGACGCTTACAAATCACCTCCATTTCCATCTTTTGAATTTGCTTCATCTCTCTTATTTCTTGCAGGATTAAATTCAGCATGTCCTTAACTGAGATCTGAAAGTCCCCAGTAGTTTCAGTATCTATCCCCATAATCGGACTCTGAGACAAAGTAACCTCACTGGAAATAATCGAGGAAGTACTTGGACCAGCAGTTGAAGCGAGATTTTCAACGGGAGGAATAACTATTGGAGAAGTAGAGAGGTTTGAGGGAGTTGGAGCCCCTGAAGATACTGCACGAGTACCAGCTGTATTATTGGGGTCGTATCTTGCTGCTTTTCGCTCAAATAACGGGAATTGTTTAGAAGCCTTGAAAGCAGAAACTGATGTGGCCTCTTTGGACGGCTGTGGATCGAATAAGGCCGCTGGATTAAAGCTCTGAGTTATCTCAGGTAATTTAGCTTCTGAACCTAATAGAGCCAAGGCCATTCCCCCCACGGGTGACTCAATTACCTCCTTTGCCACACTAACAGCGGATTTACAAGGACTCTGATGGTGAACCTGGGTCGGGCTGCCGCCCGGGAGACCGTCCTCACCTTCTCCGGAGCTCTCAGAATTTTCAACAGAGGAGATTTCTCTCTCCGCGGCCGACCCAGCCCGCTTGGCCCTTTCGGAATTCTCCTTTAATTGTTGGCGTCGTATTTTGGCCTTGGCCTTGGCCGTCAATTGCTTTCCCATTATTGAGACTGGTAATAGCGAAATAACTTTTCACCGGTGAATATGAGTAGCAACAGCGCAACAAGTTACAGTAGAAGCGAAGTCCAGCCCATCAAAAAGTACTGAGACCGAAAATCTAACCCACACAGCGGCTGCAGTACAAGATATAAAAGTGCAGCAGCGGGGCAGACAACTCTAGCAGCGTAGACTAACACCTCACTCTGTCCAACTATATTAGGATGGGCGTAGAAAGTCAGTATTCTACCAATTAAATCACTGCTGCAAAGAACTCCACATTTCCATTTCCTAGATCCATCAAAATGAAAACTGGGACTTGAAATTTTGACAGACCTCGCACACTTCGACTGCTATGAGGAGCAGAAAAGTTAGCACCAGACTTCACAAACAGGTATACAATGTAGCCAAGGACCGGCCACAGCGGCGGAGGCAGCAGGAATCTCTTACCGAGATAAGTGAAGAATTACTGCATCAGTAGCTTTACTCCAAGAAGTGTGAACCTCGGCGTTTATTAGTAAAGGCAGATCACCGTGCTGATAGCTTCGACGTGAAGACAAACTGTGGAACTTCGCAGAAAATCACCAAAGAAACAGCCTTGCAGTGAAGAACTCAGCCCAGCACAGATCACCGCTGTGAATCACGTCTCTCCCGGTAGACCGGATGATGAAAACCAGCTACAGTAGAGGATTCAGCCCGGCAGCTTTATCCCCGATCCTTCACCAATTATCGTTGTCCCGTTTATCCCGCTGCTAATCTCTGAAGACAAACTCCGAAGGTGTGCAGAGACAAAGGGAAAACCGCATAGTTGCAGCATGAAGCAGCAAACGCCTTGCGGCCGCCATCATCGACCTCGAGCTCGCAGGGGGGGGAGGGGCAGCAGTAGGGTTCTCAGGTGCTACGTGGAGGCGTGGAACTCCACCGTAGCGTTGGTTGGTGAGTTTCAGATGTGTCGAAAGTGTAAGGCACTCGTGACAAATCTGGGGGCAGTGTATCTCCCACCTATCTCCCAAACATCAGAACTGCGGGGCAGCACCTGCGTTGTTTGCTGGTAGGTGTGGTAGGGGTATGCTCTCACAAATTAATGAAGTACAGCCTCGACATTTATCTGTTGCTCTACTCCAATCAGCATGGTCTTAATGGTACGTATGAAGCATTCAAATTTCCCATTGACCACATGATCTTGCAGTATTTCACCCCAAGCACATTTAGGTAGTTATGAAATTCCCAACCCTAAAAAGGCAGGCTATTGTCCATCTTTCACTGGTTGTGGACACAACTGAAAAGGAAACAATATTTTCCAGTTTGATGTGCACTTTCCCAAATACCGTCGACTCATCTATTTCAACCACAGGAAATTTGGGCTAAGTGTCTGTAGAGATTGAGCGGTACAGTAGTTGGTGTGGGCGGAGTTAGGAGGGCAAGGGAAGAGGAGGGGCAGCGACAGGAAGAGGTCAGATAGGATAGGGACAGGGAACGTGATAGAAGCAAGGTAATAAAGCTGCTCTTAAACTGAAGTCATGTGTCTGTCGTGATTGACCGTGGACACCACAGCTGGCGACGAGGGTGGGATGCTGCAGCCCAGTGTCCCTAAACCCGAAGAAGACGTGCCCCCTGTCCCGTGGTGCAACTGGAGAGAAAACACTCTCACTGCCGAGCGCCGGGTCGCGCTACATCCAGCGTCACCCTGAGACGAGATGACTTGAGTGTATGACCAAGCGGAGGAGCAAGCTAAGAGCATGGAGGCTGGGTGCCCTGAAAGACGCGAGCAAGTATGTTGAGTACAAGATAGTCACAGGCGTAGACACTCGAAGGAGCGCCGGTACCCCTCCCGGCCATCCTCCCGCCAGAGATACACCGAGTGCAGGAGACACGAGTCAAGTAGAAAAGACAAGAGACAAGATGGGGGACGGAAATGCTACAGATATGGGTATGACTTCCCACACAGAGAAGCGTGTCCAGCCATGGGGCAGCAATGTCGGAAGTGTGGACGGACTAATCACTTTGAGGCGACCTGTGGAGAATATCGCAGGGAAAGGAAGAACGAAGGGACGAGGCCAACTCGCTCTGACACTAGGCGACACCACGTGAAAGCTGTGCAAGATCGGCCAAAATCGTCTTCCAGTTCATCACATTCCAGCAGGGAGTCGAGGAGATTTCGCTGGGCGGGAAGGTCACCATCCCAGGACTCGCGATCAGGGTCGTGTGAATCTGAGTACATGGTTGAATATGCCAGCATGGTCGCAGATCCGGATCAATTAAAGACATACCCGAGACTGAACATCAGTGTGGGTAATCATGACACTCAGTTTGTCCTGGACAGTGGAGCATCACTGAATTACATCCTGGTAACGGAGTACAAAAAGATGAAGTCACCATCTCCTTTGTGCCCGGCGTACGTCCGGGTATTCACCTGGATGACAAAGAAACCGCTCCCTTGTCTAGGGAAATTTCTAACCACTCTTCTACATCAGAACAAGTCGGTGTCAGCTGTCATACATATGATTAATGGCCCGGAAGTTGACTGCCTTCTCAGCCTACCAACGGCAGAGCGACTTCGGTTGGTTGAGATCTTATACCGGGTCAGTGGTGATCAAGACATATTACACAAATTCCCCAAGCTGTTCAATGGGTTGGGAAGGATGAATAGATGTTAGGTTCGGCTTCACATCAACCAGCAGATCCGACCTGTCGCTCAACATCCCCGGCGAGTACCGTACCACCTTCAGCAAGCTGTGGAGGATGAGCTTCAAGAACTGCTCACCTCAGACATTATTGAACGGACTGACGGCCCCACCCCATGGGTGTCACCCGTAGTCATAGTGCCCAAGAAGGGCGCTTCTGGAAAAGTGCGGCTGTGTGTAGACATGCGGCTTCCTAACACTGCGATTGAACAGGAACGACATCCTGGGCCTCACTTAAGTGATATGATTGCTGCATTAAATGGGGCCAGGGTGTTCTCGAAAATGGACTTAAACAAGGGCTATCATCAGCTGGAGCTGCATGAAAGGTCAAGGTACATAACGACTTTTGCGACACACCTGGGTTTGTTTCGATATAAACGGTTAAGCTTTGGCATCTCTTCCGCTGCGGAGATCTTTCAAGAGGCGATACGCCAAACTATATGCCATATACCTAATACGCTGAACTACAGCGACGATATCCTTGTGTACGGGTCCAACGTCCAAGAACATGACAAGGCCCTTGATCGAGTATGCCATGTCCTCTTGGATGCCAACCTGACATTGAACAAAGAAAAGTGCAAATTCCATCGATCCACACTCAAGTTTTTTGGACATGTGTTCTCTGGAGCAGGGATGAAACCTGACCCTGAAAAAGTGATGGCCTTAAACGATACCAAGAGCCCTCAAGATGTCAGTGATGTCCGTTCCTTTCTGGGTATGGCCAGTTATTGTGCCAGGTACATCAAGGACTATGCCACAATTAGTCATCCACTTCGAACTCTCACAAAGCAGGGACAACCTTTCGACTGGACCCGTCAGTGTGAGCAGGCCTTCCAGGACATCAAACAGGCCGTTGAGGCGGCCGACAATCTGGCATACTTTGACCCCAAACGGAAGACGGAAATAACCGTGGATGCCAGCCCGGTGGGTCTAGGGGCGATTCTGGCTCAGTATGACAGAGAGGAGGATCAGCGCCACATTGTGGCTTATGCGAGTCGCAGCTTGTCAGACACTGAAAAGGCGTATTCTCAACCAGAGAAAGAGAGTCTGGCGGTTGTCTGGGCCTGCGAACACTTCCATGTTTCCATTTATGGCAAGCACTTTACAATGGTGACGGATCATCAGGCACTTGTCACCATATTTGGAAATCCACGGTCGAAGATGCCACCTCGGATTGAGCGATGGGGTCTGCGATTGCAAGAGTACACCTACACCATACTGCACAAGCCGGGAAAATCAGCGAATCCGGCCGACTACATGTCTCGCCACCCTCGAGCCGAGTCGGCGCCATGTGCATCAATAGCTGAGGAGTATGTCCACTTCGTCGTGGGCCACGCTCAACCGCCTGCGGTTCCCCTGGAGGCCATTCTGGAGGCGACGGCGCAAGATGTCATTCTTCAGAAGGCACTTCGGCGTCTGCAGACTAATAGGTGGAGGCATGATGGTGATGAGGAACGGGAAGATTCAGCAAACAGCCAAGAGCTGCAAGCGTTCGGACATGTGAGTGAGGAGTTGTCTGCCACCTCGGAAGCGCTTCTGCTGAGGGACCATAGGATCGTCATTCCGACGCAACTACGGCAGGGTATTGTCAATCTAGCTCACGAAGGTCATCGAGGTGTGGTTGCAACTAAGAGAGCCCTGAGAGAGCGAGTGTGGTTCCCGCTATTGGACAAGATGGTAGAACTCACTCTCAAAGACTGTCTGCAGTGTCAACTTGTCAGTCAAGGAAGTTCCCCAGCTCCTTTGCGAATGACTGAATTGCCCAGTGGCGTGTGGCAGGAACTTGCTATGGACTTCTATGGACCTCTTCAGTCAGGAAAGTATGTCCTAGCAATTATGGACGAGTATTCTCGGTTCCCAATAGCCCAGTTTGTATCATCCACTAGTGCGGCCAGCACTGTCGCGGTGCTGGATGAAGTGTTTGCGGCGTGGGGCATTCCAAAGCTACTCAAAACGGACAATGGCCCTCCATTTAATGGACATGAGTTTGGTGAGTTTGCGCGACACCTGAACTTCACGCATCGCAAAATCACGCCCTTATGGCCACAGGCCAATGGTACCATTGAACGATTCATGGCCACTTTGAAGAAAACGTTTCAACAAGCGACCAGTGAGAAAAGGGACCTTCAGGTGGCTCTCAGTGAGGTCCTCCGGGCCTACAGGACAACTCCACATGCCACCACGGGCAAATGCCCTGCCACCCTAATGCTGGGAAGACCGATCAGGAACAGGATACCCACCTGGGAAGGCGCTCTGCGAGCAGTCTCACCTGCTCGCATTCATCAAGAGGTTGTGTCCGCGGACCGTCGTGGGAAAGAGAGAATGAAATCGTATGTGGACGCCAGAAGGAGAGAAACATCGCCTTCCATCCATGAAGGGGACTGTGTTCTCGTCAAGCAGGAGCAGCACAGGAAAACAGACTGTAAGTTCAGAGCTGAACCACTGACAATCATTCAGAAAAAGGGTGCCATGGTGACGGCCGAGTCTGACAGCCGAAGAGTTACCCGGAATGCGTCCCATTTTCAGAAATGCACTCCTGGCATGAAGGAGTCGCTTCAAAGAATGCGGGGGCATCAAGAGAGTGATGTCCGAGAACAACCTGCCGGCGCTGCCGAGAGTCCGCATCCTGGGACTTTAGGAGAACCTGAGGTGGTGACAGGAACTATGTCACTTTGACCGAGACAGGACATTCGCAAGCCGAAACGACTTATTGAAGAACTGTAAACAAGTCAGTCATTTCATTTTGTTAAAAAGGGGAAGATGTAGAGATTGAGCGGTACAGTAGTTGGTGTGGGCGGAGTTAGGAGGGCAAGGGAAGAGGAGGGGCAGTGACAGGAAGAGGTCAGATAGGATAGGGACAGGGAACGTGATAGAAGCAACGTAATAAAGCTGCTCTTAAACTGAAGTCATGTGTCTGTCGTGATTGACCGTGGACACTACAGTGTCTATTATCACAAGGAGTTGGTTACCATCTGGAAAAGTGCAGAAATCTGCACTCACAGTTTTCCATGGTGCTGACTGAGCAGGGCACCTCGGTGGCCAAAGGCACTGGTAGTTCTGGACCTCCAGTAGCTTGGTACCATAGACATGTTCTTATCACTTGCCCCACCTGTGCCCATATCAGGATACCCAAGATTCTACTAGTCGGAACTTGGTTTTCACTACGCCCCGATACCCAAAGTGCACTAGCTGTTTGACTTGGCCATGGAGAGCCCTCGAAACAACAATGCACGATACCTTCTGCAAGACTCCGTAGTTCGATTTGTGGGGAACCCCCGGTTGTGCCATTGCTAAGGCCATGTGCCTGTGGTACATCCCCTTCCTGGGAAGCAGGCACACTCATGTCCACCAGTTGTCAGCAACATATGCAGTCAGTGCTGAGATAATCACCTTCTCTCTTTCTTCCTCTATTTCTATTTTCAACACCCCTTATTTACCAGCGAAACCAGTGGCCTGTGGACCCAGAGTTACACTGTCAATGATACTAAAGCCGGTCGCCAGTTTGTTGGCCTGCCTCTGCTGTCACACCCGATGACGAAATACGCCTCTTTTCAATTTAGAGACAAGTCACCTCTGACCTGATTCATGGCTTTCTTGGATTTTGGTTATTTTATAGGCCACCAGAAGTCTCTCGCTGTGGAGTCGGACAGTCGCACCAGCCATGTGACTCCGCAAGAACCACCCCAAGTCCAGGAAGGAAGACCTGAACATTACAAGCACCAGCTCGGTTCTTATGTAGCAGAACACTGAGCGCCCCTTCTTCATGGGATTTCAAAACAAAGGCCCACTTGATCTGGCGGACTGCAGGCCTGCTTAGGCCTACAACCTCTACGGGCCATACTCAGAATCACTCTAATGGGCGACTGTACTGGGTGTAAACAGTGCAACTTGATACTGTTATCTGTGACCTAATAATATGTTGGTAACGTGTTATGAAGCTATTCAGGGTTTGGTTCCTTAGCTCTGTTTGTAAAATCAGGCAAATCAGTGACTGACTGATGCAGTGCATTTCAGTTAGCAGGGCTTAGTTGTTGATAAAATTAGCGACTTGCGGTGCAAATGGAGAATATGATATCTGCAGTTTTAGGCTATACAAATGTACTAATCCAAACCCACCTGTATTCTAGATTAAACACAGGTGGGTTTGGATCAGTGCATTTGTATTGCCGAAACTGCAGATTAGCTAAGAAACGTACTACAGCACAAACACAGGAAGAAAATACATATTTTGGCATTGGTGGCCTGTCAGTTTGCTTATCTGTTTTTTTATCTCCCTGATTGAACGTCAAGCCATAATATCATTGCTTAAATGAATATACTGGCCTACTTTGTGATTACACTGGTATTTGAAACAGGGTCTCAAGTGATTGCACACAATTATAGGATAGTCAATGTCTGTGTAAAATGAAATCAAATTTAGAATTGATTTAACTTATAAACAAAGGCGGGATTCCCTATGCCAGCTGTTCTTACCATGTGGTTAGCAGATCACTTAGGGTTTGCAACACCTACTCAGTAGGTTCGTGACTGTTCAAAACAAGCATTAGCAAAGCCAATCGGTCTCGCCCATACAAGAGCTATTGGCTTTGGCAATGTGGTTTTTGCCATGTTACAAACCAGTGTGGCTGCTGTTCATCATGGCTATAAGTTAGTGCTGTTTAGTGTCCTAGAGTGGAGTGGGGGGGGGCGTAGAGTGTCGTAGACTGGGTTTGTTGGAGTAGATTGTGATAGGTTGGAGTAGGAGGAGCAGAGGGTCCTAGATTTTAGTAGAGGGGAATGTAGTTCAGTGGTTCAGTTGCAGAGAGTGTGGTAGAGTGCAGTGTCATAGAATGCAGTGTTGTCGAGTGGAGTGGCTAGAGTGGAGTGGAGTTGAATGGAGGGGTGGAATAGGGTGGAGTGGGTTGGTGTGGATTGAAGTAGTGTGGTAGAGTGGGTTGGATTGAGTGCAGTGGGTGGACTGGATGGGGTGGATTGGATTGGAGTGAAATGTATTGAAATGGGATGAGGTGGAATGGATTGGGATGGATTAGATTAGTTTGGGGTGGGGTGGGTGCATTGATTAGGTGGATTGGATGAGAGTAGGGTGGTTTGGAGTGGGGTGAATTAGAGTAGAGTGGAGGGGTGGATTGGACTGGGCTGGAGGGGGTGGATTGGATTGGAATTAATTGGATTGGATTGGAGTGGGGTGGATTAGAGTGGGGCGAATTGGACTGAAGTGGGGTGGGGTGGATTGGACTGGAGTGGGGTGAATTTGAGTGCAGTGGGCTGGATGGTTTGGACTGAGTGGGGTGGACTGAACTGGGATGGATTGAATTGGATTGGTGTCATGTGGGGTGGATTTGAGTAGAGTAGGGTGGATTGGACTGCAATGGAGTGGGGTGGATTGGAAGAGGTGGATTCGTTTTGAGTGGGGTGAAACGAAATGTGGTGGGGTGTGGTGGATTAGATTGGATTGGGATGGGGTGGACTGGGGTCGATTAGAGGGGAGTGGGGTGGGGTGAATTGGAGGGAGGAATTGGAATGTAGTGGGGTGGATTGCATTCTAGTGGGGTGGACTGGAGTTGGGTGGAATGGACTGGGGTGAATTGGAATGGGGTGTATTGGATGGTGTGGGAGTGAGGTGGATTGGAGTGGAGAAGATTGGATTGCAGTGGTGTGGATTGTATTAGATTGAGGTGGATTTTGCTGGGGTGGGGTGAACTAGATTGGAGTGGATGGATTGGATCAAGGTGGATTGGTTGGGATGGGGTGGGATGGATTTTAGTAGGATAGATTGATTGGGGTGGATTGGATTGGTGTGGGGTGGATTGGATTGGAGTGGGGTGGATTGGATTGGAGTGGGGTAGATTAGAATGGATTGGGGTGAAGTTGATTGGATTGGGGTGAGGTGGATTGAATTGAAGTGGGGCGGACTGTTGTGGATTGGAGTGGGGCATATTCTTTTGGATTGGAGTTGTGCAGATTGTTTTGGTTTGGAGTGGGGCGGATTGTGATGGATTGTATTGGAATGGGGTGGATTGGGAAGGGAGTGGGGTGGATTGTATTGGAGTGAATTCAAGAGGATTGGAGTGTGGTAGATTGGTTTGGGCTGGATTGGAGTGGGGTGGATTGTGGTGGATTGGAGTGGGGTGAATTGGGATGGAGTGGGTGGATTGGGTTGAGGTGACTGGAGTGGAGTGGGGCAGATTGGAGTGGGGCAGATTGGAGTGGGGCAAATTGGAGTGGGGCAGTTTGGAGTGGGGCAGATTGGCGTGGGGTGGGGTGAACTAGATTGAGTTGGGAGGATTGGATTGAGGTGGATTGGATTAAGGTGGGGTGAATTGTAGTTGGGCGGATTGGATTGGGGTGGATTGGATTGATGTGGGGTGGATTGGATTGGAGTGGGGCAGAGTGGATTGGGGTAAAGTCAATTGTATTGCGGTGAGGGGGTTTAGACTAGGGTGGATTGTTGTGGATTGGAGTGCAGCAGATTGTTTTGGATTGGAGTGGGGAAGACAGGAGTGGGGAAGATTATTTTGGATTGGAGTGAGGCTGATTGGAGTGCTGCAGATTGTTATGGATAGGAGTGGGACAGATTGTTTTGGATTGGCGTGGAACAGATTGGAGTAGGACACATTGTTTTGGGTTGGTGTGGGCAGATTGTTTTAGATTGAAGTGGGGCAGATTGGTGTGGGGCAGATTGTTTTGGATTGAGGTGGATGGTGGTGTATTGGATTGGAGAGGAGTGGATTTGGTCTATTGTGGGTGGATTGGATTGGGGTGAGGTGTTTAGGATTGAAGTGGGATAGATTGGATTAGGCTCGGTTGGGGTGAATAGCATTGGAGGGGTGGATTGGATTGGAGTGGGGTGGATTGTGGTGGTTTGGAGTGGGGTGAATTGGGATGGAGTGGATGAATTGGGTTGAGGTGGATTGGATTGGAGTGGGACGAATTGGAGTGGAAGGATTTGTGTGGGCAGATTGTTGTGGTTGGAGTGGAGCAAATTGATTGGAGTGGGGCAGATTGGAGTGGGGTAGGTTGCAGAGGGGCAGATTAGAGTGGGGCAGACAGTTTTGGATTAAAGTAGGGTGGATCGGAGCGGGGCAGACTGGAGTGGGGCAGACTGGTTTGGGTAGATTGTTTTGGATTGGAGTGGGGCAGATTCTTTTAGATTGGAGTCTGGCAGATTGTTTTGGATAGGAGTGGGACAGGTTCTTTTTTAATTGAAATGGGGCAGATTGTTTTAGATTGGAGTGGGGCAGACTGGAATAGGATGGATTTTTGGGGATTGGAGTGGGACAGATTGCTTTGGATTTGAGTGGGTCAGTTAGTTTTGGATTAGAGTGGTGCAGATTGTTTTGGTTTGGAGTGGGGCAGATTGTTTTGGATTGGAGTGGGGTGGATTGTGGTGGATGGGATTGAAGTGGGGTGGAATGGGGATGGAGAGGATGGATTGGATTGGAGTAAATTCAATAGGATTGGAGTTGGGTAGATTGTATTGGGCTGGATTGGGGTGGTTTGCAATGGGGCGGATTGTGGTTGAATGTAGTGGGGTGAGCGGATTGGAGTAAGGCAGATTGCCTGCAAAGCTATAACAATGGTTGCGTGGCAGGTTTTATTAATTTTTCATGTATATTGAATTATTTTAAAAAGTGTTTTGGGGCTCATCTTTAAATATGACAAACAGTGGAAGCATGTGGCAGACTGTCATAAGGGCCAATGTTGACAATTAGATGTCGGTGTCGCACACCGGAAACCACTGATTCAAATTAAACTCAAGGTCCCCGGCTTCAAGTAGTGATTCACTCGTTGTGCCGAGAAGTTAAACACTGCCCTTCTCAGAGGTGTTCTTGAAGCTGTCCCTGATGTATCTAATATTTAATACAAAACACCAGAGTTAGCTAATAGTGGTTCCAACATCTACTTTTGTGGTCCGGGACCCAATATGCCTTGTACCAGCATCAGGCCATGTTCACTGAAGGGCCTACTTTGGGCCTGGTATTACAGTGTTTACTCATACAGGCCACAAAAAAATAATAGCTATGAATAAAACAATGAGGCAGTGAAGCTTTTCGGTTCACAGGTAAACTTTCCATACATATGTGCCTATCTTTCTAGATATCTCTACCTCTCTATACCTATCTACCTACATCATGACAATGCGTCTACACCTCTCCATGACTCTTATATCTATTATTATCTATATACCTGTCTATATCTATCTATCTATCTATTTATCTATCTATCTAGCTATCTATCTGCAGGGTCATCCCTAAACATTTTGACTTTTACACTCCACTTTTTGAGGAATTCATTTTTGTTGGCCATAGGACTCTGTGTACTTCACAACTGCTAACCAGTGATAACGTGATTGTGCTCCCCCTTTTAAACGTGGTAGAATCGGCTTATACCCAAAGTCCCTTGTAAAGTGGTATACCATATAACCAGGGCCTGCAAATAAAATGTTACCAGTGGCCCTGGAGCACTTCTTGTGCAACCCACTTAAGTATTTTGTTAAAACATGTCCTAGGCCTGCCATTGCAGCCTGCATGCAGTGTTAAACTGCCTTGCCAACTTGACATTAAAACCCCCTTCGCCAACCCTTAAACTCCCCTCCTATTACATATAAGTCAACCCTAAGATAGGCCCTGGGTAGCCCGCGGGACAGGGTGGTATGCAATTAAAAAGTTGGATGTATACTTTTACGTTTTACATGTCCTGGTAGTAAAACACTCTTACATTTGTTTTTCAGTACTGTGAGCCCTACCCCTCCAAAAGGATAACATTGGAGATATTTCTTAATAAATTTAATAAGATGTTAATTTCCAATTGAGTGCAGGTATCTATGACGTGTTTGGTGCCTTTGGAATTGCAATAAAAAACCTTATTAATAGTAAAGTTAGGGTTTTTATTACAATTTTGAAAATGCCTCTTTTAGAAAGTTGTCTTGGGTCCCATGACTGGATGTAACTGACAGACTTTGCAAATTCCTCACAGACAGTCACACCATAGAGTGATTAGATGTGCCTTATTGTGCCATCTGATGGCAGCATCAGGGGGCGGCCTCACTTGCAACGGAATAAGGAGTGCTCTGCCTTCACACAAAGGACCTATCACCTTCACTTTGTCATTGCAGTCAGCTTGGAGCCAGGAAATTCCGAACACTTCAAAGCCGCTGTCTAGAAGCTTTTCTCACCTTGTAGAAGGAGGGCACCCGGGTATTAAAAGAGGAACTCAGACACCAACTTTTCAGTACACTTCTGTACTTGTAAACTCTGTCAGGAAGAAAGGCTGCTGTGCTGCTGAAATGACTGCTACTCTGCTGGACTGACTGCTGCCCTATTGGACTACTGCTTTGCTGAACTGCTGCCCTGCTGTCCTCTTGCCTGGGAGAGGAGAACTGAACTTTCAACTTCATCTTGAACCCAGGGCTATTAGAGTGACTCTAACAGCTAGTCTGCTGGCCTCCTGATCTGAGCCTCAGGGACTTAAAAGGCTCCCCAACATTCTGCACCACCACCTGGACCCAGATAAAGCGTGTTCCTGGCCCCAAGTGTGCCCTTTAGGTCCTGGGCCCTTGGTGTGGCCTCAGAGAGCTATATAGCTGTTTTTGGTCTCTTTGCAACCCTGAATTAGACCATTTGCACCAAGACCTTGTCAACCGCGCTGCCGTTTAACATGAAGCTCCAACAGTCACCCTTTTACGCTACCGCATCGACTAGTCGCGGGGACCACCAACGAGAAGCACCAGCTCCACCACGTTTCAGCTTGCAAGTGTGACTTTGACTAGGTCCAGTGTGTCCAGATATTCTCAGTTGGAACTTTATGCTTTTCGGTGCTCTTCTCGCTAGAAATTCATAACTCCCATTCTACTGATTAGATGCTTGTTTTTTTGGTGTCAAATAATTTATTAAAATGTACTCTATTTTTCTAAATTGTTTTGGGATTGTTTTGTGTAATGTTTTTACTTTATTGCTATTTGTGCGCTGCATAAATACTTTACCCATTGTCTCAAAGTTAAACCTGACTGCTCTTAGTGCTAAACTTTTTGTGACTTTTCGTGGTACACCCTGCAATGGATTGTGGCTATTGCTTGATCAGGGCTTACACCCCAGTCAACCAACAACTCTATCTATCTATCTATCTATCTATCTATCTATCTATCTATCTATCTATCTATCTATCTATCTATCTATCTATCTATCTATCTATCTATCTATCTATCTATCTATCTATCTATCTATCTATCTATCTATCTATCTATCTATCTATCTATCTATCTATCTATCTATCTATCTATCTATCTATCTATCTATCTATCTATCTATCTATCTATCTATCTATCTATCTATCTATCTATCGCTCTATCTCCATTTGTCACTCTTTGTACTGCTGGCCCTCTCTTTATGCCTCTATGTCTCTCTCCATATTTCTCTCTGTCTGTCTCTGTTCCTCACCTATTATTTGTCCCTCTCCCCCTCTGTTTCTGTCCTTTTCTGTACCCCACTCATTAGCCCTATACATTTCTCCTATTTTGCTCTTTCTGTTGTTCTTCACTGCCCCTTAAATTAATTTCTCTCAATCTAAGTGCTTTAATTCGCAATTTAGCCCTGGATGTCCTAGGACAGGAGTGCACTCTGAGGAAAATCTGATCTTGCATCTATAGTAACATTTGCCTAGGATGTTAACGGCTGTGCAGTCTAGTGGTTAATTTGATGAGACAGTGAGATGGTGTGCGCTCGGGCATATTGGTTATGGTGGTATCAAGAGATGCCAAGAGATGGGTAGCTCAGTACTGGCATCACTGTCAACGAATGGGAAGCTTGGCATTGGTGGAATTGAGAGAAGAGAAACTCAGCACTGATGTCAATGTCAGGCTATGGTGAGCATAGCATTGGTGGCTTTGAGAGAAGAAAGGAAACCCGGCACTGGTGTTATGGGGAGAGGAAGCTCAGTTATGGAGTCAGTGTGAATGAATGGGAATCTCAGTGATCGTATCACTGTGAGGTGATGGCAAGTTGGTGTCACTCCAAAGTAAAAGCATTATCACTAGTAACATGGAGAAAAGAAACTCGATCTTGGTGTCACTGTGATTAGCTGCAAAGCTCAGGTTAGTGGTATTATGAAGACAGAACCATGGTGTGGGAGTCACTGTGAATAGATGGTGCTGGTGAGGCTTTAAGTAGAAATATGCTGTGAAGACTCTGTTCGGAAATGCAGAGCTGTCCACTATTAATAGACATAAATATCTATGCTCTTAGCACTAAAAGGGGAGTGCAGACTTACAGATCGCTTGACACTAAGGGACGGATATTGTCGGAAGAAATAAATATCAGAGTTCTCAGGTTTTCGAGGGCCATGCATAGCAAACACATCTAATCTAGTTTTTTGCTAACATTCAGGGTCTTGTAGTCCTGATTGTTTTTAATGGGACCCAGAATACAAATCAAGGATCTGGACTGGACTGGATGAGATATGCATGGACCATGTACACTTGAGAGCTACTAACATTGCTTCTGCTTTAGCTATATTCTTTGGTGGCCCCCTTTCAGTCACATTGAAAAATGTGATCTTGATCAAGGCAAGATGTCACAGCTGCAAATAAAGCCCCACCTCCCTACCTATACATACTATGTTGAGTAGTATTTTTTTATTGTCTAGTGCCTGAGAGCCAATGTCAGAAATAATAGTCATTGGGAGGGTAGTAGAAATTTGTGAAAGTGTAGAGGTACAGGGGAGAACTGAAAGATTTAGGAGTGAAAAGAGAGATTGCATTTGAGAGTAAAACACTGTTCTCCAACCGTTTCTATAACGAGCTACCTCTGATTGATGCCAAGCTACTATTGACTTTTACAATTTTTGCTGTAATGATCCCATTGGCCACAATCACAATAGTGACCACACCTGTGAGGATTACTAGTAGAGCCCGTCTAGATGTATGTCACAAAATTGGTTAATATTATATTCAGATTATTGATTGTTGGACTTGGCCCTTTCTGCATGGTACACCTCCAATATGTTTACCTTCACACCACCTGTTTTCTAAACCAGTTTTTTGGGCTTTAAGGACTTTCCACACGTTACCACTGCTACCCAGTGCTAAAGTGCTCGCGTTCTCTCCCTAAACATAGTATCATTGGCTTACACCTAATTAAAAGATCCAGGGGCATAGTTAAAAGGGCTTTATCATCATAAATCAGCGCCCTATTTACAAGTTGGGAAAAAGGGTGCTAACATGCGATTATGCATGTTAGCACCCTTTTTCCCAATGCCTCCCTTTGTATCTCCAATGAGATGCAAAGTGGGCGTTACTGGGCGTACCCCGGATGGACTACCTTGCAAATATCGCTGATGTTTACATCGCGATATTTACAAGGCAGCCCACATGATTTTATCAGATGTTAGATTTTGGCGAAAACGGACGTTTTTGCCAAAATCTAATGTCTGCTAAACTCCTGACTTAGCCATCCCTAACATAGGGGGTGGATTATGCTGATACGACCCTGTGGGTCGTATCAGCAAGGTTATCGCCGTTTTGCAGGGAACATCGCTGGAAAACCAGCGATGTTCCCTGCAAAAGGGCGATAACCTCACTATCTCTGGAATTTTTATCGCCCTGGAGAAACGCGTTGTTAATAACGCGCTACCAGGGTGATAAATTCCAGAGCTAGCCTGCGATAATACTATTATCGCTAAGCACGGCCAGCGATAATTATCGCTGGCGGTTGATAATTTGCCCCATAATTAGCTTATAAATCCCAGGTAAAGTGTTACTACAGATACCCAGGGCCTGTAAATTAAATGCTACCAGTGGGCCTGGAGCACTCATTGTGCTACCCACTTAAAAGGCCCTTCAAAACATCTCACGGGCCTGCCATTGATGTCTGTGTGCAGTAGTAAACAGCCATTTTGATCCAGTAAAATGAATCTTTTACCAGGCCTAAACTTTCCATTTTTAATATATATGTCACCCCTAGGGTAGGCCCTAAACAGCCCATAGGGCATGGTGCACTGTATTTAAAAAAGTTAGGCCTTACTGCTTTCTGATTTTGTGCCAAGCTACCAGAGGGTTAACCACAGGTTAATTCAGTGACATTTGTGGATCACCCTGACAAGGAATGTGGTTCTTGCTTGAGAAGGGTTTCCCCACCCCTCACCCAATAACCCAATTTTCACATTGACTAATACAATATCATGAAGATACATATATATAGTTTAAGAAAATGTGAGTATACAACAAAAGAAAAATCTTAATCCAATTTAGAAAAATATAGAATATTTTAATAAATAAAAAGACACAAAAATGGTTAAAATCCAATAAGTAGAAATTTAAGATTAAAACCAGTGCCAAGAAGCACAACGTGCCAACTGGAGTCAGCTGGTGGCTCTAGACCAGGTCAAAGTAATAAAGTTAAATCTGACCATGATGGAGAGCATGTCAGATACAGTGACTAAGTTCATCCTGGTAGAAAGTTCACTATTTGACTTAGAAACGTTTATGGCTGGGTAAACTGCAAGCTGGATCCACAGCCAGACCTGGCGATGGCGGCTTGTTGGAAAACACGATCCTAGTGTACTTGTTGACAATGCTGGGAATTCTCCAAATGGGCGAAGTCCAGAGGCCCTGCCCAGGGAGGCCTCAACAGCAATGGGATACTGCTCAGCTTCCCACTGAACCTCTCTACCTTCGGACTTTCTGGAAGTCAAATCTCCTTCAGTGTAAAACCAGGAAGTTGAATCCAATCAGTGATTCGATCTCCATGGCTCGGATTGATGGTGGTTCCGGTCTTCCAACTGTTCTTTTGAGGAAAAGTTGGCAAAACGTTTCTAGATCCCACTTTTTGCAGTTTGGGCAGGAGGAGTACTCTCTAACACCAGCCAAGTGCCCAGCTGCTGAAGGGAACCAATTAGAGGTCAGGACTCACTCCAACAGTGGCCAGCAGCAGGGTCCAGCACAGGTCTAGTTGTAACTGGTCAGCTGGGCACTTGCAGGGTAAGAGGCCTCTGAAAGCGTGTTGTGTCCCTGTAGCTCAAACAGAAGTTCAGCCAAGTAAACTGTCCCTTAGAGCCACTTCTAGTGTCCCTGGTTCAAGGCAAGCCGTTCCAGTCTCCCTTCAGGGTCTTCAGACAGCAGTGCAGCGCTTCTTATGAATCTTCACAGGATGAGGGTACTGGGGGTGCCGCATTTATGCCCCGTTCCATTTTGTGGGTGGGGGAAAATGTGGGCTAATCCCTAACCAATGGGGTAAAAGTTCCTAGGAATGACCCTACCCACATCTGTAGCAATTCCCATGTGTTTTACTCTAAGCTATCCCACAGTACCACTCTTTCCTTAAAACAGAATAGCAGAACCCTTTTCCCCCTGGTTTGAGGTCCCTGTGGCCACCCATATGTTTTGGTGTGTAATGGGTGAACCCTTCCTTATGATCACTCCAAACCAGTTCTGGGGAAGCTTCCCCTCCAACTAGGTTTGGCTGGCAAGAAAAAAGGGACACAGGCCTAGGTGTGAGCTACATCTGCAAGTGACAGTTAGGTATCCTTTGAAACTCAGAAAGATGGTGGGCACAGTCACCCTAGCCCTTCCTTCTCAAGAAGGACAAACACCTTCCCAAGGCCATTGTCTACTGTCTGGGAATAATCCACATCTTGCCACAGGGGATCTCTCAGCAGTCAAGTGACACTTCTAACTGGCAGAAAACCCCATTTGGCTTAGGCAGGAAAATTAGTAGTTTCTAAAATAGCAAAATAATGAATATAAATAAAACCAAATGCAAATAAAAATAGAATAACTCATTTATATATACATTTATACATACCTGATTGGTGAATCTATATTCTGGATGCAACAGATTGGGTGGATGTAGGAGAGTAGGATCTGCACTTATGTTGCCCCCACTTTTTTTCTGATGTTTACACTGGTTTCTGGCTTTAGTCTGGCTGGGTCTCTGCTAATCAGGGCCCCAGTCTCTCTGTTCTCTCTAGACAACTTGGAGTGCATATTAGATGCACTAGTGATTGGATACTGTGGTACCTTATAAGCCCCTAGTATATGGTACCTTAGGTACCAAGGGCATAGGTACTTCACAGGCCTACCAGGGGCTGAAGCATGTATTATGCCACCCCTGGGAAGCAGACTAAATCTGACACCACAGGCCTGCTACTGCAGCCTGGGCGAGGTAGTGTTAGCACTCCTCACTGAGGTATAGGTTCCTATATCTCACCTTACACACACATATAAACCTATCAGTCACCCCTAAGGAAGGACCTATCAATCCTGAGGGCAGGGTGCTTGGTTTTCCATGTGAGGGGGTGCCTCTGCCTGAGCAGGGCCCCTCTGCAGCCCTCAGAGTCTATTCTCTGTTTCTGTTTGTGGATGCGGTTAAACCATATACTCTTAAGTGCATTATAACATAGCGCTAAATGCTAACTTTGGGATGGCTGCATTAAAACATGTTGTGTTTGGTGTCAAACGCCTTGAAATCATACCCCCACACCAGTAACTGGTGAGGGAGTATGATCCCACCCTTCTAGAGGGGTAGACATGTACCTACTGTGGAGACACGGTAGAAATCTGAAAGAGCCTGGCATCACAAAATGGATGCCATCAGCACAGACATTGGGCTACCCTCCTGCTGCTGACTGAAACTCGCAGTGGAGGAGGCCCAACAATAGGCATACTGTCACAGGGAGGTGTAATCACCTTCCAGACAGGATTTAGTGTATTGGGGCTGGGTGGGTGCACTCCGAGAATGCTTTGAAGTCCTGCACTGGGGGAGCAGTAGGCTCCTCTGTGCATATGCCAGCTCAAACCGTTTCAGGGGCTACCTGCCCCTGCTCTGGCGCGAAACTGGACAAAGGGAAGTGGGTGTAACCACCCACTCCCCTGACCCTCCCAGAGGAGTGGTCATAGAGCTAGTCCCTCCCTTTCCTTTAGTATAAGATAGGGAAACCTTGCCATTGCAAACTAGATATCCCTGGACGACGCTCTACAAGAAGAATCCTGGACCTTCGATGTTCCACTACCTTTGGAAGACTGAAGAATCTCCCTTGGAGTCAAGGAGTGACTCCCCTGCTTGGCAGGCACCAAAACTTTGAATCAAGGGTCGCAAACTTTCCCGCTCCCGCCGGAGTCCGAAGTCCCTGCAGCCCCAGAACTTGATTTCCTAACTTCTCGACAGCCATTGTGAGTCCCCAGCAAACCTGAGGCGAGTGGACCCCACGAGTGACGAGGAACAGCAATACCCGGGTACCGTGCACTATTGTCGAGTGCAACCCCTTCACGATGTTCTACAAACTTGTGCATTGGACCACGTATGGTGCAAGCCTCTAGCAGGATTTCCCTTGAAAATCAGAGGCCTACCACGTCCCGAGTGACTGTGGGCTCCTGTGAAGCAAATCCTTGCGAGGTGTCTTTGCAATCCCTTGCCAGCTGGCTTGTGGGTCCCCTGAAGAGTTTTTCAACAAACCAAAGGGCTCCCCTGGTTGCTCCAGGTCTGCCCTCAGATCTTGCTGGTCTGCACCGCTGACGTTCTTCATATTCCACGAGACTTGCTGTTGCCAAGGCTTGTTGGCTCCAATCTGGTTGCCGACACCTCATTAAGCTGCAGACTTTGTGGAATACTCCGAATCCAGCTCCTGGTTGTTGTCGACATCTCCTGGACCTCGTGGCTGAAGAGTCAAGACACCCATGAATCACCTGAAATCACCCGACTACCATGGGCATCCATCTTCCTGACCCCGGGTCACTGGCAAGTGACTGTGAACACTGTCCCTTCTGCTTTCAGGTCTTCCTTCTTCTGAATCCAGCCTTGGATTCCACCGGACACTTCTCCAGTCTTCACAAGCAGCAAATCTTCTTCGGCTTCCATTGAAAATGACGTCGCGACCCGACACTAAAAGACACCTATGCACCCGGCTTCCGTGGGTGAGGTAACTAATGCACTCCGGTGCTCCTGTGGGTGTTGGCCCTCGAAGTACTTACCTTGTAAGTGGCTTGCTTGTAGACTCTCCCGAAGTACCCTAAAACTTTCAAAATCCAACCGCGACTTGCTCCATTGAAATCAATAGGGAACCCGCGGCTGTGTTCTCACTCTGCACGCGTCTCCCGTGGGTCCTTTACTTACCTGCCTTGGGTGGATTAGTGAGGCCCCAGCGATTCTAAAGGCCCTAGGCCTTGTCCCCTTGCAAATCGACATTCCTAAACCTCTTTTTTAGTATATGGTCTGGTACACCCCTAGGGCCCCAGCCAAATAAGTGCTTAATTTGTTGTGAAACATTGATTTGTGCATATGTTCCTGACTACTAATCTCATAAAGAGATTAGTAGAATGTGTCTAGAAATAAATACATATATATTTTATATATATACCTGTGTGGTGTCCTTTCATTTGGTAATTCAAGAGATTATAAGGTAAAACAAGCTGCTTTACATTCCTCTGAGACTTAGCCTGAAGGCTGCTCTCCACAGCTACCACTAGGATAGCTTTCTTTAAAAGGTTGTCTTAAACCTATCTACCATAAGAGTCGAATTGGACTGGTGCAAGGTGGCCACTTTAACTAGTGACCAGCATATGCCAGGCCAACTTCTCACAGTGGAGGATAATTGAAATTCGAGTTTGTAGTAGAACACCAACCCCCCCCCCCCCCCCCAAAAAAAAACATAAGACAGAGCTGCGAACAGTAATATCAGTTTTATCATAATCTTTATAAAAAGCTTTATCAAAATCATCATATTAAAGTGCCTCCATGTGACTAATAAAATATTCACCACAACTGCAAGTGCCATTGACACAAAGTAATTAATAAAAGCTATAAATCTCCTTAACTCTGTATGAAACATCATTAAATTAAATATGTTTTGAATGTTCAATCATTTTGTTTTCAAATTTTAGCATACCATTAACTCAAAAAACATTTAAAGCTAGATTTTTGCCCCAAAATCAGTTTTTATGCATGAGTTCTCTAATACAGGTGTATCACAAAGACATAGTCTGCTCCACCTGCTCATGTTTCACCATCACAAACCAGGGATGCCCACATAATTCCAAAGACGCCTACAGTATGCCAATGATGCCCACCACCAAGTCCGAGCCACAGTTTTACCATTACTGCCCACCATAATGCAAAGAACTCCCATTTTATGTCAGCCATGAACATTATTTTAGGGACGGTAAGGATTTTGTGATAGATGGCCACTGCTAAGCCAACCCTATTCAGAATGTGGAAGGATACCTGCCAATATTAGTCCAACATTGCCCATCAAATGTCAAGATTTGCTATTATTATTCCAGAACTCGTGTTATATAGGAAATAGAAATCATTTTGTATGAAATGGCTGCAAAGGATACATTTGGTGTTCCTTGACAAGAGGATGTCTTACATGAAGATGGCTTTCCAGGGCATACTGCTAGACACATACACAACACATACATAAATGCAGAGATATCTGTACAGATGCACACAGAAAAATGTAAACTAAAGCACATACATACATGGACACTCCACTCACACCGCCTGAAGCAAACAAGACCACTACCTGTCTCCACTCGTAATCCAGCCTTTGCTCTCCTAGGCTACAAGGTTACTAATGTATGGTTCTCACAAACTTTCACTCTATCTCTGGCAGTGCCACTCGAATGACTCAACTCTGGCCCAGTTTTCGCTAACACTGTATGACTGATAGATTGGGGCTTGCAAAGTGACCATTCTCCACGTGACTTTTCTAAATTGATAGTGGAAGTGTGAACTGCCGGCTGTGTGTGTTTGTGTGGGAAGTGTGTTTCATAGACTTCAGTTTGGCTGGAGGTTTCTCCAAAGATACGAAGATGTGTAGCAGGCTCTCTTCAATGTGGCTATAACCTCGAAATTACGCACTGTGCTGGATTGCACTTGACAGAGTTACTTCCGGGGCACTGGTGTGCTGCCAGAAGCTTCCAAGCTACCAATTGGAGACCCCTGAACCAGTAATTGTGGGGCCCAGACGCCTGCTGTGTCTTGCAGACTCCTGCTTAGTGAAATAGGAGCAGGTCATGAGTGAAAGCCACCTGCTGTCCGCCAGCTGAAGTAGAGCCTGCCAGGAATGGGGGAAGGCTGAGCCCAAAAGCCACCGGGACTGGAAGCATGTTGTGGTCAACAGGCCTTGGGCCACGCCCTTCTGCCAGTTTCACTGCCTCGAAATTCCCTATGCTGCAGTCTTCATGCTCTGGGTTGCATACAATTGGGCCTTTTCAATTTCTGATGTCCTCTAAAATAGGAAGGAGAATAAATGGGTCACGAAATAGCAACTCTGTTACTTAGGTAGCTAGGTTATACCCCTCGAAAGTTTTCTTCTTTTACCCCCCCCCCCCAATATTTTACCATTTCACAATTCACTCTTCTTGACATAAACAGCAGGTATTATAAGGCATCACGGAGGAACAGGGAGAGGACAGCTGTCACAGTTTCCCATATTGTGATTGTACTGGTTTGTGTAATGCTCGTTTTGCGTCCTCATCTGGGGAGTACAAGGTGAAATTACGCACACACACACACACGCGTGGCCTTCAAATATGAAGTCACTGGTATATATTCACATAGGCGCCCTCAAACAATCACACTGGCCTACTGGTTCACTTATCTGCAAACAATGCAACCACACTCACATGCATGCTCACAATAATAGGGAGGACATATTCACTCATGGGCTAATTTACCGTAAATATATGAGGGTGGGTGTGTATACAAATTCTTGCATATGTGCTTAGCCCAGGATACATGTATGAGAGTGAGTGTATGATTTTGTGTGTGTTTGTGTGTATGAGAGCTAGGGGCTGTTGGAGTGTGAGCAGTGGCGGCTCCTCCAGGGAGTGCTGCGGGCAGTGGGGCAGGGGAGGGGCAGGGTGGGGGGTAGTAAACTCCGGAATATGGCCGAACGGAATTGAGTAAATAAATAAAACAAATTACATCGCGCGCGCTGCAACGCCAAATCGGCAATGCAGCGCGCAATTAGTTTTATTTATTTACTCAATTCAGTTCGGCCGTATTCCGGAGTTTAATACCCCCACCCTGCCCTCCCCCGCCCCGCCCCACCACCACCCCGCAGCACTGAGTGTGAGTGATAGTGAGTGAGGCAGTGAGACAGTGATCATGTACGTTTTGGTGTGCAGAAGTATGTAGCATTGTATGTCAACAAATTAAGGGGCATATTATCAAGACAGGCGATAAAATTATCGCCGCTTTAGCGGCAGAAAACTGCAGCTGAAACGGCGATAATGAGCTTGATAATATGCTCTATGGAATTCCAATTGAAGCCCAGGTTAGATGTGAAGGACGTCTAAACTGAGCTTCAATTGGAATTCCATAGAGCATATTATCAAGCCCATTATCTCCGTTTGCCGCTAAAGCGGCGATAATTTTATCGCCTGTCTTGATGCCCCATAGATGTATGTGTATGAGCAAGTGGTGTGCTAAATGGTTGTGGAGTATTTTGCTTTACTACTCCCTGGTAAGTCTCTGAGAGAGCAGGGAGATGGCTGGACAGACATATTGGTCCCCAGCACGTGAATAAGTCCAGGAAACTAGTGAAGGAGGACTCCCACATTGTTTACTAGTCATGGGCAGGCCAAGATTGAACTATGAGGCTGGTTTATTTATATTTATCCTTGATTACCATTTCATGATCCAGATGGTAGTAGCAGGCTGGGGGATCTAGCTGCAAGGTTTTGTGGTCACCTGCCTCCTAAACATAGCTATTATTTTTAACATGTGATCTGTTCACCTGCCTCAAGAATTTCGCTGTGAATTTTAGTCACAAAAAGTATAGGCTTAAAAAGGTCTAAATTATCATGTGAGGTTTATGAACCACATGAGTCAGTTAATAGTTATGCCATGTTATACCATTGTTTTAAAAAATAAAAATGAGATCAAAGTTACAACATAAGGGTGCACTGTAGCATTTTGGTACCCATTTTACAAGCCTTTGTAAAACACTGCATGAAAAACAGCGGTATTGCATTCAGCAAACACCGCATATACTTTGCATAGTACGGCGAAGAAGACATTGCCAGCACACATGCAATGAAACATGATCTGTACGCTGTTTGCATCATCTAAACGATAAACAGCAATGGTGCCATGCATCATAAAAAATAAATAAAAAACTGCAGAAAAGGGTGTGTGAAGTGGCCAGACCTTCCCCAACTGGCTGAATTGTGGAGCCAGGACATGAAAGAGAACCAAATAACTTCAGACCAGCGATGGCAGGAGGAAGAAGATGAAGATTATATTCTATGTGAGTTAGGTTAAAAACCCCGAAAGTCAGTTCACCAATCATCATCATGTGAAATGTCGTATGCCCTGACAGTAATGTTTAACACAAGTGTAATTCATTTTGGTGTCAGTGTAAGATACATAGACACCATGTATGTCTGTATAGTACTACGCTACTGCAAAATGTATATGTAGCAAAGAGGTTCCTTGTTGGACTTGGCACTTTTTGGCTAAAGTTCCCTAAACTTTTTACTTTCCCCCTAGACCTTTTTAAGGTCTCGCCTAGCGATGCAGCGCGAATACACTGCCATTGCTTTGCGAGGCATGCAATATATACTGTAGCGTGGAAGCTTCATGGGAGCTCCGCCCACTCTCTGCCCATTGGCTTTTGTCTTAAATGCTGCCTTCCGATTGGTTTGAGGCTTGTTAGTCCCTCCTCATTCATCATTTGTATGCTTCCACGGCTATTGGCCCCTTTACTCCTATCACTATTTTGTTCCCTGTCTCCCCCCCGCCCCCTCCCTCAGTCTGTGACTTCTCGATCCCCCCCCTGCCCACTCCCGTTCGTGTCTTCTTGCCTGACGGCACTTCCATTTTTAATGCAATAGGTCTCGCGTAAATGCGAGTCCTATTGCATTGTTAATGTTTGTTTTTTATTCTTGTGAGCAGTTGTTTCGTGGGCTGGCCCCAAAAAGGAAATGACTCATTGATCACCACAGCATGTGCATGGTTCAGAGGTAGCTATATGACAACAATTGAATACAAACATTCCAATAATATGTCCACTTGCAGGAAAATATATTTATTAAACATTTTTTTTTTGTCTAAATCGGGTAACTTCAAAGAAAGCGGACTTCCTAAACTTTATCTTTTTAGAATTATCATAATAGTAAAAGTAACCATTTTTTTATTGAAAGAGAACTTCCCTTCATTTTTTATCTAACACTGCCCTCTTCTGGTAATATGGTTTAAGTCTTTACCGAAACATTTTTTTTTCAAATGATCTTGTTATTTTAACTATTATTGCGCCGGCTTTGGCTTCTAGGGTGCACAGTCGGGGTGGAGCCAGTGTGCACAATTGCCTGAGATGATCAAGTGGTCACAATTTTTGTTGGTGAGGTGGGAAGCGGGGAATACGGACAACAACCAGAGCACGTGGGGGCATATTTACAAGGGCTTTATCTCCGCTTTTTTGGCTTACAAAGCCAAAAAAGCGGAGATAAAACCAGCGCCCTATTTACAAGAGGGTGCTAACATGCATGATAAAAAAAGGGGGGGTTCTCGTCCTCAGCAACCCAGGTAAGAACGAATATTGAATACTACAAAAATAGGAGAAATACCTGGTTGTCGTTTTTGCCACTATTTATTGTGTGCGGAAAAAGCAATGACCACTTGGTTCATATGCTTATGGTGTATCAATCACATTTTTTTATAAACATTAGTTCAAACATATTTCTTATACATTGACTTCATGCCTGAAATACCTGAAATACGATACATATTGAATACAACACATGATTTTCAAACATAAATGATGTGCATTCACACTTATTATCAGTTCCCCATTTAATAAGTTAAATGGCCATTTCCATCTGTCCTTACCACATAGGGCAACGATTAATTTTTATCCTCCGTTGAGGGTGGGCAATCAAGTATGCACCCCTCGGAGTAGTAATTTTCTCCCATGTGGTTACAGTTCCTTTTTCCAACAAATCTATTGATAGAAAAATTGGGAACTGATAATAAGTGTGAATCGCTGGTGTCATTTCAAGTATTTTATACATTAATTATTGTTTTTGTAAATATTGTTGCACTGTGTTGTTTTTTCTTTATGCACATCATCTATGTTTGAAAATCACGTGTTGTATTCAATATGTATCGTATTTCAGGCATGAAGTCAATGTATAAGAAATATGTTTGAACTAATGTTTATAAAAAAATGTGATTGATACACCATAAGCATATGAACCAAGTGGTCATTGTTTTTTCCGCACAAAATAAATAGCGGCAAAACCGACAACCAGGTATTTCTCCTACTTTTGTAACATGCATAAACGCATGTTAGCAGCCTTTTTCCCAACGCTTCCCTTTGCATCTCCAATGAGAGCGCCCACCCCCTTCAGAGTCTGAAGGGGGTGGGCGGTCCGACGTCATGTTGACTGACAGGCATTGTCAGACCAGGGGCAGGCAGCAGCACAATTGCGCATGACTGGTGAAGGTCGTCAAATTTTTCCGCCGTTCCCAGTCATGCGTACTAGTGTCTGCTCAGGCTCGCGCATGCCCATTAGGAGAGCGAGGGTTGAGCAAAGCCTCAAACCTCGGTCTCCTAATGGGCAGGCGGGTGGCGAGTAACCCTGCTCTAAGCCAATCCTGGTGCTGCTGGAGCAGCACCAGTATTGGCTGAGAGGGGTTGCCACTTGCCAGCAGTGATGTGGCTGTTCCTGTAGGCGCCAACGGGACCCCGGAGCAGAGGCGGCACGGACCCGGTAAGTAGTATTTTATTTTATTTTAAACTCCCCCGTCCCCCACTGCCGCACAACACCCGCCATACCCCCCTAATACCCCACGACTGCGATTATTGTGAGAGCCGAGACTGGTTTCAGAACGATCGTAGGTTTAAAGAGTAGTGCCAGGGGTTTAAATAATCATATTTTCGTACCTGAACACTTTTCTCATTTTCAACCTGTTGATTTACTGTAAAGGTATATGGGCGCATTTCGGTGAAGTTTGGAGTGCAGCAGGAGCCCAGAGACTTTTCTTATTTAATGTTGTCTTGTATTTCTATACATCGGTTTTTCTATAGTTCTTCATACCGCACTTCTCGTGTGTCAAGGTGCTGTAAGAAACATGTTGCTAGTATCCAAGTATTGGTTCTCAGTTCACAATGACAGAACGTAGGCCAGGCCCTCCCAAGAGCTCACACCTGGAAAGGACCTTTTTAATTCGCCCTTCGCTCAATTTATTGTACGTTGTTATTGTGATTTTTAAGAGTCTGGGACCATGTGAAAAATCAGCAGGGATGGAAGGCGATGTTACCTCTCTCTTTATTTTGTGGAAAATATCATCACATTCATAAAGGGTGAGCTCTGATGTCACTAAGTTTAGACTAGAGGAACAGCCTCTGTCGGGGATTATCCATCACAACTTTACATTTCCATAAGCCAGCTGCCAGATGACATTACGAGAACTTTCGCCATTTAGCGCAGGTTACAGATTTCAAGTTCAAAAGTTTCAAGGCTATATGTGCTGTATATTTTATTTATCCTGCTCCATGCAGTTATGGTCCGGCTTTCATGCAGCCACTTTCCAACATTGCACACCGTCCACATTGATTGTTTAGTTTACAGACTACCCAGTTCATAGGACAGGTATTTGAACAAATTGTCGCACAGTGTAGTCCCAATATTAACTTCTGCCTGAGTTATATAACTCTTCAGTTGATGTTAATGTTAATGTTACTGCAATTTGTATAGCGCAACAGCTGCCCCAGCAAAGGGGCGTCCCGGCGCTGACAGCAGAGCAACTGACACGAAAGGGTGGAGTAAGGCACAGGCTACACGTTGGGAAACAGGTGTGTTTTAATGGCCTTCCTGAATTCTAAGTAGTTAGTGAGGCTCCGGATGGGGACAGGCAGCGAGTTCCAGAGGTGGGCCGCCCTGCTGCGGAAGGAGCGGCCTCGCACCCGCACTCTCCGAGACCTCGGAACCCCCACCAGGTGTTGACCTAGTGAGCGGAGGTGACTTGTGGGAACATAGGGGGTAACTAAGTTGGCCAGAATGCAGGGGGTGTTAAATTTCAGGGCTTTAGAAGTGATGCAAAGAGCCTTGAATTCAATTCTCCTGGCCACCGGCAGCCAATTCAGCCGACGGATGGTGGCTTACACCGGGCAGGACCTACGCAGGCTTATCAGGGATCTTGCTGCTGCGTTCTGGGCCCGTTGTAGCTGCGCAATTTCGGCATTATTTGACCCTAGATACAGAGAACAGGCATAATTCAATCTGGACATTATTGATGCCTGAATGATGGTCTGACGTGTGGGTGGGTCAAAGAAGCCCAGTAGGGGTCTAAGCCCCCATAAAAGCCCGAAGCAGGTCCCTGCCACCTTTTTGGTTTGAACTTGGTAGCTAAGAGGCGAGTCCAGCCACACCCCCAGGTTGTTGATGGCCTGCTTGGGAGGGAGGCACTACCAAGGCTTTCCGGCCACCAGAGTTCACTCCACAGACCATGGTCCTTCCCCACCAACAATACCTCCGATTTACTGACATTCAGCTGGAGGCAGTTGGCGGTCATCCACTCCGCGACTGCCGCCAGGTTGCCCCAAAATTTCAGGGTGTCCCTCTCTGTGTCGTTTGAGAGTGCTACCACCAGCTGAGTATCGTCGGCGTAGGAGACCATGGTCAGTCCCCTATTTCTAGCCACCGCATGCAGCGTTTGGACATAGAGAATAAATAGTAGAGGACTAAGGGAGGAACCCTGTGGGACACCTTGTTTGATGGAGTGTATGCCCGAGGCAAAGGGGGAACAGTAACCACAAACAACCTCTCACTGAGGAATGAGGGGAGCCACTTCAAAGCCGGGCCGACAATCCCCACCTTCTCCAGGTGTTGTAAAAGAATGGCATGAGACACTGTGTCAAACGCGGCACTGAGATCCAAAAGAATCAGTGCCGACATTTGCCCAGCATCCAGTGCTGACCAAAGATGTTCTGTCACAGCCAGGAGGGCAGACTCCGTGCTGTGACTAGGTCGAAAGCTATTCTGGAAGGGGTGCAGCGTGTTGTTCTTGGTCAAGAAGTCTGATAGGAGTGAGTTGACATAAGTCTCTGTGATCTTAGCCGCCCAGGAGAGTAGGGAAATGGGGTGGTAGTTTTCTGGTTTGGCCGGGTCCAGCAAAGGTTTTTTGAGCAGAGGTAGCACCTTGGCTTGTTTCCAAGCCTTGGGCACGGTTGCCGTAGAGAGCGACATGTTTATTACCTGCCTCAGGGAGGACATGAACGCAGGAAGCACTTTCCTAAATTGCTCTGGTTTAAGAGGGTCAGCGGGGGAACCTGATTTAATGTTCCTGCATAGCGCTTGCAGCTGGTCTGCAGAGATTGGAGGGAATAACTCCAAGATATTAGCAGTTTGACCACGCCATACTACTTGCGCGGTGGTAGCTGCAATTTGAAAGGACCTATAGATGTTGTCTACCTTCCTAATAAAGAAGGTGGCAAGGTGTTGCAACGAAGCATCTCAATCTTTCCACGGACTAAATAAACTTGTTCAACTTTTCAGCTTCTTCATGACAATTGCCAGTGTTTACCCAAGGAGACGGTGGGCATGTCTCAACGTGTTATGTAAGGACCTGTCAAAGATGGCAGCATGTCACGTTGTTTGCCATTGCACTTGTCACAGAAGGCTTCTGTAGCTATTTGATAAATCGTCACACCATTTAAACAGTAGAAACAATATTAAAGGCTGTAGTTTACCTTCAGGCCTATACCGAAGTGTAATGCCAGGTAGTAGCAACATATGTAAGAGGTGTTGTTTTAAGAATTGGGAAGTTATTTATGTGTATGGAGGTTTAAATTTTGTCCCTGCCAAGTTTAGCTATTTTCTTAGTAACTTTCCAGCCATCGCTGTGTTGTTTCCTGGCCTGCTTTCAGCATGGTAAAAGGTCACATGATTTCAACTCTTAGTGACGTAATCGGGTTAAAGGTCATATGGTGTTAATTGGGAGTGTGCAAGTAATTATAAATGTGCCGTGATTTGTCAAAATGCTTCAAGTTTTCAACTGAATTATTTGATGCGAAGCAGCCATTCACTTCAACACACCACTTTGGTTGTTAAATTGATTTTGAAGAGGCCGGATAATGCATTGACCCCGTATGAATCGGAGGTGGCTGGGGAAGGGGGGTGGGGGTGTTACGAAAGAAAGCACGGTTGTGTATCAAACGCAGGGGCATATTATTAATGTTTTCGCCCTATTAACAGGAGGGTGATAACATGCATTAGCGCATGTTAGCACACTTTTACCCACGCCTCCCTTTGCATCTCTAATGAGATGCAAAGTGGGCGTCACTGGGCAGAACAACCTTGTAAATATCGCAGATGTGCACATCGCGATATTTATCAAGGGGGCCCAGGCATTTTTGCAGTCGTTAGTTCACCAAAAACTAACGTCTGCAAAAATGCTGACTTACCTATACTTTGTATTGGAGGTGGATTATGCTGATACGACCACAGGGTCGTATCAGCAAGGTTATCGCCGTTTTCCATAGAGCATCGCTGGTTTTCCAGCGATGTTCCATGGAAAACAACGCTATCGCAGGAATAATTATCGATATGCGTTGTAAATACAGCGCTAGCATGGCGATAGTTATATGCAATAGCCGGTGATAACAATTCTCACGCACAAAACGGCCAGCGATAATTATCGCTGGCCATTGATAATATGCCCTGCAGGCTTTTGAATCCACAACTGGAGTTAGCGTTTCTCCACATTCAGGTTAGTTTTCGGTGTTGATGCGTCGGGGCTTATTGTTTTATTAATCTGCATTTTGCAGCAGGATGCAGAGTCTTTCTGCTCTTTGGAGGTCCGTCTTGGCTTGTGTCGTGCTCTGACTGGAGATTTGGACAGGGGGGGTCACACACACACACGCTGAGGCGATTGTTATTTGCAGCATGACCTTTCAGAATGCCTGGGTACAGCGTAGTGTCAGCAAAATACACCTTCAGCGATGGACATTGAGGAGTGTGAAAGGAACGCCAGCGCTGCATGCTTATTAAACACTGTTTCATTTTAAAGTTCAGTGAAATTTGGGATAGATGTTATTTAATCACAAATGGAAGCAACGGAGTGTGCTAGTGTTTTGAGGAGCTTTGTTTTTTTAGCCCGCTTGTTGTTAGGGTGACCCCTTGATAGGAGTATTCTCTGTGAAGATTCCTTCAAAGTTACACTTGCTGCTGAAAAGAACGTGCCGCACCTCTGACTTTCCACACAGCATGCAGCTGAGATTGTCGTTTACTGAGACTGTCGATACTGAGTAAGTAGGGCAGGCTGGTTAATGTATACAAGTGGATGGATTGATCGCTTTACTGGATGCATGAATTGATAGACGGGGTTGTGGATGGATGGATGGAGGGGTGGATGACGGGGTTGCTGGATGGATGAATGGATGGGGTTGCTGGATGGATGGATAGACGGACGAACGGATGTCCGAACGGATGAGGTTACTGGATGGGTGATTAATGGATGGATGGATGGACGGACGAGGTTACTTGATGGGTGGATGGATGGATGGGTGGGTGGACGGACGGATAGATGGATGGATGGGTGGGTGAAGGGACAGGAGGGCGAGTGGCAGGATAGATAGTTGGATTTGTGGGATCAGGTTGAAGGATGGATGCGTTGTTGGATGGATGGATAAACAGAGGAGTGACCATGTTGGTGTGTGAGTTGGTAAGTAGGCAGACTGACTGAGCAGACAGATATGACCAGTGAGTGAAAGATACCCATAACGTTTACTCTCACACTGATTCTCACACTGATGGAGCGGTGTCTCCCTCACACCACCGCTTACCAAATAGTTATATATTTTAATGAACATGTGTAGAGTTTTATTTGCATCAGTTTCTCTTACGTCTTACCTTTCTTTTGGTTGGACATGTGAAGTTTGCTTCCACAGAGTGTAAGAATGGGTTCGGTGCACTAATGCATCAGTGAGCAATCACAGCTTACACCCAGACAAACCAGTCGCACAGATTGTATTGCCGCCTTTTGTACAGGTACCCGGAAGCAGCTGCTTTATCTGTCGCGTCGATGGTATTGATTTCTGCAAGCTGGTGTGCTGAGGTCAGAGTCTGTATTTCCACATCTGCCTCAAACATTTTAACCTCACCTGAGCAGTCGTGCTTCGTTAACTTAAAAGCAACACTTCATGAAAGACAGGCTGCCTTATGAGGGCATTTAACAAATGTCTTGTTCCAGTGTCTGTGAAATATTTGCTAATGTATTATTGACGAGTTTTTTTTTGCTGTGCTCATACTTGAGCTCTGCGCTTTCCGTTTCCATTCTGTCGTGATTGATTGTTCAGTAAACCAGTTTAACAACACCTATTTTTATCCCTTTTATCTGGCACTGCTGTGGTTCCTTGATAGGAACGTAATTTTAAACTGGTTTAGCATTGCAGTACTTACACTTATAGAATCCCTGACTTTGTTCCTTGAGAGGATTTTTACTTTGTGCACCTGTGTCGTTGTACAAAGTACGTTTGCTATTTGCGATGCTAACAAGTTGTACATCAACACCATCTATATTTGCCAGTGTTTGTGGAGTGATTTGGTATAACCCTGTAGCAGAGAATGGGCAGGAAATAGGCAGACTTAAGGGTTTGTACCTGTATTGACTGTTTAACAGTGCACCATTTTATAAAACGTGCAATATGTTGATGGAAAAGTAATGGTTGTATTTATTTAAACATATTTTAATGCCTGGTACCCCTAACTACTTCCTGGCTTTTACAATGCAGCGTGGTGTTTCAGAGGTACAAGCTTGAACATTTGAGATAGAAGGAGGCTGACTGTCTATTTGTCTGCATTATAATTACTATTATAAGATCCGTTAGGGTGTCTCTGCTTTACAGTTTCAAGACGAGATGTGTCTGCTTGTTAGTTGTGTATTTGTCTGTCTACTTGGCAATCCCCAGTAGAGTAGTGTGTGTACACCTGTGAGTGAGCATGGGTCTCAGTGGAGCAGGGTGAAGGTACAAGAGCAAAGCTGTGTGAAGTGAGGGGTGGGGAGATGCAGTGACCGATTTATTTTTATTAGGCCCAGCACTAATTGCTTTATTAACCTTGCTGCTTCCTCAAATGTGCTTAAAAATGCACCGTTTGTCCACTCTATTTTCCAAATTTTCTCGGGGGGGGGGGGCAACCCCCAAACCCCCCATAGGTTGTTCGCGCTCGCTCCCTATGCTCGCTCGACGCAGTGCAGTACGACAATAATGTTACGCCGCACCACTTTCAAATGTCACCAGCCACCACTGGCCCCCAGCCATTCACCATAGCTGCCGACTAGCCTCATGGTGTGCGTAAACCCTACAATACGTTTTTTCTAGTTACCGAACCACACTTCTCGTGCCGGGATTTTTGATGCCCATACTCATAACTCTAGAGGCAAATTAAAAAAAAATGCCTGGCCTTGGCAAGCCTGTGAAATGTATTCTGTTTATTTTTATTTTGCAAACATATGCAATAGATATGAAAATTGTAAAAATAAACACAAAGTAAAACTGCTGCCAACCAAAGGTGGCATGGATAAATAAAAAATAAGTAAAAAAATCACACATCGCAAAAATAACAAGCACTCCATTAATATGTCCATTGGCAAAAATAAACCAATAAAAACATGAAATGATTTCAGAAATAAAAGCAGATACTGGCCTGAACAAAAGCTATATATCGCATAACAAAAATACATACATATGTGCATTCATTTATAAATATGTATTTGTATTATGATTTTTTGGAAAACAGTGAAAGAGCTAAAGCTATCTCTAGGCCAGAATTTAAAGTGTTGTTTGTTAAAAGCCAGGAGTGTCTGCTGGTATACTGTATGAATGGAGGTCATTTGGCATCTAATTTTGAATGTTGTAGACTGTATTTCTGATAAGCATTGGATTACATTTTGTGGCCTTCTTTCCCTTTCTCCTACCGCAGCAACCAAGAACGTAAGGTTCTGCTACTATAAGTGCACAATGTCCTGCCCGCGGGCCACACACATTTACGTTTAGCTGAATTATCAGATTGTCCAGAGCCTAAAGTTTCCAGATAACTCCATATTCAGTCTTGGGCTCTTCATTAACAGCCTGCTGAATTCTGGGAATTGCAGTCTATCTTGGTTAACTTCGAGTGAAAATTTGATCTACCACATCTGAAAACCCCATTGGTATAAGGAAAGCTTAGGACTGGCACCTGGCGTGTAAAATGACATGGTATGATCTGATAGGCTTATCTGAGTAATATCTCCATGGAGCTATTGAAGCATATGCAGTGAAAGTTGTTACGTAGAATTTCCATACCTGCTGCACCTACTCCTGGTGCCTGAAGTTTAGAATGAAAATTCCCAAGAAAGGGGCACACAGGCGTTTGAAAGAGTATGTAATGAGTGTTCTCTCAAACACCACAGTGTATGTTTTTCACAGTTTTTACGTTGGATATAATGTTTACGCCATGTCTCCACTTACGCAGTTCTTTCAACGCCATAAGTGAAGGGAAACAGGGCTTGAAAACTGTGTATCTCTGTCTTCTTTAATCAGTTAAAACAGTGGAGTATCCCTCGCAGTCTTCTGTTGGTGGTTCCTGCCATTCAAACCCAACTAGGCCCACCGGGTCATTTTAAGATGGTGCTACCAGAAACATATGCAGCTTTTTCATTGTATCTAAATATATCTGACTGCAGCAGGGGCTAGAGGCCAGATCTACCACAGTTTTTTGCAGTCGCAAATGGGAAACTGTCCCGTTTGCAACTGCAAAATCTGTCTGCCCTATATTCAAACCCTATTTTGCGAGTCGGTAACCTATCATCATCTCGCAAATTGGGTTTGCGTCTCGCTATGCGGAAGGTGCGTGCCAAGTAATAGCGAGTCTCAATGGTATGTACCATTGTTTTGCAACCGCAACTGTGGTCGCAAAACACTCGCAGTTCACCACTGATTATAAATCACGGTTAAGCCACTAGCAAATGGAAGGTGTCCCCTGGGGACCCCTTTCCCTTTGTGACTAACAGCGAAAATATTTTTAAGAGTAGGCAGTCGGGGCCGGACTGAGATCCGAAACCGGCCCTGGCAAACTGCTCGGCCGCCCCCCCCCCCCTGGATGGAGGGGGGGGGGTGCAGCCGAGCTGTTTGCAAGGGCCGGTTTGGGCTGATTTTGTTACAGAGGGCCGATATTTTCAACCCTGGTAACAAAAGTGGCCCCCCAGGGGCCAAAAACTGGCCCCCACCCTGGCGGCCAACCTATTCTCGCCCTGTAGGCAGTGGTCCTTGGGACCCCTACCTACTCTTAATAAATTAACTAGAAACATTTCATTTTTCCTTTTTAAATGTATCCCGTTTTCCTTTAAGGAAAACGGGCTACATTTGAAAAATAAACTGCATTTAAAAAGCAGTCACAGACATGGTGCTCTGCTGACCTCAGCGTGGAAATGCACTGCCATCGCTTTGCGAGGCATGCAGTATATACTGTAGCCTAGAAGCTTCATGGAAGCTCCGCCCACTCTCTGCCCATTGGCCTTTGTCTTAAATGCTGCCTTCCGATTGGTTTGAGGCTTGTTAGTCCCTCCTCATTCATCATTTGTATCCTTCCACAGCTATTGGCCCTGTTACTCCTAACACTATTTTATTCCCTGCTTCCCCCCCGCCCCTCCCTCAGTCTGTGACTTCTAACCCCCCCCTGGAACCCACCACTCCCATTCGTGTCTACTTGCCTGCCGGCAATTCCATTTTCAATGCAACAGGTCTTGCGTAAATGCGAGTCCTATTGCATTGCCAATGTTTGTTTTTTATTCTTGTACGCACTATTACTGTATACGTCATAATGTGCTTTCCTTACGTTTAGCACGCTGTGCACTCTTTCACTTTTTAAGCAGCTGGACAATCAAGAGCCTTATTCCTCTTCCATTCCCTCATTCCAGTTCTTAAAACCCCTTTCTTAAGTCCTCTTCTAGTGTGCATTTCCCCTCATTCCTCGGCTCCTTCTCTCATCTCCCCGCCCCTCCTCAGTCTCCTCTCTCTCTCTCCGCCATCCTCTTCCCTCTCCCCCTCCCTCTCCTGTCTTCCCACCTGTCCCCCCTCCCTCGCTACAGTGATTATAAGCCAGAGGCTTCGGCTGTTAGCCCTGAGCCCAGCAGCCCCTGCTCCTCTGCCTGCACGGGAGAGAGGGGCTGAGGGAAGCGGCTGAGGACAGGCGGAAGCCAGGGCTGTTGCGCCTTCCGTGTCTGCAGAGGAGCCGAGGAAGCAACAGGTACACACCCTCACAGGGACAGGAACTAGCCCCCCACACTGCCCCCTCGAACAAGGGTGAGCCCGTCTCACCCCCAGAGAGGGGCCCGCCACCCTACCCCGGCAGGAGACCCCACTGTGAGTCACGAGACCCCCCCACATAACCCTCTAAGTTGCCCTCCCACCGAAACCCCCAACAAGTACCAGGGAGATCCCTCCACAGGAGCCGGGCTGGCTATCCTACAGGAAACACCAATGAAATCCACCAGCAGCTCAGTGGGAGATCCGGCACCCATCCCTGCTGCAGACTCCCAGCAGCTGCTGTTACACGTTTGCTTCTTACAACATCGGGCCCGAAACATTTCCTTTGGAATTATTTGATATCTAAGTACAAATTTCGGGACCTGCTCTAAAATGGCCTCCGTGTTTCTGAGTACGAACTTTGAGATTTTGCCTTCTTATCATGGTATAGGGGAGTATTTACATGAATTTATGACATCCCTTTGCATGCGGGTACGCAATCGGGCAGGACACCATCGACAGTTCTGCCTGCCCCCTTTTTCTTCTTTTTAATGCATACTTTGACGTACATATTACTCTTGAGCCTATCAGTAATCAGGGCCGGACTGGGAACTGAAAGCAGCCCTGGCAAATTTTTCCAGACCAGCCCCCATCCGGCCGTAGCGACCGAGCGCAGCGAGCGAGCTCGACCGCTACTAGGGAGGTTTGGGGGAGTTCTCCCCAAGAAAATTTAGGAAAAAGACAGACCAAAATGGTGAATTTTACAGCACATTTTTCATTGCATATTCAATTGTATCGACTTTAAAAGCATAGTAGATGATGACCTTAAAGAACATCAGGTTACCCACCCAGTCATATGTACCCATAGACATTCTTTCAGAGAGCACCAAAAATAGACACAAGTAGTGAATCAGAGAGAACAAAGTAAAAGTGAGACCAGCCCCCACATGGTGTGTAGCGAGCAAGCGCAGTGAGCAACCACTACTAGGGGGAGTTTAGGGGGTTGTCCCACAAAGAAAATTTGAGACAGAAAGGCCAAAACGAAGCATTTTTCAGCACATTTTTCATTACATATTAGATTGTATTAACTTTTAAAGCATAGTAAATGATTACTTTATGGAACACCAGGATACCCAGTCATAAATCACAGACATTCCTACAGAGAACACTAAAAAATTAAATGTTGAGCACGAAACATGAATTTAAATATAACCAATTTATTCTTCATATAAAATAGCATAAAGTCATTTAAAAACGCACTTAACTTCAAACAATTGTGCAAAGGTCAATAGTAAAAAGTGTACAAGACAATGTGTACTTCAACCCTTGTGGTACCAACACTTTTGTAAAGAGCTGCTACTCTTTAGTGCGACCGAAAGTAACACTTCTAAAGAGGACTGATTTTCTTTCTTGATGCAGCATGTCACTGCCAGGGTGTAATAACAGCGATAGGTCAGTGACTGCACTTCTGAGGTGAATGCAGCAATATGGGACAATGAACACCCACTTTATTTACTTTAAACATTTGCTAACCTGTTTGCAGCAATGCTGTGTGTGGGCTGAGGCATTTTTTGTTTGCTTTTTATAAAGAATGACTGATATTTGTAGCGGTCTGGTGCAACTGCAAAATGTGGGTGCCCTTTGGGGTGAGTTGTTCTGCCATAAGGGTGCACTCACTGAATAGTTCTTGAAAAGGGAAGTGTCTGAATTTCTCAGTTCATTGAGGAAAAAAGGCCCATAATAATAATAATTTTTTTTAAAAAGTAACAGAAGACCAGTTAGGTTTCCCTTGAGTGAGGCAAGATACTTTTTGCCAATTAGTTTTGCTGTGTATGTATTCTCTAATGAGTTCTAGAAAAGGCCCGAGTGATGCTTTAGCCGAAATATAACGAAAGCTCCCAGTCTCCTCCTGCCCCCTGCTCACCACATGCCCTCGAGGTCCTCCAGGATTCCAGGTTGATGCATGTAGCATGTTTCGACCTCTGAGGGGTGGTGATGCTCATGGCTGGCTAAGTTACATGGAAGATCGGGGTCCGGGATAGCCGCTCCCCGAGTCATCAAACAGAGCCTGCCTGGCCTAGAGCCTGAGGCCAGCCACCACCTCGCTCCGCCCCTGCTCACAACAAACAAAACCACTATGCTGGGGAACCGGGCCGGGGCCTAGCCCTGCTGCCCCTTGACGTTATAAGACCCTTTTGCTCCCTTTTGCTTTTAATTCATTTCTCTGGCCTGATCGCAACGCCCCCATACAGTGCCGCCCAGCGCCACATAATACATCATCTGCTGCATAATTGGACGATTTTAACAAATAAATTGTTTATACCTCAAACGTATCAGAAGTTACTAAGAAATGTGACTTGTGCTGCTCTGAAGTGGAGGGCCCCATGAAAAGATTGACTGGTCACCTTTCTCACTGCTGCAGTTGTATGTTCCGCTGGTACTAATAGTTAAAGATCTTTGCAGAGGCTGTTAGCATGTGTGAAAATGTCAAAATAATAAAGTATCAGAAAATGTACAGCACCACTTATACCCATGTAGGTGTCAGAGCGCTTTACATCACACATATTACACAGAGACAATCAATCATACGTGTGTAAATCACTGTATAGGAAATGTTACATAAGAAAAAGGACTACAAGGTGTAGGAGTCACATGACAACCATACTGGTAAACATCATAGCTTAATAGTGATTGGTCTGGAAAAACACAAACTCAGAATTTAAAACGTAATACCATGGTTGGGGGTTCTCTTTAATAATCAGAATTGATTTCTACCCAAATGAACCATTTTTTCTAACATTAGGATAATCGAAGACTGGGGAAAAAACCATAACAATCTAATTTATACCTTGCAGTTTGCATGCAGCTCTTACATGACAGTTAATAGCTCACTGTTCTATGTTAGGATTTAAACTTATTAACTGCAAGTAACAATAGGGCCTCTCTGGCAAAAGCAGGAACCCACTGACCTATTTACATTATGCAAAAACAACAATTGATGAACAGAATGCAGAACAATGTCATGCATTCACCCCAGTACAGAGATCTGGGCCTAAATCCATTGTTTTTTTGCTCACCATGCCATTCCAGTTTGAACCCAGCCATATGCAAATTAGTCTTGACCCTGTGCCCAATGGGAACAGTCCAGCCCGAACTGCCAGGCCAGGTCCTCCCTGAACTGGAAACAAGCATCCTAGGACCAGTTTCATTTGTTGCAGTTACACTATTTACATTATGTGCACTTTGTGATCTGTATGGTACATGTTCTTAGCAGCAGGCACATTAACCCTCTTTCCATGAGTCAAAACGTCCACTAGACTAAACACCTTCTGTCTCTACTAAGAACATGAATCACTGGAGTTATCATGACATTTTTATTGTTGACGAAAATTGTTGGAGGCCAGGAAGGAGGCAGCAAGTGCTTTTAAAACCATATTATACTTGCAAAACGCCCCCACCTGAAGTCAGCGCCAGCCGCGGTCTGTGCAGGTAAGAGCGGTGGGTGGTGGGGCCGGGTAAAGGGGGCTTTTGAGAGACAATGCAGAGGGAAATTAATTATTTATTTAATTTTCCCTCTGCATCATCCCTCGAAATCCCCTCTTACCTGGCCCCTCTGCCCCACTGCTGTTACCTGCACGGACCGTGGCTGGTCAGCGCCTGGTGCGGTCGCACTGCCCTAGAGCCACCCTGCTCAAGGGTGCTGTGACCTCAGTGACAGAGTCACTGTTGCTCTTGGCTGCGCTGCTTCATAGGCCTGCCTGCAAGACTGAAGGTGAACTTCAGAATAAATTGTGGCGGACAGGCCTTCTAGGTTAACCCACACTTGCCACTGCTGGGATCCACCTGCTGGTGCTAAGACACCAGGGCTTCTAAGGTCTTGTGGGGCCTTCTAAGGTCTAGCATGGGAATGTGCTCCCTTAGGAGAGTGGTCTGGCGGACTGGTCATGAAGGCTGAACCTGGTTCTCCAGTTCCAAATTCAGCAGCACTGACAATAGTGCCCCCTCCTCTCCCCCACTGAACACCATACTGCCCCACTGAGAGAAACTTGCACTGCACTGACCCGCTATAAACACCTAGATGTGACTCAATTCAAATCACGCACTAGACAAGAGCAATATGCTGCCTAAAAAAAAGTTAACAACATCCTAGAAAAAGCAAACTCTCATAGGGAATGCAAGATTTAGTAAACTATGTGAAATGTAACTAGGAACAACATGGTTACCTTTTTCTTTTTACACTCATTATTCAGAAATTAGATTTTGCCTGAAAAGTTAAGGCCAGACTACAGGGCCGGAAGGGACCCGTTTCAGTGCCCATGCTTATATCCTTACAAAACATAAGCAGTATGGTTTAAAAAGACCACGTTCGTGAACATAAAGCCGCTGTACATATTTTGTTTTCCAATTCACCGTTCAAGCAGGTATTTCGGTGCCTCCAGAAATTGTGCACTTTCCCACCCAGGGTAAGCAATGTTGAGAGATGAGAAAACAAAAGTAGCGCTTCCCTGGCATACACTGTAAAGTGGCGCTAATGGGTTTAGGTGTGAATAAATCAATCTGGCAACCTTGCAACCACCCTGTCTTGCTTTAGTTTGTTAGTTAGTTATTTTTCATATTCTGAATATTTTATTTCTCTCCACCCCGAGGCTGCACACTTAGAAATTGAAAAATATCAGAAAAAGAGACGTTTCCAGCAAACATGTTTTCATAGCTGCCAAGGTTTCAGATTGCTATGTGTGACATTTTCATAATTTCAGTGAAATTATGAGTGACATTTCAATGACTATGAGTGACACTGTTTCGCGGCGGGCAAAATCAAGTAATGAAGATTAGGGAAACAGATAAATTTCAGAAATTACACCCATTTGAGCAACAAGAAACGCTAACAAGTCTTAAAACTGCAGCAAAGCACCAGAAATGGAAGGGCACTAACCGGAGACATAAATAAAACCAAACACATACGTCCATGGAAAAAGCAAAATATCAGAACTTACGCCCTTAAAAACAGTAATAAGCTTTGGAAAGACTTTCAAGCTGCTGCAGAGCCCCTGAATTGCAAACTTACTAACCTACTGCCCCTTTCTAAGATGAATGTTACAGGAAGGGGACCTGCTAGCAAAAGGCTTGTGTTTTAAGACTTCATGGGATATAAATTGCACACAGATGATCAATCATGGTAATTAAGAAATTATTTTTAGAACCATTAAATGTGAACTGTAACTAGTCCAAGCATGTTTTTATTTTTAAGGGACCATTTCTCCCTTTTCCGTCTTCATACTGCTTTTCAAAAAAAGGTTTTTGGTTTGTCATTTATAAAACCAGAAGGGTTCAGGTCTTACAAGCAAAATTCTGCTTAGGTCGCATGTGGAGAGCAGGGCACGTGCACACTCCGGTACGGATGACAGCACTAGGTCAGGTGTAACATGAAAACGAAGTACAAAACTCCCAAGATCGCTTTTAGGTGACCTCAAGACGCCACAATGTACTAAAGAAACAGCCCATGGGAAATAAAATGCAATCGTTAAGACAAAAACACAGTCATGTAGATAGGAACCGGAGTATGTGCAAAATAAGAGGGGTTCGGTTTAAAATACACTTGTGTCACTGCTAAACAATTCCCAAGCAGGCCTCTGCAACAGGTTATGAAATAATTGCATAACATTATAAGGTGAATGGAGAGCCCGCACACTGCCCAGTGCCCAGATGAACAGAAGGGCCCCTGCACACATTTGTTTTCAGAATTTGCTGTCAGGGAGAGCTACGAGCTACTATATAGAAACTGAACACGTGAGCTGTGCTGAATTAAGTTCGCTAGAAGAAACCAAGAGAACCCGTTTACTAAATAGATTAATTCAGTCTAAAAACAAAGCTACATTGGCACAACTTAGGTTAATAGCTTAGAGTAGACAATTGGGACAAATTAGGCCTCTGTCTTTACAACAATGGAATAAGACACCTACACTGTATTCGCATGTCTTGTAAAAAAACAAAAAAAACTCTGCCACACACGCTAGTTACATGTTGATAGAGAGCGCACGACGGGAACGTTGTACCACACATAAATCAAGGACAATTTGCAATTAAAGAAATTTTTACTTTTTAAGGAATGCTACAAATGGAAGACATTTTGCATTCTTATTGAACGATGCCACTCGTGTAAGCAAAAACATAGCTGGGACTGCACAGCAGAGGGTTTCGCTGTGAATAAGCAGCACAACCTTTACTATGTAGTCCAAAAAACTCTGGTCACAAACTGGCACTGAAATTATTAGAACCGGAACCACTGGCAGCGCGCTAGCACTATTAATAAAATGTAAAGTACACTTTGTAGAAAACTGATACCTCACTGAGGCGCAACTTACTATGTGAGTTGACTCGAGGAGCGGTAATTGTACGGGCCGGACCTCGCCGCAATGACTACCTCTGCAATAAACAGCGGCATAATTGTGTCGCTCGAAGCAGCTGCACAGGAGGGGCTGGTGTGCTTCTAGGCTGCTGAGGAGCAACTCCAGAGGCCGCCGCCGGTCAGGACCCTCAAGTGTTTGACGGAGATAATAAAATACCCACGGCACAGAACTCTGTCACGGCGCCACTCCCATTACCACCCCTGTAGCCTGCCACTAGTTTATTGAGATTGCAGTCAGTCTGTTCACCACTTGTGCTGCAGCATCAGGAACCAACAGCCATGATTAATCACGCTGGTGCCCTCGTCGGGTAAATCTCTTACAACGCCACGACTGTGCCGGGGAGCTCAGAAAGACATGCGATTGCGAAAGGTTTATTTTTTTGCAAAAGTGCGCATGCGTGGTGAAATACGCATACGCCTGATGCGTGAAACTTGCCAGGACTGTTATTTCTTTTTTGGATCAATTTCACAGAGAAGCAAAAAAACGAAAGGAGCAAAGAAAAGGTAATGCCTGGCTGTTCGTAATGACTGTCTCTCTCTGACACACGCAGGGGTCGGTTCCACACGGCCAAATCGGCCCCAGCAATAGAACCGGCCCCCTGTCACAAAACCGGCCCCCACCCCCTCCAGCCTACCGGGGGATTGCCCGGTGCCCGGACATACCAGTCCGGCCCTGTCAGTAATATCGGGTTTGGGACCCGTTACATAATGGACGCCACACTTAAAAAAATAATCTTTCTTTGATATTTATTCAACTTTCCTTATAAGACCTCATTTCCGGCTTAAACACCGGGGCACTGCGAGTATTTAATCGCATACGGACACTCATACCCTGCTCCTTATAGTGGACCAGGAGGAAGTGCGGGACTCGGATCAAGGCGAAAACACGTCAAGTTAGTACTCCATTGACATGGGGAGGGGAGATGTTCGTTTCATAGCAGTATAACCTCTTATATACTTTGATATGGGTAGGTATTTGGATTTCTAATGGTCTCCCGTTCCTTTTTTTTACAGTGGCCTAATAATACAGCCCTGGAACGTCAAGTAAGTTATTATGAACACGGGTTTCTCGTCCCAAAGTAGTTGCATTATACATTCCTTAAAATCTGAATGGGAACTCTTTGCGGTTGTACTAGTCTCGTTTTACTTAAACTTATTTGACCAATACTTCATGGATTGTAACGCCAAGAATTATTTACTAAACGTAATTCTATGACTACATATGTACTCAATCATCAACCTTTTCAAAATGTTTCCATCAGTTTTTCCCCAGAGGGACATACCATAGCCCCATAAAGTGTTGGGCAGACCAGTTGGCCCAATCGACAACCTTATGTGACACATTGATCAAAATGTATAGGAAGTAAGTCTCCCTTCTGGACTACGATACACACGATTTACCTCTATTTATAGACTTAATACCTGAAATGGAATACTTTATATTCACAGGGTCATCTATAGATAAAATAAGACATGCCCACTTCCCAACTTTTTATTGGTTTTCTTTTGACTATAACACCTATTATTACTCATGTAAGTCATTTCTTCATTTCTTTCTTTAGATTAAATTCATCATATTACAACTAATTAGACTAGTCAAACTTGAAGTTGTGATCTATTTTCCAATATGTACTTAATACCGATAATTGCTCTACAATTTCTAGTGGTGAGACTTCTTATTACATGGCCAATTGAACACCCTTTCCTGGAACTGGTCGGCTACATTACAAGATCCTCAGCAGACATTGTGCTGTAATTCTTAGTACTTTGAGGTACTTAATAATACTATTATCTTCCTCTATTTTACACAAGTTGAGTTGTTTCTTCAGTGGACTTGATTGCAGATGTTTATCTCCTAGGACGTTTGAATACTTCACCGTCCAATATGGCATAGGGTCCACCCCGATGTCTGAGTCTTCAATGGTTACTAAACTTTGGAGCACCTACATGCTTACCTATATCAAGGTTAGGATTGTGTCTCTTCATCTCATTTCTGCACAGCATTTCGTTCAGTCCCTCCCTTCCAATTAGAATACACAGGGTTTGGTCACTCTCAACATATAAACCATCACCAAATAGTTTTATTCCTCTTTGGTTCTGCATGCATATTCTAGTTTTCTTTCCTTTAAATGCACGTCAGCATTGGTTAGAGCTTTTTGTATTACTTTTGCACGCCACTTTGGGATTTCTGTTTGTTCCTTTGGGCCTTCTCTTCCACTCTTGAAACAATGAAAGGACTTTCCCTCTTATAATAATTGACACTGGATAAAATGTATACCACAAACAGTTGTTTTTTAACAAATGTATACTTACACATGTGATTATTATTATTTACAGCATTGAAAAAGTTACGGATGTAACGAAACACGTGTTGGCTGTTGTGTTTTTTTCTGCATCTCCAGACTATGCTGTTCCTTCATGTTTAAATGTTCACAACATATGTATATATTGTCTATAACGAATGCACTTATATAAGAGGTTGTGTGTGAACTATTAAATTCAAGCAATCTCGAATACAACAATTTATTTCTCCTGTGATTTGAGCTGCCTGAAATGTATGCAAAAACAATGCTCTGATTACGAGTTTAAATGAAGTGATAAATATTGGGAGTGCTGAGGTACACTGATAAACTTAACTTCAACACGGGAATCTGGTTAGATTTTTGTGCACTAACTCCCTAGGTAGTGGGGTGTCTTATTACCTTTGTTTGGTACCAAAACCTTTGTTGCATAGAATCAATAATAACATTGTGTCACCCACAACAAATTTCTTTTGCAGGTGTGACTTCCTATACCACCACTACCCCCTGCTCATATTGTAAAGCCTCTTTTTAACGACAAGTAGAGGTCAGTAAAATACCAGAATTGATTTCTGCTTGTTCAACAGCCTCTATTTAACTGTCTTGATAGAAAACGACCAGTAGAGGTCAGTAAAATATCGGAATTACTTTCTGCTGAGGAACTTTCTTTTTTTTTCTTTTTTTCGGCAACTGCCTCTATTTAACTTTCCTGATAGAAAACGACCAGCAGAGGTCAGTAAAATACCAGAATCACTTTAGCATTCTCTAGATTCCAGTCCATAGAAAGCGTCTTCCACGTACACCCGTAGACAATATTTTTTTCAAATCTTGTATTTTCAGTGATATGACCACTGAAGGCCCTGATTTTATATTAAAAACAGAGCTTAGGACCATACCATTTCCCGCTGAAAGGCAATATTTATCTCCATGTGTCCCCATACCTGGCGTGTCACTCAGTTTGGTGCTTACTTTCCCTCCATGTTAAAGAACAGTAGATGTTTCAGCACCCACGCTAATGTGCTGCATAGCTAAATACAAATAAGGTGCCAAAGGCAAGACCGATTGCATTCCAAATGCTTGTTCTGACATGGTGTTGCCAACTTAGATGCTTTGAACACTTTGCCACTGCTAATCAGTGTCAAAGTGCAAGTGCTCCCTGTATAAAGTGTAATGGTATTTGGTTGTCCATGATTGGTATGATATCCTTACTAGTAAAGACCCCAGTAAAGTGCACTATGTGTGCCAGGGCTGGTAATGCAAATGCTACTAGTGGGCCTGCAGCACTCATTGTGCCACCCACACAAGTAGCCTTAAACAGAGAAATCAGGTCTGCCACTGCAGGGCCTGCGCACAGTTTGTTAAATTGCCATGTTGTTCTGACAAGTGCACCCACTTCCCAGACCTTACCCTTCCCTTTCTATGCACATCAGGCACCCCTATGGTAGGTCCAAGGTACCCCCTGGACAGGGTTCAGTGCATGTGAAAGGTAGGAAATGTACTAAGATGTGTACCATGTCCTGACAGTGAAATAATCTCCATTTCATTTTTCACTGTGGAAAGGCCATCTTGCCCATAAGATAGAAGGGGGAGGCTGTGTAATATGTTTTCCAGCCTATCTTCCCAAAGGCTTAAGATGGTGAGGTGAAGTTTAGTGTGCCTGAACTCACAATGTAATAACACATCTTTTTATGAAGGTGGTTTTTGAATTATGTGTTTAGAAGCCACTCTTTTAGAAGTGTCTTGGTTTTTGTGCTTTAACATTTCTGTGTGTCTATGCCTGGTTGTGGATTGACTGTGGAATGGGGAATGTCTGGGGAATGTCTTGACCCAGGGGAGGACGTGAGACAGCAACAGACTGGCCTGCATCTGGAGTTTAGGGGAGGAGTAGCCCCTAGAGGTGAAGAGGCCTGGGTTGCAGCCATAAAACAATGGTCCCATCTCCTGCTGAGTAATTGAGAATGCAGACCCCCACTAATCAAAGGAAGAAGGTGTCACTGGCAGGGAGGCACCCAGAACTGGTTTGAACAGGGGTCAGTGCCCCCTGAACACAAAGACTTCAAAGACATTTAGGTGTATAACTATGAGAGCCGAAGCACCTGAACTTTGGAGAAATGGATTGATCAAGATTGAACAAGACTGAAGCTACTTTGTGGTCAAGAGAAACCTTTGCCAAGGAAGAAACAGCGGAAGAGACTGAAGGAAAGAACTGACCTTTGCTGCGTGTTCTGGGGTTGGCCTGCAGTTTGCTGTTTTAACCAAGGAGAGGCTGAAGGGACTTTGCTGTGTGCTGTGTCCCCCTGCTTGAAAGGACTTTGCTGTGTGCTGTGTCCGGAAGTAACTTATACCCAAGGGCCCGAGGTGAGCTGGCTCCCTGTTGCGGAAACTCAGTAACACAAAAGTTTCCAGGAGAGTCTCAGCGACGCTGTGTGCGTGTGCTTTTTGTAGCCTGAGACCCTCTTAAGAATTGCCCTGTGATCGTGGGCACCTGGAGTCTAAGCGGGTCTCAGCGATGCTGTGTGCATGTGCTTTTTGCAGCCTGATCTCTTCGTGAGGATTGTCCTGTGGTTGTGTGCACCGGAGTACAAGTGAGTCTCAGCGACGCTGTGTGCGTGTGCTTTGTGCAGCCTGAGACCTTCATGAGGATTGCCTTGTTATCGCGTGCATCGGAGTCCAAGTGAGGCTCAGCGATGCTGTGTGCGTGTACTTCGTGCAGCCTGAGACCTTTGTGAGGATTGCCTTGTTATCGTGCACCCGGAGTTCTAGTGAGTCTCAGCGACGCTGTGTGCGTGTGCTTCATGCAGCCTGAGACCTTCGTGAGGAGTGCCCTGTGATCGTGTACCCGAAGCTCAAGTGAGTCTCAGCGATGCTGTGTGCATGTGCCCTGTGGCAGCCTGAGATCTTCATAGCATCAGTGGCCCGGACCAGCAGCCCCGGAGGAGCTGAGCCGCCGGCCTGAGCCTGTCGTTGCCAGAGCGGGACCTCGAACCAACCTCGTCGAGGGAGGGCTCGAGTCCTACTGCCCGGAATTCACAAAGATTGCACCGGAGGCCCAAGTCACTGGAAGAGGAGAGGAGAGCGAGGTCGCACCCCCCAGGTAACGTGTGTCGATGCCTGGGGCGGGGTGCGGGCTCGGAGGGAGATGTTTTCGGCCTCTCCCATTCCTGCAGCGCTAGCCTCTGCTTCGGCTCATATCGCGGCCCATACTTGCCAAAGGAGTGGCAGTACCGGGGCCAGAGTGCGCAGCTGCGCTTTTTGTTTACATCATACCCGTGTGGGGCAACTGTTGACAGAGGCTGACTGCGAGTCAGTACAAGTGGTGGAGGGACCGCTTAGGGCACTGTGATCGGTGCTGGAGTGTATTACGCATTTCATCATTTCTGCATAACAAACTACCTGATTGTCGTAATACGCATTGCATTATTTCTGCATAATGAACTACCTGATTGTCGTAATACGCATTACATTATTTCTGCATAACAAACTACCTGATTAGTGTATTAAGCTTTGCATTATTTCTGCATAAGGAAGTACATGATTGTCATATTAAGCATTGCATTATTACTGCATAACGAACTACCTGATGGTTGTGTTACGCATTGCATTAATTTTACATTGCAAAGTGCCTGATTCTAGCAAAACGAACTGCATTGCATTGTATTAGGACTGCAGTGGAACATTTAGAATTGCTCATTAATATCACCAGTACTTACAAGGGGCTGGCTGGCCTAACAACCGGCCAGGAGGAATATTACAAATAAGCATATGTTTGATTTATAATGTGTGCTCTTATCAAATATATCTTTTTTATATAAATGTACTCGTTTTTTATTAAACTCCTGTGGAGTCCATTTGTGGTGTCATCATTGGGTTGATTTGAGTGTGGTTTCAAATACTTTACACATTTGCCTTGAAGATAAGCCTGGCTGCTCATGCCAAGCTACCAAGGGGGTGAGCGGGGCTATCAGAAGGTGTCCTTGCTTTCCCTGACGTGGAAGCGAGGGGCCCTATTTGGCCTAAGGTACCTAACTCAGCCAACCAGAGATCCCGGCTCTAACATTCCTCCCAATTTTTCCTACTGGGTGTTTCACTTTTGACTACCCAGTTTTTGTACTTTTAATGTGATTGAGCCTCCCTAACTGAGTCTCACTCACCATAAATTCTGTGGAAATGGATCGCTGCTGCGCAGCTAGGGCAAGAGGGTCTTTGCTGGTTACAAATGAACTCTTGAGCACACGCATGTTCAGACTGTGTGTGTGAGGCTACTATCATGCAGAGCCCAGTACCTGCCCGCAGGTAGCCTATTGCAAAAGGGATCCTTCAAGGATTGGTGCTAACCTGACGTAGGCATTACAATGCGAGTGTCATGATATATTGAATCTGTTGGAAGCACAACAAATTGTAACTCAATAAAAGGATAGAAAATTGTCCTATGTGTACCCAATGAATGGGGTGGTAAGAACATTGTTTACATCAAAGTGTCAAGGAAAATAATACACACAGATCTGGCAAGGGAGCAACCAAATCAATCCCCCTGACAAAAGTGTTGTTTAGAAACCAGGAGATCCAAGGCAAATACTGCTGGTGGCTAGAGCACACCACCAGAGCCCCAAACTGAGCCTATAGGGCAAGAGCAAAATGAAGGACAAATCCGATTCCCGCGGGGCAACTGGACAGGAAACGAAGACAGTGGTCTTTGCATTAAAATTTAAAAATACCCGGGGACGGTCAAGCCCAGGGGGTCAGTGCAGCCTCCCTCTGTAGAGACTCCATCCCGTGGGACCCAATGCAAACAACTACTATCCTGGGGGACCCTTTCTTCCTCAGTAAGTAAAGAGCAAGATGTTAGCATTGCTGTACATCTAGATGTCAGTGTGCCTCCCCGTCTCCCAGTGCCTGTGTCTTTGGGGGAGCAGGGATTACACTGCCGAAACCTTCCCACCTGCTCTAACCACAGGCGGGAGACAGAAATGTGGAGCCAGTTGCCAAACACTGCACCAGAAACGTGGGGCACTTGTCGGAAGCCTGCGGGGCCTTGAGGTTAGCCATCCTCCTCCCACCCCGCAGCCTCCAACAGAATCCTTGGTTGTGCATGCCAGTACCTATGGACCAATGTGGCTGGAGGCCACATAACACCATAGAAAGAGCATTCTCACACATTGTAACCCCACTTATCCTCTGTGCACTCCCAGGATGATGGAGCACCCTACCAGCCCCTTTGAGGGGCACAAACATTTGCATGATGCTCTTTGTGGTGCCAAGGAGGGACATGGGCACTCTCAACGTTGTTCTCACATATTTGAGGACAGCCAGAAGGGCAAAAGTCCCCCAGAAATGATTTCTGGAAACTTTCCCTAAGTCTTCCTGGGGAAGGAATCCCTAACCCGGGTAGAAGCTTTCCATTGTTGCAAGCAGTCCTGGAGCTAGACATTTTGCTCATAAGTTCTGGAGGGGACTCCTGTTGGTTGGCCTTAAAGCTGCAGTAGCAGCATAATAAATAAGACTTTGCGACATTTTTGTCATAATTCTTTATTCACAATGCTGATGATTGACAAAGTACAATTTTATATTACCATGAATAGCACAGAGCATTGGCACAGTCCCCATTGATTTTAATGGTGGATTTTAACATGTTCTCTGCTTTACTAAAGTGGTGGATCCTTACAAAGCCCGTAGGCCTGACTTATTTATATTGCAACCCCCTCATATTGTGATATTGCATCTAGAGTGAGAGTGGGGGATATTGTGGCTATAGGATCCATGATCCACTAGGGGTGTAACATGTTACAGGGGTTTCGCAAAATGTGTTTACATTGACCTAATTGTACATTTAATGTGTAGTATATATTTGTGTGTGTGATAAAAGTATTTTATGAAAATAAGCACTGACTAGACAATGACTTATTGAGTGTTGTTGCTTATCAATCAGCGGGTATTCTTGTCTACACCACCTCCTCTGAGTAGACCTTGGACTGCTCTGCTTGCTACCCTGATATAGTCACATGCTACAATGAGGTACTTGGTTACCAGGAAAGATAGAGTTTCAGACATATTACTTGTGAAGGATTCACATTAATCACAACTAATAACCCAATTTCTGGCAGGATATGATCATAACGTCTTGCACTCACCTGGTCCCAGCCTTGGAGACGATACGGGAGCCGATCCTCTACCTCCTATCTCTCTCAGGCCGCACTAGATCAAGGGCCCAAACTCCTTAAATCGCTCACTGCCCCAGGGGGGAAGGTAGATTGGGATAAAATAAGAAGAGAGACTTGCAGTACTGATTCTGCTCAGCGGCTGTGCAACACTGTGTAACAGGATTTGGCACTCCCGAGACCTTTAGAGTCGGTGAGGTAGATATGCACTGGACCAGGATCTCTGGTTTTGTGAAGATGCAATACACTGGAAATAGCAAGAGGAGGCAGATACCATCAGTGAACTAACAAACCTCATTATACAATGACAATATTTTTGACTTCAGTAACATACACTTAGCTTCATTCGGAAACAATGAAAGCAGAATAACCAAATTCACAGATTGGAGTTTCTGGCACTCACAAGCATTAAATCAAAACACAGATTGGAGTTTCTGGCACTCCCAGGGATCAACTTGAAATACAGATTTCTGTATTAAACATATAAATATATCAATCATTATTATGTGCTTTCTCTTGTCACAACAGTTCATCAGAGAAACATTGGCATAGTGTTTTTAGTTCCTGTGCTATTACAGTTTAAGCACCAAGTTTGCAATAAGTGTCCGGAGCGTAAAAACACATGAAGTGCTTGATGAAATCACAGGCATGGCCTGAAGATAATGTCTAAAGTCTTGAAGGCGCTGATCACTCAGTCTTGCCTAACACTATTAGTAGGAATAGTGCGCACTGACCTGATATCAAGTACTTAGCCTTGTCCTCCAGTTTATCAGAAGTTCGAAGAAGATCTTGAGGACTTTAAACAAGGAGCCACAGGGAAACGGGAGTCACGGTGCAGGGAGCGGAGATGACGGAGACGTCGGCGGAGCTGGGACGATGGGAATCACTGGTTCAGCTTGGATGGAAGAAGTCTAGAGCAATTCTCAGTTCCGACTTATTCCTAGGGTGAGTGGAGCACGTGAAGCATGTTAAAGCAGAGATTAAGGTCAAGCCATGATTCAAGTTTATATACCATGTCAGAACACCAACCGATGTAGCTAGCTGACGTGTGGCACATGGAGCACCTGGAAAACTGGAAGGTTCTCAACGATCCCCGAAAGGAAACACGTGTTAGAATAATGGTTTGAACTTTAATGAAGAGCAGATGCAACAAGTTAACCACCCAACAAATGTATCTCTTTCACTCAAATGTGTCGCATGGAAAACCACGTCAAGGCCCTAGTAACAGTGGATGTGAGTTGGGGAAATGCTTGCCAGAGACTCAAGTGCAATGGAACCTAGGGCTTTGCGAAATATCAGTCAGGGTATCTTAGCGTGCCATTAATTGCCACACGGGTAATGCTACATGGGCCCTGCGCGATAGTCCCACTATACAGAGGGCGCAGGAGGTTGTTGTGGCACATAAAATGTCTACCCAAACATCAATATTTCTAAGTCATATCTATTGCCACAAAAGATTAAAGCCGCTCTGTGTCACATCAAACTCTCTTACCGAAATAGTATTACACCAGCAGTACTGCTACAGCCCTGAAGCACCTATGGCATGCATTATCAGTTATTTTTCACACCAAGTATTTTCAACCAGCACTCAGATTATCTTGTTGAACAAATAATTTTGCGCATGAATGTTGATTGACACTAACATTAGTGCTGCTTGTCCGAGCTTCTGTTTTGTAAATCTAGGTCTCTCTGTTTTGGGAGTGCCCACCTTGGTCGCAGGCCATAAAAATAATCTTTTAAGAAGCTGGGAGTGGCTCCCATAAGCAATGAGTTCACAAAGCCACAAGTAGATATACATATAAACATTACTGGTTGTACTTTTGTGTCATATATTTTTATTGAATTTGTATGTTGGAAACATCAACCTAGGGAGTAGAAGGTAGGAGAACATATAGGCACAGATATAGTATGATATTCACGATATCTTTGAAGATGTATAGATGCCTATTTTACAGTCTAGGATCAGTTGTGTCACAGTTCTACATCAATTTGCAGATGCATTTTGGTATGGGTGTGTTTGTGGGACTTTGTCATCTGGAATATGCATATTTTGTGAGAGAAAAAGTTATGTTATTAAATAAGGATTACAAACTGAAAAAGTATCTAGGAAACACTTGTCGGAGTCAGATGAAAGAGAGGAGATGAAAGAGAGGAGCAAGGTATGGGTCATTGTATGGGTCAGTGTTTAATCACAGAAGTAGGGGTAAAGTATTGTCTCTAAGGTTCTCAGACAGTTCTGTCCAAAGCTCATCCCAGTCCTCCACTATAGGATGTTTCCACAGACCCCTGCCTTCCTCCTTATGCAGGGCCCTGCTTTTAGCCTGCAACCATCTCAGTGATGTCGATCGCCAGTATGGAACAGAGGGGCCGTCGTGGACTTTGATTGCCCTTTGTGCAAGGAGAAGGGCTAACTAGATGAACCGTGAAAGTGATCTGCGTTTCCAGGGTTGTTGAAAGATTCCTAGTGCACAGTGCTCCCACATGGGTATTTACAATGCGTCAGGGTTTGGAACACTTGCACCCAGAATGCCAACAAGGACGGGCAATCCCAGAGCATGTGATAGAAGTCCAGGGTATGATGGCAATGGGGGCAGGAGGTGGATGATCTGGGAAAGATTCTGTTGATTTGGGCAGGGGAGAGTTAGGTGCGGTGGAGCATGTAAAATTGGATCAATTGAAAATGGGAATCCTACTAAATAGTGCGTGGGTATTTAAAGGATTTGGCTCATTCCTTATTACTCAAGACTCATATGAATGTGCTATCCGATGTTTCTCGGAGACTCTGTAAGGAGTCATCCGGATTGCAGTTTTTCAACGGATATAGCCAGGTCAAAGGTTAGTATAAGGTGTGGGTCAGTTGATGAATAGGTGGGTCCTTGTCCACCACTGCCCATGTGATTTGGAGTGTGTGTTGGAGTAGGCCATGAGTTAGGAATTGGCCTTGGTAAAGTGAGTGATCATGGGTGAGATCTTGGAACAACTGCAAATGGTTGTTATAGAATAAATCTCCAATGGGTCTAATTCTGCTGTCCTCCAAAGTGTTAAGCGTCGGGCGTCCAGGTATGTATGAATGCTGCTTAGGTAGGACTAGGAATGGGAAATTGAGGTCATAGAGTGTTTTACAGCCGGTAAGAGTGCATAGTCAGGCAAGAAAGTTAAGAGCCACCTTGACTAGTCAGGGAAGTCCACTAGGAATATGAGTCCTGGGAAATACCAAGTTATTTATCACAGCTGGGGTTCGGGGTGCGAGAATTGCCTCGGCCTCTTCCAATGTATTCCCTGGGAGCCACCTCAGGAGTCACTGCAGCTGGACTGCCAAGTAGTAGGTCTTGAGATGGAGGGCCCCAGGCATCCCTCGGTGGGTGGAAAGTGCTATACCAATAGTTAACCATATGAGTTCCACTAACAATGAGTCCAGTTCCAAGAAAAAGCTGTACAGAGGAAGCAGAGGGAGATTGTCAAAATAATATAGGCGTCTCCACATCACCATCATTTTAGAGATTGCAATATGGCCCCTGACCAAAAGGGGGAGTGACTTCCAGAAAGCCACCAGGGCCCTAAAGGTGAACACAGCCCTAGTAAGTCACAGTTGGCATCATGGTGGCCATCTTCCCTGTGAAATGTGGATCTCTCCTATCTCAATAGATCAGACCCCACAAAATAAGCCATCAAGGGGGGGCCTCCTTACATAGGAGGAAGAGGCAAGATTTGCAGTTATTTACTAGGTGGCCCAAGGCTCTTCTAAATGCTTCAAGGGTATGTGCAATGAAGTCTAGTCCTACTCTGATATCCTGGATATTATATTAGGACATTGTCAGCATGGAGGGATATGCTCTGGTAGCCATTTGAAAGAGGAATTTCTAATGTCAAAGCCCCTGTTGCATCCCAGCAGCAAGGGTTTCATGGCCAGGGCAAATAAAATGGGAGAGGGGACAACCCTGACGAGTTCCCATGCTGATTGATATTGGAGAAGAGACAGTGCCCTCGAGCTTAACCCTTGCCACTTGGGCCATGTAAAATAACTGGACCATTTGGATAAATATTGGTCTGAATCAAAACTTTTTGAGTACTTGAAGGCTATCTCCAGATCAAGAATTAATGCAACTGATAAAGGTCATCATGCCAGAGTTGCATTTTATGATACGGAATACTCGCCGGATGTTGAGGGAGGTCGACCTGGTTTGTATAAACCCATTCTGATCAGGATGGACTTCATGTGAAACAACCTTGAACAGTTGGTCTCCTAAAATTTAGCTAAGTACTTTATAATCCACATTTAAGAGCACTATTAGACTATATGATGCAGGGTCAAAGGGGACTTTACAGGATTTTCATGATTGGAACCTGGGCAGCCTCGCTTAATTATGGGGAAAGCGTTCCTGAGTCTAGGGCCTCCTGATAGAGTTGGGATAGTTTAGGGGCAATTGTTGTTGACTAAGTTTTATTGAATTCGATCTGGAGACTGTTGAGGCCAGGGGTCTTACCTTAGGCAAGGATTTTGAGTGCTGTTTTTATTTCTTGTGGGGTGCTTCATCGCTCTGAAGCATAATCACTAGCGGACTTAATCTTCTTGGCCACAGCACTTATGTGGCCCACCACCTCTGACTAAGAATCCACATCCCGCAAGTGATGGCGGGTATGTGACTAGGCCCCATACCTATCCAGGTTGCCCCACCCTGTCCTGAAGAAGACCCGCACGGCCGAGGCTCGAACTACCCCCATGGCCATAAGACGGGTCAAAATGTCGACACCCCTGTGATTAGCCTGGACCCTGCACTCATTCCCTAATGTGCCACTCAAGAATTTATTTCTATGTAAATTACAATTGTAACACATTTAAGACTCTCTACTGTGAATGTGGCCAGGCTTGATAGGATGGTGATTTACAACCAGTCCTACTGTTTTTAAATTATCAAGTTTCCTTCTTTATGTCACTACTTGAAAGTCTTTTCCCTCACTTCCTTACACTTGAGCACCCTTCTCCTATGCACGTTCCCTCTGGAGCAACCTCCTATATTCAATAATTAAGTACAGTTGATTAAGTTTCTCAATTGTACACCGATTGCATAAGAATAAAATGCATCGTGAATTGGACTATGTTTTGTTGCACTTCTTTGGTTTAATCTTTGAATAATGTATTCAATACTATGATCAGTTTACATTGTGCTTCGGAATGCTCACAAAATTTGTTACTGAATGTACCAAACAGGAAATTGATTTATGTCTCTCCAAATGAAGGTCTAGGACCATTGTTTTTTGTATCATACTGTACCCAGGTCCATGACCAGTGTTTTGGGTTACCCCATTTTTGAAATGGCAAACCCCTGTTAGCACTGGGGTAATGACTGGGTGTGATAATGACCGCAGCATTGATTAAATTTTGGCAGGTAAATGCGCCTGAATTTAAGAGAAGAAAAGAATGTGCGGGCTCATTTACAAGCCCCTTGCACCACTTTTGCGTCATTTTTGACATGGGAAAAGTGACGTACGGGCGGCGCAATGGGCTTGTAAAGAAACCCCATGGTATTTATTGTGACATGCAGAGTTTGTTGCTGTGAGCCCTGGAAGTCTGACTTTATAAGACACAATAAATAGCACATACCTTCTGCAGCACTTGTGATCAGGACCTCGCTAGTAGAACATATTAGATATGCTTGCCTTGAACTGATGGAAGTCTGGAACCTGGGATCGGTGTATGAGATCTACTTGATCCCTTTTAGGTGGAAAGGAGAGAATGTGGCAACAAGAGAGGTGGAAGCTGTTATTGGCAGACATAACTCTGTGAAAGAAGTAAACGTGTATGGAGTTGCAGTGCCAGGTAGGAACATTCCAGGGCATGTCAATACATTGTGTGAAGCTTCCAGATCTGCATTACATGCACTCATTTCCATCCCAGCTATACCCTTTTAGTGATAAGCAAAGCGTAAACACATATTGCCCTAAGGTTAGTGTCACCCTGCTGCCTGCCAAGCGCATAGTGTGATTGTATATTAATGCTACTTCAAGAAGATTGTAAAAAATAAATGATATTTTAAACAGGCAATTTTAACTTTAATGAACTCAGTGGGTTTGAAAGTTATTTTATCACATCGTCCCTATTTAGCCGTTGAAGTAAAAGTAGCAGGTGCAAATATTGTGAAAAGCTGAAGTTCCCATGACAAAACTAGAACACTCATCCAAACAGATTTTAAGGAGTAGAAAATGCATTTCTCTTTTCCTTCTGGTGCTTACACTTTTCATTCACTATCAAAGAGAAAGTTACAGAATGAAGCAGAGTGAGAAATACTAGAACAGGGCCCAAAACAAAAGCCCTCAACCTTTTGTGAAGCTGCTCCATCCATACATGTTCCTTTGTAGGATTATTGGAACTGTTTAAAACATTTTGGTGCCAATTACGATCCTGTAAAAAAATTCCCCGTACGACTCGTATCCGGTCTTTTTACCGTACGAATCGTACAAGTGCCGTACAAACTGCCAACTACGATTCGCATGGGAAAAAGACCATACGAATCGCATTGGGAATTATTCCCCACACGTCCTCGGGTCGGAAAATGTGTCCGACACATCCTCGGACGATTTACCGTACAAATGTGAAAAGTGAAGTCCGACCGCGCTAGTACGATCCATCCCGTGCGTCCGATGTTACAACCGGATGGAAAAAACACCGTCCGCACCGAACTCCCATAGCAACCATGGAGATATGTGCCCACATACGCGCCGAACACCCCCCCAGCCCCCGTATGTACGCGCCGAACCACCCCCCCAGCCCCCGTATGTACGTGCCGAACCCCCACCCGTGCATGTACACCCCCGTACGTACGGACCGTACACCCACCCGTGTATATACACCCGTGTACGTATGGCCCGTACCCCCACCCATGTATGTATGGAGCGTACCCCCACCCCAACAGTGTATGTACGGACCGCACCCTCACCCGCGCATGTATGGAGCGTACCCCCACCCCAACCGTGGATGTACGACCCGTACCCACACCCGCGTATGTATGGAGCATACCCCCACCCCAACCGTGTATGTACGGACCGTACCCCCACCCCAACCGTGTATGTACGACCCGTACCCTCACCCGCGTATGTATGGAGCGTACCCCCACCCCAACCGTGTATGTACGACCCGTACCCTCACCCGCGTATGTATGGAGCGTACCCCCACCCCAACCGTGTATGTACGACCCATACCCTCACCCGCGTATGTATGGAGCGTACCCCCACCCCAACCGTGTATGTACGGAGCGTACCCCCACCCCAACCGTGTATGTACGGACCGTACCCCCACCCCAACCGTGGATGTACGACCCGTACCCTCACCCGCGTATGTATGGAGTGTACCCCCACCCCAACCGTGTATGTATGACCCGTACCTTCACCCGCGTATGTATGGAGCGTACCCCCACCCCAACCGTGTATGTACGACCCGTACCCCCACCCCAACCGTGTATGTACGACCCGTACCCTCACCCGCGTATGTATGGAGCGTACCCCCACCCCAACATTCTAAGTACGGAGCGCACCCCAGGCCCCAACACCAGCACCTTCACCCAACATCGCGCATGTACGAGTCGTACCAAGCCAGACACAAGGACAGCACTGTACAACAAAATTGGCGAAGTACACACCGTACACACGCTAACAACGCACGTACACAACCAGGACAAAGCACAACAACACAAGAATACACTATTCAAATCGCACAAAGCCACAAAACATGTCCAACAAGCACAAATACAACACATTAACTGACCTGCAACTGCCAAAATCCCAAACGGAGGCCCAAAACACAACCACTCCTTATAACACACCCACCCAAAGTTCAAACACAGCCACACCCACCAATGGACCAATAAAAAGGGCCCACACACACAAACCATGAGCCTTTGCAACAGACTCACTGCTGCCAGACCCCACAGACAACCTACAGCACCATACTTGAACCTTTACTACACCTTACACTTGCACACCTTCACACACACACACACCTTCACAAACACCCCCTCATCACATTCACACACACCTGCACAACCACACCCACACACCCACAACCATCCACACCCACACCCCCCACAACCATCCACACCCACACCCCTCACCATGCCCACTAACAAGAATCCAAAGTTCACTAGCCAAGAGTTGGAGGTCCTTGTCGACGAAATCCTCAGAGTCGAGCCACACCTCTTTGGAACATTGGTCAGACAGACCAGCATTTCCGAAAAAACAGCCATGTGGCAGAGGATTGTCGATGCTGTGAATGCTGTTGCGTCCACCAGAAGGACCAGGCATGAATGCCAAGCCAGGTGGTACGATCTGCGGAGGAGGGTCCGAGCCAAAATGACCGACGACCACAACCAGGTCAACATCACAGGAGGAGGGCCGCCCCGCAGACCCGTACAATACCATCCCTGGGAGGAGAGGGTGATGGCCATACTGCCGGTGGTGGCAGTGGACAGATTAGAAGGACTCCGAGACCCGGGTGAGTACACAAACAACTCACCTCACATGGAGGGAACGTCATCCACAACCAAACTCACAATCAGTCACGCAACCACCCCAAGCTATCGCACTCCATGAACATGCACATGCCACTAGCGCCACCATGCCCCATGCACCCAGCTGGACAATGCCAAGTCACAGGCCACAGAAAACACCAACACAAGACACGGTAAGCCGGATGGCGGGAGTGTGGGCCCCAAAAATCACATAGTGCAACTCAGAAGCAGACAACAATGCCCTCTGCCCATATGGCCTAGGTCACAGCCAGACAAACAGTGTGTCCCCACACAGGAAAGACTTGCCAGTAAATGGCGGACGCCTTGCATTAAGACATGGGGGTGAAGGCACTTTTTGCACATGACAGCAGCTAATGAACAGCCAACACTGTGAAAGAGTGGCAGCACACACCACCACAGCAGCAGCGCAGACACACACACTACACCCAATGGGTGCCTGGAGATCAGAAACAAACTCACATCAACAAGCCAAGGGCCATTCAAAGATCTGCTAAAAGTGTGTGCCTAGGAAGCTGGGCTGAGGTGACAGAGGGTGACACACAGAGGGAGGGAGAGGGGGAGAGAGAGGGAGGGAGACACAGGGAGACGGACAGAGGGAGGAGGCTGACACAGGGAGGGAGGGAGAGGGGGACAGAGAGGGAGTGAGAAAGGGACACACAGGGAGACCAATTCAGCCTTGTGGGGTGTGGGAATGTCTGCCCGTCAGCAGGTGGACTGCGTGCATGCAGACAAGGGTGGCCAGTGCCTCAATCCCCCTCTCTTCTCGATGACCAAACACAGGTCCATGTCTCAACCTGTGCACGAGCACAATGCGAGCTTCCTGCATTATATAAGTGTGTGGAACAACTCCATGTGCCCACGTACATTGCAACACGGAAGGCGCCAATGCATGGCTCGCCACACCTGCTCACTCCACTGCTGACTGCAGTCACAATTGACAAAGCAAGTAAGACTGAGCCACACATAGGTAAAGTCTCAAAAGCTGTGGCCAAGGGACATACCCATGCACAAGTGCACTGTGAATGGAATGCAAGACATATCCAAATTCCCAGAGGAAATGTGCCAACTGTGAAACGAATGAAACATGGATGTTGCATGGAACATAAATAACATTGTCTCTCTCACACACAGGTTAACGTCGTGGATCACCCCCCAACACTGGGGGGGAAGACTCACAGGACCCGGCTCTGCGGGATGCCGATCCCACCGGCAGCGACGACTCTCACCACTCTGTGGGCGACCCCGACCAACCTGGCCCCTCTGGTGTCCAACCACCTGCAGCACCTGCGTCAGGTACAACTGGGCCAACCACCACCCCCACTCCTGCCACATCCCAGGAGACACCCAGGATCCCTGCCCCACCACCACAATGCAGCCAGGCTCACCAGGAGGGACACGGTGTACCGGGCACCCAGGAGGAGGCAGACGACAACGCTAATGCCATCCCTCAGGGGTCCCGGAGACCCGATGTGCCCACAAGGGCAGGCCAGGTGCAAGTGGGCAGGGGTGGTGGGAGTGGAGGACGGTGGAGGCGCGAGCCTGACCAGTTGGCTGCGGAACCGGTATATGCCCATGTCAGAAACATCCTGGACACATACCGGCAGGACACCACGGGCATGGCCCAGGTTGTGTCCATCCTCGAGGAGATCAAGACCCAGCAGGCCCAGCAACATGCGGAGCAACATGCCTGTCTACTGCGACACCAAGGGCGGATGGAGGACAGACAGGCTGAGCTCGTGACGGTGTTCAGGGGAATTCACAGTACACTCCGTCGGATAGCCGACAACATGGGCAACCCTCCCTGTGCCGCCAGGCGTAGAACATCACCACCCACAGGGAGGGATCAGGAGGAGGAGGAGACATCCGACGGAGCATCCGAAACATCGTCACGGCCTGCTTCGAGGGTTCCCGCAGGAGGGCGGGTCGTCCACGGAAAAGACCGTGAGGGTCGGCGCAACAGCACCATCTCCCAGGACACCTGGCCTGGCACCTGGCCCACTGGACCAACAGCAGCTCATCAGCAAAAGACATTCTCTGCCACATGGACTTGCTGGTCACTGTCTGACCAATGTTGACAAAGACTGTGGCATGGACTCTGAGGATTTCCAATGGCAAGGACACCAACTCCCCTAGTGAACTTTGGATTCCACACACCCGGAAAGCCCCTCATGTCATACCCCCCCCCCCCACGTACCCCAACAAAAATAAAAGTTACACGATAAAGAGATGATGCCTACATTTTGCATTATTACCTTACATGTGTCTTGTTAAGTCTAACCATGCCAGAGTTCTCATATGACTCCAACCATCCACACCCTGGGGCCTGAGTCTGGCACAGGACACACATGGGTCACAATGTATTAGGCAAGACACACATGGAGCACCATACACACCCGTGATGGGCCCAACCAGCTGAGGGGGTGGCCGCACAACCGTGCCGACAGACATATTGAGTACAGCGACAGCCATGCGCAGAGGTCAGGGATCATGTGGAGTGTCCTGGGGGGCACCCAGGTACGTGTGGACAGGTGGCAGAACCATGTCCTGCAAGCTTGAGTCAGGTGGATGCAGAGAATGGTGGCCTGGCCAACGTTGGATGCATGGGGATGGCACATGTCACAATACCCACACAGTCATGGACATCATGCACAATACACAATCTAATCCCACACAAACTGCTTGTCCCTCTGGGCCGGTCACCCTACCGTGCACACTCCCCGTAAGTGAGCCCGCTCCTGCCGCCACTGATCTCAGCTGTGCTCCCGGCCCCGTCCGCCGGAACTGCTTCTGCACCATCTGTATTTTTCTCCTACTAACCTCTCTGCATTTTGCCTCCGTGTAACCTTGCTTGCTCTCCTCCTACTCTCCCCTGTTATTTCACTGCATTTTGCCTCCGTGTAACCTGCTTGCTCTCCCCTGTTATTGTTCTGCATTTTCACCGTTTCACTTGTCTTTTCCTCTGTGTCCCCTTCGTCCGCTGCTTCCCCCTCACTGTTGTGCCCAGCCCCTGCCGCGTTTCCCGCCACCTCCCCGCTCCCCGCCGCTGCCCCCCTGCGGCCCGCCCCCTTCCCTCGCTCGCCATTCCCATTCGCCACCCCGCTCCCGCCTCCCAGCTGACCCTCCCTCCCACTGGACCATATATGGAAGAGTGATCACGGTGAGGAGCAGTGACCTTGTCCCTCTGGGCCGGTCACCCCACCGTGCACACTCCCCGTGAGTGAGCCCACTCCCGCCGCCACTGCTCTCAGCTGTGCTCCCGGCCCCGACCGCCGGAACTGCTTCTGCACCATCTGTATTTTTCTCCTGCTAACCTCTCTGCATTTTGCCTCCGTGTAACCTTGCTTGCTCTCCTCCTACTCTCCCCTGTTATTTCACTGCATTTTGCCTCCGTGTAACCTGCTTGCTCTCCCCTGTTATTGTTCTGCATTTTCGCCGTTTCACTTGTCTTTTCCTCTGTGTCCCCTTCGTCCGCTGCTTCCCCCTCACTGTTGTGCCCAGCCCCTGCTGCGTTTCCCGCCACCTCCCCGCTCCCCGCCGCTGCCCCCTGCGGCCCCGCCCCCTTCCCTCGCTCGCCATTCCCATCCGCCACCCCGCTCCCGCCTCCCAGCTGACCCTCCCTCGCTCCGCCCCCCACGCTCCACATATGGCCGAGTGGCGAACGCGCAGCGTTGACGCGCAGCGGGCGCGCCCGAAGCGCGCCGAAGGTGCGCCAAAGGTAAGCCCGTCTGCGCCCGTCCGCGCCTGGACCGCGCCCAGTGCCAGGACCCCTGGCCCCCGCAGACCCCAGCCCACCCGCCTGACTTACGACGCGACCGACCTCAACGCACTCAACACCGAGCCACCCCGAGACGGGCTCACGGACCCTTCAGCTGCCACGCCTGCAAGTTCGCCTGCATCCGGACCTGCACCACACCCACACCCGCCAAGAAGAACACCACCAGCAACCACCTGAAGTGCATCCTTCTCAACACCCGATCCATCCACAGACACGCCATCCAACTCTGGAACCTGATCGACACAACATCCCCAGACATCGCCTTCCTCACGGAGACCTGGATGAACACCTCCTCAGCGCCAGACATCGCTATCGCCATCCCGGACGGATACAAGATCACCCGGAGGGATCGCACCGCCAACCAGACCGGAGGCGGCATCGCCATAGTCCACAAGAACACCATCCGCATCACGACCACCACCGACGACACCCTCAAAGCCGCCGAACACCTGCACTTCCAGATCCACACCGACCCCAAGACCACCCTCAGAGGCACCCTCATCTACAGACCCCCGGGACCACGCGCACAGTTCAGCGAAGACATCGCCGACCTCATCAGCCCGCACGCCCTCCCCTCCGCTGACTACATCCTCCTCGGGGACCTCAACTTCCACATGGAGAACAACAACGACTGCACCACCACCACCCTGCTTGACAACCTCGCCAACCTCGGACTCAAGCAGCTGGTGACCACCCCCACCCACCTCGCCGGACACACCCTCGACGCCGTCTTCTCATCCAGCAAAGACATCGCCTTCAGCCACGCCACCGGACTCCACTGGACGGACCACAGCTGCGTCCACTTCAGCTTCAGAAGGACCACGATCCACCACCACCAGCGACAGGGCGCACGAAGAAGCTGGAACAAGATCACGGCCGACCAACTCGCCGCCTCCCTGAGCCAGCACCCTCCCGCCAGCTCAGCGAACCCCAGCCAGGCCGCAAACAACCTGACGAAGTGGATCAGCAACTGCGCAGACGACCTCGCCCCACTGAGGAACCCGCCCAGCAGACCCGGCAGCAAGCTGGCCCCATGGTTCACCGACGAACTCAAGAGCTCCAAGAAGAACTGCCGAGCCCTCGAGAGAGCGTGGAGAAGAGACCCAACACCTGACAACATGACCACCCTCAAGCTCGCCACCCAAAAGCACCATCAATTGATCCACGCCACCAAGAAAACAGCATTCAAGGAGCGGCTGGACAACAACGCACACAACAGCAAGGAACTCTTCAACATCGTGAAGGAGCTCTCCAACCCCAACGCCGGAAACAACGACATCACACCATCGCAAGAACTCTGCAACTCCCTCGCCTCCTACTTCCACAACAAGATCGCTGACATACACCCAACGCTCCCCACGACCGCACCAACGCCACCCACCACCACCCTCCGCGCCTGGACCCCGATCAGCACCGAAGACACCATCCGCACGATGAACTCCATCCACTCCGGATCCCCGACCGACCCCTGCCCCCACCACATCTTCAACAAGGCCAACGCTGTCATTGCACCCCACCTGCGAGACATCATCAACACCTCCCTCGACACCGCCACCTTCCCGGAGAGCTGGAAGCACGCCGAACTCAGCGCTCTTCTAAAGAAGCCATCAGCCGACCCCACCGACCTCAAGAACTTTCGCCCCATCTCACTGCTCCCGTTTCCCGCTAAAGTCATCGAGAAGACCGTCAACAAGCAGCTGGCCGCCTTCCTTGAGACGAACGGATCCCTCGACCCCTCGCAGTCTGGCTTCCGGGCCAACCACAGCACAGAGACCGCCCTGATCGCAGCCACCGACGACATCCGAGCCCTGCTCGACAACGGAGAAACAGCGGCCCTCATCCTCCTGGACCTCTCCGCGGCCTTCGACACTGTCTGCCACCGCACCCTAGTACAGCGCCTCAGCAACGTCGGAATCCAGGAGAAGGCACTTGAATGGATCACCTCATTCCTCGCCGGTAGGACACAGAGAGTCCGCCTCCCCCCGTTTAGATCAGAAGCCACCGAAGTCATCTGCGGCGTTCCTCAAGGCTCCTCGCTCAGCCCAACCCTCTTCAACGTCTACATGAGCCCACTCGCAGCCATCGCACGCCAACACAACCTCAACATCATCTCCTACGCCGACGACACCCAGATGATCCTCTCCCTCACCAACGACCCCGCCACCGCCAGAACCAACCTACACGAAGGGATGACAGAAGTAGCCAAGTGGATGATGAGCAGCCGCCTGAAACTGAACTCGGACAAGACGGAAGTCCTCATCCTAGGATCTTCACCCACCGCCTGGGACGACTCCTGGTGGCCCCCCGCCTTGGGCAGCGCACCCAAACCAACAGACCACACACGAAACCTAGGCTTCGTCCTGGACTCCTCCCTCTCCATGACCAGGCAAGTCAACGCCGTATCCTCGTCCTGCTTCAATATCCTGCGCATGCTACGAAAGATCTTCCAGTGGATCCCCACCGAGACCAGGAAGACGGTCACCCAGGCCCTCGTCACCAGCCGTCTGGACTACGGCAACTCCCTCTACGCCTGAACCACCACCAAACTCCAGAAGAGACTCCAGCGGATCCAGAACGCCTCAGCCCGACTCATCCTGGACATCCCCCATCGCAGCCACATCTCCGGACACCTGAGAGACCTGCACTGGCTCCCGGTCAGCAAGAGAATCACCTTCCGTCTCCTGACCCACGCACACAAAGCGTTGCACAACCAAGGACCAGCATACCTTAACAGCCGCCTCAACTTCTACGCTCCCACACGCCACCTTCGTTCGACCAGCCACGCCCTCGCCGCCATCCCCCGGATCCGAAGAGCCACCACAGGAGGAAGGTCCTTCTCCTACTTGGCCGCCAAGACTTGGAACTCCCTCCCGTCCCACCTCCGCCTGACCCAGGACCACCTTGCCTTCAGGAAGCGGCTCAAGACCTGGCTGTTCGAGCAGTAGCGGACCACCCCCCCCCCCCCGAGCGCCTTGAGACCCTCCGGGTGAGTAGTGCGCTATATAAATGCTGTGATTGATTGATTGATTGATTGATTGACTCGACACATAGACACATAGCCACTATCGCGGAAAACCATGCCAGTCATGCTGTATGCACCGTGGCAACACACCAGCATTGACTGAGAATAGGCACCTTGGAGGCATAGGGACACCTTTAGTATTCATGTATTCGGGAATGCAGAGGCAACTCGGAGTACACATAAACAGGTCATGTGGAGTAACATGTGGGTCCAACACTGGAACCCCCCTTCTGCTGCACAAATGCGTGATAGCCATGGAACTGGCACACAAGTGTCGGCCAACAGCTAAACACCCCCTGCTGCTCACGGAGAGGCTGCCATACACCATTGATCCTCTGATGTGGAAGTCCCACACCATGTCAAGCCAATGCAAACCGTATGTGTCCGAGGGCAGTGTTACACACATTGATGCCATCATCACAATCCACTATCCCATCACAGATGACTGTCAACAAGTCTGACCATCTATTCAGGTGTACCCAGCTACATGTAATGTGTCCCATGGTGATGCGACATGTCTGCAGAGGAACCAAACATCGACAGGGGCAGTGTGCACACATCAGAAACAACAGCCACACCCAATACACCCCTGATGCATCCCTTACCCTAAGGAGACTTCCAAACTTGTCCGTGCGTGTAACGCTGAGTCAGCACACGATGACGTGTCCATGAGGAATAGCAGTGCCACAACAATGCAACCAGCAGACGGCATGTGCAAGTACCTGGGGATGAGAGACACACAAGAAGTCAGCCACAAAAAGCATAGCCACTTGCATGTGCATGTACTCGACACATGTAAGGATGACAACATGCTAGGTCACAATTATGACTGGGGAAATACACTCATCACTGGCACCATCACTCCAGTGACACATCCACACACACCTCTGACTCACGTGGCATACATGCAGATGGACACACACATCGCAACACATGCCACACGGGGACCAATGCGTGCACACACAGACACTGGTACTCACCACTAAGCAAAGAAGTCGCGTATGAGCCGACTCCGGATGTCCTCTTGCGGAACCACATCCTCCACATCACTAGCCCCATTGCCAAGCCCTTCGTCCTCCACGGGTGGATGGTCCTGATCATCTTGATCCAGGATGAGTGGCACAGCTTTCTCAACTGCCATGTTGTGCAGCATGCAGCAGACCATGAAGATTTTGCAGACCTTCGCCGGGGCATATGGGAGGGCGCCGCCGGTCTTGTGGAGACATCTGAATCGGCTCTTCAGGAGGCCAAATGTCCTCTCAATCACTCGCCTTGTCCGGCCATGGGCGGTGTTGTAGCGGAGCTGGGCCGGCGTGATGGGGTTGCGGAGAGGTGTGATCAGCCATGGCATGTTGGGATAGCCAGCGTCCCCTACATGGAAACCACATGGACATGAGTAGGACAGGAGAAGCGGTCGTGCTGTAAGTCTACGCAAAATACAGGACAGACAGAGTGTACCCACCAACAACACATGCTCGTTCGTTGCGCAGCTGCGTCATCATTTCAGGCACCCTGCTACGCCTCATGATGTAGGCATCGTGTGCTGATCCTGGAAAACGAGCACAGACATGTGAAATCACCATGTTGGACAGACACACCACAAGGGCATTGATGGAGTGGTAGTGTTTGCGATTCCTGTACGCTACCTCCTGTGCCTGTGGTGGTACCAAAGCCACATGTGTCCCATCTATGGACCCAATGACATGGGGCATCCCTCCCAGGGCATAGAATCCACGCTTGACCCCAGTCAACAGTTCAGGAGTTGGGAAATGGATGAACTCATCCAGGTGAAGCAACATGGCCTCTAAGAAATCATGCAGCACACGGCTGAACATGCTCTGGGACATGCCACCAACATGAGCTATGGTATATTGAAAGGTACCCGTGGCAAGAAAATGTAGGGCTGCCATTACCTTCAGCTTGGGTGTCAGTGCCGTAGGATACCTGTGCAGCGGTTGCAGGTGTGGTGCCAGCCTTGCCGTCAACTCCTCAATCAACGGTTGGGGGAAGCGGTAGCACCGGATACAGTCATTCTCCCGCATGTCAGCCAAGTCCGGAATTGGTCGGGGAAGAGGCGGCGCTCTGCAGTAATTTGGAAGTGACAAGGAAGAGTGAGTGCACTACAACAACAATTTATTTGTACTGAGCACATGTTAATCTGTCAATACACATATGCTACATACGGAGTCAGGTATGTGCCACATGCCCTGGACACGTATGGCTGCCAGGTGACACTCCTACCAAGACCCAGCTACACACAGAGATTTTGAACCTCCACATCCCATGGCATGGGATTAGCTGTGTCCCAGTGTAAGTGAACAGCCAGACGCAACACAGGAGTGACATAATTGTAATTGTAATTGTAATCAGTCTTATTTAGCGCGTAGTTACCCTCGGGCATCACAGCGCTTGATCAGACACACCCTGGCCGAGACCTAGTCAAACACATCACAGAGGAAATAAGTAGGATTTCAACAGCTTCCGGAAGCGAAGAGTGCCAATTTCTGAACGCAACTCCAACGGGAGCGCGTTCCAAAGGGTGGCTGTGTGGACCACAAATCTTCTACCGCCCGTACGGGCCTTAGACACCCTAGGAACCTGGAGAAGGAATTTCTGGTCAGAGCGTAAGGCTCTGGAGGCTTTATAGGGCACCACCAGCTTTCTTAAAATAGGGCGGCCTTTACCCTGCAGGATTTTATGTGCTATGCAGAGGGACTTAAACTTGACCCTCTCCCGCACAGGGAGCCAGTGCAGAGTCTTCAAAGCTGGTCTAGCCGACTGTCTCCTAGGCACATTGGTCAATAACCTGGCCGCGGCGTTTTGTACTTGTTGGAGCTTCCTCAGCGTTGCTTCCGGGGCACCAAGGAAGATCGCATTACAGTAATCAAGCCTTGATATAATCAACCCCTGAATGAGTAACTTCCTTGAGGTGGGATGAAGCAGGGGCAGGACTTTGCGGGCAGAACGAAGGAGCCCAAAGCAGATCCCTGCCGTTTTCTTCACCTGGGTCTTGAAGGAGAGATCCTGCTCCAACCAGACTCCCAAGCTCTTAATCTCCTGCTTAGGGCAGGGGAGGTCCCCCAGGCAGCTAGGCCAACTAGACATAGGGAGTGTGGAAGCCTTATGCCCTAGCAACATAATTTCGGTTTTTGAGCCGTTCAGTTTCAGCGCTGATTCGCACATCCAGGTATACACCTGGGACATGCATTGATGCAGTACATCCGGGTTCTTCACCAATTGGGAAAGAGCCACCACCAACTGGGTGTCATCGGTGTAGCTGATGATTTTTATCCCAAATGGTGACACAACATCTTCCAGGGGGGCCATGTACACATTAAATAATGTAGGGCTCAAGGAGGAGCCCTGTGGCACCCCACACTGGAGGGGGATTGGTGAAGACCGCTCGCTGCCCTCCCAGACCTGATAAGTCCGGCCAGTAAGGAAGGAGCGAAGCCACTGCAGCGCAACGCCTCTCACTCCTGCATTAGACAGCCGTTGGATCAGCACTTGGTGGTTGACAGTGTCGAATGCTGCACTGAGGTCCAGGAGGATCACTGCCACTGACCCTCCTGAATCCAGAATGCTTCTAGCTTCGTCCACAACTGCCAAAAGGGCGGTGTTGGTGCCATGACCCGGTCGGAAGCCGGTTTGAGTCTCTCGTAGCAGACCGTTGGACTCCAGAAAGCTGGACAGTTGATAATTAACCAGCCTTTCTGCGATCTTACCAATTCCCGGCAGCAGAGAGATGGGCCTGAAGTTAGCCAAGTCCGAGGGATCCAGACTAGGTTTTTTCAGGAGAGCCTTAACAACAGCTCTTTTCCAGCCCGATGGTACCACACCTTGAGTAAGGGACATAATGATGAGGTTCATGACCGGGGCCGCGATGACAGAAGCCACTTGTTTCAGGAACCTCATCGGGGCAGGGTCCCCTGGAGAGCCGCTCTTCATAGCGCTAAGCTCCTTTATCACTTCCAACTCTAATATCGGGTCAAACGAATCAAGTAAACCATGTACCCCTCTTCCTTGGCTCACTACGTCAGTGCTCTGTGAAGCCCGAGGGAGCAGAGATAGAATATTCTCGATTTTCAGATGGAAGTAGTCCGCGAGTTCCCTGCACTTCTCAGCGGGATTGTCATAGGTAACTGGTGGCTCAGGGATTTTAAGGAGCTCCTTGACCACTTTAAAGGTCTCTCGAGAAGAGTTGGACGCGTTTTTTATTTTTTCCTCGAAAAATTGGGCCTTAGCACCGCGTAGGGCATTCTTATACATCCTAATAGCTGCACGATATTCCCCCGACTGGCCACCCCCCAGTCCCTTCTCCAGGTCCTCTCCAGCTTCTTGCATCCTCTCCTCAGGGTTCGCAATTCTGGAGTATACCATGGGGCCGAGCCCGTTCTGATCCCACTCTTGGCCACTCTCTTTTTCGGCAAAATGGCATCTAAGGAGTTGGTCACCCACTGATCAAAGGCCAAATCGGCCATTGCTGGGTCAGCAGCCAAGGGAGGGCATGAACTCTGAAGCTGCGCAGTCCAACTTTCAACTGAGAGTTTAGACCAAGCTCTTTCCAAAGAATTGACTCTGGGGTACAGAACGGACCTTGGGTCACATTGCAAGGTCATAGGTATCAAGAAATGGTCTGACCATGGTAAAGGACAAGCGGACAAAACCTCTAGGTGCGGAATATTTGCAAAGATAGGATCGAGAAGGTGACCCTTAATATGAGAGGCACCGCGATTGCTTAAGTTCAGGTTGTATGCTTTCAAGTCACAGCACAAATCTGCAGCTATTAAATCTGAAGGCTCATTAAAATGGAGATTTAAATCCCCCAACACCATGAAATGAGTGGTAGAAGAGGCCAGCAGCGTGACAGTTTCCATGAGGGAGCTGATAAAGCTCCCCAACGCCCCTGGAGGTCGATATATCAGGACACCTGAAACTGTGGCGGTAGGGGAGGTCCGTAAGGAGAACTGACAGCTTTCACAATCCTGTGTCTCACTATTTTGAGCCCTGCATACGAACACCTCTCTGTAAATTATGGCTATGCCTCCCCCTCGGCCCCGGGAGCGATCCAAATTGTATATTAGAAAGCCTGGGGGGAGGGCGCGAACCATATCCGCCCCTGAATTGGCTGTAATCCAGGTTTCTGTCAAGAACAGAATGTCCAGGTCATGGTCCTGTATCAGAAAGTTGATCTCTAGCGCATGACAGGGCAGAGATCTACAATTTAACAGGGCCATTGACAGAGTGTTCTTGCCCCTGTCAGCTTGTGTCACCTTGCAGCTCCTACATGCAAAAAAGGGTTTGGCTCCCTTGTAAATGTACTTACATGCTGCTCTTTTAGGGGCGCGCAGCGACATAATTTCCTCCCGAGAATATTTCAGGCGCTTTTCTGTAGTTGGGGCCAAGAGTCCTGGCCCTAAGCACCTCCTGGCTCGGACGGGCGCAGACGGGCTTGCCTCTGGCGCGCCTCCGGCCCGTCACTGGCACGCCCGCTGCGCGCGCACGCTGCGCGCTTGCATTCCCCTGGTTGAAATAGTCCCAGCCACTCAAGCCCAAGCAAAGATGGCGCCCGTTAATTGGCCCGATCGAAAGAGGAGGAGTCTCGCAAAAGCGAGTGAATAGTCTGTTTTAAAGTGCGGGTAAGCGGACTGTGCAAATTTTAAAAAGTATATAACACAACGTTCTCCTAATACAACAGATTAAAAAGTTTAATTAGCAGCAGGTTTTAAGGTTAAAAAGCGCAAAGCTAGGGCTTCCAACCCTCGTGATCGTCCCCGTTCAATGAGAGCGTTCTGCAGCGATGTGCGGGTGCAAGGTTGACTGTCTCTGATCGTAGGCTAGCGCGCTTGCATTTCCCTGGTTGAAATAGTCCCAGCCACTCAAGCCCAAGCAAAGATGGCGCCCGTTAATTGGCCCAATCGAAAGAGGAGGAGTCTCGCAAAAGCGAGTGAATAGTCTGTTTTAAAGTGCGGGTAAGCGGACTGTGCAAATTTTTAAAAGTATATAACACAACGTTCTCCTAATACAACAGATTAAAAAGTTTAATTAGCAGCAGGTTTTAAGGTTAAAAAGCGCAAAGCTAGGGCTTCCAACCCTCGTGATCATCCCCGTTCAATGAGAGCGTTCTGCAGCGATGTGCGGGTGCAAGGTTGACTGTCTCTGATCGTAGGCTAGCGCGCTTGCATTCCCCTGGTTGAAATAGTCCCAGCCACTCAAGCCCAAGCAAAGATGGCGCCCGTTAATTGGCCCGATCGAAAGAGGAGGAGTCTCGCAAAAGCGAGTGAATAGTCTGTTTTAAAGTGCGGGTAAGCGGACTGTGCAAATTTTAAAAAGTATATAACACAACGTTCTCCTAATACAACAGATTAAAAAGTTTAATTAGCAGCAGGTTTTAAGGTTAAAAAGCGCAAAGCTAGGGCTTCCAACCCTCATGATCGTCCCTGTTCAATGAGAGCGTTCTGCAGCGATGTGCGGGTGCAAGGTTGACTGTCTCTGATCAACACATCAGCAGAAGTAGGATGTCGATTTCAGATACAGGTAGCGGAACACTAGAGCCACAGGTCACATGACATTACACTAGGACAGCCCACACACCTTGCCAATAAGGTGTACATGTAATGACTCACCACACATACATTGAAAGGATGCAGACATGTCCTTGATACGCTACTCCGTGTCCCATGCATACATACGCACCTCACATCCGATACCACATGTGGCCTGGTGTGCGTAACAGTGTGCCATGTCCATCTACACACAGACACATGTTGGTTGCTGCAACAGCTGATGCTTTTGAGGGAGCACCAACATCAAGCTAATGGGAACACACCACACATACATGACATAGACACATCGTGCACCGTGGGTAGTGACATGTCTGGTGTGGTAACCCCTGTAGCGGGCATCAGGGGACACTTGCGTGTGTTGTTGACTGTGCCATGCCAGTGACGCTCATCCCAAGTGTGCAGTACGACATGCACACATGTCAAGGGAGTTAAGGGCATGGCTGGCACTCATTGCACCGTCACACATAACATCTGTACACATCTCATCATACATCTGTTGCCTCCTCGACTCAGGAGTAATGTGCCACATCACAGACTTTCACACCTGTGCACCACACATGTAGTAATGCCCAGACAATGCCTTGATGTCCATTCATGGACAAGTACGTCAGCTCTATTCCTTCCTGTGTGCTGCCTGTCACCACTGTGATGTGTGAAAGGCACCGTACATTCGCTCAGAGGGCCTGTGTATGGTCCGTATCACTATGGGTGTGCTCGCGTATGCGTACCCATAGTGATAGTGAGCGTACAGGTGTGTGTACGGTCCGTATCACTATGGGTGTGCTCGCGTATGCGTACCCATAGTGATAGTGAGCGTACAGGCGTGAGTACGGTCCGTATACGGACCGTACACACGCCTGTACGCTCACTATCACTATGGGTACGCATACGCGAGCACACCCATAGTGATACGGACCGTACACACGCCTGTACGCTCACTATCACTATGGGTACGCATACGCGAGCACACCCACAGTGATACGGACCGTACACACGCCTGTACGGGCCGTTGCTATGCTTTTGGGGTGCCCTAGGGCCCCGGTACGCACCGTACATGTGTGTGAAACTCCAAATTACATAGGGGACACATGAGGGACAAGTATAAAGGCCTACATGCATGCTGGTTGTCATGGAGACCAAGTTTAAAGTTTGAATTTTTTTCAGCAGGTGCACAGCAGAAGTCAGTTTGAAGAAATCTACTTTGTTGCAATGTGGTTCTGGAGTTGACATCATGCTCAAGAAAAAAACACAATCAGAACACACTGACTGTGCTAGGTTTGAAGGGATTGGAGGAAACATAGGATGCAAATGTGAGTGACCAATCACTCTGTACTCCTGTGCATGAAACAGGCCAGCAAGGCAGATATAAGGCAGCCAGGTCCCATGAGGGAGCACTTGCCTGCACATCTTTGGATTCTACGACCCAGCTGCTGCTACTGATTCCCTGGAACCATGTCAAGGTCTGTGGAGAGGTCACAGCCTTTCACCCTGGAGGAGAACCTGGCATTGCTAGATGTGATCCTCCCACAGTACCCCCTGCTGTATGGGCGACCAGGGTATCAGGTGAGTGCAGAGTCTACTAGCACAGACTGTGTCCCTTGTTTGTGACTGTGACTTCTGGCATTGTGTCCAGGTGTGACACACATGCTATGTGCTGTAGGGGGGGTCCCAGGGGGGGGAATGCCTGATGTCTCCCAGCCAGAGCATGCTGAGGTGCATGTCTGCCGTCCTCACTTGCATTATGTTTACTGTGACAATCACTGCATGGTGCATGCCACATTCTGCCTGTCTTGTCCTCCTGGGAATGTAGCCTCTACAGTCCTCATGTGATTATGTGGTCAGCCCAGTGTGACAGGTGACTGTACCCACAGATGTGTGTTAGTTCTGTGTACCTGTGCTGAGAGTGTCCACATGATGTGTTCATACCCTGGACATCGGTGTGTGTGTAAGTCCCCTGTCATGTGGGTGGGTGCATATGTGGAGTGTGGCACCCGGGCTGCATGAGGGATGGATATACCCTGCCCATGTGATGTGAGCAGGGAGCAGTGCTGTGTGTCTGACGTGCAGAGCCAGCCCCACACCTGTGAGCCCCCCCGTCTAGTGGCACATGTGCAGAGTGAGGTTTGTCGCTGCATTTGGCAATGGCAGGTGAATGTCCTGTGCCTGTGTGTGTCTGTGTACTCTGCTGAGGTAGCGTCAGTGGCCTGTGGCATGTGACTGCTTAGAGGTGCTGCACATTATCCTGGTGTAGCTTGTGATGCACAGTGTGAGCCTGGATCATTGATTGTGTCGTTGCCCTCATTCCACCTGTGTACTTTCAATGGCACGTACTGCTTTTGCCCTTCCCCAGTGGATCATGTCCCTATGACAAAGGTGCAATGCGTTGGATGCATACTATGCCTTGTTGTAAACAGCAAATTTGTTCTAATATGTGTCTCTGTGACATGTGCCAGGTGTATTGATGTAGTGTCACTTGTTCATCCTCACAGGTAGGCGCCTCTGCCAAGAAGCAGATCTGGATGAAAGCCGTCAGTGCCGTGAGGAGGACGGAGGGTCGCAAGCGGCGCCTGGCCCAAGTGAGGAAACGCTGGCAGGATATCCGGTGCTGGACGCGGAGGATCGCACGGGTCCTGCTGGGGTACTCACCTGAGACCCATAAGAGCCGCGGGCGCCGCCGTCTGACCCACATCCACAAGCGTGTGCTGGCGGTGGTATTTCCAGACTTGGACAGGCGCTTACAGGAGAAGCAGCAGCAGGAAGGGGGTAGGTACATGTGTGTTTGTTGTGTGTCACCAGCATTTGTAAGTGCACAGTTGCATGGATACACTGCCAGGGTTTAAAGGTGCTGTGCAGATCCTGTTACCCACAGTATAGCGGTGCTCTTCTGCCTCCCTTCCCCTCCTTGCAATGTGTTCCCTGGTCTGTGTGTAGTCACTCCTTCACAAGGTTATGTAGGCTGGCACTTTCTCCACGTGAACTATGCCTGTAGCATCATGTGTGGGGGAGGTGTGTAACAGGTTTTTGGACCTTACCTGTGCCCTGTCCAGTTCAGTACTTGTGGGTTCCATGTCAGTTGGCACTGATGCTGAGTCCAGACATGGGAGTTAGTCTCTCAAGTGTCATGCCTTACAGCACGCATGTCCTATGTTGTGGCCTGTGACATGATGTGCATGAGTGTGCGATACGCATAGTGCAGGGATGGTGGCGTGTGTTGCAGTCATTCCCATTCAGGACCATGGAGTTGTGTGGCCACTACTGTCCCCTGGGGAATATTTTCCTAGGTGTCATGTGTGTCATCACAAAATGTGGACACTCTTAGTGTCTACAGCATAGGTTGTGCTCTGTGCCATTGTCCCCTGGCACCATGTATATTGACGTAATATGTAGTACAAGTGTCCACTGTACAGCCTGACCTGATTTTCCTTGTTCATACTCACGGTGGCCAGTGCCTGTGTGTCTTGTTACAATCATCTGATGATGACCATTTGTACATGATTATTTGGACAGGCGCACCTTGGGTATTTGGTGTCCAATCTTGCATTTATGCAGCCCATGTGTATTTCACCCAGACTAAGAGATGTAAGTGCTTCCTGTGTCTCAACAAATTGTCTCATGTATGGGGTGGTTGGTGCGGGCAAAGCCTACATGTCAAAACCTGATGTCTCCTTGCTAGGTCTGGCCAGTGTGTGACATACACTCAAGGTGCAGTGAGCCAGTCATGGTGGGCATGTTTTCAGTATTACCTATGCAGCATGTGCCTCAAGTTCATGGATATGGTCCCTGCTCATCCCTATTTTCGGCAACGCTGTGTGGTGCAGATGCAGTGCTGGATTGTCCCCAGGGCCTGGCTCCTCTGTCAAACTCCATTTCATGTAATTTGCTATTGTGTCATGCTCTCCATGGTTTTTCAGTGGCATGGTGGGTCAACCAACTGTGTGTTGCATGCCCTACATCTGTACCTTGTTTTGTAGATGTTACTGATCTTTCTTTTCAGGCTATGCACTGTAACCTATGTAGATTGGACTCATGTGACATATGTATACAGGTGTATCATTAATTGCTGTCTCTTCACCTTGCCCACAGCATCGTCGGGGGACACGGAGGGAGACATGAGCACAGACGGAGCGGAGGGACCGAGCACCAGTGCCAGCATTGACATCGTGGCTGGCACATTGAGTGGAACTGAGGCGGAGGAGAGTGAGGCCGAGGACCTGTCCACTGGCACGACAGAATATGAAGCTGACGGGTCCGAGGATGATCTCTCCGAGTGGGCGGAGGCTGCACCAGCAGCTGACAGCGGCACAACATCTCTCCCCGCCCCCTCCATTGCCATCAGCCGCCTCCCACTTGCTCGTGTCCCTTCCCAGCGTGCCCGGTCACCACATGTCTCCTTCCTGCCAGGCACCGCACCCCCTGCCCCTGTCTCCACTGCTGCCGCCAATGCCGAGTCTGTGGACATCCAGCGGCAGTTGCAGGCTGGTCAGGCTGCGATGCTTAATGTCCTCCATGGCCACAGCCAAGTGCTGAACAACATGGAGGCATACTTGGAGGGCATTTTTTCATCGCAGGCTGACCAACGCAACTTGCTGAGGTCCATTGACTCGACACTGACTGCAGCAGTGGGTCTCCTGCAGTGCTACGTCCAACCCCCTACCCCTGACCCATCCACACTTCCCACTCCCATGCCTGTCCCACGTACACCCAGACGTCAGCATGCACCCACCACAACAGACACAGGCACCACACCAGCAGGGAAGGTCATGCGCACACCTCCTGGCACGCACACACAGGGTGAAGTAGGCACACCAACTGGGTCGGGGGGCAAACATAAGCCACGCAGCCAGAGTGGGAGTCCGCATTCCACCAAATCCACTCCCTCCAAATCCCCTCCCCTCAGCTCTCCTGGCCACATATCCGGCAAAGACTCCTTCATGGCCGCTCTGTCCCTGAGCCCCACTGTGACACCACCCCGCAAGCGGTCAAGGGAGTCCCCGGTCAGGGTGGTTGAGTCCCCCCCGCCCACACCCTCCTACAGTGGCGCTGCGACCCATCCCTCCGCCCCCCCCCTCCTTGGGGCATGTGGTTCCTTCGGGTGCAGGGGAGTCGCTGGAGGACCTTGCTAAGGTGTGCAGCGACATCCAGGCCTCCGCCTTTGGCCCTGCCCCACCCCCTGTGGTGGAGTCCTCCATCCCTGCACCCACGACGCCTACCCTTCGCCCTCATGTCCCTGCGGTGCCTGGTCCTTCCCCCCCACATGATGCCCTTCCCGCTCTGGAAGACGAAGGAGTCTGACTGTGCAGGCAAGCTAGGGGACACGCGTCCCACTGTGTCCCCACCTGGATTTGAACTTTGGATTGCCCTATGGGCATTGTACATTTTGAACTTTCAAGGGACAAACTGATTTTTGGATGCTGAATAAAGCAATTTATTTTTCCTTAGTACACTACTGTCTGCTGGTACTGCTGTTGGTCGACCTGCCCCATTATTTTGGGTGGTGATAATGTGTTGGGTGTGTGGGAATTGTAGTCTTGTGCTGGTCATAGGGTGGATCGTGGTATCTGTGTGCCATCACAAGCTGTTGGCTACATAACTTTGTTCATGTAAGCAGTTACTGCATGGTGACATCGTCCCAAGGTGTGTTCCTTCCTCTGTGTAACCTGACATCTTCCCTGCAGGGTCTTTCCAATATGTGGTGCTGAGCTGTGTCTACATTGGCTGGGTGTGTGACGGACTCGTTAGACTTGGGCCATGCATGCTGAGCGATGTCTCCACCTGCATCATTCGTGGCGTCCTTGGTGGTCACTGTACTTGTGTATGTAGACTGTTGTCATGACTTCATGTGTACATGTTTTCCTTTTGGCGCTATGCATGTGTATACTCCCAGCCTCGCACACATGTGGTACATGTACTGCAGGATCTTTGTGCACCTGACTGACATTTGTGGGCATTGGATCTGTGGGTACTCCACCCTTTTCTTTGCAGGGGCACTGCTGTGAGTGTTAGGTACCCACCCCTCATGTCTCAGGGCACTGCTGGGAGTGATAGGCACCCACCCCTCATGTCTCAGGGCACTGCTGGGAGTGATAGGCCCCCACCCCTCATGTCTCAGGGCACTGCTGGGAGTGATAGGCACCCACCCCTCCTGTCTCAGGGCACTGCTGGGAGTGATAGGCCCCCACCCCTCCTGTGTCTGGGCACTGCTGGGAGGACTCTGCACCCACCCCTCCTGTCTCAGGGCACTGCTGGGAGGACTCTGCACCCACCTCTCCAATTTCACAATATGTACACTCATGACATACACGGATGTGGGTACGCTCCATGCATTCGAGGTGGGGGTATGTGTCGTACTTACACTGTTGGGGTGGGGCTACGCTCCATGCATTCGAGGTGAGGGTACGTCTCTTACTTACACTGTTGGGGTGGGGGTATGCTCCATACGTACGCGGGTGTGGGTACGGGTCGTACTTACACTGTTGGGGTGGGGGTACGCTCCATACGTACGCGGGTGTGGGTATGGGTCGTACTCACACTGTTGGGGTGGGGGTACGCTCCATACGTACACGGGTGTGGGTACGGGTCGTACGTACACTGTTGGGGTGGGGGTACGCTCCATACGTACGCGGGTGGGGGTACGGGTCATGCTTACACTGTTGGGGTGGGGGTACGCTCCATACGTACGCGGGTGGGGGTACGAGTCGTACTTACACTGTTGGGGTGGGGGTACGCTCCATACGTACGCGGGTGTGGGTACGGGTCGTACTTACACTGTTGGGGTGGGGGTACGCTCCATACGTACGCGGGTGTGGGTACGGGTCGTACTTACACTGTTGGGGTGGGGGTACGCTCCATACGTATGCGAGTGGGGGTACGGGTCGTACTTACACTGTTGGGGTGGGGGTACGCTCCATACGTACGCGGGTGTGGGTACGGGTCGTACTTACACTGTTGGGGTGGGGGTACGCTCCATACATACGCGGGTGTGGGTACGGGTCGTACGTACACTGTTGGGGTGGGGGTACGCTCCATACATACGCGGGTGGGGGTACGGGTCGTACGTACACTGTTGGGGTGGGGGTATGCTCCATACGTACGCGGGTGGGGGTACGAGTCGTACTTACACTGTTGGGGTGGGGGTACGCTCCATACGTACGCGGGTGTGGGTACGGGTCGTACTTACACTGTTGGGGTGGGGGTACGCTCCATACGTACGCGGGTGTGGGTACAGGTCGTACTTACACTGTTGGGGTGGGGGTACGCTCCATACGTACGCAGGTGTGGGTACGGGTCGTACTTACACTGTTGGGGTGGGGGTACGCTCCATACGTACGCGGATGGGGGTACGAGTCGTACTTACACTGTTGGGGTGGGGGTACGCTCCATACGTACGCGGGTGTGGGTACGGGTCGTACTTACACTGTTGGGGTGGGGGTATGGGGGTACGCTCCATACGTAAGCGGGTGTGGGTACGGGTCATACTTACACTGTTGGGGTGGGGGTACGCTCCATACGTACGCGGGTGTGGGTACGGGTCGTACTTACACTGTTGGGGTGGGGGTACGCTCCATGCATACGGGGTGGGGGTAGGGTCCGTACATATCCGTCCCCACGCTATGTGATGCTTGTGCGGGCCGTACCCAGGCCTTTGCCACGTGGGTACGAGCCGTCCCGCCATTGTTGGGGTGACGTGGGTGTGGGCGTGGTACGACTCGTACCCACGCTCTTCAGGCGTGGGTACGGGACGTACCGGTCTGGTTGTGTTGCCGGTTCGCCTCGTGACGGACTTCCGTTGTGGCGGTCGCTGGCTTAGCTGGACACGCCCCCACCCCCTCGTAGTGACCAGGGCATGGGAGTCAGGTATGTCCTGGGCATGTGTGCTGTGTGACTTTGGTGGGGGGTTTGTGGCCTGCCCTGGTCCTGCCACCCCCACCCCACCCCACTTTCCCCCCTCCCTTAGTTGTTATGACCTTCTGCGGCGTCTGCGTCCGAACCTGTAGAGGAGGTCGACTGCTATGAGGGCCGGGATGACACGTAGGTTCGGGTCCATGTCTGTCCGTCGCGTACGGGTCCTCCTTGTTCGCGTCGTCCTGTCTGTCCGTCGCGTACTGGTCCTCCTTGTTCGCGTCGTCCTGTCTGTCCGTCGCGTACTGGTGGTCCTTGTTCGCGTCGTCCTGATTTCCCGGCAGTTTTTGGCAGCCGGAAAATATTCACCGTGCGGGATGACGTCGGTGCGAATCGTAATTCCTGGTTCGTGAATGGCAGGCTGCGAGCGTCCCGACGTCAGGTCGGCGCTTTCCCTGATCGCATTTGTATGTTTATTTTGTTCGGTCGGGGTTTTTTGCGATTCGTACGGAAATGGTGTTCCCGTGCGAATCGTAATTCCATGTTTGTAAATTTTGACGACCGGGTACGTGTCGGACGGAGAATATGCTCCGTCCGACGGTTCGTACCCGGTTTTTACAGGATCGTAATTGGCACCACACTGTTTGAAAAATTCAAGAGTTACTTAGAGGTAAAAAAATATCAATCTCCCTCCACACAGGGTCCTTGTGGCACATGGTGATAAAGTAAGATTGAAAATGGTCTCTGCACCGTTTTGCGTAGAAGTGGAATCTGCAGCGGCTGGTGGTACAACTAATTCAGAAGAAAGGATAAACATCTCTAAAATAAATATTTTCAACCTGTAGAAAAAAGGAACAATATACCTTTTTACAAAATGAATATTAATGTGTACAAAACATAGTGATTTTTAAAATCAAATAGAAGCTAATGAACCTAGTTACCCTTTACAATACAAAATTGAATTTACTCTCTGCTAAAACAAAGCAGACATAAAAACAGTAAAATGTTGTTACTTAACAAGTAAAGGAAAATATATTTATATAGTTTTGTGTATTCTTTTCTAAAATAATGAATATGCTTAACACAAGCAATTAATTCAATTAAACATGATAAAATGGTAGGCGAAATATCAAACCATAAATGAATTATGTTCACCTGAGACATCACTACTAAATTATCAATAATTTACGTTGCAAAGTATAAAAATTAGACAAGTCAAAATAGGCATGAAAATACTATTTTGTGTCTGAGACAGTTGTAATAGCACAGTTTGAACAAAGTATGAACATGTCACTTAACGGACACATTTATAAAAAAGTCAAATAGCTCACAGTTTATAATATTTTTTTGGTGCTGTTAGATCAGCACAGCACAGCTGTCAGAAAATAGAAAGCGGGCAAGCAGAAGAGATATAAGTAAACAAAAGTAAAACTCACTGTGAAATTGCTGGTTCCGGATACTAAAGGTTTGTACTTACAGAGCTGGTCTAAAGTCTAAAAATTTCATGAAGAAAAATTGCAGTAAAAAAATGTGAATTAATATTAGAAAAATAATATCAGAGTTTAATTGACATACGAATCAGTACTCATAATTTAACAGATATAAACTTTACCTTGAATGATACTGGGGTTGGAAATACTTACACTCCTGTTACAGGTTTGGTATTTGACTGACCGCCACAGTTGTGGATAAGTGGCGTTGGCTGATGTAGCAAACAAAACATATGTGTTGCGACCGCCTATTCACAACTTGGTCAGTCTAGCAACTCTGGTGCCAATTCAAGGAAGTAACTTAAGACAAAACCAAAAATTTAAAAATGTTGGTATCCACAAAGGGCATTTACTAATAGTAAAGTTAGGATTTTATGTTAATTCTGTCTTAAGTATGTCTTAAATCAAACTTTAGAGAAAATCCTCACTTTAATATTACTAAATGCCTTCAACGACTACCAAAAGTAATATGGCACACTATTGAGACAAAATCGTAACTTTACTACTACTAAATGACTTCTGTGAATTTTGTGTTAAATTATTTTGGTGAATCGGTTCCCCAGTGCCCGCCAGCTCTGCAATGGAATAGCCTAACGTAGGATCAGCAGTGAGATCACGCAATATGACCTGGCTAAACTGCAAATGTTACTCCAAGCATATTAAGAGTTTCCTCTAAGTCAGGGTTTACATGGGAGTTGAAGCACAATGAAAAACATTTTGGAGAGGAAATAAATGGGGTAGTGCAGAGCACCCCTCTGCCTTCACTGCATGTGCATGCACACAGGGGGGCATAACATGTGGCAAAATGTGTGCATGCACATAGGTTAATGTACGTCATGCACTTTCAAGTTTTTAACGTTTATAAACCTTGTAGTGAAGTCACATTGCAATGACTCTAACAGTGGGGCCACCTTACAATGAGGCATTGGCATGTTAATGCCACGACGCACGTCTTCTCCTACTATAAAATAATAATCTGTTGATAATCAGGCGTTTCCTTTAGCGAAGCAGTGGCAATGGTTATTTAAACGCATCCACATTGATTTAGTAAAAGCTTTTCATAGGCACTTATTGGGTATTTAAGACTAGGGCATAGGATGTGGCATTGCATGGCCAAAAGCATCTGCAATTCCAAAACCTTGTTACAACTGTTTTGATACAACCAGCAAAGGAGAACTGCAACTTATGTGGATTAACGAACCATCGGACTTGCTGCAATAGTATTGTGCGTGAATATGCATGCAGTCCCAATACAGCAGATACAAGCATATGACGAGTTTACAGAATGACATACTTTTATTGTGTGGAGGCCTCCATGAGAAATATAGCAGTTAATAAGGTAAGAGCGTGTTACCAGTTACCCTGTTTTTAAAATCTTCTTGGCGGTGCATACAAAGCGGGAATCTGCACCCCCCAGTCCAAGCCCTGGAAGAAATGCAGTTTGTGTTTACGTGTCTTCCCCAGTTGTAAAGTAGTTTTTTGGTGCAAAATGAGTTCCCTAGTAAGGTTATCATAATATCATTAAAAGTGAGGACAGCGGGAACACAAACTAAACAGAAATGAGAACATGTTTTAATTATTATTAGTGTAGGAGGTGTCACTGCACTAGCGTTGATTGGCACTACAAGAGTGCCAAACCCCTAATAAAGACATAAGTTGAAAGAGCAGATTGGTAGATTGGTCATGCATGCATATTAATTTTTAAATTTTTTAATTCAGTTGTAACCACTGCTTGCATGAGGGATTACACATCCCGGATGAAGTTGATAGAACAGATTTAGTATTAAATAACGTAGGACAACAATCTTGTATGTAAACTTTTCTATTAAATAATAGCGCTGATGAAAATATAAACTTTGATAGTTCTCAAGGATATCAAATAAGAAGCATGAGCTTGATTATTAACTGACAGTTTACATTACAATAATCATATTCATATGATAATTGTAATTATGCGCACACATATCAGAAACATAAAATGATAGTTCGAGACAAAATAAAATGTTGTGTATGTGATAATTAAAATGTAAAGGATAATTGAAGAGTAATACTTTATTAAATTTGCCCCTGAAATTCAAAGTAGACATAAAAAAAAAATATTTCCTCAAGTGACTAGGTTGGGTAATAACAAAAGTTTGTCCAGTCTCCCAAACTTGTAAAGGAAACATAACCTTAAAAATGATATTAAAATTCTCACCTGTAACACAAACTTCTGGCTAAGCGAAAACCAGTGTACTCTGTGAGGTCCATAAGTTACACCATACCGAGAGTAAGATGTCAGAAGAAGTCTGTTTGTGAAAAAAATTGGTATTATACTTCTTGATTATAATAAATCTGAACTACTGCTTTGTTATGAGTACCTTCTGAAGCCCTGTCCGCATACGATAGACAAGACGCCTGTTTTGAAAAAAGGGTAAACTACAACATAAGTGACTACACATAAGTAAACATTCTCCAAGGAGAAACGGTGAGCTGCTTTATGCAGTGTTGTAATGCGAAAGAAGGACAAATAGTTAATAGAGCAAAACAACAAGAGCAAAAGACGAGTGAACACGGGGGAATTGTAGGATGCTGCCCTGTTGCAGCAAAATGGACGATAAAAATTTAACATACAAGACAATATATAGAATATTAAATGGTTCCGTGACACAAGATCTATCAATAAATATCGTCTATAATAAACAATATGAGATAAATATTGATTTCAAGAAAGAGTTAATTGACACATTTAAAGTAATTCATCAAGTTTTTGAAATTACATTATTAATATTGTTTTTACTATTTAAAGTATTCATTAAAAAATATAAGCAAGGGAAATGAATGAACATGAAATATTTGTAATGGTACCACAAGCATATTCATGGCAGGTTAAGTGCAATGAAAAAGGAAGCAGAAAAAGATCTTGTAATTGCAACCGTAATTTTTACGGTGGTGCCTGTTCAGGCACTGCCACTGGTGTAGGGATTGCAGTCCCTCTGACGACCAAATTGTTAATGTCAGATGCATGGCTGTCGGTGTATCTGCACGCCATCTCTCTGCCAACCATGATAATGCGGTGTGCGGTCCAAAAAGGTCAGCTGGCGCTGGGCAAGGAACCGAAGAGCTGAAGTTGGCGGTGAAACCACAATCCTATTGAGTGCCAATTTGCGGGTGCATACTAATCAAGTACGCATAACCAGTGAAAGTGTACTTATGAGGCTACTATAACGCATATATTAATGATGACCTATTTGTAGTGTTATATTGCAGAGGGGTAACATTACCGCACACACATACTTTCAGTGAAACAATAGAGTAAGTGTTTGATGTTTAGGGGTAACCCAAAAAATTGATGTAATGCAAGATTATGATAAAGTATTAGGCTGTAAAGCAGTTTAAACTTTGTAGTCTCACAAAAGTGCAGCAAAAAGTATAGAATTGTTCTTGTTGCGGAATGTTAATATTTAGGGGCCGATTCCGATCCTGGAAAGCTATTCCCCGTACGAATCGTATCTGGATTTTTTACCGTACGAATCGTACAAGTCCCGTACAAACTGGCAAGTACGATTCGTATGTGAAAAAGTCCATACGAATCGCATTGGGTAAATTCCCCGACACGTCCTCGGGTCGGAAAAGGTGTCCGACACGTCCCCGGACATTTTTACGTACGAATCTGAAAACTGAAGTCCGAGCGCGCAAGTACGATTCATTCCGTCCGATTGTACAACCGTATGGTAAAAAGACCGTCCGGAGCGAACTCCTATAGCAACCATGGCGATGTCCAAACAGGTGCCCGGTATGCGCCGAACACCCCCCCAGCCCCCCGTATGTATGTGCTGTCCCCCCCAGCCCCACGGATGTACGCGCCGTACCCCCAGCCCCCCCGCAGATGTAAGCGCCGTACCCCCAGCCCCCCGTGGATGGATGCGCCATACCCCCAGCCCCCCCCCCAGGATAGACGCGCCGTACCCCCACCCCGGTGTGTACGGTGCGGACACCCATCACGCGTAGCGCTGGGGGTCCGCACCGTACCTACGGGGGTAGGGGACAGCGCCATACATACACGGGTGGGGGTCCGCACCGTACATACTCGGGTGGGGTTCCGTGCCGTACATACACGGGTGGGGGTCCGCGCCGTACATACACGGGTGGGGGTCCGCGCTGTACATACACGGGTGGGGGTCCGTGCCGTACATCCACGGGTGGGGGTCCGCACCGTACATACACGGGTGGGGGTCCGCGCTGTACATACACGGGTGGGGGTCCGCGCTGTACATACACGGGTGGGGGTCCGCGCCGTACATACATGGGAGGGGGTCCGCACCGTACACACTGGGGTGGGGGTACGGCGTGTCCATCCGCAGGGGGGCTGGGGGTACGGCACGTCCATCCGCGGGGGGCTGGGGGTACGGCGCATCCATCTGCGGGGGGGCTGGGGGTACAGCGCGTACATCCGCGGGGGGGCTGGGGGTACGGCGTGTACATCCGCGGGGCTGGGGGAGACGGCGCGTACATCGGCGGGGCTGGGGGGGGACGGTGCGTACATACAAGGGGCTGGGGGGGACGGCATGTACATTTGGAGGGCTGGGGGAAAGGCATGTACCGGGCCCCCTATTCCGCTCGCATCACGGCATACTTCGCTTTTCTGGCACTTTTTGGGTGCCGTAAAAATATTGCCGTCCGGACTGCTGTCGGTACGAATCGTACTTGCTGGGACGTAAAACCATGCCTAACTCCGTCCGGACGTCACGTCCGCGGTGTCCCGGTTCACATTCGTATGTATTTTGCTGTCGGTCGGTGTTTTTTCCGACTCGTACGGAAATGGTGTTTCCGTACGAATCGTACTTGCAAGTTTGTATGTGTTTTTACCGGGTACGAGTCGGACTGAGAAAACGCTCCGACCGACGGTTCGTACCCGGTTTTCCCAGGATCGGATTCTTCCTCATTAAATTGAAATATAGTAAAAGAGTAATGGACTATTAAATAATAACTGATTTTAAAATACATAGAAAACAAAGAAAATTATATGTATACAATTTTAAATGACACTGATATTGACATAAAATGAGAAAGAAATTAAACATGGCTTTCAAAGGTACAGTGACATGATTTTGATGTTTAAATTATAGATGTAAAAAAAAATGTTATTTTAAAGTTTGAATGCAAAAACTATCACAACCCATACTTAAAATTGTAAGGACAAAATTTCATTATTCTAAGCATATTAAAAATCCTAAAAGATAACAAACACTAAAACTATTAAATTATGACAATATTTTTTTTAATGTAGTTTATGAGTTTATAAACATTAAAACAAATCTAGAAAATAAAAAATAATTTAATAGATCTAAACTTTTACCTCATTATCCTAGTTATATATAATGATTTTAAAACAATAATTATACTATTTATCTACAATGATTGTATACTAATATATATATATATATATATATATATATATATATATATATATATATATATATATTATATATTCACTGAAAAAAACATAGGTTTCAGGGGTGTTATAGTTAGCTGGACTTTTCACTTGTACAAAACCATTGAAATTCCCCCGTTATAGTTAGTTCAGCTAACTATAACTCGCGCGCCTGCAATGCACTGCTGATGACATCACATATTACATCACTCATGACATGGTCAGTGACATCACTCATGACATCACTGATGACATCTCAAATGACATCACTGATGACATCATCCAGTGAATGTGTGTTTTTCTGAAAATTAAATATGTTTTATATATGTATATCTCAAGGTCGATGGAAGAATAAATGGGTATATAAGTGTCTAAATGGATGATTTGTTTTTGAAAAATTGATTGTGTAACTGACTGATTAAGTGTATCATAGTGAATACATGGCTTAGTGAGTAATGTTTAAATATGTAAATATCTGTATCAGTCTCTCACTTTGTGTATAAGTGGCTGCATGGGTTGGTGAGTAGCTACATGGGTGTCTATATAGGTTATTAGTTGGTTTTTTGAGTATCAGTCTGAGTGTCTGCATGGTTCGGTGGGGGGTATTACGTAGTGCATAGGTGCATGAATGAGTGACTCACTCTTTGTATGTGTTGAAGACAGCATGTGTGCAGGACTGTATGGGTGGATGAGTGTGTGTATGGGTGTGTTAGTGAGTGAATGACTGTCTCAATAGTGTCTTTATGAGTAACTACACATGTTTTAAACTAGTATATGTGACTATTGGTGTATATAAGTGAGTATATGTGAAAGTGAGAGATTGAAAGAGTTCCTGTATGAATAAGTAGGTGTTTCTATAAGTGATTGTTTAAAAGACTAAGTATGTGTAAGTTTCCGTAGAAGTAAGTGTGGTGGTGTGTGTATAACTGTATATGCAAATAAATGTATGTTTGATTCTTTATTAGCCTGAGTGACTATGTGTGTGAGTAACTCTATGGATGAGTGGCAATGTGTAACAGGATGTATAGGTGTATGAGTACATATGATGAGTGAATACATGTATGAGTGACTGTATAGGACTGTTGGTGAATGAGTGTATGTGTATGTGGATCTTAGAATTACTGAAGAGGTTGTTGTAACTGGTATTGGTATGTCCATTGTTTTGAAAAGTTTAGTCTCTATTTTTGAATGTGTGTATCAAAGGTTATATTAGGGTGAGAGGAGGTCTGCCACTCTATCACAAGGATGATGTCATCAGTGATGTCATCAGTGATGTCATTTGAGATGTCATCAGTGATGTCATGAGTGATGTAATATGTGACGTCATCAGCAGTGCATTGCGGGCGCGCGAGTTATAATTAGCTGAACTAACTATAACGGGGAAATTTCAATGGTTTTGTACAAGTGAAAAGTCCAGCTAACTATAACACCCCTGAAACCTATGGTTTTTTCAGTGAATTTCTGAGGTTTTTTAAATGCTAATTCCTAACTATAACGTGCCTGAAACCTATGGTTTTTTCTGTGAATTTCAAAGGTTTTTTAAATGCTAATTTCTAACTATGCCTACAGAGATAGGACATGTGAAGAAAGAAGAAAGAATGCACAGAAAGAAAAAAAAGAAGTGCAGAAAGAAGCAACAGAAGTCCTCAAAGACGAAGAAAAGTGGAGGAAGAAGGATTACGTGCAGAAAGAACACAAAGAAGAGCAGAAAGAAGCCTTGTTGCAAAATCATCCTGTACCCTCAACTTTTTCAGACGGATACTGGTGGTAACTGAGACTGACTAACCAGTCCTAGAGCCAGTGCTATGTTAAAAGACACCTAGAATACAGTGAAAACACCTACATACACTAGGGAACATTATGCGTTGGGGTCCCCCTGTGATTAGCATGACCTCCTCTGTAAGCCCCTAGTATATAATAGGGCAGGGGGATTAAAACTACCTCTTAAAACAGGACACAGGGCGTTTTTGCACACGTTAACTCAGGCCCCGTCCCCTCCCTTCACCACTGTGTAAACACGCCCTGTGTCAGTTTTTAGTTGGGAGATTAAGTTCCATTGAATCCTGAGGGTCCCTAGGGTCCAACTAGCCCACTAGGTACCTCCAGTAAGTGCCACTGAGCTGCGTTGCATAGAGGTGTAAAAAGTGGCACGGCCTGGACCACCTCTCTGCAATGCAGCTCAGTGGCGCTTACTGGAAGCACTTGGTGGGCTAGTTAGCCCCCAGGGGACCTCAGTATTGAAGGAAAATTATATCCCCAATATAAAACGTGCCATAGTGCTTGCTTGCACACGTCACCTCAGGCCCCGTCCCCTCCCTTCACCACTGTGTAAACGCGCCCTGTGGCTGTTCTAAGTTGAGAGATTAAGTCCCCTTGAATCCTAAGGGTCCCTAGGGTCAAACTAGACCACTAGGTACCTCCAGTAAGCGCCACAGAGCTGCGTTGCAGAGTGGTGTAAAAAGGGGCTTGGCCTAAGAACACCTGTCTGCAGCGCATCCCTCTGGTACATACTGGAGATGCCTGTTGGGCTAGTTGGCCCTCAGGGACCCTCAGTATTGAAGAGGAATTAATTCCCCAACTTACAACTCGCCAGGGGGCGCGTTTGCAGAGTGCTGCAAGGAGGGGGCGTGGCCTCCGGCACGATGCCAGTCTTTTATTCATTTTAATTTTTTAAGAAGGGGGGCTGTGTGGTTCCTCTTCTTATTCTAATTTATTGGCCCTGATGACCCCATCCCCCAGGGCCTGTCTCCTAATTATATTTTTTTGACCCCAATCCCCAGGGCCGGCCACTGTTTTTTATTATTTTTAAAAAATATATATTTATAGACACACCTAGGACATGCTGGACAAACTGTACGTACCTATCACCATGACGATTTGCGTGATATTCATTAAAAGGCGACTATGCATACAATGAATCCACGTGGAATGTATTTACACCACTAGTGAAGCTCTGACATGTCTGATGCCCTACCGTGCCTAATCCCGGTAGACACCCTTGTCGTTTATTTATACAAACATGGGTAGCTATTGACGGGCACATTTAATACACATGCACACCAAGCCATTCAAAGGGGATTCGACAAAAATTCGACCAAAACTATGCAAGAAACCCCCCTCACGGTTAATAAAACACACATCCACTGCCGGATGTGTAATACTTTTTATTTTACTCTCTGTAAAGGGGACGAACATCACTTGAGAGTCACAGCGCGCTCCTGGCAGAGCCCAATGCTGTGTTACACCCACCATTGCCTGCTGAGTGCCACACACCTCTGTGTTGTATTCCACTAGCTAGTGCATATGCTATGACACTCTCTAGCCCATGTGCACTGTAACACCATCCCGTGAATATGTCATGCCACACTTGTCTTCGCACGGGTTATATTGTCCCATCTAACGTGCCTTCCTCGATGCCTATGTTATAACGCACAGCGCTATGCCATACATATTACAATCTGGGATCCATATCTTTGTCACAGTGCATATGCAACGTTACACTCCCCAGCACATATTTTATATTACAACTTTAGAGACTAGTTAGGTTACACAACACTGCCCTGTGCATATTGCACTCCAAGGCGCATATCGCATAGCACGCGCTTGTGCTATCTCGCGTTCTCCAATGAATCTGTCATTCCGCACAATGTATTGCATATTATATTTCACGCCCGGTTCATCCTATATCACACTTTTTGGTGCATAGTTTATACCATACACTATATCTAGTTTTCATTTTCAATCGTGCTCTCAGGACTATGTTCTATATAACACTGTGTTCACCTAACCTTTTCACGGGCATTACATTTTGCGATAGGGGGTGGAGGGTCAGGGGGTGTTTCTGCCAAGTAAGCCCAGAGTCACAGTCACAAACGTCCTCTTCTTCCTGAATAAAAGTGAGATTATGCTGCATACTTGTTCATATTTTAAGTAGTTCGCACAGACACACGTTTTAAAAACAATAAAGTTCCTAATACCCGCCTTCTCTGAACAGTTAGCTTGCTGCCCCATCCCCCTCCTCCCTATCCTCTGTTGTGTGAATCCATGGACTAGCCTCCTCCCTCCTGCCATGCATGGTCTGATGTGCTGCCACTGCCCTCAATTTAGTATGATGTACCAGTCCACTCCACCTGCCCTCCATTGCCCAATTCTATGCCCCATCATTGACCTCCTGATTAAACTCTGTGCTTAGCTTGCTGCCCCTATTCTCCTTGCCCCTGCCCTCCGATGTCTTTGTGTATGCTCCTGCTCCATCCTTTTTGCCCACCATGTTCCATGGACCTGCCACTCCTATCTTCTCTGAGTGTTCTGTTGAGCTGCCACTCCCCTCCCACCTGCCTAGCATTGTCAGATGACTGTAACCTGTCCCTGCCACCTCCACCCTGCCTGTCCACATGCCATGCCCCTATCCTCTTCCTCCTGTCCTACATGGTCCATTGTACTGCCACACCCTTCTGCCCTCCCTGGTCTGTTGTGCTGCAACTGCTCCTCCTGCCTGCCCCGTGCGGTCTGTTGTGAGGCCCCTTCCCCTGAACTTTCTTGTCTGTGCACAGGTCCTGACCCTCCCTTCTATCCTCCATCGTCCTTTGTGCATGCCCCTGCACCCTCCTTCTTGCCCATCATAGCCATTGTGCTACCACTAACCCTCCCACTTGCCATGCATGGCCTTCTGTGCTGCCATGGCCCCTCCCACCTTCCCTGTGTGGTCAGTTAGCTGCCCCTGAACCCCTCCCACCTTCCCTCCATGGTCTGTGTGTATGCCATCACAGTCTCACTGTTTCTCTTCATGGTGTGTCTTGCTTCTAGTGCCCATCCTGCCTGACCTCCATGGCTATCTTGCTGCTCCTGCCCTGCCCCCTTGCCCCCAGCCCTCTGTTTACATGTGCAGACCCCTACTCCCTCCCTCCTGGCTTGTCTGTTCCATTGTAATGCCCCTGATCCATCCCTCCTGCCCTTTATGGTCTGTTATGCTGCAGCTTTCTCTCCTGTCTGTCCATTATGGTCCTGCCTCTTGCCCCTCTGTTCTCTGTTGTCCATGTGCATGGTCCTGTCGCCTCCCTCTTGCTTTCTATGGATTGTTGTGCTGCACTCCCATCCCGCATGCTCTGTGTGGTGTATTGTGCTGCTGCAAACCCTGATGCCTGCCCTGCAGGGTCAGTTTGGTGCACCTCTCCATTTCCCTCCTGTCCTCTGTTATCCAAGTCCATGTCCCTACCCCATTTCCTTCCATGATCCAATGTACCATACTTGCGAACATTTTGAACTTGGTAATAGGGAGATTTTGAAAAAAAACTGGGGTATTGATTTTCCCCTTTGAGTTACATTGAAAAAGAGGAGATTTAGACAGGAGACAGATAAAATAAAGCCCATTTGAGCTTAAAAACATTGGACGTTTCCTGGCTGAATCGGGTCTGTTGGCATGTATGGTTGTACTACCATTGCCTCTTCCTTCTGCCCACAATGGTCTATTACATTGCCACAGCCTCTCTTGCAAGTCCTGTATTGTTGGTTTGTTGCCCCTGCCCCCCTTTCCACTGCCCTCCATAGTCTGTTGTGCTGCCACGGCCCTTCCTGCCTGCTCAGTGTGGTTAAATTGTTGCCTTTGCACCCTCCTACCTGCCTTCAATTTTCAGAGTCCGTGCCCCTGGCCTCTGCCTCTCAACAGTATCCTAATGAACAACTAGATTGCTAACATTCTATATTTATTACAAAAGTGTGGAACGCCTGACGTCATCTTGATGTAATCAAAACTGTAATACCTAGAGCATTTCCTTTAGAAATGACATATATGAGAGGGTCTTATTGGCATCAAAATTATGGTTAGTGCTCTAAAAGACTAAAATAAGGACGTATTTTCGGAGTTTTCAAATAGCGAGAAAGCACTTTTAAATTATTTGTTACCTTTATGTTTTTTTATCCAGTTGACCACTTGATTAAATGTTGCACTTAGGGGAGAGTATGTGGTGTTACTTCCAGAACTGCAGACTTTGCCACTGGGGAACCAGGTTGGAGTTTCTGCTTCAGCTCGACATTCTGTGATTCTGGTCAAATCATTTAGTCTCCCCATGTCTACAACCAAAATGAATTTGTTCTTGTGTGATGTAACCAATGCTCATGTAAAGCACTCCAATACCTGACAAGTCTGCACTATATAACACTGCAAAAACACAAAATAATAAGTGTTTTGCACACTTCTGTCATTGGGCTATATTTGGGCTACATCTGGGTGATTTTGGGCTACATTTGGGCTCTTTTGTCTCCGGTGGCCATCTTGGGAGATTTATTTGTTATGAAGTTTCCTAATTTCCTCATGTACTGCAGTCTCCTCAGTAGGAAATGCTTTCAGTTTTTTACTTTGATTCCATCATGAAGGTATTCAGATATGTCACACATTTGCCATAAATTCTGAATGTTAGCACTCTAGTTGCTCATTAGATCACTGTAGTAAAACTACTGTTCACCATGGAAGTCTGCTCCTGGTATTAAAAGTGCATGTTTCAGTCTGCATGTCAGAATTTTTTAATGAAATAGAAGAGGATTTGAGAAGTCACTCAAAATGTGCCCTCATTTTCTTTCTTCAGCATTAATCATAATTTCTATGGCAAAATTAACCCCCTCATTGTGCTCCTTTGTAAATTAAATGTTTTAAGTGTTACCAGTTTATTCCAATCAAGATGGCTTCAGGTGTGCCATACTTTTGTCATAATGAAGACAGTAAGCGCTCTAGTTGTTTTTAAGAACACTCTGGGACATTCTGTCATTGGGCTATACTTGGGCTACATCTGGGTGATATTTGGGCTACATTTGGGCTCTTTTGTCTCTGGTGGCCATCTTGGCAGACTTATTTGTTATTAAGTTTCCTAATTTCCTCATTTACTGCAGTCTCCTCAGTAGGAAATACTTTCAGTTTTTTACTTTGATTCCATCAAGATGGCATTCAGATGTGTCACACATTTGCCATAAATTCAGAATGTTAGCACTCTTTTTGCTCATTAGATCACTGTAGTAAAGCTACTGCTCAACAGGGAAAACTGCTGCTGGTATTGTAAGTGCATGTTTCAGTCTGCATGTCAGAATTGTTTAATGAAATAGAAGAGGATTTAAGAAGTCACTCAAAATGTGCCCTAATTTTTCTTTCTGCAGCACTAATCATACTTTTTATGGAAAAATGAACCCCCTCATTGTGTTCCTTTTTAAATTAAATGTTTTAAGAGTTACCACTTTAATCCAAGCAAGATGGCTTCAGGTGTGCCATACGTTTATCATAAGTAGGACTGTTAGCGCTTTAGTTGTTCCTTGGCACACTCTGGGAAGCTGCAGTAGAACACAAAGGAATCAACTGACAGTCTCTGCCCTTGTTGGATGTACATGTTTTACTGAGAATGTCAGACTTCATTCTCACATGACTGAGAAAGATAATGTGAATTTACAGAAAATAAGCTCTCAGTTTAGCTTATAGATCACCTTCCAAACCTCTGTGGGAAAAGCATGAGAAAATATTTTTCTCTCAATCATGATACCCAGCAGAAGGCTTTTTCACATGGTGAAATCACCTTAGAACATACCACAATTCCTAAAATGAGTATGGTACCATCAACAAATGATTTATAATGTAACTAAAGTCTTAAAACCTTCTATTAACTGCAATGCTTTTTAATGAGGTGCTATCATGTATATTGGTCCCAAGATGGCTGCCAACACTTCTTGGATGAAGTGCTGACAGCCAATCAGATCTCAGGATGAGATGTGTGGTTAGGCTCCGCCCACATATATATATGATTTTACTTTTGATTTTCTCAGGAACTACTGAACAGATTGCAAAAGGCACTTCCCTGAGCTGAGGACTACCTCTCTGCCAAATTTCAAGTAATTCTGTTCAGCCGTTCGGGCTGTACCTTGGACTAAAGGTCCCTATGAAAAATTGCATGGGGAAAACGCCTTTTGGGACCCCCCTTTTTTCTCTGCCCCCGCTTGACGAATCCCCCCGAGACTTTCAGGGTAGGAGCGGAGCCGAGCGCCCCACCTATTTTGAAAATTTTGCGAGGATTCATCAACCGGCGCCAAAGTTATTCCAAATAGAATGTTGCGGAATTCCTATGGAAACACGGTCCTAACTATAACTATCTACTGGCGACCGCCAGTAGATAATATATATAAATAAATATATATAACTATATAAATATATGTGTGCGTATACATACAGGGTTGAGATAAATAGTCTTTTTTTTTAAACCATACATTTTACATTAAATACTGGAGGTATTTAAACATCTTTCCAATGAAATTGAACACTAAAATCAGTGCAATGGTAGGATAGTATACCCAAAAACTCAGAAACCAAATAACTAAACAGACTTGAAATAAGTGTATCAAAAGGGAAAGTGTTGAATCGTGGAGGTCTACAAATTACTTTTCCCACTCAAGTCAGTCAAAAATAATGTTGAAAGTTTTGTATTGCGGATGTGTAAAAATTACTGCTCCTACTACAGAGAGAGTAACAGTATGAAAATTTTTGAATAGCGGACGTGTACAAATTATTATTCAAACTGTAATGAGTGCAACTGTAGGGAAATTTTGAAGAGCAAAGGGGTAAAACATACTGTTCACACTACAGTGAGTGCAAGAGTAGGGAATTGGCGGTTAGCGTATGGGTACAAATTATTATGAACACTCCATTGAGTGCATATGTCGGGAAAATGTTTTATAGCGGAGGTCTAAAACTTAGTATTCAAACTTCAGAAAGTGTACCAATAGGTAAAGTTTTGAATAGCGGAGGAATACAATTTATTTTTCATGCTACAGTGAGTGCAACAATAGTGAAAGTGTTGGATATCGGTCATGTAAAATGTACAACTCTTAGTATGGTGAGTTTAACATTCGGGAAATTGTTGTATATTTGACCTGTAAAAATAAGTATTCACACTGCAATTAATGCTAAAGTAGGCAAAGTGTTGGATAGAGGAGGGGTAAATCTTACTGCTCCCAACACAATGAGTGCAAAAATAGGTAAATTGATGGATATCGGACAGATAAAAATAATTATTCCAAATGCAGAGAGTGCAACAGTAGGGAAAGTGTTGGATAGTGAAGGTATAACATTTAGGTGCCGATTCGAATCCTGGAAAAATTTCCCCCGTCCGAATTGAATCTGGACTTTTTTTCGTCCGAATCGTACAAGTAGCGTACAAACTGCCATGTACGATTCGCATGGGAAAAACTCCATACGAATCACATCGGGAAAATTTCCCCACACGTCCTCGGGTCGGAAATTGTGTCCGACACATCCCCGGACGATTTACACTACGAATCGGAAAAATGAAGTCCGACCGCGCAAGTATAATCACTCCCGTCCTTTCGATCTCACAACTGTATGGAAAAAACACCGTACGGACCGAACTCCCATAGCAACCATGGAGACACGTGCCCGCATACGCGCCGAACACCCCACCAGAGACCCCGCATGTACACGCAAAACGCCCCCCAGCCGCAGATGTACGCACCGAACCCCCACCAGTGTATGCATGGATCGTACCCCCACCCATGTATGCATGGAGCGTGCCAACTCCCCACCCGTGTATGTACGGACCGTACCCACACCCCACCCGTGTATGTACGGACCGTACCCCCACCCCACCCGTGTATGTATGGACCGTACCCCCACCCGTGTATGTACGGACCGTACCCCCACCCCACCTGTGTATGTACGGACCGTACCCCCACCAGTGTATGCATGGAGCGTACCAACTCCCCACCCGTGTATGTACGGACCGTACCCCCACCCGTGTATGCATGGAGCGTACCAACTCCCCACCCGTGTATGTACGGACCGTACCCCCACCCGTGTATGAATGGAGCGTACCAACACCCCACCAGTATATGTACAGACCATACCCCCCAACCGTGTATGTACGGACCGTACCCCCACCCCACCAGTGTATGTACGGACCGTACCCCCACCCATGTATGCATGGAGCGTACCAACTCCCCACCCATGTATGTACGGACCAAACCCCACCCGTGTATGCATGGAGCGTACCAACTCCCCACCCATGTATGTACGGACCGTACCCCCACCCGTGTATGTACGGACCGTACCCCCACCCGTGTATGCATGGAGCGTACCAACTCCCCACCCGTGTATGTACGGACCGTACCCCCACCCGTGTATGAATGGAGCTTACCAACACCCCACCAGTGTATGTACAGACTGCACCCCCACCCCACCAGTGTATGTACGGACCGTACCCCCACCCCACCAGTGTATATACGGACCGTACCCCCACCTGTGTATGCATGGAGCGTACCAACTCCCCACCCATGTATGTACGGACCGTACCCCCACCCGTGTATGCATGGAGCGTACCAACTCCCCACCCGTGTATGTACGGACCCTACACCCAGCCCCCCCTGTATGTACGGTGCGAAACACCACCACTGATGGACGGTGCAGACCAACACCCTGCCCATGTTCGTACGCACCCTACCCCAGGCCCACACACCAGCACCCTCACTCAACATCGGGCATGTACGAGTCGTACTAAGCCATAGCAAAGGACTGCACTGTACAACAACATGGCCCATGTACGCACCGTACAGACGCAAAAAACACTCCTACTGAACCAGGACAAACCAAAAACACACAAGGAGAGTCAATTCGAGGCACGCAATACCACAAAACATATCCAACAAGGCCAAATACATCCTATACACTGACCTGCAACTGACAAACAGCTAAACAGAGGCCCAAACCACTACCACTCCTTATAACACACCCACCCAAAGTTTAAACACAGCCACACCCACAAATGGACCAATAAAAAGGCCCAACACACACAAATCATGATCCTTTGCAACAGATCCACTGCTGCCAGACCCCAGAGACAACGCACTGCACCATACTTCAACCATCAATACACCTTACACATGCACTCCTTCACACAACCACCATCACAAACACACCCTCATCACCTTCACACACACACACCTGCACAACCACACTCACACACCCACAACCATCCACACCCACACCCCCACAACCATCCACACCCACACCCCACACCATGCCCACCAACAAGAATCCAAAGTTCACAAAGGACGAGCTGGAGGTCCTTGTCGACGAAATCATCAGAGTAGAGCCACAGCTCTTTGGAACATTGGTCAGACGGACCAGCATATCCGAAAAATCTGCCATGTGGGAGAGGATAGTCAATTCCGTGAATGCTGTTGGGGCCACCAGAAGGACCAGGCATGAGTGCCAAGCCAGGTGGTACGATCTGCGGAGGACGGTCCGCTGCAAAATGACGGACGACCACAACCAGGCCAACATCAATGGAGGAGGTCCGTCCCGCAGACCGGTACACTACCATCCCTGGGAGGAAAAGGTGATGGCCACGCTGCCGCCGTTGGGAGTAGACGGACTAGAAGGAGTCCGAGAGCCTGGTGAGTACACAAACAGCTCACCTCACATGGGGGGAACGCCATATACAACCCAAATACCAATCATGCACGCAACCCCCCCCAAAGCCAGCACCGGACACAACCACACTCCAAAAACACACACATGCCACTAGCGCCTCCATGCCCCATGCCAATGTGTCTGGGCACTGCTGGGAGTTATTGGCACACACCCCTCCTGTGTCTGGGCACTTCTGAGAGGACTCTGCACACACCCCTCCTGTGTCTGGGCACTGCTGGAAGGACTCTGCACACACCCCTCCTATGTCTGGGCACTGCTGGGATGACTCTGCACACACCCCTCCTATGTCTGGGCACTGCTGGGAGGACTCTGCACACACCCCTCCTATGTCTGGGCACTGCTGGGAGTGAGAGGCACACACCCCTCCTGTGTCTGGGCACTGCTGGGAGGACTCTGCACATACCCCTCCTATGTCTGGGCACTGCTGGGAGTGATAGGCAAACACCCCTCCTGTGTCTGGGCACTGCTGGGAGGACTCTGCACACACCCCTCCTATGTCTGGGCACTGCTGGGAGTGATAAGCACACACCCCTCCTGTGTCTGGGCACTGTTGGGAGGACTCTGCACATACCCCTCCTATGTCTGGGCACTGCTGGGAGTGATAGGCACACACCCCTCCTGTGTCTGGGCACTCCTGGGAGGACTCTGCACACACCCCTCCTGTGTCTGGGCACTGCAGGGAGGACTCTGCACACACCCCTCCTGTGTCTGGGCACTGCTGAGAGGACTCTGCACACACCCCTCCTATGTCTGGGCACTGCTGGGAGGACTCTGCACACACCCCTCCTATGTCTGGCTACTGCTTGGAGTGATAGGCACACACCACTCCTGTGTCTGGGCACTGCTGGGAGTGATAGGCACACACCCCTCCTGTGTCTGGGCACTGCTGGGAGGACTCTGCACACACCCCTCCTGTGTCTGGGCACTGCTGGGAGGACTCTGCACACACCCCTCCTGTGTCTGGGCACTGCAGGGAGGACTCTGCACACACCCCTCCTATGTCTGGGCACTGCTGGGAGGACTCTGCACACACCCCTCCTATGTCTGGGCACTGCTGGGAGGACTCTGCACACACCCCTCCTGTGTCTGGGCACTGCTGGGAGGACTCTGCACACACCCCTCCTATGTCTGGGCACTGCTGGGAGTGATAGGCACACACCCCTCCTGTGTCTGGGCACTGCTAGGAGGACTCTGCACACACCCCTCCTATGTCTGGGCACTGCTGGGAGGACTCTGCACACACCCCTCCTATTGCTGGGCACTGCTGGGAGGACTCTGCACACACCCCTCCTGTGTCTGGGCACTGCTGGGAGGACTCTGCACACACCCCTCCTATGTCTGGGCACTGCTGGGAGTGAAAGGCACACACCCCTCCTGTGTCTGGGCACTGCTGAGAGGACTCTGCACATACCCCTCCTATGTCTGGGCACTGCTGGGAGTGATAGGCACACACCCCTCCTGTGTCTGGGCACTGCTGGGAGGACTCTGCACACACCCCTCCTGTGTCTGGGCTCCTGTGTCTGGGCACTGCTGGGAGGACTCTGCACACACCCCTCCTATGTCTGGGCACTGCTGGGAGGACTCTGCACACACCCCTCCTGTGTCTGGGCACTGCTGGGAGGACTCTGCACACACCCCTCCTGTGTCTGGGCACTGCTGGGAGGACTCTGCACACACCCCTCCTATGCCTGGCCACTGCTGGGAGTGATAGGCACACACCCCTCCTGTGTCTGGGCACTGCTGGGAGGACTCTGCACACACCCCTCCTATGTCTGGGCACTGCTGGGAGTGATAGGCACACACCCCTCCTGTGTCTGGGCACTGCTGGGAGGACTCTGCACACACCCCTCCTATGTCTGGGCACTGCTTGGAGTGATAGGCAAACACCCCTCCTGTGTCTGGGCACTGCTGGGAGGAATCTGCACACACCCCTCCTGTGTCTGGGCACTGCTGGGAGTACTCTGCACACACCCCTCCTATGTCTGGGCACTGCTGGGAGGACACTGCACACACCCCTCCTGTGTCTGGGCACTGCTGGGAGGACTCTGCACACACCCCTCCTATGTCTGGGCACTGCTGGGAGTGATAGGCACACAACCCTCCTGTGTCTTGTCCCTACTGGGAGGACTCTGCACACACCCCTCCTGTGTCTGGGCACTGCTGGGAGGACTCTGCACACACCCCTCCTGTGTCTGGGCACTGCTGGGAGGACTCTGCACACACCCCTCCTATGTCTGGCCACTGCTGGGAGTGATAGGCACTCACCCCTCCTGTGTCTGGGCACTGCTGGGAGTGATAGGCACACACCCCTCCTGTGTCTGGGCACTGCTGGGAGGACAATGCACACACCCCTCCTGTGTCTGGGCACTGCTAGGAGGACTCTGCACACACCCCTCCTGTGTCTGGGCACTGCTGGGAGGACTCTGCACACACCCCTCCTATGTCTGGGCACTGCTGGGAGGACTCTGCACACACCCCTCCTATGTCTGGGCACTGCTGGGAGGACTCTGCATACACTCCTCCTGTGTCTGGGCACTGCTGGGAGGACTCTGCACACACCCCTCTTATGTCTGGGCACTGCTGGGAGTGATAGGCACACACCCCTCCTGTGTCTGGGCACTGCTGGGACTGATAGGCACACACCCCTCCTGTGTCTGGGCACTGCTGGGAGGACTCTGCACACACCCCTCCTGTGTCTGGGCACTGCTGGGAGGACTCTGCACACACCCCTCCTGTGTCTGGGCACTGCTGGGAGGACTCTGCACACACCCCTCCTATGTCTGGCCACTGCTGGGAGTAATAGGCACACACCCCTCCTGTGTCTGGGCACTGCTGGGAGGACTCTGCACACACCCCTCCTATGTCTGGGCACTGCTGGGAGTGATAGGCACACACCCCTCCTATGTCTGGGCACTGCTGGGAGGACTCTGCACACACCCCTCTTATGTCTGGGCACTGCTGGGAGTGATAGGCACACACCCCTCCTCTGTCTGGGCACTGCTTGGAGGACTCTGTTCACACCCCTCCTATGTCTGGGCACTGCTGGGAGTGATAGGCACACACCCCTCCTGTGTCTGGGCACTGCTGGGAGGACTCTGCACACACCCCTCCTATGCCTGGGCACTGCTGGGAGGACTCTGCACACACCCCTCCTGTGTCTGGGCACTGCTGGGAGGACTCTGCACACACCCCTCCTGTGTCTGGCCACTGCTGGGAGTGATAGGCACACATCCCTCCTGTGTCTGGGCACTGCTGGGAGGACTCTGCACACACCCCTCCTGTGTCTGGGCACTGCTGGGAGGACTCTGCACACACCCCTCCTGTGTCTGGGCACTGCTGGGAGGACTCTGCACACACCCCTCCTATGTCTGGGCACTGCTGGGAGGACTCTGCACACACCCCTCCTATGTCTGGGCACTGCTGGGAGGACTCTGCACACACCCCTCCTGTGTCTGGGCACTGCTGGGAGGACTCTGCACACACCCCTCCTATGTCTGGGCACTGCTGGGAGTGATAGGCACACACCCCTCCTGTGTCTGGGCACTGCTGGGAGGACTCTGCACACACCCCTCCTGTGTCTGGGCACTTCTGGGAGGACTCTGCACACACCCCTCCTGTGTCTGGGCACTGCTGCGAGGACTCTGCACACACCCTGCCTATGTCTGGCCACTGCTGGGAGTGATAGGCACACACCCCTCCTGTGTCTGGGCACTGCTGGGAGGACTCTGCACACACCCCTCCTATGTCTGGGCACTGCTGGGAGTGATAGGCACACACCCCTCCTGTGTCTGGGCACTGCTGGGAGGACTCTGCACACACCCCTCCTATGTCTGGGCACTGCTGGGAGTGATAGGCACACACCCCTCCTGTGTCTGGGCACTGCTGGGAGGACTCTGCACACACCCGCCTATGTCTGGGCACTGCTGGGAGTGATAGGGACACACCTCTCCTGTGTCTGGGCACTGCTGGGAGGACTCTGCACACACCCCTCCTGTGTCTGGGCACTGCTGGGAGGACTCTGCACACACCCCTCCTGTGGCTGGGCACTGCTGGGAGGACTCTGCACACACCCCTCCTATGTCTGGCCACTGCTGGGAGTGATAGGCACACACCCCTCCTGTGTCTGGGCACTGCTGGGAGGACTCTGCACACACCCCTCCTGTGTCTGGGCACTGCTGGGAGGACTCTGCACACACCCCTTCTATGTCTGGGCACTGCTGGGAGGACTCTGCACACACCCCTCCTGTGTCTGGGCACTGCTGGGAGGACTCTGCACACACCCGCATATGTCTGGGCACTGCTGGGAGTGATAGGCACACACCTCTCCTGTGTCTGGGCACTGCTGGGAGGACTCTGCACACACCCCTCCTGTGTCTGGGCACTGCTGGTAGGACTCTGCACACACCCCTCCTGTGGCTGGGCACTGCTGGGAGGACTCTGCACACACCCCTCCTATGTCTGGGCACTTCTGGGAGTGATAGGCACACACCCCTCCTGTGTCTGGGCACTGCTGGGAGCACTCTGCACACACCCCTCGTATGTCTGGGCACTGCTGGGAGTGATAGGCACACACCCCTCCTGTGTCTGGGCACTGCTCGGAGGACTGTGCACACACCCCTCCTGTGTCTGGGCACTGCTGGGAGGACTCTGCACACACCCCTCCTATGTCAGGGCACTGCTGGGAGGACTCTGCACACACCCCTCCTGTGTCTGGGCACTGCTGGGAGGACTCCACACACACCTCTCCTATGTCTGGGCACTGCTGGGAGTGATAGGCACACACCCCTCGTGTGTCTGGGCACTGCTGGGAGGACTCTGCACACACCCCTCCTATGTCTGGGCACTCCTGGGAGTGATAGGCACACACCCCTCCTGTGTCTGGGCACTGCTGGGAGGACTCTGCACACACCCCTCCTGTGTCTGGGCACTGCTTGGAGGACTCTGCACACACCCCTCCTTTGCTGGGCACTGCTGGGAGGACTCTGCACACACCCCTCCTATGTTTTCGCACTGCTGGGAGTGATAGGAACACACCCCTCCTGTGTCTGGGCACTGCTGGGAGGACTCTGCACACACCCCTCCTATGTCTGGGCACTGCTGGGAGTGATAGGCACACACCCCTCCTGTGTCTGGGCACTGCTGGGAGGACTCTGCACACACCCCTCCTGTGTCTGGGCTCCTGTGTCTGGGCACTGCTGGGAGGACTCTGCACACACCCCTCCTATGTCTGGGCACTGCTGGGAGGACTCTGCACACACCCCTCCTGTGTCTGGGCACTGCTGGGAGGACTCTGCACACACCCCTCCTGTGTCTGGGCACTGCTGGGAGGACTCTGCACACACCCCTCCTATGTCTGGGCACTGCTGGGAGTGATAGGCACACACCCCTCCTGTGTCTGGGCACTACTGGGAGGACTCTGCACACAGCCCTCCTGTGTCTGGGCACTGCTGGGAGGACTCTGCACACACCCCTCCTGTGGCTGGGCACTGCTGGGAGGACTCTGCACACACCCCTCCTATGTCTGGCCACTGCTGGGAGTGATAGGCACACACCCCTCCTGTGTCTGGGCACTGCTGGGAGGACTCTGCACACACCCCTCCTATGTCTGGGCACTGCTGGGAAGACTCTGCACACACCCCTCCTGTGTCTGGGCACTGCTGGGAGGACTCTGCACACACCCCTCCTATGTCTGGGCACTGCTGGGAGTGATAGGCACACACCCCTCCTGTGTCTGGGCACTGCTGGGAGTGATAGGCACACACCCCTCCTGTTTCTGGGTACTGCTGGGAGGACTCTGCACACACCCGTCCTGTGTCTGGGCACTGCTGGGAGGACTCTGCACACACCCCTCCTGTGTCTGGGCACTGCTGGGAGGACTCAGCACACACCCCTCCTATGTCTGGCCACTGCTGGGAGTGATAGGCACACACCCCTCCTGTGTCTGGGCACTGCTGGGAGGACTCTGCACACACCCCTCCTATGTCTGGGCACTGCTGGGAGTGATAGGCACACACCCCTCCTATGTCTGGACACTGCTGAAAGGACTCTGCACACACCCCTCTTATGTCTGGGCACTGCTGGGAATGATAGGCACACACCCCTCCTGTGTCTGGGCACTGCTGGGAGGACTCTGCACAAACCCCTCCAATGTCTGGGCACTGCTGGGAGTGATAGGCACACACCCCTCCGGTGTCGGGGCACTGCTGGGAGGACTCTGCACACACCCCTCCTGTGTCTGGGCACTGCTGGGAGGACTCTGCACACACCCCTCCTGTGTCTGGGCACTGCTGGGAGGACTCTGCACACACCCCTCCTGTGTCTGGCCACTGCTGGGAGTGATAGGCACACACCACTCCTGTGTCTGGGCACTGCTGTGAGGACTCTGCACACACCCCTCCTGTGTCTGGGCACTGCTGGGAGGACTCTGCACACACCCCTCCTGTCTCTGGGCACTGCTGGGAGGACTCTGCACAAACCCCTCCTGTGTCTGGGCACTGCTGGGAGGACTCTGCACACACCCCGCCTATGTCTGGGCACTGCTGGGAGGACTCTGCACACACCCCTCCTATGTCTGGGCACTGCTGGGAGGACTCTGCACACACCCCTCCTGTGTCTGGGCACTGCTGGGAGGACTCTGCACACACCCCTCCTGTGTCTGGCCACTGCTGGGAGTGATAGGCACACACCCCTCCTTTGTCTGGGCACTGCTGGGAGGACTCTGCACACACCCCGCCTATGTCTGGGCACTGCTGGGAGGACTCTGCACACACCCCTCCTATGTCTGGGCACTGCTGGGAGGACTCTGCACACACCCCTCCTGTGTCTGGGCACTGCTGGGAGGACTCTGCACACACCCCTCCTATGTCTGGGCACTGCTGGGAGTGATAGGCACACACCCCTCCTGTGTCTGGGCACTGCTGGGAGGACTCTGCACACACCCCTCCTGTGTCTGGGCACTGCTGGGAGGACTCTGCACACACCCCTCCTATGGCTGGGCACTGCTGGGAGGACTCTGCACACACCCCTCCGATGTCTGGCCACTGCTGGGAGTGATAGGCACACACCCCTCCTGTGTCTGGGCACTGCTGGGAGGACTCTGCACACACCCATCCTATGTCTGGGCACTGCTGGGAGTGATAGGCACACACCCCTCCTGTGTCTGGGCACTGCTGGGAGGACTCTGCACACACCGCTCCTGTGTCTGGGCACTGCTGGGAGGACTCTGCACACACCCCTCCTGTGTCTGGGCACTGCTGGGAGGACTCTGCACACACCCCTCCTTTGTCTGGGCACTGCTGGGAGGACTCTGCACACACCCCGCCTATGTCTGGGCACTGCTGGGAGGACTCTGCACACACCCCTCCTATGTCTGGGCACTGCTGGGAGGACTCTGCACACACCCCTCCTGTGTCTGGGCACTGCTGGGAGGACTCTGCACACACCCCTCCTATGTCTGGGCACTGCTGGGAGTGATAGGCACACACCCCTCCTGTGTCTGGGCACTGCTGGGAGGTCTCTGATCACACCCCTCCTGTGTCTGGGCACTTCTGGGAGGACTCTGCACACACCCCTCCTGTGTCTGGGCACTGCTGGGAGGACTCTGCACACACCCCGCCTATGTCTGGCCACTGCTGGGAGTGATAGGCACACACCCCTCCTGTGTCTGGGCACTGCTGGGAGGACTCTGCACACACCCCTCCTATGTCTGGGCACTGCTGGGAGTGATAGGCACACACCCCTCCTGTGTCTGTGCACTGCTGGAAGGACTCTGCACACACCCCTCCTTTGTCTGGGCACTGCTGGGAGTGATAGGCACACACCCCTCCTGTGTCTGGGCACTGCTGGGAGGACTCTGCACACACCCCTCCTATGTCTGGGCACTGCTGGGAGGACTCTGCACACACCCCTCCTGTGTCTGGGCACTGCTGGGAGGACTCTGCACACACCCCTCCTATGTCTGGGCACTGCTGGGAGTGATAGGCACACACCCCTCCTGTGTCTGGGCACTACTGGGAGGACTCTGCACACACCCCTCCTATGTCTGGGCACTGCTGGGAGTGATAGGCACACACCCCTCCTGTGTCTGGGACTGCTGGGAGCACTCTGCACACACCCCTCCTATGTCTGGGCACTGCTGGGAGTGATAGGCACACACCCCTCCTGTTTCTGGGCAATGCTGGGAGGACTCTGCACACACCCCTCCTGTGTCTGGGCACTGCTGGGAGGACTCTGCACACACCCCTCCTACGTCTGGGCACTGCTGGGAGGACTCTGCACACACCCCTCCTGTGTCTGGGCACTGCTGGGAGGACTCTGCACACACCCCTCCTATGTCTGGGCACTGCTGGGAGTGATCGGCACACACCCCTCCTGTGTCTGGGCACTGCTGGGAGGACTCTGCACACACCCCTCCTATGTCTGGGCACTGCTGGGAGTGATAGGCACACACCCCTCCTGTGTCTGGGCACTGCTGGGAGGACTCTGCACACACCCCTCCTGTGTCTGGGCACTGCTGGGAGGATTCTGCACACACCCCTCCTATGGCTGGGCACTGCTGGGAGGACTCTGCACACACCCCTCCTATGTCTGGCCACTGCTGGGAGTGATAGGCACACACCCCTCCTGTGTCTGGGCACTGCTGGGAGGACTCTGCACACACCCCTTCTATGTCTGGCCACTGCTGGGAGGACTCTGCACACACCCCTCCTGTGTCTGGGCACTGCTGGGAGGACTCTGCACACACCCCTCCTATGTCTGGGCAGTGCTGGGAGTGATAGGCACACACCCCTCATGTGTCTGGGCACTGCTAGGAGGACTCTGCACACACCCCTCCTATGTCTGGGCACTGCTGGGAGGACTCTGCACACACCCCTCCTGTGTCTGGGCACTGCTGGGAGGACTCTGCACACACCCCTCCTGTGTCTGGGCACTGCTGGGAGGACTCTGCACACACCCCTCCTATGTCTGGGCACTGCTGGGAGTGAAAGGCACACACCCCTCCTGTGTCTGGGCACTGCTGGGAGGACTCTGCACATACCCCTCCTATGTCTGGGCACTGCTGGGAGTGATAGGCACACACCCCTCCTGTGTCTGGGCACTGCTGGGAGGACTCTGCACACACCCCTCCTGTGTCTGGGCTCCTGTGTCTGGGCACTGCTGGGTGGACTCTGCACACACCCCTCCTATGTCTGGGCACTGCTTGGAGGACTCTGCACACACCTCTCCTGTGTCTGGGCACTGCTGGGAGGACTCTGCACACACCCCTCCTATGTCTGGGCACTGCTTGGAGGACTCTGCACACACCTCTCCTGTGTCTGGGCACTGCTGGGAGGACTCTGCACACACCCCTCCTGTGTCTGGGCACTGCTGGGAGGACTCTGCACACACCCCTCCTATGTCTGGCCACTGCTGGGAGTGATAGGCACACACCCCTCCTGTGTCTGCGCACTGCTGGGAGGACTCTGCACACACCCCTCCTATGTCTGGGCACTGCTGGGAGTGATAGGCACACACCCCTCCTGTGTCTGGGCACTGCTGGGAGGACTCTGCACACACCCCTCCTATGTCTGGGCACTGCTTGGAGTGATAGGCACACACCCCTCCTGTGTCTGGGCACTGCTGGGAGGAATCTGCACACACCCCTCCTGTGTCTGGGCATTGCTGGGAGTACTCTGCTCACGCCCCTCCTATGTCTGGGCACTGCTGGGAGGACACTGCACACACCCCTCCTGTGTCTGGGCACTGCTGGGAGGACTCTGCACACACCCCTCCTATGTCTGGGCACTGCTGGGAGTGATAGGCACACACCCCTCCTGTGTCTGATCACTACTGGGAGGACTCTGCACACACCCCTCCTGTGTCTGGGCACTGCTGGGAGGACTCTGCACACACCCCTCCTGTGTCTGGGCACTGCTGGGAGGACTCTGCACACACCCCTCCTATGTCTGGGCACTGCTGGGAGGACTCTGCACACACCCCTCCTATGTCTGGGCACTGCTGGGAGGACTCTGCACACACTCCTCCTGTGTTTGGGCACTGCTGGGAGGACTCTGCACACACCCCTCTTATGTCTGGCCACTGCTGGGAGTGATAGGCACACACCCCTCCTGTGTCTGGGCACTGCTGGGAGTGATAGGCACACACCCCTCCTGTGTCTGGGCACTGCTGGAAGGACTCTGCACACACCCCTCCTGTGTCTGGGCACTGCTGGGAGGACTCTGCACACACCCCTCCTATGTCTGGGCACTGCTGGGAGTGATAGGCACACACCCCTCCTGTGTCTGGGCACTGCTGGGAGGACTCTGCACACACCCCTCCTGTGTCTGGGCACTTCTGGGAGGACTCTGCACACACCCCTCCTTTGTCTGGGCACTCTTGGGAGGACTCTGCACACACCCCGCCTATGTCTGGCCACTGCTGGGAGTGATAGGCACACACCCCTCCTGTGTCTGGGCACTGCTGGGAGGACTCTGCACACACCCCTCCTATGTCTGGGCACTGCTGGGAGTGATAGGCACACACCCCTCCTGTGTCTGGGCACTGCTGGGAGGACTCTGCACACACTTCTCCTTTGTCTGGGCACTGCTGGGAGTGATAGGCACACACCCCTCCTGTGTCTGGGCACTGCTGGGAGGACTCTGCACACACCCCTCCTGTGTCTGGGCACTGCTGGGAGGACTCTGCACACACCCCTCCTGTGTCTGGGCACTGCTGGGAGGACTCTGCACACACCCCTCCTATGTCTGGCCACTGCTGGGAGTGATAGGCACACACCCCTCCTGTGTCTGGGCAATGCTGGGAGGACTCTGCACACACCCCTCCTATGTCTGGGCACTGCTGGGAGTGATAGGCACACACCCCTCCTGTGTCTGGGCACTGCTGGGAGGACTCTGCACACACCCCTCCTGTGTCTGGGCACTGCTGGGAGGACTCTGCACACACCCCTCCTATGTCTGGGCACTGCTGGGAGGACTCTGCACACACCCCCCCTGTGTCTGGGCACTGCTGGGAGGGCTCTGCACACACCCCTCCTATGTCTGGGCACTGCTGGGAGTGATCGGCACACACCCCTCCTGTGTCTGGGCACTGCTGGGAGGACTCTGCACACACCCCTCCTATGTCTGGGCACTGCTGGGAGTGATAGGCACACACCCCTCCTGTGTCTGGGCACTGCTGGGAGGACTCTGCACACACCCCTCCTGTGTCTGGGCACTGCTGGGAGGACTCTGCACACACCCCTCCTATGGCTGGGCACTGCTGGGAGGACTCTGCACACACGCCTCCGATGTCTGGCCACTGCTGGGAGTGATAGGCACACACCCCTCCTGTGTCTGGGCACTGCTGGGAGGACTCTGCACACACCCATCCTATGTCTGGGCACTGCTGGGAGTGATAGGCACACACCCCTCCTGTGTCTGGGCACTGCTGGGAGGACTCTGCACACACCGCTCCTGTGTCTGGGCACTGCTGGGAGGACTCTGCACACACCCCTCCTGTGTCTGGGCACTGCTGGGAGGACTCTGCACACACCCCTCCTTTGTCTGGGCACTGCTGGGAGGACTCTGCACACACCCCGCCTATGTCTGGGCACTGCTGGGAGGACTCTGCACACACCCCTCCTATGTCTGGGCACTGCTGGGAGGACTCTGCACACAACCCTCCTGTGTCTGGGCACTGCTGGGAGGACTCTGCACACACCCCTCCTATGTCTGGGCACTGCTGGGAGTGATAGGCACACACCCCTCCTGTGTCTGGGCACTGCTGGGAGGTCTCTGATCACACCCCTCCTGTGTCTGGGCACTTCTGGGAGGACTCTGCACACACCCCTCCTGTGTCTGGGCACTGCTGGGAGGACTCTGCACACACCCCGCCTATGTCTGGCCACTGCTGGGAGTGATAGGCACACACCCCTCCTGTGTCTGGGCACTGCTGGGAGGACTCTGCACACACCCCTCCTATGTCTGGGCACTGCTGGGAGTGATAGGCACACACCCCTCCTGTGTCTGAGCACTGCTGGGAGGACTCTGCACACACCCCTCCTTTGTCTGGGCACTGCTGGGAGTGATAGGCACACACCCCTCCTGTGTCTGGGCACTGCTGGGAGGACTCTGCACACACCCCTCCTGTGTCTGGGCACTGCTGGGAGGACTCTGCACACACCCCTCCTGTGTCTGGGCACTGCTGGGAGGACTCTGCACACACCCCTCCTATGTCTGGGCACTGCTGGGAGTGATAGGCACACACCCCTCCTGTGTCTGGGCACTAATGGGAGGACTCTGCACACACCCCTCCTATGTCTGGGCACTGCTGGGAGTGATAGGCACACACCCCTCCTGTGTCTGGGACTGCTGGGAGCACTCTGCACACACCCCTCCTATGTCTGGGCACTGCTGGGAGTGATAGGCACACACCCCTCCTGTTTCTGGGCAATGCTGGGAGGACTCTGCACACACCCCTCCTGTGTCTGGGCACTGCTGGGAGGACTCCGCACACACCCCTCCTACGTCTGGGCACTGCTGGGAGGACTCTGCACACACCCCTCCTGTGTCTGGGCACTGCTGGGAGGACTCTGCACACACCCCTCCTATGTCTGGGCACTGCTGGGAGTGATCGGCACACACCCCTCCTGTGTCTGGGCACTGCTGGGAGGACTCTGCACACACCCCTCCTATGTCTGGGCACTGCTGGGAGTGATAGGCACACACCCCTCCTGTGTCTGGGCACTGCTGGGAGGACTCTGCACATACCCCTCCTGTGTCTGGGCACTGCTGGGAGGACTCTGCTCACACCCCTCCTATGGCTGGGCACTGCTGGGAGGACTCTGCACACACCCCTCCTATGTCTGGCCACTGCTGGGAGTGATAGGCACACACCCCTCCTGTGTCTGGGCACTGCTGGGAGGACTCTGCACACACCCCTCCTATGTCTGGCCACTGCTGGGAGGACTCTGCACACACCCCTCCTGTGTCTGGGCACTGCTGGGAGGACTCTGCACACACCCCTCCTATGTCTGGGCACTGCTGGGAGTGATAGGCACACACCCCTCATGTGTCTGGGCACTGCTAGGAGGACTCTGCACACACCCCTCCTATGTCTGAGCACTGCTGGGAGGACTCTGCACACACCCCTCCTATGTCTGGGCACTGCTGGGAGGACTCTGCACACACCCCTCCTGTGTCTGGGCACTGCTGGGAGGACTCTGCACACACCCCTCCTATGTCTGGGCACTGCTGGGAGTGAAAGGCACACACCCCTCCTGTGTCTGGGCACTGCTGGGAGGACTCTGCACATACCCCTCCTATGTCTGGGCACTGCTGGGAGTGATAGGCACACACCCCTCCTGTGTCTGGGCACTGCTGGGAGGACTCTGCACACACCCCTCCTGTGTCTGGGCTCCTGTGTCTGGGCACTGCTGGGAGGACTCTGCACACACCCCTCCTATGTCTGGGCACTGCTTGGAGGACTCTGCACACACCTCTCCTGTGTCTGGGCACTGCTGGGAGGACTCTGCACACACCCCTCCTGTGTCTGGGCACTGCTGGGAGGACTCTGCACACACCCCTCCTATGTCTGGCCACTGCTGGGAGTGATAGGCACACACCCCTCCTGTGTCTGCGCACTGCTGGGAGGACTCTGCACACACCGCTCCTATGTCTGGGCACTGCTGGGAGTGATAGGCACACACCCCTCCTGTGTCTGGGCACTGCTGGGAGGACTCTGTACACACCCCTCCTATGTCTGGGCACTGCTTGGAGTGATAGGCACACACCCCTCCTGTGTCTGGGCACTGCTGGGAGGAATCTGCACACACCCCTCCTGTGTCTGGGCATTGCTGGGAGTACTCTGCTCACGCCCCTCCTATGTCTGGGCACTGCTGGGAGGACACTGCACACACCCCTCCTGTGTCTGGGCACTGCTGGGAGGACTCTGCACACACCCCTCCTATGTCTGGGCACTGCTGGGAGTGATAGGCACACACCCCTCCTGTGTCTGGTCACTACTGGGAGGACTCTGCACACACCCCTCCTGTGTCTGGGCACTGCTGGGAGGACTCTGCACACACCCCTCCTGTGTCTGGGCACTGCTGGGAGGACTCTGCACACACCCCTCCTATGTCTGGGCACTGCTGGGAGGACTCTGCACACACCCCTCCTATGTCTGGGCACTGCTGGGAGGACTCTGCACACACTCCTCCTGTGTCTGGGCACTGCTGGGAGGACTCTGCACACACCCCTCTTATGTCTGGGCACTGCTGGGAGTGATAGGCACACACCCCTCCTGTGTCTGGGCACTGCTGGGAGTGATAGGCACACACCCCTCCTGTGTCTGGGCACTGCTGGGAGGACTCTGCACACACCCCTCCTATGTCTGGGCACTGCTGGGAGTGATAGGCACACACCCCTCCTATGTCTGTGCACTGCTGGGAGGACTCTGCACACACCCCTCTTATGTCTGGGCACTGCTGGGAGTGATAGGCACACACCCCTCCTGTGTCTGGGCACTGCTAGGAGGACTCTGCACACACCCCTCCTGTGTCTGGGCACTGCTGGGAGGACTCTGCACACACCCCTCCTATGTCTGGCCACTGCTGGGAGTGATAGGCACACACCCCTCCTGTGTCTGGGCACTGCTGGGAGGACTCTGCACACACCCCTCCTATGTCTGGGCACTGCTGGGAGTGATAGGCACACACCCCTCCTATGTCTGTGCACTGCTGGGAGGACTCTGCACACACCCCTCTTATGTCTGGGCACTGCTGGGAGTGATAGGCACACACCCCTCCTGTGTCTGGGCACTGCTAGGAGGACTCTGCACACACCCCTCCTGTGTCTGGGCACTGCTGGGAGGACTCTGCACACACCCCTCCTGTGTCTGGGCACTGCTGGGAGGACTCTGCACACACCCCTCCTGTGTCTGGGCACTGCTGGGAGGACTCTGCACACACCCCGCCTATGTCTGGGCACTGCTGGGAGGACTCTGCACACACCCCTCCTATGTCTGGGCACTGCTGGGAGGACTCTGCACACACCCCTCCTGTGTCTGGGCACTGCTGGGAGGACTCTGCACACACCCCTCCTATGTCTGGGCACTGCTGGGAGTGATAGGCACACACCCCTCCTGTGTCTGGGCACTGCTGGGAGGACTCTGATCACACCCCTCCTGTGTCTGGGCACTTATGGGAGGACTCTGCACACACCCCTCCTGTGTCTGGGCACTGCTGGGAGGACTCTGCACACACCCCGCCTATGTCTGGCCACTGCTGGGAGTGATAGGCACACACCCCTCCTGTGTCTGGGCACTGCTGGGAGGACTCTGCACACACCCCTCCTATGTCTGGGCACTGCTGGGAGTGATAGGCACACACCCCTCCTGTGTCTGTGCACTGCTGGGAGGACTCTGCACACACCCCTCCTTTGTCTGGGCACTGCTGGGAGTGATAGGCACACACCCCTCCTGTGTCTGGGCACTGCTGGGAGGACTCTGCACACACCCCTCCTGTGTCTGGGCACTGCTGGGAGGACTCTGCACACACCCCTCCTATGTCTGGCCACTGCTGGGAGTGATAGGCACACACCCCTCCTGTGTCTGGGCACTGCTGGGAGGACTCTGCACACACCCCTCCTATGTCTGGGCACTGCTGGGAGTGATAGGCACACACCCCTCCTGTGTCTGGGCACTGCTGGGAGGACTCTGCACACACCCCTCCTGTGTCTGGGCACTGCTGGGAGGACTCTGCACACACCCCTCCTGTGTCTGGGCACTGCTGGGAGGACTCTGCACACACCTCTCTTGTGTCTGGGCACTGCTGGGAGGACTCTGCACACACCCCGCCTATGTCTGGGCACTGCTGGGAGGACTCTGCACACATCCCTTCTATGTCTGGGCACTGCTGGGAGGACTCTGCACACACCCCTCCTGTGTCTGGGCACTGCTGGGAGGACTCTGCACACACCCCTCCTATGTCTGGGCACTGCTGGGAGTGATAGGCACACACCCCTCCTGTGTCTGGGCACTGCTGGGAGGACTCTGCACACACCCCTCCTATGTCTGGGCACTGCTTGGAGTGATAGGCACACACCCCTCCTGTGTCTGGGCACTGCTGGGAGGAATCTGCACACACCCCTCCTGTGTCTGGGCATTGCTGGGAGTACTCTGCTCACGCCCCTCCTATGTCTGGGCACTGCTGGGAGGACACTGCACACACCCCTCCTGTGTCTGGGCACTGCTGGGAGGACTCTGCACACACCCCTCCTATGTCTGGGCACTGCTGGGAGTGATAGGCACACACCCCTCCTGTGTCTGGTCACTACTGGGAGGACTCTGCACACACCCCTCCTGTGTCTGGGCACTGCTGGGAGGACTCTGCACACACCCCTCCTGTGTCTGGGCACTGCTGGGAGGACTCTGCACACACCCCTCCTATGTCTGGGCACTGCTGGGAGGACTCTGCACACACCCCTCCTATGTCTGGGCACTGCTGGGAGGACTCTGCACACACTCCTCCTGTGTTTGGGCACTGCTGGGAGGACTCTGCACACACCCCTCTTATGTCTGGCCACTGCTGGGAGTGATAGGCACACACCCCTCCTGTGTCTGGGCACTGCTGGGAGTGATAGGCACACACCCCTCCTGTGTCTGGGCACTGCTGGAAGGACTCTGCACACACCCCTCCTGTGTCTGGGCACTGCTGGGAGGACTCTGCACACACCCCTCCTATGTCTGGGCACTGCTGGGAGTGATAGGCACACACCCCTCCTGTGTCTGGGCACTGCTGGGAGGACTCTGCACACACCCCTCCTGTGTCTGGGCACTTCTGGGAGGACTCTGCACACACCCCTCCTTTGTCTGGGCACTCTTGGGAGGACTCTGCACACACCCCGCCTATGTCTGGCCACTGCTTGGAGTGATAGGCACACACCCCTCCTGTGTCTGGGCACTGCTGGGAGGACTCTGCACAAACCCCTCCTATGTCTGGGCACTGCTGGGAGTGATAGGCACACACCCCTCCTGTGTCTGGGCACTGCTGGGAGGACTCTGCACACACTTCTCCTTTGTCTGGGCACTGCTGGGAGTGATAGGCACACACCCCTCCTGTGTCTGGGCACTGCTGGGAGGACTCTGCACACACCCCTCCTGTGTCTGGGCACTGCTGGGAGGACTCTGCACACACCCCTCCTGTGTCTGGGCACTGCTGGGAGGACTCTGCACACACCCCTCCTATGTCTGGCCACTGCTGGGAGTGATAGGCACACACCCCTCCTGTGTCTGGGCACTGCTGGGAGGACTCTGCACACACCCCTCCTATGTCTGGGCACTGCTGGGAGTGATAGGCACACACCCCTCCTGTGTCTGGGCACTGCTGGGAGGACTCTGCACACACCCCTCCTGTGTCTGGGCACTGCTGGGAGGACTCTGCACACACCCCTCCTATGTCTGGGCACTGCTGGGAGGACTCTGCACACACCCCTCCTGTGTCTGGGCACTGCTGGGAGGGCTCTGCACACACCCCTCCTATGTCTGGGCACTGCTGGGAGTGATCGGCACACACCCCTCCTGTGTCTGGGCACTGCTGGGAGGACTCTGCACACACCCCTCCTATGTCTGGGCACTGCTGGGAGTGATAGGCACACACCCCTCCTGTGTCTGGGCACTGCTGGGAGGACTCTGCACACACCCCTCCTGTGTCTGGGCACTGCTGGGAGGACTCTGCACACACCCCTCCTATGGCTGGGCACTGCTGGGAGGACTCTGCACACACCCCTCCGATGTCTGGCCACTGCTGGGAGTGATAGGCACACACCCCCTCCTGTGTCTGGGCACTGCTGGGAGGACTCTGCACACACCCATCCTATGTCTGGGCACTGCTGGGAGTGATAGGCACACACCCCTCCTGTGTCTGGGCACTGCTGGGAGGACTCTGCACACACCGCTCCTGTGTCTGGGCACTGCTGGGAGGACTCTGCACACACCCCTCCTGTGTCTGGGCACTGCTGGGAGGACTCTGCACACACCCCTCCTTTGTCTGGGCACTGCTGGGAGGACTCTGCACACACCCCGCCTATGTCTGGGCACTGCTGGGAGGACTCTGCACACACCCCTCCTATGTCTGGGCACTGCTGGGAGGACTCTGCACACACCCCTCCTGTGTCTGGGCACTGCTGGGAGGACTCTGCACACACCCCTCCTATGTCTGGGCACTGCTGGGAGTGATAGGCACACACCCCTCCTGTGTCTGGGCACTGCTGGGAGGTCTCTGATCACACCCCTCCTGTGTCTGGGCACTTCTGGGAGGACTCTGCACACACCCCTCCTGTGTCTGGGCACTGCTGGGAGGACTCTGCACACACCCCGCCTATGTCTGGCCACTGCTGGGAGTGATAGGCACACACCCCTCCTGTGTCTGGGCACTGCTGGGAGGACTCTGCACACACCCCTCCTATGTCTGGGCACTGCTGGGAGTGATAGGCACACACCCCTCCTGTGTCTGAGCACTGCTGGGAGGACTCTGCACACACCCCTCCTTTGTCTGGGCACTGCTGGGAGTGATAGGCACACACCCCTCCTGTGTCTGGGCTCCTGTGTCTGGGCACTGCTGGGAGGACTCTGCACACACCCCTCCTATGTCTGGGCACTGCTTGGAGGACTCTGCACACACCTCTCCTGTGTCTGGGCACTGCTGGGAGGACTCTGCACACACCCCTCCTGTGTCTGGGCACTGCTGGGAGGACTCTGCACACACCCCTCCTATGTCTGGCCACTGCTGGGAGTGATAGGCACACACCCCTCCTGTGTCTGCGCACTGCTGGGAGGACTCTGCACACACCCCTCCTATGTCTGGGCACTGCTGGGAGTGATAGGCACACACCCCTCCTGTGTCTGGGCACTGCTGGGAGGACTCTGCACACACCCCTCCTATGTCTGGGCACTGCTTGGAGTGATAGGCACACACCCCTCCTGTGTCTGGGCACTGCTGGGAGGAATCTGCACACACCCCTCCTGTGTCTGGGCATTGCTAGGAGTACTCTGCTCACGCCCCTCCTATGTCTGGGCACTGCTGGGAGGACACTGCACACACCCCTCCTGTGTCTGGGCACTGCTGGGAGGACTCTGCACACACCCCTCCTATGTCTGGGCACTGCTGGGAGTGATAGGCACACACCCCTCCTGTGTCTGGTCACTACTGGGAGGACTCTGCACACACCCCTCCTGTGTCTGGGCACTGCTGGGAGGACTCTGCACACACCCCTCCTGTGTCTGGGCACTGCTGGGAGGACTCTGCACACACCCCTCCTATGTCTGGGCACTGCTGGGAGGACTCTGCACACACCCCTCCTATGTCTGGGCACTGCTGGGAGGACTCTGCACACACTCCTCCTGTGTTTGGGCACTGCTGGGAGGACTCTGCACACACCCCTCTTATGTCTGGCCACTGCTGGGAGTGATAGGCACACACCCCTCCTGTGTCTGGGCACTGCTGGGAGGAATCTGCACACACCCCTCCTGTGTCTGGGCATTGCTAGGAGTACTCTGCTCACGCCCCTCCTATGTCTGGGCACTGCTGGGAGGACACTGCACACACCCCTCCTGTGTCTGGGCACTGCTGGGAGGACTCTGCACACACCCCTCCTATGTCTGGGCACTGCTGGGAGTGATAGGCACACACCCCTCCTGTGTCTGGTCACTACTGGGAGGACTCTGCACACACCCCTCCTGTGTCTGGGCACTGCTGGGAGGACTCTGCACACACCCCTCCTGTGTCTGGGCACTGCTGGGAGGACTCTGCACACACCCCTCCTGTGTCTGGGCACTGCTGGGAGGACTCTGCACACACCTCTCTTGTGTCTGGGCACTGCTGGGAGGACTCTGCACACACCCCGCCTATGTCTGGGCACTGCTGGGAGGACTCTGCACACATCCCTTCTATGTCTGGGCACTGCTGGGAGGACTCTGCACACACCCCTCCTGTGTCTGGGCACTGCTGGGAGGACTCTGCACACACCCCTCCTATGTCTGGGCACTGCTGGGAGTGATAGGCACACACCCCTCCTGTGTCTGGGCACTGCTGGGAGGACTCTGCACACACCCCTCCTATGTCTGGGCACTGCTTGGAGTGATAGGCACACACCCCTCCTGTGTCTGGGCACTGCTGGGAGGAATCTGCACACACCCCTCCTGTGTCTGGGCATTGCTGGGAGTACTCTGCTCACGCCCCTCCTATGTCTGGGCACTGCTGGGAGGACACTGCACACACCCCTCCTGTGTCTGGGCACTGCTGGGAGGACTCTGCACACACCCCTCCTATGTCTGGGCACTGCTGGGAGTGATAGGCACACACCCCTCCTGTGTCTGGTCACTACTGGGAGGACTCTGCACACACCCCTCCTGTGTCTGGGCACTGCTGGGAGGACTCTGCACACACCCCTCCTGTGTCTGGGCACTGCTGGGAGGACTCTGCACACACCCCTCCTATGTCTGGGCACTGCTGGGAGGACTCTGCACACACCCCTCCTATGTCTGGGCACTGCTGGGAGGACTCTGCACACACTCCTCCTGTGTTTGGGCACTGCTGGGAGGACTCTGCACACACCCCTCTTATGTCTGGCCACTGCTGGGAGTGATAGGCACACACCCCTCCTGTGTCTGGGCACTGCTGGGAGTGATAGGCACACACCCCTCCTGTGTCTGGGCACTGCTGGAAGGACTCTGCACACACCCCTCCTGTGTCTGGGCACTGCTGGGAGGACTCTGCACACACCCCTCCTATGTCTGGGCACTGCTGGGAGTGATAGGCACACACCCCTCCTGTGTCTGGGCACTGCTGGGAGGACTCTGCACACACCCCTCCTGTGTCTGGGCACTTCTGGGAGGACTCTGCACACACCCCTCCTTTGTCTGGGCACTCTTGGGAGGACTCTGCACACACCCCGCCTATGTCTGGCCACTGCTTGGAGTGATAGGCACACACCCCTCCTGTGTCTGGGCACTGCTGGGAGGACTCTGCACAAACCCCTCCTATGTCTGGGCACTGCTGGGAGTGATAGGCACACACCCCTCCTGTGTCTGGGCACTGCTGGGAGGACTCTGCACACACTTCTCCTTTGTCTGGGCACTGCTGGGAGTGATAGGCACACACCCCTCCTGTGTCTGGGCACTGCTGGGAGGACTCTGCACACACCCCTCCTGTGTCTGGGCACTGCTGGGAGGACTCTGCACACACCCCTCCTGTGTCTGGGCACTGCTGGGAGGACTCTGCACACACCCCTCCTATGTCTGGCCACTGCTGGGAGTGATAGGCACACACCCCTCCTGTGTCTGGGCACTGCTGGGAGGACTCTGCACACACCCCTCCTATGTCTGGGCACTGCTGGGAGTGATAGGCACACACCCCTCCTGTGTCTGGGCACTGCTGGGAGGACTCTGCACACACCCCTCCTGTGTCTGGGCACTGCTGGGAGGACTCTGCACACACCCCTCCTATGTCTGGGCACTGCTGGGAGGACTCTGCACACACCCCTCCTGTGTCTGGGCACTGCTGGGAGGGCTCTGCACACACCCCTCCTATGTCTGGGCACTGCTGGGAGTGATCGGCACACACCCCTCCTGTGTCTGGGCACTGCTGGGAGGACTCTGCACACACCCCTCCTATGTCTGGGCACTGCTGGGAGTGATAGGCACACACCCCTCCTGTGTCTGGGCACTGCTGGGAGGACTCTGCACACACCCCTCCTGTGTCTGGGCACTGCTGGGAGGACTCTGCACACACCCCTCCTATGGCTGGGCACTGCTGGGAGGACTCTGAACACACCCCTCCGATGTCTGGCCACTGCTGGGAGTGATAGGCACACACCCCCTCCTGTGTCTGGGCACTGCTGGGAGGACTCTGCACACACCCATCCTATGTCTGGGCACTGCTGGGAGTGATAGGCACACACCCCTCCTGTGTCTGGGCACTGCTGGGAGGACTCTGCACACACCGCTCCTGTGTCTGGGCACTGCTGGGAGGACTCTGCACACACCCCTCCTGTGTCTGGGCACTGCTGGGAGGACTCTGCACACACCCCTCCTTTGTCTGGGCACTGCTGGGAGGACTCTGCACACACCCCGCCTATGTCTGGGCACTGCTGGGAGGACTCTGCACACACCCCTCCTATGTCTGGGCACTGCTGGGAGGACTCTGCACACACCCCTCCTGTGTCTGGGCACTGCTGGGAGGACTCTGCACACACCCCTCCTATGTCTGGGCACTGCTGGGAGTGATAGGCACACACCCCTCCTGTGTCTGGGCACTGCTGGGAGGTCTCTGATCACACCCCTCCTGTGTCTGGGCACTTCTGGGAGGACTCTGCACACACCCCTCCTGTGTCTGGGCACTGCTGGGAGGACTCTGCACACACCCCGCCTATGTCTGGCCACTGCTGGGAGTGATAGGCACACACCCCTCCTGTGTCTGGGCACTGCTGGGAGGACTCTGCACACACCCCTCCTATGTCTGGGCACTGCTGGGAGTGATAGGCACACACCCCTCCTGTGTCTGAGCACTGCTGGGAGGACTCTGCACACACCCCTCCTTTGTCTGGGCACTGCTGGGAGTGATAGGCACACACCCCTCCTGTGTCTGGGCTCCTGTGTCTGGGCACTGCTGGGAGGACTCTGCACACACCCCTCCTATGTCTGGGCACTGCTTGGAGGACTCTGCACACACCTCTCCTGTGTCTGGGCACTGCTGGGAGGACTCTGCACACACCCCTCCTGTGTCTGGGCACTGCTGGGAGGACTCTGCACACACCCCTCCTATGTCTGGCCACTGCTGGGAGTGATAGGCACACACCCCTCCTGTGTCTGCGCACTGCTGGGAGGACTCTGCACACACCCCTCCTATGTCTGGGCACTGCTGGGAGTGATAGGCACACACCCCTCCTGTGTCTGGGCACTGCTGGGAGGACTCTGCACACACCCCTCCTATGTCTGGGCACTGCTTGGAGTGATAGGCACACACCCCTCCTGTGTCTGGGCACTGCTGGGAGGAATCTGCACACACCCCTCCTGTGTCTGGGCATTGCTAGGAGTACTCTGCTCACGCCCCTCCTATGTCTGGGCACTGCTGGGAGGACACTGCACACACCCCTCCTGTGTCTGGGCACTGCTGGGAGGACTCTGCACACACCCCTCCTATGTCTGGGCACTGCTGGGAGTGATAGGCACACACCCCTCCTGTGTCTGGTCACTACTGGGAGGACTCTGCACACACCCCTCCTGTGTCTGGGCACTGCTGGGAGGACTCTGCACACACCCCTCCTGTGTCTGGGCACTGCTGGGAGGACTCTGCACACACCCCTCCTATGTCTGGGCACTGCTGGGAGGACTCTGCACACACCCCTCCTATGTCTGGGCACTGCTGGGAGGACTCTGCACACACTCCTCCTGTGTTTGGGCACTGCTGGGAGGACTCTGCACACACCCCTCTTATGTCTGGCCACTGCTGGGAGTGATAGGCACACACCCCTCCTGTGTCTGGGCACTGCTGGGAGTGATAGGCACACACCCCTCCTGTGTCTGGGCACTGCTGGAAGGACTCTGCACACACCCCTCCTGTGTCTGGGCACTGCTGGGAGGACTCTGCACACACCCCTTCTATGTCTGGGCACTGCTGGGAGTGATAGGCACACACCCCTCCTGTGTCTGGGCACTGCTGGGAGGACTCTGCACACACCCCTCCTGTGTCTGGGCACTTCTGGGAGGACTCTGCACACACCCCTCCTTTGTCTGGGCACTCTTGGGAGGACTCTGCACACACCCCGCCTATGTCTGGCCACTGCTGGGAGTGATAGGCACACACCCCTCCTGTGTCTGGGCACTGCTGGGAGGACTCTGCACACACCCCTCCTATGTCTGGGCACTGCTGGGAGTGATAGGCACACACCCCTCCTGTGTCTGGGCACTGCTGGGAGGACTCTGCACACACTTCTCCTTTGTCTGGGCACTGCTGGGAGTGATAGGCACACACCCCTCCTGTGTCTGGGCACTGCTGGAAGGACTCTGCACACACCCCTCCTGTGTCTGGGCACTGCTGGGAGGACTCTGCACACACCCCTCCTGTGTCTGGGCACTGCTGGGAGGACTCTGCACACACCCCTCCTATGTCTGGCCACTGCTGGGAGTGATAGGCACACACCCCTCCTGTGTCTGGGCACTGCTGGGAGGACTCTGCACACACCCCTCCTATGTCTGGGCACTGCTGGGAGTGATAGGCACACACCCCTCCTGTGTCTGGGCACTGCTGGGAGGACTCTGCACACACCCCTCCTGTGTCTGGGCACTGCTGGGAGGACTCTGCACACACCCCTCCTATGTCTGGGCACTGCTGGGAGGACTCTGCACACACCCCCCCTGTGTCTGGGCACTGCTGGGAGGGCTCTGCACACACCCCTCCTATGTCTGGGCACTGCTGGGAGTGATCGGCACACACCCCTCCTGTGTCTGGGCACTGCTGGGAGGACTCTGCACACACCCCTCCTATGTCTGGGCACTGCTGGGAGTGATAGGCACACACCCCTCCTGTGTCTGGGCACTGCTGGGAGGACTCTGCACACACCCCTCCTGTGTCTGGGCACTGCTGGGAGGACTCTGCACACACCCCTCCTATGGCTGGGCACTGCTGGGAGGACTCTGCACACACCCCTCCGATGTCTGGCCACTGCTGGGAGTGATAGGCACACACCCCTCCTGTGTCTGGGCACTGCTGGGAGGACTCTGCACACACCCATCCTATGTCTGGGCACTGCTGGGAGTGATAGGCACACACCCCTCCTGTGTCTGGGCACTGCTGGGAGGACTCTGCACACACCGCTCCTGTGTCTGGGCACTGCTGGGAGGACTCTGCACACACCCCTTCTGTGTCTGGGCACTGCTGGGAGGACTCTGCACACACCCCTCCTTTGTCTGGGCACTGCTGGGAGGACTCTGCACACACCCCGCCTATGTCTGGGCACTGCTGGGAGGACTCTGCACACACCCCTCCTATGTCTGGGCACTGCTGGGAGGACTCTGCACACACCCCTCCTGTGTCTGGGCACTGCTGGGAGGACTCTGCACACACCCCTCCTATGTCTGGGCACTGCTGGGAGTGATAGGCACACACCCCTCCTGTGTCTGGGCACTGCTGGGAGGTCTCTGATCACACCCCTCCTGTGTCTGGGCACTGCTGGGAGGACTCTGCACACACCCCGCCTATGTCTGGCCACTGCTGGGAGTGATAGGCACACACCCCTCCTGTGTCTGGGCACTGCTGGGAGGACTCTGCACACACCCCTCCTATGTCTGGGCACTGCTGGGAGTGATAGGCACACACCCCTCCTGTGTCTGAGCACTGCTGGGAGGACTCTGCACACACCCCTCCTTTGTCTGGGCACTGCTGGGAGTGATAGGCACACACCCCTCCTGTGTCTGGGCACTGCTGGGAGGACTCTGCACACACCCCTCCTGTGTCTGGGCACTGCTGGGAGGACTCTGCACACACCCCTCCTGTGTCTGGGCACTGCTGGGAGGACTCTGCACACACCCCTCCTATGTCTGGGCACTGCTGGGAGTGATAGGCACACACCCCTCCTGTGTCTGGGCACTAATGGGAGGACTCTGCACACACCCCTCCTATGTCTGGGCACTGCTGGGAGTGATAGGCACACACCCCTCCTGTGTCTGGGACTGCTGGGAGCACTCTGCACACACCCCTCCTATGTCTGGGCACTGCTGGGAGTGATAGGCACACACCCCTCCTGTTTCTGGGCAATGCTGGGAGGACTCTGCACACACCCCTCCTGTGTCTGGGCACTGCTGGGAGGACTCCGCACACACCCCTCCTACGTCTGGGCACTGCTGGGAGGACTCTGCACACACCCCTCCTGTGTCTGGGCACTGCTGGGAGGACTCTGCACACACCCCTCCTATGTCTGGGCACTGCTGGGAGTGATCGGCACACACCCCTCCTGTGTCTGGGCACTGCTGGGAGGACTCTGCACACACCCCTCCTATGTCTGGGCACTGCTGGGAGTGATAGGCACACACCCCTCCTGTGTCTGGGCACTGCTGGGAGGACTCTGCACACACCCCTCCTGTGTCTGGGCACTGCTGGGAGGACTCTGCACACACCCCTCCTATGGCTGGGCACTGCTGGGAGGACTCTGCACACACCCCTCCTATGTCTGGCCACTGCTGGGAGTGATAGGCACACACCCCTCCTGTGTCTGGGCACTGCTGGGAGGACTCTGCACACACCCCTCCTATGTCTGGCCACTGCTGGGAGGACTCTGCACACACCCCTCCTGTGTCTGGGCACTGCTGGGAGGACTCTGCACACACCCCTCCTATGTCTGGGCACTGCTGGGAGTGATAGGCACACACCCCTCATGTGTCTGGGCACTGCTAGGAGGACTCTGCACACACCCCTCCTATGTCTGAGCACTGCTGGGAGGACTCTGCACACACCCCTCCTATGTCTGGGCACTGCTGGGAGGACTCTGCACACACCCCTCCTGTGTCTGGGCACTGCTGGGAGGACTCTGCACACACCCCTCCTATGTCTGGGCACTGCTGGGAGTGAAAGGCACACACCCCTCCTGTGTCTGGGCACTGCTGGGAGGACTCTGCACATACCCCTCCTATGTCTGGGCACGGCTGGGAGTGATAGGCACACACCCCTCCTGTGTCTGGGCACTGCTGGGAGGACTCTGCACACACCCCTCCTGTGTCTGAGCTCCTGTGTCTGGGCACTGCTGGGAGGACTCTGCACACACCCCTCCTATGTCTGGGCACTGCTTGGAGGACTCTGCACACACCTCTCCTGTGTCTGGGCACTGCTGGGAGGACTCTGCACACACCCCTCCTGTGTCTGGGCACTGCTGGGAGGACTCTGCACACACCCCTCCTATGTCTGGCCACTGCTGGGAGTGATAGGCACACACCCCTCCTGTGTCTGCGCACTGCTGGGAGGACTCTGCACACACCGCTCCTATGTCTGGGCACTGCTGGGAGTGATAGGCACACACCCCTCCTGTGTCTGGGCACTGCTGGGAGGACTCTGCACACACCCCTCCTATGTCTGGGCACTGCTTGGAGTGATAGGCACACACCCCTCCTGTGTCTGGGCACTGCTGGGAGGAATCTGCACACACCCCTCCTGTGTCTGGGCATTGCTGGGAGTACTCTGCTCACGCCCCTCCTATGTCTGGGCACTGCTGGGAGGACACTGCACACACCCCTCCTGTGTCTGGGCACTGCTGGGAGGACTCTGCACACACCCCTCCTATGTCTGGGCACTGCTGGGAGTGATAAGCACACACCCCTCCTGTGTCTGGTCACTACTGGGAGGACTCTGCACACACCCCTCCTGTGTCTGGGCACTGCTGGGAGGACTCTGCACACACCCCTCCTATGTCTGGGCACTGCTGGGAGGACTCTGCACACACCCCTCCTATGTCTGGGCACTGCTGGGAGGACTCTGCACACACTCCTCCTGTGTCTGGGCACTGCTGGGAGGACTCTGCACACACCCCTCTTATGTCTGGGCACTGCTGGGAGTGATAGGCACACACCCCTCCTGTGTCTGGGCACTGCTGGGAGTGATAGGCACACACCCCTCCTGTGTCTGGGCACTGCTGGGAGGACTCTGCACACACCCCTCCTATGTCTGGGCACTGCTGGGAGTGATAGGCACACACCCCTCCTATGTCTGTGCACTGCTGGGAGGACTCTGCACACACCCCTCTTATGTCTGGGCACTGCTGGGAGTGATAGGCACACACCCCTCCTGTGTCTGGGCACTGCTAGGAGGACTCTGCACACACCCCTCCTGTGTCTGGGCACTGCTGGGAGGACTCTGCACACACCCCTCCTATGTCTGGCCACTGCTGGGAGTGATAGGCACACACCCCTCCTGTGTCTGGGCACTGCTGGGAGGACTCTGCACACACCCCTCCTATGTCTGGGCACTGCTGGGAGTGATAGGCACACACCCCTCCTATGTCTGTGCACTGCTGGGAGGACTCTGCACACACCCCTCTTATGTCTGGGCACTGCTGGGAGTGATAGGCACACACCCCTCCTGTGTCTGGGCACTGCTAGGAGGACTCTGCACACACCCCTCCTGTGTCTGGGCACTGCTGGGAGGACTCTGCACACACCCCTCCTGTGTCTGGGCACTGCTGGGAGGACTCTGCACACACCCCTCCTGTGTCTGGGCACTGCTGGGAGGACTCTGCACACACCCCGCCTATGTCTGGGCACTGCTGGGAGGACTCTGCACACACCCCTCCTATGTCTGGGCACTGCTGGGAGGACTCTGCACACACCCCTCCTGTGTCTGGGCACTGCTGGGAGGACTCTGCACACACCCCTCCTATGTCTGGGCACTGCTGGGAGTGATAGGCACACACCCCTCCTGTGTCTGGGCACTGCTGGGAGGACTCTGATCACACCCCTCCTGTGTCTGGGCACTTATGGGAGGACTCTGCACACACCCCTCCTATGTCTGGGCACTGCTGGGAGTGATAAGCACACACCCCTCCTGTGTCTGGTCACTACTGGGAGGACTCTGCACACACCCCTCCTGTGTCTGGGCACTGCTGGGAGGACTCTGCACACACCCCTCCTATGTCTGGGCACTGCTGGGAGGACTCTGCACACACCCCTCCTATGTCTGGGCACTGCTGGGAGGACTCTGCACACACTCCTCCTGTGTCTGGGCACTGCTGGGAGGACTCTGCACACACCCCTCTTATGTCTGGGCACTGCTGGGAGTGATAGGCACACACCCCTCCTGTGTCTGGGCACTGCTGGGAGTGATAGGCACACACCCCTCCTGTGTCTGGGCACTGCTGGGAGGACTCTGCACACACCCCTCCTATGTCTGGGCACTGCTGGGAGTGATAGGCACACACCCCTCCTATGTCTGTGCACTGCTGGGAGGACTCTGCACACACCCCTCTTATGTCTGGGCACTGCTGGGAGTGATAGGCACACACCCCTCCTGTGTCTGGGCACTGCTAGGAGGACTCTGCACACACCCCTCCTGTGTCTGGGCACTGCTGGGAGGACTCTGCACACACCCCTCCTATGTCTGGCCACTGCTGGGAGTGATAGGCACACACCCCTCCTGTGTCTGGGCACTGCTGGGAGGACTCTGCACACACCCCTCCTATGTCTGGGCACTGCTGGGAGTGATAGGCACACACCCCTCCTATGTCTGTGCACTGCTGGGAGGACTCTGCACACACCCCTCTTATGTCTGGGCACTGCTGGGAGTGATAGGCACACACCCCTCCTGTGTCTGGGCACTGCTAGGAGGACTCTGCACACACCCCTCCTGTGTCTGGGCACTGCTGGGAGGACTCTGCACACACCCCTCCTGTGTCTGGGCACTGCTGGGAGGACTCTGCACACACCCCTCCTGTGTCTGGGCACTGCTGGGAGGACTCTGCACACACCCCGCCTATGTCTGGGCACTGCTGGGAGGACTCTGCACACACCCCTCCTATGTCTGGGCACTGCTGGGAGGACTCTGCACACACCCCTCCTGTGTCTGGGCACTGCTGGGAGGACTCTGCACACACCCCTCCTATGTCTGGGCACTGCTGGGAGTGATAGGCACACACCCCTCCTGTGTCTGGGCACTGCTGGGAGGACTCTGATCACACCCCTCCTGTGTCTGGGCACTTATGGGAGGACTCTGCACACACCCCTCCTGTGTCTGGGCACTGCTGGGAGGACTCTGCACACACCCCGCCTATGTCTGGCCACTGCTGGGAGTGATAGGCACACACCCCTCCTGTGTCTGGGCACTGCTGGGAGGACTCTGCACACACCCCTCCTATGTCTGGGCACTGCTGGGAGTGATAGGCACACACCCCTCCTGTGTCTGTGCACTGCTGGGAGGACTCTGCACACACCCCTCCTTTGTCTGGGCACTGCTGGGAGTGATAGGCACACACCCCTCCTGTGTCTGGGCACTGCTGGGAGGACTCTGCACACACCCCTCCTGTGTCTGGGCACTGCTGGGAGGACTCTGCACACACCCCTCCTATGTCTGGCCACTGCTGGGAGTGATAGGCACACACCCCTCCTGTGTCTGGGCACTGCTGGGAGGACTCTGCACACACCCCTCCTATGTCTGGGCACTGCTGGGAGTGATAGGCACACACCCCTCCTGTGTCTGGGCACTGCTGGGAGGACTCTGCACACACCCCTCCTGTGTCTGGGCACTGCTGGGAGGACTCTGCACACACCCCTCCTGTGTCTGGGCACTGCTGGGAGGACTCTGCACACACCCCTCCTGTGTCTGGGCACTGCTGGGAGGACTCTGCACACACCCCGCCTATGTCTGGGCACTGCTGGGAGGACTCTGCACACATCCCTTCTATGTCTGGGCACTGCTGGGAGGACTCTGCACACACCCCTCCTGTGTCTGGGCACTGCTGGGAGGACTCTGCACACACCCCTCCTATGTCTGGGCACTGCTGGGAGTGATAGGCACACACCCCTCCTGTGTCTGGGCACTGCTGGGAGGACTCTGATCACACCCCTCCTGTGTCTGGGCACTTATGGGAGGACTCTGCACACACCCCTCCTGTGTCTGGGCACTGCTGGGAGGACTCTGCACACACCCCGCCTATGTCTGGCCACTGCTGGGAGTGATAGGCACACACCCCTCCTGTGTCTTGGCACTGCTGGGAGGACTCTGCACACACCCCTCCTATGTCTGGGCACTGCTGGGAGTGATAGGCACACACCACTTCTGTGTCTGTGCACTGCTGGGAGGACTCTGCACACACCCCTCCTTTGTCTGGGCACTGCTGGGAGTGATAGGCACACACCCCTCCAGTGTCTGGGCACTGCTGGGAGGACTCTGCACACACCCCTCCTGTGTCTGGGCACTGCTGGGAGGACTCTGCACACACCCCTCCTGTGTCTGGGCACTGCTGGGAGGACTCTGCACACACCCCTCCTATGTCTGGGCACTGCTGGGAGTGATAGGCACACACCCCTCCTGTGTCTGGGACTGCTGGGAGCACTCTGCACACACCCCTCCTATGTCTGGGCACTGCTGGGAGTGATAGGCACACACCCCTCCTGTGTCTGGGCACTGCTGGGAGGACTCTGCACACACCCCTTCTGTGTCTGGGCACTGCTGGGAGGACTCTGCACACACCCCTCCTGTGTCTGGGCACTGCTGGGAGTGATAGGCACACACCCCTCCTGTGTCTGGGCACTGCTGGGAGGACAATGCACACACCCCTCCTGTGCCTGGGCACTGCTTGGAGGACTCTGCACACACCCCTCCTGTGTCTGGGCACTGCTGGGAGGACTCTGCACACACCCCTCCTATGTCTGGGCACTGCTGGGAGGACTCTGCACACACCCCTCCTATGTCTGGGCACTGCTGGGAGGACTCTACACACACTCCTCCTGTGTCTGGGCACTTCTGGGAGGACTCTGTACACACCCCTCTTATGTCTGGGCACTGCTGGGAGTGATAGGCACACACCCCTCCTGTGTCTGGGCACTGCTGGGAGTGATAGGCACACACCCCTCCTGTGTCTGGGCACTGCTGGGAGGACTCTGCACACACCCCTCCTGTGTCTGGGCACTGCTGGGAGGACTCTGCACACACCCCTCCTGTGTCTGGGCACTGCTGGGAGGACTCTGCACACACCCCTCCTATGTCTGGCCACTGCTGGGAGTGATAGGCACACACCCCTCCTGTGTCTGGGCACTGCTGGGAGGACTCTGCACACACCCCTCCTATGTCTGGGCACTGCTGGGAGTGATAGGCACACAGGCACACACCCCTCCTATGTCTGGGCACTGCTGGGAGTGATAGGCACACACCCCTCCTGTGTCTGGGCACTGCTGGGAGGACTCTGCACACACCCCTCCTGTGTCTGGGCACTGCTGGGAGGACTCTGCACACACCCCTCCTGTGTCTGGGCACTGCTGGGAGGACTCTGCACACACCCCGCCTATGTCTGGGCACTGCTGGGAGGACTCTGCACACACCCCTCCTATGTCTGGGCACTGCTGGGAGGACTCTGCACACACCCCTCCTGTGTCTGGGCACTGCTGGGAGGACTCTGCACACACCCCTCCTATGTCTGGGCACTGCTGGGAGTGATAGGCACACACCCCTCCTGTGTCTGGGCACTGCTGGGAGGACTCTGATCACACCCCTCCTTTGTCTGGGCACTTATGGGAGGACTCTGCACACACCCCTCCTGTGTCTGGGCACTGCTTGGAGGACTCTGCACACACCCCGCCTATGTCTGGCCACTGCTGGGAGTGAGAGGCACACACCCCTCCTGTGTCTGGGCACTGCTGGGAGGACTCTGCACACCCCTCCTATGTCTGGGCACTGCCGGGAGTGATAGGCACACACCCCTCCTGTGTCTGTGCACTGCTGGGAGGACTCTGCACACACCCCTCCTTTGTCTGGGCACTGCTGGGAGTGATAGGCACACACCCCTCCTGTATCTGGGCACTGCTGGGAGGACTCTGCAAACACCCCTCCTGTGTCTGGGCACTGCTGGGTGGACTCTGCACACACCCCTCCTGTGTCTGGGCACTGCTGGGAGGACTCTGCACACACCCCTCCTATGTCTGGCCACTGCTGGGAGTGATAGGCACACACCCCTCCTGTGTCTGGGCACTGCTGGGAGGACTCTGCACACACCCCTCCTATGTCTGGGCACTGCTGGGAGTGATAGGCACACACCCCTCCTGTGTCTGGGCACTGCTGGGAGGACTCTGCACACACCCCTCCTGTGTCTGGGCACTGCTGGGAGGACTCTGCACACACCCCTCCTGTGTCTGGGCACTGCTGGGAGGACTCTGCACACACCCCTCCTGTGTCTGGGCACTGCTGGGAGGACTCTGCACACACCCCGCCTATGTCTGGGCACTGCTGGGAGGACTCTGCACACACCCCTCCTATGTCTGGGCACTGCTGGGAGGACTCTGCACACACCCCTCCTGTGTCTGGGCACTGCTGGGAGGACTCTGCACACACCCCTTCTATGTCTGGGCACTGCTGGGAGTGATAGGCACACACCCCTCCTGTGTCTGGGCACTGCTGGGAGGACTCTGATCACACCCCTCCTGTGTCTAGGCACTTATGGGAGGACTCTGCACACACCCCTCCTGTGTCTGGGCACTGCTGGGAGGACTCTGCACACACCCCGCCTATGTCTGGCCACTGCTGGGAGTGATAGGCACACACCCCTCCTGTGTCTGGGCACTGCTGGGAGGACTCTGCACACACCCCTCCTATGTCTGGGCACTGCTGGGAGTGATAGGCACACACCACTTCTGTGTCTGTGCACTGCTGGGAGGACTCTGCACACACCCCTCCTTTGTCTGGGCACTGCTGGGAGTGATAGGCACACACCCCTCCTGTGTCTGGGCACTGCTGGGTGGACTCTGCACACACCCCTCCTGTGTCTGGGCACTGCTGGGAGGACTCTGCACACACCCCTCCTGTGTCTGGGCACTGCTGGGAGGACTCTGCACACACCCCTCCTATGTCTGGCCACTGCTGGGAGTGATAGGCACACACCCCTCCTGTGTCTGGGCACTGCTGGGAGGACTCTGCACACACCCCTCCTATGTCGGGGCACTGCTGGGAGTGATAGGCACACACCCCTCCTGTGTCTGGGACTGCTGGGATCACTCTGCACACACCCCTCCTATGTCTGGGCATTGCTGGGAGTGATAGGCACACACCCCTCCTGTGTCTGGGCACTGCTGGGAGGACTCTGCACACACCCCTCCTGTGTCTGGGCACTGCTGGGAGGACTCTGCACACACCCCTCCTACGTCTGGGCACTGCTGGGAGGACTCTGCACACACCCCTCCTGCGTCTGGGCACTGCTGGGAGGACTCTGCACACACCCCTCCTATGTCTGGGCACTGCTGGGAGTGATCGGCACACACCCCTCCTGTGTCTGGGCACTGCTGGGAGGACTCTGCACACACCCCTCCTATGTCTGGGCATTGCTGGGAGTGATAGGCACACACCCCTCCTGTGTCTGGGCACTGCTGGGAGGACTCTGCACACACCCCTCCTGTGTCTGGGCACTGCTGGGAGGACTCTGCACACACCCCTCCTATGGCTGGGCACTGCTGGGAGGACTCTGCACACACCGCTCCTATGTCTGGCCACTGCTGGGAGTGATAGGCACACACCCCTCCTGTGTCTGGGCACTGCTGGGAGGACTCTGCACACACCCCTCCTATGTCTGGGCACTGCTGGGAGGACTCTGCACACACCCCTCCTGTGTCTGGGCACTGCTGGGAGGACTCTGCACACACCCCTCCTATGTCTGGGCACTGCTGGGAGTGATAGGCACACACCCCTCCTGTGTCTGGGCACTGCTGGGAGGACTCTGCACACACCCCTCCTATGTCTGGGCACTGCTGGGAGTGATAGGCACACACCCCTCCTGTGTCTGTGCACTGCTGGGAGGACTCTGCACACACCCCTCCTTTGTCTGGGCACTGCTGGGAGAGATAGGCACACACCCCTCCTGTGTCTGGGCACTGCTGGGAGGACTCTGCACACACCCTTCATGTGTCTGGGCACTGCTGGGAGGACTCTGCACACACCCCTCCTGTGTCTGGGCACTGCTGGGAGGACTCTGCACACACCCCTCCTATGTCTGGCCACTGCTGGGAGTGATAGGCACACACCCCTCCTGTGTCTGGGCACTGCTGGGAGGACTCTGCACACACCCCTCCTATGTCTGGGCACTGCTGGGAGTGATAGGCACACACCCCTCCTGTGTCTGGGCACTGCTGGGAGGACTCTGCACACACCCCTCCTGTTTCTGGGCACTGCTGGGAGGACTCTGCACACACCCCTCCTGTGTCTGGGCACTGCTGGGAGGACTCTGCACACACCCCTCTTGTGTCTGGGCACTGCTGGGAGGACTCTGCACACACCCCTCCTATGTCTGGGCACTGCTGGGAGGACTCTGCACACACCCCTCCTGTGTCTGGGCACTGCTGGGAGGACTCTGCACACACCCCTCCTATGTCTGGGCACTGCTGGGAGTGATAGGCACACACCCCTCCTGTGTCTGGGCACTGCTGGGAGGACTCTGCACACACCCCGCCTATGTCTGGCCACTGCTGGGAGTGATAGGCACACACCCCTCCTGTGTCTGGGCACTGCTGGGAGGACTCTGCACACACCCCTCCTATGTCTGGGCACTGCTGGGAGTGATAGGCACACACCACTTCTGTGTCTGTGCACTGCTGGGAGGACTCTGCACACACCCCTCCTTTGTCTGGGCACTGCTGGGAGTGATAGGCACACACCCCTCCTGTGTCTGGGCACTGCTGGGAGGACTCTGCACACACCCCTCCTGTGTCTGGGCACTGCTGGGAGGACTCTGCACACACCCCTCCTGTGTCTGGGCACTGCTGGGAGGACTCTGCACACACCCCTCCTATGTCTGGCCACTGCTGGGAGTGATAGGCACACACCCCTCCTGTGTCTGGGCACTGCTGGGAGGACTCTGCACACACCCCTCCTGTGTCTGGGCACTGCTGGGAGGACTCTGCACACACCCCTCCTATGTATGGCCACTGCTGGGAGTGATAGGCACACACCCCTCCTGTGTCTGGGCACTGCTGGGAGGACTCTGCACACACCCCTCCTATGTCTGGGCACTGCTTGGAGTGATAGGCACACACCCCTCCTGTGTCTGGGCACTGCTGGGAGGAATCTGCACACACCCCTCCTGTGTCTGGGCATTGCTGGGAGTACTCTGCTCACGCCCCTCCTATGTCTGGGCACTGCTGGGAGGACACTGCACACACCCCTCCTATGTCTGGGCACTGCTGGGAGTGATAGGCACACACCCCTCCTGTGTCTGGTCACTACTGGGAGGACTCTGCACACACCCCTCCTGTGTCTGGGCACTGCTGGGAGGACTCTGCACACACCCCTCCTGTGTCTGGGCACTGCTGGGAGGACTCTGCACACACCCCTCCTATGTCTGGGCACTGCTGGGAGGACTCTGCACACACCCCTCCTATGTCTGGGCACTGCTGGGAGGACTCTGCACACACTCCTCCTGTGTTTGGGCACTGCTGGGAGGACTCTGCACACACCCCTCTTATGTCTGGCCACTGCTGGGAGTGATAGGCACACACCCCTCCTGTGTCTGGGCACTGCTGGGAGTGATAGGCACACACCCCTCCTGTGTCTGGGCACTGCTGGAAGGACTCTGCACACACCCCTCCTGTGTCTGGGCACTGCTGGGAGGACTCTGCACACACCCCTCCTATGTCTGGGCACTGCTGGGAGTGATAGGCACACACCCCTCCTGTGTCTGGGCACTGCTGAGAGGACTCTGCACACACCCCTCCTGTGTCTGGGCACTTCTGGGAGGACTCTGCACACACCCCTCCTTTGTCTGGGCACTCTTGGGAGGACTCTGCACACACCCCGCCTATGTCTGGCCACTGCTGGGAGTGATAGGCACACACCCCTCCTGTGTCTGGGCACTGCTGGGAGGACTCTGCACACACCCCTCCTATGTCTGGGCACTGCTGGGAGTGATAGGCACACACCCCTCCTGTGTCTGGGCACTGCTGGGAGGACTCTGCACACACTTCTCCTTTGTCTGGGCACTGCTGGGAGTGATAGGCACACACCCCTCCTGTGTCTGGGCACTGCTGGGAGGACTCTGCACTCACCCCTCCTTTGTCTGGGCACTGCTGGGAGGACTCTGCACACACCCCGCCTATGTCTGGGCACTGCTGGGAGGACTCTGCACACACCCCTCCTATGTCTGGGCACTGCTGGGAGGACTCTGCACACACCCCTCTTGTGTCTGGGCACTGCTGGGAGGACTCTGCACACACCCCTCCTATGTCTGGGCACTGCTAGGAGTGATAGGCACACACCCCTCCTGTGTCTGGGCACTGCTGGGAGGTCTCTGATCACACCCCTCCTGTGTCTGGGCACTGCTGGGAGGACTCTGCACACACCCCTCCTGTGTCTGAGCACTGCTGGGAGGACTCTGCACACACCCCTCCTATGTCTGGGCACTGCTGGGAGGACTCTGCACACACCCCTCCTATGTCTGGGCACTGCTGGGAGGACTCTGCACACACTCCTCCTGTGTTTGGGCACTGCTGGGAGGACTCTGCACACACCCCTCTTATGTCTGGCCACTGCTGGGAGTGATAGGCACACACCCCTCCTGTGTCTGGGCACTGCTGGGAGTGATAGGCACACACCCCTCCTGTGTCTGGGCACTGATGGAAGGACTCTGCACACACCCCTCCTGTGTCTGGGCACTGCTGGGAGGACTCTGCACACACCCCTCCTATGTCTGGGCACTGCTGGGAGTGATAGGCACACACCCCTCCTGTGTCTGGGCACTGCTGGGAGGACTCTGCACACACCCCTCCTGTGTCTGGGCACTTCTGGGAGGACTCTGCACACACCCCTCCTTTGTCTGGGCACTCTTGGGAGGACTCTGCACACACCCCGCCTATGTCTGGCCACTGCTGGGAGTGATAGGCACACACCCCTCCTGTGTCTGGGCACTGCTGGGAGGACTCTGCACACACCCCTCCTATGTCTGGGCACTGCTGGGAGTGATAGGCACACACCCCTCCTGTGTCTGGGCACTGCTGGGAGGACTCTGCACACACTTCTCCTTTGTCTGGGCACTGCTGGGAGTGATAGGCACACACCCCTCCTGTGTCTGGGCACTGCTGGGAGGACTCTGCACTCACCCCTCCTTTGTCTGGGCACTGCTGGGAGGACTCTGCACACACCCCGCCTATGTCTGGGCACTGCTGGGAGGACTCTGCACACACCCCTCCTATGTCTGGGCACTGCTGGGAGGACTCTGCACACACCCCTCCTGTGTCTGGGCACTGCTGGGAGGACTCTGCACACACCCCTCCTATGTCTGGGCACTGCTAGGAGTGATAGGCACACACCCCTCCTGTGTCTGGGCACTGCTGGGAGGTCTCTGATCACACCCCTCCTGTGTCTGGGCACTGCTGGGAGGACTCTGCACACACCCCGCCTATGTCTGGCCACTGCTGGGAGTGATAGGCACACACCCCTCCTGTGTCTGGGCACTGCTGGGAGGACTCTGCACACACCCCTCCTATGTCTGGGCACTGCTGGGAGTGATAGGCACACACCCCTCCTGTGTCTGAGCACTGCTGGGAGGACTCTGCACACACCCCTCCTTTGTCTGGGCACTGCTGGGAGTGATAGGCACACACCCCTCCTGTGTCTGGGCACTGCTGGGAGGACTCTGCACACACCCCTCCTGTGTCTGGGCACTGCTGGGAGGACTCTGCACACACCCCTCCTGTGTCTGGGCACTGCTGGGAGGACTCTGCACACACCCCTCCTATGTCTGGGCACTGCTGGGAGTGATAGGCACACACCCCTCCGGTGTCTGGGCACTAATGGGAGGACTCTGCACACACCCCTCCTATGTCTGGGCACTGCTGGGAGTGATAGGCACACACCCCTCCTGTGTCTGGGACTGCTGGGAGCACTCTGCACACACCCCTCCTATGTCTGGGCACTGCTGGGAGTGATAGGCACACACCCCTCCTGTTTCTGGGCAATGCTGGGAGGACTCTGCACACACCCCTCCTGTGTCTGGGCACTGCTGGGAGGACTCCGCACACACCCCTCCTACGTCTGGGCACTGCTGGGAGGACTCTGCACACACCCCTCCTGTGTCTGGGCACTGCTGGGAGGACTCTGCACACACCCCTCCTATGTCTGGGCACTGCTGGGAGTGATCGGCACACACCCCTCCTGTGTCTGGGCACTGCTGGGAGGACTCTGCACACACCCCTCCTATGTCTGGGCACTGCTGGGAGTGATAGGCACACACCCCTCCTGTGTCTGGGCACTGCTGGGAGGACTCTGCACACACCCCTCCTGTGTCTGGGCACTGCTGGGAGGACTCTGCACACACCCCTCCTATGGCTGGGCACTGCTGGGAGGACTCTGCACACACCCCTCCTATGTCTGGCCACTGCTGGGAGTGATAGGCACACACCCCTCCTGTGTCTGGGCACTGCTGGGAGGACTCTGCACACACCCCTCCTATGTCTGGCCACTGCTGGGAGGACTCTGCACACACCCCTCCTGTGTCTGGGCACTGCTGGGAGGACTCTGCACACACCCCTCCTATGTCTGGGCACTGCTGGGAGTGATAGGCACACACCCCTCATGTGTCTGGGCACTGCTAGGAGGACTCTGCACACACCCCTCCTATGTCTGGGCACTGCTGGGAGGACTCTGCACACACCCCTCCTATGTCTGGGCACTGCTGGGAGGACTCTGCACACACCCCTCCTGTGTCTGGGCACTGCTGGGAGGACTCTGTACACACCCCTCCTATGTCTGGGCACTGCTGGGAGTGAAAGGCACACACCCCTCCTGTGTCTGGGCACTGCTGGGAGGACTCTGCACATACCCCTCCTATGTCTGGGCACTGCTGGGAGTGATAGGCACACACCCCTCCTGTGTCTGGGCACTGCTGGGAGGACTCTGCACACACCCCTCCTGTGTCTGGGCTCCTGTGTCTGGGCACTGCTGGGAGGACTCTGCACACACCCCTCCTATGTCTGGGCACTGCTTGTAGGACTCTGCACACACCTCTCCTGTGTCTGGGCACTGCTGGGAGGACTCTGCACACACCCCTCCTGTGTCTGGTCACTGCTGGGAGGACTCTGCACACACCCCTCCTATGTCTGGCCACTGCTGGGAGTGATAGGCACACACCCCTCCTGTGTCTGCGCACTGCTGGGAGGACTCTGCACACACCGCTCCTATGTCTGGGCACTGCTGGGAGTGATAGGCACACACCCCTCCTGTGTCTGGGCACTGCTGGGAGGACTCTGCACACACCCCTCCTATGTCTGGGCACTGCTTGGAGTGATAGGCACACACCCCTCCTGTGTCTGGGCACTGCTGGGAGGAATCTGCACACACCCCTCCTGTGTCTGGGCATTGCTGGGAGTACTCTGCTCACGCCCCTCCTATGTCTGGGCACTGCTGGGAGGACACTGCACACACCCCTCCTGTGTCTGGGCACTGCTGGGAGGACTCTGCACACACCCCTCCTATGTCTGGGCACTGCTGGGAGTGATAGGCACACACCCCTCCTGTGTCTGGTCACTACTGGGAGGACTCTGCACACACCCCTCCTGTGTCTGGGCACTGCTGGGAGGACTCTGCACACACCCCTCCTGTGTCTGGGCACTGCTGGGAGGACTCTGCACACACCCCTCCTATGTCTGGGCACTGCTGGGAGGACTCTGCACACACCCCTCCTATGTCTGGGCACTGCTGGGAGGACTCTGCACACACTCCTCCTGTGTCTGGGCACTGCTGGGAGGACTCTGCACACACCCCTCTTATGTCTGGGCACTGCTGGGAGTGATAGGCACACACCCCTCCTGTGTCTGGGCACTGCTGGGAGTGATAGGCACACACCCCTCCTGTGTCTGGGCACTGCTGGGAGGACTCTGCACACACCCCTCCTATGTCTGGGCACTGCTGGGAGTGATAGGCACACACCCCTCCTATGTCTGTGCACTGCTGGGAGGACTCTGCACACACCCCTCTTATGTCTGGGCACTGCTGGGAGTGATAGGCACACACCCCTCCTGTGTCTGGGCACTGCTAGGAGGACTCTGCACACACCCCTCCTGTGTCTGGGCACTGCTGGGAGGACTCTGCACACACCCCTCCTATGTCTGGCCACTGCTGGGAGTGATAGGCACACACCCCTCCTGTGTCTGGGCACTGCTGGGAGGACTCTGCACACACCCCTCCTATGTCTGGGCACTGCTGGGAGTGATAGGCACACACCCCTCCTATGTCTGTGCACTGCTGGGAGGACTCTGCACACACCCCTCTTATGTCTGGGCACTGCTGGGAGTGATAGGCACACACCCCTCCTGTGTCTGGGCACTGCTAGGAGGACTCTGCACACACCCCTCCTGTGTCTGGGCACTGCTGGGAGGACTCTGCACACACCCCTCCTGTGTCTGGGCACTGCTGGGAGGACTCTGCACACACCCCTCCTGTGTCTGGGCACTGCTGGGAGGACTCTGCACACACCCCGCCTATGTCTGGGCACTGCTGGGAGGACTCTGCACACACCCCTCCTATGTCTGGGCACTGCTGGGAGGACTCTGCACACACCCCTCCTGTGTCTGGGCACTGCTGGGAGGACTCTGCACACACCCCTCCTATGTCTGGGCACTGCTGGGAGTGATAGGCACACACCCCTCCTGTGTCTGGGCACTGCTGGGAGGACTCTGATCACACCCCTCCTGTGTCTGGGCACTTATGGGAGGACTCTGCACACACCCCTCCTGTGTCTGGGCACTGCTGGGAGGACTCTGCACACACCCCGCCTATGTCTGGCCACTGCTGGGAGTGATAGGCACACACCCCTCCTGTGTCTGGGCACTGCTGGGAGGACTCTGCACACACCCCTCCTATGTCTGGGCACTGCTGGGAGTGATAGGCACACACCCCTCCTGTGTCTGTGCACTGCTGGGAGGACTCTGCACACACCCCTCCTTTGTCTGGGCACTGCTGGGAGTGATAGGCACACACCCCTCCTGTGTCTGGGCACTGCTGGGAGGACTCTGCACACACCCCTCCTGTGTCTGGGCACTGCTGGGAGGACTCTGCACACACCCCTCCTATGTCTGGCCACTGCTGGGAGTGATAGGCACACACCCCTCCTGTGTCTGGGCACTGCTGGGAGGACTCTGCACACACCCCTCCTATGTCTGGGCACTGCTGGGAGTGATAGGCACACACCCCTCCTGTGTCTGGGCACTGCTGGGAGGACTCTGCACACACCCCTCCTGTGTCTGGGCACTGCTGGGAGGACTCTGCACACACCCCTCCTGTGTCTGGGCACTGCTGGGAGGACTCTGCACACACCCCTCCTGTGTCTGGGCACTGCTGGGAGGACTCTGCACACACCCCGCCTATGTCTGGGCACTGCTGGGAGGACTCTGCACACATCCCTTCTATGTCTGGGCACTGCTGGGAGGACTCTGCACACACCCCTCCTGTGTCTGGGCACTGCTGGGAGGACTCTGCACACACCCCTCCTATGTCTGGGCACTGCTGGGAGTGATAGTCACACACCCCTCCTGTGTCTGGGCACTGCTGGGAGGACTCTGCACACACCCCTCCTATGTCTGGGCACTGCTTGGAGTGATAGGCACACACCCCTCCTGTGTCTGGGCACTGCTGGGAGGAATCTGCACACACCCCTCCTGTGTCTGGGCATTGCTGGGAGTACTCTGCTCACGCCCCTCCTATGTCTGGGCACTGCTGGGAGGACACTGCACACACCCCTCCTGTGTCTGGGCACTGCTGGGAGGACTCTGCACACACCCCTCCTATGTCTGGGCACTGCTGGGAGTGATAGGCACACACCCCTCCTGTGTCTGGTCACTACTGGGAGGACTCTGCACACACCCCTCCTGTGTCTGGGCACTGCTGGGAGGACTCTGCACACACCCCTCCTGTGTCTGGGCACTGCTGGGAGGACTCTGCACACACCCCTCCTATGTCTGGGCACTGCTGGGAGGACTCTGCACACACCCCTCCTATGTCTGGGCACTGCTGGGAGGACTCTGCACACACTCCTCCTGTGTTTGGGCACTGCTGGGAGGACTCTACACACACCCCTCTTATGTCTGGCCACTGCTGGGAGTGATAGGCACACACCCCTCCTGTGTCTGGGCACTGCTGGGAGTGATAGGCACACCCCTCCTGTGTCTGGGCACTGCTGGAAGGACTCTGCACACACCCCTCCTGTGTCTGGGCACTGCTGGGAGGACTCTGCACACACCCCTCCTATGTCTGGGCACTGCTGGGAGTGATAGGCACACACCCCTCCTGTGTCTGGGCACTGCTGGGAGGACTCTGCACACACCCCTCCTGTGTCTGGGCACTTCTGGGAGGACTCTGCACACACCCCTCCTTTGTCTGGGCACTCTTGGGAGGACTCTGCACACACCCCGCCTATGTCTGGCCACTGCTGGGAGTGATAGGCACACACCCCTCCTGTGTCTGGGCACTGCTGGGAGGACTCTGCACACACCCCTCCTATGTCTGGGCACTGCTGGGAGTGATAGGCACACACCCCTCCTGTGTCTGGGCACTGCTGGGAGGACTCTGCACACACTTCTCCTTTGTCTGGGCACTGCTGGGAGTGATAGGCACACACCCCTCCTGTGTCTGGGCACTGCTGGGAGGACTCTGCACACACCCCTCCTGTGTCTGGGCACTGCTGGGAGGACTCTGCACACACCCCTCCTGTGTCTGGGCACTGCTGGGAGGACTCTGCACACACCCCTCCTATGTCTGGCCACTGCTGGGAGTGATAGGCACACACCCCTCCTGTGTCTGGGCACTGCTGGGAGGACTCTGCACACACCCCTCCTATGTCTGGGCACTGCTGGGAGTGATAGGCACACACCCCTCCTGTGTCTGGGCACTGCTGGGAGGACTCTGCACACACCCCTCCTGTGTCTGGGCACTGCTGGGAGGACTCTGCACACACCCCTCCTATGTCTGGGCACTGCTGGGAGGACTCTGCACACACCCCTCCTGTGTCTGGGCACTGCTGGGAGGGCTCTGCACACACCCCTCCTATGTCTGGGCACTGCTGGGAGTGATCGGCACACACCCCTCCTGTGTCTGGGCACTGCTGGGAGGACTCTGCACACACCCCTCCTATGTCTGGGCACTGCTGAGAGTGATAGGCACACACCCCTCCTGTGTCTGGGCACTGCTGGGAGGACTCTGCACACACCCCTCCTGTGTCTGGGCACTGCTGGGAGGACTCTGCACACACCCCTCCTATGGCTGGGCACTGCTGGGAGGACTCTGCACACACCCCTCCGATGTCTGGCCACTGCTGGGAGTGATAGGCACACACCCCTCCTGTGTCTGGGCACTGCTGGGAGGACTCTGCACACACCCATCCTATGTCTGGGCACTGCTGGGAGTGATAGGCACACACCCCTCCTGTGTCTGGGCACTGCTGGGAGGACTCTGCACACACCGCTCCTGTGTCTGGGCACTGCTGGGAGGACTCTGCACACACCCCTCCTGTGTCTGGGCACTGCTGGGAGGACTCTGCACACACCCCTCCTTTGTCTGGGCACTGCTGGGAGGACTCTGCACACACCCCGCCTATGTCTGGGCACTGCTGGGAGGACTCTGCACACACCCCTCCTATGTCTGGGCACTGCTGGGAGGACTCTGCACACACCCCTCCTGTGTCTGGGCACTGCTGGGAGGACTCTGCACACACCCCTCCTATGTCTGGGCACTGCTGGGAGTGATAGGCACACACCCCTCCTGTGTCTGGGCACTGCTGGGAGGTCTCTGATCACACCCCTCCTGTGTCTGGGCACTTCTGGGAGGACTCTGCACACACCCCTCCTGTGTCTGGGCACTGCTGGGAGGACTCTGCACACACCCCGCCTATGTCTGGCCACTGCTGGGAGTGATAGGCACACACCCCTCCTGTGTCTGGGCACTGCTGGGAGGACTCTGCACACACCCCTCCTATGTCTGGGCACTGCTGGGAGTGATAGGCACACACCCCTCCTGTGTCTGAGCACTGCTGGGAGGACTCTGCACACACCCCTCCTTTGTCTGGGCACTGCTGGGAGTGATAGGCACACACCCCTCCTGTGTCTGGGCACTGCTGGGAGGACTCTGCACACACCCCTCCTGTGTCTGGGCACTGCTGGGAGGACTCTGCACACACCCCTCCTGTGTCTGGGCACTGCTGGGAGGACTCTGCACACACCCCTCCTATGTCTGGGCACTGCTGGGAGTGATAGGCACACACCCCTCCTGTGTCTGGGCACTAATGGGAGGACTCTGCACACACCCCTCCTATGTCTGGGCACTGCTGGGAGTGATAGGCACACACCCCTCCTGTGTCTGGGACTGCTGGGAGCACTCTGCACACACCCCTCCTATGTCTGGGCACTGCTGGGAGTGATAGGCACACACCCCTCCTGTTTCTGGGCAATGCTGGGAGGACTCTGCACACACCCCTCCTTTGTCTGGGCACTGCTGGGAGTGATAGGCACACACCCCTCCTGTGTCTGGGCACTGCTGGGAGGACTCCGCACACACCCCTCCTACGTCTGGGCACTGCTGGGAGGACTCTGCACACACCCCTCCTGTGTCTGGGCACTGCTGGGAGGACTCTGCACACACCCCTCCTATGTCTGGGCACTGCTGGGAGTGATCGGCACACACCCCTCCTGTGTCTGGGCACTGCTGGGAGGACTCTGCACACACCCCTCCTATGTCTGGGCACTGCTGGGAGTGATAGGCACACACCCCTCCTGTGTCTGGGCACTGCTGGGAGGACTCTGCACACACCCCTCCTGTGTCTGGGCACTGCTGGGAGGACTCTGCACACACCCCTCCTATGGCTGGGCACTGCTGGGAGGACTCTGCACACACCCCTCCTATGTCTGGCCACTGCTGGGAGTGATAGGCACACACCCCTCCTGTGTCTGGGCACTGCTGGGAGGACTCTGCACACACCCCTCCTATGTCTGGCCACTGCTGGGAGGACTCTGCACACACCCCTCCTGTGTCTGGGCACTGCTGGGAGGACTCTGCACACACCCCTCCTATGTCTGGGCACTGCTGGGAGTGATAGGCACACACCCCTCATGTGTCTGGGCACTGCTAGGAGGACTCTGCACACACCCCTCCTATGTCTGGGCACTGCTGGGAGGACTCTGCACACACCCCTCCTATGTCTGGGCACTGCTGGGAGGACTCTGCACACACCCCTCCTGTGTCTGGGCACTGCTGGGAGGACTCTGCACACACCCCTCCTATGTCTGGGCACTGCTGGGAGTGAAAGGCACACACCCCTCCTGTGTCTGGGCACTGCTGGGAGGACTCTGCACATACCCCTCCTATGTCTGGGCACTGCTGGGAGTGATAGGCACACACCCCTCCTGTGTCTGGGCACTGCTGGGAGGACTCTGCACACACCCCTCCTGTGTCTGGGCTCCTGTGTCTGGGCACTGCTGGGAGGACTCTGCACACACCCCTCCTATGTCTGGGCACTGCTTGGAGGACTCTGCACACACCTCTCCTGTGTCTGGGCACTGCTGGGAGGACTCTGCACACACCCCTCCTGTGTCTGGGCACTGCTGGGAGGACTCTGCACACACCCCTCCTATGTCTGGCCACTGCTGGGAGTGATAGGCACACACCCCTCCTGTGTCTGCGCACTGCTGGGAGGACTCTGCACACACCGCTCCTATGTCTGGGCACTGCTGGGAGTGATAGGCACACACCCCTCCTGTGTCTGGGCACTGCTGGGAGGACTCTGCACACACCCCTCCTATGTCTGGGCACTGCTTGGAGTGATAGGCACACACCCCTCCTGTGTCTGGGCACTGCTGGGAGGAATCTGCACACACCCCTCCTGTGTCTGGGCATTGCTGGGAGTACTCTGCTCACGCCCCTCCTATGTCTGGGCACTGCTGGGAGTACACTGCACACACCCCTCCTGTGTCTGGGCACTGCTGGGAGGACTCTGCACACACCCCTCCTATGTCTGGGCACTGCTGGGAGTGATAGGCACACACCCCTCCTGTGTCTGGTCACTACTGGGAGGACTCTGCACACACCCCTCCTGTGTCTGGGCACTGCTGGGAGGACTCTGCACACACCCCTCCTGTGTCTGGGCACTGCTGGGAGGACTCTGCACACACCCCTCCTATGTCTGGGCACTGCTGGGAGGACTCTGCACACACCCCTCCTATGTCTGGGCACTGCTGGGAGGACTCTGCACACACTCCTCCTGTGTCTGGGCACTGCTGGGAGGACTCTGCACACACCCCTCTTATGTCTGGGCACTGCTGGGAGTGATAGGCACACACCCCTCCTGTGTCTGGGCACTGCTGGGAGTGATAGACACACACCCCTCTTGTGTCTGGGCACTGCTGGGAGGACTCTGCACACACCCCTCCTATGTCTGGGCACTGCTGGGAGTGATAGGCACACACCCCTCCTATGTCTGTGCACTGCTGGGAGGACTCTGCACACACCCCTCTTATGTCTGGGCACTGCTGGGAGTGATAGGCACACACCCCTCCTGTGTCTGGGCACTGCTAGGAGGACTCTGCACACACCCCTCCTGTGTCTGGGCACTGCTGGGAGGACTCTGCACACACCCCTCCTATGTCTGGCCACTGCTGGGAGTGATAGGCACACACCCCTCCTGTGTCTGGGCACTGCTGGGAGGACTCTGCACACACCCCTCCTATGTGTGGGCACTGCTGGGAGTGATAGGCACACACCCCTCCTATGTCTGTGCACTGCTGGGAGGACTCTGCACACACCCCTCTTATGTCTGGGCACTGCTGGGAGTGATAGGCACACACCCCTCCTGTGTCTGGGCACTGCTAGGAGGACTCTGCACACACCCCTCCTGTGTCTGGGCACTGCTGGTAGGACTCTGCACACACCCCTCCTGTGTCTGGGCACTGCTGGGAGGACTCTGCACACACCCCTCCTGTGTCTGGGCACTGCTGGGAGGACTCTGCACACACCCCGCCTATGTCTGGGCACTGCTGGGAGGACTCTGCACACACCCCTCCTATGCCTGGGCACTGCTGGGAGGACTCTGCACACACCCCTCCTGTGTCTGAAAACTGCTGGGAGGACTCTGCACACACCCCTCCTATGTCTGGGCACTGCTGGGAGTGATAGGCACACACCCCTCCTGTGTCTGGGCACTGCTGGGAGGACTCTGATCACACCCCTCCTGTGTCTGGGCACTTATGGGAGGACTCTGCACACACCCCTCCTGTGTCTGGGCACTGCTGGGAGGACTCTGCACACACCCCGCCTATGTCTGGCCACTGCTGGGAGTGATAGGCACACACCCCTCCTGTGTCTGGGCACTGCTGGGAGGACTCTGCACACACCCCTCCTATGTCTGGGCACTGCTGGGAGTGATAGGCACACACCCCTCCTGTGTCTGTGCACTGCTGGGAGGACTCTGCACACACCGCTCCTTTGTCTGGGCACTGCTGGGAGTGATAGGCACACACCCCTCCTGTGTCTGGGCACTGCTGGGAGGACTCTGCACACACCCCTCCTGTGTCTGGGCACTGCTGGGAGGACTCTGCACACACCCCTCCTATGTCTGGCCACTGCTGGGAGTGATAGGCACACACCCCTCCTGTGTCTGAGCACTGCTGGGAGGACTCTGCACACACCCCTCCTTTGTCTGGGCACTGCTGGGAGTGATAGGCACACACCCCTCCTGTGTCTGGGCACTGCTGGGAGGACTCTGCACACACCCCTCCTGTGTCTGGGCACTGCTGGGAGGACTCTGCACACACCCCTCCTGTGTCTGGGCACTGCTGGGAGGACTCTGCACACACCCCTCCTATGTCTGGGCACTGCTGGGAGTGATAGGCACACACCCCTCCGGTGTCTGGGCACTAATGGGAGGACTCTGCACACACCCCTCCTATGTCTGGGCACTGCTGGGAGTGATAGGCACACACCCCTCCTGTGTCTGGGACTGCTGGGAGCACTCTGCACACACCCCTCCTATGTCTGGGCACTGCTGGGAGAGATAGGCACACACCCCTCCTGTTTCTGGGCAATGCTGGGAGGACTCTGCACACACCCCTCCTGTGTCTGGGCACTGCTGGGAGGACTCCGCACACACCCCTCCTACGTCTGGGCACTGCTGGGAGGACTCTGCACACACCCCTCCTGTGTCTGGGCACTGCTGGGAGGACTCTGCACACACCCCTCCTATGTCTGGGCACTGCTGGGAGTGATCGGCACACACCCCTCCTGTGTCTGGGCACTGCTGGGAGGACTCTGCACACACCCCTCCTATGTCTGGGCACTGCTGGGAGTGATAGGCACACACCCCTCCTGTGTCTGGGCACTGCTGGGAGGACTCTGCACACACCCCTCCTGTGTCTGGGCACTGCTGGGAGGACTCTGCACACACCCCTCCTATGGCTGGGCACTGCTGGGAGGACTCTGCACACACCCCTCCTATGTCTGGCCACTGCTGGGAGTGATAGGCACACACCCCTCCTGTGTCTGGGCACTGCTGGGAGGACTCTGCACACACCCCTCCTATGTCTGGCCACTGCTGGGAGGACTCTGCACACACCCCTCCTGTGTCTGGGCACTGCTGGGAGGACTCTGCACACACCCCTCCTATGTCTGGGCACTGCTGGGAGTGATAGGCACACACCCCTCATGTGTCTGGGCACTGCTAGGAGGACTCTGCACACACCCCTCCTATGTCTGGGCACTGCTGGGAGGACTCTGCACACACCCCTCCTATGTCTGGGCACTGCTGGGAGGACTCTGCACACACCCCTCCTGTGTCTGGGCACTGCTGGGAGGACTCTGTACACACCCCTCCTATGTCTGGGCACTGCTGGGAGTGAAAGGCACACACCCCTCCTGTGTCTGGGCACTGCTGGGAGGACTCTGCACATACCCCTCCTATGTCTGGGCACTGCTGGGAGTGATAGGCACACACCCCTCCTGTGTCTGGGCACTGCTGGGAGGACTCTGCACACACCCCTCCTGTGTCTGGGCTCCTGTGTCTGGGCACTGCTGGGAGGACTCTGCACACACCCCTCCTATGTCTGGGCACTGCTTGTAGGACTCTGCACACACCTCTCCTGTGTCTGGGCACTGCTGGGAGGACTCTGCACACACCCCTCCTGTGTCTGGGCACTGCTGGGAGGACTCTGCACACACCCCTCCTATGTCTGGCCACTGCTGGGAGTGATAGGCACACACCCCTCCTGTGTCTGCGCACTGCTGGGAGGACTCTGCACACACCGCTCCTATGTCTGGGCACTGCTGGGAGTGATAGGCACACACCCCTCCTGTGTCTGGGCACTGCTGGGAGGACTCTGCACACACCCCTCCTATGTCTGGGCACTGCTTGGAGTGATAGGCACACACCCCTCCTGTGTCTGGGCACTGCTGGGAGGAATCTGCACACACCCCTCCTGTGTCTGGGCATTGCTGGGAGTACTCTGCTCACGCCCCTCCTATGTCTGGGCACTGCTGGGAGGACACTGCACACACCCCTCCTGTGTCTGGGCACTGCTGGGAGGACTCTGCACACACCCCTCCTATGTCTGGGCACTGCTGGGAGTGATAGGCACACACCCCTCCTGTGTCTGGTCACTACTGGGAGGACTCTGCACACACCCCTCCTGTGTCTGGGCACTGCTGGGAGGACTCTGCACACACCCCTCCTGTGTCTGGGCACTGCTGGGAGGACTCTGCACACACCCCTCCTATGTCTGGGCACTGCTGGGAGGACTCTGCACACACCCCTCCTATGTCTGGGCACTGCTGGGAGGACTCTGCACACACTCCTCCTGTGTCTGGGCACTGCTGGGAGGACTCTGCACACACCCCTCTTATGTCTGGGCACTGCTGGGAGTGATAGGCACACACCCCTCCTGTGTCTGGGCACTGCTGGGAGTGATAGGCACACACCCCTCCTGTGTCTGGGCACTGCTGGGAGGACTCTGCACACACCCCTCCTATGTCTGGGCACTGCTGGGAGTGATAGGCACACACCCCTCCTATGTCTGTGCACTGCTGGGAGGACTCTGCACACACCCCTCTTATGTCTGGGCACTGCTGGGAGTGATAGGCACACACCCCTCCTGTGTCTGGGCACTGCTAGGAGGACTCTGCACACACCCCTCCTGTGTCTGGGCACTGCTGGGAGGACTCTGCACACACCCCTCCTATGTCTGGCCACTGCTGGGAGTGATAGGCACACACCCCTCCTGTGTCTGGGCACTGCTGGGAGGACTCTGCACACACCCCTCCTATGTCTGGGCACTGCTGGGAGTGATAGGCACACACCCCTCCTATGTCTGTGCACTGCTGGGAGGACTCTGCACACACCCCTCTTATGTCTGGGCACTGCTGGGAGTGATAGGCACACACCCCTCCTGTGTCTGGGCACTGCTAGGAGGACTCTGCACACACCCCTCCTGTGTCTGGGCACTGCTGGGAGGACTCTGCACACACCCCTCCTGTGTCTGGGCACTGCTGGGAGGACTCTGCACACACCCCTCCTGTGTCTGGGCACTGCTGGGAGGACTCTGCACACACCCCGCCTATGTCTGGGCACTGCTGGGAGGACTCTGCACACACCCCTCCTATGTCTGGGCACTGCTGGGAGGACTCTGCACACACCCCTCCTGTGTCTGGGCACTGCTGGGAGGACTCTGCACACACCCCTCCTATGTCTGGGCACTGCTGGGAGTGATAGGCACACACCCCTCCTGTGTCTGGGCACTGCTGGGAGGACTCTGATCACACCCCTCCTGTGTCTGGGCACTTATGGGAGGACTCTGCACACACCCCTCCTGTGTCTGGGCACTGCTGGGAGGACTCTGCACACACCCCGCCTATGTCTGGCCACTGCTGGGAGTGATAGGCACACACCCCTCCTGTGTCTGGGCACTGCTGGGAGGACTCTGCACACACCCCTCCTATGTCTGGGCACTGCTGGGAGTGATAGGCACACACCCCTCCTGTGTCTGTGCACTGCTGGGAGGACTCTGCACACACCCCTCCTTTGTCTGGGCACTGCTGGGAGTGATAGGCACACACCCCTCCTGTGTCTGGGCACTGCTGGGAGGACTCTGCACACACCCCTCCTGTGTCTGGGCACTGCTGGGAGGACTCTGCACACACCCCTCCTATGTCTGGCCACTGCTGGGAGTGATAGGCACACACCCCTCCTGTGTCTGGGCACTGCTGGGAGGACTCTGCACACACCCCTCCTATGTCTGGGCACTGCTGGGAGTGATAGGCACACACCCCTCCTGTGTCTGGGCACTGCTGGGAGGACTCTGCACACACCCCTCCTGTGTCTGGGCACTGCTGGGAGGACTCTGCACACACCCCTCCTGTGTCTGGGCACTGCTGGGAGGACTCTGCACACACCCCTCCTGTGTCTGGGCACTGCTGGGAGGACTCTGCACACACCCCGCCTATGTCTGGGCACTGCTGGGAGGACTCTGCACACATCCCTTCTATGTCTGGGCACTGCTGGGAGGACTCTGCACACACCCCTCCTGTGTCTGGGCACTGCTGGGAGTGATAGTCACACACCCCTCCTGTGTCTGGGCACTGCTGGGAGGACTCTGCACACACCCCTCCTATGTCTGGGCACTGCTTGGAGTGATAGGCACACACCCCTCCTGTGTCTGGGCACTGCTGGGAGGAATCTGCACACACCCCTCCTGTGTCTGGGCATTGCTGGGAGTACTCTGCTCACGCCCCTCCTATGTCTGGGCACTGCTGGGAGGACACTGCACACACCCCTCCTGTGTCTGGGCACTGCTGGGAGGACTCTGCACACATCCCTTCTATGTCTGGGCACTGCTGGGAGGACTCTGCACACACCCCTCCTGTGTCTGGGCACTGCTGGGAGTGATAGTCACACACCCCTCCTGTGTCTGGGCACTGCTGGGAGGACTCTGCACACACCCCTCCTATGTCTGGGCACTGCTTGGAGTGATAGGCACACACCCCTCCTGTGTCTGGGCACTGCTGGGAGGAATCTGCACACACCCCTCCTGTGTCTGGGCATTGCTGGGAGTACTCTGCTCACGCCCCTCCTATGTCTGGGCACTGCTGGGAGGACACTGCACACACCCCTCCTGTGTCTGGGCACTGCTGGGAGGACTCTGCACACACCCCTCCTATGTCTGGGCACTGCTGGGAGTGATAGGCACACACCCCTCCTGTGTCTGGTCACTACTGGGAGGACTCTGCACACACCCCTCCTGTGTCTGGGCACTGCTGGGAGGACTCTGCACACACCCCTCCTGTGTCTGGGCACTGCTGGGAGGACTCTGCACACACCCCTCCTATGTCTGGGCACTGCTGGGAGGACTCTGCACACACCCCTCCTATGTCTGGGCACTGCTGGGAGGACTCTGCACACACTCCTCCTGTGTTTGGGCACTGCTGGGAGGACTCTACACACACCCCTCTTATGTCTGGCCACTGCTGGGAGTGATAGGCACACACCCCTCCTGTGTCTGGGCACTGCTGGGAGTGATAGGCACACCCCTCCTGTGTCTGGGCACTGCTGGAAGGACTCTGCACACACCCCTCCTGTGTCTGGGCACTGCTGGGAGGACTCTGCACACACCCCTCCTATGTCTGGGCACTGCTGGGAGTGATAGGCACACACCCCTCCTGTGTCTGGGCACTGCTGGGAGGACTCTGCACACACCCCTCCTGTGTCTGGGCACTTCTGGGAGGACTCTGCACACACCCCTCCTTTGTCTGGGCACTCTTGGGAGGACTCTGCACACACCCCGCCTATGTCTGGCCACTGCTGGGAGTGATAGGCACACACCCCTCCTGTGTCTGGGCACTGCTGGGAGGACTCTGCACACACCCCTCCTATGTCTGGGCACTGCTGGGAGTGATAGGCACACACCCCTCCTGTGTCTGGGCACTGCTGGGAGGACTCTGCACACACTTCTCCTTTGTCTGGGCACTGCTGGGAGTGATAGGCACACACCCCTCCTGTGTCTGGGCACTGCTGGGAGGACTCTGCACACACCCCTCCTGTGTCTGGGCACTGCTGGGAGGACTCTGCACACACCCCTCCTGTGTCTGGGCACTGCTGGGAGGACTCTGCACACACCCCTCCTATGTCTGGCCACTGCTGGGAGTGATAGGCACACACCCCTCCTGTGTCTGGGCACTGCTGGGAGGACTCTGCACACACCCCTCCTATGTCTGGGCACTGCTGGGAGTGATAGGCACACACCCCTCCTGTGTCTGGGCACTGCTGGGAGGACTCTGCACACACCCCTCCTGTGTCTGGGCACTGCTGGGAGGACTCTGCACACACCCCTCCTATGTCTGGGCACTGCTGGGAGGACTCTGCACACACCCCTCCTGTGTCTGGGCACTGCTGGGAGGGCTCTGCACACACCCCTCCTATGTCTGGGCACTGCTGGGAGTGATCGGCACACACCCCTCCTGTGTCTGGGCACTGCTGGGAGGACTCTGCACACACCCCTCCTATGTCTGGGCACTGCTGGGAGTGATAGGCACACACCCCTCCTGTGTCTGGGCACTGCTGGGAGGACTCTGCACACACACCTCCTGTGTCTGGGCACTGCTGGGAGGACTCTGCACACACCCCTCCTATGGCTGGGCACTGCTGGGAGGACTCTGCACACACCCCTCCGATGTCTGGCCACTGCTGGGAGTGATAGGCACACACCCCTCCTGTGTCTGGGCACTGCTGGGAGGACTCTGCACACACCCATCCTATGTCTGGGCACTGCTGGGAGTGATAGGCACACACCCCTCCTGTGTCTGGGCACTGCTGGGAGGACTCTGCACACACCGCTCCTGTGTCTGGGCACTGCTGGGAGGACTCTGCACACACCCCTCCTGTGTCTGGGCACTGCTGGGAGGACTCTGCACACACCCCTCCTTTGTCTGGGCACTGCTGGGAGGACTCTGCACACACCCCGCCTATGTCTGGGCACTGCTGGGAGGACTCTGCACACACCCCTCCTATGTCTGGGCACTGCTGGGAGGACTCTGCACACACCCCTCCTGTGTCTGGGCACTGCTGGGAGGACTCTGCACACACCCCTCCTATGTCTGGGCACTGCTGGGAGTGATAGGCACACACCCCTCCTGTGTCTGGGCACTGCTGGGAGGTCTCTGATCACACCCCTCCTGTGTCTGGGCACTTCTGGGAGGACTCTGCACACACCCCTCCTGTGTCTGGGCACTGCTGGGAGGACTCTGCACACACCCCGCCTATGTCTGGCCACTGCTGGGAGTGATAGGCACACACCCCTCCTGTGTCTGGGCACTGCTGGGAGGACTCTGCACACACCCCTCCTATGTCTGGGCACTGCTGGGAGTGATAGGCACACACCCCTCCTGTGTCTGAGCACTGCTGGGAGGACTCTGCACACACCCCTCCTTTGTCTGGGCACTGCTGGGAGTGATAGGCACACACCCCTCCTGTGTCTGGGCACTGCTGGGAGGACTCTGCACACACCCCTCCTGTGTCTGGGCACTGCTGGGAGGACTCTGCACACACCCCTCCTGTGTCTGGGCACTGCTGGGAGGACTCTGCACACACCCCTCCTATGTCTGGGCACTGCTGGGAGTGATAGGCACACACCCCTCCTGTGTCTGGGCACTAATGGGAGGACTCTGCACACACCCCTCCTATGTCTGGGCACTGCTGGGAGTGATAGGCACACACCCCTCCTGTGTCTGGGACTGCTGGGAGCACTCTGCACACACCCCTCCTATGTCTGGGCACTGCTGGGAGTGATAGGCACACACCCCTCCTGTTTCTGGGCAATGCTGGGAGGACTCTGCACACACCCCTCCTTTGTCTGGGCACTGCTGGGAGTGATAGGCACACACCCCTCCTGTGTCTGGGCACTGCTGGGAGGACTCCGCACACACCCCTCCTACGTCTGGGCACTGCTGGGAGGACTCTGCACACACCCCTCCTGTGTCTGGGCACTGCTGGGAGGACTCTGCACACACCCCTCCTATGTCTGGGCACTGCTGGGAGTGATCGGCACACACCCCTCCTGTGTCTGGGCACTGCTGGGAGGACTCTGCACACACCCCTCCTATGTCTGGGCACTGCTGGGAGTGATAGGCACACACCCCTCCTGTGTCTGGGCACTGCTGGGAGGACTCTGCACACACCCCTCCTGTGTCTGGGCACTGCTGGGAGGACTCTGCACACACCCCTCCTATGGCTGGGCACTGCTGGGAGGACTCTGCACACACCCCTCCTATGTCTGGCCACTGCTGGGAGTGATAGGCACACACCCCTCCTGTGTCTGGGCACTGCTGGGAGGACTCTGCACACACCCCTCCTATGTCTGGCCACTGCTGGGAGGACTCTGCACACACCCCTCCTGTGTCTGGGCACTGCTGGGAGGACTCTGCACACACCCCTCCTATGTCTGGGCACTGCTGGGAGTGATAGGCACACACCCCTCATGTGTCTGGGCACTGCTAGGAGGACTCTGCACACACCCCTCCTATGTCTGGGCACTGCTGGGAGGACTCTGCACACACCCCTCCTATGTCTGGGCACTGCTGGGAGGACTCTGCACACACCCCTCCTGTGTCTGGGCACTGCTGGGAGGACTCTGCACACACCCCTCCTATGTCTGGGCACTGCTGGGAGTGAAAGGCACACACCCCTCCTGTGTCTGGGCACTGCTGTGAGGACTCTGCACATACCCCTCCTATGTCTGGGCACTGCTGGGAGTGATAGGCACACACCCCTCCTGTGTCTGGGCACTGCTGGGAGGACTCTGCACACACCCCTCCTGTGTCTGGGCTCCTGTGTCTGGGCACTGCTGGGAGGACTCTGCACACACCCCTCCTATGTCTGGGCACTGCTTGGAGGACTCTGCACACACCTCTCCTGTGTCTGGGCACTGCTGGGAGGACTCTGCACACACCCCTCCTGTGTCTGGGCACTGCTGGGAGGACTCTGCACACACCCCTCCTATGTCTGGCCACTGCTGGGAGTGATAGGCACACACCCCTCCTGTGTCTGCGCACTGCTGGGAGGACTCTGCACACACCGCTCCTATGTCTGGGCACTGCTGGGAGTGATAGGCACACACCCCTCCTGTGTCTGGGCACTGCTGGGAGGACTCTGCACACACCCCTCCTATGTCTGGGCACTGCTTGGAGTGATAGGCACACACCCCTCCTGTGTCTGGGCACTGCTGGGAGGAATCTGCACACACCCCTCCTGTGTCTGGGCATTGCTGGGAGTACTCTGCTCACGCCCCTCCTATGTCTGGGCACTGCTGGGAGTACACTGCACACACCCCTCCTGTGTCTGGGCACTGCTGGGAGGACTCTGCACACACCCCTCCTATGTCTGGGCACTGCTGGGAGTGATAGGCACACACCCCTCCTGTGTCTGGTCACTACTGGGAGGACTCTGCACACACCCCTCCTGTGTCTGGGCACTGCTGGGAGGACTCTGCACACACCCCTCCTGTGTCTGGGCACTGCTGGGAGGACTCTGCACACACCCCTCCTATGTCTGGGCACTGCTGGGAGGACTCTGCACACACCCCTCCTATGTCTGGGCACTGCTGGGAGGACTCTGCACACACTCCTCCTGTGTCTGGGCACTGCTGGGAGGACTCTGCACACACCCCTCTTATGTCTGGGCACTGCTGGGAGTGATAGGCACACACCCCTCCTGTGTCTGGGCACTGCTGGGAGTGATAGACACACACCCCTCTTGTGTCTGGGCACTGCTGGGAGGACTCTGCACACACCCCTCCTATGTCTGGGCACTGCTGGGAGTGATAGGCACACACCCCTCCTATGTCTGTGCACTGCTGGGAGGACTCTGCACACACCCCTCTTATGTCTGGGCACTGCTGGGAGTGATAGGCACACACCCCTCCTGTGTCTGGGCACTGCTAGGAGGACTCTGCACACACCCCTCCTGTGTCTGGGCACTGCTGGGAGGACTCTGCACACACCCCTCCTATGTCTGGCCACTGCTGGGAGTGATAGGCACACACCCCTCCTGTGTCTGGGCACTGCTGGGAGGACTCTGCACACACCCCTCCTATGTGTGGGCACTGCTGGGAGTGATAGGCACACACCCCTCCTATGTCTGTGCACTGCTGGGAGGACTCTGCACACACCCCTCTTATGTCTGGGCACTGCTGGGAGTGATAGGCACACACCCCTCCTGTGTCTGGGCACTGCTAGGAGGACTCTGCACACACCCCTCCTGTGTCTGGGCACTGCTGGTAGGACTCTGCACACACCCCTCCTGTGTCTGGGCACTGCTGGGAGGACTCTGCACACACCCCTCCTGTGTCTGGGCACTGCTGGGAGGACTCTGCACACACCCCGCCTATGTCTGGGCACTGCTGGGAGGACTCTGCACACACCCCTCCTATGCCTGGGCACTGCTGGGAGGACTCTGCACACACCCCTCCTGTGTCTGAAAACTGCTGGGAGGACTCTGCACACACCCCTCCTATGTCTGGGCACTGCTGGGAGTGATAGGCACACACCCCTCCTGTGTCTGGGCACTGCTGGGAGGACTCTGATCACACCCCTCCTGTGTCTGGGCACTTATGGGAGGACTCTGCACACACCCCTCCTGTGTCTGGGCACTGCTGGGAGGACTCTGCACACACCCCGCCTATGTCTGGCCACTGCTGGGAGTGATAGGCACACACCCCTCCTGTGTCTGGGCACTGCTGGGAGGACTCTGCACACACCCCTCCTATGTCTGGGCACTGCTGGGAGTGATAGGCACACACCCCTCCTGTGTCTGTGCACTGCTGGGAGGACTCTGCACACACCGCTCCTTTGTCTGGGCACTGCTGGGAGTGATAGGCACACACCCCTCCTGTGTCTGGGCACTGCTGGGAGGACTCTGCACACACCCCTCCTGTGTCTGGGCACTGCTGGGAGGACTCTGCACACACCCCTCCTATGTCTGGCCACTGCTGGGAGTGATAGGCACACACCCCTCCTGTGTCTGGGCACTGCTGGGAGGACTCTGCACACACCCCTCCTATGTCTGGGCACTGCTGGGAGTGATAGGCACACACCCCTCCTGTGTCTGGGCACTGCTGGGAGGACTCTGCACACACCCCTCCTGTGTCTGGGCACTGCTGGGAGGACTCTGCACACACCCCTCCTGTGTCTGGGCACTGCTGGGAGGACTCTGCACACACCCCGCCTATGTCTGGGCACTGCTGGGAGGACTCTGCACACATCCCTTCTATGTCTGGGCACTGCTGGGAGGACTCTGCACACACCCCTCCTGTGTCTGGGCACTGCTGGGAGGACTCTGCACACACCCCTCCTATGTCTGGGCACTGCTGGGAGTGATAGGCACCCACCCCTCCTGTGTCTGGGCACTGCTGGGAGGACTCTGATCACACCCCTCCTGTGTCTGGGCACTTATGGGAGGACTCTGCACACACCCCTCCTGTGTCTGGGCACTGCTGGGAGGACTCTGCACACACCCCGCCTATGTCTGGCCACTGCTGGGAGTGATAGGCACACACCCCTCCTGTGTCTTGGCACTGCTGGGAGGACTCTGCACACACCCCTCCTATGTCTGGGCACTGCTGGGAGTGATAGGCACACACCACTTCTGTGTCTGTGCACTGCTGGGAGGACTCTGCACACACCCCTCCTTTGTCTGGGCACTGCTGGGAGTGATAGGCACACACCCCTCCTGTGTCTGGGCACTGCTGGGAGGACTCTGCACACACCCCTCCTGTGTCTGGGCACTGCTGGGAGGACTCTGCACACACCCCTCCTGTGTCTGGGCACTGCTGGGAGGACTCTGCACACACCCCTCCTATGTCTGGGCACTGCTGGGAGTGATAGGCACACACCCCTCCTGTGTCTGGGACTGCTGGGAGCACTCTGCACACACCCCTCCTATGTCTGGGCACTGCTGGGAGTGATAGGCACACACCCCTCCTGTGTCTGGGCACTGCTGGGAGGACTCTGCACACACCCCTTCTGTGTCTGGGCACTGCTGGGAGGACTCTGCACACACCCCTCCTGTGTCTGGGCACTGCTGGGAGTGATAGGCACACACCCCTCCTGTGTCTGGGCACTGCTGGGAGGACAATGCACACACCCCTCCTGTGCCTGGGCACTGCTTGGAGGACTCTGCACACACCCCTCCTGTGTCTGGGCACTGCTGGGAGGACTCTGCACACACCCCTCCTATGTCTGGGCACTGCTGGGAGGACTCTGCACACACCCCTCCTATGTCTGGGCACTGCTGGGAGGACTCTACACACACTCCTCCTGTGTCTGGGCACTGCTGGGAGGACTCTGTACACACCCCTCTTATGTCTGGGCACTGCTGGGAGTGATAGGCACACACCCCTCCTGTGTCGTCTGGGCACTGCTGGGAGTGATAGGCACACACCCCTCCTGTGTCTGGGCACTGCTGGGAGGACTCTGCACACACCCCTCCTGTGTCTGGGCACTGCTGGGAGGACTCTGCACACACCCCTCCTGTGTCTGGGCACTGCTGGGAGGACTCTGCACACACCCCTCCTATGTCTGGCCACTGCTGGGAGTGATAGGCACACACCCCTCCTGTGTCTGGGCACTGCTGGGAGGACTCTGCACACACCCCTCCTATGTCTGGGCACTGCTGGGAGTGATAGGCACACAGGCACACACCCCTCCTATGTCTGGGCACTGCTGGGAGGACTCTGCACACACCCCTCTTATGTCTGGGCACTGCTGGGAGTGATAGGCACACACCCCTCCTCTGTCTGGGCACTGCTGGGAGGACTCTGCACACACCCCTCCTATGTCTGGGCACTGCTGGGAGTGATAGGCACACACCCCTCCTGTGTCTGGGCACTGCTGGGAGGACTCTGCACACACCCCTCCTGTGTCTGGGCACTGCTGGGAGGACTCTGCACACACCCCTCCTGTGTCTGGGCACTGCTGGGAGGACTCTGCACACACCCCTCCTGTGTCTGGGCACTGCTGGGAGGACTCTGCACACACCCCGCCTATGTCTGGGCACTGCTGGGAGGACTCTGCACACACCCCTCCTATGTCTGGGCACTGCTGGGAGGACTCTGCACACACCCCTCCTGTGTCTGGGCACTGCTGGGAGGACTCTGCACACACCCCTCCTATGTCTGGGCACTGCTGGGAGTGATAGGCACACACCCCTCCTGTGTCTGGGCACTGCTGGGAGGACTCTGATCACACCCCTCCTTTGTCTGGGCACTTATGGGAGGACTCTGCACACACCCCTCCTGTGTCTGGGCACTGCTTGGAGGACTCTGCACACACCCCGCCTATGTCTGGCCACTGCTGGGAGTGAGAGGCACACACCCCTCCTGTGTCTGGGCACTGCTGGGAGGACTCTGCACACACCCCTCCTATGTCTGGGCACTGCCGGGAGTGATAGGCACACACCCCTCCTGTGTCTGTGCACTGCTGGGAGGACTCTGCACACACCCCTCCTTTGTCTGGGCACTGCTGGGAGTGATAGGCACACACCCCTCCTGTGTCTGGGCACTGCTGGGAGGACTCTGCAAACACCCCTCCTGTGTCTGGGCACTGCTGGGTGGACTCTGCACACACCCCTCCTGTGTCTGGGCACTGCTGGGAGGACTCTGCACACACCCCTCCTATGTCTGGCCACTGCTGGGAGTGATAGGCACACACCCCTCCTGTGTCTGGGCACTGCTGGGAGGACTCTGCACACACCCCTCCTATGTCTGGGCACTGCTGGGAGTGATAGGCACACACCCCTCCTGTGTCTGGGCACTGCTGGGAGGACTCTGCACACACCCCTCCTGTGTCTGGGCACTGCTGGGAGGACTCTGCACACACCCCTCCTGTGTCTGGGCACTGCTGGGAGGACTCTGCACACACCCCTCCTGTGTCTGGGCACTGCTGGGAGGACTCTGCACACACCCCGCCTATGTCTGGGCACTGCTGGGAGGACTCTGCACACACCCCTCCTATGTCTGGGCACTGCTGGGAGGACTCTGCACACACCCCTCCTGTGTCTGGGCACTGCTGGGAGGACTCTGCACACACCCCTTCTATGTCTGGGCACTGCTGGGAGTGATAGGCACACACCCCTCCTGTGTCTGGGCACTGCTGGGAGGACTCTGATCACACCCCTCCTGTGTCTAGGCACTTATGGGAGGACTCTGCACACACCCCTCCTGTGTCTGGGCACTGCTGGGAGGACTCTGCACACACCCCGCCTATGTCTGGCCACTGCTGGGAGTGATAGGCACACACCCCTCCTGTGTCTGGGCACTGCTGGGAGGACTCTGCACACACCCCTCCTATGTCTGGGCACTGCTGGGAGTGATAGGCACACACCACTTCTGTGTCTGTGCACTGCTGGGAGGACTCTGCACACACCCCTCCTTTGTCTGGGCACTGCTGGGAGTGATAGGCACACACCCCTCCTGTGTCTGGGCACTGCTGGGAGGACTCTGCACACACCCCTCCTGTGTCTGGGCACTGCTGGGAGGACTCTGCACACACCCCTCCTGTGTCTGGGCACTGCTGGGAGGACTCTGCACACACCCCTCCTATGTCTGGCCACTGCTGGGAGTGATAGGCACACACCCCTCCTGTGTCTGGGCACTGCTGGGAGGACTCTGCACACACCACTCCTATGTCGGGGCACTGCTGGGAGTGATAGGCACACACCCCTCCTGTGTCTGGGACTGCTGGGATCACTCTGCACACACCCCTCCTATGTCTGGGCATTGCTGGGAGTGATAGGCACACACCCCTCCTGTGTCTGGGCACTGCTGGGAGGACTCTGCACACACCCCTCCTGTGTCTGGGCACTGCTGGGAGGACTCTGCACACACCCCTCCTACGTCTGGGCACTGCTGGGAGGACTCTGCACACACCCCTCCTGCGTCTGGGCACTGCTGGGAGGACTCTGCACACACCCCTCCTATGTCTGGGCACTGCTGGGAGTGATCGGCACACACCCCTCCTGTGTCTGGGCACTGCTGGGAGGACTCTGCACACACCCCTCCTATGTCTGGGCATTGCTGGGAGTGATAGGCACACACCCCTCCTGTGTCTGGGCACTGCTGGGAGGACTCTGCACACACCCCTCCTGTGTCTGGGCACTGCTGGGAGGACTGTGCACACACCCCTCCTATGGCTGGGCACTGCTGGGAGGACTCTGCACACACCGCTCCTATGTCTGGCCACTGCTGGGAGTGATAGGCACACACCCCTCCTGTGTCTGGGCACTGCTGGGAGGACTCTGCACACACCCCTCCTATGTCTGGGCACTCCTGGGAGGACTCTGCACACACCCCTCCTGTGTCTGGGCACTGCTGGGAGGACTCTGCACACACCCCTCCTATGTCTGGGCACTGCTGGGAGTGATAGGCACACACCCCTCCTGTGTCTGGGCACTGCTGGGAGGACTCTGCACACACCCCTCCTATGTCTGGGCACTGCTGGGAGTGATAGGCACACACCCCTCCTGTGTCTGTGCACTGCTGGGAGGACTCTGCACACACCCCTCCTTTGTCTGGGCACTGCTGGGAGAGATAGGCACACACCCCTCCTGTGTCTGGGCACTGCTGGGAGGACTCTGCACACACCCCTCCTGTGTCTGGGCACTGCTGGGAGGACTCTGCACACACCCCTCCTGTGTCTGGGCACTGCTGGGAGGACTCTGCACACACCCCTCCTATGTCTGGCCACTGCTGGGAGTGATAGGCACACACCCCTCCTGTGTCTGGGCACTGCTGGGAGGACTCTGCACACACCCCTCCTATGTCTGGGCACTGCTGGGAGTGATAGGCACACACCCCTCCTGTGTCTGGGCACTGCTGGGAGGACTCTGCACACACCCCTCCTGTGTCTGGGCACTGCTGGGAGGACTCTGCACACACCCCTCCTGTGTCTGGGCACTGCTGGGAGGACTCTGCACACACCCCTCTTGTGTCTGGGCACTGCTGGGAGGACTCTGCACACACCCCTCCTATGTCTGGGCACTGCTGGGAGGACTCTGCACACACCCCTCCTGTGTCTGGGCACTGCTGGGAGGACTCTGCACACACCCCTCCTATGTCTGGGCACTGCTGGGAGTGATAGGCACACACCCCTCCTGTGTCTGGGCACTGCTGGGAGGACTCTGCACACCCCCCGCCTATGTCTGGCCACTGCTGGGAGTGATAGGCACACACCCCTCCTGTGTCTGGGCACTGCTGGGAGGACTCTGCACACACCCCTCCTATGTCTGGGCACTGCTGGGAGTGATAGGCACACACCACTTCTGTGTCTGTGCACTGCTGGGAGGACTCTGCACACACCCCTCCTTTGTCTGGGCACTGCTGGGAGTGATAGGCACACACCCCTCCTGTGTCTGGGCACTGCTGGGAGGACTCTGCACACACCCCTCCTGTGTCTGGGCACTGCTGGGAGGACTCTGCACACACCCCTCCTGTGTCTGGGCACTGCTGGGAGGACTCTGCACACACCCCTCCTATGTCTGGCCACTGCTGGGAGTGATAGGCACACACCCCTCCTGTGTCTGGGCACTGCTGGGAGGACTCTGCACACACCCCTCCTATGTCTGGCCACTGCTGGGAGTGATAGGCACACACCCCTCCTGTGTCTGGGCACTGCTGGGAGGACTCTGCACACACCCCTCCTATGTCTGGGCACTGCTGGGAGTGATAGGCACACAACCCTCCTGTGTCTGGGCACTGCTGGGAGGACTCTGCACACACCCCTCCTGTGTCTGGGCACTGCTGGGAGGACTCTGCACACACCCCTCCTGTGTCTGGGCACTGCTGGGAGGACTCTGCACACACCCCTCTTGTGTCTGGGCACTGCTGGGAGGACTCTGCACACACCCCTCCTATGTCTGGGCACTGCTGGGAGGACTCTGCACACACCCCTCCTGTGTCTGGGCACTGCTGGGAGGACTCTGCACACACCCCTCCTATGTCTGGGCACTGCTGGGAGTGATAGGCACACACCCCTCCTGTGTCTGGGCACTGCTGGGAGGACTCTGCACACACCCCGCCTATGTCTGGCCACTGCTGGGAGTGATAGGCACACACCCCTCCTGTGTCTGGGCACTGCTGGGAGGACTCTGCACACACCCCTCCTATGTCTGGGCACTGCTGGGAGTGATAGGCACACACCACTTCTGTGTCTGTGCACTGCTGGGAGGACTCTGCACACACCCCTCCTTTGTCTGGGCACTGCTGGGAGTGATAGGCACACACCCCTCCTGTGTCTGGGCACTGCTGGGAGGACTCTGCACACACCCCTCCTGTGTCTGGGCACTGCTGGGAGGACTCTGCACACACCCCTCCTGTGTCTGGGCACTGCTGGGAAGACTCTGCACACACCCCTCCTATGTCTGGCCACTGCTGGGAGTGATAGGCACACACCCCTCCTGTGTCTGGGCACTGCTGGGAGGACTCTGCACACACCCCTCCTATGTCTGGGCACTGCTGGGAGTGATAGGCACACACCCCTCCTGTGTCTGGGACTGCTGGGAGCACTCTGCACACACCCCTCCTTTGTGTGGGCACTGCTGGGAGTGATAGGCACACACCCCTCCTGTGTCTGGGCACTGCTGGGAGGACTCTGCACACACCCCTCCTGTGTCTGGGAACTGCTGGGAGGACTCTGCACACACCCCTCCTACGTCTGGGCACTGCTGGGAGGACTCTGCACACACCCCTCCTGTGTCTGGGCACTTCTGGGAGGACTCTGCACACACCCCTCCTATGTCTGGGCACTGCTGGGAGTGATCGGCACACGCCCCTCCTGTGTCTGGGCACTGCTGGGAGGACTCTGCACACACCCCTCCTATGTCTGGGCATTGCTGGGAGTGATAGGCACACACCCCTCCTGTGTCTGGGCACTGCTGGGAGGACTCTGCACACACCCCTCCTGTGTCTGGGCACTGCTGGGAGGACTCTGCACACCCCTCCTATGGCTGGGCACTGCTGGGAGGACTCTGCACACACCGCTCCTATGTCTGGCCACTGCTGGGAGTGATAGGCACACACCCCTCCTGTGTCTGGGCACTGCTGGGAGGACTCTGCACACACCCCTCCTATGTCTGGGCACTGCTGGGAGGACTCTGCACACACCCCTCCTGTGTCTGGGCACTGCTGGGAGGACTCTGCACACACCCCTCCTATGTCTGGGCACTGCTGGGAGTGATAGGCACACACCCCTCCTGTGTCTGGGCACTGCTGGGAGGACTCTGCACACACCCCTCCTATGTCTGGGCACTGCTGGGAGTGATAGGCACACACCCCTCCTGTGTCTGTGCACTGCTGGGAGGACTCTGCACACACCCCTCCTTTGTCTGGGCACTGCTGGGAGAGATAGGCACACACCCCTCCTGTGTCTGGGCACTGCTGGGAGGACTCTGCACACACCCCTCCTGTGTCTGGGCACTGCTGGGAGGACTCTGCACACACCCCTCCTATGTCTGGCCACTGCTGGGAGTGATAGGCACACACCCCTCCTGTGTCTGGGCACTGCTGGGAGGACTCTGCACACACCCCTCCTATGTCTGGGCACTGCTGGGAGTGATAGGCACACACCCCTCCTGTGTCTGGGCACTGCTGAGAGGACTCTGCACACACCCCTCCTGTGTCTGGGCACTGCTGGGAGGACTCTGCACACACCCCTCCTGTGTCTGGGCACTGCTGGGAGGACTCTGCACACACCCCTCCTGTGTCTGGGCACTGCTGGGAGGACTCTGCACACACCCCGCCTATGTCTGGGCACTGCTGGGAGGACTCTGCACACACCCCTCCTATGTCTGGGTACTGCTGGGAGGACTCTGCACACACCCCTCCTGTGTCTGGGCACTGCTGGGAGGACTCTGCACACACCCATCCTATGTCTGGGCACTGCTGGGAGTGATAGGCACACACCCCTCCTGTGTCTGGGCACTGCTGGGAGGACTCTGATCACACCCCTCCTGTGTCTAGGCACTTATGGGAGGACTCTGCACACACCCCTCCTGTGTCTGGGCACTGCTGGGAGGACTCTGCACACACCCCGCCTATGTCTGGCCACTGCTGGGAGTGATAGGCACACACCCCTCCTGTGTCTGGGCACTGCTGGGAGGACTCTGCACACACCCCTCCTATGTCTGGGCACTGCTGGGAGTGATAGGCACACACCACTTCTGTGTCTGTGCACTGCTGGGAGGACTCTGCACACACCCCTCCTTTGTCTGGGCACTGCTGGGAGTGATAGGCACACACCCCTCCTGTGTCTGGGCACTGCTGGGAGGACTCTGCACACACCCCTCCTGTGTCTGGGCACTGCTGGGAGGACTCTGCACACACCCCTCCTGTGTCTGGGCACTGCTGGGAGGACTCTGCACACACCCCTCCTATGTCTGGCCACTGCTGGGAGTGATAGGCACACACCCCTCCTGTGTCTGGGCACTGCTGGGAGGACTCTGCACACACCCCTCCTATGTCTGGGCACTGCTGGGAGTGATAGGCACACACCCCTCCTGTGTCTGAGCACTGCTGGGAGGACTCTGCACACACCCCTCCTTTGTCTGGGCACTGCTGGGAGTGATAGGCACACACCCCTCCTGTGTCTGGGCACTGCTGGGAGGACTCTGCACACACCCCTCCTGTGTCTGGGCACTGCTGGGAGGACTCTGCACACACCCCTCCTGTGTCTGGGCACTGCTGGGAGGACTCTGCACACACCCCTCCTATGTCTGGGCACTGCTGGGAGTGATAGGCACACACCCCTCCTGTGTCTGGGCACTAATGGGAGGACTCTGCACACACCCCTCCTATGTCTGGGCACTGCTGGGAGTGATAGGCACACACCCCTCCTGTGTCTGGGACTGCTGGGAGCACTCTGCACACACCCCTCCTATGTCTGGGCACTGCTGGGAGTGATAGGCACACACCCCTCCTGTTTCTGGGCAATGCTGGGAGGACTCTGCACACACCCCTCCTGTGTCTGGGCACTGCTGGGAGGACTCCGCACACACCCCTCCTACGTCTGGGCACTGCTGGGAGGACTCTGCACACACCCCTCCTGTGTCTGGGCACTGCTGGGAGGACTCTGCACACACCCCTCCTATGTCTGGGCACTGCTGGGAGTGATCGGCACACACCCCTCCTGTGTCTGGGCACTGCTGGGAGGACTCTGCACACACCCCTCCTATGTCTGGGCACTGCTGGGAGTGATAGGCACACACCCCTCCTGTGTCTGGGCACTGCTGGGAGGACTCTGCACACACCCCTCCTGTGTCTGGGCACTGCTGGGAGGACTCTGCACACACCCCTCCTATGGCTGGGCACTGCTGGGAGGACTCTGCACACACCCCTCCTATGTCTGGCCACTGCTGGGAGTGATAGGCACACACCCCTCCTGTGTCTGGGCACTGCTGGGAGGACTCTGCACACACCCCTCCTATGTCTGGCCACTGCTGGGAGGACTCTGCACACACCCCTCCTGTGTCTGGGCACTGCTGGGAGGACTCTGCACACACCCCTCCTATGTCTGGGCACTGCTGGGAGTGATAGGCACACACCCCTCATGTGTCTGGGCACTGCTAGGAGGACTCTGCACACACCCCTCCTATGTCTGGGCACTGCTGGGAGGACTCTGCACACACCCCTCCTATGTCTGGGCACTGCTGGGAGGACTCTGCACACACCCCTCCTGTGTCTGGGCACTGCTGGGAGGACTCTGCACACACCCCTCCTATGTCTGGGCACTGCTGGGAGTGAAAGGCACACACCCCTCCTGTGTCTGGGCACTGCTGGGAGGACTCTGCACATACCCCTCCTATGTCTGGGCACTGCTGGGAGTGATAGGCACACACCCCTCCTGTGTCTGGGCACTGCTGGGAGGACTCTGCACACACCCCTCCTGTGTCTGGGCTCCTGTGTCTGGGCACTGCTGGGAGGACTCTGCACACACCCCTCCTATGTCTGGGCACTGCTTGGAGGACTCTGCACACACCTCTCCTGTGTCTGGGCACTGCTGGGAGGACTCTGCACACACCCCTCCTGTGTCTGGGCACTGCTGGGAGGACTCTGCACACACCCCTCCTATGTCTGGCCACTGCTGGGAGTGATAGGCACACACCCCTCCTGTGTCTGCGCACTGCTGGGAGGACTCTGCACACACCGCTCCTATGTCTGGGCACTGCTGGGAGTGATAGGCACACACCCCTCCTGTGTCTGGGCACTGCTGGGAGGACTCTGCACACACCCCTCCTATGTCTGGGCACTGCTTGGAGTGATAGGCACACACCCCTCCTGTGTCTGGGCACTGCTGGGAGGAATCTGCACACACCCCTCCTGTGTCTGGGCATTGCTGGGAGTACTCTGCTCACGCCCCTCCTATGTCTGGGCACTGCTGGGAGGACACTGCACACACCCCTCCTGTGTCTGGGCACTGCTGGGAGGACTCTGCACACACCCCTCCTATGTCTGGGCACTGCTGGGAGTGATAGGCACACACCCCTCCTGTGTCTGGTCACTACTGGGAGGACTCTGCACACACCCCTCCTGTGTCTGGGCACTGCTGGGAGGACTCTGCACACACCCCTCCTGTGTCTGGGCACTGCTGGGAGGACTCTGCACACACCCCTCCTATGTCTGGGCACTGCTGGGAGGACTCTGCACACACCCCTCCTATGTCTGGGCACTGCTGGGAGGACTCTGCACACACTCCTCCTGTGTCTGGGCACTGCTGGGAGGACTCTGCACACACCCCTCTTATGTCTGGGCACTGCTGGGAGTGATAGGCACACACCCCTCCTGTGTCTGGGCACTGCTGGGAGTGATAGGCACACACCCCTCCTGTGTCTGGGCACTGCTGGGAGGACTCTGCACACACCCCTCCTATGTCTGGGCACTGCTGGGAGTGATAGGCACACACCCCTCCTATGTCTGTGCACTGCTGGGAGGACTCTGCACACACCCCTCTTATGTCTGGGCACTGCTGGGAGTGATAGGCACACACCCCTCCTGTGTCTGGGCACTGCTAGGAGGACTCTGCACACACCCCTCCTGTGTCTGGGCACTGCTGGGAGGACTCTGCACACACCCCTCCTATGTCTGGCCACTGCTGGGAGTGATAGGCACACACCCCTCCTGTGTCTGGGCACTGCTGGGAGGACTCTGCACACACCCCTCCTATGTCTGGGCACTGCTGGGAGTGATAGGCACACACCCCTCCTATGTCTGTGCACTGCTGGGAGGACTCTGCACACACCCCTCTTATGTCTGGGCACTGCTGGGAGTGATAGGCACACACCCCTCCTGTGTCTGGGCACTGCTAGGAGGACTCTGCACACACCCCTCCTGTGTCTGGGCACTGCTGGGAGGACTCTGCACACACCCCTCCTGTGTCTGGGCACTGCTGGGAGGACTCTGCACACACCCCTCCTGTGTCTGGGCACTGCTGGGAGGACTCTGCACACACCCCGCCTATGTCTGGGCACTGCTGGGAGGACTCTGCACACACCCCTCCTATGTCTGGGCACTGCTGGGAGGACTCTGCACACACCCCTCCTGTGTCTGGGCACTGCTGGGAGGACTCTGCACACACCCCTCCTATGTCTGGGCACTGCTGGGAGTGATAGGCACACACCCCTCCTGTGTCTGGGCACTGCTGGGAGGACTCTGATCACACCCCTCCTGTGTCTGGGCACTTATGGGAGGACTCTGCACACACCCCTCCTGTGTCTGGGCACTGCTGGGAGGACTCTGCACACACCCCGCCTATGTCTGGCCACTGCTGGGAGTGATAGGCACACACCCCTCCTGTGTCTGGGCACTGCTGGGAGGACTCTGCACACACCCCTCCTATGTCTGGGCACTGCTGGGAGTGATAGGCACACACCCCTCCTGTGTCTGTGCACTGCTGGGAGGACTCTGCACACACCCCTCCTTTGTCTGGGCACTGCTGGGAGTGATAGGCACACACCCCTCCTGTGTCTGGGCACTGCTGGGAGGACTCTGCACACACCCCTCCTGTGTCTGGGCACTGCTGGGAGGACTCTGCACACACCCCTCCTATGTCTGGCCACTGCTGGGAGTGATAGGCACACACCCCTCCTGTGTCTGGGCACTGCTGGGAGGACTCTGCACACACCCCTCCTATGTCTGGGCACTGCTGGGAGTGATAGGCACACACCCCTCCTGTGTCTGGGCACTGCTGGGAGGACTCTGCACACACCCCTCCTGTGTCTGGGCACTGCTGGGAGGACTCTGCACACACCCCTCCTGTGTCTGGGCACTGCTGGGAGGACTCTGCACACACCCCTCCTGTGTCTGGGCACTGCTGGGAGGACTCTGCACACACCCCGCCTATGTCTGGGCACTGCTGGGAGGACTCTGCACACATCCCTTCTATGTCTGGGCACTGCTGGGAGGACTCTGCACACACCCCTCCTGTGTCTGGGCACTGCTGGGAGGACTCTGCACACACCCCTCCTATGTCTGGGCACTGCTGGGAGTGATAGTCACACACCCCTCCTGTGTCTGGGCACTGCTGGGAGGACTCTGCACACACCCCTCCTATGTCTGGGCACTGCTTGGAGTGATAGGCACACACCCCTCCTGTGTCTGGGCACTGCTGGGAGGAATCTGCACACACCCCTCCTGTGTCTGGGCATTGCTGGGAGTACTCTGCTCACGCCCCTCCTATGTCTGGGCACTGCTGGGAGGACACTGCACACACCCCTCCTGTGTCTGGGCACTGCTGGGAGGACTCTGCACACACCCCTCCTATGTCTGGGCACTGCTGGGAGTGATAGGCACACACCCCTCCTGTGTCTGGTCACTACTGGGAGGACTCTGCACACACCCCTCCTGTGTCTGGGCACTGCTGGGAGGACTCTGCACACACCCCTCCTGTGTCTGGGCACTGCTGGGAGGACTCTGCACACACCCCTCCTATGTCTGGGCACTGCTGGGAGGACTCTGCACACACCCCTCCTATGTCTGGGCACTGCTGGGAGGACTCTGCACACACTCCTCCTGTGTTTGGGCACTGCTGGGAGGACTCTGCACACACCCCTCTTATGTCTGGCCACTGCTGGGAGTGATAGGCACACACCCCTCCTGTGTCTGGGCACTGCTGGGAGTGATAGGCACACCCCTCCTGTGTCTGGGCACTGCTGGAAGGACTCTGCACACACCCCTCCTGTGTCTGGGCACTGCTGGGAGGACTCTGCACACACCCCTCCTATGTCTGGGCACTGCTGGGAGTGATAGGCACACACCCCTCCTGTGTCTGGGCACTGCTGGGAGGACTCTGCACACACCCCTCCTGTGTCTGGGCACTTCTGGGAGGACTCTGCACACACCCCTCCTTTGTCTGGGCACTCTTGGGAGGACTCTGCACACACCCCGCCTATGTCTGGCCACTGCTGGGAGTGATAGGCACACACCCCTCCTGTGTCTGGGCACTGCTGGGAGGACTCTGCACACACCCCTCCTATGTCTGGGCACTGCTGGGAGTGATAGGCACACACCCCTCCTGTGTCTGGGCACTGCTGGGAGGACTCTGCACACACTTCTCCTTTGTCTGGGCACTGCTGGGAGTGATAGGCACACACCCCTCCTGTGTCTGGGCACTGCTGGGAGGACTCTGCACACACCCCTCCTGTGTCTGGGCACTGCTGGGAGGACTCTGCACACACCCCTCCTGTGTCTGGGCACTGCTGGGAGGACTCTGCACACACCCCTCCTATGTCTGGCCACTGCTGGGAGTGATAGGCACACACCCCTCCTGTGTCTGGGCACTGCTGGGAGGACTCTGCACACACCCCTCCTATGTCTGGGCACTGCTGGGAGTGATAGGCACACACCCCTCCTGTGTCTGGGCACTGCTGGGAGGACTCTGCACACACCCCTCCTGTGTCTGGGCACTGCTGGGAGGACTCTGCACACACCCCTCCTATGTCTGGGCACTGCTGGGAGGACTCTGCACACACCCCTCCTGTGTCTGGGCACTGCTGGGAGGGCTCTGCACACACCCCTCCTATGTCTGGGCACTGCTGGGAGTGATCGGCACACACCCCTCCTGTGTCTGGGCACTGCTGGGAGGACTCTGCACACACCCCTCCTATGTCTGGGCACTGCTGGGAGTGATAGGCACACACCCCTCCTGTGTCTGGGCACTGCTGGGAGGACTCTGCACACACCCCTCCTGTGTCTGGGCACTGCTGGGAGGACTCTGCACACACCCCTCCTATGGCTGGGCACTGCTGGGAGGACTCTGCACACACCCCTCCGATGTCTGGCCACTGCTGGGAGTGATAGGCACACACCCCTCCTTTGTCTGGGCACTGCTGGGAGGACTCTGCACACACCCATCCTATGTCTGGGCACTGCTGGGAGTGATAGGCACACACCCCTCCTGTGTCTGGGCACTGCTGGGAGGACTCTGCACACACCGCTCCTGTGTCTGGGCACTGCTGGGAGGACTCTGCACACACCCCTCCTGTGTCTGGGCACTGCTGGGAGGACTCTGCACACACCCCTCCTTTGTCTGGGCACTGCTGGGAGGACTCTGCACACACCCCGCCTATGTCTGGGCACTGCTGGGAGGACTCTGCACACACCCCTCCTATGTCTGGGCACTGCTGGGAGGACTCTGCACACACCCCTCCTGTGTCTGGGCACTGCTGGGAGGACTCTGCACACACCCCTCCTATGTCTGGGCACTGCTGGGAGTGATAGGCACACACCCCTCCTGTGTCTGGGCACTGCTGGGAGGTCTCTGATCACACCCCTCCTGTGTCTGGGCACTTCTGGGAGGACTCTGCACACACCCCTCCTGTGTCTGGGCACTGCTGGGAGGACTCTGCACACACCCCGCCTATGTCTGGCCACTGCTGGGAGTGATAGGCACACACCCCTCCTGTGTCTGGGCACTGCTGGGAGGACTCTGCACACACCCCTCCTATGTCTGGGCACTGCTGGGAGTGATAGGCACACACCCCTCCTGTGTCTGAGCACTGCTGGGAGGACTCTGCACACACCCCTCCTTTGTCTGGGCACTGCTGGGAGTGATAGGCACACACCCCTCCTGTGTCTGGGCACTGCTGGGAGGACTCTGCACACACCCCTCCTGTGTCTGGGCACTGCTGGGAGGACTCTGCACACACCCCTCCTGTGTCTGGGCACTGCTGGGAGGACTCTGCACACACCCCTCCTATGTCTGGGCACTGCTGGGAGTGATAGGCACACACCCCTCCTGTGTCTGGGCACTAATGGGAGGACTCTGCACACACCCCTCCTATGTCTGGGCACTGCTGGGAGTGATAGGCACACACCCCTCCTGTGTCTGGGACTGCTGGGAGCACTCTGCACACACCCCTCCTATGTCTGGGCACTGCTGGGAGTGATAGGCACACACCCCTCCTGTTTCTGGGCAATGCTGGGAGGACTCTGCACACACCCCTCCTTTGTCTGGGCACTGCTGGGAGTGATAGGCACACACCCCTCCTGTGTCTGGGCACTGCTGGGAGGACTCCGCACACACCCCTCCTACGTCTGGGCACTGCTGGGAGGACTCTGCACACACCCCTCCTGTGTCTGGGCACTGCTGGGAGGACTCTGCACACACCCCTCCTATGTCTGGGCACTGCTGGGAGTGATCGGCACACACCCCTCCTGTGTCTGGGCACTGCTGGGAGGACTCTGCACACACCCCTCCTATGTCTGGGCACTGCTGGGAGTGATAGGCACACACCCCTCCTGTGTCTGGGCACTGCTGGGAGGACTCTGCACACACCCCTCCTGTGTCTGGGCACTGCTGGGAGGACTCTGCACACACCCCTCCTATGGCTGGGCACTGCTGGGAGGACTCTGCACACACCCCTCCTATGTCTGGCCACTGCTGGGAGTGATAGGCACACACCCCTCCTGTGTCTGGGCACTGCTGGGAGGACTCTGCACACACCCCTCCTATGTCTGGCCACTGCTGGGAGGACTCTGCACACACCCCTCCTGTGTCTGGGCACTGCTGGGAGGACTCTGCACACACCCCTCCTATGTCTGGGCACTGCTGGGAGTGATAGGCACACACCCCTCATGTGTCTGGGCACTGCTAGGAGGACTCTGCACACACCCCTCCTATGTCTGGGCACTGCTGGGAGGACTCTGCACACACCCCTCCTATGTCTGGGCACTGCTGGGAGGACTCTGCACACACCCCTCCTGTGTCTGGGCACTGCTGGGAGGACTCTGCACACACCCCTCCTATGTCTGGGCACTGCTGGGAGTGAAAGGCACACACCCCTCCTGTGTCTGGGCACTGCTGGGAGGACTCTGCACATACCCCTCCTATGTCTGGGCACTGCTGGGAGTGATAGGCACACACCCCTCCTGTGTCTGGGCACTGCTGGGAGGACTCTGCACACACCCCTCCTGTGTCTGGGCTCCTGTGTCTGGGCACTGCTGGGAGGACTCTGCACACACCCCTCCTATGTCTGGGCACTGCTTGGAGGACTCTGCACACACCTCTCCTGTGTCTGGGCACTGCTGGGAGGACTCTGCACACACCCCTCCTGTGTCTGGGCACTGCTGGGAGGACTCTGCACACACCCCTCCTATGTCTGGCCACTGCTGGGAGTGATAGGCACACACCCCTCCTGTGTCTGCGCACTGCTGGGAGGACTCTGCACACACCGCTCCTATGTCTGGGCACTGCTGGGAGTGATAGGCACACACCCCTCCTGTGTCTGGGCACTGCTGGGAGGACTCTGCACACACCCCTCCTATGTCTGGGCACTGCTTGGAGTGAAAGGCACACACCCCTCCTGTGTCTGGGCACTGCTGGGAGGAATCTGCACACACCCCTCCTGTGTCTGGGCATTGCTGGGAGTACTCTGCTCACGCCCCTCCTATGTCTGGGCACTGCTGGGAGTACACTGCACACACCCCTCCTGTGTCTGGGCACTGCTGGGAGGACTCTGCACACACCCCTCCTATGTCTGGGCACTGCTGGGAGTGATAGGCACACACCCCTCCTGTGTCTGGTCACTACTGGGAGGACTCTGCACACACCCCTCCTGTGTCTGGGCACTGCTGGGAGGACTCTGCACACACCCCTCCTGTGTCTGGGCACTGCTGGGAGGACTCTGCACACACCCCTCCTATGTCTGGGCACTGCTGGGAGGACTCTGCACACACCCCTCCTATGTCTGGGCACTGCTGGGAGGACTCTGCACACACTCCTCCTGTGTCTGGGCACTGCTGGGAGGACTCTGCACACACCCCTCTTATGTCTGGGCACTGCTGGGAGTGATAGGCACACACCCCTCCTGTGTCTGGGCACTGCTGGGAGTGATAGGCACACACCCCTCTTGTGTCTGGGCACTGCTGGGAGGACTCTGCACACACCCCTCCTATGTCTGGGCACTGCTGGGAGTGATAGGCACACACCCCTCCTATGTCTGTGCACTGCTGGGAGGACTCTGCACACACCCCTCTTATGTCTGGGCACTGCTGGGAGTGATAGGCACACACCCCTCCTGTGTCTGGGCACTGCTAGGAGGACTCTGCACACACCCCTCCTGTGTCTGGGCACTGCTGGGAGGACTCTGCACACACCCCTCCTATGTCTGGCCACTGCTGGGAGTGATAGGCACACACCCCTCCTGTGTCTGGGCACTGCTGGGAGGACTCTGCACACACCCCTCCTATGTCTGGGCACTGCTGGGAGTGATAGGCACACACCCCTCCTATGTCTGTGCACTGCTGGGAGGACTCTGCACACACCCCTCTTATGTCTGGGCACTGCTGGGAGTGATAGGCACACACCCCTCCTGTGTCTGGGCACTGCTAGGAGGACTCTGCACACACCCCTCCTGTGTCTGGGCACTGCTGGTAGGACTCTGCACACACCCCTCCTGTGTCTGGGCACTGCTGGGAGGACTCTGCACACACCCCTCCTGTGTCTGGGCACTGCTGGGAGGACTCTGCACACACCCCGCCTATGTCTGGGCACTGCTGGGAGGACTCTGCACACACCCCTCCTATGCCTGGGCACTGCTGGGAGGACTCTGCACACACCCCTCCTGTGTCTGGAAACTGCTGGGAGGACTCTGCACACACCCCTCCTATGTCTGGGCACTGCTGGGAGTGATAGGCACACACCCCTCCTGTGTCTGGGCACTGCTGGGAGGACTCTGATCACACCCCTCCTGTGTCTGGGCACTTATGGGAGGACTCTGCACACACCCCTCCTGTGTCTGGGCACTGCTGGGAGGACTCTGCACACACCCCGCCTATGTCTGGCCACTGCTGGGAGTGATAGGCACACACCCCTCCTGTGTCTGGGCACTGCTGGGAGGACTCTGCACACACCCCTCCTATGTCTGGGCACTGCTGGGAGTGATAGGCACACACCCCTCCTGTGTCTGTGCACTGCTGGGAGGACTCTGCACACACCCCTCCTTTGTCTGGGCACTGCTGGGAGTGATAGGCACACACCCCTCCTGTGTCTGGGCACTGCTGGGAGGACTCTGCACACACCCCTCCTGTGTCTGGGCACTGCTGGGAGGACTCTGCACACACCCCTCCTATGTCTGGCCACTGCTGGGAGTGATAGGCACACACCCCTCCTGTGTCTGGGCACTGCTGGGAGGACTCTGCACACACCCCTCCTATGTCTGGGCACTGCTGGGAGTGATAGGCACACACCCCTCCTGTGTCTGGGCACTGCTGGGAGGACTCTGCACACACCCCTCCTGTGTCTGGGCACTGCTGGGAGGACTCTGCACACACCCCTCCTGTGTCTGGGCACTGCTGGGAGGACTCTGCACACACCCCTCCTGTGTCTGGGCACTGCTGGGAGGACTCTGCACACACCCCGCCTATGTCTGGGCACTGCTGGGAGGACTCTGCACACATCCCTTCTATGTCTGGGCACTGCTGGGAGGACTCTGCACACACCCCTCCTGTGTCTGGGCACTGCTGGGAGGACTCTGCACACACCCCTCCTATGTCTGGGCACTGCTGGGAGTGATAGGCACCCACCCCTCCTGTGTCTGGGCACTGCTGGGAGGACTCTGATCACACCCCTCCTGTGTCTGGGCACTTATGGGAGGACTCTGCACACACCCCTCCTGTGTCTGGGCACTGCTGGGAGGACTCTGCACACACCCCGCCTATGTCTGGCCACTGCTGGGAGTGATAGGCACACACCCCTCCTGTGTCTTGGCACTGCTGGGAGGACTCTGCACACACCCCTCCTATGTCTGGGCACTGCTGGGAGTGATAGGCACACACCACTTCTGTGTCTGTGCACTGCTGGGAGGACTCTGCACACACCCCTCCTTTGTCTGGGCACTGCTGGGAGTGATAGGCACACACCCCTCCTGTGTCTGGGCACTGCTGGGAGGACTCTGCACACACCCCTCCTGTGTCTGGGCACTGCTGGGAGGACTCTGCACACACCCCTCCTGTGTCTGGGCACTGCTGGGAGGACTCTGCACACACCCCTCCTATGTCTGGGCACTGCTGGGAGTGATAGGCACACACCCCTCCTGTGTCTGGGACTGCTGGGAGCACTCTGCACACACCCCTCCTATGTCTGGGCACTGCTGGGAGTGATAGGCACACACCCCTCCTGTGTCTGGGCACTGCTGGGAGGACTCTGCACACACCCCTTCTGTGTCTGGGCACTGCTGGGAGGACTCTGCACACACCCCTCCTGTGTCTGGGCACTGCTGGGAGTGATAGGCACACACCCCTCCTGTGTCTGGGCACTGCTGGGAGGACAATGCACACACCCCTCCTGTGCCTGGGCACTGCTTGGAGGACTCTGCACACACCCCTCCTGTGTCTGGGCACTGCTGGGAGGACTCTGCACACACCCCTCCTATGTCTGGGCACTGCTGGGAGGACTCTGCACACACCCCTCCTATGTCTGGGCACTGCTGGGAGGACTCTACACACACTCCTCCTGTGTCTGGGCACTGCTGGGAGGACTCTGTACACACCCCTCTTATGTCTGGGCACTGCTGGGAGTGATAGGCACACACCCCTCCTGTGTCTGGGCACTGCTGGGAGTGATAGGCACACACCCCTCCTGTGTCTGGGCACTGCTGGGAGGACTCTGCACACACCCCTCCTGTGTCTGGGCACTGCTGGGAGGACTCTGCACACACCCCTCCTGTGTCTGGGCACTGCTGGGAGGACTCTGCACACACCCCTCCTATGTCTGGCCACTGCTGGGAGTGATAGGCACACACCCCTCCTGTGTCTGGGCACTGCTGGGAGGACTCTGCACACACCCCTCCTATGTCTGGGCACTGCTGGGAGTGATAGGCACACAGGCACACACCCCTCCTATGTCTGGGCACTGCTGGGAGGACTCTGCACACACCCCTCTTATGTCTGGGCACTGCTGGGAGTGATAGGCACACACCCCTCCTGTGTCTGGGCACTGCTGGGAGGACTCTGCACACACCCCTCCTATGTCTGGGCACTGCTGGGAGGACTCTGCACACACCCCTCCTATGTCTGGGCACTGCTGGGAGGACTCTACACACACTCCTCCTGTGTCTGGGCACTGCTGGGAGGACTCTGTACACACCCCTCTTATGTCTGGGCACTGCTGGGAGTGATAGGCACACACCCCTCCTGTGTCTGGGCACTGCTGGGAGTGATAGGCACACACCCCTCCTGTGTCTGGGCACTGCTGGGAGGACTCTGCACACACCCCTCCTGTGTCTGGGCACTGCTGGGAGGACTCTGCACACACCCCTCCTGTGTCTGGGCACTGCTGGGAGGACTCTGCACACACCCCTCCTATGTCTGGCCACTGCTGGGAGTGATAGGCACACACCCCTCCTGTGTCTGGGCACTGCTGGGAGGACTCTGCACACACCCCTCCTATGTCTGGGCACTGCTGGGAGTGATAGGCACACAGGCACACACCCCTCCTATGTCTGGGCACTGCTGGGAGGACTCTGCACACACCCCTCTTATGTCTGGGCACTGCTGGGAGTGATAGGCACACACCCCTCCTCTGTCTGGGCACTGCTGGGAGGACTCTGCACACACCCCTCCTATGTCTGGGCACTGCTGGGAGTGATAGGCACACACCCCTCCTGTGTCTGGGCACTGCTGGGAGGACTCTGCACACACCCCTCCTGTGTCTGGGCACTGCTGGGAGGACTCTGCACACACCCCTCCTGTGTCTGGGCACTGCTGGGAGGACTCTGCACACACCCCTCCTGTGTCTGGGCACTGCTGGGAGGACTCTGCACACACCCCGCCTATGTCTGGGCACTGCTGGGAGGACTCTGCACACACCCCTCCTATGTCTGGGCACTGCTGGGAGGACTCTGCACACACCCCTCCTGTGTCTGGGCACTGCTGGGAGGACTCTGCACACACCCCTCCTATGTCTGGGCACTGCTGGGAGTGATAGGCACACACCCCTCCTGTGTCTGGGCACTGCTGGGAGGACTCTGATCACACCCCTCCTTTGTCTGGGCACTTATGGGAGGACTCTGCACACACCCCTCCTGAGTCTGGGCACTGCTTGGAGGACTCTGCACACAGCCCGCCTATGTCTGGCCACTGCTGGGAGTGAGAGGCACACACCCCTCCTGTGTCTGGGCACTGCTGGGAGGACTCTGCACACACCCCTCCTATGTCTGGGCACTGCCGGGAGTGATAGGCACACACCCCTCCTGTGTCTGTGCACTGCTGGGAGGACTCTGCACACACCCCTCCTTTGTCTGGGCACTGCTGGGAGTGATAGGCACACACCCCTCCTGTGTCTGGGCACTGCTGGGAGGACTCTGCAAACACCCCTCCTGTGTCTGGGCACTGCTGGGTGGACTCTGCACACACCCCTCCTGTGTCTGGGCACTGCTGGGAGGACTCTGCACACACCCCTCCTATGTCTGGCCACTGCTGGGAGTGATAGGCACACACCCCTCCTGTGTCTGGGCACTGCTGGGAGGACTCTGCACACACCCCTCCTATGTCTGGGCACTGCTGGGAGTGATAGGCACACACCCCTCCTGTGTCTGGGCACTGCTGGGAGGACTCTGCACACACCCCTCCTGTGTCTGGGCACTGCTGGGAGGACTCTGCACACACCCCTCCTGTGTCTGGGCACTGCTGGGAGGACTCTGCACACACCCCTCCTGTGTCTGGGCACTGCTGGGAGGACTCTGCACACACCCCGCCTATGTCTGGGCACTGCTGGGAGGACTCTGCACACACCCCTCCTATGTCTGGGCACTGCTGGGAGGACTCTGCACACACCCCTCCTGTGTCTGGGCACTGCTGGGAGGACTCTGCACACACCCCTTCTATGTCTGGGCACTGCTGGGAGTGATAGGCACACACCCCTCCTGTGTCTGGGCACTGCTGGGAGGACTCTGATCACACCCCTCCTGTGTCTAGGCACTTATGGGAGGACTCTGCACACACCCCTCCTGTGTCTGGGCACTGCTGGGAGGACTCTGCACACACCCCGCCTATGTCTGGCCACTGCTGGGAGTGATAGGCACACACCCCTCCTGTGTCTGGGCACTGCTGGGAGGACTCTGCACACACCCCTCCTATGTCTGGGCACTGCTGGGAGTGATAGGCACACACCACTTCTGTGTCTGTGCACTGCTGGGAGGACTCTGCACACACCCCTCCTTTGTCTGGGCACTGCTGGGAGTGATAGGCACACACCCCTCCTGTGTCTGGGCACTGCTGGGAGGACTCTGCACACACCCCTCCTGTGTCTGGGCACTGCTGGGAGGACTCTGCACACACCCCTCCTGTGTCTGGGCACTGCTGGGAGGACTCTGCACACACCCCTCCTATGTCTGGCCACTGCTGGGAGTGATAGGCACACACCCCTCCTGTGTCTGGGCACTGCTGGGAGGACTCTGCACACACCCCTCCTATGTCGGGGCACTGCTGGGAGTGATAGGCACACACCCCTCCTGTGTCTGGGACTGCTGGGATCACTCTGCACACACCCCTCCTATGTCTGGGCATTGCTGGGAGTGATAGGCACACACCCCTCCTGTGTCTGGGCACTGCTGGGAGGACTCTGCACACACCCCTCCTGTGTCTGGGCACTGCTGGGAGGACTCTGCACACACCCCTCCTACGTCTGGGCACTGCTGGGAGGACTCTGCACACACCCCTCCTGCGTCTGGGCACTGCTGGGAGGACTCTGCACACACCCCTCCTATGTCTGGGCACTGCTGGGAGTGATCGGCACACACCCCTCCTGTGTCTGGGCACTGCTGGGAGGACTCTGCACACACCCCTCCTATGTCTGGGCATTGCTGGGAGTGATAGGCACACACCCCTCCTGTGTCTGGGCACTGCTGGGAGGACTCTGCACACACCCCTCCTGTGTCTGGGCACTGCTGGGAGGACTGTGCACACACCCCTCCTATGGCTGGGCACTGCTGGGAGGACTCTGCACACACCGCTCCTATGTCTGGCCACTGCTGGGAGTGATAGGCACACACCCCTCCTGTGTCTGGGCACTGCTGGGAGGACTCTGCACACACCCCTCCTATGTCTGGGCACTCCTGGGAGGACTCTGCACACACCCCTCCTGTGTCTGGGCACTGCTGGGAGGACTCTGCACACACCCCTCCTATGTCTGGGCACTGCTGGGAGTGATAGGCACACACCCCTCCTGTGTCTGGGCACTGCTGGGAGGACTCTGCACACACCCCTCCTATGTCTGGGCACTGCTGGGAGTGATAGGCACACACCCCTCCTGTGTCTGTGCACTGCTGGGAGGACTCTGCACACACCCCTCCTTTGTCTGGGCACTGCTGGGAGAGATAGGCACACACCCCTCCTGTGTCTGGGCACTGCTGGGAGGACTCTGCACACACACCTCCTGTGTCTGGGCACTGCTGGGAGGACTCTGCACACACCCCTCCTGTGTCTGGGCACTGCTGGGAGGACTCTGCACACACCCCTCCTATGTCTGGCCACTGCTGGGAGTGATAGGCACACACCCCTCCTGTGTCTGGGCACTGCTGGGAGGACTCTGCACACACCCCTCCTATGTCTGGGCACTGCTGGGAGTGATAGGCACACACCCCTCCTGTGTCTGGGCACTGCTGGGAGGACTCTGCACACACCCCTCCTGTGTCTGGGCACTGCTGGGAGGACTCTGCACACACCCCTCCTGTGTCTGGGCACTGCTGGGAGGACTCTGCACACACCCCTCTTGTGTCTGGGCACTGCTGGGAGGACTCTGCACACACCCCTCCTATGTCTGGGCACTGCTGGGAGGACTCTGCACACACCCCTCCTGTGTCTGGGCACTGCTGGGAGGACTCTGCACACACCCCTCCTATGTCTGGGCACTGCTGGGAGTGATAGGCACACACCCCTCCTGTGTCTGGGCACTGCTGGGAGGACTCTGCACACCCCCCGCCTATGTCTGGCCACTGCTGGGAGTGATAGGCACACACCCCTCCTGTGTCTGGGCACTGCTGGGAGGACTCTGCACACACCCCTCCTATGTCTGGGCACTGCTGGGAGTGATAGGCACACACCACTTCTGTGTCTGTGCACTGCTGGGAGGACTCTGCACACACCCCTCCTTTGTCTGGGCACTGCTGGGAGTGATAGGCACACACCCCTCCTGTGTCTGGGCACTGCTGGGAGGACTCTGCACACACCCCTCCTGTGTCTGGGCACTGCTGGGAGGACTCTGCACACACCCCTCCTGTGTCTGGGCACTGCTGGGAGGACTCTGCACACACCCCTCCTATGTCTGGCCACTGCTGGGAGTGATAGGCACACACCCCTCCTGTGTCTGGGCACTGCTGGGAGGACTCTGCACACACCCCTCCTGTGTCTGGGCACTGCTGGGAGGACTCTGCACACACCCCTCCTATGTCTGGCCACTGCTGGGAGTGATAGGCACACACCCCTCCTGTGTCTGGGCACTGCTGGGAGGACTCTGCACACACCCCTCCTATGTCTGGGCACTGCTGGGAGTGATAGGCACACACCCCTCCTGTGTCTGGGCACTGCTGGGAGGACTCTGCACACACCCCTCCTGTGTCTGGGCACTGCTGGGAGGACTCTGCACACACCCCTCCTGTGTCTGGGCACTGCTGGGAGGACTCTGCACACACCCCTCTTGTGTCTGGGCACTGCTGGGAGGACTCTGCACACACCCCTCCTATGTCTGGGCACTGCTGGGAGGACTCTGCACACACCCCTCCTGTGTCTGGGCACTGCTGGGAGGACTCTGCACACACCCCTCCTATGTCTGGGCACTGCTGGGAGTGATAGGCACACACCCCTCCTGTGTCTGGGCACTGCTGGGAGGACTCTGCACACACCCCTCCTGTGTCTGGGCACTGCTGGGAGGACTCTGCACACACCCCTCCTGTGTCTGGGCACTGCTGGGAGGACTCTGCACACACCCCTCTTGTGTCTGGGCACTGCTGGGAGGACTCTGCACACACCCCTCTTGTGTCTGGGCACTGCTGGGAGGACTCTGCACACACCCCTCCTGTGTCTGGGCACTGCTGGGAGGACTCTGATCACACCCCTCCTGTGTCTGGGCACTTATGGGAGGACTCTGCACACACCCCTCCTGTGTCTGGGCACTGCTGGGAGGACTCTGCACACACCCCGCCTATGTCTGGCCACTGCTGGGAGTGATAGGCACACACCCCTCCTGTGTCTGGGCACTGCTGGGAGGACTCTGCACACACCCCTCCTATGTCTGGGCACTGCTGGGAGTGATAGGCACACACCCCTCCTGTGTCTGTGCACTGCTGGGAGGACTCTGCACACACCCCTCCTTTGTCTGGGCACTGCTGGGAGTGATAGGCACACACCCCTCCTGTGTCTGGGCACTGCTGGGAGGACTCTGCACACACCCCTCCTGTGTCTGGGCACTGCTGGGAGGACTCTGCACACACCCCTCCTATGTCTGGCCACTGCTGGGAGTGATAGGCACACACCCCTCCTGTGTCTGGGCACTGCTGGGAGGACTCTGCACACACCCCTCCTATGTCTGGGCACTGCTGGGAGTGATAGGCACACACCCCTCCTGTGTCTGGGCACTGCTGGGAGGACTCTGCACACACCCCTCCTGTGTCTGGGCACTGCTGGGAGGACTCTGCACACACCCCTCCTGTGTCTGGGCACTGCTGGGAGGACTCTGCACACACCCCTCCTGTGTCTGGGCACTGCTGGGAGGACTCTGCACACACCCCGCCTATGTCTGGGCACTGCTGGGAGGACTCTGCACACATCCCTTCTATGTCTGGGCACTGCTGGGAGGACTCTGCACACACCCCTCCTGTGTCTGGGCACTGCTGGGAGGACTCTGCACACACCCCTCCTATGTCTGGGCACTGCTGGGAGTGATAGGCACCCACCCCTCCTGTGTCTGGGCACTGCTGGGAGGACTCTGATCACACCCCTCCTGTGTCTGGGCACTTATGGGAGGACTCTGCACACACCCCTCCTGTGTCTGGGCACTGCTGGGAGGACTCTGCACACACCGCGCCTATGTCTGGCCACTGCTGGGAGTGATAGGCACACACCCCTCCTGTGTCTTGGCACTGCTGGGAGGACTCTGCACACACCCCTCCTATGTCTGGGCACTGCTGGGAGTGATAGGCACACACCACTTCTGTGTCTGTGCACTGCTGGGAGGACTCTGCACACACCCCTCCTTTGTCTGGGCACTGCTGGGAGTGATAGGCACACACCCCTCCTGTGTCTGGGCACTGCTGGGAGGACTCTGCACACACCCCTCCTGTGTCTGGGCACTGCTGGGAGGACTCTGCACACACCCCTCCTGTGTCTGGGCACTGCTGGGAGGACTCTGCACACACCCCTCCTATGTCTGGGCACTGCTGGGAGTGATAGGCACACACCCCTCCTGTGTCTGGGACTGCTGGGAGCACTCTGCACACACCCCTCCTATGTCTGGGCACTGCTGGGAGTGATAGGCACACACCCCTCCTGTGTCTGGGCACTGCTGGGAGGACTCTGCACACACCCCTTCTGTGTCTGGGCACTGCTGGGAGGACTCTGCACACACCCCTCCTGTGTCTGGGCACTGCTGGGAGTGATAGGCACACACCCCTCCTGTGTCTGGGCACTGCTGGGAGGACAATGCACACACCCCTCCTGTGCCTGGGCACTGCTTGGAGGACTCTGCACACACCCCTCCTGTGTCTGGGCACTGCTGGGAGGACTCTGCACACACCCCTCCTATGTCTGGGCACTGCTGGGAGGACTCTGCACACACCCCTCCTATGTCTGGGCACTGCTGGGAGGACTCTACACACACTCCTCCTGTGTCTGGGCACTGCTGGGAGGACTCTGTACACACCCCTCTTATGTCTGGGCACTGCTGGGAGTGATAGGCACACACCCCTCCTGTGTCTGGGCACTGCTGGGAGTGATAGGCACACACCCCTCCTGTGTCTGGGCACTGCTGGGAGGACTCTGCACACACCCCTCCTGTGTCTGGGCACTGCTGGGAGGACTCTGCACACACCCCTCCTGTGTCTGGGCACTGCTGGGAGGACTCTGCACACACCCCTCCTATGTCTGGCCACTGCTGGGAGTGATAGGCACACACCCCTCCTGTGTCTGGGCACTGCTGGGAGGACTCTGCACACACCCCTCCTATGTCTGGGCACTGCTGGGAGTGATAGGCACACAGGCACACACCCCTCCTATGTCTGGGCACTGCTGGGAGGACTCTGCACACACCCCTCTTATGTCTGGGCACTGCTGGGAGTGATAGGCACACACCCCTCCTGTGTCTGGGCACTGCTGGGAGGACTCTGCACACACCCCTCCTATGTCTGGGCACTGCTGGGAGGACTCTGCACACACCCCTCCTATGTCTGGGCACTGCTGGGAGGACTCTACACACACTCCTCCTGTGTCTGGGCACTGCTGGGAGGACTCTGTACACACCCCTCTTATGTCTGGGCACTGCTGGGAGTTATAGGCACACACCCCTCCTGTGTCTGGGCACTGCTGGGAGTGATAGGCACACACCCCTCCTGTGTCTGGGCACTGCTGGGAGGACTCTGCACACACCCCTCCTGTGTCTGGGCACTGCTGGGAGGACTCTGCACACACCCCTCCTGTGTCTGGGCACTGCTGGGAGGACTCTGCACACACCCCTCCTATGTCTGGCCACTGCTGGGAGTGATAGGCACACACCCCTCCTGTGTCTGGGCACTGCTGGGAGGACTCTGCACACACCCCTCCTATGTCTGGGCACTGCTGGGAGTGATAGGCACACAGGCACACACCCCTCCTATGTCTGGGCACTGCTGGGAGGACTCTGCACACACCCCTCTTATGTCTGGGCACTGCTGGGAGTGATAGGCACACACCCCTCCTCTGTCTGGGCACTGCTGGGAGGACTCTGCACACACCCCTCCTATGTCTGGGCACTGCTGGGAGTGATAGGCACACACCCCTCCTGTGTCTGGGCACTGCTGGGAGGACTCTGCACACACCCCTCCTGTGTCTGGGCACTGCTGGGAGGACTCTGCACACACCCCTCCTGTGTCTGGGCACTGCTGGGAGGACTCTGCACACACCCCTCCTGTGTCTGGGCACTGCTGGGAGGACTCTGCACACACCCCGCCTATGTCTGGGCACTGCTGGGAGGACTCTGCACACACCCCTCCTATGTCTGGGCACTGCTGGGAGGACTCTGCACACACCCCTCCTGTGTCTGGGCACTGCTGGGAGGACTCTGCACACACCCCTCCTATGTCTGGGCACTGCTGGGAGTGATAGGCACACACCCCTCCTGTGTCTGAGCACTGCTGGGAGGACTCTGATCACACCCCTCCTTTGTCTGGGCACTTATGGGAGGACTCTGCACACACCCCTCCTGTGTCTGGGCACTGCTTGGAGGACTCTGCACACAGCCCGCCTATGTCTGGCCACTGCTGGGAGTGAGAGGCACACACCCCTCCTGTGTCTGGGCACTGCTGGGAGGACTCTGCACACACCCCTCCTATGTCTGGGCACTGCCGGGAGTGATAGGCACACACCCCTCCTGTGTCTGTGCACTGCTGGGAGGACTCTGCACACACCCCTCCTTTGTCTGGGCACTGCTGGGAGTGATAGGCACACACCCCTCCTGTGTCTGGGCACTGCTGGGAGGACTCTGCAAACACCCCTCCTGTGTCTGGGCACTGCTGGGTGGACTCTGCACACACCCCTCCTGTGTCTGGGCACTGCTGGGAGGACTCTGCACACACCCCTCCTATGTCTGGCCACTGCTGGGAGTGATAGGCACACACCCCTCCTGTGTCTGGGCACTGCTGGGAGGACTCTGCACACACCCCTCCTATGTCTGGGCACTGCTGGGAGTGATAGGCACACACCCCTCCTGTGTCTGGGCACTGCTGGGAGGACTCTGCACACACCCCTCCTGTGTCTGGGCACTGCTGGGAGGACTCTGCACACACCCCTCCTGTGTCTGGGCACTGCTGGGAGGACTCTGCACACACCCCTCCTGTGTCTGGGCACTGCTGGGAGGACTCTGCACACACCCCGCCTATGTCTGGGCACTGCTGGGAGGACTCTGCACACACCCCTCCTATGTCTGGGCACTGCTGGGAGGACTCTGCACACACCCCTCCTGTGTCTGGGCACTGCTGGGAGGACTCTGCACACACCCCTTCTATGTCTGGGCACTGCTGGGAGTGATAGGCACACACCCCTCCTGTGTCTGGGCACTGCTGGGAGGACTCTGATCACACCCCTCCTGTGTCTAGGCACTTATGGGAGGACTCTGCACACACCCCTCCTGTGTCTGGGCACTGCTGGGAGGACTCTGCACACACCCCGCCTATGTCTGGCCACTGCTGGGAGTGATAGGCACACACCCCTCCTGTGTCTGGGCACTGCTGGGAGGACTCTGCACACACCCCTCCTATGTCTGGGCACTGCTGGGAGTGATAGGCACACACCACTTCTGTGTCTGTGCACTGCTGGGAGGACTCTGCACACACCCCTCCTTTGTCTGGGCACTGCTGGGAGTGATAGGCACACACCCCTCCTGTGTCTGGGCACTGCTGGGAGGACTCTGCACACACCCCTCCTGTGTCTGGGCACTGCTGGGAGGACTCTGCACACACCCCTCCTGTGTCTGGGCACTGCTGGGAGGACTCTGCACACACCCCTCCTATGTCTGGCCACTGCTGGGAGTGATAGGCACACACCCCTCCTGTGTCTGGGCACTGCTGGGAGGACTCTGCACACACCCCTCCTATGTCGGGGCACTGCTGGGAGTGATAGGCACACACCCCTCCTGTGTCTGGGACTGCTGGGATCACTCTGCACACACCCCTCCTATGTCTGGGCATTGCTGGGAGTGATAGGCACACACCCCTCCTGTGTCTGGGCACTGCTGGGAGGACTCTGCACACACCCCTCCTGTGTCTGGGCACTGCTGGGAGGACTCTGCACACACCCCTCCTACGTCTGGGCACTGCTGGGAGGACTCTGCACACACCCCTCCTGCGTCTGGGCACTGCTGGGAGGACTCTGCACACACCCCTCCTATGTCTGGGCACTGCTGGGAGTGATCGGCACACACCCCTCCTGTGTCTGGGCACTGCTGGGAGGACTCTGCACACACCCCTCCTATGTCTGGGCATTGCTGGGAGTGATAGGCACACACCCCTCCTGTGTCTGGGCACTGCTGGGAGGACTCTGCACACACCCCTCCTGTGTCTGGGCACTGCTGGGAGGACTGTGCACACACCCCTCCTATGGCTGGGCACTGCTGGGAGGACTCTGCACACACCGCTCCTATGTCTGGCCACTGCTGGGAGTGATAGGCACACACCCCTCCTGTGTCTGGGCACTGCTGGGAGGACTCTGCACACACCCCTCCTATGTCTGGGCACTCCTGGGAGGACTCTGCACACACCCCTCCTGTGTCTGGGCACTGCTGGGAGGACTCTGCACACACCCCTCCTATGTCTGGGCACTGCTGGGAGTGATAGGCACACACCCCTCCTGTGTCTGGGCACTGCTGGGAGGACTCTGCACACACCCCTCCTATGTCTGGGCACTGCTGGGAGTGATAGGCACACACCCCTCCTGTGTCTGTGCACTGCTGGGAGGACTCTGCACACACCCCTCCTTTGTCTGGGCACTGCTGGGAGAGATAGGCACACACCCCTCCTGTGTCTGGGCACTGCTGGGAGGACTCTGCACACACCCCTCCTGTGTCTGGGCACTGCTGGGAGGACTCTGCACACACCCCTCCTGTGTCTGGGCACTGCTGGGAGGACTCTGCACACACCCCTCCTATGTCTGGCCACTGCTGGGAGTGATAGGCACACACCCCTCCTGTGTCTGGGCACTGCTGGGAGGACTCTGCACACACCCCTCCTATGTCTGGGCACTGCTGGGAGTGATAGGCACACACCCCTCCTGTGTCTGGGCACTGCTGGGAGGACTCTGCACACACCCCTCCTGTGTCTGGGCACTGCTGGGAGGACTCTGCACACACCCCTCCTGTGTCTGGGCACTGCTGGGAGGACTCTGCACACACCCCTCTTGTGTCTGGGCACTGCTGGGAGGACTCTGCACACACCCCTCCTATGTCTGGGCACTGCTGGGAGGACTCTGCACACACCCCTCCTGTGTCTGGGCACTGCTGGGAGGACTCTGCACACACCCCTCCTATGTCTGGGCACTGCTGGGAGTGATAGGCACACACCCCTCCTGTGTCTGGGCACTGCTGGGAGGACTCTGCACACCCCCCGCCTATGTCTGGCCACTGCTGGGAGTGATAGGCACACACCCCTCCTGTGTCTGGGCACTGCTGGGAGGACTCTGCACACACCCCTCCTATGTCTGGGCACTGCTGGGAGTGATAGGCACACACCACTTCTGTGTCTGTGCACTGCTGGGAGGACTCTGCACACACCCCTCCTTTGTCTGGGCACTGCTGGGAGTGATAGGCACACACCCCTCCTGTGTCTGGGCACTGCTGGGAGGACTCTGCACACACCCCTCCTGTGTCTGGGCACTGCTGGGAGGACTCTGCACACACCCCTCCTATGTCTGGCCACTGCTGGGAGTGATAGGCACACACCCCTCCTGTGTCTGGGCACTGCTGGGAGGACTCTGCACACACCCCTCCTGTGTCTGGGCACTGCTGGGAGGACTCTGCACACACCCCTCCTATGTCTGGCCACTGCTGGGATTGATAGGCACACACCCCTCCTGTGTCTGGGCACTGCTGGGAGGACTCTGCACACACCCCACCTATGTCTGGGCACTGCTGGGAGTGATAGGCACACACCCCTCCTGTGTCTGGGCACTGCTGGGAGGACTCTGCACACACCCCTCCTGTGTCTGGGCACTGCTGGGAGGACTCTGCACACACCCCTCCTGTGTCTGGGCACTGCTGGGAGGACTCTGCACACACCCCTCTTGTGTCTGGGCACTGCTGGGAGGACTCTGCACACACCCCTCCTATGTCTGGGCACTGCTGGGAGGACTCTGCACACACCCCTCCTGTGTCTGGGCACTGCTGGGAGGACTCTGCACACACCCCTCCTATGTCTGGGCACTGCTGGGAGTGATAGGCACACACCCCTCCTGTGTCTGGGCACTGCTGGGAGGACTCTGCACACACCCCGCCTATGTCTGGCCACTGCTGGGAGTGATAGGCACACACCCCTCCTGTGTCTGGGCACTGCTGGGAGGACTCTGCACACACCCCTCCTATGTCTGGGCACTGCTGGGAGTGATAGGCACACACCACTTCTGTGTCTGTGCACTGCTGGGAGGACTCTGCACACACCCCTCCTTTGTCTGGGCACTGCTGGGAGTGATAGGCACACACCCCTCCTGTGTCTGGGCACTGCTGGGAGGACTCTGCACACACCCCTCCTGTGTCTGGGCACTGCTGGGAGGACTCTGCACACACCCCTCCTGTGTCTGGGCACTGCTGGGAAGACTCTGCACACACCCCTCCTATGTCTGGCCACTGCTGGGAGTGATAGGCACACACCCCTCCTGTGTCTGGGCACTGCTGGGAGGACTCTGCACACACCCCTCCTATGTCTGGGCACTGCTGGGAGTGATAGGCACACACCCCTCCTGTGTCTGGGACTGCTGGGAGCACTCTGCACACACCCCTCCTTTGTGTGGGCACTGCTGGGAGTGATAGGCACACACCCCTCCTGTGTCTGGGCACTGCTGGGAGGACTCTGCACACACCCCTCCTGTGTCTGGGCACTGCTGGGAGGACTCTGCACACACCCCTCCTACGTCTGGGCACTGCTGGGAGGACTCTGCACACACCCCTCCTGTGTCTGGGCACTTCTGGGAGGACTCTGCACACACCCCTCCTATGTCTGGGCACTGCTGGGAGTGATCGGCACACACCCCTCCTGTGTCTGGGCACTGCTGGGAGGACTCTGCACACACCCCTCCTATGTCTGGGCATTGCTGGGAGTGATAGGCACACACCCCTCCTGTGTCTGGGCACTGCTGGGAGGACTCTGCACACACCCCTCCTGTGTCTGGGCACTGCTGGGAGGACTCTGCACACACCCCTCCTATGGCTGGGCACTGCTGGGAGGACTCTGCACACACCGCTCCTATGTCTGGCCACTGCTGGGAGTGATAGGCACACACCCCTCCTGTGTCTGGGCACTGCTGGGAGGACTCTGCACACACCCCTCCTATGTCTGGGCACTGCTGGGAGGACTCTGCACACACCCCTCCTGTGTCTGGGCACTGCTGGGAGGACTCTGCACACACCCCTCCTATGTCTGGGCACTGCTGGGAGTGATAGGCACACACCCCTCCTGTGTCTGGGCACTGCTGGGAGGACTCTGCACACACCCCTCCTATGTCTGGGCACTGCTGGGAGTGATAGGCACACACCCCTCCTGTGTCTGTGCACTGCTGGGAGGACTCTGCACACACCCCTCCTTTGTCTGGGCACTGCTGGGAGAGATAGGCACACACCCCTCCTGTGTCTGGGCACTGCTGGGAGGACTCTGCACACACCCCTCCTGTGTCTGGGCACTGCTGGGAGGACTCTGCACACACCCCTCCTATGTCTGGCCACTGCTGGGAGTGATAGGCACACACCCCTCCTGTGTCTGGGCACTGCTGGGAGGACTCTGCACACACCCCTCCTATGTCTGGGCACTGCTGGGAGTGATAGGCACACACCCCTCCTGTGTCTGGGCACTGCTGAGAGGACTCTGCACACACCCCTCCTGTGTCTGGGCACTGCTGGGAGGACTCTGCACACACCCCTCCTGTGTCTGGGCACTGCTGGGAGGACTCTGCACACACCCCTCCTGTGTCTGGGCACTGCTGGGAGGACTCTGCACACACCCCGCCTATGTCTGGGCACTGCTGGGAGGACTCTGCACACACCCCTCCTATGTCTGGGTACTGCTGGGAGGACTCTGCACACACCCCTCCTGTGTCTGGCACTGCTGGGAGGACTCTGCACACACCCATCCTATGTCTGGGCACTGCTGGGAGTGATAGGCACACACCCCTCCTGTGTCTGGGCACTGCTGGGAGGACTCTGATCACACCCCTCCTGTGTCTAGGCACTTATGGGAGGACTCTGCACACACCCCTCCTGTGTCTGGGCACTGCTGGGAGGACTCTGCACACACCCCGCCTATGTCTGGCCACTGCTGGGAGTGATAGGCACACACCCCTCCTGTGTCTGGGCACTGCTGGGAGGACTCTGCACACACCCCTCCTATGTCTGGGCACTGCTGGGAGTGATAGGCACACACCACTTCTGTGTCTGTGCACTGCTGGGAGGACTCTGCACACACCCCTCCTTTGTCTGGGCACTGCTGGGAGTGATAGGCACACACCCCTCCTGTGTCTGGGCACTGCTGGGAGGACTCTGCACACACCCCTCCTGTGTCTGGGCACTGCTGGGAGGACTCTGCACACACCCCTCCTGTGTCTGGGCACTGCTGGGAGGACTCTGCACACACCCCTCCTATGTCTGGCCACTGCTGGGAGTGATAGGCACACACCCCTCCTGTGTCTGGGCACTGCTGGGAGGACTCTGCACACACCCCTCCTATGTCTGGGCACTGCTGGGAGTGATAGGCACACACCCCTCCTGTGTCTGGGACTGCTGGGAGCACTCTGCACACACCCCTCCTATGTGTGGGCACTGCTGGGAGTGATAGGCACACACCCCTCCTGTGTCTGGGCACTGCTGGGAGGACTCTGCACACACCCCTCCTGTGTCTGGGCACTGCTGGGAGGACTCTGCACACACCCCTCCTACGTCTGGGCACTGCTAGGAGGACTCTGCACACACCCCTCCTGTGTCTGGGCACTACTGGGAGGACTCTGCACACACCCCTCCTATGTCTGGGCACTGCTGGGAGTGATCGGCACACACCCCTCCTGTGTCTGGGCACTGCTGGGAGGACTCTGCACACACCCCTCCTGTGTCTGGGCACTGCTGGGAGAGATAGGCACACACCCCTCCTGTGTCTGGGCACTGCTGGGAGGACTCTGCACACACCCCTCCTGTGTCTGGGCACTGCTGGGAGGACTCTGCACACACCCCTCCTGTGTCTGGGCACTGCTGGGAGGACTCTGCACACACCCCTCCTATGTCTGGCCACTGCTGGGAGTGATAGGCACACACCCCTCCTGTGTCTGGGCACTGCTGGGAGGACTCTGCACACACCCCTCCTATGTCTGGGCACTGCTGGGAGTGATAGGCACACACCCCTCCTGTGTCTGGGCACTGCTGGGAGGACTCTGCACACACCCCTCCTGTGTCTGGGCACCGCTGGGAGGACTCTGCACACACCCCTCCTGTGTCTGGGCACTGCTGGGAGGACTCTGCACACACCCCTCCTGTGTCTGGGCACTGCTGGGAGGACTCTGCACACACCCCGCCTATGTCTGGGCACTGCTGGGAGGACTCTGCACACACCCCTCCTATGTCTGGGTACTGCTGGGAGGACTCTGCACACACCCCTCCTGTGTCTGGGCACTGCTGGGAGGACTCTGCACACACCCCTCCTATGTCTCGGCACTGCTGGGAGTGATAGGCACACACCCCTCCTGTGTCTGGGCACTGCTGGGAGGACTCTGATCACACCCCTCCTGTGTCTAGGCACTTATGGGAGGACTCTGCACACACCCCTCCTGTGTCTGGGCACTGCTGGGAGGACTCTGCACACACCCTGCCTATGTCTGGCCACTGCTGGGAGTGATAGGCACACACCCCTCCTGTGTCTGGGCACTGCTGGGAGGACTCTGCACACACCCCTCCTATGTCTGGGCACTGCTGGGAGAGATAGGCACACACCACTTCTGTGTCTGTGCACTGCTGGGAGGACTCTGCACACACCCCTCCTTTGTCTGGGCACTGCTGGGAGTGATAGGCACACACCCCTCCTGTGTCTGGGCACTGCTGGGAGGACTCTGCACACACCCCTCCTGTGTCTGGGCACTGCTGGGAGGACTCTGCACACACCCCTCCTGTGTCTGGGCACTGCTGGGAGGACTCTGCACACACCCCTCCTATGTCTGGCCACTGCTGGGAGTGATAGGCACACACCCCTCCTGTGTCTGGGCACTGCTGGGAGGACTCTGCACACACCCCTCCTATGTCTGGGCACTGCTGGGAGTGATAGGCACACACCCCTCCTGTGTCTGGGACTGCTGGGAGCACTCTGCACACACCCCTCCTATGTGTGGGCACTGCTGGGAGTGATAGGCACACACCCCTCCTGTGTCTGGGCACTGCTGGGAGGACTCTGCACACACCCCTCCTGTGTCTGGGCACTGCTGGGAGGACTCTGCACACACCCCTCCTACGTCTGGGCACTGCTAGGAGGACTCTGCATACACCCCTCCTGTGTCTGGGCACTGCTGGGAGGACTCTGCACACACCCCTCCTATGTCTGGGCACTGCTGGGAGTGATAGGCACACACCCCTCCTGTGTCTGGGCACTGCTGGGAGGACTCTGCACACACCCCTCCTGTGTCTGGGCACTGCTGGGAGGACTCTGCACACACCCCTCCTGTGTCTGGACACTGCTGGGAGGACTCTGCACACACCCCTCCTGTGTCTGGGCACTGCTGGGAGGACTCTGCACACACCCCGCCTATGTCTGGGCACTGCTGGGAGGACTCTGCACACATCCCTTCTATGTCTGGGCACTGCTGGGAGGACTCTGCACACACCCCTCCTGTGTCTGGGCACTGCTGGGAGGACTCTGCACACACCCCTCCTATGTCTGGGCACTGCTGGGAGTGATAGGCACACACCCCTCCTGTGTCTGGACACTGCTGGGAGGACTCTGATCACACCCCTCCTGTGTCTGGGCACTTATGGGAGGACTCTGCACACACCCCTCCTGTGTCTGGGCACTGCTGGGAGGACTCTGCACACACCCCGCCTATGTCTGGCCACTGCTGGGAGTGATAGGCACACACCCCTCCTGTGTCTTGGCACTGCTGGGAGGACTCTGCACACACCCCTCCTATGTCTGGGCACTGCTGGGAGTGATAGGCACACACCACTTCTGTGTCTGTGCACTGCTGGGAGGACTCTGCACACACCCCTCCTTTGTCTGGGCACTGCTGGGAGTGATAGGCACACACCCCTCCTGTGTCTGGGCACTGTTGGGAGGACTCTGCACACACCCCTCCTGTGTCTGGGCACTGCTGGGAGGACTCTGCACACACCCCTCCTGTGTCTGGGCACTGCTGGGAGGACTCTGCACACACCCCTCCTATGTCTGGGCACTGCTGGGAGTGATAGGCACACACCCCTCCTGTGTCTGGGACTGCTGGGAGCACTCTGCACACACCCCTCCTATGTCTGGGCACTGCTGGGAGTGATAGGCACACACCCCTCCTGTGTCTGGGCACTGCTGGGAGGACTCTGCACACACCCCTTCTGTGTCTGGGCACGGCTGGGAGGACTCTGCACACACCCCTCCTGTGTCTGGGCACTGCTGGGAGTGATAGGCACACACCCCTCCTGTGTCTGGGCACTGCTGGGAGGACAATGCACACACCCCTCCTGTGCCTGGGCACTGCTTGGAGGACTCTGCACACACCCCTCCTGTGTCTGGGCACTGCTGGGAGGACTCTGCACACACCCCTCCTATGTCTGGGCACTGCTGGGAGGACTCTGCACACACCCCTCCTATGTCTGGGCACTGCTGGGAGGACTCTACACACACTCCTCCTGTGTTTGGGCACTGCTGGGAGGACTCTGTACACACCCCTCTTATGTCTGGGCACTGCTGGGAGTGATAGGCACACACCCCTCCTGTGTCTGGGCACTGCTGGGAGTGATAGGCACACACCCCTCCTGTGTCTGGGCACTGCTGGGAGGACTCTGCACACACCCCTCCTGTGTCTGGGCACTGCTGGGAGGACTCTGCACACACCCCTCCTATGTCTGGCCACTGCTGGGAGTGATAGGCACACACCCCTCCTGTGTCTGGGCACTGCTGGGAGGACTCTGCACACACCCCTCCTATGTCTGGGCACTGCTGGGAGTGATAGGCACACAGGCACACACCCCTCCTATGTCTGGGCACTGCTGGGAGGACTCTGCACACACCCCTCTTATGTCTGGGCACTGCTGGGAGTGATAGGCACACACCCCTCCTCTGTCTGGGCACTGCTGGGAGGACTCTGCACACACCCCTCCTATGTCTGGGCACTGCTGGGAGTGATAGGCACACACCCCTCCTGTGTCTGGGCACTGCTGGGAGGACTCTGCACACACCCCTCCTGTGTCTGGGCACTGCTGGGAGGACTCTGCACACACCCCTCCTGTGTCTGGGCACTGCTGGGAGGACTCTGCACACACCCCTCCTGTGTCTGGGCACTGCTGGGAGGACTCTGCACACACCCCGCCTATGTCTGGGCACTGCTGGGAGGACTCTGCACACACCCCTCCTATGTCTGGGCACTGCTGGGAGGACTCTGCAAACACTCCTCCTGTGTCTGGGCACTGCTGGGAGGACTCTGCACACACCCCTCCTATGTCTGGGCACTGCTGGGAGTGATAGGCACACACCCCTCCTGTGTCTGGGCACTGCCGGGAGGACTCTGATCACACCCCTCCTTTGTCTGGGCACTTATGGGAGGACTCTGCATACACCCCTCCTGTGTCTGGGCACTGCTGGGAGGACTCTGCACACACCCCGCCTATGTCTGGCCACTGCTGGGAGTGATAGGCACACACCCCTCCTGTGTCTGGGCACTGCTGGGAGGACTCTGCACACACCCCTCCTATGTCTGGGCACTGCCGGGAGTGATAGGCACACACCCCTCCTGTGTCTGTGCACTGCTGGGAGGACTCTGCACACACCCCTCCTTTGTCTGGGCACTGCTGGGAGTGATAGGCACACACCCCTCCTGTGTCTGGGCACTGCTGGGAGGACTCTGCAAACACCCCTCCTATGTCTGGGCACTGCTGGGTGGACTCTGCACACACCCCTCCTGTGTCTGGGCACTGCTGGGAGGACTCTGCACACACCCCTCCTATGTCTGGCCACTGCTTGGAGTGATAGGCACACACCCCTCCTGTGTCTGGGCACTGCTGGGAGGACTCTGCACACACCCCTCCTATGTCTGGGCACTGCTGGGAGTGATAGGCACACACCCCTCCTGTGTCTGGGCACTGCTGGGAGGACTCTGCACACACCCCTCCTGTGTCTGGGCACTGCTGGGAGGACTCTGCACACACCCCTCCTGTGTCTGGGCACTGCTGGGAGGACTCTGCACACACCCCTCCTGTGTCTGGGCACTGCTGGGAGGACTCTGCACACACCCCGCCTATGTCTGGGCACTGCTGGGAGGACTCTGCACACACCCCTCCTATGTCTGGGCACTGCTGGGAGGACTCTGCACACACCCCTCCTGTGTCTGGGCACTGCTGGGAGGACTCTGCACACACCCCTTCTATGTCTGGGCACTGCTGGGAGTGATAGGCACACACCCCTCCTGTGTCTGGGCACTGCTGGGAGGACTCTGATCACACCCCTCCTGTGTCTAGGCACTTATGGGAGGACTCTGCACACACCCCTCCTGTGTCTGGGCACTGCTGGGAGGACTCTGCACACACCCCGCCTATGTCTGGCCACTGCTGGGAGTGATAGGCACACACCCCTCCTGTGTCTGGGCACTGCTGGGAGGACTCTGCACACACCCCTCCTATGTCTGGGCACTGCTGGGAGTGATAGGCACACACCACTTCTGTGTCTGTGCACTGCTGGGAGGACTCTGCACACACCCCTCCTTTGTCTGCGCACTGCTGGGAGTGATAGGCACACACCCCTCCTGTGTCTGGGCACTGCTGGGAGGACTCTGCACACACCCCTCCTGTGTCTGGGCACTGCTGGGAGGACTCTGCACACACCCCTCCTGTGTCTGGGCACTGCTGGGAGGACTCTGCACACACCCCTCCTATGTCTGGCCACTGCTGGGAGTGATAGGCACACACCCCTCCTGTGTCTGGGCACTGCTGGGAGGACTCTGCACACACCCCTCCTATGTCGGGGCACTGCTGGGAGTGATAGGCACACACCCCTCCTGTGTCTGGGACTGCTGGGATCACTCTGCACACACCCCTCCTATGTCTGGGCACTGCTGGGAGTGATAGGCACACACCCCTCCTGTGTCTGGGCACTGCTGGGAGGACTCTGCACACACCCCTCCTGTGTCTGGGCACTGCTGGGAGGACTCTGCACACACCCCTCCTACGTCTGGGCACTGCTGGGAGGACTCTGCACATACCCCTCCTGCGTCTGGGCACTGCTGGGAGGACTCTGCACACACCCCTCCTATGTCTGGGCACTGCTGGGAGTGATCGGCACACACCCCTCCTGTGTCTGGGCACTGCTGGGAGGACTCTGCACACACCCCTCCTATGTCTGGGCATTGCTGGGAGTGATAGGCACACACCCCTCCTGTGTCTGGGCACTGCTGGGAGGACTCTGCACACACCCCTCCTGTGTCTGGGCACTGCTGGGAGGACTCTGCACACACCCCTCCTATGGCTGGGCACTGCTGGGAGGACTCTGCACACACCGCTCCTATGTCTGGCCACTGCTGGGAGTGATAGGCACACACCCCTCCTGTGTCTGGGCACTGCTGGGAGGACTCTGCACACACCCCTCCTATGTCTGGGCACTGCTGGGAGGACTCTGCACACACCCCTCCTGTGTCTGGGCACTGCTGGGAGGACTCTGCACACACCCCTCCTATGTCTGGGCACTGCTGGGAGTGATAGGCACACACCCCTCCTGTGTCTGGGCACTGCTGGGAGGACTCTGCACACACCCCTCCTATGTCTGGGCACTGCTGGGAGTGATAGGCACACACCCCTCCTGTGTCTGTGCACTGCTGGGAGGACTCTGCACACACCCCTCCTTTGTCTGGGCACTGCTGGGAGAGATAGGCACACACCCCTCCTGTGTCTGGGCACTGCTGGGAGGACTCTGCACACACCCCTCCTGTGTCTGGGCACTGCTGGGAGGACTCTGCACACACCCCTCCTGTGTCTGGGCACTGCTGGGAGGACTCTGCACACACCCCTCTTGTGTCTGGGCACTGCTGGGAGGACTCTGCACACACCCCTCCTATGTCTGGGCACTGCTGGGAGGACTCTGCACACACCCCTCCTGTGTCTGGGCACTGCTGGGAGGACTCTGCACACACCCCTCCTATGTCTGGGCACTGCTGGGAGTGATAGGCACACACCCCTCCTGTGTCTGGGCACTGCTGGGAGGACTCTGCACACACCCCGCCTATGTCTGGCCACTGCTGGGAGTGATAGGCACACACCCCTCCTGTGTCTGGGCACTGCTGGGAGGACTCTGCACACACCCCTCCTATGTCTGGGCACTGCTGGGAGTGATAGGCACACACCACTTCTGTGTCTGTGCACTGCTGGGAGGACTCTGCACACACCCCTCCTTTGTCTGGGCACTGCTGGGAGTGATAGGCACACACCCCTCCTGTGTCTGGGCACTGCTGGGAGGACTCTGCACACACCCCTCCTGTGTCTGGGCACTGCTGGGAGGACTCTGCACACACCCCTCCTGTGTCTGGGCACTGCTGGGAGGACTCTGCACACACCCCTCCTATGTCTGGCCACTGCTGGGAGTGATAGGCACACACCCCTCCTGTGTCTGGGCACTGCTGGGAGGACTCTGCACACACCCCTCCTGTGTCTGGGCACTGCTGGGAGGACTCTGCACACACCCCTCCTATGTCTGGCCACTGCTGGGAGTGATAGGCACACACCCCTCCTGTGTCTGGGCACTGCTGGGAGGACTCTGCACACACCCCTCCTATGTCTGGGCACTGCTGGGAGTGATAGGCACACACCCCTCCTGTGTCTGGGCACTGCTGGGAGGACTCTGCACACACCCCTCCTGTGTCTGGGCACTGCTGGGAGGACTCTGCACACACCCCTCCTGTGTCTGGGCACTGCTGGGAGGACTCTGCACACACCCCTCTTGTGTCTGGGCACTGCTGGGAGGACTCTGCACACACCCCTCCTATGTCTGGGCACTGCTGGGAGGACTCTGCACACACCCCTCCTGTGTCTGGGCACTGCTGGGAGGACTCTGCACACACCCCTCCTATGTCTGGGCACTGCTGGGAGTGATAGGCACACACCCCTCCTGTGTCTGGGCACTGCTGGGAGGACTCTGCACACACCCCGCCTATGTCTGGCCACTGCTGGGAGTGATAGGCACACACCCCTCCTGTGTCTGGGCATTGCTGGGAGGACTCTGCACACACCCCTCCTATGTCTGGGCACTGCTGGGAGTGATAGGCACACACCACTTCTGTGTCTGTGCACTGCTGGGAGGACTCTGCACACACCCCTCCTTTGTCTGGGCACTGCTGGGAGTGATAGGCACACACCCCTCCTGTGTCTGGGCACTGCTGGGAGGACTCTGCACACACCCCTCCTGTGTCTGGGCACTGCTGGGAGGACTCTGCACACACCCCTCCTGTGTCTGGGCACTGCTGGGAGGACTCTGCACACACCCCTCCTATGTCTGGCCACTGCTGGGAGTGATAGGCACACACCCCTCCTGTGTCTGGGCACTGCTGGGAGGACTCTGCACACACCCCTCCTATGTCTGGGCACTGCTGGGAGTGATAGGCACACACCCCTCCTGTGTCTGGGACTGCTGGGAGCACTCTGCACACACCCCTCCTTTGTGTGGGCACTGCTGGGAGTGATAGGCACACACCCCTCCTGTGTCTGGGCACTGCTGGGAGGACTCTGCACACACCCCTCCTGTGTCTGGGCACTGCTGGGAGGACTCTGCACACACCCCTCCTACGTCTGGGCACTGCTGGGAGGACTCTGCACACACCCCTCCTGTGTCTGGGCACTTCTGGGAGGACTCTGCACACACCCCTCCTATGTCTGGGCACTGCTGGGAGTGATCGGCACACACCCCTCCTGTGTCTGGGCACTGCTGGGAGGACTCTGCACACACCCCTCCTATGTCTGGGCATTGCTGGGAGTGATAGGCACACACCCCTCCTGTGTCTGGGCACTGCTGGGAGGACTCTGCACACACCCCTCCTGTGTCTGGGCACTGCTGGGAGGACTCTGCACACACCCCTCCTATGGCTGGGCACTGCTGGGAGGACTCTGCACACACCGCTCCTATGTCTGGCCACTGCTGGGAGTGATAGGCACACACCCCTCCTGTGTCTGGGCACTGCTGGGAGGACTCTGCACACACCCCTCCTATGTCTGGGCACTGCTGGGAGGACTCTGCACACACCCCTCCTGTGTCTGGGCACTGCTGGGAGGACTCTGCACACACCCCTCCTATGTCTGGGCACTGCTGGGAGTGATAGGCACACACCCCTCCTGTGTCTGGGCACTGCTGGGAGGACTCTGCACACACCCCTCCTATGTCTGGGCACTGCTGGGAGTGATAGGCACACACCCCTCCTGTGTCTGTGCACTGCTGGGAGGACTCTGCACACACCCCTCCTTTGTCTGGGCACTGCTGGGAGAGATAGGCACACACCCCTCCTGTGTCTGGGCACTGCTGGGAGGACTCTGCACACACCCCTCCTGTGTGTGGGCACTGCTGGGAGGACTCTGCACACACCCCTCCTGTGTCTGGGCACTGCTGGGAGGACTCTGCACACACCGCTCCTATGTCTGGCCACTGCTGGGAGTGATAGGCACACACCCCTCCTGTGTCTGGGCACTGCTGGGAGGACTCTGCACACACCCGTCCTATGTCTGGGCACTGCTGGGAGGACTCTGCACACACCCCTCCTGTGTCTGGGCACTGCTGGGAGGACTCTGCACACACCCCTCCTATGTCTGGGCACTGCTGGGAGTGATAGGCACACACCCCTCCTGTGTCTGGGCACTGCTGGGAGGACTCTGCACACACCCCTCCTATGTCTGGGCACTGCTGGGAGTGATAGGCACACACCCCTCCTGTGTCTGTGCACTGCTGGCAGGACTCTGCACACACCCCTCCTTTGTCTGGGCACTGCTGGGAGAGATAGGCACACACCCCTCCTGTGTCTGGGCACTGCTGGGAGGACTCTGCACACACCCCTCCTGTGTCTGGGCACTGCTGGGAGGACTCTGCACACACCCCTCCTGTGTCTGGGCACTGCTGGGAGGACTCTGCACACACCCCTCCTATGTCTGGCCACTGCTGGGAGTAATAGGCACACACCCCTCCTGTGTCTGGGCACTGCTGGGAGGACTCTGCACACACCCCTCCTATGTCTGGGCACTGCTGGGAGTGATAGGCACACACCCCTCCTGTGTCTGGGCACTGCTGGGAGGACTCTGCACACACCCCTCCTGTGTCTGGGCACTGCTGGGAGGACTCTGCACACACCCCTCCTGTGTCTGGGCACTGCTGGGAGGACTCTGCACACACCCCTCCTGGGTCTGGGCACTGCTGGGAGGACTCTGCACACACCCCGCCTATGTCTGGGCACTGCTGGGAGGACTCTGCACACACCCCTCCTATGTCTGGGTACTGCTGGGAGGACTCTGCACACACCCCTCCTGTGTCTGGGCACTGCTGGGAGGACTCTGCACACACCCCTCCTATGTCTGGGCACTGCTGGGAGTGATAGGCACACACCCCTCCTGTGTCTGGGCACTGCTGGGAGGACTCTGATCACACCCCTCCTGTGTCTAGGCACTTATGGGAGGACTCTGCACACACCCCTCCTGTGTCTGGGCACTGCTGGGAGGACTCTGCACACACCCCGCCTATGTCTGGCCACTGCTGGGAGTGATAGGCACACACCCCTCCTGTGTCTGGGCACTGCTGGGAGGACTCTGCACACACCCCTCCTATGTCTGGGCACTGCTGGGAGTGATAGGCACACACCACTTCTGTGTCTGTGCACTGCTGGGAGGACTCTGCACACACCCCTCCTTTGTCTGGGCACTGCTGGGAGTGATAGGCACACACCCCTCCTGTGTCTGGGCACTGCTGGGAGGACTCTGCACACACCCTTCCTGTGTCTGGGCACTGCTGGGAGGACTCTGCACACACCCCTCCTGTGTCTGGGCACTGCTGGGAGGACTCTGCACACACCCCTCCTATGTCTGGCCACTGCTGGGAGTGATAGGCACACACCCCTCCTGTGTCTGGGCACTGCTGGGAGGACTCTGCACACACCCCTCCTATGTCTGGGCACTGCTGGGAGTGATAGGCACACACCCCTCCTGTGTCTGGGACTGCTGGGAGCACTCTGCACACACCCCTCCTATGTGTGGGCACTGCTGGGAGTGATAGGCACACACCCCTCCTGTGTCTGGGCACTGCTGGGAGGACTCTGCACACACCCCTCCTGTGTCTGGGCACTGCTGGGAGGACTCTGCACACACCCCTCCTACGTCTGGGCACTGCTAGGAGGACTCTGCACACACCCCTCCTGTGTCTGGGCACTACTGGGAGGACTCTGCACACACCCCTCCTATGTCTGGGCACTGCTGGGAGTGATCGGCACACACCCCTCCTGTGTCTGGGCACTGCTGGGAGGACTCTGCACACACCCCTCCTGTGTCTGGGCACTGCTGAGAGAGATAGGCACACACCCCTCCTGTGTCTGGGCACTGCTGGGAGGACTCTGCACACACCCCTCCTGTGTCTGGGCACTGCTGGGAGGACTCTGCACACACCCCTCCTGTGTCTGGGCACTGCTGGGAGGACTCTGCACACACCCCTCCTATGTCTGGCCACTGCTGGGAGTGATAGGCACACACCCCTCCTGTGTCTGGGCACTGCTGGGAGGACTCTGCACACACCCCTCCTATGTCTGGGCACTGCTGGGAGTGATAGGCACACACCCCTCCTGTGTCTGGGCACTGCTGGGAGGACTCTGCACACACCCCTCCTGTGTCTGGGCACCGCTGGGAGGACTCTGCACACACCCCTCCTGTGTCTGGGCACTGCTGGGAGGACTCTGCACACACCCCTCCTGTGTCTGGGCACTTGTGGGAGGACTCTGCACACACCCCGCCTATGTCTGGGCACTGCTGGGAGGACTCTGCACACACCCCTCCTATGTCTGGGTACTGCTGGGAGGACTCTGCACACACCCCTCCTGTGTCTGGGCACTGCTGGGAGGACTCTGCACACACCCCTCCTATGTCTGGGCACTGCTGGGAGTGATAGGCACACACCCCTCCTGTGTCTGGGCACTGCTGGGAGGACTCTGATCACACCCCTCCTGTGTCTAGGCACTTATGGGAGGACTCTGCACACACCCCTCCTGTGTCTGGGCACTGCTGGGAGGACTCTGCACACACCCCGCCTATGTCTGGCCACTGCTGGGAGTGATAGGCACACACCCCTCCTGTGTCTGGGCACTGCTGGGAGGACTCTGCACACACCCCTCCTATGTCTGGGCACTGCTGGGAGTGATAGGCACACACCACTTCTGTGTCTGTGCACTGCTGGGAGGACTCTGCACACACCCCTCCTTTGTCTGGGCACTGCTGGGAGTGATAGGCACACACCCCTCCTGTGTCTGGGCACTGCTGGGAGGACTCTGCACACACCCCTCCTGTGTCTGGGCACTGCTGGGAGGACTCTGCACACACCCCTCCTGTGTCTGGGCACTGCTGGGAGGACTCTGCACACACCCCTCCTATGTCTGGCCACTGCTGGGAGTGATAGGCACACACCCCTCCTGTGTCTGGGCACTGCTGGGAGGACTCTGCACACACCCCTCCTATGTCTGGGCACTGCTGGGAGTGATAGGCACACACCCCTCCTGTGTCTGGGACTGCTGGGAGCACTCTGCACACACCCCTCCTATGTGTGGGCACTGCTGGGAGTGATAGGCACACACCCCTCCTGTGTCTGGGCACTGCTGGGAGGACTCTGCACACACCCCTCCTGTGTCTGGGCACTGCTGGGAGGACTCTGCACACACCCCTCCTACGTCTGGGCACTGCTAGGAGGACTCTGCATACACCCCTCCTGTGTCTGGGCACTGCTGGGAGGACTCTGCACACACCCCTCCTATGTCTGGGCACTGCTGGGAGTGATCGGCACACACCCCTCCTTTGTCTGGGCACTGCTGGGAGTGATAGGCACACACCCCTCCTGTGTCTGGGCACTGCTGGGAGGACTCTGCACACACCCCTCCTGTGTCTGGGCACTGCTGGGAGGACTCTGCACACACCCCTCCTGTGTCTGGGCACTGCTGGGAGGACTCTGCACACACCCCTCCTATGTCTGGGCACTGCTGGGAGTGATAGGCACACACCCCTCCTGTGTCTGGGCACTGCTGGGAGGACTCTGCACACACCCCTTCTGTGTCTGGGCACTGCTGGGAGGACTCTGCACACACCCCTCCTGTGTCTGGGCACTGCTGGGAGTGATAGGCACACACCCCTCCTGTGTCTGGGCACTGCTGGGAGGACAATGCACACACCCCTCCTGTGCCTGGGCACTGCTTGGAGGACTCTGCACACACCCCTCCTGTGTCTGGGCACTGCTGGGAGGACTCTGCACACACCCCTCCTATGTCTGGGCACTGCTGGGAGGACTCTGCACACACCCCTCCTATGTCTGGGCACTGCTGGGAGGACTCTGCACACACTCCTCCTGTGTCTGGGCACTGCTGGGAGGACTCTGTACACACCCCTCTTATGTCTGGGCACTGCTGGGAGTGATAGGCACACACCCCTCCTGTGTCTGGGCACTGCTGGGAGTGATAGGCACACACCCCTCCTGTGTCTGGGCACTGCTGGGAGGACTCTGCACACACCCCTCCTGTGTCTGGGCACTGCTGGGAGGACTCTGCACACACCCCTCCTGTGTCTGGGCACTGCTGGGAGGACTCTGCACACACCCCTCCTATGTCTGGCCACTGCTGGGAGTGATAGGCACACACCCCTCCTGTGTCTGGGCACTGCTGGGCGGACTCTGCACACACCCCACCTATGTCTGGGCACTGCTGTGAGTGATAGGCACACACCCCTCCTATGTCTGGGCACTGCTGGGAGGACTCTGCACACACCCCTCTTATGTCTGGGCACTGCTGGGAGTGATAGGCACACACCCCTCCTCTGTCTGGGCACTGCTGGGAGGACTCTGCACACACCCCTCCTATGTCTGGGCACTGCTGGGAGTGATAGGCACACACCCCTCCTGTGTCTGGGCACTGCTGGGAGGACTCTGCACACACCCCTCCTGTGTCTGGGCACTGCTGGGAGGACTCTGCACACACCCCTCCTGTGTCTGGGCACTGCTGGGAGGACTCTGCACACACCCCTCCTGTGTCTGGGCACTGCTGGGAGGACTCTGCACACACCCCGCCTATGTCTGGGCACTGCTGGGAGGACTCTGCACACACCCCTCCTATGTCTGGGCACTGCTGGGAGGACTCTGCGCACACCCCTCCTGTGTCTGGGCACTGCTGGGAGGACTCTGCACACACCCCTCCTATGTCTGGGCACTGCTGGGAGTGATAGGCACACACCCCTCCTGTGTCTGGGCACTGCTGGGAGGACTCTGATCACACCCCTCCTTTGTCTGGGCACTTATGGGAGGACTCTGCACACACCCCTCCTGTGTCTGGGCACTGCTGGGAGGACTCTGCACACACCCCGCCTATGTCTGGCCACTGCTGGGAGTGATAGGCACACACCCCTCCTGTGTCTGGGCACTGCTGGGAGGACTCTGCACACACCCCTCCTATGTCTGGGCACTGCCGGGAGTGATAGGCACACACCCCTCCTGTGTCTGTGCACTGCTGGGAGGACTCTGCACACACCCCTCCTATGTCTGGGCACTGCTGGGAGGACTCTGCACACACCCCTCCTGTGTCTGGGCACTGCTGGGAGGACTCTGCACACACCCCTCCTATGTCTGGGCACTGCTGGGAGTGATAGGCACACACCCCTCCTGTGTCTGGGCACTGCTGGGAGGACTCTGATCACACCCCTCCTTTGTCTGGGCACTTATGGGAGGACTCTGCACACACCCCTCCTGTGTCTGGGCACTGCTGGGAGGACTCTGCACACACCCCGCCTATGTCTGGCCACTGCTGGGAGTGATAGGCACACACCCCTCCTGTGTCTGGGCACTGCTGGGAGGACTCTGCACACACCCCTCCTATGTCTGGGCACTGCCGGGAGTGATAGGCACACACCCCTCCTGTGTCTGTGCACTGCTGGGAGGACTCTGCACACACCCCTCCTTTGTCTGGGCACTGCTGGGAGTGATAGGCACACACCCCTCCTGTGTCTGGGCACTGCTGGGAGGACTCTGCACACACCCCTCCTGTGTCTGGGCACTGCTGGGAGGACTCTGCACACACCCCTCCTATGTCTGGGCACTGCTGGGAGTGATAGGCACACACCCCTCCTGTGTCTGGGACTGCTGGGAGCACTCTGCACACACCCCTCCTATGTCTGGGCACTGCTGGGAGTGATAGGCACACACCCCTCCTGTGTCTGGGCACTGCTGGGAGGACAATGCACACACCCCTCCTGTGCCTGGGCACTGCTTGGAGGACTCTGCACACACCCCTCCTGTGTCTGGGCACTGCTGGGAGGACTCTGCACACACCCCTCCTATGTCTGGGCACTGCTGGGAGGACTCTGCACACACCCCTCCTATGTCTGGGCACTGCTGGGAGGACTCTGCACACACTCCTCCTGTGTCTGGGCACTGCTGGGAGGACTCTGTACACACCCCTCTTATGTCTGGGCACTGCTGGGAGTGATAGGCACACACCCCTCCTGTGTCTGGGCACTGCTGGGAGTGATAGGCACACACCCCTCCTGTGTCTGGGCACTGCTGGGAGGACTCTGCACACACCCCTCCTGTGTCTGGGCACTGCTGGGAGGACTCTGCACACACCCCTCCTGTGTCTGGGCACTGCTGGGAGGACTCTGCACACACCCCTCCTATGTCTGGCCACTGCTGGGAGTGATAGGCACACACCCCTCCTGTGTCTGGGCACTGCTGGGCGGACTCTGCACACACCCCTCCTATGTCTGGGCACTGCTGGGAGTGATAGGCACACACCCCTCCTATGTCTGGGCACTGCTGGGAGGACTCTGCACACACCCCTCTTATGTCTGGGCACTGCTGGGAGTGATAGGCACACACCCCTCCTCTGTCTGGGCACTGCTGGGAGGACTCTGCACACACCCCTCCTATGTCTGGGCACTGCTGGGAGTGATAGGCACACACCCCTCCTGTGTCTGGGCACTGCTGGGAGGACTCTGCACACACCCCTCCTGTGTCTGGGCACTGCTGGGAGGACTCTGCACACACCCCTCCTGTGTCTGGGCACTGCTGGGAGGACTCTGCACACACCCCTCCTGTGTCTGGGCACTGCTGGGAGGACTCTGCACACACCCCGCCTATGTCTGGGCACTGCTGGGAGGACTCTGCACACACCCCTCCTATGTCTGGGCACTGCTGGGAGGACTCTGCACACACCCCTCCTGTGTCTGGGCACTGCTGGGAGGACTCTGCACACACCCCTCCTATGTCTGGGCACTGCTGGGAGTGATAGGCACACACCCCTCCTGTGTCTGGGCACTGCTGGGAGGACTCTGCACACACCCCGCATATGTCTGGGCACTGCTGGGAGTGATAGGCACACACCCCTCCTGTGTCTGGGCACTGCTGGGAGGACTCTGCACACACCCCTCCTATGTCTGGGCACTGCCGGGAGTGATAGGCACACACCCCTCCTGTGTCTGTGCACTGCTGGGAGGACTCTGCACACACCCCTCCTATGTCTGGGCACTGCTGGGAGGACTCTGCACACACCCCTCCTGTATCTGGGCACTGCTGGGAGGGCTCTGCACACACCCCTCCTATGTCTGGGCACTGCTGGGAGTGATAGGCACACACCCCTCCTGTGTCTGGGCACTGCTGGGAGGACTCTGATCACACCCCTCCTTTGTCTGGGCACTTATGGGAGGACTCTGCACACACCCCTCCTGTGTCTGGGCACTGCTGGGAGGACTCTGCACACACCCCGCCTATGTCTGGCCACTGCTGGGAGTGATAGGCACACACCCCTCCTGTGTCTGGGCACTGCTGGGAGGACTCTGCACACACCCCTCCTATGTCTGGGCACTGCTGGGAGTGATAGGCACACACCCCTCCTGTGTCTGTGCACTGCTGGGAGGACTCTGCACACACCCCTCCTTTGTCTGGGCACTGCTGGGAGTGATAGGCACACACCCCTCCTGTGTCTGGGCACTGCTGGGAGGACTCTGCACACACCCCTCCTGTGTCTGGGCACTGCTGGGAGGACTCTGCACACACCCCTCCTGTGTCTGGGCACTGCTGGGAGGACTCTGCACACACCCCTCCTATGTCTGGCCACTGCTGGGAGTGATAGGCACACACCCCTCCTGTGTCTGGGCACTGCTGGGAGGACTCTGCACACACCCCTCCTATGTCTGGGCACTGCTGGGAGTGATAGGCACACACCCCTCCTGTGTCTGGGCACTGCTGGGAGGACTCTGCACACACCCCTCCTGTGTCTGGGCACTGCTGGGAGGACTCTGCACACACCCCTCCTGTGTCTGGGCACTGCTGGGAGGACTCTGCACACACCCCTCCTGTGTCTGGGCACTGCTGGGAGGACTCTGCACACACCCCGCCTATGTCTGGGCACTACTGGGAGGACTCTGCACACACCCCTCCTATGTCTGGGCACTGCTGGGAGGACTCTGCACACACCCCTCCTGTGTCTGGGCACTGCTGGGAGGACTCTGCACACACCCCTCCTATGTCTGGGCACTGCTGGGAGTGATAGGCACACACCCCTCCTGTGTCTGGGCACTGCTGGGAGGACTCTGATCACACCCCTCCTGTGTCTAGGCACTTATGGGAGGACTCTGCACACACCCCTCCTGTGTCTGGGCACTGCTGGGAGGACTCTGCACACACCCCGCCTATGTCTGGCCACTGCTGGGAGTGATAGGCACACACCCTTCCTGTGTCTGGGCACTGCTGGGAGGACTCTGCACACACCCCTCCTATGTCTGGGCACTGCTGGGAGTGATAGGCACACACCACTTCTGTGTCTGTGCACTGCTGGGAGGACTCTGCAAACACCCCTCCTTTGTCTGGGCACTGCTGGGAGTGATAGGCACACACCCCTCCTGTGTCTGGGCACTGCTGGGAGGACTCTGCACACACCCCTCCTGTGTCTGGGCACTGGTGGGAGGACTCTGCACACACCCCTCCTGTGTCTGGGCACTGCTGGGAGGACTCTGCACACACCCCTCCTATGTCTGGCCACTGCTGGGAGTGATAGGCACACACCCCTCCTGTGTCTGGGCACTGCTGGGAGGACTCTGCACACACCCCTCCTGTGTCTGGGCACTGCTGGGAGTGATAGGCACACACCCCTCCTGTGTCTGGGACTGCTGGGAGCACTCTGCACACACCCCTCCTATGTCTGGGCACTGCTGGGAGTGATAGGCACACACCCCTCCTGTGTCTGGGCACTGCTGGGAGGACTCTGCACACACCCCTCCTGTGTCTGGGCACTGCTGGGAGGACTCTGCACACACCCCTCCTACGTCTGGGCACTGCTGGGAGGACTCTGCACACACCCCTCCTGTGTCTGGGCACTGCTGGGAGGACTCTGCACACACCCCTCCTATGTCTGGGCACTGCTGGGAGTGATCGGCACACACCCCTCCTGTGTCTGGGCACTGCTGGGAGGACTCTGCACACACCCCTCCTATGTCTGGGCATTGCTGGGAGTGATAGGCACACACCCCTCCTGTGTCTGGGCACTGCTGGAAGGACTCTGCACACACCCCTCCTGTGTCTGGGCACTGCTGGGAGGACTCTGCACACACCCCTCCTATGGCTGGGCACTGCTGGGAGGACTCTGCACACACCCCTCCTATGTCTGGCCACTGCTGGGAGTGATAGGCACACACCCCTCCTGTGTCTGGGCACTGCTGGGAGGACTCTGCACACACCCCTCCTATGTCTGGGCACTGCTGGGAGTGATAGGCACACACCCCTCCTGTGTCTGGGCACTGCTGGGAGGACTCTGCACACACCCCTCCTGTGTCTGGGCACTGCTGGGAGGACTCTGCACACACCCCTCCTGTGTCTGGGCACTGCTGGGAGGACTCTGCACACACCCCTCCTGTGTCTGGGCACTGCTGGGAGGACTCTGCACACACCCCGCCTATGTCTGGGCACTACTGGGAGGACTCTGCACACACCCCTCCTATGTCTGGGCACTGCTGGGAGGACTCTGCACACACCCCTCCTGTGTCTGGGCACTGCTGGGAGGACTCTGCACACACCCCTCCTATGTCTGGGCACTGCTGGGAGTGATAGGCACACACCCCTCCTGTGTCTGGGCACTGCTGGGAGGACTCTGATCACACCCCTCCTGTGTCTAGGCACTTATGGGAGGACTCTGCACACACCCCTCCTGTGTCTGGGCACTGCTGGGAGGACTCTGCACACACCCCGCCTATGTCTGGCCACTGCTGGGAGTGATAGGCACACACCCTTCCTGTGTCTGGGCACTGCTGGGAGGACTCTGCACACACCCCTCCTATGTCTGGGCACTGCTGGGAGTGATAGGCACACACCACTTCTGTGTCTGTGCACTGCTGGGAGGACTCTGCAAACACCCCTCCTTTGTCTGGGCACTGCTGGGAGTGATAGGCACACACCCCTCCTGTGTCTGGGCACTGCTGGGAGGACTCTGCACACACCCCTCCTGTGTCTGGGCACTGGTGGGAGGACTCTGCACACACCCCTCCTGTGTCTGGGCACTGCTGGGAGGACTCTGCACACACCCCTCCTATGTCTGGCCACTGCTGGGAGTGATAGGCACACACCCCTCCTGTGTCTGGGCACTGCTGGGAGGACTCTGCACACACCCCTCCTGTGTCTGGGCACTGCTGGGAGTGATAGGCACACACCCCTCCTGTGTCTGGGACTGCTGGGAGCACTCTGCACACACCCCTCCTATGTCTGGGCACTGCTGGGAGTGATAGGCACACACCCCTCCTGTGTCTGGGCACTGCTGGGAGGACTCTGCACACACCCCTCCTGTGTCTGGGCACTGCTGGGAGGACTCTGCACACACCCCTCCTACGTCTGGGCACTGCTGGGAGGACTCTGCACACACCCCTCCTGTGTCTGGGCACTGCTGGGAGGACTCTGCACACACCCCTCCTGTGTCTGGGCACTGCTGGGAGGACTCTGCACACACCCCTCCTGTGTCTGGGCACTGCTGGGAGGACTCTGCACACACCCCTCCTATGTCTGGCCACTGCTGGGAGTGATAGGCACACACCCCTCCTGTGTCTGGGCACTGCTGGGAGGACTCTGCACACACCCCTCCTATGTCTGGGCACTGCTGGGAGTGATAGGCACACACCCCTCCTGTGTCTGGGACTGCTGGGAGCACTCTGCACACACCCCTCCTATGTGTGGGCACTGCTGGGAGTGATAGGCACACACCCCTCCTGTGTCTGGGCACTGCTGGGAGGACTCTGCACACACCCCTCCTGTGTCTGGGCACTGCTGGGAGGACTCTGCACACACCCCTCCTACGTCTGGGCACTGCTAGGAGGACTCTGCATACACCCCTCCTGTGTCTGGGCACTGCTGGGAGGACTCTGCACACACCCCTCCTATGTCTGGGCACTGCTGGGAGTGATCGGCACACACCCCTCCTTTGTCTGGGCACTGCTGGGAGTGATAGGCACACACCCCTCCTGTGTCTGGGCACTGCTGGGAGGACTCTGCACACACCCCTCCTGTGTCTGGGCACTGCTGGGAGGACTCTGCACACACCCCTCCTGTGTCTGGGCACTGCTGGGAGGACTCTGCACACACCCCTCCTATGTCTGGGCACTGCTGGGAGTGATAGGCACACACCCCTCCTGTGTCTGGGCACTGCTGGGAGGACTCTGCACACACCCCTTCTGTGTCTGGGCACTGCTGGGAGGACTCTGCACACACCCCTCCTGTGTCTGGGCACTGCTGGGAGTGATAGGCACACACCCCTCCTGTGTCTGGGCACTGCTGGGAGGACAATGCACACACCCCTCCTGTGCCTGGGCACTGCTTGGAGGACTCTGCACACACCCCTCCTGTGTCTGGGCACTGCTGGGAGGACTCTGCACACACCCCTCCTATGTCTGGGCACTGCTGGGAGGACTCTGCACACACCCCTCCTATGTCTGGGCACTGCTGGGAGGACTCTGCACACACTCCTCCTGTGTCTGGGCACTGCTGGGAGGACTCTGTACACACCCCTCTTATGTCTGGGCACTGCTGGGAGTGATAGGCACACACCCCTCCTGTGTCTGGGCACTGCTGGGAGTGATAGGCACACACCCCTCCTGTGTCTGGGCACTGCTGGGAGGACTCTGCACACACCCCTCCTGTGTCTGGGCACTGCTGGGAGGACTCTGCACACACCCCTCCTGTGTCTGGGCACTGCTGGGAGGACTCTGCACACACCCCTCCTATGTCTGGCCACTGCTGGGAGTGATAGGCACACACCCCTCCTGTGTCTGGGCACTGCTGGGCGGACTCTGCACACACCCCACCTATGTCTGGGCACTGCTGGGAGTGATAGGCACACACCCCTCCTATGTCTGGGCACTGCTGGGAGGACTCTGCACACACCCCTCTTATGTCTGGGCACTGCTGGGAGTGATAGGCACACACCCCTCCTCTGTCTGGGCACTGCTGGGAGGACTCTGCACACACCCCTCCTATGTCTGGGCACTGCTGGGAGTGATAGGCACACACCCCTCCTGTGTCTGGGCACTGCTGGGAGGACTCTGCACACACCCCTCCTGTGTCTGGGCACTGCTGGGAGGACTCTGCACACACCCCTCCTGTGTCTGGGCACTGCTGGGAGGACTCTGCACACACCCCTCCTGTGTCTGGGCACTGCTGGGAGGACTCTGCACACACCCCGCCTATGTCTGGGCACTGCTGGGAGGACTCTGCACACACCCCTCCTATGTCTGGGCACTGCTGGGAGGACTCTGCGCACACCCCTCCTGTGTCTGGGCACTGCTGGGAGGACTCTGCACACACCCCTCCTATGTCTGGGCACTGCTGGGAGTGATAGGCACACACCCCTCCTGTGTCTGGGCACTGCTGGGAGGACTCTGATCACACCCCTCCTTTGTCTGGGCACTTATGGGAGGACTCTGCACACACCCCTCCTGTGTCTGGGCACTGCTGGGAGGACTCTGCACACACCCCGCCTATGTCTGGCCACTGCTGGGAGTGATAGGCACACACCCCTCCTGTGTCTGGGCACTGCTGGGAGGAGTCTGCACACACCCCTCCTATGTCTGGGCACTGCCGGGAGTGATAGGCACACACCCCTCCTGTGTCTGTGCACTGCTGGGAGGACTCTGCACACACCCCTCCTATGTCTGGGCACTGCTGGGAGGACTCTGCACACACCCCTCCTGTGTCTGGGCACTGCTGGGAGGACTCTGCACACACCCCTCCTATGTCTGGGCACTGCTGGGAGTGATAGGCACACACCCCTCCTGTGTCTGGGCACTGCTGGGAGGACTCTGATCACACCCCTCCTTTGTCTGGGCACTTATGGGAGGACTCTGCACACACCCCTCCTGTGTCTGGGCACTGCTGGGAGGACTCTGCACACACCCCGCCTATGTCTGGCCACTGCTGGGAGTGATAGGCACACACCCCTCCTGTGTCTGGGCACTGCTGGGAGGACTCTGCACACACCCCTCCTATGTCTGGGCACTGCCGGGAGTGATAGGCACACACCCCTCCTGTGTCTGTGCACTGCTGGGAGGACTCTGCACACACCCCTCCTTTGTCTGGGCACTGCTGGGAGTGATAGGCACACACCCCTCCTGTGTCTGGGCACTGCTGGGAGGACTCTGCACACACCCCTCCTGTGTCTGGGCACTGCTGGGAGGACTCTGCACACACCCCTCCTATGTCTGGGCACTGCTGGGAGTGATAGGCACACACCCCTCCTGTGTCTGGGACTGCTGGGAGCACTCTGCACACACCCCTCCTATGTCTGGGCACTGCTGGGAGTGATAGGCACACACCCCTCCTGTGTCTGGGCACTGCTGGGAGGACAATGCACACACCCCTCCTGTGCCTGGACACTGCTTGGAGGACTCTGCACACACCCCTCCTGTGTCTGGGCACTGCTGGGAGGACTCTGCACACACCCCTCCTATGTCTGGGCACTGCTGGGAGGACTCTGCACACACCCCTCCTATGTCTGGGCACTGCTGGGAGGACTCTGCACACACTCCTCCTGTGTCTGGGCACTGCTGGGAGGACTCTGTACACACCCCTCTTATGTCTGGGCACTGCTGGGAGTGATAGGCACACACCCCTCCTGTGTCTGGGCACTGCTGGGAGTGATAGGCACACACCCCTCCTGTGTCTGGGCACTGCTGGGAGGACTCTGCACACACCCCTCCTGTGTCTGGGCACTGCTGGGAGGACTCTGCACACACCCCTCCTGTGTCTGGGCACTGCTGGGAGGACTCTGCACACACCCCTCCTATGTCTGGCCACTGCTGGGAGTGATAGGCACACACCCCTCCTGTGTCTGGGCACTGCTGGGCGGACTCTGCACACACCCCTCCTATGTCTGGGCACTGCTGGGAGTGATAGGCACACACCCCTCCTATGTCTGGGCACTGCTGGGAGGACTCTGCACACACCCCTCTTATGTCTGGGCACTGCTGGGAGTGATAGGCACACACCCCTCCTCTGTCTGGGCACTGCTGGGAGGACTCTGCACACACCCCTCCTATGTCTGGGCACTGCTGGGAGTGATAGGCACACACCCCTCCTGTGTCTGGGCACTGCTGGGAGGACTCTGCACACACCCCTCCTGTGTCTGGGCACTGCTGGGAGGACTCTGCACACACCCCTCCTGTGTCTGGGCACTGCTGGGAGGACTCTGCACACACCCCTCCTGTGTCTGGGCACTGCTGGGAGGACTCTGCACACACCCCGCCTATGTCTGGGCACTGCTGGGAGGACTCTGCACACACCCCTCCTATGTCTGGGCACTGCTGGGAGGACTCTGCACACACCCCTCCTGTGTCTGGGCACTGCTGGGAGGACTCTGCACACACCCCTCCTATGTCTGGGCACTGCTGGGAGTGATAGGCACACACCCCTCCTGTGTCTGGGCACTGCTGGGAGGACTCTGCACACACCCCGCATATGTCTGGGCACTGCTGGGAGTGATAGGCACACACCCCTCCTGTGTCTGGGCACTGCTGGGAGGACTCTGCACACACCCCTCCTATGTCTGGGCACTGCCGGGAGTGATAGGCACACACCCCTCCTGTGTCTGTGCACTGCTGGGAGGACTCTGCACACACCCCTCCTATGTCTGGGCACTGCTGGGAGGACTCTGCACACACCCCTCCTGTATCTGGGCACTGCTGGGAGGGCTCTGCACACACCCCTCCTATGTCTGGGCACTGCTGGGAGTGATAGGCACACACCCCTCCTGTGTCTGGGCACTGCTGGGAGGACTCTGATCACACCCCTCCTTTGTCTGGGCACTTATGGGAGGACTCTGCACACACCCCTCCTGTGTCTGGGCACTGCTGGGAGGACTCTGCACACACCCCGCCTATGTCTGGCCACTGCTGGGAGTGATAGGCACACACCCCTCCTGTGTCTGGGCACTGCTGGGAGGACTCTGCACACACCCCTCCTATGTCTGGGCACTGCCGGGAGTGATAGGCACACACCCCTCCTGTGTCTGTGCACTGCTGGGAGGACTCTGCACACACCCCTCCTTTGTCTGGGCACTGCTGGGAGTGATAGGCACACACCCCTCCTGTGTCTGGGCACTGCTGGGAGGACTCTGCACACACCCCTCCTGTGTCTGGGCACTGCTGGGAGGACTCTGCACACACCCCTCCTGTGTCTGGGCACTGCTGGGAGGACTCTGCACACACCCCTCCTATGTCTGGCCACTGCTGGGAGTGATAGGCACACACCCCTCCTGTGTCTGGGCACTGCTGGGAGGACTCTGCACACACCCCTCCTATGTCTGGGCACTGCTGGGAGTGATAGGCACACACCCCTCCTGTGTCTGGGCACTGCTGGGAGGACTCTGCACACACCCCTCCTGTGTCTGGGCACTGCTGGGAGGACTCTGCACACACCCCTCCTGTGTCTGGGCACTGCTGGGAGGACTCTGCACACACCCCTCCTGTGTCTGGGCACTGCTGGGAGGACTCTGCACACACCCCGCCTATGTCTGGGCACTACTGGGAGGACTCTGCACACACCCCTCCTATGTCTGGGCACTGCTGGGAGGACTCTGCACACACCCCTCCTGTGTCTGGGCACTGCTGGGAGGACTCTGCACACACCCCTCCTATGTCTGGGCACTGCTGGGAGTGATAGGCACACACCCCTCCTGTGTCTGGGCACTGCTGGGAGGACTCTGATCACACCCCTCCTGTGTCTAGGCACTTATGGGAGGACTCTGCACACACCCCTCCTGTGTCTGGGCACTGCTGGGAGGACTCTGCACACACCCCGCCTATGTCTGGCCACTGCTGGGAGTGATAGGCACACACCCTTCCTGTGTCTGGGCACTGCTGGGAGGACTCTGCACACACCCCTCCTATGTCTGGGCACTGCTGGGAGTGATAGGCACACACCACTTCTGTGTCTGTGCACTGCTGGGAGGACTCTGCAAACACCCCTCCTTTGTCTGGGCACTGCTGGGAGTGATAGGCACACACCCCTCCTGTGTCTGGGCACTGCTGGGAGGACTCTGCACACACCCCTCCTGTGTCTGGGCACTGGTGGGAGGACTCTGCACACACCCCTCCTGTGTCTGGGCACTGCTGGGAGGACTCTGCACACACCCCTCCTATGTTTGGCCACTGCTGGGAGTGATAGGCACACACCCCTCCTGTGTCTGGGCACTGCTGGGAGGACTCTGCACACACCCCTCCTGTGTCTGGGCACTGCTGGGAGTGATAGGCACACACCCCTCCTGTGTCTGGGACTGCTGGGAGCACTCTGCACACACCCCTCCTATGTCTGGGCACTGCTGGGAGTGATAGGCACACACCCCTCCTGTGTCTGGGCACTGCTGGGAGGACTCTGCACACACCCCTCCTGTGTCTGGGCACTGCTGGGAGGACTCTGCACACACCCCTCCTACGTCTGGGCACTGCTGGGAGGACTCTGCACACACCCCTCCTGTGTCTGGGCACTGCTGGGAGGACTCTGCACACACCCCTCCTATGTCTGGGCACTGCTGGGAGTGATCGGCACACACCCCTCCTGTGTCTGGGCACTGCTGGGAGGACTCTGCACACACCCCTCCTATGTCTGGGCATTGCTGGGAGTGATAGGCACACACCCCTCCTGTGTCTGGGCACTGCTGGAAGGACTCTGCACACACCCCTCCTGTGTCTGGGCACTGCTGGGAGGACTCTGCACACACCCCTCCTATGGCTGGGCACTGCTGGGAGGACTCTGCACACACCCCTCCTATGTCTGGCCACTGCTGGGAGTGATAGGCACACACCCCTCCTGTGTCTGGGCACTGCTGGGAGGACTCTGCACACACCCCTCCTATGTCTGGGCACTGCTGGGAGTGATAGGCACACACCCCTCCTGTGTCTGGGCACTGCTGGGAGGACTCTGCACACACCCCTCCTGTGTCTGGGCACTGCTGGGAGGACTCTGCACACACCCCTCCTGTGTCTGGGCACTGCTGGGAGGACTCTGCACACACCCCTCCTGTGTCTGGGCACTGCTGGGAGGACTCTGCACACACCCCGCCTATGTCTGGGCACTACTGGGAGGACTCTGCACACACCCCTCCTATGTCTGGGCACTGCTGGGAGGACTCTGCACACACCCCTCCTGTGTCTGGGCACTGCTGGGAGGACTCTGCACACACCCCTCCTATGTCTGGGCACTGCTGGGAGTGATAGTCACACACCCCTCCTGTGTCTGGGCACTGCTGGGAGGACTCTGATCACACCCCTCCTGTGTCTAGGCACTTATGGGAGGACTCTGCACACACCCCTCCTGTGTCTGGGCACTGCTGGGAGGACTCTGCACACACCCCGCCTATGTCTGGCCACTGCTGGGAGTGATAGGCACACACCCTTCCTGTGTCTGGGCACTGCTGGGAGGACTCTGCACACACCCCTCCTATGTCTGGGCACTGCTGGGAGTGATAGGCACACACCACTTCTGTGTCTGTGCACTGCTGGGAGGACTCTGCAAACACCCCTCCTTTGTCTGGGCACTGCTGGGAGTGATAGGCACACACCCCTCCTGTGTCTGGGCACTGCTGGGAGGACTCTGCACACACCCCTCCTGTGTCTGGGCACTGGTGGGAGGACTCTGCACACACCCCTCCTGTGTCTGGGCACTGCTGGGAGGACTCTGCACACACCCCTCCTATGTCTGGCCACTGCTGGGAGTGATAGGCACACACCCCTCCTGTGTCTGGGCACTGCTGGGAGGACTCTGCACACACCCCTCCTGTGTCTGGGCACTGCTGGGAGTGATAGGCACACACCCCTCCTGTGTCTGGGACTGCTGGGAGCACTCTGCACACACCCCTCCTATGTCTGGGCACTGCTGGGAGTGATAGGCACACACCCCTCCTGTGTCTGGGCACTGCTGGGAGGACTCTGCACACACCCCTCCTGTGTCTGGGCACTGCTGGGAGGACTCTGCACACACCCCTCCTACGTCTGGGCACTGCTGGGAGGACTCTGCACACACCCCTCCTGTGTCTGGGCACTGCTGGGAGGACTCTGCACACACCCCTCCTATGTCTGGGCACTGCTGGGAGTGATCGGCACACACCCCTCCTGTGTCTGGGCACTGCTGGGAGGACTCTGCACACACCCCTCCTATGTCTGGGCATTGCTGGGAGTGATAGGCACACACCCCTCCTGTGTCTGGGCACTGCTGGAAGGACTCTGCACACACCCCTCCTGTGTCTGGGCACTGCTGGGAGGACTCTGCACACACCCCTCCTATGGCTGGGCACTGCTGGGAGGACTCTGCACACACCCCTCCTATGTCTGGCCACTGCTGGGAGTGATAGGCACACACCCCTCCTGTGTCTGGGCACTGCTGGGAGGACTCTGCACACACCCCTCCTTTGTCTGGGCACTGCTGGGAGAGATAGGCACACACCCCTCCTGTGTCTGGGCACTGCTGGGAGGACTCTGCACACACCCCTCCTGTGTCTGGGCACTGCTGGGAGGACTCTGCACACACCCCTCCTGTGTCTGGGCACTGCTGGGAGGACTCTGCACACACCCCTCCTATGTCTGGCCACTGCTGGGAGTGATAGGCACACACCCCTCCTGTGTCTGGGCACTGCTGGGAGGACTCTGCACACACCCCTCCTATGTCTGGGCACTGCTGTGAGTGATAGGCACACACCCCTCCTGTGTCTGGGCACTGCTGGGAGGACTCTGCACACACCCCTCCTGTGTCTGGGCACTGCTGAGAGGACTCTGCACACACCCCTCCTGTGTCTGGGCACTGCTGGGAGGACTCTGCACACACCCCTCCTGTGTCTGGGCACTGCTGGGAGGACTCTGCACACACCCCGCCTATGTCTGGGCACTGCTGGGAGGACTCTGCACACACCCCTCCTATGTCTGGGCACTGCTGGGAGGACTCTGCACACACCCCTCCTGTGTCTGGGCACTGCTGGGAGGACTCTGCACACACCCCTCCTATGTCTGGGCACTGCTGGGAGTGATAGGCACACACCCCTCCTGTGTCTGGGCACTGCTGGGAGGACTCTGATCACACCCCTTCTGTGTCTAGGCACTTATGGGAGGACTCTGCACACACCCCTCCTGTGTCTGGGCACTGCTGGGAGGACTCTGCACACACCCCGCCTATGTCTGGCCACTGCTGGGAGTGATAGGCACACACCCCTCCTGTGTCTGGGCACTGCTGGGAGGACTCTGCACACACCCCTCCTATGTCTGGGCACTGCTGGGAGTGATAGGCACACACCACTTCTGTGTCTGTGCACTGCTGGGAGGACTCTGCACACACCCCTCCTTTGTCTGGGCACTGCTGGGAGTGATAGGCACACACCCCTCCTGTGTCTGGGCACTGCTGGGAGTTCTCTGCACACACCCCTCCTGTGTCTGGGCACTGCTGGGAGGACTCTGCACACACCCCTCCTGTGTCTGGGCACTGCTGGGAGGACTCTGCACACACCCCTCCTATGTCTGGCCACTGCTGGGAGTGATACGCACACACCCCTCCTGTGTCTGGGCACTGCTGGGAGGACTCTGCACACACCCCTCCTATGTCTGGGCACTGCTGGGAGTGATAGGCACACACCCCTCCTGTGTCTGGGACTGCTGGGAGCACTCTGCACACACCCCTCCTATGTGTGGGCACTGCTGGGAGTGATAGGCACACACCCCTCCTGTGTCTGGGCACTGCTGGGAGGACTCTGCACACACCCCTCCTGTGTCTGGGCACTGCTGGGAGGACTCTGCACACACCCCTCCTATGTCTGGGCACTGCTGGGAGTGATCGGCACACACCCCTCCTGTGTCTGGGCACTGCTGTGAGGACTCTGCACACACCCCTCCTATGTCTGGGCATTGCTGGGAGTGATAGGCACACACCCCTCCTGTGTCTGGGCACTGCTGGGAGGACTCTGCACACACCCCTCCTGTGTCTGGGCACTGCTGGGAGGACTCTGCACACACCCCTCCTATGGCTGGGCACTGCTGGGAGGACTCTGCACACACCGCTCCTATGTCTGGCCACTGCTGGGAGTGATAGGCACACACCCCTCCTGTGTCTGGGCACTGCTGGGAGGACTCTGCACACACCCCTCCTATGTCTGGGCACTGCTGGGAGGACTCTGCACACACCCCTCCTGTGTCTGGGCACTGCTGGGAGGACTCTGCACACACCCCTCCTATGTCTGGGCACTGCTGGGAGTGATAGGCACACACCCCTCCTGTGTCTGGGCACTGCTAGGAGGACTCTGCACACACCCCTCCTATGTCTGGGCACTGCTGGGAGGACTCTGCACACACCCCTCCTATGTCTGGGCACTGCTGAGAGGACTCTGCACACACCCCTCCTGTGTCTGGGCACTGCTGGGAGGACTCTGCACACACCCCTCCTATTTCTGGGCACTGCTGGGAGTGAAAGGCACACACCTCTCCTGTGTCTGGGCACTGCTGGGAGGACTCTGCACATACCCCTCCTATGTCTGGGCACTGCTGGGAGTGATAGGCACACACCCCCCCTGTGTCTGGGCACTGCTGAGAGGACTCTGCACACACCCCTCCTATGTCTGGCCACTGCTGGGAGTGATAGGCACACACCCCTCCTGTGTCTGGGCACTGCTGGGAGGACTCTGCACACACCCCTCCTATGTCTGGGCACTGCTGGGAGTGATAGGCACACACCCCTCCTGTGTCTGGGACTGCTGGGAGCACTCTGCACACACCCCTCCTATGTCTGGGCACTGCTGGGAGTGATAGGCACACACCCCTCCTGTGTCTGGGCACTGCTGGGAGGACTCTGCACACACCCCTCCTGTGTCTGGGCACTGCTGGGAGGACTCTGCACACACCCCTCCTACGTCTGGGCACTGCTGGGAGGACTCTGCACACACCCCTCCTGTGTCTGGGCACTGCTGGGAGGACTCTGCACACACCCCTCCTATGTCTGGGCACTGCTGGGAGTGATCGGCACACACCCCTCCTGTGTCTGGGCACTGCTGGGAGGACTCTGCACACACCCCTCCTATGTCTGGGCATTGCTGGGAGTGATAGGCACACACCCCTCCTGTGTCTGGGCACTGCTGGGAGGACTCTGCACACACCCCTCCTGTGTCTGGGCACTGCTGGGAGGACTCTGCACACGCCCCTCCTATGGCTGGGCACTGCTGGGAGGACTCTGCACACACCGCTCCTATGTCTGGCCACTGCTGGGAGTGATAGGCACACACCCCTCCTGTGTCTGGGCACTGCTGGGAGGACTCTGCACACACCCCTCCTATGTCTGGGCACTGCTGGGAGGACTCTGCACACACCCCTCCTGTGTCTGGGCACTGCTGGGAGGACTCTGCACACACCCCTCCTATGTCTGGGCACTGCTGGGAGTGATAGGCACACACCCCTCCTGTGTCTGGGCACTGCTGGGAGGACTCTGCACACACCCCTCCTATGTCTGGGCACTGCTGGGAGTGATAGGCACACACCCGTCCTGTGTCTGTGCACTGCTGGGAGGACTCTGCACACACCCCTCCTTTGTCTGGGCACTGCTGGGAGAGATAGGCACACTCCCCTCCTGTGTCTGGGCACTGCTGGGAGGACTCTGCACACACCCCTCCTGTGTCTGGGCACTGCTGGGAGGACTCTGCACACACCCCTCCTGTGTCTGGGCACTGCTGGGAGGACTCTGCACACACCCCTCCTATGTCTGGCCACTGCTGGGAGTGATAGGCACACACCCCTCCTGTGTCTGGGCACTGCTGGGAGGACTCTGCACACACCCCTCCTATGTCTGGGCACTGCTGGGAGTGATAGGCACACACCCCTCCTGTGTCTGGGCACTGCTGGGAGGACTCTGCACACACCCCTCCTGTGTCTGGGCACTGCTGGGAGGACTCTGCACACACCCCTCCTGTGTCTGGGCACTGCTGGGAGGACTCTGCACACACCCCTCCTGTGTCTGGGCACTGCTGGGAGGACTCTGCACACACCCCGCCTATGTCTGGGCACTGCTTGGAGGACTCTGCACACACCCCTCCTATGTCTGGGCACTGCTGGGAGGACTCTGCACACACCCCTCCTGTGTCTGGGCACTGCTGGGAGGACTCTGCACACACCCCTCCTATGTCTGGGCACTGCTGGGAGTGATAGGCACACACCCCTCCTGTGTCTGGGCACTGCTGGGAGGACTCTGATCACACCCCTCCTGTGTCTAGGCACTTATGGGAGGACTCTGCACACACCCCTCCTGTGTCTGGGCACTGCTGGGAGGACTCTGCACACACCCCGCCTATGTCTGGCCACTGCTGGGAGTGATAGGCACACACCCCTCCTGTGTCTGGGCACTGCTGGGAGGACTCTGCACACACCCCTCCTATGTCTGGGCACTGCTGGGAGTGATAGGCACACACCACTTCTGTGTCTGTGCACTGCTGGGAGGACTCTGCACACACCCCTCCTTTGTCTGGGCACTGCTGGGAGTGATAGGCACACACCCCTCCTGTGTCTGGGCACTGCTGGGAGGACTCTGCACACACCCCTCCTGTGTCTGGGCACTGCTGGGAGGACTCTGCACACACCCCTCCTGTGTCTGGGCACTGCTGGGAGGACTCTGCACACACCCCTCCTATGTCTGGCCACTGCTGGGAGTGATAGGCACACACCCCTCCTGTGTCTGGGCACTGCTGGGAGGACTCTGCACACACCCCTCCTGTGTCTGGGCACTGCTGGGAGGACTCTGCACACACCCCTTCTATGTCTGGGCACTGCTGGGAGGACTCTGCACACACCCCTCCTGTGTCTGGGCACTGCTGGGAGGACTCTGCACACACCCGCCTATGTCTGGGCACTGCTGGGAGTGATAGGCACACACCTCTCCTGTGTCTGGGCACTGCTGGGAGGACTCTGCACACACCCCTCCTGTGTCCGGGCACTGCTGGTAGGACTCTGCACACACCCCTCCTGTGGCTGGGCACTGCTGGGAGGACTCTGCACACACCCCTCCTATGTCTGGGCACTGCTGGGAGTGATAGGCACACACCCCTCCTATGTCTGGGCACTGCTGGGAGTGATAGGCACACACCCCTCCTGTGTCTGGGCACTGCTGGGAGTGATAGGCACACACCCCTCCTGTGTCTGGGTACTGATCGGAGGACTCTGCACACACCCCTCCTGTGTCTGGGCACTGCTGGGAGGACTCTGCACACACCCCTCCTGTGTCTGGGCACTGCTGGGAGGACTCAGCACACACCCCTCCTATGTCTGGCCACTGCTGGGAGTGATAGGCACACACCCCTCCTGTGTCTGGGCACTGCTGGGAGGACTCTGCACACACCCCTCCTATGTCTGGGCACTGCTGGGAGTGATAGGCACACACCCCTCCTATGTCTGGACACTGCTGGGAGGACTCTGCACACACCCCTCTTATGTCTGGGCACTGCTGGGAGTGATAGGCACACACCCCTCCTGTGTCTGGGCACTGCTGGGAGGACTCTGCACAAACCCCTCCAATGTCTGGGCACTGCTGGGAGTGATAGGCACACACCCCTCCTGTGTCTGGGCACTGCTGGGAGTGATAGGCACATACCCCTCCTGTGTCTGGGCACTGCTGGGAGGACTCTGCACACACCCACCTATGTCTGGGCACTGCTGGGAGTGATAGGGACACACCTCTCCTGTGTCTGGGCACTGCTGGGAAGACTCTGCACACACCCCTCCTGTGTCTGGGCACTGCTTGGAGGACTCTGCACACACCCCTCCTGTGGCTGGGCACTGCTGGGAGGACTCTGCACACACCCCTCCTATGTCTGGCCACTGCTGGGAGTGATAGGCACACACCCCTCCTGTGTTTGGGCACTGCTGGGAGGACTCTGCACACACCCCTCCTGTGTCTGGGCACTGCTGGGAGGACTCTGCACACACCCCTCCTATGTCTGGGCACTGCTGGGAGGACTCTGCACACACCCCGCCTATGTCTGGCCACTGCTGGGAGGGATAGGCACACACCCCTCCTGTGTTTGGGCACTGCTGGGAGGACTCTGCACACACCCCTCCTGTGTCTGGGCACTGCTGGGAGGACTCTGCACACACCCCGCCTATGTCTGGCCACTGCTGGGAGTGATAGGCACACACCCCTCCTGTGTCTGGGCACTGCTGGGAGGACTCTGCACACACCCCTCCTATGTCTGGGCACTGCTGGGAGTGATAGGCACACACCACTTCTGTGTCTGTGCACTGCTGGGAGGACTCTGCACACACCCCTCCTTTGTCTGGGCACTGCTGGGAGTGATAGGCACACACCCCTCCTGTGTCTGGGCACTGCTGGGAGGACTCTGCACACACCCCTCCTGTGTCTGGGCACTGCTGGGAGGACTCTGCACACACCCCTCCTGTGTCTGGGCACTGCTGGGAGGACTCTGCACACACCCCTCCTATGTCTGGGCACTGCTGGGAGTGATAGGCACACACCCCTCCTGTGTCTGGGACTGCTGGGAGCACTCTGCACACACCCCTCCTATGTCTGGGCACTGCTGGGAGTGATAGGCACACACCCCTCCTGTGTCTGGGCACTGCTGGGAGGACTCTGCACACACCCCTTCTGTGTCTGGGCACTGCTGGGAGGACTCTGCACACACCCCTCCTGTGTCTAGGCACTGCTGGGAGTGATAGGCACACACCCCTCCTGTGTCTGGGCACTGCTGGGAGGACAATGCACACACCCCTCCTGTGCCTGGGCACTGCTTGGAGGACTCTGCACACACCCCTCCTGTGTCTGGGCACTGCTTGGAGGACTCTGCACACACCCCTCCTGTGTCTGGGCACTGCTGGGAGAACTCTGCACACACCCCTCCTATATCTGGGCACTGCTGGGAGTGATAGGCACACACCCCTCCTGTGTCTGGGCACTACTGGGAGGACTCTGCACACACCCCTCCTATGTCTGTCCACTGCTGGGAGTGATAGGCACACACCCCTCCTGTGTTTGGGCACTGCTGGGAGGACTCTGCACACACCCCTCCTGTATCTGGGCACTGCTGGGAGGACTCTGCACACACCCCTCCTATGTCTGGGCACTGCTGGGAGGACTCTGCACACACCCCTCCTGTGTCTGGGCACTGCTGGGAGGACTCTGCACACACCCCTCCTATGTCTGGGCACTGCTGGGAGTGATAGGCACACACCCCTCCTGTGTCTGGGCACTACTGGGAGGACTCTGCACACACCCCTCCTGTGTCTGGGCACTGCTGGGAGGACTCTGCACACACCCCTCCTGTGTCTGGGCACTGCTGGGAGGACTCTGCACACACCCCTCCTATGTCTGGCCACTGCTGGGAGTGATAGGCACACACCCCTCCTGTGTCTGGGCACTGCTGGGAGTGATAGGCACACACACCTCCTGTGTCTGGGCACTGCTGGGAGGACTCTGCACACACCCCTCCTATGTCTGGGCACTGCTGGGAGGACTCTGCACACACCCCTCCTGTGTCTGGGCACTGCTGGGAGGACTCTGCACACACCCCTCCTATGTCTGGGCACTGCTGGGAGGACTCTGCACACACCCCGCCTATGTCTGGCCACTGCTGGGAGGGATAGGCACACACCCCTCCTGTGTTTGGGCACTGCTGGGAGGACTCTGCACACACCCCTCCTGTGTCTGGGCACTGCTGGGAGGACTCTGCACACACCCCGCCTATGTCTGGCCACTGCTGGGAGTGATAGGCACACACCCCTCCTGTGTCTGGGCACTGCTGGGAGGACTCTGCACACACCCCTCCTATGTCTGGGCACTGCTGGGAGTGATAGGCACACACCACTTCTGTGTCTGTGCACTGCTGGGAGGACTCTGCACACACCCCTCCTTTGTCTGGGCACTGCTGGGAGTGATAGGCACACACCCCTCCTGTGTCTGGGCACTGCTGGGAGGACTCTGCACACACCCCTCCTGTGTCTGGGCACTGCTGGGAGGACTCTGCACACACCCCTCCTGTGTCTGGGCACTGCTGGGAGTGATAGGCACACACCACTTCTGTGTCTGTGCACTGCTGGGAGGACTCTGCACACACCCCTCCTTTGTCTGGGCACTGCTGGGAGTGATAGGCACACACCCCTCCTGTGTCTGGGCACTGCTGGGAGGACTCTGCACACACCCCTCCTGTGTCTGGGCACTGCTGGGAGGACTCTGCACACACCCCTCCTGTGTCTGGGCACTGCTGGGAGGACTCTGCACACACCCCTCCTATGTCTGGGCACTGCTGGGAGTGATAGGCACACACCCCTCCTGTGTCTGGGACTGCTGGGAGCACTCTGCACACACCCCTCCTATGTCTGGGCACTGCTGGGAGTGATAGGCACACACCCCTCCTGTGTCTGGGCACTGCTGGGAGGACTCTGCACACACCCCTTCTGTGTCTGGGCACTGCTGGGAGGACTCTGCACACACCCCTCCTGTGTCTAGGCACTGCTGGGAGTGATAGGCACACACCCCTCCTGTGTCTGGGCACTGCTGGGAGGACAATGCACACACCCCTCCTGTGCCTGGGCACTGCTTGGAGGACTCTGCACACACCCCTCCTGTGTCTGGGCACTGCTGGGAGGACTCTGCACACACCCCTCCTATGTCTGGGCACTGCTGGGAGGACTCTGCACACACCCCTCCTATATATGGGCACTGCTGGGAGTGATAGGCACACACCCCTCCTGTGTCTGGGCACTACTGGGAGGACTCTGCACACACCCCTCCTATGTCTGTCCACTGCTGGGAGTGATAGGCACACACCCCTCCTGTGTTTGGGCACTGCTGGGAGGACTCTGCACACACCCCTCCTGTGTCTGGGCACTGCTGGGAGGACTCTGCACACACCCCTCCTATGTCTGGGCACTGCTGGGAGGACTCTGCACACACCCCTCCTGTGTCTGGGCACTGCTGGGAGGACTCTGCACACACCCCTCCTATGTCTGGGCACTGCTGGGAGTGATAGGCACACACCCCTCCTGTGTCTGGGCACTACTGGGAGGACTCTGCACACACCCCTCCTGTGTCTGGGCACTGCTGGGAGGACTCTGCACACACCCCTCCTGTGTCTGGGCACTGCTGGGAGGACTCTGCACACACCCCTCCTATGTCTGGCCACTGCTGGGAGTGATAGGCACACACCCCTCCTGTGTCTGGGCACTGCTGGGAGTGATAGGCACACACACCTCCTGTGTCTGGGCACTGCTGGGAGGACTCTGCACACACCCCTCCTATGTCTGGGCACTGCTGGGAGGACTCTGCACACACCCCTCCTGTGTCTGGGCACTGCTGGGAGGACTCTGCACACACCCCTCCTATGTCTGGGCACTGCTGGGAGGACTCTGCACACACCCCGCCTATGTCTGGCCACTGCTGGGAGGGATAGGCACACACCCCTCCTGTGTTTGGGCACTGCTGGGAGGACTCTGCACACACCCCTCCTGTGTCTGGGCACTGCTGGGAGGACTCTGCACACACCCCGCCTATGTCTGGCCACTGCTGGGAGTGATAGGCACACACCCCTCCTGTGTCTGGGCACTGCGGGGAGGACTCTGCACACACCCCTCCTATGTCTGGGCACTGCTGGGAGTGATAGGCACACACCACTTCTGTGTCTGTGCACTGCTGGGAGGACTCTGCACACACCCCTCCTTTGTCTGGGCACTGCTGGGAGTGATAGGCACACACCCCTCCTGTGTCTGGGCACTGCTGGGAGGACTCTGCACACACCCCTCCTGTGTCTGGGCACTGCTGGGAGGACTCTGCACACACCCCTCCTGTGTCTGGGCACTGCTGGGAGGACTCTGCACACACCCCTCCTATGTCTGGGCACTGCTGGGAGTGATAGGCACACACCCCTCCTGTGTCTGGGACTGCTGGGAGCACTCTGCACACACCCCTCCTATGTCTGGGCACTGCTGGGAGTGATAGGCACACACCCCTCCTGTGTCTGGGCACTGCTGGGAGGACTCTGCACACACCCCTTCTGTGTCTGGGCACTGCTGGGAGGACTCTGCACACACCCCTCCTGTGTCTAGGCACTGCTGGGAGTGATAGGCACACACCCCTCCTGTGTCTGGGCACTGCTGGGAGGACAATGCACACACCCCTCCTGTGCCTGGGCACTGCTTGGAGGACTCTGCACACACCCCTCCTGTGTCTGGGCACTGCTGGGAGGACTCTGCACACACCCCTCCTATGTCTGGGCACTGCTGGGAGGACTCTGCACACACCCCTCCTATATCTGGGCACTGCTGGGAGTGATAGGCACACACCCCTCCTGTGTCTGGGCACTACTGGGAGGACTCTGCACACACCCCTCCTATGTCTGGCCACTGCTGGGAGTGATAGGCACACACCCCTCCTGTGTTTGGGCACTGCTGGGAGGACTCTGCACACACCCCTCCTGTGTCTGGGCACTGCTGGGAGGACTCTGCACACACCCCTCCTATGTCTGGGCACTGCTGGGAGGACTCTGCACACACCCCTCCTGTGTCTGGGCACTGCTAGGAGGACTCTGCACACACCCCTCCTATGTCTGGGCACTGCTGGGAGTGATAGGCACACACCCCTCCTGTGTCTGGGCACTACTGGGAGGACTCTGCACACACCCCTCCTGTGTCTGGGCACTGCTGGGAGGACTCTGCACACACCCCTCCTGTGTCTGGGCACTGCTGGGAGGACTCTGCACACACCCCTCCTATGTCTGGCCACTGCTGGGAGTGATAGGCACACACCCCTCCTGTGTCTGGGCACTGCTGGGAGTGATAGGCACACACACCTCCTGTGTCTGGGCACTGCTGGGAGGACTCTGCACACACCCCTCCTATGTCTGGGCACTGCTGGGAGGACTCTGCACACACCCCTTCTGTGTCTGGGCACTGCTGGGAGGACTCTGCACACACCCCTCCTATGTCTGGGCACTGCTGGGAGTGATAGGCACACACCCCTCCTGTGTCTGGGCACTGCTGGGAGTGATAGGCACACACCCCTCCTGTGTCTGGGTACTGCTGGGAGGACTCTGCACGCACCCCTCCTGTGTCTGGGCACTGCTGGGAGGACTCTGCACACACCCCTCCTGTGTCTGGGCACTGCTGGGAGGACTCAGCACACACCCCTCCTATGTCTGGCCACTGCTGGGAGTGATAGGCACACACCCCTCCTGTGTCTGGGCACTGCTGGGAGGACTCTGCACACACCCCTCCTATGTCTGGGCACTGCTGGGAGTGATAGGCACACACCCCTCCTATGTCTGGACACTGCTGGGAGGACTCTGCACACACCCCTCTTATGTCTGGGCACTGCTGGGAGTGATAGGCACACACCCCTCCTGTGTCTGGGCACTGCTGGGAGGACTCTGCACAAACCCCTCCAATGTCTGGGCACTGCTGGGAGTGATAGGCACACACCCCTCCTGTGTCTGGGCACTGCTGGGAGTGATAGGCACATACCCCTCCTGTGTCTGGGCACTGCTGGGAGGACTCTGCACACACCCGCCTATGTCTGGGCACTGCTGGGAGTGATAGGGACACACCTCTCCTGTGTCTGGGCACTGCTGGGAAGACTCTGCACACACCCCTCCTGTGTCTGGGCACTGCTGGGAGGACTCTGCACACACCCCTCCTGTGGCTGGGCACTGCTGGGAGGACTCTGCACACACCCCTCCTATGTCTGGCCACTGCTGGGAGTGATAGGCACACACCCCTCCTGTGTTTGGGCACTGCTGGGAGGACTCTGCACACACCCCTCCTGTGTCTGGGCACTGCTGGGAGGACTCTGCACACACCCCTTCTATGTCTGGGCACTGCTGGGAGGACTCTGCACACACCCCTCCTGTGTCTGGGCACTGCTGGGAGGACTCTGCACACACCCGCCTATGTCTGGGCACTGCTGGGAGTGATAGGCACACACCTCTCCTGTGTCTGGGCACTGCTGGGAGGACTCTGCACACACCCCTCCTGTGTCTGGGCACTGCTGGTAGGACTCTGCACACACCCCTCCTGTGGCTGGGCACTGCTGGGAGGACTCTGCACACACCCCTCCTATGTCTGGGCACTGCTGGGAGTGATAGGCACACACCCCTCCTGTGTCTGGGCACTGCTGGGAGCACTCTGCACACACCTCGCGTGTGTCTGGGCACTGCTGGGAGTGATAGGCACACACCCCTCCTGTGTCTGGGCACTGCTCGGAGAACTCTGCACACACCCCTCCTGTGTCTGGGCACTGCTGGGAGGACTCTGCACACACCCCTCCTATGTCAGGGCACTGCTGGGAGGACTCTGCACACACCCCTCCTGTGTCTGGGCACTGCTGGGAGGACTCTGCACACACCTCTCCTATGTCTGTGCACTGCTGGGAGTGATAGGCACACACCCCTCCTGTGTCTGGGCACTCCTGGGAGGACTCTGCACACACCCCTCCTATGTCTGGGCACTCCTGGGAATGATAGGCACACACCCCTCCTGTGTCTGGGCACTGCTGGGAGGACTCTGCACACACCCCTCCAATGGCTGGGCACTGCTGGGAGGACTCTGCACACACCCCTCCTATGTTTTGGCACTGCTGGGAGTGATAGGCACACACCCCTCCTGTGTCTGGGCACTGCTGGGAGGACTCTGCACACACCCCTCCTATGTCTGGGCACTGCTGGGAGTGATAGGCACACACCCCTCTTGTGTCTGGGCACTGCTGGGAGGACTCTGCACACACCCCTCCTGTGTCTGGGCTCCTGTGTCTGGGCACTGCTGGGAGGACTCTGCACACACCCCTCCTATGTCTGGCCTCTGCTGGGAGTGATAGGCACACACCCCTCCTGTGTCTGGGCACTGCTGGGAGTGATAGGCACACACACCTCCTGTGTCTGGGCACTGCTGGGAGGACTCTGCACACACCCCTCCTATGTCTGGGCACTGCTGGGAGGACTCTGCACACACCCCTTCTGTGTCTGGGCACTGCTGGGAGGACTCTGCACACACCCCTCCTATGTCTGGGCACTGCTGGGAGTGATAGGCACACACCCCTCCTGTGTCTGGGCACTGCTGGGAGTGATAGGCACACACCCCTCCTGTGTCTGGGTACTGCTGGGAGGACTCTGCACGCACCCCTCCTGTGTCTGGGCACTGCTGGGAGGACTCTGCACACACCCCTCCTGTGTCTGGGCACTGCTGGGAGGACTCAGCACACACCCCTCCTATGTCTGGCCACTGCTGGGAGTGATAGGCACACACCCCTCCTGTGTCTGGGCACTGCTGGGAGGACTCTGCACACACCCCTCCTATGTCTGGGCACTGCTGGGAGTGATAGGCACACACCCCTCCTATGTCTGGACACTGCTGGGAGGACTCTGCACACACCCCTCTTATGTCTGGGCACTGCTGGGAGTGATAGGCACACACCCCTCCTGTGTCTGGGCACTGCTGGGAGGACTCTGCACAAACCCCTCCAATGTCTAGGCACTGCTGGGAGTGATAGGCACACACCCCTCCTGTGTCTGGGCACTGCTGGGAGTGATAGGCACATACCCCTCCTGTGTCTGGGCACTGCTGGGAGGACTCTGCACACACCCGCCTATGTCTGGGCACTGCTGGGAGTGATAGGGACACACCTCTCCTGTGTCTGGGCACTGCTGGGAAGACTCTGCACACACCCCTCCTGTGTCTGGGCACTGCTGGGAGGACTCTGCACACACCCCTCCTGTGGCTGGGCACTGCTGGGAGGACTCTGCACACACCCCTCCTATGTCGGGCCACTGCTGGGAGTGATAGGCACACACCCCTCCTGTGTTTGGGCACTGCTGGGAGGACTCTGCACACACCCCTCCTGTGTCTGGGCACTGCTGGGAGGACTCTGCACACACCCCTTCTATGTCTGGGCACTGCTGGGAGGACTCTGCACACACCCCTCCTGTGTCTGGGCACTGCTGGGAGGACTCTGCACACACCCGCCTATGTCTGGGCACTGCTGGGAGTGATAGGCACACACCTCTCCTGTGTCTGGGCACTGCTGGGAGGACTCTGCACACACCCCTCCTGTGTCTGGGCACTGCTGGTAGGACTCTGCACACACCCCTCCTGTGGCTGGGCACTGCTGGGAGGACTCTGCACACACCCCTCCTATGTCTGGGCACTGCTGGGAGTGATAGGCACACACCCCTCCTGTGTCTGGGCACTGCTGGGAGCACTCTGCACACACCCCGCGTGTGTCTGGGCACTGCTGGGAGTGATAGGCACACACCCCTCCTGTGTCTGGGCACTGCTCGGAGGACTCTGCACACACCCCTCCTGTGTCTGGGCACTGCTGGGAGGACTCTGCACACACCCCTCCTATGTCAGGGCACTGCTGGGAGGACTCTGCACACACCCCTCCTGTGTCTGGGCACTGCTGGGAGGACTCTGCACACACCTCTTGTTGGACCCGGCCTCGTAGAATGGCCCTCCGTGCCCCCGCACCACCGAAACCTGGTACATACAGCCCAAGCCCCCGGCCCCGCCGAGCCTCCCCACCAGGACACACGCACCGACCCGGACATCCCCGTCCCTGGCCTCTCCCCTTTCGGCCACCCCAGGCCCGCGTGCCCACTTCATGCACCAAGATGGCCGCCCGGCCCCAGCGCGACCCGGGCATAGAGGCGCCACTCCGGCTGGAGGACATCCCGCTTCCAGGGGATGAGAGAGGGAGGAGCAGTTTCTATCGCACCTCTGAACTCCCCCGGGACGATGGGTTTCGATCGGCCCTCCGGCCTCCCTGAGGGCTGGCTCCACGCCTGCTGGGTGTCTGGGACTCCTCCCGACCCGGCCCTGAAAGAATCAAAAGACTATAGCAGGAAATCCCGACAAGCGACCCCCAGGTGACAAGACCCCTGCCTGCACAGACTCCGGACATCAAAGAGGGGTCGAACTATAACAAGGGGTGCTCTGGGGCTGTCCGGCAGATTCGACGCTGGAACAACGAGAGCCTGCTGACGTGGTCGCGGCTCCTGGAACTGGAACTCACCTGAGCCCTGCTGAGTGACTCGCGGCTCCCTGAAGATCGTAAGACCTCCGAACTTGTACCTGAGCCCTGCTGAGTGACTCGCGGCTCCCTGAAGATCGTAAGACCTCCGAACTTGTACCTGAGCCCTGCTGAGTGACTCGCGGCTCCCTGAAGATCGTAAGACCTCCGAACTTGTACCTGAGCCCTGCTGAGTGACTCGCGGCTCCCTGAAGATCGTAAGACCTCCGAACTTGTACCTGAGCCCGCTGAGTGACTCGCGGCTTCCACAGACTCCACCGGTCCCGCCGGACCCCACGACAACCAGCCTACCCCCCAGCTCGAGGATTGTGAGCTGTGCGCCGGGTACGTCCCTCCTTTGAACCGTTACCAGAGACAGTCCCGCTACCCCCTACCTTTCCGAGACTCTTGAGCCCGTGCTCACCTTGTACATATTTGCAGTGATACCTGTTTGATAAAACTTGTTCTGAGAATACCCAGTGTGGTCCCTCTGTGTCGTGTGGTGCCAGAAGTACGATCCTAGTTGCGAGAGTCCTCCCCCTGGGGAATCTCCCGCCAGTGCCCGGCTACGATACTTTGAGGGTGGGTCTCAGGGTAGTCATGACCCCTTTCCGGGCTCCTCTGAGGTCGCCGTCTAACATTGGTGGCAAGCGACGGGATTCGGGCCCATCACCTAGAGATCGTACAGTAAACGACGGACGCACGACCAACAAAGATGGCAGAAGGAAGCGCCACGAGCTCCGCAGAAACCAACGCCAACAGAGTGTTCCAGGTGGAGCATCTGGAAGAATACACACACAAAGAGCTAAAACAATTTTGCAAAGAACTTAAAATCGCTACCACTGGCCTCAACACTAAGGAAGACTTGCAGAAAGCACTGAAAACTTGGGTGGAGACCGGGGCCTCCCGCCCGGAAGGCACGGGGGAGCGCCCCGACGAAGCCGAACCCCCCAAAGTGAAAGCAGTAGCAATCAGGTGCGAGGCATCGTACCAGACGGGGGCCTATCCCCGGAAGAGCTCGCGGACAGAGAGAGAAGCCGCAGTCATGAACTCGAGTTAGCCAAACTCAAAATCGAGGGCGAATTGAAGTTAGCGGAAAAGAAGCTAGCAGTAGAGCAAATGCGTGTACAAGGCGAACTGGAAGAAAAGAAGCTCCAACGGGAGCACGAAGGAAGAAAGCTCCAACTGGAGCACGAACGGAGCTTAAAGGAACTCGAGCTCAAGGCCCGAAATGAGGACGGGAGGCCCTCGGGGAACCGAGAGACGGCCCCCCCAGCGGAACAGAAGGTCCACATCCCCAAGGATGTGGTCAAAGAATATTATAAAAACGATGACATTCAGCAATGGTTTCGGGCCTACGAGGTCGCCATGACCTCCCATCGGATTCCACAGAAGGACTGGGGGGCGGGGTTGTGGGGACGGTTTCTGAGCGAAGGAAGGGACACCCTGCTCGACCTACCCCTCTCCCTGCAGACCTCCTACAGCCACATGAAAGAGGCTCTCCTCACAAGATACGGCCTCACCCCAGAAATGTACCGCCAACGGTTCCGGGACTGCAGGAAGATCCCGGGCACCACCTGGGTGGAGTATGTAAACTTTTTTAGTCGGGCCTTCGATGAGTGGGTCCAGGGCAGCAAAGTCACCACCCTTGCCGAACTCACTGACCTCATGTTATGGGAACATCTGGCTGCGAACTGCTTCGTAGAGCTACGTCAACATCTGCTGGATAGCAACCTCACAGATCCCCGGAAGCTGGCCGTGGAGGCCGACCGCTGGACCAACACCCGGGTCTCCCGGGGCATGGTAGGAGAGTACCCCCGAACCAGTCAGGGACCACCCCGCCAGAGAGGGGGAGGGAACCAGGGAGGGCCGAGGGAATCCCAGCCTAGCACCCCGAAGACACCACCTCCACCTTTCCCGGCGCCCCCCCCACCAGTAACAGGGCCCCCTGGGAGACGGGGACACCGGGTGACCGTCACATGTTTCCGCTGCCAGAAACCCGGGCACTACGCCAATGACCCAGAGTGCCCCATGGCCACCCAAGTCACCCCTGCGAGACAGATAGCCAACGTGGCCCTAGGGGAGAAGGTTGAGGAAGCCGAGGAGTGGGAACCAGCCGTGATGGCCCTAGTATCCCTGGGAGATAGGGAAATGATCCCTGGTAGCCTCCTACTGTCCAACACACAGAAATACGGGCAGCTCGTCAAGATCAATGGCCACCAGGTAGAGGCCCTGCGGGACACCGGGGCCAGTATCACCGGTGTCCTCAGGCACCTAGTTCCCGAGGAGCAGATCCTCCCCAATGTCTTTTGCCCCGTGATATCTGCAGACAATAGGGAAAGTATGTGTCAGGTGGCCCTGGTGCCATTTGAGTGGGGAGGGGTGATAGGTAAACTCAAGGTGGCCGTAAGAACCTCCCAGCCGGTCGACTGCCTCTTAGGGAACGACCTGGAGAGTTCTCCCTGGAAGCACGTAGAGCGCAAGGCCCACCTAGGAATGATGGGACTCCCCGAGTGGGTGTGTGCCACCACCCGATCTATGACAGCCCGACTCACTCCCCGGAGGGAAATCGAGAGCACCCCGGTCGAAGTAGCCAGCACCGTCCCCGCCGAGGGTCCTCCCGTTCCCCCATCGGAAGGGTCCGTCGCCAGCGACGAACCCGCACCATCCGACCCCGCCCCGGTCCCCGAGTTGGGGGATCTACCCGAGTTGGCCCATTGGCGCCACGAGGGCGGGCCCACCCGAGAAGAATTTTGCCAGGAACAAGCCACCTGTCCTTCCCTGGTCGGGCTGCGGCGCCAGGCCGAGGGCCAAGCCGCAGGTGACCAGACCGGAACGCACCGAATCTATGGGAGAATAACGTCCTGTATAGTGAGCAGAAATCAGTGGAGCTGGGATCCGGACGGGTACTGGTGGTACCTCTCCGCTTCCGGGATTTCCTCCTGGGCTTAGCCCACGATGTCCCCCTCGCCGGTCACCTGGGTCAGGACAAGACCTACAGCCGTCTCGTGACCCATTTTTATTGGCCTAAGATGAAAGCAGCGGTAGAGGCCCACTGCAAGTCCTGCCCCACGTGCCAAGCCAGTGGGAAGAGTGGGGGGAAGCGCAAGGCTCCCCTCCAACCCTTCCCGGTCGTCAGTACCCCCTTCGAACGAGTCGGGATCGACATCGTGGGGCCACTGGACCCCCCCACCTCCCAAGGTCACCGTTTCATCTTGGTCCTAGTGGACCACGCCACCCGCTACCCAGAGGCTATTCCCCTACGCACCATTACGGCCCCCGTGGTGGGCCGGGCCCTGATGGGGATCTTCTCCAGGGTGGGTTTCCCTCGCGAGGTCGTGAGCGATCGCGGCACTAATTTTATATCCAGGTATATGACGTCCCTGTGGCAACAATGTGGGGTGTCCTATAAGTTCACCACCCCGTACCATCCCCAAGGGAACGGCCTAGTAGAGAGGTTTAATAGGACTTTGAAAGGGATGATCGCTGGCCTAGAAGAGCCCCTCCGGCGTAAGTGGGACGTCCTGCTCCCCTGCCTCTTGTTCGCTTACCGGGAGGTCCCCCAGAAGTCCTTAGGGTTCAGCCCGTTTGAATTACTCTATGGGCACCCCGTTCGAGGTCCCCTCAGTTTAGTTAAGGAAGGGTGGGAGGCAGCACCCCAGACCACCCCCCGAGTGTTCCAATATGTCCTGGCCCTCCGGAACCAGACCAGGAGGTTCCGAGAACTGGCCGAGGCCAACCTGGAGGCGAGTCAAGAAGAAATGAAGCGCTGGTACGACCAGAATGCTACTCTGGTCGAGTTCCAGCCGGGCCAGCAGGTGTGGGTCATGGCCCCCGTGAAGCCTGGCGCTCTCCAGGACCGATGGACTGGGCCCTACAAAGTGGTCGAGAAGAAGAGCCAAGTCACCTACTTGGTGGACGTCCAGTCGCCTCGGGATCCCCTCCGGGTCCTGCACGTGAACCGCCTCAAGCCTCACTTCCAGCGGACAGAACTGAGCCTCCTGCTGGCCACCGATGACGGGGCCGAAGATGAGTCCGATCCCCTCCCGGACCTCCTGTGTGTCAAGGAGCAGGATGGCTCCGTGGAGGGAGTGAATCTCTCCTCAGCTCTCACTGCCCAGCAGCAAGAGGACTGCCGCCAGCTACTAGGACAATTTTCTGACCTCTTCTCCCTGACCCCCCGGGTCACCAACTGGTGTGTTCATGATGTGGACACCGGGGACAGCCTGCCGGTGAGACACCGAGCCTACCGGGTTCCTGACCGGGTCCGGTCCTGCATTCAAGCGGAAGTCTCGAAGATGTTGACCCTGGGGGTGATCGAGCCCTCTGACAGTCCCTGGGCCAGCCCCGTGGTCCTGGTCCCGAAGGCAGCGGCCCCCGGTGTCGCCCCCGAGCTCCGATTCTGCGTGGACTACCGGGGGCTCAATGACGTTACCCGAGCCGATGCCCACCCCATTCCACGAGCCGACGAACTCATTGACCGACTAGGGGCAGCCCGGTTCCTCAGCACATTCGACCTCACCTGCGGATACTGGCAGATTGCGCTCACCGAAGGGGCCAAAGAGCGGTCCGCTTTCTCCACCCCCGATGGGCACTACCGCTTCCGCGTAATGCCCTTCGGGATGAAAAATGCCCCGGCCACTTTCCAGCGACTGGTGAATAGAGCCCTGGCCGGGCTAGAACAGTTCAGCGCGGCATACCTGGACGACATCGCTGTCTTCAGTTCAGAATGGAGTGAGCACCTCCGGCACCTCCGAAGGGTGCTAATCGCCCTGCGCCAGGCAGGCCTCACAGTAAAAGCCAGCAAGTGCCAGATCGGGCAAGGATCCGTGGTCTACTTGGGGCACCAGGTCGGGAGTGGCCAGGTCGCCCCGCTACAGCCAAAGATCGACGCCATCCTGGCCTGGGAACCACCCATCACCCAGACGGAGGTCCGAGCCTTTCTGGGACTCACGGGCTACTACCGAAGATTCATCCGGGGGTATGGCAGCCTTGTCGGCCCTCTCACAGAACTCACGTCTAAAAAATAGCCAAAGAAAGTGCAGTGGACGGCTGCCTGCCAGGAAGCTTTCGATGCCCTAAAAAGGGCCATGTGTACTGCCCCCGTCCTCCAGGCTCCCGACTACGCCAAGGAGTTCATAGTCCAAACCGATGCCTCCGAGCATGGCATTGGGGCCGTCCTGTCCCAAGTAAATGACCAAGGCCTAGACCAGCCCGTCGCCTTCCTCAGTCGGCGGCTGTTGCCCCGAGAACAAAGATGGAGCACCATAGAGCGCGAAGCCTTTGCCGTGGTCTGGGCACTCAAAAAGCTACGACCCTACCTGTTTGGCACCCATTTCAGAGTCCAAACTGACCATCGGCCCTTACTTTGGCTCATGCAGATGCGAGGAGAAAACCCCAAGCTACTGCGGTGGTCAATCTCCCTCCAGGGGATGGATTTCACCGTGGAACACCGCCCTGGTACGGACCACGCCAATGCTGACGGCCTCTCCCGGTTCTTCCGCCTCAGCGAAGAGAACCCCCCAAGCTGATGGGCAGTTCTCTCCGGCTTTCAGCTGGGGGGGACGCGTGTTGGACCCGGCCTCGTAGAATGGCCCTCCGTGCCCCCGCACCACCGAAACCTGGTACATACAGCCCAAGCCCCCGGCCCCGCCGAGCCTCCCCACCAGGACACACGCACCGACCCGGACATCCCCGTCCCTGGCCTCTCCCCTTTCGGCCACCCCGGGCCCACGTGCCCACTTCATGCACCAAGATGGCCGCCCGGCCCCAGCGCGACCCGGGCATAGAGGCGCCACTCCGGCTGGAGGACATCCCGCTTCCAGGGGATGAGAGAGGGAGGAGCAGTTTCTATCGCACCTCTGAACTCCCCCGGGACGATGGGTTTCGATCGGCCCTCCGGCCTCCCTGAGGGCTGGCTCCACGCCTGCTGGGTGTCTGGGACTCCTCCCGACCCGGCCCTGAAAGAATCAAAAGACTATAGCAGGAAATCCCGACAAGCGACCCCCAGGTGACAAGACCCCTGCCTGCACAGACTCCGGACATCAAAGAGGGGTCGAACTATAACAAGGGGTGCTCTGGGGCTGTCCGGCAGATTCGACGCTGGAACAACGAGAGCCTGCTGACGTGGTCGCGGCTCCTGGAACTGGAACTCACCTGAGCCCTGCTGAGTGACTCGCGGCTCCCTGAAGATCGTAAGACCTCCGAACTTGTACCTGAGCCCTGCTGAGTGACTCGCGGCTCCCTGAAGATCGTAAGACCTCCGAACTTGTACCTGAGCCCTGCTGAGTGACTCGCGGCTCCCTGAAGATCGTAAGACCTCCGAACTTGTACCTGAGCCCTGCTGAGTGACTCGCGGCTCCCTGAAGATCGTAAGACCTCCGAACTTGTACCTGAGCCCGCTGAGTGACTCGCGGCTTCCACAGACTCCACCGGTCCCGCCGGACCCCACGACAACCAGCCTACCCCCCAGCTCGAGGATTGTGAGCTGTGCGCCGGGTACGTCCCTCCTTTGAACCGTTACCAGAGACAGTCCCGCTACCCCCTACCTTTCCGAGACTCTTGAGCCCGTGCTCACCTTGTACATATTTGCAGTGATACCTGTTTGATAAAACTTGTTCTGAGAATACCCAGTGTGGTCCCTCTGTGTCGTGTGGTGCCAGAAGTACGATCCTAGTTGCGAGAGTCCTCCCCCTGGGGAATCTCCCGCCAGTGCCCGGCTACGATACTTTGAGGGTGGGTCTCAGGGTAGTCAGGACCCCTTTCCGGGCTCCTCTGAGGTCGCCGTCTAACACCTCTCCTATGTCTGTGCACTGCTGGGAGTGATAGGCACACACCCCTCCTGTGTCTGGGCACTCCTGGGAGGACTCTGCACACACCCCTCCTATGTCTGGGCACTCCTGGGAATGATAGGCACACACCCCTCCTGTGTCTGGGCACTGCTGGGAGGACTCTGCACACACCCCTCCAATGGCTGGGCACTGCTGGGAGGACTCTGCACACACCCCTCCTATGTTTTGGCACTGCTGGGAGTGATAGGCACACACCCCTCCTGTGTCTGGGCACTGCTGGGAGGACTCTGCACACACCCCTCCTATGTCTGGGCACTGCTGGGAGTGATAGGCACACACCCCTCTTGTGTCTGGGCACTGCTGGGAGGACTCTGCACACACCCCTCCTGTGTCTGGGCTCCTGTGTCTGGGCACTGCTGGGAGGACTCTGCACACACCCCTCCTATGTCTGGGCACTGCTGGGAGGACTCTGCACACACCCCTCCTGTGTCTGGGCACTGCTGGGAGGACTCTGCACACACCCCTCCTGTGTCTGGCCACTGCTGGGAGTGATAGGCACACACCCCTCCTATTTCTGGGCACTGCTGGGAGGACTCTGCACACACCCCTCCTGTGTCTGGGCACTGCTGGGAGTACTCTGCACACACCCCTCCTATGTCTGGGCACTGCTGGGAGGACTCTGCAAACACCCCTCCTGTGTCTGGGCACTGCTGGGAGGACTCTGCACACACCCCTCCTATGTCTGGCCACTGCTGGGATTGATAGGCACACACCCCTCCTGTGTCTGGGCACTACTGGGAGGACTCTGCACACACCCCTCCTGTGTCTGGGCACTGCTGGGAGGACTCTGCACACACCCCTCCTGTGTCTGGGCACTGCTGGGAGGACTCTGCACACACCCCTCCTATGTCTGGCCACTGCTGGGAGTGATAGGCACACACCCCTCCTGTGTCTGGGCACTGCTGGGAGTGATAGGCACACACACCTCCTGTGTCTGGGCACTGCTGGGAGGACTCTGCACACACCTCTCCTGTGTCTGGGCACTGCTGGGAGGACTCTGCACACACCCCTCCTATGTCTGGGCACTGCTGGAAGGACTCTGCACACACCCCTCCTGTGTCTGGGCACTTCTGGGAGGACTCTGCACACACCCCTCCTATGTCTGGGCACTGCTGGGAGTGATAGGCACACACCCCTCCTGTGTCTGGGCACTGCTGGGAGTGATAGGCACACACCCCTCCTGTGTCTGGGTACTGCTGGGAGGACTCTGCACACACCCCTCCTGTGTCTGGGCACTGCTGGGAGGACTCTGCACACACCCCTCCTGTGTCTGGGCACTGCTGGGAGGACTCAGCACACACCCCTCCTATGTCTGGCCACTGCTGGGAGTGATAGGCACACACCCCTCCTAAGTCTGGGCACTGCTGGGAGGACTCTGCACACACCCCTCCTATGTCTGGGCACTGCTGGGAGTGATAGGCACACACCCCTCCTATGTCTGGACACTGCTGGGAGGACTCTGCACACACCCCTCTTATGTCTGGGCACTGCTGGGAGTGATAGGCACACACCCCTCCTGTGTCTGGGCACTGCTGGGAGGACTCTGCACAAACCCCTCCAATGTCTGGGCACTGCTGGGAGTGATAGCCACACACCCCTCCTGTGTCTGGGCACTGCTGGGAGGACTCTGCACACACCCCTCCTGTGTCTGGGCACTGCTGGGAGGACTCTGCACACACCCCTCCTGTGTCTGGGCACTGCTGGGAGGAATCTGCACACACCCCTCCTGTGTCTGGCCACTGCTGGGAGTGATAGGCACACACCCCTCCTGTGTCTGGGCACTGCTGGGAGGACTCTGCACACACCCCTCCTGTGTCTGGGCGCCTGTGTCTGGGCACTGCTGGGAGGACTCTGCACACACCCCTCCTGTGTCTGGGCACTGCTGGGAGGACTCTGCACACACCCCTCCTATGTCTGGCCACTGCTGGGAGTGATAGGCACACACCCCTCCTGTGTCTGGGCACTGCTGGGAGTGATAGGCACACACACCTCCTGTGTCTGGGCACTGCTGGGAGGACTCTGCACACACCTCTCCTGTGTCTGGGCACTGCTGGGAGGACTCTGCACACACCCCTCCTATGTCTGGGCACTGCTGGAAGGACTCTGCACACACCCCTCCTGTGTCTGGGCACTTCTGGGAGGACTCTGCACACACCCCTCCTATGTCTGGGCACTGCTGGGAGTGATAGGCACACACCCCTCCTGTGTCTGGGCACTGCTGGGAGTGATAGGCACACACACCTCCTGTGTCTGGGCACTGCTGGGAGGACTCTGCACACACCTCTCCTGTGTCTGGGCACTGCTGGGAGGACTCTGCACACACCCCTCCTATGTCTGGGCACTGCTGGAAGGACTCTGCACACACCCCTCCTGTGTCTGGGCACTTCTGGGAGGACTCTGCACACACCCCTCCTATGTCTGGGCACTGCTGGGAGTGATAGGCACACACCCCTCCTGTGTCTGGGCACTGCTGGGAGTGATAGGCACACACCCCTCCTGTGTCTGGGTACTGCTGGGAGGACTCTGCACACACCCCTCCTGTGTCTGGGCACTGCTGGGAGGACTCTGCACACACCCCTCCTGTGTCTGGGCACTGCTGGGAGGACTCAGCACACACCCCTCCTATGTCTGGCCACTGCTGGGAGTGATAGGCACACACCCCTCCTAAGTCTGGGCACTGCTGGGAGGACTCTGCACACACCCCTCCTATGTCTGGGCACTGCTGGGAGTGATAGGCACACACCCCTCCTATGTCTGGACACTGCTGGGAGGACTCTGCACACACCCCTCTTATGTCTGGGCACTGCTGGGAGTGATAGGCACACACCCCTCCTGTGTCTGGGCACTGCTGGGAGGACTCTGCACAAACCCCTCCAATGTCTGGGCACTGCTGGGAGTGATAGCCACACACCCCTCCTGTGTCTGGGCACTGCTGGGAGGACTCTGCACACACCCCTCCTGTGTCTGGGCACTGCTGGGAGGACTCTGCACACACCCCTCCTGTGTCTGGGCACTGCTGGGAGGAATCTGCACACACCCCTCCTGTGTCTGGCCACTGCTGGGAGTGATAGGCACACACCCCTCCTGTGTCTGGGCACTGCTGGGAGGACTCTGCACACACCCCTCCTGTGTCTGGGCGCCTGTGTCTGGGCACTGCTGGGAGGACTCTGCACACACCCCTCCTGTGTCTGGGCACTGCTGGGAGGACTCTGCACACACCCCTCCTATGTCTGGCCACTGCTGGGAGTGATAGGCACACACCCCTCCTGTGTCTGGGCACTGCTGGGAGTGATAGGCACACACACCTCCTGTGTCTGGGCACTGCTGGGAGGACTCTGCACACACCTCTCCTGTGTCTGGGCACTGCTGGGAGGACTCTGCACACACCCCTCCTATGTCTGGGCACTGCTGGAAGGACTCTGCACACACCCCTCCTGTGTCTGGGCACTTCTGGGAGGACTCTGCACACACCCCTCCTATGTCTGGGCACTGCTGGGAGTGATAGGCACACACCCCTCCTGTGTCTGGGCACTGCTGGGAGTGATAGGCACACACCCCTCCTGTGTCTGGGTACTGCTGGGAGGACTCTGCACACACCCCTCCTGTGTCTGGGCACTGCTGGGAGGACTCTGCACACACCCCTCCTGTGTCTGGGCACTGCTGGGAGGACTCAGCACACACCCCTCCTATGTCTGGCCACTGCTGGGAGTGATAGGCACACACCCCTCCTAAGTCTGGGCACTGCTGGGAGGACTCTGCACACACCCCTCCTATGTCTGGGCACTGCTGGGAGTGATAGGCACACACCCCTCCTATGTCTGGACACTGCTGGGAGGACTCTGCACACACCCCTCTTATGTCTGGGCACTGCTGGGAGTGATAGGCACACACCCCTCCTGTGTCTGGGCACTGCTGGGAGGACTCTGCACAAACCCCTCCAATGTCTGGGCACTGCTGGGAGTGATAGGCACACACCCCTCCTGTGTCTGGGCACTGCTGGGAGGACTCTGCACACACCCCTCCTGTGTCTGGGCACTGCTGGGAGGACTCTGCACACACCCCTCCTGTGTCTGGGCACTGCTGGGAGGAATCTGCACACACCCCTCCTGTGTCTGGCCACTGCTGGGAGTGATAGGCACACACCCCTCCTGTGTCTGGGCACTGCTGGGAGGACTCTGCACACACCCCTCCTGTGTCTGGGCGCCTGTGTCTGGGCACTGCTGGGAGGACTCTGCACACACCCCTCCTATGTCTGGGCACTGCTGGGAGGACTCTGCACACACCCCTCCTGTGTCTGGGCACTGCTGGGAGGACTCTGCACACACCCCTCCTGTGCCTGAGCACTGCTGGGAGTACTCTGCACACACCCCTCCTATGTCTGGCCACTGCTGGGAGTGATTGGCACACACCCCTCCTATGTCTGGGCACTGCTGGGAGGACTCTGCACACACCCCTCCTGTGTCTGGGCACTGCTGGGAGTACTCTGCACACACCCCTCCTATGTCTGGGCACTGCTGGGAAGACTCTGCACACACCCCTCCTGTGTCTGGGCACTGCTGGGAGGACTCTGCACACACCCCTCCTATGTCTGGGCACTGCTGGGAGTGATAGGCACACACCCCTCCTGTGTCTGGGCACTACTGGGAGGACTCTGCACACACCCCTCCTGTGTCTGGGCACTGCTGGGAGGACTCTGCACACACCCCTCCTGTGTCTAGGCACTGCTGGGAGGACTCGGCACACACCCATCCTATGTCTGGGCACTGCTGGGAGGACTCTGCACACACCCCTCCTGTGTCTGGGCACTGCTGGGAGGACTCTGCACACACCCCTCCTATGTCTGGGCACTGCTGGGAGTGATAGGCACACACCCCTCCTGTGTCTGGGCACTACTGGGAGGACTCTGCACACACCCCTCCTGTGTCTGGGCACTGCTGGGAGGACTCTGCACACACCCCTCCTGTGTCTGGGCACTGCTGGGAGGACTCTGCACACACCCCTCCTATGTCTGGCCACTGCTGGGAGTGATAGGCACACACCCCTCCTGTGTCTGGGCACTGCTGGGAGTGATAGGCACACACACCTCCTGTGTCTGGGCACTGCTGGGAGGACTCTGCACACACCCCTCCTGTGTCTGGGCACTGCTGGGAGGACTCTGCACACACCCCTCCTATGTCTGGGCACTGCTGGGAGGACTCTGCACACACCCCTCCTGTGTCTGGGCACTGCTGGGAGGACTCTGCACACACCCCTCCTATGTCTGGGCACTGCTGGGAGTGAAAGGCACACACCCCTCCTGTGTCTGGGCACTGCTGGGAGTGATAGGCACACACCCCTCCTGTGTCTGGGTACTGCTGGGAGGACTCTGCACACACCCCTCCTGAGTCTGGGCACTGCTGGGAGGACTCTGCACACACCCCTCCTGTGTCTGGGCACTGCTGGGAGGACTCAGCACACACCCCTCCTATGTCTGGCCACTGCTGGGAGTGATAGGCACACACCCCTCCTGTGTCTGGGCACTGCTGGGAGGACTCTGCACACACCCCTCCTATGTCTGGGCACTGCTGGGAGTGATAGGCACACACCCCTCCTATGTCTGGACACTGCTGGGAGGACTCTGCACACACCCCTCTTATGTCTGGGCACTGCTGGGAGTGATAGGCACACACCCCTCCTGTGTCTGGGCACTGCTGGGAGGACTCTGCACAAACCCCTCCAATGTCTGGGCACTGCTGGGAGTGATAGGCACACACCCCTCCTGTGACTGGGCACTGCTGGGAGTGATAGGCACATACCCTCCTGTGTCTGGGCACTGCTGGGAGGACTCTGCACACACCCGCCTATGTCTGGGCACTGCTGGGAATGATAGGGACACACCTCTCCTGTGTCTGGGCACTGCTGGGAAGACTCTGCACACACCCCTCCTGTGTCTGGGCACTGCTGGGAGGACTCTGCACACACCCCTCCTGTGGCTGGGCACTGCTGGGAGGACTCTGCACACACCCCTCCTATGTCTGGCCACTGCTGGGAGTGATAGGCACACACCCCTCCTGTGTTTGGGCACTGCTGGGAGGACTCTGCACACACCCCTCCTGTGTCTGGGCACTGCTGGGAGGACTCTGCACACACCCCTCCTATGTCTGGGCACTGCTGGGAGGACTCTGCACACACCCCTCCTGTGTCTGGGCACTGCTGGGAGGACTCTGCACACACCCCTCCTATGTCTGGGCACTGCTGGGAGTGATAGGCACACACCCCTCCTGTGTCTGGGCACTACTGGGAGGACTCTGCACACACCCCTCCTATGTCTGGCCACTGCTGGGAGTGATAGGTACACACCCCTCCTGTGTTTGGGCACTGCTGGGAGGACTCTGCACACACCCCTCCTATGTCTGGGCACTGCTGGGAGGACTCTGCACACACCCCTCCTGTGTTTGGGCACTGCTGGGAGGACTCTGCACACACCCCTCCTATGTCTGGGCACTGCTGGGAGTGATAGGCACACACCCCTCCTGTGTCTGGGCACTACTGGGAGGACTCTGCACACACCCCTCCTGTGTCTGGGCACTGCTGGGAGGACTCTGCACACACCCCTCCTGTGTCTGGGCACTGCTGGGAGGACTCTGCACACACCCCTCCTATGTCTGGGCACTGCTGGGAGCGATAGGCACACACCCCTCCTGTGTCTGGGCACTACTGGGAGGACTCTGCACACACCCCTCCTGTGTCTGGGCACTGCTGGGAGGACTCTGCACACACCCCTCCTGTGTCTGGGCACTGCTGGGAGGACTCTGCACACACCCCTCCTATGTCTGGCCACTGCTGGGAGTGATAGGCACACACCCCTCCTGTGTCTGGGCACTGCTGGGAGTGATAGGCACACACACCTCCTGTGTCTGGGCACTGCTGGGAGGACTCTGCACACACCCCTCCTGTGTCTGGGCACTGCTGGGAGGACTCTGCACACACCCCTCCTATGTCTGGGCACTGCTGGGAGGACTCTGCACACACCCCTTCTGTGTCTGGGCACTGCTGGGAGGACTCTGCACACACCCCTCCTATGTCTGGGCACTGCTGGGAGTGATAGGCACACACCCCTCCTGTGTCTGGGCACTGCTGGGAGTGATAGGCACACACCCCTCCTGTGTCTGGGTACTGCTGGGAGGACTCTGCACGCACCCCTCCTGTGTCTGGGCACTGCTGGGAGGACTCTGCACACACCCCTCCTGTGTCTGGGCACTGCTGGGAGGACTCAGCACACACCCCTCCTATGTCTGGCCACTGCTGGGAGTGATAGGCACACACCCCTCCTGTGTCTGGGCACTGCTGGGAGGACTCTGCACACACCCCTCCTATGTCTGGGCACAGCTGGGAGTGATAGGCACACACCCCTCCTATGTCTGGACACTGCTGGGAGGACTCTGCACACACCCCTCTTATGTCTGGGCACTGCTGGGAGTGATAGGCACACGCCCCTCCTGTGTCTGGGCACTGCTGGGAGTGATAGGCACACACACCTCCTGTGTCTGGGCACTGCTGGGAGGACTCTGCACACACCCCTCCTGTGTCTGGGCACTGCTGGGAGGACTCTGCACACACCCCTCCTATGTCTGGGCACTGCTGGGAGGACTCTGCACACACCCCTTCTGTGTCTGGGCACTGCTGGGAGGACTCTGCACACACCCCTCCTATGTCTGGGCACTGCTGGGTGTGATAGGCACACACCCCTCCTGTGTCTGGGCACTGCTGGGAGTGATAGGCACACACCCCTCCTGTGTCTGGGTACTGCTGGGAGGACTCTGCACGCACCCCTCCTGTGTCTGGGCACTGCTGGGAGGACTCTGCACACACCCCTCTTATGTCTGGGCACTGCTGGGAGTGATAGGCACACACCCCTCCTGTGTCTGGGCACTGCTGGGAGGACTCTGCACAAACCCCTCCAATGTCTGGGCACTGCTGGGAGTGATAGGCACACACCCCTCCTGTGACTGGGCACTGCTGGGAGTGATAGGCACATACCCTCCTGTGTCTGGGCACTGCTGGGAGGACTCTGCACACACCCGCCTATGTCTGGGCACTGCTGGGAGTGATAGGGACACACCTCTCCTGTGTCTGGGCACTGCTGGGAAGACTCTGCACACACCCCTCCTGTGTCTGGGCACTGCTGGGAGGACTCTGCACACACCCCTCCTGTGGCTGGGCACTGCTGGGAGGACTCTGCACACACCCCTCCTATGTCTGGCCACTGCTGGGAGTGATAGGCACACACCCCTCCTGTGTTTGGGCACTGCTGGGAGGACTCTGCACACACCCCTCCTGTGTCTGGGCACTGCTGGGAGGACTCTGCACACACCCCTCCTATGTCTGGGCACTGCTGGGAGGACTCTGCACACACCCCTCCTGTGTCTGGGCACTGCTGGGAGGACTCTGCACACACCCCTCCTATGTCTGGGCACTGCTGGGAGTGATAGGCACACACCCCTCCTGTGTCTGGGCACTACTGGGAGGACTCTGCACACACCCCTCATATGTCTGGCCACTGCTGGGAGTGATAGGTACACACCCCTCCTGTGTTTGGGCACTGCTGGGAGGACTCTGCACACACCCCTCCTATGTCTGGGCACTGCTGGGAGGACTCTGCACACACCCCTCCTGTGTCTGGGCACTGCTGGGAGGACTCTGCACACACCCCTCCTATGTCTGGGCACTGCTGGGAGTGATAGGCACACACCCCTCCTGTGTCTGGGCACTACTGGGCGGACTCTGCACACACCCCTCCTGTGTATGGGCACTGCTGGGAGGACTCTGCACACACCCCTCCTGTGTCTGGGCACTGCTGGGAGGACTCTGCACACACCCCTCCTATGTCTGGGCACTGCTGGGAGTGATAGGCACACACCCCTCCTGTGTCTGGGCACTACTGGGAGGACTCTGCACACACCCCTCCTGTGTCTGGGCACTGCTGGGAGGACTCTGCACACACCCCTCCTGTGTCTGGGCACTGCTGGGAGGACTCTGCACACACCCCTCCTATGTCTGGCCACTGCTGGGAGTGATAGGCACACACCCCTCCTGTGTCTGGGCACTGCTGGGAGTGATAGGCACACACACCTCCTGTGTCTGGGCACTGCTGGGAGGACTCTGCACACACCCCTCCTGTGTCTGGGCACTGCTGGGAGGACTCTGCACACACCCCTCCTATGTCTGGGCACTGCTGGGAGGACTCTGCACACACCCCTTCTGTGTCTGGGCACTGCTGGGAGGACTCTGCACACAACCCTCCTATGTCTGGGCACTGCTGGGAGTGATAGGCACACACCCCTCCTGTGTCTGGGCACTGCTGGGAGTGATAGGCACACACCCCTCCTGTGTCTGGGTACTGCTGGGAGGACTCTGCACGCACCCCTCCTGTGTCTGGGCACTGCTGGGAGGACTCTGCACACACCCCTCCTGTGTCTGGGCACTGCTGGGAGGACTCAGCACACACCCCTCCTATGTCTGGCCACTGCTGCGAGTGATAGGCACACACCCCTCCTGTGTCTGGGCACTGCTGGGAGGACTCTGCACACACCCCTCCTATGTCTGGGCACTGCTGGGAGTGATAGGCACACACCCCTCCTATGTCTGGACACTGCTGGGAGGACTCTGCACACACCCCTCTTATGTCTGGGCACTGCTGGGAGTGATAGGCACACACCCCTCCTGTGTCTGGGCACTGCTGGGAGTGATAGGCACACACACCTCCTGTGTCTGGGCACTGCTGGGAGGACTCTGCACACACCCCTCCTGTGTCTGGGCACTGCTGGGAGGACTCTGCACACACCCCTCCTATGTCTGGGCACTGCTGGGAGGACTCTGCACACACCCCTTCTGTGTCTGGGCACTGCTGGGAGGACTCTGCACACACCCCTCCTATGTCTGGGCACTGCTGGGTGTGATAGGCACACACCCCTCCTGTGTCTGGGCACTGCTGGGAGTGATAGGCACACACCCCTCCTGTGTCTGGGTACTGCTGGGAGGACTCTGCACGCACCCCTCCTGTGTCTGGGCACTGCTGGGAGGACTCTGCACACACCCCTCCTGTGTCTGGGCACTGCTGGGAGGACTCAGCACACACCCCTCCTATGTCTGGCCACTGCTGGGAGTGATAGGCACACACCCCTCCTGTGTCTGGGCACTGCTGGGAGGACTCTGCACACACCCCTCCTATGTCTGGGCACTGCTGGGAGTGATAGGCACACACCCCTCCTATGTCTGGACACTGCTGGGAGGACTCTGCACACACCCCTCTTATGTCTGGGCACTGCTGGGAGTGATAGGCACACACCCCTCCTGTGTCTGGGCACTGCTGGGAGGACTCTGCACAAACCCCTCCAATGTCTGGGCACTGCTGGGAGTGATAGGCACACACCCCTCCTGTGTCTGGGCACTGCTGGGAGTGATAGGCACATACCCCTCCTGTGTCTGGGCACTGCTGGGAGGACTCTGCACACACCCGCCTATGTCTGGGCACTGCTGGGAGTGATAGGGACACACCTCTCCTGTGTCTGGGCACTGCTGGGAAGACTCTGCACACACCCCTCCTGTGTCTGGGCACTGCTGGGAGCACTCTGCACACACCCCTCCTGTGGCTGGGCACTGCTGGGAGGACTCTGCACACACCCCTCCTATGTCTGGCCACTGCTGGGAGTGATAGGCACACACCCCTCCTGTGTTTGGGCACTGCTGGGAGGACTCTGCACACACCCCTCCTGTGTCTGGGCACTGCTGGGAGGACTCTGCACACACCCCTTCTATGTCTGGGCACTGCTGGGAGGACTCTGCACACACCCCTCCTGTGTCTGGGCACTGCTGGGAGGACTCTGCACACACCCGCCTATGTCTGGGCACTGCTGGGAGTGATAGGCACACACCTCTCCTGTGTCTGGGCACTGCTGGGAGGACTCTGCACACACCCCTCCTGTGTCTGGGCACTGCTGGTAGGACTCTGCACACACCCCTCCTGTGGCTGGGCACTGCTGGGAGGACTCTGCACACACCCTTCCTATGTCTGGGCACTGCTGGGAGTGATAGGCACACACCCCTCCTGTGTCTGGGCACTGCTGGGAGCACTCTGCACACACCCCTCGTGTGTCTGGGCACTGCTGGGAGTGATAGGCACACACCCCTCCTGTGTCTGGGCACTGCTCGGAGGACTCTGCACACACCCCTCCTGTGTCTGGGCACTGCTGGGAGGACTCTGCACACACCCCTCCTATGTCAGGGCACTGCTGGGAGGACTCTGCACACACCCCTCCTGTGTCTGGGCACTGCTGGGAGGACTCTGCACACACCTCTCCTATGTCTGGGCACTGCTGGGAGTGATAAGCACACACCCCTCCTGTGTCTGGGCACTCCTGGGAGGACTCTGCACACACCCCTCCTATGTCTGGGCACTCCTGGGAATGATAGGCACACACCCCTCCTGTGTCTGGGCACTGCTGGGAGGACTCTGCACACACCCCTCCAATGGCTGGGCACTGCTGGGAGGACTCTGCACACACCCCTCCTATGTTTTGGCACTGCTGGGAGTGATAGGTGTTGGACCTGGCCCATCTGGCAGGTCCGCCCCTGAAGTTTTTATGCTATATGTAACCTGGGGATGGTGATTCCCCCTCTGAGTGAGTGTGAGGAGAGAGCGACCTCCCCCTCCATAGGAATACATGGGGAATGGATGAGTCCTCAGTAGTTCCCGGTGCGTAGGGTGTGCAGGGTCAAGTCTGGTATGGATGAACTCGGGAGGTTGAATGCTGCGCAACGGTATATGAGGTATGAGTGTGTCTAGTGCAGAAGTCCCTCTTTTGGAAGATGGCATATTTGTGGAATATGTGCCTGGCGTATGATTGGCCGGGGCTGGCTGGTGAGCCTGGCTCCCAGGATCTGGGAGGGTCTGCCCGGTGGTGAATGGAGTGTTTAGCATACTGATGTGAGGGGAGGAGTGAGCCTGGGTCTGCTTGTGGATTGACCGTCTGGTTTGAGTGTCATGAATGAGGCTGGGTTTTCCCCAGACACTGCTGGCTCCACCCCCTGGGGTGCGGCTGATGTTCCTAGCCTGGCCAGTGTAAAGAATCCCCCATAACCAGTTCCAGCTGGTTCTCCCCCTGCCTGCCCCTTCAGACCAAGAATGTGTGTATAAAAAGGGTGCTGGGACACCCTGGACTTGTTCTTGTTCTCCAACTTGAATCTACCCGGAGCTGCTGCTGCTGGGGCTCAGGGGTGGCGTGCCTCCCTGGGCCCTGCCCTACTCCTGGACTAAGGATGGCCCCTTCCCCTCTTTGGCGCTGTTGGGCCCCCCTGAGGTCCTGGACTACCGACGGACTTTGGTAGCCTGCATCTAGCGCTGGGGGAGCGCTGTCCCTTCTGCCCAGCGCCTGGAAGCGCTGCTCCCTGCCCCTGCCGCTTTGGGGTCCTTCACTCCTGCACCAGCGCTGGTAGCGCTACATTCAACGAGCCGGTGCCCACCCGGCGTCTACCCCGTGCTCCCAGTGTTCGATACCCCCAGCGAGTGCCTACCTCGCTTTATTCCCTGCCCGTGTGCCTTACGAGGGAGCCCACTCCTCGTCGATTTCTCCCCGAGTTCACCGCCGCCGCCCGGGACCCTAGTGACGTCATCCCCGGGCCGCGCTGGTATTGGCTGCCGGCCCGGGATTCCCCACTGGCGTCATCCCCCAGGCCGCGCCGTGATTGGCTGCCGGCCCGGGAGAAGGAGGAGAGGCCGGCCGAAGGAAAACGACGTAGCAGGAGCGGCGGGAGCTCACTCCGCGCCCCTGCGATACCCCCGTGAAGCTGCTGACCTTCCCCGGGGCTCCCGAGAGAGAGAGAGCCCCGGAGCACAAGGAGAAGGCTGGCGCAGCGAAGGAGACCGGCGCACCAAAACCGGTGAGTGCTGCTGCGAGCCCCAGGGAGGAGGGGCGTCGGGACACGTTGTCGGTGTCCGCCCCCCCTCGAGTGAATCTCCGGTTGTGCCCGAGGCCCAGGAGGCCTCCCACGAAGCCCAGTCCCCCGAGAGGGACTCCGCGTGCCCCCCCAATGGTCTGAGCCCTGCGAGGCTCCACCTGTGGCATTGCCCCCAGAGCCCAAGAGGCTCCACCGTATCATTGCCCCCAGAGCCCGAGTGGCTCCACCCGTTGGCACCCTTTTCCCCAGGGCCGGTAAGGCTCCCACAGGGTCCCTCAGTGGCCCAGCACTTAGTGGGCCACTGCTACGTTTAGCTTTGCCCCGGGCTCCCTGCCATGAACATCGAGACACTTGGGCACCTTGCCCCAGAAAGGCCCGCTGGCCTGTGGATTGCCATGGACCAGGTCTAATGTGATCCCTACACGTATTCTGTGTTGCACCTCTACGGGTGCTCCTGTTGTTGTGTACCTTGTCCTATTTCCCCCCCCCCCTGAATACCAGATGTCCCCTGTGCGATTCCTGGCCGTGGTCCCTTGGCCCTGTGCTGTACCTCCTTCCCCGAAGCCCCTACCCGTGCCCCTGGCACCTTGTACGATGTGTGTTCCTATGTGTCCTGCTTAATACAGAATCTATTTTTCATATATATACTTGGTGTGGAGTTCCTTTGTGGGAGGCCCGGGAGGTTGTTGTTGGTGGGTGCGTGCGCAAATGCTTCACATGTCCTCCGAGATAGGCCTGGCTGCCCGCGCCGCGTTACCTAGAGGGCGCGCAGGGGTCGACCTTTCATAGGAGTGGTGGTCTCTGACTGGCTGTGGCGCAAGCCCTGGCCGGCCGGGGGTCCCATTTCCTACAATAGGCACACACCCCTCCTGTGTCTGGGCACTGCTGGGAGGACTCTGCACACACCCCTCCTATGTCTGGGCACTGCTGGGAGTGATAGGCACACACCCCTCCTGTGTCTGGGCACTGCTGGGAGGACTCTGCTCACACCCCTCCTGTGTCTGGGCTCCTGTGTCTGGGCACTGCTGGGAGGACTCTGCACACACCCCTCCTATGTCTGGGCACTGCTGGGAGGACTCTGCACACACCCCTCCTGTGTCTGGGCACTGCTGGGAGGACTCTGCACACACCCCTCCTGTGTCTGGCCACTGCTGGGAGTGATAGGCACACACCCCTCCTATTTCTGGGCACTGCTGGGAGGACGCTGCACACACCCCTCCTGTGTCTGGGCACTGCTGGGAATACTCTGCACACACCCCTCCTATGTCTGGGCACTGCTGGGAGGACTCTGCAAACACCCCTCCTGTGTCTGGGCACTGCTGGGAGGACTCTGCACACACCCCTCCTATGTCTGGGCACTGCTGGGAGTGATAGGCACACACCCCTCCTGTGTCTGGGCACTACTGGGAGGACTCTGCACACACCCCTCCTGTGTCTGGGCACTGCTGGGAGGACTCTGCACACACCCCTCCTGTGTCTGGGCACTGCTGGGAGGACTCTGCACACACCCCTCCTATGTCTGGCCACTGCTGGGAGTGATAGGCACACACCCCTCCTGTGTCTGGGCACTGCTGGGAGTGATAGGCACACACACCTCCTGTGTCTGGGCACTGCTGGGAGGACTCTGCACACACCTCTCCTGTGTCTGGGCACTGCTGGGAGGACTCTGCACACACCCCTCCTGTGTCTGGGCACTGCTGGGAGGACTCTGCACACACCCCTCCTGTGTCTGGCCACTGCTGGGAGTGATAGGCACACACCCCTCCTATTTCTGGGCACTGCTGGGAGGACTCTGCACACACCCCTCCTGTGTCTGGGCACTGCTGGGAATACTCTGCACACACCCCTCCTATGTCTGGGCACTGCTGGGAGGACTCTGCAAACACCCCTCCTGTGTCTGGGCACTGCTGGGAGGACTCTGCACACACCCCTCCTATGTCTGGGCACTGCTGGGAGTGATAGGCACACACCCCTCCTGTGTCTGGGCACTACTGGGAGGACTCTGCACACACCCCTCCTGTGTCTGGGCACTGCTGGGAGGACTCTGCACACACCCCTCCTGTGTCTGGGCACTGCTGGGAGGACTCTGCACACACCCCTCCTATGTCTGGCCACTGCTGGGAGTGATAGGCACACACCCCTCCTGTGTCTGGGCACTGCTGGGAGTGATAGGCACACACACCTCCTGTGTCTGGGCACTGCTGGGAGGACTCTGCACACACCTCTCCTGTGTCTGGGCACTGCTGGGAGGACTCTGCACACACCCCTCCTATGTCTGGGCACTGCTGGGAGGACTCTGCACACACCCCTCCTGTGTCTGGGCACTGCTGGGAGGACTCTGCACACACCCCTCCTATGTCTGGGCACTGCTGGGAGTGATAGGCACACACCCCTCCTGTGTCTGGGCACTGCTGGGAGTGATAGGCACACACCCCTCCTGTGTCTGGGTACTGCTGGGAGGACTCTGCACGCACCCCTCCTGTGTCTGGGCACTGCTGGGAGGACTCTGCACACACCCCTCCTGTGTCTGGGCACTGCTGGGAGGACTCAGCACACACCCCTCCTATGTCTGGCCACTGCTGGGAGTGATAGGCACACACCCCTCCTGTGTCTGGGCACTGCTGGGAGGACTCTGCACACACCCCTCCTATGTCTGGGCACTGCTGGGAGTGATAGGCACACACCCCTCCTATGTCTGGACACTGCTGGGAGGACTCTGCACACACCCCTCTTATGTCTGGGCACTGCTGGGAGTGATAGGCACACACCCCTCCTGTGTCTGGGCACTGCTGGGAGGACTCTGCACAAACCCCTCCAATGTCTGGGCACTGCTGGGAGTGATAGGCACACACCCCTCCTGTGTCTGGGCACTGCTGGGAGTGATAGGCACATACCCCTCCTGTGTCTGGGCACTGCTGGGAGGACTCTGCACACACCCGCCTATGTCTGGGCACTGCTGGGAGTGATAGGGACACACCTCTCCTGTGTCTGGGCACTGCTGGGAAGACTCTGCACACACCCCTCCTGTGTCTGGGCACTGCTGGGAGGACTCTGCACACACCCCTCCTGTGGCTGGGCACTGCTGGGAGGACTCTGCACACACCCCTCCTATGTCTGGCCACTGCTGGGAGTGATAGGCACACACCCCTCCTGTGTTTGGGCACTGCTGGGAGGACTCTGCACACACCCCTCCTGTGTCTGGGCACTGCTGGGAGGACTCTGCACACACCCCTTCTATGTCTGGGCACTGCTGGGAGGACTCTGCACACACCCCTCCTGTGTCTGGGCACTGCTGGGAGGACTCTGCACACACCCGCCTATGTCTGGGCACTGCTGGGAGTGATAGGCACACACCTCTCCTGTGTCTGGGCACTGCTGGGAGGACTCTGCACACACCCCTCCTGTGTCTGGGCACTGCTGGTAGGACTCTGCACACACCCCTCCTGTGGCTGGGCACTGCTGGGAGGACTCTGCACACACCCCTCCTATGTCTGGGCACTGCTGGGAGTGATAGGCACACACCCCTCCTGTGTCTGGGCACTGCTGGGAGCACTCTGCACACACCCCTCGTGTGTCTGGGCACTGCTGGGAGTGATAGGCACACACCCCTCCTGTGTCTGGGCACTGCTCGGAGGACTCTGCACACACCCCTCCTGTGTCTGGGCACTGCTGGGAGGACTCTGCACACACCCCTCCTATGTCAGGGCACTGCTGGGAGGACTCTGCACACACCCCTCCTGTGTCTGGGCACTGCTGGGAGGACTCTGCACACACCTCTCCTATGTCTGGGCACTGCTGGGAGTGATAAGCACACACCCCTCCTGTGTCTGGGCACTCCTGGGAGGACTCTGCACACAGCCCTCCTATGTCTGGGCACTCCTGGGAATGATAGGCACACACCCCTCCTGTGTCTGGGCACTGCTGGGAGGACTCTGCACACACCCCTCCAATGGCTGGGCACTGCTGGGAGGACTCTGCACACACCCCTCCTATGTTTTGGCACTGCTGGGAGTGATAGGCACACACCCCTCCTGTGTCTGGGCACTGCTGGGAGTGATAGGCACACACCCCTCCTGTGTCTGGGCACTGCTGGGAGGACTCTGCTCACACCCCTCCTGTGTCTGGGCTCCTGTGTCTGGGCACTGCTGGGAGGACTCTGCACACACCCCTCCTATGTCTGGGCACTGCTGGGAGGACTCTGCACACACCCCTCCTGTGTCTGGGCACTGCTGGGAGGACTCTGCACACACCCCTCCTGTGTCTGGCCACTGCTGGGAGTGATAGGCACACACCCCTCCTATTTCTGGGCACTGCTGGGAGGACGCTGCACACACCCCTCCTGTGTCTGGGCACTGCTGGGAATACTCTGCACACACCCCTCCTATGTCTGGGCACTGCTGGGAGGACGCTGCAAACACCCCTCCTGTGTCTGGGCACTGCTGGGAGGACTCTGCACACACCCCTCCTATGTCTGGGCACTGCTGGGAGTGATAGGCACACACCCCTCCTGTGTCTGGGCACTACTGGGAGGACTCTGCACACACCCCTCCTGTGTCTGGGCACTGCTGGGAGGACTCTGCACACACCCCTCCTGTGTCTGGGCACTGCTGGGAGGACTCTGCACACACCCCTCCTATGTCTGGCCACTGCTGGGAGTGATAGGCACACACCCCTCCTGTGTCTGGGCACTGCTGGGAGTGATAGGCACACACACCTCCTGTGTCTGGGCACTGCTGGGAGGACTCTGCACACACCTCTCCTGTGTCTGGGCACTGCTGGGAGGACTCTGCACACACCCCTCCTGTGTCTGGGCACTGCTGGGAGGACTCTGCACACACCCCTCCTGTGTCTGGCCACTGCTGGGAGTGATAGGCACACACCCCTCCTATTTCTGGGCACTGCTGGGAGGACTCTGCACACACCCCTCCTGTGTCTGGGCACTGCTGGGAATACTCTGCACACACCCCTCCTATGTCTGGGCACTGCTGGGAGGACTCTGCAAACACCCCTCCTATGTCTGGGCACTGCTGGGAGGACTCTGCACACACCCCTCCTATGTCTGGGCACTGCTGGGAGTGATAGGCACACACCCCTCCTGTGTCTGGGCACTACTGGGAGGACTCTGCACACACCCCTCCTGTGTCTGGGCACTGCTGGGAGGACTCTGCACACACCCCTCCTGTGTCTGGGCACTGCTGGGAGGACTCTGCACACACCCCTCCTATGTCTGGCCACTGCTGGGAGTGATAGGCACACACCCCTCCTGTGTCTGGGCACTGCTGGGAGTGATAGGCACACACCCCTCCTGTGTCTGGGCACTGCTGGGAGGACTCTGCACACACCTCTCCTGTCTCTGGGCACTGCTGGGAGGACTCTGCACACACCCCTCCTATGTCTGGGCACTGCTGGGAGGACTCTGCACACACCCCTCATGTCTGGGCACTGCTGGGAGGACTCTGCACACACCCCTCCTATGTCTGGGCACTGCTGGGAGTGATAGGCACACACCCCTCCTGTGTCTGGGCACTGCTGGGAGTGATAGGCACACACCCCTCCTGTGTCTGGGTACTGCTGGGAGGACTCTGCACACACCCCTCCTGTGTCTGGGCACTGCTGGGAGGACTCTGCACACACCCCTCCTGTGTCTGGGCACTGCTGGGAGGACTCAGCACACACCCCTCCTATGTCTGGCCACTGCTGGGAGTGATAGGCACACACCCCTCCTATGTCTGGACACTGCTGGGAGGACTCTGCACACACCCCTCTTATGTCTGGGAACTGCTGGGAGTGATAGGCACACACCCCTCCTGTGTCTGGGCACTGCTGGGAGGACTCTGCACAAACCCCTCCAATGTCTGGGCACTGCTGGGAGTGATAGGCACACACCCCTCCTGTGTCTGGGCACTGCTGGGAGGACTCTGCACACACCCCTCCTGTGTCTGGGCACTGCTGGGAGGACTCTGCACACACCCCTCCTGTGTCTGGCCACTGCTGGGAGTGATAGGCACACACCCCTCCTATTTCTGGGCACTGCTGGGAGGACTCTGCACACACCCCTCCTGTGTCTGGGCACTGCTGGGAGTACTCTGCACACACCCCTCCTATGTCTGGGCACTGCTGGGAGGACTCTGCAAACACCCCTCCTGTGTCTGGGCACTGCTGGGAGGACTCTGCACACACCCCTCCTATGTCTGGGCACTGCTGGGAGTGATAGGCACACACCCCTCCTATTTCTGGGCACTGCTGGGAGGACTCTGCACACACCCCTCCTGTGTCTGGGCACTACTGGGAGGACTCTGCACACACCCCTCCTGTGTCTGGGCACTGCTGGGAGGACTCTGCACACACCCCTCCTGTGTCTGGGCACTGCTGGGAGGACTCTGCACACACCCCTCCTGTGTCTGGGCACTGCTGGGAGGACTCTGCACACACCCCTCCTATGTCTGGCCACTGCTGGGAGTGATAGGCACACACACCTCCTGTGTCTGGGCACTGCTGGGAGGACTCTGCACACACCTCTCCTGTGTCTGGGCACTGCTGGGAGGACTCTGCACACACCCCTCCTATGTCTGGGCACTGCTGGGAGGACTCTGCACACACCCCTCCTGTGTCTGGGCACTGCTGGGAGGACTCTGCACACACCCCTCCTATGTCTGGGCACTGCTGGGAGTGATAGGCACACACCCCTCCTGTGTCTGGGCACTGCTGGGAGTGATAGGCACACACCCCTCCTGTGTCTGGGTACTGCTGGGAGGACTCTGCACACACCCCTCCTGTGTCTGGGCACTGCTGGGAGGACTCTGCACACACCCCTCCTGTGTCTGGGCACTGCTGGGAGGACTCAGCACACACCCCTCCTATGTCTGGCCACTGCTGGGAGTGATAGGCACACACCCCTCCTGTGTCTGGGCACTGCTGGGAGGACTCTGCACACACCCCTCCTATGTCTGGGCACTGCTGGGAGTGATAGGCACACACCCCTCCTATGTCTGGACACTGCTGGGAGGACTCTGCACACACCCCTCTTATGTCTGGGCACTGCTGGGAGTGATAGGCACACACCCCTCCTGTGTCTGGGCACTGCTGGGAGGACTCTGCACAAACCCCTCCAATGTCTGGGCACTGCTGGGAGTGATAGGCACACACCCCTCCTGTGTCTGGGCACTGCTGGGAGGACTCTGCACACACCCCTCCTGTGTCTGGGCACTGCTGGGAGGACTCTGCACACACCCCTCCTGTGTCTGGGCACTGCTGGGAGGACTCTGCACACACCTCTCCTATGTCTGTGCACTGCTGGGAGTGATAGGCACACACCCCTCCTGTGTCTGGGCACTCCTGGGAGGACTCTGCACACACCCCTCCTATGTCTGGGCACTCCTGGGAATGATAGGCACACACCCCTCCTGTGTCTGGGCACTGCTGGGAGGACTCTGCACACACCCCTCCAATGGCTGGGCACTGCTGGGAGGACTCTGCACACACCCCTCCTATGTTTTGGCACTGCTGGGAGTGATAGGCACACACCCCTCCTGTGTCTGGGCACTGCTGGGAGGACTCTGCACACACCCCTCCTATGTCTGGGCACTGCTGGGAGTGATAGGCACACACCCCTCTTGTGTCTGGGCACTGCTGGGAGGACTCTGCACACACCCCTCCTGTGTCTGGGCTCCTGTGTCTGGGCACTGCTGGGAGGACTCTGCACACACCCCTCCTATTTCTGGGCACTGCTGGGAGGACTCTGCACACACCCCTCCTGTGTCTGGGCACTGCTGGGAGTACTCTGCACACACCCCTCCTATGTCTGGGCACTGCTGGGAGGACTCTGCAAACACCCCTCCTGTGTCTGGGCACTGCTGGGAGGACTCTGCACACACCCCTCCTATGTCTGGGCACTGCTGGGAGTGATAGGCACACACCCCTCCTGTGTCTGGGCACTACTGGGAGGACTCTGCACACACCCCTCCTGTGTCTGGGCACTGCTGGGAGGACTCTGCACACACCCCTCCTGTGTCTGGGCACTGCTGGGAGGACTCTGCACACACCCCTCCTATGTCTGGCCACTGCTGGGAGTGATAGGCACACACCCCTCCTGTGTCTGGGCACTGCTGGGAGTGATAGGCACACACACGTCCTGTGTCTGGGCACTGCTGGGAGGACTCTGCACACACCTCTCCTGTGTCTGGGCACTGCTGGGAGGACTCTGCACACACCCCTCCTATGTCTGGGCACTGCTGGGAGGACTCTGCACACACCCCTCCTGTGTCTGGGCACTGCTGGGAGGACTCTGCACACACCCCTCCTATGTCTGGGCACTGCTGGGAGTGATAGGCACACACCCCTCCTGTGTCTGGGCACTGCTGGGAGTGATAGGCACACACCCCTCCTGTGTCTGGGTACTGCTGGGAGGACTCTGCACACACCCCTCCTGTGTCTGGGCACTGCTGGGAGGACTCTGCACACACCCCTCCTGTGTCTGGGCACTGCTGGGAGGACTCAGCACACACCCCTCCTATGTCTGGCCACTGCTGGGAGTGATAGGCACACACCCCTCCTGTGTCTGGGCACTGCTGGGAGGACTCTGCACACACCCCTCCTATGTCTGGGCACTGCTGGGAGTGATAGGCACACACCCCTCCTATGTCTGGACACTGCTGGGAGGACTCTGCTCACACCCCTCTTATGTCTGGGCACTGCTGGGAGTGATAGGCACACACCCCTCCTGTGTCTGGGCACTGCTGGGAGGACTCTGCACAAACCCCTCCAATGTCTGGGCACTGCTGGGAGTGATAGGCACACACCCCTCCTGTGTCTGGGCACTGCTGGGAGGACTCTGCACACACCCCTCCTGTGTCTGGGCACTGCTGGGAGGACTCTGCACACACCCCTCCTGTGTCTGGGCACTGCTGGGAGGACTCTGCACACACCCCTCCTGTGTCTGGCCACTGCTGGGAGTGATAGGCACACACCCCTCCTGTGTCTGGGCACTGCTGGGAGGACTCTGCACACACCCCTCCTGTGTCTGGGCGCCTGTGTCTGGGCACTGCTGGGAGGACTCTGCACACACCCCTCCTATGTCTGGGCACTGCTGGGAGGACTCTGCACACACCCCTCCTGTGTCTGGGCACTGCTGGGAGGACTCTGCACACACCCCTCATGTGTCTGAGCACTGCTGGGAGTACTCTGCACACACCCCTCCTATGTCTGGCCACTGCTGGGAGTGATTGGCACACACCCCTCCTATGTCTGGGCACTGCTGGGAGGACTCTGCACACACCCCTCCTGTGTCTGGGCACTGCTGGGAGTACTCTGCACACACCCCTCCTATGTCTGGGCACTGCTGGGAAGACTCTGCACACACCCCTCCTGTGTCTGGGCACTGCTGGGAGGACTCTGCACACACCCCTCCTATGTCTGGGCACTGCTGGGAGTGATAGGCACACACCCCTCCTGTGTCTGGGCACTACTGGGAGGACTCTGCACACACCCCTCCTGTGTCTGGGCACTGCTGGGAGGACTCTGCACACACCCCTCCTGTGTCTAGGCACTGCTGGGAGGACTCTGCACACACCCCTCCTATGTCTGGGCACTGCTGGGAGGACTCTGCACACACCCCTCCTGTGTCTGGGCACTGCTGGGAGGACTCTGCACACACCCCTCCTATGTCTGGGCACTGCTGGGAGTGATAGGCACACACCCCTCCTGTGTCTGGGCACTACTGGGAGGACTCTGCACACACCCCTCCTGTGTCTGGGCACTGCTGGGAGGACTCTGCACACACCCCTCCTGTGTCTGGGCACTGCTGGGAGGACTCTGCACACACCCCTCCTATGTCTGGCCACTGCTGGGAGTGATAGGCACACACCCCTCCTGTGTCTGGGCACTGCTGGGAGTGATAGGCACACACACCTCCTGTGTCTGGGCACTGCTGGGAGGACTCTGCACACACCCCTCCTGTGTCTGGGCACTGCTGGGAGGACTCTGCACACACCCCTCCTATGTCTGGGCACTGCTGGGAGGACTCTGCACACACCCCTCCTGTGTCTGGGCACTGCTGGGAGGACTCTGCACACACCCCTCCTATGTCTGGGCACAGCTGGGAGTGATAGGCACACACCCCTCCTGTGTCTGGGCACTGCTGGGAGTGATAGGCACACACCCCTCCTGTGTCTGGGTACTGCTGGGAGGACTCTGCACACACCCCTCCTGTGTCTGGGCACTGCTGGGAGGACTCAGCACACACCCCTCCTATGTCTGGCCACTGCTGGGAGTGATAGGCACACACCCCTCCTGTGTCTGGGCACTGCTGGGAGTGATAGGCACACACACCTCCTGTGTCTGGGCACTGCTGGGAGGACTCTGCACACACCTCTCCTGTGTCTGGGCACTGCTGGGAGGACTCTGCACACACCCCTCCTATATCTGGGCACTGCTGGGAGGACTCTGCACACACCCCTCCTGTGTCTGGGCACTGCTGGGAGGACTCTGCACACACCCCTCCTATGTCTGGGCACTGCTGGGAGTGATAGGCACACACCCCTCCTGTGTCTGGGCACTGCTGGGAGTGATAGGCACACACCCCTCCTGTGTCTGGGTACTGCTGGGAGGACTCTGCACACACCCCTCCTGTGTCTGGGCACTGCTGGGAGGACTCTGCACACACCCCTCCTGTGTCTGGGCACTGCTGGGAGGACTCAGCACACACCCCTCCTATGTCTGGCCACTGCTGGGAGTGATAGGCACACACCCCTCCTGTGTCTGGGCACTGCTGGGAGGACTCTGCACACACCCCTCCTATGTCTGGGCACTGCTGGGAGTGATAGGCACACACCCCTCCTATGTCTGGACACTGCTGGGAGGACTCTGCACACACCCCTCTTATGTCTGGGCACTGCTGGGAGTGATAGGCACACACCCCTCCTGTGTCTGGGCACTGCTGGGAGGACTCTGCACAAACCCCTCCAATGTCTGGGCACTGCTGGGAGTGATAGGCACACACCCCTCCTGTGTCTGGGCACTGCTGGGAGTGATAGGCACATACCCCTCCTGTGTCTGGGCACTGCTGGGAGGACTCTGCACACACCCGCCTATGTCTGGGCACTGCTGGGAGTGATAGGGACACACCTCTCCTGTGTCTGGGCACTGCTGGGAAGACTCTGCACACACCCCTCCTGTGTCTGGGCACTGCTGGGAGGACTCTGCACACACCCCTCCTGTGGCTGGGCACTGCTGGGAGGACTCTGCACACACCCCTCCTATGTCTGGCCACTGCTGGGAGTGATAGGCACACACCCCTCCTGTGTTTGGGCACTGCTGGGAGGACTCTGCACACACCCCTCCTGTGTCTGGGCACTGCTGGGAGGACTCTGCACACACCCCTTCTATGTCTGGGCACTGCTGGGAGGACTCTGCACACACCCCTCCTGTGTCTGGGCACTGCTGGGAGGACTCTGCACACACCCGCCTATGTCTGGGCACTGCTGGGAGTGATAGGCACACACCTCTCCTGTGTCTGGGCACTGCTGGGAGGACTCTGCACACACCCCTCCTGTGTCTGGGCACTGCTGGTAGGACTCTGCACACACCCCTCCTGTGGCTGGGCACTGCTGGGAGGACTCTGCACACACCCCTCCTATGTCTGGGCACTGCTGGGAGTGATAGGCACACACCCCTCCTGTGTCTGGGCACTGCTGGGAGCACTCTGCACACACCCTTCGTGTGTCTGGGCACTGCTGGGAGTGATAGGCACACACCCCTCCTGTGTCTGGGCACTGCTCGGAGGACTCTGCACACACCCCTCCTGTGTCTGGGCACTGCTGGGAGGACTCTGCACACACCCCTCCTATGTCAGGGCACTGCTGGGAGGACTCTGCACACACCCCTCCTGTGTCTGGGCACTGCTGGGAGGACTCTGCACACACCTCTCCTATGTCTGGGCACTGCTGGGAGTGATAAGCACACACCCCTCCTGTGTCTGGGCACTCCTGGGAGGACTCTGCACACACCCCTCCTATGTCTGGGCACTCCTGGGAATGATAGGCACACACCCCTCCTGTGTCTGGGCACTGCTGGGAGGACTCTGCACACACCCCTCCAATGGCTGGGCACTGCTGGGAGGACTCTGCACACACCCCTCCTATGTTTTGGCACTGCTGGGAGTGATAGGCACACACCCCTCCTGTGTCTGGGCACTGCTGGGAGTGATAGGCACACACCCCTCCTGTGTCTGGGCACTGCTGGGAGGACTCCGCTCACACCCCTCCTGTGTCTGGGCTCCTGTGTCTGGGCACTGCTGGGAGGACTCTGCACACACCCCTCCTATGTCTGGGCACTGCTGGGAGGACTCTGCACACACCCCTCCTGTGTCTGGGCACTGCTGGGAGGACTCTGCACACACCCCTCCTGTGTCTGGCCACTGCTGGGAGTGATAGGCACACACCCCTCCTATTTCTGGGCACTGCTGGGAGGACGCTGCACACACCCCTCCTGTGTCTGGGCACTGCTGGGAATACTCTGCACACACCCCTCCTATGTCTGGGCACTGCTGGGAGGACTCTGCAAACACCCCTCCTGTGTCTGGGCACTGCTGGGAGGACTCTGCACACACCCCTCCTATGTCTGGGCACTGCTGGGAGTGATAGGCACACACCCCTCCTGTGTCTGGGCACTACTGGGAGGACTCTGCACACACCCCTCCTGTGTCTGGGCACTGCTGCGAGGACTCTGCACACACCCTTCCTGTGTCTGGGCACTGCTGGGAGGACTCTGCACACACCCCTCCTATGTCTGGCCACTGCTGGGAGTGATAGGCACACACCCCTCCTGTGTCTGGGCACTGCTGGGAGTGATAGGCACACACACCTCCTGTGTCTGGGCACTGCTGGGAGGACTCTGCACACACCTCTCCTGTGTCTGGGCACTGCTGGGAGGACTCTGCACACACCCCTCCTGTGTCTGGGCACTGCTGGGAGGACTCTGCACACACCCCTCCTGTGTCTGGCCACTGCTGGGAGTGATAGGCACACACCCCTCCTATTTCTGGGCACTGCTGGGAGGACTCTGCACACACCCCTCCTGTGTCTGGGCACTGCTGGGAATACTCTGCACACACCCCTCCTATGTCTGGGCACTGCTGGGAGGACTCTGCAAACACCCCTCCTGTGTCTGGGCACTGCTGGGAGGACTCTGCACACACCCCTCCTATGTCTGGGCACTGCTGGGAGTGATAGGCACACACCCCTCCTGTGTCTGGGCACTACTGGGAGGACTCTGCACACACCCCTCCTGTGTCTGGGCACTGCTGGGAGGACTCTGCACACACCCCTCCTGTGTCTGGGCACTGCTGGGAGGACTCTGCACACACCCCTCCTATGTCTGGCCACTGCTGGGAGTGATAGGCACACACCCCTCCTGTGTCTGGGCACTGCTGGGAGTGATAGGCACACACACCTCCTGTGTCTGGGCACTGCTGGGAGGACTCTGCACACACCTCTCCTGTGTCTGGGCACTGCTGGGAGGACTCTGCACACACCCCTCCTATGTCTGGGCACTGCTGGGAGGACTCTGCACACACCCCTCCTGTGTCTGGGCACTGCTGGGAGGACTCTGCACACACCCCTCCTATGTCTGGGCACTGCTGGGAGTGATAGGCACACACCCCTCCTGTGTCTGGGCACTGCTGGGAGTGATAGGCACACACCCCTCCTGTGTCTGGGTACTGCTGGGAGGACTCTGCACACACCCCTCCTGTGTCTGGGCACTGCTGGGAGGACTCTGCACACACCCCTCCTGTGTCTGGGCACTGCTGGGAGGACTCAGCACACACCCCTCCTATGTCTGGCCACTGCTGGGAGTGATAGGCACACAACCCTCCTATGTCTGGACACTGCTGGGAGGACTCTGCACACACCCCTCTTATGTCTGGGCACTGCTGGGAGTGATAGGCACACACCCCTCCTGTGTCTGGGCACTGCTGGGAGGACTCTGCACAAACCCCTCCAATGTCTGGGCACTGCTGGGAGTGATAGGCACACACCCCTCCTGTGTCTGGGCACTGCTGGGAGGACTCTGCACACACCCCTCCTGTGTCTGGGCACTGCTGGGAGGACTCTGCACACACCCCTCCTGTGTCTGGGCACTGCTGGGAGGACTCTGCACACACCCCTCCTGTGTCTGGCCACTGCTGGGAGTGATAGGCACACACCCCTCCTGTGTCTGGGCACTGCTGGGTGGACTCTGCACACACCCCTCCTGTGTCTGGGCGCCTGTGGCTGGGCACTGCTGGGAGGACTCTGCACACACCCCTCCTATGTCTGGGCACTGCTGGGAGTGATAGGCACACACCCCTCCTGTGTCTGGGCACTGCTGGGAGCACTCTGCACACACCCCTCGTGTGTCTGGGCACTGCTGGGAGTGATAGGCACACACCCCTCCTGTGTCTGGGCACTGCTCGGAGGACTCTGCACACACCCCTCCTGTGTCTGGGCACTGCTGGGAGGACTCTGCACACACCCCTCCTATGTCAGGGCACTGCTGGGAGGACTCTGCACACACCCCTCCTGTGTCTGGGTACTGCTGGGAGGACTCTGCACACACCCCTCCTGTGTCTGGGCACTGCTGGGAGGACTCTGCACACACCCCTCCTGTGTCTGGGCACTGCTGGGAGGACTCAGCACACACCCCTCCTATGTCTGGCCACTGCTGGGAGTGATAGGCACACACCCCTCCTATGTCTGGACACTGCTGGGAGGACTCTGCACACACCCCTCTTATGTCTGGGCACTGCTGGGAGTGATAGGCACACACCCCTCCTGTGTCTGGGCACTGCTGGGAGGACTCTGCACAAACCCCTCCAATGTCTGGGCACTGCTGGGAGTGATAGGCACACACCCCTCCTGTGTCTGGGCACTGCTGGGAGGACTCTGCACACACCCCTCCTGTGTCTGGGCACTGCTGGGAGGACTCTGCACACACCCCTCCTGTGTCTGGGCACTGCTGGGAGGACTCTGCACACACCCCTCCTGTGTCTGGCCACTGCTGGGAGTGATAGGCACACACCCCTCCTGTGTCTGGGCACTGCTGGGTGGACTCTGCACACACCCCTCCTGTGTCTGGGCGCCTGTGGCTGGGCACTGCTGGGAGGACTCTGCACACACCCCTCCTATGTCTGGGCACTGCTGGGAGTGATAGGCACACACCCCTCCTGTGTCTGGGCACTGCTGGGAGCACTCTGCACACACCCCTCGTGTGTCTGGGCACTGCTGGGAGTGATAGGGACACACCCCTCCTGTGTCTGGGCACTGCTCGGAGGACTCTGCACACACCCCTCCTGTGTCTGGGCACTGCTGGGAGGACTCTGCACACACCCCTCCTATGTCAGGGCACTGCTGGGAGGACTCTGCACACACCCCTCCTGTGTCTGGGCACTGCTGGGAGGACTCTGCACACACCTCTCCTATGTCTGTGCACTGCTGGGAGTGATAGGCACACACCCCTCCTGTGTCTGGGCACTCCTGGGAGGACTCTGCACACACCCCTCCTATGTCTGGGCACTCCTGGGAATGATAGGCACACACCCCTCCTGTGTCTGGGCACTGCTGGGAGGACTCTGCACACACCCCTCCAATGGCTGGGCACTGCTGGGAGGACTCTGCACACACCCCTCCTATGTTTTGGCACTGCTGGGAGTGATAGGCACACACCCCTCCTGTGTCTGGGCACTGCTGGGAGGACTCTGCACACACCCCTCCTATGTCTGGGCACTGCTGGGAGTGATAGGCACACACCCCTCCTGTGTTTGGGCACTGCTGGGAGGACTCTGCACACACCCCTCCTGTTTCTGGGCACTGCTGGGAGGACTCTGCACACACCCCTCCTATGTCTGGGCACTGCTGGGAGGACTCTGCACACACCCCTCCTGTGTCTGGGCACTGCTGGGAAGACTCTGCACACACCCCTCCTATGTCTGGGCACTGCTGGGAGTGATAGGCACACACCCCTCCTGTGTCTGGGCACTACTGGGAGGACTCTGCACACACCCCTCCTATGTCTGGCCACTGCTGGGAGTTATAGGTACACACCCCTCCTGTGTTTGGGCACTGCTGGGAGGACTCTGCACACACCCCTCCTATGTCTGGGCACTGCTGGGAGGACTCTGCACACACCCCTCCTGTGTTTGGGCACTGCTGGGAGGACTCTGCACACACCCCTCCTATGTCTGGGCACTGCTGGGAGTGATAGGCACACACCCCTCCTGTGTCTGGGCACTACTGGGAGGACTCTGCACACACCCCTCCTGTGTCTGGGCACTGCTGGGAGGACTCTGCACACACCCCTCCTGTGTCTGGGCACTGCTGGGAGGACTCTGCACACACCCCTCCTATGTCTGGGCACTGCTGGGAGCGATAGGCACACACCCCTCCTGTGTCTGGGCACTACTGGGAGGACTCTGCACACACCCCTCCTGTGTCTGGGCACTGCTGGGAGGACTCTGCACACACCCCTCCTGTGTCTGGGCACTGCTGGGAGGACTCTGCACACACCCCTCCTATGTCTGGCCACTGCTGGGAGTGATAGGCACACACCCCTCCTGTGTCTGGGCACTGCTGGGAGTGATAGGCACACACACCTCCTGTGTCTGGGCACTGCTGGGAGGACTCTGCACACACCCCTCCTGTGTCTGGGCACTGCTGGGAGGACTCTGCACACACCCCTCCTATGTCTGGGCACTGCTGGGAGGACTCTGCACACACCCCTTCTGTGTCTGGGCACTGCTGGGAGGACTCTGCACACACCCCTCCTATGTCTGGGCACTGCTGGGAGTGATAGGCACACACCCCTCCTGTGTCTGGGCACTGCTGGGAGTGATAGGCACACACCCCTCCTGTGTCTGGGTACTGCTGGGAGGACTCTGCACGCACCCCTCCTGTGTCTGGGCACTGCTGGGAGGACTCTGCACACACCCCTCCTGTGTCTGGGCACTGCTGGGAGGACTCAGCACACACCCCTCCTATGTCTGGCCACTGCTGGGAGTGATAGGCACACACCCCTCCTGTGTCTGGGCACTGCTGGGAGGACTCTGCACACACCCCTCCTATGTCTGGGCACTGCTGGGAGTGATAGGCACACACCCCTCCTATGTCTGGACACTGCTGGGAGGACTCTGCACACACCCCTCTTATGTCTGGGCACTGCTGGGAGTGATAGGCACACGCCCCTCCTGTGTCTGGGCACTGCTGGGAGTGATAGGCACACACACCTCCTGTGTCTGGGCACTGCTGGGAGGACTCTGCACACACCCCTCCTGTGTCTGGGCACTGCTGGGAGGACTCTGCACACACCCCTCCTATGTCTGGGCACTGCTGGGAGGACTCTGCACACACCCCTTCTGTGTCTGGGCACTGCTGGGAGGACTCTGCACACACCCCTCCTATGTCTGGGCACTGCTGGGTGTGATAGGCACACACCCCTCCTGTGTCTGGGCACTGCTGGGAGTGATAGGCACACACCCCTCCTGTGTCTGGGTACTGCTGGGAGGACTCTGCACGCACCCCTCCTGTGTCTGGGCACTGCTGGGAGGACTCTGCACACACCCCTCTTATGTCTGGGCACTGCTGGGAGTGATAGGCACACACCCCTCCTGTGTCTGGGCACTGCTGGGAGGACTCTGCACAAACCCCTCCAATGTCTGGGCACTGCTGGGAGTGATAGGCACACACCCCTCCTGTGACTGGGCACTGCTGGGAGTGATAGGCACATACCCTCCTGTGTCTGGGCACTGCTGGGAGGACTCTGCACACACCCGCCTATGTCTGGGCACTGCTGGGAGTGATAGGGACACACCTCTCCTGTGTCTGGGCACTGCTGGGAAGACTCTGCACACACCCCTCCTGTGTCTGGGCACTGCTGGGAGGACTCTGCACACACCCCTCCTGTGGCTGGGCACTGCTGGGAGGACTCTGCACACACCCCTCCTATGTCTGGCCACTGCTGGGAGTGATAGGCACACACCCCTCCTGTGTTTGGGCACTGCTGGGAGGACTCTGCACACACCCCTCCTGTGTCTGGGCACTGCTGGGAGGACTCTGCACACACCCCTCCTATGTCTGGGCACTGCTGGGAGGACTCTGCACACACCCCTCCTGTGTCTGGGCACTGCTGGGAGGACTCTGCACACACCCCTCCTATGTCTGGGCACTGCTGGGAGTGATAGGCACACACCCCTCCTGTGTCTGGGCACTACTGGGAGGACTCTGCACACACCCCTCCTATGTCTGGCCACTGCTGGGAGTGATAGGTACACACCCCTCCTGTGTTTGGGCACTGCTGGGAGGACTCTGCACACACCCCTCCTGTGTCTGGGCACTGCTGGGAGGACTCTGCACACACCCCTCCTGTGTCTGGGCACTGCTGGGAGGACTCTGCACACACCCCTCCTATGTCTGGCCACTGCTGGGAGTGATAGGCACACACCCCTCCTGTGTCTGGGCACTGCTGGGAGTGATAGGCACACACACCTCCTGTGTCTGGGCACTGCTGGGAGGACTCTGCACACACCTCTCCTGTGTCTGGGCACTGCTGGGAGGACTCTGCACAGACCCCTCCTGTGTCTGGGCACTGCTGGGAGGACTCTGCACACACCCCTCCTGTGTCTGGCCACTGCTGGGAGTGATAGGCACACACCCCTCCTATTTCTGGGCACTGCTGGGAGGACTCTGCACACACCCCTCCTGTGTCTGGGCACTGCTGGGAATACTCTGCACACACCCCTCCTATGTCTGGGCACTGCTGGGAGGACTCTGCAAACACCCCTCCTGTGTCTGGGCACTGCTGGGAGGACTCTGCACACACCCCTCCTATGTCTGGGCACTGCTGGGAGTGATAGGCACACACCCCTCCTGTGTCTGGGCACTACTGGGAGGACTCTGCACACACCCCTCCTGTGTCTGGGCACTGCTGGGAGGACTCTGCACACACCCCTCCTGTGTCTGGGCACTGCTGGGAGGACTCTGCACACACCCCTCCTATGTCTGGCCACTGCTGGGAGTGATAGGCACACACCCCTCCTGTGTCTGGGCACTGCTGGGAGTGATAGGCACACACACCTCCTGTGTCTGGGCACTGCTGGGAGGACTCTGCACACACCTCTCCTGTGTCTGGGCACTGCTGGGAGGACTCTGCACACACCCCTCCTATGTCTGGGCACTGCTGGGAGGACTCTGCACACACCCCTCCTGTGTCTGGGCACTGCTGGGAGGACTCTGCACACACCCCTCCTATGTCTGGGCACTGCTGGGAGTGATAGGCACACACCCCTCCTGTGTCTGGGCACTGCTGGGAGTGATAGGCACACACCCCTCCTGTGTCTGGGTACTGCTGGGAGGACTCTGCACGCACCCCTCCTGTGTCTGGGCACTGCTGGGAGGACTCTGCACACACCCCTCCTGTGTCTGGGCACTGCTGGGAGGACTCAGCACACACCCCTCCTATGTCTGGCCACTGCTGGGAGTGATAGGCACACACCCCTCCTGTGTCTGGGCACTGCTGGGAGGACTCTGCACACACCCCTCCTATGTCTGGGCACTGCTGGGAGTGATAGGCACACACCCCTCCTATGTCTGGACACTGCTGGGAGGACTCTGCACACACCCCTCTTATGTCTGGGCACTGCTGGGAGTGATAGGCACACACCCCTCCTGTGTCTGGGCACTGCTGGGAGGACTCTGCACAAACCCCTCCAATGTCTGGGCACTGCTGGGAGTGATAGGCACACACCCCTCCTGTGTCTGGGCACTGCTGGGAGTGATAGGCACATACCCCTCCTGTGTCTGGGCACTGCTGGGAGGACTCTGCACACACCCGCCTATGTCTGGGCACTGCTGGGAGTGATAGGGACACACCTCTCCTGTGTCTGGGCACTGCTGGGAAGACTCTGCACACACCCCTCCTGTGTCTGGGCACTGCTGGGAGGACTCTGCACACACCCCTCCTGTGGCTGGGCACTGCTGGGAGGACTCTGCACACACCCCTCCTATGTCTGGCCACTGCTGGGAGTGATAGGCACACACCCCTCCTGTGTTTGGGCACTGCTGGGAGGACTCTGCACACACCCCTCCTGTGTCTGGGCACTGCTGGGAGGACTCTGCACACACCCCTTCTATGTCTGGGCACTGCTGGGAGGACTCTGCACACACCCCTCCTGTGTCTGGGCACTGCTGGGAGGACTCTGCACACACCCGCCTATGTCTGGGCACTGCTGGGAGTGATAGGCACACACCTCTCCTGTGTCTGGGCACTGCTGGGAGGACTCTGCACACACCCCTCCTGTGTCTGGGCACTGCTGGTAGGACTCTGCACACACCCCTCCTGTGGCTGGGCACTGCTGGGAGGACTCTGCACACACCCCTCCTATGTCTGGGCACTGCTGGGAGTGATAGGCACACACCCCTCCTGTGTCTGGGCACTGCTGGGAGCACTCTGCACACACCCCTCGTGTGTCTGGGCACTGCTGGGAGTGATAGGCACACACCCCTCCTGTGTCTGGGCACTGCTCGGAGGACTCTGCACACACCCCTCCTGTGTCTGGGCACTGCTGGGAGGACTCTGCACACACCCCTCCTATGTCAGGGCACTGCTGGGAGGACTCTGCACACACCCCTCCTGTGTCTGGGCACTGCTGGGAGGACTCTGCACACACCTCTCCTATGTCTGGGCACTGCTGGGAGTGATAAGCACACACCCCTCCTGTGTCTGGGCACTCCTGGGAGGACTCTGCACACACCCCTCCTATGTCTGGGCACTCCTGGGAATGATAGGCACACACCCCTCCTGTGTCTGGGCACTGCTGGGAGGACTCTGCACACACCCCTCCAATGGCTGGGCACTGCTGGGAGGACTCTGCACACACCCCTCCTATGTTTTGGCACTGCTGGGACTGATAGGCACACACCCCTCCTGTGTCTGGGCACTGCTGGGAGTGATAGGCACACACCCCTCCTGTGTCTGGGCACTGCTGGGAGGACTCTGCTCACACCCCTCCTGTGTCTGGGCTCCTGTGTCTGGGCACTGCTGGGAGGACTCTGCACACACCCCTCCTATGTCTGGGCACTGCTGGGAGGACTCTGCACACACCCCTCCTGTGTCTGGGCACTGCTGGGAGGACTCTGCACACACCCCTCCTGTGTCTGGCCACTGCTGGGAGTGATAGGCACACACCCCTCCTATTTCTGGGCACTGCTGGGAGGACGCTGCACACACCCCTCCTGTGTCTGGGCACTGCTGGGAATACTCTGCACACACCCCTCCTATGTCTGGGCACTGCTGGGAGGACGCTGCAAACACCCCTCCTGTGTCTGGGCACTGCTGGGAGGACTCTGCACACACCCCTCCTATGTCTGGGCACTGCTGGGAGTGATAGGCACACACCCCTCCTGTGTCTGGGCACTACTGGGAGGACTCTGCACACACCCCTCCTGTGTCTGGGCACTGCTGGGAGGACTCTGCACACACCCCTCCTGTGTCTGGGCACTGCTGGGAGGACTCTGCACACACCCCTCCTATGTCTGGCCACTGCTGGGAGTGATAGGCACACACCCCTCCTGTGTCTGGGCACTGCTGGGAGTGATAGGCACACACACCTCCTGTGTCTGGGCACTGCTGGGAGGACTCTGCACACACCTCTCCTGTGTCTGGGCACTGCTGGGAGGACTCTGCACACACCCCTCCTGTGTCTGGGCACTGCTGGGAGGACTCTGCACACACCCCTCCTGTGTCTGGCCACTGCTGGGAGTGATAGGCACACACCCCTCCTATTTCTGGGCACTGCTGGGAGGACTCTGCACACACCCCTCCTGTGTCTGGGCACTGCTGGGAATACTCTGCACACACCCCTCCTATGTCTGGGCACTGCTGGGAGGACTCTGCAAACACCCCTCCTGTGTCTGGGCACTGCTGGGAGGACTCTGCACACACCCCTCCTATGTCTGGGCACTGCTGGGAGTGATAGGCACACACCCCTCCTGTGTCTGGGCACTACTGGGAGGACTCTGCACACACCCCTCCTGTGTCTGGGCACTGCTGGGAGGACTCTGCACACACCCCTCCTGTGTCTGGGCACTGCTGGGAGGACTCTGCACACACCCCTCCTATGTCTGGCCACTGCTGGGAGTGATAGGCACACACCCCTCCTGTGTCTGGGCACTGCTGGGAGTGATAGGCACACACCCCTCCTGTGTCTGGGCACTGCTGGGAGGACTCTGCACACACCTCTCCTGTCTCTGGGCACTGCTGGGAGGACTCTGCACACACCCCTCCTATGTCTGGGCACTGCTGGGAGGACTCTGCACACACCCCTCCTGTGTCTGGGCACTGCTGGGAGGACTCTGCACACACCCCTCCTATGTCTGGGCACTGCTGGGAGTGATAGGCACACACCCCTCCTGTGTCTGGGCACTGCTGGGAGTGATAGGCACACACCCCTCCTGTGTCTGGGTACTGCTGGGAGGACTCTGCACACACCCCTCCTGTGTCTGGGCACTGCTGGGAGGACTCTGCACACACCCCTCCTGTGTCTGGGCACTGCTGGGAGGACTCAGCACACACCCCTCCTATGTCTGGCCACTGCTGGGAGTGATAGGCACACACCCCTCCTATGTCTGGACACTGCTGGGAGGACTCTGCACACACCCCTCTTATGTCTGGGAACTGCTGGGAGTGATAGGCACACACCCCTCCTGTGTCTGGGCACTGCTGGGAGGACTCTGCACAAACCCCTCCAATGTCTGGGCACTGCTGGGAGTGATAGGCACACACCCCTCCTGTGTCTGGGCACTGCTGGGAGGACTCTGCACACACCCCTCCTGTGTCTGGGCACTGCTGGGAGGACTCTGCACACACCCCTCCTGTGTCTGGCCACTGCTGGGAGTGATAGGCACACACCCCTCCTATTTCTGGGCACTGCTGGGAGGACTCTGCACACACCCCTCCTGTGTCTGGGCACTGCTGGGAGTACTCTGCACACACCCCTCCTATGTCTGGGCACTGCTGGGAGGACTCTGCAAACACCCCTCCTGTGTCTGGGCACTGCTGGGAGGACTCTGCACACACCCCTCCTATGTCTGGGCACTGCTGGGAGTGATAGGCACACACCCCTCCTATTTCTGGGCACTGCTGGGAGGACTCTGCACACACCCCTCCTGTGTCTGGGCACTACTGGGAGGACTCTGCACACACCCCTCCTGTGTCTGGGCACTGCTGGGAGGACTCTGCACACACCCCTCCTGTGTCTGGGCACTGCTGGGAGGACTCTGCACACACCCCTCCTGTGTCTGGGCACTGCTGGGAGGACTCTGCACACACCCCTCCTATGTCTGGCCACTGCTGGGAGTGATAGGCACACACACCTCCTGTGTCTGGGCACTGCTGGGAGGACTCTGCACACACCTCTCCTGTGTCTGGGCACTGCTGGGAGGACTCTGCACACACCCCTCCTATGTCTGGGCACTGCTGGGAGGACTCTGCACACACCCCTCCTGTGTCTGGGCACTGCTGGGAGGACTCTGCACACACCCCTCCTATGTCTGGGCACTGCTGGGAGTGATAGGCACACACCCCTCCTGTGTCTGGGCACTGCTGGGAGTGATAGGCACACACCCCTCCTGTGTCTGGGTACTGCTGGGAGGACTCTGCACACACCCCTCCTGTGTCTGGGCACTGCTGGGAGGACTCTGCACACACCCCTCCTGTGTCTGGGCACTGCTGGGAGGACTCAGCACACACCCCTCCTATGTCTGGCCACTGCTGGGAGTGATAGGCACACACCCCTCCTGTGTCTGGGCACTGCTGGGAGGACTCTGCACACACCCCTCCTATGTCTGGGCACTGCTGGGAGTGATAGGCACACACCCCTCCTATGTCTGGACACTGCTGGGAGGACTCTGCACACACCCCTCTTATGTCTGGGCACTGCTGGGAGTGATAGGCACACACCCCTCCTGTGTCTGGGCACTGCTGGGAGGACTCTGCACAAACCCCTCCAATGTCTGGGCACTGCTGGGAGTGATAGGCACACACCCCTCCTGTGTCTGGGCACTGCTGGGAGGACTCTGCACACACCCCTCCTGTGTCTGGGCACTGCTGGGAGGACTCTGCACACACCCCTCCTGTGTCTGGGCACTGCTGGGAGGACTCTGCACACACCTCTCCTATGTCTGTGCACTGCTGGGAGTGATAGGCACACACCCCTCCTGTGTCTGGGCACTCCTGGGAGGACTCTGCACACACCCCTCCTATGTCTGGGCACTCCTGGGAATGATAGGCACACACCCCTCCTGTGTCTGGGCACTGCTGGGAGGACTCTGCACACACCCCTCCAATGGCTGGGCACTGCTGGGAGGACTCTGCACACACCCCTCCTATGTTTTGGCACTGCTGGGAGTGATAGGCACACACCCCTCCTGTGTCTGGGCACTGCTGGGAGGACTCTGCACACACCCCTCCTATGTCTGGGCACTGCTGGGAGTGATAGGCACACACCCCTCTTGTGTCTGGGCACTGCTGGGAGGACTCTGCACACACCCCTCCTGTGTCTGGGCTCCTGTGTCTGGGCACTGCTGGGAGGACTCTGCACACACCCCTCCTATTTCTGGGCACTGCTGGGAGGACTCTGCACACACCCCTCCTGTGTCTGGGCACTGCTGGGAGTACTCTGCACACACCCCTCCTATGTCTGGGCACTGCTGGGAGGACTCTGCAAACACCCCTCCTGTGTCTGGGCACTGCTGGGAGGACTCTGCACACACCCCTCCTATGTCTGGGCACTGCTGGGAGTGATAGGCACACACCCCTCCTGTGTCTGGGCACTACTGGGAGGACTCTGCACACACCCCTCCTGTGTCTGGGCACTGCTGGGAGGACTCTGCACACACCCCTCCTGTGTCTGGGCACTGCTGGGAGGACTCTGCACACACCCCTCCTATGTCTGGCCACTGCTGGGAGTGATAGGCACACACCCCTCCTGTGTCTGGGCACTGCTGGGAGTGATAGGCACACACACGTCCTGTGTCTGGGCACTGCTGGGAGGACTCTGCACACACCTCTCCTGTGTCTGGGCACTGCTGGGAGGACTCTGCACACACCCCTCCTATGTCTGGGCACTGCTGGGAGGACTCTGCACACACCCCTCCTGTGTCTGGGCACTGCTGGGAGGACTCTGCACACACCCCTCCTATGTCTGGGCACTGCTGGGAGTGATAGGCACACACCCCTCCTGTGTCTGGGCACTGCTGGGAGTGATAGGCACACACCCCTCCTGTGTCTGGGTACTGCTGGGAGGACTCTGCACACACCCCTCCTGTGTCTGGGCACTGCTGGGAGGACTCTGCACACACCCCTCCTGTGTCTGGGCACTGCTGGGAGGACTCAGCACACACCCCTCCTATGTCTGGCCACTGCTGGGAGTGATAGGCACACACCCCTCCTGTGTCTGGGCACTGCTGGGAGGACTCTGCACACACCCCTCCTATGTCTGGGCACTGCTGGGAGTGATAGGCACACACCCCTCCTATGTCTGGACACTGCTGGGAGGACTCTGCACACACCCCTCTTATGTCTGGGCACTGCTGGGAGTGATAGGCACACACCCCTCCTGTGTCTGGGCACTGCTGGGAGGACTCTGCACAAACCCCTCCAATGTCTGGGCACTGCTGGGAGTGATAGGCACACACCCCTCCTGTGTCTGGGCACTGCTGGGAGGACTCTGCACACACCCCTCCTGTGTCTGGGCACTGCTGGGAGGACTCTGCACACACCCCTCCTGTGTCTGGGCACTGCTGGGAGGACTCTGCACACACCCCTCCTGTGTCTGGCCACTGCTGGGAGTGATAGGCACACACCCCTCCTGTGTCTGGGCACTGCTGGGAGGACTCTGCACACACCCCTCCTGTGTCTGGGCGCCTGTGTCTGGGCACTGCTGGGAGGACTCTGCACACACCCCTCCTATGTCTGGGCACTGCTGGGAGGACTCTGCACACACCCCTCCTGTGTCTGGGCACTGCTGGGAGGACTCTGCACACACCCCTCATGTGTCTGAGCACTGCTGGGAGTACTCTGCACACACCCCTCCTATGTCTGGCCACTGCTGGGAGTGATTGGCACACACCCCTCCTATGTCTGGGCACTGCTGGGAGGACTCTGCACACACCCCTCCTGTGTCTGGGCACTGCTGGGAGTACTCTGCACACACCCCTCCTATGTCTGGGCACTGCTGGGAAGACTCTGCACACACCCCTCCTGTGTCTGGGCACTGCTGGGAGGACTCTGCACACACCCCTCCTATGTCTGGGCACTGCTGGGAGTGATAGGCACACACCCCTCCTGTGTCTGGGCACTACTGGGAGGACTCTGCACACACCCCTCCTGTGTCTGGGCACTGCTGGGAGGACTCTGCACACACCCCTCCTGTGTCTAGGCACTGCTGGGAGGACTCTGCACACACCCCTCCTATGTCTGGGCACTGCTGGGAGGACTCTGCACACACCCCTCCTGTGTCTGGGCACTGCTGGGAGGACTCTGCACACACCCCTCCTATGTCTGGGCACTGCTGGGAGTGATAGGCACACACCCCTCCTGTGTCTGGGCACTACTGGGAGGACTCTGCACACACCCCTCCTGTGTCTGGGCACTGCTGGGAGGACTCTGCACACACCCCTCCTGTGTCTGGGCACTGCTGGGAGGACTCTGCACACACCCCTCCTATGTCTGGCCACTGCTGGGAGTGATAGGCACACACCCCTCCTGTGTCTGGGCACTGCTGGGAGTGATAGGCACACACACCTCCTGTGTCTGGGCACTGCTGGGAGGACTCTGCACACACCCCTCCTGTGTCTGGGCACTGCTGGGAGGACTCTGCACACACCCCTCCTATGTCTGGGCACTGCTGGGAGGACTCTGCACACACCCCTCCTGTGTCTGGGCACTGCTGGGAGGACTCTGCACACACCCCTCCTATGTCTGGGCACAGCTGGGAGTGATAGGCACACACCCCTCCTGTGTCTGGGCACTGCTGGGAGTGATAGGCACACACCCCTCCTGTGTCTGGGTACTGCTGGGAGGACTCTGCACACACCCCTCCTGTGTCTGGGCACTGCTGGGAGGACTCAGCACACACCCCTCCTATGTCTGGCCACTGCTGGGAGTGATAGGCACACACCCCTCCTGTGTCTGGGCACTGCTGGGAGTGATAGGCACACACACCTCCTGTGTCTGGGCACTGCTGGGAGGACTCTGCACACACCTCTCCTGTGTCTGGGCACTGCTGGGAGGACTCTGCACACACCCCTCCTATATCTGGGCACTGCTGGGAGGACTCTGCACACACCCCTCCTGTGTCTGGGCACTGCTGGGAGGACTCTGCACACACCCCTCCTATGTCTGGGCACTGCTGGGAGTGATAGGCACACACCCCTCCTGTGTCTGGGCACTGCTGGGAGTGATAGGCACACACCCCTCCTGTGTCTGGGTACTGCTGGGAGGACTCTGCACACACCCCTCCTGTGTCTGGGCACTGCTGGGAGGACTCTGCACACACCCCTCCTGTGTCTGGGCACTGCTGGGAGGACTCAGCACACACCCCTCCTATGTCTGGCCACTGCTGGGAGTGATAGGCACACACCCCTCCTGTGTCTGGGCACTGCTGGGAGGACTCTGCACACACCCCTCCTATGTCTGGGCACTGCTGGGAGTGATAGGCACACACCCCTCCTATGTCTGGACACTGCTGGGAGGACTCTGCACACACCCCTCTTATGTCTGGGCACTGCTGGGAGTGATAGGCACACACCCCTCCTGTGTCTGGGCACTGCTGGGAGGACTCTGCACAAACCCCTCCAATGTCTGGGCACTGCTGGGAGTGATAGGCACACACCCCTCCTGTGTCTGGGCACTGCTGGGAGTGATAGGCACATACCCCTCCTGTGTCTGGGCACTGCTGGGAGGACTCTGCACACACCCGCCTATGTCTGGGCACTGCTGGGAGTGATAGGGACACACCTCTCCTGTGTCTGGGCACTGCTGGGAAGACTCTGCACACACCCCTCCTGTGTCTGGGCACTGCTGGGAGGACTCTGCACACACCCCTCCTGTGGCTGGGCACTGCTGGGAGGACTCTGCACACACCCCTCCTATGTCTGGCCACTGCTGGGAGTGATAGGCACACACCCCTCCTGTGTTTGGGCACTGCTGGGAGGACTCTGCACACACCCCTCCTGTGTCTGGGCACTGCTGGGAGGACTCTGCACACACCCCTTCTATGTCTGGGCACTGCTGGGAGGACTCTGCACACACCCCTCCTGTGTCTGGGCACTGCTGGGAGGACTCTGCACACACCCGCCTATGTCTGGGCACTGCTGGGAGTGATAGGCACACACCTCTCCTGTGTCTGGGCACTGCTGGGAGGACTCTGCACACACCCCTCCTGTGTCTGGGCACTGCTGGTAGGACTCTGCACACACCCCTCCTGTGGCTGGGCACTGCTGGGAGGACTCTGCACACACCCCTCCTATGTCTGGGCACTGCTGGGAGTGATAGGCACACACCCCTCCTGTGTCTGGGCACTGCTGGGAGCCCTCTGCACACACCCTTCGTGTGTCTGGGCACTGCTGGGAGTGATAGGCACACACCCCTCCTGTGTCTGGGCACTGCTCGGAGGACTCTGCACACACCCCTCCTGTGTCTGGGCACTGCTGGGAGGACTCTGCACACACCCCTCCTATGTCAGGGCACTGCTGGGAGGACTCTGCACACACCCCTCCTGTGTCTGGGCACTGCTGGGAGGACTCTGCACACACCTCTCCTATGTCTGGGCACTGCTGGGAGTGATAAGCACACACCCCTCCTGTGTCTGGGCACTCCTGGGAGGACTCTGCACACACCCCTCCTATGTCTGGGCACTCCTGGGAATGATAGGCACACACCCCTCCTGTGTCTGGGCACTGCTGGGAGGACTCTGCACACACCCCTCCAATGGCTGGGCACTGCTGGGAGGACTCTGCACACACCCCTCCTATGTTTTGGCACTGCTGGGAGTGATAGGCACACACCCCTCCTGTGTCTGGGCACTGCTGGGAGTGATAGGCACACACCCCTCCTGTGTCTGGGCACTGCTGGGAGGACTCCGCTCACACCCCTCCTGTGTCTGGGCACTGCTGGGAGGACTCTGCACACACCCCTCCTGTGTCTGGGCACTGCTGGGAGGACTCAGCACACACCCCTCCTATGTCTGGCCACTGCTGGGAGTGATAGGCACACACCCCTCCTGTGTCTGGGCACTGCTGGGAGGACTCTGCACACACCCCTCCTATGTCTGGGCACTGCTGGGAGTGATAGGCACACACCCCTCCTATGTCTGGACACTGCTGGGAGGACTCTGCACACACCCCTCTTATGTCTGGGCACTGCTGGGAGTGATAGGCACACACCCCTCCTGTGTCTGGGCACTGCTGGGAGGACTCTGCACAAACCCCTCCAATGTCTGGGCACTGCTGGGAGTGATAGGCACACACCCCTCCTGTGTCTGGGCACTGCTGGGAGGACTCTGCACACACCCCTCCTGTGTCTGGGCACTGCTGGGAGGACTCTGCACACACCCCTCCTGTGTCTGGGCACTGCTGGGAGGACTCTGCACACACCCCTCCTGTGTCTGGCCACTGCTGGGAGTGATAGGCACACACCCCTCCTGTGTCTGGGCACTGCTGGGAGGACTCTGCACACACCCCTCCTGTGTCTGGGCGCCTGTGTCTGGGCACTGCTGGGAGGACTCTGCACACACCCCTCCTATGTCTGGGCACTGCTGGGAGGACTCTGCACACACCCCTCCTGTGTCTGGGCACTGCTGGGAGGACTCTGCACACACCCCTCATGTGTCTGAGCACTGCTGGGAGTACTCTGCACACACCCCTCCTATGTCTGGCCACTGCTGGGAGTGATTGGCACACACCCCTCCTATGTCTGGGCACTGCTGGGAGGACTCTGCACACACCCCTCCTGTGTCTGGGCACTGCTGGGAGTACTCTGCACACACCCCTCCTATGTCTGGGCACTGCTGGGAAGACTCTGCACACACCCCTCCTGTGTCTGGGCACTGCTGGGAGGACTCTGCACACACCCCTCCTATGTCTGGGCACTGCTGGGAGTGATAGGCACACACCCCTCCTGTGTCTGGGCACTACTGGGAGGACTCTGCACACACCCCTCCTGTGTCTGGGCACTGCTGGGAGGACTCTGCACACACCCCTCCTGTGTCTAGGCACTGCTGGGAGGACTCTGCACACACCCCTCCTATGTCTGGGCACTGCTGGGAGGACTCTGCACACACCCCTCCTGTGTCTGGGCACTGCTGGGAGGACTCTGCACACACCCCTCCTATGTCTGGGCACTGCTGGGAGTGATAGGCACACACCCCTCCTGTGTCTGGGCACTACTGGGAGGACTCTGCACACACCCCTCCTGTGTCTGGGCACTGCTGGGAGGACTCTGCACACACCCCTCCTGTGTCTGGGCACTGCTGGGAGGACTCTGCACACACCCCTCCTATGTCTGGCCACTGCAGGGAGTGATAGGCACACACCCCTCCTGTGTCTGGGCACTGCTGGGAGTGATAGGCACACACACCTCCTGTGTCTGGGCACTGCTGGGAGGACTCTGCACACACCCCTCCTGTGTCTGGGCACTGCTGGGAGGACTCTGCACACACCCCTCCTATGTCTGGGCACTGCTGGGAGGACTCTGCACACACCCCTCCTGTGTCTGGGCACTGCTGGGAGGACTCTGCACACACCCCTCCTATGTCTGGGCACAGCTGGGAGTGATAGGCACACACCCCTCCTGTGTCTGGGCACTGCTGGGAGTGATAGGCACACACCCCTCCTGTGTCTGGGTACTGCTGGGAGGACTCTGCACACACCCCTCCTGTGTCTGGGCACTGCTGGGAGGACTCAGCACACACCCCTCCTATGTCTGGCCACTGCTGGGAGTGATAGGCACACACCCCTCCTGTGTCTGGGCACTGCTGGGAGTGATAGGCACACACACCTCCTGTGTCTGGGCACTGCTGGGAGGACTCTGCACACACCTCTCCTGTGTCTGGGCACTGCTGGGAGGACTCTGCACACACCCCTCCTATATCTGGGCACTGCTGGGAGGACTCTGCACACACCCCTCCTGTGTCTGGGCACTGCTGGGAGGACTCTGCACACACCCCTCCTATGTCTGGGCACTGCTGGGAGTGATAGGCACACACCCCTCCTGTGTCTGGGCACTGCTGGGAGTGATAGGCACACACCCCTCCTGTGTCTGGGTACTGCTGGGAGGACTCTGCACACACCCCTCCTGTGTCTGGGCACTGCTGGGAGGACTCTGCACACACCCCTCCTGTGTCTGGGCACTGCTGGGAGGACTCAGCACACACCCCTCCTATGTCTGGCCACTGCTGGGAGTGATAGGCACACACCCCTCCTGTGTCTGGGCACTGCTGGGAGGACTCTGCACACACCCCTCCTATGTCTGGGCACTGCTGGGAGTGATAGGCACACACCCCTCCTATGTCTGGACACTGCTGGGAGGACTCTGCACACACCCCTCTTATGTCTGGGCACTGCTGGGAGTGATAGGCACACACCCCTCCTGTGTCTGGGCACTGCTGGGAGGACTCTGCACAAACCCCTCCAATGTCTGGGCACTGCTGGGAGTGATAGGCACACACCCCTCTTGTGTCTGGGGCACTGCTGGGAGTGATAGGCACATACCCCTCCTGTGTCTGGGCACTGCTGGGAGGACTCTGCACACACCCGCCTATGTCTGGGCACTGCTGGGAGTGATAGGGACACACCTCTCCTGTGTCTGGGCACTGCTGGGAAGACTCTGCACACACCCCTCCTGTGTCTGGGCACTGCTGGGAGGACTCTGCACACACCCCTCCTGTGGCTGGGCACTGCTGGGAGGACTCTGCACACACCCCTCCTATGTCTGGCCACTGCTGGGAGTGATAGGCACACACCCCTCCTGTGTTTGGGCACTGCTGGGAGGACTCTGCACACACCCCTCCTGTGTCTGGGCACTGCTGGGAGGACTCTGCACACACCCCTTCTATGTCTGGGCACTGCTGGGAGGACTCTGCACACACCCCTCCTGTGTCTGGGCACTGCTGGGAGGACTCTGCACACACCCGCCTATGTCTGGGCACTGCTGGGAGTGATAGGCACACACCTCTCCTGTGTCTGGGCACTGCTGGGAGGACTCTGCACACACCCCTCCTGTGTCTGGGCACTGCTGGTAGGACTCTGCACACACCCCTCCTGTGGCTGGGCACTGCTGGGAGGACTCTGCACACACCCCTCCTATGTCTGGGCACTGCTGGGAGTGATAGGCACACACCCCTCCTGTGTCTGGGCACTGCTGGGAGCACTCTGCACACACCCTTCGTGTGTCTGGGCACTGCTGGGAGTGATAGGCACACACCCCTCCTGTGTCTGGGCACTGCTCGGAGGACTCTGCACACACCCCTCCTGTGTCTGGGCACTGCTGGGAGGACTCTGCACACACCCCTCCTATGTCAGGGCACTGCTGGGAGGACTCTGCACACACCCCTCCTGTGTCTGGGCACTGCTGGGAGGACTCTGCACACACCTCTCCTATGTCTGGGCACTGCTGGGAGTGATAAGCACACACCCCTCCTGTGTCTGGGCACTCCTGGGAGGACTCTGCACACACCCCTCCTATGTCTGGGCACTCCTGGGAATGATAGGCACACACCCCTCCTGTGTCTGGGCACTGCTGGGAGGACTCTGCACACACCCCTCCAATGGCTGGGCACTGCTGGGAGGACTCTGCACACACCCCTCCTATGTTTTGGCACTGCTGGGAGTGATAGGCACACACCCCTCCTGTGTCTGGGCACTGCTGGGAGTGATAGGCACACACCCCTCCTGTGTCTGGGCACTGCTGGGAGGACTCCGCTCACACCCCTCCTGTGTCTGGGCTCCTGTGTCTGGGCACTGCTGGGAGGACTCTGCACACACCCCTCCTATGTCTGGGCACTGCTGGGAGGACTCTGCACACACCCCTCCTGTGTCTGGGCACTGCTGGGAGGACTCTGCACACACCCCTCCTGTGTCTGGCCACTGCTGGGAGTGATAGGCACACACCCCTCCTATTTCTGGGCACTGCTGGGAGGACGCTGCACACACCCCTCCTGTGTCTGGGCACTGCTGGGAATACTCTGCACACACCCCTCCTATGTCTGGGCACTGCTGGGAGGACTCTGCAAACACCCCTCCTGTGTCTGGGCACTGCTGGGAGGACTCTGCACACACCCCTCCTATGTCTGGGCACTGCTGGGAGTGATAGGCACACACCCCTCCTGTGTCTGGGCACTACTGGGAGGACTCTGCACACACCCCTCCTGTGTCTGGGCACTGCTGCGAGGACTCTGCACACACCCGTCCTGTGTCTGGGCACTGCTGGGAGGACTCTGCACACACCCCTCCTATGTCTGGCCACTGCTGGGAGTGATAGGCACACACCCCTCCTGTGTCTGGGCACTGCTGGGAGTGATAGGCACACACACCTCCTGTGTCTGGGCACTGCTCGGAGGACTCTGCACACACCTCTCCTGTGTCTGGGCACTGCTGGGAGGACTCTGCACACACCCCTCCTGTGTCTGGGCACTGCTGGGAGGACTCTGCACACACCCCTCCTGTGTCTGGCCACTGCTGGGAGTGATAGGCACACACCCCTCCTATTTCTGGGCACTGCTGGGAGGACTCTGCACACACCCCTCCTGTGTCTGGGCACTGCTGGGAATACTCTGCACACACCCCTCCTATGTCTGGGCACTGCTGGGAGGACTCTGCAAACACCCCTCCTGTGTCTGGGCACTGCTGGGAGGACTCTGCACACACCCCTCCTATGTCTGGGCACTGCTGGGAGTGATAGGCACACACCCCTCCTGTGTCTGGGCACTACTGGGAGGACTCTGCACACACCCCTCCTGTGTCTGGGCACTGCTGGGAGGACTCTGCACACACCCCTCCTGTGTCTGGGCACTGCTGGGAGGACTCTGCACACACCCCTCCTATGTCTGGCCACTGCTGGGAGTGATAGGCACACACCCCTCCTGTGTCTGGGCACTGCTGGGAGTGATAGGCACACACACCTCCTGTGTCTGGGCACTGCTGGGAGGACTCTGCACACACCTCTCCTGTGTCTGGGCACTGCTGGGAGGACTCTGCACACACCCCTCCTATGTCTGGGCACTGCTGGGAGGACTCTGCACACACCCCTCCTGTGTCTGGGCACTGCTGGGAGGACTCTGCACACACCCCTCCTATGTCTGGGCACTGCTGGGAGTGATAGGCACACACCCCTCCTGTGTCTGGGCACTGCTGGGAGTGATAGGAACACACCCCTCCTGTGTCTGGGTACTGCTGGGAGGACTCTGCACACATCCCTCCTGTGTCTGGGCACTGCTGGGAGGACTCTGCACACACCCCTCCTGTGTCTGGGCACTGCTGGGAGGACACAGCACACACCCCTCCTATGTCTGGCCACTGCTGGGAGTGATAGGCACACACCCCTCCTATGTCTGGACACTGCTGGGAGGACTCTGCACACACCCCTCTTATGTCTGGGCACTGCTGGGAGTGATAGGCACACACCCCTCCTGTGTCTGGGCACTGCTGGGAGGACTCTGCACAAACCCCTCCAATGTCTGGGCACTGCTGGGAGTGATAGGCACACACCCCTCCTGTGTCTGGGCACTGCTGGGAGGACTCTGCACACACCCCTCCTGTGTCTGGGCACTGCTGGGAGGACTCTGCACACACCCCTCCTGTGTCTGGGCACTGCTGGGAGGACTCTGCACACACCCCTCCTGTGTCTGGCCACTGCTGGGAGTGATAGGCACACACCCCTCCTGTGTCTGGGCACTGCTGGGTGGACTCTGCACACACCCCTCCTGTGTCTGGGCGCCTGTGGCTGGGCACTGCTGGGAGGACTCTGCACACACCCCTCCTATGTCTGGGCACTGCTGGGAGTGATAGGCACACACCCCTCCTGTGTCTGGGCACTGCTGGGAGCACTCTGCACACACCCCTCGTGTGTCTGGGCACTGCTGGGAGTGATAGGCACACACCCCTCCTGTGTCTGGGCACTGCTCGGAGGACTCTGCACACACCCCTCCTGTGTCTGGGCACTGCTGGGAGGACTCTGCACACACCCCTCCTATGTCAGGGCACTGCTGGGAGGACTCTGCACACACCCCTCCTGTGTCTGGGTACTGCTGGGAGGACTCTGCACACACCCCTCCTGTGTCTGGGCACTGCTGGGAGGACTCTGCACACACCCCTCCTGTGTCTGGGCACTGCTGGGAGGACTCAGCACACACCCCTCCTATGTCTGGCCACTGCTGGGAGTGATAGGCACACACCCCTCCTATGTCTGGACACTGCTGGGAGGACTCTGCACACACCCCTCTTATGTCTGGGCACTGCTGGGAGTGATAGGCACACACCCCTCCTGTGTCTGGGCACTGCTGGGAGGACTCTGCACAAACCCCTCCAATGTCTGGGCACTGCTGGGAGTGATAGGCACACACCCCTCCTGTGTCTGGGCACTGCTGGGAGGACTCTGCACACACCCCTCCTGTGTCTGGGCACTGCTGGGAGGACTCTGCACACACCCCTCCTGTGTCTGGGCACTGCTGGGAGGACTCTGCACACACCCCTCCTGTGTCTGGCCACTGCTGGGAGTGATAGGCACACACCCCTCCTGTGTCTGGGCACTGCTGGGTGGACTCTGCACACACCCCTCCTGTGTCTGGGCGCCTGTGGCTGGGCACTGCTGGGAGGACTCTGCACACACCCCTCCTATGTCTGGGCACTGCTGGGAGTGATAGGCACACACCCCTCCTGTGTCTGGGCACTGCTGGGAGCACTCTGCACACACCCCTCGTGTGTCTGGGCACTGCTGGGAGTGATAGGGACACACCCCTCCTGTGTCTGGGCACTGCTCGGAGGACTCTGCACACACCCCTCCTGTGTCTGGGCACTGCTGGGAGGACTCTGCACACACCCCTCCTATGTCAGGGCACTGCTGGGAGGACTCTGCACACACCCCTCCTGTGTCTGGGCACTGCTGGGAGGACTCTGCACACACCTCTCCTATGTCTGTGCACTGCTGGGAGTGATAGGCACACACCCCTCCTGTGTCTGGGCACTCCTGGGAGGACTCTGCACACACCCCTCCTATGTCTGGGCACTCCTGGGAATGATAGGCACACACCCCTCCTGTGTCTGGGCACTGCTGGGAGGACTCTGCACACACCCCTCCAATGGCTGGGCACTGCTGGGAGGACTCTGCACACACCCCTCCTATGTTTTGGCACTGCTGGGAGTGATAGGCACACACCCCTCCTGTGTCTGGGCACTGCTGGGAGGACTCTGCACACACCCCTCCTATGTCTGGGCACTGCTGGGAGTGATAGGCACACACCCCTCTTGTGTCTGGGCACTGCTGGGAGGACTCTGCACACACCCCTCCTGTGTCTGGGCACTGCTGGGAGGACTCTGCACACAACCCTCCTATGTCTGGGCACTGCTGGGAGGACTCTGCACACACTCCTCCTGTGTCCGGGCACTGCTGGGAGGACTCTGCACACACCCCTCCTGTGTCTGGCCACTGCTGGGAGTGATAGGCACACACCCCTCCTATTTCTGGGCACTGCTGGGAGGACTCTGCACACACCCCTCCTGTGTCTGGGCACTGCTGGGAGTACTCTGCCCACACCCCTCCTATGTCTGGGCACTGCTGGGAGGACTCTGCAAACACCCCTCCTGTGTCTGGGCACTGCTGGGAGGACTCTGCACACACCCCTCCTATGTCTGGGCACTGCTGGGAGTGATAGGCACACACCCCTCCTATTTCTGGGCACTGCTGGGAGGACTCTGCACACACCCCTCCTGTGTCTGGGCACTACTGGGAGGACTCTGCACACACCCCTCCTGTGTCTGGGCACTGCTGGGAGGACTCTGCACACACCCCTCCTGTGTCTGGGCACTGCTGGGAGGACTCTGCACACACCCCTCCTATGTCTGGCCACTGCTGGGAGTGATAGGCACACACCCCTCCTGTGTCTGGGCACTGCTGGGAGTGATAGGCACACACACCTCCTGTGTCTGGGCACTGCTGGGAGGACTCTGCACACACCTCTCCTGTGTCTGGGCACTGCTGGGAGGACTCTGCACACACCCCTCCTATGTCTGGGCACTGCTGGGAGGACTCTGCACACACCCCTCCTGTGTCTGGGCACTGCTGGGAGGACTCTGCACACACCCCTCCTATGTCTGGGCACTGCTGGGAGTGATAGGCACACACCCCTCCTGTGTCTGGGCACTGCTGGGAGTGATAGGCACACACCCCTCCTGTGTCTGGGTACTGCTGGGAGGACTCTGCACACACCCCTCCTGTGTCTGGGCACTGCTGGGAGGACTCTGCACACACCCCTCCTGTGTCTGGGCACTGCTGGGAGGACTCAGCACACACCCCTCCTATGTCTGGCCACTGCTGGGAGTGATAGGCACACACCCCTCCTGTGTCTGGGCACTGCTGGGAGGACTCTGCACACACCCCTCCTATGTCTGGGCACTGCTGGGAGTGATAGGCACACACCCCTCCTATGTCTGGACACTGCTGGGAGGACTCTGCACACACCCCTCTTATGTCTGGGCACTGCTGGGAGTGATAGGCACACACCCCTCCTGTGTCTGGGCACTGCTGGGAGGACTCTGCACAAACCCCTCCAATGTCTGGGCACTGCTGGGAGTGATAGGCACACACCCCTCCTGTGTCTGGGCACTGCTGGGAGGACTCTGCACACACCCCTCCTGTGTCTGGGCACTGCTGGGAGGACTCTGCACACACCCCTCCTGTGTCTGGGCACTGCTGGGAGGACTCTGCACACACCTCTCCTATGTCTGTGCACTGCTGGGAGTGATAGGCACACACCCCTCCTGTGTCTGGGCACTCCTGGGAGGACTCTGCACACACCCCTCCTATGTCTGGGCACTCCTGGGAATGATAGGCACACACCCCTCCTGTGTCTGGGCACTGCTGGGAGGACTCTGCACACACCCCTCCAATGGCTGGGCACTGCTGGGAGGACTCTGCACACACCCCTCCTATGTTTTGGCACTGCTGGGAGTGATAGGCACACACCCCTCCTGTGTCTGGGCACTGCTGGGAGGACTCTGCACACACCCCTCCTATGTCTGGGCACTGCTGGGAGTGATAGGCACACACCCCTCTTGTGTCTGGGCACTGCTGGGAGGACTCTGCACACACCCCTCCTGTGTCTGGGCTCCTGTGTCTGGGCACTGCTGGGAGGACTCTGCACACACCCCTCCTATGTCTGGGCACTGCTGGGAGGACTCTGCACACACCCCTCCTGTGTCTGGGCACTGCTGGGAGGACTCTGCACACACCCCTCCTGTGTCTGGCCACTGCTGGGAGTGATAGGCACACACCCCTCCTATTTCTGGGCACTGCTGGGAGGACTCTGCACACACCCCTCCTGTGTCTGGGCACTGCTGGGAGTACTCTGCACACACCCCTCCTATGTCTGGGCACTGCTGGGAGGACTCTGCAAACACCCCTCCTGTGTCTGGGCACTGCTGGGAGGACTCTGCACACACCCCATCTATGTCTGGGCACTGCTGGGAGTGATAGGCACACACCCCTCCTGTGTCTGGGCACTACTGGGAGGACTCTGCACACACCCCTCCTGTGTCTGGGCACTGCTGAGAGGACTCTGCACACACCCCTCCTGTGTCTGGGCACTGCTGGGAGGACTCTGCACACACCCCTCCTATGTCTGGCCACTGCTGGGAGTGATAGGCACACACCCCTCCTGTGTCTGGGCACTGCTGGGAGTGATAGGCACACACACCTCCTGTGTCTGGGCACTGCTGGGAGGACTCTGCACACACCTCTCCTGTGTCTGGGCACTGCTGGGAGGACTCTGCACACACCCCTCCTATGTCTGGGCACTGCTGGGAGGACTCTGCACACACCCCTCCTGTGTCTGGGCACTGCTGGGAGGACTCTGCACACACCCCTCCTATGTCTGGGCACTGCTGGGAGTGATAGGCACATACCCCTCCTGTGTCTGGGCACTGCTGGGAGTGATAGGCAAACACCCCTCCTGTGTCTGGGTACTGCTGGGAGGACTCTGCACACACCCCTCCTGTGTCTGGGCACTGCTGGGAGGACTCTGCACACACCCCTCCTGTGTCTGGGCACTGCTGGGAGGACTCAGCACACACCCCTCCTATGTCTGGCCACTGCTGGGAGTGATAGGCACACACCCCTCCTGTGTCTGGGCACTGCTGGGAGGACTCTGCACACACCCCTCCTATGTCTGGGCACTGCTGGGAGTGATAGGCACACACCCCTCCTATGTCTGGACACTGCTGGGAGGACTCTGCACACACCCCTCTTATGTCTGGGCACTGCTGGGAGTGATAGGCACACACCCCTCCTGTGTCTGGGCACTGCTGGGAGGACTCTGCACAAACCCCTCCAATGTCTGGGCACTGCTGGGAGTGATAGGCACACACCCCTCCTGTGTCTGGGCACTGCTGGGAGGACTCTGCACACACCCCTCCTGTGTCTGGGCACTGCTGGGAGGACTCTGCACACACCCCTCCTGTGTCTGGGCACTGCTGGGAGGACTCTGCACACACCCCTCCTGTGTCTGGCCACTGCTGGGAGTGATAGGCACACACCCCTCCTGTATCTGGGCACTGCTGGGAGGACTCTGCACACACCCCTCCTGTGTCTGGGCGCCTGTGTCTGGGCACTGCTGGGAGGACTCTGCACACACCCCTCCTATGTCTGGGCACTGCTGGGAGGACTCTGCACACCCCCCTCCTGTGTCTGGGCACTGCTGGGAGGACTCTGCACACACCCCTCCTGTGTCTGAGCACTGCTGGGAGTACTCTGCACACACCCCTCCTATGTCTGGCCACTGCTGGGAGTGATTGGCACACACCCCTCCTATGTCTGGGCACTGCTGGGAGGACTCTGCACACACCCCTCCTGTGTCTGGGCACTGCTGGGAGTACTCTGCACACACCCCTCCTATGTCTGGGCACTGCTGGGAAGACTCTGCACACACCCCTCCTGTGTCTGGGCACTGCTGGGAGGACTCTGCACACACCCCTCCTATGTCTGGGCACTGCTGGGAGTGATAGGCACACACCCCTCCTGTGTCTGGGCACTACTGGGAGGACTCTGCACACACCCCTCCTGTGTCTGGGCACTGCTGGGAGGACTCTGCACACACCCCTCCTGTGTCTAGGCACTGCTGGGAGGACTCTGCACACACCCCTCCTATGTCTGGGCACTGCTGGGAGGACTCTGCACACACCCCTCCTGTGTCTGGGCACTGCTGGGAGGACTCTGCACACACCCCTCCTATGTCTGGGCACTGCTGGGAGTGATAGGCACACACCCCTCCTGTGTCTGGGCACTACTGGGAGGACTCTGCACACACCCCTCCTGTGTCTGGGCACTGCTGGGAGGACTCTGCACACACCCCTCCTGTGTCTGGGCACTGCTGGGAGGACTCTGCACACACCCCTCCTATGTCTGGCCACTGCTGGGAGTGATAGGCACACACCCCTCCTGTGTCTGGGCACTGCTGGGAGTGATAGGCACACACACCTCCTGTGTCTGGGCACTGCTGGGAGGACTCTGCACACACCCCTCCTGTGTCTGGGCACTGCTGGGAGGACTCTGCACACACCCCTCCTATGTCTGGGCACTGCTGGGAGGACTCTGCACACACCCCTCCTGTGTCTGGGCACTGCTGGGAGGACTCTGCACACACCCCTCCTATGTCTGGGCACTGCTGGGAGTGATAGGCACACACCCCTCCTGTGTCTGGGCACTGCTGGGAGTGATAGGCACACACCCCTCCTGTGTCTGGGTACTGCTGGGAGGACTCTGCACACACCCCTCCTGTGTCTGGGCACTGCTGGGAGGACTCAGCACACACCCCTCCTATGTCTGGCCACTGCTGGGAGTGATAGGCACACACCCCTCCTGTGTCTGGGCACTGCTGGGAGGACTCTGCACACACCCCTCCTATGTCTGGGCACTGCTGGGAGTGATAGGCACACACCCCTCCTATGTCTGGACACTGCTGGGAGGACTCTGCACACACCCCTCTTATGTCTGGGCACTGCTGGGAGTGATAGGCACACACCCCTCCTGTGTCTGGGCACTGCTGGGAGGACTCTGCACAAACCCCTCCAATGTCTGGGCACTGCTGGGAGTGATAGGCACACACCCCTCCTGTGACTGGGCGCTGCTGGGAGTGATAGGCACATACCCTCCTGTGTCTGGGCACTGCTGGGAGGACTCTGCACACACCCGCCTATGTCTGGGCACTGCTGGGAGTGATAGGGACACACCTCTCCTGTGTCTGGGCACTGCTGGGAAGACTCTGCACACACCCCTCCTGTGTCTGGGCACTGCTGGGAGGACTCTGCACACACCCCTCCTGTGGCTGGGCACTGCTGGGAGGACTCTGCACACACCCCTCCTATGTCTGGCCACTGCTGGGAGTGATAGGCACACACCCCTCCTGTGTTTGGGCACTGCTGGGAGGACTCTGCACACACCCCTCCTGTGTCTGGGCACTGCTGGGAGGACTCTGCACACACCCCTCCTATGTCTGGGCACTGCTGGGAGGACTCTGCACACACCCCTCCTGTGTCTGGGCACTGCTGGGAGGACTCTGCACACACCCCTCCTATGTCTGGGCACTGCTGGGAGTGATAGGCACACACCCCTCCTGTGTCTGGGCACTACTGGGAGGACTCTGCACACACCCCTCCTATGTCTGGCTACTGCTGGGAGTGATAGGCACACACCCCTCCTGTGTTTGGGCACTGCTGGGAGGACTCTGCACACACCCCTCCTGTGTCTGGGCACTGCTGGGAGGACTCTGCCCACACCCCTCCTATGTCTGGGCACTGCTGGGAGGACTCTGCACACACCCCTCCTGTGTCTGGGCACTGCTGGGAGGACTCTGCACACACCCCTCCTATGTCTGGGCACTGCTGGGAGTGATAGGCACACACCCCTCCTGTGTCTGGGCACTGCTGGGAGTGATAGGCACACACCCCTCCTGTGTCTGGGTACTGCTGGGAGGACTCTGCACACACCCCTCCTGTGTCTGGGCACTGCTGGGAGGACTCTGCACACACCCCTCCTGTGTCTGGGCACTGCTGGGAGGACTCAGCACACACCCCTCCTATGTCTGGCCACTGCTGGGAGTGATAGGCACACACCCCTCCTGTGTCTGGGCACTGCTGGGAGGACTCTGCACACACCCCTCCTGTGTCTGGGCACTGCTGGGAGGACTCTGCACACACCCCTCCTATGTCTGGCCACTGCTGGGAGTGATAGGCACACACCCCTCCTGTGTCTGGGCACTGCTGGGAGTGATAGGCACACACACCTCCTGTGTCTGGGCACTGCTGGGAGGACTCTGCACACACCCCTCCTGTGTCTGGGCACTGCTGGGAGGACTCTGCACACACCCCTCCTATGTCTGGGCACTGCTGGGAGGACTCTGCACACACCCCTTCTGTGTCTGGGCACTGCTGGGAGGACTCTGCACACACCCCTCCTATGTCTGGGCACTGCTGGGAGTGATAGGCACACACCCCTCCTGTGTCTGGGCACTGCTGGGAGTGATAGGCACACACCCCTCCTGTGTCTGGGTACTGCTGGGAGGACTCTGCATGCACCCCTCCTGTGTCTGGGCACTGCTGGGAGGACTCTGCACACACCCCTCCTGTGTCTGGGCACTGCTGGGAGGACTCAGCACACACCCCTCCTATGTCTGGCCACTGCTGGGAGTGATAGGCACACACCCCTCCTGTGTCTGGGCACTGCTGGGAGGACTCTGCACACACCCCTCCTATGTCTGGGCACTGCTGGGAGTGATAGGCACACACCCCTCCTATGTCTGGACACTGCTGGGAGGACTCTGCACACACCCCTCTTATGTCTGGGCACTGCTGGGAGTGATAGGCACACACCCCTCCTGTGTCTGGGCACTGCTGGGAGTGATAGGCACACACACCTCCTGTGTCTGGGCACTGCTGGGAGGACTCTGCACACACCCCTCCTGTGTCTGGGCACTGCTGGGAGGACTCTGCACACACCCCTCCTATGTCTGGGCACTGCTGGGAGGACTCTGCACACACCCCTTCTGTGTCTGGGCACTGCTGGGAGGACTCTGCACACACCCCTCCTATGTCTGGGCACTGCTGGGTGTGATAGGCACACACCCCTCCTGTGTCTGGGCACTGCTGGGAGTGATAGGCACACACCCCTCCTGTGTCTGGGTACTGCTGGGAGGACTCTGCACGCACCCCTCCTGTGTCTGGGCACTGCTGGGAGGACTCTGCACACACCCCTCCTGTGTCTGGGCACTGCTGGGAGGACTCAGCACACACCGCTCCTATGTCTGGCCACTGCTGGGAGTGATAGGCACACACCCCTCCTGTGTCTGGGCACTGCTGGGAGGACTCTGCACACACCCCTCCTATGTCTGGGCACTGCTGGGAGTGATAGGCACACACCCCTCCTATGTCTGGACACTTCTGGGAGGACTCTGCACACACCCCTCTTATGTCTGGGCACTGCTGGGAGTGATAGGCACACACCCCTCCTGTGTCTGGGCACTGCTGGGAGGACTCTGCACAAACCCCTCCAATGTCTGGGCACTGCTGGGAGTGATAGGCACACACCCCTCCTGTGTCTGGGCACTGCTGGGAGTGATAGGCACATACCCCTCCTGTGTCTGGGCACTGCTGGGAGGACTCTGCACACACCCGCCTATGTCTGGGCACTGCTGGGAGTGATAGGGACACACCTCTCCTGTGTCTGGGCACTGCTGGGAAGACTCTGCACACACCCCTCCTGTGTCTGGGCACTGCTGGGAGGACTCTGCACACACCCCTCCTGTGGCTGGGCACTGCTGGGAGGACTCTGCACACACCCCTCCTATGTCTGGCCACTGCTGGGAGTGATAGGCACACACCCCTCCTGTGTTTGGGCACTGCTGGGAGGACTCTGCACACACCCCTCCTGTGTCTGGGCACTGCTGGGAGGACTCTGCACACACCCCTTCTATGTCTGGGCACTGCTGGGAGGACTCTGCACACACCCCTCCTGTGTCTGGGCACTGCTGGGAGGACTCTGCACACACCCGCCTATGTCTGGGCACTGCTGGGAGTGATAGGCACACACCTCTCCTGTGTCTGGGCACTGCTGGGAGGACTCTGCACACACCCCTCCTGTGTCTGGGCACTGCTGGTAGGACTCTGCACACACCCCTCCTGTGGCTGGGCACTGCTGGGAGGACTCTGCACACACCCCTCCTATGTCTGGGCACTGCTGGGAGTGATAGGCACACACCCCTCCTGTGTCTGGGCACTGCTGGGAGCACTCTGCACACACCCCTCGTGTGTCTGGGCACTGCTGGGAGGACTCTGCACACACCCCTCCTATGTCAGGGCACTGCTGGGAGGACTCTGCACACACCCCTCCTGTGTCTGGGCACTGCTGGGAGGACTCTGCACACACCTCTCCTATGTCTGGGCACTGCTGGGAGTGATAAGCACACACCCCTCCTGTGTCTGGGCACTCCTGGGAGGACTCTGCACACACCCCTCCTATGTCTGGGCACTCCTGGGAATGATAGGCACACACCCCTCCTGTGTCTGGGCACTGCTGGGAGGACTCTGCACACACCCCTCCAATGGCTGGGCACTGCTGGGAGGACTCTGCACACACCCCTCCTATGTTTTGGCACTGCTGGGAGTGATAGGCACACACCCCTCCTGTGTCTGGGCACTGCTGGGAGGACTCTGCACACACCCCTCCTATGTCTGGGCACTGCTGGGAGTGATAGGCACACACCCCTCCTGTGTCTGGGCACTGCTGGGAGGACTCTGCACACACCCCTCCTGTGTCTGGGCTCCTGTGTCTGGGCACTGCTGGGAGGACTCTGCACACACCCCTCCTATGTCTGGGCACTGCTGGGAGGACTCTGCACACACCCCTCCTGTGTCTGGGCACTGCTGGGAGGACTCTGCACACACCCCTCCTGTGTCTGGCCACTGCTGGGAGTGATAGGCACACACCCCTCCTATTTCTGGGCACTGCTGGGAGGACTCTGCACACACCCCTCCTGTGTCTGGGCACTGCTGGGAGTACTCTGTACACACCCCTCCTATGTCTGGGCACTGCTGGGAGGACTCTGCAAACACCCCTCCTGTGTCTGGGCACTGCTGGGAGGACTCTGCACACACCCCTCCTATGTCTGGGCACTGCTGGGAGTGATAGGCACACACCCCTCCTGTGTCTGGGCACTACTGGGAGGACTCTGCACACACCCCTCCTGTGTCTGGGCACTGCTGGGAGGACTCTGCACACACCCCTCCTGTGTCTGGGCACTGCTGGGAGGACTCTGCACACACCCCTCCTATGTCTGGCCACTGCTGGGAGTGATAGGCACACACCCCTCCTGTGTCTGGGCACTGCTGGGAGTGATAGGCACACACACCTCCTGTGTCTGGGCACTGCTGGGAGGACTCTGCACACACCTCTCCTGTGTTTGGGCACTGCTGGGAGGACTCTGCACACACCCCTCCTATGTCTGGGCACTGCTGGGAGGACTCTGCACACACCCCTCCTGTGTCTGGGCACTGCTGGGAGGACTCTGCACACACCCCTCCTATGTCTGGGCACTGCTGGGAGTGATAGGCACACACCCCTCCTGTGTCTGGGCACTGCTGGGAGTGATAGACACACACCCCTCCTGTGTCTGGGTACTGCTGGGAGGACTCTGCACACACCCCTCCCGTGTCTGGGCACAGCTGGGAGGACTCTGCACACACCCCTCCTGTGTCTGGGCACTGCTGGGAGGACTCAGCACACACCCCTCCTATGTCTGGCCACTGCTGGGAGTGATAGGCACACACCCCTCCTATGTCTGGACACTGCTGGGAGGACTCTGCACACACCCCTCTTATGTCTGGGCACTGCTGGGAGTGATAGGCACACACCCCTCCTGTGTCTGGGCACTGCTGGGAGGACTCTGCACAAACCCCTCCAATGTCTGGGCACTGCTGGGAGTGATAGGCACACACCCCTCCTGTGTCTGGGCACTGCTGGGAGGACTCTGCACACACCCCTCCTGTGTCTGGGCACTGCTGGGGGGACTCTGCACACACCCCTCCTGTGTCTGGCCACTGCTGGGAGTGATAGGCACACACCCCTCCTGTGTCTGGGCACTGCTGGGAGGACTCTGCACACACCCCTCCTGTGTCTGGGCGCCTGTGTCTGGGCACTGCTGGGAGGACTCTGCACACACCCCTCCTATGTCTGGGCACTGCTGGGAGGACTCTGCACACACCCCTCCTGTGTCTGGGCACTGCTGGGAGGACTCTGCACACACCCCTCCTGTGTCTGAGCACTGCTGGGAGTACTCTGCACACACCCCTCCTATGTCTGGCCACTGCTGGGAGTGATTGGCACACACCCCTCCTATGTCTGGGCACTGCTGGGAGGACTCTGCACACACCCCTCCTGTGTCTGGGCACTGCTGGGAGTACTCTGCACACACCCCTCCTATGTCTGGGCACTGCTGGGAGGACTCTGCACACACCCCTCCTGTGTCTGGGCACTGCTGGGAGGACTCTGCACACACCCCTCCTATGTCTGGGCACTGCTGGGAGTGATAGGCACACACCCCTCCTGTGTCTGGGCACTACTTGGAGGACTCTGCACACACCCCTCCTGTGTCTGGGCACTGCTGGGAGGACTCTGCACACACCCCTCCTGTGTCTAGGCACTGCTGGGAGGACTCTGCACACACCCCTCCTATGTCTGGGCACTGCTGGGAGGACTCTGCACACACCCCTCCTGTGTCTGGGCACTGCTGGGAGGACTCTGCACACACCCCTCCTATGTCTGGGCACTGCTGGGAGTGATAGGCACACACCCCTCCTGTGTCTGGGCACTACTGGGAGGACTCTGCACACACCCCTCCTGTGTCTGGGCACTGCTGGGAGGACTCTGCACACACCCCTCCTGTGTCTGGGCACTGCTGGGAGGACTCTGCACACACCCCTCCTATGTCTGGCCACTGCTGGGAGTGATAGGCACACACCCCTCCTGTGTCTGGGCACTGCTGGGAGTGATAGGCACACACACCTCCTGTGTCTGGGCACTGCTGGGAGGACTCTGCACACACCCCTCCTGTGTCTGGGCACTGCTGGGAGGACTCTGCACACACCCCTCCTATGTCTGGGCACTGCTGGGAGGACTCTGCACACACCCCTCCTGTGTCTGGGCACTGCTGGGAGGACTCTGCACACACCCCTCCTATGTCTGGGCACTGCTGGGAGTGATAGGCACACACCCCTCCTGTGTCTAGGCACTGCTGGGAGTGATAGGCACACACCCCTCCTGTGTCTGGGTACTGCTGGGAGGACTCTGCACACACCCCTCCTGTGTCTGGGCACTGCTGGGAGGACTCTGCACACACCCCTCCTGTGTCTGGGCACTGCTGGGAGGACTCAGCACACACCCCTCCTATGTCTGGCCACTGCTGGGAGTGATAGGCACACACCCCTCCTGTGTCTGGGCACTGCTGGGAGGACTCTGCACACACCCCTCCTATGTCTGGGCACTGCTGGGAGTGATAGGCACACACCCCTCCTATGTCTGGACACTGCTGGGAGGACTCTGCACACACCCCTCTTATGTCTGGGCACTGCTGGGAGTGATAGGCACACACCCCTCCTGTGTCTGGGCACTGCTGGGAGGACTCTGCACAAACCCCTCCAATGTCTGGGCACTGCTGGGAGTGATAGGCACACACCCCTCCTGTGACTGGGCACTGCTGGGAGTGATAGGCACATACCCTCCTGTGTCTGGGCACAGCTGGGAGGACTCTGCACACACCCGCCTATGTCTGGGCACTGCTGGGAGTGATAGGGACACACCTCTCCTGTGTCTGGGCACTGCTGGGAAGACTCTGCACACACCCCTCCTGTGTCTGGGCACTGCTGGGAGGACTCTGCACACACCCCTCCTGTGGCTGGGCACTGCTGGGAGGACTCTGCACACACCCCTCCTATGTCTGGCCACTGCTGGGAGTGATAGGCACACACCCCTCCTGTGTTTGGGCACTGCTGGGAGGACTCTGCACACACCCCTCCTGTGTCTGGGCACTGCTGGGAGGACTCTGCACACACCCCTCCTATGTCTGGGCACTGCTGGGAGGACTCTGCACACACCCCTCCTGTGTCTGGGCACTGCTGGGAGGACTCTGCACACACCCCTCCTATGTCTGGGCACTGCTGGGAGTGATAGGCACACACCCCTCCTGTGTCTGGGCACTACTGGGAGGACTCTGCACACACCCCTCCTATGTCTGGCCACTGCTGGGAGTGATAGGCACACACCCCTCCTGTGTTTGGGCACTGCTGGGAGGACTCTGCACACACCCCTCCTGTGTCTGGGCACTGCTGGGAGGACTCTGCACACACCCCTCCTATGTCTGGGCACTGCTGGGAGTGATTGGCACACACCCCTCCTATGTCTGGGCACTGCTGGGAGGACTCTGCACACACCCCTCCTGTGTCTGGGCACTGCTGGGAGTACTCTGCACACACCCCTCCTATGTCTGGGCACTGCTGGGAGGACTCTGCACACACCCCTCCTGTGACTGGGCACTGCTGGGAGGACTCTGCACACACCCCTCCTATGTCTGGGCACTGCTGGGAGTGATAGGCACACACTCCTCCTGTGTCTGGGCACTACTGGGAGGACTCTGCACACACCCCTCCTGTGTCTGGGCACTGCTGGGAGGACTCTGCACACACCCCTCCTGTGTCTAGGCACTGCTGGGAGGACTCTGCACACACCCCTCCTATGTCTGGGCACTGCTGGGAGGACTCTGCACACACCCCTCCTGTGTCTGGGCACTGCTGGGAGGACTCTGCACACACCCCTCCTATGTCTGGACACTGCTGGGAGTGATAGGCACACACCCCTCCTGTGTCTGGGCACTACTGGGAGGACTCTGCACACACCCCTCCTGTGTCTGGGCACTGCTGGGAGGACTCTGCACACACCCCTCCTGTGTCTGGGCACTGCTGGGAGGACTCTGCACACACCCCTACTATGTCTGGGCACTGCTGGGAGGACTCTGCACACACCCCTCCTGTGTCTGGGCACTGCTGGGAGGACTCTGCACACACCCCTCCTATGTCTGGGCACTGCTGGGAGTGATAGGCACACACCCCTCCTGTGTCTGGGCACTACTGGGAGGACTCTGCACACACCCCTCCTATGTCTGGCCACTGCTGGGAGTGATAGGCACACACCCCTCCTGTGTTTGGGCACTGCTGGGAGGACTCTGCACACACCCCTCCTGTGTCTGGGCACTGCTGGGAGGACTCTGCACACACCCCTCCTATGTCTGGGCACTGCTGGGAGGACTCTGCACACACCCCTCCTGTGTCTGGGCACTGCTGGGAGGACTCTGCACACACCCCTCCTATGTCTGGGCACTGCTGGGAGGACTCTGCACACACCCCTCCTGTGTCTGGGCACTGCTGGGAGGACTCTGCACACACCCCTCCTGTGTCTGAGCACTGCTGGGAGTACTCTGCACACACCCCTCCTATGTCTGGCCACTGCTGGGAGTGATTGGCACACCCCTCCTATGTCTGGGCACTGCTGGGAGGACTCTGCACACACCCCTCCTGTGTCTGGGCACTGCTGGGAGTACTCTGCACACACCCCTCCTATGTCTGGGCACTGCTGGGAAGACTCTGCACACACCCCTCCTGTGTCTGGGCACTGCTGGGAAGACTCTGCACACACCCCTCCTATGTATGGGCACTGCTGGGAGTGATAGGCACACACCCCTCCTGTGTCTGGGCACTACTGGGAGGACTCTGCACACACCCCTCCTGTGTCTGGGCACTGCTGGGAGGACTCTGCACACACCCCTCCTGTGTCTAGGCACTGCTGGGAGGACTCTGCACACACCCCTCCTATGTCTGGGCACTGCTGGGAGGACTCTGCACACACCCCTCCTGTGTCTGGGCACTGCTGGGAGGACTCTGCACACACCCCTCCTATGTCTGGGCACTGCTGGGAGTGATAGGCACACACCCCTCCTGTGTCTGGGCACTACTGGGAGAACTCTGCACACACCCCTCCTGTGTCTGGGCACTGCTGGGAGGACTCTGCACACACCCCTCCTGTGTCTGGGCACTGCTGGGAGGACTCTGCACACACCCCTCCTATGTCTGGCCACTGCTGGGAGTGATAGGCACACACCCCTCCTGTGTCTGGGCACTGCTGGGAGTGATAGGCACACACACCTCCTGTGTCTGGGCACTGCTGGGAGGACTCTGCACACACCCCTCCTGTGTCTGGGCACTGCTGGGAGGACTCTGCACACACCCCTCCTATGTCTGGGCACTGCTGGGAGGACTCTGCACACACCCCTCCTGTGTCTGGGCACTGCTGGGAGGACTCTGCACACACCCCTCCTATGTCTGGGCACTGCTGGGAGTGATAGGCACACACCCCTCCTGTGTCTGGGCACTGCTGGGAGTGATAGGCACACGCCCCTCCTGTGTCTGGGTACTGCTGGGAGGACTCTGCACACACCCCTCCTGTGTCTGGGCACTGCTGGGAGGACTCAGCACACACCCCTCCTATGTCTGGCCACTGCTGGGAGTGATAGGCACACACCCCTCCTGTGTCTGGGCACTGCTGGGAGGACTCTGCACACACCCCTCCTATGTCTGGGCACTGCTGGGAGTGATAGGCACACACCCCTCCTATGTCTGGCCACTGCTGGGAGGACTCTGCACACACCCCTCTTATGTCTGGGCACTGCAGGGAGTGATAGGCACTCACCCCTCCTGTGTCTGGGCACTGCTGGGAGGACTCTGCACAAACCCCTCCAATGTCTGGGCACTGCTGGGAGTGATAGGCACACACCCCTCCTGTGACTGGGCACTGCTGGGAGTGATAGGCACATACCCTCCTGTGTCTGGGCACTGCTGGGAGGACTCTGCACACACCCGCCTATGTCTGGGCACTGCTGGGAGTGATAGGGACACACCTCTCCTGTGTCTGGGCACTGCTGGGAAGACTCTGCACACACCCCTCCTGTGTCTGGGCACTGCTGGGAGGACTCTGCACACACCCCTCCTGTGTCTGGGCACTGCTGGGAGGACTCTGCACACACCCCTCCTATGTCTGGGCACTGCTGGGAGGACTCTGCACACACCCCTCCTGTGTCTGGGCACTGCTGGGAGGACTCTGCACACACCCCTCCTATGTCTGGGCACTGCTGGGAGTGATAGGCACACACCCCTCCTGTGTCTGGGCACTACTGGGAGGACTCTGCACACACCCCTCCTATGTCTGGCTACTGCTGGGAGTGATAGGCACACACCCCTCCTGTGGTGTTTGGGCACTGCTGGGAGGACTCTGCACACACCCCTCCTGTGTCTGGGCACTGCTGGGAGGACTCTGCCCACACCCCTCCTATGTCTGGGCACTGCTGGGAGGACTCTGCACACACCCCTCCTGTGTCTGGGCACTGCTGGGAGGACTCTGCACACACCCCTCCTATGTCTGGGCACTGCTGGGAGTGATAGGCACACACCCCTCCTGTGTCTGGGCACTACTGGGAGGACTCTGCACACACCCCTCCTGTGTCTGGGCACTGCTGGGAGGACTCTGCACACACCCCTCCTGTGTCTGGGCACTGCTGGGAGGACTCTGCACACACCCCTCCTATGTCTGGCCACTGCTGGGAGTGATAGGCACACACCCCTCCTGTGTCTGGGCACTGCTGGGAGTGATAGGCACACACACCTCCTGTGTCTGGGCACTGCTGGGAGGACTCTGCACACACCCCTCCTGTGTCTGGGCACTGCTGGGAGGACTCTGCACACACCCCTCCTATGTCTGGGCACTGCTGGGAGGACTCTGCACACACCCCTTCTGTGTCTGGGCACTGCTGGGAGGACTCTGCACACACCCCTCCTATGTCTGGGCACTGCTGGGAGTGATAGGCACACACCCCTCCTGTGTCTGGGCACTGCTGGGAGTGATAGGCACACACCCCTCCTGTGTCTGGGTACTGCTGGGAGGACTCTGCATGCACCCCTCCTGTGTCTGGGCACTGCTGGGAGGACTCTGCACACACCCCTCCTGTGTCTGGGCACTGCTGGGAGGACTCAGCACACACCCCTCCTATGTCTGGCCACTGCTGGGAGTGATAGGCACACACCCCTCCTGTGTCTGGGCACTGCTGGGAGGACTCTGCACACACCCCTCCTATGTCTGGGCACTGCTGGGAGTGATAGGCACACACCCCTCCTATGTCTGGACACTGCTGGGAGGACTCTGCACACACCCCTCTTATGTCTGGGCACTGCTGGGAGTGATAGGCACACACCCCTCCTGTGTCTGGGCACTGCTGGGAGTGATAGGCACACACACCTCCTGTGTCTGGGCACTGCTGGGAAGACTCTGCACACACCCCTCCTGTGTCTGGGCACTGCTGGGAAGACTCTGCACACACCCCTCCTATGTATGGGCACTGCTGGGAGTGATAGGCACACACCCCTCCTGTGTCTGGGCACTACTGGGAGGACTCTGCACACACCCCTCCTGTGTCTGGGCACTGCTGGGAGGACTCTGCACACACCCCTCCTGTGTCTAGGCACTGCTGGGAGGACTCTGCACACACCCCTCCTATGTCTGGGCACTGCTGGGAGGACTCTGCACACACCCCTCCTGTGTCTGGGCACTGCTGGGAGGACTCTGCACACACCCCTCCTATGTCTGGGCACTGCTGGGAGTGATAGGCACACACCCCTCCTGTGTCTGGGCACTACTGGGAGAACTCTGCACACACCCCTCCTGTGTCTGGGCACTGCTGGGAGGACTCTGCACACACCCCTCCTGTGTCTGGGCACTGCTGGGAGGACTCTGCACACACCCCTCCTATGTCTGGCCACTGCTGGGAGTGATAGGCACACACCCCTCCTGTGTCTGGGCACTGCTGGGAGTGATAGGCACACACACCTCCTGTGTCTGGGCACTGCTGGGAGGACTCTGCACACACCCCTCCTGTGTCTGGGCACTGCTGGGAGGACTCTGCACACACCCCTCCTATGTCTGGGCACTGCTGGGAGGACTCTGCACACACCCCTCCTGTGTCTGGGCACTGCTGGGAGGACTCTGCACACACCCCTCCTATGTCTGGGCACTGCTGGGAGTGATAGGCACACACCCCTCCTGTGTCTGGGCACTGCTGGGAGTGATAGGCACACACCCCTCCTGTGTCTGGGTACTGCTGGGAGGACTCTGCACACACCCCTCCTGTGTCTGGGCACTGCTGGGAGGACTCAGCACACACCCCTCCTATGTCTGGCCACTGCTGGGAGTGATAGGCACACACCCCTCCTGTGTCTGGGCACTGCTGGGAGGACTCTGCACACACCCCTCCTATGTCTGGGCACTGCTGGGAGTGATAGGCACACACCCCTCCTATGTCTGGCCACTGCTGGGAGGACTCTGCACACACCCCTCTTATGTCTGGGCACTGCTGGGAGTGATAGGCACTCACCCCTCCTGTGTCTGGGCACTGCTGGGAGGACTCTGCACAAACCCCTCCAATGACTGGGCACTGCTGGGAGTGATAGGCACACACCCCTCCTGTGACTGGGCACTGCTGGGAGTGATAGGCACATACCCTCCTGTGTCTGGGCACTGCTGGGAGGACTCTGCACACACCCGCCTATGTCTGGGCACTGCTGGGAGTGATAGGGACACACCTCTCCTGTGTCTGGGCACTGCTGGGAAGACTCTGCACACACCCCTCCTGTGTCTGGGCACTGCTGGGAGGACTCTGCACACACCCCTCCTGTGGCTGGGCACTGCTGGGAGGACTCTGCACACACCCCTCCTATGTCTGGCCACTGCTGGGAGTGATAGGCACACACCCCTCCTGTGTTTGGGCACTGCTGGGAGGACTCTGCACACACCCCTCCTGTGTCTGGGCACTGCTGGGAGGACTCTGCACACACCCCTCCTGTGTCTGGGCACTGCTGGGAGGACTCTGCACACACCCCTCCTATGTCTGGGCACTGCTGGGAGTGATAGGCACACACCCCTCCTGTGTCTGGGCACTACTGGGAGGACTCTGCACACACCCCTCCTATGTCTGGCTACTGCTGGGAGTGATAGGCACACACCCCTCCTGTGGTGTTTGGGCACTGCTGGGAGGACTCTGCACACACCCCTCCTGTGTCTGGGCACTGCTGGGAGGACTCTGCCCACACCCCTCCTATGTCTGGGCACTGCTGGGAGGACTCTGCACACACCCCTCCTGTGTCTGGGCACTGCTGGGAGGACTCTGCACACACCCCTCCTATGTCTGGGCACTGCTGGGAGTGATAGGCACACACCCCTCCTGTGTCTGGGCACTACTGGGAGGACTCTGCACACACCCCTCCTGTGTCTGGGCACTGCTGGGAGGACTCTGCACACACCCCTCCTGTGTCTGGGCACTGCTGGGAGGACTCTGCACACACCCCTCCTATGTCTGGCCACTGCTGGGAGTGATAGGCACACACCCCTCCTGTGTCTGGGCACTGCTGGGAGTGATAGGCACACATACCTCCTGTGTCTGGGCACTGCTGGGAGGACTCTGCACACACCCCTCCTGTGTCTGGGCACTGCTGGGAGGACTCTGCACACACCCCTCCTATGTCTGGGCACTGCTGGGAGGACTCTGCACACACCCCTTCTGTGTCTGGGCACTGCTGGGAGGACTCTGCACACACCCCTCCTATGTCTGGGCACTGCTGGGAGTGATAGGCACACACCCCTCCTGTGTCTGGGCACTGCTGGGAGTGATAGGCACACACCCCTCCTGTGTCTGGGTACTGCTGGGAGGACTCTGCATGCACCCCTCCTGTGTCTGGGCACTGCTGGGAGGACTCTGCACACACCCCTCCTGTGTCTGGGCACTGCTGGGAGGACTCAGCACACACCCCTCCTATGTCTGGCCACTGCTGGGAGTGATAGGCACACACCCCTCCTGTGTCTGGGCACTGCTGGGAGGACTCTGCACACACCCCTCCTATGTCTGGGCACTGCTGGGAGTGATAGGCACACACCCCTCCTATGTCTGGACACTGCTGGGAGGACTCTGCACACACCCCTCTTATGTCTGGGCACTGCTGGGAGTGATAGGCACACACCCCTCCTGTGTCTGGGCACTGCTGGGAGTGATAGGCACACACACCTCCTGTGTCTGGGCACTGCTGGGAGGACTCTGCACACACCCCTCCTGTGTCTGGGCACTGCTGGGAGGACTCTGCACACACCCCTCCTATGTCTGGGCACTGCTGGGAGGACTCTGCACACACCCCTTCTGTGTCTGGGCACTGCTGGGAGGACTCTGCACACACCCCTCCTATGTCTGGGCACTGCTGGGTGTGATAGGCACACACCCCTCCTGTGTCTGGGCACTGCTGGGAGTGATAGGCACACACCCCTCCTGTGTCTGGGTACTGCTGGGAGGACTCTGCACGCACCCCCTCCTGTGTCTGGGCACTGCTGGGAGGACTCTGCACACACCCCTCCTGTGTCTGGGCACTGCTGGGAGGACTCAGCACACACCGCTCCTATGTCTGGCCACTGCTGGGAGTGATAGGCACACACCCCTCCTGTGTCTGGGCACTGCTGGGAGGACTCTGCACACACCCCTCCTATGTCTGGGCACTGCTGGGAGTGATAGGCACACACCCCTCCTATGTCTGGACACTTCTGGGAGGACTCTGCACACACCCCTCTTATGTCTGGGCACTGCTGGGAGTGATAGGCACACACCCCTCCTGTGTCTGGGCACTGCTGGGAGGACTCTGCACAAACCCCTCCAATGTCTGGGCACTGCTGGGAGTGATAGGCACACACCCCTCCTGTGTCTGGGCACTGCTGGGAGTGATAGGCACATACCCCTCCTGTGTCTGGGCACTGCTGGGAGGACTCTGCACACACCCGCCTATGTCTGGGCACTGCTGGGAGTGATAGGGACACACCTCTCCTGTGTCTGGGCACTGCTGGGAAGACTCTGCACACACCCCTCCTGTGTCTGGGCACTGCTGGGAGGACTCTGCACACACCCCTCCTGTGGCTGGGCACTGCTGGGAGGACTCTGCACACACCCCTCCTATGTCTGGCCACTGCTGGGAGTGATAGGCACACACCCCTCCTGTGTTTGGGCACTGCTGGGAGGACTCTGCACACACCCCTCCTGTGTCTGGGCACTGCTGGGAGGACTCTGCACACACCCCTTCTATGTCTGGGCACTGCTGGGAGGACTCTGCACACACCCCTCCTGTGTCTGGGCACTGCTGGGAGGACTCTGCACACACCCGCCTATGTCTGGGCACTGCTGGGAGTGATAGGCACACACCTCTCCTGTGTCTGGGCACTGCTGGGAGGACTCTGCACACACCCCTCCTGTGTCTGGGCACTGCTGGTAGGACTCTGCACACACCCCTCCTGTGGCTGGGCACTGCTGGGAGGACTCTGCACACACCCCTCCTATGTCTGGGCACTGCTGGGAGTGATAGGCACACACCCCTCCTGTGTCTGGGCACTGCTGGGAGCACTCTGCACACACCCCTCGTGTGTCTGGGCACTGCTGGGAGTGATAGGCACACACCCCTCCTGTGTCTGGGCACTGCCCGGAGGACTCTGCACACACCCCTCCTGTGTCTGGGCACTGCTGGGAGGACTCTGCACACACCCCTCCTATGTCAGGGCACTGCTGGGAGGACTCTGCACACACCCCTCCTGTGTCTGGGCACTGCTGGGAGGACTCTGCACACACCTCTCCTATGTCTGGGCACTGCTGGGAGTGATAAGCACACACCCCTCCTGTGTCTGGGCACTCCTGGGAGGACTCTGCACACACCCCTCCTATGTCTGGGCCCTCCTGGGAATGATAGGCACACACCCCTCCTGTGTCTGGGCACTGCTGGGAGGACTCTGCACACACCCCTCCAATGGCTGGGCACTGCTGGGAGGACTCTGCACACACCCCTCCTATGTTTTGGCACTGCTGGGAGTGATAGGCACACACCCCTCCTGTGTCTGGGCACTGCTGGGAGGACTCTGCACACACCCCTCCTATGTCTGGGCACTGCTGGGAGTGATAGGCACACACCCCTCCTGTGTCTGGGCACTGCTGGGAGGACTCTGCACACACCCCTCCTGTGTCTGGGCTCCTGTGTCTGGGCACTGCTGGGAGGACTCTGCACACACCCCTCCTATGTCTGGGCACTGCTGGGAGGACTCTGCACACACCCCTCCTGTGTCTGGGCACTGCTGGGAGGACTCTGCACACACCCCTCCTGTGTCTGGCCACTGCTGGGAGTGATAGGCACACACCCCTCCTATTTCTGGGCACTGCTGGGAGGACTCTGCACACACCCCTCCTGTGTCTTGGCACTGCTGGGAGTACTCTGCACACACCCCTCCTATGTCTGGGCACTGCTGGGAGGACTCTGCAAACACCCCTCCTGTGTCTGGGCACTGCTGGGAGGACTCTGCACACACCCCTCCTATGTCTGGGCACTGCTGGGAGTGATAGGCACACACCCCTCCTGTGTCTGGGCACTACTGGGAGGACTCTGCACACACCCCTCCTGTGTCTGGGCACTGCTGGGAGGACTCTGCACACACCCCTCCTGTGTCTGGGCACTGCTGGGAGGGCTCTGCACACACCCCTCCTATGTCTGGCCACTGCTGGGAGTGATAGGCACACACCCCTCCTGTGTCTGGGCACTGCTGGGAGTGATAGGCACACACACCTCCTGTGTCTGGGCACTGCTGGGAGGACTCTGCACACACCTCTCCTGTGTCTGGGCACTGCTGGGAGGACTCTGCACACACCCCTCCTATGTCTGGGCACTGCTGGGAGGACTCTGCACACACCCCTCCTGTGTCTGGGCACTGCTGGGAGGACTCTGCACACACCCCTCCTATGTCTGGGCACTGCTGGGAGTGATAGGCACACACCCCTCCTGTGTCTGGGCACTGCTGGGAGTGATAGACACACACCCCTCCTGTGTCTGGGTCCTGCTGGGAGGACTCTGCACACACCCCTCCTGTGTCTGGGCACAGCTGGGAGGACTCTGCACACACCCCTCCTGTGTCTGGGCACTGCTGGGAGGACTCAGCACACACCCCTCCTATGTCTGGCCACTGCTGGGAGTGATAGGCACACACCCCTCCTATGTCTGGACACTGCTGGAAGGACTCTGCACACACCCCTCTTATGTCTGGGCACTGCTGGGAGTGATAGGCACACACCCCTCCTGTGTCTGGGCACTGCTGGGAGGACTCTGCACAAACCCCTCCAATGTCTGGGCACTGCTGGGAGTGATAGGCACACACCCCTCCTGTGTCTGGGCACTGCTGGGAGGACTCTGCACACACCCCTCCTGTGTCTGGGCACTGCTGGGAGGACTCTGCACACACCCCTCCTGTGTCTGGGCACTGCTGGGAGGACTCTGCACACACCCCTCCTGTGTCTGGCCACTGCTGGGAGTGATAGGCACACACCCCTCCTGTGTCTGGGCACTGCTGGGAGGACTCTGCACACACCCCTCCTGTGTCTGGGCGCCTGTGTCTGGGCACTGCTGGGAGGACTCTGCACACACCCCTCCTATGTCTGGGCACTGCTGGGAGGACTCTGCACACACCCCTCCTGTGTCTGGGCACTGCTGGGAGGACTCTGCACACACGCCTCCTGTGTCTGAGCACTGCTGGGAGTACTCTGCACACACCCCTCCTATGTCTGGCCACTGCTGGGAGTGATAGGCACACACCCCTCCTGTGTCTGGGCACTGCTGGGAGTGATAGGCACATACCCCTCCTGTGTCTGGGCACTGCTGGGAGGACTCTGCACACACCCGCCTATGTCTGGGCACTGCTGGGAGTGATAGGGACACACCTCTCCTGTGTCTGGGCACTGCTGGGAAGACTCTGCACACACCCCTCCTGTGTCTGGGCACTGCTGGGAGGACTCTGCACACACCCCTCCTGTGGCTGGGCACTGCTGGGAGGACTCTGCACACACCCCTCCTATGTCTGGCCACTGCTGGGAGTGATAGGCACACACCCCTCCTGTGTTTGGGCACTGCTGGGAGGACTCTGCACACACCCCTCCTGTGTCTGGGCACTGCTGGGAGGACTCTGCACACACCCCTTCTATGTCTGGGCACTGCTGGGAGGACTCTGCACACACCCCTCCTGTGTCTGGGCACTGCTGGGAGGACTCTGCACACACCCGCCTATGTCTGGGCACTGCTCGGAGTGATAGGCACACACCTCTCCTGTGTCTGGGCACTGCTGGGAGGACTCTGCACACACCCCTCCTGTGTCTGGGCACTGCTGGTAGGACTCTGCACACACCCCTCCTGTGGCTGGGCACTGCTGGGAGGACTCTGCACACACCCCTCCTATGTCTGGGCACTGCTGGGAGTGATAGGCACACACCCCTCCTGTGTCTGGGCACTGCTGGGAGCACTCTGCACACACCCCTCGTGTGTCTGGGCACTGCTGGGAGTGATAGGCACACACCCCTCCTGTGTCTGGGCACTGCTCGGAGGACTCTGCACACACCCCTCCTGTGTCTGGGCACTGCTGGGAGGACTCTGCACACACCCCTCCTATGTCAGGGCACTGCTGGGAGGACTCTGCACACACCCCTCCTGTGTCTGGGCACTGCTGGGAGGACTCTGCACACACCTCTCCTATGTCTGGGCACTGCTGGGAGTGATAAGCACACACCCCTCCTGTGTCTGGGCACTCCTGGGAGGACTCTGCACACACCCCTCCTATGTCTGGGCCCTCCTGGGAATGATAGGCACACACCCCTCCTGTGTCTGGGCACTGCTGGGAGGACTCTGCACACACCCCTCCAATGGCTGGGCACTGCTGGGAGGACTCTGCACACACCCCTCCTATGTTTTGGCACTGCTGGGAGTGATAGGCACACACCCCTCCTGTGTCTGGGCACTGCTGGGAGGACTCTGCACACACCCCTCCTATGTCTGGGCACTGCTGGGAGTGATAGGCACACACCCCTCCTGTGTCTGGGCACTGCTGGGAGGACTCTGCACACACCCCTCCTGTGTCTGGGCTCCTGTGTCTGGGCACTGCTGGGAGGACTCTGCACACACCCCTCCTATGTCTGGGCACTGCTGGGAGGACTCTGCACACACCCCTCCTGTGTCTGGGCACTGCTGGGAGGACTCTGCACACACCCCTCCTGTGTCTGGCCACTGCTGGGAGTGATAGGCACACACCCCTCCTATTTCTGGGCACTGCTGGGAGGACTCTGCACACACCCCTCCTGTGTCTTGGCACTGCTGGGAGTACTCTGCACACACCCCTCCTATGTCTGGGCACTGCTGGGAGGACTCTGCAAACACCCCTCCTGTGTCTGGGCACTGCTGGGAGGACTCTGCACACACCCCTCCTATGTCTGGGCACTGCTGGGAGTGATAGGCACACACCCCTCCTGTGTCTGGGCACTACTGGGAGGACTCTGCACACACCCCTCCTGTGTCTGGGCACTGCTGGGAGGACTCTGCACACACCCCTCCTGTGTCTGGGCACTGCTGGGAGGACTCTGCACACACCCCTCCTATGTCTGGCCACTGCTGGGAGTGATAGGCACACACCCCTCCTGTGTCTGGGCACTGCTGGGAGTGATAGGCACACACACCTCCTGTGTCTGGGCACTGCTGGGAGGACTCTGCACACACCTCTCCTGTGTCTGGGCACTGCTGGGAGGACTCTGCACACACCCCTCCTATGTCTGGGCACTGCTGGGAGGACTCTGCACACACCCCTCCTGTGTCTGGGCACTGCTGGGAGGACTCTGCACACACCCCTCCTATGTCTGGGCACTGCTGGGAGTGATAGGCACACACCCCTCCTGTGTCTGGGCACTGCTGGGAGTGATAGACACACACCCCTCCTGTGTCTGGGTCCTGCTGGGAGGACTCTGCACACACCCCTCCTGTGTCTGGGCACAGCTGGGAGGACTCTGCACACACCCCTCCTGTGTCTGGGCACTGCTGGGAGGACTCAGCACACACCCCTCCTATGTCTGGCCACTGCTGGGAGTGATAGGCACACACCCCTCCTATGTCTGGGCACTGCTGGAAGGACTCTGCACACACCCCTCTTATGTCTGGGCACTGCTGGGAGTGATAGGCACACACCCCTCCTGTGTCTGGGCACTGCTGGGAGGACTCTGCACAAACCCCTCCAATGTCTGGGCACTGCTGGGAGTGATAGGCACACACCCCTCCTGTGTCTGGGCACTGCTGGGAGGACTCTGCACACACCCCTCCTGTGTCTGGGCACTGCTGGGAGGACTCTGCACACACCCCTCCTGTGTCTGGGCACTGCTGGGAGGACTCTGCACACACCCCTCCTGTGTCTGGCCACTGCTGGGAGTGATAGGCACACACCCCTCCTGTGTCTGGGCACTGCTGGGAGGACTCTGCACACACCCCTCCTGTGTCTGGGCGCCTGTGTCTGGGCACTGCTGGGAGGACTCTGCACACACCCCTCCTATGTCTGGGCACTGCTGGGAGGACTCTGCACACACCCCTCCTGTGTCTGGGCACTGCTGGGAGGACTCTGCACACACGCCTCCTGTGTCTGAGCACTGCTGGGAGTACTCTGCACACACCCCTCCTATGTCTGGCCACTGCTGGGAGTGATTGGCACACACCCCTCCTATGTCTGGGCACTGCTGGGAGGACTCTGCACACACCCCTCCTGTGTCTGGGCACTGCTGGGAGTACTCTGCACACACCCCTCCTATGTCTGGGCACTGCTGGGAGGACTCTGCACACACCCCTCCTGTGTCTGGGCACTGCTGGGAGGACTCTGCACACACCCCTCCTATGTCTGGGCACTGCTGGGAGTGATAGGCACACACCCCTCCTGTGTCTGGGCACTACTGGGAGGACTCTGCACACACCCCTCCTGTGTCTGGGCACTGCTGGGAGGACTCTGCACACACCCCTCCTGTGTCTAGGCACTGCTGGGAGGACTCTGCACAAACCCCTCCAATGTCTGGGCACTGCTGGGAGTGATAGGCACACACCCCTCCTGTGTCTGGGCACTGCTGGGAGGACTCTGCACACACCCCTCCTGTGTCTGGGCACTGCTGGGAGGACTCTGCACACACCCCTCCTGTGTCTGGGCACTGCTGGGAGGACTCTGCACACACCCCTCCTGTGTCTGGCCACTGCTGGGAGTGATAGGCACACACCCCTCCTGTGTCTGGGCACTGCTGGGAGGACTCTGCACACACCCCTCCTGTGTCTGGGCGCCTGTGTCTGGGCACTGCTGGGAGGACTCTGCACACACCCCTCCTGTGTCTGGGCACTGCTGGGAGGACTCTGCACACACCCCTCCTGTGTCTGGGCACTGCTGGGAGGACTCTGCACACACCCCTCCTATGTCTGGCCACTGCTGGGAGTGATAGGCACACACACGTCCTGTGTCTGGGCACTGCTGGGAGGACTCTGCACACACCCCTCCTGTGTCTGGGCACTGCTGGGAGTGATAGGCACACACACGTCCTGTGTCTGGGCACTGCTGGGAGGACTCTGCACACACCTCTCCTGTGTCTGGGCACTGCTGGGAGGACTCTGCACACACCCCTCCTATGTCTGGGCACTGCTGGGAGGACTCTGCACACACCCCTCCTGTGTCTGGGCACTGCTGGGAGGACTCTGCACACACCCCTCCTATGTCTGGGCACTGCTGGGAGTGATAGGCACACACCCCTCCTGTGTCTGGGCACTGCTGGGAGTGATAGGCACACACCCCTCCTGTGTCTGGGTACTGCTGGGAGGACTCTGCACACACCCCTCCTGTGTCTGGGCACTGCTGGGAGGACTCTGCACACACCCCTCCTGTGTCTGGGCACTGCTGGGAGGACTCAGCACACACCCCTCCTATGTCTGGCCACTGCTGGGAGTGATAGGCACACACCCCTCCTGTGTCTGGGCACTGCTGGGAGGACTCTGCACACACCCCTCCTATGTCTGGGCACTGCTGGGAGTGATAGGCACACACCCCTCCTATGTCTGGACACTGCTGGGAGGACTCTGCACACACCCCTCTTATGTCTGGGCACTGCTGGGAGTGATAGGCACACACCCCTCCTGTGTCTGGGCACTGCTGGGAGGACTCTGCACAAACCCCTCCAATGTCTGGGCACTGCTGGGAGTGATAGGCACACACCCCTCCTGTGTCTGGGCACTGCTGGGAGGACTCTGCACACACCCCTCCTGTGTCTGGGCACTGCTGGGAGGACTCTGCACACACCCCTCCTGTGTCTGGGCACTGCTGGGAGGACTCTGCACACACCCCTCCTGTGTCTGGCCACTGCTGGGAGTGATAGGCACACACCCCTCCTGTGTCTGGGCACTGCTGGGAGGACTCTGCACACACCCCTCCTGTGTCTGGGCGCCTGTGTCTGGGCACTGCTGGGAGGACTCTGCACACACCCCTCCTATGTCTGGGCACTGCTGGGAGGACTCTGCACACACCCCTCCTGTGTCTGGGCACTGCTGGGAGGACTCTGCACACACCCCTCATGTGTCTGAGCACTGCTGGGAGTACTCTGCACACACCCCTCCTATGTCTGGCCACTGCTGGGAGTGATTGGCACACACCCCTCCTATGTCTGGGCACTGCTGGGAGGACTCTGCACACACCCCTCCTGTGTCTGGGCACTGCTGGGAGTACTCTGCACACACCCCTCCTATGTCTGGGCACTGCTGGGAAGACTCTGCACACACCCCTCCTGTGTCTGGGCACTGCTGGGAGGACTCTGCACACACCCCTCCTATGTCTGGGCACTGCTGGGAGTGATAGGCACACACCCCTCCTGTGTCTGGGCACTACTGGGAGGACTCTGCACACACCCCTCCTGTGTCTGGGCACTGCTGGGAGGACTCTGCACACACCCCTCCTGTGTCTAGGCACTGCTGGGAGGACTCTGCACACACCCCTCCTATGTCTGGGCACTGCTGGGAGGACTCTGCACACACCCCTCCTGTGTCTGGGCACTGCTGGGAGGACTCTGCACACACCCCTCCTATGTCTGGGCACTGCTGGGAGTGATAGGCACACACCCCTCCTGTGTCTGGGCACTACTGGGAGGACTCTGCACACACCCCTCCTGTGTCTGGGCACTGCTGGGAGGACTCTGCACACACCCCTCCTGTGTCTGGGCACTGCTGGGAGGACTCTGCACACACCCCTCCTATGTCTGGCCACTGCTGGGAGTGATAGGCACACACCCCTCCTGTCTCTGGGCACTGCTGGGAGTGATAGGCACACACACCTCCTGTGTCTGGGCACTGCTGGGAGGACTCTGCACACACCCCTCCTGTGTCTGGGCACTGCTGGGAGGACTCTGCACACACCCCTCCTATGTCTGGGCACTGCTGGGAGGACTCTGCACACACCCCTCCTGTGTCTGGGCACTGCTGGGAGGACTCTGCACACACCCCTCCTATGTCTGGGCACAGCTGGGAGTGATAGGCACACACCCCTCCTGTGTCTGGGCACTGCTGGGAGTGATAGGCACACACCCCTCCTGTGTCTGGGTACTGCTGGGAGGACTCTGCACACACCCCTCCTGTGTCTGGGCACTGCTGGGAGGACTCAGCACACACCCCTCCTATGTCTGGCCACTGCTGGGAGTGATAGGCACACACCCCTCCTGTGTCTGGGCACTGCTGGGAGTGATAGGCACACACACCTCCTGTGTCTGGGCACTGCTGGGAGGACTCTGCACACACCTCTCCTGTGTCTGGGCACTGCTGGGAGGACTCTGCACACACCCCTCCTATATCTGGGCACTGCTGGGAGGACTCTGCACACACCCCTCCTGTGTCTGGGCACTGCTGGGAGGACTCTGCACACACCCCTCCTATGTCTGGGCACTGCTGGGAGTGATAGGCACACACCCCTCCTGTGTCTGGGCACTGCTGGGAGTGATAGGCACACACCCCTCCTGTGTCTGGGTACTGCTGGGAGGACTCTGCACACACCCCTCCTGTGTCTGGGCACTGCTGGGAGGACTCTGCACACACCCCTCCTGTGTCTGGGCACTGCTGGGAGGACTCAGCACACACCCCTCCTATGTCTGGCCACTGCTGGGAGTGATAGGCACACACCCCTCCTGTGTCTGGGCACTGCTGGGAGGACTCTGCACACACCCCTCCTATGTCTGGGCACTGCTGGGAGTGATAGGCACACACCCCTCCTATGTCTGGACACTGCTGGGAGGACTCTGCACACACCCCTCTTATGTCTGGGCACTGCTGGGAGTGATAGGCACACACCCCTCCTGTGTCTGGGCACTGCTGGGAGGACTCTGCACAAACCCCTCCAATGTCTGGGCACTGCTGGGAGTGATAGGCACACACCCCTCCTGTGTCTGGGCACTGCTGGGAGTGATAGGCACATACCCCTCCTGTGTCTGGGCACTGCTGGGAGGACTCTGCACACACCCGCCTATGTCTGGGCACTGCTGGGAGTGATAGGGACACACCTCTCCTGTGTCTGGGCACTGCTGGGAAGACTCTGCACACACCCCTCCTGTGTCTGGGCACTGCTGGGAGGACTCTGCACACACCCCTCCTGTGGCTGGGCACTGCTGGGAGGACTCTGCACACACCCCTCCTATGTCTGGCCACTGCTGGGAGTGATAGGCACACACCCCTCCTGTGTTTGGGCACTGCTGGGAGGACTCTGCACACACCCCTCCTGTGTCTGGGCACTGCTGGGAGGACTCTGCACACACCCCTTCTATGTCTGGGCACTGCTGGGAGGACTCTGCACACACCCCTCCTGTGTCTGGGCACTGCTGGGAGGACTCTGCACACACCCGCCTATGTCTGGGCACTGCTGGGAGTGATAGGCACACACCTCTCCTGTGTCTGGGCACTGCTGGGAGTGATAGGCACACACACCTCCTGTGTCTGGGCACTGCTGGGAGGACTCTGCACACACCCCTCCTGTGTCTGGGCACTGCTGGGAGGACTCTGCACACACCCCTCCTGTGTCTGGGCACTGCTGGGAGGACTCTGCACACACCCCTCCTGTGTCTGGGCACTGCTGGGAGGACTCTGCACACACCCCTCCTATGTCTGGGCACTGCTGGGAGTGATAGGCACACACCCCTCCTGTGTCTGGGCACTACTGGGAGGACTCTGCACACACCCCTCCTGTGTCTGGGCACTGCTGGGAGGACTCTGCACACACCCCTCCTGTGTCTGGGCACTGCTGGGAGGACTCTGCACACACCCCTCCTATGTCTGGCCACTGCTGGGAGTGATAGGCACACACCCCTCCTGTGTCTGGGCACTGCTGGGAGTGATAGGCACACACACCTCCTGTGTCTGGGCACTGCTGGGAGGACTCTGCACACACCTCTCCTGTGTCTGGGCACTGCTGGGAGGACTCTGCACACACCCCTCCTATGTCTGGGCACTGCTGGGAGGACTCTGCACACACCCCTCCTGTGTCTGGGCACTGCTGGGAGGACTCTGCACACACCCCTCCTATGTCTGGGCACTGCTGGGAGTGATAGGCACACACCCCTCCTGTGTCTGGGCACTGCTGGGAGTGATAGACACACACCCCTCCTGTGTCTGGGTCCTGCTGGGAGGACTCTGCACACACCCCTCCTGTGTCTGGGCACAGCTGGGAGGACTCTGCACACACCCCTCCTGTGTCTGGGCACTGCTGGGAGGACTCAGCACACACCCCTCCTATGTCTGGCCACTGCTGGGAGTGATAGGCACACACCCCTCCTATGTCTGGACACTGCTGGAAGGACTCTGCACACACCCCTCTTATGTCTGGGCACTGCTGGGAGTGATAGGCACACACCCCTCCTGTGTCTGGGCACTGCTGGGAGGACTCTGCACAAACCCCTCCAATGTCTGGGCACTGCTGGGAGTGATAGGCACACACCCCTCCTGTGTCTGGGCACTGCTGGGAGGACTCTGCACACACCCCTCCTGTGTCTGGGCACTGCTGGGAGGACTCTGCACACACCCCTCCTGTGTCTGGGCACTGCTGGGAGGACTCTGCACACACCCCTCCTGTGTCTGGCCACTGCTGGGAGTGATAGGCACACACCCCTCCTGTGTCTGGGCACTGCTGGGAGGACTCTGCACACACCCCTCCTGTGTCTGGGCGCCTGTGTCTGGGCACTGCTGGGAGGACTCTGCACACACCCCTCCTATGTCTGGGCACTGCTGGGAGGACTCTGCACACACCCCTCCTGTGTCTGGGCACTGCTGGGAGGACTCTGCACACACGCCTCCTGTGTCTGAGCACTGCTGGGAGTACTCTGCACACACCCCTCCTATGTCTGGCCACTGCTGGGAGTGATTGGCACACACCCCTCCTATGTCTGGGCACTGCTGGGAGGACTCTGCACACACCCCTCCTGTGTCTGGGCACTGCTGGGAGTACTCTGCACACACCCCTCCTATGTCTGGGCACTGCTGGGAGGACTCTGCACACACCCCTCCTATGTCTGGGCACTGCTGGGAGTGATAGGCACACACCCCTCCTGTGTCTGGGCACTACTGGGAGGACTCTGCACACACCCCTCCTGTGTCTGGGCACTGCTGGGAGGACTCTGCACACACCCCTCCTGTGTCTAGGCACTGCTGGGAGGACTCTGCACAAACCCCTCCAATGTCTGGGCACTGCTGGGAGTGATAGGCACACACCCCTCCTGTGTCTGGGCACTGCTGGGAGGACTCTGCACACACCCCTCCTGTGTCTGGGCACTGCTGGGAGGACTCTGCACACACCCCTCCTGTGTCTGGGCACTGCTGGGAGGACTCTGCACACACCCCTCCTGTGTCTGGCCACTGCTGGGAGTGATAGGCACACACCCCTCCTGTGTCTGGGCACTGCTGGGAGGACTCTGCACACACCCCTCCTGTGTCTGGGCGCCTGTGTCTGGGCACTGCTGGGAGGACTCTGCACACACCCCTCCTGTGTCTGGGCACTGCTGGGAGGACTCTGCACACACCCCTCCTGTGTCTGGGCACTGCTGGGAGGACTCTGCACACACCCCTCCTATGTCTGGCCACTGCTGGGAGTGATAGGCACACACACGTCCTGTGTCTGGGCACTGCTGGGAGGACTCTGCACACACCCCTCCTGTGTCTGGGCACTGCTGGGAGTGATAGGCACACACACGTCCTGTGTCTGGGCACTGCTGGGAGGACTCTGCACACACCTCTCCTGTGTCTGGGCACTGCTGGGAGGACTCTGCACACACCCCTCCTATGTCTGGGCACTGCTGGGAGGACTCTGCACACACCCCTCCTGTGTCTGGGCACTGCTGGGAGGACTCTGCACACACCCCTCCTATGTCTGGGCACTGCTGGGAGTGATAGGCACACACCCCTCCTGTGTCTGGGCACTGCTGGGAGTGATAGGCACACACCCCTCCTGTGTCTGGGTACTGCTGGGAGGACTCTGCACACACCCCTCCTGTGTCTGGGCACTGCTGGGAGGACTCTGCACACACCCCTCCTGTGTCTGGGCACTGCTGGGAGGACTCAGCACACACCCCTCCTATGTCTGGCCACTGCTGGGAGTGATAGGCACACACCCCTCCTGTGTCTGGGCACTGCTGGGAGGACTCTGCACACACCCCTCCTATGTCTGGGCACTGCTGGGAGTGATAGGCACACACCCCTCCTATGTCTGGACACTGCTGGGAGGACTCTGCACACACCCCTCTTATGTCTGGGCACTGCTGGGAGTGATAGGCACACACCCCTCCTGTGTCTGGGCACTGCTGGGAGGACTCTGCACAAACCCCTCCAATGTCTGGGCACTGCTGGGAGTGATAGGCACACACCCCTCCTGTGTCTGGGCACTGCTGGGAGGACTCTGCACACACCCCTCCTGTGTCTGGGCACTGCTGGGAGGACTCTGCACACACCCCTCCTGTGTCTGGGCACTGCTGGGAGGACTCTGCACACACCCCTCCTGTGTCTGGCCACTGCTGGGAGTGATAGGCACACACCCCTCCTGTGTCTGGGCACTGCTGGGAGGACTCTGCACACACCCCTCCTGTGTCTGGGCGCCTGTGTCTGGGCACTGCTGGGAGGACTCTGCACACACCCCTCCTATGTCTGGGCACTGCTGGGAGGACTCTGCACACACCCCTCCTGTGTCTGGGCACTGCTGGGAGGACTCTGCACACACCCCTCATGTGTCTGAGCACTGCTGGGAGTACTCTGCACACACCCCTCCTATGTCTGGCCACTGCTGGGAGTGATTGGCACACACCCCTCCTATGTCTGGGCACTGCTGGGAGGACTCTGCACACACCCCTCCTGTGTCTGGGCACTGCTGGGAGTACTCTGCACACACCCCTCCTATGTCTGGGCACTGCTGGGAAGACTCTGCACACACCCCTCCTGTGTCTGGGCACTGCTGGGAGGACTCTGCACACACCCCTCCTATGTCTGGGCACTGCTGGGAGTGATAGGCACACACCCCTCCTGTGTCTGGGCACTACTGGGAGGACTCTGCACACACCCCTCCTGTGTCTGGGCACTGCTGGGAGGACTCTGCACACACCCCTCCTGTGTCTAGGCACTGCTGGGAGGACTCTGCACACACCCCTCCTATGTCTGGGCACTGCTGGGAGGACTCTGCACACACCCCTCCTGTGTCTGGGCACTGCTGGGAGGACTCTGCACACACCCCTCCTATGTCTGGGCACTGCTGGGAGTGATAGGCACACACCCCTCCTGTGTCTGGGCACTACTGGGAGGACTCTGCACACACCCCTCCTGTGTCTGGGCACTGCTGGGAGGACTCTGCACACACCCCTCCTGTGTCTGGGCACTGCTGGGAGGACTCTGCACACACCCCTCCTATGTCTGGCCACTGCTGGGAGTGATAGGCACACACCCCTCCTGTGTCTGGGCACTGCTGGGAGTGATAGGCACACACACCTCCTGTGTCTGGGCACTGCTGGGAGGACTCTGCACACACCCCTCCTGTGTCTGGGCACTGCTGGGAGGACTCTGCACACACCCCTCCTATGTCTGGGCACTGCTGGGAGGACTCTGCACACACCCCTCCTGTGTCTGGGCACTGCTGGGAGGACTCTGCACACACCCCTCCTATGTCTGGGCACAGCTGGGAGTGATAGGCACACACCCCTCCTGTGTCTGGGCACTGCTGGGAGTGATAGGCACACACCCCTCCTGTGTCTGGGTACTGCTGGGAGGACTCTGCACACACCCCTCCTGTGTCTGGGCACTGCTGGGAGGACTCAGCACACACCCCTCCTATGTCTGGCCACTGCTGGGAGTGATAGGCACACACCCCTCCTGTGTCTGGGCACTGCTGGGAGTGATAGGCACACACACCTCCTGTGTCTGGGCACTGCTGGGAGGACTCTGCACACACCTCTCCTGTGTCTGGGCACTGCTGGGAGGACTCTGCACACACCCCTCCTATATCTGGGCACTGCTGGGAGGACTCTGCACACACCCCTCCTGTGTCTGGGCACTGCTGGGAGGACTCTGCACACACCCCTCCTATGTCTGGGCACTGCTGGGAGTGATAGGCACACACCCCTCCTGTGTCTGGGCACTGCTGGGAGTGATAGGCACACACCCCTCCTGTGTCTGGGTACTGCTGGGAGGACTCTGCACACACCCCTCCTGTGTCTGGGCACTGCTGGGAGGACTCTGCACACACCCCTCCTGTGTCTGGGCACTGCTGGGAGGACTCAGCACACACCCCTCCTATGTCTGGCCACTGCTGGGAGTGATAGGCACACACCCCTCCTGTGTCTGGGCACTGCTGGGAGGACTCTGCACACACCCCTCCTATGTCTGGGCACTGCTGGGAGTGATAGGCACACACCCCTCCTATGTCTGGACACTGCTGGGAGGACTCTGCACACACCCCTCTTATGTCTGGGCACTGCTGGGAGTGATAGGCACACACCCCTCCTGTGTCTGGGCACTGCTGGGAGGACTCTGCACAAACCCCTCCAATGTCTGGGCACTGCTGGGAGTGATAGGCACACACCCCTCCTGTGTCTGGGCACTGCTGGGAGTGATAGGCACATACCCCTCCTGTGTCTGGGCACTGCTGGGAGGACTCTGCACACACCCGCCTATGTCTGGGCACTGCTGGGAGTGATAGGGACACACCTCTCCTGTGTCTGGGCACTGCTGGGAAGACTCTGCACACACCCCTCCTGTGTCTGGGCACTGCTGGGAGGACTCTGCACACACCCCTCCTGTGGCTGGGCACTGCTGGGAGGACTCTGCACACACCCCTCCTATGTCTGGCCACTGCTGGGAGTGATAGGCACACACCCCTCCTGTGTTTGGGCACTGCTGGGAGGACTCTGCACACACCCCTCCTGTGTCTGGGCACTGCTGGGAGGACTCTGCACACACCCCTTCTATGTCTGGGCACTGCTGGGAGGACTCTGCACACACCCCTCCTGTGTCTGGGCACTGCTGGGAGGACTCTGCACACACCCGCCTATGTCTGGGCACTGCTGGGAGTGATAGGCACACACCTCTCCTGTGTCTGGGCACTGCTGGGAGGACTCTGCACACACCCCTCCTGTGTCTGGGCACTGCTGGTAGGACTCTGCACACACCCCTCCTGTGGCTGGGCACTGCTGGGAGGACTCTGCACACACCCCTCCTATGTCTGGGCACTGCTGGGAGTGATAGGCACACACCCCTCCTGTGTCTGGGCACTGCTGGGAGCCCTCTGCACACACCCTTCGTGTGTCTGGGCACTGCTGGGAGTGATAGGCACACACCCCTCCTGTGTCTGGGCACTGCTCGGAGGACTCTGCACACACCCCTCCTGTGTCTGGGCACTGCTGGGAGGACTCTGCACACACCCCTCCTATGTCAGGGCACTGCTGGGAGGACTCTGCACACACCCCTCCTGTGTCTGGGCACTGCTGGGAGGACTCTGCACACACCTCTCCTATGTCTGGGCACTGCTGGGAGTGATAAGCACACACCCCTCCTGTGTCTGGGCACTCCTGGGAGGACTCTGCACACACCCCTCCTATGTCTGGGCACTCCTGGGAATGATAGGCACACACCCCTCCTGTGTCTGGGCACTGCTGGGAGGACTCTGCACACACCCCTCCAATGGCTGGGCACTGCTGGGAGGACTCTGCACACACCCCTCCTATGTTTTGGCACTGCTGGGAGTGATAGGCACACACCCCTCCTGTGTCTGGGCACTGCTGGGAGTGATAGGCACACACCCCTCCTGTGTCTGGGCACTGCTGGGAGGACTCCGCTCACACCCCTCCTGTGTCTGGGCACTGCTGGGAGGACTCTGCACACACCCCTCCTGTGTCTGGGCACTGCTGGGAGGACTCAGCACACACCCCTCCTATGTCTGGCCACTGCTGGGAGTGATAGGCACACACCCCTCCTGTGTCTGGGCACTGCTGGGAGGACTCTGCACACACCCCTCCTATGTCTGGGCACTGCTGGGAGTGATAGGCACACACCCCTCCTATGTCTGGACACTGCTGGGAGGACTCTGCACACACCCCTCTTATGTCTGGGCACTGCTGGGAGTGATAGGCACACACCCCTCCTGTGTCTGGGCACTGCTGGGAGGACTCTGCACAAACCCCTCCAATGTCTGGGCACTGCTGGGAGTGATAGGCACACACCCCTCCTGTGTCTGGGCACTGCTGGGAGGACTCTGCACACACCCCTCCTGTGTCTGGGCACTGCTGGGAGGACTCTGCACACACCCCTCCTGTGTCTGGGCACTGCTGGGAGGACTCTGCACACACCCCTCCTGTGTCTGGCCACTGCTGGGAGTGATAGGCACACACCCCTCCTGTGTCTGGGCACTGCTGGGAGGACTCTGCACACACCCCTCCTGTGTCTGGGCGCCTGTGTCTGGGCACTGCTGGGAGGACTCTGCACACACCCCTCCTATGTCTGGGCACTGCTGGGAGGACTCTGCACACACCCCTCCTGTGTCTGGGCACTGCTGGGAGGACTCTGCACACACCCCTCATGTGTCTGAGCACTGCTGGGAGTACTCTGCACACACCCCTCCTATGTCTGGCCACTGCTGGGAGTGATTGGCACACACCCCTCCTATGTCTGGGCACTGCTGGGAGGACTCTGCACACACCCCTCCTGTGTCTGGGCACTGCTGGGAGTACTCTGCACACACCCCTCCTATGTCTGGGCACTGCTGGGAAGACTCTGCACACACCCCTCCTGTGTCTGGGCACTGCTGGGAGGACTCTGCACACACCCCTCCTATGTCTGGGCACTGCTGGGAGTGATAGGCACACACCCCTCCTGTGTCTGGGCACTACTGGGAGGACTCTGCACACACCCCTCCTGTGTCTGGGCACTGCTGGGAGGACTCTGCACACACCCCTCCTGTGTCTAGGCACTGCTGGGAGGACTCTGCACACACCCCTCCTATGTCTGGGCACTGCTGGGAGGACTCTGCACACACCCCTCCTGTGTCTGGGCACTGCTGGGAGGACTCTGCACACACCCCTCCTATGTCTGGGCACTGCTGGGAGTGATAGGCACACACCCCTCCTGTGTCTGGGCACTACTGGGAGGACTCTGCACACACCCCTCCTGTGTCTGGGCACTGCTGGGAGGACTCTGCACACACCCCTCCTGTGTCTGGGCACTGCTGGGAGGACTCTGCACACACCCCTCGTATGTCTGGCCACTGCTGGGAGTGATAGGCACACACCCCTCCTGTGTCTGGGCACTGCTGGGAGTGATAGGCACACACACCTCCTGTGTCTGGGCACTGCTGGGAGGACTCTGCACACACCCCTCCTGTGTCTGGGCACTGCTGGGAGGACTCTGCACACACCCCTCCTATGTCTGGGCACTGCTGGGAGGACTCTGCACACACCCCTCCTGTGTCTGGGCACTGCTGGGAGGACTCTGCACACACCCCTCCTATGTCTGGGCACAGCTGGGAGTGATAGGCACACACCCCTCCTGTGTCTGGGCACTGCTGGGAGTGATAGGCACACACCCCTCCTGTGTCTGGGTACTGCTGGGAGGACTCTGCACACACCCCTCCTGTGTCTGGGCACTGCTGGGAGGACTCAGCACACACCCCTCCTATGTCTGGCCACTGCTGGGAGTGATAGGCACACACCCCTCCTGTGTCTGGGCACTGCTGGGAGTGATAGGCACACACACCTCCTGTGTCTGGGCACTGCTGGGAGGACTCTGCACACACCTCTCCTGTGTCTGGGCACTGCTGGGAGGACTCTGCACACACCCCTCCTATATCTGGGCACTGCTGGGAGGACTCTGCACACACCCCTCCTGTGTCTGGGCACTGCTGGGAGGACTCTGCACACACCCCTCCTATGTCTGGGCACTGCTGGGAGTGATAGGCACACACCCCTCCTGTGTCTGGGCACTGCTGGGAGTGATAGGCACACACCCCTCCTGTGTCTGGGTACTGCTGGGAGGACTCTGCACACACCCCTCCTGTGTCTGGGCACTGCTGGGAGGACTCTGCACACACCCCTCCTGTGTCTGGGCACTGCTGGGAGGACTCAGCACACACCCCTCCTATGTCTGGCCACTGCTGGGAGTGATAGGCACACACCCCTCCTGTGTCTGGGCACTGCTGGGAGGACTCTGCACACACCCCTCCTATGTCTGGGCACTGCTGGGAGTGATAGGCACACACCCCTCCTATGTCTGGACACTGCTGGGAGGACTCTGCACACACCCCTCTTATGTCTGGGCACTGCTGGGAGTGATAGGCACACACCCCTCCTGTGTCTGGGCACTGCTGGGAGGACTCTGCACAAACCCCTCCAATGTCTGGGCACTGCTGGGAGTGATAGGCACACACCCCTCCTGTGTCTGGGCACTGCTGGGAGTGATAGGCACATACCCCTCCTGTGTCTGGGCACTGCTGGGAGGACTCTGCACACACCCGCCTATGTCTGGGCACTGCTGGGAGTGATAGGGACACACCTCTCCTGTGTCTGGGCACTGCTGGGAAGACTCTGCACACACCCCTCCTGTGTCTGGGCACTGCTGGGAGGACTCTGCACACACCCCTCCTGTGGCTGGGCACTGCTGGGAGGACTCTGCACACACCCCTCCTATGTCTGGCCACTGCTGGGAGTGATAGGCACACACCCCTCCTGTGTTTGGGCACTGCTGGGAGGACTCTGCACACACCCCTCCTGTGTCTGGGCACTGCTGGGAGGACTCTGCACACACCCCTTCTATGTCTGGGCACTGCTGGGAGGACTCTGCACACACCCCTCCTGTGTCTGGGCACTGCTGGGAGGACTCTGCACACACCCGCCTATGTCTGGGCACTGCTGGGAGTGATAGGCACACACCTCTCCTGTGTCTGGGCACTGCTGGGAGGACTCTGCACACACCCCTCCTGTGTCTGGGCACTGCTGGTAGGACTCTGCACACACCCCTCCTGTGGCTGGGCACTGCTGGGAGGACTCTGCACACACCCCTCCTATGTCTGGGCACTGCTGGGAGTGATAGGCACACACCCCTCCTGTGTCTGGGCACTGCTGGGAGCACTCTGCACACACCCTTCGTGTGTCTGGGCACTGCTGGGAGTGATAGGCACACACCCCTCCTGTGTCTGGGCACTGCTCGGAGGACTCTGCACACACCCCTCCTGTGTCTGGGCACTGCTGGGAGGACTCTGCACACACCCCTCCTATGTCAGGGCACTGCTGGGAGGACTCTGCACACACCCCTCCTGTGTCTGGGCACTGCTGGGAGGACTCTGCACACACCTCTCCTATGTCTGGGCACTGCTGGGAGTGATAAGCACACACCCCTCCTGTGTCTGGGCACTCCTGGGAGGACTCTGCACACACCCCTCCTATGTCTGGGCACTCCTGGGAATGATAGGCACACACCCCTCCTGTGTCTGGGCACTACTGGGAGGACTCTGCACACACCCCTCCTGTGTCTGGGCACTGCTGCGAGGACTCTGCACACACCCGTCCTGTGTATGGGCACTGCTGGGAGGACTCTGCACACACCCCTCCTATGTCTGGCCACTGCTGGGAGTGATAGGCACACACCCCTCCTGTGTCTGGGCACTGCTGGGAGTGATAGGCACACACACCTCCTGTGTCTGGGCACTGCTCGGAGGACTCTGCACACACCTCTCCTGTGTCTGGGCACTGCTGGGAGGACTCTGCACACACCCCTCCTGTGTCTGGGCACTGCTGGGAGGACTCTGCACACACCCCTCCTGTGTCTGGCCACTGCTGGGAGTGATAGGCACACACCCCTCCTATTTCTGGGCACTGCTGGGAGGACTCTGCACACACCCCTCCTGTGTCTGGGCACTGCTGGGAATACTCTGCACACACCCCTCCTATGTCTGGGCACTGCTGGGAGGACTCTGCAAACACCCCTCCTGTGTCTGGGCACTGCTGGGAGGACTCTGCACACACCCCTCCTATGTCTGGGCACTGCTGGGAGTGATAGGCACACACCCCTCCTGTGTCTGGGCACTACTGGGAGGACTCTGCACACACCCCTCCTGTGTCTGGGCACTGCTGGGAGGACTCTGCACACACCCCTCCTGTGTCTGGGCACTGCTGGGAGGACTCTGCACACACCCCTCCTATGTCTGGCCACTGCTGGGAGTGATAGGCACACACCCCTCCTGTGTCTGGGCACTGCTGGGAGTGATAGGCACACACACCTCCTGTGTCTGGGCACTGCTGGGAGGACTCTGCACACACCTCTCCTGTGTCTGGGCACTGCTGGGAGGACTCTGCACACACCCCTCCTATGTCTGGGCACTGCTGGGAGGACTCTGCACACACCCCTCCTGTGTCTGGGCACTGCTGGGAGGACTCTGCACACACCCCTCCTATGTCTGGGCACTGCTGGGAGTGATAGGCACACACCCCTCCTGTGTCTGGGCACTGCTGGGAGTGATAGGCACACACCCCTCCTGTGTCTGGGTACTGCTGGGAGGACTCTGCACACATCCCTCCTGTGTCTGGGCACTGCTGGGAGGACTCTGCACACACCCCTCCTGTGTCTGGGCACTGCTGGGAGGACTCTGCACACACCCCTCCTATGTCTGGGCACTGCTGGGAGTGATAGGCACACACCCCTCCTGTGTCTGGGCACTACTGGGAGGACTCTGCACACACCCCTCCTGTGTCTGGGCACTGCTGGGAGGACTCTGCACACACCCCTCCTGTGTCTAGGCACTGCTGGGAGGACTCTGCACACACCCCTCCTATGTCTGGGCACTGCTGGGAGGACTCTGCACACACCCCTCCTGTGTCTGGGCACTGCTGGGAGGACTCTGCACACACCCCTCCTATGTCTGGGCACTGCTGGGAGTGATAGGCACACACCCCTCCTGTGTCTGGGCACTACTGGGAGGACTCTGCACACACCCCTCCTGTGTCTGGGCACTGCTGGGAGGACTCTGCACACACCCCTCCTGTGTCTGGGCACTGCTGGGAGGACTCTGCACACACCCCTCCTATGTCTGGCCACTGCTGGGAGTGATAGGCACACACCCCTCCTGTGTCTGGGCACTGCTGGGAGTGATAGGCACACACACCTCCTGTGTCTGGGCACTGCTGGGAGGACTCTGCACACACCCCTCCTGTGTCTGGGCACTGCTGGGAGGACTCTGCACACACCCCTCCTATGTCTGGGCACTGCTGGGAGGACTCTGCACACACCCCTCCTGTGTCTGGGCACTGCTGGGAGGACTCTGCACACACCCCTCCTATGTCTGGGCACTGCTGGGAGTGATAGGCACACACCCCTCCTGTGTCTGGGCACTGCTGGGAGTGATAGGCACACACCCCTCCTGTGTCTGGGTACTGCTGGGAGGACTCTGCACACACCCCTCCTGTGTCTGGGCACTGCTGGGAGGACTCAGCACACACCCCTCCTATGTCTGGCCACTGCTGGGAGTGATAGGCACACACCCCTCCTGTGTCTGGGCACTGCTGGGAGGACTCTGCACACACCCCTCCTATGTCTGGGCACTGCTGGGAGTGATAGGCACACACCCCTCCTATGTCTGGACACTGCTGGGAGGACTCTGCACACACCCCTCTTATGTCTGGGCACTGCTGGGAGTGATAGGCACACACCCCTCCTGTGTCTGGGCACTGCTGGGAGGACTCTGCACAAACCCCTCCAATGTCTGGGCACTGCTGGGAGTGATAGGCACACACCCCTCCTGTGACTGGGCGCTGCTGGGAGTGATAGGCACATACCCTCCTGTGTCTGGGCACTGCTGGGAGGACTCTGCACACACCCGCCTATGTCTGGGCACTGCTGGGAGTGATAGGGACACACCTCTCCTGTGTCTGGGCACTGCTGGGAAGACTCTGCACACACCCCTCCTGTGTCTGGGCACTGCTGGGAGGACTCTGCACACACCCCTCCTGTGGCTGGGCACTGCTGGGAGGACTCTGCACACACCCCTCCTATGTCTGGCCACTGCTGGGAGTGATAGGCACACACCCCTCCTGTGTTTGGGCACTGCTGGGAGGACTCTGCACACACCCCTCCTGTGTCTGGGCACTGCTGGGAGGACTCTGCACACACCCCTCCTATGTCTGGGCACTGCTGGGAGGACTCTGCACACACCCCTCCTGTGTCTGGGCACTGCTGGGAGGACTCTGCACACACCCCTCCTATGTCTGGGCACTGCTGGGAGTGATAGGCACACACCCCTCCTGTGTCTGGGCACTACTGGGAGGACTCTGCACACACCCCTCCTATGTCTGGCTACTGCTGGGAGTGATAGGCACACACCCCTCCTGTGTTTGGGCACTGCTGGGAGGACTCTGCACACACCCCTCCTGTGTCTGGGCACTGCTGGGAGGACTCTGCCCACACCCCTCCTATGTCTGGGCACTGCTGGGAGGACTCTGCACACACCCCTCCTGTGTCTGGGCACTGCTGGGAGGACTCTGCACACACCCCTCCTATGTCTGGGCACTGCTGGGAGTGATAGGCACACACCCCTCCTGTGTCTGGGCACTGCTGGGAGTGATAGGCACACACCCCTCCTGTGTCTGGGTACTGCTGGGAGGACTCTGCACACACCCCTCCTGTGTCTGGGCACTGCTGGGAGGACTCTGCACACACCCCTCCTGTGTCTGGGCACTGCTGGGAGGACTCAGCACACACCCCTCCTATGTCTGGCCACTGCTGGGAGTGATAGGCACACACCCCTCCCGTGTCTGGGCACTGCTGGGAGGACTCTGCACACACCCCTCCTGTGTCTGGGCACTGCTGGGAGGACTCTGCACACACCCCTCCTATGTCTGGCCACTGCTGGGAGTGATAGGCACACACCCCTCCTGTGTCTGGGCACTGCTGGGAGTGATAGGCACACACACCTCCTGTGTCTGGGCACTGCTGGGAGGACTCTGCACACACCCCTCCTGTGTCTGGGCACTGCTGGGAGGACTCTGCACACACCCCTCCTATGTCTGGGCACTGCTGGGAGGACTCTGCACACACCCCTTCTGTGTCTGGGCACTGCTGGGAGGACTCTGCACACACCCCTCCTATGTCTGGGCACTGCTGGGAGTGATAGGCACACACCCCTCCTGTGTCTGGGCACTGCTGGGAGTGATAGGCACACACCCCTCCTGTGTCTGGGTACTGCTGGGAGGACTCTGCATGCACCCCTCCTGTGTCTGGGCACTGCTGGGAGGACTCTGCACACTCCCCTCCTGTGTCTGGGCACTGCTGGGAGGACTCAGCACACACCCCTCCTATGTCTGGCCACTGCTGGGAGTGATAGGCACACACCCCTCCTGTGTCTGGGCACTGCTGGGAGGACTCTGCACACACCCCTCCTATGTCTGGGCACTGCTGGGAGTGATAGGCACACACCCCTCCTATGTCTGGACACTGCTGGGAGGACTCTGCACACACCCCTCTTATGTCTGGGCACTGCTGGGAGTGATAGGCACACACCCCTCCTGTGTCTGGGCACTGCTGGGAGTGATAGGCACACACACCTCCTGTGTCTGGGCACTGCTGGGAGGACTCTGCACACACCCCTCCTGTGTCTGGGCACTGCTGGGAGGACTCTGCACACACCCCTCCTATGTCTGGGCACTGCTGGGAGGACTCTGCACACACCCCTTCTGTGTCTGGGCACTGCTGGGAGGACTCTGCACACACCCCTCCTATGTCTGGGCACTGCTGGGTGTGATAGGCACACACCCCTCCTGTGTCTGGGCACTGCTGGGAGTGATAGGCACACACCCCTCCTGTGTCTGGGTACTGCTGGGAGGACTCTGCACGCACCCCTCCTGTGTCTGGGCACTGCTGGGAGGACTCTGCACACACCCCTCCTGTGTCTGGGCACTGCTGGGAGGACTCAGCACACACCGCTCCTATGTCTGGCCACTGCTGGGAGTGATAGGCACACACCCCTCCTGTGTCTGGGCACTGCTGGGAGGACTCTGCACACACCCCTCCTATGTCTGGGCACTGCTGGGAGTGATAGGCACACACCCCTCCTATGTCTGGACACTTCTGGGAGGACTCTGCACACACCCCTCTTATGTCTGGGCACTGCTGGGAGTGATAGGCACACACCCCTCCTGTGTCTGGGCACTGCTGGGAGGACTCTGCACAAACCCCTCCAATGTCTGGGCACTGCTGGGAGTGATAGGCACACACCCCTCCTGTGTCTGGGCACTGCTGGGAGTGATAGGCACATACCCCTCCTGTGTCTGGGCACTGCTGGGAGGACTCTGCACACACCCGCCTATGTCTGGGCACTGCTGGGAGTGATAGGGACACACCTCTCCTGTGTCTGGGCACTGCTGGGAAGACTCTGCACACACCCCTCCTGTGTCTGGGCACTGCTGGGAGGACTCTGCACACACCCCTCCTGTGGCTGGGCACTGCTGGGAGGACTCTGCACACACCCCTCCTATGTCTGGCCACTGCTGGGAGTGATAGGCACACACCCCTCCTGTGTTTGGGCACTGCTGGGAGGACTCTGCACACACCCCTCCTGTGTCTGGGCACTGCTGGGAGGACTCTGCACACACCCCTTCTATGTCTGGGCACTGCTGGGAGGACTCTGCACACACCCCTCCTGTGTCTGGGCACTGCTGGGAGGACTCTGCACACACCCGCCTATGTCTGGGCACTGCTGGGAGTGATAGGCACACACCTCTCCTGTGTCTGGGCACTGCTGGGAGGACTCTGCACACACCCCTCCTGTGTCTGGGCACTGCTGGTAGGACTCTGCACACACCCCTCCTGTGGCTGGGCACTGCTGGGAGGACTCTGCACACACCCCTCCTATGTCTGGGCACTGCTGGGAGTGATAGGCACACACCCCTCCTGTGTCTGGGCACTGCTGGGTGCACTCTGCACACACCCCTCGTGTGTCTGGGCACTGCTGGGAGGACTCTGCACACACCCCTCCTATGTCAGGGCACTGCTGGGAGGACTCTGCACACACCCCTCCTGTGTCTGGGCACTGCTGGGAGGACTCTGCACACACCTCTCCTATGTCTGGGCACTGCTGGGAGTGATAAGCACACACCCCTCCTGTGTCTGGGCACTCCTGGGAGGACTCTGCACACACCCCTCCTATGTCTGGGCACTCCTGGGAATGATAGGCACACACCCCTCCTGTGTCTGGGCACTGCTGGGAGGACTCTGCACACACCCCTCCAATGGCTGGGCACTGCTGGGAGGACTCTGCACACACCCCTCCTATGTTTTGGCACTGCTGGGAGTGATAGGCACACACCCCTCCTGTGTCTGGGCACTGCTGGGAGGACTCTGCACACACCCCTCCTATGTCTGGGCACTGCTGGGAGTGATAGGCACACACCCCTCCTGTGTCTGGGCACTGCTGGGAGGATTCTGCACACACCCCTCCTGTGTCTGGGCTCCTGTGTCTGGGCACTGCTGGGAGGACTCTGCACACACCCCTCCTATGTCTGGGCACTGCTGGGAGGACTCTGCACACACCCCTCCTGTGCCTGGGCACTGCTGGGAGGACTCTGCACACACCCCTCCTGTGTCTGGCCACTGCTGGGAGTGATAGGCACACACCCCTCCTATTTCTGGGCACTGCTGGGAGGACTCTGCACACACCCCTCCTGTGTCTGGGCACTGCTGGGAGTACTCTGTACACACCCCTCCTATGTCTGGGCACTGCTGGGAGGACTCTGCAAACACCCCTCCTGTGTCTGGGCACTGCTGGGAGGACTCTGCACACACCCCTCCTATGTCTGGGCACTGCTGGGAGTGATAGGCACACACCCCTCCTGTGTCTGGGCACTACTGGGAGGACTCTGCACACACCCCTCCTGTGTCTGGGCACTGCTGGGAGGACTCTGCACACACCCCTCCTGTGTCTGGGCACTGCTGGGAGGACTCTGCACACACCCCTCCTATGTCTGGCCACTGCTGGGAGTGATAGGCACACACCCCTCCTGTGTCTGGGCACTGCTGGGAGTGATAGGCACACACACCTCCTGTGTCTGGGCACTGCTGGGAGGACTCTGCACACACCTCTCCTGTGTTTGGGCACTGCTGGGAGGACTCTGCACACACCCCTCCTATGTCTGGGCACTGCTGGGAGGACTCTGCACACACCCCTCCTGTGTCTGGGCACTGCTGGGAGGACTCTGCACACACCCCTCCTATGTCTGGGCACTGCTGGGAGTGATAGGCACACACCCCTCCTGTGTCTGGGCACTGCTGGGAGTGATAGACACACACCCCTCCTGTGTCTGGGTACTGCTGGGAGGACTCTGCACACACCCCTCCCGTGTCTGGGCACAGCTGGGAGGACTCTGCACACACCCCTCCTGTGTCTGGGCACTGCTGGGAGGACTCAGCACACACCCCTCCTATGTCTGGCCACTGCTGGGAGTGATAGGCACACACCCCTCCTATGTCTGGACACTGCTGGGAGGACTCTGCACACACCCCTCTTATGTCTGGGCACTGCTGGGAGTGATAGGCACACACCCCTCCTGTGTCTGGGCACTGCTGGGAGGACTCTGCACAAACCCCTCCAATGTCTGGGCACTGCTGGGAGTGATAGGCACACACCCCTCCTGTGTCTGGGCACTGCTGGGAGGACTCTGCACACACCCCTCCTGTGTCTGGGCACTGCTGGGGGGACTCTGCACACACCCCTCCTGTGTCTGGCCACTGCTGGGAGTGATAGGCACACACCCCTCCTGTGTCTGGGCACTGCTGGGAGGACTCTGCACACACCCCTCCTGTGTCTGGGCGCCTGTGTCTGGGCACTGCTGGGAGGACTCTGCACACACCCCTCCTATGTCTGGGCACTGCTGGGAGGACTCTGCACACACCCCTCCTGTGTCTGGGCACTGCTGGGAGGACTCTGCACACACCCCTCCTGTGTCTGAGCACTGCTGGGAGTACTCTGCACACACCCCTCCTATGTCTGGCCACTGCTGGGAGTGATTGGCACACACCCCTCCTATGTCTGGGCACTGCTGGGAGGACTCTGCACACACCCCTCCTGTGTCTGGGCACTGCTGGGAGTACTCTGCACACACCCCTCCTATGTCTGGGCACTGCTGGGAGGACTCTGCACACACCCCTCCTGTGTCTGGGCACTGCTGGGAGGACTCTGCACACACCCCTCCTATGTCTGGGCACTGCTGGGAGTGATAGGCACACACCCCTCCTGTGTCTGGGCACTACTTGGAGGACTCTGCACACACCCCTCCTGTGTCTGGGCACTGCTGGGAGGACTCTGCACACACCCCTCCTGTGTCTAGGCACTGCTGGGAGGACTCTGCACACACCCCTCCTATGTCTGGGCACTGCTGGGAGGACTCTGCACACACCCCTCCTGTGTCTGGGCACTGCTGGGAGGACTCTGCACACACCCCTCCTATGTCTGGGCACTGCTGGGAGTGATAGGCACACACCCCTCCTGTGTCTGGGCACTACTGGGAGGACTCTGCACACACCCCTCCTGTGTCTGGGCACTGCTGGGAGGACTCTGCACACACCCCTCCTGTGTCTGGGCACTGCTGGGAGGACTCTGCACACACCCCTCCTATGTCTGGCCACTGCTGGGAGTGATAGGCACACACCCCTCCTGTGTCTGGGCACTGCTGGGAGTGATAGGCACACACACCTCCTGTGTCTGGGCACTGCTGGGAGGACTCTGCACACACCCCTCCTGTGTCTGGGCACTGCTGGGAGGACTCTGCACACACCCCTCCTATGTCTGGGCACTGCTGGGAGGACTCTGCACACACCCCTCCTGTGTCTGGGCACTGCTGGGAGGACTCTGCACACACCCCTCCTATGTCTGGGCACTGCTGGGAGTGATAGGCACACACCCCTCCTGTGTCTAGGCACTGCTGGGAGTGATAGGCACACACCCCTCCTGTGTCTGGGTACTGCTGGGAGGACTCTGCACACACCCCTCCTGTGTCTGGGCACTGCTGGGAGGACTCTGCACACACCCCTCCTGTGTCTGGGCACTGCTGGGAGGACTCAGCACACACCCCTCCTATGTCTGGCCACTGCTGGGAGTGATAGGCACACACCCCTCCTGTGTCTGGGCACTGCTGGGAGGACTCTGCACACACCCCTCCTATGTCTGGGCACTGCTGGGAGTGATAGGCACACACCCCTCCTATGTCTGGACACTGCTGGGAGGACTCTGCACACACCCCTCTTATGTCTGGGCACTGCTGGGAGTGATAGGCACACACCCCTCCTGTGTCTGGGCACTGCTGGGAGGACTCTGCACAAACCCCTCCAATGTCTGGGCACTGCTGGGAGTGATAGGCACACACCCCTCCTGTGACTGGGCACTGCTGGGAGTGATAGGCACATACCCTCCTGTGTCTGGGCACAGCTGGGAGGACTCTGCACACACCCGCCTATGTCTGGGCACTGCTGGGAGTGATAGGGACACACCTCTCCTGTGTCTGGGCACTGCTGGGAAGACTCTGCACACACCCCTCCTGTGTCTGGGCACTGCTGGGAGGACTCTGCACACACCCCTCCTGTGGCTGGGCACTGCTGGGAGGACTCTGCACACACCCCTCCTATGTCTGGCCACTGCTGGGAGTGATAGGCACACACCCCTCCTGTGTTTGGGCACTGCTGGGAGGACTCTGCACACACCCCTCCTGTGTCTGGGCACTGCTGGGAGGACTCTGCACACACCCCTCCTATGTCTGGGCACTGCTGGGAGGACTCTGCACACACCCCTCCTGTGTCTGGGCACTGCTGGGAGGACTCTGCACACACCCCTCCTATGTCTGGGCACTGCTGGGAGTGATAGGCACACACCCCTCCTGTGTCTGGGCACTACTGGGAGGACTCTGCACACACCCCTCCTATGTCTGGCCACTGCTGGGAGTGATAGGCACACACCCCTCCTGTGTTTGGGCACTGCTGGGAGGACTCTGCACACACCCCTCCTGTGTCTGGGCACTGCTGGGAGGACTCTGCACACACCCCTCCTATGTCTGGGCACTGCTGGGAGTGATTGGCACACACCCCTCCTATGTCTGGGCACTGCTGGGAGGACTCTGCACACACCCCTCCTGTGTCTGGGCACTGCTGGGAGTACTCTGCACACACCCCTCCTATGTCTGGGCACTGCTGGGAGGACTCTGCACACACCCCTCCTGTGACTGGGCACTGCTGGGAGGACTCTGCACACACCCCTCCTATGTCTGGGCACTGCTGGGAGTGATAGGCACACACTCCTCCTGTGTCTGGGCACTACTGGGAGGACTCTGCACACACCCCTCCTGTGTCTGGGCACTGCTGGGAGGACTCTGCACACACCCCTCCTGTGTCTAGGCACTGCTGGGAGGACTCTGCACACACCCCTCCTATGTCTGGGCACTGCTGGGAGGACTCTGCACACACCCCTCCTGTGTCTGGGCACTGCTGGGAGGACTCTGCACACACCCCTCCTATGTCTGGACACTGCTGGGAGTGATAGGCACACACCCCTCCTGTGTCTGGGCACTACTGGGAGGACTCTGCACACACCCCTCCTGTGTCTGGGCACTGCTGGGAGGACTCTGCACACACCCCTCCTGTGTCTGGGCACTGCTGGGAGGACTCTGCACACACCCCTCCTATGTCTGGGCACTGCTGGGAGGACTCTGCACACACCCCTCCTGTGTCTGGGCACTGCTGGGAGGACTCTGCACACACCCCTCCTATGTCTGGGCACTGCTGGGAGTGATAGGCACACACCCCTCCTGTGTCTGGGCACTACTGGGAGGACTCTGCACACACCCCTCCTATGTCTGGCCACTGCTGGGAGTGATAGGCACACACCCCTCCTGTGTTTGGGCACTGCTGGGAGGACTCTGCACACACCCCTCCTGTGTCTGGGCACTGCTGGGAGGACTCTGCACACACCCCTCCTATGTCTGGGCACTGCTGGGAGGACTCTGCACACACCCCTCCTGTGTCTGGGCACTGCTGGGAGGACTCTGCACACACCCCTCCTATGTCTGGGCACTGCTGGGAGGACTCTGCACACACCCCTCCTGTGTCTGGGCACTGCTGGGAGGACTCTGCACACACCCCTCCTGTGTCTGAGCACTGCTGGGAGTACTCTGCACACACCCCTCCTATGTCTGGCCACTGCTGGGAGTGATTGGCACACCCCTCCTATGTCTGGGCACTGCTGGGAGGACTCTGCACACACCCCTCCTGTGTCTGGGCACTGCTGGGAGTACTCTGCACACACCCCTCCTATGTCTGGGCACTGCTGGGAAGACTCTGCACACACCCCTCCTGTGTCTGGGCACTGCTGGGAAGACTCTGCACACACCCCTCCTATGTATGGGCACTGCTGGGAGTGATAGGCACACACCCCTCCTGTGTCTGGGCACTACTGGGAGGACTCTGCACACACCCCTCCTGTGTCTGGGCACTGCTGGGAGGACTCTGCACACACCCCTCCTGTGTCTAGGCACTGCTGGGAGGACTCTGCACACACCCCTCCTATGTCTGGGCACTGCTGGGAGGACTCTGCACACACCCCTCCTGTGTCTGGGCACTGCTGGGAGGACTCTGCACACACCCCTCCTATGTCTGGGCACTGCTGGGAGTGATAGGCACACACCCCTCCTGTGTCTGGGCACTACTGGGAGAACTCTGCACACACCCCTCCTGTGTCTGGGCACTGCTGGGAGGACTCTGCACACACCCCTCCTGTGTCTGGGCACTGCTGGGAGGACTCTGCACACACCCCTCCTATGTCTGGCCACTGCTGGGAGTGATAGGCACACACCCCTCCTGTGTCTGGGCACTGCTGGGAGTGATAGGCACACACACCTCCTGTGTCTGGGCACTGCTGGGAGGACTCTGCACACACCCCTCCTGTGTCTGGGCACTGCTGGGAGGACTCTGCACACACCCCTCCTATGTCTGGGCACTGCTGGGAGGACTCTGCACACACCCCTCCTGTGTCTGGGCACTGCTGGGAGGACTCTGCACACACCCCTCCTATGTCTGGGCACTGCTGGGAGTGATAGGCACACACCCCTCCTGTGTCTGGGCACTGCTGGGAGTGATAGGCACACGCCCCTCCTGTGTCTGGGTACTGCTGGGAGGACTCTGCACACACCCCTCCTGTGTCTGGGCACTGCTGGGAGGACTCAGCACACACCCCTCCTATGTCTGGCCACTGCTGGGAGTGATAGGCACACACCCCTCCTGTGTCTGGGCACTGCTGGGAGGACTCTGCACACACCCCTCCTATGTCTGGGCACTGCTGGGAGTGATAGGCACACACCCCTCCTATGTCTGGCCACTGCTGGGAGGACTCTGCACACACCCCTCTTATGTCTGGGCACTGCTGGGAGTGATAGGCACTCACCCCTCCTGTGTCTGGGCACTGCTGGGAGGACTCTGCACAAACCCCTCCAATGTCTGGGCACTGCTGGGAGTGATAGGCACACACCCCTCCTGTGACTGGGCACTGCTGGGAGTGATAGGCACATACCCTCCTGTGTCTGGGCACTGCTGGGAGGACTCTGCACACACCCGCCTATGTCTGGGCACTGCTGGGAGTGATAGGGACACACCTCTCCTGTGTCTGGGCACTGCTGGGAAGACTCTGCACACACCCCTCCTGTGTCTGGGCACTGCTGGGAGGACTCTGCACACACCCCTCCTGTGGCTGGGCACTGCTGGGAGGACTCTGCACACACCCCTCCTATGTCTGGCCACTGCTGGGAGTGATAGGCACACACCCCTCCTGTGTTTGGGCACTGCTGGGAGGACTCTGCACACACCCCTCCTGTGTCTGGGCACTGCTGGGAGGACTCTGCACACACCCCTCCTATGTCTGGGCACTGCTGGGAGGACTCTGCACACACCCCTCCTGTGTCTGGGCACTGCTGGGAGGACTCTGCACACACCCCTCCTATGTCTGGGCACTGCTGGGAGGACTCTGCACACACCCCTCCTGTGTCTGGGCACTGCTGGGAGGACTCTGCACACACCCCTCCTATGTCTGGGCACTGCTGGGAGTGATAGGCACACACCCCTCCTGTGTCTGGGCACTACTGGGAGGACTCTGCACACACCCCTCCTATGTCTGGCTACTGCTGGGAGTGATAGGCACACACCCCTCCTGTGGTGTTTGGGCACTGCTGGGAGGACTCTGCACACACCCCTCCTGTGTCTGGGCACTGCTGGGAGGACTCTGCCCACACCCCTCCTATGTCTGGGCACTGCTGGGAGGACTCTGCACACACCCCTCCTGTGTCTGGGCACTGCTGGGAGGACTCTGCACACACCCCTCCTATGTCTGGGCACTGCTGGGAGTGATAGGCACACACCCCTCCTGTGTCTGGGCACTACTGGGAGGACTCTGCACACACCCCTCCTGTGTCTGGGCACTGCTGGGAGGACTCTGCACACACCCCTCCTGTGTCTGGGCACTGCTGGGAGGACTCTGCACACACCCCTCCTATGTCTGGCCACTGCTGGGAGTGATAGGCACACACCCCTCCTGTGTCTGGGCACTGCTGGGAGTGATAGGCACACACCCCTCCTGTGTCTGGGCACTGCTGGGAGGACTCTGCACACACCCCTCCTATGTCTGGGCACTGCTGGGAGGACTCTGCACACACCCCTTCTGTGTCTGGGCACTGCTGGGAGGACTCTGCACACACCCCTCCTATGTCTGGGCACTGCTGGGAGTGATAGGCACACACCCCTCCTGTGTCTGGGCACTGCTGGGAGTGATAGGCACACACCCCTCCTGTGTCTGGGTACTGCTGGGAGGACTCTGCATGCACCCCTCCTGTGTCTGGGCACTGCTGGGAGGACTCTGCACACACCCCTCCTGTGTCTGGGCACTGCTGGGAGGACTCAGCACACACCCCTCCTATGTCTGGCCACTGCTGGGAGTGATAGGCACACACCCCTCCTGTGTCTGGGCACTGCTGGGAGGACTCTGCACACACCCCTCCTATGTCTGGGCACTGCTGGGAGTGATAGGCACACACCCCTCCTATGTCTGGACACTGCTGGGAGGACTCTGCACACACCCCTCTTATGTCTGGGCACTGCTGGGAGTGATAGGCACACACCCCTCCTGTGTCTGGGCACTGCTGGGAGTGATAGGCACACACACCTCCTGTGTCTGGGCACTGCTGGGAAGACTCTGCACACACCCCTCCTGTGTCTGGGCACTGCTGGGAAGACTCTGCACACACCCCTCCTATGTATGGGCACTGCTGGGAGTGATAGGCACACACCCCTCCTGTGTCTGGGCACTACTGGGAGGACTCTGCACACACCCCTCCTGTGTCTGGGCACTGCTGGGAGGACTCTGCACACACCCCTCCTGTGTCTAGGCACTGCTGGGAGGACTCTGCACACACCCCTCCTATGTCTGGGCACTGCTGGGAGGACTCTGCACACACCCCTCCTGTGTCTGGGCACTGCTGGGAGGACTCTGCACACACCCCTCCTATGTCTGGGCACTGCTGGGAGTGATAGGCACACACCCCTCCTGTGTCTGGGCACTACTGGGAGAACTCTGCACACACCCCTCCTGTGTCTGGGCACTGCTGGGAGGACTCTGCACACACCCCTCCTGTGTCTGGGCACTGCTGGGAGGACTCTGCACACACCCCTCCTATGTCTGGCCACTGCTGGGAGTGATAGGCACACACCCCTCCTGTGTCTGGGCACTGCTGGGAGTGATAGGCACACACACCTCCTGTGTCTGGGCACTGCTGGGAGGACTCTGCACACACCCCTCCTGTGTCTGGGCACTGCTGGGAGGACTCTGCACACACCCCTCCTATGTCTGGGCACTGCTGGGAGGACTCTGCACACACCCCTCCTGTGTCTGGGCACTGCTGGGAGGACTCTGCACACACCCCTCCTATGTCTGGGCACTGCTGGGAGTGATAGGCACACACCCCTCCTGTGTCTGGGCACTGCTGGGAGTGATAGGCACACACCCCTCCTGTGTCTGGGTACTGCTGGGAGGACTCTGCACACACCCCTCCTGTGTCTGGGCACTGCTGGGAGGACTCAGCACACACCCCTCCTATGTCTGGCCACTGCTGGGAGTGATAGGCACACACCCCTCCTGTGTCTGGGCACTGCTGGGAGGACTCTGCACACACCCCTCCTATGTCTGGGCACTGCTGGGAGTGATAGGCACACACCCCTCCTATGTCTGGCCACTGCTGGGAGGACTCTGCACACACCCCTCTTATGTCTGGGCACTGCTGGGAGTGATAGGCACTCACCCCTCCTGTGTCTGGGCACTGCTGGGAGGACTCTGCACAAACCCCTCCAATGACTGGGCACTGCTGGGAGTGATAGGCACACACCCCTCCTGTGACTGGGCACTGCTGGGAGTGATAGGCACATACCCTCCTGTGTCTGGGCACTGCTGGGAGGACTCTGCACACACCCGCCTATGTCTGGGCACTGCTGGGAGTGATAGGGACACACCTCTCCTGTGTCTGGGCACTGCTGGGAAGACTCTGCACACACCCCTCCTGTGTCTGGGCACTGCTGGGAGGACTCTGCACACACCCCTCCTGTGGCTGGGCACTGCTGGGAGGACTCTGCACACACCCCTCCTATGTCTGGCCACTGCTGGGAGTGATAGGCACACACCCCTCCTGTGTTTGGGCACTGCTGGGAGGACTCTGCACACACCCCTCCTGTGTCTGGGCACTGCTGGGAGGACTCTGCACACACCCCTCCTGTGTCTGGGCACTGCTGGGAGGACTCTGCACACACCCCTCCTATGTCTGGGCACTGCTGGGAGTGATAGGCACACACCCCTCCTGTGTCTGGGCACTACTGGGAGGACTCTGCACACACCCCTCCTATGTCTGGCTACTGCTGGGAGTGATAGGCACACACCCCTCCTGTGGTGTTTGGGCACTGCTGGGAGGACTCTGCACACACCCCTCCTGTGTCTGGGCACTGCTGGGAGGACTCTGCCCACACCCCTCCTATGTCTGGGCACTGCTGGGAGGACTCTGCACACACCCCTCCTGTGTCTGGGCACTGCTGGGAGGACTCTGCACACACCCCTCCTATGTCTGGGCACTGCTGGGAGTGATAGGCACACACCCCTCCTGTGTCTGGGCACTACTGGGAGGACTCTGCACACACCCCTCCTGTGTCTGGGCACTGCTGGGAGGACTCTGCACACACCCCTCCTGTGTCTGGGCACTGCTGGGAGGACTCTGCACACACCCCTCCTATGTCTGGCCACTGCTGGGAGTGATAGGCACACACCCCTCCTGTGTCTGGGCACTGCTGGGAGTGATAGGCACACACACCTCCTGTGTCTGGGCACTGCTGGGAGGACTCTGCACACACCCCTCCTGTGTCTGGGCACTGCTGGGAGGACTCTGCACACACCCCTCCTATGTCTGGGCACTGCTGGGAGGACTCTGCACACACCCCTTCTGTGTCTGGGCACTGCTGGGAGGACTCTGCACACACCCCTCCTATGTCTGGGCACTGCTGGGAGTGATAGGCACACACCCCTCCTGTGTCTGGGCACTGCTGGGAGTGATAGGCACACACCCCTCCTGTGTCTGGGTACTGCTGGGAGGACTCTGCATGCACCCCTCCTGTGTCTGGGCACTGCTGGGAGGACTCTGCACACACCCCTCCTGTGTCTGGGCACTGCTGGGAGGACTCAGCACACACCCCTCCTATGTCTGGCCACTGCTGGGAGTGATAGGCACACACCCCTCCTGTGTCTGGGCACTGCTGGGAGGACTCTGCACACACCCCTCCTATGTCTGGGCACTGCTGGGAGTGATAGGCACACACCCCTCCTATGTCTGGACACTGCTGGGAGGACTCTGCACACACCCCTCTTATGTCTGGGCACTGCTGGGAGTGATAGGCACACACCCCTCCTGTGTCTGGGCACTGCTGGGAGTGATAGGCACACACACCTCCTGTGTCTGGGCACTGCTGGGAGGACTCTGCACACACCCCTCCTGTGTCTGGGCACTGCTGGGAGGACTCTGCACACACCCCTCCTATGTCTGGGCACTGCTGGGAGGACTCTGCACACACCCCTTCTGTGTCTGGGCACTGCTGGGAGGACTCTGCACACACCCCTCCTATGTCTGGGCACTGCTGGGTGTGATAGGCACACACCCCTCCTGTGTCTGGGCACTGCTGGGAGTGATAGGCACACACCCCTCCTGTGTCTGGGTACTGCTGGGAGGACTCTGCACGCACCCCCTCCTGTGTCCGGGCACTGCTGGGAGGACTCTGCACACACCCCTCCTGTGTCTGGGCACTGCTGGGAGGACTCAGCACACACCGCTCCTATGTCTGGCCACTGCTGGGAGTGATAGGCACACACCCCTCCTGTGTCTGGGCACTGCTGGGAGGACTCTGCACACACCCCTCCTATGTCTGGGCACTGCTGGGAGTGATAGGCACACACCCCTCCTATGTCTGGACACTTCTGGGAGGACTCTGCACACACCCCTCTTATGTCTGGGCACTGCTGGGAGTGATAGGCACACACCCCTCCTGTGTCTGGGCACTGCTGGGAGGACTCTGCACAAACCCCTCCAATGTCTGGGCACTGCTGGGAGTGATAGGCACACACCCCTCCTGTGTCTGGGCACTGCTGGGAGTGATAGGCACATACCCCTCCTGTGTCTGGGCACTGCTGGGAGGACTCTGCACACACCCGCCTATGTCTGGGCACTGCTGGGAGTGATAGGGACACACCTCTCCTGTGTCTGGGCACTGCTGGGAAGACTCTGCACACACCCCTCCTGTGTCTGGGCACTGCTGGGAGGACTCTGCACACACCCCTCCTGTGGCTGGGCACTGCTGGGAGGACTCTGCACACACCCCTCCTATGTCTGGCCACTGCTGGGAGTGATAGGCACACACCCCTCCTGTGTTTGGGCACTGCTGGGAGGACTCTGCACACACCCCTCCTGTGTCTGGGCACTGCTGGGAGGACTCTGCACACACCCCTTCTATGTCTGGGCACTGCTGGGAGGACTCTGCACACACCCCTCCTGTGTCTGGGCACTGCTGGGAGGACTCTGCACACACCCGCCTATGTCTGGGCACTGCTGGGAGTGATAGGCACACACCTCTCCTGTGTCTGGGCACTGCTGGGAGGACTCTGCACACACCCCTCCTGTGTCTGGGCACTGCTGGTAGGACTCTGCACACACCCCTCCTGTGGCTGGGCACTGCTGGGAGGACTCTGCACACACCCCTCCTATGTCTGGGCACTGCTGGGAGTGATAGGCACACACCCCTCCTGTGTCTGGGCACTGCTGGGAGCACTCTGCACACACCCCTCGTGTGTCTGGGCACTGCTGGGAGTGATAGGCACACACCCCTCCTGTGTCTGGGCACTGCTCGGAGGACTCTGCACACACCCCTCCTGTGTCTGGGCACTGCTGGGAGGACTCTGCACACACCCCTCCTATGTCAGGGCACTGCTGGGAGGACTCTGCACACACCCCTCCTGTGTCTGGGCACTGCTGGGAGGACTCTGCACACACCTCTCCTATGTCTGGGCACTGCTGGGAGTGATAAGCACACACCCCTCCTGTGTCTGGGCACTCCTGGGAGGACTCTGCACACACCCCTCCTATGTCTGGGCCCTCCTGGGAATGATAGGCACACACCCCTCCTGTGTCTGGGCACTGCTGGGAGGACTCTGCACACACCCCTCCAATGGCTGGGCACTGCTGGGAGGACTCTGCACACACCCCTCCTATGTTTTGGCACTGCTGGGAGTGATAGGCACACACCCCTCCTGTGTCTGGGCACTGCTGGGAGGACTCTGCACACACCCCTCCTATGTCTGGGCACTGCTGGGAGTGATAGGCACACACCCCTCCTGTGTCTGGGCACTGCTGGGAGGACTCTGCACACACCCCTCCTGTGTCTGGGCTCCTGTGTCTGGGCACTGCTGGGAGGACTCTGCACACACCCCTCCTATGTCTGGGCACTGCTGGGAGGACTCTGCACACACCCCTCCTGTGTCTGGGCACTGCTGGGAGGACTCTGCACACACCCCTCCTGTGTCTGGCCACTGCTGGGAGTGATAGGCACACACCCCTCCTATTTCTGGGCACTGCTGGGAGGACTCTGCACACACCCCTCCTGTGTCTTGGCACTGCTGGGAGTACTCTGCACACACCCCTCCTATGTCTGGGCACTGCTGGGAGGACTCTGCAAACACCCCTCCTGTGTCTGGGCACTGCTGGGAGGACTCTGCACACACCCCTCCTATGTCTGGGCACTGCTGGGAGTGATAGGCACACACCCCTCCTGTGTCTGGGCACTACTGGGAGGACTCTGCACACACCCCTCCTGTGTCTGGGCACTGCTGGGAGGACTCTGCACACACCCCTCCTGTGTCTGGGCACTGCTGGGAGGACTCTGCACACACCCCTCCTATGTCTGGCCACTGCTGGGAGTGATAGGCACACACCCCTCCTGTGTCTGGGCACTGCTGGGAGTGATAGGCACACACACCTCCTGTGTCTGGGCACTGCTGGGAGGACTCTGCACACACCTCTCCTGTGTCTGGGCACTGCTGGGAGGACTCTGCACACACCCCTCCTATGTCTGGGCACTGCTGGGAGGACTCTGCACACACCCCTCCTGTGTCTGGGCACTGCTGGGAGGACTCTGCACACACCCCTCCTATGTCTGGGCACTGCTGGGAGTGATAGGCACACACCCCTCCTGTGTCTGGGCACTGCTGGGAGTGATAGACACACACCCCTCCTGTGTCTGGGTCCTGCTGGGAGGACTCTGCACACACCCCTCCTGTGTCTGGGCACAGCTGGGAGGACTCTGCACACACCCCTCCTGTGTCTGGGCACTGCTGGGAGGACTCAGCACACACCCCTCCTATGTCTGGCCACTGCTGGGAGTGATAGGCACACACCCCTCCTATGTCTGGACACTGCTGGAAGGACTCTGCACACACCCCTCTTATGTCTGGGCACTGCTGGGAGTGATAGGCACACACCCCTCCTGTGTCTGGGCACTGCTGGGAGGACTCTGCACAAACCCCTCCAATGTCTGGGCACTGCTGGGAGTGATAGGCACACACCCCTCCTGTGTCTGGGCACTGCTGGGAGGACTCTGCACACACCCCTCCTGTGTCTGGGCACTGCTGGGAGGACTCTGCACACACCCCTCCTGTGTCTGGGCACTGCTGGGAGGACTCTGCACACACCCCTCCTGTGTCTGGCCACTGCTGGGAGTGATAGGCACACACCCCTCCTGTGTCTGGGCACTGCTGGGAGGACTCTGCACACACCCCTCCTGTGTCTGGGCGCCTGTGTCTGGGCACTGCTGGGAGGACTCTGCACACACCCCTCCTATGTCTGGGCACTGCTGGGAGGACTCTGCACACACCCCTCCTGTGTCTGGGCACTGCTGGGAGGACTCTGCACACACGCCTCCTGTGTCTGAGCACTGCTGGGAGTACTCTGCACACACCCCTCCTATGTCTGGCCACTGCTGGGAGTGATTGGCACACACCCCTCCTATGTCTGGGCACTGCTGGGAGGACTCTGCACACACCCCTCCTGTGTCTGGGCACTGCTGGGAGTACTCTGCACACACCCCTCCTATGTCTGGGCACTGCTGGGAGGACTCTGCACACACCCCTCCTGTGTCTGGGCACTGCTGGGAGGACTCTGCACACACCCCTCCTATGTCTGGGCACTGCTGGGAGTGATAGGCACACACCCCTCCTGTGTCTGGGCACTACTGGGAGGACTCTGCACACACCCCTCCTGTGTCTGGGCACTGCTGGGAGGACTCTGCACACACCCCTCCTGTGTCTAGGCACTGCTGGGAGGACTCTGCACAAACCCCTCCAATGTCTGGGCACTGCTGGGAGTGATAGGCACACACCCCTCCTGTGTCTGGGCACTGCTGGGAGGACTCTGCACACACCCCTCCTGTGTCTGGGCACTGCTGGGAGGACTCTGCACACACCCCTCCTGTGTCTGGGCACTGCTGGGAGGACTCTGCACACACCCCTCCTGTGTCTGGCCACTGCTGGGAGTGATAGGCACACACCCCTCCTGTGTCTGGGCACTGCTGGGAGGACTCTGCACACACCCCTCCTGTGTCTGGGCGCCTGTGTCTGGGCACTGCTGGGAGGACTCTGCACACACCCCTCCTGTGTCTGGGCACTGCTGGGAGGACTCTGCACACACCCCTCCTGTGTCTGGGCACTGCTGGGAGGACTCTGCACACACCCCTCCTATGTCTGGCCACTGCTGGGAGTGATAGGCACACACACGTCCTGTGTCTGGGCACTGCTGGGAGGACTCTGCACACACCCCTCCTGTGTCTGGGCACTGCTGGGAGTGATAGGCACACACACGTCCTGTGTCTGGGCACTGCTGGGAGGACTCTGCACACACCTCTCCTGTGTCTGGGCACTGCTGGGAGGACTCTGCACACACCCCTCCTATGTCTGGGCACTGCTGGGAGGACTCTGCACACACCCCTCCTGTGTCTGGGCACTGCTGGGAGGACTCTGCACACACCCCTCCTATGTCTGGGCACTGCTGGGAGTGATAGGCACACACCCCTCCTGTGTCTGGGCACTGCTGGGAGTGATAGGCACACACCCCTCCTGTGTCTGGGTACTGCTGGGAGGACTCTGCACACACCCCTCCTGTGTCTGGGCACTGCTGGGAGGACTCTGCACACACCCCTCCTGTGTCTGGGCACTGCTGGGAGGACTCAGCACACACCCCTCCTATGTCTGGCCACTGCTGGGAGTGATAGGCACACACCCCTCCTGTGTCTGGGCACTGCTGGGAGGACTCTGCACACACCCCTCCTATGTCTGGGCACTGCTGGGAGTGATAGGCACACACCCCTCCTATGTCTGGACACTGCTGGGAGGACTCTGCACACACCCCTCTTATGTCTGGGCACTGCTGGGAGTGATAGGCACACACCCCTCCTGTGTCTGGGCACTGCTGGGAGGACTCTGCACAAACCCCTCCAATGTCTGGGCACTGCTGGGAGTGATAGGCACACACCCCTCCTGTGTCTGGGCACTGCTGGGAGGACTCTGCACACACCCCTCCTGTGTCTGGGCACTGCTGGGAGGACTCTGCACACACCCCTCCTGTGTCTGGGCACTGCTGGGAGGACTCTGCACACACCCCTCCTGTGTCTGGCCACTGCTGGGAGTGATAGGCACACACCCCTCCTGTGTCTGGGCACTGCTGGGAGGACTCTGCACACACCCCTCCTGTGTCTGGGCGCCTGTGTCTGGGCACTGCTGGGAGGACTCTGCACACACCCCTCCTATGTCTGGGCACTGCTGGGAGGACTCTGCACACACCCCTCCTGTGTCTGGGCACTGCTGGGAGGACTCTGCACACACCCCTCATGTGTCTGAGCACTGCTGGGAGTACTCTGCACACACCCCTCCTATGTCTGGCCACTGCTGGGAGTGATTGGCACACACCCCTCCTATGTCTGGGCACTGCTGGGAGGACTCTGCACACACCCCTCCTGTGTCTGGGCACTGCTGGGAGTACTCTGCACACACCCCTCCTATGTCTGGGCACTGCTGGGAAGACTCTGCACACACCCCTCCTGTGTCTGGGCACTGCTGGGAGGACTCTGCACACACCCCTCCTATGTCTGGGCACTGCTGGGAGTGATAGGCACACACCCCTCCTGTGTCTGGGCACTACTGGGAGGACTCTGCACACACCCCTCCTGTGTCTGGGCACTGCTGGGAGGACTCTGCACACACCCCTCCTGTGTCTAGGCACTGCTGGGAGGACTCTGCACACACCCCTCCTATGTCTGGGCACTGCTGGGAGGACTCTGCACACACCCCTCCTGTGTCTGGGCACTGCTGGGAGGACTCTGCACACACCCCTCCTATGTCTGGGCACTGCTGGGAGTGATAGGCACACACCCCTCCTGTGTCTGGGCACTACTGGGAGGACTCTGCACACACCCCTCCTGTGTCTGGGCACTGCTGGGAGGACTCTGCACACACCCCTCCTGTGTCTGGGCACTGCTGGGAGGACTCTGCACACACCCCTCCTATGTCTGGCCACTGCTGGGAGTGATAGGCACACACCCCTCCTGTGTCTGGGCACTGCTGGGAGTGATAGGCACACACACCTCCTGTGTCTGGGCACTGCTGGGAGGACTCTGCACACACCCCTCCTGTGTCTGGGCACTGCTGGGAGGACTCTGCACACACCCCTCCTGTGTCTGGGCACTGCTGGGAGGACTCTGCACACACCCCTCCTGTGTCTGGGCACTGCTGGGAGGACTCTGCACACACCCCTCCTATGTCTGGCCACTGCTGGGAGTGATAGGCACACACCCCTCCTGTGTCTGGGCACTGCTGGGAGTGATAGGCACACACACCTCCTGTGTCTGGGCACTGCTGGGAGGACTCTGCACACACCTCTCCTGTGTCTGGGCACTGCTGGGAGGACTCTGCACACACCCCTCCTATGTCTGGGCACTGCTGGGAGGACTCTGCACACACCCCTCCTGTGTCTGGGCACTGCTGGGAGGACTCTGCACACACCCCTCCTATGTCTGGGCACTGCTGGGAGTGATAGGCACACACCCCTCCTGTGTCTGGGCACTGCTGGGAGTGATAGGCACACACCCCTCCTGTGTCTGGGTACTGCTGGGAGGACTCTGCACACATCCCTCCTGTGTCTGGGCACTGCTGGGAGGACTCTGCACACACCCCTCCTGTGTCTGGGCACTGCTGGGAGGACTCTGCACACACCCCTCCTATGTCTGGGCACTGCTGGGAGTGATAGGCACACACCCCTCCTGTGTCTGGGCACTACTGGGAGGACTCTGCACACACCCCTCCTGTGTCTGGGCACTGCTGGGAGGACTCTGCACACACCCCTCCTGTGTCTAGGCACTGCTGGGAGGACTCTGCACACACCCCTCCTATGTCTGGGCACTGCTGGGAGGACTCTGCACACACCCCTCCTGTGTCTGGGCACTGCTGGGAGGACTCTGCACACACCCCTCCTATGTCTGGGCACTGCTGGGAGTGATAGGCACACACCCCTCCTGTGTCTGGGCACTACTGGGAGGACTCTGCACACACCCCTCCTGTGTCTGGGCACTGCTGGGAGGACTCTGCACACACCCCTCCTGTGTCTGGGCACTGCTGGGAGGACTCTGCACACACCCCTCCTATGTCTGGCCACTGCTGGGAGTGATAGGCACACACCCCTCCTGTGTCTGGGCACTGCTGGGAGTGATAGGCACACACACCTCCTGTGTCTGGGCACTGCTGGGAGGACTCTGCACACACCCCTCCTGTGTCTGGGCACTGCTGGGAGGACTCTGCACACACCCCTCCTATGTCTGGGCACTGCTGGGAGGACTCTGCACACACCCCTCCTGTGTCTGGGCACTGCTGGGAGGACTCTGCACACACCCCTCCTATGTCTGGGCACTGCTGGGAGTGATAGGCACACACCCCTCCTGTGTCTGGGCACTGCTGGGAGTGATAGGCACACACCCCTCCTGTGTCTGGGTACTGCTGGGAGGACTCTGCACACACCCCTCCTGTGTCTGGGCACTGCTGGGAGGACTCAGCACACACCCCTCCTATGTCTGGCCACTGCTGGGAGTGATAGGCACACACCCCTCCTGTGTCTGGGCACTGCTGGGAGGACTCTGCACACACCCCTCCTATGTCTGGGCACTGCTGGGAGTGATAGGCACACACCCCTCCTATGTCTGGACACTGCTGGGAGGACTCTGCACACACCCCTCTTATGTCTGGGCACTGCTGGGAGTGATAGGCACACACCCCTCCTGTGTCTGGGCACTGCTGGGAGGACTCTGCACAAACCCCTCCAATGTCTGGGCACTGCTGGGAGTGATAGGCACACACCCCTCCTGTGACTGGGCGCTGCTGGGAGTGATAGGCACATACCCTCCTGTGTCTGGGCACTGCTGGGAGGACTCTGCACACACCCGCCTATGTCTGGGCACTGCTGGGAGTGATAGGGACACACCTCTCCTGTGTCTGGGCACTGCTGGGAAGACTCTGCACACACCCCTCCTGTGTCTGGGCACTGCTGGGAGGACTCTGCACACACCCCTCCTGTGGCTGGGCACTGCTGGGAGGACTCTGCACACACCCCTCCTATGTCTGGCCACTGCTGGGAGTGATAGGCACACACCCCTCCTGTGTTTGGGCACTGCTGGGAGGACTCTGCACACACCCCTCCTGTGTCTGGGCACTGCTGGGAGGACTCTGCACACACCCCTCCTATGTCTGGGCACTGCTGGGAGGACTCTGCACACACCCCTCCTGTGTCTGGGCACTGCTGGGAGGACTCTGCACACACCCCTCCTATGTCTGGGCACTGCTGGGAGTGATAGGCACACACCCCTCCTGTGTCTGGGCACTACTGGGAGGACTCTGCACACACCCCTCCTATGTCTGGCTACTGCTGGGAGTGATAGGCACACACCCCTCCTGTGTTTGGGCACTGCTGGGAGGACTCTGCACACACCCCTCCTGTGTCTGGGCACTGCTGGGAGGACTCTGCCCACACCCCTCCTATGTCTGGGCACTGCTGGGAGGACTCTGCACACACCCCTCCTGTGTCTGGGCACTGCTGGGAGGACTCTGCACACACCCCTCCTATGTCTGGGCACTGCTGGGAGTGATAGGCACACACCCCTCCTGTGTCTGGGCACTGCTGGGAGTGATAGGCACACACCCCTCCTGTGTCTGGGTACTGCTGGGAGGACTCTGCACACACCCCTCCTGTGTCTGGGCACTGCTGGGAGGACTCTGCACACACCCCTCCTGTGTCTGGGCACTGCTGGGAGGACTCAGCACACACCCCTCCTATGTCTGGCCACTGCTGGGAGTGATAGGCACACACCCCTCCTGTGTCTGGGCACTGCTGGGAGGACTCTGCACACACCCCTCCTGTGTCTGGGCACTGCTGGGAGGACTCTGCACACACCCCTCCTATGTCTGGCCACTGCTGGGAGTGATAGGCACACACCCCTCCTGTGTCTGGGCACTGCTGGGAGTGATAGGCACACACACCTCCTGTGTCTGGGCACTGCTGGGAGGACTCTGCACACACCCCTCCTGTGTCTGGGCACTGCTGGGAGGACTCTGCACACACCCCTCCTATGTCTGGGCACTGCTGGGAGGACTCTGCACACACCCCTTCTGTGTCTGGGCACTGCTGGGAGGACTCTGCACACACCCCTCCTATGTCTGGGCACTGCTGGGAGTGATAGGCACACACCCCTCCTGTGTCTGGGCACTGCTGGGAGTGATAGGCACACACCCCTCCTGTGTCTGGGTACTGCTGGGAGGACTCTGCATGCACCCCTCCTGTGTCTGGGCACTGCTGGGAGGACTCTGCACACACCCCTCCTGTGTCTGGGCACTGCTGGGAGGACTCAGCACACACCCCTCCTATGTCTGGCCACTGCTGGGAGTGATAGGCACACACCCCTCCTGTGTCTGGGCACTGCTGGGAGGACTCTGCACACACCCCTCCTATGTCTGGGCACTGCTGGGAGTGATAGGCACACACCCCTCCTATGTCTGGACACTGCTGGGAGGACTCTGCACACACCCCTCTTATGTCTGGGCACTGCTGGGAGTGATAGGCACACACCCCTCCTGTGTCTGGGCACTGCTGGGAGTGATAGGCACACACACCTCCTGTGTCTGGGCACTGCTGGGAGGACTCTGCACACACCCCTCCTGTGTCTGGGCACTGCTGGGAGGACTCTGCACACACCCCTCCTATGTCTGGGCACTGCTGGGAGGACTCTGCACACACCCCTTCTGTGTCTGGGCACTGCTGGGAGGACTCTGCACACACCCCTCCTATGTCTGGGCACTGCTGGGTGTGATAGGCACACACCCCTCCTGTGTCTGGGCACTGCTGGGAGTGATAGGCACACACCCCTCCTGTGTCTGGGTACTGCTGGGAGGACTCTGCACGCACCCCTCCTGTGTCTGGGCACTGCTGGGAGGACTCTGCACACACCCCTCCTGTGTCTGGGCACTGCTGGGAGGACTCAGCACACACCGCTCCTATGTCTGGCCACTGCTGGGAGTGATAGGCACACACCCCTCCTGTGTCTGGGCACTGCTGGGAGGACTCTGCACACACCCCTCCTATGTCTGGGCACTGCTGGGAGTGATAGGCACACACCCCTCCTATGTCTGGACACTTCTGGGAGGACTCTGCACACACCCCTCTTATGTCTGGGCACTGCTGGGAGTGATAGGCACACACCCCTCCTGTGTCTGGGCACTGCTGGGAGGACTCTGCACAAACCCCTCCAATGTCTGGGCACTGCTGGAAATGATAGGCACACACCCCTCCTGTGTCTGGGCACTGCTGGGAGTGATAGGCACATACCCCTCCTGTGTCTGGGCACTGCTGGGAGGACTCTGCACACACCCGCCTATGTCTGGGCACTGCTGGGAGTGATAGGGACACACCTCTCCTGTGTCTGGGCACTGCTGGGAAGACTCTGCACACACCCCTCCTGTGTCTGGGCACTGCTGGGAGGACTCTGCACACACCCCTCCTGTGGCTGGGCACTGCTGGGAGGACTCTGCACACACCCCTCCTATGTCTGGCCACTGCTGGGAGTGATAGGCACACACCCCTCCTGTGTTTGGGCACTGCTGGGAGGACTCTGCACACACCCCTCCTGTGTCTGGGCACTGCTGGGAGGACTCTGCACACACCCCTTCTATGTCTGGGCACTGCTGGGAGGACTCTGCACACACCCCTCCTGTGTCTGGGCACTGCTGGGAGGACTCTGCACACACCCGCCTATGTCTGGGCACTGCTGGGAGTGATAGGCACACACCTCTCCTGTGTCTGGGCACTGCTGGGAGGACTCTGCACACACCCCTCCTGTGTCTGGGCACTGCTGGTAGGACTCTGCACACACCCCTCCTGTGGCTGGGCACTGCTGGGAGGACTCTGCACACACCCCTCCTATGTCTGGGCACTGCTGGGAGTGATAGGCACACACCCCTCCTGTGTCTGGGCACTGCTGGGTGCACTCTGCACACACCCCTCGTGTGTCTGGGCACTGCTGGGAGGACTCTGCACACACCCCTCCTATGTCAGGGCACTGCTGGGAGGACTCTGCACACACCCCTCCTGTGTCTGGGCACTGCTGGGAGGACTCTGCACACACCTCTCCTATGTCTGGGCACTGCTGGGAGTGATAAGCACACACCCCTCCTGTGTCTGGGCACTCCTGGGAGGACTCTGCACACACCCCTCCTATGTCTGGGCACTCCTGGGAATGATAGGCACACACCCCTCCTGTGTCTGGGCACTGCTGGGAGGACTCTGCACACACCCCTCCAATGGCTGGGCACTGCTGGGAGGACTCTGCACACACCCCTCCTATGTTTTGGCACTGCTGGGAGTGATAGGCACACACCCCTCCTGTGTCTGGGCACTGCTGGGAGGACTCTGCACACACCCCTCCTATGTCTGGGCACTGCTGGGAGTGATAGGCACACACCCCTCCTGTGTCTGGGCACTGCTGGGAGGACTCTGCACACACCCCTCCTGTGTCTGGGCTCCTGTGTCTGGGCACTGCTGGGAGGACTCTGCACACACCCCTCCTATGTCTGGGCACTGCTGGGAGGACTCTGCACACACCCCTCCTGTGTCTGGGCACTGCTGGGAGGACTCTGCACACACCCCTCCTGTGTCTGGCCACTGCTGGGAGTGATAGGCACACACCCCTCCTATTTCTGGGCACTGCTGGGAGGACTCTGCACACACCCCTCCTGTGTCTGGGCACTGCTGGGAGTACTCTGTACACACCCCTCCTATGTCTGGGCACTGCTGGGAGGACTCTGCAAACACCCCTCCTGTGTCTGGGCACTGCTGGGAGGACTCTGCACACACCCCTCCTATGTCTGGGCACTGCTGGGAGTGATAGGCACACACCCCTCCTGTGTCTGGGCACTACTGGGAGGACTCTGCACACACCCCTCCTGTGTCTGGGCACTGCTGGGAGGACTCTGCACACACCCCTCCTGTGTCTGGGCACTGCTGGGAGGACTCTGCACACACCCCTCCTATGTCTGGCCACTGCTGGGAGTGATAGGCACACACCCCTCCTGTGTCTGGGCACTGCTGGGAGTGATAGGCACACACACCTCCTGTGTCTGGGCACTGCTGGGAGGACTCTGCACACACCTCTCCTGTGTTTGGGCACTGCTGGGAGGACTCTGCACACACCCCTCCTATGTCTGGGCACTGCTGGGAGGACTCTGCACACACCCCTCCTGTGTCTGGGCACTGCTGGGAGGACTCTGCACACACCCCTCCTATGTCTGGGCACTGCTGGGAGTGATAGGCACACACCCCTCCTGTGTCTGGGCACTGCTGGGAGTGATAGACACACACCCCTCCTGTGTCTGGGTACTGCTGGGAGGACTCTGCACACACCCCTCCCGTGTCTGGGCACAGCTGGGAGGACTCTGCACACACCCCTCCTGTGTCTGGGCACTGCTGGGAGGACTCAGCACACACCCCTCCTATGTCTGGCCACTGCTGGGAGTGATAGGCACACACCCCTCCTATGTCTGGACACTGCTGGGAGGACTCTGCACACACCCCTCTTATGTCTGGGCACTGCTGGGAGTGATAGGCACACACCCCTCCTGTGTCTGGGCACTGCTGGGAGGACTCTGCACAAACCCCTCCAATGTCTGGGCACTGCTGGGAGTGATAGGCACACACCCCTCCTGTGTCTGGGCACTGCTGGGAGGACTCTGCACACACCCCTCCTGTGTCTGGGCACTGCTGGGGGGACTCTGCACACACCCCTCCTGTGTCTGGCCACTGCTGGGAGTGATAGGCACACACCCCTCCTGTGTCTGGGCACTGCTGGGAGGACTCTGCACACACCCCTCCTGTGTCTGGGCGCCTGTGTCTGGGCACTGCTGGGAGGACTCTGCACACACCCCTCCTATGTCTGGGCACTGCTGGGAGGACTCTGCACACACCCCTCCTGTGTCTGGGCACTGCTGGGAGGACTCTGCACACACCCCTCCTGTGTCTGAGCACTGCTGGGAGTACTCTGCACACACCCCTCCTATGTCTGGCCACTGCTGGGAGTGATTGGCACACACCCCTCCTATGTCTGGGCACTGCTGGGAGGACTCTGCACACACCCCTCCTGTGTCTGGGCACTGCTGGGAGTACTCTGCACACACCCCTCCTATGTCTGGGCACTGCTGGGAGGACTCTGCACACACCCCTCCTGTGTCTGGGCACTGCTGGGAGGACTCTGCACACACCCCTCCTATGTCTGGGCACTGCTGGGAGTGATAGGCACACACCCCTCCTGTGTCTGGGCACTACTTGGAGGACTCTGCACACACCCCTCCTGTGTCTGGGCACTGCTGGGAGGACTCTGCACACACCCCTCCTGTGTCTAGGCACTGCTGGGAGGACTCTGCACACACCCCTCCTATGTCTGGGCACTGCTGGGAGGACTCTGCACACACCCCTCCTGTGTCTGGGCACTGCTGGGAGGACTCTGCACACACCCCTCCTATGTCTGGGCACTGCTGGGAGTGATAGGCACACACCCCTCCTGTGTCTGGGCACTACTGGGAGGACTCTGCACACACCCCTCCTGTGTCTGGGCACTGCTGGGAGGACTCTGCACACACCCCTCCTGTGTCTGGGCACTGCTGGGAGGACTCTGCACACACCCCTCCTATGTCTGGCCACTGCTGGGAGTGATAGGCACACACCCCTCCTGTGTCTGGGCACTGCTGGGAGTGATAGGCACACACACCTCCTGTGTCTGGGCACTGCTGGGAGGACTCTGCACACACCCCTCCTGTGTCTGGGCACTGCTGGGAGGACTCTGCACACACCCCTCCTATGTCTGGGCACTGCTGGGAGGACTCTGCACACACCCCTCCTGTGTCTGGGCACTGCTGGGAGGACTCTGCACACACCCCTCCTATGTCTGGGCACTGCTGGGAGTGATAGGCACACACCCCTCCTGTGTCTAGGCACTGCTGGGAGTGATAGGCACACACCCCTCCTGTGTCTGGGTACTGCTGGGAGGACTCTGCACACACCCCTCCTGTGTCTGGGCACTGCTGGGAGGACTCTGCACACACCCCTCCTGTGTCTGGGCACTGCTGGGAGGACTCAGCACACACCCCTCCTATGTCTGGCCACTGCTGGGAGTGATAGGCACACACCCCTCCTGTGTCTGGGCACTGCTGGGAGGACTCTGCACACACCCCTCCTATGTCTGGGCACTGCTGGGAGTGATAGGCACACACCCCTCCTATGTCTGGACACTGCTGGGAGGACTCTGCACACACCCCTCTTATGTCTGGGCACTGCTGGGAGTGATAGGCACACACCCCTCCTGTGTCTGGGCACTGCTGGGAGGACTCTGCACAAACCCCTCCAATGTCTGGGCACTGCTGGGAGTGATAGGCACACACCCCTCCTGTGACTGGGCACTGCTGGGAGTGATAGGCACATACCCTCCTGTGTCTGGGCACAGCTGGGAGGACTCTGCACACACCCGCCTATGTCTGGGCACTGCTGGGAGTGATAGGGACACACCTCTCCTGTGTCTGGGCACTGCTGGGAAGACTCTGCACACACCCCTCCTGTGTCTGGGCACTGCTGGGAGGACTCTGCACACACCCCTCCTGTGGCTGGGCACTGCTGGGAGGACTCTGCACACACCCCTCCTATGTCTGGCCACTGCTGGGAGTGATAGGCACACACCCCTCCTGTGTTTGGGCACTGCTGGGAGGACTCTGCACACACCCCTCCTGTGTCTGGGCACTGCTGGGAGGACTCTGCACACACCCCTCCTATGTCTGGGCACTGCTGGGAGGACTCTGCACACACCCCTCCTGTGTCTGGGCACTGCTGGGAGGACTCTGCACACACCCCTCCTATGTCTGGGCACTGCTGGGAGTGATAGGCACACACCCCTCCTGTGTCTGGGCACTACTGGGAGGACTCTGCACACACCCCTCCTATGTCTGGCCACTGCTGGGAGTGATAGGCACACACCCCTCCTGTGTTTGGGCACTGCTGGGAGGACTCTGCACACACCCCTCCTGTGTCTGGGCACTGCTGGGAGGACTCTGCACACACCCCTCCTATGTCTGGGCACTGCTGGGAGTGATTGGCACACACCCCTCCTATGTCTGGGCACTGCTGGGAGGACTCTGCACACACCCCTCCTGTGTCTGGGCACTGCTGGGAGTACTCTGCACACACCCCTCCTATGTCTGGGCACTGCTGGGAGGACTCTGCACACACCCCTCCTGTGACTGGGCACTGCTGGGAGGACTCTGCACACACCCCTCCTATGTCTGGGCACTGCTGGGAGTGATAGGCACACACTCCTCCTGTGTCTGGGCACTACTGGGAGGACTCTGCACACACCCCTCCTGTGTCTGGGCACTGCTGGGAGGACTCTGCACACACCCCTCCTGTGTCTAGGCACTGCTGGGAGGACTCTGCACACACCCCTCCTATGTCTGGGCACTGCTGGGAGGACTCTGCACACACCCCTCCTGTGTCTGGGCACTGCTGGGAGGACTCTGCACACACCCCTCCTATGTCTGGACACTGCTGGGAGTGATAGGCACACACCCCTCCTGTGTCTGGGCACTACTGGGAGGACTCTGCACACACCCCTCCTGTGTCTGGGCACTGCTGGGAGGACTCTGCACACACCCCTCCTGTGTCTGGGCACTGCTGGGAGGACTCTGCACACACCCCTCCTATGTCTGGGCACTGCTGGGAGGACTCTGCACACACCCCTCCTGTGTCTGGGCACTGCTGGGAGGACTCTGCACACACCCCTCCTATGTCTGGGCACTGCTGGGAGTGATAGGCACACACCCCTCCTGTGTCTGGGCACTACTGGGAGGACTCTGCACACACCCCTCCTATGTCTGGCCACTGCTGGGAGTGATAGGCACACACCCCTCCTGTGTTTGGGCACTGCTGGGAGGACTCTGCACACACCCCTCCTGTGTCTGGGCACTGCTGGGAGGACTCTGCACACACCCCTCCTATGTCTGGGCACTGCTGGGAGGACTCTGCACACACCCCTCCTGTGTCTGGGCACTGCTGGGAGGACTCTGCACACACCCCTCCTATGTCTGGGCACTGCTGGGAGGACTCTGCACACACCCCTCCTGTGTCTGGGCACTGCTGGGAGGACTCTGCACACACCCCTCCTGTGTCTGAGCACTGCTGGGAGTACTCTGCACACACCCCTCCTATGTCTGGCCACTGCTGGGAGTGATTGGCACACCCCTCCTATGTCTGGGCACTGCTGGGAGGACTCTGCACACACCCCTCCTGTGTCTGGGCACTGCTGGGAGTACTCTGCACACACCCCTCCTATGTCTGGGCACTGCTGGGAAGACTCTGCACACACCCCTCCTGTGTCTGGGCACTGCTGGGAAGACTCTGCACACACCCCTCCTATGTATGGGCACTGCTGGGAGTGATAGGCACACACCCCTCCTGTGTCTGGGCACTACTGGGAGGACTCTGCACACACCCCTCCTGTGTCTGGGCACTGCTGGGAGGACTCTGCACACACCCCTCCTGTGTCTAGGCACTGCTGGGAGGACTCTGCACACACCCCTCCTATGTCTGGGCACTGCTGGGAGGACTCTGCACACACCCCTCCTGTGTCTGGGCACTGCTGGGAGGACTCTGCACACACCCCTCCTATGTCTGGGCACTGCTGGGAGTGATAGGCACACACCCCTCCTGTGTCTGGGCACTACTGGGAGAACTCTGCACACACCCCTCCTGTGTCTGGGCACTGCTGGGAGGACTCTGCACACACCCCTCCTGTGTCTGGGCACTGCTGGGAGGACTCTGCACACACCCCTCCTATGTCTGGCCACTGCTGGGAGTGATAGGCACACACCCCTCCTGTGTCTGGGCACTGCTGGGAGTGATAGGCACACACACCTCCTGTGTCTGGGCACTGCTGGGAGGACTCTGCACACACCCCTCCTGTGTCTGGGCACTGCTGGGAGGACTCTGCACACACCCCTCCTATGTCTGGGCACTGCTGGGAGGACTCTGCACACACCCCTCCTGTGTCTGGGCACTGCTGGGAGGACTCTGCACACACCCCTCCTATGTCTGGGCACTGCTGGGAGTGATAGGCACACACCCCTCCTGTGTCTGGGCACTGCTGGGAGTGATAGGCACACGCCCCTCCTGTGTCTGGGTACTGCTGGGAGGACTCTGCACACACCCCTCCTGTGTCTGGGCACTGCTGGGAGGACTCAGCACACACCCCTCCTATGTCTGGCCACTGCTGGGAGTGATAGGCACACACCCCTCCTGTGTCTGGGCACTGCTGGGAGGACTCTGCACACACCCCTCCTATGTCTGGGCACTGCTGGGAGTGATAGGCACACACCCCTCCTATGTCTGGCCACTGCTGGGAGGACTCTGCACACACCCCTCTTATGTCTGGGCACTGCTGGGAGTGATAGGCACTCACCCCTCCTGTGTCTGGGCACTGCTGGGAGGACTCTGCACAAACCCCTCCAATGTCTGGGCACTGCTGGGAGTGATAGGCACACACCCCTCCTGTGACTGGGCACTGCTGGGAGTGATAGGCACATACCCTCCTGTGTCTGGGCACTGCTGGGAGGACTCTGCACACACCCGCCTATGTCTGGGCACTGCTGGGAGTGATAGGGACACACCTCTCCTGTGTCTGGGCACTGCTGGGAAGACTCTGCACACACCCCTCCTGTGTCTGGGCACTGCTGGGAGGACTCTGCACACACCCCTCCTGTGGCTGGGCACTGCTGGGAGGACTCTGCACACACCCCTCCTATGTCTGGCCACTGCTGGGAGTGATAGGCACACACCCCTCCTGTGTTTGGGCACTGCTGGGAGGACTCTGCACACACCCCTCCTGTGTCTGGGCACTGCTGGGAGGACTCTGCACACACCCCTCCTATGTCTGGGCACTGCTGGGAGGACTCTGCACACACCCCTCCTGTGTCTGGGCACTGCTGGGAGGACTCTGCACACACCCCTCCTATGTCTGGGCACTGCTGGGAGGACTCTGCACACACCCCTCCTGTGTCTGGGCACTGCTGGGAGGACTCTGCACACACCCCTCCTATGTCTGGGCACTGCTGGGAGTGATAGGCACACACCCCTCCTGTGTCTGGGCACTACTGGGAGGACTCTGCACACACCCCTCCTATGTCTGGCTACTGCTGGGAGTGATAGGCACACACCCCTCCTGTGGTGTTTGGGCACTGCTGGGAGGACTCTGCACACACCCCTCCTGTGTCTGGGCACTGCTGGGAGGACTCTGCCCACACCCCTCCTATGTCTGGGCACTGCTGGGAGGACTCTGCACACACCCCTCCTGTGTCTGGGCACTGCTGGGAGGACTCTGCACACACCCCTCCTATGTCTGGGCACTGCTGGGAGTGATAGGCACACACCCCTCCTGTGTCTGGGCACTACTGGGAGGACTCTGCACACACCCCTCCTGTGTCTGGGCACTGCTGGGAGGACTCTGCACACACCCCTCCTGTGTCTGGGCACTGCTGGGAGGACTCTGCACACACCCCTCCTATGTCTGGCCACTGCTGGGAGTGATAGGCACACACCCCTCCTGTGTCTGGGCACTGCTGGGAGTGATAGGCACACACACCTCCTGTGTCTGGGCACTGCTGGGAGGACTCTGCACACACCCCTCCTGTGTCTGGGCACTGCTGGGAGGACTCTGCACACACCCCTCCTATGTCTGGGCACTGCTGGGAGGACTCTGCACACACCCCTTCTGTGTCTGGGCACTGCTGGGAGGACTCTGCACACACCCCTCCTATGTCTGGGCACTGCTGGGAGTGATAGGCACACACCCCTCCTGTGTCTGGGCACTGCTGGGAGTGATAGGCACACACCCCTCCTGTGTCTGGGTACTGCTGGGAGGACTCTGCATGCACCCCTCCTGTGTCTGGGCACTGCTGGGAGGACTCTGCACACACCCCTCCTGTGTCTGGGCACTGCTGGGAGGACTCAGCACACACCCCTCCTATGTCTGGCCACTGCTGGGAGTGATAGGCACACACCCCTCCTGTGTCTGGGCACTGCTGGGAGGACTCTGCACACACCCCTCCTATGTCTGGGCACTGCTGGGAGTGATAGGCACACACCCCTCCTATGTCTGGACACTGCTGGGAGGACTCTGCACACACCCCTCTTATGTCTGGGCACTGCTGGGAGTGATAGGCACACACCCCTCCTGTGTCTGGGCACTGCTGGGAGTGATAGGCACACACACCTCCTGTGTCTGGGCACTGCTGGGAAGACTCTGCACACACCCCTCCTGTGTCTGGGCACTGCTGGGAAGACTCTGCACACACCCCTCCTATGTATGGGCACTGCTGGGAGTGATAGGCACACACCCCTCCTGTGTCTGGGCACTACTGGGAGGACTCTGCACACACCCCTCCTGTGTCTGGGCACTGCTGGGAGGACTCTGCACACACCCCTCCTGTGTCTAGGCACTGCTGGGAGGACTCTGCACACACCCCTCCTATGTCTGGGCACTGCTGGGAGGACTCTGCACACACCCCTCCTGTGTCTGGGCACTGCTGGGAGGACTCTGCACACACCCCTCCTATGTCTGGGCACTGCTGGGAGTGATAGGCACACACCCCTCCTGTGTCTGGGCACTACTGGGAGAACTCTGCACACACCCCTCCTGTGTCTGGGCACTGCTGGGAGGACTCTGCACACACCCCTCCTGTGTCTGGGCACTGCTGGGAGGACTCTGCACACACCCCTCCTATGTCTGGCCACTGCTGGGAGTGATAGGCACACACCCCTCCTGTGTCTGGGCACTGCTGGGAGTGATAGGCACACACACCTCCTGTGTCTGGGCACTGCTGGGAGGACTCTGCACACACCCCTCCTGTGTCTGGGCACTGCTGGGAGGACTCTGCACACACCCCTCCTATGTCTGGGCACTGCTGGGAGGACTCTGCACACACCCCTCCTGTGTCTGGGCACTGCTGGGAGGACTCTGCACACACCCCTCCTATGTCTGGGCACTGCTGGGAGTGATAGGCACACACCCCTCCTGTGTCTGGGCACTGCTGGGAGTGATAGGCACACACCCCTCCTGTGTCTGGGTACTGCTGGGAGGACTCTGCACACACCCCTCCTGTGTCTGGGCACTGCTGGGAGGACTCAGCACACACCCCTCCTATGTCTGGCCACTGCTGGGAGTGATAGGCACACACCCCTCCTGTGTCTGGGCACTGCTGGGAGGACTCTGCACACACCCCTCCTATGTCTGGGCACTGCTGGGAGTGATAGGCACACACCCCTCCTATGTCTGGCCACTGCTGGGAGGACTCTGCACACACCCCTCTTATGTCTGGGCACTGCTGGGAGTGATAGGCACTCACCCCTCCTGTGTCTGGGCACTGCTGGGAGGACTCTGCACAAACCCCTCCAATGACTGGGCACTGCTGGGAGTGATAGGCACACACCCCTCCTGTGACTGGGCACTGCTGGGAGTGATAGGCACATACCCTCCTGTGTCTGGGCACTGCTGGGAGGACTCTGCACACACCCGCCTATGTCTGGGCACTGCTGGGAGTGATAGGGACACACCTCTCCTGTGTCTGGGCACTGCTGGGAAGACTCTGCACACACCCCTCCTGTGTCTGGGCACTGCTGGGAGGACTCTGCACACACCCCTCCTGTGGCTGGGCACTGCTGGGAGGACTCTGCACACACCCCTCCTATGTCTGGCCACTGCTGGGAGTGATAGGCACACACCCCTCCTGTGTTTGGGCACTGCTGGGAGGACTCTGCACACACCCCTCCTGTGTCTGGGCACTGCTGGGAGGACTCTGCACACACCCCTCCTGTGTCTGGGCACTGCTGGGAGGACTCTGCACACACCCCTCCTATGTCTGGGCACTGCTGGGAGTGATAGGCACACACCCCTCCTGTGTCTGGGCACTACTGGGAGGACTCTGCACACACCCCTCCTATGTCTGGCTACTGCTGGGAGTGATAGGCACACACCCCTCCTGTGTCTGGGCACTGCTGGGAGGACTCTGCACACACCCCTCCTATGTCTGGGCACTGCTGGGAGTGATAGGCACACACCCCTCCTGTGTCTGGGCACTGCTGGGAGGACTCTGCACACACCCCTCCTATGTCTGGGCACTGCTGGGAGTGATAGGCACACACCCCTCCTGTGTCTGGGCACTGCTGGGAGTGATAGGCACACACCCCTCCTGTGTCTGGGTACTGCTGGGAGGACTCTGCACACACCCCTCCTGTGTCTGGGCACTGCTGGGAGGACTCAGCACACACCCCTCCTATGTCTGGCCACTGCTGGGAGTGATAGGCACACACCCCTCCTGTGTCTGGGCACTGCTGGGAGGACTCTGCACACACCCCTCCTATGTCTGGGCACTGCTGGGAGTGATAGGCACACACCCCTCCTATGTCTGGCCACTGCTGGGAGGACTCTGCACACACCCCTCTTATGTCTGGGCACTGCTGGGAGTGATAGGCACTCACCCCTCCTGTGTCTGGGCACTGCTGGGAGGACTCTGCACAAACCCCTCCAATGACTGGGCACTGCTGGGAGTGATAGGCACACACCCCTCCTGTGACTGGGCACTGCTGGGAGTGATAGGCACATACCCTCCTGTGTCTGGGCACTGCTGGGAGGACTCTGCACACACCCGCCTATGTCTGGGCACTGCTGGGAGTGATAGGGACACACCTCTCCTGTGTCTGGGCACTGCTGGGAAGACTCTGCACACACCCCTCCTGTGTCTGGGCACTGCTGGGAGGACTCTGCACACACCCCTCCTGTGGCTGGGCACTGCTGGGAGGACTCTGCACACACCCCTCCTATGTCTGGCCACTGCTGGGAGTGATAGGCACACACCCCTCCTGTGTTTGGGCACTGCTGGGAGGACTCTGCACACACCCCTCCTGTGTCTGGGCACTGCTGGGAGGACTCTGCACACACCCCTCCTGTGTCTGGGCACTGCTGGGAGGACTCTGCACACACCCCTCCTATGTCTGGGCACTGCTGGGAGTGATAGGCACACACCCCTCCTGTGTCTGGGCACTACTGGGAGGACTCTGCACACACCCCTCCTATGTCTGGCTACTGCTGGGAGTGATAGGCACACACCCCTCCTGTGGTGTTTGGGCACTGCTGGGAGGACTCTGCACACACCCCTCCTGTGTCTGGGCACTGCTGGGAGGACTCTGCCCACACCCCTCCTATGTCTGGGCACTGCTGGGAGGACTCTGCACACACCCCTCCTGTGTCTGGGCACTGCTGGGAGGACTCTGCACACACCCCTCCTATGTCTGGGCACTGCTGGGAGTGATAGGCACACACCCCTCCTGTGTCTGGGCACTACTGGGAGGACTCTGCACACACCCCTCCTGTGTCTGGGCACTGCTGGGAGGACTCTGCACACACCCCTCCTGTGTCTGGGCACTGCTGGGAGGACTCTGCACACACCCCTCCTATGTCTGGCCACTGCTGGGAGTGATAGGCACACACCCCTCCTGTGTCTGGGCACTGCTGGGAGTGATAGGCACACACACCTCCTGTGTCTGGGCACTGCTGGGAGGACTCTGCACACACCCCTCCTGTGTCTGGGCACTGCTGGGAGGACTCTGCACACACCCCTCCTATGTCTGGGCACTGCTGGGAGGACTCTGCACACACCCCTTCTGTGTCTGGGCACTGCTGGGAGGACTCTGCACACACCCCTCCTATGTCTGGGCACTGCTGGGAGTGATAGGCACACACCCCTCCTGTGTCTGGGCACTGCTGGGAGTGATAGGCACACACCCCTCCTGTGTCTGGGTACTGCTGGGAGGACTCTGCATGCACCCCTCCTGTGTCTGGGCACTGCTGGGAGGACTCTGCACACACCCCTCCTGTGTCTGGGCACTGCTGGGAGGACTCAGCACACACCCCTCCTATGTCTGGCCACTGCTGGGAGTGATAGGCACACACCCCTCCTGTGTCTGGGCACTGCTGGGAGGACTCTGCACACACCCCTCCTATGTCTGGGCACTGCTGGGAGTGATAGGCACACACCCCTCCTATGTCTGGACACTGCTGGGAGGACTCTGCACACACCCCTCTTATGTCTGGGCACTGCTGGGAGTGATAGGCACACACCCCTCCTGTGTCTGGGCACTGCTGGGAGTGATAGGCACACACACCTCCTGTGTCTGGGCACTGCTGGGAGGACTCTGCACACACCCCTCTTGTGTCTGGGCACTGCTGGGAGGACTCTGCACACACCCCTCCTATGTCTGGGCACTGCTGGGAGGACTCTGCACACACCCCTTCTGTGTCTGGGCACTGCTGGGAGGACTCTGCACACACCCCTCCTATGTCTGGGCACTGCTGGGTGTGATAGGCACACACCCCTCCTGTGTCTGGGCACTGCTGGGAGTGATAGGCACACACCCCTCCTGTGTCTGGGTACTGCTGGGAGGACTCTGCACGCACCCCCTCCTGTGTCCGGGCACTGCTGGGAGGACTCTGCACACACCCCTCCTGTGTCTGGGCACTGCTGGGAGGACTCAGCACACACCGCTCCTATGTCTGGCCACTGCTGGGAGTGATAGGCACACACCCCTCCTGTGTCTGGGCACTGCTGGGAGGACTCTGCACACACCCCTCCTATGTCTGGGCACTGCTGGGAGTGATAGGCACACACCCCTCCTATGTCTGGACACTTCTGGGAGGACTCTGCACACACCCCTCTTATGTCTGGGCACTGCTGGGAGTGATAGGCACACACCCCTCCTGTGTCTGGGCACTGCTGGGAAGACTCTGCACAAACCCCTCCAATGTCTGGGCACTGCTGGGAGTGATAGGCACACACCCCTCCTGTGTCTGGGCACTGCTGGGAGTGATAGGCACATACCCCTCCTGTGTCTGGGCACTGCTGGGAGGACTCTGCACACACCCGCCTATGTCTGGGCACTGCTGGGAGTGATAGGGACACACCTCTCCTGTGTCTGGGCACTGCTGGGAAGACTCTGCACACACCCCTCCTGTGTCTGGGCACTGCTGGGAGGACTCTGCACACACCCCTCCTGTGGCTGGGCACTGCTGGGAGGACTCTGCACACACCCCTCCTATGTCTGGCCACTGCTGGGAGTGATAGGCACACACCCCTCCTGTGTTTGGGCACTGCTGGGAGGACTCTGCACACACCCCTCCTGTGTCTGGGCACTGCTGGGAGGACTCTGCACACACCCCTTCTATGTCTGGGCACTGCTGGGAGGACTCTGCACACACCCCTCCTGTGTCTGGGCACTGCTGGGAGGACTCTGCACACACCCGCCTATGTCTGGGCACTGCTGGGAGTGATAGGCACACACCTCTCCTGTGTCTGGGCACTGCTGGGAGGACTCTGCACACACCCCTCCTGTGTCTGGGCACTGCTGGTAGGACTCTGCACACACCCCTCCTGTGGCTGGGCACTGCTGGGAGGACTCTGCACACACCCCTCCTATGTCTGGGCACTGCTGGGAGTGATAGGCACACACCCCTCCTGTGTCTGGGCACTGCTGGGAGCACTCTGCACACACCCCTCGTGTGTCTGGGCACTGCTGGGAGTGATAGGCACACACCCCTCCTGTGTCTGGGCACTGCTCGGAGGACTCTGCACACACCCCTCCTGTGTCTGGGCACTGCTGGGAGGACTCTGCACACACCCCTCCTATGTCAGGGCACTGCTGGGAGGACTCTGCACACACCCCTCCTGTGTCTGGGCACTGCTGGGAGGACTCTGCACACACCTCTCCTATGTCTGGGCACTGCTGGGAGTGATAAGCACACACCCCTCCTGTGTCTGGGCACTCCTGGGAGGACTCTGCACACACCCCTCCTATGTCTGGGCCCTCCTGGGAATGATAGGCACACACCCCTCCTGTGTCTGGGCACTGCTGGGAGGACTCTGCACACACCCCTCCAATGGCTGGGCACTGCTGGGAGGACTCTGCACACACCCCTCCTATGTTTTGGCACTGCTGGGAGTGATAGGCACACACCCCTCCTGTGTCTGGGCACTGCTGGGAGGACTCTGCACACACCCCTCCTATGTCTGGGCACTGCTGGGAGTGATAGGCACACACCCCTCCTGTGTCTGGGCACTGCTGGGAGGACTCTGCACACACCCCTCCTGTGTCTGGGCTCCTGTGTCTGGGCACTGCTGGGAGGACTCTGCACACACCCCTCCTATGTCTGGGCACTGCTGGGAGGACTCTGCACACACCCCTCCTGTGTCTGGGCACTGCTGGGAGGACTCTGCACACACCCCTCCTGTGTCTGGCCACTGCTGGGAGTGATAGGCACACACCCCTCCTATTTCTGGGCACTGCTGGGAGGACTCTGCACACACCCCTCCTGTGTCTTGGCACTGCTGGGAGTACTCTGCACACACCCCTCCTATGTCTGGGCACTGCTGGGAGGACTCTGCAAACACCCCTCCTGTGTCTGGGCACTGCTGGGAGGACTCTGCACACACCCCTCCTATGTCTGGGCACTGCTGGGAGTGATAGGCACACACCCCTCCTGTGTCTGGGCACTACTGGGAGGACTCTGCACACACCCCTCCTGTGTCTGGGCACTGCTGGGAGGACTCTGCACACACCCCTCCTGTGTCTGGGCACTGCTGGGAGGACTCTGCACACACCCCTCCTATGTCTGGCCACTGCTGGGAGTGATAGGCACACACCCCTCCTGTGTCTGGGCACTGCTGGGAGTGATAGGCACACACACCTCCTGTGTCTGGGCACTGCTGGGAGGACTCTGCACACACCTCTCCTGTGTCTGGGCACTGCTGGGAGGACTCTGCACACACCCCTCCTATGTCTGGGCACTGCTGGGAGGACTCTGCACACACCCCTCCTGTGTCTGGGCACTGCTGGGAGGACTCTGCACACACCCCTCCTATGTCTGGGCACTGCTGGGAGTGATAGGCACACACCCCTCCTGTGTCTGGGCACTGCTGGGAGTGATAGACACACACCCCTCCTGTGTCTGGGTCCTGCTGGGAGGACTCTGCACACACCCCTCCTGTGTCTGGGCACAGCTGGGAGGACTCTGCACACACCCCTCCTGTGTCTGGGCACTGCTGGGAGGACTCAGCACACACCCCTCCTATGTCTGGCCACTGCTGGGAGTGATAGGCACACACCCCTCCTATGTCTGGACACTGCTGGAAGGACTCTGCACACACCCCTCTTATGTCTGGGCACTGCTGGGAGTGATAGGCACACACCCCTCCTGTGTCTGGGCACTGCTGGGAGGACTCTGCACAAACCCCTCCAATGTCTGGGCACTGCTGGGAGTGATAGGCACACACCCCTCCTGTGTCTGGGCACTGCTGGGAGGACTCTGCACACACCCCTCCTGTGTCTGGGCACTGCTGGGAGGACTCTGCACACACCCCTCCTGTGTCTGGGCACTGCTGGGAGGACTCTGCACACACCCCTCCTGTGTCTGGCCACTGCTGGGAGTGATAGGCACACACCCCTCCTGTGTCTGGGCACTGCTGGGAGGACTCTGCACACACCCCTCCTGTGTCTGGGCGCCTGTGTCTGGGCACTGCTGGGAGGACTCTGCACACACCCCTCCTATGTCTGGGCACTGCTGGGAGGACTCTGCACACACCCCTCCTGTGTCTGGGCACTGCTGGGAGGACTCTGCACACACGCCTCCTGTGTCTGAGCACTGCTGGGAGTACTCTGCACACACCCCTCCTATGTCTGGCCACTGCTGGGAGTGATTGGCACACACCCCTCCTATGTCTGGGCACTGCTGGGAGGACTCTGCACACACCCCTCCTGTGTCTGGGCACTGCTGGGAGTACTCTGCACACACCCCTCCTATGTCTGGGCACTGCTGGGAGGACTCTGCACACACCCCTCCTGTGTCTGGGCACTGCTGGGAGGACTCTGCACACACCCCTCCTATGTCTGGGCACTGCTGGGAGTGATAGGCACACACCCCTCCTGTGTCTGGGCACTACTGGGAGGACTCTGCACACACCCCTCCTGTGTCTGGGCACTGCTGGGAGGACTCTGCACACACCCCTCCTGTGTCTAGGCACTGCTGGGAGGACTCTGCACAAACCCCTCCAATGTCTGGGCACTGCTGGGAGTGATAGGCACACACCCCTCCTGTGTCTGGGCACTGCTGGGAGGACTCTGCACACACCCCTCCTGTGTCTGGGCACTGCTGGGAGGACTCTGCACACACCCCTCCTGTGTCTGGGCACTGCTGGGAGGACTCTGCACACACCCCTCCTGTGTCTGGCCACTGCTGGGAGTGATAGGCACACACCCCTCCTGTGTCTGGGCACTGCTGGGAGGACTCTGCACACACCCCTCCTGTGTCTGGGCGCCTGTGTCTGGGCACTGCTGGGAGGACTCTGCACACACCCCTCCTGTGTCTGGGCACTGCTGGGAGGACTCTGCACACACCCCTCCTGTGTCTGGGCACTGCTGGGAGGACTCTGCACACACCCCTCCTATGTCTGGCCACTGCTGGGAGTGATAGGCACACACACGTCCTGTGTCTGGGCACTGCTGGGAGGACTCTGCACACACCCCTCCTGTGTCTGGGCACTGCTGGGAGTGATAGGCACACACACGTCCTGTGTCTGGGCACTGCTGGGAGGACTCTGCACACACCTCTCCTGTGTCTGGGCACTGCTGGGAGGACTCTGCACACACCCCTCCTATGTCTGGGCACTGCTGGGAGGACTCTGCACACACCCCTCCTGTGTCTGGGCACTGCTGGGAGGACTCTGCACACACCCCTCCTATGTCTGGGCACTGCTGGGAGTGATAGGCACACACCCCTCCTGTGTCTGGGCACTGCTGGGAGTGATAGGCACACACCCCTCCTGTGTCTGGGTACTGCTGGGAGGACTCTGCACACACCCCTCCTGTGTCTGGGCACTGCTGGGAGGACTCTGCACACACCCCTCCTGTGTCTGGGCACTGCTGGGAGGACTCAGCACACACCCCTCCTATGTCTGGCCACTGCTGGGAGTGATAGGCACACACCCCTCCTGTGTCTGGGCACTGCTGGGAGGACTCTGCACACACCCCTCCTATGTCTGGGCACTGCTGGGAGTGATAGGCACACACCCCTCCTATGTCTGGACACTGCTGGGAGGACTCTGCACACACCCCTCTTATGTCTGGGCACTGCTGGGAGTGATAGGCACACACCCCTCCTGTGTCTGGGCACTGCTGGGAGGACTCTGCACAAACCCCTCCAATGTCTGGGCACTGCTGGGAGTGATAGGCACACACCCCTCCTGTGTCTGGGCACTGCTGGGAGGACTCTGCACACACCCCTCCTGTGTCTGGGCACTGCTGGGAGGACTCTGCACACACCCCTCCTGTGTCTGGGCACTGCTGGGAGGACTCTGCACACACCCCTCCTGTGTCTGGCCACTGCTGGGAGTGATAGGCACACACCCCTCCTGTGTCTGGGCACTGCTGGGAGGACTCTGCACACACCCCTCCTGTGTCTGGGCGCCTGTGTCTGGGCACTGCTGGGAGGACTCTGCACACACCCCTCCTATGTCTGGGCACTGCTGGGAGGACTCTGCACACACCCCTCCTGTGTCTGGGCACTGCTGGGAGGACTCTGCACACACCCCTCATGTGTCTGAGCACTGCTGGGAGTACTCTGCACACACCCCTCCTATGTCTGGCCACTGCTGGGAGTGATTGGCACACACCCCTCCTATGTCTGGGCACTGCTGGGAGGACTCTGCACACACCCCTCCTGTGTCTGGGCACTGCTGGGAGTACTCTGCACACACCCCTCCTATGTCTGGGCACTGCTGGGAAGACTCTGCACACACCCCTCCTGTGTCTGGGCACTGCTGGGAGGACTCTGCACACACCCCTCCTATGTCTGGGCACTGCTGGGAGTGATAGGCACACACCCCTCCTGTGTCTGGGCACTACTGGGAGGACTCTGCACACACCCCTCCTGTGTCTGGGCACTGCTGGGAGGACTCTGCACACACCCCTCCTGTGTCTAGGCACTGCTGGGAGGACTCTGCACACACCCCTCCTATGTCTGGGCACTGCTGGGAGGACTCTGCACACACCCCTCCTGTGTCTGGGCACTGCTGGGAGGACTCTGCACACACCCCTCCTATGTCTGGGCACTGCTGGGAGTGATAGGCACACACCCCTCCTGTGTCTGGGCACTACTGGGAGGACTCTGCACACACCCCTCCTGTGTCTGGGCACTGCTGGGAGGACTCTGCACACACCCCTCCTGTGTCTGGGCACTGCTGGGAGGACTCTGCACACACCCCTCCTATGTCTGGCCACTGCTGGGAGTGATAGGCACACACCCCTCCTGTGTCTGGGCACTGCTGGGAGTGATAGTCACACACACCTCCTGTGTCTGGGCACTGCTGGGAGGACTCTGCACACACCCCTCCTGTGTCTGGGCACTGCTGGGAGGACTCTGCACACACCCCTCCTATGTCTGGGCACTGCTGGGAGGACTCTGCACACACCCCTCCTGTGTCTGGGCACTGCTGGGAGGACTCTGCACACACCCCTCCTATGTCTGGGCACAGCTGGGAGTGATAGGCACACACCCCTCCTGTGTCTGGGCACTGCTGGGAGTGATAGGCACACACCCCTCCTGTGTCTGGGTACTGCTGGGAGGACTCTGCACACACCCCTCCTGTGTCTGGGCACTGCTGGGAGGACTCAGCACACACCCCTCCTATGTCTGGCCACTGCTGGGAGTGATAGGCACACACCCCTCCTGTGTCTGGGCACTGCTGGGAGTGATAGGCACACACACCTCCTGTGTCTGGGCACTGCTGGGAGGACTCTGCACACACCTCTCCTGTGTCTGGGCACTGCTGGGAGGACTCTGCACACACCCCTCCTATATCTGGGCACTGCTGGGAGGACTCTGCACACACCCCTCCTGTGTCTGGGCACTGCTGGGAGGACTCTGCACACACCCCTCCTATGTCTGGGCACTGCTGGGAGTGATAGGCACACACCCCTCCTGTGTCTGGGCACTGCTGGGAGTGATAGGCACACACCCCTCCTGTGTCTGGGCACTGCTGGGAGTGATAGGCACACACCCCTCCTGTGTCTGGGTACTGCTGGGAGGACTCTGCACACACCCCTCCTGTGTCTGGGCACTGCTGGGAGGACTCTGCACACACCCCTCCTGTGTCTGGGCACTGCTGGGAGGACTCAGCACACACCCCTCCTATGTCTGGCCACTGCTGGGAGTGATAGGCACACACCCCTCCTGTGTCTGGGCACTGCTGGGAGGACTCTGCACACACCCCTCCTATGTCTGGGCACTGCTGGGAGTGATAGGCACACACCCCTCCTATGTCTGGACACTGCTGGGAGGACTCTGCACACACCCCTCTTATGTCTGGGCACTGCTGGGAGTGATAGGCACACACCCCTCCTGTGTCTGGGCACTGCTGGGAGGACTCTGCACAAACCCCTCCAATGTCTGGGCACTGCTGGGAGTGATAGGCACACACCCCTCCTGTGTCTGGGCACTGCTGGGAGTGATAGGCAAATACCCCTCCTGTGTCTGGGCACTGCTGGGAGGACTCTGCACACACCCGCCTATGTCTGGGCACTGCTGGGAGTGATAGGGACACACCTCTCCTGTGTCTGGGCACTGCTGGGAAGACTCTGCACACACCCCTCCTGTGTCTGGGCACTGCTGGGAGGACTCTGCACACACCCCTCCTGTGGCTGGGCACTGCTGGGAGGACTCTGCACACACCCCTCCTATGTCTGGCCACTGCTGGGAGTGATAGGCACACACCCCTCCTGTGTTTGGGCACTGCTGGGAGGACTCTGCACACACCCCTCCTGTGTCTGGGCACTGCTGGGAGGACTCTGCACACACCCCTTCTATGTCTGGGCACTGCTGGGAGGACTCTGCACACACCCCTCCTGTGTCTGGGCACTGCTGGGAGGACTCTGCACACACCCGCCTATGTCTGGGCACTGCTGGGAGTGATAGGCACACACCTCTCCTGTGTCTGGGCACTGCTGGGAGGACTCTGCACACACCCCTCCTGTGTCTGGGCACTGCTGGTAGGACTCTGCACACACCCCTCCTGTGGCTGGGCACTGCTGGGAGGACTCTGCACACACCCCTCCTATGTCTGGGCACTGCTGGGAGTGATAGGCACACACCCCTCCTGTGTCTGGGCACTGCTGGGAGCCCTCTGCACACACCCTTCGTGTGTCTGGGCACTGCTGGGAGTGATAGGCACACACCCCTCCTGTGTCTGGGCACTGCTCGGAGGACTCTGCACACACCCCTCCTGTGTCTGGGCACTGCTGGGAGGACTCTGCACACACCCCTCCTATGTCAGGGCACTGCTGGGAGGACTCTGCACACACCCCTCCTGTGTCTGGGCACTGCTGGGAGGACTCTGCACACACCTCTCCTATGTCTGGGCACTGCTGGGAGTGATAAGCACACACCCCTCCTGTGTCTGGGCACTCCTGGGAGGACTCTGCACACACCCCTCCTATGTCTGGGCACTCCTGGGAATGATAGGCACACACCCCTCCTGTGTCTGGGCACTGCTGGGAGGACTCTGCACACACCCCTCCAATGGCTGGGCACTGCTGGGAGGACTCTGCACACACCCCTCCTATGTTTTGGCACTGCTGGGAGTGATAGGCACACACCCCTCCTGTGTCTGGGCACTGCTGGGAGTGATAGGCACACACCCCTCCTGTGTCTGGGCACTGCTGGGAGGACTCCGCTCACACCCCTCCTGTGTCTGGGCACTGCTGGGAGGACTCTGCACACACCCCTCCTGTGTCTGGGCACTGCTGGGAGGACTCAGCACACACCCCTCCTATGTCTGGCCACTGCTGGGAGTGATAGGCACACACCCCTCCTGTGTCTGGGCACTGCTGGGAGGACTCTGCACACACCCCTCCTATGTCTGGGCACTGCTGGGAGTGATAGGCACACACCCCTCCTATGTCTGGACACTGCTGGGAGGACTCTGCACACACCCCTCTTATGTCTGGGCACTGCTGGGAGTGATAGGCACACACCCCTCCTGTGTCTGGGCACTGCTGGGAGGACTCTGCACAAACCCCTCCAATGTCTGGGCACTGCTGGGAGTGATAGGCACACACCCCTCCTGTGTCTGGGCACTGCTGGGAGGACTCTGCACACACCCCTCCTGTGTCTGGGCACTGCTGGGAGGACTCTGCACACACCCCTCCTGTGTCTGGGCACTGCTGGGAGGACTCTGCACACATCCCTCCTGTGTCTGGCCACTGCTGGGAGTGATAGGCACACACCCCTCCTGTGTCTGGGCACTGCTGGGAGGACTCTGCACACACCCCTCCTGTGTCTGGGCGCCTGTGTCTGGGCACTGCTGGGAGGACTCTGCACACACCCCTCCTATGTCTGGGCACTGCTGGGAGGACTCTGCACACACCCCTCCTGTGTCTGGGCACTGCTGGGAGGACTCTGCACACACCCCTCATGTGTCTGAGCACTGCTGGGAGTACTCTGCACACACCCCTCCTATGTCTGGCCACTGCTGGGAGTGATTGGCACACACCCCTCCTATGTCTGGGCACTGCTGGGAGGACTCTGCACACACCCCTCCTGTGTCTGGGCACTGCTGGGAGTACTCTGCACACACCCCTCCTATGTCTGGGCACTGCTGGGAAGACTCTGCACACACCCCTCCTGTGTCTGGGCACTGCTGGGAGGACTCTGCACACACCCCTCCTATGTCTGGGCACTGCTGGGAGTGATAGGCACACACCCCTCCTGTGTCTGGGCACTACTGGGAGGACTCTGCACACACCCCTCCTGTGTCTGGGCACTGCTGGGAGGACTCTGCACACACCCCTCCTGTGTCTAGGCACTGCTGGGAGGACTCTGCACACACCCCTCCTATGTCTGGGCACTGCTGGGAGGACTCTGCACACACCCCTCCTGTGTCTGGGCACTGCTGGGAGGACTCTGCACACACCCCTCCTATGTCTGGGCACTGCTGGGAGTGATAGGCACACACCCCTCCTGTGTCTGGGCACTACTGGGAGGACTCTGCACACACCCCTCCTGTGTCTGGGCACTGCTGGGAGGACTCTGCACACACCCCTCCTGTGTCTGGGCACTGCTGGGAGGACTCTGCACACACCCCTCGTATGTCTGGCCACTGCTGGGAGTGATAGGCACACACCCCTCCTGTGTCTGGGCACTGCTGGGAGTGATAGGCACACACACCTCCTGTGTCTGGGCACTGCTGGGAGGACTCTGCACACACCCCTCCTGTGTCTGGGCACTGCTGGGAGGACTCTGCACACACCCCTCCTATGTCTGGGCACTGCTGGGAGGACTCTGCACACACCCCTCCTGTGTCTGGGCACTGCTGGGAGGACTCTGCACACACCCCTCCTATGTCTGGGCACAGCTGGGAGTGATAGGCACACACCCCTCCTGTGTCTGGGCACTGCTGGGAGTGATAGGCACACACCCCTCCTGTGTCTGGGTACTGCTGGGAGGACTCTGCACACACCCCTCCTGTGTCTGGGCACTGCTGGGAGGACTCAGCACACACCCCTCCTATGTCTGGCCACTGCTGGGAGTGATAGGCACACACCCCTCCTGTGTCTGGGCACTGCTGGGAGTGATAGGCACACACACCTCCTGTGTCTGGGCACTGCTGGGAGGACTCTGCACACACCTCTCCTGTGTCTGGGCACTGCTGGGAGGACTCTGCACACACCCCTCCTATATCTGGGCACTGCTGGGAGGACTCTGCACACACCCCTCCTGTGTCTGGGCACTGCTGGGAGGACTCTGCACACACCCCTCCTATGTCTGGGCACTGCTGGGAGTGATAGGCACACACCCCTCCTGTGTCTGGGCACTGCTGGGAGTGATAGGCACACACCCCTCCTGTGTCTGGGTACTGCTGGGAGGACTCTGCACACACCCCTCCTGTGTCTGGGCACTGCTGGGAGGACTCTGCACACACCCCTCCTGTGTCTGGGCACTGCTGGGAGGACTCAGCACACACCCCTCCTATGTCTGGCCACTGCTGGGAGTGATAGGCACACACCCCTCCTGTGTCTGGGCACTGCTGGGAGGACTCTGCACACACCCCTCCTATGTCTGGGCACTGCTGGGAGTGATAGGCACACACCCCTCCTATGTCTGGACACTGCTGGGAGGACTCTGCACACACCCCTCTTATGTCTGGGCACTGCTGGGAGTGATAGGCACACACCCCTCCTGTGTCTGGGCACTGCTGGGAGGACTCTGCACAAACCCCTCCAATGTCTGGGCACTGCTGGGAGTGATAGGCACACACCCCTCCTGTGTCTGGGCACTGCTGGGAGTGATAGGCACATACCCCTCCTGTGTCTGGGCACTGCTGGGAGGACTCTGCACACACCCGCCTATGTCTGGGCACTGCTGGGAGTGATAGGGACACACCTCTCCTGTGTCTGGGCACTGCTGGGAAGACTCTGCACACACCCCTCCTGTGTCTGGGCACTGCTGGGAGGACTCTGCACACACCCCTCCTGTGGCTGGGCACTGCTGGGAGGACTCTGCACACACCCCTCCTATGTCTGGCCACTGCTGGGAGTGATAGGCACACACCCCTCCTGTGTTTGGGCACTGCTGGGAGGACTCTGCACACACCCCTCCTGTGTCTGGGCACTGCTGGGAGGACTCTGCACACACCCCTTCTATGTCTGGGCACTGCTGGGAGGACTCTGCACACACCCCTCCTGTGTCTGGGCACTGCTGGAAGGACTCTGCACACACCCGCCTATGTCTGGGCACTGCTGGGAGTGATAGGCACACACCTCTCCTGTGTCTGGGCACTGCTGGGAGGACTCTGCACACACCCCTCCTGTGTCTGGGCACTGCTGGTAGGACTCTGCACACACCCCTCCTGTGGCTGGGCACTGCTGGGAGGACTCTGCACACACCCCTCCTATGTCTGGGCACTGCTGGGAGTGATAGGCACACACCCCTCCTGTGTCTGGGCACTGCTGGGAGCACTCTGCACACACCCTTCGTGTGTCTGGGCACTGCTGGGAGTGATAGGCACACACCCCTCCTGTGTCTGGGCACTGCTCGGAGGACTCTGCACACACCCCTCCTGTGTCTGGGCACTGCTGGGAGGACTCTGCACACACCCCTCCTATGTCAGGGCACTGCTGGGAGGACTCTGCACACACCCCTCCTGTGTCTGGGCACTGCTGGGAGGACTCTGCACACACCTCTCCTATGTCTGGGCACTGCTGGGAGTGATAAGCACACACCCCTCCTGTGTCTGGGCACTCCTGGGAGGACTCTGCACACACCCCTCCTATGTCTGGGCACTCCTGGGAATGATAGGCACACACCCCTCCTGTGTCTGGGCACTGCTGGGAGGACTCTGCACACACCCCTCCAATGGCTGGGCACTGCTGGGAGGACTCTGCACACACCCCTCCTATGTTTTGGCACTGCTGGGAGTGATAGGCACACACCCCTCCTGTGTCTGGGCACTGCTGGGAGTGATAGGCACACACCCCTCCTGTGTCTGGGCACTGCTGGGAGGACTCCGCTCACACCCCTCCTGTGTCTGGGCTCCTGTGTCTGGGCACTGCTGGGAGGACTCTGCACACACCCCTCCTATGTCTGGGCACTGCTGGGAGGACTCTGCACACACCCCTCCTGTGTCTGGGCACTGCTGGGAGGACTCTGCACACACCCCTCCTGTGTCTGGCCACTGCTGGGAGTGATAGGCACACACCCCTCCTATTTCTGGGCACTGCTGGGAGGACGCTGCACACACCCCTCCTGTGTCTGGGCACTGCTGGGAATACTCTGCACACACCCCTCCTATGTCTGGGCACTGCTGGGAGGACTCTGCAAACACCCCTCCTGTGTCTGGGCACTGCTGGGAGGACTCTGCACACACCCCTCCTATGTCTGGGCACTGCTGGGAGTGATAGGCACACACCCCTCCTGTGTCTGGGCACTACTGGGAGGACTCTGCACACACCCCTCCTGTGTCTGGGCACTGCTGCGAGGACTCTGCACACACCCGTCCTGTGTCTGGGCACTGCTGGGAGGACTCTGCACACACCCCTCCTATGTCTGGCCACTGCTGGGAGTGATAGGCACACACCCCTCCTGTGTCTGGGCACTGCTGGGAGTGATAGGCACACACACCTCCTGTGTCTGGGCACTGCTCGGAGGACTCTGCACACACCTCTCCTGTGTCTGGGCACTGCTGGGAGGACTCTGCACACACCCCTCCTGTGTCTGGGCACTGCTGGGAGGACTCTGCACACACCCCTCCTGTGTCTGGCCACTGCTGGGAGTGATAGGCACACACCCCTCCTATTTCTGGGCACTGCTGGGAGGACTCTGCACACACCCCTCCTGTGTCTGGGCACTGCTGGGAATACTCTGCACACACCCCTCCTATGTCTGGGCACTGCTGGGAGGACTCTGCAAACACCCCTCCTGTGTCTGGGCACTGCTGGGAGGACTCTGCACACACCCCTCCTATGTCTGGGCACTGCTGGGAGTGATAGGCACACACCCCTCCTGTGTCTGGGCACTACTGGGAGGACTCTGCACACACCCCTCCTGTGTCTGGGCACTGCTGGGAGGACTCTGCACACACCCCTCCTGTGTCTGGGCACTGCTGGGAGGACTCTGCACACACCCCTCCTATGTCTGGCCACTGCTGGGAGTGATAGGCACACACCCCTCCTGTGTCTGGGCACTGCTGGGAGTGATAGGCACACACACCTCCTGTGTCTGGGCACTGCTGGGAGGACTCTGCACACACCTCTCCTGTGTCTGGGCACTGCTGGGAGGACTCTGCACACACCCCTCCTATGTCTGGGCACTGCTGGGAGGACTCTGCACACACCCCTCCTGTGTCTGGGCACTGCTGGGAGGACTCTGCACACACCCCTCCTATGTCTGGGCACTGCTGGGAGTGATAGGCACACACCCCTCCTGTGTCTGGGCACTGCTGGGAGTGATAGGCACACACCCCTCCTGTGTCTGGGTACTGCTGGGAGGACTCTGCACACATCCCTCCTGTGTCTGGGCACTGCTGGGAGGACTCTGCACACACCCCTCCTGTGTCTGGGCACTGCTGGGAGGACACAGCACACACCCCTCCTATGTCTGGCCACTGCTGGGAGTGATAGGCACACACCCCTCCTATGTCTGGACACTGCTGGGAGGACTCTGCACACACCCCTCTTATGTCTGGGCACTGCTGGGAGTGATAGGCACACACCCCTCCTGTGTCTGGGCACTGCTGGGAGGACTCTGCACAAACCCCTCCAATGTCTGGGCACTGCTGGGAGTGATAGGCACACACCCCTCCTGTGTCTGGGCACTGCTGGGAGGACTCTGCACACACCCCTCCTGTGTCTGGGCACTGCTGGGAGGACTCTGCACACACCCCTCCTGTGTCTGGGCACTGCTGGGAGGACTCTGCACACACCCCTCCTGTGTCTGGCCACTGCTGGGAGTGATAGGCACACACCCCTCCTGTGTCTGGGCACTGCTGGGTGGACTCTGCACACACCCCTCCTGTGTCTGGGCGCCTGTGGCTGGGCACTGCTGGGAGGACTCTGCACACACCCCTCCTATGTCTGGGCACTGCTGGGAGTGATAGGCACACACCCCTCCTGTGTCTGGGCACTGCTGGGAGCACTCTGCACACACCCCTCGTGTGTCTGGGCACTGCTGGGAGTGATAGGCACACACCCCTCCTGTGTCTGGGCACTGCTCGGAGGACTCTGCACACACCCCTCCTGTGTCTGGGCACTGCTGGGAGGACTCTGCACACACCCCTCCTATGTCAGGGCACTGCTGGGAGGACTCTGCACACACCCCTCCTGTGTCTGGGTACTGCTGGGAGGACTCTGCACACACCCCTCCTGTGTCTGGGCACTGCTGGGAGGACTCTGCACACACCCCTCCTGTGTCTGGGCACTGCTGGGAGGACTCAGCACACACCCCTCCTATGTCTGGCCACTGCTGGGAGTGATAGGCACACACCCCTCCTATGTCTGGACACTGCTGGGAGGACTCTGCACACACCCCTCTTATGTCTGGGCACTGCTGGGAGTGATAGGCACACACCCCTCCTGTGTCTGGGCACTGCTGGGAGGACTCTGCACAAACCCCTCCAATGTCTGGGCACTGCTGGGAGTGATAGGCACACACCCCTCCTGTGTCTGGGCACTGCTGGGAGGACTCTGCACACACCCCTCCTGTGTCTGGGCACTGCTGGGAGGACTCTGCACACACCCCTCCTGTGTCTGGGCACTGCTGGGAGGACTCTGCACACACCCCTCCTGTGTCTGGCCACTGCTGGGAGTGATAGGCACACACCCCTCCTGTGTCTGGGCACTGCTGGGTGGACTCTGCACACACCCCTCCTGTGTCTGGGCGCCTGTGGCTGGGCACTGCTGGGAGGACTCTGCACACACCCCTCCTATGTCTGGGCACTGCTGGGAGTGATAGGCACACACCCCTCCTGTGTCTGGGCACTGCTGGGAGCACTCTGCACACACCCCTCGTGTGTCTGGGCACTGCTGGGAGTGATAGGGACACACCCCTCCTGTGTCTGGGCACTGCTCGGAGGACTCTGCACACACCCCTCCTGTGTCTGGGCACTGCTGGGAGGACTCTGCACACACCCCTCCTATGTCAGGGCACTGCTGGGAGGACTCTGCACACACCCCTCCTGTGTCTGGGCACTGCTGGGAGGACTCTGCACACACCTCTCCTATGTCTGTGCACTGCTGGGAGTGATAGGCACACACCCCTCCTGTGTCTGGGCACTCCTGGGAGGACTCTGCACACACCCCTCCTATGTCTGGGCACTCCTGGGAATGATAGGCACACACCCCTCCTGTGTCTGGGCACTGCTGGGAGGACTCTGCACACACCCCTCCAATGGCTGGGCACTGCTGGGAGGACTCTGCACACACCCCTCCTATGTTTTGGCACTGCTGGGAGTGATAGGCACACACCCCTCCTGTGTCTGGGCACTGCTGGGAGGACTCTGCACACACCCCTCCTATGTCTGGGCACTGCTGGGAGTGATAGGCACACACCCCTCTTGTGTCTGGGCACTGCTGGGAGGACTCTGCACACACCCCTCCTGTGTCTGGGCACTGCTGGGAGGACTCTGCACACAACCCTCCTATGTCTGGGCACTGCTGGGAGGACTCTGCACACACTCCTCCTGTGTCCGGGCACTGCTGGGAGGACTCTGCACACACCCCTCCTGTGTCTGGCCACTGCTGGGAGTGATAGGCACACACCCCTCCTATTTCTGGGCACTGCTGGGAGGACTCTGCACACACCCCTCCTGTGTCTGGGCACTGCTGGGAGTACTCTGCACACACCCCTCCTATGTCTGGGCACTGCTGGGAGGACTCTGCAAACACCCCTCCTGTGTCTGGGCACTGCTGGGAGGACTCTGCACACACCCCTCCTATGTCTGGGCACTGCTGGGAGTGATAGGCACACACCCCTCCTATTTCTGGGCACTGCTGGGAGGACTCTGCACACACCCCTCCTGTGTCTGGGCACTACTGGGAGGACTCTGCACACACCCCTCCTGTGTCTGGGCACTGCTGGGAGGACTCTGCACACACCCCTCCTGTGTCTGGGCACTGCTGGGAGGACTCTGCACACACCCCTCCTATGTCTGGCCACTGCTGGGAGTGATAGGCACACACCCCTCCTGTGTCTGGGCACTGCTGGGAGTGATAGGCACACACACCTCCTGTGTCTGGGCACTGCTGGGAGGACTCTGCACACACCTCTCCTGTGTCTGGGCACTGCTGGGAGGACTCTGCACACACCCCTCCTATGTCTGGGCACTGCTGGGAGCACTCTGCACACACCCCTCCTGTGTCTGGGCACTGCTGGGAGGACTCTGCACACACCCCTCCTATGTCTGGGCACTGCTGGGAGTGATAGGCACACACCCCTCCTGTGTCTGGGCACTGCTGGGAGTGATAGGCACACACCCCTCCTGTGTCTGGGTACTGCTGGGAGGACTCTGCACACACCCCTCCTGTGTCTGGGCACTGCTGGGAGGACTCTGCACACACCCCTCCTGTGTCTGGGCACTGCTGGGAGGACTCAGCACACACCCCTCCTATGTCTGGCCACTGCTGGGAGTGATAGGCACACACCCCTCCTGTGTCTGGGCACTGCTGGGAGGACTCTGCACACACCCCTCCTATGTCTGGGCACTGCTGGGAGTGATAGGCACACACCCCTCCTATGTCTGGACACTGCTGGGAGGACTCTGCACACACCCCTCTTATGTCTGGGCACTGCTGGGAGTGATAGGCACACACCCCTCCTGTGTCTGGGCACTGCTGGGAGGACTCTGCACAAACCCCTCCAATGTCTGGGCACTGCTGGGAGTGATAGGCACACACCCCTCCTGTGTCTGGGCACTGCTGGGAGGACTCTGCACACACCCCTCCTGTGTCTGGGCACTGCTGGGAGGACTCTGCACACACCCCTCCTGTGTCTGGGCACTGCTGGGAGGACTCTGCACACACCTCTCCTATGTCTGTGCACTGCTGGGAGTGATAGGCACACACCCCTCCTGTGTCTGGGCACTCCTGGGAGGACTCTGCACACACCCCTCCTATGTCTGGGCACTCCTGGGAATGATAGGCACACACCCCTCCTGTGTCTGGGCACTGCTGGGAGGACTCTGCACACACCCCTCCAATGGCTGGACACTGCTGGGAGGACTCTGCACACACCCCTCCTATGTTTTGGCACTGCTGGGAGTGATAGGCACACACCCCTCCTGTGTCTGGGCACTGCTGGGAGGACTCTGCACACACCCCTCCTATGTCTGGGCACTGCTGGGAGTGATAGGCACACACCACTCTTGTGTCTGGGCACTGCTGGGAGGACTCTGCACACACCCCTCCTGTGTCTGGGCTCCTGTGTCTGGGCACTGCTGGGAGGACTCTGCACACACCCCTCCTATGTCTGGGCACTGCTGGGAGGACTCTGCACACACCCCTCCTGTGTCTGGGCACTGCTGGGAGGACTCTGCACACACCCCTCCTGTGTCTGGCCACTGCTGGGAGTGATAGGCACACACCCCTCCTATTTCTGGGCACTGCTGGGAGGACTCTGCACACACCCCTCCTGTGTCTGGGCACTGCTGGGAGTACTCTGCACACACCCCTCCTATGTCTGGGCACTGCTGGGAGGACTCTGCAAACACCCCTCCTGTGTCTGGGCACTGCTGGGAGGACTCTGCACACACCCCTCCTATGTCTGGGCACTGCTGGGAGTGATAGGCACACACCCCTCCTGTGTCTGGGCACTACTGGGAGGACTCTGCACACACCCCTCCTGTGTCTGGGCACTGCTGGGAGGACTCTGCACACACCCCTCCTGTGTCTGGGCACTGCTGGGAGGACTCTGCACACACCCCTCCTATGTCTGGCCACTGCTGGGAGTGATAGGCACACACCCCTCCTGTGTCTGGGCACTGCTGGGAGTGATAGGCACACACACCTCCTGTGTCTGGGCACTGCTGGGAGGACTCTGCACACACCTCTCCTGTGTCTGGGCACTGCTGGGAGGACTCTGCACACACCCCTCCTATGTCTGGGCACTGCTGGGAGGACTCTGCACACACCCCTCCTGTGTCTGGGCACTGCTGGGAGGACTCTGCACACACCCCTCCTATGTCTGGGCACTGCTGGGAGTGATAGGCACATACCCCTCCTGTGTCTGGGCACTGCTGGGAGTGATAGGCAAACACCCCTCCTGTGTCTGGGTACTGCTGGGAGGACTCTGCACACACCCCTCCTGTGTCTGGGCACTGCTGGGAGGACTCTGCACACACCCCTCCTGTGTCTGGGCACTGCTGGGAGGACTCAGCACACACCCCTCCTATGTCTGGCCACTGCTGGGAGTGATAGGCACACACCCCTCCTGTGTCTGGGCACTGCTGGGAGGACTCTGCACACACCCCTCCTATGTCTGGGCACTGCTGGGAGTGATAGGCACACACCCCTCCTATGTCTGGACACTGCTGGGAGGACTCTGCACACACCCCTCTTATGTCTGGGCACTGCTGGGAGTGATAGGCACACACCCCTCCTGTGTCTGGGCACTGCTGGGAGGACTCTGCACAAACCCCTCCAATGTCTGGGCACTGCTGGGAGTGATAGGCACACACCCCTCCTGTGTCTGGGCACTGCTGGGAGGACTCTGCACACACCCCTCCTGTGTCTGGGCACTGCTGGGAGGACTCTGCACACACCCCTCCTGTGTCTGGGCACTGCTGGGAGGACTCTGCACACACCCCTCCTGTGTCTGGCCACTGCTGGGAGTGATAGGCACACACCCCTCCTGTATCTGGGCACTGCTGGGAGGACTCTGCACACACCCCTCCTGTGTCTGGGCGCCTGTGTCTGGGCACTGCTGGGAGGACTCTGCACACACCCCTCCTATGTCTGGGCACTGCTGGGAGGACTCTGCACACACCCCTCCTGTGTCTGGGCACTGCTGGGAGGACTCTGCACACACCCCTCCTGTGTCTGAGCACTGCTGGGAGTACTCTGCACACACCCCTCCTATGTCTGGCCACTGCTGGGAGTGATTGGCACACACCCCTCCTATGTCTGGGCACTGCTGGGAGGACTCTGCACACACCCCTCCTGTGTCTGGGCACTGCTGGGAGTACTCTGCACACACCCCTCCTATGTCTGGGCACTGCTGGGAAGACTCTGCACACACCCCTCCTGTGTCTGGGCACTGCTGGGAGGACTCTGCACACACCCCTCCTATGTCTGGGCACTGCTGGGAGTGATAGGCACACACCCCTCCTGTGTCTGGGCACTACTGGGAGGACTCTGCACACACCCCTCCTGTGTCTGGGCACTGCTGGGAGGACTCTGCACACACCCCTCCTGTGTCTAGGCACTGCTGGGAGGACTCTGCACACACCCCTCCTATGTCTGGGCACTGCTGGGAGGACTCTGCACACACCCCTCCTGTGTCTGGGCACTGCTGGGAGGACTCTGCACACACCCCTCCTATGTCTGGGCACTGCTGGGAGTGATAGGCACACACCCCTCCTGTGTCTGGGCACTACTGGGAGGACTCTGCACACACCCCTCCTGTGTCTGGGCACTGCTGGGAGGACTCTGCACACACCCCTCCTGTGTCTGGGCACTGCTGGGAGGACTCTGCACACACCCCTCCTATGTCTGGCCACTGCTGGGAGTGATAGGCACACACCCCTCCTGTGTCTGGGCACTGCTGGGAGTGATAGGCACACACACCTCCTGTGTCTGGGCACTGCTGGGAGGACTCTGCACACACCCCTCCTGTGTCTGGGCACTGCTGGGAGGACTCTGCACACACCCCTCCTATGTCTGGGCACTGCTGGGAGGACTCTGCACACACCCCTCCTGTGTCTGGGCACTGCTGGGAGGACTCTGCACACACCCCTCCTATGTCTGGGCACTGCTGGGAGTGATAGGCACACACCCCTCCTGTGTCTGGGCACTGCTGGGAGTGATAGGCACACACCCCTCCTGTGTCTGGGTACTGCTGGGAGGACTCTGCACACACCCCTCCTGTGTCTGGGCACTGCTGGGAGGACTCAGCACACACCCCTCCTATGTCTGGCCACTGCTGGGAGTGATAGGCACACACCCCTCCTGTGTCTGGGCACTGCTGGGAGGACTCTGCACACACCCCTCCTATGTCTGGGCACTGCTGGGAGTGATAGGCACACACCCCTCCTATGTCTGGACACTGCTGGGAGGACTCTGCACACACCCCTCTTATGTCTGGGCACTGCTGGGAGTGATAGGCACACACCCCTCCTGTGTCTGGGCACTGCTGGGAGGACTCTGCACAAACCCCTCCAATGTCTGGGCACTGCTGGGAGTGATAGGCACACACCCCTCCTGTGACTGGGCGCTGCTGGGAGTGATAGGCACATACCCTCCTGTGTCTGGGCACTGCTGGGAGGACTCTGCACACACCCGCCTATGTCTGGGCACTGCTGGGAGTGATAGGGACACACCTCTCCTGTGTCTGGGCACTGCTGGGAAGACTCTGCACACACCCCTCCTGTGTCTGGGCACTGCTGGGAGGACTCTGCACACACCCCTCCTGTGGCTGGGCACTGCTGGGAGGACTCTGCACACACCCCTCCTATGTCTGGCCACTGCTGGGAGTGATAGGCACACACCCCTCCTGTGTTTGGGCACTGCTGGGAGGACTCTGCACACACCCCTCCTGTGTCTGGGCACTGCTGGGAGGACTCTGCACACACCCCTCCTATGTCTGGGCACTGCTGGGAGGACTCTGCACACACCCCTCCTGTGTCTGGGCACTGCTGGGAGGACTCTGCACACACCCCTCCTATGTCTGGGCACTGCTGGGAGTGATAGGCACACACCCCTCCTGTGTCTGGGCACTACTGGGAGGACTCTGCACACACCCCTCCTATGTCTGGCTACTGCTGGGAGTGATAGGCACACACCCCTCCTGTGTTTGGGCACTGCTGGGAGGACTCTGCACACACCCCTCCTGTGTCTGGGCACTGCTGGGAGGACTCTGCCCACACCCCTCCTATGTCTGGGCACTGCTGGGAGGACTCTGCACACACCCCTCCTGTGTCTGGGCACTGCTGGGAGGACTCTGCACACACCCCTCCTATGTCTGGGCACTGCTGGGAGTGATAGGCACACACCCCTCCTGTGTCTGGGCACTGCTGGGAGTGATAGGCACACACCCCTCCTGTGTCTGGGTACTGCTGGGAGGACTCTGCACACACCCCTCCTGTGTCTGGGCACTGCTGGGAGGACTCTGCACACACCCCTCCTGTGTCTGGGCACTGCTGGGAGGACTCAGCACACACCCCTCCTATGTCTGGCCACTGCTGGGAGTGATAGGCACACACCCCTCCTGTGTCTGGGCACTGCTGGGAGGACTCTGCACACACCCCTCCTGTGTCTGGGCACTGCTGGGAGGACTCTGCACACACCCCTCCTATGTCTGGCCACTGCTGGGAGTGATAGGCACACACCCCTCCTGTGTCTGGGCACTGCTGGGAGTGATAGGCACACACACCTCCTGTGTCTGGGCACTGCTGGGAGGACTCTGCACACACCCCTCCTGTGTCTGGGCACTGCTGGGAGGACTCTGCACACACCCCTCCTATGTCTGGGCACTGCTGGGAGGACTCTGCACACACCCCTTCTGTGTCTGGGCACTGCTGGGAGGACTCTGCACACACCCCTCCTATGTCTGGGCACTGCTGGGAGTGATAGGCACACACCCCTCCTGTGTCTGGGCACTGCTGGGAGTGATAGGCACACACCCCTCCTGTGTCTGGGTACTGCTGGGAGGACTCTGCATGCACCCCTCCTGTGTCTGGGCACTGCTGGGAGGACTCTGCACACACCCCTCCTGTGTCTGGGCACTGCTGGGAGGACTCTGCCCACACCCCTCCTGTGTCTGGGCACTGCTGGGAGGACTCAGCACACACCCCTCCTATGTCTGGCCACTGCTGGGAGTGATAGGCACACACCCCTCCTGTGTCTGGGCACTGCTGGGAGGACTCTGCACACACCCCTCCTATGTCTGGGCACTGCTGGGAGTGATAGGCACACACCCCTCCTATGTCTGGACACTGCTGGGAGGACTCTGCACACACCCCTCTTATGTCTGGGCACTGCTGGGAGTGATAGGCACACACCCCTCCTGTGTCTGGGCACTGCTGGGAGTGATAGGCACACACACCTCCTGTGTCTGGGCACTGCTGGGAGGACTCTGCACACACCCCTCCTGTGTCTGGGCACTGCTGGGAGGACTCTGCACACACCCCTCCTATGTCTGGGCACTGCTGGGAGGACTCTGCACACACCCCTTCTGTGTCTGGGCACTGCTGGGAGGACTCTGCACACACCCCTCCTATGTCTGGGCACTGCTGGGTGTGATAGGCACACACCCCTCCTGTGTCTGGGCACTGCTGGGAGTGATAGGCACACACCCCTCCTGTGTCTGGGTACTGCTGGGAGGACTCTGCACGCACCCCTCCTGTGTCTGGGCACTGCTGGGAGGACTCTGCACACACCCCTCCTGTGTCTGGGCACTGCTGGGAGGACTCAGCACACACCGCTCCTATGTCTGGCCACTGCTGGGAGTGATAGGCACACACCCCTCCTGTGTCTGGGCACTGCTGGGAGGACTCTGCACACACCCCTCCTATGTCTGGGCACTGCTGGGAGTGATAGGCACACACCCCTCCTATGTCTGGACACTTCTGGGAGGACTCTGCACACACCCCTCTTATGTCTGGGCACTGCTGGGAGTGATAGGCACACACCCCTCCTGTGTCTGGGCACTGCTGGGAGGACTCTGCACAAACCCCTCCAATGTCTGGGCACTGCTGGGAGTGATAGGCACACACCCCTCCTGTGTCTGGGCACTGCTGGGAGTGATAGGCACATACCCCTCCTGTGTCTGGGCACTGCTGGGAGGACTCTGCACACACCCGCCTATGTCTGGGCACTGCTGGGAGTGATAGGGTCACACCTCTCCTGTGTCTGGGCACTGCTGGGAAGACTCTGCACACACCCCTCCTGTGTCTGGGCACTGCTGGGAGGACTCTGCACACACCCCTCCTGTGGCTGGGCACTGCTGGGAGGACTCTGCACACACCCCTCCTATGTCTGGCCACTGCTGGGAGTGATAGGCACACACCCCTCCTGTGTTTGGGCACTGCTGGGAGGACTCTGCACACACCCCTCCTGTGTCTGGGCACTGCTGGGAGGACTCTGCACACACCCCTTCTATGTCTGGGCACTGCTGGGAGGACTCTGCACACACCCCTCCTGTGTCTGGGCACTGCTGGGAGGACTCTGCACACACCCGCCTATGTCTGGGCACTGCTGGGAGTGATAGGCACACACCTCTCCTGTGTCTGGGCACTGCTGGGAGGACTCTGCACACACCCCTCCTGTGTCTGGGCACTGCTGGTAGGACTCTGCACACACCCCTCCTGTGGCTGGGCACTGCTGGGAGGACTCTGCACACACCCCTCCTATGTCTGGGCACTGCTGGGAGTGATAGGCACACACCCCTCCTGTGTCTGGGCACTGCTGGGAGCACTCTGCACACACCCCTCGTGTGTCTGGGCACTGCTGGGAGGACTCTGCACACACCCCTCCTATGTCAGGGCACTGCTGGGAGGACTCTGCACACACCCCTCCTGTGTCTGGGCACTGCTGGGAGGACTCTGCACACACCTCTCCTATGTCTGGGCACTGCTGGGAGTGATGAGCACACACCCCTCCTGTGTCTGGGCACTCCTGGGAGGACTCTGCACACACCCCTCCTATGTCTGGGCACTCCTGGGAATGATAGGCACACACCCCTCCTGTGTCTGGGCACTGCTGGGAGGACTCTGCACACACCCCTCCAATGGCTGGGCACTGCTGGGAGGACTCTGCACACACCCCTCCTATGTTTTGGCACTGCTGGGAGTGATAGGCACACACCCCTCCTGTGTCTGGGCACTGCTGGGAGGACTCTGCACACACCCCTCCTATGTCTGGGCACTGCTGGGAGTGATAGGCACACACCCCTCCTGTGTCTGGGCACTGCTGGGAGGACTCTGCACACACCCCTCCTGTGTCTGGGCTCCTGTGTCTGGGCACTGCTGGGAGGACTCTGCACACACCCCTCCTATGTCTGGGCACTGCTGGGAGGACTCTGCACACACCCCTCCTGTGTCTGGGCACTGCTGGGAGGACTCTGCACACACCCCTCCTGTGTCTGGCCACTGCTGGGAGTGATAGGCACACACCCCTCCTATTTCTGGGCACTGCTGGGAGGACTCTGCACACACCCCTCCTGTGTCTGGGCACTGCTGGGAGTACTCTGTACACACCCCTCCTATGTCTGGGCACTGCTGGGAGGACTCTGCAAACACCCCTCCTGTGTCTGGGCACTGCTGGGAGGACTCTGCACACACCCCTCCTATGTCTGGGCACTGCTGGGAGTGATAGGCACACACCCCTCCTGTGTCTGGGCACTACTGGGAGGACTCTGCACACACCCCTCCTGTGTCTGGGCACTGCTGGGAGGACTCTGCACACACCCCTCCTGTGTCTGGGCACTGCTGGGAGGACTCTGCACACACCCCTCCTATGTCTGGCCACTGCTGGGAGTGATAGGCACACACCCCTCCTGTGTCTGGGCACTGCTGGGAGTGATAGGCACACACACCTCCTGTGTCTGGGCACTGCTGGGAGGACTCTGCACACACCTCTCCTGTGTTTGGGCACTGCTGGGAGGACTCTGCACACACCCCTCCTATGTCTGGGCACTGCTGGGAGGACTCTGCACACACCCCTCCTGTGTCTGGGCACTGCTGGGAGGACTCTGCACACACCCCTCCTATGTCTGGGCACTGCTGGGAGTGATAGGCACACACCCCTCCTGTGTCTGGGCACTGCTGGGAGTGATAGACACACACCCCTCCTGTGTCTGGGTACTGCTGGGAGGACTCTGCACACACCCCTCCCGTGTCTGGGCACAGCTGGGAGGACTCTGCACACACCCCTCCTGTGTCTGGGCACTGCTGGGAGGACTCAGCACACACCCCTCCTATGTCTGGCCACTGCTGGGAGTGATAGGCACACACCCCTCCTATGTCTGGACACTGCTGGGAGGACTCTGCACACACCCCTCTTATGTCTGGGCACTGCTGGGAGTGATAGGCACACACCCCTCCTGTGTCTGGGCACTGCTGGGAGGACTCTGCACAAACCCCTCCAATGTCTGGGCACTGCTGGGAGTGATAGGCACACACCCCTCCTGTGTCTGGGCACTGCTGGGAGGACTCTGCACACACCCCTCCTGTGTCTGGGCACTGCTGGGGGGACTCTGCACACACCCCTCCTGTGTCTGGCCACTGCTGGGAGTGATAGGCACACACCCCTCCTGTGTCTGGGCACTGCTGGGAGGACTCTGCACACACCCCTCCTGTGTCTGGGCGCCTGTGTCTGGGCACTGCTGGGAGGACTCTGCACACACCCCTCCTATGTCTGGGCACTGCTGGGAGGACTCTGCACACACCCCTCCTGTGTCTGGGCACTGCTGGGAGGACTCTGCACACACCCCTCCTGTGTCTGAGCACTGCTGGGAGTACTCTGCACACACCCCTCCTATGTCTGGCCACTGCTGGGAGTGATTGGCACACACCCCTCCTATGTCTGGGCACTGCTGGGAGGACTCTGCACACACCCCTCCTGTGTCTGGGCACTGCTGGGAGTACTCTGCACACACCCCTCCTATGTCTGGGCACTGCTGGGAGGACTCTGCACACACCCCTCCTGTGTCTGGGCACTGCTGGGAGGACTCTGCACACACCCCTCCTATGTCTGGGCACTGCTGGGAGTGATAGGCACACACCCCTCCTGTGTCTGGGCACTACTTGGAGGACTCTGCACACACCCCTCCTGTGTCTGGGCACTGCTGGGAGGACTCTGCACACACCCCTCCTGTGTCTAGGCACTGCTGGGAGGACTCTGCACACACCCCTCCTATGTCTGGGCACTGCTGGGAGGACTCTGCACACACCCCTCCTGTGTCTGGGCACTGCTGGGAGGACTCTGCACACACCCCTCCTATGTCTGGGCACTGCTGGGAGTGATAGGCACACACCCCTCCTGTGTCTGGGCACTACTGGGAGGACTCTGCACACACCCCTCCTGTGTCTGGGCACTGCTGGGAGGACTCTGCACACACCCCTCCTGTGTCTGGGCACTGCTGGGAGGACTCTGCACACACCCCTCCTATGTCTGGCCACTGCTGGGAGTGATAGGCACACACCCCTCCTGTGTCTGGGCACTGCTGGGAGTGATAGGCACACACACCTCCTGTGTCTGGGCACTGCTGGGAGGACTCTGCACACACCCCTCCTGTGTCTGGGCACTGCTGGGAGGACTCTGCACACACCCCTCCTATGTCTGGGCACTGCTGGGAGGACTCTGCACACACCCCTCCTGTGTCTGGGCACTGCTGGGAGGACTCTGCACACACCCCTCCTATGTCTGGGCACTGCTGGGAGTGATAGGCACACACCCCTCCTGTGTCTAGGCACTGCTGGGAGTGATAGGCACACACCCCTCCTGTGTCTGGGTACTGCTGGGAGGACTCTGCACACACCCCTCCTGTGTCTGGGCACTGCTGGGAGGACTCTGCACACACCCCTCCTGTGTCTGGGCACTGCTGGGAGGACTCAGCACACACCCCTCCTATGTCTGGCCACTGCTGGGAGTGATAGGCACACACCCCTCCTGTGTCTGGGCACTGCTGGGAGGACTCTGCACACACCCCTCCTATGTCTGGGCACTGCTGGGAGTGATAGGCACACACCCCTCCTATGTCTGGACACTGCTGGGAGGACTCTGCACACACCCCTCTTATGTCTGGGCACTGCTGGGAGTGATAGGCACACACCCCTCCTGTGTCTGGGCACTGCTGGGAGGACTCTGCACAAACCCCTCCAATGTCTGGGCACTGCTGGGAGTGATAGGCACACACCCCTCCTGTGACTGGGCACTGCTGGGAGTGATAGGCACATACCCTCCTGTGTCTGGGCACAGCTGGGAGGACTCTGCACACACCCGCCTATGTCTGGGCACTGCTGGGAGTGATAGGGACACACCTCTCCTGTGTCTGGGCACTGCTGGGAAGACTCTGCACACACCCCTCCTGTGTCTGGGCACTGCTGGGAGGACTCTGCACACACCCCTCCTGTGGCTGGGCACTGCTGGGAGGACTCTGCACACACCCCTCCTATGTCTGGCCACTGCTGGGAGTGATAGGCACACACCCCTCCTGTGTTTGGGCACTGCTGGGAGGACTCTGCACACACCCCTCCTGTGTCTGGGCACTGCTGGGAGGACTCTGCACACACCCCTCCTATGTCTGGGCACTGCTGGGAGGACTCTGCACACACCCCTCCTGTGTCTGGGCACTGCTGGGAGGACTCTGCACACACCCCTCCTATGTCTGGGCACTGCTGGGAGGACTCTGCACACACCCCTCCTGTGACTGGGCACTGCTGGGAGGACTCTGCACACACCCCTCCTATGTCTGGGCACTGCTGGGAGTGATAGGCACACACTCCTCCTGTGTCTGGGCACTACTGGGAGGACTCTGCACACACCCCTCCTGTGTCTGGGCACTGCTGGGAGGACTCTGCACACACCCCTCCTGTGTCTAGGCACTGCTGGGAGGACTCTGCACACACCCCTCCTATGTCTGGGCACTGCTGGGAGGACTCTGCACACACCCCTCCTGTGTCTGGGCACTGCTGGGAGGACTCTGCACACACCCCTCCTATGTCTGGACACTGCTGGGAGTGATAGGCACACACCCCTCCTGTGTCTGGGCACTACTGGGAGGACTCTGCACACACCCCTCCTGTGTCTGGGCACTGCTGGGAGGACTCTGCACACACCCCTCCTGTGTCTGGGCACTGCTGGGAGGACTCTGCACACACCCCTCCTATGTCTGGGCACTGCTGGGAGGACTCTGCACACACCCCTCCTGTGTCTGGGCACTGCTGGGAGGACTCTGCACACACCCCTCCTATGTCTGGGCACTGCTGGGAGTGATAGGCACACACCCCTCCTGTGTCTGGGCACTACTGGGAGGACTCTGCACACACCCCTCCTATGTCTGGCCACTGCTGGGAGTGATAGGCACACACCCCTCCTGTGTTTGGGCACTGCTGGGAGGACTCTGCACACACCCCTCCTGTGTCTGGGCACTGCTGGGAGGACTCTGCACACACCCCTCCTATGTCTGGGCACTGCTGGGAGGACTCTGCACACACCCCTCCTGTGTCTGGGCACTGCTGGGAGGACTCTGCACACACCCCTCCTATGTCTGGGCACTGCTGGGAGGACTCTGCACACACCCCTCCTGTGTCTGGGCACTGCTGGGAGGACTCTGCACACACCCCTCCTGTGTCTGAGCACTGCTGGGAGTACTCTGCACACACCCCTCCTATGTCTGGCCACTGCTGGGAGTGATTGGCACACCCCTCCTATGTCTGGGCACTGCTGGGAGGACTCTGCACACACCCCTCCTGTGTCTGGGCACTGCTGGGAGTACTCTGCACACACCCCTCCTATGTCTGGGCACTGCTGGGAAGACTCTGCACACACCCCTCCTGTGTCTGGGCACTGCTGGGAAGACTCTGCACACACCCCTCCTATGTATGGGCACTGCTGGGAGTGATAGGCACACACCCCTCCTGTGTCTGGGCACTACTGGGAGGACTCTGCACACACCCCTCCTGTGTCTGGGCACTGCTGGGAGGACTCTGCACACACCCCTCCTGTGTCTAGGCACTGCTGGGAGGACTCTGCACACACCCCTCCTATGTCTGGGCACTGCTGGGAGGACTCTGCACACACCCCTCCTGTGTCTGGGCACTGCTGGGAGGACTCTGCACACACCCCTCCTATGTCTGGGCACTGCTGGGAGTGATAGGCACACACCCCTCCTGTGTCTGGGCACTACTGGGAGAACTCTGCACACACCCCTCCTGTGTCTGGGCACTGCTGGGAGGACTCTGCACACACCCCTCCTGTGTCTGGGCACTGCTGGGAGGACTCTGCACACACCCCTCCTATGTCTGGCCACTGCTGGGAGTGATAGGCACACACCCCTCCTGTGTCTGGGCACTGCTGGGAGTGATAGGCACACACACCTCCTGTGTCTGGGCACTGCTGGGAGGACTCTGCACACACCCCTCCTGTGTCTGGGCACTGCTGGGAGGACTCTGCACACACCCCTCCTATGTCTGGGCACTGCTGGGAGGACTCTGCACACACCCCTCCTGTGTCTGGGCACTGCTGGGAGGACTCTGCACACACCCCTCCTATGTCTGGGCACTGCTGGGAGTGATAGGCACACACCCCTCCTGTGTCTGGGCACTGCTGGGAGTGATAGGCACACGCCCCTCCTGTGTCTGGGTACTGCTGGGAGGACTCTGCACACACCCCTCCTGTTTCTGGGCACTGCTGGGAGGACTCAGCACACACCCCTCCTATGTCTGGCCACTGCTGGGAGTGATAGGCACACACCCCTCCTGTGTCTGGGCACTGCTGGGAGGACTCTGCACACACCCCTCCTATGTCTGGGCACTGCTGGGAGTGATAGGCACACACCCCTCCTATGTCTGGCCACTGCTGGGAGGACTCTGCACACACCCCTCTTATGTCTGGGCACTGCTGGGAGTGATAGGCACTCACCCCTCCTGTGTCTGGGCACTGCTGGGAGGACTCTGCACAAACCCCTCCAATGTCTGGGCACTGCTGGGAGTGATAGGCACACACCCCTCCTGTGACTGGGCAGTGCTGGGAGTGATAGGCACATACCCTCCTGTGTCTGGGCACTGCTGGGAGGACTCTGCACACACCCGCCTATGTCTGGGCACTGCTGGGAGTGATAGGGACACACCTCTCCTGTGTCTGGGCACTGCTGGGAAGACTCTGCACACACCCCTCCTGTGTCTGGGCACTGCTGGGAGGACTCTGCACACACCCCTCCTGTGGCTGGGCACTGCTGGGAGGACTCTGCACACACCCCTCCTATGTCTGGCCACTGCTGGGAGTGATAGGCACACACCCCTCCTGTGTTTGGGCACTGCTGGGAGGACTCTGCACACACCCCTCCTGTGTCTGGGCACTGCTGGGAGGACTCTGCACACACCCCTCCTATGTCTGGGCACTGCTGGGAGGACTCTGCACACACCCCTCCTGTGTCTGGGCACTGCTGGGAGGACTCTGCACACACCCCTCCTATGTCTGGGCACTGCTGGGAGGACTCTGCACACACCCCTCCTGTGTCTGGGCACTGCTGGGAGGACTCTGCACACACCCCTCCTATGTCTGGGCACTGCTGGGAGTGATAGGCACACACCCCTCCTGTGTCTGGGCACTGCTGGGAAGACTCTGCACACACCCCTCCTGTGTCTGGGCACTGCTGGGAAGACTCTGCACACACCCCTCCTATGTATGGGCACTGCTGGGAGTGATAGGCACACACCCCTCCTGTGTCTGGGCACTACTGGGAGGACTCTGCACACACCCCTCCTGTGTCTGGGCACTGCTGGGAGGACTCTGCACACACCCCTCTTATGTCTGGGCACTGCTGGGAGTGATAGGCACTCACCCCTCCTGTGTCTGGGCACTGCTGGGAGGACTCTGCACAAACCCCTCCAATGTCTGGGCACTGCTGGGAGTGATAGGCACACACCCCTCCTGTGACTGGGCAGTGCTGGGAGTGATAGGCACATACCCTCCTGTGTCTGGGCACTGCTGGGAGGACTCTGCACACACCCGCCTATGTCTGGGCACTGCTGGGAGTGATAGGGACACACCTCTCCTGTGTCTGGGCACTGCTGGGAAGACTCTGCACACACCCCTCCTGTGTCTGGGCACTGCTGGGAGGACTCTGCACACACCCCTCCTGTGGCTGGGCACTGCTGGGAGGACTCTGCACACACCCCTCCTATGTCTGGCCACTGCTGGGAGGACTCTGCACACACCCCTCCTATGTCTGGGCACTGCTGGGAGGACTCTGCACACACCCCTTCTGTGTCTGGGCACTGCTGGGAGGACTCTGCACACACCCCTCCTATGTCTGGGCACTGCTGGGAGTGATAGGCACACACCCCTCCTGTGTCTGGGCACTGCTGGGAGTGATAGGCACACACCCCTCCTGTGTCTGGGTACTGCTGGGAGGACTCTGCATGCACCCCTCCTGTGTCTGGGCACTGCTGGGAGGACTCTGCACACACCCCTCCTGTGTCTGGGCACTGCTGGGAGGACTCAGCACACACCCCTCCTATGTCTGGCCACTGCTGGGAGTGATAGGCACACACCCCTCCTGTGTCTGGGCACTGCTGGGAGGACTCTGCACACACCCCTCCTATGTCTGGGCACTGCTGGGAGTGATAGGCACACACCCCTCCTATGTCTGGACACTGCTGGGAGGACTCTGCACACACCCCTCTTATGTCTGGGCACTGCTGGGAGTGATAGGCACACACCCCTCCTGTGTCTGGGCACTGCTGGGAGTGATAGGCACACACACCTCCTGTGTCTGGGCACTGCTGGGAAGACTCTGCACACACCCCTCCTGTGTCTGGGCACTGCTGGGAAGACTCTGCACACACCCCTCCTATGTATGGGCACTGCTGGGAGTGATAGGCACACACCCCTCCTGTGTCTGGGCACTACTGGGAGGACTCTGCACACACCCCTCCTGTGTCTGGGCACTGCTGGGAGGACTCTGCACACACCCCTCTTATGTCTGGGCACTGCTGGGAGTGATAGGCACTCACCCCTCCTGTGTCTGGGCACTGCTGGGAGGACTCTGCACAAACCCCTCCAATGTCTGGGCACTGCTGGGAGTGATAGGCACACACCCCTCCTGTGACTGGGCAGTGCTGGGAGTGATAGGCACATACCCTCCTGTGTCTGGGCACTGCTGGGAGGACTCTGCACACACCCGCCTATGTCTGGGCACTGCTGGGAGTGATAGGGACACACCTCTCCTGTGTCTGGGCACTGCTGGGAAGACTCTGCACACACCCCTCCTGTGTCTGGGCACTGCTGGGAGGACTCTGCACACACCCCTCCTGTGGCTGGGCACTGCTGGGAGGACTCTGCACACACCCCTCCTATGTCTGGCCACTGCTGGGAGTGATAGGCACACACCCCTCCTGTGTTTGGGCACTGCTGGGAGGACTCTGCACACACCCCTCCTGTGTCTGGGCACTGCTGGGAGGACTCTGCACACACCCCTCCTATGTCTGGGCACTGCTGGGAGGACTCTGCACACACCCCTCCTGTGTCTGGGCACTGCTGGGAGGACTCTGCACACACCCCTCCTATGTCTGGGCACTGCTGGGAGGACTCTGCACACACCCCTCCTGTGTCTGGGCACTGCTGGGAGGACTCTGCACACACCCCTCCTATGTCTGGGCACTGCTGGGAGTGATAGGCACACACCCCTCCTGTGTCTGGGCACTACTGGGAGGACTCTGCACACACCCCTCCTATGTCTGGCTACTGCTGGGAGTGATAGGCACACACCCCTCCTGTGGTGTTTGGGCACTGCTGGGAGGACTCTGCACACACCCCTCCTGTGTCTGGGCACTGCTGGGAGGACTCTGCCCACACCCCTCCTATGTCTGGGCACTGCTGGGAGGACTCTGCACACACCCCTCCTGTGTCTGGGCACTGCTGGGAGGACTCTGCACACACCCCTCCTATGTCTGGGCACTGCTGGGAGTGATAGGCACACACCCCTCCTGTGTCTGGGCACTACTGGGAGGACTCTGCACACACCCCTCCTGTGTCTGGGCACTGCTGGGAGGACTCTGCACACACCCCTCCTGTGTCTGGGCACTGCTGGGAGGACTCTGCACACACCCCTCCTATGTCTGGCCACTGCTGGGAGTGATAGGCACACACCCCTCCTGTGTCTGGGCACTGCTGGGAGTGATAGGCACACACACCTCCTGTGTCTGGGCACTGCTGGGAGGACTCTGCACACACCCCTCCTGTGTCTGGGCACTGCTGGGAGGACTCTGCACACACCCCTCCTATGTCTGGGCACTGCTGGGAGGACTCTGCACACACCCCTTCTGTGTCTGGGCACTGCTGGGAGGACTCTGCACACACCCCTCCTATGTCTGGGCACTGCTGGGAGTGATAGGCACACACCCCTCCTGTGTCTGGGCACTGCTGGGAGTGATAGGCACACACCCCTCCTGTGTCTGGGTACTGCTGGGAGGACTCTGCATGCACCCCTCCTGTGTCTGGGCACTGCTGGGAGGACTCTGCACACACCCCTCCTGTGTCTGGGCACTGCTGGGAGGACTCAGCACACACCCCTCCTATGTCTGGCCACTGCTGGGAGTGATAGGCACACACCCCTCCTGTGTCTGGGCACTGCTGGGAGGACTCTGCACACACCCCTCCTATGTCTGGGCACTGCTGGGAGTGATAGGCACACACCCCTCCTATGTCTGGACACTGCTGGGAGGACTCTGCACACACCCCTCTTATGTCTGGGCACTGCTGGGAGTGATAGGCACACACCCCTCCTGTGTCTGGGCACTGCTGGGAGTGATAGGCACACACACCTCCTGTGTCTGGGCACTGCTGGGAAGACTCTGCACACACCCCTCCTGTGTCTGGGCACTGCTGGGAAGACTCTGCACACACCCCTCCTATGTATGGGCACTGCTGGGAGTGATAGGCACACACCCCTCCTGTGTCTGGGCACTACTGGGAGGACTCTGCACACACCCCTCCTGTGTCTGGGCACTGCTGGGAGGACTCTGCACACACCCCTCCTGTGTCTAGGCACTGCTGGGAGGACTCTGCACACACCCCTCCTATGTCTGGGCACTGCTGGGAGGACTCTGCACACACCCCTCCTGTGTCTGGGCACTGCTGGGAGGACTCTGCACACACCCCTCCTATGTCTGGGCACTGCTGGGAGTGATAGGCACACACCCCTCCTGTGTCTGGGCACTACTGGGAGAACTCTGCACACACCCCTCCTGTGTCTGGGCACTGCTGGGAGGACTCTGCACACACCCCTCCTGTGTCTGGGCACTGCTGGGAGGACTCTGCACACACCCCTCCTATGTCTGGCCACTGCTGGGAGTGATAGGCACACACCCCTCCTGTGTCTGGGCACTGCTGGGAGTGATAGGCACACACACCTCCTGTGTCTGGGCACTGCTGGGAGGACTCTGCACACACCCCTCCTGTGTCTGGGCACTGCTGGGAGGACTCTGCACACACCCCTCCTATGTCTGGGCACTGCTGGGAGGACTCTGCACACACCCCTCCTGTGTCTGGGCACTGCTGGGAGGACTCTGCACACACCCCTCCTATGTCTGGGCACTGCTGGGAGTGATAGGCACACACCCCTCCTGTGTCTGGGCACTGCTGGGAGTGATAGGCACACACCCCTCCTGTGTCTGGGTACTGCTGGGAGGACTCTGCACACACCCCTCCTGTGTCTGGGCACTGCTGGGAGGACTCAGCACACACCCCTCCTATGTCTGGCCACTGCTGGGAGTGATAGGCACACACCCCTCCTGTGTCTGGGCACTGCTGGGAGGACTCTGCACACACCCCTCCTATGTCTGGGCACTGCTGGGAGTGATAGGCACACACCCCTCCTATGTCTGGCCACTGCTGGGAGGACTCTGCACACACCCCTCTTATGTCTGGGCACTGCTGGGAGTGATAGGCACTCACCCCTCCTGTGTCTGGGCACTGCTGGGAGGACTCTGCACAAACCCCTCCAATGACTGGGCACTGCTGGGAGTGATAGGCACACACCCCTCCTGTGACTGGGCACTGCTGGGAGTGATAGGCACATACCCTCCTGTGTCTGGGCACTGCTGGGAGGACTCTGCACACACCCGCCTATGTCTGGGCACTGCTGGGAGTGATAGGGACACACCTCTCCTGTGTCTGGGCACTGCTGGGAAGACTCTGCACACACCCCTCCTGTGTCTGGGCACTGCTGGGAGGACTCTGCACACACCCCTCCTGTGGCTGGGCACTGCTGGGAGGACTCTGCACACACCCCTCCTATGTCTGGCCACTGCTGGGAGTGATAGGCACACACCCCTCCTGTGTTTGGGCACTGCTGGGAGGACTCTGCACACACCCCTCCTGTGTCTGGGCACTGCTGGGAGGACTCTGCACACACCCCTCCTGTGTCTGGGCACTGCTGGGAGGACTCTGCACACACCCCTCCTATGTCTGGGCACTGCTGGGAGTGATAGGCACACACCCCTCCTGTGTCTGGGCACTACTGGGAGGACTCTGCACACACCCCTCCTATGTCTGGCTACTGCTGGGAGTGATAGGCACACACCCCTCCTGTGGTGTTTGGGCACTGCTGGGAGGACTCTGCACACACCCCTCCTGTGTCTGGGCACTGCTGGGAGGACTCTGCCCACACCCCTCCTATGTCTGGGCACTGCTGGGAGGACTCTGCACACACCCCTCCTGTGTCTGGGCACTGCTGGGAGGACTCTGCACACACCCCTCCTATGTCTGGGCACTGCTGGGAGTGATAGGCACACACCCCTCCTGTGTCTGGGCACTACTGGGAGGACTCTGCACACACCCCTCCTGTGTCTGGGCACTGCTGGGAGGACTCTGCACACACCCCTCCTGTGTCTGGGCACTGCTGGGAGGACTCTGCACACACCCCTCCTATGTCTGGCCACTGCTGGGAGTGATAGGCACACACCCCTCCTGTGTCTGGGCACTGCTGGGAGTGATAGGCACACACACCTCCTGTGTCTGGGCACTGCTGGGAGGACTCTGCACACACCCCTCCTGTGTCTGGGCACTGCTGGGAGGACTCTGCACACACCCCTCCTATGTCTGGGCACTGCTGGGAGGACTCTGCACACACCCCTTCTGTGTCTGGGCACTGCTGGGAGGACTCTGCACACACCCCTCCTATGTCTGGGCACTGCTGGGAGTGATAGGCACACACCCCTCCTGTGTCTGGGCACTGCTGGGAGTGATAGGCACACACCCCTCCTGTGTCTGGGTACTGCTGGGAGGACTCTGCATGCACCCCTCCTGTGTCTGGGCACTGCTGGGAGGACTCTGCACACACCCCTCCTGTGTCTGGGCACTGCTGGGAGGACTCAGCACACACCCCTCCTATGTCTGGCCACTGCTGGGAGTGATAGGCACACACCCCTCCTGTGTCTGGGCACTGCTGGGAGGACTCTGCACACACCCCTCCTATGTCTGGGCACTGCTGGGAGTGATAGGCACACACCCCTCCTATGTCTGGACACTGCTGGGAGGACTCTGCACACACCCCTCTTATGTCTGGGCACTGCTGGGAGTGATAGGCACACACCCCTCCTGTGTCTGGGCACTGCTGGGAGTGATAGGCACACACACCTCCTGTGTCTGGGCACTGCTGGGAGGACTCTGCACACACCCCTCCTGTGTCTGGGCACTGCTGGGAGGACTCTGCACACACCCCTCCTATGTCTGGGCACTGCTGGGAGGACTCTGCACACACCCCTTCTGTGTCTGGGCACTGCTGGGAGGACTCTGCACACACCCCTCCTATGTCTGGGCACTGCTGGGTGTGATAGGCACACACCCCTCCTGTGTCTGGGCACTGCTGGGAGTGATAGGCACACACCCCTCCTGTGTCTGGGTACTGCTGGGAGGACTCTGCACGCACCCCCTCCTGTGTCTGGGCACTGCTGGGAGGACTCTGCACACACCCCTCCTGTGTCTGGGCACTGCTGGGAGGACTCAGCACACACCGCTCCTATGTCTGGCCACTGCTGGGAGTGATAGGCACACACCCCTCCTGTGTCTGGGCACTGCTGGGAGGACTCTGCACACACCCCTCCTATGTCTGGGCACTGCTGGGAGTGATAGGCACACACCCCTCCTATGTCTGGACACTTCTGGGAGGACTCTGCACACACCCCTCTTATGTCTGGGCACTGCTGGGAGTGATAGGCACACACCCCTCCTGTGTCTGGGCACTGCTGGGAGGACTCTGCACAAACCCCTCCAATGTCTGGGCACTGCTGGGAGTGATAGGCACACACCCCTCCTGTGTCTGGGCACTGCTGGGAGTGATAGGCACATACCCCTCCTGTGTCTGGGCACTGCTGGGAGGACTCTGCACACACCCGCCTATGTCTGGGCACTGCTGGGAGTGATAGGGACACACCTCTCCTGTGTCTGGGCACTGCTGGGAAGACTCTGCACACACCCCTCCTGTGTCTGGGCACTGCTGGGAGGACTCTGCACACACCCCTCCTGTGGCTGGGCACTGCTGGGAGGACTCTGCACACACCCCTCCTATGTCTGGCCACTGCTGGGAGTGATAGGCACACACCCCTCCTGTGTTTGGGCACTGCTGGGAGGACTCTGCACACACCCCTCCTGTGTCTGGGCACTGCTGGGAGGACTCTGCACACACCCCTTCTATGTCTGGGCACTGCTGGGAGGACTCTGCACACACCCCTCCTGTGTCTGGGCACTGCTGGGAGGACTCTGCACACACCCGCCTATGTCTGGGCACTGCTGGGAGTGATAGGCACACACCTCTCCTGTGTCTGGGCACTGCTGGGAGGACTCTGCACACACCCCTCCTGTGTCTGGGCACTGCTGGTAGGACTCTGCACACACCCCTCCTGTGGCTGGGCACTGCTGGGAGGACTCTGCACACACCCCTCCTATGTCTGGGCACTGCTGGGAGTGATAGGCACACACCCCTCCTGTGTCTGGGCACTGCTGGGAGCACTCTGCACACACCCCTCGTGTGTCTGGGCACTGCTGGGAGTGATAGGCACACACCCCTCCTGTGTCTGGGCACTGCTCGGAGGACTCTGCACACACCCCTCCTGTGTCTGGGCACTGCTGGGAGGACTCTGCACACACCCCTCCTATGTCAGGGCACTGCTGGGAGGACTCTGCACACACCCCTCCTGTGTCTGGGCACTGCTGGGAGGACTCTGCACACACCTCTCCTATGTCTGGGCACTGCTGGGAGTGATAAGCACACACCCCTCCTGTGTCTGGGCACTCCTGGGAGGACTCTGCACACACCCCTCCTATGTCTGGGCCCTCCTGGGAATGATAGGCACACACCCCTCCTGTGTCTGGGCACTGCTGGGAGGACTCTGCACACACCCCTCCAATGGCTGGGCACTGCTGGGAGGACTCTGCACACACCCCTCCTATGTTTTGGCACTGCTGGGAGTGATAGGCACACACCCCTCCTGTGTCTGGGCACTGCTGGGAGGACTCTGCACACACCCCTCCTATGTCTGGGCACTGCTGGGAGTGATAGGCACACACCCCTCCTGTGTCTGGGCACTGCTGGGAGGACTCTGCACACACCCCTCCTGTGTCTGGGCTCCTGTGTCTGGGCACTGCTGGGAGGACTCTGCACACACCCCTCCTATGTCTGGGCACTGCTGGGAGGACTCTGCACACACCCCTCCTGTGTCTGGGCACTGCTGGGAGGACTCTGCACACACCCCTCCTGTGTCTGGCCACTGCTGGGAGTGATAGGCACACACCCCTCCTATTTCTGGGCACTGCTGGGAGGACTCTGCACACACCCCTCCTGTGTCTTGGCACTGCTGGGAGTACTCTGCACACACCCCTCCTATGTCTGGGCACTGCTGGGAGGACTCTGCAAACACCCCTCCTGTGTCTGGGCACTGCTGGGAGGACTCTGCACACACCCCTCCTATGTCTGGGCACTGCTGGGAGTGATAGGCACACACCCCTCCTGTGTCTGGGCACTACTGGGAGGACTCTGCACACACCCCTCCTGTGTCTGGGCACTGCTGGGAGGACTCTGCACACACCCCTCCTGTGTCTGGGCACTGCTGGGAGGACTCTGCACACACCCCTCCTATGTCTGGCCACTGCTGGGAGTGATAGGCACACACCCCTCCTGTGTCTGGGCACTGCTGGGAGTGATAGGCACACACACCTCCTGTGTCTGGGCACTGCTGGGAGGACTCTGCACACACCTCTCCTGTGTCTGGGCACTGCTGGGAGGACTCTGCACACACCCCTCCTATGTCTGGGCACTGCTGGGAGGACTCTGCACACACCCCTCCTGTGTCTGGGCACTGCTGGGAGGACTCTGCACACACCCCTCCTATGTCTGGGCACTGCTGGGAGTGATAGGCACACACCCCTCCTGTGTCTGGGCACTGCTGGGAGTGATAGACACACACCCCTCCTGTGTCTGGGTCCTGCTGGGAGGACTCTGCACACACCCCTCCTGTGTCTGGGCACAGCTGGGAGGACTCTGCACACACCCCTCCTGTGTCTGGGCACTGCTGGGAGGACTCAGCACACACCCCTCCTATGTCTGGCCACTGCTGGGAGTGATAGGCACACACCCCTCCTATGTCTGGACACTGCTGGGAGGACTCTGCACACACCCCTCTTATGTCTGGGCACTGCTGGGAGTGATAGGCACACACCCCTCCTGTGTCTGGGCACTGCTGGGAGGACTCTGCACAAACCCCTCCAATGTCTGGGCACTGCTGGGAGTGATAGGCACACACCCCTCCTGTGTCTGGGCACTGCTGGGAGGACTCTGCACACACCCCTCCTGTGTCTGGGCACTGCTGGGAGGACTCTGCACACACCCCTCCTGTGTCTGGGCACTGCTGGGAGGACTCTGCACACACCCCTCCTGTGTCTGGCCACTGCTGGGAGTGATAGGCACACACACCTCCTGTGTCTGGGCACTGCTGGGAGGACTCTGCACACACCCCTCCTGTGTCTGGGCGCCTGTGTCTGGGCACTGCTGGGAGGACTCTGCACACACCCCTCCTATGTCTGGGCACTGCTGGGAGGACTCTGCACACACCCCTCCTGTGTCTGGGCACTGCTGGGAGGACTCTGCACACACGCCTCCTGTGTCTGAGCACTGCTGGGAGTACTCTGCACACACCCCTCCTATGTCTGGCCACTGCTGGGAGTGATTGGCACACACCCCTCCTATGTCTGGGCACTGCTGGGAGGACTCTGCACACACCCCTCCTGTGTCTGGGCACTGCTGGGAGTACTCTGCACACACCCCTCCTATGTCTGGGCACTGCTGGGAGGACTCTGCACACACCCCTCCTGTGTCTGGGCACTGCTGGGAGGACTCTGCACACACCCCTCCTATGTCTGGGCACTGCTGGGAGTGATAGGCACACACCCCTCCTGTGTCTGGGCACTACTGGGAGGACTCTGCACACACCCCTCCTGTGTCTGGGCACTGCTGGGAGGACTCTGCACACACCCCTCCTGTGTCTAGGCACTGCTGGGAGGACTCTGCACAAACCCCTCCAATGTCTGGGCACTGCTGGGAGTGATAGGCACACACCCCTCCTGTGTCTGGGCACTGCTGGGAGGACTCTGCACACACCCCTCCTGTGTCTGGGCACTGCTGGGAGGACTCTGCACACACCCCTCCTGTGTCTGGGCACTGCTGGGAGGACTCTGCACACACCCCTCCTGTGTCTGGCCACTGCTGGGAGTGATAGGCACACACCCCTCCTGTGTCTGGGCACTGCTGGGAGGACTCTGCACACACCCCTCCTGTGTCTGGGCGCCTGTGTCTGGGCACTGCTGGGAGGACTCTGCACACACCCCTCCTGTGTCTGGGCACTGCTGGGAGGACTCTGCACACACCCCTCCTGTGTCTGGGCACTGCTGGGAGGACTCTGCACACACCCCTCCTATGTCTGGCCACTGCTGGGAGTGATAGGCACACACCCCTCCTGTGTCTGGGCACTGCTGGGAGTGATAGGCACACACACCTCCTGTGTCTGGGCACTGCTGGGAGGACTCTGCACACACCCCTCCTGTGTCTGGGCACTGCTGGGAGGACTCTGCACACACCCCTCCTATGTCTGGGCACTGCTGGGAGGAGTCTGCACACACCCCTCCTGTGTCTGGGCACTGCTGGGAGGACTCTGCACACACCCCTCCTATGTCTGGGCACTGCTGGGAGTGATAGGCACACACCCCTCCTGTGTCTAGGCACTGCTGGGAGTGATAGGCACAGACCCCTCCTGTGTCTGGGCACTGCTGGGAGTGATAGGCACACACACCTCCTGTGTCTGGGCACTGCTGGGAGGACTCTGCACACACCCCTCCTGTGTCTGGGCACTGCTGGGAGGACTCTGCACACACCCCTCCTATGTCTGGGCACTGCTGGGAGGACTCTGCACACACCCCTTCTGTGTCTGGGCACTGCTGGGAGGACTCTGCACACACCCCTCCTATGTCTGGGCACTGCTGGGAGTGATAGGCACACACCCCTCCTGTGTCTGGGCACTGCTGGGAGTGATAGGCACACACCCCTCCTGTGTCTGGGTACTGCTGGGAGGACTCTGCATGCACCCCTCCTGTGTCTGGGCACTGCTGGGAGGACTCTGCACACACCCCTCCTGTGTCTGGGCACTGCTGGGAGGACTCAGCACACACCCCTCCTATGTCTGGCCACTGCTGGGAGTGATAGGCACACACCCCTCCTGTGTCTGGGCACTGCTGGGAGGACTCTGCACACACCCCTCCTATGTCTGGGCACTGCTGGGAGTGATAGGCACACACCCCTCCTATGTCTGGACACTGCTGGGAGGACTCTGCACACACCCCTCTTATGTCTGGGCACTGCTGGGAGTGATAGGCACACACCCCTCCTGTGTCTGGGCACTGCTGGGAGTGATAGGCACACACACCTCCTGTGTCTGGGCACTGCTGGGAAGACTCTGCACACACCCCTCCTGTGTCTGGGCACTGCTGGGAAGACTCTGCACACACCCCTCCTATGTATGGGCACTGCTGGGAGTGATAGGCACACACCCCTCCTGTGTCTGGGCACTACTGGGAGGACTCTGCACACACCCCTCCTGTGTCTGGGCACTGCTGGGAGGACTCTGCACACACCCCTCCTGTGTCTAGGCACTGCTGGGAGGACTCTGCACACACCCCTCCTATGTCTGGGCACTGCTGGGAGGACTCTGCACACACCCCTCCTGTGTCTGGGCACTGCTGGGAGGACTCTGCACACACCCCTCCTATGTCTGGGCACTGCTGGGAGTGATAGGCACACACCCCTCCTGTGTCTGGGCACTACTGGGAGAACTCTGCACACACCCCTCCTGTGTCTGGGCACTGCTGGGAGGACTCTGCACACACCCCTCCTGTGTCTGGGCACTGCTGGGAGGACTCTGCACACACCCCTCCTATGTCTGGCCACTGCTGGGAGTGATAGGCACACACCCCTCCTGTGTCTGGGCACTGCTGGGAGTGATAGGCACACACACCTCCTGTGTCTGGGCACTGCTGGGAGGACTCTGCACACACCCCTCCTGTGTCTGGGCACTGCTGGGAGGACTCTGCACACACCCCTCCTATGTCTGGGCACTGCTGGGAGGACTCTGCACACACCCCTCCTGTGTCTGGGCACTGCTGGGAGGACTCTGCACACACCCCTCCTATGTCTGGGCACTGCTGGGAGTGATAGGCACACACCCCTCCTGTGTCTGGGCACTGCTGGGAGTGATAGGCACACACCCCTCCTGTGTCTGGGTACTGCTGGGAGGACTCTGCACACACCCCTCCTGTGTCTGGGCACTGCTGGGAGGACTCAGCACACACCCCTCCTATGTCTGGCCACTGCTGGGAGTGATAGGCACACACCCCTCCTGTGTCTGGGCACTGCTGGGAGGACTCTGCACACACCCCTCCTATGTCTGGGCACTGCTGGGAGTGATAGGCACACACCCCTCCTATGTCTGGCCACTGCTGGGAGGACTCTGCACACACCCCTCTTATGTCTAGGCACTGCTGGGAGTGATAGGCACTCACCCCTCCTGTGTCTGGGCACTGCTGGGAGGACTCTGCACAAACCCCTCCAATGACTGGGCACTGCTGGGAGTGATAGGCACACACCCCTCCTGTGACTGGGCACTGCTGGGAGTGATAGGCACATACCCTCCTGTGTCTGGGCACTGCTGGGAGGACTCTGCACACACCCGCCTATGTCTGGGCACTGCTGGGAGTGATAGGGACACACCTCTCCTGTGTCTGGGCACTGCTGGGAAGACTCTGCACACACCCCTCCTGTGTCTGGGCACTGCTGGGAGGACTCTGCACACACCCCTCCTGTGGCTGGGCACTGCTGGGAGGACTCTGCACACACCCCTCCTATGTCTGGCCACTGCTGGGAGTGATAGGCACACACCCCTCCTGTGTTTGGGCACTGCTGGGAGGACTCTGCACACACCCCTCCTGTGTCTGGGCACTGCTGGGAGGACTCTGCACACACCCCTCCTGTGTCTGGGCACTGCTGGGAGGACTCTGCACACACCCCTCCTATGTCTGGGCACTGCTGGGAGTGATAGGCACACACCCCTCCTGTGTCTGGGCACTACTGGGAGGACTCTGCACACACCCCTCCTATGTCTGGCTACTGCTGGGAGTGATAGGCACACACCCCTCCTGTGGTGTTTGGGCACTGCTGGGAGGACTCTGCACACACCCCTCCTGTGTCTGGGCACTGCTGGGAGGACTCTGCCCACACCCCTCCTATGTCTGGGCACTGCTGGGAGGACTCTGCACACACCCCTCCTGTGTCTGGGCACTGCTGGGAGGACTCTGCACACACCCCTCCTATGTCTGGGCACTGCTGGGAGTGATAGGCACACACCCCTCCTGTGTCTGGGCACTACTGGGAGGACTCTGCACACACCCCTCCTGTGTCTGGGCACTGCTGGGAGGACTCTGCACACACCCCTCCTGTGTCTGGGCACTGCTGGGAGGACTCTGCACACACCCCTCCTATGTCTGGCCACTGCTGGGAGTGATAGGCACACACCCCTCCTGTGTCTGGGCACTGCTGGGAGTGATAGGCACACACACCTCCTGTGTCTGGGCACTGCTGGGAGGACTCTGCACACACCCCTCCTGTGTCTGGGCACTGCTGGGAGGACTCTGCACACACCCCTCCTATGTCTGGGCACTGCTGGGAGGACTCTGCACACACCCCTTCTGTGTCTGGGCACTGCTGGGAGGACTCTGCACACACCCCTCCTATGTCTGGGCACTGCTGGGAGTGATAGGCACACACCCCTCCTGTGTCTGGGCACTGCTGGGAGTGATAGGCACACACCCCTCCTGTGTCTGGGTACTGCTGGGAGGACTCTGCATGCACCCCTCCTGTGTCTGGGCACTGCTGGGAGGACTCTGCACACACCCCTCCTGTGTCTGGGCACTGCTGGGAGGACTCAGCACACACCCCTCCTATGTCTGGCCACTGCTGGGAGTGATAGGCACACACCCCTCCTGTGTCTGGGCACTGCTGGGAGGACTCTGCACACACCCCTCCTATGTCTGGGCACTGCTGGGAGTGATAGGCACACACCCCTCCTATGTCTGGACACTGCTGGGAGGACTCTGCACACACCCCTCTTATGTCTGGGCACTGCTGGGAGTGATAGGCACACACCCCTCCTGTGTCTGGGCACTGCTGGGAGTGATAGGCACACACACCTCCTGTGTCTGGGCACTGCTGGGAGGACTCTGCACACACCCCTCCTGTGTCTGGGCACTGCTGGGAGGACTCTGCACACACCCCTCCTATGTCTGGGCACTGCTGGGAGGACTCTGCACACACCCCTTCTGTGTCTGGGCACTGCTGGGAGGACTCTGCACACACCCCTCCTATGTCTGGGCACTGCTGGGTGTGATAGGCACACACCCCTCCTGTGTCTGGGCACTGCTGGGAGTGATAGGCACACACCCCTCCTGTGTCTGGGTACTGCTGGGAGGACTCTGCACGCACCCCCTCCTGTGTCTGGGCACTGCTGGGAGGACTCTGCACACACCCCTCCTGTGTCTGGGCACTGTTGGGAGGACTCAGCACACACCGCTCCTATGTCTGGCCACTGCTGGGAGTGATAGGCACACACCCCTCCTGTGTCTGGGCACTGCTGGGAGGACTCTGCACACACCCCTCCTATGTCTGGGCACTGCTGGGAGTGATAGGCACACACCCCTCCTATGTCTGGACACTTCTGGGAGGACTCTGCACACACCCCTCTTATGTCTGGGCACTGCTGGGAGTGATAGGCACACACCCCTCCTGTGTCTGGGCACTGCTGGGAGGACTCTGCACAAACCCCTCCAATGTCTGGGCACTGCTGGGAGTGATAGGCACACACCCCTCCTGTGTCTGGGCACTGCTGGGAGTGATAGGCACATACCCCTCCTGTGTCTGGGCACTGCTGGGAGGACTCTGCACACACCCGCCTATGTCTGGGCACTGCTGGGAGTGATAGGGACACACCTCTCCTGTGTCTGGGCACTGCTGGGAAGACTCTGCACACACCCCTCCTGTGTCTGGGCACTGCTGGGAGGACTCTGCACACACCCCTCCTGTGGCTGGGCACTGCTGGGAGGACTCTGCACACACCCCTCCTATGTCTGGCCACTGCTGGGAGTGATAGGCACACACCCCTCCTGTGTTTGGGCACTGCTGGGAGGACTCTGCACACACCCCTCCTGTGTCTGGGCACTGCTGGGAGGACTCTGCACACACCCCTTCTATGTCTGGGCACTGCTGGGAGGACTCTGCACACACCCCTCCTGTGTCTGGGCACTGCTGGGAGGACTCTGCACACACCCGCCTATGTCTGGGCACTGCTGGGAGTGATAGGCACACACCTCTCCTGTGTCTGGGCACTGCTGGGAGGACTCTGCACACACCCCTCCTGTGTCTGGGCACTGCTGGTAGGACTCTGCACACACCCCTCCTGTGGCTGGGCACTGCTGGGAGGACTCTGCACACACCCCTCCTATGTCTGGGCACTGCTGGGAGTGATAGGCACACACCCCTCCTGTGTCTGGGCACTGCTGGGAGCACTCTGCACACACCCCTCGTGTGTCTGGGCACTGCTGGGAGTGATAGGCACACACCCCTCCTGTGTCTGGGCACTGCTCGGAGGACTCTGCACACACCCCTCCTGTGTCTGGGCACTGCTGGGAGGACTCTGCACACACCCCTCCTATGTCAGGGCACTGCTGGGAGGACTCTGCACACACCCCTCCTGTGTCTGGGCACTGCTGGGAGGACTCTGCACACACCTCTCCTATGTCTGGGCACTGCTGGGAGTGATAAGCACACACCCCTCCTGTGTCTGGGCACTCCTGGGAGGACTCTGCACACACCCCTCCTATGTCTGGGCCCTCCTGGGAATGATAGGCACACACCCCTCCTGTGTCTGGGCACTGCTGGGAGGACTCTGCACACACCCCTCCAATGGCTGGGCACTGCTGGGAGGACTCTGCACACACCCCTCCTATGTTTTGGCACTGCTGGGAGTGATAGGCACACACCCCTCCTGTGTCTGGGCACTGCTGGGAGGACTCTGCACACACCCCTCCTATGTCTGGGCACTGCTGGGAGTGATAGGCACACACCCCTCCTGTGTCTGGGCACTGCTGGGAGGACTCTGCACACACCCCTCCTGTGTCTGGGCTCCTGTGTCTGGGCACTGCTGGGAGGACTCTGCACACACCCCTCCTATGTCTGGGCACTGCTGGGAGGACTCTGCACACACCCCTCCTGTGTCTGGGCACTGCTGGGAGGACTCTGCACACACCCCTCCTGTGTCTGGCCACTGCTGGGAGTGATAGGCACACACCCCTCCTATTTCTGGGCACTGCTGGGAGGACTCTGCACACACCCCTCCTGTGTCTTGGCACTGCTGGGAGTACTCTGCACACACCCCTCCTATGTCTGGGCACTGCTGGGAGGACTCTGCAAACACCCCTCCTGTGTCTGGGCACTGCTGGGAGGACTCTGCACACACCCCTCCTATGTCTGGGCACTGCTGGGAGTGATAGGCACACACCCCTCCTGTGTCTGGGCACTACTGGGAGGACTCTGCACACACCCCTCCTGTGTCTGGGCACTGCTGGGAGGACTCTGCACACACCCCTCCTGTGTCTGGGCACTGCTGGGAGGACTCTGCACACACCCCTCCTATGTCTGGCCACTGCTGGGAGTGATAGGCACACACCCCTCCTGTGTCTGGGCACTGCTGGGAGTGATAGGCACACACACCTCCTGTGTCTGGGCACTGCTGGGAGGACTCTGCACACACCTCTCCTGTGTCTGGGCACTGCTGGGAGGACTCTGCACACACCCCTCCTATGTCTGGGCACTGCTGGGAGGACTCTGCACACACCCCTCCTGTGTCTGGGCACTGCTGGGAGGACTCTGCACACACCCCTCCTATGTCTGGGCACTGCTGGGAGTGATAGGCACACACCCCTCCTGTGTCTGGGCACTGCTGGGAGTGATAGACACACACCCCTCCTGTGTCTGGGTCCTGCTGGGAGGACTCTGCACACACCCCTCCTGTGTCTGGGCACAGCTGGGAGGACTCTGCACACACCCCTCCTGTGTCTGGGCACTGCTGGGAGGACTCAGCACACACCCCTCCTATGTCTGGCCACTGCTGGGAGTGATAGGCACACACCCCTCCTATGTCTGGACACTGCTGGGAGGACTCTGCACACACCCCTCTTATGTCTGGGCACTGCTGGGAGTGATAGGCACACACCCCTCCTGTGTCTGGGCACTGCTGGGAGGACTCTGCACAAACCCCTCCAATGTCTGGGCACTGCTGGGAGTGATAGGCACACACCCCTCCTGTGTCTGGGCACTGCTGGGAGGACTCTGCACACACCCCTCCTGTGTCTGGGCACTGCTGGGAGGACTCTGCACACACCCCTCCTGTGTCTGGGCACTGCTGGGAGGACTCTGCACACACCCCTCCTGTGTCTGGCCACTGCTGGGAGTGATAGGCACACACCCCTCCTGTGTCTGGGCACTGCTGGGAGGACTCTGCACACACCCCTCCTGTGTCTGGGCGCCTGTGTCTGGGCACTGCTGGGAGGACTCTGCACACACCCCTCCTATGTCTGGGCACTGCTGGGAGGACTCTGCACACACCCCTCCTGTGTCTGGGCACTGCTGGGAGGACTCTGCACACACGCCTCCTGTGTCTGAGCACTGCTGGGAGTACTCTGCACACACCCCTCCTATGTCTGGCCACTGCTGGGAGTGATTGGCACACACCCCTCCTATGTCTGGGCACTGCTGGGAGGACTCTGCACACACCCCTCCTGTGTCTGGGCACTGCTGGGAGTACTCTGCACACACCCCTCCTATGTCTGGGCACTGCTGGGAGGACTCTGCACACACCCCTCCTGTGTCTGGGCACTGCTGGGAGGACTCTGCACACACCCCTCCTATGTCTGGGCACTGCTGGGAGTGATAGGCACACACCCCTCCTGTGTCTGGGCACTACTGGGAGGACTCTGCACACACCCCTCCTGTGTCTGGGCACTGCTGGGAGGACTCTGCACACACCCCTCCTGTGTCTAGGCACTGCTGGGAGGACTCTGCACAAACCCCTCCAATGTCTGGGCACTGCTGGGAGTGATAGGCACACACCCCTCCTGTGTCTGGGCACTGCTGGGAGGACTCTGCACACACCCCTCCTGTGTCTGGGCACTGCTGGGAGGACTCTGCACACACCCCTCCTGTGTCTGGGCACTGCTGGGAGGACTCTGCACACACCCCTCCTGTGTCTGGCCACTGCTGGGAGTGATAGGCACACACCCCTCCTGTGTCTGGGCACTGCTGGGAGGACTCTGCACACACCCCTCCTGTGTCTGGGCGCCTGTGTCTGGGCACTGCTGGGAGGACTCTGCACACACCCCTCCTGTGTCTGGGCACTGCTGGGAGGACTCTGCACACACCCCTCCTGTGTCTGGGCACTGCTGGGAGGACTCTGCACACACCCCTCCTATGTCTGGCCACTGCTGGGAGTGATAGGCACACACCCCTCCTGTGTCTGGGCACTGCTGGGAGTGATAGGCACACACACCTCCTGTGTCTGGGCACTGCTGGGAGGACTCTGCACACACCCCTCCTGTGTCTGGGCACTGCTGGGAGGACTCTGCACACACCCCTCCTATGTCTGGGCACTGCTGGGAGGACTCTGCACACACCCCTCCTGTGTCTGGGCACTGCTGGGAGGACTCTGCACACACCCCTCCTATGTCTGGGCACTGCTGGGAGTGATAGGCACACACCCCTCCTGTGTCTAGGCACTGCTGGGAGTGATAGGCACACACCCCTCCTGTGTCTGGGTACTGCTGGGAGGACTCTGCACACACCCCTCCTGTGTCTGGGCACTGCTGGGAGGACTCTGCACACACCCCTCCTGTGTCTGGGCACTGCTGGGAGGACTCAGCACACACCCCTCCCATGTCTGGCCACTGCTGGGAGTGATAGGCACACACCCCTCCTGTGTCTGGGCACTGCTGGGAGGACTCTGCACACACCCCTCCTATGTCTGGGCACTGCTGGGAGTGATAGGCACACACCCCTCCTATGTCTGGACACTGCTGGGAGGACTCTGCACACACCCCTCTTATGTCTGGGCACTGCTGGGAGTGATAGGCACACACCCCTCCTGTGTCTGGGCACTGCTGGGAGGACTCTGCACAAACCCCTCCAATGTCTGGGCACTGCTGGGAGTGATAGGCACACACCCCTCCTGTGACTGGGCACTGCTGGGAGTGATAGGCACATACCCTCCTGTGTCTGGGCACAGCTGGGAGGACTCTGCACACACCCGCCTATGTCTGGGCACTGCTGGGAGTGATAGGGACACACCTCTCCTGTGTCTGGGCACTGCTGGGAAGACTCTGCACACACCCCTCCTGTGTCTGGGCACTGCTGGGAGGACTCTGCACACACCCCTCCTGTGGCTGGGCACTGCTGGGAGGACTCTGCACACACCCCTCCTATGTCTGGCCACTGCTGGGAGTGATAGGCACACACCCCTCCTGTGTTTGGGCACTGCTGGGAGGACTCTGCACACACCCCTCCTGTGTCTGGGCACTGCTGGGAGGACTCTGCACACACCCCTCCTATGTCTGGGCACTGCTGGGAGGACTCTGCACACACCCCTCCTGTGTCTGGGCACTGCTGGGAGGACTCTGCACACACCCCTCCTATGTCTGGGCACTGCTGGGAGTGATAGGCACACACCCCTCCTGTGTCTGGGCACTACTGGGAGGACTCTGCACACACCCCTCCTATGTCTGGCCACTGCTGGGAGTGATAGGCACACACCCCTCCTGTGTTTGGGCACTGCTGGGAGGACTCTGCACACACCCCTCCTGTGTCTGGGCACTGCTGGGAGGACTCTGCACACACCCCTCCTATGTCTGGGCACTGCTGGGAGTGATTGGCACACACCCCTCCTATGTCTGGGCACTGCTGGGAGGACTCTGCACACACCCCTCCTGTGTCTGGGCACTGCTGGGAGTACTCTGCACACACCCCTCCTATGTCTGGGCACTGCTGGGAGGACTCTGCACACACCCCTCCTGTGTCTGGGCACTGCTGGGAGGACTCTGCACACACCCCTCCTATGTCTGGGCACTGCTGGGAGTGATAGGCACACACTCCTCCTGTGTCTGGGCACTACTGGGAGGACTCTGCACACACCCCTCCTGTGTCTGGGCACTGCTGGGAGGACTCTGCACACACCCCTCCTGTGTCTAGGCACTGCTGGGAGGACTCTGCACACACCCCTCCTATGTCTGGGCACTGCTGGGAGGACTCTGCACACACCCCTCCTGTGTCTGGGCACTGCTGGGAGGACTCTGCACACACCCCTCCTATGTCTGGGCACTGCTGGGAGTGATAGGCACACACCCCTCCTGTGTCTGGGCACTACTGGGAGGACTCTGCACACACCCCTCCTGTGTCTGGGCACTGCTGGGAGGACTCTGCACACACCCCTCCTGTGTCTGGGCACTGCTGGGAGGACTCTGCACACACCCCTCCTATGTCTGGGCACTGCTGGGAGGACTCTGCACACACCCCTCCTGTGTCTGGGCACTGCTGGGAGGACTCTGCACACACCCCTCCTATGTCTGGGCACTGCTGGGAGTGATAGGCACACACCCCTCCTGTGTCTGGGCACTACTGGGAGGACTCTGCACACACCCCTCCTATGTCTGGCCACTGCTGGGAGTGATAGGCACACACCCCTCCTGTGTTTGGGCACTGCTGGGAGGACTCTGCACACACCCCTCCTGTGTCTGGGCACTGCTGGGAGGACTCTGCACACACCCCTCCTATGTCTGGGCACTGCTGGGAGGACTCTGCACACACCCCTCCTGTGTCTGGGCACTGCTGGGAGGACTCTGCACACACCCCTCCTATGTCTGGGCACTGCTGGGAGTGATAGGCACACACCCCTCCTGTGTCTGGGCACTACTGGGAGGACTCTGCACACACCCCTCCTGTGTCTGGGCACTGCTGGGAGGACTCTGCACACACCCCTCCTGTGTCTGGGCACTGCTGGGAGGACTCTGCACACACCCCTCCTATGTCTGGCCACTGCTGGGAGTGATAGGCACACACCCCTCCTGTGTCTGGGCACTGCTGGGAGTGATAGGCACACACACCTCCTGTGTCTGGGCACTGCTGGGAGGACTCTGCACACACCCCTCCTGTGTCTGGGCACTGCTGGGAGGACTCTGCACACACCCCTCCTATGTCTGGGCACTGCTGGGAGGACTCTGCAAACACCCCTTCTGTGTCTGGGCACTGCTGGGAGGACTCTGCACACACCCCTCCTATGTCTGGGCACTGCTGGGAGTGATAGGCACACACCCCTCCTGTGTCTGGGCACTGCTGGGAGTGATAGGCACACACCCCTCCTGTGTCTGGGTACTGCTGGGAGGACTCTGCACGCACCCCTCCTGTGTCTGGGCACTGCTGGGAGGACTCTGCACACACCCCTCCTGTGTCTGGGCACTGCTGGGAGGACTCAGCACACACCCCTCCTATGTCTGGCCACTGCTGGGAGTGATAGGCACACACCCCTCCTGTGTCTGGGCACTGCTGGGAGGACTCTGCACACACCCCTCCTATGTCTGGGCACTGCTGGGAGTGATAGGCACACACCCCTCCTATGTCTGGACACTGCTGGGAGGACTCTGCACACACCCCTCTTATGTCTGGGCACTGCTGGGAGTGATAGGCACACACCCCTCCTGTGTCTGGGCACTGCTGGGAGGACTCTGCACAAACCCCTCCAATGTCTGGGCACTGCTGGGAGTGATAGGCACACACCCCTCCTGTGTCTGGGCACTGCTGGGAGTGATAGGCACATACCCCTCCTGTGTCTGGGCACTGCTGGGAGGACTCTGCACACACCCGCCTATGTCTGGGCACTGCTGGGAGTAATAGGGACACACCTCTCCTGTGTCTGGGCACTGCTGGGAAGACTCTGCACACACCCCTCCTGTGTCTGGGCACTGCTGGGAGGACTCTGCACACACCCCTCCTGTGGCTGGGCACTGCTGGGAGGACTCTGCACACACCCCTCCTATGTCTGGCCACTGCTGGGAGTGATAGGCACACACCCCTCCTGTGTTTGGGCACTGCTGGGAGGACTCTGCACACACCCCTCCTGTGTCTGGGCACTGCTGGGAGGACTCTGCACACACCCCTTCTATGTCTGGGCACTGCTGGGAGGACTCTGCACACACCCCTCCTGTGTCTGGGCACTGCTGGGAGGACTCTGCACACACCCGCCTATGTCTGGGCACTGCTGGGAGTGATAGGCACACACCTCTCCTGTGTCTGGGCACTGCTGGGAGGACTCTGCACACACCCCTCCTGTGTCTGGGCACTGCTGGTAGGACTCTGCACACACCCCTCCTGTGGCTGGGCACTGCTGGGAGGACTCTGCACACACCCCTCCTATGTCTGGGCACTGCTGGGAGTGATAGGCACACACCCCTCCTGTGTCTGGGCACTGCTGGGAGCACTCTGCACACACCCCTCATGTGTCTGGGCACTGCTGGGAGTGATAGGCACACACCCCTCCTGTGTCTGGGCACTGCTCGGAGGACTCTGCACACACCCCTCCTGTGTCTGGGCACTGCTGGGAGGACTCTGCACACACCCCTCCTATGTCAGGGCACTGCTGGGAGGACTCTGCACACACCCCTCCTGTGTCTGGGCACTGCTGGGAGGACTCTGCACACACCTCTCCTATGTCTGGGCACTGCTGGGAGTGATAGGCACACACCCCTCCTGTGTCTGGGCACTCCTGGGAGGACTCTGCACACACCCCTCCTATGTCTGGGCACTCCTGGGAGTGATAGGCACACACCCCTCCTGTGTCTGGGCACTGCTGGGAGGACTGCACACACCCCTCCAATGGCCGGGCACTGCTGGGAGGACTCTGCACACACCCCTCCTATGTTTTGGCACTGCTGGGAGTGATAGGAACACACCCCTCCTGTGTCTGGGCACTGCTGGGAGGACTCTGCACACACCCCTCCTATGTCTGGGCACTGCTGGGAGTGATAGGCACACACCCCTCCTGTGTCTGGGCACTGCTGGGAGGACTCTGCACACACCCCTCCTGTGTCTGGGCTCCTGTGTCTGGGCACTGCTGGGAGGACTCTGCACACACCCCTCCTATGTCTGGTCACTGCTGGGAGGACTCTGCACACACCCCTCCTGTGTCTGGGCACTGCTGGGAGGACTCTGCACACACCCCTCCTGTGTCTGGGCACTGCTGGGAGGACTCTGCACACACCCCTCCTATGTCTGGCCACTGCTGGGAGTGATAGGCACACACCCCTCCTATTTCTGGGCACTGCTGGGAGGACTCTGCACACACCCCTCCTGTGTCTGGGCACTGCTGGGAGTACTCTGCACACACCCCTCCTATGTCTGGGCACTGCTGGGAGGACTCTGCAAACACCCCTCCTGTGTCTGGGCACTGCTGGGAGGACTCTGCACACACCCCTCCTATGTCTGGGCACTGCTGGGAGTGATAGGCACACACCCCTCCTGTGTCTGGGCACTACTGGGAGGACTCTGCACACACCCCTCCTGTGTCTGGGCACTGCTGGGAGGACTCTGCACACACCCCTCCTGTGTCTGGGCACTGCTGGGAGGACTCTGCACACACCCCTCCTATGTCTGGCCACTGCTGGGAGTGATAGGCACACACCCCTCCTGTGTCTGGGCACTGCTGGGAGTGATAGGCACATACACCTCCTGTGTCTGGGCACTGCTGGGAGGACTCTGCACACACCTCTCCTGTGTCTGGGCACTGCTGGGAGGACTCTGCACACACCCCTCCTATGTCTGGGCACTGCTGGGAGGACTCTGCACACACCCCTCCTGTGTCTGGGCACTGCTGGGAGGACTCTGCACACACCCCTCCTATGTCTGGGCACTGCTGGGAGTGATAGGCACACACCCCTCCTGTGTCTGGGCACTGCTGGGAGTGATAGGAACACACCCCTCCTGTGTCTGGGTACTGCTGGGAGGACTCTGCACACACCCCTCCTGTGTCTGGGCACTGCTGGGAGGACTCTGCACACACCCCTCCTGTGTCTGGGCACTGCTGGGAGGACTCAGCACACACCCCTCCTATGTCTGGCCACTGCTGGGAGTGATAGGCACACACCCCTCCTGTGTCTGGGCACTGCTGGGAGGACTCTGCACACACCCCTCCTATGTCTGGCCACTGCTGGGAGTGATAGGCACACACCCCTCCAATGTCTGGACACTGCTGGGAGGACTCTGCACACACCCCTCTTATGTCTGGGCACTGCTGGGAGTAATAGGCACACACCCCTCCTGTGTCTGGGCACTGCTGGGAGGACTCTGCACAAACCCCTCCAATGTCTGGGCACTGCTGGGAGTGATAGGCACACACCCCTCCTGTGTCTGGGCACTGCTGGGAGGACTCTGCACACACCCCTCCTGTGTCTGGGCACTGCTGGGAGGACTCTGCACACACCCCTCCTGTGTCTGGGCACTGCTGGGAGGACTCTGCACACACCCCTCCTGTGTCTGGCCACTGCTGGGAGTGATAGGCACACACCCCTCCTGTGTCTGGGCACTGCTGTGAGGACTCTTCACACACCCCTCCTGTGTCTGGGCACTGCTGGGAGGGCTCTGCACACACCCCTCCTGTGTCTGGGCACTGCTGGGAGGACTCTGCACACACCCCGCCTATGTCTGGGCACTGCTGGGAGGACTCTGCACACACCCCTCCTATGTCTGGGCACTGCTGGGAGGACTCTGCACACACCCCTCCTGTGTCTGGGCACTGCTGGGAGGACTCTGCACACACCCCTCCTGTGTCTGGGCACTGCTGGGAGGACTCTGCACACACCCCTCCTGTGTCTGAGCACTGCTGGGAGGACTCTGCACACACCCCGCCTATGTCTGGGCACTGCTGGGAGGACCCTGCACACACCCCTCCTATGTCTGGGCACTGCTGGGAGGACTCTGCACACACCCTGCCTATGTCTGGCCACTGCTGGGAGTGATAGGCACACACCCCTCCTGTGTCTGGGCACTGCTGGGAGGACTCTGCACACACCCCGCCTATGTCTAGGCACTGCTGGGAGGACTCTGCACACACCCCTCCTGTGTCTGGGCACTGCTGGGAGGACTCTGCACACACCCTCCTGTGTCTGGGCACTGCTGGGAGGACTCTGCACACACCCCTCCTATGTCTGGGCACTGCTGGGAGTGATAGGCACATACCCCTCCTGTGTCTGGGTACTGCTGGGAGGACTCTGCACGCACCCCTCCTGTGTCTGAGCACTGGTGGGAGGACTCTGCACACACCCCTCCTGTGTCTGGGCACTGCTGGGAGGACTCAGCACACACCCCTCCTATGTCTGGCCACTGCTGGGAGTGATAGGGACACACCCCTCCTGTGTCTGGGCACTGCTGGGAGGACTCTGCACACACCCCTCCTATGTCTGGCCACTGCTGGGAGTGATAGGGACACACCCCTCCTGTGTCTGGGCACTGCTGGGAGGACTCTGCACACACCCCTCCTATGTCTGGCCACTGCTGGGAGTGATAGGCACACACCCCTCCTGTGTCTGGGCACTACTGGGAGTGATAGGCACACACACCTCCTGTGTCTGGGCACTGCTGGGAGGACTCTGCACACACCTCTCCTGTGTCTGGGCACTGCTGGGAGGACTCTGCACACACCCCTCCTATGTCTGGGCACTGCTGGGAGGACTCTGCACACACCCCTCCTGTGTGGGGGCACTGCTGGGAGGACTCTGCACACACCCCTCCTATGTCTGGGCACTGCTGGGAGTGATAGGCACACACCCCTCCTGTGTCTGGGCACTGCTGGGAGTGATAGGCACACACCCCTCCTGTGTCTGGGTACTGCTGGGAGGACTCTGCACACACCCCTCCTGTGTCTGGGCACTGCTGGGAGGACTCAGCACACACCCCTCCTATGTCTGGCCACTGCTGGGAGTGATAGGCACACACCCCTCCTGTGTCTGGGCACTGCTGGGAGGACTCTGCACACACCCCTCCTATGTCTGGGCACTGCTGGGAGTGATAGGCACACACCCCTCCTATGTCTGGACACTGCTGGGAGGACTCTGCACACACCCCTCTTATGTCTGGGCACTGCTGGGAGTGATAGGCACACACCCCTCCTGTGTCTGGGCACTGCTGGGAGGACTCTGCACAAACCCCTCCAATGTCTGGGCACTGCTGGGAGTGATAGGCACACACCCCTCCTGTGTCTGGGCACTGCTGGGAGGACTCTGCACACACCCCTCCTGTGTCTGGGCACTGCTGGGAGGACTCTGCACACACCCCTCCTGTGTCTGGGCACTGCTGGGAGTGATAGGCACACACCCCTCCTGTGTCTGGGCACTGCTGTGAGGACTCTGCACACACCCCTCCTGTGTCTGGGCACTGCTGGGAGGACTCTGCACACACCCCTCCTGTGTCTGGGCACTGCTGGGAGGACTCTGCACACACCCCTCCTGTGTCTGGGCACTGCTGGGAGGACTCTGCTCACACCCCGCCTATGTCTGGGCACTGCTGGGAGGACTCTGCACACACCCCTCCTGTGTCTGGGCACTGCTGGGAGGACTCTGCACACACCCCTCCTGTGTCTGGGCACTGCTGGGAGGACTCTGCACACACCCCTCCTGTGTCTGGGCACTGCTGGGAGGACTCTGCACACACCCCTCCTGTGTCTGAGCACTGCTGGGAGGACTCTGCACACACCCCGCCTATGTCTGGGCACTGCTGGGAGGACCCTGCACACACCCCTCCTATGTCTGCGCACTGCTGGGAGGACTCTGCACACACCCTGCCTATGTCTGGCCACTGCTGGGAGTGATAGGCACACACCCCTCCTGTGTCTGGGCACTGCTGGGAGGACTCTGCACACACCCCGCCTATGTCTGGGCACTGCTGGGAGGACTATGCACACACCCCTCCTGTGTCTGGGCACTGCTGGGAGGACTCTGCACACACCCCTCCTGTGTCTGGGCACTGCTGGGAGGACTCTGCACACACCCCTCCTATGTCTGGGCACTGCTGGGAGGACTCTGCACACACCCCTCCTGTGTCTGGGCACTGCTGGGAGGACTCTGCACACACCCCTCCTATGTCTGGGCACTGCTGGGAGTGATAGGCACACACCCCTCCTATGTCTGGGCACTGCTGGGAGGACTCTGCACACACCCCTCCTTTGTCTGGGCACTGCTGGGAGTGATAGGCACACACCCCTCCTGTGTCTGGGCACTGCTGGGAGGACTCTGCACACACCCCTCCTGTGTCTGGGCACTGCTGGGAGGACTCTGCACACACCCCACCTATGTCTGGGCACTGCTGGGAGGACTCTGCACACACCCCTCCTATGTCTGGGCACTGCTGGGAGGACTCTGCACACACCCCTCCTGTGTCTGGGCACTGCTGGGAGGACTCTGCACACACCCCTCCTGTGTCTGGGCACTGCTGAGAGGACTCTGCACACACCCCTCCTGTGTCTGGGCACTGCTGGGAGGACTCTGCACACACCCCGCCTATGTCTGGGCACTGCTGGGAGGACTCTGCACACACCCCTCCTATGTCTGGGCACTGCTGGGAGGACTCTGCACACACCCCTCCTGTGTCTGGGCACTGCTGGGAGGACTCTGCACACACCCCTCCTATGTCTGGGCACTGCTGGGAGTGATAGGCACACACCCCTCCTGTGTGTGGGCACTGCTGGGAGGACTCTGCGCACACCCCTCCTGTGTCTGGGCACTGCTGGGAGTGATAGGCACACACCCCTCCTGTGTCTGGGCACTGCTGGGAGGACTCTGCACACACCCCTCCTTTGTCTGGGCACTGCTGGGAGTGATAGGCACACACCCCTCCTGTGTCTGGGCACTGCTGGGAGGACTCTGCACACACCCCTCCTATGTCTGGGCACTGCTGGGAGTGATAGGCACACACCCCTCCTGTGTCTGGGTACTGCTGGGAGGACTCTGCACGCACCCCTCCTGTGTCTGGGCACTGCTGGGAGGACTCTGCACACACCCCTCCTGTGTCTGGGCACTGCTGGGAGGACTCAGCACACACCCCTCCTATGTCTGGTCACTGCTGGGAGTGATAGGCACACACCCCTCCTGTGTCTGGGCACTGCTGGGAGGACTCTGCACACACCCCTCCTATGTCTGGGCACTGCTGGGAGTGATAGGCACACACCCCTCCGATGTCTGGACACTGCTGGGAGGACTCTGCACACACCCCTCTTATGTCTGGGCACTGCTGGGAGTGATAGGCACACACCCCTCCTGTGTCTGGGCACTGCTGGGAGGACTCTGCACAAACCCCTCCAATGTCTGGGCACTGCTGGGAGTGATAGGCACACACCCCTCCTGTGTCTGGGCACTGCTGGGAGTGATAGGCACATACCCCTCCTGTGTCTGGGCACTGCTGGGAGGACTCTGCACACACCCGCCTATGTCTGGGCACTGCTGGGAGTGATAGGGACACACCTCTCCTGTGTCTGGGCACTGCTGGGAAGACTCTGCACACACCCCTCCTGTGTCTGGGCACTGCTGGGAGGACTCTGCACACACCCCTCCTGTGGCTGGGCACTGCTGGGAGGACTCTGCACACACCCCTCCTATGTCTGGCCACTGCTGGGAGTGATAGGCACACACCCCTCCTGTGTTTGGGCACTGCTGTGAGGACTCTGCACACACCCCTCCTGTGTCTGGGCACTGCTGGGAGGACTCTGCACACACCCCTTCTATGTCTGGGCACTGCTGGGAGGACTCTGCACACACCCCTCCTGTTTCTGGGCACTGCTGGGAGGACTCTGCACACACCCGCCTATGTCTGGGCACTGCTGGGAGTGATAGGCACATACCTCTCCTGTGTCTGGGCACTGCTGGGAGGACTCTGCACACACCCCTCCTGTGTCTGGGCACTGCTGGTAGGACTCTGCACACACCCCTCCTGTGGCTTGGCACTGCTGGGAGGACTCTGCACACACCCCTCCTATGTCTGGGCACTGCTGGGAGTGATAGGCACACACCCCTCCTGTGTCTGGGCACTGCTGGGAGCACTCTGCACACACCCCTCGTGTGTCTGGGCACTGCTGGGAGTGATAGGCACACACCCCTCCTGTGTCTGGGCACTGCTCGGAGGACTCTGCACACACCCCTCCTGTGTCTGGGCACTGCTGGGAGGACTCTGCACACACCCCTCCTGTGTCTGGGCACTGCTGGGAGGACTCTGCACACACCTCTCCTATGTCTGGGCACTGCTGGGAGTGATAGGCACACACCCCTCCTGTGTCTGGGCACTCCTGGGAGGACTCTGCACACACCCCTCCTATGTCTGGGCACTCCTGGGAGTGATAGGCACACACCCCTCCTGTGTCTGGGCACTGCTGGGAGGACTCTGCACACACCCCTCCAATGGCTGGGCACTGCTGGGAGGACTCTGCACACACCCCTCCTATGTTTTGGCACTGCTGGGAATGATAGGCACACACCCCTCCTGTGTCTGGGCACTGCTGGGAGGACTTTGCACACACCCCTCCTATGTCTGGGCACTGCTGGGAGTGATAGGCACACACCCCTCCTGTGTCTGGGCACTGCTGGGAGGACTCTGCACACACCCCTCCTGTGTCTGGGCTCCTGTGTCTGGGCACTGCTGGGAGGACTCTGCACACACCCCTCCTGTGTCTGGGCACTGCTGGGAGGACTCTGCACACACCCCTTCTATGTCTGGGCACTGCTGGGAGGACTCTGCACACACCCCTCCTGTGTCTGGGCACTGCTGGGAGGACTCTGCACACACCCGCCTATGTCTGGGCACTGCTGGGAGTGATAGGCACACACCTCTCCTGTGTCTGGGCACTGCTGGGAGGACTCTGCACACACCCCTCCTGTGTCTGGGCACTGCTGGTAGGACTCTGCACACACCCCTCCTGTGGCTGGGCACTGCTGGGAGGACTCTGCACACACCCCTCCTATGTCTGGGCACTGCTGGGAGTGATAGGCACACACCCCTCCTGTGTCTGGGCACTGCTGGGAGCACTCTGCACACACCCCTCGTGTGTCTGGGCACTGCTGGGAGTGATAGGCACACACCCCTCCTGTGTCTGGGCACTGCTTGGAGGACTCTGCACACACCCCTCCTGTGTCTGGGCACTGCTGGGAGGACTCTGCACACACCCCTCCTATGTCAGGGCACTGCTGGGAGGACTCTGCACACACCCCTCCTGTGTCTGGGCACTGCTGGGAGGACTCTGCACACACCTCTCCTATGTCTGGGCACTGCTGGGAGTGATAGGCACACACCCCTCCTGTGTCTGGGCACTCCTGGGAGGACTCTGCACACACCCCTCCTATGTCTGGGCACTCCTGGGAGTGATAGGCACACACCCCTCCTGTGTCTGGGCACTGCCGGGAGGACTCTGCACACACCCCTCCAATGGCTGGGCACTGCTGGGAGGACTCTGCACACACCCCTCCTATGTTTTGGCACTGCTGGGAATGATAGGCACACACCCCTCCTGTGTCTGGGCACTGCTGGGAGGACTCTGCACACACCCCTCCTATGTCTGGGCACTGCTGGGAGTGATAGGCACACACCCCTCCTGTGTCTGGGCACTGCTGGGAGGACTCTGCACACACCCCTCCTGTGTCTGGGCTCCTGTGTCTGGACACTGCTGGGAGGACTCTGCACACACCCCTCCTATGTCTGGGCACTGCTGGGAGGACTCTGCACACACCCCTCCTGTGTCTGGGCACTGCTGGGAGGACTCTGCACACACCCCTCCTGTGTCTGGGCACTGCTGGGAGGACTCTGCACACACCCCTCCTATGTCTGGCCACTGCTGGGAGTGATAGGCACACACCCCTCCTATTTCTGGGCACTGCTGGGAGGACTCTGCACACACCCCTCCTGTGTCTGGGCACTGCTGGGAGTACTCTGCACACACCCCTCCTATGTCTGGGCACTGCTGGGAGGACTCTGCAAACACCCCTCCTGTGTCTGGGCACTGCTGGGAGGACTCTGCACACACCCCTCCTATGTCTGGGCACTGCTGGGAGTGATAGGCACACACCCCTCCTGTGTCTGGGCACTACTGGGAGGACTCTGCACACACCCCTCCTGTGTCTGAGCACTGCTGGGAGGACTCTGCACACACCCCTCCTGTGTCTGGGCACTGCTGGGAGGACTCTGCACACACCCCTCCTATGTCTGGCCACTGCTGGGAGTGATAGGCACACACCCCTCCTGTGTCTGGGCACTGCTGGGAGTGATAGGCACACACACCTCCTGTGTCTGGGCACTGCTGGGAGGACTCTGCACACACCTCTCCTGTGTCTGGGCACTGCTGGGAGGACTCTGCACACACCCCTCCTATGTCTGGGCACTGCTGGGAGGACTCTGCACACACCCCTCCTGTGTCTGGGCACTGCTGGGAGGACTCTGCACACACCCCTCCTATGTCTGGGCACTGCTGGGAGTGATAGGCACACACCCCTCCTGTGTCTGGGCACTGCTGGGAGGACTCTGCACACACCCCGCCTATGTCTGGGCACTGCTGGGAGGACTATGCACACACCCCTCCTGTGTCTGGGCACTGCTGGGAGGACTCTGCACACACCCCTCCTATGTCTGGGCACTGCTGGGAGGACTCTGCACACACCCCTCCTGTGTCTGGGCACTGCTGGGAGGACTCTGCACACACCCCTCCTATGTCTGGGCACTGCTGGGAGTGATAGGCACACACCCCTCCTATGTCTGGGCACTGCTGGGAGGACTCTGCACACACCCCTCCTTTGTCTGGGCACTGCTGGGAGTGATAGGCACACACCCCTCCTGTGTCTGGGCACTGCTGGGAGGACTCTGCACACACCCCTCCTGTGTCTGGGCACTGCTGGGAGGACTCTGCACACACCCCACCTATGTCTGGGCACTGCTGGGAGGACTCTGCACACACCCCTCCTATGTCTGGGCACTGCTGGGAGGACTCTGCACACACCCCTCCTGTGTCTGGGCACTGCTGGGAGGACTCTGCACACACCCCTCCTGTGTCTGGGCACTGCTGAGAGGACTCTGCACACACCCCTCCTGTGTCTGGGCACTGCTGGGAGGACTCTGCACACACCCCGCCTATGTCTGGGCACTGCTGGGAGGACTCTGCACACACCCCTCCTATGTCTGGGCACTGCTGGGAGGACTCTGCACACACCCCTCCTGTGTCTGGGCACTGCTGGGAGGACTCTGCACACACCCCTCCTATGTCTGGGCACTGCTGGGAGTGATAGGCACACACCCCTCCTGTGTGTGGGCACTGCTGGGAGGACTCTGCGCACACCCCTCCTGTGTCTGGGCACTGCTGGGAGTGATAGGCACACACCCCTCCTGTGTCTGGGCACTGCTGGGAGGACTCTGCACACACCCCTCCTTTGTCTGGGCACTGCTGGGAGTGATAGGCACACACCCCTCCTGTGTCTGGGCACTGCTGGGAGGACTCTGCACACACCCCTCCTATGTCTGGGCACTGCTGGGAGTGATAGGCACACACCCCTCCTGTGTCTGGGTACTGCTGGGAGGACTCTGCACGCACCCCTCCTGTGTCTGGGCACTGCTGGGAGGACTCTGCACACACCCCTCCTGTGTCTGGGCACTGCTGGGAGGACTCAGCACACACCCCTCCTATGTCTGGTCACTGCTGGGAGTGATAGGCACACACCCCTCCTGTGTCTGGGCACTGCTGGGAGGACTCTGCACACACCCCTCCTATGTCTGGGCACTGCTGGGAGTGATAGGCACACACCCCTCCGATGTCTGGACACTGCTGGGAGGACTCTGCACACACCCCTCTTATGTCTGGGCACTGCTGGGAGTGATAGGCACACACCCCTCCTGTGTCTGGGCACTGCTGGGAGGACTCTGCACAAACCCCTCCAATGTCTGGGCACTGCTGGGAGTGATAGGCACACACCCCTCCTGTGTCTGGGCACTGCTGGGAGTGATAGGCACATACCCCTCCTGTGTCTGGGCACTGCTGGGAGGACTCTGCACACACCCGCCTATGTCTGGGCACTGCTGGGAGTGATAGGGACACACCTCTCCTGTGTCTGGGCACTGCTGGGAAGACTCTGCACACACCCCTCCTGTGTCTGGGCACTGCTGGGAGGACTCTGCACACACCCCTCCTGTGGCTGGGCACTGCTGGGAGGACTCTGCACACACCCCTCCTATGTCTGGCCACTGCTGGGAGTGATAGGCACACACCCCTCCTGTGTTTGGGCACTGCTGTGAGGACTCTGCACACACCCCTCCTGTGTCTGGGCACTGCTGGGAGGACTCTGCACACACCCCTTCTATGTCTGGGCACTGCTGGGAGGACTCTGCACACACCCCTCCTGTTTCTGGGCACTGCTGGGAGGACTCTGCACACACCCGCCTATGTCTGGGCACTGCTGGGAGTGATAGGCACACACCTCTCCTGTGTCTGGGCACTGCTGGGAGGACTCTGCACACACCCCTCCTGTGTCTGGGCACTGCTGGTAGGACTCTGCACACACCCCTCCTGTGGCTTGGCACTGCTGGGAAGACTCTGCACACACCCCTCCTATGTCTGGGCACTGCTGGGAGTGATAGGCACACACCCCTCCTGTGTCTGGGCACTGCTGGGAGCACTCTGCACACACCCCTCGTGTGTCTGGGCACTGCTGGGAGTGATAGGCACACACCCCTCCTGTGTCTGGGCACTGCTCGGAGGACTCTGCACACACCCCTCCTGTGTCTGGGCACTGCTGGGAGGACTCTGCACACACCCCTCCTGTGTCTGGGCACTGCTGGGAGGACTCTGCACACACCTCTCCTATGTCTGGGCACTGCTGGGAGTGATAGGCACACACCCCTCCTGTGTCTGGGCACTCCTGGGAGGACTCTGCACACACCCCTCCTATGTCTGGGCACTCCTGGGAGTGATAGGCACACACCCCTCCTGTGTCTGGGCACTGCTGGGAGGACTCTGCACACACCCCTCCAATGGCTGGGCACTGCTGGGAGGACTCTGCACACACCCCTCCTATGTTTTGGCACTGCTGGGAATGATAGGCACACACCCCTCCTGTGTCTGGGCACTGCTGGGAGGACTCTGCACACACCCCTCCTATGTCTGGGCACTGCTGGGAGTGATAGGCACACACCCCTCCTGTGTCTGGGCACTGCTGGGAGGACTCTGCACACACCCCTCCTGTGTCTGGGCTCCTGTGTCTGGGCACTGCTGGGAGGACTCTGCACACACCCCTCCTGTGTCTGGGCACTGCTGGGAGGACTCTGCACACACCCCTTCTATGTCTGGGCACTGCTGGGAGGACTCTGCACACACCCCTCCTGTGTCTGGGCACTGCTGGGAGGACTCTGCACACACCTGCCTATGTCTGGGCACTGCTGGGAGTGATAGGCACACACCTCTCCTGTGTCTGGGCACTGCTGGGAGGACTCTGCACACACCCCTCCTGTGTCTGGGCACTGCTGGTAGGACTCTGCACACACCCCTCCTGTGGCTGGGCACTGCTGGGAGGACTCTGCACACACCCCTCCTATGTCTGGGCACTGCTGGGAGTGATAGGCACACACCCCTCCTGTGTCTGGGCACTGCTGGGAGCACTCTGCACACACCCCTCGTGTGTCTGGGCACTGCTGGGAGTGATAGGCACACACCCCTCCTGTGTCTGGGCACTGCTTGGAGGACTCTGCACACACCCCTCCTGTGTCTGGGCACTGCTGGGAGGACTCTGCACACACCCCTCCTATGTCAGGGCACTGCTGGGAGGACTCTGCACACACCCCTCCTGTGTCTGGGCACTGCTGGGAGGACTCTGCACACACCTCTCCTATGTCTGGGCACTGCTGGGAGTGATAGGCACACACCCCTCCTGTGTCTGGGCACTCCTGGGAGGACTCTGCACACACCCCTCCTATGTCTGGGCACTCCTGGGAGTGATAGGCACACACCCCTCCTGTGTCTGGGCACTGCCGGGAGGACTCTGCACACACCCCTCCAATGGCTGGGCACTGCTGGGAGGACTCTGCACACACCCCTCCTATGTTTTGGCACTGCTGGGAATGATAGGCACACACCCCTCCTGTGTCTGGGCACTGCTGGGAGGACTCTGCACACACCCCTCCTATGTCTGGGCACTGCTGGGAGTGATAGGCACACACCCCTCCTGTGTCTGGGCACTGCTGGGAGGACTCTGCACACACCCCTCCTGTGTCTGGGCTCCTGTGTCTGGGCACTGCTGGGAGGACTCTGCACACACCCCTCCTATGTCTGGGCACTGCTGGGAGGACTCTGCACACACCCCTCCTGTGTCTGGGCACTGCTGGGAGGACTCTGCACACACCCCTCCTGTGTCTGGGCACTGCTGGGAGGACTCTGCACACACCCCTCCTATGTCTGGCCACTGCTGGGAGTGATAGGCACACACCCCTCCTATTTCTGGGCACTGCTGGGAGGACTCTGCACACACCCCTCCTGTGTCTGGGCACTGCTGGGAGTACTCTGCACACACCCCTCCTATGTCTGGGCACTGCTGGGAGGACTCTGCAAACACCCCTCCTGTGTCTGGGCACTGCTGGGAGGACTCTGCACACACCCCTCCTATGTCTGGGCACTGCTGGGAGTGATAGGCACACACCCCTCCTGTGTCTGGGCACTACTGGGAGGACTCTGCACACACCCCTCCTGTGTCTGAGCACTGCTGGGAGGACTCTGCACACACCCCTCCTGTGTCTGGGCACTGCTGGGAGGACTCTGCACACACCCCTCCTATGTCTGGCCACTGCTGGGAGTGATAGGCACACACCCCTCCTGTGTCTGGGCACTGCTGGGAGTGATAGGCACACACACCTCCTGTGTCTGGGCACTGCTGGGAGGACTCTGCACACACCTCTCCTGTGTCTGGGCACTGCTGGGAGGACTCTGCACACACCCCTCCTATGTCTGGGCACTGCTGGGAGGACTCTGCACACACCCCTCCTGTGTCTGGGCACTGCTGGGAGGACTCTGCACACACCCCTCCTATGTCTGGGCACTGCTGGGAGTGATAGGCACACACCCCTCCTGTGTCTGGGCACTGCTGGGAGTGATAGGCACACACCCCTCCTGTGTCTGGGTACTGCTTGGAGGACTCTGCACACACCCCTCCTGTGTCTGGGCACTGCTGGGAGGACTCTGCACACACCCCTCCTGTGTCTGGGCACTGCTGGGAGGACTCAGCACACACCCCTCCTATGTCTGGCCACTGCTGGGAGTGATAGGCACACACCCCTCCTGTGTCTGGGCACTGCTGGGAGGACTCTGCACACGCCCCTCCTATGTCTGGGCACTGCTGGGAGTGATAGGCACACACCCCTCCTATGTCTGGACACTGCTGGGAGGACTCTGCACACACCCCTCTTATGTCTGGGCACTGCTGGGAGTGATAGGCACACACCCCTCCTGTGTCTGGGCACTGCTGGGAGGACTCTGCACAAACCCCTCCAATATCTGGGCACTGCTTGGAGTGATAGGCACACACCCCTCCTTTGTCTGGGCACTGCTGGGAGGACTCTGCACACACCCCTCCTGTGTCTGGGCACTGCTGGGAGGACTCTGCACACACCCCTCCTGTGTCTGGACACTGCTGGGAGGACTCTGCACACACCCCTCCTGTGTCTGGCCACTGCTGGGAGTGATAGGCACACACCCCTCCTGTGTCTGGGCACTGCTGTGAGGACTCTGCACACACCCCTCCTGTGTCTGGGCACTGCTGGGAGGACTCTGCACACACCCCTCCTGTGTCTGGGCACTGCTGGGAGGACTCTGCACACACCCCGCCTATGTCCGGGCACTGCTGGGAGGACTCTGCACACACCCCTCCTATGTCTGGGCACTGCTGGGAGGACTCTGCACACACCCCTCCTGTGTGTGGGCACTGCTGGGAGGACTCTGCACACACCCTGCCTATGTCTGGCCACTGCTGGGAGTGATAGGCACACACCCCTCCTGTGTCTGGGCACTGCTGGGAGGACTCTGCACACACCCCGCCTATGTCTGGGCACTGCTGGGAGGACTCTGCACACACCCCTCCTGTGTCTGGGCACTGCTGGGAGGACTCTGCACACACCCCTCCTATGTCAGGGCACTGCTGGGAGGACTCTGCACACACCCCTCCTGTGTCTGGGCACTGCTGGGAGGACTCTGCACACACCCCTCCTATGTCTGGGCACTGTTGGGAGTGATAGGCACACACCCCTCCTGTGTCTGGGCACTGCTGGGAGGACTCTGCACACACCCCTCCTTTGTCTGGGCACTGCTGGGAGTGATAGGCACACACCCCTCCTGTGTCTGGGCACTGCTGGGAGGACTCTGCACACACCCCTCCTGTGTCTGGGCACTGCTGGGAGGACTCTGCACACACCCCGCCTATGTCTGGGCACTGCTGGGAGGACTCTGCACACACCCCTCCTATGTCTGGGCACTGCTGGGAGGACTCTGCACACACCCCTCCTGTGTCTGGGCACTGCTGGGAGGACTCTGCACACACCCCTCCTGTGTCTGGGCACTGCTGGGAGGACTCTGCACACACCCCTCCTGTGTCTGGGCACTGCTGGGAGGACTCTGCACACACCCCGCCTATGTCTGGGCACTGCTGGGAGGACTCTGCACACACCCCTCCTATGTATGGGCACTGCTGGGAGGACTCTGCACACACCCCTCCTGTGTCTGGGCACTGCTGGGAGGACTCTGCACACACCCCTCCTATGTCTGGGCACTGCTGGGAGTGATAGGCACACACCCCTCCTGTGTCTGGGCACTGCTGGGAGGACTCTGCACACACCCCTCCTGTGTCTGGGCACTGCTGGGAGTGATAGGCACACACCCCTCCTGTGTCTGGGCACTGCTGGGAGGAATCTGCACACACCCCTCCTTTGTCTGGGCACTGCTGGGAGTGATAGGCACACACCCCTCCTGTGTCTGGGCACTGCTGGGAGGACTCTGCACACACCCCTCCTGTGTCTGGGCACTGCTGGGAGGACTCTGCACACACCCCTCCTGTGTCTGGGCACTGCTGGGAGGACTCTGCACACACCCCTCCTATGTCTGGCCACTGCTGGGAGTGATAGACACACACCCCTCCTGTGTCTGGGCACTGCTGGGAGGACTCTGCACACACCCCTCCTATGTCTTGGCACTGCTGGGAGTGATAGGCACACACCCCTCCTGTGTCTGGGCACTGCTGGGAGGACTCTGCACACACCCCTCCTGTGTCTGGGCACTGCTGGGAGGACTCTGCACACACCCCTCCTATGTCTGGGCACTGCTGGGAGGACTCTGCACACACCCCTCCTGTGTCTGGGCACTGCTGGGAGGATTCTGCACACACCCCTCCTATGTCTGGGCACTGCTGGGAGTGATAGGCACACACCCCTCCTGTGTCTGGGCACTGCTGGGAGGACTCTGCACACACCCCTTCTGTGTCTGGGCACTGCTGGGAGGACTCTGCACACACCCCTCCTATGGCTGGGCACTGCTGGGAGGACTCTGCACACACCCCTCCGATGTCTTGCCACTGCTGGGAGTGATAGGCACACACCCCTCCTGTGTCTGGGCACTGCTGGGAGGACTCTGCACACACCCCTCCTATGTCTGGGCACTGCTGGGAGCGATAGGCACACACCCCTCCTGTGTCTGGGCACTGCTGGGAGGACTCTGCACACACCCCTCCTGTGTCTGGGCACTGCTGGGAGGACTCTGCACACACCCCTCCTGTGTCTGGGCACTGCTGGGAGGACTCTGCGCACACCCGCCTATGTCTGGGCACTGCTGGGAGGACTCTGCACACACCCCTCCTATGTCTGGGCACTGCTGGGAGGACTCTGCACACACCCCTCCTGTGTCTGGGCACTGCTGGGAGGACTCTGCACACACCCCTCCTATGTCTGGGCACTGCTGGGAGTGATAGGCACACACCCCTCCTGTGTCTGGGCACTGCTGGGAGGACTCTGATCACACCCCTCCTGTGTCCTGGCACTTCTGGGAGGACTCTGCACACACCCCTCCTGTGTCTGGGCACTGCTGGGAGGACTCTGCACACACCCCTCCTATGTCTGGGCACTGCTGGGAGTGATAGGCACACACCCCTCCTGTGTCTGGGCACTGCTGGGAGGACTCTGCACACACCCCTCCTGTGTCTGGGCTCCTGTGTCTGGGCACTGCTGGGAGGACTCTGCACACACCCCTCATATGTCTGGGCACTGCTGGGAGGACTCTGCACACACCCCTCCTGTGTCTGGGCACTGCTGGGAGGACTCTGCACACACCCCTCCTGTGTCTGGGCACTGCTGGGAGGACTCTTCACACACCCCTCCTATGTCTGGCCACTGCTGGGAGTGATAGGCACACACCCCTCCTATGTCTGGGCACTGCTGGGAGGACTCTGCACACACCCCTCCTGTGTCTGGGCACTGCTGGGAGTACTCTGCACACACCCCTCCTATGTCTGGGCACTGCTGGGAGGACTCTGCAAACACCCCTCCTGTGTCTGGGCACTGCTGGGAGGACTCTGCACACACCCCTCCTATGTCTGGGCACTGCTGGGAGTGATAGGCACACACCCCTCCTGTGTCTGAGCACTACTGGGAGGACTCTGCACACACCCCTCCTGTGTCTGGGCACTGCTGGGAGGACTCTGCACACACCCCTCCTGTGTCTGGGCACTGCTGGGAGGACTCTGCACACACCCCTCCTATGTCTGGCCACTGCTGGGAGTGATAGGCACACACCCCTCCTGTGTCTGGGCACTGCTGGGAGTGATAGGCACACACACCTCCTGTGTCTGGGCACTGCTGGGAGGACTCTGCACACACCCCTCCTGTGTCTGGGCACTGCTGGGAGGACTCTGCACACACCCCTCCTATGTCTGGGCACTGCTGGGAGGACTCTGCACACACCCCTCCTGTGTCTGGGCACTGCTGGGAGGACTCTGCACACACTCCTCCTATGTCTGGGCACTGCTGGGAGTGATAGGCACACACCCCATCTGTGTCTGGGCACTGCTGGGAGGACTCTGCACACACCCCTCCTGTGTCTGGGCAATTCTGGGAGGACTCTGCACACACCCCTCCTGTGTCTGGGCACTGCTGGGAGGACTCTGCACACACCCCGCCTATGTCTGGCCACTGCTGGGAGTGATAGGCACACACCCCTCCTGTGTCTGGGCACTGCTGGGAGGACTCTGCACACACCCCTCCTATGTCTGGGCACTGCTGGGAGTGATAGGCACACACCCCTCCTGTGTCTGGGCACTGCTGGGAGGACTCTGCACACACCCCTCCTTTGTCTGGGCACTGCTGGGAGTGATAGGCACACACCCCTCCTGTGTCTGGGCACTGCTGGGAGGACTCTGCACACACCCCTCCTGTGTCTGGGCACTGCTGGGAGGACTCTGCACACACCCCTCCTGTGTCTGGGCACTGCTGGGAGGACTCTGCACACACCCCTCCTATGTCTGGCCACGGCTGGGAGTGATAGACACACACCCCTCCTGTGTCTGGGCACTGCTGGGAGGACTCTGCACACACCCCTCCTATGTCTGGGCACTGCTGGGAGTGATAGGCACACACCCCTCCTGTGTCTGGGCACTGCTGGGAGGACTCTGCACACACCCCTCCTATGTCTGGGCACTGCTGGGAGGACTCTGCACACACCCCTCCTATGTCTGGGCACTGCTGGGAGTGATAGGCACACACCCCTCCTGTGTCTGGGCACTGCTGGGAGGACTCTGCACACACCCCTCCTTTGTCTGGGCACTGCTGGGAGTGATAGGCACACACCCCTCCTGTGTCTGGGCACTGCTGGGAGGACTCTGCACACACCCCTCCTGTGTCTGGGCACTGCTGGGAGGACTCTGCACACACCCCGCCTATGTCTGGGCACTGCTGGGAGGACTCTGCACACACCCCTCCTATGTCTGGGCACTGCTGGGAGGACTCTACACACACCCCTCCTGTGTCTGGGCACTGCTGGGAGGACTCTGCACACACCCCTCCTGTGTCTGGGCACTGCTGGGAGGACTCTGCACACACCCCTCCTGTGTCTGAGCACTGCTGGGAGGACTCTGCACACACCCCGCCTATGTCTGGGCACTGCTGGGAGGACCCTGCACACACCCCTCCTATGTCTGGGCACTGCTGGGAGGACTCTGCACACACCCTGCCTATGTCTGGCCACTGCTGGGAGTGATAGGCACACACCCCTCCTGTGTCTGGGCACTGCTGGGAGGACTCTGCACACACCCCGCCTATGTCTAGGCACTGCTGGGAGGACTCTGCACACACCCCTCCTGTGTCTGGGCACTGCTGGGAGGACTCTGCACACACCCTCCTGTGTCTGGGCACTGCTGGGAGGACTCTGCACACACCCCTCCTATGTCTGGGCACTGCTGGGAGTGATAGGCACATACCCCTCCTGTGTCTGGGTACTGCTGGGAGGACTCTGCACGCACCCCTCCTGTGTCTGAGCACTGCTGGGAGGACTCTGCACACACCCCTCCTGTGTCTGGGCACTGCTGGGAGGACTCAGCACACACCCCTCCTATGTCTGGCCACTGCTGGGAGTGATAGGGACACACCCCTCCTGTGTCTGGGCACTGCTGGGAGGACTCTGCACACACCCCTCCTATGTCTCGCCACTGCTGGGAGTGATAGGGACACACCCCTCCTGTGTCTGGGCACTGCTGGGAGGACTCTGCACACACCCCTCCTATGTCTGGCCACTGCTGGGAGTGATAGGCACACACCCCTCCTGTGTCTGGGCACTACTGGGAGTGATAGGCACACACACCTCCTGTGTCTGGGCACTGCTGGGAGGACTCTGCACACACCTCTCCTGTGTCTGGGCACTGCTGGGAGGACTCTGCACACACCCCTCCTATGTCTGGGCACTGCTGGGAGGACTCTGCACACACCCCTCCTGTGTGGGGGCACTGCTGGGAGGACTCTGCACACACCCCTCCTATGTCTGGGCACTGCTGGGAGTGATAGGCACACACCCCTCCTGTGTCTGGGCACTGCTGGGAGTGATAGGCACACACCCCTCCTGTGTCTGGGTACTGCTGGGAGGACTCTGCACACACCCCTCCTGTGTCTGGGCACTGCTGGGAGGACTCAGCACACACCCCTCCTATGTCTGGCCACTGCTGGGAGTGATAGGCACACACCCCTCCTGTGTCTGGGCACTGCTGGGAGGACTCTGCACACACCCCTCCTATGTCTGGGCACTGCTGGGAGTGATAGGCACACACCCTTCCTATGTCTGGACACTGCTGGGAGGACTCTGCACACACCCCTCTTATGTCTGGGCACTGCTGGGAGTGATAGGCACACACCCCTCCTGTGTCTGGGCACTGCTGGGAGGACTCTGCACAAACCCCTCCAATGTCTGGGCACTGCTGGGAGTGATAGGCACACACCCCTCCTGTGTCTGGGCACTGCTGGGAGGACTCTGCACACACCCCTCCTGTGTCTGGGCACTGCTGGGAGGACTCTGCCCACACCCCTCCTGTGTCTGGGCACTGCTGTGAGGACTCTGCACACACCCCTCCTGTGTCTGGCCACTGCTGGGAGTGATAGGCACACACCCCTCCTGTGTCTGGGCACTGCTGTGAGGACTCTGCACACACCCCTCCTGTGTCTGGGCACTGCTGGGAGGACTCTGCACACACCCCTCCTGTGTCTGGGCACTGCTGGGAGGACTCTGCACACACCCCTCCTGTGTCTGGGCACTGCTGGGAGGACTCTGCTCACACCCCGCCTATGTCTGGGCACTGCTGGGAGGACTCTGCACACACCCCTCCTGTGTCTGGGCACTGCTGGGAGGACTCTGCACACACCCCTCCTGTGTCTGGGCACTGCTGGGAGGACTCTGCACACACCCCTCCTGTGTCTGGGCACTGCTGGGAGGACTCTGCACACACCCCTCCTGTGTCTGAGCACTGCTGGGAGGACTCTGCACACACCCCGCCTATGTCTGGGCACTGCTGGGAGGACCCTGCACACACCCCTCCTATGTCTGCGCACTGCTGGGAGGACTCTGCACACACCCTGCCTATGTCTGGCCACTGCTGGGAGTGATAGGCACACACCCCTCCTGTGTCTGGGCACTGCTGGGAGGACTCTGCACACACCCCGCCTATGTCTGGGCACTGCTGGGAGGACTATGCACACACCCCTCCTGTGTCTGGGCACTGCTGGGAGGACTCTGCACACACCCCTCCTATGTCTGGGCACTGCTGGGAGGACTCTGCACACACCCCTCCTGTGTCTGGGCACTGCTGGGAGGACTCTGCACACACCCCTCCTATGTCTGGGCACTGCTGGGAGTGATAGGCACACACCCCTCCTATGTCTGGGCACTGCTGGGAGGACTCTGCACACACCCCTCCTTTGTCTGGGCACTGCTGGGAGTGATAGGCACACACCCCTCCTGTGTCTGGGCACTGCTGGGAGGACTCTGCACACACCCCTCCTGTGTCTGGGCACTGCTGGGAGGACTCTGCACACACCCCACCTATGTCTGGGCACTGCTGGGAGGACTCTGCACACACCCCTCCTATGTCTGGGCACTGCTGGGAGGACTCTGCACACACCCCTCCTGTGTCTGGGCACTGCTGGGAGGACTCTGCACACACCCCTCCTGTGTCTGGGCACTGCTGAGAGGACTCTGCACACACCCCTCCTGTGTCTGGGCACTGCTGGGAGGACTCTGCACACACCCCGCCTATGTCTGGGCACTGCTGGGAGGACTCTGCACACACCCCTCCTATGTCTGGGCACTGCTGGGAGGACTCTGCACACACCCCTCCTGTGTCTGGGCACTGCTGGGAGGACTCTGCACACACCCCTCCTATGTCTGGGCACTGCTGGGAGTGATAGGCACACACCCCTCCTGTGTGTGGGCACTGCTGGGAGGACTCTGCGCACACCCCTCCTGTGTCTGGGCACTGCTGGGAGTGATAGGCACACACCCCTCCTGTGTCTGGGCACTGCTGGGAGGACTCTGCACACACCCCTCCTTTGTCTGGGCACTGCTGGGAGTGATAGGCACACACCCCTCCTGTGTCTGGGCACTGCTGGGAGGACTCTGCACACACCCCTCCTATGTCTGGGCACTGCTGGGATTGATAGGCACACACCCCTCCTGTGTCTGGGTACTGCTGGGAGGACTCTGCACGCACCCCTCCTGTGTCTGGGCACTGCTGGGAGGACTCTGCACACACCCCTCCTGTGTCTGGGCACTGCTGGGAGGACTCAGCACACACCCCTCCTATGTCTGGCCACTGCTGGGAGTGATAGGCACACACCCCTCCTGTGTCTGGGCACTGCTGGGAGGACTCTGCACACACCCCTCCTATGTCTGGGCACTGCTGGGAGTGATAGGCACACACCCCTCCGATGTCTGGACACTGCTGGGAGGACTCTGCACACACCCCTCTTATGTCTGGGCACTGCTGGGAGTGATAGGCACACACCCCTCCTGTGTCTGGGCACTGCTGGGAGGACTCTGCACAAACCCCTCCAATGTCTGGGCACTGCTGGGAGTGATAGGCACACACCCCTCCTGTGTCTGGGCACTGCTGGGAGTGATAGGCACATACCCCTCCTGTGTCTGGGCACTGCTGGGAGGACTCTGCACACACCCGCCTATGTCTGGGCACTGCTGGGAGTGATAGGGACACACCTCTCCTGTGTCTGGGCACTGCTGGGAAGACTCTGCACACACCCCTCCTGTGTCTGGGCACTGCTGGGAGGACTCTGCACACACCCCTCCTGTGGCTGGGCACTGCTGGGAGGACTCTGCACACACCCCTCCTATGTCTGGCCACTGCTGGGAGTGATAGGCACACACCCCTCCTGTGTTTGGGCACTGCTGTGAGGACTCTGCACACACCCCTCCTGTGTCTGGGCACTGCTGGGAGGACTCTGCACACACCCCTTCTATGTCTGGGCACTGCTGGGAGGACTCTGCACACACCCCTCCTGTTTCTGGGCACTGCTGGGAGGACTCTGCACACACCCGCCTATGTCTGGGCACTGCTGGGAGTGATAGGCACACACCTCTCCTGTGTCTGGGCACTGCTGGGAGGACTCTGCACACACCCCTCCTGTGTCTGGGCACTGCTGGTAGGACTCTGCACACACCCCTCCTGTGGCTTGGCACTGCTGGGAGGACTCTGCACACACCCCTCCTATGTCTGGGCACTGCTGGGAGTGATAGGCACACACCCCTCCTGTGTCTGGGCACTGCTGGGAGCACTCTGCACACACCCCTCGTGTGTCTGGGCACTGCTGGGAGTGATAGGCACACACCCCTCCTGTGTCTGGGCACTGCTCGGAGGACTCTGCACACACCCCTCCTGTGTCTGGGCACTGCTGGGAGGACTCTGCACACACCCCTCCTGTGTCTGGGCACTGCTGGGAGGACTCTGCACACACCTCTCCTATGTCTGGGCACTGCTGGGAGTGATAGGCACACACCCCTCCTGTGTCTGGGCACTACTGGGAGGACTCTGCACACACCCCTCCTATGTCTGGGCACTCCTGGGAGTGATAGGCACACACCCCTCCTGTGTCTGGGCCCTGCTGGGAGGACTCTGCACACACCCCTCCAATGGCTGGGCACTGCTGGGAGGACTCTGCACACACCCCTCCTATGTTTTGGCACTGCTGGGAATGATAGGCACACACCCCTCCTGTGTCTGGGCACTGCTGGGAGGACTCTGCACACACCCCTCCTATGTCTGGGCACTGCTGGGAGTGATAGGCACACACCCCTCCTGTGTCTGGGCACTGCTGGGAGGACTCTGCACACACCCCTCCTGTGTCTGGGCTCCTGTGTCTGGGCACTGCTGGGAGGACTCTGCACACACCCCTCCTGTGTCTGGGCACTGCTGGGAGGACTCTGCACACACCCCTTCTATGTCTGGGCACTGCTGGGAGGACTCTGCACACACCCCTCCTGTGTCTGGGCACTGCTGGGAGGACTCTGCACACACCCGCCTATGTCTGGGCACTGCTGGGAGTGATAGGCACACACCTCTCCTGTGTCTGGGCACTGCTGGGAGGACTCTGCACACACCCCTCCTGTGTCTGGGCACTGCTGGTAGGACTCTGCACACACCCCTCCTGTGGCTGGGCACTGCTGGGAGGACTCTGCACACACCCCTCCTATGTCTGGGCACTGCTGGGAGTGATAGGCACACACCCCTCCTGTGTCTGGGCACTGCTGGGAGCACTCTGCACACACCCCTCGTGTGTCTGGGCACTGCTGGGAGTGATAGGCACACACCCCTCCTGTGTCTGGGCACTGCTTGGAGGACTCTGCACACACCCCTCCTGTGTCTGGGCACTGCTGGGAGGACTCTGCACACACCCCTCCTATGTCAGGGCACTGCTGGGAGGACTCTGCACACACCCCTCCTGTGTCTGGGCACTGCTGGGAGGACTCTGCACACACCTCTCCTATGTCTGGGCACTGCTGGGAGTGATAGGCACACACCCCTCCTGTGTCTGGGCACTCCTGGGAGGACTCTGCACACACCCCTCCTATGTCTGGGCACTCCTGGGAGTGATAGGCACACACCCCTCCTGTGTCTGGGCACTGCCGGGAGGACTCTGCACACACCCCTCCAATGGCTGGGCACTGCTGGGAGGACTCTGCACACACCCCTCCTATGTTTTGGCACTGCTGGGAATGATAGGCACACACCCCTCCTATGTCTGGGCACTGCTGGGAGTGATAGGCACACACCCCTCCTGTGTCTGGGCACTGCTGGGAGGACTCTGCACACACCCCTCCTGTGTCTGGGCTCCTGTGTCTGGGCACTGCTGGGAGGACTCTGCACACACCCCTCCTATGTCTGGGCACTGCTGGGAGGACTCTGCACACACCCCTCCTGTGTCTGGGCACTGCTGGGAGGACTCTGCACACACCCCTCCTGTGTCTGGGCACTGCTGGGAGGACTCTGCACACACCCCTCCTATGTCTGGCCACTGCTGGGAGTGATAGGCACACACCCCTCCTATTTCTGGGCACTGCTGGGAGGACTCTGCACACACCCCTCCTGTGTCTGGGCACTGCTGGGAGTACTCTGCACACACCCCTCCTATGTCTGGGCACTGCTGGGAGGACTCTGCAAACACCCCTCCTGTGTCTGGGCACTGCTGGGAGGACTCTGCACACACCCCTCCTATGTCTGGGCACTGCTGGGAGTGATAGGCACACACCCCTCCTGTGTCTGGGCACTACTGGGAGGACTCTGCACACACCCCTCCTGTGTCTGAGCACTGCTGGGAGGACTCTGCACACACCCTCCTGTGTCTGGGCACTGCTGGGAGGACTCTGCACACACCCCTCCTATGTCTGGCCACTGCTGGGAGTGATAGGTACACACCCCTCCTATGTCTGGGCACTGCTGGGAGTGATAGGCACACACACCTCCTGTGTCTGGGCACTGCTGGGAGGACTCTGCACACACCTCTCCTGTGTCTGGGCACTGCTGGGAGGACTCTGCACACACCCCTCCTATGTCTGGGCACTGCTGGGAGGACTCTGCACACACCCCTCCTGTGTCTGGGCACTGCTGGGAGGACTCTGCACACACCCCTCCTATGTCTGGGCACTGCTGGGAGTGATAGGCACACACCCCTCCTGTGTCTGGGCACTGCTGGGAGTGATAGGCACACACCCCTCCTGTGTCTGGGTACTGCTGGGAGGACTCTGCACACACCCCTCCTGTGTCTGGGCACTGCTGTGAGGACTCTGCACACACCCCTCCTGTGTCTGGGCACTGCTGGGAGGACTCTGCACACACCCCTCCTGTGTCTGGGCACTGCTGGGAGGACTCTGCACACACCCCGCCTATGTCCGGGCACTGCTGGGAGGACTCTGCACACACCCCTCCTATGTCTGGTCACTGCTGGGAGGACTCTGCACACACCCCTCCTGTGTGTGGGCACTGCTGGGAGGACTCTGCACACACCCTGCCTATGTCTGGCCACTGCTGGGAGTGATAGGCACACACCCCTCCTGTGTCTGGGCACTGCTGGGAGGACTCTGCACACACCCCGCCTATGTCTGGGCACTGCTGGGAGGACTCTGCACACACCCCTCCTGTGTCTGGGCACTGCTGGGAGGACTCTGCACACACCCCTCCTATGTCAGGGCACTGCTGGGAGGACTCTGCACACACCCCTCCTGTGTCTGGGCACTGCTGGGAGGACTCTGCACACACCCCTCCTATGTCTGGGCACTGTTGGGAGTGATAGGCACACACCCCTCCTGTGTCTGGGCACTGCTGGGAGGACTCTGCACACACCCCTCCTTTGTCTGGGCACTGCTGGGAGTGATAGGCACACACCCCTCCTGTGTCTGGGCACTGCTGGGAGGACTCTGCACACACCCCTCCTGTGTCTGGGCACTGCTGGGAGGACTCTGCACACACCCCGCCTATGTCTGGGCACTGCTGGGAGGACTCTGCACACACCCCTCCTATGTCTGGGCACTGCTGGGAGGACTCTGCACACACCCCTCCTGTGTCTGGGCACTGCTGGGAGGACTCTGCACACACCCCTCCTGTGTCTGGGCACTGCTGGGAGGACTCTGCACACACCCCTCCTGTGTCTGGGCACTGCTGGGAGGACTCTGCACACACCCCGCCTATGTCTGGGCACTGCTGGGAGGACTCTGCACACACCCCTCCTATGTATGGGCACTGCTGGGAGGACTCTGCACACACCCCTCCTGTGTCTGGGCACTGCTGGGAGGACTCTGCACACACCCCTCCTATGTCTGGGCACTGCTGGGAGTGATAGGCACACACCCCTCCTGTGTCTGGGCACTGCTGGGAGGATTCTGCACACACCCCTCCTGTGTCTGGGCACTGCTGGGAGTGATAGGCACACACCCCTCCTGTGTCTGGGCACTGCTGGGAGGAATCTGCACACACCCCTCCTTTGTCTGGGCACTGCTGGGAGTGATAGGCACACACCCCTCCTGTGTCTGGGCACTGCTGGGAGGACTCTGCACACACCCCTCCTGTGTCTGGGCACTGCTGGGAGGACTCTGCACACACCCCTCCTGTGTCTGGGCACTGCTGGGAGGACTCTGCACACACCCCTCCTATGTCTGGCCACTGCTGGGAGTGATAGACACACACCCCTCCTGTGTCTGGGCACTGCTGGGAGGACTCTGCACACACCCCTCCTATGTCTTGGCACTGCTGGGAGTGATAGGCACACACCCCTCCTGTGTCTGGGCACTGCTGGGAGGACTCTGCACACACCCCTCCTGTGTCTGGGCACTGCTGGGAGGACTCTGCACACACCCCTCCTATGTCTGGGCACTGCTGGGAGGACTCTGCACACACCCCTCCTGTGTCTGGGCACTGCTGGGAGGATTCTGCACACACCCCTCCTATGTCTGGGCACTGCTGGGAGTGATAGGCACACACCCCTCCTGTGTCTGGGCACTGCTGGGAGGACTCTGCACACACCCCTTCTGTGTCTGGGCACTGCTGGGAGGACTCTGCACACACCCCTCCTATGGCTGGGCACTGCTGGGAGGACTCTGCACACACCCCTCTGATGTCTGGCCACTGCTGGGAGTGATAGGCACACACCCCTCCTGTGTCTGGGCACTGCTGGGAGGACTCTGCACACACCCCTCCTATGTCTGGGCACTGCTGGGAGTGATAGGCACACACCCCTCCTGTGTCTGGGCACTGCTGGGAGGACTCTGCACACACCCCTCCTGTGTCTGGGCACTGCTGGGAGGACTCTGCACACACCCCTCCTGTGTCTGGGCACTGCTGGGAGGACTCTGCACACACCCGCCTATGTCTGGGCACTGCTGGGAGGACTCTGCACACACCCCTCCTATGTCTGGGCACTGCTGGGAGGACTCTGCACACACCCCTCCTGTGTCTGGGCACTGCTGGGAGGACTCTGCACACACCCCTCCTATGTCTGGGCACTGCTGGGAGTGATAGGCACACACCCCTCCTGTGTCTGGGCACTGCTGGGAGGACTCTGATCACACCCCTCCTGTGTCCTGGCACTTCTGGGAGGACTCTGCACACACCCCTCCTGTGTCTGGGCACTGCTGGGAGGACTCTGCACACACCCCTCCTATGTCTGGGCACTGCTGGGAGTGATAGGCACACACCCCTCCTGTGTCTGGGCACTGCTGGGAGGACTCTGCACACACCCCTCCTGTGTCTGGGCTCCTGTGTCTGGGCACTGCTGGGAGGACTTTGCACACACCCCTCATATGTCTGGGCACTGCTGGGAGGACTCTGCACACACCCCTCCTGTGTCTGGGCTCCTGTGTCTGGGCACTGCTGGGAGGACTCTGCACACACCCCTCCTATGTCTGGGCACTGCTGGGAGTGATAGGCACACACCCCTCCTGTGTCTGGGCACTGCTGGGAGGACTCTGCACACACCCCTCCTGTGTCTGGGCTCCTGTGTCTGGGCACTGCTGGGAGGACTCTGCACACACCCCTCCTATGTCTGGGCACTGCTGGGAGGACTCTGCACACACCCCTCCTGTGTCTGGGCACTGCTGGGAGGACTCTGCACACACCCCTCCTGTGTCTGGGCACTGCTGGGAGGACTCTGCACACACCCCTCCTGTGTCTGGGCACTGCTGGGAGGACTCTGCACACACCCCGCCTATGTCTGGGCACTGCTGGGAGGACTCTGCACACACCCCTCCTATGTATGGGCACTGCTGGGAGGACTCTGCACACACCCCTCCTGTGTCTGGGCACTGCTGGGAGGACTCTGCACACACCCCTCCTATGTCTGGGCACTGCTGGGAGTGATAGGCACACACCCCTCCTGTGTCTGGGCACTGCTGGGAGGACTCTGCACACACCCCTCCTGTGTCTGGGCACTGCTGGGAGTGATAGGCACACACCCCTCCTGTGTCTGGGCACTGCTGGGAGGAATCTGCACACACCCCTCCTTTGTCTGGGCACTGCTGGGAGTGATAGGCACACACCCCTCCTGTGTCTGGGCACTGCTGGGAGGACTCTGCACACACCCCTCCTGTGTCTGGGCACTGCTGGGAGGACTCTGCACACACCCCTCCTGTGTCTGGGCACTGCTGGGAGGACTCTGCACACACCCCTCCTATGTCTGGCCACTGCTGGGAGTGATAGACACACACCCCTCCTGTGTCTGGGCACTGCTGGGAGGACTCTGCACACACCCCTCCTATGTCTTGGCACTGCTGGGAGTGATAGGCACACACCCCTCCTGTGTCTGGGCACTGCTGGGAGGACTCTGCACACACCCCTCCTGTGTCTGGGCACTGCTGGGAGGACTCTGCACACACCCCTCCTATGTCTGGGCACTGCTGGGAGGACTCTGCACACACCCCTCCTGTGTCTGGGCACTGCTGGGAGGATTCTGCACACACCCCTCCTATGTCTGGGCACTGCTGGGAGTGATAGGCACACACCCCTCCTGTGTCTGGGCACTGCTGGGAGGACTCTGCACACACCCCTTCTGTGTCTGGGCACTGCTGGGAGGACTCTGCACACACCCCTCCTATGGCTGGGCACTGCTGGGAGGACTCTGCACACACCCCTCTGATGTCTGGCCACTGCTGGGAGTGATAGGCACACACCCCTCCTGTGTCTGGGCACTGCTGGGAGGACTCTGCACACACCCCTCCTATGTCTGGGCACTGCTGGGAGTGATAGGCACACACCCCTCCTGTGTCTGGGCACTGCTGGGAGGACTCTGCACACACCCCTCCTGTGTCTGGGCACTGCTGGGAGGACTCTGCACACACCCCTCCTGTGTCTGGGCACTGCTGGGAGGACTCTGCACACACCCGCCTATGTCTGGGCACTGCTGGGAGGACTCTGCACACACCCCTCCTATGTCTGGGCACTGCTGGGAGGACTCTGCACACACCCCTCCTGTGTCTGGGCACTGCTGGGAGGACTCTGCACACACCCCTCCTATGTCTGGGCACTGCTGGGAGTGATAGGCACACACCCCTCCTGTGTCTGGGCACTGCTGGGAGGACTCTGATCACACCCCTCCTGTGTCCTGGCACTTCTGGGAGGACTCTGCACACACCCCTCCTGTGTCTGGGCACTGCTGGGAGGACTCTGCACACACCCCTCCTATGTCTGGGCACTGCTGGGAGTGATAGGCACACACCCCTCCTGTGTCTGGGCACTGCTGGGAGGACTCTGCACACACCCCTCCTGTGTCTGGGCTCCTGTGTCTGGGCACTGCTGGGAGGACTTTGCACACACCCCTCATATGTCTGGGCACTGCTGGGAGGACTCTGCACACACCCCTCCTGTGTCTGGGCACTGCTGGGAGGACTCTGCACACATCCCTCCTGTGTCTGGGCACTGCTGGGAGGACTCTTCACACACCCCTCCTATGTCTGGCCACTGCTGGGAGTGATAGGCACACACCCCTCCTATGTCTGGGCACTGCTGGGAGGACTCTGCACACACCCCTCCTGTGTCTGGGCACTGCTGGGAGTACTCTGCACACACCCCTCCTATGTCTGGGCACTGCTGGGAGGACTCTGCAAACACCCCTCCTGTGTCTGGGCACTGCTGGGAGGACCCTGCACACACCCCTCCTATGTCTGGGCACTGCTGGGAGTGATAGGCACACACCCCTCCTGTGTCTGAGCACTACTGGGAGGACTCTGCACACACCCCTCCTGTGTCTGGGCACTGCTGGGAGGACTCTGCACACACCCCTCCTGTGTCTGGGCACTGCTGGGAGGACTCTGCACACACCCCTCCTATGTCTGGCCACTGCTGGGAGTGATAGGCACACACCCCTCCTGTGTCTGGGCACTGCTGGGAGTGATAGGCACACACACCTCCTGTGTCTGGGCACTGCTGGGAGGACTCTGCACACACCCCTCCTGTGTCTGGGCACTGCTGGGAGGACTCTGCACACACCCCTCCTATGTCTGGGCACTGCTGGGAGGACTCTGCACACACCCCTCCTGTGTCTGGGCACTGCTGGGAGGACTCTGCACACACTCCTCCTGTGTCTGGGCACTGCTGGGAGTGATAGGCACACACCCCATCTGTGTCTGGGCACTGCTGGGAGGACTCTGCACACACCCCTCCTGTGTCTGGGCAATTCTGGGAGGACTCTGCACACACCCCTCCTGTGTCTGGGCACTGCTGGGAGGACTCTGCACACACCCCGCCTATGTCTGGCCACTGCTGGGAGTGATAGGCACACACCCCTCCTGTGTCTGGGCACTGCTGGGAGGACTCTGCACACACCCCTCCTATGTCTGGGCACTGCTGGGAGTGATAGGCACACACCCCTCCTGTGTCTGGGCACTGCTGGGAGGACTCTGCACACACCCCTCCTGTGTCTGGGCACTGCTGGGAGGACTCTGCACACACCCCGCCTATGTCTGGGCACTGCTGGGAGGACTCTGCACACACCCCTCCTATGTCTGGGCACTGCTGGGAGGACTCTGCACACACCCCTCCTGTGTCTGGGCACTGCTTGGAGGACTCTGCACACACCCCTCCTATGTCTGGGCACTGCTGGGAGGACTCTGCACACACCCCGCCTATGTCTGGGCACTGCTGGGAGGACTATGCACACACCCCTCCTATGTCTGGGCACTGCTGGGAGGACTCTGCACACACCCCTCCTGTGTCTGGGCACTGCTGGGAGGACTCTGCACACACCCCTCCTATGTCTGGGCACTGCTGGGAGTGATAGGCACACACCCCATCTGTGTCTGGGCACTGCTGGGAGGACTCTGCACACACCCCTCCTGTGTCTGGGCAATTCTGGGAGGACCCTGCACACACCCCTCCTGTGTCTGGGCACTGCTGGGAGGACTCTGCACACATCCCGCCTATGTCTGGCCACTGCTGGGAGTGATAGGCACACACCCCTCCTGTGTCTGGGCACTGCTGGGAGGACTCTGCACACACCCCTCCTATGTCTGGGCACTGCTGGGAGTGATAGGCACACACCCCTCCTGTGTCTGGGCACTGCTGGGAGGACTCTGCACACACCCCTCCTTTGTCTGGGCACTGCTGGGCGTGATAGGCACAAACCCCTCCTGTGTCTGGGCACTGCTGGGAGGACTCTGCACACACCCCTCCTATGTCTGGGCACTGCTTGGAGGACTCTGCACACACCCCTCCTGTGTCTGGGCACTGCTGGGAGGACTCTGCACACACCCCTCCTGTGTCTGGGCACTGCTGGGAGGACTCTGCACACACCCCTCCTATGTCTGGGCACTGCTGGGAGGACTCTGCACACACCCCGCCTATGTCTGGGCACTGCTGGGAGGACTATGCACACACCCCTCCTATGTCTGGGCACTGCTGGGAGGACTCTGCACACACCCCTCCTGTATCTGGGCACTGCTGGGAGGACTCTGCACACACCCCTCCTATGTCTGGGCACTGCTGGGAGTGATAGGCACACACCCCATCTGTGTCTGGGCACTGCTGGGAGGACTCTGCACACACCCCTCCTGTGTCTGGGCAATTCTGGGAGGACTCTGCACACACCCCTCCTGTGTCTGGGCACTGCTGGGAGGACTCTGCACACACCCCGCCTATGTCTGGCCACTGCTGGGAGTGATAGGCACACACCCCTCCTGTGTCTGGGCACTGCTGGGAGGACTCTGCACACACCCCTCCTATGTCTGGGCACTGCTGGGAGTGATAGGCACACACCCCTCCTGTGTCTGGGCACTGCTGGGAGGACTCTGCACACACCCCTCCTTTGTCTGGGCACTGCTGGGCGTGATAGGCACAAACCCCTCCTGTGTCTGGGCACTGCTGGGAGGACTCTGCACACACCCCTCCTGTGTCTGGGCACTGCTGGGAGGACTCTGCACACACCCCTCCTGTGTCTGGCCACTGCTGGGAGTGATAGGCACACACCCCTCCTGTGTCTGGGCACTGCTGTGAGGACTCTGCACACACCCCTCCTGTGTCTGGGCACTGCTGGGAGGACTCTGCACACACCCCTCCTGTGTCTGGGCACTGCTGGGAGGACTCAGCACACACCCTGCCTATGTCCGGGCACTGCTGGGAGGACTCTGCACACACCCCTCCTATGTCTGGGCACTGCTGGGAGGACTCTGCACACACCCCTCCTGTGTGTGGGCACTGCTGGGAGGACTCTGCACACACCCTGCCTATGTCTGGCCACTGCTGGGAGTGATAGGCACACACCCCTCCTGTGTCTGGGCACTGCTGGGAGGACTCTGCACACACCCCGCCTATGTCTGGGCACTGCTGGGAGGACTCTGCACACACCCCTCCTGTGTCTGGGCACTGCTGGGAGGACTCTGCACACACCCCTCCTATGTCAGGGCACTGCTGGGAGGACTCTGCACACACCCCTCCTGTGTCTGGGCACTGCTGGCAGGACTCTGCACACACCCCTCCTATGTCTGGGCACTGTTGGGAGTGATAGGCACACACCCCTCCTGTGTCTGGGCACTGCTGGGAGGACTCTGCACACACCCCTCCTTTGTCTGGGCACTGCTGGGAGTGATAGGCACACACCCCTCCTGTGTCTGGGCACTGCTGGGAGGACTCTGCACACACCCCTCCTGTGTCTGGGCACTGCTGGGAGGACTCTGCACACACCCCGCCTATGTCTGGGCACTGCTGGGAGGACTCTGCACACACCCCTCCTATGTCTGGGCACTGCTGGGAGGACTCTGCACACACCCCTCCTGTGTCTGGGCACTGCTGGGAGGACTCTGCACACACCCCTCCTGTGTCTGGGCACTGCTGGGAGGACTCTGCACACACCCCTCCTGTGTCTGGGCACTGCTGGGAGGACTCTGCACACACCCCGCCTATGTCTGGGCACTGCTGGGAGGACTCTGCACACACCCCTCCTATGTATGGGCACTGCTGGGAGGACTCTGCACACACCCCTCCTGTGTCTGGGCACTGCTGGGAGGACTCTGCACACACCCCTCCTATGTCTGGGCACTGCTGGGAGTGATAGGCACACACCCCTCCTGTGTCTGGGCACTGCTGGGAGGACTCTGCACACACCCCTCCTATGTCTGGGCACTGTTGGGAGTGATAGGCACACACCCCTCCTGTGTCTGGGCACTGCTGGGAGGACTCTTCACACACCCCTCCTTTGTCTGGGCACTGCTGGGAGTGATAGGCACACACCCCTCCTGTGTCTGGGCACTGCTGGGAGGACTCTGCACACACCCCTCCTGTGTCTGGGCACTGCTGGGAGGACTCTGCACACACCCCTCCTGTGTCTGGGCACTGCTGGGAGGACTCTGCACACACCCCTCCTATGTCTGGCCACTGCTGGGAGTGATAGACACACACCCCTCCTGTGTCTGGGCACTGCTGGGAGGACTCTGCACACACCCCTCCTATGTCTTGGCACTGCTGGGAGTGATAGGCACACACCCCTCCTGTGTCTGGGCACTGCTGGGAGGACTCTGCACACACCCCTCCTGTGTCTGGGCACTGCTGGGAGGACTCTGCACACACCCCTCCTATGTCTGGGCACTGCTGGGAGGACTCTGCACACACCCCTCCTGTGTCTGGGCACTGCTGGGAGGATTCTGCACACACCCCTCCTATGTCTGGGCACTGCTGGGAGTGATAGGCACACACCCCTCCTGTGTCTGGGCACTGCTGGGAGGACTCTGCACACACCCCTTCCGTGTCTGGGCACTGCTGGGAGGACTCTGCACACACCCCTCCTATGGCTGGGCACTGCTGGGAGGACTCTGCACACACCCCTCCGATGTCTGGCCACTGCTGGGAGTGATAGGCACACACCCCTCCTGTGTCTGGGCACTGCGGGGAGGACTCTGCACACACCCCTCCTATGTCTGGGCACTGCTGGGAGTGATAGGCACACACCCCTCCTGTGTCTGGGCACTGCTGGGAGGACTCTGCACACACCCCTCCTGTGTCTGGGCACTGCTGGGAGGACTCTACACACACCCCTCCTGTGTCTGGGCACTGCTGGGAGGACTCTGCACACACCCGCCTATGTCTGGGCACTGCTGGGAGGACTCTGCACACACCCCTCCTATGTCTGGGCACTGCTGGGAGGACTCTGCACACACCCCTCCTGTGTCTGGGCACTGCTGGGAGGACTCTGCACACACCCCTCCTATGTCTGGGCACTGCTGGGAGTGATAGGCACACACCCCTCCTGTGTCTGGGCACTGCTGGGAGGACTCTGATCACACCCCTCCTGTGTCCTGGCACTTCTGGGAGGACTCTGCACACACCCCTCCTGTGTCTGGGCACTGCTGGGAGGACTCTGCACACACCCCTCCTATGTCTGGGCACTGCTGGGAGTGATAGGCACACACCCCTCCTGTGTCTGGGCACTGCTGGGAGGACTCTGCACACACCCCTCCTGTGTCTGGGCTCCTGTGTCTGGGCACTGCTGGGAGGACTCTGCACACACCCCTCATATGTCTGGGCACTGCTGGGAGGACTCTGCACACACCCCTCCTGTGTCTGGGCACTGCTGGGAGGACTCTGCACACACCCCTCCTGTGTCTGGGCACTGCTGGGAGGACTCTTCACACACCCCTCCTATGTCTGGCCACTGCTGGGAGTGATAGGCACACACCCCTCCTATGTCTGGGCACTGCTGGAAGGACTCTGCACACACCCCTCCTGTGTCTGGGCACTGCTGGGAGTACTCTGCACACACCCCTCCTATGTCTGGGCACTGCTGGGAGGACTCTGCAAACACCCCTCCTGTGTCTGGGCACTGCTGGGAGGACTCTGCACACACCCCTCCTGTTTCTGGGCACTGCTGGGAGGACTCTGCACACACCCCTCCTATGTCTGGCCACTGCTGGGAGTGATAGGCACACACCCCTCCTGTGTCTGGGCACTGCTGGGAGTGATAGGCACACACACCTCCTGTGTCTGGGCACTGCTGGGAGGACTCTGCACACACCCCTCCTGTGTCTGGGCACTGCTGGGAGGACTCTGCACACACCCCTCCTATGTCTGGACACTGCTGGGAGGACTCTGCACACACCCCTCCTGTGTCTGGGCACTGCTGGGAGGACTCTGCACACACCCCTCCTATGTCTGGGCACTGCTGGGAGTGATAGGCACACACCCCATCTGTGTCTGGGCACTGCTGGGAGGACTCTGCACACACCCCTCCTGTGTCTGGGCAATTCTGGGAGGACTCTGCACACACCCCTCCTGTGTCTGGGCACTGCTGGGAGGACTCTGCACACACCCCGCCTATGTCTGGCCACTGCTGGGAGTGATAGGCACACACCCCTCCTGTGTCTGGGCACTGCTGGGAGGACTCTGCACACACCCCTCCTATGTCTGGGCACTGCTGGGAGTGATAGGCACACACCCCTCCTGTGTCTGGGCACTGCTGGGAGGACTCTGCACACACCCCTCCTTTGTCTGGGCACTGCTGGGAGTGATAGGCACACACCCCTCCTGTGTCTGGGCACTGCTGGGAGGACTCTGCACACACCCCTCCTGTGTCTGGGCACTGCTGGGAGGACTCTGCACACACCCCTCCTGTGTCTGGGCACTGCTGGGAGGACTCTGCACACACCCCTCCTATGTCTGGCCACGGCTGGGAGTGATAGACACACACCCCTCCTGTGTCTGGGCACTGCTGGGAGGACTCTGCACACACCCCTCCTATGTCTGGGCACTGCTGGGAGTGATAGGCACACACCCCTCCTGTGTCTGGGCACTGCTGGGAGGACTCTGCACACACCCCTCCTATGTCTGGGCACTGCTGGGAGGACTCTGCACACACCCCTCCTATGTCTGGGCACTGCTGGGAGTGATAGGCACACACCCCTCCTGTGTCTGGGCACTGCTGGGAGGACTCTGCACACACCCCTCCTTTGTCTGGGCACTGCTGGGAGTGATAGGCACACACCCCTCCTGTGTCTGGGCACTGCTGGGAGGACTCTGCACACACCCCTCCTGTGTCTGGGCACTGCTGGGAGGACTCTGCACACACCCCGCCTATGTCTGGGCACTGCTGGGAGGACTCTGCACACACCCCTCCTATGTCTGGGCACTGCTGGGAGGACTCTGCACACACCCCTCCTGTGTCTGGGCACTGCTGGGAGGACTCTGCACACACCCCTCCTGTGTCTGGGCACTGCTGGGAGGACTCTGCACACACCCCTCCTATGTCTGGGCACTGCTGGGAGGACTCTGCACACACCCCGCCTATGTCTGGGCACTGCTGGGAGGACTATGCACACACCCCTCCTATGTCTGGGCACTGCTGGGAGGACTCTGCACACACCCCTCCTGTGTCTGGGCACTGCTGGGAGGACTCTGCACACACCCCTCCTATGTCTGGGCACTGCTGGGAGTGATAGGCACACACCCCATCTGTGTCTGGGCACTGCTGGGAGGACTCTGCACACACCCCTCCTGTGTCTGGGCAATTCTGGGAGGACTCTGCACACACCCCTCCTGTGTCTGGGCACTGCTGGGAGGACTCTGCACACACCCCGCCTATGTCTGGCCACTGCTGGGAGTGATAGGCACACACCCCTCCTGTGTCTGGGCACTGCTGGGAGGACTCTGCACACACCCCTCCTATGTCTGGGCACTGCTGGGAGTGATAGGCACACACCCCTCCTGTGTCTGGGCACTGCTGGGAGGACTCTGCACACACCCCTCCTATGTCTGGCCACGGCTGGGAGTGATAGACACACACCCCTCCTGTGTCTGGGCACTGCTGGGAGGACTCTGCACACACCCCTCCTATGTCTGGGCACTGCTGGGAGTGATAGGCACACACCCCTCCTGTGTCTGGGCACTGCTGGGAGGACTCTGCACACACCCCTCCTATGTCTGGGCACTGCTGGGAGGACTCTGCACACACCCCTCCTGTGTCTGGGCACTGCTGGGAGGACTCTGCACACACCCCTCCTATGTCTGGGCACTGCTGGGAGTGATTAGCACACACCCCTCCTGTGTCTGGGCACTGCTGGGAGGACTCTGCACACACCCCTCCTATGTCTGGGCACTGCTGGGAGTGATAGGCACACACCCCTCCTGTGTCTGGGCACTGCTGGGAGGACTCTGCACACACCCCTCCTGTGTCTGGGCACTGCTGGGAGGACTCTGCACACACCCCTCCTATGGCTGGGCACTGCTGGGAGGACTCTGCACACACCCCTCCGATGTCTGGCCACTGCTGGGAGTGATAGGCACACACCCCTCCTGTGTCTGGGCACTGCTGGGAGGACTCTGCACACACCCTGCCTATGTCTGGCCACTGCTGGGAGTGATAGGCACACACCCCTCCTGTGTCTGGGCACTGCTGGGAGGACTCTGCACACACCCCTCCTGTGTCTGGGCTCCTGTGTCTGGGCACTGCTGGGAGGACTCTGCACACACCCCTCATATGTCTGGGCACTGCTGGGAGGACTCTGCACACACCCCTCCTGTGTCTGGGCACTGCTGGGAGGACTCTGCACACACCCCTCCTGTGTCTGGGCACTGCTGGGAGGACTCTTCACACACCCCTCCTATGTCTGGCCACTGCTGGGAGTGATAGGCACACACCCCTCCTATGTCTGGGCACTGCTGGAAGGACTCTGCACACACCCCTCCTGTGTCTGGGCACTGCTGGGAGTACTCTGCACACACCCCTCCGATGTCTGGCCACTGCTGGGAGTGATAGGCACACACCCCTCCTGTGTCTGGGCACTGCTGGGAGGACTCTGCACACACCCTGCCTATGTCTGGCCACTGCTGGGAGTGATAGGCACACACCCCTCCTGTGTCTGGGCACTGCTGGGAGGACTCTGCACACACCCCTCCTGTGTCTGGGCTCCTGTGTCTGGGCACTGCTGGGAGGACTCTGCACACACCCCTCATATGTCTGGGCACTGCTGGGAGGACTCTGCACACACCCCTCCTGTGTCTGGGCACTGCTGGGAGGACTCTGCACACACCCCTCCTGTGTCTGGGCACTGCTGGGAGGACTCTTCACACACCCCTCCTATGTCTGGCCACTGCTGGGAGTGATAGGCACACACCCCTCCTATGTCTGGGCACTGCTGGAAGGACTCTGCACACACCCCTCCTGTGTCTGGGCACTGCTGGGAGTACTCTGCACACACCCCTCCTATGTCTGGGCACTGCTGGGAGGACTCTGCAAACACCCCTCCTGTGTCTGGGCACTGCTGGGAGGACTCTGCACACACCCCTCCTATGTCTGGGCACTGCTGGGAGTGATAGGCACACACCCCTCCTGTGTCTGAGCACTACTGGGAGGACTCTGCACACACCCCTCCTGTGTCTGGGCACTGCTGGGAGGACTCTGCACACACCCCTCCTGTGTCTGGGCACTGCTGGGAGGACTCTGCACACACCCCTCCTATGTCTGGCCACTGCTGGGAGTGATAGGCACACACCCCTCCTGTGTCTGGGCACTGCTGGGAGTGATAGGCACACACACCTCCTGTGTCTGGGCACTGCTGGGAGGACTCTGCACACACCCCTCCTGTGTCTGGGCACTGCTGGGAGGACTCTGCACACACCCCTCCTATGTCTGGACACTGCTGGGAGGACTCTGCACACACCCCTCCTGTGTCTGGGCACTGCTGGGAGGACTCTGCACACACCCCTCCTATGTCTGGGCACTGCTGGGAGTGATAGGCACACACCCCATCTGTGTCTGGGCACTGCTGGGAGGACTCTGCACACACCCCTCCTGTGTCTGGGCAATTCTGGGAGGACTCTGCACACACCCCTCCTGTGTCTGGGCACTGCTGGGAGGACTCTGCACACACCCCGCCTATGTCTGGCCACTGCTGGGAGTGATAGGCACACACCCCTCCTGTGTCTGGGCACTGCTGGGAGGACTCTGCACACACCCCTCCTATGTCTGGGCACTGCTGGGAGTGATAGGCACACACCCCTCCTGTGTCTGGGCACTGCTGGGAGGACTCTGCACACACCCCTCCTTTGTCTGGGCACTGCTGGGAGTGATAGGCACACACCCCTCCTGTGTCTGGGCACTGCTGGGAGGACTCTGCACACACCCCTCCTGTGTCTGGGCACTGCTGGGAGGACTCTGCACACACCCCTCCTGTGTCTGGGCACTGCTGGGAGGACTCTGCACACACCCCTCCTATGTCTGGCCACGGCTGGGAGTGATAGACACACACCCCTCCTGTGTCTGGGCACTGCTGGGAGGACTCTGCACACACCCCTCCTATGTCTGGGCACTGCTGGGAGTGATAGGCACACACCCCTCCTGTGTCTGGGCACTGCTGGGAGGACTCTGCACACACCCCTCCTACGTCTGGGCACTGCTGGGAGGACTCTGCACACACCCCTCCTATGTCTGGGCACTGCTGGGAGTGATAGGCACACACCCCTCCTGTGTCTGGGCACTGCTGGGAGGACTCTGCACACACCCCTCCTTTGTCTGGGCACTGCTGGGAGTGATAGGCACACACCCCTCCTGTGTCTGGGCACTGCTGGGAGGACTCTGCACACACCCCTCCTGTGTCTGGGCACTGCTGGGAGGACTCTGCACACACCCCGCCTATGTCTGGGCACTGCTGGGAGGACTCTGCACACACCCCTCCTATGTCTGGGCACTGCTGGGAGGACTCTGCACACACCCCTCCTGTGTCTGGGCACTGCTGGGAGGACTCTGCACACACCCCTCCTGTGTCTGGGCACTGCTGGGAGGACTCTGCACACACCCCTCCTATGTCTGGGCACTGCTGGGAGGACTCTGCACACACCCCGCCTATGTCTGGGCACTGCTGGGAGGACTATGCACACACCCCTCCTATGTCTGGGCACTGCTGGGAGGACTCTGCACACACCCCTCCTGTGTCTGGGCACTGCTGGGAGGACTCTGCACACACCCCTCCTATGTCTGGGCACTGCTGGGAGTGATAGGCACACACCCCATCTGTGTCTGGGCACTGCTGGGAGGACTCTGCACACACCCCTCCTGTGTCTGGGCAATTCTGGGAGGACTCTGCACACACCCCTCCTGTGTCTGGGCACTGCTGGGAGGACTCTGCACACACCCCGCCTATGTCTGGCCACTGCTGGGAGTGATAGGCACACACCCCTCCTGTGTCTGGGCACTGCTGGGAGGACTCTGCACACACCCCTCCTATGTCTGGGCACTGCTGGGAGTGATAGGCACACACCCCTCCTGTGTCTGGGCACTGCTGGGAGGACTCTGCACACACCCCTCCTATGTCTGGCCACGGCTGGGAGTGATAGACACACACCCCTCCTGTGTCTGGGCACTGCTGGGAGGACTCTGCACACACCCCTCCTATGTCTGGGCACTGCTGGGAGTGATAGGCACACACCCCTCCTGTGTCTGGGCACTGCTGGGAGGACTCTGCACACACCCCTCCTATGTCTGGGCACTGCTGGGAGGACTCTGCACACACCCCTCCTGTGTCTGGGCACTGCTGGGAGGACTCTGCACACACCCCTCCTATGTCTGGGCACTGCTGGGAGTGATTAGCACACACCCCTCCTGTGTCTGGGCACTGCTGGGAGGACTCTGCACACACCCCTCCTATGTCTGGGCACTGCTGGGAGTGATAGGCGCACACCCCTCCTGTGTCTGGGCACTGCTGGGAGGACTCTGCACACACCCCTCCTGTGTCTGGGCACTGCTGGGAGGACTCTGCACACACCCCTCCTATGGCTGGGCGCTGCTGGGAGGACTCTGCACACACCCCTCCGATGTCTGGCCACTGCTGGGAGTGATAGGCACACACCCCTCCTGTGTCTGGGCACTGCTGGGAGGACTCTGCACACACCCTGCCTATGTCTGGCCACTGCTGGGAGTGATAGGCACACACCCCTCCTGTGTCTGGGCACTGCTGGGAGGACTCTGCACACACCCCGCCTATGTCTGGGCACTGCTGGGAGGACTCTGCACACACCCCTCCTGTGTCTGGGCACTGCTGGGAGGACTCTGCACACACCCCTCCTATGTCTGGGCACTACTGGGAGGACTCTGCACACACCCCTCCTGTGTCTGGGCACTGCTGGGAGGACTCTGCACACACCCCTCCTATGTCTGGGCACTGCTGGGAGTGATAGGCACACACCCTTCCTGTGTCTGGGCACTGCAGGGAGGACTCTGCACACACCCCTCCCTTGTCTGGGCACTGCTGGGAGTGATAGGCACACACCCCTCCTGTGTCTGGGCACTGCTGGGAGGACTCTGCACACACCCCTCCTGTGTCTGGGCACTGCTGGGAGGACTCTGCACACACCCCGCCTATGTCTGGGCACTGCTGGGAGGACTCTGCACACACCCCTCCTATGTCTGGGCACTGCTGGGAGGACTCTGCACACAACCCTCCTGTGTCTGGGCACTGCTGGGAGGACTCTGCACACACCCCTCCTGTGTCTGGGCACTGCTGGGAGGACTCTGCACACACCCCGCCTATGTCTGGGCACTGGTGGGAGGACTCTGCACACACCCGTCCTATGTCTGGGCACTGCTGGGAGGACTCTGCACACACCTCTCCTGTGTCTGGCCACTGCTGGGAGGACTCTGCACACACCCCTCCTATGTCTGGGCACTGCTGGGAGTGATAGGCAAACACCCCTCCTGTGTCTGGGCACTGCTGGGAGGACTCTGCACACACCCCTCCTGTGTCTGGGCAATTCTGGGAGGACTCTGCACACACCCCTCCTGTGTCTGGGCACTGCTGGGAGGACTCTGCACACACCCCCCCTATGTCTGGCCACTGCTGGGAGTGATAGGCACACACCCCTCCTGTGTCTGGGCACTGCTGGGAGGACTCTGCACACACCCCTCCTATGTCTGGGCACTGCTGGGAGTGATAGGCACACACCCCTCCTGTGTCTGGGCACTGCTGGGAGGACTCTGCACACACCCCTCCTTTGTCTGGGCACTGCTGGGAGTGATAGGCACACGCCCCTCCTGTGTCTGGGCACTGCTGGGAGGACTCTGCACACACCCCTCCTGTGTCTGGGCACTGCTGGGAGGACTCTGCACACACCCCTCCTGTGTCTGGGCACTGCTGGGAGGACTCTGCACACACCCCTCCTATGTCTGGCCACTGCTGGGAGTGATAGACACACACCCCTCCTGTGTCTGGGCACTGCTGGGAGGACTCTGCACACACCCCTCCTATGTCTGGGCACTGCTGGGAGTGATAGGCACACACCCCTCCTGTGTCTGGGCACTGCTGGGAGGACTCTGCACACACCCCTCCTGTGTCTGGGCACTGCTGGGAGGACTCTGCACACACCCCTCCTATGTCTGGGCACTGCTGGGAGGACTCTGCACACACCCCTTCTGTGTCTGGGCACTGCTGGGAGGACTCTGCACACACCCCTCCTATGTCTGGGCACTGCTGGGAGTGATTGGCACACACCCCTCCTGTGTCTGGGCACTGCTGGGAGGACTCTGCACACACCCCTCCTATGTCTGGGCACTGCTGGGAGTGATAGGCACACACCCCTCCTGTGTCTGGGCACTGCTGGGAGGACTCTGCACACACCCCTCCTGTGTCTGGGCACTGCTGGGAGGACTCTGCACACACCCCTCCTATGGCTGGGCACTGCTGGGAGGACTCTGCACACACCCCTCCGATGTCTGGCCACTGCTGGGAGTGATAGGCACACACCCCTCCTGTGTCTGGGCACTGCTGGGAGGACTCTGCACACACCCCTCCTATGTCTGGGCACTGCTGGGAGTGATAGGCACACACCCCATCTGTGTCTGGGCACTGCTGGGAGGACTCTGCACACACCCCTCCTGTGTCTGGGCAATTCTGGGAGGACCCTGCACACACCCCTCCTGTGTCTGGGCACTGCTGGGAGGACTCTGCACACACCCCGCCTATGTCTGGCCACTGCTGGGAGTGATAGGCACACACCCCTCCTGTGTCTGGGCACTGCTGGGAGGACTCTGCACACACCCCTCCTATGTCTGGGCACTGCTGGGAGTGATAGGCACACACCCCTCCTGTGTCTGGGCACTGCTGGGAGGACTCTGCACACACCCCTCCTTTGTCTGGGCACTGCTGGGCGTGATAGGCACAAACCCCTCCTGTGTCTGGGCACTGCTGGGAGGACTCTGCACACACCCCTCCTATGTCTGGGCACTGCTTGGAGGACTCTGCACACACCCCTCCTGTGTCTGGGCACTGCTGGGAGGACTCTGCACACACCCCTCCTGTGTCTGGGCACTGCTGGGAGGACTCTGCACACACCCCTCCTATGTCTGGGCACTGCTGGGAGGACTCTGCACACACCCCGCCTATGTCTGGGCACTGCTGGGAGGACTATGCACACACCCCTCCTATGTCTGGGCACTGCTGGGAGGACTCTGCACACACCCCTCCTGTGTCTGGGCACTGCTGGGAGGACTCTGCACACACCCCTCCTATGTCTGGGCACTGCTGGGAGTGATAGGCACACACCCCATCTGTGTCTGGGCACTGCTGGGAGGACTCTGCACACACCCCTCCTGTGTCTGGGCAATTCTGGGAGGACTCTGCACACACCCCTCCTGTGTCTGGGCACTGCTGGGAGGACTCTGCACACACCCCGCCTATGTCTGGCCACTGCTGGGAGTGATAGGCACACACCCCTCCTGTGTCTGGGCACTGCTGGGAGGACTCTGCACACACCCCTCCTATGTCTGGGCACTGCTGGGAGTGATAGGCACACACCCCTCCTGTGTCTGGGCACTGCTGGGAGGACTCTGCACACACCCCTCCTTTGTCTGGGCACTGCTGGGCGTGATAGGCACAAACCCCTCCTGTGTCTGGGCACTGCTGGGAGGACTCTGCACACACCCCTCCTTTGTCTGGGCACTGCTGGGAGTGATAGGCACACACCCCTCCTGTGTCTGGGCACTGCTGGGAGGACTCTGCACACACCCCTCCTGTGTCTGGGCACTGCTGGGAGGACTCTGCACACACCCCGCCTATGTCTGGGCACTGCTGGGAGGACTCTGCACACACCCCTCCTATGTCTGGGCACTGCTGGGAGGACTCTGCACACACCCCTCCTGTGTCTGGGCACTGCTGGGAGGACTCTGCACACACCCCTCCTGTGTCTGGGCACTGCTGGGAGGACTCTGCACACACCCCTCCTGTGTCTGGGCACTGCTGGGAGGACTCTGCACACACCCCGCCTATGTCTGGGCACTGCTGGGAGGACTCTGCACACACCCCTCCTATGTATGGGCACTGCTGGGAGGACTCTGCACACACCCCTCCTGTGTCTGGGCACTGCTGGGAGGACTCTGCACACACCCCTCCTATGTCTGGGCACTGCTGGGAGTGATAGGCACACACCCCTCCTGTGTCTGGGCACTGCTGGGAGGACTCTGCACACACCCCTCCTGTGTCTGGGCACTACTGGGAGTGATAGGCACACACCCCTCCTGTGTCTGGGCACTGCTGGGAGGAATCTGCACACACCCCTCCTTTGTCTGGGCACTGCTGGGAGTGATAGGCACACACCCCTCCTGTGTCTGGGCACTGCTGGGAGGACTCTGCACACACCCCTCCTGTGTCTGGGCACTGCTGGGAGGACTCTGCACACACCCCTCCTGTGTCTGGGCACTGCTGGGAGGACTCTGCACACACCCCTCCTATGTCTGGCCACTGCTGGGAGTGATAGACACACACCCCTCCTGTGTCTGGGCACTGCTGGGAGGACTCTGCACACACCCCTCCTATGTCTTGGCACTGCTGGGAGTGATAGGCACACACCCCTCCTGTGTCTGGGCACTGCTGGGAGGACTCTGCACACACCCCTCCTATGTCTGGGCACTGCTGGGAGGACTCTGCACACACCCCTCCTGTGTCTGGGCACTGCTGGGAGGATTCTGCACACACCCCTCCTATGTCTGGGCACTGCTGGGAGTGATAGGCACACACCCCTCCTGTGTCTGGGCACTGCTGGGAGGACTCTGCACACACCCCTTCCGTGTCTGGGCACTGCTGGGAGGACTCTGCACACACCCCTCCTATGGCTGGGCACTGCTGGGAGGACTCTGCACACACCCCTCCGATGTCTGGCCACTGCTGGGAGTGATAGGCACACACCCCTCCTGTGTCTGGGCACTGCGGGGAGGACTCTGCACACACCCCTCCTATGTCTGGGCACTGCTGGGAGTGATAGGCACACACCCCTCCTGTGTCTGGGCACTGCTGGGAGGACTCTGCACACACCCCTCCTGTGTCTGGGCACTGCTGGGAGGACTCTGCACACACCCCTCCTGTGTCTGGGCACTGCTGGGAGGACTCTGCACACACCCGCCTATGTCTGGGCACTGCTGGGAGGACTCTGCACACACCCCTCCTATGTCTGGGCACTGCTGGGAGGACTCTGCACACACCCCTCCTGTGTCTGGGCACTGCTGGGAGGACTCTGCACACACCCCTCCTATGTCTGGGCACTGCTGGGAGTGATAGGCACACACCCCTCCTGTGTCTGGGCACTGCTGGGAGGACTCTGATCACACCCCTCCTGTGTCCTGGCACTTCTGGGAGGACTCTGCACACACCCCTCCTGTGTCTGGGCACTGCTGGGAGGACTCTGCACACACCCCTCCTATGTCTGGGCACTGCTGGGAGTGATAGGCACACACCCCTCCTGTGTCTGGGCACTGCTGGGAGGACTCTGCACACACCCCTCCTGTGTCTGGGCTCCTGTGTCTGGGCACTGCTGGGAGGACTCTGCACACACCCCTCATATGTCTGGGCACTGCTGGGAGGACTCTGCACACACCCCTCCTGTGTCTGGGCACTGCTGGGAGGACTCTGCACACACCCCTCCTGTGTCTGGGCACTGCTGGGAGGACTCTTCACACACCCCTCCTATGTCTGGCCACTGCTGGGAGTGATAGGCACACACCCCTCCTATGTCTGGGCACTGCTGGAAGGACTCTGCACACACCCCTCCTGTGTCTGGGCACTGCTGGGAGTACTCTGCACACACCCCTCCTATGTCTGGGCACTGCTGGGAGGACTCTGCAAACACCCCTCCTGTGTCTGGGCACTGCTGGGAGGACTCTGCACACACCCCTCCTATGTCTGGGCACTGCTGGGAGTGATAGGCACACACCCCTCCTGTGTCTGAGCACTACTGGGAGGACTCTGCACACACCCCTCCTGTGTCTGGGCACTGCTGGGAGGACTCTGCACACACCCCTCCTGTGTCTGGGCACTGCTGGGAGGACTCTGCACACACCCCTCCTATGTCTGGCCACTGCTGGGAGTGATAGGCACACACCCCTCCTGTGTCTGGGCACTGCTGGGAGTGATAGGCACACACACCTCCTGTGTCTGGGCACTGCTGGGAGGACTCTGCACACACCCCTCCTGTGTCTGGGCACTGCTGGGAGGACTCTGCACACACCCCTCCTATGTCTGGACACTGCTGGGAGGACTCTGCACACACCCCTCCTGTGTCTGGGCACTGCTGGGAGGACTCTGCACACACCCCTCCTATGTCTGGGCACTGCTGGGAGTGATAGGCACACACCCCATCTGTGTCTGGGCACTGCTGGGAGGACTCTGCACACACCCCTCCTGTGTCTGGGCAATTCTGGGAGGACTCTGCACACACCCCTCCTGTGTCTCGGCACTGCTGGGAGGACTCTGCACACACCCCGCCTATGTCTGGCCACTGCTGGGAGTGATAGGCACACACCCCTCCTGTGTCTGGGCACTGCTGGGAGGACTCTGCACACACCCCTCCTATGTCTGGGCACTGCTGGGAGTGATAGGCACACACCCCTCCTGTGTCTGGGCACTGCTGGGAGGACTCTGCACACAACCCTCCTTTGTCTGGGCACTGCTGGGAGTGATAGGCACACACCCCTCCTGTGTCTGGGCACTGCTGGGAGGACTCTGCACACACCCCTCCTGTGTCTGGGCACTGCTGGGAGGACTCTGCACACACCCCTCCTGTGTCTGGGCACTGCTGGGAGGACTCTGCACACACCCCTCCTATGTCTGGCCACGGCTGGGAGTGATAGACACACACCCCTCCTGTGTCTGGGCACTGCTGGGAGGACTCTGCACACACCCCTCCTATGTCTGGGCACTGCTGGGAGTGATAGGCACACACCCCTCCTGTGTCTGGGCACTGCTGGGAGGACTCTGCACACACCCCTCCTATGTCTGGGCACTGCTGGGAGGACTCTGCACACACCCCTCCTATGTCTGGGCACTGCTGGGAGTGATAGGCACACACCCCTCCTGTGTCTGGGCACTGCTGGGAGGACTCTGCACACACCCCTCCTTTGTCTGGGCACTGCTGGGAGTGATAGGCACACACCCCTCCTGTGTCTGGGCACTGCTGGGAGGACTCTGCACACACCCCTCCTGTGTCTGGGCACTGCTGGGAGGACTCTGCACACACCCCGCCTATGTCTGGGCACTGCTGGGAGGACTCTGCACACACCCCTCCTATGTCTGGGCACTGCTGGGAGGACTCTGCACACACCCCTCCTGTGTCTGGGCACTGCTGGGAGGACTCTGCACACACCCCTCCTGTGTCTGGGCACTGCTGGGAGGACTCTGCACACACCCCTCCTATGTCTGGGCACTGCTGGGAGTGATAGGCACACACCCCATCTGTGTCTGGGCACTGCTGGGAGGACTCTGCACACACCCCTCCTGTGTCTGGGCAATTCTGGGAGGACTCTGCACACACCCCTCCTGTGTCTGGGCACTGCTGGGAGGACTCTGCACACACCCCGCCTATGTCTGGCCACTGCTGGGAGTGATAGGCACACACCCCTCCTGTGTCTGGGCACTGCTGGGAGGACTCTGCACACACCCCTCCTATGTCTGGGCACTGCTGGGAGTGATAGGCACACACCCCTCCTGTGTCTGGGCACTGCTGGGAGGACTCTGCACACACCCCTCCTGTGTCTGGGCACTGCTGGGAGGACTCTGCACACACCCCGCCTATGTCTGGGCACTGCTGGGAGGACTCTGCACACACCCCTCCTATGTCTGGGCACTGCTGGGAGGACTCTGCACACACCCCTCCTGTGTCTGGGCACTGCTGGGAGGACTCTGCACACACCCCTCCTGTGTCTGGGCACTGCTGGGAGGACTCTGCACACACCCCTCCTATGTCTGGGCACTGCTGGGAGTGATAGGCTCACACCCCATCTGTGTCTGGGCACTGCTGGGAGGACTCTGCACACACCCCTCCTGTGTCTGGGCACTTCTGGGAGGACTCTGCACACACCCCTCCTGTGTCTGGGCACTGCTGGGAGGACTCTGCACACACCCCGCCTATGTCTGGCCACTGCTGGGAGTGATAGGCACACACCCCTCCTGTGTCTGGGCACTGCTGGGAGGACTCTGCACACACCCCTCCTATGTCTGGGCACTGCTGGGAGTGATAGGCACACACCCCTCCTGTGTCTGGGCACTGCTGGGAGGACTCTGCACACACCCCTCCTATGTCTGGCCACGGCTGGGAGTGATAGACACACACCCCTCCTGTGTCTGGGCACTGCTGGGAGGACTCTGCACACACCCCTCCTATGTCTGGGCACTGCTGGGAGTGATAGGCACACACCCCTCCTGTGTCTGGGCACTGCTGGGAGGACTCTGCACACACCCCTCCTATGTCTGGGCACTGCTGGGAGGACTCTGCACACACCCCTCCTGTGTCTGGGCACTGCTGGGAGGACTCTGCACACACCCCTCCTATGTCTGGGCACTGCTGGGAGTGATTAGCACACACCCCTCCTGTGTCTGGGCACTGCTGGGAGGACTCTGCACACACCCCTCCTATGTCTGGGCACTGCTGGGAGTGATAGGCACACACCCCTCCTGTGTCTGGGCACTGCTGGGAGGACTCTGCACACACCCCTCCTGTGTCTGGGCACTGCTGGGAGGACTCTGCACACACCCCTCCTATGGCTGGGCACTGCTGGGAGGACTCTGCACACACCCCTCCGATGTCTGGCCACTGCTGGGAGTGATAGGCACACACCCCTCCTGTGTCTGGGCACTGCTGGGAGGACTCTGCACACACCCTGCCTATGTCTGGCCACTGCTGGGAGTGATAGGCACACACCCCTCCTGTGTCTGGGCACTGCTGGGAGGACTCTGCACACACCCCGCCTATGTCTGGGCACTGCTGGGAGGACTCTGCACACACCCCTCCTGTGTCTGGGCACTGCTGGGAGGACTCTGCACACACCCCTCCTATGTCTGGGCACTACTGGGAGGACTCTGCACACACCCCTCCTGTGTCTGGGCACTGCTGGGAGGACTCTGCACACACCCCTCCTATGTCTGGGCACTGCTGGGAGTGATAGGCACACACCCTTCCTGTGTCTGGGCACTGCAGGGAGGACTCTGCACACACCCCTCCCTTGTCTGGGCACTGCTGGGAGTGATAGGCACACACCCCTCCTGTGTCTGGGCACTGCTGGGAGGACTCTGCACACACCCCTCCTGTGTCTGGGCACTGCTGGGAGGACTCTGCACACACCCCGCCTATGTCTGGGCACTGCTGGGAGGACTCTGCACACACCCCTCCTATGTCTGGGCACTGCTGGGAGGACTCTGCACACAACCCTCCTGTGTCTGGGCACTGCTGGGAGGACTCTGCACACACCCCTCCTGTGTCTGGGCACTGCTGGGAGGACTCTGCACACACCCCGCCTATGTCTGGGCACTGGTGGGAGGACTCTGCACACACCCGTCCTATGTCTGGGCACTGCTGGGAGGACTCTGCACACACCTCTCCTGTGTCTGGGCACTGCTGGGAGGACTCTGCACACACCCCTCCTATGTCTGGGCACTGCTGGGAGTGATAGGCAAACACCCCTCCTGTGTCTGGGCACTGCTGGGAGGACTCTGCACACACCCCTCCTGTGTCTGGGCAATTCTGGGAGGACTCTGCACACACCCCTCCTGTGTCTGGGCACTGCTGGGAGGACTCTGCACACACCCCCCCTATGTCTGGCCACTGCTGGGAGTGATAGGCACACACCCCTCCTGTGTCTGGGCACTGCTGGGAGGACTCTGCACACACCCCTCCTATGTCTGGGCACTGCTGGGAGTGATAGGCACACACCCCTCCTGTGTCTGGGCACTGCTGGGAGGACTCTGCACACACCCCTCCTTTGTCTGGGCACTGCTGGGAGTGATAGGCACACGCCCCTCCTGTGTCTGGGCACTGCTGGGAGGACTCTGCACACACCCCTCCTGTGTCTGGGCACTGCTGGGAGGACTCTGCACACACCCCTCCTGTGTCTGGGCACTGCTGGGAGGACTCTGCACACACCCCTCCTATGTCTGGCCACTGCTGGGAGTGATAGACACACACCCCTCCTGTGTCTGGGCACTGCTGGGAGGACTCTGCACACACCCCTCCTATGTCTGGGCACTGATGGGAGTGATAGGCACACACCCCTCCTGTGTCTGGGCACTGCTGGGAGGACTCTGCACACACCCCTCCTGTGTCTGGGCACTGCTGGGAGGACTCTGCACACACCCCTCCTATGTCTGGGCACTGCTGGGAGGACTCTGCACACACCCCTCCTGTGTCTGGGCACTGCTGGGAGGACTCTGCACACACCCCTCCTATGTCTGGGCACTGCTGGGAGTGATTGGCACACACCCCTCCTGTGTCTGGGCACTGCTGGGAGGACTCTGCACACACCCCTCCTATGTCTGGGCACTGCTGGGAGTGATAGGCACACACCCCTCCTGTGTCTGGGCACTGCTGGGAGGACTCTGCACACACCCCTCCTGTGTCTGGGCACTGCTGGGAGGACTCTGCACACACCCCTCCTATGGCTGGGCACTGCTGGGAGGACTCTGCACACACCCCTCCGATGTCTGGCCACTGCTGGGAGTGATAGGCACACACCCCTCCTGTGTCTGGGCACTGCTGGGAGGACTCTGCACACACCCCTCCTATGTCTGGGCACTGCTGGGAGTGATAGGCACACACCCCATCTGTGTCTGGGCACTGCTGGGAGGACTCTGCACACACCCCTCCTGTGTCTGGGCAATTCTGGGAGGACCCTGCACACACCCCTCCTGTGTCTGGGCACTGCTGGGAGGACTCTGCACACACCCCGCCTATGTCTGGGCACTGCTGGGAGGACTCTGCACACACCCCTCCTGTGTCGGGGCACTGCTGGGAGGACTCTGCACACACCCCTCCTATGTCTGGGCACTGCTGGGAGTGATAGGCACACACCCCTCCTGTGTCTGGGCACTGCTGGGAGGACTCTGATCACACCCCTCCTGTGTCCTGGCACTTCTGGGAGGACTCTGCACACACCCTGCCTATGTCTGGCCACTGCTGGGAGTGATAGGCACACACCCCTCCTGTGTCTGGGCACTGCTGGGAGGACTCTGCACACACCCCTCCCATGTCTGGGCACTGCTGCGAGTGATAGGCACACACCCCTCCTGTGTCTGTGCACTGCTGGGAGGACTCTGCACACACCCCTCCTTTGTCTGGGCACTGCTGGGAGTGATAGGCACACACCCCTCCTGTGTCTGGGCACTGCTGGGAGGACTCTGCACACACCCCTCCTGTGTCTGGGCACTGCTGGGAGGACTCTGCACACACCCCTCCTGTGTCTTGGCACTGCTGGGAGGACTCTGCACACACCCCTCCTATGTCTGGCCACTGCTGGGAGTGATAGGCACACACCCCTCCTGTGTCTGGGCACTGCTGGGAGGACTCTGCACACACCCCTCCTATGTCTGGGCACTGCTGGGAGTGATAGGCACACACCCCTCCTGTGTCTGGGACTGCTGGGAGCACTCTGCACATACCCCTCCTATGTCTGGGCACTGCTGGGAGTGATAGGCACACACCCCTCCTGTGTCTGGGCACTGCTGGGAGGACTCTGCACACACCCCTCCTGTGTCTGGGCACTGCTGGGAGGACTCTGCACACACCCCTCCTTCGTCTGGGCACTGCTGGGAGGACTCTGCACACACCCCTCCTGTGTCTGGGCACTGCTGGGAGGACTCTGCACACACCCCTCCTATGTCTGGGCACTGCTGGGAGTGATCGGCACACACCCCTCCTGTGTCTGGGCACTGCTGGGAGGACCCTGCACACACCCCTCCTATGTCTGGGCACTGCTGGGAGTGATAGGCACACACCCCTCCTGTGTCTGGGCACTGCTGGGAGGACTCTGCACACACCCCTCCTGTGTCTGGGCACTGCTGGGAGGACTCTGCACACACCCCTCCTATGGCTGGGCACTGCTGGGAGGACTCTGCACACACCCCTCCTATGTCTGGCCACTGCTGGGAGTGATAGGCACACACCCCTCCTGTGTCTGGGCACTGCTGGGAGGACTCTGCACACACCCCTCCTATGTCTGGGCACTGCTGGAAGTGATAGGCACACATCCCTCCTGTGTCTGGGCACTGCTGGGAGGACTCTGCACACACCCCTCCTATGTCTGGGCACTGCTGGGAGTTATAGGCACACACCCCTCCTGTGTCTGGGCACTGCTGGGAGGACTCTGCACACACCCCTCCTGTGTCTGGGCACTGCTGGGAGGACTCTGCACACACCCCTCCTTTGTCTGGGCACTGCTGGGAGGACTCTGCACACACCCCTCCTGTGTCTGGGCACTGCTGGGAGGACTCTGCACACACCCCTCCTGTGTCTGGGCAGTGCTGGGAGGACTCTGCACACACACCTCCTATGTCTGGCCACTGCTGGGAGTGATAGGCACACACCCCTCCTGTGTCTGGGCACTGCTGGGAGTGATAGGCACACACCCCTCCTATGTCTGGGCACTGCTGGGAGGACTCTGCACACACCCCTCCTGTGTCTGGGCACTGCTGGGAGGACTCTGCACACACCCCTCCTGTGTCTGGGCACTGCTGGGAGTGATGGGCACAAAACCCTCCTATGTCTGGGCATCTACGGTCGGGACATTCACGGGTGTGGGTACGCTCCATTCATACACGGGTGTGGGTGCGCTCCATTCATACACGGGTGTGGTTACGCTCCGTACATACACTGGTGGGGTGTGGGTACGCTCCATTGATACACGGGTGTGGGTATGCTCCGTACATACACTGGTGGGGTGTGGGTACGCTCCATCCATACACGGGTGTGGGTACGCTCCATTCATACACGGGTGTGGGTACGCTCCGTACATACACTGGTGGGGTGTGGGTACGCTCCATTCATACACGGGTGTGGGTACGCTCCGTACATACACTGGTGGGGTGTGGGTACGCTCCATTCATACACGGGTGGGGGTACGCTCCGTACATACACTGGTGGGGTTTCGGTACGCTACATTCATACACGGGTGGGGGTACGCTCCATTCATACATGGGTGGGGGTACGCTCCGTACATTCCCATGCCCACGATTTGCAGGCCTGTGTACGTACCGTACCCAGGCCTTAAGAGCGTGGGTACGAGTCGTACCACGCCCACCACTATGTCACCCCAACAATGGCGGTACGGCCCGTACCCACGTTTTAATGGCCTGGGTACGGGCCGTACCAGCATTGTTGGGGTGATGTAGGGGTACGCGTGGTACGACCCATACCAATGCTCTGAGGGTCTGGGTACGGTGCAGACCCCCAATGGGGTGCCGTAGGGGTACGCACCGTACCCAGCCCTTCAGAGCGTGGGTACGGGTCGTACCACGCGTACCCCTACGTCACCCCAACAATGCTGGTACGGCCCGTACCCAGGCCTTTAGAATGTGGGTACGGGCCGTACCGCCACTGTTGGGGTGACGTAGTGGTGAGCGTGGTACGGCCCGTACCCACGCTCTTTAGGCGTGGGTACGGTACGTACCGGTATTGTTGTGTTGCCGGTTCGCGTCAACATCCACTTCCGTTGTGGCGGACGCTTGCGTTGCTGGACACGCCCCCACCCCCTCGATGTGACCAGGTCCTGCAGGTCAAGTATGTGCAGGGCATGTTTAATTTGTGACTTGTGTGGGGGTTATGTGTCCTGCCCCTGTCCCCCCCTTTGCCCCTGGGTGTTATTCTGACCTTCTGCGGCGTCTGCGGCGGTGCCTGTAGAGCAGGTAGACTGCTATGAGGGCTGGGATGACACGTAGGTTCGGGTCCATGGCTGTCCGTCGCGTACAGGTGCTCCTTGTGCGCGTCGTCCTGATTTCCCGGCAGTTTTTGGCAGCCGGAAAATATAATCCGTGCGGGGTGACGTCAGTGCGGATCGTACTTCCTGGTTCGTGAACCGCAGCCTGAATGCGTCCCGACGTCACGTCGGAGCATTCCCGGATCACATTCGTATGTATATTTTCGTCAGTCGGTGTTTTTTACGATTCGTACGGAAATGGTGTTTCCGTGTGAATCGTACTTCCATGTTTGTAATGTTTATTTCCCGGGTACGAGTCAGACGGAGAAAACGCTCCGACCGACGGTTCGTACCCGGTTTCTCCAGGATCCGAATCGGCACCGAAGTATTCAAACTCCAGTCAGTGCAACAATATGAATAGTGTTAAAAAGTGGAAGGGAAAAATGTCCTATTCACCATCCAGCAAGTGCAACAATATGTAAAATGTTGTATAGCTGGGGGGAAAATTTCATGTTGCAACTCCAATAAGGGGCCGAATCTGATCACGGTCAGAAGAGCAACGAATCATGTTCGGCAGTCCTAGTGTTCGATTCCGATGCTTCTTTTACAACCCATCCGTACACGGGTGTGGGCAACTAAGTACGATGCGAAGATGCACTAATTGTCCAAATGACTTGTTGCCCGCTCTGACCCGGTCCGTCCAACTAGGTTGCAGTTTAACCGATACCCGCAATGTAGACAATTCTAGACCGAACGAGTAAGATGCTCGAATCAAACAGCTCAACTGAGTGGAAGCATCCGGCTTGCAAAAGCTTTCGGAGTCTGACACCCGCAGCCATACGACTCACACACAGGGTGATACAAATGGGTCTCCCCCACACAGGCATGTACGGCGCGGATGGCACTGACGCGTACCCACTGTAGGGTGCGCCCTTGTTCGAGACTTACCCATTTAGTCAATGTGAGAGCATGTACGCGTCGTACAACTGGATCACATTGACTTCTATGGGAGTCCGAACAAACCAAGTCCAACAGCATAAGTGCACATCGTACTCACTCGGTCAGACTGTAGGTGTCCAGGTCGGTCAACAAACACTCCGGATCCAACTAGGTCAGAGTGCTTTCACACCCAGACAAGAATCGGCACCCAAGTGTAACAGTAGTGAAAGTATTGGCTACCGGAGGCATACAATGAACTATTAACACTCCGGGTTGCTACAAAGTAGGGAAAGATGAAAATATTGAGTAAAAAAAATTAATATTCACACTAAAGTGAGCGCAAATGTAGGGAAAGTGTTGGATAGTGGAGGTGTAAAATGTACTAATCGTACTCCAAAGAGTACAACAGTCGTGATACTATTGGATTGCTGTGGGGTAAAAAATTAGATTGTGAATACAGTTAGTTCTAAAAATTTTAACAAATAAAAAAAAAAAACATAAAAAAATTTTGAAAAACAAAAAGCAACAGCAATATATAAAAACAATAAAAAATAAAAAGTAAATATATTTAATATTCCAAATGTAAATAAAACATATTATAATGGCAATTGCAAACTACGCATAGCTGCAGATATTATATTTATAAAAAATAATTTCAAAATAATATATATTTAATGTGAAATTAAAGAAATATAAAACCCTTATTGTATTACCTACATTTACTTTTTAAATGTCATAACCTATAACACAAAATGATTCACATGACTGATATAAATTGCAAAGCTAACAAATTACTTAAACTACATAATAACTATTGTAAAAAATATCAATGAAAAATAATTAAAATAGACAATGTTAACAAACTTTAAGCCTATACCAACCAAAAGCCACATCAAAAATTATACTTTTAAAAAAAAGTATTTAGATATTTAAAAAATGTTTTTATTTTAAAAATAAAAGTATTTAACAAGTAATTAAAAGGGGTTAAAATTAAATGACTCAACCCCTACTACCCTATGTAAAAGAAAAACCAAACCAAAAAAAAAATTTGTGCTAATTAAATATCAATAAATGTTGAATATCAACGATCAAGAAAATGTTCTAAAAATAAACATGAATTAATTCTAATTCTTGAACCTAAAAACGACAAAAGCCACACATAGATACACATGTGAATAATTCTGTTTTTTTTTAAATCAATTATTATGAATTCTGAGCTATTAATCTTATAAAATAAAATACCGGCATTTCCAAATTTCAAACCCTGAACCAACCTAAACATTTAATGACACAATGTACTTAATACATTTGGAATAAATTAATTATTATCATTTTGTAAACGATTATTAATAAAATGTTCACAAAAACTTCCAAAACTTTACCCCTATAAACCACACAAAAAGTAATAAAAAAGTAATTATTATTAATTAGCATATAATTAATATTCAATAACTAAACATTTAAAATTATAGAATAGTAAATTAGGTAAAAAAATGTACAGTATGAAATATAAATTAAAACAATATTCTAAATAAAAACATGACATTTCAATTAATGTAATGAAAATACTTAAAACCCTATTTCACCACTAAAAGCAGAAGCCGCAACAATCGTTAAATAAATTAAATGAAATTACCCAAAATATATCACATTTAAAAAAAAAACAGTTTGTCTAGAAAATAAACAGGATACTTATATTTTAAATCTGTAATAAAGTACATTACAATAAATATGACTTATACATGTTAAAAATAAATTTTTTATGAAACACTATTGAATATATATACATTTAAAAAATATATATATTATTTAAATTAACAAGATTGTTTATGAAGATGATATTCTTGATGTTGAGATTTCTGAGTCACGACATTTAGTACTCAATATTTGGACATTTGAAACTTGATATTCGGCCTGCACACAAGATACAAGTTTCAAGAAACCTAAAAATGTATTAAAATGTATATTTCATGAAAAATATATAAATCAAAAAAGTTTTAAATAGAAACCCAAAATAAGTACCATCTTTTTGAAATGAGAAAAAATAAAAACAAATATTTCATTGTTTAATAATTTCAATTCAATAAATAAAATAATCAGTTATAAAATTGTTACTACTTAATTCACTTTCTACCCTATATTTCTGCCAGACACATAAGACATTTAAAAAAAAAAAAAAAAAAAGTAATTCTTATAAACACGTAACAGAATGCAATATTAATAAACGTAATAACAAATATTGATATTAAATATATTAAATAAATAACAATTTTAAAAAGAGCTTATAATGATAAAAAACACACAATAAATGTAAAGTTAAAAAAGTGATATCACCATGATTACTATAAAATATTAGCTATTAATATAAAATAAAAACAATAAAAGTTGTGTATTCCAATGATTGTCACCAATGTTTTATACAAAATGGTACAGCTGAAACTTACTACGTAAAAGAAAAAGTGTATTAATTATATACTGAATAGAATAATTTTTTATGTAAAAATTAAATTAGTAATATTATTCCATTTCAAACAAGTTTTTACAAGTTATAAAACAGCACAAAAGAAGATAGAAAACACATTGTAAAATTTTTTAAATTATGTTTAAGAAAAAAATAATAATTTTTGAATCAAGTTTACACCAAATTCACATACAATACACAAAACCTGTACTAAAAACATTAAACACAAATATTTATTTTTACAACTATATTAAATAAGTATGCATGAAATATATATGAACCGATAATGATGTGGATCAGATTTTACTTTAACTGAAACGGGTATGGTGTGTCACGAGGACGACCATAGATTGTCATTTATGATTGACTAAGAACAATGCAAGCAAACTTGTTGGTCCATTAGGATGACTGGCGGAAAAACACCCAAACGCCATTGTAGCTGTAAAACACCGCGGGAAAACCGCTGGTCCAATTATTAGGCTCCGCAGTGGAAATCCGCAGGCGGCGGTCGGATAGCAGCGGTTAACATTGTGGCGGGCGGTGCTGGCAGCAGCACCGGACCAATGTCCAAACAAGCATGTCCCTGCACTGTGTTGCAGGCACTGCACAATACATGCCACCTGGTGAAGGGACATGTAGGTGGGTACATGGGTACCACCCCAGTGAACCCAAACACCACCCCAACACATTGGGTGTCCCCAATGGACCCCCGAGACATTCTACGCATGAGTTTCCATGTCGGGTGCACCGCCGCGGAAAGCTGGCTACCGCCGCCATCATAATCGTGCCGGCGGTGCTTGGCCCTGATCCACCACAATTGTACCTGTCCAGCTCCGCACGCCAGGCAAGAGGGCGGACTGCAACCGCCGGAAAAATGGCAGGCTGGAAATCACACCGCTGCGGTCACAACCGCAATGCTAATCGGACGGGCGGTGTTCAGGGCTTCGATGGCGGGCGGATGTCCGCCGCCAGTCTGGCGGTTGCTACCGGCCGCCCGGCGGAGGACATCCGCCCTACATCCTAATGGACACCATTGTGAAGTTGCAAACTGATATATCTCTATAGTAGTCTGTGCGGTGTTCAAAACAGGCTGCAGCACAATGTCTCATAGAGAAATGTGAGTTTGTGGAAAGACATGAACCATGTAGCAGGCACCAACGGATGCCAGCCACACGGTGCAGGGATTTAAAGGGGGGCACATGACCAACAACAGTACTCCATCCGAGGGAAGGGATCCCTGCTACAGGCCACAAAAAATACTTTCTGACAGTCTTTCCATGGCAGAAAGGCCTCAATTGAAGAGATGTAAAAACAATGTAATCCTGATAATGAAAGCACAGTCCTTTATGGATTAGACTGCATTTCAAACGGACAACGGACTCCTTGATCATGTTGAAAGCCAGCAATAACGACCTTGGGGCCGATTCCGATCCTGGAAAAATATTCCCCGTACGAATCGTATCTGGATTTTTTACCGTACGAATCGTACAAGTCCCGTACAAACTGGCAAGTACGATTCGTATGTGAAAAAGTCCATATGAATCGCATTGGGTAAATTCCCCGACACGTCCTCGGGTCCGAAAAGGTGTCCGACACGTCCCCGGACATTTTTTACGTACGAATCTGAAAACTGAAGTCCGAGCGCGCAAGTACGATTCGTACCGTCCGTCTGATTGTACAACCGTATGGTAAAAAGACCGTCCGGTGCGAACTCCTATAGCAACCATGGCGACGTCCAAACAGGTGCCCGGTACGTGCCGAACACCCCCCCAGCCCCCCGTATGTACGCGCCGTCCCCTCCCCAGCCCCCCGTAAGTACGCGCCGCCCCCCCCCAGCCCCGCAGATGTACGCGCCGTACCCCCAGCCCCCCCGCGGATGTACGCACTGTCCCCCCCAGCCCCGCGGATGTACGTGCCGTCCCCCCCAGCCCCGCGGATGGACGCGCCGTACCCACAGCCCCCCCGTGGATGGACGCGCCGAACCCCCAGCCCCCCGCGGATGGACGCACCGTACCCCCAGCCCCCCGTGGATGTACGCGCAGTACCCCCAGCCCCCCCGCAGATGGACGCGCCGTACCCCCAGCCCCCCACGGATGTACGCGCCATCCCCCCCAGCCCCGCGGATGTACGCACTGTCCCCCCCCCAGCCCCGCGGATGGACGCACCGTACCCCCAGCCCCCCGCGGATGGACGCGCCGTACATACACGGGTGGGGGTCTGCGCCGTACATACACGGGTGGGGGTACGCGCCGTACATACACGGGTGGGGGTACATGCTGTACATACATGGGTGGGGATACGCGCCGTACATACACGGGTGGGGGTACGCGCTGTACATACACAGGTGGGGGTCCGCACCGTACATACACGGGTGGGGGTACGTGCCGTACATACACGGGTGGGGGTCCGCGCCGTACATACACGGGTGGGGGTACGCGCCGTACACACCAGGGTGGGGGGATGGCACGTACATCTATAGGGGGCTGGGGGTGGGGACGGCGCGTACATCCACGGGGCTGGGGGGGACGGCGCGTACATACGGGGGGCTGGGGGGGACAGCGCATACATACGGGGGCTGGGGTGGACAGCGCGTACATACGGGGGGCTGGGGGGGGCACATACCGGGCCCCCTATTCTGCTCGCATCGCGGCGTACTTCGCTTTTCCGGCACTTTTTGGGTGCCGTAAAAATATTGCCGTCCGGACTGCTGCCGGTACGAATCGTACTTGCTGGGTCGTGAAAACATGCCAAACTCCGTCCGGACGTCACGTCTGCGGTGTCCCGGATCACATTTGTATGTATTTTGCTGTCGGTCGGTGTTTTTTCCGACTCGTACGGAAATGGTGTTTCCGTACGAATCGTTCTTGCAAGTTTGTATGGTGTTTTTACCGGGTACGAGTCGACGGAGAAAACGCTCCGATCGACGGTTCGTACCCGGGTTTTCCAGGATCGGAATCGGCACCCATGTGTTTTACACTGAAAGCACCAACATCTTAAATGTAAAAGTAACACTGTAAACATGCCATGTTGGTCTGTAAACCTCCAAGTAGCGTCCATAGGCTTAACGTCTGACATAGTAATTATGCCCATAATATGAATTACAGTATGAATATCATGTAATTGTATTCAAAGTACTCCTCACAATATACATACATCAAACACGCAACCCGCACATAAAAAAGTAAATATAAATAAAACAAAGAGACAATAAACATATGTATTATTAAGAGTTATTTTAAATATCAAGATAAAGAGTTATTAATATTGACTTACTATTGAAAAAAACGCAAGACTTGAAACCTTATAAACACCAAAATGTGCCACCATCTTAAAAATTAAAGTAATGAATTAAAACATGAAATCTGTTACTAAATATTATACAGACATTTTTCTAATAATACATTTCATATAATTTACAATATAGTTTAAAGTCATTGTACAAAAAGATAAACATTTACCAAAAAATTCATAGGAACTATATTAATATTTTGGAAATGTTGGTATCATTTATTAATAAATAAATAAAAAATTATTAAATGAATTAGAGATTTTTGTACAAAGATGTAATTTAGTCAGAACTATAATTTTGCAAGACAAAATTTTTAATGAAGTTTGATTTTTAGATCTCAATATTTAAGTCTGGAGATTTCATAATTTTGATATTGTGTCACTAAACCAATGAAAATACGTATTATAAACTTTAAAAGTTTGTCGATTCAATAATTATTAATTTTTAAATAGATTACTTGCAATATTTGTCACCATCAGTAAACCAGAGTTCATATACGCTAGAGCATGCTTCATATAGGTACAATGCATTTGAATGAATAAGGAATCATAACTCACTCTTTATTATTTTTCTGCATAATAACAGCAAGTTTTGAAAGAGGGTGCACAGCTTAATAAATTAACAAGCTTTGTGGCAAATCGAAAGAGCACAGTAAACATTTATTATATACATGGAATCAAACGTGTAGATCGTTGAAAAGGTTAGGTTAAAGAACTGAAAAATATAAGAATCAAAACATAAACGTACAACGCAGATGTGACCCAGAAACTTACAATGCCATGGTGAAATAGACAAACTTGTGCAAATTTTGTGAAAACCAGTACTTGAGCAGTTGTTGGACTGTTGTGACAACCGCCAGAAGTTTCAAGTTGTAATGGGAAATTATGGAGAAGGTTAATGACATCGATGGTGCCTTCAAGTTCTTTCAAGCAAAATGGAGGAAGGTGGGAGTGACAAAGTGAAAAAGTTATGTGGCGTTTAACTGAGCGCCATATAAAGGAAGGTCCACCAAGGGAAGTTATGGGAGTTGTTCATTGGGACTGTACTTGATTAGGATAATCGGTGAGGGGAATGTTCACTAATTATGGTGTATCATTAAAAAAAGTAAGACAAGGCTTTAGTGTAAACCACGATGTACGTGGAGTCACAGGGTCAGCAGTCTAGATGCTAACCCAAATATAATTAAACCAAAGCCATCCCCGACGCACAGTGGGTGTGACACCAGCGTGCAAAAGCAAAGCCCTACAGCACCCGTCAATGCACAGCTGTTTCCAGGATCCAGGACCCAGGACCCATGCTACTTACAAACCAGGGGTTAGCAGGGACCAGAAATTTCATTACACAAGCAAATAGCTTATTGCACTAAGATGGTCAATCCCTTCCAAATGTCCCTCGGAAACCCACCTAGAGGAGGAGGGACTCCTAGCATGTAACAAATGCAAATTTGGTAACATAGAATTGAGACATGAAGAATTGTGATCTCTAATAACGGCCCCTGGTAAGAGACACTGAAACGCGGAGCATAACAACTTACCCCACCCCCAAGCAACTCTATTAGGAAGAGTAGCCAATATTGCTTTCTGGCAAATGTTAGATCATTGACCAAGCATGCTATCAAAAACCGGGAATTGATTTGTTAAAGGAACAAGAAAATAGGTTTACTAAACGAAAGCCTTGTGCTAAACCTAGCTCCATCACCACTATTAAGGTGGCAAAATCTGATGGCTAACGTATACAGTGACTTGATATGCAGTACAAGATCGTCGTAGGTATAGCCATTGCTCATAAAGACTCTACTAATGTATCCATACTTGAACAGTGTAGTGGAAATGAAATAAAAATAAATTTTTTCCAATCAATTTTCAAAACAACTGCTGTTGTAAAGTTGCACATATAAAACGGGCCACAGGGCCACTTCAGGATTTGTATCCACTACTTAAGGACCAAATTGCACCTCATATTATCTCAACTAAACACTTCTTACTTTTCGGAGAGTTCTATATACACATACAGAGATTAAGACCAATGCGGATACCGCAATGGTTTTATAAGACTTAACTGACTTTGGAATAGAGATGATATATGTAGAGCCGACACATCTTGAAAGTCATACCTTGGATCTAATTCTGAACAACTCTCATAACATCGGTTGTGAGGCCTTCTGCCCGCTTACATGGTCTGCTCATTCTCTTGTAAATTTTCTAAGCAAAGGTTCTAAGGCCTCTTATGCTTACAACAAAACCTCATGAAGCCTTCAAAAAAAATGTAGTAAAATAACACAAGCTAACTGTGGAGACACCTTCCCGGCCAATGTCAAAGTAACATTAAAAAACAATGAGGAAGGTTATGATAATTACAAGACCTGAGTAGAAGCAAAAGTAGATCAATTGACCACTTTAAAAGCATACTACAAATTGACATGAAGCATGCATGCTGCATGGTTCTCTACTGATCATAGGAATGAAAAAAGCATTTGGAAGAGGATGGAAAGATGCTGTCGTGTCACCAATGCCGCAGATAACAAAAATAGGAACAAGATCTGTACAGGCCAAAATAATAACCTAAAGAATTATCGTAAAGTATAAATTAAGTCGCAACTTTGTTATGCGGGGAATTCCTCAAAATAATTTAATTGCATTCACAACCCGTTCACAAATCATGAAGCATGTCATCATAAAGTTCCCCATGACAAGAACTCAGTGATAAGATAGCATAACACTTTTTTCTGGAACATTTAGATTATTTATTACAAAATAATCTAAAGTGACGGACCTGTTGATTGATATTTCTATCCATGATCAATCAGTTTCACCTAATGTGAATTGTTAAGGAAGAATTCCCACACAATTACATCTAATAATGTGGAAATTTTAAAGGAAAAGAGAAAGTAAGGTTACCCTCAGGACATTATTCCAGCTAAAGTATATTCCTTACTGAATAAACAGTTGTCCCTGTGCATCTACAAAAATCCTTAATCTCTACTTGAGCAAGGGCCATTTGCAATCCAAATAGAAGGCAGAATAAATAATATCTATCTAGAATAAACATAATGCGTCAGAGGATGATCAATGTAATTAGCGCACCATGGTGCCGATCACGATCCGGTAAAAAAATTCCCCGTGCGACTCGTATCCGGTCTTTTTACCGTACGAATCGTACAAGTGCCGTACGAACTGGCAATCACGATTCGCATGGGAAAAAGACCATACGAATCGCATTGGGAATAATTCCCCACACGTCCTCGGGTCGGAAAAAGTGTCCGACACGTCCTCGTACGATTTACCGTACAAACGTGAAAAGCGAAGTCCGACCGGGGAATCACGATCCGTCCCGGGCGTCTGAATGTACAACCGTATGGTTAAAAGACCGTCCGCACCGAACTCCTACAACAACCATGGAGACGTCCAAACAGGTGCCCGGTACGTGCCGTACCCCCCCCAGCCCCCGCATGTACGCGCCGTACCCCCCCCGCATGTACGCGCCGTACCCCCGCCAGCCCCCGCATGTACGCGCCGTACCCCCGCCAGCCCCCGCATGTACGCACCGTACCCCCCCAGCCCCCGCATGTACGTGTCGAACCCCCCGTGTATGTACACCCGAGTACGTGTCGAACCCCCCGTGTATGTACACCCGAGTACGTGTCGAACCCCCCCGTGTATGTACACCCAAGTACGTGTCGAACCCCCCGTGTATGTACACCCGAGTACGTTCGAGTCGTACCCCCACCCGTGTATGTACACCCGAGTACGTGTCGAACCCCCCGTGTATGTACACCCGAGTACGTTCGAGTCGTACCCCCACCCGTGTATGTACACCCGAGTACGTGTCGAACCCCCCCGTGTATGTACACCCGAGTACGTGTCGAACCCCCCCGTGTATGTACACCCGAGTACGTTCGAGTCGTACCCCCACCCGTGTATGTACACCCGAGTACGTGTCGAACCCCCCCGTGTATGTACACCCGAGTACGTGTCGAACCCCCCGTGTATGTACACCCGAGTACGTTCGAGTCGTACCCCCACCCGTGTATGTACACCCGAGTACGTGTCAAACCCCCCCGTGTATGTACACCAGAGTACGTGTCGAACCCCCCCGTGTATGTACACCCGAGTACGTGTTGAACCCCCCGTGTATGTACACCCGAGTACGTTCGAGTCGTACCCCCACCCGTGTATGTACACCCGTGTACGTGTCGTACCCCCCCGTGTATGTACACCCGTGTATGTTCAAGTCGTACCCCCACCCGTGTATGTACACCCGTGTACGTGTCGTACCCCCGTGTATGTACACCCGTGTACGTTCGAGTCATACCCCCACCCGTGTATGTACACCTGTGTACGTGTCGTACCCCCCGTGTATGTACACCTGTGTACGTGTCGCACCCCCCGTGTATGTACACCCATGTACGTTCGAGTCGTACCCCCACCCGTGTATGTACACCCGAGTATGTGTCGAACCCCCCGTGTATGTACACCCGAGTACGTGTCGAACCCCCCGTGTATGTACACCCGAGTACGTTCGAGTCGTACCCCCACCCGTGTATGTACACCCGAGTACGTGTCGAACCCCCGTGTATGTACACCAGAGTACGTGTCGAACCCCCCCGTGTATGTACACCCGAGTACGTGTCGAACCCCCCCGTGTATGTACACCCGAGTACGTGTCGAACCCCCCGTGTATGTACACCCGAGTACGTTCGAGTCGTACCCCCACCCGTGTATGTACACCCGAGTACATGTCGAACCCCCCGTGTATGTACACCCGAGTACGTGTCGAACCCCCCGTGTATGTACGCGCTGGGGGTACGCACCGTACATACACGGGTGGGGGTACGACTCGAACGTACTCGGGTGTACATACACGGGGGGGTTCGACACGTACTCGGGTGTACATACACGGGGGGGTTCGACACGTACTTGGGTGTACATACACGGGGCGGTTCGACACGTACTCGGGTGTACATACACGGGTTGGGGTACGACTCGAACGTACTCGGGTGTACATACACGGGGGGGTTCGACACGTACTCGGGTGTACATACACGGGGGGGTTCGACACGTACTCGGGTGTACATACACGGGGGGTTCGACACGTACTCGGGTGTACATACACGGGTGGGGGTACGACTCGAACGTAATCGGGTGTACATACACGGGGGGTTCGACATGTACATGCGGGGGCTGGGGGGGGTACGGCGCGTACATGCGGGGGCTGGGGGGGTACGGCGCGTACATGCGGGGGCTGGGGGGGGGTACGGCGCTTACCGGGCCACCTACTCTGGTCGTTTCGCGCCGTACTTCGCATTTGCGGCACTTTTTGGGTGCCGTAAAAATATTGCCGTCCGGACTGCTGTCGGTTCGAATCGTAAATCCTGGGTCGTGAAACGCTGCCTAGAAGCGTCCCGACGTCACGTCGCAGCATTCCCGGATCACATTCGTATGCATATTTTCGTCGGTCGGTGTTTTTTACGATTCGTACGGAAATGGTGTTTCCGTGCGAATCGTAATTCCATGTTTGTAATGTTTTACAACCGGGTACGAGTTGGACGGAGAATACGCTCCGACCGACGGTTCGTACCCGGTTTTTACCGGATCGTAATCGGCACCCATGTCTTGTTTACATATTTGTGTAAAGTCTTGGAGAAACACAATAATAAACACCTCACCGAGTACATTGAAGTACGAGTTAGACGAAAAACTTCACAGTGTGGGGTTAGGCATAGGTTTAATGGAGAACGCAATGATTGCCGTTATTTTCAACGTAAGACATTCTATGGACATCAGACAAGCAGCACTACTGGTGCTGCCGGATTTGTCTGTGGCGTTTGACACAATATCTCATTACATTATGCTCAAAAGACTGAGTGAGATCCAAATCCACAACCTAGCCTTTCAGTGGTTATCATGTTTTCAAAGTCACAGCACGCTAACCATCAAGTAAGGCGCCTTTAAAACTCAAAACTTGAAGTTTAACAAAGGAGAACCGGAAGGATCCTGTATTAGGGACATATTGTTTAAATGATACGTGGATACTCTGGCAGATAGTCAGGTAACGAGGCTTGATTACAAAATAATATTCCCTGATGCCACACAGGTTTTGGGGGCTTTAGACAAAAACTCTCCCAACATCCCGTTGACCATTTCAAAAGGCATGACTCCCTTTGATGCTAGGATGATGAACTCCTTCCTGCAGTTAAATGCAGGGAAAACTAGGATTATGGTATTTGAAGAGACGACCCTCTGGTCTCCAGCATGGTGGAACACTTAAATGTGTGCCGAAACGGCTGTTAAAAGAATGATAAAAAAATAGAGGTTAATAATAGACAAAAAAAAATATTATGAAGGAGCACGTCCATTCCAAAGGAGTCGCATTATTACATATAATAAGCCTTTTACTGAGGGTTTTCCCTCTACTCACTCTAAATGTTCATAAAACACTTCTCCAAGCATTATTAATTAGCTGCCTAGACTATTGCAATGATCTTCTGATTTAAGCTAGCGGGGCCGTCCCTTGATAGATTGGAGGTGGTTCAAAAAACAGCAGCCCGCTTTGTCACCAACTCTCCCGCTAGACCGCATCTGTCCCCCGAATTCAAGGATTACACTGGTTGCCAATACACAAGAAGATGAAATTTAAATTCTGCTGCATTGTTCACAAAGCACTTAATGGCAGTGGCCCTAGCTACCTAGCAGTTGGGCTTACCCGTTAACAGCAATACAGAAGACTACGTTTGGCTCTATTTCCAAAATTTGGGATCCTCGTTTTGAAAAATCCTGCACTGATTGGAATGCCTTGTATTACTTAGCCCATCTCCTACTTGAAAACAAGTCCCAGTCCCATCGAGAAATGCCCAGACTATTTACTATTGTGAAAAGACCTAAATTTAGCTCTCAGAAATCTATTCTCCTTGCTAATAGTTGCACTTCCGTAGTGCGGAAATAAACATGGGTTTCGGACACTTTATACGTTAGAAAGTAAAGGTAACTACGCAAGGTATGCTTCCATGGGCCAAAGTTCTAAGTCGAATGTAATACAAACTGTATTGCTTACTAATAAAGTTGTGCCAATGATTAGATCTTGGTTGTAATTAGTTCAAAAAACCATACCTCTTCTTTCATAAAGACATGTTATGGTTGTACGAAACAAGAAGGTGACTGCAAAACGTGATAGATAGTTGTAATAAATTTAGGCATGACTGGTGTATTCAAATATACATATCCAAAGCCAAATAGATGACTACACAAAAACGGACAGGGTGAAGAAGTTTATTGAGGGTAGGAATGAAAGCTCCTGAATAGTCCTGAAGTTCGAATAATTGGGACTAATATTAAACAAATTATGCTAGAGTGAATGAGTAAAAAAAAAATGTTTAAGAAATTTAAAAAACAGATGGCAGTCGCCATACAAAATGTGATAAAAAAAAATATGGTATGCTGCAAGGCAAGCAGTGGAAATCATAGAACTATGGGCCTATCAAAACAGTCCTGCACTAAGCAGAAATGACAAAAATATTTGTTAGAAGACTGGTGGGTATACAAAAGGGCAATCTGTACTAATATGGCAACACAGAGACGAAATTTGTTAAGAAAACAGTTAAAATAGCAATGAGTCAGGAACTGTAGAAACACAATGATGGATTAATTGTACGCAAGAAAGACAACGAGAAACATTAGAATAGTACAGTTCCTGGGCTTTTTTTAAACCATGGTTGGTGTAAAGGCTCTGACATTGTTGGTGTTGGGGGGGGGTGATACAAAGAGGCACCAATATAAATCCATGCCTGAACAGACTGCTAGAAAAATGGTCGTAAGCCGCTGAATAACCCGTCAAGACAGATATCATTAAAACATTGTTTATGTGTGGTCACATAGGTTTAGCACTTTCTATGCAGTTTGCGAAAAAGCATTAACACGCTTACCTGAGCTCTGAAAACCTGTCCAAATATCAAAATACCCCATTTTCTGTGCATAAATTTGCACAATAGGATATATTATATAAAAGATTTACACATTGCATAGTCTTTGGCTTGCTAGTCTAACCCCGGAAATTGGAAATTTATCAAATATTTTAGATGGGTTGGATATTAAAATTTAACGATGGTACCAATTTAATAATAAAAAGGTTTCTTGACAGTAAGTTATGTGGTGCTTCGCTATGCATTGACAGATGCTAGGGAAACAGACTTAAGTTGATGCCTATCCATTTAAACCATGTCCCAATGAAAAGTCAATTTAAATGTATTTGCAGAGGTTTAGCACCTTAAGTGCAATCAGTATACATGCATACATACAATCAAGTCAGTTGGTATGCTTATAACATTGTTACCATATCCCCCAAGCCCTTTTTTTTTTTTAAAAAACAAAAAAAATGTGAAGAATATGCTTTTCACAATGTAAAATATGCTGATTGGCTAGCTTTTCTTGGCGCCTCATATTAACCTGCACACTATTCCATTATTATATCTATCAATATAACCTCGTTTCAGAATGCGCACAGAGGTTTCACACTTTTAGTGCAATAAGCATACACGCATGAACACCATAGCATTATCTCGTAACACTTGTAACAGTATCTCCCAACAACTGCACATCCCTCACTTCTCGGCATGGATTTGAATAATAGGCTTTCATCGATGTGGTATTTGCACTTTACATGGCCTGTCACCCTAACGTTGCATACTGCCATTTTATAAAAAAAATATAGAATTAACTTCATTGTACATTTATATGTGCTTGTACACTAAAATCTATGAATGTCTGTTTATGATTGACTTGTATTTTTAGAATTTTAGGTAAATGAGGTATTGTGTAGGTCTCATGCAATGTATATGTTTGAATTAGTTTTTTTTTAAAATGTTGGGGTCATTAACGAAACTTTACATAAAGGCACATTATTAAAAAAAAAAGAAGGTTAGTAACATTTTAAATTAGTTTCATAAAGAGGAAACTATAGGGTTTGATCATAATGGTCATCAAATATTACAAATTATTTTAAATTTAAGTGTTAGGTTAGGTCTGTCCTTTGCAACGTTTATGGTTTGAATTTAGAAAGTATTTGGATACTAAAAAAAATAATAAAGGTGAAAGAATCTAGCAAGGCAGATGACTGAAGAATTGGTCTTTAGTTAATTACTGAACAGCAAAACAACATAAAGGATAGGGGCTAGTAGATTACCAATATTAGTGTATGTAAAAAATATGTACAGAAACTCCCAAAATAAAAATATTTTACAACAGTTTATGGAACAAAAAGTTTTAGAAAAAAAAATTTCTACTTCATAATATTTGTCCGTGCAAAGCGTAGTAACAGTTTTAGGTTTTTCAATCATTATTGAAATAACGCTAAAAAAACATTATAGAGTTATCAAAATGTAATCATGCGTTAAATACTACTTTATAACTAAAAAAGGCAAATAGACAGTACTGCACATATCTATTCAATGTCAAAACACACATTGCGAACCAGAAGCAGAACCAGTTACAAAGTCTACGAAGAACACATTAACTCCTCAACAAACTACAACAGATAGCAATATAGCGGCAAGCAAACTCTAGAAATGGATCACCAAATGTCACAACACCCTCGCCCCATCCAGAAAACAAAGAGACAACACAAAAAGAAAGACAAATGGTTCAAAAAGGATAAAGAGGAATCCAATCATGCCAAAGACTGGGGAAGAAGAGAGAAAAACACCATTTTGACACCCCCATAAAATGAAGCTATCAGATCACAACACCAAAACAACAACATTTTTCAATCTACAAAGAAAAAACTTCATCCCTGACATAATCCTCTCCAACGACCAAAAGTCAAAGGAAGTCTTCGCCATCAGACAGGAATTCGCAAAACACAATAGGGAAAAATCCGACGTCCATCACTCCCAAAACCCGGCAAAGAAAGTCAGCTCCTTCTTTAAACTCACGATGAAAATACTGTAAGACAATCTAGAGAACAAAGACGACAAAAGCGCCTCAAACCCACACAACCAATGACACCATCCACCTGACCCTTCTCACCTGGAGACAGGGGTGTGGAATTAAATTAAATATCTACTTGTCCATGGGGCAGGTTGCTTAATAAATCTACTTGTCGTGTAACAAAATCAACTTGTCCCTTTTGTGCCATGTAATGGGGTGGCAAATCATGGCAGCAATCTCATTAAGTAAAATCTCTTAAATAGCCTCTCTGATGATGCCAAGAGCTCCTACCATAGTAGGGTTTGAATACTAGCAATTGACTTATGTTGTCATGTTTCCGGAGATCTACATACTGAGGCTGAAGGTAATGGTAAGCAATAGTTCTAGGGTTTGAATGCCATTTTGAGTCTGTGCAAACCTACTAACTTGCATGTTTTAAGGGTTTTCACAAACTCTGATCTAAGCTTTTTCCCATACTAGGAAAGGTTGGAAATTTACTCATGACAATAGCAGACATAAAACTTCTTGAAGGGTTAAGAAAATAGTGGTTGAGTGAAAGAGAAATTGCTAACACTGAGATTTTGGCATGAGCAAATCAAACAATCAAATAATTTGTAAAGCGCAATACATACCCCAAAAGGTTTCACGGCGCTGAGGGTGGAGAGAGGGGGGTGGGGGTGCAGTTGCTACTGGTCGAACAACCAGGAATTGAGTTGTCTCATGCAGGTTAGAAGGTCTTCGATTTGTCGTAGGTTGAGGGGGAGGGTGTTACAGGTCTTGGCGGCGCGGTGGGAGAAGGATCTGCCACCGGCTGTGGTTCTACGGATGCATGGGACGGTAGCCAGGGAGAGGTCTGCGGAGCGGAGTTTCCTGTTGGGTATGTAGAAGGAGAGTCGACTGTTGAGATAGGCTGGGCCGGTCTTGTGGAGTGCCTTGTGTGCGTGGATCAGGAGCTTGAAGGAGATTTTTTTGTCGACAGGGAGCCAATGCAGGTTCCTTAGGTGGGGGGGTGCAGTGGTCGCAGCGCGGGACGTCGAGGATCAGGCGTGCAGAGGCATTCGGGAATCTTGGCAGTCTGTTGATGAGCTTGGTCGGGGGTCCGGCGTAGAGGGCGTTTCCGTAGTCGAGTCTGCTGCTGACTAGGGCATGGGTGACTGTTTTCCTTGTGTCTGTCGGAATCCATCTGTAGATCTTGCAGAGCATACGGAGGGTGTTGAAGCAGGTGGAGAAGACAGCGTTGAATTGTTTGGTCATGGTGAATTTCGAGTAGAGGATTACTCCAAGGTTGCGTGCATGGTTGGTGGGTGCGGGGGGTTGTCCCCAACGACGCAGGCCACCAGGAGTCATCCCATGCAGAGGGGTTGGGCCCGAGGATGAGGATCTCCGTCTTGTCTGTGTTCAGCTTAAGGCGGCTGTCCTCCATCCAGTCGGCAACGGACTTCAATGCATGGTGGAGGTTGGATTTGGCGGTGAGGGGGTCCTTGGTGAGGGAGAGGCTCAGTTGTGTGTCGTCGGCGTAGGAGATTATGTTGAGGTCGCGATGTCGGGCGATGCATGCAAGAGGCGCCGTGTAGACGCTGAAAAGCGTCGGGCTGAGGGAGGATCCCTGTGGGACGCAGCAGATGATCTCGGAGGCTTCGAACCGGAATGGGGGGAGGCGGACTCTCTGGGTTTTGCCAGAGAGGAAGGAGAAGGTCCAGTCCAGGGACTTGTCTCGAATCCCTGCGTCGTGGAGTTGTGTGCGTAGTGTGTGGTGGCAGACGGTGTCGAAGGCAGCGGAGAGGTCCAGAAGGATAAGGGCAGCCATCTCGCCGTTGTCCAGTAGGATCATGATGTCATCTGTGGCAGCGATGAGGGCAGTCTCAGTGCTGTGGTTGCTGCGGAATCATGACTGGGAGGGGGCGAGGATGCAGTTGTCTTCGAGGTAGCGGGTAGATGGATGTTGACTATCCTCTCGATGACATTTGCTGGGAACGGAAGCAGGGATATGGGCCGGAAGTTTTTGAGTTCGATCGGGTCCGCCTTGGGTTTCTTGAGTAGAGCATTGATCTTGCCGTGTTTCCAGCTCTCAGGGAAGGTGGCGGTTTCGAAGGAGAGTTTGATGATGTTGCGCAGGTGGGGTGCGATGGAGCTGCTGGCTTTGTTGAAGATGTGGTGTGGAAAAGGGTAAGACGTCGAGACAGAGTGGATTGTACCCATTTGTGTCTTCGATGCTCACGTTGGCCAAGGTTGTCAGGGGGTCGTGGTCAGTGGGGTATGGTGGGTCCAGCTTGTTGGGGCCTGTTGGGGTCGTCAGGGGATTGAAGCTGTCATGGATGTTGGCGATCTTGCGGTGGAAGAAGGTGGAGAGGAAGTCGCACAGGGCTTGTGACGGCGGGATATCATTGGCGTTGGAGCTGGTGTTGGAGAGTTCCTTCATGACGTTGAAGAGCTACTTGCTGTTGTGTGCGTTGTTGTCGAGGCGGTCTTTGAAGGAGGTCCTCTTGGCGGTCCTGATGAGGTGGTGGTGGTTGCGTATTTGTGGGTTGCGCTGGTGCCCGGCAAATTCTTGCTGTGCCATATGTTCTCCAACTTCCGACAGGTGCGTTTAGACACTAGGAGTTCTGGGGTGAACCAGTTGGCTATCTAGCTGGTGTCTCTGAGGGTTTATTTTTTCAGCGGGGCTAAGGTAATGGCGCAGTCGTCCATCCCTCGTCTAGGGGTGCGCGCACCATCGTCGGGGTTGGTCGGTGGTTTGAGTGCCAGGTTTGTCTGTAGTTGTACTTCGCTGATTTTGCCCCAGCAGCGACGGGGGTCTGTAGGGTGCGGTGATGTGCGACGGGTTTACGGAAGGTGAAGCGGATACAGTGGTGGTTGATACAGGTGGCTTCAGAGACATGGCTGAAGGAGACGTGGGGGCTTGAGGAGAAGATGGCGTTGAGCGAGTGTCCGGCGATGTGGGTCGGCGTCGTGATGACCTGTTCCAGTCCGAGTTAGGCAAGGTTGTCTATTAGGGTGGAGGAGTTGCTGTTGTTGTTGTTCTACAGATGGAAGTTCAGGTCTCCAAGGAGGATGTAGTCGGTGGAGGTCAGTGCGTGCGTAATGATGAAGTCGGCAATAGAGTCACAGAATTGTGGTCGGGGTCCGGGCGGTCTGTAGACGAGGGTGCCTCTTAGGGTGCTCTTGGGGTCAGTGTGGATATGGAAGTGCATGTGTTTGGAAGTGCTGAAAGTGTCGTCTGTGTTTGTTGAGACCCTGATGTTCTTCTTGTGGACGATGGTGATTCCTCCTCCGACTCCATTGGTGCGGTCACTGCGGGCGATCTTGTATCCATCAAGGATGGCAATGGCGATGTCTGGGGAGGAGGCTTCGTTCATCCAGGTCTCGGTCAGGAAGGCGACGTCTGGTGATGCAGTGTTGAGTAGGTCACAGAGATCGATGGCGTGTTTGCGTGCGGAGAGAGTGTTGATCAGGATGCATCGGAGCTGGTTGTGTTCTGTCGTGGCGGGTGTCTCTGCGTCTTAGATGCAGGAGAAGCTGTAGTTCCGGAAGGCAAAGGGACCATGGGTGCGCTTCAAGGTGTCCCTGCAGCAGGTGAGGGTCCGTCCTGGGTTGAGAGCGATGAGGGTGCTGGCGTGGTATCGGAGGCGGTCTTTATGGCTTTTGCGGGGGCCAGGGGTTCTGGCGCTGGGCGCGGTCCAGGCACGGACAGGCGCAGAAGGAATTGACTTATGCGCGACAGCGGTGCATCCACTGCGCGCGGCCACCATTTTACGGGGAGATGGAAGGGAGGAGCAGCTGGGAGGCAGGTGACAGGGGGCAGCGAATGGGCACGGAGAGGGGCGGGGCCGCAGGGGATGCAGCGGCAGGAATGGGAGCGGCAAGGGGGGGGCCAGCAGGCACAACAGGGGGAACAGAAGGCAAAAATGGGCAGCGGGGCACAGAAGGAACAAGGGAACCCAGGAGAACGGGGAACAAAAGGCAAAATGGGCAGCGGGGAAGAAAAGAATATACAACTGCATATTGTTGACGCTACAATGCAGCTCACAAATATTTTCTAGTAGTACTATTTCTTGGCCTACTTCAGTAAAGTTTGTGAATCCTGGATAGCCGTATATCTGCACTTAATACAAGGACATGGGGGCACTTTTGAGACTTTATTTAATAATTGGTCCCATAATTAGGTCGGGTGTTAACTATGACATTTTGTGTTTATTAAATTCTGTCTATTGGCTAGATTTACTTTGAGTAACAGCATTCTGTTATTTCACAAGGAGCATATGTAGACAGTCTTTTTGTTCAGTGCCAGGACCAACTGTGACAATGTGTGCTTTTAGAGACAAAAAACAATGTTTGTTTTTGCCAATGTTTGTTATAATGGTGAGGGCCCGGCAGCTCCAACACAAATAAGGATTGACAAAAACCATGCCAAAACAAGTCACGCATTGACAAAAACCAAAAAGATGACAAAGAATTTAAGACCTAAGGGCTTTAACAATGCTTGTTTACTTTGATATTTCCCATAATGTTATTAAAACTGGTTATATTGATTTTCCATTATGAATATTTTTGGGAGATACTAGCATACATCAACACAGTTGAATAAATGTGATGCAAAGAAATGTTACCTAAAGGTTTGCAGTAGTTGAGTGAAATATTTTGGGATTTTTTTGTGAACATTTTTGTTTAGAAAAAAAAGAATCCTCAATCAAACTTTCAAGCTTCTGCAAATATTTGCATATAATCATAGCATTATGGGAGCATTATACATAGCCTCATATTGCTAAACATTTAAAACGTGTGTATCCATTTTAATAGTGGAACCACTGTCTGTGCAGTCTGAGCTTATAGCATTTACGTAGAGAGCTCACCCTAATTATAAAGGCTCTGCATTAATAAACCATAAATACAGGTTTGAACAGCAATAATACATGGACACAAATATTACCTTAACTGCAAACAATCCCTTTCACTGATCCATAATGAAGCAATGTAAACTGGCAGCCAAAGTGTTTTATGCTGTAGGGGGTTGGGCCTACTTGTCCCAAAGACAAAATAAACATGAAAACTTGTTGCCCTTGAACACAAACAATATGTCCCAGGCATCGGGCATAGGAATTCTACATCACCTGTGGGGACTTCTCAACACAGAAAACACACTAAAGACAATGAAGAGCATTCAGTCCAGAGCACCTAATGACCCCGCCCAGACGCACATTTGACACAAAGCCGACACTGCCATAGAACCAAAACTTTGAAAAAACTATGAACATGCTCCCTTGAGACCATCAGATTCACTGAGAACTGGAAGAACGCATAAGTCACACCAAAACCAAAACAAGCCCACAAAAGAAACAACAAATTAAAAAAATTAAAGCCCATGTTTCTGCTCTCTTTCACCGCAAAAATTCATCGAACATGCCGTCAACAACAAGCACGCACATTTGAAAGGGAAAAAAAACATCCTAGACACCAATCAATCCAGATTACACAACAACAGCAAAGAGAACAGCCTCATCACTGACAATAATGACATAAGCAGGCTACTCAACAAAAGCCACACGGCAGACCTCATCCTCCTGGACCTATCAGCAGGCTTCAAAACCATATGGAACAGCTCACTAGTCAACAGGATCCAGGACGCCAGCATATAGGAAAAAGCATTCAACTGTATACGATATTTCCTCTCAGACAGAACACATAAAATACAAATCGTGCCCTTCCTCTCAGAAAAAAAAGATATCAGATGCGGAGTACCCAAAGAATCCTCCGTCAAGCACACAATCTTCAACGTATTCCTATACACCATCCCGAACATTGTCTAAAAAAATTAACTAAAAATATTCTCGTACAACAATGACAGCCAGCTCATCCTCACACTCAACAAGTAGGCTGACAACACCAGAAGCCATTTCAAAGAGGGGATGAAAGCCATCGCAACCTGGAAGAGCAACAGTTGGATGAAGCTCAACACGGAAAAACAGAAGTAAAAATACTATGCTGCACTCCCTAGGCATGGGATAACACATGGTGGCCACCGGCCTTTAGAATACCACACACCCCAAAATAGCACACACGCAACTTCAGCATCATACTCGGATCTTCACTCACAATGAATTGCCAGATTAAAAACTTGTCCTCAGCGTGGTTCAAAAACCTATGCATACTTTGCAAAAGATTCAAGTGGATCAAACTGACTCCTGAAAAAAACTAAAACATGCACTCATCGCAAGAAGAATGGACTACGGCAACAATCTATGAGAAGGTAATCAAGAAAAAACTCCTTCGATAACTCCAGACTGTCTAGAACGCAGAGGCAGACTCATCCTCGAAAATTCAAAACAAAACCACATTACCCAAAACCTCCATGACATCAACTGGCAGCCCATAGAAAGAAGAATAACCTTCAAGGTGCTCACACATGACTACAAATGCCTCCATAACAAAGGACCACAACAGCTGAATGACCAAAACTCCATCCTCCCCCAACCCCACATAAAGCTTCGCTCAACTGACCTCAAAATAGCCACCATCCCTAGTTTCCACAGGACCAGAGAAAATACAAGATCGTTCTCCTACAAAGCAACCAAGACTTGGAAAGAACTCCAAACACACCGAAAAAAAACCCAACACAAATTCAGAAAGGACCTCAAAACCTTGCACTTGGAATAATAACAAAGAAGATGCTCAGATCACCCCCAGAAAACAAAAAAAAATAAGCCTAAACGCCTTGAGACACTAACGGGGGAGTAGTGCGCTGTACAAAACCATGGGGCAGATTTATGTTTCCTGGCGTATCCCTGCAAATCAGCAAGGATGCGCCAGGAAAGATGCATCACACAAGTTTACCCTTGCGCCACCCATGATGCGCCGCATTTACAATGCGGCGCATCATGGCGCAGGAATAAACAGATGCGTGACGCATCCGATGGCGTAAGGGCGGCGCTTTGCTGGAGTCATGTCGCAAGCACGACACAACTCCAGCAATGCTCAGGGGCTGCCCATACATAACATGCGCGTCATGCCTTAAGCCTGCTTCAAGAAGGTGCATGGTTTTGACGCAGCAGCGTCGGAAAAGTGACTCAGTGAAATCTTATAGATTTCACAGCGTCACTTTTGCGAGGCTTTTTCCGAGGGAACCCACACCCTGCATACATTAAACCTGACGCAGGTTTAATGTAGCGCAGGGCTTTACAGCGTGACGCATCTCCATAGATGCGTCACGATGTAAATAGGGCGCAAAGTGGCGCCGGGTTTACGCCGCCGCTGCGTCACAAAAGTGACGCAACGTCTGCGTAAAAGGGGCGCAAGTCCATCATAAATCTGCCCCCACTGTAATGCATTAGTATGCATGGCTGTTTTGGACAAACTATGCAACACCATTAGCATATGCAGAGAAACATGTGCTGTACTAAGTTTGAAGCCTCTAAGATACTTAGACACGTCAATAAACATATAAATTAGGGTAAAACATGTGCAGCACAATAAACACCGTGTGGTATGCAAAAATGTATGGAGTAAAAAAATAAATGAGAACTATGTGTGAACTGTTTAAAAGTAGGAAGCATTTTAGAACTGCTCAAAAATTATACAGTACAATAATCGACAGGATTGTTGATATTGAGAAATGAATTTTTCCAATTTTTACATATAAAATAAATAATTTAGGTAGCAGAGTAAAACATAAGTCCTCCTACTTGCTCACGTTCTTTCAAATTAGATGGGCAGTGATTTATTAAAAAAACTATGTCAAATATTGAAACCCACTGAAAACATCGCAATTCAGGAAAAACAATGAAAATTGTGCACAAAAAGAAGTAAAAACTAAATATAACATAAAAAAAACTATGTCAAATATTGAAACCCACTGAAAACATCGCAATTCAGGAAAAACAATGAAAATTGTGCACAAAAAGAAGTAAAAACGAAATATAACACCTTGCAATTGAAGTAAAATATAAATATAATTTATTCTGTTTACCGAGTACGAGTGTAGAAAACTCAAAGTGCCTGAAAGTTTTGTTGATGCATGTGCGCGTGCGCGAAGAAATACGCCTGCGCGCATGCTTAGGGGGAGCGCATAGCCGAGGGGAGCACTGCCTTATGGAACACCGGCAGCTCGTTAATGCAGGACTGGTGCAGGTCTCCACCTCCGAGCCATAATGAGGGTTAAGAGGACGGGTGTAGTGTAGCATGGTGGATGGCACGGCCCGCTGGGTCAGGACATGGGTGAGATAGAAAGATGTAGTAAGAGGGAGGCAGAATTTGAGAATATTGAGACGAAACACACAAACTAGTAATCTGATTGAGACACCACACCTGAACACCGTGACTCTTAACGAGATGCATATTGAGAGTCGGCGGGTTAGAGAACATTTCCCAACCCTGCACGGTGCAGAGGATGTTACTTTGCCCTTCCTATGTCAAGTTGGTAATCGACGGCTTCACAATCTCCCAATGCTCGCAGGAGAAATCGGCCTGAACCCGCGGGCCTCCACTCTTAGATGTCCTTTTGGCAGTAGAGACTTAGGCATCTGCAATGTTGCCGCACGACGGACCAGCAGCCCCAATTCACTCCGCAACAACACCGGAGCTAGCAGCAAGTGTAGTAACGATAGAAGCCCAACTATCCGAAGAAAAAGGATGAAACGGGACGAGCCCACAAAATGAGCACTCACGGTAATAACAAGCACAGCATACAGACATCAAAACACAAACGTCTGTATTGCGCGTGCGTTGTGCACATTGCCATGCTTTGGACAGGCAAAATTTCCGTGACACCAAAAAAGAGTGCGATCACCCAGCCAATCCCACAACAAACAAGCATTTCTTAATGCAATAGGACTCGTACTTACGCAAAACCTATTGCATAGGAAATGGGAGGGTGGGGGTCCAGAAATGTCACGGACTGCAGAGGGGGTGGGGAGGGGGATACAGGGCCAAAAATAGTTTTTGAGTAAAGGGGCCAATAGCCCGGGAAGGATATAAATGAGAACATGGCCGTGAGGAGGAGGGACTAACAAGGCAAAAACGAATCAAAATGCAGCATTTATTATTGTAGCCAATCAAAAATATGGCCGGAAAGTTTCCCCCACTATAGTGTATACTGCATGCCTCGCAAAGCGAGCAGCGCATGCGCTGCTACTCTAGTCGAGACCTAAAAATGAAATGTAGACGGATAGAACGGATATGGAGAACAGACTATAGTATAGAGCATAAGCTACTATATAATCAATGTTTGGAGGAATACAAGCAGGCTATTGTCAAAGCCAAAAGGGCTTCTTTTACTGCTAAAATAAGTGATGCAACACATTCCTCATAAGAACTGTTTAAAACTGTACACACACTTGTCACACCTCAACACTCAGTTAAATTTACACCTGACCAAGCCTTTTGCAACGTAATGGACAACTTTTTTCAAAATAAAGTACAAGTGATTTACGATGATCTTTTAAACTCGGTTAATACTATGCCAGATAGCAACCCTCTAAACATCAATGTCTGGACAGCAAGTGGTAGACTTGCATGCTTTACGCCACTTAACGTAGAGGAGGTTCATGACCTCCTGATATGCACCAAATCTGGTTCCCCAAACGACCCATGCCCTCCAGCAGTCTTTCATCTAGCCTCCAAGGTCATCAGTATACATCTTACCCCCCTTTTAAATCAGGTTCTTGAAACAGGCAAATACCCTGAGGCATGGAAAAAGGCCTGTATAAGGCCAATTCTTAAAAAGCCCACATTGGACCCACTAGAACAAAAAAACTATCGGCAAATCTCCCAACTATCGCTACCAGCAAAAATCCTGGAAAAAGCCATAAATAGGGAGTTAACTCACTATCTAGAAGACAATCTTCTGCTAGATCGTACACAACATGGCTTTAGGCCTTGTCACTCGACAGAAGCAGCGTTGGTGCTGGCAACTGAGGAGATTCGGAGGATAGTGGATGGAGGCGACAGAGCAATCCTGGTCCTATTAGACCTTTCAGCGACGTTTGACACCGTAAATCATAAGGTGTTGGTGCAGCGGCTGAAAGAGACAGGGGTGGAGGACACTTCATTAAATCTACTTTCTTCTTTTTTAGATGCCAGACAACAAAATATACATTGGGAGAACACACAGTCTGGAACGTTCCTACTCCCATGTGGTGTTCCGCATGGTTCTGCTTTGTCCCCAACCCTCTTCAATATCTAGGTGTCCCCACTGGCCAACCTGGTTAGGAAACATGGGTTTTCACTGATCATGTACGCTGATGATTCACAGCTTACTATCTCAATTGCTAAATCCCCAGACACAGTAGCTATCGGCTTTCATGCCTGTCTGATGGATATTATGTGCTGGATGAGCTAAAACTTTCTGAAAATAAACACTGATAAAACCGAGGTCCTAGAATTCGGTAAAGGACCATCGGTATGGAACACCAACTGGTGGCCCACGGAGGCGGGAGTCTGTCCCACTCCTGTTGCTAAGGCTAAAAATCTAGGGGTGACCCTAGATAAGCAGCTCAATCTATCCACCCACATTAATCAATTAACTTCCTCTTGCTTCTTCCTCCTAAAAACTTTGAGGAAAATATTCCCGTTTATAGCACCTGAGCTTCAAAAGACAGTTGTAGTTGCACTGTTTTTATCTAAACTGGACTACTGCAACGCTCTTTTTGTGGGAATTGATAAAGCACAGGAGAGGAAGCTCCAGTCACTTCAGAATGCGGCAGCCAGATTGCTTATGAACATTGCCAAGGGTCGCCCCACCTCAGAGGGCATCAGAACATTACATTGGCTTCCTGTCCGTCAAAGGGCTAATTTTAAAGCTCTCTGTCTAGTACATAAGGCCCTCCACGGAGGCATTTCTGGGGAGGTGCGGAAACTTTTTACTAGGTATCGCCCTGCTAGAACTCTTAGGTAATCTACGGAAGGCCTTGTCTGTGTTCCAAAAGCACGCAAAGTAAGATGGGGGGGACCGCACACTGCCTTTTTGCGCGGCAAAACTTTGGAACCAGATGCCATCTATTTTGCGTTGCCAACCGAATCGGATGCGGTTCAGGAAGGAACTAAAAACCCGGTTATTTGACAAGAGCTAAAATCCACGCTCAGGGCCCTCCATCCATGTATCACAGCTAGCGCCAAGACGCCACGGCATTCGCTACGCCCTATAAGTAATAATTCATTCATTCTGGCCAGGCGTGGCCAGAGAGCTTAAATAAAGATGCCGGGGTCGCTCGTGACTTCCGGCTGGTTATACCGTCCATGAGTGTTGGTGTCTCCATGTATAACAGCCCTGCGGCACGCAACAGCACAGCGCGATATTACGTGGGGCCTACCTGACCCCACGACACTTGTGACAAGGCTTTCATTACCATGTACATCATTCATACTTTAAGCAACAATGTCCGAGGCCCTACGTTCACGTTGGGTGTCACTCTGTCTGCAATTCTGCTGTCTTATGATGGTAAATGCATTAAACAAATGCATTTACCTTAACGAGAAGTGCGGCATCCGCAACATTTAAATTGAATTGATGTAATGAGCCATCTGGGTGGCTGGGTCAAATCGGTTTACTAACTTCATTCAAGCTGGGTGGTTGCTATTACTAGGATCACTTTAAGTTGCTCAGTGAAGTTCTGTCATGCCAGCTGAGGCTTGGAAAAACTTTAAAGTGGTCACTACTCTAATTACATAAATTTGCTATGGGGCATATTATCAAGCATGGAGTTAAAATTATCGCTGCTTTAGCGTCAGAAAACTGCCGCTAAAGCAGCGATAATCGGCTTGATAATATGCCCTTGAATTCCAATAGAAGCCCATATTGTCACCAAAACATGGGCTTCTATGGGAATTCTCAAGGGCATATTATCAAGCCCATTATCGCAGTTTTCTGCCGCTAAAGCGGTGATAATTTTAACTCTGTTTCTTGATAATATGCCCCTAAATTCTTTCGTCGAAGAAGTGAAGTTGAATTGGTTCAATGTCAGCACAATGACACTGACCATAGCTCCATGCAGTGCTTCTGCTCACTCTGACCCCATGTATCTTATTGTAGGCCAAGGTATTTTTGTCAGTGGTGGTTGGTGAGGCTGGACTAAGAACGGCGCTGAATTTAGCCGACTGTATGTGCTTTAGAACTTGTGTATCCGCATTTCTGAAACCCGAAATGATTGTAAAGGCGCCCACTTGTGGAGAGTAGAACAAATACACATGTCAAGCGTTGTTGCTTCCCTTCAGTTATACAAGGTCTGCTGAGTGGCTATTTTGTTCCTTAGCATTTGCTTATGCCACTGCAGCTCGAGGCATCGTTTTCCTTTGCATGTCTCCATATTTGCGTGCTTTTTTGCTTCCCTTTTCTCTAACCTGATTCCTTGCTGCAGCTGGCTCAAATAAGGTGTTCTAACAATGATAAAATAATAAAATATGCCTCGCTTATTATAAATTTGTTTGTTGTGTGCCCCACATACACACACATCCCAGGTGCAATTATTCATACATACTTCCCTGCTGTTTTACAAATGCCTCCAATGTGTATGTGTATACTATTTAGCCACCCGATTCATATTAGGACATTAAGGTGAGCGAGACGGTACCTAATTTTGCAAGGTTCTGGTGAAACCTCATGTCCTTTTAATGCCTCGGTCCATTAGACAGTGACCTACGGGGGCACCATCTAACTACCGAGCATCTTGCATTTGTTAAAGTTAGACATTGTGGCGTTGAAAATGAAAATGTTTTTTACTTTTGCTTTTTTATACCAATGGCAATAGCGGTATACAAATATAATTACTCCACTGCAAATAAAAAAAAATGGAAAAAACATTGCCATTTTCAACGCCAACAGCTCTAACTTTAACAAATGTGAGACCTATTGCATTGCAAATGCTTGTTTTATTGGTTGAAGGAGATTAATTACCTGGAATTTATGGAGGTCCTCCACCAAAATAAATGTTTTCTAGCCAAACCTATTTTTCATGTGTTGCTGCGTCAGCACTGCAACATCAAGTAGTGGTATTGGTTGGTGAAGTAATAAAAGATAGAGTGCTATTCACCCCATCCACCTCATGACCAGTTGAGAAGCAACAAACTATATGGGCATCACTGTACAGTGGATCTTCTTCAAGGTCATAAAGCAAAGGCTAACTTCTGGTCTCACTGTTTTTGATGCTGAAAGTAGATTTACCCATCTAACCCCAAGTACCCTGGGTAGAAAATAATCAAAATAGAAAAAGTGGTAAACCGTAGGGATAGATTTATGCCAGAATCATTCATGCCACACAGAAATACCTAACTTTCCCCTTGAATATGACTTCATTAACCAAGATGTTTTTAATTATAACTTTTATGAGCCTATCTGAGCATTCATATACATTCCATAATATTTTTAGATCCCTGGTGCACGGATATGTCATGTGCCATGGTTTACCATAGGTGCCTCCTGTACATGGTATCTGATTCAAGACCTGTGCTGGAGAATGTGTGTCTTGACATGTTGTGTTGTTTGACCTATATATATTTTCTCACAGAGGCATTTTACAAAGTAGATAACATTCTTGGTGTAACTGCTTGAAAAATTTGTCTGTTTGCACACCATGTAATTCATTGTTACATACTTGCTGTCACAAGTAAATTAAGGCAAGACAGCTTTGGCACTTGAAGTGACCTACTATTGGTGGAAAAACACGCATTTCTGGAAGGTCTTTAGTTCTTTTAGTAGGTCTGGCTGCTCTAATAAGTTTTTGGTGAAGCTGATGCTGTTCAAGGCGTTGAACAGGATACAACAGTTGCAATGTTTTCCATGGATAAATCACATACAAGTGCCAAAATCTTGGAAGAATTTTATACCAAAATCTAGGTATGCTTCACCCAAGAGTCTTCAGCACCTGATCTGTTTTAAATGACAATGGCATTAATATTGTCAAAGCCATAGCTGTTGGAGAATAGGTCAAAGTCCTATGTTTACCCCATTACATCAACCTAATTATGCAGGGTTTCTTAAAAAATATAAAAAGAAGTCAACATCATACTGGTCACCTCTCCCAGGATTAGCACTCATTTAGGGGTGGCAAAATATTCTGCTAAGCTGGCGGAGTTTGCAGAGCTTTGCCCACTTTGCGTTCTGCTTGGAATGCTGAGTCCTGGCAAAATTCCGCCAACTGCTGCATGGTGGAATTTTTCTCATGCAGCTTGCCAACGTTAAGTTGATGAACACGAGTGAGAATTTGCTGCCCCGAACATGATTTTAGGGTGCTTGAACATCTCCCAGTGAGATTTCTCAACTCAGACGGTCACAGCAGGTTGTGACATTTCGCTTTGTCAAAGCTGCCACTCAAGCCCTCACATATCGGACCCTCATGAACAATATGCCTGATAATCTGGGGGTGCTTAGGGCGACCTGGGAGGCGGACGTGGGTGAGATGGACGAGGTGGACTGGGATACAGTTCTCATGCACCCACGAGAGGTGGCGATTAAGTCCCGGCTACGGTTGATCCAATTCAATATTCTGCATAGAACGTACTTTGATAGACGACGACTGTTCAAAATGGGACGGGTGGGGGACACGTCGTGTCTGAGATGCGGGCGGGAGGGAGGGACTTTCTTTCATATACTTTGGCTCTGTTCGCAGATTCAGGGGTACTGGCGGGGGATCCTAGGGGAGCTGAGTAAGGTGCTGGAGGTGCCACTACAGGAGGACCCCAAATTAGTGTTACTGGGTATGACACATGATGTGGACCTCCCCCGCCCGCTGCTGATTTTCCTTGTGCTGGCTCTGGTGGTGGCGAAGAGAGACGTAGCAAAATACTGGGGGGCGCCCTCGCCTCCCCGCTTGGAGGAGTGGAGGAGGGGTCTTGACATCTACATGGCGGCAGAAAGGGTCACGTACAAGGCGAGAGGCTGCCCCAAAAAATTCACCAGGGTGTGGTCCAGGCAGCGGAGGTATCATGGCCTGGAGGGGGGACTCTAGTGGGGCGGTGAAATGGAGGGGGCCGGCATTGTTCATGGATGACGTCCACAGCCCTAGGGCACAGACAATGGTATATATTGAAGACGCTGATGTCAACCGCGGCATAGGTCCGAAACAGACTTCCGGTGTGATGAGAGAAGGGTGGGGGTGGAGGGCGGGCGGGCGAGGTGGGGGTGGTGCACAAAACTGACCTGTCTGTTTGGTTGTTTTACTTTGTGTATAGCTGTACACCAAAAATGCCAATAAACATATCTTTAAAAAAAAAAAAAGCTGCCACTCAAGTACAAAGTCTACTCAAGCTGCAGAAAGAACCAGCACCCTCTAACATGCTTCCTGGTTAGTTTGTGCTGATTTTACAGTGCAGAACAAACTCCTGGCACTAAAAATCGGCATGAGCAGTGTGACATGCCGAATTTGGCCCACTTGTAGAAGTCTGCGGAATCTCATAGAGTTTTTATTAAACTTCACGGGTTCCACCCACACCTACTCTCATTTCATTGATTTTTAATATCCCGGATAGGGATGAGGATTATTAAGCATGCTATTAGAGTCCCTACAAAAGCCCTCATTCAAGAGGTAACAACCAGTTGGAACCCCACCTCCTACATGCTGTAATGCCTCCATAAGCAGTACAGCTCTATGAATAATGCAGTACAATGGAGGGGATGCAACTGCCAAGCCAAAGGCTTGAGACTGGAGGTTGAGAAAAGGGGAATAGCAGAGTTCCTGATATGAGTGCAACTTCCTTTTGAGATTTTGTCATAGAAAATCAGCATGGAGTATTTTGCCATGTGCCAAGTGGTCCGCTGGTAGCATATGCTGCAGCACAATTTGAAAAAGTAGAGCAAACATATAAAAATGTCTATCTTTAAACATAATCAAAGGTAGCAAGAGATTGTACATCTGCCTCCGATACAGGTGCAAAAATGTTGCCGACGTTCGTTAATTTTTCTTCACTGAATGTACAAGAATTGGATCATCAGGAAAAAAGTGACCTAGTGGGGGAATAATTGTAATTCTGAAGGTGTAATAGAACTTGAAGTGCTGACTGCAACCCCTGGAGAGTACTGTGGTGGCTCATAGTCTAGTAGCATGTTATACTTGCAACTGCAGCAACAGTTCCCTCCAGTCATAACACAATCACCTGCTACTAAACTGATAATGTTAACAGCATCACTTTCACTTCCAACATCTGCAATGGGTTAGTGTATGACTATTCTAGGACTTAAATGAAATGTCAATAAAAAATGACAATAGAGGAGATGGTACAAGGCTACTTGTATGACCAAACAAAGGGATACCTGGATCAAGAGCCAGTGCACTATTGGCATAGAAAAAAGAAACAGTTGCTACCAATAAAGTATCTAGCATGTCTTGTAGCCAGTATGTCTTTGGAGTGGGTGTTCGGTGCAGCTGGGGTAATTGTCACAGACCCAATCTCTCTCCTTGAAACATGGAGAGGCAGATGATGATTAAAATGAATATATATGTCATTCCCCCAAAAAACATAAGACTCCACGAGAAACAGAGGATAAGTGTAATTTCTTTGACATCACAACTGCGACAAATGATCGTCCTCTGTGAGGATGAAGTCTACTTTTCAGAATAAAAAAATGATACAGTAACACAACAGAAATATCTGTGGTAAAAAAATACTTGGATTGGGCTTAATATAAATAAATTTAAATCGATCACTGTGCACTGTACAGATAGGTAATCAAGGGTAAGGCAGCCATTTGGGCTGAGTGAGAATAGGTGAGAAAGATGAAAACTAAATCAACTTTAGGGTCACCCCTAGACTTTTTAGTGAGAAATCAATGGTATCTAAGTCTGCATTGGACACCCCAGACCATTTCCCAAAAGAACGATGTGCCTCCTATGTCTAAATATGAATTTTCACACTGTTTGTAAAGAAGTGAAAGACTGCAAGTGAAGATGCAAAGAACTGCATTGTTTATGCATGTCAAACCCATGGAAAGAGATGCAAAGATAGATAGATGTTCATCCCACTTGGAACAGGTAACATCTCTCAATGAAAGCCAAATAATGATGACTGTGATGAATGTGAGGGGCTTAATTTAATTAAACTTGGTAGTTAATACTTGGGTGATTATTTGATTTAGGATGAGAGGTAGGAGTGTCACTTGATCCATGTTTTATTAATTGAACTCCAGGATCTCTTGGTTATTCTAAAACTTCTCGACAAGACTAGATTAAAATTATTTTTATTTTCTTATTCAATAGGCCAGTTTCATTTTGGAAGAATGAAAATCTGCAAGTCCTATCAACAACATCTGGGAGAAGGATTAATAACTATCTACTCTAAGTGTACTCAAAGTGTCCTATACCTGTGCCCTAGAAAATGGTAATTTTTTTATAATTATGCAGACTAGTGGCTCAAGTGGCAAATCCTAGGTGTTTGTGGCCATTATGATGGGCACGGATAAAATGTTTAATTGTTTCTATGAACAATGCTTTATTGCCTTTTATCATGTGCTACCATTGTGTGTTTTTTTACCTTTGTGGAATCTTCGTATACGAATAAAGATGAGTTGAATTAAATTGAATATGTGAACAATCATTCAGGTACATTCAGCGAGTTGTTTCTGTTCTGTGATATTATACTCACGCTTAGTTAATTGAACACCATCTTTGCTCCACATTGTGACTTCTCATGCACTATGTTAACCTTAATTTTCAAATATTGTCATTTGTTTCTCAATTTACAGACCTCTCTTCAGTAAAGAACCTCTGTGGCACTCTTGCTTTGCAGTTCAGCCTTTCTCCCAAGATCAACAAAAAGGGACAAGTAAGCAGTTTCACCTTTTGAATACAGCATAATATTTCATAACTTTTATTATATATATTTTTGAACTATGTGTATCCACTACCCTCCTTGCTAGCTTGCATTCTAGCCTAGATAACTATAACTAAATTGGGAGTCTGCTGTCTGTTAAGGACTGTAGGTTAATGTAACTGTCAACTTCCTTCCATCACAGATGTGCCACACACATGGAGTTTCTGAATGCTGTATTTGTCTCTCTCTAAAGTTTTCCTGATCTCCCTATCCATCAAGTCTTCGTTTTCCTAACCCTCTTTCCCCAAGGTGCAAAATATACTCTGATGTAACCTATTAGAGGAGCTGACCAGTATATTCTGTGAACAGACCCACCGCAGCTCTTCCACCCTTCGGCTCTGTAACACTTGTTCGCTTATTTATCTGGTGCACAGGATGCGTATAACCAGTTTTCTAAAAATTATTTTCATACATCCTATTGATTATGTGTTTGCATTAAAGTTGCAGATTAGTTTGAGATAGTTTTATTTCACTTCCTGGAGTCCTGGAAGTGACGCTCAGCATATTTTGTTTTCGTATTGCACATCTGTGGATGCTGGAAAGTTAAATTTGAATAGCCTCCTTAGCTTGAAAGAAATGAGGTATTACCAATATTTGGTAACCTGAAATGTTCATCTATTAATGTATTCCAGGTGTAAACTAAAGAAGGGTTGTCTAGAAGCATCAGCCGTGAAGCATATCTGAAGCAATTTGAATTTGGTGAAGTAAAGAGAGGCTGACAATCCTAAACATCCACACATGCAGTCTTTTTTCTTCTTTCTAGGTGTACTTGCTGGAGGAAGCAGAGGTTAGGACTGTGTCACAAGACAAATAGCATATTAAGTGACCTTAGAATTCATCCATATCAACAGTACTTTTTGTGGTCTTGCTACAGACATCTGTGGCTCCAGGTAGCATTGAATACAATACTCTACACTGTCAAGCCTTGCTTAAGATTAGATGTTATGCTGTGTGAATTTGTAGAGTCCGGCTAATCACCTGTGAGGGTATGCAGTCATTAAGTAAGGCAGGGCTCTGATGATGTTCACAAGGGCTGTCATGGAGATGTTGAGAGTTGGGCTAAGTGACGATCCTTGAGAGAATCAGCAGATGAGTTTCTTGGATTCTGAGGTGTTGGGGTGTAGTCTAACTCATTGAGCTCTGTCCATAAGGAAGGAGGATATCCACTTGAGGGCCAATCCACAGATGCCCACACGCTGAAGCTTTTTAATGAGTGACTTGAGAGAGACTGTATTGAAAGCTGCGGAGAGGTCGAGAAGGATGAGTGTGGTCATTTCTCATCTGTCGAGCATTCTTCTGATGTCATTGATGACCACAATGAGGGCTGTCTCTGTGCTGTGGTTGGTGCAAAAGCCTTATTAAGAACTGTCTAGGAGTTGATAGAGTCCTAGGTGGTTTGGGAGTTGGGCATTGGTGGCTTTCTCAATGACTAAAGCTGGAAAAAGCAGGAGCGATATGAGTCTGTAGCAGCTTAGGGTGTTGGGGTCTGCTGTTGGTTTATTCAATAGGGTGTTGACTTCTGCATTTTTCCAGCAAGGCTGTAAGGTGGCAGTGGTTATGGAGGTGTTGATGATAATGGAGAATGCAGGGGAGACAATAGTTCTTCCAAGGTTGTATATGAAGTGGGCCCATGGGTCCAAGGGGGCTTCCAAGTGGATGGTATTCATCAGGGCAGTGTCTTCTTTGTTCAAGAGTGGCTTCCAGTTGCTTAGCTGCTTTTTGGCGCTGAAAGAGGTGTCTGGTTAGTTGGGGGAGTTCATATCGATATGCTTTGAGTCAAATGTGTTGTAGATCTTGGCATTCTTCTGTTTGAAGAAGTTTGAGAGGTTGTTGTAGTGTGCTTGAGATGGGATGATGTTGTTGACAACTGAGGGTTTGGAGAACTCCTTTACGATGGTGAAGAGTTCTTTGCCATTGTTGTTCAAGTCTGAGAGTTAGGGCATTTTTCTCTTTGCATCTCATAGCTGTTGAGAGGTTGAGGGTGCCTTGTTTGTGGATCTTGCTGTGCTGTTTTTGTCGAGTCTCCATTTTCGCTCAAGTTGTTTGCAGTGGCGCTTGGACTCTCTGAGGTCGTGCATGTACCAGCTAGGTCATTTGTAGTTTTTGTTGGTCTTGTTTCCGGTGAGAGCAGTGCAGTTGGCAGAGTCGGTGAGCCATTTATTGAAGAGTGTGGAAGTCGACATTGAGGTTCCCAGTGTAGTTGTGTGGGAGTTCCTGTGGAGTCTTGGTTCAATTTTCTTTGGATACTTTTCCCCAGTGTTTTGATGGTGCTTTAGGTTTTTCTGGTGAGGGGATTGGTAGGCGGGTATCTTGAAATGTATGATGTTGTGTTCTCACCATGTGAGCAGAGTGATGTGGGTGGTGGTGATCCTGTTGATGGAGGAGAAAATAGGGTTGAGGGTGTGGCCTGCTGTGTGTGTTCGCCCTTGGACGAGCTGGGTGAGTGCAAGGTTGTTGAGGCTGTTGAGGACAGCCATGGAGTTAAGATCTGTTGTGTCTTCCAGGTGAAAATGTAGGTATTCGAGGAGGATGTATTTGGTTAATCTGATGGAGAGTGGAGCGATGAAGTCTGCAATGTGATTGAAAAATTCTGCTCCGGGGACGGTGGGCAAGTGTTCCCTTAAGGGTGGTGTTGTAGTCTGTTCGTATTTTGAAGTGGAGGTGTATCATGAGTTGCTGTCGGTTCCATGGAGGTGGTGCAGTCAATCAGGTTTTTGTAGATGATCGTCAATCGTCTACCCGGTTTGTGGGTTCAGTCCTGGTGCATGATTTTGTAGGGGCAGGATGTCTGTGGCGATGTCCAGGTTGTAGGGTGGGTTGAGTCATGTTTGGTCAGGAAGAGAAAGTCGGGTGTGTTGAGGATGTCATAGATTTCGGTGGAGTGTTTCCTGAGGGATCAGACGGTGAGGAGCTTGGTGGACAGTTGGTACGGGGTGGCAGTGGCAGCGTGCATCGTATTTTTGGAGGTGGCAGTGTCAGCGTCTGAGGTGCACAGGTGAAATCGTAATGGTGCAGGAGAAAGGTCCTATTGAGGTGCTGGGGGATGTGCAGCAGCAATGTGTTTGCTGGTGTATGTGGTTAGGTTTAAAGAGGGTGGTGGAGGAGTAGTGGTGACCGGTGGTGGCTGTGGTTCTGGCAGGGTTCCTGGCACTGGGTGCAGTCCTGTCAAGGACAGTCACAGACAGGCTTACAAGTTGTGAGCCCACTTCATGGTCGTGCTGTGGCCTGTGTTAGGTAGGTCCTGTGGTGGGTGGGGTGAGAAGAACAGAGAGCAATAAATACCCAGGTGGGAAAGCCTGGGCTGCGGCGGTGTCATTTGTCCAAAAGGCGGCAACTGGATCAGGCTGGAACAAGCAGAAACTAGAGACCACTGGCAAGTGGGAAGCTAGGTGCCCAGGTGCCAACTGATGAGGTCGCTCAGCAGCCTGCATTAAGATGGTCTGTGGTAGGCAGGGCTTCTGTTGGCAGGAATTACAGTTAGCGGAAAATACCCAAACGGGAAAACCCGGGGGAAGCAGAGTCACCTGGCCAAAAGGTGGCAACTGGACCAGGCTGGAACAAGCAGAAATGCATTGCCACAGGCAAGCAGCAAGCTAGGTACCCAGGAGCCCACTGGTGCCATTGTGCTGCAGCCTTCATTAAGTAGGTCATGGGGTGGGTGGGGCATCTGTTGGGAGGAAGAAAGGTAAGTGGGAAATACCCAGGCGGGAAAACCTGGACAGCCATTGTCTGTTGACCAAAAAGCTGGATCAAGCTGGAAAAGTAGGTACTGGAGGCAACTGACAAGTGACAAGCCAGGTGCCCAGGCATGGATTACATGTCAAATCTTGTTTTCTTGATAGTTTTTATGTGTTTGACCCACTCACTGGAGCTTTTGGTTTTCACCATCAATAGATTCGTTGTTCGTCTGTGGAGCGAAACGCTGCCTTGGAGTTCATGTACAGCACAGGGATCACTCTGCCAGTCACTGTTCATTATTTTTGTTTGGGTAAAAGCCATGCAATGCAGTCCCCTCTCTTAGCAAGCTGACAAGAACAAGCATTGGAAATGTTAATCAGTCTCACCTGTTCTCTCCTGTTCTTATCAAAGATGTTCTTGTCATTTGTCAAAGTTTGACATTAATGCTATGCAAAGTGTCTCTTAGTCTTATACCATTTATATAGCACTTGCTGCATTAGACTTCTAGTTGCTAAACTAAACATGCATAATAGTATTGTGATCTAACTCCATGGTATGGTATGCATTTTATCAACCAGGAAAATCTATGGTGACTTAGCAACTGCAATCTTTTCTAGAAAGTTGCAAAATCTTAAATACTTAGGGGCAGATTTACGAGCCATGTGCGCCACATTTGCGCCATCGTTGCGTCACTTCTGTGACGCATCGGCGGCATAAACCATGCACCACGTTGCGCCCTATTTACAACGTGACTCATCTAGGGAGATGCGTCACGTTGTAAAGCCATGCGCCACTTGAAACCTGCTTCAGGTTTCATGTGGGCGTTCCGGCGCAGGGGGGACTTCCGTCGCAGGAACGCCTCAGAAAAGTGCCTGAGTGAAATCTACAAGATTTCTCTCAGGCACTTTTCCGACGCCGCTGTGTCAAAACCTTGCGCCTGCTTGAAGCAGGCTTAAGGCGTGACGCACCATGTTGAGGATAGACCAGGTTGGAACAGTGCTGGAGTTGCGTCGCGCCCGTGACACAACTCCAGCACTGCGCCAACCTTACGCTGGCAGATGCGACATGCATCTGTTTATCTTTGCGTCATGATGCGGCGCATTGTAAATGTGGCACGCCTGTGGTGGCGCAAGGGTAAACTTGCGTCACGCATCTTTCCTGGCGCATCCCTGCTGATTTGCAGGGATGCGCCAGGAAACGTAAATCTGCCCCTTAGTGGGTAGGTTTCTGCTGGGTTGGAGCAAGGAATTAGTATTAAGCACACTTAATTAAGGTATGTGCCAGTTGCAAATGATTGTGCTATATTTAGAGATATTCTTTTAGACGTTTTACAGATTTTTTATTCAGTGGATGACTGGATTTTGTCCTGCTGATTTTGTAAAGTAGATGGGGTGACAGAGTTCTCAAATGAATTTTCTTGTTTTTGTCAAGGCAGGCATAATAGACAGTATGGTGCCCTTGCAGACACACCTTGCGATACACATTGGCTACTTCTCTTTACACCTGGTTCCTTAATTACAGTGTCAATCCCTTACCCATTGCTATTTCCAACTTTGGTCTCAAATCTTCCACTTACGCATTCTTTTCATCAGTTCAACTGACCTCTCTGCAGCTGCCATGCTGAAATTATGTCTTGCAGCTGTCAATGAATTTATGACATTCAATATTTTAAAACTGAATAATAATGACAAAGCTATTCTCATCTCTGTTGATAAATTATTCTGGACCCCAGACTTCTGGTCCGGGACTTCTGGGTGCTAACCGTCAAACTGCCTCATTTGTTGTGTTACAAACCAGGGTTTGTGAAAACAGGACCTGTTTGCAGTGTCCCTCCCACTTTCTGCCCCCATTTTGTCTACAAGGTGCTGGTTTTCTGACTCCGACTGTGCCCTTGGCTCTGCTAAACAGACCCAGGGCCTATGCTCTGGGTAAAAGTATATGGTGGTTCGGTATAATTACAACTGGCAATGACATACCCCCTGTAATTCTCTAGTACATAATAAGTCAAGGGGGATTAAAACTTCCTATAAGCCCCTAGCATATTCTAGGACAGAGACGTTTAGAGGCCCAGTAGATTTCCTGCACTAGAGTGTGCACTACTGTGGTGCCTGCTGTCAATTTAAAAGCTAGCCCTGCCTTGCAGGCTGCTTTTAATGTATAATGATATGAAAATTCGACTTTGGATTTAAAGGTACTTCCAAAGTAGTAATATACCTTTTTTAACATATGTCACCCCTAGGGTCTCTCCTAGGTGCCTCAGGCGTAGGGTGCTTTGTAACTATATGCAGGAACCTTAAAAAAGATGTTTTATAAGCTCTGGTGAGGTAAAAACTGCCAATTCTGTTTTTCCCAATTATAGTGAATAGCTCCATGGGCTAACATTGAGATATTTTATTTAAGTATAAATATTGACAGGAGCCACCTACAAATATACTTCAAAGTATCTAATTAATAGTTAAGATAAATCCAACAACTTACCACTGTTGGATTTATAATAAATATTACAGAAAATAAGTTATTAAACTTTCTTTTCTGTGAGCCAAAATCCTGCTTTACTGCTGCCCTCTCCTGATTGACCAGCCTTTTGAAGTCTGAACCAGAGCTGCTTGATGGGGTGTGAAGAGTCCTGTCAAAGTAGGAAATTGATTTCCTGTGGAAGGAGAGAACTTTAGCTGCAGAAGTCAAAAGGCAAGAAGAGGGTGCGGGAGCCAAATTGGTCTACAAAGGGAGAATGACAGTTTGGGACCAGCACAGTTGGCCCCTCGCATCCTGCACCCCAGCCACACCGGAGCCTCAGTAATTACATTAGTCAGGGGACTGAAAGTGGTGTGTTAGTGTAAAGTAGCCACACCGATGGGTTGGCTTAGACCAATCTAACCTCAAAGAAGAAGAATTCTCCATATTGGATTTTGAGAGAATGGTACTTTCTGGCCCAAGAATATGCCACACTTTGGAGGAAGTGGTCATACACCTGGGTGGTACACTGCATCCCATCTGTCAGGTTGCCCCCTGTTGATGCCCAGAAACCAAAAACTGTGAATAAATATGGGAGAGCTGCATAAGTCCTCAGATCTACTGCCTGAAACTATAAGAAGAAGGACTGCCCTACTGGCATCTGGATCTGCACCCAAAGGACTGTACTCTGAAGGACCGCACCTGCTGCACAATCTGGTGCTACAGCCCTAAGGACTTTGCCTTTCTTCAAGAAGGATTAAGGAGTGGACTCCGTGCAAGATAAAGGTTAACAGAGCCCACATACATCATTTCCAACAAGAGTCCTCATCCTGGAGAGCATGCAGTGGACCTTTTAGGATTGGTCCAGGTGTATTGTGGGAATTGTAGTCCAGAAATCCCAAGGACCATCAAGGAGATCCCAGATCCTTGGATTTGTGTTTTGGGCACTTTGAACCCTAAGAAGAAACTTCAGGAAGAAGCTCCAGAAGTTTGGGGAAGATTGTTAACTTTCTGTTGCTGAGATTCAAGCCGGCTACCTTCAACCGCGACCTGCCCTGGATTTCAGGTTTTTCATTCTGAAAGCTCCGGAGCTTCAGACTCCCATGATTTGACAGAGGCCTCACTGAGAAGCAAACCTATGGCATTGCATCAAAATTGGCCTGCTGGAGGGGACCACCTGACTTCAAGAAAAAAATCCTCCAGTAATGTTTCTAAGTCTGTAAGCTAAATTTTGAACAAGGCCTCCAGCTTAGTGATTCTGACCAGGGCTCCTTTGTGGTCAGTCTCAAACTTTGACTTTTTCCCAATCAAGTGTGACCAGATATGCCAAAGTGGTGCTATATTTTTCTAAGCACTAGAAAGCGTTTATTTTTTTTTTATTCATAACTCTGGTTCCCCACATTGGATTTTTGTCATTTTGGTGTTGATTTGTTCATAACAACATAATCTATTTGTATAAATTGGAGTTGGATTTTAATTGTGTCTTAATTATTTAATGTATTGGTGTTTTTAGATGCTTAACACACCTGTCTCACACATTATGCCTGCCTGCTTATTGTTAGCTACCAAGGGTTGAGCACAGGAATAATTTATTGAGACCTTGACTGGACCTTTTATTGATATTGTGGCCTTGGTACTAGTGGTACTTATCACTACTAATAACCCACTTTCCAACACTGGGTGTCCAGCTAGATGAAGTTTTAGTTACATGTGCAAATTGATGTGGCAGTGAAGTTATGCCATTTCCAGCTGATGGTCTAGAGACACTGTCTACCATTTCATTTGTAAGCTAATCTCTACCAGGCAGCCACTACTACAGCCTTGTCTGGTCTACAGAATTGAAATGGCCTTTATCTGGATCTCACGAAGTTCACACTGCTTCATGTCTACTACTTGCAGAATGCAGCAGCTTGATTAGATTCTCTCAGCCACTGCCATGACCATATGACTCTGATGCTCACCCATCTCCGTTGCACCTCAAATGTATAGATTTTTGCTTTGTGCATACATTGTAACAGGTCAGTGGCAGATTCCAAAATGATCTGCTCCATTGAAATCTGCTTCAAGTCAAACCACAGCATACTCCAAGTGTGACCGTTTCACATGGGTTGTACCAGAGGTCAGGGTTTTGATGTTAAAGCTGCCATCCTCTGGGACTCGCTTTTCCTTTCATTACTTTTGAAAAGTGGTCATTTATCCTTCCAAAAAATGGCGAGGACATTACTGTTTTAAGTAAACCTGTAAGCAGCATGAGCACTGCAGTTTTCATTAGCTTAATGAAGTCTTCACAAAGATCTGTACTCCATACCTACAACAAATAAAAGCAATCTTCTCCTGTCGTCGAAATCATACTCACTTTCTAGGATAACTTTCCTCAATCTTTTCCCTACAAATGACAGGAGCACTAGAAAAAAAGGATATACCTATTTATTATTGGGCCCAGGCGTTCCCTACTTAGGGGTCTATTAGGATAGCGGGTGGTGGCACCACCGCGGTGCCTGCGGTGGTGGAAAATGCCCTTTTCTGCACGCCAGCAGCGGGCCTCACGCCCGCCATATTAGTATGGCCAAACACAGCCAATTTCCTGTCCGCCGCGGTGCGACGCACACCGTCATCAAAGTGCGCCCGCCACCGCAGCGGTGGGAGCCAATGGAGTCTCACCGCCGTGCCGAATGATGTCCCGTCCGCTGTACAAATCAGGATGCCTCAAAAAGCCAGTCGCACCGCAGCAGAGAACCCGCCCAACTAGAGAGGGCGGAAGCTCGACAGTGGAGCGCGAAACCTGATTCCCGGTCCAGACCGCAATGGATCCAGCTCTTCTCGTCTTTCCGGTGCTGTACCTGATACATCACCAGCAACTTATGGACTGTCGCGGACATCACCGCAGGTACGCAACTACACAATCCAACACACAACACACAAATCATGGGCCGATACAGGGTCCCTGGACACACCAGACACCCTGGTGGGGACAGGAACACATCCACAAGTGTACCCACACATGCCCTACCTGCCACCAAGTCACCCCTCCACAGCCAGGTCACACATCACCAGGGTCTCCAAGTAATGTCCCGGTCATGTCACAGCAGTGGTGAAGACAAGGGAAAACATGCGCACAATACAGAAGGCAGGACAAGCGCCAGGCATGGGCAGGGCATAAAGCACACAGGGTCACACCTCCCCACTCCACACACTGCCCCCCCAACATGAATGGACATGCCATGTGCACCCCCCTGTGCACCCCCATGCCCAACACCAAGCTGGGTGAATCCACACCCTGCACCACACAAAAAACAACTAGGGAGACAGCCACAGCAGGAGTGGCCGCAGAGGAACACACAGCACAGAAGCACAGGCCCAGGGCAACCCACACACCACAACAACACCACAGTTATGGCAAGAAAGCTGAGTACAAGCACAAAATGAACACACACACATACAATGAGCAACCATCCTAATGGACACACAGCCTGCCAAGTCACACAGACATACCCCACACTGACACACAGCCACATACACAGACCACATGCCACCAGCAATGGAGCACAACTTATAGGAAAGCCAAAGTGAGGTGCACACAAATGGGAGGCCAAGGAGATAACCAACAAGCATGTGTAAATCACATGCAAGAAAAGGAAAAGAGAATAACGCCCTCACCCCATCAAAGCACACATGTCTGGCACGGTGAACACAAACCACAGTCACCTCAGTGCAACAACTCAGGGAGACAGCAAGGCAACCCATGTACATGCACAGGGATGAAAGGAAGGCCCTGATGTCAAACTGTGAACAGCCACACATATGTACACAACAACTACACAGGAGTATGCCAGCAGCACAACACACAGGGCACATTGACACACTCCATGACTGTCAAACACAAGTAGGATTCTTCACACATACCCCCTCACACCTGCAGCATACAACCCCAGTGTCAGACACACAGAAGGGTGTCACTAATGTCCAGTCAATACACAGACAAACAGTCACACTCCCTGGGGGTATCCACACAAGGATGCCAGAACCAATGTCTCGACAAAAACAACAGCCAAACACATACCTCAACAGAAACACACACAGAACCACAACAAGACCACACATGACCTGTGCAGCCAAACTGTGGGAAGGCAATGGGAGCACAGACACAACAGGAGTGCACAACAACAGACAGGCAGTGCACCATCACAGAACAACACAGCCACATCAAACACACAACAGATGCACATGCCAATAAATCACATACCAAACACAGCAGGACATCAGGGGATGCACACCAGGCCAGGACAAGGCAACATACATCCATAGCACTACATGCACAACAAGCAGTGTGTACACACAAAACATAACAGTCCCACACACCCATGAGTGACACACCATGAACACCCACAACAACAATCAAAACAGCACACTGACAACATCACACTTAGGAAGTCAAGCAGTAGCCCAGCATACACACATACACCTAACACAACACCCACAGATGCACAAGTCTGGGACACAAAAGTGGAAACAACTTGACCAGCAGAATGGGCAGCACAAACAGTTGAACTGCACATGAGCAACCATGACTGATGAACAGTACAAAAACAACACAGATAACTAATTGGGGAAATGTCATGAGTGGCACAGTGCTCTTTGCCAAAGATCTGCACCACAAAGCACAATGTCACAAATGAAGTGATGGGGAGGCACACATACAGACAACACAAGGGGTCAGCTGACATCAAAGTGAAGTGATGTGCACTTCAGTAGTGGACATGGCAAGAGTGTATCATACACAAATAGAGGTAGTGCTGACTCACAATGTCAAGGGGATGCACACCAGGCCAGGACAAGGCAACATACACCCATAGCACTACATGCACAACAAGCACCCACAACAACAATCAAAACAGCACACTGACAACATCACACTCAGGAAGTCAAGCAGTAGCCCAGCATACACACATACACCTAACACAACACCCACAGATGCACAAGTCTGGGACACAAAAGTGGAAACAACTTGACCAGCGGAATGGGCAGCACAAACAGTTGAACTACACAGATAACTAATTGGGGAAATGTCATGAGTGGCACAGTGCTCTTTGCCAAAGATCTGCACCACAAAGCACAATGTCACAAATGAAGTGATGGGGAGGCACACATACAGACAACACAAGGGGTCAGCTGACATCAAAGTGAAGTGGTGTGCACTTCAGTAGTGGACATGGCAAGAGTGTATCATACACAAATAGAGGTAGTGCTGACTCACAATGTCAAGGCATCTGAAGCACAGATAGGGGATGGTAGGACACCGCACACCACATGCCACACTGGAGAAAATGAAGCAGCATTTGACAGCATTGCATGAGAACATCACACCCACAATGTCAGTGTGGTTGAGCAGGTATGCACAGTGAGTACAAACAGTATCAAGACACATGGATGTTCAACAAAACAAAACCCTGACTTGCCAGTCACACACTCTGCATACTCACAATTGGAAAAAGCAACAAGTAGGAGTCAGCCAGGACTGCAAGGACACACCAACACACTGCACAGTGCACAACACACAACTCACACATGGGCACACAATCACAATCACAGGCCTGAACAATCACACAAACAGGCACTCTACTCCTGGGTGACACATGTGTAGTTGACATTGCATGGGCACACACACATCAACAACCACGACAAACTCACCCCCTTCACACTGCTCACTTCTTGACCACCAAAGTGCACATATTGAAAGTGACTCATGTGACTAGGATGACTGCCCATCACAACATGACCATACACCTACACTGCTGGGCACACATACATGATGACCCTGGCTAGCCTGACTGCAATCCTGTGGAAAGAATCCCACACTGTGCTGGCAGTGCCCCCAAACCTGACATGTGTACAATATAGCCAACATGAGGAAAGAATAAAAAAAATGAAAATGGTGTACCATCTAAAAACAACATCATTGCACCCACAAGTATCACAGTCAGGAAGAACTGAAGTCCTTGTCACCCCAGTACAAAATTGAACAAGTCAGACAAGCCATGGGCAATGTTGAAGTGGCACACAGGGCATGTGGCACAGTAAACCATATACACACAGGAAAAACTTTATTCAGTAAGGACACTGACAAAACAGACAACAGGAGCAACTGTCTTTATTCACAAATTGCACAGATAGGCCCCATTAGAGAAGAGCAAGGCACAAAATGCAGAGGTTGTCCATGAGAAGCTGCACAGGCAGGGGGCAAACAGCAAGGCCAGTGGCCAGTCCAAGGTGCAGATGAGGTGCATGAGAAGCTGCACAGAGAATAGTTCAACACAGCAAGGAGAAATAAGGCCAGTGGTCAAAATGAAGTGCAGAGCTTTTCCATGAGAAGCTGCACAGACAGGGGGCAAACAGCAAGGCCAGTGGCCAGTCCAAGGTGCAGATGAGGTACATAAGATGCTGCACAGGGAATAGTTCAACACAGCAAGGAGCAACAAGGCCAGTGGTCAAAACGAAGTGCAGAGCTTGCCCATGAGAAGCTGCACAGGCAGGGGGCAAACAGCAAGGCCAGTGGCCAGTCCAAGGTGCAGATGAGGGACATGAGAAGCTGCACAGGCAAGGGGCAAACAGCAAGGCCAGTGGCCAGTCTGAGGTGCAGATGAGGAACATGAGAAGCTGCACAGGGAATAGTTCAACACAGCAAGGAGCGACAAGGCCAGTGGTAAAAATGTGCAGAGCTTGTCCATGAGAAGCTGCACAGGCAAGGGGCAAACAGCAAGGCCAGTGGCCAGTCCACGGTGCAGATGAGGTACATGAGAAGCTGCACAGGCAGGGGGCACACAGCAGTGAACGACAAGGCCAGAGGGCAGGACAAAGTGCAGAGTGAGTCCATGAGAAGCTGCACAGGAAATGTGTGCAACTGTACCCTGCCATGGTCAGCAACACAGGCTGGGGTGTCACGATGGGCAGCACAGGCCCCGCTGCGGGAGAGACAGGTGTGTGAGGTTGACCAACATTCAGACTTGGCTGTCAGTCGGACTGGAAGCTGGCTGTGTGTCGGGCACAGTTGGAGCACTTGACTGGGGAGAGAGAGGCCCAGCTGAGGTAGAGCTATCAGTGGCTTGGCAAGCCGGAGGGCTCCTGGCACCAGGTGGTGTAGTGGCATGCAGATGTGAGACACAGTGTGGGTGGGAGATTGTGGAGGGGTGCCTTTCCACTTCTTGAGGATTCTAAATGGCTTACCTGACTTTAGATCAATGGGAAGTGGTGTGCACACAACAGGCACACTCAACACCAAGGCTGCAGCAGGTGCAGATGCTGGCCCTCCCTCTGGGGACGTGCTGGATCCAGCGGTACGCTTCGCATGACCTTGCCTTTGCCCCTCGATCCCCTGTCTACCAGGTGTTATCCCTACAGTGCCTTCCTTTCCCTGCTTCACTGGGCTTAGAATGGGAGTCGAGATAGTGTGTGAATCTGCCTTGGAGCCCTTCTTATGTGTACCCTTGGCAGTCACCACCTTCTCAGGGTGCATGGAAATTGCCTGCATGTCTTTGCGAGACGCTTTTGGGACAGGAGAGTCCTTGGCTGGGGATGTCTCTGAGTTATGTGACCCTGCGGTCTGCTTCTTAGCTTTTTGGACCCTGGTGTCGCCTGGCGGGCTTTTGTCTTTGTGCTCTGGGGTGGCCTTGGTTTTCTGTGGGGATGGTGTCTGCAGCCTGGACCATTTGGGCTGCTTCTGCTGCTGTGTACCACGTGTGCTGTAACATGACCTTGAGGTCTGTGGAGCGTGGTGACTATCGTCAGACGTGGCCACTGGCATGGGGTGGACAAAGGGACTGGAACAGGACTCCGAGATTGTGCCAGTTGAAGGGCTGCTGTCACTGCAGAGGACAAAGACTGGACAGTCCGGTGTAGCCCATCCATGCTTAAATGTATGCCCTCCATGAAAGCAACCACCTGAGCCAATTTTTTGTCATGGTCTATGAATGCATTGAAAAGAGCTGTCTGACCTACACACAGCTGGCACAAAAGGTCTACAGACTCAGCACTGATGGCAGAAGGGGGAACAGAGGCAGGGGCTGCGGTGCCTGGGGTGAAGGATACTCTTCCCCTCTTACTGGTGCGAACACGGGCAGCACCAGAGTAAGTGGCTGGGAGGGTGGGCACTGTACGCTGTGTGGTGGAAGATGATGACGTTGAACTTTGCGTCTCGGGCTGTGATTCCTCCAGCAAACTCCTGTCTCCCTCCAAGGCGCTGGTCACATCTGTGTCAATGGGCTCCTGTGTAGCTGTTGTGCTTTTTTCCCCACCACTGGTGTCCGTCCCCTGTCCCTCCGTGACCACGGGAGATGCTCCATGAGAGAGAGAGATGTAGGGTCAGTTCAGTGGCAGCAACAGAACAAACATATGCAAGCAAAGCAACCATGAAGATGACTAAATCGGCATGTTGCTTGCCACCCTGTGCAATAACATTGTGCAAACACACTTTTGTTACTCAAACAGTGCGTGTAAACAAGAAAACCAGGCCTAAGTGAGCCATGTGATGACCACACAGCGCAACATCCTGCATGTGGCTCCATTCAAACAGTAACACAAATAGCTCAGACCTGAAGCCCACCACCCAGAATGCTATTGAAATGCCCAGTACTCGAATTCCCTTGGGAAGTACAGGTAGGACAAATGCATGACAGCTGCACCCAGCACAGAGGCCACTTACAAGCCACTGCATCACACTACCAACATCACATAACCCAGCGCTGGCACAGGCTGTGTACACATGGAGCAACACACAGCCAAAGTCACCGATCCCAGAATACTCACCCCTAAATTTGCTGCTGATGCTCCTTCAATCGTGCATCCAGCTCAGGGTGTGTCCAGGCCAAGATGCGGCTCATTAGTGGTGTCATGCTGGGCTGTGCCAACCTGCCAGTGAGAGGAAACAGCCCCAGTGTCATCTCCGCAACGTTATTTGCCAGCCGTGAGATATCGTCCCACCTCTTGTGGCAGTGGGTGCGCCGTCGGTTTGAGACACCCAGAGCCCGCACCTTGCTCGCAATGTCTCTTCACACGGCCTTACGCTGGTGTACTTTGAGATGCAGGCATAGGAGACAACAGGGGGCAAACATCAGTGACACCGTGTCATGTAACAAAATCACTCTGGACAGTAGCATGAAACTGATTCATCACAAATCCACAGATTTGTCTTGCAGAGACAGGAATGCATCTCACATGGTACATCTGCATGTGAGAAGCACACGTAAATGCATGCAGGTGTGAGGGGGACACAGTACCTGCACATCTCATGTGCAAGCAGGATGCCAACACAGAAAGCCAGGTGTACTCTGCCCACATCTACTGTCCATTTCCAGGTAGAGCAAGATATATGTATTTCGGGGGAGACTCACTGTGTCCAACACTGCGCAGGCCTCAGCGACCTTGCCCTGTGAATAGCTCACTGTGTCATGTATGTCACATTGAGGGACAAGATCTCACAAACCCACACCCTTCTCACAGGGCCAGTCGTGTGCAATCTACAGGGCTGAAATGAGTCACTGATGGAGAGTCCTGCAAAAAACACACATGTAACACTTTGTATGTTCAGTGATGTGTCCTTGTCAGATCGGGCAGTGACTGTGCAGGCCAGGTGGGCTCACACTTAGATGGACACAGGGACCCACACAGACATTCACACAAGCAATCACTGTCCTGACTCCTGCATTACCAACTTGCTGCGTCACTGTATGGTTGACAAGACAACACATGTCCCGCCAATCTTGATGTGCAGGCAGGGAAACGTGTGGAGTAGGGTACACCCCCCTTCACCCAGGAAACAGCATGTTAGGCAGTGCATGACACAACCCCACACTCTCCGGCACATACTGCATCAGACCGACTACATGTGTGCCCCCCTGCACTCTCACCACCACTGTTGAAGACTTACCACGACATTTAGGGCACCATATGGCCTTGGGTACTGTGTGAGCACCTCATCCACCAGGACCTCCAACTCCTCGCTTGTGAAGGGACTGGCACAGATCTTCTCAGTCCTTGCCATCACTGTGGACATGAGACAGCAGTGTCAGCCGTGGGTGGTGTGGGGTCTCAGGCAGCAGTCCCTGGAGGCAGCAGCAGGTGAGGGGTCTCAGGCAGCAGTCCCTGGAGGCAGCAGCAGGCGAGGGGTCTCAGGCTGCAGTCCCTGGAGGCAGCAGCAGGTGAAGGGTCTCAGGCAGCAGTCCCTGGAGGCAGCAGCAGGTGAGGGGTCTCAGGCAGCAGGCTCTGTGAGCAGTGGAAATGTGGGGCTCTCTCCCACACATATATAGCCCCCTGATGTTGTTTCAGTGGTCCTAAGCTGCTGCAATTGGTGTTCCAGGTCAGCCTTTTTTAAATGCATCCAATGACCGCCTCTGCGGTGGCGCAGCACGCTTACCACGATTTTCAAAATTGCATCATGCTACAGCGATAGCGGATCCCATTGGCTGTAAGGGCATTGTCCATGGCGGTGACACACCGCAGGGGCCAGGTGGTAGCTACCACGAGTTGGGTGCCATACAGCGACATGGGTGCCCGGGATTTGGGTGGCGGAGAATGGCAACCACCATTTCACCATGTGCATATGCCTATCACTACCGCGAGTGTGTCCCGGGCATTGGCGGTGACACACTGCAGGACCAGGCAGTAGCTACCGTGAGTTGGGTGCCATACAGAGACATGGGTGACTGGGATTTGGGTGGCGGAGCATGGCAACCGCCATTTCACCAAGTGCATATGCCTATCACTACCGCGATTGTGTCCCGGACATTGGCAGTGCCACACCGGCAGGAGCCAGGCGGTAGCTACCGCGAGTTGGGTGCCATACAGAGACATGAGTGACCGGGATTTGGGTGGCGGAGCATGTCAATCGCCATTTCACCATGTGCATATGCCTATCACTTCCGCGATTGTGCCCTGGGCATTGGCGGTGACACACCGCAGGGACCAGGCAGTAGCTACCACGATTTGGATGCCATACAGAGACATGGGTGACCGGGATATGGGTGGCGGGTGACTGTGACAGCACCAATGGACACATCATGCTGGCAGTCATCCACAGTGCACAGTGGCCACATGGTTGATGGCATGTCATAGTGCACACAATGCCAATGTGCCATGTACTCCACTGCTGAGTACACATGCCATGTTTGTGTATGTGATTTCTTAGATTGGCATATACTCCCTCACATGTCATTTGTGATATTGATGGGCCTGTACACAGGACAGTGTTGTTATGGACTCCCCAATGTGTACACATGTCAAGGTGTAAAAGTGCGATGTTTTTCAAGATGAAGATTGTCCATATGTGCCTGTTCGCTTATGTTTGACCATGCACACACTCGTCATGAATGCTCAGCCTGTGGTCATTGTGTTGTTGATGTGTGCCAGGTTCGACTAATGCCTGAAGGAGTGTCAGGTGCAGCAGCTAGGTGTGAGACAGTGGTGTTGCATTTTTACACTAATGATGGATGATATACTCCCAGGCGTGCCCATGGTGAATGTGGCCAGATCCCAATGTGCATTCTCATATGGCGAGTATGATTTGGAGGCACTTGCTGTGTGTCAGTTGACAGGTGTACGATCAGTGTAGTTGAAGGAGTCCCTACATGTCAGCTGGTCTGCAACACAATTTTGATGATAGTCATTGTTGGCGTTGTGTCCGCCAACATGTGAGATGATGTGCCCATCTCATGATGGATTGCATTGACATGTGTCCACTTTCATCTCAACTAGGAGGAGATCAAATCTACATCATCCCTTCACAGTGCTGGTAGACATGGAGCATGAGGAGATCATCCGGAAATTCCGTCTGGATAGAGCCACCCTACAGAACCTTTGTGCTCAGTTTGAGCCCCACCTGCAGCCTTGCCGAACATATCCAACAGCTTTCACCCCCACGTCTAAGGTGATGGCGGCCCTGCATTTTTTTGCCACTGGATCATTCCAGCACACGGTGTCCAGCGCAGGTGGGATGTCGCAACCGATGTTCAGCATGGTGCTACGGGATGTCCTGTCTGCCATGATGATATACAAGGACACATATATCCGTTTCCCCAGGGGGCAGGAATTGGCTGCTGTGAAGGGAGATTTTTATCCCCTTCGACACATCCCCCATGTTGTTGGTGCCATTGATTGCACCCATGTTGGGCTTGTACCAACATAGGCACCTGAGCACATCTACAGGAATCGGAAACATTTCCACTCCATAAATGTGCAGGTGGTGTGCCAGGCAGATAGGATCATCTCGCACGTGTGTGCCAAATTTCCAGGCTCGGACCATGACTCCTACATCCTGCAAAACAGCATTGTACCACAGCTGATGGCTAATCTGCTTCCCGAGCATGCATGGATTGTGGGTGACTATGCCCAGTCAAATAGTATGCTGTGTGTGTGACATGCTGTCCTCTGACCCAGCAACACTGCAATGTGTGTCTGTGTTTGTCACACCTAGGTGACTCTGCATATCCCAACCGTCCTTGGTTGCTGAGCTCACTGCGGAATCCCAGGAACACCAGCTGATGTCCGCTACAATGATGTCCATGGGAGGAAACGTCGTGTGGTGGAGTGTACCTTTGATCTGCTGAAGTCACGTTTCCGCTGCCTGGACAAGACCGGAGGTGCCCTGATGTACTCGCCCGGGAAGGTGTGAGAGATTGTAGTGGAATGCTGCATGATCCACAACCTAGCCATTCGCAAGGAGATCCCCCTGATCCAGGATGATGATGAGCAGCAAAGGCCCCCACCTGCAAACCAACCTGTGTCCAGTGATGAGGACAGTGGAGAGGAGAAAGGTGTTAACCTGTGTCAACAGCTCATCACCCGCTACTTCACTTGAAGGTGAGTGACAATGTACAACGAATCCATTGTCTGATGATGTTGCTGTTGTTGTGAAGGTGAATGTGGGCTTTGTGACTGCAGCCGGTTGTAGACTCAGTGGTGGCTGACAATGTTTCTGGAACAGGGCAGTTTTGTACATCGACAGGATGTGTATGTTGGCACTTGTTGCCCATTGTGATGTGTGCATTTCGGATTATCTTGATGGTAGGTGTTGTGTGATATCTGTGATGCCACACCCAAACTAGTGAATGTTGTTCTGTTGTGTTTTCCTAGGTGCCTTCAACCTCTCCTTGCATACATACATTCCATACTCCTGGTACATTGTTATCATGTTGAAGACTGTACATCCTGGAATAAAGACGGAGCAGACACAACAACATGTGTGTAAGGATTTATTATTTACAATGATGACATGTGAGGGGGTGAACATTTACATTGAGGTGATTGGTGGAGCAGTGAGTTGACTGTTGTGGTAAATGAGATAATCGAGTAGTCACAACATTGATGTGGTGACCCAGTCGAGCAGCAGATGCCATTCAAAAGGCAGTGTGGGGAAGGACAGTCAAAAAGTCAATGCAGTGGTGAAGAGGGTTGCCTTCATGGCTGGCTCTGTGACTGGCGTTTGGCAGGTGCTTTGCCTCCAGTTACTCCCAGGGTTTTCTTCAGACGGCCCCTTCGTCGCTTGGCAGGGGGGGCCTGCTATAGGGCCAGTGGGGTCTGAGGACTCACCCCTCTCTGTGGCCGCAGGGTAGGATGGTGAACTGTCATCCTGCAGCCCACCAGTGGGAGGTGGAGGTGTTGGTTGTGACGCAGGCCTGTCCCTCAGTACCGCCACTTGCTGGCCCAAGAGGTCCACATTTTGTCCCATGCGGGTGTTGATGGACCCCTTCAGCAGGATGAGCTCGCGGAGCACTTCTTCCGGCCCGTTCGTCCCTGGGCACGTTCATATGCCCCAAGGACTCTGTTAATGTGGTCCAGGGATTGGGTCCCAGCCTCTTGTTGTCTGTGAGTGACCCTGCACCTCCCACCTTCACTGCTGCCACGGACCTGTTGCCTCACCACTGTAGGCACCCACATCCTCTCCCTGCCCTCCTCAGTCAGTGTGGTGGGGTGGTCATCCTCTGGGACAGGGGGAGTGTTGCAGGCAGGACTGGTGGTGGTGATGGTGGTGGTGGAGGACGCACAGGCCGTGACAGCAGGGGTCTGCAGAGACGTTGGTATTGCAGCAGATGTGGTGGGGGGAATATGGGGTCCTGGGACCTGTTGCGCCCTGGCACACCAGATGGGCCGGCTTTGAGCTCATCGTCCAGAGAATCCCGGGAGTCAACACCCGAGAGTCCATGTACCGGGGAGAGATTGGCTCTGCAGGTTGCTGGTGTTGTCCTCTGCAGTGAGTTCTTAGTCACCTGTGGGTCAGATGGAAGATGGTCATTGTAGTGCACCCCAAAAGCTGTGTGTTAGCTTACCATCATTCACTGTTTGTACACCACACATTTTACTAATCATCACATTTTTTTCTATGTGCACTACTGTGCCTCCTGACATGATGCTGTGGTTCATGCATTTCTTGTCCATGGTGTGAGTTGTCGATACCTACCATGGGCAACGTGCATAATTTGTGAGCACAGGGGCATGTTGCCTTCTAGGGACTAGCGCAACTAAAAATCTCAGTGAGGGCTATTTTAGGCTTACTCTGCCCTGTCAGATGTGACATCTGGGCATGAACTGGCCATTGTCATCTCCTGCATACCTTGGTCTTGTCATGTGCATATCTGGATTTGTAATACCAACCATGCTTTCTTGTTTCTCATTTGGTCCTTGCTGCTCTGGCCCCATGGCACTTACACATGGAATTCAGTGCTGTGCATGATTGTGGCTAGACTTTCTTCTACATGTGCATTGGTGTGTCACACTTTGGTCGCTGTGACAGTTTCATTTGCTTAGCTGTGTGCACACTGTGAGAGGCAATAGGATCTGTGTGTATGTGCGTGCAATGGGAGGGCTGGTGTTGTATTGTGGCACCATGCTTTTTGAGGAGAATGGCTGTATGCACATACTGGCTACTTACCGGTTATGTTTTCCCATTTGGCTTTGACTTGACACATCTGTGTGTGTGTGTGGTGGAGACTTGCATCCTGCTCAGGGGTGTGACAAACAAGCATGAAATGTCTACCTACCTGTTAGTTTGTTTTTAGTTATACAATGGCTGACACATGCATCTGGGTGGGAGGGGAGGCTCCATCGTGATGGTCTGGGGACAAGTCAGCCTGGGATGAGTTGTTGTTCAGGCACCCCACCCCCAAACAGACCTCCCAGGAAAGATGTCTGCCTACCTGTTAGTTTGTTTGTAGTGAGCCAATGGCTTGGAACTGCTTCTGGGTGTGGAGTGTTCCATCCTGCTAGTGTTGGGACAGGGCTGCCTGGTGGGAGTTGTATTGCAGTCCCCTCGACCTCCCTGTGAGGATGGCTACCTCCATGTTAGATGGCGGTCAACAATGCAATGTGTGCAACATGCCTCTGGGTGGGGGGCAGTGCTCCAGCCTGCTCAGGTGTGGGACAGGGGGCATGGTGGGAGTTGTAGTACAGTCTTCACACCCACAAACACCCCTCACTGTTAAGGTGGCTACCTACCTGTTAGTTTGTTTGTAGTGATAGCATGGCTGCCACATGTATCTGGGTGGGAGGGAGTGCTCCATCTTGATGAGCTGAGTGACAAGGGTGCATGGTGGGAGTTGTGGTGCAGGCCTCCCATCCCCAAACAGCCCTCATGGCAAGATGTCAACCTACCTGTTGTTTGTAGTGGGACAATGGCTTCCAAATGCTTCTGGGTGGTGTGGAGTGCTGAATCCTGCTCGGGGGTGGGACAGGGGGCATGGTGGGAATTGTGGTGCAGGCCTCCCACCCCCACACAGCCTCTATGGCAAGATAGCTACCTACCTGTTAGTTTGTTTGTAGTGGGACAATGGCTTCCAAATGCTTCTGGGCGGTGTGGAGTGCTACATCCTTCTCAGGGGTGGGAAAGGGGGCATGGTGGGAGTTGTGGTGCAGGCCTTCCACACCCACACAGCCTCCATGGCAAGATGGCTACCTACCTGTTAGTTTGTTTGTAGTGGGACAATGGCTTCCAAATGCTTCTGGGTGGTGTAGAGTGCTACATCATTCTCAGGGGTGGGACAGGGGGCATGGTGGGAGTTGTAGTGCAGGCCTCCCACCCCCAAACAGCCCTCTATGGCAAGATGGCTACCTACCTGTTAGTTTGTTTGTAGTGGGACAATGGCTTCCAAATGCTTCTGGGTGGTGTGGAGTGCTACATCCTTCTCAGGGGTGGGAAAGGGGGCATGATGGGAGTTGTAGTGCAGGCCTCCCACCCCCAAACAGCCCTCCCAGGTAAGATGGCTACCTACCTGTTAGGTGAGTGTGAAGCATTCAATGGATGGCAAATGCCTCTGGGTGGGGGGCAGTGCTCCATCCTGCTCAGGTGTGGGACAGGGGGCATGGTGGGAGTTGTGGTGCAGGCCTTCCACACCCACACAGCCTCCATGGCAAGATGGCTACCTACCTGTTAGTTTGTTTGTAGTGGGACAATGGCTTCCAAATGCTTCTGGGTGGTGTGGAGTGCTACATCCTTCTCAAGGGTGGGAAAGGGGGCATGGTGGGAGTTGTAGTGCAGGCCTGCCACCCCCAAACAGCCCTCCCAGGCAAGATGACTACCTACCTGTTAGGTGAGTGTGAACCATTCAATGGCTGGCAAATGCCTCTGGGTGGGGGGCAGTGCGCCATCCTGCTCAGGTGTGGGACAGGGGGCATGGTGGGAGTTGTAGTACAGTCTTCACATCCACAAACACCCCTCACTTTTAAGGTGGCTACCTACCTGTTAGTTTGTTTGTAGTGATAGCATGGCTGCCACATGCATCTGGGTGGGAGGGAGTGCTCCATCTTGATGAGCTGGGTGACAAGGGTGCATGGTGGGAGTTATGGTGCACACCTCCCACCCCCAAACAGCCTCCATGGCAAGATGGCTACCTACCTGTTAGTTTGTTTGTAGTGGCACAATGGCTTCCAAATGCTTCTAGGTGGTGTGGAGTGCTCATCTTGCTGCGCTGTGGGAGTGTGTGGTGCATATGAATGTACTTAGGCCTAGGATGTGTAGCTTTGTAGTTGTGCAAGACATTACATAGCAGTGTGGTAGTAGTCATTTGTTTGTACTTACCAGTCTCCACACCCCGGCTACTCCTGTGAGACTCTCTGGATGCAGTATGGAGAGCACCTTCTCCTCCCATGCAGTGAATGGTTTTGGTGGGATGGGAGGGCCACCGCCAGTCCTCTGAGCCAACTCATGGTTCTTGCTCCTCTTCTGTTTGACAACCCTCTTCAGGTCATGCCACTGCTTCATGATTTAATTTTTTGAGCACGGGGTGGTCCCTACTGCATTGACCTTATCAACTATTCTTGACCACATTTGAGCTCTTGTGGCTAATGGTGTCTGTTGGACCAGGCTACCAAACAGTTGTGGTTCCACTCTGACTGTCTCATCTACCATGACTGCCAACTCACTCACATTTTATGTGTTGCCATGGTGTGTGATGTGCAAAGGGGTTATGGGTGCAGGGGTGTGAGTGGTAGGGGGGTGATGTCTATGGTGTGTGATGTGCAGGGGAGGTCAGAGGTGCAGGTGTGGAAGTGGTGGTGGTGCTGTATTTGGTGTGAGTAGTGCTGTTTTGCCGATCCTTTGTTGTCAGGGTTAGTGGCCTTCAGTCTTGGAATGTTGCAAAGGAGTGTGGTCAGGGAAGGAGCTGGTTTTATACTCAGCTATGTGGGTGTGTCCAAATGGGTTATTTCTGTCAGGTGTGTTGTGTTGGTTGTCCTGGGATTTGTATTTTTGTATTTGCCATGTGGGTGTGTCATTGGGGTGGGTTCTGTGTTTTTGGGGGCATGGCTAGTTTGCGGTGTCTCCGCTGTCCTGGCGGTGGTTTGATTGTTTACCGCCGTGAATGCGACCGTCACGGATGGGTTTTGGCCATCTCTGCCCGCTACAGGCGGTTTTTCATGGACTCGTTCCGCCACGGTCTGTGTTTTTTGGCGGTTGTTCCTAATTTGGACACCGGATTTTCCACAGAGCCGACAGGCGGTTGATTACCGGATCCATGGCTATCGAGTTGGTTTTCTGCCCGCCATCCTAATAGGCCCCAAAGGCTCTAATTCTGATTGGCCCAATTATGTTCCAGTGGCACAAACAGGTTTTTGCACACAATTTGACTGACTTTGTAAGTCCTGTGCAAATTTTACACTAACTTGGTTGTTTTCTTCACACTTATTTCACCTGGTACTACCTGCTGATTCTACAGAATTTGGAATGGAGGAACAAGACCACAAAAGCGTTGCATTATTTTTATGAACTCTTGTACAATTTCTATTTCCTGATTTTGTAATGTTTACTCTGTATATTTTGATATTATATTGTATTTGACAAACACTTGTTTAAGTAAATAATACGGTATTACTACACTGGGAATAACTGGCACTGCGTGATATTTTGTCTTCCATCTGTGGTTTTACCAGACATAAATATCTAAGTCACCTCATAAAACTAGAGAGAGAGTCTGAGAGAACGAGCTCCAGAGTCACCTTCATCTAAAACAGAAAAACAGTCATTGTTGGAATATATATGTCATATTACTGTCACCATAGCCTATAGTGTTAATGTTCTCCTCTCCAAACTAACAAATGAGGCATAAACCAACGATTTTATTGGCAACAAGTACGTTTGGATCCGATCAGGCTACTCGTGAAGCTTCTGTTTTCTAACTAAATCATTGTGCCATATTCTTAACCATGATTAGTGATGCGATTTTTTTAATGTTTTTAATTTTTGCATTTGTCCTACTCTGTTACACACTTGACACTTAAATAGTTGCCTTTTGCAGTCTATAATAAAACCATTGAGTGGCAAACATGAAGTGGTTCAAAACATAAGGAGGCCTCATTCTGATGTCAGGCGGACTGTCACAACCGGCCGTTAGTGGCAGTCTGCCCAACATCTAGGGCCTGATTACAAGTTTGGCGGTGCAGAAGCGGACCGCCACACTGGCGGTCAGCATCCGCACTGCCAAACCCATGTGCCCACCTCCCGCCAGATTTCAAGCTTCCTCCTGGCTGGCGGGCTTTTTTTTTTTTTTTAAATAACAGTTTTATTAAATTCAAATTTCACAACATTGCAGCAGTCATGACACTCAATTAGCACCTACACAGGCGTAGTACATATTCGGGCATTGGAGACGACAAGTAGTACATCAAGGGCAATAAGCACAGAAACAAATCAAGCATTGAAACATTATAAAGGTGGGTTCCGGAACCTTTTAGGACCAGGGGGCCCCATCACACACAGTCTAAGCTAGGTGCCCCTAAGAATTCAGGTCACTGCACTTGCTCCTATTTTGTCCAGGATAGCTTGTCTCTCCTGTCGAAGTTCCACTGTAGGAGAAATACAGATGTCCCCTCGATATTTATTCCAGCGTCCCCATTTGTGGTCCCACTTCTTAGGGCAGCCTCGACTCTTATAGACCGTTTTCTCCGCCACCATAGCTAGATCCATATCATTGGCCCAGACGCGCAGCGACGGCAAGGCGGCCACCCCCCACTTCTGGGCAATATTTCTTTTGGCAATGACCCAACCCAACGCCGCCCACTCTTGCTCCGCTTGGTTAAGATCCGTATCATCCCACACATTTAGGAGGCGTAGCTGAGGAGAGGGGGCGACTGACTTACCAATGGTCCTCGCCATCTGTCGGATGACTTCTGTCCAATAGTGCTGTATAGGGGGGCAAGCCCACAGAATATGTGTAAATGTACCTATATAGTGACAGTTTCGCAGGCAGAGCTCGTCTGGACGTCTTCCTAATTTACACAACAGGGTTGCATCAAACTACACACGGTGCAGAACTTTAAGCTGAACTAGGCAGAGTCGCATTGGTATTGCCACTTCCCGGGGGGAAGCTAGCGCATCTCTCCAGTTCTCGTCAGGCATTTCGCCCACATCTGTTTCCCACCTGGCTCATATTTTCTGCATTGTATCGTCGCGATTATTAATTAACTTTTTATATGTTAAGGAGATAGCTCTGCGGTCCATTGGATCCAGCAACAGCCTGTCTTCCAAAGGAGAGTAGTCTGGAAGGGGACTCCCCGCGGGTAGGGCGCAGTCGATAGCATGGCTAATTTGTAGATATCGATAATGTTCTGAGGGTGCGAGATGGTATTTAAGCTGAAGCTCAGTGAAGGACGCCTTCTTACCGTTAACCCACACATCCCCCACCGTGGAGATACCAATAAGATCCCATTTATCGAATCCTGCACTGGTGCTTAGCCGTCCCAGACAGTCCGGTTCCCAGAGTGGGGTGGCCTTAGTCAGCCGCCCATACCACCCCATTCGTCGCTGGAGCAGGTGCCAGATTTCCACCGTTCTGGCCGTGGGGCCAGTCAAGCCCAGTTTCTTCGGGTTTGAGTATAACGCCCTGTTATATCCACCCTTCCCCAAGAGCCAACGGTCCGTTCGGAAGCTAGGGTCATCATGAGACCCGAAGACCCACTGGTTGATTGCGATCAGTTGTGCTGCCTGGTAATAGAGGCGTAAGTCCGGCAGTCCTATCCCACCGTCGTACCAACCCATAGTCAGTTTTTGCATTGCGATACGCGGCGGCCCGGTATCCCACAACAGTCCACGCAGTGTTGCATCAATCTTTGAAAAATAGGCTTCTGGAATCGGGATGGGCGTATTCTGAAGGGCATAGAGAAAACGGGGGAGGGCTAGCATCTTAAAAAGGGCTGCCCAGCCCAGGAGTGTAAGGGGCAAAGTCTTCCAATGGACCACGTCGGATCTGAACCGCAGCAGTGGGACCCCTAGGTCGCTCATAGAATAAAGCTGAGTCCAATGTTATGAAAATGCCAAGATACTGGAAACCCTGCACGGCCACTGGTATGTTATATCCCCTAGGACTATGCGGCGGGTCACCCCAGAGGGGATACATCTGGGATTTTGACCAGTTGATCTGGTACCCAGAGTGGGCCCCAAATATATGAAAAATATGTAGTACTCGACGGATCGAACGCGCCGGGGATGCCAGGTACAACAAAATATCGTCCGCATATAGAGAGATGCGGTCTCCGTGATCTGCTGTCCATTTAAGGCCTCTGAGCTCTGGGTCATTCCGGATCCAGACCGCTAGTGGCTCCAGTGCCAAGGCGAAAAGGAGCGGTGACAGTGGGCAGCCCTGTCTCGTGCCACGGCCGAGGGAGAAGGTGTTCGAATGGTGGTTGTTGACTGAGACATGAGCCGTGGGCAAGGTATAGAGCAGTCGGATCCACCCTATCAGCCGAGGACCCAACCCCACACGGATCAGGACAGCGAAGAGATACTCCCACGCCACAGTATCGAACGCCATTTTGGCATCAAGCGCGAGCAATAGCGCCTCCTCTTGGAGTTTGGCCGCGCGGCCCAGTGCTCCGTGTACGCGACGCAGATTACGTGCGGTATTACGGCCCGGCATGAAACCCGACTGGTCTGGGTGGATTAAGGCCGTGAGATATGGGAGCAGTCGATTGGCCAGCAGCTTAGCCAGGATTTTGGCTTCGACTGTGATCAAGGAGATGGGCCGGTACGATGCACACTCATCTGCCGGTTTGCCGGTTTTTGTGGATAACCACTATGGTGGCGGTGCGGATATTGGCCGGGAGGGGGCCAGTCTCATAGCACTCCTTGTACAAATTTAGCATGTGGGGTGCCAGTTTCAGAGCCATAGATTTCATGAATTCTATCGGGATTCCGTTGGGGCCCATGGCTTTTCCGGAGCGAATATCCCGGATGGCTGTTTGAATCTCCTCAATCGAGATATCAGTCTGAAGAGCCTCCTTATTGTGCTGAGAGACACATCGCATGTCTATAGTGGTTAGGAGGTCTGCCGCCCAACGCGCCTGCGAGTTCTGTGGCGGAGTATATATTTGTTCATAATACTATGCAAACACTTCGGCAATGTTTTGAGGGTCAGTGATCAGCGCACCATCCGGCCCTTTGACCGCACCCACCCATCGCGCTCCCAGTTCTTTACGTTCCAGCCATGCTAGCAATTTACCGGTGCGCTCTCCCAGTTCATAAATTTTGTGCCGGGTGGCAAGGGTGGGGGTGTGTGAGATCCCCTGCTCGAGATGTAGTATCTCCGTCTCCAATTCGCTAACCCGTCGCCTACGTTCAGTTTTGTGTCCCACAATCAGGGACAACGCCCGTCCCTTGATAACTGCTCCGTAAGCGCCCCATAGTGTTATTGCCGACGCCACCGACCCTGCGTTTTCCTCAAAATAGTAATCAGTATCTTGCCGCAAGGAATCTCGAATGTGCGGGATTTTCCGCAACCAGGGCTGAATCAGGATGGGACCAGGTTGCCGTGCTATACTGGCTCCAAAGAAAGACCTTACCGGGGAGTGATCTGAAATCCCCCGCGCCAAGCTCGAGGAATCAGTGAAGTGTTGAATATGTTGCACCTGTGTAAACAGGTAGTCAAGCCGTGAGTGACTGCCGTGCACCCCAGATTGAAAAGTGTAGAGCGTGTCTCAGGGGTGTGACCATCTCCAGATATCCACCAGGCCGAACGCATCCGCGAAAGTGCTCAGTTGCGAGCCCTGCAGGTCGTCCCGTCGGGGTGGAGTGCGATCCATGGCCCCGTCCATTGTCAGGTTAAAGTCACCGCCCAAAACCAGGGCACCCTCCGGCAAGGTCATTAAGATTGTCCCTACATCTGCTAGGGTCTGGCGCTGAAGGCCCGGTGGCGCATACACTGAGAGCAAGTTGAGGACCTTCCCCTCCCAGCTACCTGAGCAAGCAACGTACCTACGCTGAGGTTCAGTTCGAGTGGTGTGAATCACATTGGGTCAGCCCTTCCTTAGGAGGATCCCCACCCCTCTGGATCCCGAGGTAAAGCCTGAGTGCGCTATCATACGGTACCCCTTCCGGTCTAGGGCCTGACAGGAGTTGCCTATGAGATGCGTTTCTTGGAGCAACACCACATCTACGCGGTGTCGGTGAATATATTGTTGCACTATGCCACGTTTTATTTTGTCACCCAACCCATTGACGTTCCAGGTCATTAGGCTAAGTCTCTGCGCCATAGCCACAAGATTTTAATAACAACATGTATGAATGATCGGAGCACCCATTGTAGAGAGGTCCTATACCCATCACCCTCAATACCAACACCAGCCGCCACCATGCCCTGCATGAAGACGAAGGAGAGGAAACCAGGAACCTGTAGGTGAACACTCCGTGCCATGTATTGATAAAAATTACCGTGTAGGACCCCTGCAAAAAACAATAAAAAACAACCCCCCCAACAAACCAAATCCAGTAAAGTACCCCCCCCTCCCTGCGAAACGGGACTAAAACCACACGCCTCCCCCAACATGCCTGTCGCCCCCCCGTGAACACTTCGAGGAAACGTGCGCCGCCCCACTCCCATCCTAGTAACTCACATCTTATAAGAGCCGTCCCCTTCTCCCCCAACCCTAGTCTCGCCTGGCCAGAAAATTCTGTTTTAGCACTGCCTGGATTGCCGGAGCCCCACCAAGCCAGTCAGAGCGTACTGGAATTAAACGCCCCCCGAATCGATCTAGAAAACAGTTCTATCAATAATCATACAGTTGAGGAAAGTCACACAATGTTTGTGGAGGCTCGGCTATCACCCCCAGATGTCTACAATGGAGGACCCTGGTGACAACGTAACAAAGGGATAAACTCACCCCCCTCACATGTCCCACCTACACAAGACATAATATCAGCTCGATGATAGTAGTCCGCCTCCTGACACCTGTCCGGTGCGGCCATGATAAATCCTATACCAGCTTACCAGCGTCCAATATTAGTGTTCCCCCGCAGGGCCAGGGGCCCCAGCGTCCGAACATGAAGGGTAGCGTCTTTGTTGGCACCAATCATCATCCGCATCCGCTGCCGAAGGTCCCTTTTTCTTCCGTTTGTCTACAGTGCGCCAGCCCCTCCAGCCAGTCCCAGGCGTCCTCCGGGCGCATGAAGAACCACGTTTTGCCATTGGCCTCCACACGCAGCTTGACTGGGAACATCATTGCGTACTTGACTATCTGGTCACGAAGAGCTCTTTTTACCTCCTGGAAGCTACGTCTTTGTTTCTGAATTCTTAGTGTAAAGTCCGGAAAGAACGTAATTTTGCTGTTCTCAACAGTGATGGGTGGAGCCGCCCTCACCATTTGGAGAATAATGTCTCGGTCACGGAAATTGAACACACGGGCAAGAATTGGTCGAGGAGGGGCCCCCGGCTTAGGGCGACCCCCGGGCACCCGATGGGCTCTTTCAATGGAAAAACACTTGGAGAGTCCCCTAGGCTGTAGGTGAGTGAGGACCAAATCCTCGACAAAGAGGTCCACTGCCTGCCCCTCCGCCCGCTCCGGAACACCAATAATTCGAACGTTATTCCGGCGTATCCTGCCTTCATAGTCATCCAGCTGCCGGGCAAGTGCTTCCTGGGAGGCGCGCAGGTCAGTGACCTCGCGTTTGAGGAGGCCCGTGTCGTTTGACAGTTCTTTGGTGACAGTTTCTACTGCCCCCACCCGGTCGGCGATCTTTCTCACATCCTCACGAATCAGACCCACATCGGTGGCCACAGTGTCGATCCGATTTTCAAGGGACGCCTTGACGGCAGTGATGGCGTCTAGGAGGTCTTTGTTCGTCGGGTCTACCATACCGACCGAGGACGGCGTCTCATCCCGATCGCCGCCCAGCGGATGTTGCCATGCGAATTTCTCTAGTTTGGTCTGTGTCGCAGTTTTGCTGTTCCGGCCGGATGGCATGATCACCATTCAGTGGGCCCTCCCCAGCTATAAGGCGCAGCCGCTAGTCCCCGCCGCCTGCAGAGGAAAACTCCACCCGGCCTGTCGGCTTTCGCTGGCTACGCCCTAGCCGCCGGGACACCCCACACGGTCCAGGGATCCTGCAATGGAACGCAGGTATGGCCGGCCTCTGTCCTCCGCGCACTCACGTCACCTCAGCAGGGTTGTCGCCCTCCAGCCGGGAGCCCCCACCCTGGGAAGCCAGGCTTCGTAATTCGTAGAGTAGCCTCCGTATGCAGCTATCTAGCAAGGCAGCGCCTCAGCCCCGTTGGCCAGTCGTCGTCCGTATACCACCGGCAGCCGAGGCCCACTCCCCCGCAGAAGCAGGAAACCGAGGACCTCCTATCCGGTTCCACACACCACTTTCAGGCAGCTCTGTGTAGGTGGCGGATCTCCGCCAATCGCTCTCACCCCTGTCGGGTGTTATCCAACCACCGAGATCAGACTACTGGGGCCGGGTGTCAGAGGATCGCCCCCACCCCTCGGGGGCCAGCGCGTCGATCGCACCTACACCGTCGTTGTCGATGCCTTAGTGGGGCATCCAACCTTCTAGGAGATCCTCCACCACGTAGCGGCCCGGCCACCACCGGGTGGCAGTCCGGACTGCTGGGCCTTCGTTATTGCCGCTAAAGTTTTAAGTCCGGGCTGGTGAAGCGCCCGTCCGTGTGCACCAGTTCACCGAACGATGTTAACGGAGGCACCGAGCCCCCCGATTCCACCTCCGAAAGCGGCCGATCACCTCCACCACCTCTCTCCTTTCACTCCCCCGTCGGGGCGCAACCCTTACCGACAGTGTATCGGCCAGACCACCCATACCGGAGCTCCGTCGCTTCTTCTCTGTATTTGCGCCGCAAAGCACGCCCTGTCGCTGTTGGAATTTCTGAGGTACAGGGGAGGCCACAGGATCTTGCCGAACCAGTTTCCGTACCGCTGGAGGCGCCGCACATCAAGTCGCCTCTCCCCGGATGTACAAGGCCGCCGCCGCGGCTCAGCGTAATCTTGTGCCCTCTCAGGCAGCGCCTCTCCCAGTCCGGCAAGCGTTCAGCACTCAGGGAGCGGAGTCACCAAGCCCCCCGCCTCCACCTCTCGGAGCAGGCGATCAACCACAACAGTCTCACTTCTATCGCCCCCCCGTCGGGGCGCGTCAACCACAGACCATGCACCGGCCACACCACCAGGCCCGGAACTCCGCTGCTTCTTTTCTCAGTTGTGCCTCCATGCACCCATTGTCGCCATTGAAGTCTCCAAGGTGCCGGGAAGACCAGAGGATCCTACAGGAGCAGCCTCCGTGCCGTTAGAGGCGCCGCACATCAGCCTGCTTCTCACCGGAGATCCCAGGTCGCAGCCGCGGCCTCTCGTAGACGCCGTGCCCGACTGGGCAGCACCTCTCCCCGCCCGGCACTCATCCAGCACCTGGGGAATGGAGCCCCGTCTCGGCCCCACCTCCGATCGGTCCCAAACTTCGCTGTCCGGTCGGCGGGAGCTCCGGACCCACCAGGGACCTCTCTCAGCACGGGCGGGGCCTCGGGGCTCGGGTGTTCAGGATAATTCGGGAGTGGCGCTGCAGAGCTTCGCGACTGAGCGGCCATTCCCGTCGGCAGCAAGCCACGCCCCCTGGCGTGCTTTTTTTGGCAGTCCCACAGGATATGGGAATGCCCATAAAAGTTCCTGCATGGCATGGACTGGAAAGTACATGCAATTCAGGAACTGGGGTGCATGCACACAGGGGAGCATATGTTGTGCCCCTCTGCATGCATCCCCAAGATTCAGGATGGTCAGATTTTTCATGGAGTAAAGACCTCCATGACACTGCTGACGGTCCAGAAATTCATAACATGCATGGCAGTGCCTCAGTGGCACCACCAGCATATTACTGAGGCCCTGACTGCCATGCCAACGCCAGGAAGCTACGAAGGTGCAATGGCAGTCCGACCTCCTAACTTCTAATGGGGTGGTCAGACCACTGGTGCGGTCGTAGCTGGATGACCATCACCGCACCCCATGAATTTGGCGGGCCTTCGACCGCAAGACTTGTAATTAGGCTCCTAGTGTATCGGTCAGACCGCCGGATTTCAATTCAGGCCGTCGGAGTGATGTGGGCGAGCCTAATCCCTACAATGGGGGCCCCAAGCAAGGCTCCTGTCCCCCGTGGGCCACAGGAATGTGGACTGGGGCCACTTGTGGTGACCCCCAAACATCCATGCACCATGTGCCAGGCACCACATGGGGCAAGGCACATGGTGCATGGATGTTTGAGAACTGCTCTTTTCCACTGTGGCTTGTGCTGCAGCACAAGCAACAATGGAAATTAGGAGTTTTCTGACTGCCTGCATGGCGGTTGCATTGTAATCAGGCTGATGGGACAGCTAATATATAGTCGGTCGGGACAACTGACAGAATATCGAGGTACAAAAATATCGACACAAAATTATCGATGTCCAGAGTATCGAAGTCTTATCTACATAATGGTAAGTACAAAAATATCGAGAAAAAAATATTGTTGTCAAAAATATTGTTGTTAAAAATATCGTTTTTTTTAAAAAAAATAATGTAAAATAAAGTAAATAATACATATAAATGAAAGAAACATAGTTAAAATTATTTTAAATTGTTTAAAATTATAACTAATACATTTAGGTGCAGATTCCGATCCGTTAAAAAAATTTACCGTCCGACTCGTATCCGTATTTTTTTACGTACGAATCGTACAAGTACCGTACAAACTGCGAAGTACGATTCGTACGTGAAAAATACATACGAATTGCGTCGGGAAAATGGTCCGAGAGGGAGCCGTAAAATTTTACGTACGAATAGCGTCAGGAAAAGTGTCCGATAGGGAGCCGGACATTTTTACGTGCAAATCGTAAAACAGAAGTCCTCACTGTAGCACAGCCCACACCTGTACGCACCGTACCCCAACACCGTAGCACAGCCCGCACCTGTACGCACCGTACCCCAACACCGTAGCACAGCCCGCACCTGCACGTGCCTCACCCCAACACCATACCCCAGAACCCTCACCCAGCATCGCGTATGTACGGCCCGTAGCACTATGGCGTACGCCTATGGCAACACTACCCTAGTGCTACGGGCCCTACACACGTGGGTATGGCCCGTAGCACTAGGGTAGTGTTGCCATAGGCGTACGCCATAGAGATACGGCTTGTACCCGCGTATGTACGGCCCGTAGCACTATGGCGTACACCTACTGCAACACTACCCTAGTGCTATGGGCCGTACCCGCGTGTGTAGGGCCCGTAGCACTAGGGTAGTGTTGCCGTAGGTGTACGCCATAGAGATACGGCTCGTACCCACGTATGTACGTCCCGTAGCACTATGGCGTACGCCTATGGCAACACTACCATAGTGCTACGGGCCCTACACACGCGGGTACGGCCCGTAGCGCTAGGGTAGTGTTGCCGTAGGCGTACGCCATAGAGATACGGCTCGTACCCGCGTATGTACGTCCCGTAGCACTATGGCGTACGCATATGGCAACACTACCCTAGTGCTACGGGCCGTACCCGCGTGTGTAGGGCCCGTAGCACTAGGGTAGTGTTGACGTAGGCGTACGCCATAGAGATACGGCTCGTACCCGCGTATGTACGTCCCGTAGCACTATGGCGTACGCCTATGGCAACACTACCATAGTGCTACGGGCCCTACACACGCGGGTATGGCCCGTAGCACTAGGGTAGTGTTTCCGTAGGTGTACGCCATAGAGATACGGGCCGTACCCGCGTATGTACGGCCCGTAGCACTATGGCGTACGGCTATGGCAACACTACCCTAGTGCTACAGGCCCTACACATGCGGGTACGGCCCATAGCACTAGGGTTGTGTTCCCATAGGCATACGCCATAGAGATACGGCTCGTACCCACGTATGTACGGCCCGTAGCACTATGGCGTACGCCTACGGCAACACTACCCTAGTGCTACGGGCCGTACCCGCGTGTGTAGGCCTAGCACACATCTGGTACTTGTTCTGCAGGGTATTTGGGCACCTGACTCAAAATTGTGGGCATTGTATCTGTGGGAACTTCACCCTATTCCTTCCATGAGAGACACCATCTTGGTGGCTGGCCAAGCACCTGTACATTCCTATCAGTCCTCGCATGTGCGTGACAGTGTGTGTTCCCTTTGGCTCTCTTAGTTTAGTAGGCAGTGACATGACTATACAGTCTTGTGGCATGATCTCAGTGTGTGTATTGTGCTGCATCCGCCAGGGGTGGGTATGCATGTGTTATTTGTCCTCACACACATATGTGGTGTGTCATGCAGTGGGGGAAAGACATCCATCCTCCTGGGAGTGGGACACTGCTGTCAATGATGTGTTGTTATGGCACTATGCTAATGATGTACACCCCCCATGTCTCTGTCCACTGCTGGGAGTCCTCTGCAGCCACCCCTCACATGTCTGTCCACTGCTGGTGTTGATATGCACCCACCCCCATGCCTCTGTCCACTGCTGGGAGTCTCAGGTTGATCTATGGGCTCCTATACTCACCAGAGTTTTTAATACTGCAGCGGAAATAGGAATGCCCAGGTCATGGTCAACGGCTAGTATTGTACATTTGTTTAAAAAGGGTAACAGGAGTGACCCTCAATGTTATCGCCCAATCTCGTTAATAGTTGTGACAGTGAAAGTACTAGGTAAGGTCATTCTAAACCGTCTGATGGCTTGGGCTGAGGAAAATGAGATTATTACTGCCTCTCAGTATGGTTTTAGAAATGGCCGTTCCACAACGGACCAGTGCCTTAATCTTTACCACCTGGTGGCCAAGTACACCTTGGCAGGCGAGGGGACGGTCTTCCTGGCCTTTATGGACTTGACTGCGGCTTTTGACCGGGTAAACCGCGAGAAGCTGTGGGAAATTTTAGGGCTCCTTGGTGTTGATTCAGGACTGATATATATCCTAAAAATGTTACACCTGAACACAACCGCACAGGTCAGATATAGCAATGAGGGGAATCTCACTGAACATTTTTCGTGTACCAGGGGTGTAAGACAAGGTTGCACTTTGGCGCCTTTTCTATTTACGTTATATATAAATGGTTTAGACAAAGCACTCATAGAGCTGGGGGTAGACTGCCCACGAGTAGGTAAGAGAAGTATACCTGTTCTCTTATATGCGGACGATGCGGTCCTTTTGTCCCGTACAGGAAGGGGACTTCAGTCTCTCATCGATGGTTTTGGCAGGTTCATGGCGGATCTAGATTTATCTCCCAATCTTACCAAATCATATATAATGGAAACAGGGAAAAGAACGACAATGAACTTTATCTCAACATAGTCGCACATTGGGGATGCGTTCATACACCCATGGAGTTGTGGTCATCTGAGGATGATGTACACACCCCCATGTCTCTGTCCACTGCTGGGAGTCCTCTGCACCCACTCCTCATATGTCTGGACACTGCTGGGAGTGATATGCACCCACCCCTCATATGTTTGGGCACTGCTGGGAATACTCTGCACCCACCCCTCACATGTCTGTCCACTGCTGGGAATCCTATGCAGCCACACACCAACCCCCCACCCCCTTGGTGCAGTACACTGCTGTCCTGGGCCTACACACACACCAATATAAAGGTAATATGCTGCACCAGGCTGTAAGCCAACATTTGTGGCGTGTGTACGCCTTGCATCCCAAATGTACTGGTGCTGTAGGGGTACGTGTGATACGGACCGTACCCCCGCATTCATAGGGTGTGTACGGTCCGTACCACACATACCCCTATGGCCCCAATCCAATATTGATACAGCCCGTACCCACGCTATGTATGGGTGGGTGCGGTCCGTATCACTATAGTAGTGGTGCTGTAGGAGTACGTGTCCGTACCACGCGTACCCCTACGGCACCACTACAATAGTGTTACAGACCGTACACACGCTCTGAGAACGTGTGTACAGGCTGTACCACGCGTACTCCTATGGCACCACTACTATAGTGATACGGGCCGTACACACGGTCTCAGAGCGTGTGTACGGTCCGTACCACGCGCACTCCTACGGCACCACTACTAAAGTGAATCGGGCTGTACACACGCTCTGAGAGAGTGTGTACGGTCCATACCACACCTACTCCTACGGCACCACTACTATAGTGATACAGGCCGTACACACGCTCTCAGAGAGTGTGTATGGGGCGTTTCACACGCTTACACTGGTGATAGGAGGCGCATACGAAAGGAATGGAGGTCTCCGACTCGCACAAGGCTGTACATCAAGTCATTGTCATTGCAGACTTTCATGTGCAGGGCCTAGGTGTGTCAGGCAGTGATGTTGCACGTCTTCTCATGTAGTTGCACAATTGATGTGTGATGACCTGTGTACACATGTCATGTGTGATGGGGCACTATGTGGCATACATCCCCTTCACACTTTGCACATGTGTGCCTGTAGTACAAACGTGTCAAGCACAGCATCACTGGTATGGCACAGTCACCACCACCCGCAACTGTCCCCTGATGCCAGAGACAGGGACACTAACAACTGACATTTCACGATCAGCGTGCCCCGATGTGACTATGTCATGTGTGTGTCATGTGTTCCCATGAGCTTGCTGTTAGTGTTCCGTCAACTACATCTGCTGTTGCTGCATCCAACATGTGTCTGTGTGGAGATGGGCATGGCACACATCTACGCACACCATGCCACATGTGGATTCCCACGTAAGCAGAGTCTGTATGCATTGGACATGATATTTTCACACGAGGACATATCTGCGTCGTCTCAATGTCTGTGTTTTCTGTTTTCACGTGTACCCCTTCATCGCAATGTGTTTGATCTGTACATTTGACATTCCATGTGACCTGTGCGTCTAGCTTGCCGTCAGCTGTCTGTATGAGATGACATACTTTAAATTCAGCTATGTGGATGTATGTCACTCCTGTGATGTCTCTGGCTGTTCACTCAGACTGGCCCCCAGCTCGTTTCAGGGCATGTCATGTACTTGCCAATCAACGGGTGTATCTGGCTTTTCGTAGGAGTATCACCAAGCTGGCATACGTGTCCTGGATGTATTGCACAGACCAGACTCTGTATTTAGCTGATGTGTAGTAGCAGTTTAGCATGTGCTCTGTTCATTGACATTGATGGTGTTATGCTCTCAATCTTCGTTATTCAATACAATTTTCTGCAGGGCACCGCCTGTCCCCCGACCAATGCCAGACTTGGGTGCCATGAGGGAACGTGCCTGCATCCGACGTTACAGATTCACTCAACAGTTGATCGAGGACTTGACCGACAAGCTAGCACCACACCTCAAACCGCGACAGGTATCCTACTGCGCTGACCCCCAAGATGAAGGTGATGGCAGCCCTACATTTTTTTGCCACAGGTACGTTTCAATTCACCATAGCTGATGTTGGTGGCACGTCACAGACAATGTTCAGCCGTGCTCTGCGTGATGTTTTGGCAGCCATGTTGGAGCACCTTGATGAATACATCAATTTTCCTACTCCTGAGGAGTTGACAGGTGTCAAGGGTGATTTCTGTGCCCTGGGAGGGATGGCCCATGTCATTGGGTCCATTGATGGGACACATGTGGCTTTGGTACCACCACAGGCACAGGAGGTAGCCTATCGCAACCGTAAACATTACCACTATATAAATGCCCTTGTGGTGTGTCTTGCTAACATGCTGATTTCCCATGTCTGTGCACATTTTCCAGGGTCAGCACACGATGCCTACATCATGAGGCGTAGCAGGGTGCCACAAATGATGCTGCGGCTGCACAACGAACGAGCATGTCTTGTTGGTGGGTATACTCTGTTTGTCCTGTGTGCTGCGGTATCTTTGGCTCTTACGGCATTTCCTGACCCACTTATTTACATGATGTTTCCATGTAGGGGACTCTGGCTATCCCAACTTGCCATGGCTGATGACACCTCGTTTGTGGGAGATTGGTGTCAGAGGGAGGGCCCTGGACTGGTTTGCGAGCTATCTGGCGGATCGTTTTACTAAGGTTTCTGTGGACGGGATTACCTCCCGTTCCTACCCAGTAACGGTCGGGGTCCCGCAGGGCTCGATCCTCAGCCCAATGCTGTTTAATGTTTACCTAGCCCCGTTGGCCGACATCATCAGGTCTTATGGTTTTGACACCCTATCATATGCCGATGATACTCAGCTGTTAGTGACTTGTGATCCTGACCAGTCTGACGTCCAAACACGTTTCAAGAGCTGTTTAATTAAGATCAATGACTGGATGCATTTAAACAGGCTTCAGCTTAACGGTGGGAAGACCGAGGTAATCCTATTCGGGAAGGCTGAAAAGTTCTGGACCTGTGACTGGTGGCCTCCAGAGCTGGGTACCTGCCCTACGCCCAAGCTCGCAGTCCGTAACCTGGGTATTACAATTGATAATTCTTTATCTCTAAAAACCCACGTAAATCAAGTGCTGGGGACCTGTTTTGGCATCATGCGTCTGCTACGCAAGATTTTTAAATGGCTACCCATAGAGGCCAGGAAACCTCTGGTCCAGGGTCTAATCATCAGTCGTTTAGATTATGGCAATGCCTTATTTACAGCACTCAACCAGGATCAACTCTGCAAACTACAGATTCTCCAGAACATGGCCGCGAGGCTTGTTCTGGACCTCCCTCCACGCACTCCCTCTGCTCCCATTTTGAATACCCTACATTGGTTGTCAATTCGCCAAAGAGGGCGCTTTAAAATCCTATGCCTTACGCATAAGCTGATGCAAGGCACCGGCCCTCTATACTTGGCAAAAAAACTTCAAAGGTACGTCCCAGGACGCTCGCTGCGGTCCAGCGCTAGACCTCTACTTGTCCAACCCCGTGTCCGGACTGCCCGCAATGGAGGTCGCTCTTTTTCATACCAGGCTCCCACGCTATGGAATAGACTTCCTTTGGATTTACTTTCCATAACCGACCATCTACTTTTTCGCAGAAAGCTGAAAACCTGGCTCTTTTCCCAAAAAGCTTAGGCACATCAATATAACGTTACTGTCCAGTCTCTTTGTCTTGGTTGCGAGCGCCCTGCGACCTTTGGTGATTTGTGCGCTATATAAAAATCTTTGACATTGACATTGACATTGACATTGACAAGATCAGCTGCAGATCACCGGTATAACAATGCACACAGGCAGACCAGGCGAGTGATTGAGAGGACGTTTGGCCTCCTGAAGAGCCGATTCCGGTGCCTTCACAAGACAGGCGGGTCCCTCTCATATGCACCGGAGAAGGTCTGCAAAATCTTCCTCGTGTGCTGCATGCTGCACAACATGGTAGTGGAGAAGGCAGTGCCACTCATCCTGGAGCAGGATGAGCAGGAACATCCACCCTTGGAGGATGAAGGGCTTGGTCACGAGGCAAGTGAGGAGGAGGAGGAGGAGGATATCCGGAGTCAGCTCATACGCAACTTCTTCTCATAATGGTGAGTCACTGGGTCTGAGTGTGCACGCTTGTAGCCTTGGGTGGCATGTGTTGCAATGTGTGTGTCCAGCTGACTGTATGCTAAGTGACGTAGATGTGTGTTCTGATGTGTCACTCGAGTGATGATGTCATTCCATACATTTTAGCAGAGACACTTTCTTTTAAATTAGCATTGGGACAACATTGTTCATGTTTAGTAAATGACCATGTATGCGGAGAAAAATCTTTTAGCTGACTTCTTGTGTGTCTGTCATTCCCAGGTTCTTGCGCATGTTGTCAGCTCGTGTCATCGTTGTCCTCCTGCTATTCCTCATGAGTATTGCAACGTGTGCTGAATCAGCGTTCCATGCACGGACATGGGGAAAGTGTCATTTTGGGTAAGAATTGCAGCAAGGCATTTTGGGGGTGGTACGTGTTTGGAATGTGTGGGGACTGCTTCTGTGCATGTTGTGTTACCATGCATACATGTCTACTCACCATGGGGCACATAACATGTAGCATGACTCCCATGAATTGATAGTCACCCTTCGTGACAGTCATCTGTAATGGATTTTGGATTCTGATGAAGGCATCAATGTGTGTAAAACTTCCCTCTGAAACATACGGGATGCTACGGATGGACATAGTGTGGGACATCCCCATAACAGGCTCAATGGGGAATTGCAGCCTCTCCGTGTGCAGCAGGAGGTGTTTGGCTCATCCCCTTAACTTGTGTGCCAGTTCATTTGGATTTACAACATCCGTGTTGTGAAAGGGGTGTCCAGCGTAGGTCCCACATGTTCAGTCAAATGACCTGTGAGTCTGTTCATATGGATGCATTTCCCTTAGTGTGAGTTTGAGTAATAAAGTCAAAGTGCCTCATCTCTGTCAATGCAGGTCTCTTGCCACTTTGCATGCGTCATCTCTGGCATAGTTGTCAAAGATTGTGCATATGAGTGTATGTGTAGTTCGGCAACATGCATGCAGTTCTTCATGGCTAATAATCTCCATTGTGCATGAAGTCCTTGGTTGTGTATGTATTTGGGCAGGTTGCTCCACCCAACGGGCCGCCAATGCCTGCTGAGGGCGTGTCTCCTGTGCGCAGCTCAGCCTTCTGTTTCCTGATCCTGTGTCAGTCATCTTTGGTGATTGTTCATCCATTTTCTCTGGGTGAGCCATGAGTATCCTGACACTCCTTCTTTTACGTACGCCTGTTGCAGTTGTCCTTTCTTACATCCTTGTCTTTGTGTGCTACTTTCGGCCTAGTTTCCAGTACATGCCGCCTGCTGCTGCGGCCCCTGCGGCAAGGGCCCACCAAGTTCCCGGATTCTGCAACCCACACGCCTCCAAGATGCTCCTCCCTTCCTCCCTCCACCCATTCATTAGGCTGTCATCAGCTTGTCTGTGCCACTGTTGCGGCCACGCCGTGCCAAAGGCAGGACCGTCAGTGCATGCAACGTGCACATTGTACGACCCTCATGTCCTTGCATGACCCACATCGCACAACAGTCTCATGTTGCAGCCACCCTCCAAGCAATGTCCAACCGAAAATCAACTGCCTGCATACCCTAAGCGCACACACGAAACCTTCGCATGCTGAGTGTGCAACTCCAACTGCCTACACAGCGCTGCCCCGCCTTCCAGGCCCTGTCACACCAACCAGGTAATGTCCCTCCTACTCCACACCGGCTCCGTCCAACAGCACGCCATTGGACTCTGTTACCTCCTCAACACAACAAGCCCACACATCACCTTCATGACAGTGACCTGGATAAAAGCATCCTCAGCACACAACTTCTTCATTGCCATCTCAGACGGATACAAGAGCACCCGCAGGGACGGCACTAACAATCCCGGAGGATGAATTGATATCTATTCACAAGTACGCACTCAGGGTCACAAATCCGGTTTGGCGCAACCCCCTTGCAAACCCTCAGAGTAACACTCATCTACACATCTCCAGGCCTACATCCACAATTCTGCAAAGCCATCAACACGTCCATCTTCACGCACGCCCTCACATCCACAGGATACATGTGGCTGTGGGCCCGGAACTTCTGGCTGGATGAGAACCACACCAGCATCTATCATTGGTCCATCCACATTAGCATCCACGTCTCTGACAAGCAACACACTGCCACACACCCCGCTACCAATCCCCCAAAATGCTTGATGTAAGTCAACACAGACATGATGTTTGGGACACTGGAACCAACACCACCGCCACGTTGTTGTAAAGTCAGTACATACGCGATGCTGGGGGACGGGGCTGGGGTATGGTGCATCCAAGAACGGGGCTGGGGTACGGTGCGTACGAGTACAGGGATGGGGATGGTGCTAGGGTACGGTGCGTACAAGTACGGGGCTGGGGTACGGTGCGTACCAGTACGGGGCTGGAGTACGGTGCGTACAGGTACGGGCTGGGGTACGGTGCTGGGGTACGGTGCTGGGGTACAGTGCGTACAAGTACGGGGCTGGGGTACGGTGCGTCCAAGTACGGGGCTGGGGTATGGTGCGGACATGGGGGGGGTACGGTGCTGACATACGGGGGGTACGGTGCTGACATACGGGGGGTACGTGCGGACATATGCGGGGGGGAGGAGAAGGTGTACGAATCATATCCCGGGCACAAGTTTACCCGGGATACGACTGGTACAGAGTTCGCTACGTATGGGATGTTTTACATACGCTTGTGTATTCGGAAGGGTGGTACGGATCGTACTTGTGCGCTCGGACTTCAGTTTTACAATTTGTACGTAAAACTGTCCGGGTACGTCTCGTAGACCTTTTCCCGATACGAATCATATGTATTTTTCATGTACGAATCGTACTTCACCGGTGGGACGGGACTTGTACAATTTGTACGTAAAAATATACGGATACGAGTCGTATGGGAAATTTTTTTACCCGATCGGAATCGGCACCTAAATTACTTCCCACCCTATTCCCCTATAAACCTACAACCTGCTCCTAAAAAAATTAACACAACTAATATAATTATCAATCAATAAATTAATAAAAATGAATTACCAATTAATAATTAGTTAACAATAAATTAATTATTACTACCAATAAGTGAAAATTAATAAGTACTTTATTATATTTGAATTACTTCCGCCCTATACCCTTAGAAAACCACAACCCGCTACGGAATAAAAACACAAAATTTTATTGAAAATGATTAATAATTTCTAAAAATTATTATTAAATTTACTATAATTAAATTACTTCCCACCCTATTCCCCTATAAACCCACAACCCACTACAGAACTAAAACACAAAATTTAATTAAAAATATTTAATCATTTCTAAAAATTATTATTAAATTTACCATAATTAAATTACTTCCCACCCTATTCCCCTATAAACCCACAATCCGCTACGGAACTAAAACGCAACATTTACTTAAAAAAAAATTAATAACTTCTAAAAATGAAATACATATATTTAAAAAAAAATACAATACTTAAGAAAAAATATAAAACACATACAATTAAAATACATACTAAAATACATAACACTAATATAAACATCGATATTATTAACAACGATATTTTCAAAAACGATATTACTAACTTCGATATTAACAAAAACGATATTGCTTACCTTCATGACGATATTCCGGTCACCGATATTCTTGATGTCGATATTCAGTTCCTTCGATATTTCCAACTCAATATTTTTGTACTATGAAAATAAAAACTCGATATTATGTCTGTGCACCAGTCGGTCGGACACCTGCCCGGGGCGTTGATACCACCATCGTAATGAGGGCCTTAATCTTGAATAGCTACTTTTCTACTGCTAGCACTTCTACTAAGAGAATTTTGTAGCACACTATATTTCCACAGGGTGTCTAGTCACTGACGTCCCAACCCAACTGAACTAGATGTGTCAATGATTAGTCGGTTGAAGGAGGAAAGACTCATATGGGCCTAAATATGACCAGGCAACATGATATGTAAGTTAGCAATGCTTATCTTCATATCAATGAGGTTTGATCTGAGTGTACCTAACTAATGTAAAAGGCCAGAATGTATTTATGTAGCCCAACATCATGTGCAAGTAAATGGAATGGATAGCATTAAGAAATTTCAAAGCAGAACTCTAAAAGCATCAAGAATGACATGCCAAGATCATTTCCATATGGTTTGCCACAGAATCCATTTGACTATGTCTTTTAAAATCATCTCAATTAGTTTTGTGGTAGTAAGTATATTTTATTGGAATCTCTAAAATATTGTGTGATAAACATTAGTGTCATGCAACTAATGATAAAGGTAGTGCCGTACACAAGATGCCTTAATGTTGTGGCGACACAGGTCTTCCTCAAGACAGTTCTCATTTATTCACAGATTTAAATGGAGACCAATGAACAGTTTTCTCAATATTTATGCAAATATGGAATGGAGACCAATAGGCAGCAGATCAATTTTATATTTATGTGCATGCCCCACACTAGATAATGTATCCATTCTCCCTCACCAAATAAAAAAAGATTATATAGTAAATCACCTTTCTAGAAACATGCAGATTATATTCCATGCTGACGGATCATGTCAGGTGACTGTGCCTGTACACTGTAGCCCACAAAGCATCATAGACAAAAATAGGAAGGGTTTCTTACAATCACAGTAGATTCTCAATATCATTGTCTCCATTTGGACAAGGTTCCTGGTTCACAATTGCCCCATTAGAAGTGATGAACCACTAAACCACATATATGGGTCTTTCAGTTTAAAAGCCTGGTAGAATGCCCAAAATAGCCCAACAGAAAAGTTTTACCAACTATATAATTTTATACTGAATATTGAGATAATAATTTATTTTTATGGTAGAGAGATGATTTTCTGCAGTTTTAAATTATTGTTTTTGAGAACCAAATCAGAGTTTTTTTACGATAAAAATAAGTACGTCATTTGTGCAATATATAAAAGGAGAGGGGGCAGGGAGCTGAATGAAGGTCCAGCGACTTGTGCTCCCGAATAATGAATGCTCCCGAATAATGAATGATTCACTAAAGAGAGTTGCTGTTAATAGGAGAGAGGTGTGGTGGATGTCGTTTTGGAAAGTGATAAAGTCAGAGAGACTTACACCTGATCCTCTCACACACCCAGACGGATGTCATGCTTCATCATATGGCGGTGCTCCTCTTTGGGCTAGCACTGCAATGTCCTACGGGTCCCCCGAAGGGTCACTTTGGGGGAGATCTTTTGTTTGTCAAGCGTAAATTGTGTGCTGGTCAGTATTGATTCTGTGAGACGTAGGTGCTGGGTGGTGGGTTAAGAATGACTAGGGGGTGTCCAGAGTGAGTAAATTTAATAAAGAGGACCCCTATGTCATGGTTAAAAAAACAACAGGTTAAGTGCTGCTCATAGGTTATTATGACCCTCAGTAGCTAAAATTATGTTGTGCTATTTATGAAAGTGAAATGCAGTAGGTCGAAATGTTTCACGCTTCACATGGTCTCAGGAGGAGAACCCTAGGGCTTCTTCAGGACCAAAAAGGGGGTGATAAAGGTAATAATAAGTGAGTGAAAAAGAGGAGTCGTCAATTGAAGTGGTGCCACTGAAAAGACCTGGGAGTTGGTCCAATCTATCGTATATAGGTAGCTTGTACCATGAGTCACCCGAGAGCGTGCTGGTTGTCACAATAGTTTGTTGCCAGACATACTGTCTTACACCTACCCGACCTCTCGATTGCTCATGTAATAGCCACAATATAATTAGGGCTCCTGGTTTTGTAATATTTATGTTTATAATATTTTATTGGTATTGTTTCAGATGTGAGCTTAGATATCGTATCATGGATCTCACTGTTTAGCCATATTTATTTTGTGCTTTGTGATAAACTGAAGCTTCAACAGGCAAAAAACATGTAACCCATTGTCATCCACCCTCTGTGACTGCCTCCATCCTTTCCTTCCTCAAAATTATCTAAACTTGGGCAGGTTTGTTATTATTACTACACGGCATCTGCTGAGTCCTACACAGTAAGCCGTGCATCATGACATATATATGCATGTGGTATTTCTATAGCACCAACCTAACCAAATGGCAGCAAAGCAAAACATTGTCAAAGTCAAGCTTAAAATCAACGAGTAATAGGAGAGGAAGCTTGGTTATGGACAGTAAATGCACTGTGGTGTAGTGCTCTTTGAAGAGGTGAATCTTCAACTTTTTTCTAAAGTGAAGCAATGTGGGGTAGTCCTGATGGACACAGGGATGTTGCTCCCGATCCTGAGTGCATAAATGGAATGGCCCGTACGACCCGTGCAGTACGATGCAACGTATGTGAATTACAATCGACATGTACGGAATACAAGCCGTACGACCGAGCCGTAGGGAAAACAGTGAGTCGCCCGGAAAACCCACACGATTTGCACCGACCGACACGTACCAGGAATGAACTAAGGGTGGGCGACAATTTCCGTTCCGCTTGCGGAAATTGCAAAAATTCAACATTTTCGCGTTCTGTGCGGAACGCAAAAATGTCGAAACTTCCGCGATCCACGAGGGAACGGAAATTGTGGCCTAGGCAGGTGTGCTTTCTCGGTTTTTCCCCATATCTACCGTCAACAATTTGCTGTAATCCTTGATGGGGCTCTGTGCACCCATGAGTTTCTCGAGCGCAATCCCCGTGTAGTTCCTGACACAAGGAGGTTCCTTCTGTCTCGTCCTCATCTGCTGCTCTGATCGACTCTCTGGCCCTTTATAAACAAGAGGCATGTGAACTGCATGGAAGCCCCGCCCGTTTGGCACCGGCCCACACACCAGTGGTGTGCAACGTCTTCCCGCCCTTTCCCTCACTATGATGGACAGCTCACTCGAGGGACCCCGGAGCGCAATCCCCGTGTAGTTCATGACACCAGGAGGTTCCTTCTAGCTCACTCGAGGGACCCCAGCGCCCGTCGACGCTGTGGCAACGTTACAGACACACATGGTCGCTGTAGACAACTCTTCTGGCCCTTTACGCAGCTGTAGTGTAGGAAAAGCACTATACATTTACCCAACGAAGTAGCACTTACTGATTAGCCAGTAGAAAGTACTCAAGTTGAGTAGAGGTATTGCACAAAACGGTGGCATCTTCTTGGGTAAATAATGTATGCAAGCACGGCTGTATTCATTCTGGCACGATGCTCCTGTCATAAAAATTAAACCCCAACAGGAAGCACTTGTATTTGACCTTCAACTCGGGCACCTGCTTTATTTATATCTGTAAGTCTTACAGATATAAATAAAGCAGGTGCCCGAGTTGAAGGTCAAATTCAGTAACGCATTAAACAGTACACAAAAATCTCTGCGATCACGTGAAATTTCGCGTGATCGGGGAGATTTTTTGGCGTTTCGCGATATTTTGCGAAAGGCACTTTCGCAAATTCTGCCCACCCTTAGAATGAACCCGACCGACACGCACCCGCAATGTCCGATCCGCGCAGTACGATGCAATGCGTGTAAACCCAGACCGACTCGCACGGAGCCCAAGCTGCATGACCGACACACACAGAAAACAGGGACCTCAAGCAATAGGGATCTCCGCGACCGACGCGTATGAAGCACAGAAGAAAGTCAGCGTGAACGAGTCGAAGAAGCACGCATGAGCCGACATCAGCATCCCTCTCAGTCAGAAGAACGTCTCCTTCATGCCTAGAAAAATCAAAGGAAAAAATACAAAAAATACAAATAAGTAATGACAAAGTCCATAAATATCCCCCAAAAAAAACCTGGAACAAAGACACACCCACAACTGCACCTATATAAAGGACATCAATCACTACCATGATCCTTTGCAAATAGGAGAAAACAGCCAGCATAAAACACCATCACACAGCAACCCCAGACACACTCACAACTCACCCATCACACAACTTTCACACAATTAGCACCTCACCAAAAGCACCCACACATACAGGTAGCAAAACCAACACTAACCCACCCTCACTTGCACCCTCACACACACATCACTCACCACCACCACCCATTACCATGCCCCCAAAGAAGAATCCAAAGTTCACAGATAGTGAGTTAGAAGTGCTGGTAGACAAGATCATCAGAGTAGAGCCACATTTGTTTGGTACATTGGTCCAAAGGACCCCCATGTCACAGAAAACAAAGATGTGGGCGAGGATTGTGGACAAGGTGAATGCACAAGCACCAACGTTGCGCACAAAGGACGATATCCAGAACAGGTGGTGTGACGTGCGCAGGAGGGTCAAGAAACTCAACGAGAAAGATCACGCCTTGAGTCAGCGCACTGGCGGTGGCTCTCCTGCCAAATCAGTATACTTCAGGACCTGGGAGGAGAAGGTGCGGAACATCCTACCAACAGAGAGCGTCCTTGGTCTAGCAGACATACCAGAGCCTGGTGAGTACACAACCAACATACTCAAAATTATGTGGCAAGGGGACAGTGAAACCATGCACCGTTAGCAAAGCCACAGTAACCAATAGATAATCATCCCAAGATGTGTATGCTAGTCAGACAAACACAATACCTGCCATCTCATAGTGACTTGGAACTGTGTCATGTCATGTACCAACCTACAAACAAATAGAGCAAGGCAGTGGCACAAAGCCAAATAAACACGGTCAGACAGTTTGCCACCACAAACACACTACCTCACAGTGCAGCTGACTGACAGGAAGGAATAGTGGGTATGTAGGTGGAGTGAGTGTATCCAAAAGCATGATGGGGTTTGTAGTCACAGATAATGCTCCCCCTCCAAATTGGCCCATCAAGTCCTCTCTGAACCATGCCCACATCACAGGGAGTAGAAAATTAATGACAAGATGGCTGATACTGGGTCCTGCTGTGGGGAGCACAAGGCCCTAGTAGGGGTTGAGCACCAATCAGAAGCAGGACACCACTGACTGACATCCTTAAAGACAACTTGCACGCCCTCCAATGGAAGCATGTTTCATGGTGGGATGTCTGGCTGGGTGGGAAGGAGGACTGACAGCTCTGACCATACTTACCAGCATGTGAAGACACACACACCCCTCAACACAAACTCCACACATCTCACCGGGTAGAATGCATTGACTCACACCATAGTGAAATATCAGCCAAAGATACACCGTACCGTGTGCTGCTGTGTGAAGCACAGGGGCTCTCTTTGGACTTGTAGCCAAACCAACACCAGGACTGCACAGTCAGCCATCTTGCCATTGCTGTCACACCCCCTCACAGGGAAGCAGAGTCAAAAGGAAGGAAGTATGGGCATGCTGGGAACGGGGGTGTATCTAATAGCATGATGGGAGTTGCAGTCATAGACATTGTCCACCCACCCATATGGCCCATCAAGCTCACACTGAACCATGCTCGCCTCACAGGGAGTGGGAATGGACTGACAAGATGTCTGACACTGGGCGCTGTTGTGGGGAGCACAAGGCCATGCTGGGAACTGGGCAACAACAAACACCAGGACTGCACTGACTGACATCCTGAAAGTTAACCTGCACCCACTCAAATGGTGGCACACTTCATGATGGGTTAACTGGCCTGGGGGAGAAGGAGGCCCTGACTTGTAAACAAATAACACCGATGCTGGCCATACACACACCTTCTATGCTAAAACACATTGCACACGTGGTACCAGTCACTCACAAAGATGATGCCCGGGAAAGATGTCTGACACGTGGGCCTGAGAAATGATGTGGCTGACAATCACATATATGCACTGGCCAAACAAAACCCGGTCGCACACACAGCCATTGCAACCATATGTTCAAACTCATTGTCTGGGGATGCAGTGTCCAGGGGTTCCCCCTGGCCTGGCTGGGGAGGTGTGTCTTGCAGATGACAAGTGTGGAGAGCCATATATGGTACATTGCACAAAACACACATGAACTCACATATACATCATTGACAGGGGACATCTGACAGTGAATGGAATGGACACACCAATATAGCCGACACCATAGCATGGTCTCATTCACACTCAGTGCTGTTGTGAGCTGCATTCCACTCCTGCATCATGCTGAAACATATGCATCCTTCACACAACACACCACTCACTGACATAGACACTGTAGACACAAGGTCTAACCTGGACTGCATAGGAGAAGACATGCTACTCACAGCAGCCAAACTGTAACACAAACACCACCGGCCCTTACTGTCATGAGCATTGACAAGCCAGAGTACTACCTTGCCCAATCCATGTCACCATGGAGAACAATGACAAGTCAAATCACATATGCACGTACCAAACTCAGCACCAGACTCATTAACGATGGTGACATCATCACTTGTATGAAATGAGATGGGAACTAGGAACACTGTCAAATAAAACTCTTCCTCCTAAGAGATCACAGGCATACCGGACTGTGACCACGTCATACCAATACACCAATGTGGCACACAAAGACTAGCAAAATCTGCTACCACACATGCCCCAATCTTACAACATATCCTCAGTGGAATAGCACGTATGTCCTCGTTAAAGCTCACATGTGTACAGGGATGACACACCTGTGTCAGCAACGTGATGGCCCTTGAGTAGTAATGGTCATGTACAGACAAATCTATACATGAGCTGGGCATGCCCACACTTTGACATGCACATTGAAATGTTTCATTTTGGCTGGGCAATGTGCAACAACAATATCAATCTCTGTCCGTGACATCCCTGGACAAAGCAGTGTACAGGCAGGCATCCGGAATTACAGTAGAAAATGTCATGTATGTGAACCTTTAATGCCTGTAGAAACCTAACTTACATTGTGTGTCTCTTCCAAATACAGGTGGTGCTGGTGACACAGCACCAAATGAAGAGGAGCCCCTGTCCCAGACTCTGGTAGACCCTCAGCTCTCTGGTGTGGATCCGTCTCTGTCCTCTTCGGATGATGACAAACAACCTGGCACCTCTGGTGTGAGTCATCGTGCAGCACCAGCAGTAAAAACATCTGCACACCCTGTACCCACGCCTCCAGTATCTGGAAACAGACAGGGCACCCCCGCCACCACGGACAGACCAAGGCCACAGAACACCGATAGCACAGGGACACAGGACCCCCAGGAATCTACAGACAACACCACCAGCAACAACAACACCCAAGGTGTCCCAGTGTCACCTGTGCATGCCGCCGCAGGTCCTGCCCGTGTGGACAGGGGTGCTGGGAGGGGTGGGATTCAGAGGGCACGCCTTGCAGTGGGGTCTGGACTGCATGATGACCCCCAACTGGCACGCATCATAGATGCGTACCAGGATAGCACCGGAGGATTTAGCCAGGTAGTCGGGATCCTCAAGGACATTCAACAGGAGCAGGCTGGCCACCATGCCCGCATGGAGGCAAAGTTGGATGCATTTACTGCGGTGCATCGGGACATACTCCTATGCCAGATCAGCACAGACATGTCCACACCTCCCTGTGTTGCCACAACATCTGTTGCCACACCATCTGCCAGTGCCACAGGGAGGGAGGATGACTCTGGCGGAGAGTCCCCTGCACCGCAGACACCTGCACCTGAGGATCCCACCACAAGAAGAAGAGGGGTCGTCCGAAGAAGGACAAGTGAGACGCAGATGTCCCTGCACATCCCCCAGGGCCTCTAAACCTGTTCTGGACAATGTTCTTTGTGCGCAACCAGTTCACATTGTCGTAACTGAAACAACTCGCCTACATGACATGGAGGGCTCATGTTGGTCCAATGTAGCAGATGACTGTGGACATTTCAGCTACCAACACTTCCAACTCTACTGTGAACTTTGTATTCCAAACCAAATGTACAGCACCTACCATCCTATACACTATCGTCACACATGTTTGTAAATAACTCACCAGTACACCATACTTGCCTCTGTTGTGATTCCAACTTGTCATGTGTCATGGAGATGTTGATCTGCTAAACAACACAGTGCATGCCAAATACTACAACAATGTGACCACCGTTATGTGAGTCATGGTGATGTGACACGTGTGAGGGAGAGACACCACTATGGCACCACAACACATACTTACCATGGCCATGTAACTCATCCCACACAATGATGTTGACCTGAAATACATTAGTATGCACAGACACAACACCTATCCACAGTCAGTTGTAACAAGTCCACAGGAGAGGTAAGCAAATGTCAGTCAGATGTGGGAAGACAGACAACACACATAACAAAGCGTAGCACAGGTTCATTACACATCAGCAACATGTTTATTCCACAATAGTTGCAAGGTAATTGTACGTTACAGTGGACACATGGTCACAAAGTGTCGGAGAATTGAAGTCCAGGGGTGTGTGGCACATCACTTGATGGGAATTGACAACTTCCACACTGGTGTTGGATTCTGGGTGTTGGGGGTCAGTGTTGACCAAGCAACAGGCAAAGTACCCTGGGAAGGACAGACACAAGACACAGTCAAAAGCACAGCAGAACAGGAGAGAAATGCAATACACATGCACAAAACATGTCACAAGAAACCTACAGAGAAACAAGTTAGCAGTTCTACACTAAAGTACAGACCACCTGAAAGGACACATCACTGCACGCATCCAGTCAAGTGGCACACAGACACACACAAACAGCAACAGAGCTGCCACCACACATTTCTGGCTAACTCAACACATTTACATAACAACCCTGTAAACTCACATTCAGGTGAAGAAGTTGTTGATGAGCTGTGTGCGGACGTTACCCTCATCATCATCATCACTGGCATCGTGGCCCAAGACTGGATCCTCCACAGGTGGCGGAGGTAGGTCATCGTCATCCTGGATGAGAGGCAACTTCTTCCGCACTGCCATGTTGTGTAGCATGCACCATACAAGGATAATTTTGCACACCTTTGCAGGCTCATATAGGAGGGCCCCTCCGGTCTTGTCCAGGCAGCGGAAGCGGCTTTTTAGGAGACCAAATGTCCGCTCAATCACCCTCCTGCTCCAACCATGTGCCTCATTGTAGCGCATCTCGGCTGGTGTCACAGGGTTCCTGAGGGGTGTCAGCAACCATGGCATGTTGGGGTATCCGGAGTCACCTACACACAAACAATTGAACAATTAGCAGAGTTTTGAAGGAGGGTGGAATACAACATTGCCAAACACACACAATGCTAAACAGTCAGTACACACCAACAAGCCAGGCACGCTGGTCTGGCATCTGTGACATCAGCGTTGCAATGCGACTACTCCTCATGATGTAGGCATTGTGCGCAGAACCGGGGAAACTTGCACACACATGTGTGATACACATGTCTGCAAGACATACCACCAGAGCATTGATGGAGTGAAAATGTTTCCTGTTCCGGTATGCCTGCTCATGTGCCTGTGGTGGTATCAGGGTCACATGTGTACCATCAATAGATCCGATGACGTTCGGCATCCTCCCCAGTGTATAAAAGGCATCCTTTATTTCAGTGAGTTGACCTGGGCTAGGAAACTTGATGTACAGGTCAAGGAAATGCAACATCCCCTCCAAGACATCACGGAGCACACGACTAAACATAGTTTGCGACATACCACCAACAGTAGCCACAGTGTACTGGAAGGTACCAGTAGCAAAGAAGTGCAGGGCTGCCATCACCTTCACCTCTGGGGTCAGTGCTGTAGGGTATGTTCGGCCAGGTAGCAGATGTGGCGCCCACTGCTCCGCCAACTCCTCAATCAGTGGCCTGGTGATGCGATACCATCGGATGCAGTCGCGTTCCTGCATGGTTTCAAGGTCTGGGAATGGTCTATGGACAGCTGCTGCCCTGCAGAACAGAGATGCACAAAGGAAGATTGTCGATTCATCCACCCTTGTGGCTATGACCAAGCAAAATATCATATGATACATCATGACAATACACAATGTACTGAGGTGTGTGCTGTTGGGCATGGACACATATGTCACCTACATGCCCATCACCTCATATCTCAAGTCCACATGTCCACATAAGTCCCATGAAGTGCAATGGCCAATCATTGGGCTGTGTCACCCTACCTATGTACTGCTGTGACGTTACAAACACACACCACTGTGACAAGTGAGGCCTGATGTCTCCCAGGCATCTCAGATCTTTGCCATGCAGATACCCAGGGTCCCTGTATTGCCACATGGACACTGGCATGACATGGCGTATCATGTACACGCCACAAGGCAACTGTGAGTCCCACAGGTAGTGGCCACTGTTGTCTCTGCAGGCCCTACATGTACATCTCGTAGACACACACACAACATCAATGTTGACGCACAAACCACATGGATGTGGAGACTGTCTCCCATTGGGCACATTTGATCAGCCACATCTGAGACACAACATGCACACAGACTGTGGGTGTACATCAGAATTGGGGCTACAGGTCTCACTGTGACGTACATACCATCACCCCCAGGACTCAGGGTTTATGTGACCTGTCCTAAACATATCCAACATGAAACTGTGTCCACGACTCATGCCCATAACTGTACAGTTGCACATCACAGTGGTAATGTGCACAACACACAAAGGATTCTGTCCCCATGAACACGTGTACAGCCTGGGAGTGGCTGCACAAAAGTGCCACACAACAAACCAAATGTTGCCCCCCCCCAAACACACAGGGAATGTAGCCTTACTTGCCATGGGACACTGTGGGGCCCATGCTGTAGTGTGGTAGGTGTGCACCTGAGTAAGTCCCTGGCAAATAATTGTGTGGTGAAGCTGTCAAATAGTCCACCAATGAGGTCCGATGCGGGTGACTATGGGTACGCATTGCACAGTTCCAGACCGAGCCGTGCGTACGCTTAGCCATTGAGTGCAATGAGGTCCGACGTGGGTGACTATGCGCACGCTTTGCACAGTTCCGTACCGAGCCGTGCGTACGCTTAGCCATTGACAGCAATGAGGTCCGACACGGGTGACTATGCGTACGCATTGCACAATTCCGGACCAAACCGTGCGTACGCTTAGCCATTGACTGCAATGAGGTCTGATGCGGGTGAATATGCCTATGCATTACACAGTTCCAGACCGAACCCTGCATACGCTTAGCCATTGACTGCAATGAGGTCGGAGGTGGGTGACTATCATGCATACGCGTCGGGCAGGCATGGACCGAGACCGCTGTACGCCTTGGCCATTGAATCGTATGGAGATAGGTGCGTGTGTATTTTCAAACTACACGTTGTACAGTCAGTTGACTGAGCCAGGCGCCCCCATTGGCCCTGGACTGTTATGGAGAATGATGCAGATTCAAAACTTGTACGAGTCATGCACTGAAAATTCAGTTGGATACCTACAACAATGCTCCAATTCCTAGGGTTTTATAAGGTGAAGATTTGAACGATGCGGAAGACGTGTACGAGTCGTACATGTCCATGGATTGGCCAGATTCATAGAATGCAACCGTGTTGGACCTATCACGTGGGACACATGGCCGAGATTCTGCCTCTGCAGCACAGATATAAGCCTGGCCGGCCCCCAGGGAGGTCACTTGCCTGCACTACATGCTACTGGACCACATCCCTGCTACCACTGCAGCTGTCTCTGCATCCTCTGGCTACTGCTATGGCACGTACTCTGGAAAGGGACCCAGCCTTCACTGAGGAGGAGAACCAGGCCCTGCTGGACGGGCTCCTTCCACAGCACAGCAAGCTGTATGGGAAACCAGGGGAGCAGGTGAGTGTGCAGTCCACTGCCTTCCTAATTGTGCATGTTGTCTGACTAGCAGTACTAGCAGTGTGTACACCAGTGGCAAGCAAACTCACTGAGTACTTTCATCCCCCAAAGTGTGTAGGTACATGTAATGAACAGGTGTTCTGCAGCTAAAGTGTATTTGTGCAAGCTTAAACTTACCAGGAATTGTTAACATGTCAGACATGCATGGCATTTGTCCTTTCCCATGGGTGCACTACCTGTGTAACTCATTTTCCTTTGTGATGACAACATGTATATCCAACTGTATGCAGCACAAATATGGGCCATGTGTGTTAATGGACTTTTAACTTTTTCATCCTCACAGGTTGATGCCCACCAGAAGCAGGAGGTATGGCTGACTATTGCCCGGGCAGTTCGATCGGTGGGGTCTACAAGCTCCGGATCCGCAACTACCAGAAGAGGTGGCAGGACCTTCGGGGCTGGACCCGGAGGATCGCAAGGGTCCAGCTGAAGCTGTTGCCTCCTCGCAGGCGGGGCGGACACTGGACCCTGACCCCCCACATGCTCAGGATCCTGGCGGTGGTCTTCCCGGACCTGGATGAAGGCCAGACAGCAGCAAGGAGGGGGTAGGTCCATGCCAAATCTGTGTACTATGACTGACATGCTAATTGCAGTCTTTTGGCCTGGTCACACTTCCACATTACGTAGGTCTTGTAGTCCAATACTCAGGTCCCTCAATTGTGTGATGTACCCTCCTCATCTGATCAACAGGTGTGGACCCTACAGTCTGTTGCTTGTGTCACTAGGGCACTGTGTCCCTGACATCAGCTGTGCTTCAGGTTCCGGACAGCATCTGTTACCGTGACTCTGTTGTGTGTTTCATGGGTGGGTCAATTGTTTACACAATGCCTGAGATCTGACATGTGATCTGTGTGTGCCCTTGATATATGTTACAATTGCTGGTCTGACTCGCCACATGTGGCTGGGGTATTTCAAACATACACATGCAGCAGGGTACTCTAATTTGTGTGCCTCATGAGTATGTATATCAAGTGTGTCACACTTGCTTAGCCACCTGACTACTGTCCAGGGCTAAACACTGTTTCACGTAGACCTGGGAAGTCATGCCTACTCAAGGGCATTTAGAAACACTATGTAATCCCACTCCTGTGTATCAACTTGCAGGTTGTGCTTAGTGACATGTGCCTTCAGGTGTCTGCCTCTGTGTCATTGTGGTGTGGCTTCCTTTTCCGTACAACTGTGGTGTTCATGAGTTTGAGGGTCAGCAGGACATCTGAGATGTGACTATAAGAGACAATACCTGTGTGATATATAGGTGTGTGATCACTTGACAGTGCACAATGGTGTATGCAACTGTGCACTTCATGCAGTTGTGTTACATGCACAGCAGACTGTGATGTGCTAATGTACAGGGAGTAGTGTTCTCCGAGACTCATATGTCTGTTTTGTATGATGTGGGGTCTTCTGGGTCAGGGATATGATGTTTGCAGGGGATGGGCAAGTGCACATGTCAGCTGCAGAGTTAGCTTTACCCATGAGCCATGTTTGTGACACAGTGCATACTGTTGTTGTCTGGATGCCCTGCCCCTGTCACAGGAGTCAGTGTTGACTGACTTTCCAGGCATGCCAGTGCCATGGCATTTAACTTGCTACGAGTGATCCTGCATTGTGTTCAAATGTGCTCCATGCACCACATTGTGGCATTGACTATCAGGACATGAGAACATCATAGTGTGTGTTGCTGGCATGCATCACAAGCATGTGAAATGAGACTCTGCCCATCCCTTCATCCTGTCACCTGTACTGAGTCAGTGGCAAGAGATGTGATGTGTGTATAGTGACATACTCCTACATGTTCACCATGCAACAGACATATGGGTGCAAGTCCAGGAGGGATATGAGTGTCATGGTTGATGGTGAGACTGACAAATGGCTTATTCTAAACAGTGTGAGCACTTTGAGCAGTGTTCAGCTGATGATGACGGGGCTTGCCCTGTGATGTGATGTACTCACTGTGGTGTGTGCAGTCAGTGCAGGTGACTGATGTTGTTCTATTTTTTCCTAATTCTATCCAGATACATCCATGGCCACAGGAGGGGACAGCTCCATGGACCAGGAGGAGCCACAGAGCCTGACTGGGACAGAAGGCGAGGAGTCGGAGGGACCAAGCGGCAGGGAGGGCGAGTGGAGCCACACCGAGGAGTCCTTAGCAACATCAACCCCAGCTGAGGGTCACAGCAGCTCGGAAAATGACTCCCTTGTGGAGGCGGGTGTCAGCAGCCACCAAACCCCAGCTAGTGAGGCTGTCCCCGCCACCGCCCGCACCACCACCATCACCACCCTCCCATTGGCTCCCATCCCAGAGGTCTGTGGAGGCTCCCGTGTTCGGGGGCATGTCTCCTTTGTGCCAGGCACCACACCCCCTGCTCCTGTGTCCCCTGCTGCTCTAAGTGAGGAGTCTGTGGACTTGCTTAGACAGATCCATGTAGGGCAGACATCAATTCTGAGTGTCCTCCATGCACACACCAGTCTGTTGACACAACTGATGTCGTTCATGGAGGGCATTTCATCGGGCATGTCTACCCTACAGAGGATCGATCAGTCCGTGGCCCCCTCCCTGATGGCAGCAGTGTCCCTCCTCCAACAGTCCCGCACCCCTTCTACCCCTGCACCACCCACGATTCCTAGCACCCTACCTGTCCCAGGCACACACACACCTGCACATTCTCACAAACCCACAGACACGGGCAGCACACAAACACCCAAACCAAGCGCTAGACGTGCACACAAGCAAGCGCAGGGGACTGATATCACACTCACAGGAGATGGTTTGCAGACACACACACAATCATCCACAACCACTCCGCAATCCTCCGATACCTCTCCCTCCCAACCCCCTTCCCTTGCCCCACCTGCAACCCCATCTCCACAGAAGCTTTTCCTCTGTGACCTTGGCCTCTTCCCCACCGACCCAGCAGATCCATCTTACAAAGGGAAGAGGAAGTCCTCACACACAGAGGAGAGTGCCCCTCACACCTGGACACCCTCCCCCAGTCGCAGTCAGACTGAGGCCCCCACCCGCAAGTCCCCCCGGAGTCGGAAGAGCAAGACCCCACCATCGCCCCGCAGCTCCATGACAAAGTCTCTGTCCTCCATCCCCCAGGCCACCACTCCACAGGTTCCCCTGCTACACCCTGCCCCAGGTTCCCCCACCCACAGATACACCATCCCCAAAATGCTGAGGCCCCTACCACTTGCTCTTCCACCCCCAGTCAGACAGTTTGTGCCACTGATGTGGGGACCGTGTCACCCCCCTCTGTCCTGCCGACGTCACCTGAACCCCATTCCGCTCCCATTGAGTTAGTCACTGCAGTGGAGTCCACGGCCACCCCGTCTGACTTGGGCACTGCAGTGGGGACCGAGTCCACTCCATCTGACCTACCCACTGCAGTTGTGCCGGCACCCACCCTATCTGACTTGTGCCCCACATTTGTGACTGCACCCACTACTTCAGTCAGCTCCTCTGCAGTTTCCAGTGACTCTCCTGCATCCACCACCCCTTCACTGCCCCCTTCTGCTGCGCCCTGATCCTGTCCCTGCGGTGCCTGGCCTGCCCCCATGTATGTCCCTCCGAGGGAATGTCCCCTGTCCTTACCAGTGCAGGCAAGCAACGTGTGACAGTTGTCAATCAAGTTAACTTTTTGTCATTTGGATATGGACTGGCCATTGGCCTTTGTTTTGAACGGACTTTGCATTTTAGAATTGCTGAATAAAGCATTTTTTTATCCTTGTGAATTTGATTTAGATGTACATTATGTTGATGTTTAGCATGACCATGCAGTTGTAATGCTGGATTTCCAATGTTGAACACTGAGGTGTTGATGCGAGGTACTCCATGTGGTCCATGAGATATGTATCCTATTCTGGTCATTATCCATATCATCCTTTGCAGCTAAATGGGTGTGTCATGATTAACAATTTGTGGACATCTCTGTAAACATTTAATTTGCATGGTCACATCTGTGGCTTGCACATATGCACATATGATGTGCTTCCCATTGTCTAATTTGTCTATTTCCCTGACTGTGGGCGCATCTCCACTGGACATGTAAGTGTGGGCATCATTGGTGTAGTAGCAACTGGGTCATCTGTGCAACTTGCTGGATATATGTATTGAGTATGTGCAGATGACTTAAGGGAGACTCCCGTACCCAGGCTGTTGTGACCAGAGCCTTCATTATGTGGTAACTGATGGCTGACTGACCAAGTGTTCTGCTGACATGACTGAGACCTGCTGGCACTATATTTGGCACAGCTGAGCTTCCACAGGAGTTGAGTCCCCTCAAGTAAGTGTGTTGTTCTGTGACATTGCCTGGGCCCATGGTGTGTGTTGTGTGAGCATGTGTGTGTGTCCACATCCCTTTTCCTACACAGGCAGTGTTCCTTTGATATGTTCCTGTTGTTGATGCTTGCTGAGTTGTACTGTGTTCATCCCACAACTTTGCCATGGGCTACCAGATGTAGGGGTGCATGACACACCACTGTTAATTGGTGTTTCATCATTGGGATTTGTCTGTTCTGAGTGGTGATGATGTGGTCAGATGCAGATGGGACACAGTGAGGAGTCCACAAGGCACTTGTTTGCTCGCAATATCATGTAGTTGTCCCTAGGTGGTACCTTTCAGTGATTGAGACATGTGTATGTGTGTGTGACTGCACCCACTTGTCCGGTTCAGGGCTGCAATGTTTGCAGGTGTCAGCATGTGTGCCTTGTGGTTCGCCTTGGCTTCTGCATTGTCCTGGGACTGTGGCAGGTATTCGGAAGGTAACGTGAGCTTTGACGTTATGGCCATGTACCGCATACTGTGCAGTATGTCTGTCATTCACCAGGGTTGTAAACTGTCCTTGTGTGATGAGTCTGTGCACCTTAGTTCCTCCCAACATTACTGTGTTTGTCATGGGTGCATGTGCAATGTCACCTGTCCATGTGGGCTTCAAAGATGCACAGTGGTGCAGTTCAGGGTGCGTGGTGTTAAGGGTGGACTGATGTAAATGTTTGCATGGATGGGCCCCTAGCTCCCGTTTGTCCATGGATGACGGGCCATGCTGAGTGATTTGTGTTTGTGTAGGTGTGATGTACGTTTGTGGCACAGGACACATGTCTGGGTTTCACAGTTTGTACGACATCTACCTTTGTAAGCACAGTGGACGTGTCATGCATGCTTGGGTCACCCCAATGTCTGGTCCCTGGGGGTAGTGCTGTTGTATGTCAGTCTCTTGCTGTGTTAGTTGCTGTTCATTCCAGCTTGTGTCACATGTGTCTGTGAGGCTCCCTCTCATCTCACAATGCCTGATTGCCCTCTAAGGGGGGACCATTGATGGTTTACTTTTGTATGGCACTGTGTCCACATCTGTCTCACTGTGGTTCAGCCCCCCTCATGTGTTGTGTAGTTGCCTGGGGATACTGAGACACACACACATGTTGTGTCAGATGTGCAGTGTGAGGTTGCCTGTTTGTGTTTATGCATCTGCACCAGTGCATTGGTATTGCTGTTGTGGGCCATTGTCTGGTTGTTGTTTTTGTGATTTACCCTGCTGTCCCTGTGAGTCATATCACATCATTCTGCACATTCATCCTGGTCATAATCACTGTTGTGGGCATTTGTCACAGACTAAACACTGTTGTCATGATGTTAGGGGGGATGTATTTTGCTGACATACCTAATGTTGGTGTATAATGGATGTGTGGCGCATCACCCATCCTCTAGGTGGGGGTGGCAGGGGTGATGGGCAACAGGTCCCCTATGGGTAGGGGTGGCAGGAGTGATGGGCAACAGGTCCCCTATGGGTGAGGGTGGCAGTAGTGATGGGCAACATAAGCCCTATGTGTGGGGGTGGAAGTAGTGATGGGCAACAGGTCCCCTATGGGTGGGAGTGGCTATAGTGATGGGCAACATAAACCCTATGGGTGGGGGTGGCAGGAGTGCTGGGCAACAGGTTCCCTATGGGTGGGGGTGGCAGGAGTGCTGGGCAACAGGTCCACTATGGGTGGGGGTGGCAGTAGTGATGGGTAACATAAGTCATATGAGTGGGGGTGGCAGTAGTGATGGGCAACATAAGTCATGAATGGGGGTGGCAGTAGTGATGGGCAACATAAGTCATATGAGTGGGGGTGGAAGTAGTGATGGGCAACAGGTCCCCTATGGGTGGGGGTGGTAGGAGTGCTGGGCAACAGGTCCTCTATGGGTGGGGGTGGCAGTAGTGATGGGCAACATAAGTCATATGAGTGGGGGTGGCAGTAGTGCTGGGCAACATAAGTCATATGAGTGGGGGTGGCAGTAGTGATGGGCAACAGGTCCCCTATGGGTGGGGGTGGCAGTAGTGATGGGCAACATAAGCCCTATGGGTGGGGTGGCAGGAATGATGGGCAACATAAGTCCTATGGGTGGGGGTGGCAGGAGTGATGGGCAACAGGTCCCCTATGGGTGGGGGTGGCAGTAGTGATGGGAAACAGGTTCTGTATGGGTGGGGGTGGCAGTAGTGATGGGCAACGTAAGTCGTATGACTTGGGGTGGCAGTAGTGATGGGCAACATAAGCCCTATGAGTGAGGGTGGCAGTAGTGATGGGCAACATAAGCCCTATGAGTGGGGGTGGTAGTGGTGCTGGCCATGCAACCCCTATGGTGGCCTGTTGCTAGTGGCCAGGATATGGTTCCTATGGGTGTGTGTGACATTTGGCGGGTACGTGTCGTTTGTTTGTGTGGTGGGTGTATGACTTACCGTCACCGCCGTCCTCGTCTGTTTCTGATCCGGTCATAGATGTACAGTACTGGTATGACCTGCGCGATGGGATTCATGATGTGTTCGTCTCGTACACGCTGCTTGTTGCTCCGTCTCGTACCCGTTGGAAGCTGGTCCATCTCCTAGCCGTGGATTGAGTTCTGGCGCAAATCGTACCCGATATGCTTCTTTTCCGGATGCTGCGACATGCTGTACGTGGTGACCTGTCCGGCGCGTATGATGTGCGCATCGTACTTGTCCGGCCGGAAACTGCTATGGATACTGCTTCCGGGAGACTCGGGTCGACGTTCGGAGGTAAGTCTCGGACGGAGAATGAAGCTTGAATCACAGCCTACGTGTCGGTCGGATTTTTGTCAGTTATGCGCATCGTACTTCATCACCAGGACGGACCGGCTCTGGGTACGAGTCGGTTGCAAGGTAAGGCTACGAACAGCTCTCGGAGAGCTGTCCGACCCAGATCGGAATCGACCCCTTACTCTGCAGTCTGATGGTAACCTGGGTGCAGGTGTACAGAGAACCACCAGAGATGCTGAGCTTGTCTGCAAGATAAGTGGGGTGCGTATCATGAAGGCTTTGTAAATGATGCCACTGGTTTTGAAGATAGTGTGGGCCAGCAAGAGGTGCTAATGGAGTTCCATCTGGATTGGGGTGATATGATCATATTTCTGCAGGCCTTGGAAGAGCATGCTGTTGCTTGTAGGGTGTCCCCAAAGGGTACCAGTGTGGGTCTGGGAGGTGATGGAGTAGTGCATTACCACCATCCTGATAGAAGAGTACAATGGCTTGAACAGCAGATATGAGGATATTTTCTGAAAGAAACTGTTTGACTTTCTTTAGAAGAAAGAATTGGTGACAGGTCATCTTTGTTTTTTGACAAAGTGTTCCTTGAAGGTGAGGATGGTGTCCATGGTGAACCCCAGTGACATGGCATTTGGTGATAGTTGGGGTTCCAATCTATCACATTTCATGTCATTGAGCCAGGTTTGCACTATATTTTGTTTGTGGTTCTTGGCAGATAGCAGGAATTCTGTATTGGTTGGCTTGAGGTTCTGAAAGGCACAGGACACCCAGGCATGGATGATGTGCAAGAAGTGTTTGATTCATTCGATGTCTGAAGCAGAGGAGACTTTACAATAGAGTTGTGTAATATCAGCATATTGGTGAATTCTGATACGTTTACCTGTGAGTAAAGTACCACATGACTCCATGAAAACGTTAAAGATGACAGGAGACAGTATGGAACACAGAGGAACTATCCGTGTGATAGGTAACCTTTGTGACCTGGAGGTGGCAACGTGAACAAACTGGTGTCAGTTGGAAAGGTAGGAGGAGAACCAGTGAACGACATTGTTGGTGAATACCATTTGCAACTCAAGGGTGCATATTAGGGTGAGTCAGCTGAGAAGTCGAGGAATATCAGGAGGTTGGGGAAATCTTCATCTGTGGTAAAAAGGTCATCATCTACAATGTTTAAGGTGACAGACTCCATGCTGCAGCACGATCTGAAGTCATAGTGGTAGTCTTGCAGGAGATTGTTAGCATTGATGTGACCTTGCAGTTAAAATAGATTGCTTTTTGAATGATCTTGCTGACTAAAGGTAAGAGAGTGATGGACCAGGAAGGTTTTTAGAATACAACAGTGCTAAAGGCTTTGGCTTTCAATTGTGTAATGTAATTGGGGCATGGAGGCTCACACAGCTTTCCAATAAATTGCTGACGTTGTTTAGAAGGGTGGAGGTGCTGGACGTGGAGTTGATGGAATGAGAGATGAGTTCAAGTATTAGGTTGTCCATGCAGAAGTCTTTATAAAGAATCTGAAGGTTTAGTCTTATCTTTTGTGATGACCTTGGTTTGTTGGTAGTGAGCTTAGTGAGCAGGAATATAGGGATGCTAAAGTGGTCAGTCCACTCCGGGGGTATGGGTGGTTTGCATTGGATTATTTGTTTTGTTGAGAGGAAAAGGTCTAGGATGTGGCCTTTGGAGTATGTTTGCTTTGTTACATGCTGTAATACATTTATTTTATCAATCAAGGGTTTGTGTTCTCTGGGAGGGTGATGTTGAATGTGCAAAGTGGTGAGAAGATCTGAGAATTCATCAATGAAATCCTTGTTCTGCCTTTAGATGAGATGGAAATTGGTAGTTTGAGTTGCATCAAGAGGGAAATGGCCTGATAGCAGCTCTGTGGAGTTGAGTGTTACCTGGACCGCCTCCCTTCTATGTGTGCACTGTCCACATGATGGATGCTATAGGCTGTGGTAAGAAAGGTTATCTAAGATGTGTGAAGATGGGGAGGGGAACAATGCTTCTGTGATGAAAATGCTGTTAGGCGTGTGATAAATGATGAGATTTGCAATGTCTTGTGTGTGGAGTACTGCAGACCAAGAGTTAAGGAGCATAAGTTGGAATGTGTGTTATTTAGTTTAAGGATGTGTAGTATTTAGTAAGATGTGTACAAGGTTAGGTCTGTGTGTTGTGCGAATGCTATGTGAGCATTTGGGACATCTATATCTGGTTGTGATTGTGGGATGCTGGTTGAAGCACATGATTATTTCTTACCTTGTAGGTTTCATTGGAACTAGGGGTCTGGCCCAAGACCATATTTGGCCATAACAGGTCCAAACAGGCAATACTTTTGTCTGTGTGTTTGTCCGCCAGTAGCTGGGGATGCCTGAGCACTGGGACACCCTGAAGAATTAATTGGAGCAGGTGAAAGATAGGAAATTGTGTCACTTTCTGTGCTAATGGATGATGGGAAACTCAGTCTTTTTGCTTGGCTTCTTCTTTTAGAGACACTTTTGACGGGAAACCAATCATGTCACTGCCAGTGAAAATGGATGATGGGAAATTCCTCTAATACCCCAAAGACCACTATCTCAGCAGCAGAGGTCAAAAGCTGGTTCCCTTTATGGCTCCTAAGGGCCGAACAGCTTCAAGTTTACTAAGTATTGCAATCAGGGTCGGACTGGGAAACCAAAAACAGCCCTGGAAAAAATGGTCAAACCAGCCCTGCCTCCTTTTTATCCTTGTGCAATTTATTTATCCATCCATCCATCCATCCATCCATCCATCCATCCATCCATCCATCCATCCATCCATCCATCCATCCATCCATCCATCCATCCATCCATCCATCCATCCATCCATCCATCCATCCATCCATTCTCTCTCTCTCTCATTTTCCTTATCCCCCATCTCTCTTCTCCCTCTCTGATCACTTAAAATCTCTCTCTCTCTGTGTACCTGCTGCAATTAACCCCTAGAAGCTGGGAAAAGTGACTCAGGAACCAGGAGTGGCCCTGGCCTTTCAAAACTTGCTGGACTCCAAATCACCATGGAAATGCTCAGTGAGATAAAAGGCTAATCCAGCCTTGATTGCAATTGTTTTTGGACAACCTTTTGTCATACAACCTGTTTGACTTGGCGCTTTTTGCAGGGTCAGCCCCCAAACTTTTGTCTTCTTTCTCCTGTTTTCTGAATTTATTTTTGTTGGCTTTAGGACATTGTGCACATACCCCAGCTAAACAGTGTTAAGTGCTTGTGCTCTTTCCTTGAAACATGGTAGAATTGACTTTGACCCAATTGGCCTATTTTATTGACATGTAAGTACTTAGTAAAGTGACATTACATGTTTCCAGCCTGTAAATTAAATGCTACTGGTGGGCCTGCAGCATTGATTGTACCACTCACTTCAGTAGCCTTTAACCATGTCTTAGGTCTGCAATTGCAGCTTGTGTGTGTGTTTTTAAAACTGCAGCCCAATCCTTCTTTTGTAATACATATGTCACCCCAGCGTAGGACCTACATGGCCTACAGGGCAGGGTGCAGTGTATTAAAAAATTAGGACATATACTTTTACGTTTTACATGTCTTGGTATCGAAAAAACCCTACATTCATTTTTCACTAATGCAAGGCCTGCCTCTAGCATAGGATAACATTGGAAATACCTTCTTACATTTAATAAACTGTGACTCCCACTTGGCAACAGGTGGACAGGTCGAGTTGGGTGTCTAAAGAATTAAAATTAAAAGCCCTCTTTAATGGTAAAGTCAGATTTGTAATAAGAATTTTAAAAATGTCAATTTTAGAAAGTTTGCTTCTTCTTGTCCTAACCATTTGGTGCCTGCAGCCTGATAATTGGTCACATGACTCGGTGTAACTGTAATTGGTCTTTGTGGATTGTTGCCAGTCAGTGAGACAAAAGGAAGATAGGTGTTGGCAGGGTGGACCACTCTAGGTTAACGAGGGAGCTAAGCTGCCACCTACCACACTTGCATGTCACTAAGGCTCTGCCTGAGCACTCTTACAAAGTGTTTGTCACTAGTCTATTGTAACCCCAGACAAGTTGGTACCAGGACAGGAAGGAAGCAATGATTGATATTACGGGGGGATGGAAACGTCTAGACGCTTCCTCCCCTTCAAAGTGGTCACAAGGTATAAATGTTGGACACTTGGACAGCCACACACAATAGGGAGTTTAGGTGTACCTGGATGGGCCATCACTGGTAGTATGGGAGGGAGGAGCTGGTCACAGCCCCACTTACACTTGAATAGGCTGTGCCCTACATTCACACAAAGAACCTAAGAACCCTGCAATGTGACCTCAGGCAGCTTGGAGCCAGGGCAGTTGAGCCAGGGAAGTTCCTGCACTTCAAAGGCACTGTCTAGAAGCTTCTCACACCTTCCAGAACCAGGACACTAGGGTATAAAAGAAAAACCTCAGAACCAATCATCAGTACACTACTGGACCTGTGAACTCTCCCAGGAAGAAGGACTGCTGTGCTGCTGAAAGGACTCCCACTCTGCTGGACTGCTCCTATGAAGGACTGCTGCCCTGCTGTACTGACTTACTGTCTGCTGCCCTCTTGCCTGAATGAGAAGGACTGGCCCTGCGTCATTTTAACCAAAGACTCCAAGGGCTAATTTGCTGGCTTCCTGACTAGAGCCTCGGGGACAGAATGCTCCTATAACCTTGAACTCTGCCATCTGTGAGTCCTACCCTGCCAAGTGGTGCCACCCCAGTCTGGGACCCTTGGAAGTGGGCCTGAAGGCGCTCTGTCAGCCCATCTGTAGTTTCAGCATAACTGACGCATCTCCTCTGCTGCGCAGCTCAACCCCTAGCAGAACCGATGCCTCTGCTGCGTGGATTTCCCTGTTGCAAAACCTGGCATTCCTGAAAGCACCTCTGCTCAACTAATCCCTGACACAGGCCTTCACATCGCAAGCCCCTTGTCAACAGTATCTGTGACGATGAGGCAAGACTATGCATTGCAAGCCCCACAACTTCCTTTGAACCAGCTGGTGTGTGACGCATCGCAATGCAGACTTCGTATTGCAAGCCCCTTAATGACGCCATCCTCGAAGATAACACAGGAACTCGCATCTTTGCAGCTCCTAGGAATCGCTGATGTATGACGCATCCTTGATACACATCTCCCAAACACTCTGCAACCAAGATTTAAGGCAAAAAAAAATTCTTTGGGAAGCTGTGGCTTAGAGCAGTGTTAATATTGAAACAGATGCATTCATCGATAAAAAGGAAATCTTGTCTTTATTAATAGAGCCGCTTGTTCTGAACTCCATATCAACCTTGACTCACACATATGTAGTCAAGCAGGCCCTTAAACCTAGGCCCAGTATTACTGATTGATAGGTCACATATGGGGGGGGGGTGTAGCCGGCAGGCAAACACTCGGGCAGGAAACTCCTGATAAATCCTACAGATAGGTGCAGTGACATTACAATAGTCAGGGGAGATTGCTCTAACAAAGCGCACATGTCCGGAGTGGGTACGCATGCTCCTAAAAACACCATAATAGTCACATGCCACAGAAACTAGGAACACATACCTAACCAGGAGCTAGCACACGTAGTGACCACGAGCACCCCATGCCTGACATCTGAATACGCTTTCCACTGGCCACATTTGTCCACGTGAGGTCAAGACCCACCTGTAGTAACCATTAAACCATTATTTTTTTACTGTGAAGGCAGAAACCAACATTCCTCAGCACAGATGGTACACCAGAAACTTTTATTCCCTACCATGTTTTTGTATAAATGAAATACCTATACCGATTGTAAACTGCGACAGTCGTCAGACCTTGTGCCTGTAACTGTTCTCCTGGCTGCAATGTTTAATATAAAAAAAACTGTTCCTGTTTTGCCAATCGCCTCTTGTCTTCTGTTTTTATAGAATTTCTAACTCAAGCAACAGCATTCAGGCTTTATCAAAATAGTAAGTGTAAAGCATTAATTAGTATCAAATCAGTTGAATATGATGGAAACTTAACAAAATAAAAAGCCAACACCAATTTTAGAAACTGGGTTGTATTTGTATCTTTAAATAGACACCTCAACTACAAAAATCCACCAGAGTGTTCAGGAGATATGAATTTTCAAAGAAAACATAAATCACTGCTTTTTAGGTCTTGCCTGACCCAGCGCATGCGCTGCGATGGCGAGAATTTTTGTAAGGGCTCAAAAAATGTTACCATGGCCAGCCTAGAGCTACAGTGCATGTGCGCGGGCGCGCGCATAGGAGCAGAGGCTGGCAAACCTCGTCATGGTCATTAAGCGCCCGCGATCACTTTCACTTTCGCCTGCGATCACTTCCGCGGCGCCCCTTTGATGTTCTTGTTCAAAGAACATCAAACATCAAAGAACATGTTGTGTTAATGCTTTGCTGCGCCCGTTTGACTTACAATGTGCTTTCTCTATCCACAAACTAGATGTTTGTGTTCCTTTATTTTGAGATGCTTTTAGTATTACTGTTTTGTGACACAGTGTTTATTTCTGATCGCAGTGGCTGCTTCATGTCCGTTGCACCATTCAGGGAGTCTTTCCTTGGTGCTTTCATGAGGACATGATGAGGAAGCTGGAAACTTTTGGCACATTCTCTTTAAAAGCACAGCATGTTGGCGACTGGTTAATCGATTAGACCTATGTAGCTCTTTAGATCTCAAAGCGCTATGGTGGGTGCAGCAGTTACAACTCATGAAATATGGGGTGCAACTCACAAGGAGGGGGCAGGTTTGAGTGCACATTGGCTGCAATCGAACTCTTAAGATGATGGTCTGTGTATTCATTATCAGCACTCAGGCTTCGCTAAGTGATCTTGTTTGTTTTGTTGTTGTGTTAATGCTTTGCTGCGCCCGTTTGACTTACAACGTGCTTTCTCTTTCCACAAACTCGATGTTTGTGTTCCTTTATTTTGAGATGCTTTTAGAATTACTGTCACACAACCACACACACAACCACACACACAACCACAACCACACACAACCACAACCACATGCACAACCACACAACCACACACAACCACTACCACACACACAACCATAACCATGCACACAACCACACATACAACCACACACACACAACCACACACACACACACATACACAACCACACCCACACCCACACACAACCACACCCACAACCACAACCATACAACCACACACACAACCACACACAACCACACACAACAACACACACATATAACCACACAACCACACCCACAACACACCCACAACCACACACACACACAACCCCAACCACACAGACAACCACATACACAACCACAACCACACACAAAACCACACACAACCACACACACAACCACACACAACCACACACATAACCACACACACAACCACAACCACACACACAACCACACACACACACAACCACACCCACAACCGCACACACACACAACCACGCATACACACACAACCACACACACACACAACCACACACACACAACCACACACACACACAACCACACACACACACACAACCACAACCACACCACACACACACAACCACACAACCACACACACACAACCACACACACACAACCACACACAACCACACACACAACCACACACACAACCACACACATAACCACACAGACATAACCACACACACAACCACACACACACAACCACACACACGCAACCACTCACACAACCACCCACACACACAACCACACACACAATCACCCACCCACACAACCACCCACCCACACCCACAACCACACCCACACACACAACCACACCCACAACCACACCCACACCTACAACCACACCCACACACCAACACACACACAACCACACACACACACAACCACACACACACAACCACATACACACACACAACCACACACACACACAACCACACACACACACAACCACACACACACAACCACATACATACACACACACAACCACATACACACAACCACATACACACACAACCCCACACACACACAACCACACACAACCACACACACAACCACACCAAGCATTGGCATAGGCAATAGGTCTCGCCTTTGGGAGCTTATAATTGTTTAGCCGCGCAACAGTTGATGTGGTTGCACCAAGGATATTGTGCTGCATAACTAAATACTTAGAAAGTCCCAAAAGCAAGACCTATTGGCTATGCCAATGCTTGTTACTAAATGCAATAAATCTTTGTTATCTACCATGACTCCTAGTATAGGGTTAGCCACAACAAGTACCATTAAAGTTGGCAGAAGGGCCTCTTGTGAACCCCAACTCTGATAGGAAGCCAGTCACAGGGAACAGTCAGGTCCAGTTAGATTGTTCCATGCTTAAGCAGTGTAATAAATAGAGCAGTTGGTTGAGGAGGATGTGAACTCTTCTCATGCAACAGACACAATCCTTGTCATGGTGAACCACAAAAGTCTCTAAACTAACATGTGCTTAACCCTCTTGTAGCTTGCCACAAAACTTAGGGCAATATGTAAAGTATTTATGCAGCACACAAACAGTAATAAAGTGAAACGCACAAGAGAAATCCCATACCAATTTAGAAAAATAGGGTAAATTGTAATAATTAAATAAATCAAGACTAAAACAACAAAAATCCTATCAGTAGAACCAAAGACATGCATGAATATAATATGAGTAAAAATAGCACCTGAAAACGCCAACTGTGGTTGTCTTGTTGCGCTAGACAGGGACAAAGTAGAAATTTCAAGTACATCGCAATAGAGCAAGAGCTAGCTACATGGATCTAGTTAGGTCAGCTGAAAAAGTTACATTCTAAAGTCTAGCGTGAAGATTCCAGTTCATGGTGGACGTGGCTGCGAGGAGCAGGAAGAGCCTCATAGATGGTCGCCTCTGTAGCGTGAAGAGCAGGCCGGGCATCACAAACGGTTATAGCTGTAGCTAAAAAATCCTGTTGGGTGACTCGGACGGTCATTGCTGGAGATTCACGCTGGCAGTCTCGGTGGGCTGTTGATGCTGTAGCATAAAGGTTAGATCTCATGATGTTGATCATCTCTGGCAGTCGCTGTAGAGCGAAGAGTTGGGTTCACAGGAGCTTTGCATTGTCGGTCTGCTTGGGCGGCAAGATTTTAGCACAAATGAGCACATAAGAGCTTCAGGATTTCTTCTTTTTTCAAGGAGGAGCTCAGCTGATGCCACAACAAGGATTCAGGACCAGAATGGCATCTCTTGGCGATGAGGAACTGACTCCAGCAGAGGTCAGCAGAGCCTTGGCAGGTCCAGTTGCAGGTCTAGGCAGGCCAGTGCAGCAGGTCAGCTGGGCAGCTGTAGGGAGTCTTGTTGTGTCCCTGTGGCTCAGAACAGGAGATCAGTCAGCTGACTCTTGGAGTCAGTGCACCCTAGGATGAAGGGTGCAGGTCCAGAAATCCTTTTCAGAAAGCAGGGCAGGCCTCAAACATCAGGATAGCAGGGCGCCCTTCTTCTGTATGTCCAGGAGTATACTAAAGAGGGGGGTCTGAGGGTCCCCTTTCTATACTCAGTGACCACTTTGAAGTCAATGAAACTTCTGTAGTTTTTCCTTAGAGAGGTGTCTGGTATTACCTGGTTCCTTTTCCTGGTCCCGGTCTGTCTGGAGGCACAATAGGGGAGTGCAAAGACATTTGTGTGTGAGATGGGTCAGTGCCTTTGAAGTGCAAGTTTCGTAGGTGACAGCTCCACCTCCAATACGGCCAGAGAAAGCCCATCTTGCCAACACCCAGACCCTCTACTATGATGCTGTATGGAAGGAATACACAAAGGTCAACTGCCAAATACTCCTAGACATGTGACACATGAAACAGGCTGCAGGCACCAAATGGTTAGGACAAGAATATGTCAACTTTCTAAAAGTGGCATTTTCAGAATTGTGACTTTGAATCCAACTTTACCATTACACAGGGTTTTAAATTACAATTCCTCACTCAGACAACAAACATGGCTTTCCTACCTGCTCCCACTCATAAGGTATCACTTATTAAATGTAATAAAAACCAAAAAGGACATATTAAACTCTTTAAATAAAATGCACCCTACTCTATGGGCTATTTATGGCCTGCCCTAGGGGTGACATATGTATTAGAAAGGAAGATTCAGGCCTAGCAAAAAATGTATTTTGGCAAGGTGAGATGGCAGTTTAAAACTTCACACACAGGCTGTAATGAAATTGCTACTTAAGTGTGTGGCACAATAAATTCAGTAGGCCTCTAGTAGAATTTAATTTACAGGCTCTGGGTACCTGTAAAACTGCTTTACTAGGAGCTCACAAGTAAATGAAATTTGCAAATTTGGTGTTAGCCGATTTCACCATCTTTAAAGGAGAGAGCAGCACTTCAGCACTAGTTAGCAGTTGTAAAATGTGTAGTTATAAAGGCCAACAAAAATGGGTTCATAAAACAGAAGGATGATGGAAAAAAGTATGGGGGTGCTCCTGCTGAGTCTCCAAGTCCAACAATCAGTCTCTACTTCAGTTCCAGGTTGAATGGAAGAACTACCATAGAAATAATGGTTGCCCGTGCTTTATTTTTTGGACCCCCCCGCCCCGGGGGCAAGCAGTCCAGGAGGGAATGAAACATTTTTGGGGAAGGATGCGGGTGCACCTGGCCCCCCTCCCGGTGCTGATTTTGGCCCCGGGGGCCGTCACCCCCTGCGGCATGACCATTACATTGAAAAGGGTAGGGGGGCACAAACAAGAGGCCTGAAATTACATTTTTCAGGGAAAGCAGAAGAGAAACAGAACCATCAGGGCTTAGGTTCTGCTGTAAGGTTTGTAAAAAAAAAACAATCTCCCTGCAATGATGATAACAAACCAATTAATATGTGAAACAAGGAATTGACGAGAGGAAAAATTGTCACAGAACATATAATGTAAGAGAATATCATATATATAACAGAAACGCAACATGCCAGTGTGGGTGAGGTTTTTCAAAGTCATAATTAACAGGCAATGATTTTTATAAAAAAAGAACAGATGACTAATTTCACCCATCCTGCCAAATAATAGAATTTGTGATTCTTCCCTCTATATCTCTACAAAATCCTAGGGGTTAAAATGACGACAATCAACTAGAGTGCTTCTCCCAGGTTTCATGGGGAAGCAGTCCCACCAACTTACAGCAGTGCTTCTGTCGTACTTTAATATTCGGGACCGCGTAGGGGACAGGGCCCTACCCCTGTCTATCTTGGCATTAGCGAACCGCAAATGGTAAATGCGGCATGTACGAGTGCTTTATATATCGTTCTAGCTATGAATGCACTGTGTACACGTTATTCAGCTTCACTACGCGGGTTCCATTTTGGAAGCAGTGGCCATCTTGTCATTGCCCTCACATAGGCTATAATGGAGTAAATACGGGCCTCACAGTACATGGGCTTTCCCTCTGACTTCTCTGTGACCTGGGCAGCTGGCTCTGCTGCCCCAGGTCAAACCGGTCTCACGAGCTCCCCTTCCTCCGTCCACCTGTGATTAGCATCAGGGCTTGACCCGTCATAAAACCCTTTCATTCTACACAATCCCCCGGCTAATCTCTTCCACACCTGCTTGTTCCTGCTTTATGACTTGTTTCCCAAAACAGGAGATGCTCATGTTTATTGGGGGGTCTGTTTACATCTGATGTGGGATCTGAACCTTACTGTATAAATCATTGTGGGCTGGCCGAACTGGAATGTGGGATGGTCATCATGACTCTGCCTTTTCTTTGTAATGTACACTTGTATATTGCCGTATCAAAAAACCTAGGAATGTATGCTTGAGGCAAGGAAAAGCGTATTTAAGATGAAGTCCGTTCCTATGATTTTCAGCAGTCTCCTGAGAACATACACGCTGTTGTACTTCTAGGATACCTGTCATTGGTCTGCAGCCAATAAACGAATCTTTGACTTCACCTAGAAGACTCTGTGTTTCTGTAGGTCCGGAACAGGGTGAAACCCAGAAGTCATAGGGTGTGTGCCCCTGCACCGCTGGGTCTAAAACACCCAGTACTTCAGTTTGGCGCCCAACTCGGGACGATTTCAGCGGTACCAGTCCAAGCCAGAGGTTCGTGAGGAGCTTCGTGTGGAAATTCCGGAGGAAGGCCGCCACTTCATCGACCCCTGCATGTCGACGTGGTCCGAAAGTCTTTTCTGCGAGGTTCTCCGTGTCCCGACGGCTACGAAGGACTTCTGCCCTGATTAATCGACCTGTTTTGGACCCTTGACGAGCTTTGAGAGAGCGAAACAATCGAGAGAGTCTTCTGGTGACGCCATCGATCAGCAATATTCAGTTAAGTATAAGTGGAGCGTCTCCCATTTGTTTTTGGTATCCTTTGGGATCGTTTGATTTGGTAATTTGGTACTTTGGAGTTTGCAAACGCCAAAACCAGAGGACTCGTGTATTCACGAGAATATCGTATTCGATAATCCTTTGACGTTTGGATCTAGACTAGTGAGCAAAGATGCCTGGTTCTGGACTATTTGGTAGATTATTCTGTTTGGGTTGTGGAAAAGATTTCCAGCTAGAGGAATCATGTCCGGTTCCTCCGGTTGGAACTCCAACTTATGAGCTCTATGTAAAACATGGCGTAGGCCCCATTGCATATAACGAAGTATGGATCCACTACACCAGGAAAGATGGTGTTTTAAAATGGCCCCAAAATGGTAGTTTTGATACCGATATTTTAGATAATTTGGAAATTAAATTGTTTAAGAAGAAAGCCCGGCCGGCGATGTTTGACTCTTTCAGCTTATGGCGAAAGGAAGCCAAACAAAAGGAAATTAAGTTAGCGAAAAAGAATAAGAGGGAGAAAGGTATGACAGTAATGCAAGCAGCTGTACGATTCAAGGACAATGAGGAGGAACAGATGAATGAGCAATTGCACAGGCAGCATAAGTTAGGGATTGACAAATGTTACCCAGCTTTGCCACATTCTAAGCAGAATGAGTCCGAAGAAAAGGAGAAAGATCCCTTGATGTCACATTTGTTGAGTTCACCACCCCCGTATGCTCAAACTGCCACGGCGCCTCCCCAGATTGTAAATATGCCGCCTCCAGTGCATATACTGCAAGCCTTGCCGCAACCGCCAGTTGCTTTGCAGCCGGTTCCTATCCCTGTAGCGCAGCCCTCTCAAGGACCGCCAGTTGTGCTTCCAACTGCCCCCGCACTTCCTACGACTTTGCCTAATACAGCAGCTGCCTCTTCTGACACTCTTCCTTCCACCACTCCAGTACCTGTCTCTACATCCTCTTTTCTTCCCTCTGTTTTTCCCCCTGTTCTCGCCTCAGCTTCTCCTTCAGCGCGACAGCGCTTAGCTAATGTGGTTACTACATTAATGTCTCCTCTCTTTGAGTCATCTGGTGCGACTCCTGGTTTACAGCGTAAGCAATTGCGTAGCCAATTGCCTAACCCTGACGAGAAAAAGGTAATAGATAACATGGCACGTAGATGGATCGTTTTTCCTTCACTGTATAATGTGGAATCAGTTGTCAACGTTTTCCATCAATGGGATGCCCCGAAACAGAGATATGTGTTCGAGAAAATGTGCGAAATTCTCTGTGAAGAATTGGAGGATAGTGGTAAAAATCCGAACCCGCAGGAGTTGTGTAGAGTGAGGTTCGATTTTGGAACTGGTATAATTGTGGACCGCGAAGTAGATAAAGCAGTTGCGGTTGTATTGTCACTTAGGAATGACGATTGCCAACAGTCATTGTTTGAACAAGATGTCCTTGTGGGGAAAAAGGCAAAAGCGCGACAATACCCTATGAGAGAAGTTCCCCCGGTATGGAAGGAAGCGGTTGCAGCTGCCGGTGGTAACCCCGCTGTGGCAGCGCATTTCCAGCGTGTTTGGGTGCATGTTCCATGGAAGCGCTCTGAGGTGTTAGCGCTTAAGCAGTCCTTGCCTGATCCCCGTAAGAACCCAGCAGGTTATTATAAAGAGTTGTCGCAGACGGCAGGGTCATGCGTTATGAATCTGGCCGACATAGACATGTTGTTTGGTAATGTTGTTCCACAGCCTCTATGGGGATCAATTCGTAATGAAGATCACAATGCAGAACTAGGGGATACATGGGCTAACATTGTTGCTGCTGATGCTAGACAAACTGGTGGTGCGAAGCCAGAACCTTTAGTAGCTGAACTGCCTGGTAGAATCATCACGTATATGAAGACAATAATGCCTGCGATGCGCGTAAATTGGGACAAGTTATCTGCATGCAAGCAGAAGAAAGATGAGACAGTGTCAGACTTCTTTACTAGGTTTGAAGAAACGTTTATTGATCACAGTGGGCAAGATATGAGTACTGAGGGTGGCCAACGGTTATTTGTGGATAAGTTTGTGCAGAATTTACTTCCTGACCTGTGTAAAAAGTTAAAAGATTCAGAAAGTTCTTGGGCTGTTTCTTCTTCAGCGCAAATACTGGCTACTGCACAGTATTATGAAAACAGAGATAAAGACGAGAAAGATAGAACAGAAAAGAAAACGAAGGAACTGAAGACAAAGGTACTTTTACAGCAGGCCTATCCGCCACGTGGAGGTCAGAATAATTATAGGCAACCCCAAGGTGTCTATCACCAACCCCAACAGTTTCAGAACAATCAGCAAATGAACGGGTATTATCAACCACGTGTCCCTATAGGTCCCAACCAATGTTCATACTGTAAAGAGGAAGGTCATTTTAAATATAGTTGCCCTAAACTAATGCAGCGGAACGGTAATATGTATGGCGCAAGAGGTAGGGGTGGTCTGCAAGCTCCTAGAGGCAGAGGGCGTGGAAATGCTCCCCAGAATGCGCGTCCTCTGCCGCCTCAAAATACCATCAATAGCTTTGATCAGCAAGCTAACGCGATCAGTAATACGGCCCAGTATTATAATAATGATTATTATGCAGAGGACGGTGATGCAGACAGTAATGATTACTAGGACAGCCATAGACAGAGAGAGGGAGTTGTTTCAGTGCCAGTGGATCAGAGTGGACCGTATGTTGAGGTGACTACAGCAAATGTAACGGAGCCTTTTCTGCTAGACACTGGTGCTGCAAAGAGTTCAATCATGCATTCAAAACTCCCTGGCGCACCTTTGTCTGGCGATATAAATGTTTCAGTAGGTTTTTCTGGCGCCCCAGTTAGGAATCCGATTTTCAGTCCCATGTCACTTTCTGTTGGACCTTGCGAGCTGAAAGCACCCCTGATTCTGACAACAGGTTGTGGTGAGAATTTGCTGGGATTAGATTTGTTGAAAAGATTGCACGCTACACTGTATTGTTCTCCTTCAGGAGTACAACTTACATTAGGCAAGAAAGTGATTTCCCCAATGTACTTGTCTAAAAATACAATGCCACCTGAATTGTCATCCCTTCCGGATGCCCTTTGGGCTACTGGTCCCAATGATGTGGGCCTCTTGGAGATACCGCCATATGTGGTGACTCTAAAGGCTAATGTCAGACTGCCACGTATTCCCCAGTACAAGATCTCTAATGAAGGGCAGAAAGCATTGTTAGACATTGTCAGCGACTTGATTAATAAGGGTGTGATTGAAGAGACAAGAGGCAACGTTTGCAATAGTCCGATTTTACCTGTCTTAAAACGAACGGATCCTTCACAGCCACCTGTTTACAGATTTGTGATTGATCTTAGAGAGGTTAATAAGATTGTTGTGCCACAGTTTCCGGTTGTCCCCGATATAACTGCCTTGTTAACGATGATTCCAGCCTCTGCTGCATGGTTTTCAGTGATTGATTTAAAGAATGCTTTCTTTAGTATCCCAATTGCAGAAGAGAGCAGGGACATTTTTGGTTTTAGTCTGGGAGGCCGAAGCTTCCGCTTCAAACGCGCTCCCCAGGGCTACTGTGAGAGTCCATCCATATACAGTCAGGCTTTGAAAGCGCAGCTTGATGCACTTGTTTTACCTAGTGGCGCTATCCTGATTCAGTACGTGGACGATTTACTGATCGCTGCGGATACTGAGAAGATTTGTAAAGAAGCCACATTGTCACTGTTGCGCCATTTATCCGCTTTCCATCACAAAGTGTCTCTCTCTAAGCTGCAATATTGTCGACAAGAAGTGACCTACTTAGGTCATCTCTTATCGAAGGAGGGAAGGAAACTGACCCCAGAAAGAATTCAAGCCATTGCACAGTTGAGTGTGCCAAAAACACAGAGAGAAGTGCGTGCTTTCTTGGGCATCACTTCATACTGTAGGCATTGGATCCCTAGTTTTTCTTTGTTGGCAAAACCTTTGTTAGCCTTAACATGCAAAGACACACCGAATCCTATCCCATGGTCTGAAGAGTGCCAGAAAAGTTTTGTGGAATTGCGTAATGCATTATGTTCAGCACCTGTGTTGGGTACCCCCGACTACAGTAAGCCTTTTACATTGTATGTATGTTCACGAGAAAGATGGATGTGCGTTGTCAGTGTTAACACAGCCTTTTGGTGAAATACCGCGCCCATGCGCATATTTTTCATCAACCTTGGACCCTGTAGCGAGGGCATTGCCAAGCTGTCTGAGAGCGACAGCTGCTGCAGCGATGTCTATCCGACAATCTGCTGGTTTGGTAATGGACAACACATTGATTGTTATGGTTCCACACGCTGTAGACACATTATTAAATAGGACCAAGACACAACACTTGACTAGTGCGCGGTTATCAGGTTATGAACTTACACTGTTAGCAAATCACATACACATAAAGAGATGCAATACGCTGAATCCAGCTACATTGTTGCCAATTCCAGCAGACTCAGATGAGATTGAGCAACATGACTGTCTGTTCAGAACAGAAGAAGAGACGAAAGGGAGAGTAGATCTAAAAGATACTCCCCTGACTGAGTGTGATGGCACTTTATGGGTAGATGGGTCATGTTTCAAGCTCCCTAATGGTGACACGACTGCTGCATATGCTATCACGACTTTGCACACGGTTGTGGAAACTGCACGAGTGCCACATAATTCGGCCCAAGCAGCGGAATTAATCGCCCTCACGAGAGCATGTGTGTTGTCTGAAGGAATGAGAGTGAATATATACACAGATAGCCAGTACGCCTTTGGCGTGGCTCATAATTTTGGGCGACTGTGGAAGGAGCGTGGGTTCCTGACGTCGCATGGAGCTAAAATTCAGAATGGCAAGTTGGTGAATGATCTCCTTGAGTCACTGACCCTACCGTTGCAAGTTGCGATCATGAAATGCAGTGCGCACAGGAAAGTCACAGATGATGTTGGACGTGGGAATGCGTTTGCTGATGAGACCGCGAAAGAAACAGCACAGAATGTGAAGACTAGAATGTATGTTGCAGGCACCGCAAGATGGGTTAATGATGTGGGAATGTGTGAGAACACAATAGAGAGCGTGAAGTCGCTTCAAGCTGAAGCCACAGAGGAAGAGTTAAGCAAGTGGAGAGAAAGTATGGGTAAGTTGGATGAGAATGGTTGTTGGATTGATCTGACAGAACATAGGCGATGGTTGTTGCCTGATGCATATGTGCTTCCAGTGGTTACTATGGCACATGGAATGGCACATATCAGTACGAAAGGTATATGTAAGTTGTTGGCTCCAGTATGGCAGAATGCTGGGATTCCCAAGTGTGCAGAGAATGTGGTCAAGAATTGCATAGTATGCTTGAAGTACAACCCTGGTAGGGGAACCCCAACCCAGCTGGTCACTTTGCACCCCCATCATGTCCATTCGAAGTTTTGCAGCTGGACTTTATTCACATGGAAAGATGCAACAACCTGAAATATGTACTGGTGGTTGTTTGTGCTTTCTCAAAATGGATAGAGGCTTATCCTCTGAAAGATAACACTGCCCTATCCACAGCCAAAGCCCTTGTGAAGGAGTTTTTCCCTAGGTTTGGGATGCCAAGAATGGTGTGGTGTGATAACGGAAGTGAGTTTGTGGGTAAAGTGATGAAGAATGTATGTGAAGGGCTAGGGATAAAGCAGAAGTTCCACGCTGCAAATCACCCCCAATCAGCTGGATTAGTAGAACGCTACAATGGAGCCTTAAAGCTCAAGCTGGCCAAAATCCAGGCGAGCACCGGTCTTAAATGGCCTGACGCTCTGCCTCTAGCACTCCTGTCCACCAGAATGACCATACACTCACGAGTGGGACTTAGTCCCTATGAGGTCGTTTTTGGCCGTCCGGCCAATGTATGGGGCGTGCCAAGACCGGCGAAATTTAGTGAGATAGAGCATCCAGTACTGCTCGATTACCTGTATGATTTGACTGTTAAACTGAGTGTTTTGCACCAACAGGTACATGATACTCTTCCCCAAGCCTCTGAACCTCCTGGACACCCTATCAACCCTGGTACGTGGGTGCTAGTCCGAAATTTCCAGCGCAAGAGCAACGACGAGCCTCGCTGGATCGGCCCTCATCTTGTTCTTCTTTCGACAAGATCAGCAGTGCGAGTGAAAGGGAAGAAACACTGGATTCATGGTACCCACTGTAAAGTAGTCCCCTTGCCTCTGCCATATGACCAGTGGGTCAAGGAGGGTATCGCCGACTCAGAGACATTGTACCTCGTTTTGTACCATTCAGTGACGCACGCATAAGAGGCACAGTTTCAGACCAAGAGAGTGACAATATTCTGCAGGAAGCTGTGCCACCATCAAGTCGACTGGACACCACTGAGCCTGAACTTTTGTTTCAAGACCAAACAGCACCTGGCCGTCTCCGCTATAATTTGAGACCTAGGCCCATGGACAAATAAAGATTTCCTCACTATTTCCTTTTTAACATTTTTTGCTCTCCCATCTGAAGGACTTTCTTGATTTTTTGTTTTTCGAACCACCATCCGGGTTCTGCCGCAGGGTCGCGGTGCCAAGACTTTGGGGTACAGGCCGAAGACGCTAGGTCAACGGTTCTGGTTGGTCTAGGGCGTTTCCCTGGACTGACAGGCGTACTCCTTAGCAGAAGACACTCATCCACCGCGAGCGGCCCGAGTAGAGGATGGAGTTTTTTAAGATGGAGAGACCGATTGAGGAAATGAACTCTAACGCAAGGATGTGTAGAATTGTAAAAAGTAAATGTTTTGTCTTTTTGTGCCTTTTTACACTATGTAGTATCATAATGTTTATTGTAGGATTTGTGTTTTTCTCCGCTCAAAAGCCCATTGAACCCACTGAACAGCCTATACCTCTTTCTACTGCCTCCTCTCACTCTTTTCACCCTTTGCCTGAGCACGAACAGACCAGACGATCAGAGTTCGTAAATAACTTGTTTATCCAACTCTTGCACCAGCACCAACTGGTAATGAATACGACCAATTGCTGGGTGTGTGGGTTAATGCCACATACCATTAACAAGGGTATTCCCTACCTGGTGCTGCCGTATAGTTACAATGGATCGTCATGGGCATTCCAAACCATGTTTCTCTATGCTCTAGATACATACTCCCCTCGCCAACCGCGTTCCATCAGACCTATCACCAATAATAAGGCTTTGATGAAAGGAGTTGCCGATATGAGTAGGGATATCGATGCATACTCATCCATTCCCAAAGAAGAGTTGAAACCTTATGTAGGATGGAACGCGACGGGGTATAGTATTAGTCTGGGTGAAAGACAGCGAAAAATCTCATCTCCTATCTGGGTCGTACCCCACATGGGTCGGTTCTGCTTACAGGGTAATGGTCAGAATCCTAGAGCTCAACTGGGAAGAAGTGACTGTACTGAAACGTACACTTTCCCGTCACAGTTTTCCCCTGCGTTTTTGGCTGCCAAGGGCACATATTTCATCTGTCATGACCGAGCATATACATGGCTGCCCCCTGATTTCTCGGGCACATGTTATATTGCGAACTTGCTACCGCCGACATTTACTGCTGCCTCTGACTATCACAAGACCAGAGTTGTGAGAGGTGTGATTAGTAAGGAGGATACTGCCGGTCAGGAAGCAGGAGACTTCTTCTTGGGTTTCCTGCCGTTTTGGGGACCTATGGTCAATAGTAGGAACCTGAGACAACTGACACGTGTGGTTGAATCCACTGTCAATGTAACGGCTGGTGCCCTTAGTAATCTGACAGCTGAGCTCCAAGCGGATCGCCTTATGACTCTGCAGAACCGCATGGTTCTAGACGTTATTCTTGCAGACCGCGGTGGGGTATGCAAGGTCATCCAATCCAGTTGCTGCATTTTCATACCAGATAATGCTCCAACAGTGTATCAAGCCATCTCCAAACTCCATAAAATATCTGAATCCATACACGTGGATAAGGGAGATTGGTCACTGATGGGGTGGTTCTGGGAATTGATATCTGCCTGGGGTTGGAAAGTTCTGATGGTCATTGGAATGATCTTAGCCATTCTTTTCCTGTTCTGTCTGTATATGTGGCCTCTGTGCTACCTTATGTATAAGGAAACCTGTATCGAGGGACGAACTAAGTAATAGGATGATGCTACAGCAACATCTCCATGACTTTGTGAACTTTGACCTAGACTCGGATTAAGATGAGTATAGTGATTGCCTATGTAAGGGCAAAAGGAGGGTCTGTCGTACTTTAATATTCGGGACCGCGTAGGGGACAGGGCCCTACCCCTGTCTATCTTGGCATTAGCGAACCGCAAATGGTAAATGCGGCATGTACGAGTGCTTTATATATCGTTCTAGCTATGAATGCACTGTGTACACGTTATTCAGCTTCACTACGCGGGTTCCATTTTGGAAGCAGTGGCCATCTTGTCATTGCCCTCACATAGGCTATAATGGAGTAAATACGGGCCTCACAGTACATGGGCTTTCCCTCTGACTTCTCTGTGACCTGGGCAGCTGGCTCTGCTGCCCCAGGTCAAACCGGTCTCACGAGCTCCCCTTCCTCCGTCCACCTGTGATTAGCATCAGGGCTTGACCCGTCATAAAACCCTTTCATTCTACACAATCCCCCGGCTAATCTCTTCCACACCTGCTTGTTCCTGCTTTATGACTTGTTTCCCAAAACAGGAGATGCTCATGTTTATTGGGGGGTCTGTTTACATCTGATGTGGGATCTGAACCTTACTGTATAAATCATTGTGGGCTGGCCGAACTGGAATGTGGGATGGTCATCATGACTCTGCCTTTTCTTTGTAATGTACACTTGTATATTGCCGTATCATAAAACCTAGGAATGTATGCTTGAGGCAAGGAAAAGCGTATTTAAGATGAAGTCCGTTCCTATGATTTTCAGCAGTCTCCTGAGAACATACACGCTGTTGTACTTCTAGGATACCTGTCATTGGTCTGCAGCCAATAAACGAATCTTTGACTTCACCTAGAAGACTCTGTGTTTCTGTAGGTCCGGAACAGGGTGAAACCCAGAAGTCATAGGGTGTGTGCCCCTGCACCGCTGGGTCTAAAACACCCAGTACTTCACTTCAACTCGACCAAACTCTAAAATAGATACCAGTACTTGAAATATTTTGTTCAATAAAAATAACATTTTATTATTCTATCTAGAATACGATATTACAGCTGAGAATATGAATTGAATGACACAAATATCCTGCAACATAATAATTTCTAAAACCACTAAATGGAAACCAATGAAAGGAAATAGTACTGGGCTCTGATTCAGTGACAGAAGACAAATTGGACTTCCCTGTTACTGTTTATGTTTATGTTCTCTGGGTAAGGGAAGAGTTGACATTATATTGTTACATTTAAGGCATACTAAGGTTTCCTGTGTATCGGATGATTCACCCTCAAGTTATCAGGAAGGGGAGGCAAACTATCCTGCAGCACTTGTCTAGAGATACAAAGCCCTGGGTACGCCAACAATAGTGAAAACTAAATACTTCCACTGAAGTAAGTGTTATTTACCATCATTCACTGGGGCGAACTGAGTGTTGGAATGTGAGGCAGTGTGCCCCCACTCTCGTTTTGTTTGAAAAGGCTACCTTCAGCTAATGAGCTGACGAGCTCTGGCTGATTCACCTGCACCTAGTGAGTGGTACAGAGAGACCTGAGAACACTTTGGGCAGCATTCCAGCACCCTCAAAACTGTGTTTTACTCTCTACTGAAGTAGGACAATAATCTTGGAACATGTCTAGAGATACACAGCACTGGCTGCACCCACAAGGGTGGAAACTAGACTGTCACTGAAGTATGTGTTATCATGCACTGGGGATTGGGGAGAACTGAGTGCTGGGATTTGAAGCAATGTGTTTTTACCCTCTTTTGTATGAAAAAGGATGATCAAAGAAATGGTGATGACTCTAGATTTGTGATCTCTCAGGTTAAGACTATGGGTGGTGCTATGTGTATAACTGTGTGTCTAACCAACTGTTACAGTGCTTCACACTATTCCTACTTGGCAGGGCCTGTTTCCTTGTGACATTCACTAGTGAAGATCCATGTGAGAGGTTGTCTTCTGGACATATTGCACAGATGTAAGAACTTTTAAAGTGCATTGCTTCAAACGGATACAAAGAGCTCCACCAGAAACGGTAAAGTTAAATTTAGAACTGAATGACGATTGATCACAACGTTAGGGCCAGTAAGTACACAAAAGCTAGGTTACTTTGACCCAGACCTTCCACCCCTATTCACCTCTTCCCACTTCGACGAACATCGTGCATTCACTGTTTTCAAGAAAATAACATTCTTCTAGTACATACTGTGAAGGGATGAATAATACTGACATCTTCAAGGTAATGGACTTCAGAGAACTGAAATATAGGATTAAATAAAATCACATTTACAATCTGTACAAGAATCTGCGATAGACTCGCCAAGCTAGGATGGTATAGGGTATGCACATATTTGACAATAACACCCAATAAGAATCAACTTAATATTACATACTAACTGTTATTTAGTTAAACTATTATGGAGGTCATTCAACGTTGTTATTGTAATGGAGCCATCCAACAACCGGAAGTTTAACATCCTGCAGCTCTCTTGAATTTTAAGAAAACTTTGAAGGATAATGCCATTGTCGTATATAGATGCTGTTATTGGGAGACACTTCAGACATTTCCAGTTGAATCTGACCTGGTTTCCCACCTACACAGTAAAGAGGTTTCAGAAAGATCCTCCCTTAGGTGTGTCTCCTCTGGGGCTGATATTAAACACTGCAGACTTTGACTCTCCAAAATATCTTTATGAATCATGGACTTGATTTGCAGCTTCAGCTTTTTTTTGGTGACGATGATCACAACTGGGCTCAAGGCACAGTAGCTGGAGGCAAAGAAGGCCCGCGCATCATTCAGCTCGGTGGGCACATAGGATGAGGCAAAAATTGAAAAAATCCAGATGCTGCTGTCGAGGCCGAAGAAAAAGACATACAAGGAAACCAAAATAAGTACAACGGTGGCAGCTTTGGTTTCTGCTGCATTTTTCCAGTCCTGCTCAGACCTTCGTATAGATTTTACCTGGCAGTTGTGCCTATAAAATATTAAAACAATGTAAGCACTGGACAGCGTCATCAGAAGCACGCATACAAGATCTCTGGCAACAGACACTGCCCCTTATACAAGAAACACAGAGTAGGAAGGCAAACGTTTGAAGCAGAACCCCAAATTTACGACTTGGGCAGTGGCATTTTGCTGTATACCCCACAAAAAACTGTTTACAGTGAAGACGTCGAGGAATGTGTTGAAACACCAAAGGGAAGACATTGTTATGTTGTGCCTGTGACGCAACAGGCACGTTACGTTAGGTCATGTGACCTACAATTAAATAAACGGTGGCACGCGTGCGTAGGCCAGTAGGGCGCACGACCGCGATAGCCACGGAGCAAGTTACAGCGCCTCCAAGTCACTCATTACAAGAAGCTGGCCCACACTCCATTAAAGTTATCGGCGAGGTCGCAGGTCATCGTGCCTCTGCAGACATAACAGCTGGCGACGAGGGTGGGCTCACCCCGTGTCCCCCATCTCCGCGCTGCGTGGTGGCCGCAGAGGTGTTTCTCGAGCCTCGCGGTGGTCGTGCCCGGCGCGAATACTGATCTCGGCGCTCCACGCTCCGCTTCACTCGGCAGGGAGCCAGCGGACCCGGCCAAGCGGCGGTGCGAGTCTGCCCGTGTGCTCCTGTTTTGCATATTGCCGGTGAGTGGCGGCTGGCGCGCCGCATAGTTTCCCCGACCACGTGTTTGTGCCCCAGCTGGCACGAGTCCGCATTGGTGGTGGTGCGTGACCGTTAATGTTCAGGCGCCCCCCTCCCACTGCAATTAGGGAGTTCTCCAGCAGCTTGTGATGGACGGTCTCCCAGGGGACACTGCACCTGGTGCTACGCACACAGTGAAGGGGAAGAGTGATTCTGACTGGCACAGCCAGCAAGGCAGTCAGCACAAGGGGGCCACTCAGGAATGATGACTCTGGCACACAAGACAGTCTACACGTGGAGGCCACACATGCATTAGTGACTTCTGGCATGCCCAGCTCTGGAATTGGACAGCCCGAGGAGGCCCCATCCTGGCATCTGCACGAAGCCCAAGCGCCACTACCACACCATGCATTTGCAGTAAAGGTTACCCCAGTGACCGGTGGCACGTCCACACTCACCACAGTAAGGAGGATTCCCAGGCTGGGAGCAGGAGGGATCTGCCATGTCCGCCATTCCCCCCATTGAACCCTTCGTGGTTGAAGGTTCCCCATCGGCACTGGCGCCCAAATGGAAGGACTGGGTGGAGCGCCTCATCATATTTTTTGAGGCTACGAAAGTCCACAAGGACCAAAAAAGGGCCATGTTATTGCATCTAGGGGGCAAGGACATTCACAATATAACCAAAATACTCAGGACTCACCACATGCTAATCAATGCCCTTAATGGCTATTTCGAACCAATGGCCAACCAAGATTACGAACGGTTCATTTTTCGACAGGCGCGTCAGCTCCCTGAAGAATCCCTTGATACCTTCCATGCCAGGCTCAAGAATCTGGCGTCGACGTGCGGATTCCGAGACAAGACGGAAGAAATAAGGGGACAGATAATCCAAGGCCGCGCGTCAGCGAAACTTCGCAAGAGGATCTTGGAGGAGTCCGGAAAACCCTTGGCAGACATACTGACTCTTGGCCGCACCAAGGAGCTGTCGAAGGCCCGAGCAGCCCATATGGAGGCTGCCCTCCATTCTCCGATCAAGGTAGAGCCGGTGAACGCTGTCACGACGAAGCCGATGCCACAGTGGAACAAGAAAAGATCGGGATCAGCGTCCCTCGAACAGGCGAAAGCCTGCGGATACTGCGGCGGACCTCGTCACACGGACGCAGAGTGTCCAGCCAGAGGCAAACGATGCTCCGGATGTGGGCGACTCAACCATTTCGAAAATGTTTGCAGATCAAAGAACTATTGAAAGCCCAGACAAGTAGTAAATGCAGTCCCAGAAGGTGGTGAGGAACACAGCGAAATGGACGACGACGATGAAGAGGAGAGGGTAGTGCACAAAGTGCACATGATCGGAACCACCACTCGGAAAGCCCGACGGCTGCCCCAATGTAACGTCCACGTGGGGTCACATAATGTCACAGCAGTGGTGGACACAGGCGCCACAATCAACATCATGGCAGCCTCCCTGTACAACACGATGGATCCCGCTCCAGTGCTACACCCCACCTCCATCATGGTCTTTGCCTATGGCCAGGACACCCCGCTAAAGATAAGAGGCCAGTTCAGAACTCCAATTACCCATGGCTGGGGGTGGTAACGTTCACCTTCTGCGTGCACCAGGAGTCTGTTCAACACATCCTGGATGAATTTGCAGCGACATTCGAAGGTATTGGGAAGTTCAAGGGCAAGGAAGTTCACCTTCACATCGACCCAACAGTGCAACCTGTAGCCCTGCACCACAGTCGCGTGGCCTTCCATCTGCGCCCTCAAGTGGAGGAGGAGCTGAGGAAATTAGAGGCGGCCAGCATTATCGAAAAGGTAACGGGACCCACACCCTGGGTCTCCCCAATTGTGGTCACTCAGAAACCTAAACAACCTGGAGCAGTGAGAATCTGCGTAGACATGAGGCTGCCCAATGACGCCATTAAAAGGGAGCGTCACATCACGCCCACCATTGATGATCTCATCGGAGAAATGGCGGGAGCCTGCTGGTTCTCGAAATTGGATCTGAAGTCTGGATACCAGCAGCTTGTGTTAGACGAAGCCTCCCGCAATATCACCACCTTCTCCACACATGTGGGCCTCCGACGATACACTCGCCTCAGCTTCGGAGTGTCCAGTGAGGCGGAAGTCTTCCAACACGTAATACAGGAGCTGATCGCGGACATACCAGGAGCATTAATGTCAGCAATAACATCGTGGTCCACGCCAAGACGATCCCGGAACACAACTCCTGACTGACTCAGGTGCTTCGCAAACTACAAGATGCTGGGCTCACGCTCCACAGAAAGAAATGCGAGTTTCTCAAAAGGAAGATCCAGTTTTTTGGATATACCTTCTCGGAAGAGAGAGTCAATCCTGATCCGGACAAGGTCCGTGACATCAAGAATGCTGCTGCACCCACCAACGTTACCGAGGTTCGCAGTTTCCTTGGCATGGTGAACTATTGTGGGCGATTTATTCAAGATCTCACGACGCTCAGCCAACCCCTGAGAGAACTCATGAAAGACTCCATCCCTTGGAGATGGGAAGCAGACCAGGCCAAAGCCTTTCAAGCCATCAATGATGCCCTTTCGGAGGCGACCACTCTCACATTCTTTGATCCCAGAAAGATGACGTTGATTGCGGTGCATGCTGGACCGGCTGGACTCAGAGCGATACTGCTCCAACGACAGACTCCCGAAGAAGACTGGGCCATGGTGACTCTCGCCAGCCACTCCCTCACGGACACTGAACAACGGTACTACCAAATAGAGAAGGAGGCCATTGCGATACACTGGGGGTGCAGTCATTTTCACCTCTACGTATACGGCAAGCCTTTTGTTGTGGCGACAGACGATAACCCCCTGGTAGCCCTGTTCTCTGGGACATCCACCAAGTCACCACCTCGAATTGAAAAGTGGATGTTACAATTACAGAACTATAACTGCAGGGTGGAGTACCAACCGGGATGCAAAAACCCGGCGGACTACCTGTCGCGTCACCCGATGGCAGCCACTGATCAAGAAAAGGAGGATGCTGCCGATACTGAGGAGTACGTCAAGTGTGTTACAGCCCGGTCATTCCCAATCCCGCTCTCCATGGAAGACTTGAAAGAGGAGACGAGTAAGGATGAATGCTTACAACGAGCAAGAACGGCCCTGAGACAAGGCAACTGGCACAGGGCAAAGTATGAGTGGAAAATTCTCACAGCAGAAGCTCAACGCATCATGGATAGTCTATATCACGTCAGAGAAGAATTCACAGAGAACTCCACAGGATGCCTACTGAGGGGAAACCGACTGGTAATACCATCTACCCTGACGGCCCGGGTAGTCCAACTCACATAGGACACCAGGGAATGGTCAAGACCAAGTCGCGACTTCGGACCAAAGTATGGTTTCCCCTTATGGACGAACTTGTGGAGGCCACTGTTCGATCCTGTCAGTGGTGTCAAGTTATCGGAGAAGCCCCCTATCCAGCTCCCATAATTGCTGAGCTGCGACCCTCGAAACCCTGGTCATGTGTTAGTTTGGACTTTGGCAGCCTGCCCGATGGAAGGAACCTGTTCGTAGCCATTGACGACCACTCCAAGTATCCTGAGGTCGAGATCATAGCCTCCGCAAGCACCCTGGAGGTCATACCCAAATTGGAAAAGATAATGGCGACTCATGGCCTAATCAAGGAATTGAAGACGGATAACGGACCCCCCTTCCAAGGGCAGGAGTTAGCGGCTTACCTCGCTGCGTTGGGCATACGACACAGAAGAATCACACCGAGGTGGCCCCAGGCCAATGGAGAGGCAGAACGATTTATGCGCACCTTGAACAAGGTGATGCGCATTGCTCATGAAAAACACCAGTCAATAGAGCTAGCCACCTTCACATTCCTGCGGAGCTACTGCCAAACGCCACACACCACTACTGGAGTGGCCCCGGCAAACCTCCTCATGGGGCGAGTGGTCACCGACTCCATTCCGCACCACCCCCAGTGGTGTCCAGCTACATCACATGAAGTTCAAGTGGAATGCCGACGCACCAGAACCCACGCACAAATCAGTCAAAATCGGTGGGCCCGGCCTGTGAACTTTGCAAGAGGCGATCAGGTGTTGCTCAAAAATCAAGTGACCAGTGGGAAGTTTAGGCTGCCTTACGAAAAAGACCCCTGGACTGTTGTTAGTGTGAAGGGCACACGGATCATCGTGAGGAGAGGGAGAGAAACTGTAGTCAGAAATGCATCGTTCTTCAAAAGGTTCCAGCCGGCCCCAATGGTCGCTCCCGTCGACTTGTTAGGAGGTCCACCCGGGTCCCCTGGAATGCCGGCGGCGTATGTGGACTCAGGGTCAGAGACTCGTGGAGTACCGCGACCAAACGGCAGTCCTGATCAGGCCTCGGTACCAGCCGAGGGACCAACGGCTAGCGTGCCAGTGGAACGATTGGACTCTCCCACAGATGGCCAAGGTGACTCACTGTCTGTGGCAGCCGAAAGTGAGACGGAGTGGCGTGGCAGTTCGCAGTATCGACTCCGCAAGAATCGTGAGTCAACTCGCTGGTTGCGAGACTGTTTCACGTAAGAATGTTCCAATTATTTTATGATGAGGGAGCAGGGTGTATCAGTGACTGTTAGAGACTGTCGAAGGTTGCTGGGCGCACATTAGTGAATTTATTATGGTTTGATGTTTGTTGGGGAGGAATGTTATGTTGTGCCTGTGACGCAACAGGCACGTTAGGTCATGTGGCCTTCAATTAAATAAACGGTGGCACGCGTGCGTAGGCCAGTAGGGCGTACGACCGCGATAGCCACGGGGCAAGTTACAGCGCCTCTGAGTCACTCATTACAAGAAGCTGGCTCACACTCCATTAAAGTTATCGGCGAGGTCGCAGGTCATCGAGCCTCGGCAGACATAACAGATGTGACGATCAGCAGGTTTTTCACCACCATCTCTTTCACGGATTTCCAGAGCCTAGAAGGGCTTCTGAGGACTGCGCACTGGTAGCAGCTCAGCAGAGACGTCAGGCACATGGAAATGCCCTTGCAGATACGGTAGACTGTGACATTAACGTTACATCCTTTTTCGTCCATGATTTGTTGAAAACCCAGGGAGGACAGGCTCTGTGGAATGCCTCGAACCATCACCACTGCCAGGTTAACGAAAGACAGTTTGCAGAGGATTATTTCCGTGGGTAAGGTACGTCGACAAAAGACCCAAAGATGTATAAAACTTAGCAGAATTACAAGGTTCCCGGGAATTCCAATTGTTTCTAATAGGATGAAGCCAATTGCTTTGAAACTCATGCGCAAATGCATTGCTGTTGATGTGTAGGATTACTCAATGAATCTTCAATCGACTGTGTTAGGGCAATGGTGAAAGAGCAAGCAACGTGAGCAAGGAGAAGAAAAGATACTTAATTCATGTAATGGCGTCTGATCCCAAAGCATCCAATTGTAAGGCCTGTAGTAGCTGGTTGACTTGGTGCTCCATAATCTTTCTGAAGCATCAATGTGTTAATCAAAATGTCTCTGGGATTCTTCTTGCACCACCAACGTTCTGTTGCTTTTTTTCTGGCTCAACAGTCTATAGATATACTATAGATTTTCTTCCCAAAGAAACCTCTATAAAAAAGTAAACACATGTCAATATTGCACCTGCAAATATTATGTAAGATCTCTATGGTTATGAAAAATTGTGAATGCAATCTTTTTCGTTTCAGCTTTACGAATAATTGATGGATTGATATATTGGTATAGCTAATTAAAAAAACTAAACATATAAATTATGAAGTGTTGCTCGTGTTAGTGTAACAACTACAAAGCTTGAAAGGCATTCAATGACACAGAGGGAGTTAGTGTTATTTAGCCTTATGTCATTTATGATGAATTGGATTAATATCCAAACATGAACTTTATATCTCAGGCAATTCCTGTGTTTTTGTGTGGATCACATATGGTTTTTTTTTAGGGCGTGTCTACAATAGAGTCTGAAGTTAGTCAGTACTGATCTCTTGTGATGTAACCAAGGGAATATTATTGCTGCAGAGATGAAGAGAATATAGTGGCTTTGGGAGTGGAAGGCTAAGGAGATAGAAACCAGGACTAGAAGCATAGAGGGAGTGTAGGAAAAGGAGTTAGATAGTATTTTTCAAATAAAATTGATAGAGGCCTTTGTATGGATAGGACCTGAATTGGCTCATTTTTTAAAGAGTTATCAGGGCTTCTTTTGGGCTATATTGAGAGACACTCCAAGTTCCCAAAACCACAGATATATTTAGGTGAGCCATACTGTCTTCCTACCTCTCTAATGCTGTTCCGGATAAGAGGGAGGTCTTCATATAAACTGTATTTCACAGGAATTGTCAGGATCGCAATCATTAATCAATGTTGAGATAAGAGAGACTGTCTTCTGATTGCCTGGAGCATGAGTAAAGAGGTGTTAAGTGTGACATAAAGAATGGTTTGTGTTAGAAATTAGGGTGTGAGCTTTGATAAAGAGGAAACCACAATCCTAGTCAGGGTAAGGCACAAGCAAAACACAAATTAACCTGTGCTCACCCTGGGGTTGCTTGGCACAAAGCAATTAGGCTTAATTTGAAGGCAATGTGTAAAGAATTTGTGCAACACTTCAAACAGTAAAAACAGTGAAAACGCCACACAAAAGGATCCCTTGATTTATACACAGTTGTGTCTTTGAAGTAGGGAGAAACCTCAGGAGAAATGACTTTGAGGTGCACAGATGTCCTACCTACCAGTCCTGGCTCCAGACTAACTACAGGGTGTAGGCAAACCTTTGGGTGGAGATAGGAAACAGCCTATTTGGGTGTAAGTAAGGCTGGGTCCAGATCCCCCCCTCCCATACTCCCAGGATAGCCCACTCAGTGACACCTAATCTCCCATTATGTGTGGCTGTCTAGGTGGAATACACAAAGCCCAACTGCCAACTTCACCCAGTCATGTGAACAGAGACAGGCTGCAGACAACTAATGGCTAAAGGAAGAAAATGCCAACTTTCTAAATGTGCCATTTTTAGAAATGTAATTTCAAATCCAACTCCACCATAAATTAGGATTTTAAATTAGGATTCCAGAGACACCAAGCATGAACCAGGTATATCTTTCCATTTGGAAATTATGCTTACAAAATGTATTAAGGTAAAAGAAGATATAAGCCTTGCAGTAGTGAAAATGAATTTGAGAGTTTTTCACTACAAGGACTGGTTAAACTTAAAAGCACATGTCCTGTGTTTTAAATACAATGCATGCTGCTATCCGGGATGTCCACAGACAACCCTAGGAGTGACTTATATGTATTAAAAAGGAAGGTTTGTGTCTGGTAAAAGCTTTAACTTGTCAGGTTGAGATGGCAGTTTAAACTTGCAGACACATGCTCTGCATTGGTATGCCTGGGACATGTTTAACGGGCTACTTAAGTGAGTGGCACAATCAGTGCTGCAGGTTCACTAGCAGTATTTTATTTACAGGTCCTGGTCACAGGCTGTGCACATTACTAGGTACTCACATGTAAACTAAATATGCCAGTTGTGGATAAGCCAATGTTAACCACATTTTAGGGAGAGATCACAAGCAATTTAGCACTGGTCAGCTGCGGGAAAGTGCCCAGAATCCAAAGGCCTGCGAAAAAGAAGTCAGCAAAAACAGGTGGTCTGAAGGCAAAATGTTAGGGGACCCACGCCAAGGATGCCAGGTCTAACAGTTTGGGATGAGGTTAAAGAGTGTAAATGCAGGATAAATAGGAAGCCCCAATTTTGAAGCACATATTTGTAGAACCACTGTCAGAAAGGAAGAATAGGAATACGTTGTAAAAGCTGAAGCTATTCTGCTCACTGAGATTCTGTACAGTGCAGTTCAGAAGTAAAAGAAGTTGCAGTGTTATGTTTTGCACTCATATTGGATGATGAGGATGTCACAGACATATGTTGAAATGTTAGTGATGCATGACATAGTTCGCATTACAAGGAAAGTAGCTAAAATATGGATGTATGACGTTACAACGCATACTATTACAACGCATGCCTTTACAACGTGTGTTGTTACAAAGAATACTGTTACAACGCGATATAGTGTTATTAGTTGTAAAGTGCTATTACAACGAATTCAAATATAACGCATACCTTTACAACGCATAAATATAGTTTTTTTTTTTTTTTTAATTTTGTAAAATAAAACCTGTCACGGGATGCAGGGAAATTAGGGGTTTTTGGGTGGGGAAGTGTTTTAAAATGTAGAGAAAAACGGAACGTTAATGTAATGGAATGCAAAGCATTTATTAAAATTAATACTCGAGTATTAAAATTAATACTCGAGTATTAAGAAAAATACTCACTTATTTTCAGTTTTTGAAAAAATTTACACACGCAACGATTTATTAAATATAATATACTGACAAAATATTACTAATTCACTAAATAAATATTCGTAAAAACAAATATATGACATACACATAGGTGCCGATTCGGATCCTGGAGAAACCGGGTACGAACCGTCGGACGGAGCATTTTCTCCGTCCGACTCGTACCCGGTGAAAAAACATTACAAAAATGCAAGTACGATTCGTATGGAAACACCATTTCCGTACGAATCGTACAAAACACAGACCGACGAAAATATACATACGAATGTGATCCGGGAATGCTCCGACGAGACGTCGGGACGCCTTCACGCTGCGTTTCACGAACCAGGAAGTACGATCCGCACCGACGTCACCCCGCACGGATTATATTTTCCGGCTGCCAAAAACTGCCGGGAAATCAGGACGACGCGCACAAGGAGCACCTGAACGCGACGGACAGCCATGGACCCGAACCTACGTGTCATCCCAGCCCTCATAGCAGTCCACCTGCTCTACAGGAACCGACGCAGACGCCGCAGAAGGTCAGAACAACACCCAGGGGCAAAGGGGGGGGAGCAGGGGCAGGAAACCAAACCCCCACCCATTTTACAAGTCATACATGCCCTGCACATACCTGACCTCCAGGGCCTGGTCACCTCGAGGGGGTGGGGGCGTGTCCAGCAACGCCAGCGTCCGCCACAATGGAAGTGGGTGATGACGCGAATCGCCAACCCAACAAATCCGGTACGTACCGTACACATGCCTTAAGAGCGTGGGTACGGGCCGTACCACGCACACACCCACGTCACCCCAAGAATGGCGGTACGACCCGTACCCACGTTCGAAAGGCCTGGGTATGGGCCGTACCAGCATTGTTGGGGTGATGTAGGGGTACGCGTGGTCCGACCCGTACCCACGCCCAGAAGGCCCGGGTACGGTGCGCACCCCTACGGCACCCCATTGGGGGTCTGCACCGTACCCATGCTGTAAGAGCGTGGGTACGGTGCGGACCCCCGATGTTGGGGTGTCGTAGGGGTCCGCACCGTACCCATGCTTGAAGAGCGTGGGTACGGTGCGGACCCCCAATGTTGGTGTGCCGTAGGGGTCCGCGCCGTACCCAGGCCTTCAGAGCGTGGGCACGGGTCGGACCACGCGTACCCCTTCATCACCCCAACAATGCTGGTACAGCCCGTACTCAGGCCTTCCGAACGTGGGTATGGGTCGTACCGCCATTGTTGAGGTGATGTAGGGGTACGGCGCGGACCCCTACTGCACGCCAACATTGGGGGTCCGCACCGTACCCATGTTCCAAAGGCATGGGTACGGCCCGTACCCAGGCCCGCAGAGCGTGGGTACGGGTATGTACGAAGTGTACCCCCACACGTGTATGAATGGAGCGTACCCCCACCCGTGTATGTATGGAGCGTACCCCCACCTGTGTATGCATGGAGCGTACATGGCCAGACATAGGAGGGGTGGTTGCCTATCACTCCCAGCAGTGCCCAGACACAGGAGGGGTGGGTGCAGAGTCCCCCCAGCAGTGCCCAGACATAGGAGGGATGAGTGCCTATCACTCCCAGCAGTGCCCAGACACAGGAGGGGTGGGTGCAGAGTCCTCCCAGCAGTGCCCAGACATAGGAGGGGTGGGTGCCTATCACTCCCAGCAGTGCCCAGAATTAGGAGGGGTGGGTGCAGAGTCCCCCAGCAGTGCCCAGACATAGGAGGGGTGGGTGCAGAGTCCCCCCAGCAGTGCCCAGACATAGGAGGGATGGGTGACTATCACTCCCAGCAGTGCCCAGACATAGGAGGGGTGGGTGCAGAGTCCACCCAGCAGTGCCCAGACACAGGAGGGGTGGGTGCAGAGTCACCCCAGCAGTGCCCAGGCATAGGAGGGGTGGGTGCCTATCACTCCTAGCAGTGCCCAGACATAGGAGGGGTGGGTGCAGAGTCCCCCCCAGCAGTGCCCAGACATAGGAGGGGTGGGTGCCTATCACTCCCAGCAGTGCCCAGACATAGGAGGGGCGGGTGCAGAGTCCCCCCAGCAGTGCCCAGACATAGGAGGGGTGGGTGCCTATCACTCCCAGCAGTGCCCAGACATAGGAGGGGTGGGTGCAGAGTCCCCACAGCAGTGCCCAGACATAGGAGGGGTGGGTGCCTATCACTCCCAGCAGTGCCCAGACATAGGAGGGGTGGGTGCAGAGTCCCCCCAGCAGTGCCCAGACATAGGAGGGGTGGGTGCAGAGTCCCCCCAGCAGTGCCCAGACACAGGAGGGGTGGGTGCAGAGTTCCCCCAGCAGTGCCCAGACATAGGAGGGGTGGGTGCAGAGTCCCCCCAGCAGTGCCCAGACATAGGAGGGTTGGGTGCCTATCACTCCCAGCAGTGCCCAGACATAGGAGGGGTGGGTGCAGAGTCCCCCCAGCAGTGCCTAGACATAGGAGGGGTGGGTGCAGAGTCCCCCCAGCAGTGCCCAGACACAGGAGGGGTGGGTGCAGAGTCCCCCCAGCAGTGCCCAGACATAGGAGGGGTGGGTGCCTATCACTCCCAGCAGTGCCCAGACATAGGAGGTGTGGGTGCAGAGTCCCCCCAGCAGTGCCCAGACATAGGAGGGGTGGGTGCCTATCACTCCCAGCAGTGCCCAGACATAGGAGGGGTGGGTGCAGAGTCCCCCCAGCAGTGCCCAGACTTAGGAGGGGTGGGTGCCTATCACTCCCAGCAGTGCCCAGACATAGGAGGGGTGGGTGCTGAGTCCCCCCAGCAGTGCCCAGACACAGGAGGGGTGGGTGCAGAGTCCCCCCAGCAGTGCCCAGACATAGGAGGGGTGGGTGCAGAGTCCCCCCAGCTCTGCCCATGGAAAGAAAGGGGTTGAGTACACACAGATACAATGCCCACAATTGTCAGTCAGGTGCTCAAAGACCCAGCAGAACACGAAACACATGTGTGCGCGGCTGGGAGTACACACATGCATAGTGCGGTAACATGTACACATGAAGTCATGTCAATATACTCCAGTCACAAGTACAGTTATGAAGGTCTGCAAGATATTCCTCGTGTGCTGCATGCTGCACAACATGGCAGTGGAGAAAGCTGTGCCACTCATCCTGGATCCAGATAAGCAGGACCATCCACCCGTGGAGGATGAAGGGCTTGGTCACGAGGCAAGTGATGTGGAGGAGGAGGAGGCGGTAGAGGACATGCGGAGTCGGCTCATACGCAACTTCTTTGCTTAGTGGTGAGTTCCAGTGTCTGAGTGTGCACGCATTGGGCCATGTGTGGCAAGTGTTGCAATGTGTGTGTCCATCTGCATGTCTGCCAAGTGAGTCAGAGGTGTGTTTGGATGTGTCACTCGAGTGATGGTGCAATAGAAGAATGTTTTTCCAGAGTCATCATTGTAACCTAGCATGTTGAGAACCTTATACGTGTCGAGTACATGCACATGCATGCGGATGTGCTTCTTTTGGTTGACTTCTGGTGTGTCTCCCATCCACAGGTACTTGCGCATGCTGTCGGCTGGTGGCATTGTTGTGCTCCTGCCATTCCTCATGAACACAGCAACATGTGCTGAATCAGCGTTACATGCACGGACAAGTTCGAAAATCTCCTTCGGGTAAGGGATGCAGCGCGGCTTTTTGGGAGTGGTATTTGTTTTGAATGTGTGTGCACTGCTCCTATTCATGTTTGGATACTTTACATACATGTAGAATCACCATTGGGCACATGACATGGAGCTGAATTCACCTGAATTGATGGTCAGACTTGGTGACAGTCATCTGTAATGGGATTGTGGATTGTGATGGAGCCATCAATGTGTGTAACACTGCCCTCGGAAACATACGGGTTGCACCGGGTTGACATGGTGTGTGAATTCCCCATTAGGGGCTCAATGGTGTATAGCAGCCTCTCCGTGAGCAGCAGGGGGTATTTAGCTGTAACCCGTCACTTGTGTGCCAGTGCCATGGATTTCCAGCATCTGTGGTGGTAAGGGGGGTGCCAGTGTTGGTCCCACGTGTTCATCCACATGACCTGTGTATGTGCTGACAGAGTTGCATTAGCATTCCGACACACATGAGTAATAAAGGTGTCCCTCTGCCTCCAAGGTGCCTCATCTCTGTCAATGGTGGTCTGTTGCCACTGTGCATGTGGCATGTCTGGCATTGTTCTCAGAGATGGTGCATATGAGTCTATGTGTAGAGTAGCAAGATGCAAGCTGTTTGTCAGGGATTAGATTCTGTATTGTGCATGATGTCCATGGCTGTGTAGGTATTGTGGCATGTCAGTCTCCACGACGGCCACTGTGCTGCATGTGAATCCATTGTGTGTGTGTGTGCCATGTTGAACCAGACATTCCTTCCTTGACATACACCTTTTGCATAGTTCCTTCCTGAGATCCTTGTCTTTGTGTGCTACTTGTGGCATTGTTATCTTGACATGGCGCATGCTGCTGCAGGCCCTGCAGCAAGGGCACCCAGTGTCCACGCTACCGAGCTGGTGTTCATCATGGATTGCTTGCTGACATGTGCTATGCTGATCAGCAGCATCTGTGCCTCATGCGGCAGCACACTCTGCATTATGAACAAGATCCCGAGTTCCATCCACCTCAAGGCAAGAGGGAGACCATCCCCCAGGTCAACTACGACATCCGTGTCTAATCCTACCCTGCACTCTACGGACATGTGCGTTAGAAATCCCATGATACTTGTCCACATCCAGGCTGCATCTGCACAGCTCTGCTACTACATCCGGCGACCAGGCCACATCAACGTCAAACAGAGATGGGGGGAGTGGATCACTGCCAGCTGCAGGATGACCTTCTCAATCCACGCACACACTCAGGATGCAGCCCACAACCACAACACAACCTTGTGGCACTGTGATCCAACACCCAATTGTGCCATCTCCATGCATCCAACCTTGGCTGGCCCACCATTCTCCACATCCACCTGACTCAAGCATGCAGGACATGGTTCTGCCACGTGTCTACACATACCTGGGACTCCCACCCCAGGACACTCCACATGATCCCTGACCTCTGCGCATGACTGTTGCTCTTCTAAATAGGTCTGTAGGCACAGTTGTGCGGGCACCCCCTCAGCTGGTTGGGCCCATCACGGGTGAGTATGGTGCTCCATGTCTGTCTTGGATGGTACATTGTGACCCATGTGTGTCCTGTGCCAGACTCAGACCCCAGGGTATGGATGTTTGGAGTTGCTTCTGAAATCAGGCATGGTTTGGCTTTACAACACACACATGCAGTGGAATAATGCAAACTGACGGCATCATCTTGTGATTGTGATGATTTTTATTGGTGCTGGGGTACGTGTTTGGGGGGGTGACAAGAGGTTCTTGGCGGGAGTGTAGAATCCAAAGTTCACAGGGGGAGTTGGTATCCTGCCATTGAAAGTCATCAGAGTCTGTGCCACAGTCTTTGTCAACATTGGTCAGACAGTGACCAGCAAGGCCATGTGGCAGAGAATGTCAGTTGCTGCTGTGCTGCTGTTGGGCCAGAGGGCCAGGTGCCAGGCCAGGTGACCTGGGAGATGGTGATGTTCCGCTGACTCTCACGGTCTTTTGCTTGGACGACCCACCTTCCTGCAGGGACCATCAGAAGCAGGCCTAGACGATGCTAGGGACGCTCCGTCAGATGAATCCTCCTCCTCCTCCCTCCCTGTTTCTGGTGCTGGTCTACACCTGGTGGCACAGGGAGGGTTTGCCAGGCTTTGGGCGATCTGATGGAGTGATTGGCTCACGTCCCTGTGCACCGCCAGGAGCTCTGCCAGTCTTGCCTCCATCCACCCATGGTCTTGTAGATGACTGGCATGATGCTCGACCTGCAGGGTCTTCATCTCATTGAGGGTCTCCACTACCTGGTCGATGCCTCTGGAGTCACGCCGGTATGCGTCCAGGATGTTTCTGACGTGTGAGATTGCCGGGTCCTGAGCCAACTGGGCAGGTTCGCGCCTCCGCTGTCCTCCACTCCCACCACCCCTGCCCACTTGCGCCTGGCCTGCCGTTGTGGGCACATCGGGTCTCCGGGACCCCGGAGGGATGGCATTTGCGGTGTCGCCTGCCTCCTCCTGGGTGTCCGGAGAACCTTGTCCCTCCTGGACAGACTGGCTGTTTTGTTGTGTGCGGGCAAGGCTCCTGGGTGTCTCCTGGGATGTGGCAGGAATGGGGGTGGTGGTTGGCACAGTTGTATCTGACGCAGGTGCTGCAGGTGGTTGGACACCAGAGGGGCCAGGTTGGTCTGGGCCATCCACGGAGTGGTGAGAGTCGGTGCTGCCGGTGGGGTCCTCTTCACGCAGAGCCTGGTCCTGTGAGTCTTCCCCCCCAGTGTTGGGGGGAGATCGACGACGTTGACCTGTGTGTGAGAGAGACAGTGTTAATTGTGTTACATGCAACATCCATGTTTCATTCATTTTTGAGTTGGCACAGTTCCTCTAGGTGGTTGGATTTGGCTAGCATTCCTCTCACGGTGCACTTGTGCATGGGTATGTCCCTTGGCCACAGCTTTCGACACTTTACCTATGTGTGACACAATCTTAGTTGATGCATCTTTTGGGAACGCAGTCAGCAGTGTAGTGAGCGGGCGTAGCAAGCCATGCTGACCCACCTTACGTGTTGCACTGTTTGTGGCCAAATGGTGTTTTTTCCATGCTATTTGAGAATGCAGGTAGGTAACTTAACAATTTGTGACAGGGTTCTGGCAAACACAATTGGTGCGTATACTGGGTGTAAGGTTCTGTTTGTGCCTGCAGCACGGATGTACTTGTGCACAGATTGACACATGGCCCAGTGTTTATCAAAGGTTGAAGGGGGGGTTCACGCAGTGCCAAACCTTGTCTACATGCACACAGTCCACCTGCTGACGAGCGGACATGGCCACACCACCCAAGGGTGATTTGGTCTCCCTCTGTCTCCCTTTCTCCCTCCCTCTGTCAGCCTCCTCTCTCTGTCCGTCTCCCTTTCTCCCTCCCTCTGTCAGCCTCCTCCCTCTGTCTGTCTCCCTTTCTCCCTCCCTCTGTCAGCCTCCTCCCTCTGTCCGTCTCCCTTTATCCCTCCCTCTGTCAGCCTCCTCCCTCTGTCCGTCTCCCTTTTCCATCCCTCTGTCAGCCTCCTCCCTCTGTCCGTCTCCCTTTCTCCCTCCCTCTGTCAGCCTCCTCCCTCTGTCTGTCTCCCTTTCTCCCTCCCTCTGTCAGCCCCCTCCCTCTGTCCGTCTCCCTCTGTCTTCCTTTCTCCCTCCCTCTGTCACCCTCCTCCCACTGTCCGTCTCCCTCTGTCTCCCTTTCTCCCTCCCTCTGTCAGCCTCCTCCCTCTGTCCGTCTCCCTTTCTCCCTCCCTCTGTCAGCCTCCTCCCTCTGTCCGTCTCCCTTTCTCCCTCCCTCTGTCAGCCTCTTCCCTCTGTCCGTCTCCCTTTATCCCTCCCTCTGTCAGCCTCCTCCCTCTGTCTGTCTCCCTTTCTCCATCCCTCTGTCAGCCTCCTCCCTCTGTCCGTCTCCCTTTCTCCCTCCCTCTGTCAGCCTCCTCCTTCTGTCCATCTCCCTTTCTCCCTCCCTCTGTCAGCCTCCTCCCTCTGTCCGTCTCCCTCTGTCTCCTTTTCTCCCTTCCTCTGTCACCCTCCTCCCACTGTCCGTCTCCCTCTGTCTCCCTTTCTCCCTCCCTCTGTCAGCCTCCTCCCTCTGTCCGTCTCCCTCTGTCTCCCTTTCTCCCTCCCTCTGTCACCCTCCTCCCACTGTCCGTCTCCCTCTGTCTCCCTTTCTCCCTCCATCTGTCAGCCTCCTCCCTCTGTCCGTCTCCCTTTCTCCCTCCCTTTGTCAGCCTCCTCCCTCTGTCTGTCTCCCTTTCTCCCTCCCTTTGTCAGCCTCCTCCCTCTGTCCGTCTCCCTTTCTCCCTCCCTCTGTCAGCCTCCTCCCTCTGTCCGTCTACCCTTCTCCCTCCCTCTGTCAGCCTCCTCCCTCCCTCTGTCTGTCTCCCTGTGTCCACCTCTGTCTCAGTCCCTCTCTCTGCCTCTCTCCCTCCCTCTGTGTGTCACCCTCTGTCACCTCAGCCCAGCTTCCTGGGCACACACAGTTTGCAGGTGTTTCAAAGGCCATTGGCTTGTTCATGTGGGTTTGTTTCTTCTCTGCCGGCACCCATTGGGCGGAGTGTCTGAGTCTGCGCTGCTGCTGTGGCGGTGTATGCTGACACTCTTTCAGTGTGATGCGTCTTCATTAGCTGCTGTTATGTGCAAATTGTGCCTTCATACCCATGTCGTCCTGCAACGCGGCCACCATTAGCAGGCAAAACAGTACTGTGTGGGTACACACTGTTTGTATGGCTGTGCCCTAAGCCATATGGGCTGAGGGCATTGTTGTGTGCTTCAGAGTTGCTCTATGTTAGTTTTGAGGCCCACCCTCCCGGCATCGGGGACATCCTGTCTTGTGTTGGTGTTTTGCGTGGCCTGTGACTTGGCACGGCCTTGCTTGGGGCATGGGGCATGGAGGCGCTAGTGGCATGTGTGTGTTTTTGGAGTGTGGTTGAGTACGGTGCTGGCTTTGGGGGGGTTGCGTGCATGATTGGTATTTGGGTTGTATATGGCGTTCCCCCCATGTGAGGTGAGTTGTTTGTGTACTCACCAGGCTCTCGGACTCCTTCTAGTCTGTCTACTCCCACCGGCGGCAGCGTGGCCATCACCTTCTCCTCCCAGGGATGGTAGTGTACCGGTCTGCGGGACGGACCTCCTCCAGTGATGTTGGCCTGGTTGTGGTCGTCCGTCATTTTGCGGCGGACCGTCCTTCGCAGATCGTACCACCTGGCTTGGCACTCATGCCTGGTCCTTCTGGTGGCCCCAACAGCATTCACGGAATTGACTATCCTCTCCCACATGGCAGATTTTTCGGATATGCTGGTCCGTCTGACCAATGTTCCAAAGAGCTGTGGCTCGACTCTGACGATTTTGTCGACAAGGACCTCCAGCTCCTCCTTAGTGAACTTTGGATTCTTGTTAGTGGGCATGGTGTGGGGTGTGGGTGTGGATGGTTGTGGGGGTGTGGGTGTGGATGGTTGTGGGTGTGTGAGTGTGGTTATGCAGGTGTGTGTGTGTGAATGTGATGAGGGTGTGTTTGTGATGGTGGTTGTGTGAAGGAGTGCAAGTGTAAGGTGTATTGATGTATGTAGTATGGTGCAGTGCGTTGTCTCTGTGGTGTGGCTGTAGGGGATCTGTTGCAAAGGATCATGGTTTGTGTGTGCTGGGCCTTTTTATTGTCCATTTGTGGGTGTGGCTGTGTTTGAACTTTGGGTGGGTGTGTTATAAGGAGTGGTAGTGGTTTGGGACTCTGTTTAGCTGTTTGTCAGTTGCAGGTCAGTGTATAGGATGTATTTGGCCTTGTTGGATATGTTTTGTGGTGTTGTGTGCCTCAAATTGACTCTCCTTGTGTTTTTTTGGTTTGTCCTGGTTCAGTAGGAGTGTTTCTTGCATCTGTACGGTGCGTACATGGGCCATGTTGTTGTACAGTGCTGTCCTTTGCTATGGCTTAGTACGACTCGTACATGCGCGATGTTGGGTGAGGGCGCTGGTGTGTGGGCCTGGGGTAGGGTGCGTACGAACACGGGCAGGGTGTTGGTCCGCACCGTCCGTCGGTGGTGGTGGTGTTTCGCACCGTACATACAGGGGGGGCTGGGTGTAGGGTCCGTACATACATGGGTGGGGAGTTGGTACGCTCCATGCATTCACGGGTGGGGGTACGGTGCGTACATACACGGGTGGGGGTACGGTCCATACATACACGGGTGGGGGTATGGTCCGTATATACACGGGTGGGGGTACGGTCCGTACATACACTGGTGGGGTGGGGGTACGGTCCATACATACACGGGTGGGGAGTTGGTACGCTCCATGCATACACGGGTGGGGAGTTGGTACGGTCTGTACATACACGGGTGGGGAGTTGGTATGCTCCATGCATACACGGGTGGGGGTACGGTCCGTACATACACGGGTGGTGAGTTGGTACGCTCCATGCATACACGGGTGGGGGTATGGTCTGTACATACACGGGTGGGGGTACGGTCCGTACATACACGGGTGGGGAGTTGGTACGCTCCATGCATACACGGGTGGGGGTAGGGTCCGTACATACACGGGTGGGGTGGGGGTACGGTCCGTACATATACGGGTGGGGGTACGGTCCGTACATACACGGGTGGGGTGGGGGTACGGTCCGTACATACACGGGTGGGGAGTTGCTACGCTCCATGCATACACGGGTGGGGAGTTGGTACGGTCCGTACATACACGGGTGGGGGTACGGTCCGTATATACACGGGTGGTGAGTTGGTTCGCTCCATGCATACACGGGTGATGGTACGGTCCGTACATACACGGGTGGGGGTACGGTCTGTACATACACGGGTGGGGAGTTGGTACGCTCCATGCATACACGGGTGGGGGTACGGTCCGTACATACACGGGTGAGGTGGGGGTACGGTCCGTACATACACGGGTGGGGGTACGGTCTGTACATACACGGGTGGGGTGGGGGTACAGTTCGTACATACACGGGTGGTGAGTTGGTACGCTCCATGCATACATGGGTGGGGGTACGCTCCATGCACACACTGGTGGGGGTTCAGCGCGTACATCCGCGGCCGGGGGGCGTTTTGCGCGTACATGCGGGGTCTGTGGTGGGGTGTTCGGCGCGTATGCGGACACGTGTCTCCATGGTTGCTATGGGAGTTCGGTCCGTGCGGTGTTTTTACCATACAGTTGTGAAATCGAAAGGACGGGAGTGATCGTACTTGCGCTGTCGGACTTCATTTTTCCGATTCGTACGGTAAATCGTCCGGGGATGTGTCGCACACAATTTCCGACCTGAGGACGTGTGGGTAAATTTTCCCGATGTGATTCGTATGGAGTTTTTCCCATGCGAATCGTACTTGGCAGTTTGTACGCTACTTGTACGATTCGTACGGAAAAAAATCCGGATTCAATTCGGACGGGGGACATTTTTCCAGGATCGGAATCGGCCCCATAGTCGCCATTTTAAACATTGTAGTTCCCAAAATTGTCCTACAACACTTTCCATGAAATGAATACCACAACACTACTTGCAAAATGGATGCCAAAACGGAACAAAAAATTGAAAACAACACATCTTAACATGCTTTTTTAAATTATACGTTTCCACAGTAATAAAATATAACCAACGCTGTATTTCTTAAAATTAACTATGACACTTGCTAAAACCTATAAATACAACCAACACACCATTTTAAAATCAGTTGTTTATCAACTCCCAGAGTGACCAGACGCCAAAACCTGAACCTCTGACCTCTTCACCGAGATAAGACCCGACTCCATTTAAGAAGGATTATTTGCCGAAATACAAGTAAGTTTCTAAAACGAATAACAGAAATGTTTTCTTGAAACATTTAAAACGCTGCACCTAATAAGTTTGAGTTTGCATTTTTAAATAAATAAAAAGCACCAACCTATTACTATAGTTATGGAAACATATATGATTTAAAAAAAACAGAAAATATTTTAACATTACTACGATATAAAGTCAATTGTTTATTTAAGAAAAGGATTGTCAATTCAATTATAATATATATTATTTTTCGAACATCACAAAAAGAATTATTTTTTTTCTAAAAGACAACTTCTATAAACTGTGACGAAAACGACTACTTCAAAAAATAGCGTTTTGCAAAATGAGCCACACTACTCATCAAGAATAAATCGAAGGTATTTTCCTAATTTTTTCTAAACACTATTCTAAATTAGTAAAACAAAAAAACATTTTCTAATCCACACATATTTAATCTGTTTTTCACACAGAAATTCAATAACGAAAACAAAAAAAAACTGTCATCTTTGAAAATTCAAACGTCGATTTACAAAGAAGGTAAATATTTTAAACATAAAATAACTGTTTTTTTTTCCTGTCTTCATGAATGCAAAAAGGATTGTGAAAGTGTAAAAATGTGTAGAGGTTAAAATAATTCAAGTAACGTCATGAAGGTGCAGCAGCAGAGAAAATATGGGATGTTGTAGAGCTATCAGTTACGATTTTAACTCCAGAAAAGTGCAACATTAGGGAAAGTGTAGGATGGTGTAGGGTTAACAATTACTATTCTAACTCCAGGAAGGTGCAGCAGTAGTGAATGTGTCGGATACTGTAGGGGTAATAATTACTATTCTAACTCCAGGAAGATGCAGCAGTAGGGAAAGTGTGGGATGGTGTAGGGGTAACAATTACTATTCTAACTCCAGGTTGCTGCACCAGTAGAAAAAGTGTAGGATGGTATACAGGTATCAATTACTATTCTAACTCCATATATGTGCAGCAGCAGGGAAAGTGTGGGATGGTGTAGAGTGAAGCAATTACTATTCTACCTCTAGTAGGGTGCAGCAGTAGGGAAAGTGTGGGATGGTGTAAGGGTAACAATTACTGTTCTAACTCCTGGAAGGTGCAGCAGTAGTGAATGTGTGGGATACTGTAGGGGTAACAATTACTATTCTACCTCCATTAAGGTGCAGCAGTAGGGAAAGTGTGGGATGGTGTAGGGGTAAACATTACTTTTCTAACTCCTGGAAGGTGCAGCAGTAGTGAATGTGTGGGATACTGTAGGGGTAACAATTACTATTCTAACTCAAAGTTGGTGCAGCAGCAGCAAAAGTGTAGTATAGTAATAAGGTAAAATAAAGTAAAATGTCACTTATGCACATAAAATGGTTACATTTTTTACTGTATCACAAACAATGCAATAAAAAATAGCATTTCCATTACTTTCTCATTTTTTCAGATAATCACATAAATCTTCTCAAAACCAAAACACAAGTTGAATCCCACAAGACCAGACAACAAAAAAGACCAGCAAAATTCGAGAAATCAGACCAAGAAGAAAACACCTAAATCAAAAGGTAATTGAAATGAAGACTTCAAAGTAGGAAAGCATTCAATTAGTAAAACTTGAAAAAACATTTTCAAGAAAGCTGCAACAATACAGAAATTGTGGCATCTTGTCGAGATAACAATAACTCTTCTAACTCAAGGTTGCTGCAGCAGTAGAAAATGTGTAGGATGGTATACAGGTATCAATTACTAATCTAACTCCATATATGTGCAGCAGCAGGGAAAGTGTTGGATGGTGTAGAGGGAACCAATGACTATTCTACCTCCAGTAAGGTGCAGCAGTAGGGAATGTGTGGGATAGTGTAGGGGTAACAATTACTATTCTAACTCCAGGAAGGTGCAGCAGTAGTGAAAGTGTGGGATACTGTAGGGGTAACAATTACTATTCTAACTCCAGGAAGGTGGAACAGTAGGGAAAGTGTGGGATGGTGTAGAGGTAACAATTACTATTCTAACTCAAAGTTGGTGCAGCAGTAGCAAAAGTGTAGTATAGTAATAAGTTAAAATAAAGTAAAATGTCACTTATGCACATAAAATATTTACATTTTTAACTGTATCACAAACATTGCAATAAAAAATAGCATTTCCATTACTTTTTCATTTCTCATTTTTTCAGATACTCACATAAATCTTCTCAACACCCAAGGACAAGTTGAATCCCACAAGACCAGACAACAAAAAAGACCAGCAAAAATCGAGAAACCAGACTAAAACCAGACGAAGAAGAAAACACCTAAATCAAAAGGTAATTGAACCCGGAAACGGCACGACAACTTGCGTTCATAGGCTTTTTGATCTGTGACTGACTACAGGCTCGCTCCGCGGACATATCGTGCATCTTCAGAAACTTTGGTTGCCATTCCCCGGGACAGTAACCGTCGATTTCTGCACGAATCTTCATGGGGAAACTCCGGAATTTAAAGTTGGCTACTCCTTCTCAACTACCTGTGGACTCGGATTCAGATTCTCCTCCTCGAGACATGGTGGACGCCACAACACCAAAAACAGATCCAATACGGGGAGCCATTCCAAAAGCGCGCAACAAAGAAAAGCTGTCATCCTCTCTAGCTTCCTCTAAGCGCTTGAAGAAGGACCCACCATCCCCAGGGAGTAACTCCTCATCCGCTTCCATGGATCTAATTTTGGAAGAGCTTCGTGCTTTCAAACCCTTTATCGAGGCTACCACAAAGAACATGCAGGCCATGCAGGAAAAATGGTCATCTTTGGAGTTGCGTGTTCAGACCTTAGAATCCTACACAGACTCTTTGCAATCCTCTTGTTCCCACATTCCATCAATGGAGAAGGAGATACTTCTACTTAAACGCCAGACGGAGGATTTGGAAAACAGGAATCGTAGGAATAATCTACGTCTCTATGGTCTTCCAGAACTTACAGAAGGGTCAAACCCAACAGTCTTCTTCCAATCCTTTCTGGCCAAGATCTTAGATACTCCAACTTTAACCTCCGTTAATATTCAAAGAGCTCATCGCCTTGGCCCAAAGATCGCTAGTAAACCCAGAGGTGTCATCATGCTATTCCTACAATTCACTGACCTCTTACAGGTCCTCTCAGCCGCCAAGCTCAAGAAGCAAATTATGTGGGAAGGTCATCGCCTCTATCTATCACAAGATGTTTCCAAGGCTACTGCAGATCGTAGGAAGAAATTTTTGGACATGCGGCCTCAGTTACGGGCCCTAAATGCCAGATATGGACTACTACATCCTTGTCTCTTCAAGGCCACCTATAAGGACAGAACAACCACGTATGAAGATCCTGCGGCCTTATAGGCGTTTCTCCAATGACATGGCCCAGATGTTATGGATGTATCCAGACCTGGTTGACAAGTCCTGCTTCTCCTTATTGGAACTCGTTGTGTTATGATTCTGTTGTCTCTCCACTAGCATCCATGTTGTAAAGCCATGACTGTCTCTTCTTCCGACAGCCATTTTACTCTCATGTGTCCCCTCTGTGGTGTTGTGAAGTGTAGTATAGTTCAATTGTAGTTAGTATTTTCTTATTTCCCTGTGACACGTCTTTCCCTGATTGAAGGGGGGAGAGAGACTGTTTTATATTGATGCTCAGACACCTTTTTAATCTTAAAAAACTATTGACTGTTTCTTGCCGAATTTGCACTGTGTTTTTAACGTGTTTAACGTGGGTAATCTGTTTGTCACCGCTGCTTAGCGCGGAGCCCATTTCGGAGCAAGTTCATTCCGAATTGAGTCAGCGCTCTAGCTCTCAGGTCGCACACTATAAAACACGCAATGACGCGACCGCGCAGCGGACGCGCACAGCGGGCGCACCGGCGGCGCGCCGAAGGCGCGCCAAAGGCAAGCCCGTCTGCGCCCGTCCGCGCCAAGATTGCGGCCAGCGCCATGGGCCGTACGGTCGGTGACAGACTTGGGTATCAGCTGGATGAACTACTGGCCTTAAACACTGGTAAGTGTCAGCGGCCGACTCTTCTGCTCGACCATGATACAGTAGGTCCTAACTGCTGCTCAATGTGCGGCCTAAAGACGGTTTTTATTACGCCTCATGGTATCTCCGCCCCTTTGTACCACTCTGGCCTCAGCCCTCTTACCCAATGTTCTGAACAGATGGCTCCCTATGAGAGGAACGTCAGTTCTGTTAATATCGCAAAATCGTCTAACGAGTTGCACTGTATTCTCCTTAACACAAGGTCAATGGCAAAACATAAGTACGAACTGGAGGATCTTATCTCAGCCACCAGTTCTGACCTGGTCTTTCTTACAGAAACCTGGTCATCGGTCACCTCTGCCCCAGATTGGAACAGTGCTGTCCCCCTGGGATACTCACTGGCGCAAGTAGACCGGACAGGATCGGTCGGAGGAGGTATTGCGCTTATCTATCGCTCCCACCTCAAAGTTTCTTTTAAACAAGAATCCTAACTAGAGGCCGAAGTCATGTCATTTATTATAAAATGTAATAATGTGGAACTTCTATCCGGTCTACTGGTCTATCGACCCCCTGGAGCAAGAGCTCCTTTTACAAAATCTCTACAGACCTTTCTTGAATCGTGTTATGATACCACAACACTTACAGTCCTAGGTGACTTCAATTTTCACCTAGATGACCTTACCAATTCAGACTCCTCCAACCTTATTGACATCATGGCAGGATATGGACTTTGCCAAATCATTACACAACCCACCCACTTAGCAGGCCACACATTAGATGGAATTTTCACCAATAATGACAGGCTTGCAGTAACAGATATTCAACGGGTCCCTTGGACGGACCACGCAGTAATCCTTTTTAAGGTGAACCTCCATCTATCCATAACGGGACGGAAATCTCGCCCTCGGCTGGTTAACACCCGCCCTTGGAAGGACATCCAAGGCATCGAACTAGCTGAAGCCTTGCTAGAGGGTACTCCCCACCCTAAGGATAGCAATGGCGGGGCTACTAAATTTGATTCTTGGATCAGTAAGGCAATAGACAAACTAGCCCCAGTGAAACTCACCCAACCAAAAAAACGACTAGTGACTTCACCCTGGTACACACCAGAGCTGAAACTTGCCAAAATCAAATGTAGACGGCAGGAACGTCTTTGGAGATCAGACTATAGTCCTGCATTAAAGAAGGAATATAATCATACTCTGGACCTGTATAAGTCCTTAATAAAACAAGCCAAAGTCACATACTTTACTAACAAAATTCAAGAGGCTAATAGTTCCTCGAAGGAACTCTTCAAAATAGTGACATTACTATCTAGGAGTCCCAACGATTCTATCTTCTGTCCTGATCAAAAATTCGTTGATAATCTCGCCCTTTTCTTTCAACGCAAGATCCAAGATGTCTATAAGGAACTCCAGGAGCTACAATCTGCCCCTGGGAATAACATAGGCCATACCTTGGAGGTCCCTATACCGCCCAACAGCCTGTCCCAATTCTCTCCTCTTAGTGAGGAACAGGTCAGTGACATACTACTCCAAATAAAATCTGGCTCTCCCCTAGATCCCTGCCCTCCTCGCATTTACCACTTGGCCCCTACGGTGATAAGTGCATCTCTGACTCCCTTGCTAAACGAGATCATTAGCTCAGGTGTCTTCCCTTCAACCTGGAAAAAGGCTTGTATAAGGCCGATTCTTAAGAAGCCTGCACTTGACCCCCAGGTCACTAAACATTATCGCCCTATATCCTGTCTTCCACTGCCCGCCAAAGTTTTAGAAAAAGTGATCAATCAGGAGCTAATGCAATTCATCGATACTAACAGCTCCTTGGACACCACACAACACGGTTTCAGACCACGCCACTCCACTGAATCTGCCTTAATAATGGCTACAGAGGAAATTCGTAGAGCCATGGACAGTGGGGGCAGGGCCACTCTTGTCCTACTCGACATAACGGCGGCGTTTGACACCGTTAATCATGCAGTTTTACATGATAGATTGATCCAGCTAGGCATAAAGGACTCTGCTCTGGCGCTCCTTCACTCTTTTCTCGAGTCCAGATCTCAGCAGATCCACTGGGATGGTCTTCAGTCTGAAGAACTTTCTCTTCCCTGTGGTGTTCCTCAGGGATCAGCATTATCCCCCTCATTGTTTAATCTATATGTAACCCCACTAGCCAACTTAATAAAGGATCATGGTTTAAATCTGGTTTCTTACGCCGACGACACACAATTAGTGGTGTCCCTGTCGCAAAGTGTTGAAGTTACTGCAGAGAAATTTAAAACCTGCCTCTCCAGAGTGATGAGTTGGATGAGTCTGAACTTCCTCAAACTAAACACTGAGAAGACGGAGGTGATAGAATTTGGCCACAAGCCGTCCATCTGGAACCATCTTTGGTGGCCATCTGAAGCGGGCACCTGTCCAGTCCCCGCACCCAAAGTAAAGAACCTAGGTTTCCTGATGGACAAAGACCTCTCACTGACGTTCCAAGTCAATCAGGTGACCTCGGCCTGTTTCCTGATGATCAAAATACTCCGGAAGATCCTACCTTTTATCCCGTTTACCTTGCGGAAAACAGTAGTGGGGGCCTTAGTCCTCTCCCGCATAGACTATTGCAATGCATTGTATGCTGGTATAGGGGAGCGACAGCTTTCTAAGCTTCAATCCCTGCAAAATGCGGCTGTCAGAGTCCTGCTCGATCTCCCGAAGCATCATCCCACATCTTCTTACATGAGGAGACTCCATTGGCTTCCTGTGCGTAACAGGATCCAGTTTAAGGATTTATGTCTAGTGCACAAAGCTGTACATGGAGGAGGGGCTGACGACATGAAATCCCTATTTCCTACCTATGCCCCCTCTCGCACACTCAGATCCTCTACCATGGGCCTAGTTTGCCCATCAAAATTTAAGAGGTCCCGATGGGGAGGCAGGGCCTTCTCGTTCCAGGCAGCAAGACTATGGAACACCCTACCAACAGCACTTCGACTGGGAACAAACATGATCCCGTTCAGAAAGGCCTTGAAAACCTGGCTGTTCACCAATTCTTAATCTAGCTCCACCTCGCCCCTTCTATCACAGCGCCAAGACGCCTCGGCATAAGTGCGCTTACTAAATAACTCAGTCAGTCAGTCAGTCAGTCATTTGCATATCTCTTTTGTTTCTACAGACATTTCCTTCCTCCTCCCTGATGTGCCATGTTATTTTTTATACAGTGCGTTTTTGGAGCCATGGTATTTGAGGTCTGTCTGTATGCTTTGGATGTTGTCGTCGCTGTCTCCCGGCGCCATCGCCCCATCTTCGTTTTTGAGTTTTTCGTTCCGTAAGTATGTTTTTCAGTCGTTCGTTTCGAACGTGTACTGTCTTTTTGTTGGTTTTTGTCTCTGTCCTTCTTTCTACAACTGATCTCTTACCTTTTCCTCTTTCCTCTCTTTTTTTCGCTTTCCCTCTCCTCTCTCTTCCCCTCCTTGTTCCTTCCTTTCCTTGAACTCAGTATCATTCTCATAATGGTTCTTTCTTTTCTTTCCTTTCCCTTTTTCCCTTTTCGCTTTTTCTCCTTCTGCCCTCTCCCCTTCATCACTTCGTTTAAATTTTCTCAGTTTTTTCAAATTATTTTTTCTGCAATAACAAGCATGTTGCTGTCAGCTGTCTCTCTTTGCAGTTCCATTCCGTGTTACATCATGGAACGTTAAGGGTTTAAACAATCCCATTAAAAGGCAAAGGGTTTTATCACATTTAGCGAGACTTAAATCTGATGTTGCCCTCCTTCAGGAGTCACATCTCTCTGAAACGGAGGCTTTGAAACTCAAGCGTTGTTGGGTGGGTCATGTTTTTTGCTCCCCCACAGTTTTCAAGAAAAATGGTGTTGTGATTTTATTACATAAAAAGTTAAATGTTTCTTCAATCTCTCATGAATGCGATGTTGATGGTCGGTGGGTTATTGTTACACTGCTTATAGATAATATTCCTATCACTCTTTTTAATGTGTATGCCCCAACTGGAATCGATAAATCATTTTGGCCCTCTATCTTAACTAAGTTGTCCTCCCTCTCTGGAGATTATATACTTCTTGGGGGAGATTGTAATGAAGTTGTTGATCCCTTCCTTGACCGCCATTCCAATGTTAAATTTGTCCCCTCTAGGATGCACTCTCAATTTGCTAACACCTTTCAAAATAATGCCTTGGTGGATATTTGGAGACTGTGTAATCCTGATGTTAGAGAATATAGTTTTTACTCCCCTCCACATCAATCGCAGTCCTGCATTGACCATATTTTCCTTAGTAAATCCTTATCCCAACACGCTATTCGCTCTGATATCGGTTCTATCCTAATCTCGGACCATGCCCCAATTCATGTGGACCTTGACCTACTTCCTTTTTCCCCTCACTCTGGCAGATGGCGTTTCAACAATGCTTTGCTTTCGGAACCTACTTTTTGTTCTGAATTCACTGCCTTTGCCACTGAATTTTTCCTTCTCAATCATACCCCTGATTCCTCTTTTGTTACTGTTTGGGATTCTTTTAAAGCAGCCTCTAGGGGTTTTATTATTAATTTTGTAGCCCGACGAAAGAAACTTCGAGAAACCAAGTCCGAGCACATTTTAGCCAATATTAAGATTTTGGAGCTTGACTAACATGCTTCTAAATCTGAGACCTCTCTTAAAAAAACTTATTGATGCGAAAATCTCCTTCAATAGGTTTACAACTGATGCTGCCTCTAACCTTTTGTTAAAATGTAATTCCAGATATTATGGAGGTAAAAACAAAATGGGGAAACTTTTGGCCAATTACTTAAAGATAAGGAAGGAGCGTTCAAAGATTGAATCCATTAAGACTTCCGCTGGAGACTCTTGCTTTAAGGACAAAGACATTCTTTCTGAGTTTGTTAAATTCTATGACAATCTTTACACCCCCGAACACATCCCGGAAACTACGGATCTTCTTTCATATTTTCATTCACTACCCACCCCCCCGGCCTCTCATGTTGATTTCACTGCCCTAGAACGGGACATTTCTGAAATCTCTCATGCCGTTTCTAAATTACGACACAGTAAATCTCCAGGTCCTGATGGGTTCACTATTGAATTTTACAGCCACTTCGCCTCTCTACTTCTCCCTAAACTATTACTCTTATTCCAATCCTTCCTTGCAGCGGGTTCTTCCAGCGGTACCTTCCAACAGGCTTTAATCTGTCTAATTCCCAAGGAAGATAAGGACCTCTCGTTATGCAAAAATTACAGACCAATTTCCCTGGTCAATACGGATTACAAGATTTTGGCAAAACTTTTGGCACTACGCATGGATCCCCTTTTACCCGATCTCATTGGTCCTGAGCAATCAGGTTTTGTCAAAGGCCGCCTATCGTCTGACAATTCCCGTGTTTTTCTTAATATTCTTAGCAAGGCTTCCTCTTTGTCACTTCCCTTCGCGGCTATTTCTTTAGACGCGGAGAAAGCCTTTGACAGGATTGGATGGGACTTTATGTTTCAGGCCTTGCGCTGGATCGGCTTTTCTTCCAAATTCATCTCTATAATTTCTTTACTCTATTCTAATCCCCAAGCTTCCAGTTTTGTTAACGGAATGACCTCGGATTACTTCTCATTACACAGGGGAGTACGGCAAGGCTGTCCTCTATTCCCCCTACTTTTTGTTCTAGCCCTGGAACCCTTTCGGACAACAGTATTTCTGGTTTTAAATTCGGTTCACGTCAGGTTAAACTGTCGGTCTACGCTGACGATATTCTTTTCTACTGCTCTGATCCTATTTCCTCTATTCCCTCCTTTCTCCGGCAGGTGTCTTCCTTCTCCGCGGTCTCTGGCTATCGCCTCAATGCTGATAAATGCGAGATTCTACCTCTAAACCCTATTTGTCAAAAGCATCTTTTTTCCCAAACGGGTTTCTCATGGCAGCCATCTAAGATCAAATACTTGGGTGTTTGGTTCGCCACTCTCTTGTCTGATACACTCAAATTTAACTTTGATTATATCTTCAAGAAAATGGACACGGCTATTCAACGTTGGAATCCGCTCTTTCTGTCCTGGTGGGATCGGCTCAATTCTATAAAAATGATGTTATCACCTCTTCTTCTATATACCACTTCCATGCTTCCAGTACATATTCCAGTTTCCTTCTTTAGACGGATTGATTCCTTGTTGCTGAAATTCTTATGGAATGGTAAACGCTCTCGGATAGCTTTGGCTTCATTGCGCAAGGATAATGCCCAGTCTGGTGTACGTTTTCCAGATTTCAGAGAGTATCATCGAGCTTTTTCATTGAAGCAATCGATCCGTTGGTTCTCTTCATCCTTCCGCACTATCCGCCTGTCTGGTTAAGTATGGAATCTTCCTTTCTTTCCCCTTTTACCTTTCACGAGTACTTATCCTTCACGTCTCCCTTGGTTCGCTTTCGTTCACCTGTTATTTCTCATTCCCGCACTCCCATTCTCCCTTATATATCATCATCTTATCCGTCTCTCCTTTCCCTTCACGAACAACCGATATGGCACAACTCTCTCTTCAAAATACGCAATCGCACTATCTTTCGGAAGACATGGTACTCTAAAGGATTGTGTTGGATCTCTCAACTAATTTCCCAAGACACTCCTCTCTCATTTCAAGAACTTAAATTCTCTTTTTCACTGCCCTCCTCTGCTCGATCACAATACAATGCCCTTCTCCCAGTCCTGATCTTATATCTTCGCTCCTTGGCTCCATCTAACGCTATTCCTTTGGATCGCAAAGTTACCTCTTCATTATTGGAAACATCTCCCTCAGCCTCTGCCATCTATAATTCTTTTCGATACTCCATTAACAGACTAAAATCTAAAATCGAGATTGCATGGGAATTGGATCTTTCTCAGGATTGGCCATTACCTTTTTGGGAAAAAATATGGGCTAAGCTTCCTAAGACCTCTAGAGCTGCTAATACTACCCAAACCTTATATTTTATTTATACCAGAACTTTATGTACACCACACACTTTGTCCCGTTTTTCACCTGACACATACTCTATTTGTTGGTCCTGTCCCTGTCCCGATGCAGATCTCAAACACATGTTGTTTGAGTGCCCTTCTATCTCCACGTTTTGGTGCCTAGTCTGGACGCATATACAAAAGATATTCCAACTTCAGATTCCCTTCTCCCCTTTGCAAGTTTTTCTAGGTTCCCTATCACCAAGCCTTCCACAATCACCTCCCCATTATCTATTACTTGACCTTTTAATTGCTGTGGCTTTTCATACCATTACTTCTAATTGGAAACAGGCTGCAAATGTCTCCTACCACTCTTGGTGGAATGCAGTTTGCTTCCATCATCACCTAGATACTAATTACGTATCTCCCGTTTCCTTAGCAGTTAAACGCGACTTGATTTGGTTCCCTTTGGTATCCTATCTCTCCTCCTCTGCTCCAATACACGCTTCTCCAAACCCTGACACAGTTGAGGTGCGTAAGCCACCATGATTTTCTTGCTACATTATTGCCTTTTGCTATGATATCACTTTCTATTGTATTATATGGTATTTTTTCATTCTTATACATAGGTTTTGCTCTTGTATTCTTCATGCTTGTCATATTTGCTTTTATTGAGAGCTTCTATTGTATTGCTTATTCTGGTGCCGATTCCGATCCGGTAAAAAAAATACCGTACGACTCGCATCCGTATTTTTTTACGTACGAGTCGCACAAGTACCGTACAAACTGCCAAGTACGATTCGCATGGGAAAAACTCCATACGAATCACATCCGGAAAACTTCCCACACGTCCTCGGGTTGGAAATTGTGTCCGACACATCCCCGGACGATTTACCGTACGAATCGGAAAAATGAAGTCCGCGCAAGTACGATCACTCCCGTCCTTTCGATTTCACAACTGTATGCAAAAAACACCGTGCGCACCGAACACTCATAGCAAGCATGGAGACACGTGCCCGCATACACGCCGAACACCCCACCACAGACCCCACATGTACGCGCAAAATGCCCCCCGGCCGCGGATGTACGCGCCAAACCCCCACCCGTGTATGTACGGACCGTACCCCCAGCCCACCCTTGTATGTATGGACAGTACCACCACCCGTGCATGAATGGAGCATACCCCCACCACACCAGTGTATGTACGGACCGTACCCCCACCCCACCCGTGTATGTACGGACCATACCCCCACCCGTGCATGAATGGAGTGTACCCCCACCCCACCAGTGTATGTACGGACCGTACCCCCACCCCACCCGTGTATGTATGGACCGTACCCCCACCCGTGTATGAATGGAGCGTACCCCCACCCCACCCGTGTATGTACGGACCGTACCCCCACCCGTGTATGAATGGAGCATACCAACACCCCACCCGTGTATGTACGGACCGTACCCCCACCCCCGTGTATGTATGGCCCGTACCCCCACCCGTGTATGAATGGAGCGTACCCCCACCCCACCCGTGTATGTACGGACTATACCCCCACCCCATCCATGTATGTACGGACCGTACCCCCACCCGTGCATGAATGGAGCGTACCCCCACCCCACCAGTGTATGTACGGACCGTACCCTCACCCCATCCATGTATGTACAGACCGTACCCCCACCTGTGCATGAATGGAGCGTACCCCCACCCCACCAGTGTATGTACGGACCGTACCCCCACCCCACCAGTGTATGTACGGACCGTACCCCCACCCCACCAGTGTATGTACGGGCCGTACCCCCACCCCACCAGTGTATGTACGGAGCGTACCCACACCCCACCAGTGTATCTACGGAGCATACCCCCACCCAACCCGTGTATGTACGGACCGTACCCCCACTCATGTATAAATGGAGCGTACCAACACCCCACCCGTGTATGTACGGACCGTACCCCCACCCCACCCGTGTATGTACGGACCATACCCCCACCCGTGTATGAATGGAGCATACCCCCACCCCACCCGTGTATGTACAGACCGTACCCCCACCCGTGTATAAATGGAGCATACCAACACCCCACCCGTGTATGTACGGACCGTACCGCCACCCCACCCGTGTATGTACGGACCGTACCCCCACCCGTGTATGAATGGAGCGTACCCCCACCCCACCCGTGTATGTACAGACCGTACCCCCACCCGTATATGAATGGAGCGTACCAACACCCCACCTGTGTATGTACGGACCGTACCCCCACCCCACCTGTGTATGTACGGACCGTACCCCCACCCGTGTATGAATGGAGCATACCCCCACCTCACCCGTGTATGTACGGACCGTACCCCCACCCGTGTATGAATGGAGCGTACCAACACCCCACCCGTGTATGTACGGACCGTACCCCCACCCCACCCGTGTATGTACAGACCGTACCCCCACCCGTGTATGAATGGAGCATACCCCCACCCCACCCGTGTATGTACGGACCGTACCCCCACCCGTGTATGTACGGACCGTACCCCCACCCGTGTATGTACGGACCGTACCCCCACCCGTGTATGAATGGAGCGTACCCCCACCCCACCTGTGTATGTACAGACCATACCCCCACCCGTGTATGTACGGACCGTACCCCCACCCGTGCATGAATGGAGCGTACCCCCACCCCACCAGTGTACGTTCGGACCCTACCCCCACCCCACCCGTGTATGTACGGACCGTACCCCCACCCGTGCATGAATGGAGCATACCCCCACCCCACCAGTGTATGTACGGACCGTACCCCCACCCCCACCAGTGTATGTACGGGCCGTACCCCCACCCCACCAGTGTATGTACGGAGCATACCCACACCCCACCAGTGTATGTACGGAGCATACCCCCACCCCACCAGTGTATGTACAGACCATACCCCCACCCCACCAGTGTATGTACGGAGCGTACCCACACCCCACCAGTGTATGTACGGAGCGTACCCCCACCCCACCAGTGTATGTACGGACCGTACCCCCACCCGTGTATGTACGGACCCTACCCCAGTCCCACACACCAGCACCCTCAGCCAACATCGGGCATGTACGAGTCGTACTAAGCCATAGCAAAGGACAGCACTGTACAACAACATGGCCCATGTACGCACCGTTCAGGGGCTAAAAACACTCCTACTGAACCAGAACTAACCAAAAAAACACAAGGACAGTCAATCCCAGGCACACAACACCACAAAACATATCCAACAAGGCCAAATACATCCTATACACTGACCTGCAACTGACAAACAGAGAAACAGAGGCCCAAACCACTACCACTCCTTATAACACACCCACCCAAAGTTCAAACACAGCCACACCCACAAATGGACCAATAAAAAGGCCCACCACACACAAACCATGATCCTTTGCAACAGATCCACTGCTGCCAGACCCCAGAGACAACGCACTGCACCATACTTCAACCATCAATACACCTTACACTTGCACTCCTTCACACAACCACCATCACAAACACACCCTCATCACATTCACACACACACACCTGCACACCCACAACCATTCACACCCACACCCATCCACACCCCCACCCCCACAACCATCCACACCCACACCCCACACCATGCCAACCAACAAGAATCCAAAGTTCACAAAGGACGAGCTGGAGTCCCTTCTCGACGAAATCATCAGAGTCGAGCCACAGCTCTTCAGAACATTGATCAGACGGACCAGCATATCAGAAAAAACTGCCATGTGGGAGAGGATAGTCAATTCTGTGAATGCTGTTGGGTCCACCAGAAGGACCAGGCATGAGTGCCAAGCCAGGTGGTACGATCTGCGGAGGACGGTCCGCCGCAAAATGACGGACGAACACAACCAGGCCAACATCACTGGAGGAGGGCCGACACTACCATCCCTGGGAGGAGAAGGTGATGGCCACGTTGCCGCCGTTGATATTAGACGGACTAGGGGGAGTCCAAGAGCCTGGTGAGTACACAAACAACTCACCTCACATGGGGGGAACGCCATATACAACCCAAATACCAATCATGCACGCAACCCCCCTGTTAGAAATGGGGGTCTCTAGTTGGCAATGGCTGGCCACTGTCCAAGTAGGGACCCTTCTTCCTAAGTCAGAGTAAGCAGCCTACACCCTTTGACAACCCCTGCTCAACCCTGTGGTAACGTAGCACGAGCAGCTAGGCTTATCTCAGAGGCAGTGTGTGAAGCATTTATGACCATACACAGTAATATAATGAGGAACACTACAAATGGACACCACTCAAGTAGTTATGAAAAATAGGTATTTTTATATAGACTTAATCACAAGACCAATAACAGTAAAAATCCACAATACTATAAAAATATAATTACTTTAGAAATGCTGCAAGGAAAAATAGTTCAGGATGCACAAAATGATGTTTAGTTCAAGGCAGGGGTCTCTGCGACCCTTTTACTGACAAAGTATCTGGTTCCTGGAGCAAAGCAACAAAAATGTCGCTAAGGCGTTGTAGCGATAAATTTCCTCACGCTAACCAGCGATGCGTTGAATCCTTACCGCAAGGGAGGATGATGCGCTGGGTTGCGGGCAGGACAAAGCGACAAACTTCCTCACGCTAAGCCGGTGATGCGATGAAATCCTTGCCGCGTAGGGAGGATGATGCACCGAGCCTGTTGCGTGTGCGATCTTGCTGCGTTGACAAAGATGGCGCTCCGCGAGGAAGCGACGATCCGGATTCGATGTGGGGAAAATGGCGAACGCTCGGCGTCCGCGCTGCGATGATCCTGTTGCGATGATTTCCAGATAGCGGGCGTTTTCAGGCCCGCAGACAGGTGCTGCGACGATCTTCGGATAGCGGGCGTTTTCAGGCCCGCAGACAGGTGCTGCGACGATCTTCGAGGTTAGCGAGCACTCGGCGACAGCGGAGCGGCGATTTTTCTCACGCTCACCAGCTGCAGCGGCTCGCTAACGGAGGTTAGCGACGATTTCCACGGCTCTCTTCTCAGCAGTAGAACTAGAGGCCCTGGAACACACAGGAGCCTCACCTGCAGATAGTAATCCTCGCTGGGAGGAAACAGGAGGCTGATGGTGGAGTCTGATGTGCCTGAGACTCCAGCAGGAGGCTAGCTCTCTCCTAGCCCTTGGGTGATTGCTGTAGCACAAAAATAAAAGTCCAATCAAAGTTCTTTTCCTCTTCTTGAAGTCCAGTAGTAACAGCTGCAGGCCAGTCCCAGGAACAGCACACAAGCACAAGGACAGTCCTTCTCCTGCAGATTCTTGTAGCCACACGGACAGATGTTCTTCTTGTTATCCAGGAGCAATACCAATTGTAGGGGTTTGTGCACATATATTTATACCCCCAAAGTCTTTGTTCTTAGGGGTCCCAAGTCTCTGAACCCAGCCAGAACCAGTTCTGCCCAGCCCTGGAGCACTTTGTTGATCAGGCTGCATCCTTCCTTTCAGAAAGAGGGGGTCTGCCTCAGACGCACAGTGGGAGGTGGAGCCAGCATTCACCTTGCCAGGCACAGTCCTATTCAAGTGCAGGAGCTACCCCTCCCCTCACACCAAGGCAGGTCGCTCTATTCAACCCAGGTCTGACTCAGCCTGCCCTGTCCCTCCAAAACCAGACAGCCAATACACATCATAGCAGAGCAAACTGGAAGGCTTAGGCAAGAAAGTACCTATACTCTAAAAGTGGTAGTTTCAAACACAGAATATAAAAATAACCTTTACTAAAAGATGTATTTTAATATTCTGAGCTCAGGCATACTAGATTCGTTTTTCTACCATGTTCTGTGGGTCAGTTAGGACTATAGAATGTAATAGCCCAGACCTCCCATTCTGGCCTATGGAGAACAGGTAGCCTTACAGTAGTGAAAAACGAAATGGGGTGTAATTCACTACTAGGACATGCTACATACATCAGGGCATGTCCTACCTTACACATACAATGCGCCCTATCATAAGGGGGACTTACAGGATGCCAAGGGAAGGTTTAGGGGCTGGGAAGTGGGTGCACTTCACAGCCAAGATGGCAGTTCTGGACTGCACGCAGACACTGCAGTGGCAGGTCTGGGACATACTTTACAAGCTGCTTCTGTGGGTGGCACAAACCAGTGCTGCAGGCCCACCAGCAGCATTCGGTTTACCAGCCCTGGGCACACACAGGCCACGCTACTAGGGACTAACAGGTAAACCAAATAAGCCAATCATGGATGTACCAATTCATATGTCATCTTTACAAAGGGAGCATTCGCGCTGTGGCACTGAATGGCAGTGGCACAGCGCCCAGAGCATCTATAACCAGCAAAAACAGAGGAGACACAGCGAAAAAATGGAAGGGAGACTCACGCCAATGGTGCCAGGTCTAACACCCCCCAAAGCCAGCACCGGACACAACCACAAAAACACACACATGCCACTAGCGCCTCCATGCCCCATGCCCCAAGCAAGGCCATGCCAAGTCACAGGCCACACAAAACACCAACACAAGACAGGATGTCCCTGATGCCGGGAGGGTGGGCCTCAAAACTAACATAGAGCAACTCTGAAGCACACAACAATGCCCTCAGCCCATATGGCTAAGGGCACAGCCATACAAACAGTGTGTCCCCACACAGTACAGTTTTGCCTACTAATGGTGGCCGCGTTCCAGGACGACATGGGTATGAAGGCACAATTTGCACATAACAGCAGCCAATCAAGACGCAGCACACTGAAAGAGTGTCAGCACACACCGCCACAGCAGCAGCGCAGACTCAGACACTACGCCCAATGGGTGCCCGCAGAGAAGAAACAAACCACATGAACAAGCCAATGGCCTTTGCAAGACCTGCAAACTGTGTGTGCCCAGGAAGCTGGGCTGAGGTGACAGAGGGTGACACACAGAGGGAGGAAGAGGGGCAGAGAGAGGGACAGAGACAGAGGTGGACACAGGGAGACAGACAGAGGGAGGGAGGAGGCTGACAGAGGGAGGGAGAAGGGGAGACAGAGGGAGACGCACAGAGGGAGGAGGCTGACAGAGGGAGAAAGGGAGACGGACAGAGGGAGGAGGCTGACAGAGGGAGGGAGAAAGGGAGACGGACAGAGGGAGGAGGCTGATAGAGGGAGGGAGAAAGGGAGACAGAGGGAGACGGACAGAGGGAGGAGGCTGATAGAGAGAGGGAGAAAGGGAGACGGACAGAGGGAGGAGGCTGATAGAGGGAGGGAGAAAGGGAGACAGAGGGAGACGGACAGAGGGAGGAGGCTGATAGAGAGAGGGAGAAAGGGAGACGGACAGAGGGAGGAGGCTGATAGAGGGAGGGAGAAAGGGAGACGGACAGAGGGAGGAGGCTGACAGAGGGAGGGAGAAAGGGAGACGGACAGAGGGAGGAGGCTGATAGAGGGAGGGAGAAAGGGAGACAGAGGGAGACAGACAGAGGGAGGAGGCTGATAGAGGGAGGGAGTAAGGGAGACAGAGGGAGACGGACAGAGGGAGGAGGCTGACAGAGGGAGGGAGAAAGGGAGATGGGCAGAGGGAGGAGGCTGATAGAGGGAGGGAGAAAGGGAGACGGACAGAGGGAGGAGGCTGACAGAGGGAGGGAGAAAGGGAGACGGACAGAGGGAGGAGGCTGACAGAGGGAGGGAGAAAGGGAGACAGAGGGAGACCAAATCACCCTTGGGTGGTGTGGCCATGTCCGCTCGTCAGCAGGTGGACTGTGTGCATGTAGACAAGGTTTGGCAGTGCCTTAACCCCCCCTTCAAACTTTGATAAACACTAGGCCATGTGTCAATCTGTGCACGAGTACATCCGTGCTGCAGGCACAAACAGAACCTTACACCCAGTACACCTACCCACTGTGTTCGTCAGAACCCTGTCACAAATTGTTAAGTTACCTACCTGCATTCTCAAATAGCATGGAAAAAACACCATTTGGCCACGTACAGTGCAACACGTAAGGCGGCTCCTCATGGCTTGCTACGCCCGCTCACTACACTGCTGACTGCGTTCCCAAAAGATGCATCAACTAAGATTGTGTCACACATAGGTAAGTGTCGACAGCTGTGGCCAAGGGACATACCCATGCACAAGTGCACTGTGTGAGGAATGCTAGCCAAATCCAACCACCCAGAGGAACTGTGCCAAATCAAAAAAGAATGAAACATGGATGTCGCATGTGACACAATTAACACTGTCTCTCTCACACACAGGTCAACGTCATCGATCTCCCCCCAACACTGGGGGGGAAGACTCACAGGACCAGGCTCTGCGTGAAGAGAACCCCACCAGCAGCGACGACTCTCACCACTCCGTGGATGACCCAGACCAACCTGGCCCCTCTGGTGTCCATCCACCTGCAGCACCTGCGTCAGGTACAACTGTGCCAACCACCACCCCCATTCCTGCCACATCCCAGGAGACACCCAGGAGCCCTGCCCGCACACAACAACGCAGCCAGTATGTCTAGGAGGGACAAGGTTCTCCGGGCACCCAGGAGGAGGCAGGCGACACCGCAAATGCCATCCCTCAGGGGTCCTGGAGACCCGATGTGCCCACAACGGCAGGCCAGGCGCAAGTGGGCAGGGGTGGTGGGAGTAGAGGACGGCGGAGGCCCGAACCTGCCCAGTTGGCTCAGGACCCGGCTATGGCACACGTCAGATACATCCTGGACGCATACCGGCGTGACTCCAGAGGCATCGCCCAGGTAGTGGAGACCCTCAATGAGATGAAGGCCCTGCAGGATGAGCATCATGCCAGGACGGAGGCAAGACATGCAGAGCACTTGGCGGTGCACAGGGACCTGAGCCAATCCCTCCGTCAGATCGCCCAAAGCCTGGCAAACCCTCCCTGTGCCACCAGGCGTAGAGCAGCACCACACACAGGGAGGGAGGAGGAGGAGGATTCATCTGACGGAGCGTCCCTTGCACCGTCAAGCCAGGCGTCTGAGGGTCCCCGCAGGAAGGTGGGTCGTCCACGCAAAAGACCGTGTGAGTCAGTGGAACATCACCATCTCCCAGGTCACCTGGTCTGGCACCTGGCCCTATGGCCCAACAGCAGCACAGCAGCAAAGGACATTCTCTGCCACATGGCCTTGCTGGTCACTGTCTGACCAATCTTGACAAAGACTGTGGCACAGACTCTGATGACTGTCAATGGCAAGGACACCAACTCCCCCTGTGAACTTTGGATTCTACACTCCCGCCAAGCACCTCTTGTCACCCCCCCCAAACACGTACCCCAGCACTAATAAAATTCATCACAATCACAAGATGATGCCGTCATTTTGCATTATTCCACTACATGTGTGTGTTGTAAAGTCAAACCATGCCTGATTTCTGAATTAACTCCGAACCACCATACCCTGGGGTCTGAGTCTGGCACAGGACACACATGGGTCACAACGTACCATCCAAGACAGACATGGAGCACCATACTCACCCGTGATGGGCCCAACCAGCTGAGGGGATGCCCGCACAACTGTGCCCACAGACCTATTTAGAAGAGCAACAGTCATGCGCAGAGGTCAGGGATCATGTGGAGTGTCCTGGGGTGGGAGTCCCAGGTATTTGTAGACACGTGGCAGAACCATGTCCTGCATGCTTGAGTCAGGTGGATGTGGCGAATGGTGGGCCAGCCAAGGTTGGATGCATGGAGATGGCACAATTGGGTGTTGGATCACAGTGCCACATGGTTGTGTTGTGGGTGTGGGCTGCATCCTGAGGGTGTGCGTGGATTGAGAAGGTCATCCTGCAGCTGGCAGTGATCCACTCCCCCATCTCTGTTTGACGTTGATGTGGCCTGGTCGCCGGATGTAGTAGCATCCGGCGACCAGCATCCCAGGGTGCAGATGCACCCTGGATGTGGACAAGTATCATGGGATTTCTAACGCACATGTCCGTAGAGTGCAGGGTAGGAGTAGACACGGATGTCATAGTTGACCTGGGGGATGCTCTCCCTCTTTCCTTGAGGTGGATTGAACTGGGGATCTTGTGCACAATGCAGAGTGTGCTGCCGCATGAGGCACAGATGCTGCTGATCAGCATAGCACATGTCAGCAAGCAATCCATGATGGACACCAGCTCGTTTGCGTGGACACTGGGTGCCCTTGCAGCAGGGCCTGCAGCAACATGCGTCAAGTCAAGGAAACAATGCCACAAGTAGCACACAAAGACAAGGATCTCAGGAAGGAACCATGCAAAAGGTGCATGTCAAGGAAGGAATGTCTGGTTCAACATGGCACACACACACACAATGGATTCACATGCGGCACAGTGGCCGTCGTGGAGACTGACTTGCCACAAAACCTACACAGCCATGGACATCATGCACAATACAGAATCTAATCCCTGACAAACAGCTTGCATCTTGCTACTCTACACATAGACTCATATGCACCATCTCTGAGAACAATGCCAGACATGCCGCATGCACATTGGCAACAGACCACCATTGACAGAGATGAGGTACCTTGGAGGCAGAGGGACACCTTTATTAGTCATGTGTGTCGGAATGCTAATGCAACTCTGTCTACACATACACAGGTCATGTGGATGAACACGTGGGACCAACACTGGCACCCCCCTTAGCACCACAGATGCTGGAAATCCATGGCACTGGCACACAAGTGACGGGTGACAGCTAAACACCCCCTGCTGCTCACGGAGAGCCTGCTATACACCATTGAGCCCCTAATGGGGAATTCACACACCATGTCAACCCGGTGCAACCCATATGTTTCCGAGGCCAGTGTCACACACATTGATGGCTCCATCACAATCCCATTACAGATGACTGTCACCAAGTCTGACCATCAATTCAGGTGAATTCTGCTCCAGGTCATGTGCCCCATGGTGATTCTACATGTATGCAAAGTAACCAAACATGAACAGGAGCAGTGCACACACATTCAAAACAAATACCACTCCCAAAAAGCCGTGCTGCATCCCTTACCCGAAGGAGATTTTCAAACTTGTCCGTGCATGTAACGCTGATTCAGCACATGTTGCTGTGTTCATGAGGAATAGCAGGGGCACAACAATGCCACCAGCAGACAGCATGCGCAAGTACCTGTGGATGGGAGACACACCAGAAGTCAGCCAAATGAAGTACATCCGCATGCATGTACTCAACACGTATTAGGTTGTCAACATGCTAGGTGACAATGATGACTCTGGAAAAACATTCTTCTATTGCACCATCACTCGAGTTACACATCCAAACACATCTCAGACTCACTTGGAAGACATGCAGATGGACACACACATTGCAACACATGCCACACACAGCCCAATGCGTGCACACTCAGACACTGGAACTCACCACTAAGCAAAGAAGTCGCGTATGAGCCGACTCCGCATGTCCTCTGCCGCATCCTCCTCCTCCACATCACTTGCCTCGTGCCCAAGCCCTTCATACTCCACGGGCGGATGGTCCTGCTCATCTGGATCCAGGATGAGTGGCACAGCTTTCTCCACTGCCATGTTGTGCAGCATGCAGCACACGAGGAATATCTTGCAGACCTTCACCGGTGCATATGGGAGTGCCCCACCGGTCTTGTGGAGGCAACGGAATCGGCTCTTCAGGAGACCAAACGTCCTCTCTATCACTCGCCTGGTCTGCCCATGGGCGTTGTTGTAGCGGTGATCGGCAGCCGTGCGGGGGTTGCGGAGAGGCGTGATCAGCCATGGCATGTTGGGATAGCCAGCGTCCCCTACATGGAAACATCATGGACAAGAGTGGGTCAGGAGAAGCAGTAAGACAGGAAGATGACGTTAAATACAGGACTGCCAGAGTATACCCACCAACAATACATGCTCGTTCGTTGCGCAGCTGCAGCATTATTTCAGGCACCCTGCTACGCCTCATGATGTACGCATCGTGTGCTGATCCTGGAAAACGAGCACAGACATGTGAAATCACCATGTTGGCAAGACACACTCCAAGGGCATTAATGGAGTGGTAATGCTTGCGGTTACGGAAGGCTACCTCCTGTGCCTGTGGTGGTACCAAAGCCACATGTGTTCCATCTATGGACCCAATGACATGGGGCATCCTTTCCAGGGCATAGAACTCACGCTTGACAGCTGTCAACTGCTCAGGAGTTGGGAATTTTATGAACTCATCAAGGTGCTCCAACATGGCCTCTAAAAAATCATGCAGAACACGGCTTAACATGGTTTGGGACATCCCACCCACATGGGCAATGGTATGTTGAAAGGTACCCGTGGCCAAGAAATGTAGGGCTGCCATCACCTTCACCTTGGGTGTCAGTGCACCAGGATACCTGTGTAGCGGTTGGAGGTGTGCTGCCAGCCGTGTCGTCAAGTCCTCAATCAAACGTTGGGGGAAGCGGTAGCGGCGTATACAGTCATTTTCCCGCATGTCAGCCAAGTCCAGAATTGCTCGAGGGAGAGGCGGAGCCCTGCAGTGAATTAGAAGGGACAACGAAGAGTGAGTACAGTACACCACCAATGTCAATGTACTGAGCACATGGTCAACAGCCAATACACATATGCTACATACAGAGTCAGGTCTGTGCAATATGCCCTGGACACGTATGCCAGCCATGTGACACTTCTACCAAGAGGCAGCTCCAAACGTTTATTCTCAACCTCATAATGCCATGCCATGAAACTAGCTGTGGGCCAGTGTAAGTGAGCAGGCAGACGCATTGCAGGAGTTACAGACAACCAAATATGTGCAGAGGAAGGATGTTTATTGTACAGACAGATTGCAGAACAGTAGAGGCACAGGTCACATGTAATAGAAAAAGGACACACCACACACCTTGCCATGAAGGATTACATTTCAAGAATGATCCCACATACATTGAGAGGATGCAGATATGTCCTTGTTTTGAAACTCCGTGTCGATGCATACACACATACCTTACGTCAGATTCCACATGTGGCCTGGTATGCGTAACACTGTGCCATGGCCATCTACACACAGACACATGTTGGTTGCAGCAACTGCAGATGCATTTGACCAAACACCTACAGCAAGCTAATGGGAACACACGACACATACATGACATAGTCACATCGTGCAACGCGTGTAGTCACATGTCAAGTGTGAAAACCCCTGTAGCTGGCATCAGGGGACAGTTACGTGTGTTGTTGACTGTGCCATGGCAGTGACGCTTTTCACAAGTGTTCTGTACTACATGCACACATGTCAAAGGAGTGAAGGGGATGTCTGGCACATAGTCCACCATCACACATGACATCTGTACACATCTCATCATACATCTATTGCCTTCACAACTCAGGGGTAATGTGCCACATTACAGCCTGACACACCTGTGCCCCACACATGTAGTACTGCACAGACAATGCCTTGATGTCCAGCCTTGGACAAGTATGTCAGCTCTATTCCTTTCTGTGTGCTGCCTGTCACCACTGTCAGGTGTGAAATGCACCGTATATGCGCTCTGAGGGCGTGTGTACGTTCCCCATCACTATGGGAGTGCTGCCGTAGGCCTACCCATAGAGAAACGGCCCGTACACGCGTGTGTATGGGGCGTATCACTATGGGTACGCATACGCGAGCAAAGCCATAGTGAAACGGCCCGTACACGCACGTGTACTGGCCGTTTCACTATGGCTTTGCTCGCGTATGCGTACCCATATGATACGCCCCGTACACGCGCGTGTATGGGCCGTTTCACTATGGCTTTGCTCGCGTATGCGTACCCATAGTGATACGCCCCGTACACGCGCTTGTACGGGCCGTTTCACTATGGCTTTGCTCGCGTATGCGTACCCATAGTGATACGCCCCGTACACACGCGTGTACGGGCCGTTTCTATGCATTTGGGGTGCCCTAGGGCCCTGGAACTCACCGTACCTGTGTGTGAATGTCCAAATTATATAGGGGACACATGAGGGACAAGTACATGCTGGCACCATGTCCAGGGCTGTGGAGAGGGCCCAGCCTTTCACCCAGGAGGAGAACCAAGCCCTGCTGGATGAGATCCTCCCACAGTACCCCATGCTGTATGGTCGACCAGGGGTTCAGGTGAGTGCTGAGGCCACTAGCAAAGACTGTGCCCCTTTTTTGTGACTGTGACTTCTGCCATTGTGTCCAGGTGTAACACACATGCAATGTACTGTAGGGTGGGTCCCGGGTGGGGGAATGCCTAATGTCTCCCAGCCAGAGCATGCTGTGGTGCATGTCTGCTCTCCTCACTTGCATTGTGTGTACTGTGACAATCACTGCATGTGGCATTACACATTCTGCCTGTCTAATCCTCCTGGGAATGTTGTTACTACAGTCCTTATGTGAATCTGTGGTCCCCCCAGTGTGACAGGTGGCAGTACCCACAGATGTGTGTTTGTTTAGTGTACATGTGCTGAGAGTGTACAAATGATGTGTTTGTCCCCTGGACATTGGTGTGTGTGTGTAAGTCCCCTGTCATGTGGGTGAGTGCATATGTGGAGTGTAGCACCCCAGCTGCATGAGGGATGGATGTACCCTGCCCATCTGATGTAAGCAGGGAGCAGTGCTGTGTGTCTGCGGTGATAGGCCAGCCCCACACCTGTGACACCCCCCAGTCTAGTGGCACATGTGCAGAGTGAGGTGTGTAGCTGCAGTTGGCAATGGCAGGTGATTGTCCTGTGGCTGTGTGTGTCTGTGTACTCTGCTGAGGGCGCCTCAGTGGCCTGTGGCATGTGACTGCTTTGAGGTGCTGCACATAATACTGGTGTCACTTGTGATGCACAGTGTGAGCCTGGATGATTGATTGTGTCGTACCCCTCATGCCACCTGTGTACTCTACAATGCCACCTAGTGCTTTTTGCCTTCCACAGAGGAAAGTGTCCCTATGACACAGGTGTAATGAGTTTGATGCATTCTATGCCCTGTTAAAACCAGCCAAATTGTTCTAATGTGTGTTTCTGTGACATGTCGCAGGTGTATTGATGTTGTCTCACTTTTTCATCCTCACAGGTAGGCGCTTGTGCCAAGGAGCAGATCTGGAAGGACTCCGTCAGTGCCGTGAGACAGACGGATGGTCGGAAGCGGCGCCTAGCCCAGGTGAGGAAACACTGGCAGGATATCCGGTGCTGGACGCGGAGGATCGCACGGGTCCTGCTGGGGGACTCACCTGTGAGCCAAAAGAACCATGGGCACTGCCGTCTGACCCACATCCACAAGCTTGTGCTGGCGGTCGTCTTCCCTGACATGGACAGGCGCTTACGGGAAAAGCAGCAGCAGGAAGGGGGTAGGTACATGTGTGTTTGTTGTGTGTCACCAGCATTTGTAAGTGCACAGTTGCATGGATACACTGCCAGGGTTTACATGTGCAGTGCAGTTCCTGGTCCCCAAAGTGTAGCAGTGCTGTCCTTCCTCCCTTCCCCTCCTTGGCATGTGTACCCTGGTCTGTGTGTAGTCACACTTGCACAAGGTTATCTAGGCTGGCAGTTTATCGATGTGCCCAATGCTTGCAGCTTCATGTGTGGGGGTGGTGTGTAACAGGTTTTGGGACCTTGCCTGTGCCCTGTCCAGTTCAGTCCTTGTGGGGTCCATGTCAGTTGTCACTGATGCTGAGTCCAGACATAGGAGTGTGTCTCTGAAGTGTATTGCTTTACAGCATGCATGTCCTATTTTGTGGCCTGTGACATGATGTGCATGAGTGTGAGATATGCAGAGTGCAGGGATGGTGGCTTGTGTTGCAGTCAGTACCATTCTGGACCATGGAGTAGTGTGGCCACTACTGTCCCCTGGGGCATCTTTTCCTAGGTATCATGTGTGTAATCCAAAAATGTCGACAATCTCTGTGTCTACAGCATAGGTTGTGCTCTGTGCCATTGTACCCTGGCACCATTTGTGTCTACGTAAACTCTGCTACATGTGTCCACTGTACAGGCTGACCAAATGTCCCTTGTTCATACTCACGGGGGCCAGTGCCTGTGTGTCTTGGTAAAATGATCTGATGATGGCCATTTGTAGATGATGTATTTGTACCGGCGCACCAGGGGTATTTTGTGTCCAATCAGGATTTCTTGCAGGCCATGTGTTTTTATTCCAGACTAAGAGATGTAAGTGCTTCCTGTGTCTCAATAAATTGTCTCATGTAGGGGGTGGTTGGTGCGGGCAAGGTCTACATGTCTAGACCTGAAGTCTCCTTGCTAGGTCTGGCCAGTGTGTGATGTTTGTCTGGACATACACTCAAGGTGCAGTGACCCATTAATGTTGGGCATGTTTTTAAGTATTGCCTTTGCAGCATGTGCCTACAGTTAATAGACATGGTTCCTGCTCATCCCTTTTTACGCCAACGCTGTGTGCTGCAGATGCTGCGCTGGATTGTCCCCAGTGCCTGGCTCCTCTGTCCAAATCCATATCATGTTATTTGCTATTGTGTCATGCTCTCCATAGTTGGTCAGTGGCATGGTGGGTCAACCAACTGTGTGTTGCAGGGCCTACATATGTGCCTTGTATTGTAGATGTTACTCATGTTGCTTTTCAGGCCATGCACTGTGACCTATGTGGATTTGACTCATGTGACATATGTATACAGGTGTCTGATTATTTCCTGTCTCTTCACCTTGCTCACAGCATCGTCGGGGGACACCGAGGGAGACACTGGCACGGACCGTGAGGAGGGAGCGAGCACCAGTGCCAGCAGTGCAGAGTTGTCTGGCACATCGAGTGGCACGGAGGCCGACGGGAGTGCAGCGGAGGACCTGTCCAGTCAATCCACCACCGACTATGACGCAGACGGGTCCGAGGCTGAGCACTCCGAGGGGGCGGTGGCTGGTCCCACAGCTGACACTAGCACTCCATCACTACCCGCCCCCTCCATTCCGATCACCGGCCTCCCACTTGCTTGTGTCCCTTCCCGCCGTGCTCGGTCAGCACGTGTCTCCTTCTTGCCGGGCACCTCAACCCCTGCCCCTGTCTCCACTGCTGCCACCAATGCCGAGTCTGTGGACATCCTGCGGCAGTTGCGGGTTGGTCAGACTGCGACGCTTAATGTCCTCCATGGCCACAGCCAAGTGCTGAACCAGATGGAGGCATACTTGGAGGGCATTTCAGCCGCGCAGTCTGACCAACGCAACTTGCTGAGGTCCATAGACTCGACACTGACTGCAGCAGTGGGTCTCCTGCAGCGCTACGTCCCACCCCCTACCCCTGCCCCATCCACACTTCCCACTCCCATGCCTGTCCCACGTACACCCAGACGTCAGCATGCACGCACCCCACCAGACACAGGCACCAAAACAGCAGGGCAGGGCAAGCGCACACCTCCTGGCACGCACACACAAGGTGGGGTAGGCACACCCACTGGGTCGGGGGGCAAACGTAAGTCACGCAGCCAGAGTGGGAGTCCGCATTCCGCAAAATCCACTCCCTCCAAAATCCACTCCCCTCAGCTCTCCTGGCCACGAATCCAGGAAAGATTCCTTCATGGCCGCTCTGTCCCTGAGCCCAACAGTGACACCACCCCACAAGCGGGCAAAGGAGTCCCTGGTCAGGGTAGTTGAGTGCCCCCCCCTGTCCACACCCTCCCCCAGTGGCGCTGCGACCCATTCCTCCGCTCCCCCCTCCTTGGGGCCTGTGGTTCCTTCGGGTGCAGGGGATACGCTGGGGGACCTTGCTGATGTGTGCAGCGCCATCCTCACCACCTCCTTTGGCGCTGCCCCACCCCCTGTGATGGAGTCCTCCGTCCCTGCACCCACACGCCTGCCCTTGCCCCTCCTGTCCCTGCGGTGCCTGGTCCTTCCCCCCCACATGATGCCCCCCCCTGTGGAAGACAGGGTGGTCTGAACTGTGTAGGCAAGCTAGGGGACACACGTCCCACTGTGTCCCCCATCCAGCTGTGACTTATGGACTGCCCTATGGGCTTTGTAAATATTGAACTTTATCCACACAAACATTTTTTGATAATGCAGAATAAAGCCATTTTTTTTCCTTAGAACACTACTGCTTTTGTGGTATTGCTGTTGGTGGGGCTGCTACATGATTTTGGGTGGTGATCATGTGTTGGGTGTGTGGGAAATGTAGTAGTGTGCTGGTCATAGGGGGGACCCTGGTATCTGTGTGCCATCACAAGGTGTTAGCTAAGTTTCTTTGTTCATGTAAGCAGTTACTGCATGGTGAAATTGTCACAAGGTGCGTTCCTTCCTCTGTGTACCCTGACATCTTCCCTGCAGGGTGTTTCCAATATGTTGTGCTGAGCTGTGTCTACATTAGCTGGGTGTGTGACGGACCCCTTCAACTTTGGCCATGCATGCAGAGCGATGTCTCCACCTGCATCATTCGTTGCATCCTTGGTGATCACTGTACTTGTGTATGTAGTCTGTTGACATGACTTCATGTGGACATGTTCCCTTTTAGGCAGTATGCATGTGAGTACTCCCAGCCTCGCACACATGTGTTACATGTACTGCAGGGTCTTTGTGCACCTGACTGACAATTGTGGCCATTGGATCTGTGGGTACTCCACCCTTTTTCTTTCCATGGGCACTGCTGGGGGCCTCTGCACCCACCCCTCCTGTGTCTGGGCACTGCTGGGAATGACAGGCACCCACCCCTCCTGTGTCTGGGCACTGCTGGGAGGACTCTGCACACACCCCTCCTGCGTCTGGGCACTGCTGGGAGTGATAGGCATCCACCCCTCCTGTGTCTGGGCACTGCTGGGAGGACTCTGCACACACCCCTCCTGTGTCTGGGCACTGCTGGGAGTGATAGGCACCCACCCCTCCTGCGTCTGGGCACTGCTGGGAGGACTCTGCACACACCCCTCCTGTGTCTGGGCACTGCTGGGAGGACTCTGCACACACCCCTCCTGTGTCTGGGCACTGCTGGGAGTGATAGGCACACACCCCTCCTGTGTCTGGGCACTGCTGTGGGGACTCTGCACACACCCCTCCTGTGTCTGGGCACTGCTGGGAATGATAGGCACCCACCCCTCCTGCGTCTGGGCACTGCTGGGAGGACTCTGCACACACCCCTCCTGTGTCTGGGCACTGCTAGGAGGACTCTGCACACACCCCTCCTGTGTCTGGGCACTGCTGGGAGTGATAGGCACCCACCCCTCCTATGTGTGGGCACTGCTGGGAGTGATAGGCACACACCCCTCCTGTGTCTGGGCACTGCTGGGGGGACTCTGCACACACCCCTCCTGCGTCTGGGCACTGCTGGGAGGACTCTGCACCCACCCCTCCTGTGTCTGGGCACTGCTGGGAATGATAGGCACCCACCCCTCCTGTGTCTGGGCACTGCTGGGAGGACTCTGCATACACCCCTCCTGCCTCTGGGCACTGCTGGGAGTGATAGGCACCCACCCCTCCTGTGTCTGGGCACTGCTGGGAGGACTCTGCACACACCTCTCCTGCGTCTGGGCACTGCTGGGAGTGATAGGCACCCACCCCTCCTGCGTCTGGGCACTGCTGGGAGGACTCTGCACACACCCCTCCTGTGTCTGGGCACTGCTGGGAGGACTCTGCACACACCCCTCCTGTGTCTGGGCACTGCTGGGAATGATAGGCACACACACCTCCTATGTCTGGGCACTGCTGGGAGTGATAGGCACACACCCCTCCTGTGTCTGGGCACTGCTGGGGGGACTCTGCACACACCCCTCCTGCGTCTGGGCACTGCTGGGAGGACTCTGCACACACCCCTCCTGTGTCTGGGCACTGCTGGGAGTGATAGGCACCCACCCCTCCTATGTCTGGGCACTGCTGGGAGTGACAGGCACACACCCCTCCTGTGTCTGGGCACTGCTGGGGGGACTCTGCACACACCCCTCCTGCGTCTGGGCACTGCTGGGAGTGATAGGCACCCACCCCTCCTATGTCTGGGCACTGCTGGGAGTGATAGGCACACACCCCTCCTGTGTCTGGCACTGCTAGGAGGACTCTTCTGCACCCAGCCCTCCTGTGTCTGGCCATGTATGCTCCATACATGCACGGGTGGGGGTACGGTCCGTACATACACTGTTGTGGTGGGGGTAAGCTCCATACATACACTGTTGGGGTGGGGGTACGCTCCATACGTACGCGGGTGTGGGCACGGTTCGTACATACACGGGTGGGGGTATGCTCCATACATACACTGTTGGGGTGGGGGTACACTCCATACATACACTGTTGGGGTGGGGGTACGCTCCATACGTACGCAGGTGTGGGTACGCTCCATGCATAAATGGGTGGGGGTATGGTCCGTACATACACTGTTGGGGTGGGGGTACGCTCCATACATACGCGGGTGTGGGTACGGTCCGTACATACACGGGTGGGGATACGCTCCGAACATACGCGGGTCTGAGTACGCTCCATGCATACATGGGTGGGAGTACGGTCCGTACATACACTGTTGGGGTGGGGGTACACTCCATACATACGCGGGTGTGGGTACGGTCCGTACATACACGGGTGGGGGTACGCTCCGAACATACGCGGCACTGGGTACGCTCCATGCATACACGGGTGGGGGTACGGTCCGTACATACACTGTTGGGGTGGGGGTACACTCCATACGTACGCGGGTGTGGGTACGGTCCGTACATACATGGGTGGGGGTACGCTCCGAACATACGCGGGTCTGGGTACGCTCCATGCATACACGGGTGGGGGTACGGTCCGTACATACACTGTTGGGGTGGGGGTACGCTCCATACGTACACGGGTGTGGGTATGGTCCATACATACACGGGTGGGGGTACGCTCCGAACATACGTGGGTCTGGGTACTCTCCATGCATACACGGGTGGGGGTACGGCCCATACCCAGGCCTTTGGAACATGGGTACGGGCCGTACCGCCATTATTGGGGTGACGTAGGGGTGGGCGTGGTACGACTCGTACCCACGCTCTTAAGGCGTGGGAACAGTACGTACCGGACTTGTTGTGTTGCCGGTTCGCGTGTACATCTACTTCCGTTGCTGGACACGCCCCCACCCCCTCGAAGTGACCAGGCCCTGAAGGTCAGGTATGTCCAGGGCATGTATGATTTGTGACTTGGGTGCGGGTTTTGTGTCCTGCCCCTGCCCCCCCCCCTTTGCCCCTGGGTGTTGTTCTGACCTTCTGCGGCATCTGCGTCGGTTCCTATAGAGCAGGTGGACTGCTATGAGGGCTGGGATGACACGTAGGTTCGGGTCCATGGCTGTCCGTCGCCTACAGGTGCTCCTTGCGCGCGTCGTCCTGATTTCCCGGCAGTTTTTGGCAGGCGGAGAATTTTATCCATGCGGGGTGACGTCGTTGCGGATCGTACTTACTGGTTTGTGAACCGCAGCCTGCATGCGTCCCGACGTCACCACGGCGCTTTCCCGGATCACTTTTGTATGTATATTTTCGTCGGTCGGTGATTTTTACGATTCGTACGGAAATGGTGTTTCCGTGCGAATCGTACTTGCATGTTTGTAATGTTTTTTTCCCGGGTACGAGTCGGACGGAGAAAACGCTCCGTCCGACGGTTCGTACCGGGTTTCTCCAGGATCGGAATCGACGCCTCTATGTATTGCTTACCATGATGATTATATCCCCTTCCCTCCCACCCCCTTTTTCTTTTTTCCTTCAATAAACTCAAACTTTAAAAAAAAAAAGGTAATTAAAATGAACACTCCAAAGTAGGAAACCATCCAGTAAGATGCATCAGTAGGGAATGTGTGGGATAGTGTAGGGGTAACAATTACTATTCTAACTCCTGGAAGGTGCAGCAGTAGGGAAAGTGTGGGATGGTGTAGAGGTAACCAATTACTATTCTAACTCCAGGAAGGTGCAGCAGTAGTGAAAGTGTGGGATACTGTAGCGGTAACAATTACTATTCTAACTCCAGTAAGGTGCAGCAGTAGGGAATGTGTGGGATAGTGTAGGGGTAAAAATTACTATTCTAACTCCAGGAAGGTGCAGCACTAGTGAAAGTGTGGGATACTGTAGGGGTAACAATTACTATTCTAACTCCAGGAAGGTGCAGCAGTAGGGAAAGTGTGGGATGGTGTAGAGGTAACCAATTACTATTCTAACTCCAGGAAGGTGCAGCAGTAGTGAAAGTGTGGGATACGGAGCGGTAACAATTACTATTCTAACTCCAGTAAGGTGCAGCAGTAGGGAATGTGTGGGATAGTGTAGGGGTAACAATTACTATTCTAACTCCAGGAAGGTGCAGCACTAGTGAAAGTGTGGGATACTGTAGGGGTAACAATTACTATTCTAACTCCAGGAAAGTGCAGCAGTAGTGAATGTGTGGGATACTGTAGGGGTAACTATTACTATTCTAACTCCAGGAAGGTGCAGCAGTAGGGAAAGTGTGGGATGGTGTAGGGGTAACAATTACTATTCTAACTCCAGGAAGGTAAAGCAATAGGGAAAGTGTGAGATAGTGTAGTGGCAGAATTTACTATTGTAGCTCCAAGGAGGTGGAACATTAGTGAAAGTGGAGGATAGTGTAAAGGCAGAATATACTATTCTATCTCCCAGAAAGTGCAGCATTATGGATAATGTAGGATATTGTTCTTTGTTATTTGTCTTTTTATTCCACATAGTAAAATCAAACATATTTTCTTCACAGATAATGTCTACTCAGGAAACAGCTTCCTACATAAAATCCAGAAAAGGAAACAGATTACAAAAGCATGCTGGATACATTCAGGTGGCGATTCTGATCCTGGAAAAATTTCCCCCGGCCGAATTGAATCAGGATTTTTTTCCGTACGAATCGTACAAGTAGCGTACAAACTGCCAAGTACGATTCGCATGGGAAAAACTCCATACAAATCACATCCGGAACATTTCCCCACACGTCCTCGGGTCGGAAAATTTGTCTGACACATCCCCGGACGATTTACCGTACGAATCGGAAAAATGAAGTCCGACCGTGCAAGTACGATCACTCCCGTCCTTTCGATTTTACAACTGTATGCAAAAAACACCGTACGGACCGAACTCCCACAGCAAGCAGGGAGACACGTGTCCGCATACGCGCCGAACACCCCACCACAGACCCCGCATGTAAAAATGCCCCTCGGCCGCGGATGTATGCGCCGAACCCCCACCCCACCCGTGTATGTACGGACCGAACCCCCACCCCACCCGTGTATGTACGGACCGTACCCCCACCCCACCAGTGTATGTACGGACCGTACCCCCACCCCACCAGTGTATGTACGGACCATACCCCCACCCCACCCGTGTATGTACGGACCGTACCCCCACCCCACCAGTGTATGTACGGACCGTACCCCCACCCCACCAGTGTATGTACGGACCGTACCCCCACCCCACCAGTGTATGTACGGACCGTATCCCCACCCCACCAGTGTATGTACGGACCGTACCCCAACCCCACCAGTGTATGTATGGACCGTAACCCCACCCCACCCGTGTATGTACGGACCGAACACCCACCCCACCCGTGTATGTACGGACCGTACCCCCACCCGACCCGTGTATGTACGGACCGTACCCCCTACCCGTGTATGTACGGACCGTACCCCCACCCCACCAGTGTATGTACGGACCGTATCCCCATCCCAACCGTGTATGTACGGACCGAACCCCCCCCACCCGTGTATGTACGGACCGTACCCCCACCCCACCCATGTATGTACGGACCGTACCCCCCACCAGTGTATGTACGGACCATACCCCCACCCCACCAGTGTATGTACAGACCGTACCCCCACCTTAACAGTGTATGTACGCACCGTACCCCCACCCGTGTATGTACAGAGCCTACACCCAGCCCCCCTTGTATGTACCGTGCGAAACACCACCACCGATGGACGGTGCGGACCAACACCCTGCCCGTGTTTGTACGCACCCTACCCCAGGCCCACACACCAGCACCCTCACCCAACATCGGGCATGTACGAGTCGTACTAAGCCATAGCAAAGGACAGCACTGTACAACAACATGGCCCATGTACGCACCGTACAGACGCTAAAAACACTCCTACTGAACCAGAACTAACCAAAAAAACACAAGGACAGTCAATCCGAGGCACACAACACCACAAAACATATCCAACAAGGCCAAATACATCCTATACACTGACCTGCAACTGACAAACAGATAGGCAGAGGCCCAAACCACTACCACTCCTTATAACACACCCACCCAAAGTTCAAACACAGCCACACCCACAAATGGACCAATAAAAAGACCCAACACACACAAACCATGATCCTTTGCAACAGATCCACTGCTGCCAGACCCCAGAGACAACGCACTGCACCATACTTCAACCATCAATACACCTTACACTTGCACTCCTTCACACAACCACCATCACAAACACACCCTCATCACATTCACACACACAGGCACAAACAGAACCGTACACCCAGTATACCTACCCACTGTGTTTGTCAGAACCCTGTCACAAATTGTTAAGTTACCTACCTGCATTCTCAAATAGCATGGAAAAAACACCATTTGGTCACGTACAGTGCAACACGTAAGGCGGCTCTGCATGGCTTGCTACGCCCGCTCACTACACTGCTGACTGCGTTCCCAAAATATGCATCAACTAAGATTGTGTCACACATAGGTAAAGTGTCGAAAGCTGTGGCCAAGGGACATAACCATGCACAAGTGCACTGTGTGAGGAATGCTAGCCAAATCCAACCACCCAGAGGAACTGTGCCAAATCAAAAAAGAATGAAACATGGATGTCGCATGTAACACAATTAACACTGTCTCTCTCACACACAGGTCAACGTCGTCGATCTCCCCCAACAATGGGGGGGAAGACTCACGGGACCAGGCTCTGCGTGAAGAGGACCCCAACGCCAGCAACGACTCTCACCACTCCGTGGGTGACCCAGACCAACCTGGCCCCTCTGGTGTCCAACCACCTGCACCACCTGCAGCACCTGCGTCAGGTACAACTGGAATGTCTGACAGAATATCGACAGACAGAAAATCGACCTACAAAAATATCGACACAAAAATATCGATGACAAGAATATCGAGATCCTATCTACAACATGGTAAGTACAAAAATATCGAAAATAAAATATAGAATGTCAAAAATATCGTTATTAAGAATATAAAGTATTTTTTAGTTAAAAAAAAAGTAAAATAAACCAAATAATACTTATAAATAAAATAAACATAATTAAATATATGTTATAATGTTTAAAATCAATAATTAATATATATAATGTAATAAAACATTAATTAAACATATACATATAATATGTAATATATATACTTACTTAATAATCAATTTTAATAATTATTTTAATAACTTATAACTTGTTAAAAATTATTATAAATTACAAATACATCATACACATAAAACAATGACATGAACAAAAATTAAATAATTATATATAACACAATAAAAAAATTACATTTAATTTGAATATTGTTAAAATTAATTATATATTACATTAGCTAAAATAATACAAAAAATATTAAATAGCACCGACAATAAAACTACTACTCCAGCTCCAAAAAAAAACAGTAAAGAAAATGTTGGATAGCGTAGAGCTAAAAATTACTATTTCCACTCCAGGGAGTGTAACAATAGGGAAAGTGTTGGATAGCGTAGGGGTAAAAATTACTATTCCCACTCCAGAGAGTATAACAGTAGGGAAAGTGTTGGATAGCGGAGGGGTAAAAATTACTATTCCAACTCCACAGAGTGCAACAGTAGGGAAAGTGTTGGATAGCGTAGGGGTAAAAATTACTATTCCCACTCCAGAGAGTGCAACAGTAGGGAAAGTGTTGGATAGCGTAGGGGTAAAAATTACTATTCCCACTCCACAGAGTGCAACAGTAGGGAAAGTGTTGGATAGCGTAGGGGTAAAAATTACTATTCCAACTCCACAGAGTGCAACAGTAGGGAAAGTGTTGGATAGCGAAGGGGTAAAAATTACTATTCCAAAACCACAGAGTGCAACAGTAGGGATAGTGTTGGATAGCGTAGAAGTTAAAAAGTTAAAAATAACATAGTTATAAATAAAATAATTATTTAAAATAATTAGTGATTTAATTATTAAATAACTCAAAATTATTTACAAATACCAATAAATAATTATTACAAACATAACTACCAAAGAATAATTAATTAACAATACATTAATAATAAATACCAATAAATAATAATTAATAAATATTAATTACCAAATCATAAATATTAAACGATAAAATATTTTTCATAACCAAAAACATATGAATTATTAAAAAGTAAATACCAATTAAAATATATTTAACCATTTAAAAAAATATACACCGCAAAATAATAATGAAACATTAATTACCAATTAAAAAATATTGAACTATTAAATATTTTTCATACGCCAAAATATTAAATATTACACATTAATTACCAATTAATAATTACTTATTAATATATTAATTAGAAATATCAATGCATAATATTTAATTATATTTAATTCACAATTAATGATTAATCAACAATTAATTATTTTTCATAACCAAAATATTATAATTTAAAATATTTACCAATTAATAATTATTGTCCAATTAATTATCAATACCCAACAACTAATTTAATAATTACTTAATTAGATTTCAATTACTTCCAACACTATTCCCCTATAAACGCACCACACACTCCACTAATAAAATAATACACTTAACATAATTATCAATTAATCAACTAATTAAAACTAATTGCCAATTAATAAACATTAATTACCAATTAATACTTAATTAACAATAATATAATTATCAATACCAATAAATGAAAATAAATTATTAATTAATTACAATTAAATTACTTCCCACCCTATTCCCCTATAAACCCACAACCCGCTACAGAAAAATTACTTCCCACCCTATTCCCCTATAAACCCACAACCCGCTACGGTACTAAAACACAAAATTGACTTAAAAAAACATTGTTAACATATAAAAATTGTATACATATATGTTAAAACCAGTAGAACACTTAAGTGCCAATTCCGATCCGGTAAAAAAATTCCCCGTCCGACTCGTATCCGGATTTTTTTCCGTCCGAATCGTCAAAGTAGCGTACAAACTGCCAAGTACGATTCGAACAGAAAAAAGTCCATACGAATCGCATTGGGAAGATTTCCCCACACGTCCTCGGGTCGGGAAAAGTCACCAACACGTCCCCGGTCGAAAAACCCACCGTGCGGAAAAATAAAGTCCGACTGCGCAAGTACGATCCCTCCCGTCCTCCCCATTTCACAACCGTACGCAAAAAACACCGTCCGAACCGAACTCCCATAGCAACCATGGAGACATGTGCCCGCATACGCGCCGAACACCCCACCACCCCCCCCGCCCGCGTATGTACGCACCGAACCCCCACCCCAGCAGTGCATGTACGCCCCGAACCCCCACCCGTGTATGTACACCCCGAACCACCACCCGTGTATGAACGCACCGAACCCCCACCCCAGCAGTGTATGTACGCCCCGAACCCCCACCCGTGTATGTACGGACCGTACCCACTCCCGTGGAAGTACGGCCCGTACCCACACCCCACCAGGGAATGTACGCCCCGAACCCCCACCCGTGTATGTACGCCCCGAACCCCCACCCCAGCAGTGTATGTACGCCCCGAACCCCCACCCGTGTATGTACGCACCGAACCACCACCCGTGTATGTACGGACCGTACCCACACCCGTGGAAGTACGGCCCGTACCCCCACCCCAGCAGTGTATGTACGCCCCGAACCCCCACCCGTGTATGTACGCCCCAAACCCCCACCCGTGTATGTACGCCCCGAACACCCACCCATGTATGTACGCCCCGAACCCCCACCCGTGTATGTACAGACCGTACCCACACCCGTGGAAGTACGGCCCGCACCCCCACCCCAGCAGTGTATGTACGCCCGAACCCCCACCCGTGTATGTACGCCCTGAACACCCACCCGTGTATGTACGCCCCGAACCCCCACCCCAGCAGTGTATGTACGCCCCGAACCCCCACCCGTGTATGTACGCACCGAACCCCAACCCCAGCAGTGTATGTACGCCCCGAACCCCCACCCGTGTATGTACGCACCGAACCACCACCCGTGTATGTACGGACCGTACCCACACCCGTGGAAGTACGGCCCGTACCCCCACCCCAGCAGTGTATGTACGCCCCGAACCCCCACCCGTGTATGTACGCACAGAACCCCCACCCCAGCAGTGTATGTACGCACCGAACCCCCACCCGTGTATGTACGCACCGAACCACCACCCGTGTATGTACGCCCCGAACCCCCACCCGTGTATGTACGCACCGAACCCCCACCTGTGGAAGTACGGCCCGTACCCTCACCCCACCAGAGAATGTACGGACCGTACCCCCACCAGTGCATGTACGGACCGCACTGACGCCAAAAACACACGTACTGAACCAGGACAAACCATATTTACACAAGGAGAGTCAATTAGAGTTTCCCCACACCACCAAACATGCCCAACAACCCCACAAACATCACATACACTGACCTGCAACTGCCAAACTGCCAAACAGAGGCCCAAAACACGACCACTCCTCACAACACACCCACACAAAATTCAAACACAGCCACACCCACAAAAGGACCAATAAAAATGGACCACACACACAAGCCATGAGCCTTTGCAACAGACCCACTGCTGCCAGAGCCCACAGACGACCCACACCACCATACTTGAACCTCACACTTGCATACCTTCACACAACCACCTACACAAACACCCCCTCATCACATTCACACACACACCTCCACTACCACCCTCACACACCCACAACCATCCACACCCACACCCCCACAACCATCCACACCCACACCCCACGCCATGTCCACAACCAAGAATCCAAAGTTCACAAAGGAGGAGCTGGAGATCCTTGTCGACGAAATCCTCAGAGTCGAGCCACAGCTCTTTGGAACATTGGTCAGACAGACCAGCATATCCGAAAAATCGGCCATGTGGCAGAGGATTGTCGATTCTGTGAATGCTGTTGGGTCCACCAGAAGGACCAGGCACGAGTGCCAATCCAGGTGGTACGATCTGCGGAGGACGGTCAAGAGGAAGATGACTGACAATCACAACCAGGGGAACAGCACTGGAGGAGGGCCGCCCCCCAGACCGGTACAATACCATCCCTGGGAGGAGAAGGTGATGTCCACGCTGGCGGTGGAGGGACTACACGGACTACCAGGACTCCCAGACCCTGGTGAGTACACAAACAACTCACCTCACATGGGGGGGATGCCATACACAATCAATCATGCACGCCACCCCCCCAACCCACCACCGGACACAACCACACTCCACAAACACACACATGCCACTAGCGCCTCCATGCCCCATGCACCAATCAGGGCCATGCCAAGTCACAGGCCACACAAAACACCAACACAACACAGGATGTGGCCGATGCTGGGAGTGGGGGCATCAAAACTAACATTGAGCAACTCACAAGCACACAACAATGCCCTCAGCCCATATGGCCCAGGGCACAGCCATACAAACTGTGTGTACCCACACAGTACTGTCTTGCCTGCAAATGGTGGCCGCCTTGCAGGATGACATGGGTCTGAAGGCACAATTTGCACATAACAGCAGACAATGAAGATGCATCGCTCTGATAGAGTCTCAGCACACACCGCCACAGCAGCAGCCTACACTCAGACACACTGCCCAATGGGTGCCCGGAGAACAGGAACTAACTCACATGAACAAGCCAATGGCCATTCAAAGACCGGCTAACTGTGTGTGCCCAGGAAGCTGGCCTGAGGTGACAGAGGGTGACAAATAGAGGGAGGGAGAGGGGGAATGAGAGGGAAGGAGACAGAGGGGGACACAGGGAGACAGACAGAGGGAGGGAGTAGGGTGACAGAGGGAGACCGACAGAGGATGGCGCTGCACACGTCAGCAAGGTCCCCCAGCGTATCCCCTGCACCCGAAGGAACCACAGGCCCCAAGGAGGGGGGGGGCAGAGGATTGGGTCGCAGCGCCACTGGGGGAGGGTGTGGACAGGGGGGGCACTCAACTACCCTGACCGGGGACTCCTTTGCCCGCTTGCTGGGTGGTGTCACTGTTGGGCTCAGGGACAGAGCGGCCATGAAGGAATCCTTGCTGGATTCGTGGCCAGGAGAGCTGAGGGGAGTGGATTTGGAGGGAGTGGATTTTGCGGAATGCGGACTCCCACTCTGGCTGCGGGACTTACGTTTGCCCCCCCCCAGTGGGTGTGCCTACCTCACCCTGTGTGTGCGTGCCAGGAGGTGTGCGCTTGCCCTGCCCTGCTGGTGTGGTGCCTGTGTCTGGTGGTGTGCGTGCATGCTGACGTCTGGGTGTACGTGGGACAGGCATGGGAGTGGGAAGTGTGGATGGGGCAGGGGTAGGGGGTGGGACGTAGCGCTGCAGGAGACCCACTGCTGCAGTCAGCGTCGAGTCGATGGACCTCAGCAAGTTGCGTTGGTCAGACTGCACGGCTGAAATGCCCTCCAAGTATGCCTCCATCTGGTTCAGCACTTGGCTGTGGCCATGGAGGACATTAAGCGTCGCAGTCTGACCAACCCGCAACTGCCGCAGGATGTCCACAGACTCGGCATTGGTGGCAGCAGTGGAGACAGGGGCAGGGGGTGCGGTGCGGTGCCTGGCAAGAAGGAGACACGTGCTGACCGAGCACGGCGGGAAGGGACACGAGCAAGTGGGAGGCCGGTGATCGGAATGGATGGGGCGGGTAGTGATGGAGTGCTGGTGTCAGCTGTGGGACCAGCCTCCGCCCCCTCGGAGTGCTCAGCCTCGGACCCGTCTGCGTCATAGTCGGTGGTGGATTGACTGGACAGGTCCTCCGCTGCACTCCCGTCGGCCTCCGTGCCACTCGATGTGCCAGACAACTCTGCACTGATGGCACTGGTGCTCGATCCCTCCTCACGGTCCGTGCCAGTGTCTCCCTCGGTGTCCTCCGACGTTGCTGTGAGCAAGGTGAAGAGACAGGAAATAATCAGACACCTGTATACATATGTCACATGAGTCAAATCCACATAGGTCACAGTGCATAGCCTGAAAAGCAACATGAGTAACATCTACAATACAAGGCACATATGTAGGCCCTGCAACACACAGTTGGTTGACCCACCATGCCACTGAACAACTATGGAGAGCATGACACAATAGCAAATAACATGATATGGATTTGGACAGAGGAGCCAGGCACTGGGGACAATCCAGCACAGCATGTGCAGCACACAGCGTTGGCGTAAAAAGGGATGAGCAGAACCCATGTCTATTAACTGTAGGCACATGCTGCAAAGGCAATACTTAAAAACATGCCCAACATTAAAGGGTCACTGCACCTTGAGTGTATGTCCACACAAACATCACACACTGGCCAGACCTAGCAAGGAGACTTCAGGTCTAGACATGTAGGCCTTGCCCGCACCAACCACCCCCTACATGAGACAATTTATTGAGACACAGGAAGCACTTACATCTTAGTCTGGAATAAAAACACATGGCCTGCAAGAAATCCTGATTGGACACAAAATACCCCTGGTGCGCCCGTACAAATACATCATCTACAAATGGCCATCATCAGATCATTTTACCATTACACACAGGCACTGGCCCCCGTGAGTATGAACAAGGGACATTTGGTCAGCCTGTACAGTGGACACATGTAGCCGAGTTTACATAGACACAAATGGTGCCAGGGTACAATGGCACAGAGCACAACCTATGCTGGAGACACAGGGATCGTCGAGATTTTTGGATTACACACATGATACCTCGGAAAAGATGCCCCAGGGGACGGTAGTGGCCACACTACTCCACGTTCCTGAATGGTACACAAGCCACCATCCCTGCACTCTGCATATCTCACACTCATGCACATCATGTCACAGGCCACAAAATAGGACATGCATGCTGTAAAGCAATACACTTTAGAGACACACTCCTATGTCTGGACTCAGCATCAGTGACAACTGACATGGACCCCACAAGTACTGAACTGGACAGGGCACAGGCAAGGTCCCAAAACCTGTTACACACCACCCCCACACATGAAGCTGCAAGCATTGGGCACATCGATAAACTGGCAGCCTAGATAACCTTGTGCAAGTGTGACTACACACAGACCAGGGTACACATGCCAAGGAGGGGAAGGGAGGAAGGACAGCACCGCTACACTTTGGGGACCAGGAACTGCACTGCACATGTAAATCCTGGCAGTGTATCCATGCAACTGTGCACTTACAAATGCTGGTGACAAACAACAAACACACATGTACCTACCCCCTTCCTGCTGCTGCTTTTCCCGTAAGCGCCTGTCCATGTCAGGGAAGACGACCGCCAGCACACGCTTGTGGATGTGGGTCAGACGGCGGCGCCCATGGTTCTTTTGGCTCACAGGTGAGTCCCCCAGCAGGACCCGTGCGATCCTCCGCGTCCAGCACCGGATATCCTGCCAGCGTTTCCTCACCTGGGCTGGGCGCCGCTTCCGACCATCCGTCTGTCTCACGGCACTGACGGCGTCCTTCCAGATCTGCTCCTTGGCACAGGCGCCTACCTGTGAGGGTGAAAAAGTGAGAAAACATCAATACACCTGCGACATGTCACAGAGACACACATTAGAACAATTTGGCTGGTTTCAACAGGACATAGAATGCATCAAACTCATTACACCTGTGTCATAGGGACACTTTCCTCTGTGGAAGGCAAAAAGCACTAGGTGGCATTGTAGAGTACACAGGTGGCATGAGGGGTACGACACAATCAATCATCCAGGCTCACACTGTGCATCACAAGCGACACGAGGATTATGTGCAGCACCTCAAAGCAGTCACATGCCACAGGCCACTGAGGCGCCCTCAGCCGAGTACACAGACACACACAGCCACAGGACAATCACCTGCCATTGACAACTGCAGCTACACACCTCACTCTGCACATGTGCCACTAGACTGGGGGGTGTCACAGGTGTGGGGCTGGCCCATCACCGCAGACACACAGCACTGCTCCCTGCTCCCATCAGATGGGCAGGGTATATCCATCCCTCATGCAGCTGGGGTGCTACACTCCACATATGCACTCACCCACATGACAGGGGACTAACACATATTTTGGACACTCTCAGCACATGTACACTAAACAAACACACATCTATGGGTACTGCCACCTGTCACACTGGGGGGACCACAGATTCACATGAGGACTGTAGTAACAACATTCCCAGGAGGATTAGACAGGCAGAATGTGTAATGCCACATGCAGTGATTGTCACAGTACACACAATGCAAGTGAGGAGAGCAGACATGCACCACAGCATGCTCTGACTGGGAGACATTAGGCATTCCCCCACCCGGGACCCACCCTACAGTACATTGCATGTGTGTTACACCTGGACACAATGGCAGAAGTCACAGTCACAAAAAAGGGGCACAGTCTTTGCTAGTGGACTCAGCACTCACCTGAACCCCTGGTCGACCGTACAGCATGGGGTACTGTGGGAGGATCACATCCAGCAGGGCTTGGTTCTCCTCCTGGGTGAAAGGCTGGGCCCTCTCCACAGACCTGGACATGGTGCCAGAGGATTCACGAGCAGCAGCAGTGTAGTTGAATCAAAGGATGTGCAGGCAAGTGCTCTCTCATGGGACCTGGCTGCCTTATATCTACCTTGCTGCCCTGTTCCATTCACAGGAGTACAGAGTGATTGGTCACTCACATTTGCATCCTATGTTTCCTCCAATCCCATTAAACCTACCACAGTCAGTGGCTTTTCTCTTTTTTTGAATTGAGCATGATGTCAACTCAACAGCCACTTTGCATCAATGTAGATTCTTTCAAACCGACTTTAGCTGGGCACCCGATGAAAAAAATTCAAACTTTAAACTCGGTCTCCATGACAACCAGCATGCATGTAGGGCTTTATCCTTGTCCCTCATGTGTCCCCAATGTAATTTTGACATTCACACACAGGTACGGTGAGTTCCAGGGCCCTAGGGCACCCCACATGCATAGAAACTGGCCGTACACGTGCGTGTACGGGGCGTATCACTATGGGTACGCATACGCGAGCAAAGCCATAGTGAAACGGCCCGTACACGCGTGTGTACGGGGCGTATCACTATGGGTACACATACGCGAGCAAAGCCATAGTGAAAACGGCCGGTACACGCGCGTGTACGGGCTGTTTCACTATGGCTTTGCTCGCGTATGCGTACCCATAGTGATACGCCCCGTACACGCGCGTGTACGGGCCGTTTCACTATGGCTTTGCTCGCGTATGCGTACCCATAGTGATACGCCCCGTACACGCGCGTGTACGGGCAGTTTCACTATGGCTTTGCTCGCGTATGCGTACCCATAGTGATACGCCCCGTACACGCGCGTGTACGGGCCCTTTCACTATGGCTTTGCTCGCGTATGCGTACCCATAGTGATACGCCCCGTACACGCGCGTGTACGGGCCGTTTCACTATGGCTTTGCTCGCGTATGCGTACCCATAGTGATACGCCCCGTACACGCGCGTGTACGGGCCGTTTCACTATGGCTTTGCTCGCGTATGCGTACCCATATGATACGCCCCGTACACGCACGTGTACGGGCCGTTTCACCATGGCTTTGCTCACGTATGCGTACCCATAGTGATACGCCCCGTACACACGCGTGTACGGGCCGTTTCTATGCATTTGGGGTGCCCTAGGGCCCTGGAACTCACCGTACCTGTGTGTGAATGTCCAAATTACATAGGGGACACATGAGGGACAAGTATAAAGCCCTACATGCATGCTGGTTATCATGGAGACCGAGTTTAAAGTTTGAATTTTTTTCATCAGTTGCCCAGCTAAAGTCGGTTTGAAAGAATCTACATTGTTGCAAAGTGGTTGTTGAGTTGACATCATGCTCAATAAAAAAAAGAGCAAAGCCACTGACTGTGGTAGGTTTAAAGGGATTGGAGGAAACATAGGATGCAAATGTGAGTGACCAATCACTCTGTACTCCTGTGAATGAAACAGGGCAGCAAGGTAAATATAAGGCAGCCAGGTCCCATGAGAGAGCACTTGCCTGCACATCCTTTGATTCAACTACACTGCTGCTGCTCGTGAATCCTCTGGCACCATGTCCAGGTCTGTGGAGAGGGCCCAGCCTTTCACCCAGGAGGAGAACCAAGCCCTGCTGGATGTGATCCTCCCACAGTACCCCATGCTGTATGGTCAACCAGGGGTTCAGGTGAGTGCTGAGTCCACTAGCAAAGACAGTGCCCCTTTTTTGTGACTGTGACTTCTGCCATTGTGTCCAGGTGTAACACACATGCAATGTACTGTAGGGTGGGTCCCGGGTGGGGGAATGCCTAATGTCTCACAGCCAGAGCATGCTGTGGTGCATGTCTGCTCTCCTCACTTGCATTGTGTGTACTGTCACAATCACTGCATGTGGCATTACACATTCTGCCTGTCTAATCCTCCTGGGAATGTTGTTACTACAGTCCTTATGTGAATCTGTGGTCCCTCCAGTGTGACAGGTGGCAGTACCCACAAATGTGTGTTTGTTTAGTGTACATGTGCTGAGAGTGTCCAAATGATGTGTTTGTCCCCTGGACATTGGTGTGTGTGTGTAAGTCCCCTGTCATGTGGGTGAGTGCATATGTGGAGTGTAGCACCCCAGCTGCATGAGGGATGGATATACCCTGCCCATCTGATGTGAGCAGGGAGCAGTGCTGTGTGTCTGCGGTGATGGGCCAGCCCCACACCTGTGACACCCCCCAGTCATGCAGGAAGACTATTTCAGTGAAGCCAAGAAACTAAGCCATAAGCTTAGAGCCAGAGGTTATCCACGGAAATTAGTGCGCCATTCCCTCAAACGCGCCTGGTATTGCCCTAGGGAAACCCTCCTAGAACCTAAACCTAAGAAAATGCAGGAACGCTTAATTTGTGTCACCACTTTTTCACCAGCATCACATGCAATCAAAAAGAGTATACTCAAGCAATGGCCTGTGTTAAATGCCGGCCAACTAAACATTGAACGTCCACTGTTCGCCTTTAAACGGGCAAAAAACATTAAAGATCATCTAGTTCGGGCAGCCCTGCCAAAACCCCCCCAAAAAACAACTATCAACGATGCATGGGGGTTACCGACTCTTACAGGTCATGTGAAATGTGGTAGCTGCATATGTTGTGATTACACTGTTGAAGGCAAAACCTTTGAGCACGGAGCAATCAAATATGAGAGAAGATATTTTTCTAACTGTAATTCAACAAATGTTGTGTATGCAATTTTCTGTCCCTGCAAAATGATCTACGTAGGCCAGACAAGCCAGAAAATCAAGCTTAGGATCGGACTGCATCGCAGCAGAATCCGGTGTAAAACGGCTAATGCACCCCTAGTGGAGCACTTTACGGACAATGGACATACTGAGAATGATCTCAAATGGACAATAATCACAGTGATCAAACCACCCCCAAGAGGGGCAGACATTTCTCAAATACTCAACATGGAAGAGCTCCACTGGATTCTGAGAACCAATAGCATCCACAGTGGCCTCAATCGCCTTGAAGACTGGACCTCCCTTCTATAAAGATGTCCCCTTTTTTCTAAAAAGATGTCTCTTTCAACATGTATTCAAGTCACAAACACTGCCACTCTGTATGCACGTGCTCGTGTAATCACACTATGAGTCACTTACTCTGCACCTTTCCTGGGCAACCCACACCACCTTAAAATGTCCGCCTCCTTTCCATCATTTTAGTCCTTCTTCGCTTTCGGACGATAGTGTGCTTTAACCAGTCCTTCCTCACTTTCTGCCGATGGTATGCCTTAACTAGCTCTGCCTCGGCACACCGGCAGTCTCCATTGAAACTCCGAAGCAGATGCGGCGATACTGCCCACGCTCACTGAAGTAAGTAGCACGGCTAGATCCCTTGGACACCACCTCTTTAACATGGCGGGTTCACGCCTAACCCATTCTTACCCCTCTCTGCTTCCAGGTAATGCGATCGTGCATTCTCCAACAGCTGGCACACAGCACCCAACAGGACTTTCTGCCATAAAGCAAACAGAATTGGTAATTAAATTATTCTGTTTTACACTCAATTTCCGTGTCAACTCCACCCCTTCTTAAACTTAGACACCTTCACCTCTGCCTTTTGTTCATTTAGATCCCGCTGGTGTCAGCAACCCCCAAAGTCCAGATGTTGAGCGCTTCTGCGCCTATAATGAACCGTCGACTCTCTGCCACCTTAGGTAAAGTCCCCACTGCCTTCTGGGTTCACCCATAAAAATATTTCATTCACCTTCGCACCGCGCTGTTTTTTTGTTCCTCCTGAATCACTGGAAACACCTCGCTCATGATCAGGCACTGTGCCGGTTCGTCGTTCTTTAATATGCAGACTGGTTTTTATCACACTCACTTGTCTCTTCTCCGTTGAATCACTGCAAAAATTCACCATTTCATGACGAAGCTGTACTAGGCACCATAAATCAGCATCAATTCATCCAACTTCTTTTTAACGTCGTCACTGCGACACGAATTTCAATCCTCACTCAGCATAAACTAGAGAAATGTCACCACCTCTGCATGAGATTCAATCCACATTGTTCACGCAACTCCAAGCACTTAACTCACAAACGTTATGCTGAAAACATGCCTAGTATTGTGTCAAATGTGGTTAAAATTCTTCTTTTCCATTTTTTATCCCCCTTTTTCTCCCCTTGCTCCTTTTTTGTATGTAAAGAATTGTAAAAAAGGTGTGATATATTATCAAGACAGCAGTGCATTATTTGTTTGTCCTGAAGATGATGCCCTATATCTAATGTGGCATCGAAACGTCGTCGACACCCAAACACCCTATGCACTAGACTCAAGCTATAACACATTGTGCAATGGTGTTAAATGATTAATTTGTGTCTGTCTATACTGAGAACAACTGTACAGACCCATTTTGGCTTGCCTTTTGGCCAATTCTGTGTTTATTGTTCTGTCTTGTGTTCTGTTGGTCACGGCTGTGCCCACTTGTCATTTGAATGTTTTATTTGATACTACTTTTGAAAAATACAATGAAAATAAATTCTTGTCCGGCTGGACAAAAGACATACATTCTATTCTAAGTGTATGGTTATCTATCACACTGTATTCCTCCTGAATAGGGACCACTGTTCTCTATAACCCCCCAGTCTAGTGGCACATGTGCAGAGTGAGGTGTGTAGCTGCAGTTGTCAATGGCAGGTGATTGTCCTGTGGCTGTGTGTGTCTGTGTACTCTGCTGAGGGCGCCTCAGTGGCCTGTGGCATGTGACTGCTTTGAGGTGCTGCACATAATCCTGGTGTCGCTTGTGATGCACAGTGTGAGCCTGGATGATTGATTGTGTTGTACCCCTCATGCCACCTGTGTACTCTACAATGCCACCTAGTGCTTTTTGCCTTCCACAGAGGAGAGTGTCCCTATGACACAGGTGTAATGAGTTTGATGCCTTCTATGCCCTGTTAAAACCAGCCAAATTGTTCTAATGTGTGTCTCTGTGACATGTCGCAGGTGTATTGATGTTGTCCCACTTTTTCATTCTCACAGGTAGGCGCCTGTGCCAAGGAGCAGATCTGGAAGGATGCCATCAGTGCCGTGAGACAGACGGCTGGTCGGAAGCGGCGCCTAGCCCAGGTGAGGAAACGCTGGCAGGATATCCGGTGCTGGACGTGGAGGATCGCACGGGTCCTGCTGCGGGACTCACCTGTGAGCCAAAAGAACCATGGGCGCCGCCGTCTGACCCACATCCACAAGCTTGTGCTGGCGGTCGTCTTCCCTGACATGGACAGGCGCTTACGGGAAAAGCAGCAGCAGGAAGGGGGTAGGTACATGTGTGTTTGTTGTGTGTCACCAGCATTTGTAAGGGCACAGTTGCATGGATACACTGCCAGGGTTTACATGTGCAGTGCAGTTCCTGGTCACCAAAGTGTAGCGGTGCTGTCCTTCCTCCCTTCCCCTCCTTGGCATGTGTACCCTGGTCTGTGTGTAGTCACACTTGCACAAGGTTATCTAGGCTGCCAGTTTAATCGATGTGCCCAATGCTTGCAGCTTCATGTGTGGGGGTGGTGTGTAACAGGTTTTGGGACCTTGCCTGTGCCCTGTCCAGTTCAGTACTTGTGGGGTCCATGTCAGTTGTCACTGATGCTGAGTCCAGACATAGGAGTGTGTCTCTAAAGTGTATTGCTTTACAGCATGCATGTCCTATTTTGTGGCCTGTGACATGATGTGCATGAGTGTGAGATATGCAGAGTGCAGGGATGGTGGCTTGTGTTGCAGTCATTACCATTCAGGACCATGGAGTAGTGTGGCCACTACTGTCCCCTGGGGCATCTTTTCCTAGGTATCATGTGTGTAATCCAAAAATGTCAACAATCTCTGTGTCTACAGCATAGGTTGTGCTCTGTGCCATTGTACCCTGGCACCATTTGTGTCTACGTAAACTCTGCTACATGTGTCCACTGTACAGGCTGACCAAATGTCCCTTGTTCATACTTTACGAGGGCCAGTGCCTGTGTGTCTTGGTGAAATTATCTGATGATGGCCATTTGTAGATGATGTATATGTACCGGCGCACCAGGGGTATTTGCTGTCCAATCAGGATTTCTTGCAGGCCATGTGTTTTTATTCCAGACTAAGAGATGTAAGTGCTTCCTGTGTCTCAATAAATTGTCTCATGTAGGGGGTGGTTGGTGCGGGCAAGGCCTACATGTCTAGACCTGAAGTCTCCTTGCTAGGTCTGGCCAGTGTGTGATGTTTGTCTGGACATACACTCAAGGTGCAGTGACCCATTAATGTTGGACATGTTTTTAAGTATTGCCTTTGCAGCATGTGCCTACAGTTAATAGACATGGTTCCTGCTCAACGCTGTGTGCTGCAGATGCTGTGCTGGGTTGTCCCCAGTGCCTGGCTCCTCTGTCCAAATCCATATCATGTTATTTGCTATTGTGTCATGCTCTCCATAGTTGGTCATTGGCATGGTGGGTCAACCAACTGTGTGTTGCAGGGCCTACATATGTGCCTTGTATTGTAGAAGTTACTCATGTTGCTTTTCAGGCTATGCACTGTGACCTATGTGGATTTGACTCATGTGACATATGTATACAGGTGTCTGATTATTTCCTGTCTCTTCACCTTGCTCACAGCATCGTCGGGGGACACCGAGGGAGACACTGGCACGGACCGTGTGGAGGGAGCGAGCACCAGTGTCAGCAGTGCAGAGATGTCTGGCACATCGAGTGGCACGGAGGCCGACGGGAGTGCAGCGGAGGACCTGTCCAGTCAATCCACCACCGACTATGACGCAGACGGGTCCGAGGCTGAGCACTCCGAGGGGGCGGTGGCTGGTCCCACAGCTGACACCAGCACTCCATCACTAGCCGCCCCCTCCATTCCGATCACCATCCTCCCACTTGCTCGTGTCCCTTCTCGCCGTGCTTGGTCAGCACGTGTCTCCTTCTTGCCAGGAACCGCACCCCCGGCCCCTGTCTCCACTGCTGCTACCAATGCCGAGTCTGTGGACATCCTGCAGCAGTTGCGGGTTGGTCAGACTGCGACGCTTAATGTCCTCCATGGCCACAGCCAAGTGCTGAACCAGATGGAGGCATACTTGGAGGGCATTTCAGCCGCGCAGTCTGACCAACGCAACTTGCTGAGGTCCATAGACTCGACACTGACTGCAACAGTGGGTCTCCTGCAGCGCTACATCCCACCCCCTACCCCTGCCCCATCCACACTTCCCACTCCCATGCCTGTCCCACGTACACCCAGACGTCAGCATGCACGCACCCCACCAGACACAGGCACCGCACCAGCAGGGCAGGGCAAGCGCACACCTCCTGGCACGCACACACAGGGTGAGGTAGGCACACCCACTGGGTCGGGGGCAAACGTAAGTCACGCAGCCAGAGTGGGAGTCCGCATTCCGCAAAATCCACTCCCTCCAAATCCACTCCCCTCAGCTCTCCTGGCCACGAATCCAGCAAAGATTCCTTCATGGCCGCTCTGTCCCTGAGCCCAACAGTGACACCACCCAGCAAGCGGGCAAAGGAATCCCCCGCCAGGGAAGTTGAGTGCCCCCCCTGTCCACACCCTCCCCCAGTGGCGCTGCGACACATTCCTCTGCCCCCCCCCTCCTTGGGGCCTGTGGTTCCTTCAGGTGGAGGGGATATGCTGGGGGACCTTGCTGACGTGTGCAGCGCCATCCTCACCACCTCCTTTGGCGCTGTCCCACCCCCTGTGGTGGAGTCCTCCGTCCCTGCACCCACAACGCCTGCCCTTGCCCCTCCTGTCCCTGCGGTGCCTGGTCCTTCCCCCCCACATGATGCCCCCCCCTGTGGAAGACAGGGTGGTCTGAACTGTGCAGGCAAGCTAGGGGACACGCGTCCCACTGTGTCCCCCATCCAGCTGTGACTAATGGACTGCCCTATGGGCTTTGTAAATATTGAACTTTATCCACACAAAGATCTTTTGATACTGCTGAATAAAGCCATTTTTTTTCCCTTCGCACACTACTGCTTTTGTGGTATTGCTGTTGGTGGGGCTGCTACATGATTTTGGGTGGTGATCATGTGTTGGGTGTGTGGGAAATGTAGTGGTGTGCTGGTCATAGGGGGGACCCTGGTATCTGTGTGCCATCACAAGGTGTTAGCTAAGTTTCTTTGTTCATGTAAGCAGTTACTGCATGGTGAAATTGTCCCAAGGTGTGTTCCTTCCTCTGTGTACCCTGACATCTTCCCTGCAGGGTGTTTCCAATATGTTGCGCTGAGTGGGTGTGTGACGGACCCCTTCAACTTTGGCCATGCATGCAGAGCGATGTCTCCACCTGCATCATTCGTGGCATCCTTGGTGATCACTGTACTTGTGTATGTAGTCTGTTGACATGACTTCATGTGGACATGTTCCCTTTTAGGCAGTATGCATATGTGTACTCCCAGCCTCGCACACATGTGGTACATGTACTGCAGGGTCTTTGTGCACCTGACTGACAATTGTGGCAATTGGATCTGTGGGTACTCCACCCTTTTTCTTTCCATGGGCACTGCTGGGGGCCTCTGCACCCACCCCTCCTGCGTCTGGGCACTGCTGGGAATGATAGGCACACACCCCTCCTATGTCTGGGCACTGCTGGGAGGACTCTGCACACACCCCTCCTGCGTCTGGGCACTGCAGGGAGGACTCTGCACCCACCCCTCCTGTGTCTGGGCACTGCTGGGAGGACTCTGCACACACCCCTCCTGCGTCTGGGCACTGCTGGGAGGACTCTGCACACACCCCTCCTGTGTCTGGGCACTGCTGGGAATGATAGGCACACACCCCTCCTGTGTCTGGGCCCTGCTGGGAATGATAGGCACACACCCCTCCTGTGTCTGGGCACTGCTGGGAAGATTCTGCACACACCCCTCCTGCGTCTGGGCACTGCTGGGAGGACTCTGCACCCACCCCTCCTGTGTCTGGGCACTGCTGGGAGGACTCTGCACACACCCCTCCTATGGCTGGGCACTGCAGGGAATGATAGGCACACACCCCTCCTGTGTCTGGGCCCTGCTGGGAATGATAGGCACACACCCCTCCTGTGTCTGGGCACAGCTGGGAGGACTCTGCACACACCCCTCCTGCGTGTGGGCACTGCTGGGAATGATAGGCACACACCCCTCCTGTGTCTGGGCACTGCTGGGAGGACTCTGCACACACCCCTCCTGCGTCTGGGCACTGCTGGGAGGATTCTGCACACACCCCTCCTGCGTCTGGGCACTACTGGGAGGACTCTGCACACACCCCTCCTGTGTCTGGGCACTGCTGGGAATGATAGGCACACACCCCTCCTGTGTCTGGGCCCTGCTGGGAATGATAGGCACACACCCCTCCTGTGTCTGGGCACTGCTGGGAGGACTCTGCACACATCCCTCCTGCGTCTGGGCACTGCTAGGAGGACTCTGCACCCACCCCTCCTGTGTCTGGGCACTGCTGGGAGGACTCTGCACACACCCCTCCTGTGTCTGGGCACTGCCGGGAATGATAGGCACACACCCCTCCTGTGTCTGGGCCCTGCTGGGAATGATAGGCACACACCCCTCCTGTGTCTGGGCACTGCTGGGAGGACTCTGCACACACCCCTCCTGCGTCTGGGCACTGCTGGGAATGATAGGCACACACCCCTCCTGTGTCTGGGCACTGATGGGAGGACTCTGCACACACCCCTCCTGCGTCTGGGCACTGCTGGGAGGACTCTGCACACACCCCTCCTGCGTCTGGGCACTGCTGGGAGGACTCTGCACACACCCCTCCTGTGTCTGGGCACTGCTGGGAATGATAGGCACACACCCCTCCTGTGTCTGGGCCCTGCTGGGAATGATAGGCACACACCCCTCCTGTGTCTGGGCACTGCTGGGAGGACTCTGCACACACCCCTCCTGCGTCTGGGCACTGCTAGGAGGACTCTGCACCCACCCCTCCTGTGTCTGGGCACTGCTGGGAGGACTCTGCACACACCCCTCCTGTGTCTGGGCACTGCTGGGAATGATAGGCACACACCCCTCCTGTGTCTGGGCCCTGCTGGGAATGATAGGCACACACCCCTCCTGTGTCTGGGCACTGCTGGGAGGACTCTGCACACACCCCTCCTGCGTCTGGGCACTGCTGGGAATGATAGGCACACACCCCTCCTGTGTCTAGGCACTGCTGGGAGGACTCTGCACACACCCCTCCGGCGTCTGGGCACTGCTGGGAGGACTCTGCACACACCCCTCCTGCGTCTGGGCACTGCTGGGAGGACTCTGCACACACCCCTCCTGTGTCTGGGCACTGCTGGGAATGATAGGCACACACCCCTCCTGTGTCTAGGCCCTGCTGGGAATGATAGGCACACACCCCTCCTGTGTCTGGGCCCTGCTGGGAATGATAGGCACACACCCCTCCTGTGTCTGGGCACTGCTGGGAGGACTCTGCACACACCCCTCCTGTGTCTGGGCACTGCTGGGAGGACTCTGCACACACCCCTCCTGTGTCTGGGCACTGCTGGGAGGAATCTGCACACACCCCTCCTGCGTCTGGGCACTGCTGGGAATGATAGGCACACACCCCTCCTGTGTCTGGGCACTGCTGGGAGGACTCTGCACACACCCCTCCTGCGTCTTGGCACTGCTGGGAGGACTCTGCACCCACCCCTCCTGTGTCTGGGCACTGGTGGGAGGACTCTGCACACACCCCTCCTGTGTCTGGGCACTGCTGGGAGGACTCTGCACACACCCCTCCTGCGTCTGGGCACTGCTGGGAATGATACACACGCACCCCTCCTGTGTCTGGGCACTGCTGGAAGGACTCTGCACACACCCCTCCTGTGTCTGGGCACTGCTGGGAGGACTCTGCACACACCCCTCCTGCGTCTGGGCACTGCTGGGAATGATAGGCACACACCCCTCCTGTGTCTGGGCACTGCTGGGAGGACTCTGCACACACCCCTCCTGTGTCTGGCCATGTACGCTCCATACATACACGGGTGGGGGTATGGTCTGTACATACACTGTTGGGGTGGGGGTACGCTCCATACATACACTGTTGGGGTGGGGGTACGCTCCATACGTACGCGGGTGTGGGTATGGTCTGTACATACACGGGTGGGGGTACGCTCCGAACATACGCGGGTCTGGGTACGCTCCATGCATACGCGGGTCTGGGTACGCTCCATGCATACACGGGTGGGGGTACGGTCCGTACATACACGGGTGGGGGTACGGTCCGAACATACGCGGGTCTGCGTACACTCCATGCATACACGGGTGGGGGTATGGTCCGTACATACACTGTTGGGGTGGGGGTACGCTCCATACGTACGCGGGTGTGGGTACGGTCCCTACATACACGGGTGGGGGTACGGTCCGTACATGCACTGTTGGGGTGTTGGTACGCGCCGTACATGCATGGGTGGGGGTGCGGCCCATACCCAGGCCTTTGGAACATGGGTACGGGCCGTACCGCCATTATTGGGGTGACGTAGGGGTGGACGTGGTACGACTCGTACCCACGCTCTTAAGGCGTGGGTACGGTACGTACCGGACTTGTTGTGTTGCCGGTTCGCGTGTACATCCACTTCAGTTGCTGGACACGCCCCCACCCCCTCGAAGTGACCAGGCCCTGAAGGTCAGGTATGTCCAGGGCATGTATGATTTGTGACTTGGGTGGGGGTTTTGTGTCCTGCCCCTGCCCCCCCATTTGCCCCCCCATTTGCCCCTGGGTGTTGTTCTGACCTTCTGCGGCGTCTTCGTCGGTTCATGTAGAGCAGGTGGTCTGCTATGAGGGCTGGGATGACACGTAGGTTTGGGTCCATGGCTGTCCGTCGCGTACAGGTGCTCCTTGCGCGCGTCGTCCTGATTTCCCGGCAGTTTTTGGCAGGCGGAGAATTTTATCCGTGCGGGGTGACGTCGGTGCGGTTCATACTTCCTGGTTCGTGAAACGCTGCCTGAAAGCGTCCCGACGTCACGTCGGCGCTTTCCCCGGATCTCATTTGTATGCATATTTTTGTCGGTCGGTGTTTCCGTGAGAATCGTACTTCCATGTTTGTAATGTTTTTTTCCCGGGTACGAGTCGGACGGAGAAAACGCTCCGACCGATGGTTCGTACCCGGTTTTTCCAGGATCAGAATCGGCACCATATTATAAAGAAAGGATAAGTGTCCCAAGAAATCATTGGAGGTGTGTGCAATACTACTCATCCCATTGCAGCGGAAGAGCGGTTACACATGATGATATCATTATTAAAACAACAGATCATAACCACTGCAATGGAGATTGATGTAAGGGAAACCTTAAATAAATGAAAGAACTTGCAAGCACCACCAATGATTCTACTGGATCCATTTTAAGAGAGGTTGCACAGCATCTCCCCAGTCATGTTGCTAGTAATATGCCTATAATTCCTAATTTGAGGCGAATTATACAAAGACAAAAGCAGGCAAGTAACACACAGCCCACAACACCTCATACCTTTTCTGACATTATTATTCCACATGAATTTACTATTTCTTTTGCTGATGAACCTTTCCTTCTCCTTGACAACAAAAACCCTCAAAAACGTATTTTAATTTTTAGTACACCCCGCAACCTTGTTAAATTAGAAAATAGTGAAATTTGGATGATGGATGGTACGTTTAAAAGTACACCCCATCCTTTCACCCAAATTTACACTATACACACTAAAATTAACCATAATGTGATCCCCTTAGTATATAGTTTGTTTCCTGATAAGATTACTGCAACCTACACTGAACTTTTATCAGTTATTAAAAATAAAACATCCAAAAGTCCTAGGAAAATAATTGTCGATTTTGAATTGAGCATGATCAATGTGATCAGTAAAACATACACGGATACACAAATTCAGGGCTGTTTTTTCCATTTTTCCCAGGCATTCTGGCGTAAGTTACAGAAAACATCCCTGGTTGCATAATACTCAACAGATAGCAAACTTCAATTTGAGTTAAAAAAATTAACAGCTCTTTGTTTTGTTCCTCCCGTAAGTGTAGACGAATACTACACTGCCATTACAGAATCAGATTATTACAATGTAAATGAAGAGAATTTGGCACCCATCCTAAATTATTTTTAAGACACATGGATTGGGCACCTAAGCAGATAGGGTCGCAGGAGGAAGCCACGTTTCCATGTGGAGTGGTGGAACTGTTACACGAGCTGTTTAGAGGGAGAAGCAAAAACAAATAATGCCATTGAGGGATGGCATAACTCCTTCAACCACACAATTGGCAAACCACACCCTAATTTCTACTCTTTTTTGGAAACTTTGAAGAAGGAGCAAAGTTTTCAAGAAATGAGACTTTCACAAACATTAACTGGTAGTCTAAACCCACGAGTTACACAAAAAACAAAGGAAATGTCTGAGAGACTCTTGGGTATTATGCAACAGTTTTCGTTGAGTGTGGCTCTAGACTACCTTGAAAATGTTGCTAAATTTCTAAACTTCTAAATAACTTTTTCACCTTACTTTCCTGCTTTGCCCTAAATTTAATGAAACACTAATTACAATTGGCAATAACATTTTTCCAAAACATTTTTCCAAAATATACGTCGGGTCAGCCTACCTTTTGTTTCCTTTTTTTTTTTTCTTCTCCTTTTTCCACCATTATAAATCCAATTTTTTGAACATCCAAAAACCCAAAGCAATCCAAAGTATAAAGCAGAAAAAAAGTGAATATCCATTCCAATTTTGCAACCATCAGAAAGTATATTTTTTTTCCATAAAAAGCATTGTTCTTTTTAGAATATTATCTCCTAGTGTTTCTGTAAAAATTGAGTGTTAAATTAACTTCTTTAAATTACCATGTATTTTCGTTCCAAATATAATGCAGAAATGTACTTCTATTCTTTAAAAATAGATCCAAATCTACCTCCTACAAAAACATATTCTCCCTATGTCAACCTGTGCTAGTTTCCTTTTTGCACCAGAAATTAAATCGTATTTCTTCTGACCAACCAATTCTAAATTCAACAATTACTACCTCCTACCAAAACCATACTGTCACTATATCTGCCATAGTACTTTAACAAAACAACGCAATATCACTAAAAAATTAAATAAGCTTTTTTCCATAGTAAATTAACCACATTTCACACTTTTTTCTTAAAGCAAAACCAGCATGATTATTTCTTTGAAATACATTTTTCAATACAGCTTTTCGTAAACAAATACGTTGTATAGAACATTTATCTTATAATTATTTATCTTTATTTAGAAACCAATAGTAAACACAAATAACTTTTGACGATAACTTTTTCGGACCCGACATAGGCATACTCTAATTACACGATCGGCGACATGCTTTTTTATCAGTTTTACATTACATTCTTAAACCGCAACCTCTCCTTACCCTTTCTTTACAATATATGTATCCTTTTTTAACTTTACATATATAAATAAAGTTTAAATTGTTTCCTACCTGGACGTAGATCAGCTTCCTGCTGCTTCCTCCATCGATGCTCTTCAAAATGGCAGCTTACGTTCACGTTTACGTGCTTACGTCATCTGAAGCTGCAAAGATTGTTAACGGACTATTTATTTATATTATTTTTACAATTACTTTTGTTATTTATTTAAATAATATATGACTTCAATAAAAATTTGTAAATATGTGAAAATATCAACAACAAAAAAATGCATTTTTTCTATATTTTTCAAATAAATAAATTAATTTACGAAACTATGTGAACTTTTTTTTTATTAATGTATTTATTTCATCTATATTTCTTAATTGTATGTTAATACTTGTAAAATAACGTAATTTTATCCTTACCTTGATGCTTACTCCATTTCCTTTCAAAAGATCCCCTTTCTTCTTTTTTAACACCTTCCTTTTCAGTTGCGCGGGAGAAACAGCTTCATATATGGAAATAAATGAAGGACAATTTTTCCCATAGAAAACAATGCAAAAGCGTGGGACCTTTTTTATTAATAATTGTTTAAATTATTTTTACAACTAATAATTATTTTTAAAATATATATATATTTAACATTTATTTTTTAATACATTTTAATAATTTTTAAACAAAAGTATTATTTAATATTGTTTTTTAAATATTAATTTAAATAAATAAGTATTACATTATTACCTTTACACTACTTATTTTAAATTTAAATATAATAAATAGTTATTCCCACATTAAAATTAAATTCCCAAATGTACTCAGTATATTGTAACATAAAAATACTAGAGTATTTTTTATTTTATTTTTAATATTAATTTTAATACCTAATTATTAAATTATTACCTTTACACTACTTTTTTTAAATTTAAATATAATAAATAGTTATTCCCACATTAAAATTAAATTCCCAAATGTACTCAGTATATTGTAATATAAAAATACTAGAGTATACATTTTTTTTTAATCTTAATTTTAATACCTAATTATTAAATTATTACCTTTACACTTCTTTTTTTAAATTTAAATATAATAAATAGTTATTCCCACATTTAAATTAAATTCCCAAATGTACTCAGTATATTGTAATATAAAAATACTAGAGTATTTACTATTATTTTTTTTAATATTAATTTTAATACCCAAGTATTAAATTATTACCTTTACACTACTTTTTTTAAATTTAAATATAATAAATAGTTATTCCCACATTAAAATTAAATTAATACTAAAGTTTTATTTCTCAGTACTTGAGTATTTTTACCATTTATTACTTTTAAATATTAATAAAACAACTTCACTAATTTTACAAAATTTTTATTCAATAAATATAATAAATCAGAAATTTAATTTAATAATATATATAATAATAAAAAAAAAAACATAACATAAAATAACATTGAAAACTAAATACTTGCGTTGTTAAGGTACTTGCGTTGTAAAGGTACTTGCGTTGTAAAAGCAGGCATTGTAAAAGCATGCGTTGTAAATCCACTTGCGTTGTTAAAATCCCGTTGTAATGGTAGTGCATTTTAAAAGTTGCGTTGTAAAGGTTGTTTACCCTAAAATATAAATAGAGTTTAAGCCAAGCAGACTTCTGAGGCTTATATAGTTTAGATGCTTGCTTATGTTTAAATAAAGGTTCGAACTATATTCTTCTAACAGAGCGGTGTGGATAACTCTATGTTTGACAGCACTGTATAATTAGGTACTAGGTAATGTCCCGGAATGAGAAAGGGAGATTCAGTGTGGACAAGAGGCAGAAGATGAATGACTGGCTCTCACTTTAGTGACCAGATCCAGAGACAATTCCTACGCTGGCTTTGAAAACAACAACGTTTGAGAAGCACATCCCAGTACATGAGATGGATGTTTAGATGGGTACGTGACTTTAGCATCTTTAGCCGGAGCATTAGATGATGGGGCAGTGATGAGTTCAGGAATAGAGACCAGGCTCAAATTTAGATGCAAAGGAAGAAAAGGGGATATAAGTTTCACCCAAGGAAAAAAGGATTGACATTGATTTTGAAAAAGATTGAATTAACAAATTCACTTTGAAAAATTTGGCAGTAAAAATTTTAGCAAAGGAACAGCTAAAATGTATTGTTATTGTACTTGTGATATTTGATAGCCAAATATATATATATTCTATATGTGCTATTGTCCAACTATAGCTGCAGTATGCAGCATTAGATTTTTTAAATCAATTTTCTTTTATTGACATTTTAAAAGAAGAGTAACTGTTTAGTAAAGATCATATATTCAGGACAAAGCAAACATTGGATTTTCATTCATTCTAGCACCACCTCAGTGGTTTATTGAGACTGAGAAACCCAATGCTATTGTAACAGCACATCTTAAATAAAACAGCAGTGCAAACTGACTCGCCCCCCAATGGCCTGATCAATGATCTGTCATTTGAAGCCAATCTCGATCATTGCTGTTTTGCAGTCTTTGCCAACTTGATTTGAAATGCAAAAGACATGTGAGAACTTGTCCATAAAAAAGATGTGAATAAAGCAGCAAAGCCTACGTATTTGTGGTGTAATTCACAGACTAAAACATTTCAACTGAAAAATCTCCCGGCAAGCCATTTTTAGAAAAAAATGTGCTCGCATAGAAAGTTTTGCAAAGATAAAAAAGTTCTCAATTTTGTGAGACTGGCAAATCTGACCTTATCAAAAGTAGGTGAGACTGAGTTTGTCCCACTGGAGCGTGTATCCAGCAACCTGAACATATGTGGTTCAATGGATATATTCTAGAAATCATGTATGAATAAACTATGACCTGTCACAAAACTTGAACAAATGTCATAGTCTATGTTTTTAGGTCCAGCCTGGGCAGCGCATGCGCTGCTGCGAGGCATGCAGTAGTGGAGTACGGAATAGAAGCCCAGCCAACTCTCCTCCCATATTTGTAATTGGCTTGAGTACTTCGTAAACGCGGGCTTCTCATTCATTATCAGGCTTGTTAGTCCCTCCTTGGTACCGCCTTGTCCGCATATGTTACCTCCCATAACAACTGGACCTTTTAATGGTGTTGTTACATGGTCTGCTTTATAAATGGTGAGCACTATTTAATTTAATGTTCTTTCCCTATTCCACCCACTACCTCCCAGCAGGCCGCCCACTTTTATTTTAATGTTTACTAATGGCGGTCCACTTTAACTATAGCAGCCGCGGTTTATTATTTATTTATTTCAGCAGCACGGTCCGTATTTAGCTGCTGCGCTTACTTATTTATTTATTTATTTTAAAGCCCCCATGCCGCAGTTTCACTTTAATGTAGGACACGCCGTTCGCGAAAGTAAAAGCGCTGCATGTGTGCTAGTAAAAAGAACAAATATTTGCAATGCAATAGGTCTCGGATTTGTGAGAGTTTAAGGTATTGCATTGCCAATAGCTTAAACTCTTGTTAATGCGAGACCTATTGCATTGCAAATGCTTGTTTATTATGCTTATCATTGGAGGAAATCCCTAATAGAAATATGCTATTTCTTAGCTTTTGTTCTTGTCAGATGCAACAAAGACCTGAGAAAACTGCTGTTACTCTGCCACATATAAAACCAATGGATCCAGCTGTGTGAGGGAATGGTAAGTAAATATATGTTCTATGCTAGTGGGCACTTACCTGTGCAAATAGAAAACAGAACTGACAACTAAGGCCTGCAGCCTAACAGAAAATAGATTTATTCAATGTCTGATTTTGTAGAGAACATCTCCTTAACCTAGTCCCAAGAAATTCCAAATATATGTTATATGACCTAACAGCCGTGCTATTACAAGACAAAGCGCAGTCCTACTTTCCAGAAACAAGAGGAGCTTGGACGTCCAGAAGACAGCATTTCAGGATGTCATGTTGCCGAGGCATTGCAGAGGAGTCCTGAGCTTCATAACAGGTCCCACAGGCAGAAATACTGCATTACATTTGTTATATTTGCTAGCATAGATTAATTCCAGCTTTTGAAGCAGGCATTGTTTTGGGATCATAGAATCTCAAGAAAAAAGAGAGGGACCCAACAACCAAAGGAGATGGGTGCCAAAATAGACCTTAGTCAAAAAGAACCCGCTTTGGGTAAATACACATACATAAAACCACACTTGCAATAGACACCCAATGTCACCAATGTAAACACCACAAACAAGGGAATAAGGAAATCTAATAGCAGATTCAAATAAAAATAGTACAAATTTAATATGTAAATATATAGGCATTACAATGTATCATGTTTACTCGTAATAAAATATACATAGAAAATTCATCATAAAACAATTATTTAAAAAAAATATGTGATCCAATATGGTTAATCTAATTAAAAAGACATACATACAAATAATACCAAAGAAAGAATAAAAAGGAGAAAAAGAAGAAATGGGAGAACAGGCAGGAAAATAATTGCTTTACTCAGAAGGAACTACTAGAGGGCCGATTCCGATCCTGGAAAAATTTCCCCCGTCCTAATTGGATCCGGATTTTTTTTCCGTACGTATCGTACAAGTAGCGTAAAAACTGCCAAGTACGATTCGCATGGAAAAAACTCCATACGAATCACATCGGGAACATTTCCCCACACGTCCTCGGGTCGGAAATTGTGTCCGACACATTCCCGGACGAATTACCGTACGAATCAGAAAAATGAAGTCCGACCGCGCAAGTACGATCACTCCCGTCCTTTCGATTTCACAACCGTATGGAAAAAACACCGTACGGACCGAACTCCCATAGCAACCATGGAGACACGTGCCCGCATACGCGCCGAACACCCCACCACAGACCCCGCGTGTACGCACAAAATGCCCCCGGCCGCGGATGTACGCGCCGAACCCCCACCAGTGTATGCATGGAGCGTACCCCCACCCATGTATGCATGGAGCGTACCAACTCCCCACCCATGTATGTACGGACCGTACCCACACCCCACCCGTGTATGTACGGACCGTACCCCCACCCCACCCGTGTACGTACGGACCATACCCCCACCCCACCCGTGTATATACGGACCGTACCCCCCCCCCACCAGTGTATGTACGGACCGTACCCACACCCCACCCGTGTATGAATGGAGCGTACCAACACCCCACCCGTGTATGAATGGAGCGTACCAACACCCCACCAGTGTATGTACGGACCGTACCCCCACCCATGTATGTACGGACCGTACCCCCACCCGTGTATGCATGGAGCGTACCAACTCCCCACCCGTGTATGTACGGACCGAACCCCAACCCCACCCGTGTATGAATGGAGCGTACCAACACCCCACCAGTGTATGTACGGACCGTACCCCCACCCATGTATTTATGGACCGTACCCCCACCCATGTATGCATGGAGCGTACCAACACACCACCAGTGTATGTACGGACCGTACCCCCACCCGTGTATGTACGGACCATACCCCCACCCGTGTATGTACGGACTGTACCCCCACCCGTGTATGCATGGAGCGTACCAACTCCCCACCCGTGTATGTACGGACCGTACCCACACCCCACCAGTGTATGTATGGACCGTACCCCCACCCGTGTATGTACGGACCGTACCCCCCCACCCGTGTATATACGGACCATACCCCCACCCCACCAGTGTATGTACGGACCGTACCCACACCCCACCCGTGTATGAATGGAGCGTACCAACACCCCACCAGTGTATGTACGGACCGTACCCCCACCCATGTATGTACAGACCGTACCTCCACCCGTGTATGCATGGAGCGTACCAACTCCCCACCCATGTATGTACGGACCGTACCCCCACCCCACCCGTGTATGTACGGACCGTACCCCCACCCGTGTATGCATGGAGCGTGCCAACTCCCCACCCGTGTATGTACGGACCCTACACCCAGCCCCCCCTGTATGTACGGTGCGAAACACCACCACCGATGGACGGTGCGGACCAACACCCTGCCCGTGTTTGTACGCACCCTACCCCAGGCCCACACACCAGCACCCTCACCCAACATCGCGCATGTACGAGTCGTACTAAGCCATAGCAAAGGACAGCACTGTACAACAACATGGCCCATGTACGCACCGTACAGACGCAAAAAACACTCCTACTGAACCAGGACAAACCAAAAAAACACAAGGAGAGTCAATTCGAGGCACACAACACCACAAAACATATCCAACAAGGCCAAATACACCCTATACACTGACCTGCAACTGACAAACAGCTAAACAGAGGCCCAAACCACTACCACTCCTTATAACACACCCACCCAAAGTTCAAACACAGCCACACCCACAAATGGACCAATAAAAAGGCCCAGCACACACAAACCATGATCCTTTGCAACAGATCCCCTACTGCCACACCACAGAGACAACGCACTGCACCATACTACATACATCAATACACCTTACACTTGCACTCCTTCACACAACCACAATCACAAACACACCCTCATCACATTCACACACACACACCTGCACAACCACACACACACACACCCACAACCATCCACACCCACACCCCCACAACCATCCACACCCACACCCCACACCATGCCCACTAACAAGAATCCAAAGTTCACAAAGGAGGAGCTGGAGGTCCTTGTCGACGAAATCGTCAGAGTCGAGCCACAGCTCTTTGGAAAATTGGTCAGACGGACCAGCATAGCCGAAAAATCTGCCATGTGGGAGAGGATAGTCAATACCGTGAATGCTGTTGGGGCCACCAGAAGGACCAGGCATGAGTGCCAAGCCAGGTGGTATGATCTGCGGAGGACGGTCCGCCGCAAAATGACGGACGACCACAACCAGGCCAACATCACTGGAGGAGGTCCGTCCCGCAGACCGGTACACTACCATCCCTGGGAGGAGAAGGTGATGGCCACGCTGCCGCCATTGGGAGTAGACGGACTAGAAGGAGTCCGAGAGCCTGGCGAGTACACAAACAACTCACCTCACATGGGGGGAACGCCATATACAACCCAAATTCCAATCATGCACGCAACCCCCCCAAAGCCAACACCGGACACAACCACACTCCAAAAACACAAACATGCCACTAGCGCCTCCATGCCCCATGCCCCAAGCAAGGCCATGCCAAGTCACAGGCCACACAAAACACCAACACAAGACAGGATGTCCCCGATGCCGGGAGGGTGGGCCTCAAAACTAACATAGAGCAACTCTGAAGCACACGACAATGCCCTCAGCCCATATGGCTTAGGGCACAGCCATACAAACAGTGTGTCCCCACACAGTACTGTTTTGCCTGCTAATGGTGGCCGTTTTGCAGGACGACATGGGTATGAAGGCACAATTTGCACATAACAGCAGCTAGTGAAGACGCAGCACACTGAAAGAGTGTCAGCACACACCGCCACAGCAGCAGCGCAGACTCAGACACTCCGCCCAATGGGTGCCGGCAGAGAAGAAACAAACCCACATGAACAAGCCAATGGCCTTTGAAAGACGTGCAAACTGTGTGTGCCCAGGAAGCTGGGCTGAGGTGACAGAGGGTGACACACAGAGGGAGGGAGAGGGGCAGAGAGAGGGACAGAGACAGAGGTGGACACAGGGAGACAGACAGAGGGAGGGAGGAGGCTGACAGAGGGAGGGAGAAGGGGAGACGGACAGAGGGAGGAGGCTGACAGAGGGAGAGAGAAAAGGAGACGGACAGAGGGAGGAGGCTGACAGAGGGAGGGAGAAAGGGAGACGGACAGAGGGAGGAGGCTGACAGAGGGAGGGAGAAAGGGAGACGGACAGAGGGAGGAGGCTGACAGAGGGAGGAAGAAAGGGAGAAAGAGGGAGACGGACAGAGGGAGGAGGCTGACAGAGGGAGGGAGAAAGGGAGACGGACAGAGGGAGGAGGCTGACAGAGGGAGGGAGAAAGGGAGATAGAGGGAGACGGACAGAGGGAGGAGGCTGATAGAGGGAGGGAGACAGAGGGAGACGGACAGAGGGAGGAGGCTGACAGAGGGAGGGAGAAAGGGAGACGGACAGAGGGAGGAGGCTGACAGAGGGAGGGAGAAAGGGAGATAGAGGGAGACGGACAGAGGGAGGAGGCTGATAGAGGGAGGGAGAAAGGGAGACAGAGGGAGACGGACAGAGGGAGGAGGCTGACAGAGGGAGGGAGAAAGGGAGACGGACAGAGGGAGGAGGCTGACAGAAGGAGGGAGAAAGGGAGACAGAGGTAGACCAAATCACCCTTGGGTGGTGTGGCCATGTCCGTTCGTCAGCAGGTGGACTGTGTGCATGTAGACAAGGTTTGGCACTGCGTGAACCCCCCCTTCAACCTTTGATAAACACTGGGCCATGTGTCAATCTGTGCACAAGTACATCCGTGCTGCAGGCACAAACAGAACCTTACACCCAGTATACCCACCCACTGTGTTTGTCAGAACCCTGTCACAAATTGTTAAGTTACCTACCTGCATTCTCAAATAGCATGGAAAAAACAACATTTGGCCACGTACAGTGCAACACGTAAGGCGGCTCTGCATGGCTTGCTACGCCCGCTCACTACACTGCTGACTGCGTTCCCAAAAGATGCATCAACTAAGATTGTGTCACACATAGATTTGGGTGCCGATCACGATCCGGTAAAAACCGGGTACGAACCGTCGGACGGAGCACAATCTCCGCCCGACGCGTACCCGGTCGTCAATTTTTACAAACAAGGAATTACGATTCGCACGGGTACACCATTACCGTACGAATCGTAAAAAAGCCCGACCGAACAAAAAAACACCTACCAATGCGATCCGGGAAAGCGCCGACCTGACGTCGGGACGCTCGCAGCCAGCCATTCACGACCCAGGAATCACGATTCGCACCGACGTCACCCCGCACGGTGAATATTTTGCGGCAGCCAAAAACTGCCGGGAAATCAGGACGACGCGAACAAGGACCACCAGTACGCGACGGACAGACGACGACGCGAACAAGGAGGACCAGTACGTGACGGACACACAGGACGACGCCACCAAGGAGGACCCGTACGCGACAGGACGACGCGATCAAGGAGGACCCGTACGCGACAGGACGACGCGAGCAAGGAGTACCAGTACGCGACGGACAGACATGGACCCGAACCTACAAGTCATCCCTGCCCTCATAGCAGTCCACCTCCTCTACAGGTTACGACGCAGACGCCGCAGAAGGTCAGAATAACTAAGGGAGGGGGGAAAGTGGGGTGGGGTGGGGGTGGCACGACCAGGGCAGGCCACAAAACAACCACATAAGTCACACACCACACATGGCCTGGACATACCTGACTCCCATGCCCTGGTCACCACGAGGGGGTGGGGGCGTGTCCTGATAAGCCAGCGACCGCCACAACGGAAGTCCGTCACCACGCGATCCGGCAACACAACCAGACAGGTACGTCCCGTACCCACGCCTGAAGAGCATGGGTACGAGTCGGACCACGCCCACACACGTCACCCCCCACAATGGCGGGACGGATCGCACCCACGTGGCAAAGGCCTGGGTACGGGCCGCACAAACATCACATAGCGTGGGGACGGATATGTACGGACCCTACCCCCACCCCGTATGCAAGGAGCGTACCCCCCACCCCAACAGTGAAAGTACGACCCGTACCCCCACCCGCGTATGCATGGAGCGTACCCCCCACCCCAACAGTGTAAGTACGACCCGTACCCCCACCCGCGTATGCATGGAGCGTACCCCCCATGCCAACAGTGTAAGTACGACCCGTACCCCCACCTGCGTATGCATGGAGCATACCCCCCAGCCCAACAGTGTAAGTACGACCCGTACCCCCACCCGCGGACGTACGGAGCGTACCCCCACCCCCACCAGTGTAAGTACGACTCCTACCCCCACCCGCGGACTCACGGACCGTACCCCCACCCCAACAGTGTAAGTACGACCCGTACCCCCACCCGCGTATGCATGGAGCGTACCCCCCATGCCAACAGTGTAAGTACGACCCGTACCCCCACCCACGTATGCATGGAGCGTACCCCCCATGCCAACAGTGTAAGTACAACCCGTACCCCCACCCGCATATGCATGGAGCGTACCCCCCAGCCCAACAGTGTAAGTACGACCCGTACCCCCACCCGCGGACGTACGGAGCGTACCCCCACCCCCACCAGTGTAAGTACGACTCCTACCCCCACCCGCGGACTCACGGACCGTACCCCCACCCCAACAGTGTAAGTACGACCCGTACCCCCACCCGCGTATGCAAGGAGCGTACCCCCAGCCCAACAGTGTAAGTACGACCCGTACCCCCACCCGCGTATGCAAGGAGCGTACCCCCCGGTCCAACAGTGTAAGTTCGACCCGTACCCTCACCCGCGTATGCATGGAGCGTACCCCCACCACACCAGTGTAAGTAGACTCGTACCCTCACCTCGAATGCATTGAGCGTACCCCCACCGTGTATGTTCCAAGCGTACATATCCTGAAATCGGAGGTGTGTGTGCAGAGTCCACCCAGCAGTGCCCTGAGACAGGAGGGGTGGGTGCCTATCACTCCCAGCAGTGCCCTGAGACAGGAGGGGTGTGTGCAGAGTCCTCCCAGCAGTGCCCGGAGACAGGAGGGGTGGGTGCAGAGTCCTCCCAGCAGTGCCCTGAGACAGGAGGGGTGGGTGCCTATCACTCCCAGCAGTGCCCTGAGACAGGAGGGGTGTGTGCAGAGTCCTCCCAGCAGTGCCCTGAGACAGGAGGGGTGGGTGCCTATCACTCCCAGCAGTGCCCTGAGACAGGAGGGGTGGGTGCCTATCACTCCCAGCAGTGCCCTGAGACAGGAGGGGTGTGTGCAGAGTCCTCCCAGCAGTGCCCTGAGACAGGAGGGGTGGGTGCCTATCACTCCCAGCAGTGCCCTGAGACAGGAGGGGTGGGTGTGGAGTCCTCCCAGCAGTGCCCTGAGACAGGAGGGGTGGGTGCCTATCACTCCCAGCAGTGCCCTGAGACAGGAGGGGTGTGTGCAGAGTCCTCCCAGCAGTGCCCTGAGACAGGAGGGGTGGGTGCCTATCACTAACAGCAGTGCCCTGAGACAGGAGGGGTGTAACACATGTGTGTGAGGCCAGAATTATCCACATGCATACTGGCTACAAGGGAACATGTCCCCATGAACTCATGTCAACAGACTCCACACACAAGTACAGTGATCACCAAGGATGCCACGATTGTTGCAGGTGGAGACATGGCCCTGCATGCATGGCCAAAGTAGAAGGGCTCCGTCACACACACAGCTCATGTAGACACAGCTCTGCGCTAAACATTGGGAACACCCTGCAGGGAAGAAAGCTGGGTACACAGAGGAAGGAATACACCCTGGGACAAGTGCACCATGCAGTAACTGCTTACATGAACAAAGAAAGTTAGCCAACACCTTGTGATGGCACACAGATCACAGGGTCCCACCAATGAGCAGTACACTACTACATATCCCACACACCCAAACCCTTACACACCACCCAAAACCATGTAGCAGCCCCACCAACACCAATACCAGCATAGCAGTAGTGTGATAATGAAAACAAAATTAAGCTTTATTCAGCATGAGCACAATGTCCGTGGATCGCAGGCAGTACAATCTTCACAAAGCCCATAGGGCAGTCAATGATTCTCAGCTGGATGGGGGACACAGTGGGATGCGTGTCCCCTACCTTGCCTGCACAGTCAAATGGCATCGTCTTCCACACTGGTGAGGGCATCAGGGGGGGGGAAGCAACAGGCACCGCAGGGACATCAGGGCAAAGGGGCGGCGTTGTGGGTGCAGGGATGGAGGACTCCACCACAGGGGGTGGGTCAGTGCCAAAGGCGGAGGCCAGGATGGCACTACACACCTTTGCAAGGTCCTCCAGGGAGTCCCCTGCACCCGAAGGGACCTCAGGCCCCAAGGAGGGGGGGGGGGGTCAGAGGGATGGGTCGCAGCGCCACCGGGGGAGGGTGGAGACAGGGTGGGGGAGACTCAACCACCCTGACCGGGGACCTCCTTGACCGCTTGCGTGGTGGTGTAACTGTGGGGCTCAGGGACAGAGCGGCCATGAAGGAGTCTTTGGGGGAGATGTGGCCAGGAGAGCTGAGGGGAGGGGATTTGGAGGGAGTGGACTGGGTGGAATGCGGACTCCCACTATGGCTGCGTGTCACACGTTTGCCCCCCGACCCAGTGGGTGTGCCTACCTCACCCTGTGTGTGCGTGTCAGGAGGAGTGCGGTGGACCTTCCCTGCTGGTGTGGTGCCCGTGTCCGTTGATGTGGGTGCATGCCGACGTCTGGGTGTACGTGGGACAGGCTTGGGAGTGGGAAGTGTGGATGGGGCAGGGGTAGGTGGGGGGAGGTCGCGCTGCAGGAGACCCACTGCTGCAGTCAGTGTGGAGTCTATGGACCTCAGCAAGTTGCGTTGGTCAGCCTGCGATGAATGAATGCCCTCCAAGAAAGCCTCGATGTTGGTGAGGGTTTTGCCGTGGGCATGGAGGACATTAAGGATCGCAGCCTGACCAACCTGCAGTTGCCGCTGGATGTCCACAGACTCTGCATTGGCGGCAGCAGTGGAGACAGGGGCAGGGGGTGCGGTGCCTGGCAGGAAGGAGACATGCTGTGACCGGGCACGCTGGGAAGGGACACGAGCAAGTGGGAGGCGTCTGGTGGAAACTGAGGGGGCGGTGCGAGGTGTTGTTCCGCTGTCAGCTGCTGGTGCAGCCTCCGCCCACTCGGAGACATCCTCCTCGGACCTGTCAGCTTCGTAGTCTGATGTGCCAGTCGACAGGTCCTCGGCCACACTCTCCTCCGCCTCTGTCCCACTCGATGTGCCAGACCCGCTGTCACGGCTGGCACTGGTGCTCGGTCCCTCCGCCTGGTCTGTGTCCATGTCTCCCTCTGTGTCCCCCGACGATGCTGTGGGCAGGGTGGAGAGACAGAAATTAATCAGACACCTGTACACATCTGTCACATGAGTCCAATCTACATAGGTAACATTGCATGGCCTGAAAAGGAAGATCCCTAACATCTACTGAACAGGGTACCGATGTAGGGCATGAAACACACAGTTGGTTGAGCCACCATGCCACTGAAATACCATGGAGAGCATGAGACAATAGCTAAACACAGGAAACGGAGTCTGACATAGCACCCAGGCCCTGGGGACAATCCAGCACTGCATCTGCACCACACAGCGTTGGCAATAATACCGATGACCAGGGAGCATATCCATGAACTTGAGACACATGCTGCATAGGTAATGCTGAAAACATGCACAACATGACTCGGTCACTGCACCTTGCGTGTGTGTCCAGACACATCACACACTGCCCAGACCCAGCAAGTGGAAATCAGGAGTTAACACATAGGCATTGCCCGCCCCAACAAGACCCTACACGAGGCAAATTGTTGAGACACAGGTGGCACCAACATCTCATAGTCTGGGTGATACACACAGGGGCAGGCAAAAAGCAAGATTGGACGCCAAACAGCCAAGGTGCGCCTGTACAAATAAAGAGGTACCAGTGCCCATCCTCAGATGAGTAGAAAAAGACACACAGGCACTGGCAACTGTGAGTATGAAGAAGGACAATCAGGTCAGGCTGCACAGTGGACACCTGTACAAAATAGCACGTCTATATACATGGTGACAGGGGACAATGGCACAGAGCACAACCTACGCTGTAGACACTGAGATTGGCCACGTTTATGATGACACATACACCACTGAGGAAAAGGTGCCCCAGGGGACAGTAGTGGGTACGCAACTACATGCTACTGAATGGTAATGACTGCAACACACGTCACCATCCCTGCACTATGTGTATCGCACACTCATGCACATCATGTCACAGGCCACTACATAGGACATGCGCGCTGTAAGGCATGACACATGAGAGACCAACTCCCATGTCTGGAGTCAGCATCAGTGGCAACTGACATGGAACCCACATGCAGTGAACTTGACAGTGCACAGGCAAGGTCCCACAACCTGTTACACACCACCCCCACACATGATGCTACAGTCATTGTTCTCGTGGACAAAGCGCCAGCCTACATTACCTTGTGAAGGAGTGACTACACACAGACCAGGGAACACATTGCAAGGAGGGGAAGGGTGGCAGGGGCACAGCGCTTTACTGGGGCAAACAGGATCTGCACAGCACCTTTAAACCCTGCCAGTGAATTCATGCTACTGTGCCCTTACAAATGCCGGTGACACACAACAAACACAAATGTACCTACCCCCTTCCGGCTGCTGCATCGCCTGTAAGCGCCTCTCCAGGTCTGGAAAGACCACCGGCAGCACACGCCTGTGGAGGTGGCTCAGACGGCGGCGGCCGCGGTTCTTGTGGCTCTCAGGTGAGTCCCTCAGCAGGAGCTGTGCAATCCTAAGCGTCCAGCACCGGATATCCTGCCAGCGTTTCCTCACCTGGGGCAGGCTCCGCCTCCGACCATCCACACCCCTCACGGCACTGACGGCGGTCAGCCAGATCTGCTCCTTGGCAGTGGCGCCTACCTGTGAGGAGGAACAAGTGACACCACATCAATACACCAGCCACATGTCACAGAGAGACATATGGGTACAAATTAGCTGGTTACAACAAGGCATGTCATGCAGCCAACGCATTGCACCTTTGTCATAGGGACATCATCCCCTGGTGAGGGCAAAAGCAGTACGTGCCACAGTGGGTACACAGGTGGAATGATGGCAATGTCACAATCAATGATCAAGGCTCACACTGTGCATCACACCCACCCCTCCTGTCTCAGGGCACTGCTGGGTGGACTCTGCACACACCCCTCCTGTCTCAGGGCACTGCTGGGAGGACTCTGCACACACCCCTCCTGTCTCAGGGCACTGCTGTGAGTGATAGGCCCCCACCCCTCCTGTCTCAGGGCACTGCTGTGAGTGATAGGCCCCCACCCCTCCTGTCTCAGGGCACTGCTGGGAGACATCAGGCACCCCCCCCCTGGGACCCCTCCGACAGTACATGGCATGTGTGTTACACCTGGACGCAATGGCAGAAGTCACAGTCACAACATAGGGACAGTATGTGGCAGTGGCCTATGCACTCACCTGATACCCTGGTCGCCCATACAGCATGGAGTACTGTGGGAGGATCACATCCAGCAGAGCCATGTTCTCCTCCAGGGTGAATGGCTGTGTCCTCTCCACAGCCCTTGACATGGTTCCAGGGAATCAGTAGCAGCAGCTGGGTCGACGAATACAAAGATGTGCAGGCAAGTGCTCCCTCATGGGACCTGGCTGCCTTATATGTGCCCTTCTGCCCAGTCTCATGCACAGGAGTACAGAGTGATTGGTCACTCACATTTGCATCCTATGTTTCCACCAATCCCTTCAAACCTAGCAGTCTGTGGGTTCTCTATCGGTTTCATTCTCCTGCATGATGTCAGCCCCACAAACACATTGCAACAAAGTAGAAGAATTCCAACTGACTTCTGCTGTGCACCTTCCAGAACAATTTCGAAATTTGAACTTGGTCTCCATGACAACCAGCATGCATGTAGGCCTTAATACTTGTCCCCTATGTAATTTGGAGCATCACACACAGGTACGGTGCGTTTCGGGGCCCTAGGGCACCCCAAATGCATGGCAACGGCCCGTACATGCATGCCTACGTTCACTATCACTATGGGTCTGCACGCGTATGCGTACCCGTAGTGGTACGGACCGTACACTCGCATGTACGCTCACTATCACTATGGGTCTGCACGCGTATGCGTACCCGTAGTGGTACGGACCGTACACTCGCATCTACGCTCACTATCACTACGAGTACGCATACGCGTGCAGACCCATAGTGATAGTGAGCGTACATGCGAGTGTACGGTCCGTACCACTACGGGTACGCATACGCGTGCAGACCCATAGTGATAGTGAGCGTACATGCGAGTGTACGGTCCGTACCACTACGGGTACGCATACGCGTGCAGACCCATAGTGATAGTGAGCGTACATGCGTGTGTACGGCCCTATCACTATGGGTCTGCACGCGTATGCGTACTCGTAGTGCTACGGACCGTACAAATGCCTGTACGCTCGCCATCACGATGGGTACACATACGGCAGCACTCCCACAGTGATTTGGGAACATGCACAGGCCCTCTCAGCAGCAGTACGGCGGTTTTTACACATCACTGTGGTGATAGGCGACACACAGGTAGGAATAGGGCGGACATACTTGTCCATGGATGGACATACTTGTCCAGGAATGGACATCAAGGCATCGTCTGTGCATTACTACATGTGTGGGGCACAGGTGTCACAGGCTGTGATGTGGAACATGCCTCCTGAGTGGAGAAGGCACCAGATGTATGATGAGATGTGTACAGGTGTACTGTGTGATGGTGCAATGTGTGCCAGGCATGCCCTTGACTCCTTTGACATGTGTGCATGTGGGACTGCGCACTTGGGGTGAGCGTCACTGGCATGGCACGGACACCAACACACGGAAGTGTCCCATGATGCCCGGTACAGGGGTCATGACACATGACTTGTCACTACCCACAGTGCACAATGTGACTATGTCATATATGTGTCCGGGATTTACATCAGGTTGATGTTGTAGCACCCTCAAAAGCTGCAGCCGTTGCAGCAACCAACATGTGGCTGTGTGTAGATTGTCATTGCACACTGTTCCGCACACCATGCCACATGTGTTATCGGATGTGAGGTGCACATGTATGCATGGGACACGGAGTAGCGTGACAAGGCCATGTCAGCATCCTCACAAGGAATGTGTGGTGAGTCATGACATGTGCACCTTCATGGCAAGGTGTGTGGGCTGGACTAGTGTAATGTCATGTGACCTGTGGCTCCAGTGTTCCGCTACCAGTCTCTGCAATCGGCATCCCACTTCTGCTGATGTGTGGGTGTATGTCACTCCTGTCTTGCGTCGGGCTGTGCACTTGCACTGGGACACAGCTATTTCCATGGCGTGGCATGGGGAGGTTCTCAATCACCGTGTGTAGCTGGGTCTTGGAAGGAGTGTCACCTTGCATCCATACGTGTCCTGGGCATGTAGCACATACCTGACTCCCTATGTAGCATGTGTGTAGTGCCAGATTTACATGTGCTCAGTAGACATGAGTTGTTCTCGTAGTGCACTCACTCTTCGTTGTCACTTCCAAATTACTGCAGAGCGCCGCCTCTTGCCCGAAGAATTCCAGACTTGGCTACCATGCAGGAGAATGACAGGATCCGGCTCTACCGCTTCACCCAACCGTTGATTCTGGAGCTGACGGCGAGACTGGCACCACACCTGCAACCGCAGCACAGGTATCCTACGGCACTGACACCCCAGCTGAAGGTAATGGCTGCCCTACATTTTCTTGCCACGGGTACCTTCCAAAATACCATAGCTCATGTTGGTGGCATGTCCCAGAGCATGTTCAGCGGTGTGCTGCATGATTTCTTGGAGGCCATGTTGATTCACCTGGATGACTTCATCAAGTTCCCAACCCCTGAACAGATGACTGAGGTCAAGCGTGGATTCTATGCCCTGGGAGGGATGCCCCATGTCATTGGGTCCATAGATGGGACACATGTAGGTTTGGTACCACCACACGCACGGGAGGTGGCGTACCGCAATCGGAAGCACTACCACTCCATCAATGCCCTTGTGGTGTGTCTGTCCAATATGGTGATTTCACATGTCTGTGCTTGTTTCCCAGGGTCAGCACACGATGCCTACATCATGAGGCGTAGCGGGATGCCTGATATGATGATGCAGCTGCGCAACGAACGGGCATGTGTTGTTGGTGGGTACAGTCTGTCTGTCCTGTATTCTGTATAGCCGACCAGCACGACCGCTTCACCAGTTCTAACGATGTCCATGTGCTTCCCATGTAGGGGACGCTGGCTATCCCAACATGCCTTGGCTGCTGACACCTCTCTGCAACCCCATCACGCCGGCCCAGCTCCGCTATAACACCGCCCATGGCCGGACAAGGCGAGTGATAGAGAGGACGTATGGCATGCTGAAGAGCCGATTCCGGTGCCTCCACAAGACCGGCGGTGCACTCCCTTATGCCCCGGCGAAGGTCTACAAGATCTTCATGGTCTGCTGCATGCTGCACAACATGGCAGTTGAAAGAGCTGTGCCACTCATCCTGAATCAACATGACGAGGACCATCCACCCGTGGAGGACGAAGGGCTTGGCAATGGGGCTAGTGATGTGGAGGATGTGGAGCCGCAAGAGGACATCCGGACTCGGCTCATACGCGACTTCTTTGCTTAGTGGTGAGTACCAGGGTCTGAGTGTGCACGCATTGGTCCCCGTGTGGCATGCGTTGTGATGTGTGTCTCCACCTGCATGTATGGCACGTGGGTCAGAGGTGTGTGTGGGTGTGTCACTGGAGTGATGGTGGCAGTGATGGTAATATTTCCCCAGTCATAATTGTGACCTAGCATGTTGTCATCCATACATGTGTCGAGTAAATGCACATGCAAGTGGCTGTGCTTTTTGTGGCTGACTTCTTGTGTGTCTCTCTTCCCCATGCCGTTTGCTGGTTGCATTGTTGTGGCACTGCTATTCCTCATGGACATGACATCGTGGGCTGACTCAGCGTTACAGGCACGGACACGTTTGGAAGTCTCCATGGGGTAAGGGATGCATCTGGGGTGTATTGGGTGTGGCTGTTGTTCACGATGTGTGCACACTTCCCCGATCGGGGTTTGGTTCCTCTGCAGTCATGTGGCATCCCCATGGGACACGACATGCAGCTGGGTACACCTGAATAGATGGGCTGCCTGGTTGTCAGTCATCAGTGATGGGATAGTGGATTGTGATGATGGCATCAATGTGTGTGACACTGCCCTCGGACACATACGGTTGACATTGTCTTGGCATGGCGTGGGACTTCCACATCAGCGGATCTATGGTGTATGTCAGGCTCTCCGTGTGCAGCTGTGGGTTTTAGCTGTTAGCCGATACTTGTGTGCCAGTTCCATGGCTATCACGCATTTGTGCTGCAGAAGGGGGGTGCCAGTGTTGGACCCACATGTTACTCCACATGATGTGTTCATGTGTACTTCAAGTTGCCTCTGCAATCCCAAAAACATGACTAATAAAGGTGTCCCTATGCCTCCAAGGTGCCTCTTCTCAGTCAATGCTGGTGTGTTGGCACGGTGCATCCTGCATGTCTGGCATGGTATTGCCTGATTGTGGCTATGTGTCAATGTGTCGTGTGGCAAGATGCAAGCTGTGTGTGTGTGCTGAGACTGTGTATTGGGCATGATGTCCATGACTGTGTGGGTATTGTGACATGTGCCATCCCCATGCATCCAACGTTGTCTATGACCCCATTCTCTGCATCCACCGGACTCAAGCTTGCAGGACATGGTTCTGCCACCTGTCTACACATACCTGGGTGCCCCCCAGGACACTGGCCAGGATCCCTGACCTCTGCGCATGACTGTTGCTGTACTCAATGTGTCTGTCAGCACGGTTGTTCGGCCACCCCCTCAGCTGGTTCTGCCCATCACGGGTGTGTATGGTGCTCCATGTCTGTCGTGCCTAATAAACTGTGACCCATGTGTCCTGTGCCAGACTCAGGCCCCAGGGTGTGGATGGTTGAAGTGAACAGATGACTCAGGCATGTTTAGACTGTACAAGACACATGTTAGGTAATAATGCTACCAGCAGGCATCTACTCTTAATAGTGTGATTTATTATTGGGGGGGGGGGGACAAAGTGAGGGGCTTTCCGGGATTAGGGAATCCAAAGTTCAGTAGGGGAGTTGGTGTCCTTGCCATTGGAAATCCTCAGAGTCCATGCCACAGTCTTTGTCAACATTGGTCAGCCAGTGACCAGCAGGGCCATGTGGCAGAGAATGTCTCTTGATGCTGTGATGCTGTTGCTCCAGTGGGCCAGGTGCCAGGCCAGGTGTCCTGGGAGATGGTGATGTAGCAGCCACCCTCACGGTCCTTTCCGTGGACGACCCGGCTTCCTGCGGGGAACCTCAGCAGCAGGCCGTGACGACGTCTGGGATGCTCCGTCGGATGTTTCCTCCTCCTCCTCCTGATCCCTCCCTGTGGGTGGTGATGTTCTCCGCCTTCTGGCACAGGGAGGGTCGGCCATGGTGTCGGCCATCCGACGGAGTGTAGCGTGAATCCCCTGGAACGCCGTCACTTGCTCAGCCTGTCTGTCCTCCATCCTCCGTTGGTGTACCTGTAGACAGGCTATTAGCTCCGCATGTTGCTGGGCCTGCTGGACCTTGATCCCCTCGAGGACGGACACAACCTGGGCCATGCCCGTGGTGTCCTGCCGGTATGAGTCCAGGATGTTACGGACATGGGAAAATACCGGATCCCCAGCCAACTGGTCAGGCTCGCGCCTCCGCCGTCCTCCACTCCCACCACCCCTGCCCACTTGCGTCTGGCCTGCACTTGTGGGCACATCGGGTCTCCGGGACCCCTGAGGGGCGGCATTGGCGTTGTCGCCTGCCTCCTCCTGGGTGCCCGGGACACCGTGTCCCTCCTGGCGAGCCTGGCTGCATTGTGGTGTTGGGGCAGGGATCCTGGGTGTCTCCTGGGATGTGGCAGGAGTGGGGGTGGTGGTTGGCACGGTTGTACCTGACGCAGGTGCTGCAGGTGGTTGGACACCAGAGGGGCCAGGTCGGTCGGGGTCGTCCGCAGAGTGGTGAGAGTGGTCGCTGCCGGTGGGATCGGTCTCCTGCAGATCCGGGTCCTGTGAGTGTTCCCCCCCCAGTGTTGGGGGGTGCAGCACGACGTTGACCTGTGTGTGAGAGAGAAAATGTTAATTTTGGTCCATGCAACATCCATGTTTCATCCGTTTCAAAGTTGGCACATTTCCTCTTGGAATTAGGATCTGTCTTGCATTCCACTCACAGTGCACTTGTGCATGGGTGTGTCCCTTGGGCACCAATTTGGCCCCTTTAACTATGTGTGGCACAGTCTTACTTGCTGCGTCAAGTGTGACTGCAGTCAGCAGTGGAGTGTGCAGGTGTGGCGAGCCATGCATTTGCGCCTTCCTTGTAGCACTGTACATGTGCACATGGAGTGGATCCACACACTTATATGATGCAGGTGGCTGTCCTTGTGCTCGTGTACAGGTTGTGACATGGCCCTGCGTTTTGCCATGATGAAGAGGGGGGGTTCTGGCACTGGCCACCCTTGTCTACATGCACGCAGTCCACCTGCTGACGAGCAGACATTCCCACACACCAAAGGACTGATTTGCTCTCCCTGTGTCTCCCTCCTTCTCTGTCCCCCTCTCCCTCCCTCTCTGTCCCCCTCTCCCTCCCTCTCTGTCCCCCTCTCCCTCCCTCTCTGTCCCCCTCTCCCTCCCTCTCTGTCCCCCTCTCCCTCCCTCTGTGTGTCAGCCTCCTCCCTCTGTCCGTCTTCCTGTGTCTCCCTCCTTCTCTGTCCCCCTCTCCCTCCCTCTCTGTCCCCCTCTCCCTCCCTCTCTGTCCCCCTCTCCCTCCCTCTCTGTCCCCCTCTCCCTCCCTCTGTGTGTCAGCCTCCTCCCTCTGTCCGTCTTCCTGTGTCTCCCTCCTTCTCTGTCCCCCTCTCCCTCCCTCTCTGTCCCCCTCTCCCTCCCTCTCTGTCCCCCTCTCCCTCCCTCTCTGTCCCCCTCTCCCTCCCTCCCTCCGTGTGTCACCCTCTGTCACCTTGGCCCAGCTTCCTGGGCACACACTGTTAGCAGATCTTTGAGTGGCCCTTGGCCTGTTGATGTGATTTTGTTTCTGATCTCCAGGCACCCATTTTGTCTGCTGTGTGTCTGTGCGCTGCTGCTGTGGTGGTGTGTGCTGCCACTCTTTCACAATGTTGGCTGTTCATTAGCTGCTGTCATGTGCAAAACAGTGCCTTCACCCCCATGTGTTGATGCAAGGCGTCCGCCATTTGCTGGCAAGTCATTCCTGTGTTGGGACACAGTGTTTGTCTGGCTGTGAGCTAGGCCATATGGGCAGAGGGCATTGTTGTCTGCTTTGGAGTCGCACTATGTGATTTTTTGTGCCCAGCCTCCCGCCATCCGGGTTACCGTGTCATGTGTTGTTGTCTTCTGTGGCCTGTGACTTGACATTGTCCAGCTGGGTGCATGGGGCATGGTGGCAGCAGTGGCATGTGCCTGCTCATGGAGTGTGGTTGAGTCATGCGATGGCTTGTGGTGGTTGCGTGCCTGTTAGTAATTTTGGTTGTGGTTGCAGTTCCCCCCATGTGAGGTGCGTTGTTTGTGTACTCACCCGGGTCTCGGAGTCCTTCTACTCCTTCAACTGCCTCCACCGGCAGTATGGCCATCACCCTCTCCTCCCAGGGATGGTACTGTACGGCTCTGCGGGAGGGCCCTCCTCCGGTGGCGTTGGCCTGGTCGTGTTCCTCCTGCCTCTTGGCTCTGACCCTCCTCCGCAGATCGTACCACCTGTTCTGGCAATCCTGCTTGGTCCTCCTGGTGTCCGCAACAGCATTCACAGCATCGACGATGGTCTGCCACATGGCTGTTTTGGCTGCCTGGCTGGTGCTTCTGACCAATGTTCCAAAGATCTGTGGCTCGACTCTGAGGATTTGATCAACAAGGACCTCCAACTCTCGGTGACTGAACTTTGGATTCTTGGTAGTGGGCATGGTGAGGGGTGTGGGTGGGGATGGTGTGGGGGGTGTGTGGATGTTGGGGGGGGGGGGTGTGGATGGTTGTGTGTGTGTGTGAATGTGATGAGAGGGTGTTTGTGAGGGTGGTCGTGTGAAGGTGTGCAAGTGTAAGGTGTGGTGTAGCTTGTAGTCTGGTTCTGTGGTGTCTGGCAGCAGTGAGTCTGTTGCAAAGGCTCATGGTTTGTGTGTGTGGGCCCTTTTTATTGGTCCATGGGTGGGTGTGGCAGTTTTTGAATTTTGGGTGGGTGTGTTATAAGGAGTGGTGGTGTATTGGGCCTCTGTTTGTTTTTGGCAGTTGCAGGTCAGTGATTGTGTTATTTTAGTGGTTGTTGGCCATGTTTAGTGGCTGTGTGCCTTTCGAATGGTGTATTCTTGTGTTGTTTTATTTTGTCCTGGTTGTGTACGTGCGTTTTGAGCGTGTGTACGGTGTGTACATGGGCCATTTGGTTGTACGATTATGTCCTTGTGTGTGGCTTTGTACGACCCGTACATGCGGTCGTGATGTTGGGGCATGGGGTGCGCTCCGTACTTAGGAGGTTGTGTTGGGGGTGCGCCAGGAACTACTGGGGTGTAGGTTCACGGTGGTACAACACGTACTGGGGTGGGGGTACGACTGGAACGTACTGGGGTGTAGGTTCACGGGGGTATGACACGTACTGGGGTGGGGGTACGACTGGAACGTACTGGGGTGTAGGTACACGGGGGTATGACACGTACTGGGGTGGGGGTGGGGCTCGAATGTACTGGGGTGTACATAGACGGTGGTACGACGCGTACAGGGGTGGGGGGGTGTACATTGACGTTGGTACGACACGTACTGGGGTGGGGGTACGACTGGAACGTACTGGGGTGTAGGTACACGGGGGGGGGTATGACACGTACTGGGGTGGGGGTGGGGCTCGAACATACTGGGGTGTACATGGACGGTGGTACGACACGTACAGGGGTGGGGGGGTGTACATTGACGGTGGTACGACACGTACAGGGGGGGGTGTACATTGACGGTGGTACGACACGTACAGGGGGGGTGTACATTGACGGTGGTACGACACGTACAGGGGGGGTGTACATTGACGGTGGTACGAAACGTACTGGGGTGGGGGTACGACTGGAACGTACTGGGGTGTACATGGACGGTGGTACGACACGTACTGGGGTGGGGGTACGACTGGAACGTACTGGGGTGTAGGTACACGGGGGGTATGACACGTACTGGGGTGGGGGTGGGGCACGAACGTACTGGGGTGTACATAGACGGTGGTACGACACGTACAGGGGTGGAGGGGTGTACATTGACGTTGGTACGACACGTACTGGGGTGGGGGTACGACTGGAACGTACTGGGGTGTAGGTACACGGGGGGTATGACACGTACTGGGGTGGGGGTGGGGCTCGAACGTACTGGGGTGTACATAGACGGTGGTACGACGCGTACAGGGGTGGGGGGGTGTACATTGACGTTGGTACGACACGTACTGGGGTGGGGGTATGACTGGAACGTACTGGGGTGTAGGTACACGGGGGGTATGACACGTACTGGGGTGGGGGTGGGGCTCGAACGTACTGGGGTGTACATGGACGGTGGTACGACACGTACAGGGGTGGGGGGGTGTACATTGACGGTGGTACGACACGTACAGGGGGGTGTACATTGACGGTGGTACGACACGTACAGGGGGGGTGTACATTGACGGTGGTACGACACGTACAGGGGGGGGTGTACATTGACGGTGGTACGACACGTACTGGGGTGGGGGTACGACTGGAACGTACTGGGGTGTACATGGACGGTGGTATGACACGTAATGGGGTGGGGGTACGACTGGAACGTACTGGGGTGTAGGTACACGGGGGTATGACACGTACTGGGGTGGGGGTGGGGCTCGAACGTACTGGGGTGTACATAGACGGTGGTACGACACGTACAGGGGTGGGGGGGTGTACATTGACGTTGGTACGACACGTACTGGGGTGGGGGTACGACTGGAACGTACTGGGGTGTAGGTACACGGGGGGTATGACACGTACTGGGGTGGGGGTGGGGCTCGAACGTACTGGGGTGTACATGGACGGTGGTACGACACGTACAGGGGTGGGGGGGTGTACATTGACGGTGGTACGACACGTACAGGGGGGGGGGTGTACATTGACGGTGGTACGACACGTACAGGGGGGGTGTACATTGACGGTGGTACGACACGTACAGGGGGGGGTGTACATTGACGAAGGTACGACACGTACAGGGGGGGTGTACATGGACGGTGGTACGACACGTACAGGGGTGGGGGGGTGTACATTGACGGTGGTACGACACGTACAGGGGGGGGGTGTACATTGACGGTGGTACGACACGTACAGGGGGGGGTGTACATTGACGGTGGTACGACACGTACAGGGGGGGTGTACATTGACGGTGGTACGACACGTACAGGGGGGGTGTACATTGACGGTGGTACGACACGTACAGGGGGGGGTGTACATGGACGGTGGTACGACACGTACTGGGGTGGGGGTACGACTGGAACGTACTGGGGTGTAGGTACACGGGGGGTATGACACGTACTGGGGTGGGGGTGGGGCTCGAACGTACTGGGGTGTACATGGACGGTGGTACGACACGTACAGGGGTGGGGGGGTGTACATTGACGGTGGTACGACACGTACAGGGGGGGGTGTACATTGACGGTGGTACGACACGTACAGGGGGGGGGGGTGTACATTGACGGTGGTACGACACGTACGGGGGGTGTACATTGACGGTGGTACGACACGTACAGGGGGGGGTGTACATTGACGGTGGTACGACACGTACTGGGGTGGGGGTACGACTGGAACGTACTGGGGTGTAGGTACACGGGGGGTATGACACGTACTGGGGTGGGGCTCGAACGTACTGGGGTGTACATGGACGGTGGTACGACACGTGCTGGGGTGGGGGTACGACTGGAACGTACTGGGGTGTACCTAGACGGGTGGGGGTATACATATACGGGGGGTACGTGTCGGACGTACGGGGGCTGGGGGGAGTGTTGGGCGCGTATGCGGGCACATGTCTCCATGGTTGCTATAGGTGTTCGGTGCGGACGGTGTTTTTTCCATACGGTTGTAGGCTCGGACGCACGGGATGGATCGTGATTCCTCGGTTGGACTTGGATTTTTACGTTTGTAAGGTAAATCGCCCGAGGACGTGTCGGACACATTTTCCGACCCGAGGACGTGTGGGGAATGATTCCCAGTGCGGTTCGTATGGACTTTTTACCATGCGAATCGTGATTGCCAGTTCGTACGGCACTTGTACGATTCGTACGGTGAAAAGACCCGATACGAGTCGTACGGGGACATTTTTTACCGGATCGTGATCGGCACCAAAGTGTCGAAAGCTGTGGCCAAGGGACATACCCATGCACAAGTGCACTGTGAGAGGAATGCTAGCCAAATCCAACCACCCAGAGGAACTGTGCCAAATCAAAAATGAATTAAACATGGATGTCGCATGTAACACAATTAACACGGTCTCTCTCACACACAGGTCAACGTCGTCGATCTCCCCCCAATACTGGGGGGGAAGACTCACAGGACCAGGCTCTGCGTGAAGAGGACCCCACCGGCAGCAACGACTCTCACCACTCCGTGGATGACCCAGACCAACGTGGCCCCTCTGGTGTCCAACCACCTGCAGCACCTGCGTCAGGTACAACTGTGCCAACCACCACCCCCATTCCTGCCACATCCCAGGAGACACCCAGGAGCCCTGCCCGCACACAACAACACAGACAGTCTGTCCAGGAGGGACAAGGTTCTCCGGGCACCCAGGAGGAGGCAGGCGACACCGCAAATGCCATCCCTCAGGGGTCCCGGAGACCCGATGTGCCCACAACGGCAGGCCAGGTGCAAGGGTGGTGGGAGTGGAGGACGGCGGAGGTGCGAACCTGCCCAGTGTGCTCAGGACCCCGCAATGTCACACGTCAGAAACATCCTGGACGCATACCGGCGTGACTCCAGAGGCATCGACCAGGTGGTGGAGACCCTCAATGAGATGAAGACCCTGCAGGTCGAGCATCATGCCAGTCATCTACAACACCATGAACGGATGGAGGCAAGACTGGCAGAGCTCCTGGCGGTGCACAGGGACGTGAGCCAATCACTCCGTCAGATCGCCCAAAGCCTGGCAAACCCTCCCTGTGCCACCAGGCGTAGACCAGCACCAGAAACAGGGAGGGAGGAGGAGGAGGAGGATTCATTTGATGGAGCGTCCCTAGCATCGTCAAGGCCTGCTTCTGAGGGTCCCTGCAGGAAGGTGGGTCATCCACGCAAAAGACCGTGAGAGTCAGCGGAACATCATCATCTCCCAGGTCACCTGGCCTGGCACCTGGCCCTCTGGCCCAACAGCAGCACAGCAGCAACTGACATTCTCTGCCACATGGCCTTGCTGGTCACTGTCTGACCAATGTTGACAAAGACTGTGGCACAGACTCTGATGACTTTCAATGGCAGGATACCAACTCCCCCTGTGAACTTTGGATTCTACACTCCCGCCAAGCACCTCTTGTCACCCCCCCAAACACGTACCCCAGCACCAATAAAAATCATCACAATCACAAGATGATGCCGTCAGTTTGCATTATTCCACTGCATGTGTGTGTTGTAAAGTCAAACCATGCCTGATATCAGAAGTAACTCCAAACATCCATACCCTGGGGTCTGAGTCTGGCACAGGACACACATGGGTCACAATGTACCATCCAAGACAGACATGGAGCACCATACTCACCCGTGATGGGCCCAACCAGCTGAGGGGGTGCCCGCACAACTGTGCCTACAGACCTATTTAGAAGAGCAACAGTCATGCGCAGAGGTCAGGGATCATGTGGTGGTCCTGGGGTGGAAGTCCCAGGTATGTGTAGACACGTGGCAGAACCATGTCCTGCATGCTTGAGTCAGGTGGATGTGGAGAATGGTGGGCCAGCCAAGGTTGGATGCATGGAGATGGCACAATTGGGTGTTGGATCACAGTGCCACAAGGTTGTGTTGTGGTTGTGGGCTGCATCCTGAGTGTGTGCGTGGATTGAGAAGGTCATCCTGCAGCTGGCAGTGATCCACTCCCCCATCTCTGTTGGACGTTGATGTGGCCTGGTCGCCGGATGTAGTAGCAGAGCTGTGCAGATGCACCCTGGATGTGGACAAGTATCATGGGATTTCTAACGCACATGTCTGTAGAGTGCAGGGTAGGATTAGACACGGATGTCGTAGTTGACCTGGGGGATGGTCTCCCTCTTGCCTTGAGGTGGATGGAACTGGGGATCTTGTGCATAATGCAGAGTGTGCTGCCGCATGAGGCACAGATGCTGCTTATCAGCATAGCACATGTCAGCAAGCAATCCATGATGAACACTAGCTCGTTTGCGTGGACACTGGGTGCCCTTGCTGCAGGGCCTGCAGCAGCATGCGCCATGTCAAGGAAACAATGCCACAAGTAGCACACAAAGACAAGGATCTCAGGAAGGAACTATGCAAAAGGTGTATGTCAAGGAAGGAATGTCTGGTTCAACATGGCACACACACACACAATGGATTCACATGCAGCACAGTGGCCGTCGTGGAGACTGACATGCCACAATACCTACACAGCCATGGACATCATGCAAAATACAGAATCTAATCCCTGACAAACAGCTTGCATCTTGCTACTCTGCACATAGACTCATATGCACCATCTCTGAGAACAATGCCAGACATGCCGCATGCACAGTGGCAACAGACCACCATTCACAGAGATGAGGCACCTTGGAGGCAGAGGGACACCTTTATTACTCATGTGTGTCGGAATGCTGATGCAACTCTGTCAAAACATACACAGGTCATGTGGATGAACACATGGGACCAACACTGGCACCCCCCTTACCACCACAGATGCTGGAAATCCATGGCACTGGCACACAAGTGACGGGTTACAGCTAAACACCCCCTGCTGCTCACGGAGAGGCTGCTATACACCATTGAGCCCCTAATGGGGAATTCACACACCATGTCAACCCGGTGCAACCCGTATGTTTCCGAGGGCAGTGTTACACACATTGATGGCTCCATCACAATCCACAATCCCATTACAGATGACTGTCACCAAGTCTGACCATCAATTCAGGTGAATTCTGCTCCATGTCATGTGCCCCATGGTGATTCTACATGTATGTAAAGTATCCAAACATGAACAGGAGCAGTGCACACACATTCAAAACAAATACCACCCCCAAAAAGCCATGCGGCATCCCTTACCCGAAGGAGATTTTCGAACTTGTCCGTGCATGTAACGCTGATTCAGCACATGTTGCTGTGTTCATGAGGAATGGCAGGAGCACAACAATGCCACCAGCAGACAGCATGCGCAAGTACCTGTGGATGGGAGACACACCAGAAGTCAGCCAAAAGAAGCACATCCGCATGCATGTGCATGTTCTCGACACGTATAAGGTTGTCAACATGCTAGGTGACAATGATGACTCTGGAAAAACATTCTTCTATTGCACCATCACTCGAGTGACACATCCAAACACACCTCTGACTCACTTGGAAGACATGCAGATGGACACACACATTGCAACACTTGCCACACACAGCCCAATGCATGCACACTCAGACACTGGAACTCACCACTAAGCAAAGAAGTTGCGTATGAGCTGACTCCGCATGTCCTCTACCACCTCCTCCTCCTCCACATCACTTGCCTCGTGACCAAGCCCTTCATCCTCCACGGGTGGATGGTCCTGCTCATCTGGATCCAGGATGAGTAGCACAGCTTTCTCCACTGCCATGTTGTGCAGCATGCAGCACACGAGGAATATCTTGCAGACCTTCACCGGTGCATATGGGAGTGCGCCACCGGTCTTGTGGAGGCAACGGAATCGGCTCTTCAGGAGGACAAACGTCCTCTCTATCACTCGCCTGGTCCGCCCATGGGCGTTGTTGTAGCGGTGATCGTCAGCCGTGCTGGGGTTGCGGAGAGGCGTGATCAGCCATGGCATGTTGGGATAGCCAGCGTCCCCTACATGGAAACATCATGGACAACAGTGGGTCAGGAGAAGCAGTAAGACAGGAAGATGACGTTAAATACAGGACTGCCAGAGTATACCCACCAACAATACATGCTCGTTCGTTGCGCAGTTGCAGCATCATTTCAGGCACCCTGCTACGCCTCATGATTTAGGCATCGTGTGCTGATCCTGGAAAACAAGCACAGACATGTGAAATCACCATGTTGGCAAGACACACCGCAAGGGCATTAATGGAGTGGTAATGCTTGCGGTTCCTATACGCTACCTCCTGTGCCTGTGGTGGTACCAAAGCCACATGTGTTCCATCTATGGACCCAATGACATGGGGCATCCCTCCCAGGGCATAGAACTCACGCTTGACAGCTGTCAACTGCTCAGGCGTTGGGAATTTAATGAACTCATCCAGGTGCTCCAACATGGCCTCTAAAAAATCATGCAGAACACTGCTGAACATGGTTTGGGACATGCCACCGACATGGGCAATGGTATGTTGAAAGGTACCCGTGGCCAAGAAATGTAGGGCTGCCATCACCTTCATCTTGGGTGTCAGTGCAGTAGGATACCTGTGTAGCGGTTGGAGGTGTGGTGCCAGCCATGTCGTCAGGTCCTCAATCAAACATTGGGGGAAGCGGTAGCGGCGTATACAGTCATGTTCCCTCAGGTCAGCCAAGTCTGGAATTGCTCGAGGGAGAGGCGGAGCCCTGCATTGAATTAGAAGGGACAACGAAGAGTGAGTACAGTACACCACCAATGTCAATGTACAGAGCACATGCTCAACAGGCAATACACATATGCTACATACAGAGTCAGGTCTGTGCAATATGCCCTGGACACGTATGCCAGGCATGTGACACTCCTACCAAGAGCCAGCTACAAATGTTGATTCTCAACCTCAATATGCCATGCCATGAAACTAGCTGTGGGCCAGTGTAAGTGAGCAGGCAGACGCATTACAGGAGTTACAGACATCCAAATATGTGCAGAAGAAGGATATTTATTGTACAGACAGGTTGTGGAACACTAGAGGCACAGGTCACATGTCATAGAATAAGGACAGACCACACACCTTGCCATGAAGGATTACGTGTCAAGACTGATCACACATACATTGAGAGTATGCAGATATGTCCTTGTTTTGGAACTCCGTGCCGATGCATACATACATACCTAACGTCGGATTACACATGTGTGCTGGTGTGCGTAACAGTGTGCCATGCCCATCTACACACAGACACATGTTGGTTGCAGCAACTGCAGATGCATTTGACCAAACACCTACAGCAAAGCTATGGGAACACATGACACACACATGACATAGCTACAGCGTGCAACGCGGGCATTCACTTGTCAGGGGTAACATTCCGTGTACCTGGCATAAGTGGACATTTGCGGGTGTCGGTGACTGTGCCATGCCAGTGATGCATGGCCCACCAAGTCTGTACTACATGCACACATGTCAAAGGAGTGAAGGGGATGTGTGGCACATAGGGCACCATCACACGTGACATGTGTACACAGCTCATCATACTGTAATTAGCTTCACACCTCAGGAGTATGGTGCCACATCACAGCCTGACCCACCTGTACCCAACACATGTAGTACTGCACAGACAATGCCTTGATGTCCAGCCTTGGCCATGTATGACAGCTCAATTCCTTCCTGTGTGCCGCCTGTCACCACTGTCAGGTGTGAAACGCACCGTACATACGCTCTGAGGGCGTGTGTGGGGTCCCTATCACTATGGTGGTGCTGGCATATGCGTACGCCATAGTGATACGGACCGACCCTACACACGCGTGTGTACGGTCCGAACTACTATGGCGTACACTTACGTGGGCACCCCATAGTGATAGGGACCGTACACACGCGTGTGTACGGTCCAAACTACTATGGCGTACGTGTACGCGAGCACCCCCGTGCTCGCGTACGTGTACGCCATAGTAGTTTGGACCGTACACACGCGTGTGTACGGTCCCCATCACTATGGGAGTGCTGGCGAATGCGTACACCATAGTGATACGGACCGTACACGCGTGTGTACGGTCCCTATCACTATGGGGGTGCCGCGTAAGTGTACGCCATAGTAGTTCGGACCGTACACATGCGTGTGTAGGGTCGGTCCGTATCACTATGGCATACGCATACGCCAGCACCACCATAGTGATAGGGACCCTACACACGCGTGTACGGTCCGTATCACTATGGTGTACGCATTCGCCAGCACTCCCATAGTGATGGGGACCGTACACACGCGTGTACGGTCCGTTGCAAAGCATTTGGGGTGCCCTAGGGCTGTGAAACGCACCGTACCTGTGTTGTGACATAGGATTGACATAGGGGACACATGAGGGACAAGTATAGGGGCCTAAATGCATGCTGGTTGTCATGGAGAACGAGTTTCAGGTTCGAATTTTGCATCATGTGGCCAGCAGAAGTCGGTTGGAGACAATATACTTTGTTGCAATGTGGTTGTTGACATTACATCATGCTCAATTTTAAAACCATGCAAAGCCTGTCACTGGGGTAGTTTTAAAATGATTGGAGGACACGTAGGATGCAAATGTGACTGAGCCAATCACTCTGTACTCCTGTAAATGAAACAGGCCAGCAAGGAAGATATAAGGCAGCCAGGTCCCTTGAGAGAGCACTTGCCTGCACATCCTTTCATTCCACAACACTGCTGCTGCTTGTGATTCCTCTGGCACCATGTCCAGGTCTGTGGAGAGGGCCCAGCCATTCACCATGGAGGAGAATATGGCGTTGGTGGATGTGATCCTCCCACAGTACACCATGCTGTATGGTCGACCAGGGGAGCAGGTGAGTGCAGACTCCACTAGCTTAAACTGTGCCCCTTTTTGTGACTGTGACTTCTGGCATTGTGTCCAGGTGTGACAGACATGCAGGTTTCTTCATAGTGGTTCCCAGGGGGTGGAAGGGCTCATGTCTCCCATGCAGAGCATGCTGTAGTTCCTGTGTGTACAACGCACTAGCATGGTGCTTACTGTGACGATCACTTCATGGTGCATGCCGCTTTCGGACTGCCTAATCCTCCTGGAAATGTTGTTTCTACAGTCCTGTAGAAGTCTGTACTCCCCCCAGGGTGACAGGTGCCAGTACTCACAGATGTGTGTCTGTTCAGTGTACCTGTGGTGAGAGTGTCCAAATGATGTGGTCGTCCCCTGGACATTGGTGTGTGTGTGTGTGTGTCCCCTGTCATGTGGGTGTGTGCATATGTGGAGTGTTGCACCCCAGCTGCATGTGGGATGGATACACCCTGCCCATCTGATGTGAGCAGGGAGCTGTGCTGGATGTCTGCCGTGCTGAGACAGCCCCACATCTGTGACACCCCCAGTCTAGTGGCACATGTGCAGAGTGAGGTTTGTAGCGGCAGTTGCCAATGCCAGGTGATTGTTCAGTGCCTGTGTGTGTCTGTGTACTCTGCTGAGGTAGCGTAAGTGGGCTGGGGCATGTGACTGCTTAGGGGTACTGTTCAGATTCCTGTTGTAGCTTGGGATGCACAGTGTGAGCCTGCATCATTGATTGTGTAGCACCCTTCATGCCACCTGTGTACTTTCAATGGCACCTACTGCATTTGCCCATTCCCAGGAGGATGATGTCACTATGACAAAGGTGCAATGAGTTGGCTGCATACTATGGCCAGTTCAAACATGCATAATTTGTAATATGTGTGTCTCTGTATCATTGATAAGGTGGATTGATGTATTGTCACTTTTGCATCCTCACAGGTAGGCGTCTGTGCCAAGGGGGAGATCTGGAAGCAAGCCGTCAGTGCCGTGAGGAGGACGGAGGGTCGGAAGCGGCGCCTAGCCCAGGTGAGGAAACGCTGGCAGGACATCCGGTGCTGGACGCGGAGGATCGCACGGGTCCTGCTGGGGGACTCACCTGTGAGCCACAAAAACCGCGGGTGCCGGCGTCTGACCCACATCCATAAGCGTGTGCTGGCGGTGGTCTTCCCCGACTTGGACAGGCGCTTACTGGAGAAGCAGCAGAAGGAAGGGGGTAGGTACATGTGTGTTTGCTGTGTGTGACCAGCTTTTGGAAGTGCGCAGTTGCATGGATACACTGCCAGGGTTTAAATGTGCAGTGCATATCCTGTTCCCCAAAGTAAAGCGGTGCTGTTCTTCCTCCCTTCCCCTCCTTGCCATGTGTTCCCTGGTCTGTGTGTAGTCACTCTTGCACAAGGTCATCTAGGCTGGCAGTTACTCCAAGTGCCCAATGCTTGCAGCATCATGTGTGGGGGTGGTGTGTAACAGGTTTTTGCACGTTGCCTGTGCCCTGGCCAGTTCTGTCATTGTGGGGTCCATGTTAGTTGGCACTGATGCTGAGTCCCGACATGGGAGTGTGTGTTTCATGTGTATTGCCTTACTGCCTGCATGTCGAATGTTGTGCCCTCTGACATGATGTTCTTAAGTGTGAGATATGCATAGTGCAGGGATGGTGGCTTGTGTTCCAGTCATATCCATCAAGGGCCATGGAGTAGTGTGGCCACTACAGTCCCCTGGGGCACCTTTTCCTAGGTATCATGTGTGTCATCAGACAATGTGGACATTCTCTGTGTCTTCAGCATAGTTTGGGCCCTGTGGCATAGTACCCTGGCCTCATTTGTATTCACGTATACTGTGCTACATGTGTCCACTGTACAGGGTGACCTAATTTAGCTGGTGCATACTCACAGGGGCCAGTGCCTGTGTGTCTTGGTACAACTATCTGATGATGGTTGTTTGTCAGTGATATATGTGGACAGGCGCACCAGGGGTAGTTTGTGTGCAATCAGGATTAATTGCAGGCCATGTGTTTTCATCCCAGACTAAGAGGTGTAAGTACTTCCTCTGTCTCAATCACATTGTCTCAGGCAGGGGGGGTGTTGGTGCGGGCAAGGCCTACATGTCCAAACCTGAAGTCTCCTTGCTCGGTCTGGCCAGTGTGTGATGTTTGTGTGGCCAAACACTCAAGGTGCAGTGCCCCAGTCATGTTGGCCATGGTTTTCAGTATTACCTTTGCAGCATGTCCCAAGAGTTGATAGACATGGTTCCTGCTCATCCCTTTCTTGGCTACGCTGTGTGTCGCAGATGCTGTGCTAGATTGTCCCCAGAGCCTGGCTCCTCTGTACAATTTGATATCAAGTTATTTGCTATTGTGTCATGCTCTCCATATTTTAACAGTGGCATGGTGGGTCAACAAACTGTGTGTTGCAGGGACTACATATGTACCTTGTATTGTAGATGTTACTCTTGTTGCTTTTCAGGCTATGCACTGTGACCTATGTAGAGTTGACTCATGTGACATATGTATACAGGTGTCTGATTTCTCCTGTCTCTTCACCTCGCCCACAGCATCGTCGGGGAACTACGAGGGAGACACTGGCACGGACCGTGAGGAGGGAGCGAGCACCAGTGCCAGCAGTGCTGAGTTGGCTGGCACATCGAGTGGCACGGAGGCCGACGGGAGTGCAGCGGAGGACCTGTCCAGTCAAACCACCACCGACTATGACGCAGACGGGTCCGAGGCTGAGCTCTCCGAGGGGGCGGAGGCTGCTCCCACAGCTGACACCAGCACTCCATCACTACCCGCCCCCTCCATTCCGATCACCGGCCTCCCACTTGCTCGTGTCCCTTCCCGCCGTGCTAGGTCACCACGTGTCTCCTTCTTGCCAGGCACCGCACCCCCTGCCCCTTTCTCCACTGCTGCCACCAATGCCGAGTCTGTGGACATCCTGCGGCAGTTGCAGGTTGGTCAGACTGCGATGCTTAATGTCCTCCATGGCCACAGCCGAGTGCTCAACCAGATGGAGGCATACATGGAGGGCATTTCAGCTGCGCAGTCTGACCAACGCAACTTGCTGAGGTCCATAGACTCGACACTGACTGCAGCAGTGGGTCTCCTGCAGCACTACGTCCCCCCCCCTACCCCTGAACCATCCACACTTCCCACTCCCATGCCTGTCCAAAGCACACCCAGACGTCCCCATGCATGCACACCACCAGACACAGGCACCACACCACCAGGGAAGGCAAAGCGCACACCTCCTGGCACGCACACACAGGGTGAAGTAGGCACACCCACTTGGTCGGGGGGGAAACGGAAGACACGCAGCCAGAGTGGGAGTCCACATTCCTCACGACCACCACCCTCCAAATCCACTCCCCTCAGCTCTCCTGGCCAAGAGTCGGACACAGGGTCAGTCCTGCCCAGTGTGTCCATCAGCCCCAGTGTGGCACCACCCCGCAAGCGGTGGAGGCAGGACACCGGCAGGGGAGTTGAGTCCCCCCCTGTCCACACCCTCCCCCAGTAGCGCTGCGACCCATCCCTGCGACCCCCCCTCCTTGGGGCCTGTGGTTCCTTCGGGTGCAGGGGAGACGCTGGGCGACCTGGCAGTAGTGTGCAGCGCCGTGCTCAAATCCACCTTTGGCGCTGCCCCACCCCCTGTGTTGGAGTCGTCCGTCCCTGCACCCACAACAACTACCCTTGCCCCTCCTGTCCCTGCGGTGCCTGGTCCTTCCCCCCCACATGAGGCCCCCCCCCTGTGGATGACAAGGTAGTCTGAACTGTGCAGGCAAGCTAGGAGACACGCATCCCAATGTGTCCCCCACCTGGATTGGAACTATGGACTGCCCTATGGGCCTTGTGCATATGGAACTCTTCATACAATACATTTTAGAACATTGCTGAATAAAGCTATTTTATTTTCCTTGGCACACTACTGCTTTTCCGGCATTGCTGTTGGTGGTGCTGCTCCATGATTTGGGGTGGCGATAATGTGTTAGGTGTCTGGGATATGTTGTAGTGTGCTGTTCGTGGGGTGGACCCTGTTATCTGTGTGCCATCACACGGTATTTGCTATCAAACTTTGCTCATGTAAGCTGTTACTGCATGGTGACATTGTCCCAAGGTGTGTACCTTCCTCTGTGGACCCTGACATCTTCCCTGCAGGGTGTTGTGAAGACATTTGTGCAGTGCTGTGTCTACACTTGCTGGGTGTGTGACAGACCCCTTCAACTTTGGCCATGCATGCTGGGCAAGGTCTCCACCTGCATCATTTGTGGCATCCTTGGGGGTCACTGTACTTGTGACTGGAGTATATTGACAGGACTTCATGTGTACATGTTACCTTTTCCGCACTATGCATGTGTGTACTCCCAGCCTCGCACACATGTGTTTCGTGTTCTGCTGAGTCTTTGAGCACCTGACTGACAATTGAGGGCATTGTATCTGTGTGTACTCAACCCCTTTCTTTCCATGGGCACAGCTGGGGGGACTCTGCACCCACCCCTCCTATGTGTGGGCACTGCTGGGAGTGATAGGCACCCACCCCTCCTATGTCCGGGCACTGCTGGGAGTGATAGGCACCCACCCCTCCTATGTCTGGGCACTGCTGGGGGGACTCTGCACCCACCCCTCCTATGTCTGGGCACTGCTGGGAGTGATAGGCACCCACCCCTCCTATGTCTGGGCACTGCTGGGGGGACTCTGCACCCACCCCTCCTGTGTCTGGGCACTGCTGGGAGTGATAGGCAACCACCCTCCTATGTCTGGCCATGTACGCTCCATGCATACACAGGTGGGGGTATGCTGCATACATACACGGGTGGGGGTACGCTCCATTCATACACGTGTGGGGGTACGCTTCGTACATACCCGTACCCACGCTCTGCGGGCCTGGGTACAGGCCGTACCCATACCTTTGGAACATGGGTACGGTGCGGACCCCCAATGTTGGCGTGCGGTAGGGGTCCGCGCCGTACCCAGCACTTCAGAGCGTGGGTACGGGCCGTAACACGCACACACCTACATCACCCCAACAATGGCAGTACGACCCGTAGCCACGTTCGGAAGGCCTGGGTACGGGCCGTACCAGCATTGTTGGGGTGATGTAGGGGTACGCGTGGTCCGACCCGTGCCCACGCTCTGAAGGCCTGGGTACAGCGCGGACCCCTACGGCACACCAACATTGGGGGTCCACACCATACCCACGCTCTTCAAGCATGGGTACGGTGCGGACCCCTACGACACCCCAACATTGGGGGTCCGCACCGTACCCACGCTCTTACAGCATGGGTACGGTGCGGACCCCCAATGGGGTGCCATGGGGTGCGCACCGTACCTGGGCCTTCTGGGCGTGGGTACGGGTCGGACCACGCGTACCCCTACGTCACCTCAACAATGCTGGTACGGCCCGTACCCATGCCTTTCGAACGTGGGTACGTGTCGTACCACCATTGTTGGGGTGACGTAGGTGTGTTCGTGGTACGGCCCGTACCCACTCTCTTAAGGCGTGTGTATGGTACGTACCGGATTTGTTGGGTTGGCGGTTCGCGTCATCACCCACTTCCATTGTGGCGGACGCTGGCGTTGCTGGACACGCCCCCACACCCTCGAGGTGACCAGGCCCTGGAGGTCAGGTATGTGCAGGGCATGTATGACTTGTGACATGGGTGGGGGTTTGGTTTCCTGCCCCCCCCTTTGCCCCTGGGTGTTGTTCTGACCTTCTGCGGCGTCTGCGTCGGTTCCTGTAGAGCAGGTGGACTGCTATGAGGGCTGGGATGACACGTAGGTTCGGGTCCATGGCTGTCCGTCGCGTTCAGGTGCTCCTTGTGCGCGTCGTCCTGATTTCCCGGCAGTTTTTGGCAGCCGGAAAATATAATCCGTGCGGGGTGACGTCGGTGCGGATCGTACTTCCTGGTTCATGAACATTATTAATCTTAACAGTTGTCTACATAGATTTATAGTAGGCCTTCGTTAGATTGCATTTTGTTTTTTTAATAATTGTTTTATGATGAATTTTCGATGTATATTTTATTATGAGTAAACATGCTATACTGTAATGCCTATATATTTACATATTAAAGTTGTACTATTTTAATTTGAATCTGCTATTGGATTTCTTTATTCCCTTGTTTGTGGTTTTTGCCTTGGGAACATAGAATCCTGCTGGCATCCATGTTTGGTGGGAGTTATTAAACAATAATCCCAATATCTCTCGTGAGGATGGAGTAATAGTAGTACTCCACCATCAGCATCAGAGTGAGTTTTGCATGATTAAGGTAAATTGATGAGGTTATACTGGTCTACAGCCAAGTCTTCTACAACTAGGAGAGAGATTGCAGTACTTAGGGGCCGCTAAACACATTCTAAGGGAGAAGTGGGCAAACACGAGTACTATTACTGACCCCGCAGATTTATGTACTACTTTAAGGGGCCTTACTGATTTTCAGGAGCACCTAAGCCACATAAATTGAAGGAGATTTCTGCTCGGGATGGTGGCATGTAATGTTTCTTCTTTCATCATTTATTTATTAATCAATGTATGGATACTTTCACCTGGTCTATCAGCACATGCCTGCCATTAAAGTTACAAAGCCACATTTCTCTCAACTTTACTTATTTTTTTCAAATACTCAGCAGATTACAGAGTTGCAGGACTGGTGAAGCTTAAAACAATAAAAAAAAGGGTCAGTATACATATTGCTTGTTGGACTGTAGTAGCACTCCTACTGCCACTCAGGGTTACAAGAACACTGCTCGGCAGCAGAACTCAGCCTCTCCCTGTGCATGACCCTTCAGTGCATCAACATCCAATTTCGCTCCCTCAAGATAAATTCCATAGAAGTGGAAGCAAAGGGAGTTATGTTGCTTGTTTTGCACTTGTGCTGGCAAACATACTATTCCAAACATAGTTGCTTCAAAATGCTGATAGTGATAGAGTAAAGTGAGGTTGTTATAAATTCTCAGTGTGGTGGACTGGGGAAGAGGTAGGTGAAATAGCAGCCATGGCAACCAAGCTGCTATATCCTCTTCCACGACATACTGCCTGTGCATGTCTATTGAAAATAAAGACGAGACATACAATGTCCCTGGAGGAGATACTCCATACCACCGCGTGTGCCACTTTTCTTCCGTGCCGCCTTCTTACATGATCCCTCACACCTTGCAGTATTGTGACACGAACCAAAGAGAAACCAAACCCACACTGACATTTTTTCCAATTCTAGTCACGAACCACCTGTTATTTCACTGCGCCCTGCTCTAACCTTAACTCTGACTCTAACCCAGCCCACCCGTCATCTTAAGCATTGGTTACTAACGCTGGAATATTTATAGGACTATTTGTAGGATCGTAAATGGAAGGGTTTGCGTGAGGGTCTGGGTAAATAAGGGTACCGTAGAAGCAGCTTTGGGCGACTTTAAAATCACATGTGCTTGCTGTGGGCGGGTCTCCTCTATGTGGTTTTTCTACCAACCTTAGTCCCTTAGTCTATTGCTATGAAGGCCAGAGGTTACTGGTAGCAGCACAGCAAGCAGCAGGTATGAGAGGGATTGCTAAGCAGCTTTGGCAAAACACATGGAATGGGATTGTGGTTATGCTTTCTGGCACCTGGTGCAGAGGATCAGGAGGAAGAGGAGGCAACCGGAACAGCATCATCGCGCGGTGCTCGCCAGCCAATTACTGACTGCTGCTCGCGTTTCAGGACTGAAAAGCAAAAATGCAAAGTAAGCACAATTATTTGATCTTAATTGATATGACGTAAATAATATGTTTTTCAATAGAATAGTGTTTTTCAATAAACTGTCAGGCATTGATTCCAAAGGATGGGATTGATTTGTCGAGCCTTACACTGTGACATAAAGGTCCTTCAAAGTGTTTTTGAACTTAGCGCACAGTATAGCGTCTTTGATGACCCTTTCCACCTCTGCCCTCACAGCGTACTCAAGAGTTCAATAGCACTATTGATTTTTGGACTGTCTATACTGATGGGGGTCTGAGTCTGCGTTGCTCATGGTTTGCAGTCATGTGGTTGGATCGGCCGTACAGTTTAGCTGTTCTTCTTGTACTCATACGAAAAGGTTCCACATTTAGGCTGTCATGGAAAAGGACCTTGAACTTCAGCTGTTTTGCTTGGAGGATGTTTCTGACATTAGTGCAGCGGTGGAGTTCTGCTCTCTCTAGTATCGTACTGTGTATTCTGCTATATACATAGAAAGAGGAAGCAGCCGGGTCACAGAAGACTGCACCACCAGAATCAGTCACTAGTAATGTAGAATATTGCCCACCTCAAACGTTCTGCTGCCTGTAGAACGTGAATAAATACTTGAAAACAAATTGGATGAGAGGCAATATAGTGGCACAAATAGCTCAAATACAACACAGAACAGATCAAAAAAGAGATGTATTATATCTTCCGTCTTTTATTGTTCTTGTTGTACTTCGTACAAAACAGTCAGCCAACGCGTTTCGCCCAAACACGGGCTTCTTCAGGGCTGAAATGGCATACAATACAAAAACGTTCTTAAAAAACAGACAAAGTAATCAAAGACAGACAATCATTCTAAAATATCAAATGTCCGTAAATGATAAGCTGAGAGAAAAAAGCGAAAGAACCACCATCTTAGCCACGTGGTTAAGGAAACAAAACACATTCCAAGAAAATGTGTATGTGTAAGAAAAAAGAAAGAGACCCTATATACAAAAGTATCACACCCGTGAAAAGAAAATACTTAAAACATAAGTGACCCCTGTTCAACGCAGTTCCAAAGATAACGTGGATACACCAAGAAAGAGAAAAATGAGACAAATGAATGCCTGTAGCCTGAAATAAGCATGGCTACATCACCAATGCGTTATTTATTGAAGCTTACCAAAATTATTAAGAGTGTAGGATATTTCTTTGATGATCAGCAAACAGAGAAACGTCAAATCCGTCAAGCTGTATTAGATAGAGAAGCCTTTCCTTAATGAGTAACTAATACTAAAATGCCAAGAAAGTAACGAATTGTAAAGCCAATATAAGCAAGAAAAACATACCCAATATGTAGCGACAATGAGACACAACGACCTCAGAGACCCAAGAGTAAACGATCTTTGTCTGAGGTCTTAATTCTGTAAGACAAAAGTATCGGATCAATAGTCGCACTCTCATAAATCATGAAACAATTAGCAACTGCAGATAATGCATTCCGCCCTTCATGTTATCCAATTAAAACATCCTAATTGTATATCAAGCACTCTAATCGAATATCCTAAACCCATAGTTACGCAAAAACGCATTAAATACCAAGGAAAATACGGTGAAACATAAAACAAAAGAGGAAAGAAAAAAGGAACAAAAACTGCCCGCAACTGAGGTCGGGCTTCACAAACGGCGACGCTAGTCTAGAAAAACTTCTAACATGTTTGAAACTGATCGAAAACCAGGCACATGCATATTCAGAACGAACATTGTCATACTAAGGTGACTGAGTCACCAATGAACAAACAATTTTGGTAAGCTTCAATAAATAACGCATTGGTGATGTAGCCATGCTTATTTCAGGCTACAGGCATTCATTTGTCTCATTTTTCTCTTTCTTGGTGTATCCACGTTATCTTTGGAACTGCGTGGAACAGGGGTCACTTATGTTTTAAGTATTTTCTTTTCACGGGTGTGATACTTTTGTATATAGGGTCTCTTTCTTTTTTCTTACACATACACATTTTCTTGGAATGTGCTTTGTTTCCTTAACCACGTGGCTAAGATGGTGGTTCTTTCGCTTTTTTCTCTCAGCTTATCATTTACGGACATTTGATATTTTAGAATGATTGTCTGTCTTTGATTACTTTGTCTGTTTTTTAAGAACGTTTTTGTATTGTATGCCATTTCAGCCCTGAAGAAGCCCGTGTTTGGGCGAAACGCGTTGGCTGACTGTTTTGTACGAAGTACAACAAGAACAATAAAAGACGGAAGATATAATACATCTCTTTTTTGATCTGTTCTGTGTTGTATTTGAGCTATTTGTGCCACTATATTGCCTCTCATCCAATTTGTTTTGTGTATTCTGCTGTAGAGACGAGAAGATGCTGGACTGTGAGGGCTGCCTAAATAGAAATGTGACTCTTGGCATTTATCCCCTTGGGACTATTTCATTAAGAGACTCACTGTTCCTTTCACGTTGGGCAATACTTTCTTGGGAACTGTGTCTATCCATGGAAATACACACTCATATATGAGCACTCCCTCGTGGAGGGTAAGATCTATGTTCCTTGGCTCATGTTACTCATGTTGGACCTTGACCTCTCTGTAAGGACACCCTCTCCAAACTTTTTATACATACCCCTCCTGTATTTCTGTCTCCATTTGTGCTGTCTTTAGGTCTCTGTGCATTCTACAACTGCTAACCAGTGCTAAATTGCCTGTGCTCACTCCAATTGGCACAGTTAATTTACTAATAAGTCCCAAATAAACTGGTACTTCATATACCCTGGGGAGTAAATTAAAAGCTACTAGTGTCCCTGCAGCAGTTATTGTGCCACCCGCTTAAGTAGTCTTTTTAAATATGTCTCAAGTCTACCATTGCATTGTGTGCGAAATACTATACTGCCATTTTGACCTGACAAAATAAACCCTTGTCAGGACTAAAAATCACATTATAACACATCACATATAAACCACCCCTCGGGCAGGCCTGAAACAGCACCTCGGGGCAGGGTGCAGTGTATTTAAAAAATTGAACATATAATTTTAAGCTTCATATGTCATGGTAGTGAAAAACTCACACATTCGTTTTTCACTACTGTGGGGCCTACCACTCCCAAAGGATAACATTGGGTTACCTTATTAGATTTAATAAGTGATAAAACATGGACCAGATCCTCCCTGCTGATTCTTCTGAACCCCACCCATTGCCCCAACCATTTGACCCTCTGGATCCTCCATTGAGGAGCACAAATGCCTGTAATAGCTTACCAGACAGTAGTCAGGGGGCCCGAAGTCACGCTCACACCTCAAAGATGCTCACCCTCCAGGCAAGTCCTGTTCACCCCAGAAGAAGCTGGCAGCACCTCCAGATGAGACCTCCCACTACTGAGCCCTTGTAGGTCAGGTCTCTTTCCTCTCTTCACTCCTTCACTCCTTCACTCTCACACAACACACTAACTTCATGCCTATGCCTACACGGTCTATCTATGACCATCATCATTTGTCATTGTCCGCCTTGTATTTGCTGCCACATGCCTCTGTCAGTTACTCAAATTCTAGGTCTTATCCATGTTAAACGCCCCCCCCACGAGACTCATCCAGTTCTCACACACAGCAGCAGGTGGCCCCATCCTCCCCACGTCGGAGCTCAGGCTCTCTCTCTGATCCGTTTAAAGGCTGTTAGTTCCCCCATAGAAGTAGGGTGTCCACCTTTTCCCCCACAAAACCCTCTTCCTCCTTCTCATTCCCTCTTCTTCTCCTCTCTTCCACCACATTTTCCCTCCATGGGTTGTCCATGCGCCCACAATGTTTATTGACAGTGACCTCACTGAATATTAATGGCCTCACCCCAGTACCTGCTCGTGGAGGGAGTTCGGTGGGGGCAGTGAGGCGGGGCGGGGGAGGGGCAGGGTGGGGAAATGTAAACACCGGAATATGGATGAACGGAGGTAAGTACATAAAACAAATTCCTTTGTGCGCGCTGCATCGCATTTTGCGATGAAGCGCACAAAGAAATTCGTTTTATTTATTTAAATGTGTACTTACCTCCGTTCATCCATATTCCGGTGTTTACATTTCCCCACCCTGCCCCTCCCCCACCCCGTCTCACTGCCCCACCGAACTCCCTCCACGAGCCGCTACTGCCTCACCCACTATACCAAGGTCCAGAAAATCTTTCAATATACCCATTCCTTACACCTTGATGTTGTACTTTTGTAAGAGACACACATATCCGAAGAGGAGAGCCAGAAACTCTGCAAGGACTAGGTAGGGCGCAAATACAAGGCACGCAAGACCCAACTGGTGGATGCTCCCTCCACTAAACTATTTCGGAAGGGCATTGTTGCAATCTTAATAGCCAAACATCTGCCAGCCAAAACTCTGCAAGTTTGATGTAACCCCCATGGTCACTTTGTCTATATTAAGATCGCCCTCCAGGACCAGGTTCTTCTGATTGGTTCCATTTACAGCCTGGTTCACTCCCAAAAAACTGCTTACTTTGCCCTGTCTCAGATCTTTTATTTGTTTATTTATCTGAGTTTTATATGGTGCTGGCTAGACCCGAAGGTATCAGAGCGCTTTACATAAGGATCCACAAAGTTACAAATTACATCAGTTACAAGTTGCATCAGTTACGAGAAAACATTTCAAGGGCGTCGGAACACGGAATAAATGGAGCTTAGAAGGGTAAGGGGGTGGGGTAAAGGTGTAGGAGGGAGAAAGGATGGATGAATAGACAAAGGAGAGTCTGCCCAAAGTACGGCTGGGTAGGTGACAGCCGAGGGGGAAGTCCACAGCCCATCTCCTCTATAGCTATCAGGTAGCTCCACCGGGGATCAGTCAAGCGGCTAGGTCTCGATGAGAAAACAATAAGAGAGCAAAGAGAAGGGGAAAGTAGGTGGAGTAAAGGGGTAGGAGGGAGAGTACAATGGAGAGACGAAGTGAGGTCTGCCCAATAACCGGCTGGGTAGGTGATGGCCAAAGGGGTAGTCCACAGCCCATCTCCTCTATAGCTATCAAGTAGCTCCACGGGCTTCGGCCAAAAAGCTAGGTCTCTACGGTCTCCACGATGTTGTTTTATCCCAGTGTTAAACCAAATGTTTGGGTGGCTGTCAGTAAGGTTAGCTTGACGCTTTGGCAGAAGGAAAATTACACATTAAAGGGCTGAGGTCCATGAGCGTTGTAGAGGGCACCCTCACCTTGAGGGATCATCTGATAAGAAACTGGTAATGTTGGTGCAATCCCCCCCAGCATGAGATAACAGAACAGGGTTGAACCGATCTCTACCTTGCAGCAGTGTCCGACGGCGATATCACTGAATGGATGAGCTGAAATCTGAGTCACGCGCGCCATCTTAGGGTCAGGCTCTCCTCGCATGAAGATCGCCATGGTGAAGAGGTTGGCTTTGCAATGACACTGTTCAAACCTGTGCCCCAACCCACTCCATCACCAACTGGCACCCGTCATGCTGGCGGTTCAGACTAGCGCCAATATTTAAGCCCATAGGAGGTAATCAGCAGCTATGCACATTATCATTCCAGCGTTGACTCCAGCACTTGGCAACCGGAGCTGCAGCTATGTCACAAACAGTCACTGAGGGAGACCATGGTACCACCTGCCTACATGCCCCGCAATGCTCCCAGCCAATTTTAAGCAATATGTCCAGACTCCACATCAAGGAGATCAGCTCCGCTACTATTCTCGGGGTTAGCACAACAATAATAACGCTCCACAGTCATCAGCTAGTCCGGTCCATTTGCTAATTAGCATGATGCGCGTCTCACTCACCCCGCCACATGAGCCATGAGCGCTGATCCGTCACAGCCCCGTACACTTCCAGTGCAGCCGGACACGCACCTCACTTGTTGCAGCGCCTGGGGTCAGCACCTCCACACAGTTCGGCACGAGAATAACTCCGCCATCCACCGCCGTGTGAAACTCCAACCGCAACCCCTCGCCGCAGACCTCTGATAGCAGGCGCCCTCTGGGAGCACGGGGAGCCGCTCTCATGCCAGCTCACCCTCAGGATACCGCTGTTTAGGGGGCATCGCTGTTGCAGGAATTCTGCTTTTGCACAGAGCTATGCGCAGGAGACCAGGACCTCAGAGAATTGTGGTGTACCAGAAAACTCCCCTCAGAACCCAGAACCCCTTATCCGACTAGCTTAGTATCTCATTCGTTAACCTAGATCTAGCTAGGTGGTCTCAATGTATAGACAAACCAGAACAAGCGACTTAGATATTTCTCAGGAGTGGTGGGAGTCCGAAATACCTGTTCGTACTTATTTATTAGTCCACAACATAATAATACAGACACGGTAAAGTTTAAAGAGTTTATTTTATAAACCTCGCGTCCTAAGATGCAGTACTTTGGCTAACACTAGCAGACTAACAATACAGATCAGAATCATGAGCATTATTATAATACCATATAGAATGAAAGGAGCAATCATACTATTAATGACAGTGGTATACGGCCACACTCCTTTCACTATAATCTAATACATTATTATTATTAGACTATTAGCAGGTCTCTTAGGCTAACCGGGGGGACCCCATACCGTATAGATCAGCTTAGTAGAATCACATCAAAGGATCAGCTCTCACAGCATGCATCAGCTCTTCTTGTTCGAATGAATGTAAAACCAAACTGTTCTGCAATATTAAAGACGCTCGTCCTTCAAATATTGGCAGCTGTATGCATGATATGTCTAACAAGTGGTACGATCAATCTAAATACAACACTCTGTACCTTCTAGTGACCCAGACGCGTTCTTTGCATGATGTACAGACCAAGGGCACATTTCACGGTTAAGAATGTGAAACAACAATTTGTTATCCTGTAAGGCAAAGTCGAGTCAGCATTTCTAAAATGAATAACACATAACAACAGTGTTGTGTGCAGCGCAGCAGAAACGACAAGCTTGCTTGTTAACTATGATCTCGGTTATGCTAACTTAGTGTTGTAAATAGGGCGTGGCTTCATCCATCTCACACCCCCCCATGATCGGAGCACTAACCAATAGGGATACACTTATCAAGAACGCAGAGTTCAAGCGATGCAGAACGGACTCAAGGGCATATAAGGTAAGTGTAAAGTCCGAGAATAAAAAAAATGTTCGTTTAGAAAATGAAAAATGATGTGGTAAAAGGGAAGCAAAATTTTCGTAGAAATTCAACAATTCTGGATGCAAGCTGCATTGACAATGTCAATCAGTCAATTCATGAAGGTATATGCACCGTAAGTTGCGACTGCTTCCAAGAGGAAATCATTGGAGCGTCCCGCAAAAGTATCAGCCATCCAGTTGAGCAAGTGAAAGGAACATACATGTTCGTCAATTATCGGAGCATCCAGCACCATGATAGGACAACTGTCAGTCTCCTCAATATAACTCCTTTCAAGGAAATCAATAGCTGCCTCTCCGATATCCCAGTTTCCACGGACTCCGTGTGCCGCACCCAAAGCCATAAACGCGACACCAGAACAGTCGAATTCATGAGCCACTAAGGGACACATTAGTTCATCAAAATCCGGGTCAGGCGACGCCAAGTTTGACAGGCACAAGTCCAGAGCCCATAGGAAGGGACAATCTAGGCAATGAAAAACAGGTTGCACACACGTAAAAAAGGGAAACCGGAAAGACAATCCATACTTGACGCTTAATACCGCCAGTGGTAAGGTGCCGTAGAAATCAAGCATCCGGCTATGAAGTTGGAGCAAGCGCAGCATTCTGTCTTGCAACTCCCGGTGTGCAGCCATAGCGAAGAGCGCAAATCAACAAGAGGATCCCAGCCACCAAAGCGAGGAGCAAGGGGAACCCTCCGAAGACACTTGAAAAAATAGAATGTAAAAATACGGGGATCACACCAAAAACAGTCTGGAAAGATGTCACGAGGCCGAAGCCCACAATTTAAAAAAAATTAACAAGGCCAGTCGTAGACGAAGCATTAAAGATAGTTTGAATCAAAGTTCCAAAATGGAGGGGGAGGTCAGTATTTAAAAGAGCTTGTACCTCAGTGCGTGTGTTTGCAACATTAAGAAGAAATGTTTCACGGGATGAAGTTAACGCAACCTCTTTTTTAGACAAAAGAGCCCTTATTCTGCTCATCCTATTGAACTCCGCGTTCAAGGTTGGAATCGCTGGCCAGATGGATATATCGAGTCGGCCTTGCGGGGGTGGGAAAAGGACGTTATTACAGCAAACTACTTTTTGTGAAACAGTCACTATGTAAGGAATACCCACTAGCATCCCACAGCAAGCTTCACTATTTAAAAGCAAATAACTACCGTTGGCAAGCAGCTTAAAAGAAGACGTTATAACTGGCATTGGAATCCCTTTTAGGACACAAGCTAAATTAGGAGCGTGTATATTGCAAGCGCCATGTAATTGTATATGTCTGCAAACAACAGAGTGATCAGGAGCGGAACTGCATTCTTCACCTTTTAAGTAAACTTCCTTGCCATCCCCCACGCATCTGTAAGTGAACGGAAGTGACCAAACTTCATGCAGAAACGCATCACCCAGTTGTTCGTATCTGCCGATAGCATAGTGTTTCATGCACGAACTAAACTTGAACAAACTGAACGGTAAAGTTACCAATCCGTGAACTAACCACACGGCTGAATTTAACTCAGCTACAGAAAAAGGTAAAGGTTCTAATTGTTCAATGTGCAGCAATACATAAGTAGCATCTTTCATGGACATGAACTGCTGTTTGTCAGTCAAATTAAACGGAAGAAACAACGATGAAATATTCATGTAATCCCAAGGGACTTTCCCTGCCTTTAACGTTTGCAATGTCCATGCAAACTGCATAATTGAACGCAATTGATTTTGACCATGATACAACACAGATACATCATCTTGCACAATGTCTACGACAGAAGAAACAATATTATCTAATGTATAAATTCTAGAAGACAACGTATTAATACTATTATCTATTACAGCCAATACTTTTTCCATATTGGCCTGGTCAATAGCACGTAGTCTAGAAGCAGCCTCAATTTGCGACAATTTCCAAACTTCATTGTAAAGAGCATAAGCCCATCGTTTAGATCTACCATTAACAGGACCCTTAATGAAATCATTCAAATCTATTTTTTCATTTAAACGTGACAAATGAAGTTTAACTGAAGTTAACGTGGAATGTTGCAGCCATGACTGACATAACTTACCTACAGAGTAGGTAGTCACCGTGTGTGAAGATGTGAAACGAGGGTCAACCCTAAGTTGTGTATACCCCAGAGTCAAATCCAGAAATCGACGTTGACAGGAATCTGAGCTTGTTTGCCATACCAACCAACCCTCAGGATTCAATGTTGAAATATTGAAGGTGCCATTGGAAACAAGCGACTGCAACCTAGTAAGGGACAGATCTGAGTGATTTTCCCAACCAGGATAAGCACCCAGATCAGGGATCGAGGGGGAAATTAATTTTTTAGATATAGCCAATCCAAAACAGGTGGTCTGAAAAATAGATGAATTTAAAAAATAAAATATGGTTAGGGATAAGACAGGCACGATGCAAAGCTTCTGTTCCTTGTACCTGCCACGGTTTAGTTCCCCAAACCGATTTAAGATCAATAGTAGATTTCCAAACTTCATAACCTCCAATTGCCAATTCCTCCATAAAGGCTTTGGAATACAACAATTTTGTGTGTGTCAGTCTGACTTTAGAAGAGGGTTCTACCGCTACCTTAAAATAAAAAGACTCAGGTGTTGACACACTAAAATCCGAAAAGTATGTGAATTTTTTCAATAAAGTGGCAGAGCTGCCAGGCACAGGGACAGGACAATGTTCCCATTGTGTGAAATTAACAAAATTTCTGAAAGTATTTGCTCTGTATAGGAAATGTGTGCCATAATGTTGAAAACAAAACTGCTCCTCATAGTTTGCAGTATTTAAATACAGATCTTCAGCATCAAATGCAGCATAATATTTTAAATCAGAAAACAGTGCTTCTATTGCTTGTACATCCCAATCATCTGAGCGGATGTTTTGTTTAACTACATCACCCATAGAAACACGAAAAACAGTTGGCACATTAATAACTTCGGTGGGACCATGAATTTGAAAGTTCACTGCATCCCATGCAATCCCATCACGTACAGGCCAGGCGGTGATGTTCACAAATGTCGGGTCTCTTTTCATGATGTGTGACGAGGAATGGGAGGCCAAAGTTCCATCAATTAATTGAATTGTAGAACGCTCATTCAGGTAGTGTCCATTGATAAGTCTAAAAAACACTACCACAAAGCCAATTGTCATGAATAAAAAAATACAAATCAGCACCAACCAGATGTAAGTCCAAGGTGCAACCAAAAAATGTCTCTTGAACCAGGCAAAAAATATAGAGATTTTGGAAGGGACAGTGGAAGTCAATGATTCAGTTTCAAAGGAAGAATGTGAATGGGTAAGTGTTGTTGTATTTAAAAGGGGCAAAGCGACTTCTGTAGGATAAGCATACTCAGGATCAGCGGGCAAACCACCAGCAGTAGGTGGCGGATCATTAACTGTGATCATTTCAATGGAAACCTCAGGCACGATGATAGAGGGTGGCATCACAACGGAGTTTCTCAGCATCGAAGGGCAGGAAACCGAAGGTGTCATACTATGGAGAATCGGCCACCCTGTGTAGCTTGACATTTTCAATTGAAATGTACCTTTTCTCTTTGCGACCAGGAAGTGGTGGTAAAACAAATGTACGTGTACCCAATACACCAAGCACTGGGACTGGTGCATGATAAGAGGGGCCAAACTCCTTCTTGTTCTCCACCTTCTCACGGACCAGATCACCAACTCGAGGCAGCCAGCCGACCACTGGAATCAGGAGCGCTTCTTCAGATGTAGAGGGCACGTGTTCCTTTGCTAGAGTGTCTCTTGCTTCTTGTAGATTCTGTAATACAGCACAGTGGTCATCGAGGTCAAAAGGCGCGGCAGCCGCCGCCATGTCTAGACCATCAAGGTCCGGAACAAACATTCTCACTCCAAAGAGCATCATGTACGGGGTCCTCCCACCCAGAGACCTTCTAGGGAGATTATTTAGTGCACGTTGGACGTCATACAAGTGGGCAAGCCAGTTCCGGCCTGTACCTAACACCTTGGCTGTCAATGATTGCTTTAGGTCATGGTTCATCCGTTCCACAACACTATTGCCCTCAGGCCGGTATGGAGACGAAAATTTGACTTGGACCCCCAAACTTCTCATTGCCTCTTTGTAAGCCTTAGAGGCGAACGCCGGGCCCTGATCAGAGTGAAGGGTACCACACGCAAAACTCCCTATAAAGACACGCAATGCTTTGATGACAGTCCTGGCATCAGCACTCCTTTGTGGCCACACCCACAGAAAACGTGTGCACGAGTCTACTGCAACCAAGATGTACTTGTACGCAGTATCAGAGGTAAAAGGACCGCAGTGATCTAAATAAACACACGCTAGTGGTTGATTAGATATATGCAGCTGCATCGGAGGTGGACGCGCAACAGAAGAAGGTTTGATCTGCCAGCAAATGTCACAATCAAGTACATAAGCCCGCGCTTGTTTATACAAACCGTACCACCAGTAACGTTGCTGCAAAAGAGAGACAGTTGCTGACACTCCAGCATGCGCAGACGCAACACCTTCGTGGGCAGCTGTTATCAGATTTGGTCTGCAGTCCGCGTTGGGAATCAATCTATCACCAACGTCGTTAATCCTCACTAATGGGACGTTATCAGGACTTAAGTGATAATGGTATCGAGAAGGGAAACCTCTAGGGAAGTTTGTCCCTGTCTCTGATGCCGCAATAGCTGCTAAGATGTCTGCATCTATCTTAGATTTTGATCTTGTAACTGCTGCTACTAAATATGTCGCCACTGCTGTTTTAGCTGCCTCGTCAGCCAAACTGTTACCGACAGCATGGACACCAACTCGTTGGTGACCAAGAGTGTGAATTACATCCACAAGTGGCAAACTCCCTTTGAGTTCTGACACTCGAGCCCAAATTGTTTTATGCTTTACTGAGCAACCTTTGGAGTCACGAAAACCATTCGTGATCCAAAAAAGTATATTGTCGTTGTAAGATTGAACACAATAGTATGAGTCACTCACTATAAGAGTAGTGGCTCTGTGATCAGCAAACTCCAGTGCAAGCACCAGAGCACGAAGCTCCGCCAGTTGCGCGGTACAATCACCCAATGACTGCGTATGCACTGCATCAGATTTGAACTCTCCATTCACGAAAGTACTGACTACAATTGCGCAAGCCGCTGAATAAGCGTGCCATGATCCAGTTGCGGGTTGCGCCGACCCGTCTGTGTATATGACACAATGGTATTCCTCAATAGGGCGCAATGACTGTGGAGCTGGATGAACGAATTCATACTCCAAACTCTCCTGAGTCTGCAACGCCGCGTCAAAGATGTATTCGACGTCGGGCGAAGCTAAGGAGGTTGCCCATTGTATCCACCTTGGATGCAAAGCCTTAGAATTTGGTACACTAGCTTTAGTGACTGCTTCAAGAGCAGGAAATGGTGTTACCACCAGCATGCGTTTTCCTTGTGATAGCGCACGTTCTTTCAGGATTGCCATCTGAACTGCTGTCAAGACTTTTTCAACAGTGGAAAATCGTTGCTCAGCCGAAGTGTACAGATGAGATTTGTAAGCAATGGGGACTGTGTCACCCTCATTGAACGTTAAGTACGTGAAACCTTCCGCCCCTGGAACAATTCTAATGACCAGGTTGGTATGGTTGTCACGAGTTTTTAGATATTTAGCTGTAAGAAGATCTGTTTGCAAAGTATATAATGCCAACGTGTGCTCTGGCAGCCAGCAAGATCTGGTATAAGTTGGTTGTATCAAGGCATAAAGTGTCTTGATACGCTGGGCATAATCAGGAATGTAGGATCGACCGAAATTCAGAAAACCCAGCAAGGATTGTAGTTTTTTCAATGTCGTAGGGATACGAAGGTTTGCGCATTTCTCAAGGAACTGCGGTGCCAAGCCTCGACCTTCATTATTGAGTTCGTACCCCAAGAACAACCCTGTGAACTCAGCAATGTGCGACTTCTTAAAGTTAAACTTGTAACCGAAGTCAGCAAACATAGTCACTATGTTATCCACACGAGCAAGGTGTGGAAGCAACTCGTCGTCTGTCAGATAGATGTCGTCGACATACGAGTATGCTTCCGGGTCTACCATCTCTAAGAGAGAGACCACGCGAGCGGCAAAAACTCCAGGGCTGTTTTTATAGCCCATCGGGAGACTCTTGAACAATTTTTGTTTGCCACCCGAGGTGAATGCTGTCCACTCATAACTAAGAGGGGCCAGATTATGGCAATAAAAGCCATTGGATAAGTCGAGCGTAGTTTTGAAACGTTTTCTCACAAGACTATCTACGAGAGCCGAACTATGAGTATTTTGTACCCCACACGTCCGGCAATGTGAGTTTAAATGCCGGTAATCCAAAACTAGGCGGTACGATCCGTCAGGCTTCGTTACAGTGAATAAAGGATTATTCATGGGTGACACACATGTCTCAATTACTCCTTGATATTCCAATTGTTCAAGGATTGACGCGACGTGAGGTCTAGCCTCGCGACGCATGGGATATTGGGGTTGAGGCTGGGGATCGGATTGCAATGGAATCTCGTGATTGGGAGAACATTTATCCCAGCCAACCTGATTATGATATAACGCAGGTGCAAGCACCTGTGCCCACTCCGCGGCCAACCTAGTAGACTCCTCCGTGGGCAGTGCGTGCCCAAAGGAAGGAAGTATAACTTCCTCGCCCCTAGGGGCGTCCAAAATGAAAGCCGGAGGCCAATCTTTCTCCGCCAAAAGAATATCATATGTGGTGGTAAGATTATCCCAAAAAAAAACCTTAATTTTGCGTTGTATGTCACCCTCAATATTAAGGACTATCTCAAATAATCTTTCTGGGGGGGCTACGCGAGTATCAGCAGTTTCAACTGTCACATAGATGTCAGTTGCTGTCGCCTCCAGAAATGGACGCAATGCTTCCCGCACTACTGTAACCTCCGCCGCGCTGTCTAGCAGCGTTAGTGCCCATGTCAGGTTCCGAAGCTGTGTCCTGACCATCTGAGGCATATCTCGCTGAGATAGCAGCAACTTTCTTTTTCTGAAACGGTGGACGCGGTCTGGCAGCGTCTTCTTGCTTGCCTTTACCGTCAGTCTGGCGGGGCTGGTCTCGACCTTGACTGCCCCGTCCTCTTCCACGATCTCCACCACCAGAGTGCGAAGTCGATGTTTCCTGTGAAGAACGAGGAGAGCGTTGTTCAGAAACCTGAAACCTATCAGGTGACTTAATACGAGAACGATCGCGCGAATCATAAGTGCGTTCACTATACGACTGAACTGGTGAGGCAGGACGAGAAACCTGTTTCTGTTGCTGCTTCTCTTGTTTTTTGGCTCGCCAACTTTGTTTAGGAAAGTTGGGCTTTTCGTCTTTTGTAGACGAACTCACCTTAGTTTGTTGCACTACATCTGGAATTTTGATGGTGGGTTTTACACCTAAGGCACTACGTCCAACCATCCTGTAGGCTTTCGCAATAATTTTTGCGAATTGCCGAGGCTTGTCTTCATCAGCCAGAAGCTCCAGCATATTGCCAACTTGGAACTGCATGGCATCTCCTTTGAGGTTGCCCATTACCATGGAACAAACCACATCGAAACTGTCGACCAGCCTCATTCCCAACTCAATAGCTGCCTCCGCACCATGACTTTCTTGAACTTTCTTGATGACGGAGGGTAGTACAGCCATAGACGGAGTGCCGTAGCACTTCGAATATGTCGCAGCAAAGATCTTGCCCCAATTGTCACAATTAACAAGCTCAGGGACACAGCTCTGAGAAGCGCAGAGCCAAGCACAAGATGGTGGCACGCTTCGTGACACCGCGCCAGGAGGTTAACGATAACAGCGTGTGGCAAAGCGTTCACCGGACAGGAAGGGCAGACGTCACAGAAGATGGCTGGAGGCAACACGAGACAGGTAGGGCTGCGCACGTGGAGAGTATGCGCGCTGTGGGGGGCTCGTGTGCAGTCTAAATGGCACGGTTAAACTGCCATGTTCAGATAACTGCATGAGCATCCAAACCTGGAAAGTAAAATGCCTCCACTCACCGTAAAACACGCGGCCACAATCACCGCCCTTCCTAACCTGTGCATCGGTTGGCCAGAGGTGCCGCCTCTCACAATGTCTGTCATTAATTTTATCAAATTAACCAAAGTTGAAGTTGACACGGTCCAAGCCAGGTGACACACAGGACCACGACACTCGACTTGTGTGCTACACACCTTTCATGTGGTGGAAGGAAAAATACACCAACACTGCTGCTGCCACAGCACGACGCTTCCCACGTAGATCGAGGGCCCAATCAATCAATCAATCAATCAAGGCATTTATAGAGCGCACTACTCACCCGGAGGGTCTCAAGGCGCTTGGGGGGGGGGGGGGGTGCCGCTACTGCTCAAACAGCCAGGTCTTGAGCTTCTTCCTGAAGGACAGGTGGTCTTGGGTCAGGCGCAGGTCGGTCGGGAGGGAGTTCCAGGTCTTGGCGGCCAGGTAGGTGAAGGACCTTCCTCCTGTTGTCGCTCTTCGGATGCGGGGGACGGCGGCGAGGGCGTGACTGGTCGATCGGAGGTGGCGTTTGGGAGCGTAGAAGTTGAGGCGGTTGTTGAGGTAGCTCGGGCCTTGGTCGTGTAGGGCTTTGTGTGCGTGGGTCAGGAGACGGAAGGTGATTCTCTTGTTGACGTGGAGCCAGTGCAGGTCTCTCAGATGTCCGGAAATGTGGCTGCGTCGGGGGATGTCGAGGATGAGTCTGGCTGAGGCGTTCTGGATCCGCTGGAGTCTCTTCTGGAGCTTGGCGGTGGTTCCGGCGTAGAGGGCGTTGCCGTAGTCCAGTCGGCTGGTGACGAGGGCCTGGGTGACCGTCTTCCTGGTCTCGGTGGGGATCCACCGGAAGATCTTGCGTAGCATGCGTAGGATGTTGAAGCATGATGAGGAGACGGCGTTGACTTGTCTGGTCATGGAGAGGGAGGAGTCCAGGATGAAGCCCAGGTTGCGTGCGTGGTCTGTCGGTTTGGGTGCGGTGCCTAGGGCGGGGGGCCACCAGGAGTCGTCCCAGGCGGAGGGCGAGGAGCCCAGGATGAGGACTTCCGTCTTGTCTGAGTTTAGTTTCAGGCGGCTGGTCGTCATCCACTCGGCTACGTCTTTCATCCCTTCGTGGAGGTTGGTTCTGGCGGCGGCGGGGTCGTTGGTCAGGGAGAGGATCAGCTGGGTGTCGTCGGCGTAGGAGATGATGTAGAGGTTGTGTTTGCGTGCGATGGCCGCGAGGGGGCTCATGAAGACGTTGAAGAGGGTGGGGCTGAGCGAGGATCCTTGAGGGACGCCGCAGATGACTTCGGTGGCCTCTGACTTGTACGGTGGTAGGCGGACTCTCTGTGTCCTTCCGCTGAGGAAGGAGATGATCCATTCCAGTGCCTTCTCCTGGATTCTGACGTTGCTGAGGCGCTGCACTAGGGTGCGGTGGCAGACAGTGTCGAATGCTGTGGAGAGGTCTAGGAGGATGAGGGCCGCTGTTTCTCCGTTGTCCAGCAGGGCTCGGATGTCATCGGTGGCAGCGATGAGGGCGGTCTCGGTGCTGTGGTTGGCTCGGAAGCCAGACTGTGAGGGGTCGAGGGAACCATTCGTCTCGAAGAAGGCGGCCAGCTGCTTGTTGACGGTCTTCTCGATGACTTTGGCTGGAAACGGGAGGAGCGAGACGGGGCGGTAGTTCTTGAGTTCGGTGGGGTCCGCTGTTGGCTTCTTCAGTAGAGCGCTGAGTTCGGCGTGCTTCCAGCTCTCAGGGAAGGTGGCGGTGTCGAAGGAGGTGTTGATGATGTCCCGCAGGTGGGGAGCGATGACAGCGTCGGCTTTGTTGAAGATGTGGTGAGGGCAGAGGTCGGTCGGAGATCCGGAGTGGATGGTGTTCATCGTGCGGGTGGTGTCTTCTGTGTTGATCGGGGTCCAGGCGTTGAGGGTGGTGGTGGGGGGCGTTGGTGCGGTCGTGGGGGGCGTTGGTTGTGTGCTGAAGCTGTTGTGTATGTCTGCGATCTTGTTGTGGAAGTAGGAGGCGAGGGAGTTGCAGAGGTCTTGCGATGGGGTGATGTCGTTGGTTCCGGCGTTGAGGTTGGAGAGCTCCTTCACGATGTTGAAGAGTTCCTTGCAGTTGTGTGCGTTGTTGTCCAGCCGGTCCTTGAATGCAGTTTTCTTGGTGGCGTGGATCAGTTGATGGTGCTTTCGGGTGGCGAGCTTGAGGGCAGTCATGTTGTCCGGTGTTGGCTCCCTTCTCCAGGCTTTCTCGAGGGCTCGGCAGTTCTTCTTGGAGCTCTTGAGTTCGTCGGTGAACCATGGGGCCTTCTTGCTGCTGGGTCTGCTAGGCGGGGTCCTCAGTGGGGCGAGTTCGTCCACGCAGTCGCTGATCCACTTCGTGAGGTTGTCGGCTGCCTGGCTGGGGTTCGCTGAGCTGGCGGGAGGGTGCTAGCTCAGGGAAGCAGCGAGCTGGTCTGCTGTGATCTTGTTCCAGCTTCTACGAGCAACCTGTTGCTGGTGGTGGTGGATCGTGGTTCTTCTGAAGGTGAAGTGGACGCAGCTGTGGTCCGTCCAGTGGAGTCCGGTGGTGTGGCTGAAGACGATGTCCTTGCTGGATGAGAAGACAGCGTCGAGTGTGTGTCCGGCGAGGTGGGTGGGGGTGGTCACCAGCAGCTTCAGTCCGAGGTTGGCGAGGTTGTCAAGCAGGGTGGTAGTGTTGCGGTCGTTGTTGTTCTCCAGGTGGAAGTTGATGTCTCCGAGGAGGATGTAGTCAGCGGAGGGGAGGGCGTGTGGGCTGATGAAGTCGGCGATGTCGTCGCTGAATTGTGTGCGTGGTCTCGGGGTCGGTAGATGAGGGTGCCTCTGAGGGTGGTCTTGGGGTCGGTGTGGATCTGGAAGTGCAGGTGTTCGGCGGATGTCAGGGTGTCGTCGGTGTTGGTCGTGATGCGGATGGTGTCCCTGTAGATGATGGCGATGCCTCCTCCCATCTGGTTGACGCGGTCCCTTCGGGTGATCTTGTATCCGTCCGGGATGGCGATGGCGATGTCGGGTGCTGAGGAGTCGTTCATCCAGGTTTCCGTGAGGAAGGCGACGTCAGGGGCTGTGGTGTCGAGGAGGCTCCAGAGTTGAACGGCGTGTCTGTGGACGGAGCGGGTGTTGAGCAGGATGCACTTCAGGTGGTTGCTGCTGGTGTTTGGCTTGGTGGGTGCTGGTGCAGTGCTGGTCCGGGTGCAGGTGAACTTGCAGGCGTGGCAGCTGAAGGGTCCGTGGGTGCGTCTCGGGGTGGCTCGGTAGCATCCAGGGGATCGGCCGGTGTTGAGTGCATTGAGGGTGGCGGCGTCGTACGTCTGGCGGGTGGGGTGGGCACTGCGGGGGCCAGGGGTCCTGGCACTGGGCGCGGTCCAGGCGCAGACGGGCTTACCTTTGGCGCGCCCGCTGCGCGTCAACGCTGCGCGTTTGCCACTCTGCCATAAGTGGAGAGTGGGGGGGCGGAGCGAGGGAGGAGCAGCTGGGAGGCGGGAGCGGGGCGGCGAATGGGAATGGCTGTATAGGGAAGGGGGCGGGGCCGCAGGGGGCAGCGGCGGGGAGGTGGCGGGAAGCGCGGCAGGGGCCGGGAGAGACAGGAGGGGAACAAAAACACAGAGGAACAAAAAATAAACTACACGGGGCACAGGAGAAAACAAGGAGCAGAATTACACAGACAATCGGATTCGAAATACAAACGCGGCGCAGGCGGGGTCAGAGCACCAATCAGCGGTGCACAGGAACACAGCTGCTGGCAGCGGCGGCGCTGGTGGCAACGAGGGGCAGCCTGGGCTCACTCCTGAGGAGTGTGCACGGGGCGAGGGGGTGACCGGCCCAATGGGACAGAGGTCACTGCTCTCCACCGTGTACACTACACCCTAAATGGTCCAGTGGGAGGGAGGAGCAGCTGGGAGGCGGGAGCGGGGCGGCGAATGGGAAGGGCTGTATAGGGAAGGGGGCGGGGCCGCAGGGGGCAGCGGCGGGGAGCGGGGAGGTGGCGGGAAGCGCGGCAGGGGCCGGGAGAGACAGGAGGGGAACAAAAACACAGAGGAACAAAAAATAAACTACACGGGCACAGGAGAAAACAAGGAGCAGAATTACACAGACAATCGGATTCGAAATACAAACGCGGCGCAGGCGGGGTCAGAGCACCAATCAGCGGTGCACAGGAACACAGCTGCTGGCAGCGGCGGCGCTGGTGGCAACGAGGGGCAGCCTGGGCTCAGTCCTGAGGAGTGTGCACGGTGCGAGGGGGTGACCGGCCCAATGGGACAGAGGCCCACACAAAATAGGGAACACAGAAGGATGGGCAAGCCACTTGTTGGGGAGACCATTGATAGTAGGAGTCTAACAGTAGACAGATGGGTGACAGCAGACTCACTGTTGATGAGGTGTCAAACGCCCAGGCTTCAGGCTGTCCAGATGGTACAGGACACTGGTGGGGCTGGCCAGGGCGTTACCTTTGAGTTTCAATTGACGTTTTGAAAGTCCTTAAAGTCTTTAGTTCCTTGTCCTTTAGTTCCTCAGTTGTCCTTACTCCTTACTCCTCGTGTAGGTTCAAGATCGTCGCCAAAATGTGGTAAAGGAAGATGCACAGTCCAGCTGTATAGATAGAATAATCCTTTATTGTAACTTGGTTCCAGGATAGGAGAGTAGGAGAAGATAGATGATACAAGTACAGCCCCACTAGGAGCAAGCTCCTAGCACCTCAGCCTGAGTTTACTAACTGACACTCTAAACACAGAGAAGCACTCAGGCATTCTATGATGACATGGTTAACCCTGGGAGGACAACTACGCTACGCTCGCAAAGTTTGCGTAGTTTGTGCTACTTCGCACTACGCAAATTGCACATAGCACAGTGCAAAATTGCGTAGCGTAGTTGGCATTTTTTGCTCGCTCGCGGTCCTCAACGTCAAGTTGGCGACCGCGAGCGAGCAAAATGACATCCCGGAGAGACTTTTTCCTTGTTCGCGATCAGCAACATCAAGTTGCCGATCGCGAGCGTGGAAAATAAAACTCCCGGCGATATTCTCAACACAGGGAGGTCAGATTTCTCATTGCGAGTGGTCACGTATGCTCGCGACCGCTCGCGATGAGAAACTACCAGTCCGTGTTGAGAAAGCTGCCGCTCGAGTAAAAATCTACTCAAGCGGCAGAAAACGACAGCTCAGACTGTGCAAGATGCCGTTTCCAATGATTGCACAGTGCGGACACGCATCCGGCACTGTGCAATCATCGCGAACAGCGCACTACGCAGTTCACGTAGTGCTACGCGTATCTCGCGAAGTGCACTTCGCGTAGCTACGCGTAGCGCTACTACGCAAACTACGCCCAGGGTTAGTCATGGTGCATTCTAATAGAGCAGTACAATGGAGAATAGTAGAGAAGTAATTTACTACATAATGCATAGTCAGAATAGAGCTGTCTCAACATGGTTTCCAGGGGCCAATCCCTTGGGCCTGTTGATTTATAAATAGGGAGGGGGAAGTTCGGCACCCCTCCTTGAGCCTCAATATGTTCCTGGGGGCCACATCCCAGGGGGCTGCAATTTTCAAAATGGGGTGGGGTCCCCCCCCAGGTGCCATAATATGGTCCTGCGGACCCCATCCTGGTGACTGGCTCAGGGACCGTGTCTTTGGGGCCCCAACCCCTGGGACGCCATCTTTTCCATGCCTGAAAGCACAGGCAGGGAAGTTTAATGTGCTCCCATCCAGCAGGAGCAGAAAGCAACTTCCACCTAAGGGGAACACATAACATTTTCCATGCCTGTGTTCTCGAGCAGGGTAAAACAGAATTGTTCCTGCCCGGAGCCAAAGAAAAGCTACTCCTGTGCAATGGCGGCAATGCTGGCTCCCACTGCACCTGGGATGGGTGCTGCCAGAGGAGCTGAGGAGCTGGTGGGGCTGCAGGGGCCTTAGGACTTCCCTTGCAGCCTTCAACATGGGACATGTTGTAGGGTGCCCTGGGTGGGAACCTTGAGGCACCCCACTTAAAAAAAAAGAAAAAAGCCAATTCCTGCAGTAGCAGGGAGCTAGCGGGCCTGCAGAGGCTTGTGGCTCCCCTGTGCTCCTCAACAAGTATAAATTAGTTTTTTTAAAGAAAAGAATTGCCGGCTGTTGCGTGGCCCATAGGGAAGCTTGCAATGAGCTGCAGGTGCTGTGGAGGCCCTGGGGCTCCACCCACAACCCCTGACAAAAAATACTGATCTGGATATCCCATGTGGGCACCGTACACCCACAAATAAATGTAAATACATGGATTATAAAGGTGCAGCAGGTGTCACTCGTTTATCATTTCTTGCAAGGAGAATTACATAATGCCTTGTGAGGGCTTTTTAAATATATTTCATGGAACCTGGTGGGTTTTATGTTGTGGGAGGCTGCAGTAAGTGCAGCAGCCCCACTGCAACGTTAAAAAAGTAAGTTTACTGGGTCATTACATCCATGACTCCAAGAAAGATTTCCATGTTTTCTGAAGGACTCCTAGCTGGAGCTCTATGTTTTTCAGCTGGAGTGCTGACCCCATTTGTGGTTGATTCTATGGCTGCACTTCTTAGCTTGAAATTTTTAAAAAAGAGACTCAAAGACACGTTCATGTTTTTTAATAAAACTATGAATTGCTTTATGACAATCTCTTTCATTAAACATTGCACTGTGTCAATTAATTAATTAATGAAATATGCATTTCATTATAATTATTAAGAATTGTTTGACAAAATGAATACACATACTTTATATATATTTATGTCCTGACCCCTTAATAAAGCAAATAAGCTCACTTTATAGTTTAGTGTTCCAGCCCTTTAACAAAGTCAGTAGGTCTGCCTTACTTAAAATAACATCCTTTATATTCAGCTGTACGGACCAGCAGGGGTTTGGGCACCAGGACCTGGCCAAACTTCCGGCGTGCCCACGGCTCATGGGCAGACTTTATATTTAAATGAAAATGTCAGTTAAAACATACCCTTTTGAACCAAAAAACACACTCTAATTCACCAACTGTAGCTATCTCAGGCAACTAAAACTTTTGCCCTAAAGTAACTATAACTTGCACCCCCGCCATGCACAGTCATCAATTATGTAATTTCAGATGCTTCAGTAGTTTTTTTCAATGAGGTCATAGAAAATGCCATGAGTGATGTTATATGTGAGGTAATTAGCAGTGTAGGGCGAGGGCACAAGTTATAGTTACTTTAAGGCACACTTGAGATGACAACCTGGTGAATTTCAGTGGCTTGTTTGTTTGAAATGTCATTTTTTAACTGACATTTTCACATAGCTATAACGTCACTTTAAGGTTTGTTTTCAGTGAATTTCTAAGGCTTTTCTTAATGTACAGTAACATGTTATATCAAATCCTAACTATAATGTCACTTTAACCTTTGTTTTTTTCAGTGAATTTCTATTTTTTTTAATGTAAAGTCAGATTACACAACATAACATAACATGTGCATTTGTAAAAGCACACATTCACCCAGAAGGGTATCTTGGTGCTGAACAACAGATGTTAATTGATACCCAAATCAAATCAAATCAAATCAAATCAGGTGTTTGTTAAGCATGACTACTCACCCGTAAGGGTCTCAAGGCGCTGGGGGGGTGGGGTGGGTTTGCAGGTTCCAGTCCATCAAGGAGGGGGTCTGTCGAAGAGCCAGGTTTTGCGTTTTCTTGCGAAGATGGGGAGCGACGTTATCTGTCTGAGGTGGAGCGGAAGGTCGTTCCAGGCTCTGGCCGCACGGAAGGAGAAGGAGCGGCCTCCCGATCTGGTCTTTCTGGTGCGGGGGACCAAGGCGTAGGAGAGCTGGGCTGATCGTAGGGTCCTTTGGGGCAAGTGGAATTTGAGTTGGCTATTCAGGTATGCTGGTCCGGTGTTATGGAGGGCCTTGTGAGCGTGGGTTAGTATCCTGAACGTGACTCTAGCTGCGAAGGTGAGCCAGTGGAGTGTGCGCAGGTGCTGGGAGATGTGGCAGTGTCTTGGCAGGTTGAGGACCAGTCTTGCGGCGGCGTTTTGGATGTTCTGTAGGTTGTGAGTAAGGTTTTTGTTTATTCCGGCATAGAGTGCGTTGCCGTAGTCGAGCCTGCTGGTGACCAGGGAGTGAGTGATGGTCTTTTCTGTGTTTGAGGGTGATCCATTTGAAGGTCTTACGTAGGAGGCGGAGACGGAGTTGATCTGGGGGTCCATTTTGAGCTCTGAGTCCAGGATGATTCCCAGGTTGCGTGCGTGGTCCGTGGGGGAGGCTGGGTTTGGGCCCATGATGAGTACTTCCGTTTTGTTGGTGTTTAGTTGTAGGCAGCTGTTTTTCATCCATTTGGCGACGGCTTCCATGCCTTCTCGAAATTTGTGTCTGGCGGTGTTGGGTTTGTTGGATAGAGAGAGAATGAGTTGGGTGTCATCTGCGTATGATACAATGTTGAGTCCGTAGGTTCTGACGTTGGGGGCAAGCGGAGCCATGTAGACGTTGAAGAGCGTAGGGCTGAGGGAGGACCACTGGGGGACTCCGCAGGTGGTAGTACAATGGTACTCATTTTATTGACTTTAGAAGAATGAAACGTTGAGTGGACAAGTTGGGGTTTGAGTCCACTACAAAGATAAACCAAAAGCTCTTGCAGGGCATTATGGGGCGCTCCTAGTTTTGGGTGCCCCAGTTCTGACTGTGGGCACCCACAAAATCTTGGGTGCCATGGGGAGGGGAGGGAGAGCCACCACAATGGTGGGATCCTACCATTGATATGTTTTTGTTTTAAATATGGTGCCCCTGGGGCACTCACTTCTTGTACAACTTTGGGAGCTGCAGGGGGAGGCTAAAGGCTCCAGCAGCCCCAGTTGCCTCACCAGCCAGCATTGTGGTGCTCGTGGGTGCTGACACCAGTCTCCTTTGCTCCCATCCGGATGGAAGCAGCTGATTTCACTGATCCCACCCGCGCAGGAACAAAGATGTGTTTTCTGCCTGGGAGAGTGCAGGCGGGATATCTATTACACATGAAGGGGTCTGCGCACCCCTCTCCCCTAATTTGGTAGAAACGACCCCAGGGGATTGAGTCACTGGGCCCTCACAGAGGCACGAGGAGGTGAGCTACAAACCCCCTTTCTAATTTTAAAGAAACCACCTCATGACTCACACAGGCACAAGGAGAGGGGTTGCATGTCTCTCGCCCTTAATAATGTTAATGGCTGGCAGGATGGGGACCCTGTGGCCTCTTATAGGCTCAGGGAGGGGGTGCTATGTGCTTCCTCCCTTAATTTAAGATGTGGCCCTGGGGGTTTGGTCTTCAAGATATGATAAAGGCTTTCGAAAGGAAGGCCGCTTGTCACCCTCACCGTTAATTAAATACAGCCTTGATATAAGATCCCCAGGGCCAGAAAAACGATTGGTGATGCATGTCCCATCTCCAAAAAATTTCAAAGTCCTGACCACCAAGCCCTAATTAACCCTGGGGTTGTGTTTTTTAAGCATGCCTTTTTTCATATTTTACCTTAGATTTATGGACGTTTTTAAAAGAAAATCTTGTGAAATATCCATACCTTTTGAACCTAAATTTCTCAAAACCTAAATATACGATATATATGTTACATAGTGGCAGTCACTACTGTGTAGTTGTGGTTCAGCTCCATTCTCCATCAAAAAGGAATCATTGGATTTTGATTGTTTATGCTCTCAACAGATCTACGTCAAATTTGGAACTTGCTTTGCAAGGACAATTAAGTTCTTGCAGGCAAAACTTTGATCAGTTCCTTGGAGTGGAAAAAAACTTAACAGGGGTTAAAAAAAAGATGAGTTTTCCCATGTCAGCCGCCATAGGATGTATTGTTTGCACCTACATTAAAGAAATACACCAACCATAGCGGGTAGAATTTTACTCAGAACGTGTGTTTTTGTTGTTTTGGTGTAGACCAATTCACTGGTGTATTGAGATATTAGCGTTTGAAAAATGTGACTGGTGAAAGGGTTAATAATGTTGTATATCTAGTCATTTGAAAAGCCGTTTGTTTATTTTCTCCTACCTTTGGTTTGATGAATGTGCCTACACTGTCATAGAATCTTAATATGCTGAGATTCCTCATGGTATTTTCAAATGTATGCAGGTCCATCAAGTCAGGGCCCATTTGAAAATATTAAGTGTTTATTTGGTAATAGGTTTGGCACTGTTTGATTGTAACAAATTGGTTTGACACATTTAGTCCAGCAACATTTTTCTCAAATGACTACCAATATTTATTTACTTTTACTTTGACCGAGTCTCACCACCTGAGACTCAGCCACAGTAAATTCATGGTAATTGGACTGACAATTGGTAACCGCCAGTCCACCTTTTAAGATAAGGCTGCTTCTGTGCATTTAGGGCAATTGGCACAGGGCTTATTACATGTGAACACAACATGTGCACATGCATGTGTGCACTTGTGTGAGCTGTGCTTATGAGACTACTGTTGTGCACAGCCCAATATCTCCACAAAAATAGCCTGCCACAGAAGGGAGTCTGCAAAGACTGGTGCTGACCTTGGATGTTCCTTATATAATGAGTGTGAATTCATAGTGTAGGTGTGCAGGGCTTACTGGAAAATATGGAGTGCTTTCACTTAAACGAGAACTAAAGTCCAATTTTGCTCCACTTAGACTTAGACGGTTGTGCAAGGTCTCAAACTGGGATAAAACATTCACACTGAGTTGGAATTTGCAGATTCCAACACAAAACATGTACATCTTATGGGACTTCAAAAATTGCCATATAATACTCTGGCTCGGATCATAATTGGATTCCAGAAATGTGTGCCCCCTACTGGGCCGAGATAATCACTTTGCTCACCAGCAGATGGAACAAAGGAATCACCTGACAAAAGGAGCAATTTGCTGGGAGAGAAAAGTTGAGTGTGGAATATCTGCATCTTATAATTAACTATTCACACTGCACATAGGCTGGAACAGCCCAGATTCACCAGTACAACGGAGAGGGCCAGATCTCTGGAGCCAGCACAATAGGGGCTGACCTTTAAAGTTTTGGCGGAAAGGGAATTAAGCAGTGATGTTAGGGAGGACTAAATAGAGGCCCTCAGAGCAGCTCTTTCCAGAGGAAACCTGAAGTCCCCATGTTGGATTGTCCAAGAATGCTGTGCAGAAGGGTTGATATAGAGATGAAGGGATGATGTAACATTCTAGGATTGGTCAGTGGTTCCTAGCAACTAGAGCTTTCCACCCCCACTTACAAATTATTGCATAAGGGAAAGACAGTTGAGATGCCCCTGTACCTGGGAGACAATGATGGCAGATAGGATGCCCAGCTGGACAGAGAAGCCACCTGGTGACCCGTGAAGATGGACTAAGGATTTTGACTCAAGCTTACACTCAGGACGAGGATGGGTCTCTCCAGAGCCAGTGGTGCTTGCCAGCTCTTATGCCCTGAGGACCAGTTGGAGAGGGGCAGTCAGGTGAAAGGACCTGCTGGGGACACTGAATGGGTCTCAAAGCATCTCTCTGGAAAAAGACCTGGACTCCAATGCCCCCCGCATGACATCTACAAGGCTCTGCGTCTAGGGGAGTGTGGCAAGGAGGTGTTCTGATATCTCATTGAGGAGGGGCTGTGCAAGATGCCCGCAGCAGCAAGGGAGGAGCACCTGGAAACAGACAAAGGAGAAGGTTGGAGCAGGGATCAAGAAAATAGAGGTCAGCAAGCCCGATTAAAATGCACTTGGCAGTTCTTAGTATCAAGGTCTGGCCATCAGAAGCAAACTGAGCTGGGTATAGAGAAAAAGTGGCCAATGAGGCCAGGGCTATGTCACTTTAAAGAATGCTGCTTTAAGATAAAGGAATTACGAAAAATGAGATTGTTGTGCTCTGACGGATTTTTGAAAATTACCTCAGGGGTAGGCCAGTTCCTGGGGACAGCACATCTTTCTTTTATTAGTCCTCTTTGATGAGGGGGGGGGGGGTGAGACCTCATCCCCATGCTTACCCTCTAGCCTTGGGGACCCCCATCTTCCCAGATATTATTTTCCTGCCTTAGGGACCCCATCTTCGATGCAAGGAGACATTTGCTGTCCGCATATGCTGCTCCCATGTCCATGTCTGTGGGAGCCGGGTGCGGCCAGCACTAGAGAACGGCTCCTGCTGTGGGTGCTGAGCGAATATTTTCCTGCCTCAGAGTGAGCAAGAATGCAGATGCCAACTTCCTCCCGCACAGCACAGGACCTATTAGCAGGAATCCGGATGGTGCCCCCTGCAACTCCCAACAATTTGGGAAGCTGTGAAATAACACACAGAAATGCATGCAGCGTGAGGCCACTTGGAAAGAATAGAGCAGAACATGCCCCTTCTGGAAAATTCACCACTCTGGTATGAAGTGCACATGCATGGCCTTTATTTACATATTCCTTTAACGGTGAATGCCACACAATTATACAGGGGCACCATCAATGTGTGTCCGAGTGAATGGGGGGGGGCTGCAGAAAGGCAGGAGCCACTTCCCAATTATGTTTTTATTTTAAGTAACCACACCTCTTTTCAAACACAGCTAGAGATAGAGCTTCTTCCACTGTAGAATGCAGGGACCCCCAGTGGTTGGTCCTGTGGCTAAATATTGTGTCCTGGAGCAAGTAAACAAAGACTCAGACCCACATGTAATCGGGAATTCATATGCTTCATTAACAATATTGTGAACAATCATGTGCCATTATAATGAATGTCTATTACTATTAGTATTGTGTAGGAATTTTAATTAAGGGGAGTGTGAATACCCTGCTCAGTCAACAACCACAATCCCTATCGGGGTGAACCACAAAAGTCATTAAATTAACCTGTAATTAACTCTCTGGTGGGTTGACATGAAAGATGTCACGCTTAACTTAGAGGCAATGTGTTAAGTATTTATGAAGCACTCAAACAGTTATAAAGTGAAAACACAACACAGGAAAAAACATATTAATTAAGATAGACTAAAATATAATAAATTATTTGAGAATAAAACAACAAAAATCCAATAGAACTGGAGAAGTGTCATTTCAATTTAGTTAAGTATAGTGTCTAAAGCACAAAGGGTGACTCACGGTCATCTGATTGTGGAAACCGGGGAAATGTCATAAGCTTAGGTTGATCACTATGGAGCACGAGCCAGATACAGGGACATGTTAGAGGCACCATACTTGTCCTGCTGAAAAAATGACCATCTCTATGTATGGCTCAGACTCCAAGTTGCGGTGGAGGAGGTGATGGAGCAAGGTTTAGTATAAAAGAAACTTGCTTGTATGCAATCCTCTCAAATAACACGTAATAACGTAACCAACCTGTTTTTGTAAATACTAATATCGCATTACACACAACATACTGTATCTAGGGGAAGTTTTATATGTGTATTACTAACAAGTAACCCGAGTGTCTTAAAATGGCAACCAAAAATGCAGGATTTTCACGGCGCATGTGTTTACTGCATCTACGTAGTATGACGCCTTCTATGCTTGGGGGAAAAACTTTACAACTGCGCAATAGCTCCTAATATGGCCGCTTGAAATTCACATGTTAATGCGCATGCTATTGCTTAAACTAAACCTTTTACTAAACACTAATGCGAAAGATAAAATTAAGTAAATGTGGATAGAGTAGAGATATGTGGTATGCAGTGAAATCATTTATTTTCGCATTCTAACGTGTCTTTTTCTGACTTTATTATTAGTTCATATTTGGGCCTCGGAGGGTGACTGAATCCCTACCCCACTTGACTGGCGCGCAGGCGCACAGAAACCTGCCGGAACCATGATGGCACAGTTGAAACACAGCCAAGGCCACACTGGACAGAGACGCCTGAGAACTCAACCTATTGACCTGGACAAAGGAAGACACTTAAAACAAATTGTGTCAAAATGTATTGATCATAACGTAAAATGCGAGTGGAAATAAAGGTTGGAAAACCGAATTAAGGGGCAGGAACATTGAACAAAAGACCCTCAAAAATTATTACATCTAGTATGGTGTGATGACCTCCTCTCCTTGCCTTGCCCAATCAGAAGTAGGTGTTTTTGCGAAAATTGAAACATTGGGGGTGGAACATACACGTAAAATAGTATAATTGAGGTAAGTTTAGTTAGTTGCACTTACAGGAGGAGAAGTGATGACAACGTGATCACAGATGCAGGGACAGCCACAGACTCTATGCTTATTCCAGACTCCAGAGACACTACTTGAGATAACGAGATACTGATCGAAAGCCTATCATCTAGAAGGGGAGTTGTGGAAGAACTATTCGAGGAGAGTAGTGCCAGAGAGGGGTGCGACATAGGCGTTGCACTTAGAAGAGGTCACCTACCCGGTCCTGAACCTGTCTTGATCTTCCTCTCCCGTCCTGTTTGGGAGACCTTCACCCGACTCCTAGGCCAGGGGTTCTGTAATCGCATTATCCTAGGTAATTATAAAATCTGTGCAGTATATCCTTGTACTGCTCTCTATTTTTCTACCTCTTCAGGTACCGTCATCATTAATCTTTTATTGTGACTTTGCTTTACTTGACTTTAAATCTTCATGAAGGAAGAAGGTGTTAACTGTAGTTAAATTTGACTCACAAATTTATTGATTTAGATAAAGATTTTAAAACTTGTTTGATTTTGTGGTTATTTTGGAGGTAAAATTAATGTAATTTCTACCTTTAACTAACTCAGCAACCAGATCCATTGAGCAGAGGAGAATTATTGACAAGGAGATCGAGTTGGTAAGATTTGGTAAAGGTGAATACCAATTTACAAGTAAACCCAGAATTGATGCCAGCGTTTTTTTACTAGCTTACTTGTATGCATGTTATGGGCCCAGGTGAGTGTATGGTATGTGTGAGTAACCCAAGCTGGTAACCCGCTCCATCAGAGGACACGAGGAGAGCATCGCAGATGTTTGCTGCTCTAGTGCGAAGAGCACGCTGAAGTCACAGACGGTTATCGAGGTAATGCAAATATACTGTTGGGCATCGCAGACAGACATTGTTGGAGCTACATGTTGGCAGTCAATATAGGCTGTCGTTGCTGTAGCACAAAGCACAGATTTTGCATTGCCTGTGGTTGCTTGCAGTCGCTGTAGCATGAGTCAGGTTCACTGGTATTTTTCATTGGCGTTCATCAAGTGCGGCAATATCTCGGCACAAACAGGCCTCTTCAGGGTTGCAAAGTTCAGGACTTCTACTTTTAGTCACAGGAGAAACTCAACTGAAACCCACCTAGGGTCCAGGACCTATGGAGGCACCTCTTAGGGACCAGGAACTCACTCTAGCAGACGCCAGCGTGGCACAGGCCGGTCCAGTTGCAAGTCCAGACACGTCCAGTACGGCAGATAAGCTGGGCAGTCACAGGGAGGCCTCTGGAGCTTGTTGTGTCCCTGTATCTCAGAACAAGATGTCAGCCAGCTAACCCTTGGAGTCACACTGGTAGTCCTGAGGTCAAGCAGCCAGATCAATCAATCAATCAGTAGATTTGTAGAGCGCTACTTGTCACCCGTGAGGGTATCCAGGCACTGGCAGAGTCCAGTTGATTAGCTGAATACTGAATAGCTAGGGCTTCAGGTATGTTCTAAACCTTAGAAGAGATGGGGAGGTCCGTAGATGAAAGGATAGCTTGTTCCATGTCTTTGCTGCTGGGTAGGAGACGGAGTGACCTCCACATCTGCTACATTAGGTGTAGGGTGTGAGAATTTAGAGAAAGGTACGTGGAGCAGAGGTGTCTGGTGGCTGAAAGAAGTTCAGGTGATCGTTCAAGTAGGTGGGTCCACCGTTGTGCAGAGCCTTCTATGCATGGGCCAGGAGCTTGAACTGGCATCTTTTCTCTACAAGGAGCCAGTGGAGTTCCCTGAAGTAGGGTGCTTTGTGGTTTCATCTAGGGAGATTCAGGATGGGTCTGGCTGTGGGTTCTGTATGGTCTGTAGTTGTTGGAGGACGTAAGCTACGATCCCTGCTTAGAGAGCATTCCCATTATCCAGTTAGCTGCAGATGGCGCATCTTGAGTTTTGGGTAAGTGATTTGTATATCTTACAAAGCATCCATAGGATGAAGAAGCAGGAGGAGGAGATAGAGTTGAACTGAGTCATCATGGTTAGCTTGTTGTCCAGAATGATGTCGAATGATGTTCCTGGTCTGGTCAGTGGGGGAGGAGTAGGTTAATTCTGAGGGCCACCAGGACGCGTCCCATAGGGAGCTTTGTTTCTGAAAATCAATACCTCTGTCATGTCCAGGTTAAGCTTCAGGTGGTTGTCATTCATCCAGTTGACAACATCTGTCATACAGTTGTGGAAGTTGACCTTGGTGGTGTCTTCGGAGAGGGAGAGGATGAGTTGTGTGCCGTCAGTGTAGGATATTTTGTTGAGTCCGTGGGTTTTGCTGAAGCTTGCCAGAGGTATCATATAAATGTTGAAGAGGGTGGGGCTGAGTGAGGATCCTTAGGGTACTCCACAGATTATTTCCTTGGGTTCAGAGGTGAAGGCAGACTTTTTATGTTATTGCAGTGAGGAAAGAGGCAAGCCATCTGAGAACAGCTCTTTGGATTCCTATGTTGTGCAGTCTTCTGAGGAGTGTGTGTGGAAGACCATATCGAAGGCTACAAAGATGTCTAGCATGATCAGACCTGCAGTCTCCCTTCAGTCGAGTAGGGCTCGGATGTGGTTGGTAGTCGCAATGAGGGTTGACTTGGTGCTGTGGTTGCTGCGGAATCCGGATTGGGAGAAGTTGAGTAGGATGTTCAGTTCCAGATGTGAGGAGAGTTGTTGTTTGATGGCTTTTTCTAATATGTTGACTGGCAATGGGAGCAGGTAGATTGGTCGGTAGTTATTGAGTTTTCTTGGGTCGGCTGATGGTTTCTTCAGTAGGGCATTGACTTCTGTTTGTTTCACGTCCTCGGGGAAAGTGGCCATGGCAATTGAGGTGTTGAACAAGGCAGTAAGCATATGGTTTATTCTGACTTCACCTAGATTGAAGATGTGGTGAGGGCATTGGTTGGTTGGGGCCCCTGAGTTCATGATGGAGGCGGGGTCCTGTGTAGCAAGCTAGCTTCATTCAGTTAGTCGGATGACAGTGATGGTAGTGGGGTAATTGTGTTGCTTGAAGAAGTTGGTGGCCTGAGGTATAACGATTTTGTAGGTATTGGCGATCATAGAAGAAGTTTTCAAGGACCAGTGAGCCAACATTGCGGACGCGACTGACTGAAGCTCCGCTGTGAATCCCTTCATTATCCTGAATTCCACCCTGCATTACGCTTGTCGCTGTCAAGGACCACCGGACCATACAAACATGTCTGTTGGCGGCGCAAAGCTCATGGGTGGCTGTTTTTCCTGTCCTTGGATTAAGTCCCCCAGGCATCACCTCACAGTTCCCCTCATCGGACCGTGGGCCTCTGCATAACGCCACCTCACAGTGAATCGGGGCTCCGACCCTGTGATATATCTAGCCAGACTTCAATACCCGGCATTTAGGAACTTCCGACTTACTTCGTACGTGGCCCTCCCTAACGGATGCCCCCACACACTGCGGATACGCCCTTTGACCTTGCACCCAGCTTTGGTACCTACCTGGACCATGCTTTACCATATAGGGTTAGCCTCGCTGCCCTTTGATGCCCATAACTTACCGCTTCCAGCACCTCTTCATTGACAACCTGGTCCTGAAGATGATCCTGATTAAATAGGATCGAAATGCCGTCGACCATTCAGAACAATCCATGGCGCATATTCAACTATCGTTCACACATAATGTTTAATGAATCGCGACGTAATTCCATGAATAGTCCAAGTTGAACCATATATTTCTGTATATATTCTTTTTGTCACCTTGTCACATTGCGTCTTCCGTTGCTCCTTCACTTGTCACCTGCGCTGTCACTTTTTTATGTCACGACTCCGAGCACAGTAGTGCACCAAGTACATTTTGGGTTGTCCCTGCATTAATGCACACAGTTCTGACACAACTGTTCTAACAATTTTTGTTTCTCTAAATATATGATGCCAAGAGCACCTTCTAAAAACACACCACGAGTCTCCCTTTTCCTTTCTGTAATGTTTTGTACATACATATATACTTGTCATCCTTAAATTAAACCGGTTGAGACATTGTTGTTAATTATCGCTGTCAAGGAACAAGCATGGGCCCCTGCCGGAGGCCACTGATTCAGGGATCGCCATGTCTCATGCCCCGGACCCTCCTGGTGCTGACATGGTGGGACCAGACGGAGTGGCACAACCTGAGGGCCTTGCGGCTGGCTCTGTGGGCAGCAGTGACGTGAGGAGAGTGACCGTCCAGACCGCATTCTGAGGTAATCCTGCAGCGCTGTGTCCTTGTGCCCCAGGCAGCATGACACGCGGCGGAGCCTGCTGCAAGGAGATCAGAGAACTGCTGCAGGTAAGGTCTCACCCTAGCAGACCTGACTACTGTGCATACTGGCCAGTGTGCACTGAGGTGGGGACTGTGGATGCTGCATGCAGTGAAGGTGAGCAGTTTAACCGCCCAGGAGAGTGCTGGGTCCCCTCGATGTTTTGGGCAGCGTGAACGGTGCTCCTGCCAGAGTTGCTCTGACTGTGAGGCCCGGCCTGGTGACTGCGGAGATCTCGGCCTGGCCTGGGAGAGCAGCCGGAGGACGGGTGCAGCCTATGCTTGGCCTCCTACTGGCCCGACTTCCAAAACAGTGACGGTGCGGCCTACTGTTGAGAGGCCCCACTTAGGAGCTGTGGCGATCTGGACTGGGCCCTGGGGGGGACTCTGGAAGGTAGGCCCTGAATAAATATCATTGGAGGAGATATGGTCAGTCCTCTATACGGGGGTGGAGCCACTGATTCAGCGCTACAAGGTGTGCAGATGCGGCCACGGCTGCGAAAACTGAGAAACTGAGGACATCTTGTCCTCGAGCCATTTGGGATAGCGGCCTAGGAGTGGATGCCGCGTGTGCACTGCTCCCCATAGGCCCGACTTCTGAGGCTGAGACGGTGGGGTCTGCTACATGGTTGCCTGCAGTGAAGAGTCTGAAACATCCTGAGAGGTCTGCTACAACAACCTTAGACAACCCTGTGATTTACATCCTCCACTCGCCCTGTACCTACCTGAGACCAGTCTGGCCCCGCTAACCCATCACCACAGATGTGCAGGTCCAGTGTCAATCGCCCTGTGATGCGGGGATGGTCCAAATACTACTGAAACCCGAGATCTCGCCGGTAGAGGCACATGTCTTGAAGTGCATCAGAGTGCCCCCCCCCTTGTCTGTAAGCTGCTCACCCTGACACTGGGCCAAACACAATAAGGAGCTATAGGGGCAGAAAACAGGTCTTCCCTCACTCTGAGACTTATACACAATAAATGACCTGTTCACACGGTGATGTCACAGCTCGTACTCCTAACATAGTTGTCATATATATAGACAATCTATTGAGTCAGTGGTTACACCATCTGTACTTCTAAAGGAGCGGATCACCAACAAAGAATGAGAGAGATTACTAAAAATTAGAAGCTATCTTTGTAACCAGTGACCTGTGTCTCTGAAAACCTAAATGTGGTGAAAAAGATGTGAAGATGGAATGGTGGTGCCTCACGGTAGCAACACCAGGGAGGATAAAGCAGGAAGGTACTCGCCTGCTACCTCAAGGTCTCATCATCAGCTACCAGCACTCCGAAAGGAAAAAGTGAAAGAGAGGGGGGATGGGTAGAGACCCAAACAGACAAGGTGCTAGGGTGTGTGATGAAGGATAGCTGTGCAATAATTTGTGCACCAGATACAAGCCCACAATTAGGACCTGGGGATCAGGAAATCACTCCTCATGTCCCTATATACAAACTGAGCTAGATCACACCTGCTCTCAATCTTTTATTCTGTGCTGTGTGTCTGCTCATTTAAAACGCCGACATGTTTCATTGCCACTGGATAAACTCACGGCAATTTCTTCAGGGCGTGGGTTTTATCGCTCCACCCTGCACCAACACTTGTCTAAAAACAATTCTAATAGAGACTTAGGGAAACAAAAGATAGACAAACAACACATAACAAAATTAGTTGGCATCTAGTCACAAAGAACGTAATACACTATGTGAAACTGATTTTTGTCTTAAAAATTTACCGGGATGTAGCCCATCATGGGCATACCTTTACCCTCGAGCACTTATGTGTGTCTATACAATCACTCCTTCACAAGGCTCTTCCAGTCACTTCCTGTCATGAATCTGTAATGCATAACAGAATGTCATGAGACCATAGGTGATGCAAAATCCGCAGTTTCCCTACCCTATATTCTGTCAGTCAAAGCTTTTATTTCGGTAAAATACCATAAAAAGACAAGATATTTATTAGGCCTGGGCGAAGCACTACGCTACGCTCGCGTAGTTTGCGAAGTTCGCGCTACTTCGCACTACGCGAACTGCACGTAGCACAGTGCGAACACGCGTAGCGTAGTGTTGCGTAGTGCTGCGGTCATTTTTTGCTTGCTCGCGGTCCTCAACGTCAAGTTGGCGACCGCGAGCAAGCAAAATGACATCCCGGCGAGACTTTTTCCTTGTTCGCGATCAGCAACATCAAGTTGGCGATCGCGAGCATGGAAAATAAACCTCCCGGCGAGATTCCCAACGCGAGGTTTCTCATTGCGAGGGGTCGCGTATGCTCGCGACCGTTCGCGATGAGAAACTACCAGTTCGCGTTGAGAAAGCTGCCGCTCGAGTAAAAATCTACTCGAGCAGCAGAAAACTACAGCTCGCACTGTGCAAGATGCCATTTTCAATGATTGCACAGTGCCGGTTGCTTGTCCGCACTGTGCAATCATTGAAAACAACATCTTGCACAGTGCGAACATGTTACTACGCAGTTCGCGAAGTGCTACGCGTAGCTCGCGTAGTGCGAACTTCACTTTGCGTAGCTTCGCGAAGTGCTACTTCGCGAACTACGCCCACCCTTAATATTTATATACAATAAAACATGATCAAATAGACAATGCATAGAGTATATATATTCTCCCATTGTGACCTTAATCTTAAATGACGGTACAGATACTGACATTTATTAGGTGTATCTACCCCTCTATGGCACATACTCTCACTATGGCTTGTACAAGTGGTAAGATGGGGAAAATCCCTATGCTGTATTGTGACTGTCAATCTGAAAACCAGTCCCCGTCTAGTTTCTTGTCCTCTTATAGCATATACTCTCAATGTTACATTGATAGGTAAAAGAAAGGGGCTCTCCTGTTACTTAGCGGATGTACTAATTATCAATATTCATTAAAAAGCCTCACGTTCGTCGAGCCTATTTTCAAAGCAGACCTCCCAAAGTAGTCTTACCGTGACGGAGTCCGTGTCCGGTATTGACTCAGCACCGATGTCTACTCGGCTGTTCGCTTCCGTGAATATAAACATACTGACGCTCAGCACGTGACCGCGCCCCGTCGTCCCCGCCTTCAATGAAGGCGTCAGTTGGCACATCCAGTTACTGTTAGCGCCATATTAGAATGGAGGGGTTGTCATTAGAGAGTTTGTTTTTTAGGATTTATTTACACAGACTGGAGCTGTTTTCATAGCGTTAATTGGCAACAGTAGGTGAATTATTTATCTGTGTCAATTATATAGGCTTTATCATACGCTTACCGACAATTAGACATAAAAAAATTTTGGGGCCACATGGTCATATACAACAGTGTATAGCCCTATCTACAGGTCATAATTTACAGCACTGTGGCTCGATGTATATAAACTGCTTTTTATCAAGGTCAAACAAACAAACATCAAAGCCCTTACTAGAAGTATGGGTTTCTGTTCAAAGTCTGATAACTTTATTGATTCCAAAGTGTGCACTCTAGGTAAGACTGTGTGTAGAGTGCAATTTTCAACAAGGGGCATTTTTAATGTTACGTAAACGAACAGAGCAACCCTGTTTATCCTTAGCTTCTCCTCGCATATGAGGACTGCACTAAGAAAAATATACAGCACGGTAAGACAGAAGGTAGTGTCAAATCATGTTCGATCAACATTGTGTATTCCTTTTTGTATATCCGACTACAGCGGATTCAATAGAGAGTTGGGTATACACATTCATGAAAAGATCCTTGTGGCTAAATGGATTATACGTTAACCTTATTCCATTCGATAAGATCGTTCAGTCCAGACTGATCCACACCCTCCTGATAAATCCACCGTGCTTCCCTGGTGCTCAATCTTGTTTCCATATTGCATTGGTCCCCCATCACCCTCTCGAGGACCACCCAACGAACATCCTTAGGGGCATGTTTTTGAGTTTGAAAATGCTGCACCAATCTGGTACTAAGTTTCCCTGCCCGTAATGTGCTGAGATGCTCTTGTATGCTTATTTTGACCTTCCTGGTGGTGAGGCCAATATAGTGTAAACCACACGGGCATGTCAATCTGTAAATAACGTTTGTTGTATTACATTGAAGGCGGGGACGACGGGGTGCGGTCACGTGCTGAGCGTCAGTATGTTTATATTCACGGAAGCGAACAGCCGAGTAGACATCGGTGCTGAGTCAATACCGGACACGGACTCGGTCACGGTAAGACTACTTTGGGAGGTCTGCTTTGAAAATAGGCTCGACGAGCGTGAGGCTTTTTAAGGAATATTGATAATTAGTACATCCGCTAAGTAACAGGAGAGCCCCTTTCTTTTACCTATCAATGTAACATTGAGAGTATATGCTATAAGAGGACAAGAAACTAGACGGGGACTGGTTTTCAGATTGACAGTCACAATACAGCATAGGGATATTCCCCATCTTACCACTTGTACAAGCCATAGTGAGAGTATGTGCCATAGGGGGGTAGACACACCTAATAAATGTCAGCATCTGTACCATCATTTAAGATTAAGGTCACAATGGGAGAATATAGGGTAGGGAAACTGCGGATTTTGCATCACCTATGGTCTCATGACATTCTGTTATGCATTACAGATTCATGACAGGAAGTGACTGGAAGAGCCTTGTGAAGGAGTGATTGTATAGACACACATAAGTGCTCGAGGGTAAAGGTATGCCCATGATGGGCTACATCCCGGTAAATTTTTAAGACAAATACCAGTAAGGGCAGTTTCACATACTGTATTACGTTCTTTGTGACTAGATGCCTACTAATTTTGTTATGTGTTGTTTGTCTATCTTTTGTTTCCCTGTGTCTCTATTAGAATTGTTTTTAATAGACAAGATGTTCTATTCACTGACCACGTAAACTTTAGACAGCCGTCTAAACCATTTAGCCATGTAAGAAACTCATTGAGTCTCTCTTCCGTGCCTGACCATATGCACAGTACATCATCTATGTATCTCTTCCAGAGGACAATGTTCCTCTGGAAGAGATTGGTGTCAGAATGAATGTGGTCACAGGAGGGTGTGGATCAGTCTGGACTGAACGATCTTATCGAATGGAATAAGGTTAATGTATAATCCATTTAGCCACAAGGATCTTTTCATGAATGTGTATACCCAACTCTCTATTGAATCCGCTGTAGTCGGATATACAAAAAGGAATACACAATGTTGATCGAACATGATTTGACACTACCTTCTGTCTTACCGTGCTGTATATTTTTCTTAGTGCAGTCCTCATATGCGAGGAGCAGCTAAGGATAAACAGGGTTGCTCTGTTCGTTTACGTAACATTAAAAATGCCCTTTGTTGAAAATTGCACTCTACACACAGTCTTACCTAGAGTGCACACTTTGGAATCAATAAAGTTATCAGACTTTGAACAGAAACCCATACTTCTAGTAAGGGCTTTGATGTTTGTTTGTTTGACCTTGATAAAAAGCAGTTTATATACATCGAGCCACAGCGCTGTAAATTATGACATTTAGATAGGGCTATACACTGTTGTATATGACCATGTGGCCCCAAAATCTTTTTATGTCTAATTGTCGGTAAGCGTATGATAAAGCCTACATAATTGACACAGATAAATAATTCACTTACTGTTGCCAATTAACGCTATGAAAACAGCTCCAGTCTGTGTAAATAAATCCTAAAAAACAAACTCTCTAATGACAACCCCTCCATTGTAATATGGCGCTAACAGTAACTGGATGTGCCGACTGACGCCTTCATTGAAGGCGGGGACGACGGGGCGCGGTCACGTGCTGAGCGTCAGTATGTTTATATTCACGGAAGCGAACAGCCGAGTAGACATCGGTGCTGAGTCAATACCGGACACGGACTCGGTCACGGTAAGACTACTTTGGGAGGTCTGCTTTGAAAATAGGCTCGACGAGCGTGAGGCTTTTTAAGGAATATTGATAATTAGTACATCCGCTAAGTAACAGGAGAGCTCCTTTCTTTTACCTATCAATGTAACATTGAGAGTATATGCTATAAGAGGACAAGAAACTAGACGGGGACTGGTTTTCAGATTGACAGTCACAATACAGCATAGGGATATTCCCCATCTTACCACTTGTACAAGCCATAGTGAGAGTATGTGCCATAGAGGGGTAGATACACCTAATACATGTCAGTATCTGTACCGTCATTTAAGATTAAGGTCACAATGGGAGAATATAGGGTAGGGAAACTGCGGATTTTGCATCACCTATGGTCTCCTGACATTCTGTTATGCATTACAGATTCATGACAGGAAGTGACTGGAAGAGCCTTGTGAAGGAGTGATTGTATAGACACACATAAGTGCTCGAGGGTAAAGGTATGCCCATGATGGGCTACATCCCGGTAAATTTTTAAGACAAAAATCAGTTTCACATACTGTATTACGTTCTTTGTGACTAGATGCCAACTAATTTTGTTATGTGTTGTTTTTCTATCTTTTGTTTCCCTGTGTCTCTATTAGAATTGTTTTTAATAGACAAGTGTTGGTGCAGGGTGGAGCTATAAAACCCACGCCCTGAAGAAATTGCCGTGAGTTTTTCCAGTGGCAATGAAACATGTCGGCGTTTTAAATGAGCAGACACACAGCACAGAATAAAAGATTGAGAGCAAGTGTGATCTAGCTCAGTTTGTATATAGGGACATGGGAAGTGATTTCCTGATCCCCAGGTCCTAATTGTGGGCTTGTATCTGGTTCACAAATTATTGCACAGCTATCCTTCATCACACACCCTAGCACCTTGTCTGTTTGGGTCTCTACCCATCCCCCCTCTCTTTCACTTTTTCCTTTCGGAGTGGTGGTAGCTGATGATGAGACCTTGAGGTAGCAGGCGAGTACCTTCCTGCTTTATCCTCCCTGGTGTTGTTGTGTATAACACCCTGACACTGGGCCCGTGTGTCGAGATCTGGTACAGTGGGCGATCTGCTGGTAATTCACTTCCTTAAATATGTGGCCGCACTACTAGAGGTGGTTCTGGGCCAGAAGTGAACCAAGGCAAGGGTTCTGATCCCAAAAATCTGGAATGGGACATCAACAACAACACACTACGCTGCAGCATTGAACGCTACTCACACTGCAACACGCACAGCTCGCAGGAGCAACTGTACACCTGTAGCCTGCCTGGATACCTATTTCTGCACAGTCACCCAGTGCCCAGGGTCAATGCTCTCCGCAAAAAAACTAGCAATGGGCCCCCTTCGCACCAATGCACAGCAAAATGCAACATGCGCTGCTATTTTGGACCTACCAAACGCGCAAGGCAGCACAACTAAGGACATTCCGAATGCGACTCTGGTGGCAAAGCTAGATTCGGTACTGGCAGCTGTTGAGAAGATTGGAACTACGTTGGAGCAGACACAAACGTCACTTGAAGCCAGGATTGAGAAGGTGGCATCTGATTTTTCTCTCTTAAAGGTAGATCATCATAACCTGGCAGAGAAGGTGCAATCACAAGCCCAGTCATTGTCTGAACTGAAGCCTGTTACCCACAGTCATGCTGAGACCCTACAAGATGTTCTGGATTGTGTGCACGCCTTGGAAGATAGAGTTGCAGATGCAGAAGGGCGCTCTCGCCACAACAATGTCCGCATAGTAGGCCTTCCGGAAGAAGAGGAGGGCTGAGCCCCGGAACAATATGTAAAGCGCTGGCTACAGGACATTCTGCCTCCGGAAACACTGTCACCGCAATTTGTGGTGGAATGAGCACAAGCCCAAAGGCCCCCTCCAGGGGCTCGGCCAAGACCTTTCCTCTTCAAGCTCTTGAACTGTAGAGACAGGGAAACAGTTTTATGGGAAACTCGCAAACTCTCCGATCTTAGAGTTGGTGACAATCCAATCATGGTGTTCCCGGATTACACATCACAGGTACAGAGACGACAAAGCACCTTCACTGCCGTGAAACGCCAGTTACACGAACTGGAAATCCCCTACTCCCTACTGTTTCCTGCCAGACTGAGGGTGATAGCCAAGAGTACTACCCGTTTCTTTGATTCGCCTGATGAGACGTGGGACTGGCTGGAGGAAGTAGGACCCACCTCTCAAGCGTGGAAGCAACCCGGCCAGTCATTAGAAGGTTTCACCGTCGTGGGAAACAAAGAAGACTAGGAGACATGTCCTCGACGGCAGCAGCACCACGACTGGAACAGAGCGAAGTAGAACGCCGTAATGCCCTGGCAGCAGTTGCAACACTGGGAACCCAGACATATCAGGAAGCTCAAGAAATCAGTTCCTTGGAATCAGCGACTGCCAGTGATTCGTCCACTTCTAGACCTGAGGACTTTGAGGGGGGGAGACCGCCCAATGTCACCCCACAGACTGCTGATGATATTGTGTGAGAGACTTCCATCGGTTAGTGTAATGAAGGGGGCTCCACAAGCAAGTATAGACTAATGTTGCATTGCTTGATACTGATGTTGATCTTTAATGCTACAAGACTGTCGTACACATAAGTGGTGCCTCTCCTAGGTAGATTATCTGTATTGTTGATCGCCTCTTGCAATTATGCCATCACTGCTATTGTCGCATTTCATCACATATACGCACCTACCGTAGTTTGACCACGACTGACGTCACACATGCATAGCACACACGCACGCCAGCGCACAAGCTGGGGACATGGACGACAACGCCACATCATAGAGGTATAAGCAACACACCTAGCTAGGCACACACTGCCCACCCCATACCAATACCTCAATTGGTGTAGTTACTGACACAGATTCAACTAGCCTCGTGGAATATACGCGGCATGCACACACCCACACATCCCTATTCCATATTCTCATACTTGCAGCACCATAAAGTGGGAATAGCCCTACCTCAGGAAACACACATGTCCAAAGTAGAATTGGAGCGCTTGCACAAAAGGAGGAAGGGCCAGATTTTCGGGACCACGTATTCAGCGCATGCGAGAGGCACACTAATATGGGTCAGAGTGGGAATCCCATTTGTTTGTGAAGAAGACATAAATGACACAGACTGCAGGTATATTTTTGTTTAAGGGTGCTTTAATGGCCAGGAGATATTATTAGGCTCCCTCTATGCCCCAAACTCAGATCAGGCCTCTTTCCTTGCACGTGTATCTGAGGTGGTGGTCTGCTGGAGTGGGACCCCCTGGCTTCTGGGGGGAGACTTTAACTCTGTTTTAAATGTGGACCTTGACAGATCATTCCTGCCCCTCAACAGGACCCTCTCTGCGTCCAATGCACAGGCTCTTTCTGGCTGGCTAACACACTGGGCCCTACATGATGTGTGGCGAATTCTTAACCCCACCGCCCGCATATACTCTCATTAAGTACACGGGCTACATGTGCGCCTAGATAGGCTGGTGGCCTCACAGGCTTTACTCCCACAAGTCCGGGGTGCTGACTACCTAGGGCTGACCCACTCCAATCATAATCCTCTATTGCTACACCTCAGATGGGAAGCATATCAACCTCCAGTCCCCGCTTGGCGTCTCCAACCTAGTGCCCTTGAAGATCCGGTATCCCGGTCGTCACTAGGGACAGCAATCTTAGAATATTTTGAACTAAATGAAGGCACGGCCAGCGATGCGTTCATTGAATGGGAAGCCTTTAAAGTGTCCATCAGGGGCCAGTGTATGGGGGCCATGTGGAACGTTCACAAACAGCTCTCCGATTCCCTAACACAGATTGACTTCTGCCTTTTGAACATGAGGGGGAGGGGCAGGCAGAGATTCGTGGCGGAATACATGGAGTGACTTCGCTGCCACAATTATGCCGCACACACAGCCCGTACTCACTCTGCAGCAGATAGAGCTGGCAGATTGCTAGCTTGGTTGACCCAGCAAGACCACGCCCGCGCTCCGATCAGAGCACTACGTGCGCACACGGGATAACTCTTAGTTACGCAGCGTGATATACATGCGGCTCTGACGCTACACTACACACTTCTATACCCGTCCTACAGTAGCTGCGATGATCAAGTTCTGGGGAGATTTTTAGATGGTCTGCAGTTGCCCAAATTGACTATGGAGCACAGAGAAATGCTCAATGAGCAGATCTCGCTGGAGGAAATTGGTGAAGCCTTACAATCCCTAGCATCCGCGAAGATCACAGGGCCGGACAGGCTACCGGCAGAGTATTATAAGGCGTATCGTGTCTCATTGGTGCAGCGTCATGGTACTGTCCTCACCACTGCATTGGACTCTCGGCAGCTTCCGCCCTCCATGCGCGAGGCTCACCTAATATCATTGCTGAAGCCAGGTAAAGAACCGGTGTGAGTAGCAAAGACACAAGAGCACACCATACAAAAGTAACTCTAATCCTCATATGTTTTAAATACTTTCAACACCCACATCATCATAGCCAGAGAAAGTTCCACGTCAATCAATATTCACGTTGCTGTAGATTATTCAAAGATTATTTTTATTTCTTTATGGATTTCAACAGCAGACGCGCGTTTCGCCCCGCTTTGGGCTTCTTCAAGGCTGCAAATCATATATAAAAACATATATTGCAACATATGTAAAAATTGTAAAAGTATGCAACATAATCCTTAAACAGTAATGAGTTGCATAGCTCAATCACAAAGAATATATTCAAAATATCAGAAATATCAAAAACCGACCATCAATTACCCAAAAGTGATGACAAAAAAGAAGCTGATAGTGACTGTGAAAAATCTATGATTTCACACAACATCTACTAGCAAGAATGCACGCTAGGGAAATTGAAAGGCCACAATATCATATTTCAAAAAATAAGAACAGACCACCCTGTGGCAATTTAATTTTTAAAAAGTTGAGGAAAAATCCTCCCATTTAACCTTGACGTAGAGTGCCAAGAGAGAAAAGAGTTTTTTTGTGAGCTAAAGTTTAATCTTCTCACCATACTTGTATCGTAGATCACATACTGCTATTTGATAATTTTTCCAAAATATTGTTTCCACTTGCAAAGTTGTTGGAAATCCAATGCCCTCCAAAAATATTTAAAATAGTATTGGAATTTCCTAAAGTCACCAAAAGTTATCTATATTCACAAGACAATGTCCATTGCATATCAGACTATACCAAAACACCCACCTTTGAACTGTAATCCCGTTCTCATTATATTATTCTTTTATGGTTTGCACTGGTATTCCTGAATATCCAATTTCCAATCTCAATGTCCTCATGGAGCCATGATACGTTCCATCTGAATAGAAGAACATTATCGTAACCTCTTATATTCTCAACACTCTCTCTTATTATTAATATACTTTCCACTTTATTTAATTATTGTCTCTGGTATACAAGTCTAATTAAAAGTCATGTTACTATTCTATCTTGGCACTTCTTTTTAGACATCTGACTTCACATATACTTAGCGTCATTGTCCTTCTCGCCAGTTTTTATATGCGAGTTTCATTCTGCTTTGTACTCCAAACAGAAACGTCTTATACAAACTAATTTAAAAACACCCATGCTACTAAAAGGCAACATACACCAATGTGATCCTATATCGCTGTATGTTTTAATTATTTACAAAGGATCCCGCCGACCAATCTCCAGCTATGTCTCTCTCGTATTTGTAAAAACCAGCCTTACGATAACAACTGCCAGTGTATTTCAGTAGCGAGTAAGTCAGCATATGCCATGACCTTCTCCAATCATGTTTACAAGCCTCATTTTCCAATATTAATACTATTGTCCAAACCCCAGTATTTAAAAAAGAAAGAGTTTCAACCTCCTAGTATTTGAGACTCACCAAGTACTTCGTCAAACTTCGCGGCATCTTAGTTTCCCAAATTCCGTTTTTCGCATGCCCGACGCTACCCATTCCATTTTAGTAACGTAACCAGAGAAGGAGGACAATGCCGCCTCGAGGGCTAACTGTCTTTACGAATATGGCAGCCATCTTGGAGCTCATAGACATAGCGTTATCAATTCCTCTCAGGGATATGCGAAATAAGTAGCCTTTCATCTCCCTCACAGCGCATCTTGCTAGAAATATATTATCGCTAACAATATTTCAATTATACACAGAATCACTTCTTAATTTTTTAATTTTTTGAGCAATTAGCATCATTTACTTTAGACATTGATGTAGGACATAATTGTTTGCAAAGCACGTAATGCTTTTTGTGAAAAGACTATACTCTCTAGATAGTATCCCATTTTGATTTTTTTATCAAGGTAATACTCATTATATTACTTTTAACATTTATTTCCTACTCCAGGATTTTGATTGATACAACCTTTTCATGTACAATATTCCTACCAACAATATATGCACACTACTAGTGTATGTATGACTTCAATTTCTGAAAGCATGCTAGTATGTATTATATGCATGAAGCATTATGTAAGTACAGTATACTCAATTCTCATTTGGAGTCACAAATCCTCCATAATTCAAATTCATAGTACTTCTATCCTATAACAGCTACCCTAAACTGATTGTCTGCGTTATCACAATGATCATGCTCTTCATCATAGGAACTCAAAGAGTTCCTTGTCAACATTGATTCCCTGATCTACAGACCGAAAGGAAATAATCCATTTACTTTCAGTTTGACGTAATCTCGATGTTCTATTTCCACCTCTTTGACCTGCTTGTATGACATCTATACCATGGAATCCTGTGTTAATATTCTCCATATTTTTGTGCAAGGTATTAAAATGCACTGCAAGGGGATATTGCGTATTGTTATTCCTTATAGCCCTCATATGCTCTTGTATTCTTTCCTTGAGGGGTCTTATGGTACTTCCAATATAGATTTTACTGCAAATACATTTAATGCAATATACCACATGTGTTGTATTGCAATTAATAAAATGTTTTATCATGTATTTTTTAGAGGTGTTGTATCTGAACTCCTTTGTTTTATTCATTGCAAAACAGCAGACATTACACATCCCACATTTGTAAAATCCCTTCGGTGCAGTGGGTAACCATGTGTTAGTCTTCAATGGTGGGATGTAGCTTGGACATAGTGTTTGTCTTAATGTTTTACCTTTTTTGTATGTTATTGAGGGTTTCAATCCTATTTTATCATGCAAACTTGAGTCTTCCAAAAGCAAATGCCAATGCTTCTTCAGAATGTTATACAGTTCTGCACTGACTGGCGAATAGGGTGTAATAAATCTGATTTTACTTATATCTGATGTTTTGTGCTTGTTTTTATTATTTGTCAACAGAGTATTTCTATCTCTTTTATTTATTTTGTCACGTGCTTTGTCAATTATGTTTTTGTCATATCCTCTGGCCCTAAATCTTTTTTCAACCTGTAATAATTCATCATCCAGTTTGCTAACATCGCTGCAATTTCTTTTGGTTCTCACCATTTCACCAAACGGAATAGCTCTAATCTCTGATATTGGATGTGAGCTTTCAGCATGCAAAAGAGCATTGCATGCAGTAGGTTTTCTAAAGGGTATTGATAGTAATTTATCATTCTTTACCACAATAGTGATATCCAAAATGTTTATACTGTTCACGCTTTGTTCTTTAGTAAAGCTTAGATTAAAAGGATTATCGTTCATGTACAGAAAAAGTTGATCCAACTCCTCATTGGTGCCAGACCAAAACATCAATATATCATCTATATATCTTCCTAGACATAAGATGTTATTGATCAAATTAACTGGGCCTTTGCGCCATAGATGTAGTAGTTCAAAGTATCCCATGTAGACATTGGCCAGAGATGACGAAAATTTTGCCCCTATGGCCACCCCTCTTATTTGGCGATACCAGTTCCCATTATGTAGAAAAATATTGTTATTTAAGACAAGTTCTATCATTTCTAGTAACATCATTGAGTGCTCATAGGTTTCTATTGATCTTGTATCTAGAAAATGTTGATCTGCTTTTAATCCTAGTTTGCCTGGAATGCTCGTATATAAGAAGCACACATCCATTGTTACTAGAAAATGTCCATATACCCAATCCACATCACCGATTTTATTCAGGACATCTCTAGTGTCCTGAATAAATGAGGGAAGGTTGGTCACTAAAGGTTGTAAAAATAGATCAATGTATTCTGAATTTTTCTCTGTCGAGGACCCAATACCTGCGATAATGGGCCTTCCTGGAGGAAAATCTCCTCCTTTATGTATTTTAGGTAGACAGTAGATGCACGGGTAGGATGGTGCAGATATTTGGTTTCCAAATCTGAAATCAAGCATAGATTATTCCAACGTTTGGGGACGTGGCTTGGCAGCCGACGGGCATGGACGCGTGAGCGACGAGCTCCGCATCCAGCCCAGCCATAAATCCTGAAACGAGTGTCCCCCGGGCGGTTTGACGCTCCCGGAGGGCTCCCCCTGCCACCTCGGGACCCCTGGAGCAGTCAGACGGAGCGGACCGCGGCGCAGGGGGCGGACGCAGCGACGAAAAGGTGACGGAGGCGGGCGGCCGCCGGCCATCTTAGGCGCCCTCTGAGGGGACGGGAAGCAGCGGCCCACAGTGCAGGCGGAGCGGGCCGGAAGTGAGGCTGCATCGGCCGCGAGCGCCGGAAGTGCCGGCCTGGTCCTGCTGGAGAGTGGCGGCGGGGATCACCATCGGTGCGAAGCTTGGGGCTGAGGGGCCAGCAGTAGAGAGTGACCTAGAGGCGGTGGCTGCATAACGGAGCAGTGGCGACACGGCGGAAGGCTCTGGGCTGGTGTCGGCGACGGAGGACCCGGGCCTGGGGCGCCCGCAGCGAGACGCCACATGCTAGGTGGACCAACGCGGTGGGTGCAGTGACCCCTTGGTGGTAGCGGCTTGACTGCCCACAGGCAGCGGACGGGCGGTTCTGGCCCCTGGGTGGAGCGACGACCCCGACGCCCCTCGGAGGACGGGGGAGAGGGCCGGACGCGGCCCGGGGCTCAGCGGCTCTAGCGGCGACTGGTGGCCCCCCCGTTGAGGAGCCTGGTGAGCAGAAGGAGGGCGCTGGTCTCCCGGTGGACTGCAGACACGGTGGAGCGGGCCCCTGGGGCCGACGAGGGGGTGCGCTGCCCGCAGGTCTGGGGAGCAGCCCGGAGGCCGCCTGGGGAGAGCCGATCGGACGCACCGCCTGGTCGGGAGCATGGTCAAGCCACGACTCAAGCCGGGAGGGCAGTCGGTGGAGTCGGCGGGGGACCCTGCCGATGGCGGCAGGGGTGGCGCTGGCGCCGAATCTGCGGCGGGCCTCCAGCAGCGACAGCTTGACCAGATCTTGCAGGCCATAGCGGACACAAAAACGGCGCTGCAGAATGATATCGCCCAGGTATCCTCGGACCTGGGGCTGCTCCGGGCGGATCACAGGAAGCTGGTGGACAGGGTCAAGACCACAGAGGACAGGATGGACCGGGTGGAGCCAGCGCAGAAGGTATTGGAGGATCAGACGGCGGATCTCCTACGGCGAGTGGTGACTTTGGAGAAGAGGGCCGAGGATGCTGAAGGGCGCAACCGCCGCAATAACATTCGCGTAGTCGGGCTACCGGAAAAGATCGAAGGGGGAGATATGATAACCTACCTGGAGACCTGGCTGCAGGAGGTGGTGGCGCCCGAGGGACTCACGCGGTTCTTTACTCTGGAGAGGGCGCATAGGGTACCGGCCCGCCCCCCGGACCCGGGCAGGCCGCCCCGGCCGGTGGTGGCCCGACTGCTGCATTACAAAGACCGGGACATTATCCTTCAGAGGGCCAGAACTTCGGGACCTTATCAGGTAGAGAACGCTCGGGTCTCTATTTACCCGGATTACCCCATGGAGGTGCAGCGCAGACGTACCTCATTCCTGGCGGTGAAGAAAGCACTGCGGGAAGAGGGGCTGCAATACTCTTTGTTGTTCCCGGCCCGTCTCCGAGTGGTGATGGATGGGGAAGCGGTCTTCTTCACTGACCCTGCAGCAGCCTGGAGTTGGTTGGAGTCGGCCAGGCCCCGAGCGACGGCGCATGATGCTGGAGAGGGGCCACGGGGTACTCCGACGAAGGCCCGTCGCACCAGACGCAACAGGGCAAGGACAGTGGGGGCCCGATCTCCGGGTGCGTCCCAGACGGCACTGGAGAGGCGAGCCGCGCTGAGGGCGGTCTCTGTGATCTCCGGGGCCACGGCCTCCCAGCCCAGCGAGGATTCGGGCTCTGGGAAGGGCACGGAGGACTCCCAATCGGATGGCGCTGTCGACGAAGTGGAGGAGCTGCCAGATGTTACCCCGGGGACGGCAGATGGAATGTTGGACGCTTGAAGGTTTGGGGAGTGCTTGGGCCCTGAACTATGGGACTTGGGTTGGGAGGACTGGGTACGTGTGGAAAGGGACACTGCTTCGGGCTCACTGGGGCCTACGGAGGGCCGAATAGTGGGTGGCGCCCATGGCTGGACGGTCTGGAGATTCTGGGGGACCCCGGGGGTGGGGGTGGGGGAGCCTGCGGGGGATGGACTGCTGGGGGGGGTGACATTGATGGAGTCTGGGCATGGATGCTTTGGGGAGGACCACTGTCCACCCGTCAGGCGTAGAGTCACCACCTCAACCTCACGGACATAGTGAGACTCTGGTGGCTACCAGAGTATTTGGTTTCTGTTTGGGGGAGTATTTGGATGGGTGACTGCGGTTTAGAGCCTGTTCTGGGGAGGGGTGGGGATTCGGGGAGTTGGGGTGTTTTAGGGAGTCAAGGGATTGTCAGTGTGCCTCGGAGGGGTAGGAAGGGATGGTTGATCCGACGATGGGATGGGGACCCCCCTTGAATTGAGAATTGTGACTTGGAATGTGAGAGGGCTCACCTCTATGGTGAAGAGACATAAAATCCATGCATATTTAGTGCGGAGAGGGGTCCAGGTAGCCTTCCTTCAGGAGACCCACTTAGATAAAGAGGAGGGGAAGGCATTGCAGCGGCGCTGGCGGGGCCAACTATACTACACCACCTTCTCGAGGTTTGCTCGGGGGGCTCTGATCTGGGTGAGAGCAGGTGTCCCTTTCCAACCCCTGATGACATTGGTGGACCCGGAGGGCAGGTTTGTAGCAGTGCAGGGGCGGCTGGATGGGAGGGACTTGAGCATGTGTAGCGTATATGCCCCTAATGTAGACCAGGCGGCGTTTTTCTCTAGGCTGTCAGGGCAGTTGGCGGCGTATTTGACGGGGCCGGTTGTGCTGGGAGGGGACTTTAATTCTGTCACGGATGTGGAGTTGGATAGATCCCACCCCCCCCTGGCACAGTCGGCGGTGCGTCGGGTGGCCACTGCTCGGAGTAGCTGGCAGGGCATCTGGGGTCTGGTGGATACCTGGCGTGCTCGTCACCCGCTGGACAGGGATTACTCATTCTACTCTGCCCCCCATGAGCTGTATGTCAGATTGGATGGTATATTGTGCTCCTCGGACGTCCAACCGCTGATGCGACATAGTGAGTATCTAGCGAAAACTCTCTCGGATCATAACCCCTGTCTGGGGGTGTTGCAGTGGTCCAGGCAGCGGCAAGCTATTCCCACATGGCGTCTTAACCCCCTGCTCCTGGAGGACCCGGTCTTCCGGGCTGAGGTTAGCGACTGCTTAACACAATATTTCGAGCGAAACTCGGGTACGACGGCAAGCCGGGCGACGGAATGGGACGCGCTCAAGGCGGTGGTCAGGGGGGTCTGCATCTCGTCCACGGCTGGGGTGAGGAAGTCGCTGCTGAAGGAGGTGGAGGGGGCGGAAGCCCTGCTGCGGGCGGCGGAACAGGCGCGTCAGTCGGGGACCGGAGAGCTGGCTGCGGTCGCTGAGGCGCGCGAGGCGGTGGCGGTGCAGGTGGAGAGGCTCCGCTGCTTTGACCATAAAGGCTACCTAATGAGAGCGCACGCGGAGCGTGATAAAGTGGGATCCCTCTTGGCTTGGTTGGCGAACCCGGCGGCCCGGGGGGAACCGATACTGGCCCTGGCTGACGCGGGGGGCGCCCCGGTGTATTCCCAGAAGGGGATAAATCAGCAGTTCGCTGGTTATTATGCTGGGTTATACGACAGCACCATGGCGGGGGAGCCGGAGGGCCTAGTGGACTTCTTATTGGAGGCCCGCCTGCCTCGCCTAGACCCGGAGGTGGGGAAAGAACTTGGCGGTGCCATTTCGCTGGGTGAAATTCGGGCGGCGATTCGACATATGGCGCGCCGGAAAACCCCAGGGGCGGATAGGCTGCCTGTCGAGTTCTATGCGGCGTTTTCGGACCTGTTGGCCCCACAGCTGCAGGCCCTCTACAGCGAAGCTTGGCGACGTGGGCGTCTACCCGCCTCTGCTCGGGAGGCGATTGTGATCCCCTTATTAAAACCCGGAGGGAAGGCCGACGCGCACACGGCTTATCGGCCGCTCTCCATGTTGACGGTGGACTATAAGATATTGAGCAAGGTACTGGCGTCGCGCCTCCTGGGTCATATGGCCGCCTTAGTCCACCCGGATCAGGCGGGCTTCATTCCTCGACGGAGCACTGCCACTTCTGTGAGAAGGTTGCTGCGAGTGATGGAACTGGACCGGGAGGTCTTCCCGGAGGCCTGTACGCTGTCGGTCGACATAGAAAAGGCCTTCGACAGTGTGGAATGGCCTTATTTGTACCGAGTGTTGCGGGAGTTCGGCTTGGGGGAGGACTTTGTGCGCTGGACCTCGTTACTTTATAGCGAGGCTACAGCCCGGGTGAAGACAGGGGTCACCGTATCGGCCTCATACCATGTCCGGAGGGGGACGAGACAGGGGTGTTCCCTCTCCCCCCTGCTGTTCGCGCTGGCCATTGAACCATTGGCGGCTCATGCCCGACGAGCGGGTGCGTATGTAGGGGTGGTGTTGCGGGAGGATACGCATTATATCTCCCTCTATGCGGACGATCTACTGATGTTCTTGGAGGACGCGGCGGGTGCACTGGAGGGAGCGGTGGCCTTATTGGAGGTGTTTGGTCGGCTGTCCGGGCTTAAGGTCAATTGGCGTAAAACCTGTTTGTTCCCGCTGTCGCGAGGGGGACAGCCCCCGCAGGCGTTAGGCCAAATCCGCTGGGAAGGCAGCTGTCTCCGTTATCTGGGGGTTAACATCTATCATACCCAGGCTGATTTGCTGGACGGTAATGTGGGTAGGGCGCTTCGGGGCCTAAGGGGTAGTATGGGATTTTGGAAAACGCTCCCGCTCTCGTGTGCTGGGAGGGTGGCGCTGCTGAAAATGGTGGCGCTGCCGCGGCTCCTTTACTATTTTCGCACCCTTCCAATATGGATCCCAGCGTCATTTTTTGCGGCACTGCGGGTACTCACTACGAGCTTCATTTGGGGTTCGGGGAGGCGTCGAGTGGCGCTGACCACCTTGCGGCGACCGCGGGCGGAGGGAGGCTTGGCGGCTCCGGACTTCGAATGGTATTATCTGGCGGCCCAGCTCCAGTGGCTCACACAGGCGGTGGCCAGGGAGTACAGGGGCCCGGACGGTCCCCAGGGCAGGCTAATCCCGCGCCACGTGCTGGCCTTTATAGTCCTTCACCAGAGGCTGGACCTCGCCCAGCTCACCATGGAGGAGCGTACCCTCCGGTTATGTTGGAATAGATGCCAGAGAAAGGCCGCCATAGTTCACCCCTATGCCCCTGAGATCCCCCTGGGGATGTGCACGGCGTTCCCGCATGGAGGAGACTGGTCGGGGTTGGCGGTCTGGGAGGAAATGGGGGTCCAGATGGTAGGGGATCTATTTCGAGAGGGAGCACTGCTGCCTTTCCAAGACTTGCAGGACTCTTATGGGCTTCCGCGGGGAGACTTCCTGCTCCATGCGGCCTTGGTGGCGAGCCTTCAGAGGCATTGGAATGTGGGGCTGTCGGAGCCCCCGACTGCCACGGGTTGCCAATATGTGGTGATGGCGGCGGGGACGACCAAGGCCATCACATGCCTTTATCGTAGGCTGTCAATGGAGAGCCTCCCCCCATTGGGCGCCTTGAGGGGAAAGTGGGAGGCGGACCTGGGGAAGGAGATCCCTGAATCCACATGGTCCACGCTGGTGCGGAGGGCATGGAAGGGGACGAGGAATGCCAGGTTCCAGCTTGTCCAGTTTTTTACGCTACACAGAGCGTACCTGACGCCGGCAAAGGTGTTACAATATTTCGGGGGAGCGCACTCTCAGTGTCCGCGGTGCGGGGCGGACGGAGCAGACTTTCGACACATGTTTTGGGCCTGTAGGCAGTTGGGGGACTACTGGGAAGCAGTGGTGGAGTGCCTGAACCAGGTTACGGATCGCTCCATTGGTCCGGAGATGGGCACCTGCTTGCTGCTTTGGTTCCCCCACACCCGTCGCACGAAGGTCACGAGCAAATTCTATGATTTAGGGCTGATATTGGCCAAGAGGGAATTGACGCTGCACTGGAAATCCCGGGGGGGACCCAGTTTCCTGCGCTGGAGATCAGCCCTGGAGCGCTGGGCGGGGGCTGAGGGCACGCTCCGGGTGCAACTGGCCCTCCGGCGAGATGACGAAAAAGCGCTAGCGACAGCCCGGGCGTGGGAAGCGTTGGTGGTAGAACTCCAGGGGCTGATGTCCGAGCCGGGGGAGGAAGGGAGCGGGCCTGATGAGGAAGTGGTAGTGGGGAGTGGGGAGTAGTGGAGGCGACTGGCGGGCCCTGACCGACTGCACTCTGGATAGGGTTGGGGGAAAGGTATTGTGGCTGTAGGGAGAGGTGGGGCTCCTGTATTGCATTGACTGAGGGGAGGGGAAGCATCGAGCGTGGGACCGGGGTAGCAGGAGGGGGCACACTGACAGAGGGTGGGGGGCGGGGGGGGAAGGGGCCGGGTGGGACAGCTGAGTGGGAATGCTGGTATATGTGGGGTATTTCCTGACTGGGCGGGGATTGAGAGCTGGTTGTTGTATTGCTGTGTATGAAAACAATAAAAACTGTTTCAACAAGATTATTCCAACGTTTCAATTGACTGTGTATGAGCTCTCTTGTCTGTTTTATAGGATTGTTGCTAAGTTTAACATATGTTAGTTTATCACCTAACTGTCTGTCTATTTCAGACATATAGTCCTGGTGATTCATTAGCACTATATTCCCTCCCTTGTCTGCCTCTCGGATGACAAGGGAGTCCTTGTTTTTTAAGATGTCTAAAGCTTTTCTTTCTTCCACAGTGATGTTTTGTTTATAAAATTTACGTTTGGAATACAATTCATCCTCTATCTTATATAAGTCAAGCATTACATTCTGTTGGAATTTATCAATGTAATTTGCTCCCTGTAAATGGGGAGTAAATCTTGATTTAACCTTGAATCCACTGTCAATTCCTGTATATGTGTCCAAATTCAAATCAGTAGCCACTGTTTTTAATGTTATATTATCTTCCCGATCATCTAGACTAAGCAATAAGTGTACATCTTTGATTTCTCTTATAGATGGATTATCCTCACCTTGTAGTGAGGCAACACATATATTGGGAATACTTGGTCTGTCCTGAAAATGTTTAAATACTTTCATGTTTCTAACAAATTTAAAACAGCTAATATGAAACGATGTAAAATCTGGTATAGCACTTGGACAGAAACCCAATCCTTTGCTAATATGTTTATTTCCACATTTGACAATACAGAAAGATTCACAACATTTATAGCATCAAACAATCCAGCAGCCTGGGGATCTTCTACATTTTCTGATTGCGGGCGCCTGATCTCGTGGTTACCCTTACTTTTTCTTGTGTTTGTTGCCTTTCCTGAACCTTTGGAGTTCTAAAAAAAAGGGATCGGGGGCTGCATCAGTTGCGCCGTTTTGAAATTTTGATGACTCCCCACTTCTCATACTACTGTTGCTAGAGACATCTGACATAGTTGTTAAGTCTGTCGTCTGAGATGTGCTGTCTGATCCATCTTTATTCATTAATGGTTTTATGTTGTCAAACTTACGCGCAAAAGTATAAACTCGCCATTACGATAATCCCTTTCATCTCGTCTTATTTTTTGTAGTTTCTTTTTTCGTAAGTAGATTTAGGTGCCAATTCCGATCCGGTAAAAACCGGGTACGAACCGTCGGACGGAGCCTTTTCTCCGTCCGACTCGTACCCGGTGCGAAATCCATCCGAAAATGCAAGTACGATTCATACGGAAACACCATTTCCGTACGAATCGAACAAAACACCGACCGAACAGAAACTAAACACAATTCCGATCCTGAAAGGCGCCGACGTGACGTCGGTACGCATCCAGCCTACGTTTCACGAACCAGGAAGTACGATTCGAACCGACGTCATCCCGCACGGAAAATATTTACCGGCTGCCAAAAACTGCCGGGAAATCAGGACGACACACGCAAGGAGCAGCTGGACGCGACGAACAGACATGGACCCGAACCTACGTGCCATCCCTGCCCTCCTAGCAGTCCACCTGGCGTACAGGAACCGACGCAGACGCCGCAGAAGGTCAGCACAACAACCAGGGGCAAAGGGGGGGGCAGGGGCAGGACACACAACACCAACACATGGTACCAAATCACACATGGCCTGGACATACCTGACCATCAGGGCCTGGTCACTTCCAGGGGGTGGGGGCGAGGCCAGCAACGCAAGCGTCCGCCACAACGGGAGTGGATGGTCACGCGAACCGGTACGTACCCTACCCAGGCCGCAAGAGCGTGGGAACGGAACGTACCACGCGTCCCCCTACGTCACTCCAACAATGGCGGTACGGCCCGTACCCACGTCAGAAATGCCTTGGTACGGCTCGTACCAGCATTGCTGGGGTCATGTAGGGGTACGCGTGGTACGACCCGTAGCCACGCCCCCAAGGCCTGTGTACGGTGCGGACCCCACGGCACCGCAACAATGGGGGGACGCACCGTACCCACCCACCAAAGGCATGGGTACGGCCCGTACCCAGGCACGCAGAGCGTGGGTAGGGGCATGTACGGACCGTACCCCCACCCGTGGAAGTACGGCCCGTACCCCCACCCGTGCATGTACGCCCCGAACCCCCACCCGTATATGTACGCACCCAAGCACCACCCGTGTATGTACGCCCCGAACCCCCACCCGTGTATGTACGCCCCGAACCCCCACCCGTGTATGTACGCCCCAAACCCCCACCCGTGTATGTACGCACCGAACCCCCACCCGTGTATGTACGCCCCGAACCCCCACCCGTGTATGTACACACTGAACCCCCACCCATGTATGTACGCCCCGAACCCCCACCCGTGTATGTACGCACCGAAACCCCACCCGTGTATGTACGCCCCGAACCCCCACCCGTGTATGTACGCCCCGAACCCCCACCCGTATATGTATGCACCGAACCCCCACCCGTGTATGTACGCACCGAACCCCCACCCGTGTATGTACGCCCCGAACCCCCACCCGTGTATGTACACACCGAACCCCCACCCGTGTATGTACGCCCCGAACCCCCACCCGTGTATGTACACACCGAAACCCCACCCCACCCGTGTATGTACGCCCCGAACCCCCACCCGTGTATGTACGCACCGAACCCCCACCCGTGTATGTACGCCCCGAACCCCCACCCGTGTATGTACGCACCGAAACCCCACCCGTGTATGTACGCACCGAAACCCCACCCCAGCACTGTATGTACGCACCGAACCCCCACCCCACCCTGGTATGTACGCCCCGAACCCCCAGCCGTGTATGTACGCACCGAACCCCCAGCCGTGTATGTACGCACCGAACCTCCACCCCACCCTGGTATGTACGCCCCGAACCCCCACCCGTGTATGTACGCAACGAAACCCCACCCCACCCGTGTATGTACGCCCCGAACCCCCACCCGTGTATGTACGCACCGAACCCCCACCCGTGTATGTACGCACCAAACCCCCACCCGTGAATGAACGGACCGAACCCCCACCCCCCCCAGCCGTGTATGTACGCACTGAACCCCCCCCAGCCGTGAATGTACGCACCGAACCACCACCCGTGTATGTACGCACAGAACCCCCACCCGTGTATGTACGCCCCGAACCCCCAGCCGTGTATGTACGCCCCGAACCCCCACCCGTGTATGTACGCCCCGAACCCCCACCCGTGTATGTACGCACCGAACCTGCAATAAGAATGGTGTGTGCCAAACACCCCCAGCAGTGCCCAGACATAGGAGGGGTGGGTGCAGAGTCCTCCCAGCAGTGCCCAGACACAGGAGGGGTGGGTGCAGAGTCCTCCCAGCAGTACCCAGACACAGGAGGGGTGGGTGCAGAGTCCTCCCAGCAGTGCCCAGACACAGGAGGGGTGGGTGCAGAGTCCTCCCAGCAGTGCCCAGACACAGGAGGGGTGGGTGCAGAGTCCTCCCAGCAGTGCCCAGACATAGGACAATATACCCCATCAACAAGTTCAGTGACCAACAAGGGTGATACCCCAGATGCAGGCGGAGCCATCGCTGAGCCAGCATGGCTATATTGAACGGCAACCCTCACACATCCAGGAAATGCAGACACAGCACAGCACAGCATTTGGGAGACACCCTGCAGGGAAAATGGCCTGCTCCACAGAGGATGGAACACACCTTGGGACAATGTCACCATACAGTGAGAGCAAACATGACCAAATACCATTGGCAGAGACCTTTGTGATGGCACGCAGATGGCAGGGTACACCCCATGAGCAGCACACTCCAACATTTCACAGACCCCTAACACATTATCACCACCCCAACGCAGGGAGCACCAGCACCAACAGCAAGTCCAGGAAAGCATCAGTGTGCAAAACAAAAAGAAAATGCTTTATTCAGCAGGAAAATATCTCTGAGAAAATGTCCACTATGTACAAGGGCCATGGGCCAGCCCAGCAGCAAAGTCCGGGGGGGGGGTACACATCGGGACGTGTGTCCCCTAGCTTGCCTGCACAGTTCACAAGTCCATTTCATCCACAGAAGAGGGGGCATCAGGGGGGAGGGTGGAAACAGGCACCGCAGGGACAGGAGGGGAAAGGGTAGGTGTTGTGGGTGCAGGGAGGGATGATTCTGCCACGGGGGGGTGCCAGCGCCAAAGGTGGAGGACAGAATGGCGCTGCACACGGCGGCAAGTTCCCCCAGCGACTCCCCCGCACCCAATCCAACCACAGGCCCCAAGGAGGGGGGGGGGCAAAGGGATGGGTCGCAGCGCCACTGGGGGAGGGTGTGGACAGGGTGGGGGACTCAACTCCCCTGGCCGGGTCCCGCCTCCACCGCTTGCGGGGTGGTGTCATCCTGGGGCTGGGGGGCACACTCGCAGTGGATGATGCTGTCACCGACTGTTGGCCAGGAGAGCTAAGGGGAGTGGATTTGGAGGGAGTGGGTTGTGTGGAATGCGGACTCCCACTGTGGCTGCGTGTTCTACGTTTCCCCCCCAACCCAGTGGGTGTGCCTTCCTCACCCTGTGTGTGCGTGACAGGAGGTGTGCGCTTCGACTTCCCTGGTGGTGTGGTGCCTGTGTCTGTTGGGGTGCATGCACGCTGATGTCTGGATGTGCGTGTGACAGGCACGGGAGTGGGAATTGTGGATGGGGCAGGGGTAGGGGGGGGTACACAGCGCTGCAGGAGATTCAGTGCTGCAGTCAGTGTGGAGTCTATGGACCTCAGCAACTGCCGTTGGTCAGACTGCGCAGCCGACATGCACTCCATGTATGCCTCCATCTGGGTCAGCACCTGGGTGTGGGCATGGAGGACATTTAGCATCGCAGTCTGACCAACCTGCAACTGCCTCAGGATGTCCACAGACTCCGCACTCACTGCAGCAGTGGTGACAGGGGCAGGGGGTGCGGTGCCTGGCAGGAAGGAGACATGTGGGGACCGAGCACGGAGGAAGGGCCACGAGCATGTGGGAGGCCGGTGATGGAACCTGAGGTGGCGGGGGATGTGGAGGGCTGCCATCAGCTGGGGGGGCAGACTCCGCCACCTCTTGGAGCTCAGCCTCGGACCCGTCTGCGTCATAGTCTGTGTTGGCAGTCGACAGGTCCTCTGCCTCACTCCCTTCGGCCTCCGTGCCACTCCATGTGCCAGACAGGACAGCACTGCTGGCACTGGTGCTCAATCCCTCCTCCCGGTCCGTTCTAGTGTCTCCTTCCGTGTCCCCCGGCGATGCTGTGGGTAAGGTGAAGAGACAGGAGATAATCAGACACCTGTACACATATGTCACATGAGTCAAATATACATAGGTCACATTGCATAGCCTGAAAAGCAACAGGAGTAACACCTACAAAACAATGTACACATGTAGGCCATGGAACACACAGTTTTTCGACCCACCATGCCACTGAGACACAATGGAGAGCATGACACAACAGCAAATCACTGCACCTGAAATTTTACAGAGGAGCCAGCCTCTGGGGACAAATGTGCACAGCACCTGCACCACACTGCGTCGTCAAAAAGGGATGAGCATGAATGATATACATTTACTCTTGCCGCATGCTGCAAAGGCAATACATTAAACCAGGCAAAACATGACTGGGTCACTGCACCTTGAGCGTATGTCCAGTCAAACATCACACACAGGCTAAACCCAGCAAGGAGGATGAAGCTCCTGACATGTAGGCCTTGTACGCACAAACCACCCACACCTGAGACAATCTCATTGAGACGGAGAAAGTATGTACACCTCTCACTCTGGGATGAAAACACATGGCCTCCACCAATTGATGACTGTACACACACAGCCCCTGGTGGCCATGTCCACACATCATTGACAGGCAAACATAATCAGATTGTCTCAACAACACACACAGGTAATGCCCACTGTGAGTATGCACAAGCAAAATGGGTCCCCCTGTACAGTGGACACATGTAGCAACCTGTAGGTCCAACAGTTGAGCCCAGGGTACAATGCCACCCTATCCAACCCATGGCGAAGACACAGTGAATGGCCATATTGTTGGATGACGCACATGAGACCTAGGAAGAGGTGCCCCAGGGCACAGTACTGCCCACACTCCTCCATGGTCCAGGATGGACATGACTGCAAATTAAGCAACCGTCCCTGCACTTAGCAGGCCTCCCACTCAGGCACATCATGTCAGAGGGCACACAATTGGACATGCATGCTGGAAGGCTGTACAGTTTGGAGACACACCCCTATGTCGTGATTCACAATCAGTGCCAAGTGACATGGACACCACAATGACTGAAATTGGCCATGGCACACGCAAGGTCCCCATACCTGTGGCACATCACCCCCACACATGATGCTGATGGCATAGGGCACCTGCATGAACTGCCTGCTTAAATAACCTTGTGCAAGAGTGGCTACACACAGACCAGGGAACACATGGCAAGGAGGGGAAGGGAGGGAGTGAGAACAGCACCGGGCTACTTTGGGGACAAGTTGACGCACTGCACAATCAAACCCTGGCAGTGTATCCATGCAACTGCGCACTTACATTGGCTGGGGACACACAACTGACACACATGTACCTACCCCCTTCCTGCTGCTGCTTCTCCTGTAGGCGCCTGTCCATATCGGGGAAGACCACCGCCAGCACACGCTTCTGGATGTGGGTCAGACGACGGCGCCCACGGTTCTTACGGCTCTCAGGTGAGTCCCCCAGCAGGAGCCGTGCAATCCTCCTCGTCCAGCACCGGATGTCCTGCCAGCGTTTCCTCACCTGAGACAGGCTCCGCCTCCGACCCTCTGTACCCCTCACGGCACTGACGGCTTCCCTCCAGATCTCCCCCTTGGCAATGGCGCCTACCTGTGAGGATGCAAAAGTGAGAATACATTAATCCACATGAGCAAAGACACAGAGACACACATATAGAACAATCCTCTTTATGAACAGGCCATGGTATGCATGCAACTAATTGCACCTTTGTCATAGGGACATTATCCACTGTGGAAGGCCAAATGCACTACGTGCCATTGAAAGTACATGGGTGGCATGAGGGGTACCACACACTCACTGACCAGGGATCACACTGTGCCTCACAGGCTACACCAGGATTATGTACAGCACCTCACAGCAGTCACCTGCCCCAGCACACTGATGCTACCTCAGCAGAGTACACAGACACACACAGGTACAGGACAATCACATGGCATTGCCAACTGCGGGTACACACCTCACTCTGCCCATGTGCCAGTAGACGGGGGTGTCACAGGTGTGGGGCTGGCTCAGCACGGCATGCACACAGCACTGCTCCCTGCTCACATCGGATGGCCAGGCTATATCCATCCCTCATGCTGCTTGTGTGCAACACTCCCCATATGCACTCACCCACATGACAGGGAACTTACACACACACCAATGTGCAGGGGACGAACACGGCCTTTGGACACTCACAGCACAGGTACACTGAACAAACACACATCCATGGGTACTGACACCTGTCACACTGGGGGGAACACAGGATCACATCAGGACTGTGGTAACAACATCCCCAGGAGGAGTATGCAGGCAGAATGTGGCATGCACCTTGCATTCATTGTCACAGTAGGCACTATGCAAGTGAGGAGTGCACACAGGAAACACAGCATGCTCTGCATGGGTGACATGAGGCCTTCCACACCCTGGGACCCACTCCAAACAACAGTGCATGTCTGTCACACATGGACACAATGCCAGAAGTCACTGTCACACAAAAGGGGCACAGTCTAAGCTAGTGGAGTCTGCACTCACCTGAACCCCTGGTCGACCATACAGGCTCTGGAACTGTGGGAGGATCACATCTATCAGGGCAAGGTTCTCCTCCTGGGTGAATGGCTGTGACCTCTCCACAGTCCTGGACATGGTGCCAGAGGAATCACTATCAGCAGCAGTGGTCATGGATGAATGGATGTGCAGGCAAGTGCTCTCTCATGGGACCTGGCTGCCTTATATATGCCTGGCTGGCCTGTTCATGTATAGGAGTACAGATTGATTGGTCAGTCACATTTGCATCCTACGTTTCATCCAATCCCTTCAAACCTACCCCAGTGTGTGGCTTTGCATGGTTTCAGTTTTGATGATGATGTCAAGTCAACATCCACATTGCAACAATGTAGATTCTTTCAAACTGACTTCTGCTGGGCACCTGGTGCTCAAATTCAAAAATCTAACTCAGTCTCCATGGCAACCATCATGCATTTAGGCCCTTATACTTGTCCCTCATGTGTCCCCTATGTGTTTTCATACATTTACACACAGGTACGGTGCGTTCCACGCCCTAGGGCACCCCACAAGCAGTGATACGGACCGTACACGCGCTTGTACGGTCCGGATCACAATATGGGCGCTGGCGTATGCGTACGCCACAGTAGTACGGACTGTACACGCGCTTGTACGGTCCGGATCACAATATGGGCGCTGGCGTATGCGTACGCCACAGTAGTACGGACTGTACACGCGCTTGTACGGTCCGTACTACTGTGGCGTACGCATACGCCAGCGCCCATATTGTGATCCGGACCGTACAAGCGCGTGTACAGTCCGTACTACTGTGGCGTACGCATACGCCAGCGCCCATATTGTGATCCGGACCGTACAAGCGCGTGTACAGTCCGTACTACTGTGGCGTACGCATACGCCAGCGCCCATATTGTGATCCGGACCGTACAAGCGCGTGTACAGTCCGTACTACTGTGGCGTACGCATACGCCAGCGCCCATATTGTGATCCGGACCGTACAAGCGCGTGTACAGTCCGTACTACTGTGGCGTACGCATACGCCAGCGGCAATATTGGCCCAGGGACCCTATACACGCACTCCGAGCGTATGTACGGTGCGTTTCACAACTGTCAGTGGTGACAGGCGGCACACAGACAGGAATGGAGCGGTCAGGTATTGCCAAGGGTGGACACCAATGCATTGTCTGTGCAATACCACATGTGTGTGACACAGGTGTGTCAGGATGTGATGTGGCACTTTACCCCTGAGGTGTGGGCAAAGCACATGTACGATGAGCTGTGTACACATGTCGTGTGTGATGGTGCGCATTGTACCACACATCCCCTGCACTCCTTTGACATGTGTGCATGTCGTACACACTAGTGGAGCCATGAGTCACTTGCATGTCCCAGTCACGGACACCCGCACCTGTCCCCTGATGCCAGGTACACGGAATATTACACATGACATGTGTATGGCTGCGTTGCACGCTGCAACCATGTCATGTGTGTGGCATGTCTTTCCATGATTTTGCTGTAGGTGTGTGGTCCAATGCATCAGCAGTTGCTGCTGCCAACATGTGTCTGTGTGTAGATGGCCATGGCACACTGTTCCGCACACCAGCCCACATATGTGATTTGCCATGAGGTGTGTATGTATGCAACTACACGGAGTATCAACTCAAGTACATATCCACATGCTCTCTATGTATGTTCTGTCTCGACATGTACTCCTCCAAGGCAATGTGTGTGGCCTGTCCTATTCCTATGACATGTGACCAGTGCATATCACATCCAACAACCTGTCTGTACCATACGCATACTACTTCTGCACATGTGTGGATGTCTGTGATTCCTGTGATGCGTGTGCATGTTCACTTACACTGGCCCACAGCTAGTCTCATGCCATGTCATCGTGATCTTGCCCCCCTCCGTTAGTGGCTGTCCCTTGGTAGGAGTGTCACCTGACTGGCGTACGTGTCCAGGAAATGTGGCACAGACCTGACTCAGAATGTGGCATATGTGTATTGGCTGTGTAACATGTGCTCAGTGCATTGACAATGTCGTTGTACAGTGCTCACTCTTCGGTGTTCCTTCCATTTCACTGCAGGGCTCCGCCTCTCCCTCGACGTATGCCAGACATGGCTGCCCTGCATGAACGGGACTGTATACGCCGCTACAGATTCAGCCAACGGTTGATTGATGAGTTGACTGGCCGGCTGGAAGCACAACTCCTCCCGCGCCACAGGTATCCCAGTGCACTGACACCCAAGTTGTAGGTGATGGCAGCCCTACATTTCCTTGCCACGGGTACGTTCCAACATACCATTGCTGATGTCGGGGGCATGTCCCAGACGATGTTCAGCCGTGTTCTGCATGATTTCTTAGAGGCCATGTTGGTTCACCTGGATGAGTACATTAAATTCCCAATTCGTGAGCAGTTGACAGATGTCAAGCGTGAGTTCTATGCCCTGGGAGGGATGCCCCATGTCATTGGGTCCATAGATGGGACACATGTTGCGTTGGTACCACCACAGGCACAGGAGGTGGTGTATAGGAATCGCAAACATTATCACTCCATTAATGCCCTTGTGGTGTGTCTGTCCAACATGGTGATTTCACATGTCTGTGTTCGCTTTCCAGGATCAGCACACGATGCCTTCATCATGAGGCGTAGCAGGCTGCCTGAAATGATGCTGCAGCTGCGGAACGAGCGAGCATGTATTGTTGGTGGGTAGACTCTGGCAGTTCAGTGTTTGGCGTCATCTTCCAATCTCACTGCCTGTGCTGACACACTTCTGTCCATGATGTTTCCTTGTAGGGGACGCTGGCTATCCCAACATGCCATGGCTGATGACGCCTGTCCGCAACCCCAGCACGGCTGCCGAGCACCGCTACAACAACGCACATGGGCGGACCAGGAGAGTCATTGAGAGGACGTTTGGACTTCTGAAGAGCCGATTCCGGTGCCTCCACAAGACCGGCGGAGCACTCCCATATGCCCCGGTGAAGGTGTGCAAGATCATCATCGTCTGCTGCATGCTGCACAACATGGCAGTGGAGGAAGCTGTTCCACTCATACTGGATCAAGATGACCAGGACCATCCACCCGTGGAGGATGAAGGCCTTGGTGACGGGGCAAGTGATGTGGAGGAGGAGGAGGCTGTGGAGGACATGCGCAACTTCTTTGCTTAGTGGTGAGTTCCAGTGTCTGAGTGTGCACGCATTGGGCCGTGTGTGGCATGTGTTGCAATGTGTGTGTCCATCTGCATGTCTGCCAAGTGAGTCAGTGGTGTGTATTGAAGTGTCACTCGAGTGATGGCGCAATGGAAGGATGTTGTCTGAGGGTCATCATTGTCACCTGTCATGTTGACAACATGATACGTGTTGAGTACATGCTTGCGGATGTGCTCCTTTGGGCTGACTCCTTGTGTGTCTCTCTTCCACAGGTCCATGGGCATGCTGTCTGCTGGTGGCATTGTTGTGCTCCTGCTACTCCTCATGAACACAGCAACATGTGCTGATTCTGCGTCACATGCACGGGCAAGTTTTGAAATCTCCTTAGGGTAAGGGATGCCTCACGGCGTTTTGGGTGTGTGAATTGTTTGTAGTCTGTGTGCACTTCTCCGGTTCATGTGTGTTCCATTTGCATACATGTGGATCCTACATGGGGAACATGACATGGGGCAGGCTTCACCTGGAGCCATGGTCAGACTTGGTGACTGTCATGTGGCAGGGGATTGGGGATTGTGATGAGGCCATCATTGTGTGTAACACTGACCTCGGAAACATACAGGTTGCACCGGGTTGACATGGTGTGTGATTGCCCCATCAGGGCCTCAATGGTGTATAGCGGCCTCTCCGTGGCAGCAGGGGGTGTTTAGCTGTTATCCGTCACTTGTGTGCCAGTTCAATGGAATACCAGCATCTGTGTTGCAATGGGGGGTGCCAGTGTTGCTCCCACATGTTCATCCACATGACCTGTGTATGTGTTGACAGAGTATCATTGTCATTCCAACACACATGACTAATACATTTGTCCCTCTGTCTCCAAGGTGCCTCTTCCCTGTCAATGGTGGCCTGTTGCCACTGTGCGTGCGGCATGTCTGGCATAGTTTTCAGAGGTGGTGCATATGTGTCTATGTGTAGAGTGACAAGATGCTAGGGGTTTGTCAGGGAGTGGGAACTGTATTATGCACAAGATGCACAGTTCCATCCACCTCAAGGCAAGAGAGACCATCCCCCAGGGCAACTACAACATCCGTGTCGAATCCTACCCTGCAGTCTACGGACATGTGCCTTACGACTCCCATGATACTTGTCCATATCCGGAGTGCATCTGCACAGCTCTGCTACTGCGTCGGGCAACCAGGCCACATCAACGTCCAAATGGGATGGGGGGAATGTTTCACAGCCAGCTGCAGGATGACCTTCTCGATCCACGCCCACACTCATGATGCAGCCCACAACCCCAACACAACCATGTGGCACTGTGACACTGTGATCCAAAACTGCATTCTGGCATCTCCATGCATCCAACCTTGGCCTAGCCACCATTCTCAACATCCGCCTGACGCTAGCATGCAGGACATGGTAGGGACACATGTCTAGACATACCTGGGAGCGGCAAGCCAGGTCACTCCACATGATCCCTGACCTCTGCGCATGACTGTTGCTCCCCTGAATGTGTCTGTAGCCACAGTTGTGCGGGAACCACTCAGCTGGTTGGGCCCAGCACAGGTGAGTATGGTACTCCATGTCTGTATCAGATGATACATTGGGACCCATGTGTGTCCTGGGCAAGACTGAGACCCCACGGTTTGGATGGTTGGAGTTAATTCTGAGATCAGGCATGCTTTGACTTTACGACACACACATGTATTGTAATAATGCAGAATCACGGCATCATCTTGTAAGTGTGATTAATTTATTTGTGGTGGGGTACGGGTTTGTGGGGATGACAAGAGGTGCACAGCGGGAGTGTAGAATCCAAAGTTCACTGGGGGAGTTGGTATCCTTGCCGTAGCGAAATGTCAGAGTCCATGCCACAGTCTTCGTCAACATAGGTCAGACAGTGACCAGCAAGTCCATGTGGCAGAGAATGTCATGTGCTGCTATTGGGCCAGAGGGCCAGGTGCCAGGCCAGGTGACCTGGGAGATGGTGATGTTCTGCTGACTCTCACAGTCTTTTTCGTGGACGACCCACCTTCCTGCGGGGACCCTCGGAAGCAGGCCGTGACGATGTCTGTGACGCTCCGTCGGATGAATCCTCCTCCTCCTGATCCCTCCCTGTGTCTGGTAATGGCCTTCGCCTGGTGCCACAGGGAGGGTTGCCCATGTTGTCGGCAATCCGACAGAGTACACCGGTCATTTGGGTTTGCACCGCCACGAGCTCAGCCTGTCTATCCTCCATCCTTCCTTGGTGTTGCAGTTGACAGGCATGTTGCTGGGCCTGCAGGGTCTTCATCTCCTGGAGGGTCCCCTTGATGTCATTGAGGGTGGACGCAATCTGGTCCATGCCCCTGGTGTCACGCCGGTATGTATCCAGGATGTTGCTGACCTGGGACACTACCGGGTCCTGAGCTCCCTGGTCAGGTTCGCGCCTCCGCCGTCCTCCACTCCCGCCACCCCTGCCCACGTGCACCTGGCCTGCCGTTGTGGGTGCATCGGGTCTCCGGGACCCCTGAGGGATGGCATCTGCGTTGCCGCCTGCCTCCTCCTGGGTGCCCGGAGGACCGTGTCCCTCCTGGGCAGACTGGCTGGGTGGTCGTGTGCGGGCAGGGCTCCTGGACGTCTCCTGGGATGTGGCAGGAATGGGGGTGGTGGTTGGCACAGTTGTACCTGACGCAGGTGCTGCAGGTGGTTGGACACCAGAGGGGCCAGGTTGGTCTGGGTCATCCACGGAGTGGTGAGAGTCATCGCTGGCGGTGGGGTCCTCATCCCGCGGAGCCTGGTCCTGTGAGACTTCCCCCCCAGTGTTGGGGGGTGTTCGTCGACGTTGACCTGTGTGTGAGAGAGACAATGTTAACAGTGTCACATGTGGCATCCATGTTTCATGCATTTCTGATTTGGCACTCTTCCTCTGGGTAGTTGGATCTGTCTTGCATTCCTCTCACAGTGCACTTGTGCATGGGTATGTCCCTTGGCCACAGCTGTCAGGGCTTTACGCATGTGTGAGACACAATCTTAGTTGATGCATCTATTTGGGTACACAGTCAGCAGTGTGGTGTGCGGGCGTAGCGAGCCATGCAGAGGCGCCTTACGTGTTGCACTGTACGTGGCCAAATGGTGTTTTGCCAAGGCAATTTGATGTTGCAGGTAGGGGACTGAAGCATTTGTGACAGGGTTCTTACCGACACAGTGGGTGGGTATACTGGGTGTGTGGTTTGGTCTGTGCCTGCAGCACGGATGGACTCGTGCACAGATTGACACATGGACCGGTCTTCATCTACGGAAGGGGGGGTTTGAGGCACTGCCAGACCTGGTCTGCATGCACACAGTCCACCGGCTGACGAGTGGACATGGCCACACCACCCAAGGGTGATTTAGTCTCCCTGTGTCTCCCTTCCTCCCTCCCTCTGTCACCCTCCTCCCTCCCTCTGTCGGTCTCCCTCTGTCACCCTACTCCCTCCCTCTGTCTGTCTCCCTGTGTCCCCCTCTGTCTCCTTACCTCTCATTCCCCCTCTCCCTCCCTCTCTTTGTCACTCTCTGTCACCTCAGGCCAGCTTCCTGGGCACACACAGTTAGCCGGTCTTTGAATGGCCATTGGCTTGTTCATGTGAGTTAGTCCCTGTTCTCCGGGCACCCATTGGGCAGTGTGTCTGACTGTAGGCTGCTGCTGTGGCGGTGTGTGCTGAGACTCTATCAGAGCGATGCATCTTCATTGTCTGCTGTAATGTGCAAATTGTGCCTTCAGACCCATGTCATCCTGCATGGCAGCCACCATTTGCAGGCAAGACAGTACTGTGTGGGTACACACAGTTTGTATGGCTGTGCCCTGGGCCATATGGGCTGAGGGCATTGTTGTATGCTTGTGAGTTGCTCAATGTTAGTTTTGATGCCCCCACTCCCAGCATCGACCACATCCTGTGTTGTGTTGGTGTTTTGTGTGGCCTGTGACTTGGCATGGCCCTGATTGATGCATGGGGCATGGAGGCGCTAGTGGCATGTGTGTGTTTGTGGAGTGTTGTTGTGTGCGGTGGTGGCTTGGGGGGGGGTGGCATGCATGATTGATTGTGTATGGCATCCCCCCCATGTGAGGTGAGTTGTTTGTGTACTCACCAGGGTCTGGGAGTCCAGGCAGTCCGTGTAGTCCCTCCACCGCCAGCGTGGACATCACCTTCTCCTCCCAGGGATGGTATTGTACCGGTCTGGGGGGCGGCCCTCCTCCAGTGATGTTCCCCTGGTTGTGATTGTCAGTCATCTTCCTCTTGACCGTCCTCCGCAGATCGTACCACCTGGATTGGCACTCGTGCCTGGTCCTTCTGGTGGTCCCAACAGCATTCACAGAATCGACAATCCTCTGCCACATGGCCGTTTTTTCGGATATGCTGGTCTGTCTGACCAATGTCCCAAAGAGCTGTGGCTCGACTCTGAGGATTTCGTCGACAAGGATCTCCAGCTCCTCCTTTGTGAACTTTGGATTCTTGGTGGTGGACATGGCGTGGGGTGTGGGTGTGGATGGTTGTGGGTGTGTGGGTGTGGTAGTGGAGGTGTGTGTGTGAATGTGATGAGGGGGTGTTTGTGTAGGTGGTTGTGTGAAGGTATGCAAGTGTGAGGTTCAAGTATGGTGGTGTGGGTCGTCTGTGGGCTCTGGCAGCAGTGGGTCTGTTGCAAAGGCTCATGGTTTGTGTGTGTGGTCCATTTCTTATTGGTCCATTTGTGGGTGTGGCTGTGTTTGAAATTTGTGTGGGTGTGTTATGAGGAGTGATTGAGTTTTGGGCCTCTGTTTGGCAGTTTGGCAGTTGCAGGTGAGTGTATGTGATGTTTGTGGGGTTGTTGGGCATGTTTGGTGGTGTGGGGAAACTCTAATTGACTCTCCTTGTGTAAATATGGTTTGTCCTGGTTCAGTACGTGTGTTTTTGGCGTCAGTACGGTCCGTACATGCACTGGTGGGGGTACGGTCCGTACATTCCCTGGTGGGGTGTGGGTACGGCCGTACATACACGGGTGGGGGTTCGGTGCGTACATACACGGCTGGGGTGGGGGTTTGGTGCGTACATACACGGGTGGTGGTTCGGTGCGTACATACACGGCTGGGGGGGGTTCGGTGCGTACATACACGGCTGGGGGGGTTCGGTCCGTTCATACACGGGTGGGGGTTCGGTGCGTACATACACGGGTGGGGGTTCGGTGCGTACATACACGGCTGGGGGGGGTTCGGTCCGTTCATACACGGGTGGGGGTTTGGTGCGTACATACACGGGTGGTGGTTCGGTGCGTACATACACGGCTGGGGGGGGGTTCGGTGCGTACATACACGGCTGGGGGGGGTTTGGTCCGTTCATACACGGGTGGGGGTTGGGTGCGTACATACACGGGTGGGGGTTCGGTGCGTACATACACGGCTGGGGGGGGTTCGGTCCGTTCATACACGGGTGGGGGTTCGGTGCGTACATACACGGGTGGGGGTTTGGTGCGTACATACACGGCTGGGGGGGTTCGGTCCGTTCATACACGGGTGGGGGTTTGGTGCGTACATACACGGGTGGTGGTTCGGTGCGTACATACACGGCTGGGGGGGGTTCGGTGCGTACATACACGGCTGGGGGGGTTCGGTCCGTTCATACACGGGTGGGGGTTGGGTGCGTACATACACGGGTGGGGGTTCGGGGGCGTACATACACGGGTGGGGGTTTGGTGCGTACATACACGGGTGGGGGTTTGGTGCGTACATACACGGGTGGGGGTTTGGTGCGTACATACACGGGTGGGGGTTCGGGGGCGTACATACACGGGTGGGGGTTTGGTGCGTACATACACGGGTGGGGGTTTGGTGCGTACATACACGGGTGGGGGTTCGGGGGCATACATACACGGGTGGGGGTTCGGGGGCGTACATACACGGGTGGGGGTTTGGTGCGTACATACACGGGTGGGGGTTTGGTGCGTACATACACGGGTGGGGGTTCGGGGGCGTACATACACGGGTGGGGGTTTGATGCGTACATACACGGGTGGGGGTTTGGTGCGTACATACACGGGTGGGGGGGTTCGGTCCGTTCATACACGGCTGGGGGGGTTCGGTCCGTTCATACACGGGTGGGGGTTCGGTGCGTACATACACGGCTGGGGGGGGGTTTGGTGCGTACATACACGGGTGGGGGTTTGGTGCGTACATACACGGGTGGGGGTTCGGGGGCGTACATACACGGGTGGGGGTTTGGTGCGTACATACACGGGTGGGGGTTTGGTGCGTACATACACGGGTGGGGGGGGGGTTCGGTCCGTTCATACACAGCTGGGGGGGGTTCGGTCCGTTCATACACGGGTGGGGGTTCGGTGCGTACATACACGGGTGGGGGTTTGGTGCGTACATACACGGGTGGGGGTTTGGTGCGTACATACACGGGTGGGGGTTCGGGGGCGTACATACACGGGTGGGGGTTTGGTGCGTACATACACGGGTGGGGGTTCGGGGGCGTACATACACGGGTGGGGGTTCGGGGGCGTACATCCACGGGTGGGGGTTTGGTGCGTACATACACGGGTGGGGGTTTGGTGCGTACATACACGGGTGGGGGTTCGGGGGTGTACATACACGGGTGGGGGTTCGGGGGCGTACATACACGGGTGGGGGTTTGGTGCGTACATACACGGGTGGGGGTTTGGTGCGTACATACACGGGTGGGGGTTCGGGGGCGTACATACACGGGTGGGGGTTTGGTGCGTACATACACGGGTGGGGGTTTGGTGCGTACATACACGGGTGGGGGGGTTCGGTCCGTTCATACACGGCTGGGGGGGGTTCGGTCCGTTCATACACGGGTGGGGGTTGGGTGCGTACATACACGGCTGGGGGGGGTTTGGTGCGTACATACACGGGTGGGGGTTTGGTGCGTACATACACGGGTGGGGGTTCGGGGGCATACATACACGGGTGGGGGTTTGGTGCGTACATACACGGGTGGGGGTTTGGTGCGTACATACACGGGTGGGGGGGGGTTCGGTCCGTTCATATACGGCTGGGGGGGGGTTCGGTCCGTTCATACACGGGTGGGGGTTCGGTGCGTACATACACGGCTGGGGGGGGGTTTGGTGCGTACATACACGGGTGGGGGTTTGGTGCGTACATACACGGGTGGGGGTTCGGGGGCGTACATACACGGGTGGGGGTTTGGTGCCTACATACACGGGTGGGGGTTTGGTGCGTACATACACGGGTGGGGGGGGTTCGGTCCGTTCATACACGGCTGGGGGGGTTCGGTCCGTTCATACACGGGTGGGGGTTCGGTGCGTACATACACGGGTGGGGGTTCGGTGCGTACATACGCGGGCGGGGGGGTGGTGGGGTGTTCGGCGCGTATGCGGGCACATGTCTCCATGGTTGCTATGGGAGTTCGGTTCGGACGGTGTTTTTTGCGTACGGTTGTGAAATGGGGAGGACGGGAGGGATCGTACTTGCGCTGTCGGACTTTATTTTTCCGCACGGTGGGTTTTTCGACCGGGGACGTGTCGGTGACTTTTCCCGACCCGAGGACGTGTGGGGAAATCTTCCCAATGCGATTCGTATGGACTTTTTTCCGTTCGAATCGTACTTGGCAGTTTGTACGCTACTTTGACGATTCGGACGGAAAAAAATCCGGATACGAGTCGGACGGGGAATTTTTTTACAGGATCGGAATTGGCACCTTAGTGTTTTTGCAATTCATCTTTTAATATGATCAAGTTACGCTCAGTTGCTTCTGGTAGGTTAAGTTCCTGTATTTCTTTTTCTAAACTAGCAATTTCTAGGAGAAGCTTTTAATGTTTTAAATCTGCATCTCTTATGAGGATATCCATCATACCCAATGAGGAGTTAAGTAATAGCTTTTCCCATTCTTTCAAATGTCCCTTATCTAGATCTTCAAACGATGGAAAAATCATAACACGTAAGCCTCTAGGGACTTGTTCCTTATCAATGTATTTACGTAATACCGTAGCATCCCACCAGCGGGAGAGTTCCTGTTTTTTCAATCTCTCCAACCTAACAAATTTTTGTCTTAATCCCTCCTTTGTCATTGGTCTCTGATTGGTCATTCCCCGTCCGGGGTTTGAACAAAAGAGATCCTCCAAAAGAGCATTTCTATTATCATCAAAGGTGGCCATACTGATATTATGTTTGTTCTTTATACATACAAATCAGTTGATATATCAACAACAATGCACAGAATACGTTAATATACAATAACCTCAAATTATCATTCTAATGCACAGAATACGTTAATATACAAGAACCTCAAATTACCATTCTAACTGTCTTCTTTTTTATCACGCAATTGTACCTTCTTATTTTATGGATATATGAGTGCTTAGATCAGCAAATTTATCAAATGTTCATACATATGGTGGATTTGCTGTATATGATCTGCACATCAAAGTGTCTCCATTATGTAATAGTCCAACTGTAAAACTGTGTCTCCAATTTTGGGTGCAACCTCAGTGTCGAACACTCATCCACCTAGAGTGTTAAGTCCTGGATACACATAATGTGTCCCGGTGTGGATGGGCTCCTATAGACCCCTAGCCCTGCTTAACACTGACTATAAAATACTGGCGAAGGTGTTGGCAGATCCGTTAGCGCAGGCGGTTCTAGGATTGGTCCATACAGTCTAGAATGGCTTCGTACCCACCGGCAGTACCTTCCGCCATCTGCGGCGTTTCTACAGGGTGGCCACATATGCAGTTGGGGAGTAGCCGAGAGCGGGGTGTCTTGTGATTCTTTAGAGTGGCCTTATCTATTTGCAGTACTGGATAAGTTCGATCTTGGCCCAACCTTTATACAATTGACGCGTCATCTCTACACTGACCCAACTGTCAGAGTCAAAGTGGGCCCCTACATCTCGGATTCCTTCCCTTTACAGAGAGGCACGCAGAAGGGGTGCCCTCTGTTCCCACTCCTGTTTGCGCTCGCCATGGAGCAATTAGCGGAGATGCTGAGCACCCAGTTGGAGGATGGAATACCCTTGGGAGATGCTACCCATCAGGTTTAACTGCATGCGGATGATCTCCTCATCCACGTCAGGGATATTACCCGTGTTCCTGCCCAACTGGCCCAACTACTGGAGGGGTTTGCCGAAGTCTCTGGATTGAAAGTAAATGTGGATAAATCCTGCCTTTACCCATTCAAAGATGGGCTTAGTGACCCGCTATTCACCATGGGTGGCAAACTAGTACAGTGGAAGCCTGACACGTTCCGCTATCTAGGGATTAAGATCTACCGCCAACCAAAGAAGCTTTTTGATGGGAACCTAGGGAGGGCGGTGACATCCATTAAGTCGCAAATGCGATTCTGGAGCACGCTGCCATTGTCTGTGGTGGGTAGAATAGCACTAAAATGGTGATACTCCAGTGGCTCCTATACTGCTTTACGAATTTGCCGTTCTACGTGCCAGCTTCCTTCTTCACCGCCTTCGAGAAACAGCTCAGAGACTTCATTTGGGGCAATACCAGACATAGGATGGCACTTAGCAAACTGTATCTGCAGACAGAGGTGGGCTGGCGGCTCCCTGTTTTGAACATTACTACCTAGCCTCTCAACCACAATGGATTGCACGGTGGTCGTCGAACCGTCATTGTGCAGACACTGCAACTACACAGCCGCCCTACCTCCAGGAGCACATTGTCAAACTGTCCCATACGGGAGCGCGCCTGCATCCGCCAGAACCTCTGCTACTTGCTGTGGCCTACAAATGCTTCTGCAGGAGTCTATATATAATGCGCAGTGTGATCCCCTATGCACCAACGATACCACTGGAGGGAACTCCCACTGGGCAAGCGGTACTGACAACACTTGCACTCAGGGAGTGACAGGAAAAGGGCATTCACACTCTTGGAGATCGATATCATGAGGGGGCACTTGCGCCATACACAAAGCTTGTGGACGAAGAGGGATTACCACCTGGGCAGTTTCTCACTCACTGAGCACTGGTAGCCTCGCTCACGGCAAAATTGGGGGACATCATTACAGAGCCGCAGACGCATCACACCATGCAATACGTACACGTCATGAGACAGAGTAGACATCTGACACACTGGTTTGCAGCTTCGCTCAGGGCCCACGCAGCGATCAGCCTTGATACACTTTGCCGTAAATGGGAACAAGATCTGGGTCGCCAGTTCACTGATAAGGAATGGGTCCCAGTACTCGAGAGCCTGACACACATCCCCAGGAACATGCACTTCCGGCAGATACAGTTGTATATCATACATAGGGCATATCTCACGCCAGCAAAAATTAACCAATACTTTAATCGTGGAGATGCCATTTGCCCGAGATGTGATGAACTGGGGGCCGACTTAATTCACATGTTCTGGAGCTGTCATAGGGTGGGCACATATTGGAGGGAGGTGGCCGCATCGCTACACGCTTGCACTGGTCAGGAGTTGCCGTTCGAGTGGCCTACATATCTATTACATAAGTTTCGCAGGACACTCACCACGAAAGTCACGTCCAGATTTCTAGATCTGGAATTGATAGTGGCCAAGAGGCTGATTAGTAAAAAGTGGAAAGCATCTGACACCCCTCATACACGCGCTTGGCGTAATTCCATGCTTGCATGGGCCAAAGTGGAAAGTTCCGCTATTAAACGTGAGGAAACCCTGGGGCTACGTAAGATCCCTATCACCGCATACTGGGATGCCATATACACTGAGCTACAATATAATATAGACACACCCCCTGTGGATCCATCTGGTGCCCAAGCCGTAGACCACTAGTGCATGTACCAATTGAAGCAGCGGGTACACCACGCCACTCTCTTCATGGCAAGCATATACTGGTTGACACAGCACACGTATACTCATCGTGGAAATGGGGAGGCAGCTGGTAGCTGTGAATTGTATGGACCACATGTAACACTGTCTATGAAACTGTGGGGAGGAGTTACAGGTTATATGTTTTGCTGCACACGTTTTTGCATTTCCCTTTCTTCCCCCTCTTCCTTCCTGCAGTTAATATATGCAACGTTTCCCTCTTCCCTCTCACCCCCTTTTTTATTTACCTGTGAATCTTTTATTGACGCCTAACTGTACACAAGAGCCAGTGCAACCAATGACTGCATGGCTACATTTGTACATGCACGTGGAGGCAACCATGCACTAATCTTCACGCTTCAATGGACACTTAAGACTGTGAGATATGGATGGGCTATCATGTCCTTATGTCCCATCTTCCCTTCCCTTTCTCCTTCCCTTACCTAAGTATTGGAGATGTACTGGAAATGCACATATGGATTTTGTCCTCCCAGGTTTTTTATATTGCTTTTGACATGTACTGATATTGGATAAGCACCTGCATGTGGCGCGATCTGTAACAACTGAAACGCCCAACAGTGCATACATATGTAATTGTCATGTCGTGCTTATATGAAAACTCAATAAAAACAGATTCACCCAAATAAATGGAAGAAGTTTGCACGGTTGGCGCACAGTTCCTGTGGGAGAGTAATGTTGTTTGTTGCAGCTGAGCGGTTGGAGATTTTTTTTTACGATGTTGAAGAGTTCTTTGCCGTTACTAGGGCTTGATTCAATGTGTGAGACTAAGGCCTTTTTCTTCAAATCAACTGTCTGTGGTAGAGGTGGAGGGCTGTCCTGAAGGCAGTCTTGTAAGTTGTGTCCTTGCTGGTGCGCTATCTCCTTTCTAGTTGTTATCAGTGTCGTTTAGCAGTTCTGAGGTCCTCAGTGTACCAGCTAGCCTGCTTGGTGGGTGTTGTTGATAATGTGAGCGATGCTGTCAGTGCAGTTGGTTATCCAATTGTTAAAGTTTCTGATGTTCTCATCTAGGTTGTTGGAGGAGATGGGGTGGGTGGTGTTGAGCGAACTGATCGAATCCATCTGTGGTGGGGGGTCATCAGACAGACTGGGAGCGGAGATCAGTGAACTGATGATGCTGAAGTGGACAATGGAGTGGTCGGTCCATGTGAGTTCTGTGGACTGGCTGTACCTGATGCGGTTCCTGGAGGTGAAGATGAGGTCTAGCTTGCGGCCTGCGTTATAATTGGGGCTGTGGACAAGTTGGGTGAGTTTGATGTTGTTCATGCTGTCGAGGAGGTTGGTAGTGTTGATGTCTTTCTGGTTCTCGAAATGGAAGCTAATATCGCTGAGTAAAATGCAGTTGTTAGAATCTATGATGAGGGAGCGATGAAGTCAGAGATGAAATTGCAGAAGTCTGGACGTGGTCCTGGAGGACAGTAGGGGAGGGTGCCCTGATGGTAGTATTGCTGTCTGTTTGGAGTCAGACGTTGAGGTGTTCCATGGCTGGGATGATATTGTCATTTGTGGTAGTGCATTGGATCGATTGCTTGTGTATGAGGGCGATCCCTCTTTCAGGCTTGTTGATGTAATCGCAGTGGGGTAACTTGTATGATTCAGGTATCACAGTGGCGATGTTCGGTGCAGAGGACCGGTTGAGCCAGGTCTCACTGAGGAAGAGGTTGTTGGATGAGAGGGTTGAGATAAGGTTCCAAATCTTAGTGGTGTGTTTGTATAATGAGCGTGTATTGAAAAGGGTGCATCTGAATTGGTGTTTTTGCTCAGTTGGTGCCTCTGGTGTGTTCAGGGTGGGGCTGGGTGGTGGGCTGGTGTGTGAGCTGTGGCAGGTTAAATGGAAGAGGGTATAGTTGAAAGGTTCTACAGTGGAGCGTAGGATGGCATGGGGCAGTGTTTGTTGTGGTGTCCGGGGTCGAGGGTGTAGAGTTCAGCAATGGTGTATCTTCTGGGGTTGGGAGGGCCAGGGGTCGTGACCCTGAGCATGGTCCAGGTGCAGGCGGGCACAAATGGGATTGCTTTTGGCACACCAGCAGTGTATCCGCTGCACTCGGTTGCTCTGCCTACATTAAGTAGGATCTGGGGTGGGCGGGACATCTGTTGGCGGGAAGAACGGTGAGCAGGAAAAACCCAGGCAGGAAAACCCCGGCAGTGGGAGTGTCACTGGATCAGGCAGGAATAAGCAAGAACCGGTTGCCAGAGGCAAGTGACAGGTGCCTATTTAAGACAGGCCTCAAGCAGCAGAACAGTTTTCCAGGGGTAAAAGGCAAGTTTCAATCATAAAGGCAATCCTTTGGCAGCAGCAGGGCAGGCTACTGATGTAAGAATCAGACCTCAAGCAGCAGGGCAGTCTACTAAAGTACAAGGCAATCCTTCTGGGGGCCCTCTGCAGGTCCAGGAGTGAACTTAAGAGTTGGTCTGTGGGTCCAGTATGTATACCTGGTGCCAGCCTTTGAAGTGGGAGAATCCTATAGACTTCCACCCACATTTGGCTCTAGAATTTCCTTTCCTCTTTACCCAGGCTTCAAGAGTCTAGGGTGACAATGGACTAGTGTCAAGCTCTTTGTGAGTTGCTGAGGGAGCTCCTTTGAAAGATAAGTGGGGCAGCGAATAGCTCTACCCCTCCCATCCCTCCAAGATGGTCCATAATGCCAACATTGAGTCCCCCTGTTTCTTTGTATGGGAGGAATACACAAAGGCCAACTGCACTCAGTCATGTGGCCCAGGGCACCGGCTGCAAGCATCAAATGGTTATGAAAAGAAATTGCCAATTTCTAAAAATTGCATTTTCAGAGTTGCGACTTCGAATCTGACTTTGTCATTAAGGAAGGTATTAAATTGCAATTCAATTGAGACCAAACGTGACATTTTGATCTGTTCCCCATCAAAAGTTATCTTTATTAAATCTATTAAGGTCGCCTAATTTATCCTATGGAACGGGTGGGCCTTACAGTTGCGAATACATTTAAGAGTTTTTCACTACTAGGATATGTAAAACTTCAAAGTACATGTCCAACTTTTTAAATACACTGCACTTATATGTACTAAACAGGAAGGATTAGGCCTGGAAAAAGGTTTCATTTGGCAAGTAGAATTGACAGTTTAGAACTGCACACAGGCTGCAATGACAGGCCTAACACATGTTCTAAAGGGTTACTTAGGTGGGTGGCACAAGAAGTACTGCAGCGGGCCCACTAGTAGAACTTAATATACAGGCTCTGGGTACATGTAGTGCCACTTTACTAGGAACGTATAAGTAAATTAAATGTGCCAATTGGATGTAAGCCACTTTTACCATGTTTTAGGGAGAGAGCAAAAACACTTTAGCACTTATTAGCAGTGGTAAAGTGCACAGGGTTTTAATGCCAACAAAAACTAAATTAAGAAAATAGGAGTGGTGAAGGAAAAAAGATTGGGGTGACCCTGCAGAGAGCTCCTTGCCCAACACGTTGGTTCCATTGATATAAATTGTGGTATAATGCCCAAGCATAACATGTGGTTATTATTATTATTATTATTATTATGGAATTTCCTTGACAAAGCCGGTAGGCTTGCTTTAGATACATTTTCACCGCTTGTAATGTGTTGCATTGTCAAAGCATTAAATGTAGGTATTAATATTACTTTGATGACCCCATGACAAAGCCAATACGCCTACCTGAGATATAGTGACATCCTTATCATGTGTTACCTTGACAAAGTTTAATTATTTTAGCTAGTAATGAGAATGTGATGACCCACTCACAAAGCTGCATTATTTTAAATTGCAACCCCTTATATATATATATTTTTTTTTTGTTTCATATTTATTTATTGAGAGAAAGAAATTAACAATACATAGAAACAAGAATATGTATACAATATTGTAAAATAACTTGTGTTCATACAAAGTAACAATACATCATATATAATAATAAACAATAATAATTAATAGATACATTATATAAAATTATAGAGCAAATGAAGAAAATAATTTTAGTATATATATATATATATATATATATATATGAAAATAAATAATATAAGATTTGTAGAGTAGAAAAAGGAAAAGGTAATAGAGAAAATCCAGATGAATACACACAAATTAGGTAAATAATAAAGTATAAATATATGTAAATGAATATATATAAATTAAAGAAGTATAAGAATATAAGGTTATATCGTATGATAAGAGTGGAAAGAAAGGAATTCAAGGATTGTGAAGAAACGGAGCCCAATTTTGCTGAAACATTTCCTCTTGATCCTGTAATCTATAAATAATACGTTCATGAGAAGCAGTTTGAATCATTACTACCATCCATTCTTCCTGTGTAGGGGGACTAGATGATTTCCAATGTCGCAGGATACAGTTTTTAACTGTGGAGAGTGCAGTATGTAAAAGACGGTGTTGCGGGCGTGTAATACTAATAAGACTTCTAAAATCATGTAATAAAATAATAGAAGGGGTAAGAGGAGTGTGGAGAGAAGGGATCAAATCCTTTAGTGTGTTCCCGACATAAACCCAAAAATTCTGCATGGAAGGGCAGTCACAAAGTATATGGGGAAGATCACAATTAACTCCAGTACACCTCCAACATTTAGAGTGAGGTAGAAGTCCTGCTCTTTGTAATTTTAGAGGTGTCCAATGCCAATCGTGTAGGGTCTTAAAAAGGCAAAACTTCAAACGAGCCTCTCGGGTACCCTTATCTAGGGCTTCTATCATGTCTGACCAGTCACCGTCTTCAATAATGATGTGTAGACGGTCTTGCCATTTCTCTTGAAGAGCTTTAAGAAGTGGTTGTGAATATAGGTGGTGAATCAAGACACCATACAGGCCTGATAATACCCCTTTATGTGGACCCCAAGTAAGAAGGTAGTCTAAGATGGGTGAAGAATTTAGAGACCAGAGAGAATAACCAAGACATCGTTTGAGACAGCACTGCAGATGCAAGTAACGCGTGAGCTGATGCGGCGGGAGATCAAACTCTTCACTAAGTGAATCAAAGGATTTTAGTTCTCCATTTAGGATAAATTGATCAATTGTGTGTATTCCTCTTGATTTCCAACTAGACCATTGGAGTGCACAACCACTTATACGAATACTTTCATTACCCCAGAGTGGGGCTTTGAGGTGTAATCGGTGGCTAACTCGGAGGATACGATGTGCACGTTGCCATGTTTGATAAGTAGCTTGCATTATTGGATGCGGGGGAGAGGAACTTGGAAGACGGAGTCCATAAAGGAAATCTAGACCATCACTTCGATTAAGTATAGAATGTTCTGTTGTGACCCACTGTGGAGGATCTGTTGTACCTGGAAGTAAGTAAACTAGCTGTGAAAGATGTAAAGCTAAAGAATAATGTTCTAAGGATGGTATTCCCAAACCACCTTAAGATCGACGAGCCAATAATTTAGAAGCAGCTAGACGAGGCTTTGTAGATCCCCAAACAAAAGATCAAATTCGGGCATCCACTCTGAAAGTGTTGACAAGGGAACAAGAAGTGGGAGCATACCAAGTATATAGCTAAAGCGAGGTAAGGTAACCATCCTCACTGCTTGTACCCTTCCCCACATAGAGAGGCCCAAAAGAGACCATTTTGCAAAGTTGGTTTCCATTTGTGTTATAAGGGGTGTAATATTATCTGTGACCATATTTGATAAGCCTTTATTAACCAAGACTCCCAAATATTTTAATTGGGATGATTTCCAAAAAAAGAGGAAACCATCGATTGATGCTTTAGTGGTACCAGGAGAAATCGGCAGAGCCTCACTTTTATCCCAGTTCACTTTGTAACCAGAATGAGTTGCAAAACCATCAATGATCTTAAGTAAAGCTGGCAGAGAGTGAGGGAGATCTTTTAACGTGAGTAGAATGTCATCAGCATACAAGTATAATTTAGAAGTGCCTCCTGCAATATGTATACCTTGTACATGAGGTGAATGCCGAATGAGTGAAGCAAGAGGCTCAATTGCTAGTAAGAATAAAAGAGGGGAAAGAGGGCAACCTTGTCGGGTACCTCGCTTAATGGGAAAGGGATCTGATAAAAATCCACCACAGTTGACTTGGGCTGTCGGAGTATCATACAAGAGACGAACTTTAGATATAAATTGGTCACCAAGGCCAAAGTGTTTCATGGCTGCAAAAAGATATTTCCAGTCAATGCGGTCGAATGCTTTTTCTGCATCCAATGAGAGAGCCAAAGCATCTTCTGTCATCTTATTTGCAGACCACAAAGTATGAGCCAGGGTACGGAGATGGTTCCTGGAAGAACGGCCTGGGACAAAGCCATCCTGTGACTGGTGTATGAGAGAGGGAATGACTTTACGTAATTGTGCCGCTAAAATACTAGCTAGAATCTTTACATCACTATTTATGAGGGAGATAGGTCGATAACTACTACAAACAAGTGGGTCCTTACTGGGCTTGGGAATAACCGCAATCAACGCTCTGTTAGAAATAGGACCAAGTGACTGCATTTGAACTGCCTCTTGAAAGGCAGTAAATAAAGTATCAACCGTCTCTGTCCCAGTCCATTTATAAAATTCCGCAGGGAAACCGTCTTCTCCTGGAGATTTGTGATAAGGCAGTTTGGTGATGGCTATAGCAATTTCTTCTTTGCTAATATCACCACCAAGCAGGGCTCTACCTTCATCTGTGAGGCAAGGGAGATTGATATCTGCCAAATATGAAACTATTTGATCCTCAGTTACTGATGTTTCAGGGGTATAAAGTTTTTTTATAGAAGGATGCAAAGGTATCTACAATGTCCTGTGGTCTCATAAGGATCTCACCCCTATCTGAACGTAAGGCAGGAATAGCCATAGCTGCCTCACACTGTTTCAATTGAGCTGCTAATAGACGACCTGCTTTTTCACCCTGCTCATAATGTCTACCCTTTAGGCGTTGAAGAGCATACTCTGCTTTAGAAGTATATAAGTTATTAAGCTCCAGTTTAGCAAGTTCAAGTTTACGACAGTTGGGTGATGTGGGATGGGATGTGTATGAACGTGTGAGAGAAGTTATTTGAGTCTCTAATTCAGTACGACGTAAAGTGTTAGACTTATTAGTTTCCGCAGCATCTCTCATCAACTGACCGCGAATGGTTGCTTTAGCTCGCAATGAATGACTTTTCCCACCCAATCTCTTCGCAACTTAGAGGATTCTAAAGCGTTTAAATGGGTTTCTTGTAAAAGAGCTATGTCATTCTTTTTTGTTTGGAGGTAGTATAGTATTTTTTTACGCTTTATAAAGTGTGTAAGGCCATGAACATTCCACGATATAATGCGTAGAGGATGTGAAGCAGAGGAATTATTCACAGCCATGTGGGGATTAGTGAAGAAAGTAACAGATTATACGTAGGAAAATAAAGAGAGGAGAAAAAAAAAACAAAGCAAGGATCAATGTGGGAGGATGAACTGGGTAAAGAAAAAAGGTTCTAGGCAAAAGGATAGAGTAGGGTATGTTACTTAGGAATTTAGAGGAAAAATTCAAAAGGACCTAAAGTAGAGAAATTAAAGTGACACAAGAATTAGGAAAGAGAGGGAAAAAAAATGAATAAGGGTCAGAAAATAAATACTACACAAGGAAAAAGGTGCAATATAGGGGAAGTAGAACTGCGCTCTGTGGGTCCTGGCTTGCGGGCTATGCGCATCAGGGGAAGCCCCGCACAGCGAGTGGCATAGATGAGTGAATGGATATGGCAAGTAGTAAACAGTATGTATAGGAAAGATTTGAAAAATTATGGATATAAATAAATAATTAAATATTATAGTATAGGATACAATATTAGAAGAAAAGGAGAGAGGTAAGAGTAATGGAAGAATGAAGCATTAAATACAATCATTATAAGACTTAATAACAGTTAAATGGGATACAAATGAAATAAGTTAAGAACAATTAAACAGCATGTAAATAACATTTAATAACAATTAAAATGTTTACTAAGTGTAAACATTATCTGAATAAAGTCTGAATAAAGAACAGAATAGCTAAAGAATAAAATAAATGTACAGTAATAGGATGGCGCAATAGTAAAAAATACTGATAAGGAATATAATGCATAACTTTGAGGCAATAGTTCCTATGTGTAAAGTAATTCTTCATGAAAAAAAAATTTATACATATATGTATATATATACATACATACACATATGTATTGAGCAGAAATTTCTCAAAAAAACAATGGGAACTAGTTAAATCATTAGCAGAGGATGATAACTTAGTGATCCGCTCTGCAGACAAGGGAGGAAATATCGTTCTGTGGGATCGCAGTATGTATGTTAAAGAAGCCCTTAAACAACTTAAGGACACTAGATACTATGTGGAAAGCAATATGGAAGAGTATAATGAGAGTATACTCAAAATCTGGGCAATGTTGTCGACATGGAAAGATCAAGGCCTTTTACAATGGGAGGAATTTTGTTATCTGAAAAAAGATTATCCCAAATTGCCCAGTTTTTATCTACTGCCCAAGATCCACAAAAATGCCACGGTACCTCCAGGTAGACCTATAGTATCTTCAATTTGGTGTGTATCAGAACACATGTCGAAATATGTGGATCATTTTCTACGAGAATATGTTTTAACTCTTCCCTCCTATACTAAAGATACAAAGGATTTCTTAGGAAAAATAAAAGACATTGTTTGGGAAGATGACTACCAACTTATCACAATGGATGTAAACTCTTTGTACTCAATAATAGACCATGAACTAGGTTTACAGTGCTGTTACCACTATCTAAAAAAGAGAAAAATATGTTTTAGGGATCATACTATGATACTTTTGGAAATGATAACATTTTGTTTATCGAACAATATTTTCATATTCGATGGTCAAATGTTTAAACAAGTCCTAGGCACTGCAATGGGGACTTGTTTTGCCCCAAGTTTTGCCAATCTGTTCCTTGGGGTATGGGAGGAGAAAGTACAAAGAAACATGGACCATATGAGAACAGACAAAAAGATAGTCAAATGGCTAAGGTACATTGACGACCTTTTTATTATATGGAAAGGAGATGAACAATCAGCTACCATATTTATTGAGAACTTGAATATTAACAACTATAACTTAAGACTAACATATAACATCAGTACGGTAGCTATTAAATTTCTTGACATAGTAGTAGAGATCCGTCAAAACAAAATTTGTACCAAACTGCATAGAAAAGATACGGCTGGGAACAGCCTTCTCCATGCTCTGAGCAGTCACCCTGAAACTCTGAAATGGAGCATACCATTTGGGGAGCTGCTCAGAGCAAGGAGAAACTGCAGCACTATGGAAGATTTCTATATTGAGCAAAAAAACATGTTGGAAAGATTTAAGGAAAGAGGTTATCCTCAATGGGTACTGGAAAGAGCAAAAGAAAAAGTAAAAAAGATTTCCAGGGATGAAACCCTTGTAGAAAAAACTAATGAAGAAAAAGAAGGGGAAAATCAACCCAGAGTTATTTTGACGTTCAATGCAGAATCGAGTAATATTGTTAAAATCTTGAACAAAAATTGGAACACACTGAAAAGTGAACCTACTTTAATGAATGACTTACCTGCACGCCCACTTATAACATACAGGAAAAGTAGAAATCTTAGGGATATTTTGATGAAAGGAGATATCTCTAAAACCAAAATCAACACACGTCTTAACTTGAAAGGGTTTTTTCCATGTGGTCACTGTAAGGCATGCCGCCACAGCCACATGCGAAAAAAATATGATACTCCTGTAACAGTCAAGAATATTGAGCAATTTCTAACATGTGGAAGTACATATGTTATTTATATTCTTCAATGTCCTTGTCATTTGAGATATTTGGGAAGCACTACTCTGGCAGTTAAAAAGAGAGTATTGGAACACATGCGAGCAATAGATAATAAAGACTCACACTATCCAGTGGCAAGACACTTTGAAAAATATCACCTGTCCAATAACTCCCTACTGTCATTTTTTGCAATAGAACAAATAGAGACAAACAGAAGGGGCGGGAACAGGGAACTGCAGTTGAGACAGAGGGAATCATGGCATATTGTGAATTTGCAAAGCAAACACCCAGGAGGATTAAATCAAGACGAGGAACTGAATGTTCACTTAAGAGAGCAATGAGAATTGCAAGTGAAATTATCTGGTTTTATATATTTTGAAAAATCAATTGTAAATATGTTTTTTCACGAGAGCAATAAGAATTGCAAGGAAATTTATCTGGTTGTATATATTGTGAAAAATCAATTGAAAACATGATTTTTTGTTTGGAAGAGTTAATTGGGAATAATGTTATCACTGCTAGTAAAATCTAATGGTTTTTTAATTTTTTTCTTAATTTCTAGGAGGAAAGGAAGGGGCCGACTCCAGAAGGGAATCGAGTTTTTCTTCCCCCCTACCCTTTTCTTCCATAGCATCAAACGAAAGTCAATCTCATTGCAGATAAGAGAATCTACATATTCCTAATAATATTTTTAAAGTTCTATTCTGTATATGTGAATGTGATAAGGGAATGAGGTGGCACGAGTAAAGATTATGTTTCTATATACGGTTTTTATAGGGTGTTGATCTTAATTAATTAATTTTTGGTGGATATTAAATATGTCACGTACAGAATTAATGGGAAAACTAATGAACAAGATTCATAATTTGTTCCAAAAGACACTATGTCAATTGCATTGGAGAATAACTGATGAATAATCATATATTATACTGGGCAATTGTTTGGAAAAGCACTATGCTGATAGAATACCAATAATAGTATTCAGAGATATACATGATGGATTACCAACAATTATATGAAGTATTCAGGAACAACTAGATACACTATGTTGTTAAAATATGAATTCTGTGAAAAATACAATCATGTAACACAGGACATACAATTGACTAGCTTAAAATAACCGCCAATTTGGTGACTACTGATACGAGGCTTGTAGTCCCTTTTCTCTGTTGTTATTTCCTGTCTGGAGAAGCACTATGCTGATAGTATGCCAAGTATAGTATTCAGAGATATACAGGATGGATTACCAACAATGAAGTATTCAAGAACAACTAGATACACTGTGTTGATAAAATATGAACTCTGTGAGAAATACAATCATGTAGCATAGTACTGGACATGTAATTGACTAGCTTAAAATGGCCGCCAATGTTGTGACTGTTGATACGAGGATTGTAGTCCCCTTTTCTTTGTTGGTACTTCCTGAAATCCCAAATGGTATATACGTGACTCAATACCACTACCTAATGTGTGAGCAAGCCTGCTGGTTCAGGCGAAACGCGTTACCTAAATTAAAAAAGATCTGGTGAAAGATTAGCCCTGTGGTGGTCGTCACAATTATTCATTTGTGGAAAAATAAAAGTCGGCGTGCTCCGCCGTCACTGGACGACCTGCTTGCCTTGGGCGTGGAGAGACAGAAGGAGCAATACGAGGAAGAAAAATACATACACATATATATACATATACATATATTACCTACTGGCAGTCGCCAGTAGGTAGTTATAGTTAGGACCTATTTTCAATAGGAAATCCGCAACATTCTATTTGGAATAACGTTGGCGTCGATTGATGAATCTTCGCAAAATTTTCCAAACTTTTGGCCAGCTCCGGTCCGCTCCTATCCTGAAAATTTCACGGTGATTCGTCAAGCGGGGGCCGAGAAAAAAGAGGGTCCCAAAACGCATTTCCCCCATGCATTTCCCCACAGGACCTGTTGACGCAGCTACAGCCCGAAGCGCTGAACGGAATTACACCAAATTTGGCAAAGAGGTAGTCCTCAGTTCAGACTCGTGCCTTTTGCTTAAATGGTGTAAATCCGTTCAGTAGTTCCTGAGAAAATTAAAAGTAAAATCACATGTATATCTGGGCGGAGCCTAACCACACATCTCATCGTGAGATCTGATTGGCTGTCAGCACTTCATCCAAGAAGTGTTGGCAGCCATCTTGGGACCAATATACATGATAGCACCTCATTAAAAAGCATTGCAGTTAATAGAAGGTTTTAAGACTTTAGTTACAATATAAATCATTTGTTGATGATACCATACTCATTTTAGGAATTGTGGTGTGTTCTAAGGTGATTTTACCATGTGAAAAAGCCTTCTGCTGAGATATCATGAATCATGTTTGAGAGAAAACTATTTTTGCATGCTTTTCCCACAGAGGTTTGGAAGGTGATCTATAAGCTAAACTGAGAGCATATTTTCTGTAAATTCACATTATCTTTCTCAGTCATGTGAGAATGAAGTCTGACATTCTCAGTAAAACATGTACATCCAACAAGGGCAGAGACTGTCAGTTGATTCCTTTGTGTTCTACTGCAGCTTCCCAGAGTGTTCTAAAGAACAACTAGAGCGCTAACAGTCCTACTTATGACAAACGTATGGCACACCTGAAGCCATCTTGGTTGGAATAAAGTGGTAACTCTTAAAACATTTAATTTAAAAAGGAACAAAATGAGGGGGTTCATTTTGCTATAGAAAGTATGATCAGTGCTGCAGAAAGAAAAATTAGGGCACATTTTGAGTGACTTCTCAAATCCTCTTCTATTTCATAAAAAAATTCTGACATGCAGACTGAAACATGCACTTTCAATACCAGCAGCCTACTTCCCTGGTGAGCAGTAGCTTTACTACAGTGATCTAATAAGCAACTAGAGTGCTAACATTCTGAATTTATGGCAAATGTGTGACACATCTGAATGCCTTCTTGATGGAATCAAAGTAAAAAACTAAAAGTATTTCCTACTGAGGAGACTGTAGTAAATGAGGAAATTAGGAAACATCATAACAAATAAGTCTCCCAAAATGGCCACCAGAGACAAAAGAGCCCAAATGTAGCCCAAATATCACCCAGATGTAGCCCAAGTATAGCCCAATGACAGAATGTCCCAGAGTGTTCTAACGAACAACTAGAGCGCTAACAGTCTTAATTATGACAAAAGTATGGCACACCTGAAGCCATCTTGAATGGAATAAAGTGGTAACACTTAAAACATTTAATTTACAAAGGAGCAAAATGAGGGGGTTCATTTTGCCATAGAAATTATGATTAGTGCTGCAGAAAGAAAAATTAGGGCACATTTTGACTTCTCAAATCCTCTTCTATTTCCTAAAAAAATCCTGTCATGCAGACTGAAACATGCACTTTGAATACCAGCAACAGACTTCCCTGGTGAGCAGTAGCTTTACTACAGTGATCTAATGAGCAACTAGAGTACTCACATTCAGAATTTATGGCAAATGTGTGACACATCTGAATGCCTTCTTGATGGAACCAAAGTAAAAAACTGAAAGTATTTCCTACCCAGGAGACTGCAGTAAATGAGGAAATTAGGAAACTTTTTAACAAATAAATCTCCCAAGATGGCCACCAGAGACAAAAGAGCCTAAATGTAGCCCAAATATCTCCCAGATGTAGCCCAAGTATAGCCCAATGACAGAATGTCCCAGAGTGTTCTAACGAACAACTAGAGCGCTAACAGTCTTACTTATGACAAAAGTATGGCACACCTGAAGCCATCTTGATTGGAATAAAGTGGTAACACTTAAAACATTTAATTTACAAAGGAACAAAATGAGGGGGTTCGTTTTGCCATAGAAATTATGATTATTTCTGCAGAAATAAAAATTAGGGCACATTTTGACTTCTCAAATCCTCTTCTATTTCATAAACAAATTCTGACATGCAGACTGAAACATGCACTTTGAATACCAGCAGCAGACTTCCCTGGTGAGCAGTAGTTTTACTACAGTGATCTAATGAGAAACTAGAGTGCTAACATTCAGAATTTATGGCAAATGTGTGACACATCTGAATGCCTTCTTGATGGAACCAAAATAAAAAACTGAAAGTATTCCCACTGAGGAGACTGCAGTAAATAAGGAAATTAGGAAACTTCATAACAAATAAATCTCCCAAGATGGCCACCAGAGACAAAAGAGCCCAAATGTAGCCCAAATATCACCCAGATGTAGCCCAAGTATAGCCCAATGACAGAATGTCCCAGAGTGTTCTTAAGAACAACTAGAGCGCTTACTGTCTTACTTATGACAAAAGTATGGCACACCTGAAGAAATCTTGATTGGAATAAACTGGTAACACTTAAAACATTTAATTTAAATAGGAACACAATGAGGGGGTTCATTTTGCCATAGAAATTATGATTAGTGCTGAAGAAAGAACAATTAGGGCACATTTTGAGTGACTTCTCAAATCCTCTTCTATTTCATTAAAAAATTCTGATATGCAGACTGAAACACGCACTTTTAATACCAGCAGCAGACTTCCGTGGTGAGAAGTAGCTTTACTTCAGTGATCTAATGAGCAACTAGAGTGCTAACATTCAGAATTTATGGCAAATGTGTGACATATCTGAATACCTTCTTGATGGAATCAAAGTAAAAAACTGAAAGCATTTCCTACTGAAGAGACTGCAGTAAATGAGGAAATTAGGAAACTTCATAACAAATAAGTCTCCCAAGATGGCCACCAGAGACAAAAGAGCCTAAATGCAACACAAATATCACCCAGATGTAGCCCACATGTAGCCCAATTACAGAAGTGTGCAAAACACTTATTTTTTGTGTATTTGCAGTTTTATATAATGCAGACTTGTCAGGTATTGGAGTGCTTTACATGCGCATTGGTTACATCACACAAGATCAAATTCATTTTGGTTGTAGACATGGGGAGATTAAGTGATTTGACCAGAATCACAGAATGTTGAGCTGAAGCAGAAACTCCAACTTGGTTCCCCAGTTGCAAAGTCTGCAGCTCTGGAAGTAACACCACATCCTCTCCCCTAGGTGCAACTCTTAATCAAGTGGTCAACTGGATAAAAAAACATAAAGATTACAAATAATTTTAAAGTTCTTTGTCGCTATTTGAAAACTCAGAAAATATGTCCTCATTTTAGTTTTTTAGAGCACTAACCATAATTTTGATGCAAATAAGACCCTCTCATATATGTAATTTCTAAAGGAAATGCTCTAGGTATTACAGTTTTGATTACATCAAGATGACGTCAGGCGTTCCACACTTTTGTAATAACTATAGAATGTTAGCAATCTAGTTGTTCATTGGGATACTGTTGAGAGGCAGAGGCCAGGGGCACGGACTCTGAAAATTTAAGGCAGGTAGGAGAGTGCAGAGGCAACAATTTGACCACACTGGGCAGGCAGGAATGGCAATGGCAGCACAACAGACTATGGAGAACAGTGGAAAGGGGGGCAGGGGCAACAAACCAAGAATACAGGACTGGCAAGAGAGGCTGTGGCAATATGATAGACCATTGTGGGCAGAAGGAAGAGGCAGTGGTAGTACAACCATACATGCCAACAGACCCGTTTCAGCCAGGAAACGTCCAATGTTTTTAAGCTCAAATGGGCTTTATTTGATCTGTCTCCTGTCTACAATCTCCTCTTTTTCAATGTAACTCAAAGGGGAAAATCAATACCCCAGTTTTTTTCAAAATCTCCCTCTTACCGAGTTCAAAATGTTCGCAAGTATGGTACATTGGATCATGGTAGGCAGGAGGAATTGGGGTAGGGACATGGACTCGGATAACAGAGGACAGGAGGGACATGGAGAGGTGCACCAAACTGACCCTACAGGGCAGGCATCAGGGTTTGCAGCAGCACAATACACCACAAAGCGCATGCGGGACGGGAGTGCAGCACAACAATCCATAGAAAGCAATAGGGAGGGGACAGGACCATGCACATGGACAACAGAGAACAGAGGGGAAAGAGGCAATGGTAGCTAGCTGACCATAATGGACAGACAGGAGAGAAAGCTGCAGCATAACAGACCATAAAGGGCAGGAGGGACAGATCAGGGGCATTACAATGGAACAGACAAGCCAGGAGGGAGGGAATAGGGGTCTGCACATGGAAACAGAGGGCTGGGGGCAAGGGGGCAGGGTAGGAGCAGCAAGATGACCATGGAGGTCAGGCAGGATGGGCACTAGAAACAAGACACACCATGGAGAGCAACAATGAGACTATGATGGCATACACACAGACCATGGAGGGAAGGTGGGAGGGGGTCAGGGGCAGCTAGCTGACCACACAGGGAAGGTGGGAGGGGCCATGGCAGCACAGAAGACCATGCATGGCAAGCGGGAGGGTTAGTGGCAGCACAATGGCTATGATGGGCAAGAAGGGGGGTGCAGGGGCATGCACAAAGGACCATGGAGGATAGAAGGGAGGGTCAGGACCTGGGCACAGACAAGAGAGTTCAGGGGAAGGGGCCTCACAACAGACCGCGTGGGGCAGGCAGGAGGAGCAGTTGCAGCACAACAGACCAGGGAGGGCAGAAGGGTGTGGCAGTAAAATGGACCATGGAGGACAGGAGGAAGGGGATAGGGGCATGGCATGTGGACAGGCAGGGTGGAGGTGGCAGGGACAGGTTACAGTCATCTGGCAATGCTAGGTAGGTGGGAGGGGAGTGGCAGCTCAACAAAACACTCAGAGTAGATAGGAGTGGCAGGTCCATGGAACATGGTGGGCAAAAAGGATGGAGCAGGGGCATGCACAAAGACATCGGAGGGCAGGGGGAAGGAGAATAGGGGCAGCAAGCTATGCACAGAGGCTAAGCAGGAGGTCAATGATGGGCCATAGAATTGGGCAATGGAGGGCAGGAGGAGTGGACTGGTACATCATGCTAAATGGAGGGCAGTGGCAGCACATCAGACCATGCATGGCAGGAGGGAGGAGGCTAGTCCATGGATTCAGACAACAGAGGATAGGGAGGAGGTGGATGGGGCAGCAAGCTAACTGTTCAGAGAAGGTGGGTATTAGGAACTTTATTGTTTTTAAAATGTGTGTCTGTGCGAACTACTTAAAATATGAACAAGTATGCAGCATAATCTCACTTTTATTCAGGAAGAAGAGGACGTTTGTGACTGTGACTCCGGGCTCACTTGGCAGAAACACCCCCTGACCCTCCACCCCCATCGCAAAATGTAATGCCCGTGAAAAGGGTAGGTGGACGCAGTGTTATATAGAACATAGTCCTGAGAGCACGATTGAAAATGAAAACTAGATATATTATATGGTATAAACTATGCACTAAAAAGTGTGATATAAGATGAACCGGGGCGTGAAATATAATATGCAATACATTGTGCACAATGACAGATTCATTGGAGAGCGCGAGATAGCACAGGCACTAGCGCATGCTATGTGATATGCGCCTTGGAGTGTAATATGCACAGGGCAGTGTTGTGTAACCTAACTAGTCTCTAAAGTTTTAATATAAAATATGTGCTGGGGAGTTTAACGTTGCATATGCACTGTGACAAAGATATGGATCCCAGATTGTAATATGTATGGCATAGAGATGTGCGTTATAACATAGGCATCGAGGAAGGCACGTTAGATGGGGCAATATAACCCGTGCGAAGGCAAGTGTGGCATGACATGTTCACGGGGTGGTGTTACAGTGCACATGGGCTAGAGAGTGTCATAGCATACGCACTAGCTGGTGGAATACAACACAGAGGTGTGAGGCAATCGGCCTGCACTGGTGGGTGTAACACAGCATTGAGCTCAGCCAGGAGCACGCTGTGACTCTCAAGTGAGGTTCGTCTCCTTTCCAGAGAGCAAAATAAAAAGTATTACACATCCGGCGGTGGATGTGTGTTTTATTAACCGTGAGGGGGGTTTCTTACATAGTTTGGTCGAATTTTTGTCAAATCCCCTTTGAATGGCTTGGTGTGCGTGTATATTAAATGTGCCCGTCAATAGCTACCCATGTTTGTATAAAAAAAACGACAAGGGTGTCTACTTGGAGAGTACCCACCGGCGGGGGCGCCGGGATTAGGCACGGTAGGGCATCAGACACGTCAGAGCTTCACCAGCGGTGTAAATGCATTCCATGTGGATTCATTCTATGCATAGTCGCCTTTTAATGAATATCACGCAAATCGTCATGGTGATAGGTACATACGGTTTGTCCAGCATGTCCTACGTGTTTCTATAAATATATATTTTATAAAAATAATCAAAAACAAAGGCCGGCCCTGGGGGATGGGGTCCCCGGGGCCATAAGTGGCCTGAGGATGGGGGCAACGCAGCCCCCTCCTAAAGAATAAAAAAAAAAAAAGTCCATGACCTGGGGGTTGGGGTCCCCGGGGCCGATTAAGGCCTAGGGAGGGCCAAATTAATTTTTTTCAAGAAAAAAATTAGGGTGCAGGCCCTGGGGGATGGGGTCCCCAGAGCCAGTAAATTTGAAAATAAGGTTGGCCACACAGCCCTCCTTCTTGAAAAAAATAAATAAATAAAAGACCGGCATCGCGCTGGAGGCCACGCCCCCTCCTTGCAGCACTTTGCAAACGCGCCCCCTGGCCAGTTGTAAGTTGGGGAATTAATTCCCCTTCAATACTGAGGGTCCCTGAGGGCCAACTAGCCCAACAGGTATCTCCAATATGCGCCAGGGAGCTGCGTTGCAGACAGGTGTTCTGAGGCCATGCCACTTTTTACACCTCTATGCAACGCAGCTCTGTGGCGCTTACTGGAGGTACCTAGTGGGCTAGTTTGACCCTAGGGACCCTTAGGATTCAAGGGGACTTAATCTCTCAACTTAGAACGGCCACAGGGCGTGTTTACACAGTGGTGAAGTGAGGGGACGGGGCCTGAGGTGACGTGTACAAACACGCCCTGTGGTGCGTTTTAAGTTGGGGAAATAATTCCCTTTCAATCCTGAGGGACCCTGGGGGCCAACTAGCCCACCAGGTGCTTCCAGTAAGCGCCACTGCTCTGCGTTGCAGAGAGGTGGTGCAGGCCGTGCCCCTTTTTACACCTCTCTGCAATGGCGCTTACTGGACGTACCTAGTGGGCTATTTTGCCCCTAGGAATCCTCAGGATTCAAGGGGACTTAATCTCCCAACTTAAAAAATGGCCACAGGGCGTGTTTACACAGTGGGGAAGGGAGGGGACGGAGCCTGAGGTGACGTGTGCAAACACGCCCTATGGCGCGTTTTAAGTTGGGGAAATAATTCCCCTTCAATCCTGAGGGCCCCTGGGGGCTAACTAGCCCACCAGTTGCTTCCAGTAAGCGCCACTGAGCTGCGTTGCAGAGAGGTGGTCCAGGCTGTGCCACTTTTTACACCTCTCTGCAACGCAGCTCTGTGGCGCTTACTGGAGGTACCTAGTGGGCTAGTTGGACCCTAGGGACCCTCAGGATTCAAATGAACTTAATCTCCGAACTAAAAACGGCCACAGGGTGTGTTTACACAGTGGTGAAGAGAGGGGACGGGGCCTGAGTTAAGGTGTGCAAACAAGCCGTGTGGCGCGGTTTAAGTTGGGGAAATAATTCCCCTTCAATCCTGAGGGACCCTGGGGCCAACTAGCCCACCAGGTGCTTCCAGTAAGCGCCACTGCGCTGCGTTGCAGGGAGGTGGTCTAGGCCGTGCCCCTTTTTACATCTCTCTGCAACGCAGCTCTGTGGCACTTACTGGAGGTACCTAGTGGTCTAGTTGGACCCTAGGGACCCTCAGGATTCAAGGGGACTTAATCTCCCAACTTAAAATGGCCACAGGGCGTGTTTACACAGTGGGGAAGTGAGGGAATGGGGCCTGAGGTGACGTGTGCAAACACGCCCTGTGGTGCATTTTAAGAGGTAGTTTTAATTCCCTGCCCTATTATGTACTAGGGGCTTACAGAGGAGGTCATGCTGATCACAGGGGGACCCCAACGCATAGTGTTCCCTAGTGTATGTAGGTGTTTTCACTGTATTCTGAGTGTCTTTTAACATAGCACTGGCTTATAGGACTGGTTAGTCAGACTCAGATACCACCAGTATCCGTCTGAAAAAGTTGAGGGTACAGGATGATTTTGCAACAAGGCTTATTTCTGCTCTTCTGTTTGTTCTTTCTGCACGTTATCCTTCTTCCTGCACTTTTCTTCATCTTTGAGGACTTCTGTTGCTTCTTTCTGCATTTCTTTTTTTTCTTTCTGTGCGTTTTTTCTTCTTTCTTCACATGTCCTATCTCTGTAGGCATAGTTAGAAATTAGCATTTAAAAAACCTTAGAAATTCACTGAAAAAAACATAGGTTTCAGGGGCGTTATAGTTAGCTGGACTTTTCACTCGAAGAAAACCATTGAAATTCCCCCGTTATAGTTAATTCAGCTAACTATAACTCGCGCGCCCGCAATGCACTGCTGATGACGTCACATATTACATCACTGATGACATGGTCAGTGACATCACTCATGACATCACTGATGACATCTCAAATGACATCACTGATGACATCATCCTTGTGATAGAGTGGCAGACCTCCTCTCCCCCTAATATAACCTTTGATACACACATTCAAAAATAGAAACTAAAATTTTCAAAACAATGGACATACCAATATCAGTTACAACAACCTATTCAGTAATTCTAAGATCCACATACACATCCACTCATTCACCAACAGTCCTATACAGTCACTCATACATGTACTCACTCATCATATGTACTCATACACCTATACATCCTGTTACACAACGCCACTCATCCATAGAGTTACTCACACACATAGTCACTCATGCTAATAATGAATCAAACATCCATTTACTTGCATATACAGTTATACACACACCACCACACTTACTTCTACAGAAACGTACACATACTTAGTCTTTTAAACAATCACTTATAGAAACACATACTTATTCATACAGGAACTCTTTCAATCTCTCACTCTCACATATACTCACATATATACACCAATAGTCACATATACTAGTTTAAAACATATGCAGTTACTCATAAAGACACTATTGAGACAGTCATTCACTCACTAACACACACATGCACACACTCATCCACCCATACAGTCCTCCTGACCACATGCTGTCTTCAACACATACAAACAGTGGGTCACTCATTCATGCACCTATGCACTACGTAATACCCCCCACCGAACATACAGACACTCAGACACTCATACTGATACTCAAAAAAACAACTAATAACCTATATAGACAATCATGTAGCTACTCACCAACCCATGCAGCCACTTATACACAAAGTGAGAGACTGATACAGATATTTACATTTTTAAACATTACTCACTAAGCCATGTATTCACTAAGATACACTTAATCAGTCAGTTATACAATCAATTTTTCAAAAACAAATCATCCATTTAGACACTTATATACCCATTTATTCTTCCATCGACCTTGAGATATACATATATAAAACATATGTAATTTTCTGAAAAACACACATTCACTGGATGATGTCATCAGTGATGTCATCAGTGATGTCATTTGAGATGTCATCAGTGATGTCATGAGTGATGTCACTGACCATGTCATGAGTGATGTAATATGTGACGTCATCAGCAGTGCATTGCGGGCGCGCGAGTTATAGTTAGCTGAACTAACTATAACGGGGGAATTTCAATGGTTGTGTACGAGTGAAAAGTACAGCTAACTATAACGCCCCTGGAACCTATGGTTTTTTCAGTGAATTTCTAAGGTTTTTTAAATGCTAATTCCTAACTATAACGTGCCTGAAACCTATGTTTTTTCCAGTGAATATATATATACATACATACATACATACATACATACACACACACACACACATACATACACATACATATCAAAAATTGTAATAAGCATAACAGTGCCCTTAAATAGAACATTTTATATCATTTTGAAGATAAGTACAGGTAAACCATATTCTATATATCTTTTTAGAGGAAAAGGGAGAAGGATGAAAAATTAATTAAAATATAATTTATACAGTAAATAATGCACAATTTAGTAAATAAATAAGTAGATACTCATCAGGACTTCAACAGATAGTAGTATATTCCTATCTTGTCCATTCTTCAAGATATCAATAACAGAGTAGTAGAGCAAGTTCAAGGTACAGCGTCATCAAGTGATGTTAGAGGTTTAATCGGAGAACGTGATTTGTCTCTGTCTCTCTCTTGCGTGAGAGTAGCTACTGCTTGTAGGGCTTGAGCACGGTCACCAAACAAGCGTGTACTTCTATCTGGATCTCTTCCTCTGCTGTGAGAACGAACTGAGTTACGCTGGACATTATAGATCTTTTTGTTTGTTGATGGAGAAAGTAAAGAATGGATCTCTGATAGGGAATCAGTGTATTCCATTTGTTGGATGGAAACATTGTCCAGGAAGTGTTGAAGGTCATCTGGATTGAAGAAGTCTTTTGATATGCCATCCTTGGTAATTCGTAGCCGTGCTGGTTCAAAAAGACCATATTTAATGTCTAACTGACGCAGGCGAGGCCGAAAAGAGAGAAAGGCTTTGCGAAGGTCATTCGTTTCTCTTGAAAATCTGCAGATACTCGAATCTCATGACTGTCAAAAATATATGGACCATGCATACGTGCTGCTGTGATTAATTGTCGAGCTTGTTCATGTCGCAAAAAACATACAATGAGTGTACGTGGCTGCATATTCTTTCCCACTTTAGGGGGGCCAATACGATGTGCTCTTTGTATTTCTAAAGGCGGGTCAAAAGTGAGGCCTGTAATGTTCGGAAGAGTTGCTTTTAGGAGGGATTTAGCATCTGATCCTTCTATTCCTTCCGGAAAACCAAAAAAGCGCACATTATCCCTGCGGTTTCTATCTTCCAAATCAATTACTTTTCTTCTTAGGAAGAGAAGTTCTTGGTCTCTGTCTATTTTGGAGGCAATTCTCAACTGTGGTTACTCGGTCAATGAGACCATCAAGGCGTTTCTGGAATCCTGCAATATCAGCATGTATGGATTTAGTCTCCATCGTAAGAGCAGAGATAGATGTCTCTATTCCATCCAAACGTCGTCCAACAGCAGTAATCTCTTGAAGTATTTGTTCCATAGTAGAGTCTGAACCAGTCGCCATCATAGGATTAGATGACTTTTGAGCTGCTGGGACAGTGTTGCAGGTGTCTGAGGCAGAATGTCTCTGGCTTAATACCTCAGAATAAGAGGGTTGTTTGGAAGATTTACTAGAAGACATTCCAAGCCGCCACTGTGCAAAACCCGTACTCTGGTAATTTCCTTCCTCACAACTACGTAGGTTTCTGAGATAAAACTGATCGCATCAAATAAGGGCGATACCACTTTGTCTGGTTTTTTTAATATTAACACCCACAAAACGCCTTAAGGTAGTATCAGGAGGAAAGAACAGTGTTTGTAAGTCAATATTATTACAAGCACAGACTCCTTCTTTTCTGGTAGAAAATATATTAGCTCATTTGCCCAAAGTTGCTTCAAGCAGCACAGGTATCTGATAGCTGAATATATAACACTTATGCTCAAATTGATATTAGGAAGCAAAGAATAGTCCGTATCTATAAAGCTTCTTGTAATGTGAAGAACTCAGCACACTATTTTAATGATAAAAGAGTAATAAGAAGACAGACAGATGCATCATTCCTGAAAAATTCAGACTGATTACAACAACGTAGTCCGTAGTGCATATAATTTCTCACACCTTGACAGGAACAGAAATAATGGTAAGTCTGGTTACCATACTTATGACATTTCTTGTGACGCGAGGAACCCAGCACACTATTTTACTGGTAATAGAATAAACAGGAGGCAGCCAGGTGCATTATTCCTGAGAAACATAGACTAATTGCTGCATTGTGGCCAGTAGTGCATATAATTTCACATATCTAACAGGAACAGAAGTGAAGAAAATGAAAGCCAGAAATGCAAGTCACATATTAAAACAAATTTGCACTGTTGGTCTTCAAGCAGGAAAGGCATCCAGCAACAAAGCGTTTAATTCTTTCCTCAAGTTGAAGTGAGGCAGTGAAAAAATAGTCTGTATTTTATAAAGCTGTGTTTGTTAAAAAGAACTCTACATTTATTAGGCAGGCAGAGGCACCTCTCTTAAGCAGCTCAATTTAATTGAAACAATGTAACCGGTAGTGTTTCCACACAGCTGACAGAAAAACAGAAGTGGAGGCAAGTTTAATATTAGTCAGAAATGTGAGCCCTCATTAAACAAATTCACACTGAAAGGAAATGTTTAGAAACAGACCGGAATTCTCCAGAGTCATAAATCTCCTCAGAGGCTTCTTCTGCACTCCACTGACTGCTCTCGAGCTCCGAAGAAAGGTCATGAAGGTTGATTTTTCATTACTGGAGACCTCTTTAGTTAAAATGCAGACAGCCTATTTTAAGCTATCTACCGGAGCTCAGAAAGCACTCTTCTGCCGCCTGGGGCTTCCCCTGACACGACCGAGTTCAAGCGGCCATCTTTGTCTCGTGACCAGACCTACCCCATCGCAACCCCTTATATTCTGGTGCTGCATCTGCTATAGGTAGTGGGTATTATGATTATGGTGTTCAGCACCCACTAGGGGTGTAATATGATATGAGGGTGACAGGTAAGGTACTTAAATCCACCTGAATTTATATATTTGTAATTAAATATAGAGTATTTAGTATTTTGGGATAAAATAACTTTCCTTTATAAAAGAAAAAGCGTTGACTAGGTAATTATTTATTAAGTGTTGTTGATGCATGTCAATGATTTGGAATTGCTGCCTCAAACCACCTCCCCTGAGTAGGGCTTGGACTGATCTGCTCCGCTACCCTGAGAGAGTCAATTGCTGCAACTGGGCACATGGTTCCCAGTAACAACTCAATTGCAGACCTATGACTTGTAAAGGACTCACATCCTATGCCAAATAATACCTTAATTTCCTAAATTGATGAATTTGTCTAGAATCTGTCCAAAGCTTGAAATAACACATTTTCTATTGCTATATCAAGTTTTATACCAATCCATCAAGGGTGAAGAAAGTTAAACAGTGGAGAGAATACAATGTTCCTTTGTTTCAAACTTTGGCACTGTTTCATGAATGTGCATCAAATGAAGCAGGCAATTAGCCATTTAGACCCAGTGCATAAGTATCAGGTTTTGTCACACTACAATGGAGAGCCGTGGCAAAGTTTAAACTTTACTAATACATTTGGGAGCATTTGAGGGATATGCATGAAATTTGGCAAAGACTTAGGGAGGCATTACGATAGTCTGACCATCATTGCGAAAATGGAACTGCCGAAAAGTAGTTGGCAGTCCCGCTGCCATTATTACAATGCGACTGCCTCCACTGCAGTTGCAAAGTGTATATTTTCTGTTGCTGCTTGTGCTGCGGGCTACAACATAAGCTGCAATAGAAAATATACACTTTTAAAACATATCTGCACCGTGTCGCAGGCATCATAGTGGAGGGCAATACTGGAAGGGGCCCTGCTCGGGGTCCCCAAAATCACTTTCCACCTGCCTTATCAGGGCAGGCAGAAATGGAGATTGTAATCCCCACGGCTGTGCCAGAGCATGTACTGACTCAATTGTAGTGATTACTGTCCCTCCGATGGTCCGACGGGCTACTTGAGCCAGTTGGAAAGCATCAGAAGGTTTCTAACTGCATGCTTTGTAATGCGGCGGTCGGAATGCCTCAGCAGTGTAGGTCGGACTGCAAACGACAAGCCGTCGATTATGGTTCAACTGACGTCAGAATGAGGACCTTAGCCTTTAGCCTTCTCTTGACATTTTTAAGGCTGTCCAGCTTCAGTTGGGCGCTGGTTTAAAAAGGTGGGTGGCAAAAATAATTATTTGCTAATAGCACTGGGACTGTGTGATGAACTTGCACAATATTTGGCAGAAGCTAGGAAAGATTGGCTTTCTGTTGTTTTGTCAAGTTTTGTGCCAATCTGTCAGGGGAGGGCTGAAGTTATATTTTAATTTGCTAACATTGTTAGTGCTGTTTGCTGAACCTGCACTTAAACAGTTACACCCAGAGTATGTGCAGCAGACTTGGTACAAATTCATTGGGGGAGTAAAAAGGTGGGGGTGTCAAAGATTTTTGACTTACTAATGAAGCTAGTACCATTTGATGGATCTGCACGACATTTGGCAGGTACTTTGTATGTTTTAACTACGGTTGGTTTTCTCAGTTTCAGGCAGGTAAATTGAGAGAGGGGCATTAGTGTTCAAGGAGTGGGTCAAAGAAATGTTCATTTGATAGTAAATTTGACATTGTTTGAAGAATTAGCACAACATTTGGCAGCTGTGTAGAAGGTTAAGCATTTTGTGCTTTCTGTTGATTATGTCACGTTTTGAGCAGATCCATGAAGATAAATGGAAGTTTAATTCACTAATTAACATTGGTGCTGCTTGATGAATCTGCATGAAATTTGTCAGCTAGCAAATTAAATACACTGCAAGATGAGGAAGGTTCTGCAAACAACCTTGGCAGCACACATCCAAAGCAAGTTGTGAGGCAGGGCCTGATTTAAGGTCATGCACAATGCAGAATTAGTACATGGCAAGTGAATGTTGTGTCCTGTGTTTGTGTGTACGAGGCCCCTAGTGTCCCTCAGCAGGCTCCTTACAAGTATAGCGTAATCTGTTGGGTGTGGCTTGGGGTGGTTAATAAAGTGCGTTCAGTTAATTGTTCCACACTGAAGAATAAAGACGTGCAAACCAGAGCTCCGTGTGTGACGTGGTCTGTTACATGCTCTTGAACACGGAAGAACACTACAGTGATGATGGTACATTATAAAAACCTGTGAAATACACTAAATGAACACAGTTAAAGGCTAGTTATGGTGCCACAAACAAAAACACCCTAAAATTCACCAAAATCGCAATGCTTTTATGTTCACTGAACCATACCTGACCTTTAACTGTGTTTCTTCCTGTGAATACAATACATATGTTCACACCTAGAGCATATTTATGTCTTTATTTCGTTTTAGTTCTATGTGCACAGTTATTATGCTTCATATAGTACTTATGTCTTTTAGATTCTGCCAGTGCCTGGATACCCTCATGAGTGACAAGTAGTGCTCCATAATATACTGATTGATTAATCGATTGATTACATACTTATTTAGAGAGACGGTCAGCCAAGCATATATATGACATAAAATTTGTTTTTTTTACATTCTGTGACTGTTTGTTTTTAAGTAAGAGATAATAGATGCAGATCATAATATTTATACTTTTTATCATTGTATTGGTGTCTGTATAGCTGACTATTGTTACCACTGAATCATTTCTAATTTCAGTTCCCCTTCCCCTTTTATACGGGTGTCTCTTTTGGTCTACCATACTTTTGGGAGGTCTGAGGCTCAGTGGGAGAAGATGTGACAATTTTCTGCAGCTTATCAAACCCAATCAGTGCAGTACAGGGACATTTCTTTATATGAGGTGACTTGTGACACACCCAATCGCCTATTATAAAGAATTGACTGAGTCACTCAGCTGTAATAACATATTAGAGTTGAGTTCCAACATCTCAGTGCCGTCTGCCAGAACCGAAAGCAGCTGTTTAAAGAAATAAAATAAAACCTTGCTTTTTTGTCTTCTGCTCTGTTTTTCTAGCAGCACAGTGAGAAGCAGAAATTAAAAAAATTATGGCAACATCTTTATTTTTTGCACTCATTAGGTTATTAGAGAAATGTGAAAATCTCTCCGTATGTTTTTACACTTTCTGAGGGACTGCACCTTTATTTTTTTTTAAATGAGCTGTATTAAACTGATTCTAATATCTGTTTGCAACAAATATCTAACAGCTTTTTTGATGTGTTTAATTTTGCACTAGAGATTATATTTATATTCTTCATGTTTGCAAACATACTCTCTCTTTCATATGAAGAGCTACACATTAAGGATTGAAGGGGTTTGTGGGAAAGTTGATGGTGTGACCATGTATTACAAGGAATAAATATTCCCCTGCTGTAAATGATAAGGATATTGCAAGTAAATAAGGAGTTCCTTAACCTTTCAAGGAGCTCAGCCTTTGGCCTCATTCCTCTATATGGTAATGGAGCTAATCAGTGACTTGCATATCCTTATTATGTATGGCAGGGGGTACTTGGTCCCTTGTATATTTTCCATGAGAATGCATAATTTTTGTATATCAGTTCTTATGAGTGAAATAATGTCGGTATCGGATCTGAAACACAATTGTAAATTACATTTATCAACCATTTTTTGCTAATTAGACAAATGAAAATATAGATTATATTGATGGACATTGTTGGAAGCAATTTATGTGCTAGCAAAATAATAAATTGCATGCTTTAGCCTCTGAATATTTAATTAAACGAGCAATTAAATCTGTTATTCAGGGCCAACATCATTATATCCCTCTTTGGTACTAGTAGAGTTTAGCATCTGAATTTGCTCATTGGGTTAAGGTGTTTTCACCCTTAACCTCTCATTTACATTGAATGACTTTTGCAATCTTTCTTCTTTGCATAAGCTAGTTGTAAGAAATTGGGTTACTGGTTGAAGGGATGGAAGCCCTACTCATTCAGCAACTGTGATTCTTGTCAGGGTGAAACACAAGCAATACTCATATTACCTGTGCTCAACCCTCTGGTATCTTGGCACAAAACCAGTTCGGCTTAACACAGAGGCAATGTGTAAAGTATTTATGCAGCACTTCAAGCAACAATAAAATGAAAACACAACACCAGAAAAATCCAACATCAATTTAGAAACATAGGTGTAGTATCCTCAGGTCATGTTAATATGCTCCCTTTCATCCTGTGCCTAGTTGCTCAGCCAGTGTGACTGTTCCACGTAGAATGTTAGTGTGAGTGGAATGCTTGGGTGCCTGTGTGTGTGTGAGACAGTTGGGAAGATGGGCTGAGCAGCTAGGAGGCTGCTCCTGGTGGGGCTTGTTCTAGCTTGCTGTAACTTCTACTTATGGACTTAATAAATTACATAAAATCATCTCGGCTACGTCTACTTCATCACCTGAACACATGGGGCCAGCCCACTACAGTTTTGGCGACGATCTGGAGCTCATCTCACGCACTAATGGAAGTTTGATGACAACTAAGGATGTGGAGTACAACAGGACTATGTCTAGGAAAGGACCTACTACATATACTAACAAAGAAGAACAAGAATCAAGAAAATCAAGGAAAAGAAACCGGTCAAGCACGTCTCGCAGCCCCACCAGTGTCCACTACACCGGACAGCCCAGCCCAGGCATGCTGTGCTGTGATCTCTTTGCCTACAACGCCGAAAAATATGTTATCAAGACTGCCTATGTCTGGTAGACGATCCTACGCCACAACAAATGTCTAGAGAGCATCAACAAATGTCTATGGAGCAACATCAAACGTATACAGTGCCTCTTCAAGAAAGGTTATCTGTGGTTGCCTGTGTTTCTGCCCCCAGTGAGGGTAAATGTTTTGTTTGGCGATTGGCGTTTTGGTTCGAGATCATCATGTGCTACTTTTTGTAAACAAGAGAAATGCTGCATGACTTTCAAACCTGCTTTGTGTGTGTGCTTTCGTCATGCTGTAAGACAACTTCAAAGAAGTGGGAGTTTTCTTTTTATACTGCCTCTATGCCGACGTTGGATCAGATCTAAGCACACATGTGTCCGTTCAGGATGTTAATTAGGGCACGCTTGTGTTATTTAAAAATGCGGGACTTACATTGTTACAAAATTGAGTTTGGGAAAGCACATTTATTCAACCGCCGTGTCTCCCTGCCTGCTGCAAAATTGAGCCGTAATGGTCGAAATTTCAGATTAAGAGATGTTGAAATATGTTTTTTTTTATATACTTAGAGGCCAGTATGAAGAAAAAGAACGGTTGACCTGCACATTAAAAATTCAAATTACAGCTCGTGCAAGCATACCTTGGTCCTTATGCCTGTCATGGATTAACTGTGACGTCTTTTCTCTTCGCAACTCTGCCTGCTGCTGTGCAACGTTGTGCAGCACGCTTTCTCTGCAAGCCATCCGACACAACGTCAAGAAGCGTGCCGCCATCTTGTGCTTGGCTCTAGCACTTTGTCTGAGTTTCCCTCTGCCAGTCACGTTTTAAATTAGGTGTTGCCTGCGACCCTTGCTGCCGTGAATGCGCCCTGTTTCTTCCGGTATCTCATCAGCATGATGTGTACACTCATCCATGCTGTCGAGCCGAGCAATGATGGGACACGAGGAAAGTCATTGTCAGACTAGCACCAAGAACATAACGATATAACCTATGCCCGTGATTACTGTCTCAGAGTTACTTACGAGACTGGACTAGTTTTGCTTGCTGCAGTTCAATGTGTTCCTGACCGCATTGTAACGCCCATCTTGATAGGGACAAGGATATCCCTCCTGAAACTGTATGGAACTCTTGACCAAGACTCCCTCCTGCAACTGTATGTACTCTTGACCAAGATCTTGTCTTTGGCAAAGACCTCGGGTGAGAGATCGCTCACCGGAGCTCAAGTCTTTTATCTTTGTTTGTAATGCTTAGCACCTCAGTGCATGTTCTGGTGCATGTGTGTTTGTGGCAAGAGTTCTTGTTCTCATTGCACTATTTAGGGGAGGTTGTGTAGTTTTTCAAGGTAATTATCCTATGTACCCTACTTAGGGGAGGTCACTTAATTTTCCAGGGTGAGTCCTAGTCACTATTCGGTCAATGTGTTATTTGCGTTATGTGCGTTGTTTCTCAAACTATTGGTGATATTCACAACACAGCATTCAAGTGTTAAATTATGGTTTATCTTTATGTGTTGTCAGCATATCACATTATTGTTCTTATGGGTAAAAGTCCCGTGTTTCTGTAGTGGGTGTCAGTCCCATCTACCTAGTTTAAAGGGGTATTATTCCCATGTTTTTGTAGTGGGTGTCAGTCCCATCTACATCGTCCTTGTGGGTGTTAGTCCCATGTGACACTAGCTGTTACATTCCATGTTTAGGGACATATCTTGTTTAACGTCATCCCTTACACTACATGGGCTTGATGTACATCCTTCCTTTTGGCTGTGTGTTTTGGATATTAGTTCCATTTACATGTTTAATGTCACGTTGTGTCCAGTGTGTAAGCCGCCTTGCGCCTCACCATGTTTTTCCCATTTACTCAGTTAAAAGGGCGTGTTAGTCCCACCTTTGTTAGTTTGGTGTTGGGTGTCAGTCCCTTCACTTCGATGTACGTTGTCATGTGTGTGGGTAGTCATCTTTTGATGCTACACTGTGCTGCATCTGTTTTCCCCTACTGCAAACGTCCTTGGGTGTTAGTCCCATGTGATGTTATCTGTACATTTGGGTGTCAGTCGCAAACATTTTTCTTTCACTTGGGTTTTAGTCCCACAGTGTCCCTCACATGAGGGGTGGCATATGGTGTTTTCACCACAGTCTTCTCACGTAAGAAGTACTTCCTTGGGTGTCGTTCTACCCATTGTATTCTAGTCTGGGTTAAGTTTACCCTTTTCTTCTGTCACGTGTGTCATGCTCACTTGTTTCTTGTGAGCTCTTATTTCACTTTTTAAATGTTCTTTGTTCAGTATTAAAGGAGGAGGATGGTGTTAGTGTGTTTATCTTTCCTTTCATCCTTCCTTCCTCCTTAGTGTGTCTGTTTTCCCTCTCGTGATGTACTTCATCATGCTTCCCTGGGTTTATGGACTCTTTACATCTTTTGTACATTTCTGTGTATAGTTGTTTTCATTTTTGTTTGGGTCCTAATAATTTTCAGTGTAAAAGGGAGAGAATGTGTAGTATCCTCAGGTCATGTTAATATGCTCCCTTTCATCCTGTGCCTAGCTGCTCAGCCAGTGTGAGTGTTCCGTGTAGAATGTTAGTGTGAGTGGAATGCTTGGGTGCCTGTGTGTGTGTGTGAGACAGTTGGGAAGATGGGCTGAGCAGCTAGGAGGCTACTCTTGGTGGGGCTTGTTCTAGCTTGCTGTAACTTCTACTTATGGACTTAATAAATTACATAAAATCATCTAGGCTACGTCTACTTCATCACCTGAACACGTGGGGCCAGCCCACTACAATATGGTAATGTTTGATAAATTATTTGACAATGAAATGACAAAAAAATCCAATCAGTAGAATCGAACATATGCAATTTAAAATGTTTTCGGCAAGTATAGCACCTAAAAGCACAAAGCGAGGCTTTCTTATCATGTTAGACTGTGTGAAAGTCACAAGTTCGGTCAGACCGACATTGAGTGTCGGCCGGATACAGGAAGGATGTTAGTCCCTCTGAAAGAGTCACCTTCGAAAGTTTAGCTTGAAGAATCCAGTTTGCATTAAAGAAGGCCACTAGAGGAGATCATTGCAGATGGTCATTGCAGTAGCAGGAAGAGCAGTTTGGGCATTGCTGATGATCGTCACTGTAGCGCAAAGATTCTGTTAAGCGTTGTGGATGGTAGTTGCTGGGGATTCACATTGGCAGTCAACGATGGGCTGTCGATACTGGAGCGCGAAGTGCAGATCTCGCATTGCCTGTCATCGCTGGTGGTGGCTGTAGCACAGACAGTCAGGTTAACATGAGCTTCATTTTTGCTGTCAGCACAAGCAGCAAGATCTTGCCATGAACAGGCCAATTGGAAATCAAAAAGAGCCCAGCACTTCATTAATTCTCCTTTTCTTTTGGGAGGAGTTAAACGAATGCCAAACCAAGTTTCCATGACCAGAGGGAAACCTCCTGGGGATCAGGAACTCACTCCAGCAGAGGCCAGAAGGGTTCAGGCTGACCCAGTTGCAGGACGAGGCAGCAGGTCAGCTGGGCAGATGAAGGTAGGTCTCTTGAGCTTGTTATGTCCTTGTAGCTCAGAAAAGGAGGTCAAGACAGCAGACCTTTTTTGTCACCTTAGCCTGGAGGAAGTGTGCAGGTCCTGTCTTCCTTCTCAGCAAGCAGGGCAGGCCTCAAGCAGAAAGGTGTCCTTCATCTGTAGTAACCAAAGGTCCGAAAGTGTACTGAAAAGTTGGGTCTGAGGGTCCAATATTTATACTTGGGTCATCTTTGAAGTAGGAGAAGCTTCTAGAGGTTTCCACTCGCACAGGGGTTAGAAATTTCACGCCTCCCTGCCCTGGATCTAGCTTGTCTGGGGGCAGAATAGACTGGTGTGAAACCATTTGTGATGCACAAGTGTAGTAGGCAACAGCTCCTCCCCTATCAAGTGAGAGACGGCCCATTCTGCGAATTCCTATTCCTCCTTTGTCTCATTGCATGGGAGTAATACAGAAAGATCAACTCTCAGCTGGTTATGTGACTCAGGGTACAGGCTGCAGCACCAAATGGTTGTGACCAAACTGGGATGGTGTGGTGAGCAAAACAATGATGGATTTAACCCAGATCCTTGTGACTGGGGGTGAATATCTGCATTGTCCAGCATTCCGTCCATCAATTGTTTCTTTTACATATGTCACCCTAAATAGAAAGGATATACCCAGATGTGGGTACCATGCTCACTACATCACTGGATTCAAGGTAGCCTGGCTGATGAAGGATGATGCCCTGAAACTGGTCCCCGGGTGCTTGTTTATGGTGTAGGGAGGACCAGGCTTGGCAGTTTGGGTTGCGCTGTTTCCACATGGAACAGGGTCAAGACTGATTTGCATATGGTTGGGTCCAAACTGGGATGGCGTGGTGAGCAAAAGAATGATGAATTTAACCCAGATCCTTGTGACTGGGGGTGAATGTTTGCATTGTTCAGCATTCTGTCCCTCAATTGTTTCTTTTGAATATTTTGCCCTAATTGGCAAGGGTATGCCCAGACATGAGTCCCGTGCTAACTACACCACTGGATTCGAGCTAGCCTGGCTGATGAAGGGTGATGCCCTGAAACCGGTACCAGGATGCTCGTTTCCAGTCCAGGGAGGACTTGATTTGGCAGTTCGGGCTGGACTGTTCCCACAAGGAACAGGGTCAAGACTGATTTGCTTATGGCTGGGTCTAAACTGGAGTGGCGAGGTGAGCAAAAGAATGATGGATTTAACCCAAATGCTTGTGACTGGAGGTGAATGTTTGCATTGTCCAGCATTCAGTCAATCAATTGTTTCTTTTGCAACTTTTTTTGAAGTGGCATTTTCAGATTTGTGACAAACTTTTACTTTACTATTAAAGAGGGTTTTAAATAAAAATTCTTTAGAGACCAAACTCAACTTTCTTACCTGCTTCCAACTGAAAGTTTACACTTATTAAATTTAATAAGGCAACCCATTCTTATCCTATGGGAGAGGAAGGTCATACTGTAGTGGATAATGAATTTAAGGGTTTTTCATGTAAAACATAAAAATACATCTCCAACTTTTCAAATACCGTGAACACTGCCCTATGGACTCTTTATGCCTACCCTAGGGGCGACCTATATGTATTAAAAAGGAGGTTTTCAGCCTGGTAAAAGGTTTAGTTTGCTAGGTCGAAATGGCAGTTTGAAACTGCAAACACAGTCTGCAATGGTTGACTTGCGAAATGTTTAAAGGGCTACTTAAATGGGTGGCACAATAGTGTGCCAAGCCCATTAGTAGCATTTTAATTTATAGGCCCTGGGTACATGTAGTACCAATTTAGTGGGTAATCACAAGCAAATTAAATTTGCCAATTGGGTGGAAGTCCATTTCAGCATGTTTAAACAATAGAGCACAAACACTTTCATACGGGTTTATAGTGGTAAAGTGTGCAGAGTCCTGAAGCCAAAAACAACGAATTTAGCAAAAAGGAGGAGTATGGCAAAACATTTGAGGGAAGATCACCGTACGGCTAACAAGTTTAACACTGGTATTGAACTTTGGGTGTGCAGACAGAATTTCGAGTTTAAAATATCGAGTTGCACAAATACAGTCAGAAATATTGTGGTTCAGGAATATCGACAACAAGAATATCGTAATCAAGCATACCGACTTAAGTTAGGTATTATCGATTTGAAAAATATCGAAGTGTTTACTATAATTTGCAAAAATATAGTTGTTTAAAATATTAATTTTGCAATTAATGGTATGTATTTTAGTATATGTTTTAAATGTATGTGATGTATTTAGTTTTTCTATAAGAATTGTTGGTATTTTTAATATATGAGGTAAATCTTTAGTAGTTATAAGTGTTTTTAATTTGTTTTTCGCGTTTTTAGCTCTGTATCGGGTTGTGGGTTTATAGGGCAATAGGGTGGGAAGTAATTTAATTTTATTAAATTAAGTGATTATTTTTTCTTTATTAATATTTGTTTAATTGAGATGTTATAGTGTTAAATGTGTAATTTATTATTATTTACATAATCATTTGTTGTTAAATAATAATTATTATTTAATTTGTAGATAATTATGGTAATTGTGTAATTAATTTTAGGTGTGTATTTTTCTGCTTATAGGTGTATAGGTTGGGAAGTAATTTATTTTTAATTGATGAATTAATAATTGGTTGTTAATTAATTTTAATTAATTATTTGGTAATTAATTATGGTCATTGTGCAATTCATTTTAGGTGTGTGTTTTGTGGTTTATAGGGGTAAAGGGTGTTAAGTAGTTCATTGATTTTTTATGAATAATTATTTCTTAATTGATATTAATTACGTTAATTAAAAATGTATTATGGCAATTGTGAAATTATTTTTCGGTGTATGTTGTGGTGTTTATAGTGGTTAAGGATGAAAATTAATTTGTGTTTAATTAAATAATTAATACATAGTTGTTAATGTTAACTATTTTATATTTATTTTATGGCAATTGTTTATTTGTTGTATGTTGTTTTTAGACGACACAAACATGACTGTAATGGAAAAGATGAGACCAGAAGAAGTCCAAAAAAACAGGAATGAGATAAAAGAAAATCAGAGAAAGTTTCGAGTAGGGGAAGAATGAGAATATCAGAATGGGTGTATAGGAAACGTTCAGGTTGTCCTGGTGAGTCGATCTTGTAAACGGACATGCCATCCCTGAATCCCTTTGTGAACGTGCAATGGGAAATAGTTGCTTGCTGTGCCAGTTTGGAGACAGACGGGTAAGGGAGTGAGAGAGTAGCACTGGACTGGAATTCAATCTCGGTTTGACGTCTGCGCAGACGGGAAGCACTATGGGAGACTTCACTGGTGGGTATATGGTAAGTCACTGCAGCAACTGTAAGGAAGAGGGACGCCACAACTGAGATCTGGGTGTAGACAATGAGAATATGAAACAGAACCTCAAGCTGACTGGTTCTTTCAGTAAAAGTAACTGTGACGAACCCCATTAAAAGTGCATAACTTGCACATTTCTGTGTAATGTAATTGCTGGAGCAGGGTTTTCTATTGAAAATTTATTGAGATTTAAATTCCAGTTTGTTTGTATGTCATGATTAAAATTACTGATAATTAATCATTAATTACTAATTTTGTTAAAGTTCTTGACTAATCAACATTACTAATGAGAGAAATTACACGTGGGAATGCATTTTATGTTGCTTTAATTAATACGTGAACTAAGTTGGTGTGCAAATTAATTAAATAGGTGTTGCAAAAGTGCTATTTTGTTATTTGTTTAAGCGCAAACGCTTTAAAATAACGTGCTTTAATGGTTCTTTGTGTTGCAGAAGGCTAGATAATTGCATACACATAAGGGTATTAGTGGGTATTAACACTGTATTATCATTACAATGTATTAACGTTGTTTTGTATTTCTTTTATTTAGGTGGTCTGTTTTGGCCTAATCCAAGATGGCCGCTATTTACAGCCTGCACTCGAGTGATTGAAATTTGACAAGAGGCCTCGCTGAACATGGTTGGAAGTCACCTGACCACAGCCTCTGTCTGAATTAAAAGTTTCCGTGAGGACAGCAGCTCCAGGCTTGCTGCCAATTGCCCTTGGAAAAGAATAAAGCCACAATGAACTCTGATAAACTTGCGGTGGCTTCACTATGGTTCCGAGAAGGAGCATTCATGGATGTATCGTTTGTATCGTTTTCTAGTTTGAGGCTTCCTTCTTCCGTGTTTTTTATTTTTGTGATTTTTGTGAGCGGAGGTTTTTCTAAGTGTTGCAAAACAACATCCTTTCCTGCTCGCTCTGCTCAATGGCTCAACGGACGTTTAGAGATTGTTTGTTACTTTCAAATTGTTATTTTTCCCTATAAATGTTACTAGACTAGAGAGGGTCTGTTCGGATTGAGGCCACTTCTTCTTGAACCTATGCTCGAGAGGATCGATACTGATTGAGAGGACGGCGACTCGGGAGACTTTACTGAGAGACCTGTCCTGACCCATTTAGCTAGAATAGGTAACTATGAGAATAATGATTTTGCTAATGATTGACTTTCTTTGAACTAATTTAGATAAACAATCATTTTGTTTGAATTACAGTGTCAGGTGATTATTTCTTTGTCATTTATTTAGTATTCGAATGTATTTCCTATGTTTAAAATCATGACTCAGGACAATTTCTCTAGGTTGCATTGACCTCACTTTAGATGCAGATGGTTTAGGATCTCTCCTATATATTCAGTGTGGATAGAGTAATAGAATGAATGTTAGTGTGATGGGCCCTAGCGTATGATGAGTGTATGTGCGTGTAACTGTGGATTTACTCTGTCCGTGGAAGAAGGGAGAATTTATATGTGCCGATCTGCAGCAGTTTCCTGGTAGCAGAGGATGGTTAGATTATTGTCTTGATCTGATAGATTGCTTGTACATAGGCTTTTGATTCATTGATTTATTGATTGATGTTGATATATGTACTAATACTATATGTTGAGGTCGTCGTATTGAGTTCTATGTAGTGTGTACGGCTTCTGGAACGTGGGGAGCTGGTGACAGTTCCGTAGTAGGGCAGAGGGAAGTGAGTGTGTTACTATTAGAGACATATTTTCAGTATAGAAGGAGTGCGTATGGTAGCGAAGGTTATCTGTGAAACTCTGGTCTTAAGTCCCAGGGATCCGTAAGGTTTGCCGTTAAAGCTTACTGCTGGAGAAGTAATAGGTATTCTCTGAGCTTGTCTGAAGGACTGGGCAGAGGTAAGCGCTGCTTGGTTAACGTGTGTTATAATTCTGTAGTGGGACAGACTGTTCGCTGTTCTCGGGAAAGGCAGGATTCTGTGTGGATGTGCTACATTTTCTGGTGTGAAAGTGCGTGAATGTATGAACATTTAATTGATTGTGAGACTCTTTGGAGCATTCCTGGAGGAAACAGTTAATGGATGCATGTTAGAAGGGCAGAGTAGAGGGATGTGCTACTGTGTCAACGAAAGTAATAATTCCGTAGTGAAGCAGAGGTAAGCGCTGTTCTAGAGAGAAGCGGGATTCTTGTGAGAAAGAATTTTCTTTACTATTCTATGGTTAGCGAAGCAGACAATGGAGATGTTTATATGTTGTAACTAATAGATTTTGTAGAATCTAAAACGAAGTCTACTGAGAAGGTTTTGTAAAGGAGGGGTAGACGAGTGACAGGAGACAAGAGCAGAAGTGTCTGCAGCGACTACTGACGTCAGGGAGTCAGAGACAGACCGCGCTGTGATTGGACAGTGGATTAGAACAGTGCTCGCGCTGGGATTGGTGTGTTAGTGTGAGCCGCGCAGGGATTGGAAGGAGTACAGGGTGACGTAGACGCTCCAGGATTGGTGCGTTAGTGTGAGTCGCGCTGTTATTGGATAAAAAGATCGTACAGTTGCGGAAAGGTCTAGAGAATAGTGGTAAATGCGAAAATGTATTATCAACCGGACGAAAAGAAAAAGAAATCCTTGTTCGGTAAAATTAAAAGATGGTTCGACAAGGATAAGAACATAATAACTAGAGAAGGTGAATTGCTACCCCCGACAAGAACTCCTGCATCCTTTATGGTTGCGAAATATGGGTATCATACCTGTATATGGTTAAATAACTGGGCTAAGTACACTAAGGAGGATGGTGTTTTAGCGTTCCCGGAACATGGTTCATTTAATCTGGCCGTGTTGAGAAATTTACGGGAAAAAATGATGTGTCTAGAGCCTAGACCAAGGCCGACACAGTTCGAGGCGTTGGTGGAATGGGAAGATGAGGTACATGAGCGAGAAAAGCAGAGGAGTGGAGGCAATTATAGGTATATGTTTGGGAGGAAATATGATCGTGAAACTCATCATGATCGAATGAGGAGATGGCGAGATGCTAGTATGTCAGAGGGATTATATCCTATGAGAACTGTTGTAGAGACGGAAGAAAGGAAGGGTACGGAAAAGGTACCTGATGCAGAAGTGAGAAGGTATGGGGATAATGATTATGAGGATGAGGTCTTGGATGACATGATTTACAAGAGACCACCTCCATATAGACCAGAACCAGAAGAGAGAACGCTAGTTGCTACTCCTATCAGAGATACTTTGCGAATTGTTAAAACTGAGATTGTGACACCTGATCTAAAAAGTGGTAGCTCTTTCACAGAAAGGGAGAGAGAGAGAGAGCGAGAGAGAGAGAATCGAATCGGTGATGAGAAGACAAGAGAATTAGCCAGAACTACATCTGAGCTGACTGAGAAAATTAGAGAGCTGATGAAAAATCTAGAAGCTGTTACAGTGCCAGTAACCATAGGTCCGGTTGTGCCTATTTTTGATAAGCAAAGAATGGGTGAAAATGGTTTAACAGTTCCCTATGTTGGAAATGGTTTGGTTGGTTCTTGTTCTTTGGAAGACATGACATATGTAGTGGAGGATCAGATGTTCAGCCTAATTCAGGATTGAATGCTGGTTGTTTAGGAGGATCAATTTTGGAACCACAGAGGATGGCAGAACAAGTGGGTGCAGTGAAAAGATCTACAGAAATAACAGCTGAGGATTTGAATGATTGGTTGAAAGTTCTTCAAAAGAAGGATAAAGATTCACAGGCAATTGATGTAGCCAGGTTGCACATAGAATTAGAGGAGCTTATTGCAGGAACAATTCCAACAGAAATATTAAAGAACCATCATGATGGAGAGTTGTTATTCATGTGCAAGAGTATTACCTGGAGGGCTAAGAGTACACATGACAGGTTAAAAGCAATAGCGAGTGAACTAGGAGTTGACATGGATAAGGTGAAAGCTTTGCAGAAGTCTTACAGGATGGATTTCATGGATAAAGACATTGAAAATCTAAATGGTGTTGGCAGAACAGGGCAGATTAAGGAAATGATTGCCTTATTGCGAAAATGGGGTGATGTGGAAAAGTGGAAGGATAGGTGGTACAAGAAAAGGGAAGATTCAGTGAACAGGACTTATTCAGCTTTCCCTATGAGAGAAAAAGAGAAAACAGTGGATGCTTATCCTATGAGAGAGATTCCTGGAGGAGGATATGTACATGTCCCATGGACTAGACAGGATATTTTGTCATTTACGAATGATTTCCCTCGACTGAGAGAAAAGCCCGTCGAGTGGTATAGACAGGTAGACAGGTTTGTGAAATTGTCAAAAGTGCTGTGGATTGACCTGAATAGTCTGTTTGATATAATTGTTCCAGCAGACTTGTGGGCAGAATGTAAAATAGTTGTAGATTGGCCTGCTAAGGAGTACCCAAGAGACCCGAAAACAGGAGCTCCAGAGCCGGAGGTCATAAGGAAGTATGAACAGGTTATTGTGTTCCTGAAAAATAAGGTACCCCCTAAAGAGACAGACTGGGTTAAAATAGATCGAACACATCAGGAGGCGAAAGAATCAGTTCATGCTTTTTATGAAAGGCTGATGCTGGCTTTTAAACAGTTCAGTGGAGATGAACACCTGGGTGATAAGGATTTGAGTCATTTTGTATACAGGTTTGTATATGGCTTGAGACCTGAAATAAGTGAAAGAATTCGTGAGCGCACAGTCGATTGGCAGAGTAAAAAGATTGATGAAATCTTAAGACATGCAAAGTACTTCAGTGATGAAATTGAGGCAAAGCAGAGAAAGCTGAAAGAAAAGGCAATGTGGGCACAGGTGAAAGTTGCAGAAAGACAAGAAGCACAGCTGGTGGAACAAGCAAACAATCCAGGAAATAGGCCCAGATATGGCACAGGAAAGGGAAAGGGGAATCTAGAAGAAGCGAAGAAAAAGTTCCCTTGTCACAACTATGGACAATTGGGGCATTGGAGATCCGAGTGTACCAATCCACCATTAGTGAGTAATGAGAATAAATCATTGAATCAACAGGTGCAGAACGAGGGGTGTAATCATCAGCAGCAACAGCAGAAGGTTGTCAGACAGCAGAATCAAGAGCCAAAACCGCCCTTGCCGCAGAATAGAGGGTCCCAAAAGTATAACCAGGACTCGGGATTCTACAATGATGAGCAGGTAAACAAACCGAGACGTTCAAATCCGGTACAGCAGTACTGGTTAAAGAATGAGGGGAGTGAGTCTGAAGGGGACTATTGACGGTGCCGAAGAGAGGAGGAAGAGTGCATACTTGGTGCAACTCTAGAAATAGACCAGGCAGGACCATTTGTAGATGGGAAAATAAATGGGGAGAGTGTTACTTTTTTGGTAGACACAGGAGCGACGAGATCAACTGTCAGGTCAGCAGATATAAGAAATCTTCCTCTCTCGGACGAAGCAATCCAAGTGGTTGGTGTAGCTAATACACAGATTAAGACTCGTCTTACCGAACCAGTAAGGGTAAGAATAGGGAAATTTTCAGAGATGCACAGATTTGTAGTCTGTGACACTAGTCCAGTGAACTTGTTAGGTAGGGACTTATTGTGTAAGGTGAACTGCACAATTTTTTGTACTCCAGATGGAATAGCCTTTGAGACACCAGATGAGGATGTTTTGTACAGGATGACTCTAGATAATAGAGAGAGTGAGATTGTTGGTACATATGCTGTGTTTAATCCAGATGATTTGCCTCAAGAATTGAGACACACAGTGAAAACAGCGGTTTGGGATTTTACTGGAGAAGATGTGGGATTGATGAATAATGTAGATCCAGTGAAGATTTCAGTGAAAGAAGGGATTGTTTATCCTAATATCCCACAGTACAGATTGACACCAGAGATAATTGAGGGAATAACCCCCATAATTGACAAGATGATTCAACAGGGTGTTTTGAGAGAGTTACTGAGTAGCCCGTGTAATTCACCGATAATGGGGCTAAAGAAACCTAATGGAAAATTCAGGATTATACAAGATTTGAGAAAGGTTAACAAGATTGTGGTGGCATGTTGTCCCATTGTGCCAAATCCGTCAGTGATTTTGTATCAGATTCCTCATGATGCTGAGTGGTACACGGTGATTGATTTGTGTCATGCTTTCTTTTCAATTCCATTGCATCATGACAGCCAGCCGATTTTTGCATTTCGGTTTGGACAGCGTATTTTAGCATGGTGTCGTATCCCACAGGGGTATACAGAGAGTCCATCGATATTCAATCAGTTCTTGAAGAAATCATTGGAGAGTTTGATCATGCCTGAAAGTTCAGTATTAGTGCAGTACATTGATGACCTACTTGTGGCATCGAAGACACGTGAAGCTTGTGAAGTAGATACCATAGCTTTACTGAATCATCTGGCAGATGGAGGGTTAAAGGTATCTCCAGCCAAATTGCAATTTTGCAAGAAAGAGGTGCATTATCTTGGACACAATATTGAAAAGGGTCTGAGAAAGGTGACCGATGACAGGATCAAGATTATCAGAGGAATGAGAGCCCCAATGACCCAGAGAGAAGTGAGGATGTTTCTGGGGATGGTGGGTTATTGTCGTCAGTGGATAAGTAATTTTTCCCTGATAGCAAAGCCACTGATTAAATTGACCAAAAGTGAGGTGAGAGACGCATTGGAACTGAATGCAGAACAAATGGCAGCATTTGAAGAGTTGAAGAGCAGAATGTGTGAAGCCCCTGCTTTGGGAATGCCAGACTATGAGAAAGAGTTTGAGTTGTACTGCAGTGAGAGAAATGGTTGTGCACTTTCAGTGTTAATTCAGAAACATGGACAACTGAGGAGACCAATTGCGTACTTCTCATCAACACTTGACCCAGTAGCTGTGGGTTTACCAGGTTGCCTGAAAGCAGTAGCTGCTACATGCAGAAGCTTGGAACAGAGTGAGGGTATAATAATGGGATATCCTGTAAGGGTATTCGTACCTCATGATGTGGCAATTCTTTTGACGAGAAGCAGAACTCAATATATGTCACACAGTCAACTGACTAAATATGAGAAAATCATTCTGGGAGCATCAAATGTGACTCTTGAGACATGTGTGAATGTGAATCCAGCAACATTGTTGCCAGATGCTGAAAATGTGAATGTGGGAGATGATGTTGATCATGATTGTTTGGATGTGCTTGATTACTGTACGAAACCAAGACCAGACATAAGAGATCTGCCACTGCCTGAGAGTGATCATGTGCTGTTTGTGGATGGATCATGTCTGAGAACTGATGATGGTGTGCTAAGTGCAGCATATGCAGTGTACAAGGTTTCAGAAGTTATGGAAGCTTTGTCTTTGAAACGAGTGAGATCTGCTCAAGTGGCTGAATTGGTGGCATTGACGAAAGCTTGCAAAATTGGGAAGAATCTGAGAGTGACTGTGATGACTGATAGTCAGTATGGATTTGGAGTGGTTCATGATTTTGGCCAGCTTTGGCTACAGAGAGGTTTCTTGACGTCGTGTGGAACTCCAATAAAGAATGCTGAAGTGATTGGGAAGTTGCTTGAGGCGATACAGCTGCCTAAAGAACTAGCAGTTGTAAAATGTGCAGCTCATGGATAAGGAGATGATTTTGTTACTCTTGGTAATCGTTTTGCAAATGACATAGCACAGTATTGTGCAAAGAACAATCATTCGATTAACAGGGGACGAGAAAGGGAGATGTCTTTTTGTTCTGTGATGTTTACTAATGTCCTAGAAACGTGGGATGAAGTGAAACAGTTGCAGGATGAAGCAGGAGATGAGGAAATGAGAGATTGGATTAAGGCAGGTTGTGCCCCAAGAGAAACAGATCATGTTTGGATCTATAGAGATGGAAGACCAGTCATGCCAAATAGCATGTTGTCAACAATGGCAAGAATGTATCATGGCCAGGGACATCTGGGGAGGGACGCAATGATTAGGTCCTTTAAGCAAACCTGGTACAATGCAAAGTTCAGGCTGATTGCAGAAAGCATCTGTCAGAGATGTTTGATTTGTCAGCAGTTCAATACTGGAAAGAAGACAGTGGTGAGCCTAGGAACAATAGGCAGAGAAGGAGGTCCTTTTACCAGAATGCAAATTGATTTCATTGAAATGCCCCAAGTGAACAGGTTGAGGTATGTTCTAGTGGTAGTCTGTTTGTTCTCAAGATGGGTGGAGGCCTATCCGACTAGGAGAAATGATGGAATAACAGTGGCAAAGTCACTGTTAAGAGAGTTGATTCCTAGGTACGGGTTCCCAGTGACAAGTGAGTCAGACAGAGGTGGACACTTCTATAATGAGCTCATGGGTTTAATTTGTGAAGCATTGAGCATACAGCAGAAGCTACATTGTGAATACAGACCAGAGGCTTCTGGTGTTGTTGAACAGATGAATGGCACAATCAAAAACCGAATTGGTAAGATGTGTTTAGCCACTGGAATGAAATGGCCTGATGTCTTGCCTCTAGTGCTAATGACTATTAGGTCTACTCCAGATAGAACTACAGGGTTGAGTCCACATGAAATTTTGATGGGACGTGCCATGAGACATGCTTTCGTACCTGTCAACAAGTTGATGACAATAACTGATGACATGATTTTGGATTACTGTAAAGGCCTGGCTGACGCAGTTCATTCTGTGTTTCACCAGGTTGGAGAAGACGCCACAACACTTGAAAAGAAGCAAGCCCATGATCTGAGTCCTGGGGACTGGGTGAGGATAAAGGTGCACAGAAGAAGAAATTGCTTGGTTCCAAGGTGGGGAAGGCCAAGACAGGTTATTCTGACTACGACAACTGAAGTAAAGTGTGCTGGTGTGAAAAACTGGGTTCATGCTAGTCATACTCTGAGAGTTCCAAATCCAAAGGATGGGACTGGGAAGGAGTATTTTGAAGAGTCAGATTCTAGTGATGATGCGGAGACTGAACCAGTGAGAAGGAAAAAGAATCCTTGAAGTACTCTGATTTTTGAGACCCCAGAGGTGCCAGGGGTAGCACCCTATGACTTCGAGTACTTCCTGTTGTGGTATTTGAAAATTCCACTCTCATGGTAATATAACAAAGAACTTGGCAAAGAAGCTGAAATATGAAAAGACATCTTTATTAAACTCAAATGAGTGAGACTACCTCGCACAGAAGCCTTAGCAACTGAATGAGGCAGTCTGCAGAACAAAAACCAGTCTTCTCTTTTATACAGAATATTACGCTTTGGGCAACACCGCCCTTCTCTTGCAGTTGGTCATTCACATATTTTACTTCAAAGAACAAGCAGAGTCATGATTACAATCCCACATTTCAGTTCAGCCAGCCTGCAATTATTTACCAAGCGAGGCTCAGATCCCTCATCAAATATCAGCAGACCCCAATAAACACGGGCAGCTCCTGTTTGCAAAACAGGCCATAAAGCAGGAACAGTCAGGTGTGAAAGAGGTTAGCCGGAGGCTTGTGTGGGATGAAAAGGCTTTATGGTGTGTCAAACCCTGATGCTAATCACAGGTGGCCGTATGACGGGCAGCTCGTGGGACCGGACTGACCTGGGGCGGTGGAGCCAATTCGCACAGGTGACAGAGAAGTCAAAGGAAGGCGCATGTGTTCTAGAGGCCTGTATTTGTTCTTAAAGTGTAGCCTATGTGAGGGCAACTATAAGATGGCCACCGCTCCAAGCAAAGTACTTGTACATACCGTATTGGCCATTTGCGGTTCGCTAATACCGGAATAGACAGGGGTAGGGCCCTGCCTCCTACGCGGTCCCAAATTTCAAAGTACCACAGACCCTCCTTTTGCCCTTACATAGGCAATAACTATACTCATATCAATCCGAGTCCAGGTCTACAGACATGAAGTCATGGAGATGTTGCTGTAGAATCATCCTATTACTTAGCGACTCTCACGGGACACGTTTCCTTACACATGTAGTAGCACAAAGGCCACATATGGCAGGACAAAATAAGGAATACCTCTGTCTGTAGTAGGCGGCATAAGATCACACACGCAATAATTAGTGATGGTCATTACTAACTAGTGTTGATGCAGAAGCTGTACAAAAGAATTGCTTACGAATTCTGATCTTCTAACCTGCTCATGTTCAGGAAAAGGGTGAAAAGAGTGCAAAGAAACAGTAGTGGGAAAAGACATAGGTTGGGAAGCGGGTGCAGAAGTCAATTGGGTAGAGAAAAACAATCCCACCCATAAATGACAACGTCATGTTTAAAAAAGATACTAGAAAACACGTTATTAAGAACATATAGACAACGGGAGAAAGTAGTGACCACTATTACAAATGAAATAGTAATTTTTCACAACCGTAAGCAGAAAGCAAATCCTAAAACTATCTAGTAAAATTTTTAGGGCTCCTATGCAATTCAGTGATTTGTTTTGTATGTTCAGGTGAAACAGTGGTGACCCTCATCAATGCTCTGAGGCGAAAAAGGGGGTACTCTTTCCACAGAAAATGGACTTCATTCTGTTTTTACTAAACAGAATAGTACTTTAAAACAATGCCAGCAAAACAATCTGTCTCCTTAACACCTACTCTATACAATCACACGGAAACCTCTTGTGAAACCACCTATGCCCAGAGTCCGTTCAAAAAGCCTCTCTGGCAGGCTTCTATTGTCCATCAAATCTTCTTCTGTTGTTTTCTTTTGCATGGGCCTCTTCATTCAAGCCTTACATGAGAAAAGTAATGCTTAGTTGGAGTGCCCTCCTGGCAAACACCCACAGCTCACTCGAGAGTCTCAATGTCTCAAGGCAGTGCGCCAGTATCTTTCCTTTGCGGCAGGCACTACAGGTAGTGTGCTCTCCATTGATCAAGGGCATAGGTCATCTCGTGCAGACCCGGGACCATTCTCAGGCTCCAACACTCATCATTCAGTGTCAGAGGACGCTCGGGCTGTTCTTTCATGGGCCCTAGAATTAGTGCCTTTTGTCAATCTTGGATCCGCCGGTGCACTGCACTTCCATTGGAGCAAAGGAAAAAGAGGGGGGTGTGTGGCCAAAAACTCAGGCCAAGGGGCTCAAGGGACTGCACACTGTCAGAGGTTACCAGCACATGACAGGCGCTCTTGTGCACTGAAATTCTGGTTCTGTGGCAAAACCAGCTCCTCCTTCTTTTCTGATGTTGATCGCCTTCTGATGAAGCAAGTGCGATGCTTTAAACAGTTCATTGTATAACAAGGGGACTGCAAACAGGTGTCCTGCGGTCTTTCAAAGGAGTGGCCACACGCCATGGGACAATTTTGGTCTAGAATACACTGTCATTCTCAAAAAGCAATACAAATATTAAGGCTGTAGGTAAAACAGCGTCTCTAATCTTTTCAATTGGGTTTCCGTGTGAGAGCCTCCATCATCTAAGGGTAGATAACTACACGAGAATTCTATCTACATGGATGTCTTCACATAGGGTGGCATTGTGTAATGGCGCAAACACATTTTTTTTCTCAATGATTACATCTAGGTGTTCCTAAATTCCTTATCTAGAACATCTCAATAGAGAAATCACATGGTACAGATTATCATGGGCATGTAGAAAACTTTCGCATCAGGTGCAATATGCAATACACAGGCTAATAGTCAAATATGCAAACAAAAGACAAGAACTAGAGGGTCCTGATATTTGCATGATTAGAACACATCTGATCCCACCAAAAATTAAAGCAGCAGGAACAAAGGGGTAAAAACCACATTAAAAATAGACATTGAAAATTCGTCATGTTCAAAAAGTAAACGTAAGATATCTCCTTTTGAGATGGAAAATTTGTCTTACTATAATATTGAGTCAGTTAACCAGTCTATCGCTACTCTGACAGTCAGGCTGGAAAACATTGAAGCAGGCCTAAGGAAAATTCTTGAAAACCAGTCTGGTCATACAAAAGGGAATTATACATAATATGGGGGTCCCTGGTACATCACTGTAGTCTGGAAGTGTGTACCTGAACAATACACCTACAATAATAAATGGGCTGACTGGTGAAAGGAATACGGAAAAGGGAATTGGAACTAGGACACAACTAAAATCCCCAATAACTAAGCATAATGCGACATTGGTCAGGGGAGAAGCAACAAAAGAAAAAAAAAATCTATAGGAAGAACAAAAATTATTTGGATGATAGTCAGGCATGTGACACAACATCAAGAGTACGGATGATACACAAAAGGCCAAAGTTACACACATTTTAACTCTACCGCTGGTGACTACACCATATACGGTAACCCTAGGTAATGTTCCAGTTCCTTCTTCAGGGAAAAATATGAAAACCTGGTTTTTCTTTTAAAGAGCAAGAGCCATATGCTACTTAGGAAACAGAACATCATTAACTAATGTAATATAGAAATTAGGCCACCTTGAGTCACAGATCTATAATTTCATCCTTAGGTCCAATCAAGGATACATAAATGTAAGGCTGCCTGTTCCTTTAAGGGAAGGGGCAGTAACGTGACTAACTACAGGTGACACACTTTGATCCTGTATATCTCTTTTATTTCCCTTCAATACAATTAGAGCCAAATAGACATGCACTGGTAAAGTGTTGTCTCTCATTTTCACAGCATGAAATATCATTAGCTGTGGAATTTAGTAACCAGAACAAGTTCAACCAACTGTTGCGTAGCGATGGGCATCGTCATGACCATCCCCTCACAACACAGGTAAACTTGTAATAGTATCAAAAGCAGCAACAAAAACAACGAAAACATGCAAAAAAAAATAAAAAACGCACAAAACGTCAAGCCATCAGATATACTTGCTGTATATCAAGCACAAAAAGCATAGACAAATTTCAATAGCATATGTGAGTAAGCGGTGACACACAAACACCATGTCATGTACTTTATGCACTGTAAAACTGCAGCCCAAAACCCAATATTTGGGCCTGTTTAATTTGTCAGGTTTAAAATCCTTACCCTCCTTTTTGACAGTAGATCCCCAGGCAATGGAAATCTGCTGTCAAATATAACTTTACTGTCTCTCTTCTAACATACAGGACCAGCAAGAACAATTCATGATAGGACCAAATACACTAAAATAAACTTCCATTACTTAACTGTTACCCTCTTGTCAGTCCTTGCAACATCAAGCCACCGTAGTTTTACCTTTCTGAAAGTAAATATCGTTACATGACACTCCATATTAATTTGGCACCTACAATTTCCACTGTGAAAAAGAAGTCTTAATTGGCGATGCGTTCTCACGTAGGCATGTAGCCTTAAAAAAAATGTTTTAGAAAAAGGCTGCATCTTGTTTTCTGTCTAAGACTTAATGCAACACTTCGTTTTCTGTTAAACAACACAAATGTATCAGTTCTGCAAAGCATTTAACATGATGTTTGGGCTTTCAAAGAAAACCCCTTTTCTATATTTTCCCTTTGGAATTAAGTTCTTTAGTTTTAGTGATGTTGTTATGGAGAAACCAGAAACCCCAGCTTTAGAGGCCCGTGTAGCAAGGTCATTCTGCATTCCACAGAGGCAAGGCCCTAATTTAAAAGGTCATAAATGTCAACGTGGCAGCCTACTCCATTGTTTACACTAAAGATAGCATCTCAGCAGCGTGACCGAGCCAGCCTCTGCAGCTCTCCCAGCCCCCAGCTTCTGCCACTCTGAATTTGTCAAAGCCAGAAGGCCTTCCTCATTCCTCCTAACTTGCAATAATTCACTCTATTTTGAAAAATAATTTCTCCTTTTTACGCGCTAAAAAAATTATCCCTATTCCCAGATTATTAAACTACATGTACTGTGAATAATTCACAAAACTTAATAACACACATACCAGTTTTTAGATTAAATGCTTGTTGCAAGCCTATGCAATGGTACACATTTCATCAACTTTAAATTAATGAACTTCTCAGTAGGCCCAGCTGAAGTTAGAACCTTCAACCCTGATATTAAAACAAGCCGTTGTACTGGCATATTAACTCATTGAATCATAAGAAGGCACAACCTGTAAATATATATCAAACCTAAATGTATGTATTTACTGAAGCCTGAGACACTTTAAAAAGTACTCTGAATGAAAGAAAATGCAGTTTAAACAGCGCTTTTACCCAAATTCGACTTTGATATTTTAGGCATTAAAAAATGAGTATCCTACAATTTTCTTGCATAATATGCATTACCAGAATGTCCATTACATAACCCATGAGTCAGGCATTGGAAATAATAACTTATACTTTATAAAAATGAGCTTGTTTGCGCCTGCGCCAAGGGAAAATTGTACACACAAATGCTTGCCATTTTAGTGAGAAAGAGAGTCAGGAGATTCTTTTTTCTGTCCGAGAGAAACTTCAAGAGAAACATTGAGAGTTTCAGAGGAGAGATCGGATTCTGTAAGAGTGCCTGAAGTTCCAACAACAAGTGGTGAAGAAAGAAGAGAAAAGAACAAATCCACAGAGACTACACCTGAATCAGATGAAGAGGTTGAAAATCCACCTGAGATTATTTCTGAAGAAGTAGGGTCAGAAGAAGATAGAGAGGGACAGATTGCGGAAGACCCCCGAGGAGGTGTAGGGAACATTCCTGATAAGCTAGGTGAAGGGACAAGTAGACAGCAAGAAGATTGCGTGTCGGAGACCCGAGGAGGGACAGAAGCAGGGAAATCTCAATCGGTGGTGGGAAAGAAGTCTGTGGAGCAAAAGAGAATTGTTGAAGAACAAGAGGCAAATGAAACAGAATCAGATGAAAGTGAGAATGAGAAATCAGAGGGTCGAGTTCTGAGAAAGAGAACTTGGATCAGAGAAAGAAATAATAAAGAAGTGAGACCAAAAAGGGTTGTAAGAGGAGATCTTTGGCCTAACAGGATAAAGAGGCTGAGGTACAGACTGACACGAGCAAGTGCAAGTTCAAGTTCATCGAAAGCTGAACAGGTGAACGAGGTGTCTAGTCAGAATCAAGCAAAGGGTGAGAAACAAAAGGTCTCAAAAGAACCAGAGGAGATCAAGAGAATCAGAAAACCTAACCAGAAGTATAGGTCACCGGAATGGACGTACGTGGCACTGTCTGAAGGTGAAGAGGCAGAAAGTCAAGGAAATCCAGAGGGGACCGTACGAGAAGTGGTTGAGGAGGAGAAAACTGTTGGAATCCTGAAAGTTATCTTGACAGATTTTGGAGAAGAGTCGGATGCTCAGGATGTTGAAGATCTGATACAATTTGATGTTACTGAAGAAGAAGTGAAAAGTGATGAAAATCCAAATTGAGTGAACTGAAGGAGTCACTTGAGAAGAGTGAAAAGAAGAAATTCTAAAATTAGCTGTTTGAAATAATCTAGGGTTCTAGAAATTCAGTAGTGGAGTAGTAGAGGCTAAGTCAAAAGACACTGCCGAAGTAATAAAATGGCTAACACAGAAAATAATCAAAGTAGATGTGCCTTTTTGAAAAGATGGTGCAGAATGTGCTGCTGCTGTACAGGATTATTAATGCTATTATGGGGTGTACTAGCTTTATTAGTTACTTTTAGAGTTACAATAGATACTTTTTGGAATACATGCTGAGAATGTGACTAACATAGAGAAGAGTTCACAAAAAGTAGTTCCAACTAGAATTAGTAACATTTACATACATAAAGATAGGTCAATTAATGATTTTTCTAGCAATGTTTTTTCAAAGCTGTTGTATGAATACGTAAAGACAATGGAAGTTAGGGATTGCTACATTTGTATGCAATTACCTGCATCCGTTTCGGAGGGTGTTACTTATCATCATTTACCAGCTACGTATGGAATTTCATGTAGTGTGTTAAGTAGTGTTTTTTATTTGTTAGGGAAAATAGATTATGAGATGTCTAACAAAGATAACATTTTTGGGCAATTGCCTATGAATAAGAAGCTGAATCCAGCTAAAGAAGCTAACATTTTTGGTGAGATTTTTATTGAGACAGAAGAATTAACTTTAGATTACATTTTTAGAAACAATTTAACTTGCAGTTTGAAAGAAGAAGAAAAGGCTTTCCTAGACATGGTAGAGAAAAGGAGAGTGGGCATGCATGAAAAGGCAGGGAAATTTAAAATGAGTGAGACAATATGGGATATTGAGATGGGAAAGGAGTTGAGGAATGGGGCCAGTCCAACTTTGGCTTTAGATGCACCACAGAAGGGTAAACTATGCATTACCAGAAGGAGATCCCAATATGATAGCTATTTTGTTGGGACTAGTGAGTGCCATGATACATATTTTATTGCAACCGGATGGGGATTTAAAGGTGGAGAAGATCCAGTTTTCCCGGGAGTGTATTATTGTGGGAATAAGGCTTATTACAGGTTGCCTGACCATTGGTATGGCACGTGTTATGTGGGCCTGGTCTTTCCAAAGATTTTTCATATAGATAAGATAGAAGATGTAGAACATATTAATCTACTAACACGCTTTAAGAGAGAATCTTGGTCAGAAATTGTAGGTGGTATTTTTGGAGCTTTAATTCCAGCAGTGGGAATTTCATTAAATGCATATGGAATTCGGAAACTGTCAACAGTGGTGGATCGCTTATCGGCAAGTACCGCTGGTGGGTTTCTTTTGGTAAATACGGAGATGATTGCCGTACGTGCCATGTCTATGCAAAATCGACTTGCCCTTGATATTCTATTGGCCAAAGAGGGTGGAGTCTGTGGAATGCTGAAAGTTCAACATTGTTGCACTTACATTCCTGACGAAAGCAAAGATCTAAAGGTCTATATCAAAAATATTACTGATTTGCATGAAGAATTAGTACCACTGGAAGTTGAAAGTGTCTGGACTAAATTAGCTAATAAGATAGTTGCTGTTAAGAGTTTTATTGCTAAGATAGGTAGTACCATTATTGGTAAAGTACTGTTTCCTTTGACATGTGTGATTGTGGCTTTATTGATACTAAGATTAGGGTGTTTGTGTTGTAAAAACAGGGGAGGTAAAAAGAAAATAATTAGGCAGAATACTGAAAAGAAACAGAAGAGGTCAAAGAGAGATCCACAAGAAATAGAATTAGAAGAATTGAGGGAGAGTGTTTATTTGGAGTCGAAAAGGGATGATGAAAGAGAATCTGGTGTGTAGTGTTGTAAAAAGACATTTCAATTTCTCCTAAAAATGGGACTAAATTTTTTTTTTTGGGTTGGTTTTTTTGTGGTGATATATATCACCAAAGGGGGGATTGCTGGAGCAGGGTTTTCTATTGAAAATTTATTGAGATTTAAATTCCAGTTTGTTTGTATGTCATGATTAAAATTACTGATAATTAATCATTAATTACTAATTTTGTTAAAGTTCTTGACTAATCAACATTACTAATGAGAGAAATTACACGTGGGAATGCATTTTATGTTGCTTTAATTAATACGTGAACTAAGTTGGTGTGCAAATTAATTAAATAAGTGTCGCAAAAGGGCTATTTTGTTATTTGTTTAAGCGCAAACGCTTTAAAATAACATGCTTTAATGCTTCTTTGTGTTGCAGAAGGCTAGATAGTTGCATACACATAAGGGTATTAGTGGGTATTAACACTGTATTATCATTACAATGTATTAACGTTGTTTTGTATTTCTTTTAATTAAGATGGTCTGTTTTGGCCTAATCCAAGATGGACGCTATTTACAGCCTGCACTCGAGTGATTGAAATTTGACAAGAGGCCTCGCTGAACATGGTTGGAAGTCACCTGACCACAGCCTCTGTCTGAATTAAAAGTTTCCGTGAGGACAGCAGCTCCAGGCTTGCTGCCAATTGCCCTTGGAAAAGAATAAAGCCACAATAAACTCTGATAAACTTGCGGTGGCTTCACTATGGTTCCGAGGAAGAGCATTCATGGATGTATCGTTTGTATCGTTTTCTAGTTTGAGGCTTCCTTCTTCCGTGTTTTTTATTTTTGTGATTTTTGTGAGCGGAGGTTTTTCTAAGTGTTGCAAAACAACATCCTTTCCTGCTCGCTCTGCTCAATGGCTCAACGGACGTTTAGAGATTGTTTGTTACTTTCAAATTGTTATTTTTCCCTATAAATATTACTAGACTAGAGAGGGTCTGTTCGGATTGAGGCCACTTCTTCTTGAACCTATGCTCGAGAGGATCGATACTGATTGAGAGGACGGCGACTCGGGAGACTTTACTGAGAGACCTGTCCTGACCCATTTAGCTAGAATAGGTAACTATGAGAATAATGATTTTGCTAATGATTGACTTTCTTTGAACTAATTTAGATAAACAATCATTTTGTTTAAATTACAGTGTCGGGTGATTATTTCTTTGTCATTTATTGAGTATTCAAATGTATTTCCTATGTTTAAAATCATGACTCAGGACAATTTCTCTAGGTTGCATTGACCTCACTTTAGATGCAGATGGTTTAGGATCTCTCCTATATATTCAGTGCGGATAGAGTAATAGAATGAATGTTAGTGTGATGGGCCCTAGCGTATGATGAGTGTATGTGCGTGTAACTGTGGATTTACTCTGTCCGTGGAAGTAGGGAGAATTTATATGTGCCGATCTGCAGCTGAGAGTAAGAGAACATGTAATCACTCAGAATCACCCCAAAATTCCACAAGATTACGCAGAATTACATGGGAAGAGTAATTCTGCATTTCTTAGCTCAAAAATGTCCCCTAGCCTTCAAAATGGAAGGGAGGATGCATTTTGCAGTAAAAATTGCACTAAATTCAATAGAACATGAATAGCATGAGCAGCTGCTCGTTCAAGCGAAATGTGCTCCTGAAAATGACTTAATTATGTAAGTGGGCAAAATCATATTTTTATTGGTAATTTTGCGTCAAAGGGTAATGCGGAATTGCTTAAATTACTCCTATTACTCTGGAATAATTGAAATTTCGACTTAGGGCTACTACGAATCAAGACACCGCTACAAACCAAACCAGACAGGAGCTAAGAGAGCACTCTAGATAGGTGCCTGAAGGTATCATAAACAATAAAACAAAGAATAGTGGAAATGTGGTAGGGAAATCCTGAATACGAGAGAACCGAATGTGACAGAAACAAAGAGAACAAAATAATAGACGTCATGGGACATGAATGAGAGAGACCAAGTATGAAATGGATAGCCACAACAACTAATGACACATTCCCTGGTGTCAGTTCCATGATTGCTAGGCCCTTAAGTACGGGCTCTACCCTGTGTGCCCTAGAAATGTCTTAGAACCACATACTAAGTACAATCTGTGAATCAAAGTCAAGTTAGCAGAAACGTTTTTGAGCCCTTCCAGGATCGGTTCCCCGTTTTCAGAGCTTCCAAGCCTGACTTGTCTAACGTCTAATCCCATGTCTATGTCGAGACAGGATTCTGACAGAGACTCACTTGACAGACTGAGGTGGAAGAGTATTATGTGCTATGGCAAAATTCCATAATCTTCTCAAACTGGCCCAGCAGAATTAATCCATATAACACCTTAAAGGATCTGTTTCTCATCCATTTATTGACTGAGACAACTTCAAGACATAATCTTTGAGAGGTGCTTTTGGTACAGCTCAAAAGGCAGTCTAAATCAAGTTACTAAAACAGAAAATGTATTAACTACTACCACAAAAAAATCAAAGGACATAGAAGAAAGTAATAATAGAGAGAAAGCAGCTAACTGTTTCAATGAAAGTGCAAACGTAGTGGCTATTATAGGAGGTAAATGTAAGACCAACATCAAATCTATGTTGCTATAAAATAAGTGTAGTAGTATTTTGGCAAGTGTCTCAGTTGTAAAATAATTTCCTCATCTGAAATATGTTGCCATTTGTCCCCTCTGGCCATGCAGCACATGCCTACTTAAGAGGGAAGAAGCATCTGAATAACTGAACTTCTGAGTCTCCCTTGCTGAGGAGTTAAAGATACGAATATCCTTGCATCACATCTGCCCGTCATCATGTGTCCTGGATGGCCTTGCATTATTCAAACAAGCCCCGAAACACACATAGAGTAAAATATCTATTGTATTCATTGTATCTGAATATCTGACAAGAGACCTTGTAGGGAATTGTAACTATGGTATGTTGTGCTGTCTTATGGTATGTTAAATTACTAACAGACTTTTGCATAGCACACTTCTACTATTTGTATGGTCATGTAGGACTTTCAGCATCTGGCATAATTTATATGTCTTAGTTTGGTTCCAGTCCATATCAAGCTCATCGGAAGGGGAACTTGGAGGAGATGAGGGAGTGCTTGTTATTTTCCTTACCAGAGATTGTGAAGATGATGTATCGAAAGGAAGAGAAGTCACAACAACATCCTCCTCTGCAGCAAGCTTGCTTTCTTCTCTACTCTTACTTTCAGAAGACCGGGTGTTGCGAGAAGTTGCTCCTCTTGTTGGGTTTCTTGTGAAGATTCAGTTTGCAGCAAGGACAAATTGATTTCAGACTCTTCTCTCTATCATGGCTGAAGTCTCTAAGAGACATGAACTTTGGTATTGGTGGTGGTGCCATTGATCCAGGAGTTATCTACTTCCAAGCCGCTTCCTACCCAAAGGAGGGTGCAATATGTATGTCTCAATTCTGTAAAAATGAGGAGAGCTTAAAGCCACTGGTGGCACTGGCACTCCTATATGACCACTTTCTGGCAGGAGACTCTTTCTTTGGGGCCATTATCTTTATTTTTTGTACGGGTCAAAGCTTAGCACAAGCAGAAGCACTTAGCAGAGGACTCTGCTTTAACTGCCAGTTAATCCACAAGTTCCTCTCCTTCTCAGTATTGTGTATGGCGTGACAACTCATACACATTCAGGCAATGAAAATGAAGCAGGAGGGCAGTGAGATTTGGGAAATGTATGCAAAGTAACACAAGTCACCATCAATCATCACAATCACAACAAATGCTTAACTGAACTCATGCAGAACCAAACTTTATTTTCTGAAAGACATTACATAGAAAAATCTTAATTTGTTGCTTCCCTGGGGTTCATGGGACTCCTTTGGGAGGCATGCAAAAATAGAAATAATAAATTAAATGATTTCTTGCTGACCCTATGGTAAGCATGGGAAGGCAGGCAAAACCTGGTATCCCATCCTTCCAAGCCACAAGGGAGGCAGCCAAAAATCGAATACATTATAATAAATTATTCAAAAGCATCAACTCCCCCAAAAATTATGTAGCATTTGCGGGGAATTGATTGCACGAAGATATATACCCCAAATATATCTTGTCCCACCCATGTTCTCTGGGCCTAAACCTCCACCAGTAACTCAGCAATCTCAGTTAACGGAATACACTTTAAAAATGCTCCAACCACAAACAGCCCAAGGCAATATAAATTTCCTATCCAAAATCCTTTTAAAGTTGCAGAAAAACAATAACCAACCATCTCAAATATTCACAAACTAACAAAAAATGGTGGCAAGCACATGGGAAAGAGAAGGTAGCCAGGATCGAAGGGAAATCAATATATGGCTCCATAGGCCTGGGCTCCAGAAGTCACCCCGACCCTAGCCACCAATAGGCACTTGCGGACAAAAAATTAACTACATGAATACAAGGCCAATGCACAAGTCCTGAAAAAGAGTTAAGAAAAGGCATGACCAACCTGAATGAGAATGAGAAAAATCATTAAAAATACATTGAAATACTCCCAGGGCCTACAGAATGACAGATTTCAACCAAATACTGAAACTACACAGTGAAACAATGAACAAATCTATACAAAATTCACAAAAAACACAAGAAAATGTGGAAAATGTTACTAAAACCTCGGACTTCCATTATCCAAAAAAGTGTTCAAACATTATCCCTTAAAAAATGTAATCCCACAAGGACTCCCACTCCAAAATCCAGGCTATCTAACTACAAAAAAAGAAAAAAACTGACTACAGACAAAAATAGTGGTGCCTGCCGCACAATATACTTTTTGCAAACTACTGCATTCAACTTACTTGATTTTCTCCAAAAAGTAAAGATTCCAAGGGTGTGGATGAGATTGCAGAGAGAAGGAGAAGGAGAGTGATGCTTTCCCTCCAAAACCCAAATCCAAAATGACCCAAGCACTGAACAAAGCAAAGGGAGGAGTCTTCAGGACTTGAAGAGGATGTTGCTACTGCATGTATAGAAGCATCCAGTACTTATGGCACTTTCCTTATGTAAAAAAAGTGTTACATTCGAAATATAAAGGTTGAATGGTCCGCTCGGGTAACAATTAAACTTGAAAATGCATGTTTGGGTTGATTTTCGAATGTCCACTTTAAAAGAACTGCTGCACATGTTTAGAACTGCAGTTTTGCACTCAAAAACTTACCCGAATGGTCCACTTGAGATCAAAATTAACCTGAAATGCATGTTTACAACCTGTGTGAAAGAACTATTGCTCATGATTGCTCCCTGAAGAAAATTCTCATTATGCGGCGTGACATATTTGCGTAATCGCTGTAATTATGCATAAATTTCACTATGTAAAGTTGTGAAAATTACATAAGTGACGCTGGCGTAATTGAAGTTTCATCTGAGCCTATTTTGCTTAAGTAGTGCTCCTTTCTGGTGGCCTCCACCACTCCTATAATGAACACTATTCTCTCCATACCACTATAGCATATCAGTCATGCCTCATTTGACTGTGCATTGCACTAGCTTTAACAAACCAATGTGACATACCACAAGCACAGAACAACTCAACAATGACTCGCTTGATCAATTAACTAAGAGAGGATGTGTAGCCTCAGTTACTATTCCGACGACTACAGCATTTCCTGTTGCAACAGCACTACTCTTTTAACAATAGTTTTGCCTACTCTTGGTACTCTGGAAAATAAAATGTGACCTTCAGCCACACAGATGATTTAGTCATGTGGCTCAGATGCAGTCAGGAGGCCAGAACTATTATGTGAACTTTATATAGATTGACAGGTAATTCAGGAAAGAGCTGTGATGACAATCTTAAAGAAGCATGCTGCCTAGAATGTTGCGCCGGCTACGGAAAACAAAGCTCCAAAGTTAATTTTTAATATATTTTTCTCACTTACTAAAGTTACTGATTTTGCATTAAATTCTAATTCCTTTTAGTGTCAAAATCAATTTGCTGCACTTTCAGCATTTTCATCTTGGATCAGAATGGATCTAAAGGCTGAAACATGTAGACCTGTCATCCTTTTGGACTAAAGCAGTTATTATTTAAAACTGCATTTGCACGGTTTTTAAATTTGACACCTGGACAGCTCCCATTAAAATTATTTTGTGTCCTGGTAGCCAATTTTATCACGCACACCAATTCACATGCACTGCAACCATCACCATTACAAATACTCATTGCTTCATATCTATGGGATCATAGTGGATTCCATCTAAAACCACCTCTTTAAAACATCCGTGAGCTCCCTTCCTCTTTTAGGAAAGTCGTAGCCCTTGGTTGCACTAGGTTTTGCAACTAAGAGGAGATCCCAAATGATGAAGCATGCCACCTCTGTGGGTGATGGGATTCTGTCCTTTTTAAGAGGACTCTTCTAAAAGAATTGCAGGCCACAACTTCATATGGTCTCAACTACATTAGGGTAATTCCTGACTCTTGTTTGCTCACCTGAAGACCTCCTTTAATATCAGACTCACCTCACATCTCACTTACCTGTGTGTTTTAATTATTTTTCCACAAAGAGGGCCCACCAGACCCATGATGCTTTACGAGGCGATGAGTGTGCTGCCGGCCCACAAGGGCGTGACTATGTTAATTAATAAATTGAGGGAAGCATCTGGTACCATGGCTTGTGGTTTTTCAATGCTGCCAGGAAGAAGGGCGCAGGGCCCGAAACACGTCGCAGCCTGCATTGGATGGTGAATGGTTGCAGGTACTCCCTTGTGCAAACAAGATTGCTCCGAGTGCTTCCCACAAAAGGCAAACCTTTCAGTTCAGATAAATCGGCCCGCCAGGTCGAGGGAAAGCACCACCGCGATATCGCCAGCGGGTCCGTGGCTGTTTATTGGGGCAGCCGAACACGTGAGGAGCAGTTTTTCACTATGAGGAAGTCTCCTGCCACCTGTGACATCTCACTTACCTGTGTGTTTTAATTATTTTTCCACAAAGAGGGACTACCAGACCCATGATGCTTTACGAGGCGGTGAGTGTGCTGCCGGCCCACAAGGGCGTGACTATGTTAATTAATAAATTGAGGGAAGCATCTGGTACCATGGCTTGTGGTTTTTCAATGCTGCCAGGAAGAAGGGCGCAAGGCCCGAAACGCGTCGCAGCCTGCATTGGATGGTGAATGGTTGCAGGTACTCCCTTGTGCAAACAAGATTGCTCCGAGTGCTTCCCACAAAAGGCAAACCTTTCAGTTCAGATAAATCGGCCCGCCAGGTCGAGGGAAAGCACCACCGCGATATCGCCAGCGGGTCCGTGGCTGTTTATTGGGGCAGCCGAACACGTGAGGAGCAGTTTTGCACTATGAGGAAGTCTCCTGCCACCTGTGACATCTCACTTACCTGTGTGTTTTAATTATTTTTCCACAAAGAGGGCCCACCAGACCCATGATGCTTTACGAGGCGATGAGTGTGCTGCCGGCCCACAAGGGCGTGACTATGTTAATTAATAAATTGAGGGAAGCATCTGGTACCATGGCTTGTGGTTTTTCAATGCTGCCAGGAAGAAGGGCGCAGGGCCCGAAACACGTCGCAGCCTGCATTGGATGGTGAATGGTTGCAGGTACTCCCTTGTGCAAACAAGATTGCTCCGAGTGCTTCCCACAAAAGGCAAACCTTTCAGTTCAGATAAATCGGCCCGCCAGGTCGAGGGAAAGCACCACCGCGATATCGCCAGCGGGTCCGTGGCTGTTTATTGGGGCAGCCGAACACGTGAGGAGCAGTTTTGCACTATGAGGAAGTCTCCTGCCACCTGTGACATCTCACTTACCTGTGTGTTTTAATTATTTTTCCACAAAGAGGGACTACCAGACCCATGATGCTTTACGAGGCGGTGAGTGTGCTGCCGGCCCACAAGGGCGTGACTATGTTAATTAATAAATTGAGGGAAGCATCTGGTACCATGGCTTGTGGTTTTTCAATGCTGCCAGGAAGAAGGGCGCAAGGTCCGAAACGCGTCGCAGCCTGCATTGGATGGTGAATGGTTGCAGGTACTCCCTTGTGCAAACAAGATTGCTCCGAGTGCTTCCCACAAAAGGCAAACCTTTCAGTTCAGATAAATCGGCCCGCCAGGTCGAGGGAAAGCACCACCGCGATATCGCCAGCGGGTCCGTGGCTGTTTATTGGGGCAGCCGAACACGTGAGGAGCAGTTTTGCACTATGAGGAAGTCTCCTGCCACCTGTGACATCTCACTTACCTGTGTGTTTTAATTATTTTTCCACAAAGAGGGACTACCAGACCCATGATGCTTTACGAGGCGGTGAGTGTGCTGCCAGCCCACAAGGGCGTGACTATGTTAATTAATAAATTGAGGGAAGCATCTGGTACCATGGCTTGTGGTTTTTCAATGCTGCCAGGAAGAATGGCGCAAGGCCCGAAACCCGTCGCAGCCTGCATTGGATGGTGAATGGTTGCAGGCACTCCCTTGTGCAAACAAGATTGCTCCGAGTGCTTCCCACAAAAGGCAAACCTTTCAGTTCATATATATATATATATATATATATATATATATATATATATATATATATATATATTCACTGAAAAAACCATAGGTTTCAAGGGTGTTATAGTTAGCTGGACTTTTCACTTGTACAAAACCATTGAAATTCCCCCGTTATAGTTAGTTCAGCTAACTATAACTCGCGCGCCCGCAATGTACTGCTGATGACGTCACATATTACATCACTCATGACATGGTCAGTGACATCACTCATGACATCACTGATGACATTGCTGATGACATCACTGATGACATCACTGATGACATCATCCAGTGAATGTGTGTTTTTCTGAAAATTAAATATGTTTATATATGTATATCTCAAGGTCGATGGAAGAATAAATGGGTATATAAGTGTCTAAATGGATGATTTGTTTTTGAAAAATTGATTGTGTAACTGACTGATTAAGTGTATCATAGTGAATACATGGCTTAGTGAGTAATGTTTAAATATGTAAATATCTGTATCAGTCTCTCACTTTGTGTATAAGTGGCTGCATGGGTTGGTGAGTAGCTACATGGGTGTCTATATAGGTTATTAGTTGGTTTTTTGAGTATCAGTCTGAGTGTCTGCATGGTTCGGTGGGGGGTATTACGTAGTGCATAGGTGCATGAATGAGTGACTCACTGTCTGTATGTGTTGAAGACAGCATGTGTGCAGGACTGTGTGGGTGGATGAGTGTGTGTATGGGTGTGTTAGTGAGTGAATGACTGTCTCAATAGTGTCTTTATGAGTAACTACATATGTTTTAAACTAGTATATGTGACTATTGGTGTATATAAGTGAGTATATGTAAGAGTGAGAGATTGAAAGAGTTCCTGTATGAATAAGTATGTGTTTCTATCAGTGATTGTTTAAAAGACTAAGTATGTGTAAGTTTCCGTAGAAATAAGTGTGGTGGTGTGTGTATAACTGTATATGCAAGTAAATGTATGTTTGATTCTTTATTAGCATGAGTGACTATGTGTGTGAGTAACTCTATGGATGAGTGGCATTGTGTAACAGGATGTATAGGTGTATGAGTACATATGATGAGTGAGTACATGTATGAGTGACTGTATAGGACTGTTGGTGAATGAGTGGATGTGTGTGTGGATCTTAGAATTACTGAAGAGGTTGTTGTAACTGGTATTGGTATGTCCATTATTTTGAAAATTGTAGTCTCTATTTTTGAATGTGTGTATCAAAGGGTATATTAGGGTGAGAGGAGGTCTGCCACTCTATCACAAGGATGATGTCATCAGTGTTGTCATGATGTCATCAGTGATGTCATTTGAGATGTCATCAGTGATGTCATGAGTGATGTCACTGACCATGTCATGAGTGATGTAATATGTGACGTCATCAGCAGTGCATTGCGGGCGCGCGAGTTATAGTTAGCTGAACTAACTATAACGGGGGAATTTCAATGGTTTTGTACAAGTGAAAAGTCCAGCTAACTATAACACCCCTGAAACCTATGGTTTTTTCAGTGAATTTCTGAGGTTTTTTAAATGCTAATTCCTAACTATAACGTGCCTGAAACCTATGGTTTTTTCTGTGAATTTCAAAGGTTTTTTAAATGCTAATTTCTAACTATGCCTACAGAGATAGGACATGTGAAGAAAGAAGAAAAAATGCACAGAAAGAAAAAAAAGAAGTGCAGAAAGAAGCAACAGAAGCCCTCAAAGACGAGGAAAAGTGCAGGAAGAAGGATAACGTGCAGAAAGAACAAAAAGAAGAGCAGAAAGAAGCCTTGTTGCAAAATCATCCTGTACCCTCAACTTTTTCAGACGTATACTGGTGGTAACTGAGTCTGACTAACCAGTCCTAGAGCCAGTGCTATGTTAAAAGACACTTAGAATACAGTGAAAACACCTACATACACTAGTGAACATTATGCGTTGGGGTCCCCCTGTGATTAGCATGACCTCCTCTGTAAGCCCCTAGTATATAATAGGGCAGGGGGATTAAAACTACCTCTTAAAACAGGCTACAGGGCATTTTTTGCACACGTTAACTCAGGCCCCGTCCCCTCCCTTCACCACTGTGTAAACACGCCCTGTGTCCGTTTTTAGTTGGGAGATTAAGTTCATTTGAATCCTGAGGGTCCCTAGGGTCCAACTATCCCACTACGTACCTCCAGTAAGTGCCACAGAGCTGCGTTGCAGAGAGGTGTAAAAAGTGGCACGGCCTGGACCACCTCTCTGCAATGCAGCTCAGTGGCGATTACTGGAAGCACTTGGTGGGCTAGTTAGCCCCCAGGGGCCCTCAGTATTGAAGGGAAAGTATATCCCCAATTTAAAACGTGCCATAGTGCGTGTTTGCACACGTCACCTCAGGCCCCGTCCCCTCCCTTCACCACTGTGTAAACGCGCCCTGTGGCTGTTCTAAATTAAGAGATTAAGTCCCCTTCAATCCTAAGGGTCCCTAGGGTCAAACTAGACCACTAGGTACCTCCAGTAAGCGCCACAGAGCTGCGTTGCAGAGAGGTGTAAAAAGGGGCTTGGCCTCAGAACACCTGTCTGCAGCGCAGTTCCCTGGCGCATACTGGAGATGCCTGTTGGGCTAGTTGGCCCTCAGGGACCCTCAGTATTGAAGAGGAATTAATTCCCCAACTTACAATTCGCCAAGGGGCGCGTTTGCAGAGTGCTGCAAGGAGTGGGCATGGCCTCCGGCACGATGCCAGTCTTTTATTTATTTTAATTTTTTAAGAAGGGGGGCTGTGTGGTTCCCCTTCTTATTCTAATTTATTGGCCCTGATGACCCCATCCCCCAGGGCCTGTTTCCTAATTATATTTTTTTGACCCCAATACCCAGGGCCGGCCACTGTTTTTTATTATTTTTAAAAAATATATATTTATAGACACACCTAGGACATGCTGGACAAACCGTACGTACCTATCACCATGACGATTTGCGTGATATTCATTAAAAGGCGACTATGCATACAATGAATCCACGTGGAATGTATTTACACCACTAGTGAAACTCTGACATGTCTGATGCCCTACCGTGCCTAATCCCGGTAGACACCCTTGTCGTTTACTTATACAAACATGGTTAGCTATTGACGGGCACATTTAATACACATGCACACCAAGCCATTCAAAGGGGATTCGTCAAAAATTCGACAAAAACTATGCAAGAAACCCCCCTCACGGTTAATAAAACACACATCCACTGCCGGATGTGGAATACTTTTTATTTTACTCTCTGGAAAGGGGACGAACATCACTTGAGAGTAACAGCGCGCTCCTGGCAGAGCCCAATGCTGTGTTACACCCACCATTGCCTGCTGAGTGCCACACACCCCTGTGTTGTATTCCACTAGCTAGTGCATATGCTATGACACTCTCTAGCCCATGTGAACTGTAACACCACCCCGTGAATATGTCATGCCACACTTGTATTCGCACGGGTTATATTGCCCCATCTAACGTGCCTTCCTCGATGCCTATGTTATAACGTATAGTGCTATGCCATACATATTACAATCTGGGATCCATATCTTTGTCACAGTGCATATGCAACGTTACACTCCCCAGCACATATTTTATATTACAACTTTAGAGACTAGTTAGGTTACACAACACTGCCCTGTGCATATTACACTCCAAGGCGCATATCGCATAGCACGCGCTAGTGCCTGTGCTATCTCGCGCTCTCCAATGAATCTGTAATTGCGCACAATGTACTGCATATTATATTTCACGCCCGGTTCATCTTATATCACACTTTTTGGTGCATAGTTTATACCATACACTATATCTAGTTTTCATTTTCAATCGTGCTCTCAGGACTATGTTCTATATAACACTGTGTTCACCTACCCTTTTCACGGGCATTACATTTTGCGATAGGGGGTGGAGGGTCAGGGGGTGTTTCTGCCAAGTGAGCCCGGAGTCACAGTCACAAACGTCCACTTCTTCCTGAATAAAAGTGAGATTATGCTGCATACTTGTTCATATTTTAAGTAGTTCGCACAGACACACGTTTTAAAAACAATAAAGTTCCTAATACCCGCCTTCTCTGAACAGTTAGCTTGCTGCCCCATCCCCCTCCTCCCTATCCTCTGTTGTGTGAATCCATGGACTAGCCTCCTCCCTCCTGCCATGCATGGTCTGAAGTGCTGCCACTGCCCTCAATTTAGTATGATGTACCAGTCCACTCCTCCTGCCCTCCATTGCCCAATTCTATGCCCCATCATTGACCTCCTGCTTAAACTCTGTGCTTAGCTTGCTGCCCCTATTCTCCTTCCCCCTGCCCTCCGATGTCTTTGTGCATGCCCCTGCTCCATCCTTTTTGCCCACCATGTTCCATGGACCTGCCACTCCTATCTACTCTGAGAGTTCTGTTGAGCTGCCACTACCCTCCCACCTGCCTAGCATTGTCAGATGACTGTAACCTGTCCCTGCCACCTCCACCCTGCCTGTCCACATGCCATGCCCCTATCCTCTTCCTCCTGTCCTACATGGTCCATTGTACTGCCACACCCTTCTGCCCTCCCTGGTCTGTTGTGCTGCAACTGCTCCTCCTGCCTGCCCCGTGCGGTCTGTTGTGAGGCCCCTTCCCCTGAACTTTCTAGTCTGTGCACAGGTCCTGACCCTCCCTTCTATCCTCCATTGTCCTTTGTGCATGCCCCTGCACCCTCCTTCTTGCCCATCATAGCCATTGTGCTGCCACTAACCCTCCCACTTGCCATGCATGGTCTTCTGTGCTGCCATGGCCCCTCCCACCTTCCCTGTGTGGTCAGTTAGCTGCTCCTGACCCCCTCCCACCTTCCCTCCATGGTCTGTGTGTATGCCATCACAGTCTCACAGTCTCACTGTGTGTCTTGCTTCTAGTGCCCATCCTGCCTGACCTCCATGGCTATCTTGCTGCTCCTGCCCTGCCCCCTTGCCCCCAGCCCTCTGTTTACATGTGCAGACCCCTACTCCCTCCCTCCTGGCTTATCTGTTCCATTGTAATGCCCCTGATCCGTCCCTCCTGGCCTTTATGGTCTGTTATGCTGCAGCGTTCTCTCCTGTCTGTCCATTATGGTCAGCTAGCTACCATTGCCTCTTGCCCCTCTGTTCTCTGTTGTCCATGTGCATGGTCCTGTCCCCTCCCTCTTGCTTTCTATGGATTGTTGTGCTGCACTCCCGTCCCGCATGCCCTGTGTGGTGTATTGTGCTGCTGCAAACCCTGATGCCTGCCCTGCAGGGTCAGTTTGGTGCTCCTCTCCATGTCCCTCCTGTCCTCTGTTATCCAAGTCCATATCCCTATCCCATTTCCTTCCATGATCCAATGTACCATACTTGCGAACATTTTGAACTTGGTAAGAGGGAGATTTTGAAAAAAAACTGGGGTATTGATTTTCCCCTTTGAGTTACATTGAAAAAGAGGAGATTGTAGACAGGAGACAGATCAAATAAAGCCCATTTGAGCTTAAAAACATTGGACGTTTCCTGGCTGAATCGGGTCTGTTGGCATGTATGGTTGTACTACCATTGCCTCTTCCTTCTGCCCACAATGGTCTATTACATTGCCACAGCCTCTCTTGCAAGTCCTGTATTGTTGGTTTGTTGCCCCTGCCCCCCTTTCCACTGCCCTTCATAGTCTGTTGTGCTGCCACGGCCCTTCCTGCCTGCTCAGTGTGGTTAAATTATTGCCTTTGCACCCTCCTACCTGCCTTCAATTTTCAGAGTCCGTGCCCCTGGCCTCTGCCTCTCAACAGTTTCCTAATGAACAACTAGATTGCTAACATTCTATATTTATTACAAAAGTGTGGAACGCCTGACGTCATCTTGATGTAATCAAAACTGTAATACCTAGAGCATTTCCTTTAGAAATGACATATATGAGAGGGTCTTATTGGCATCAAAATTATGGTTAGTGCTCTAAAAGACTAAAATAAGGACGTATTTTCGGAGTTTTCAAATAGCGAGAAAGCACTTTTAAATTATTTGTTACCTTTATGTTTTTTTATCCAGTTGACCACTTGATTAAATGTTGCACTTAGGGGAGAGGATGTGGTGTTACTTTCAGAACTGCAGACTTTGCAACTGGGGAACCAGGTTGGAGTTTCTGCTTCAGCTCGACATTCTGTGATTCTGGTCAAATCACTTAGTCTCCCCATGTCTACAACCAAAATGAATTTGTTCTTGTGTGTTGTAACTAATGCTCATGTAAAGCACTCCAATACCTGACAAGTCTGCACTATATAACACTGCAAAAACACACAAAAATAAGTGTTTTGCACACTTCTGTCATTGGGCTATATTTGGGCTACATCTGGGTGATTTTGGGCTCTTTTGTCTCCGGTGGCCATCTTGGGAGATTTATTTGTTATGAAGTTTCCTAATTTCCTCATGTACTGCAGTCTCCTCAGTAGGAAATGCTTTCAGTTTTTTACTTTGATTCCATCATGAAGGTATTCAGATATGTCACACATTTGCCATAAATTCTGAATGTTAGCACTCTTTTTGCTCATTAGATCACTGTAGTAAAGCTACTGCTCACCAGGGAAAACTGCTGCTGGTATTGAAAGTGCATGTTTCAGTCTGCATATCAGAATTTTTTAATGAAATAGAAGAGGATTTGAGAAGTCACTCAAAATGTGCCCTAATTTTTCTTTCAGCAGCACTAATCATACTTTTTATGGAAAAATGAACCCCCTCATTTTGTCCCTTTTAAATTAAATGTTTTAAGAGTTACCACTTTAATCCAAGCAAGATGGCTTCAGGTGTGCCATACGTTTATCATAAGTAGGACTGTTAGCGCTCTAGTTGTTCTTTGGAACACTCTGGGAAGCTGGAGTAGAACACAAAGGAATCAACTGACAGTCTCTGCCCTTGTTGGATGTACATGTTTTACTGAGAATGTCAGACTTCATTCTCACATGACTGAGAAAGATAGTGTGAATTTACAGAAATTAAGCTCTCAGTTTAGCTTATAGATCACCTTCCAAACCTCTGTGGGAAAAGCATGAGAAAATATTTTTCTCTCAATCATGATATCCCAGCAGAAGGCTTTTTCACATGGTGAAATCACCTTAGAACATACCACAATTCCTAAAATGAGTATGGTACCATCAACAAATGATTTATAATGTAACTAAAGTCTTAAAACCTTCTATTAACTGCAATGCTTTTTAATGAGGTGCTATCATGTATATTGGTCCCAAGATGGCTGCCAACACTTCTTGGATGAAGTGCTGACAGCCAATCAGATCTCAGGATGAGATGTGTGGTTAGGCTCCGCCCACATATGTATATGATTTTACTTTTGATTTTCTCAGGAACTACTGAACAGATTGACACCAGACCTGCAAAAGGCACTTCCCTGACCTGAGGACTACCTCTCTGCCAAATTTCAAGTAATTCTGTTCAGCCGTTCGGGATGTACCTTCGACTAAAGGTCCTATGGAAAAATGCATGGGGAAAACGTGGTTTGGACCCCCCTTTTTTCTCGGCCCCCTCTTGACGAATCACCCTGAGACTTTCAGGGTAGGAGCTGAATGGAGCGCCCCATTAGTTTTGAAAATTTTCAGATTTCCTATGGAAACTCGGTCCTAACTATAACTATCTACTGGCGACCGCCAGTAGATAATATATATATATATATTCACTGAAAAAACCATAGGTTTCACACATGTTATAGTTAGCGGAAATTTTACTGATAAAAAACCAATGAAATTCCCCCGTTATAGTTAGTGCAGGCAACTATAACTCACGCGACCGCAATCCTCTGCTGATGCTAATACTGTATTTAGACACTTATTTGCCCATGTCTTCTTCCATAAATTTTTAGCTATACATCTATTACAAATATTTTTTTTTCATAAAGACACATATGTCATCAGCAGAAGATTGCGGTCGCGTGAGTTATAGTTGCCTGCACTAACTATAACGGGGGAATTTCATTGGTTTTTTATCAGTAAAATTTCCGCTAACTATAACATGTGTGAAACCTATGGTTTTTTCAGTGAATTTGCAAGGTTTTTTAAATGCTAATTCCTAACTATAACGTGTGTGAAACCTATGGTTTTTTCAGTGAATTTGTATGTTTTTTTAAATGCTAAGTTACTTTATGCCATTCGTGGCGTGCGCGCCCACTTAACGCAGTTCGTTCCGTGCGCGCACGGTGCGCTTCGCGCACCGTGCGCACACAGTGAGCACGCGGTGCGCTTCGCGCACCGCGCGCCCACTTTACGCAGTTAGTGCCGTGCACGCACGGTGGGCACGCGGTGCGCTACGCGCACCGCGTGCCCACGTTACGCTAGATGGGCCATGTACGCACGATGCGCTTCGCGCACCGTGCGCACATGGAGGACATATGATGCGCTTCGTTGTGAAAGGTAATATTTTAATTTTTCATATCTGTAATATGCCATGCACAAATGGTGCCCTTCGGGCACCATTTGCACATGGGGTGGGGAGAGTATGGATACATTTTTTTTTAAAATAATTTTTACCGTACGCGTACGGTAAGCGTAATCGGCGAAATTATCGAAAAAATTAAAATTCCGTTTTTGGCCTTGGGGGATCTTTGGGGACTCCCTCAACATGGCTAGGTGCTTAGGAGCTGTCTAAACAGCCCGTTTACATGTTTTTGTCCTTTGTTTTTTAATCCACACTCTGAGTGCGAGAGAGAAAATGGGGGCCGCCGCTTCCTGGTTTCGACCGATTCGAATGTTTACTAAGATCTAACAGCCAATCAGAATCGCGCTCGCGCACGTCACCGTACGCGTACGGTAAGCGCACCGTAAGCGCACCGTAAGCTGGCTCAGATATATATATTGATTTAAAGGCTATTTTCTCAGAATCTACTGAACAGATTTACACCAAACCTACAAAAGGCACTTCCTTGACCTGTAGACTACCTCTCTGCCAAATTTCAAGGAACTCTGTTCAGCCGTTCGGGCTGTAGCTGTGTCTAAAGGTCCTATGGAAAAATGCATGGGAAAAACGCGTTTTGGGACCCCCCTTTTATCTCAGCCCCCGCTTGACGAATCCCCCCGAGACTTTCAGGGTAGGAGCGGAGCGCAGCGCCCCACCTATTTTGAAAATTTGGCGAGGATTCGTCGACCGGCGCCAAAGTTATTCAAAATAGAATGTTGCGGATTTCCTATGGTAAGAGGGTCCTAACTATAACTACCTACTGGCGACCGCCAGTAGGTAATATATATATATATATATATATATATATATATATATATTACCTACTGGCGGTCGCCAGTAGGTAGTTATAGTTAGGACCACGTTTCCATAGGAAAACCTCAACATTCTATTTTGAATAACTTTGGCGCCGGTTGACGAATCCTCGCGAATTTCTCAAAATAGGTGGGGCGCTACGCTCCGCTCCTACCCTGAAAGTCTCGGGGGGATCCGTCAAGCGGGGGCTGAGATAAAAGGGGGGTCCCAAAACGCGTTTTTCCCATGCATTTTTCCATAGGACCTTTAGAACGAGCTACAGCCCGAACGGCCGAACAGAATTACTCAAAATTTGGCAGAGAGGTAGTCCCTAGGTCAAGGAAGTGCCTTTTGTAGGTTTGGTGTAAATCTGTTCAGTAGATTCTGAGAAAATAGCCTTTAAATCAATATATATATCTGAGCCCGCTTACGGTACGCTTACCGTACGCTTACGGTAAGCGTACGGTGGCGTGCGCGAGCGCGATTCTGATTGGCTCTTAGATCTTAGTAAACATTCGAATCGGTCGAAACCAGGAAGCGGCGGCCGCCATTTTGTGTATTTCACTCTGAAAAAAAAGAGTGAAAACAAGGAAAGGGGGCAATGAGGAGAGTTACAGACCCCCAAACATTTGTAAGGGGGTCAAAGAAGGACAGAAAAGTACAAAAAAAACATTTATTGATTTTAAAAAAAATCACGGGGTACGCGTACGGTAAGCTTACGGTAAGCGTACGGTAAAAAAATAAATAAATAAATAAATGAAAAGCAGATTTAAGAGTTTAGATATTAGGGAGCTCTAAAAAGAGCTGTTGTGTTTATGAAGTCATTTTTTAAGTGGTACCTACAAGTAAGTACCGATGCAGAGTCTAAGGTTCAAGAGGAAGACTCTGTTCCCTTCATCATTGAAGTGCACACCATCTCCTCTATAAATGTCTTGCATGTCATAACGCAAGTTGTTGTGGAAAATGGCACCCATACCATAGTCACGGAGGAAAGCAGAAACAGATTTGTTGACGTGCTTTCTTGCTTTGTCAATCTGTGGACAGAAATGATTGGACCAGTTCCATTTTTGCCTTTGGCATATGTTGGAAAACACAAAGGCAGTTTTAGGGAAAAGTGTAAACAGTTGTGCAAAGGTGTCCTTCATAAGCATTTCCAGACCTACCCCAGTCAAAGTGCCTAGGTCATTGCCACCACAGTGCACTATTATGAGGTCAGGGTGTTGGATTTGAATGAAGGATTTCACCAATGGCATCAATTGGTGCCACTTTAACCCTCTCTGACCAATCCATTTAATGTCTACATTTGGCAAAGCAAGGTCTCTCACCATACCTGTTTTCTCTGCAAACTTTTCACTCCAGAAGACATAGCTGTGCCCTACAATCCACACTGTGAACATCTTCAAAGGAGAACTGGATGCACTCAGGAGGTGTCTTTCAGTAGAATGGCAATATGAAAAGAAAGACAGTTTGGAAATGGAGGCATACATATTTTTTTCAAAACTAAAAGAACTGATTGGCTGTTTCATACCATTCTAGAATAAAAACTAGGCTGTATGTGTAAATTAATAGAAGCATGTTTTGTATTGGTAAAAAAAAATGTGTAACCAAAGAACAGTACTATGGATTTGCTGTTAGGTTTGAAAAGTCAAGCACTCTTGCTCTGTGGAATTGAAACATTGTTTGGCGAACTTCTGACCTAACTCAACACAGCAGTGTTCCATGAGCTGTTGCTATGGTAGCAGGCAGAAGTCAAGTTGGGGGAAGGGTACTAGGCAGAAGTCAAGTTGGGGGAAGGGTACTTTTGGAAAAGGGTTGGTTTTCAACCAATAGAAATGTGTGATTTCATTTGAAAAAAAGGGGGAAGCACTGAGATTTGAAACTTACAAGTATATGTGTGGAAAAATAGAGGGAAAGTTTGCCATTATCTGGTTCTGCTGAGAGGAGAGAGGTGAACACAACAGAGATCCTGGCTCTGATAATCTGCTGTTTGAGTGTCACATTTCTTTCACAACTAACTAATTTTAAAGGTGAGTTTACAGTTTGAGAGGGGATGTATGTGGTAACTTAAGAAAAGAATAATAGAAATGGAAATTGTTTTTGTTGTAGTTACACATGGTGGTTTCATAATGTGTCAGTCTGTAAAATTGATTTTCACTTGCCCCGAAAAAAAAAAGAGCAGTAAGTGTGCTTTCAAATTGGCAAAGAAATTTCGTTTTGGGACTAATGTGAAAACATGACTCTGTGTGCAGAGAGGAATTATAGGCAGAGATTTATTGCGTATTGCTCTGGTGATTTCACAGTTACATTAGATGGAAAGGGGGAGCGAATTTTTGGGGGAAGAAGCAGAGTCTTAGCACACACCCATGTGCTTGCCATGTATAGTCATGCACAGTATTTACAAGCGAGTGGGGTTTTCAGGTTTCAGTCTGTAATGCAAATACATTCAGCATCACTAAGGCTGGTTGCCCTTGCTGGAGTGTAGGCAGTCACCGAGAATACACATGGTGGTGGTCTGAAAAAACAGTTTGGACATGTGCATTTAAAAAAATGAAAAAAAGTGGTTTCATAATGTGTCAGTCTGTAAAAGTGATTTTCACTTGTAAAAAGTGATTTTCACTTGCCCCGAAAAAAAAAAGAGCAGTAAGTGTGCTTTCAAATTGGCAAAGAAATTTAGTTTTGGGACTAATGTGAAAACATGACTCTGTGTGCAGAGAGGAATTATAGGCAGAGATTTAAAGCGTATTGCTCTGGTGATTTCACAGTTGCATTAGATGGAAAGGGGGAGCGAATTTTTGGGGGAAGAAGTAGAGTCTTAGCACACACCCATGTGCTTGCCATGTATAGTCATGCACAGTATTTACAAGCGAGTGGGGTTTTCAGGTTTCAGTCTGTAATGCAAATACATTCAGCATCACTAAGGCTGGTTGCCCTTGCTGGAGTGTAGGCAGTCACCGAGAATACACATGGTGGTGGTCTGAAAAAACAGTTTGGACATGTGCATTTAAAAAAATCAAAAAAAGTGGTTTCATAATGTGTCAGTCTGTAAAAGTGATTTTCACTTGTAAAAAGTGATTTTCACTTGCGCCGAAAAAAAAAAGAGCAGTAAGTGTGCTTTCAAATTGGCAAAGAAATTTCGTTTTGGGACTAATGTGAAAACATGACTCTGTGTGCAGAGAGGAATTATAGGCAGAGATTTATTGCGTATTGCTCTGGTGATTTCACAGTTGCATTAGATGGAAAGGGGGAGCGAATTTTTGGGGGAAGAAGCAGAGTCTTAGCACACACCCATGTGCTTGCCATGTATAGTCATGCACAGTATTTACAAGCGAGTGGGGTTTTCAGGTTTCAGTCTGTAATGCAAATACATTCAGCATCACTAAGGCTGGTTGCCCTTGCTGGAGTGTAGGCAGTCACCGAGAATACACATGGTGGTGGTCTGAAAAAACAGTTTGGACATGTGCATTTAAATAAATCAAAAAAAGTGGTTTCATAATGTGTCAGTCTGTAAAAGTGATTTTCACTTGTAAAAAGTGAGTTTCACTTGCCCCGAAAAAAAAAAGAGCAGTAAGTGTACTTTCAAATTGGCAAAGAAATTTCGTTTTGGGACTAATGTGAAAACATGACTCTGTGTGCAGAGAGGAATTATAGGCAGAGATTTATTGCGTCTTGCTCTGGTGATTTCACAGTTGCATTAGATGGAAAGGGGGAGCGAATTTTTGGGGGAAGAAGCAGAGTCTTAGCACACACCCATGTGCTTACCATGTATAGTCATGCACAGTATTTACAAGCGAGTGGGGTTTTCAGGTTTCAGTCTGTAATGCAAATACATTCAGCATCACTAAGGCTGGTTGCCCTTGCTGGAGTGTAGGCAGTCACCGAGAATACACATGGTGGTGGTCTGAAAAAACAGTTTGGACATGTGCATTTAAATAAGTCAAAAAAAGTGGTTTCATAATGTGTCAGTCTGTAAAAGTGATTTTCACTTGTAAAAAGTGAGTTTCACTTGCGCCGAAAAAAAAAAGAGCAGTAAGTGTGCTTTCAAATTGGCAAAGAAATTTCGTTTTGGGACTAATGTGAAAACATGACTCTGTGTGCAGAGAGGAATTATAGGCAGAGATTTATTGCGTCTTGCTCTGGTGATTTCACAGTTGCATTAGATGGAAAGGGGGAGCGAATTTTTTGGGGAAGAAGCAGAGTCTTAGCACACACCCATGTGCTTGCCATGTATAGTCATGCACAGTATTTACAAGCGAGTGGGGTTTTCAGGTTTCAGTCTGTAATGCAAATACATTCAGCATCACTAAGGCTGGTTGCCCTTGCTGGAGTGTAGGCAGTCACCGAGAATACACATGGTGGTGGTCTGAAAAAACAGTTTGGACATGTGCATTTAAATAAATCAAAAAAAGTGGTTTCATAATGTGTCAGTCTGTAAAAGTGATTTTCACTTGTAAAAAGTGATTTTCACTTGCCCCGAAAAAAAAAAGAGCAGTAAGTGTGCTTTCAAATTGGCAAAGAAATTTCGTTTTGGGACTAATGTGAAAACATGACTCTGTGTGCAGAGAGGAATTATAGGCAGAGATTTATTGCGTCTTGCTCTGGTGATTTCACAGTTGCATTAGATGGAAAGGGGGAGCAAATTTTTGGGGGAAGAAGCAGAGTCTTAGCACACACCCATGTGCTTGCCATGTATAGTCATGCACAGTATTTACAAGCGAGTGGGGTTTTCAGGTTTCAGTCTGTAATGCAAATACATTCAGCATCACTAAGGCTGGTTGCCCTTGCTGGAGTGTAGCACTCTGGACATGGGCTTTTTAAAAAATCTGAAAAGTGGTTTCATAATGTGACAGTTTGTAAAAGTGATTTTCACTTGCCCAAAAAAAAGAGCAGTTTGTGTGCATTCAAATTGGCAAAGAAATTTCGTTTTGTGACTATTGTGAAAAGAAATGTAGTAATATATTTAAATACAATAAAGGATTTTTTTTTTAGTTTTTTTCAGGTATTGCTGAAGAGCAGTGAACAAAATTTAAGATGCCTACAAAATCCAGAGTTCAAAAAACGCAAAAAAAAAAACTATATTTGAAGACAACTGGAGGACCAAAGTTAGTAGAAGATGCTCATGTTGGGAAAAAGAAAAAATCTTCTGGTAAGCAGAAAAAACAATTTCTTAAAAATATATTCAAAACAAAGAAAAATGTACAAAATGTCTGTACTGGAAAGAATGTTACAAAAGGAAGAGAACAGGAAAAAATTGAGAATTTAGTTAATGCAAATATACCTTCTGCAACTGAAAAGATTTACATAAACAGAAAAACAGCGTTTAAAGAGATACGTAGAAAAATGTTTCAGAGAAGAGTTATGTCCAATTTGATAAAGGATGTGAAGAAATATAAGCAAAAGGCAAAATATTACAAGAGAAAAAAAGAAATTGAAGCCATTGCAGCAAAGGCATTAGAATTAAAAAGGAAACTATTCATATTAATTTTGAATAGGATGCGTACATTAGACAAAATGGTTAATGTACTGAAATCACATAGCAAAAGGAAAAGAGTAGTGAACAGAACAAACTTTTGTAAAGTGTTTTTAGGAAAGTGGATGCATAGTTCAAGTAGTGAACCTTTTTTTAATGAAGAGAGCTATTTTCAAAGTAATAGTTTGCTGCATGCAGTTGACACCAGAGGTCGTTCATACGAAGTAACAAATGGTTGCATAATGGAGAAGGAGATAATGGTTCCAAGAGATGAGGTACAAGTGATGGCAGATGAGGCAATGGGGAGACGTCCTAAAGCCCCAGTGTACACTTGGAATTGTAGTAGTATTTGCACTGTGCGTCAGGAATCTATTGACAAATTTCGAGAGTTTCTAAGAGAATATAGTAAAAAAAGTGTAAAACAGAAGATTAAGGTGCTTCAAAGTCTGGATCCATGCAGAGTGAGAGAGAATACTGGTTTGCAGGGTCATTCTCTGGCTTGTCTATCTAGAAAAGTGTGCAATAGTGTTTTCCATCATTTTAGGATGCTGGCTGTTCATCATACTGGAATGAGAAAGTTTGTGAGACGGTTGTATTTTGCCAAAAGTCCAGCAATAAAGTTAAATGAATTGAATAGGGCTCTGTTCCGAGGAACGGTATCAGATGTAGAGAAGGTTGTTGATGAAATTCAGTTTTGTTACTTTGGTCCTGAACAAAACAGTGCAGAGAAGGACACAGTAAATGAGGAAGAAGTGGAAGAGAATGTAGAACCTTCTGTAAGTAAGACATTTAATGATCACATAACAAAATTTGCAATAGTCTCTAATGAAAGACCAAATGTTACTTGTATTTGTTGCCGCAGAACTCATTATAGAAAACAAACTAGGAATGTTGATCTCTACAGAAAGAGTGAAAATGAAGATAATTATAAGTGGAAGGATTTTGCCACATATATATTTCTAGAAAATTGTTTTGAATTGGGTGAAGATCAGCGTATTTGTAAATACTGTTACAACAAGTTAGAGGAAAATAGAATGCCGACCAGAGCTGTACATAATAATTTAGAATTGGATGCTATTCCTGCTGAACTTTCTGAATTAAATACATATGAGTCTATACTCATTCAATGTGTTCATCCGTTCCAGACCATAGTACGTATGGAGCCCAAAACTGGTAAATTACCTCCTTCAGATTTACTGAGAGGTTTAAAAGGTAGAGTGGTGTATTTGCCCTTGGATTTGAAAAAAAATATGGAAACTATTGATGCGGATACTTTGGAAACTGAACCATTAATTATTCTGGTTAATGGTGTACCTACAAAGAATAAGAAGATTTGGCAGGAGCTGGTAGATGTGCGGAAAGTACAAAGAGCAAATTTGTATTTGAAAAAAAATAACAAATGGTATGAATCAATTTATATAGAAGAAGAAGAAGAAGAAGAAGATTTTCAAGAAGACACAGAAACACCAACTGGACAAATTGAAAAAGTGGACAAGTCAAAGGAAGAAGAAATTTATGAACATTTTAGCATACATCCTCTTCATTCGAAAGAAGTTATGGGAGACAATATTGATCTCTTTCAGATGAAGAAAGCAAAAGGAACTCCTGTGAGTGTATGGGAGGAGAGCTTGGAAGCTCGATGTTTTCCTCAGCTGTTTCCTAAAGGAAAAGGAGGACGATACGATGAACGTCCAGAACAGATTCCAGCTTCAGAGTATCGGACTACAAGACTATATGCTGAAGATCCCAGATTTCGACAAAGTATTCCTTATTTGTTCCATCTTTTATTTGAAAGCGACTTGTCTGCACTGTCTTATGCAGTAAATCACATTTTAAAAAGTGGAGTACATTTACAAAATGTGTCTGCTAAGGATTTTATGGAGAAAGTGCAGCACCGAGATGATCATTTGGAAACACAACTGATCAATCTGATGGCTTGTCAGCGTGGGACAAATGAATATTGGTACCGACGCCATGGTGAACTAAAATGCATGTTACGGAATTTAGGAACACCAACATGGTTCCTTACCCTAAGCTGTGCCGAGTACGCTTGGGATGATTTACTGGATTTTCTACGAGAGGCCAATTCAAACATTAAAAACATCGAATACAAGACAGCAGGAGAACTGTGCTCATTGGATCCGGTTAATGTTTGCAGATATTTCAATCATAGATTTGAGGCTATGATGTCCTTCATCTGCAATAAAAAAAATCCACCCCTTGGAGAAGTAGTGGATTTCTTTTGGAGAAAAGAGTACCAGGCAAGAGGTGCTCCTCATATTCATATGCTGTTGTGGATCAAGGATGCCCCAAAGTTTGGAACAGATGCTGATGAAGCAGTGTTATCTTACATTCAAGAATATGCAACATGTGCTATACCAAAAAGCACAGAAGAGAACAAGTTAAAGGAGCAAGTTTTACGTTTCCAAAGTCATCGGTGTGGAAAATACTGTCGACGGAAATACAAGAGCAAAGAAAAATACTACACTAAATGTCGATTTGGATTTCCTAGACCTGTTCTTTCAAATGGAAGAGTAAACAGTTTTATGTCAGCTGTGAGACATACTATCACAAGAAAATCACCTAAGAATACCTACAACCTTAAAAGAAAAGAAGAATCAAAAAATATAAATGACTACAACCCAGTCATTTTATCCATGTGGAACGCTAACATGGATATACAGTATGTAGCTGACAATTCCATTGCTGTTGCACGATATGTAACGTCTTACATTACGAAATCAGAAAAAACAGAATTGAAGGAAATGTGGGAAGAGATTTCTCACGAGAAGACTGTCAGTAAGAAGCTGTACAGTTTCAGTTTGAAGATGTTATCGCATCGAGAAATTGGATCCTACGAATGTTCAGATAGGTTATCTTCTGCAAGTCTCTACTCGAAGTCAAGAAGAATAATTTGGGCAAGTTTAGGCCTTGCAGCAATGAGAAATCGGGTACTGAAATCTGTAGGAGAAATTGAATATTTGGTCGAGAATGACCCAGAAAGTACAGATATATTGAAAACAAACATGTTGGACACATATTATCCCAAGAGAAGTCAACATCTGGAGAACATGTGTCTCTATGAAGTGCTGCAGAACTACATTTATTCAAGGCAAGCCACAGAAGACATCAATAATGGAAAATATAAAGTCGTTGGTGAAGAAGGATGTTTGGTGAAGCAAACAAAAGGAAGTTTGATAAATCACCGGAAGCTGAGTTGCGACACTACTGACAAGAAAGAATTGTACTACTTGGCTCTTTTACAGTTGTTTAAACCATGGCGTACAGAGGATGAACTACTGGGAGAATTTCAAAGCTATGAAGATTCATTTAATGCTTGCAAAGACAGCATACAATGCAATACATTCACAACTTATCTGCAAATGTTAAATGAAGAAATTGAACAGGAAACTACAATTGCAGCAGAAATAGCTAGAGACAGTTCTCAGGACAGCCAAAGTTCAGGAACACACAGTCAAGATCCCCTAGGACAACCAATCATTGAAAATGAAGCATCAATAGCCATGAATGAAGTGGAAACGGCTATGAATCAAGCTCAAGAAGAATTTATAGACTTAGAAAATTTGGAAAGACAACTGAATCAAGAGCAGCAACAAATTTATGAAGAGATCAAAAACAAAATTGATCACGGATTTCTACATGTAAAAAAAGAGTGCTCATGCACATCATTTCATCCAATCAGGATGTATGTAAGCGGACAAGCTGGAACTGGAAAAAGTTTCCTAATAAAAGTCATCAGAAGCTACCTACAGCAAAAAACGGATTCTACTTTGTCTTGTGTGGTTACTGCTCCAACTGGGTTAGCAGCATATAACATAAAAGGAATCACCTTACATCGTTTGCTAATGTTACCAGTGGAGCATGAGAACAAAATACAATTCAACAAGCTAACTGGTGAAGCATCCTTGGAAGTTTCAAGAGTATTGAAGAAGATGCAAGTTCTCATTATTGATGAGGTGAGCATGGTATCAAACCTAATGCTTGCCTTTGTGCATTTAAGAATGCAGCAAATTTTGAAGACAGACTATGACATGTTATTTGGTGGAAAACACGTCATAGTTTTTGGAGATCTTTTGCAACTTACTCCAGTTAAAGGACAACCAGTGTTTAATACTGTGACACATGAAGACACGAAGAAGTCATTGGGAAGCATCGGAAATACAAATATTTGGTCCTTCTTTGAGTACAAGGAACTTACTACTAATATGAGGCAAGCAAACGATGAAGAATATGGAAGTATTCTGAAAGATATCAGGATTGGACTACTGACAGAAGTTGGCAAAAAAGCATTACAGAGTCGGCTGCTACATAATTTATTTCCAAAGGAAGAAATAGTTGCAGAGAAGATATACAAGAACATTGCAGAAAACAAAAGTGTCATCTGCTTAATGCCAACTCTACGTGAATGCTCAATATTCAATGAGGAGCTTTTGAAATTGGAAAAGGAAGAGATCAGGAAATTGGAAGCAGTGGACAAAATTGAGGATGGAAGAATTACTGTCACAGTAACAGGCAAACTGAAAAATAAATTGGACTCACTAGAGAAGAACATCTCCAAAACAGCTGGATTAGAAAAAAATCTATATGTTTGCATGAACTGTAGAGTGTTTTTAAGGAGAAATTTGGATGTTGAGAAAGGTTTAGTTAATGGAGCGATGGGAAGAGTTGTGGGTTTTATTAATTACCAGAAAAAAGAAGGAGTTGAATGTTTAAAAATAAAATTTGATCAGATAGATGAAGTTAAAGATATTTGTCGTTGTACAGTTCGTTTTATGCTTGTGAAAGACTTATATGTACGTAGGAAGCAGTTTCCGTTTTCTCTAGCATATGCTGTAACTATTCACAAGTCTCAAGGATTGACTGTAGATTGTGCATTTGTGAACATTGGTTCAACTGTGTTCAAAGAAGGTATGGCATATGTTGCTTTGTCTCGAGTCAAAACATTATCAGGTTTATTCATGATAGACTTTGATGAGTCAAAAGTTAGTGCTGATACAAACTGTGTAAAAGAGTATAATAGATTAAGAAGAAGCTATGCTCCTCATTTAGGTCAGTATCCTGTGTTGGAGAAACGTGTAGTTTCTCGTAAAAGAAAAAATGAGAATATCTGTAGTGAAGATGTAGAGAAGAGGAAAAAAAAGAGGAGTGATGTAATTGCAAGCAAAAAGAAAAAGGAAAATGAAGAACAGGTTGTAGGATGTCATTTTGAAAATAGCTCTGGTGTCAACTGCTACGCAAATGTAGTGCTGAATGTTGCATTTTATCTGGAAAGTTTGCAAGAGCAGATAATAGTAAATCAGGGAAAAAGATTCTGTTCAGAGCTGAGTCTCCTTTTTCAAAAGCTGAGTAAAGATAAAACTCAAATAGAAAGTGCTACTGACATTAGAAAACGTTTAGATGTATGTTCAGGACGAACACAGTTTTCTCAAAATGAACAGCAAGATGCACATGAATTTTTGATGTATTTTCTTCATGTAGTGGAAGAAGAAGGAGTTCCCATTGACATTTTTTTTGGTCTCTCTTATAAATGGGAACATAGTTGTGATAATTGTTATAATATATGTGGCTCTATTGTTGATAATGAAAGGTTTATTTATTTGACATTGCCAGAGAGTAAAACAGTCACTTTTGCAAAATTAGTTAAAGATGCTAATCATAGCATGAAATGTAGTGAGTGTAATTCTGACATGTTTTCAACATTAATTTTAAAGGAATACGGACAGTATGTAATTTTAATGATGCAACGATGTAGAGCTGATGGTTCAAAATTGGATACTTTAATAAAGAAGTTTACAGGACAGCAATTATCAATTTCAGGAAAAACTTTTGTAACTGTTGCAATAATTTTCCATGAAGGACCTACTGTTACTTCTGGACATTACACAGTTTATCTTAAATGTGAAAAAGGCTGGACACTGTGTAATGATTCCCAATTGTTTTTTAAGCAACGTTTGCCTTTTGATTTAGCAAATTCCTATTTAATCTTCCTGAAACCTAAATTTTAGAGAGACTTGGCAAGATCTGGACAAAACAATTTTACCATTTTAATGGATTACCATTGCAATTTTGTAAAAATTTGATTTTTTAAATTATCATTTGGCCTAATGGAAAGATAACCAATTGTAATGTGGACTTTTTTAATTTTTAATGAAACTTTGAAAAACCAATAATTTAGAGATTATCGGTAACTTCTGCACATTTTAACTTTTGGAATGTTATTGGACTGCCATTGGAAATTTTTTCAAAAATGTTTTAAAAAATTACTATTTGGCCATGTGGAAAAGTAACCATTTCTATTGTGGACTTAATAAATTATTCAAAAAATTTTCGTGAACCAAAATGTTACAGAGAATCGGTGAGATCTGGACAAATTAAACTTTAGAATTTTATTGGATTACCGTTGGTAATTTATTCCAAAAAAAAATTTAAAATTACTATTTGGTCTAAAGGAAATGGAATCAGATGTATTTTGGAGTTATTTGAGATATCATATTGTGATTATACTTCTGAAACAAACATATCAGACGGTATTTTAAAGAAATAAGTATTGGTATTAGATGATATTTTTTTAGAATATTATGCATTTCTATAATGTTAAGTTTAAGTAAAAAGAGATTCTGGGCTTTTTTATTACAATCTTTGTGATTGTTATTTTTTTTTGCCCGCTGTAAAATGATGAATGCAATTGCTTTCACAATTTATAGTGAAATGCAATATATTCTGAAAACAGCAAAAATAAGGCAAAAATATTTTTGGGAAAAAAATGTAAATATGTGTACTGTATTATAAAATGTTTTAAAAATATTAATACTTTTTTCTTTTTTTCCAGATAGATATAGAAAATTTTCGAAAACTACAAACATTTTTAAAACTATTTTTTAAAAAAACAAATGAATAAATATTTTTTCAGTGAGTATGGTAAGTCAATAATAATAATTGTAGTCTCTCAAGGACAATGTAATGTGATAAATGATTTTTAGTTTTTAAAAAAAAAAAAAAAAAAAAGTACGCGCACCGTACGCGTACGGTAAAAAAAAATAAAAAAAAGTTTTTAAAAACATATGTAAAAAAAAGATGAAAGATAAGGTTGGCTCTTAAAAGAACCGTTGTGTTCATGCAGGGACAGAGGAAAGGAAGCATGGGAAAATTATTCAAAGCGACAAATGTGCTGATCTATTTTGTTGTTCACTAGGGAAACACTGGTCTCCCTATGGCAAATTAGATCTTTACAAAATGTGCAATGAATATCAACCTTCCGAAATCGTGGGTTCATTTCCAGAGGGCCAGCAAAAGGAGATTCTCCCCCCACAGATGAAGGGCTCACCTGACCTGCAGAAGAAGGAGTCAGCCCTGCAGATGATGGTTCAGGCTGAGCTACTGTGGATGTACTGGCTCGTCTTTCTGAAGAGTTACCTCCAAAAAGATGACCATGTGTCCTTCTGTGTACATCCTGGAGGTGTCTCTTCATGGTGTGATTCCCAAAGGAATACTTCCTGTTAGGATTACCTCTAGAAAGTACACGCTTACACAGCTTACAAGTCACTAAGGGTGCATTTACCTTTTGCTGGCCTTCAGGAAAAGTAAAATAATCCCATACATAAGAGGGCTTTTGTTTCCTCGATCTCTGCCTCAAGACAGTGCTGCTAGTGCTAGCCTCACTCTCAGAAGAGCTCTGCTGTTCTGCCATCGTATCCCAAAGACAAACCAGCTCCTTCTCCCAAGGGATCACAAGCAGAAATGAGGGGAATGGGTGTGGTGTAGGAGAGTTCTAGAACTGAAAGTAGTTTCAACCAATCAAAAGTTGTGTTTCATGATCACATGACCTACCGTACGCTTACGGTACGCTTACGGTACGCTTACGGCAAAAGTGCGCATGCGCGTAAAAAAGACACGCGCTTGCGCGCATGCGCATAACAGTCACTCCCGGCACTTCCGCGTAACGTGCGCGTGTAGCGTACACGCGTACGCGTCCCACGCGGAGTACGCGCGGCTACGCAAATTGCGTAACTATACGCAAGCAGCGTAGGAAAATTACGGACGTTGCGTAAACCGTACGCTTACCGTGAGCTTACGGTACGCGTACTAAAAAAAAAAAAAAAAAAAAAAAAAAAAAATTAGCATTTAAAAAACCTTGCAAATTCACTGAAAAAACCATGGGTTTCACACACGTTATAGTTAGGAATTAGCATTTAAAAAACCTTAGAAATTCAGTGAAAAAACCATAGGTTTCACACATGTTATAGTTAGCTGGACATTTTACTCGTAAAAAACCAATGAAATTGCCCCGTTATAGTTAGTTCAGCTAACTATAACTCGCGCGCCCGCAATGCACTGCTGATGACGTCACATATTACATCACTCATGACATGGTCAGTGACATCACTCATGACATCACTGATGACATCTCAAATGACATCACTGATGACATCACTGATGACATCATCCTTGTGATAGAGTGGTAGACCTCCTCTCACCCTAATATAACCTTTGACACACACATTCAAAAATAGAGACTAAAATTTTCAAAACAATGGACATACCAATACCAGTTACAACAACCTCTTCAGTAATTCTAAGATCCACATACACATCCACTCATTCACCAACAGTCCAATACAGTCACTCATACATGTACTCACTCATCATATGTACTCATACACCTATACATCCTGTTACACAATGCCACTCATGCATAGAGTTACTCACACACATAGTCACTCGTGCTAATAAAGAATCAAACATACATTTACTTGCATATACAGTTATACACACACCACCATACTTACTTCTACGGAAACTTACACATACTTAGTCTTTTAAACAATCACTTATAGAAACACATACTTATTCATACAGGAACTCTTCCAATCTCTCACCCTTGCATATACTCACATATATACACCAATAGTCACATATACTAGTTTTAAACATATGTAGTTACTCATAAAGACACTATTGAGACAGTCATTCACTCACTAACACACCCATACACACACTCATCCACCCATGCAGTCCTGCACACATGCTGTCTTCAAAAACACAAACAGTGAGTCACTCATTCATGCACCTATGCACTACGTAATACCCCCCACCGAACCATGCAGACACTCAGACTGATACTCAAAAAACCAACTAATAACCTATATAGTCACCCATGTAGCTACTCACCAACCCATGCAGCCACTTATACACAAAGTGAGAGACTGATACAGATATATACATATTTAAACATTACTCACTAAGCCATGTATTCACTAAGATACACTTAATCAGTCAGTTAAACAATCAATTTTTCAAAAACAAATCATCCATTTAGACACTTATATACCCATTTATTCTTCCATCGACCTTGAGATATACATATATAAAACATATTTAATTTTCAGAAAAACACACATTCACTGGATGATGTCATCAGTGATGTCATCAGTGATGTCATTTGAGATGTCATCAGTGATGTCATGAGTGATGTCACTGACCATGTCATGAGTGATGTAATATGTGACGTCATCAGCAGTGCATTGCGGGCGCGCGAGTTATAGTTAGCTGAACTAACTATAACGGGGCAATTTCATTGGTTTTTTACGAGTAAAATGTCCAGCTAACTATAACATGTGTGAAACCTATGGTTTTTTCACTGAATTTCTAAGGTTTTTTAAATGCTAATTCCTAACTATAACGTGTGTGAAACCCATGGTTTTTTCAGTGAATATATATATATATATATATATATATATATATATAGATATATATAGATAGATTTAGATATATATGTATAGATATATATATATGTGTGTGTGTATGTGTATGTTCTCTGAAAGTCAGGCACAGAAACACAGAAGAGTACGCACAGTTTGACGCACACCTTTTCGACAGATTGCCCCATCACCCTCATGAAACCCTTCTTCTCACAGCATAGATTATGGAGCACATTACAGCAACACATTATGCAGACCCTCATTGTATCAACAGGCTACACCACAGTTTTTGGTACATTGCATGATTGGAGAGAACGGCCTTGGCAGTAGCTTGCATTGTGGATTGCACCACAGTAGAATGCTGTGACGATGGGGCGTTCGCTGGTAGCAGCCAAACATCTCTCTGGAAGCCACATCATACACGTCTCTTTAGCATGTGGGTGAGGCAAGCCGCAAACTAAATGGAATTTATGAGTATGCGCCCACATATCCTAAACAGGAAATTGCAAAGAAGTTCAGTATTAACTTCGGTAGCCGGTCGCGCAGCAAGGCAGTTTTCCAGAGAAAAAGTCTGAGATGCTGTGTGTAATAAAACAACCAGCACTACGTTTAAAGGAACACCCAGTTTAACGCCTACAACACGTGTGGGTGAAATATATAGATATCAAGACAATAGAACAACAATGATAAAACTAGATCATGAAAAAATAACTAATTTCAAAAGCATGAATACAAAAGTGTCTATGGCAGCAAAGGACTAATAATAGTCACTGCTATTTACTAGACAACATCCGTATTCCGGGTGCTCACCAGGGCCGCTCGGTTGCAGGGGAGTCGTCTCCCTGAGTGTTGTAGTCTGCCCGTCCATGCTGACGTCTCCGGGTCTCTTCAGGCTAGAATGGCGCCAGTAGTCGAAGGAGCTTCTAGTCTTCATGGCTAGCGCACAAAACGAGTTTTATTGGTTGCTGCTCCCGGACTGGTTCTAAAGGCATCAATTTTCTGAGCTTGAAGGTTCTTGCTACACATGAAATGAAATGAAAAGTATTGCTTATATAGCGCAACTGCCACTCCTAACGGAGTCTCCTGGCGCTGTAGATAACTGAAGTCAGCTGTATCAGTTTGAGAGCTAAATCAGGGCCAGACAGCAGGCATCTGCTTGTCCAAAGATCCAAGTCCTTAGAGCCTTTCTAAACTGCTCTTCCTGTTCTGTTGCTCCAAGTTCCTTTGGCATACAATTCCAGGCCTTTGCCCCCAATACCGTTGCCGATTTCCCTCCTTTGGTTGTCAATTTGAAGCCAGGCATTTTAAGTAAATTTGCAGAGCTAGATCTAAGTATCCTCGTTGTGATATATGGTTTGAATCTTGTAGAAAGGTATACAGGACCCAGACGGCGAAATGCTCTGAACGTTATCAACAGTAATTTAAACAAAATTCTTTTATAAATCGGGAGCCAGTGAAGGGTCTTCAGGGCGGCAGAGGCAGACGCTCTACGAGGATGCCCTAGGACCAATCTGGCTGCTACATGCTGTACTACTTGTAGTCTCCTGAGGGTAGCTTTATTAATCCCTGCCAGAAGGCTATTACAGTAGTCCAGCCGTGATAATATAAGAGCCACTGCCACTGTTTTCCTAGCGGCAAGCGGGATCAGGTTAAATAATTTTTTCAGAGTTTTGATGAGGCCAAAACAGGTCCCTGTTACCTTTAGGACATGAGGTTTAAAAGAGAGGGAAGAGTCAAACCATACTCCCAGATTTTTTGCAACCTCCACCGTTGCAGTATCATCTGGCCACCAATCCTTTGGTTGGAAAGAGTTGTTTTTTCCAATCGGAAGGATTTCTGTATTATCGGTATTACAGCAGAGATGGTTATTTTTCATCCATTTGATGACTGCCGTAAAACAAGCTTTAAAATTTTCTTCAGCATTCATGGATTTCTCTTCCAGTGACAGAATCAGCTGGGTATCATCAGCATAAGATGTAATTACGATCCCAAAAGTCGAGATCAACTAAATGAGTGGGGCCATATATATGTTAAATAGAAGTGGACTGAGAGAAGCCCCCTGTGGGACACCTGTAGTAACGGTACGTTCCGACGATAGAAAGGATCCCAAAGAAACAACTTGCTTTCTATTTGACAGGAAAGATGTAATCCATGCCAATGCAAAGTCAGAAATGCCACAGGATCTCAGTCTGGCTAGCAGGATATTATGCGAGATGGTATCAAATACGGCAGACAGATCCAAAAGGATCAGGACTGCCTTCCTGCCATTATCCGTTATGAATTTCAGGGTGTCCGATATCTTGAGTAGCGCTGATTCTGTCGCATGTTTTGGGCGGAATCCAGATTGGCGGGGATGAAAGATCAAAGTGGACTCCGAAAAACTAGAGAGTTCTTTATAGACTATTCTCTCTGTGATCTTACCTAAAATTGGTAACAGGGATATAGACCTATAATTGGATAGATAAGATGAGTCTACATAATTTTTTTTGTTAAGTGGCTTCACAACAGCAAATTTCCATTCATCTGGTACTATGCCGGTAGCTAGGGAGGAATTCACGATGTTGTTGATCACAGGATTCACAACATCGATAATATGATGTAAAAAAGTCGGGGGGCATGCGTCCAATGGAGGGCCTGATTTACAGGCTAACATCGCCTCTTTAGTCTGGGCTAGTGAGGCAGTTTGGAAGGCTTGAAGGACAGAGCAGTCCATTCTATGGTCTTTCACCTTTCCCTCGGTTAAATCCGGGGGGCTATGGATCTCAAAATTCCTTTGGATGGTCTTAATCTTGTTTTCAAAGTAAAGTGCAATTTCATTACATAGCATAAGGGACGGGGGGATCTCGGAATGTAAAGCTTTGGGATCAGTAAAAGATTTTACAATTTAGAATATTTCTTTTTGGTTGTGCTTTGCCATAGTTATTCGATTATGGAAACGGTGTAAATCACAATCTAGGACTGGATTAGTAGGCAGGCTCTTCTGGTTCTTGACCATCGCCAACCTCCTTCACTTCTGGCACACCAGAATCAAGCCCCCACAGCAAACTGGCAGGTGTGCCTGGGAGAGCTTATTCAAATAAACTTGCTGTAGGCAAAGTCAGTCATCTTGCTCTAGTCATTCATAGAAGCACGACCCTAGGCCACAGATTCAGTCAGAGTAGGAACTAATCTCTCTACGTTCTCTTGCAGGCAGGCAGGGATTCTGCCGAGCGCATTTAGAAGGAGACTATTCTCCCACCTCATCCTTAATGGTTCTGAAGTGCCAGTAATCTGAGCATTTACTGGACGCTCCTTAACAATTTTTTTTTTTTTTTTTTAAACCTCTTTTTATTGCAGAACAAAAAGATAAGCAGCTTACATACATAATGACCCTGCACCGCAAATGCCAGTGCCTTTTCCTTTCTTGGCCATGAGGCTTCCGTACATAGCTTGTGAGCCCACATCCCAGAGGCCGGGCAGCGATAACATGTAGGTCATTATACTTAACCATATTTCAACCTGTACATTTGTTTATATCATTATAGGATGTCTGCGTTCCGCTTTTAAGTTTTCACCCCCCTTCCCTCCCACCCAGTCACTCCCCTTCCCCAGTCCCTATCCCCCTATCCCCCTCCCTCTCCACCCTCCAGTGCCCTCGCCAACGACTGGACTCGGCCTTAATATGTATTCTTGGGTACTTATCAGAAGTAAATGACTATCTACTGTGTATGTGTGGTTGGGACGTTCCGGGGATCAGCATCAGTATCAGAGGGCTCCTCTTCCTCCTCAATCTCGCTGTTGCGCAGGGCCTGCACCAACATCTCCCACTCTGTGGCCGCCTCTAGTGCCCTATCATCTGACCTACGACACGCCAGTTGGTATCTAAGTGTACTTTCACTCGCCGCCCATTTCTGTAGTTCATTAATCCACCTCCTATGTGTGGGGCCCACCTTCGACTTCCAGAGCCTCGTCACTTCCCTCTTTGCCAAGAGGAGGCCCATATCTATAAATTTACTTGTGGTCTTGTTCTTGGGCGTGTGAGGAAACCAGTGCAGGACACAGACCGCCTTGTTATATTGCAATTCCCTGTCCGTTACCGCAGCCAGTGTCTCGCCCACTTCCCTCCAGTATTCGCGCAAGCTAATGTTCTGACTTCCTTTCAGCAAATTTCAGGGGCAATAAAAAAGGTTCGATACGTGCAGAAGAGAAAATTGGGTAGGAAAATACAAAGGTGGTTTGACACCAAATGCACACAGGCCTATGCCAAATTAAAACACAAAATACATAAAAAAATCCAAGAAACCCAACTAATATTAGACAGGCCAGAGGGGTTTATAGACATGCACTAAAGGAGCGTAGAGCAACATTGAGAAATGATGCATAGTTAGACCTTCACGATGCCTCCCTATACAAAGATAGCTCAGCTTTTTGGAAAGCCGTAAAAAATCCATTCCTGGTCTCTGAAGACACTCCAACTATTGAAATAGCAATCGTAGAAGAGCAATGGGTCGAGCACTTCACCAAGTTGTATGATAGTGGTGTGTGCATTGATCATCCAGATACTCAATTCCCAGGAGACGGTGTACTGGCACCTTTGCCATACTCTACTGATCTCCAGTTCACCCTGGAAGAAGTTGATCGTGCTATTATGGCAAGCATGAGAGGTAAGGCCCCAGGGCCTGATAGGGTCCCCGTTGATTTATATAAATCTAATGTGATATTATGGGGCCCGCAGTTAACACAGGTAATCAATGCAAGCTGTTCCTCCCTTTTTATAAAAAGCTGGTCTGAATCCAATCTAGTTCCTATTTTTTTAAAAGGCGATCGCCAGAATCCCGGCTGCTAAAGGCCAATATCTTTACTAGACTCCTTGGTAAAAGTAGTTGCTTGCATTATTCTGGAAAGACTGCAGGATTGGGCAGAGGACAATAAGGTTATCTCTGATCTACAGTTTGGCTTCCGGGAGGGTCTAGGAACAGTAGAGCAAAGCCTAGATTTGAACATCTCTATAGGGAAGTATACCCGTGCTAAGCAGGGTAGGTTGTTCCTAGCATTTATAGATCTTACAACACCCTTTGACTGTGTTAGACACGATAATCTTCGGAGGATTCTCGAGGACCTTGGAGTGAAAGATGCAATTATTCATTATTTAAGACAATTATAAAGCGACGCAAATGTGAGTGTGTGGTATGGTGCCAGTGGTGAATGCATTAATCCATTCCCAATAAAGAGAGGGGTAAGACAAGGCTGCGTGTTAGCCCCTTTTTATTTAATCTTTATATAAATGGATTGGACAAAGCTCTTATGAATGATTGCCAAGATCTCCCACAAATTGGTGGACGGCCCATACCCGCCCTTTTGTATGCGGATGACACCATCTGGCTGTTGCGTACCAAAATGGGATTGCAAAGGTAATGAGTAGTTTTTCATTTTTTATGCACAATCTGGGTCTTAGGGTTAATACATCAACAACCTTTGTTATGAGATGTGATATTGGTAGTCAAAAGTGCAGAAATATGTATATCGATAAGCAGGAGGTTGAGTTTATAAAAAGATTCTCATATCTGGGCATTCTCTTTGGCCAAAACGGCTCTTGTACCCGGGTGGTGCAAGCCAAAAAATGTGTATTTATGAAAGTCATAGCTGCCCTCGCCAATTTCTCAAGAAAACTAGGTAGGAGGCCGCTGATGGAGCTCTTACAGATTTATAAGGTCAAGTGTGTTTCCACGGCGGTGTATGGGGCTGGGGTCTGGGGCCATGTCAATTTGCACTCAATACAGCTAGTGGAAAATGTGTTTTTCAGATACATATTGGCAGTCCCGAACAGCACATCTTCACACGCTTGCCATTTTGAATTGTATGGGCCATATATTGCAGCTCTGATCAAAATGGAACCCATTCTATTATGGCATAGGATATGGTCATCAACTAAAACTACAAATAACCAGGAAATTTGTAATGATAGTTTGAAACTGGAAGGGGTATTGACTATCCCATGGCTGAGGTATGTTCGGGACTTCATGTGTGATCTGGGACAATCCAGAGTTTTACACTAAGCCCAGTACCATGACCACCATATTGTTATATTCCATATAGGTATCCTATATAGGCGCAGGTAACATTGCAACCTTTCACCTATATCCTTCCCTACATTACATACATAACGGTTCACAGGGAATGACCTTTTACCTAGATACGACACTGCATTCAGAACGCTGGTTTTTCCCTAGTACGAATCTCATACATTATGCACCTGGCTTGATGGAAGCACAGCAGGATTAACAGCAGGACTGGCATCTCCTGTATAATATCTCTGTATAAAGTTCGGGCCCAATGTCATCCTTTAGGCCAACACAGTAACACAGCAAGTTAGGACCCCTGGGGAGACCAATGGGTATATATAGATCATGTCGTGCTTAGAAAGACAGAGGAGACCGTGACTTCCCGGCTGACACACTGACCAGAGACGCTGAGGTTCCTGCATGCAGATGATCCAGCTACCAGTAGTCCATCTCGAGACCAGGACGGGGTACCACCTTCTCTAATTCTCAGATTGTGGGGTTGACTAGATCCTAGAGGGATTCTTGGCATAACACCTACATAGATGCTAGGCACATTTAGGTACATCTAGTTAGAGAGGCTTTGTAGGAGTACGCACGTTTTAAGTATATGTATATATATTCATGATTTCTGCAAGATGGTGAGCTATACCATCCCTTTAATTTTGTAGTATTGCTAATCATATATCTCTGCTACTGTCTAATGGTTGTTGCAGCTCATCTATTCTACACTAGAATAACAGCAATTCAATAAAACCTTATCGACAAACTCCCAGTATGTTTATTCTGTCTCTCTGAGAGAAACTAAGGGGTATATTCACAAGAATGTGTGATAACTACCGCAAGAGTAGCCTAACGCAACTTTCAACATCTCATCCTATCGTGGGAAAATAACCCCGTGTCAATGTGGAATTCACAACAATGTGGTACCATGCGATAGTTTGCCGAAACCGCGGACAATGACCGCGATACAACAACCTCGACGGAGATCAAAACACAAACCACAACACCAAAAAACCTGCGATGGGCCAAAGCGCGAAAAGAAAACAGTGACAACCAGCGCAAGGGCAGCGATACACACGTGTAATGCGGAAAAAAGCACAAGAACAGCATACGGAAAATGCCACAGAAAAAAAGCATCAACAGCAGAGTACCACGGATGCAAACTGACCGGCTGCAGAGGACAACATGTACACCACAACATCCAAGCACCGTGGACGAACAGAACCAACCGGCACACCGCATGAAAAAGACCAGTGGGAGACAAATCAGAGCCGCAGGAGCGACTTGCCCACCGTGCAGCATACGCACATAAGCAGAGGTGCACCTCAACATTGGCAACATCCCAGTACAAACAGCAACCCCTCCACAGCAGAACACAGGACACTACAGGTTCCGCAAATGTGGACACCATGGCAAATCACACCTGAAACCGCAGGGACATGGAACATGACAATGTACAAGTACAACCTGTTACCGGCAAATATGTTTTAATCACACATGCATCGCTATTGGACATCCTCAATTATCCCACAATGGCCTTGGACGGCCACAATGTGACCTGCTCATGAGAAGTAAGTGCCAATGATAGAGTTCCTACGGGCCATTCCTGCCGCAGCTGCAGTGGGATGTGGGCCATCTGCCCCATCGTCACGATCATCGTCCAGTACCTCTGGAACTGGGATCCATGGGGCATTGGTGCGAACACAGACATTGTGCAACACACAACATGCAACGATCATCTTGCACATGATGTCCGGGCTGTACAGGAGCTTTCCACCTGTGCCATCCAGGCACCGGAAACGTGACTTCAACACTCCAAATGTGCATTCAACGATGCCCCTGGTCGTATGTGGGCCGCATTGTACTGCCTCTGGGCAGGTGTGCTCGGGTCTCGGAGGAGTGTCATCATCCAAGGGCAGAGTGCATATCCTTGATCACCTGTGACAGTGCAGGGAGAAAAGAGTCAATACTTGTTTCGGCAGGATGTGATGGCAGGCCCACCAATACAGTGACGTCTGTGCTGGCTGTGTATGGAGTGAGTGTAAGCCAGTCCTCAGGGAGTAGCTGGTGCTGGCAATAACTCCAACAGTCATCAGGCACTCAGTAATGCAATCTCAGTACTACAAGGGGGAAAGACTCGAGTCAAACAGGGCTAGTGGCCCCAGATGTACAGCCGCCGACAAGGGCCCACTGACACGGGACTCTGAACTGCAGGAGACTGGGGTACGGTCATGAGGGCATAGCAGGGTCTCGTATGTATCATATGTGCCTTCCACAGAGTGTCACGGGGGAGAATGGGGGGCCTACCCCCAGTACATGATGCAAAGGGCACATGGCAGCTGTGTACGGCAACATGGCGCATACGAATGCCACAGACCCAGACCCAACACAAAGTCAGTAGCTGCCTGTTGCTGATGAAAACCCCCATGCCGCAGGCTCAGACACCAACAATGTTCTGCCGGCCGATGACGGACACTCATGGCGCACAGGGTTAGTGGCATCACGTGTCGCAGACCTGCTTAATGGAATTATGCCACACTGATCGAAGGGAGTCTGGTGCTGTGGCCACTGCCACGGACTTGGGGTCACTGCCATTCAGGACTCAGGACACTGTTCCAAATGTGGGAACTACTGGTCTGAAGAGGACGCCGGTGGAGCATGTCAATAATTAAGGAGTGATGTGGGCCAGGGTCGGGGGGGCCAGCGAGGGTCTGTGGAGGCTGCTGAGCACTCGTGACTGGGGCCTGAAGCTTGCACCGGCACGTGTTGGGCCCTCTTCAACACACGACAGTGTCGGCAGGTGAGCAGTGTGGCCTTGGGGCGCTGGGGCGGGCAGGCCTGGTCTGGGTATCAGCGTCCTGGTGTGCAGCAGGCGCACAGGGTCGCAGGCCCCGCTGCTCACGGCGTCGGCCTCGTGGAGGACTGCGTGGCGCCACCCTGTCAGTGACGTTGGCCTTTCCGGGAGAGAGCCACAGTGTTTTTGTCCACACCCCTGCACAGCCCTGGCGTACTCAGAGCCAACACACTACACTCACGGACACAGGGGGGTACACATCGTGCAACACTTCCGCTATCTGTTCCACGGCCGGGGTGACATTGTTGCTGACACTGCTCACTACTCTCAAGTCACCAGTAGTTGTGGTCTGCATGGACATGTCTGTGGTTTGCATAGCCATGTCTGTCCTGCACATCCACGCCTCACTTCTCATTGTTTACATTCCCATTCACGGGTCACAAGCACCCTCGCACATGGCTGCATTCCGCATCTCCACACATTCAGCTGTGTGGCTGTGGTGCCATGTAATGTCTGTATTGGGTGCAGGGGTAACCCAGGATGACAATGGAGTGGTGTTGTCGTGTCTGGTAGGTGGTCGTGTAGTTTGTCATGTTGTATGTGTTTGGTCACGTGTGCATTCCCACAGTTGTGCGTTATGTGTTGGTGGCATTGGGGTGTGTGATGTGTTGATTTGGCACTTACCAACGAGCAGTCCCGTTCTATATGTGCCATCCTGGAAGCGCTGGTTGATGATGGACTCTCGGAAGATGAAGGAATCATGCACACTGCTTGATGGCGACGACATTGGTGAAGAGTCACCGGTGGTCCACTTTTGCTTGCACATTGATGGAATGCTGATGCTTTCTGTTGTGGTAGTGGTGTGCAGTATCCGCAGGGGGCACAAGTGGGACATGTGTGCAGTCTATTGCCCCCAACATGGCCGAGAATCTGGCTATGCCGTAGAAGCCTTGTTTTGTCTCCAGCTGTTCCTGCGCAGTGTTGGGGAAGTGAAGGTACTGGGGAATGAAGCTGAGGATGGTATCCAGGACAGGTGTGATGAACTTTGATAGGCCTGGCTGTGAGACGTCTCCGACTGTGGCAGTTGTTGGTTGGAAGTTACCAGAGGCCAACAGATGCAGCACAGCCAGCAGCTTTGTCTGCGGAGGGATGTTGGTTGTCCTCTGTATTGGTACCGTCAGCCTGTGGGCAATGTGGGTCAGTATGCGGAGGATGGTTGCACTTTTGAGCCTGTAGTTGGCAATTACTTCCGCAGGCGTAAGGTCTGTGAGAGTGGTGCATATTCGGTAGGTCTGCTGTCTTACTCTGTGCTGCCTCTGTGGTGGTCCGGGAGGGGTGGGTCCGGGTCCAGGTGGAGGTCCTGGAGGGGTGATGGTGGCGTTGGGTGTTGTGGCCCTTGTTCTGTTATGTTAACGAGTCTTATAAAGCGCATGGTTACACTTAGAGCAGTGTGTCCCCGCGCTGCTGGCCCTGTTGAAGCTCCAAGCTGCATGATGAGTAGCTCCATGGCGTCGTTTGTTCTTCGGGTGTGGCTGTGGGCGGGGCTCCATTGCCTACTGCAGGGAGTCGTCCATCTTTACACCTGCTTGAGGCAGGTGTTAAATACCTGCAGCTACCGTGGCTTATCGCGTGGTTTTGATTCGCATCGCAGATCTGGCAGTTTGTTGTGAAAGTGGTGGTGTGGTTTTTTCAAGTGTTTTTGCACGGGAACATCTACTCTGCATCTCATTAGCGTTGGTTACCGGTGTCATCCGTGGCGTTGTTTTTTGCGGCTTCTATCGCAGGTAAATTGGTGATATCAGCTGTTAGCACCAGCTTCTGAATGGTGCGATGAATTTATCACCACTTTGGCTGCAATAAAGTGCTGCTAACTCGGCGATAGATCCTTGTGAATATGCCCCTAAGTACGCACCAGTGACTGAGTGAAAGGTAGTATATTGTTTCCACGATCCTGGGGGATCAGGGTTGTCATGTTCTGAGGTTGCTGAGAACTATTCTCTCCCTGATAAGAGGAGGCTCTAATGGCACTGTGAGCTAGCTGATACAGACAGTCTAACGTATCAGGTGGGGGTGCACAGAATCAATCTGCCACCAAACCCATAGTTTATGTTATCCAAAACGCACAGATCCTGTATAGGTAATATAGGAACTACACGACAATATCAAGAAAAGGTTAACAAAAAGAGGATCTAATTTTACTTGAATCACTAAAGTAATCTGCAGGAATAACAAAGCCTACCGTACTCTCTAATCAAATGATTTTAACAACTTTTAGCATCCAACCTCATCTTCAAATTGTTCCTGATGGTTATGATAGATTATTATTGACCAGGTTCAGACTAGGGATTCTACATAGACTAACAAGCTTCCCAAGAATGAACGACTGGTCAAGAGTCATGAACTTGTGCCCTTGTGATGATCATTCAGACAATCACTATGAGGTCCATTAGGATGTCGGGTGGTGGCACCGGTCCTCATGTCCCCAATGTTAGTATGGCCAAACATAGCCCATTTCCCGACCGCCGTGGTGTGACGTGCACCGCCATCAAAGTGCATCCGCCACCGTGGTGGTGGGAGCCAATAGAGACTCTCCGCCGTGCGGAATGACATCCGCCCCACTCCACAAATTAGGATGCCCCAAACAAGCAGACGCACCGCAGCGGAGATACAGCCCAACCAGAGATGGCAGAAGCTTGACGGTGAAGCACGAAACCAGAGTCCCGGTCCACACCACCCGGTCACGACTGCCATGGATCCAGCTCTACACGTCTTTCCGGTGCTGTACCTGCTACATCACCAGGAACTCATGGACTGCCGCGGACGCCGCCGCAGGTACGCAATAACACAAACACAACACACAACACATGGACAGACACAGGGTCCAAATCCACATCAGACACCCTGGTGGAGACAGGGACACATCCACAAGGGCACCCACACATCACCCACCTGCCACCAAGTCACCCCTCTGCATCCTGGACACAGAGCTACCGCCACCATGCAGCAATTTCCCGGTCACGTCACCGCAGTGGTGAACACAAGGGAATACATGCGCACAATGCAGAAGGCAGGGCCAGTGCCAGGCATGGGCAGGGCACAAAGACCACAGGGCCATACCCCCTCCCACCACACACTAGCACACCCAATGAAGGCACATGCCATGTGCCCCTCCTGTGCACCCCTTGCACAACAACAAGCCAGGTGAATAATCACCCTGCACCACACAAAAACAATCATGGAGACAGACACAGCAGGAGTGGCTGCACAGGACAAAACAACACACAGCAGAGTAGCACAGGGCCAACACACATACATTCAACACAACACCAACAGATGCACAAATATGGGACACAAAGGTGGAAACCACAACACCAGAGGACTGGGCAGCACACACAGTTGAACTGCATAGGAGCAACCATGACTGACAACCATCACCAGAACATCACATACAACCCATTGGTGAAATGCCCTGAGTGACACATTGACCCTGGCCAAAGAACTACACCACAAAGCACAGTGACACAAATGAAGTCATGGGGAGGCACCCACACATGTAAACCAAGGGGACAGCTGACACCAAAGTGAAGTGTACTGCATGTCAGTAGGGAACATGGCAGGAGTGTACCATACACAAAGAGAGGGAGTGCAGACCCACAATGGGTAGGCATCTCAAGCACAGATAGGGGATGGTATGATTACACACACAATATGCCACACTGGAGGCAAGAAGGCACCATGTGACAGCAATGCATGAGAAAACACATCCACAAAGGCAGTGTGGAACAGCAGGTCTGCACAGTCTCCAAAAACAGCAACAAGACACATGGATGTGCAACAAAACACAACACTGACTTGCCAGTCACACACTCTGCATACTCACAAGTGACAAAACAACAAGTAGGAGTCAGACAGAACTGCAAGGACACACCAACACACTGCACAGTGCACAACATACAACTCACACATGTGCATACAACCACAACCACAGGGCTGAACAATCAAAACAACAGGCATACAACTCCTGGGTGACACATGTGTGTAGTTGACAATGCAGGGACATGCACACATCAACACTCCCGACAAAATCACCCCTTCACACTGCACACTACCTGACCATCCAGGAGCACAAATGGAAAGCAAGCCATGGGACTAAGATGACTGGCCATCACAAGATGACCACACACATACACCACTGGGCACGCATAAATAAAGAACACACATACATGATGACCCTGGCCAGCCTGCCTGGAATACTGTTTGCAGAAACCTACTCTGTGCTGGCAGTGCCCCCCAACCTGACATGTGTACAATATAGCCAACATGAAAAAATTAAGTAAATGACAACGGCTATCCATTGTAAATTGACACAATTTAAGGGCAAAACATCAGTGAACAAAAAGGCCAGTGCCCAGGGCAGAGTGCAGAGTATATCCATGAGAAGCTGCACAGGCAAGGGCAAAACATCAGTGAACAACAAGGCCAGTGACCAGGGCAGAGTGCAGAGTATGTCCATGAGAAGCTGCACAGGCAAGGGCAAAACAGCAAGTCCAATGACTCGGGCAGAGTGGAGAGTATGTCCATGAGAAACTGCACAGGCAGATGCTAAACAACAAGGCCAGTGGCCAGGGCAGAGTGCAGAGTATGCCCATGAGAAGCTGCACAGGCAAGGGCAAAACACCAGTGAACAACAAGGCCAGTGGCCAGGGCAGAGTGCAGAGTATGTCCATGAGAAGCTGCACAGGCGAGAGCAAAACAACAAGGCCAGTGGCCAGGGCAGAGTGCAGAGTATGTCCATGGGTAAATAGACATGATATCGAAAAAAAAATATCGAGTAGCAAGAATATCGAGTTTTTAATATCGAATGGACAGAATATCGACTTGCAAAAATATAGTGGTGAAGAATATCGAAAAACAGGTAAGAAATATCGATTGCAATAATATAGTTGTTAAAAATATCGATTTTTTATAGTGTTTTAAGTGTTAGTATATGTGTTAAAAGTATGTATTAATATTGGAATGTATGTTAGAATATTTTTAAATTATTGAATTTTATGTTTTTTTATTTTTTTGTAATTTAATTCCGTAGCGGGTTGTGGGTTTATAGGGGAGTAGGGTGGGAAGTAATTTAGTTATAGTACATTAAATAATAATTTATAGGAATTATTAATTATTTTTAATTTAATTTTGCGTTTTACTTCTGTAGCGGGTTGTGGGTTTATAGGGGAATAGGGTGGGAAGTAATTTAATTATATATTATTAAATAATAATTTATAGGAATTATTAATTATTTTTAATTTAATTTTGCGTTTTATTTCTGTAACGGGTTGTGGGTTTATAGGGGAATAGGGTGGGAAGTAATTTAATTGTTATTAGTTAATTATTAATTGGTATTGCAAATTAATTGGTTGTTGATTAATTATTAATTGGTAAATAATTAGTATTAATTGGTAATTAATTTGTATTAATTGTTTAATTGATAATTATGTTAATTGTATTCATTTAATATTTGTAGCGGGCAGTGTGTTTATAGGGGAATATGGTGGCAAATAATATAATTGTAAATAAATAATTATGTAATTTATTTGTGTATATTGTTAATTAATATATCTTTAATTTAATTTTGCATTTTACTTCTGTAGCGGGTTGTGGGTTTATAGGGGAATAGGGTGGGAAGTAATTTAATTGTTATTAGTTAATTATTAATTGGTATTGCAAATTAATTGTTTGTTGATTAATTATTAATTTGTAAATAATTAGTATTAATTGGTAATTAATTAGTATTAATAGGTAAATTGATAATTATGTTAATTGTATTCAATTAATATTTGTAGCGGGTATTGTGTTTATACGGGAATATGGTGGGAAGTAATATAATTGGAAAAAAAAAATTATTTAAATAATTTGTGTATATCCTTAATTAATATATTATAAATTAATTATTAATTGGTATTATTTGCATTTATTAATGTTTGTTATTGAAAAACAATTGTTTGTTAATTAATTATTAATTGTTAATTAATTAAACAAAAATGTATTGGTATTTAAAAATGATCAATTCTTGTGTGATTGGTAATTAATGGTAATACTTGTTTTTGTATTAATAATTAATTAATTTAAAAATAAAAATACATTTATTATTTTCTCTACTATTGCACTTACTTGAGTGGGAATAGTAATTTTTACCCCTACGCTATCCAATGCTTTCCCTATTATTGCACTCTCTGGAGTGTGAATAGTAATTTTTACCCTCCCGCTATCCAACGCTTTCCCTACTGTTGCACTCACTGGAGTGGGAATAGTAATTTTTACCCTCCCGCTATCCAACGCTTTCCCTACTGTTGCACTCTCTGGAGTGGGAATAGTAATTTTTACCCCTACGCTATCCAACGCTTTCCCTACTGTTGCACTCACTGGAGTGGGAATAGTAAATGTTACCCTCCCGCTATCCAACGTTTTCCCTACTGTTGCACTCTCTGGAGTGTGAATAGTAATTTTTACCCCTATGCTATCCAACGCTTTCCCTACTGTTGCACTCACTGGAGTGGGAATAGTAAATGTTACCCTCCCGCTATCCAACGCTTTCCCTACTGTTGCACTCTCTGGAGTGGGAATAGTAATTTTTACCCCTACGCTATCCAATGTTTTCCCTATTATTGCACTCTCTGGAGTGGGAATAGTAATTTTTACCCTCCCGCTATCCAACGCTTTCCCTACTGTTGCACTCTCTGGAGTGGGAATAGTCATTTTTACCCCTACGCTATCCAACGCTTTCCCTACTGTTGCACTCACTGGAGTGGGAATAGTAAATGTTACCCTCCCGCTATCCAACGCTTTCCCTACTGTTGCACTCTCTGGAGTGGGAATAGTAATTTTTACCCCTACGCTATCCAACGCTTTCCCTACTGTTGCACTCACTGGAGTGGGAATAGTAAATGTTACCCTCCCGCTATCCAACGCTTTCCCTACTGTTGCACTCACTGGAGTGGGAATAGTAAATGTTACCCTCCCGCTATCCAACGCTTTCCCTACTGTTGCACTCTCTGGAGTGGGAATAGTAATTTTTACCCCTACGCTATCCAACGCTTTCCCTACTGTTGCACTCACTGGAGTGGGAATAGTAAATGTTACCCTCCCGCTATCCAACGCTTTCCCTACTGTTGCACTCACTGGAGTGGGAATAGTAAATGTTACCCTCCCGCTATCCAACGCTTTCCCTACTGTTGCATTCTCTGGAGTGGGAATAGTAATTTTTACCCTCCCGCTATCCAACGCTTTCCCTACTATTGCACTTACTGGAGTGGTAATAGTAAATTTTACGCGCCCGCTATCCTACACAGAAAATATTGAATATTTTTAATTATTATCACGTTAAGATATATGTATAAATTTTTTTTTTTACTTACTTTAATTATTCATTAAGTTTACTGTTATTTAAGTATTTTTAAGTATGTGTCAGTTAATTATATGTATTATTTCATTTATTTAACATTACTTTTAAAACATTTAAAAAATTCGATATTTTGACTAACTATATTACTTACAACGATATTTTGGATTCGATATTTTTGTAATTTCCTGTTTGGAGATAGGACTTCGATATTTTGGCATTCTATATTTTGGCATCGATATTTTTGTAAGTCTATATTTTTGTAGTCGATATTATGTCAGTGATCCATGTCCATGAGAAGCTGCACAGGCAAGGGCAAAACATCAGTGAACAACAAGGCCAGTGGCAAGAGCAGAGTGCAGAGTATGTCCATGAGAAGCTGCAGAGGGAATGTGTGCGACTGTACCTTTCCATGGTCAGCAACACAGTCAGTGGGTAACAATGTGCAGCACAGGCCTATGTGTGTGAGAGACAGGTGTGTGAGGGTGACTAACACTCAGACTTGGCTGTCAGGCGGACTAGGAGCTGGCTGTGTCTCGGGGACAGTCAGGGCACTTGACCGGGGAGAGAGTGGAACAGCTGAGGTAGAGCTATCAGTGGCTTGGCAAGACGGAGGGCTCCTCAGACCAGGTGGTGTAGTGGCACGTGGAGGTGGAGTCATGCAGATGGGAGAGACAGTGAGGCTGGGAGATTGTGGAGGGGTGCCTTTCCACTTCTTGGGGATCCTAAATGGCTTGCCTGACTCTGGATCAATAGGAAGTGGTGTGGACACAACAGGAACATTCACCACCAAAGCTGCGTCAGGTGCAGACGCTGGCACCCCCTCTGGTGATGTGCTGGACTCAGCGGAACACTTTGCCTGGCTTCGCCTCTGCCCCCCTTCCTCTGTTTACTAGGTGTCACCCCTACAGTGCCCTCCTTCCCCTGCTTCACTGGGCGTGGAATGGGAGTCGAGGTGGTGGGTGAATCTGCCTTGGAGCCCTTCCGAGGTGTACCCTTGGCATGCACCACCTCCTTGGTGGGCACAGACACTGTATGCTTCTCTTTGCGAGATGCTTTAGGGGCAGGAGAGTCCTTGGATGGGGATGCCTCTGAGGCATGTGTGCCTGAGGTCTGCTGCTTTGCTTTTTGTTCCCTGGTGCTGCCTGACGGGCTTTTCTCTCTGCGCTCCGGGGTGGCTTTGGTCTTCTGTGGGGATGGTGTCTGCGCCCGGGACCGCTTGGGTTGCTGCTGCTATGTGCTTTGTGTGCCGTATCGTGACTTCAATGTATGTGGACCATGGTCACTATCGTCAGACGTGGCCACTGCCAGGGGGGTGGACAAAGGGACCGGAACTGGACTGTGAGTATGTGCCTGTTGAAGGGCAGATGTCACTGTTGAGGACAAAGCCTGGACAGACCAGTGCAGCCCACCCACGTCTGAATGAATGCCCTCCATGAAAGCAACCACCTGGGCCAATTTCTTGTCATGGTCAATGAAGGCATTGAGGAGAGCTGTGTGGCCTACTCACAGCTGGCGTAAAAGGTCCACAGACTCAGCACGGATGGCAGCAGGGGGGACAGGGGCAAGGGCAGCGGTGCCAGGGGTGAAGAACACTCTTCCCCTCTTACTGAGGCGGACACAGGCAGCACCAGAGGAAGTGGCTGGGAGGCTGGGCACTGGCTGTTGTATGGTGGCAGACGATGCAGAGTCCCCGTTCCCTATGCCCACCAACATGGATGCATCCCCGCTGGCATCAGATGAAGTGGTGCTTTGCGTCACAGGCTGGGATTCCTCCAGCAGACTCCTGTCCCCCTCTGAGGCGCTGGTGACATCTGTGTCACTGGGCTTCTGTGCAGCTGTTGTGCTAGTTTCACCCCCACTGGTGTCCGTCTCCTGTCCCTCCGTGACCACAGGAGATGCTGCATGAGAGAGAGAGATGTAGGGTCAGGTCAGTGGCAGCAACAGAACCAACATTGGCAAACAATGCTTAACAAAAGATGACCAAATCTGCATGTTGCACATGACCCTGTGCAATCACATCATGCCAACTCACGATATAGACTCAAGCAGTGCATGGAAACTGGAAACTCAGGCATGAGTGAGCCATGTGAAGACCACACAGCACAACACCCTGCTTGTGACTCTGTTCAACCAGACACACAACTAGTTCTGAGCACACCTAGGGACATGATGGGTGTACACTACTTGTTGCCAATGACAGATCTATATAGAACAGAAGGGGACAACACAGACACAGACTACAACATGACAGTCCACAATGGCCATTAGCCCATGCCACCCACCATGTGGTACTTTGGGGACAAAAGACTGGTACACATTGTTGTCAGATGTCTATGCCTCCCCAATCTGGGTGCATACAATGGACGCACAGATGGGGCACACTGCCGTTCCCCCATGCGATTCCCAAGACTACCCCAATACAGAAGAAACCTGAAGAACACAACTCAGAGTGCAATGTGAATGCAAAGCATCTAAATCACCTTTGTAAGTAGAGGTAGGGCAAATGCATGACACCGGCACCCAGCCCAGCAGCCACTTACATGCCACTGCATCACACTACCAACATCACATAGGCCAGTGCTGGCAAAGGCTCTGTACACATGCAGCTACTCTCAGCCAAAGTCACCCTCCCCAAATGCTCACCCCTGGCTTGCTGCTGATGCTCCTTCAAACGTGCATCCAGCTCAGATTGTGTCACCGCCAAGATGCGCCCTATCAGTGGTGTCATGCTGCACCGTGCCAAAGTCCCAGTGCTAAGAAGCAGCCCCAAGGTCATCTCCGCCACGTTCTTTGCCAACAGTCTGATGTTGTCCCATCTCTTGTGGCAGTGGGTGCGCCGTCAGTTTGAGACCCCCAGAGCTCGCACCTTCGCTGCAATGGCCCTCCACACTACGCTGGTGTACCTTGAGCTGCAGGCATGGGAGACAAGAGGGGAAAAGTATCAGTGACACAGTGTCATGTACCGACATCTATCAGTATAGCAGAAAGATACAAACTCATCAAATATCCAACAATTTGTCTATCAGAGATTAGAGTACATCTCAAATGGTACACCTGCATGGGAAAAGCTGATGTAAAAGCATGCAGGTGTGAGGGGGGAACACAGTCCCTGCATATCTCACACACATGCAGGATGCTAGCACTGAAACACCTATATGGCCTGCCCACATCTCCAGTCAATTGTTGGCTTGAGCAACACATACATCACATATCAACCTGTGTTTGGGGGTAGACTCACTGTGTCCAAAACTGGTCAGCCCTCAATGTCCCTGCCCTGTGAATAGATGACTGAGTCATGGATGTCACATTGAACGACATGATTTCACAAATACAAAATCCTCTTCACAGGGCCGGTCGTGTGCAATCTACAGTGCTTAGATAGCCCATAGCTAGAGTGCAATGTGAAAAGATTGATTTAATACTCTGTAAGTGAAGTGATGTGTCCTTGTCTTTGTGGGCAGGGACTGTGCTGGCCAGCTGGGCTCACACTGAGATGGACTACAGGGGCACACACAGCCATTCAGCCAAGCAATCACTGTCTTGACTCCTGCATTAACAACCTTCTGCGTCACTGTATGGCTGACAACACAACACAGGTCACTCATACATACATGTGCAGGCAGGCAAACCTGTGGCATTGGGTACACACATCTTCCCCCTGGAGACAGCATGTCAGACAGTGCATGACACAACCCCACACTCCCAGGCACATACTGCATCAGTCCAACTACATGTGTGCCCCCCCTGCCCTATCCCCCACTGTTGAGGACTTACCACAACATTTGGGCACCATATAGCCTTGGGTACTGTGGAAGCACCTCGTCCACCAGGACCTCCAGCTCCTCGCTTGTGAAGGGACTGGCACAGATCTTCTCTGTCCTTGCCATCACTGTGGACATGAGACAACAGCGGCGTAATTGGGTGGTGAGGGGTCTCAGGCAGCAGTCCCTGGAGGCAGCAGCAGGTGAGGGGTCTCAGGCAGCAATCCCTGGGGGCAGCAGCAGGTGAGGGGTCTCAGGCAGTAGTCCCTGGAGGCAGCAGCAGGGGAGGGGTGTCAGGCAGCAGTCCCTGGAGGCAGCAGCAGGTGAGGGGTCTCAGGCAGCAGTCCCTGGAGGCAGCAGCAGGTGAGGGGTCTCTGGCAGCAGGGTCTGGGAGCAGTGGAAATGTGAGGCTCACTCCCACACATATATAGCCCCCTGGGGTCGTTTCAAAGGTGCCAAGCTGCAACAATTGGTGGTACAGGTCTGCCTCTTTCAAATGCATCCAATGACCGCCTCCGCGGTGGCGGAGCACGCCTACCCCGATCTTCAAAATTGCATCATGCCACCGCTATCAAGGTTCCCATTGGCTCTAGGGCAAGTTCCATGGTGGTGACACACCACCGAGGCCCGGTGTGCGTTAGCGCGATGGTGCATCTTTCAAATGCATCCAAAGACCGCCTCCACGGTGGCGGAGCACACCTACCGCGATCTTCAAAATTGCATCATGCCACCGCTATCAAGGTTCCCATTGGCTCTAGGGCAAGCTCCATGGCGGTAACACACCGCCGGGGCCCGGTGTGCGCTAGCGCGATGGTGCATCTTTCAAATGCATCCAATGACCGCCTCCACGGTGGCGGAGCACGCCTACCGTGATCTTCAAAATTGCATCATGCCATCTCTATCAAGGTTCCCATTGGCTCTAGGGCAAGCTCCATGGCAGTGACACACCGCAGGGGCCAGGTGTGCGCTACCGCATTTTTTGCGGCAGAGCATGCCTACTGCCATTTCCCCATGCCTATCACTACCGCACTTGTGTTAAAGGGGGTGCTGGTGACACACCGCCTGGGCCAGGCGGTAGCTAAGGCGATATGGATGGCGGAGCATGACAACCGCCATTTCACCATGTCTCTATGCCTATCACTACCGCACTTGTGTGAATGGGGGTGCTGATGACACACCAACAGGGCCAGGCGGTAGCTACCGCGATTCAGGCACCGGAGCATGCCAACCGCAATTTCCCCATGTCTCCATGCCTATCACTACCGCAGTTGTGTGAATTGGGTGCTGGTGACACACCGCCGGGGCCAGGCGGTAGCTACTGCAATTCAGGTGGCGGAGCATGCCAACCGCCATTTCCCCATGTCTCCATGCCTATCACTACCGCACTTGTGTGAATGGGGGTGCTGGTGACACACTGCCGGGGACAGGTGGTAGCTACGGCGAAATGGGTGCCATACAATAACAATGGCCATCTGGCAAACATCAACAGTGCACAGTACCCACATGGTCAATGGCACATCATTGTGCACACAATGCCAATGTTCCATTTACTCCACTGGTGACTACACATGCCATGTTTGTGTGTGTGATTTCATAGATTGGCCTGTACTCACTCACATGTCACTTATGAATTTGATGGTCGTGTAGGCAGGACTGTGTTGTCCTGGACTCTACAATTTGTACACATGTCAATGTGTTGAGGTGCAGTGACAATCACAGCAATGCTCGTCTCAATGAATGATGATCTACTTTGCATGGCCTCTCATGTCTGCTCATGCACACATTCGTCATTCCTGCGCCGACTGTGGTCACTGTGTGGTAGATGTGTGCCAGGTTGAAATGACGCATGAAGGGGTGACAGGTACAGCAGCTAGGCAGGAGACAGTGGGCTTGATTTGTTACACATATGCTGGATGCTATACTCCCAGGTGTGCCCATGTGAAATGTGGCCATATCCCTATGTGCATTCACATTGACCAAGCTGGTGTTTGAGGTACTTGTTTTGTGTAAGTTGACAGCTGTGCCCTTTGTGTAGCTGAAGGTGTCCCTACATGTAAGCTGGTCTATTACTCAATATTGATGGCAGTCATTGTTGTTGTTGTGTCATCCAGAACGTGAGATGCTGTGCCCATCTCATGATGTATTGCATTGACATGTGTCCACTTTCCTCTCAAATAGGAGGAGGCCAAATCCGGTCCGTCACTTGACGGTGCTGGAGGACATGGAGGATGTGGCGATCATCCGGAAATGCCACCCTAAAAACCCTTTGTGATCTGTTGGAGCCCCACCTGCAGCCTTGCCAGACATATCCAACAGCTTTCACCCCTACTTATAAGGTGATGGCGGCCCTGCATTTTTTTGCCACTGGATCGTTCCAAGAAACAGTGGCCAGAGCTGGTGGGATGTCACAACCGATGTTCAGCATGGTGCTGCGTGATGTACTGTCCGCCATGATGATATACAACGACAGATACATCCATTTCCCCAGGGGTGCTGAATTGCCAACTGTGAAGGGAGACTTCTATCCCCTTGGACACATCCCCAATGTTGTTGGTGCCATTGATTGCACCCATGTCGGGCTTATGCCACCACAGGCAACTGAGCACATTTACAGGAATCGCACAGATTACCACTCCATAAATGTGCAAGTGGTGTGCCTGGCAGATATGATCATCTCCCACATGTGTGCCAAATTCCTTGGCTCGGCCCATGACTCCTACATCCTACAGAACAGCATCGTGCCCCAGCTGATGGCTAATCTGCTTCCCGAGCATGCATGGATTGTGGGTGAGTATGCCTAGTCGTATGGCGTGCTGGATGCGTGACCTGCTGCCCTCTGCCTCACTGACATTGCAATGTATATTTGTGTTTGTCATACCTAGGTGACTCTGCATATCCCAACCGTCCCTGATTGCTGAGCCCACTGCGGAATCCCAGGAGCCCAGCAGAAGTCCACTACAATGAGGCACATGGAAGGACACGTCATGTGGTGGAGCGTACTTTTGGTCTCTTCAAGTCACGTTTCCGCTGCCTGGACAAGACCAGAGGTGCACTGGATACTTGCCCAGGAACGTGTGTCAGATTGTAGTGGCATGCTGCATGGTCCACAACTTAGCCATTTGCAAGGAGATTCCCCTGCTCCTGGATGATGGTGAGGACCCACGGCCCCAGCCTGCAAACCAACCCATGTCCAGGTGATGAGGACAGTGGAGAGGAGGAATGTGTTGACCTGCATGAACAGCTCATCACCCGCTACTTCACTTGAAGGTGAGTGACAATGTACAACCTACTCATTGTCTGCTTAGATTGCTGTTGTCGTGAAGGGGTATGTGAGAATTGTAACAGCAGCCAGTTGTAGTCTCAGCAGTGGTTGGCAATGTTTCTGGGACAGGTCATTTGGGAACATCTACAGGACGTGTATGTTGACACTTGTTGCCCATTCTGACGTGTGCATGTTAGGTTATTCTGAGGGTAGGTGTTTTGTGATGTCTGTGATGCCACACCCAGACCAGTGAATGTCGTTCTGTTGTGTTTCGCTAGGTGCCTTCAACTTCTCCTTGCCTACATGCAGCCCATACTCCTGGTACATTGTGATCATGTTTAAGACTGTACATCCTGCAATAAAGACGGAGCAGACACGACAACATGTGTGTAAGGATATTTTATTTGCAATGGTGACTTGTGAGGGGGGTGTACATTTCCATTGAGGTGGTGGTGAGGCAGTGAGTTGACAGTTATGGTAAATGAGATAATCGAGTAGTCACCACATTGATGTAGTGACCCAGTCCAACAGACAGATGCCATTCACAAGGCAGTGTGGGAAAGGACAGTCCAAAAAGTCAGTGCAGTGGTGAAGAGGGTTGCCATCATGGCTGGCTCCATGACTGGCGTCTGTCAGGTGCTTTGCCTCCAGATACTCCCAGGGTCTTCTTAGGACGGCCCCTTCGTTGTCTGGCGGGGGCCCTGAAGCAGGGCCAGTGGGGTCTGAGGACTCACCCCTCTCTGTGGGTGCAGGGGAGGATGGTGAACTGTCATCCTGCGGCCCACCAGAGGGAGGTGGAGGTGTTGGTTGTGGCGCAGGCCTGTCCCTCAGTACCGCCACTTGCTGGCCCAAGGGGTCCACAATTTGTCCCATTCGGGTGTTGATGGACCTCATCAACAGGATGAGCTCGTGCAACAGTTCGTCCGACCGGCCCGTTCATCCCTGGGCCTGTTCGTATGCGCCAAGGACTCTGGTGATGTGTTCCAGGGATTGGGTCCCAGCCTCCTGGTGTCTGTGGGTGACCCTACCCTGCTGCCACCGACCTGTTGCCTCACCACTGTGGGCACCCGGATCCTCTCCCTGCCCGTCTCCGTCGGTGGTTTGGAGTGGTCATCCTCTGGGGCAGGGAGGGTGCTGCAGGCAGCACTGGTGATGGTGGTGGTGGTGGCTGTGGCCGCACAGGCCATAACAGCAGGGGTCTGCAGTGAAGTTGTTATTGCCGCAGATGTGGAGGGGGGACGATGGGGTCCTGGGACCTGTTGCTTCCTGGCACACCAGATGGGCCGGCTTCGAACTCATCGTCCAGGGAATCCTGGGAGTCAACATCCGATAGTCCATGTACTGGGGTGGAGACTGGCTCTGCAGGTTGCTGTTTTTTTCCTCTGCAGTGAGTTCTTGGTCACCTGTGGATCAGATGGGAAATGGTCATTGTAGTGCACCCCGCAAGCTTTGTGTTAGCTGTGTGTCATTCATTTTTTGTACACTGCACAATTGACTGATCATCACATTGTTTACTATGTGCACTACTGTGCTTCCTGACTTGAAGCAGTGGTACATACATTAGTTGTCCATGGTGTGAGGTGTCAAGGCATACCATGCAACCCGTGCATAATTCATGATTACAGGGACCTGTTGCCATCTAGGGACTGGCACAACATGTTTTTCATTGGGGACTCTTTGTTGATTTGTCTGACCTGGCAGGCGTCACATCTGGCCATGGACATCTCCTGCATACCTTTGTCCTGTGCATATCTTGATTTGTACCACCACACATGCTTTCGTATTATTCAAATGGTCCTTGTTGCACTTGCCCCATGGCGATGCACATGTCAATAGGTGCTGTGCATGATTGTGCCCAGACTTTCTTCTACATGTGCATTGGTGTGTCACACTTTTGTAGCTGTGACAGTTTCCTTAGCTTATCTGTGTGCACACTGTGCATGGGAATTGGGTAGGTGTGCATATTTGTGCAATGTGTGGGCAGGTGTCATATGGCACCATTTCTTTTGTGACAAATGTGTGGGTGTACGTACCGGCTACTTACCTGTAATGAGCTCACATGTGGCTTTGTTATGTGACACATATGTGTGTGCGTGGGGGAGGCTTACATCCTGCTCAGTGGGGTCACAAGACAGAATAATATGTCTACCTACTTGTAAGTTTGTTTGGTGTACTGTAATGGCTTCCAACTGCTTCGGGGTGGGGGAGGGCTCCAACCTGCTCAGGAGTGGGCCAGGGTGCATGGTGGGAGTAGTGGTACAGGCCTCCCACCCACAAACACCCTCCCAGGGAATATGGCTACCTACCTGTAAGTTTGTTTGGTGTACTGCAATGGCTTCCAAAATCTTCGGGGTGGGGGAGGGCTCCAACCTGCTCAGGAGTGGGCCCGGGTGCATGGTGGGAGTAGTGGTACAGGCCTCCCACCCACAAACACACTACCTGTGAAGATGGCTACCTACCTGTATATTGGTTTGGTGTACTGCAATGCCTTCCAAATGGTTCTGGGCGGGGGAGGGCTCCATCCTGCTCAGGTGTGGGACAGGGTGCATGGTGGGAGTAGTGGTACAGGCCTCCCACCCCAGACACCCTGCCAGGGAAGATGGCTACTTACCTGTAAGTTTGTTTGGTGTACTGTAATGGCTTCCAACTGCTTCTGGGTGGGGGAGGGCTCCATCCTCCTGAGGTGTGGGACAGGGTGCATGGTGGGAGTAGTGGCACAGGCATCCCACCCCAGACACCCTCCCAGGGAAGATGGCTATCTACCTGTAAGTTTATTTGGTGTACTGCAATGGCTTCCAACTGCTTCTGGGTGGGGGAGGGCTCCATCCTGCTGAGGTGTGGGACAGGGTGCATGGTGGGAGCAGTGATACTGGCCTCCCACCCACAAACACCCTCACTGTGAAGATGGCTACCTACCTGTAAGTTTGTTTGGTGTACTGCAATCACTTCCAACTGCTTCAGGATGGGGGAGGGCTCCAACCTGCTCAGGTGTGGGCCAGGGTGCATGGTGGGAGTAGTGGTACAGGCCTCCCACCCCCGACACCCTCTGAGGGAAGATGGCTACCTACCTGTAAGTTTGTTTGGTGTACTGCAATGGCTTCCAACTGCTTCTAGGTTGGGGAGGGCTCCATCCTGCTCAGGTGTGGGACAGGGTGCATGGAGGGAGTTGTGGTACAGGCCTCCCACCCCCAGACACCCTCCCAGGGAAGATGGCTACCTACCTGTAAGTTTGTTTGGTGTACTGTAATGGCTTCCAACTGCTTCTGGGTGGGGGAGGGCTCTATCCTGCTGATGGGCCCTCAGATGGGCCGGCTTCGAGCTCATCGTCCAGGGAATCCTGCGAGTCAACATCCGATAGTCCATGTACCGGGAGGAGACTGACTCTGCAGGTTGCTGGTGTTGTCCTCTGCAGTGAGTTCTTGGTCACCTGTGGATCAGATGGGAAATGGTCATTGTAGTGCACCCCGCAAGCTTTGTGTTAGCTGTGTGTCATTCATCTTTTGTACACTGCACAATTGACTGATCATCACATTGTTTACTATGTGCTCTACTGTGCTTCCTGACATGATGCAGTGGTACATTCATTACTTGTCCATGGCGTGAGGTGTCAAGATATACCATGCAACCCGTGCATAATTCATGATTACAAGGACCTGTTGCCATCTAGGGACTGGCAAAACATTTTTTTCATTGGGGACTCTTTGTTGATTTGTCTGACCTGGCAGGCGTCACATCTGGCCATGGACATCTCCTGCATACCTTTGTCCTGTGCATATCTTGATTTGTACCACCACACATGCTTTCGTATTTTTCAAATGTTCCTTGTTGCATTTGCCCCATGGCGATGCACATGTCAATAGGTGCTGTGCATGATTGTGCCCAGACTTTCTTCTACATGTGCATTGGTGTGCCACACTTTGGTAGCTGTGACAGGTTCCTTAGCTCATCTGTGTGCACACTGTGCATGGGAATGGGGTAGGTGTGCATATGTGTGCAATGTGTGGGCTGGAGTTGTCATATGGCACCATTTCTTTTGTGACGAATCTGTGGGTGCACGTACCGGCTACTTACCTGTAATGTGCTCTCATTTGGCTTTGTTATGTGACACATCTGTGTGTGCATGGGGAGGCTTACATCCTGCTCAGTGGGGTCACAAGACAGAATAATATGTCTAGTAAGTTTGTTTGGTGTACTGTAATGGCTTCCAACTGCTTCGGGGTGGGGGAGGGCTCCAACCTGCTCAGGTGTGGGCCAGGGTGCAGGGTGGGAGTATTGGTACAGGCCTCCCACCCTCAAACACCCTCACTGTGAAGATGGCTACCTACCCGTAAGTTGGTTTGGTGTACTGCAATGGCTTCCAAATGCTTCTGGGTGGGGGAGGGCTCCATCCAGCTCAGGTGTGGGCCAGGGTGCATGGTGGGAGTAGTGGTACAGGCCTCCCACCCCCGACACCCTCCCAGGAAAGATGGCTACCTACCTGTAAGTTTGTTTGGTGTAGTGTGATGGCTTCCAACTGCTTATGGGTGGGGGAGGGCTCCATCCTGCTCAGGTGTGGGACTGTGTGCATGGTGGGAGTAGTGCTACAGGCCTCCCACCCCCAGACACCCTCCCAGGGAAGATGGCTACCTACCTGTAAGTTTGTTTGGTGTACTGCAATCGCTTCCAACTGCTTCGGGGTGGGGAGGGCTCCAACTTGCTCAGGTGTGGGCCAGGGTGCATGGTGGGTGTAGTGGTACAGGCCTCCCACACACAAACACCCACACTGTGAAGATGGCTACCTATCTGTAAGTTGGTTTGGTGTACTGCAATGGTTTCCAAATGCTTCGTGGTAGGGGAGGGCTCCATCCTGCTCAGGTGTGGGCCAGGGTGCATGGTGGGAGTAGTGGTACAGGCCTCCCACCCCCGACACCCTCCCAGGGAAGATGGCTACCTACCTGTAAGTTTGTTTGGTGTACTGCAAAGGCTTCCAACTGCTTCTGGGTGGGGGAGGGCCCCATCCTGCTCTGGTGCGGGACAGGGTGCATGGTGGGAGTAGTGCTACAGGCCTCCCACCCCCAAACACCCTCCCAGGGAAGATGGCTACCTACCTGTAAGTTTGTTTGGTGTACTGCAATGGCTTCCAACTGCTTCGAGGTGGGGGAGGGCAACAACCTGCTCAGGTGTGGGCCAGGGTGCATGGTGTGAGTAGTGGTACAGGCCACCCAACCACAAACACCCTCACTGTGAAGATGGCTACCTACCTGTAAGTTGGTTTGGTGTACTGCAATGGCTTCCAAAGGCTTCTGGGTGGGGGAGGGTTCCATCCTGCTCAGGTGTGGGCCAGGGTGCATGGTGGGAGTAGTGGTACAGGCCTCCCACCACCCGACACCCTCCCAGGGAAGATGGCTACCTACCTGTAAGTTTGTTTGGTGTACTGCAATGGCTTCCAACTTCTTCTGGGTGGGGGAGGGCTCCATCCTGCTCAGGTCTGGGCCAGGGTGCATGGTGGGAATAGTGGTACAGGCCTCCCACCCCCAGACACCCTCCCAGGGAAGATGGCTACCTACCTGTAAGTTTATTTGGTGTACCGTAATGGATTTCAACTGCTTCTGGGTGGGGGAGGGCTCGATCCTGCTGAGGTGTGGGACAGGGTGCATGGTGGGAGTAGTGGTACAGGCCTCCCACCCCTAGACACCCTCCCAGGGAAGATGGCTACCTACCTGTAAGTTTGTTTGGTGTACTGCAATGGCTTCTAACTGCTTCTGGGCGGGGGAGGGCTCCATCCTGCTGAGGTGTGGGACAGGGTGCATGGTGGGAGCAGTGATACAGGCCTCCCACCCACAAACACCCTCACTGTGAAGATGGTTATCTACCTGTAAGTTTGTTTGGTGTACTGCAATGGCTTGCAAACGCTTCTGGGTGGGGAGGGCTCTATCCTGCTCAGGTGTGGGACAAGGTGCATGGTGGGAGTAGTGGCACAGGCCTCCCACCCACAAACACCCTCCCAAGGAAGATGGCTACCTACCTGTAAGTTTGTTTGGTGCACTGCAATGGCTTGCAAATGCTTCTAGGTGGGGGAGGGCTCCATACTCCTCAGGTGTGGGACAAGGTGCATGGTGGGAGTAGTGGTACAGGCCTCCCACCCACAAACACCCTCCCAGGGAAGATGGCTACCTACCTGTAAGCTGGTTTGGTGTACTGCAATGGATTCCAAATGCTTCTGGGTGGGGGAGGGCTCCATCCTGCTCAGGTGTGGGCCAGGGTGCATGGTGGGAGTAGTGGTACAGGCTTCCCACCCCTGACACCCTCCCAGGGAAGATGGCTACCTACCTGTAAGTTTGATTGGTATACAGCAATGGCTTCCAACTGCTTCTGGGTGGGGTAGGGCTCCATCCTGCTCAGGTGCTGGACAGGGTGCATGGTGGGAGCAGTGATACAGGCCTCCCATCCACAACCACCATCACTGTGAAGATGGTTACCTACCTGTAAGTTTGTTTGGTGTACTGCAATGGCTTTCAAATGCTTCTGGGTGGGGGAGGGCTCCATCCTGCTCAGGTGTGCACAATGTGCATGGTGGGAGTAGTGGTACAGGCCTCCCACCAACAAACATCCTCCCAGGGAAGATGGCTACCTACCTGTAAGTTTGTTTGGTGTACTGCAATCACTTCCAACTGCTTCAGTGTGGGGGAGGGCTCCAACCTGCTCAGGTCGGGGCCAGGGTGCATGGTGGGAGTAGTGGTACAGGCCTCCCACCCCCGACACCCTCCCAGAGAAGATGGCTACCTACCTGTAAGTTTGTTTGGTGTACTGCAATGGCTTCCAACTGCTTCTAGGTTGGGGAGGGCTCCATCCTGCTCAGGTGTGGGACAGGGTGCATGGTGGGAGTAGTGGTACAGGCATCCCACCCCCAGACACCCTCCCAGGGAAGATGGCTACCTACCTGTAAGTTTGTTTGGTGTACTGTAATGGCTTTCAACTGCTTCTGGGTGGGGGAGGGCTCTATCCTGCTGATGGGCCCTCAGATGGGCCGGCTTCGAGCTCATCGTCCAGGGAATCCTGCGAGTCAACATCCGATAGTCCATGTACCAGGAGGAGACTGACTCTGCAGGTTGCTGGTGATGTCCTCTGCAGTGAGTTCTTGGTCACCTGTGGATCAGATGGGAAATGGTCATTGTAGTGCACCCCGCAAGCTTTGTGTTAGCTGTGTGTCATTCATCTTTTGTACACTGCACAATTGACTGATTATCACATTGTTTACTATGTGCTCTACTGTGCTTCCTGACATGATGCAGTGGTACATGCATTACTTGTCCATGGTGTGAGGTGTCAAGGTATACCATGCAACCCGTGCAGAATTCATGATTACAGAGACCTGTTGCCATCTAGGGACTGGCAAAACATTTTTTTCATTGGGGACTCTTTGTTGATTTGTCTGACCTGGCAGGCGTTGATATTCTTAGTCACCACCGAATTCATACAAGCAGCAGAAACCCACTTAGAAGTATAATCAACAAGTACAACAACAAACCTTTCTGAAGGAGACAAAATGTCAAAAGGGCCTACAATATCCACAGCAAGCTTTGACCAAGGACATTCCGGTATTGCAACAGGAGAAAGAGGAATAGTCCTCACATTCCTCGACTTGTCATTGCCTGCACACATAACACAATCCCTGACAACACCTTCTACTTGTCGATCATCTTCAGGCCACCAATAAGACTCTCTAACTCTTGCTTTAGTCAAGCTATGACCAAGATGACCCTCATGTGCCAGATTGATGATTTTCTCTCTCATATCATTAGGAGGTATCAGTCATTCCCCACGTAAAAGCTCACCTTGTAAAATATTCAATTCATCACAAACATTCTAAAAACCTTTTACAGAATTTGGAAGTTCATTCAAAGAAGGCCAACCATTAATGATACAATTCATAATTATACCTCTGACCTCATCACTCTCACAACTAGATTCCCATTCTCTCTTGTCTATGGCTGACTCTTTCACCCAAGAAACAATACTGTCAAAATTGTTAGTTGAACTGTCTTCTACAGGCATTCTAGATAGAAAGTCAGCTGGTACATTCTTTAAACCAGGCAAATATTCCACCATAAAATTGTATTCCCATAATCCTTCCACCCACCTTTTGATTCTAGGTGTAGTGCTCTCAACATTCCTACATGAAAACATATGCACAAGTGGTTTGTGGTCTGTTCTAACAAGAAACAGTAGACCCCACAAATAAAATCTGAAATTATTGATAGCCCAATAACAGGCTTCACGCTATATCACGGAATACCGCTCTGCAGCTCCCTTCAACGAGCGAGAAGCAAAACCAATAATTTTTTCTCTGCCATCAACCACTTGCGATAACACCGCACCCAAACCTCGCACACTGGCATCTGTGGTCAAGATGGTCCTTTTCTGAACATCAAAATGTCCCAAAGTTGGCATACATGCAATTTCTTTTTTGACTCTTTTAAAAGCATCTTCACAGTCATTAGACCAATGAAAATCAGTGCCCTTCTTCAAAAGTATTCTTAAAGGTTGCATTACACTTGCAAAATTGTACACAAACTTCGAATAGTACTCAGATAAGCCTAAAAAAGCCTTTACTTGATCTTTATTTGCAGGAGATGGTGCCTGCAAAATAGCCTTTGCAAGATCAATTTTAGGGCTAATCCCCTCACCAGAAATTGTGTGCCCTAAGTAAGAAACAGAAGTAACTCTGAATCTGCATTTTTCACTTTTCAATGTGAGTCCCCGTTCTTTCAACCTTGGCAGAACACGGAATAAAACTTCATCATGTTTATCGTTGTCCTGACCATGAACAAGTATATCATCTTGGAAAAATAAGACCGACTCAATGCCACTCAAAACATTTTTCATCACTCTTTGAAAACAGGCTGCAGCACTAGCTAAACCAAAAGGCATCCGAATAAATCTGTAAGCACCTAGAGGAGTTACAAAGGAAGTAAGTGGTTTGGAATCTTCATGAAGTAAAATTTGATGATATGCCGCAGATAGATCCATCACACTGAAAATATTGGCACCTCCAAGTTTCGATAAAGCTTCATTAATATTGGGTAGGGGCTGCCTATCCACCCAAATACAGTTGTTTAAACTTCTCAAATCCACACACATCCTGATTCTTTTTCCATTATCCTTGGGAACCAAAACTATGGGAGCCAACCATTCAGAAGACTCTATCTCTTCAATCACTTGCAAATCCAGCAGTTTATTGATTTCTTCTTGTAAGGGTTTCATCATGAGGTTGGGAACTTTCCTTACTTTGTGTACAATCGGCATTGCATTTTTTTTTAAAATGATTTTATGATTAAAACCGTTAAGGCAACCCAGTTTGTCACTAAAGACCTCAGGAAACTTTCCTACAATGTCTTGAGCATCACTCTGTTGCAAAACAAGCATAACTTGATTTGGCGCATTAGGGTTCAGAATAATACCAAGGTCCCTTTGATGGCGCCAACCCAAAAGATTGTCTCCTCGCTTCGCAACATACATTTTTCCTACTGTTTCTCTACCTTTGAATACAATCGGGTGAATAGAATACACTATTAAATCAATTTTTTGTCCTCCGTAACCCACAGGATTGATGTCAGGTGATAAAAGTTTTATATCACATGAACCAAATGCGGAATACCAAAAATTTATCACTCAACAACGTATAAAGTGAACCTGAGTCTGCTAAGACAGGAACACATTTACCTCCAATATACACATCACACTTAGGCATGTTAACATTACCAGTGTCAACTATTCCTTCATCATTTACTGATTCAACCATGCTGTCTGTGACACAATGAATTGCCAAATCAGATGGATGAACAATAAAAACAACAGGCACACAAGTCCTGGGTGACACATGTGTGTAGTTGACATTGCAGAGGCATGTACTCATCAACACTCCCCACAAACTCACCCCCTTCACACTACACACTACCTGCCCATCCAAGAGCACAAATGGAAAAGTAAGCCATGGAACTAGGATGACTGGCCATCACAAGATGACCACACACATACAACACTGGGCACACATAAAAGAAGAACACACATACATGATGACCCTGGACAGCCTGCCTGCAATACTGTGTGCAGACCCCCCCTGACATGTGTACAATAGAGCCAACATGAACTAATCAAGTAAATGACTACTGCAAACCATTCGAAAATTACATCATTGCCACCACAAGTATCTGGGTCAAGAAGAAATGAAGACCCTGTCAGCCCTGAAAAAAAGTAAGTGAGCCAAAACATTGACCATGTTGAAGTGCCACACAGACCATGTGGCACAGTAAACCATTTACACAGCAAATAAACTTTATTTAGTAAGGACACTGACAAAATAGACAACAGGAGAAATTCTCTTTATTCACATAGTGCACAGATAGGTACAATGAGAAGAGAAGAGCAAGGCACAAGATGGAGAGTATGTCCATGAGAAGCTGCACAGGCAGGGGGCACACAGCAGTGAACGACAAGGCCAGAGGCCAGGAAAAAGTACAGACTGAGTCCATGAGAAGCTGCACAGGCAGGGGGCAAAACACAAGGCCAGGGGCCAGTCCGAGGTGCTGACTGAGTCCATGAGAAGCTGCACAGGCAGGGGGCAAAACACAAGGCCAGTGGCCAGTCCAAGGTGCTGACTGAGTCCATATGAAGCTGCACAGGCAGGGGGCAAAACACAAGGCCAGTGGCCAGTCCAAGGGGCTGACTGAGTCCATGAGACGCTGCACAGGCAGGGGGCAAAACACAAGGTCAGTGGCCAGTCCAAGGTGCAGACTGAGTCTATGAGAAGCTGCAAAGGGAAGGGTCCAACACAGCAAAGAGCAACAGGGCCAGTGGCCAGTCCAGGGTGCAGACTGAGTCCATGAGAAGCTGCACAGGCAGGGGGCACACAGCAGTGAATGACAAGGCCAGTGGGCAGGACAAAGTGCAGACTGAGTCTATGAGAAGCTGCACAGGGAAGGGTCGAAGGGTCCAACACAGCAAAGAGCAACAGGGCCAGTGGCCAGTCCAGGGTGCAGACTGAGTCCATGAGAAGCTGCACAGTCAGGGGGCAACAATGTGCAGTACAGGCCCACCTGTATGACAGACAGGTGTGTGAGGGTGACTAACACTCAGACTTGGCTGTCAGGCAGACTGGGAGCTGGCTGTGTCTCGGGGACTGTCGGGGCACTTGACGGGGGAGAGAGCGGAACAGCTGAGGTAGAGCTATCAGTGGCTTGCCAAACCAGAGGGCTGCTTGCACCAGGTGGTGTAGTGGCACATTGAGGCGGAGTCATGCAGACGGGAGTCACGGTGTGGCTGGGAGATTGTGGAGGGGTGCCCTTCCACTTCTTGGGGATCCTAAATGGCTTGCCTGACTTTGGATCGATGGGAAGTGGTATGGGCACAACAGGCACACTCACCACCACTGCTGCAGCAGGGGCAGGTGCTGGCAGCCACTCTGGTGATGTGCGGAACGCTTTGCCTTGCTTCGCCTCTGCCCCCCTTTCCCCTGTTTACTAGGTGTTACCCCTACAGTGCCCTCCGTCCCTGCTTCACTGGGCTTGGAATGGGAGTCAAGGTGGTTGGTAATACTGCCTTTAAGCCCTTCCTAGGTGTACCCTTGGCATGCACCACCTCCTTGGTGGGCACAGACACTGTACGATTATCTTTGCGCGATGCCTTAGGGGCAGGAGAGTCCTTGGATGGGGATGCCACTGAGGCATGTGTGCCTGAGGTCTGCTGCTTTGCTTTTTGTCCACTGGTGTCGACTGACAGGCTTTTCTCCCTGTGCTCTGGTATGCCTCTGGTCTTCTGTGGGGATGGTGTCTGTGCCCGGGACCATTTGGGTTGCTGCTGCTGTGTGCTCCATGTGCTGTATCGTGAATTTGATGTATGTGTCCCATGGTCACTATTGTCAGACGTGGCCACTGCCAGGGAGGTGGACAAAGGGGCTGGACTGTGAGTATAAGCCTGTTGTAGGGCAGACATCACTGTTGATGACAAAGAATAGACTGTCCGGTGCAGCCCACCCACGTCGCAATGTATGCCCTCCATGAAAGCAACCACCTGGGTCAATTTCTTGTCGCTGTCAATGAAGGCATTGAGGAGAGCTGTCTGGCCTACACACAGCTGGCGCAAAAGGTCCACAGACTCAGCACTGATGGCAGCAGGGGGGACAGGGGCAGGGGCAACGGTGCCAGGGGTGAAGGACACTCTCCCACTCTTACTGAGGCAGACACGAGCAGCACCAGAGGAAGTGGCTGGGAGGGTGGGCAATGGCCGCTGTGTGGTGGAAGTCGATGCAGAGTCCCCGTTCCCTGTGCCCTCCAACATGGATGCATCCCCGCTGGCATCGGATGATGTGGTTCTTTGCGTCACAGGCTGGGACTCCTCCAGCAGACTCCTGTCCCCCTCTGAGGCGATGGTGCCGTCTGTGTCATTGGGCTCCTGGGCAGCTGTGGTGCCAGTTTCACCCCCACTGATGTCCGTCTCCTGTCCCTCTGTAACCACAGGTGATGCTGCATGGGAGAGAGAGGTGTAGGGTCAGGTCAGTGGCAGCAACAGAACAAACATATGCAAGCAATGCATGACAAAAGTTGACCAAATCTACATGTTGCACACCACTCTGTGCAATCACATCGTGCAAACTCACTACATTGTCTCAAGTGGTGCGTGGAAACAGGATACTCAGGCATGAGTGAGCCATGTGATGACCACACAGCACAACACCCTGCTTGTGGCTCAGTTCAAACAGATACACAACTAGTTCTGAGCACACATAGGGACATGATGGGGGCACACTACTTGTTGCCAATGACAGAACTGGATGGAACAGGAGGGGACAACATATACCCAGACTACAACATGACAGTCCACAATAGACATTAGCCCATGCCACCCACCATGTCGTACCTTGGGGACAATATAATGCTGCACATTGCTGTAAGATGTGTACGCCTCCCCAATATGGGTGTATGCAATGGACGCATTGATGTTCGCACAGTCAGATTGGCCACTCTACCGTTCCCTCCCATGGGATTCCCAAGACTACACCAATGCAGAAGAAACCTGAAGAGCAGAACTCAGAATATAATGTGAAGGCACAGCATCCAAATCACCTTTGTAAGTACAGGTAGAGTAAATGCATGCCACAGACACCCAGCCCAGCAGCCACTTACATGCCACAGCATCACACTACCAACATCACAGAGGCCAGCCCTGGCACAGGCTCTGTAAACATGCAGCCACTCCCAGCCAAATTCAGACTCTCCAAATGCTCACCTCTGGCTTGCTGCTGATGCTCCTTCAAACGCGCATCCAGCTCAGGCTGTGTCACCGCCAAGATGCGCACCATTAGTGTTGTCATACTGCGCCGTGCCAGATGCCCAGTGCGAGGAAGCAGCCCCAAGGTCATCTCCGACACATTGTTTGCCATCCGACTGATGTCATCCCATCTCATGTGGCAGTGGGTGCGCCGTCGGTTTGAGACCCCAAGGGCTCGCACCTTCGCTGCAATGGCCCTCCACACGGCCTTACACTGGTGTACCTTGAGCTGCAGGCATGGGAGACAAGAGTGGGAAATGTCCAGTGACACAGTGCCATGTACTGACATCTATCAGTATAGCAGCAAGATACAAAATCATCACATATCAAACAAAATTGGCAATCAGGGACTATAGTACAGCTCACATGGGACATCTGCATGGAAAAGCTGATATTAAAGCATGCAGGTGTGAGGGGGAACACAGTCCCTGCACATCTCAAGCACATGCCGGATGCCAGCACTGAAACTCCCATGTAGCCTGCCCACACTCCAGTCCATTTTTGGCTTGAGCAACACATACATGACATGTCAACCTGTGTTTGGGGGTGGACTCACTGTGTCCAAGACTGAGCAGCCAGCAATGTCCCTGTCCTGTGAATAGTTGAATGTATCATGGTGGTCATATTGAGGAACATGATCACACAAATACAAAATGCCATTCACAAGGGCAGTTGTGTGCAAAATACAGTGCTGAGATGGCCCATAGCTGGAGTGCAATGTGAAAAGACTGATATCATACTCTAAGTTGAGTGAGGTGTCCTTGTCCTTGTAGGTGGGGACTGTGCAGGCCAGCTGGGCTCACACTGAGAAGGACTACAGGGGCACACCCAGTCATCCAGCCAAGCAATCACTGTCCTGACTACAGCATGAACAACCTTATGTGTTACTATATGGCTGACAACACAACACAGGTCACTCATACATACATTTGCAGGGAGGGAAAGCTGTGGCATTGGGTACACACACCCTCCCACTGGAGACAGCAAGTCAGGCAGTGCATGACACTACCCCACACTCCCAGGCACATACTGCATCAGTCCAACTACATATGTGTCCCCCCTGCCCTAGCCCACCACTGTTGGAAGACTTACCACAACATTTGGGGCACCATATAGCCTTGGGTACTGTGTGAGCACCTCGTCCACCAGGAACTCCAGCTCCTCGCTCGTGAAGGGACTGCCACAGATCTTCTCTGTCCTTGCCATCACTGTGGACGTGAGACAACAGCAGCGTAATTGGGTGGTGAGGGTTCTCAGGCAGCAGTCTCTGGAGGCAGCAGCAGGTGAGGGGTCTCAGGCAGCAGCCCCTGGAGGCAGCAGCAGGTGAGGGGTCTCAGGAAGCAGTCCCTGGATGCAGCAGCAGGCGAGGGGTCGCTGGCAGCAGGCTCTGGGAGCAGTGGAAATGTGAGGCTCACTTCCACACATATATAGCCCCCTGGGGTCATTTCAAAGGTGCAAAGCTGCAGCAATTGGTGGTCCAGGTCTGCCTCTTTCAAATGCATCCAATGACCGCCTCCTCGGTGGCGGAGCACGCCTACCGCGATCTTCTAAATTGCATCATGCCACCGCAATCATGGCTCCCATTGGCTGTATGGGCATGCTCCATGGCGGTGACACAACGCAGGGGCCCGGGGTGCGCTACCGCGATTGTGCATCTTTCAAATGCACCCAATGACTGCCTTCGCGGTGGTGGAGCACTACCGCAATTTTGGTGGAGCATGCCAACCGCAATTCTCCCATGTCTCCATGCCTATCACTACTGCACTTTTGTGAATGGGGGTGCTGGTGACACACTGCCGGGGCCAGGCGGTAGCTACCGCGATTTGGGTGCCATACATTGAAACGAGGCTCCGCCATTCAGGCAGCGGAGCATGCCAACCGCCATTTCCCCATGTCTCCATGCCTATCACTACCGCACTTGTGTGAATGGGGTTGCTGGTGACACACTGCCGGGGCCAGGCGGTAGCTATCGCGATTTGGGTGCCATACATTGACATGAGGCTCCACCATTCAGGCGGCGGAGCATGCCAACCGCTATTTCCCCATGTCTCCATGCCTATCACTACCGCACTTGTGTGAATGGGGGTGCTGCTGACACACCGCCTGGGCCAGGCGGTAGCTACCACGATTTGGGTGCCATACAATGGCGATGGCCATCTGTCAAACATCAACAGTGCACAGTGCCAACATGTTCAATGGCACATCATTGTGCACATGATGCCAATGCTCAATTCACTTCACTGATGGCTACACATGCCATGTTTGTGTGTGTGTAACATAGATTTGCCTGTACCCACTCACATGTCACTTATGGATTTGATGTTGGTGTAGGCAGGACAGTGTTGTTCTGGACTGTACAATATGTACACATGTCAATGTGTTGAGGTCCAGTGACAATCACAACGATGCTCATCTCAATGAATGATGATCTATTTAGCATTGCCTCTCATGTCTGCTCATGAACACATTCGTCATTCCAGTGCCGAATGTGGTCATTGTGTGGTGGATGTGTGCCAGGTTGTATGACGCATTAAGGTGTGACAGGTACAGCAGCTAGGTATGAGACAGTGGTTTTGATTAGTTACACATATGCTGGATGATATACTCCCAGGCGTGCCCATGTGAACTGTGGCCATATCCCTTTGTGCATTCACATTGACCAAGGTGGTGTTTGAGGTACTTGTCTTGTGTAAGTTGACAGGTGTGCCCTTTGTGTAGCTGAAGGTGTCACTCCATGTCAGCTGGTCTGTTAGTCACTATAGATGTCAGTCATTGTTGTGGTTGTGTCATCCAGAACGTGATATTCTGTGCACATCTCATGAAGTATTGCATTGACATGTGTCCACTATCATCTCAAATAGGAGGAGACCAAATTTGACTCGTCACTTGATGCTGCTGGAGGACATGGAGGATATTGCTATCATACGGAAATGCCGTCTGGACAGAGCCACCCTGAAAACCCTTTGTGATCTGTTGGAGCCCCACCTGCAGCCCTGCAGGGCATATCCAACAGCTTTCACCCCTACTTATAAGGTGATGGCAGCCCTGCATTTTTTTGCCACTGGATCGTTCCAGGAGACTGTGGCCAGCGCTGGTGAGATGTCACAACCGATGTTCAGCATGGTGCTGCGTGATGTACTGTCCGCCATGATGCTATACAAGGACAGATACATCCATTTCCCCAGGGGTGCTGAATTGCCAGCTGTGAAATGAGACTTCTATCCCCTTGGACACATCCCCAATGTTCTTGGGGCCATTGATTGCACCCATGTCGGTCTTGTGCCACCACAGGCAAGTGAGCACATATACAACAATTGCAAGCATTACCACTCCATCAATGTGCAGGTGGTGTGCCTGGCGATATGACCATCTCGCAGGTGTGTGCCAAATTCCCAGGCTCAGCCCATGAATCCTACATCCTGCGGAACAGCATAGTGCCCCAGCTGATGGCTAATCTTCTTCCTGAGCGTGCCTGGATTGTGGGGGAGTGTGCCTAGTTGTGTGGCGTGCTGTGTGTGACCTGCTGCCCTGAGCCTCAGCGAGGTTGCAATGTCTATTTGTGTTTGTCATACCTAGGTGACTCTGCATATCCCTACCGTCCCTGGTTGCTAAGCCCACTGCGGAATCCCAGGTCCCTGGCTGAAGTCCGCTACAATGAGGCCCATGGGAGGACACGTCGTGTGGTGGAGCGTACTTTTGATCTGCTCAAGTCACGTTTCCGCTGCCTGGACAAGACCGGAGGTGCACTGGCATACTCTCCCGGGAAGGTGTTTCAGATTGTTGTGGCATGCTGCATGCTCCACAACCTAGCCATTCACAAGGAGATTCCCCTGCTCCTGGATGATGGTGAGGACCCAAGGCCCCAGCCTGCAAACTAAGCCGTGTCCAGTGATGAGGACAGTGGAGAGGAGGAAGGTGTTGACCTGCATGAACAGCTCATCACCCGCTACTTCACTTGATGGTGGGTGTCAATGTGCAACATACCCATTGTCTGCTGATATTGCTGTTGTCATGAAGGGGCATGTGAGAATTCTAGCATCAGCCAGTTGTAGACTCAGTGGTGGTTGGAAATGATTCTGGGACATGTCATTCGGGGACATCAACAGGACGTGTATGTTGACACTTGTTGGCCATTGTGACACATGCATGTTGGGTTATCCTGATGGTAGGTGTTGTGTGATGTCTGTGATGCCACACCCAGACCAGTGACAGTTGTTCTGTTGTGTTTCCCTAGGTGCATTCGACTTATCCTTGCCTACATACAGCCCATGCTCCTGGTACATTGTGATCATGTTGAAGACTGTACATCCTGCAATAAAGACGGAGCGGACAAGCCAACATGTGTGTGAGGATATTTTATTTACAATGGTGAGATGCAAGGGGGTGGACATTTCCATTGGGGGGTGGGGTGGAGCAGTGAGTTGACAGTTGTGGTATAGTCGAGTAGTCACCACATTGCTGTGGTGACCCAGTCCAACAGACAGATGCTATTCACAAGGCAGTGTGGGGAAGGACAGTCCAAAAAGTAAATGCAGTGGTGGAGAGGGTTGTCATCATGGCTGACTCCGTGACTGGCGTCTGGCAGGTGCTTGGCCTCCAGATACTCCTAAGGTCTTCCTAGGACAGCCCCTTCGTCATTTGGCAGATGGGGCCCTGTAGCAGGGCCAGTGGGGTCTGAGGACTCACCCCTCTCTGTGGGCACAGGGGAGGATGGTGAACTGTTATCATGCGGCCCACCAGAGGGAGGTGGAGGTGTTGCCTGTGGCGCATGCCTGTCCCTCAGTACCGCCACTTGCTGGTCCAAGAGGTCCACGATTTGTCTCATGCGGTTGTCGATGGACCTCATCAGCAGGATGAGCTCGTGCAACAGTTGGTCCGACCGGCCTGTTTGTCCCTGGGCCTGTTCGTTTGCACCCACGACTCTGGTGATGTGTTCCAGGGAGTGGGTCCCAGCCTCTTGGTGTCCCTGGGTGACCCTGCCCCTCCCACCAGCCCTGCTGCCATTGACCTGTTGCCTCACCACTGTGGGCACCCGCATCCTCTCCCTGCCCTCCTCCATTGGTGGTGTGTGCTGCTCATCCTCTGGGACAGGGAGGGTGTTGCAGGCAGCACTGGTGGTGGTGGTGGTGATGGCTGTGGCCGCACAGGCCGTGACAGCAGGGGTCTGCTGTGGAGTTGTTGTTGGCACAGATGTGGTGGGGGGACGATGGGGTCCTGGGACCTGTTGCTCCCTGGCACACCAGATGGGCCGGCCTCGAGCTCATCGTCCATGTAATCCTGGGAGTCAACATCAGAGAGTCCTTGTACCAGGGGTGGAGACTGGCTCTGCAGGTTGCTGGTGTTGTCCTCTGCAGTGAGTTCTTGGTCACCTGTGGGTCAGATGTGAAATGGTAATTGCGGTGCACCCGTCAAGCTTTGTGTTAGCTGTGTGTCATTCACTTTTTGTACACTGCACAGTTGACATATCATCTCATTGTTGACTATGTGCAGTACTATGCTTCCTGACATGATGCATTGGTACAGGCATTACTGGTCCATGGTGTGAGGCGTCAAGGCATACCATGCGACCCGTGCACAATTTACAGGGACTTGTTGCCATCTAGGGCCTGGCACAACATGTGTTCAATTGAGAACTCCTTGTTTATTTGTCTGACCTGGCAGACGTCACATCTGGCCATGGACTGGCCATTGTCATCTCCTGCATACCTTTGTCCTGTCATGTGCATATCTTGATTTCTACCACCACACATGCTTTCTTATTTTTCGAATGGTCCTTGTTGCTCTTGCCCCAGGGCGATGCACCTGTCAATAGGTGCTATGCATGATTGTGCCCTGACTTTCTTCTAGTTGTGCATTAGTGTGTCACACTTTGGTAGCTGTGACAGTTTCCTTAGCTTACCTGTGTGCACACTGTGCTTGGCAATGGGGTAGGTATGCCTCTTTGTGCAATGAGAGGGCTGGTGTTGTCATATGGCACCATTTAATTATTTAAAAATGGGTGGGTGCACGTACTGGCCACTTACCTGTAGGTTGTTTGGTGTACAGCAATGGCTTCCAACTGCTCCTGGGTGGGGAGAGCTCCATCCTGCTCAGGTGTGGGACAGGGTGCATGGTGGGAGTAGTTTGCAGGCCTCCACCCAACAAACAGCCTCAATGTGAAGATGGCTACCTACCTGTAAGTTTGTTTGGTGTACTGCAATGGCTTCCAACTGCTCCTGGGTGGGGGAGTGCTCCATCCTGCTCAGGTGTGGGACAGAGGGGATGTTGGGAGTAGTGGTACAGGTCCCCTATCCCCATACACCCTCATTGTGAAGATGGCTACCTACCTGTAAGTTTGTTTGGTGTACTGCAATGGCTTCCAACTGCTCCTGGGTAGGGGAGGGTTCCATCCTGCTAGGTGTGGGACAGGGGGTATGGGGGGAGTAGTGGTGCAGGCCACACAAACAGCCTCATTGTGAAGATGGCTACCTACCTGTAAGTTTGTTTGGTGTACTGAAATGGCTTCCAACTGCTTCTGGGTGGGGTGGGGGAGGGCACCATCCTGCTTAGGTGTGTGACAGGGGGCATGGTGGGAGTAGTTGTGCAGGCCTCCCACCCCCAGACACCCTCCCAGAGAAGATGGCTACCTACCTATGAGTTTGATGTGGGTAGTGTAATGGCTGACACATGCTTCGGGGGGGAGGGATCCATCTTGGTAGGCTATGGGACAGGGGGTATGGTGGGAGTAGTGGTGCAGGACCCCCACCTCCAGACACCCTCATTGTGAAGATGGCTACCTACCTGTACATTTGTTTGGTGTTCTGCAATGGCTTCCAACTGCTTCTGGGTGGGGGAGTGCTCCATCCTGCTCAGGTGTGGGACAGAGGGGATGTTGGGAGTAGTGGTGAAGGCCCTCTACTCCCAGACACCCTCATTGTGAAGAAGGCTACCTACCTGTAAGTTTGTTTGGTGTAAGGCAATGGCTTCCAACTGCTCCTGGGGAGGGGGGAGGGCTCCATCCTGTTCAGGTGTGGGACAGGGGGCATGGTGGGAGTAGTGATGCAGGCCTCCACCCCACAAACAGCCTCATTGTGAAGATGGCTACCTACCTGTAAGTTTGTTTGGTGTACTGAAATGTCTTCCAACTGCTTCTGGGAGTAGTGGTGCAGGCCTCTCACCCCCAGACACCCTCCCAGAGAAGATGGATTCCTACCTGTGGGTTTGATGTGGGTTGTATAATGGCTGACACATGCTTCTGGGTGGGGTGAGGGGAGGGATCCATCTTGCTGATGCTGTGTGCCACGGGGCCTGGTGAGAGTTGTAGTGCTGTCTGTCTGTAGACATTTCCCCATGGTAATGTTGGTAGCTAAGTTTGGGGTGAATGGGTGTGGGTGAATGTTGGATCTGTGAGCCATGTTTTTGTGAGTGTGTGGTGCAGACGAATGGTATGTGTCCTAGGTGGTGTAGCTTTGTAGTTGTGCAAGCAAGTACATCGCAGAGTGGCGGTATTCATTTGTTTGTACTTACCAGCCTCCACTCCCCCGGCTACTTCTGTGAGACTCTCTGGATGCAGTATGGCAAACACCTTCTCCTCCCATGGTGTGAATGGTTTTTGTGGAATGGGAGGGCCACCGCCTCTGAGCCAGCTCATGGTTCTTGCTCCTCCTCTCCTTGACCACCCTCTTCAGACCATGCCACCGCTTCATAATCTCCTTTTTTGATCTTGGGGTGGTTCCTACTGCATTGATCCTTTGGACAATCCTTGCCCACATTTGTGTCCTTGTGGCTAATGGTGTCTGTTGGACCAGGCTACCTAAAAGCTGTGGTTCCACTCTGACTATCTCATCTACCATGACCTTCAACTCACTCTCAGTGAATTTGGGCATTTTCTGTGTGGCCATGGTGTGTGGTGTGCAAAGTGATTGTGGGTGCAGGAGTGTGAGTGGTGGTTGTGGTTGTGCTGTGTATGGTGTGTGTTGTGCAGGGGGTTAGTTGTGCTGGTGTGGAGGTGTTGGTGGTGCTGTGTGTGATGTGGCTACTGATGTTGTGTCCTTTGCCTCTCCTGTCAGCTGTGGTATGTGTCCCTTCTCTCCTGGAGTTTTGCAAGGGATTGTGGTCAGGGAAGGGGCTGGTTTTATACTCAGCTATGTAGGTGTGTCCAATTGGGGTGTTGCTGAGAGGTGTGTTGTCCTAGGATTTGTATTTTTCATTTTGCCATGTGGTTGTGTCATTGGGGTGTGTTTTGTGTATTTGGGGGACATGGCTAATTTTCTGTGTGCACTTTTTGGCCTTCTTGTGGGGTTTTGGCTCCGTCTGCCATATTTTTTACGGTTCATCTGCCTAGGTTGCTGGGTTTTAGCTCTTCTTCTGGCTCTCCCGTTCATCTCATTGTGCGACCGCGGCGGTCGGAGACGGCAGTACGTACCGCGGGACTGTCGGTGATATCCTAATTTCCGGTGCGGTGTCTCCGCTATACTTGCAGCGGGTTGGTGTTTTTCTGCCGCGATTCCGACCACCGCGGACGTATTTTGGCCATCTCCGCCCGCAACGGGTGGTTTTTCTTGGCCTCGTTCTGCCGCGGTCTAATTTTTTGGGCGGTTAATCCTAATTTGGCCGCCGGTTTTCCCACGGTGCCGGCGGGTGATTGTTTTCAGCTTCCATGGCGTTCAGGGTTCTTTTCCGCACGCCAGCCTGATGGACCTCTATATCTCCCCGTATTGTCTTGTTCTTTAGGATAGCCCTGTCATTTATACCCCATTTTACATACATTGTCCGATCCACACGACAATAACGATTCTAAACAGGTGACCTTATACCTAGTAGCTTGCTCCTGTCTCTTCAACACCAGGCTCTCGGTACTCTATCACAATTCCTGTACCTGACGTATATCAACATGTCCTCAGGCACGGCAGTTCGGGCTGGACTGTTCCCATGGGGCACAGGGTCAAGACTGATTTGCATATGGCTGGGTTCAAACTGGAATGGCATGGTGAGCAAAAAAACGATGGATTTAGGCCCAGATCTCTGTACTGGGGTGAATGTATGACATTGTTCTGCATTCTGTCCATCAACTGTTGTTTTTGCATTTGTCACCCCGAGAGGGACGGGTATGACCTGACGTGGTTCCCGTGCTCTCCATGCCACTGGAATCAGGCTATCCTGGCTGACGAGGGCTGAAAGCCCGAAACCGGTCCTAGGATGATTGTTTCCAGTCCAGGGAGGACCTGGCTTGGCAGTTCGGGCTGGACTGTTCCCATGAGGCATAGGGTCAAGACTGATTTGCATATGGCTGGGTTCAAACTGGAATGGCATGGTGAGCAAAAAAACAATGGATTTAGGCCCGGATATCTGTATTGGGGTGAATGTATGACATTGTTCTGCATTCTGTCCATCAATTGTTGTTTTTACCTTCATGATTGAGGCACACAAGGTGTTCAGATCTGAAGTATTCTATTCTTGGTTCAGTTCCCACCTACAGATCCGGTGACTAATGTGTTCCACACATACATTGGAGTTGAACCACCAAGTGACTGCATTCCATATGAAGACATTGAAGTCCTTTTAACTTACCAGCCACACAGAAACTGGTTTAAAGGTGCCCTCCCACACACAACGTCTATCGTTTGACTCGGTCCGGTCAGCACAGAAGGAGCTAAAATTGATGTATTCTTAACTGATGCTCAAGCATGGGTGTTGATCATTAGGTGCTGTTGCGGAGCACCGGAAACCACTGGTTCAAATTAGGCACTGCTAGGAACATTTTTCCTATTGGTCAAGGATGGTGCCAGGGGTCACCCTCGCCCACAGGCTCGTGGCAGGCATAAATGGTATTAATCTTAGTAACAAGTATGATTTTTCTTTAAATAACATTTATAAATTAATTCCTTATTGTGTCAGTTAATTTTCTGCTGCTTAGTTCATAACTGACTAGACCCTGCACTTTTTCAGATCCCCCCTTCCTTTAATTTGTCCTTTGCATTAACCTCTGTCTTAATGGTCCTATGCTGCATGATGATTCTTATCTGCCTGACTTCAGTTAAACTTAGTTACCTTCTCTCAATGTCCTGGGGCTTTGCTTCTGGGCTCCAATGAGATACAATGCTCATCTGTGCCATTAACGATATAAATATATTACTGAGTAGAAACATATCAGTATAATATTTGTGTTGAGAGAATACTGATTTGACTGTGATGTGCCCTTACTGTAAAGACTACTAAGCGGTGGTTCTCAGATGATCCCGAGCCAATATCCAGTGCCTATCCTTAACCTGTGTCTCCAGTGTCTTTTATTTGTCACATTTTTTCCCTGGTACATATTTGAGACATTTACCCATACAGTATTTCTTGCAGAACTGGTGGGGTAGTGGGATTCTCAGGGGGCCTAATAAAAAGATAGGACAGACTTATCTTTTTATGTGCGGAGCTCTCCGCCCCGACTGCGGATTCTCCTCAGTCGTAAAGTTACTATAAAATCGTAGTTTGTGAATACAAAAAAAGAGTACATTTATTCAAAAGTGTAATTTTACCTTTGTGAATTAGGCCCTCTTTGATCATCATAAACTTTCTCAAGGTGTCACCAGCTCCCACATCTTCTCGGTGGGCAGCACATTACTGCTCAATTTGATGTGGAAAGGACTGATGAATCATCGATTTAATCTTGACTGTTTCCATAAAGGCTAGTTCATTGGCAGACAAATGTTTGGCATAGCTGTAGTAATAGCCTCAGTGCAAGAAACTGGACTATTATTTGAGGTGTTTGACTACCCACCTCAAGAAATTTTCACGACTCTCAAAGTTGATAAATTAGTTTGAACTCAACCCTCTAGTAGCTAAGTGACAGGCTTAACTTAGGGCAATATGGAAACTATTTGTGCAATACCAAAATAGTAATAAAGTCAAAATGCAAAACATTAAAAATACGAAACCGCATTACAAAATAGAGTAAAATTTATAAACCAAAATTACACCAATATTACAAAAATCCAATAAGAAGAACTGGAAATTTCTTAAACTTTTAAATAGAGAAAGCATCAAAAGCTCCAATGATAGTCAAGGCTCACAGTAGAGTAGGACCTATGCACCATTTGAGGCGGACCACAATAGAACATGGCTTAAATACATCTACTAGGTTCGTCCTGGTCAAACATTTTACCTTGTGACTTAGGGCCTGATTTATACTTTGGGGGATGGGATACTCCGTCACAAATGTGATTGATAGATATTCTGTCTGCTGCATTACAAATGCCAGAGGATATAATGTAATTGTAATACTGCGGACGGGATGTCCGTCACATTTGTGATGGTGTATACATCAGGCCCCAAGTCTTTTACATTCCAGTCAACCAAAGGAGTACACTTTTAAAACCCCCAGGAAGTCAGGGGAGGCACTTAGAGATGCACAGCGTGGCAGGCAAAAGTGACTAGCAGGGTCCAGTCCAGATCCAGTTGCCACTGATCAGCTGAGCACTTCCAGGAAAGGCCTCCTGCAGCTTGTTGTCTGTCTCGATCCACACAGGAGGTCATCCAACTGACCCATAGAGTCCACTTTTTTGTCCTGGGTACAAGATGAAGTGGGTGCAGTCCTTCAGGGCTCCTCTCAGGTCACAAACAGAAGGTCCAGTCCATTTCTGACCTTCCTCAGGTCCACAAACTGCTCTTAGTATTTCAATTCTGTATTGGGTTATTAAAATATTTTTAAAGCAAGGCCAAGCATGTTTATCAGAAATGTATAAACTCACAGTACAAAGAAATAAAGGAAAACATTGCCATTAAACATATTTCAACTTCCTCCATTTACTGAAGAGAAATAGAATTGTTCAATGGTATCGAACGTCCCTAATATACATCTTATATAAATCTTCTTTACCTCCTCAGCACCTTGATCATATTTATTATTCAAAGTCTAAAGTTCTGGGTGTGACTGTCAACTAAGGGCTGTTCATATGTTCAAAAGGAAAATTAGGAGATAGACAGGAAAAGCCAGGTCGACCATATAGATTACAAAATAGATTGCTGGTCCTGCAGACAATAGATAATGCATTCATAAGATGCAACTGAAAACAGACATTGGATCCAGTCATTATGTGTAGGTGGGGCTGATTATTTCTATCACCTCACTTTTTGGCCACTGCCAAAAAGGTATCAGTCCAGCGCTTCAGATGACGGATCAGGTCTGATAAATCGTCTGCATAATGTAACAGGATACGCTTTATAGAAAAGCCTAATTGGATAGAACAGTTGATTCATGATAGCAGCTACCTTATGAGAAACAATATGAAGAGCATGGCAAGACCATAATAAATGTGCCATATGTCCTCCTCTGTTACTGAACCTCCAGCAATTAGAGGAATTCAATTCATTTGCATGGTGAGACCTGTGGGGAGGCCAGTTCCAGTTATGCAGAATCTTGTAATAGCTAAATTTTAGTGTGGTTTCTCTCATCCCTCAGTCATGGGAGTGCAAGAGGGATAGCCATGCCTCACTGGAATACTCCAAACCCAAAACAGTTTGCAATCTTGTTTTAAGAGTATTCCCCATTGCCTTAGAGTGAATCTCTTCCAAATATGTTGAGCAAAGACTGGAGATGACCCCCTTAAATTCAGCAATGAATAGAAGAGTCTAACAATGGCTGTGTAAGAGAGTTTTGAACCCAAGCAGTGCTTTAATCGGAGGAATCTCCAAAACTGAGACTTTCCAAGGTGAAATTATGCTCCCAGAGCTTCAAAGGACTTTACTTTGTCATCATCTATTAATCATCTCAGTTGGACCTTGTCCTTTTTGGGGGGTTATCCACAAACGTTTTGCCTTCTTCCTCCTATTTCTTCTGATGTGTTTTTGTTGGTTTTTTTAGACTCTGAGCACTTTACCACGGCTAATCAGAGCTAAAGTGCATATGCTCTCTGTTTAAATTGTATTGTGATTGTTTTATCCATGATTGGCATATTGGATTACTGGTAAGTCCCAGTAAAGTGCATGGTGTGTGCCCAGGGTCTGCAAATCAAATGCTACTATTGGGCCTGCAGCACTGATTGTGCCACCCACATCGGTAGCCCTGCAACCATGACAGACCTGTCACTACAGTGTCTGTATGGATAGTTTTAAACTGCCATGTTTACCTGGCAAGTGCACCCACTTAGAACACACTAGCCCTGGTATGTAACCAGGGATGGGAACTAGAGGCACAGGGCACTAGGAGCTAGCCAGCCTCCAACACGAAATTTGAACACAAGTGGGGCTGCTCCTAGTGAAGTGATCTACAGGTGCCTAGAGATGCGAGATTGGTGGGGGCATCTTAAAAAAAGTGAAGAACTGGCCTCAAACACTCCTGGTGTCATGCTTCATCATAGACCGTCCTCGCCCTCAAAAAACTCGGTTTGATAGAGGGCGGGCATTCGCCTGATGACAAGGATGCACTTCTAAACTAAGTGGGGGCCCGTGTATGGTGTTAAAAAAAGTGTGCGGTGACAAGGGAAATAATTATCCCTTCACCGTGGTGTTTGTGGTCACCATGTTTCTGCCCAATGTCCCATGCGGTTACATGGCATTTGTCAGGCCCTTGTATCTAATGGGCTCTGTCTTTATAATTAAATAACTAAATAAAGATCAACCACTATAAGGGGTGTGAATTATCGCTATCCCCACTGTTATGGGACTTCAAGTCTAGCCTGTAGAAAAAGAAACCGACCACGCCCAACAATTGTGGAATGTCGAGGAGGGCGAACGCGATTAAGACAGGAAGGTGCCAATGCTCACCTCCGGTGAGATGCCCAAAGTCAGGCAGTCAGGCAGTCAGGCATCAGCTAGCGGGGACACCGGATCCCACTAAGGTGCTACCAATATACCTTAATTGGCACCAATTACATACGAAGGAGGACTATATAAGGCCCTACAAAACCCGCTTCCATTTACCAAGGGGGAGGCGAAGCAGACACAACTAGGTCACATGGCGGAAGGCGCACCGAGAGACAGTAAGAGTATGGATGTGGGTGTGTGTGTGGATGCGTGTGAAATGCCCTGTTTATAGTACTTTCTCTGCCTCTCCAAAAAACCCGTTTTTAAAAAGAAAACTTCAGCTTCTATGTTGAAACTTGATATATCATCATCAGGTTTGTTTTCCTTTTTTTCCCACTTTCCCAGAATGTCGATAGAGGGGCCTTCCCCCACGCCTCCAATGGAGAAAGTAGGTTAGAGTTCTTGGGTAGGTTATAAGAGATACTCTCTCGTAGTTTCTATAGGAGTGCACACAAGTATGAGTGACACGTGTCATGTACCTTGAACAACTACGCGCGATAAGCAGTGTGGTGATGGATGGTTACTTGTGCAATAACCAGCAGAAACCTACATATCACGTCAGTGTTTGTTTTCTTTCTTTTTCTACAGGCTAGACTTGAAGTCCCATAACAGTGGGAATACAGATAATTCACACCCCATATAGTGGTTGATCTTTATTTAATTATTTAATTATAAAGACGGAGCCCATTAGATATAAGATCCCGACGAATGCCACATTGGGCAGAAACATGTTGACCACAAACACCACAGTGAAGGGATAATTATTTCCCTAGTCACCGCACACTTCTTTTAACACCATACAGTTGTCCAATATATTCAAATTAATCTTTATGACATCTGTAATGGTTTTTAAATCACTTTCACTACCCAGGGGCCCCCACTTAGTTTAGAAGTGCCTTCCTGTCGTCAGGTGTATGCCCGCCCTCTATCAAACCGAGTTTTTAGAGGGCGAGGACGGCCTATGATTAAGCATGACACCAGGTGGTGTGTGAGGCCAGTCCTCAACATTTTGTAGGATGCCCCCACCAATCACGCATCTCTAGGCACCTGTAGATCACTTCACAAGGAGCAGCCCCACTTGTGTTCAAAGTGCACCCACCTGCCAGGCCTACCCTTCCCTTTTACTACATGTGAGGCACCCCTAAGATAGACCCACGGTGGCCCCATGGGCAGGCCGCAGTGTATTTGAAAGGTAGGACATGTACTGGTGTGTTTTACATATCCTAATAGTGAAATACTGCTAAACTCGTTTTTCACTATTGCAAGGACAATCTTACCCATAACTTATCATTGGAGCTGCATTGTAACCTCTAACTTCTAATTGGGAAGAGATAGAGGCTTGAAGTTTGTGGTCCCTGAACTCACAATTTAAATGTACATCTTCTAGAGAAGTTGGTTTTTAAATTGCTTGTTTGAAAATACCACTTTTAGAAAGTGGGCATTTTCTTCCTTTACCATTGTGTGCCTCTGCCTGTCTGTGGCATCCACGTTTGAGGGAGTGTGACAGTTGGGCTGTTTGTGCATTCACTTCCGACAGCCACACAAAAGGAGCTGAGGTGTGCCCTGCATATCTTGATGGCCCATCGCCTGGCAGATCGGTCTTTCTGAGCTAGAGTGGTGGGAAGAGTTGTCACTAAAAACTTGAACAGGGCCTCACACAAAGCTGCCTCCATGCACCCCCCCATCCCCTGTAGTTTGCCTGGAGCCAGGTCAGGGAAGGGCAGGGCCTTCTGCACTACAAAGGCTTTCATTTGAAGCTTGCCTACTTCAAAGGGAGAAGCTGGTATTAGTACTGGAGCTGTGACACCATAACTTCACAACACTACTGGACTAAGAGGACATTCTCCCAAGAAAAAGAGCTGGAGAAACTTTCAGAATGGACTACCGTTTGCTGTCTGCTTTGGTGTTTTGGCCTGCTGCTTGCTGCTTTTATCTTGGGCAATGAAAGGACTGGACTTTGCTTTCTACATCCTGCTTGCCAATGTTTTCCAAGGACTTGTGTGTGCTTGACTCCTGTTAAGACGTCCCAGGGCCATTAAAGACTTCATCTGCAGTCCCTGAGCTCCTGTGCTGGGAGTTCTTACCTGGGCCCTTGGAGGTAATTTTGCTGCAAATAACCAAGAAAATCCATGCATGGACTCTCAGTGCCTGTTTCTCCCAACCAAAGCATTGCCGTGTGCAGCCGCAGAATCAACACAGTGCCTGCCGTATGGCTGAAGCATCACTGCAACTCAAGTCCCAAGCACCATGTCACAGAAATCCGTGGTGCATGCTCCAACTCCGACACAAGCCCTGCTGTGCAGCTGAAAAAAGCAACGCATCACCTGCTTCGTGACTGGGAAATCAACGCAGCGCCTGTTCCGCCACTGCCTTATCGACCCAGTGCATCCGAATTTTCGGTGCATCGTCCCTGTGAGCCAAGTTCTTCATTAACGTGGCCCTGCAGAAAGGAATTAAGGGCACGTGTCCGAAGATCGACGCATCCCCTCCCTTCACAGTAAGGAATCAACGGATCACCTCCCCGGTAGAAATGAATCAACCAGAGCAGGAATCTCTTATGTACACTTTCCGTGTTGAGAGTCCTGCTCTGGTTGCACCTCGGTTCGTACTTGGAGGCATAATTACAAGAAAATGTCAGAGTGCAGAGATGTGCCAAATTTGGCAGTGCAGTGCTCTGACATTTTCACAGAGCAGGGGTGTGCCGTATTCACAAGAATACAGTGCACCCCTGTGTTTTCCCCAGCGATGCGTTAAATTTAGCTGCCCAATGCCAATGCAGGCACCCTTGCACTGTAGCATCCTTTTGGAACCTGCACATCCCTGCAAAATTCACGCATCGCAGCTGCCTGCACCAAAGCCGTGGACATTACTCACTGAGTGCACAATGCAACGACCTTGACCTAGACTTTCAACGAAGCCATAACTTTGCGCAGCACCTCCGAAGAACTACTTTTACGTGAGTCTCGGACTCTGCATCACTGTTGGAAATGGCCCTTTTTGCCGGGTTATCCCCAAACTTTTTGCTTCTTCCTCCCTATTTTTTCCTGACCTGTCTTTGTTGGTTTTAGGACTCTGGGCACTTTACCACTTCTGAACAGTGCTAAAGTGCATATGTTCTCTGTGTAAATTGGTTTATGGATTGGTGTTTCCATGATTGGCATATTTGATTTATTAATAAGCCCCTAGTACAGTGCACTGAGAGTGCCTGGGCATGTAAATCAAATGCTACTAGTGGCCTTGCAGCACTGATTGTGCCACCCACAGAAGTAGTCCTGTAAAGGTGACCCAGACCTGCCACTGCAAAGATTGCGCACAGTTTGTAACTGCCATGTTGACTTGGCAAGTGCACCCACTTGCCAGGCCGTTATCTTCCCTTTTTTTACATATGCGTCACCCCTAAGGTAGGCCCAAGGAACCCCTGTGGGCAGGGTGCTATGTTTGTTAACCCCTTCGATGCTGCGCAGATTCCGCCGCTGTGCTGACGGAATCTTGCGCGGGTGTGGTCATGACGGAATGGTTCCGTCATGAGCACAGCTCAACCGTGGGTCATGACGGAACCATTCCGTCATGAGCACCGAAGGGGTTAAAGGTAGGACATGTCCTGGTAGTGAATTACAGTGCATTTCATTTTTCACTATGGAAAGGCTGCCTGTCCCATAGGTTAGAATGGGAGTTTATTTATAACATTTTATAAATATAACCTTCCCTTGGGACAAAATAGGAAGGTAAAGTTTAGTATGCCTGAACTCAGAATTTTTTAATGCATCTTTTAGTTAAGATGATTTTGATGTTCTGTGCTTGAAAATACCAATTTTAGAATATAGGTATTTTCTTGCTTACCCATTCTATGTGCCTCTGCTGGTTTGTATATTGACTGTCTGGCTTTGGAGTGACAGGGGTTGGGAGGTGCATTCTCTCAGACGGCCACCGGGGGGGGGGGGGCGGTGATGTGTGTCCTGCCATTCGTGAATGAGTCAGGGGCTGGGCTGAATAAACCTGGGCTGTATTCAGAGTAGTGGGAGTAGTTTTCACAAGCACCTGAATAGACCTTGGCTGCATTTAGAGTAGTGGGAGGAGATTTCCTTGCACACGAATGGGTCTGGTTTGCCTTGAACAATCCTGCCAGGAAGCTGGGCCAGAGAGGACAGAAGTGGTTTGGACTAAGCACAGACACCCTCTGCCTGAGAGAACAAAGGACTTTTAAATATAAATACTGGGGCACAGACCCCTGAACGTTAGAACTCGCTGGAATCAAGGAACCTGCCAAGGAGAAGAGCTGGAAGAGCTGCCAGGAGTACTGCCCCTTTCCTGTGTTGTTGCTTTGTTGGGTTGGCCTGCAGTTGCTGCTTCTGCCTTAGGCAATGAAAGGACTGGACTGAACTTTCTTTTACCTGTGCTGAGTATTTCCAAGGGCTTGAAGTAGAGCTTGCCTCCTGTACTGAAGTCTCAGGGACTGCAAAGACTTCACCAACTTCTGGGTACCGCTTCGGCAACCCCTGCTTCAGTTGCCACTGAGAAGGGAAACGCAACCAACTCCATTGCTGGCTCTGTGTCCTGACGGCACCTCATAAGGCACCGTCCGCATCTCGCACTGCAACCCTGGTCTCACCGGCGACGACGACCAACTCCGTATCCACCGAGCCGTTGCTCGCACCGAGACCTCTGGGCACCACACTCCACACCGCCTAGCTTCACTTCGCCATCCTGCTCTCACCGACGCCATCACTGCTGTTGACTTCAACGCCCGTGACCACATCGTGGCGAGGGGCACCGCTCGTAAGTCTCACGGTACACTGCCTCGTCCCACACAGCAGTCTGGGCCGACCGACGCCAGCTCCCACTAACCGGCTCTGTCCCTTGCAATACAGCCTGCCAGCACTACATCGAGCTCTGCCTTACCCTGTACCGTAAGCCTTGGTCTCACCAACACCATCTGGAAGATCGTCCCCGAGCCGCTGCATTGAGACTAGGGCACCACATCCCGCACTGCTTTCATTTTGCAACACAACCGCCACGATTGCCACGATGGGCGCGCACCATGGTGCCAGCCGTAACGAGAAAGTTACTGTTACCGAGTCTGTCCACGCTTTCATTGGCCAGTACCGACGCCGTCAGCTGGAACTGTTTTTGTTTTGACTCTTTTGTTTTCAGCATCGAGGTAGCCCCGGACGGAGCTACCAACTCGTACGAACTGTTTTTGAAGTATTTCTACAATTCTAAGGATATTTTGCAAAGTATAAAAACAAATTAAGTACTGTATGTTGGATTCTTATCATTTTTGGTCTTGTTTTGGATATATAAAAATATTGGATATTTTATTTAACGAGTGTGGTGTCCTTTTGTAGTGTTTTTCACTGTATTACTGTTGGTTATGTGCCAATACTTTACACACTGCCTCCGAGATAAGCCTGACTGCTTGTGCCATGCTACCAAGGGGGTGAGCAGAGGTTATTTCAGGAGTATAACTCCCTTACCATGACTAGGAAGAAGGGTCCCCACTTGGACAAAGGTTCCTACCTCTGTCAACTGGAGACCCCATTTCTAACAATCACTGACATCCATGTTGCACTGTCTCGGCTGCTGGGCCAGACTGGGAACTTCAAGCAGCCCTGGCAAAAATTATAAATTCAGCCCCCATTTACACCAAGTGAGTCCTCCCCGCACAGTACATTTCTAAATCCTGCTACTCCAAATCCAAGCAGGACGATTATTTTCTACAATTGATTCCTCAAGAATAAAAAAAAAAATTGTCAGGTAAACATTTAGGGGCCGATTCCGATCCTGTATTTTTTTTTCCCGTACGACTCGTATCCGTATTTTTTTACGTACTAATCGTACAAGTACCGTACAAACGGTGAAGTACGATTCGTATGGGAAAAATACATACGAATCGCCTCGGGAAAAGTCTACGAGACGTCCCCGGACAGTTTTACGTACTAGTCATAAAACTGAAGTCCGAGCGCACAAGTACGATCCGTACCGGCGTTCCAAATGCACAAGCGTTTGGAAAACGTCCCGTACGGAGCGTACTGTGTACGACCCCTACCCCGGGCACACTTGTGCCCGGGGTACGAGTCGTACGGCCCCCCCACCCCAGCCCCGTATGTACGGACCGTACCCAAGGCGTACCCCCCACCCGCGTATGTACGCGCCATACCCCCAGCCCCGTATGTACACGTCGTACCCCCAGCCCCGTATGTACGTGCCATACCCCCACCCCAGCCCCATATGTACGCGCTGTACCCCCAGCCCCGTATGTACACGCCGTACCCCTACCCCAGCCCCGTATGTACCCCACGGGGCTAGGGGTATGGCACGTACATACGGGGCTGGGGTGGGGGTACGGCGCGTACATACGGGGCTGGGGGTACGGCACGTACATACGCGGGTGGGGGTATGCCTGGGGTACAGTGCGGACATACGCGGGTGGGGGGTACGCCTGAGGTACGGTCCGTACATACGGGGTGTGGGGGGTACGGTCCGTACATATGCAATGTTGGGGTACGCACCGTACATGATGACACATAAGATGTCGGTGATGGCGTGTACGTCGGGTAGCAGGCCCCCTTTTCCTCGTGCATCGCAGCATACTTAGCTTTTCCAGCACTTTTTGGCTCCCGTAAAAATATAGCCGTGCGGAGTGCTGTAGGTACGAATCGTACTTGCTGGTCCGTAAAACGCTGCCTGACTCCGTGCGGACGTCGCGTACGCGCTGTCCAGGATCGGAATTGTATGTATTTTTTAGCCGTACGGTGTTTTTTACGATTCGTACGGAAATGGTATTTCTGTACGAATCGTACTTGCTGGTTTGTACGGTGGAATTCCCGGATACGAGTCGTACGGAGAAAACGCTCCATACGTTTGTTTTCCAGAGACTTGCATAAAATTAACTAGTTGCTTCAGTCCAGGATTTTACATTGCATTCTGGGACTTGAAATATGGGTGTTTTATGGGATTAACAAGGCTACAGGTTCCAGAATGAAGAGACTCATGCAGTATCAAATCACGGCTCGGCAGATGGAGCACCAGCTACAGACAAATTTTACAACACATGCAAACATTTCTCTTTATAGCTCGCCCTTCCCAACCTAAGCAAAATGTTTTCCTTTACAGTTGCTGTCGAACGTTCATACGCGCTGGTGAATTAAACAAAGCTGCCTGCATCTAAAGACGCATAGAAGAGAAATGCTTCTCTCCAAAAATAAAGGGAAATACACTTCAACCCAAAAAAACATGCCTGCTACTTCTGTGAAGAAAAACCCTCACAGATACATACTGTGGGCCCCGCTCAAAGTGCCACGAGTGCTGTCATTGCAATAACCGTGAGGATGAAGTGCATGTAGGTACCCATGCAGCCTACCCAAAATGTATGTGGTTACCCATGCAGCCTACCCCAAGTGTCTGTTTCGGCAACCAAGCGCATGACTAATAGCATGCTCTGGGAGTGCATGACTTGGGCAGCTTTAACTGCCTTGCATGCGCACTCCGACCACTTTTCTGATGTATGACGTGCGTGATCTGTTAAAGTGGGCAGGCGCCAATGTGGCTGTTATAGGGTCAGAAGTACAGACGCGTGCATGACGTGCGCATTTACCCTAAAACCACCTAAAAAAATCTCAACCTGGCAACATTGCAAGTTGCTGCAGGACTGCGTAACTGCACCACCACTTCCGTGGAGTGAAACCGGCCTCCTGGGGGACCAAAACCGGCCTCTAAGGGTCCAGCCTCCCGGGCATTTGCCCGCTTGCCCAGCTGGCCAGTCCGGCCATGCCCGACTCCAATGCATTCCCAGCCCTGCGTGGCTGTTGACTGACGCACCGCTTTCAGGCCAGCTGTTCGACACCATGGAATTGACTAACTGTGCTCTTGACATTGACACATCATTGACGCTGCAACCAAAGCCTCGCAACCACAACTGGTGCATCACCTACTTTGCGCAATCCATCTTCCCCAAGTGCCAACACCTCAACAACCTTGCACTTCCCCCAGAACCGACACATCAACTGCACCTGCGATGCATCCTCTTCCATTGAACATTGCATCGTCCCCAATCATCGATGTATACAAGGTACTGTCAGCTGGTCTGCGTGACTCCTGTCTCCTGCCCACGCTCCATCGCAGTTGGAGAGAACGTTTGCTTTTACACCAGCCAAGCGTGACTTGATAGCCTCAGTTGGAGTTGTTGCCCCGGTTACTTACCAGTAATTTTCATTACTCCCAGTATAGTCTTCCTCGCCACAGCAGAACCCTCCAAGTAATTTTATGTTCCAATCCTCCCATTCCTCCCCAACATGGATGACCATCTTCACCCTTGAACAAGTACAAGAGGAGGCACGACCCACCCCATTTCCTGTACAACTACCATGCCCAGCAAGAAACCACATGAAGCCGATAGTCAAACAGGGAGGGAGGGATAGGAACTCTTGTGGCGAGGAAGACTATATTCGGAGTGATAAAGATTACTGGTAAGTAGCAGGGGCATTACCTCCTCGTTAGTCTTCCATGCCAGCTGAGTTACACAGTGAGCATATACCAAAGCCAAGTAACTTCACGGTCCCCAACAAGAAACCACATACCAAAGGTTGAGGAAAACATCAAGTTTTTAATTCAAACAATAAAACAGAGGGGGAAAAACCAAACAGATACCCAACAGAAGGAGCTCCAATCAAGTGCAAAGCAAAGCCAGCCTATAGAACAGCCTCAGCAAAACCCCCAGCAGCAGGACCACCCAACACCAGACAATAGTGGTCCATGAACATGTGTGGAGAGGCCCACATTGAGGTCCTACATATATCCTTAATCAAGACTCCCTTGAAGGAGGCCCAGGATACAGAAATACCCTGGGTAGACCGACCCTGGATCCGAGCCGACACCTCAGACCTCTGGGAACCATAGGCCAGAAGGATTTCCTGCTAAATCCACCAACTCAGCATGGAAAGAGAAGGCTTATGACCCGATCTTACTGGGCCACGCATCGGGGAGAAAGTCGGCAGAACGATCTCCCTGGAACGGTTGGAAACTAAGGGGACCTTGGGCAAGAGCTTAGGATCAGAGCAAAGGACAACATGATGTGGCATGACATGCAAAAAAGGAGGAGAACCCAAAAGCGACCTCAATTTTCCAATCCAACTAGCGGACACAATGGCCCTCAGAGGATAAGAAAAATTGGGAATTGGATACCACGGGCAGTGAGCCCAGTCCAACACAATCAACAAAACAAATGCCTTGTCCAGGCAAATCTTGCACAGAACCTGGGCAATCGAAGGGATCAGAGGAAGTGGTAAAGCAGAGTGTCCGGCCACCTGAATGACATTTCATCTACCCTCCATGCCTCTGGACAGGAAATAATTATGCAGAAGCGGGGCAGCTGAGCATTGTCCTTGGCCACAAGCAAGTCCACTGTGCGGCACTTAAATTTCGTTTTCAACACATGGAACACCTCCCCCGACATTGAAATCAAACACATGGGGTAAAATCCCTGCCCAGTTGATCTGCCGCACAATTCTCTCTCCCTTGGAGATACACCACCCGCAGAGACAACACAGTGGCTTACCAGGTCAGAATCTCCTGAGCCATGAGCCACAGGGAAAGAACTCTGCAACCCCCCTGGGGATTGAGGTAACCCATAACCACCTGATTGTCCTTCCGGACCAGAACATGATGCCCCGAAGGGCCGATGCAAACTCCAGACAAGCCATCTGAACCGCCTTCAGCTCCCGGAAGTTGGACGAGCAACCAGCCTGCAGACAATCCCAGAGACCCTGCACAGACCAGGAATCCAACATCACCCCCCAGCCCAACCGGCTTCCATCTATTGTCACCACCTGGGAAGGGGACACCTGGTCGAATTGGCCTCCACCAACCACCAACCCAGGGCAATTGGAATCTGAGGGGACACTACCACTGGCAGATCGTCAGCAGTGGAACAAGGGGACGAATGGGACAGGAGATGGTTATAAATGCAAATGAGCCCATTGCAGTACATCTATCGCCACCAACATCAAGCCCTGCAACCTCAACCACTGATGCACCAGGGGAGAATGCAAGGCCAGCAGACAACCAGGTACCTCCTCAAGATGGCCCTCCTCACGGCCAGCAAAAACAATAGTCCCTTGACCATGTCCAGGTGACCCCAATATATCCCCAATAAACGAAACAGATGCAACTCTTTGTGGTTGATCAGGAAGCTGTGCCTCTCCAGAATCTCTCAGACCCTCTGGACGTGAAGAGTCCCTTTTGAAAAAGAAGAGGCAGAAATCAGCCAATCATTAAGGTACAGGAATGCCCGAATTCCCTCTCTAAGGATGAGACAACAAAGGGAGCCAGGACCTTAGTGAAGACCCTCAGAGCTTAAGACAAACCAAATGGCAGTACCTGAAATTGCAAATGTTTGGGTCCCACACAAATCCTGAGGAACCGCTGGGACGCAGGATGAATGGGCACGTGGAGGTAGGCATCGAGCAGATCTAAGGAAGCTACTACATCCTCCTGAACCAGTAAGGGACGAATCTACTGCAAAGACAGCATCCTAAACTTAACATGAGGGACAAACAAGTTCCCCCTTTTCACATCCAGCACAGGATGGAAGTCCTTAACCCCTTTGACAGGCCAAAACAGGATGAATGGTCCCTTTCTCGAGAAGATCCTGATCACCTGCTGAAAAATTCTGGAGGTGGAGAGTCAAAGAAAATCGAGTAACCCTCCCTGGCAATTCACAGGACCCACTGTTTTGATATCAACCTTTCCAAAGTCTCCACAGAAGTCAACAATCAACTCCCCACAGGGGGCCGACCTGCAAGGCCACACGGATAGTCCGGACTTTCCGTGAAAAAAAGGGGCAGGCATAGGGGCAGAGCTGCAACCAGCGCCCGTGATGCACGGCCCTCACACCACAGAATGAGCCCGCTGAAGCAGGGTTTCCAGCCTCCACAATGAGTTTGCTCTGCCTCGGCTCGCCGTAAAGCCCCGTAGAATAAGGGAAAAAAGGCATACAACAAAAGCCCACTCGGCAGGGCCTCCACCCCGGGTGTTAGAGCCGGCTAAGGCATAACCTCACAAAAACTTACCTGCAAATTGCGCTCGGAGACTTTGGCAGCGCAGAACAAAAGAAACAGGAAGTGGGGTTCGACGTGCCTCCTCTTGTACTGGGTCAAGGGTGTAGGTGGGCAGCCATGTTGGGGAGGGATGTGAGAACTGCAGCTTAAAATTGCTTAGAGGGCTCTGTTGTGAGGCTGAACCTCACTGTGTAACTCAGGTGGCAAGGAAGGCTTACGAGGAGGTAATGACTTCTAAGCACTGCATTTTGAGTTAATTTTGAAAAATTCATATCTTGACTTGTGAATGTTGGATGTTTGTTGTCTTGGTCTTGTTTTACACAGATAAATATTGGCTATTCATCTAAAGTGGTGTGGAGGACTGTGGTGATGTTTTTGCTGTGTTACTGTGTGTGTGCACAAATAATTTACACACTGCCTCTTTAGTTTAATCTGACTGCTCTGTGCCAAGCTACCAGAGGTTGAGCAGGGGTAAACTTTAAGTGTGTACTACCCTTACCCTGACTGGTACAGTGGTTCCTGCTTGGACGGGGTGCATACCTCTTCCAACCAGAAAACCCATTTATAACAGTATGAAAGAAGCATGTTGGCTTCAAGCTGTAATGAAGAACATATTTTAGTGTAAGAATATGGATTGGTCACCGCCCTGCTTCTTTAGAAGCAGCAGTAGAATGTCGTTTTAAAAAACTGAGTTACTGCACTGTAAGAAATAGGCTTATTGTTTGAGTGGGATGAAATGCTACTCAAGCAACAACCAGAATCCTTGTCAGCATGAACCACAAAAGTCACTGAATTAACCTGTGCATTGCCATCTGGTAGCTTGGCACAAAAGCTTACAGGCTTAACTTAGAGTCACTGTGTAAAGTTTTTATGCAGCGAACAGTAATAAAGTGGGTGAAAACACAACACAAGCAAAATCCTAACCCAATTTTGAAAAATAAGAAACATTTAAATAAATAAAATAACACCAAAACAAAATGAAATTCTATCAGTACAACCATATTCCTTTAAAGTTTTCAGTGAAATCTAGCACCTAAAATACCAAAATGCCAACCGCACGTATCTGGTTGTGTGAGACCGAGACAAAGTCAAAAGTTAAGATTGACCACAATGGAGCACAAGTCAGATACACAAGGTGGATTGGGCCTGGTCTTGGCTGAACTTCGGACTGAGATTACAGTTTGAAGAAAAAGTCCAGGAGATGGTCGAGTTCACCGGGGAAAGGTAGCAGGTTGCATACAAAGAGGAGTCATCATCGCTAGGGAGCGCTGGATGAAGTCTCGGTGAAGCCATTGACAATTGCAGGAAAAAGCTATGAGCAGAAGAAGCAGGATGTTCAGGTTGAGGAGTTTGTCGTCATAAATGGGGAGTGGGTCACTATCAAGCATGGTAAAAAATATTATCCTTCGGACTTGGACAAAGTTTTGCAACCCAGAAACCTCCAGCGTGACAGAGCTACAATCTGTAGCAGACGAGGGCTCCATGAGGCCAGACACTGTCACTGAGAGGTCCTGGTGAACAGGATTTACTCCTGTGTGGAAAAATGTAGCAGGAGCTACTGCAAAGGCAGACCAATTGGCAATTCTACTGGGGCAGATCAACTGTCAGGTAGCTCCTTGTCTTCTGTCAGTTCTTCTAGTACTTTCGTTGAAACTTTTTCAAAGTCCCACCTTTTAGGGCTAGGCAGGCGCAGGACCTTTAACACCACTTCCAAGAGTGCAAGACCTGGGAGGCACCATTTGGTGGGGGGGGATTAACACTCACTCCAGCAAAGATGAGGTGCAGATTTCAAGGTCTCTGCAGCTGGGTATACCCCTGTAGCTCACACAGAAGGCAAGCCAACTATTCCTTGGACTCATGTCTGGTGGTCCTGCTTTCATGGAGATGGCCCAGTTCTCCTTCAAGCATCGAGACAGGCCTCAGGCAGCAGGGAAGTCCTCTGGGCAGCAAGGCATTCCTCAAGCAGCAGAGCAGTCCTTTGGTAGCAGCAGTGCAGTGCAGATCTCCGGGAACCAAGGCAGGCCTCAAGCAGCAGAGTGGTCCTCTAAGGCACCAGGAAGTCATTCTGAAGTAGTCCACAAGTTCAGAAATGTACTGAAGAGGTGTTCTGGGGTGCAATATTTATACCTTGTGCCAGCCTTTGAAGTGGGGGGATTTCTCATGCTACCCCCACATCTGGTTCTGGAATTTTCTTCCCTTAGCCTACCAAGGCTCCAATAAGTCTGGGGTGAAAAAAGGCCAGTGCCAGGTTCTTTAGTGTGTGTTCTGGAGACAGCCCTTTGAACTGTAGTTGGGCAGGAAACATCAAAATCAGTCCACCCCAGCCCATCACCCCCCTGCCTCAGACAGGTAAAAACTTCAATACATCAAACATAATTGATCAAGTGTAGTGTATTACATCAGTAAGAAAAATATCCTGTAGAGAAAATATCAATACAAAACAACCCCATTAAAACAAAGCCAATGTGATGTTGCTAACATCTTAAAGTGACATGTGCAAACTCCCTCTAACAAAATAACAGACATTTTTGGCCTGAAAACCATAAGGGACAATACAAACATATGTTCTATCATACCCTACTTTGACCTTGACTCCATATACACAGGGGATCCCAAATGTTCATGCCTTTTTGGCTTAAGCGATTCCCTTTCCGCTTATATATCACTGATTCCAGACTATACATTGCTAATAACCTGGCTAACCATTACTGAAATACGAGTGATCTAGAGTTCAGCCAGGCGCAGGCATTACACAGCCTTAAAACCACCATAGAAATCCCTAACAAAATTACATAATTTGATCATAGATTGTGACATCTCATACACATACCTAAAAGTCTCAGCTGAAACCCCCACTTTAAACTACCATCTTTGAAAACATTTATCCAAATCATCCGGCATAGCAGCATTTATAAGGCCATAGATCTCGCTGATAGAACTTACTTTAGCTTTTACTATTCTTTCAATGGTTTCGAATCTCTCAAACTTGGCCCGTCCACCTCCTTTTCGTAAGAGAAAATCTCTGATCTGGAGAAACTCCCTATAATCGAGAGTATATTCCTTTTTCATCTCGTCAAAGGACCGAAGTCCTGAGGGTGAGCAAACAACAGTCAATCTGATCAATGCCTGCCCTAATCCACTTTCCCACACACAAATCTCCCCAAAAACCTCCGGAAGATTGTGATTATTAAATATGGGTGTATAAAAAGATAAGGCTTCCTGATGTGATTTTGTTCACTGTGGTGCCCCAATACACTGCAGAGGCCTCAGGGTGAGCCCAGAAGAAGAAGGTACCAGTGACAGGTGAACCTTGGGAGGGGACACAGTGCATGCAGCCTCTGCTTCCAAATCATTGGTGTAATGTAGCACCCCCTCATTTTGTCAGAGTAGGTGCTGCGGGGGCCGAGTGCATGATCCTGTAACCTAGTCCGGTGCTATTTGATGGTCTAGAGGAACCCTTGTGGCGAGAACCTCCACTGTGGAGGACAGGGTCTCCCGCGGCCTGGCTCCACCTGACTAAAGCTGTCAGTAGAACTCAGGGCCAGTCCGTATGCATGTGTAGACCCCCAACAGCAGGATTTCTCTGCAACCCCTAGAAAGGTGAGAAATGCCACAGATGTACCAAGGGTTGCAAGTAGTAGCACTTATGTATAAGGGCAGTGACCGGTCTTTGATGTTATATGTGCAAGAAGGGAGAACGATGTACTCCAATCAATAACACAGAGACCTAGCGGGAGATAAGGGTCCATGCAAGAGCAATAGGAACATGCTGGGTGAATTCTTTCTCATGCTTTAAAGAACAATAGATTTAGCTACAATGCACGGTGTCAGCAATATGTACAAATAGGCTCTCTCATGAGTACACAACGTGCGGAGCATCATGACTCAAATAACGGAATGCATTACATGTCTTCTTGTCTTTAAAGCAACTTTTATTTATCATTGCGTGATCTGTCATTTCAAACATCTTCAGTAAGGTCGGCTTTTCAGTCAACAGTACAAAGGAAAGTTAAACTATATGTCTCAGAATGCAACTTTATATTGGATAAGAAATGTCGTACATGCTGAAAATGTAACACATTATAAGGGCTACTTTTGGAAAGTAGTTTACCTGCCTTGGCACAACTTAATGTTGCTCTATAGCCATCAGCTCAGGACTAACTCCCTGCCCTTCACATGCGTGCACCCGGCACCCGAACGTATTCAAAATCAGCGTTTGTATTTTATGAGACAGTTCATATTTGCATTTTTTTAGAAGATTTATTTTTCTTTCTGCTTCTGCTCACATCACCAATCCTGCAGTCTATTAATATCATGGTTATACATTTGTTTAGTTACAATGAAGTTGCAAGGTCACTAATGCCCTTCCATTTCTGGTACTTTAAAACAGTTTTAAAATCTTTTTAGAGTTTCTTGTAGCTCAAATGGCCCATGGGTGTAATTTCCTGATGTTTATATATGTTTCCCTACTCTTCATTGTTTCATTTTGCTCGCAAAAAAGTGACACTCATAGTCGTCGAAAATGCCACACATAAGCAATCTGAAACCTTGGCAGCTATGTATGACCCAGGGCACAGGCAGCAGGCAACAAATGTTCTACCCTTCTTCTCATCTCTGCTCTACCCTGACATTTACTGACAAAGCTGTCGACATTGGAACTGGGCATCCAGGTTCAAGTCTCAACATCTGCTCAACATTTTAGGATTCTGGGCAAATCCCTTAACCTACCCATGCCAAAAGAAATGTGACCATGTTTAATGTAAATATTGCTGTTATAAACCACCCCAATGCCTTAGTGTTAATTTTGCGTTATATTCAAATTGCAGAAAAAGGCACAAAGAGGAAAAAACAATACTATAACATAATAAAGAGACAAAATCATACCCATTTAGTGACTGATTTTCACAAAGTGAAACCAGAAAGCGTGGCTAAATCACGGCTTCCCTGCTTAAATTGAATGATCTTAGGCATTTATTGTATTTCACAAGTAGTTTCAAATAAGTGAATTCAAAATACCAGCTGCACAAAAGCCTACTGTGTTTGATTTAATAGACCATAATGTTGCTTGATAGTGATCTGGGAAGCAGACAGGGTTCACATACAAACTGTCGTGCCTCTTATTTTACTAATGGCACTGTCACCAGTGTAGGGACAGGGGAGAAATGGTTCTAAATCCATGTTTAAGAAACTATCACATTTAATAAGTACTTTTACGTGCAGCGCTGTCATGAGACCTATTAATATCTAAGCTTCCAAATGTTAATACAAACATTTAAGGTCCAGCTCGTGCACGGGCTCTAAGAGCCAAGGCTGCACCTCGGCCCGGCAGTCCATGTTAATTGGTTTTATAATCATCTCTCGGTTGACTAGAGAGTCAGATATGTGTCATATTAGATATCACCACCAGGCAAATGTCTACACACAAATAAGGAAGGCTTTCGCTGTTTCTGTCCATGTAGTATCTTTAAGACTTTGAACATGTTTTTTTTCACCCCCCTTTTAGTTATGTTTAGCTCCTCGTGATTTAATTCTAATGTTTTCGTTTCGTTTTGTATTCAAGACATCCCTTTATTTTTCTCTTTTGTTTTACATGAGGTTATTATCTTGAGGCTTTCCCTTCAAATGGTCAGAGGTCAGGGCAGAGTAAACAAATGAAAGAGTTAAGGTAGTAATTGACACCCTTTTTGAGTGTCCCAGTAAGTGCATAAAGCAGATAGATGCATGCATTACTGACAGCGGCTCGGTGCGCTGCTGCTTCTAGCTGCTAAAGCCGAGGCTCGCCTTTGCTCTCCTGAGGTGGGCGGGGCTGCTTGTGGGCCGTCTGAGCTGTCCAATAGGCAGGATTTCCGAAGTCTGCCGAAGCCAGAGGATACACGATCCCAAGGGGATACCAGATATTATACAACATCGGCATCCAAGCGACCCCATGCACTATCAGTGGTTGAAAAGCTGAACTTTAAACTGAAAGAAATGCAAGACTTCTTCGAGCAGATCTATCGATCAGGGATATTTATGCTTAACTTGTGAACATGATATTGTGCACCAGTACAGTTACCTAGTATGTTCTAACGTGAATAGGCCTATGTATGAATGGCTCCTCTTAGGTGGCCATTATTCCTTTAAATCATATTTCAATGAAATGGTGTTCATATCTTAATTACACTACAGTATTGGATTGGAAATCTAGAAGTATGATGTCATCCTTATTGAAATCCCGTACGGGAATTGTCATTAACACAAACTTAAAACAGGGAATAAAACCATCTGAATTCTGATTCTGCTACCTCAATACAGTAACGACCATCACAAGGAGAAATGGAGCAAAATAGCACGTTACCTCTTGAGAAGAAACCAGCACCACGCTAAATGGAAGATAGCTGATGAGAAGAACTAATTACTTTATTTTTTAAAACACATAGTACAGGGCTAACACAGTATTAAAAGTAGGTAAAACATTTCTGACTTAAGATACTCACAGGGCCTACAGATTTCTTACTGCAAATGAGTTTCATGTGCTACAGAGTTCTACTTGCAAATATTGCTATATTCCATTACTGATTATCATAAAAAAGTGTTCAAATAGTTGCAAGAGTCATCATTACATGATCTTGTGGCATTTCGGTGGTGTTTTGTGAGAGCATGAGGACCACCATGGCAGGCCTGAAATACCTACTGGCGCAGATACGTCTAGAATATGGATTAACGAACCAGACGCAGGCCGGACAAGGAGTCCTGGCCAAATATTACTGGTGAATGAGGGCTGCCAAAGACAACACTCTAGCCCAGTGGTTCCCAAACTTTTGACTCTTGAGGACCCCCATTGAGTCACCACTGGAAGCCGGGGACCCCCAAGCAATTTGTAGGATTTAAATTTCAAACATTAAAATAGTAATTCGAAAAAAATAAACACACGTGTGCACACAAAACAAATACTCGAATTTCTAAGGATTTTAGGGGCATATTTACAAGTCCCTATCGCCATGGGAATGTCACTTTTTGTGATTTTCCTGTGGCAATAGGGGCTTCGCCTAATTTACAAGGCACAGTTAAGCAAAATATTGTGGCTTAACGCTGCCTTGTAAATAAGGCCCCCTTTCACGTAATGCTTAGCATGAAAAAGGTGGGCAGTGAGAGTTGCAGTGGGCGTTTCACTCCAACACCCATTGATTTTGACGCTGCCCTCTATTTACAAGGTCAGCTTAAATAGGAGACAGCACCAGAATTAAGACAATGAAAAACCTGGTCTTAACTTGGCGAAATGAGGAGAAATGCCTTATTTCTCCTCGTTTTTGCTTTTTCCAATGGAAAAAGCAAAACACCTTTGATTGTTTATGTTCAGGAAGGTGGCCCTTCCCTGCACATAAACAATCTTTAATAAAAATTACGTTTTGTAACTTACATGTGTGCTGCATTAGGTAGCACACATAGAAGTGACAAAACAGCATTACAAAATTGTTCATGTGCAGGAAGTGGGAACATAGCAGCATCAGGATAATGACAGACTGGGAATAAACATATTTTGCTAACTTTTACCATGCGGTTTGCAAGCAGCTCTTTTATGACAGTTTATAGGACACTGCTAGATTACGATTGTCCCTTATGAATTGCACAGTGCCAAAATAATCTCTGTGACAAAATGAGTAACCCACTGACCTATGCACATAAAATACTGTTTTTTAAAATGCATTGTACATGTTCTTTGCAGTAGGCATATTAACCCTCTGTGTCACATTAGATAAGTCAAAGCTGCCACTGGACAAAACTCTCATCTCTTTCCAGCAGGTACATTAATCACTGGCATTTTCTTGACACTTTTATAGTTGCTGGAAAACTTCTAATTTTACAAGGAACTTTGCAGTGCTTTTAAAACTGCTGCCTGCGGACCCCCTTGGAATGTGCCACGGATCCCTGGGGTTCCTCGGACCCCAGTTTGGGAAACACTGCTCTAGCCCACCACTGCTGGGAGGAGGTTGAAGAACAATCAAGGAACAAAAATGCTATATGCCAAATTTTAAAACAAGCGCTTCTAACGCTAAACCTTGGAGGAAGTCTGGCAAACACCCGTCATACCCTGTTTTAAAAAAAATCGCAAATAAATCAACTAAAAAAATATCGTTACAAACCGATAAAACCTTACTTGCCGGTAAAAGTCAAGCATGGTCGGTGATGCCAACCTACAAGCAAATGAAACCACAACCCTACCTGCAAGTATGCTTCAGAGACCATTATAAGCGGAAACTGACCTTACTGAGATTGGGTTCTTTTTCAAATAAAGATCTCACTCCAAAATGGCTACAGACTTGGCCATCCCTGGACTGCCGCATCTGTGGTAACGGAGCAGAGTCACTATTACATCTATTATGCATCTGTCCGGCATTACATAATTTAAGGACGTCACTTTTAAGGCCAATCCTAACAGAAACTCAAATCCGGACTTGCAGAGCAGCCATCATAAAATGCCTCAGTGGTTCCTCAGTCCAACTGTTTTGCAATACTGTCAAATTTGTGTCACTAGTAGCACAAGAAGTAGAAAAGAAAGAAACAGCACAAGAACTTGGAAAGAAAGAAACACCAAAATAGGAATTTGGAAGAAGGGTATAAAGTAGCCGGCCTAAATCTTTTTCAGACCTTTTTTTGTACTCCCTTTCTTTCAAAGCTCCTTTCTACGACAAGTCCTAGGCACAAACACGATCATACCAGTAAATGTTCCAGCATAGGAGACCATAGTGTCTTAAGAAACTGGATAGAAGATTATGCGTAGCAGTTCTGCACTTTGCTCCTTCCCCATTTTTCATTGGCATTAGCACTTTAATTACAATAGAAAGCATGCATACTGTTATAATAATCCGATGTACTTTGGTACCATATCACGTGAGGGTTACGACAACTGAAAATCTTTTATTGCAATTTTTATTCTGTTTCTGAATTATGATGTTTTCAAGTCAAGTCAAGTCAAAGATAGCTTTATTCGATTTTTAAAGTTAAAATCATAAAAGCACAATCAAAAAAAGCATAGTTAAAAACGAAATCGAATTACATACAAGTTATGTTCATCATAAAAGGGGATAACGGACATAAAAACAAACACTAAAAATTAATCCAAAGTTAATCTACATCGGATTGCGAATTTTAAAAACTTGGATACAGCACTAATAGTTATTTCATCTTCCAATAGGAGTAACTTTAGATACGCAGATTTGCACTGTCTTAGGCCCCAGATTTTAAGGAGGGGAATCAAATATTTCTTTCTTCCCCAAGCGTAGTACTTGCAAAAAAGAACACAATGTATTGAAGATTGCAAAGCAAGATCATCACAGGGGCAATTAATTAAATTGAAGGACCAATCATTACTCACTGGGAATGTTATCAACCTATAAAAGGTACCAGTTCTCAGGCGCGATAGCAACATTCTGTCGTAACAAAGGTAATCAGGAGACAGATAAAGCTGCAAGCCAGGGCCCTGGGCAAGTGCATTATATTGAATTACAGATGACTTAGTCCTCTCCTCAAGCCATCTTTTGTTCTCCAGGAAAGCAAGGCATCTCTTCTTAAAAGCCTTTCTGGAGATCAAGGATAGCGAGGAGGGGTTATCAAAAAAAGCTCGATGGCCCAAATTAGTCATAAACTCCTTTACATAGAAGATCCAATGAATGTCTTTCCATCTCTCTAGTTTGAGGCAATCATTCAGAATAGATCTATTAAAAACAGTTGCTTCTGAGGTCCATATCTTATGCCATAAGAGTAATGGGTTGATTTTAATGAGATCCGAGATATAGACCAGATCCAATTCCTTATGGCATATATATGTAGAGGTCGATTTGGGGACCGCTAACAAATAGCGCAGGAAACTGTTTTCTTTTACTTGGATTTCCTGGGGGTCTGCGATACCCCATATGCCAGATCCGTATAAAGCAGTTGATATGCATTTAGACTTGTAGATGTCCATTAAAATACGTACAGGCCTGCCCCCTAATTTATTGGCAAACTGTCTGATTGCTCCTATAGTACGAGCGAAAGCAAGATTCCTGGCCCTAATTGCTGCTTTCCAAGTACCTTTTTGATTAAGAACAATCCCCAAGTATGAAAAAGTACTAGTAAGTTCTATCTTAGACTTATCGATAAAAGTCTTACAAGGAAGTTTATTCTTTGACGAGCAGCACATGGTAAAGGTTTTCCCTATGTTTATTTTTAAACCCCTAGAAGTCATAAAGAGAGAAAAACTGGTTAGAGCCTTTTGAAGGCCCAACTGAGTTCTGGCCATGATGACCGCATCGTCAGCATATAATAAAATGGGAACTGCGGTGCCATCAATTTGAGGATAGTCTAGCTCTTGTTTAATTAAGAAATCTGCCACTTCATTTATATACAAATTAAAAAGAAAAGGTGCCAGAATACAACCCTGTCTGACACCTTTCATAATTGGAAACTTGCCAGTGCACTCCCCTTTGTTTCCGAAACGCACCTTAGCCCCTGCCTCTCTATATAATGCTTTAATATGATGTTTTCATCATGGTGGTATGTTCCACTCTTTTTATGATTTTAACATATTAAAATAAAAGTATTATTACATACTGGCAGGGCCGAATTTATTCAATTCACAAAAGTAAACTTCTACTTTTGTGTGTTTCCTCTTTTTCGGTATTTCCAAACAATTTAGGGGCCGATTCTGATCCTGGACTTTTATTTTACATACAAATCGGATCCGTATTTTTTCCATACAAATCGTACATGTCCCTTCCAACCCGTGTAGTACGATTCGTACGGGAAAAATACATACAGATCGGCCCGATCCTTACAAATCGGATCGGGAAAAGCTGTACGACACGGACTTGTAAAAAAGACCATACAATTTGTAAAAAGGCTGTACAACCCGTCAAGTACGATTCGTACCGGGTTGTCAGCATGCGATTTGTATGGAAAATGGCCTATATACGGGGAACGGCTCGTACCGGGCTACGAAGCAAACCCCTATATGCCTCGTACCCTGGAATGACTCGTTCTGGGGGTACGACTCGTACCGGGGTACGGGTCGTATAGGGGTATGAGTCGTACAGGGGTCCCCCCACATGCGAGGTGTGTGTATGGAGCGTACCCCAACATCGCGCATGTACGCACCGTACATATGCGATTTTGGGGACCGCACCGTACATATGCAATTTTGGGGTACGGTGCGTACACAAGCGATTTTGGGGTACGGTGCTTGTACGGTGCCTACACGACCAGTACCCCTTCAGCGCGTATATACGCACCGTACCCCACTTTCCGTGTCATCGGTACGCACGGTACATACGCACTGTACCCCTGTATTCATGGGGTGTACGACGCGTACATGGGGGGGTCCGTCTCGTACTGTTTTCGGGGCGTACAATGTTTTCCCGGCACTTTTTGGCTCCTGTAAATAAAGAGCCGTACGGTGTGCCGTTTGTACAAATCGTGCTTGACGGGTTGTAAACTGCTGCCGGGAATACATGTGAACGTCGCGTGCAGGGCAATCCGATTCGGAATCACTTGTATTTAAGAGTTGTATGGTCTTTTTTACAATTTGTATGGAGAGCGTCTATTTGTACGGATCGTACTTCCTAGGTTGTAGGGGAATCCTTACAAGTACGAGTTGTATGGGGAAAACGCTCCATACCACGATTTGTACAGAGTTTTTCCAAGATCGGAATCGGCCCCATAGTAGTAAAAAGTTGTTGATGCTCAAGTTTACATGTTGGATGTGCCTACTAAGGTGCCGATCACGATCCTGTAAAAACCAGGTACGAGCCGTCGGACGGAGCATATTCTCCGTCCGACGCGTACCCGGTCGTAACAATCTACAAACATGGAAGTATGATTCGCACGGAAATACTATTTCCGTACGAATCGTACAAAACCCCGACCGACGAAAATAAACATACAAATGTGACGCACGCAGCCTGCCATACACGAACCAGGAAGTACGATTCGCACCGACGTCATCCCGCACGGACAATATTTTCCGACAGCCAAAAACTGCCGGGAAATCAGGACGACGCGAACAAGGAGTACCTGCACGCGACGGACAGACATGGACCCGAACCTACGTGTCATCCCGGCCCTCATAGCAGTCGACCTCCTCTACAGGTTACGACGCAGATGCCGCAGAAGGTCAGAACAACAAAGGGAGGGGGGAAAGGGGGGGGGCAGGAGCAGGGGCAGGCAACAAAACCCCCACCAAAGTCACACAGAACACATGCCCTGGACATACCTGACCCCCAGGCCCTGGTCACTATGAGGGGGTGGGGGCGTGTCCAGCAAAGCCAGCGTCCGCCACAACGGAAGTGCTTGACGACGCGAACCGGCAACACAACAATCCAGGTACGTCCCGTACCCACGCCTTAAGAGCGTGGGTACGAGTCGTACCACGCCCACACCTACGTCACCCCAACAATGGCGGGACGGCTGTACCCACGTGGCAAAGGCCTGGGTACGGCCCGCACAAGCATTCCATAGCGTGGGTACGGATATGTACGGACCGTACCCCCACCCCCGTATGCAAGGAGCGTACCCCCCACCCCAACATTGTAAGTACGACCCGTACCCTCACCCGCGTACGTATGGAGCATACCCCCCACCCCAACAGTGTAAGTACGACCCGTACCCTCACCCGCGTACGTATGGAGCGTACCCCCCACCCCAACAGTGTAAGTACGACCCGTACCCTCACCCGCGTACATATGGAGCATACCCCCCACCCCAACAGTGTAAGTACGACCCGTACCCCCACCCGTGTATGTATGGAGCGTACCCCCCACCCCAACAGTGTAAGTACGACCCGTACCCTCACCCGCGTATGCATGGAGCGTACCCCCCATGCCAACAGTGTACGTACGACCCATACCCCCACCCGCGTACGTATGGAGCGTACCCCCCACCCCAACAGTGTAAGTACGACCCGTACCCCCACCTCGTATGCATGGAGCGAACCCACACCCGTGTATGTTCTAAGCGTACATATCCTGAGATAGGAGGGTTGGGTGCAGAGTCGTCCCAGCAGTGCCCAGTCACAGGAGGGGTGTGTGCAGAGTCCTCCCAGCAGTGCCCAGACACAGGAGGGGTAGGTGCCTAACACTCCCAGCAGTGCCCAGTCATAAGAGGGGTGTGTGCAGAGTCCTCCCTTCAGTGCCCAGACACAGGAGGGGTTTGTGCAGAGTCCTCCCAGCAGTGCCCAGACACAGGAGGGGTTTGTGCAGAGTCCTCCCAGCAGTGCCCAGACACAGGAGGGGTGGGTGCCTAACACTCCCAGCAGTGCCCAGACACAGGAGGGGTGGGTGCCTAACACTCCCAGCAGTGCCCAGTCACAGGAGGGGTGTGTGCAGAGTCCTCCCAGCAGTGCCCAGACACAGGAGGGGTGGGTGCCTAACACTCCCAGCAGTGCCCAGACACAGGAGGGGTGTGTGCAGAGTCCTCCCAGCAGTGCCCAGACACAGGAGGGGTGGGTGCCTAACACTCCCAGCAGTGCCCAGTCACAGGAGGGGTGTGTGCAGAGTCCTCCCAGCAGTGCCCAGACACAGGAGGGGTGGGTGCCTAAGACTCCCAGCATTGCCCAGACACAGGAGGGGTGTGTGCAGAGTCCTCCCAACAGTACCCAGACACAGGAGGGGTGGGTGCCCAACACTCCCAGCAGTGCCCAGTCACAGGAGGGGTGTGTGCAGAGTCCTCCCAGCAGTGCCCAAACACAGGAGGGGTGGGTGCAGAGTCCTCCCAGCAGTGCCCTGAGACAGGAGGGGTGGGTGCAGAGTCCTCCCAGCAGTGCCCAGACACAGGAGGGGTGGGTGCAGAGTCCTCCCAGCAGTGCACAGACGCAGGAGGGGTGTGTGCAGAGTCCTCCCAGCAGTGCCCTGAGACAGGAGGGGTGGGTGCAGAGTCCTCCCAGCAGTGCCCAGACACAGGAGGGGTGGGGGCCTATCACTCCCAGCAGTGCCCTGAGACAGGAGGGGTGGGTGCCTATCACTCCCAGCAGTGCCCTGAGACAGGAGGGGTGGGTGCAGAGTCCTCCAAGCAGTGCCCTGAGACAGGAGGGGTGGGTGCAGAGTCCTCCCAGCAGTGCCCAGACGCAGGAGGGGTGTGTGCAGAGTCCTCCCAGCAGTGCCCTGAGACAGGAGGGGTGGGTGCAGAGTCCTCCCAGCAGTGCCCAGACACAGGAGGGGTGGGTGCAGAGTCCTCCCAGCAGTGCCCAGACGCAGGAGGGGTGTGTGCAGAGTCCTCCCAGCAGTGCCCTGAGACAGGAGGGGTGGGTGCAGAGTCCTCCCAGCAGTGCCCAGACGCAGGAGGGGTGTGTGCAGAGTCCTCCCAGCAGTGCCCTGAGACAGGAGGGGTGGGTGCAGAGTCCTCCCAGCAGTGCCCAGACACAGGAGGGGTTTGTGCAGAGTCCTCCCAGCAGTGCCCTGAGACAGGAGGGGTGTGTGCAGAGTCCTCCCAGCAGTGCCCTGAGACAGGAGGGGTGGGTGCAGAGTCCTCCCAGCAGTGCCCTGAGACAGGAGGGGTGGGTGCCCATCACTCCCAGCAGTGCCCATGGAACGCAAAGGGTGGAGTAGTCACAGATACCATGCCCACAAATGTCAGTCAGGTGCACAAAGACCCTGCAGTACATGTACCACATGTGTGCGAGGCTGGGAGTATACGCATGCATAGCGCAGAAAAGAAAACATGTACACATGAAGTCATGTCAATAGGCCACATACACAAGTACAATGACTACCAAGGATGCCACGAATGATGCAGGTGGAGACATCGCTCAGCATGCATGTGCAAAGGTGAAGGACTACGTCACACACCCAGCTAATGGACACACAGCTCTGTGCCAAAGTCAGGGGACACCCTGCAGGGAAGAAGTCAGGGTACACAGAGGAAGGAATACACCTTGGGACAATTGCAACATGCAGCAACTGCTCACATGAATGGAGAAAGGTAGCTAACACCGTGTGATGGCACACAGATCCCAGGGTCCCCCCTATGAGCAGCACACTACTACATTTCCCACACACCCAACACATGACCAACACCCACAACCATGTAGCAGCCCCACCAACAGCAATGCCAGCAATGCAGGAGTGTTCCAAGGGCTAAAAATAAATAGCTTTATTCAGCATGAGGAAAAAACTAGTATGACGTAAGTCCAATATTAACAAAGGCCATAGGGCAGTCCAGGAGTCCCAGCTGGATGGGGGACACAGTGGGATGCATGTCCCCTAGCTTGCCTGCACAGTTACAATCCGTTGTCTTCCACAGGGGTGAGGGCATCATGTGGGGGGGAAGAAACAGGCACCGCAGGGACAGGAGGGTGAAGGGTAGGCGTCGTGGGTGCAGGGATGGAGGACTCCACCACAGGGGGTGGGGCAGGGCCAAAGGCGGAGGCCAGGATCTCGCTGCACACCTTAGCAAGGTCCTCCAGGGACTCCCCTGCACCCGAAGGAACCACAGGCCCCAAGGAGGGGGGGGTGGGGGTCAGAGGGATGGGTCGCAGCGCCACTGGGGGAGGGTGTGGACAGGGGGGGGACTCACGCACCCTGACCGGGGACCTCCTTGACCGCTTGCGGGGTGGTGTCACTGTGGGGCTCAGGGACGGAGCGGCCATGAAGGAGTCTTTGGGGGAGATGTGGCCAGGAGAGCTGAGGGGAGGGGATTTGGAGGGAGTGGATAGGGTGGAATGCGGACTCCCACTCTGGCTGCGTGTCACACGTTTGCCCCCCGACCCAGTGGGTGTGCCTACTGCACCCTGTGTGTGCGTGTCAGGAGGTGTGCGGCGGACCTTCCCTGCTGGTGTGGTGCCTGTGTCTGTTGTGGTGGGTGCATGCTTACGTCTGGGTGTATGTGGGACAGGCATGGGAGTGGGAAGTGTGGAAGGAGCAGGGGTAGGGGGTGGGACGTAGCGCTGCAGGAGACCCACTGCTGCAGTCAGTGTGGAGTCTATGGACCTCAGCAAGTTGCGTTGGTCAGCCTGCAATGAATGAATGCCCTCCAAGTATGCCTCCATGTTGTTGAGGACCTGGCTGTGGCCATGGAGGACATTAAGGATCGCAGTCTGACCAATCTGCAACTGCCGCTGGATGTCCACAGACTCAGCATTGGCGGCAGCAGTGGAGACAGGGGCAGGGGGTGCGGTGCCTGGCAGGAAGGAGACATGTGGTGACCGGGCACGTTGGGAAGGGACACGAGCACGTGGGAGGCGGCTGATGGCAATGGAGGGGGCGGTGCCAGATGTAGGGCTGCTGTCAGATGGTGGTGCAGCCTCCGCCCACTCGGAGAGATCATCCTCGGACCCGTCAGCTTCATACTCTGTTGTGCCAGTCGACAGGTCCCCGGGTTCACTCTCCTCCGCCTCAGTCCCACTCGAAGTGCCAGCCCCGATGTCACCGCTGGCACTGGCGCTCGGTCCCTCCGCGCCGTCTGTGTCCATGTCTCCCTCCGTGTTCCCCGACGATGCTGTGGGCAGGGTGAAGACACAGAAAGTAATCATACACCTGTATACATATGTCACATGAGTACAATCTACGTAGGTTACAGTGCATAGCCTGAAACAAAGGATGAGTTACAACTACAAAACAAGGTACAAACGTAGGCCCTGCAAGACACAGTTGTGTGACCCACCATGCCATGGAAAAACTATGGAGAGCATGACACAATAGCAAATGAGATGACATGCTATTCTGACTGAGGAGCAAGGCCCTGGGGACAATACAGCACTGCATCTGCACCACACAGCGTGGCAGGAAATTGGGATGAGCAGGGACCAAATCCAGGAACTAGAGGCACATGCAGCATAGGTAATACTGAGAACATGCCCACCCTGACTGGCACGCTGCACCTTGAGTGTATGTCCAGACAAACATCACACACTGGCCAGTCCGAGCAAGGAGATGACAGGTCTTGACATGTAGGCCATGGCCGCCCCACCCACCCCCTACATGAGACAAATCTGTGGAGACACAGGAAGCACTTACATCTCTTAGTCTGGGTGAAATACACATGGGATGCAATAATTCAAGATTGCACACCAAATACCCAAGGTGCGCCTGTCCAAAGAATCATGTACAAATGGGCATCATCAGATGATTGCTACAAGACACACAGGCAATGGCCACCGTGAGTATGTACTTGGAAATTCAGGTCAGGCTGGACAGTGGACACTTGTAATACATCTCACGTCAAGAAACATGGTGCCAGGGGACAATGGCACAGAGCACAACCTATGCTGTAGACACAGAGATTGTCGACATTCTCGGATTACACACATGATACCTAGGAAAAGATGCCCCTGGGGACAGTAGTGGCCACACAACTCCATGCTCCTGAATGGAAATGACTGCAACACACGCTAACATCCCTGCACTATGCGTAACGCACACTCATGCACATCATGTCACAGGCCACCACATGGGACATGCCTGCTGGAAGGCCTCGCACTCAAGAGATTAACTCCCATGTCTGAAATCAGCATTAGTGCCAACTGACATGGAACCCACAAGTCCAGAACTGGACAGGGCACAGGCAAGGTCACTAAACCTGTTACACACCACCCCCACACATGATGCTGCAGGCATTGTACACTTGGAGAAGGTGTCAGGCTACATAACTTTGTGATGGAGTGACTACACAGAGACCAGGGAACACTTTGCAAGGTGGGGAAGGGAGGCAGGAGAGGCCTGCAACACTGTGGGTAACAGGATCTGCACAGCACCATAAACCCTGGAAGTGTATCCATGGAACAGTGCACTTACAAATGCTGGTGAAACACAACAAACACACACATGTACCTACCCCCTTCCGGCTGCTGCATGTCCTGTAGACGCCTGTCCAAGTCAGGAAAGACCACCGCCAGCACACGTTTCTGGATGTGGGAGAGACGGCGGTGCCCGCGGTTCTTGTGGCTCTCAGGTGAGTCCCCCAGCAGGAGCCGTGCGATCCTCCGCGTCCAGCACCGGATATCCTGCCAGCGTTTCCTCACCTGGGACAGGTGCCGCCTCTGACCATCCACACTCCTCACGGCGCTGACGGCGTCCAGCCATATCTGCTCCTTGGCAGAGGCGTCTACCTGTGAGGATGAACAAGTGACACTACATCAATACACCTTGCACATGTCACGGGGACACAGATTAGAACACATTTGCTGTTTACAACAAGGCATAGTATGCATCCAACGCATTTCACCTTTGTCATAGGGACATGATCCTGTGGGGGAAGGCCAAAAGCAGTACGTGCCATTGAAAGGACACAGGTGGAATGAGGGCAACTACACAATCAATGATCCAGGCTCACACTGTGCCTCACACCCACCCCTCCTGTCTCAGGGCACTGCTGGGAGTGATAGGCCCCCACCCCTCCTGTCTCAGGGCACTGCTGGGAGGACTCTGCACACACCCCTCCTGTCTCAGGGCACTGCTGGGAGTGATAGGCCCCTACCCCTCTTGTCTCAGGGCACTGCTGGGAGTGATAGGCCCCCACCCCTCCTGTCTCAGGGCACTGCTGGGAGTGATAGGCACCCACCCCTCCTGTGTCTGGGCACTGCTGGGAGTGATAGGCACCCACCCCTCCTGTCTCAGGGCACTGCTGGGAGTGATAGGCCCCCACCCCTCCTGTCTCAGGGCACTGCTGGGAGTGATAGGCCCCCACCCCTCCTGTCTCAGGGCACTGCTGGGAGACATCAGGCATTCCCCCCCTGGGACCCCCCTTACAGTACATAGCATGTGTGTCACACCTGGACACAATGGCAGAAGTCACAGTCACTAAAAAGGGACACAGTCTGTGCCAGTGGACACTGAACTCACCTAATAACCTGGTCGCCCATACAGCATGGGGTACCGTGGGAGGATCACATCCACCAAAGCCATGTTCTCCTCCAGGGTGAATGGCTGTGACCTCTCCACAGCCCTTGACATGGTTCAAGGGAATCAGTAGTAGTAACTGGGTCGTGGAATACAAAGATGTGCAGGCAAGTGCTCCCTCATGGGACCTGGCTGCCTTATATCTGCCTTGCTGGCCCATCTCATGCACAGGAGTACAGAGTGATTGGTCACTCACATTTGCATCCTATGTTTCCTCCAATCCCTTCAAACCTAGCAGTCTGTGTGTTCTCTATCGGTTTCATTCTCCTGCATGATGTCAGCCCCACAAACACATTGCAACAAAGTAGATTAATTCCAACTGACTTCTGCTGTGCACCTTCCAGAACAAATTCAAAATTTGAACTTGGTCTCCATGACAACCAGCATGCATATAGGCCTTAATACTTGTCCCTCATGTGTCCCCTATGTAATTTGGAGCTTCACACACAGGTACGGTGCGTTCCGGGGCCCTAGGGCACCCCAAATGCATTGCAACGGCCCGTACACGCGTGCCTACGTTCACTATCACTATGGGTGTCCTCGCGTATGCGTACTCGTAGTGGTACGGGCCGTACACACGCCTGTACGCTCCCTATCACTATGGGTGGCCTCGCGTATGCGTACTCGTAGTGGTACGGGCCGTACACACGCCTGTACGCTCCCTATCACTATGGGTGGCCTCGGGTATGCGTACTCGTAGTGGTACGGGCCGTACACACGCCTGTACGCTCCCTATCACTATGGGTGGCCTCGCGTATGCGTACTCGTAGTGGTACGGGCCGTACACACGCCTGTACGCTCACTATCACTATGGGTGGCCTCGCGTATGCGTACACGTTGTGATAGTGAGCGTACAGGCGTGTGTACGGCCCGTACCACTACGAGTACGCATACGCGAGGCCACCCATAGTGATAGGGAGCGTACAGGCATGTGTACGGCCTGTACCACTACGAGTACGCATACGCGAGGCCACCCATAGTGATAGGGAGCGTACAGGCGTGTGTACGGCCCGTACCACTACGAGTACGCATACGCGAGGACACCCATAGTGATAGTGAACGTAGGCACGCGTGTACGGGCCGTTGCAATGCATTTGGGGTGCCCTAGGGCCCCGGCACGCACCGTACCTGTGTGTGAAGCTCCAAATTACATAGGGGACACATGAGGGACAAGTATTAAGGCCTACATGCATGCTGGGGGGTGCCAGTGTTGGACCCACATGTTACTCCACAAGATGTGTTCATGTGTACTTCAAGTTGCCTCTGCAATCCCGAAAACATGACTAATAAAGGTGTCCCTATGCCTCCAAGGTGCCTCTTCTCCGTCAATGCTGGTGTGTTGCCACGGTGCATCCAGCATGTCTGGCATGGTTTTCCCTGATAGTGGCTATGTGTCGATGTGTCAAGTAGCAAGATGCACGCTGTGTGTGTGGGCTGAGACTGTGTATTGGGCATGATGTCCATGACTGTGTGCCATCCCCATGCATCCAACGTTGGCCAGGCCCCCATTCTCTGCATCCACCGGACTCAAGCTTGCAGGACATGGTTCTGCCACCTGTCTACACATACCTGGGTGCCCCCCAGGACCCTGGACATGATCGCTGACCTCTGCGCATGACTGTTGCTGTACTCAATGTGTCTGTCAGCACGGTTGTGCGGCCACCCCCTCAGCTGGTTGGGACCATCACGGGTGTGTATGGTGCTCCATGTCTGTCTTGACTAATACACTGTGACCCGTGTGTCCTGTGCCAGACTCAGGCCCCAGGGTGTGGATGGTTGGAGTCAAAAGAGAGCTCAGGCATGTTTAGACTTTACAACACACATGTAAGGTAATAATGCAACCAGCAGCCATCTTCTCTTCATGGTGTGAATTTTTATTTGGGGGGGGGGGATAAAGTGAGGGGCTTTCCGGGAGTTTGGAATCCAAAGTTCAGTAGGGGAGTTGGTGTCCTTGCCATTTGAAATCCTCAGAGTCCATGCCACAGTCTTTGTCAACATTGGTCAGACAGTGACCAGCAGGGCCGTGTGGCAGAGAATGTCTCTTGATGCTGTGATGCTGTTGCTCCAGTGGGCCAGGTGCCAGGCCAGGTGTCCTGGGAGATGGTGATGTTGCGCCGACCCTCACGGTCTTTTCCGTGGACGACCCGCCCTCCTGCGGGGACCCTCAGAAGCAGGCCGTGACGACGTCTAGGATGCTCCATCGGATGTTTCCTCCTCCTCCTCCTGCTCCCTCCCTGTGGGTGGTGATGTTCTCCGCCTTCTGGCACAGGGAGGGTCGGCCATGTTGTCGGCCATCCGACGGAGTGTATCGTGAATTCCCGTGTACGCCGTCACGAGCTCAGCCTGTCCGTCCTCCATCCTCCGTTGGTGTTGCAGTAGACAGGCAAGTAGCTCCGCATGTTGCTGGGCCTGCTGGGTCTTGATCCCCTCGAGGACAGACACAACCTGGGCCAGGCCCGTGGTGTCCTGCCGGTATGTGTCCAGGATGTTACGGACATGGGAAAATACCGGTTCCCCAGCCAACTGGTCAGGCTCGCGCCTCCGCCGTCCTCCACTCCCACCACCCCTGCCCACTTGCACCTGGCCTGCCCTTGTGGGTACATCGGGTCTCCGGGACCCCTGAGGGGTGGCATTGGCGTTGTCGCCTGCCTCCTCCTGGGTGCCCGGGACACCGTGTCCCTCCTGGCCAGCCTGGCTGCATTGTGGTGGTGGGGCAGGGATCCTGGGTGTCTCCTGGGATGTGGCAGGAGTGGGGGTGGTGGTTGGCACAGTTGTACCTGACGCAGGTGCTGCAGGTGGTTGGACACCAGAGGTGCCAGGTCGGTCGGGGTCGTCCACAGAGTGGTGGGAGTCGTCGCTGCCGGTGGGATCAGGCTCCCGCAGATCCGGGTCCTGTGAGTCTTCCCCCCCAGTGTTGGGGGGTGAACCACGACGTTGACCTGTGTGTGAGAGAGACAATGTTAATTTTGGTCCATGCAACATCCATGTTTCATCAGTTTCAAAGTTGGCACTTTTCCTCTTGGAATTAGGATCTGTCTTGCATTCCACTCACAGTGCACTTGTGCATGGGTGTGTCCCTTGGACACCACTTTGGCCCCTTTAAATATGTGTGGCACAGTCTTACTTGCTGCGTCAAGTGTGATTGCAGTCAGCAGTGGAGTGGGCAGGTGTGGCGAGCCATGCATTGGCGCCTTCCGTGTAGCACTGTACATGTGCACATGGAGTGGATCCACACACTTATATAATGCAGGTAGCTGTCGTTGTGCTTGTGAACAGGTTGAGACATGGGCCTGTGTTTTGCCATGGGGAAGAGGGGGGGTTCTGGCACTGGCCACCCTTGGCTACATGCACGCAGTCTACCTGCTGACGAGCAGACATTCCCACACACCACACGGCTGATTTGCTCTCCCTGTGTCTCCCTCCCTCTCTGTCCCCCTCTCCCTCCCTCTGTGTGTCAGCCTCCTCCCTCTGTCCGTGTTCCTGTGTCTCCCTCCCTCTCTGTCCCCCTCTCCCTCCCTCTCTGTCCCCCTCTCCCTCCCTCCGTGTGTCTGCCTCCTCCCTCTGTCCGTGTCCCTGTGTCTCCCTCCCTCTCTGTCCCCCTCTCCCTCCCTCCGTGTGTCAGCCTCCTCCCTCTGTCCGTGTCCCTGTGTCTCCCTCCCGCTCTCTGTCCCCCTCTCCCTCCCTCTCTGTCCCCCTCTCCCTCCCTCTGTGTGTCACCCTCTGTCACCTCAGCCCAGCTTCCTAGACACACACTTTTTCCAGTCCTTTGAATGGCATTTGGCTTGTTGCTGTGAGTTTGTTTCTGATCTCCAGGCACCCATTGGGTGTAGTGTCTGTGTGTGCGCTGCTGCTGTGGTTGTGTGTGCTGCCACTCTTTCACAGTGTTGGCTGTTCATTAGCTGCTGTCATGTGCAAAACAGTGCCTTCACCCCCATATGTTGATGCAAGGCGTCCGCCATTTGCTGGCGAGTCTTTCCTGTGTGGGGACAAACTGTTTGTCTGGCTGTGACCTGGGCCATATGGGCAGTGGGCATTGTTGTCTGCTTCTGAGTTGCACTATGTGATTTTTGGGGCCCACCCTCCCGCCATCCGGGTTACCGTGTCATGTGTTGGTGTCTGCTGTGGCCTGTGACTTGACTTTGTCCAGCTGGGTGCATGGGGCATGGTGGCGGCAGTGGCATGTGCGTGTTCATGGAGTGTGGGTGAGTCATGCGATAGCTTGGGGTGGTTGCGTGCCTGTTTGTGAGTTTGGTTGTGGATGACGTTCCCCCCATGTGAGGTGCGTTGTTTGTGTACTTACCCGGGTCTCGGAGTCCTCCTAATCCTTCGACTGCCTCCACCGGCTGTATGGCCATCACCCTCTCCTCCCAGGGCTGGTAGTGTACGGGTCTGCGGGAGGGCCCTCCTCCAGTGGCGTTGGCCTGGTTGTGTTCCTCCAGCATCTTGGCTCGGACCCTCCTCCGCAGATCGTACCACCTGGCTTGGCATTCCTGCCTGGTCCTTCTGGTGTCCGCAACAGCATTCACAGCATCGACGATGGTCTGCCACATGGCTGTTTTTGCTGCAATGCTGGTCTGTCTGACTAATGTTCCAAAGAGCTGTGGCTCGACTCTGAGGATTTCATCAACAAGGACCTCCAACTCTCGGTTACTGAACTTTGGATTCTTATTAGTGGGCATGGTGAGGGGTGTGGGTGTGGAGGGTGGGGGGTGTGTGTGGATGGTTGTGGGTGTGTGGGTGTGGTTGTGCAGGTGTGTGTGTGTGAATGTGATGAGGGGGTGTTTGTGGATGTGGTTGTGTGAAGGTGTGCAAGTGTAAGGTGTGGTGAGGCTTGTAGTATGGTTCTGTGGTGTCTGGCAGCAGTGAGTCTGTTGCAAAGGCTCATGGTTTGTGTGTGTGGGCCCTTTTTATTGGTCCATTGGTGGGTGTGGCTGTGTTTGAAGTTTGGGTGGGTGTGTTATAAGGAGTGGTGGTGTTTTGGGCCTCTGTTTGTTTTTGGCAGTTGCAGGTCAGTGAAGGTGTTTTTGTAGTGTTTGTTGGCCATGTTTAGTGGCTTTGTGCCATTCGTATAGTGTATTCTTGTGTTGTTTTGTTTTGTCCTGGTTGTGTACGTGCGTTTTGAGCGTGTGTACGGTGTGTACATGGGCCATTTGGTTGTACGGTGCTGTCCTTGTGTGTGGCTTGGTACGACTCGTACATGCGGTTGTGATGTTGGGGCCTGGGGTGCGCTCCGTACTTAGGAGGTTGTGTTGGGGGTGCGACGGGAACGTACTGGGGTGTACATAGACGGTGGTACGACACATACAGGGGTGGGGGTACGACTCGAACGTACTGGGGTGTACATTGACGTGGTACGACACGTACAGGGGTGGGGGTTCGACTCGAACGTACTGGGGTGTACATACATGGGGGTCGGACACGTGGGGGTTCAACTCCAACGTACTGGGGTGTACATTGACGGTGGTACGACACGTACAGGGGTGGGGGTATGACTCGAACGTACTGGGGTGTACATAGACGGTGGTACGACACGTACAGGGGTGGGGGTACGACTCGAACGTACTGGGGTGTACATAGACAGTGGTACGACACGTACAGGGGTGGGGGTTCGACTCAAACGTACTGGGGTGTACATACATGGGGGTCGGACACGTACAGGGGTGGGGGTTCAACTCCAACGTACTGGGGTGTACATTGATGGTGGTACGACACGTACAGGGGTGGGGGTACGACTCGAATGTACTGGGGTGTACATACATGAGGGTCGGACACGTACAGGGGTGGGGGTTCGACTCGAACATATTGGGGTGTACATAGACGGTGGTACGACACGTACAGGGGTGGGGGTTCGACTCCAACGTACTGGGGTGTACATACATGGTGGTCGGACACGTACAGGGGTGGGGGTTCGATTCCAACGTACTGGGGTGTACATTGACGGTGGTACGACACGTACATGGGTGGGGGTTTGACTCGAACGTACTGGGGTGTACATACATGGGGGTCAGACACGAACAGGGGTGGGGGTTCGACTCCAACGTACTGGGGTGTACATAGACGGTGGTACGACACGTACAGGGGTGGAGGTTCGACTCGAACGTACTGGGGTGTACATACATGGGGGTCGGACACGTACAGGGGTGGGGGTTCGACTCGAACGTACTGGGGTGTACATAGACGGTGGTACGACACGTACAGGGGTGGGGGTTCGACTCCAACGTACTGGGGTGTACATAGACGGTGGGACGACACGTACAGGGGTGGGGGTTCGACTCGAATGTACTGGGGTGTACATACACGGGTGGGGGTGTACATACACGGGGGGGTACGTCTTGGACGTACGGGGCGGGGGGGAGTGTTGGGCGCTTATGCGGGCACATGTCTCCATGGTTGCTATGGGAGTTCGGTGCGGACTGTGTTTTTTCCATACGGTTGTAACATCGGACGCACGGGATGGATCGTGATTCCTCGGTCGGACTTCACCTTTCACATTTGTACGGTAAATCGTCCGAGGACGTGTCGGACACATTTTCCGACCCGAGGACGTGTGGGAAATCATTCCCGATTCGGTTCGTATGGACTTTTTACCATGCGAATCGTGATTGCCAGTTCGTACGGCACTTGTACGATTCGTACGGTAAAAAGACCGGATACGAGTCGCACGGGGAATTTTTTTACCGGATCGTAATCGGCACCTGTGTCTTTCATCTAATTCATAAAGCAGCACACAATTTTCCTTCGTTCTCGATTTCACTTTTCCTCCCACTCTAGCACCAATTTACAATCCAAAAAGAACACCTTGAAAAACTTCGAAAGGAGGTGCCAGCTCTTTTGCAAAAGTTAGTATTTTCATTAATCATGGTACATGGAATTAAGTTTTGTATGCTATTTCCTGGAACACAAGAAGCATGTTTTGTTTCGTCCATCCTGGAAGGCAAATTGAGTAAAAAAATTTAACAGCTTCTGACATACTTGTTGAGATCATAGCCCAAAGTTGTCTTTGAATAAGACATTTGTAATACCTGTTTTTGGCTTCCATCACACTTTGGTGCCGATCACGATCCGGTAAAAAATGTCCCCGTACGACTCGTATCGGGTCTTTTTACCGTACGAATCGTACAAGTGCCGTACGAACTGGCAATCACGATTCGCATGGTAAAAAGTCCATACGAACCGCACTGGGAATCATTCCCCACACGTCCTCGGGTCGGAAAATGTGTCCGACACGTCCTCGGACGATTTACCTTACAAACGTAAAAATCCAAGTCCGACCGAGGAATCACGATCCATCCCGTGCGTCCGAGCCTACAACCGTATGGAAAAAACACCGTCCGCACCGAACACCTATAGCAACCATGGAGACATGTGCCCGCATACGCGCCCAACACTCCCCCCAGCCCCCGTACGTCCGACACGTACCCCCCGTATATGTATACCCCCACCCGTCTAGGTACACCCCAGTACGTTCCAGTCGTACCCCCACCCCAGTACGTGTCGTACCACCGTCTATGTACACCCCAGTACGTTCCAGTCGTACCCCCACCCCAGTACGTGTCATACCCCCGTGTACCTACACCCCAGTACGTTCCAGTCGTACCCCCACCCCAGTACGTGTCGTACCACCGTCAATGTACACCCCCCCCTGTACGTGTCGTACCACCGTCAATGTACACCCCCCCACCCCTGTACATGTCGTACCACCGTCAATGTACACCCCCCCACCCCTGTACGTGTCGTACCACCGTCTATGTACACCCCAGTACGTTCGAGCCCCACCCCCACCCCAGTACGTGTCATACCCCCGTGTACCTACACCCCAGTACGTTCCAGTCGTACCCCCACCCCAGTACGTGTCGTACCAATGTCAATGTACACCCCCCCACCCCTGTACGTGTCGTACCACCGTCAATGTACACCCCCCCACCCCTGTACGTGTCGTACCACCGTCTATGTACACCCCAGTACGTTCGAGCCCCACCCCCACCCCAGTACGTGTCATACCCCCCGTGTACCTACACCCCAGTACGTTCCAGTCCTACCCCCACCCCAGTACGTGTCGTACCAACGTCAATGTACACCCCCCCACCCCTGTACGTGTCGTACCACCGTCAATGTACACACCCCCACCCCTGTACGTGTCGTACCACCGTCTATGTACACCCCAGTACGTTCGAGCCCCACCCCCACCCCAGTACGTGTCATACCCCCGTGTACCTACACCCCAGTACGTTCCAGTCCTACCCCCACCCCAGTACGTGTCGTACCACCGTGAACCTACACCCCAGTAGTTCCTGGCGCACCCCCAACACAACCTCCTAAGTACGGAGCGCACCCCATGCCCCAACATCACAACCGCATGTACGAGTCGTACAAAGCCACACACAAGGACATCATCGTACAACCAAATGGCCCATGTACACACCGTACACACGCTCAAAACGCACGTACACAACCAGGACAAAATAAAACAACACAAGAATACACCATTCGAAAGGCACACAGCCACTAAACATGGCCAACAACCACTAAAATAACACAATCACTGACCTGCAACTGCCAAAAACAAACAGAGGCCCAATACACCACCACTCCTTATAACACACCCACCCAAAATTCAAAAACTGCCACACCCACCCATGGACCAATAAAAAGGGCCCACACACACAAACCATGAGCCTTTGCAACAGACTCACTGCTGCCAGACACCACAGAACCAGACTACAAGCTACACCACACCATACACTTGCACACCTTCACACGACCACCCTCACAAACACCCTCTCATCACATTCACACACACACACAACCATCCACACCCCCCCCAACATCCACACACCCCACACACCCACACCATCCCCACCCACACCCCTCACCATGCCCACTACCAAGAATCCAAAGTTCAGTCACCGAGAGTTGGAGGTCCTTGTTGATCAAATCCTCAGAGTCGAGCCACAGATCTTTGGAACATTGGTCAGAAGCACCAGCCAGGCAGCCAAAACAGCCATGTGGCAGACCATCGTCGATGCTGTGAATGCTGTTGCGGACACCAGGAGGACCAAGCAGGATTGCCAGAACAGGTGGTACGATCTGCGGAGGAGGGTCAGAGCCAAGAGGCAGGAGGAACACGACCAGGCCAACGCCACCGGAGGAGGGCCCTCCCGCAGAGCCGTACAGTACCATCCCTGGGAGGAGAGGGTGATGGCCATACTGCCGGTGGAGGCAGTTGAAGGAGTAGAAGGACTCCGAGACCCGGGTGAGTACACAAACAACGCACCTCACATGGGGGGAACTGCAACCACAACCAAAATTACTAACAGGCATGCAACCACCACAAGCCATGGCATGACTCAACCACACTCCATGAGCAGGCACATGCCACTGCTGCCACCATGCCCCATGCACCCAGCTGGACAATGTCAAGTCACAGGCCACAGAAGACAACAACACATGACACGGTAACCCGGATGGCGGGAGGCTGGGCACCAAAAATCACATAGTGCGACTCCAAAGCAGACAACAATGCCCTCTGCCCATATGGCCTAGGTCACAGCCAGACAAACACTGTGTCCCAACACAGGAATGACTTGCCAGCAAATGGCGGACGCCTTGCATCAACACATGGGGGTGAAGGCACTGTTTTGCACATGACAGCAGCTAATGAACAGCCAACATTGTGAAAGAGTGGCAGCACACACCACCACAGCAGCAGCGCACAGACACACAGCAGACAAAATGGGTGCCTGGAGATCAGAAACAAACTCACATCAACAGGCCAAGGGCCACTCAAAGATCTGCTAACAGTGTGTGCCCAGGAAGCTGGGCCAAGGTGACAGAGGGTGACACACGGAGGGAGGGAGAGGGGGACACAGAGGGAGGGAGAGGGGGACTGAGAGGGAGGGAGACGGACAGAGGGAGGAGGCTGACACACGGAGGGAGGGAGGAGGCTGACACACAGAGGGAGGGAGAGGGGGACAGAGAGGGAGGGAGAGGGGGACAGAGAGGGAGGGAGACACAGGAAGACGGACAGAGGGAGGAGGCTGACACACAGAGGGAGGGAGAGGGGGACAGAGAGGGAGGGAGAGGGGGACAGAGAGGGAGGGAGAGGGGGACAGAGAGGGAGGGAGAGGGGGACAGAGAAGGAGGGAGACACAGGGATAGCAAATCAGTCCTTTGGTGTGCGGGAATGTCTGCTCGTCAGCAGGTGGACTGCGTGCATGTAGACAAGGGTGGCCAGTGCCAGAACCCCCCTCTTCATCATGGCAAAACGCAGGGCCATGTCACAACCTGTACACGAGCACAAGGACAGCCACCTGCATCATATAAGTGTGTGGATCCACTCCATGTGCACATGTACAGTGCTACAAGGAAGGCGCAAATGCATGGCTCGCCACACCTGCACACTCCACTGCTGACTGCAGTCACACTTGACGCAGCAAGTAAGACTGTGCCACACATAGTTAAAGGGGCCAAATTGGTGTCCAAGGGACACACCCATGCACAAGTGCACTGTGAGTGGAATGCAAGACAGATCCTAATTCCAAGAGGAAATGTGCCAACTTTGAAACGGATGAAACATGGATGTTGCATGGACCAAAATTAACATTTTCTCTCTCACACACAGGTCAACGTCGTGCTGCACCCCCCAACACTGGGGGGGAACACTCACAGGACCCGGATCTGCAGGAGACCGATCCCACCGGCAGCGACCACTCTCACCACTCTGCGGACGACCCCGACCGACCTGGCCCCTCTGGTGTCCAACCACCTGCAGCACCTGCGTCAGGTACAACCGTGCCAACCACCACCCCCACTCCTGCCACATCCCAGGAGACACCCAGGATCCCTGCCCCAACACCACAATGCAGCCAGGCTCGCCAGGAGGGACACGGTGTCCCGGGCACCCAGGAGGAGGCAGGCGACAACGCCAATGCCACCCCTCAGGGGTCCCAGAGACCCGATGTGCCCACAAGTGCAGGCCAGACGCAAGTGGGCAGGGGTGGTGGGAGTGGAGGATGGCGGAGGCGCGAGCCTGACCAGTTGGCTGGGGATCCGGTATTTTCCCATGTCCGTAACATCCTGGACTCATACCGGCAGGACACCACGGGCATGGCCCAGGTCGTGTCCGTCCTCGAGGGGATCAAGGTCCAGCAGGCCCAGCAACATGCGGAGCTAATAGCCTGTCTACAGGTACACCAACGGAGGATGGAGGACAGACAGGCTGAGCAAGTGACGGCGTTCCAGGGGATTCACGCTACACTCCGTCGGATGGCCGACACCATGGCCGACCCTCCCTGTGCCAGAAGGCGGAGAACATCACCACCCACAGGGAGGGATCAGGAGGAGGAGGAGGAAACATCCGACGGAGCATCCCAGACGTCGTCACGGCCTGCTGCTGAGGTTCCCCGCAGGAAGCCGGGTCGTCCACGGAAAGGACCGTGAGGGTGGCTGCTACATCACCATCTCCCAGGACACCTGGCCTGGCACCTGGCCCACTGGAGCAACAGCATCACAGCATCAAGAGACATTCTCTGCCACATGGCCCTGCTGGTCACTGGCTGACCAATGTTGACAAAGACTGTGGCATGGACTCTGAGGATTTCCAATGGCAAGGACACCAACTCCCCTACTGAACTTTGGATTCCCTAATCCCGGAAAGCCCCTCACTTTGTCCCCCCCCCCCCCAATAATAAATCACACTATTAAGAGTAGATGCCTGCTGGTAGCATTATTACCTAACATGTGTCTTGTACAGTCTAAACATGCCTGAGTCATCTGTTCACTTCAACCATCCACACCCTGGGGCCTGAGTCTGGCACAGGACACATGGGTCACAGTTTATTAGGCAAGACAGACATGGAGCACCATACACACCCGTGATGGGCAGAACCAGCTGAGGGGGTGGCCGAACAACCGTGCTGACAGACACATTGAGTACAGCAACAGTCATGCGCAGAGGTCAGGGATCGTGGCCAGTTTCCTGGGGGGCACCCAGGTATGTGTAGACAGGTGGCAGAACCATGTCCTGCAAGCTTGAGTCCGGTGGATGCAGAGAATGGGGTCATGGACAACGTTGGATGCATGGGGATGGCACATGTCACAATACCCACACAGTCATGGACATCATGCCCAATACACAGTCTCAGCACACACACACAGCTTGCATCTTGCCACTCGACACATTGACACATAGCCACAATCAGGGAATACCATGCCAGACATGCAGGATGCACCGTGCCAACACACCAGCATTGACTGAGAAGAGGCACCTTGGAGGCATAGGGACACCTTTATTAGTCATGTTTTTGGGATTGCAGAGGCAACTTGAAGTACACATGAACACATCATGTGGAGTAACATGTGGGTCCAACACTGGCACCCCCCTTCTGCAGCACAAATGCGTGATAGCCATGGAACTGGCACACAAGTGTCGGCTAACAGCTAAAATCCACAGCTGCACACGGAGAGCCTGACATACACCATAGATCCGCTGATGTGGAAGTCCCACGCCATGTCAAGACAATGTTAACCGTATGTGTCCGAGGGCAGTGTCACACACATTGATGCCATCATCACAATCCACTATCCCATCACTGATGACTGACAACCAGGCAGCCCATCTATTCAGGTGTACCCAGCTGCATGTCGTGTCCCATGGGGATGCCACATGACTGCAGAGGAACCAAACCCCGACCGGGGCAGTGTGCACACATCGTGAACAACTGCCACACCCAATACACCCCAGATGCATCCCTTACCCCATGGAGGCTTCCAAACGTGTCCGTGCCTGTAACGCTGAGTCAGCCCACGATGTCATGTCCATGAGGAATAGCAGTGCCACAACAATGCAACCAGCAAACGGCATGCGCAGGTACCTGGGGAAGAGAGACACACAAGAAGTCAGCCACAAAAAGCACAGCCACTTGCATGTGCATTTACTCGACACATGTATGGATGACAACATGCTAGGTCACAATTATGACTGGGGAAATACTACCATCACTGCCACCATCACTCCAGTGACACACCCACACACACCTCTGACCCACGTGCCATACATGCAGGTGGAGACACACATCACAACGCATGCCACACGGGGACCAATGCGTGCACACTCAGACCCTGGTACTCACCACTAAGCAAAGAAGTCGCGTATGAGCCGAGTCCGGATGTCCTCTTGCGGCTCCACATCCTCCACATCACTAGCCCCATTGCCAAGCCCTTCGTCCTCCACGGGTGGATGGTCCTCGTCATGTTGATTCAGGATGAGTGGCACAGCTCTTTCAACTGCCATGTTGTGCAGCATGCAGCAGACCATGAAGATCTTGCAGACCTTCGCCGGGGCATAAGGGAGTGCACCGCTGGTCTTGTGGAGGCACCGGAATCGGCTCTTCAGCATGCCAAACGTCCTCTCTATCACTCGCCTTGTCCGGCCATGGGCGGTGTTATAGCGGAGCTGGGCCGGCGTGATGGGGTTGCGGAGAGGTGTCAGCAGCCAAGGCATGTTGGGATAGCCAGCGTCCCCTACATGGGAAGCACATGGACATCGTTAGAACTGGTGAAGCGGTCGTGCTGGTCGGCTATACAGAATACAGGACAGACAGACTGTACCCACCAACAACACATGCCCGTTCTTTGCGCAGCTGCATCATCATATCAGGCATCCCGCTACGCCTCATGATGTAGGCATCGTGTGCTGACCCTGGGAAACGAGCACAGACATGTGAAATCACCATATTGGACAGACACACCACAAGGGCATTGATGGAGTGGTAGTGCTTCCGATTGCGGTACGCCACCTCCCGTGCGTGTGGTGGTACCAAACCTACATGTGTCCCATCTATGGACCCAATGACATGGGGCATCCCTCCCAGGGCATAGAATCCACGCTTGACCTCAGTCATCTGTTCAGGGGTTGGGAACTTGATGAAGTCATCCAGGTGAATCAACATGGCCTCCAAGAAATCATGCAGCACACCGCTGAACATGCTCTGGGACATGCCACCAACATGAGCTATGGTATTTTGGAAGGTACCCGTGGCAAGAAAATGTAGGGCAGCCATTACCTTCAGCTGGGGTGTCAGTGCCGTAGGATACCTGTGCTGCGGTTGCAGGTGTGGTGCCAGTCTCGCCGTCAGCTCCAGAATCAACGGTTGGGTGAAGCGGTAGAGCCGGATCCTGTCATTCTCCTGCATGGTAGCCAAGTCTGGAATTCTTCGGGCAAGAGGCGGCGCTCTGCAGTAATTTGGAAGTGACAAGGAAGAGTGAGTGCACTACGAGAACAACTCATGTCTACTGAGCACATGTAAATCTGGCAATACACACATGCTACATAGGGAGTCAGGTATGTGCTACATGCCCAGGACACGTATGGATGCAAGGTGACACTCCTTCCAAGACCCAGCTACACACGGTGATTGAGAACCTCCCCATGCCACGCCATGGACATAGCTGTGTCCCAGTGCAAGTGCACAGCCCGACGCAAGACAGGAGTGACATACACCCACACATCAGCAGAAGTGGGATGCCGATTGCAGAGACTGGTAGCGGAACACTGGAGCCACAGGTCACATGACATTACACTAGTCCAGCCCACACACCTTGCCATGAAGGTGCACATGTCATGACTCACCACACATTCCTTGTGAGGATGCTGACATGGCCTTGTCACGCTACTCCGTGTCCCATGCATACATGTGCACCTCACATCCGATAACACATGTGGCATGGTGTGCGGAACAGTGTGCAATGACAATCTACACACAGCCACATGTTGGTTGCTGCAACGGCTGCAGCTTTTGAGGGTGCTACAACATCAACCTGATGTAAATCCCGGACACATATATGACATAGTCACATTGTGCACTGTGGGTAGTGACAAGTCATGTGTCATGACCCCTGTACCGGGCATCATGGGACACTTCCGTGTGTTGGTGTCCGTGCCATGCCAGTGACGCTCACCCCAAGTGCGCAGTCCCACATGCACACATGTCAAAGGAGTCAAGGGCATGCCTGGCACACATTGCACCCTCACACAGTACACCTGTACACATCTCATCATACATCTGGCGCCTTCTCCACTCAGGAGGCATGTTCCACATCACAGCCTGTGACACCTGTGCCCCACACATGTAGTAATGCACAGACGATGCCTTGATGTCCCTTCCTGGACAAGTATGTCCATCCATGGACAAGTATGTCCGCCCTATTCCTACCTGTGTGTCGCCTATCACCACAGTGATGTGTAAAAACTGCCGTACTGCTGCTGAGAGGGCCTGTGCATGTTCCCAAATCACTGTGGGAGTGCTGCCGTATGTGTACCCATCGTGATGGCGAGCGTACAGGCATTTGTACGGTCCGTAGCACTACGAGTACGCATACGCGTGCAGACCCATAGTGATAGGGCCGTACACTCGCATGTACGCTCACTATCACTATGGGTCTGCACGCGTATGCGTACTCGTAGTGGTACGGACCGTACACACGCATCTACGCTCACTATCACTATGGGTCTGCACGCGTATGCGTACTCGTAGTGGTACGGACCGTACACTCGCATGTACGCTCACTATCACTATGGGTCTGCACGCGTATGCGTACTCGTAGTGGTACGGACCGTACACACGCATCTACGCTCACTATCACTATGGGTCGGCACGCGTATGCGTACTTGTAGTGATAGTGAGCGTAGATGCGAGTGTACGGTCCGTACCACTACGAGTACGCATACGCGTGCAGACCCATAGTGATAGTGAGCGTACATGCGTGTGTACGGTCCGTACCACTACGGGTACGCATACGCGTGCAGACCCATAGTGATAGTGAGCGTAGATGCGAGTGTACGGTCCGTACCACTACGAGTACGCATACGCGTGCAGACCCATAGTGATAGTGAGCGTACATGCGTGTGTACGGTCCGTACCACTACGAGTACGCATACGCGTGCAGACCCATAGTGATAGTGAACGTAGGCATGCATGTACGGGCCGTTGCCATGCATTTGGGGTGCCCTAGGGCCCCGAAACGCACCGTACCTGTGTGTGATGCTCCAAATTACATAGGGGACAAGTATTAAGGCCTACATGCATGCTGGTTGTCATGGAGACCAAGTTCAAATTTCGAAATTGTTCTGGAAGGTGCACAGCAGAAGTCAGTTGGAATTCTTCTACTTTGTTGCAATGTGTTTGTGGGGCTGACATCATGCAGGAGAATGAAACCGATAGAGAACCCACAGACTGCTAGGTTTGAAGGGATTGGTGGAAACATAGGATGCAAATGTGAGTGACCAATCACTCTGTACTCCTGTGCATGAGACTGGGCAGAAGGGCACATATAAGGCAGCCAGGTCCCATGAGGGAGCACTTGCCTGCACATCTTTGCATTCGTCGACCCAGCTGCTGCTACTGATTCCCTGGAACCATGTCAAGGGCTGTGGAGAGGACACAGCCATTCACCCTGGAGGAGAACATGGCTCTGCTGGATGTGATCCTCCCACAGTACTCCATGCTGTATGGGCGACCAGGGTATCAGGTGAGTGCATAGGCCACTGCCACAGACTGTCCCTATGTTGTGACTGTGACTTCTGCCATTGCGTCCAGGTGTAACACACATGCCATGTACTGTCGGGGGGGTCCCAGGGGGGGGTGCCTGATGTCTCCCAGCAGTGCCCTGAGACAGGAGGGGTGTGTGCAGAGTCCTCCCAGCAGTGCCCTGAGACAGGAGGGGTGGGGGCCTATCACTCACAGCAGTGCCCTGAGACAGGAGGGGTGGTGGCCTATCACTCACAGCAGTGCCCTGAGACAGGAGGGGTGGGGGCCTATCACTCACAGCAGTGCCCTGAGACAGGAGGGGTGGGGGCCTATCACTCCCAGCAGTGCCCTTAGACAGGAGGGGTGGGGGCCTATCACTCACAGCAGTGCCCTGAGACAGGAGGGGTGGGGGCCTATCACTCACAGCAGTGCCCTGAGACAGGAGGGGTGGGTGTGATGCACAGTGTGAGCCTTGATCATTGATTGTGACATTGCCATCATTCCACCTGTGTACCCACTGTGGCACGTACTGCTTTTGCCCTCACCAGGGGATGATGTCCCTATGACAAAGGTGCAATGCGTTGGCTGCATGACATGCCTTGTTGTAACCAGCTAATTTGTACCCATATGTCTCTCTGTGACATGTGGCTGGTGTATTGATGTGGTGTCACTTGTTCCTCCTCACAGGTAGGCGCCACTGCCAAGGAGCAGATCTGGCTGACCGCCGTCAGTGCCGTGAGGGGTGTGGATGGTCGGAGGCGGAGCCTGCCCCAGGTGAGGAAACGCTGGCAGGATATCCGGTGCTGGACGCGGAGGATTGCACGGCTCCTGCTGGGGGACTCACCTGAGAGCCACAAGAACCGCGGCCTCCGCCGTCTGAGCCACCTCCACAGGCGTGTGCTGCCGGTGGTCTTTCCAGACCTGGAGAGGCGCTTACAGGCGATGCAGCAGCCGGAAGGGGGTAGGTACATGTGTGTTTGTTGTGTGTCACCGGCATTTGTAAGGGCACAGTAGCATGAATTCACTGGCAGGGTTTAAAGGTGCTGTGCAGATCCTGTTTGCCCCAGTATAGCGCTGTGCCCCTGCCACCCTTCCCCTCCTTGCAATGTGTTCCCTGCTCTGTGTGTAGTCACTCCTTCACAAGGTAATGTAGGCTGGCGCTTTGTCCACGAGAACAATGACTGTAGCATCATGTGTGGGGGTGGTGTGTAACAGGTTGTGGGACCTTGCCTGTGCACTGTCAAGTTCACTGCATGTGGGTTCCATGTCAGTTGGCACTGATGCTGACTCCAGACATGGGAGTTGGTCTCTCATGTGTCATGCCTTACAGCGCGCATGTCCTATGTAGTGGCCTGTGACATGATGTGCATGAGTGTGCGATACACATAGTGCAGGGATGGTGACGTGTGTTGCAGTCATTACCATTCAGTAGCATGTAGTTGCGTGCCCACTACTGTCCCCTGGGGCACCTTTTCCTCAGTGGTGTATGTGTCATCATAAACGTGGCCAATCTCAGTGTCTACAGCGTAGGTTGTGCTCTGTGCCATTGTCCCCTGTCACCATGTATATAGACGTGCTATTTTGTACAGGTGTCCACTGTGCAGCCTGACCTGATTGTCCTTCTTCATACTCACAGTTGCCAGTGCCTGTGTGTCTTTTTATACTCATCTGAGGATGGGCACTGTGGAAATATGGATTTTTCTGGTCAGTTATGTCCCCTATCTTGGACCCCAACGGTTCTATGCGCATGTTACAAGTACATGTATGTTCCCTCCAGTTCCAGTTATGAAGACGCAAACACATGTGCGTCCACCGTTAACATGTCCTCTGTCAGATCCGCCATGTATAGGCCGGATATTCCATTCCTAAGTACGAAAGGCCACCGGCTTTATATGGTTCACCTATGCTATTTTACAGTCCAGGCAAGTAGGCCCTGATGCTGTCATCAAACTCTTCTTGCCTTCTGCCTCTGAAAGCTCCAGTCTGAGCCTGCAACTGTGACCATGAACTTTGTCTCGTTCTCTGCGCGGCTCACGAAGCCTGACATCAGCCTATTCTCTGCCAAGAACTGTATTTCACCTTCGAGTTATCTGCTTCCCCCTCAGCCAATGCATTCCTGCCTAGTAGTTTAAGTAAACATTCTTCCAGCTACCGAGCAAAGGGCCCGGCTTCTCTGTCTTTATACAAGTAATTCATAGCCCTGTTACTATGGAAGATTCCTGCCTCCGCATTTAGTGTAGACACTTAGACGCTTGTACACGCACACACAGTCAGTATAGAATAGATTCTGTCCGAGAGTCCTTCTTTTGTGGATAACATAGTTCTTTAAACATAGGATGTTAGATATGATTTGGGATTAGGTTGACTTGACCCCCCAGACTTTTCGTCTCCACATGTAGAGCTAAATGTCAAGTCCCCTTCACCCCCAAGTTGCACGTCAATCACACGTCATGCTGCTGCGCGCGCATCTATGCCAAGTATTATCTTATAGATCCACCTATATATGACATCATAACCAATTATGTTCCTTTTTACTCCTTATTACACCCATTTTCGGTTACGCATATGAATCGTCATTTTCCTTATCAATTGTTACGCCTACTGCATTCGCTTCATTGTAATGTATGTACTATAAAAGTCATTTCTTGTCAATAAAGTATGTACTTCACTTCCTGAACCTCCGTGGTGATGGAACTTGGAGCAACCGATTATAATCGATCATTGGAATAAAGCCCATTCCGAACCTCTAATACCACGGATTCTGTCTCTCATTTTACTGAGCTATTTTATTATGTTTCCGTATCAAATTAAGCCCCGGTAAAGGAATTTTATTTACCACATGAATGGCGCCCGAACAGGGACACTTTCTCATCTCACGCGCCGGCGGTGAGTTGCAGGCCCGGTCTCCTGCCACAGCTGGACGGACAATAACGCGTACCAGCAGGATTTCCTGTATCTCCCTCCGGTCAAGCGGGGGCGACTGAGGCTGCGATCAACACCCAGACGAGGCGGTGAGAAGTGCGAAGTATCCCGACCAGAGCCTAGCTGAGAGAGCAAGATCCGAGGTATACAGAGGCCCACCAGTTCGAAGTCGAGTCCAGTTTCCGACGAGTCGAGTCCAGTCCAGTCCGGTCCAAGTTCAGTTTCCGAGGCCTTCCGTTTCCGAAGCTACCCGGTGAGTACCATTGCTGGGGAGGCATTTCTGACGTGCACATAGGTTGTGCCGGTCAAGACGGGTTTGGGTACACAAATCCGGTCTGCACTGTTTTAGCAGTGTATATGTACTGTTTAGCAGTATATCAAGTATTCCGAAGTATCTAGTTATTGTCAAGAATTATGCTTGGTGATTAGTTATGCAGACGATCATCATTGTTGGTTATTTTAAAGGTTAAAAAAATGTTTAATGTTTAATGTTTAAATGTGTTAAACGTCCTGCATATTGTGGTATGAATGGTTGTTCATTATTGTGCTTTTGTACTAAGTGTGTTCAAGAGTAAGTATCAGATCAGTTCTCAATATGCCGCTCTTTTCGAAACTAAGACAGATCACTACAAGAAAAGGGGTACTCGAAGAAGCCGTTCCTATTCCTCCTAGGGACACTCCAGGGTACTTCATGTATCATAAACATGGCTTAGACGCTATATTATTTCTTGATTTATGGGTAGACTACACCAAGGAATTACCAGAAAGTCAGAGGTGGCCCACAGCGGGAACCTGGGATGCAGAGTGCATCATGAAAGTAGAGGAAGAGTTATGGAAAAGGAAAGTCAGACAGTCACAGAAAGATGCCGTTGAGTTATGGCGTAAAGAATCTCATAGACGTACAGAAAAAGCACGTAGACAGGAAGAGAAGAGTAAAGAGAATTCCAATAAAGTTCGAGAAAATCTATTAATTGAGGAAGGGATCCGAGTGAAATCAGAACAAGTAGACAGACAAAGAAATGCCCTTATGAATGGTATGTATCCCCTTCTGGCCGAAGGATTACCCAAAGCTACTCCAGAAACACCGAAAGACTTGCCGCCCCCATTATTCCCAATAAAGGTACATCCTAAGGGGCATCCTAGAACCGCAGAAGATGTTTTTCTTTCTTCATATTTAGATGACGCAGCTCCCGAGTATGCTAATTCCGCCCCACATAGACCGCCTATCAGGGAGGTTCAACGCCAAGACCCAGTACCCGTATCCCTACAGCAACAGATCGTGTCACAAGTTCCGGCAAGCACATCTGTTTCTACATCTGTTCCTACAGCTGCTTCTATAGCTGTGTCCACACCTATAGTTGCTGTGTCACGTTCAACGAATCCTTTCACACCCGACACCCCAGATGGGGCTACGGGAGGTGCTAGTAACATTTTTTCTACGCCACCCAGAATAAATAAACTTACGTTTCAAGAGTCAGCACATTCACGTACCCCCAAACTCATAAATGCCCGTACGCTTAAGGAACTTCTTATAGATTGTAGATATGACCCTGTGCCCGGCAAAGAGGACGAAATGATCCTGGCATCATTGCGTATCAGACGAGCCGCAGTGTACTTAGGGAAGTTACCAGGAATGACTGCGCATCTAGATAAAATATACCATTTTGTCCAAACAGGGCGAGATCCAGAATGTATTAACAGAGCTATGGAATACCAGAAAGTGGAGATACAGGGGGAACTGTTACGTTTCCTCATAAATTGTGTGATCAGAAATGAAGACCGACCGGGGGTAGACCCGGAAGCAATGCAAATTCTTACCAGATGGAGCCAGAATATATCAGAAGGTAGACATGATAAACAAAATTGTATAATAGCCATGTGCCGGAAGATCCGTAAAGAAATAGAACGCCTACACGAAGAAAGATTAGCGGTAGACGAGTTCGAACAAAACGAGGAGGAAGAGTCAGGACTGCCCGCAGGACAGTCAGACACCATAGCCTATGTAGGTAAAGGAGGATCTTGTAATAGTAATAGATGTCCTATTGACCCGATACGTCCGATATGTCCAGACAATAACAGGAATTTCCGAATACCTATAATTAACATCAGGTCTAACGAGCATTCGTTCCAAGCCGCCGACAAACTACTCCGAGAACGAAGGGGTTATCATTTTCTCGATTCTATGGATGAACAAGATTTAGCTAAGGCAGCTGTCCATTGGGTGGACAGTCCCGGAAAATATAGTGATGATACAGTAGCACGCACATTTTTGAATCTCACCCCAGATGAACAGCGGTTAGCTGGGATTTATATGATTCAACAACTCATTATACTATATCAGAGTCAGCATTCGGACCCTGGTCCCATACCTGACATATTGACTGAATTGCTTATGAATAGATGGAGAGGTTCAGGTACTAAATTAATTAAAGAAATTCTAGAATCAAGAAGGCAGTATATTCTTTTTGTATGTTCAGACCGTGTCTCATTGCCCATCAAGGAAAGAACGACGTATTACATGGATAGACAGAATCCCTTACGAGAAGTGCACCCAATAAAGGGCGAGGACAACGAGTTTAAGCGCGTATTTGTATACACGCCCATATCAAAAATAGAATTGTTAGAAATGAAGAAAGTGGTACCCAGTCATGACAAAGATCCAGCGGGTTTTCACCGAGAAATTAAAGACATGTTACTCATGGGAGAGTATACCTATCCCGACATTATGACAATATTAAAGGTATTGATGCCTGCTGGCATTTATGAGAAACTCAAGGAAAAAGAGTGGGAGGTAGGAGACCAAAAGATAGAATGGTCAGTATTAGAAACAGAAGAAAAGGCCCGAACTGCAGGAGCAGGACTCGGGGATAAAACTAAAGCACTACCAGGTTTATTAGTACAGGTACTGCCACGTTTATTAACTACAAAAAAGGAAGATTGGGGTACAATTTCAGCCTGTAAGCAGAAGCAAGATGAAGACACTAGTGATTACTATGCCCGATTTGAAAAATGTTTTGGTATAAATAGTGGCCTAAAAGCAAGTAGCGAATCATATCCGCACCTGTTCGTAACAAAATTAGTAGAAAATGCCCTGCCCCAAGTAAAGAATAGAGTATTAAAATTCGAGAGTACCTGGCAAGGTAACACTCCATCACAAATGTTACAAATGTTACAGTACCATCACAATAGAATTAGAGAGGAACAAGAACATGAACACAGACGCATGAAAGACACAAAAATGAAAATGTTAGTTTCTCAGACAGTTCCAGCTGAAGGACATAAAAAGGGTAAGACACATTCCGGTGATTCAGCAGGACCTGTAAAAGGGACATGCAATTATTGTAAAAAGCCAGGTCATTACGTACACGATTGTCCAGTTTTGAAACATAATATCACCATAGGTAAAACACAAGAAAGACCACGGCCACCTAGACAGGACCAGAATGAACAAGGAGCTCCGCAGCATGCACAGGCCATGCCAGCTTCACAACAGTCTATACAGTTTGTGCCAGCTGCACCAGCGCTGCCTGTTGCTGCCACACAAACCACGACACGACAACTGTACCAGACTGCACAGTACGACTATCCTGATTATCAACGATACGCATGAACAAGCCTAGAGAGGGAAGTTGACTTACCCCTTATCGAGATTCCTGTAGATCAAGAAGGACCTTATGTACATAGTGAATTATTAGGCCAAGACAGAAAATTTTTACTCGATACAGGGGCAAGTCGAACAACCATAAAACGTAGTGAAGTTCCAGGGGCACCCCTCTCAGGCTCACAGAATATTTCCCTTGGTTTTTCAGGAAAACCTATTGTTAATGAAGTGTCACAGCCTCTCCCACTTACGATAGGACCTTTGACCCGAACTACAGATTTATTGCTTACTAAATCATGTCCAGAAAATCTGTTAGGAATAAAAACACTGAAGGCTCTAGGAGCCATAATATGTTGTTCTCCGGAAGGAGTAAGATTGTTTTTACGTGATTTTAAAGGTCATTATGTGTCTAGAGACATGGATCCCCGACTGCAGACTTTACCTACACATCTATGGGCACAAGGCCCTACTGATGTTGGATGCATGAATATTACACCATATCGAGTCACATTAAAGGCAGGAGTGGTGCTACCACGAATGCGACAATACAAGTTACCACCAGATGCTGTAGTGGCTTTACTACAAATCATTGACGAGCTCATTGCCCAAGGAGTAGTTGTAGAAACCGACTCCAACATATGTAATTCACCGATAATTCCGATTCTTAAACGAACAGATCCAAAGGCCCCGCCAGTATATCGATTGGTTATTGATCTGCGCGAATTAAACAAATGCATTGTGCCACAATTTCCTGTGGTCCCAGATATCTCGTCATTACTGACAGCTATTGATTCCGAAGCGACATTCTTTACTGTAATCGATCTCAAGAATGCCTTTTTCAGCGTCCCAATAGATCCGGAAAGCCAATATTTGTTCGGATTTAGTTTAAATGGACGTAGCTTTAAATTCTCACGCGCACCTCAAGGATTTACAGAAAGCCCCAGCATCTATAGCCAAGCACTGAAACGAGAACTCGACAGTATCCACATGCCAGTTAACACTGCTCTGCTTCAATACGTCGATGATCTGTTGATCACCGCGAGAAGTGAACCGAAATGTGAAAAAGCATCACTGACAGTTTTACAATTTCTAGCCGAAAAGGGGCACAAGGTGTCCCCTTCTAAGCTGCAATTCTGTGTCCAGCGAGTTATTTATCTTGGACACTCGCTGTCCAAGGAGGGAAGGCAGCTTACACCCGACCGCATTCAGTTAATAGCTAACATGCCAATACCCAAGACACAAAAGGAGGTGCGGGCTTTCATAGGCCTCACGTCATATTGCAGGCAGTGGATCCCTCAGTACGCATTTCTAGCAAAACCACTCATTCAGTTGACAACACAGGAGGCAGCCACATCGACTGTTCTCCCTTGGACTCAGGAACATACACAAGCTTTTGAAAGCCTAAAGAAAGCTTTATGTCAAGCACCTGTTTTAGCAACGCCATGTTACAGAAAACAGTTTACACTCTTTGTTACAGAACGCGAAGGTACTGCCTTGTCAGTACTCACACAGGAACAAGCAGGAGCACACAAACCATGTGCTTATTTTTCTAGTACATTAGATCCCGTAGCTCAGGCTTTGACTGCATGCCTAAAATCAGTGGCAGCGACAGCTTTAGCAATCAGACAAAGCGATGCCATAGTGTTAGGACATCCATTGACAGTTCAAGTACCACATGCAGTAGAGGTTCTTGTAAATAGAACGCAAACACAACACTTGACTATAGCGCGACTTACAGGGTACGAACTTACATTGTTTCAGCCACACATAGAAATCAGACGCTGTAACACATTGAATCCTGCCACACTTTTGCCAGTAACCGGAACAGACCCACTAGCCCATGACTGTATTGAAGTTATTACAATAACGACGAAACCTAGACAAGACTTAACCGATGTCCCATTGTCAGACCCAGACCTGACATTGTATGTAGATGGTTCATGTATGAGAACAAATACAGGAGAGTTGGTGGCTGCTTACGCAGTCACAACAGATACTGAAGTCATTGAAACTAATCGTATAAATACTTTGTCAGCTCAAGCCGCAGAGCTTATTGCTCTGACACAAGCCTGTATTCAAGCCACAAATAAAAAAGTCAACATATACACTGATTCACGTTATGCATTCGGAGTTGTACATGACTTCGGCGTGCTATGGCGAGAGAGAGGTTATTTAACTTCCCACGGTGCCCACATTCAGCACGGACCCCTCATTCATGCCCTATTAGATGCAATACATCTACCTACTGCAATATCAATTATGAAATGTAAGGCTCATACGAAGGTTACTGATATCATTTCTCAAGGCAATGATCTAGCCGACAGAACAGCTAAACAGACTGCTCAAACCCAAACATCCGACATGACAAAGACAATAGTCCCGATGCCGACACATTGTATGACAGTTAAAGATCCTACCCTTGACGTAATTGACATACAGACACATGCTACACCAGACGAAATAAAGAAATGGACTGAATTAGGAGGGATCCAAACGGACCAAGGATGGATGATGAAAGAAAAGTCTGTGTGGTTCCTTCCTGATTCAATGGTCCAAGTTATAATTAACACTATACATAGTCCAGCACATCTAGGAGAAAAAGCTATGCTAGACAGCATTCAACACATTTGGTTCAATAAACATTTACGAGCAGCAGCCAAACAAAAGGTCCGTACCTGTATGATCTGTTGCCAGTTCAACCCAGGAAAAAGTGTTCCCGTAGAGCAAGGTGGATTTCATCCTCCTAATCACCCTTTTGAAGTACTCCAGATGGATTATATCCAGATGGAACGATGTCGAGGATTCAAATATGTTCTCGTAGTTGTCTGCGCTCTTTCCCGCTGGACGGAGGCATACCCGGTTTCAGATTACACTGCCCCGACTACTGCCAAACAGTTAGTTCGAGAATTCTTCCCACGATACGGTTTACCACGTGTTGTTCACTCAGATAACGGCCAGCCGTTCTCATCCGAATTAATGAAACATGTTTCACTTCTGTTAGGTTATCAGTGGAAATTCCACTGTGTCCGACACCCCGAAGCAGCAGGTCTCGTAGAAAGACATAATCAGATACTGAAAATCAGATTGTCCAAAATATGCAGAGAGAAAGGTGTCGACTGGGTAGTAGCGTTACCAGTTGCACTCTTCTACATGAGAATGGTAGCACACTCTCGAACAGGGCTATCCCCGTATGAGGTGATCTTCGGCAGACCACCAAATATGTGGGGGACGCCTATACCACGCAAAATAACTGATATTGACTGTAATATGCTAACAGATTACTTGGCTTCCTTGATGTCTGCACTACAATCTTGTCGTTCACAGGTAGCTGCAGCCTTTCCCGACAATACTGAGGTGAAACCCCATGACGTAATTCCGGGGGACCTCGTCCTTGTGAGGAATTTCGACCGAAAGACTCAGCTGGAGCCCAGGTGGAAGACACCCAAGTTGGTCTTGCTGACCACAAGGACAGCCGTGAAGATCGAAGGCAGGAAAGGATGGATTCATTCAAGTCATATCAAGAAATTTCATGGACTTCCTTCAGATGTAAACAGCCCACCTCGTGTGTCCTCACCAATTGACTCAAAACTACCTCTGGCTGAGGCCGACGGTAAAGAACTTTATAGACTAAAATTAAGGCCTAGGCCGTCGGACGATTTGATTGTTTAAGTCCTCTCCTAGGTGAAGCGGTTGAATCTGTCTCCGACATGTATCCCCTAGACCTGAATCATGGACAGTCGCGAAAGATGATGAAACGACAGGCGTATTGTAAATCACTGCGTAGCCATTGCATAGTGACATTATTAATCTTGTTTTTCTTAAGTCTTTTAATAATTACTGCAAGTATATTGTTGCACATATATTACCCTATTGCCAGAAATGTTTACAATGTTACTGCTGAACATTCTTTTAGTGACCTACCGCCACATGAATTGTCTTATAGACTTGCGCTGCGCAATAACACTTTCATTAGTATGTTACATCATTCCCATCAGACTAGTAATGCAACTAATTGTTGGGTGTGTGGCCGGCTCCCTCCCTATCAGAATTATGAAGGAGTCCTGCCTTTCTTTCCACATCCGTTTACACATAATGGCTCCTGTGGAGCATGGTTTAGTTTAATCAATTCCATAGACTCAGATACAGCCGTTTATCAAGACCATTGGGTATGGGGAAATCTGAACCTAGTTTTATTCAAAGTCTGTTACCCTGACAAGGAGGGTCGCCCCAAAGGAACAGGAACTGATCTAGAAAATGAAGTATATGGATTAGGTAACTTTACTCCTAATCTCATGGTTCTAAATGTCGAATCCGAAATTGAACTAGTTTTACCAACAATGTCAGTATTCCCAGCGAAAGGTGAATTGTGTGTAAGAAAAGTTGGTTCCATACATATGGGCCATAGTAAATGCACTACTACAGTAGAATTCAGTGATCAAGGCAAATCTTCATTTAGAGCTTATCGCCACTCCTACTTTATATGTGGTCAGATTGCATATATGCGTCTACCCCTAGATTGGGATGGTACCTGCTACATTGCATTTCTTTTGCCACCTGTTTTCCTAGCTCCTCCTGATTATTATAGAAATATTCATTTAGTACACAACAGAGAGCGGAGAGATCTCCCAATTGTCGATTACACTGAAACAGCATGGGAAAAATACACAGATTTCAATAAAGGCATCTTTCCCTATATAGGTACTGTTACTAATAGTAAGCTGATACGTAGATTAACTAGAACCCTTGAAGCGGTAGTGAATGAAACTATTTCCGCCTTAGGCAATTTAACAGAAGAACAGTCTGCTATGCGGATTGTTGTGCTTCAAAATCGTCTTGTCCTTGACGTCATCCTGGCTGATAGGGGCGGAGCTTGTAGGGTCATCGGATCCAGCTGCTGCATATTCATACCAGAAAATTCGCCATCTGTATATAAAGCTATAACTCGCCTTCATAAGATTGTAAGCCAGATACACCAGAACCCAGGCACTTGGACTTGGTCCGGTTGGTTTTGGAGTGTGATATCAGCCTGGGGATGGAGAGTCCTATCCTTCCTAGGTATTGGCCTTCTCATACTATTCAGTTGCTGTCTATGTCTACAATGTGGACCAGCGATCTGTGGTCTGTGTGCCACATCGTGCATTCCACATCAAGATTTTCATTCAAGATCCCGGAAGAAGAAAGAAGAACAAATGATGCTATATGAACAGATCAATGGATTAATGAAGATTGATATCTCTTGACGGGCAAGTAGGGGACAAGGAGGGAATGTGGAAATATGGATTTTTCTGGTCAGTTATGTCCCCTATCTTGGACCCCAACGGTTCTATGCGCATGTTACAAGTACATGTATGTTCCCTCCAGTTCCAGTTATGAAGACGCAAACACATGTGCGTCCACCGTTAACATGTCCTCTGTCAGATCCGCCATGTATAGGCCGGATATTCCATTCCTAAGTACGAAAGGCCACCGGCTTTATATGGTTCACCTATGCTATTTTACAGTCCAGGCAAGTAGGCCCTGATGCTGTCATCAAACTCTTCTTGCCTTCTGCCTCTGAAAGCTCCAGTCTGAGCCTGCAACTGTGACCATGAACTTTGTCTCGTTCTCTGCGCGGCTCACGAAGCCTGACATCAGCCTATTCTCTGCCAAGAACTGTATTTCACCTTCGAGTTATCTGCTTCCCCCTCAGCCAATGCATTCCTGCCTAGTAGTTTAAGTAAACATTCTTCCAGCTACCGAGCAAAGGGCCCGGCTTCTCTGTCTTTATACAAGTAATTCATAGCCCTGTTACTATGGAAGATTCCTGCCTCCGCATTTAGTGTAGACACTTAGACGCTTGTACACGCACACACAGTCAGTATAGAATAGATTCTGTCCGAGAGTCCTTCTTTTGTGGATAACATAGTTCTTTAAACATAGGATGTTAGATATGATTTGGGATTAGGTTGACTTGACCCCCCAGACTTTTCGTCTCCACATGTAGAGCTAAATGTCAAGTCCCCTTCACCCCCTAGTTGCACGTCAATCACACGTCATGCTGCTGCGCGCGCATCTATGCCAAGTATTATCTTATAGATCCACCTATATATGACATCATAACCAATTATGTTCCTTTTTACTCCTTATTACACCCATTTTCGGTTACGCATATGAATCGTCATTTTCCTTATCAATTGTTACGCCTACTGCATTCGCTTCATTGTAATGTATGTACTATAAAAGTCATTTCTTGTCAATAAAGTATGTACTTCACTTCCTGAACCTCCGTGGTGATGGAACTTGGAGCAACCGATTATAATCGATCATTGGAATAAAGCCCATTCCGAACCTCTAATACCACGGATTCTGTCTCTCATTTTACTGAGCTATTTTATTATGTTTCCGTATCAAATTAAGCCCCGGTAAAGGAATTTTATTTACCACAGCACTGGTACCTCATTATTTGTACAGGCGCACCTTGGCTGTTTGGCGTCCAATCTTGCTTTTTGCCTGCCCCTGTGTGTATCACCCAGACTATGAGATGTTGGTGCCACCTGTGTCACAACAATTTGCCTCGTGTAGGGTCTTGTTGGGGCGGGCAATGCCTATGTGTTAACTCCTGATTTCCACTTGCTGGGTCTGGGCAGTGTGTGATGTGTCTGGACACACACGCAATGTGCAGTGACCGAGTCATGTTGTGCATGTTTTCAGCATTACCTATGCAGCATGTGTCTCAAGTTCATGGATATGCTCCCTGGTCATCGGTATTTTCGCCAACGCTGTGTGGTGCAGATGCAGTGCTGGATTGTCCCCAGGGCCTGGGTGCTATGTCAGACTCCGTTTCCTGTGTTTAGCTATTGTCTCATGCTCTCCATGGTATTTCAGTGGCATGGTGGCTCAACCAACTGTGTGTTTCATGCCCTACATCGGTACCCTGTTCAGTAGATGTTAGGGATCTTCCTTTTCAGGCCATGCAATGTTACCTATGTAGATTGGACTCATGTGACAGATGTGTACAGGTGTCTGATTAATTTCTGTCTCTCCACCCTGCCCACAGCATCGTCGGGGGACACAGAGGGAGACATGGACACAGACCAGGCGGAGGGACCGAGCACCAGTGCCAGCCGTGACATTGGGTCTGGCACATCGAGTGGGACAGAGGCGGAGGAGAGTGTGGCCGAGGACCTGTCGACTGGCACATCAGACTACGAAGCTGACAGGTCCGAGGAGGATGTCTCCGAGTGGGCGGAGGCTGCACCAGCAGCTGACAGCGGAACAACACCTCGCACCGCCCCCTCAGTTTCCACCAGCCGCCTCCCACTTGCTCGTGTCCCTTCCCAGCGTGCCCGGTCACAGCATGTCTCCTTCCTGCCAGGCACCGCACCCCCTGCCCCTGTCTCCACTGCTGCCGCCAATGCAGAGTCTGTGGACATCCAGCGGCAACTGCAGGTTGGTCAGGCTGCGATCCTTAATGTCCTCCATGCCCACGGCAAAACCCTCACCAACATCGAGGCTTTCTTGGAGGGCATTCATTCATCGCAGGCTGACCAACGCAACTTGCTGAGGTCCATAGACTCCACACTGACTGCAGCAGTGGGTCTCCTGCAGCGCGACCTCCCCCCACCTACCCCTGCCCCATCCACACTTCCCACTCCCATGCCTGTCCCACGTACACCCAGACGTCGGCATGCACCCACATCAACGGACACGGGCACCACACCAGCAGGGAAGGTCCACCGCACTCCTCTTGACACGCACACACAGGGTGAGGTAGGCACACCCACTGGGTCGGGGGGCAAACGTGTGACACGCAGCCATAGTGGGAGTCCGCATTCCACCCAGTCCACTCCCTCCAAATCCCCTCCCCTCAGCTCTCCTGGCCACATCTCCCCCAAGGACTCCTTCATGGCCGCTCTGTCCCTGAGCCCCACAGTTACACCACCACGCAAGCGGTCAAGGAGGTCCCCGGTCAGGGTGGTTGAGTCTCCACCCCTGTCTCCACCCTCCCCCGGTGGCGCTGCGACCCATCCCTCTGACCCCCCCCCCCTCCTTGGGGCCTGAGGTCCCTTCGGGTGCAGGGGACTCCCTGGAGGACCTTGCAAAGGTGTGTAGTGCCATCCTGGCCTCCGCCTTTGGCACTGACCCACCCCCTGTGGTGGAGTCCTCCATCCCTGCACCCACAACGCCGCCCCTTTGCCCTGATGTCCCTGCGGTGCCTGTTGCTTCCCCCCCCCCTGATGCCCTCACCAGTGTGGAAGACGATGCCATTTGACTGTGCAGGCAAGGTAGGGGACACGCCTCCCACTGTGTCCCCCATCCAGCTGAGAATCATTGACTGCCCTATGGGCTTTGTGAAGATTGAACTGCCTGCGATCCACGGACATTGTGCTCATGCTGAATAAAGCTTAATTTTGTTTTCATTATCACACTACTGCTATGCTGGTGTTGGTGTTGGTGGGGCTGCTACATGGTTTTGGGTGGTGTGTAAGGGTTTGGGTGTGTGGGATATGTAGTAGTGTACTGCTCATTGGTGGGACCCTGTGATCTGTGTGCCATCACAAGGTGTTGGCTAACTTTCTTTGTTCATGTAAGCATTTACTGCATGGTGCACTTGTCCCAGGGTGTATTCCTTCCTCTGTGTACCCAGCTTTCTTCCCTGCAGGGTGTTCCCAATGTTTAGCGCAGAGCTGTGTCTACATGAGCTGTGTGTGTGACGGAGCCCTTCTACTTTGGCCATGCATGCAGGGCCATGTCTCCACCTGCAACAATCGTGGCATCCTTGGTGATCACTGTACTTGTGTGTGGAGTCTGTTGACATGAGTTCATGGGGACATGTTCCCTTGTAGCCAGTATGCATGTGGATAATTCTGGCCTCACACACATGTGTTACACCCCTCCTGTCTCAGGGCACTGCTGTTAGTGATAGGCACCCACCCCTCCTGTCTCAGGGCATTGCTGGGAGGACTCCACACCCACCCCTCCTGTCTCAGGGCACTGCTGGGAGTGATAGGCACCCACCCCTCCTGTCTCAGGGCACTGCTGGGAGGACTCTGCACCCACCCCTCCTGTCTCAGGGCACTGCTGGGAGGACTCCACACCCACCCCTCCTGTCTCAGGGCACTGCTGGGAGGACTCTGCACCCACCCCTCCTGTCTCAGGGCACTGCTGGGAGGACTCTGCACACACCCCTCCTGTCTCAGGGCACTGCTGGGAGTGATAGGCACCCACCCCTCCTGTCTCAGGGCACTGCTGGGAGGACTCCACACCCACCCCTCCTGTCTCAGGGCACTGCTGGGAGTGATAGGCACCCACCCCTCCTGTCTCATGGCACTGCTGGGAGGACTCTGCACCCACCCCTCCTGTCTCAGGGCACTGCTGGGAGGACTCCACACCCACCCCTCCTGTCTCAGGGCACTGCTGGGAGGACTCTGCACCCACCCCTCCTGTCTCAGGGCACTGCTGGGAGGACTCTGCACACACCCCTCCTGTCTCAGGGCACTGCTGGGAGTGATAGGCACCCACCCCTCCTGTCTCAGGGCACTGCTGGGAGGACTCTGCACACACCCCTCCTGTCTCAGGGCAATGCTGGGAGTGATAGGCACCCACCCCTCCTGTCTCAGGGCACTGCTGGGTGGACTCTGCACACACACCTCCGATTTCAGGATATGTACGCTTGGAACATACACGGTGGGGGTACGCTCAATGCATTCGAGGTGAGGGTACGAGTCTACTTACACTGGTGTGGTGGGGGTACGCTCCATGCATACGCGGGTGAGGGTACGGGTCGAACTTACACTGTTGGGGTGGGGGGTACGCTCCATGCATACGCGGGTGGGGGTACGGGTCGTACTTACACTGTTGGCATGGGGGGTACGCTCCATGCATACACGGGTGGGGGTACGGGTCGTACTTACACTGTTGGGGTGGGGGGTACGCTCCATGCATACGCGGGTGGGGGTACGGGTCGTACTTACACTGTTGGGGTGGGGGGTACGCTCCATGCATACGCGGGTGGGGGTACGGGTCGTACTTACACTGTTGGGCTGGGGGGTACGCTCCTTGCATACGCGGGTGAGGGTTCGAGTCGTACTTACACTGTTGGCATGGGGGGTGCGCTCCATGCATACGCGGGTGGGGGTACGGGTCGTACTTTCACTGTTGGGGTGGGGGGTACGCTCCATGCATACGCGGGTGGGGGTACGGGTCGTACTTACACTGTTGGGCTGGGGGGTACGCTCCTTGCATACGCGGGTGAGGGTTCGAGTCGTACTTACACTGTTGGCATGGGGGGTGCGCTCCATGCATACGCGGGTGGGGGTACGGGTCGTACTTTCACTGTTGGGGTGGGGGGTACGCTCCTTGCATACGGGGTGGGGGTAGGGTCCATACATATCCGTGCCCACGCTATGTGATGCTTGTGCGGCCCGTACCCAGGCCTTTGCCACGTGGGTGCGATCCGTCCCGCCATTGTTGGGGTGACGTGTGTGGGCGTGGTCCGACTCGTACCCACGCTCTTCAGGCGTGGGTACGGGACGTACCTGTCTGGTTGTGTTGCCGGTTCACGTGGTGACGGACTTCCGTTGTGGCGGTCGCTGGCTTATCAGGACACGCCCCCACCCCCTCGTGGTGACCAGGGCATGGGAGTCCGATATGTCCAGGCCATGTGTGGTGTGTGACTTATGTGGTTGTTTTGTGGCCTGCCCTGGTCCTGCCACCCCCACCCCACCCCACTTTCCCCCCTCCCTTAGTTATTCTGACCTTCTGCGGCGTCTGCGTCGTAACCTGTAGAGGAGGTGGACTGCTATGAGGGCAGGGATGACTCGTAGGTTCGGGTCCATGTCTGTCCGTCGCGTACTGGTACTCCTTGCTCGCGTCGTCCTGTCGCGTACGGGTCCTCCTTGTTCGCGTCGTCGTCTGTCCGTCGCGTACTGGTGGTCCTTGTTCGCGTCGTCCTGATTTCCCGGCAGTTTTTGGCTGCCGCAAAATATTCACCGTGCGGGGTGACGTCGGTGCGAATCGTGATTACTGGGTCGTGAATGGCTGGCTGCGAGCGTCCCGACGTCAGGTCGGCGCTTTCCCGGATCGCATTGGTAGGTGTTTTTTGGTTCGGTCGGGCTTTTTTACGATTCGTACGGTAATGGTGTACCCGTGCGAATCGTGATTCCTTGTTTGTAAAAATTGACGACCGGGTACGCGTCGGACGGAGATTATGCTCCGTCCGACGGTTCGTACCCGGTTTTTACCGGATCGTGATCGGCACCTTTGTCTAATTACCTACAACCTTGACAAAACGTTTAAAGTTCATGCTTCTTTCCTTCTTTGCAAAGTTAATCATTAGCTTTCACTCAAATGTGAATACTGAATGCATTTGTAATGTTCACTTACGGTGTGAATTGTCTGTAAATGGAATGAGAATACTGCCAATGTAGTACTTCTTTTTACACCTATTAATATAGTACTCAAGTTATGTCTCAATTATCAGGTTAACAATATGTTTTGTGCATGTTTAGCTTTCCACTTCAGGAGACTACTTTTATAACCAAGGGATTCGCTGTATTATCCAACAGCTATAAATGAAAGTTTTTTAAAATCATGAACAGTCACTTTTACAAGTTAACTGTTTCTTTATTTTAAACATCCTGGGGAAACCTTTCTTTAATAGTTCAAAGAATGTCTCTAAGACATAATACTTGGTGTAAAATCAAACTTTTTCGATCTTTCGAAAAGGAAAGGACCAATTCTAGTACCAATGCAGAGTTAAGGATTATGATTTGCTTTTTCAAATGTAATCATTCCTCTACGTATTTTATAAAATTGAAAATAAAAACATTTCTCAGGATTCTTCTCCAAATTGCAACAGAAAATATACAACAAAAATGTCCACTTGTGCAGCATTGCATCTAATCACTTTTCTTCAATTATTTTCTACCCTTCTCTTTCAGCTATTTGGATCACATCCAGCAATTATTTGGATTTTTTATGTTTACGGGCATCCTCAACCAAATCAAATAAACGTTTGAAATCTGGAATAGTGGAACAACACGTTCATCCTCCTAATAAACAAGTGATTTGAAGAATCAAAGCGAAGCCAGGATAACAATCCAATTAACCAACTACAATCACATTAACTATAAATATGTAATTCCACATGCATACGTATTCATTCTGGTATGGGCTTTGAATGATCAGTTTGTCTAATCCTTGCCTACGCATCAATAATAGAATTGAAACCTTCCTTTTTCAAGAGGAAATTTTGCATTCTATGTTAGGGACTGAGGCTGCGGATTAGGCTAGTTCAAAGCTTGACCCCCACCAAAGATACCAGTGATATAACTGACATGAAATATAATCTTTTAAAACTTTGAATCAGAGTACCATTCTGCCGAATTATGGATATTATCGAGCAACCACCCTATACAGAAAGCTTTGGATGGCATTGCCCCACTAACAGAGTAGGCTCAAATTTAAGAGGTGTTTATTCATTTCTTCTGCATAGCCCAGCAAACTCATCTTTCAATCGTAGGTAATGAAACTGCAGGTGAGCAGCCAAAATATCGAAACTAAAATATCTACCTACACAAATATCGAGTTTTAAATATCGAAGGGACAGAATATCGATGTCAATAATATCTATGGACAGAATATCGATCCTAAGGTAAGTATTTTAATATCGATGTTAGTAATATCGAAGTTAGTAATATCGACATCAAATATATCGATTTTACTAATATTGATGTTACTAATATCGATATTTATATTATTGTTATGTATTTTATTATGTATTTAATATGTATGTGTTATATGTTTTTAGTTAAGTGTTCTACTGGTATTAACATATATGTATACAATTTTTATATGTTAACAATGGCTTTTTAAGTCAATTTTGTGTTTTAGTACCGTAGCGGGTTGTGGGTTTATAGGGGAATAGGGTGGGAAGTAATTTAATTATATGGAATTAATTATACATTTTTAGGAATTCTAAATTAATTTTAATTAATTTTTGCGTTTAAGTTCTGTAGCGGGTTGTGGGTTTATAGGGGAATAGGGTGGGAAGTAATTTAATTATATGGAATTAATTATACATTTTTAGGAATTATAAATTGATTTTAATACATTTTTGCGTTTAAGTTCTGTAGCGGGTTGTGGGTTTATAGGGGAATAGGGTGGGAAGTAATTTAATTGTAATTAATTAATAATTTATTTTCATTTATTGGTATTGATAATTATATTATTGTTAATTAAGTATTAATTGGTAATTAATGTTTATTAATTGGCAATTAGTTTTAATTAGTTGATTAATTGATAATTATGTTAAGTGTATTATTTTATTAGTGGAGTGTGTGGTGCGTTTATAGGGGAATAGTGTTGGAAGTAATTGAAATCTAATTAAGTAATTATTAAATTAGTTGTTGGGTATTGATAATTAATTAATTGGACAATAATTATTAATTGGTAAATATTTTAAATTATAATATTTTGGTTATGAAAAATAATTAATTGTTGATTAATCATTAATTGTGAATTAAATATAATTAAATATTATGCATTGATATTTCTAATTAATATATTAATAAGTAATTATTAATTGGTAATTAATGTGTAATATTTAATATTTTGGCGTATGAAAAATATTTAATAGTTCAATATTTTTTAATTGGTAATTAATGTTTCATAATTATTATTTTGCGGTATATATTTTTTTAAATGGTTAAATATATTTTAATTGGTATTTACTTTTTAATAATTCATATGTTTTTGGTTATGAAAAATATTTTATCGTTTAATATTTATGATTTGGTAATTAATATTTATTAATTATTATTTATTGGTATTTATTATTAATGTATTGTTAATTAATTATTCTTTGGTAGTTATGTTTGTAATAATTATTTATTGGTATTTGTAAATAATTGTGAGTTATTTAATAATTAAATCACTAATTATTTTAAATAATTATTTTATTTATAACTATGTTATTTTTAACTTCTACGCTATCCAACACTTTCCCTACTGTTGCACCCTCTGGAGTTGGAATAGTAATTTTTACCCCTTCGCTATCCAACACTTTCCCTACTGTTGCACTCTGTGGTTTTGGAATAGTAATGTTTACCCCTACACTATCAAACACTTTCCCTACTGTTGCACTCTGTGGAGTTGGAATAGTAATTTTTACCCCTACGCTATCCAACACTTTCCATACTGTTGCACTCTGTGGAGTGGGAATAGTAATTTCTACCCCTACGCTATCCAACACTTTCCCTACTGTTGCACTCTCTGGAGTGGGAATAGTAATTTTTACCCCTACGCTATCCAACACTTTCCCTACTGTTGCACTCTGTGGAGTTGGAATAGTAATTTTTACCCCTACGCTATCCAACACTTTCCCTACTGTTGCACTCTCTGGAGTTGGAATAGTAATTTTTACCCCTCCGCTATCCAACACTTTCCCTACTGTTACACTCTCTGGAGTGGGAATAGTAATTTTTACCCCTACGCTATCCAACACTTTCCCTATTGTTACACTCCCTGGAGTGGAAATAGTAATTTTTAGCTCTACGCTATCCAACATTTTCTTTACTGTTTTTTTTTGGAGCTGGAGTAGTAGTTTTATTGTCGGTGCTATTTATTATTTTTTGTATTATTTTAGCTAATGTAATATATAATTAATTTTAACAATATTCAAATTAAATGTAATTTTTTTAATGTGTTATATATAATTATTTAATTTTTGTTCATGTCATTGTTTTATGTGTATGATGTATTTGTAATTTATAATAATTTTTAACAAGTTATAAGTTATTAAAATAATGATTAAAATTTAATATTAAGTAAGTATATATATTATATATTATATGTATATGTTTAATTAATGTTTTATTACATTATATATATTAATTATTAATTTTAAACATTATAACATATATTTAATTATGTTTATTTTATTTATAAGTATTATTTGGTTTATTTGACTTTTTTTTAAACTAAAAAATACTTTATATTCTTAATAACGATATTTTTGACATTCTATATTTTATTTTCGATATTTTTGTACTTACCATGTTGTAGATAGGATCTCGATATGCTTGTCATCGATATTTTTGTGTCGATATTTTTGTAGGTCGATTTTCTGTCTGTCGATATTCTGTCAGACATTCGAAACTGCACTCTGTGTTTTAGTGTGAGCTATGAGCATTTGTCTTACTCACTGGGGACGTATATCTACTGTTGCCTCTTCATAAGCCTCGAGCCCTATTACCACACATGATTTAACGTCAGTTGGAAAGGCGGATTAGGACAATGACTTCTAATTACACTTATGTCTTCCAAATATATGAAATGTAACAACCTCAGGCGTGAAAACTAGGACAGTGAGATTACAGTTCCTCATGTTTGAAACCCTGCACCAGGATATCAAACATAGAGGAGTTGCCAGTTTTAATGACATCTGTTTTCTGTACAAGGACTTATTATATATCCATGTTTACAACTACTTTATGACTTTGGTAACATCCCATAGGGTGTAGTACCAACGGCGGGGATGCACGGATAGTATGATTGGATTACCATCTACAGGTACATTTCCAGCCGATCTTGCCGATCCTAACGTGTTGAATTACAAATAAGCTTGACTTTTCTTTATAAACAAAAAGAGGCAATGAATTTTAGACATCGACAACATCGTCCCCAATCAGATCTTTCTTTTTTCAAAGTCACCAACTCACACATCTTGAACAGGTGGAGCAGGATTTTTTTGCCAGATCTCTCTGACCAATAATTTGTTAAAAGTGAGTTATTCTCTGTCTAAAGTCCTTGAAAATTAATGTGTTTAATGTTACTCGCTAGGCCAGCAGGTGAGGAATTCATGTGAGAAGGATGTGAAGGGGATTCCCTGTATGATCACGGAGGATATTATGAAATTTAAGTACACGCATTTAAACATCACAAAAGGTCTCACTAGAACTGTTAACCAGCCTTGCATCCTCCAGATTGTGGGCATCACCTCCTGATCCGCCAGCGTTGTCATCACTTGTGTTTACACTCTTAATAGCATTCTAAATGGGGTAAATTAACAACCATGCTCCACATGCCAGCCCTGAATCAATGCAACTACCCCAATTGCTTCCGTACTGCATCTGTAATATCTCTCCTGTTGGCCATCCAGTAAAGAATGCAAACATATCTATGAAGAAGTCCCTCAACGTTATTACAGTTTTTAGAATACCTTGTGGAGTACTTTACAAAGACTGGTAGCTTTATAATGGCAGGAGCAGTTGTTTTCACATTTGTTTGACGTTCCCGTAAGGTGTTCCACTTATAGCGATATCTTGTTGGACAGACAGTAACCACATAGATCTTGCACCAGATCCTATAGGGCTTTTGATCTTTTACGATCTTGATGATTTATGTATCAGTTAGCTGTCACGTTGTCTATTTTGAGTAATACACAGAATATTTCCTTGACCCAACTCCAACACTTCACCACAAACAATCCTGTAATTAATTTATGCAATTTTTGTCCAGACTGTTCTTCTGAACAACATTTTCCGCTGGTAGATATAGCCCAGCACCGAGCATCCCCGTCTGAACCACTGGTGTGTGATTCTATCAAAATGTCTGGTTGGGAGCTGAAAATGACCAAACAGATCCACGCCTACATGTGAGAGAATCAGCATTTCAGCTCTGTCATGGCTTCCTCCAAAGGGGCATTTAATTGTGAATAAGTTTGGCCTCTAAATAGGTGTGATCACTTGAGGCGCTGAAGGGCCCTGTAATGGATCTGACCCAGAAATATGACCTGTATTGATAACGTTAGGACTTCCACCACTTGGGCCAGATGACGAACAGATATTGTGCTTTTGCTACTGTACGTTGCAGTTTGTCTATGCTCTTTTTCATTTTGCGATAAGGAAGGTTCACAGTTGCGCGGACTGAGTCTTCTTCGAAGTGCATCTACATAGAGCAGATGAGATCTTACTTGGATTAGTAGACCGCAAACATCAGGTACTATAGCTGGTTTACAGTTTGTTGCAGTGAGGCGTGCAAGTGTTGAGGACATGGGTTCATTATAAAGATATTTTTTTGAGATGCTATCATTCTGAATCCTTTATATCGGAGCTGCTCCACCACCAACTTCATCAACACAAATAGATGTGCTTTCCACTGTAACTGAAAAAAACATCTGTGAAGGGGGTAAAGATCAGGATTGTAAGGTATGCATCCTTGAGTTCCAGGCAGATCATCCAGTACTGACCCTGTTCAAGGTCCCTGATGACATGTATACCTTCTATGTTGAAGTGGCGGTAAGTGAGCCACTGCATCACTGGGCGATAGACCATATCCCTCTTGTTCATGGTGTACATGTTGATGACGAAACACCCTGGGTGGAGTGTAGCGGTCAACATGGTCTTTTTCTGCATGAGACCTTAAATCTTCTGTCTATTAATTTAATGTATTCCCTCAGGAAGGAAAGTTGTCTTTTACGTACCAAATCAGTAGGGTAATCTCTAAACTCTAACTTAAAGCATTTTAGATTTTTTTTAAATAATCATGCATACTAGTTTAAAAAATCACAATAGTGTAGAAGAAATCGTAGTCTGCCACTTTTTATATATCTTGTGACCTCTGAACTCACACCTTGTTGGTTTTTCTAGGAACTGTTTCCTGTTCCTCTACCCCCCCAGCGGTATGTGTACAATCTGTTAGTTGTACGATGTGGTAGTGTTTACAATCCAAAAATTATTGTGGTCTTGACACTGTCTTCTGCCTGATCCTGCAGACCGGGAGGAGTCTTGTTTGTTGTGACGGACTCTCCAGCACCTCCTGCCAAGCCTGGCTGCGCCAAAAACACGCTGGGTGGAGAAGCGTTTGCTTCTCAACATAGTTGAACTTGTTAACAATTTACACAATTCCTGTACTAATATATTTTTTTTTTAAATGCCGACAACCACGGTGCCTGCTTCAGACTTGGCCTGCTCCTCTAACAATGGTTTCACTTCGTTCATCTACGTTTGGCAACATTCTGTAGAAATTGCTTCAATAGTATTCACAAGAAAAATTTCTCCTCAACACGCAGAGCTCGATAGGGTCTCTGCATACATATGCGGTAACTATGACTTGGCAACATCCCCCATATCTAGTTTTTTTCGCGTGATGTCCTGGCTTGTCCATTAGTATATCCAGTCACAACCTCCAGTAACGGTCCATGCCCTTTTAAGGATCACGGATACATTTTGCTACCAACGTTGCCATATAAGGCTACACTTCTGTCGTGATGGAGAATTTCCCCTCCTTGGCCATTCTTGTGAATTCCACTCATTACCAGCTTCTAACCTCCTAGTCAAGACTTTTACAAATTCTGGCAGCCATAAAAGTTGCTAACCTACGGTCCTTTGTCAATTATGGTGACCTGGGGTTGTAAGAGGTGATCAGGGTTCAATATATCGCTCACTGCCTAGTGATCTGAAGCCTGAACTACCTCTGCCGGGCGCAATGCCCTGCTTGAGTCACCATCTCTGTCCGCGGTCTGTGGGACTCGTATGGATCTCCTGTAATTAAAGAATTGTGTTATCCTGATGGTAACCGCCAGATCATCAATTTTGTTTGATGGGTTGAGGGTGACTGGGCATCACTAAAACCTTTCTTTCAATGCACAACAGCGTTGGTATCTACGCAAGAGTCTTCAATGTGCTTCCTTTTAGGGTCTACAGGAGTGCTGGATGGCAGACCTGAAGTTTTGGTGTTCTGAGTACCAAAAAGGTATTCATACCGATCAAGGAGTTGATGGCACTGGGCCAGAAGTTGACATTTTTAACTCTCGAGGGGTCCTAATACTTGGAAAACTGCTTTGATGATGGAGTTGTCCTTAACATGGCTGAAGTGTCCATCAGTGGTCAGGTAAGTTACCTTCTCCTTGTCAATAATATTCTTCCAAGTGATGTGTAAAAAAATTAAGGACTATAGTCAGAAAGGTGTTCATGTAGGTGTCTATCCTCTATTATATCACAGATTCTCAGGGTACAATAGTAGGCATGATCCCTTGCACCACTGCTACCTACTGTTAATGAGGGTGTTATCCAAGCTGTGATTGTTCCCTTACTTTTAAATCAATATCCTTACCTGTGTCAAAGCTTTCAAGCTCCAAGCAGGGGCTCTCAAGCTTTGCACCTATCATATGGAGAAGTAATTGAACGAGTAATCTTTCCCCTTCTGTTAACATCAGAGTACACTTTCATGTGTGTCCCCCCTGCTTTGGAGTCAGGTAGAAATGAGACTAGCTAGCCTCCCCGGGTGTTAAGACACGCTCAAGCACGCATAATCATGGTTGTTGTACCCCTAGAGGTGGCACTGCACTTAACAGTCCATGACGTGCACTTTTGGTACTGTTGAGTTGCAATTGCAGGCTCACATTTCAGCCTTTAAACACCCACTCTGCTTGACTGTCACGCTGCCCGGTAGACCATGAAATTATTCTTAATATGTCTGGTCTGATGCTGTGCTGTTTAACGGTTATTTGATAGTTGCGTAGCCTCCTGGTGCGTGCTTGGAAAAATGAAATTCAGGCTCCAAGTCTTTGCCAGTGTTTTTAAAGCGTAAGTTTGTAACACAAGTGTAAAAATGTATGCGTTTTTAATACCAATGTTATCAGGGAAAAATTGTGTACTGCCATCTATGATGTCCTCCTAACTAAAATTTTTTATAATTCTTTTAGGGAGCAATGGATTCTACAAAATACAAGGAGCTTCTTGGATATTTGCGCAGTAATGTGTATCCGGAAGGTTTCAGTAAAATCCAGAAGCAGGGCTTACGTAGACTGTCTAAAAAATTCACCATAGACGGTATTTACATTTTTGTAAATATTGGTTTCGATATTACAATTTGATGCTAGACATGCATTTTAAGGAATTGTTTTAATAAAAAAATATTATTTGGGTATCCTGTAACTTATATTAAAATAGCTACTTTTTTGCTAAGACGTATTGCATATTATTAAGCTTTATTTATAAATATCTGATGGTCCTTAATTTGATATCTACCACAATTCCTTCCGCCTGGCACAGACTCGTTACAGGCTTCCAATAACACCTTGTCATTTGTCCCAAACGGCCTATTACAATGCCAACTAACACTGTCTGTTCGCCTTTCATTGTTCTCAATGTGAGCTTTTTTGGCCGTAAGGGAAACCAGTGCTACAGTATTGGGGTGTCTTTCATAGATTCACATGCTTTAATATCCCCCGCCCTCAAAGTGGGAGTCCCACGGTACATAAAAAAGGCAATAAGCCTCATCTATTTAAATATGTAAAAATATATAAGAATAAAATACATATATTAATAAACATTATATATTTCAAAATAACATACAAACTCAAAAGTACCATAGGATAAGATTGACACATAGGAATGGATTGAAAAAGAAAGCACTTTACTGACATAACCAGGTCGTTTTTATAGTACAATTACAAGACAATCTTGCACCAACACACTCTGTAACCTTCTCCTCAGAGGCTCTGGCCCTCCGATTTTCTAACGCACGTCGTGTGAAGGGATTCTCCCTGAGCTCTGCTCATTTCTTTTCCACAGGTTTTGTATATCTTCAACTTTCCCTGATGTCTTCAAGTAAGAAGTCTCTTTTCCGTCCTTGCGCTTCTTGTGGCAAGTAGAGTCTCTATTCAGAGGACCCTCACGAGAAGTGTATATACTGCCTCTACCCTGAACGTCTGGTAGGAAACTCCATAATTTGCAGGACTTTTTCTCAGAAGACTATAAAGGATAGAGAGGGCCGCCTCCTTCTGTGGCTACAGAAGTTGAAAGTCTCATATAATCCTCTCTCTGATGGCGAAAGTGTGGCTTCTGGATGCACTGGAGCCTCCTCTAAGCATAGCAGTGTGCATGACTTGCCATCCCCCTTTCTTAAAAAGAGAAAGCTTCAAGTTTTGGAGGTTGCTAAAGTGCCAATACACTATGCTGCTACGCCCACGCCCCCGAGATTACACTCTCAGGCGTCTGTGGCTCTCCCAGCACATGTTTCCTCTCATAAACGTGCCAGACCGTCAACGGTCCCTCCGTTGTGTAAATCTGGAGCTTCTACTACTTTGTCGACGATGGTAAGGACGGATTTCAGCAGGCTTCATCGACGCTATCTTTGTCGACGTTGGTTTTTGTCTTCTTGAAAGCTGTCTTGTCGACGATTCCTATATCTTCGTCGACAACCAAGAAACCTGTGGCTGTCCCGTTAACATCTAAATCTTCATCGACGATCTTGAAGAATATATCCTCCTCATGGTCGACGGTGACTGAGGGTTCATCGACGGCAGCTTCGTCGAAGGCGGCTTTGTCGACCGCTGCATCGTCGACGCTGGTGGCTTCGTCGACAGTGGTGGCTTAGTTGACGGTGGTGGGTTCGTCCATGGTGGCTTCGTCGACGACGTTGTCTCTTTCGCTGACGGCAGGTCTCTCGTCCACGACAAATTTTTCATCTCTTCCATTGGTGCCTGTTTCTACGCCAACGCCTGCTGCTGTCGACGATTCGCTCCTGTGGCGTCGTCACACTGTTTTGGATTACATTACAGTGCCACCAGCCACTCAACCACCGCCACAACTGTTTCCTTCTGCCAATGAGGATGATTCTGCCTTGGATGATGACATACATACAACAATCCGGGCTGTTCTCAGTCCATCTGACCTTTTCATAAAATGTCAAGATTTTGACGATGAGGACCAGGATTACCATTATTCTCAGCAGCAAGAGGAGGAACCTCTTGCGCAGATTCCGATGGCACAGTTGCCATTATCTCTCATTTTTAATCTTAAATTTATGCTGGAGGATTACAACCGCCGTTTCACATTTTCTTTCCACGGCTCTCAACGAGAATCACCTCCGAATACTCCAGCTCCTCCGTGGCCGCCGGCGGAACCAACACAATCTGTCCCTTTACAAGTACCTTCTACAGAGGGTGACGCTGACGTCCTTCCGCTTACAGAAGACGGTGAACTCCTGGGTGACGATGATGATGATACTATGGCTGACTGGGACCATTTCCAGATCTATTCGCCGGCTCCGCCTCCGGGGTCACCAGTGAATTCTCCTCCTGTTGATATTACAGGTTTCCATCAATTGATGGAAAGGGCTGCACAGCGTTTTTATCTCCCAATGGTAGTGAGAGAGGAGGATTGCTTTCGATATGATTTTAAATCTCAGCCGCAGAAGCATGTTCGGGCTGTGCCCATAGTTGATTTCATCTGGAACAAGGGTATGAAATTGATAAAAACACCAAATAAAATTCCTGCAGTTCTCACGTGGTTTGAGAAAAAATATAAGGCTCCAGACTCTTCTCCTGCTTGCCTGGTATCCCAGGCAAAGACGGATTTTGTGATCACCCAGGCGGCACAACGTCGCTCAAAGAATCACTCTTCTCTGCTTACCTCTCCACCTGACCTTGATGGTAGTCGCTTGGATGCCATTTGAAAAAAAAATTCAACCAAGGCCTCTATAACTGTCAGAGCAGCGAATACCCTGGCCATCTTGGTTCTATACGACCACCAAATGTTGTACGTATGACAAGGCTGCTTTCATTAACCTCATCCCAGAGCACTCTAGAGAGGACGCTCTCAAGATTCGTCAGGAGGGAGAAGGAGCATCTTCAGAGATCATCGATTGCTCTGTGGATATTGCCTCAACTGCTTTTCGCCAGCTAGCTGGGGCAGCTGTTCTAAGGATGCAGGGATGGCTTCGCACTACTTGTTTTCGCCATGAATTCCATGCGAAAATCCTTGACATGCCCTTTGATGGGTAGTTGCTGTTTTGCCAGCACGTAGATGAGGCACTACAAACAATAAAAAAGGACACAGAAACAGCTCGTTCCCTTTGGCACGCTGCAGTTTAAAACACAGCCTTTTCGGGGTGCTCGTGGACGCAGCACCACCTCCTCCTTTTGTGGCAGATCAACACAATACCGCTCATACAATCAAGGAAATCAGCATTTTTCCTCACAGAGTCCACAGTCTTATCGACAACAGACTAAAGGCCCCCCCTATCAGAGTTGGAGGACGAATCTCGAAATTATTTTCAAATTGGTCACTAATAACTTCAGAACGTTTGGTATTGGACATTGTTTCAAAAGGCCATGCTCTGGAAATTGTCAAATTCCCTCGGAACAGCCCCCCAATCAGTCCTCCTCCCGCTCATCTCAAGGAGCTTTTCCATCAGATCAAACTCATGCTCCAAAAATTGTCCATCGAAGTGGTTCCAAAGACTCACAAGGGGCTGGGTTTCTATTCACGTTTATTCCTCGTGCTAAAGAAGTCTGGAGAGTGGCGCCCTATCCTCTACCTGAGGGCTCTGAACAAGTTTCTAAAGTATCAGACTTTACGCATCCTTACACTTAGGGAAATTATTCAGCTCCTCTCTCGACGACTTTATGTCGACAATCGATCTACAGGATGCCTATTTCCATTTCCCGATTCTATCACGCCACAGAAAATACCTGCGCTTGCGTGTAGGCCACATAGACTTTCAATTCAGAGTCATGCACTTTGGTCTCCGCTACGCCCCCCGGGTCTTTGCGAAGGTCCTCGCCCCGGTGGTGGCCTATCTATGATTACGGCGCATTAAAATCTTCCCATATTTTGACGATTGTCTCATCAAGTTTCAGTCTTACCATCAGGCATCCTTAGACACTCAGTTTTGTCGGACTCTGTTCCACTCTCTGGGAATGTCAGTCAACACACAAAAAATAAGTTCACGCCAGCTCTTCACACAGCTTTCATAGGCGCTACTCTCAATACCTCCATGGCCATGGCTTTTGTTTCTGACGACCGGCAGAAACGGATGCTGCAGCTCGCAGCTCACATCAGATCAAAGCTGTCTGTTTCAGTCCGCATCTTGAAGTCCTTTCTGTGGATGGCGTCCTCCTGCATTTCTTTGATCCCTCATTGCAGACTGAAGAGACGTCCAATTCAGTAAGAACTGGACAAGCAGTGGTGCCATGTCTCCGGTTCATTCAGTGACCGTATATTCGTAACCTCTCTCATCGAACAAGCTCTGCGCTGGTGGACGCAACCTCGCAGATGTCACTTCTTTCTTGGCTAAGGCTCCAGAACTCGTCCTTACCACGTATGCCTCCCTGGAAGGGTGAGGCGGTCCCCTTCTAGTATTGTCCATCAAAGGCAAGTGGAATCTGTCCCAACGTTCTTGGCACATCAACAGGCTAGAACTCATGGCGACATTCCGTGCACTCAAATTGTTCCAACTTCTGCGGCAAGAGCAATCAGTGCTCATTCAAACGTACAACACCACTAGCATGCACTAAACAAGCAGGGCGGTACCAAATCTCTGATGCTTTCCCAGCTATTTCAGAAGATCTGGGTTTGGTCCATACTCCATCAGATCACGCTCACAGCAGACCACCTACCAGACCTTTCCAACATTCTGGCTGATTCTCTCAGCCGGTCCACATCATCGACCCACGAGTGGGAGTTGCATCAGCCGACTCTGGACTTCGTCTTCAGCCTCTGGTGTCACCCGTGCTTGGATCTCTTTTCAACTCCACAGAACAGCAAATGCCAGCATTATACAAGTTGGCTTACCCACAGCGGGTCGTGCGGGAATGCACTTTAGATGGACTGGTGCAAGATATTGGCCTACGCTTTTCCGCCAATCCCGCTGGTACCTCGAGTGTTGTGGAAAATGCGGAGACAGCCATGTCACATTCTCCTGATTGCTCCCCGGTGGCATCGGCAGGCATTTTTCTCAGAGTTACTGCTCCTCTCACAATGCAAGCCCATCCTTCTTCGCCCCCGGCCGTACCTTCTCACGATTATCAACGTTCGTATCTGCCATCCGAATCCCAGTTTGCTCAAATTGTCGGCCTGGAACCTGAGTGCCTTGAATTTGTTCACTTAAATATTTTGCCTGCCTGCAGAGAGGTTCTTGCCATGGCGCGTGCGCCTTAAATGGTGAATACCTACAAACTAAAGTGGAAACGCTTCTGCCATTGGTGTTCGTCTGCTAACATCCACCCAGTGCCCGCCTCTCCGGCACAAAATCTGCCTTTCTTTTTGCATTTGGCACAGTCTGGACTTTCTCATTCCACTCTAAAAGTCTTTTTGGCAGCAATTTCTCGTTTTTGCCATCACAGCTCTTCCTCTCTCTGTTGCTCTAGAGTGAATGAACAGTTCTATAAGGGATAGTTCCGGATGTTTCCACCCATTCGGACTCCTCCCCCCACATGGTGTCTTAACATCGTATTGGCGCAACTTATGAATTCGCCCTTTGAGACAATCCACTCAGCAGATTTTAAATTCTCAATCTGGATGGTTGCCCTCCTGCTTGCTCTTGTCGAGTGAGTGACATTCACGATTTCACAATCCAGCCTCTTTTCCTCCAATTTAAATCAGACTGTGTTATCCTTCGAACAAACCCAGCTTTTATGCCGAAGGTGCCGTCCGACTTTCATCTTAATGAGCCTGTGATTTTAAAAACCTTTTTTCCTCATCCACAATCTCCAGCGGAACAGAGTCTGCATTCTTTGGACTTAAAGAGGTGCCTCAACTTTTATATTAGCAGAACGGCACCCTTTCGCCAATCTGACTAACTGTTCGTTGCCTATGGGCAAACCTGTAAGGGACATTCTGTTACCAAACAAACAATTGCACATTGGATTTCTTCAGCGATATTTTAATGCCATCAGAATGCTGGCAAGCCTCTTCCATCATGAGTGAGGGCACATTCTACAAGGGCGATGTCCTCCACAACTGCCTTATTCGCTGGTGTGTCCATTCATCAGATCTGCCGGGCAGCTACGTGGTCCAGCAGGCACACTTTCACAAGGCACTACTGCCTGGAGGCAATCAACGAAACTGATACAGCAGTGGGCCAAGCAGTTCTTCATAATCTTTTCTAATAAGGTGTGTGTAGAGCTCAATGTGCATGTAAGAGCTCAGTAGAATGGAAGGCTTGTTGCTAAGGTGGAATGTTGATGTTTAAAAGAGAGAAGAAGATTGTGAGCTGGAAGAGCAAGCTGGAGGTATCTCTCTCTCATGCTACAAATAAAGTTTACCAACTTATGTTCCTGTGTTGGGTAAATCTTTACATTGGCGATGAGGATGGGGCACTTGGGCAGGAATATGACCAAAAGACGTGTGCGACAGTCGTTTTGGTGGCCGAGCATGGACAGCGAGATTGAGGAGTTAGTCAAGGACTGTTATGCCTGTGCCAGTAGTGATAAGACAAAAGTTGTGAGGCAACCACCACTTGCATGTTCAGATTTTCCCTGTCGTCCGTGGTAAAGGTTGGCGATAGATTTTTTAGGACCCATTATGAAGCTTGGTTCTCGAAGCAAATTTTTAATCGTTCTAGTGGACTATCACTCTAAGTGGTTTGTAGTAGAAAGTACAGATAGCATTGAGACAGAGAAGGTGATTGGCTTCATGGAAAGGGTGTTCTTAAATGAAGGGATACCGAAAACTCTGGTGTCAGATAACGGGGTACAATTGGTCTCCAATAGAATGAGGGAATTCCTTTCAAGTATGGGAATCAAGCATGAAAAGGTTGCATTATTCAGACCGCAAGCCAATGGCCTGGTGGAAAGAGTCAATAGGTTGATAATGGACAACATCCAACTTTCCATTTCCAATGGTTTGTCGTGGTCAGATGAACTAAAAAAATTGGTGTGGTCATATAGGGTTACGCCACACTCGGTAACAGGTGTTTCCCCTTTCATTTCTCTTAAGGGTCGTGAACCAGGAATGAAGGAGGTTCCAGGTTGGCTGAAGAGCAAAGAGTGTGTGTGGGTTGACCGTGATGCTATTAAGAACGATGTGGTTGAGCAACAGAAGGCTGCAGCCTGGCATTATAATATTAGGAAAGGTGTTAAAGATCATGATATAAGGGTTGGAGATTGGGTGGCTGTTAGACGTGGGGGAAATGTCATTAAAGGAGAAAGCAAGTTTTCTCAACCTATACAGGTTAAGATGGTAAAGAGAAACATCCTCATTCTGAGGGACGGTTCTGCTTGGAGTACTGGGAATGTTTCCAAGTGTTGAGCTCCTGACCACATTATGCATGATTAATGTTGGTTTCTCATTTAATGTGTTTATGTAATATATGTAAGGGGGAAGATGTGTAGAGCTCAATGTGCATGTAAGAGCTCAGTAGAATGGAAAGCGTGTTGCTAAGGTGGAATGTTGATGTTTAAAAGAGAGAAGAAGATTGTGAGCTGGAAGAGCATGCTGGAGGTATCTCTCTCTCATGCTACAAATAAAGTTTACCAACTTATGTTCCTGTGTTGGGTAAATCTTTACAGTGAGCCTCTGTTACTTCCCTCCTCCTTGGGTTGTTATCAGTTTTGTGATTCTATGATGCTATGTCATTGTATTTCATGCAACTTTGATACTGCAACTTCATGGTTCTGGATTACTGTTCACTAGTCTATTCAAGCATGTGAATCTATGAAAGACACTGCAATACCGGAGAAGAACAAATGTTACTTATCTGTAAACTGTGGTTCTCCAGTATTGTTGTCTTTCATAGATTCACATGCGACCCACCCTCCTCCCCTCAGAGGCTCTCTTCTCCTCCTAAGACTCTTTTGTCACTCTTGTGCTACTAAAATCTGAGGGCCGGAGCCTCTGAGGAGAAGGTTCTAGAGGGTGTTTGCTCCTGATTGCCTGAAGTTTGGACTATAAAAACTTCATGGATATATCAGTAAAGTGATTTCTTTTCCAATCCATTCCTATGTGTCAATCTTATCCTATGGTACTTTTGAGTTTGTATGTTATTTTGAAATATATAATGTTTATTTATATATGTATTTTATTCTTATATATTTATATAGATGAGGCTTATTGCTTTTTTTATGTACCGTGTGACTCCCAGTTCGACGACGGGGAATATTCAAGCATATGAATCTATGAAAGACACCAATACTGGAGAACCACAGTATACAGGTAAGTAACATTTTTTCTTCAGCCATGCACCCTGTGGCGGCCACATCGAGGTGCCTGCGATGGTGAACAGGAATCCACAGGGGGGCCCCATATTTGTGTTCACCCTTGGTCTCCAACCAGAGGCCGTCAACCCAAGTAATCAATCCTGGTTCCCCCCTTACTCCATTTCAGACAGCCTTTTGGTGTCACAAACGTCGTCACGGAAAGGTGGTTGAAAACACAACATTTTAATCGCAAGGGAGGATATGCATGCCTTTGATATTGCATGCTAAATTCCAAATGACCAACAGACTCTCCAAGCCCGTCAAAAGCCAGCCGCAAAAACTTTCATGTTTAATTTATGACTGCCTCCATTGGAATAAGCAGTTCACAAACTAAAACGACCAGCCTGTTATGATGTGGCCATTAAGGCTCCGACCCTTGTTCGTAGCCCTTTACGGTCAATTTGTAATTGGCCAATATTTTTTATTTTATTTTTTAAAATTCATTTTTTAACACATAGATATATTGTAAATATTGCTTCTATTACATGGCAAAATAACCAAATCCCTGTTAAAAAATATGGGTTACATGAATCAACTTTTTTGTACACATATTTTAATTACTTACATATGTTTGAGTATGTTTAGAGATAAGTATTATAATTTTTATATTTATTTCCTATTTCACATGCCTACTTTGTTAATGCTTTGTACTTTTGCTTTTTCAAATAGATGGCAGTTTGGTGTACAATGGTAGAGGAAAAAGCACAAAAGTGATCAATGGTGTAGAAGCAGCAAAAATATATATTTTTTAATTTCATTCCTCCCGTATTGGTGGCCATACTGGGATCAATAAAACTTCAAAAAGTATTACCAGCAGATTTTATTGGCCAAATATGACCGTTGATATTGAACAATGGGTGAGTTAGGATTTTTTTTTATTTTTTATTTATTTTTTATTTATTTTTTACAAACAGTTGCATCATCAGAAATGTCTAATAAATACACAATGCTTTGGCAATACATCCATAATGTCTTCAGAAACATAGTCGCCATAAAAATATACACTTTCTCAACATGGCAGTAACTCAGTGAGACCTTCGAGGGCCAAGTAGCAAAAGTACTGTACTAAATGACACCACCCTCACTGTAATCATCAATTAGAACCACGTAGGTCAGCCTCCTAATATTTTTTCACAGTACACCTTCCAGTCTACTATCCACAGTGGGGTGCGGCCGACACCAGAGAACACAGCAACTCCTCATCTCTGTGCTCCAGTACTCTTCCATACCCATACACGCAGCCTCCGGCCTTCTAGTGTGACAACCCTCCTGTCTTCGGTCCCAATGCCACCTGCGCATACTCAAGCAAATAACAGGTAAAGGGGGCCCATATGTTTCGCGGCCCAGAAGCACTAGGCAATAACTCAGAGTATGTATCAAGCTGCTCCCGGCATGTCACAAGATCAGTAATCCAATCCTTGAATTTCGGGGCTCGGCCCCTGCTCCATCGACAAGCCACCCTCCTCTTTGCCATCAAGAGCCCCATTGCCACATATTTCCTATGTGCTGGCTGTATCGGCCTGACATACCCAAGCAACGCCATCAATGGTGTGGGGTCAACGTGCGTATGCACCATATGAGTCAGCTCCTCGAAGACCTGTCGCCAATAGGCATTTACCTCTGTGCACACCCACAACAGGTGCAGAAAATCCGCCCCAGGGTCCCCACATCTTGCACAGCTATCCGTCTCTCTCAGCCGATACCTATACATTTCAACCTCTGTGTATTATAGTCTATGCAAGTAATGGTAGTGTATCATTCGGAGTCTACTGCTGGCCACCACTCTTTTAGTCTGCAGACAGCAATACTCCCACTGCTCATCTGAAAGCTTCTCAGTAAGCTCCGCATCCCATCGTGCACGAGAGAGCGGGTCAGCAATTTCCCTTTGAGTGTGTACTGTTCTGTAAATTAATGAGACCAATCGTGTGGCCGTCTTGCACTTCAACATTAACTGCAGCGGAGCACACGCCACTGGTTCACTCGGGAAGTTCGGAGTAATAGCTCGAATCCCCTGTCTCAAACTGATATACAGAAAAAGATCAAGTGTGGTTTGGTGCAGACCCCGCAACATCTGCCCTGCAGTGCAAAACCTTCCCTCGTGATACAAGTCCCCCCAGTTCTGAATATTCATTCGTTCCCTGAACTTATGGAACATGGCTCCTGCAGTAACGGCATATTTTGGTGGTACGTGAGTGGCAACAAAGCCGCGTACTGCATGGGTGTCTGTAAAATGCGCCCAATTTGACGCCAAGCCTCGATCGTGCAAGTGACCGTATTTGGTCTCTTATCCCTAGGTGCAACCGGTTCAAATAGCACTCCATCTATTGGTATCGGATGTGCGAGCCAATGCTCAGCCAACACCTGTGGCATATACTTGGGCTGTGTCACCCAGTACCAAGCGTAGTGGGCCTGCGCGCTGAGGTAGTATAGTTCAAAGTGTGGCACCCCAAATCCTCCATGTGAGTATGGCCTAGTAAGCACCTCCCATTGCAGCCTCTGCTGCCGACCTCCCCAGACCAGTCGCGTTAGCTCCGACCTGAGCGTCACAAAGAAATTTCTCCCTGGATAAAACGGGATATTTAGAAATAAGTAGAGTAATTGAGGCAGGAGCACCATTTTAATCAAAGAGACCCGCCCCCCCCATGGACAAGGGGAGCGCGACCCATCGGGTCACACAGTCTGCAATTCGTGTTATTGCAGTACCATAATTCAATCTCAAAAGCTCGTCTTTGTCCCTCGTCACTCTTATCCCCAAGTAGGGCAGCTCCTCATCACACCACTCCAAGGGGTAATCCAACGTAAATTTATGCGTTGCCTGCGTTAGTGGGAATATACTGGATTTGTTCCAGTTGATATGAATCCCCGACAGCTTCCCTAACACTAGAAACTCCCGCAGTATCGGGTTCAAATTATCGTGAGGATTCCGGATATATAATGTAATATCGTCTGCGTATAAGGATATAAGGATCTGCCGCAGATTGCATCTCAATACCTTAACATTATGATGGTTCCGCAGTTTTGCTGCTAGCGGTTCGACTGCAATGGCAAAGAGAAGTGGAGAGAGTGGACACCCCTGTCGGGTACCCCCCGTGATGGTAAGTGGCGGCGACGCGTGTCCATTTATAAGTATCTTGGCTACTGGTACATTATACAGTAGTCTGATCCAGGACAAAAATTGGGGGTGAAAGCCCATTCGTAGCATTACTCCAAATATATAATCACACTCTAGCAAATTGCACGCTTTAGTGGCGTCAAGGAAAACGGCCGCTAGAGGCAAGTCAGGTGAGACATTGATAAGAATCGCAAACAGTGTCCGTAAGTTATGAGATGTTGCCCTTCCCGGCACAAAGCCAGACCGGTCCGGGAGTCCCAAATTTTCCAGGAGCAAATTCAGCCGATTGGCAATTAATTTGGCTAGTATTTTAGCATCGCAATTTAGGAGGGATAGTGGTCTATAGGAATCACATTGCCGCGGCAATTTCCCCGGCTTCAGCAGCGAGACTATAAGTGCTTCCCTCATAGACGCAGGAAGGGTGCCCACCTCCAGCGATTCCTAGTAGACTTCTCTCAGAACGGGGCCATAATATCTATATACGTCTTATAAAATTCAATAGGGATGCCATCTTTTCCAGTGGCTTTCCAGGATTGCATACCCATAATAGCTTCCCGAACCTCGTCCAACTCAAACGGTGAACATAAAAACTCTCTTTGCACACCAGCGCCACATCCCCCTATAAACACTCCAGATCTAACCCATCTTTTCTGGTGGTGGTATACAATTGCCCGTAATGCCTCGTGATTGCGCTAAGAATGTTAGCTGTATCCCGGTACACCTCACCCTCAAGTTCTTCAATCTCCAGGATATAATTTTAATAGCGAGGTTTCCTAACTGAGGTTGCCATGAACCTCCCCGGTCTGTCACCCTCTCCATAGCAGCGGGCCCTCCAGTATTTCCCTCGAAAGCGTGTCTCCCTTTCCGCTGTAGCCATATATTCCGTGAGTGTGTCTCTGAAACGTGCTTGAATCGTGGCAGATGGTTTTTGAGCCATCTCCTCCTCCATCCATTTTAGCTCCCTCTCCTGCCTGTTTAGGTGCTGATTCCAATCCTGGAAAAACCGGGTATGAACCGTCGGTCGGAGTGTTTTCTCCGTCCGACTCGTACCCGGGAAAAAAACATTACAAACATGCAAGTACGATTCGCACGGAAACACCATTTCCGTACGAACCGTAAAAAACACCGACTGACGAAAATATCCATACAAATGGGATCCGGGAAAGCGCCGACGTGTCGTCGGGACGCATTCAGGCAGCGTTTCACGAACCAGGAAGTACGATCGGCACCCACAGCAGTCTGGACGGCAATATTTTTATGGCACCCAAAAAGTGCCAGGAAATCGAAGTATGCCGCGAAATGACCAGATTAGGGGGCCCGGTACGCGCCGTACCCCCCCCAGCCCCCGTGAGTACGCGCCAAACCCCCCCCAGCCCCCGTGAGTACACGCCGTACCACCCCAGCCCCCGTGAGTATGCGCTGAACCCCCCGTGCATGTACACCAGTGTACGTACGCACCGTACCCCCCCGTGCATGTACACCAGTGTACGTACGCACTGTACCCCCCGTGGATGTACACCAGTGTACGTACGCACCGTACCCCCCGTGTATGTACACCAGTGTACGTATGCACCGTACCCACACCCGTGTATGTACGGCGCGAACCTCCAGCGCTACGCGCTGGGGGTTCACGCCGTACATACACGGGCGGGGTATGGTGCGTACGTACACTGGAGTACATGCACGGGGGGGTACGGTGCGTACGTACACTGGTGTACATACACGGGGGTTTGGCGCATACTCACGGGGGCTAGGGGGGGGTTCGGCGCGTATGCGGGCACATGTCTCCATGGTTGCTATGGGAGTTCGGTCCGTACGGTGCATTTTCCATACGGTTGTAACATCGGACGCACGGGACGGATCGTACTTGTGCGCTCGGACTTCACTTTTCACATTTGTACGTAAAATCATCCGGGGATGTGTCGGACACTTTTTCCGACCCGAGGACGTGTGGGGAAATTTTCCCAATGCGATTCGTATGGACTTTTTCCCATACGAATCGTACTTGGCAGTTTGTACGCTACTTGTACGATTCGTACGGTAAAAAGACCGGATACGAGTCGTACGGGTAAATTTTTTTCCAGGATCGGAATTGGCACCTTAATGTGTTAGTGAGATCCTTCAGCACCCCGAACCCCTTGGACATGCAGAACACTCGCATCGTTACTGTAAACGTCTTCCAAAATAATTTCTACACTTTCGAATGAGCCTTTATTACGGGCAAAGAAGTCCTGTATTTCCTCCAGCAATTCCTCACCGGAAGACCTCATCCAGCAGCATGATGGCCTGCAACCGCCAGGCACCTCTCGGCACCCTGAGGTCCGTGGAGGACAGCGTGAGAAGAACTGGGGCATGATCAGAGTATGTTCTGGCCAGATGTTGCACTTTCGAGATCACGGGGCCAAGCCCCCTAGACACCAACCAATAATCAAGTCTCGCCCATGAGGCTGCCTTCGCCGTGTAATGTGTGCCTTCTTGCAAGCCCGGTTGTACATGCCTCCAAGCGTCTAGCAATTGATATGCATCAATTGTGTCCCTGAGGACACCAGCCGCCTTGTTGTAATGGTGGGAGGCCGGGTGCGATCTATCACACCCTGGATTAAAGGTGACGTTGAAGTCCCCACCCCAAATAATGTGTTGGGAGCCCGTCTTAATTATCTTGGCCCAAAGCGCAATGAAAAACAACGGGTCATCCACATTTGGCCCATAACAACAGGCCAGTGTAACCGACAGCGAGCACAATCTCCCCCACGATATACAAAATCGCCCTTGTGCATCCCCGACTAAACCCACGAGATGAAAGGGCACCTGTCTTTTTATAAGTATAGCCATCCCACGCGCATAAGAAGAATAGGAGGAGAAAATCCTGTGTTCTGCCCACTTGGTGGCAAAGCCTCCAGCCCCCTGTGGAGTAAAATGTGTTTCCTGTAACATGGCAATGTGTGTGTGATGCCTGTCTAGATACGCAAGCAATTGTCGCCTCTTCCGCGCGTCCCCCAGCCCCCGAACATTCCATGTGACAATATTCAAACTGCCTACCGTACAATCAGCCATACTCCTGATCAACATACATGCCCCCAAGTATTATTCCAGCATGGTAGGGTGCCAACCCTCCTATTATATGACATAGGCTCTTTGACAATCCGAGATGCACAACTTTGAACTCAGCCAAAATCCTCCCTAGACCATGTCCATTAGCATCCTTCTTTGAGGTAAACATATTGTAACCATCAACTTCCCCATTGGTTTCCACCCCCTCCCACTGAAGCAGCCCCAACTTGCCAGCAATGTAGTCCCCCCCTGCCCTCCCCAATCCCAACATGACAATCGTATATGCCACAACACCCATCTCGGATGCGTAGCGAACCGCCCCAGGGTCATACCCGCTGGGGGCTTCCACTAGATAGACGCACAATCACCTCTCACCCCCAAAACAAGCCGAAGCTCCCCCCCAAGAAAACATTTGGGCTCCAGGGGCCAGAGGGGTGACCGGCACTCAAGATCATTCGCTCGCTTAGATCAGCAGGTAGCAATAGTACTCAGCCTCAGTCTCGACGGTTGCCACTTCGATAACAGTGTACATCAAGTCTCGAGGGTGACCCCTTCGGGTCCGTTTGCAGTAGCCTCCAGGGAGTCCTCTGCCTCTCTCTCCGACACCAACCGCTTCGCAGCTGGACCTCCGCCACCAGTACGATTCGATCTTTTCAGGTGCTTGAGAAAGTCTTCCACTTGATTCGGCGCGGTGAAAAAGTGCTGTTTTCCCTGATATGTCACCCTGAGGCTCGCCGGAAAGAGCAACGCAGTCAATGTGTGCCTTTCGCAGTTTAGCCTTGACCTCCATAAATTTATGCCTCTCGTCTTGTACCATGGGCGTAAAGTTAGGATATATGGAAAAGGAATTCCCATCATAAGTCAGAGTCTGTTTGCCTCTGGCAGCGCGCAGAGTCACATCGTGGTATCTGTAGTTTAATAGTCTCGCAATAATCGGACGCGGACTCCCCCCGGTGGCGGCCGCCGGCCAAGAGCTCTATGGGCATGTTCTACAATGAACTGGCTGGAGAATGCTTCCGTGGCAACCGAGGATAAATGAAGCTTTTCTATATATTCCTCCACCCATCCAACAGTGGTGGATTCCGGATTTCCCAGTACGCGTATATTGTTGCGCCGACTGTGCACTTCCAAGTCCTCATTCTTTGCAGCAATTACCCTCAACAGATTATCCATCCGGGCAAGCTGCGTGGCATGGCTGGAGGTCACATTATCCACGTCTGATATGCGCCGTTCCGCTTCTATTAGCCTTTCCTCATGCCCTTCGAGTTTGTGGACTAAAGCATCCATTCTGGTCGACATGCGGTCTACCTTCTCAACAACTGTGGCGAAGCCATGGCGGATCTCCTGCAGGATACTTTGGACGTCTGTATCTGGTGCTGCAGCTCCTTCCTGCGCCCCATTCCGTCCCTCGTGGGGTGGACCTGTTTGTGGGGCCTGTGTTCCGCGCCGCGCCGTCTCAAAATTCAGTTTCAGTTGCCTGGCATCCGTCTTCCCCATACTGTCTCTGTATCGGTGGTATAGGCCTAGCCTCGACCCACACCTACCTCACCATGCACCAGGTCACACTCCTGTCTCCCATCCAGCAGCCTCTCCCTGCTGCTCATTAAACTCTCCAGTCCTTGCCGCGCTCTTCTTTCTCCGCTCACGCTAGTATCTCAGCCCTCCTGGCAATCCGCTCTGATATCGCCCCTCGGTGATATAATCGCAGGTCAGCTCTTCGGGTCTCCAATCTGCGTGGCGAACCCTGCTCCCAACGGTCACCCTTTCAGATCCGCTGCCACCTCAGCACTATCTCCGCCTTTGAGAATCCAGATCCCGCTCCCATGCGGGCTGCACCGGTGAACGCGGGTGTCTGAAGCGTGTGATGCCAATCAATGTCTGCAAAATCGTTTCCCTTCCGCAGTTCAGGCAGTGACCCCAGCAGCGCATACATCCCAGACTTCTTGTTGAAAGCAGCCCGTTATTATCGGGGGCCCCCACAGGTCCGCAGCTCAATGTCTTCAAATGCCCCGTCTCACAAGTCGCTCCCCGTCTCCGAACTGCTCCCAGGTCTCAGCTCTGCCCTGTACCGGTACTCGACTCTGCAGCTGGGGGGGGGCTCCTTCTCCGCCCCGCACGTCCTTTGATCTCCGCACCTCAGCCTCTTCCCAGCACCGATCACGTGACGGGTCCCCCGCTATTCAGGTCCTCCCTTCTCCTTGCCCGGGTGTGCCAGAAACTCCTCCCTCACTCTCGAATATCCGCAATAGCCGCCGCCTGGGTGCAAGCCCGCACCGATGTCCTCCGCCTCGGGAACGTCCGGCGTACAGGGCGCTCCCCGAGGCCTAATGCCTCGTGTGCAGCCGCGGCCTCAAGTACTCCCGGCAGCCGTCCGCAGTCCTCCGTGTATTCACCCGCAGCGTCCCTGCCTCACCTCCCGGCCGTCTAACTTCGGATGTCGCGGACCAAACTTCACCTGAATTTCATTGAGGCTGCCTGAAGGGTTCCCGCTGCTTTTGAGAAAGTCTAAACCTGCCGCATCAGCATTCGAGCAGGATAATTTAAGGATGAAAGTACCGGGCTACGGGAACCTCACTGTAGAGCAGCCATTCCGTTTGCGCGCCACCTAGCGCCCCCCGTGAGTTAGGAATTTTCTAGTCATTCAACAATAATTTTTTGGAGAACAAAAATTCATACTAGAATTAATGTCGTATATGGCATTTGTAATAATTTATTATTCTAAAAGAATTTCACACTGTAAGTTTGAGGGTTTTATATTTTCAAAAATACTACGTACACTTATTAGAGATCATAAGTCAAAAAGTTTTTGTTAATTTGTTATTTGTTCAACCGATTTGAGAATTGTTATTTAATAGATTTCTATTGATTTATAGATAAAGGAGTGTGATACTTGCCAAAAAGAACAACCTGCACTCCAGATTTCAGCTGAATTAAAACCAATTAAAGTAGGTACTATGGGCCTCATGTAGGTAGCCCAATACCGGTCGGTAACGGCCGATTTTCGGTAAATATACCGTTACCGACCGGTATTTAGGCTTTTGATATGTAGGGGGATCATTTCTGTATTCGGTAATTTACCGAATCGGTAAAATTACCGAATCGGTAATTTTACCGATTCGGTAAATACCGAATACAGAAATGAGATGTAGGGGGAGTGTGTAGTGGGTGTGGGGATTCGTTATTTACCACCAACTGAAAGTTGGTGGTAAATGACGAATGTCTCAGTTAAGGCATTATTTGGCCCTTAGATGTGTGCAATGTGGCAGACACACATGCCCTCAGGGCATGTATGTGTGCCACATGTGCACACATGCAGGAATCAGGGGTGCAACAGGGTGTCAATGTGACACCCTGCCACCCTTGATTGAGCTCCCCCCATTACCGATTCGGTATTTACCGATTCAGTAATGGTAACTGGCTTCCCATTGATTCCTATGGGCCTCCTGGCCCATAGGAATCAATGAGATACAGGTTACCATTACCGAATCGGTAAATACCGATTCTAAAATACCAACACTTACCGAATCGGTATATTTTTACCTACATTACATTTACCGATTTATAAATACCGAATCGGTAAAATTCGGTATTTAAGAATCGGTAAATGTAATTTACCTACATAAGGCCCTGAATGTCTTATTTATTTCTTTATGATCTTTACTGTATGTATGATTTATAATTTCAATTGAAAAGGATTTACACTTTATTTAAATATTACATTTTAATGAAAGAAAAAAAAAATGTTTTTTTTTATTATCTTGCTTTCAAATATGTAAATTTACAGGTCCAAGAAGTTTGGGAACTTTTAGGAGTCGATTTAATGGGACCTTTACATGCGGAAAAATTTTGGACTTCATTTCTTCGACGTGATGAATTAAACTTTGGTTATAAAGAAGCTAATAAAAATGGATTAATTTTGACAACACCAAAGAGTACGAGTGATTACGTTTCTCATATGTGTATACAGCTGTGCAACTCTTCTGTGGGACCGGACGCACGTGCCATAAAATAGTGTCTTTAATACTATAGCGCAAAGGAACGGAGCGCTAAAATAAGAGTGTATGCACGCTAAACTGGATTAAATGGATGAACTTTGAAGTAAGGCAAATGAATAGGTGTGCTTCTGAATTTTTCAGATTCATTGTATTACATTCCGTTCCGACTCTGAAGCACCCACGAAATTTATAATACCAATAATGGAGTCATCACATGATCACGTCGAAGATTCTCTGTACAATAATGTCAACTTGAAAATGATTTGTAACATCACATCATGTTGTAAATTTATAATTTATGAGATTGCTATATACATTTAGTACTGTTTAGTTAGGTTTCGTTTCACGTTGTTTTAATTGATAGGGGTGGGATTTGAACTTCACGTCATAGAAGGTACACAGCTGAGGAAGGTAGTGTTCCGTTTAAAAACAGGGTGGAGCGCTAAGGCGGGTTTGAATAATGGCAGCTGATCTCGAAGGTTATAAGGGCCGGTAACAGCAACTTGAACATTGCAGGTATATACGGGGATTGAGTGAGACAGGTCATATAACTTAGGGGTTTAACGGTAGTTGGGAGAGTAAGTCTAAGTATGAATTGACTCGTTTAAGAGGAATGAGGAGTTGTGTTACATGGGGATAAATGGGTATCAGGATTTCGTTTCACATTATAGGATGTTGAAGACAGGTTTGATTTTTCATGTTAATTGAACTGGTTTGTAATTCTGGGTCGGGAATGGAAGAAAATACATTGGTGACTTTTTTATGGTTTATTTTCATGTTTATTTTGTGTTTGTAAAGCAACATGTATGGGGCTGATGTTCATGTTTTCATTGTTTTAGATACCCCTGAGGAAGGTTTATATCAAAACCGAAATGCATTGGGTGAAAGCAAAGTGCACTGAATAACATGGAGTTCTTTTACATGCCAGTGAATAGGCCCGGATGGGCAATTCTTGAGCAATTTACATGCGGAAAAATTTTGGACTTCATTTCTTCGACGTGATGAATTAAACTTTGGTTATAAAGAAGCTAATAAAAATGGATTAATTTTGACAACACCAAAGAGTACGAGTGATTACGTTTCTCATATGTGTATACAGCTGTGCAACTCTTCTGTGGGACGGGACGCACGTGCCATAAAACAGTACCTTTACCAACCACTCATTCCGGATACAAATACATTTTGACCGCAACTGATTATTTTTCAAAATGGGTTGAGGCATTCCCACTCAAAACAAAGAGTGCTGCCGAGGTGGCTTCCAGACTAGTTCAAATGTTCCTACGCCACGGAAGTCCAAGGACGTGAATTTGTAAATTATTATTATTATTATTATTATTTAAAATCTTATATAGCGCGCAGCAACCTTGGGCATCCCGGCGCTTCCAGACAAACATCCGATGGTAGTGGAGGACAGAGTTGACGCATTATCCGGGAAACAAAAAGGTTTTAAGACCTTTGCGGAAACGCAGTGTACAAGGCTCAGCGCGTAGTTTAAGCGGAAGCGAGTTCCAAAGCTTTGCCGTGCTAAATGAGAATCTTCTTCCGCCTGTTCGGGCCTTTTTAACTCTAGGAACTAGCAAGAGATATTGCCTCTCTGATCGCAGCGTTCTACTTGCTTTGTATGACGTAACTAGGTTTTTTAAAATGAGGGGGCCTTTCCCCGAGAGGATTTTATGGGCAATGCAAAGTGCCTTAAATGTCACTCTCTCCCGCACAGGGAGCCAATGCAATGCCTTCAGTGCCGGTTTCGCTGATTGCGTCCTCGGAATGTCCATGAGCAGCCTTGCCGCTGCGTTTTGGACCTGTTGAAGGGTCTTGAAGGTAGATTCAGGGGCGCCCAAGAAAATAGCGTTGTGAGTGTACAATACAAACCTAAATACATTTCTAATTATTGTTATTACATATTTTTAAATTTTAAGTAGGTAAAAATTTAAAAGAATAATTAATTATTTTTAAAGATTTTGATTTATAAAGGTTTAAAAAATATTATCCAGCTGTATGTTTTATGAATGTAATAACAGAAAAAAAGGGTGAATGTAAAATATTTCATTAAGAAAAATCAATGTTTCTTCATTTATTTGTCACGTACTACATTACAATTATTGAATTCTTGTTATCTAAATAATTGTAATTACATCTGTCATATCTTTCTATAATTTAAGCAAACTGAATTGTATTTTAAAAATAGCAAATATATTTTAAAAGGATATGAATTTTAAATTAACTACAGGAATTAACAATCGGTCATATTTAATTAAATTTCTAACGTAAAAATTGGTATGCACAGTTTGTCTGTTACAATCATGCTATGCGCTATTGTTTTTGTAATTTTGCAGCATATTGTCTAAATATGTCAACGAACATCAAAACGATTGGGATTTGTTTTTGGACCATGCATTGTTTTCCTTAAGATCGAAGCCGCATTCAACAAACAAAAGTGTACCCTTTTCAGCTAATGTATGGCCGTGAAGCCAGATTTCCGAGTGAGGTAGCAGATGATCTGGTATGATATTAGTTTTGTGTTTTGAATTAGAATAATTGTTAAACTGTTCTATTATTTTCTTAGTTCTTACACATATCTAAATTTTATGTTTCAAATATGTTGTGTATTGATACAGAGATTTACTTGCAGGATATTGTTGAAGTGTTGATAACTATTAACAATTGATTATCTCTTTCCCTTTTTTGTGGAATTTCACATTGATTGTCAAAAATATTTTGTAATTATGTTTGTTAATTTTTTTTTATAAATAGAGTGTTTAATTCTATTTATAAATGCATATTATGAACCTTAATTGGTGTATTCAAATGTAATAGTGGATAATTGTAAATACAATAATAAAGTATTGAATTGATTTTTTTAATTTTTGAAAACAATTTTATAAAATAGTCACAAGGGCTTTTTCTGAAATAATTTGCAGGAGAGGGAGAGTTCACTGATGATAAAAAGCCAGCGTCATGTTAAAACACTTAAAGACACATTGATCCCGATTACGATGTCGGTTTGAATCGCATTCAACCTTCATCATTGCGTAAGCAGAACTGCCAACAAGGAGTCCGAGTTCATATTTTCCAAACTTACAATCTGATATCTGAGTTTGCTGTTTGATCCTGAATAATTTCAATTGCACCTTATGCTGATCTTCGCAGCACAAGCCACATTAAAAAAATGCATAGTTTAATGATCACTGCACAGTCATGCAGGCTTCTTGAGGTGGCAGCCACATGTGGCTTGTATTTGATGGGGCACTACATGTGCCCGCAACTACACAATGTGGAGGACAAGGGGAGTATGCGGCCCTGTTAGTGGTTACCAAAGTCATTTTTCACCAGTCTTTTAATTGGTGTCTGGCCATTGTGAAAGGGCTGGCCAAAAGCAAAGATGTGCCTTAAAAGTGGATGCGAGGCTGTATCGTCTGCCTTTCAGTGATTACATTGCTGAGCGCGGCACAGACTATGTCAAATAGCCCATTGGAAGCAGGTTGGGATTCCAGCTTGAGTATCAACCAAACCAATAGTAGTGTAATAATGTGGTTGGATGGAGACCTCTGATGTGGTCCCGAATAACGGAAATGAGATGTTGATTGGCTTTCCAAATGACATCCTATTAACACAATATTTGTTTTTATAATAATATTCTTAAATAATCTTAAACGTGATCATTTTAATAACATAGACAGTTTACTCTACAATTAATTAAGGAAAGTAAGAATTTCCAATGTTTTCTTAGTTTGCAGATCACTACCTCAGACAGCAGTCGCTAACAGACATTACACAAAATCCTAAAATTATGGATGAGTTAAGATTCAAGATTGCGCTTGATCTAATGGAGTCATCAGGTTGGAGTTTAAAATTTTATGTTTCTTTTTTGGTTATAGGTAATGCCTTTGTGGCAACTGAATGTTTTGATTCCATTGCTAATTATTATTATTTTTTTATAATTTAAAAAAAAAAATATATAAATAGTGTGAATAGTATTGAAAATTAAAATTTTATGGAAATTATGTTTGAGTATGTTAAAAAATGTAATTTGTCTTGCCATTAAAAAGATTTATGTAAAATTCTTACACCGTCAAAGAAGTATGTATTGTTTGCAGTCAAGTTTTGAATTTATAATATATATTTTTATTTTTATTATTGAATATTACCTATATGATCCGTACTTAGGGGCTGATTTAGATGGCAGTCGGACATCAGTCCGCCCGCCATCATAATGGTGATGGGACCGCTAGCCAGATGTTCGGCAGTCCCAACAGCCTAATTAGGATGCACCCGCCATTAGGGCGGGTGCATACTGGCCATTTAACATTGCGGACGGTGCTGCTGGCTACAGCACATTCCGCAATGTTAAAAGGCCCTTATGTGCATTTTAAACGTACAACGTGTCAGGCACAAGGTGGTGCATGCCACCTTGTGCATGGAAAATTTTGGAGTGTACCCGTACACCCCAAAGGCACAGTGCGCCCACACAGAGTGCTTAATAAACGTGCACCAAAAGAGATTATCAGTCTGTCTCTTTTGAGGCTGGATATCCGCCTCAAAAAGGCATATGGACGGGCTCATCCTAATCACTAGGGCGGTGCGTGTACAGCACCGTAGCAATGAAGACCTTTTTCCGGGTTACACAAGTCAGACTGAGAAGGACCGACTTGCAAGACCCGCCGCGTAAACAATGTGATTCCCACCGCCATCCTAATTTTACGGTGGGTGAATCACATTGTGATGGTGGGAGGATCAACACCGCCGGCGCGGGGGTGGTGATCCAGCTGCCATCATAATGAGCCACTTTTTAAAAAAAAGGTTGAATAGACTTGTAGCAATGAATCCGTTAATGTAACAACAGGCATGCTTATCTCTTTACATGTATTACTTGATATGCATTTCAACATGCACATTATCTGCCATGATAGAATTCCTTAATATGTGGATAAAGATGGATTTTTTTTTAAATTGTAATATTCATAATTTCCTTGCTTCTATAGATACGATAAAAAAAATCGTCAGTTTTATAAAGTTAAAAACATGTAATTGAAACATCAGATAAGTGTAATTTCTATTTTATTTTACTAATAGGATGTGCTAATTTAACTTAATGTTACATCTAGATTCTGTTGACGAGTTCTGCGGGGTCTGCAACGAAAAGAAGTCACCTGAAGATGCACAACAATTTATGGTAAATCAATTTTTTTTTATAGTAATAATATTTGTAAATATGTGAATAAAAATAACTTGGAAAGCAGAATAAACGTATTTTTCAAGAAGCAAATTTTATAATTAACATTTTACATAATGCTCCAAAAAACTTGTTAACAGATGTACAGTGTTTGTTCCCACAAATAGATTTTGATAAATGTTAACTTGTTAAGGCTCCTGGTAATTGGATGACCGGCACACTTGTGTCAGCTTGGGGGTGGCTGATCTACCCAATGCCACTCAGGCTGTGCGAACGACAAATTACAACTTTGTCAGTCGAGCATCACTGTGACTGTCAGCTCTTCCACCACCATGAAAACTATGGTATAAAGGAAATGAATGAGGCAGTGCAGAGGCCCCGTGCTTAAAATGCATGTGCATGTACACCGGGTGTCATAACTTTTGCCCACCTGTGCGCATGTTCATTGGTTCATGGACCACATGGTTTTAGAGTTAATGATGTGCATGAAACATGTAGTGCAGTTCCATTCCAAAGAGGCACCTCCGTGGGTACTCTCTGCAAATTTTGCAGGAATGGTTTTGCATAGATTTGAAGTGCAACGCGTCCCCTCAGTCCAATAGTAGTCCTTAGAGCGCTCCAAAGCCGAGGTAGACTAGCGGTCCATGACTTAGATGTAAGTTATATGGCTTGCCACATGTCCCGGCTGATGCAGTGTTTGTTGGTGGAAAAAAAAAAAAATGGTTACGGTACACGGCTGCTCCAGATGCCATAGCTCTAGCAAAGATCCTTTTACTGGTGCGGCGGAACATATTTGAAAACACATTGTAAATCATGTTGGTGGAGCGCTTCTGCGCTCGATCGATGAGATTGGTCAAGACACCATACTCCATGGACCTACCTATCTCAATACTAAGTGGTCTGACACAGTGAGAATAGTGACGGTGTTGGAGTACCGGGTAGGGACGGGTCAGAATTTAACGAGGGTACTAATACCAATATTGTACACTGCTCACATTCAATGTAATACAAGCAGAATAAGACTTACGGGAATGAAACTTCCGGACGCATGTGTCCCTTGCCAGAAGAATTAGAAAACAGTGGGGATTGAGAGGCATTGAGCCGCAAGTCTCAGCCGTCTTTAGATATGTTGCTGTATCTGCTTTGAGGATGAAGACTGTCTCCTGGTTCTCCAAAGCAATGAGTAAAGAAATGCAAAGTCCGGGTCGGAAATTACAGTGAGAATAAGACATTGGGAAGCAGATCCCAGATGTGGAGTGGGTGGAAGATTCAATAGCGTAACCTTAAAATTATCTAACAATAGCCAATTTTAGAAAATCAAAATGTAAATACTGGATAGAGCATACCTCACCACATCATGAAATAGGAGGTATTTTGTGATGGAGGCAGCAGCATGCCAAAAGTGGGGAGAGAGAGAGAGTCACATATAATTAGTTTATTTGTGAGCGTCAGTAAACAAAAGTCCTTTTGGGAGTACGTGTTTCAACAGAGTGTGTTCTCAACAATTGATGTATGATAGTGTCCACACATGTTTCAAGATAAACGTATGAAATTAGGAAGTAATGAAATATAACGTCATTTGTTTAAGAGCAAATATGAAGAAAAAAATAGAAAAACCTCTATAATGTTAACAATAACGAAGCCAAAGGGTCTTTTTGGTGAGAAGGCGGATAGTGCGCTGGCTCGTTTTATAGACTCCCGGGCTACGGCCAAGTCCTTAGGTCTCTCGGACCCATGGCTGCAAACTTTCGCCTTTCGCCCCTTTTGTGGCCAAGGAAGGGGCGCCTCCTCACGTCCGCCGAGCCACCAGCCGCCAAACCAACCTGCATGCGGTCAGGGACGTGGTTTCCGCCGAGGCGGTATGGGAGGGCAACGTGCCGGTCAGTCCACATCCACCCCGGCAGCATCCGCCTCAAAGCCCTCCTAGTCCGAGATTTCTGGACCATCCCACCACAGTGGGCGGCAGGGTTCGCCATCACCTGCTCCACTGGTGGTCCATTACTTCGGACAGGTGGGTGCTGCAAATAGTCCAAAGGGGCTACTCCCTCCCCTTCGAGATGACCCCTCCAGCCATGCCACCGCAGTACCACCAAATGTCGGAGGATCACTTGAATCTGCTGCGGGAGGAATTTACGGCCCTCTTGGCCAAAAAGGCCGTCGAGCGCGTTCCTGGCCCTCAAGTAGGTCGTGGTTGCTATTCCCACTACTTTCTGGTTCCAAAGAAGGGCAAAGGGGGCCTACGCCCTATCTTGGACCTCAGGAGCGTCAACGCCTTGCTTATGAAGGAGCGGTTCAAAATGCTCACACTAACTCAGGTTCTGGCTGCCCTCAATCCTGGAGACTGGATGGTAGCGTTAGACTTGGAGGACGCTTACTTTTACATCCCCGTCCTGCCGGCCCATCGGCGTTACCTGCGGTTCACTGTGGGTCAGGAGCGCTTTCAGTTCACCGTGCTCCCCTTCGGCCTCACCAGTGCCACTCGGGTGTTCACGAAAGTGATGGCAGTGTTTGCAGCTCATCTGCGCAGATCAGGGGTTCCAGTCTTCCCCTATCTCGACGACTGGTTGTTGAAGGTGGGCTCGCCCCAGCAAGTCATCTCCCACCTCCGGACTACGGCCGACCTCCTGCATTCGCTGGGGTTCTCCATCAATCTGCCGAAGTCACACCAGAGTCCCTCCCAGAAGCTCCTTTTCATCGGAGCGGTTCTCGATTCGGCACATTTCCGGGTCTATCCACCAGAGCAGCGGGTCCGGGATATTCAGGCTCTGATTCCCATCTTTCGGCCTCTATCCTGGGTTTCGGTCAGGTTGGTGCTGCGGCTTCTGTGGCTGATGGCCTCCTGCATCCTGTTAGTGAATTACGCCAGGCTGGATCACGAATAACGTCAAAACTCGGACTTGGCGCAAGGTCTCTTTCTGTAGTGGGGAGACCCTTGTTTAGATCTATTCGCCAACAAAGAGAACGCGCAATGTCAGCAGTTCTGCGCGTTGGAATTTCCAAAAAGGCACTCGCTCGGAGACGCTTTTCGTCGCGAGTGGAGTTGCGGTCTGTTGTATGCCTTTCCGCCTATACCACTTATGCCCAGAGTGCTGAAGAAGATAAGGCACGCCCGGGCACAAGTCATCTCAGTGGCTCCGGATTGGGCACGAAGGTAATGGTATCCAGAGCTACTCAGTATGTTAACCGATCCTCCGATACGTCTGCCTCTTCAGGAGGACCTTATGTCGCAGCAACAGGGGGCGGTCCTTCACCCGAACCTGTCCAGCCTCCACCTCCATGGGCAGCATGGGCGGCAGTTGATGCCATTTGACTTGCCTCCTGAAGTCTGTGATGTCATTCTGGCCGCAAGGCGTCCCTCCACATAAACGGTATACGCCTGCAGGTGGAACAAATTTGTGGCATGGTGCACAGCAAAGGCTGTGGATCCCCTTTCCGCCCCTGTTTCTCAGGTTCTCCTCTTTCTTCTCTCTTTGGCCCAGTAGCACTTTGCTCTGGGGACCTTGAAAGGTTATCTTTCTGGAATCTCTGCATTCTTGAGGCTTATTGATCAGTCTTCCCTTTTCAAGTTTCATGTTTTCTTAAAAGCATTACCCACATGTTCCCTCCTGTCCCTTTCGTAATGACTCAGTGGGATTTTAATCTTGTCCTGACATTTCTGATGTGCGCTCCCTTTGAGCCTCTTCACAATTGTCCCCTTCGTCTTCTGACTCTTAAGACTGCTTTCCTGGTAGATGTCACCTGGGCTAGACGGGTGAGTGAGCTCCAGGCTCTATCATCTAAGCCTCCTTTTCTGTCTGTTCATACAGACAAGGTTGTCCTCCGGACTCCTCCTTCTTTTCTCCGGAAAGTGGTGACCCCCTTTCACATCGGGCAATCTGTCACCTTGCCCACCTTCTTTCCGGCTCCGCATCCTTCCAAAGAGGAAGAGAGGCTCCACCGTCTGGACCAAAAATGTGCGCTCTCCTTTTATTTGGACCGGACCAAACAGTTCCGGGTGGAGGACTAACTTTTTGTTGGATACGTAGGTGCTAAGAAGTGGAAAGCTGTACACAAGCGGACCATGTCACGGTGGGTCGTTTTGTGTATAAAGATCTGTTACTATTTGGCTAAAAAGGACCCTCCTGTTGGGCTGAGAGCCCATTCCACCCGGGCCACAGCGGCTACTACTGCCCTGGGACGGGGCGTCCCCTTGCAGGACATCTGTCCGGCGGCGACGTGGGCTTCACTGCACACGTTTGCCAGGCATTATTGCCTAGATAGCGAAGTAAGGAGAGATGGCTTCTTTGGCCGTTCTGTTCTCCAGGACTTTCTGGTGTGATCTTGGTTCGCAGACCCACCACCGGGGTTGGTATTGCTGGGGTATCTATTCTAAGGTGAGGAATATAACTAACGTGTTTCTTTCAGATGAACAAGTTACTTACCTTTGGTAACGATGTATCTGTAAGAAACATTAGTTAGTTAGATTCCTCACCGACCCATCCTGCCTCCCCGTTCTGGGAACTGACACCTAGGGTTAAGGTTATCCTTTTCAGGCCCCTAGACTTTTTTTTCACCAATGTCGGGCTCTTGAATGGCTCTGCGTTCCTGGCATGGAAATCTATGTACAAGAACTGACATCAGAGCGCGAGGGCGGCGTCTAAAAACTCTGACGACGTCATTCCGGCGCAGGACGCCAATAACGGACAAGGAGCCGCAGAAGACGCCTATCGACGCGCAAGGGGTATTGCTACAAAAATATTTCCGGATCCAGTCTGACGCCTGGGGCTATATCTAAGGTGAGGAATATAACTAAATAATGATTCTTGCTGATACATCGTTACAGAATGTAAGTAACTTGTTCTTTAAGAGCAAACATCATCGGTTTGTGTGAAAGCATCATGACCCTGGGAAAGTTAATAGTGGCAGTACAATTTCAATGTTTACTAGAACTGTCCTTAATTCAACTGTACAGTGCATTGTCAGATGTGCGAATGTTAATATGCTATGCCCTGGAGGCATGTAGTAAGGCTGTTTTACCAATATTTCCATTTACTCTTTGTGCAAAGAGTAAACAAGGTATTTTTCCTGATGCTTTTAAAATCTTTAATTTTGTTTGCAATATATAATGCCTCCTCTATTGGGAGTTTTTGTGAGTTGATTCCAGACTACCATTATGGTGGCACAATGCAAGCTGTTGTTAAAAGGGACCCTTCTTAATAACAATGCTGTCACAACCAGGTTTTATAATTAATGGAAACTTGGAGAGGTGCAGCGCCAATGTGAAAAAAAGCATGCATTGACCATGTTTTTTGAAAACCACAATAGCAATCTGGAACTTGTTTTGATGAACCTAGTGATTATCAGGAAAAGTTGCATCACGTATCATTAAAAAAAAATTGTTTTCCTTTTAAAATTTGGCCCGGTTCCGATGCATATTGTTTACAAAGTCAAAATGTTTTAAAAAAGGTTAGCAAAGCTATAACATATTGACCAGCATACAATTTAAAGGGAATAACATTTATTTATTTATTTCCTTTTCCAACAGCCGTTTTGTGATGAATGCGGTCGTTGGATTCATCTTGAATGCATTGAAACAGATGCATCATCCTTATTGGCGATTGAAGGTTTTAGATGCCGCAAATGCTTATAATGCTATTCATTTGAGCAGTGCTGTCAGAGTATTAGAAACACTACCTCTGTGATGTGAAGTGAGATTTTTAGATGCATTGAATCTATTTTCCTTTTTTTTTTAAGAGTAATATAGGCGTTTAAGTTGTTCACATATCATATGTATTAAGTAGAATTATATTTAATATTTATTTTTCATAAGCAGAAAACTGTTTTGTACTTGAGTGTAAATATTTTTGACAACATTTGAAAAATAAAAATTTGATGGTTTGACTATTTATAGTCTTTGATGCATTATTCCAAGCAGGCATGGACAAAGTCTATTTCCTTGGCATAACATGACAAACATCTTTTTTGAGAACATGTAGCTATGGGATATGCAATCATACATAATTCCTAAAAAAACATTTGTGGAATTATTGCTTATTTGGACACTGACTTAAGAGTTACAAAAGATCAATGTTAAATAACACATGTTGTAACTTTCTTTGTTAACTATATTCCCAGTGTAGTTTGATAATGTAATCCATCACCTGAATCTACTTTGTGTGTGAGAGATACAATAGCTATGTACAAATGCTAAGAATGTTGGGCGAGATAGTGTTATAACCATACTTGTCATAATGCATCATAAGCAATAAAGACACAGTTTTTGTTTTAATTTGTTTTGGGGACAAAGACTTTATGAATTATGTGTGAACTTTCTTCTTTCGTTACATTATTGTTAGTGTGGTCTGGAAATAAAATACATGATTTAAATCTAAAATTTTGTCTGACAAATAGAGTATATGTGTTCATAAACTAAGATTGTTAATGCAGTTACAGCTGTAACTGCATCGATGTCCAATGCATGATAATCAATAAAGATATATTAAAGTCCAAATGTAAACTATTAAGAAATATGAAATTGTGAAATTTTAAAACAACCAACATAAAGGTTAAGTTACCTACCTTATGTAAGGCATATTGTGATAGAGACATGACCTATCAAAATATTCATTAATTTTCATTTTCCGGACGTCATGATAGATCTTTAAGATAATTGTTAATGGAACCCCTGTGTGACGTACCGGGTTGCCAGTCTACTACGCGTGTCATCTTAGGATTTTTGTCCAGCATCATTGTGACATTTGCATTGTCTATGTTGCCACAACTCATTTGCACCTTTCTCATGACTTTTCACTTCTTTCCATGCATTAAGCGCAGAGTAATGAAGTGAATGGCCGTGGAGTGTTACTAAATACAACTATTGCCCTAAAGGGTCTTGCCTTTGAACCCTAAACAAATCGACAGTGTTGAGAGTGAAAAGTGGGTCTGTAAGGAATCTGCTGCAACATAGGTGCCGATTACGATCCTGTAAAAAAATTCCCCGTACGACTCGTATCCGGTCTTTTTACCGTACGAATCGTACAAGTGCCGTACAAACTGCCAACTACGATTCGCATGGGAAAAAGACCATACGAATCGCATTGGGAATTATTCCCCACACCTCCTCGGGTCGGAAAATGTGTCCGACACATCCTCGGACGATTTACCGTACAAATGTGAAAAGTGAAGTCCGACCGCGCTAGTACGATCCATCCCGTGAGTCCGATGTTACAACCGGATGGAAAAAATACCGTCCGCACCGAACTCCCATAGCAACCATGGAGACATGTGCCCGCATACGCGCCCAACACTCCCCCCAACCCTCCTATGTACGAGTCGAATCCCCACCCGTGTATGTACACCCGTGTATGTACGAGACGCACCCCCACCCGTGAATGTACACCCGTGTATGTACACCCGTGTATGTACACCCGTGTATGTACGAGACGTACCCCCACCCGTGTATGTACACCCTCGTACGCATGCCCGTACCCCCACCCGCGTATGTATGGAGAGTACCCCCACCCCAACCGTGTATATACGACCCGTACCCCCACCCCAACCGTGTATGTACGACCCGTACCCTCACCCGCATACGTATGGAGCGTACCCCCACCCCAACAGTGTATGTACGGCCCATACCCTCACCCGCGTATGTATGGAGCGTACACCCACCCCAACCGTGTATGTACGACCCGTACCCCCACCCCAACCGTGTATGTACGACCCATACCCTCACCCACGTATGTATGGAGCATACCCCCACCCCAACCGTGTATGTACGACCCGTACCCTCACCCACGTACGTATGGAGCGTACCCCCCACCCCAAGAGTGTAAGTACGACCCGTACCCTCACCCGCGTACGTATGGAGCGTACCCCCACCCCAACAGTGTATGTACGGCCCGTACTCTCACCCGCGTATGTATGGAGCGTACACCCACCCCAACCGTGTATGTACGACCCGTATCCCCACCCCAACCGTGTATGTACGACCCATACCCTCACCCACGTATGTATGGAGCATACCCCCACCCCAACCGTGTATGTATGACCCGTACCCTCACCCGCGTACGTATGGAGCGTACCCCCCACCCCAACAGTGTAAGTACGACCTGTTCCATCACCCGCGTACGTATGGAGCGTACCCCCACCCCAACAGTGTATGTACGGCCCGTACCCTCACCCGCGTATGTATGGAGCGTACCCCCACCCCAACCGTGTATTTACGACCCGTACCCTCACCTGCGTACGTATGGAGCGTACCCCCACCCCAACCATGTATGTACGACCCGTACCCCCACCCCAACCGTGTTTGTACGACCCGTACCCACACCCGCGTATGTATGGAGCATACCCCCACCCCAACCGTGTATGTACAACCCGTACCCCCACCCCAACCGTGTATGTACGACCCGTACCCTCACCCGCGTATGTATGGAGCATACCCCCACCCCAACCGTGTATGTACGGACCGTACCCCCACCCCAACCGTGTATGTACGACCCGTACCCTCACCCGCGTATGTATGGAGCGTACCCCCACCCCAACCGTGTATGTACAACCCGTACCCCCACCCCAACTGTGTATGTACGACCCGAACCCTCACCCACGTATGAATGGAGCGTACCCCCACCCCAACCGTGTATGTACGGACCGTACCCCCACCCCAACCGTGTATGTACGACCCGTACCCTCACCCGCGTATGTATGGAGCGTACCCCCACCCCAACATTCTAAGTACGGAGCGCACCCCAGGCCCCAACACCAGCACCTTCACCCAACATCGCGCATGTACGAGTCGTACCAAGCCAGACACAAGGGCAGCACTGTACAACAAAATTGCCGAAGTACACACCGTACACACGCTAAAAACGCATGTACACAACCAGGACAAAGCACAACAACACAAGAATACACTATTCGAATGGCACAAAGCCACAAAACATGTCCAACAAGCACAAATACAACACATTCACTGACCTGCAACTGCCAAAATCCCAAACAGAGGCCCAAAACACAACCACTCCTTATAACACACCCACCCAAAGTTCAAACACAGCCACACCCACCAATGGACCAATAAAAAGGGCCCACAGACACACACCATGAGCCTTTGCAACAGACTCACTGCTGCCAGACCCCACAGACAACCTACAGCACCATACTTGAACCTTTACTACACCTTACACTTGTAAACCTTCACACACACACCTTCACAAACACCCCCTCATCACATTCACACACACCTGCACAACCACACCCACACACCCACAACCATCCATACCCACACCCCCTATAACCATCCACACCCACACCCCTCACCATGCCCACTAACAAGAATCCAAAGTTCACTAGCCAAGAGTTGGAGGTCCTTGTCGACAAAATCCTCAGAGTCGAGCCACACCTCTTTGGAACATTGGTCAGACAGACCAGCATTTCCGAAAAAACAACCATGTGGCAGAGGATTGTCGATGCTGTGAATGCTGTTGCGTCCACCAGAAGGACCAGGCATGAATGCCAAGCCTGGTGGTACGATCTGCGGAGGAGGGTCCGAGCCAAAATGACCGACGACCACAACCAGGCCAACATCACTGGAGGAGGGCCGCCCCGCAGACCCGTACAATACCATCCCTGGGAGGAGAGGGTGATGGCCATACTGCCGGTGGTGGCAGTGGACGGATTAGAAGGACTCTGAGACCCGGGTGAGTACACAAACAACTCACCTCACATGGAGGGAACGTCATCCACAACCAAACTCACAATCAGTCACGCAACCACCCCAAGCTATCGCATGACTCAACCACACTCCATGAACACGCACATGCCACTAGCGCCACCATGCCCCATGCACCCAGCTGGACAATGCCAAGTCACAGGCCACAGAAAACACCAACACAAGACACGGTAAGCCGGATGGCGGGAGTGTGGGCCCCAAAAATCACATAGTGCAACTCAGAAGCACACAACAATGCCCTCTGCCCATATGGCCTAGGTCACAGCCAGACAAACAGTGTGTCCCCACACTGGAAAGACTTGCCAGCAAATGGCGGACGCCTTGCATTAACACATGGGGGTGAAGGCACGTTTTTGCACATGACAGCAGCTAATGAACAGCCAACACTGTGAAAGAGTGGCAGCACACACCACCACAGCAGCAGCGCAGACACAGACACTACACCCAATGGGTGCCTGGAGATCAGAAACAAACTCACATCAACAAGCCAAGGGCCATTCATAGAACTGCTAAAAGTGTGTGCCTAGGAAGCTGGGATGAGGTGACAGAGGGTGACACACAGAGGGAGGGAGAAGGGAAGAGAGAGGGAGGGAGACACAGGGAGACGGACAGAGGGAGGAGGCTGACACAGGGAGGGAGGGAGAGGGGGACAGAGAGGGAGTGAGAAAGGGACACACAGGGAGACTAATTCAGCCTTGTGGGGTGTGGGAATGTCTGCTCATCAGCAGGTGGACTGCGTGCATGTAGACAAGGGTGGCCAGTGCCTCAATCCCCCTCTCTTCTCCATGGCCAAACACAGGGCCATGTCTCAACCTGTGCACGAGCACAACACCAGCTACCTGCATTATATAAGTGTGTGGAACAGCTCCATGTGCCCACGTACAGTGCAACACGGAAGGCGCCAATGCATGGCTCGCCACACCTGCTCACTCCACTGCTGACTGCAGTCACAATTGACAAAGCAAGTAAGACTGTGCCACACACAGGTTAAGTCTCAAAAGCTGTGGCCAAGGGACATACCCATGCACAAGTGCACTGTGAATGGAATGCAAGACATATCCAAATTCCCAGAGGAAATGTGCCAACTTTGAAACGAATGAAACATGGATGTTGCATGGAACATAAATAACATTGTCTCTCTCACACACAGGTCAACGTCGTGGATCACCCCCCAACACTGGGGGGGAAGACTCACAGGACCCGGCTCTGCGGGATGCCGATCCCACCAGCAGCGACGACTCTCACCACTCTGTGGACGACCCCGACCAACCTGGCCCCTCTGGTGTCCAACCACCTGCAGCACTTGCGTCAGGTACAACGGGCCAACCACCACCCCCACTCCTGCCACATCCCAGGAGACACCCAGGATCCCTGCCCCACCACCACAATGCAGCCAGGCTCACCAGGAGGGACACAGTGTACCGGGCACCCAGGAGGAGGCAGGCGACAACGCTAATGCCACCCCTCAGGGGTCCCGGAGACCCGATGTGCCCACAAGGGCAGGCCAGGTGCAAGTGGGCAGGGGTGGGGGGAGTGGAGGACGGCGGAGGCGCAAGCCTGACCAGTTGGCTGTGGAACCGGTATATGCCCATGTCAGAAACATCATGGACACATACCGGCAGGACAACACGGGCATGGCCCAGGTTGTGTCCATCCTCGAGGAGATCAAGACCCAGCAGGCCCAGCAACATGCGGAGCAACATGCCTGTCTACTGCGACACCAAGGGCGGATGGAGGACAGACAGGCTGAGCTTGTGACGGTGTTCACGGGAATTCACAGTACACTCAGTCGGATAGCCGACAACATGGGCAACCCTCCCTGTGCCGCCAGGCGTAGAACATCACCACCCACAGGGAGGGATCAGGAGGAGGAGGAGACATCCGACGGAGCATCCCAAACAACGTCACGGCCTGCTTCTGAGGGTTCCCGCAGGAGGGCGGGTCGTCCACGGAAAAGACCGTGAGGGTCGGCGCAACAGCACCATCTCCCAGGACACCTGGCCTGGCACCTGGCCCACTGGACCAACAGCAGCACATCAGCAAAAGACATTCTCTGCCACATGGACTTGCTGGTCACTGTCTGACCAATGTTGACAAAGACTGTGGCATGGACTCTGAGGATTTCCAATGGCAAGGACACCAACTCCCCTAGTGAACTTTGGATTCCACACACCCGGAAAGCCCCTCATGTCATACCCCCCCCACGTACCCCAACAAAAATAAAAGTTACACGATAAAGAGATGATGCCTACATTTTACATTATTACCTTACATGTGTCTTGTTAAGTCTAACCATGCCTGAGTTCTCATATGACTCCAACCATCCACACCCTGGGGCCTGAGTCTGGCACAGGACACACATGGGTCACAATGTATTAGGCAAGACACACATGGAGCACCATACACACCCGTGATGGGCCCAACCAGCTGAGGGGGTGGCCGCACAACCGTGCCGACACACATATTGAGTACAGCGACAGCCATGCGCAGAGGTCAGGGATCATGTGGAGTGTCCTTGGGGGCATCCAGGTACGTGTGGACAGGTGGCAGAACCATGTCCTGCAAGCTTGAGTCAGGTGGATGCAGAGAATGGTGGCCTGGCCAACGTTGGATGCATGGGGATGGCACATGTCACAATACCCACACAGTCATGGACATCATGCACAATACACAGTCTAATCCCACACAAACAGCTTGCATCTTGCTACTCGACACATAGACACATAGCCACTATCACGGGAAACCATGCCAGACATGCTGTATGTACCGTGGCAACACACCAGCATTGACTGAGATAGGCACCTTGGAGGCATAGGGACACCTTTATTATTCATGTATTCGGGAATGCAGAGGCAACTCGGAGTACACATAAACAGGTCATGTGGAGTAACATGTGGGTCCAACACTGGAACCCCCCTTCTGCTGCACAAATGCGTGATAGCCATGGAACTGGCACACAAGTGTTGGCTAACAGCTAAACACCCCCTGCTGCTCACGGAGAGGCTGCCATACACCATTGATCCTCTGATGTGGAAGTCCCACATCATGTCAAGCCAATGCAAACCGTATGTGTCCGAGGGAAGTGTTACACACATTGATGCCATCATCATAATCCACTATCCCATCACAGATGACTGTCAACAAGTCTGACCATCTATTCAGGTGTACCCAGCTACATGTCATGTGTACCATGGTGATGCGACATGTCTGCAGAGGAACCAAACATCGACAGGGGCAGTGTGCACACATCGGAAACAACAGCCACACCCAATACACCCCTGATGCATCCCTTACCCTAAGGAGACTTCCAAACTTGTCCGTGAGTGTAACGCTGAGTCAGCACACAATGACGTGTCCATGTGGGATAGCAGTGCCACAACAATGCAACCAGTAGACGGCATGCGCAAGTACCTGGGGATGAGAGACACACAAGAAGTCAGCCACAAAAAGCACAGCCACTTGCATGTGCATGTACTCGATATATGTAAGGATGACAACATGCTAGGTCACAATTATGACTGGGGAAATACACTCATCACTGGCACCATCACTCCAGTGACACATCCACACACACCTCTGACTCACATGGCATACATGCAGATGGACACACACATCGCAACACATGCCACACGGGGACCAATGCGTGCACACACAGACACTGGTACTCACCACTAAGCAAAGAAGTCGCGTATGAGCCGACTCCGGATGTCCTCTTGCGGAACCACATCCTCCACATCACTAGCCCCATTGCCAAGCCCTTCGTCCTCCACGGGTTGATGGTCCTGATCATCTTGATCCAGGATGAGTGGCACAGCTTTCTCAACTGCCATGTTGTGCAGCATGCAGCAGACCATGAAGATTTTGCAGACCTTCGCCAGGGCATATGGGAGGGCGCCGCCGGTCTTGTGGAGGCATCTGAATCGGCTCTTCAGGAGGCCAGATGTCCTCTCTATCACTCGCCTTGTCCGGCCATGGGCGGTGTTGTAGCGGAGCTGGGCCGGCGTGATGGGGTTGCGGAGAGGTGTGATCAGCCATGGCATGTTGGGATAGCCAGCGTCCCCTACATGGAAACCACATGGACATGAGTAGGACAGGAGAAGCGGTCGTGCTGTAAGTCTACGCAAAATACAGGACAGACAGAGTGTACCCACCAACAACACATGCTCGTTCGTTGCGCAGCTGCGTCATCATTTCAGGCACCCTGCTACGCCTCATGATGTAGGCATCGTGTGCTGATCCTGGAAAACGAGCACAGACATGTGAAATCACCATGTTGGACAGACACACCACAAGGGCATTGATGGAGTGGTAGTGTTTGCGATTCCTGTACGCTACCTCCTGTGCCTGTGGTGGTACCAAAGCCACATGTGTCCCATCTATGGACCCAATGACATGGGGCATCCCTCCCAGGGCATAGAATCCACGCTTGACCCCAGTCAACAGTTCAGGAGTTGGGAAATGGATGAACTCATCCAGGTGAAGCAACATGGCCTCTAAGAAATCATGCAGCACACGGCTGAACATGCTCTGGGACATGCCACCAACATGAGCTATGGTATATTGAAAGGTACCCGTGGCAAGAAAATGTAGGGCTGCCATTACCTTCAGCTTGGGTGTCAGTGCCGTAGGATACCTGTGCAGCGGTTGCAAGTGTGGTGCCAGCCTTGCTGTCAACTCCTCAATCAACGGTTGGGGGAAGCGGTAGCACCGTATACAGTCATTCTCCCGCATGTCAGCCAAGTCCGTAATTGGTCGGGGAAGAGGCGGCGCTCTGCAGTAATTTAGAAGTGACAAGGAAGAGTGAGTGCACTACAACAACAATTTATTTGTACTGAGCACATGTTAATATGTCAATACACATATGCTACATACGGAGTCAGGTATGTGCCACATGCCCTGGACACGTATGGCTGCCAGGTGACACTCCTACCAAGACCCAGCTACACACGGAGATTGAGAACCTCCACATCCCATGGCATGGGATTAGCTGTGTCCCTACCAAGACCCAGCTACACACGGAGATTGTGAACCTCCACATGCCATGGCATAGGATTAGCTGTGTCCCAGTGTAAGTGAACAGCCAGACGCAACACAGGAGTGACATACATCAACACATCAGCAGAAGTAGGATGTCGATTTCAGAGACAGGTAGCGGAACACTAGAGCCACAGGTCACATGACATTACACTAGGACAGCCCACACACCTTGCCAATAAGGTGTACATGTAATGACTCACCACACATACATTGGGAGGATGCAGACATGTCCTTGTTACGCTACTCCGTGTCCCATGCATACATACGCACCTCACATCCGATACCACATGTGGCCTGGTGTGCGTAACAGTGTGCCATGTCCATCTACACACAGACACATGTTGGTTGCTGCAACAGCTGATGCTTTTGAGGGAGCACCAACATCAAGCTAATGGGAACACACCACACATACATGACATAGACACATCGTGCACCGTGGGTAGTGACATGTCTGGTGTGGTAACCCCTGTAGCGGGCATCAGGGGACACTTGCGTGTGTTGTTGACTGTGCCATGCCAGTGACGCTCATCCCAAGTGTGCAGTACGACATGCACACATGTCAAAGGAGTTAAGGGCTTGCCTGGCACACATTGCACCGTCACACATAACATCTGTACACATCTCATCATACATCTGTTGCCTTCTCGACTCAGGAGTAATGTGCCACATCACAGACTTCCACACCTGTGCCCCACACATGTAGTAATGCCCAGACAATGCCTTGATGTCCATCCATGGACAAGTATGTCAGCTCTATTCCTTCCTGTGTGCTGCCTGTCACCACTGTGATGTGTGAAAGGCACCGTACATTCGCTCAGAGGGCCTGTGTACGTTCCCTATCACTATGGGTGTGCTTGCGTATGCATACCCATAGTGATAGTGAGCATACAGGCATGTGTACGGTCCGTATCGCTATGGGTGTGCTCGCGTATGCGTACCCATAGTGATAGTGAGCGTACAGGCGTGTGTACGGTCCGAATCACTATGGGTACGCATACGCGAGCACACCCATAGTGATACGGACCGTACACACGCCTGTACGCTCACTATCACTATGGGTACGCATACGCGAGCACACCCATAGTGATACGGACCGTACACACGCCTGTATGGGCCGTTGCTATGGATTTGGGGTGACACACATGCTATGTACTGTAGGGGGGTCACAGGGGGGGGAATGCCTGATGTCTCCCAGCCAGAGTATGCTGTGGTGCATGTCTGCCGTCCTCACTTGCATTGTGTTTAGTGTGACAATCACTGCATGGTGCATGCCACATTCTGCCTGTCTTGTCCTCCTGGGAATGTAGCCTCTACAGTCCTCATTTGATTATGTGGTCAGCCCAGTGTGACAGGTGACTGTACCCACAGATGTGTGTTAGTTCTGTGTACCTGTGCTGAGAGTGTCCACATGATGTGTTCTTACCCTGGACATCGGTGTGTGTGTAAGTCCCCTGTCATGTGGGTGGGTGCATATGTGGAGTGTGGCACCCGGGCTGCATGAGGGATGGATATACCCTGCCCATGTGATGTGAGCTGGGAGCAGTGCTGTGTGTCTGACGTGCAGAGCCAGCCCCACACCTGTGAGCCCCCCCGTCTAGTGGCACATGTGCAGAGTGAGGTTTGTCGCTGCATTTGGCAATGGCAGGTGAATGTCCTGTGCCTGTGTGTGTCTGTGTACTCTGCTGAGGTAGCGTCAGTGGCCTGTGGCATGTGACTGCTTAGAGGTGCTGCACATTATCCTGGTGTAGCTTGTGATGCACAGTGTGAGCCTGGATCATTGATTGTGTCGTTGCCCTCATTCCACCTGTGTACTTTCAATGGCACGTACTGCTTTTGCCCTTCCCCAGAGGATCATGTCCCTATGACAAAGGTGCAATGCGTTGGATGCATACTATGCCTTGTTGTAAACAGCAAATTGGTTCTAATATGTGTCTCTGTGACATGTGCCAGGTGTATTGATGTTGTGTCACTTGTTCATCCTCACAGGTAGGCGCCTCTGCCAAGAAGCAGATCTGGATGAACGCCGTCAGTGCCGTGAGGAGGACGGACGGTCGCAAGCGGCGCCTGGCCCAGGTGAGGAAACGCTGGCAGGATATCCGGTGCTGGACGTGGAGGATCGCACGGGTCATGCTGGGGGACTCACCTGAGACCCATAAGAACCGCGGGCGCTGCCGTCTGACCCACATCCACAAGCGTGTGCTGGCGGTGGTATTTCCAGACTTGGACAGGCGCTTACAGGAGAAGCAGCAGCAGGAAGGGGGTAGGTACATGTGTGTTTGTTGTGTGTCACCAGCATTTGTAAGTGCACAGTTGCATGGATACACTACCAGGGTTTAAAGGTGCTGTGCAGATCCTGTTACCCACAGTATAGCGGTGCTCTCCTGCCTCCCTTCCCCTCCTTGCAATGTGTTCCCTGGTCTGTGTGTAGCTACTCCTTCACAAGGTTATGTAGGCTGGCACTTTCTCCACGTGAACAATGCCTGTAGCATCATGTGTGGGGGTGGTGTGTAACAGGTTTTGGGACCTTGCCTGTGCCCTGTCCAGTTCAGTACTTGTGGGTTCCATGTCAGTTGGCACTGATGCTGAGTCCAGACATGGGAGTTAGTCTCTCAAGTGTCATGCCTTACAGCACGCATGTCCTATGTTGTGGCCTGTGACATGATGTGCATGAGTGTGCGATACGCATAGTGCAGGGATGGTGGCGTGTGTTGCAGTCATTCCCATTCAGGACCATGGAGTTGTGTGGCCACTACTGTCCCCTGGGGCATATTTTCCTAGGTGTCATGTGTGTCATCACAAAATGTGGACACTCTCAGTGTCTACAGCATAGGTTGTGCTCTGTGCCATTGTCCCCTGGCACCATGTATATTGACGTAAAATGTAGTACAAGTGTCCACTGTACAGCCTGACCTGATTTTCCTTGTTCATACTCACGGTGGCCAGTGCCTGTGTGTCTTGTTACAATCATCTGATGATGACCATTTGTACATGATTATTTGGACAGGCACACCTTGGGTATTTTGTGTCCAATCTTGCATTTATCCAGCCCATGTGTATTTCACCCAGACTAAGAGATGTAAGTGCTTCCTGTGTCTCAACAAATTGTCTCATGTAGGGGGTGGTTGGTGCGGGCAAAGCCTACATGTCAAAACCTGATATCTCCTTGCTAGGTCTGGCCAGTGTGTGATGTCTGTCTGCACATACACTCAAGGTGCAGTGAGCCAGTCATGGTGGGCATGTTTTCAGTATTACCTATGCAGCATGTGCCTCAAGTTCATGGATATGGTCCCTGCTCATCCCTATTTTCGGCAACGCTGTGTGGGGCAGATGCAGTGCTGGATTGTCCCCAGGGCCTGGCTCCTATGTCAAACTCCATTTCATGTCATTTGCTATTGTGTCATGCTCTCCATAGTTTTTCAGTGGCATGGTGGGTCAACCAACTGTGTGTTGCATGCCCTACATCTGTACCTTGTTTTGTTGATGTTACTGATCTTTCTTTTCAGGCTATGCACTGTAACCTATGTAGATTGGACTCATGTGACATATGTATACAGATGTATGATTAATTGCTGTCTCTTCACCTTGCCCACAGCATCGTCGGGGGACACGGAGGGAGACATGAGCACAGACGGAGCGGAGGGACCGAGCGCCAGTGCCAGCGGTGACATCGTGGCTGGCACATCGAGTGGAACTGAGGCGGAGGAGAGTGAGGCCGAGGACCTGTCCACTGGCACGACAGAATATGAAGCTGACGGGTCCGAGGATGATCTCTCCGAGTGGGCGGAGGCTGCACCAGCAGCTGACAGCGGCACAACATCTCTCCCCACCCCCTCCATTGCCATCAGCTGCCTCCCACTTGCTCGTGTCCCTTCCCAGCGTGCCCAGTCACCACATGTCTCCTTCCTGCCAGGCACCGCACCCTCTGCCCCTGTCTCCACTGCTGCCGCCAATGCCGAGTCTGTGGACATCCAGTGGCAGTTGCAGGTTGGTCAGGCTGCGATGCTTAATGTCCTCCATGGCCACAGCCAAGTGCTGAACAACATGGAGGCATACTTGGAGGGCATTTTCTCATCGCAGGCTGACCAACGCAACTTGCTGAGGTCCACTGACTCGACACTGACTGCAGCAGTGGGTCTCCTGCAGCGCTACGTCCAACCCCCTACCCCTGACCCATCCACACTTCCCACTCCTATGCCTGTCCCATGTACACCCAGACGTCAGCATGCACCCACCACAACAGACACAGGCACCACACCAGCAGGGAAGGTCAAACGCACACCTCCTGGCACGCACACACAGGGTGAAGTAGGCACACCCACTGGGTCGGGGGGCAAACGTGAGACACGCAGCCAGAGTGGGAGTCCGCATTCCACCAAATCCACTCCCTCCAAATCCCCTCCCCTCAGCTCTCCTGGCCACATATCCGGCAAAGACTCCTTCATGGCCTCTCTGTCCCTGAGCCCCACAGTCACACCACCCCGTAAGCGGTCAAGGGAGTCCCCGGTCAGGGTGGTTGAGTCCCCCCCCTGTCCACACCCTCCCCCAGTGGCGCTGTGACCCATCCCTCCGCCCCCCCCCTCCTTGGGGCCTGTGGTTCCTTCGGGTGCAGGGGAGTCGCTGGAGGACCTTACTAAGGTGTGCAGCGCCATCCTGGCCTCTGCCTTTGGCCCTGCCCCACCCCCTGTGGTGGAGTCCTCCATCCCTGCACCCACGACGCCTACCCTTCGCCCTTATGTCCCTGCGGTGCCTGGTCCTTCCCCCCACATGATGCCCTCCCCGCTCTGGAAGACAAAGGAGTCTGACTGCGCAGGCAAGCTAGGGGACACGCGTCCCACTTTGTCCCCCACCTGGATTTGAACTTTGGATTGCCCTATGGGCATTGTACATTTTGAACTTTCAAGGGACAAACAGATTTTTGGATGCTGAATAAAGCAATTTATTTTTCCTTAGTACACTACTGTCTGTCTGGTATTGCTGTTGGTCGACCTGCCCCATTATTTTGGATGGTGATTATGTGTTGGGTGTGTGGGAATTGTAGTCTTGTGCTGGTCATAGGGTGGATCCTGGTATCTGTGTGACATCACAAGCTGTTGGCTACATAACTTTGTTCATGTAAGCAGTTACTGCATGGTGACATCGTCCCAAGGTGTGTTCCTTCCTCTGTGTAACCTGACATCTTCCCTGCAGGGTCTTTCCAATATGTGGTGCTGAGCTGTGTCTACATTGGCTGGGTGTGTGACGGACTCGTTAGACTTGGGCCATGCATGCTGAGCGATGTCTCCACCTGCATCATTCGTGGCGTCCTTGGTGGTCACTGTACTTGTGTATGTAGACTGTTGTCATGACTTCATGTGTACATGTTTTCTTTTTGGCGCTATGCATGTGTATTCTCCCAGCCTCGCACACATGTGGTACATGTACTGCAGGATCTTTGTGCACCTGACTGACATTTGTGGGCATTGGATCTGTGGGTACTCCACCCTTTTCTTTGCAGGGGCACTGCTGTGAGTGTTAGGCACCCACCCCTCCTGTGTCTGGGCACTGCTGGGAGGACTCTGCACCCACCCCTCTTGTGACTGGGCACTGCTGGGAGGCCTCTGCACACACCCCTCCTGTGACTGGGCACTGCTGTGCATGTTAGGCACCCACCCCTCCTGTGTCTGGCCACTGCTGGGAGGACTCTGCACACACCCCTCCTGTGTCTGGGTACTGCTGGGAGGACTCTGCACACACCCCTCCTGTGACTGGGCACTGCTGGGAGGACTCTGCACACACCCCTCCTGTGTCTGGCCACTGCTGGGAGGACTCTGCACACACCCCTCCTGTGACTGGGCACTGCTGGGAGGACTCTGCACACACCCCTCCTGTGTCTGGCCACTGCTGGGAGGACTCTGCACACACCCCTCCTATGTCTGGGCACTGCTGGGAGGACTCTGCACACACCCCTCCTGTGACTGGGCACTGCTGGAAGGACTCTGCACACACCCCTCCTGTGTCTGGGCACTGCTGGAAGGACTCTGCACACACCCCTCCTGTGTCTGGGCACTGATGGGAGGACTCTGCACACACCCCTCCTGTGACTGGGCACCGCTGGGAGTGTTAGGCACCCACCCCTCCTGTGTCTGGCCACTGCTGGGAGGACTCTGCACACACCCCTCTTGTGACTGGGCACTGCTGGGAGGACTCTGCACCCACCCCTCCTGTGTCTGGGCACTGCTGGGAGGACTCTGCAGACACCCCTCCTGTGACTGGGCACTGCTGGGAGTGTTAGGCACCCACCCCTCCTGTGTCTGGGCACTGCTGGGAGGACTCTGCACACACCCCTCTTGTGACTGGGCACTGCTGGGAGGACTCTGCACACACCCCTCCTGTGACTGGGCACTGCTGGGAGTGTTATGCACCCACCCCTCCTGTGGATGGGCACTGCTGGGAGGACTCTGCACACACCCCTCTTGTGACTGGGCACTTCTGGGAGGACTCTGCACCCACACCTCCTGTGTCTGGGCACTGCTGGGAGGACTCTGCACACACCCCTCCTGTGTCTGGGCACTGCTGGGAGGACTCTGCACACACCCCTCTTGTGACTGGGCACTGCTGGGAGGACTCTGCACACACCCCTCCTTTGACTGGGCACTGCTGGGAGTGTTAGGCACCCACCCCTCCTGTGTCTGGGCACTGCTGGGAGGACTCTGCACACACCCCTCCTGTGTCTGGGCACAGCTGGGAGGACTCTGCACACACCCCTCTTGTGTCTGGGCACTGCTGGGAGGACTCTGCACCCACCCCTCCTGTGTCTGGGCACTGCTGGGAGGACTCTGCACACACCCCTCTTGTGACTGGGCACTGTTGGGAGGACTCTGCACCCTCCCCTCCTGTGTCTGGGCACTGCTGGGAGGACTCTGCACACACCCCTCCTGTGACTGGGCACTGCTGTGCGTGTTAGGCACCCACCCCTCCTGTGTCTGGCCACTGCTGGGAGGACTCTGCACACACCCCTCCTGTGTCTGGGCACTGCTGGGAGGACTCTGCACACACCCCTCCTGTGATGCTGGGAGGACTCTGCACACACCCCTCCTGTGTCTGGGCACTGCTGGGAGGACTCTGCACACACCCCTCCTGTGACTGGGCACTGCTGGGAGTGTTAGGCACCCACCCCTCCTGTGTCTGGCCACTGCTGGGAGGACTCTTCACACACCCCTCCTGTGTCTGGGCACTGCTGGGAGGACTCTGCACACACCCCTCCTGTGTCTGGGCACTGCTGGGAGGACTCTTCACACACCCCTCCTGTGTCTGGGCACTGCTGGGAGGACTCTGCACACACCCCTCTTGTGACTGGGCACTGCTGGGAGGACTCTGCACCCACCCCTCCTGTGTCTGGCCACTGCTGGGAGGACTCTGCAGACACCCCTCCTGTGACTGGGCACTGCTGGGAGTGTTAGGCACCCACCCCTCCTGTGTCTGGGCACTGCTGGGAGGACTCTGCACACACCCCTCTTGTGACTGGGCACTGCTGGGAGGACTCTGCACCCACCTCTCCTGTGTCTGGGCACTGCTGGGAGGACTCTGCACACACCCCTCCTGTGACTGGGCACTGCTGGGAGTGTTAGGCACCCACCCCTCCTGTGTCTGGGCACTGCTGGGAGGACTCTGCACCCAACCCTCCTACTTCAGGATATGTACGCTTAGAACATACACGGGTGTGGGTTCGCTCCATGCATACGAGGTGGGGGTACGGTCCGTACATACACGGTTGGGGTGGGGGTACGCTCCATGCATACGCGGGTGAGGGTACGGGTCGTACATACACGGTTGGGGTGGAGGTACGCTCCATGCATACGCGGGTGAGGGTACGGGTCGTAGGTACACTGTTGGCATGGGGGGTACGCTCCATGCATACGCGGATGAGGGTTAGGGTCGTACATACACGGTTGGGGTGGGGGTACGCTCCATGCATACGCGGGTGAGGGTACGGGTCGTACATACACGGTTGGGGTGGAGGTACACTCCATGCATACGCGGGTGAGGGTACGGGTCGTACTTTCACTGTTGTGGTGGGGGGTACGCTCCATACGTACGCGGGTGAGGGTACGGGTCGTACATACACGGTTGGGGTGGAGGTACGCTCCATGCATACGCGGGTGAGGGTAGGGGTCATACTTACACTGTTGGGGTGGGGGGTACGCTCCATACGTACGCGGGTGAGGGTACGGGTCATACTTACACTGTTGGGGTGGGGGGTACGCTCCATACGTACGCGGGTGAGGGTACGGGTCGTACTTACACTGTTGGGGTGGGGGGTACGCTCCATATGTACGCGGGTGAGGGTACGGGTCGTACTTACACTGTTGGGGTGGGGGGTACGCTCCATGCATACGGGGGTGGGGGTACGGTCCGTACATATCCGTACCCATGCTATGGAATGCTTGTGCGGGCCGTACCCAGGCCTTTGCCATGTGGGTACAGCTGTCCCGCCATTGTTGGGGTGACGTAGGTGTGGGCGTGGTACGACTCATATCCATGCTCTTAAGGCATGGGTACAGGACGTACCTGTATTGTTGTGTTGCCAGTTCGCGTCGTCAAGCACTTCCATTGTGGCGGACGCTGGCTTTGCTGGACACGCCACCACCCCCTCGTAGTGACCATGGCCTGGGGGTCAGGTATGTCCAGGGCATGTGTGCTGTGTGACTTTGGTGGGGGTTTTGTGGCCTGCCCCTGCTCCTGGCCCCCCCCTTTCCCCCCTCCCTTTGTTGTTCTGACCTTCTGCGGCGTCTGCATCGTAACCTGTAGAGGAGGTCGACTGCTATGAGGGCCGGGATGACACGTAGGTTCGGGCCTATGTCTGTCCGTCGCGTGCAGGTACTCCTTGTTCGCGTCGTCCTGATTTCCCGGCAGTTTTTGGCTGCCGGAAAATATTGTCCGTGCGGGATGACGTCGGTGCGAATCGTACTTCCTGGTTCGTGAATGGCAGGCTGCGTGCGTCCCGACGTCACGTCGGCGCTTTCCCGGATCACATTTGTATGTTTATTTTCGTCGGTCGGGGTTTTGTACGATTCGTACGGAAATAGTATTTCCGTGCGAATCGTACTTCCATGTTTGTATATTGTTACGACCGGGTACGCGTCGGACGGAGAATATGCTCCGTCCGGCGGCTCGTACCCGGTTTTTACAGGATCGTGATCGGCACCATAATGTCTTACAGATCATGCATTACCGAAGTGAAGGTAACTTGACTTACATGATTGAGACAGATAGCTCAGAGATTACTTAACTTTTGAACAGATACACAAGCAATACCTTCCACTGTGGTGGTACCAAGGAAAGTTAAAAACAATAAATCGTGCCAAACAGACCTGTCAAAATGGCCATCCATGCAAACATGAAACATCAAGAATATAATGTCTAAAGGACGTGTACTAGGATGTTGAAGTGGCAACTTAGTAGTGTTCTTTAATGAGAAGACTATGCATGATACTTGTGGTGGCTGCCTTTGCCCTGTCATAATTGTCTGTAAGACCGTCTTAAGTTTTTATCTACGCTAAGTCTTAAACGATATTGATCCAGAGGATGAGCCTGCAGGATTAGGTCATTTTTTTTTTAACATCTAGCGCCTTCTTTGCTACAGGCTACACTATATAGATTTTGAAGATTATCCATGAATAATTTATTGAAATTGAGACAGACAACGCAAGTTTAGGTTACAAACAGTGGTGACGTCACAATAATATGGAAGGGTGTAGAGGTGCATAGTTTTTTAAAATTCCAAATTGAAAATGTGTGAACACCTTTAACGCGCTGATGACGTTTTGTTGAGCACTACCTTGTCTGCAAAGCTAGGTGTCTGCAGCTGACTCATCCTACTTGCATTGGTTTATTCCCATTAAAAGAGATCATTTGATAGTGAGCAACCAAAGAGGAAAGTTGCGCATTTTTAAATATGGTGTTGATAAGAAAGTAACTGAGAACCAAAATAATGTACAAGTAAGGTATAATAAAGGTTGAAAAGATAAAATACTGGCTTAACACATTCAAAAATCTTTTTTCCAATGTACACTTAAAAGGGAAAATGAGAGGGCAAAAAAAGTAGACATTCAGATTTTAAGTAGAAGAACACTGGATGGACAAAGAAATAATTAATAAGACAATGGCTGGAATACAGTAAGATAGGTGGTTGACAGCCCATTGTGTACAATCTTTAGTATTGTCTTTCCTTTGTCAGTCATATACCGATTTTGTTGCGGGATCTGATGTTGCTGGAATAATTTCACAAACTCTGATAATAAGTTTGAAACTTGTCATCTGTCAATGACAAATCACCACGCAAGGAGGCGAAGGGTGTACTGGTTCTGGCAGAGGTTAACAACACCCGCAACCTCTGCTGCTACGACAGAACATCCTCCCTGAGTGGCAGTCGGATTGCAGGATCTGTGTTTATTGACATCAGTTTGTGGTACTAGAATATCTAAAGATTTCCGGGGGCCCTAGAATGACTTTTGCCCATTTTTTCTAGAGCATTTGTAACACTCTTGCCAGAAGTGGCATGCCCGTTAATGATTAAAGGAGGCGTGAACTATACTACCAACGAAAAACGTTGCAGACAAATGTTCTTCAAAATAAATATTCAATCAAAATGATCTAACCAATTCTCTGCCATACGCTGAAAGAGTCCTTGTGCAACATACGGATGGTGAAGGCAATGGTGATTTTCAAGGCACCGTCAGCTACGTTCGTCCGCTGTGGCATTTACGGAACCTATCCAGATGTTAGGCCTACAGGGACATGCCATGTTGTCGAAGCCAAATCCAAAGGCACATGGCCTCTCCACACAGGGTTCACAGCCCCAAATCGCCATGATTATTGCAGTACAACATGACGGTCAAGTTGTATGTGAATACAAGAACCAGCCTACCATGAGCAATTGAAAAAAGGCTTTTATTAACAACCATATTGTCAGATGATCCAACAGGGTGATATGGAGGTTGGCTTCCACCGGGGATAAGCATTCTCTGCAAACCACCACTCACACATGGCCTCCACATCCCATAAGGTATGCATCCCTAACTACTGTGACATATGGTTTGTGAAATAAAAGTGTTCTGCGTCTGACCAAATAGCATTTTTTTAACAGACTGAACAGCTTAAGCAATAACATCAAAGATGTGAGCCAGGTTGGTGTTTTTACACAGAAGCTGTTCCATTTGGAACTTAAGGTCACATTGCTGACCCTAATTGTGGCATTCTGCATTGTACACAAGCTGGATGCAGGAGAATGAACAGTACGAGAATCATTATCTTTGAAATATAAGATCAATGTTCAAACATCAGTATCATAGCCGAAATATCCTATAATTGCTGATTTGTATGATAAGCCTGAAACTGCACAGTGTGCAGAACTGCTACGATGAAAGGAAGCGTCTGAGAGGGAAGCAGTTGCGACTTCAGCACGTTTATACCGAACCAGACAACATGCAGGAAGTACGGCTTTGTCGGAAGGTAGGAGACAGCTATGGATGATCCCATCTTCAACAACCAATCTTCGAGATGAGTGAAGACTGGAACACTTGTCTCCATAGATGGGCTGCAATCACCTCTCTCCCCATAGTGCATTAATTTAAACAAATTCACATTTCACTATGTGTGCTTGTGCTGCATACTGTTTACACACGTAGAATAAAGTCACATATATAGGGGCATATTCCAATGTCGGACGTAATCAGGTACGTCAGACATCGGTCATGGGCCGTAACCGACCAACCAGCTGTTGTCAATTACGGCACTGCTGGTAGGATGCGGCAGAACAGGATTCGGTCGCAATCGTATACAACACAATGCATGCATGCATACCGAGCGGAATGGAATGCATGCATGCATCGTTAAAAGCAGGGGCGCAGTTCATCCATGCACCATGTGGGCGGCAACCCAAGGGGCATGCCACCAGTTGCAGGGATCCACTGAGGTGCACTTTATGTGCCCCCAGGCTGCCATTCAGCAGTCTCACACACAAAGACAGTTCTGGACTGCCTTTTTGTGCCTGAAATACCAACACGAAAAGTCTATGAAAAAATACCATCGAAATCCCTTGGTCGCCAAGAGGCGGCAGTGGGAGTACTGAGGTATTTCCGGACGGCATACAGGCCGAGGCTGTTGACCACAATCTGGAAATCCGTGTGGGATTCCTTTCCGACGGAGCCCATCAGAATGGCTCGGTCGGGAAGGAATCCGCCCGACACGATCATAATCTGTCTATAGGGCTCCGACTGTCGTTCTCAGCCGTTCACAACGAGATCGTAATCTGCCCCCTACTTGTGAGTTTGGAAACGCACCATGTGTGGTCACATCCTATTTCATTGTTTATAACCAAAGGTCTTTTTATGGCTGGGTCACACGTTGAGATGGTGTGTGTTGGAGGCAATTCAGACCAACACCAAAATCTGTTCTCCAATTTTTTTTAGCTCTATTATTTGTTTTAGAATCTTGTTTGAATTTATTTAAATTCGTGATAAGAAATTATTTTAATCTTTTGATTTTATATATATATGTATATATATTATTTATCCTTTTTGTTTTTTGCTTTTATGATCATTGAAAAATAGTTTTGTATTAATTTTAAAAAGAATGATAAAATACAGATTGCTAAACGTATTAATTATGATGATAAAATGTATTCTTTTTTTTAAAAAATGTCCCCAAATAATTTTGAATCAATTATTCTTATATAATTGCAAATTCAATAGAGTTCCAAAATAGAGTTATTTTCTTTTTATTTACCCTTTCAGTAATGTTGCCCAGAGTGGGGTGAGAATCCAACTTACTACACCCCAGTGATTAAATGTTGTTCCTAATTTTGTAGACTACCTAATTGAAGTTGTATCCGGTTTACTCACAGATGTTTCATCATTTATATAATTGCTACGACATGTGTTATAATGTTACATTTTTTTATTTTTATAAGTGTTATTTTTTAATGAATATATAACTATTTTTTATTTAGTTAATTTATGTTGTATTTATTTTTCTTTATTATCTTTTGTTATGTGTGTATGTGTATTTATCTATATTAAGGTTATTATGCTTAAATGTTGTTTTGGTCACATACTTTTAAACATCACTCTATCTGTTTGCATTTTTATTTTTCATATTTATTATTTTACAATCAATATTTATGTATCTTCTTTTGTCTGTTTTTAATATTATGTCACTTATCAAAACCAATATCAATATGGAGATGTTTGACACAGTGATAAACGGCCTTGAAGCAAAGTTTTGTATTAATTTAACTACAAAAACACTCATTGAGAATACAGTAGCCCTCATAGTGATAACCATACAACAACCACTCCTTAGCTCACCTACCTTCCCTACAATCTGGTAAAATTAACTCTCAGTACAACCCATGGCCCCACTACAACCCTGTATGCTTTATCACCCACCCCTATGGAATAATCGCCATATCCAAAGTAGCCGCATAAACACAGTACAAAATATAAACTCCAATCCACGATACAACATCTCTCAATCTAATTCCATCTACAATAAAAAATTGAACATGATTTCAAATCTGCAAGAGAATTACCAACTCAATTGATTTTAATACACTGTGAAGCATGCAAACTGATGGTTTCTTTACAGTCTTCTTTACATAAAGTCACTATTAATGTGTTTTTTTTTTTAGTCAGAATATATTGCAAAAAAATGAAATATCTCATGACACAAGTATTTAAATTATTACCTGTGTAAAAAAAGAATACAACAACAATTTGCTCCAATCACTAGCATACTATAACGAAAGAGTAATGTAGCAGTATTTTAAAAAGAAACAGTTCTATGTCATGATCACATTCAAAGTTTTTAAACAATGTGAGTCTCATTTTGATGTCATGTGGACCTCCAACAACATGCCATCGGTGGTGGTCAAACAGAAATCATGAGGAACGTTCAGACTGCTAGATTTTTATAACACGTGCCTGAGGGCAAAGGTTTTTGTAAAATACCTCTGGCTTCACCAGGAACAAGCTAACAATTGGTAAGGCAGTTGTACATGAATATATACAATGAAGTTGGTGCATGTGCTTTAGCCGTCATATTATTTCTAACATCCATGCCCCATAGCCTTTTACCAGTGGTCCAACTACATCATAAACTGTAGAAAAGTGAGTTTGTGTGGCCATAACAGGGGTAACACCAGCCTTTGCAATATGCCCCTAATCGTGAAGCCTATATTATTTGAATGCTATAGCGGATTTTGAGATTAGCATGTATTTCCAAATCTTTAAATCTGATGTTAATTTTCATTTACTTTACAAAACTTTCTACAAATAAGCCTGTTGTAAAAATAATTTGTAAATATTAATACGCAAATTCACCCACTAGCCATTTATAACTTAAATATCATCACAAAATAATAGTGTTGTAGCGGTTTCCCACATTGTATTTTTTAGATTTTTATATTAAAATATTCTACAATGAATAAGCATGAAATAAATACAAATATGAATTAATACCAATTTAGTTATACTAAAACATGGGTATTACAAATAGTCACCACGAAGTAACTCAGGTAACCTTGCTTCACGACCACAGACATGAGCATGTCCAAACGGTCAAAAATGTAAAGAACAAATTTATATTTTAATAAATATTAATCCTATAGTAATTAGAAACAAACTGTTACTAGTAATAGCTGATTGTTGATGCACTCTCGCTGCCATTTCCGCTATTTCACTAACATTATGTCACTAAGTCCCCGATTACCATGCTGTACGCAAAGTGTCTGAACTTCATCTGATTACCTTGAATCCCATTCGCAACCCGCATTGTAAAATTACTCAAACAGTTTTGAAAATCAACAGATTACTACGGCTGGAAAGCGTACGAACTGTCAAAGTATGTTCCGAAAGGCATTGGTATTATCCGAATCATTGAAAGCCGAATGGTAGCAGGCAATGGCCTGCGTTTCCAGCTGAGATAAAAGGATGTAAGATTCAGACAGCATTTCCAAATTGCTCTGTAAAAACACGAAAAGTTCCACGACAGGGTGCAAGGTTTTCAAGAGATTATTTCACCCATAGGAGCCAGTATTGATGGTCGAAAAAGGAGATCCGATAGTATTCAATGGTAGTCCAAACAAACGTTGTTTGGAAGCTTTGTAATTGATGTTGTTGGACCGGCATTATGTTGGTTCCTGAATCCAAGACAATGTCTGGAAGAAAGATTACGCCCGACATCTAAGTGAGGCCCATAGTATAGAAGCACGTAAAAGTAAGCACTATTATACATACAATATTTCCTTTACCAATTTTTAAACAGTTTTTAATGTTTGTGTAATTTACAAATCAGACTTTTAGTATTATATATATATATTTTTTTTTTTTATTAAAAAAAAATATATATTTTTAAAAATGTAATAAGTAAAATAAAAACCTTAGTGATAGATTCATTCCCTTAGAATTACGCACAGCGTCAGTCTGGATATGGCTAATTTTCATCATCAGTAACACTGCGCGTCAGAAGGTGGCGTCCTGCGGCTCCGCGTCAGTCAGTGTGGTTGTGGTCGCAGTGATGATGTAGCGTATGCTACTTATACGCCGCACTTGCGCACTGACATCAACTCTTTCTTTTTCAACACAGCGCAGATTTGGAGCGATTGCCCCCCCAGTCACTTATTAACTTGAGTTTTTTCAAGGATTTTTGTATCCATTTTTCAAGTGGATGGACTCCTGGTGCAGTAGGTATGACAGGCTTCAAGTCCTGCGGGGACTGTCATCGCATGATGTCGTTGACTGACCAGCACTGCATGTGTCTTTGAATCCTGTGACATGACCACGACCCCACTTCGTGCCCCGACTGCCAGGCCATGGCGATGAAGACTTAGTGGGAACGGCACCGAAAGTTGCCAGAAGTCCGGCAGTCGGCTACGCGCCGTTGCATGTCCTGGTCCTGTGTGAGGTCAAGGGACCAGTCACGCAGCCAACACCATCGTTCAGCGGGATCAAGTATTCACAATCGTGGAAAAGTAAGACGAAGCATTCCAAGTAGTTGAAGAAGCGCCGTTGCTCTCTGACTTACTATCACCGGTTGCGCAACACAGCTGGGTGTGCAGATGGTGCTTCCCTCTTGTATCTGGCGGAGCCTACACAGTCGCTGGAAGCCTACCTGCCTTTCCCGGGTCTGTCGGCGACTCCTGCACAGATTTACGTAATTTCTGTAAGCCATGGCTTGCTTTTTTGGTCGTTGCGTCCTGCCTGTGCGCATTCTGGCACTGCGGGCAAGAATGGGGGCCGTAGCACTTTTCCACAGGTGGCTACGTCCCCGGAATAGGCGTCGGCTCCGGCTTCTGAGCTGCAGGGCCACCATGGATCCAGGGCTGGATCACGGCGGTGTACCTCGTGACACCTCCACCGATGTCGACAACACAAGCACTACTTCAGACGTTGCACCGCAACGCCGGATTATGTGGGGCTGTGGTTAAGTCCAGAAGTGGATACGTGGCCGGAACGGCATTGCTCGACATTGATTCCGACGCAGATGTTGAATTTCTATCCCTTTGTCCATCCTCCTTATTTTTGGCCTGTCCATCAGCCTATTGGAGGAAGGGGAGGCCTGGGAGTGGTCTGAGGACCCTCTCACAGCACAATGTGAGTTTGACCCAGACTGGGCCGAGGAGTTGGGGGACGCCAGTGGTATGAACATCTCTCAAGAGCTTGGCATGCTGTATCCTCCTACCTTGGCTACGTAGGAGGGTGCAAGTTATGCAGTGTTGTTGCGTAGGGCGGACGAGGCCCTCCACCATGAGCTACTTACAGTGTCCGTCAGGACTAACCAACGACCAAAGTGCTTTAGAGAAGAGCAACCTTAGCTTTGCCGCTGCTGCGTTTTAATGATGCACTTTGGGACGTTATTTTGGGCACCTGGTCCAAGCCCAAAACAGGTGCTCCTGTAGCTAGGAACGTGGCACAACGCCATCGCATAGCCCTGGGCGAACCCATTTTCCTCTACGAACACACTACCCCTGAGAGCTTGGTATTCCAAACCTCTGCGTACACAAGAACCTTCCCTTCCACCACCCCGGACAGAGAATACTAGCAAATTGAGCAATAGGGTAAGAAGAATTTTACTTTTGCAAGTTAAGGGATGCGGTCTGTGAACTGTGCATGCCTCTTGGGCCGTTATTTCCACTCTGTGTGTGATACAGTGGCGAAAGTGCTGCCTGACTGTACGGAGGAGGCTTGGACAGTTCACACATAAGTTGAAGGGAGGGTTGCAGACAAGTTCACTATTATCTTTGGCCTAGACACAGTAGAGATGTGCAGAGCAATTTCAACGACACTGGTGGTCCGTCATAACACCCGGATGAGGACTACAGTTTTTTCTGTTGATGTCCAGAACTCTCTGATGGACATGTCCTTTGATAGCATTTGCATTTTTGACAACAAAGCAGATAGTGTTTTGGAGCAGTTTAAAAACTCGCAGGCTACGGCCAAGTCCTTGATCCTTTTGGCTAAGCGCCCTCCTGAAACCTTTGCTTTTCAATCATTTTACGGCCGCTGGAAGTGTGCCCGAAATGTTTGCTTCCGAGCCACAGGCATGCGCAGCAACAGTCTCAGCGCGTCCGCGGACGTTGGATCTGGCGAGACGTGTCAGGGGTACAGTGAGAGTGTCAGTTCACCTCCACCCCAGCCACCACTGCCTCCAAACCTTCTGATTCCGGTCTTTCATGCCCACCAAAGTACAGTGTGCGGCAGGATTCGCTGTCAACTCCCACACTGGTGTCCCTTTACTTTGGACAGGTGGGTTTTACAAATAGTCCCAGAGTGGCTACTCCCTCCCCTTCGAGACTACCCCTCCAGCCATGCCACCTCAGTTTCACTGCATGTCGGGAATCACAACGCACTTCAACAGGAATGTGTGGCCCTCTTAGCCAATAGGGCCATCGGGCGCGTTCCGATGCCAGCATTAATTTGTGAATGTTATTCACAATACTTTCTGGTTCCAAAGTTGAACAAGGGACTGTGGCCTATTTTGTACCTCCAGAACATCATCGCATCATCAAGAAGGAGAAGTTAAAAATGTTGACGCTAGCCCAAGTCTTATCTGCCCTTGACCTTCAAGACTGGATGGTGGTGGTTGACAAGCAGGACGCTTATTTTCATATTCCTGCAGGTCCAACGGCGTTATCTGCTTTTCATGGTAGGCCACGAGCACTTTCATTTGACCGTGCTCTCTTTTTGCCTTACAACCAGCCCTCTGTTCACAAAAGTGATGGCGGTGTTTGCAGCCCATCTGCGCAGATTTGGGGTTTAAGTCTTCCCCTATCTCAACGACAGGCAGTTGAAGCCGGGCTTGCCCCAGACAGTAGTCCCCCCCCTCCAGACTACGGCTGACCTCCTGCATTTGCTGTGGTTGTCCAGCAGCATGCCGAACTCACACCTTATTTGCTTTCAGAAGCTCCTCTTCATGGGAGCGCTTATGGACACAATGCATTTTAGGCTCTATCCTACTGAACAGCGAGTCTGGCTATAATTCCGATGTTTCAGCCCTTGTCCCGCTTTTCTGTTATGATGAGCCTGAGGCTGCTGGGGCTCGTGGCCTGCATCCTGCTGATCGATCATGCCAGATGGCATATGCAGGCTCTGTAATGGGACCTGAAGTTCCAGTGGGCGCAGCATCAGGGCAACCTGTACTATTACGTCCAAATCTCGGAGGGCCCTGCCCAACAATTGAAGTGGTGTCTCATGTACAGACATTGAGTCAATGGAAGATCCCACTCCCTTCCCCAAACTGTGGATTCTGTGTCAGGATCAGTGTACCTGCCACACAGTGCAGGAATTTTCAGAACCACAAACATAGGCCGCATGGAGAATGGAGGGAACAGGTAGCGGCACACAGAGAAAGTTTTCAAAAGGATTTCCATGTAGCAAAGCCCACCATAAAAAGCATAATGGTAAACAACATTGTAAAAACAACAGCAGAAAGATGGAGCTTAGCAAATACGGTAAGGCCTCTGACTGGCACAAGGTCTGATTAACCCGTTTGTAATACTCCCTGAAGAACCTTCCAGTTTCACTTTCAATAACCTGGATTGTAATGCGGCAGTGAAACCTAAGATGTAACTATGAATGACTCAGACCTGCAATCTAACGCTTACAAATTGACCTTGTAAAGAGGACCATTGTTAAGTAATGTAAAATTTACACTCCCTACTAATCCAAAAAATGTGAAAAAGTGTGGATCAATAAACATACAAAGTGTATTATTTACACAACATTATTAATTAAATCTTGAAAGGTGTGTATCAGTAAATATTTGTAAATTGTTTTTTGGCATTCTGAAAATAAAGTAATATATATAAAACTATTCAGAATAAACATATAGAATATAGTCTTTCCATTCCAATGTAACATAATTAAGTTAAGCTACTGGACACTTAAAACCAAAGAATTAACTAACCCCATTGCACAACTAAAATAAGTAAGGTTAATTAGTTGTTAATCTGCATAAATATTTCAATATTCCAAATCATATATTTTTGCTAAGTCATATAGTGTGTTTGATAATAAAAACTGTAAATATAAAAATTACATTGGATACTTAATCGAATACAGATGAAGTTATTAAAAAATTAATAAACCAAAAAAACTATTCCCAGTAGGAAACTAACAAAATTAGTGACGGTTTTGGAAAACTAAATTTAAGTAATTAACTATCAGCAATCGATACATAAATTAATGTAACAAACGTGATGGACAGTCAAAATTAAATAATTTGCTTTCTCTCTCCAGTATCACCTTAACGTGGGAAGCAGCTGTACAGTACTTAAAGAAATAGTAGTCACACCAAAAATATTATTAAATCCACTGAATGTGCAGGCAGTAATTTGTTAAATAATTTTAGTCATATAAAACCCCAAATATTTACTAAATGTTTTTATCATTAAACATCAAAACAATTCAATAATCCCAACCGAAATCTAACACCATTGATGCAAAGTCCAGAGTCAAACCAAAATATGTATTTCCCCCTTCAATTAACATAAAGTATAATAAAGTAGTAGTCCCTAAAAAGAAACTTTAACTTGTCGTAAAACAAAATCAGTAACGTAACACCATGTTAATATTAATGAATATTGTAAAAAATTGCTGTATGAATTCCAAAAACATGTTAATTAAAAATATATATTCATTAATGTATGATATATATTAAATGTACCGTTTATAAAGATAACATTTAAAACATATAAAAAATCTAACAAAATAAAGTCCAGATTTCAAATTTCAGAAATTTCGGGAATTATTACCATGCAATTGGTAGAGTCTCCTCCCGTTGGTGGGGAGGTTGTTCGAAGGACATTGCATTTCTTAAATTTCAAACGCCCCATAACAAAGTTGGAAAATGGAATTTGATAGAGGCATGGAGATCAGAATGGAATCCTAAGGTGTCAAGTAGAATGATGTCCAGTTGGAAAGGCCTAATGATTCCTTAGAGAATGCATTTACACTTGTGTAATTAAGATGTTTTTACCAACGTGAAATGCATGTAGGACTTTCAGGCATGGATTTGGTGTTAAAGAGCGTCTTTAGGGGCACCTATCAAGACCCTGTTCTCCCATATCCCTATGCATGTATGAGGTGCATGTCACACTCTGCATGGATTTAGACAAACTTCTATTTCTATATAGGAGGTAGTGCTGTGATCTGTTTCCAAATGCAGCACAATTTTCCATAGAGAAATGGTAGTTTGAGACCACACCATGTGCACTTGCATCCAGATGACAGTGTCAGGAGCAGCGACTGGAGCTCTGTCCAGATTCGGGTATGGTCAACCCGACATTGTAATAATCCCTTAAGTCTGACAACAAAAATCCTAGTAGTCACCTTTTGTTAATATATAAGTAACATTTAATTATTCAAAAATAACATTTGTTTGAAATAGTAAATGTAAGACGGTATACATTTTTGTGCCATATACTTCAATGCTAAAGAATAGTTGACAAAGAAAGAAAAGAAAAATCACTATTCAAAAGTAGGTCATTTTTATAAAAAAAAAAAAAATTGTCTTTGAGTTAGTAAATGTCAATTTAAAAAATGTATATTTTGACAATACTAATCTAACATTAATTAACCTTGTCTTTATATTTTTAAAAACTAATATTTTTGAATATAATATGTGAACAAGCAGTCAAAAACAAAATATTAATGTCACCTAATCAGACTTCTCTAAATAACACCTGCAAACAAAAAATAAGTTAGTAAATTTGTTAAAATTGCAATAGATTTAATAATTACATTTCAATGTTTTAATTATTCTCCAAATAATACAAATAATTTGAACTAAGTTTTGAAGGATAAAAAATATTAAAAACTTTTTTTGAGCAATACATAAAAAAAAGTTTAATGTAATTAACCTCCAAATGTTAAGTTAAAAAAAAAAACTACTTAATGAACCTGAAACAGCAAACATCCCACTATGATATACAAACTAAGGTGCCTATTACGATCCTGTAAAAAAATTCCCCGTACGACTCGTATCCGGTCTTTTTACCGTACGAATCGTACAAGTGCCGTACAAACTGCCAACTACGATTCGCATGGGAAAAAGACCATACGAATCGCATTGGGAATTATTCCCCACACGTCCTCGGGTCGGAAAATGTGTCCGACACATCCTCGGACGAGTTACCGTACAAATGTGAAAAGTGAAGTTCGACCGCGCTAGTACAATCCATCCCGTGCGTCCGATGTTACAACCGGATGGAAAAAACACCATCCGCACCGAACTGCCATAGCAACCATGGAGACATGTGCCCACATACGCACCGAACCCCCCCCCAGCAACCGTATGTACGCGCCGAACCACCCCCCCAGCCCCCGTATGTACGCGCCGAACCCCCACCCGTGCATGTACACCCCCGTACGTACGGACCGTACACCCACACGTGTATATACACCCGTGTACGTATGGCCCGTACCCCCACCCGTGTATGTATGGAGCGTACCCCCACCCCAACAGTGTATGTATGTACGGACCGTACCCTCACCCACACATGTATGGAGCGTACCCCCACCCCAACCGTGTATGTACAGACCGTACCCCCACCCCAACCGTGTATGTACGACCCGTACCCTCACCCGCGTATGTATGGAGCGTAACCCCACCCCAACCGTGTATGTACGGACCGTACCCCCACCCCAACCATGTATGTACGACCCGTACCCTCACCCGCGTATTTATGGAGCGTACCCCCACCCCAACCGGGTATGTACGACCCGTACCCTCACCCGCGTATGTATGGAGCGTACCCCCACCCCAACCGTGGATGTACGACCTGTACCCTTACCCGCGTATGTATGGAGCGTACCCCCACCCCAACCGTGTATGTACGACCCGTACCCCCACCCCAACCGTGTATGTATGACCCGTACCCTCACCCGCGTATGTATGGAGCGTACCCCCACCCCAACCGTGTATGTACGACCCGTACCCTCACCCGCGTATGTATGGAGCGTACCCCCACCCCAACCATGTATGTACGACCCGAACCCTCACCCGCGTATGTATGGAGCGTACCCCCACCCCAACCGTGTATGTACGGACCGTACCCCCACCCCAACCATGGATGTACGACCCGTACCCTCACCCGCGTATGTATGGAGCGTACCCCCACCCCAACATTCTAAGTACGGAGCGCACCCCAGGCCCCAACACCAGCACCTTCACCCAACATCGCGCATGTACGAGTCGTACCAAGCCAGACACAAGGACAGCACTGTACAACAAAATTGGTGAAGTACACACCGTACACACGCTAAAAATGCACGTACACAACCAGGACAAAGCACAACAACACAAGAATACACTATTCGAATGGCACAAAGCCACAAAACATGTCCAACAAGCACAAATACAACACATTCACTGACCTGCAACTGCCAAAATCCCAGAGGCCCAAAACACAACCACTCCTTATAACACACCCACCCAAAGTTCAAACACAGCCACACCCACCAATGGACCAATAAAAAGGGCCCACACACACAAACCATGAGCCTTTGCAACAGACTCACTGCTGCCAGACCCCACAGACAACCTATAGCACCATACTTGAACCTTTACTACACCTTACACTTGCACACCTTCACACACACACCTTCACAAACACCCCCTCATCACATTCACACACACCTGCACAACCACACCCACACACCCACAACCATCCACACCCACACCCCCCACAACCATCCACACCCACACCCCTCACCATGCCCACTAACAAGAATCCAAAGTTCACTAGCCAAGAGTTGGAGATCCTTGTCGACGAAATCCTCAGAGTCGAGCTACACCTCTTTGGAACATTGGTCAGACAGACCAGCATTTCCGAAAAAACAGCCATGTGGCAGACGATTGTCGATGCTGTGAATGCTGTTGCGTCCACCAGAAGGAGGTACGATCTGCGGAGGAGGGTCCGAGCCAAAATGACCGACGACCACAACCAGGCCAACATCACAGGAGGAGGGCCGCCCCGCAGACCCGTACAATACCATCCCTGGGAGGAGAGGGTGATGGCCATACTGCCGGTGGTGGCAGTGGACGGATTAGAAGGACTCCGAGACCCGGGTGAGTACAAAAACAACTCACCTCACATGGAGGGAACGTCATCCACAACCAAACTCACAATCAGTCAAGCAACCACCCCAAGCTATCGCATGACTCAACCACATTCCATGAACACGCACATGCCACTAGCGCCACCATGCCCCATGCACCCAGCTGGACAATGCCAAGTCACAGGCCACAGAAAACACCAACACAAGACACGGTAAGCCGGATGGCGGGAGTGTGGGCCCCAAAAATCACATAGTGCAACTCAGAAGCAGACAACAATGCCCTCTGCCCATATGGCCTAGGTCACAGCCAGACAAACAGTGTGACCCCACACAGGAAAGACTTGCCAGCAAATGGCGCACGCCTTGCATTAATTAAGACATGGGGGTGAAGGCACCTTTTTGCACATGACAGCAGCTAATGAACAGCCAACACTGTGAAAGAGTGGCAGCACACACCACCACAGCAGCAGCGCAGACACACACACTACACCCAATGGGTGCCTGGAGATCAGAAACAAACTCACATCAACAAGCCAAGGGCCATTCAAAGATCTGCTAAAAGTGTGTGCCTAGGAAGCTGGGCTGAGGTGACAGAGGGTGACACACAGAGGGAGGGAGAGGGGGAGAGAGAGGGAGGGAGACACAGGGAGACGGACAGAGGGAGGAGGCTGACACAGGGAGGGAGGGAGAGGGGGACAGAGAGGGAGTGAGAAATGGACACACAGCGAGACCAATTTAGCTTTGTGGGGTGTGGGAATGTCTTCCCGTCAGCAGGTGGACTGCGTGCATGTAGACAAGGGTGGCCAGTGCCTCAATCCCCCTCTCTTCTCCATGGCCAAACACAGGGCCATGTCTCAACCTGTGCATGAGCACAACGCCAGCTACCTGCATTATATAAGTGTGTGGAACAACTCCATGTGCCCACGTACAGTGCAACACGGAAGGCGCCAATGCATGGCTCGCCACACCTGCTCACTCCACTGCTGACTGCAGTCACAATTGACAAAGCAAGTAAGACTGAGCCACACATAGGTAAAGTCTCAAAAGCTGTGGCCAAGGGATATACCCATGCACAAGTGCACTGTGAATGGAATGCAAGACATATCCAAATTCCCAGAGGAAATGTGCCAACTTTGAAACGAATGAAACATGGATGTTGCATGGAACATAAATAACATTGTCTCTCTCACACACAGGTCAACGTCGTGGATCACCCCCCAACACTGGGGGGGGAAGACTCACAGGACCCGGCTCTGCGGGATGCCGATCCCACCGGCAGCGACGACTCTCACCACTCTGTGGACGACCCCGACCAACCTGGCCCCTCTGGTGTCCAACCACCTGCAGCACCTGCATCAGGTACAACTGGGCCAACCACCACCCCCACTCCTGCCACATCCCAGGAGACATCCAGGATCCCTGCCCCACCACCACAATGCAGCCAGGCTCACCAGGAGGGACATGGTGTACCGGGCACCCAGGAGGAGGCAGGCGACAACGCTAATGCCACCCCTCAGGGGTCCCAGAGACCCGATGTGCCCACAAGGGCAGGCCAGGTGCAAGTGGGCAGGGGTGGTGGGAGTGGAGGACGGCGGAGGCGCGAGCCTGACCAGTTGGCTGCGGAACCGGTATATGCCCATGTCAGAAACATCCTGGACACATACCGGCAGGACACCACGGGCATGGCCCAGGTTGTGTCCATCCTCGAGGAGATCAAGACCCAGCAGGCCCAGCAACATGCGGAGCAACATGCCTGTCTACTGCGACACCAAGGGCGGATGGAGGACAGACAGGCTGAGCTTGTGACGGTGTTCAGGGGAATTCACAGTACACTCCGTCGGATAGCCGACAACATGGGCAACCCTCCCTGTGCCGCCAGGCGTAGAACATCACCACCCACAGGGAGGGATCAGGAGGAGGAGGAGACATCCGACGGAGCATCCCAAACAACGTCACGGCCTGCTTCTGAGGGTTCCCGCAGGAGGGCGGGTCGTCCACGGAAAAGACCGTGAGGGTCGGCGCAACAGCACCATTTCCCAGGACACCTGGCCTGGCACCTGGGCCACTGGACCAACAGCAGCTCATCAGTAAAAGACATTCTCTGCCACATGGACTTGCTGGTCACTGTCTGACCAATGTTGACAAAGACTGTGGCATGGACTCTGAGGATTTCCAATGGCAAGGACACCAACTCCCCTAGTGAACTTTGGATTCCACACACCCGGAAAGCCCCTAATGTCATACCCCCCTCCCCCCCACGTACCCCAACAAAAATAAAAGTTACACGATAAAGAGATGATGCCTACATTTTTCATTATTACCTTACATGACTCTTGTTAAGTCTAACCATGCCAGAGTTCTCATATGACTCCAACCATCCACACCCTGGGGCCTGAGTCTGGCACCGGACACACATGGGTCACAATGTATTAGGCAAGACACACATGGAGCACCATACACACCCGTGATGGGCCCAACCAGCTGAGGGGGTGGCCCCACAACCGTGCCGACAGTCATATTGAGTACAGCGACAGCCATGCGCAGAGGTCAGGGATCATGTGGAGTGTCCTTGGGGGCACCCAGGTACGTGTGGACAGGTGGCAGAACCATGTCCTGCAAGTTTGAGTCAGGTGGATGCAGAGAATGGTGGCCTGGCCAACGTTGGATGCATGGGGATGGCACATGTCACAATACCCACACAGTCATAGACATCATGCACAATACACAGTCTAATCCCACACAAACTGCTTGCATCTTGCTACTCGACACATAGACACATAGCCACTATCACGAAAAACCATGCCAGACATGCTGTATGCACCGTGGCAACACACCAGCATTGACTGAGAATAGGCACCTTGGAGGCATAGGGACACCTTTATTATTCATGTATTCGTGAATGCAGAGGCAACTTGGAGTACACATAAACAGGTCATGTGGAGTAACATGTGGGTCCAACACTGGAACCCCCCTTCTGCTGCACAAATGCGTGATAGCCATGGAACTGGCACACAAGTGTCGGCCAACATCTAAACACCCCCTGCTGCTCACGGAGAGGCTGCCATACACCATTGATCCTCTGATGTGGAAGTCCCACACCATGTCAAGCCAATGCAAACCGTATGTGTCCGAGGGCAGTGTTACACACATTGATGCCATCATCACAAACCACTATCCCATCACAGATGACTGTCAACAAGTCTGACCATCTATTCAGGTGTACCCAGCTACATGTAATGTGTCCCATGGTGATGCGACATGTCTGCAGAGGAACCAAACATCGACAGGGGCAGTGTGCACACATCAGAAACAACAGCCACACCCAATACACCCCTGATGCATCCCTTACCCTAAGGAGACTTCCAAACTTGTCCGTGCGTGTAACGCTGAGTCAGCACACAATGACGTGTCCATGTGGGATAGCAGTGCCACAACAATGCAACCAGCAGACGGCATGCGCAAGTACCTGGGGATGAGAGACACACAAGAAGTCAGCCACAAAAAGCACAGCCACTTGCATGTGCATGTACTCGATATATGTAAGGATGACAACATGCTAGGTCACAATTATGACTGGGGAAATACACTCATCACTGGTACCATCACTCCAGTGACACATCCACACACACCTCTGACTCACATGGCATACATGCAGATGGACACACACATCGCAACACATGCCACACGGGGACCAATGCGTGCACACACAGACACTGGTACTCACCACTAAGCAAAGAAGTCGCGTATGAGCCGACTCCGGATGTCCTCTTGCGGAACCACATCCTCCACATCACTAGCCCCATTGCCAAGCCCTTCATCCTCCACGGGTGGATGGTCCTGATCATCTTGATCCAGGATGAGTGGCACAGCTTTCTCAACTGCCATGTTGTGCAGCATGCAGCAGACCATGAAGATTTTGCAGACCTTCGCCGGGGCATATGGGAGGGCGCCGCCGGTCTTGTGGAGGCATCTGAATCGGCTCTTCAGGAGGCCAAATGTCCTCTCAATCACTCGCCTTGTCCGGCCATGGGCGGTGTTGTAGCGGAGCTGGGCCGGCGTGATGGGGTTGCGGAGAGGTGTGATCAGCCATGGCATGTTGGGATAGCCAGCGTCCCCTACATGGAAACCACATGGACATGAGTAGGACAGGAGAAGCGGTCGTGCTGGAAGTCTACGCAAAATACAGGACAGACAGAGTGTACCCACCAACAACACATGCTCGTTCGTTGCGCAGCTGCGTCATCATTTCAGGCACCCTGCTACGCCTCATGATGTAGGCATCGTGTGCTGATCCTAGAAAACGAGCACAGACATGTGAAATCACCATGTTGGACAGACACACCACAAGGGCATTGATGGAGTGGTAGTGCTTGCGATTCCTGTACGCTACCTCCTGTGCCTGTGGTGGTACCAAAGCCACATGTGTCCCATCTATGGACCCAATGACATGGGGCATCCCTCCCAGGGCATAGAATCCACGCTTGACCCCAGTCAGCAGTTCAGGAGTTGGGAAATGGATGAACTCATCCAGGTGAAGCAACATGGCCTCTAAGAAATCATGCAGCACACGGCTGAACATGCTCTGGGACATGCCACCAACATGAGCTATGGTATATTGAAAGGTACCCGTGGCAAGAAAATGTGGGGCTGCCATTACCTTCAGCTTGGGTGTCAGTGCCGTAGGATACCTGTGCAGCAGTTGCAGGTGTGGTGCCAGCCTTGCCGTCAACTCCTCAATCAACGGTTGGGGGAAGCGGTAGCACCGTATACAGTCATTCTCCCGCATGTCAGCCAAGTCCGTAATTGGTCGGGGAAGAGGCGGCGCTCTGCAGTAATTTGGAAGTGACAAGGAAGAGTGAGTGCACTACAACAACAATTTATTTGTACTGAGCACATGTTAATATGTCAATACACATATGCTACATACGGAGTCAGGTATGTGCCACATGCCCTGGACACGTATGGCTGCCAGGTAACACTCCTACCAAGACCCAGCTACACACGGAGATTGTGAACCTCCACATCCCATGGCATGGGATTAGCTGTGTCCCTACCAAGACCCAGCTACACACGGAGATTGTGAACCTCCACATGACATGGCATAGGATTAGCTGTGTCCCAGTGTAAGTGAACAGCCAGACGCAACACAGGAGTGACATACATCAACACATCAGCAGAAGTAGGATGTCGATTTCAGAGACAGGTAGCGGAACACTAGAGCCACAGGTCACATGACATTACACTAGGACAGCCCACACACCTTGCCAATAAGGTGTACATGTAATGACTCACCACACATACATTGGGAGGATGCAGACATGTCCTTGTTACGCTACTCCGTGTCCCATGCATACATAAGCACCTCACATCCGATACCACATGTGGCCTGGTGTGCGTAACAGTGTGCCATGTCCATCTACACACAGACACATGTTGGTTGCTGCAACAGCTGATGCTTTTGAGGGAGCACCAACATCAAGCTAATGGGAACACACAACACATACATGACATAGACACATCGTGCACCGTGGGTAGTGACATGTCTGGTGTGGTAACCCCTGTAGCGGGCATCAGGGGACACTTGCGTGTGTTGTTGACTGTGCCATGCCAGTGACGCTCATCCCAAGTGTGCAGTACGACATGCACACATGTCAAAGGAGTTAAGGGCATGCCTGGCACACATTGCACCGTCACACATAACATCTGTACACATCTCATCATACATCTGTTGCCTTCTCGACTCAGGAGTAATGTGCCACATCACAGACTTCCACACATGTGCCCCACACATGTAGTAATGCCCAGACAATGCCTTGATGTCCATCCATGGACAAGTATGTCAGCTCTATTCCTTCCTGTGTGCTGCCTGTCACCACTGTGATGTGTGAAAGGCACCGTACATTCGCTCAGAGGGCCTGTGTACGTTCCCTATCACTATGGGTGTGCTTGCGTATGCGTACCCATAGTGATAGTGAGCGTACAGGCGTGTGTACGGTCCGTATCGCTATGGGTGTGCTCGCGTATGCGTACCCATAGTGATAGTGAGCGTACAGGCGTGTGTACGGTCCGTATCACTATGGGTACGCATACGCGAGCACACCCATAGTGATACGGACCGTACACACGCCTGTACGCTCACTATCACTATGGGTACGCATACGCGAGCACACCCATAGTGATACGGACCGTACACACGCCTGTATGGGCCGTTGCTATGGATTTGGGGTGCCCTAGGGCCCTGGTACGCACCGTACCTGTGTGTGAAACTCCAAATTACATAGGGGACACATGAGGGACAAGTATAAAGGCCTACATGCATGCTGGTTGTCATGGAGACCAAGTTTAAACTTTTAATTTTTTTCAGCAGGTGCACAGCAGAAGTCAGTTTGAATGAATCTACTTTGTTGCAATGTGGTTCTGGAGTTGACATCATGCTCAAGAAAAAAACACAATAAGATCCCACTGACTGTGCTAGGTTTGAAGGGATTGGAGGAAACATAGGATGCAAATGTGAGTGACCAATCACTCTGTACTCCTGTGCATGAAACAGGCCAGCAAAGCAGATATAAGGCAGCCAGGTCCCATGAGGGAGCACTTGCCTGCACATCTTTGGATTCTACGACCCAGCTGCTGCTACTGATTCCCTGGAACCATGTCAAGGTCTGTGGAGAGGGCACAGCCTTTCACCCTGGAGGAGAACCTGGCATTGCTGGATGTGATCCTCCCACAGTACCCCCTGCTGTATGGGCGACCAGGGTATCAGGTGAGTGCAGAGTCTACTAGCACAGACTGTGTCCCTTGTTTGTGACTGTGACTTCTGGCATTGTGTCCAGGTGTGACACACATGCTATGTACTGTAGGGGGGGTCACAGGGGGGGGGAATGCCTGATGTCTCCCAGCTAGAGTATGCTGTGGTGCATGTCTGCCGTGCTCACTTACATTGTGTTTACTGTGACAATCACTGCATGGTGCATGCCACATTCTGCCTGTCTTGTCCTCCTGGGAATGTAGCCTCTACAGTCCTCATTTGATTATGTGGTCAGCCCAGTGTGACAGGTGACTGTACCCACAGATGTGTGTTAGTTCTGTGTACCTGTGCTGAGAGTGTCCACATGATGTGTTCTTACCCTGGACATCGGTGTGTGTGTAAGTCCCCTGTCATGTGGGTGGGTGCATATGTGGAGTGTGGCACCCGGGCTGCATGAGGGATGGATATACCCTGCCCATGTGATGTGAGCTGGGAGCAGTGCTGTGTGTCTGACGTGCAGAGCCAGCCCCACACCTGTGAGCCCCCCCCGTCTAGTGGCACATGTGCAGAGTGAGGTTTGTCGCTGCATTTGGCAATGGCAGGTGAATGTCCTGTGCCTGTGTGTGTCTGTGTACTCTGCTGAGGTAGCGTCAGTGGCCTGTGGCATGTGACTGCTTAGAGGTGCTGCACATTATCCTGGTGTAGCTTGTGATGCACAGTGTGAGCCTGGATCATTGATTGTGTCGTTGCCCTCATTCCACCTGTGTACTTTCAATGGCACGTACTGCTTTTGCCCTTCCCCCGAGGATCATGTCCCTATGACAAAAGGTGCAATGCGTTGGATGCATACTATGCCTTGTTGTAAACAGCAAATTGGTTCTAATATGTGTCTCTGTGACATGTGCCAGGTGTATTGATGTAGTGTCACTTGTTCATCCTCACAGGTAGGCGCCTCTGCCAAGAAGCAGATCTGGATGAACGCCGTCAGTGCCGTGAGGAGGACGGACGGTCGCAAGCGGCGCCTGGCCCAGGTGAGGAAACGCTGGCAGGATATCCGGTGCTGGACGCGGAGGATCGCACGGGTCATGCTGGGGGACTCACCTGAGACCCATAAGAACCGCGGGCGCTGCCGTCTGACCCACATCCACAAGCGTGTGCTGGCGGTGGTATTTCCAGACTTGGACAGGCGCTTACAGGAGAAGCAGCAGCAGGAAGGGGGTAGGTACATGTGTGTTTGTTGTGTGTCACCAGCATTTGTAAGTGCACAGTTGCATGGATACACTACCAGGGTTTAAATGTGCTGTGCAGATCCTGTTACCCACAGTATAGCGGTGCTCTCCTGCCTCCCTTCCCCTCCTTGCAATGTGTTCCCTGGTCTGTGTGTAGCCACTCCTTCACAAGGTTATGTAGGCTGGCACTTTCTCCACGTGAACAATGCCTGAAGCATCATGTGTGGGGGTGGTGTGTAACAGGTTTTGGGACCTTGCCTGTGCCCTGTCCAGTTCAGTACTTGTGGGTTCCATGTCAGTTGGCACTGATGCTGAGTCCAGACATGGGAGTTAGTCTCTCAAGTGTCATGCCTTACAGCACGCATGTCCTATGTTGTGGCCTGTGACATGATGTGCATGAGTGTGTGATACGCATAGTGCAGGGATGGTGGCGTGTGTTGCAGTCATTCCCATTCAGGACCATGGAGTTGTGTGGCAACTACTGTCCCCTGGGGCATATTTTCCTAGGTGTCATGTGTGTCATCACAAAATGTGGACACTCTCAGTGTCTACAGCATAGGTTGTGCTCTGTGCCATTGTCCCCTGGCACCATGTATATTGACGTAAAATGTAGTACAAGTGTCCACTGTACAGCCTGACCTGATTTTCCTTGTTCATACTCACGGTGGCCAGTGCCTGTGTGTCTTGTTACAATCATCTGATGATGACCATTTGTACATGATTATTTGGACAGGCACACCTTGGGTATTTTGTGTCCAATCTTACATTTATCCAGCCCATGTGTATTTCACCCAGACTAAGAGATGTAAGTGCTTCCTGTGTCTCAACAAATTGTCTCATGTAGGGGGTGGTTGGTGCGGGCAAAGCCTACATGTCAAAACCTGATATCTCCTTGCTAGGTCTGGCCAGTGTGTGATGTCTGTCTGCACATACACTCAAGGTGCAGTGAGCCAGTCATGGTGGGCATGTTTTCAGTATTACCTATGCAGCATGTGCCTCAAGTTCATGGATATGGTCCCTGCTCATCCCTATTTTCGGCAACGCTGTGTGGGGCAGATGCAGTGCTGGATTGTCCCCAGGGCCTGGCTCCTATGTCAAACTCCATTTCATGTCATTTGCTATTGTGTCATGCTCTCCATAGTTTTTCAGTGGCATGGTGGGTCAACCAACTGTGTGTTGCATGCCCTACATCTGTACCTTGTTTTGTAGATGTTACTGATCTTTCTTTTCAGGCTATGCACTGTAACCTATGTAGATTGGACTCATGTGACATATGTATACAGGTGTATGATTAATTGCTGTCTCTTCACCTTGCCCACAGCATCGTCGGGGGACACGGAGGGAGACATGAGCACAGACGGAGCGGAGGGACCGAGCGCCAGTGCCAGCGGTGACATCGTGGCTGGCACATCGAGTGGAACTGAGGCGGAGGAGAGTGAGGCCGAGGACCTGTCCACTGGCACGACAGAATATGAAGCTGACGGGTCCGAGGATGATCTCTCCGAGTGGGCGGAGGCTGCACCAGCAGCTGACAGCGGCACAACATCTCTCCCCACCCCCTTCATTGCCATCAGCTGCCTCCCACTTGCTCGTGTCCCTTCCCAGCGTGCCCAGTCACCACATGTCTCCTTCCTGCCAGGCACCGCACCCTCTGCCCCTGTCTCCACTGCTGCCGCCAATGCCGAGTCTGTGGACATCCAGTGGCAGTTGCAGGTTGGTCAGGCTGCGATGCTTAATGTCCTCCATGGCCACAGCCAAGTGCTGAACAACATGGAGGCATACTTGGAGGGCATTTTCTCATCGCAGGCTGACCAACGCAACTTGCTGAGGTCCACTGACTCGACACTGACTGCAGCAGTGGGTCTCCTGCAGCGCTACGTCCAACCCCCTACCCCTGACCCATCCACACTTCCCACTCCCATGCCTGTCCCACGTACACCCAGACGTCAGCATGCACCCACCACAACAGACACAGGCACCACACCAGCAGGGAAGGTCAAACGCACACCTCCTGGCACGCACACACAGGGTGAAGTAGGCACACCCACTGGGTCGGGGGGCAAACGTGAGACACGCAGCCAGAGTGGGAGTCCGCATTCCACCAAATCCACTCCCTCCAAATCCCCTTCCCTCAGCTCTCCTGGCCACATATCCGGCAAAGACTCCTTCATGGCCGCTCTGTCTCTGAGCCCCACAGTCACACCACCCCGTAAGCGGTCAAGGGAGTCCCCGGTCAGGGTGGTTGAGCCCCCCCCTGTCCACACCCTCCCCCAGTGGCGCTGCGACCCATCCCTCGGCCCCCCCCTCCTTGGGGCCTGTGGTTCCTTCGGGTGCAGGGGAGTCGCTGGAGGACCTTACTAAGGTGTGCAGCGCCATCCTGGCCTCTGCCTTTGGCCCTGCCCCACCCCCTGTGGTGGAGTCCTCCATCCCTGCACCCACGACGCCTACCCTTCGCCCTTATGTCCCTGCGGTGCCTGGTCCTTCCCCCCCACATGATGCCCTCCCCGCTCTGGAAGACGAAGGAGTCTGGCTGCGCAGGCAAGCTAGGGGACACGCGTCCCACTGTGTCCCCCACCTGGATTTGAACTTTGGATTGCCCTATGGGCATTGTACATTTTGAACTTTCAAGGGACAAACAGATTTTTGGATGCTGAATAAAGCAATTTATTTTTCCTTAGTACACTACTGTCTGTCTGGTATTGCTGTTGGTCGACCTGCCCCATTATTTTGGATGGTGATTATGTGTTGGGTGTGTGGGAATTGTAGTCTTGTGCTGGTCATAGGGTGGATCCTGGTATCTGTGTGACATCACAAGCTGTTGGCTACATAACTTTGTTCATGTAAGCAGTTAGTGCATGGTGACATCGTCCCAAGGTGTGTTCCTTCCTCTGTGTAACCTGACATCTTCCCTGCAGGGTCTTTCCAATATGTGGGGCTGAGCTGTGTCTACATTGGCTGGGTGTGTGACGGACTCGTTAGACTTGGGCCATGCATGCTGAGCGATGTCTCCACCTGCATCATTCGTGGCGTCCTTGGTGGTCACTGTACTTGTGTATGTAGACTGTTGTCATGACTTCATGTGTACATGTTTTCTTTTTGGCGCTATGCATGTGTATACTCCCAGCCTCGCACACATGTGGTACATGTACTGCAGGATCTTTGTGCACCTGACTGACATTTGTGGGCATTGGATCTGTGGGTACTCCACCCTTTTCTTTGCAGGGGCACTGCTGTGAGTGTTAGGCACCCACCCCTCCTGTGTCTGGGCACTGCTGGGAGGACTCTGCACCCACCCCTCTTGTGACTGGGCACTGCTGGGAGGCCTCTGCACACACCCCTCCTGTGACTGGGCACTGCTGTGCGTGTTAGGCACCCACCCCTCCTGTGTCTGGCCACTGCTGGGAGGACTCTGCACACACCCCTCCTGTGTCTGGGCTCTGCTGGGAGGACTCTGCACACACCCCTCCTGTGACTGGGCACTGCTGGAGGACTCTGCACACACCCCTCCTGTGTTTGGCCACTGCTGGGAGGACTCTGCACACACCCCTCCTGTGTCTGGGCACTGCTGGGAGGACTCTGCACACACCCCTCCTGTGTCTGGGCACTGCTGGGAGGACTCTGCACACACCCCTCCTGTGACTGGGCACTGCTGAAAGGACTCTGCACACACCCCTCCTGTGTCTGGGCACTGCTGGAAGGACTCTGCACACACCCCTCCTGTGTCTGGGAAAAACTGGGAGGACTCTGCACACACCCCTCCTGTGACTGGGCACCGCTGGGAGTGTTAGGCACCCACCCCTCCTGTGTCTGGCCACTGCTGGGAGGACTCTGCACACACCCCTCCTGTGTCTGGGCACTGCTGGGAGGACTCTGCACACATCCCTCTTGTGACTGGGCACTGCTGGGAGGACTCTGCACCCACCCCTCCTGTGTCTGGGCACTGCTGGGAGGACTCTGCAGACACCCCTCCTGTGACTGGGCACTGCTGGGAGTGTTAGGCACCCACCCCTCCTGTGTCTGGGCACTGCTGGGAGGACTCTGCACACACCCCTCTTGTGACTGGGCACTGCTGGGAGGACTCTGCACACACCCCTCCTGTGTCTGGGCACTGCTGGGAGGACTCTGCACACACCCCTCCTGTGACTGGGCACTGCTGGGAGTGTTATGCACCCACCCCTCCTGTGTCTGGGCACTGCTGGGAGGACTCTGCACACACCCCTCGTGTGACTGGGCACTGCTGGGAGGACTCTGCACCCACACCTCCTGTGTCTGGGCACTGCTGGGAGGACTCTGCACACACCCCTCCTGTGTCTGGGCACTGCTGGGAGGACTCTGCACACACCCCTCTTGTGACTGGGCACTGCTGGGAGGACTCTGCACACACCCCTCCTGTGACTGGGCACTGCTGGGAGTGTTAGGCACCCACCCCTCCTGTGTCTGGGCACTGCTGGGAGGACTCTGCACACACCCCTCCTGTGTCTGGGCACAGCTGGGAGGACTCTGCACACCCCTCTTGTGTCTGGGCACTGCTGGGAGGACTCTGCACCCACCCCTCCTGTGTCTGGGCACTGCTGGGAGGACTCTGCACACACCCCTCTTGTGACTGGGCACTGCTGGGAGGACTCTGCACCCTCCCCTCCTGTGTCTGGGCACTGCTGGGAGGACTCTGCACACACCCCTCCTGTGACTGGGCACTGCTGTGCGTGTTAGGCACCCACCCCTCCTGTGTCTGGCCACTTCTGGGAGGACTCTGCACACACCCCTCCTGTGTCTGGGCACTGCTGGGAGGACTCTGCACACACCCCTCCTGTGATGCTGGGAGGACTCTGCACACACCCCTCCTGTGTCTGGGCACTGCTGGGAGGACTCTGCACACACCCCTCCTGTGACTGGGCACTGCTGGGAGTGTTAGGCACCCACCCCTCCTGTGTCTGGCCACTGCTGGGAGGACTCTTCACACACCCCTCCTGTGTCTGGGCACTGCTGGGAGGACTCTGCACACACCCCTCCTGTGTCTGGGCACTGCTGGGAGGACTCTTCACACACCCCTCCTGTGTCTGGGCACTGCTGGGAGGACCCTGCACACACCCCTCTTGTGACTGGGCACTGCTGGGAGGACTCTGCACCCACCCCTCCTGTGTCTGGCCACTGCTGGGAGGACTCTGCAGACACCCCTCATGTGACTGGGCACTGCTGGGAGTGTTAGGCACCCACCCCTCCTGTGTCTGGGCACTGCTGGGAGGACTCTGCACACACCCCTCTTGTGACTGGGCACTGCTGGGAGGACTCTGCACCCACCCCTTCTGTGTCTGGGCACTGCTGGAGGACTCTGCACACACCCCTCCTGTGACTGGGCACTGCTGGGAGTGTTAGGCACCCACCCCTCCTGTGTCTGGGCACTGCTGGGAGGACTCTGCACCCAACCCTCCTACTTCAGGATATGTACGCTTAGAACATACACGGGTGTGGGTTCGCTCCATGCATACGAGGTGGGGGTACGGTCCGTACATACACGGTTGGGGTGGGGGTACGCTCCATGCATACGCGGGTGAGGGTACGGGTCGTACATACACGGTTGGGGTTGAGGTACGCTCCATGCATACGCGGGTGAGGGTACGGGTCGTAGGTACACTGTTGGCATGGGGGGTACGCTCCATGCATACGCGGGTGAGGGTACGGGTCGTACATACACGGTTGGGGTGGAGGTACACTCCATGCATACGCGGGTGAGGGTACGGGTCGTACATACACGGTTGGGGTGGAGGTACACTCCATGCATACGCGGGTGAGGGTACGGGTCGTACATACACGGTTGGGGTGGAGGTACACTCCATGCATACGCGGGTGAGGGTACGGGTCGTACATACACGGTTGGGGTGGAGGTACACTCCATGCATACGCGGGTGAGGGTACGGGTCGTACTTACACTGTTGTGGTGGGGGTACACTCCATACGTACGCGGGTGAGGGTACGGGTCGTACATACACGGTTGGGGTGGAGGTACGCTCCATGCATACGCGGGTGAGGGTACGGGTCATACTTATACTGTTGGGGTGGGGGGTACGCTCCATACGTACGCGGGTGAGGGTACGGGTCGTACTTACACTGTTGGGGTGGGGGGTACGCTCCATACGTACGCGGGTGAGGGTACGGATCGTACTTACACTGTTGGGGTGGGGGGTACGCTCCATACGTACGCGGGTGAGGGTACGGGTCGTACTTATACTGTTGGGGTGGGGGGTATGCTCCATACGTACGCGGGTGAAGGTACGGGTTGTACTTACACTGTTGGGGTGGAGGTACGCTCCATGCATACGCGGGTGAGGGTACGGGTCATACTTACACTGTTGGGGTGGGGGGTACGCTCCATACGTACGCGGGTGAGGGTACGGGTCGTACTTACACTGTTGGGGTGGGGGGTACGCTCCATGCATACGGGGGTGGGGGTATGGTCCGTACATATCCGTACCCATGCTATGGAATGCTTGTGCGGGCCCTACCCAGGCCTTTGCCATGTGGGTACAGCTGTCCCGCCATTGTTGGGGTGACGTAGGTGTGGGCGTGGTACGACTCATATCCATGCTCTTAAGGCGTGGGTACGGGACGTACCTGTATTGTTGTGTTGCCAGTTCGCGTCGTCAAGCACTTCCATTGTGGCAGACGTTGGCTTTGCTGGACACGCCACCACCCCCTCGTAGTGACCATGGCCTGGGGGTCAGGTATGTCCAGGGCATGTGTGCTGTGTGACTTTGGTGGGGGTTTTGTGGCCTGCCCCTGCTCCTGCCCCCCCCCTTTCCCCCCTCCCTTTGTTGTTCTGACCTTCTGCGGCGTCTGCGTCGTAACCTGTAGAGGCGGTCGACTGCTATGAGGGCCGGGATGACACGTAGGTTGGGGCCTATGTCTGTCCGTCACATGCAGGTACTCCTTGTTCACGTCGTCCTGATTTCCCGGCAGTTTTTGGCTGCCGGAAAATATTGTCCGTGCGGGATGACGTCGGTGCGAATCATACTTCCTGGTTCGTGAATGGCAGGCTGCGTGCGTCCCGACGTCACGTCGGCGCTTTCCCGGATCACATTTGTATGTTTATTTTCGTCGGTCGGGGTTTTGTACGATTCGTACGGAAATAGTATTTCCGTGCGAATCGTACTTCCATGTTTGTATATTGTTACGACCGTGTAAGTGTCGGACGGAGAATATGCTCCGTCCGGCGGCTCGTACCCGGTTTTTACAGGATCGTGATCGGCACCATAATGTCTTACAGATCATGCATTACCGAAGTGAAGGTAACTTGACTTACATGATTGAGACAGATAGCTCAGAGATTACTTAACTTTTGAACAGATACACAAGCAATACCTTCCACTGTGGTGGTACCAAGGAAAGTTAAAAACAATAAATCGTGCCAAACAGACCTGTCAAAATGGCCATCCATGCAAACATGAAACATCAAGAATATAATGTCTAAAGGACGTGTACTAGGATGTTGAAGTGGCAACTTAGTAGTGTTCTTTAATGAGAAGACTATGCATAATACTTGTGGTGGCTGCCTTTGCCCTGTCATAATTGTCTGTAAGACCGTCTTAAGTTTTTATCTACGCTACGTCTTAAACGATATTGATCCAGAGGATGAGCCTGCAGGATTAGGTCATTTTTTTTTTAACATCTAGCGCCTTCTTTGCTACAGGCTACACTATATAGATTTTGAAGATTATCCATGAATAATTTATTGAAATTGAGACAGACAACGCAAGTTTAGGTTACAAACAGTGGTGACGTCACAATAATATGGAAGGGTGTAGAGGTGCATATTTTTTAAAATTCCAAATTGAAAATGTGTGAACACCTTTAACGCGCTGATGACGTTTTGTTGAGCACTACCTTGTCTGCAAAGCTAGATGTCTGCAGCTGACTCATCCTACTTGCATTGGTTTATTCCCATTAAAAGAGATCATTTGATAGTGAGCAACCAAAGAGGAAAGTTGCGCATTTTTAAATATGGTGTTGATAAGAAAGTAACTGAGAACCAAAATAATGTACAAGTAAGGTATAATAAAGGTTGAAAAGATAAAATACTGGCTTAACACATTCAAAAATCTTTTTTCCAAAGTACACTTAAAAGGGGTGACTGGTCGTACTGTGAAGGGAAAATGAGAGGGCAAAAAAAGTAGACATTCAGATTTTAAGTAGAAGAACACTGGATGGACAAAGAAATAATTAATAAGACAATTGCTGGAATACAGTAAGATAGGTGGTTGACAGCCAATTGTGTAAAAACTTTAGTATTGTCTTTCCTTTGTCAGTCATATACCGATTTTGTTGCGGGATCTCATGTTGCCGGAATAATTTCACAAACCCTGATAATAAGTTTGAAACTTGTCATCTGTCAATGACAAATCACCACGCAAGGAGGCGAAGGGTGTACTGGTTCTGGCAGAGGTTAACAATACCCGCAACCTCTGCTGCTACGACAGAACATCCTCCCTGAGTGGCAGTCGGATTGCAGGATCTGTGTTTATTGACATCAGTTTGTGGTACTAGAATATCTAAAGATTTCCGGGCCCCTAGAATGACTTTTGCCCATTTTTTCTGGAGCATTTGTAACACTCTTGCCAGAAGTGGCATGCCCGTTAATGATTAAAGGAGGCGTGAACTATACTACCAACGAAAAACGTTGCAGACAAAGGTTCTTCAAAATAAATATTCAATCAAAATGATCTAACCAATTCTCTGCCATACGCTGAAAGAGTCCTTGTGCAACATACGGATGGTGAAGGCAATGGTGATTTTCAAGGCACCGTCAGCTACGTTCGTCCGCTGTGGCATTTACGGAACCTATCCAGATGTTAGGCCTACAGGGACATGCCATGTTGTCGAAGCCAAATCCAAAGGCACATGGCCTCTCCACACAGGGTTCACAGCCCCAAATCGCCATGATTATTGCAGTACAACATGACGGTCAAGTTGTATGTGAATACAAGAACCAGCCTACCATGAGCAATTGAAAAAAGGCTTTTATTAACAACCATATTGTCAGATGATCCAACAGGGTGATATGGAGGTTGGCTTCCACCGGGGATAAGCATTCTCTGCAAACCACCACTCACACATGGCCTCCACATCCCATAAGGTATGCATCCCTAACTACTGTGACATATGGTTTGTGAAATAAAAGTGTTCTGCGTCTGACCAAATAGCATTTTTTTAACAGACTTAAGCAATAACATCAAAGATGTGAGCCAGGTTGGTGTTTTTACACAAAAGCTGTTCCATTTGGAACTTAAGGTCACATTGCTGACCCTAATTGTGGCATTCTGCATTGTACACAAGCTGGATGCAGGAGAATGAACAGTACGAGAATCATTATCTTTGAAATATAAGATCAATGTTCAAACATCAGTATCATAGCCGAAATATCCTATAATTGCTGATTTGTATGATAAGCCTGAAACTGCACAGTGTGCAGAACTGCTACGATGAAAGGAAGCGTCTGAGAGGGAAGCAGTTGCGACTTCAGCACGTTTATACCGAACCAGACAAAATGCAGGAAGTACGGCTTTGTCGGAAGGTAGGAGACAGCTATGGATGATCCCATCTTCAACAACCAATCTTCGAGATGAGTGAAGACTGGAACACTTGTCTCCATAGATGGGCTGCAATCACTTCTCTCCCCATAGTGCATTAATTTAAACAAATTCACATTTCACTATGTGTGCTTGTGCTGCATACTGTTTACACACGTAGAATAAAGTCACATATATAGGGGCATATTCCAATGTCGGACGTACTCAGGTACGTCAGACATCGGTCATGAGCCGTAACCGACCAACCAGCTGTTGTCAATTACGGCACTGCTGGTAGGATGCGGCAGAACAGGATTCGGTCGCAATCGTATACAACACAATGCATGCATGCATTCCGAGCGGAATGGAATGCATGCATGCATCGTTAAAAGTAGGGGCGTAGTTCATCCATGCACCATGTGGGCGGCAACCCAAGGTGCATGCCACCAGTTGCAGGGATCCACTGAGGTGCACTTTATGTGCCCCCAGGCTGCCATTCAGCAGTCTCACACACAAAGACAGTTCTGGACTGCCTTTTTGTGCCTGAAATACCAACACGAAAAGTCTATGAAAAAATACCATCGAAATCCCTTGGTCGCCAAGAGGCGGCAGTGGGAGTACTGAGGTATTTCCGGACGGAGGCTGTTGACCACAATCTGGAAATCCGTGTGGGATTCCTTTCCGACGGAGCCCATCAGAATGGCTCGGTCGGGAAGGAATCCGCCCGACACGATCATAATCTGTCTATAGGGCTCCGACTGTCGTTCTCAGCCGTTCACAACGAGATCGTAATCTGCCCCCTACTTGTGAGTTTGGAAACGCACCATGTGTGGTCACATCCTATTTCATTGTTTATAACCAAAGGTCTTTTTATGGCTGGGTCACACGTTGAGATGGTGTGTGTTGGAGGCAATTCAGACCAACACCAAAATCTGTTCTCCAATTTTTTTTAGCTCTATTATTTGTTTTAGAATCTTGTTTGAATTTATTTAAATTCGTGATAAGAAATTATTTTAATCTTTTGATTTTATATATATATGTATATATATTATTTATCCTTTTTGTTTTTTGCTTTTATGATCATTGAAAAATAGTGTTGTATTAATTTTAAAAAGAATGATAAAATACAGATTGCTAAACGTATTAATTATGATGATAAAATGTATTCTTTTTTTAAAAAAATTTCCCCAAATAATTTTGAATCAATTATTCTTATATAATTGCAAATTCAATAGAGTTCCAAAATAGAGTTATTTTCTTTTTATTTACCCTTTCAGTAATGTTGCCCAGAGTGGGGTGAGAATCCAACTTACTACACCCCAGTGATTAAATGTTGTTCCTAATTTTGTAGACTACCTAATTGAAGTTGTATCCGGTTTACTCACAGATGTTTCATCATTTATATAATTGCTACGACATGTGTTATAATGTTACATTTTTTTATTTTTATAAGTGTTATTTTTTAATGAATATATAACTATTTTTTATTTCGTTAATTTATGTTGTATTTATTTTTCTTTATTATCTTTTGTTATGTGTGTATGTGTATTTATCTATATTAAGGTTATTATGCTTAAATGTTGTTTTGGTCACATACTTTTAAACATCACTCTATCTGTTTACATTTTTATTTTTCATATTTATTATTTTACAATCAATATTTATGTATCTTCTTTTGTCTGTTTTTAATATTATGTCACTTATCAAAACCAATATCAATATGGAGATGTTTGACACAGTGATAAACGACCTTGAAGCGAAGTTTTGTATTAATTTAACTACAAAAACACTCATTGAGAATCCAGTAGCCCTCATAGTGATAACCATACAACAACCACTCCTTAGCTCACCTACCTTCCCTACAATCTGGTAAAATTAACTCTCAGTACAACCCATGGCCCCACTACAACCCTGTATGCTTTATCACCCACCCCTATGGAATAATCGCCATATCCAAAGTAGCCGCATAAACACAGTACAAAATATAAACTCCAATCCACGATACAACATCTCTCAATCTAATTCCATCTACAATAAAAAATTGAACATGATTTCAAATCTGCAAGAGAATTACCAACTCAATTGATTTTAATACACTGTGAAGCATGCAAACTGATGGTTTCTTTACAGTCTTCTTTACATAAAGTCACTATTAATGTGTTTTTTTTTTTTAGTCAGAATATATTGCAAAAAAATGAAATATCTCATGACACAAGTATTTAAATTATTACCTGTGTAAAAAAAGAATACAACAACAATTTGCTCCAATCACTAGCATACTATAACGAAAGAGTAATGTAGCAGTATTTTAAAAAGAAACAGTTCTATGTCATGATCACATTCAAAGTTTTTAAACAATGTGAGTCTCATTTTGATGTCATGTGGACCTCCAACAACATGCCATCGGTGGTGGTCAAACAGAAATCATGAGGAACGTTCAGACTGCTAGATTTTTATAACACGTGCCTGAGGGCAAAGGTTTTTGTAAAATACCTCTGGCTTCACCAGGAACAAGCTAACAATTGGTAAGGCAGTTGTACATGAATATATACAATGAAGTTGGTGCATGTGCTTTAGCCGTCATATTATTTCTAACATCCATGCCCCATAGCCTTTTACCAGTGGTCCAACTACATCATAAACTGTAGAAAAGTGAGTTTGTGTGGCCATAACAGGGGTAACACCAGCCTTTGCAATATGCCCCTAATCGTGAAGCCTATATTATTTGAATGCTATAGCGGATTTTGAGATTAGCATGTATTTCCAAATCTTTAAATCTGATGTTAATTTTCATTTACTTTACAAAACTTTCTACAAATAAGCATGTTGTAAAAATAATTTGTAAATATTAATACGCAAATTCACCCACTAGCCATTTATAACTTAAATATCATCACAAAATAATAGTGTTGTAGCGGTTTCCCACATTGTATTTTTTAGATTTTTATATTAAAATATTCTACAATGAATAAGCATGAAATAAATACAAATATGAATTAATACCAATTTAGTTATACTAAAACATGGGTATTACAAATAGTCACCACGAAGTAACTCAGGTAACCTTGCTTCACGACCACAGACATGAGCATGTCCAAACGGTCAAAAATTTAAAGAACAAACTTATATTTTAATAAATATTAATCCTATAGTAATTAGAAACAAACTGTTACTAGTAATAGCTGATTGTTGATGCACTCTCGCTGCCATTTCCGCTATTTCACTAACATTATGTCACTAAGTCCCCGATTACCATGCTGTACGCAAAGTGTCTGAACTTCATCTGATTACCTTGAATCCCATTCGCAACCCGCATTGTAAAATTACTCAAACAGTTTTGAAAATCAACAGATTACGACGGCTGGAAAGCGTACGAACTGTCAAAGTATGTTCCGAAAGGCATTGGTATTATCCGAATCGTTGAAAGCCGAATGGTAGCAGGCAATGGCCTGCGTTTCTAGCTGTGATAAAAGGATGTAAGATTCAGACAGCATTTACAAATTGCTCTGTACAAACACGAAAAGTTCCACGACAGGGTGCAAGGTTTTCAAGAGATTATTTCACCCATAGGAGCCAGTATTGATGGTCGAAAAAGGAGATCCGATAGTATTCAATGGTAGTCCAAACAAACGTTGTTTGGAAGCTTTGTAATTGATGTTGTTGGACCGGCATTATGTTGGTTCCTGAATCCAAGACAATGTCTGGAAGAAAGATTACGCCCGACATCTAAGTGAGGCCCATAGTATAGAAGCACGTAAAAGTAAGCACTATTATACATACAATATTTCCTTTACCAATTTTTAAACAGTTTTTAATGTTTGTGTAATTTACAAATCAGACTTTTAGTATTATATATATATATATATTTTTTTTAATTAAAAAAAAAATATATTTTTAAAAATGTAATAAGTAAAATAAAAACCTTAGTGATAGATTAATTCCCTTAGAATTACGCACAGCGTCAGTCTGGATATGGCTAATTTTCATCATCAGTAACACTGCGCGTCAGAAGGTGGCATCCTGCGGCTCCGCGTCAGTCAGTGTGGTTGTGGTCGCAGTGATGATGTAGCGTATGCTACTTATACGCCGCACTTGCGCACTGACATCAACTCTTTCTTTTTCAACACAGCGCAGATTTGGAGCGATTGGCCCCCCAGTCACTTATTAACTTGAGTTTTTTCAAGGATTTTTGTATCCATTTTTGATGTGGATGGACTCCTGGTGCAGTAGGTATGACAGGCTTCAAGTCCTGCGGGGACTGTCATCGCATGATGTCGTTGACTGACCAGCACTGCATGTGTCTTTGAATCCTGTGACATGACCACGACCCCACTTCGTGCCCCGACTGCCAGGCCATGGCGATGAAGACTTAGTGGGAACGGCACCGAAAGTTGCCAGAAGTCCGGCAGTCGGCTACGCGCCGTTGCATGTCCTGGTCCTGTGTGAGGTCAAGGGACCAGTCACGCAGCCAACACCATCGTTCAGCGGGATCAAGTATTCACAATCGTGGAAAAGTAAGACGAAGCATTCCAAGTAGTTGAAGAAGCGCCGTTGCTCTCTGACTTACTATCACCGGTTGCGCAACACAGCTGGGTGTGCAGATGGTGCTTCCCTCTTGTATCTGGCGGAGCCTACACAGTCGCTGGAAGCCTACCTGCCTTTCCCGGGTCTGTCGGCGACTCCTGCACAGATTTACATAATTTCTGTAAGCCATGGCTTGCTTTTTTGGTCGTTGCGTCCTGCCTGTGCACATTCTGGCACTGCGGGCAAGAATGGGGGCCGTAGCACTTTTCCACAGGTGGCTACGTCCCCGGAATAGGCGTCGGCTCCGGCTTCTGAGCTGCAGGGCCACTATGGATCCAGGGCTGGATCACGGCGGTGTACCTCGTGACACCTCCACCGATGTCGACAACACAAGCACTACTTCAGACGTTGCACCGCAACGCCGGATTATGTGGGGCTGTGGTTAAGCCCAGAAGTGGATACGTGGCCGGAACGGCATTGCTCGACATTGATTCCGACGCAGATGTTGAATTTCTATCCCTTTGTCCATCCTCCTTATTTTTGGCCTGTCCATCAGCCTATTGGAGGAAGGGGAGGCCTGGGAGTGGTCTGAGGACCCTCTCACATTACAATGTGAGTTTGACCCAGACTGGGCCGAGGAGTTGGGGGACGCCAGTGGTATGAACATCTCTCAAGAGCTTGGCATGCTGTATCCTCCTACCTTGGCTACGTAGGAGGGTGCAAGTTATGCAGTGTTGTTGCGTAGGGCGGACGAGGCCCTCCACCATGAGCTACTTACAGTGGCCGTCAGGACTAACCAACGACCAAAGTGCTTTAGAGAAGAGCAACCTTAGCTTTGCCGCTGCTGCGTTTTAATGATGCACTTTGGGACGTTATTTTGGGCACCTGGTCCAAGCCCAAAACAGGTGCTCCTGTAGCTAGGAACGTGGCACAACGCCATCGCATAGCCCTGGGCGAACCCATTTTCCTCTACCAACACACTACCCCTGAGAGCTTGGTATTCCAAACCTCTGCGTACACAAGAACATTCCCTTCCACCACCCCGGACAGAGAATACTAGCAAATTGAGCAATAGGGTAAGAAGAATTTTACTTTTGCAAGTTAAGGGATGCGGTCTGTGAACTGTGCATGCCTCTTGGGCCGTTATTTCCACTCTGTGTGTGATACAGTGGCGCAAGTGCTGCCTGACTGTACGGAGGAGGCTTGGACAGTTCACACATAAGTTGAAGGGAGGGTTGCAGACAAGTTCACTATTATCTTTGGCCTAGACACAGTAGAGATGTGCAGAGCAATTTCAACGACACTGGTGGTCCGTCATAACACCCGGATGAGGACTACAGTTTTTTCTGTTGATGTCCAGAACTCTCTGATGGACATGTCCTTTGATAGCATTTGCATTTTTGACAACAAAGCAGATAGTGTTTTGGAGCAGTTTAAAAACTCGCAGGCTACGGCCAAGTCCTTGATCCTTTTGGCCAAGCGCCCTCCTGAAACCTTTGCTTTTCAATCATTTTACGGCCGCTGGAAGTGTGCCCGAAATGTTTGCTTCCGAGCCACAGGCATGCGCAGCAACAGTCTCAGCGCGTCCGCGGACGTTGGATCTGGCGAGACGTGTCAGGGGTACAGTGAGAGTGTCAGTTCACCTCCACCCCAGCCACCACTGCCTCCAAACCTTCTGATTCCGGTCTTTCATGCCCACCAAAGTACAGTGTGCGGCAGGATTCGCTGTCAACTCCCACACTGGTGTCCCTTTACTTTGGACAGGTGGGTTTTACAAATAGTCCCAGAGTGGCTACTCCCTCCCCTTCGAGACTACCCCTCCAGCCATGCCACCTTAGTTTCACTGCATGTCGGGAATCACAACGCACTTCAACAGGAATGTGTGGCCCTCTTAGCCAATAGGGCCATCGGGCGCGTTCCGACGGCAGCATTAATTTGTGAATGTTATTCACAATACTTTCTGGTTCCAAAGTTGAACAAGGGACTGTGGCCTATTTTGTACCTCCAGAACATCATCGCATCATCAAGAAGGAGAAGTTAAAAATGTTGACGCTAGCCCAAGTCTTATCTGCCCTTGACCTTCAAGACTGGATGGTGGTGGTTGACAAGCAGGACGCTTATTTTCATATTCCTGCAGGTCCAACGGCGTTATCTGCTTTTCATGGTAGGCCACGAGCACTTTCATTTGACCGTGCTCTCTTTTTGCCTTACAACCAGCCCTCTGTTCACAAAAGTGATGGCGGTGTTTGCAGCCCATCTGCGCAGATTTGGGGTTTAAGTCTTCCCCTATCTCAACGACAGGCAGTTGAAGCCGGGCTTGCCCCAGACAGTAGTCCCCCCCCTCCAGACTACGGCTGACCTCCTGCATTTGCTGTGGTTGTCCAGCAGCATGCCGAACTCACACCTTATTTGCTTTCAGAAGCTCCTCTTCATGGGAGCGCTTATGGACACAATGCATTTTAGGCTCTATCCTACTGAACAGCGAGTCTGGCTATAATTCCGATGTTTCAGCCCTTGTCCCGCTTTTCTGTTATGATGAGCCTGAGGCTGCTGGGGCTCGTGGCCTGCATCCTGCTGATCGATCATGCCAGATGGCATATGCAGGCTCTGTAATGGGACCTGAAGTTCCAGTGGGCGCAGCATCAGGGCAACCTGTACTATTACGTCCAAATCTCGGAGGGCCCTGCCCAACAATTGAAGTGGTGTCTCATGTACAGACATTGATTCAATGGAAGATCCCACTCCCTTCCCCAAACTGTGGATTCTGTGTCAGGATCAGTGTACCTGCCACACTGTGCAGGAATTTTCAGAACCACAAACATAGGCCGCATGGAGAATGGAGGGAACAGGTAGCGGCACACAGAGAAAGTTTTCAAAAGGATTTCCATGTAGCAAAGCCCACCATAAAAAGCATAATGGAAAACAACATTGTAAAAACAACAGCAGAAACATGGAGCTTAGCAAATACGCTAAGGCCTCTGACTGGCACAAGGTCTCATTAACCCGTTTGTAATACTCCCTGAATAACCTTCCAGTTTCACTTTCAATAACCTGGATTGTAATGCGGCAGTGAAACCTAAGATGTAACTATGAATGACTCAGACCTGCAATCTAACGCTTACAAATTGACCTTGTAAAGAGGACCATTGTTAAGTAATGTAAAATTTACACTCCCTACTAATCCAAAAAATGTGAAAAAGTGTGGATCAATAAACATACAAAGTGTATTATTTACAAAACATTATTAATTAAATCTTGAAAGGTGTGTATCAGTAAATATTTGTAAATTGTTTTTTGGCATTCTGAAAATAAAGTAATATATATAAAACTATTCAGAATAAACATATAGAATATAGTCTTTCCATTCCAATGTAACATAATTAAGTTAAGCTACTGGACACTTAAAACCAAAGAATTAACTAACCCCATTGCACAACTAAAATAAGTAAGGTTAATTAGTTGTTAATCTGCATAAATATTTCAATATTCCAAATCATATATTTTTGCTAAGTCATATAGTGTGTTTGATAATAAAAACTGTAAATATAAAAATTACATTGGATACTTAATCGAATACAGATGAAGTTATTAAAAAATTAATAAACCAAAAAAACTATTCCCAGTAGGAAACTAACAAAATTAGTGACGGTTTTGGAAAACTAAATTTAAGTAATTAACTATCAGCAATCGATACATAAATTAATGTAACAAACGTGATGGACAGTCAAAATTAAATATTTTGCTTTCTCTCTCCAGTATCACCTTAACGTGGGAAGCAGCTGTACAGTACTTAAAGAAATAGTAGTCACACCAAAAATATTATTAAATCCACTGAATGTGCAGGCAGTAATTTGTTAAATAATTTTAGTCATATAAAACCCCAAATATTTACTAAATGTTTTTATCATTAAACATCAAAACAATTCAATAATCCCAACCGAAATCTAACACCATTGATGCAAAGTCCAGAGTCAAACCAAAATATGTATTTCCCCCTTCAATTAACATAAAGTATAATAAAGTAGTAGTCCCTAAAAAGAAACTTTAACTTGTCGTAAAACAAAATCAGTAACGTAACACCATGTTAATATTAATGAATATTGTAAAAAATTGCTGTATGAATTCCAAAAACATGTTAATTAAAAATATATATTCATTAATGTATGATATATATTAAATGTACCGTTTATAAAGATAACATTTAAAACATATAAAAAATCTAACAAAATAAAGTCCAGATTTCAAATTTCAGAAATTTCGGGAATTATTACCATGCAATTGGTAGAGTCTCCTCCCGTTGGTGGGGAGGTTGTTCGAAGGACATTGCATTTCTTAAATTTCAAACGCCCCATAACAAAGTTGGAAAATGGAATTTGATAGAGGCATGGAGATCAGAATGGAATCCTAAGGTGTCAAGTAGAATGATGTCCAGTTGGAAAGGCCTAATGATTCCTTAGAGAATGCATTTACACTTGTGTAATTAAGATGTTTTTTCCAACGTGAAATGCATGTAGGACTTTCAGGCATGGATTTGGTGTTAAAGAGCGTCTTTAGGGGCACCTATCAAGACCCTGTTCTCCCATATCCCTATGCATGTATGAGGTGCATGTCACACTCTGCATGGATTTAGACAAACTTCTATTTCTATATAGGAGGTAGTGCTGTGATCTGTTTCCAAATGCAGCACAATTTTCCATAGAGAAATGGTAGTTTGAGACCACACCATGTGCACTTGCATCCAGATGACAGTGTCAGGAGCAGCGACTGGAGCTCTGTCCAGATTCGGGTATGGTCAACCCGACATTGTAATAATCCCTTAAGTCTGACAACAAAAATCCTAGTAGTCACCTTTTGTTAATATATAAGTAACATTTAATTATTCAAAAATAACATTTGTTTGAAATAGTAAATGTAAGACGGTATACATTTTTGTGCCATATACTTCAATGCTAAAGAATAGTTGACAAAGAAAGAAAAGAAAAATCACTATTCAAAAGTAGGTCATTTTTATAAAAAAAAAAAAAAAATTGTCTTTGAGTTAGTAAATGTCAATTTAAAAAATGTATATTTTGACAATACTAATCTAACATTAATTAACCTTGTCTTTATATTTTTAAAAACTAATATTTTTGAATATAATATGTGAACAAGCAGTCAAAAACAAAATATTAATGTCACCTAATCAGACTTCTCTAAATAACACCTGCAAACAAAAAATAAGTTAGTAAATTTGTTAAAATTGCAATAGATTTAATAATTACATTTCAATGTTTTAATTATTCTCCAAATAATACAAATAATTTGAACTAAGTTTTGAAGGATAAAAAATATTAAAAACTTTTTTTGAGCAATACATAAAAAAAGTTTAATGTAATTAACCTCCAAATGTTAAGTTAAAAAAAAAAACTACTTAATGAACCTGAAACAGCAAACATCCCACTATGATATATAAACTAAGGTGCCTATTACGATCCTGTAAAAAAATTCCCCGTACGACTCGTATCCGGTCTTTTTACCGTACGAATCGTACAAGTGCCGTACAAACTGCCAACTACGATTCGCATGGGAAAAAGACCATACGAATCGCATTGGGAATTATTCCCCACACGTCCTCGGGTCGGAAAATGTGTCCGACACATCCTCGGACGATTTACCGTACAAATGTGAAAAGTGAAGTTCGACCGCGCTAGTACGATCCATCCCGTGCGTCCGATGTTACAACTGGATGGAAAAAACACCGTCCGCACCGAACTCCCATAGCAACTATGGAGACATGTGCCCACATACGCACCGAACCCCCCCCAGCAACCGTATGTACGTGCAGAACCACCCCCCCAGCCCCCGTATGTACGCGCCGAACCCCCACCCGTGCATGTACACCCCCGTACGTACGGACCGTACACCCACACGTGTATATACACCCGTGTACGTATGGCCCGTACCCCCACCCGTGTATGTATGGAGCGTACCCCCACCCCAACAGTGTATGTATGTACGGACCGTACCCTCACCCACGCATGTATGGAGCGTACCCCCACCCCAACCGTGGATGTACGACCCGTACCCACACCCGCGTATGTATGGAGCGTACCCCCACCCCAACCGTGTATGTACAGACCGTACCCCCACCCCAACCGTGTATGTACGACCCGTACCCTCACCCGCGTATGTATGGAGCGTAACCCCACCCCAACCATGTATTTACGGACCGTACCCCCACCCCAACCATGTATGTACGACCCGTACCCTCACCCGCGTATGTATGGAGCGTACCCCCACCCCAACCGGGTATGTACGACCCGTACCCTCACCCGCGTATGTATGGAGCGTACCCCCACCCCAACCGTGGATGTACGACCCGTACCCTTACCCGCGTATGTATGGAGCATACCACCACCCCAACCGTGTATGTACGACCCGTACCCCCACCCCAACCGTGTATGTAAGACCCGTACCCTCACCCGCGTATGTATGGAGCGTACCCCCACCACAACCGTGTATGTACGACCCGTACCCTCACCCGCGTATGTATGGAGCGTACCCCCACCCCAACCATGTATGTACGACCCGAACCCTCACCCGCGTATGTATGGAGCGTACCCCCACCCCAACCATGTATGTACGGACCGTACCCCCACCCCAACCGTGGATGTACGACCCGTACCCTCACCCGCGTATGTATGGAGCGCACCCCCACCCCAACATTCTAAGTACGGAGCGCACCCCAGGCCCCAACACCAGCACCTTCACCCAACATCGCGCATGTACGAGTCGTACCAAGCCAGACACAAGGACAGCACTGTACAACAAAATTGGTGAAGTACACACCGTACACACGCTAAAAATGCACGTACACAACCAGGACAAAGCACAACAACACAAGAATACACTATTCGAATGGCACAAAGCCACAAAACATGTCCAACAAGCACAAATACAACACATTCACTGACCTGCAACTGCCAAAATCCCAAACAGAGGCTCAAAACACAACCCCTCCTTATAACACACCCACCCAAAGTTCAAACACAGCCACACCCACCAATGGACCAATAAAAAGGGCCCACACACACAAACCATGAGCCTTTGCAACAGACTCACTGCTGCCAGACCCCACAGACAACCTATAGCACCATACTTGAACCTTTACTACACCTTACACTTGCACACCTTCACACACACACCTTCACAAACACCCCCTCATCACATTCACACACACCTGCACAACCACACCCACACACCCACAACCATCCACACCCACACCCCCCACAACCATCCACACCCACACCCCTCACCATGCCCACTAACAAGAATCCAAAGTTCACTAGCCAAGAGTTGGAGGTCCTTGTCGACGAAATCCTCAGAGTCGAGCCACACCTCTTTGGAACATTGGTCAGACAGACCAGCATTTCCGAAAAAACAGCCATGTGGCAGACGATTGTCGATGCTGTGAATGCTGTTGCGTCCACCAGAAGGACCAGGCATGAATGCCAAGCCAGGTGGTACGATCTGCGGAGGAGGGTCCGAGCCAAAATGACCGACGACCACAACCAGGCCAACATCACAGGAGGAGGGCCGCCCCGCAGACACGTACAATACCATCCCTGGGAGGAGAGGGTGATGGCCATACTGCCGGTGGTGGCAGTGGATGGATTAGAAGGACTCCGAGACCCGGGTGAGTACAAAAACAACTCACCTCACATGGAGGGAACGTCATCCACAACCAAACTCACAATCAGTCAAGCAACCACCCCAAGCTATCGCATGACTCAACCACATTCCATGAACACGCACATGCCACTAGCGCCACCATGCCCCATGCACCCAGCTGGACAATGCCAAGTCACAGGCCACAGAAAACACCAACACAAGACACGGTAAGCCGGATGGCGGGAGTGTGGGCCCCAAAAATCACATAGTGCAACTCAGAAGCAGACAACAATGCCCTCTGCCCATATGGCCTAGGTCACAGCCAGACAAACAGTGTGACCCCACACAGGAAAGACTTGCCAGCAAATGGCGCACGCCTTGCATTAATTAAGACATGGGGGTGAAGGCACCTTTTTGCACATGACAGCAGCTAATGAACAGCCAACACTGTGAAAGAGTGGCAGCACACACCACCACAGCAGCAGCGCAGACACACACACTACACCCAATGGGTGCCTGGAGATCAGAAACAAACTCACATCAACAAGCCAAGGGCCATTCAAAGATCTGCTAAAAGTGTGTGCCTAGGAAGCTGGACTGAGGTGACAGAGGGTGACACACAGAGGGAGGGAGAGGGGGAGAGAGAGGGAGGGAGACACAGGGAGACGGACAGAGGGAGGAGGCTGACACAGGGAGGGAGGGAGAGGGGGACAGAGAGGGAGTGAGAAAGGGACACACAGCGAGACCAATTTAGCTTTGTGGGGTGTGGGAATGTCTTCCCGTCAGCAGGTGGACTGCGTGCATGTAGACAAGGGTGGCCAGTGCCTCAATCCTCCTCTCTTCTCCATGGCCAAACACAGGGCCATGTCTCAACCTGTGCATGAGCACAGCGCCAGCTACCTGCATTATATAAGTGTGTGGAACAACTCCATGTGCCCACGTACAGTGCAACACGGAAGGCGCCAATGCATGGCTCGCCACACCTGCTCACTCCACTGCTGACTGCAGTCACAATTGACAAAGCAAGTAAGACTGAGCCACACATAGGTAAAGTCTCAAAAGCTGTGGCCAAGGGACATACCCATGCACAAGTGCACTGTGAATGGAATGCAAGACATATCCAAATTCCCAGAGGAAATGTGCCAACTTTGAAACGAATGAAACATGGATGTTGCATGGAACATAAATAACATTGTCTCTCTCACACACAGGTCAACGTCGTGGATCACCCCCCAACACTGGGGGTGGAAGACTCACAGGACCCGGCTCTGCGGGATGCCGATCCCACCGGCAGCGACTACTCTCACCACTCTGTGGACGACCCCGACCAACCTGGCCCCTCTGGTGTCCAACCACCTGCAGCACCTGCATCAGGTACAACTGGGCCAACCACCACCCCCACTCCTGCCACATCCCAGGAGACATCCAGGATCCCTGCCCCACCACCACAATGCAGCCAGGCTCACCAGGAGGGACATGGTTTACCGGGCACCCAGGAGGAGGCAGGCGACAACGCTAATGCCACCCCTCAGGGGTCCCGGAGACCCGATGTGCCCACAAGGGCAGGCCAGGTGCAAGTGGGCAGGGGTGGTGGGAGTGGAGGACGGCGGAGGCGCGAGCCTGACCAGTTGGCTGCGGAACCGGTATATGCCCATGTCAGAAACATCCTGGACACATACCGGCAGGGCACCACGGGCATGGCCCAGGTTGTGTCCATCCTCGAGGAGATCAAGACCCAGCAGGCCCAGCAACATGCGGAGCAACATGCCTGTCTACTGCGACACCAAGGGCAGATGGAGGACAGACAGGCTGAGCTTGTGACGGTGTTCAGGGGAATTCACAGTACACTCCGTCGGATAGCCGACAACATGGGCAACCCTCCCTGTGCCGCCAGGCGTAGAACATCACCACCCACAGGGAGGGATCAGGAGGAGGAGGAGACATCCGACGGAGCATCCCAAACAACGTCACGGCCTGCTTCTGAGGGTTCCCGCAGGAGGGCGGGTCGTCCACGGAAAAGACCATGAGGGTCGGCGCAACAGCACCATCTCCCAGGACACCTGGCCTGGCACCTGGCCCACTGGACCAACAGCAGCTCATCAGCAAAAGACATTCTCTGCCACATGGACTTGCTGGTCACTGTCTGACCAATGTTGACAAAGACTGTGGCATGGACTCTGAGGATTTCCAATGGCAAGGACACCAACTCCCCTAGTGAACTTTGGATTCCACACACCCGGAAAGCCCCTCATGTCATACCCCCCCTCCCCCCCCACGTACCCCAACAAAAATAAAAGTTACACGATAAAGAGATGATGCCTACATTTTGCATTATTACCTTACATGACTCTTGTTAAGTCTAACCATGCCAGAGTTCTCATATGACTCCAACCATCCACACCCTGGGGCCTGAGTCTGGCACAGGACACACATGGGTCACAATGTATTAGGCAAGACACACATGGAGCACCATACACACCCGTGATGGGCCCAACCAGCTGAGGGGGTGGCTGCACAACCGTGCCGACAGACATATTGAGTACAGCGACAGCCATGCGCAGAGGTCAGGGATCATGTGGAGTGTCCTTGGGGGCACCCAGGTACGTGTGGACAGGTGGCAGAACCATGTCCTGCAAGTTTGAGTCAGGTGGATGCAGAGAATGGTGGCCTGGCCAACGTTGGATGCATGGGGATGGCACATGTCACAATACCCACACAGTCATGGACATCATGCACAATACACAGTCTAATCCCACACAAACTGCTTGCATCTTGCTACTCGACACATAGACACATAGCCACTATCACGGAAAACCATGCCAGACATGCTGTATGCACCGTGGCAACACACCAGCATTGACTGAGAATAGGCACCTTGGAGGCATAGGGAAATCTTTATTATTCATGTATTCGGGAATGCAGAGGCAACTTGGAGTACACATAAACAGGTCATGTGGAGTAACATGTGGGTCCAACACTGGAACCCCCCTTCTGCTGCACAAATGCGTGATAGCCATGGAACTGGCACACAAGTGTCGGCCAACATCTAAACACCCCCTGCTGCTCACGGAGAGGCTGCCATACACCATTGATCCTCTGATGTGGAAGTCCCACACCATGTCAAGCCAATGCAAACCGCATGTGTCCGAGGGCAGTGTTACACACATTGATGCCATCATCACAAACCACTATCCCATCACAGATGACTGTCAACAAGTCTGACCATCTATTCAGGTGTACCCAGCTACATGTAATGTGTCCCATGGTGATGCGACATGTCTGCAGAGGAACCAAACATCGACAGGGGCAGTGTGCACACATCAGAAACAACAGCCACACCCAATACACCCCTGATGCATCCCTTACCCTAAGGAGACTTCCAAACTTGTCCGTGCGTGTAACGCTGAGTCAGCACACGATGACGTGTCCATGAGGGATAGCAGTGCCACAACAATGCAACCAGCAGACGGCATGCGCAAGTACCTGGGGATGAGAGACACACAAGAAGTCAGCCACAAAAAGCACAGCCACTTGCATGTGCATGTACTCGATATATGTAAGGATGACAACATGCTAGGTCACAATTATGACTGGGGAAATACACTCATCACTGGTACCATCACTCCAGTGACACATCCACACACACCTCTGACTCACATGGCATACATGCAGATGGACACACACATCGCAACACATGCCACACGGGGACCAATGCGTGCACACACAGACACTGGTACTCACCACTAAGCAAAGAAGTCGCGTATGAGCCGACTCCGGATGTCCTCTTGCGGAACCACATCCTCCACATCACTAGCCCCATTGCCAAGCCATTCATCCTCCACGGGTGGATGGTCCTGATCATCTTGATCCAGGATGAGTGGCACAGCTTTCTCAACTGCCATGTTGTGCAGCATGCAGCAGACCATGAAGATTTTGCAGACCTTCGCCGGGGCATATGGGAGGGCGCCGCCGGTCTTGTGGAGGCATCTGAATCGGCTCTTCAGGAGGCCAAATGTCCTCTCAATCACTCGCCTTGTCCGGCCATGGGCGGTGTTGTAGCGGAGCTGGGCCGGCGTGATGGGGTTGCGGAGAGGTGTGATCAGCCATGGCATGTTGGGATAGCCAGCGTCCCCTACATGGAAACCACATGGACATGAGTAGGACAGGAGAAGCGGTCGTGCTGGAAGTCTACGCAAAATACAGGACAGACAGAGTGTACTCACCAACAACACATGCTCATTCGTTGCGCAGCTGCGTCATCATTTCAGGCACCCTGCTACGCCTCATGATGTAGGCATCGTGTGCTGATCCTGGAAAACGAGCACAGACATGTGAAATCACCATGTTGGACAGACACACCACAAGGGCATTGATGGAGTGGTAGTGCTTGCGATTCCTGTATGCTACCTCCTGTGCCTGTGGTGGTACCAAAGCCACATGTGTCCCATCTATGGACCCAATTACATGGGGCATCCCTCCCAGGGCATAGAATCCACGCTTGACCCCATCCAACAGTTCAGGAGTTGGGAAATGGATGAACTCATCCAGGTGAAGCAACATGGCCTCTAAGAAATCATGCAGCACACGGCTGAACATGCTCTGGGACATGCCACCAACATGAGCTATGGTATATTGAAAGGTACCCGTGGCAAGAAAATGTAGGGCTGCCATTACCTTCAGCTTGGGTGTCAGTGCCGTAGGATACCTGTGCAGCGGTTGCAGGTGTGGTGCCAGCCTTGCCGTCAACTCCTCAATCAACGGTTGGGGGAAGCGGTAGCACCGGATACAGTCATTCTCCCGCATGTCAGCCAAGTCCGGAATTGGTCGGGGAAGAGGCGGCGCTCTGCAGTAATTTGGAAGTGACAAGGAAGAGTGAGTGTACTACAACAACAATTTATTTGTACTGAGCACATGTTAATCTGTCAATACACATATGCTATATACGGAGTCAGGTATGTGCCACATGCCCTGGACACGTATGGCTGCCAGGTGACACTCCTACCAAGACCCAGCTACACACGGAGATTGTGAACCTCCACATCCCATGGCATGGGATTAGCTGTGTCCCAGTGTAAGTGAACAGCCAGACACAACACAGGAGTGACATACATCAACACATCAGCAGAAGTAGGATGTCGATTTCAGATACAGGTAGCGGAACACTAGAGCCACAGGTCACATGACATTACACTAGGACAGCCCACACACCTTGCCAATAAGGTGTACATGTAATGACTCACCACACATACATTGAGAGGATGCAGACATGTCCTTGTTACGCTACTCATTGTCCCATGCATACATACGCACCTCACATCCGATACCACATGTGGCCTGGTGTGCGTAACAGTGTGCCATGTCCATCTACACACAGACACATGTTGGTTGCTGCAACAGCTGATGCTTTTGAGGGAGCACCAACATCAAGCTAATGGGAACACACCACACATACATGACATAGACACATCGTGCACCGTGGGTAGTGACATGTCTGGTGTGGTAACCCCTGTAGCGGCCATCAGGGGACACTTGCGTGTGTTGTTGACTGTGCCATGCCAGTGACGCTCATCCCAAGTGTGCAGTACGACATGCACACATGTCAAGGGAGTTAAGGGCATGGCTGGCACACATTGCACCGTCACACATAACATCTGTACACATCTCATCATACATCTGTTGCCTCCTCGACTCAGGAGTAATGTGACACATCACAGACTTTCACACCTGTTCCCCACACATGTAGTAATGCCCAGGCAATCCCTTGATGTCCATCCATGGACAAGTACGTCAGCTCTATTCCTTCCTGTGTGCTGCCTGTCACCACTGTGATGTGTGAAAGGCACCGTACATTCGCTCAGAGGGCCTGTGTACGTTCCCTATCACTATGGGTGTGCTCGCGTATGCGTACCCGTAGTAATAGTGAGCGTACAGGCGTGTGTACGGTCCGTATCACTATGGGTGTGCTCGCGTATGCTTACCCATAGTGATAGTGAGCGTACAGGCGTGTGTACGGTCCGTATCACTATGGGTACGCATACGCGAGCACACCCATAGTGATACGGACCGTACACACGCCTGTACGCTCACTATCACTATGGGTACGCATACGCGAGCACACCCATAGTGATACGGACCGTACACACGCCTGTACGCTCACTATCACTATGGGTACGCATACGCGAGCACACCCATAGTGATACAGACCGTACACACGCCTGTACGCTCACTATCACTATGGGTACGCATACGCGAGTACACCCATAGTGATACGGACCGTACACACGCCTGTACGGGCCGTTGCTATGCTTTTGGGGTGCCCTAGGGCCCCGGTACGCACCGTACATGTGTGGGAAACTCCAAATTACATAGGGGACACATGAGGAACAAGTATAAAGGCCTACATGCATGCTGGTTGTCATGGAGACCAAGTTTAAAGTTTGAATTTTTTTCAGCAGGTGCACAGCAGAAGTCAGTTTGAAGAAATCTACTTTGTTGCAATGTGGTTCTGGAGTTGACATCATGCTCAAGGAAAAAACACAATCAGAACCCACTGACTGTGCTAGGTTTGAAGGGATTGGAGGAAACATAGGATGCAAATGTGAGTGACCAATCACTCTGTACTCCTGTGCATGAAACAGGCCAGCAAGGCAGATATAAGGCAGCCAGGTCCCATGAGGGAGCACTTGCCTGCACATCTTTGGATTCTAAGACCCAGCTGCTGCTACTGATTTCCTGGAACCATGTCAAGGTCTGTGGAGAGGTCACAGCCTTTCACCCTGGAGGAGAACCTGGCATTGCTGGATGTGATCCTCCCACAGTACCCCCTGCTGTATGGGCGACCAGGGTATCAGGTGAGTGCAGAGTCTACTAGCACAGACTGTGTCCCTTGTTTGTGACTGTGACTTCTGGCATTGTGTCCAGGTGTGACACACATGCTATGTACTGTAGGGGGGGTCTCAGGGGGGGGAATGCCTGATGTCTCCCAGCCAGAGCATGCTGTAGTGCATGTCTGCCGTCCTCACTTGCATTGTGTTTACTGTGACAATCACTGCATGGTGCATGCTACATTCTGCCTGTCTTGTCCTCCTGGGAATGTAGCCTCTACAGTCCTCATGTGATTATGTGGTCAGCCCAGTGTGACAGGTGACTGTACCCACAGATGTGTGTTAGTTCTGTGTACCTGTGCTGAGAGTGTCCACATGATGTGTTCGTACCCTGGACATCGTTGTGTGTGTAAGTCCCCTGTCATGTGGTTGGGTGCATATGTGGAGTGTGGCACCCGGGCTGCATGAGGGATGGATATACCCTGCCCATGTGATGTGAGCAGGGAGCAGTGCTGTGTGTCTGACGTGCAGAGCCAGCCCCACACCTGTGAGCCCCCCCCGTCTAGTGGCACATGTGCAGAGTGAGGTTTGTCGCTGCATTTGGCAATGGCAGGTGAATGTCCTGTGCCTGTGTGTGTCTGTGTACTCTGCTGAGGTAGCGTCAGTGGCCTGTGGCATGTGACTGCTTAGAGGTGCTGCACATTATCCTGGTGTAGCTTGTGATGCACAGTGTGAGCCTGGATCATTGATTGTGTCGTTGCCCTCATTCCACCTGTGTACTTTCAATGGCACATACTGCTTTTGCCCTTCCCCAGAGGATCATGTCCCTATGACAAAGGTGCAATGCGTTGGATGCATACTATGCCTTGTTGTAAACAGCAAATTGGTTCTAATATGTGTCTCTGTGACATGTGCCAGGTGTATTGATGTAGTGTCACTTGTTCATCCTCACAGGTAGGCGCCTCTGCCAAGAAGCAGATCTGGATGAACGCCGTCAGTGCCGTGAGGAGGACGGAGGGTCGCAAGCGGCGCCTGGCCCAGGTGAGGAAACGCTGGCAGGATATCCGGTGCTGGACGCGGAGGATCGCATGGGTCCTGCTGGGGGACTCACCTGAGACCCATAAGAACCGCGGGCGCCGCCGTCTGACCCACATCCACAAGCGTGTGCTGGCGGTGGTATTTCCAGGCTTGGACAGGCGCTTACAGGAGAAGCAGCAGCAGGAAGGGGGTAGGTACATGTGTGTTTGTTGTGTGTCACCAGCATTTGTAAGTGCACAGTTGCATGGATACACTGCCAGGGTTTAAAGGTGCTGTGCAGATCCTGTTACCCACAGTATAGCGGTGCTCTCCTGCCTCCCTTCCCCTCCTTGCAATGTGTTCCCTGGTCTGTGTGTAGTCACTCCTTCACAAGGTTATGTAGGCTGGCACTTTCTCCACGTGAACTATGCCTGTAGCATCATGTGTGGGGGTGGTGTGTAACAGGTTTTGGGACCTTGCCTGTGCCCTGTCCAGTTCAGTACTTGTGGGTTCCATGTCAGTTGGCACTGATGCTGAGTCCAGACATGGGAGTTAGTCTCTCAAGTGTCATGCCTTACAGCACGCATGTCCTATGTTGTGGCCTGTGACATGATGTGCATGAGTGTGCGATACGCATAGTGCAGGGATGGTGGCGTGTGTTGCAGTCATTCCCATGCGGGACCATGGAGTTGTGTGGCCACTACTGTCCCCTGGGGCATATTTTCCTAGGTGTCATGTGTGTCATCACAAAATGTGGAGACTGTCAGTGTCTACAGCATAGGTTGTGCTCTGTGCCATTGTCCCCTGGCACCATGTATATTGACGTAATATGTAGTACAAGTGTCCACTGTACAGCCTGACCTGATTTTCCTTGTTCATACTCACGGTGGCCAGTGCCTGTGTGTCTTGTTACAATCATCAGATGATGACCATTTGTACATGATTATTTGGGCAGGCGCACCTTGGGTATTTGGTGTCCAATCTTGCATTTAAGCAGCCCATGTGTATTTCACCCAGACTAAGAGATGTAAGTGCTTTCTGTGTCTCAACAAATTGTCTCATGTAGGGGGTGGTTGGTGCAGGCAAAGCCTGTCAAAACCTGATGTCTCCTTGCTTGGTCTGGCCAGTGTGTGATGTTTGTCTGGACATACACTCAAGGTGCAGTGAGCCAGTCATGGTGGGCATGTTTTCAGTATTACCTATGCAGCATGTGCCTCAAGTTCATGGATATTGTCCCTGCTCATCCCTATTTTCGGCAACGCTGTGTGGTGCAGATGCAGTGTTGGATTGTCCCCAGGGCCTGGCTCCTCTGTCAAACTCCATTTCATGTCATTTGCTATTGTGTCATGCTCTCCATGGTTTTTCAGTGGCATGGTGGGTCAACCAACTGTGTGTTGCATGCCCTACATCAGTACCTTGTTTTGTAGATGTTACTGATCTTTCTTTTCAGGCTATGCACTGTAACCAATGTAGATTGGACTCATGTGACATATGTATACAGGTGTATGATTAATTGCTGTCTCTTCACCTTGCCCACAGCATCTTCGGGGTTCACGGAGGGAGACATGAGCACAGACGGAGCGGAGGGACCGAGCACCAGTGCCAGCGTTGACATCGTGGCTGGCACATTGAGTGGAACTGAGGCGGAGGAGAGTGAGGCCAAGGACCTGTCCACAGGAACGACAGAATATGAAGCTGACGGGTCCGAGGATGATCTCTCCGAGTGGGCGGAGGCTGCACCAGCAGCTGACAGTGGCACAACATCTCTCCCCGCCCCCTCCATTGCCATCAGCCGCCTCCCACTTGCTCGTGTCCCTTCCCAGCGTGCCCGGTCACCACATGTCTCCTTCCTGCCAGGCACCACACCCCCTGCCCCTGTCTCCACTGCTGCCGCCAATGCCGAGTGTGTGGACATCCAGCGGCAGTTGCAGGTTGGTCAGGCTGCGATGCTTAATGTCCTCCATGGCCACAGCCAAGTGCTGAACAACATGGAGGCATACTTGGAGGGCATTTTGTCATCGCAGGCTGACCAACGCAACTTGCTGAGGTCCATTGACTCGACACTGACTGCAGCAGTGGGTCTCCTGCAGCGCTACGTCCAACCCCCTACCCCTGACCCATCCACACTTCCCACTCCCATGCCTGTCCCACGTACACCCAGACATCAGCATGCACCCACCACAACAGACACAGGCACCACACCAGCAGGGAAGGTCAAACGCACACCTCCTGGCACGCACACACAGGGTGAAGTAGGCACACCCACTGGGTCGGGGGCAAACGTAAGCCACACAGCCAGAGTGGGAGTCCGCATTCCACCCAAATCCCCTCCCCTCAGCTCTCCTGGCCTCATATCCGGCAAAGACTCCTTCATGGCCTCTCTGTCCCTGAGCCCCACTGTGACACCACCCCGCAAGCGGTCAAGGGAGCCCCCGTTCAGGGTGGTTGAGTCCCCCCCTGTCCACACCCTCCCCCAGTGGCGCTGCGACCCATCCCTCCGCCCCCCCCTCCTTGGGGCCTGTGGTTCCTTCGGGTGCAGGGGAGTCACTGGAGGACCTTGCTAAGGTGTGCAGCGACATCCTGGCCTCCGCCTTTGGCCCTGCCCCACCCCCTGTGGTGGAGTCCTCCATCCCTGTACCCACGACGCCTATCCTTTGCCCTCATGTCCCTGCGGTGCCTGGTCCTTCCCCCCCACATGATGCTCTCCCCGCTCTGGAAGACGAAGGAGTCTGACTGTGCAGGCAAGCTAGGGGACACGCGTCCCACTGTGTCCCCCACCTGGATTTGAACTTTGGATTGCCCTATGGGCATTGTACATTTTGAACTTTCAAGGGACAAACTGATTTTTGGATGCTGAGTAAAGCAATTTATTTTTCCTTAGTACACTACTGTCTGTCTGGTACTGCTGTTGGTTGACCTGCCCCATTATTTTGGGTGGTGATAATGTGTTGGGTGTGTGGGAATTGTAGTCTTGTGCTGGTCATAGGGTGGATCCTGGTATCTGTGTGCCATCACAAGCTGTTGGCTACATAACTTTGTTCATGTAAGCAGTTACTGCATGGTGACATTGTCCCAAGGTGTGTTCCTTCCTCTGTGTAACCTGACATCTTCCCTGCAGAGTCTTTCCAATATGTGGTGCTGAGCTGTGTCTACATTGGCTGGGTGTGTAACGGACTCGTTAGACTTGGGCCATGCATGCTGAGCGATGTCTCCACCTGCATCATTCGTGGCGTCCTTGGTGGTCACTGTACTTGTGTATGTAGACTGTTGTCATGACTTCATGTGTACATGTTTTCTTTTTGGCGCTATGCATGTGTATACTCCCAGCCTCGCACACATGTGGTACATGTACTGCAGGATCTTTGTGCACCTGACTGACATTTGTGGGCATTGGATCTGTGGGTACTCCACCCTTTTCTTTGCAGGGGCACTGCTGTGAGTGTTAGGCACCCAGCCCTCCTGTGTCTGGGCACTGCTGGGAGGACTCTGCACAAACCCCTCCTGTGTCTGGGCACTGCTGGGAGGACTCTGCACAAATCCCTCCTGTGTCTGGGCACTGCTGGGAGGACTCTGCACAAACCCCTCCTGTGTCTGGGCACTGCTGGGAGGACTCTGCACACACCCCTCTTATGACTGGGCACAGCTGGGAGTGATAGGCACCCACCCCTCCTGTGTCTGGGCACTGCTGGGAGGACTCTGCACAAACCCCTCCTGTATCTGGGCACTGCTGGGAGGACTCTGCACACACCCCTCTTATGACTGGGCACTGCTGGGAGTGATAGGCACCCACCCCTCCTGTGTCTGGGCACTGCTGGGAGGACTCTGCACAAACCCCTCCTGTGTCTGGGCACTGCTGGGAGGACTCTGCACACACCCCTCCTGTGACTGGGCACTGCTGGGAGTGTTAGGCACCCACCCCTCCTGTGTCTGGGCACTGCTGGGAGGACTCTGCACACACCCCTCCTGTGTCTGGGCACTGCTGGGAGTGTTAGGCACCCACCCCTCCTGTGTCTGGGCACTGCTGGGAGGACTCTGCACAAACCCCTCCTGTGTCTGGGCACTGCTGGGAGGACTCTGCACACACCCATCCTATGACTGGGCACTGCTGGGAGTGATAGGCACGCACCCCTCCTGTGTCTGGGCACTGCTGGGAGGACTCTGCACAAACCCCTACTGTGTCTGGGCACTGCTGGGAGGACTCTGCACATACCCCTGCTGTGACTGGGCACTGCTGAGAGTGTTAGGCACCCACCCCTCCTGTGTCTGGGCACTGCTGGGAGTGTTAGGCACCCACCCCTCCTGTGTCTGGGCACTGCTGGGAGGACTCTGCACACACCCCTCCTGTGACTGGGCACTGCTGGGAGTGTTAGGCACCCACCCCTTCTGTGTCTGGGCACTGCTGGAAGGACTCTGCACCCACCCCTCCTGTGTCTGGGCACTGCTGGGAGGCCTCCGCACACACCCCTCTTATGACTGGGCACTGCTGGGAGTGATAGGCACCCACCCCTCCTGTGTCTGGGCACTGCTGGGAGTGTTAGGCACAAACCCCTCCTGTGTCTGGGCACTGCTGGGAGGACTCTGCACACACCCCTCTTATGACTGGGCACTGCTGGGAGTGATAGGCACCCACCCCTCCTGTGTCTGGGCACTGCTGGGAGGAGTCTGCACAAACCCCTCCTGTGTCTGGGCACTGCTGGGAGGACTCTGCACACACCCCTTCTGTGACTGGGCACTGCTGGGAGTGTTAGGCACCCACCCCTCCTGTGTCTGGGCACTGCTGGGAGGACTCTGCACACACCCCTCCTGTGACTGGGCACTGCTGGGAGGACTCTGCACCCACCCCTCCTGTGACTGGGCACTGCTGGGAGGACTCTGCACCCAACCCTCCTCTATCAGGATATGTACGCTTAGAACATACACGGGTGTGGGTTCGCTCCATGCATACGAGGTGGGGGTACGGTCCGTATGTACACTGTTGGCATGGGGGGTACGCTCCATGCATACGTGGGTGAGGGTACGGGTCGTACTTACACTGTTGGTGTGGGGGGTACGCTCCATACGTACGCGGGTGGGGGTACGGGTCGTACTTACACTGTTGGGGTGGGGGGTGTGGAAATATGGATTTTTCTGATCAGTTATGTCCCCTATCTTGGACCCCAACGGTTCCATGTATAAATCACAAGTACATGTATGTTCCCTCCAGTTCCAGTTATGAAGACGCAAACACATGTGCGTCCACCGTCAACATGTCCTCTTTCAGATCCACCATGAATAGGCCGGATATTCCATTCCTAAGTATGAAAGGCCACCGGCTTTATATGGTTCACTTATGCCATTTTACAGTCCAGGCAAGTAGGCCCTGATTCTGTCATCAAGCTTTTCTTGCCCTCTGCCTCTGAAAGCTCCAGTCTGAGCCTGCATCTGTGACCATGAACTTTGTCTCATTCCCTGCGCGGCTCACGATGCCTGACATCAGCCTGTTGCCTGCCAAAAACCGTATTTCACCTTCGAAATTATCTGCTCCGCTCCCTGCCCAATGCATTCCTGTCTAGTAGTTTAAGTAAACATTCTTCCAGCTACCGAGCAAAGGCCCGGCTTCTCTGTCTTTATGCAAGTAATTCATAGCCTTATTATTATGGAAGACTTCTGCCCTCGCATCTAGTGTAGACACTTAGACGCTTGTACACGCACTAACAGTCAGTATAGTCAGTATGGAATAAGATTCTACTCTAAGAGACCTCTCTTTTGGATAACATAGTTCTTTAAACATAGGATGTTAGATATGATTCGGGATTAGGTTGACTTGACCCTCCAGACATCTGTCGCCACATGTAGAGCTAAATGTCAAGTCCCCTTCACCTCCTAGTTGCACGTCAATCACACGTCATGCTGCTGCGCGCGCATTTCTGCTAAGTATTTCTGCTGACATTGCGAAATTCCTTCATGGAACCACCCTATTATGACATCACACCTGATGACGTTCTTTAGTCACACCCAGTTATGCCCACTTTTGCTACGCATGTATGTTTTATCTACACTATCAATTGTTACGCCTCTTGCATTTGCTTCAATGTAATGCCTATTGTATAAAAGTGATTACTTATCAATAAAGTATGTACTTCACTTCCTGAACCTCCGTGGTGATGGAACTTGGAGTCACCGATTCGAATCGTCCATTGGAATAAAGCCCATTCCGAACCTCTAATACCACGGATTCTGCCTCTTATTTACTGAGCTATTTCTATTATGTTTCTGTATCAAATTAAGTCCCGGTAATTAAATTATTTACCACATGAATGGCGCCCGAACAGGGACACTTTCTCATCTCACGCGCCGGCGGTGCGTTGCAGGCCCGGTCTCCTGCCACAGCTGGACGGACAAAAACGCGTACCAGCAGGATTTCCTGTATCTCCCTCCGGTCAAGCGGGGGCGACTGAGGCTGCGATCAACACCCAGACGAGGCGGTGAGAAGTGCGAAGTATCCCGACCAGAGCCTAGCTGAGAGAGCAAGATCCGAGGTATACAGAGGCCCACCAAGTTCCGAAGTTCCGAAGCTCCGAGGTTTCCGATGTCCCGAAGTGTCCGAAGTTTTCGAGTCGAGTCCAGTCCAGTTCAGTTCCGTTCCGAGGCCTTCCGTTCCGAGCTACCCGGTGAGTACCATTACTGGGGAGGCGTTCTGACGTGCACATAGGTTGTGCCGATCAAGACGGGTTTGGGTACACAAATCCGGTCTGCACTGTTTTAGCAGTGTATCTGTACTGTTTAGCAGTATATCTAGTATATCAAGTATATAAATTCAGAATAATTCAGTTAATGCCGAGTATTATGTTCAGTGATTAAGTTTCCTTAGAATCGTCATCATCATTGTTGCTCATTTAAATGTCAAATGTTAAATGTGTTAATACGTCCTGCATATTGTGGTGTGAATGACTGTTCATTAATGTGTTTATTGTATTAAGTTTGTTCAAGACCAAGTATCAGATCAGTTCTCAGTATGCCGCTCTTTTCGAAACTAAGACAGATCACAACTAGAAAAGGGGTACTCGAAGAAGCTGTTCCCATTCCTCCTAGGGACACTGCAGGGTACTTCATGTATCATAAACATGGCCTAGACGCCATATTATTTCTTGATCTATGGGTAGACTACACTAAGGAATTACCAGAAAGTCAGAGGTGGCCCGCAGCTGGGACCTGGGATGCAGATTGCATCGTGAAAGTAGAGGAAGAATTATGGAAAAGGAAAGCTAGACAATCACAGAAAGACGCCATTGAATTATGGCGTAAAGAATCGTATAGACGTACAGAAAAAGCACGTAGACAGGAAGAGAAGAGTAAGGAAAATTCAAATAAAGTCCGAGAAAATCTATTAATTGAAGAAGGTACACGAGTGAAATCAGAACAAGTAGACAGACAAAGAAATGCCCTTATGAATGGTATGTATCCCCTTCTGGCCGAGGGATTACCTAAGGCTACTCCGGAGATACCAAAAGACTTGCCACCCCCATTGTTCCCAATAAAAATGCATCCTAAGGGGCATCCTAGAACAGCAGAAGATGTTTTTCTTTCCTCATATTTAGATGAAGCAGCTCCCGAGTATGCTAACCCCGCCCCACATAGACCGTCTGCCGGGGAGGTTCAACGCCAAGATCCTGTATCTGTATCCCTACAGCATCAAATCCTGACACCAGTTCCGGCAAGCACATCTGTTTCCACGTCTGTTCCTACAGCTGCTTCTACAGCTGTGCCCACACCTATAGTTGCTGTATCGCGTTCAACGAATCCTTTCACGCCCGATACCCCAGACGGGGCTACCGGAGGTGCTACCAACATTTTTTCTACGCCACCCAGAATAAATAAACTTACTTTTCAAGAATCAGCACATCCACGTACCCCCAAACTCATAAATTCCCGCACGCTTAAGGAACTTCTTGTAGATTGTAGATATGACCCTGTGCCCGGAAAAGAGGACGAAATGATCATGGCATCACTACGTATCAGACGAGCTGCGGTGTATTTAGGAAAGTTACCAGGAATGACTGTGCATCTAGATAATATATATCATTTTGTCCAAACAGGGCGAGATTCTGAAAGTATTAACAGAGCTATGGAATACCAGAAAGTGGAGATACAGGGGGAACTGTTACGTTTCCTCATAAATTGTGTGATCAGAAATCAAGACCGACCGGGGGTAGACCCGGAAGCAATGCAAATTCTTACCAGATGGAGCCAGAATATATCAGAGGGGAGACATGATAGGCAAAAATGTATAATAGCCATGTGCCGAAAGATCCGTAAAGAAATAGAACGCCTACACGAAGAGAGATTAGCGGTAGACCAGTTTGAACAAGATGAGGAGGAGGAAGGATTAGGACTGCCCACAGGACAGTCAGAAACCATAGCCTATGTAGGTAGAGGAAGATCTTGTAATAGTACTAGATGTTTCACTGACCCGATACGTCCGATATGTCCAGAAAATAACAGGAATTTCCAAACACCTATAATAAATATAAGGTCCCCCGAGCATTCGTTCCAAGCCGCTGACAAATTACTCCGAGAACGAAGGGGTTATCATTTACTCGATTCTATGGATGAACAAGAATTAGCCAGGTCAGCCGTTCATTGGGCTGACAGTCCCGGAAAATATGGTGATGATACAGTAGCACACACATTTTTGAACCTCACCCCAGATGAACAGCGTTTAGCTGGGATTTATATGATTCAACAACTTCTTATACTTTATCAAAGTCAACATTCCGATCCTGGTCCGTTACCTGATATATTGACTGAATTACTCACGAATAGATGGAGAGGTTCAGGTACTAAGTTAATTAGAGAAATACTAGAATCAAGAAAGCAGTACATTCGTTTTGTATGCCCAGAACGTGTCTCTCTGCCCATCAAGGAAAGAACGACGTATTACATGGACAGACAGAATCCCTTACGCGAAGTACACCCAATAAAGGGTGAGGACAATCAGTTTAAACGTGTATTTGTATATACGCCCATATCGAAAATAGAATTGTTACAAATGAAGAAAGTGGTACCCAGTCATGACAAAGACCCAGCGGGTTTCCACCGAGAAATTAAAGACATGTTACTCATGGGAGAGTATACCTATCCCGACATTATGACAATATTAAAGGTATTAATGCCTGCTGGCATTTATGAAAAACTTAAGGAAAAAGAGTGGGAGGTGGGAGACCAAAAGATAGACTGGACAGCATTAGAAGCAGAAGAAAAGGCCCGAACTGCAGGAGCAGGGCTTGGGGATAAAACTAAAGCACTACCAGGTTTACTAGTACAGGTACTGTCACGTTTATTAACTACGAAAAAGGAAGACTGGGGTACAATATCAGCCTGTAAACAAAAGCAAGATGAAGACACTAGTGATTTCTATGCCCGATTCGAAAAATGTTTTGGTATAAATAGTGGTATAAAAGCAAGTAGCGAGTCATACCCACATCTGTTTGTGACAAAATTAGTTGAAAATTCCTTGCCCCAGGTGAAGAATAGAGTATTAAAATTCGAGAGTACCTGGCAAGGTAATACCCCATCACAAATGTTACAAATGTTACAGTACCATTACAATAGAATTAGAGAGGAACAAGAACATGAACAGAAACGCATGAAAGACACAAAAATGAAAATGCTAGTCTCCCAGACAGTTCCAGCTGAAGGTCATAAAAGGGGTACGACACAGTCCGGTGATTCAGCAGGACCTGTAAAAGGGACATGCAACTATTGTAAACAACCAGGTCATTACATACATGATTGCCCAGTCTTGAAGCGTAATATCGCCACAGGTAAAACACAAGAAAGACCACGGCCACCTAGACAGGATCAGAATGAACAAGGAGCACTGCAGCATGCACAGTCCATGCCAGCTCCACAACAGTCTATACAGTTTGTGCCAGCTGCACCAGCGCTGCCTGTTGCTGCCACACAAACCACGACACGACAGCTGTACCAGACCGCACAGTACGACTATCCTGATTATCAACGATACGCATGAACCAGCCTAGAGAGGGAAGTTGACTTACCCCTTATCGAGGTCCCTGTAGACCAAGAAGGACCTTATGTACATAGTGAACTATTAGGCCAAGATAGAAAATTTTTACTTGATACAGGGGCAAGTCGAACAACTATAAAACGTAGTGAAGTTCCAGGGGCACCCCTCTCAGGCTCACAGAATATTTCCCTTGGTTTTTCAGGAAAACCTATTGTTAATGAAGTATCACTGCCTCTTCCACTTACGATAGGACCCTTAACCCGAACTACAGATTTATTGCTTACTAAATCATGTCCAGAAAACCTGTTAGGTATAAAAACACTGAAAGCTCTAGGAGCTATAATATGTTGTTCTCCGGAAGGAGTAAGATTGTTTTTACGTGATTTCAAAGGTCACTATGTGTCTCGAGACATGGATCCCCGACTGCAGACTTTACCTACACATTTATGGGCACAAGGCCCTACTGATGTGGGTTGCATGAATATTACACCATATCGGGTTACATTAAAGGCAGGAGTGGTACTACCACGAATGCGACAATACAAGTTACCCCCAGATGCTGTAGTGGCTTTACTGCAAATTATTGACGAGCTCATTGTCCAAGGAGTGGTTGTGGAAACAGACTCCAATGTATGTAATTCCCCGATAATTCCGATTCTTAAACGAACAGATCCAAAGGCTCCGCCAGTATATCGATTGGTTATTGATCTGCGCGAATTGAACAAATGCATTGTGCCACAATTCCCTGTGGTCCCAGATATCTCGTCATTACTGACAGCTATTGATTCCGAAGCAACATTCTTTACTGTAATTGATCTCAAGAATGCCTTTTTCAGCGTCCCAATTGATCCGGAAAGCCAATACTTGTTCGGATTTAGTTTAAATGGACGTAGCTTTAAATTCACACGCGCACCTCAAGGATTTACAGAAAGCCCCAGCATCTATAGCCAAGCACTGAAACGAGAACTCGACAGTATCCACATGCCAGTAAACACTGCCCTGCTTCAATATGTCGATGATCTGCTGATCACCGCTAGAAGCGAACTTGAATGTGAGAAAGCATCACTGACAGTTTTACAATTTCTAGCCGAAAAGGGGCACAAGGTGTCCCCTTCTAAGCTGCAATTCTGTGTCCAGCGAGTTGTTTATCTTGGACACTCGCTGTCCAAGGAGGGAAGGCAGCTTACACCCGACTGCATTCAGTTAATAGCTAACATGCCGATACCCAAGACACAAAAGGAGGTGCGGGCTTTCATAGGCCTCACTTCATATTGTAGGCAGTGGATCCCTCAGTATGCATTTCTAGCAAAACCACTCATTCAATTGACAACACAGGAGGCAGCCACATCGACTGTTCTCCCTTGGACTCAGGAACATGCACAAGCTTTTGAAAGCCTAAAGAAAGCCTTATGCCAAGCACCGGTTTTAGCAACACCATGTTACAATAAACAGTTTACACTCTTTGTTACAGAACGCGAAGGTACTGCCTTGTCAGTACTCTCACAGGAACAAGCAGGATCACACAAACCATGTGCTTATTTTTCTAGTACATTAGATCCCGTAGCTCAGGCTTTGCCTGCATGCCTAAAATCAGTGGCAGCAACAGCCTTAGCAATCAGACAAAGCGATGCCATAGTATTAGGACATCCATTGACAGTACAAGTACCACATGCAGTAGAGGTTCTTTTGAACCGCACACAAACACAACACTTGACTATAGCACGACTCACCGGTTATGAATTAACATTGTTTCAGCCACATATAGAAATCAGACGTTGTAACACATTGAATCCTGCCACACTTTTACCTGTAATCGGAACAGACCCACTAGCTCATGATTGTATTGATGTTATTACAATCACAACGAAACCCAGACAAGACTTGACAGACGTCCCATTGTCAGACCCAGACTTAACGTTGTATGTAGATGGTTCATGTATGAGAACAAGTACAGGAGAGTTAGTGGCCGCTTATGCAGTCACAACAGACGCTGAAATCATTGAAACAAATTGTATAAATACCTTGTCCGCTCAAGCAGCAGAGCTCGTCGCTCTGACACAAGCCTGTATTCAAGCCACAAATAAAAAAGTCAACATATATACTGATTCACGTTATGCATTCGGAGTTGTACATGACTTCGGCGTGCTGTGGCGAGAGAGAGGTTATTTAACTTCTCACGGTGCCCACATTCAGCACAGACCCCTCATTCATGCCTTATTAGATGCAATACATCTACCCACTGCAATATCAATTATGAAATGTAAAGCTCATACGAAAGTTACTGATATCATTTCTCAAGGCAATGATCTAGCTGACAGAACAGCTAAACAGACTGCTCAAACTCAAACACCCGACATGACAAAGACAATAGTCCCGACGCCAACACATTGCATGATGGTTAAGGATCCCGCTCTTGACGTAATTGAGATACAGACACATGCTACTCCAGACGAAATAAAGAAATGGACTGAATTAGGAGGGATCCAAACGGATCAAGGATGGATGACAAAGGAAAAATCTGTGTGGTTCCTTCCTGATTCAATGGTCCAAGTCATTATTAACACTGTACATAGTCCAGCGCATCTAGGGGAAAAAGCTATGCTAGACAGCATTCAACACATTTGGTTCAACAAGCATTTACGAGCAGCAGCTAAACAAAAATTCCGTACCTGTATGATCTGTTGTCAGTTTAACCCAGGAAAAAGCATTCCCGTAGAACAGGGTGGATTTCAGCCTCCTGATCACCCTTTTGAAATCCTCCAGATGGATTATATCCAGATGGAACGATGTCGAGGATTCAAATATGTTCTCGTAGTTGTCTGTGCTCTTTCCCGTTGGACAGAGGCATACCCGGTTTCAGATTACACTGCCCCGACTACTGCCAAACAGTTAGTTCGAGAATTCTTCCCACGATACGGTTTACCACGTGTTGTCTACTCAGATAACGGCCAGCCGTTCTCATCCGAACTAATGAAACACGTTTCACTTTTGTTAGGCTATCAGTGGAAATTCCACTGTGTCCGACACCCCGAGGCAGCAGGTCTCGTGGAAAGACATAATCAAACTCTGAAAATTAGATTGTCCAAAATATGCAGGGAGAAAGGTGTCGACTGGGTAGTAGCGTTACCAGTTGCACTCTTTTACATGAGAATGGTAGCACACTCTCGAACAGGGCTATCCCCTTATGAAGTGATCTTCGGTAGACCACCAAATATGTGGGGGACGCCTATACCACGCAAAATAACTGATATTGACTGTAATATGCTGACAGATTACTTGGCTTCCTTGATGTCTGCACTACAATCTTGTCGTTCACAGGTAGCTGCAGCTTTTCCCGACAACACTGAGGTGAAACCCCATGACGTAATTCCAGGAGACCTGGTCTTAGTGAGGAACTTTGATCGGAAGTCTCAGCTGGACCCTAGGTGGAGGTCGCCTCAGCTCGTGTTATTAACGACGAGGACAGCCGTGAAGATCGAGGGTCGAAAAGGCTGGATACATTCAAGTCATATCAAGAAATTTCATGGACTACCATCGGATGTAAATACCACACCTCGTGTGTCTTCACCCATTGACTCAAAACTTCCTTTGGTTGAATCAAGTAATCACGAACAATATAAACTGAAACTCAGGTCTAACCAGTCAGGCAATTTGACTGTTTAAGTCCTCTCCAAGGTGAAGCGGTTGAATTTGTCTCTGACATGTATCCCTTAGACCTGAATAGAGAAAAAACCCGAAAAATGTTGAAACGACATGCATACTGTAAATCACTGCGTAGTCATTGCACAGTGACGTTATTAATTTTGTTTTTCTTAAGTCTTTTAATAATTACTGCAAGTATATTGTTGCACATATATTATCCTATTTCTAGATATGTTTATAATGTTACTGCTGAACATTCTTTTAGTGAATTACCTCCGCACGAGTTGTCTTATAGATTTGCGCTGCGCAATAACACGTTTATTAGTATGTTACATCATTCCCATCAGGTTAGCAATGCTACAAATTGTTGGATCTGTGGCCGACTCCCTCCCTATCAGAATTATAAAGGAATTCTACCTCTCTTTCCATACCCATTCACACACAACGGCTCCTGTGGAGCATGGTTTAGTTTAATTAATTCCCTAGATTCAAATTCTGCAGTTTATCAAGACAACTGGGTATGGGGAAATTTGAACTTAGTTTTACTTAAAGTCTGCTACCCTAACAAGGAGGGACTTCCCAAAAGAACAGGAACTGATCTAGAAAATGAAGTGTATGGATTAGGTAATTTTACACTCAATCTTATGATCCTAAATGTCGAATCCGAAGCTACTCCAATTTTATCCGCCATGTCAGTATTTCGAGTAAAAGGTGAATTATGTGTAAGAAAGAATGGTTCCATACATATGGGCCATAGTAGATGCACCACTGTAATAGAATTTAGTGATCAAGGCAAGTCGACATTTAGAGCTTACCGCCATTCCTATTTTATATGTGGTCAGACCGCATATATACGCCTACCTCTAGATTGGGATGGTACCTGTTATATAGCATTCCTTTTGCCACCTGTTTTCCTAGCTCCTCCTGATTATCACAGAAATACTCAGTTAGTACACAATAGAGAAAGGAGAGATCTCCCAATAGTCGATTACACTGAAACAGCATGGGAAAAATACACAGATTTCAATAAAGGTCTCTTTCACTGTATAGGTACCGTTACTAATAGTAAGCTGATACGTAGATTAACTAGAACCCTTGAAGCAGTAGTGAATGAAACTATTTCCGCCTTAGGCAATTTAACAGAAGAGCAGTCTGCTATGCGGATTGTTGTGCTTCAAAATCGTCTTGTCCTTGACGTCATCCTGGCCGATAGGGGCGGAGCTTGTAGGGTCATCGGATCAAGTTGTTGCATTTTCATACCAGAAAATTCGCCATCTGTATATAAAGCCATAACCCGCCTTCATAAGATTGTAAGCCAGATACACCAGAGTCCAGGCACCTGGACTTGGTCCGGTTGGTTTTGGAGTGTATTATCTACCTTTGGATGGAAGGTCCTATCCTTCCTAGGTATTGGCTTTCTCATACTATTCAGTTGCTGTCTATGTCTACAATGTGGACCAGCGATCTGTGGTCTGTGTGCCACATCGTGTATTCCACCACCAAGATTTCGTTCGTCCCAGAAGAAAGAAGAAGAACAAATGATGCTATATGAACAGATCAATGGATTGATGAAGATTGATATCTCTTGACGGGCAAGTAGGGGACAAGGAGGGAATGTGGAAATATGGATTTTTCTGATCAGTTATGTCCCCTATCTTGGACCCCAACGGTTCCATGTATAAATCACAAGTACATGTATGTTCCCTCCAGTTCCAGTTATGAAGACGCAAACACATGTGCGTCCACCGTCAACATGTCCTCTTTCAGATCCACCATGAATAGGCCGGATATTCCATTCCTAAGTATGAAAGGCCACCGGCTTTATATGGTTCACTTATGCCATTTTACAGTCCAGGCAAGTAGGCCCTGATTCTGTCATCAAGCTTTTCTTGCCCTCTGCCTCTGAAAGCTCCAGTCTGAGCCTGCATCTGTGACCATGAACTTTGTCTCATTCCCTGCGCGGCTCACGATGCCTGACATCAGCCTGTTGCCTGCCAAAAACCGTATTTCACCTTCGAAATTATCTGCTCCGCTCCCTGCCCAATGCATTCCTGTCTAGTAGTTTAAGTAAACATTCTTCCAGCTACCGAGCAAAGGCCCGGCTTCTCTGTCTTTATGCAAGTAATTCATAGCCTTATTATTATGGAAGACTTCTGCCCTCGCATCTAGTGTAGACACTTAGACGCTTGTACACGCACTAACAGTCAGTATAGTCAGTATGGAATAAGATTCTACTCTAAGAGACCTCTCTTTTGGATAACATAGTTCTTTAAACATAGGATGTTAGATATGATTCGGGATTAGGTTGACTTGACCCTCCAGACATCTGTCGCCACATGTAGAGCTAAATGTCAAGTCCCCTTCACCTCCTAGTTTTTTTTTTTTTTTTTTTTCTTTTTTTTTCCTTTTTTCATAAAAAATTTTTTATTCCTCATATACCAAGGTGGGCATTCCAGATGGAGAAACCCGCCCCCTCTCCTCTTCCCGCGTTATTCCAATCTCGATGTTTAGGGGTCTGAGGAGAGATGGGAAGGAAATACCCCTCTAGTAGCAACTGTTTTCTTATTCCACTCCATTCCATTCAGGCCATTTGACCCAATGTTTTGAAGGCAAAGAACCAACAGTGCCCAGGTGAAATCATTGGAATATGCTCATCTATTCCGCCATGCCACAAGGGCCGCCCAGATCTTATCTTGGCTGGTACTATCACAGGCCATATCAAATTCGCTTATATATATAAGGTACTTCAGGCAGTCTGCAAAGTTTGGGGCATTTTCACTCTTCCAGGCTTTACATATTTCTCGTCGCGCTAGGATGATGACATAAAAGATAGATTTAGAAGCCAGATCATTCTGTTCAATGTGCGATGTTACTCCAAACATGATCATCCTAGTAGTTACTACTAATTGTCTGCCTAGAACCTCAGCCAGGAACCCTTGTACTTTAAGCCAGTAATTTGTTAACATTGGGCACTCTACAAACATGTGCAAATCGTCTGCGGCTAACAGTTTGCATCTCGGGCAATAGTAATCTAAACTTGTTATTTTGACTAATTTTTTAGGTGAGATGTATACTCTATACAAGGTAAAAAGGTGATTTCTTTTTAGGGGGGCAGACTTAACCACCGTATAAAGCATTGCAAATGAGTCCACCCACAGATCCCGCAGATTAACGCCTGTACCAATAACATTGCCCCACAGCTTTTGGAGTTCAGGCTCGGTAACATCCTCCACTTCTATCAAGGCCCAATACCAGTAAGAAAGTTCTTTTGGCCATCTGCCCTTTTTATTGACCAGATCAAACTTTGGGTTTGGGATGTTAATATTCCATGGAAAGGTGGCCCACCACCCCGAAAGCTGATAATATTTAAATCTTGTAAGTGTTCCCCCTGTCAGACTCGACAGAGAATTCCAATCCAGGAGCTCCGAATCTCTCTGTAGATCCCTCCAAAATACTAATCCTGCTGTTTTAAGTGGAGATGAAAGGGTGTCTTTAAGACAGTCCGGAGTCCCTGGTGAGTCCCATATCGGGGCGTTAGGGGCATAATAGGGGATACTCAATCTTTTCCTAATAAACATCCAGTTTTTTAAAGCCGTGTTTAGAATTTTTAGTCTCACCCTCTTGTAGTATTTTGGATCTCCAAATTTGAACAGAAAATATTCCTGTCCTTGTGGGATACCATGGAGAAGTGCCCGAAACAGAAGACCCAAAGAGGAGGCATCTGTCTCATCAGCCAGGAGTCTGAAGTTTTTAAAATGAAAGGAGTGGCAATATATGAGTAAATCTGGTAAAGCTAACCCACCCATTTTCAGGGTTCTCCTCATTTTCTTCCAAGAAATTCTTGAAGTCTTCGTATTCCAAATGAAGGAGCCTATTTTCCCCTGAAGTTTGGCTAAATCTGGTGAGTTAAACATTAGTGGGATGGAATTGAATAGGAAAGTGATTTTGGGCAGTATAATCATTTTAATTAAATTTACTCTCCCAAATATGTTCAGCTGAAGGCCTGACCACCGTGATAGAAGGTTGCACACCTCCTTATGGACTCTACTGAGATTTACTTTCGATATCTCCATAATATCTTGAGCTAAATGAATGCCAAGATATCTCATGCGGAGTTTTACATCAGGAGCTGCCACCTCCTGATTCCATTGCATTATCTCGGTCTTTTCCCTATTGATCTTATATCCCGAGATCTTCCCAAAAGACTCTGCCTGAGCGAATAACCTAGGAATGGCTTCAGCCGGATTAGATGTAAACAATAAAAGATCATCAGCATATAAGGCCAATTTTAACGTAAAGTCCGCTATATTGAAGGGTTTAATTGCCTGGTCGCCTCTCAGCTGACAAGCAAAAGGCTCGATATAAAGATTGAACAACAGGGGAGAAAGGGGGCACCCCTGTCTTGTTCCACGTAAAATGTAAACCCAATCCGTAAGTGACCCATTTATCAGAATTTTTGCCCTGGGAGAGAGATACAGTGATCTAACTGCTGTTACATAATTTTTCGGGATTCCAAACCTGGACAGAGCCAACCATAAGTATGACCAATTCACTTGGTCAAAAGCCTTGGCAGCATCGATTGCCACAATAGTCAGGGGGGATTTTTTATCTGTAGCTACATCTATAGCGGCGATGGCCTGGAATGTTAGTTCGTTTAGCTGTCTTCCGGGGATAAAACCTCTCTGGTCTCTATGTACTATGGATTTTATAACTTTAGCCATTCTAGCTGCCAGGACCCCTGCAAAAATCTTATAGTCCACGTTCAATAATGAGATTGGCCTATATGACTCAACCCTTGCAGGGTCCTTATCGGGTTTTAAGATCAGCGTGACTGTTGCCTCTGACCAGGTTTGTGGAATTGCCTCGCCCGATATCAGTATCTTATTAAACAGTGTAGTAAGAATCGGGGCAACCTTATCCAATCCCAGATGGTAGATCTCTACAGGGAGTCCATCCGGCCCCGCTGCTTTCCCTTTTTTCATTTTTTTAATCTGAGTACAGACTTCGCCCTCTTGTATTTCAGAGCTCAGATATCTTCTGTCAGCCTCTGACAATTGTGGCAGTTCCAGCTGATTTAACCATTGCTCGGCATCGTGTATTGAGGTGCCGCTCTCTTCAGTATATAGGTCCTGCATAAACCGTTTTGCCTCCCCGGAGATTATATCATTGTCATGGGAGATGGTCCCAGTGTCACCTATGGTTAACCCCTTAATCACATTCCTAGCCCGGTCTGATCTAGCCTTCCAGGCGAGTAATCGGCCACATTTCTCCCCATACTAAAAATTGTGTAAGTTACTAGCGTCCCATCTGTCTTTGACTATTTTGTCCAACCTTGCCTGATATTCAGCTTTCAGAGCATCAAATTCATTCTGTATAGTGGCTAGATTAAGCTGGAGGCCTAGTGAAGCCTTCTGCAACTGTTGTTCTTTTAATTTAATTTTTGTGAGATGATCTTCTTCCTCTCTTCTTCGTGACTTATTTTTCCTAATCATAAAGGAGGTTAAATACCCTCTCAGCCACGCCTTAAAGGTTTCCCAGACCAATTGATCTGTTGCGGTACCACTATTTGCCTTAAAGAACTCAGCGACTTCGACCACCAACTCCATTCTCATTTCCTCTTTTAAAAGTATTGACCTGTCTAAGGTCCACCTCCTCACTTGGTCTTCTTGCCCAAGCTTAACCTTTAGCTCAACCATGGAGTGGTCTGAAAGTATGGCAGGAATATAGGATACGGTGACGACCCCCGATATTAATGTTTGATCTAACAAAAAGAAATCTATCCTAGAGTAATGTCTATACCTATGACTATAGAACGAGTACTCTCTACTGCTGCCATTTCTGACCCTCCAAATATCGTGTAAATTCAAATCCTTCATAATATTTTTAAGCTCTGTTTGTGTTTTACGTGGGGGGGTGAATTTAACTCTAGAGGTACGATCCAGATCTTCATTGAGGATCAGATTAAAATCCCCTCCTAAGATAACAGGTGTTTCGTAATTTAAAAGACTCATTTTTAAACTAGATAGAGCCCCTGGAGAATCAGAATTGGGACCGTAATATACTGCGCAAGTGAATCGTGACCTATCTACCACAAAGGATGCGGTCAGCCATCTACCTGAGCAATCAGTTTCAGACTTCTCCACCCTAATCCCTCTATTTGCTCGTACTAAAATTGCAACTCCCCTAGTGTTCCCACTCTGGTTGGAACAAAGAAGTTCCTGTATCCATCCTTGTCCCCTGAATGCTATCCTACATTCCTGTCGCTCTAGATGGGTTTCTTCTAAAAGGCATATGTCTGCCTTTGATTTGTTTAAAAATTCACAGATCCTAAATAGTTTCCTCCTTTCCCTTAATCCATTTACATTCAGATTTACTATTTTTAATATTTTTCTAGCCAAATCCGTCATGTCGGATAAAATTCTTGGGTAAGAGGGTCATATACGGCCCATAACTTTTTACTACCGAGGAGTTGTTCCATAAGCCGAGGTTATATGAGGAATGTTTTTTATTTTTTTCCACCCCCCCCCCTTGCCCTCTCCCCCCACCCTTGAGGAACCCTCCCTTGTAGACCTTGGCGATCATATCGCCGTTTAGGAGCCCAAGTCCCATACGCGTGCTCTACCTCTAAACATTCAAAGTGAGAGTGGGAGATAGATAGCTAAACTAAAAATTAAGCTTTTCCGTCAGCTTTCTGTGACCCCCATGTGTACATGTGCTCTTTTTTATTTATTTATTTATCTATTTATTTATTTATATATATATTTTTTTTTTTTTTTTTTTTTTTTTCCCCTTTCCCTTCTCCTCCCTCCTACCTTTCTCTTCCCAAATAAAGTCACACTCTTCATCACAGCATTCATCTAAAAAAAAGGCTATCACTGGGACTTCTTCATACCAGCCAAAAACGTATCTACCTCCTGAGGTGAAGTGAAGTTGTACGTTTTATTTCTCCAGACCACCCTCAGTGCCGCTGGAAATTTCATTGCTACCTGCCCTCCTAAACTTCTTATATCGGCCATTCGCGATCCCAGTTCCCACTGTCTCTGTGATGTAACTCTGCCAACATCGGAGCGTACAAGGTACTTGGTGGACTCTATCTGCAAGGATGTATCTGTAAGTGCCCTACTCAATATCAGCTCCTTCACTGCGTAAGTCTGGAAGTTCACCAATATCCTTCTAGGCGCTTTCCTGTCTGGGTGCTGTCTAAACGGGTCTCTATGTGCTCGCTGTATTTCTCTCTCAATATCTAACTCAGGCATATCTTTCAATACTCCCTCTCTCAATAATCTACATATTAGAGACTTTACATCACCGTTTTCCGCCCCCTCAGGGATTTTTAAGAATCTTAAGTTGTTCCGCCTGGCATGAATCTCCAATCTTTCCATATCCATCTGTAGAGACCTGTTCTGAGCTCTCAACTCCGATATGTCCCTTTTTTGATCCTGGGAAGCTTGAGTAAGAACAGCAACTTCTCCCTCCAAGGCCTCAGTACGAGAGCAGATATCGTCTAATTTACTCTCCAGGTTAGAACATTTTTCATTGATCTCTCTCTGGTTAGCCTCCGAGATTTCAAATCTAGGCAATAGTTTTGAAAGAAGATCTTCCCGTAAGGACAGAAGGAGCAGCTCGAGCTGGGATTGGGATTGACTGGTTCCTTCTTCCACACCATGAGTCTCTCGGACAGCTGATGATGGAACATCCGGGGCTAGGCTGGCCCCTAGCATTATACTTGAGCCCTCTGCTGCTGTGGACGGAGACTCTATTTCTATTGCACCAAGGTCTGTCTCTGGGTCTGAGAGCAGTGGGGTAAATCTATTTTGCGTGGCGACCTGAGTACCCGGGGGCTGAGTTAGGGGCTGAGTTACGGAAGGGAGAGTCTGGTTGCCTATCTTGGCGACCTTACTTCTGCAAGCAGCAGTGTTGGGATTGAGATTGATGTTGGGATTGGGATTGGTGTTTGCAGGGGTCTTCAAAGCCGTCATTTTTTCCATTATCCTGAAATACGATTTAAGCGACGGTGTGGGCTTAGCTGTACTCGAACAGACTTTCGATCTCTTTACCTCGCCTGTCTTGCTCTTTTCACTCTTTTGACTCTTTTTCTGACGAGGAATAATAGGGATAGGGATAGGTCTCCCTGAGAGAGGGTTTAGCAAGTCCTTCTCAGGTTGGGAACGAAGTGAGTATCTATTTCTTGCTTCTAAAGGAGCTGCTCGGGGAGGGGGTGGCTGTTTCTGTACATTGCCTGTGCAGCCTCCTTCCCCAAACTCATCCACTGTCTCTCCCAAGAGCGGTATATGTTCCACGAAATGCTCTTTTGGGGAGATCAATTGGGACTGATCTGTCAGCAAGTCCATTCCTCTGCCTCCCTGCTTTCTCTCTCTCACCCCTCCAGGCCTCCTCCCGGACCTATTCAGCACATCAGACACATCAGACGAAAAAATGTTACCTCCTCGGCAGTCTCCTCTCCCCTCTCTGAAGACAGCTATCTCCTCCCCCCTCTGCACCAACCTTAATTCTGTTGTCTGTAATCCCAGCTCCCATCCAGCACTAGCACTAGGTTCGAGACGTCTTACAGCACCGCACCGAAAACGAAAATCAAACCTCCTCACAGCTGTGCGGGCTCTACCCCAGAGCCTTGCCCCTCGCCTACTGCAGACACCGACTCCTGGGCTTGCTCCAAACCAGTCCTCTTTCGCTGGCAACGGCCGGATCACAACACCCATCAAAAAAAAAACGCTCCTAGACCCTCTGACCTCCGTCCTCTAATCTCCGGTCTCCGGTCTCCAGGCTCCAGGCTCCACGCTCAACGGCGAAACCACCAGGGAAAGGTTAAAAGCGCCGCGGAGGTTCTCCGGAGAAAGAAAAAAGATACCAAAGTAAGCGCATAGTTTTGCTTAATTTTTTGATGTAAAAAGCTCCGTGCTCTCACCGCATCATTGTGCTTCACGCTTCACGCGGTCCGGGACAGCGCTCCTGCAGCCGGCGTCAGCCCGCCGCCATGTTCCTCCGCAAAAGTTTCACCCCCCCCTTCACCTCCTAGTTGCACGTCAATCACACGTCATGCTGCTGCGCGCGCATTTCTGCTAAGTATTTCTGCTGACATTGCGAAATTCCTTCATGGAACCACCCTATTATGACATCACACCTGATGACGTTCTTTAGTCACACCCAGTTATGCCCACTTTTGCTACGCATGTATGTTTTATCTACACTATCAATTGTTACGCCTCTTGCATTTGCTTCAATGTAATGCCTATTGTATAAAAGTGATTACTTATCAATAAAGTATGTACTTCACTTCCTGAACCTCCGTGGTGATGGAACTTGGAGTCACCGATTCGAATCGTCCATTGGAATAAAGCCCATTCCGAACCTCTAATACCACGGATTCTGCCTCTTATTTACTGAGCTATTTCTATTATGTTTCTGTATCAAATTAAGTCCCGGTAATTAAATTATTTACCACAGGGGTACGCTCCATACGTATGCGGGTGGGGGTACGGGTCGTACTTACACTGTTGGGGTGGGGGGTACGCTCCATACGTACGCGGGTAGGGGTACGGGTCGTACTTACACTGTTGGGGTGGGGGGTACGCTCCATACGTACGCGGGTGGGGGTACGGGTCGTACTTACAGTTTTGGGGTGGGGGGTACGCTCCATACGTACGCGGGTGGGGGTACGGGTCGTACTTACACTGTTGGGGTGGGGGGTACGCTCCATACGTACATGGGTGGGGGTACGGGTCGTACTTACACTGTTGGGGTGGGGGTACGCTCCATATGTACGCGGGTGAGGGTATGGGTCGTACTTACACTGTTGGGGTGGGGGGTACGCTCCATACGTACGCGGGTTAGGGTACGGGTCGTACTTACTCTGTTGGGGTGGGGGGTACTCTCCATACGTACGCGGGTGAGGGTACGGGTCGTACTTACACTGTTGGGGTGGGGGGTACGCTCCATGCATACGGGGGTGGGGGTACGGTCCGTACATATCCATACCCACGCTATGGAATGCTTGTGCGGGCCGTACCCAGGCCTTTGCCACGTGGGTACAGCTGTCCCGCCATTGTTGGGGTGATGTAGGTGTGGGCGTGGTACGACTCGTACCCACGCTCTTAAGGCGTGGGTACGGGACGTACCTGGATTGTTGTGTTGCCGGTTCGCGTCGTCAAGCACTTCCGTTGTGGCGGACGCTGGCTTTGCTGGACACGCCCCCACCCCCTCATAGTGACCAGGGCCTGGGGGTCAGGTATGTCCAGGGCATGTGTGCTGTGTGACTTTGGTGGGGGTTTTGTGGCCTGCCCCTGCCCCCCCCTTTCCCCCCTCCCTTTGTTGTTCTGACCTTCTGCGGCGTCTGCGTCGTAACCTGTAGAGGAGGTCGACTGCTATGAGGGCCGGGATGACACGTAGGTTCGGGTCCATGTCTGTCTGTCGCGTGCAGGTACTCCTTGTTCGCGTCGTCCTGATTTCCCGGCAGTTTTTGGCTGTCGGAAAATATTGTCCGTGCGGGATGACGTCAGTGCGAATCGTACTTCCTGGTTCGTGTATAGCAGGCTGCGTGCGTCCCGACGTCACGTCCGCGCTTTCCCGGATCACATTTGTATGTTTATTTTCGTCGGTCGGGGTTTTGTACGATTCGTACGGAAATAGTATTTCCGTGCGAATCGTACTTCCATGTTTGTATATTGTTACGACCGGGTACGCGTCGGACGGAGAATATGCTCCGTCCGACGGCTCGTACCCGGTTTTTACAGGATCGTGATCGGCACCCTAATGTAGATAAATGTAAAAATGTAAATTGAAATGTGTTTTCTTTATAACAAACATGTTTATAATGTATTTAATTAGTCCCCTTGTTTATCCACCAGGAAAATAAAGAAACCTTCAGAAAAAGTTCTCATAATCTATTTATAATGTTAAAGAAATATATATCTTATCCCACTATTTTAAAATATGCAATTTGTATTTACAAAATCAATAATGTTATAACCCCAAAAAATAAAATTGAGCAAAAACACAAATAAACCTCAGAAAATCCAATAATAGTAGAATTCAAATTTTTAAATACATATAAATTTGCCCAAAAATAAAAACAAAATTACGATAAATTTCCAATCAATATGAAAAGATATCAAAATTATGACTATTTTTACATTTTTAAATCTCAATTTCCTTATACTTTATTTTTAACAGACTTATTTCACATAATAACAATGAGCTCATTAAAATGTCATTTTGAAATTTTGCAAACAACACCACCTCATGTTACGGATTAGACCGACTATTGGTCGGCGGTTGAATATGACAGAATACGATGCTTCCAAAAAAATTTAGAAGGACTCCCATTCACTTCTAAGGGAGCCTGTGTTCCCAACAACAACACAAACTACTGTAGGGGAAATAAATATCTGCGCAAAACCATACACTATGACAAGTGTCCTTATAGGAGTCCCAAAAGTCAGTTTCCAACAGCCTTTGTACGTGTTGGACATACCAAGTAAGAATGGCTGTCAGAATAACAAATCGTAATGGGGCAGTAGTAAACTGTATATGCAGAACTGTACGGATCACCTCACACCAAGTCAGTATCTTTGATTGACATCCGTGAACAATTTAGAATGACCAAACAGTTCCCCTTCCGACCGTGAGCATTTGAATCAGTTATGAAGATTTTATTACGGCCTACACGGGCAGATGGGTTATGAGTCAGGCGATGGGAACGACACTGTATGTCAGATGCTTTTAGAAGAAGAAAATAATGAGGAACCTAATTTTGATTATTTTTAACTAGTTATTAGATTCCAGGATTTTTTAACATTGCAATATTATTTAGAAGATATTTAGGTAACAAAAATATTTTACTGTTAAGTTTGTTAACATACCAACTTCATGACCAATTGTGTTTCTACGCAGTGTGGTTACCGACGCAGCCTTTAGCCTTTAGCCTTTGTTTGCATGCCCCTTCTACCGAGGGCATTCACAGTGACAAACAACCCCACGCCTTAGGAGAACTCTGGACTTGTCTACTCTGGACTGTGGAGAAGAGGACCAAAGGTGTCCCAAAATCAATGATCGTCGTAAATCATGGCTTTTCCAAAAAATTACTTGCATTGTGAAACAAATTTTAATTTGAAAAATGTCTTCTTTTAAGCCTACTGGCACTGGAAGTAAACCGATGTTGCTGCCATTGAACCTGCCCATATTAAACTTTACAGAAAGTGGGTTCTGTTGTAAGTTGCATCGAAGACATTATATTGAATATGTGTTTCTCCTGCCATAGGACAACTTTGCAACCTCTGAAAAATGCATTGGCAACATTGCAAACGTAAAAATGTTTATCTTGCTAACCGTACTTAACTGATCTTATTGGTTTTTGGGCCAAAATATATATAAAGGTACATGTTTTTTATACATTTTTAACGATCTACTTGAGTCGTGTAAATCAATTGTTGAATATTGTGTGTGTTTGCAGTTGTGTAACATGTCATTTGAGATGTCATCAGTGATGTCATGAGTGATGTCACTGACCATGTCATGAGTGATGTAATATGTGACGTCATCAGCAGTGCATTGCGGGCGTGCGAGTTATAGTTAGCTGAACTAACTATAACGGGGGAATTTCAATGGTTTTGTACAAGTGAAAAGTCCAGCTAACTATAACACCCCTGAAACCTATGGTTTTTTCAGTGAATTTCTGAGGTTTTTTAAATGCTAATTCCTAACTATAACATGCCTGAAACATATGGTTTTTTCTGTGAATTTCAAAGGTTTTTTAAATGCTGTGGTAAATATTTCGTTACCGGTACTATTTTTTATGCGGTAAAGTCTATCAAGAATAACTCAGTAAATATAAGAGGCAGAATCCGTGGTATTAGAGGTTTAAAAATGCTTTATTCCTATAAAAAGGAAGACAATTCGAATTGTGGGCCTTCTATTCCATCACCACGAAAGTTCAGGAAGGAAGGGAGCATATATTATTAACAGATAGGCAGTTTTATAGAAAATACATTACAGTGAAACAGATGCAAGAGGCGTAACAGCTGATAAAAGGTGCATACGTAGCTAATAGAGGGCGTAATTCAAGAAACGTCATTAAACATGATGTCACAAGTGGGTGGATCCATAAAAGAATCCTGCAATGTCAGCAGAAATGTTTGGCAAAGATGCGCACGCAGCCGCATGACGTGTGATTGACGTGCAACTAGAGGGTGAAGGGGACTTGACATTTAGCTCTACATGTGGAGACAGAAGTCTGGGGTTATGTCAACCTAATTCCAAATCATATCTAATATCCTATGTTTAAAGAACTGTGTTATCCAAAAGGAAAGGTCTCTTAGGATAGAATCTTATTCTATACTGACAATACTGACTGTTAGTGCGTGTACAAGCGTCTAAGTGTCTACACTAGATGCGAGGGGGTAGGAATATTCCATGGTAACGGGGCTATGAATTACTTGCATGAGGACAGCGAGGCCTGGCCCCTTTGCATGGTAGCTGGAGGAATGTTTACCTAAACTACTAGACAGGAATGCATCGGATGAGGAGCGAAGGAGATAATCTCGAAGGTGAAATACAGTTTTTGGCAGGCGACAGGCTGGATCAGGCACCGTTAGCCGCGCAAGGAGTAAGACAAAGTTCATGGTCACAGATGCAGGCTCAGACTGGAGCTTTCAGAGGCAGAAGGCAGGAAAAGGCTTGATGACAGAATTCGGGCCTACTCGCCTGAATCTGTGAAATGTGGAAAGTGAACCACATAAAGTCGGTGGCCTTTCATACTTAGGAATGGAATATCTGACCCATTCATGGCGGATCTGAAAGAGGACATGTTGACGGTGGACGCACATATGTTTGTGTCTTCAGAACTGGAGCAGGAGGGAACATACATGTACTTATAGCATGCACATGGAGCCGTTGGGGTCTACGATAGGGGACATAACTGATCACAAAATTCATATTTCCTCATTCCCTCCTTGTCCCCTTCGGACCCTTAGGAGATATCGATCTTCATCAATCCATCGATCTGTTCATATAGCATCATTTGTTCTTCTTTCTTCTTCCGGGATCTCGAATGAAAACTTGGAGGTGGGATACACGAGGTGGCACACAGACCACAAATCGCTGGCCCACATTGTAGACATAAGCAGCAACTGAATAGTATGAGAAAGCCAATACCTAGGAAGGATAGGATTCTCCATCCCCAGGCTGACAACACACCCCAGAACCAACCGGACCAAGTCCAGGTGCCTGGACTCTGGTGTATCTGGCTTATAATCTTATGAAGGCGGGTTATGGCTTTATATACAGACGGTGAATTTTCTGGTATGAAAATGCAACAACTTGATCCGATGACCCTACAAGCTCCGCCCCTATCGGCCAGGATGACGTCAAGGACAAGACGATTTTGAAGCACAACAATCCGCATAGCAGACTGCTCTTCTGTTAAATTGCCTAAGGCGGAAATAGTCTCATTCACTACTGCTTCAAGGGTTCTTGTTAATCTACGTATCAGCTTACTATTAGTGACTGTACCTATATAGGGAAAGAAACCTTTATTGAAATCTGTGTATTTTTCCCATGCTGTTTCAGTGTAATCGACAATTGGGAGATCTCTCTGCTGTCTATTGTGTACTAAATGGGTATTTCTATGATAATCAGGAGGAGCTAGGAAAACAGGTGGCAGAAGGAATGCTATGTAACAGGTACCATCCCAATCTAAAGGTAGACATATATATGCGGTCTGGCCACATATGAAGTAGGAATGATGGGAAGCTCTAAATGTAGACTTGCCTTGATCACTGAATTTTATTACAGTGGTGCATTTACTATGGCCCATGTGTATGGAACCATTCTTTCTTATACATAATTCCCCTTTTACTGGGAATACTGACATGGCGGGCAAGATTGGTGTAGCTTCAGATTCAACGTTCAGGATCATGAGGTTAAGTGTAAAGTTACCTAATCCATATACTTCATTTTCTAGATCAGTTCCTGTTCTTTTGGGAAGTCCCTCCTTGTTAGGGTAGCAGACTTTAAGTAAAACTAGGTTCAGGTTTCCCCATACCCTGTTGTCTTGATAAACTGCGGAATTTGAATCTAGGGTATTAATCAAACTAAACCATGCTCCACAGGAGCCATTGTGTGTGAACGGATAGGGAAAGAGGGGCAAAACTCCCTTATAGTTCTGATAGGGAGGGAGTCGGCCACATATCCAACAATTTGTGGCATTGCTGGTTTGATGGGAATGATGTAACATACTAATGAATGTGTTGTTGCGCAGCGCAAATCTATATGACAACTCATGCGGAGGAAATTCGCTAAAAGAATGTTCTGCAGTTATATTATAAGCACGTTTAAGAATAGGGTAATACATGTGCAATAGTATGCTAAAAATAATAATCAGAAGACTTAGAAAAAACAAAATTAATAATGTTACTGTACAGTGACTACGAAGTGATTTACAATACGCATGCTTTTTCAGCTGTTTTCGCTGATTTCTTTCTCTATTCCGGTCTAGAGGATACATGTCAGAGACAAATTCAACCGATTCACCTTGGAGAGGACTTAAACAATCAAATTATCTGACTTACTAGACCTCAATTTTAGTTTATAAATTTCTGAGTTCGATTGCTCAACCAAGGGGAGCTTTGAGTCTGTTTGTGAGGGAATACAGGGTTGAGTATCTACACCGGGTGGTAGTCCATAAAATTTCTTGATATGACTCGAGTGCAACCACCCTTTTCTTCCCTCGATTTTCACGGCTGTCCTTGTGGTGAGTAAAACCAACTTCGGTGACTTCCACCTAGGATCCAGTTGGGTCTTCCGGTCAAAATTCCTGACCAGCACCAGGTCACCAGGAACCACGTCATGGGGCTTCACCTCAGTATTGTCGGGAAAAGCTGCGGATACCTGTGAACGACAAGATTGTAGTGCAGACATCAAGGAAGCCAGGTAATCTGTCAGCATATTACAGTCAACGTCAGTGATTTTACGAGGTATAGGCGTCCCCCACATATTTGGTGGTCTACCGAAGATCACCTCATACGGGGATAGCCCTGTTCGAGAATGTGCTACCATTCTCATGTAAAAGAGCGCAACTGGTAAGGCTACTATCCAATCGACTCCTTTTTCTCTACATATTTTGGACAATCTAATTTTCAAAGTTTGATTATGGCGTTCTACGAGACCTGCTGCCTCGGGATGTCGGACACAGTGAAATTTCCATTGATAGCCTAATAGAAGGGAAACGTGTTTCATTAGTTCGGATGAGAACGGCTGGCCGTTATCTGAGTAGACAACACGTGGTAAACCGTACCGTGGGAAGAATTCTCGAACTAACTGTTTGGCAGTAGTCGGGGCAGTGTAATCTGAAACCGGGTATGCTTCTGTCCAACGGGAAAGAGCACAGACAACTACGAGAACATATTTGAATCCTCGACATCGTTCCATCTGGATATAATCCATCTGGAGGACTTCAAAAGCATGATTAGGAGGTTGAAATCCACCCTGCTCTACGGGGATGCTTTTACCTGGATTAAACTGACAACATATCATACAGGTACGAACCTTTTGTTTAGCTGCGGCTCGCAAGTGTTTGTTGAACCAAATGTGTTGAATGCTGTCTAGCATAGCTTTCTCTCCTAGATGTGCTGGACTATGTATTGTGTTAATAATAACTTGGACCATAGAGTCGGGAAGAAACCATATAGATTTTTCCTTCGTCATCCATCCTTGATCTGTTTGGATCCCTCCTAATTCAGTCCATTTCTTTATTTCTTCTGGTGTAGCATGTGTCTGTATGTCAATTACATCAAGGGCGGGATCCTTAACTGTCATGCAATGTGTTAGTGTCGGGACTATTGTCTTTGTCGCGTCAATTGTGAGAGTCTGATTCTGAGCAGTCTGTTTAGCTGTTCTGTCAGCTAGGTCATTACCCTGAGAAATGATATCGGTAACTTTTGTATGGGCTTTGCATTTCATAATCGATATTGCAGTAGGTAGATGAATCGCATCTAATAGGGCTTGAATAAGGGGTCCGTGCTGGATGTGGGCACCGTGAGAAGTTAAATAACCTCTCTCTCGCCACAGTACGCCGAAGTCATGGACGACTCCGAAGGCATAACGTGAATCTGTGTATATGTTGACCTTTTTGTTTGTGGCTTGAATACAGGCTTGTGTCAGAGCGGTGAGCTCTGCTGCTTGAGCTGACAAAGTGTTAATACAATTTGTTTCAATGACTTCAGTGTCTGTTGTGACTGCGTAAGCGGCCACTAGCTCTCCTGTACTTGTTCTCATACATGACCCATCTACATACAATGTCAAGTCTGGATCTGACAAAGGGATGTCTGTCAAGTCTTGTCTGGGTTTCGTCGTGATAGTAATAACTTCAACACAATCATGTGCCAATGGATCTGTTCCGCTCACTGGTAACAGTGTGGCAGGATTTAACGTATTACAACGTCTGATTTCTATATGTGGCTGAAACAATGTTAATTCGTAACCGGTGAGTCTCGCTATAGTCAAGTGTTGTGTTTGTGTGCGGTTCAAGAGAACCTCTACTGCGTGGGGTACTTGTACTGTCAATTGATGTCCTAACACTATGGCATCGCTTTGTCTGATTGCTAAAGCTGTTGCTGCCACTGATTTCAGGCACGCAGGAAGAGCCTGAGCTACTGGATCTAATGTACTAGAGAAATAAGCACATGGTTTATGTGATCCTGCTTGTTCCTGAGTGAGTACTGACAAAGCAGTACCTTCGCGTTCTGTAACGAAAAGTGTAAACCGTTTACTGTAACATGGTGTTGCTAGGACAGGTGCTTGGCATAAAGCTTTCTTTAAGCTTTCAAAGGCGTGTGTATGTTCTTGAGTCCAAGGGAGGACAGTCGATGTGGCTGCCTCCTGTGTTGTCAACTGGATGAGTGGTTTTGCTAGAAATGCATATTGAGGGATCCACTGCCTACAGTATGAAGTGAGGCCTATAAAAGCCCGCACCTTCTTTTGTGTCTTGGGTGGTGGCATGTTAGCGATTAACTGGATGCGGTCGGGTGTAAGCTGCCTTCCCTCCTTGGACAGCGAGTGCCCAAGGTAAACAACTCGCTGGACACAGAATTGCAGCTTAGAAGGGGACACCTTGTGCCCCTTGTCAGCCAAAAATTTTAAAACCGTCAGTGACGCTTTTTCACATTCAGGTTCGCTTCGGGCGGTGATCAGCAGATCATCGACATATTGAAGCAAGGCAGTGTTAACTGGCATGTGGATACTGTCCAGTTCTCGTTTCAGTGCTTGGCTATAGATGCTGGGGCTTTCTGTAAATCCTTGTGGTGCGCGTGTAAATTTAAAACTTCGTCCATTTAAACTAAATCCGAATAAATATTGACTTTCCGGATCGATTGGGACACTAAAGAAAGCATTCTTGAGATCAATTACAGTGAAGAACGTAGCTTCTGCGTCAATAGCTGTGAGTAATGAAGAGATATCGGGAACCACAGGGTATTGTGGTACAATACATTTATTTAATTCGCGCAGATCAATAACTAATCGATATACTGGTGGAGCTTTTGGATCCGTTCTTTTAAGAATCGGAATTATCGGAGAATTACATACATTGGAGTCAGTTTCGACAACCACTCCTTGTGTAATGAGCTCGTCAATGATTTGCAGCAAAGCCACAACAGCATCGGGGGGTAACTTGTATTGTCGCATTCGTGGTAGTACTATTCCTGTTTTCAGTGTAACTCGATATGGTGTAATGTTCATGCAACCAACATCAGTGGGGCCTTGTGCCTATAAATGTGTAGGTAAATTCTGCAGTCGGTGATCCGTGTCTCTGGACACGTAGTGACCTTTAAAGTCACGTAGAAATAGTCGTACTCCTTCCGGAGAACAACATATTATAGCTCCTAGAGCTTTCAATGTTTTTATACCTAATAAGTTTTCTGGACATGATTTAGTAAGCAATAAATCTGTAGTACGTGTCAATGGACCAATCGTAAGTGGAAGAGGTTGTGTCACATCATTAATTATAGGTTTTCCTGAGAATCCAAGGGAAATATTCTGTGAGCCTGAGAGGGGTGCCCCTGGAACTTCACTACGTCTTATAGTTGTTCTGCTTGCCCCTGTATCAAGTAAAAACTTTCTGTCTTCCCCTAATAATTTGCTATGTACATAAGGTCCCTCTTGGTCTACAGGAACCTCAATAAGGGGTAAGCCAACTTCCCTCTCTAGGCTATCTCATGAGTATCGCTGATAATCGGGATAATCTGCTTGTGCATACTGATACATCTGTTGCGTTGTTGCTTGTGTTGCAGCAATAGGCTGCGCTTGTGGTGGTGCTACAATTTGTTGTGGAGCTGCCTGTTGCGGAGCTAGCTGTTGCGGAGCTAACCTAGGTTGTGCATGCTGAGGGATTTGTTGTTGATTCTGATCCTGTCTAGGTGGACGTGGTCTCTCATGTGTTCTACCTGTAGCAATATTATGTTTCAGGACTGGACAATCGTGTATATAATGACCTGGTTGTTTACAATAGTTGCATGTCCCTTTCGCAGGGCCTGTGGAATCACCCTTTTGATGACTATCGGCTGGAACTGACTGTGCAACAAGCATTTTCATTTTTGTATCTTTCATACGTCTTTGTTCGTGTTCTTGTTCTTCTCTAATTCTATTGTGGTGATATTGTAACATCTGTAGCATCTGTGATGGGGTATTACCTTGCCAGGTACTTTCGAATTTTAATACTCTATTCTTAACTTGTATCAGAGAATTTTCAACTAATTTTGTCACAAACAGATGTGGGTATGACTCACTACTGGCTTTTATGCCACTATTTATACCAAAACATTTTTCAAATCGGGAATAGAAATCACTAGTATCCTCGTCTGGCTTTCTTTTTCCATAATTCTTCTTCTACTCTCATGATGCAATCTGCATCCCAGGTCCCCGCTGCGGGCCATCTCTGACTCTCTGGTAATTCTTTGGTGTAGTCCACCCATAAATCAAGAAATAATACGGCATCTAGACCATGCTTATGATACATAAAGTATCCTGGAGTATCCCTAGGTGGAATGGGAACAGCTTCTTCGAGTACACCTTTTCTAGTTTTGATCTGTCTTAGTTTCGAAAAGAGCGGCATTTTTAGATCTTGTTTCTAGAACACACTTTATACAAGAAAACACAATAATGAACAGTCATTCACACCACAATATATAGAACGTATTAAAACATTTAACGCTTAACAGTTTTAACGAACAATGATAACTAATAGAAAACTAGTTACTGACATTATACTGACACTAGATAATACTTATTTATATGCGAAACATACTATATTACTATATATACTGCTAAACAGTACAGATACACTGCTGAAACAGTGCAGACCGGATTTGTGTACCCAAACCCGTCTTGACCGGCACAGACTATGTGCACGTAAAATGCCTCCCCGGTAATGGTACTCACCGGGTAGCTCGGAACGGAAGGCCTCGGAACGGAACTGAAACTGGACCGGACTGGACTCGACTCGACTGGACTCGACTGGACTCGGAACTTCGGAACCTGGCGGGACTCTGTATACCTCGGATCTTGCTCTCTCAGCTAGGCTCTGGTCGGGATACTTCGCACTTCTCACCGCCTCGTCTGGGTGTTGATCGCAGCCTCAGTCGTCCCCGCTTGGCCGGAGGGAGATACAGGAAATCCTGCAGGTACGCGTTTTTGTCCGTTCAGCTGTGGCAGGAGACCGGGCCTGCAACGCACCGCCGGCGCGTGAGATGAGAAAGTGTCCCTATTCGGGCGCCAATTTATGTGGTAAATATTTCGTTACCGGTACTATTTTTTATGCGGTAAAGTCTATCAAGAATAACTCAGTAAATATAAGAGGCAGAATCCGTGGTATTAGAGGTTTAAAAATGCTTTATTCCTATAAAAAGGAAGACAATTCGAATTGTGGGCCTTCTATTCCATCACCACGAAAGTTCAGGAAGGAAGGGAGCATATATTATTAACAGATAGGCAGTTTTATAGAAAATACATTACAGTGAAACAGATGCAAGAGGCGTAACAGCTGATAAAAGGTGCATACGTAGCTAATAGAGGGCGTAATTCAAGAAACGTCATTAAACATGATGTCACAAGTGGGTGGATCCATAAAAGAATCCTGCAATGCCAGCAGAAATGTTTGGCAAAGATGCGCACGCAGCCGCATGACGTGTGATTGACGTGCAACTAGAGGGTGAAGGGGACTTGACATTTAGCTCTACATGTGGAGACAGAAGTCTGGGGTTATGTCAACCTAATTCCAAATCATATCTAATATCCTATGTTTAAAGAACTGTGTTATCCAAAAGGAAAGGTCTCTTAGGATAGAATCTTATTCTATACTGACTATACTGACTGTTAGTGCGTGTACAAGCGTCTAAGTGTCTACACTAGATGCGAGGGGGTAGGAATATTCCATGGTAACGGGGCTATGAATTACTTGCATGAGGACAGCGAGGCCTGGCCCCTTTGCATGGTAGCTGGAGGAATGTTTACCTAAACTACTAGACAGGAATGCATCGGATGAGGAGCGAAGGAGATAATCTCGAAGGTGAAATACAGTTTTTGGCAGGCGACAGGCTGGATCAGGCACCGTTAGCCGCGCAAGGAGTAAGACAAAGTTCATGGTCACAGATGCAGGCTCAGACTGGAGCTTTCAGAGGCAGAAGGCAGGAAAAGGCTTGATGACAGAATTCGGGCCTACTCGCCTGAATCTGTGAAATGTGGAAAGTGAACCACATAAAGTCGGTGGCCTTTCATACTTAGGAATGGAATATCTGACCCATTCATGGCGGATCTGAAAGAGGACATGTTGACGGTGGACGCACATATGTTTGCGTCTTCAGAACTGGAGCAGGAGGGAACATACATGTACTTATAGCATGCACATGGAGCCGTTGGGGTCTACGATAGGGGACATAACTGATCACAAAATTCATATTTCCTCAATGCTAATTTCTAACTATGCCTACAGAGATAGGACATGTGAAGAAAGAAGAAAAAATGCACAGAAAGAAAAAAAATAAGTGCAGAAAGAAGCAACAGACGTCCTCAAAGACGAAGAAAAGTGCAGGAAGAAGGATAACGTGCAGAAAGAACAAAAAGAAGAGCAGAAAGAAGCCTTGTTGCAAAATCATCCTGTACCCTCAACTTTTTCAGACGGATACTGGTGGTAACTGAGTCTGACTAACCAGTCCTAGAGCCAGTGCTATGTTAAAAGACACTTAGAATACAGTAAAAACACCTACATACACTAGGGAACATTATGCGTTGGGGTTCCCCTGTGATTAGCATGACCTCGTCTGTAAGCCCCTAGTATATAATAGGGCAGGGGGATTAAAACTACCTCTTAAAACAGGCCACCGGGCGTTTTTGCACACGTTAACTCAGGCCCCGTCTCCTCCCTTCACCACTGTGTAAACACGCCCTGTGTCCGTTTTTAGTTGGGAGATTAAGTTCATTTGAATCCTGAGGGTCCCTAGGGTCCAACTAGCCCACTAGGTACCTCCAGTAAGTGCCACAGAGCTGCGTTGCAGACAGGTGAAAAAAGTGGCATGGCCTGGACCACCTCTCTGCAATGCAGCTCAGTGGCGCTTACTGGAAGCACTTGGTGGGCTAGTTAGCCCCCAGGGGCCCTCAGTATTGAAGGGAAATTATATCCCCAATTTAAAACATGCCATAGTGCGTGTTTGCACACGTCACCTCAGGCCCCGTCCCCTCCCTTCACCACTGTGTAAACGCGCCCTGTGGCTGTTCTAAGTTGAGAGATTAAGTCCCCTTGAATCCTAAGGGTCCCTAGGGTCAAACTAGACCACTAGGTACCTCCAGTAAGCGCCACAGAGCTGCGTTGCAGAGAGGTGTAAAAAGGGGCTTGGCCTCAGAACACCTATCTGCAGCGCAGCTCCCTGGCGCATACTGGAGATGCCTGTTGGGCTAGTTGGCCCTCAGGGACCCTCAGTATTGAAGAGGAATTAATTCCCCAACTTACAACTCGCCAGGGGGTGCGTTTGCAGAGTGCTGCAAGGAGGGGGTGTGGCCTCCGGCACGATGCCAGTCTTTTATTTATTTTAATTTTTTAAGAAGGGGGGCTGTGTGGTTCCCCTTCTTATTCTAATTTATTGTCCCTGATGACCCCATCCCCCAGGGCCTGTCTCCTAATTATATTTTTTTGACCCCAATCCCCAGGGCCGGCCACTGTTTTTTATTATTTTTAAAAAATATATATTTATAGACACACCTAGGACATGCTGGACAAACCGTAAGTACCTATCACCATGACGATTTGCGTGATATTCATTAAAAGGCGACTATGCATACAATGAATCCACGTGGAATGTATTTACACCACTAGTGAAGCTCTGACATGTCTGATGCCCTACCGTGCCTAATCCCGGTAGACACCCTTGTTGTTTATTTATACAAACATGGGTAGCTATTGACGGGCACATTTAATACACATGCACACCAAGCCATTCAAAGGGGATTCGACAGAAATTTGACCAAAACTACGCAAGAAACCCCCCTCACGGTTAATAAAACACACATCCACTGCCGGATGTGTAATACTTTTTATTTTACTCTCTGGAAAGGGGACGAACATCACTTGAGAGTCACAGCGCGCTCCTGGCAGAGCCCAATGCTGTGTTACACCCACCATTGCCTGCTGAGTGCCACACACCTCTGTGTTGTATTCCACTAGCTAGTGCATATGCTATGACACTCTCTAGCCCATGTGCACTGTAACACCACCCCGTGAATATGTCATGCCACACTTGTCTTCGCACGGGTTATATTGCCCCATCTAACGTGCCTTCCTTGATGCCTATGTTATAGCGCACAGTGCTATGCCATACATATTACAATCTGGGATCCATATCTTTGTCACAGTGCATATGCAACGTTACACTCCCCAGCACATATTTTATATTACAACTTTAGAGACTAGTTAGGTTACACAACACTGCCCTGTGCATATTACACTCCAAGGCGCATATCGCATAGCACGCGATAGTGCCTGTGCTATCTCGCGCTCTCCAATGAATCTGTCATTGCGCACAATGTATTGCATATTATATTTCACGCCCGGTTCATCTTATATCACACTTTTTGGTGCATAGTTTATACCATGCACTATATCTAGTTTTCATTTTCAATCGTGCTCTCAGGACTATGTTCTATATAACACTGTGTTCACCTACCCTTTTCACGGGCATTACATTTTCCGATAGGGGGTGGAGGGTCAGGGGGTGTTTCTGCCACGTGAGCCCGGAGTCACAGTCACAAACGTCCTCTTCTTCCTGAATAAAAGTGAGATTATGCTGCATACTTGTTCATATTTTAAGTAGTTCGCACAGACATACGTTTTAAAAACAATAAAGTTCCTAATACCCACCTTCTCTGAACAGTTAGCTTGCTGCCCCATCCCCCTCCTCCCTATCCTCTGTTGTGTGAATCCATGGACTAGCCTCCTCCCTCCTGCCATGCATGGTCTGATGTGCTGCCACTGCCCTCAATTTAGTATGATGTACCAGTCCACTCCTCCTGCCCTCCATTGCCCAATTCTATGCCCCATCATTGACCTCCTGCTTAAACTCTGTGCTTAGCTTGCTGCCCCTATTCTCCTTCCCCCTGCCCTCCGATGTCTTTGTGCATGCCCCTGCTCCATCCTTTTTGCCCACCATGTTCCATGGACCTGCCACTCCTATCTACTCTGAGTGTTCTGTTGAGCTGCCACTCCCCTCCCACCTGCCTAGCATTGTCAGATGACTGTAACCTGTCCCTGCCACCTCCACCCTGCCTGTCCACATGCCATGCCCCTATCCTCTTCCTCCTGTCCTACATGGTCCATTGTACTGCCACACCCTTCTGCCCTCCCTGGTCTGTTGTGCTGCAACTGCTCCTCCTGCCTGCCCCGTGCGGTCTGTTGTGAGGCCCCTTCCCCTGAACTTTCTTGTCTGTGCACAGGTCCTGACCCTCCCTTCTATCCTCCATCGTCCTTTGTGCATGCCCCTGCACCCTCCTTCTTGCCCATCATAGCCATTGTGCTGCCACTAACCCTCCCACTTGCCATGCATTGTCTTCTGTGCTGCCATAGCCCCTCCCACCTTCCCTGTGTGGTCAGTTAGCTGCCCCTGACCCCCTCCTACCTTCCCTCCATGGTCTGTGTGTATGCCATCACAGTCTCACTGTTGCTCTTCATGGTGTGTCTTGCTTCTAGTACCCATCCTGCCTGACTTCCATGGCTATCTTGCTGCTCCTGCCCTGCCCCCTAGCCCCCAGCTCTCTGTTTACATGTGCAGACCCCTACTCCTTCCCACCTGGCTTGTCTGTTCCATTGTAATGCCCCTGATCCGTCCCTCCTGCCCTTTATGGTCTGTTATGCTGCAGCTTTCTCTCCTGTCTGTCCATTATGGTCAGCTAGCTACCATTGCCTCTTTACCCTCTGTTCTCTGTTGTCCATGTGCATGGTCCTGTCCCCTCCCTCTTGCTTTCTATGGATTGTTGTGCTGCACTCCCGTCCCGCATGCCCTGTGTGGTGTATTGTGCTGCTGCAAACCCTGATGCCTGCCCTGCAGGGTCAGTTTGGTGCACCTCTCCATGTCCCTCCTGTCCTCTGTTATCCAAGTCCATGTCCCTACCCTATTTCCTTCCATGATCCAATGTACCATACTTGCGAACATTTTGAACTTGGTAAGAGGGAGATTTTGAAAAAAAACTGGTGTATTGATTTTCCCCTTTGAGTTACATTAAAAAAAAGGAGATTGTAGACAGGAGACAGATCAAATAAAGCCCATTTGAGCTTAAAAACATTGGACGTTTCCTGGCTGAATCGGGTCAATTGGCATGTATGGTTGTACTACCATTGCCTCTTCCTTCTGCCCACAATGGTCTATTACATTGCCACAGCCTCTCTTGCAAGTCCTGTATTGTTGGTTTGTTGCCCCTGCCCCCCTTTCCACTGCCCTCCATAGTCTGTTGTGCTGCCACGGCCCTTCCTGCCTGCTCAGTGTGGTTAAATTGTTGCCTTTGCACCCTCCTACCTGCCTTCAATTTTCAGAGTCCGTGCCCCTGGCCTCTGCCTCTCAACAGTATCCTAATAAACAACTAGATTGCTAACATTCTATATTTATTACAAAAGTGTGGAACGCCTGATGTCATCTTGATGTAATCAAAACTGTAATACCTAGAGCATTTCCTTTAGAAATTACATATATGAGAGGGTCTTATTGGCATCAACTTTATGGTTAGTGCTCTAAAAGACTAAAATAAGGACATATTTTCTGGATTTCACTTGGGGACTCATTAGTATGTCGTAACGTTCGACACCGCCGAGCCTGCAGTGGCGACCACCACACATCGTAACGACTTAAACCAACCGTCATATTACAATGGCGGGGGTTCCCAGCGGATGCAAAGTGCGTCTGCCGCTTTTGCGCTGTCAGGCAATCATTCCAAATGCCAACTGGGCAGAATTGGCCCCTAATAAGGTGGAGGTGCCTAGCAGGCACCACCATACATATTAGGATGGTGTAATTAGAGGACCTATCCATGGCGGCTTCACCGCCACGAAAAGACTGGCGGGAATTGCTTTGGGGGTCTAGGGGTTTGAGGGGTGGGGGGCTGCACTTGGGGGCTACCTATGGTACCACCCTCATTGTCAACTACAAGGTGGCAGGCACAAAGAGGTGCATGCTACGTTGTGCATGGCAATGCAAGACATGCCACTTTGACTTTGCGGCGGGTGCTGCTTACAGGAGATGTGCAAAACACACTGCTTCTAAAATCTATATTTTGTTTAAGAAATATTTGGATTTCTTTTGTACCTATATTTATCTGTTTATATTTAACAAATGAATTGCGATAAACACAGTACACAATGAAACAAGTAGAAGATGCAGCTCAGTTTTTGGATCTGTGTTCCGCGGGTTGTTGGTGAACCTATAAGTCCTACATATCCCAAAAAAAGAAGGGTTAGGCGGATTAAAATGTTATATTATTTGGCATACTTTACATTACAGGTGAAAACATTGACACAATTGGCTAATTTTTTTCGACATTAGTACAATATTTTCTATTATCAAATGTAAATTTGTATATGAAATCATTAAAGGATTTAGACAAATGTCCCCAATACTTAATTCATAATTTTGTCTACTTTTCAGAAATGTCTAGGTTTCGGGGCTCCATTTTTGTTTTGGAAACCCATTCCTACCACAGTGAAATTTAAAAACTTCAATGAAAAATTAAATTACTGTCAAAAGTTTACTTGCCCCTGAAATCAGAGATGATGAAGATTTTATCACCACAAGCACATTGTTGATGCCATTTACGGGAAACACACCAGACGATTCCGAATGTAGAAGTTTTTTTATTTAAAAAGGCAAAAAATTAAAATATTTAGAAAATGTATGGGTACCTTCAAGGGGAATTAAAAAACCCTGCGTACCATTCGAATACTCCGGTTGTTGGGAAAAAGGGGAAACAATTAATAATTAATACCTTATGTGCACAAAAAGTTACAAGGGCCTAAGTGCGAAATAACACAAAAATAAAAAAAAGAAGAATGAGCACAGGGGGGTGGGGAAAGGCCCTATTATATTTATGAATAAATATATACATATTTGTAGAAAAAATTATGGCATTATTCAAACAAGAATAAACTCATTTTTTCAAAATCTAAAAATACTTTAAATAACAAAGATTTCGGGAAAAGAAAAATGTTCAAATGCCTTATGCATATGCTACATAGGAAAATATATTCAAAAGTATTGCTTAAAAAAGTAAAGGTTTGACTACTTTACCCATGCTATGACAGTTTTCAGTCAGGTAGATAAAATAGCTGCAGCGCTTTAGGGGAGGCATAGACTTACGGCAAGTCACCAACAAGCATTGGACATAGGGGGAGCACATACCGATGGGGGAGCACAGCTCGATAGATTGATGCTATATTTGTCGAGTAGGGGGAGCACATACCGATGGGGGAGCGCAGCTCCTTAGAACACCGGCCCTCGTTTCTCTAGTGTCCCCGTAAACAACGACTTCAACTGTTTTTACAGTCATTAATGATCTCTTCTCCCTTCATTCGTGTGGCTCTTCGTCTATGGACCGTTTTGAGTCAGTTATACATTTAACACTACTCACTTCACTCGTTCTAAATATAGAAAGGCGAGGAAATGGTCTCACGGATAGAGCTGCCGACTTTGGTGCTGGAAACCAAGGTTCGAGACTCGTCCCCATCCTGTGATTTTGGGCAAATCACTTAATCTCCCAGTGCCTAACAAAAACACATTTTAAAAAATAAATGTTCTTGTGTAAGTAACCGGGTGCTCATGTAAAGCACTTGCGGTCAATTTCGCGCTAAATAAACGTGCGAAAAGAAATGTTTATCGCAGCTGCAGGCAATTTTAAATCCTCTATATATTGCTTTTATTTAAATCAATTAACACTTAAGCCTAAATATGGAAAATCCGTGTTATCCCCAAGAGGTATTTGCACCTAAATACATTTCCTGTACTAATTGCGTGTTTGTGTGTGACCTGCTTAAGTTTTACAACCTTTAGCCACAAAATGTTAGACCTGCCCCTCCAAGCATGAAATAAAAAGCCTTCTCAATTATTCAGACCTTCTATTTGCAAGTATTACTTACAACGTGAGTAAGTTATGAGTAAGAATCTCGCACGAATCGCCTCACATTCAGCAAATCATGTTATGCTTTACACTTACTTTGATTTACATTGAATTTTCAGTCCAATAATTGTAGCAGCATGAACTACCAGAGCCTTCTGAGATCCGAGTTTATGTAAGCAGACTCGTATCTTTGCCATTGCAGTTTCTTGTACGAGTTAATCAGACAAGGGGTTTGTAAATTAATTGTCCTGTTGGCACTTCTGCTTTCTAGTCCTGCGATTCATCTTATCTATAGTTAAACCATAACATTGTTAGAGAATTTTACTTTTAATTTTAAGACCTACACATGCAAGCAGTGTTTGCCTTTCTCCTGACACTCAATATGAATTGTATAGTGCCACTCTGAGATTTACCCTCGTTAAACAACAATTTCACGCCCTTCCCTCCGATGGGACCCCCCTGTAATTCTATACCACAATGTACCACTCAATCCACCACCATACTGCAGCTTCTAAGTTAAGAATCCGACAATTAGTCCCCTGCTAGAATGACGTGGATCCTTTCCCCTAAAGTATCGTTCAAATAATTTGGCATACTGCAAAGCAGGCCCAGGGTTCACACAAATTGCCAAATATTCCAGCAAGGTGTTCCAGGTTGTGTCAGATTTCTAATGTACTTCCTGAATATTTACCGTCAGTCTTTCTATGGGCAATATATGTCACAATCCGATATGCCAGTAAGCGAGGGAACGTGTTTCTTTTCTTACATTGAGCAATAGTAGTCCGTTTCGCACACTCAAAGATCGCCAGATTATTGCCCTGTCCACCTGTTTGTTTCAGGCCAATGGTTGCAACCCCAGAAGCACCACTCATTGATCTTTGGCCAGGGGTTGTACCGCCATCTGCCTAGTTGCCCGTAATGCTTTCCTTCAGAATGTACAGAGTCTGAGACAACCTTCACTAGCCCTACAATATATCACTATCTGACTGCATTATCTCCTGCAATTGTGGGCAGGGGGGAAGTGGGTGGGTGATAGAACTTGGAATGATAGAATGTAACATAGCCATGGTGTAATACCAGTCACAGAGTATCTTATAATGAACCTCTTCATTCTTCACACAAAAGAGCACTTTTGCGTATCAAGCCATAGTGTCTCCCAGGTTTTTTTTTTAGGTGTAATCCCTCGCGACAAAGTTGACTCCCATTTCGTCATACGGAGCCGTCTGGCAGGAGCTATGGACTTCAAGGTATGCATGCAGTTTGAAGGTTATCCATCTTTCAGGCGTGGTGGAGAACAGTGTTCTCTCAAAAATTGTCCTCTCTCTAACGGCTGACTCACTTATTGTCAGATGCATCTTCCAATTCCGAAGTTAGACATAATAGAGATGTTCAGATTTGGCTAGTCTTAAAGTCCATCCTGCAGAGACAAAAATACTTGACAGTGCCATTTCTGGACGTATAAAAAATCGCACTACCCCCATATTATCGCCATGGGTCAAACAGTACATATTGAAATATGTGGTATAGTCAGGGTTACAGTGAATCAGTATGTGTGTGTGTATGTGTGTGTATATGTATATATATATATATTCACTGAAAAAACCACAGGTTTCACACACGTTATAGTTAGGAATTAGCATTTAAAAAACCTTGCAAATTCACTGAAAAAACCATAGGTTTCACACACGTTATAGTTAGCTGGACATTTTACTCGTAAAAAACCAATGAAATTCCCCCGTTATAGTTAGTTCAGCTAACTATAACTCGCGCGCCCGCAATCCACTGCTGATGACGTCACATATTACATCACTCATAAAAAAGCCCCAAATGTATCCTCACTAAAACATACTTTAATAGAAATGTTAAAAATACCTTTTAAGAAGAATAACAATTTCCAAAAAATAACGTCTGTAAACCTTGTTGCAAAAGAACATTTTCCAAAATAATATCTGTCAAAGAAGTCCACAATTGTTTGTTTTACCTTTCCTTACGGCCAAATGATACGTTTAAAATCTCTTTTGAGCGAAATATCCAATTTAAATCCTTTTAAATTTTAATAATGCTTTCTTCCAATGATGATGTTAGTATTTAAAATTTGGGTTTCAGAAAAATTAGGTAACAATTGGGTAAATCATAAGGCAAACGTTGCTTGAAAATCAATTGAGAATCATTACACAGTGTCCATCCTTTTTCACATTTAAGAAAAACTGTGTAATGACCAGAAGTTATAGAAGGTCCATCATGAAAAATTATTGCAACTGCAACAAAAGTTTTTCCAGATATTGATAATTGTTGTCCTGTAAACTTCTTTATTAAAGTGTCCAATTTTGAACCATCAGCTCTACAACGTTGCATCATTAAAATTACATACTGTCCCTATTTCTTTAAAAATAACGTTGACAACATGTCTGATTTACATTGAGAACATTCCATGTTGTGATTAGCATCTTTAACTAATTTACTAAAAGTCACTGTTTTACTCTCTGGTAATGGTAAATATATGAACCTTTCAGAATCAACATTACTACTGCTTGTGTTCATACAGTTATCACAACAATGTTCCCATTTATAAGAGACACCAAATACATTTTCTACTTCTACCCCTTCATCTTCCAGTACCATCAGAATATACATCAAGAATTCCTGTGCATCTTGCTGGACATTTTGTGTAAACTGTGTACGTCCAGAACATACATCTAAAAGATTTCTAACATCAGAAGCACTTTCTATTTTAGTTTTATCATTACTCAGCTTCTCATAGAGGAGACTCAGCAAAGAACAGAATCTTTTTTCATGATTTAGTGTTATCTGCTCTTGCAAAAATTCAAGATAAAATACAACATTCAGCACTACATTTGCGTAGCAGTTGACAGCAGAGCTATCTTCAAAATGACAACCAACAACCTCTTCAGCATTGTCCTTTTTCTCTTTGCTTGCAGTCACATCACTATCTTTTTGTTTTCTCTTCTGTACACCCTCATTACAGATATCCTGAAATCTCCTTTTCCGACAAACAACACGTTTTTCAAACACAGGATACTGACCTAAATGAGGAGCATAGCTTCTTCTTAATCTATTATACTCCTTTACACAGTTTGCATCAGCACTTACTTTTGAGTCATCAAAGTCTATCATGAATAAACCAGATAATTTTTTCACGCGTGACAAAGCAACATATGCCATACCTTCTTTAAACACACTAGATCCAATGTTTACAAAAGCACTATCAACAGTTAATCCTTGAGACTTGTGAATAGTTACAGCATATGCTAGAGAAAACGGAAACTTCTTCCTACGCACATATAAGTCTTTCACAAGCAAGAAAGGAACTGAACAACGACAAATGTCTTTAATCTCTTGTATCTGATCAAATTTTATTTTTAAACATTCAATTCCAACTTTTTTCTGGTAATTAATAAAACCCACAACTCTTCCCATAGCTCAATTCACTAAACCTTTCTCTACATCCAAATTCCGTCTTAAAATTACTCTACAGTTCATACACACATAAAGATTCTTTTCCAAACCAGCTGTTTTTGAAATGTTTTTCTCCAGAGAATCCAATTTAGTACCCAATTTGCCTGTCAATATAACAGTTATTCGTTCATGTTCTATTTTATCCACAGCTTCCAGTTTTATGATCTCTTCATTTTCCAATTTCAAAAGTTCTTGATTGAATACAGAGCATTCATGTAGTGTTGGCATTAAGCAGATTACAGTATTTTTTTCTGCAATTTCCTTGTATATTTTCTCTGGAACTATTTGTTCTGTTGGAAACAAATTACTCTGCAATCGACTCTGTAATGCTTTTCTGCCATGTTCTGTGAGTAGTCCAATTCTTATATCTTTCAGAATACTTGCATAGTCCTCATCATTGGCTTGCCTCATATTGGTAATGAGTTCCTTATACTCAAAATATGTCCAAATATTTACATTGCCTATACTTCCTAATGACTTTTTTGTGTCTTCATGTGTAAGTGTATGCAATACCGGTTGTCCTTTAACTGGAGTAAGTTGCAAAAGATCTCCAAAAACTATGACGTGTTTTCCTCCAAATAGGACGTCAAAGTCTGTCTTCAGAATTTGCTGCATTCTTAAATGCACAAAGGCAAGCATTAAGTTTGATACCATGCTTACCTCATCAATAATCAGTACTTTCATTTTCTTCAATACTCTTGAAACTTCCAAGCATGCTTCTCCTGCTAGTTTGTGGTACTGTATTTTATTCTCATGTTCTACTGGTAACATTAGCAAACGATGCAAGGTAACGCCTTTGATGTTATACGCTGCTAACCCAGTTGGAGCAGTAACAACACAAGACAAAATGGAATCCATTTTCTTCTGTAGGTAGCTTCTAATTACATTAATTAAGAAACTTTTTCCAGTTCCTGCTTGTCCACTTACATACATTCTCATTGGTTCAAAAGATGTGCATGAGCACTCTTTATTTTCATGTAGTAATCCGTGATCAATTTTTTCTCTGACTTCTTCATAAATTTGTTTTTGTTCTTCATTTAGTTGCTCCTCCAAATATGTTAAGTCTACTAAATCTTCCTGAGCTTGATTCATAGCTGTTTCCACTTCGTTCATAGCTATTGCTGCTTCATTTTCGATGATCGGTTGTCCTAGAGGATCTTGACTGAATGTCCCAGAACTTTGACTGTCTTGAGAACTGTCTCTAGCTACTTCAGCTGCAATTGTTGCTTCTTGTTCAATTTCTTCATTTAACATTTGAACATAAGTTGTGAAAGTACTGCATTCGACGCTGTCTTTGCTAGCATTGAAGGAATCTTCATAGCTCTGAAATTCTCCAAGTAGTTCCTCCTCTGAACGCCATGGTTTAAACAGCTGTAAAAGTGCCAAGTAGTAAAATTCCTTTTTATCAGGAGTGTCGCAACTCAGCTTCCGGTGATTTATCAAACTTCCTTTTGTTTGCTTCACCAAACATCCTTCCTCACCAATGACTTTATATTTTCCATTGTTGATATCTTCTGTGACATTCCGTTTAAAAATAAAGTTCTGCAGCACTTCATAGAGACACATGTTCTCAAGGTGATGACTTCTTTGTGGATAATATGTGTCCAACATGTTTGTTCTTAAAATGTCTGTACTTTCTGGTTCGAACTCTGCTAAATATTCAATTTCTCGAATAGATTTCAGTACCTGATTTCGCATTCCTGCAAGGCCTAAACTTGCCCAAATTATTCTTCTGGATTTTGAGTACAGACTTGCAGATGATAACCTATCTGAGCATTCATAGGATCCAATTTCTCGATGCGATAACATCTTTAAACTGAAACTGTATAGCTTCTTACTGACAGTCTTCTCGTGAGAAATCTCTTCCCACATTTCCTTCAATTCCGTTTTCTCAGATTTAGTGATGTAAGATGTGACATACCGAGCAACAGCAATAGAATTGTCAGCTACATACTGAATATCCATGTTAGCATTCCACATGGATAAAATGACTGGGTTGTAGTCATTTATATATTTTGACTCTTCTTTTCTTCTTAGGTTGTAGGTATTTTTAGGCGATTTTCTTGTAATGGTATGTCGCACAGCTGACATAAAACTGTTTACTCTTCCTTTTGAAAGAACAGGTCGTGGAAATCCAAATCGACATTTTGTGTAGAATTTATCTTTACTCTTGTACTTCCGTCGACAGTATTTTCCACACCGATGACTTTGGAAACGTAAAACTTGCTCTTTTAAATTTTTCTCTTCTGTGCTTTTAGGTATAGCACATGTTGCATATCCTTCAATGAAACTTAAAACTGCATCATCAGAATCTGTTCCAAATTTTGGAGCATCCTTGATCCACAACAGCATATGAATATGAGGAGCACCTCTGGCTTGGTACTCTTTTCTCCAAAAGAAATCCACAACTTCTCCAAGAGGTGGATTTTTTTTATTGCAGATGAAGGACATCATAGCCTCAAATCTATGATTAAAATATCTGCAAACATTAACCGGATCCAATGAGCACAATTCTCCTGCTGTCTTGTATTGGACGTTTTCAATATTTGAATTTGCCTCTCGAAGAAAATCCAGAAGATCATCCCAAGCGTACTCAGCACAGCTTAGGGTAAGGAACCATGTAGGAGTTCCTAAATTCCGTAACATACATTTCAATTCTCCATGGCGTCGGTACCAATATTCATTCGTACCAGGCTGACAAGCCATCAAATTGATCAATTGAGATTCCAAATGATCATCTCGCTGTTGCACTTTATTCATAAAATCCTTTGCAGTCACATTACGTAGATGTACTCCAGTTTTCAAAATGTGATTTACTGCATAAGATAGTGCTGACAAGTCACTTTCAAATAAAAGATGGAACAAATACGGAATACTTTGACGAAATCTCGGATCTTCTGCATATAGTCTTGTAGTCTGATACTCAGAAGCAGGAATCTGTACTGGACGTTCATCATATCGTCCTCCTTTTCCTGTAGGAAACAGCTGGGGAAAACAACGAGCTTCCAAGCTCTCCTCCCATACACTCACGGGAGTTCCTTGTGCTTTCTTCATCTGAAACAGATCAATAGCGTTTCTCATAACTTCTTTAGAATGTAGAGGATGTATGCTGAAATGTTCATAAATTTCTTCTTCTCTTGACTTATCCACTTTTTCAAGTTGCCCAGTTGGTATTCCTGTGTCTTCTAGTATTTCTTCTTCATCTTCATCCATATAAATGGCTTCATACCATTTATTATTTTTTTTCAAATACAAATTTGCTCTTTGTATTTTGCGTACATCCACCAGCTCCTGCCAAATTTTCTTATTCTTAGTAGGTACACCATTAACCAGAATAACTAATGGTTCAGTTTCCAAAGTATCTGCATCAATTGTTTCCATATTTTTTTTCAAATCCAATGGCAAATACATAACTCTTCCTTTTAAACCTCTTTGTAAATCCGAAGGAGGTAATTTACCAGTTTTTGGCTCCATACGCACTATGGTCTGAAACGGATGGACACATTGAATGAGTATAGACTCATACGTATTTAAATCAGAAAGTTCTGGAGGAATATCAACCAATTCTAAATTATTATGTACAGCTCTTGCTGGCATTCTATTTTCTTCTAACTTGTTATAACAGTATTTACAAATACGCTGATCTTCACCCAAATCAAAACAATTTTCCAGAAATATATATGTGGCAAAATCTTTCCACTTATAATTATCTTCATTTTCACTTTTTTTATACAGATCAACATTCCTTGTTTGATTTTTGTAATGGCTTCTCCGGCAACATATACAAGTAATATTTGGTCTTTCATTAGAGATGATAGCAAATTTTGTCATTTCATCATCAACATTTTTACTAACAGTGAGTTCTACATTCTCTTCCACATTTTCATCAATAACTGTGTCATTTTCTGCACTTTCTTGTTCTGGACCAAAGTAACAAAACTGAATCTCATCAGTAACCTTCACTACATCTGATACAGATCCACAGAACAGAGCATTATTCAACTCATTTAACTTTAGTGCTGGACTTTTAGCAAAATACAATGTTCTCACAAACTTTCTCATTTCAGTATGATGAACAGCCAGCATCCTAAAATGGTGAAAAACACTTTGACACACTTTCCTAGATAGACAAGCCAGAGAATGTCCTTGCAAACCAGTATTCTCTCTCACTCTGCATGGATCTAGTCTTTGAAGCACCTTAATTTTCTGTTTAACACTCTTTTTACTATATTCTCTTAGAAAGTCACGTAATTTATCAATAGATTCCTGACGCACAGTACAAATACTACTACAATTCCAAGTGTACACTGAGGCTTTAGGACGTCTTCCCATAACCTCATCAGCCATCACTTGTTCCTCATTTCTTGGAACCATTTTCTCCTTTTCCATTACACAACCATCCTTAACTTCATAAGCTCTACCATTGGTGTCAACTGCATGCAACAAACTATTACTTTGAAAATAACTCTCTTCATTAAAAAATGGTTCAGTACTTGAACTATGTTTCCATTCTCTTAAGAACACTTTACAAAAGTTTTTTTTTGACTTCTCTTCTCCTTTTGCTTTGTGACTTCATTGCATTCACTAATTTATCTAATCTACGCATCCTGTTCAAAATTAAAATGAATAGTTTTTTATTTTATTTCTAATGCCTTGGTAGCAATACTTTCAATAAATTTCTTTTTCTTATAAAATTTTGTTTTTTTCTTATATTTTTTCACATCCTTCAGCAAATTTAACATCACTCTTCTCTGAAACATTTTTCGACGAATGTTTTTAAAATCTATTTTCCGTGTTAAGTCACTCTTCCTAACTTCTGAGTCTATATTAGCATTTTGTTTTTGCTGTCGACTCAGTTGTAGTTTTGTACTTGTAACACTGTTTGAATGTATCTTTCGATCATTTTTTTTTTTTTAAGATATTTTTTAAAAATTCTTTAGTTTGCTTACCAGAAGACTTTTTCTGTTTTCCAACACGTGCTTCGCCTCCTATTTTTTTTTATCAGTCGTCTTCAAATATAGTTGTTGTTTCTTTTCTTTTCTTTTTCTTGACTTTATAGGCATCTTTGTATTTTTTCACTGTTGCTCACCAATACCTGCAAAAAACTAAAAACAAATCCCTTTTTGTAATTTAAATTCATTACATTTTCTTTTTAAAAGCTTTTCAAATCCTATCACATGAGCTGATCCTTTCCTACAAGTCAAACTCTTACAAAATAGAAGAAACATCAATTAAATCTCTGACAACAATTCCTGTGTGCACACAGACTCATGGTCTGATTCTAGGCAGAAAGCGATATTTCTTTTGGCAATTTGAAAGCACATTTACTACTGAGGTAGACCAAGTGATCATTACTGTAACAGCCTGACGCATGTTCCTTCTAGTTTAGACAGGCAGAAAAGAGCACATGTTCTAACAGCTCCTTGAGACCATGACCATGTGTTAGAGGGTGACTGATTAGACTAGAGCAAAGGAAGTGAGCCCTGGTGATTTAGAATCTGTTTGCGTTACACACTGCTATCTGAAACACCACACTGAGCTGACTATTACACATGGGAGTGTAGCAGAAGCTGCTGCGTGTGTGCAAAGAGTGTGTTTCTGGAGACAGAGTATTGTCAACTGCAAGAGAGATCTGCATGGAGACTCCCACAACTGCATGAAGAGTACAGACATGTGTGTAAGAGTACATGTGTGATAAGGGTTAATTGGAGTTTTCAACATGTAGGAACCACCTCAGCCATTGCAAGAATTGATGAAAACTCTACCATGCTATTTTCAAATGTATTTGCATTTGCCTCACATTTTTGAGATACTGATTTCTGCTGAGTGCTAACCAACACATTGGAAGAAAACAAGCTGGGCCTTTCCTGAATGTGCAAGTTTTACAGAACAACAGCAACACAAATTAAAACGCTGACAGCAATTCCTGTGTGCACACAGACTCATGGTCTGATTCTAGGCAGAAAGCGATATTTCCTTTGGCAATTTAAAAGCACATTTACTACTGGGGTAGAGCAAGTGATAATTACTGTAACAGCCTGACACATGTTCCTTCTAGTTTAGACAGGCAGAAAGGAGCACATGTCCTAACAGCTCCTTGAACCATGACCATGTGTTAGAGGGTGACTGATTAGACTAGAGCAAAGGAAATTAGCCTTGGTGATTTAGAATCTGTTTGCGTTACACACTGCTATCTGAAACAGCACACAGAGCTGACTAATACACATGGGAGTGTAGCAGAAGCTGCTGCGTGTGTGCAAAGAGTGTGTTTCTGGAGACTGTGTATTGTCAGTTGCAAGAGAGATCTGCATGGAGACTCCCACAACTGCATGAAGAGTACAGACATGTGTGTAAGAGTACATGTGTGGTAAGGGTTAATTGGAGATTTCAACATGTAGGAACCACCTCAGCCATTGCAAGAATTGATGAAAACTCTACCATGCTATTTTCAAATGTGTTTGCATTTGCATCACATTTTTGAGATACTGATTTCTGCTGATTGCTAACCAACACATTGGAAGAAAACAAGCTGAGCCTTTCCTGAATGTGCAAGTTTTAGAGAACAACAGCAACACAAATTAAAACGCTAACAACTATTCCTGTATGCACACAGACTCATGGTCTCCTTCTAGGCAGAAAGCAATATTTCCTTTGGCAATTTGAAAGCACATTTACTACTGGGGTAGAGCAAGTGATAATTACTGTAAGAGACTGACACATGTTCATTCTAGTTTAGACAGGCAGAAAGGAGCACATGTCCTAACAGCTCCTTGAGACCATGACCACGTGTTAGAGGGTGACTGATTAGACTAGAGCAAACGAAATGAGCCTTGGTGATTTAGAATCTGTTTGCGTTACACACTGCTATCTGAAACAGCACACAGAGCTGACTAATACACATGGGAGTGTAGCAGAAGCTGCTGCGTGTGTGCAAAGAGTGTGTTTCTGGAGACTGTGTATTGTCAGCTGCAAGAGACATCTGCATGGAGACTCCCACAAGTGCATGAAGAGTACAGACATGTGTGTAAGAGTACATGTGTGGTAAGGGTTAATTGGAGTTTTCAACATGTAGGAACCACCTCAGCCATTGCAAGAATTGATGAAAAATCTACCATGCTATTTTCAAATGTGTTTGCATTTGCATCACATTTTTGAGATACTGATTTCTGCTGATTGCTAACCAACACATTGGAAGAAAACAAGCTGAGCCTTTCCTGAATGTGCAAGTTTTACAGAACAACAGCAACACAAATTAAAATGCTAACAACAATTCCTGTATGCACACAGACTCATGGTCTCCTTCTAGGCAGAAAGCAATATTTCCTTTGGCAATTTGAAAGCACATTTACTACTGGGGTAGAGCAAGTGATAATTACTGTAACAGACTGACACATGTTCATTCTAGTTTAGACAGGCAGAAAGGAGCACATGTCCTAACAGCTCCTTGAGACCATGACCACGTGTTAGAGGGTGACTGATTAGACTAGAGCAAACAAAATGAGCCTTGGTGATTTAGAATCTGTTTGCGTTACACACTGCTATCTGAAACAGCACACAGAGCTGACTAATACACATGGGAGTGTAGCAGAAGCTGCTGCGTGTGTGCAAAGAGTGTGTTTCTGGAGACTATGTATTGTCAGCTGCAAGAGACATCTGCATGGAGACTCCCACAACTGCATGAAGAGTACAGACATGTGTGTAAGAGTACATGTGTGGTAAGGGTTAATTGGAGTTTTCAACATGTAGGAACCACCTCAGCCATTGCAAGAATTGATGAAAAATCTACCATGCTATTTTCAAATGTGTTTGCATTTGCATCACATTTTTGAGATACTGATTTCTGCTGATTGCTAACCAACACATTGGAAGAAAACAAGCTGAGCCTTTCCTGAATGTGCAAGTTTTACAGAACAACAGCAACACAAATTAAAATGCTAACAACAATTCCTGTATGCACACAGACTCATGGTCTCATTCTAGGCAGAAAGCAATATTTCCTTTGGCAATTTGAAAGCACATTTACTACTGGGGTAGAGCAAGTGATAATTACTGTAACAGCCTGACACATGTTCCTTCTAGTTTAGACAGGCAGAAAGGAGCACATGTCCTAACAGCTCCTTGAGACCATGACCATGTGTTAGAGGGTGACTGATTAGACTAGAGCAAAGGAAATGAGCCTTGGTGATTTAGAATCTGTTTGCGTTACACACTGCTATCTGAAACAGCACACAGAGCTGACTAATACACATGGGAGTGTATCAGAAGCTACTGCGTGTGTGCAAAGAGTGTGTTTCTGGAGACTGTGTATTGTCAGCTGCAAGAGACATCTGCATGGAGACTCCCACAACTGCATGAAGAGTACAGACATGTGTGTAAGAGTACATGTGTGGTAAGGGTTAATTGGAGTTTTCAACATGTAGGAACCACCTCAGCCATTGCAAGAATTGATGAAAACTCTACCATGCTATTTTCAAATATGTTTGCATTTGCATCACATTTTTGAGATACTGATTTCTGCTGATTGCTAACCAACACATTGGAAGAAAACAAGCTGAGCCTTTCCTGAATGTGCAAGTTTTACAGAACAACAGCAACACAAATTAAAACGCTAACAACAATTCCTGTATGCACACAGACTCATGGTCTCATTCTAGGCAGAAAGCAATATTTCCTTTGGCAATTTGAAAGCACATTTACTACTGGGGTAGAGCAAGTGATAATTACTGTAACAGACTAACACATGTTCCTTCTAGTTTAGACAACCACAAAGGAGCACATGTCCTAACAGCTCCTTGAGTCCATGACCATGTGTTAGAGGGTGACTGATTAGACTAGAGTGTTACAAAAAACAAGCTGCCCCTTTCCTGCGAGTGCAAGGGTAATAGAGCAAGACCAACCGGAATCAAATCTCTCTTTACATTTCCTATGTGCTCACTGTCTCATGGTATGATTCTAGGTAAAAAACAGTATTCCTGAGTGATACCAGTACACATTAACTTATAATGAAGACATACTCCATAATATATAACATGTTCAAGCCACTTAAATATCTTCCTTAACATAAAATGTAAAACACAACTTTTAAAGTGGTAGGAAAATGTACCATACTATTTTCAAATGTGTTTGCATTTGCCTCTCACTGATCAGTAAATGATTTCTGCTGAATGCTAACCATCACACGTTAACATAACAAACTACCCCTTTTCTGCGAGTGCAAGGCTAACAGAACAAAAGCAACACAAATTAAATCTCTGACAACAAATCCTGTGTGCAGACAGACTCATGATGTAATTCTAGTCACAAAACAATATTCCTCACTAATACCACTACACCTTAACTTACAGTGAAGACATACTCCATAATATCTTACTAGTTCAAGACAGTTAAATTTCTCCTAAATCACAAAATGTAAAACACAACTTTAAAACAAGAATGGCAATTCTATTATTTATATCAAAATACACCACATACTTCCCCTCTCAAACTCATAACTCACCTTTAAAATTAATTAGTTGAGAAAGAAATGTGGGACTCAAACAGCAGATTATCAGAGCCAGAATCTCACAGCTGTACACCTCTCTCCTCTCTCCACAACCAGTAAATGGCAATTTTTCCCTCTCTTTTTTCCCACATAAACATGTTAATGTAAAATCACAGTCCTTCCCACATTTTTTCAAATGGAATCACACATTTCTATTGGTTGCAACTTTCAACCCCTTTGCAAATCATCCCTTCCCCCAACATGACTTCTGCCTGCTACCATAGCAGCAGCTCATGGAACACAGGTGTGAGCAGAGAGGTCAGAAGTTCAGCAGACATTGTTTCAAATCAAAAGAGCAAGAGTGCTTGACTTTTCAAACCTAACAGCAAATCCAAAGTAATGTTCAGTGGGAACACATTTTTCTGTACCAATCCAAAACATGCTTTTAAAAATTTAAACATACAGCCTAGTTTTAACTGTAAAATGGTTTGAATCAGCCAATGAGTTCTTTTTATAAAAAAAAAGTATGTATGCCTCCATTTTTCAACTGTGTTTCTTTTCATATTGCCATTCTACTGAAAGACACCTTCTGAGTGCATCCAGATCTCCTTGAAAGATGTTCACAGTGTGGATTGTAGGTCATAGCTATGTCTTCTGGAGTGACAAATTTGCAGAAAAAAGAGGTATGGTGAGAGACCTTGCTTTGCCAAATGTAGACATTAAATGGATTGGTCAGAGAGGGTTAAAGTGGCACCAATTAATGCCTTTGGTGAAAACCTTTCTACATCTCCCACAGCCTAACCTTATTATTGTGCACTGTGGTGGAAATGACCTAGGCACTTTAACTGGGTTAGGTCTGGAAATGCTTATTAAGGACACCTTTGTGCAATTGATGTTGCTTTTTCCTCAATCTGCCTTTGTATATTCTAACATGTGCCAAAGGCAAAAGTGGAACTGGTCCAACCAATTTTGTCCACAGATTGACAAAGCAAGAAAGCACGTCAATAAGTCTGTTTCTGCTTTCCTCAGAGACTATGGTATGGGTTCTATATTCCACAACAACTTGCGTTACAACATTCAAGACATTTATAGAGGAGACGGTGTACATTTCAATGATGAAGGGAACAGAGTCTTCCTCTTGAACTTTAGACTCTGCATCGGTACTTACTTGTAGGTACCGAAAAACACTCAATGAACACAAGGGCTCTTTTTAGAGCCACCTAATATCTAAACACTTAAACGTGATTTTTATTTCTATTTTTTTTAATGTTTTTTTTGGGGTGCGCGCACCTCGTGATGTTTTTAAGGTTTTTTCGGGTACGCGTAGAGTGCGCGCACCTCGCGATGTTTTTAAAAAAATTAAAATCTTTTTTTTGCCCTTCGTGGTCCTACTGTGCCCCCCTGACAATGACTAGGGGGTCTAGAACTCCCTACCCTGCCCCCTGTTCACGGTCTCCACCTTTCCTTTTTAGTGCGACAGACAAAATGGCGGCCGACACTTCCTGATTTCGACCGATTCGAATTTTTACTGACATCTAACAACCAATCAGAATTACGCTCGCGCACGGCAAGGTGCGCGCACAGGGCTTGCTCAGTGCGCGCACGGTACGCGCGTATAGATATTGATATGCTTTTAAATGCTATTTTCTCAAGAAATACTGAACAGATTTACACCAGACCTGCAAAAGGCACTTCCTTATGGCTACCTCTCTGCCAAATTTCAAGTAATTCTGTTCAGCCGTTCGGGCTGTAGCTGTGTCTAAAGGTCCTATGGAAAAATGCATGGGGAAAACGCGTTTTGGGACCCCCCTTTTTTATCGGCCCCCGCTTGACGAATCACCCTGAGACTTTCAGGGTAGGAGCTGAACGGAGTGCCCCATTAGTTTTGAAAATTTCACGAGGATTCATCAACCGGCGCCAAAGTTATTCAAAATAGAATTTTCAGATTTCCTATGGAAACACGGTCCTAACTATAACTATCTACTGGCGACCGCCAGTAGATAATATGCATTCAAAACAACTCCCAGCACTTCCTTCCGGCGAACTGACAGAAACGGACCACCAGGACAAGTAAGTGGCAATATTCTTTTATTGTTCCTTATTCCTCATATATATATATATATATATATATATATATATATATATATATATATATATATATATATATATATATATATATATCAACCACCAACTCCAATCTTCCACAAAAGAAAGGACACCGACATCAACGACTTTTACTGGATTCACAGATTTAATGATATCACTCCATTGCTACGCGTTTCGGCATCACCTGCCTTAATCATGCAATATATATATATACACACAGAAAAGTACTTGAGCTTAGTTTGTTTCACTGTTATTTTGTCCCAGACTAAATAGAGCAGTACACAGAGGGGTACTATGGGATTAGGTGGTCATGGGCCTTTTCTCAACCAAATAACATCGTATAGAGGTGTACCAAGAACTGCTTTCTCCATATTTGGATATATTTGTTTCTTTTGGTTTTAGACCACTCAGTTACCACCTTCGGACTCCATAATAATACAGATCAAAGTGTGGTAAAGCTAAACGTACACGTGACTTGTTGAATTGCAGTAGGTAAAGTGGCTCACTGGGGTGCATATATTTTCATATAAAGCAATACACATAATTATATAGCATGTCAAAGAAACCAGGCTCCGTTTTAATTATGTAGGCCTGAAAGAGATATAGAAAACCCAGAGGTATATTAATTTCAACAATTTTACAAACTCTATTCTACCTATCCAATAAGTAACCATTGAAAACAATCTCTTGTCCTCAGTATGAATCTCTGAGAGCAGGGCCAGTAATTTGCATTGAAAAGATCTGATAAATATGGTGTGATTTTTAGCCATGAGGTATTTAATTTAGCGCAGGGTCGGAAGTCCTTGGATGGGAGGTACACTTGACTCTTTCATTGCACAACGTGTGTCAGATTGAATCTCTGCTTCACTGTCAGTTTAAGGATCAGCATCACAATGATTTCCAGACATCTCTTGCCTTCCTCCATTGTAAGATCATTTAATTCATTTCCCTGAGGTGGGAAGGGGAGGGAGCTCAGCAGTAACAAGATTTCAAGTCCCATCTCTCTGCCTTGTCAGTGTACCATCCCTGCATCACTCCTTCTGAGTGGGATCTCTTGAGTCAGAAGTGCAGTTTGCTGAGGGGCTGTGCTGACAGGTGTTGGCGGAGAACAGAGAGTCAAGTACTAGAGAGACTACACTGAACAGTCTTGAAAAAGTACTTTTGACTGTGCGTAGGATATTTAAAGTGCTGCGGCTCACGTTCACTTTTGCTGGAAAGCAGTCGTCTCCCCATCTGTTTGTCTACACTGTCGGTGAGTCTCCGTTTATCATGGGGCCATTCCCCAGGCAGAGCACATACAGAGCTCACCTGTGCCGCCTCTGTTCATCTTGGTACGATATGTAGCCAGTTCCTTAATCTCCACTTAAAAAAAACCCTAGGTTTTAAAATCAGTTCAATGCCGGCACACTTTTACTATTAATGGGCATCCTTTTTGAAAACACATCACTCGCCACCTTTCTCTTGGGTGCTTTGTTTAATTCATTTGTCTTCTTTTGATTTGATTACTTACTTCCCCTCTCGTAATACTTAAAAGCATTTTGGTCTTCGTGCTACGATTGGTTCACTTGTGTCCTTTATTACTTACATTGCTTGCATTCAGCGAAAAATATATGTTTTTAATTTAATGTATGCAGTTCAAGGGAGTGCTTGTGTTTTCTTGTTCATTCCACATTTTGCTGCCCCCTTTGCTTAACTCCCATAACGCCATTCCCTGTCCTAGATTTTGTTTGTTGCTTTTGCTGCTCCACCCATCCCTTCCTTGCTCCCATGACCCTCTACAACTGTTTTCATTTTTTTGCCTGGTGTACTACAGTCAGACATCCATCTTAACATGGGGTTATACCCATTTAAAATTGGCTGCCTGTGAATGAGCAACTGGCACCAAGATATGCATTTGTAATATCTGAACATACCCATTCACCGATGGCCACTGTCAATGCACACACCTCATCCTCTGCCATCTTTGAATGGGGTTGTTGCACGCTTGGACCTACCTCATTTCTACGCCGCCCAGGCCATGAACCAAACCCGCTCCCAGGGGAAGTCTGTGTTTAAAGGGACCGGAGGGTTTTAAAGGGCCTGGGGCATCTCTTCCATTGGGAGCAGCGTGTAAACCTCCCCTTGCACCCGAGCAGTGGCAGCCAGGCTGTGGCATTAGAGACAGGGGAGGGAGGGCATGGCTCCTGGCCCCCTCAGTTGCTGCTCTGCATTTTATGCAAAGCATAATCTGTTAAAACTATAAACGCAGGGGCCCGGAGCTGCTCTCAGGAGCCTGGCACTGGTTCTGCTGAATGTCCGCATTCACTAACACCGAGACAGCCTGTCTTAATCCCATCTCAGGGCTCTTTCTTCCACCTGCCCTTCCTGTCTCTCTATCTTACTCACTGCTGGTTCTTTTTCATCCCTGCTTTCTCCCTTTCTCCAATATTTCTCTTCCTCCTTCTTTCCCCCTTGCTTCCTTTCTCAATCTTGTTCTGGGTCAAAATCTGAGGGTTAAAAATAAGTGCGGGTCACCAAACGTCAGTGCATGCACCTAACCACCGGCACAAATTAAGCGGTGTTTTTATGAACGGACAGCCCACTTCATGCAGTTTCTCACAGTACTTTTAATTAAAGGACATGCGACATAAGTGAGCTGGTTGGCTGCTGAGACCCACCATCCATCCCCGCCCTTTCCACAGTCTGCAAAATGATGAATGCCCCCTTTCTTGTATAGCGCTGCTGGGTCGGCGCTTTGTTATAGAAGCAGGACAAACATGCATACCCGAGCGTGCTGTCCCAAGTGCCCTCCCCAAAATCCGCCACAATAATTACAACAATGGTAATGATAATGACACAGATAACGATGATGGCAATCATAATTGCGATTTAGATTTTTTTTTGCACACACACACTCCATGGGGTAAGGTACCTCGCCCTGCAATGGTTATGATTGAGCAGTCACTCAAGGTGCCAGATCGCTGCCACTGCCCCTCATTGCAAGGGAGCGACTGCATCTCTGCTGCCTATTGGATGTGTCTTTTAGCACGAAGACAGTGCCCAAAGCCTGGAAACAGGCGGTGGTTCTACCTCTTAGAAAGAAATCTAACATCAGCTTTGAGAAATTAGAGAACCTTCGGCCGATCTCCCTTTTGCCCTATCTGGCTAAAGTGGCGGAAAAACGGTAAATATGCAACTGATGGATTTCGTGGATGAGGCAGCTCTACTACACGATACCCAGTTTGGTTTCCGTCCCCGCCATTCTACGGAATCAGCGCTTTTGATGGCTGTGTAGACCTTGCGCCAGGGGGTGGATTAGGGTCATACTATGGCCCTCATCCTATTGGACCTGAGTGCAGCTTTCGACACCGTAGCTCACTCCACCCTGCTACGGTGTCTGAATATTGGCGGAATAACTGGAGCTGCCCTCGCATGGGTCCAGTCCTTTCTCACGGGGAGAAGCTTTCAGGTCCGCCAGAGCGAGTGTTATTCCAGGGATATTGGATTGGACCAGGGCGTACCCCAGGGATCGTCCCTGAGCCCCACCCTATTTAATCTTTATGTCTCCCCAGTGGCCCGTATTGCTGTGGGCCATGGTCTGTACATCGTGTCCTATGCCGACGACACGCAGCTGGTTATCTCCCTCTCGCGAACGCCGGGTTTTGCGGCGGACAGTTTCAGAGTCTGCATGCAAGACCTTGCAGCTTGGATGTCCACCAACTGCCTTAAACTAAATGGCAGCAAGACTGAGGTACTCGTAGTGGGGGGGAACCCATCTGTCTGGTCGTCGGCGTGGTGGCCTCCATGCTTGGGAGAGGCTCCAACACCTTGCCAAGAAGTTCGGAACCTTGGAGTCTGGTTAGATGCTGACCTGTCTTTTGGACCGCAGATAGGACGTGTGGCGGGCGTCTGTTTCAGCGTCCTGAAAAGTTTACGGAAGATTTAAGACTTCCTCCCTACGTCAGCCCGCAGAACGTTGGTGCACGCCCTCGTCACATCACGCTTGGATTATGGCAATTTGCTGTACCTAGGAGCAACCAACAAGGTCTTAAATCGCCTTCAGGTGCTGCAGAATGCAGCAGCTCGCCTCATTTTAAAATTTCCCAGAAGAGTGGCCTCTAATACCGCCCTTCGGACTCTTCACTGGTTGCCAGTGAGGAGCAGGGTGGAGTTTAAGGCCCTCTGTACCTGCCATCGCATCCTTACTGGGAAAGCGCCAATACCGCTCCAGAACTTGATCACCAGGTATGAACCAACACGCTCCCTTCGCTCCTCCCAAGGAGGCCTTTTAAAGGTCCTGAGGATAAGGCGGGCTCGCATGGGAGGTAGATCTTTTTGCTAACTGGCGGCTAAGAGCTGGAATGCTCTACCTTTGGACCTCCGTCTTGAGACATCTGAACTGGGCTTTAGGAGGAAGTTAAAAACATATCTATATACTCGCTAGCTTGCACAGTCTCATTGGTTGTGTCCGTGGGAGTCAATCTGTTTTAGCGCGGGGACACGCTTTGAGCGTAACCAAGCGCTTTATAAAATTCCCTTATTATTATTGTTACTGTGCAAGCATCTCCCGAGTGGTTCTCTGTACAGTGCGCTGACACCTTCCTGGTAGAGTTATGTTTAATAAAACAGGCACAATAAACACGCTGATTGTACTGTCAACACAGTTCTGACACATAAGTACCATTGACTATTTCCGAACAATGCTTGCATTCTCTTTCACAATTCTTCCAAACAGGGAAACGCATGCATTACTATTGCATGCTTCGGTGAACACGTGCACTGCTTGTGCAATCGCTCTGTCTATCGCCTCTTCACCACTGGGTGTGATACCAGGTTTCGGAGAGGACAGCAAATGTGCAGTTGTGTGTGTATGTATGTGCTGAGAACCTAGAACAGAAATGCAATGCAGGGATTGCCGCTAATCTCACATAGTGATTTAGTAGTGGTTTGTGGGAGATATCAGTGTTTTGGGATCCGATTATTGAACTTTGTAAATCATGTTATTTGAATTGCTGCTGTGAATTGGTTTATGAGTGATGTGAAGTATTTGTATATTTTCTGCTACTTTTATGGTCTTTGACCGAAATAAAGTTTTCAATGAAATTAAATGAATTAGGTTGTGTCTCAACGATTAAATACTCAGCCTCTGATTAGAGAGGGTGCTATGCTTAAAGTCTAACGTGACAATTAAGGTGTGGTGATTGATGCAGAGACATTGAAAGGCAATGCCAACTGGCGAGGACACAATCACACAGAAAATAACTGTTTCAGCACCCAGGCTAATGTGCTGCGTAGCTAAATACATATACGGTCCCAAAGGCGAGACCGATTGCATTGCAAATGCTTGTTATTATTTTTACCTCTGGACTATACCAGGGTGCTGTTGCAGCTGCTCTTCTAAAGGTTTTATTAGTTTCAGGGGCAACATTATCTACAGCCGTTCTGATCCAGTTATCAAATTGGCTGGCTGCTATGTCATTGTCATTAATTAATATAAGTGGGTCCGAACTTAGTGCCTGTTCCAGGTCGGCCTTTTTCACCTTATTCCATTGCCGAACCTGCAGGTTCAGAGCGGAAGGGGGCTGAGGTAAGGTAAGATTTTTATTAGTCACCTCAAAAACAATCGCTCTATGATCAGTCCAAGGTAGAGGTAATATTTTTGTTATTTTTATACCTGGTTGATTTGTGAAAATCCCATCCAGAGTGTGACCAGCTGAATGTGTGGGTTCCAATACAATTTGGGGGAGTCCGTATGCTGCCAGATTATCCACCAGTCTTACTGTATCTGAGTTGGTTTCTGATTCCAGATGATAATTAAAGTCCCCCATAATAGTGAGAAACTCAGAATCCAGACTTGACTCTAGAAAGTTTAAAATGGCCTGCGAGAACACCATTCTGGGTCCCGGCGGCCTATAGACAAGTAGCCCTTTGAATGTGAAGGAATGATTAAGTTTAAATGAGAACATTAAGGTCTCAGCTAGAAGCGCCATTATAACCTCACGGCGCAATCTTAGATTGTCCCTGTAAATTATAGCTATACCTCCATCTCTGCCTTCTATCCTATCGTGTTGTACCGGAGAGTAATACAATGTGTGATAAACTAGACCGTTACATCCCATCCCAAATCAGTTCTTTTCAACATTTGCATTTGAATAAGTCAGCATGCAAAATCTGCCAGTCTTCGGTTTGGCCGAGGGTTAGACCTGAGATTGTATTGATGTTGATGATGACTTGGGCCCCTTGTGGGACTGCCTGTTTCTTCCCCACTGGTCACGACTTGCGGGTTGCACTCAGCAGTGGGTGTAGATGATACTTGATTCTGAGATGCCCTATTAGTGTGAATGGGCGCAGACTCTCCTAGGGTGGCGTCGTCACACCACGTGAGTTCGGTGCTTTGCCTCTCGACGTTGGCCATGGGCACTCTCTTAAACCATGAGATGTTTCTGGTTATTACTTCTCCGTTCCGCTCTGCAGTCACAGCTGTCCCTCGGACGGCCCTCACAGTCCACAAGCCTGTCTCGTACGGAGTACGGGACTTTCCTCCACTCCTGCGATTTCTTATCAAGACTCCACACCATGGCACCAGTGTTTGAGTTAGTGCTCGCCTCCGGTGGCTCGCTTTTTCATTGTTCGCTACTCTTCTGGCTTGAGTGCTTCCAGGGTCATATGGTTCGGGATCCCAGTTATCAGCTAGTGGAAAGTTATCTCTTCGAGGCCCTGCCAGCATTAGGGACCACGGAGACCTCTGTGTTGTGCAATGAGGTGTGCTGCGGTATTCTCGTAAGAATTTCTGGGTCAGTTTGTTCAGCGTCTGCTATTAGAATAATCTTATTCACTGTCCGCATAAAGCATTCTACCTCTCCATTGACTTGTGGCCACTGCGGTGTAATACGGTGATGTTTTATCCCCAACCGGGTGATGAAATCTTTGAATTCGTTACCTTGGAATGGGGGCCCATTGTCTGTCTTGATCACAAGTGGTAGAGCAGATAATGCAAATGTCTTTGTCAGCCCTGGCTCTAGATGGTTAAACACTGTGGATGGCAGGTCTTCAACGCAGGGATATTTGGTCTAGCTATCGACTAGAACTGCTGTGACCCTACCATCTGGGAAGCTCCTAAAATCAAGGCTCACCCATGACCAGGGTGATGGAGCAGGGTCTTCAGTTATCACGGGAGCTGGCACTTCTGCGTTTCCGGTGAGTTGATAGGCCCGGCAGTTCCCTACGACATTGTCTACAGCTTCCTCTAGTCCAGGAAACCACAGTTTCTCCCACATTCGGGATTTCATTCTTCCTGTGACTTGATGACCTTCATGCGCTAATACAGTCGCGCGTTCTTGGAGGCTTTGAGGGATAACGAAACGTGACCCTCTCAGCAGTATGCCACACTCAGCAATGCTGAATTCATCTCGGATTCTCCATATCTTCCCCAGTCGGGACCTGTCAACAGCGTTCTATCCTTGGACATTTTGGAGAAAGCCTTCCCAGGAGCCTTTCTGTATTGCTTCCGTCACCCTTTTGATTACCATGTCTGTGTTCAGGTGAGTCTTGATCTCGTCAATCAAGAGCGCTTGTGGGCATGACCACTGGGAGATCATGTTGACAAACTCTTCCGTCTTCAGCTCTTGATCAGAGTTTGCTTCCACAGGATGTGCCGGGTGACGTGACAGGAAGTCGGCCGGGTTCTTGGCGCCTGGTCTGTACACTAGTTCAAGTTGGTAGTGCTGAAGTTGTATCGCCCACTGCTCGATCCTGGGTGGGGGGTGAGGTGCAGTCCCTTTGAAGAGCGGGAGTAATGGTTGATGGTTTGTTACTACTCTAAATGGATGACCGCTGACATATAAATGAAAGTGATTGCATGGCCACTTAATAGCCAGCGCTTCTCATTCAATTTGAGAGTAGCGAGTTTTGGTCGCTGTCAGTGCTTTGCTAGCAAATGCCAGTGGAACCCAGGTACCGGGCTCAGTCTCTTGAGTTAATAAGGCTCCTAAACCTACTGGACTGGGGTCCACTAACAGTTCTGTTGGCCGAGTCGTGTTGAAGTATGCCATAGTTGTGCTCTCCAGCAATGCCGATTTTACTTTCTGGAATGCTTCTTCTTCCACCTGAGTCCAGTGCCAGGCAGACTCTTTTTTCATCAGATTACGCAGTGGTTCTGCAATCGTGGCAAGATTCGGAATGAATCTCCCGCAGTATGTCGCCATGCCCAAGAAGCTTCTGACTTCAGATGCCGTAGTGGGAGCTGGGGCGAGTTGAATCGCCTGCGACTTTCTGGGGTCCACTTTCACTCCGTCTTGGCTGAAGACATAACCGAAAAATTTGATGGATCTTTTGAAGAATTGGCATTTTTCTTTGTGGAGAGTCACTCCATGTTCTGCCAGACGCTTTAGGGTTGCTTTGAGTCAACGGTGGTGTTCCTTGATTGTGGCCGAGTGTATTAAAATGTCGTCACTGACATTAATGACTCCTTGAAGTCCCGACAGAACTTCTTTCACTTTGTTCTGGAATATTTCAGCTGCTGAAGATATCCCGAAGTTTAGCCTTTTATAGCGTCGCAGACCTAGATGCGTTGAAAATGTGGTAATGTACCTACTTTCCTTGGCTAGTTTCAATTGGTGGTAACCGGCGTTTAGGTCTAATTTAGAAAACCACTGCGACCCGTTGAGGTCAGCCAGTATGTCGTCGACAGTAGGTGTTAGGTGCCTCTCTCTCCTGATCGTTTGATTAGGCATCCTCATATCATTGAACATCCTGATCTTCCCTGGCTGCCTGGGCTTCTCGGCGATGACCATGGGGGACACCCATGGTGTTGGACCCGTCACTTTTTCTATTACCCCCTGTTGCTCAAGCTTCAAGAGTTCTTGTTCTACTATTGGACGTAATTCAAATGGTGTTCTTCGATTCCGTAGGGCAAGGGGTTTCACAGCTGTGTCGATGTGTAGTCTTATAGGTGGTCTTTTCATGCTCCCTAAGCCTTCAAACAACTGTGGGAACAGCTCCAGTATGTCCTATGTTTAAAGTGACTTTACTGCGTTTGCAAACGTGACCAGGCTCAGGTCTTCGGCAGTGTGGCTTCCAACCAATATATCTGCTTCCCTGTCAACTATGTGGAAAGTTGTGGTGACTTTGTGGTCCTCTGATTTGACTTGCACACACATTTTTCCTTTCAGAGGAAGCGGAGTCTGGCTTCCGTACGTGAGGATTCTGACCTTGGATGGTGTGAGTGTTGGCCTTGGAGTTAGCTTTTTGTAGTGTTGACACCCCATGACATTCACTGATGCTCCTGTTACCGGTGTCCCAGCTATCTCGATGGCACATGTTGGTTGTGGCCGACGTCTTCGCTTGAGATCATTCATAAAGGAGATGAGGTGGCATTCCTCTTCGCCATCTGAGGAAGAGTCCTCTAGGTATTGCCGACGGTGCACTGCCGTCGTTGGTGTCTTCGAGGTGGCAGGTTCCTCCAGTGTGAGGTGTCTCACTTGATTGGATGGTGGTTTCCGCCCTGAGGTTCCTCTGTATCTTGTACCACCTCAAAATACACTCGCAAAATTTTTGGGAATGCCACATTTTGTGCAGGTTTTCCCCTTCGCTGGGCTGCTGTCTTGGGGGTGCTCCTCCTTTCCACAGTATCCGCACTGTTGTTGTCGTAAATTCCTATTGGGCCACCTTCCTCACCCACCCCGAGTCGGCGTCCACTCGTTCTGTTTTGACAGTTACCGCTTGTTCGGTCATTGAGTTAAGAGCGGCCTCCATGGTGGACGCCCGGACATCTGGGAGTTCATGCGATCGAGCTAGGATTAGTATGTCTTCAAGAGATATGCGAGGCTGTCGAAGAATGAGGGTCCGCAGAGTCTTGTTGCGGCATCCTTAGATAAGTTGCGCCCGCACTTCCTTTACCTGGTCATCTTCGGTGCATGTGCTTGCCAACTCACGTAGGCATGCGTGAAATGTGTCCACAGACTCCCCCTCCCTCTGGCGAGCTTGTCGGAGTTTGAAACGTTCATAATCAGGGTTAAGTTGAGGGTCAAAGTGGGCATTTAAGGCTCTGACTGCTGCGTCGTAGTCCGTCTGTGGTCCTGTGTTCGGTAGATGCGCAAACAACTTTTATATTTCGTCTCTGCAAAGTATAGCAACAATGATCTTTTTACAGCTCCATCTGTTTCCCTGGTGGCTATAAAGTAAATGTCAAGACGGCCAATCCATACCTTCCACCTGGGTGACGCCGTTGCAGGGTCAATTAACTCACTGAATGGAGGAAGTGTGCTGAATTGTGTGTCCAGGTGTGAAGGTGTAGCTGCAGGGGCAATGGGCTGTTGTGCTGGCGCTGCTGCTGCCTGGTCAACCATGATTGGTTGTTGTTTTGTGATCTTCCTGGTGTGATTCTATTTTGGTGTAGCCACTGTGTGATTTTAGCCACTGTGTATGGTCTATTGTCCTGGTCTGGGGCTTGCACTTGATAGTGTTTGATGCTGCTTAATGCCCACTAGTCATTTATTTCATTTGCTGGCTCCTTCTTTGTGTTCCTGTGCTTGCTTTAGCTTGGGCTTGTTTGTTTGCCCTTATTTGTCCTCTGTGCCGCGTGGAGTCAGCTGTGTTGCCGCTTTCAGAGCGCTGACAATGCGCTCGTGTTTTCACCCCCTGCTTCTCAGGCCTGGACGTAGCAGGGAATCAATGCCCATGCGCGCTGCCTTTCCCGACGCGTTCTCGACTGGGCTTGACTCGGGAGCTTCAACGCGTCCTGTCCTGGCGCTGGGGTCTCCGCTTGCGAGCACTCACCGGTGGCTTGGGTGATGCAGGCAGCTTGCGGCGCCTTCCTCTGTCGCACTCGGCAGGATTCCTTCGGTGCTTACAGCCGCATCATTTCCTTCCAGGCAGACCGGCTTTTGTCGGGGGCACTTCTTGTCGTCGTGGGAATGGCACATCCCACCCTCGTCGCCAGTGTGGTGGGATCGGGTAGACCCACCTAATATCGCGCTGTGCTGTTGCGCACCGCAGGGCTGCTATACATGGAGACACCAACACTCATGGACGGTATAACCAGTCGGAAGTCACGAGCGACCCCGGCATCTTTATTTAAGCTCTCTGGCCACGCCTGGCCAGAGAGTGATACAATGTGTGATATGGTTTCCGGGAAGGGGATGCACTTAGATAAACTAGACCGTTACATCAAGCACCGCCGCCCTTTATACACGCACTGCCAGGCAGCGTACACTGGAAATTCGAACTAGTCACAGCACTACAGTGATACTGTCCAATATCACACTGCGGGACGGAACCATAAATAAAAAATAGTCCATAAATAAATAGCGAAAACCTAGGTGTAAAAACACTGTAGTTGGCAGGTGCTCCTGCTTTAAAAACGGAAGTGATGCATCAGGAGCAACGGCCAATAAGGAGCAGCGATTGAGTTGTCAGCCAAAGGCAAGCAGCAGCTGTAATTTCACTCCTGTGGAGTGATTACAGCAGGTCTTTTTAGACAGCGCATGCACACTGATGCTCATCTTAAAAACTAAGCATTGCGCTCTTTCCCCCACTCACAATCAAGAAGTATGTTATTTTCCATCTGTCCATTCCACGAGTGTGGGTAGAATTCTAAACGCAATACAAGCAAAATACATCTAGAGAACACACACATCAAAACGACCAAACTACAATGAGTAGAAACAGAGATATGAATTTTTAAAGTTTGAATTACAAATAGAAGTAAAAACAGAAAGTGCCAACCGTGGTTAACTAGTCACGCAAAATGGGTCAAAATCAGAAGTTAAGGCCAACCATGATAGAGCACATATATAAAGACCTGGTTTGTCCCACTGGAAAGTTTACATTCAGACGTTAAAACTTTTTTAGAGAAAAATGGTCATCGAAGAGTCATTGGCGGTGCAAGCTGCAAGCTAGACCTGAAGTGGGGCCCAACAACAGCGAGCTGAAGAGTGGGGTCTCGATGCAGTTGTCAATGAAGGAGGAAAATTTTCAAGAAGACAAAATCCAAGGTCTGTGCCCGTAGCATCGACAAGCTGCTGCTCGTGTTGGTTTTGATGAAGCCCTCTATGTTCAAACTTAGAATCTTTTCTGAAGTCAGATCTCCTTCAGTGGGGAAAGCCAGTAAGTTGAGGCTGTCCAGTGATTCGATGGAGATGGCTGCAGCTTTGACGTCAATCATAATCATGGTCTTTGTCAGTTCTCCTGACATAAAGTTGGCAAAAAGTTTTTAAATCCCGGGTTTTTGCAGTTTGGAGACAGAAGGAGTACACTCTAACATGAGCCAGTGATCCAGGACCTTGGGGGGCGCCAATTGGGTATTAGGATTCTCTCCAAAAAAGACAAGCAGCAGAGCCCAAGGCAGGTCCATTAGGTTCTGATTTATGAAACACAAGCCATTAATCACCCAGAGGTAGCATGCTTCATTATCACCCTATGCTCCTCTTTGGGCCTGTGCTGCAATGCCCAGCGGCTACCTTCGGGGCTCTCTGTCAGAGATCGCTTTGTTCTTGCCTCACAATCTAGACTAGGAGACAGTGGGGTCCATTCACTAAGATTTAACGCTGTGGTTGCATCACAAATTACGCTAAATCTATTTCACCTATTTAATTGCCAGCATAAAACCTGTTTTTCCTTTGGAAAAACACATGAAAGTAAGGCAACGAAGTGCATTGAGCTGCATTATATTCCTTAGCACCAAGGGGGGGTACCATGGGTGGTGCATGGGCTTTTCTGTGCAACCACCCCAGCTTTCTATTAACTTAAAAAGGTAGGCAAGGTTTAGCGTCATTTCAAATAGGCACTATGAAGGAAAAATGCTTTTTTCTCCTTTATTTTCCTACTATAAATGTGTGCTGCACTATACAGCACACATACAAAGTGGGAAAATGTTTGAGGTTAGTCTAAGCATAGTATTTTGTAATGGAAGGGTATCCTTCCAGTACAAAACCAATGCCAGACTAGCTGCTCATTTCTGCACTGGCGTTAGAGAGAGTGCCACATTTCTGTAAATATGGTGCCCTCTTGCTCTTTCCTTCTCATGAAGAGCAGCATTTGTGGTTGCTGCACTGCGTGACAAAATGGTAAATCTGGCCCCTAGTGTCCTCCAACATGTGTATAAGAGAAGAAAAGGAATCTCATAAAGAAAGGGTAGATTGGTCTTATAAGTGAATGATTAAAATTAAAACTTAAGGTCTTCCACCTAATCTATTTTAACACGGGGGAATATCTGTGAAAATAATGCTCCTGATATTCCTAAAATATTGCAAAGATCAGATATCACAAAGAATAAAAGGATCTCTGGTAAAGATCCCAACAAGGGGCCCTTTGGTCATTGCAGTGCTGGTCCAACGAGGAGCACAGCCCATTGATGAAGCATGCCACCTCTGGTTGGGTGAGGTCTTGTTCTTCATAAAGAAGACACTTCATATAGCCTCTGTAGCCAAAGGTACCTAGTATAGGTACCTCATCCCTCATCACAGAACTGCATACCTGCTTGTTTAACTGTACATTTGGGGAAATTGTGCGGTGGACTGAAAGTTCTCTATATCCCTATTTGATATTGTGGGGATACAGTTGGTACTGGCCAACTTGACAGCTTCTGGAAAAAGGCCTCTTGAAGTTTGTTGTGTCCCTGCAGCTCAACTGACCCTTGGAGTCAATTCTGGGGTCCTGGGTACAAGACAAGCAGGCAGAGGCGTAGCTAGAGCTTGTGGCACCCGGGCCTATCCCTCAGATTGCCGCCCCCCCTGGGGTGCTGACGAAAAAGGAAGGCGAACACTTGAAAGAGGTCCGAGAGACACGTAGTATCGCCGCTAATAGTTACCTCAATCATGCAAGTTACATGCACATACATGACTTTTGACTTTGTTAGGCCCCTTTATGTAAGTGCATGAACTGTAAGTATCTCAGATGCGTTGGTCGGTCCCAGTATTTACACACAATTTAAATAGCACTATTTTACTTTTTTTTATAACGCTACACATCCCAATGCAGGGTGTCAGAGCGATTTACATAACATACAGATTGAAAATAAATCATGCAAGCGTGTAAATCAGTGTACAAGCTGTGTTGCATGAGTCAGTGAGGGTTAAAAGTTGTAGCAGTAACATATCCTATATAGCTCGCTGTGCTATATTAAAAGGCTTACTATTTATGAACTGCAAGTAACAAAAGGATCTGTGTTCAAAGCAGTAACCTTACCTAGCTACATTTAAAAAAATCTGTCATCTGCATATTACATGACGTGCTTTGCAGGCACATTAACCTTCTATACTACTTTTAGTCAGATCTGGGACTACACAAAACAGAAATTTCTCCAAGAAATACTTTAACCTCCAGGGTTATCTCACCATTTATTATTCCGATAGTTACTGGGCACCTCTGCAGCAGATGCCTTAACCTTACAAAAATATTAGAAAATGCAGACTTTGTAACCAGTTAAGATTAAAAGATCTACTAACATGCTTCTCCTTGTTGCCAATTTCTTTGTGGCAGGGTTTTAAAAAAAAAATTAGTTGAGGCCCAGATTTTGCATTGGGATTGCACCACTTTTTTAGCACAACCCCAAAGCAACATCTAATTTGTTAAATCTCATAATGGGCTTAAATAAACTCATGATATACTTAATAAAAACAAATGTTTGTGATCATAATAGCTGTCTGGCGGGCATTAAATTACCAAACAAGCACACAAGGGGCCATGAGAGCCTGCTACAGAAGATGTCGGGTGTTTAGAGCCCTGGCACAGGCGGTCCATTTTTGCAGTCCGGAAAAAAGTGCCAGGGTGCCAAACAGCCCGATAGAGACCCATTTCGAGACAGCAAGCACCTCGATGTGCGCTGCTCACACTGCTCACTTCACACTAGTGGAGAAGTTACGGCATGACGTCATGACGTCATGCCAGATGAGCGTTGTGGGGGAAGGGAAATCCTTTAAAGAGTCATTTTCTCTCAGGATTTCCCTTCTCTTTTTGAACCGCAAGAGCAGCAAAATTGTGGTATTGTCACCAGGGCTTTAAGTGGAAGCTTTTTCAATATTATATGCAACAAGCCAAAGTTGCAGCTTATTTATCATATGCAACTAATAACCATTGACAAAGCCAATAGTCCTGACTTGTTGTAGGCAGGCCCGGCTCTAGGATTTTTTCTTTGAGTAGGCCATAAAGAAGCATGGGTGGGCCATGAAGACGAATGGGTTCCAGTAAATATTTCAGAGATTCGATATTTTAGGTGTTGGCATCTGCCCTCTTTTGACATTTTTAAGACAATAACTACCACCCAAAGAGCTACTGACTTCGCTTTCTCTGTTGCCCTTCTAGCTTTGGGAAAGGGGAAGGACTTTGCTTGTCAGAACTTTAAAATGTAGATGCGGAAAATTCAGGCTGAAGCATGGGTCAAATTATGCAGCAGTGTTGACTAAATTGTGCAACAAGAAAAAGCAAACTATGCAGCATAATGCGGCACATTATGTGATAGTATTAGTTCAATAATTTGATATTTTTACGCTTGCTAACACTAGACATAGATTGCACTTCATTGGGACCAGTTTAACACCTGAATATAGCAATAAGCAATCAGAAGGTGACCAGTCAACCTTAGGACAGAACCTCCCACTCAGCACCACCACATGTCAATGCAATTTTATAACTTTTGAACCATTTGAGCTAAAAACAACCTCTTTAAAAATCTGCAGATTATGCAGAAGATAATGGATTATGTGGCAAATGCGGCAAATCCATAGCTATGAGAAAAATGCTACGCCTGCACAATCACATAATTCCAGTGCCCCTACCCATAGGTCCCTGCTCAAGGAATCATTCTATCACTTGTAACAATCGACATACAAATTATTGTGGTGTGAATTAATGATGAGTAGAATGTTTTTTCATTTAGCCAATGGAAAGATAAAACATATTTTAGTTTTACTTTTTCATTAATTTATTTTTTATATAATACTGCAAGTTAGTAATGGCCTGAGAGTAGGAAGAAATTTAAATAAAACACCTGAGTAAATCTATATGCTAATTATAAAAACATTTTAGGGAAAAGGAAATCCTTTGCAAAGCGTTTCTGTCATATCACTTTTTGCAACTCCTAGGTAGCTTTGGATGGGAGCCTGCAGCCTCTTTAGTGTGAGTGAGTGAAAGTGTTCAGGATGTCTGTGCGGTTCATTTGCACATCATAGCAGCTACTATCCCTGCTGATTTCACACCTGTCCCCAGGCCTGAAACTAGAGCATGTCAATGGTTAATAATTAAATAAAACAACGCCGCAGGGCACAATGGGGCTTCAAGCCACTGTGAGACATTAGGATGAAAAACGCTCATTTTCCAGTTTACAATGGCCTTGGGTGGGCCACGCTCTAGAACCGGGCCTGGTTGTTGGTATGATGTTAATTGTTGTACCACATATCTGGATGCAATGACAGAAACAGCAAAATACAAGTCAGGCGGCACACTATGCTAAACAGATTTTTAGCGTAAGTGTTTTAAAGCCACGCCCTTAAGTAAATCGGCCACTCCCCTTTGAGAGACCCCCCCAGTTTTTTCATCCCACTTAAAGCCCTGTTGGCAGCTATGCTGCCACTCTGCCACTCACTAAATAGCCCCTCTGAAAACTCTCCTCTTACCTCACTTGAGACTCGCTCCAGGGTCTCTATGGCAGGCAGGGGTGGTTGGTTCGAACTTCGTTCACGGTTCACTTATTCAGCAGTCTCCAGAGCCAGCAAATCGGCCAGAGAGTAGCACTGCCACTGACTGCCCCAGGCCAGAATGAGCGCGAGAGCGCATAACGGTGAAGCGCGTGACGCGTCACTGCTACGTCGTTCTCAGTGCGAGGGCAGGGCTGGCCAAAATAAATCCTTTTTTTAATGTTGCCCAGGGCCGTCATTGGTAGCACTTGCGCGCTACAAGATTGATTGACGGGAATGACGGCCCTGGAGGTTGGGACGGACCAAGAGGTAATCACTGTGACTGCCACTGGCGCACTAGCAGCAGTTATAATAACAACTGAGCAGGTCAGTGCGCGCAGGGAGCACTTTAAAACTGGGCCACGCGCGCAGCACTGGTGGCCCGTTACGGCCGCGGCAGCCTTTATAATTTATTTGGGTACACAGTGTCCCCAAATAAATTATAAAAGGTCGCCGCGACTGCAACGGGCCACCAGTGCTGCGCGGCCGCCCCCGAAATTGTGCCGCCTGGGGCGGGCCGCCCCCACCACCCCCCCCTAGCTACGCCACTGCAAGCAGGTCCAGTCTTTCTTTGGGTTTCAGACAGCAGATCAGTGCTGATGTTCACAGGTCCAGCAGTATTCTGAGGAGGGCACTGGGGGTGCCAGTCTCTGGGTTGGGATAATTCCTGGGCACTCCCTAACCAATGGGTTGAAAGTTCCCAGAGGTGACTGTGAGAAGTTGGCCTGATATATGATGTCACTAATTCTAGTGTACACCTTGTATCAGTCCAAACAACCCTTATGGTGATTGGTTGTAAAGTCAACCTTATAGACCAGCTATCCTAGTGGTAGCATGGACAAGAGCAGTCTTAGGCTAAACTCTGAATGGCATGTGAAGCCAGCTGTTATACCATATGTAATCCCTTGAATACCAAATGAAAGGACACCACAACAGATATATATAAAAATAGAATGTATTTATTCTAGGCAAACCCTCAGCACTCTTTATGAGATTCGAGGTAAGTACAACACAGTCTTATTTAAGCATACATTAAGTCACACAGGTAAGTAATACAGTTAGGCCCTAGGGGCCACGCAAACCATATACTAAGTAAGTGGTATAAGGACCACTGTCACGAACACAGGATAGGCCTAGGCCTAGGGAATCGCTGGGGTTACACTATACAACCAACAGTTAGGAAGTGGGAGGCCCACGGGATTCAGGTGCAGAGTGGAAACACTCACGCGTAATGCGTAAAAGTCGATAGAATCACTAGCAGTTAGAAATAAGCAGTTTTAGGACACTTCTGGTATAGATAGAAAGTCGAGACTCGGAAACTAGACCCTAGGATAGTCAATACCCTTGTGAGCACCGAAGTATCCAAGTTACCTAGCCCACGGGCTGCGGGTGCATAGGTGTGAACTTGCGTCGGGTTTCGTCGTGGACTTCTATGGATGCCTGAAGGAAAGTTGCTGACAGGCAGTCAGTGAAGAGTGTCCGGTGGATCCCAAGGTGGGGATCAAGAAGGAAGGAACCTGCAAGCAGAAGGGACAGAGTCTAGGTCACCAGCCAGGAGCTGGGAAGGAACCAGGAAGGAACCAGGCGATGTCATGAAGATGCAGGTGAAGAGGTGAAGTTTGTCGCAGCAGCCACGGGTACCAGGAGACGTCGAGGACGACCAGGACCAGGAGGTGAGCTGTCCCACAAAGGCTGTTGCTGTCGGCGGCGTCGAAGTCGAGTCAGGACCCAACAAGCCTTGGCAAGCGGAACCCACGCAGGATGGAGGACTTGCTTCTGGTGCAGACCAGGAAGGTCTGGGGTGCTTCTCTTTTACAGAGGAGCGGGTGCCAGTCTGGAGGAGCCGGACCAGCAAGTTGAAAGTAAAGGTTCGTCGTCACGGAGGCTACCAGCCAACGGGCCAGCAACCGGACAACACGTCGAGCAACACAGGTGCAGAAGGGCCCCACGCAGAACACGTGAAGTGTGGGGAGCTGATCTTCTTTGCAGATGGTGCTCGGGAGTCGGGCTTCTCAATTCCCCAAGCACAGCCTCGAGGAAGCCTCAGAAGTCGCGCTAGTCAGTTACTAGCCACTTTTCCCAGGTCGCCGGTCCCACGTCCCTCGTCGCCTCCACGTGTCTCAACTTCGCTGGAGATGTGGATCTGGTTCAGAGGTGTCTGGAAGACTCGGCGCTGGTCAGTCTCTGCAGTCGTCCCTCGTAGGATTCAGTCGCAAAGCAAGCAGCGGTCGCTGGATGGTGCCTGGTTGCCCAGGGTGGTCACTCCTTGGCCACAAGGGAGATTTCTTCAGTCTTCTTCCTGAGGTCGAATGTCGAAGGTCCAGAGTTTCTGTTCAACTAGCTGGGCCCGACTAGCTACTAATATACTGGGCTAGTGGGCTGGGCTACCTGCAAGGTCCCTCCTATGGGTGTGACCAGGAAGGGGAGTGGCTACACCCCCTTTCCTTTGTCCAGTTTCGCGCCAGAGCTGGGGCTGGAGTGCCCCAGCACCGGTTTGAACTGGACTATGCATGGGACACCTTGTGTGCCCCAGGCAGTGTCTCGTTTCAGTCAATCCTCCCTGCCCCAATACACTAAATCCTGTCTAGGGTGGTGCTCGCACCTCCCGAGGCAGGAAACCTATTGTCCAGGCCTCCCTCGCTGGAAGGACTCCCAGCAGCAGGAGGTCAGACTTGTGTCTGTGGCAGCAGCATCCATTTTGTGATGCTGGGGCTCTGGTTAACTTTAACCGGGTAAGTAGGTTTCAACATGTCTTCTCCCTCTAGAAGGGAGGAATAATACTCTCCTACAGTGACCCTCCCCAAAACCTTTGCAGAAGGTCAGAACTCCATTGTGGTCACTCCAAAGCAGTTCAGGGGAGCTACCCCTTCCACTGTGTTTGGAGCCAAGCTGACCAGCAAGACAAAAGGGAGGCAGGTCCTCTTTTCAGAGAGGCATCCAACACATGGTCAGTCTCATGAAAGTTAAAAGTGTGTCCTACGAGCCATGCAAACTTTAATACCTTTAGGCACATAGGTGCATTGTAAAAACATACTGTACACCTCATGGCCCATGGGTTACTTCTGACCCACATGTTTCATTGCCAAAACTCCTTGTGGCAAATTTATCAGGGCCAGAAGAACAAAGGATCACCTATAATAAACTGCAATCCTAAAGTGGGAAGAGGAAGAAATTAGGTCAAATACACTGAGTGACAAACTATACGTAGGTTCCTGACTGTGGCATACAAAAAACACATTAAAATGTACACATTAAATAACTGTCCTGAGGGTGAAAGCTTGTGGACAGGGTAGCCACTGTATTTTTTAAAAGGTTCTTCCTTTTGGCCACCTGTTAAAAAACATTGCTAATAAAAATGATGCATGGAACGTATGGGATCATGGAACAAGGGTTGTGTGCCACAGTAGTTAGCTCTAGTCACCACATTCAAGCCAAACGATTAAAGTATTCACGCTTGAGAGCCTTGGTGAGTTAATGTCTGCAAACCAAAACAAATGTGCCAGTCTATGTCCCCCAGTATCCTTGAGGGGAGGGGGCTTGTTGTTGTTAAGCTCTTTTGTGTTAACTTCCCACTTCCATGATATGGTTTCCAAAAAAACATCTAATAATAAATGACAAGCAAACAAAAGGGTTGTATGTGATTTCACTAAAAACTACTTCATGGAATACCATTAGTGAGAAACCATTTCACCTAAACTGGTTATGGAAATTCGCAGGACGAATGACACCTACCATTTCACAGAAACCAATTCCCAGAATGTCTTTTTTTTACAAACTGACTTTTGCAAGCTTATGGTATTTAAGATGTAATTTTAAGGGCTACAGGTATTACTTTCAGCAACAATTTTGTCAAAGGAATTGCTTTCAGTGTTTCACTTTGGGGGATGTTAATTCAGGGCTATATATTTTATTTTGTAAAACATAACCCCCTCACAACGACTGAGCACTATCCATCCCTGCCCTCTAAAAACTCTAACTATGCCTAAACTCCTTTCATCCATGGCCCCTAAACTCTACCCATTCCTTACTCTAAAATAACTTTCTACCCCTAAAGTCCACCAATCCCTGACCCCTAAGACCCTGCAGTACTCCTAAACTCCATCTATCCTTGAACACTAAAATCTCCTTTCCATGCTTAAAACTCCACCCATTACTGAAACATCAAATATCCTCACCACTCTTAAACACCACCCATCCCTGACCTCTAACAAATACTCACCACCCCTAGACAGCACACATCCCAGATTCCTAAAACGTCCCTCACCACCTTTACACACCATCCATCCCAAATCCCCAAAAGCCCTCAGTGTCCCTAAAATCCACTGATCCCTTATCCCTGCAGACCTTTTCTACATCTAAACTCTACCTATCCATGAACGATAAAATCTACTGCCTACCCCTAAATTTCACCTATCCTTAAATACTAAAATACCTTTCTACTCCACCCACCCATCCTTGAACAATTAACACCCCTCAAAACCCTAAACCCGACCCATTCCTTAACCCTAAAACTCTTTCTGGCCATAAACTCACTTACTCCTGCCCCTAAAGACCCTCATCAGTCCTAATCTCCACCCATTCCTGAACTGTAAATGCCCTTCACCACCCCTAAACTATACCCATCACTGAACCTTAAACATCCCTCATAGCTGTACCTCCACCCATCCATTAACCCGAATAACCCCTCAACACCTCCAATCTCCGCTCATCTGTGAACCTTACAAATGCCTCATGACCCCTAAATTACACCAATTCCTGCTCCCTAAAAACCCTCACCACCCATACCTCCACCAATCTCAGAACCCTAAAGACCCATTTCTAAGCCAGAACTAAGTCTATCCCTGACACCTAAAAACCCGCATCACCCATATACATAACGCATCTCTGACCCCAAAAAGCACTTGCTAACCATAAACTCCCTCCAATTGTAAATGTCATTGTGGATTTTTCCATAAAATTTTCTTTCCTTTAAAATGTTTCTTTCAATTTTAGAGCTTCTGTATTTCCTGAAAATCGCCTTTCCTTAAAATAGTTTTTCTATGATTTGGTGTCCTCCATTGTGGTTTCTCAGTTTTTGGTTTTCTATTCATGCACATACATCAAACAAAAGTGCCTGCAGTTCCATAATGGATAGCATCCCATAAAACAGACAATGGCTGGTCTGAGACACTTTCGGAGAATCAAGGATGGGCAAAGGGGGAAGGTTATGGTATAAAATGTTGTGTGTTGGTGCAGGAGTTTTTCTTTGATTGAGGGGTTGAAGCCATTCCAGCCAAGCCTTGGAGTAAGTCACACCCCACACTTGTCCACTCGCAAGTACTGCAAGGCATTTGTATAGAAATCAATGTTGATAAGCAGCAATACTACCAGATTATAAACATACTCCTAAATAAAGGAAAAGGAATAACAGGAACATTATCACATAGTTTAGACATTGTTTGCACCCATAAAATTGCACTGTAAATAAATGTAAAGAGTAAAGAAATGAAAAGAAAAGAAAAGAAAAGGGTAAAGTAAAAGAAAAAAATACAATTATTACACAAACAGATGGCCACATAACTTAATACATTGCAGGCACCCATTTAAATCACATCGTACAAAATTGTTAAAATAAAAGAAATGGAATAAAAGAAGTATTATTAAAGTAGAAAAATATGGTCATATAACTTTATACCATTGCAGATACCCATATAAACTAGTTTGTGAAATTGTTTAAAAAATAAAAAGCAAATATACTAAAAAATGCAGTTAATGTAGAGAGATTGTCACATACCTTCGTACACAGCAGATACATATATCTAGAAAATTGTTCTTGAATTGAAAAAAACACACTCACAACCCTTGTCATATCTAACACCACTCTACACACTCTTTTTTTTAAGTTCAAAAAGAATCTTATTGAAAGATTATGCTCAAGTGGTACAAAATAAAGGAAAGATAAGAAAAGCTATCAATTAAAAATACATATCAGGGTAAATAATGGCAAAAACATTTGCTATAATGAGAAACATTAAAAAACTTGAGAATGATTATAAGCAAAAACTGGCAATTGACATGAAATAAAGCAATGTAAAGAGATATGGGATATACATCACAAGCATAAGAAAGAACAATAAAGAGAGAAAAATGAAAATCATGTTTGATAAAGAACAGGAAATCATGGAGGTTTAGGAACTTCTTGCTGTAGCGGGGATAAAGGCAGAGAGGTACGAGCACTCAAGTAAAAAAAACTGTAATTGGATTCCACATTTCTCTTTGCTTGATAGCTAAGGTTAAGGGGTAAACAAAAGTCGTATCTAATCTGTGATTGTAGCAAATGGCATACCACCAAGCCTTATAAGATAGTTTGGTATAATCCTTCCAATTTTTAGTGATTTGCTGGAATGCTACTGCTAATAACAAGTCTATTATTCTGGTGGTACAGGTGCAATGATCCCAGATGGGGGAAAGGCTTCCCAAAAAAATATGAGAAAAAGAAAAGGAGTGAGTGGAGGAAAAAATCTTATTAATTTGAGAGCAAACCTGCTTCCAGAAACTAAGAGCAAGGTGACAGCTAAAAAGCATATGAAAAAGATCTGCACGTGGTGAGGAGCAGGACCAACACTTGTCAGAGGCTTCTGGGAAATGTTTGCTGAGAGTAAGTGGTGAAAATAATAAACGATTATAAATAAAAAATAGTGTTTGGGTGGTGTTAGCGGCTCTAGAAGATCTACGAATCTTCAACCACAACTTATCCCACAACTCACGAGACCAAGAGATAGCAAAATCTTTTTCCCAATCTTCCTCTATTGCAGTTTTAATGCGAGGTAAGGACAAAGTGTGAAGGAAAGCGTATATCTTTGAAGCCTTAGAATGATTAACAAGTAAAGAATTCAGCAAGGAAGTATCGGAAGATATATGGATTGATGAAGGATATATAGCAGTATAAGCATCGAAGGCCTGTTGTAACGCACGCATCAGTAGCAAATATTTGTTTCGACAAGCGAGAGGAAGATTAAAAGATGTGGCAGCTAAATCAAAGGAAATAATCTGAGTATGGTGGAACAATTGACGCACCCAAATAAGCCCACGCATTCTCCAGGATTTCAAAAAAATTGGCTTATTATTGATTAAAATAGACGTGTTATGCCAAAGAGGTTGATCAAAAAAGGATGAAAGAGGTAGACAAGGAAGAATTTTGGAGGTGTATTTAAGAATGGGGGTTGATAAAGATTGAGGTCTGCGAGAAAACATAAGATATTCTTTGAAGGAAAAGGGAGAAATGAAAGACTTTTCTAAGGTCAACCAGAGAGGAGAGGATGGTGAGGAATCATCAATCCAATGAGAGACTTGATGTAAGAGAAAGGTCTTATGATATAAGGAAAAGTTTGGAAAGTTCACTCCACCCTCTCTTTTAGAGCGCATAAGCTTAAACAAAGACATACGGGATTTTTTGTGCCCCCACAAAAAGGAAGAGAGAATAGAGCTTATCTTCTTGAAGTATTTCAAGGGGATAGCGAGTGGTATGTTAGAAATTGTAAATAAAACAATGGGAGAAAGCATCATCTTAATTGTGTCCAATCTTCCCCACCAAGATAAATAAAGAGGATGCCATTTGGTAGTGAGAGTGGTTAATTTTTGAATGCAATCTTCCATACACTTAGTGATAGTACCAGAAAGAGAGGAATGAAAATTGAGGCCCAAATATTTAAGAGAGTTAGGGCTCCAAGTAAAACCTGAAGCAGAGAAGTCATCTTTAAAAGTAACTTTAGTGAGTGGTAAAATTTCGCACTTGTCTTTATTTAGTTTGTAACCCGATACTTGAGCAAAAGAATGAACTTTGTCTAAAAAGGCCGGGATGGAGGTATCTGGTTGGTAGAGAAATAATAGGACATCATCAGCGTAAGCTGCCATTTTAATGTCAGAATCGTGAAAGTTAAAACCATGGATGTTATCATTCTGACGAAGACGCAGAAGGAAAGGTTCTAAAGCAAGATTAAACAAAAAAGGTGAAAGTGGGCAGCCCTGTCTAACCCCTCTTCCTAGTGAAAAATAAGGAGATAAGCCCCCATTTGCCGAAATTGCTGCTCTAGGACGAGAATAAAGGAAGGAAATTAGAGAGGAAATTTTTGAACCAAAACCAAACCACTTCAGAGTTTTAAACAAATAAGGCCATTCAACCCGATCGAAAGCTTTTTCCGCATCCAAAGCTATAGCTGCGAGGGAATGGGGATAATGAGAGGTCTTGGAGAGAATGTCAAAAATCAATCTAGTGTTATCTGACAACAGACGGCCCTTAACAAAGCCAGACTGCTCTTTCCCTAAGAGGTCGGGTAATAAAGATTCTAAGCGCAAAGCTAATGCTTTGGAAAAAATGTTATAATCAATATTTACTAAAGAAATAGGGCGATAATTTTTACAATGCTGTGGATCTTTGCCCGGTTTCGGGATAATACAAATAAGGGCATCAGAGAAGGAGACGGAAGCGGAACCAGTTTGAAGAAAGGTAGAGAGAAGCAGATGTAATTTGGGGACGAGCAAATTTGAAAAACAAGAAAAGAATTCAACAGTGAAGCCATCCGGCCCGGGGCTTTTCCACGTTTGAGAGAGTGAAGAGCTTGGAAGAGATCCTTGTGAGTAAGATCGGATTCTAAAGAAGAAAGGTCTGGAAGAGTATCGAAAGGAGAAGAGATGGTTGACAAACATTGTGAGATGGACTGTTTAGACGAGGATGCTTCGGAAGAGTACAATGCTTCATAAAAGTGTAAGAATTCTTGCAAGATGTCTTCGCTTTTGTGTTTTAATAACCCGTCATGACCATAAATAGATTCAATGTTGATTTTGTTTTGTCTCACCTTTAAATAATTGGCCAACAACTTCCCAGCCTTATTCTGCCCACCATAGAACTTAGCGCTAGACTTTAAGAGATAATTAGAGGCATTAAAAGTGGAGTCCTTGTTAAATTGAAATTTAGCAGAAATGAGATCGTTTAAGGAATCTTTAGATTTAGAAGTATAATATAGGTGTTCTAATTGTTTAATGTTAGAGAGTAGAAGATTGGTATCTTGTTGGGCTTTCTTCCGCTTACGAGAGACATAATTAATGATGAAGTCTCTGGCTGATGCTTTGAAAGCATTCCAAACAACAGGGAATGAAACTTCACCCGTATGATTAAGCAGGAAATATTCGTGGAAAAAGGACTTAAAGGAAGAGACAAATTGTGCATCAAGGAGGAGAGTGTTGTTGAAACGCCATTTTTTAATAGAAGTAGGCTTTCGTAAAACATCCAGAGTAATAGAAACTGGGGCATGATCTGAAATCAAGAGGGAGCCGATATCAGAAGAAATAAGGGATTGGGTAAGGTGATGTGAAATAAAAAAATAATCTAGTCGAGATTGAGTTTGGTGAGGGGGTGAAAAGAAAGAGTATTCTCGTAGAGTAGGATTACATAGTCTCCAAGCATCAGTAAGTTTGTATTGTGCAATGAGGTGAGTGAAAGATTTTTGTGATTTATGTGGAGTGTATGCGCTAGCTGAATGCCTATCCAAAAAGGGGTCAAAAACTTCATTGCAATCACCCACTAGAATAAAGTTATCAACATAGTGTTGAGTGATTAGCGGAGCTAAAGACGTCCAGAAAGAGGCATCACCACTCATCGGAGCATACACATTTAAAATGGAAAGAGGGACATTGTCTAGAATGAAACTAACTAACACCCACCTACCCGAAGTATCTGCAAAATGCGTCATTGACTTGACTGGTAGAGATTTTTTAAACAGAATCAAAACGCCATTGCGTTTGCCATCGCCCGGGGAAAAATACACTTCACCCACCCAACCCCTTTTCAATTCAGCAGATTCAACTGCCGATAAATGTGATTCTTGTAAACAGGCGATATCTGCGTTAAGCTTGGTCAAATGGGATAATACTCTCTGTCTTTTAATTGGTGAATGTAAACCTCTAACATTCCAAGAAAAAAGTTTCAAAGGCATAAAACATCATTAAATATGCATATCCAAAAACCAGTTGAGGAATGATCTTGAAAAAGAAGAACATGTAAAGCATAAAGGCATAATAATAAGATACATCTGAAATAAACGAAGGAAATTTCATAAAAAGTAACAAGGTAAAAGCCAGTTACATGATGAAAAGAGAAAGGGAAAGTAAAAAAGAGGAGCTATAAAGAAGATAGAAGCAAAGAAGATGGAAAAGGAAATGGCTGGATTAAGAAAGGAGGGTAGAAATTACAGTGGAGAGAGACATAGCCAAGAAGGAAGGAAGTAATTGAGGAGCATAAAGAAGACAGAGAGAAGAACCTAAGAACATAATACCAGAAGAAAAAAAACAAAAGACTTACAAATTGTCGAGAACAAACAAAAGGAGAGGAGGTTGGAGGCCACATGAAACAACGACGGGCCTTAAGCTCCATAGGGAAGGCGGGGAAGGAAGACAACTGCAACGAACTCCAAGAACAAAAAGATGGGTTATGACGTGAAGGAGGAATCTGTGTACAGGAGAGAAAAGAAAAAAAAAAAAAAGGATGAGTATTAAATATTGAGAACAAAGAGGATGGATATAAAACAAACAACTAGAAAAACTGTGTAGACCAAACAATCATGAAGACCTGCAAGGAACATTGCATAAACGCAGTAATACAAAACAAATGAGTGAAAACCAGTTATGAAGAACTTGATGAAGCAGCAAAATCCATGCTGTTGACATTATGAGAGTACAGAAAGCTCTTTAATTTCAGCGGGTCCTCATAAGTAGTAGTCTTGTTGTTAAAAGTCACCATAAAAAGGCAGGGGTGAAAAAGACCATATCTCTCTCCCATAGCACGCAACTGTGGTCGAAGTGAAAGAAATTCCTTACGCCGGTCAGCAGTAGGTTTAGCATAGTCCTGAGATAAGAAAAGTTGATTACCCGACCAGGTAACTCGAGGGAGGGCCTTTGCTGCGGAAAGAACTGTGAGTAAATCCGTATACTCTAGAAAATAGAGCATAACACCTCTCGGCCTTTTAACATGGGTGGTAGAAATCCCAGCAGGAGGAGGACCTAAACGATGAGCTCTTTGTATGTTGAGATTGGTGGACTGGCAACTGAAGAATGTTTGGCAAGAAGGATTTGAAAAAAGCATCGGATCCCTCTGAATTTTCCGCCAGGCCGTAGATGCGAAGATTATTCCTCCTGTTTCTGTTCTCTAAGTTCTCAAGTTGCTTGTGGAGAGTAGAGACTTGGGCATATAGTGGATCAACTTTGGCAACAGATGAAGTAAGAGTATTGACAGTTTGTTCTAAAAGGGTAACACGGCCATCAATATTCGACCACTTGTCGGATAACAACTGAAGAGTAGTTTTGGTGTCATCCAGCGTAGTTTTAGTTTCTTCAATAAAAGGGCGTAAGGCCCTAATTTCTTCTAAAAGAATATCCATTGTTACTGTTGAAGTTGGCTTGGGAGGAGAGGGTGGGTCCTTTTTTAGTCTTTTAATTGAACCTTTGGTGGCACCGCTCGTTTGTGAAACTGAAGCAGAAGAAGGACATTTAGCAGAGGGGTCAGAAGAGTCATCCATTTGTAAACACTGGTATCTAGAACCCGTATAGAGGAGAAATTTGCGAGAAGTTGTAGAAGGAGAAGGTTTGCGCAAGTCCTTAGATAGTCTACCCATATAGAAAATGGCAACTGCAGCCCAAAACAGTGTTGAGGGATTAAAGCAAAAAAAACATCAGAAAAGAGCTGGTGGACTAAAAAGCATATAAGTAAATACAATGGAATGAAGCGCTATGAACAAACGCTACAACTGAAAGAGCCACATAATAAAATTGAGTAAAGAAACAGCAATTTAGACCAGAAAGGCAAAACATCTCTGCAAAAGAAGATGCAACATATCCTAACAATGGGACATTAAATGGCGTAGAGTACAATAAGATAACATTTTAACGCCTCAAGCCTGTCAGCAGCTTCACAAAATGGCGGCCACAATTTCAGAGGTCGACTCTTCGGTAATTGTGAAGTAAATATAGCATATTACGAAGAAGTGTAAGTAGCATTTGACCCACAGTTGTTGAAATGTATGAGGATGTATCGTCAAAATGAGTTCCATTCAAGCTGCAGCAACATTATGAAGAAATAGTAACAAGCACGATGGTAGGAAATCCAGAGCGCTCAAAAACAAAAACGCGCTAATAAGAGCCCAAGTACTTAGTAAAGGGTATATGGGCACACAGTTTGGCTAGTAGGCTGACAGGGGAAGAAAGATGTAGAGAAATGTAGATGAATCCTCAGTCACCGTAATTGGCCGAAAAACGCTAGGAGCGGAGCTCCGTCAGCGTTAACTCAAAATAGCAGCCGTAATCTCAAGTAACGACGTTACACAGTATTTCGAAGGAGAGGATTACCCACAGATGAATTTAGGCATCCTAAATCTTCCCAGCAGACCTGCACCGATTCCAAAGTAGAAACCCATAGTTATTAAGGGTTAAATCGCTGTGAGGAGTCTCGCTGAGTGCCGCATTCTCCGCGTCGCCCCGGGAGAGCTACGAAGGAACCGCCATCTTGCACGGGCGCTAGCCACGCCCCCCCACTCTACACACTCTTAAAGACATCTGGGGCGGTGCAATTTAGGCTCCCACCCTTACACGTCACAGAAGCGCAATATTTACGTGCACTTACCACTATATACTCTGTGTGTTGTAAACTTTATTAAACATTGAGTGAAGCATTGAAATGTATTTCTGAAGTGTATTAACTGTAGAAATTAGAGACTTATGGCAGGTGCATATTAATGTATAGCTTAATCATGAAAACATAAAGTACTCATTGGTATTTACACAAATGTTTTAAGTCATATTGCATTCTTTGGAAATGCACTGCATATGTAACCATGAACACATTTATTCTTGTTGCATTTATTTTGAAGTTGTACCTGCATATATAATCATGTATTTGAAGTGCACAATGCAAATGTTTAATTAAAGTTAGCATGACTAGGCATTTACTTGCTAACATGAAATGCATTTTGCTTGTTTTGCATGTTCTCTCCTCTGCAGGTGCATTCTCAAGGTTTTGTAGGTTGAGATAGGAGTATTATTGTATTAGAGATAGTGAGGCCTGAGAAGAGAACTCTTGGAAAGAACTTGGCCAATTTAATGAGCAGAAGAAGCCTCCTAATCATCATTTATTCATTGCATATGAAGAACACCGATCTCAAATTGTTGGCTTCTGTATTGTACTGATTGTCTTCATTGTATGCTTCATGCTAATTTCTTCAATGCCTTAATTTGCTGATCATACTTCTTTATGCTTATAACATGTTATTGATTTTTTTCAATTACTGGGATGATTATTAACTTGTAATAAACCCACTTAACTTTAGCTACTGATTCCTGGGAAATTTTTTCTTTGAATGTCGACTACTATTTGCCTCTCAATCAACCAGAATGATCTATCAGGGAGAATTGTAACCACTTCCTGCACTCTCCACAAGATGGTAGCTTGTCAGGTGGTTGGTTACTGATGCAAAGAGAGTTAGTGTAGCATATTCTAGACCTGTCTAAACCCAGCCCAAGTCCCTAAAGCCCATGTCTTGTGTTGGAGAGCCAGTGGAGTTCCAGCAGTTCAAGAGATATATGTAACATTGGAGGAGTGAGTATCAATAGGGTGTGCATTGCAATTGCTTACGTTTACCTTGTGGTGTTTTGGGGAGATTGTATGGTGCAATGCGATAACATTTTAAGTTGTTGTGTGAGAGTGTGTTTAATGCAGAGCAGATGAATTAGCTATCAGGCTCGATGTAGCTTCCAGGGTGATATTAGCAAGTGTAGAAATCCCTATATTATGATTGTCTGCTAAGTTTTGTGGTGCTTGTCGTGAGAAGTTGTCGATGGCACAATTGAGATAGGGACAATTTTCTTGGCATGAGAGTAAGGTGTGGTTGGTGTAGTGGATTTCGTGCCCAGGAAGAAGCGGCACTAATCTGGGTAATTCCCCTCTGGTTGAGGTTTCATTTGAGTGTGAGTGAGAGTAGGTCGGAATGGGTTGTTCAGAACTTTTTCTTGTGTGACTGAATACTTTGATTTCTTTAGAGGAGCAGACAAAAGTTATATATTGAAACTGCTTTGCAGTTTGTTTTACATGCTTGTTGCAGAGAAGAGTGGCTTCATGAAAATTGTAAAGGAGAGGGAGCAGCTGTGAGGAGTGAGACTGACGTCATAGTGTGCCACGCTTGGATTGGTCGGTTGGTGGTGAGCCACGCTGTAATTAGTTGACTACGTCATAGAGTGGCGCACTGGTATTAGTTGTTGACTCCAAACAAGAATTTTGGGTAAAGAATTACTTCCTGGTTTGAAACTAAATTCATTTGTGGTTCCCTAATATTATTGCTGGCAAAATGAAACTCTTAAAGGCAACATGAAATTTTAGGAGGGGAGTTGTGAGTATACCTGTTTGAGAGGGAAAAGAGGCACCACCCGAACATACGCCAGGTCATTATATGACTATAAGTGTGGGCCTTCATACATGTATCTGGCATAATCAATTGCATAAGATCAATGAGAATGAAGGTGCATTGATGTTTCCACGCTCTGGTACTTTTGATTTCAGAATATTTGATCATTTGAGAAGAGTACTGTACAAAAAGAAACCGCCACATAGACCCACACAGTATGAAACGCTTAATGCTTGGGAGCAAGCAGCTCATGCTAGGCAGAAGGAAAGGTATTTGGGAAGAGCCAGAAAGGCAGCGCGTAATTATATTGATGCTAGATGGGATGCAGAACAAAAGAAGTGGAGAACGTATATGATAGAGGGAGCTAGACTGTACCCTGCATTGATGAGCAAAGGAACAGAAAAGGGGAAGGAAGAGAAGAGAAAAAAAAGGGGCACAAGACAGAAAATGTAGAGAAGGAGGGTGGAACCAGTGAAGGTGATTCTAGTAATGATTTTCTGGATGTATCGTTGTCAACGCGTCCACCTCCGTACAATGAGGCCCAATTGGAAGGAATGAGTGGTGCAGGAGCAAGTGGACACCTGAGAGTAGCTACTGCACCAGTGAATGCAAATTCTAACCTGATGGGAGAAAGTACAGGGGTTGATACCCCTATTAACCCCAATGTTTTGAATACCCCAGATGCACTTACTGTTCCAGTTGCTGTTGGCCCCGTAGTTCCTTTTTATAAAACTGGATCAACAGGAAACACAACACATACTTTGTCAGCTCCAACTGAAATGGGTGCTACAGGTAAAACTTCAGCTAGACCCACAAGTGGGAGGATTTCCTCGAGTTCCTTTAGTACCAGCTCAGATGACTACCTCTTATGCTGCAAGTGCAAGTTGGAAATCTAACTATGCTGTAGAAGCTAAAGCTACATATCAGGAGGCTCTTACGACGTATCACAAAGCCATATATATGGCTCAGAAAGCTTTTATTGCTTGGTCAATCCATGAAGCAGACAATTCCCCTAAAGAATTGTTTAAGGTGGTTAACACCTTTCTTTCCCCATCGGTTGAAAATAATTCACTCACTTCTTCAATGGACCTTTGTGCAGAGCTCTTATTTTTCTCACAATAAAATCCTGTCAATTTACGATGCTTTTCCCCATCCCTGTTTAACTGCCTTGGGTACTATGGCAAACCTGTCTGTCCCACTCCTGTCCTGTTTCTCTCCTATTCCTCTCGAATCATCAGCAATTGATCTTGCCAACAAAAGATCTGGATCCACTCTTGATCCATGCCCCCGAACATTCATAAACAGGTTATACCCATAATTAATCCCGGGGTGAATAACTTGCTCAATGAGTATCTGATCCAGGTAATGGTCCTTTCAGGTTGGAAACATGCCATGCTACTTTCCTTACTTAAGAAGCCTTCTGCCGACCCTAGGATCCTTAGAAATTTCAGGCCTATTTCATTGCTGCCTACTATGGCGAAGCTGGTGAAACAAAATGTCAACAGACAGCTCACTTCTTTCCTGGAGGAAAACCTTTTACTACATGATTTGCAATCTAGTTTTTGATGCAGATACAGTACTGAGACCACTTTCTTCGAGGTCTCTGCGCATATTAAAATGAATCTAGACCAAAATTCCGCAGTTATGCTAATGCTGCTGGATCTTTTGGCAGATTTCGATATGGTCTCTCATGCGACTCTACTTGAGAGACTGGAAGGCTTTGGCAGTAGGGATTTGCCTCATCTTGGTTCAAGTCCTTTATCTGTAACTGTGCTCAGTCAGTCTTTCTAACTCCTTTTACCTCTGCAGCTAAGCCGTTAAATTATGGCGTTCCTCAGGGTTCGGTGCTCGGCCCTACCCTTTTTAATATAAATATGTTCCCCTGGCGTATTTTGTGGAGTTTTTCGGAATTAGAGTTGTCTGATGCGCGGATGATACACAGCTGTTCATGTCTTTCAGGATAGTGATCCATCAACATTGATTTCTCTCAAACCATGTCTTAATTTAGTGCTTCAGTGGAAGAATGCCAACTTTTTAAAATTAAATTAAGAGAAGATCAAAGTTTTTTTCTTTCATCCCAAATTCAAACCCGATTTCTAGCTCTGGTGGCCACCTGAGATGAGCAATGCGCCTTGTCCTGCCCCGGTGGTCAGAAACCTGGGGGTTAAATTTGATGCTGAGCTTTCCTTTGAGCCTCAAATAAAATCTGTGTCTTGTTCCTGTTTTCTGACTCTTAGATCCTTGAGACAGATGATGCATTTTATTCCTGTGGATCAGCAGAAGACCGTAGTGCATATCATGATCACTTCTAAACTGGACAATTCCAATAGACTATATCTTGGACTCCCTTCTTATCTTATACTCTGGTTACAGATTATTCAGAACACTGCAGCCTGATCCTGAAACTTCTTCACTGGTGTTCTATTTGGATCACCTGCGCCAGCTTCACTGGGGGATGAAAGAAATCAACTTCGGTCTTGTCTTAATTTAATTTTAAAAAGTTGGCACTCATCCACTGTAGCACTGAGTTAAAAAATGGTTTGAGATGTTTTGTGCTTCAGGCCTGTATATTCAGGTATAACTCATATCTAAGCCTGAAGAAGACACACCTACTCTATGAATATGCTCTGTTTGTTTCCTATATGAGCACCTGTGTTAACTATGGTGTTCAACTACATTAGAAAGAACGAGCATTGATTTGTGTTGGACTTGGCCCTGTTTGACTAGAGTTCCCTAAACTTTTTGTTTTCCCCCTAGACCTTTTTTCTGACATTGTGTTGCCAACTTAGATGCTTTGGGCCCTTTGCCACTGCTGAGCAGTGTCAAAGTGCAAGTTCTCCCTGTATAAAGTATAATGGTAATTGGTTGTCCATGATTGGTATGTTTGCCTTACTAGTAAAGTCCCTAGTAAAGTGTACTATGTGTGCCAGGGCTGGTAAAGCAAATGCTACTAGTGGGCCTGCAGCACTTTTTGTGCCACCCACACCAGTAGCCTTAAAAAGGGAACTCAGGCCTGCCATTGCGGTGCCTGCGCGCAGTTTGTTATACTGCCATATTGTTCTGACAAGTGCACCCACTTGCCAGACATTACCCTTCCCTTTCTATGCACATCAGACACCCCTATGATAGGTCCAAGTTACCCCCTGGGCAGGGTGCAGTACATGTGAAAGGTAGGACATGTACTAAGGTGTGTACCATGTCCTGACAGTGAAATAATCTCCATTTTCGTTGTTCACTGTGGAAAGGCCATCTTGCCCATAGGATAGAATGGGGAGGCTGTGTAATATGTTTTCCAGCCTATCTTCCCAAAGGCTTAAGATACAGAGGTGACATTTAGTGAGCCTGAACTCACAATGTAATGACACATCTGTTTATGAAGGTGTTTTTTGCATTACGTGTTTAGAAGCCACTCTTTTAGAAGTGGCTGGGTTTTTGTGCTCCAACATTTCTGTGTGTCTCTGCCTGTTGTGGATTGACTGTCTGGATTTGAAAGCGATAGGATCTGGGGAATATCTTGAGCCAGGGGAGGAGGTGAGACAGCAACAGGCTGACCTGCATCTGGAGTGTAGGGGAGGGGTAGCCCCTAGAGGTGAAGAGGCCTGGGTTGCTGCCTTAAAACAATTGTCCCATCTCCTGATGAGTGATTGAGAATCCAGACCCCCACTAATCAAAGGAAGAAGGTGTCACTGGCAGGACGGCACCCAGAACTGGTTTGAACAGGGGTCAGTGCCCCCCTGAACACAAAGACTTCAAAGCCATTGAGGGGTATGACTATGAGAGCTGAAACCCCCGAAGTTTGGAGAATGGCTTGATCAAGATTGAACAAGACTGGAGCTACGTCGTGGTCAAGAGGAACCTTTGCCAAGGAAGAAACAACTGAAGAGACTGAAGGAAAGGACTGACCCTTGCTGTGTGTTCTGGGCTTTGCCTGCAGTTTGCTGTTTTAACCAAGGAAAGGCTAAAGGGACTTTGCTGTGTGCTGTGTCCCCCTGCTTGAAAGGACTTTGCTGTGCTGTGACCTGAAGTAACTTATCCCCAAGGGCCCGAGGTGATCTGACTCCCTGTTGTGGAAACTCAGGAACACAAACGTTTCCAGGAGAGTCTTAACGACGCTGTGTGCGTGTGCTTTTTGCAGCCTGAGACCCTCGTAGGAAGTGCCCTGTGATCTTGGGCACCTGGAGTCCAAGCGAGTCTCAGCAACATAGTGTGCGTGTGCTTTTTGCAGTAAGAGCCCTTGGTGAGGATTGTCCTGTTATCGTGTGCACCGGAATCCAAGCGACGCTGTGTGCGTGTGCTTTTTGCAGCCTGGGGCCTTCATGAGGATTGCCTTGTTATCGTGCACACCTGGAATCCAAGTGAGTCTCAGCAACGCTGTGTGCATGTGCTTTGTGCAGCCTGAGACCTTCGTGAGGATTGCCTTGTTGTCATGCACCCGGAGTTAATGTGAGTCTCAGCGACGTTGTGCGCATGTTTTTCATGCAGCCTGAGACCTTCGTGAGGAGTGCCCGGTGATCGTGCACTCGAAGTTTAAGTGAGTCTCAGCGACGCTGTGTGCATGTGCCCTGTGGCAGCCTGAGATTTTCATAGCAGTAGTAGCCCAGACCGGCAGCCCCGGAGGAGCTGAGCCGCCGGCCCAAGCCCACCGTTGTCAATTCACAAAGATTGCATTGGAGGCCCAAATCGCTGGAAGAGGAGAGGAGAGTGAGGTCGCACCCCCCCAGGTAACGTGTGTCAACGCCTGGGGTGGGGTGCAGGCTCGGAGGGAGACACTCTCGGCCTCTCTCATACCGGCAGCTCAAGCCTCTGCTTCGGCTCGTATCACGGCCCATACTGGCCAAGTGAGTGGCAGTACCGGGACCGGAGTGCGGAGCTGCACTTTTTGATATACCATACCCGTGTTGGCAGCAACTGTTGACAGAGGCTGACTGCAAGTCAGCACGAGTTGCGGAGAGACCGCCTGAGGCACCGTGATTGGTGCTGGAGTGTATTATGCATTACCTTATTTCTGCATAACGGAGCACCTGATTGTCGTATTACACATTGCATCATTTCTGCATAATGAACTACCTGATTAGTGTATTACGTATTGCATTATTTCTGCATAACGAAGTACCTGGTTGCTGCGTTATGCATTGCATTATTTCTAATTTGCAAAGTGCCTGATTGTTGCGTTACGCGTTGCTTTATTTTTGCATTCCACAGTGCCTGATTGTTGCGTTATGCATTGCATTAATTATCCATTGCAAAGTGCCTGATTCTAGCATTACGAACTGCATAACATTGTATTAGGACTACAGTGGAATGTTTAGAAGTGCTCATTAATATCTTTTTATATCAAATGTATACTCGTTTTTATAAAACTTGTGTGGAGTCCATTTGTGGTGTCATCATTCGGTTGCTGTGAGCGTGGTTGCAAATACTTAACACACTTGCCTTGAAGATAAGCCTGGCTGCTCGTGCCAAGCTACCAAGGGGGTGAGCGGGGGCTATCTCAGAAGGTGTCCTTCCTTTCTCTGACGTGGAAACGCAGGTCCCTATTTGGCCTAAGGTACCTACCTCAGCCAACCAGGGATCCCGGGTTTAACAATTTGCAATAAAAATAATTATGACATTAGTTAGCAGCAATGTTCAAAATCAATACAAGAGGAAATTCTGTCCAGAGTCGACGGTCTAGAAGGCATCTCAAACTGTATTTAGCAATCAAGGTCGGCAAACTGTCTTGTTTCAGCCATACTCTTATTACCGTGTAAATTCAGTGATCATTGACACATGCAAAGTTTCCTTAACAGTGACGGCGACAGACCGATGGGGCGGGTTGAAGAGGTGCAGGGAGAGAGGAGACTGGTAAGAAGCACACAGAGAGCGTGGTGGGGGTTAATATTAAAATTAAAAATAAATACTAACCTGGTGCTGCAGCCCGCCTCATGCTCCTCTTTTCGTGGTCCCAGGAGTCCCTGGGACAGCATCAGACTCCCCATCCAATCCCCACGCTGCTCTCAAGAATGAGAGCAGCATGGGGATTGGGCTGAACAGGCTGGATTAATGCTCACACAGGTACAGGGTGTCTGGGCTGTTTCTGCAACCCTCTAACCCAGCTGTGTTAATACAACTGTGTCGGAAAAACCTAACTGCACATGTCACTTTTGCCGGCCTAAAACGGACGGTCAAACTTACTTGCACAATTAAAAGTGCAGAGTTACCACTCCTCCAACCCCCGCCATAGCCTGGCCCTGCCCCTTCCTGCACACGCTAGGTCAGAGCCAGCACCTGAAAAATAAAACAATAGTAAAACATTGTTTTACTTTTTAGCTGCTGCCTCTGAGTGAGTGGGGCAACGATCCTCCACCATTACGGAGGAGCCGCCAGTGTGCCTTAATAATTCCGAGCCATTAAAAATAATACTAAAAACACTTCTTCAAACTACAGGATTCTATTAATATTAGATACAACTAGTAAATTATTTGCTAAGCGCATTTCCTACACTCTCCAGCACTGAGAGATAGGACATTAAAGAATACGTATTGAGGAAAATGGAGAACAATATAAGCAATCAACCCTTTGCTAACTGTTAGCCCTGCAGCCATTTCCGATTGGTTCTTTAGTGCTCCTTTCTACACACTGCGCATGGATCGACGAATGGCAGTCAACTTAGTCGATCAGCATTTCCCACGGAAAAGCCTTGTGTTAATATAATCCAACAAATCTTCTAAAAAAGTAATAAAGCTCCATATGAATACCCGGCTAGAATGTGAATGAATTGTCACTGTTCTTTTTTGTTTACTCTTTTTTGAGAAACAGCGACGTAAATAGCCTGAAGCTTGGTGTTATTTTTATTCGTACCTTGTTCACACTTCATGTCACTTCTGCGTAGTTTTTTTGTACAGATGAGTTTGCCCCATAGCTAACTTTTATCCATTTTACAGTCTATGAAGCAGTGCCCCTTGGCTAGGTGTGTCTGGTGCAGACCAGGACTGTGTGCTCCATGGCAACATCAGCAAAAACTGTCACCTTTGGAGAGGGGCCAGCAGTCTCTCTGCAGGAGGGTGCAGCCTGGGAGTGCTCTCCTTACAGGCATGTCCCTGGAAGGTCCATGATACCATTTTACAAATGCTATCTTTGGAAGTGCACTAACTGTGCGACAATCCGGAGATGGTGCTCGCACAATAAGTGCTTCTCCCGAGATCCTGTGCGGCACTGTGCAGAAATATGGTGCAGGTGTATGGGGGGCGTATGGGCAAAGACAGTCCTTCATTTGCATGGGGTTAGGAGCGACATTGTGTGGGCTGAAAGGTGCATCTGGACAACACAACGGATACTTCAAAAATTGCCACCAAGGCCCTTTATCCTTTATGCATTGTGGAAGTGGCCAATTGGTGGGAGAAGAATATGCCTCCTCCGCCCTAGTGCACTTCTGTACATTGCAGCTTACGTTCAGTATCTGGGATATTCATGAAATGTATGATGAACTCTGAAACATAGTTTGATTCTAAATAAATAATGCAAAATACACATTATACAAATCTCTAAGTACATTTCTTACCCAAAAAATGCAATGGAAAATTTAATATGATCTAAAAATAACTTGCGTCTCTATAAATAAAACGTGTTATACTGGCTTGTGGGCCTATTAGTAAACATTATCCTGTGCATAGATTGTGGTGTCGTGCTTCTCCCTAGTTTGGAAAAACTCTTGAATGTCTGGTCTTGGTGGGGCATACTGTTCTTGCTTGGCCATCATTTCACACTAATGTTAGGTCTTTAATAGCAATGCAATTGTTATGGCTCTTCCTTACTCATGACAGCTGAGTGTGCAAAAACCTGGCTTTTGACTAATGTACTAATTTGAAAGGGGGCATTTAATTTAAAAGAGTCCTTTGATATTTAAATGAGGGCCTCCTTTCGATCCGAGGACATATAAACGTTTGCCAGATCTGCAATGTCTTTCCTAATGGCTACCATTTTCTGTATTGAAGTTCCGACCTCTATCCACCCTCACGCAAAGAAGCAACTGGGAAAGCACCCACTTCACACTTTCTAACTCGTGTGGTCTGGGGGCTAAACCTAGCTGTTTCCTGCCCAGCTCCCACTTGTGATGCTCTAAACTACACCATTCCAATGTCAAATATAGTAGGTCAATACTGAAAGTGTAGTTCGGGTTAAGTACTGGACAGGCCAAATGGAATGCCAATGTGAGTGCTGCATCATCTACGCAGTGGTGGGTGCAGGGGAGAGGAAATTCCCTTCACCATCCAATGAAGCAGGCATCAGTGCCATGGCATGGAATCTGTGAAATACAGGATGGAAATCAATTATCCAGGATCACACACTCAACAATCAAATTGACCTGTAAGATGAGAGAGAAGTGTGCTGTCCAATCTTTAACGACTGAGCAATTTGCAACATTTGCGTCTCCTATAGTCCTGGAAAAACGCTAATTTTGCTAATATATTTATGTTTAAACAGGTCAGTGTTGAAGACTGAACTCTGCTAAAATACTAGATTTATTCAAGCCCCTCAGCAACCAGCAAGCACAGAAGTGCAAGATCAACCAGTGACAGAAGGGCACGAAATTGATCGTTCCATCCACACCCACGGTTCTGTGATTCAAAAGCTGAATATTTTGATCACTTATATCTGGCAGCCTAATTCCCAGGTCTCCTGTACTTTTCTCCATTAACCAAAACAAATAGAGTAACAAACAATGAATATACTTCCTCTTCTCAAATAACGAGCTTGATTCTTCTTGAAGTCATTGGAATATCCGCCAACCTTGCAATTCTTTGTCAGGTTGAGGATCTGAGGATCTGCAATGGTAAATTTATGCCCACGGATAGCATTATATGTAATCTATCCATTGTGACTCTGGTCGTTGTGCTGATGCCTTATCTACTTCAATGTCCTTCTACATTCGGGGTTCTGTAGTTTTTGGAGGACCATGTCTGCAAGTTCTTCATTTACATGTATTGCATATGTAAATCTACATCTGTGTGCATGACTTCTCTTGTGAGCTGTTATCAGTGTGGTGTTCTGGCTCCATTTTCTAGCACCTGGAAAATCAAAAAGTCAATGGTGGCACAAAACCTGTTTTTGATTGTGACTTCAATATGGTCCCAAATACCCTCATCAGTCTATTGACAGTACATTTTCAGCCTTGGTAAATGCAGGTAAATAGCACAGGTAATGTGATAAACGTTGGGTTTTTCATTGTTTGCTGTACCTCACGCGCTGTGATTCTGGCCAACGCAGTTGTCTCAACATCACAAGACTTAGGTTGCATATGCCTGATGCCTCTATCTAGCTCATGTATTATTCTGGTCCTGTGTCTGCACAGGCAGAGGGTAAAATCTATATGGAAGGCCAAACAGGACTGGAGAAAAGCAGCAGAAACCAAGGTCGCCAATGCAGTAGGCATGCTAGTTTTGATGTACGTGCTCTTCTTCTAATTAAATAGTTGAATCTGGATTTATTCCTTGGGTGCCTCAGCCTAGGTCCCTCACGAGCCCAAGCGATGCCCCGAGCCTCTCCTTCTCCTGCTATTCTGCTCCGAGACCCACTGTAATGATCACCAATAACAAAAATGTTCACTTGAAACTAAGAACAATGATTTACCAACAAAAATCCCCAAGTGAGGAAAGTGTCATCTTGCATACTGGTGAAAGCTGGAAAAACATGCGAACATTAGACATTCAAAAGAGAAAGAGCAATAGGTGCAGAAGAATTCAGATGATAAAGCAGGGGCACTTATTGAATAACTCCAATAACTTTTCAATGCCACTCTACATAGAGGTCTCCTCCCTTCATGGTGTGAATCCCTGATAGTCCCTATTTTTAAAAAGGGCGATCGAGAAAATTGTCAGTGCTACCGCCCAATATCACTCCTGGACTCCACTGTCAAAATCCTTGGAAGAGTAATTTTAAATAGACTTCATGTATGGGCAGAAGAAACTAAAATTTTAAGTGATCTGCAGTATGGTTTTAGGAAAGGGCTTGGAACAATTGAACAATGTTTGAATCTGCATATTTTAATTGAAAAATATACTAAAGCCAAAGAAGGTCGAATATTTTTAACCTTTATTGATCTTACCTCTGCATTTGACTCTGTAGTACATAGTAAGCTTTGCCTAGTTATGGGAAACATGGGAGTAGACCAATCAGTTATTAATTTTCTCAGAGAGGTCTATGCAGGAGCTTCGGCCAAAGTCAGATATGGAAAAAGTGGTGAATGTACCAAATCTTTTGCAATTAAAAGGGGTGTGCGCCAGGGCTGCGTCCTGGCACCGTTCCTTTTTACACTCTATATTTCAATGTGGAAAAAACTCTGCTACCTGAGTGTAGGGACATGCCAATGGTGGGAGAAAGACCAATCCCAACTTTGCTATATGCAGACGATGCGGTCCTGATGGCCAGAACACCGCAGGCCATGCAGAGACTAGTTACCTCCTTTTCTGACTTTATGAAACGGCTTGATTTGAGAATAAATTGCTCTAAGACACAGGCCTGTGGGGCCACGCTAATGTAAGTGCTCTGCAAGTGGTTGAAAACAATTTTATGAAATATCTCTTAGCTGTTCCACAAAGTGTTTCGACATATGTCTGCCATGTGGAACTTGGGGAGCCATATTTGGAAGACACAATAAAAACAGCCCCAGTTCTACTTTGGCATAGAATATGGATTGTGGATGAGTCTGGATTAAACCGATTGATTATGGAAAATGCGATGGGATTAAAGAAGTGTGGAAAAATTAGATGGTTGAACTATATTAAGAATTTTCTCACGCTATTAGGCATGGGGAATTATTATCTAGAACCATCTTCCCTATGCAATATCTCTAGAAAATGTTTAAAAGAAAAATGTATGACCTACTTGCATGAGAATAGAACAAGAAATGAAATTAAGAAAACTACGGTGGCAGCTCATGAGCAAATCGTTTTTTGCATGAATATACAGCCGTATCTGAAGTTATTGATGAGTGATCATGAAAGATTTCTGTTAACACGTTTTAGATTTACTTTAGTATTTAGATCACTCAGCTTTCCAGCCATGAATGACTGGTCAAAAATCTTGATTAAATGTCCCTGTGATGATTTATCAGTTCAAAATGATATGCATATACTTTTTTTTGGTAAATTTTATATTAGACCCAGACGAATGTATGTTATCCCATTGTTAAAGATCATGGAAATCAATAGTTGTCGCCCTGCCTTTTTAGCTGTACAGAAACTGGATAGTATTTTAACTGTTGTATTTATTTCCTCATTTTTAAAAAATGTTTTTAAATTACGAAAAACAATTGTGATCTGAACCTATGTGGAAATTTCTCCGCTTGGCCTCAATGATAAAAACCCTCTTCTTGTGATTTTTTTTACTGTACTTCTTTTGTACTTTTATGGTTATCTTGTTACAATAACCGAATAAAGTTTATTTGATTTGATTTGAATACCTCCAGTATGATTAGATAAATATGTGGTGTACATGTCTGAAAGTGCCATAGGAAAATTCTGATCATGACATTTCCAAACATTTATCCGGTTTTTAATTTGTAAAAGAAAGAGCGCCGGTGCCGAAGCTTTTGCGCCGGTATAATTAATCGTTGCTACACCGAATACCAAGGCTGGCAGTCTTTAAACCACTACCAGACACTCCCTTCCCGCTTTTCACACTTTTCACACTTTTCCAGATTCCTGTTGGTTTCCTTCCTGATGGATTTGGCGTCTTTTTCTTCCTCCATCTTTCCGATCTGTATTTTTTCCTTCTCTTGCACTTGGTAAATATCTGATAAGTGCTGGCCCACAAAAATAAGTGCTGGTGCCCCCACCAGCAACCACCAGCTCAAATTAAATATTATATCTTTCTTTTATCTTTATATCAAGTTTGTAATCCGAGTGCATGTTTTTTTTCCTTTACCAAATCACCTTGAATCTGTGTTAGTACATAACGTATCCTATTAAAGCCAGGATCCCCAGGGATATTTTTAAATTAATGAATAGACAGAATTAGAATTAGAAGAAGTTAGTGAGTCAGCATGTAATTTTGATTTATCCACTTTCAGAAGCACAGAAGATATGACAATGCACATTTGAAGATGATGGCATTGTTTTAAGCAATCATGTGTCTGAAGCTTGCACCACTCCACTACCACTGTACTCATCACTATCACGAGGGGCAGTCTGCTCAGAAGAGCAAACTCAGGGGGGCAGATTTACAAGCCCCTTGCGCCTCTTTTACACCACCGTTGCATCACTTTTGTGACGCAGCAGCGGCGCAAAGCCAGTGCCATGCTGCGGGGTAATTACAACGTAACGCATCTGGGAGATGCGTCACGTTATAAAGCCCTGCGCCACATGTAGGCGCACTGGCGCAGGGGGGGTGTTCCGACGCAAGAACGCCTCCTAAAAGTGGCTGAGTGAAATCTACAAGATTTCACTCAGTCACTTTTAGGGCCATGCTGCGTCAAAACCCTGTGCTTGCTTGAGGCAGGCGTAAGGATTGACGCAGATAGAGATAGGGCACCCCCGAGCCTTGCTGGAGCTGCATCGCGCTTGCGACGCAACTCCAGCAATGCGCTGTGTTTCCGCTGGGGATGCGTCACGCATCTGCCCATCCGAGCGCCACTGTGCGCCGCATTGTAAATGCGGCGCATCAGTGGTGGCGCACGGGTTGGCAGATGCGTCGTAACTCTTCTGGCGCATCCCTGCTGATTAGCAGAGATGCGCCAGAAGTAGTAAATCTGCCCCATGGATTTTACAGAGGGCTGTAAGGCAACTGTCACAAAATGCTTGATACTGCCATTTCTTTCCCTCGCATGTATTTATGCGTAATCTGTCTTCAACGCGCTAAACATAAATCAATAAAGGTTTGTAGATATGTTGGATGATAATGGAATTACATGAACGACTTAATGAAATGGTAAAAACCCCACTAAAGGGAAAAACCACTAGAAAATGGCGCATACAAAAATATAATAGACATTTCTATGTTTTTGCACTGTGCCTTATGCGCTATTTACCCATGGAAATGGCATCTGATTTAGGAGCTCAACATGATGGGGTCCCCCTGTCATCGTTGCGGATTGGAACCGCGGACCATAGGTCGGTGTCTCCGACCGCACAATTTGGATACGATGGCAGTCAGAAACTTCCATTTTGCAAGGGCAGAAAAGGCCCGCAGCACAAGCTGCCATTGAAAAATTAATCTTTTTGCCCTTCCCTGCACCGTGTGGCTGGCACCATGCGGTGCCATGCCTGCCACAAGGTGCAGGGAAGTTTAGGGGCATTAAAGGAGAGGATCAGTCCGAGCAAGTCTTTTTTCTACGAGTCCTTGCTCCATCAACTTCACAGGCACTTAAGAAAGAAATGCTTTTCACTTTGTTCAGTCCCTGTATGTAGGAGTTAGACTTGCACTGTAAGAACGTCATCTGTGTTGGTCAGTCACAGTATTTAGACAAATAACAATTCAAATACCAAAATACCACTATTCCGTTTTATTACTGTTATAGCACTTTAGCACTACTCAAGTCAATGCAGGGTGTTAGAGCGCTTTACATCACACTTACAGATTATAAATTGACAATAAATCATGTGTGTGTACATCAGTATAAAGGATGTGTTACATAAGAGAGTGAAGGGTATAAGGTGGAAGAGTCACATGTCCTTCAAACCTCACTATTAGAAGGATGACAGTATATGAACTGCAAGTAACAAAATAATCTGTCTTTAAAGCAGTACCCCACATACCCATTTACATAAAATAAAAATCTGTCATCTACGTGTTACCTAATGTGCTTTGCAGGAGACATATTAATCCTCTGTCCTACTTTGATTCAAAACTAGGACTAGGCAAAACACAGATCTCTCCAGCAAATACGTTATCCTCCAGAGTTATTTTATCATCATTATTATTCTCGGAGATTTAGCTGGCACACAGAAATCTCTGCAGAAGGTGCCTTGACCTCATACGATATTTTAAAATACAGACAATGCAACAAATTAGGCAGAACAGATTTACTGTAACGTTTCTCCTTGTTGCCAATTTCTATGTGGCAGGGTTTAAAAAATAATATGTAAGTTGAGGCCCAGATTTTGTTTCGGGGTTCCGTCAATATTTTGGCACAACCCCAATGCAAAATCGAATTTGGTCGATATTGTAATGGGCTCAAATGTACTCATGATAGACCTGCTAAACAATTGTGAGGTCTTAAGATCTGATGCCACTTCCTGTGATTCCACATGCGATGTCACGCTCTGTGATGTCATACGCAGTGAGGTCATACCCATTCTGCCTAACTTGATGAGTCCCCCACTTCTTATTTTAGGATTTGATCCCTGTCCAACCGTTGTGCTTTGGCCAGACACATTGCTTTGTCTTTTAGGAATAAAACCACATTTTAAAGCGCTCCAACCTATCCATTAAAATCTTTTTTTTTTTTGTATACTTTTTTAATTGTGCATTCCACCGCCTGGAGTGGAGCAACAGAGAGGGGAAGACAATACAAACAATGAGATATTTCTGGGTGTTGTTATACCCCAGGCCTTGGTCTGCGCAGTGGTGTCTGTAGCACGCCCTATGATGAAGCATGATTACAAAAGGTGTTCCTATAGTTCCTCAGGAATAGAGTAGAGTCAAAACGAAGGCTAAATCCAGTTTAGTACACCATGAGGACATGGATGGAAATCCATATGTTGGATTTTAATGCCGTCACACACCCTTTCAGGTGTCATGCTTCATCATATGGGCTGCTCCTCGTCGGGCCGGCGGTGCAATGCCCAATGGGCTCCCTTAGAAGGGGCACTTTGGCGGAGATGCTCTATCCAACTGCCGTATGCTGAAGTGCGGGTGTGGGGCCTGGATAATGTAGATGTATGTTAGTGTGGTTAAAATAAGGTCAGGAGTGCCTGGGGAAAATTAATTTTATTCTGATGGCCTCCTACCCTAAATTAAAAGCGTGTAGACATGGCACTTATTTGAGTATAATGTCTCGTATTAAGGTGTCATGTAATTATAAGGAGTCGGTCAACATGTTTCTCGCCTTGAGTAGGTATACTCGCGATTCGTCAAGACCTTTAGAAAAAAACTATCTACATTTGACAAACTAATAAAGTTAGGGTTATTTATAACCTAAATGTTATATTCTAACACAATACCTGTTTAGGTCAGGAGCTACCTGAAAAGAGAAAAAGGTATGGTAAAACATATACATGGGTACATATTGTATGGAACAATTAGTGAGAGAGCCTTCAGTGTGACTCACACTCTTTAACTTGATTAAAAGTGGTGATGTGTCGCGAAATTCATCAGGACTTAAAAAACAAGGTAGTGGTGAATCCCCACGGTGAGCTAAAGTGACTACTCACCAGTGTGGAAATCCTGTTTAAAAGCAGCAGAAAATACACACATATGTGACTCACCCTATTCAGTCATTGTCCAGACATCAACAGTACTCGGTGGACTGTACATGAGTGTGAATTCCTCAATGTTTAGGACTGAATCAGAAAAGGTTAGCATCAATCTATGGTACTCTCTAATCTGACGGTTTTATGTAAGGCAATAAAAAGTTAAGCAGACAAGAATGGTCTCTAAGGTAAAATGTCGAGTATTCATCGCCTTAATTACCCCTCCCCTTGCTATCTGGTGAGCAAAGAGGCAGCGATATGGCTGATTGCAAAAGTAAGCTAATGTCTTGTAGAATAATATTGAAATCATCACTGATTTGACAGATCTTATGGTCGTTTGGCATCAACAAGATTATTCGTATATGTGTTTATGTACTATTTAAAAATGTCATATGGTCTTAAGACAGCTGGGTTGAGAGGTTTAGAGTGCGCATGTCTGGCTGTCCAAAGAGACATGCTCACTTTAAACAAGTGCAAAGACAGCCCACCCTCCTCCCTGCTGCCATTCAGCATGACCGGCCTCATCCTAACACTCTGTTCAGGACAGGGTGGCAATGCTCCTCCCCTAAACCAGAGGAGCCGCCCCTGTGCCTGGCACTAGCTAATGGGTGAGGATGACTCCTGCACACCCTCTAACTATGTGGTAAAAGTTCCCGGGACACGCCTGCCAACTTTTTCAGTAGTTCATGTTTGCCTTATTGCCAACTGTCCCAAAATGCAGCGGTGTAGCAAGATGGGGGTGGGGGCTGCGGACCGCCCTTGCGGCATGAGTTTTGGGGGCGGCGGCCTCCCCTCGCACTTACCTGCGGCCATCGCGGCAAGCGCCGGGATCACCAACCCCCACCTGCGGCCATCACGAAGAATCGCCAGCACATAGCCCCGCTCTTACCTGCGGCCGCCGTGAGACGGCAAATGCAGGGGCTGCCACGGGTTGCCAAAGTCTAGCTAGGCCACTGCCAAAATGCCATTTGTCAGTCCATTTGAATATGGTGAAATTCTTCTACCACACTAACCTTGGTCTCCAAGGGTAATTGGTTTGTAGTGTAATGCATTATGGTAATAACTAGTGTTTTCTCACATCTAACACTAAACTTCATTTGAAAGCAGCCCCTGTACCTAGAACAAACTAGGGTCATGTGGCACAGGGGAGCAGAGTGTGAGAGTTTCTGGAATATAGCCATAGTGTTACACCTCAGAGGAAAACTGAATGATGGGTCTAAAGAAAACACAGCCTCAGGCTTATTCTAAATGAAGTGCCTTTAAGGCACATTGGGTTGTATGTCTCATGAGCGTATTGGGTGCTTTGCATTAGGGCACATCAACACCAGGCCTGACATAAACACACCAGGCATTGCGTATCAGTAGAGCCCTGAGATGTTCCGGTCAGGGAATACAGTTGGATGTATTAAGGTGCGGAAGCTGCTGTGCTGCAAGGTCACAGATGTTGCTAAATGGAGTCATGATAACATATCATTGTGCAGAAAGAATACACAGAATAATGCCAGGATGTCCAAAATTAGGTACAAGCAGTTGACTCACTATTTTTTCCTATGTATTCAGTGATTTTATAGTACTTTTCTGCTTAAAAATGCAGGACTATATATAGCAGCACAGATTACAGGATCTGAGCCTGTGTCCCCAGGCTGCAAGGGTGGCAGCATGAGCCATCAGGCGCAGACCATCTGAACCCCCTCCCCCCAGCAAAAGCAGTGTATTTTGTTCTTTAGTTCTAAATAGTTATTAGTAATTGCATTACAGAGTGAGGGAACTATGTGCACATACCGTCATGCTGCTCACAGTGACACATAAAACAACCATAAAACTCACATGCACATATAAATGGCTGGAAGGGGGCCTGACGTCAGGTGTGACGCCTTGAAACAATCCTTTGATTTTACCGAGCAGTACGATACATGGTGCGATCGATAAGCCTTTGGCTAAAACCATAAATGCAAAGCTTCCATTCCAAGAAGAAAACATTTTTTGGCGTTAAAAGCCAGAACTTGTTGACAGTACGATACATAGCATGGTACACTTGGAGTTATGCATATGGCCCGATGGATAGAAAATGAATAATTTGGCGCATATGCCAGTTTCACGAGTTAGGACTCAATTTCAAGTAGAAAACGTGGAACAGGAGGAATTTTTCGCACCCTGCAAATACCTGACCCTTGGATTATGTCGTTACCAGGTACAGTAAATTCCTCACTCTTTTCCTGGCTACTGTGAATCAGCGTTTTCGGACACATTTTCTCCCAGTATATTTCGACATGTTCGACCTGCCAAAATTTGTAAGGTGGAAGTAGCAGTGGTGGGATTTTCAACCCAACAATCAAAAGTCTAATGACTGTACAAACTCCTGTTTACCAGTGATAGAATTTTTCTAAGAAACTATAGTAAGGGCCTTGTGATGGAAAACAAACTCAGGTCTTGCTTCACAAAGGTAAACACGATTGTTTGATATTCAGAAACGTATTTTACTAGTAATTTCTTTACCACTATGGGGTGTCCGCCCATGAAAAGATAAGGCTTCTATCTTTTTATGGGCGGAGACTACGCAGTTGTAAAGTTACTTGTGAATAGCAAACAATAGCAACAACTCAGTATCCTTCTGCGGAAACTCCCCAGAGTTTTCAGCTGTGGTTCCCGAGAGCTCAGGCCCGCAGATCTCCCAAGTACCTCCATGCCATCTGTGACACATACCGCCAACCGAGGCTTCTGAGTTACCATTAGGGCTTATAGCTTTATTATTGTTTTTACCAGAATTAACTCAATCTCCATTTTCAGTGCATAGCTAATGAGCTAAAATGCAGCTGGCAGCACATTTAGTTAAATGCTAATTACATTATTCGGTTTTCTTTGTAGATTTACCCTTGGGGTGCCTGATTAGACTTTTTTAAATGACTAATATTTTAGCATTTTATATAAAAACCCGCACTAATAAAAAAAAAGTTCTGGAGGTTGTGTGACGACCGCCCAGGAGCTGAGGGTGGTAGACCAGTCGGAAAGGTAAATTACGACAGAACAAGATAATGCTAATGATCTAACAGTTGGCTGCAGTTGCCGAGACTCAAGGAGCAGAACGAACAACGCCTGTATGTGCATTTGTGGTTTATTTTGCTTAATTGTTTATCTCTCACACAGCCAGACGGCTATATCACAGCGGTTTTCCGCAGAGTCGGGCTCGGTGCTGAAACCAGCCTTGTCTGACTTTAATATCACCACTTTAGTGAAAAAAATGAGTTTTGCAAGCCAGTCTCACCGAGGAATTCTTTTTTCTGAGGTTATTTTTCGGAAAATTCAAAACTATTTATTTCATCTTGCTGCATAGTTAAAAAACATAAATATGACTCGGATGTCGGAAAATACATTCAGAAATATCACAGTACATATATGTATGTCATAGAACAGAAGAGCAATGCAAAAATAATAATATACTTCTTAATAGTGCATCATACATGGTTACACCATCACCTTTCCCACAAACCATTTAAATCCTTGTTGCATAGTTCTTCCATATGAAAGAGAGAGCATGAATGCAAACATGAAGAATAAAAATAGAGGGCTTTATTTACAAGCCCCTTGTGTTGCTGGCGCGTCACTTTTAATATGGAAAAAAGTGATGTACCGGCGGCGCAAGCGGCTCGTAAATAAGCCCCAGAATGTCTTCTGCAAAATTAAACATTTCAAAAACATGTTAGATATGTATTGCAAAAGCATATTAGAATCAGTTCAATACAAGTCACTTCTTTTTTAAAGAGAACGCAGCAGTAGCTTGGACTGTATAGAAACATGCAGAAAGATTCTAACTTTTCCATAATTCTTTAAGGAGTGCAAAAACAAACATGCTCTTTCTGCTGGTCACTATAAGCTAGAAAAACAAAGCAAAAGAAAGAAAAGCAACCTTTCATTTTTGCTCCTTTATTCAGCTGTTTTAAATATGCTCAGTTACCTGACCTGCCTTTCAACATTGGCTGCTGGCTCGGGCAGCAGGCATTGTGAATTCAGAACTCAGCTATAATAAGCTATTACAGTTGATTTCTGACATTTTTTCTATATAATCAGCAACACAAGTCCCCCATTATAAAGAAATTAGAGATGGGGTTTATACAGGGATTGCAGAATCCCTGTATAAATCAGTAAAATTGTATGTCTTGCAAATTTAGTGGTCATTACAGTGGAAAATCTCTGTCCGTAAATGACCGTGGCTACAGTGCTCCGCTTTAGTGATATATATTGGTGATAGTGTACTCCTAAATGCTTCTAAATTCAACACCAGCTACCCACTACACCCTTACCACTCTCCTGCTGAGTGGGCTTAGCTCATTGGAGACATTTGTTCTTTGTGTGATTCTTGGATTTTTCAGAATACCTATGAGCTCCATGATGTAACATTGATGGCAGCACCATCCGTCTTCAAAATTGTTCCAGCACCACTACCTATTAGGGCCACAGTACCTCTTACAAAACTAGGAGCTTGCTGTTAGGTCCATCTGATTGCCTCAGAGTCAAACTCTGAGCAGCAGAATCTACTGCAGCATGTGCATGGGGAACTGCTATGGCTCTTTGCATGCACACTGAATGACCAAGCAGTGTGCCTGCTAACTTTTGTAAATGCAGAGCATACCATTCGGCCAGGCTGCCTGACACTAGCAGAATTTAAACAAGCATTGGCATAGCCAATAGGTCTCGCTTTTGGGACCTTATAAGTATTTAGTTATGCAGCACAATATCCTTGGTGCAACAACATCAACTGTTGCATGGCTAAACACTTACAAGGTCCCAAAGACGAGACCTATTGGCTATGCCAATGCTTGTTTGCACTGCTGCTGCATGCTCGCTAGATAATATTACTGCAAGGCAAGAACTGCAACCATCAACAATCAAAAAAAGACAAACCAAGGCTGCTCAGCGAAGTGAATGCTTGCTACTTTGACAGGCACAAACTATGGGTCATTGGTTCAAACACCAACAAGACCGCCCCCCTCTTTCTGAGTTGGGGACATTGAGTACTATTAAAGTTAGTAACTATACCACATTTATAGTGCTCCGAAACAAAAGAAGTGCTATAATTAGGAAGCAGAATCGTCGCCATGCGTGAGCTCTAATGTTTCGGAGACCAGCACTACATTCGTAAATGGCAAGGATATTTGGACTGGATTTCAGTAGGAAACACTATGTTCTAGGCGTTTTTTGTGTGTGCGACATCATGCATCACATCACACCTGCTTGATGCCATAATCTCCTTACAGCATTACTATTTAAACCACCAAGTCTGTAGTATCTTTCAGTGCAGCTCCTTAGCATGAACGTGCATGCAGCCCATACCAGAAGTGAAGCCTGAGGCACTTATCGCTTTAGACAATACACAATGTACTCCACCATCTCCCAACAAGAACGATCATGGCAATCAATGGGTTACTCAGCTCTTTTTAAGGAAGCAATAAAATGGCAGCTTTCCCCTATGGGGAATGTGAAACTGCAGTAGCATCATTTCTCAATGTATCGATCAAGAAAAATTGAAGAGTGCTGCATAACACCCGTTGAGGGCATCCAGGCGTTAGGAGGGGAGAAGGGAGAATGTTTATAGGCAGCATTTATAGATGCCAATAAACGAATACACTGTATATTGTAAACACATATGTTTGTCACTTGACTCTCTCAAGACACATATTTACTGAATGCGTCATCTGTTTTTGTACTTTCACTGCTCAAACAAAGTGAAACATAAACGTACCAGATGAGCCGGATAAGGCTGCTGCTGTCCCCCTGAATGCAGGAAAATGCACGTTTTTATCTTTTAATTGGCGTAGCAGCGCACGGCGATGGAGTCGACGTGAAGTCACGGAACATTATCTGAACAAACCTGAACAAACAAATGCCGGCAGGCTTTGGAAGATTAAATGGTTTGCCTGCCATCCACTGAGGGAAGCAGCGATGTACGGGAGGTAGACAGGCAACATCCAACAAACGCGGGCGACGCAACAGCCTGTGATTCTAGGCATATCACTTTATCTCTCCAGTTGATAAATTGCTCCATTTAAATCTGCTGCAAGATGAAAAAGCAAGTACTAGCTCGTGCGGCAGCAGGGAGAGAGAGGAGGGGGCCTTCACGATTCACTTGCGGGAGCGAGCCGCTGGCGCCGCGATAATTGATAACATATGGCGCCAGCCGCTCGCTCCCGCAAGTGAATTGCCACACGTGCACACGTTGCCATTGAAGGCAATGGAACGAGTGCACGTTTTTGGACACAAAGCTGGGCCGATGACTAAAGGTCTCTCCTACCCAGCGCATGCGCACTGCGTAGGCGAGACCTAAAAAAAGTTATGTCCATGCTGTTGGGTGGCTAATGAATACACAACAGCTACATTATTAACTGTGTTCAACCTGACAGATAGAGGGCAGAAGATTGCACTTAATAAAAGAGCATAGACTTACTTAGAACAGAGTACTAGAGCATGGAAAATGAAGTACTGATAGTTACTTGTTTCATTATATGCTACACAAATGCACAGGTAACTTTAAACAACCTCTTGGGCTCGGTAATGTACATTACTTTCTTATAAAAACCAGAAGTAGGAAATGTTATCCTTCTGGGACCCATGGCAACTGGCCAGAATCTCGGAAAACAAGATGTTGCACCCCAGAGCAAGATACTGAGAGAGGAGGATCTTGAGTAACAGTAATGTAACACACAGTATTGTAGTAGATTTGGGCAGGGCAACACATTAACAGGGAGAGCTGAGTTAAGGGCTTGTCTTGGCTCTATGAACTGAGGGACATGCTGAGCCATGATAACATTTGACATGGCAATCATGCAACTAATAATATGTAAAAATATGTTAAAGTTTCTTCAAAATGTAAACAAATATATTTGTTTAATACGCGTTTCACCTTAGTGCATTAGATTATATCACTGCATTGAGAGGAATTTATTAAAAGTGATAGTTTTTAAATGTGAACTTAGAAACATTCATCCCCCCACCCCCAATCCGAGGACAATACCATTAGTAAACTAAGAGGCAAGTAAGTTGACATGTGCAGCCTATATGTAGGCTACATTTTTATTTTACATGGAGCAACAATATAATCCATTAAGTTAGCAAAAGAGAGATTGTTGATGAGCACACTGCCTCACATATTTCAAGGTTTTCTCATATGCAATAATAAAATGAATTCGAAATGAAATAATTGCCTTGAATCACACAATTTGGTCAAGTGGCCAAGCTCGGATTGATCCCAAGTTTCCATGTCTCACATTGTGTAATTTATGCACTTGCTTGCTCCTATTTATCATCAAAGTTTAATGCTTTGTCTTATATTCTTGGTGCATGAGGTTATAGCGTGGGTAGCAGGCAGCAGCCACAAGAAAGCTCAGTTCATTTTTAGGCTGAAGTGCTTAAGAGGATCTTGAGGTGAACCAGAGTCTTGCATCTGTCTCGAACCTTCAGTGGCTGACCCACCTCGATACTATAATCTGGGGCATATTTACAAGAACTGAAGCTTTGGTATCAGAGCATCAGATTTCTTGCGCCTGCCGAAATTGCACTAACAACGCCATGGCTGCACTGTATTTACAATATAGTGCTCCATGGCACAAGGAATCATGGATCCGTTAGAAATTCTGACGCATCTTTTGGTACTAAAGTGATGCATTGCTGGAGTTGGTCTTAAGATTGAAGTATCTACAGCAATGCGTCAGAATACAGAGACAAGTCCCATGTTAAAAGTACTGCATCAATCCTTACACCTGGTTTGAGAAAGGAGTAAAGATTTTTACGCACCCAAGTCACAGAGTGATGCAGTGAAAAGTTGAAAATTTAACTGTGTCAGTTCTATGAGTCTTTTAATGTGGGAACGCCTACCCTGCATACGTTATACCGGGCACAGGTATAATGTGACGAAGGCATCTACAAAGTGACGCATTGTGCTCAATGCATCAGTTTGTAAATATGGAGCACTGATTGGGCCGCATAACATAAAAAAATGTTGCAGCAGCGCTAGCTCCTTGTATATATGCCTATCTGGGTATTTTGAGCCTGAAATAAGCCTAGGTGCTGCTGCTACTGTGAAACCTGTTTTGTATGTGAGGGCATCTTAGCTTACACTCCTGATGACCATTTTGTACCTGTGCTGCATGTGAGGGGAACTGACACTGCTGCCAAATACTGTACATTGTTTGCGTGTTTACACACAGGCTTGGACTGCTTCTGCAGATACAGTTCATGTTCTGTGCATGTGATGGAATCTTTAATTGTTTCTAACCATATTGTTATGTGTTCTATGGGTTTATGGGAAGTGGTAAATGTTAAATCTTGCTATGTGTGTGAGTCAAGCTTTTACTCATTCACCCCAAGGCTGCTCCTTTTCACGTGTATCAAATCTTAAATACTGCTTGTTCCTTGCATCCAAAGGAGGCCTTATATGTTTCTGCTGAGTGCCACCCTTGTTGTATTTTATTGAAGGTAGCTTATAGTGGCCCTTCAAGGCCACACTTCTTTCATATCTTTGAAGTAAGCTTCCACTGACCCTGAGAACCACACTTGTTCCATGTCTTTGACAGAATCTAGCACTATCCCAGCAGTACCAGATTTGTTTCTGATGGAAGTCCACGCTGATTGGCCCTGCAGTAGCTTGCTTGTTCCATGTCTTTGGAGGAAACCTGAACTGGCTAGCACTTCAGAATCACACTTTTACCATGTCTTTAAAAGAAACTTGCACCGGGCCCGCAGTGCCACACTTGTGTCATGGCTTTCAGGAAGATTGTGATGTTCTTGACCTGTAAGTGTTATGAGTGTGGATCAAGTACACTCCTGCACTCCAACTCCCCTTGCTCTGTCTGTTTCTGTGTGTTTTTAGGTCTGACCAAAAGGCTGTTATAGTTGTCTACTCAGCCTCATGTATTCTAAAAACTTATACATAATCCTGCTAAGAGAAAATGGGCTTTAGGTAAGTCCACTTTAGTTAAGCATCGGTGTGTCATTCACATATTAGTTTAGCACTTCAAAACAGAATGCATACAGTTAGGTACTGGATCAGTCCTCTTCAGCCATTGGATTGGGTATCAATGTTTGTGTCGGACCTGACAGCATTTGGGTGGTCTTCCCCAAATTGTTTCTTACCCCATTTTTGCTGATCTCGTTTTTGTTAGCCTTTGGACTCTGTGAACTTTACCACTGATATTCAGTGCTTAAGAGTGTGTGCTCTCTACTCTAAACATAGTAACATTGGCTTACACCCAATAGGCACATTTGGTGTACTTGTAAGTCTCTAGTAAACTGGTACTACATGTACCCAGGACCTGCAAATTACATGCTATTAGAGAAAACTTTTGAAGAAAAGTGGAGGCCGCACCAGGAATGAAGTCACATGTCCAAAGAAGCCATCATATTTCAAGAAAATCCTTTATTTATCTTCATATAACGATAGGCACACACAGGACAACAGCCAACGTGTTTCGTTCCAGTTAATGGAACTTCATCAGGGCATAAAGTTGTAAAGATTTCAACAGACTATCACTAATAATGTCCCAAGTAGTAGTCATCCAATTTAGAGCACAAAGAGTGCATGTATAGGTTCAGCAATGGTTACTTGGTGTAGCGTTACGATTGACGCTTCGGTCGTAGTGGACCATACCAGATTGCGGGTTTTAAACTGACATTTTGACCTGGCTTGATAAAATATTACCAGGCGTAAACCCTCCTTTTTTAACATATATAGGTCACTCCTAGGGTGGCCCTAAATAGCCCATTGGCTAGAGTGCAATCTATTGAAAAATATTTTCACTACTGAAAGTCCTGCCTCTCCTATAGGATAACATTGTTTTAACTTATTACATTTAAGGAGTGAAAACTTTCCATTGGGAGCAGGTAAGAATGTTGAGTTTGGTGTCTAAAGAATTGTAATTTAAAGCCCTGTTTAAGGGTCAAGTCGTATTTTAAATCTAAGTTCTGAAAATGCCACTTTTAGGAAGCTCACCCACATCAATAATCAATAAGTGTGACTGCGCTCCAATCAGCATTCTCATTCAGCGAGGCACATTCCAGCTCACTTCCTCTGTCTAATCTCAAAGTCCCAAGCAGGTCTTTGATACCACCTCCATATCATACGGGACAAGGTCTCCTTCTGTCTCTGTGGGTGTAATTTAATTTTTATTTCAATACTACTGCAATCTGTATACATACAATTTTTTTTATGCCCCACCTACCCATCTTGCATTCCTGCATGATTACCAACCTCCCTTGTGCCTAATACTTCCCCAGTGTGCACTGGTTTTGGGCCTGCCTAACCCTTTCTGTATTCCTACATTCCTTCAACTCCCCTTGTGGAATTATTAATTTATTTTCCTTCTCATTCTTGTATCCCCATTGAACAATATTGATGTGAGTACCCCTTGCCCTTCCATGTGCTCTACATGCCTTTCTGATTTTTCATCAGGGATGTGAATTTTCATTCCACAGTATTGCCTACGGTTGTTCCACTTGTTTCATACCCACAGGTGTCCCCAATCAATTGGTCCTGATGAGATACCCGATTGCATAGGGGGTCAAAATGCCGTCGATTTGTGACAAAACAAACCAATTATCCGACCTCTTTGATTGTTAAAAGGACTCATTCACAAAAGACGTTTAACCTTTATTGGTTGTTTATGTGAGACTTGGATACCCTTCTTTTTTTGTTCATTTTGTATATACCACTGTACTGTCCTTTTGTGTCTTGGGCGTGGGACACTCTACACCATTTGCATTTATCTGTATAAATAAAGGAGACTGATTTATATGCCATAACAAGTGTGTGATCATTTGTGTGGTACCTTGTCTATCAACATCCAACAGCCCATTGTGCCATTGTGCCTACCTAATGCATTAATTATACATGCATTATTCGAATAAGAACCTAAAAACCCGCTGTTTTTTTAAACCATACTTTTAGAAAGCTGGCATTTTCTTGTCCTAACCTTTTGGAGCCTGCTGCCCGTATTCTGGATCACATGACTAGGTGTAGCTGGGAGATGGTCTTTTGTTATTACTATTGATCCCAGACAGTGAGACAAAGGGCAATAGGGTTTGGCATGATGGGCCATCTCTAACTTGATGAGGTAGAGGACCTGTCACCTACCACACTTGCACATCACAAAGGCTCCACCTGGGAACACTCACAAAGGGTTTGCATTTGTTTTTTTTGACCCCAGTGAAGCTGGGGCTAGGGCAGGGAGATAGGAAAGTCCTAACACCTCTGTGGGTGGAAACCTCCAGAGTCTTCTCCTACTTAAAAGCTGGCACCAGGTATAAATAACGGACCCTCAGACTGAACTTTTCAGTGCCTCTCTAGTTCAGTGGAAGACTCAGATGGACTGCTGTGCTGCTCTGCAAGAAGGACTGCTAATATGTTTCCCTGCTGCCCTGCTGCCTGCTGACCTGTTGCCTGAGTAAAAGGACTGGACCTGCTTCTTGATCCCAGGACCACCAAAATAACTCTAAGGGCTAGTTGCCTGGCCTTCTGATCAGAGTCTCAGGAACAGAAAATGCTTAAACTATTTTGAACCCAGCACCTTGGCTCTACTGATGTGAGTCCTACCACCTCAAGTGTTGCAACCTTGATCCTTGACCCTTGAAAGTGGGCCTGAAAATGCACTGTCAACCCAGCTGTGGTACTGTGAAGCAGAACCAACGCAGCACAATGCATATTCTTTCAGTCACATCAGAACTTCAGTGGCGCTATGCACCCCGATGCTGGATTTCACTTTCAAGTTCGCAGTCTCCTCGGGACTACCACTGTGTGATGCATCCTCGACGCAGGTCTTCACATTGCAAGACCATCGTTGATGGCATCCTTGATGATGATTCAAGAGCTCTGAATCTCAGCCCCATGACTTCTCCGGAATCACTGGTGCGCGATGCCTCTTCGACTCAGAAATTCACATCAAAAGCCACTCAATGACAACGAAGCAAGGCTCCACATAGCAGTTCCACGGAATCACCACTGCACAACACATCTGCGACATAGCATGTCACAATGCTCCGCAACCAGGATTTAAGGTTCTTTGTGCAGTGGTCCCTGTATCCTGACAGCACTCCATCATGGCCAGCTTCAACTTGTTATTTTGTCCCATTCTGTGGCTATCAGAAAGCCACACTTGGCGCCTTGTGCTTTTAGGTGATATTCTTACTGAAAAATTTAAAACTGCATATCTCCTGTACTACTGATTGGATTTTTTTCGTTTTGATCTCAAATCATTTATGGATCTTTACTCTATTTTCTAAATTGGTGTGGGATTTTTCAGGTGTTGTGTTTTCACTGTATTACTGTTTGAAGTGTTGCACAAATACTTTACTCAATGCCTCTAAGTTAAGCCTTACCGCTTTTGTGCCAAGCCACCAGAGGGTTAAGCACAATTTGGGGTTTGCTTGTGTTTCACCCTGACAGGCATTGTGGTTGCTGCTTGAGTATGGCTACAACCCCTCAATCAGTAAACCAATTTCCAACAGTTTGACTCTGCCTAGTAGACAACCGCTGGTCTTAATGTCAGGGTGTGAGGTAGTCTGAGTAACAGCCTGCAGTTAACAGTAGTAGTAGTATTTATTTATTTTATTTATTGCATTTATAGAGCGCACTTTCACCTATCAGGCATCCTGGCGCTGGCATATACGTGCACTCAAGGACTAATGTTTCGGGAGGACGCTAAAAAACCATATTATGCACTAGGAAAGAGGCACGTTTTTAATCTCTTCCTAAAGGGCAGAAGGTCGACCAAATGTCCCATCTCCACTGGGAGCTTATTCCATAATCGAGCGGCTGAGATGCTGAAAATTCTGCCTCCGGATTTTACTTTTTTAAATCTTGCCACCTTTGCTAGTCTGGCTGACGAGTAGTAGTAGTAGTAGTAGTAGTAGTTACAGTAGTAGCCTGTTTTCTCTTTGTTACTCTGCATCCAGATAAGTCCAACCATAGGAAATATATACTTTAGTTTATCCCTTAACAACTCACCTGCACATACACACTAGTGCTTATTGAGTCTTGAAAGTACCAGCAGCTCCACTGCCTTGCAACTGGGCCATAACCTCCATGTCTAGAGTACCAGGCATCCCTGTTCAAAGCTGCAAAATAAATCAAAATTAAAATACTTTACTCCATGTTCTATCCATTTTTAGGTCTCGCTGAGCCCAGCGCATGCGCTGGCTCGGAGAGACATTTTGTATGTGGGATTTTTAAAGTGCTGCCTGTGGCCTAAAGCTTGAGTGCACGCGAGCGTGCACGCGCGCAGCCGCCAATCACTGCTGCGCGCGCACCACTCGTGTGCTTGCCACACAGCGCGTCCCGTCCTCGCGATCGCCATCACTTTTGCTTTGATCGCAATCGCTATTACTTAGGCTTTCACGGCCGCGCGGCCGCGCGGCCGTTACTTTTACGGCCACGCGGCCAATGCTTGTTTAACTTAGCTTCACTTTCTGTGAGTTCTACTCTTTGTGGTCCTTCAACCAGGTGGACTCAGGCATCTGAAAACAATATTTTGTAACTGGAAAGCAGAGAAATTTAAAAGTAGTGTCCTCCAAACAAGCATTGAGATGGCAACCTTTTATTCGGGGATGGGGGGCATGTCTGCTATGAGTATGCAGAGCTGTCTTATTTCCCGGGTTCATGTATAAGTGTCATATCCAATTCAGGTGGCTGCTTTGCATTCTGGGACTTGCCCACACTAGCAGACTAAAACTTGGTAGCTATGGTTGTGGCATGTGTTGTAGTGCTAAATGTCACTGGAGTGAGTGTGCGCTAGTTGTGGTGCTTTTGTCTCCGTGATAGTAACCTGTATTCTTATGACAAATCTCACAGTTAAGGAAACATGACTCTTCTCCCGACTCCAGAATCATTCCAACCCCTTTAGATATATTTTCAGAGTTACTGCATTCCTGTGTCTGCAGAATGTCTGCATGACTCTCCGTTTCAGAATAATGGCCTCTCATCCATGCTCATAATAACAGCCTGTCCTGCATATGGGCGTTGACACGCCATCCAGTTTCACGATGATAACTTGTTCCCTCACTCTGCCTCCTCCCTTCACTTTCTGTTCAGGCTCTGACCCGGGAGGAGACACAGTTACCCCGAAAGTTCCCGCCTTGCCTCCTTCCAATGTTTTTTTCTTCACCCCTGATCACCTCCATACGGGCATCTCAGGCCTTCACACTCAGGCCTTCACACTCAGGCTTTCACACTCAGGCTTTCACACCTAAGCTTCCAACTCAGGCTTTCATGCTCAGGCTTTCATGCTCAGGCTTTAACACTCAGGCTTTAACACTCAGGCTTTCACTCTTAGGCTTTCACTCTTAGGCTTTCACGCTCAGGCTTTCACACTCAGGCTTTCACGCTCAGGCTTTCAATCTTAGGCTTTGATTCCCAGGCTTTCACACTCAGGCTTTCAAGCCCTGGCTTTCACAATCAGCCTTTCACACTCAGGCTTTCACGCTCAGGTTTCACGCTCAAGCCTTCACTCTTAGTCTTTCACTCTTAGGCTTTCATGCCCAGGCTTTCACACCCAGGCTTTCACACCCAGGCTCTCATGCTCAGGCTTTCACGCTCAGGCCTTCACACCCAGGCTTGCACACCCAGGCTTGCACACCCAGGCTTGCACACCCAGGCTTTAAAACCTCAGGCTTTCAAACCTCAGCCATTCAAACCTCAGGCATTCACACCTAAGCTTCCAACTCAGGCATTCATGCGCAGGCTTTCATGCTCAGGCTTTCAAGCTCAGACTTTCACGCTCAGGCTTTCACTCTCAGGCTTTCACTCTCAGGCTTTCTCTTTTATCTCCTCCTAACAACACAGTCATTGTCAAATGCACACAACTCCAGTTCACGAGGCACACACGCATCTTACTGTCCACTACGCACACCAGCACACTTCCAGCTTGCCTCTTACATTCACATATACAACAAACTTCTCTGTGCCACCATCAGCCACACACTTCTCCCTTGACTGTCATATGCATACAGACTTCTACTCTCACTTTTGATGTGAAATGCCACCTCCCACACTGCTACACTCAAATAACACTTGCAACACACCTCCAGGGCAGGGACAACCACCTCTCCTTGCTCTGTGCCACAAAGGCACACACCCTCCCTCTCACGTGCACACACACACCTGCACGTCATTCATGGCAGGAATAACTCCCGGGTGCGGGGGGGGCAGTGGGTGGCGCGGGGGTGGTGGTCCCGCGGGGGGTGTAATCTTAAATTACAAAAATAATGTTAACTTACCTTTGTCGGCCCAGTCCGGTCCCGCGTTGCGTCTCCTCTCTCTGCTCCATACAGGAAGCAGGCAGCCTCCCTCCCTCCCTCCCCAAGCCAATCACAAAGCTGCAATGGCAGCATTGTGATTGGCTGGGACGCTGACCGCATAGGCACCTTTGGGAAGGGCATTTTCTCCGTATAGGCTGCATGCAGCCTCCATGGAAAAAGCGGACCTGGGGCTGACCAAACATTCAGCGCCCACAACAGTGAGCAAGTCACTCCTCCCCTGCCCTGGAGCAGGACCGCCCACCCGCCCGCCCGCTCCCAACCAAACCCTTCTGCTTTCTCGCAGTGCGAGAAGCAGAAACTTAAACTGGTATTTATAGTACAATTTGTTGTTTCTGCTTCTCGCACTGCAAGAAAGCAGTGGGCGACGCTCCTCCGCCCACATGGAGGAGCCGCCCCTGTGTGTCACCTGGGCTCACTTGTTCTCCTCAGTTACACATGCACACATCTCTCCTCTTCATTAACACGTGCACAATTGTTTGTCCTTACTGTCAACATAGACAACTCCTTTTCTGTGCCCTGACAAGTGCGTCCCTCACCTCCACACACCTCTTCTGTGAGTCAAAATACCCACAGCCTGCTTCCTGTTACAGATTGCCATGCCCTCCTCATTGTCAAAGTTGCACACTTCTGTCCTCTCTAACATGCTTACATATGTACAGGCACCAGATGCACACACAAATGCACGTAAACATACACATGTACATATAAACCTGAACACAGCAATCCACAGAAACACACATGCAATCATACCCCGCTCGCCTAGATCCTGCGGCTGATTCACTATGGCGCTACAGATGTACAGAGTCGCAAAGTCACCCTGCAAAATGAGTTTGCAATTTGTGAAAATCGCTAAACAAGAGTATACAAAATTAGTTGTTCAACTGTTTGGCTGCAAGGGGCAGCGGAAGGGAGGCGACCATGTTTAGGAGTACAGTTGGGTATTGAAAGCTTCGAAATACAGATGAATATCATTGTAGTGTGGAAAAACTTTAAATAAAGGTTTGGGAAAAAAGTAGATAATTGCACAAGCCCAACCCACACACAAAATATTACAAAGTTTAAAAGAAACCACAAAATGCATAACGTGTAGACACCACACCAACGCCTACACGGTGTTAACATGAGTGCGGCTACAGACAGCTGAGAATGAGTACAGGTGGAGATAAAGGGAGCGGATATTCAAGAAAAAGTAGAATCAGGAAGAAATATAGAGTACAGATGTGTAGGTCTTGCCTAATAGGCTCACTTTTTCAGGTGCTACTTATTTTTTCTTTTTGTCTAGCCACTTTATGAGGGTTCATGTATTTTCCAGCTGTCCCTCTTGTGCACTTCTTCCCCTCTGTCACACTCATGTTGCTGTCTGACTGGCCATACTCCATGATACACTCACTCTAATTGGCTTCTCTTCGCCCCTCCTTGTTGTTTTCTCATCCTGCTCTTTCTTGTTTTTTTGCTTTCACTACCTCCTCTATATTGCCATGTCTCTGTTTGCTTCCCACACCCATGCTTGCATTGCCTCTCCCACTCACCTCCACCCACACCAAGTTGCTTTAGCCCACTCTCCGTATTGCTTACCCCCACCTGTGTTCTTAGCCTACATGTGCTCTTTCCTCCACTCGCATTGCTTCCCACCCCACCTGCTCATATTCCTTTTTAGGTCTCGCCTGAGCCAGCGCATGCGCTGCACTGGCGAGACTTTTAGTAACGGCTCCAAAAAATGCTACCACTGTGGCCTACAGCTTGCGTGCATGTGCGCGGGCGCGCGCTTACGAGCAGAGACGCCATATGGCTTTCCTCATCATGCTCATTAAGCGCATCGCTCACCACGCTTGATCGTGATCACTTTCACAGCCGCGCAGCCGATGCTTGTTTTTTAAAATTTAAACTTGCAGCGCGAGGTGCGCGTTTTTGTGAGATTTTCGCTTAGTTTCTGGAGGCTGCCTGGCGAACAGGGAGTCTCGGAGCTCAGTGAGAATATGTCTATCGCTAGGCCTCCCCCACGCGCGTCCTCGAGCATCCGCCCTCCAGTTCTCTGTCGCTTTGCCCCCGCATCCCTCTTTGACTTGATAATCTTGATCTGCAGCTGTCACAGGGCCGGTCTGCGGGATGTCAGGAGTTGACATCCCAGGTCCTCCCCAGAGGAGGCTGTCACATGTCCACCTCTCACCTGCACATGCACGCGTGTTCACCCACGCAGCTCTCGGAGACAGACAGACAGACAGCCGGGCGGCTACCGTTCAGCCTCGCTAGTTTTTTGTCATATTCATTGTCTTCCTTCTCGTCTTCATTCTTCGCGGTTTCGCCCACTTCTCCTCCCCTTCTGTCACACGCCAGGTCCTTCCTTCCCTCCATGCATCTTTCTACGCATCACTCACACACCGCGTCTTCACCTCCATTCAGACGCCTCATCTCTGTTCTCATCACTAGGCCTTCCTCCGCCTCTATCTCCTTCTCCACCTCTCACACACCAGGACTTACCTTCCATCCACTCCTGTTTAGCTCTCTTTCCCTAACACACCGGGTCTTTGTCTCCTTCCGCTCTGTCTCCTCACTCCAGTCATAATGCCCCCCCACTCCTGCCTGTCTTCCCCGTTTTCACTCACTAAGTCTTCCTTTCCCTCTGTTCTGTCTCTCTCTCCTTCCCATCACACGCATATCGGGGGTTAATTTAACTCCATTCCAACCGACGTTCCCCCACTCACACACCAAGGCTTCCTTTCCAACCAGTGCTTTCAATGGGCGGGCGCTATCAGAACTAAGAACCCGCATTTCTTTCATTAGAGAGGGATGGTACCTGCCCCTCTCAGCACTGCACCAATGCTTGTAATGGGAGAGTACCGACACTTAGCAGCAGCAAACATCTAATCTGCAACCAGAGTATTAGCAATTCTATATTTCAATTTCAAGCACAGTTTCCAGCCACTTGGCCACCTCCTCTCTCTTCTCACCAGTCACTCATTAGGCCTTTATCTGTCTCCCTCTCCTACCCTGGCACCCAGTTATTTGGTTTTGTTCTCTCTCTTGCCTCTGTCTTCCTTACCCCCACTCACAAACCCAGCCTTCTCTACTCTGTCTTCCACTCTCCTCCATATCAGGCCCTTGCTCACCAGGTGCTCATCTGTTTCCCTTTCTTCTGCTATTTCCATTCTGTCACCCTCTCTTCACAGGCCTTTTTTTCCATTCCGTCATGCCTACTCTTTCCTGCCCATGGCACATTATCTCTCCTTTACCTCCAACCTGCCTCACTCTGTTCTCCTCAACTCCCACACCACGCCTTCTTTCCCCTCCTCTGTCTTTCATCCCTTCTGTCACTCACTTCATGGCTGATGTTCCCTTCCATCTGTTTCTAACCTCCTCTGTCCTACACACATAATGCAATTATAATTGCATTTATATAGCGCTTACTACCCCTGATGAGGCATCGAAGCGCTCATCTGATCTAATATTCCTTCCTACTCTTACTTTTCCTTTCTTCATCTGTTGTCACTCACACATCAGGTCTTCCTTTCCCTACACCTCCTTTCACGCTTTCACATCGAGCACAGCTAGTTCAATTATTCCCATGTGGTGCGGGTGACTTTAAGCTGGTCTTGGCATTTCAAAAAGCAGCAGTGAGAATGCTGGAACTGGTAGCCCATCTTTCTTATGCGACAAGTAAAACTACAAGTCCCAGCATGTTTAGGCATAGCCAATAGGTCTCGCTTTTGGGACCTTATAAGTATTGTTATGCAGCACAATATCCTTGATGCAACAACATCAACTGTTGCATGGCTAAACACTTATAATGGTCCCAAAAGCGAGACCTATTGGCTATGCCAATGCTTGTTACTGTTCCAAGAAGGTAGGCCTGTGCAAAGCTCTACATTTGTATTTCTTTTAATGAAACGCATGCCCTCCGCATCTATTTGGCATACTGTTTTCTTTTGTTTTTCTTCCTTTTCACCTTGTTTTTTTAGAAGCGGGTGGGACTTTTTTTCATGCTTGTCCCAGCAAAAGTCCACAAAGATCGGACTCACGTAGTTTGCATTGTTGGTCTGAGTGTGGTTTATTGGAGATTAGATGCATGTGGACAGTCAGGCTTCACTGTAGCTCATCTCAAGTGTTTGAATTACACCAGTGGACCAATGCACCACATTCTCAACCTGCCGCTCCTAAGTAGGCCTCCGATCCGCTCGTGGAATTTGCGGAATTTGGGTAATATCGCATTCCGAGGAGAACGTGAAATTGCCCAAAATTCTGCATTCCGTGGCTTCGCGGAATTTTTTGCTTGTTCGCATTCTCAAATTGCGTGTTCGCGAGATATTTCCCCCGAGCACTCAAAATTCAGTAATGACAATCTTTATGCAAAAACAAAGATTTGTAATTCTATTGGGCCGAATAACTCCAGTGTTTGGGCCTATCTGAACTTGCAATCATCGCGAACAAGCAATTCCGCATGTTCAAGGAATTTCTGCGTGCTCGTGGAGATTTTTTCCATTTCGCGGAGCTTTGCGTAGCGCGACTACGCAAATTCCGCCCGACCCTACTCCTAAGCCACCATCTGTCCAAACTCTACCCTTTCCTAGTGAACAGTGTACCTGTGTGTGAGTAGTGTGCTTGTGTGAGTGCATAATAGACACCATGGTTTGTGAGTGCATTGAGAGGAATGTGACTGCGTGAATTCAGGATTAACATTGTCTTTTGCAATTGCAAGTAAGTGATCTACAGGTTGAAAGCTTTGACCGTGTGAGTGCAGAGTGGGAGATGTGTCTAGATAATGGCAGCAGTGTGAGCATGGGGTCACTGCATATTACGTCTTTGTGTGCATGCACATTGCAAGGGCCAACCCTACTGGATTTGATTATGTTTTTAGAGGTTATATATTTGACGTGCAGAAATGCAGTGCAGGGAGTGGAAATACAAAAGTGTGTGTATGAGAATGGTAGTGAGTTTTGATATTGCAGATACAGTATCTGTTGAAGAGATTGAGGAGTGATGGGTGCAGCTGATAGACTGAGATGTCATCCTCTTGCGAGGGGGCCCCAGTTGCTTTGCTTGCACTAGGGCACATGGCAACCTAGTTATGCCATTGAACCAAAGTGTAATACACCAATAATGTAATGCAATACTGCAGCACAAAAACAGAACAGAATAAAAAAACAACAGATTACTGCCACAGCAAAAACAACAACTATCTGCAGCCATTCTAGTCATATATTAACACCTCCTCAAATGTGTTTTCCTATTATGGTGGTAGAAGGTGTTTGCGCCAAGCACTGCCTTACTTACAACCAATGAAGTATATTAGCATTGCTTAAAAATGTTTTGTGATTCGGCCAATGGAATGCAATGTCAGAGCAGATGAAGCATGGGATGAGTAGTGATCCTCGTAGCACTAGTTTTGATAAAGCTGAGATAGGTGCAGGTCACACCTTAGACTTAATATTCACTAATTCCCCTAAATTAACTATTAATCCTCCCCGCCCGACAATATGGACCGATCACTTCATTCTTAACTTCAGTATGCCCTCAATCATGCCTACCAATGATAGTTTAAAGAAAAACACCTGGATACGGCCTTGGCGCAAACTTTCAATTGACACCTTTTTATCGCACTTTGGGCCTCTCTCACAAGGAGTAAAGGTGGATGCGGTTGATTCCGCTGTTAGTAACTTAGAATCATCCATCACAAAGACCCTTGATAAAGTTCTCCCTCTTACAAGGGTCCAAGTAAAAAGTAATGCTTCACCATGGTTCACCGAGGCACTAAAAGTCGACAAACAAAAATGTCGGGCCGCTGAACGCCAGTGGAGGAAATTAAAAACTGACGAGCACCGCAGAAATTATATAAATTTTCATTCAACTTATATGAATAAGATTAAATCCGCAAAAAGGGCCTATCTTACTCAGCGTATCAACAAAGAAGCCCACTCTAGTAAAGAGCTGCACAAAATACTGAAGGAATTTACCGCTCCCCAGGTTGAGCGATCTTCTTTTGTACCTACCCAAGACTGGGTCGACTCCATTGCCTTGTTTTTTGATAACAAGATCAAAACTATCTATGCCTCATTTTTCACTCGGGTAGCCGTTCACGTCTGCCATACCACCAATATGAGCCAAACCAGTCTCTCGCCACAACAAAAAAACATTCCTTTATTAACGGAGTTTGATCCCATAACAAGCATTGAAGTCAGTGAGAGCCTAGGAAGGGTTAAGTCCGGCTCCCCGCCGATCCCTTTCCTCCCCGTTCCTGTGCCAAAATGTTACCTCTATTTGTGGATATTTTGACCTTTGTTTTTAATCTGTCTTTTGATCAAGCCACATTCCCCCGAAGCTGGAAACTGGCACAGGTGAAGCCCATTCTTAAAAAACCCTCAGCTGACCCTAGTGTGCCAGCCAATTATCGCCCTATCTCCTTGCTCCCCTACTTTGGGAAGGTCCTGGAGTTCTTAGTCAATAAACGTCTCACGACCTATCTCGAAACCCATAGGCTCCTCGATCCTTCCCAATCTGGCTTCCGTGCGGCTCATAGCACGGAGACCGCAGTTATTGAGGTAGTGGACAATATTAGACTGGCCCTGGATCGCCGAGAGTCGGCAATTCTGGTCCTCCTGGACCTGTCGGCAGCATTTGACACAATCTCCCACAGTATTCTCAAACATCGTCTGTGGGAGATTGGTGTCAGAGGGAGGGCCCTGGACTGGTTTGCGAGTTATCTGGCAGATCGTTTTACTATGGTTTCTGTGGACGGGATTACTTCCTGTTCATACCCAGTAACGGTCGGGGTCCCGCAGGGCTCGATCCTCAGCCCAATGCTGTTTAATGTTTATCTAGACCCGTTGGCTGACATCATCCGGTCTTATGGTTTTGACACACTATCATATGCCGATGATACCCAGTTGTTAGTGACTTGTGATCCCGACCAGTCTGATGTCCAAACTCGTTTCAAGAGCTGTTTGACTAAGATCAATGACTGGATGCACTTAAACAGGCTTCAGCTCAACGGTGGGAAGACTGAGGTTATCCTATTCGGGAAGGCCGAACAGTTCTGGACCTGTGACTGGTGGCCTCCAGAGCTGGGTACCTGCCCTTCGCCCAAGCTCGCAGTCCGCAACCTGGGTATTACAATTGATAATTCTTTATCCCTGAAGACCCACATAAATCAAGTGCTGGGGACTTGTTTCGGCATCATGCGTCTGCTACGCAAGATTTTCAAATGGCTACCCATTGAAGCCAGGAAACCGCTGGTCCAGGGTCTAATCATTAGTCGACTAGATTATGGCAATGCTTTATTTACTGCACTCAACCAGGATCAACTCTCCAAACTTCAGATTCTTCAGAACACGGCCGCGAGGCTAGTTCTGGACCTCCCCCCACGCACTCCCTCTGCCCCCATTTTGAACACCCTACATTGGTTGTCCATTCGCCAAAGAGGGCGCTTTAAAATCCTATGTCTTACGCACAAGTTAATGCAAGGCACTGGCCCTTTATATCTGGCGAAAAAACTTCAAAGGTACGTCCCAGGACGCTCGCTGCGGTCTAGCTCTAGACCTCTACTTGTCCAACCCCGTGTCCGGACTGCCCGTAATGGAGGTCGCTCTTTTTCATACCAGGCTCCCATGCTATGGAATAGACTTCCATTGGATTTACTTTCCATAACTGACCATCCACTTTTCGTAGAAAGCTGAAAACCTGGCTCTTTTCTCAAAAAGCTTAGGCACATTAATATCAAGTTACTGCCCGGTTTCTTTGTCTTGGTTGCCAGCGCCCTGCGACCTTTGGTGATTTGTGCGCTATACAAAAATCTTTGAAGAGTTAAGAACAATGGTTCAAGGATGGCCCAAAAGGGTCCAATAGAAAAGGTGACCCAGGCAGGGTCACTTGTTTTTTAAGATAAGTGAAATCAATTCCGTAGGGAGCAGGAGACAAAGTACGTAAAGGGTCATGTAGGTCAAAAGATAGCAGGTATTTATTTAAACAAAGTCAATTTTAGAATGCTCACAAAATAAGAAAAGCGTGGTGTGAAATAGTGATAGTAGTTTTAAAAAGACATCGCATTGACAACAATATAGTAGTTGAATTCCATAATTGATCTTTACAAGTTATAAGGAATTCATGTTGTGGGGTGGTCGACGGCGTTTCGAACCCAATTATTGGGGTTCATCTTCAGGACAGTGGTGAGCATGTATTTTGAAGTTAAACTGCCCGTAAAGTTCCTAGAGACTCCAAAGTGGGAGGCAGGGGCTTCAAAGATTAATTATTTGAAAACAAGCAGCTTGGCAGTACATAGATCCGCCTGGAGAATGTAATTTTCTTTAGAGGGGCGACAGGGCAGTCTGATGAATCAGCCAGCCCCAACAGCTGCAGGACGTCTCTGACTGCTCGGCCTCAGGCTCCCATTCACTGCCCTGTCGCCCCTCTAAAGAAAATTACATTCTCCAGGCGGATCTATGTACTACCAAGCTGCTTGTTTTCAAATAATTAACCTTTGAAGCCCCTGCCTCCCACTTTGGAGTCTCTAGGAACTTTACGGGCAGTTTAACTTCAAAATACATGCTCACCACTGTCCTGAAGATGAACCCCAATAATTGGGTTCGAAACGCCGTCGACCACCCCACAACATGAATTCCTTATAACTTGTAAAGATCAATTATGGAATTCAACTACTATATTGTTGTCAATGCGATGTCTTTTTAAAACTACTATCACTATTTCACACCACGCTTTTCTTATTTTGTGAGCATTCTAAAATTGACTTTGTTTAAATAAATACCTGCTATCTTTTGACCTACATGACCCTTTACGTACATTGTCTCCTGCTCCCTACGGAATTGATTTCACTTATCTTAAAAAACAAGTGACCCTGCCTGGGTCACCTTTTCTATTGGACCCTTTTGGGCCATCCTTGAACCATTGTTCTTAACTCTTCATTATCACCCCAGGTTCACATATCGGGGTACCCTTGTCTCCTAAAACCTCATACAAAAATCTTTGACATTGACATTGACATTGACTGGAACACTGTGACCTTGATTGCAAGTTCAGATAAGCCCAAACACTGGAGTTATTCGGCCCAATAGAATTACAAATCTTTGTTTTTGCATAAAGATTGTCATTGCTGAATTTTGAGTGCATAATGTACTGGCCCTTTCTTCTGAGCAATATTTAAAACATTTTGATATTTTTTGCTTTCCTACTCAGCCCCTCATTCTGAATTGCACAGCATAGTTCATGGTATTTTATTATTTTATTATTACTATGTGGTACATCTGTTGCAGTTCTGTGCAATTACAAGTTATATCACATGGAATGGGGCATTACCATGTGGAACTGATTATTCTGGTTGTAAAACCAGACAGAATTCCCAATTTCATGGGGTTGAAGCATTGGTTGCTGTGAGCAAGTGGTAAATATATGTTGGACAACTGGGAGGGGAGGCATGAGAAGGAGTGGGGAAAAAAGGGAGAAGGCAAGGGAAGGGAAAGGTTTTTATCTGGATAAGGGATTGATTAAAAAGGGTCAAAAGAGGCTTGACTGCTGCTGTAATAACAAACTCATATGACTGTACAGTGTAGAATTACCACACTGTAAAATTGGGTCTCGTTATTACACACTTGGAAAAATGTTTTTCTAAAAACCAGCACCCTTGGAATCAGGCAGAGAGAAATTGCATGAAGTAATTCCTCATTTCTTGACTTGAAATGAAGGCCTTACTATCAGTGCTGGAAGTGGGAAAACTTTACTCTAGGAACCCACAAATTGGGGGACAGGTGTGGAAGAATAAGTGGGGTCAGAAGGGGCAGAGCTTGAAAAGCAGGGATGGACAGTCAATGTGTACATTGATTTAAAAACAAATCTGCTGCAAAGAAATTGGCAACAAAAAATCTGTTCTAATTTATTAATTTTACGAAAGAGGTTGCATTTCAAAATATCTTAAGACACCTGCTGCAGCGATCTTTGGATGCCCAGCAATTTTGAAAGGATTGTAAAAGCATTAAAAAAGCTCTGGTGGGGGGACATGGTCTGGCAGCGCATGGAATAGGACATGCTCCTGAGGGTCTCTGTGCCGCCGCTGCCTTTCAAAGCTAATATCACGGCACCGAGGCATCAGAGAGCCCACTCAGAAGGCAAATTGGGCACCAGAAGGGCTAGCGAGTAGGTTGGTCATGTGTCTCGCTTGCACGGGCTTGTTGGCTGACAAAAACACTCGGGGTGAGTGAAATTTGCGGCATAAGCCGCCATCTTGAGCTGCACAGAGAAGCCCTGGGACGGAGAAAGTTCAAGAGGTCCTCCCCTTGAAAACTGCAGGCTGCTCCGACGAGGAGCTTGCTGAGGACCGGCATGACTTCAGAGGAGTCGCTGAGGAGGTGACCAGAAGCTGCCCCTCAGCTGCGCAGACTATGCTGTGTCCTGCTTGGGGACGACCCAGAGGCCGCCTTTTCGAAAAGCCTGACAAAGCAGTCAGTAAGTGAGCTGCTGTGTAGCCCAAACGCACAGAAACAGTGGATCGCATGAGGCAGAACCCTAGCTAAAAAGTGATCGATACAGCGGCCCACATGGTGTAGGCGAGAGAAGGAGACACACACGCCTGCAGTAAGTGACGCTCGATCCCTGGCCAAACCATCATTGGAGGTTGTCATCTTGGGAGATGCAGATATGGGACCAAAGGGATTGCATATAGAGACCTATTTGCCCTAATACGGCGGCCCACCGCACCACAACAGAACCTCAGAAGAGTTATACTGATTCAATGCAGCAAACAGAGGCGAGTAAGTAGATACCTGCCGTTTCGACAGTCCGCACAGCAGTTTTCCATGCCCCCCTGGGCCCCGGGTCATCAGCGAACACAGAGGCCGCAATACCTGTGTGTACAGCAGAGAAGAAAAATGACACGGGCCAGAAGAAGCTGTGCTGCCTGAGGAGGCGAGCTTTGTGGCTATAGGGCTACTGGTGAGAGGGGAACTGAGAAGAACAGCGCCTTTGACTAGGGGAAAGACAGCGAAGTAGCGGCCAGATATGTAGGCCCTCTTTGAATGAAGGTGAGTCCTGTGGGACCCCCCATTGCGCTTACATGGGAGTGGGCAATGGTGTGACGTGAGCCAAAGGCTAAAGGGAGCCACATATATTGAGATACCCAACAATACAGGCACGGAGGCACTGCTGGGAGTCAGTGGATCTGCAAGGGGGTCACAACATATGGGATGGTGTGGAGAGGTAGGAGACTCAAGACTTGTAAGTTAATAGGCCTTGATCGGGCTCACAGCGCAAACATGCAGACTCGCCCATACTTTGCTCAGAGGGTATTGACAGAGGAGTTGGGAGTTTTTGTCCTCTCCTCCCTGTACTGACTCTACATAGCACTCCAACTACACTCCCGGAGAACTCGAAGACCCCATATCGCTAATGACACTGGGCCTGACCAAGATGTCCACATAGGATCAGCACTTAAGTCATGCAGGCAAGCATTGGGGGGCCCTTAACAGCAATATCGAAGGGGACAGCGGTTCCCCCTCTACTGAACTACTGCACAACCCTCGATCATGGTTGCAACCCTGCCAGGAAGAGACTATACTGATGTGAAAGCAGTGACTGTTGCCTCACAAACTCTGTTGCTCGCAACAACAGTGGTGTTAGACCTGGCATCCTTGACGTTGTTTTCCCTGACTTTTTGCCTCTACCTGTGTTTTGATGCTGTGCTGAATTTCATTTTTGTTTTGCTGGCTTAGATGCTTTGGGCACTTTGCCACTGCTGATCAGTGTCAAAGTTCAAGGGCTCCCTGTGTAAATTGATATTGTGATTGGTTCTCCCTGATTGACATATTTGTTTTACCAGTAGGTCCCTAGTAAAGTGAACCAGGGCGGGTAAATCAACTGCTACTAGTGGACTTGTAGCACTGATTGTGCCACCCACATGAGTAGCCCTGAAAAGATGTCTCAGGCCTGCCACCGCAGTGCCTGTGCGCAGTTTGTTAACTGCAATGTACCCCTGAACTCAGAATTTAATAACACATTTTTTAGGAAAGATAGTTTTTAAATTGTGTGTTTGAAAATACCACTTTTAGAAAGTAGCTATTTTCTTTTTCAACCTTCCCGTGTGCCTTTGCCTGTTTGTGGATTGACTGTCTGGCTTTGGATTGACAGGGGCTGGGGTGGCTCCAGGAGTCTGGGTGAGTCAGCACTAAGCTGAATAGGCCTGGTCTGCATTTGGAGTGATGGGAGGAGTAGCCCCTGTACCTGAATAGGGTTGTGCCTGTCTTGTACAATGCTGGCTCCGCCCCTTGCTGTGTGTCTGGAGCCAAGCCTCACACTAACAAAGGATATTGTTGTGCACTGGCAGAGTGCCCCCCCAGAACTGGTTTGAACTGGGCTCAGAGCCCTTTGCACAAAGAGAACAAAGACATTTTGGGGTATAAGTATCAGACCTAAAACCCCTGAACTTTAGATCAATCCTGGAATTCAAGAGGAACCTTTGCCAAGGGGAAGAGCTGGAGAGACTGAGGAGAAGTACTGCCCTTGCTGTGTGTCTGGGGTTGGCCTGCAGTTGCTGTTTCTGCCAAGGAAAGGAGATGTCCAAGGGCCTGAAGTGAGCTGGCCTCCTGTTCAGAGGTCTCAGGGACAAAAATACTTCACCCCCAGCTCCCCTGAACTCTGCTGGTGTGAGTTCTGACTTGCCTTGAAGTGTCTATGCCAGTTTTGGGCCTCTGGAGGTGGTTCCTGCTGTTTGGGAGCTGTAAGAGAGAAGGAACTCAAAGAACTACAGAAATCGATGCATCGCTCTTCTTTCTTCTTGCTGCTGTTTTTCTGACGCATCTTGACGGCTCGAGAAGAATTTCCACGCATCGCCGTACCGCTGTGAAAGCTGTTGCACCGCTTGCGTCGCGGCAAGAATCGATTCATCGAGGGATCGCAGCTGAAGAGGACCGCCGCAGCACCGTGCAACGCTGCCGCAACGATCGCCGATGCATCCCGAAGATCCACGCATCGTACCTGCGCGCCATGCTTCCCTGATTCATCACCTGAGGACCAGCACGAAGAATCGACGCATCACTCCCACTACAGACCGTAATCGATGCAACCCTTCCTCTGCATGCAGCAGGACTGTCTCATCACCTCCTCAGGGTCTCAGGAGTATTGCATCTCTTTGTTTTCCAACGCTGTGGTTGTTTGGCCTGGTGAACTTTAACGCAATTACAGGTACTTTGGTCAAAAGTCACGCATCCATAGTTTTCCATAGTAAATGTGTATGTTGGATTTATGTCGTTGTTTAGTTTAGATAAAGATACTTTATTTTTCTAAACTGGTGTGGTGTCCTTTTGTGGTGTTTTCACTGTGTTAGTGTGAGTGTTGGTACAAATACTTTACACATTGCCTTTGGGATAAGCCTGTCTGCTCATGCCAAGCTACCTAGGGGGTGAGCAGGGGTTATCTAAAGTGTGCATCTCCCTTACCCTGACTAGAAGCAAGGGTCCCTATTTGGACAAAGGTGCCTACCTCTGCCAACTAGAGACCCCCATTTCTAACAAGTAGACTCTGTACTACATCATAGAACATCTATACCACCTTAAATCACCTGCATTATCGAGCTGGACGCACAACCCGGTTGACTTCTAAGGGAGATACAGCACATGGACTATGCCACGTTTCAAGACAGGTAAAGACACTACTACAAGCCTCACAAAAGACAACCCTGTGACATCACTGTGGCAAAAGGCTGGCCCCCCATTCCTCACTCCCATGGCATCCCCTTCAGAAGGGGCAACAGAGCAGCTAACTTAGGCCTTCATGAACAATTTTCTCCACGAAATTAAAACTGAAATTGGCTCCCTTAAAACTGAATTCACATCATGCCTTAATGACCTGAAGAAAGATATCACTGACATTGGTGAGAGAGTTGATGATCTTGAAAGAACAATTGACAATTGCACGGAGGACCAGGAAACTCTATGGAAACGAGTCTCTGCACTCGAGAAACGACACGCTGAACTCTCGATGAAGCAGGGGGATTTGGAAAATAGAAGTCGAAGAAACAACATCCGAATTAGAGGCATTCTTAAGGGGACAGAAGATGCAGACATCATGGCTTTCGTAGCAGGGTTGCTCCACGACATCAGAGGAGATGATGAGGCATCCCCACCGGCTGTAAACACATCAAGTATCTGCCCCCGCCAGCTGTCCTGAGCTGGTTCCAGATATCCTCAACAGAGTTCACTTTTTCACAGAAAAAGAAGCGATACTACAGGCTTCACTCAATAAAACAGAACTGCCAAACAAGGGTCTTACAATTCAACTTTTCCAAGATATCTCTCCAGTGACACTCCGAAGGCGCAGAGACTTTAAGCCAATAACAGATAAACTCTTTGAACTGGACATCCCTGTGTCCTAATCTTCATCTGGGAGGGCAGACGCCGGGTGTTGCACTCTCTTCAGGAAGCTAAGCAGCTCCTGCAACTGCCTACGTCCCCCAGGGCAGCAAACCCCCCCCCCTTCTCTGCCACCAGCGAACAAGGAACCTGTGCTCCCTGAATAGGCTAAAGCCCTTCGAATACGACGGGGGATCAGAAACAGAGTACAATCTTCTGCCCAGGCTAAACTGGATATTAAACAACATCTCCGAACCATGGAGGGTGAGAAGTCACCCACGCCCTCCTCAGCAGCCTCAGAATAACAATAACATTTCACTGAGCCTAACGCTCATGGGCCGAACCTGAAGTAACTATCCAAAAGATGCTGAGACACATTATACAATGTAGATTCACTCCACCTGCCCCGACTAGGCCAGGCAGTGAGACAGGTGGACCCCCGACCAGCGACATATCCATTTCTCTAGACCAGCGCTCACCGATCCTATTCCTGAGAGAGTGACATCTCTAGAATGGACTGTGCATGGGCACTGTGTTCATTCTTGGACTGGACGGGAACTTGTTGGCCCGGTTGGCTTCTCAATGTTTTTTCTTTCTGTCCATTCCCCCCTCCTCAATCCAATGAAAGATGGGAGGGACATTGTACCTTAAGGAAGCAGACACACAAGTGGCTTCTACCAGGGATGTGAGCCATATCACTGTATTTGCCCCCGGGCATGGGCATTGCGCCTATCGATATAACTCTTGATAGAGCCTTCGAGGCGAACGGATACCAATTCAGGATTAGCACCCGTATAACCCAGTGTAGTATCACTAGAGAACACGCTCTTCACCAACAATGACTGCTGTTCCCCATTTAAAGATTATCTCCCTTAATGTAAAGGGCCTTAACTCCCCCAATAAACGACATCAGATTTGGCGCTATATCTTACATCAAGACACGGATTTCATCTTCTTACAGGAGACACATCTCCTACAATCCGACACTCACCATATGGCCCATCCCAAATACCCAAATTAATACTGGGTGACCTCTCCAACAAAGACAGCTGGCGTCGCAATACTCTGTAAGTTAGGAATCGGACACCGTAAAACAAGAGTAATAAGATGCAAGAAGGGCAGATATATTAAAATTGATATTCAACTGGGGGCGAGTATGCTTACTCTTCTCAATTTGTATGCACCTAATCATGCACAGGACCTCTTTCTTAGGGATCTATTGAAAGAACAGGTGATGTGTGAAGACCATCAACTCATTTTTGGGGCGACCTGAACTTGGAGTGGGACACAGAATTATATTGTAGCACTAATTCCTTTCAGGGAACTTGGGCCATGTCTGCAACTCTGATGCTAGAAATCATGGACCTAGGGCTTAAAGATGCCTGGCGCTACCACTCTCCGGATCTACGGGATTATTCTTACTACTCACATGTGCATCGCTCCTATTCCTGCATAGACTACTTGTTCCTCTCCCATGCACTAGTGTGGGATGTAATCTCTGCCTCCATGTCGGATAGTTCTGTCTCAGATCATGCGCATGTGGAACTATTGCTGCAAAAACACTCTCACACCCCACAACATAATTCTCGCTGGTGCCTTCCCCCGCATATCCTGCGTGACCCAGTAGATGTAGCAGAGATCATGAAGAAAATTTCAGTGTATTTTATATCCAATGACATTCCTGAAACACCATATCCAGTTGTATGGGATGCTTTTAAATCAACCACTAGAGGAGTAATCACCTCCATAGCAATAGCCCATAGCCGAGAAGCTCCACTGGTAGAGGCTAAATTGGCCAGCAATATAAAAGCTTTGGAGAAGTCAGACCATTCGACACCCTCACAATCCAATAAATGACGCTTGGCCATACTCTGAGGCCAACTCAGAACACATAGATTGAATAGAGCAGAACACGCATTGCTGGCGTTAAGAAAACAATATTATGATGGGGAGACAAAATGAGCTCAATCCTGGCACGTCGATTAAGACAGAGGGCATCAAAGGCACATATTGCTAAAATCAAAACTGCAAAGGAAAAGTGAGCCACAGCTGAAAGGGATAAACTGACAGCCTTCCACCATACTACTCTGATATCTCTAAGCCCAAAGGACTTCCCATTTGGACACGACAAAATAAATACTCGCCAACTGCACATGGGCCCTTTAGACAAACAAAACACACAGCTTCTCGAGGAACCAATCACGCTAGATGAGCACTGGAGGGCATTTGAAGGACTTGCTTATAGGCAAAACACAGGACCTGGATGGTTTGCCGGTACACTTCTACCTCATGTTCCTTCCACATATCCAAGATCACTTACTGCACCTATTTAGCTCATTTACAGACATCACGCCCGACGGCCACTATGGCTATGGCAGAAATAGCACTTATCCCTAAACCGGGTAAGGACCACACTTTATTCTCCTCTTAACGCCCCATTGCGCTTCTCAACACAGATCTCAAGATATACACAAAAATACTAGGCAATTGCTTAGAACCATACCTTCTGGGACTTATTGACCCAGGGCCTAACTTCTTTTCCATCACCTAATATCCCATTGGCACGCAATTCACACTTTCCACTAGCACTGCAACCTCATTCCTTCCCAACATGGGTGAAGGAGGAATGCCGAACAATCTGGGACCTCTTTGAGGGGGATCAATTTAAAACCTTCAACCAGTGTAAAGAGAAATTCCATCTACCGGAGGAAATAAGGTTATAATACTTAAAGATCCGACACTGGCTACACACACCATTGAACATAGAGGGGGCGACCCGGTCTTTCACCCCATTCGAGACACTGGTTCACTCATATGACGAGTCCCATGGCCTGATCTTGCATACCTACCAAGTACTGCAGCACTCTACTCCACTTCAACCCCACACATATCAGACGTACTGGCAATCAGTCAGCACGGATGAGATCACTCCTAAGCAATGGGAACAACTTTTGCGGGATATACCGAAAACATTCAGAAGCATACCAAAGCAGGAGACCACATATACACTTATGACATAATGGTTTTTCACCTCCCAATGACTGCACAAAATGTTTCTCAATACCCTGCTCATCTGCTGGTGCTGTCAGAAGTGATTAGAAACTTTCTGCACATATGGTGGCATTGTCCGTTACTGACCACCTATTTGAAAGAAGTCCTCAGTCATATTAAAGATGTTATCTGTTATCCCATACCATCAACATCAATAGTGAGTATTCTGGGAATTAGGCCTCCAACCCTCCTTGCTCTGACTCATGCAGACTGGCATATAATATCCCATATTCTTGGAGCAGCTAAACAAATAATAGCGGTCTATTGGAAAAAAACAGACACACCGCCTATCGCACTATGGTTCACTCCGCCTCTGGCATACTAAGGGGATGGAACTTCTTACACCTCGGTTCGCCAACAACACAACTATGTTTACAAACACATGGCAACCTCTGTTGGATTATTTTTCCAAATTAGAATACACCTGCTTTACTCGACCAAAACTTTGAGCCCTACAATCTTAGAAGACACCCTCTTGCCTCAGCATACCGATATACTACAAGACACAGGTCCGACGACCTCCTCAAGGGGCCCATTACATAGTCCGTAGCCTGCCCAACATAGGTAGTCCCTCCCTCCCCCTTCTCTTTCTCCAATCTACGGGACTCCTCTCCTATCTGACATTCAGTTTCTGATTTCCTATTTGTTAAACTCAGGACCGTGATTATATGTTCAATGCCAAAATAGAACTAAGTATATTGCACCGGATATAAGTAATTTGACTTTGAATGTAGAACCAGAATTGGACTTGATGTACCTGTCCACAACCAGTGCTGTAAGGGACTGAGTAGTCTTTGTTTAACTGTCTTTCTTTTGTCTTCCATTTACTAAAATAAAAAAGAATACAAAATAAAAAAAGAACTCTATTGCTTAGCACTGCTCTGAGAGAATTCTGTGTTTTTGTCCAGTCACAGTTTTGACTCATAAATTAGCACAGATGGTTAGTGTGCCTGCAGCAAGGCACATTTTGTGACTTGCAAATTACAGATTTGTATTTTATGCTGGTATGTAAGTGGGCTACTCCATTTGACACAGGTAACTTAGTTATTTCCAGTTAATAAGTTGCAATCCTTCTAACATAGCACAGCAATCTATTCACCAGCATCAAGGAACTGCATACAAACTGTATATCGTAGGTTTAAATCATTATAGTTTATTCACAATCTGTTGGTACTCTAAGATTGCCATGAAGAGTTCCTTTATGAAGTAATAAAGCCTTGTTAGTACAGATAACCACAATCACTGTGTTCCACTTTACATCTTGACTTTGAGTTTCACATTACCATCCACTCTCAACATATTATGGGGTATATTCACAACATTCGGCGGAAAATAACGCTAACCTCAGTTAGCATTAGTTTTTTTAGCGCCGTGTACCGCAAAAAATTCTCAACACGCCGCTAACAGGCGAAAATTTCCAATACCGGGCCAAATGTACGGTGTTAAGATTAACGTCATGGCGATAAAAATCCTGACGCTAATGTGAAAAAAGTGGTGATGGCCCAATTAGCGACCAGGAACGGCATGCTAATCAGCGTCAGCTCACTTTTTTTCACGTTTGGCGCTCAAAACCACCACAAAACGCCCACTATGCAGCCCAAACACACAAAAAAAGAAAACAATTAGGAAAAATATCAGATGAAGCATGGAGGAGCCTGGACCCAGCACAGAGGCCAACAACAACCCCACAAAAGCCCAGGAGGACCAGCCAGAAACCCAGGGGAAGGCCAAGGAGAAGAGGAAGAGGAAGATGTGGTTCAGTCACAGGAAAACCAGGTCCTGATTGTGGAGGTGACAGAACACCAACAGCAACTTTTTGTCAGCTCCACTGTGACATTGGCAACCAAAACTCAATATGGCAATCCATTGTGGCCAAGGTGAATGCTGTCGGAGAGGTCAGGAGGACAACTGCAAGAAGCGCTGGCATGATGCCAAGCGCAAGACCAAGATGAAACTTGCAGCCAACCTGAAAGCAGCAATGCAGACTGGAGGTGGGAATCCAGCGCCACAGGAGGAGCTGGATCTGTTGGAGGAACAGGTGTCCCAAGTCATCAGTGAGGAGACGGTGGTCGGAGTTCCGGGACAGGATATTGCTCAACACGACCAGACACAACAGCAACAGGGTGAGTACCAACCAGGGACAGGGGAACGGCGAGAGATGGGCCCAATGGCACTCATGCACATGATCAGTCACACACACAGTGCATCCACATGTCAAGTAACAGAGAGAAGGGGCCCTTTGCAGATGATTTGAAAATGTGTGATGTTGAGGCAAGGGGGACCATGTTGACATCCTGCCACATCTCCAGTAAATGTGTCCCCCTTGCATGTCCATGAGAAGCAGTCCTGTGTACACATTGACGGCTCGCAGTGTGAGCCCTGTGGGGCGATGGTGCATGGCAGTCGTGCTGGTTGGGGGGCAGGATGGTGGGAGTGGAGTTGAAGATACGACGTGCTGGAGTTAGGTAAGTAAAAAATACATCCTACCAATTACCTTGTGCTCACTGCATAGCCAACTCGGCCTAGCAGCAAGTGCAAGTTAAGCAGTAGGATTAATTAATTACTTACCTAACTCAAGCACGTCGTGTCTCTAACTCCACTACCCCACATCCTGCCCCTCACCTGCCCTGCACCAGCACCATGCACCACCGCTCTGCAGAACTACCACTGCGAGCCGTCACTGTGTGTACACCAAGTGAGAAACCATCTAGTGAGTCTGCATACCAAAAACACATGCAGGGTCGTATTCACAAGGAAGTAGCAGAGAGAGGCGTTAGCCTTCTTGGCTTAACGCCTCTCTCCGCCACCTTGGAAAAGCAAGGCTACACCATATCCACAAGGTCATGTGCAGCCTTGCTTTTCCACCTTTTCTCACAACTTAGCGCCAACGCAGGCACCCTTGCACCAGTATGCAAGGGTGTCTGCAAGCAGGGAGGTTTCCTTTATGTACAGGAAGGTATCCCTTCCTGCAGATAAACAAACCTAAAATTCAATTTACTAACTTCCATGTGTGCTGCTTCATACAAACGTCATTTAAAAATAAAGGTTTGTTTATGTACAGGAAGCTGTCCCTTCCTGTACATAAACAAACCATGGCGTTTAGCTTTTCCCATGTGTGCTGCACAAGGCAGCACACATGGACAATGCAAAAACAAGGAGAAATTAAGCAGTTCACCTCTGATTGCCAACGTGAGACAAGGGTTTCCCTGGTCTTAAGGGTTGTGTTGGCTCCTATGTAGGCAGCCCTTCTGAATAGGGGGCAGCGCAAATATCAATGTGTGTTGCGGGGGAACACCTACCACAACACCCACTGCACGCCCCTTTCACGCTAAACACAGCGTGAGAGGTGGGCCTATTCACAAGGCAGCGTTAAGCCACGTTAAGTGGCTTAATGCTGCCTTGTGAATAAGGCGAGGCCCCTATCCCCACAACAATGTCACAGAAAATGACGTTGTGTTGGCGATAGGGGCCGGTGAATATGCTCCACAATGTCATAACAAACTGATCATGGAGCCAAATGGCTCAAACGAGCATATCCCACAATACACCCAAACAGCAGACTTCACTCAAAAGGTGATGTAATACAATGAGAAGGGTGGCTATGCCTACAACACCACAAGGCGGGGACAATGCATATGAAGATTGCGTCAAACAAATTTGTACTGCATACCTTGTCTGTGTGCCAGACTCACAGAACTGCAATGTCCCTGTAAAGAAGTAAGACAACCAAAGCATGACAGCAATCAAGGATAGCAAAGTAGCAACAAATAAAGACAAGTATCAAAATGACACTCACACCCTTTAGGTAGGATTGCACACCTCCACTCCCAAGTGTACCTATCTGCCATGAAATAAACACCATTCCACATCAGTCCTGGTGTCAGTTGCCCATGATACCATTATGTGCATGTAAACCTAGCTGTTTGTTAAGTCAACTGTATCAGTGACCAAATATGCAGTCATGGTTATTATCAGCCACAAGCAAATCCACGCATTGAATATCCGTAACCAGGACAGCATGTATCATCCATGTGTCACATACACAAACACACATCACCCTGCCATTAGCTTCTGTTGGCAGGGTGATGGTGACAAGGCCTGGGCACCACAGATATGCCATGGAATTCAACATCCGTCTAATCCCGGCCCACTTACACATCACATGTGGGGTCAACGTAGAGGGCTATTGTTGTTGACACTGCCTGACCAGCCAGCAACAACAATAGAAACTCACACAGCACCATACGCACAATGGATGAGCCAACAGGAGGGCAATAAGCTATGCACACAAGACAAATCACAATAGATTAAGCTACCTGGATGCACATGTATACAGCATAGTGTAGCACACATTGAAACAGCAAGTAGGCCTTAGTAGCCAATGCGCCTAAAGGGGGCCCTCCTCACACATAACTAATCTTGCAATCAAGCGATGCACATGTGCAGTACACAGAAAAGGTGCGGGTCTGTGAGCCACACTGACAATGCAAGTGACAGTGCATGATGAATACCATGCCTGCAACCCTAACATCTCCACACGGTGCAGGCCACGCCACAGAGGAGGCTGAGTGTGGCCCACATCCTAAAAGGAGCAGGTCACACTCTGACACATCCACGTGTACATAAAACCCCTGACGTAACCAAGAGCTCTACTTGAAAACAATGCACAAGTGTCACAACTCTGACCACAACACATATTTAGCCCAGCTTGCAACATCTCTGCATTGGAAATGCACAGAAGTGGAGGCCCACTGCCTGAAAGGGATAAGGGGCAGAAAAACAAAAGATGCATGGGCGACTATCCCACAATGCAGCGCACACACATGCAAATTGGAGTACAACCACATTGACTACAATGTGGGACAAACTGCATCACCTTCACAACTGAACACAGGACACAACTAGTGCTGCCTGTGTGTATGAACTGCCCAATCACATTAGCCATAGCTGTAAACTTTGACATGACAATGGACAACTACAACCTCATACCTGTGATGCAGACCAAAAAGCCAACATCCAGCAAGAAATAGGCAGACCCTCCCAAACAGTCACAATGTACATTGTCATGAAATCGGCCTGTAAACTCGTCCAATGCATGATCATCCATGAAACACAGTTAAAATGCTTCTCCTCTTTACATTGCAGAGGGACATACATCACCTCCTGAACAGCAACCTATCCCACTCTTCACTGATGAAGAGGATGAATTCTCCACCATCAACACAGACACCCTCCAACAGCTGTTAGACTCCATCAGCACCCCACATCCAGGAGCAGGGCAACCCAGCTGCATCGTGCAAACCCCACCCCCTACACAAACCACTGAGCAGCAAGCACCTACCACTGCGGCTGTCTCCCAGGACCTCCTGGACCAAAATCTTCCAACGCCGTGTGTTAGAGGTCCAGCAGGAGATGGCCCATCAGGTGCGGTTGGGTTTTGATAGCCAGGCGGCCAAACTTGATTCCTTTTGCGGGTGTCTGAGTTCCATCCGGGACCACGTTCAAAACATCACGGATACCCACAGTCCGCTCAATGCTCTCCAACACTCCTTGGCTGACATCGCTGGAGTCATGACTCAGAGACAGGAACAACTGTCCAGTCAGAGTGGCTCCAGCGACAGCAACCAGGAGTTGGGCCGCATGCGGAGGATAATGGAGAACATGGAGCGGATGCAGGTGGAACAAATTGCTGCCACAGCTGCACACCAGCGAGATGTAGCTGGAATCTTCCATGCCCTGCAGATCACCATCACTGCATTGCTGCAGCAAGGTCTGGCGCAGATGATTGCTGCTACTGCAGCTTCTAGATCCACATCTCCGCCCCCTGCTGTGTCAGTGCCTCACAGTGCTGCAGCTAATCTATCACCACCAACATTTGAGGCACATGACACATCAGAGGACGAAGATGAGGATGAGTCTGCCTTGTTGCAAAGAAGGAAGCGGTAGCATTCATCTAGGCCAAATGGCCAGTTTCTACTTGGTTCTGGGCTGGGCTGAGCATCATGCCACGGAATATCACCTTCCACTGTCCCCCAATACACTCTGTGACACTCACCTTGGACCTCGACATGGACTGCCATATTTCGTTTGGTTACCAATGACACAATGACCAATGACACTGGCTGAACTCTTCCTCATCCTTTGGACTTGTCCACCCTAAAGGACTCTGTCTGGCCCTCCACTGGGCATCAATCTAATGTGGGGATTGCATGGCCAAGGACTGGTCCAGTCTCCAACTATGTTAACAGAAATGGGAATAAATATATTTCAAACACACAGATGTCAGTTGTCCATGATCAATCCAGTATAGCTGTCTCGTAAAATGTAGGAGCAGTAAATCCACCAAAGTGGACACCCAGGAAAATAATACAAATGCCAATGTTTTACTATGATCCTGATAGGCAGTGAGAGGACCGGGTATGTGTGGACCAGCTGTGCCCCCATTGCTCCAATCCACCAATCTAGCAATATCCCAACTTACCTCCATATCCATGAAGGAAATTGGATTGTTTAAAAAAAGGCAAAGTCTGTTGCAGGCCACAAGTAGTATCAGCCTTCACAATTGCTGAAGAAAAGCTCATGGCATATCTAATCACACACCCTCCAGGCTGGACGAAGCCTGGTGTGAATATGCACATGGCATTTCACATCCCAAGATGGTGCACACCATCTACACATTGATAAATAGACGTCAGGATTCATGTCTCCCATCCGCTAATTGAACCACAATGTCTGCCTCAGTGAAGTAGAGTTGGCAATAGGGACTCAGTGATGCATGGTGCTCTGCACTGAGCATATAGTAAGAAGCAGTGCCACCATTTCAAGGGTGGCATCACTATGAGCTAAAAGGTAACAGCTGTGAGAATATGCCATGACCCTGGCACAAGAGGGAGCAATGCAACATTTCACTTTTTGTGGCCAGCAGAACTGTGTGCATGCCATAAAACATGAAAGGTGACAAACTCATGATTTCACAACATCAGTGATTCACAAAAGGCACCTAGGAGAAGTGAAGTCAGTACATCTAACTGTACTACTCCTAAATGCCTGTTTTGAATACCGGAAAACTTAAACTCATGACTGACTCGCATATGACTTCTTGGTGAATCTGAACTACTGTTCTGCCATATGCATTTCCCAATGGACACACAGAAAGACTACAACTTGCATGGCACGGATGTTCTGCATACATGCACAGGAACATATAAATCAAAAGAATCTGACACACTTGCACAACACAGCAAGTGTGCCAAGGTCTGTGCAATGTGGATAGACTCTGCGCAAGGAGCATGTGAGATGCAGGGCTATGATGCAATCTGTGGTACCCGGCGCATACATCCATCTCCAAGATGGATAACAGTAGCTACTACAATATCCTCTCAATGCCATGTCCCGAACTTGTGTTGTAAATGCACAACAATGTGCTGGCCAACTCTGTGAGTCACACTTAAGATGTATAACTTCCCAAATGACTGCCCCTAGACTAGGCCGTAAATCCTACTTGCCACCCTATTAACCATGATGCAAGTTTACTGTGCTCACATCTAAGGTATCCTGACAATCCATCCTGCGAAGTTACATGTTATGACCACACTTACGCATTCAACGGAGAGTCCATTGATGATAGGAGATACATTCAAGCTAAAAATACACACTCCACCACATCACCCCTGAAATAAGTGCAAGCCAAAATCCAAACATTTAACCTTTTATTGAAACATTTGTAAAATTCACCTATCCTACACTAACTATAATAATTGCTACTACTAATCGAAATTAAACTACCTTGAATTAAGAGAAACAGTACCTAAACTATCTACCATAACTAATCCTAAGCACACAAAACATATCTAAGACATCACCCCCCCCCCCCCCTCCCACCCTTAAGGCACATCACGAGACAGGACAAAGACATCTACACAATACATGGACTAATTACACATTTAACCTACACAAATATACATATATATATTTTGTTATTCAAAAAAGACATCAACCCCCCACCCAAAGGAAAAGGAAACTTATCCCCAAATACTATACAATATAAAAACACTAAAAACTACCTTAAAAACTAACACTAAATATACCTACACTAAAACTCCACTTAAACGCCAAAATAACTTACCTAACACTGCCTAAAAAAGAAGTGCAAACATTGGGGGAAGGGAGAAGAGGGGGATGGTGCACAACATATCCAGCCTCAAAGTGCCTTGTCTGCTCGGCCATTTCCTGCCTCATCTCGGCCAGCATCATGTTGTTGTCCATTATGAGCCTGCAGTGCCGGACAGTAAACTGAATCACCTGATCCGCAGGGCCAGGTGGGATTGTCCCTTGGGTGGGGGTTGCTGTAGGGGGAGGGGAAAGTGACTGTCCAGGTTGGGACCCACCACTGACGCCAGAGGGGCCTAGGGTGGCCTGTGTGCCACTGCCTTTTCCACGTGTTGCCACATTGGTCACAGATTTCCACTTGCCAGCCATACGGTCCTCCTGGTACCTTCGCGCCATGTTGCGATACCCTTTCGCAACCTTCTTCATATGCTTGTACTGCTCCTTCCTCACCTGGAATGCATTTGACTCAGCTGGCGTTATGTTATCTGTAAAATGTGAACAATGGGAAATTGTGAGTCCTTTAGACTATGTCAATGTTCTCCATTCAAATCTATAATACAAGATCACTTCAACAGGGAATCCACACTCTAGCGTAACTATGTGAATTCAAAGAGTGACATGGACAACAAAATTTAGAATCCTGGATCCCTGACGACATGCTGTGGAGACTGATACGACAGTGCATGGCATGGGACATGTTCTGTCACAACCACATTATAGTGACAGTGTCAATTGATGTTGCTATGACATTCCATGACTGAAGGCGACATGTACAAGGAATCGGAGGAGGGAGGCATTATCCCTCGGTGTGTAACACCACCCTCATCCTCTACTGTGACACAGTGCTGCATCATATGTACAATGCTTATGTGCAGCCCTGTGTGTCCCACAACAACTGTGTGCAGTTCATCTAGTCAGCGCTAACACAGGCACTTTTGCACAAGAGTGCAGGGGTGTCTGTGTGCAGGGAGGCTTGTTAATGTGTAGGAAGGTTTCCCTACCTGCAGAGGAGCAATCCTGGGACAACCCTACTCACACTTTCATCTGTGATGCATAATGCAGCAAACATGTTAACAGGTGGGGTGGCTGAACACTGACTTGTACATGATGTGCTGTCCCTCTCTCCACCATTACTTCATAATAGGTGACACGTTGCAGCTAGAAAGGTGGAAACATCCTTTCCTCTGAATTGTCACTCATGCATGTCTTGGATCCACTAATATCACTCTGTAGTAAAGCCAAATATTAGGTGACACGTTGCAGCTAGAAAGGGGGAAACATCCTTTCCTCTGAATTGTCACTCATGCATGTCTTGGATCCACTAATATCACTCTGTAGTAAAGCCAAATATGCAGCCCTTCACAATGCTAACTGTTATAATGCATTTACCATTGTAACTGCACCCTGGAGTCATGATGGTTTTGTTGTTGTTATGGGTAATCCTTTCTCACAGATAGCGTTCTTGAGGCCTGCATTTATAAAAATATGGCACAGCAATAAATGCTGAGCTAAAGCATGTGGGGTAAATGCATGCAGAGTAATGTCAACAATTGTGACAGAGGAACTTGTACACCTGATGCAGAGTTGGTCTGGGGATGACCCCAAGGATGCAGCTTGACAACACCATTGCACTGGCCAAACATGCCAATGAGATTCATAGGGCCATCTTTGCTAGGTGTTTGTGGAACATGCCATTGATCTGCTTGGCTCAAAGCTATGCACTGCCACGTCTGAGAAGATGGCATGCAGCATACCTTTGACATCACAGTGCAGACCTGTATCTGAGCATGCACTGCCTGAAAACCACTGTCTCCTTGTGCATGATGGGGCACACTAGCACAGTCATCACAGTCAAGGATGCACATGCATTCCATGTCTGATGATACTCATTGGCTACACCACTTACATGTCTCCTCTCCTATCAGTGCTCTCTGTACTCCACATGCATGTGCTATGGTGACAGAATCCATAGACATGATTTCCATGTATATCACTGACTGGGGATGTTCAAAGTTACAACTGGGAGACAAATGCATTGCTCCACCTTCACTTACAGATTTGTACACACTTCTGACTTACACATTACTTCATCACACTGTAGTCATGGTACATGTGATACACACCCATACTGCATACTACAACGTAGATCATTTGAGGCAGACATTCATCACACCGCACTGTGCCAATATATGATGGCCAAACTCACCGGTGGCATGTGGGTCCTGGAATCTCTCAATGTCCCCCTGTGTGATGAAAGGTCATCCAGCTATGAGACAACAAAAGAAATGTGTGTTTGTATCTGACGTTAAATCACACGTGTCCTATTCATCATACAAATCATCAACAAAACTTAAAATGCTATGTAACTGTAGTGTTGCGTTTCATGTTGGCTACATTATTGGGTCTACTTTGCCTGCCATTCACACAAGACCTGTGAAAGCTGAGTCTGGCCAAACAAGACAATAATGCTAGCAAACATGCACATACTAGTTGTGTGACACATTCACAAGGCCCCATTTCTACACACAACATGATGTAATACATGATCTGTGTACAAATGCATTGCTGAAGATCGCACACAGCAGTTTCACAGATGTTGGTGGTGTAAGTCACTCTGGAGATCTCCTATTTCATATGAGCATTTGTTCTGATCTCATAGATTCTTACACAGGGGCTATGTACAAGGGCAGCAGTGGCTGACGTACCACAATTTATGAGAACAGTATTTTTACACTTCATTTTGGCCAGCACACAGGTCACAGAAACAATGCTTTGGATTGTTCATGTACAGTCACCCTTCCTGTACACAAACAATATTTATTCTGCACCCATTTTTGCACATGTGTGCCAGCTTTGTCACAACACCGCTAAGTGTTGCCCCAGCGCAGTGGGTAACACAAACATGCACCCTATGATTGTCAATATGATACCGCCATGTGTCTCTGATCTGCCAACATTATGTGTGAACGCATTAAGTCTCCCGCCTCACACTGCAACATTTTTGCACTTGGACACCAGTGTGTCCCACACAGCATATTTAGATTTTTGTTACAGTATTCATGAATAAATTAAAATTTGAAACTTACAGCACTCTAGGCCACCGATGAGTCCCACGTACTCCAGGAGGTCACCCTCACGGGCCAGGCTATCCTGCCAGCGGTGCTTCCACTGGCTCACAGTGCGGTCCACTCCAAATACGCGCAGCATTTGCACACGCACACGCTCCCACCTCTGCTTGCGCACACTAACTGGGTATCCGGCAAGCATAGAACCTCCCCCCTCCACCATCAAGGGCAGGAAAAGCATTATCAGCCACAGGAAGCCCCCCAGAGCCCCCTCGGACATCCTGCCCTCCCTACCCACACCCACCATCTCCCTGTACACACCTAACACCACTGCAAAAATTAAAGAAACCCTAGTTAATATCCCCAACAAGTAGAATAAAATTTAACTACCCCAAGACAAACATCCGACAAGATTGGGGACAGGAGACAATAAAAGTCGTAAATACAAGGACACCACACTTCACAGAGACACAATCGACAGGACACAGGACACAGCAACACTCTCAAACTCTCAAATCTACAGCACACACCAGCAAGCACCTCCAACACTCTCCACAATCACCAGCAATGTGCTCAAAAGAGAAACTAAAAGTGCACAGGAGTCCTCCAGGAAACAGGAAGCATGCAGACATCACTTCCTGGGTAAATACGGCCCATTTTATGACTTTGCGATGAAATTCTGCACCCAAGAAGCCTTTGGGGTGACATTTCGGATATATCACTGTGTTTAGCGATGTATTTCCCATCGCTAGTATGAGAAATACATTGTATTTTAGGAAAGCATGCAGTTTTGCACGATAAGTGCAACTTCTTTCACAGATGATCCTTATTTAATGATTTTTTTAAAATAGTTATAAAAATGACACCCTAAATTTCACAATTTACCCCAAATGACACCCTAAACTTCATAATTTACCCAAAATGACAACCTAAATTTCATAATTTACCCCAAATGACACCCTAAATTTCATAATTTACCCCAAATAACACCCTAAATTTCATAATTTACCCCAAATGACACCCTAAATGTCATACTTTAACCCAATTGACACCCTGATAATCATAGTTGACCACTATTGACATCCTATGTGTGATTACAATCCCCATATGACATGCTGAACAGTAGATTTTAAAAACACATTTTACACCCTAACATGTCTAGTTTAGAAGTAATGTCACACTGAACAGCATCTTTGTTCAGAGGTGACAGATCCACCATAATTTTGTAATTGAGATATTGTGACCACTTAATGTCATACTTACACGTGTCAGAGCGATGTACTTATGCAGATGAAAAACATGTATACAGGGTCTGTGTGTAGTGTTTTTTTTATATATATACTGTGCTTGGGGTCATTTGGAACCGATATATGATTGGTAAGGACAGTCACAATGTGACATGCTCATGTGAAGAAATTGTCTATGATTCTGCTCCTTCGTGCTGATCCTGCTGCAGAAGCTGTAGGGTGTGCTCTTCCTACCTCATCTTCCTCATCATCCGGAGCATCGCCCGGTACATCAGGCACTTGGATCCATGGGGCATTGTTGCATACATATATCTTGTGCAATACACAACATGTTATGATCATCTGGCACACTATTTCTGGGTTGTACAACAGTCTTCCAACTGTGATGTCAAGGCACTGGAAACGTGACTTTTGCACATCAAATGTGCGCTCGACAATGCCCCTGGTGCGTCCATGGGCAGAATTATACTGCCTCTGGGCCTGGGTGTTGGTGGCTCGCAGGGTTGTCATCATCGATGGGGTGAGTGCATTTCCTTGATCAACTGCAACATGTGATGGAGAGAAGTGTCCATTAGTAATTATGCATGCTGTGTGGGCACTGTTAATAGTTTTGTGGTGTGTGATTGGTGCTACTTTGTGATTAATGTTGCCATGTGTAGCTTCTGGCCAATTGACCATCATCGATGCAAAATTACATTGCCTCACAGATGCTCGTACCTCCCCCAAGCATATTCACTTCTGTGCGCTGCACAGTTGCATTACTAGTACTCCAACAGTGCACCAATATCAGGCCTGTCTGCACATGTCCGCAAGCCTGACACCTACACAAGCCGGGTCCCTGGCTCTCATTACGTCTAATGTTGCCCCATCCACAATACTCGCAGTCAATGCCAGGAGAACGTTTAGGTGCCAATGTGCCACACCAGACACGGATCACGTTCGGTTCAGCTGCTGCCGCTGCCGCTTGACATTTCCCACTGCCCATCACTTTCAGTTTCCGGTCCAGACCTGCCACAAGGCAACAGTCAGCGGCACCCTCAGCTGCAGGGCCCATAGAGGGCGGGAACACTTAGCATTCACCATCAACGTCATCACACACCACGCCATCTGCTCCATGGGCTACTTACTGAGCCATGTTCAGAGACTCCACCTCACATACCACAAGTACTCTAAATCCATTACCCTCTGGTAGATGCTTGCTAACATCGAACTGAGCCAACTCTTCTCAACACTGATCCACAAGGCAAGGCACACCTTTAACCCCATCTTCACATGTGGAAACTGCGTCCACTTCAACAACACCACTTAACGCCCATGGTGTGACCAGCACAGCGTACAGTTCCTCATCATGAAACCCCATGACACACAAACCCACAGCAGGTGCCATACAGACTTACAGGAGCTGAGTCAATGAGGATCTCGTACATTCCACCATCAACAGCAACACTCACACTGCTGCAGGCAACGTCAAGAGCGCAGGCCCGATTTTTCATCCATGTATCTCCAACTGCACATACACACTTGCCCCAATATGCAACTCCAACATACAGCGTGCTATGAATGCCACATCGTCCGCATGCAACATCAAAGATAACAGATGCATCTGCAGATGCCTGGAGTAGAACTTGAGCTACTTGTAGGGGAACATTGGACATCACCAACTACAAGGACACCTAGCTCATACTCTCCCTCAACAAGGCACCCCCACACACCAGACTGGGGTTCCAAGGAGGATTGCAGCAAGTTGCAACATGGATGTTCAACAGCCGGGGGTGTTCTACAAAGAGGGGACATTAGTTCTCATCCTCTTCACCACACCATCAGCATGTGGCAACACCTGGTGGGCCATCGCCTTTGCCAGCCCAACACACGACTAGTCTAGATACCTAGGCATCATACTCAACTCCTCCCTCTCCATGTACATACAGGTCTGCGCAGTGGCCAGCAGCTGCTTCCACAGGCTCTGCATCCTACATGCTGCCTTCACATGGATCCCATCTCCGTCAGGTAGGACAGTCAACTATGCTGTCATTGACATCAGGCTGGACAACGGAAACACACTATATGCCCACGTGGACATGTCAGTGCTCTGCACAATCAGGACTGTCCAGCACACCACTGCCACACTCGGCCTTGTGCACATTCCTTCTTCGTAGGTCGAGTGCCTACATTGCACATACTTGGTTGCCACCTTTCACCACATTTGCTAAGGTGTGGCTGGGGGCCTATGCCTTTGGTGATGGTTTGTCTACATGGCTGACCCCAGTTACCACAGTTACTTGTCTTGTAGTGTCTGGTAGGTGGGCATGTAGATTGGCATGTTGTATGTGAGTTTGTAACATGTGCATTGTCACAGTTATGTTTTCCATGATTGTGGAGTTGAGGTGTGTGTTGTGTTCAGTTAGTACTTACCAACGAGCACTGCATTTCCATATGTGCCATCCTCAAAGCGCTGATTGATGATGGACTGGCAGAAAATGTATGGATCATGCACACTGCCTGTGAACTTAGCTACGACATTGGTGAACAGGCCCCGGTGATCCACTATTGCCTGCACATTGATGGAATGTGTGTGCTTTCTGTTGCCGTATATGTGTGCAGTGTCGGCATGAGGAACAAGTGGGGCATGTGTGCAGTCAATTGCCCCCAACACATGCAGGAAGCCAGCAATGGCGCAGAACCCTTGCTTGATCTCCAGCTGTTCCTGCGCAGTACTGTGGAAGTGAAAATGCTGGGGTATCAGGCTGATGATGCCATCCAAAACAGTTGTGAGGCACTTTGATAGGGCTGGCTGTGAGACTCCTCCGACTGTAGCAGTTGATAGTTGGAAGGTACGAGAGGCCAACAGGTGCAGCACAGCCAGCAGCTTTGTTTGCAGAGGGATGTTGGTGCTGTCAGCCTGTGGGCTATCTGTGTCACAATGCGGAGGATGGCTGTCCTTTTGAACCTGTAGTGAGCAATTACATTCTCTGGTGTTAGGTCTGTGAGGCTGAGGCATCGGCGATGGACCCACTGTCTTATTCTGCGCAGCTTCGGTGGTGGTCCTGGGGGAGGTGGCAGTGGTGGTGGTTGTTGTGGCCTTCTTGGTGCTCCAAGCTGCATGATTAGTAACTCTATGGCATCAGTGGGTGTTCAGATGAAGCTTTGGGCTAGTCTCCCTTATGTACAGCAATTTTTCACAATTTTTAGGACCTCCTTTTTTCTGGTCTTAAGTTCCTGCAGCTAACGGCCCTTAGCGTCAGTTTTTTTATCGCATCGCCGGTCCGGCCCATCGTTGTGAATAGAGCGATGTGGTGTTTGCGTGAGTTATTGCATGGGAACCCTACTTAGCATATCATTAGCGATAAATATCGCTGACATGGTAGGCGATGTTGGAACCGGTTGCTAATTGCAGAAAGCTGTCGCTAACGGCTGTTAGTGACAGCTTGAGAATTGAGTGATAAAAATATTGCCGCTTTATCGGCAGAAAAGTGCTGCTTACATGGATTGCCTAGTGAATATGCCCCGTTGTCTCCAAGTGTAGACAATACGTGATTCCTACACCTAATGCTCCTCATTATCTTTTGCTAAAAAACACACTTTTATGATTTATTGTGCTTTTGTGTGTGAGGTAATGTGCTATGACACCGTACACTGGGATGAGTGTAAAATTATTAAATAAAAAAACTGTTAAGTGGCATTTCATTCATTATTTGTGTAATAACTCATACAAACAGATACATCTTACAGTGCTTGCACATCTCTGGTATAGGGGGTTGAACAAAGTCAAAAACTTGCCTCCTTTTTCTCTGCTTCTCTAAAGTACTCACGAAGTGATAAGCTGTGTGCTTTTGCTTCCTTCCATTGCATTGGCATCAAGGTAATAGGTGCCTGGCAGCTCCCATCCAGGGTGAATCTTGAAGAATGGAAGGGCTGATAGTCCTTTAAACCAGGCCTTTGTTTTGGGCCCAGCTGGAAGGGAAATAGGAAATGCACCTCACTGCCTTCAGGTGATGTACTGAACAACATGGGGGAGGTGCTGAAATATATCCCAGAACAAATTCATCATGTATCCCTGGATCTCAGATCCGGCCCACAAATAGTTGCCCGAACTAGGATCTGGCGGTATCCCCTTACTTTCCAGCAGCGTGTACTACCAATTTGAACTGGTATAAACTGAGGAACGGATTTAATAAATTGCGTATAATGCTGTACAAAAGTAAGCTGTAGTGTGTTGTCTAAATAGAGAAAAATTTAGTAGCATCCTATTTGCACCGTGTTGTGCGCTGATGACAGCAACAGCCACACCAACACTGTGCTCACATGATGGTAAACAAAATTGGGTATTGCACCACTGCACAAAGGCTATACAATGATATCTTGCGTAACTGGGCCTCAATGTGCAACGCACAAGCACAATTGGTAATCAGCTCTTAAAATATCTGTTGGAAAGTGGATTATTGGTAGGGGCAAATGTAGGACTGCCTCTGGCAATAAGGCCACTAACACAGTATAGGGCTCAGAATAGGTCTTAGAATAGTATTCCTATGCTCAACCCTTGGTAATGTGGCTGCGAGCAGTCAGGCTTAACTTCAGAAACAGGTATGTAAAACATTTAAAAACATCAATTCAGTAAATAATTAAGACACAATGCATAATAGAAATCCAACATCAATTCATACAAATAGGAAATAATTTTATCTTTAAAATGACACAAAAACGACAAAAATCCAATGTAGGGAAAAAGAGATATGAATTTTCAAAGATTTAGCATTATATAGCTCTTAGAAACCTATAGAACCATATTGGGATATCTGGTAGCGATAGACCGGCTCAAAGTCATAGTTTCAGGCCAGCCACGATGGAGCCCTAAGCAGCTACCCCTTGCGGTTGGTCCCGGTCACAGTTTTTACCTTCGAACTTAGAAACTTTTCTGGAGATTTTTCTCGCGGGGTCCCTCAATGCTCTTATCCAGGCCAGGTTCAGTGAGGGTTCGCCGGCCTCGGATTTCGCCTACTCCCAGTCAAACTCTGGAAGTCGGACCTACGGAGCTTTCAGGGGACGAACCTGGATAGCTTGGCCGTCTCGCGGTTGAAGGCAGGCGGATAGGCTGGCCAGGTTAAGTCGGCCCCCTTATGGAGCATTTTTCCAAAGTTGCTCCAAACTTCTCCAAACTTCTGGAACTTTTTCCTGAAGATCCCCAAAGGGTCCCAAAGAGTCTCAAACTCATTTCAAGGGTCTGGAAGCTCCAAGATTGTCCTTGAAAGTTCAGGACTTCAGTTCCCACAATCCACTTGGACAAAACCCTTACAAATCCACTGGTAGTTCTTCAGGTTGAGGATCATTGGTTGTGATGTTCCAGGTGAGCTCTTTTAACCAGTAACTTGCAGGGAGTATACTCTTTAGTTCTTTTACAGCAAGGTCATCCACGGAGCTGTAGTTCCAGATGGTGCAGTCTTCAGAGGGCAGGCCTTAGAAATTTCACATCAAACTTATCAGCATGGTACCACGTCTTGCTTTCTTAAGGTTCAAGCAGCAGATATGAGAAACTCTGCCCCTCTCAGATACTTATTCCAATTTCTCTGGGTCAAGCAAATGGTCACTCCTGACCAATGGGGCAGGGTAACTCCCCAAGGATATGACCACATCCTGTAGAGTGTGGCATTATTTTGTCCCTGAGTGCACAATTCATAATGGCTGATTTTCCAACAGGGAGTTAAGAGCGGGCTAAACACACCCCTACGATGGCTAATTCCCCATGCATCTGCTCATTCCTTCCTTAAGCCTAGCTCTGGCTTTGGGTCAAAAGAGTAAGGTTGTAGAATGACACTGAGGCCTTCCACTTTCCTTTGAAGACCATGGTTTACGACTCCTCCCCCTGCTCTGGCATTCCTGTGTAGCAGCAAACTGCCCTCCCAGCAGAGCTGGTTAACCCCAGGGACTCTTTATCACCTCTTCAAAGCAGCCTGGCTAATCCACTTAACTCTGACCAATCAGGGCAGACCACTGGAAGGCTGAATCTGGACCTACAAACAAGAAAGTAGTATAACTTCTTGTTTGTACATTTTAGGAGAAATTCAACAATATCGTATTGTTGGATTTATCACTACCATTCTGGGAAGTCTTTGAATGGAAGTTCTATCAGTCTCCTATCAGGAGTTATTCGTTAATAACCTCTTGCCATGTTAACCTATGTGACATGGGATTTGCAAAGGGAAAAATGACTTGGGCCATTTTACAATCACCAGGCCTTATAAAAACATATTTTACAAGGACTCTGCCTATATCTACAGGACCCCCACCCCATGGAACAACTAGAGGAGACTTTAGGGGTTCTGAATCTGTAGAAATATTGCAGATCCTCCCTCCACAGTGCTCCTAACATCAAAGTCGACTTTGGGCAGCACTTTATCACAATGTGAAGAGTGAAATGTGAAATTTCACTTAACCCAGGGCATATAAAACTCATTTTATAAGGGCCCACCTTATAAATACTTGACCCCCACCCCTGGGACACCTAGGGGAGACCCTGGGGATTCCTAAGATGTCAAAACATTGTAGGTAATCTATTTTTGAATGCCCCAAACACCAAAGTCGAGTTTGGGCACAATTTACTTTTTTTTGTTTAATAATGTTTGATTGAGAAAGAAAAACATGATCAAACAAATGAACACATTGCAATTATGATACAACAATTAATGTATAGGAAGAGAGCATGAGCGAATAATTTAGGAAGAAAAAGAAAAGAAAGAAGAAAAAAGATAAAAGAAAAAAATGAATATATAAAAGGGAAAAAATCAAGATTAAGATAAAACTAAGCTGCAGGTGCATATGTGGAAAGATAGGAAATAAAAGGTAACCATAATAGATCAGATTTAATTTTCTGAGATAAAGAAAGAGAAGAAACATTAGCAATTCTGTGTTCATCACAAATATAATTCCACCATATTAACGAAGATAATTTAGAGTTATCCTTCCAGCAGGACAAGATCACTTTGAATGCAGGAGCAATTAAAAGATCAAACAACAAAGAAGTAGTAAAAGAAAAATCAAAAGCAGTTGAGGCGGTACCCAAAAAAACATTTTGCATTGATAATGCAATATTGCATTGAAATATTTTCAAGCATTTAGTTTTAAATAACTTGAGCCAGAATTTATCCCATGAAGGAATAGGAAGTGATAAAGATAAATCCACTTCCCAAAGTAATTTGGTATGGGATTTAGAACGTTCAATAACAGGTGAAAACAACATCTTATAAATAGAAGCAGCCTCAGGTGTAAGGTCATGAGAAATACTATAAATCGGAGTGGTAGGGATAAGTGAGGGAGAAGCTAAAGAAAAATTGTTAGTTGCTAAATAGGACTGTAAAGCAGCTGATTTTAATAGGCACTCATGAAGAAACGAATTAGGCAAGTTATACTGAGACTGTAATTGGGAGAAGGGAATAACAGAATTATGAAGAACCAACTGATAAAGAAACATAGTTCCCTTCTCCTTCCATTGCTTATAGTAGAACGATTTACGTCTGAATTTAATAAATTTATTATACCAAATAGTAGAGGATAAAAAACATTGGTATGGATCCAGACCAGCTGTCAAGATATTATAGAATAATTGTTGGGAATATTTCAAAGTAGGATTATTTGATATGAAAGTACAGTTAGACATATATATTATGTTTTTGAAAGAAAAATCCTTCAATAAGGAGCGTTCAAATGTAATCCAACAGGGCATAATTTAAAATCAGGGAAACGGATACCACCTTCAGTTTTGGGACGCTTAAGTTTCAGAAGGGCAATACAGGGGTGTTTATTATTCCATAAAAATGTGATGCAAATAGAATTAATTTGAGAAAAGTTTGAAAGAGGAATCCGAAAAGGTAACATGGATAATGTGTAAAGAACACGGGGGACAATCATAATTTTAATAGTGTCCAATATACCCCAACATGACAAGTGGGGAGGTGACCAAGATAGAAGTAATTTCTGTAATTTGGTAATTAATGCATTAAACGAATAACTGATTGTGTTAGAAAGAGTAGAGGAGAAGCAAATACCAAGATATTTTATTTTTGCAGGACACCAGGGGGCAGATTTACAAGTCCCGTGCGCCACTTTTGCGCCGCCGTTGCGTCACTTTTGTGACTCACCGGCAGCGCAAAGCTAGTGCCATGTTGCGACAGATTTACAACGTGACGCATCTAGGGAGATGCGTAACATTGTAAAGCCCTGCGCCACATTACACCCGCGTCAGGTTTAATGTATGCAGGGTGGGCGTTACGTCGGAAAAAGCCTCGGAAATGTAACGCAGTGAAATCTACAAGATTTCACGCAGTCACTTTTCCGACGCTGGTGTGTCAAATCCTTACGCCTGCTTCAAGCAGGCGTAAGGCGTGATGCACCATGTTAGGGATAGGCCAGATTGGAGCAGTGCTGGAGTTGTGTCGCGCTTGCGACACAAGTTCAGCACTGCGCCAACCTTACGCCAGCAGATGCATCACGCATCTGCTTGTCCTTGCGCCACGATGCACCGCATTGTAAATGCGGCGCATCTGCGGTGGCGCAAGGGCAAACTTGCTTGATGCATCTTCCCTGGCGCATTCCTGCTGATTTGCAGTGATGCGCCAGGGAACGTAAATCTGCCCCCAGGTACACTTAGTATTAGTGAACATATATTGGTAACGAAGGGAGTTCAAAGGTAATACCTCTGTTTTGGAGAAGTTCAACTCATAACCAGAGATGCTAGAATACAATTGAACTTCATGCAAAAAGGGAGGTAGGGAGGAAATAGGATTAGACATATACACCAGAATGTCATCGGCGTACACTGACAATTTAGTTTCTGTGGAGTTATGTATAAATACTGAAATAAGTGAATTAACACGGATGCGCTCAAGGAAGGGTTCTAAACACAGAACAAATAACAAGGGTGAAAGAGGATAGCCCTGATGGGTACCTCTATACAAGTGAAAATATTTAGAGAAATGGTTATTCATAAAAATACTGGCAGGAGGAGCAGAGTATAACAATTTAACATAAGAGATAAAATTCGGTCCAAAACCATACCATAGAAGAGTATTAAACATGAATTGCCAATTAATACGATCAAAAGCCTTCTCGGCATCCAGGGACAATGCTGCAAGATGAGACTGGTATTTTTTTCCAAAGGAGATGACATTAGAAAACATTTGAGCATTGTCAGCAGCCAATCTGCCCTTAACAAAAACAGATTGGTCAGTTTTTACCAATAATGGGACAATATTCTCAAGACGAGAGGCAAGGATTTTAGCAAATATCTTGCAGTCGTAATTAATTAATTAGATAGGGCGATAATCTTTACAAAGGGTGTGTTCTTTATCAGGTTTGGGAATAAGGACAATCAAAGCTTCCATAAAGGAACCAGATGCCTTAGAATATTCAAGGAAGGATTTAAAAAGAGCAAGGAGCTTAGGAGCAAAAAAAGAAGAAAAAGTGGAAAAAAATTCAGCTGAGAGGCCATCGGGACCAGGTGCTTTAGATTTTTTTAAAGATCTAATGGCATCCATTATTTCTTGGAGAAGGTTTAGGAAGGCCATTAAAAAATGGTGTGTATATTTTGACTAGAGGGGTTTGTGTCATCAGAATAAAGTGACTGGTAGTAATCTGGAAACGTAGTAGAAATATCTTTACGGAGGACGCCAATTTGTTGGTAAATTCATTTAGAATAGGATCAATATGTCTATGCTTTGACTTAATTTTTTTTTTAATTGGCCAGCATTTTGCCAGCTTTATTTTGGCTCCCATGGTTTTTGGACTTAATTTTAAGAAGGACATTGCAAGCATCAACTGTGGCAAGTTTGTTAAGAGCAGATTTGATCTTAATTAATTCATGGAGAGTCAGGGGGGATTTAGAAGTAAAGTAAGTATGTTCCAGCGATTTGAGTTGATGTAGTAGAGTTATATACTTGGCCTTGGTGGTTTTCTTCTTTCTTGCTGAGTATGCAATAGTAAAGGCATGAAAAGAGGCCTTAAAGGCATCCCAAGTATTAGAAAAAGAAGTGTCCGAAGGATTATTAATATAAAAAAAATCCCTGATAAAGGTAGTGGCTTCAGAGATAAAGTCATTATCTGACAACAAAAAATTATTACGTTTCCAAAGACCAAATTTTGGAGTACTCAAGGAGAGGTCAAGTGCGGAAAGGACAGGAGCATGATGAGAAATAAAAATAGATCCAATCTCGGAGGAATGGATGGATGGGAGTAAGGGTTTACTAACAAAAATATAATCAATTCTAGAAAGAGTATGATGGACATTAGAAAAAAAAATGTGAATTCAAAGGAATTATGGTTACAGGTTTTCCAAACATCAAATAATGGAATAATCTGTGGGATTTATCGGGATTGATTTTGCATTTGGACTGTCTATCAGAAAATGGGTCTAACCGTTAATTAAAATCACCAGCAACAATAATGTTAGGATTTTCAATGGAGGGAAGTAAGATCTTAATGTTATTCCAAAAGACAGGGTCAGGTTTAACTGGTCCATAAATATTAAATAAAACAAGTTCTTTATTGTGAATAACAACATTAGCCATTACCCAGTGTCTATCAGTGTCACATTGTGTAGATACAATTTGTACATGCAATGACTTATGAAAGAGAATTGCAACACCACCCTTACGATTAGAGGCTAGAGAATAAACAACTTGGACTACCCACTGTCTCTTTAATTTAAGAGATTATGTATCATTACAATTAGTTTCTTGTATGAACGAGACATGAGAATTCAATCTAGACAAATGAGAAAGTACCTTTTGTCTTTTAACGGGGTGTCCCAGACCACGAACGTTCCACGTGACAACATTATACATATTGGGAGGAGGGGTAGGTAATACATGGATGGAGATGATACACTTCAGGAATACAGCTAGAAACAGAAAAACTCCATTTATTAGAGAAAAATGAAAGGCAATATGCACAACAACAAATACCAAATATAAGCACATGCATCATACAGAATAAACAAAAAGGACAAACAATGAAGTATAGATAAAGAAAAGGAAATAGTAAGAAAAATAAATAGATCAAGGAAAGAGATCCAGATCTAAGACGAAGTGGAAACAATGTGAGCATGGGGCGCAATAGCACCAAAAACAGATGGAACGACAGAGAAAGAAATATTAAGAAATGAGAACATGAACAGCCATAAGGAACCTGATAGAGAAGAAAGCAAAAACAAATTTGATTCTTTGGATATAACCGTCAACGGAATTCAGTGAGAGACTTTAGAGAAAATACTTCAATATAACAGGATCAGCAAATGAACGAGTAGAGCCCACATGAGTAATTTTACATAGGCAAGGGTGCAAAATGCCATAGCAAATATGCAACTGTCTCATCTGAGGGCAAAGGGCAAACAATTCCTTTCTTCTAGCATTAGTGTCATTGGAGAGATCTTGAGAAAGATAAACCCTCTGACCAGACCATATAAGGCGACGTTTCATTTTTGCTGCTTAAAGAACACGCATGAGATCTGTAAATTCCAGAAATAACATTATAATTACCCTATGTCTCGAAGAGTTTGGTTGAATACATCCAAGACGATGTGCACGTTGAAATTTAGTGAAGGCTTAAGTGGAAGATCTAAAAGCTCGGGCAGGAACCTCTTTAGAAAAAGAAGGAGTTCTGGACCCTCCAAATTCTCTGGTAAGTCATATAGATGAAGATTATTATGTCTATTGCGGTTTTCAAGATCTTCAGTATGAAGCTTGAGATGTTGAATTTCCTGTTCCAGGATAGGAATTTTAGTAGAAACATAATGTAAGTCACTGATACGTTGCTCCATATCAAACACCTTCACTTCCATATTAATCCATCTGAATTTGATTTGCTGGAGCTTCTCATTAGAAGAGGACATAAAAGAGTTCAATCCCCTCACCTCATTAAGAATGGTATCAAGTTCAGGATTTTGAGATGACAAGATGGGTGAGGGGGGGTCATTTTTAACTCTCTTTGGCTTAGTACCAGAGGATGAAGCTCTGACAGAGGTTGGAATTTCACTATCCGTCGTGAAATGTTATGAAGGACGATGGAGCACCTTTAATGGAGATCTCCGCCTGCCCATACGCTATATAAACACACTGAAGAGGAAGACAGGGGCGGAGAAGAAATGCTAATCAACTAGAGAAAAGCAAAAAGACCATTCTCTCACTCCCTCTTCTTCTGAAAAAATAGCTGCTCAGCAAACGTGTGTAGGACAAATAAAGCAAGTCGATATAAAAAAGAAAAAAAGTAGAAAATGATGTGAGGCACCAACATGTGGAAAATAGTAGAGAACAGGAGCTCAGTCAAATCAAATGTGCCTTAGAAAGAAGGCATGGCTGAATATGCAAATGTTCATGTTGAAAAAAAAAAATAGCAGGTGCTACAATAAGAATACAGAAAAACGTTGCAGAGCGTTAAATAAATAAAACGCCGGTTTTACCTCAGCAGGTCTAGAGAAACGAGTGGCAGGCTCAAAATGGCAGCCGCTCGCGTTTATGTGGAAAAATTCACCGCCGCTGCCACTGGGTCAAACAGGGATGCATTCGACATTGGAGCGGCTCCAAATGCCGCTCTGACCATCAGGAAACACCAAGATGGAGGCATCTTCCCTCCAACACATGCAAAATGGGCTGAAATGCCGAAAAGAGCTCCGAGCAGAGCTCAGCCCACTGCCGCCATCTTGCTACGGCACGTGACCACGCCCCCCACAATTTACTTTTCAAAAGAAGTCCTGCCACCCAGGGATGCTTTTAAACTGACCTCAGGCTTCAGCAGTGCACACATGCAAGTGCAGAAAAAGCTACTGGCCTCCCAAATGCCATGCCCTATTATTTACTAGGGTCTGATAGGGTAGGTCATGCCAATCAAAGGGGTACCCCATACCATAGTGTACCCCGGCGTATGTTCGTGTTTTCACTGTATTCTAAATGTGTCTCTTTCAGCATAGCACTGGCCCTGGGCCTGGTTATGCAGAGCCCAGGGTCAGTCAGAGTCTGTTACCACCAGTACCAGTCAGCAAAAAGTTGTAGTGTTCCCAGGGCACAGGATGACTTTGCAACAAATAAATAATTGTACAAATTGGCACAATAATCTTTTTCCTCCACATTTGTACTTTTAACACCCACAGTCATTCTATTCTTATTAAATTCAGTCAGTGTTGTCACCGACTTAGGGAGGCACAGCTTCCAATACTTTTTTAAATTTGTATTACTGTAACGATGCATTTTTCAGAAGAAACACCTTCCTTCTGCAACTATTTGAATGGGAAAAACAAAAAATTCTAAATTAACACTGGAAAATCTTTCTTTTTACAGAAAGATGTGCAATAATGTATGTGTAAAGCCTTAATAAAATATATTGTATGAGAGTTACAATATCGATGGTCCTCAACGTTCTGTCAAACACATCAGATAAAGTTTCTACCCTACAAATGCCAAGAAGACAAGGTGGAGGCAAGACCCATACATTTCCTCAAACACTCTCAGAAACAAGGGTAGTCAGCACAGGGAAAAAGCTTTTGGGCTGGATTGGAAAAGGTCCACACTGGTGTGATAGGAATCAGAGCGTGCAGACTCTGCTCGATTCCATAGTACATAAGTAATTTTTCACTAGTTCAAAAATCAAGAGAACAGAACAATATTCAAAACGTAGCAAATAAAATACTTAGCAGACAAGAAGATAAGTAATAGATAGGCTTAAATGAAAAAACATAGCAAACCTATTTTCACTGTTTATTAAACGATTTAAATGCACTGCTGCACAATTATTAGGTAATACACTGCAGAGTAAAGTCCCCTTGGCTCTAATCCTTCCTAAGCAAGCAACAATATGGTGTGAAAAACATTTAAGGGCTGATTTGTACTTTAGTGTTTTTAGATTTACTTTACTTTACTTTCACCATAGTAAGGGTACTCCAACCGCCAAGTTCAGAGATGTCTGCTTGCCCAGTGGAAATCTCTTGCATTTACAGAGGCTGCTGTTATGGTAATGAAATAAATGTATTAAAAGTCTGAAGGACGTAATACTTTCAACTTTTTTTTTATTTTCAAAGCAGGTTTTCCTTATCAAAAATGAAAAAAAAAACACAATAGCCCTCTCCCCAGTCATGGGACATTGCTCCAACGGTGTTTGGGTCATTTTACAGTTTTCATTGCTCATCACCACCAACTTTCACCTGGCAGTGACGGACACTGAAATCTGGCAAAGTGCTTGCCAACTCTTAATAGGGCAAGCGGACAGATGGCCAAACCTCTAATGGACCTTACTCTGTGTGTGAAGCAGTGGAAACAGTGTAGTCTCCACTGTCTGCATACTGAAGGTCTGCCCGACTTGAAATGAGGCAGGCCGACCTTTAGGTTGGTGGAATGGGTACTCTGTCGTCATGGCAAATCTAAATCAGATTATAAGTCATATTTGTATCAGTCTGCCTTCTGCCACACATACATCTATGTTTTATTAACAGAAATACCTCTTCTGGAAGTTCTGTGGCCTTATGTTTTAGGACCCGATTTTCACATCCTGACTAAAAATGTGGATTGACACACCCACAGACAGTATTTACAACTATTTTCGGAGATTTGTTACCACGTATTTGGCCTTCCCTCACCATCAGCAAAAACTGGTGAGTGTTTGGGTAGAGCCCAGTCAGTGTTTTGTTTTAACTTATAAGTCTGCATACCGTGTTCGTGTATGTATATGTTTCATAGTGTATTCTTCCCAACAAGGTGCAATGCTGACTCTGGCAATGGAGGTATAATGGGGGCTCATCTGAGCATATTATGGAAATTCTTCACATGCTGATGCCTTCATGTGGTAAATGTTTTGTCCTGGAATAACAATGTTAATTTTGACACATTGTATCCCTCTATGGCAGGATGGTGTTTGGGTGTTAGGCCCAGATTCTCAAAAGAATCATGGAATGCAGCCCAGCAGCCAAAAATGCTGTGCTGCTGGCGTGATAGGGAAGGAGCAGGAGATCGCCATATCCACTGAGGTATTGATCCCCTCTCCCTAGCGCTGATGCTGATTTCAGCTGTTGCTCGCTAGGGACACACTATAGTGCTATAGTGCTAGGGTGTGTGCCTGAGATACCATAGATTTTATACCAAATAATGCGGCTAGAAAAGTTTTAAACCTTTTCCTGCTTTGTATGTGTGCTGTCCAGTGCAGCACACATGGAAAGTCAGAAAAGCAAGGAGAAATGAAAACATGTTCCATACCAATGGTCCAGTAACCTATAACAGGCTTTGTTCCCGCAAATATAATAGATCCCTAGAAATACTGGATCTTTTCCTCCTTTGAATCCCCATCCTCCGCCATAAGAGTGCGCCCACCACCGCGGCGGTGGGAGCCAATGGAGACCCTTCGCCGTGCGGAATGACGTCCGCCCCGCTCCACAAATTAGGATGACTCAAGCAAGCAGATTCACCGCAGCAGAGACACGGCCCAACCAGAGACGGGGGAAGCTCGACAGCGGAACGCGAAACCAGAGTCCCGGTCACGACCGCCATGGACCCAGCTCTACACGTTTTTCCAGTGCTGTACCTGCTACATCACCAGGAACTCATGGACTGCCACGGATGCCGCAGCAGGTATGCAACAACACAACACACAACACGCAACACACAGCCTGACACAGGGTCCAAATCCACATCAGACACCCTAGGGGGGACAGGGACACATCAACAAGGGCACCCACACATCACCCACCTGCCACAAAGTCACCCAGCTGGATCCTAGACACACAGCTACCGCCACCATGCAGCAATGTACCGGTCACATCACTGCAGCGGCGAACACAAGCAAATACATGCACATAATGCAGAAGGCAGGGCTACTGCCAGGCATGGGCAGGGCACAAAGACCATAGAGCCACACCCACTCCCACCACACACTAGCACACCCCATGAAGGCACATGCCATGTGCCCCTCCTGTGCACCCCATGCACAACAACAAGCCAGTGCAATACACACCCTGCACCACACAACAAACAATCATGGAGACACACAATGCAGACGGCGTTTTCTCTAAAAAGATCTCCGCTAAAGTGACCCTTCGGGGGACCCGTAGGGCATTGCAGCGCAGGCCGACGAGGAGCAAAACACCTGATGATGAAGCATGACACCTCTCGGGGTTTGTGAGGGCAACAAGAGAAAAGCTCTGCTTTCCCTCTCAACCCTTGGGTCTCATATAGCCTAGGACCCTCTTTACATACGTTTTTCGGTTTCCTCTCTTCTCTACTCCTTTGGAACAGTGTCTCCTTTTTGGATTGACATAGATGATACACGGAGCACAGACACTTGACCATAACAAGCTCCTGGTCCCCCCCTCTCTTTTTCCATATAAACACACACAACATGCCACACTGAAGGTAAGAAGGCACCATCTGACAGCAAGGCATGAGAAAACACAACCACAATGGCAGTGTGGAGCAGCAGGTCTGCAGAGACCCCACAAACAGCCACCAGACACATGGATGTGCAACAAAACACAACACTGACTTGCCAGTAACACCCTCTGCATACTCACAAGTGACAAAAACAACAAGTAGGAGTCAGACAGAACTGCAAGGACACACCAACACACTGCACAGTGCACAAGATACAACTCACACATGGGCATACAACCACATCCACAGGGATGAACAATCAAAACAACAGGCACACAATTCCTTGGTGACACGTGTGAAGTTGACATTGCAGAGGCATGCACACATCAACACTCCCCACAAACTCTACCCCTTCACACTGCACACTACCAGGCCATCCAAGAGCACAAACGGAAAGTAAGAAATGGGACTAGGATGACTGGCCATCACAAGATGACCACACACATACACCACTGGGCACACATATAGGAAGAACACACACATGATGAGCCTGAACCGCCTGCCTGCAATACTTTGTGCAGAAACCCACTCTGTGCTGGCAGTGCCCCCCAACCTGACATGTGTACAATATAGCCAACATGAACTAATCAAGTAAGTGACTACTGCTAACCATTCGAAATTGACACCATTGCCACCACAAGTATCTGGGTGAAGAAGAACTGAAGACCCTGTCACCCCTGAAAAAAGAGAGTTAGTGAGCCCAAACATTGACTATGTTGAAGTGCCACACAGTCCATGTGGCACAGTAAACCATTTACAAACATCAAAATAACTTTATTCAGTAAGGACACTGACAAAATAGACAACTGGAGCAACTGTCTTTCTTCACATATTGCACCATGATAAGAGAAGAGTAAGGCACAAAATGCAGAGCATGTCCATGAGAAGCTTCACAGGCAAGGGAAAACAGCAGTGAACAACAAGGCCAGTGACCAGGGCAGAGTGCAGAGCATGTTCATGAGAAGCTGCACAGGCAAGGACAAAACAGCAGTGAACAACAAGACCAGTGGCCAGGGCAGAGTGCAGAGCATGTCCATGAGAAGCTGCACAGGCAGGGGGCACACAGCAGTCAACAACAAGGCCAGTGGGCAGGACAAACTGCAGACTGAGTCCATGAGAAGCTGCACAGGGAAGGGTCCAAAACAGCAAAGAGCAGCAAGGCCAGTGGCCAGCCCAAGGTGCAGAGTGAGTCCATGAGAAGCTGCACAGGCAGGGGGCACACAGCAGTGAACGACAAGGCCAGTGGGCAGGACAAACTGCAGAGTGAGTCCATGAGAAGCTGCACAGGCAAAGGGCACACAGCAGTGAACAACAAGGCCAGTGGGCAGGACAAAGTGCAGATTGAGTCCATGAGAAGCTGCACAGGGAATGTGTGCGACTGTACCTTTCCAAGGTCAGCAACACAGTCAGGGGGCAACAATGTGCAGTACAGGCCCACCTGTGTGAGACACAGGTGTGTGAGGGTGACTACCACTCAGAGTTGGTTTTCAGGCGGACTGGGAGCTGGCTGTGTCTCAGGGACTGTCGGGGCACTTGACGGGGGAGAGAGCAGAACAGCTGAGGTAGAGCTATCAGTGGCTTGGCAAGCCAGAGGGCTGCTTGGACCAGTTGGTGTAGTGGCATGTGGAGGTGGAGTCATGCAGACGAGAGTCACGGTGTGGCTGGGAGATTGTGGAGGGGTGCACTTCCACTTCTTGGGGATCCTAAATGGCTTGACTGACTGTGGATCAATGGGAAGTGGTGTGGGCACAACAGGCACACTCACCACCACTGCTGCAGCAGGTGCAGGCACTGGCTGCCCCTCTGGTGATGTGCTGGACCCAGTGGAATGCTTTTCCTTGCTTCGCCTCTGTCTCCCCTTCCCCTGTGTACTAGGTGTTACCCCTACTGTGCCCTCCGGCCCCTGCTTCACTGGGCTTGGAATGGGAGTCGAGGTGGTTGGTGATACTGCCTTGGAGCCCTTCCTAGGTGTACCCTTGGCATGCACCACCTCCTTGGTGGGCACAGACACTGGACGATTATCTTTGCGTGATGCTTTAGGGGCAGGAGAGTCCTTGGATGGAGATGCCACTGAGGCATGTGTGCCTGAGGTCTGCTGCTTTGCTTATTGTCCACTGGTGTCGCCTGACGGGCTTTTCTCCCTGCGCACTGGGGTGCCTTTGGCCTTCTGTGGGGATGGTGTCTGCGCCCGGGACCGCTTGGATTGCTGCTGCTGTGTGCTCCGTGTGCTGTATCGTGACTTTGATGCATGTGGACCGTGGTCACTATCGTCAGACGTGGGCACTGCCCGGGGGGTGGACAAAGGGACTGGAGCTGGGCTGTGAGTATGTGCCTGTTGCAGGGCAGACGTCACTGTTGATGACAAAGCCTGGACTGTCCGGTGCAGCTCACCCAGGTCAGAATGTATGCCCTCCATGAAAGCAACCACCTGGGTCAATTTCTTGTCGTGGTCAATAAACGCATTGAGGAGAGCTGTCTGGCCTACACACAGCTGGTGCAAAAGCTCCACAGACTCAGCACTGATGGCAGCAGGGGGGCAGTGGCAGCGGTGCCAGGGGTGAAGGACACTCTTCCCCTCTTACTGAGGCGGACACGGGCAGCACCAGAGGAAGTGGCTGGGAGGGTGGGCAATGGCCGCTGTGTGGTGGAAGTCGATGCAGAGTCCCCGTTCCCTGTGCCCTCCAACATGGATGCATCCCCACTGGCATCGGATGATGTGGCGCTTTGCGTCTCAGGCTGGGACTCCTCCAGTAGACTCCTGTCCCCCTCTGAGGCGCTGGTGACATCTGTGTAACTGGGCTCCTGGGCAGCTGTGATGCTAGTTTTTCCCCCACTGGTGTCCGTCTCCTGTCCCTCCATAACCACAGGTGATGCTGCATGGGAGAGAGAGAGATGTAGGGTCAGGTCAGTGGCAGCAACAGAACAAACATATGCAAGCAATGCATGACAAAAGTTGACCAAATCTACATGTTGCACACCACCCTGTGCAATCACATCGTGCCAACTCACTACATATACTCAAGCAGTGCGTGGGAACACGATACTCAGGCATGAGTGAGCCATGTGATGACCACATTGCACAACACCGTGCTTGTGGCTCTGTTCAAACAGACACAAAACTAATTCTGAGCACACCTAGGGACATGATGGGGGCACACTATTTGTTGCCAATGATAGAACTGGATGGAACAGGAGGGGACAACATAGACCCAGACTACAGCATGACAGTCCATAATGGACATTAGCCAATGCCACCCACCATGTCGTACCTTGGGGACAATATAATGCTTCACATTGCTGTTAGATGTGTAGGCCTCCCCAATATGGGTGCATGCAATGGACGCATTGATGTACGCACAGTCAGACTGGGCACACTGCCGTTCCCTCCCATGGGATTCCCAAGACTACACCAATGCAGATGAAACCTGAAGAGAACAACTCAGAATGTAATGTGAAGGCACAGCTTCCAAATCAACTTTGTAAGTACAGGTAGGGCAAATGCATGCCACAGGCACCCAGGCCAGCAGCCACTTACATGCCACAGCATCACACTACCAACATCACAGAGGCCAGTGCTGGCACAGGCTCTGTACACATGCAGCCACTCCCAGACAAAGTCAGACTCCCCAAATGCTCACCCCTGGCTTGCTGATGATGCTCCTTCAAACGTGCATCCAGCTCAGGCTGTGTCACCGCCAATATGTGCCCCATTAGTGGTATCATACTGCGCCGTGCCAGACGCCCAGTGCGAGGAAGCAGCCCCAAGGTCATCTCCGCCACATTCTTTGCCAGCCGGCTGATGTCGTCTCATCTCTTGTGGCAGTCGGTGCGCCGTCGGTTTGAGACCCCCAGGGCTCGCACCTTCGCTGCATTGGCCCTCCACACGGCCTTACGCTGGTGTACCTTGAGCTGCAGGCATGGGAGAAAAGAGGAAGAAATGATCAGGAACACAGTGTCATGTACCGACATCTATCAGTATAGCAGCAAGATACAAAATAATCACATATCCAACGATAGGTCAATCAGAGACTATAGTACAGCCCACATGGGATCCCTGCATGGCAAAAAGCTGATGTTAAAGCATGCAGGTGTGAGGGGGAACACAGTCCCTGCACATCTCACACACATGCAGGTAGCCAGCACTGAAACACCCGTATAGCCTGCCCACATCTCCAGTCCATTGTTGGCTTGAGCAACACATACATCACATGTCAACCTGTGTTTGGGGGTGGACTCACTGTGTCCAAGACTGCGCAGCCATCCATGTCCCTGTCCTCTGAATATTTGAATGTGTCATTGTGGTCACATGGAGGGACATGATATCACAAATACAAAATGCCATTTACAAGGGCAGTTGTGAGCAAACCACAGTGCTGAGATGGACCATAGCTGGAGTGCCATGTGAAAAGACTGATGTCATACTCTGTAAGTTAAGTGAGTTGTCCTTGTCTTTGTAGGCAGGGACTGTGCACCCCAGCTGGGCTCACACTGAGATGGACTACAGGGACACACACAGCCATCCAGCCAAGCAATCACTGTCCTGACTACAGCATGAACAACCTTCTGTGTCACTGTATGGTTGACAACACTACACAGGTCACTCATACATACATGTGCAGGGAGGGAAAGCTGTGGTATTGGGTACACACACCCTCCCACTGGAGACAGCATGTCAGGCAGGTATGACACTACCCCACACTCCCTGGCACATACTGCATCAGTCCAACTACATGTGTGGCCCCCCTGCCCTACCCCACCACTGTTGAAGACTTACCATGACATTTAGGTCACCATATAGCCTTGGGTACTGTGTGAGCACCTCATCCACCAGGACCTCCAACTCCTCGCTCGTGAAGGGACTTGCACGGATCTTCTCTGTCCTTGCCATCACTGTTGACGTGAGACAACAGCAGGGTATTTTGGTGGTGAGGGGTCTCAGGCAGCAGTCCCTGGAGGCAGCAGCAAGTGAGGGGTCTCAGGCAGCAGTCCCTGGAGGCAGCAGCAAGTGAGGGGTCTCAGGCAGCAGTCCCTGGAGGCAGCATCGGGTGAGGGGTCTCAGGCAGCAGGCTCTGTGAGCAGTGGCAATGTGAGGCTCACTCCCACATATATAGCCCCCTGGGGTCGTTTCAAAGGTACCAAGCTGCAGCAATTGGTGGTCCAGGTCTGCCTCTTTCAAATGCATCCAATGACCGCCTCTGCGGTGGCGGAGCACGCCTACTGCGATCTTCAAAATTGCATCATGTCACCACAATCATGGCTCCCATTGGCTGTAAGGGCATGCTCCATGGCGGTGATACAACGCTGGGGCCCGGGGTGTGCAACCGCGATGGTGCATCTTTCAAATGCAGCCAATGTCCGCCTCCGCGGTGGCGGCGCATGCCTACCGCGATCTTCAAAATTGCATCATGCCACCGCTATCGAGCTTCGCATTGGCTGGAAGGGCATGCTCCATGGTGGTGATACAACGCTGGGGCCCGGGGTGCGCTGCAGCGATGGTGCATCTTTCGAATGCAGCCAATGTCCGCCTCCGCAGTGGGGGAGCACGCCTACCGCGATCTTCAACATTGTATCATGCCACCGCAATCGAGCTTTGCATTGGCTCTAGGGCGAGCTCCATGGCGGTGACACACTGCAGGGGCCCGGTGTGCACTACCGCGACTTTAGTGGCTGAGCATGCCAACCACCATTTCCACATGTCTCCATGCCTATGACTACCGCACTTGTGTGAATGGGGGTGCTGGTGACCCACCGCCGGGGCCAGGCAGTAGCTACCGTGATATAGGTGCCATGCATTGACACGAGGCACCGCCATTCCTAAGGCGGAGCATGCCAACCACCATTTCTACATGTCTCCATGCGTATGACTACTGCACTTGTGTGAATGGGGGTGCTGGTGACACACCGCCGGGGCCAGGCGGTAGCTACCGTGATATGGGTGTCATGCATTGACACAAGGCACCGCCATTCAGGTGGCGGAGCATGCCAACCGCCATTTCCACATGTCTCCATGCCTATGACTACCGCACTTGTGTGAATGGGGGTGCTGGTGACACACCGCCGGGGCCAGGCAGTAGCTACCGCGATATAGGTGCCATGCATTGACACGAAGCTCCGCCATTCAGGCAGCTGAGCATGCCAACCACCATATGGGCATGTCTACATGCCTATGACTACCGCACTTGTGTGAATGGGGGTGTTGGTGACACACCGCCGGGGCCAGGCGGTAGCTACCGCGATTTGGGTGCCATACAATGGTGATGGCCATCTGTCCAACATAAACAGTGAACAGTGCCAACATGTTCAATGGCACATCATTGTGCACACGATGCCAATGCTGGGAAGATGGCTACCTACCTGTGAGTTTGATGTGGGTTGTGTAATGGCTGACACATGCTTCTGGGTTGAGTGGGGTGAGGAATCCATCTTGCTGATGCTGTGTGCCAGGGGGCCTGGTGGGAGTTGTAGTGCTGTCTGCCTATACACATGCCCCCATGGTTATGTTGGTAGCTATGTTTGGGGTGAATGGGAGTGGGTAAATGTTGGATCTGTGAGCCATGTTTTTGTGAGTGTGTGGTGTAGATGGATGGTATGTGTCCTAGGTGGTGTAGCTTTGTAGTTATGCAAGCAAGTACATGGCAGAGTGGCGGTAGTAATCTGTTTGTACTTACCAGCCTCCACTCCCCCCGGCTACTCCTGTGAGACTCTCTGGGTGCAGTATGGCAAGCACCTTCTCCTCCCATTGTGTGAATGGGTTTTGTGGAATGGGAGGGCCACCGCCAGTCCTCTGAGCCAGCTCACGGTTCTTGCTCCTCCTTTCCTTGACCACCCTCTTCAGATCATGCCAACGCTTCATGATCTCCTTTTTTGATCTTGGGGTGGTCCCTACTGCATTGACCCTTTGGACTGTCCTTGCCCACATTTGTGTCCTTGTGGTTAATGGTGTCTGTTGGACGGGGTATCAAACAGATGTGGTTCCACTCTGACTATCTCATCTACCATGACCTTCAACTCACTCTCAGTGAATTTGGGCATTTTCTGTGTGGCTATGTTGTGTGGTGTGCAAAGTGATTGTGGGTGCAGGAGTGTGAGTGGCGGTTGTGGTTGTGCTGTGTATGGTATGTGTTGTGCAGGGGGATTAGTTGTGCTGGTGTGGAGGTGGTGGTGGTGCTGTGTGTGATGTGGCTAGTGATGTTGTGTCCTTTGCCTCTCCTGTCTGCTGGTGTATGTGTCCCTTCTCTCCTGGAGTTTTGCAAGGGATTGTGGTCAGGGAAGGGGCTGGTTTTATACTCAGCTATGTGGGTGTGTCCAATTGGGGTGTTGCTGACAGTTGTGTTGTCCTGGGATTTGTAGTTTTTCGTTTTGCCATGTGCTTGTGTCATTGGGGTGTGTTTTGTGTATTTGGGGGACATGGCTAGTTTTCTGTGTGCACTTTTTGGCCTTCTTGCAGGGTTTTGGCTTTGTCCACCATATTTTTGACGGTTCGTCCACCACGGTGGCTGTGCTTCAGCTCTTCCGCTGGCTCTTCCATTCATCCCATTGTGCGACCGCGGCGGTCGGAGACAGCGGTACGTACCGCCGGACCGTCGGGGATTTCCTAATTTCCGGGGTGGTGTCTCGGCTATACTTGCAGTGGGTTGTTGTTTTTCCGCCGCGATTCCGACCGCAGCAGATGGATTTTTTACCATCTCTGCCCACTACAGGCGGTTTTTCTTTGCCTCGTACCGCCGCGGTCGGATTTGTTTGGCGGTTAATCCTAATTTGGCCGCTGGTTTTCCCATGGTGCCGGCGGGCGGTTGTTTTCCGCTTCCATGGCGGTCGGGGTGTTTTTCCGCTCGCCATACTAATGGACCTCTTAGTCTCTACCATTGTGAACTATAATCCAAAATATGTGCAGGAAAAATGTATCTTTCCACACCCCCAAAATTACCTTTGCCACTTTTCCCTCTCTCTCATTATTGACTGGAGTCAATTGCTTTGAGCGAACCTTTTAGTCCTTCAAAAATTTATTTTTGACTTTATCAGTTCATGTGTCTTTTCTGGTTTCTTTGGTCTCTTCAAAAGTGCACAGTTCACTCTCACCCACTTGCTTACAGTCCTCGTTTGGGTTTTCGTGACTGCTATTCAACTCTTCAATGTCAGGCAGTGTTATGTATGTCCATTCAGGTGATTTGTATTTCAGATTAGGTCTTTTCACTCTTTTAGGTCTCTGCAATTGTCCTTTGTTCAATATTATTTTTTTTCTCTGGCTTGTTATTTCATTCACTTGCTCTTCTTTATTATTGCTTCTGTTTATCATTTTATATCTCAGTCTTTTATTCTCGTCGGGGCAATTGTCTCCTTTCCTTGGCCTTTTTAGTTCATCAAACTTATTTTCCCCACGTTTCACTTTCCAAGCTCTCTTTCTCGTTCCTCGTCTTAGCCTTATCTCTTCTTCACTTTCTTAAGATTCTGTTTCAGATCTCACTTCATCTTCTTTAACTTTGAATTTTATAATCTCTGATTCTGGATTTTCTTCTATTGTTTCAATTATTTCTGCAGGGATTTCCCCAAAACTTGTACTTGGTTGATCATCATCACTGTTAATTATTTCAGTCTCTCCTGTTTCAGTATCAATTATTTGTCTTTCAAATTCCTTTACTTTTCTTTCACTAGATTCAGATTGTTCTGTTCTAGATGTCGAACTGGTATTCAATATTTCCAAATGTCGACTTACAGGTCGATCTTCAGAATCTGGAACTCTGATTGCTTCAGTTTCTGCTTCAGATGCCGGAATGGTATCTGATATCTCCAGATGTCGACTTATAGGTCGATCTTCAGGATCTGGAACTCTGATCGTATGGCTGGCATGAATCCAATTTTTCACACCTGCACACTTTTCTGCTGTAGTATTCACCAGAATCACTTGTCGTGGCTTATCCCAGCGGGGAACCAAGCTATTTCTTCTTCTGTGGACTTTCATGCGGACCCAGTCTCCTGGACTCAGATCATGAGCTGGTTTTCTCTCAAGAGTGATCGCATCCGGTCCAACCTGATGAAACACAGAATTTACCACATCAGCCAATCCTTAGCAATTGTCCAGAATGAGATCATCAGTTATAGTCAGCAGTTTGTTGACAGGTAAGTGTGCTTGTCTCATTACTCGTCCCATTATTATTTCATGAGGACTCAGACCTGTTTTTCTGTCTGGTACACTCCTTATGCTCATGAACACGAGGGGCAAGGCATCTGGCCATTTGAGTCCTTTGGCCTGACACATGTTTCCCAGCCTATTCTTGATGGTGCCATTTACTTGCTCAACCACCCCAGAAGCCTCTGGTCTGTAGGCACAGTGCAGTTTTTTTTAATATCCAGTGCTTCACATTTCATTCTGGAAATGGCTCCCTCTATCTGTTTCTATCGTTACTGGAAAACCATATCTAGGAATAAATTCTCTCAGTAGCAGCTTAGCTACAGTAACTCCATCATTCCTTCTTGCCGGATAGGCCTCCACCCAACGAGAGAACAAACAGACAACCACCAAGACATACCTCAATCTGTTACTCGGGGCATTTAAATAAAATCTAATTGCATTCTGGTAAAAGGACCTCCTTCACGTCCTATTGTTCCCAAACTCACTACTGTCTTCCTTCCAGGGTTTAGCAGTTGGCATATAAGACATCTTTGGCAAAGGCTCTCAGCTATAGCCCTAAATTTGGGGTTGTACCAAGTCTGTTTGAAAAGTCTGATCATGGCATCTCTACCTATGTGTGCCTGTCCATGGTACATTCGTGCCATGTTAGAGATCATGCTATCAGGCATAACTGGTCTTTCATCTCTGTAAACCCAAACTTCCTCTTCCTCTCTTCGTCTACAGCCTGCTTTTATCCATGTATCTTTTTCCTCCTCACCTGCTTCTTTTTTCAGTTGTCTCACCTCATCCCAGGTTTCACTACGTTAGTAAACAGCAATGGACATGAAACATGTTCCTTTTCCCTCCTCCGATTCATTGAGGTCATATTTCTGGCACAGTATTGAGCTATCTCATCAGCAAACTTGTTTCCCTCTGTAATGTAGTCATTTCCATTTTTGTGTGCAGCACATTTTACTACTACAATTTGCTTAGGCAGCTCTATCGCCTCAAGCAACATCTTTACAAACTCACCATTCCTAATTGGAGACCCTGAGGAAGTTAAGAATCCCCTCTGGGACCAGGTCTGTCCAAAATCATGGACGACTCCGAAGCTATACTGGCTATCTGTGATCACAGTGATTCGGAAATTACTTCCCAGTTTGCAGTCTCGGATTAGAGCGATCAGCTCAGCAACTTGGGCTGAACGTATTCCACTCAAACAAGACGCTTCCATTATGGCTGTCACTGTGCATATATCATATGCAGCACTTAAAACTCCTTCTTTTGTTCTCAGGCATTACCCATCCACAAACATCACATAATCTGATTCCTCTAGAGTTTCATCTCTAATGTCAGGACGAGGCTTTGTGCAGAATTCAAGCACATTCAAACAATCATGATCAACATCATCTTTGACCTCTGCATGTTCTGCATCAGGCAGTAAGGTGGAAGGATTCACACTTATGCATCTTACAATCGTCACATTGTCTGCACCCAAAATCACCATTTCATACCTAGTCAACCAACTATGTGTCGTGTATTGTGTCTTTGTTCTGGTGAGGAGAATTTCAAATGAATGTGGGAAGTATACCCATAAAGGATATCCCATTACAATGCATTCACTCACACATGTAGTGGCTACTGCTTTCAGACATCCAGGCAACGCTTTGGCTACTGGGTCCAAAACAGCTGAAAAATAAGCAATTGGTCGTCTCATTCTTCCATATCTTTGTACTAGTACTGAAAGAGCACAATTCAAATTCTTTCTCATAATCAGGCATTCCCAATGCTGGGGCTTCACACAAACCGGTTCTCAGTTGCTCAAAAGCTTCCATCTCTTCCACATTCAGCACAACCGGATCTTTTACATCACTTTTTGTCAATCGCTGTAAAGGTTTTGCAATCAATGAAAATCCACATTTCCACTGTCGACAATACCAAACCATTCCTAGGAACATTCTCACCTCTCTCTGTGTCATTGGGGCTCTCATTCCTTTAATAATCTTGATTCTTTCTGTTTTCACTTTTCTCATTCCTTTTTCAATCTTATGACCTAGATACTGTTCTTCTTGTTGACAAAACTGTAATTTTGATGGGAACACCTTGTGTCCTCTTCTGCCAAATGATTCAATAGTGCGATTGTGTCGGTAACACATGCTTCTCTTGACCTTGATGCCACCAATAGGTCATCAATGTACTGGACCATCACAGATTTTTCAGGCATTTTCAAACTCTCTAAAGATTTCTTCAATATTTGATTGAAAATGGAAGGACTTTCAGTATACCCCTAAGGAATTCGGCACCATGCCAAAATACGCTCGCCAAACCGAAACGCAAATAATGGCTGGCTGTCAGGGTGTAATGGAATAGAAAAGAATACATGGCACAAATCAATGACTGTGTACCATTCTGCATCATGAGGGATTTTGTAGAGTATTACAGTAGGGTTTGACACAATTGGGTAGCAAGGAACAACAATTTTGTTCACTTTTATTAAATCTTGCACTATCCTATATGTCCTATTAATCTTTCTCAATCCCATTATAGGTGAATTACAGGAACTGCTCATTACTTCTCTCAAAATTCCTTATTCAATCATGTTATCAATCACAGGGGTTATTCCTTCAATAATCTCTGGCGTCAATTTGTACTGTGGGGTATTCGGGAAACTTGCTCCTTCTTTTACATTAATCTTTACAGGGTCAAATCCTTTCATTAGACCTATATCTTCACCTGTAAAATCTCACACATCAGTCCTCACTATTCCTTTCAATTCAGTAGGGATTTTTTCTGCATCAAACACAGGAAATGTATCACATTTTTCGTGTTCTAGTTCTGTCGTAGTCATTTTATACAGAACATCCTCATCCGGTGTCTGAAAAGCAATACCATCTGGGGTACAGTAGATGGTGCTATTCATTTTACAAAGCATATCGCGTCCTAGTAAATTTACAGGACTGCAATCGCATACCACAAAGCGATGCATATCTCTAAATGGACCAATTTTCACCTCTACTGGCTTTGTAAGAGGGGTTTTAATGTGTCTGTTGGAGACACCTACAACTTGGATGAATTATCCTGAGAGAGGAAGGTTTGAAATCTCCACTGATCTTACAGTAGAACGGGCAGCACCAGTGTCCACAAGGAAAGTAACATTTACACCATTCACCTTTCCATCCACAAATGGACCTGACTGATCTACCTCTAGAGTTGGGCCAAGCGCGCACTCCTCTTCCTCTCCTAGGTACCGTCATAAACTTTCATCCGATTCATTTCCATCTGGCTGTAGCCAGTATTGTGAAACAGCAGCTGCACGTGGCAATTTTGTTACCTGCTCTCCACCGTAGAATCCTGCCTCTGCGCTGTATCTTTGAGGATTTACACTCTTTGGGAGAGGTGGTTGCGGCACCTGAGTGTTGAGTAACTACCTGCTGCTGTCGCGGCTGTTGGTAACTCACCTCATTCTGCACCTGTGGATTTAATGATTGATTCTCGGTATTAACTTGTGGAGGTAATTTACACTTGTTTTTCCAGTGCCCTATTTTTCCGCAATTAAAACATGGCTATTTCTTTTTAGCTTCTTCTATACTCATCTGACCTTTTCCTTTACCAATGTTAGGCCTGAACTTGGTCTGCCCTGCATCACTAATCTGGTTATTTATCTGGGCTTCTTGTTGTTCTGCAACCTTTACTTGTGCCCACATTGCTTTTTCTTTGAGCTTACGTTGTCTGGCCTTGATATCATCACTACAATATTTTGCATACCGTAATACTTCATCTACTGTACTAGACTGCCAACACAACATATGCTGCTTAATCATTTCACTTATGTCAGGTTTCAATCCATACACAAATCTGTATACAAAATGACTCATGTACTTTTCACTCAAATTCTCGTATCCACTATACTGTTTAAAGACTAAAAGCAACCTTTCATAATAAGCATGCACAGACTCTTTATTCTCCTGAGTTGTTCTATCAGTCTTTACCCAGTCTGTTTCTTTCGGTGGAATCTTATTTTTCAGGAATGTGATTGCCTGCTCATATTTTCTCATTACTTCTGGACCTTGGGCACCTGTTTTTGCATCTCTACGATATTCTGCCTTCGGCCAGTCAATTGTAATTTTGCATTCTGTCCATAAATCAGCAGGAACAACAATCTCAAATAATCCATCCAAATCTTCCCCCAATACTTTTGAAACTTTTACAAACCTTTCCACCGGTCTATACCATTCTACAGGCTTTTCTCTTAATCTTGGAAAATCATTCGTAAACGCCACTATATCTAGTCTGGACCTTGGGAAGTGTACATAACCTCCTCCTGGAATTTCTTTCATCGGACATTCTATTACTGCTGGTTCCTTTTCTTTTACATGGAAAGCTAATGTTGCTGCTGGAGCGGGTTATGCAAACATTTGCATACCCACCCCATTTTGCATGTTGTTTTATTAATTTGAATAATTAATTAATTATAATCGAACTAATGGATTGGAGTGATGTGGAAATTATTTACCAACCTTATTAATATACAAATTACACGTGGGATTTGCATCTGCATGGCTTAATTAATACGTGAACTACATTTCGTACGCATACTAATCATAGACAATTAGAATATTGCATGATATATGTCGCTTTTGTGAAGTAATTGTGATTCGTGCTTTATTTAGTAAGTATAAACCGCACTGAGTGTTGCTTTTTGCTAGATAAATACATACACATATGGGTATTAGCGAGGGAATAACATTTGATTAGTCATATGTATTAATTAAGTTTTTGTGTTTCTTTGCTTAAGTTGACCATTTTGGCCTATCGAAAGATGGCTGGCTTTGGTGCCTAACCCGACTGCCAACGCTGAACAAGGCTTGGGTGAAGTGCGCCTGCGCTGACAACAGATACACAGTGGCCTGGACCTGACCCCAGATGAACATGTACCTTCCAAGGACAGCCTGGGATGTCGTCCAAATATTCCGAACAAAGACTGTTGTGTGAACCGGAACTGACAAGAGTCATAACCCAAAAGACACTTTCGTGAGAACTTAAAAGCATGATCCCTGATTGTCCAATCAGCGAACTCGGATGTCTAAAACTTTGATACATTTGATATTGATTTTACTATAAATTATGGTAGAATAGAGAGGTAGAGGCGGGTTCGTTTCTGGCCTTTCTCGATTTCCTGACGTTATGCTGACGGAGAGGACGGTGACACTGCAGGACAGCTGTTAGCCTGAATCTTTGATGGACTGAATTAATGCCCAAACTCTTGATGAACTGAACCTACTAAAATTGATGGGCATAGATTTGCGAGCCTGCCAGATTTGACATAGAGGACGACTTTAGCCAGAATAGGTAAATATGAATGGCAACTTGATCAAATGAATGATTTAATTTGCAATATTAATATAAATTTGGATTTGAACATCTACAGAAATGAGTTGGGTTGTTTATTCATTGAAATGTGTTAATGAAAGGGTTAATTAGAGAATTAGAAATTTACTTAAACCTACAACTAACTGATCCGTCCCGTTTATGAGAGGAATACTAAAGGTGGAGTTTAGGGCCTAATGAGTATCAGAAGGATGTGTAGATTTGTTGCTCATTAGGGTAGATTGTGGTAATTTTTCCCCTCTCCCATTTCCAGCGCTTGGAAGGATAATCGCCTCCCACACGGACTGATGATGAGTGAATGTTGGTGTTATGGGCCCCACCAGCGAATGTATGGATAGTGTGTGTATGTGAGATCTTTTGGTCCGTGACGGTAAAGAGGGATTTTGCACTCCGCGCTGGAGCAGTTTTTCTGGTAGCAAGAGGATGGTTGTTACTGTTTGGTTTAGTGATTATTGCTTGTACATTGCTTATTGATTTTGGTTATTGATTGGTATTGATTTATGTACTAACACTCTATGTTGAGTTGCGTCGAGTATAATGTTATTGGTACGGCTTCTGGGATGTAGGAAGTCAGAAGTTTGTAACGGTTCCGTAGTAGAGCAGAGGTAAGCGCTGCTCTCGGGAAAGACGGAATTGTTGTTGCCCTGTAGGTACACAGGGGAAACGTGTGACAATTGAAGTTGCACGGCGCATTGTCTGGGTTCGATTCGGTGACATCGTCGTGTGTTGCCATTAGAGACATTTTCTGTGTGAGAGAAGTGTGTAGGTTAGCGAAGGTTACCTGTGAAGTTCTGGTCTTAGGTACCAGGGATCCAACTGGCATTCCGATAACGCTTATCACTGGAAAGATAATAGGTACTCTCTGAGCTTGTTAGAAGGACAAAGGAGAGGTAAGCGCTGCTTTGTTAACGTATGTCATAATTCTGTAGTAGAACAGACTGTTCGCTGTTCTCGGGAAAGACAGGATTCTGTGTGAATGTATTATATTTTTCTTGTGTGAACGAGTGTGAATGCAAAGGCATTTGGGTTGATTGCGAAACTCTAGGTTTATTTCTCAGGCGCGTTGGGTCTCCAACTATGGGGCCGATTCCGATCCTGGAAAAATTTCCCCCGTCCGAATTGGATCCGGATTTTTTTCCGTACGAATCGTACAAGTAGCGTACAAACTGCCAAGTACGATTCGCATGGGAGAAACTCCATACGAATCACATCCGGAACATTTCCCCACACGTCCTCGGGTCGGAAATTGTGTCCGACACATCCCCGGACGAATTACCATACGAATCGGAAAAATGAAGTCCGACCGCGCAAGTACGATCACTCCCGTCCTTTCGATTTCACAACTGTATGGAAAAAACACTGTACGGACCGAACTCCCTTAGCAACCATGGAGACACGTGCCCACATACGCGCCGAACACCCCACCACAGACCCCGCATGTACGCGCAAAACGCCCCCCGGCCGCGGATGTACGCGCCGAACCCCCACCAGTGTATGCATGGAGCGTACCCCCACCCATGTATGCATGGAGCGTACCAACTCCCCACCCGTGTATGTATGGACCGTACCCACACCCCACCCGTGTATGTATGGACCGTACCCCCACCCCACCCGTGTACATACGGACCGTACCCCCACCCCACACGTGTATGTACGGACCGTACCCCCACCCCACCAGTGAATGTACGGACCGTACGCACACCCCACCCGTGTATGAATGGAGCGTACCAACACCCCACCCGTGTATGAATGGAGCGTACCAACACCCCACCAGTGTATGTACGAACCGTACCCCCACCCGTGTATGTACAGACAGTACCCCCACCCATGTATGCATGGAGCGTACCAACTCCCCACCCGTGTATGTACGGACCGTACCCCCACCCCACCCCACCCGTGTATGAATGGAGTGTACCAACACCCCACCAGTGTATGTACGGACCGTACCCCCACCCGTGTATGAATGGAGCGTACCAACACCTCACCAGTGTATGTACGGACCGTACCCCCACCCGTGTATGTACAGACCGTACCCCCACCCATGTATGCATGGAGTGTACCAACTCCCCACCCGTGTATGTACGGACCGTACCCCCACCCCACCTGTGTATGAATGGAGCGTACCAACACCCCACCAGTGTATGTACGGACCATACCCACACCCCACCCATGTATGTATGGACCGTACCCCCACCCCACCCATGTACGTACGGACCGTACCCCCACCCCACCCGTGTATGTACAGACCGTACCCCCACCCCACCCGTGTATGAATGGAGCGTACCAACACCCCACCGGTGTATGAATGGAGCGTACCAACACCCCACCTGTGTATGTATGAACCGTACCCCCACCCGTGTATGTACAGACCGTACCCCCACCCGTGTATGAATGGAGCGCACCAACACCTCACCAGTGTATGTACGGACCGTACCCCCACCCGTGTATGTACGGACAGTACCCCCACCCGTGTATGCATGGAGCGTACCAACTCCCCACCGTGTATGTACGGACTGTACCCCCACCCGTGTATGAATGGAGCGTACCAACACCCCACCAGTGTATGTACGGACCGTACCCCCACCCGTGTATGAATGGAGCGTACCAACACCCCACCCGTGTATGTACGGACCGTACCCCCACCCGTGTATGTACGGACCGTACCCCCACCCGTGTATGCATGGAGCATACCAACTCCCCACCCGTGCATGTACAGATCATACCCCCACCCCACCCGTGTATGTACGGACCGTACCCCCATCGTGCATGCATGGAGCGTACCAACTCCCCACCCGTGTATGTACGGACCCTACACCCAGCCCCCCCTGAATGTACGGTGCGAAACACCACCACCGACGGACGGTGCGTACCAACACCCTGCCCGTGTTTGTACGCACCCTACCCCAGGCCCACACACCAGCACCCTCACCCAACATCGCGCATGTACGAGTCGTACTAAGCCATAGCATAGGACAGCACTGTACAACAACATGGCCCATGTACGCACCGTACAGATGCAAAAAACACTCCTACTGAACCAGGACAAACCAAAAAAACACAAGGAGAGTCAATTCGAGGCACACAACACCACACAACATATCCAACAAGGCCAAATACATCCTATACACTGACCTGCAACTGACAAACAGATAAACCGAGGCCCAAACCACTACCACTCCTTATAACACACCCACCCAAAGTTCAAACACAGCCACACCCACAAATGGACCAATAAAAAGGCCCAACACACACAAACCATGATCCTTTGCAACAGATCCACTGCTGCCAGACCCCAGAGACAACACACTGCACCATACTTCAACCATCAATACACCTTACACTTGCACTCCTTCACACAACCACCATCACAAACACACCCTCATCACATTCACACACACACACACCTGCACAACCACACTCACACACCCACAACCATCCACACCCACACCCCCACAACCATCCACACCCACACCCCACACCATGCCCACTAACAAGAATCCAAAGTTCACAAAGGACGAGCTGGAGGTCCTTGTCGACGAAATCATCAGAGTTGAGCCACAGCTCTTTGGAACATTGGTCAGACGGACCAGCATATCTGAAAAATCTGCCATGTGGGAGAGGATAGTCAATTCCGTGAATGCTGTTGGGGCCACCAGAAGGACCAGGCATGAGTGCCAAGCCAGGTGGTACTGGTGCAGATTGGGGTGTACACATTCTCCCTACTTCCACGGATAGAGTAAATTCACAGATACACGCACATACACTCATCATACGCTTGGGCCCATTTCACTAACATACACTCAGATTACTCTATTAGCACTGAACTTGTGGAAAGAAACCTTCTAAACACCCTGCATCTACACACATGGTCGATAAGACCTAATTGTGATTGTCCTGAGTCATGATCTAAACAATCTATACAACAATAATCAAAATAGAGTACTCAATAATTGACAAGAAATAACCACCAACACTGTATTTAAAATTATGGTACTTTATCTAAAATTAGTCAAAGGGAAATCAATCAAAGTAAATCATTATTCTCATAATTACCTATTCTAGCTAAATGTCAGAATGGGTAAGGACAGGTCTCTCAGTAGAAGTCTCCCGAGTCGCCGTCCTCACAGCATAAGTCCTCACCAACGCAGGTTTGGGAAGAAGTGGCAAAGTGGCAAAAACCCTCTCTAGGCTAACAATATTTATAATAATTCTAACAATAGAAGGCAACATAAAATGTTTTCGATATCCGCTGAACCGCTGAGCAGAGCGAGCAGGAAAGGATGTAGCATCGCTACATTTGGAAAATCTCCGCTCAGGAAAAATCACAAAAATAAAAAAGACGGAAGTATAAACTCAAGTTTGCAAAAGTATCTTTTAAAATGTTCTTCCTCAATATCTCAGCAAAGTCACCGCAGACTGGACAATGTTCATTGTATTTTATCCTTGTCCAAAGGCAGCTGGCAATTCTCCCAGAACTGCTGTCCTCACGGAAGATTTTCTACCAGGCGAAGACTGTGGTCAGATGACTCTCGACCATGTTCAGCAAGGCCTTCTCATCACAAAATTCACTCGAATACAGGCTTTAAACGGTAGCCATTTTCCCACCAGGCCAAAATGTATCATCTTAATTAAAAGAGACAAAACAACGTTACCACAGCATAGTGATTAAACAGTGTTAACCCCAGTAATACCCTTATGTGTATGTAATTATCTAGCCTTTGCAACACAAGAAAAGCATTAGTACATAACATTTAAAAAGCGTTTTCGTGCTTTAAATAAACAGCACTCAGCAACATTTATTAATAAAACATGCACATTTATTAAATAGCAACGCAAAAGCATCCCCACGTATAATTTTCTCCTGTTAGTTTATATTGATTAGTCAGAACATTTACACAAAACAAATAATTAATAGTTAAAATTAATATTTTATTAATCGACAAATAGACAAACCAGAGCTTTAAAAACCCAATAGATTTTCAACAGAAAACTCTGCTCCAGCAGTACGATCTGTGGAGGACGGTCTACCGCAAAATGACAGATGACCACAACCAGGCCAACATCACTGGAGGAGGTCCGTACCGCAGACCGGTACACTACCATCCCTGGGAGGAGAAGGTGATGGCCACGCTGCCGCCGTTGGGAGTCGACGGACTAGAAGGAGTCAGAGAGCCTGGTGAGTACACAAACAACTCACCTCACATGGGGGGAACGCCATATACAACCCAAATACCAATCATGCACGCAACCCCCCCAAAGCCAGCACCGGACACAACCACACTCCAAAAACACACACATGCCACTAGCGCTTCCATGCCCCATGCCCCAAGCAAGGCCATGCCAAGTCACAGGCCACACAAAACACCAACACAAGACAGGATGTCCCCGATGCCGGGAGGTTGGGCCTCAAAACTAACATAGAGCAACTCTGAAGCACACAACAATGCCCTCAGCCCATATGGCCTAGGGCACAGCCATACAAACAGTGTGTCCCCACACAGTACTGTGTTGCCTGCAAATGGTGGCCGCGTTGCAGGATGACATGGGTATGAAGGCACAATTTGCACATAACAGCAGCTAATGAAGACGCATCACTCTGAAAGAGTGTCAGCACACACCGCCACAGCAGCAGCGCAGACTCAGACACTCTGCCCAATGGGTGCCCGGAGATAAGAAACAAACCCACATGAACAAGCCAATGGCCTTTGAAAGACCTGCAAACTGTGTGTGCCCAGGAAGCTGGGCTGAGGTGACAGAGGGTGACACACAGAGGGAGGGAGAGGGGCAGAGAGAGGGACAGAGACAGAGGTGGACACAGGGAGACAGACAGAGGGAGGGAGGAGGCTGACAGAGGGAGGGAGAAGGGGAGACGGACATAGGGAGGAGGTTGACAGAGGGAGGGAGAAAGGGAGACGGACAGAGGGAGGAGGCTGACAGAGGGAGGGAGAAAGGGAGACAGAGGGAGACGGACAGAGGGAGGAGGCTGACAGAGGGAGGGAGAAAGGGAGACGTACAGAGGGAGGAGGCTGACAGAGGGAGGGAGAAAGGGAGACGGACAGAGGGAGGAGGCTGACAGAGGGAGGGAGAAAGGGAGACGGACAGAGGGAGGAGGCTGACAGAGGGAGGGAGAAAGGGAGACAGAGGGAGACCAAATCACCCTTGGGTGGTGTGGCCATGTCCGCTCGTCAGCAGGTGGACTGTGTGCATGTAGACAAGGTTTGGCACTGCGTGAACCCCCCCTTCAACCTTTGATAAACACTGGGCCATGTGTCAATCTGTGCACGAGTACATCCGTGCTGCAGGCACAAACAGAACCTTACACCCAGTATACCCACCCACTGTGTTTGTCAGAACCCTGTCACAAATTGTTAAGTTACCTACCTGCATTCTCAAATAGCATTTGGCCACGTACAGTGCAACACGTAAGGCGGCTCTGCATGGCTTGCTACGCCCGCTCACTACACTGCTGACTACGTTCCCAAAAGATGCATCAACTAAGATTGAGTCACACATAGGTAAAGTGTTGAAAGCTGTGGCCAAGGGACATACCCATGCACAAGTGCACTGTGAGAGGAATGCTAGCCAAATCCAACCACCCAGAGGAACTGTGCCAAATCAAAAATGATTTAAACATGGATGTCGCATGTAACACAATTAACACTGTCTCTCTCACACACAGGTCAACATCGTCGATCTCCCCCCAACACTGGGGGGAAGCCTCACAGGACCAGGCTCTGCGTGAAGAGGACCCCACCGGCAGCGACGACTCTCACCACTCCGTGGATGACCCAGACCAACCTGGCCCCTCTGGTGTCCAACCACCTGCAGCACCTGCGTCAGGTACAACTGTACCAACCACCACCCCCATTCCTGCCACATCCCAGGAGACACCCAGGAGCCCTGCCCGCACACAACAACACAGCCAGTCTGTCCAGAAGGGACAAGGTTCTCCGGGCAACCAGGAGGAGGCAGGCGACACTGCAAATGCCATCCCTCAGGGGTCCCGGAGACCCGATGTGCCCACAACGGCAGGCCAGGCGCAAGTGGGCAGGGGTGGTGGGAGTGGAGGACGGCAGAGGCGCGAACCTGCCCAGTTGGCTCAGGACCCGGCAATGTCACACATCAGAAACATCCTGGACGCATACTGGCGTGACTCCAGAGGCATCGACCAGGTAGTGGAGACCCTCAATGAGATAAAGACCCTGCAGGTCGAGCATCATGCCAGTCATCTACAACACCATGGACGGATGGAGGCAAGACTGGCAGAGCTCCTGGCGGTGCACAGGGACGTGAGCCAATCACTCCGTCAGATCGCTCAAAGCCTGGCAAACCCTCCCTGTGCCACCAGGCGTTGACCAGCACCAGAAACAGGGAGGGAGGAGGAGGAGGATTCATCTGACGGAGCGTCCCTAGCATCGTCAAGGCCTGTTTCTGAGGGTCCCCGCAGGAAGGTGGGTCGTCCACGCAAAAGACCGTGAGAGTCAGCGGAACATCACCATCTCCCAGGTCACCTGGCCTGGCACCTGGCCCTCTGGCCCAACAGCAGCACAGCAGCAACTGACATTCTCTGCCACATGGCCTTGCTGGTCACTGTCTGACCAATGTTGACAAAGACTGTGGCACAGACTCTGATGACTTTCAATGGCAAGGATACCAACTCCCCCTGTGAACTTTGGATTCTACACTCCCGCCAAGCACCTCTTGTCATCCCCCCAAACACGTACCCCAGCACCAATAAAAATCATCACAATCACAAGATGATGCCGTCAGTTTGCATTATTCCACTGCATGTGTGTGTTGTAAAGTCAAACCATGCCTTATTTCAGAAGTAACTCCAAACATCCATACCCTGGGGTCTGAGTCTGGCACAGGACACACATGGGTCACAATGTACCATCCAAGACAGACATGGAGCACCATACTCACCCGTGATGGGCCCAACCAGCTGAGGGGATGCCCGCACAACTGTGCCTACAGACCTATTTAGAAGAGCAACAGTCATGCGCAGAGGTCAGGGATCATGTGGAGTGTCCTGGGGTGGGAGTCCCAGGTATGTGTAGACACGTGGCAGAACCATGTCCTGCATGCTAGAGTCAGGTGGATGTGGAGAATGGTGGGCCAGCCAAGGTTGGATGCATGGAGATGGCACAATTGGGTGTTGGATCACAGTGCCACAAGGTTGTGTTGTGGTTGTGGGCTGCATCCTGAGTGTGTGCGTGGATTGAGAAGGTCATCCCACAGCTGGCAGTGATCCACTCCCCCCATCTCTGTTGGACGTTGATGTGGCCTGGTCGCCGGATGTAGTAGCAGAGCTGTGCAGATGCACCCTGGATGTGGACAAGTATCATGGGATTTCTAACGCACATGTCCGTAGAGTGCAGGGTAGGATTAGACACGGATGTCACAGTTGACCTGGGGGATGGTCTCCCTCTTGCCTTGAGGTGGATGGAACTGGGGATCTTGTGCATAATGCAGAGTGTGCTGCCGCATGAGGCAAAGATGCTGCTGATCAGCATAGCACATGTCAGCAAGCAATCCATGATGAACACCAGCTCGTTTGTGTGGACACTGGGTGCCCTTGCTGCAGGGCCTGCAGCAGCATGCGCCATGTCAAGGAAACAATGCCACAAGTAGCACACAAAGACAAGGATCTCAGGAAGGAACTATGCAAAAGGTGTATGTCAAGGAAGGAATGTCTGGTTCAACATGGCACACACACACACAATGGATTCACATGCAGCACAGTGGCCGTCGTGGAGACTGACATGCCACAATACCTACACAGCCATGGACATCATGCACAATACAGAATCTAATCCCTGACAAACAGCTTGCATCTTGCTACTCTACACATAGACTCATATGCACCATCTCTGAGAACAATGCCAGACATGCCGCATGCACAGTGGCAACAGACCACCATTGACAGAGATGAGGCACCTTGGAGACAGAGGGACACCTTTATTACTCATGTGTGTCGGAATGCTAATGCAACTCTGTCAACACATATACAGGTCATGTGGATGAACACGTGGGACCAACACTGGCACCCCCCTTACCACCACAGATGCTGGAAATCCATGGCACTGGCACACAAGTGACGGGTTACAGCTAAACACCCCCTGCTGCTCACGGAGAGGCTGCTATACACCATTGAGCCCCTAATGGGGAATTCACACACCATGTCAACCCGGTGCAACCCGTATGTTTCCGAGGGCAGTGTTACACACATTGATGGCTCCATCACAATCCACAATCCCATTACAGATGACTGTCACCAAGTCTGACCATCAATTCAGGTGAATTCTGCTCCATGTCATGTGCCCCATGGTGATTCTACATGTATGTAAAGTATCCAAACATGAACAGGAGCAGTGCACACACATTCAAAACAAATACCACCCCCAAAAAGCCGTGCGGCATCCCTTACCCGAAGGAGAGTTTCGAACTTGTCTGTGCATGTAACGCTGATTCAGCACATGTTGCTGTGTTCATGAGGAATGGCAGGAGCACAACAATGCCACCAGCAGACAGCATGCGCAAGTACCTGTGGATGGGAGACACACCGGAAGTCAGCCAAAAGAAGCACATCCGCATGCATGTGCATGTACTCGACACGTATTAGGATGTCAACATGCTAGGTGACAATGATGACTCTGGAAAAACATTCTTCTATTGCACCATCACTCGAGTGACACATCCAAACACACCTCTGACTCACTTGGAAGACATGCAGATGGACACACACATTGCAACGCTTGCCACACACAGCCCAATGCGTGCACACTCAGACACTGGAACTCACCACTAAGCAAAGAAGTTGCGTATGAGCCGACTCCGCATGTCCTCTACCGCCTCCTCCTCCTCCACATCACTTGCCTCGTGACCAAGCCCTTCATCCTCCATGGGTGGATGGTCCTGCTCATCTGGATCCAGGATGAGTGGCACAGCTTTCTCCACTGCCATGTTGTGCAGCATGCAGCACACGAGGAATATCTTGCAGACCTTCACCGGTGCAAATGGGAGTGAGCCACCGGTCTTGTGGAGGCAACGGAATCGGCTCTTCAGGAGGCCAAACGTCCTCTCTATCACTCGCCTGGTCCGCCCATGGGCGTTGTTGTAGCGGTGATCGGCAGCCGTGCTGGGGTTGCGGAGAGGTGTGATCAGCCATGGCATGTTGGGATAGCCAGCGTCCCCTACATGGAAACATCATGGACAAGAGTGGGTCAGGAGAAGCAGTAAGACAGGAAGATGACGTTAAATACAGGACTGCCAGAGTATACCCACCAACAGTACATGCTCGTTCGTTGCGCAGCTGCAGCATCATTTCAGGCACCCTGCTATGCCTCATGATGTACGCATCGTGTGCTGATCCTGGAAAACGAGCACAGACATGTGAAATCACCATATTGGCAAGACACACCGCATGGGCATTAATGGAGTGGTAATGCTTGCGGTTACGGAAGGCTACCTCCTGTGCCTGTGGTGGTACTAAAGCCACATGTGTTCCATCTATGGACCCAATGACATGGGGCATCCCTCCCAGGGCATAGAACTCACGCTTGACAGCTGTCAACTGCTCAGGAGTTGGGAATTTAATGAACTCATCCAGGTGCTCCAACATGGCCTCTAAAAAATCATGCAGAACACGGCTGAACATGGTTTGGGACATGCCACCGACATGGGCAATGGTATGTTGAAAGGTACCCGTGGCCAAGAAATGTAGGGCTGCCATCACCTTCATCCTGGGTGTCAGTGCAGTAGGATACCTGTGTAGCGGTTGGAGGTGTGGTGCCAGCCGTGTTGTCAGGTCCTCAATCAAATGTTGGGGGAAGCGGTAGCGGCGTATACAGTCATTTTCCCTCAGGTCAGCCAAGTCCGGAATTGCTCGAGGGAGAGGCGGAGCCCTGCAGTGAATTGGAAGGGACAATGAAGAGTGAGTACAGTACACCACCAATGTCAATGTACAGAGCACATGCTCAACAGGCAATACACATATGCTACATACAGAGTCAGGTCTGTGCAATATGCCCTGGACACGTATGACAGGCATGTGACACTCCTACCAAGAGCCAGCTACAAACGTTGATTCTCAACCTCAATATGCCATGCTATGAAACTAGCTGTGGGCCAGTGTAAGTGAGCAGGCCGACGCATTACAGGAGTTACAGACATCCAAATATGTGCAGAAGAAGGATGTTTATTGTACAGACAGGTTGCGGAACACTAGAGGCACAGGTCACATGTCATAGAATAAGGACAGACCACACACCTTGCCATGAAGGATTACATGTCAAGACTGATCACACATACATTGAGAGTATGCAGATATGTCCTTGTTTTGGAACTCCGTGTCGATGCATACATACACACCTAATGTCGGATTATACATGTGTGCTGGTGTGCGTAACAGTGTGCCATGCCCATCTACACACAGACACATGTTGGTTGCAGCAACTGCAGATGCATTTGACCAAACACCTACAGCAAACCTATGGGAACACATGACACACACATGAAATAGCTACAGCGTGCAACGCGGGCATTCACTTGCCAGGGGTGACATTCCGTGTACCTGGCATCAGGGGACATTTGCGGTTGTTGGTGACTGTGCCATGCCAGTGACGCATGGCCCACCAAGTCTGTACTACATGCACACATGTCAAAGGAGTGAAGGGGATGTGTGGCATATAGGGCACCATCACACGTGACATGTGTACACAGCTCATCATACTGTAATTAGCTTCACACCTCAGGAGTATGGTGCCACATCACAGCCTGACCCACCTGTGCCCGACACATGTGGTACTGCACAGACAATGCCTTGATGTCCAGCCTTGGCCATGTATGACAGATCAATTCCTTCCTGTGTGCCGCCTGTCACCACTGTCAGGTGTGAAACGCACCGTACATACGCTCTGAGGGCGTGTGTGGGGTCCCTATCACTATGGTGGTGCTGGCGTATGCATACGCCATAGTGATACGGACCGTACACGCGTGTGTACGGTCCCTTTCACTATGGTGGTGCTGGCGTATGCGTACGCCATAGTGATACGGACCGTACACGCGTGTGTACGGTCCCTATCACGATGGGGGTGCTCGCGTACGTGTACGCCATAGTAGTTTGGACGGTACACACGCATGTGTATGATCCCTATCACTATGGGGGTGCTCGCGTACGTGTACGCCATAGTAGTTCGGACCGTACACATGCGTGTGTATGGTCCCTATCACTATGGGGGTGCTCGCCGTACGTGTACGCCATAGTAGTTCGGACCGTACACACGCGTGTGTACGGTCCCTATCACTATGGGGGTGCTCGCCGTACGTATACGCCATAGTAGTTCGGACCATACACACGCGTGTGTACGATCCCTATCACTATGGGGGTGCTCGCCATACTTGTACGCCATAGTAGTTCGGACCATACACACGCGTGTGTACGGTCCCTATCACTATGGGGGTGCTCACCGTACGTGTACGCCATAGTAGTTCGGACCGTACACACGCATGTGGAGGGTCGGTCCGTATCACTATGGCGTACACATACGCCCCATAGTGATAGGGACCCTACACACGCGTGTACGGTCCATATCACTGTGGCGTACGCATTCGCCAGCACTCCCATAGTGATGGGGACCGTACACACGCGTGTACGGTCCGTTGCAATGCATTTGGGGTGCCCTAGGGCTGTGGAACGCACCGTACCTGTGTTGTGGCATAGGATTGACATAGGGGACACATGAGGGACAAGTATAGGGGCCTAAATGCATGCTGGTTGTCATGGAGACCGAGTTTCAGGTTTGAATTTTGCATCATGTGGCCAGCAGAAGTCGGTTGGAGACAATATACTTTGTTGCAATGTGGTTGTTGACATTACATCATGCTCAATTTTTAAACCATGCAAAGCCTGTCACTGGGGTAGTTTTTAAGTGATTGGATGACACGTAGGATGCAAATGTGACTGAGCCAATCACTCTGTACTCCTGTCAATGAAACAGGCCAGCAAGGAAGATATAAGGCAGCCAGGTCCCTTGAGAGAGCACTTGCCTGCACATCCTTTCATTCCACAACACTGCTGCTGCTTGTGATTCCTCTGGCACCATGTCCAGATCTGTGGAGAGGGCCCAGCCATTCACCATGGAGGAGAATATGGCGTTGCTGGATGTGATCCTCCCACAGTACACCATGCTGTATGGTCGACCAGGGGAGCAGGTGAGTGCAGACTCCACTAGCTTAAACTGTGCCCCTTTTTGTGACTGTGACTTCTGGCATTGTGTCCAGGTATTACAGACATGCAGGGTTCTTCATAGTGGTTCCCAGGGGGGGGAAGGGCTCATGTCTCCCATGCAGAGCATGCTGTAGTTCCTGTGTGCACAACGCACTAGCATGGTGCTTACTGTGACGATTACTGCATGGTGCATGCCGCTTTCGGACTGCCTAATCCTCCTGGAAATGTTGTTTCTACAGTCTTGATGTGAGTCTGTGCTCCCCCCAGGGTGACAGGTGCCAGTACCCACAGATGTGTGTCTGTTCAGTGTACCTGTGGTGAGAGTGTCCAAATGATGTGGTCGTCCCCTGGACATTGGTGTGTGTGTGTGAGTCCCCTGTCATGTGGGTGTGTGCATATGTGGAGTGTTGCACCCCAGCTGCATGTGGGATGGATACACCCTGCCCATCTGATGTGAGCAGGGAGCTGTGCTGGATGTCTGCCATGCTGAGACAGCCCCACATCTGTGACACCCCCAGTCTAGTGGCAAATGTGCAGAGTGAGGTTTGTAGCGGCAGTTGCCAATGCCAGGTGATTGTTCAGTGCCTGTGTGTGTCTGTGTACTCTGCTGAGGTAGCGTAAGTGGGCTGGGGCATGTGACTGCTTAGGGGTACTGTTCAGATTCCTGTTGTAGCTTGGGATGCACAGTGTGAGCCTGCATCATTGATTGTGTTGCACCCCTCATGCCACCTGTGTACTTTCAATGGCACCTACTGCATATGCCCATTCCCAGGCGGATGATGTCACTATGACAAAGGTGCAATGAGTTGGCTGCATACTATGGCCAGTTCAAACATGCATAATTTGTAATATGTGTGTCTCTGTATCATTGATAAGGTGGATTGATGTATTGTCACTTTTGCATCCTCACAGGTAGGCGTCTGTGCCAAGGGGGAGATCTGGAAGCAAGCTGTCAGTGCCGTGAGGAGGACGGAGGGTCAGAAGCGGCGCCTAGCCCAGGTGAGGAAACGCTGGCAGGACATCCGGTGCTGGACGCGGAGGATCGCACGGGTCCTGCTGGGGGACTCACCTGAGAGCCACAAAAACCGTGGGCGCTGGCGTCTGACCCACATCCATAAGCGTGTGCTGGCGGTGGTCTTCCCCGACTTGGACAGGCGCTTACTGGAGAAGCAGCAGCAGGAAGGGGGTAGGTACATGTGTGTTTGTTGTGTGTGACCAGCTTTTGGAAGTGCGCAGTTGCATGGATACACTGCCAGGGTTTAAATGTGCAGTGCATATCCTGTTCCCCAAAGTAAAGCGGTGCTGTTCTGCCTCCCTTCCCCTCCTTGCCATGTGTTCCCTGGTCTGTGTGTAGTCACTCTTGCACAAGGTCATCTAGGCTGGCAGTTACTCCAAGTGCCCAATGCTTGCAGCATCATGTGTGGGGGTGGTGTGTAACAGGTTTTTGCACGTTGCCTGTGCCCTGGCCAGTTCTGTCATTGTGGGGTCCATGTTAGTTGGCACTGATGCTGAGTCCCGATATGGGAGTGTGTGTTTCATGTGTACTGCCTTACTGCCTGCATGTCAAATGTTGTGCCTTCTGACATGATGTGCTTGAGTGTGAGATATGCATAGTGCAGGGATGGTGGCTTGTGTTCCAGTCATATCCATGCAGGGCCATGGAGTAGTGTGGCCACTACAGTCCCCTGGGGCACCTTTTCCTAGGTATCATATGTGTCATCAGACAATGTGGACATTCTCTGTGTCTTCAGCATAGTTTGGGCCCTGTGGCATAGTACCCTGGCCTCATTTGTATTCATGTATACTGTGCTACATGTGTCCACTGTACAGGGTGACCTAATTTAGCTGGTGCATACTCACAGGGGCCAGTGCCTGTGTGTCTTGGTACAACTATCTGATGATGGTTGTTTGTCAGTGATATATGTGGACAGGCGCACCAGGGGTAGTTTGTGTGCGATCAGGATTAATTGCAGGCCATGTGTTTTCATCCCAGACTAAGAGGTGTAAGTACTTCCTCTGTCTTAATCACATTGTCTCAGGTGGGGGGGGGGTTTGGTGCGGGCAAGGCCTACATGTCCAAACCTGAAGTCTCCTTGCTCGGTCTGGCCAGTGTGTGATGTTTGTGTGGCCAAACACTCAAGGTGCAGTGCCCCAGTCATGTTGGCCATGGTTTTCAGTATTACCTTTGCAGCATGTCCCAAGAGATGATAGACATGGTTCCTGCTCATCCCTTTCTTGGCTACGCTGTGTGTCGCAGGTGCTGTGCTAGATTGTCCCCAGAGCCTGGCTCCTCTGTACAATTTGAAATCAAGTTATTTGCTATTGTGTCATGCTCTCCATATTTTAACAGTGGCATGGTGGGTCAACAAACTGTGTGTTGCAGGGACTACATATGTACCTTGTATTGTAGATGTTACTCTTGTTGCTTTTCAGGCTATGTACTGTGACCTATGTAGAGTTGACTCATGTGACATATGTATACAGGTGTCTGATTTCTCCTGTCTCTTCACCTTGCCCACAGCATCGTCGGGGGACTACGAGGAAGACACTGGCACGGACCGTGAGGAGGGAGCGAGCACCAGTGCCAGCAGTGCTGAGTTGGCTGGCACATCGAGTGGCACGGAGGCCGACGGGAGTGCAGCGGAGGACCTGTCCAGTCAAACCACCACCGACTATGATGCAGACAGGTCCGAGGCTGAGCTCTCTGAGGGGGCGGAGCCTGCTCCCACAGCTGACACCAGCACTCCATCACTACCCGCCCCCTCCATTCCGATCACCGGCCTCCCACTTGCTCGTGTCCCTTCCCGCCGTGCTAGGTCACCACGTGTCTCCTTCTTGCCAGGCACCGCACCCCCTGCCCCTGTCTCCACTGCTGCCACCAATGCCGAGTCTGTGGACATCCTGCGGCAGTTGCAGGTTGGTCAGACTGCGATGCTTAATGTCCTCCATGACCACAGCCGAGTGCTCAACCAGATGGAGGGCATTTCAGCTGCGCAGTCTGACCAACGCAACTTGCTGAGGTCCATAGACTCGCCACTGACTGCAGCGGTGGGTCTCCTGCAGCACTACGTCCCCCCTACCCCTGAACCATCCACACTTCCCACTCCCATGCCTGTCCAAAGCACACCCAGACGTCCCCATGCACGCACACCACCAGACACAGGCACCACACCACCAGGGGAGGCAAAGCGCACACCTTCTGGCACGCACACACAGGGTGAAGTAGGCACACCCACTGGGTCGGGGGGGAAACGGAAGTCATGCAGCCAGAGTAGGAGTCCACATTCCTCACGACCACCACCCTCCAAATCCACTCCACTCAGCTCTCCTGGCCAAGAGTCGGACACAGGGTCAGTCCTGCCCAGTGTGTCCATCAGCCCCAGTGTGGCACCACCCCGCAAGCGGTGGAGGCAGGACACCGGCAGGGGAGTTGAGTCCCCCCCCTGTCCACACCCTCCCCCAGTAGTGCTGCGACCCATCCCTGCGCCCCCCCGTCCTTGGGGCCTGTGGTTCCTTCGGGTGCAGGGGAGACGCTGGGCGACCTGGCAGTAGTGTGCAGCGCCGTGCTCAAATCCACCTTTCGCGCTGCCCCACCCCCTGTGTTGGAGTCGTCCGTCCCTGCACCCACAACACCTACCCTTGCCCCTCCTGTCCCTGCGGTGCCTGGTCCTTCCCCCCCACATGATGCCCCCCCCCTGTGGATGACAAGGTAGTCTGAACTGTGCAGGCAAGCTAGGGGACATGCATCCCAATGTGTCCCCCACCTGGATTGGAACTATGGACTGACCTATGGGCCTTGTGCATATGGAGCTCTTCATACAATACATTTTAGAACATTGCCGAATAAAGCTATTTTATTTTCCTTGGCACACTACTGCTTTTCTGGCATTCCTGTTGGTGGTGCTGCTCCATGATTTGGGGTGGCGATAATGTTTTAGGTGTCTGGGATATGTTGTAGTGTGCTGTTCGTGGGGTGGACCCTGTTATCTGTGTTCCAGCACACGGTATTTGCTATCAAACTTTGCTCATGTAAGCTGTTACTGCATGGTGACATTGTCCCAAGGTGTGTACCTTCCTCTGTGGACCCTGACATCTTCCCTGCAGGGTGTTGTGAAGACATTTGTGCAGTGCTGTGTCTACATTTGCTGGGTGTGTGATGGACCCCTTTAACTTTGGCCATGCGTGCTGGGCAAGGTCTCCACCTGCATCATTTGTGACATCCTCGGGGGGTCACTGTACTTGTGACTGGAGTATATTGACAGGACTTCATGTGTACATGTTACCTTTTCCGCACTATGCATGTGTGTACTCCCAGCCTCGCACACATGTGTTTCGTGTTCTGCTGGGTCTTTGAGCACCTGACTGACAATTGTGGGCATTGTATCTGTGTGTACTCAACCCCTTTCTTTCCATGGGCACAGCTGGGGGGACTCTGCACCCACCCCTCCTATGTCTGGGCACTGCTGGGAGGACTCTGCACACACCCCTCCTATGTCTGGGCACTGCTGGGAGTGATAGGCACACACCCCTCCTATGTCTGGGCACTGCTGGGAGTGATAGGCACACACCCCTCCTGTGTCTGGGCACTGCTTGGAGGACTCTGCACACACCCCTCCTGTGTCTGGGCACTGCTGGGAGGACTCTGCACAAACCCCTCCTGTGTCTGGGCACTGCTGGGAGGACTCTGCACACACCCCTCCTGTGTCTGGGCACTGCTGGGAGGACTCTGCACACACCACTCCTGTGTCTGGGCACTGCTGGGAGGACTCTGCACACACCCCTCCTGTGTCTGGGCACTGCTGGGAGGACTCTGCACACACCCCTCCTATGTCTGGGCACTGCTGGGAGGACTCTGCACCCACCCCTCCTGTGTCTGGGCACTGCTGGGAGTGATAGGCACTCACCCCTCCTATGTCTGGGCACTGCTGGGAGTGATAGGCACACACCCCTCCTATGTCTGGGCACTGCTGGGAGTGATAGGCACACACCCCTCCTATGTCTGGGCACTGCTGGGAGTGATAGGCACACACCCCTCCTGCGTCTGGGCACTGCTGGGGGAACTCTGCACCCACCCCTCCTGTGTCTGGGCACTGCTGGGAGTGATAGGCACTCACCCCTCCTGTGTCTGGGCACTGCTGGGAGGACTCTGCACACACCCCTCCTGTGTCTGGCCATGTACGGTCGGGACATACATGGGTGTGGGTACGCTCCATTCATACACGGGTGTGGGTGCGCTCCATTCATACACGGGTGTGGGTACGCTCCGTACATACACTGGTGGGGTGTGGGTACGCTATATTCATACACAGGTGGGGGTACGCTCCATTCATACACGGGTGGGGGTACGCTCCGTACATTCCCGTACCCATGATTTGCAGGCCTGGGTACGTACCGTACCCAGGCTTTAAGAGCGTGGGTACGAGTCGTACCACGCCCACCACTACGTCACCCCAACAATGGCGGTACGGCCCGTACCCACGTTCTAATGGCCTGGGTATGGGCCGTACCAGCATTGTTGGGGTGATGTAGGGGTATGCGTGGTACGACCCGTACCCACGCTCTGAAGGGCTGGGTACGGTGCATACCCCTACAGCACCCCATTGGGGGTCTGCACCGTACCCAGGCCTTCAGAGCATTGGTACGGGTCGTACCACGCCCACCCCTACGTCACCCCAACATTGGTGGTACAGCCCGTACCCACCTTCTTAAGGCCTGGGTACGGGCCGTACCAGCATTGTTGGGGTGATGTAGGGGTACGCGTGGTACGACCCATACCCACGCTCTGAAGGGCGGGGTACGGTGCATACCCCTACGGCACCCCATTGGGGGTCTTCTCCGTACCCAGCCCTTCAGAGCATTGGTACAGGTCGTACCACGCCCACCCCTACGTCACCCCAACATTGGCGGTACGGCCCGTACCCACGTTCTTAAGGCCTGGGTACGGGCCGTACCAGCATTGTTGGGGTGATGTACGGGTATGCGTGGTACGACCCGTACCAACGCTCTGAAGGCCTGGGTACGGTGCAGACCCCCAATGGGGTGCCGTAGGGGTACGCACCGTACCCAGCCCTTCAGAGCGTGGGTACGGGTCGTACCACGCGTACCCCTACATCACCCCAACAATGCTGGTACAGCCCGTACCCAGGCCTTTAGTATGTGGGTACGGGCCGTACCGCCATTGTTGGGGTGGCGTAGTGGTGGGCGAGGTACGGCCCGTAGCCATGCTCTTAAGGCGTGGGTACGGTACGTACCGGTATTGTTGTGTTGCCGGTTCGCGTCCACATCCACTTCCGTTGTGGCGGACGCTTGCGTTGCTGGACACGCCCCCACCCCCTCGAGGTGACCAGGTCCTGCAGGTCAGGTATGTCCAGGGCATGTGTAATTTGTGACTTGTGTGGGGGTTATGTGTCCTGCCCCTGCCCCCCCTTTGCCCCAGGGTGTTATTCTGACCTTCTGCGGCGTCTGCGTCGGTGCCTGTAGAGCAGGTGGACTGCTATGAGGGCTGGGATGACACGTAGGTTCGGGTCCATGGCTGTCCGTCGCGTACAGGTGCTCCTTGTGCGTGTCGTCCTGATTTCCCGGCAGTTTTTGGCAGCCAGAAAATATAATCCGTGCGGGGTGACGTCGGTGCGGATCGTACTTCCTGGTTCATGAACCGCAGCCTGAATGCGTCCCGACGTCACTTCGGAGCATTCCCGGATCACATTCGCATGTATATTTTCGTCGGTCTGTGTTTGGTACGATTCGTACGGAAATAGTGTTTCCATACGAATCCTACTTGCATGATTGTAATGTTTATTTGCCGGGTACGAGTCGGACGGAGAAAATGCTCTGACCGACCATTCGTACCCGGTTTCTCCAGGATCCGAATCGGCACCTATGTGTCTTAAATACTAGAGAAACAATTAGCTAATGCTTGTTAGAAGGGTGAAGTAGAGAGATGTGCTACTTTATCAACGGAAGTAATGATTCCATAGTAGGGCAGAGGTAAGCGCTGCTCTCGGGAAAGACGGAATTCTCGTGAGAAAGGTCTTTTGCTGTTCTTTGGTTAGCGAAGCGGACAATGGAGATGTTTCTATGTTGTTACTAACAGAAGTGTAGAAATTGAAACAAGAACTTATTGAGCAGAGTTGTAAAGGAGGGGTAGACAGAGACAGAAGCAGGAGCAGGAGCTGCCGCAGCGGCTGCTGACGTCAGAACGACCGCGCTGGGATTGGTCAGTCGGTCAGAACTGTGAAACGCCCCAGATTGGTGCGTTAGTGTACACCGCGCTCGGATAGGAGGAAACAGGGTGACCTAGACGCTCCTTATTGGTGCGTTAGTGTGTGTCGCGCTAGGATTTGAGGACTGTGACAGTGACGTGGACGCTGTTAGTGTGAAGTCGCGCTGTGATTGGATAGATTAGCAGTACAGTTGTCAAGAGGGACTAGCATTGCGCGAAAGGCAAGAAAATGTATTACGACCCACCAGAAAAGGAGAAGAAAACTTGGTTAGGGAGAATCAAGAAGTGGTTTAAGAAGGACAAACCAGTTAAGACTAGGGAAGGACAGTTACTTCCTCCAGCTTAAACCCCTGCATCCTTTATGATTGCGAAATATGGGTATCATACTTGTATTAGGTTAGATAACTGGGTGAGATACAACAAGGACGATGGAGTATTAGCTTTTCCAGAGCATGGTTCATTTAATTTGGCGGTTTTAAGAAATTTGACGGAAAGGATGATGAATTTGGAACCAAGACCTAGAACAACAAAGTTTGAGGCTTTGACGGAATGGGAAGACAAAATGCATGAACGAGAGAGACAAAGAAGTGGTAGAGGATATAGGTACTGGTTTGGAAGACCATATGGACACGAAACGCATAGCGATCGAATGAAAAGATGGCGAGATGAGAGTATGACTGAGGGTGTGTTCCCTGTACGAACTGTAGGAGAGAATGAAGGTCGAAAGTGTGCAGAAAAGAGACATAATTTGGAGTCGAGAGGGTATGGAGCGAATGAGTCTGAGGATGATGTTCTTGATGATATGTTCTATAAAAACCCACCACTGTATCGACCAGAACCAGAAATGTTAACTCCAAGTGCTCCAATGAGAGAAACGATGCGAATTATAAAATCGGAACCAGAATCCCTAAGTTTGAGTAAAAACAGTGGTACCAGGGAAGTAGAAAAGAGATCGGAAGGAAGAACAGATGGAGAAAATTCTGTAGAATTAGCGAAAACAACCCTGGAATTAATTGAGAAAATAAGAGAATTGACTAAGAATCTAGAAGCAGTAACTGTTCCAGTAACGATAGGTCCAGTAATGCCTACTTTTGAAAAACAGAAGGACAGTGAGCATTGTTTGACAGTCCCTTACAGAAGTAATAAACCTGTAGAACAACCAAGAGTGAGTCAGAATGAGAATCCATGGAGGCAGACTATGAGTGTAATGGAACCAAATTTTACAAATAATCCATTTGTAGATCAGAATTGTGCAGAGAGACGTATGACAATGTTAGAGACAGTGCCAGAAACACAAAAAGATTTTGGACACGGAAGTATAGAAAAACCAGTAGGACCATCAACAGACGAATTAAGTGAATGGTTGAGAAGCTTGCAGAGGAAAGACAAAGAATCCCAATCAATTGATGTGGCCAAGTTACGAATGGTATTGGAAGAATTGATCGTAGGGACTATCCCGACAGAAAAATTGAAAACCTATCAGGATGAAGAACTATTATTTTTGTGCAAAAGTGTGACCTGGAGAGCGGAAAACTTGCATGAAAGGTTAGAAGAAGTAGCAAATGAAATGGGTATTGATATTGAAAAGGTAAAAGCCTTACAGAAACCATATCGAGTAGAGTTCACTGAAAAGGACATTGAGAATATGAACACCACAGGACGAATGGGTCAAATTAAGGACATAATCATTTTGCTGAGAAAATGGGGAGACATGGATAAATGGAGAAGCAGGTGGTATAGAAAACGCGATGATGCCTCAGATAAGACATTTTCAGCTTTTCCTGTAAGAGAAAAGGAGAAGGTAGTGACTGAGCGCCCTATGAGAGAGATTCCAGGAGGAGGATATGTTCATGTCCCATGGACGAGACAGGATATTTTATCTTTTACAAATGATTTCCCTCGACTGCGCGAAAAGCCCGTCGAGTGGTACAGGCAGGTATTCAGATTTGTGAAATTGTCTAAAGTACTATGGATTGATTTGAATAGTCTATTTGACATAATTGTACCAGCAGGTCTATGGTCAGAGTGCAAGCTGATGATAAATTGGCCAACCAAGGAATATCCTAGGGATCCTAAAACAGGAGCACCAGACCCCGAGGTAATGAAGAAATATGAGCAGGTTATGGTATTTCTGAAAAATAAAGTGCCCCCTAAAGAGAAAGACTGGGTAAAAATTTATTGAACACACCAGGAAAGTAAAGAATCAGTGCATGCATACTACGAGAGGCTAATACAAGCTTTTAAGCAGTTTAGCGGAGATGAGAATCTGAATGAAAAGGATTTGAGCCATTTTGTATTCAGATTTGTATATGGTTTACGACCAGAAATTGGTGAGATGATTAAACAGCATACGGTAGATTGGCAAAACAAGAAAATAGATGAAGTATTGAGACATGCAAAATACTTCAGTGATGAAATTGAAGCAAAGCAGCGGAAGTTAAAGGAGAAGGCAATGTGGGCACAGGTAAAAGTAGCGGAGAGACAGGAAGCACAATTGGTGGAACAAGCAGGGTCAAAGCCAAAATGTAATACTGGGAAGTATAAAGGGAATATTGAAGAAGCTAAAAAAGAAATTCCCGTGTCATAATTGCGGCAGGATAGGGCATTGGAAATCTGAGTGTAAGTTTCCCCCAAGTACTAACAATGAAAATCCATCATTGAACCCACAGGTGCAGCATGAAGTGAGTGGTCAACTGCAGCAACAGCAGCAAGTTGTTCCCCCACAGAATCAGGTGCCAAAGCCACCTTTTCCACAGAGCAGAAACACACAGAAGTATAGTAGTGAATCGGGATTCTACAATTAAGAACAGGTAAATAAGCTGCCACGCGCTAGCGCTGTCTCACAGTATTGGCTGCAATGCGATGAGAGTGACACAGAAGAGAGCTATTGACGGTGCCGAAGGGAGGAAGAAGAGTGCGCACTTGGCGCAACTCTAGAAGTAGACCAGACAGGACCTTTTGTAGATTGGAGGGTTAATGATGAAAATATTACTTTCCTAGTGGATACTGGTGCTACTCGATCAACTGTTAGATCAGCTGATGTTAAGAATCTTCCTCTCTCGGATGAAACGATCCAAGAAGTTGGTGTGTCCAACAGGCAAATTAAAACATATCTTACAGAACCAGTGAAAGTCAGCATAGGGAAATTTTTCAGAAATGCACCGCTTTGTGGTGTGTGACTCCAGTCCTGTGAATGTATTAGGTAGGGACCTGTTGTGCAAAATGAATTGCACCATATTTTGTACTCCGGATGGAATAGCTTTTGAAACACCAGATGATGATGTATTGTATAAGACGACCCTAGCTAACAGAGAAAGTGAAGTTACTGAAACATATGCTGTATTCAACCCTGATAAATTACCAAACGAACTAAGAAAATCTGTAAAGGCAGAAGTTTGGGATTCCACTGGAGAAGATGTAGGACTAATGAGAAATGTAGATCCAGTCAAAATAACTGTAAAAGAAGGAGTAACATATCCAAATGTTCCACAGTACAGATTGACACCTGAAATAATTGAAGGTGTAACTCCTGTGATAGAGAAAATGATCAGGCAAGGAATTTTGAGAGAAATAATGAGTAGTCCATGTAATTCACCGATAATGGGACTGAAAAAGCCTAATGGGAAATTCAGGATAGTGCAAGATCTGAGAAAGGTGAATAAAATTGTGGTATCATGTTGTCCCATTGTACCAAATTCATCAGTGATTTTAAATCAGATTCCCCATGATGCAGAATGGTACACAGTGATTGATCTGTGTCATGCTTTCTTTTCCATCCCATTGCACCATGACAATCAGCAAATTTTTGCATTTCGTTTTGGTGAGCGTATTTTGGCATGGTGCCGAATCCCACAGGGGTATACAGAAAGCCCCTCAATATTCAATCAGTTATTAAAGAAGTCTTTGGAGAATCTAGAAATGCCTGAAAGTTCTGTTTTGGTCCAATATATTGATGACCTTTTAGTAGTGTCAAAAACACGTGAAGCCTGTGAGGTAGATACAATAGCCTTGCTGAATCATTTGGCAGATGGAGGACTTAAAGTGTCACCAGCGAAACTACAGTTTTGTAAGAAGGAAGTGCAGTATTTGGGACATAACATTGAGAAAGGACTAAGGAAATAACAATAGACAGAATTAGAATAATAAAAGGAATGAGAGCTCCCATGACTCAAAGAGAAGTGAGAATGTTTTTGGGAATGGTTGGGTACTGTCGTCACTGGATAGGTAACTTTTCCTTGATCGCAAAGCCTTTGGTGCGATTAATGATGTAAAAGATCCCCTTGAATTAAACATGAAGAATTGGCAGCATTTAGACAATTGAGAGAGGGTTTGTGTGAAGCACCGGCACTAGGTATGCCTGACTATGAGAAGGAATTCGAGTTGTATTGCAGTGAGAGAAATGGATGTGCACTTTCTGTGTTAATCCAGAAGCATGGAAAACTGAGGAGACCAATTGCATATTTTTCATCAATGCTTGATCCAGTAGCTGTAGGTTTACCTGGATGTTTGAAAGCGGTGGCTGCAACATGTCGAAGTTTGGAGCAGAGTGAAGGAATTGTGATGGGATATCCATTGAAAGTGTTTGCACTCCATGATGCAGCAATTCTGTTGACAAGGAGTCGTACTCAATATATGACACACAGTCGGCTGACTAAGTATGAAAAGGTCATATTGGGTGCAACTAATGTGAGTCTTGCGAGATGTGTGAATGTGAATCCTGCAACTTTGTTGCCAGATGCTGATATTGTGGAGGTAAGAGATGAAGTTGATCATGATTGTCTGGATGTACTTGATTTTTGTACCAAACCACGACCAGACATAAAAGATGTACCTTTGCCAGAAAGTGATTTTGTGATGTTCGTTGATGGGTCATGTTTGAGAACAGAAGGAGGAGTGCTGAGTGCAGCGTATGCAGTATGCACAGTCGCAGCAGTAATCGAAGCATCATATCTGAAAGGAGTGAAATCAGCCCAAGTAGCAGAACTTGTGGCTTTGACTAGAGCATGCAAGATTGGGAAGAGTGTGAGAGTGACTGTGATAACTGACAGCCAGTATGGCTTTGAAGTCGGCCAACTATGGCTACAAAGAGGTTTCCTGACCTCGAGTGGAACTCCCATTAAGAATGCAGAAGTGGTTGGAAAGTTGCTTGAGGCAATACAGCTGCCTAAACAATTGGCTGCTGTAAAATGTGCTTCACATAGTCAGGGTGATGATTATATTGCCACCGGGAACAGGTACGCAAATGACATGGCACAGTATTGTGCACAAAATCAGAATTCGGTCAATCGGGCTAAGGAAAGAGAGATGTCTTCTTGCTCATTGATGTTCACTAACATTGTGGGAACTTGGGAAGAGGTAAGACAATTGCAGGATGAGGCAGGAGATGAGGAAATGAGTAAGTGGGTAAAAGCAGGATGTGCCCCAAGGGAAAAGGATTATGTGTGGGTCTATCGAGATGGAAGACCAGTTATGCCTGATAACATGATGTCTACCATGGCACGGATGTATCATGGCCAGGGACATATTGGGAGAGATGCCATGATCAGGTCATTTAAGCAGACCTGGTACAATGCAAAATTCAGACTTGTGGCAGAAAGTCTTTGTCAGAGATGCTTAATATGTCAGCAGTACAATCCTGGAAGGAAGACAGTAGTGAGTCTGGAAACAATAGGTCGAGAAAGAGGGCCTTTCACCAGAATGCAAGTAGATTTCATTGAGATGCCTCCCTGCAACAGACTGAGGTATGTTTTGGTTGTGGTCTGCCTATTCTACAGGTGGGTGGAAGAATTCTCAACAAGAAGAAATGATGGGTAGACCGTAGCTAAGCTACTGCTGAGAGAATTCATCCCCAGGTTCGGGTTCCCAGTGATAATTGAGTCAGACCGAGGTGGACATTTCCATAATGAGATTGTAGGATTAATTTGTAAAGCATTGAATGTACAACAAAAACTACATTGTGCCTACCGACCAGAGGCTTCTGGTGTGGTTGAACAGATGAATGGTACTATCAAAAATAGAATAGGCAAAATGTGTTTGGCTACAGGTATGAAATGGCCTGATGTCTTGCCTCTAGTACTCATGACAATAAGGTCAATTCCAGACCGAACTACAGGATTGAGTCCTCATGAAATAATCATGGGACGAGCTATGAGACATGTGTTTATACCAGTCAACAAGTTGATGACAATAACTGATGACTTGGTGTTGGAATACTGTAAAGGCCTGGCTGACGCAGTTCATTCTGTGTTTCATCAGGTTTGACCAGATGCCACCACACTTGAAAAGAAGCAAGCCCATGATCTGAGCCCAGGTGATTGGGTAAGGATAAAGGTCCACAGAAGAAGAAATTGTCTGGTTCCAAGGTGGGGAACACCACGACAAGTCATTCTGACCACAGCTGTGAAGTGTGCTGGACTGAAGAACTGGATCCATGCCAGTCATACATTGAGAATTCGAAATACGGTGGACAGCACAGGAAAAGAATACTTTGATGAATCAGAATCAAGTACTGAGTCAGAGGACGGAGGGTCAACGACACGAGGAAACTCTGAAAGGGGGGAAACAGAACCAAGTTCAGCTTTAGTCCCCAGAAGTAGCTCTCTGAGAAGAAGATTGCAGATTTCTGATTCCAGCAATTCTGGAAACGAGCAAGAAGCGCAGGGTTCTAAGAAAAAACACAGAAAGAAAAGAGGAAAGAGTACTGAAGATACAATAAGAGAAATTCGTGAAAAGGAAGTCCCAGATGAGAGACTGAGAGAAATTCCACCTGAAGTAACAAATCTAAGTGAACAAGGGACAGGTACAGAGAGAGAGGGACAGATTTCTGCGGAAGACCCCCGAGGAGGTGTAGGGAACTGCAACATCCAGTTAGGTGAAGGGACAAGTAGCCAGCAGGAAGATTGCGTGTCGGAGATCCGAGGAGGGACAGAAGTAGGGAAAACAAAACAAGTGGTGGAAGAAGAAGACGCTGAAAAGACAAAGGAAGTTGAGACAGAGTCTGAAGAGAGTGAAAATGAAATACCCGAAGGTCGAGTTTTAAGAAAGAGAGCTTGGAGGAATGAAAAGAATGACAAAGGGAGCAAAGAAGTGAAAAAAGTTGCAAGAGATGATGCTTGGCCCAATAAAATAAGGAAACTGAGATACCGACTGACACGAGTGAATTCACCGAGAGCTGAACAGGTGAATGAAGTGACATGTCAAGAAAAACCAAAAGAAGACGAATTAACTAAAGACAAAGAGAGTAGAAGAACAAGGAAACCTAACCAGAAGTATAAGTCACCAGAATGGACGTACGTGGCTCTGCCTGAAAAGGGAGAAGAGGCAGATAGTCAAGGAGATCCAGAGGAGACTGTACTGAAAGTGGTTGAGGATGAAATAGAATCGGAAATCCTGAGAGTTCTCTTGTCCGACATTGGAGAAAAAGAAACGGAAGTTCAGGAAAATCCATATTTGGATGACGAGAGGAGAGTGAAGAACGATGAGATGCCAAACTGAATAAGTTAAGAAAACTATTGATGAAGAAAACTAAACATTGAATGAAAAGATAGAGACTGGTAGAACCAAATAGGTGTTAGAACCTTAGGTTAGAAAAACTAGTTGTGAAGTAAAAGAGGCTAAGTCAAAAGACACGGTCCATTTTAACAAAGATGGCTAACATAGAAAGTAGTAAAGGTAGATGTACATTCATGAAAAGATAGTGTAAAATGTGTTGTTGTTGTACAGGATAATTAATGCTTTTATGGAGCATCCTTGCTCTTGTCATTTCCTTTAAGACCACTATAGATACATTAGAAGGACATAGTGAGAACAAAACTAATATAGGGAAAATTCCAAAGGTAGTTACAACTAGAATAGCTAAAAAATATTTGCATAAAGACAGGTCAATAACAGATATTTCTAATAATGTGTTTTCAAAATGATTGTATGAATATGTAAAGACAATGGACGTACGGGACTGCTACGTATGTATGCAGTTACCTGCATCTGTTTCTGAGGGAGTGACTTATCATCACCTCCCGGCAACGTATGGAATAACATGTAGTGTAATAGCTAGTTTATTTTATGAGACAGGGAATTTAGAATATTATTTTTCAGATGTAGATAACATTTTTTGCGCAAGTGCCTTCTTATAATAAATTAAACAAAGTAAAACCTGCAAAGGTATTAGGTGAATTCTTCTTAGAAACTAAGGAACTAACATTAGAGTATATTTTTAGAAACAATTTAACATGCAGTTTGAAGAAGGAGGAAAAGACATTCCTAGACATGGTTGAGGAAAGAAGATTGAAAATGCAAAGAAAAGCAGCAGAAGGGAAAGTGGAGAAAACAATCTGGGATATAGAGAAAGAAAAACATTTGAAAGGAGAAGCTAGTCTAATTATAGCTTTAGATTGGCCTCAGAAAGGGGAAATTTTGCATTCGAAGGAATCAAACTGTGAATGATAATTATTTTTTAGGTAATAGTAAGTGCCATGATACATATCGAATCATGGGTGGATGGGAATTCAAAGGTGGAAGAGATCCAGTCTTCCCTGGATTATATTTTATTTTTGGGAACAGGGCATATTATCGTTTGCCAGACCATTGGTATGGCACATGTTACGTAGGCCTGGTCTTTCCGAAAATCTTTCATATGGATAGAGGAGAAGATGGTGTACGTAGCTTAAGTAATCATTTAGCCAGGACTAACAGAGAATCTTGGGCAGAAATTGTAGGTGACATTTTTTAGGCATTGATACCAGTGGGAATAACTCTGAATGGACTTCAGATAATGTGACGTCATTCCGCCACAATCCAGCCGTACAGTGTTGTTTGATGCATAACATTCATGCTACAATTGATCCACTTACAAAAGTTTTTTCAAATTTTATCCATAATTTTTAATCTGTTTATCATTGTTCATCCAGTCACATGGTAGACACTTATGGTTACATGTTATCCTTAATGCTGTAGACATGCCTCCTGGCCTTATCCTAAAGCATGGAATGTTACATAAGAGTTCCTCCATAGATAATCTTTATCACCCAATGCATTTCGGGCCTTTTCGGCCCTTCGTCAGGGGTTATCTACAAATTTAAAACAATTCTATTAGACTCATACGTACATTATTCCTGCTAATAAACATTCAAATAAGAGAATATTAAACGTACATGCCTCAGTTCACCCCGTTCACAACGTTTTGCCAGCTGAATTCAATACATTTGCCACTACATGAGGTGTCTGCTCTATCCTCCCCTCAACAGCAGTGCACATGTCAGCTGCAGAGTTAGCTTTACCCATGAGCCATGTTTGTGACACAGTGCATACTGTTGTTGTCTGGATGCCCTGCCCCTGTGACAGGAGACAGTGTTGACTGACTTTCCAGGCATACCAGTGCCATGGCATTTTAACTTGCTATGAGTGATCCTGCATTGTGTTCAAGTGTGCTCCATGCACCCCATTATGGCATTGACTATCAGGACATGAGAACATCATACTGTGTGTTGCTGGCATGCATCACAAGCATCACGGACACCTGTACTGAGTCAGTGGCATGTGATGCAGAGGGGTGCCGCCCACCGTTGGTAATCCACTCCGTGCACCCCGGTATAGTGGTGGATCATAGTATGCAATGCAGACCTCCCTATGTTGGTGCGCAGGATTGCCTCTACCTTTCACAGCTCCAAGGGGCTCATGGTGGTCTTCTCACACAGGTCAGCAACATGTCTCCATGTGACCTGCCAGACTTCATCACCAGGTAAGGGCAATCGCCGCACCTCAATGTCTACCACCACGGCTCATCGACTCACCAGCACCTCTGCATCCCACTCCAGGCTCCAGAGAGAGGCCCAGCGAGGCATCCAGGCTGCAGACACAGGACCAGCAAGGCATCCAGTCTCCAGACACAGGCCCAGCATGGCATCCAGGCTCCAGATGCAGGCCCAGTGATGCATCCAGGCTCCAGACGCAGGACCAGCGAGGCACCCGTGCTCCAGACACAGGACCAGCGAGGCATCCAGGCTCCAGGTGAAGGACCAGCGATGCATACAGGCTCCAGACACAGGACCAGCGAGGCCTCTGGGCCCCGGGGGCTGTCGGCGCTTTCAAGGTTTTGGATGCCATGGTGTTGCGAAGAGTGCGCAATGAGAAGTCATGTATCACTGGTGTTGTACCGTGATGCGCCTCTTTTCATGGATGTAGTCCTGCATTTCCTCTTTCCCTGGAACTCTGGCTGGTCATCCTGGATGTTGGCAGGCTTGAGGGAGTAGTTGATCTGTGCAGCACTTGGCTCTGGCTGCACCATTCTGCATTCCATTGTTTGTTTGCCTATTTTTCTATTGGAGGTCGACTGATAGGCTATTTTTGCCTATAAAGACAAAAAAACTCACATTGGGCTGACTAACGCGTTTTTTTGCTGCTAATGGGCCTTTCATTGGTTTTTGCCCACTAACACCGTAATTCCTATCGGCATCACGCTAATGTTACCGACAGTTTTTGCCGCTGATCCCTTGAGATATCATCATGTAACGACGTCTTATAAATACGTCGCTAACAAGGTGATAGTTTTCTGTCGTACACGGCGGTAAGAAAACTGCCTCTAACTAGTCCTAGTACATATGGCTCTCTGTTTGTTGGTAATGTGTGTTTTTGCAATCCTATCTTTAACCACTCCCAGATCCATGGTAGTAGAAGCTGAGTGGACTAACCAAGCGGGGTTACACTTAGTCCTGGGTAACCTACCCCTCATTATCTCAAATGGAGAAAACCCTGTTATGTCATTTATAGTTGTTCTGAACATCCAGACTGTTTTAAATATTTGTGTCTCCCAATTGTCACTGTGTCAATTTGTATTGCACTCTTGCGCACCCTATTAAATCTCTCAATGACACCATTGCAACTAGGGTTATACAGGGAAGTAGTGCAATGTGTGACTCCTACTCTATTGAAGTAAATATTTGCCTTGTAGGATAAAAACTGCACACCATTGTCAGTAATGAGGTGCACAGGTAAACCTTCTTCCGTGAATGTACCATCAAGAAACATTAATACCGCGTCCATGTCTACTTTCTTCACAACATTTATCACTGGCCAATGTGGAAAAATATCAATAGCAGCAAGGATAAACCTAGAATTTTGACCAATTGGGCCCATGATATCCATGGTAATCGTGTCCCCTGGGTTCTATGGAATAATATGTTCTCCCTTGTTAGGCTTTAGGGTTTCAACTTTAAGAGATTTACCTGAATTTGCCTAAGTGATACAGTTCCGGACTAAACGCTCAACAAAAATGTCAACACCTGGCCAACAAACTCCTCTTTTCACAGTCTGTTTAGTTCTGATGATTCCACCGTGTCCTTTGTGATCGTGTTGAACTATGCTGTGTCTTTTGCTTGGTCACCCCTTCTGATCACGCCATCAACACAAAACAACTCATCTCGTACCACCAAAAAACACCTGAGGTCAGGTTCAATGACATGTTTGCTAGGCCACCCACACACAATGTACCTTTTCTACCTTTTATAGCACTTTATCTTTGCAAACTCCTCACACCAACCAATTTTGTAAATAGGTGTGGTACTTTCATCATGTACCAACACAATTTGAAACTTATTCCATTCATTGTGAATGTGTTCTTTGATAGGTAAGGAGATCCTGGATAAAACATACACTATGGGGTCGATTCCGATCCGAGTCGGACAGCTCTCTGAGAGCTGTTCGTAGCCTTACCTTGCGACTGACCCGTGCCCGGAGCTGGTCCGTCCAGTTGATGAAGTACGATGCGCATAACCGCCAAAAATCCGACTGACACGTAGGCTGTGATTCAAGCTTCATTTTCCGTCCGGGCCGTAACTCCTAACGCCCAACCGAGTCGCCCGGAAGCAGTATCCATAGCAGTTTCCGCCCGGAGACGGAGCAACAAGCAGCGTGTACGAGACCAACACATCATGAATCCCATTGCGCAGGTCATACCAGTACTCTACATCTATGACCGGATCAGGAACAGACGCTGACGGTGCAGACGGTAAGACAGACACCCGTCACACAAACAAACGACACGTACCCGCAAACTGTTCCACACACACAGGGGATCCGTATCCTGGCCAGTAACAACAGGCCACCATAGGGGTTGTATGGCCAGCACCACTACCACCCCCACCCATAGGGCTCATGTTGACCATCACTACTGCCACCCCCACCAATAAGGACTATGTTGCCCATCACTACTGCCACCCCAACTCATAGGGGACCTGTTGCCCATCACTCCTGCCACCCCCACCCATAGGGCTTATGTTACCCATCACTACTGCCACCCCCACCTATAGGGCTAATGTTGCCCATCACTACTGCCACCCCCACCCATAGGGACTATGTTGCCCATCACTCCTGCCACCCCCACCCATAGGGCTTATGTAGCCCATCACTACTGCCACCCCCACCCATAGGGCTTATGTTGCCCATCACTACTGCCACCCCCACCCATAGGGACTATGTTGCCCATCACTACTGCCACCCCCACCCATAGGGGACCTGTTGCCCATCACTCCTGCCACCCCCACCCATAGGGCTTATGTTGCCCATCACTATTGCCACCCCCACCCATAGGGACTATGTTGCCCATCACTACTGCCACCCCCACACATAGGGGACCTGTTGCCCATCACTACTGCCACCCCCACCCATAGGCCTTATGTTGCCCTTCACCACTGCCACTCCCACCCATAGGGACTATGTTGCCCATCACTACTGCCACCCCCACCCATAGGGGACCTGTTGCCCATCACTTCTGCCACCCCCACCCATAGGCCTTATGTTGGCCATCACTACTGCCACCCCCACCCATAGGGCTTATGCTGCCCATCACTACTGCCACCCGACCCATAGGGGACCTGTTGCCCAGCACTCCTGCCACCCCCACCCATAGGGGACCTGTTGCCCATCACTCCTGCCACCCCCACCCATAGGCCTTATGTTGCCCATCACTACCGCCACCCCCACCCATAGGGCTAATGTTGCCCATCACTACTGCCACCCCCACCCATAGTGACTATGTTGCCCATCACTCCTGCCACCCCCACCCATAGGGGACCTGTTGTCCATCACTCCTGCCACCCCCACCCATAGTGCGTATGTTGCCCATCACTACTGCCACCCCACCCATAGGGACTATGTTGCCCATCACTACTGACACTCCCATCCATAGGGGACCTGTTGCCCATCACTACTGCCACCCCCACCCATAGGGGACCTGTTGCCCATCACTCCTGCCACCCCCACCCATAGGGATTATGTTGCCCATCACTACTGCCACCGCCACCAATAGGGACTATGTTGCCTATCACTACTGCCACCCCCACCCATAGGGGACCTGTTGCCCAGCACTCCTGCCACCCCCACCCATAGGGGACCTGTTGCCCATCACTCCTGCCACCCCCACCCATAGGGATTATGTTGCCCATCACTACTGCCACCGCCACCAATAGGGACTATGTTGCCTATCACTACTGCCACCCCCACCCATAGGGGACCTGTTGCCCATCACTACTGCCACGCCCCCCCATAGGGGACCTGTTGCCCATCACTCCTGCCACCCCCACCCATAGGGACTATGTTGCCCAGCACTCCTGCCACCCCCACCCATAGTGGACCTGTTGCCCATCATACCTCTTACCCCCACCCATAGGGCTTATATAGCCCATCACTACTGCCACCCCCACCCATAGGGCTTATGTAGCCCATCACTACTGCCACCCCCACCCATAGGGCTTATGTTGCCCATCACTACTGCCACCCCCATCCATAGGGGACCTGTTGGCCATCACTAATGCCACCCCCACTCATAGGATGTGTGATGCACCACACATCCATCATACACCAACATTAGGTAAGTCAGCAAAATAAATCCCCCCTAACATCATGACAACAGTGTGTAGTCTGTGACAAATGCCAACAACAGTGATCATGATTTCGAACATACAATGTAACTACCATCACATGTGTGACCAAAAACTGAGAGTGGCCCACACAAGGAAAGCATCACTAGCACTGTGGCAATGTAAAAATAACACCCCCTCATTGTGTAGAACAAAAGTTAAGTGTGTGCTTCCAAACTGCAGCAGATGTTGAGCATTGTGGTGATGGGGTCCAAAACCCCCCTCATCACAGTGACCAAAAGGTAAGTGTCATCATGGACAAAGCTGCAAATGCCAAACAGCATGTATGATTTCTGGTCCCAACACATGAAACACTTGGGGCAAAGTAGTGGTTGTATCCCATACCCACAGAGATGTGGTGAGGCTAACAGTGCTGTGATAACCTAACATACTCTCGGCCATGTGCAGACAAGCACCATCCATGTGTCAAGAAAGACAACGGGAGTTGTAAAGCTGGTCTCACAACTCGTATGTACTCCCAGGTAACTTACTCCACGTAATTTTCTGTCTATAAAAACCCACCCCTTTCCCGTGCTCCAGCACCTCGATGTTGTGTTTAGCGTGTTTTAATAATGAGGTGTATTTGATTTGTGAATTATGCTTTATGCCGATATTCATGCTGATTTGCTGATTTATTGTATATATTTTCTTGCTAGTTGTGGGTGGTAAGGTATTAATGCATACATGGGTTTCTGTATTTCATCGCCCTTGCTGTTGGAGGATTAGGACATGTCCTGTTCACTGAACGAAAGGTTTGTGAGCTCGCACTGCCCGTAAACGTAACGGAGCGTGCGAGCGCTGAGCTCGTGATGCGTATGAACGCTTGGGTGCGGTTGTCAATTTAAACCGCACCCAGCGTTCTGGAAGGCGCTTTGCCTTCTGCTTGTCTCCCGCGAAGGATCGCGTCGGAGAACCCCCTGATTGAAGAAGCAATGAACGCTTACCTGGACTTCTCCCCATGCCGATTTAACAGCTCCGGTCCTCCGCTGTAGAAATCTTCTTTCTTCATGACAAAAGGATCTGCAAGGAAAAGGAGTTAAGTGAACTTTAGTATTTTAAAGGCGCCCAACGCAAGAAAGGCCATTTAAAATGAACAGCTAAAATAATTTTTGGAACCTTTTCTTTTCAAGAAAAGATATTACAACTTCGGACAATTCATAGTTACTGATGGACATTGAAATATGTTATATAGTTTTGTGTTAGAGTGAAAATCTACAAAAGCATAGGTGATTGCAATGTTATGAGTATGAGACTATTATTGTTATGAGCAAATAACTTTTGTGATTTCAAAGAAAAGAAGGGAACATACAGGAGTAGAAGTGAATCGAGAACTATACACCTTGCCGCGCCTGATAACAGAGTGAGTACGTGTAAAGAGAAGTTTAGGCCTGAACTCCAGACCTATTCATCATGAAGTAAAGTTAATTAAGTGCTTGTTTCTTTTAGCGCCAGCAAGACGCCATCAAGACACTAAAGCTGGATAACATCTAAAGAAAAGCCCAACCCAATCTACTACTCCAAAAGAAAATACTAGGACGTAGGCCCGACAAGAGTTGTTCGGAGGTAGGCATTGTAGTTGCATGAGTAATTCGGGTTTAGCCCTAAAGTTGGATGATACGTCAGTAATAAAAAGCTCATATGGTAGACTTAGAATTTTGGTAATTGTTTTCTCAGGTCGACAACTGAACACATCATCACGTCCAGTATCCAGCCCTCCTCCCAAATATCTATCTTAAATCTTGTAGTATGCACTAACCTTACAAGTTCTAAATTAGTTATTAGGGAAGTTGGTCCCTTGCCTCCCTGCAAAATCTTACTACGTCACCGAAAACACCCAAAGGTAAGAGACGACGCAGTGCTTTGACACCATGGGGGCTGACAATACATACAGTGTACAATGACACAAAAGCAGAAGTGACCATCACAAAGCATACACACATCTCTAAAATAGACACACAAATCAAAACAATCTGTGTAGACTGTAGGTGTCAGGTCACAAACTCCCATTCCATGCCAGCAATGGCACCTAACAACCAGGATAAATGTGCACAATGATGTGATATGACTCACAGGGACAGCAGGGTAAATCACAAAAACAACATTCAGACAATGGCCCACAACAGCAACACCAATGCACTGGTGCAGATGCACAAACACAAACAGACAACCTCACACTGCACATCTGACACAACATGTGTGTGTGTGTGTGTCTCAGTATCCCCAGGCAACTACACAACACACGAGGGGGGGGCTGAACCACAGTGAGACAGATGTGGACGCAATGCCATACAAAAGTAACCCATCAATGGGCCCCCCTTAGTGGGCAATCAGGCATTGTGAGATGAGAGGGAGCACAACAGACACATGTGACACAAGCTGGAATGAACAGCAACTAACACAGCAAGAGACTGACACACAACAGCACTACCCCCAGGGACCAGACATTGGGGTGACACAAGCATGCATGACACCTCCACTGTGCTGACAAAGGTAGATGTCGTGCAAACTGTGAAACCCAGGCATGTGTCCTGTGCCACAAACATACATCCCACCTACACAAACACAAATCACTCAGCATGGCCCGTCATCCATGGACAAACGAGAGCTAGGGGCCCATCCATGCAAACATTTACATCAGTCCACCGTCAACACCACACACCCTGAGCTGCACCAATGTGCAACTGTGAAGCCCACATGGACAGGTGACATTGCACATGCACCCATAACAAACACAGTAATGTTGGGAGGAACTAAGGTGCACAGACTCATCACACAAGGCCAGTTTACAACCCTGGTGAATGACAGACATACTGCACAGTATGCGGTACATGGCCATGACGTCAAAGCTCCCGTAACCTTAAGAATCCTTGCCACAGTCCCAGGATAAATGCAGAAGCCAAGGAGAACCACAAGGCACACATGCTGACACTTGCCAACATTGCAGCTCTGAACCTGACGAGTGGGAGCAGTCACACACACATACACATGTCTCAATCACTGAAAGGTACCACCTAGGGACAACTACATGATATTGCGAACAAACAAGTGCCTTGGGGACCCCTGACTGTGTCCAATCTGCATCTGACAACATCATGACCACTCAGAACTGACAAATCCCAATGATGAAACACAAATTAACAGTAGTGTGTCATGAACCCACACATCTGGTAGCCCATGGCAAAGTTGTGGGATGAACACAGTACCACTCAGCAAGCATTAACAACAGGAACATATCAAGGGAACACTGCCTGTGTATGAAAAGGGATGTGGACACACACACACACACAACATGGGCCCAGGCAATGTCACGGAACAACACCCTTACTTGAGGGGAATCACTCCTGTGGAAGCTCAGTGCCAAACATAGCCCCAGCAGGTCTCAGTCATGTCAGCAGAACACTTGGTCAGTCAGCCATCAGTTACCACACAATGAGAGCTCTGTTCACAACAGCCTGGGTACGGCAGTGTCCCTTAAGTCATCTGCACATACTCCATACATATGTCCAGCAAGTTGACCAGAGGGCCCAGTTGCTCCTACACCAATGATGCCCACACTTACATTTCCAGTGGAGATGCACCCACAGTCAGGGAAATAGTCAAATTGGACCATGGGAAGCACATCATATGTGCATGTGTGCAAGCCACAGATGTGACCATGCAAATAAAATGTTTACAGAGTGTCCACTTTTGTTAATCATGACACACCCATTTAGCTGCAAAGGATGATATGGATAACGATCAGAATAGGATACACATTTCATGGACCACATGGAGTACCTCACATCAACACCTCAGTATTCAACATTTGAAATACAGCATTACAACTGCAAGTTCATGTTAAACATCATCAACATAATGCACAGCTAAATCAAATTCACAAGGATAAAGACAAAAGCTTTATTCAGCAGATGAAAAATTAAAAGTTCGTTCAGAACAAAGGCCAATAGCCAGTACATTATCCAATGACAAGAAGTGAACTTGGGTGACAACGGTCACACGTTGCTTGCCTGCACTGGTAAGGACAGGGGACATCCCCTTGGAGGGGCATACATGGGGGCAGGCCAGGCACCGCAGGGCCAGGATCAGGGCGCAGAAGAAGGAGGCAGTGAAGGGGTGGTAGATGTAGGAGAGTCACTGGCAACTGCAGTGGAGCTGACTGAAGTAGTAGGTGCAGTCACAACTGTGGGGCACAAGTCAGATGGAGTGGGTGCCGGCACAACGGCAGTGGGCAGGTCAGATGGAGTGGACTGGGTTCCCACTGCAGTGCCCAAGTCAGACGGGGTGGTCATGGACTCCACTGCAGTGCCTAACTCAATGGGAGCGGAATGGGGTTCAGGTGAGGTCGGCAGGACAGAGGGGGGACACGATCCCCACATCAGTGGCACTAACTGTCTGACCGGGGGTGGAAGAGCAAGTGGTAGGGGGGAGGGCCTCAGCATTTTGGGGATGGTGTATCTGTGGGTGGAGGAACCTGGGGCAGGGTGTGGCGGGGGAACCGCTGGAGTGGTGGCCTGGGGGATGAAGGAAGGAGACTTTGGCGTGGAGCTGCGGGAAGGGGGTGGGGTCTTGCTCTTCTGGCTCCGGGGGGACTTGTGGGTGGGGGCCTCAGTCTGACTGCGCCTGGGGGAGGGTGTCTGGGTGTGAGGGGCACTCCCCTCTGTGTGTGGGGACTTCCTCTTCCCCTTGTAAGATGGATCTGCTGGGTCAGTGGGGAAGAGGCCAAGGTCACAGTGGAAGAGCTTCTGTGGAGATGGGGTTGGAGGTGAGGCAAGGGAAGGGGGCTGAGAGGGGAGAGGTATCGGAGGACTGCTGAGTGGTTGTGGATGACTGTGTGTGTGTCTGCAAACCATCCACCTTGAGTGTGGTATCAGTCCCCTGTGCTTGCTTGTGTGCACATCCAGACCTTGTTTTGGGTGCTTGTGTGCTGCCCGTGTCTGTGGGTTTGTGAGAATGTGCAGGTGTGTGTTTGTTTGGGACAGGTAGGGTGCTAGGAATCATGGGTGGTGCAGGGGTAGGAGGGGTGTGGGACTGTTGGAGGATGGACACTGCTGCCATCAGGGAGGAGGCCACGGACTGATTGGTCCTCTGTAGGGCAGACATGCCCGATGAAATGCCCTCCATGAACAACACCAGTTGTGTCAACAGACTGGTGTGTGCATGGAGGACACTCAGCATTGTTGTCTGCCCTACATGGATCTGTCTAAGTAAGTCCATAGACTCCTCACTCAGGGCAGCAGGGGACACAGGGGCAGGGGGTGCGGTGCCTGGCACAAAGGAGACACGGGAGCCTCCACGGACCTCTGGGATGGTAACCGATGGGAGGGTGGTGATGGTGGTGGTGGGGGCGGTGGCGGGGACAGCCTTACTAGCTGGGGTTTGGTGGCTGCTGACACCCGCCTCCACAAGGGAGTCATCCTCCGAGCTGCTGTGGCCCTCAGCTGGTGTGGATGGTGCTGAGGACTCCTCGGTGTGGCTCCACTCGCCCTCCGTGCCACTGGGACCCCCCTACTCCTCGCATTCTGTCCCAGTCAGCCTCCTGGTCCATGGAGCTGTCCACTCCTGTGGCCGTGGATGTATCTGGATAGAAATAGGAAAAAAGAAAAACATCAGTCACCTGCACTGACTGCACACACCACAGTGAGTACATCACATCACAGGGCAAGCCCTGGCATCATCAGCTGAACACTGCTCAAAGTGCTCACACTGTTTAGAATAAGCCAATTGTCATTCTCACCATCAACCATGGCACTCATATCCCTCCTGGACTTGCACCCATATGTCTGTTGCATGTTGGATGCTAATACCCAATGTGCCAACATGCACCACCCACACATTTGTTGGACATGCAAGTGAACATGTAGGAGTATGTCACTATACACACAGCACATCTCATGCCACTGACTCAGTACAGGTGTCCGTGATGCTTGTGATGCATGCCAGCAACACACACTATGGTGTTCTCATGTCCTGATAGTCAATGCCATAATGGGGTGCATGGAGCACACTTGAACACAATGCAGGATCACTCATAGCAAGTTAAATGCCATGGCACTGGTATGCCTGGAAAGTCAGTCAACACTGTCTCCTGTCACAGGGGCAGGGCATCCAGACAACAACAGTATGCACTGTGTCACAATCATAGCTCAGGGGTAAAGCAAACTCTGCAGCTGACAAGTGCACTTGCCCATCCCCTGCAAACAACATATCCCGGACCCGAAAGACCCCACATCATACAAATCAGACATATGAGTCTCTGCGAACACAACTCCCTGTACAATAGCACATCACAGTCTGCTGTGCATGTAACCCAGCTGCCTGAAGTGCACAGTTGCATACACCATTGTGCACTGTCAAATGATCACACACCTATATGTCACACAGGTCTTGTCTCTCATAGTCACATCTCAGATGTCCTGCTGACCCTCAAACTCATGAACACCCCAGTTGTACATAACAGGAAGCCACACCACAATGACACAGAGGCAGACACCTGAAGGCACATGTCACTAAGCACAACCTGTAAATTGATACACAGGAGTGGGATTACGGAGTGTTTCTAAATGCCCTTGAGTAGGCATGACTGCCCAGGTCTACGTGAAACAGTGTTTAGCCCTGGACAGTAGTCAGGTGGCTAAGCAAGTGTGACACACCTGATATACATACTCCTGAGGCACACAATTTGGAGTCCCCTGCTGCATGGTTTTGTTTGAAATACCCCAGCCACATGTGGCGAGTCAGACCAGCAATTGGAACACATATCAAGGGCACACACAGATCACATGTCAGATCTCAGGCATTGGGTAAACAATAGCCCCACCCATGAAACACACAACAGAGTCACGGGAACAGATGCTGTCCGGAAGCTGAAGCATAGCTGACTGCAGGGACACAGTGCCCTAGTGACACAAGCAACAGACTGTAGGGGCCACACCTGTGGATCAGATGAGGAGGGTGCATCACACAATTGAGGGACATGAGTATTGGACTACAAGACCTACGTAATGTGGAAGTGTGACCAGGCCAAAAGACTGCAATTAGCATGTCAGACATAGTACACAGATTAGGCATGGACTTACCCCCTCCTTGCTGCTGTCTGGCCTTCAGCTGCCCATCCAGATACGGGAAGACCAAGTATCTGGAGCATGTGGGGGGTCTGGGTCCGGTGTCCGCCCGTCCTGCGAGGAGGTGACAGCTTCAGCTGGACCCTTGCGATTCTCCAGGTCCAGCCCCGAAGGTCCTGCCACCTCTTCTGGCAGTTGCGGATCCGGCGCTTGTAGAACCCCACCGATCGAACTGCCCGGGCGATGGTCAGCCATATCTCCTGCTTCTGGTGGGCATCAACCTGTGAGGATGACAAAGTTAAAAGTCCATTAACTCACTTGCCCCATATTTGTGCTGAACACAGTTAGATATACATGTCATCATCACAAAGGAAAATGAGTGACACAGGTAGTGCACCCATGGAAAAGGACAAATGCCCTGCATGTCTGACATGTTAACAATGCCTGGGAAGTTTAAGCTTGCACAAATGCACTTTAGCTGCAGAACAACTGTTCATTACATTTACCTACACACTTTGGGGGATGAAAGTACTCAGTGTGTATGCTTGCCACTGGTGTACACACTGCTAGTACTGCTAGTCAGACAACTTGCATAATTAGGAAGGCAGTGGAATGCGCACTCACCTGCTCCCCTGGTTTCCCATACAGCTTGCTGTACTGTGGAAGGAGCCCATCCAGCAGGGCCTGGTTCTCCTCCCCAGTGAAGGCTGGGGCCCTCTCCAGAGTACGTGCCATAGCAGTAGCCAGAGGATGCAGAGACAGCAGCAGTGGTAGGAGGGATGTGGTCCAGTAGCATGTAGTGCAGGCAAGTGAGCTCCCTGGGGGCCAGCCATCATTATATCTGTGCTGCAGAGGCAGACTGTGTGCCATGTGTCCCAAGTGATAGGTCCAACACGGTTGCATTCTATGAATCTAGCCAATCCATGGAAATGTACGACTCGTACACGTCTTCCGCATCGTTCAAATCTTCACCTTCATAACACCCTAGGAATTGCAACATTGTTGTAGGCATCCAACTGAATTTCCAGCGCACAACTCGTACAAGTTTTGAATCTGCATCCGTCTCCATGACAGACCAGAGCCAATGGGTGCGCCTGGCTCGGTCAACTGACTGTACAACTCGTATTTTGAAAATACACATGCACCCGTCTCCATCCAATTCAATGGCCAAGGCGTACACCTGTCTCGGACCATGCCTGCCAGACGCGCATGCATGATAGTCACCTGCGTCGGGTCTCATTGCAGCCAATGGCAAAGCGTACGCACGGCTCGGTCATGAACCGTGCAATGCGTACGCATTGTCTCCTGCGTTTGGCCTCATTGCAGTCAATGTCAAAGTGTACGCATGGCTCGGTCATGAACCGTGCAATGCGTACGCATTGTCTCCCGCGTCCGGCCTCATTGCAGTCAATGGCAAAGCGTACGCACGGCTCGGACATGAACCGTGCAATGCGTACGCATTGTCACCCACGTCGGGCCCTCATTGCAGTCAATGGCAAAGCTTACGCACGGCTTGGTCATGAACCGTGCAATGCGTACGCATTGTCACCCGCGTCGGACCTCATTGCAGTCAATGGCAAAGCGTACGCACGGCTCGGACATGAACCGTGCAATGCGTACGCATTGTCACCAGCGTTGGGCCTCATTGCAGTCAATGGCAAAGCGTACGCACGGCTCGGACATGAACCGTGCAATGCGTACGCATTGTCACCCGCGTCGGACCTCGTTGGTGTGACTATTTGATGGCTTCAACACACAATTACTTGCCAGGGACACATGTGCACACCTACCACACTACAGCATTGGCCACACAGTGTCCCATGGCATGTAAGGCTGCATTCCCTGTGTGTTGGGGGGGCAGCATTTGGTTTGTTGGGTGGCACTTTTGTTCAGCCACTCCCAGGCTGTGCACGTGTTCATGGGGGCAGAATCCTTTGTGTTTTGTGCACATTACCACTGTGATGTGCAACTGTACAGTTATGGGCATGAGTCATGGACACAGTTGCAGGTTGGATATGTTTGGAACATGTCACATACACCCTGAGTCCTGGGGGTGATGGCATGTATGTCACAGTGAGACTTGTAGCCACAATTCTGATGTACACCCACAGTCTATGTGCATATTGTGTCTCTGATGTGGCTGATCAAATGTGCCCAATGGGAGACAGTCTCCACATCCATGTGGTTTGTGCAGCAACCTTGATGTTGTGTGTGTGTCTAAGAGACGTACATGTAGGGCCTGCAGAGACAACAGTGGCCACTACCTGTGGGACTCACGCTTGCCTTGTGGCGTGTATGTGATACGCCATGTCATGCCAGTGTCGATGTGGCAATACAGGGACCCTGGGTATATGCATGGCAAAGATCTGTGATGCCTGGGAGACATCAGGCCTCACTTGTCACTGTGGTGTGTGTTTGTAATGTCACAGCAGTACATAGGTAGGGTGACACAGCCCAATGATTGGCCATTGCACTACATGGGACTTATATGGACATGTGGACTTGAGATGTGAGGTGATGTCCATGTAGGTGACATATGTGTCCATGCCCAACAGCACACACCTCAGTACATTGTGTATTGTCATGATGTATCATGTGATATTTTGCTTGGCCATGGCCACATGGGTGGATGAACCAACAATCTTCCTTTGTGCATCTCTGTTCTGCAGGGCACCAGCTGTCCATAGACCGTTCCCAGACTTTGAAACCATGCAGGAACACAACTGCATCCAACGGTACCGCTTCACCAGGCCACTGATTGAGGAGTTGGTGGAGCAGTTGGCGCCACATCTGCTACCTGGCCGGACATATCCTTCAGCACTGACCCCAGAGGTGATAGTGATGGCAGCCCTGCACTTCTTTGCTACTGGTACCTTCCAGTACACTATGGCTACTGCTGGTGGTATGTCGCAAACTATGTTTAGTCGTGTGCTACGCAATGTCTTGGGGGGGATGTTGCATGTCCTTGACCTGTTCATCAAGTTCCCTAGCCCATCTCAACTCCCTGAAATAAAGGATACCTTTTATACACTGGGGAGGATGCCGAACGTCATCGGGTCTATTGATGGTACACATGTGGCCCTGTTATCACCACAGGCACATGAGCAGGCATACCGGAACAGGAAACATTTCCACTCCATCAATGCTCTGGTGGTATGTCTTGCAGACATGTGTATCACACGTGTGTGCACGTTTTCCCGGTTCTGCGCACGATGCCTACATCATGAGGAGTAGTCGCATTGCAACGCTGATGTCACAGATGCCAGACCAGCGTGCCTGGCTTGTCGGTGTGTACTGACTGTTTACCATTGTGTGTGTTTGGCAATGTTGTGTTCCGCACTCCTACAAAACTCTGCTAATTGTTCAATTGTTTGTGTGTAGGTGACTCCGGATACCCCAACATGCTGTGGTTGCTGACACCCCTCAGGAACACTGTGACACCAGCCAAGAGGTGTTACAATGAGGTATATGGTCGGAGCAGGAGGGTGATTAAGCGGACATTTGATCTCCTGAAAAGCCGCTTCCGCTGCCTGGACAAGACCGGAGGGGCCCTCCCATATGACCGTGCAAAGGTGTGCAAAATTATCCTTGTATGCTGCATGTTACACAACATGGCAGTGCGGAAGAAGGTGCCTCTAATCCAGGATGACAATGACTGGCCTCCGCCACCTGTGGAGGATCCCAGTCGGGGACACAATGCCAGTGATGATGAAGATGAGGGTGACGTCCGCACACAGCTCATCAACAACTTCTTCACCTGAATGTGAGATTACAGGGTTGTTATGTCAATGTATGGAGTTAGCCTGAAATGTGTTGTGGCTGCTCTGTTGCTGTCTGAGTGTGTCTGTGTGCCACTTGACTGGATGCGTGCAGTGATGTGTCCATTCAGGTGGTCTGTACTCCACAATAGTGTAGTACTGCTAACTTTTTTCTGTGTATGTTTCTTGTGACATGTTTTGTGCATGTGTATTGCATTTCTCTCCTGTTCTGATGTGCTTTTGACTGTGTCTTGTGTCTGTCCTTCCCAGGGTACTTTGCCTGTTGTTTGGTCAACACTGACCCTCAACACCCAGAATCCAATACCAGTGTGAGAATAGTCAATTGCCATCAAGTGATGTGCCACACACCCCTGGACTTCAATTCTCAGACACTCTGTGAACGTGTGTCCACCGTAACGTACAATTGCCTTGCAATTATTTTAGAATAAACATGTTGCTGATGTGTAATGAACCTGTGGTATGCTTTGTTAGGTGCGTTGTCTGTCTTCCCATATCTGAGTTACATTTGCTTACCTCACCTGTGGACTTGCTACCACTGACTGTGGATAGGTGTTGTGTCTGTGCACACCAATGTGTTTCAGGTCAACATCATTGTGTGGGATGAGTAAAATGGCCATGGTGAGTATGTGTTGTGGTGCCATAGTGGTGGGTCTCCCTCACATGTGTCACATCACCATGACTCACATAACGGTGGTCACATTGTTGTAGTATTTGGCATGCACAGTGTTGTTTAGCAGATCAACATCTCCATGACACATGACAAATTGGGGTCACCCTGGTCTTCTTGTGATACACCGGCTCACCTGTTATTTATCTGGACCCTGGACCCTGGTCCCTGTCTACACCTCGGCGCACCCGCTTCGCGGGCGCCCCTTCGCCTGTTTCGTGGAGGAAACTGCACCCGACACCTGCGAGGACCATTGTGGACGGGAAGCGGCAGCTGGCGTGTTGGTGTTGGTGCTTCAGGGCTGCGAGCGTGCGGGGACTTCAATTCCCAGAAGTCCCTGCCAGACCGACTAAGTACTTCCGGTCCGCTCTCCCTGCTGGCCCGCCCCCCGCCCTCCTGAGGATTTAAAACTCCATCTTACTCCCGCAGCGCGGGACGCAGCCTGGACGAAGACCGGACAAAGAGCGGGCCGTTTGTGGCCGTTCGTGGGCGGTTGTGGTCCGGGTGGGCCCACTCCCCAATACGAGCTGAACTGACCAGGCCACTCACCCAGCCGGTATTGTGAGTACATGCACCTTAGTCAACCGGTGTCCTGCTCATCTAACATTGGCCGCCCACATCTTGAGTATAAACATTGTAGTGTGTGCTGGACATCTTTGGTGATATTTATCCTCTTGTTTTAGTCAGAGGTTCTTCCCTTACCTTTATTGTGAGTTTGTTTGCCTGTTTGTTCTTTCCCCAAAGTATGGCCTCCTTAAGGTCTGGCAGGAAGGTGGCTAGAAACAGCGTAGGGGGTCAGGTTACAGGGACCCTTGACAACTTCATTACTAGAGCTTCTCGTGTTCTTGAACACGAAATTTTGTTAACAGAAAAAAGACTGTCCCTAGAACTTTCTGCCAAAAGATCATCCCTTGGCAATATCATGTTGGCTGTTTCGCCGGTATACAGTCAACCTCAAACTCCCTCTACTGGTGATACTTTAATTATACAACCGGACACCCACGACCATTGTCCGTTGGCGGATATTCAGGAGATAACTACTATCCCTGATACCAGTAGTGTTCTAACCATTGACAGTACTGTTATCCCTCAACTTACCACCGACCAGCAAATGATCCAGGTTTCCGAGGCCAGGCACATTCCAAGTAAAAGGAAACGTTTGGGAGCACCCCTTAAGGGGAAACGAGCTAAAATCCCCAAAGCATCCAATACACACAAATCTGCACCTACAAGCGAAGTTAATAATCCTGCAACGTCTGCTAGTTTACATTTGGCATCTAGTGGATCGAAGTCCCCGTTCCCATCCCCTGTTCAACCAAATGCAGATTCTCTTACCTGTGATCTTCTCAAGCCCATAGAGAAGTTATTTAAATCATTACTCCTCCCATTATTGGAGCGAGTTACGCGTCTAGCCTCATCACTTGAGAGGCTAGAGGGTATGGTATCTGCTAACACGTCCCTGCTGGAGAAGATTGCAGTGTCTTCTGTCGACCATGCAACCTCCTCTAACAATGACATTGGAGATAAACCTAGGACTGCCTCTACCGCCCATTCATCTCTGGATGCAGTTCTACCTAGCATCCCGACACACAATGTTCAGGCGGTGGACGTTCCATGTCCTCAAGCTAATATTGAGGTCCCGGGAGAAACAGAATGTAATACCATCCCCGAGGCAGCTGTTCCATATCAAAACTTTCCGACTATCAATCTCCCACCTGAGTCGCAGCCATATACTATTATTTTGTTGGATGTACCCCGGCTTCCCCAGTCAAAGTCTGAGTGTCATAAAGACCTAAAGAATAAAGTCTCACACTGGCTAAATACCAACAGGCCTTTACCTACTGGTTTACGGACTGAAATAATGACCGTCCGCAGGGTATGTTGGCTGGGCAACAGAGCTAAACAGGTGCAGGGTGACTGTGTGATCATAAATTTTCGTGACCCAAGGGTTGTCAGGCATATCTGTTCCTTTTCTAACACCCAGAGAGGGACTGGCATTTCTACAGTGGATTTGACATATTTTTTCCCACACAACTCCACTGTCATTACACGGGATATGTCCTATGCCTGGGAAAGGGTTAATAGGCCTTCCTACCACCAGCTAAGGCCGGAATTCCTTCTTCCCCTGTCAAACTTTTACACACCCTTGAGCTCATTAGATGGGGTTGACTGACAGTTACCCCACCTGATAGATTTGAATAACTTGTGGGAAGTTTGTTCTAGTACAGATAACCCAGTGCAAACAGGGAGTGGGTGTTCTTGGGGGGCACAAGTTGGTTTGGCAAATACGTCTTCCAATACTCAGTTTTCCCGCCCAACTAGTGCGTCTCAACCCCAAAATGATCCCTCTCCAACTATAAGCGAGACTAGGGGCCCCACAAACACCAATATTAATATCGATACTACCCCAACATCTGTAGTACCATGTACAATGTCACTTAGTTCTATGCCCCTGACCCTGGTTTCGTGGAATGTTGCGGGCCTTGGTACCAGGGTATCCTCTGAAGAATGGGTAAGTTGGGTTGACACCCACGACATCCTGGTTTTCCAGGAGACATGGGCTGTGGACCCGATCTATCTCTCAGGGTATGTGAATTTTTCCAAGGGGGCAAGTCGTGGCACAAGGGGCCGACCGTCTGGTGGGCTTTGCATTTGGGTTAAGCAATCCCTTGGGTATTCAATCAAGGAAATAGCTATTGATAGCCCTGATCTATTAATTATTTCCTTGCAACATGATAATGATCCTGTAGTCCTAATTGTAAATATTTATAACAGAGGCCTCCCCGGGGGACGGGGCACAAATACCTTTCTATTATTAGATGGGTTTCTTGACACTATTGATATGCTTACAAATGTTTTTATTGTGGGTGATTTAAATTGCTGTTTTGAACCCTTGCTGTCCACTCTAGACTCATTAACCTGGGAAGTAGATGTAATTTTAAATATTCCCTCCCTCGATCTTCCACCTATTAAGAGGTGGACTGAATCAGCCACACAATGGATGGGACTTTGTATGGAGCGGGGATTCAGGGCCGCCAATGGGAGGACTGCCTCTGACAGGGGTGGAAAGACGACCTTCTCAGACGGTCGTCGTTGTAGTAGCAGAATTGATTATGCCTTAGTTAAAATCGAGTTCTGGTACACTTTAAGCGATATGGCGATATTAGACCGCCCGGAGAGTGATCATAATCCGTTGGTTTTAAGTCTCTTACTCTGCCCAGCCCAGAGAGCCAAAGCCACAGAACTAGTCACTGCGGAAGCTGTCTTAACTAATGACCAACGGAGGGTACGTTGGGACAAAGTTGCAATGGATGCTGAATTAGTGCATAGGATCAGCTCCATGGTTTCCGGTGCCCTGGTGGACATCCAGTCTCTTCAGAACACCGAGGATGTGAGTAGTAAAGCATCATGTATACATGATCATCTTTTCACTGGGCTTAAATCCCTGTTTTTAAAACCGTGTAAGGCCAAGAAATCCTTAACTCCAAAAACATCGTCCTGGTATAATAAATCCTGCCGAGAATCTTATTGCAAACTAAAATCTGCCATTGCTAATAAAGAAATAGATAAGGTCAGATTGGCCAGGATAAATTATAAAAAGGTGAAGGCCAAGGCAAAACAGGAGTGGGATAATGATCACTGGAACAACCTCCTGGCTGCCAGCAAGCACAGGAACCTAACCCTCTTCTGGCATACTGTTAAGTGGGGTAACAGCCAGAATAGCCAGGTCCCTTCCAACCATGTTCCCCCGGAAGCCTGGGTGACTCATTTTGAATCCCAATTCTCAGACCCCACAGTTGTCGAGGGGCCTGCCCCAGTTATTACAGGTGATCCTTCCCTCTCCATGTCTTTAAATTTTGACTGCGCTGAGGTCGAACAGGCTTTAAGTAAGGTTTCAAGCGGCAAGGCGCCGGGCATGGACTGTGTTCCTGCTGATCTCTTTAAATCTGATACATCGAACTGGGTGCCCTACATCGCACACTTAGCCAATGCCGTAGCCAGAGGGTCAGACATCCCAGATTCCTGGGGGGGGGCTGAGATTCTCCCCATTTTCAAAAAAGGTGATCGTTCATGCCCGGGGAACTACCGCCCAATTAGTCTTATTGACTCGGTCCAGAAAATTATCGCTAGAATGATCTTGGCACGACTCCAGGCTTGGATTGAGCAGGAGGACACCATCTCTCCTCTCCAAGCCGGTTTTAGACCGTGTACCAGTACCATCGACCAGGCTTTCAAATTCCAACTGATTGTCTGGAAAACGGTCTATTTGTGCGGCGGTACTTTATATGCTGCCTTTGTAGATCTCCGGTCAGCATTTGACCTAGTCAATAGAACTAAACTTTGGGGCGTACTGGCGGAGCTTGGGCTTCCCCCAGCTCTTTTGAATATCATCATTAGGCTTCATGATAACAACTACGCTCAAGTCCGCTGGGGGAAACAGGGCCAGGTTACTGGACGGTTCAGGGTGAATCGGGGTGTCAGGCAGGGGTGTGTGCTTGCTCCTACTTTGTTTCTATTGTTTATCAACAGTGTTGTTAAGTACTACTCCAACACATCGACGGACGCTCCCACGCTTGGAGGTATTAAAATCCCACTCCTTATGTTCGCTGATGACACCCTACTTCTTTCTCAGACCCTATCAGGACTACAGGCGGCACTTAATATCTTTACACATTTCTGTTCCGATTTTGACCTGGCGGTCAACGTGTCCAAAACCAAATATATGGTTTTTAATAAAGGGAGAGGCATAAAGGGACATGTTTTTATGGACAAAGTTCTGCTTGAGCGTACGCACATTATGACCTATCTAGGTGTAGCTTTTGAAAATAAGCTGGATTGGAGGCCGCAAGTTGATGTTCTATCTTTAAAATTTGCCCAGCTTTCTGGCTGCCTAGTCAAAGAACATAAGCAATCAAAGTCGAGAATGATGGGCCCCCCCATTAAAATCTTTAATGCGAGGATTAATTCTGCGATCCTCTATGGTGCTGAGCTCTGGGGTTTTGCAGATCTTTCTCCTTTGATTAAGGCACAATACAAATTTTTCAGATTACTTACGGGCCTCCCATGCTCCACCCCAGTCAAACCCCTCCTGCTGGACCTTGGGTGCCATTCGTTTGAAGACATCGCGAGGTTTAAGCCTCTGGCCTTCTGGAGGCGTTTATGGACTGTCCCTGAGCTGGACCTATATGCAAAGGCCTTCCTTGATGTGCGCTCTATTCTAGGGGCTGGCAACATTCCGTGGTTCAAACAGACCAGGCTGCTCCTGGAATCCATGGGATTGGCCAACTTATGGATCGACCCAGTTAACAACCCCTTTCCCTCCAAGAAAGACTTCAAGAGTCTTTACTGGTCTATGGTGCAGCAGAAACATATTAATACAGTCACTGCTGAGTCCCTGACGGGAAGGTTCCTGGCCCGCAAAAGAACCCCATTCCTCGAGGCATACTGGGATACCATCACCAGACCTTGTGACAGGAAACTGTATCATCAATTTAGGGTAGGCACACTCCAGACTAACTCTTTCACCAAAAAGTGGAAGGGTATGTCTAGTGACTCTTGTAAAAGTTGCCCTGACTGTATTGATTCTGTTGGTCATATTTTCTTTGTTTGCCCTGCCTATGCTGCACCTCGTGCTAAATGGCTTAAGCCTTTATGTCAAACATTGGGCACTAGGCAAGGGTTAGAAGCCCTTGAAATGTTGAGATTTGAGCCCAGTGAATATGTTGCTATTGCTGTTGCCAAGTTCTTGGCATGGGTTTGGTTTATTCGAAACAAGAGGCACTAAGTCATTGACCCATTTTTAACCACCTTGATTATGTTTCTTTTTAAAAACCGTGTTTTTTATAATATGTATTTACATTTTTAATGTTTTGTAAATGTCTTTTATGATGAAATGCATCGACAATAAAGACTAATGAAATGAAATGGAATCACAACAGAGGCAAGTATGGTGTACTGGTGAGTTTATTTACGAACATGTGTGAGGATAGTGCACAGGATGGTGGGTGCTGTACAATGGGTTTTGAATCCAAAGTTCACAGTAGAGTTGGAAGTGTTGGTAGATGAAATGTCCATAGTAAAGTCCACAGTCATCTGCTACATTGGACCAACTTGAACCCTCCATGTCATGTGGGCGAGTTGTGTCCGATCAGACAAGGTGAACTGGTTGCGCACAATGAACATTGTCCAGAACAGGTTTAGAGGCCCTGGGGGATGTGCAGGGACATCTGTGTCTCACATGTCCTTCTTCGGACGACCCCTCTTCTTCTTGGGGGGGGGGGGGATCCTCAGGTGCAGGCCTCTGCAGTGCAGGGGACTCTCCGCCAGAGTCCTCCTTCCTCCCTGTGGCATTAGCAGATGGTGTGGACACAGATGTTGTTGTTGTGGCCACACAGGGAGGTGTGGACATGTTTGTGCTGATCTGGTGGAGGCATTGGAGTATATCCCGATGCACCGCAGTAAGTGCATCCCACTTTACCTCCATGCAGGCATGGTGGGCAGCCTGCTCCTGTTGTATGTCCTTGAGGATCCCCACTACCTGGCCAAATCCTCCGTTGCTCTCCTGGTATGCATCTATGATGCGTGCCAGTTGGCGGTCATCATGCAGTCCCGAACCCTCTGCAAGGTGCGCCCTCTGCCTCCCACCCCTCCCAGCACCCCTATCCACATGGGCAGGACCTGCGGCGGCACGCACAGGTGACACTGGGACCCCTTGGGTGGTGTTGCTGAGGGTCATGGCTGTAGCTTCCGGGGGGGTCCTGTGTCCCTGTGCTGTCGGTGTTCTGTGGCCTTGGTCTGTCTGTGTTGGCGGGGGTGCCCTGTCTGTTTCCAGATGCTGGAGGCATGGGTACAGGGGGTGCAGATGTTGGTGCTGCTGGTGCTGCATGATGACTCACACCGGAGGTGCCAGGTTGTTCGTCGTCATCTGAAGAGGACAGAGACAGATTCAAACCAGAGAGGTCAGTGTCCACAAGAGTCTGGGACTGGGAATCCTCTTCATTTGGTGCTGTGTCCCCAGCACCACCTGTGTTTGGAGGAGACACACAATGTAAGTTAGGTTTCTACAGCCATCAATGGTTCACAAACATGACATTTTCTACTGTACGAATGGATGCCTGTCTGTACACTGCTTTGTTCCGGGTTGTCACGGACAGAGATTGATATTGTTGTTGCACATTGCCCAGCCAAAATGAAATATTTCAATGTGCATGTCGAAGTGTGTGCATGCCCAGCTCATGGATAGATTTGTCTGTATATGACCGTTACTACTCAAGGGCCATCACGTTGCTGACACAGGTGTGTCATCCCTGTACACATGTGAGCTTTAACAAGGACATACGTGCTATTCCACTGGGATATGTTGTACTATTGGGGCATGTGTGGTAGCAGAGTTTGCTAGTCTTTGTGTGCCACATTAGTGTATTGGTACGACATGGTCACAGTCCGGTATGCCTGTGATCTCTTTAGAGGAAGTGTTTTTTAACTGTTTTCCTAGTTCCCATCTCATTTCATACAAGTGATGATGTCACCATCGTTAATGAGTCTGGTGCTGAGTTTTGTACGTGCATATGAGATTTGACTTGTCAATGTTCTCCATGGTGACATGGATTGGGCAAGGTAGCACTCTGGCTTTTCAATGCTCGTGACAGTGAGGGCCGGTGGTGTGTGTGTTGCAGTTTGGCTGCTGTGAGTAGCGTGTCTCCTCCAATGCAGTCCAGGTTTGACCTTATGTCTACAGGGTCTATGCCAGTGAGTGTTGTGTTGTGTGAAGGATGCCTATGTTTTAGCACGAGGTAGGAGTGGAATGCAGCTCACAACAGCACCGAGTGTGGATGCGAACATGCTATGGTGTTGGCTATATTGGTGTGTCCATTCCATTCACTGTCAGATGTCCCCTGTCAATGATGTATATGTGAGTTCCTGCGTGTTTTGTGCAATGTACCATATATGGCACTCCACATTTGTCATCTGCAAGACACACCTCCCCTGCCCGGCCAGGGGGCACCCCTGGACACTGCATCCCCAGACAATGATTTGGAACATATGGTTGCAATGGTTGTGTGTGTGACCGGGTTTTGTTTGGCCAGTGCATATGTGTGATTGTCAGCCACATCATTTCTCAGGCCCAGTGTCAGACATCTTGTCAGTCCCTTCCCACACCCTGTGATGCGTGCATGGTTCAGTGTGAGCTTGCTGGGCCATGTGGGTGGCTGGGGATTGTCTGTGACTGCAACTCCCATCATGCTCTTGGCTACACCCCCCTTCCCAGCATGCCCATACTTCCTTCCTCTTGACTCTGCTTCTCTGTGAGTGGGTGTGACAGCAATGGCAAGATGACTGACTGTGAAGTCCTGGTGTTTGTTGGTGCCCAGTTCACAGCATGGCCTTGTGCTCCCCACAACAGAGCCCAGTGGCAGACATCCTGTCAGTCCCTTCCCATTCCCTGTGAAGCGAGCATGGTTCAGTGTGAGCTTGTTGGGCCATGTAGGTGGCTGGGGATTGTCTGTGACTGCAACTCCCATTATGCTGTTGGCTACACCCCCCTTCCCAGCATGCCCATACTTCCTTCCTCTTGACTCCGCTTCCCTGTGAGGGGGTGTGACAGCAATGGCAAGATGGCTGACTGTGAAGTCCTGGTGTTTGTTGGTGCCCAGTTTTCAGCATGGCCTTGTGCTCCCCACAACAGAGCCCAGTGTCAGACATCCTGTCAGTCCCTTCCCACTCCCTGTGATGCAAGCATGGTTCAGTGTGAGCTTGCTGGGCCTTGTGGGTGGCTGGGAATTGTCTGTGCCTGCAACTCCCATCATGCTCTTGGCTGCACCCCCTTCCCAGCATGCCCATACTTCCTTCCTCTTGACTCTGCTTCCCTGTGAGGGGGTGTGACAGCAATGGCAAGATGGCTGACTGTGAAATCCTGGTGTTTGTTTGGCTACAAGTCCAAAGAGAGCCCCTATGCTTCACACAGCAGCATCCAGTATGGTGTATCTTTTACTGATATTTCACTGAGGTGTGGGTCAATACATTCTACCCGGTGAGTTGCATGAAGTTTGTCTTGAGGGGAGTGTGTGTCTCCACATGCTGGTAAGTATGGTCAGAGCTGTCAGTCCTCCTTCCCACCAGGCCCTACATCCCACCATGAAACATGCTTCCATTGGAGGGCGTGCAAGTTGTCTTTTAGGATGTCAGTCGGTGGTGTCCTGCTTCTGATTTGCACACAACCCCTACCAGGGCCTTGTGCTCCCCACAGCAGGACACAGTGTCAGACATCTTGTCAGTCATTTTCCACTCCCTGTGATGTGGGCATGTTTCAGAGAGGTCTTGATGGGACAATTTGGAGGGGGAGCATTATCTGTGACTACAAACACCATCATGCTTTTGGATACACTCACTTCACCTACATACCCACTATTCCTTCCTGTCAGTCAGCTGCTCTGTGAGGTAGCGTGTTTGTGTTGGAAAACTGTCTGACAGTGTTTATTTGGCTTTGTGCCACTGCCTTGCTCTATTTGTTGGTAGGTTTGTACAAGTCATGATACAGTTCCAAGTCACTATGAGATAGCAGGTATTGTGTTTGTCTGACTAGCATACATATCTTGGGATGATTATCTATTGGTTACTGTGGCTTTTCTAATGGTGCATGGTTTCACTGTCCCCTTCCCACACAATATTGAGTATGTTGGTTGTGTACTCACCAGGCTCTGGTATGTCTGCTAGACAATGGACTCTCTCTGGTGGTAGGATGTCCCGCACCTTCCCCTTCCAGGTCCTGAAGTAGACTGGTTTGGCAGGAGGGCCACCGCCAGTGCACTGTCTCAAGGCGTGATCTTTCTCGATGAGTTTCTTGACCCTCCTGCGCACGTCATACAACGTGTTCAGGGTGTCGTCCATTGTGCACCTTGTTGGTGCGTGTGCATTCACCTTTTCCACAATCCTCACCCACATCTTGGTTTTCTGTGACATGGGGGTCCTTTGGACCAATGTACCAAACAAATGTGGCTCTACTCTGATGATCTCATCTACCAGCACTTCTAATTCATCATCTGTGAACTTTGGATTCTTCTTTAGGGGCATGGTGATGGGTGGTGGTGGTGTGTGATGTGTGTGAGGGTGCAAGTGAGGGTGGGTTAGTGTTGGTTTTGGTAGCTGTATGTGTGTGTGCTTTTGGTGAGGTGCTAATGGTATGTGAGTTGTGTGATGGGTGAGTTGTGAGTGTGTCTGTGGTTGTTGTGTGATGGTGTTTGCTGCTGGCTGTTGTCTCCTATTTGCAAAGGATCATGGTAGTGATTGATGTCCTTTTGTAGGTGGAGTTGTGGATGTGTCTTTGTCCCAGGTTTTTTTGGGTTGATATTTATTGGCTTTGTCATTGCTTGTTTGGTCCTTTTTTTGTCTTTTTTCTTTTGTGTTTTCTAGGCATGAAGGAGACGTTCTTCTGACCATGACGGATGCTGATGTTGGCTCGTGCGGGCTTCTCCGCCTCGTTCACGCTGACTTTCTTCTGTGTTTCATACGCGTCGGTCACGGAGATCTCTATTGCTTGAGCTCCCTGTTTTCTGTGCGTGTCTGTCATGCGGCTTGGGCTCCTTGCAAGTCAGTCTGGGTTTACATTCATTGCATCGTACTGAGCGGATCGGACATCGCGGGTACGTGTCGGTCGAGTTAATTACGGGTACGTGTCGGTCGGTGCAATTCGCGTCGGTTTTCCGCCGGATCACTATTTTCCCTACGGCTTATATTCCGTACGTGTCGGTTGTAATTCACACGTGTTGCATCGTACTGCACGGGTCGTACGGCACCGGTCTGTGTTGGTCGGTTTACGGTCCGGGTCCGTGTTGGTCGGTACGTTTTGCGGCCGGAATCGGAATCGGCCCCTATGTTGTAAACTTAACCCCGAAGCCTCATGGACATTCTTGCTATTCGTGCAGATGCTTTGATCATACTCTCTGTGGTTAACAAACGTACTAACAGTTTATGAACAATCCTTATTACACATTCTTTGCCCCAAATAAAGACTCTGAAATGCTCCAGCGCCCAAACACAGGCAAGAGTTTCCCTTTCAGTAGTGGAGTATTTCTCCTCTGTAGGTGTGAGTGATCTGGATGCATGCGCTATAATGAATTCTTTCCCACATTAACATTTTTGTGCCAACACAGCACCCAAACCCTTGGAACTCGCATCAGTGGTGATGATACATGTAAGTAGTGGATTGTAACCACACAATGCTGTGGCCTCACAAATTGGCTTTTTCACATCATAGAACTCTTTCTTGCACTCATCATTCCATGCAAACTTGTTCTTGTTCTTTACCAATTGCCTAATATTATATGCTCTGCAAGAACATTTTTGCACGTACTTTGAATAAAACTCACTCAACACTAAGAAGGATCTCACATCATATTTGGAATCAGGTAGGGGAGCAGCACTAATTGCCTCTACTAAATCAATTGTTGGTGTTTTACCTTCCTCACACAGCTCATGCCCCAAGTAAGTGACGGATTTCACAGCAAATCTGCACTTTGAATGTTTCACTGTCAAACCATTTTTTTCACACAACACCTTCAGAACTTATCCTAGCATCTCATCGTGCTCATGCTTTTCACTCCCAAATACTAGGATATCGTCCTGAAAACATACATCATTTTTGTAATCCCCAAACAGTTTGTGCAAAATACTCTGAAAAACAGCTGCCATGGACGCCAGCCCAAATGGCATCCTATTATATCGATCACAACCAAAAGGTGTGATGAAAACCGTGAGGTTCTTGCACGTCTCATGAAATTCAATTTGGTGGTAAGCTGCTGAAAGGTCAATTGTAGAAAGATATTTTGCTCCATCAATTGTAGCTTACAACTCTGCATTGTGTGGAAGTGCAAACTGGTCAACTAAAATGTTGGTGTTTAAGTGGCGCAAATCAATGCAAAATCTTATTTTGCCATTGGACCGTCTAGCCATCACAATGTGAGAAACCCATTTGGATGATTCAATTTTCTCGAAAATGTCCTCACTAACTAAGTTGTTAAGTTCTCTTTCCACTTCACCATGTACTGGGAATGTTCTGCGCTCTGTGTATTTTACGGCAGGCATTTTCTTTTAAGTGTACCTCATGCTTGAAATTCACATATTTGCCAATCTCACTTCTAAAATGACTTGAATTTTTTCAGCATAAGATCAACAATACTATCCTGATCCCCAATAACCATAACAGGCTCAGGAATTTTTTGATTAAGTATAATATCCAGTTTTACTTGCTCACACCAACTCAACAGAGACCGGCCTTTCTTCAACACATATAATTTAGCTGTACATTCGCGATTTCTAAACCTGAAGATTAAAGACCTAAAACCAATAATCTCTATTCTTTCATCTAATACCCTTCAGGATTGATATACACAGATTCTAAACTACCTACCAACCTTCTAGCAAATTGAGATTTCCATACAAATTAATTTACAATAAGGCGATCCAGAGTCCGCATACATCTGGATTTCTACATTGCCTATGACCATGTTGCAAACAGGTTTCTTCCTTACCATAGTGTTTTCAATATTTAGGATTCCAGGGCTAGTATCCTTTATATTCAGTACAAATTAACTGCCTTCCTTATGATCGGTATGTAACTGTTCACTATCACTGCTTTCGCTATCATCTATACATTTGATTTTATTGTTTCTACTCTTTCTACACACTTTTTGCGAAATGCCCTATAATGCCACAATTCACGCACCTTTGCTTAATAGCTGGAGACAGTTTGCTGTTAGTGAAATGTGATTTGCTGTCACATTAATAACACTTCATGTTTCCCTGTTAGATTCAGTAAACCTCCCTTTTCCAATGCTGTATTGCTTTTCTTTTTAAACTCATCACTCTTCTTCACGAACTTGCTGCCAACCTTTGCTATAGTTTCATTGCTAATAACACTCGCTTCACTTTTCACTTCTTTGGCACTCCTGCAGGACATTTCAGATTTTCTCACAATGGTTAGAATACTCTCAAGATTTAAATCACCATTCACCCAAAGTCTTTCCTGAATAGTAGGATTTGTTCACATGCGTAACTACCTGGTCTCTAATGAAATCTTGTAAGACACCAAATTTACAATCAAGTGATAATGTTCTCAGAGCAGAAACATAACTATCTACAGATTCATCCATCTGCTGTTTCCTCTGAAAAAGATTTATGCCTGGAAATGCAAATGCAAACTTTTGGTGAAAAATGGTGATCAAAATCTGCAATAGCTCTCTCAAATAAATTCCTATCACCCTCCCCACCTTCTTTGGGTAACTGATTGAAAGTCTTAAGTCCCTCAGTTCCTATGGCGTGTCAACACATGCCTTTCTTTTGGCCCGCTGACATTTTGCCTTGAACATCTAAGTTTTCAATATAGTTTAGAAAGTATACCTTCCATTCTGCCCAATGCATGAAAGTTGAACTACCTGTTGCCCAAAAATACGGTGGGGCTAATGAATAGTTTTGAGCACACATAGGGGTCGATACCGATCCGGGTCAGACGTAGCCTTACAGTGCGACCGACACGTACCCGTAGCCGGTCCGTCCTGTAGATGAAGTACGATGCGCATAGCTGCCAAAAAACACTACCGACACGTAGGCTGTGATTCAAGCTTCATTCTCCGTCCGAGCTGTAACCCCGAACACCGAACCGAGTCGCCCAGAAGCAGTATCCACAGCAGTTTCCACCCTGACAAGTACGATGCGTACTTCCTACGCGCTGGAGAGGTCGCCACATACGGCATATCACAGCATCCGGAAAACAAGCATATCAGCTACGATTCGCGCCACAACTCAATCCACGGCTACGAGACGGACCAGCTTGCAACAGGTACGAGACAGAACAACAAGCAGCGTGTACGAGATGAACACATCATTTATCCCAACGCGCAGGTCATACCAGTACTCTACATCTATGACCGGATCAGGAACCGGCGCCGACGGCGCAGACGGTAAGTCAGACACCTACCACACAAACAAACGACACGTACCCTCAAAATGGCACACACACACAGGGGATCCACATCCTGGCCACCATAGGGGTTGCATGGCCATCACCACCCCCACTCATAGGGCTTATGTTGCCCATCACCCCTGCCACCCCCACTCATAGGAGACCTGTTGCCCAGCACTACTGCCACCCCCACCCATAGGGCTCATGTTGCCCATCACTACTGCCACCTCCACTCATAGGGCTTATGTTGCCCAGCAGTACTGCCACCCCCAACCATAGGGCTCATGTAGCCCCTCACTACTGCCACCCCCACTGATAGGGCTTATGTTGCCCAGCGCTACTGCACTCATAGGGCTTATGTTGCCCATCACCCCTGCCACCCCCACTCATAGGAGACCTGTTGCCCAGCACTACTGCCACCCCCACCCATAGGGCTCATGTTGCCCATCACTACTGCCACCTCCACTCATAGGGCTTATGTTGCCCAGCACTACTGCCACCCCCAACCATAGGGCTCATGTTGCCCCTCACTACTGCCACCCCCACTGATAGGGCTTATGTTGCCCAACGCTACTGCCACCCCCACCCATAGGGCTCATGTTGACCATCACTGCTGCCACCCCCACACATAGGGCTTATGTTGCCCATCACCCCTGCCACCCCCACTCATAGGGCTTATGTTGCCCAGCACTACTGCCACCCCCACCCATAGGGGACCTGTTGCCCAGCACTACTGCCACCCCCACACATAGGGGACCTGTTGCCCATCACCCCTGCCACCCCCACACATACGGCATATGTTGCCCATCACTACTGCCACCCCCACCCATAGGGCTCATGTTGCCCAGCACTACTGCCACCCCCACTCATAGGGGACCTGTTGCCCATCACCCCTGCCACCCCCACTCATAGGGCATATGTTGCCCATCACTACTGCCACCCCCACCCATAGGGCTCATGTTGCCCATCACTCCTGCCACCCCCACACATAGGGGACCTGTTGCCCATCACCCCTGCCACCCCCACCCATAGGGGACCTGTTGCCCAGCACTACTGCCACCTCCCCATAGGGCTCATGTTGACCATCACTACTGCCACCCACACACATAGGGCTCATGTTGCCCATCACCCCTGCCACCCCCACTCATAGGGCATATGTTGCCCAGCACTACTGCCACCCCCACCCATAGGGGACCTGTTGCCCAGCACTACTGCCACCCCCACCCATAGGGGACCTGTTGCCCATCACCCCTGCCACCCCCACTCATAGGGCATATGTTGCCCAGCTCTACTGCCACCCCCACCCATAGGGCTCATGGTGCCCAGCACTACTGCCACCTCCACTCATAGGGGACCTGTTGCCCATCACTACTGCCACCCCCACCCCTAGGGCTCATGTTGCCCATCACTACTGCCACCCACACACATAGGGCTCATGTTGCCCATCACCCCTGCCACCCCCACTCATAGGGCATATGTTGCCCTGCACTACTGCCACCCCCACCCATAGGGGACCTGTTGCCCAGCACTACTGCCACCCCCACCCATAGGGGACCTGTTGCCCATTACCCCTGCCACCCCCACTCATAGGGCATATGTTGCCCAGCTCTACTGCGACCCCTACCCATAGGGCTCATGGTGCCCAGCACTACTGCCACTCCCACCCATAGGGGACCTGTTGCCCATCACCCCTGCCACCCCCACTCATAGGGGACCTGTTGCCCAGCACTACTGCCACCCCCGCCCATAGGGGACCTGTTGCCCATCACCCCTGCCACCCCCACTCATAGGGGACATGTTGCCCAGCACTACTGCCACCCCCACCCATAGGGCTCATGTTGACCATCACTACTGCCACCCCCACACGTAGGGCTTATGTTGCCCATCACCCCTGCCACCCCCACCCATAGGATGGGTGATGCGCCACACATCCATCATACTCCAACATTGGGTATGTCAGCAAAATACATCCCCCCTAACATCATGACAACAGTGTGTAGTCTGTGACAAATGCTCACAACAGTGATTATGACTTTGAACATACAATGTAACTAACAGCACATGTGTGACCAACAAATGAGTGTGCCCTACACAAGGCAAGTATCACTATAGCACTGTGTCAATGTAAAACTAACACCCCCTTACAGTGTAGAATAAAAGTTAAGTGTGGGGATCCAAAGTGCAGCAAATGTCGAGCATTGTGGTGATGGGGTCTAAAACCCCCCTTATCACAGTGACCAAAAGGTAAGTGGCATCATGGTCAAAGCTGCAAATGCCAAACCGCATGTATGAGCCCTGCTCCCAACACATTAAAAATTTCTGGGGCAAACTAGTGGTTGTGTCCCATACCCACAGAGATGTGGTGAGGCTAACAGTGCAGTGAAAACAAAACATACTCTCGGCCATGTGGAGACAAGCACCACACATGGGGGCTGACAATGCATACAGTGTACAATGACACAAGAGCAGAAGTGACCATCACAAAGCATACACACATCTCAAAAATAGACACACTAATCAAAACAACCTGTGTAGACTGTAGGTGTCAGGTCACAAACTCACATTCCATGTGAGCAGTGGCACCTAACAACCAGGATGAATGTGCAGAATGATGTGATATGACTCACAGGGACAGCACGGCAAATCACAGAAACAGCATCCAGACAATGACCCACAACAGCAATACCAATGCACTGATGCAGATGCACAAACACAAACAGGCAACCTCAAATTGCACATCTGACACAACATGTGTGTGTGTGTGTGTCTCAGTATCCCCAGGCAACTACACAACACATGAGGGGGGCTGAACCACAGTGACACAGGCGTGGACACAGTGCCATACAAAAGTAAACCATCATTGAGACCCCCTTAGTGGGCAATCAGGCATTGTGAGATGAGAGGGAGCACAACAGACAAATGTGACACAAGCTGGAATGAACACCAACTAACACAGCAAGAGACTGACACACAACAGCACTACCCCCAGGGACCAGACATTGGGGTGACACAAGCATGCATGACACCTCCACTGTGATGACAAAGGTAGATGTCGTACAAACTGGGAAACCCAGACGTGTCCTGTGCCACAAACGTACATCACACCTACACAAACCCAAATCACTCAGCATGGCCCGTCATCCATGGACAAACGGGAGCTAGGGGCCCATCCATGCAAACATTTACATCAGTCCACCCTCAACACCACACACCCTGAACTGCAACAATGTGCATCTGTGAAGCCCACTAGGACAGAAGACATTGCACATGCACCCATGACAAACCCAGGAATGTTGGGAGGAACTAAGGTGCACAGACTCATCACACAAGGACAGTTTACAACCCTGGTGAATGACAGACATACTGCACAGTATATGGTACATGGCCATGACGTCAAAGCTCACATAACCTTCCGAATACCTGCCACAGTCCCAGGGCAATGCAGAACCCAAGGAGAAACACAAGGCACACATGCTGACACCTGCAAACATTGCAGCCCTGAACTGGACAAGTGGGATCAGTCACACACACATACACATGTCTCAATCACTGAAAGGTACTACCTAGGGACAACTACATGATATTGCGAACAAACAAGTGCCTTGTGGACCCCTGACTGTGTCCCATCTGCGTCTGACCACATCATCACCACTCAGAACAGACAAATCCCAATGATGAACCACCAATTAATAGTAGTGTGCCATGCACCCATACATCTGGTAGCCCATGGCAAAGTTGTGGGATGAACACAGTACCACTCAGCAAGCATCAACAACAGGAACATATCAAGGGAACACTGCTTGTGTATGAAAAGGGATGTGGACACACACACGCATGCTCATGCAACACACACCATGGGTCCAGGCTGTGTCACGGGACAACACATCCGTGACATAGCCTGAGGGGACCCAACTCCTGTGTAAGTCCAGCTGTGCCAAACATAGTCACAGCACGTCACACTCATGTCAGCAGAACACTTGGTCAGTCAGTCATCAGTTACCTCACAATGAAGGCTCTGATCACAACAGCCTGGGTACGTGAGTCTCCTGAGGGATAAAAAAATAGATTTCCCGTATATAAGGAGTATCGGACCTATATTATGTTAGCATGATGCATTTATACGTACACTCCCTGTTTGATATATATGCCTTTGCTTGGAGGAAACTCGTTTATTTCCTCCCTGTATATTTATTGCTATAAGACTAGGCCGAGAACCATACAGACGCCATCTTCTGATCATATGCTTGAGCACGGACCGTGATCACGTGTTGATCACGTGCAGTTGTCAGGCCCCAGTTCATCCGAGTTACTGGTAGCAGCTGAAGGTAGGCTGTTTACTCGACTGTTCTAAGACTCAAGGTCGCATCTGGCTTTGGGGGCGATAAGCGCATTCCTGGAGGCGCCGTGTCTACACTCCCAGGCACCAAGACGAAAGGGAGTCACCCCTCCTGACCTCATCAGTAATAGATAGTCAAGCCTTTGTACTGGTCTGATGTGTACCATATATGGTCCTTCCTTGGAGCTCGAGGGCCAACTGGTGTTTTTCCTTTTACAGTGATTATATGTGTTGAACCGAAAAGTATATAACCTCATGTTTGAATACGAGCCAAAAGTCTTCTCGGAGCACCTGATGGGTGAGGTTTGGAGAGGCTCCTCTATAGAGTATTTCTGTTTAATAAACGATTGAACCTTCTTCACTGCCAACTGATTGATTATTTGGTAATGGTATTGGGACTATTGGTAGGTATAGTCCTTTAGTTCGATTTCATGGTACTTCAGTTGGCGACTCTGGTGGGACTCTGTGACTGTGTCGTCCTACCCGTAAACGGGTGGTAAGGACAAGGGGTAATTCTGGTCGAGCGGGTGGACGGAAAAAGGATGCTTTGAAATTTAGCCATTTTTGGCATTAACTTACTCCGCTCTCACGATCAGAGTGTCCTCAGCTGCTAGTGACCCTTCACCGGAGTCCTACGGGCATAACCCAGGAGCCGACTGTGTTGGTCCTCAGGAGTTGGCAGTGGAGAACACGCAATTGTGCCTGTGTGCACCAGGTGAGTGGAACTGTTTTGATGTTCTTGGCATGCACTGTTGAGCAGTGCTTTTGAAGCAGTTAACTGTGTAAGTATTTGGTGGTGAGTGTACCACGGAGAATCCTGGGGGTCTGACGGGGCAGCATTATGGTGGCTGCACGTATAGATGCTCCACGTACCTTTTGTGAATAATAGAGACGCCGATCGGACGCCTGGTGTGGCACTTGTGGTGCGCGCCCGGCCGGACTGCTCTCGGAAAACCCTGTGGCTGTACCTGGGTAGCCTTGGGAACACATCTGAAGCAGTGCTAATAAAACGTGCTTAGTCAGAATAGTCCCAAGAGTGAACCAGGAAGGCTGCGGGATGGTCTGTAGGTCGGTCTGTGGTTATACCTGTCTGACAGTCTCTTGGTAGTCTTTGGACTGCTTGGTTTTGATATCTGTCGGTCTTGGAATCTGAATTTGATTGATTCTCCAGGAACAGGAGTCGATGGGCCCTGTTATTTGTTTGAAGAAACGTCATTTTTGAGTATTTTTGTCTATATATATATATGTATTATTGTTTTGTGTATGTTTGAATGAGCGTGAGGTTGTATGTTTTGCGAATGTTTGAACATGGCCATGTTTGGAAGTTTATTTTTATGATCGAATAAAGAACGCGTGACGACAATAACCATGCCGTGTTTTAGAAAATGGAGTTGTTTTGGATGTTGTTGCCATCCTAATGATACGTGTTTGGCTGAAAGTCAACCTGCCCCGCCTGAGGGCAGCCCAAGTTATGATATGTATGTAAAGCATGGTATTACACCTCTCTTGTTTAATACACTATGGCATAAATATACTAAAGATAACGTGGAATTACAATGGCCCTTAACCGGGTCTTTTGATGAAAAAAAGATAAATTGGCTGCAGGATCGATTATTTTCTAAATGTAGTCGACAGTCAATGTTTGACTCCCTAAGCCTGTGGCAGAAGGAAGCAAAGCGTAAGCATATGTGGGAGGAGAAAGTATGTAGGATGAAAGGAAATCAGACGATTACGAAGAAAGCTATAGCTTATGATAAAGCACAAACTGAACAAGGGATTGATTGTGCAGACAGACAATTTAGATTGCAAGTGGATAAGACCTATGTGGCTAGGACTGAAGCGGAAGATGAGATAGAGGATTTATTGGACACTCGTAAACTTCCACCTTATGCTCCACAGCGTACATATCCCGTTGTTCCCCCGACTCTAGTACAAGCCCCTCCAGCTTCCGCCCCTGTTGTTTCCTCATCCCTTGCCTCTCCGGGAACGTCCTCTGTTTCGTCTCCCTCAGTGTCTGAGATGGCTACTTTATGGCCTGTTACCCTGCCGTCTTCCGTTATGTCCACAGCTGTTTTGTCTCCCCCCACCCTTGTGTGGGCTTCCCTTTCTGCGAGCACGACCCCATCTCCAGCTGTTTCGACTCCATTTCGTGCTCAGGGGGATTTTGAAGTGCGGAAGTTGTTTACCGTTCGGCTGTAGGACAGAATGAGAAACAGATGATTGAGAATCAGTCATCCCAGTGGATGCGACAGCCTATTTCCACTATAACTGATATATGGAACACGCTTTGAGACTATGAGCCTGTTATGCAGCAGCATGCCTTGAAACACATGGCTGCATGTATTATTACTCTCTGAGAACAGTGTTTTCCAGGAGGGATGGACCCCCAAGTGATGTATGACATCTGGGACAGGGCTCATAAGTCTGAACTTAGCCCAGATGAAGTGTATAGAAATGTGGAGTTTTTATTAAATTATCGAGAACGGATGCATCAAAAGTGTCCCTCGTGGGACACTCAGCATCCTATGCGAGAAGTTCAGCTTATCTTTCATCCTGAAATACCGGAACTAAAGGATGACCACGGCGTGGTGACTAGACCTCGTGTAGAGGCTCGAGTACAGGAGCAATGGGTTTACACCCCCTGGAAGAGGAGTGAAGTCCTCTCGCTAAAATCACAAGTAACCGACCCCCGTACTAATCCCACAGCTTATTATAAAGAACTCACAGAAGCTGCCTCTTCGGCCGTCATGACCTTAGCTGACATAGAGCTATTTTTTGCATTGTTAGTTCCCGTTAATGTATGGCGTCAGGTGCATGATCAGGACCATGCTCAAGAATTAGGCGGGACATGGGAGCAGATAAAAGATTGGGACAAGGATCGTAAACCTGGGAATAAGCCGAAACCTGAATTATTGGCATTACTTGGCCGTATTATCACTTACATGCATTCTTTAATTCCGCCTCATAAAGTGGATTGGGACAAATTGACCGCATGTAAACAGAAGAAAATTAAAGTGTTTCTGATTTTTTCACTAGATTTGAGGGCGTGTTCATTGATTTTAGTGGACAGGATTTATCGTTTTGTGACCAATTTGTTACCAGAAGTCTCTGCACGGTTACAAGCCGCTGAAAGTACCTGGACCACTTCCACGCCCTCGATAATATTGAGTATGGCCCAATATTACGATCATAGAGAAAATGAGACTAAGGATAAGACGGAAAAGAGAACAAGGGATCTTAAAACACGGGTGTTGTTGTAACAAGTTGTTCAAGGACAAGGCAGAGAGAGAGGGGGTAGAGGGTTCGTCCTGAGGGGGGCGGGAACTGGACGAGGCAGAGGGCCGGATGTCGTTTTGGGAACAAATCAGTGTGCTTATTGTAAGGAGGAAGGGCATTGGTGATTTCAGTGTCCGTTGTTGATGGCCCAGAACGGGGCTATGAGAGGTAGAGGAAGAGGTCAGGGAAGTGTGGATCGCAGTGATTTGCGACGAGAAGAGGCGACTTAAGTTGGACAAGAACATAATTATTTTGATAATCCAAGAGGTAGGCAGTATTATAATGAGGAGTGTGCAATGGATGCGACCGAAGGGTATGCTTATACATAGGATAGCCATGGACAGAGTGAGGGTCAGGTGTCAGTACCCATTGATCAGCAAGGACCTTATGTAGAGGCACATTTGATGGGGACATCTGAAAAGTTTTTAGTTGATACAGGTGCAATGAATAGTTCTATTTCTCGTTCCCTGGTCCCAGGTGCTGCTCTGTCCATGCACAATAATGCTTCGGTAGGATTCTCGGGAATTCCGGTGGTGAGCCCAATCTCCAAACCTATTCCTTTTACAATTGGTCCGGTTATAATAGACTCCCCGTTTCTTTTGACTTCCCATTGTGGCGAAAATTTGTTGTGCTTGGATTTGTTGAAGAAATTACATGCTAAGATTCATTGTTCACCTGATGGTGTTTACTTGACTATTAATTCCCATGGGAAGCATACCTTGCAGTGCTTCACTAAAAATGAACCCCTCCCTCCTGAGTTTGCTGCTATTCCAGCAACATTGTGGGCCACTGGTGACACAGATGTAGGATTATTAAAGATTCCGCCCGTTTCTATTACTTTGAAGCAAAATGCTCGGCTTCCTCGTATACCTCAGTACAAAATTTCTCCGGCTGGCGAGAAGGCTTTGCTCTCCATCATACAAGATTTGGTAAAAATGGGTGTGGTGGAAGAGACTGCTGCTAATGTGTGCAACAGCCCCATATTGCCTATCTTAAAAAAAGCCCCTGTTGGAAGCGATCCTGACTATGCTGATACCTATCGTTTTGTGATTGATTTGCGCGAAATTAATAAAATAGTGGTGCCCCAATACCCTGTGGTTTCAGGCATCACTACTATTCTCACTATGATTCCTCCTACTGCTAAATGTTTCTCTGTGATTGATTTAAAGAATGCTTTCTTTAGCATTCCGATTCATCCTGATAGCCGCCATATTTTTGGCGTCTCATTGTCTGGTCGCAGCTTCCGGTTCTGCCGTGCTCCCCAGGGGTGCACAGAGAGTCCTAGTATTTATAGTCAAGCTTTGAAAACAATGTTGGATTATTTGGTCTTGCCCCCTGGTAATGTGCTTTTGCAATACATAGATGATTTGTTAGTGGCCTCTGATACCGAGGAAGGTTGTAAGAAGGCCACTGTACAATTATTGTCTCATTTGGCTGCTAATGGCAATAAAGTATCCCTTTCTAAATTTCAATATTGTCGACAGGAGGTGACCTACCTCGGTCATCTACTGTCGAAGGAGGGAAGGAGACTAACCCCTGAGCGTGTGACTACCATTTTTAATATGTCTGTACCTCGTACTCAGCGTGATGTTCGTGCATTTCTCGGCATAACTTCTTACTGTCGCCAATGGATCCCTAATTTTTCCCTTCTTACTAAACCTCTTCTGTACTTAACCACTAAAGATGTGCATGAACCTTTACCCTGGACTGATGCTTGTCAAGATGCTTTTGACTCTTTGAAATCTGCGCTTTGTTCTGCACATGTTCTTGGTACTCCTGACTACCGCAAACCTTTTGTGCTTTACGTACACGAGGTGGACGGTTGCTCGCTTTCAGTGTTAATGCAAGGATTTGGTGGTAAGCAGAGACCTTGTGCCTATTTCTTGGCGGTGTTGGATAACGTCGCCAGAGCACTCCCTAGCTGTTTAAGAGCTACTGCTGTGGTTGCGGTGGCTATTCGACAGTCGGAAGGGCTCGTTCTGAACACTGACCTCACAGTGATGGTACCGCACGCTGTGGATACATTATTGAACAAAACAAAGACCCAGCACCTTACGAGTGCGCGTCTTACCGGATACGAATTGACTTTGTTTGCTCCACACATTACAATTAAACAAATTGCGATTCTGAACCCTGCTACGTTACTACCCCTCCCTTCGAATGAAAAGAGCAATGATGTTCATGATTGTATATTTCGGACTGAGGAAGAAACGAAGGGACGGGTAGACCTGACTGACACTCCTCAATCTGACCCTCAAGGGGAGTTGTACGTCGATGGCTCTTGTTTCAAGTTACCAGATGGCACGACAACTGCTGCATATGCGATAACTACTCTTCACACTATAGTTGAGGCTTCTCGAGTACCCTATCAATCAGCACAGGCGGCTGAATTAGTGACATTGTTTCGGGCCTGTGAGTTAAGTGAAGGACTGAGAGTAAATATTTACACCGACAGCCAGTACGCCTTTGGCGTGGCTCATAGTTTTGGCCGACTTTGGGCAGAAAGAGGTTTTCTTACTTCTCATGGTCAGCGAATACAGCATGGCCCCTTGATTTTGCGATTACTGACAGCATTGACGTTACCAAAAATAGTGGCTGTAGTCAAATGTAGTGCACACAAGGCAGTGGTTGATGCAGTAGGGGAGGGTATTGCTTTTGCCGATCAAGTGGCTATGGAAACTGCAAAATCCAAATTGACCTCAATGTTTGTGACTAGCTCTGCTAGGTGGGTGGCTGAAACAGAGAGGTTTGATAATACCATGGAGAGTGTCCGAGAAATACAGAAAGAAGCTACCCCTATTGAACTGGCTCACTGGAAAGAGCGAATTGGGAGATTAGATGCAGATGGTTGTTGGATTGATCTGACAGAAAAGCAGCGGTGGCTGTTGCCTAATGCATTAGTGAATACGGTGGTGACAATGGCACATGGTTCAGCTCATATTGGGGTGAAAGGTATTTGTGCCTTATAGATCCTGTATGGTACAATCCCAATATTTCTAGGACCGCTGCTCATTTGGTACAATATTGCATGGTTTGCTTACGACATAATCCAGGGGGCAGGGAACCTGTTCTGAGTGGAAACTTTGCACCACCATCTTTGCCTTTTGAGGGGCTTCAAATGGATTATATCCAGCTGGAGCGCGTTAACAATTTGAAGTATGTCCTGGTCGTGGTATGCGCTTTCAGTAAATGGGTGGAAGCCTACCCGACAAAAGAAAACACTGCTTTGGCAACGGCAAAAGCGTTGGTAAAGGAGTATTTGCCTCGCTACGGATTGCCTCGTGTGATTTGGAGTGACAACGGAAGACATTTTAATGCAGAACTCATCACACATATATGTAATGAACTACAGATTAAACAGAAATTCCATGCGGCTCGACACCCCCAGTCCGCTGGGTTGGTCGAGAAGTATAATGGGATATTAAAGCTCAAATTAGCAAAAATTCAAGAAAGTACTGGATTAAGGTGGCCAGATGCTCTACCGCTGGCATTAATGTCAATACGAGTTACCCCACATTCTCGTTCTGGTTTGTCTCCGTATGAGGTCATTTTTGGGCGCCCTGTTAATGTATGGGGCGTCCCGAGACCCAGAACGTTTCGTGATATAGAGTATCCTATGCTGACAGACTATTTGTATGCTTTGACTAAAGATCTTCGTTCCATTCATCAACAGGTTTCAGCAGTTTTGCAGCCCCTGCCGGAGGGTCCTGGACATCGCTTGGAACCAGGACAGTGGGTTCTGGTCCGTAACTATCAGCGAAAATCCAGCTTGGATCCTCGTTGGTCTGAACCGTTTCAAGTCTTGTTGGCCACGTGGACGGCGGTAATGGTGAACGGCAAGCAACAATGGATTCATGTGTCACTTCTGAAAAAACTACCCCACCTCCGGAACATGTGTTTCATACTTTAGCCCCTCATAAGGAAAGGCATCGTCAGACCTATGTGAAAATCGCGTTCCTTGAAATGCTTCACCAAGCACACAGTGCCACCAATACTACAAATTGTTGGGTTTGTGGTCTTTTACCATCTGTTATGCACCAGCACGACTTATTTATATCCCTACCTTTGTCTCATCTGGGAAGTTGCGAGGCTTGCTTCAAATTGCTTTCTATGATGTATATGCATTATGTTGTGGACGCTCGTAGGTTTTCAGAGAGAGATTATGAAATGATTTTAGCATATATTGAGGTTCATCAAGGATTCAACCCCGATGGGAATAGTGGAGAGGGAACCTTAAATCCGAATGCCTGTATGAATATGTATATAACGCATGAAAATACCACTTGGTTGAAAAATGAAATTTCGGACTTTGTTGAATTCAATTTCACTCAATATTATCGACACTTTCAGGACCATATTGTTACTGAAGATAGGGCTATTCCAGTGCCTGTATTAAACAGTTCCTCTACGTTTTGTGTTCAAGGAGTAGGGTACATATCAGTAGGAGAAAGCCGATGTAATTACACTTATCAGTTGCGTACCTTTAGCAGCCCCCCGTTGTTAACCCCTCCTAATGTATATTTTGTCTGCGGAGGAAGTGCCTATACTTGGCTTCCACGAGGTTGGACTGGACGTTGCTACCTGTCCTTCCTGTACCCTCCAGTTTATATTGCCCCTTCTAACTATCACAAGGATCACCGACTAGAGAAACGTAGCATGCCTATTAGGAGAAATAAGAGGGTGATAGATACCACCGATATAGATCAGACCGATACTCCATCGCAGCATTTCACTGACATTATGAAGGGAGTGTTACCCTTTTGGGGGCCTATGATTACTAGCCAAGAAGTACAACGTTTGTCTAGAGTAGTTGAAGGGGTAATTAACACTACTGCAGGAATACTGACCAATATAACAGTAGAGCTACAGGCGACCAGACTCGTTTAGCTTCAAAACCGTATGGTTTTGGACGTTATCTTGGCAGATCGAGGAGGAGCATGCCGTGTGATCGGCGGCAGCACTTGCTGTGTTTATATTCCTGACTCCGCCCCCTACGTTCATTTGGCTATACAGAAGCTACATCGTTTAGCTTCAGAGATACATGTAGAAACTGGTACGTGGTCTCTCTCTGGTTGGTTCTGGGGTTTGCTGTCTAGTTGGGGATGGAAAATGTTGATGGTGCCGGCATGTATAGCCGGTATCATATTCACGTGTTGTGTTTGTGTACAATGTGGACCTGCATGTTGCTCTTATTGCTTGACAAAACTCACTTCCTCTGTGTCTGGTCCATCCCCAACAGCGGTAAAAGCTCAGCTAGTTCAGCGGGAGCTCAAGGATCTAATGCAGATTGATGAGGGAATATTTGAAGATTGAACTGTTTTAGTTAGCTACATCATGCTAAAAGGGCCGTTCTGAGGGATAAAAAAATAGATTTCCCGTATATAAGGAGTATCGGACCTATATTATGTTAGCATGATGCATCTATACGTACACTCCCTGTTTGATATATATGCCTTTGCTTGGAGGAAACTCGTTTATTTCCTCCCTGTATATCTATTGCTATAAGAGTAGGCCGAGAACCATACAGACGCCATCTTCTGATCATATGCTCGAGCACGGGCCATGATCACGTGTTGTTCACATGCAGTTGTCAGGCCCCAGTTCATCTGAGTTACTGGTAGCAGCTGAAGGTAGGCTGTTTACTCGACTGTTCTAAGACTCAAGGTCTCATCTGGCTTTGGGGGCGATAAGCGCATTCCTGGAGGCGCCGTGTCTACACTCCCAGGCACCAAGACGAAAGGGAGTCACCCCTCCTGACCTCATCAGTAATAGATAGTCAAGCCTTTGTACTGGTCTGATGTGTACCATATATGGTCCTTCCTTGGAGCTCGAGGGCCAACTGGTGTTTTTCCTTTTACAGTGATTATATGTGTTGAACCGAAAAGTATATAACCTCATGTTTGAATACGAGCCAACAGTCTTCTCGGCGCACCTGATGGGTGAGGTTAGGAGAGGCTCCTCTATAGAGTATTTAGTTTAATAAACGATTGAACCTTCTTCATTGCCAACTGATTGATTATTTGGTAATGGTATTGGGACTATTAGTAGGTATAGTCCTTTAGTTTGATTTTATGGTACTTCCCTCCCCTAAGTCATCTGCACATACTCAACACATATGTACAGCAAGTTGCACAGAGGACCCAGTTGCTCCTATACTAATGATGCCCACACCTGTAGGTCCAGGGGAGATGCGCCCAAAGTCAGGGAAATAGACAAATTGGACAATGGGAAGCACATCATATGTGTATGGGTGCAAGCCACAGATGTGACCGCGAAAATGAAATGTTCACAGAGATGTCCACAAATTGTTGATCATGACACACCCAGTTAGCTGCTGAGGATGAGATGGATACCGACCAGAATAGGATACATATCTCATCAAATTTCAAGGAGTGAACTTGAGTGACAACTGTCACATGTTGCTTGCCTGCACTGGAAGGACAAGGGACATCACCTCGGTGGGGCATACATGGGGGCAGGCCAGGAACCGCAGGGACAGGATCATAGTGCAGCAGAAGGAGGCAGTAAATGGGTGGTGGATGCAGGAGAGTCACTTGCAACTGCAGTGGAGCTGACTGAAGTGGTGGGTGCAGTCACAACTGTGGGGCACAAGTCAGATGGGGTGGGTGCCGGCACAACTTCAGTGGGCAGGTCAGATGGAGTGGATTGTGTCCCCACTGCAGTGCCCAAGTCAGACGGGGTGGTCGTGGACTCCACTGCAGTGCCTAAATCCATGTGAGCGGAATGGGGTGCAGGTGAGGTCGGCAGGACAGAGGGGGGAACACGGTCCCCACATCATTGGCACTAACCGTCTGACCGGGTGTGAAGGAGCAAGTGGTAGGGGGGAGGGCCTCAGCATTTTGGGGATGGTGTATCTGTCGGTGGGGGAACCCGGGGCAGGGTGTGGCAGGGGAACCTCTGGAGTGGTGGCCTGGGGGATGGAGGACAGAGACTTTGCCTTGGAGCAGCGTGGCGGCGGTGGGGTCTTGCTCTTCCGGCTCCGGGGGGACTTGCGGGTGGGGGTCTTAGTCTGACTGTGCCTAAGGGTGGGTGTCCAGGTGTGAGGTGCACTCCCCACTGTGTGTGGGGATTTCCTCTTTCCCTTGTAATCTGGATCTGCTGGGTCGGTGGGGAAGAGGCCAAGGTCACAGAGGAAGTGGAGATGGGGTTGCAGGTGAGGCAAGGGAAGGGGGATGGGAGGGAGAGGTTTCGTAGGACTGCGGAGTGGTTGTGGATGACTGTGTGTGTGTCTGCAAACCAGCCCCTGTGAGTGTGGTATCAGTCCCCTGCGCTTGCTTGTGTGCACGTCTAGCCCTTGGTTTGGGTGTTTGTGAGAATGTGCAGGTGTGTGTGTGCTTGGGACAGGTAGGCTGCTAGGAATTGTGGGTGGTGCAGGGGTAGGAGGGGTGCGGGACTGTTGGAGGAGGGACACTACTGCCATCAGGGAGGAGGCCACGGACTGATGGGTCCTCTGTAGGGCAGACATGCCCGATGAAATGCCCTCCATGAACGACACCAGTTGCGTCAACAGAGTGGCGTGTGCATGGAGGACACTCAGCATCGATGTCTGCCCTACATGGATCTGTCTAAGTAAGTCCACAGACTCCTCACTCAGGGCAGCAGGGGACACAGGGGCAGGGGGTGCGGTGCCTGGCACAAAGGAGACACGCTCCCGAACACGGGAGCCTCCACGGACCTTTGGGATGGGAGCCGATGGGAGGGTGGGGATGGTGGTGGTAGGGGCGGTGGCGGGGATAGCCTCACTAGCTGGGGTTCGGTGGCTGCTGACACCTGCCTCCACAAGGGAGTCATCCTCAGAGCTGCTGTGGCCCTCAGCTCGGGGGGATGGTGCTGATGACTCCTTGGTGTGGGTCCACTTGCCCTTCGTGCCACTGGGTCCCCCCTCCTTCTGTCCCTGTCAGGCTCTGTGGCTCCTCCTGGTCCGTGAAGCTGTCCCCTCCTGTGGCCGTGGATGTATCTGGATAGGAATAGGAAGAAAGAGAGCAACATCAGTCACCTGCACTGACTGCACACACCACAGTGAGTACATCACATCACAGGGCAAGCCCTGGCATCATCAGCTGAACACTGCTCAAAGTGCCAACACTGTTCAGAATAAGCCAATTGTCATTCTCAACATCACCCATGGCACACATATCCCTCCATTACTTGCACCCATATGTCTGTTGCATGTTGGATGCTAATACCCCAATGTCCTGACATGCACCACCCACACATCAGTTGGACATGCAAGTGAACATGTAGGAGTATGTCACTATACACACAGCACATCTCTTGTCACTGACTCAGCAAAGGTGTCCGGATGAAGGGATGGGCAGAGACTCATTTCACATGCTTGTGAGGCATGCAAGCAACACACACTATGATGTTCTCATGTCCTGATAGTCAATGCCACAATGGGGTGCATGGTGTACACTTGAACACATTGCAGGATCACTCATAGCAAATTAAATGCCATGGCACTGGCATGCCTGGAAAGTCAGTCAACACTGTCTCCTGTCACAGGGGCAGGGCATCCAGACAGCAACAGTATGCACTGTCTCACAATCATAGCTCAGGGGTAAAGCTAACTCTGCAGTTGACAAGTGCACTTGCCCATCCCCTGCAAACAAATATCCAGGAACCAGAAGACCCCACATCATGCAAATCAGATATATGATTCTCTGCAAACACAACTCCATGTACATGAGCACATCACAGTCTGCCGTGCATGTAACCCAGCTGCCTGAAGTACACAGATGCATACACCATTCTGCGCTGTCAGATGATCACACACCTATATGTCACACAGGAGGAGAGGTAAGCAAATGTCAATCAGATGTGGCAAATTACCCTGTGAAGGACAGACACAAGACACAGTCAAAAGCACAGCAGAACAGGAGGGAAATGCAATACACATGTACAAAACATGTCACAAGAAACCTACACAAAAACAAGTTAGCAGTACTACCCTATTGTGGAGTACACACCACCTGAATGGACACATCACTGCACGCATCCAGTCAAGTGGCACACAGACACACTCAGGCAGCAACAGAGCAGCCCCAACACATTCCAGGCTAACTCCATACATTAAGATTACAACTCTGGAAACTCACATTCAGGTGAAGAAGTTGTTGATGAGCTGTGAGCGGACGTCACCTTCATCCTCATCATCACTGGCATCTTGGCCCAGGCCGGGATCCTCCACAGGTGCCGGAGGTTGGTCATCGTCATCCTGGATGAGAGGCACCTTCTTCCGCACTGCCATGTTGTGTTGCATGCAGCATACAATAATTATTTTACACACCTTTGCAGGTTCATATGGGAGGGCCCCTCCAGTCTTGTCCAGGCAGCGAAAGCGACTTTTCAGGAGGCCGAATGTCCACTCAATCACCCTCCTGCTGCGACCATGTGCCTCATTGTAGCGCATCTTGGCTGGTGTCACAGGGTTCCTGAGGGGTGTCAGCAACCACGGCATGTCGGGGTATCTGGAGTCACCTACACACACACAAATGAACAAGTAGCTGAGTTTTGTAGGAGTACGGAATACAACATTGACAAACACACACAATGATAAAAAGTCAGTACACACCGACAAGCCAGGCATGCTGAGCTGGCATCTGTGACATCAGCGTTGCAATGCGACTACTCCTATCTTTTGCTGATATTTCACAGAGGTGTGGGTCAATGCATTCTACCCGGTGAGTTGTGTGGAGTTTGTGTGTGGGGGGTGTCTCCACATGCTGGTAAGTATGGTCAGAGCTGTCAGTCCTCCTTCCCACCCGGCTAGACATCCCACCATGAAACGTGCTTCCATTGGAGGGCGTGCAAGTTGTCTTTCAGGATGTCAGTCAGTGGTTTCCTGCTTCTGATTTGCGCACATGCCCTACCAGGGCCATGTGCTCCCCACAGCAGGACCCAGTGTCAGCCATCTTGTCAGTCATTTTCCACTCCCTGTGATGTGGGCATGTTTCAGAGAGGTCTTGATGGGCCAATTTGGAGGGGGAGCATTATCTGTGACTACAAACCCCATCATGCTTTTGGATACATTCTCTTCACCTGCATCCCCACAATTCCTTCCTGTCAGTCAGCTACAATGTGAGGTAGTGTGTTTGTGGTGGAAAACTGTCTGGCAGTGTCTATTTAGCTTTGTGCCACTGCCTTGCTCTATTTGTTTGTAGGTTGGTGCATGTCATGACACAGTTCCAAGTCACTATGAGATGGCAGGTATTGTGTTTGTCCGACTGGCATACACATCTTTGGATGATTATCTATTGGTTACTGTAGCTTTTCTTGCGGTGCATGGATTTACTGTCCCCTTGCCACACAATCTTGGGTATGTTGTTTGTGTACTCACCAGGCTCTGGTATGTCTGTTAGCCCATGGATGCTCTCTGGTGGTAGGATGTCCCGCATCTTCTCCTGCCAGGTCCTGAAGTAGACTGGTTTGGCACATGTCAGTTTTAATTCATATGCGTTGCATCGTACTGCATGGGTCGTACAGGTCCGTGTCGGTCGGTATCCGGTCCGAGTCCGTGTCGGTCGGTACGATATGCGACCGGAATCGGAATCGGCCCCATAGTATTAAAATTTGAGGTAGGAGAGAAAATTGAAGGAAAGAATAAGAAAAGAGAGAAAAAAAGGAAAGAAAATGAAAAAATACGACAGGGAACAGATAGAACACTAAATAAAGCTAGCAAAAGTTCTTTAAGCAAACTGTAACTTCAGTATAAGTTGCCTGAACTTGGTAATGATGGCTACAGGGAATTGTTCAATGGAAAGCCCACAATCCAGTGTCCATTCTTCACCCTATACAGCTGTAACGTCCAACGTAATCCGAAATCCAATAGTTTTCTTCTTCTGTTTTTTTCCTTTATTTTTTCATATATTTTTTTTTTAATGAAATAACGCAATTCCAAACCTGAGCTGAATGGATGACTCAATTAATTCACAACACAAATGTACAGAGGGCCTTGTCGGAATATGGAAGAATGCTCTAGGAACAAATCACTTTATAATCTGTACTGTCAAAATGCGGGAAAAGTAATGTGCGCGATGCAGTAAATTAAATGCACTCTCACCCAAGATGTTATCTTCCTCAATGACGCTGCGTGGCTAGAATTTTAAATTAAACAGCCGGTGGGGCTCATGTAGTTTACTTTTGAAAATAAATGATGAGCCGGCCAATCCGAAGGTTAAGAAGTAACCCTGGGCAGAGTTGGTGTAGAGCCACTACGCGTAGTTCCATGGAGTTATGAAAAAACCCTTGGAACATTAACCCACGCCCTGCGGCCAGCCGAGGGACCGTGTGCCCGGGACAGGGGTCCTTTGTGCCCAGGCAGGCTCCCAGATCCCCCTGGCCTGGCTGGGTTGAGAAGCAGGCACCAGGCCCGGGCCTGGGTTTCAGACAGGGCCTGGTGTGTGGGAGCCCCCGTCCTGCGGTCTGCCAAGGGTCCATCTGCCTGGAACAGGGGTTCCTGGTGCCCGGGGAGGTTCCCCCCCTCCCCAGCCTGGCTGGATTCAGAAGTGGGGACCGCTTCCGGGGCCTGGGCTCCCGTAGGCCCTGGGGTGCAGGAGCCCACATCCTGTGGCCAGCTGAGGGTCTGGGTGCCCGTCAGAGGGGTCCATCGGGCCAGGGCAGGCCTCCCCGCATCTTCAGCATGCCAAGGTTCCTGCGGGCCCCTGGTCAGAGTTCCGTCGGGGGCCCCCCCTTGCAGCCCCATGCCCGAGACCCAGCTAAGGGCTCTGATGAGCCCCCGGGAAGCAGAGCCTCCGAGCCCTGCATGGGCAGGCGGGAGACCTCCGGTGAAGGCTTGAGACGGGCAGATTGGCGTCTTTCGGGCCCGGCTATCTGGTCGTGCCTTTCCTTTCAGCCATCTGGTCGCGTGCAATGCTTTCCAATGGGGCAACCAGATGGCCGGGCCGGCCTGGAAGTCCCGATGAGGGCTCGCCCGCCTCCCCTATCCCTGCCGTGTACCTAGGAGGTCGGGCGCCCCTGTGCCCTAGGTCCCCTCCGTCACTCAGTGCGCACAGGTTACCAGAATGAAGGGTAACTTTCCTCCGGATTACTAGGGACAGAAAATGCCGGAATCACTCCCGTGCTGGTGGTTCTCAGCCAGGGACCAGATGGGCTGGGACCGGGCACCACCTTCCCCCTGCCCGGGGCTCTGTCCTCCAGCCTGCTGCACCGCAAAGCGCGCGGGACGGGCACCATCGGTCCTGGGCAGTCCTCCCTCGGGCTTACCCATGCCCCGGGCCCCGGGTTATAAGCAACTTTAAAAATTTACCTGATGTGTACGAGGTCAGCAAAGAATTGAATACAAAGAAAAGTGATTACACAAAGAAAGTCACATATTGGAATTACCCAGATGAAAAATATAAATGTGACTTATGTGGAGACATATTGGGAACTTTTAAAGAACAAAGGGGCATATTATCAAGAAACGGCGTTAAAATTATCGCCGCTTTAGCGGCAGAAAACTGCCGCTAAAGCGGCGATAATGGGCTTGATAATATGCCCTTGAGAATTCCAATATAAGCCCATGTTCTGGTGACAACATGGGCTTCTTTTGGAATTCTCTGCGGCATATTATCAAGCCCATTATCGCCGCTTTAGGGGCAGTTTTCTGTCACTAAAGCGGCGATAATTTTAACGCCGTGCTTGATAATATGCCCCTAAGAAAACATGTCTCTAACAAGCATAAAGGCTTCTATCTCAAAACGTATCGCTCAAAATGTGACAAACAAGCAGAATACCACAATATTGCATGCCATTATGCCAAGTGCAAAGGAAAACCTCAAAAAGGAGAGCTGCAATTTCTGTGCAGGTTCTGTGACCTCAGATTTGGAATAAAGATTGGAGTTTCACAACATGTTCGGCATGCGCATCCAAGAGCGCAAAATGAGGCTAGACTAGCAGCTCTAGCAAGCAGCAAACCATCAAAATGATGGTCACAGGAAGAAATACTGCTATTAGCAGAATTAGAAAAAGTGTATGAGAACAAGAGAAATATTAATGCGCTGATGGTTGTGCATTTTGACAATACAAACAGAAAACAAATTGCAGAAAAAAGAAGAGCTAGAAGAGATTAGAGTAAAACATTGGCATAGGATGTACTGCAAGCATCAATTGTCTCTGAGAATGACTCTTGCGATGAACCAGAGGTTACAGTGGAAGTAACAACAGAAAAGACTTTATTAATCACAAACGTGTGCATAATCAAAAAAACTAAAACTTTGATGAGCTGGAGGATAGAATCACAGAAGTCGAGACGTACACCAAAAACTAATAGCAACACGATGCTGCTATGGATCTGATGGATGAGATAGTGACTTATATCTCAGAAAACACCACTGATAAAAGTCCTGTACCAGCAACTCGTAGAGAACCAGCAAGCAAACTCAATAATGAGCCTATGAACTCTGCTCCAGATGAGCACCAGAATGCCTCAGTAGGAAACAAGATACCAAAGAAAGATAAGAAAAACAGAAGGCTCAATTGGACACACAAGAAAAATTATGCAAAAGCCAAGGGCAGCTACAAAGAATACCAGGCAATGTTTAAAAAAGACAAAAAGAAAATTGCAAGGATAATCACTGATAGGGCAGAAGATGCCACTTGACAAATCAGTGCTGATTAAATCTTCCAATACTACAAAGGCATAATTGAAAAAGAAAACAAGAAAAACCCGAAATTCATACCGGGACGGTGGGAGGGATGCAGAGGGGGTGACGTGGGCCTGCGGGAGGCCGCCTCCACCACATGCCCTCTGGCACGAGGGCCTACCCCTCCCGTCTCTGTGCCAATGGGGTGCGGAGATGGGGGCCACCATCCCCAGCGGGTCAGCAGGGTGACCAGATGGCCTGCGCCAGCCGGGGCCCCTTCTTCCCCCTGCGTCCCCCTTCTTCCCCTGCTCCCAAACAAGTCAAGCAGGGAGGTGAGCAGCCCCGGGGAAGGAGCCTCCCGAGCAGCGGCCTCGGAGCACCTGGCCAACCTAGCTGTTGTCAGACTGCAAGGACGACTGGGTCCGGCTGTCTCAGGCCATCTGAGCGCTGGGTCTTCCCAGGCCATCTGGCCGCCTGGCTGCGTGACCAGATAGCCCTGCGGGCCAGGTGACCAGAGGGCTGGCATAGCCGGCCGGCCAGGCTCACTCCAACTTTTGTTCTTCCCCAGGGTTCTGTAAGCCCCCATTGCGTGGGGGCTTAATAGTCGAGGAAAATGGACTCCCCGGGCAGGATGGTGGGGAGAGGATGTGGCCTGGGCGTAACCCTCCTTGGTTCCAGCCGAGGGTCCGGGCGCTGGAGACAAGGGGTCCAACGGGGATTGAGCTCTGTCCAGCGGGCCCCGGGGTGCAGGAGACCCCCCGTTCTGCAAGCCAGCCGAAGGGCTGGGTGCTGGGGACGGCGTCCACCAGGGCCCGGGGAGGCTTTCCCCGGCCTTGCTAGGGTTCCGAAATTGGGACCGTGCCCGAGCCTTGAGCTCTATCTGGCGGGCCCCGGGGTGCAGGAGCCCCCATCCAGCAAGCCAGACAAGGGTCTGCGCGCTGGGGATGGGGTTCATCGGGGCCCAGGGAGGCTCTCCCCAGCCTGGCAAGGGTTTGGAAGCTGGGACCAGGCCCGTGGCTTGAGCTCCGTCCGGCGGGCCCTGGGGTGCGGGAGCCCCCCGTTCTGCAAGCCAGCCGAGGGTTCGGGCACTGGGGATGGGGGTTCATGGGGGCCCAGGTAGGCTCTCCAAGGCCTGGCTAGGGTTCGGAAGCTGGGACGGCGCCGGGGCTTGAGCTCTGTCCGGCGGGCCCTGGGGTGCAAGAGCCCCCATCCTGAAAGCCAGTCGAGGGTTCGGGTGCTCGGGACGAGGGTCCACTGGATCCCGGGAAGGCTCTCCGCGGCCTGGCTTGGGTTCGGAAGCTGGAACCGGGCCCGGGGCTCGAGCTCCGTCCAGTGGGCCCCGGGGTGCCGGAGTCCCCCATCCTGCAAGCCAGCTGAGGGTCCGGGCGCTGGGGACGGGGTCCACCGGGGCCCACGGAGGCTCTCCAGGCCTGGCTAGGGTTCAGAAGCTGGGACCAGGCCCGGGGCTCGAGCTCTGTCCTGCAGGCCCCGGGGTGCAGGAGCCCCCCATCTAGCAAGTCAGCCGAGGGTCTGGGCGCTGGGGACGGAGGGGGTCCACCGGGGCATGGGGAGGCTCTCCCCGGCCTGGCTAGGGTTCGGAAGCTGGGACCGGGCATGGGGCTTGAGCCACGTCCGGTGGGCCCTGGGGTGTGGGAGCCCCCCCAGTCCTGCAAGTCATCTGAGGGTCCGGGTGCAGGGGACGGGGGTCAATCGTGGCCAGGGCAGGCTCACCCGACCTGGCTGGGTTCAGAAGCAGGGACCGGGCCCGAGGCGGGGGTGGCTGGCTTACTCCACTCCGGTGGCGGTGATGAATTCAGGCCCCAGCTAGGCCCGCAAGACACAAGGGTTCGCTCTCCTGTAACGGAATCTATAAGGAAGTTGGCACGGAAACTGCAAAGTACAAAAACAGCATTTATTAACCCTTAAGGGTGGTCCTACAATCCACACAACACTCTTCAGTATTGCATAGAGTAGCACAAAGAACATTCGTACATGGTCCCCTTTTATACACAGTAGAGGGGCTCATAAGTGGGTGGATACAACATGAAGACAAAGAACATTACCATTTATGGTCATTCTCGATACTGAATCAATACATGGGCGGAGCCAACACACTCCTTGAGCCCGCGAACACATGGTCAAGCAAGGCTAACTAGTAACAGATGTGGTCAAGTCTGGGCATGCGCCAGATAGACAGAAGGGCTATTTATAGACTGTTACTGGGCAGATTACAAGAGCAACTAACACAGAGGTCGGACTCTCCTCGTGGCGAACACGTGGCAGCATGACAACACAAAATGGAGGCCAAACTTCGGTCAACATAACGGAGAAAACATGATCTGAAGGGAAAGCATTAATGTCTTTGGTAAATGCTTAATCACATTACTGTTTCAAGTTACAACAGACGACCCTTTCAGCATTTACTGAAGACATCCGGTTTACCAGAATAATCATCATATATGTCAATGGTCATCATTCCTTCAACCTCTTTAGCTAGACGCTTCTGGTGAGCAACATCGGCAATAGCTTTCTTATCTGGGATGCAGAATGAAATGCATACAGAACAGAACAATGGTCCACATTGAACACACATACAAAAAAGGAACAGAACTGCTATAATAATACAGAGACCAGTTAAGACCTTCCATCCCCAGGCAGTAACCAATGCCCAAAACCATCCAGAAAAGGACCAAGTGCCGTTTTCTGCGTGGATTTCAGCTGCTATTTTATGCAGCTTATTAATGGCGTTATAAACTGATGGCGTATGATCAGGGATGAACACACAGCAGCTACTTCCAATAATTTTACAAGCTCCACCTCGATCAGCTAACATGACATCTAATACCATACGATTCTGCAATGCAACAATCCTAGTGATTTGTAACTCTTCCGTAAGATTCCCAAGAGCAGCAGCAGTCTGATTTGTTACAGCTTCTACCACTCTTGTTAATCTTCGGATCTTCCTACTGTTCAAAGCGGCTCCAACAAAGAAAAACAGTCCTAAGTTAAAATCAATATACTGCTGCAAGCTGGTATCAGTCTGATCCACATCATCAATCGATAGAGTACGTTTATACCTATTTACAGTCACATTATTCAACAATTTCAAATCTTTATGATAAGATGCGGGTGCTAGGAATACAGGAGGTAATAGGAATGATACATAGCATACCCCAGACCACCCAGCCGGCAAACGGTAATAACCTTTATTTCCACACACAAAGTAGGTATTATGGGACGCTAGGAAGGTACTATTATTCAATCCATCAATGTTCAAGACAGTGATACAATCACTGACACCAACAGGGATAAAGCCCACACTCTGGACACACAGGTCCGCTTGAGCTTGTGCTACTTGAATTACAAATTTATCTTTTCCCACAGTGTCTCTTGTGTTCGTAAAGATGTAGGGAATGGATTCATTGTCTGGTCGGTACTCTTCCCATTCCCAAATTGTCCCATTCGCTTGCGGATATCCATTTTTATCCTGATGACATTCTTTATTGAGTCTGAAAAGCAATCGTCCCACTGTCGGTTTCCGAGTGGCAAACAGCAAAGTGTACCATGCTCTACAAGAGCCATTATGAGAGAAAGGAAGTGGTATGAATGGCGTACCTCCTTTCTTCTGATGGGCTGGCATCATCCCACATATCCAACAGTTCGTAGCGTTTGTAGCAACGTGGGTATGATGCAGCATCTGAATGAAAGTGTTATTCAAATAGGACTGTCGATGCTTCAACTCTTGATATGGTAATGTATAAAAGTAGTGCTCCGCAGGCACTGGAGTCGTCAACACAAGTGTTTTCCGAGCAGGAGTTACCTCCTCCACAAACCATGTGGCTATCCCAACAATAGCTACTGTCAGCATGAACCCCGATGCACAAAGGATTTTCTTCTTCTCCATGTCAAAAAGAACAATACCCTGATATCTTCCTGAAACTAACAGGTCTGTCAGAACTCTTCCCCTTGGGCAGCGGTTGATTTCTTCACCAGCGGGCCAAGACGGGTGTCACTACACTAATGCAGGGCTGATCCCCCCCCCTTGCCTCATCGGCTCTCCGTTTCACTAACCCAAGGGCCGTTCTGACAGTATGTCCCGGTACTAGAAAACTCACTTCCGTGGTCGAAGATGATATCGCCTTCCTCCAGAAGTCGCGTGGTCCGGAAAGAGCTCCTCAGTGGCGTTTGGCTCCCCAGCACGGCCTGCCTCCGCTGCCAGGATTTCTCGTTGATCGGTCAGCACGGCCGGCTCCACCAATCCGGGCGGTACCTTTCGACAGTGCAAGGAATGGATCCAATTCTTCCTGTTCGAGACTCGCACAGCCGTCCTCGTCGCGAGGAGGACCTGCTCAGGGCCCACCCATCTCGGTTCCAAGCTGTTTGTCCTGTCGAAGACTTTCACCATGACATGGTCCCCAGGCCGGAGACCATGTCCTTCGCCGGTAGACCGATCAGGGAGCGCCTCTCGGACCTGTTGATGAATAGAAACCAAGTTATCCGTTAACTGTGCCAGATAATCGCTCATCATTACACAAGGTACATCATACACAGCCTTAGGCCTTGGTGGACCCCAAATGTTCATTGGGCGTCCAAATACGATTTCGTATGGCGTAAGGCCAGTTCGGGAGTGCGGTACTGATCTAATTGACAGTAACGCCAGTGGCAGGGCGTCTGGCCAAGTCAAAGACGTCGAAGCTTGAATTTTAGCGATCTTAAGCTTCAGTGTACCATTATACTTCTCGACTAGTCCTGCAGACTGAGGGTGAAACACGGCGTGGAACTTCTGAGTGATGCCTAGACCCTTCAAGACATACTTTATAACATCCGCTACAAAGTGAGGGCCATTATCACTCCACAGAAGTCTACAGACGCCGTATCGAGGGAAAAACTCTTTCAGCAGCAGCTTCGCTGTAGTCATTGCAGTATTGTCTTTCGTAGGGTACGCCTCAACCCATTTACTGAAGGCGCAAACCACTACTAGGACATACTTCAAATTGTTACAGCGCTCAAGCTGGATGTAATCCATCTGCAGAACCTCGAAGGGTGCAGTGGGTGTCGCAAATCCTCCTGCTGGAGTTCGAGTACCCTTTCCTGGGTTATACCTCAGGCAAATCATACAGGTCTGCACCACCCTCTTTGCCGTGCTAGCAATCTCTGGATGCTCCCAAACTTGGGTAAGCAATTTCACAATTGCGGAAGCTCCAACATGTGCTAGCCCATGTGCCATCTGAACCATAGGTTGTACAAAAGCCGTAGGTAATTTCCATCTATCCATCTGCTTATTCCTCCAGCAGCCTTCATCATCCAACTCTCCCTCGCTAGCCCATTTCTCCCGCTCTTTATCAGAAGCGGTCCTTTGCATTTCTCGCACTTCCTCCTTCGCATCACGCCATCTTTCCACCTGTGACTTTACTACATACATGGCAGTAGCACCGGGCTGCATCGCAGTCTCCCGTGCTATTCGGTCCGCTAAAGCATTCCCTTCTCCAACTCTATCAACTACTTTCCTATGGGCGCTACACTTAACGATGGCAATTTTCTTTGGGTATGTCAATGCGGTTAAAAGATTGTGAACTAACTCTCCATGCATTATCTGTACCCCATGTGACGTTAAAAACCCTCTCTCCTTCCAGAGTAGGCCGAAGTCGTGCGCTACTCCGAAGGCATAGCGGCTATCTGTGTAAACATTCACACACAATCCTGTACTGAGCTCACATGCTCGTGTTAATGCTATCAGTTCCGCTGCTTGAGCTGACTTCTGTGGTATGCGTGCTGTCTCCACTATCGTTTGTAATGTGGTAATTGCATACGCTGCTGAAGTCGTACCATCTGGTAGCTTCAGGCATGATCCGTCCACCCACAGTTCTCCATCTACATCTGGAAAGGGCGTATCCTGGAGATCAATACGACCCTTTGTTTGTTCCTCAGTCACAAGAATACAATCATGCGCTTTCCGCGCCTCAGGCTGGGTCTCGGGGTATGGCAATAATGTGGCCGGGTTTAACGTTACGCACCTTTTCAACGTAATATGAGGAGCCAAGAGCGTCAACTCATATCCCGTTAAACGGGCACTGGTCAAATGCTGTGTCTTTGTTTGATTAAGCAGGGCATCAACAGCATGGGGAACTAACACCAACAGCTTATGGGATAACACAATTCCTTCACTTTGGCGTATTGACACAGCTGTCGCCGCAACCGAGCGAAAACACCCTGGTAATGCTCGGGCGACAGGATCAAGTACAGCCGAAAAGTATGCACAAGGGCGTTGCTTATCGCCATGCATCTGCACTAAAACTGATAATGCACATCCATCTTTCTCATGCACATACAGCGAAAAGGGTTTTGCATAATCAGGGGTCCCTAACACTGGTGCTGAACAAAGGGCCTGTCGCAGTTGCTGAAAAGCAGCATCACACTCATCTGACCAAGGGATTGGGACAGGCGTGTCTTTTGTCAAGAGAGCTAGCAATGGCTTAGCTATGTGAGAAAACCCCAATATCCACTGTCTACAAAAAGAAACAAGACCCAAAAATGCACGCACATCCTTCTGCGTGGATGGTCTCGGTGTGTCCAAAATTACTTGAATACGATCCGGTGTGAGTGCACGCCCCTCCTTAGACAAAAGGTGACCCAAATACGTCACCTTTGGTCTACAGAATTGCAATTTCTTCCGAGATACTTTATGATTGTGGGATGCTAAAAAGGAAAGTAAGGATAACGTGCTTTTCTCACACAACTCCAGGGTGTCAGCCGCCAGCAAGATGTCATCGACATATTGAATGAGGGCGACCCCCTCGAGCAGAACAAAGGAATCCAATTGTCGTTTCAAAGCCTGACTGTAAATGCTAGGGCTTTCTGTGTAGCCCTGGGGGATCCTACAAAAACGATAAGATCTATTATTTAAAGTGAACCCAAAAAGATATCGACTATCGGGGTGAATGGGAATGGAAAAGAAGGCATTTTTCAAATCAATCACTGAGAACATGGTCGCCGTAGGCGGGACCAAGGTAAGCAACGTCGTGATATCGGAAACCACTGGGTACTGAGGTATCACGATCTTGTTTACCTCTCTCAAATCAATTATAAACCGATAGACCTTAGCATCCGTGTCCTTTTTCAGAATGGGGAGAATCGGGCTGTTACAGATATTATAGGGAACTTCTTCCACTACTCTCACTGCGATCAAATCTTGCACAATCTGTATGAGAGCCTCCTCGCCCTCCTGGGAAATACGATACTGCGGGAGGCGTGGTAACACCGCCCCCTCTTGGACACTAATGTGGACCGGAGGAATCACCATTTGTCCCACATCTGTGTCCGAAGTCGCCCATAAAGCGCGAGGGAGGGTAGCTAGCAACGCATCCTCTGATATCGCACACATCCGCTCAGACCGGGGGTAGTTGTCATTTAAGATCACCCTCACGCCTTCAGGGGAGCAGCGGATCGTAGCCCTAAAATGCTTTAACATATCAAGGCCCATAATGTTATCCGGTGTGTACGGAGCAAGCAGAAACGGACAGGGCGCAGAAAAAGAATCAACCTTAAATGTAAGGGGCTGTGAAAGAGGGCTTCGGGAGAGTGTACCGTCAAACCCTACCGATGTAACCATTAAGCCGGATGGGGGAGCCCCCGGAACCAAGTGCCTAGACAATGCACTACGTGTCGCTCCTGTGTCCACTAGGAACTGATCAGTAGAGCCTAAAACCTCAGCTGATACATAAGGACCCGTCTGATCGACCGGTACCTCAACTGATTCGTACCCCCATCCAACGCATTCCTATGCATGGTGAGAATCATGATATCCCGATCGGTCAATCTCCGACACGTGATACTGATGCTGGCGATCGAAAACATTTGATCTATCTCGGTGCTGCCCAGCAGTGTCAAAACGGACATTATCGTTAGAATTCCCTCTAGAACTCGAGAAACCCCCTCTACCTCTGGGGCCACCCGGAGTATGCCCCTGACGCGAAGCACGCAACACTGGGCAATCCCTGGCCCAATGGCCCGATTGCTTACAATACGCACACTGGTTCCTATTCAAATCAGATCGGCCCGAGGGGGGACCATAAGATCCTCCCCTACCTCTATTACTACCTCGTCGAGGCGGGCCATAGACTTGCGCCAACATCACCTTTGTTTTCAAATCTTTCGATTTCTTTTCCTCCTGACCCTTTGCTTCTTGCTCCTGACGCTCATAATACTGGGCGATAGTCAGGAGGGCCGTCGGCGTAGCGGAGGACCAAGAACTTTCACTCGCTTTTAGACGGGCCGCAACCGCCGGTAGCAGATTGGCCACATATTTGTCCGCAAAAAGGTGGCGGCCCGTTTCGTCAGTAAGCGACTGGCCACTAAAGTCATGAAACGTTTCTTCGAAGCGCGTGAAAAAATCTGCAACTGACTCGTCAGCTGTCTGTTTACATGCAGTTAACATATTCCAGTCAATCTTTTTAGGGGGGATAATTGTTTTCAACTTAGCCACAATAGCAGCAGGGAGATCTAAAATACTCTGGGGTGGTTTCTGTGCGGGCTTCCTCTCCCTGTCCTCATCCTCAAGCTCAGACCACCGGACTTTGAAGGCAACTGTATCATCTACCCTTCGGACAGATCGCCACGTATCCGGCGGTAGGATAAGGCCAAAGAACAGGTCTATATCCGCTAAGGTCATGATGCAAGAATTCAGGGCCCCCTCGACTTCTTCGTAGAAGGCCGCTGGATTCTTGCGGGGGTCAGGCAATGCATTCTTTAATGCCATAACATCAGCCCTATGCCACGGAGTATAAACCCAATTATACACGAAATATCCCTTAGCATCGGCGGTGTTAATGTCCGAGCTAGTCCCCGCTCCTTTAGGAGGAACATACAAAGGCGCCGCCTCTCGCATTGGTTTAACATGCACTACGTCATCCTTATCTGACAGGGAGGTGGATGGGTGGCCCCCTGCTGCAAACGAATCCGACTGCTTCTCCTCCTCTGTTTGTTGGCGCGCTTTTTCTCTGAGGGCCAGCACCTCGTCCCGCAAGGCGAACAGCCGCCGAGCCGCATCAGGAGCCTTAGGGGGAGAAAAAACACCGTTACGCAATGCTTTGGCATCCGAAGACACTTCGTCAGGCTCAAAGACACCGGAACGTTTCCGGAAAGCATCAATCACTTCATCCGCGAAATGACCCAGAAAATACACTTTATCTCTCTCCTGCCACGACCCCCAAGTTTGGAATAATTCCTCCATGGATACCTTGCCCTTAAGTGCACGGAAGGAAATTTGCCGAAGCTCAGCCATCTGCTCGGCCGACAGCATGGACCGCGTGTCTACCTTACCCGAAGCCGGGTCAGAATCTTGCGGCCGCGGAGCGGATGCGCCAACATAAGGGGGCGGAGAGCGATCTAGCAAATAAAAATCATCATCAGCATTATTAAGGACAGGATAAAGTGGCTGCCGAACAACATATTGACCCGAAACTTGCAGCCTACGCTCTTTCTCTTGTCTGTCCGTCTGCTCTCTGTCCTCCCGACGCTTCGCTTCCTGCGCTCGCACATGATCAGTCTTCCGCTGTTCTTTATCAAACAGCGCTTTCTCACGCTTCTCTCGCTCACGCACTTCCTTCACCCATAATCGCACACACTCAAACATATCCTGACGAGCACGTCGCTTACACATACACTGTTCCACATACTCAATCTTACGTATATCAAACGATCCATACAAAGGCCATCGCAACTCAGGATCCTTCTTTGTGTATTTCCTCCATACTGTGCTGTACATTATGGAAGAAAGACCATGCTTCACATACATATCCCTATTAGGAGTCCCCTCTGGGGGAGCTGGAGCAGATTCCTCGATGTTCAACCGGTTTCCAAAACAGCAGCACCACTTACAAAGTGCGCTGAAAGCAGGCATGCTCAGAAATAATGCAAAATATGCAATATTATAAAAATGGCACTTAATCGTTGCGCCGTTCAAAGTTTACACAGTTCCGGAGAAATCTCTCCACATTACCTGCCTATATGTGTTGCAACGCATATATTTTCACAAAGACAAACCCAAAATATGACTAGTCATCACAAATCAAACTCAAATAGCCAGATCAGGCTTCAAAACTCGGAGCAAGTACCGTACAACGGTTCTTACCAATCAAGAGTCCAGATTCCAACTGCCAAGCTCCACAATCGCCCAAACGGCTCTCACGGCAGGACCGACAGAAGAGGTCTCAGTCGATGACCGGCGCCACCCAGACGGTCAGCTCGGAAGGGAAGGAAGAAAAACCTCGGGATGCCAGGGCTAAGACGCCGCTGGCAGTGATCACATCCCCGGCCAAACTCCTCACCTTCGTCGCGACCAGTCCTTCGAGCATCCGAGTCGCCGATGAGCCCCACGTGACGGGCGCCAATTGATGAATTCAGGCCCCAGCTAGGCCCGCAAGACACAAGGGTTCGCTCTCCTGTAACGGAATCTATAAGGAAGTTGGCACGGAAACTGCAAAGTACAAAAACAGCATTTATTAACCCTTAAGGGTGGTCCTACAATCCACACAACACTCTTCAGTATTGCATAGAGTAGCACAAAGAACATTCGTACATGGTCCCCTTTTATACACAGTAGAGGGGCTCATAAGTGGGTGGATACAACATGAAGACGAAGAACATTACCATTTATGGTCATTCTCGATACTGAATCAATACATGGGCGGAGCCAACACACTCCTTGAGCCCGCGAACACATGGTCAAGCAAGGCTAACTAGTAACAGATGTGGTCAAGTCTGGGCATGCGCCAGATAGACAGAAGGGCTATTTATAGACTGTTACTGGGCAGATTACAAGAGCAACTAACACAGAGGTCGGACTCTCCTCGTGGCGAACACGTGGCAGCATGACAACACAAAATGGAGGCCAAACTTCGGTCAACATAACGGAGAAAACATGATCTGAAGGGAAAGCATTAATGTCTTTGGTAAATGCTTAATCACATTACTGTTTCAAGTTACAACAGCGGAGCAGAGTTCTCTGTCCACCCCTAGTAAGAAGCACAGTGATCCCAACTGTACTGAGATAAAGTAGCTTCTCCAACTTTCCCTGATCCAAATCGTAGTATGTGCAGTACGATCCACAATAGTAGTTCCTAAAGAAATCTCCAACTTGTACAAACAACGACCATCCACTCTAAATGCGTTTCACGCTTGTGGTCCTCATCGTTTGTGCTTGTTCGCTGCTCGGCACCACATTGTTACGTACGAGGTGACGCAAAATAGTTGAATGAAAAGTACTTTATTCTTAAAAAAGAAAGCACCACCGGCTACAAGTCTTACTGCTCCAGTGCCTCTCACCAACTGCCTGAATCAAGTCACGGCATCGACTAAATGTTCTATAATGGAGCATCATGATCGAGCCATCAATCAAAGCATTCAAACATACATAATCAGCATCTCACTTCCAGCCTAATACTCATGCCTTGAATACCACATTGAAGGAGCTCATAGAGAGCGGCATCTGGCATACAGAGCACAACAATATAAGTATCATAGGCATGATGACATATTTGGAACAATCAATGGAAAACGAGGTGGTGCCTCAGCGGCTGATGAAATTGAAGACGCTGGAAAAAGTACACAGGGAGCCAGTGAGGCAGCCACCTTCTAGTGCACACCCTTGACCAGTAGTAGCATGCATACTACATTTAAATGACAGAGACACCAATCTATAACAGGTGCCACAACATTGGACAAGTCAATGAGGATCACAACACATTGCTGATTTTTTCCGATTACATAACTGCAGTATAGATGGTCTTTCCTGGAAGTTAAGCGTTAACTTTATGGAATAGGGCTATAGTAGAAGTTGTTGCACACAGCTAAACTGAATGTAATTAACACTGTCAAAGCAATGTTCTTTAATGATCCCAAAGCGGTATCATACTGCCTGGAAACATGGACAAATAGAAGTAATGGCTTTGAATCAAGAGACCTACTGCCACCGAAACAACATAGATGCAGGTTAGCTAAACATCAAGACAAGGAGCCAATTCAGGTAGAAAGGGAGGCAGTGGTGGTGATGTGAGTGCACAGCAGGCAATAACATCAGATTGCAAAGATCACTGGCCTATGATACCCAAACATGGGCTCTGAACCTTCACAGCCCAAAGTCGTGAACATTCCCTCCCTCATGCCAAGGTCAGCAAATGGATATGACTGATATAAATTGAATTCTTACTTTACAATCATAATAATGAGACCTCATTTGTCCAGAGATATTAAACACCCACCAAGAAGGCTGAAAGTAAGAAGCTGGAGCACTCTCAAAATGTTGAATAGATGCAAAGCATAAGAAGCATAATAAGTTCATAGAGTGCTTATCATGTGTACATATTTGACTTCCATTTATCCATCAAGGAGTCCCTGCTTCTCTTAACTATTACCTGTGCCATTTATACATTTATTTCCATTTATCATGGAGCTATTCAGAATATGTACTGGATCACACCATTAGGAAAAAGCATGTATATAAAGGAAAATCCTCTCATTCACTGGCTTGTTTCTCTATTGTGGCATGGAGCTCTGGTGCTTTTTCAAAGCTAATTCAAAAAGCCATGTCTTCAGCTTCTTGTGACTATCAGGAAGAGAGGAAGAAGCTCTGGTGTGTTGGGGGAGGTCATGCCAGGCTTTAGTTGCTAGGTATGAGAAGCTGTGGCCCCCTGCTCAGCTTTTGTGTATCAGTATGAAGTGCACTAGTTAGAAGCCAGCAGAGCGGAGGAGTTGTCTGGAAGATTAATGCAAGTGAATGCAGCTATTCAGGGAGGCATGCCCTGTATTGTAGGAATCACTGACAGAATATCGAAGGTCAAAATATCGACCTACAAAAATATCACAGCAAGAATATCGAAGTCAAGAATATCTACATCCTATCCACATTATGGTAAGTACTAGAATATCGAAAAAAAATATCGATGTCAAAAATATCGTTGTTAAAAATATTGTTTTTTACTTAAGTTAAAAAAATAATGTAAAATAAAGTACATAATACATATAATTAAAATAAACATAGTTAAAATTATTTCAAAATGTTTAAAAATTAGTAAGTAATATATATATATATAAAGTAAAATAAATTAAACATATACATATAATATATAATATATATACTTACTTATTAATATGTTTTAATAATTATTTGATAACTTATAAATTGTTTTAAAAAACGTATACATTATAAATACATCTATCTACATAAAACAATAATATAAATAAAAAATTAATAAATATATGTAAAACATTAAAATAATTTTTAATCATTTTAAAATTAATTATATACTTCATTAGCTAAAATAATACACTTAGGGGCCGATTCCGATCTTGTATTTTTTTTTCCCGTATGACTCGCATCCGTAATTTTCTCTGTACGAATCGTACAAGTTCCGTCCCACCGGTGAAGTACGATTCGTACGGGAAAAATACATATGGATCGGCACGATCCGTACGAATTCGATCGGGAAAAGTTGTACGAGACGGACCCGGACACTTTTCCGCACGAAGCCTAAAAATACAGTCCGACCGTACAAGTACGATCCGGACCGGCTTTCCGATTTAGGATTCGTATGGAAAACATTCCGTACACGGGGAATGACTTTACCCGCTATAAAGCAAACTTTGTACGACTCATATCCCGGGAAAAGTAGTTCCCGGGGTGCGAGTCGTACAGGGGTACGAGTCGTACAGGCCCCCCCATGCATATGTACGCACCTTACAACAACATCATCGCGTATGTACGGTGCGTACCCCAACATCACAACATCATCGCGTATGTACGGTGCGTACCCCAACATCACAACATCATCGCGTATGTACAGTGTGTACCCCAACATCGCGTATCTACGCACCCCACAACAAAATCATCGCGTATGTACGGTGCGTACCCCAACATCGCGTATGTACGCACCTCACAACAACATCATCGCGTATGTACGGTGCGTACCCCAACATCACGTATGTGCGCACCCCACAACAACATCCTCACGTATGTACGCACCTCACAACAACATCATTGCGTATGTACGGTGCGTACCCCAACATCGCGTATGTACGCACCCCACAACAACATCATCACGTATGTACGCACCTCACAACAACATCATCTCGTATGTACGGTGTGTACCCCAACATCGCGTAGGTACACACCCCACAACAACATCCTCACATATGTACGCACCTCACAACAACATCATTGCGTATGTACGGTGCGTACCCCAACATCGCATATGTACGCACCTCACAACAACATCATCGCGTATGTACGCACCGTACATAGGCAAGGCAAAACAGCACAAGGAGGGTCTATTCTACTCGCACAACACCACAAAGCACGTCTACAGTGCACAAAACATGGAAATGACTGACCTGGCCACATCCAAACAGGCAAACAGAGGGGCAAACTCACAACCACGCCTTATAACACACCCATCAAAAATTCAAACTGAGGCCCACCCACAAATGGACCAATAAAAAGGGCCCACACACACAAACCATGAGCCTTTGCAACAGACTCACTGCAGCTAGAGAGCACATACCAACAGCTGCACCCATCCACCTTAACATATACACCTTCACACAACCTCCTTCACACATACCCCCTCTTCACATTCAGACCCACAACTTCACATTCACACCCACACACCCACAACCATCCACACCCTCACCCCACACCATGCCCAGAGACAAGAATCCAAAGTTCACAAGGGAGGAGCTGGAGATCCTTGTCAATGAAGTCATCAGAGTCGAGCCACAGCTGTTTGGAACATTGGTCAGACAGACCAGCATAGCCGAAAAATCATGCCTGTGACAGAGGATCGTCCATAGGGTGAATGCTGTTGCACCCATCAGAAGGACCAGGACTGAATGCCAAGCCAGGTGGTACGATCTGCGGAGGGCGGTCAAGCGAAAAATGAATGACGACTATGCCCAGAGCGAGGGGGTGGGCCCCGCAGACCAGTACATTTCCATCCCTGGGAGGAGAAGGTGATGGCCCTGCTTCCGCCGGTTGGAGTACATGGACTTCAAGGACTTCCAGAGCCTGGTGATTACACAAACAACTTACGTAACATGGGGGTAATGGCATCCACACCCCAACTACACAAAATGCACGCAACTACCCCCAAGCCCTCACCGGCCTCAACCACAGTCAAAAACAACTCTAATGCCAATAACATGTGTATGCCCCATTGAGAAAGCAAGGCCATGCTATGTCCCATGCTACACGAAGCTCCAACCCAAGAATGGATGTCCCGTATGCTGGGAGGGTGGGTGTCACAAAACGCATTGTTGAACTCCAAATCAGACACAATTGCCCTCATCCCATATGGACCAGGTACATACCCATGCACCATGCGCAATGCACAGGGATTGGGAAAGTACTGACAAGATAGCTGACACTTGGCCCAGGTGTAGGCAGCATAAGGCCCTCCTGTGACCAGTGCATACACAAACACCAAGACAACAAGGTCAGATATCTAGGACAGGAACTCACACTCACTGTCATGGCAGCATGCTCCATGGGGGGACAGCTACATCACCTGGGAGCCCCAGTGCCAAATCACACTACACCGACCAGCAGGCCCTGTCACACATACCCCTTACACAAGCAGACACCCCCGGGACAGGCAATGGATTTACCACTGTCACAATGGACATGTAACACAACAACACAAATACATAGCCGAAGAAGCATCCAAGCCAAAAATCTACATGTCAAAGACTCAGGAGAACATATCAATCTGTCCCCCGCAACATACCCATCCACAAGTGAACATTGAGGAGAATGCTAGGCACATACAACTACCTGGAGGAACAGTGCCAACTTGAATGTGTATGAAACATGGATGTTGCATGAAACAGCATTAACATTGTCTGTCTCTCACACACAGGGCAACGTGATGATTCTCCCCCAACAATGGGGGTGAACAATGACAGTCCCACGCTCGGGAGGAACCTGATCCCACCGGCAGCGACGCCACTCAACACTCCACGGATGACCCCGACCGACCTGGACCCTCTGGTGTCCAAGCCCCTGCAGCACCTGGTTCAGGAACATCTGCGCCAACCACCACCACCATTCCTGCCACATCTCAGGAGACACCGAGGAGCCCTGCCCGCAGTGAACACCTGAGCCAGTCTGACCAGGAGGGACAAGGTGCGCCGGGCACCCAGTAGGAGGCAGACAACACTGCCACTGCCATCCCTCAGGGGTCCCGTAGACCCGATGTGCCCACAACGGCAGCCCAGGCTCATGTGGGCAGGGGTGGTGAGAGTGGAGGCAGGCGGAGGCGAGAACCTGACCAGCCAGCTGAAGGGACCGGTATGTCACACATAGACAACATCATGGACGCATACCGGCTTGACACCAGGAAGTTCAGCCAGGTATTGGTGACCCTCACAGAGATTAAGAACCAGCAGGCCAAGCAACACGCCAGTCAACAAGAACACCAAGGACGGATGGAGGCAAGACTGGCTGAGCTCCTGGCGGTGCAAATGGACATAAGCCATTCACTCCGTCGGATCGCCGACAACATGGGCTATCCTCCTTGTGCCACCAGAAAAAGACCACCACCAGCCACAGGGAGGGAGGAGGAGGAGGATTTGTCCGACGGAGCGTCCCAAGCATCGCAAGGCCTGCATCTGAGGGTCCCCGGAGGAAGGTGGGCCATCCACGTAAAAGACCGTGAGATGCAGCGGACCATCCACATCTCCCAGGTCACCTGGCGTGGCACCTGGCCTCCATGTGAGACAGCATCACCTCATTGACTGACATCATCTGCCACATGGACTTGCTGGTCACAGTCTGACCAATGATGCCAAACACTGTGGCCTGGACTCTGATGACTTCAAATGCCAAGGATCCCATCTCCCCCTGTGAACTTTGGATTCTATGGTCCCTGTATCGCACCTTTTTCTGTGCACAAATCACGCCCCAGACCTATAATAGAAAAATGTATAATTGTAATTTTAAGTTGCAGTCATTTAGCATGAGTCCACAACATACGTGTGGTGATATGTCAAAGTATGCCTGAGTGTGGAACTAACTCCAGCCATCCATACACTTGGATCTGAGTCCGGTCGAGGACACACATGGGTCACAATGTATCACCAAATACAGACATGGGGCCCAATACTCACCCGTGATGGCCTCAAGCTGCTGAGGGGGGCTTGCAATACTGCTCAGACAGACCAATTTGCCAGAGTATCATGAAGGTGTAGAGGTCATGGGTTATGTTGAGGTGCCCGGGGAGGGAGTCCCAGGTCTGTTTTGCGAGGTGGGAGAACTATCTCCTGCATGCAGTTGTTCTGTGGATGTGATGAATGGTGGCCAGGGCAAGGTGGGCTGCACGAAGTTGGGCCAACGGGGTGTTGGATGACAAACGTCCAAGGTCGGTTTTGGGTCTGGGGTTGTGGACTGCCTCCTGAGTGTGGTTCAGGAGTCTGAAGGTGATCCTGCAGCAGACAGTGAGCCATTCTAGCTATCTCAGGTGGACGGTGATGTGGCTGGGGCGGGGGATGTTGAAGATGAGGTGTGCGGATGCACCCTGGATGTGGACAACTTCTCCTGCAGTTTTGCTGTTGTTCCTCCGTAGAGGGCGTTGCTGTAGTTGACCCGGCTGGTGTCGTGGACCTGGGGGACGGTCTGTCTTGCCTTGGAGTGGATCTATCGGTGGATCATTTGCAGCATGCGGAGGGTGTTGCAGCATGAGGTACAGAGGGTGTTGAGTTGCATGTTAATTGTGAGCGATGAGTCCATGATGAACACCAGCTTGCGTGCGTGGCCACTGGGTGCTGGTGCGGTGCCCAGGCCGGTGGGACGCAAGAAGTTGACCCAGCCGTAAGGGGACAATCCTGAGATGATGACCTCAGTCCTGTCCAAGTCCAGCCTCAGGTGGCTGATGGTCAGCCATTCGTCAACAGATCTCATGCCTTCTTGAAGGTTGGATCTGGCAATGGCTGGGTCTTTGGTGAGGTTGAGGAGCAGCTGGGTGTCAATGGCATACGAGATGATGATGAGGTCGTGTGCACATGTGATGGTGGAGAGGGGGGTCATGGAGACATTGAAGATTGTCACGCTGAGAGATTAGCCCTGGGGCATGGGCCACATGACCCCAGTGTACTACATGCTGCAGGGTGGAGGCCGACTCCCTGGGCCTTGCTGGTGAGCTACTTGGTGATTTAATCCTGGGCCCTCCTCTGGTTACCAGTGTTGGAGATGTGTGAGCTGACAGTGTGGTAGCACATGGTGTACAATGCCATTGAGAGGTCAAGGGGGGTGGTCTCACCATTGTTGAGTAGGGCTAAGTTGTCGTTAGTGGTGGCAATGATGACGGTTGCAGTGGTGTGATTACTGTGGAAGATGTTCTGGTGCCGGTTGCCTGGAGCTGTTTGCCCGGAGGAAGTTTGTCAGTCGCTCGTTGAGTGTCTTCCTGATGACATTTGCTGGGTAGGGAAGCAGGGTGATGTTCCAGGAGATCCTGCGGTACTGCCATCCGTTGTTGAAGAAGGGCCTGGGTCTCTGCATGCCTCCAGCTCCCATGGAATGTGGCAAACTCAAATGAGACATTAAGGATGCCCTGGACGTGGGCTTCAAGGATGGGGAATGATGTGGTTGAGATGTTGTGTGGGAAGGGGCCTGATGGAGAGCCAGAGTGGATGGTGCACATGAGCCAGGTGGTGTATTTGTTGCTGACGGGAGTCCAGAACCTGAGGGGGGTTTGTCACGCGGATAATAGTGCTGTCTGCCTCTGTGTGCCAAGGCTGTCGTGTATGGCCATGAGCTTGCAGTGGTAGAAAGTTGCAAGGGATGTGATCTGCCTTGCAAGGGTGGGGTGTCTTTTGGATTCGTCCGACGGAGCGTCCCAAGCATCGTCAAGGCCTGCATCTGAGGGTCCCCGAAGGAAGGTGGGCCATCCACGGAAAAGACCGTGAGATGCAGCGGACCATCCACATCTCCGCGGTCACCTGGCGTGGCACCTGGCCTCCATGTGAGACAGCATCACCTCATTGACTGACATCATCTGCCACATGGACTTGTTGGTCACAGTCTGACCAATGATGCCAAACACTGTGGCCTGGACTCTGATGACTTCAAATGCCAAGGATCCCATCTCCCCCTGTGAACTTTGGATTCTATGGTCCCTGTATCGCACCTTTTTCTGTGCACAAATCACGCCCCAGACCTATAATAGAAAAATGTATAATTGTAATTTTAAGTTGCAGTCATTTAGCATGAGTCCACAACATACGTGTGGGGATATGTCAAAGTATGCCTGAGTGTGGAACTAACTCCAGCCATCCATACACTTGGATCTGAGTCCGGTCGAGGACACACATGGGTCACAATGTATCACCAAATACAGACATGGAGCCCAATACTCACCCGTGATGGCCTCAAGCTGCTGAGGGGGGGCTTGCAATACTGCTCAGACAGACCAATTTGCCAGAGTATCATGAAGGTGTAGAGGTCATGGGTTATGTTGAGGTGCCCGGGGAGGGAGTCCCAGGTCTGTTTTGCGAGGTGGGAGAACTATCTCCTGCATGCAGTTGTTCTGTGGATGTGATGAATGGTGGTCAGGGCAAGGTGGGCTGCACGATGTTGGGCCAACGGGGTGTTGGATGACAAACGTCCAAGGTCGGTTTTGGGTCTGGGGTTGTGGACTGCCTCCTGAGTGTGGTTCAGGAGTCTGAAGGTGATCCTGCAGCAGACAGTGAGCCATTCTAGCTATCTCAGGTGGACGGTGATGTGGCTGGGGCGGGGGATGTTGAAGATGAGGTGTGCGGATGCACCCTGGATGTGGACAACTTCTCCTGCAGTTTTGCTGTTGTTCCTCCGTAGATGGCGTTGCTGTAGTTGACCCGGCTGGTGTCGTGGACCTGGGGGACGGTCTGTTTTGCCTTGGAGTGGATCTATCGGTGGATCATTTGCAGCATGCGGAGGGTGTTGCAGCATGAGGTACGGAGGGTGTTGAGTTGCATGTTAATTGTGAGCGATGAGTCCATGATGAACACCAGCTTGCGTGCGTGGCCACTGGGTGCTGGTGCGATGCCCAGGCCGGTGGGACACAAGAAGTTGACCCAGCCGTAAGGGGACAATCCTGAGATGATGACCTCAGTCCTGTCCAAGTCCAGCCTCAGTTGGCTGATGGTCAGCCATTCGTCAACAGATCTCATGCCTTCTTGAAGGTTGGATCTGGTAATGGCTGGGTCTTTGGTGAGGTTGAGGAGCAGCTGGGTGTCAATGGCATACGAGATGATGATGAGGTCGTGTGCACATGTGATGGTGGAGAGGGGGGTCATGGAGACATTGAAGATTGTCACGCTGAGAGATTAGCCCTGGGGCATGGGCCACATGACCCCAGTGTACTACATGCTGCAGGGTGGAGGCCGACTCCCTGGGCCTTGCTGGTGAGCTACTTGGTGATTTAATCCTGGGCCCTCCTCTGGATACCAGTGTTGGAGATGTGTGAGCTGACAGTGTGGTAGCACATGGTGTACAATGCCATTGAGAGGTCAAGGGGGGTGGTCTCACCATTGTTGAGTAGGGCTAAGGTGTCGTTGGTGGTGGCAATGATGACGGTTGCAGTGGTGTGATTACTGTGGAAGATGTTCTGGTGCCGGTTGCCTGGAGCTGTTTGCCCGGAGGAAGTTTGTCAGTCGCTCGTTGAGTGTCTTCCTGATGACATTTGCTGGGTAGGGAAGCAGGGTGATGTTCCAGGAGATCCTGCGGTACTGCCATCCGTTGTTGAAGAAGGGCCTGGGTCTCTGCATGCCTCCAGCTCCCATGGAATGTGGCAAACTCAAATGAGACATTAAGGATGCCCTGGACGTGGGCTTCAAGGATGGGGAATGATGTGGTTGAGATGTTGTGTGGGAAGGGGCCTGATGGAGAGCCAGAGTGGATGGTGCACATGAGCCAGGTGGTGTATTTGTTGCTGATGGGAGTCCAGAACCTGAGGGGGGTTTGTCACGCGGATAATAGTGCTGTCTGCCTCTGTGTGCCAAGGCTGTCGTGTATGGCCATGAGCTTGCAGTGATAGAAAGTTGCAAGGGATGTGATCTGCCTTGCAAGGGTGGGGTGTCTTTTGGATGGAGATCTGCTGTCAGTTCACTCACAATGCTGATGAGCTCCTTGATGTCGTGTGTTTTGGTGCCTCTGCCCTATCTGAAGGATCTCCACTTGTCTTTGCTGATGATATGGTGATGGCTGTGTGTGGTGTTTTCCAGGGCTGTAAGGTAAATGAAGGTACTTTGTGTTGCAAGGTTTGCACAAGAGTCCGGCTCGATCTGTATGAGTCCAGTAGGTCTGTCTTGTCACAGGTGGCTTAACTGTTGTTGTGCTTCACAGGAAAGTCTGTCAATGTGGCAAGATTGTTGGATCAGTAGCTGATCCAGTGTGTGAGGTTGCAGGGTGTGGCGGTGGTGTTGGTTCGAGTGTCCCACACAGCTTGTCTGTGGTGACTTACATCAAGCATCTTTGGGGGATCGGTAGCGGGGTGTGGGCCAGTGTGTTACTTATCAGAGACGTGGATGCAAATGTTGATGGACCAATGTTGGATGGTGGTGTGGTTCTCCTCCAGCAAGAAGTTACTGGCCCCAAGCCACATGTAGCCTGTGGAGGTGAGGGCGTGCGTGCAGATGTATGTGTTGATGGCTTTGCAGAATTGTGGATGTAGGCCTGGAGATCTGTAGATGAGTGTTACTCTGAGGGTTGCCAGGTGGTTGGAGCAAAACCGGATTTGTGACTCTGAGGGTGTACTTGGGAATAAATTGCAATTCATCCTCCTGGATTGTTGTTGCCATCCCTGCGGGTGATCTTGTATCCGTCTGAGATGGCAATGAAGAAGTTGTGTGCTGAGGATGCTTTTGACCAGGTTACTGTCATGATGGTGATGTGTGGGGCCGTTGTGTTGAGGAGGTAACAGAGTCCAATGGCGTGCTTGTGGACGGAGCGGGTGTGGAGTAGGAGGCACATGACCTGGTTGTTCTGACAGGGTCTGGTAGGTGGGGCAGCACTGTGTAAGCAGTTGGAGTTGCACACTCAGCATGCGAAGGTGTTGTGTGTGCGCTTAGGGGGTTGCTTGATAGCAGGCGGTTGATTGTCTGGAGGACATTGCTTGGAGGGTGGCTGCAGCATGAGCTTGTTGTGTGACGTGGGTCATGCAAGGACCAGAGGGTCGTGCACTGTGCACGTTGCAGGCGCAGACGGTCCTGCCTTTGGCACGGCATTGGTGCAACAGTGGCACAGACAAGCTGCTGGCTGCATTTAGAATGGGTGGAGGGGAAGAGAAGAGCATTTTGTAGGCGTGTGGGCTGCCGAATCAGGGAACTCGGTGGGGCGGTGCCGCAGGTGAGGCAGCAGCAGGCGGAAGAGGTGAGAAACTAGGCAAAAAGTAGCACACAAAGACAAGGAGGTCAGAAAGGCACAGTGCAACAGGTGTATGTAAAGGAATGAGTGTCAGGTTACTCATGGGTCACTCTGAGAAAATGTATGAAGAATCAACAAAAATGACGGCCACAGGATCGGGCAACAAAATGCGGAGCTGCGCACAGGAGACACACCGTCAGCAGGCATTGACGTCCCGTCGTGGGGAGCAACCTGCACAAATACATACACAACCAGGTACTTCATGCACAATAGAGATTATTAGCCATGAAGAAATGCATGCATGTTGCTGAAGTACACATACACTCATATGCTCAATCTTTGACAATTATGCTATAGATGACGCATGCAAACTGGCAAGAGATATGCAGTGACAGAGATGAGGCACTTTGGATTGTGCAGAACACCTTCATTGCACAAACTCACACAAAGGGAAATGCATTCATATGAACAGACTCACAGGTCAGTTGACAGAACATGTGGGACATACGCTGGACCCCCCCTTCACAACACGGATGTTGTAAATCCAAATGAACTGGCACACAAGTCAAGGGAATGAGCCAAACACATCCTGCTGCACACGGAGATGCTGCAAATCACCATAGAGCCAGTTGTTGTGATGTCCCACACTATGTCCACCCGTTGCATGAGCAATGTTTCAGAGGCAAGGTTTACGCACATTGATGCCTTCATCAGACTCCACACTCCACTACAGATGACTGTCAAGAAGAGTGGTACCACAACATGCACAGAAGCAGTCCCCACACATTCCCAACCCGTACCACCACCAAAAATCCTTGCTGCAATCCTTACCCAAACTGACATTCCCACATGTCCGTGCATGGGACGCTGATTCTGCACACGTTGCAATCCTCATGAGGAATAGCAGGAGGACAAAGATGACACGAGCAGACAACAGGCGCAAAAACCTGGGAATGAGAGACACACAAGAAGTCACCTAAAACAAATCTCGCCGCACACATGGTCAGTTACGAAACATGAACAATGTTGGACACATGCAAATTTCAAAGAAAGTCTCTCCGCAAAACTGTGTGGCATGACATCATCACTCGAGTGACACATCAGTACACACATCAAAGTCACTTTGCATTCAGTCAGCTGGACACACACATTGCAACACATGCCACTCAATGCTACAAGCTTGCACACTCATACCCAGTGACTCACCATTATGAGAAGAAGTTGCGTATGAGCTGACTCCAGATATCATCCTCCTCCTCCTCATCACTTGCCTCGTGACCAAGCCCTGGATCCTCCACGGGTGGGTGTTGCTCCTCATCAGGATCAAGGATGAGTGGCACTGCCTTCTCAACGGGCATGTTGTGCAGCATGCAGCACAATGAAGATTTTGCAGACCTTCTCCGGTGCATATGGGAGGGACCCGCCTGTCTTGTCAAGGCACCGGAATTGGCTCTTCAGGAGGCCAAACGTCCTCTCAATCACTCGCCTGGTCTGCCCCTGTGCATTGTTGTACCTGTGATCTGCAGCTGTTCTTGGGTTGCGGAGAGGTGTCATTAGCCATGGCATGTTGGGATATCCAGAGTCCCCTACATGGAAACATCATGTAAATAAGTGGATCAGGAGATGCCGTAAGAGCCAAACATACCGCAACACACAGGACCAACAGAGTATACCCACCAACAAGACATGCTCGTTCGTTGTGCAGTCACAGCATCATTTGTGGCACCCTGCTACTACTCTTGATGTAGGCATCATGTGCTGATCCTGGAAAACGTGCACAGACATGGGAAATTAGCATGTTAGCAAGACACACCACAAGGGTATTTATTGAGTGGTAATGTTTACGGTTGCGATAGGCTTGCTCCTGTGCCTGTGGTGGTAACAAAGCCACATGTGTCCCATCAATGGACCCAATGACATGGGGCATCCCTCCAGGACATAGAAATCACCCTTCAAATCTGTCAATTCCCCAGGAGTAGGAAATTTGATGAATTCATCAGGGTGCTTCAACATGGCTGCCAAAACATCACGCAGGACACGGCTGAACATTGTCTCTGACATCCCACCAACATCAGCTATGGTCAATTGTAACGTACCTGTGGCAAAAAAATGTAGGGCTGCCATCACCTTCATCTTTGGGGTCAGCGCAGTAGGATACCTGTGTCGTGGTTGGAGGTGTGGTGCCAGCCTGTCGTTCAAGTCCTCAATCAACTGTTGAGTGAATCTGTAACGTCGGATGCAGGCACGTTCCCTCATGGCAGCCAAGTCTGGCATTGTTCTTGGGTCAGGCGGTGCCCTGCAAGACATTGTTAGGAATCATGAAGATTGAGAGTCTGCCAATGTCAATGAACATAGCACATGCTAAACTGCTACTACACATCAGGTAACTATGGAGTCTGGTGTGTGCAATACATCCAGGACACATATGCCACCTTGCTGGCACTCCTACGAAAAGCCAGATACACCTGTTGATTGTCAAGTCTACATGACAGGCCCTGAAATGAGCTGGGGCAAGTCTGAGTGAACAGCCAGAGATATCACCGGAGTGACACACATCTACATAGCTGCATTGGAAGGATGTCATCTCATCCAGACAGTTGACTGCAAGGCACACGCACAGGTCACATGGAATGTCAAATGTACATATGACACACATTGCGATGAAGGGGTACACGTGACAACAATTAAACACAGCCATTGAGACGACGCAGACATGTATGCCTGGGAAAATATGATGTCCGATGCACACAGACCCTACAGCCGTGGGAATCCACATGTGGCATGGTGTGCATAGATGTGTGCCATGCCCATCTCCACACAGACCCATGTTGGATGCACCAACAGCAGATGCAGTTGACGCAACACAAACAGCAAGCTCATGGGAACACATGACACACACCTGACATAGTCACATAGGGGCACGCTGATCGTGACATGTCAGTTGAGAGAGTGTCCCTGTCCCTGGCATCAGGAGACAGGTGCGGGTGGTGATGACTGTGCCATCCCACTGCTGCTGTGCATGACACAGTTGGACTACAGACACACATGTGGCAAGTATCAAGGTGATGTGTGCCACATAGTGCCCCATCACACATGACATGTGTACGCAGGTCATCACACATCAATTGTGCAACTAGATGAGATGACATGTGCAATATCACTGGCTGACACACCTAGGGCCTGCACATGAAAGTTTGCAATGACAAGTACTTGATGGACATCCTTCTGCGACTCGTAGCCCACCATTCCTGGCATGTGTATGCCTGTATTACCATTGTAAGCGTGTGAAACGCACCATACACCCGCAATCATCGCATGTGTATGCTTCGTTTCACCATTGTACTTGTGCCGTAGGGGTACGTGTGAAACGCACCGTACACCCGCAATCATCGCGTGTGTACGCTTCGTTTCACTATTGTACTTGTGCCGTAGGGGTACGTGTGAAACGCACCGTACACCCGCAATCATCGCGTGTGTACGCTTCGTTTCACTATTGTACTTGTGCCATAGGGGTACGTGTGAAACGCACCGTACACCCGCAATCATCGCATGTGTACGCTCCGTTTCACCATTGTACTTGTGCCGTAGGGGTACGTGTGAAATGCACCATACACCCGCAATCATCGCGTGTGTACGCTTCGTTTCACCATTGTGCTTGTGCCGTAGGGGTACGTGTGAAACGCACCATACACCCGCAATCAACGCGTGTGTACGCTTCGTTTCACCATTGTACTTGTGCCGTAGGGGTACGTGTGAAACGCACCGTACCTGTGTGTGGATTTCAAAATTACATAGGGGACACATAAGGGACAAGTATTAGGCCTAAATGCATGCTGGTTGTCATGGATACTGAGTTTTCAGTTGAAATGTGTCCATCAGGTGTCCTGGAACAGTCAGTTGGCCAAAAAATACAATGTTGCAAAGTGGCTGTTGACTTGACATGATGCTCAAAATTTGAACGATGCGAATGCGTGTCATAGGTGTATGTTTAAAGGGATTGGAGTAAACGTACGATGCAAATGTGTCTGACCAATCACTATGTACTCCTCAAAATGAATGCCCCTCAGCAAGACAGATATAAGGCAGCCAGAACCCATGAGAGGGCACTTGCCTGCACAACTTTCCAGTCGACCACACTGCTGCTGTCTCTGCTTCCTCTGGACCATGTCACGTACTGTGGAGAGGGCCCAGCCATTCACCCTGGAGCAGAATGGGGCGTTGATGGACGTTCTCCTCCCACAGTACCCCAAGCTGTATGGGAGACCAGGGGAGCAGGTGAGTGCTGACTCCACTACCTTTCCCTATGCACCTGTTGTGTGACTTTCACTTCTGGCATTGTGCCCAGGTGTGACAGACATGCAATGTTGTTTAGAGTGGGTCCCAGGGGGGGGGGGCATGCTTATGTCTCTCATGCAGAGCATGAGGTAGTTCCTGTGTGCTTACTGTGACATTCACTACATAGTGCATGACACATTCAGCCTGGCAAATCCTTGGTGGCTTTTTTTCCTATTGTCCTGAGGTGATTCAGTGGTCCCCCGGTGTGACAGGTGACTGTACCCACAGATGTGTATGAGTTGAGTGGACCTGTGGTGAGAGTGTCCAAATGATGTGTACGACCTCATGGACATTGATGTGTGTGAATGTTCCTTGTCATGTGGGTGAGTGTCTATGTGAAGTGTTGCACCACAGCTGCATGGAGGAGGCAACAGATCTACCCATCTGATGGGACAAGTAAGCCGTGCTGTGTGTCTGACTTGCAGAGCTGGCACGACACCTGAGACACCCCAGTGGCAAGTGGCACATGTGCAGAGTGAGGGTTGTATCCGCTGTTGTGACTGACAGGCGAGTGATCTGTGCCTGGGTGTGTCTGTCTAGTCTGCTGAAGGTGCGTCAGTGGAGTGGGTTATGTGACTGCTTGACACGTGCTGGCCATCAGCCTGCTGTTGCATGTGCTGCACAGTGTGTGCCATGATCAGTGAGTGTGTCGCACCCCTCATGCCACCTGTTGACTTTCAATGCCATGTAGTGCATTGGGGCTTGCACACAGGCCAATTTCTTATTGTGAATGATGCAATTCCTGTCAGCATCCTATGCACTGTTCAAAATTTTAAAGATGTTCAAATGTGTGTCTCTGGGACATGGAGCACGTGTATTGATGTTGTGTCACTTTGTCATCCTGACAGGTAACTGTCTACGAGAAGGGGGAGATCTGGAGGGAAATTGTCAAGGCCGTGAGATCTGTGGAGGAGCGTAGTCGGAGCCTGCCCCAGGTCCGCAAAAGGTGGCAGGACATCCGGTGCTGGACCCGGCGGATCGCCTGGGTCCAGCTGGGGATCGACTCTCCTCACCCCCATGGCGGGCGCCGACGCCTGACCCCCCACATGAGCCGTGTCCTGGCGGTGGTATTCCCTGACCTCGATAGGCAGTTACAGGAGAGACTGCAGCAACGAGGGGGTAGGTACATGGCTGTTTGTTGTGTTATGTGTCACCAGCTTTTGGAAGTGCTCTGTAGCCTGGATACACTCCCAGAGTTTATATGTGCAGTGCATTTTCTGTTCTCCAATGTCACCTGGTGCTCTTTTTCATCCCTTCCCCTCCTTGACATGTGTCCCCTGGTCTATGTGTAATCACATTTGCACATGGTCATCTAAGGTTCCAGTAAATCTAAGTGCACATTGCTTTCTGCATCATGTGGGAGGGTGGTCTGTGACTTGTGTTGGTACCTTGCCTGTGCCATGACCTGGTCACTATGTTGGGGGTCCATATTTGTTGGCACTGATGATGATTCTCAACATAGGGTGTGAGGTTTCAACTGCACACCCTTGCAGCATGCATGACCAATGTTGTGGCCTCAGACATGATGTGCATGAGTGTGAGATATGCATAGTGCCAAGACGGTTGCTCATGGTACAGTCAGCTCATTCCAGGAACACGGAGCAGTGTGACCACTACAGTCCCCTGAGACACCCTGGCCTCCTAATCATGTGTGTCATCCAACACTGCGCACATTCTCTGTGGGTTCAGCATATGTCTGCCTCTGTGGCATTGTTCCCTGGCCTAGTTTGTATTTTTCTAATGTGTGCTACATGTGTCCACTGGACAGGGATACACCATTGTGCTTGTGCATACTCACACTGGGCAGTGCCTGTGTGGCTATTCACAAAAATCTGTTGCTGGTTGTTTGTCACAAATATGTGTTGCCAGCCCCAGGAGGTGATGTTGTGTAAATCTAGCAATTTTTGCTGCACAGTTTTTGTTACCCTGAATAAGAGGTGTCACTTCTTGATCTGTATCAATCACATTGACTCAGGTATGGGTGGTTGTGCGGGAGAGGCCTACATGGGCACCCCTGATTTTTCCTTGCCAGGTCTGACCTGTGTGTGAGAATTGGCTGTACACAGGATCACCATGCAGTGCCCCTGTGATGCTGGCCAGTGCTTAATGTTCATACTTTGCAGCCTGTGTCATTTATTCTAAAACATGATTCCTGCTCATAAATGTTTTGCACCTGTGTGTGGTTCAGATGCAACGCAGTTAGGACTTTGTGTGCTGACATATGTGTGGACATTCTGGCTTGCCACAGTACAGCTATGCTTTTTAACAACCCAATTGCAGGCCCAGTAGCTTATGCATTGTCCTGGGTGTGGACATTGGTGCCACTCCAGATGACAGGCAGTAGGTCATATGTGTAGCCAACTGTGTAATCAGGTGACGGATGGCCATGTGACAACTGACATAATTCATGTTGTTACTCTAAAAAAATTGTACCTTGGCACTCACAGCACTTGTCAACAGTTCTTCATGTTTTAAATGTGGTAATTTGATGATTTGCGTTGAGAACACTGATGTGCCTGCATGAAGGATGTCTCCCAAGGAAGTGCACACCAAACGACATTTCCACTTTCATGGAACATGTTGGCACCTTTGCAAAGAAGGCACTGTTAGAATTAAATGGTGTTGCAGATACTCCATATACATGTTCCCACAGTGGTCTGGATTTTGTGAGACTCCTTTGTTGTTGGTGATACAAACTAACAAGTCTCAAGACATCCAGACCTCCGTGGGCCCATGTATATGTACTTTCTGCAACACCATTCATTTCTAACAGTGGCTTCTTAGAAAAGGTGCCAGCTTCTTCAATGACAGTGTAAATGTAGTTTTGTGTGCACTGCCTTGTGAGACATATTTCATGCAGGCACATGAGTGTTCTTTTCACGAAATGGCGAATTGGCACATTCCAAACATGTCGATTGTGTAAAGTATTGTGAGTCCCAAGGTACCAACATTTTTTCGTTTTGTGTTCCAAAGTACTTACAGGTCTCTGAGTGTGGTGACACCTTGAGTATTGAGGTGTGTCAGTTTACATTGGGTGCACCACTACTGTTTCTTTCAGGGTAAACAAGAGGTGGCATGACTTCATTGTATTGCTGTGCTCACCGGTTCACAGACACTAGCTTCTCAGTGCATTTCTCATTCAAGTAGTGGCCTGGTGTGTTCTTTTTTTCCTTGTGTCCAAGTGACACAGTGGGTCTACCAACTGGGCAGTACCGGGCTTACATATGTGCGGAGTAATCTAGCTGTTACTCATGATGCATTGCCTGATATGCACTGTGCTGTAGAGTCTGGAGGACCCAGTGGCACGGAGGGTGAGGGGAGTCAGTCAGAGGACCTGTCTGGACATGATACCAGCTACGACGCCAACGGGTCCGACGCTGACCTCCTGGGGGAGGCGGAGGCTGCAACACCACCTGGCAGCATCCCCACATCTGTCCCAGCCTCCTCCGTTACCATCTCCGCCCTCCCAGTTGCTGCCGTCCCTTCTGTCCGTGCAGAGGCCCACCATGTCACCCCTGCTGCCCTCAGTGAAGAGTCTGTGGACATACTGCGGCAGTTACAGGTTGGGCAGGCATCGGTGCTGAATGTCCTCCATGGACACACTAAACTGCTCACACAGATGGTGTCGTTCATGGAGGGCATGTCTGCAACGATGTCTGAGCAACGCAGGATTCTGCGGTCCATGGACTCTTCCCTGACGGCAGCAGTTAGTCTCCTGCAGCGCTCCGTCCCCCCCTACCCCAGACCCATCCACACTTCCCTCTCCCATGCCTGTCCAACGCATGTACGTACGTACGTGTGGAACGCACCATACCCACGCATTCATTGCGTGTGTATGGTCCGTATGACTGTTCTACTGGTGCTGTAGGGGTACGTGTGGAACGCACCGTACCCACGCATTCATTGCGTGTGTATGGTCCGTATCACTGTTCTACTGGTGCTAGGGGTACGTGTGCAATGCACCGTACACGTCCACTTCCGTTGTTGCGGTACGCAGGGATTGCTGACCACACCCCCCCAAGTGACCAGACCCTGGTGGTAATGTATGGGCTCCATATTATAGGTTTGGCTTTGGGTATGGGGTATGTTTCCTGCCCCTCACCCCCCCTGGCCCCTGGGTGTTGTTCTCACCTTCTGCGGCGTGTGCGTCGGATCCGGTGCACCAGGTCGTAGGCTAGGAGGACCGGGATGACACGTACGATGGGGTTCATGGCGTGTACATTACGTACCGGGGCTCTGTTGCGTAGCGGTTCGCGTTGGACTCTGCTTTTCCGGCTGTGTTTGGCTCCCATAAAAAAAGAGCCGTACGGAGTGACGTAGGGACGAATCGTACTTGCTGGGCCGGAAACCGCTGCTTGAATGCATCCGGACGTTGCGTACAAGCTGTTCCGGATCAGAATCGTTTTTTTTTTTTTACCCTTACGGTCTTTTGTACAAAACGTACGGAAATAGGCTTTCTGTACGAATCGTACTTCCTAGGTTGTACGGACAGTTTACCGGGTACGAGTCGTACGGAGAAAAAGCTCCGTACAACGATTCGTACAGCCTTTTCCCAGGATTGGAATCGGCCCCAAAATATTAGATAGCAGACGGAATAAAATTACTATTCCAACTCCAAACAGTGCAACAGTAGGGAAAATGTTGGATAGCGTAGGGGTAAAAATTACTATTCCCACTCCGGTGAGTGCAACAGTAGGGAAAGTGTTGGATAGCGTAGGGGTAAAAATTACTATTCCCACTCCAGTGAGTGCAATAGTAGAGAAAGTGTTGGATAGCGTAGCAGTTAAAATTACTATTCCCATTCCAGTGAGTGCAACAGTAGGGAAAGTGTTGGCTAGTGTAGGGGTAACAATTACTATTCCCACTCCAGTGTAAGCAACAGTAGGGAAAGTGTTGATTAGCATAGGGGTAAAAATCACTATTCCCACTCCAGTGAGTGCAATAGTAGGGAAAGTGTTGAATAGCGTAGGGGTAAAAATTACTATTCCCACTCCAGTGAGTGCAACAGTAGGGAAAGTTTTGGAGAGCGTAGGGGTTAAAATTACTATTCCAACTCCAGTGAGTGTAACAGTGTGGAAAATGTTAACATACTTATGCATAAAATCATTTTTGTAAAATAAATACCATATTAATAATTAATTAACAAAAATAATAAATACCAATAAAATTAAAATCATATTTAATTAATTAAAATAAATTACTTCCCACCCTATTACCCTATAAACGCACAACCCACTACACATAAAAAATAACACAATTAATGTAATTACCATTAAATCAACTAAAAAAATTAATTACCAATTCATATTAAAATAACAATAAATTAATTAATAATAACAATACATAAAAATTAATAATAAATTAATTATAAATTAATCAATTAATAAAAATGTATGACCAATGAATAATTAATTAACAATAAATTAACAATCAACAACAATAAATAAAAACATATTAATTAATTAATTATAAATAAATTACTTCCCACCCTAGTCCCCTATAAACTCTTAACCCGCTACACATAAAAAAATAACATCATTTTTTTAATGATCAATTATCCAATCAGTAAAAATTAATTACCAATTAATAATTAATTAACAATAAATGAATTAAAAATAACAATACATTAAAAATTAATAATACATTAATTATAATTAATATAATAATAAATCAATCAATTAATAAAAATAGATTACCAATGAATAATTAACAATAAATTAATAATTAAAAACAATAAGTAAAACATATTAATTCATTAATTATAATTAAATTACTTCCCACCCTATTCCCTATAAACCCAAAACCCGATCTGATACTAAAATGCAAAATGTACTTTAAAAATGTACCAATTTCTAAACATTTAATACATATATTTAAAAATGATAAAAATACATTACAAAAAATGGCAAATATACATATAAAATACATACTAAAATACATAACACTAATATAAATATTGATATTATTAACAACGATATTTTGCTAACGATATTACTTATTTCGATATTACTTACTGCAATATAAAAAAAAACTATATTGCTTACCTTAAAGTCAATATTCTGGTCACCGATATTCTTGACATCGATATTCTGTCCTTACGATATTAAAAACTCAATATTATTGTAGGTCGATATAAACAATTTGATATTTTCACTGTGCAACGTGTTGTAGAGAACTCTGTCGATGAGTATGAGAAGTTTGAAATTTGTGCACTTGTGTAATGGGTTTGGTGTAAAGTGCGCTTGGTGTGGGAGGTTGGTTACTAGTCTGGCTGCTGCATTTTGAATGGTCTGCAGTCTTCTTGTGAACTGGTTAGTAATCCATGAGTACATAGTGTTTCCATAGTCTAGTCTGTTGGTGATGAGGTCTTGGGTGTTTTTTTTCCTGTTGCTGTCTGGTAGCCACTTGAAGATTTTCTTCAGCATCCTTAGGGTGTTGAAGCAGGATGAAACCACTGTGTTGACTTGGGTGTTCCTGTGCAGTTTGTGGTCTGTGATGATTCTGAGGTTTCCCACTTGTGATCAAGGCATGGGGGTGTGCCCCAGGTCTGTGGACAACCAGGTGGAGGTCACTAGAGAGTCATTTGTCCCGAGAACCACCACTTCAGTCTTGTCCGTGTTCAGTTTGAGGCAATTAGATTTCATACATGTGGCCACTTCTGTCATGCATGTGGTGAACTTGTACCTGGTGGTGGGTGGCTTTTTCTGAGCTTGACAGTATCAGTTGCCTGTCATCAGAGTAAGTGAGGATGTTTATGTTGTGACTGTGAGCTTGTATGACATCAGCCAGAAGAGTCATATAGATGTTAAAGAGCATTGGGCTGAGCATGTATCCCTGAGGGACTCAGCAAATAAGATCTTGTGCCTCAGAGGAGTAGGGGGCATGCTGTTGGTTTGTTTTTTGTCCAGTGATGAAGGATTAGATCCATTCGGGAATATATTCGACATATTTTTGGGCCCGTTGGTACGGAATTTAGCATCTTACATACAAGACACTAAACACATTCTTAGTATTCTATCTGACTTTCAGTGGCAACCTGGTATGATTTTGGCCACCTTAGACGTAGTGTCATTGTACACCAGTATTGATCCTGAACTAGGCCTTAAAGTAGTAACCAAAACTCTTGAGAATAGGCCAGCTACACTTTGGCTACACAACAACATGCTGATTACCATGATGCAACTCATACTTAACAATAACTTCTTTTTATTTGAGAACACATGGTACAAACAGGTGAAGGGAGTAGCAATGGGTTCGCGGTTTTCACCATCGTTTGCAAATGGGCTGTTTGGAGAAGGAATGGATTTGGGGCCCCAGTGGAACAGAATGGGTGAACTCCATCATCTATTGGGGTCGCTATATAGATGATTGTCTTCTTGTGTGGTCCGGCAGTGAGAATGAACTGTTGAGCTTTTGCACTTATCTCAACACCAACAGCTTTGGAATACAATTCACTATAGAGTACAGCACTACTAATGTTACATTCCTGGATGTAGAACTGTTTGTGAAAAATGACAAATTGAATAGCCGCCTATTTCGTAAAGGTACTTCTTGTAATTCTTTACTGCATGCACACAGCAATCACCCATCTCATCAGGTGAACGCAATTCCATATGGAGAATTTTTAAGAGCACGACGCAACTGTAGTGATGAGTTGGAGTTGGCAAATTGTATCAAAGATATGAAACAGAGATTTCAAAAAAGGGGCTATCCACCATCAATTCTCAAGAAATCAGAGAATAGAATAGCCAGGGTTAAACGTGCTAACACTTTACTACCTAAAGCCACCAACAAGACTACTACAGAGCGCAACACACGCATGATTACTGAGTATAATGCATTGAGTCAAATCATTAGGAAGAGCCTTAACAAACACTGGGGTATTCTCCAAACAGACACCTCTCTTCGTGAATTCTTGACCAGTTACCCACAGATCACATATAGACGAGGCTTTAATCTACGTAGTAGACTTAGTCCTACGGTCCCAAAAGCACGAAGGAAACAGTCTTGGTTTACACCACTGACATTGGGTTTTCATAAATGTGGCTGCTGTGGGGTATGTAGATGGGCGAAACATAAGACCACATCTTTCTCTGGACATAATGGCAACATATACACTATCAAATCCAACATCAATTGCACTACTAAATTTGTGGTATATATTATAGAGTGTAGGTGTGGGAAACAATATGTGGGTAGTACCATCAGAGCACTCAAGGAGAGAATTGGCGAACACACCAGGGCAATTCATCAAGTAGATGCCAGATACCCAGTAGCTCTACACACTGCTAGCTGCTCTACACAGGACAGCCGGGGAGGTTTCCAATTCTTCGGGATAGAAACCATTGATGTAGGGGCACGAGGGGGCAACAGAGAACTTCGCCTAAGACAGTGTGAGGTCATGTGGATTATGCGCTTACAGACGGTTGAGCATGGGCTCAATTATGACTCAGAAATGCAGTATTTCTTGGGTTGAAATGACATGGTTCCGTATCTTTATCCACCAATGATTAAATATGTTGTTGTTTCTTTCTGCTCCCTGTGCTAGTGCACAACACGGTGTGTTGATATTTTGCTCTGTACTAATTGTGATGTTGTCACAGAATAATCAACTGGGTTTTTAAATGCAATACTTATGTGGGTGGAATTATGCCAACTAGCTATTTGTATTTCTGCTAGTTGGTGTGCGTGACATTTACTGTATTTATAATTTGTCCGGTCCCCACTTTTGCTATACTTGCCTTTTTCCGGCTGGCCTTTAAGCCCGTAAAGTCGAACCTTTATATACGTTACTGTAAATTATGTACTCTTTAATTTTTTGTATCTATATCTTGCGGTATATTACTACAATTATGAACGACGAAGTCTTTAGTGCTCTGAGTTTCAGTATATACTCTCTTTTTTGCTGTTCAACTCATTTAGTGCTCGTAACATGATACTTACATTCTTATACTATATATTCTTTCACTGCTAACATATCTCGTCATTGGCTGGTTTAACTATTTGACATTTGTTTGGCCAGCCATGTTTGATCCAATGTGCTATATACCACAATGTTTCATGTATTGATTTACCTGATGTCAGCCTAAGAGTCATAATTAATGATAACTATAGGACAGGGATGTCACTTGTATCTACTGTCCAACCTCCTTCTCTCTTTACGCTGTCGCTCTCTTTTACCCCTTCCTTTTCCTTTATCTTTTACCCTCTGTTTAGGGGATTGAATCTTATAGTTTCTTCACACACTTGATATGCTCCAAGCCAACGAATTATTATTTTTAAATGAACCTTATAATAGCTTTTTCACAATTTTTGGCCTGGAGTTTTTGGTCTCTGGTTTGTAATTTACACTTAAACATAGGTTAGCGTACCGTGGCAATTTTAGGTACTAACACGCATTACTCGCACCTTCAGTTGCGAGTTTTGGCGATATTTTTCACTCTCCTTTTCGCGGATGAGTAACAGCTCGAGACATATTGTTAATGGCACCAGGACAATGGCTTTTTTGCGAGGGCTGACCTTCCACCAATTATGAGACTCTTTGTAGTTTTTACATTTACGAGACTCCATCGTTATTACATTGAAGTCCGTCTTCTTCCGGGTACTATTTGGTTTATTGGTGTTTACGCTCTAGTGTTCAGGTACTTTCCGGCTTTATAAGCACTTCCGGGTTAGAATTCTCTGACACACTGACATACGGAATATATGCCGCCAGGCCGCTTAGACGCTTCGCTCCATTCGTAAGTACTTAGTCAGTTGCTACTTTGGTTCGTTGTGTAGTAAACGACATAGATGTGATTCAGACATTTTCTATCTACTTAGAGTATACGCAATGGGTGACATTATCTTCACCTAACGTGTTTTCCCGTTGTGGTTTGCATTCTAGATAATGGATGGCACAGACTTGTCTTAACGAACACGTCACCTGACTGCTACTAGCGGGAATTACTCCCTAAAGATACTTTTTATGTATATCGGATTTTTACGTGACTGGCGGTATGAAGTTATTTTTGATCGTGGCTGTTTTAATTTGAAGGTACGAATTGTTTTCTTGTACTTGCGTTATTTTAGCACATTTCGTTTGCTTGTACTTACTCTTCTACGTTTTTACGTGCTGTCTACATTGGGTGTATTATTTTTTATTCATACAGAGACGTTACTAATCTGTGCAGTTCGACTGACCCTGTATTTACCCTACCGGGAACTATCACCGGTAGTGGGGTAAGACGTCCTTATTTACTGTGTCTTTAACACGCCTCGTTTACCATTGTCTTGGTATCTAAGAACTCTTGTTTATTTGTTGTTTGTATTGTTTTACTTTACAGCATCTACTGTTAGTTTGGCATTAGCTTCAGGTATGGTCTTGTGTGTACATTTGTTTAGTATTTTTACTCTTGGGGGACTTAGTTTTTGGTCCACTCAACATATTCGGGTGTATTGGTGATGTTTGGTTGCTTTTTTCCTTTTTTCCCTTCTTTTTTTTTTTTTTTTTGACTTTTCACCGATTGGTGGTGTAGGCACAATCGACACCTTTATCTTATTATTACTTCAGTACCTTCTTGGATCTGTGGTGTTTTCTTCCTTTATATCTTCGCACTGATTTGATATACCACGTTTGTAATGAGCATTATTTTGTAGAATCGCTTTGCTTATGGCACATGTCTTAGCATGAATCGTTTTGTATTTTTTCCAGCCCTGAAGATTCGTGGTTCACACTTCCCACGATGAAACACGTGTCGGCTGGATATGCTTATTAAACGGAATTTTCAATTCATATATGGATGTTCTCTTTGTTGCTTTGTACTTACCTGTATCGATCGTTGATTATATGAATTGTATGTGTGCACAGGACTGGTCTTTTGCTCAGCTTGAGGTCAATTTCATTTGGCCTTTACAATTTGAGGGGTTTAGGGGTCTCCCCTCCCTGTTTTGCACCATACAGATATTGTAACTTACTGTACCAACGTTAATCTGCAGAGCGCCACTACTTCCTAATATTTGAATACCCTGTTCTTAGAATTTTGAAACCACTGTGTTGACTTGGGTGTTCCTGTGCAGTTTGTGGTCTGTGATGATTCTGAGGTTTCCCACTTGTGATCAAGGCATGGGGGTGTGCCCCAGGTCTGTGGACAACCAGGTGGAGGTCACTAGAGAGTCATTTGTCCCGAGAACCACCACTTCAGTCTTGTCCGTGTTCAGTTTGAGGCAATTAGATTTCATACATGTGGCCACTTCTGTCATGCATGTGGTGAACTTGTACCTGGTGGTGGGTGGCTTTTTCTGAGCTTGACAGTATCAGTTGCCTGTCATCAGAGTAAGTGAGGATGTTTATGTTGTGACTGTGAGCTTGTATGACATCAGCCAGAAGAGTCATATAGATGTTAAAGAGCATTGGGCTGAGCATGTATCCCTGAGGGACTCAGCAAATAAGATCGTGTGCCTCAGAGGAGTAGGGGGCATGCTGTTGGTTTGTTTTTTGTCCAGTGATGAAGGATTAGATCCATTCGGGAATATATTCACGGATGCCTGCTTCTTGGAGCAGTCAGATTAGGATGGGAAGGTCTAAAAGGATGAGGGCTGCGATGTCGTTCTTTCGAGGATCATCCAGATGTAATCTGCTACTGCTTTAAGGGCAGTTTTCATGCTGTGGTTGGGTCCAAATCCTGATTATGCTGTGTCACAAAGCTCGTGTTTGGCGAGCTGGTTAGAGAGGCACTTTTTGATGGGTTTTTTCAAGGCTTTTACTGAATAGGAAAGGCAGGATGTTTGCCAGGAGATTGGTGAGTTTGGTTGGGCTGATTGAGAGTTCCTTTAGGAGGGTGTTGATGACTGCATGTTTCCATTGTTCTGGGAAGGTGGCTGTACTGATGGAAGTTTTGCTGATGGGGGTGAGAGCCTTGCTGATAGGAATTGCTTGTCGCTGGTGTGGTGTGGCAGGTGCCCACCAGGAGCCCTGAAGCAAATGGTCTTCATGAAAGTTGTTGTATTGTTGGTGGTAATGATGTCCCATGTCGTGATTGTGTTGTTTTTGTTTGTCACTGGGAGACTCCTAGAGAGGGTCAGGGGGTCCGCTTGTGGGGTGAAGATGCTGGATATGGTTGCATTCTTGCTGAAAAAGAAGTTTGGAAAATTTGTTGCACACATTTTGTGATGGGTTGATGTTGCCAGTGGCAGCTGTAAGTGTGGTGAAGTGTTTGATGAGTGCAAAGATTTTTGCTGCTGTTGAAGGTGGGGTTTATGTGTGTGACTAGGGTCTACCTCTTGCTTTCTCGGATTAGCTGGTGGTACATTCTTTGGGTGGGTTTGAAAGAGCCTTTTTCCACTTCTTCTTTGCTTGTTCTCCATTTTCTTTCCAGCTGTTGCAGTGTTGCTTGGCCATTCTGAGGTATTCTATGCATCAACTTGTGTTCTAGTTTATGCTCTGTTGCTTCATTTCATGGGGCCAATGTGTTGGTGCAGTTGGTGATCTTATTGTTGAAGTTCTCAATCTCTCGTGCCAGGAGGCCCATGGGTTCCAGTTTGCTCTCGTAGATGGCAATGTCCAATCTGCCTCTTTAATGTTGTTCCTATTTTGACATGCTGAGGCCACTGTGGGGGTTCTTATGGGTTGATTGATATCAATTGTGAAACTGATCATGGTGTGATCTTTTCTGGTGACAGGTCTTGATGCGCTGATTGTGATGTTGAAATATGTGAAGACGTGGTCTGGGATGTGTCTTGTGGCATGGGTGGGGTCTGTGATCAGTTGGATTATTCCAAGGTTTTTGAGGTTGTCAAGAAGGGTGTCTGAGTTTGGGTAAGTTCAAGATGGAAATTTAAGCCTCCTGAGAGGAGTAAAGTACTGGAGTCGAGTACTGGGGAGGGCGATAAAGTCTGTAATGTTGCTTACTAAGTAGGCTCAGAGGCTGGGGAGGGCGGTAAACTAGGGTTCCTTCCGCCCAGGGCGAAATTTGCTCTGATTTGTAATATAAACTTGAGATGTTCCATATAGTTTGTTCCAGCTTCAGCAGAGGTGGTATAGATGAAGGTGTGCTTGTAGATTATGGGGATTCCTCCTCCTGCCCTGTTTAGGCGGTCTTGCCTGGTGATCATGTATCCGGCGGAGATGGCAGGAGTGATGTCTGTCATTGAAGCTGTGTTCAGCCAAGTTTTCATGAGGAAGAGAGTCTCCGGGGTGAGGCTTTCAGCAGATCCCATATCTTCATGGTGTGCTTACTGAGTGAGGAGGTGTTGAGGAGAATGCATGATAATTGTGTGTGTAGGGTGCAACTGTGTTTGTCAGTCTTTGCTTGTGTGTGAGGATGGGTGTTGTGGGTGTGTTTTTGGTTAGAGTAGTCGGAGCGGTGGTGCAAGTGAAGCGGCAGAGAGAGCAGATGAAATCTTCACCTCTGTTGTGTGGCTCTCTGGCAGATGGTGGTGGGATATCCGTGGTTCAAGGAATGAATGGCCAACATTTTATGGCTGAAGTCAAAGGTGTGAAAAAAAAACGATAAGTTAAAATCTGTCCAAAAATCATTTTGTTCTCTATGTTAACCATTTCCTGCAGCGAGTTGTAGTTTTTAAGAATGGCTCATCTACATGGCTGTTGAACAGAACATGTAAACACATGAGCTATATATAATATCAATCAAATACAAACACATTTTCGGACCACGATGGAGGGAAAATGGTGCTGTGTCATTATCTCACCACCAGAACTGGATGCAGAATATGGCTGAAGGCCATCCATTGCAACCATAGTTACAGATGGGCAAGAAGTGAAAAAATGGAGTGAAGTAAATTTTATTATAGTTATTTAAAACCAAATGCATTTATATGAAAACCATATAAAATTAGAGCATTCATGCAGATTTGTGCCCTGTAGTTTGTTTGCTAAGATTCAAGCTAGCCTGGCTGATGAAGGATGTCACCCTGAAACTGATCCCAGGATGCCTGTTTCTGGGCCAGGGAAGACCTGTCTTGGCAGTTCGGACTAGACTGTTACCATGTGGCAAAGAGTCAAGACTGATTTGCATATGGCTGGGTCCGAACTGGGGTGGCAGAGTGAGCTAAAGAACGATGATGGATTCAACCCAGATCTGTGACTGGGGATGAGTGTCTGAAAAGTTTCAGTCCTTCGTCCATCATCTCCTTGTGTTTGCTTTGTTCACCCTAAGTTGGCAGGATTTGCCCAGTCATGGGTCCCCTGCTCACTTTTCCACTGGATTCAAGATAGCCTGGATGATGAGGGGTGTTACCCTGAAACCGGTCCCAGGATGCCTGTTTTCGGTCCAGGGAACACCTGGCTTGGCAGTTCGGGGTGGACTGTTCCCATGAGGCGCAGACACACAGGATGTTCATCCTCCAAGACTCAAACCCTGTTCGCCGTCATACGTTCTAACACTTATGCTATATCCACTCCCCACGACATCGGCATATTAGATGGCTGACACTCCTTTGGAATGCACAATTATGATGCATTCCCATTATGTGTTCCAAAGCAGCGCCAGCCATCTTGTTTTCTACTGCTTGCCTGGAGGGAATAGTTGTGCTCATGGATGCGGGGGTACTGCAGTGCAGTAGTTTACCAGCTGCTCTGCTTGGTACAAAGGTTGGACAATGTGCCTACAGCACGTCCATGTCTACGTACATCCACTACAATTTACAAAGCCATTAGCTCTAACTCTCGCAAATGCGAGACCTATTGCATCGCAAATGCTTGTTTCCTAGTGGGATTGCCAGAGTTCAAATTCTCCCAGATAAAATATTTTCATGTTACTGTTTGAGTGGGCTTTAAAGTGCACATATATTTTAAAAGGGTTGCTTGCTGTGCTAGGTGATTGAATTTAAGCCTGATCTGTGCTGCTGATGAGTTTTGAGTTCATCGGATTTTACTTTGGGGGTTATCCAAGAAGGAGCCATATTTTTCGATGGTGGTGAGGGTAAGTTTTGCTTTTATTACTTTCAAGATTAGCCTAAGGGATGGGTTTTTAGTCTACTTCAGGGGTGATTGAAATTAAAACAACAGAAAGGGCTTTTTTGGTTTCAGTGCATTAAGATGTTGCCCATATCCTCATCTCATCTAGCTAAATCTGCAAGTACCTGTATTTATTGCTTTTAACTAAACACCGTTTCTCTAGGTTTCTTCTTTAAAAACATTTTTTCTAAAGAGTACTTTGATTGTTTATGAAAGTTTTCATCATTTTGTTGACTTTGCATTTGTTTGTGGTGGTATTGATTAATCGCTGAAGGCCAACCCCAATTTGGTTCAGGAGTACCATGCCATCGGCATATGATAAAGATGTAACTAATTGAGAACATATTTTTACTGGAAGTGAGTCAGCGGAATCCAGTTGTTGGATTAAGTCTATGATTTATAGACTGAAATACACTGGCGCTATGACAGTGTCTTCTTTAAGGCCTCTCTGAGTTGACATTTTTCTCAAGATACTCTGATTGTAGCCAAGCTTTACCTTAGCCCCGGTATCTGTGTATAGCATTTAGTATGCTCTAAAGATAATATTTAGGATCTGCCAGTCCGCTAACATTTTCCATAATAGTGATCGAATGACATGGTTCAACGCTTTACTAAAATCAATAAAACAAGTGTATAGCAGCTGACCTTTCCTAATTTGGTTTTTTCCCATTATTGGCAGGGCAACCAAGTTGTCTATGGTGCTGGCTAGTGGTTTAAATCCAGTTTAGTTGTACAGAATCAGGTTTTTAGCTTGCAACTAGAACTTAACATCTAGAACTAGGGTTTTTTATTGACTGGAATATGAGCTCTGGTCAAGCAACAACCACTGTCCTTGGCAGGATGCAGAACAAGCCAACCCTAATTTATCCTGTGCTCAATCCTCTGGTAGCTTGGCACTATGCAGTCAGGCTTAATTCAGAGGGATTGTGTAAAGTAATGGTGCAACACTTCAAAGAGTAATAAAGTGAAAACACCACACAAAATGAATCCCACACCAGATTAGGAAAATTGTTCTTTTTGATAAATAAAACAACAACAATCCAATCAGTAGAACTGGAGATAATACATTATCAGCAGCAAAAAGCTCAAAGAAGCAAACTGTGGATATCTGGTCGTGCTGGACCTGGACAGAGAGACAAGTTCAGGCCAACTGAGTACAGGGACCCAGTTAGCCTTGCTTAAAAAAGCCCATTGAATCCTGGTTTCCAGAGCATTGCATAGGTCAATGTCAAAGAGGCGTCACACAGACAAAGCAATGCATTATTTCTGAGTTGCAGCGAGGCTGTGAACCGAGAGCCTGTGTAGTCGGAAATCCCAGTCATGGGGCTTGCGAAGTGAACATGGGTGTCAAGGATGATTCATGCAGATGGGACGATGCATCAGCTCCAAAGAGCTGCGAGGCTGGCATCAACGTCGTTGTTGAAGAGGGATGTGAGAGACTTTATTTAGGATGAGTCACACAGCAGTGGTTCCAATGAGACTGAGGGCTGAATGCAGGCATTTGCAATTGGGTGATCCACGCAGAAGCAGAGATGCATTACTTCTGCTCAGGGTTGCAACCCCCATCAGATGTGATGCGTTGGTTTCTCTGAGTACACAGAGGCTCAAAAAGCGCCCTAGGCCCACTTGCAAGCATCTAGGACTGGGGTGACTCCACATGGCAGGGTAGACTCACTGATGGCAGAGTCCAGGTGCTGGGATCGATGACTTTGGAGCCTTCGGTCCCCGAGGCTCAAGTCAAGAGGCCAGCCAACTAGCCCTTAGAGTTACTCTGATTCCCTGGGTTAATCAGATGAAGCTCCAGCCTTTCTTTAGAGAAAGTGCTAATGTCTGCGAGGGCAGAAGTACATGCAGATTGACAGGCCACTGATATGGAAGCTGCAATAGCACTAGGTGAATCAGCGTTTATTAAGAAAAGCAGGGCATAAACACAAGGTACAGTCGCACAATTCATTTTCTCTGAAAAAAAAGAAATTGTGTTTCCGATGTGGATTTACATTTCCCCATGAAGGCAAATAACCAACCATAGAACAGGCATGCAAAGGTTACAGGAATGAAAAACACTTCATAACTGTTGCAAAGCAAAAGAGAAACTAAAAAACATCACAGTGAGAAGAAAAAAAGGACACCAGAAGGTTCCAGAAGCATTCTCACCATGCCCACAAGCCCAAAAAGCAACATAAGTTATGGCAAGTAGAAACCAGACAATGTCGACCGTCTTCAAGTTCATACTACAAAGGCTCTTCAACATCTTTATCAAGCCCCAGTGAAGAAGATGGATGTTCTGATGATCAACCATGGAACGACAGGCACATGTAGGTTTGGCTGTTTGCAAGGAAGAGCAAAAGACAAAAGCAAACCACCAAATGAAACAAACAAATTAATTTTGACACCGCTCAAGATTAGAATAAAGGTCAGCGGTTGCCCCATAACCTTTATCATAGACAGCGGTGCATCGATTATTATAAAGCCAATCGAAACGTTTAATAGCCTGTCTCCTACTCCATGCCTCAACCTGTCAGACACGAAGGTATACCCGTGGGCTGCTTCTAAACCATTGCAGAGTCAAGGGTAATTCACTGTGATATTGCGACAGATAGCGTTATTAGTGCAAGCACCAGTTCATGTTCTTCAAGGAACATGCCTACTCAGATTTGCTATTGCTGCTGACCAGATAGATTTTTCTCAATAACAGCCTCTACTCTGAATTTGAAATTGTGAGTCAGTTCCCATCGTTGTGTCATGACCTAGGAAGGCTCAAGACAATGAAAGTGCAACTTTATCTTGATGAGGACATTCGCCCTGCTTCCCAGCGGTACAGCAGAGTCACGTTTTACTTGCAAGAAGCCATTGAGAAAGAACTAATAATGTTGTTGAAACATGACCAGTCCTCTGCCATGGCTTTGGTGGTGCCAAAAAAAGCCAGTGAAGGTGCAATGCGCATCTGTGTTGATATGCACCAAGCCAACACAGCAATCAAGAGAGAAACACATCCTGGTCCACTCATAATGAATATTTTCATGAAACTGAACAGTGCCAAAGTCTTCTCCTGTCATGACCTGAATAATGGAAATCATGAACTCAAATTGGAAGAGAACTGTAGGTACATCCCTACTTTTTCGACTCATCTTGGTTTGTTCAGATACAAAAGGTTGAGTTTTGGAGTGTCCTCAGCTGCAGAAATATTTCAGGATTTTATACGTCAAATAATTCAACCTGTCAAGCATGCTTTTTTAATTGCAGTGATGACAAACAGGTATTTGGAGCAATGCGAAAGGAGAATACACAAGTATGCCAGTTACTTGCTGATGCTGGTCTCACTCTGAATGCAGCTAAGTGTGAGTTTCATAAGACCAAACCTAAATTCTATGAGCAATATTTTCCCTGATGGGGGAATGACTTCTGACCCAGATAAAGTGCAAGCACTGTCAACTACTTGCCCCCCACAAGATGTCACCATGCTGCGATCCTTCTCAGGCATAACCAGTTGGGGGCTTATTCACAAGAAGCTTGCGCCGCCAGTGCGTCACTTTTTCCCATGCTAAAAGTGACGCTCCAACAGATCAAGGGGCTTGTAAATAAGCCCCTTATTGCTCAAGGTACATTTGTGACTTTGCTACTATGAGTGCCCCATTGAGAGACTGACAAAATGAAAAGTCCCTTTCCAGTGGTCTGCTGAATGTGATCAAATATTTAAAAGAATAAAACATGCAATTGAGAATGCAACCGAGCTGGCCAATTTTTACCCCAAGTTACATACTGGGATCACATTAGATGCGAGCCCGGGGTGGCTAGTGGCAATCCTTGCTTAACAGAATGGTTATCTGAATGTTCAGAGACACATTGTGGCTTATGCCAGTCGAAGCCCGTCAGACACAGAACATGCCTATTCTCAGTCAGAGAAGGAAAGTCTGGCTGTAGTGTGTGCCTGCGAATAATTTCATATGTTACTATACAGATAATTAACGTATTGTGCAGTGGTATTTGTAATAGATAATAGGCGCATATGGTGAGTACACCTGGTATCTGTAAGATTCTTAAATCAGTGACGGTGCTAAAGGGTAGGGGAGAACCACCAGCCTCCCTAATAATTGCGGTAAGACCACATAGAATCAAAATGAGGGTACCCAAGCACACGTAAAAATCAAGGTCATAACAGTTAGAATGTAAATAAACATGTAACACAAGTGAATCTTCGTCTCTTTCTTTTGAGTTTCTTCGATTTAATATTCTTTTCTCAGAATGTATTTCACAGTCTTCACAGTGGTTCCCAAGCCAACACGTGTTTCGTCGCCTCTAGTAGTATTTTACATGCGACTTGTTCACGGCTAGGTACAAATTGATATGGTAATTCACATTAGTTTAGATGTAATTACAAGATGCAAACATTTGTAAACGACGTAAACAAATGTGCTCCCAGGGTAGGTGTGAGCATTATGGGTTGATTTATCAAGAGGTGGTATCACAAGGCTATAGTGTACTATCAAGCACCGTGAAATCAGGTGAGTACTAGCCTTATCATATCAGTTGGTGACTGTCAGATCTTCTACAGAACTTGCGTGTGAGTGACATACGTGAGACAATCATATATGTGCTGGAAGTTAATTCCAGTCAATGTTAATCAGGTATCGCATGCGGTATGTACAGTCTATAAAGTCAGAAAACAACAATATGTGCGCTGGCTATTATCGTAAAGAAAGGGCTATGAATAAGAATAGCTTGTGTGCCACATAGAAGGAACAGGTGAGGCAAATACGACAACTGACCTGAACACTGTTTTATATGCATAATCTGTAATAAACGTAATCAAGATGAGAAAAAATGTCGCTATTAGTAACTATTTAAAAGGACACATTGTAAAAATGCTGGAGTAGTGGACGAATTTTATGTCCAAATTTATATACATACGTCCAGTATGACGATAATTCCAGGTCATACAGTCAAACGACGGGGGAGGGGAGGGTTTTAGAATTTCTTCAGAGTAAATGCTTTCGAATCTCAGCTGTGCTCGGAATTCAAGCACCCCGTCTAGAACAAAGAGATAGATTGTATCAATATCGCCATAGGGCAAAAGGACTAATCTGTCTGTCAGAATTATCGTTTTTACGGAAGAAACGAGGTGAGCTATACAAATATATGTGCCCCGTTAGAATATCGTCTGTGCTCAGTATTTAAACATCTAGTCTTAAAACCAGAGAGATGCAGAATATGATCTCTACATTAAAACAGTATATTGCTGGTCTGCCCATAATATCACTTGCTCTTAACGGGAATGCAGAATATAGTCTCAGCATTCAAGAGTATGTTATCGGTCTGCCTATGCAATCATTTGCTCTCAAAGGGGGACAAAAGGAAAACTGAAAGTCTTAATGCGCCTCATTCCAATATTAGCTATGCTCAGTAAAAAAACCCCATTAAAAACAAATAGTTATCATAGTATCCACAATTTCTGGCTTGTTTACTATAAACGTACTTACTCTCGGTAAAAGTAAAAGGTTAAGGTGAAATGTATACACGTGCCCCGTTATGCGTTCTCCCCTTACCTCCGGGTAGGACAAGGATGTGGCCACGAAGTGTATCTGCCCCCAACCGCGTCTGGCTCCAAATCAGAGTTGTAAGTGTACGTTTACTCGGCAAGTATATGCACGAGTAGGAGGTCACGTGACCGGAAGTAGGTCAAGTGCGAGCAACGTAAGATAGAACACCACAGGCGCCATATTTAAGAAGGTTATGTTTGGTAGTATGGAATGAGTAGCTATCTCTCCACACTCTATGTCATTACTATGCATTTACGTAAAACGCGGGAAAAAACGTGTGTGTCAAAAGTTCAAATCCCGATAGAAATGCGCGTGACGTTGTCGCATTAGTAACCGAGTTGTCAAATCGTTAGAGAAGTATATTTTATGTAAGCGTATGCGTCGTATTAGGAAGTACCAAACTTGGAATATCTAATTGTAACTGTATATCTATTACGTAACGTGTTCTAAGCACATATTAATTTACAAAATTGGCAGCCATCTTGGGTCAGGATATGCCCAAGGTAGTGAAGGAAAGGAAACTTTATAAAGGGCCCAGAGTGAACAGAAACCACGAGTGCACCGTATAAGCAGTGACTGAGTGGATACTATAAAAACGTAAGGATAGGGCCACACATACGTATATCTGTGTAACCGAATAGAGAAATTTGGAATTATTATAATTAAAGAAGACAAAGCGTACCTGTAGTATTCTGATATATTGTTTATCAAATATCCAAGGAATTTTCAGGACTAAAAGACTGAACATACCGTAATGTGTATAGGATTTGTAATGGCTTATCACATATAATCAATGGTGGTTTATGGTGAATGGGTGAGTGACATCATGAAACATAAACTTCGCAGAATTCTCATAGTCTCTTCATTAAAACCGTACTTGTACAAAAAACAAATGTTTTCAGAAGAACAACACATATGTACTTAAACACTGTCTATTCATCTCAGGAGATGATACAATAATATGGCCGTATATAGTGTCTGACTTCATTTGCCAAGAAAGTGATGCATTTCATCATCAACATTTATCCCTAACTCAGTCGTACTATACAGATAACGATTTATTATTATTACAGACCACCAATAACTGCTCACTTTTTTTTGGAAAGCTGTATGCTAAGATTCCCCCTCGCATTGAGGGGTGGGGTTTGTGACTGCAATACTATAACTATGGAATTGTACACCAGCCAGGAAAAGATCAGAACCCTGCTGATTACTTTTCACAACCACCGCTACATCATCACAGTTCGACATCAAAAATGTCTGAGGAGTACATTAACTACATTGTGAGTCCAGCACACCAGTCACCCTATCTCTTTTAGTCAGACTAAGGGACATATTTAAAAAACTGATGCATCAGTAGCGTTGTATCTGAACTGTTGTGACTATCACAAATGGCCTAAGGACGCCATGAATGCACTACATTTACAACACAGAGTTCCATGGCACAAGGATTCACAGATTCATCAGACATTCTGGCACATCTTTTGGTGCTAAAGTGACGCATTGATGGAGTTGGTTACAAGTAAGCCAGGGTGGAGTTTGTGGAGTTCAGTTTAGCGGAACTCCGCAAATTGACAAAAAACTCTGGTGCACTACATGGAGTACTACGAGCGGGGGAGTGTGTTAGGGTCATGCCTTTTGCAGTGATTTTGAGCACTGGGTGTTTGTTCTGCGCTGTAAAATCATCACACACTGCAACATGCGCTGGGCAAGAGGGTGCAGCTTACCTTCTGTTGCTCGAGTAGATTTCCACCTCTAGCGGCAGCCTTCTCAACGTGAACGGAAGGTCTCGCATTGAGAAATCTGACCACCCGTGTTGAGAAATCTCGCCAGGAGGTTGATTTTCCTCACTTGTGCTTGGTAACTAGAACTTGGTAAGTGGGAGCAAGGAAAAACTCGCCGGGAAGCGGATTTTCCTCGCTCACCAAGTTGATGTTGACAAGCGCGAGCAAGGAAAAAACTCAAGGGCAGATTTACAAGAATTTGAAGCCTCTGTATAGATGTGTCAGTTTCCCTGCACCTGCGTGAAAAGCCCTTACACCACCATAGATGCGCCGTATTTACAATAAGGCCAACTATGGAGCAAGGATTGACAGATGCTTCAGAAATTCTGACGCAGCTGTTGAACGAAAAGTCACGCAATGCTGGAGTCATGTTGCAAACACAACACAACTCCAGCAAGGTGTGTTGCTGCCTATTCCCAATACAATGCATCACTCCTCATGCCTGCTTCAAGCAGGCGTAAGATTTTGACTCAGTGACGTCCTAAAATGCACGCAGTCACTTTTACAAGGCTTTCCTGCGTGGGAACGCCTACCCTGCCTACATTATACCTGACGCAGGTATAATGTCATGCAGGGCTTTACAATGTGACACATCTCCCTAGATGCATCACGTTGTAAATTTGCGGTGCCGTTGCATCAAAAGTGACGCAACAGCAGCACAAAAGAGTTGCATGGAGCTTGTAAATCTGCCCCTCAGAGTTTTTGGGAACATGCTCCACGGAGAGCGGAGTGCAGAAAACTCTGCTAAGTCCAACAACAGAGGAGTTCACCGCCCAGGGTTAGTTGTAAGACTCCACCAATTTGTCAGCACACAGAGGTGATTCCCATGTTGAAAGCGCTGTGTCAATCGTTATGCTTGGTTTGAGAAGGTGTAGGGATTTTGACGCAGTCATGTCATTGAATGACGCAGTGAAAAGTTGAAAATTTCACTGGGTCAGTTCTACGTGGCTTTTAACATGGGAACTCCTACCCTGTAAACATTATACCTGTTGCAGGTATAATGTGACGCATGCCTCTACAAACTTACGCATTGGGCCCAATGCACCAGTTTGTAAATATGGAGCAGTGTGCAGCACTGATTGTGCTGCCGCTGCGTAAAAAAAAATGGCCCTGCAGTGGCACTAGCTCCTTGTAAATATGTCCCTAAATATCAAGCATCAAAAGAGTACACCTCTGTGGCCCCTAGCCAATGGTGATGTAGAAAAATTCATGGGTACCCTCAAAAGGGTACCCATGAAGCATGAACATCGATGGAGTGATTTGAATTAAACCAGGTCCAGTGTCATGCTCTTTGTGCTTATCATTCAACTCCTCACTCCATCACTGGTGAGAGCCCAGTTACCTTGCAATTTGGGAGAGCCATCGGAACCAAACTGCCACAGTGGACAATAGACTGATCATTGAGTACTGATGAAGTTCATGTCACAGACACTTCTCGCAAGTGCAAAATTAAAACCTATTCCCAGCGGCATCACCGAGCTAAGGAGACAGTTTCTGATGAAGATATTGGGTCCTGGTCAAGAAGAAATTAAATTGTAAAACAGACACTCGACTTGCACAACCCTTAGATGATCAACTGGTCCCAGAATGCTTGTTTATGGTCCAGGGAGGACTTGGCCTCGCAGTGTGGGCTATACTTCTCTCATGAGGAGCAGGGTCAAGGATGATTTGCATATGGCTGGATCCAAACTAGGGTGGCGAGGTGAACAACAAAATAATGGATTAAACCCAGATCTCTGTGAAAGAGGGTGAATTTTTGCATTGTTCAGCATTCCATCCATCATTTGTTCTTACTTTTTGCTTTTCATTCTTTTTAGCATTATCCCGTTTGCCACTTTGAGGCAATGTATATATTCACACAGTGAGGCCCAAATAGATTGTTTAGCATGGTACAATAGAAGCCAAATTAGCAATCTATATCATAGTTTTCCAACCCCAAATTAGAGAGACAAAAGAGCCCATTTTCCTGCGGTTTGCAAACTTTTTATTACACTAAAGTAGGTTGACATGGTTCCATATTCTTGACCTTCACATAGCTGTCAGATTGTTCTGCATTCCATAGCTCTCTGCTTACGGGGAGAAGGAATTATTAAGAACATTCCAAATTCCTCATTTTATGTGAAATCCCAATTGCATAGAACTTTATTACCTTTGTCAGTATTTAAGTGAGTGTTGTTACAAAAATCCTTTCCAACTTCGCACTCTGCTATTATTTTCCAACCACCATAGTAGAACATATAGTATGTGATTAGTTCGGTAATAGGGCATATTAGAGGATCAGTTGATCTTAAAAATCTGGGCAATGTTTGTCCAGTCACTGCTCTTTAAAACACTGCATGTGTTCTACTCACCATTCTAGTTGTGCAAGGTTTTTCTCATGCACTCGACGTTTCTACTATTATTATTACTGTCATTTGTAGAGCGCGCAGCTACCTCCAACGGAGGTGTTCCGGCGCTTGCAGAAGAGTAGAGAGGATTTTGGGTATTAAAAGTATTAGATACGGTCGAACTATCCCTGATTATTACCAAACCTTCCTGCGTTCTCTCCTATGCCCAAGTACTGTTTCCCTCCAGCAAATAACACTGCAATACAACATGCTCAAACAACACAATAACTTTTTTTTCACTTTATTGCTCATCTTCTCCTTTCAAAATACGTAGATAAGAGTTTGAAAGATCTGCATTTATAAAAGAGTGAATTACCTTGCACAACTTGTCCTAGCAAGTGACTCATCAAGCCCAATCGCAGAGAACTTCATAAACCATATGTTTTTTCATTGTTTTTGGGCAAAATACTCAAAGTACACAAGAACAAAAATCTTTTGCAAATTGACATACTGCTAAACCTAACCGAGCACTCAAAGTTACCAGTATAGGAACTTATGTAGACAATTCAATCGGGGGCAATGTAAAACCAGGCACCACTGCTATGCATCTTGGTCTCACTTTAACAAAGACTTCTGCTTGTTTTCAGGTGCCATGGAGTTTCCCCTCATCTTAAAAGCCATTGGCTTTTCCTCTTTGGTTTCCATTGGAATTCTAGGCAATGTCTTGATTCTGGCAAATGTTGTTCACATCCGGATCTTGGAGAAGAGGCTTATGCCCCGAATGTCATCCTTTTAGGACTAGCTGCTGCCAACCTGTTGGTAATAATCACAAAAGGAATCCCACAGATGGTGAAATCCTTTGGCATTCAGAACATATTCAATGACTATGAGTGCAAGATAATCTCCTTCATGTATCGTGTCTCCCGTGGAATGACCATCTGCATCACATGTCTCCTGAGCTGCAACCAGTGCATCATTATAGCCCCGCCCTCAAAGTCATGGGTTCCCTTGAAGAAGAAAGTGCCAAGAAACATCACAGTCATAATTATGGCACTATGTTGCATTGACTGCTCCATTTACCCTTCGTGTATTCTGCAGGTCCGGGCAATAGCCAACTACACAACATCAGAGTACATCATGTATTTAGAATTCTGCATCCACGACTTCTCAACCTTCACATCCTATGTGGCTAATGGCACTGTCATTGCCTTGCGAGACTTCCTGTTTGTGGGACTCATGACTGTTGCGAGCTACTACATTGTTCTTAGTTATATCGGCGCAGGAGGCAGGTGCGCGGTATAAGGAGCTCAGACAGAAATTCTGGTAGGACAGTCGAGTATACAGCAGCAAGAGCAGTCGTCTTGTTGGTCTCTATGTTCTGTTGTTTGGTCTGGACAGCGGCTTGTGGATCTATACTCTGTTTGTCTCCAGAGTGGCACCGGCCATATCTGATGCTAGAGTTTTCTTTGGCACCTTGTATGCTGCAGTGAGCCCAATTGTGATCCTCAAGACCAACAAGAAACTTCTAACCACACTGCAATGCACACAGAGAAAAGGCACCATTAAACCTTGCCCCGAAAGCACAACTACAGATGTTCCCTTCTCTAAGAATTAAGAACAAACAGGGAAAATACTGAAAAAAACTCTGTCATTCATGTATGCTTCTTTGTTGACAACGCTAAAATGACTTCCATATTTGGTTCTTGTATAGTGTGAACTTAGCCTAAAGACAATAGGGTACTTTCTTTTAGTGAATACGAAAAGTTGAACATGTAAAACAAGTGTTGCAGAATGGATCTATTTTAGAAGAAGGGGTAAGAAGTTTACTTTAACTCATTGTCCAGTATTAGTCTTGTTTGCCATGCAATTTAGCGTGTCAACTCAAAACTCATGCAAATAATTTAATATTCTCAAATCTGATGCCTGGAAAACTAGAAAATATTTATAGCTCATGTATTATTATGTTTGATACTCATCCTACTATATAGTTTGAAGAAGAGTTTATTAAATAAGATTGGAACACACATTACATAATCACAGTAAAAGCTGTGAGTATAAGGATACTAACAGGAGATTGGTAAATAAACACAGCACATCATTTAAGTGAAATAAGTTGCATATAAATGATCATAAAGCACGGGTAAGAGGAGTAAAGAGAGGAAAATAAGATTAAGGAGTATGATAAGTGTAAACAGTGTCTGATGGAAGTAGAGGTCAGGACAGTGAGAAAATTAGTAAAGGAATATATGATCAGTATTAACATGCCATCAACAAAATTACAAGCATATAATAAATGAAAGTTTCAACCAAATTTTATCCTAAAGTGTGATAGGCCATGAAATTTGGAAATCTTTTTTCCCATTTTAATTCAACTTCCAATTTGTGTCTGTTTTCCGGGATTTTAGTAGGAAGTTTATAGACGAATGAAGCAGTGGGGGACTTGGAAAGAAGAAGAGTAATCTGGGTATCATGAACTGTGGTAGGAATATGCGATAATAGTGTAGTTATAGCATAGGCAATAGCATGTGTTAAAGTGTTAATTTTGTTACAGTATGTTTTTGTGAAATTGTAGAGCAGTTGAACTTTATGAAATGTAATAAAAGAGGGATAATTCAATATCTTTCCGAAGGGGGGGGGGGGCGAGTCTGTAGGTGAATCTGATAAGCATTTGGAAGATTGTTTAAGTAAGAAAACAATATGGTATGATTGGAAGTCGGGATAATTTACACAGCTATGATGTTTATTCCTTTAAGATTAAGAAGATACATACAAGTTTTTTTCCTACTACATAGGAAGGAGGTAAGTTTAAAGTATTTTTTTAAAGAAATGAGCAAGAATTGTAGGAGGAATTGAAGATATGTTAAAGAGATTAATGGGTACAAGAATCATCTTGGTAGTATGCAGTCTACCACACCAAAATTGAAATAAAGGGTGGCATCTAGTTGTTGAGAGAGTCAGGTTGGTTATAACTGCAGTTAGGTTTAAATATGTTGCTTGTTTAATGGAGGATGTAAACCAAAGTCCTAGATATTTAATTATGTGAGGATTCCATTCAAAATTGCATTAAATAAAATATTGTTTAAGGCTTAAAATGTTTAGAGGAAGAATTTCACATTTATCTGGGTTTAATTTATAACCTCAGAGAGCAGCAAAAGAGTTGACTTCTGCAAGAAAAGCTGGGAGCAAAGATTCAGATATGAGTAAAAATAATAGAAAGTCATCGGCATAAGCACTATTTATTTCCACCTTGGAAACGGAATATGTTAGGATTTTTTTTATATTTTTGGAAGAAAGGGTTCCAATGCAAGAATGAAAAGGAGTGGGAAAGAATAAAACCTTGTCTTACTCCTCTATGGAAAGAAAACGAGTAAGAAATAAGACCATTTGCAAAAATAAAGACTTTTGAGGCAGTTTATAAAAGGGATATCAAGGAAATGAACTTGGGACCAAAACCTAACCAGAAAAGTGGGTGCAAAATAAAAGTCTAATCTATTCAATCAAAAGCTTTTTCAGAATCAAGGGAAATAGCAGCTAATGATTATATTTACTTGTGGGACTTTCTTAAAGTGTTAAATAATACTCTAATGTTATCTGAAATGTGTCTAACTTTGATGAAACCCGATTGCTCCTTACCTAAAAGGAGTGGTAAAAGGGTATTGAGACAGAGGGGTCGATTCCGATCCGGGTCGGATAGCTCTCCAAGAGCTGTTCATAGCCTTACATTGTGACCGACACGTTCCGGGAGTCGGTCTGTCCAGGCGTTGAAGTACGATGCGCATAACTGACACAATTCTGACCGACATGTATGCTGCGACTCCAGCAGCATTTTCCATATGAGCCGTACCTCCGATCGGCGATTTGAGTCGCCCGGAAGCAGTTCCCACAGCAGTTTCCGGCCGGACAATAATGTTGGGAGGAACTAAGGTGCACAGACTCATCACACAAAGACAGTCTACAACCCTGGTGAATGACAGACATACTGCACAGTATGCGGTACATGGCCATGACGTCAAAGCTCCCGTAACCTTAAGAATCCTTGCCACAGTCCCAGGATAAATGCAGAAGCCAAGGAGAACCACAAGGCACACATGCTGACACTTGCCAACATTGCAGCTCTGAACCTGACGAGTGGGAGCAGTCACACACACATACACATGTCTCAATCACTGAAAGGTACCACCTAGGGACAACTACATGATATTGCGAACAAACAAGTGCCTTGGGGACCCCTGACTGTGTCACATCTGCGTCTGACCACATCATCACCACTCAGAACTGACAAATCCCAATAATGAAACACCAATGAACAGTGGTGTGTCATGCACCCACATATCTGGTAACTCAGGACAAAGATGTGGGATGAACACAGGACAACTCAGCAAGCATCAACAACAGGAACATATCAAGGGAACACAGCCTGTGTAGAAAAAGGGATGTGGACACACACACACATGCTCACACAACACACACCATGGGCCCAGGCAATGTCAAGGAACAACACACTTACTTGAGGGGACTCAACTCCTGTGGAAGCTCAGCTGTGCCAAACATAGTCCCAGCAGGTCTCAGTCATGTCAGCAGAACACTTGGTCAGTCAGCCATCAGTTACCACCCAATGAAAGCTCTGGTCGCAGCCTGGGTACGGGAGTGTCCCTTAAGTTATCTGCACATAATCAATACATATGTCTAGCAAGTTGGACAGAGGACACAGTTGCTCCTACACCAAAGATGCCCACACCTGCAGGTCCAGTGGAGATGCGCCCACAGTCGGGGAAACAGACAAATTGGACAATGGGAAGCACATCATATGTGCATGTGTGCAAGCCACAGAAGTGACCATGCAAATGAAATGTTTACAGAGATGTTCACAAATTGTTAATCATGACACACCCAGTTTGCTGCAAAGGATAACATGGATACCGACCAGAATAGGATACATATCTCATGGACCACATGGAGTACATCACATCAACACCTCAGTATTCAACATTGAAAATAAAATTCAGCATTATAACTGCAAGGTCATGGTAAACATCATCAACATAATGTACAGCTAAATCAAATTCACAAGGATAAATACAAATACTTTATTCAGCAAATTTGAAATGCAAATGCAAAGTCATTGCAAAACAAAGACCAATGGCCAGTCCATATCCAAATGTCAAAAATGGGATGTGAGTGACAACGGTCAAACGATGCTTGCTTGCACTACTAAGGACAGGGGACATCCACTCGGATGGACGTACATGGGGGCAGGCCAGGCACCGCAGGGACAGGATCAGGGCTCAGCAGAAGGAGGCAGTGAAGGGGTGATGGATGCAGGAGAATTACTGGCAACTGCAGTGGAGGTGTCTGACATAGTGGGAGCAGTCACAACTGTGGGGCACAAGTCAGATGGGGTGGGTGCCGGCACAACTGCAGTGGGCAGGTCAGATGGAGTGGACTGGGTCCCCACTGCAGTGCCCAAGTCAGATGGGGTGGTCGTGGACTCCACTGCAGTGCCCAACTCTATGGGAGCAGCATGGGGTTCAGGTGAGGTCGGCAGGACAGGGGGGTCCACGGTCCCCACACCAGTGGCAGAAACAGTCTGACCGGGGGTGGGGGTGGAAGAGCAAGTGGTAGGGGGGAGGGCCTGAGCATTTTGGGGATGGTGTATCTGTGGGTGGGGGAACCTGGGGCAGGGTATGGCGGTGGAACCTGTGGAGTGGTGGCCTGGGGGATGGAGGATGGAGACTGTGTCATGGAGCTGCGGGGTGGGGTTGGGGTCTTTCTCTTCTGGGTCCAGGGGACTTGTGGCTGTGGGCCTCAGTCTGACTGCGCCTGGGGGAGGGTGTCTGGGTGTGAGGGGCAACCCCTCTGTGTGTGGGGACTTCCTCTTCCCCTCGTAAGCTGGATCTGTTGGATCAGTGGGGAAGAGGCCAAGGTCACAGAGGAAGAGCTTCTTGGGAGATGGGGTTGCAGGTGAGGCATGGGAATGGGTCTTGGAGGGAGAGGTATCGGAGGACTGCGGAGTGGTTGTAGATGCCTGTGTGTGTGTTTGCAAACCATCCCCTGTGAGTGTGGTATCAGTCCCCTTAGGTTGCTTGTGTGCACGTCTAGACCTTGGTTTGGGTGTTTGCGTGCTGCCCGTGTCTGTGAGTTTTGGTGAATGTGCTGGTGTGTGTGTGCTTGGGACAGGTAGGGTGCTAGGAATTGTGGATGGGGCAGGGGTAGGAGAGGTGAGGGACTGTTGGAGGAGGGACATTGCTGCCATCAGGGAGGAGGACTGATTGGTCCTCTGTAGGGCAGACATGCCCGATGTCATGCACTCCATGAACGACACCAGATGTGTCAACAGACTGGTGTGTGCATGGAGGACACAGCATTGATATCTGCCCTACATGGATCTGTCGAGGCAAGTCCACAGACTCCACACTCAGGGCAGCAGGGGACACAGGGGCAGGGGGTGAGGTGACTGGCACAAAATAGACATGCTCCAGAACACGGGAGCCTCCACGGACCTCTGGGATGGGAGCCAATGGGAGGGTGGTGATGGTGGTGGTGGTGGCTGTGGCGGGGACAGCCTCACTAGCTGGGGTTTGTTGGCTGCTCACACACGCCTCCACAAATGAGTCATCCTCCGAGCTGCTGTGGTCCCCAGCTGGGGTGGATGGTGCTGAGGACTCCTCGGGGTGGCTCCACTCGCCCTCCGTGCCATTTGGTCCCTCCAACTCCTCGCTTTCTGTACCAGTCTGGCTCTGTGGCTCCTTCTGGTCTGTGGTGCTGTCTCCTCCTGTGGCCATGGATGTGTCTGGATAGAATTAGGAAAAACAGAACAACATCAGTCACCTGCACTGACCGCACACACCACAGTGAGTACAGCACATCACAGGGCAAGCCCTGGCATCATCATCTGAACACTGCACAAAGTGCTCACACTGTTTTAAATAAGCCAATTGTCAATCTCACCATCAACCATGGCATTCATATACCTCCTGGACTTGCACCCATATGTCTGTTGCATGTTGGATGCTAATACCCCAATGTGCAGACATGCACCACCTGCACAGTTGTTGGACATGCAAGTGAACATGTAGAAGTTTGTCACTATACACACATCACATCTCTTGCCACTGACTCAGTACAGGTGTCATGAAGAAGGTATAGCCAGAGTTTCATTTCACATGCTTGTGATGCATACCAGCAACACACACTATGATGTTCTCATGTCCTGATAGTCAATGCCACAATGGGGTGCATGGAGCACATTGGACCCCAATGCAGGATCACTCATAGCAAGTTAAATGCCATGGCACAGGCATGCCTGGAAAGTCAGTCATCACTGTCTCCTGTCACAGGGGCAGGGCATCCAGACAACAACAGTATGCACTGTGTCACAATCATAGGTAAAGCAAACTCTGCAGCTGACAAGTGCACTTGTCCATCCCCTGCAAACAACATATCCCGGACCCAGATGACCCCACATCATACAAATCAGACATATGAGTGTCTGAGAACACAACTCCCTGAACATGAGCACCTCACAGTCTGCTGTGCATGAAACACAGCTGCCTGAACTTCACAGTTGCATACACCATTGTGCACTGTCAAGTGATCACACACCTATATGTCACACAGGTCTCGTCTCCTATAGTCACATCTCAGATGTCCTGCTGACCCTCAAACTCATGAACACCCCAGTTGTCCTGAAAAGGAAGCCACGCCACAATGACACAGAGGCAGACACCTGAAGGCACATGTCAATAAGCACAATCTGTAAGTTGATACACAGGAGTGGGAGTACAGAGTGTTTCTAAATGCCCTGGAGTAGTGGTTAATAACATTAACAAGCTACAGACTGTAGGGGCCACACCTGTGGATCAGATGAGGAGGGTGCATCACACAATTGAGGGACATGAGTCCTGGACTACAAGACCTACGTAATGTGGAAGTGTGACCAGGCCAAAAGACTGCAAATAGCATGTCAGACATAGTACACAGATTAGGCATGGACTTACCCCCTCCTTGCTGCTGTCTGGCCTTCAGCTGCCCATCCAGGTCCGGGAAGACCACCGCCAGAATCCTGAGCATGTGGGGGGTCAGGGTCCGGTGTCCGCCCCTCCTGCGAGGAGGCGACAGCTTCAGCTGGACCCTTGCGATCCTCTGGGTCCAGCCCTGAAGGTCCTGGCACCTCTTCTGGAAGTTGCGGATCCGGCGCTTGTAGACCCCCACTGATCTAACTGCCCGGGCGATGGTCAGCCAGATTTCGTGCTTCTGGTGGGCATCAACCTGTGAGGATGACAAAGTTAAAAGTCCTTTACCACACATGTCACATATTTTTGCTGCACACAGTTGGATATACATGTAGTCATCACAAAGAGGTAAATGAGGTACACAGGTGTTGCACCCATGGAAATGGTTTATTGCCCTGTATGGCTGACATGTTGACATTGCCTGGGAAGTTAAAGCTTGCACAAATGCACTTTTGCTGCAGAACACCTGTTCAGCACATGTACCTACACACTTTGGGGGTTGAAAGTACTCAGTGAGTACGCTTGCCACTGGTGTGCACACTGCTAGTACTGCTAGTCAGACATCATGCACCATTAGGAAGGCAGTAGACTGCACACTCACCTGCTCCCCTGGTTTCCCATACAGCTTGAAGCACTGTGGAAGGAGCCCGTCCAGAAGGGCGTGGTTTTCCTCCTCAGTGAAGGCTGGGGCCCTCTTCAGAGTACGTGCCATAGCAGTAGCCAGAGGATGCAGAGACAGCAGCAATGGTAGCAGAGATGTGGTCCAGTAGCATGTAGTGCAGGCAAGTGAGCTCCCTGGGGGCCAGCCAGCTGTATATCTGTGCTGCAGAGGCAGAATCTGTGCCATGTGTCCTAAGTGATAGGTCCAACACGGTTGCATTCTATGAATCTGGCCAATCCATGGAATTGTACGACTCGTACATGTCTTCCGCATCGTTCAAATTTTCACCTTCATGACACCCTAGAAATTGCAACATTGTTGTAGACATCCAACTGAATTTCCAGCGCAAGACTCGTGCAAGTTTTGAATCTGCGTCCGTCTCCATGACAGTCCATAGCCAATGAGTGCGCACGGCTCGGTCAACTGACTGTACAATGCGTAGTTTGAAAATCCACACGCCCCTGTCTCCATACGATTCAATGGGCTATGCGTGCGCACGGCTCGGTCCATGCCTGCACGACACGTATGCATAATAGTCACCCGCATCGGTTCACATTGCAGTCAATGGCCAAGGCGTGCGCACGGCTCGGTCCATACCTGCACGACGCGTATGCATAATAGTCACCAGCATCTGTTCACATTGCAGTCAATGGTCAAGGCGTGTGCACGGCTCGGTCCAGACCTGTGCAATGCGTCTCTGTAGAAGTCACCCGCGTCGGTTGACATTGGTGTGACTTTTTGATGGATTCCACACACAATTACTTGCCAGGGACTCAGGTGCACACCTACCACACTACAGCATGTGCCACACTGTCCTCTGGCATGTAAGGCTGCATTACCTGTGTGTGTAGGGGGGGAAATATTTGGTTTGTTGTGTGGCACTTTGGTGCAGCCACTCCCAGGCTGTGCACGTGTTCATGGGGACAGAATCCTTTCTGTGTTGTGCACATTACCACTGTAATGTGCAACTGTACAGTTATGGGCATGAGTCTTGAACACAGTTGCAGGTTGGATATGTTTAGGACATGTCACATACATCCTGAGTCCTGGGTGGGATGGTATGTACGTCACAGTGAGACCCATAGCCACAAATCTGATGTACACCCACAGTCTGTGTGCATGTTGTGTCTCAGATGTGTCTGATCCCATGTGCCCAATGGGAGACAGTCTCCACATCCATGTGGTTTGTGCATCAACATTGATGTTGTGTGTGTGTCTCAGAGACGTCCATCTAGGGCCTGCAGAGACAACAGGGGCCACTACCTGTGGGACTCATGGTTGTTTTGTGGTGTGTACATGATATGCCATGTCAGGCCAGTGTCCATGTGGCAATACAGGGACCCTGGTTATCTGCCTGTCAAAGAGCTGTGATGCCCGGGAGACATCAGGCCTCACTTGTCACTGTGGTGTGTTTGGAATGTGACAGCAGTACATAGGTACTGTGACACAGCCTAATGATTTGCCATTGCACTACATGTAACTTATGTAGACATGTGGACTTGAGATGTGAGATGATAGGCATGTTGGTGACATATGTGTCCATACCCAACAGCACGCACCTCAGTACCTTGTGTATTGTCATGATGTATCATATGATATTTTGCTTGGTCATAGCCACATGGGTGGATGAATCGACAATCTTCCTTTGTTCATCTCTGTACTGCAGGGCACCAGCTGTCCATAGACCATTCCCAGACCTTGAAACCATGCAGGAACGCGACTGAATCAGACGGTACCACTTTACCAGGCCACTGATTGAGGAGTTGGCGGAGCAGCTGGCACCACATCTGCTACCTGGCCGGACATACCCTACAGCACTGACCCCAGAGGTGAAGGTGATGACAGCCCTGCACTTCTTTGCTACCAGTACCTTCTAGTACACTGTGGCTACTGCTGGTGGTATGTCGCAAACTATGTTCAGTCGTGTGCTACGCGATGTCTTGGAGAGGATGTTGCATTTCCTTGACCTGTACATCAAGTTTCCTAGCCCAGGTCAACTCACTGACATAAAGGATGCTTTTTATACACTGGGGAGGATGCCGAACGTCATTGGATCTATTAATGGTACACATGTGGCCCTGGTACCATGAGCAGACATACAGGAACAGGAAACATTTCCACTCCATCAATGCTCTGGTGGTATGTCTAGCGGACATGTGTATCACACATGTGTGTGCACGTTTCTCAGGTTCTGCACACGATGCCTACATCAAGAGGAGTAGTCGCATTGCAACGCTGATGTCCCAGATGCCAAACCAGCGTGCCTGGCTTGTCGGTGTGTACTGACTGTTTACCATTGTGTGTGTTTGGCAATGTTGTATTCCACCCTCTTTCAAAACTCAGCTAATTCTTCAATTGTTTGTATGTAGGTGACTCCGGATATCCCAACATGCCGTGGTTGCTGACACCCCTCAGGAACCCTGTGACACCAGCAGAGATGCGCTACAATGAGGCACATGGTCGCACCAGGAGGGTGATTGAATGGACATTTGATCTCCTGAAAAGCCGCTTCCGCTGCCTGGACAAGACCGGAGGGGCCCTCTCATATGACCCTGCAAAGGTGTGCAAAATGATCCTTGTATGCTGCATGCTACACAACATGGCAGTGCGGAAGAAGTTGCCTCTCATCCAGGATGACGATGACCTACATCCGCCACCTGAGGAGGATCCAGGCCTGGGCCACAATGCCAGTGATGATGATGATGAGGGTGACGTCCGCTCACTGAATGTGAGTTTACAGTGTTGTTATGTCAATGTATTGAGTTAGCCTGAAATGTGTTGGTGCTGCTCTGTTGCTGTTTGAGTGTGTCTGTGTGCTACTTGGCTGGATGCGTGCAGTGATGAGTCCTTTCGGGTAGTCTGTACACCACAATAGTGTTGACATGCTAACTTGTTTCTGTGTAGGTTTCTTGCGACATGTTTTGTGCATGTGTATACCATTTCTATCCTGTTCTGCTGTGCTTTTGACTGTGTCTTATGTCTGTCCTTCCCAGGGTACTTTGCCTGTTGTTGGTCAACTCTGACCCCCAACACCCAGAATCCAATCCTAGGGTGGAAGTTGTCAATTCCCATCAAGTGATGTACCACACACCCCTGGACTTCAATTCTTCGACACTTTGTGACCGTGGGTCCACTGTCACGCAGAATTACCTTGCAACTGTTGTGGAATAAACATGTTGCTGATGTGTAATGAACCTGTGCTACGCTTATGTGCGTTGTCTGTCTTCCCACATCTGACTGACATTTGCTTACCTCACCTGTGGGCTTGTTACCACTGACTGTGGATAGGTGTTTGTGTCTGTGCATTCCACTGTATTTCAGGACAACATCATTGTATGGGATGAGTCACATGGCCATGGTGAGTATGTGTTGTGGTGCCATAGTGGTGTGTCTCCCTCACATGTGTCACATCACCATGACTCACATAACGGTGATCACATTGCTGTAGTAGTTGGCATGCACTGTGTTCTTTAGCAGATCCTCATCTCCAAGACACATAACAAGTTGGAATCACAACAGAGGCAAGTTTAGTGTAATGGTGAGTTTATTTACAAACATGTGTGAGGATAGTGCACAGGATGGTGGGTGCTGTACATTGGGTTTTGAAGTACTGTTAGCTGAAATGTCCAGAGTAAAGTCCACAGTCATCTGCTACATTAGACCAACATGAACCCTCCATGTCATGTAGGCAAGTTGGGTTATATATGACATGGTGAACGGTTTGCACACAAAGAACATTTTCCAGAACAGGTTTTGAGGCCCTGGGGCATGTGCATGACCATCTGCGTCTCACTTGTCCTTCTTCAGCCGACCCCTCTTCTTCTTCTGGGGGGGGGGGGATCCTCAGGTGCAGGCGTCTGTGGTGCAGAGGACTCTCCACCAGAGTCATCCTCCCTCCCTGTGGCACTGGCAGATCTAGCGGCAACAGATGTTGTGGCCACACAGGGAGGTGTGGAAATGTTGGTGCTTACCTGGTGGAGGCATGTGAGTATGTCCCTATGCACCGCAGTAAGTGCATCCCACTTGGCCTCCATGCAAGCATGATGGGCAGCCTGCTCCTGTTGAATGTCCTTGAGGATCCCCACTACCTGGCTGAATCCTCCAGTGCTATCCTGGTATGCATCTATGATGACGGCCAGTTGGGGGTCATCATGCAGTCCAGACTCCTCTGCAAGCTGCGACCTCTGCCTACCTCCCCTCCCACCACCCCTTGCCACATGTTGCAGGACCTGCGGTAGCACGCACGGGTGACACTGGGCCCCCTTGGGTGTTGTTACTGGTGGTGTTGTCCGTAGCTTCCTCGGGGGCCTGTGTCCCTGTGCTGTCGGTATTTTGTGTCCTTGGTCTGTCCGTGTTGACGGGGGTGCCCTGTCTGTTGCCAGATGTTGGAGGCGTGGGTGCAGGGGGTGAAGATGTTTGTTCTGCTGGTGCTGCATGATGACTCACACCGGAGGTGCCAGGTTGTTCTTCATCATCCGAAGAGGACAGAGACGGATCCACACCAGAGAGTTGAGGGTCCACCGGAGTCTGGGACAGGAACTCCTCTTTGTTTGCTGCTGTGTCCCCAGCACCACCTATGTTTGGAAGAGACACAGAATGTAAGTTATGATTTCTACAGGCATCAATGGTTCACATACATGACATTTGCTACTGTACGTCAGGATGCGTGCCTGTACACTGCTTTGTCCAAAGTTGTCACGGACAGAGATTGAAATTGTTGTAGCACATTGTCCAGCCAACATGAAGCATTTCAATGTGCATGACGAAGTGTGTGCATGACCAGCTCATGTATAGATTTGACTGTACATGGCCATTACTACTCATGGGCCATCACGTGGCTGACACAGGTGTGTCATCCCTGTACACATTTGACCTTTAACAAGGACATACATGCAATTCCACTTAGGATATGTTGCAAAATTAAGGCATGTGTGGTAGCAGTTTTTGCTAGTCTTTGTGCCTCACATTGGTGTGTTGGTACAACATGGTCACAGTCCGGTATGCCTGTGATCTCTTGGGAGAATGTGTTTTTTTCCTGTGTTCCTAGTTCCCATCTCATTTCATACAAGTGATGATGTCACCGTCGTTAATGAGTCTGGTGCTGAGTTTTGTACGTGCATATGTGATTTGACTTGTCAATGTTCTCCATGGTGATATGGATTGAGCAAGGCAGCTCTCTGGCTTTTCAATGCTCATGACAGTGTGCAGAACGATGTAGGAGTGGAATGCAGCTCACAACAGCACCTAGTGTGAATGAGACCATGCTACGGTGTCGGCTATATTGGTGTGTCCATTCCATTCACTTTCAGATGTCCTCTGTCAATGATGTATATGTGAGTTCCTGTGTGTTTTGTGCAATGTACTATATATGGATCTCCACACTTGTCATCTGCAAGACACACCTCCACAGCCAGGCCAGAGGGCACCCCTGGACTCTGCATCCCCAGACAGTGAGTTTGAACATACGGTTGCAATGGCTGTGTGTGCGAACGTGTTTGGGTTGGCCAATGCATATGTGTGATTTTCAGCCACATCATTTATCAGGCCCGTGTGTCAGCCATCTTGCCCGGGCATTATCTTTGTGAGTGACTGCTACCACGTGTGCAATGTGTTTTAGCAGAGAAGGTGTGTGTATGGCCAGGATCGGTGTTATTTGTTTTCAAGTCAGGACCTCCTTCTCCCCCAGGCCAGTTATCTCATCATGAAGCGTGACACCATTGCAGTGGGTGCAGGTTAACTTTCAGGATTTCAGTCAGTGCAGTCCTGCCCCTGTGTGTCGCAGAACCCAGTGCGGTGTATCTTTGGGTGATATTTCACTACAGTGTGAGTCAATGCATTATCCCAGGTGAGTTGTGTGGAGTTTGTGTTGAGGGGTGTGTGTGTCTACACATGCTGGTAAGTATGGTCAGAGCTGTCAGTCCTCCTTCCCACCCAGCCAGACATCTCACCATGAAACGTGCTTCCATTGGAAGGTGTGCAAGTTGGCTCTCAGGATGTCAGTCAGTTGTGTCCTGCTTCTGATTTGAGCACAACCCCTACCAGGTCCTTGTGCTCCCCACAGCAGGACCCAGTGTCAGCTATATTGTCAGTCCATTTCCACTCCCTGTGAGGTGAGCATGGTTCAGTGTGAGCTTGCTGGGCCATGTAGGTGGGGGGGATTGTCTGTGACTGCAACGCCCATCATGCTCTTGGCTTTACCCCCCTTCCCAGCATGCCCATACTTCCTTCCTTTTGACTCTGCTTCCCTGTGAGGGAGTGTGACAGTAATGGCAAGATGGCTGACTGTGCAGTCCTGGTGTTTGTTGGTGCACAGTTCCCAGCAGGGCCTTGTTCTCTCCACAACAGAGCCCAGTGTCAGACATCTTGTCAGTCCATTTCCACTCCCTGTGAGGTGAGCATGGTTCAGTGTGAGCTTGCTGGGCCATGTAGGTGGGTGGAGATTGTCTGTGACTGCAACTCCCATCATGCTTTTGGATACACTAACTTCACCTGCATACCCACTATTCCTTCCTGTCAGTCAGCTTCACTGTGAGATAGTGTGTTTGTGGTGGCAAACTGTTCAACAGTGTTTATTTAGATTTGTGCCATGCTCTATTTGTTGGTAGGTTTGTACATGTCATGACTATGAGATGGCAGGTATTGTGTTTGTCTGACTAGCATCCACATCTTGGGATGATTATCTATTGGTTACTGTGGCTTTGCTAACGGTGCATGGTTTCACTGTCCCCTTGACAGTGATGTGTGTGTATTGCCACACAATATTGAGTATATTGGTTGTGTACTCATCAGGCTCTGGTATGTCTGATAGACCATGGACGCTCTCTGGTGGTAGGATGTCCAGCACCTTCTCTTCCCAGGACCTGAAGTATACTGGTTTGGCAGGAGGGCCACCACTAGTGTGCTGACTCAAGGCGTGATCCTTCTCGATGAGTTTCTTGACCCTCCTGCGCAGGTCATACCACCTGTTCTGGATATCATTCTTTTTGCGCAACATTGGTGCTTGTGCGTTCACCTTGTCCACAATCCTCACCCACATCTTTGTTTTCTGTGACATGGGGGTGCTTTGGACCAATGTACCAAACAAATGTGGCTCTACTCTGATGATTTTATCTACCAGCACATCTAACTCACTATCTGTGAACTTTGGATTTTTCTTTGGGGGCATGGTGATGGGTGGTGGTGGTGAGTGATGTGTGTGTGAGGGTGCAAGTGAGGGTGGGTGAGTGTCACTTTTGCTAGGTGTATGTGTGAGTGCTTTTTTGAGGTGCTAATGGTGTGAAAGTTGTGTGATGGGTGAGTTGTGAGTGTGTCTGTGGTTGCTGTCTAATGGTGTTCTCTGCTGGGTGTTCTCTTGAATTTGCAAAGGATCATGGTAGTGATTTGTGGCCTTTATATAGGTGGAGTTGTGGGTGTGTCTTTGTTCCAATTTTTTTTATTTTATATTTATTCACTTTGTCATTGCTTGTTTGGTCCTTTTTTTGTATTTTATACTTTGGGTTTTCTAGGCATGAAGGAGACGTTCTTCTGACCGAGACGGACGCTGATGTTGGCTCGTGCGGGCTTCTCCGGGTCTTTCACGCTAACTTTCTTCTGTGTTTCATACGCGTCGGTCGCGGAGATCTCTATTGCTTCAGGTCCCTGTATTCTATGCGTGTCAGTCATGCGGCTTGGGCTCCGTGCGAGTCGGTCTGGTTTTACACGGATTGCATCGTACTGCGCGGGTCGGACATCGCAGGTACGTGTCGGTCGGGTTCATTCCTGGTGTGTTTTGGTTGGTGCGAATCGCGTCCCGTTTCTGGGTGAATCACTGGTTTCCCTACGGCTCGGTCGTACAGCTTGTATTGCGTGCGTGTTGGTTGTAATTCACACGCGTTGCATCGTACTGCACGGGTCGTACGGCACTGGTCCGTGTCGGTCAGTCTCTGTTCCCGGTCCGTGTCGGTCGGTACGTTTTACGTCCGGAATCGGAATCAGCCCCAGAGTGTAAGATTTTTGGCAAAAAGTTTGCATTCAGAACTCACTAGAGAAATTGGCCTGTAACTTTTAGATAGCTTGGGGTCACACCCGTCTTTAGGAATGAGGTAAATTAATGTTTCTTGAAAGTTTCCCTAGATGATTTTGTAGTGAAAAAAATGAGTAACTAATTCATGAAATTTTGGGACTAAAGACTTGGAGAAGTAGAAATAAAATTAAATTGGAAAACCATCTGGTCCAAGGGCTTTTCCTATTTTAATTAATTTCTTTGCCTCAGGCGATATCTATTTCCAACAAGGAGACATTTATGAAAGTGTCAATGTCTTTATGAATAGAGGATAAGTAATGTTCTATGTTGTCTGGATTTGGAGTCAATTCAGGAGTGTAAAGAGTATTATAATATGTTTTAAACTAATTTAAGATATCTGTATCTTTAAAAACAGCAGAGGAATCTGCTCTTACAATCTAAGCAATTATAATACCCTCATTTGGGATTTTAAGGAAAGAAGTTAATAATTTTCCTGCTTTGTTCTGACCTCCATAGTATTTAGCACTATCTTTTAAGAAGGTAGGAAGCAGCATTTTCAATAGAAAGTTTGTTATTTTGAAATGTTTCCACAGTTGCCGCGCTCCATTTACCCAAGTCGATTTTCAATTGGCATAGAAGGGGAGGGAAGTTAGCCTTGTAGAGATCTGATACACCAGGGGTGAGTTTGACTCTTAAGTAAGTGATCTCCTTAGTTGTGCAATTAAAAGGTGACGCGCCTTCTACTTGCCTCCACTCTTCTCTGGATTGGGACAAATTCAGTAAAAAGGATTTAGCCAGATTAATCTTAAATCCCGCCGCCAGTTCTAACATCGCAAGTTCTCCTTGAATAGCCAGGAGGGAGATCAGTGGTTCTGTGACTGGGAGAAGCACATCGTCAGCAAAGAGCGAAATCTTATGATCATCTGTGCCAAAACGTATCCCCTGTATGTCCGGGTTCCATCTAATCCTGTGGGCTAAGGACTCTATGCTCAAGGCGAAAAGGAGGAGACAATGGGCATCCCAGCCTCGTTCCACACACCAGGCTAAAAGGGGGAGAAGCAATGCCATTGACCAGGACCCGAGAGCCAGGAGAGTGATAGTTGGCACGGATCATCCCTATAAAGGTTTTGTTAAAGCCAAAGCGCTGGAGCACTCTAAATAAAAAGGTCCATTCCAGGCAATCAAATGCTTTCTCTGCATCTAGCGAGAGGCACACTGCTGGAATGTTTTTCTTTCGGGCCTTTTCCATTATATGGATGATGCGCCGCAAATTGTCATGAGTCTGCCGTCCCTTAATAAATCCTGATTGGTCTGGATCTATGAGACTGGGAAGTACTGATTTGAGGCGAGTGGCCAGGATTTTGGAGTAAATCTTAGCATCTAAGTTCAGGAGAGCTATTGGGCGATAAGAAGAGCAGGCAGTGGGGTCCTTACTGGGTTTGGGAATCACTGCCACTATCGCCTCTCCCATGGAGGGGGTGACTTGTTGTGTAGCGGCAATGACGTTAAAGAGAGTAGTTAAAAAGGGGACCAGCTCCGGGTGCAAAGGTGTGATAAAAGTGTGCCGAAAAACCATCCGGCCCTCTTGCTTGTTGGAGTTTAAGTGAGTCAATCGCCTTCTGCACTTCCTCAGAGGTTATGGGTTGCGCCAAGTGCTCATTGGAACTAGCTGGGACTTGAGGGAGATCTAAGGGGTCTAAATACCCCGTTTGGTTTTGCACTTGAGGCCGTTCCGAAGTGTAAAGAGGCCTATAGAATTTCTCAAAGGCCTGTGCCTTCCCCTCCTCTGTCGTGTGGCAAATTCCCACCTTATCTACAATAAGTTTGATGTACTCCCTTTCCTGTTTGGCCCGTAGTTGACCTGCTAGTAGGGATCCCACCTTGTTCCCTCCCTCATACCCCCTGGTCTGTAAGCATAGAATGTTTTTTTCTGCCCTATTAGTATAAATGGCCTGTAGTTTCCCCTTAAGGGCCTTGACTTTCCACAGTGCATGGACCGAGGGATGGGCCTTATGGGCCGTCGCTGCTGACACTATTTCCCGTTCTAACACGAGCTGTTCCTCGCGTTGTTGTGATCTCAAGGTAGTAGCCAGCTCGATGCATTTACCGCGGACCACCGCCTTGAGAGCGTCCCAGGTAGTAGGCTCAGGGTCATTCTGCTTGAAGAATTCTTTAATAGTCTTCCTGAGGTCATCCAGTAGAAGAGTGTCCCTGCAAAGGAAGTTGGGGAAATACCAGCGCATGTGTTTTGGGCACAGATTCGGCTAAGTGAGCCTCATCTCTAGGGGGGCATGATCTGACAGGCAGATCGGGTGAAAGTATGTTTGCAGCATCAAGGGTAGTAGAGACTGGCTTATAAAGATGTGATAAATGCGGGAGTAAGTTCTGTGGGAGGGGTAGAAGGAGTAGTCGCAGACAATGGGGTGAGAATCTCTCCATACGTCCACCAGTCCCATAAGTTGGAGTTGTCACTTAAGTGCCTTACCAAAAACCCTCCTGACGTCCTCTGTGTGTGGGTCGTACCCATCCCCTGATGCCAGGCAAGATTGAAGTCACCCAAGAGCAGAATGTCTCCCTGTGCAGGAAGGAGAGAATAAATTCCTGCTGGCCCATGTTTGGTGCGTAAAGGACTGCAAATGTGCAGTGTCGTCCCCTGAGGTCCCCTTGAACCATAATGAACCTCCCTGCTTTGTCTGTTTTGGTGTCCTGGGCTTGAAACAGGACCACTGCATGGAATAGTAGTGCCACCCCGTTTTATTTTGAAGAGTGTGAGGAGCAGAATATAAGAGGATGAGCTTTATGGCACATGCGCTGTTCCTCCGATTTTTTGAGGTGCGTCTATTGAAGAGCCGCCACTTGGACATTGTGATCAAGCAGGTATTTCCAAAAGCGATGACACTTGTTAGGGGAGTTCAAACCCTGGGCATTCCAGGTTATAGTCCTAACAGCCATGATTATTTGGATGGAACCTCGGTCCCCTCACGAGGGACTCTGCATGAGCGTTGCTCCGGTATCTCCCCTACCTCCCCCCTACCCATAAACAATATGAAAAGGCACCATGACATCTAACTAAAGTAACCAACCAGAACAAACAAAAAGAACGAGTGTGGAGAATCCCCCTCCCAGAGGGGAATCCCCTTACCAGGATGCACTCGAGGAAAGTTACCATTCCCATTCCCCCAGCCCCTAAGTTAGCAGAAATCAAGGCAAATGCTTTGGAAGATTAGACAGCTGATTAGCCTATCCCATTTGTCCCAAGAACCCTGCCAGAGCTATTCATATCGAAAAGTCCCGGTGACCCCGTAGGTGTCCAGGAGAATGCAAAAACCTCCGCTCCAGCCACCCTCCAATTGGAAACTCCTTACCACAACGAGGAGAGGTCAGGCCTCACATCTCTCACATGAGGTAAAGTTCGCCCTTGTGACCCTGACGCCGAACTCTTAGTTCATTGCATCATGAAACGACCTGCCACCTGGGCAACTCACAGGAATAGGAATTGTAAGTCCTCCGCTCCATCCGTCACTCCATAGTGTCGACCGGTCGCCTCCAAAGAGACCCTCCATTGATGGAGCTCGCAGAAGCAAGAGAGGAGCAGGTCCTCTGTTCTATTTAATCTCTCCTGAACACCCTCATTATCGGGGGATTTTGCCGCTTGGAGCTATCGTCTATGACCTCGGGACTCTTTGACGTAAGTCTCAGACTAAGGCTTTGGTGTTCCCCTTCCCCACTCTTCTCCATTGGCCTCCTCCTTGTTTTTCGTGTTGTCTTGCCTCCTCAGTGTTTCGGGTAGACTGTGCTCCAGCAGCCATAGGGATTGCTATTTCCAGTGTGTCAGCCGCCTCCGACAACTCCTCGCAGTGTCAGTGCTGGTTGTTCCATTGAAAGGCAATCCCAAAGGGATGTGTCCAGCAATATCTGATTTTCTTTTCCCTTCGAAACACGGTAATCTGGCGAAATTGCTGTCAGCACAGGAGCGTGGCCTGGGCTACATCTTGATAGAGTGTGCAGGTGGCGTTTTGGAAGGGGATCATTTCGGTGACCCTCGCCTTTTGTAGAACCAGTTCCTTGACCTTGAATGAGCTGAATTTTGCCAGCACGTTGCGAGGCCACATATTTTCTCCGGGATGCCGCAGCCCCACTCTGTGGACCCTCTCCAGCCGGACCTCAGGGCTGTCCTCACCCAGGGTCGAGGAGGGGAGGCCCACCATGAACGCCTCCAGATCCGGGCCTTCACAATCTTCTTCCAATCCTCGAACGCGTATGTTGTCTTGGCGAGAGCGATTTTCTAAATCCTCACAGTTAAGCAGGGTAGCACGCAATTGGCTGCTCAGATCTACACCGCCCTCCTCAAGGTGTTTGATACGGTCGACCAGCTCCTGAGATTTCACTTGAAGGTCCAGTGTACGGGTACCCACAGAGTCGACATCTGTCTGTAGAGTCACCATCTTCTCCCGCATCTCCGCATGGAATGCTTCAAAAGAGATGTCCATATCAGTTTAAATGTCTGCACGGAGCTCCTGTTTGAACTCCCGCAGGGAAGCCATGAGGTCCTCTCTGGTTAGCGCCATTGGCCCTGTTAATGGCAACCCCTCCTCTCTAGTCGCCCCTGCACCTTCAGCAGCAAAGTAGTTTGAGACCTTGTTGTTGGGAGCCTTTTTGGGTGGTATAGGGGGTTCCAGACATAGGTCAGCTGCTGACCGACCCTCCGTGCAGGTGAAAGCAAGGCGCACTCTCCGCCGACACGTGGACTCAATTTGTTGCGCTCCACTCATTCAGGGAGGTTGTCTGTGCTTCTGATTTAGTGACTAGGAGGCCTGTTTGTTGGTCACTCTGGCCAATGTGCAAGGGAGGTTCTTTCGGCGTAGCTCGCAGGGCAGTGGGCCAGATTGTGCCTCATAGTAGGTGCTGCCTGGAATCCAGCTCCTACCTTGCTCTGCGATGCAGGCGTCCACTTTCCAGCTTTGGCACAGCTCCGGGGGCTAGCTCTTTATCCTGCGATGGGGGCATCAAGTAGCTCTCAGTGCCTAATGAGGGCGACTTGGTCTTCCACGCAGCCCACATCATGGTATAAACCCCTGCTCCGCATGCGACATGGGACTCATCCCAATTTCCTGTCCCTCCTGCCGGCGGTGATTCCCAGTAGTAGTTAGGATCCTGGGGGACCAGCAGTCAAGGTGATGCCATGCTGCAAGTCTCTGGGGTCCTGCCACCTCATGTGCCCCCTGTCACTGCTTAACGGGGGGGCCCCCACTCGCAGCACTCACACCGGGTCGCTTTGTCCCCGCAGGCTGCCATAAGCTCAGAAAACTGGCAGGCCAGCCCCACCCTGCCCGGTCCCACGGGTCATCGAAGCTCCCTCTGTGCTTCTTCTTGGTGGGGGGGTCTGCAGGACAGTCAGCAGGGGGTCGGCGTGCTCGCCTGCGCCCCCGCTTGAGCAGTGCCAGGGTTCCGGCGTGGGAATCCACCATCTTGTGTCGCCTAATAGTCCGGGCCCCGGGCCTTGGTTATCGATCCCCGCCTCTGCTCCCCCCCAATTGCGGCAATCGCTTACTTGTGGTGGCAGCTGCTCCCGGGGGATGCTCTCACTGCAGGGTAGGTCGGGCTTCAGCCTTTGTGGTCGCCGGAATCTGCCACCGGGAGAGCCACCATTTTCATCCCTCGCTCGCCTTTGAGCAGCGCCAAACTTCGTGGCACCTTTCTCGTCGCCCAGGAGGAATTCCGGGGGCCTGGGCAGTTCCCCAATGTCACCCCAGCTTCGGTCACACCAGGGGGCGGACAGGATGCCTCTATGGAAGATTGAGAGAGGTTGCCGGCATTGCTTCATCTATTCAAGTAAGAGAGCAATGGAGTGAAGTGTACTAGTTTAGTTAGTAAGTAACTAACTTCTACTGCAGAAAAATAAGTACTTGTTTATCTAGGTTGTTGTAGGCGATTTAGGCAATGGCAGCTTACCCTCCCCAATGGTCAGTGTTCGAAAAGGGATTCCTGGTTGGCTGAGGTATGCACCCAGGTCAGGCAGTACTCCCACTCTAGTCAAGGTAAGCTAGCTAAACACTAAATGGGAACCTGTGCTCACCCTCTGGTAGCTTGGCACAGAGCAGCCAAGCGTATCTGAAGAGGCAATGAGCAAAGTATTTGTGCAACACACACATACACACACAGAGTAACACAATTAATACAGCACAAAAATACTCCACACAGGTTAAGTAAATAGAATATTATAGTCTGAGCAAAACAAAAACAAAACAACACAAATCCAATGTATAGAAAGTGAGATATTGAATTTTAAAAGGATAAAAGCAGTAAAGCACTGGGAAGCAAATAGTGCAAAAATTGATCATTTAAGTCATGTTAGATAGGGGCAAAGTGAAAGTTCCTTCTGACTGCCATGAAGTGCCGGCATGCAGGCCACGGTGAACAAAGTACCTTTCCTGGTCACAAATAACAAGATGTGTCAATCTTCTCCATGCAGTGAAGGCGATGCGTCAGTTCTGAAGACAAGTCCCAGAGTCAAGAGGTGTCAAACGATGCATCGGATTCTGCCATGCAGTCGCCGGGATACATAAATCTCACCAAGCTGCAGCAATGTCAAAACGCTGTCCGATGCATTGATCTCTGGAGGCAAAGCTCTGGTTCTGATGTGATGCACCAATTTCACTCCTGCAATGGGCCGATGCGCAAGTTCTGTTACACACAGACAGGACATGCGTCAAAATCTGTGTTGCAAGTATCTGAGCCACTTCCAGTGAACCAGGCACAGGAGCAGAAGTACAGGCTTTGATATCCCTTAGCCTAAAGCAATAGGAGCAAAAAAAATTGATAGATGGAATGCTGAACAATGTCACACACTTACCCCCAGTCAGAGATCTAGGCCTAAATCCATAGTTTTTTGGTCACCATGCTATTCCAGTTTGAACCCAGCCATATACAAATTCATCATGGCCCTGCTCCCCATGGGAACAGTCAAGCCCAAACAGCCAGACCAGGTCCTCCCTGGACCGTAAACACGCATCCTAAGACTGGTTTAGGTTTTCACCCCTCATCAGCCACGATAGCTTGAATTCAGTGCCATGGCAAGCACACACCCACTTCTGGGCATACCCATCCCACTCAGGGGAACAAATGAAAAAAATTGGACGGAAAGCTGAACAATGTCAAACACTACCCCAGTCAGAGATCTGGGCCTAAATCCATAGTTTTTTTGCTCACCACACAATTGCAGTATGGACCACTGCAAATCAGTCTTGAACCTGCTCCCCATGGGAACACTCCAGCCTGAACTGTCCAAAAAAATGTCCAGAGAAAACAATTCTAAAGTACTCTGAAGTCCCGGTCCCTTCCCAATTCCAACCCTCTCAACCCCAAACAAAAGTCCCTCCCACCAAAAAAAAATATTAAATGGGCCTCAAAATAGGGCAACATAGGTGCAGGTCTGGTGACTTTCCATTTCCTGTTGGATGCTTGCCACCTGCTGGTGAAGCTGCTCCAGCTTACCATGTTGTAAGCAGTCTGGGTAGGGCAGCAATAGTGGTAGTTTGAGTGGGTCCAAGCTGCCGGCAGCACTGGTGAAGTGGGGCCGGGATGGAGGTGCTGGTGATTGGCTAGAGGAACTGTGGCCCAGGGCAGTGGCAGATCCCTCCTCAGCTTCCTCCTCCTCCTCCAGAGCCATCAGCTGATGGCGTTCTGCCTGGCTGGCCTCCATCCTCTGTCAATGCAGCCGGGTTGCTAACTCCAGGCAAGACTATGGTGGCGGTGGACAAGTAAGAGTAGCTATTTCAAGAAAGAAAAAAAAATGAAAAAAGACAAATTGTCAACAATGCTCTGAGCAAACACTTGTTTAAAATTATATAGTGGCAGAGTACCCACACATACCTCACATAAAAGCTCTTATTGGCTGCAAGGAATTAAGCCAGGATAATACCTCCAGATTAAAAAATACAAAATGTTTTTTTTATTTTAAAGGATCTCCTAGTAAAAAAACAAAATAGATACTTTGTGTGTAAAAAGAAAAAGAAAATACCTCTCATTAATGAGTAAGGCATCATGCACTATGCAGTGCAAGTATTCTTATTGTGCGAAATTAATGGAGGCATGCTAGCGCATCAGGTTCTTTGCTACTCTCTGCAGATCCATTAGCTGCAGCACTGGTGGTGGTGGTACTTCCACCTGCCGTGGCACTGGTGGTGGCAGCCGCTTCACCCTGAGCCACCTTCAATGGTGCCCTGTTTTTGCCCTTGGGTGCTGATGTAAGAAATAAAGAAGATTAAAAAAAATCAATTAGAGGTACAGTTAATCTGAGCTACATAAAAAAGGTACAGAGAATGCTAACTCACTGATATTAGTACCACTGTTTTGGTGACAGGACAGAGGCATCTTAAATAATCATCCCAAGTGAGTGCCGACGAGTACGATTAGCGCTGAGCACCTGGCTAGCTCAAGCTGGATTACAAAATATTCGTAACGTTAGGTAAACTTAACTTAATTCTGAGTGTGAGATCCATGCTATTTGGCAAATAATTATTTGCATTTTACAAAACAAACAATAAATAATTACTCTCTGAGCCCTGCAACTTTATATCCAGCAGATCGAGCAGGTCCTGTTTGTTGTTGATGATGTTCAACCAGTGATGCATCAGCTACTGCACCACGTGCTGCGCCTCTGTGTTCCAACGCACACTCCAGCGCACATTCCCCCACAACAGCTGATGCTCCTGCAGGGCTTACTTCCCCCTAGGCCTGCCACCTGGTGCCAGCATGGAGGGGAGGTGGCACTGCAAACCAAACAAATAGCAGCCACCTCTGCCTCTGAAAAAATGGGGTGGGCTGTACCCCATGCTTGTGTCAGTGGCCTCAAAGTGAAAACAAAGACAAAAACATAAAATACAGAAGCACAAAGACACACACTTATTCTAATAAAAGTTAAATGAGGGGTGGATGAGTGAACAACACAGAAAAGTATGCAGTTCCTAATAAAGAAAGGTTGGCTAAATGTGAGGCAGCGCTCACTTCAAAACCGGAGGAAAATAGGGTAATTCCTCCTTTCGGACTTAGAACCCTCACCCACCCAGCCAGCTAGGTGTCGTGCTTCATCAGAGGGTCTGCTCCTCATCAGGTTGGTGATGCAATACCTGACGGGCACCCAATGAGGGGCTCTTTGATGGAGATCTTTTATTCCATGCCATTTGGTGCAGTGGGTGTGAGGGACCTAAAGAGTGTATATGTGAGAGATGTAAGGATTAAAACAGGGAATAGAAGTCCAATCAAAACTATTTTAATGGATATGGCTTCTATCTTGATTAGAAATAGATGTGGTGCACCCCTGTTGTGATCCTACAGGGTACTGCGCTCCAAAAAAGAGAGGTAGACATGTTTCTTGCCATCGTGTCAATTAGACAGTAATTCTTCAGGACTTAAAAGCAATCTATCTACACTTGTTGTGTTAGTTTGGTATACTAACATTGATAGACCACAAGCAGCACCCTAAGTGTGGTACCTGTAAGTCTTAGATAGGCCAACCTGTAGAAACAAAAAACAAAACACAATGTTTACATGGACGCCATTAGTAGTCCACTGCGTAGTTCACCAACCGCTGTTCAAAAGTTACACTAGGAAGTGGCTCGCACCTGATCATGTGGTGCCACCACCTGTATAGGTGACCAATGATTATCCAAAACAATCAGCTCAAGGTTACAGTCTAGCTGAATCACGAGTCATGAGCGGGGGATGCGGGTGGATAAGTATGACAGGGGGAGAATTGAAATGGGCCCAAAAATCAGGGCCAGCACCATGCAGAGAACAGAACGCATGTGAAACTAAATGGACGCGCCCATGTGGACTGCTTGGTGCTGTGTGTGCTGATGTTTCAGTGCAAAAGCGCAGATCATGATACTTGCATGTAAAAAAGCAGCACAAAAGGGCAGACAAGCACTTCTGGCCACTCGCAGAGTTCTCTGGAATCTCGCAAAGCTTTTTTGCTACTTCTCAGAAATCTGCAGAGCAAAACACCATTTGTTCCACCGAGGCCTAAAATTAACATGAATGCTAACCACTCTTGCCCACCTTTGACAATAATAACTGCTGCTATAGAGAAGTGATAAGAGGCTCTGAGCTAGTTACACAAATGTTTGTGTGTGCACATGCACGTGCACCCATCTGCAGGCTGAGTGAGTGAGACTACTGTCTAACATACGAAACACACCAAAAAAGTAGGAGTATGAAAAAAAGTATTTGAAAAAAATGTTTTACGCTACAGGTTTAAGTGGCAAACATTGTTGGTTTGAAAAACTGCCCTCACCACAATTTTGTGGCATGCTTCATCATGGGGCTTGCTAGACACACCCCTGAACAGACCAATGCCTGGGGTGGGGCAAAAGGGAGGAGGAAGACAATGCAAACATTCAATAGTGAGGATCAAGAGAAAAAAAGTGACTGTAGAATGTAGAGTTTAAAACTGACTCAGGAATGTCCCTGCTAATACTTTATTCCTGGGCTACCTGGGCAGGATTAAAAACATAGGATGGTGGTGATAGGGCTGATAAGTTACCCTTCACCACACCCCCATCTGCATGTCTGTCAACATTTTTCAGCTGTTTCCTGTGTCTTTTATGACTTTTGTGAGGACCAACTAATCCCCTTTATTATTCCTCCTTTCCTTCCTGTCTTTTGTAGTACGAGGTCAGACCTACTCAGGTCTCAAAAGGTGCTTAGTCACACTCCAGTAACACCGAGTTTCATTGATGTTGAAGCTCGAAATGGCATTTGAGCGGTGACGGCTCCCTGAAGTCAAACATTCATCAAAATGAGCTCGCCTCTCCACAAAACAATCTCCCAGTGCCACGTGAATCACGGGCCTTTTTGCTTTGAGTAAGCACATTGGCATTCGTTGCCATTCACCCGCGTAGTTAAGTCATGCTCATAACTTTGCTTGGCTCACACTGCCCTTTAGCAAGTTTGCTGGTCCTTTTCCCATCTCTTTGAGTTTCCAACCGGACGGTGGAATTTCCTTTTTGTTCCAAATCGGGGACATTCCTACTAATAATACTTCATTAAGATACCAATTAAGATACTATGTCTTGGTAAGTTTAGTGCCTATTTACCTTTAAACCAAGAGAAAATAATCTTAAAAATCTTTTACTCTTTGAAGATTAGTAGCTAATTATCTTTCCTCCTCATTAGAGATCTCCCAAGTAAGGAACTGTTTGTCAAGTAATCCGAGTTTTTAATATCATATCATCCCACAAGCAATTTTTACTAAGACATTACTCCTTGGTAAGTGCATCACCATCTGCCTATGATTGAGAGCGTCTAATCTAATTTATTTAATTTAAAATCAAACCCATATTATTCGGTATTTTATTCTTCCTTGCTCATTGTAGCCTTCTCAAGTAACATATTGGGAGTCAGTAATTCCGTCCCACCAAGCGAGATGTGTGGGCCTCTCTATCAATGAGATATGGTCCGGGCCGGACTGGGAACTGAAAGCAGCCCTGGCAAATTTTTCCAGACCAGCCCCCATCCGGCCGTAGCGACCGAGCGCAGCGAGCGAGCCCGACCGCTACTAGGGAGGTTTGGGGGATTCTCCCCAAGAAAATTTAGGAAAAAGACAGACCAAAATGGTGAATTTTACAGCACATTTTTCATTACATATTCAATTGTATCGACTTTAAAAGCACAGTAAATAGTAGATGATGACCTTAAAGAACATCAGGTTACCCACCCAGTCATATGTACCCATAGACATTCTTTCAGAGAGCACCAAAAATAGACACAAGTAGTGAATCAGAGAGAACAAAGTAAAAGTGAGACCAGCCCCCACATGGTGTGTAGCGAGCAAGCGCAGTGAGCAACCACTACTAGGGGTAGTTTAGGGGGTTGTCCCACAAAGAAAATTTGAGACAGAAAGGCCAAAACAAAGCATTTTTCAGCACATTTTTCATTACATATTAGATTGTATTAACTTTTAAAGCATAGTAAATGATTACTTTATGGAACACCAGGATACCCAGTCATAAATCACAGACATTCCTACAGAGAACACTAAAAAATTAAATGTTGAGCACGAAACATGAATTTAAATATAACCAATTTATTCTTCATATAAAATAGCATAAAGTCATTTAAAAACGCACTTAACTTCAAACAATTGTGCAAAGGTTAATAGTAAAAAGTGTACAAGACAATGTGTACCAACACTTTTGTAAAGAGCTGCTACTCTTTAGTGCGACCGAAAGTAACACTTCTAAAGAGGACTGATTTTCTTTCTTGATGCAGCATGTCACTGCCAGGGTGTAATAACAGTGATAGGTCAGTGACTGCACTTCTGAGGTGAATGCAGCAATATGGGACAATGAACACCCACTTTATTTACTTTAAACATTTGGTAACCTGTTTGCAGCAATGCTGTGTGTGGGCTGAGGCATTTTTTGTTTGCTTTTTATAAAGAATGACTGATATTTGTAGCGGTCTGGTGCAACTGCAAAATGTGGGTGCCCTTTGGGGTGAGTTGTTCTGCCATAAGGGTGCACTCACTGAATAGTTCTTGAAAAGGGAAGTGTCTGAATTTCTCAGTTCATTGAGGAAAAAAGGCCCATAATAATAATAATTTTTTTAAAAAAGTAACAGAAGACCAGTTAGGTTTCCCTTGAGTGAGGCAAGATACTTTTTGCCAATTAGTTTTGCTGTGTATGTATTCTCTAATGAGTTCTAGAAAAGGCCCGAGTGATGCTTTAGCCGAAATATAACGAAGGCTCCCAGTCTCCTCCTGCACCCTGCTCACCACATACCCTCGAGGTCCTCCAGGATTCCAGGTTGATGCATGTAGCATGTTTCGACCTCTGAGGGGTGGTGATGCTCATGGCTGGCTAAGTTACATGGAAGATCGGGGTCAGGGATAGCTGCTCCCCGAGTCATCAAACAGAGCCTGCCTGGCCTAGAGCCTGAGGCCAGCCACCACCTCGCTCCGCCCCTGCTCACAACAAACAAAACCACTATGCTGGGGAACCGGGCCGGGGCCTAGCCCTGCTGCCCCTTGACCCTTTAGGACCCTTTTGTTCCCTTTTGCTTTAAATTCATTTCTCTGGCCTGATCGCAACGCCCCCATACAGTGCCGCCCAGAGCCACATAATACATCATCTGCTGCATAATTGGACGATTTTAACAAATAAATTGTTTATACCTCAAACGTATCAGAAGTTACTAAGAAATGTGACTTGTGCTGCTCTGAAGTGGAGGGCCCCATGAAAAGATTGACTGGTCACCTTTCTCACTGCTACAGTTGTATGTTCCGCTGGTACTAATAGTTAAAGATCTTTGCAGAGGCTGTTAGCATGTGTGAAAATGTCAAAATAATAAAGTATCAGAAAATGTACAGCACCACTTATACCCATGTAGGTGTCAGAGCGCTTTACATCACACATATTACACAGAGACAATCAATCATACGTGTGTAAATCACTGTATAGGAAATGTTACATAAGAAAAAGGACTACAAGGTGTAGGAGTCACATGACAACCATACTGGTAAACATCATAGCTTAATAGTGATTGGTCTGCAGAAACACAAACTCAGAATTTAAAACGTAATACCATGGTTGGGGGTTCTCTTTAATAATCAGAATTGATTTCTACCCAAATGAACCATTTTTTCTAACATTAGGATAATCGAAGACTGGGGAAAAAACCATAACAATCTAATTTATACCTTGCAGTTTGCATGCAGCTCTTACATGACAGTTAATAGCTCACTGTTCTATGTTAGGATTTAAACTTATTAACTGCAAGTAACAATAGGGCCTCTCTGGCAAAAGCAGGAACCCACTGACCTATTTACATTATGCAAAAACAACAATTGATGAACAGAATGCAGAACAATGTCATGCATTCACCCCAGTACAGAGATCTGGGCCTAAATCCATTGTTTTTTTGCTCACCATGCCATTCCAGTTTGAACCCAGCCATATGCAAATTAGTCTTGACCCTGTGCCCAATGGGAACAGTCCAGCCCGAACTGCCAGGCCAGGTCCTCCCTGAACTGGAAACAAGCATCCTAGGACCAGTTTCATTTGTTGCAGTTACACTATTTACATTATGTGCACTTTGTGATCTGTATGGTACATGTTCTTAGCAGCAGGCACATTAACCCTCTTTCCATGAGTCAAAACGTCCACTAGACTAAACACCTTCTGTCTCTACTAAGAACATGAATCACTGGAGTTATCATGACATTTTTATTGTTGACGAAAATTGTTGGAGGCCAGGAAGGAGGCAGCAAGTGCTTTTAAAACCATATTATACTTGCAAAACGCCCCCACCTGAAGTCAGCGCCAGCCGCGGTCTGTGCAGGTAAGAGCGGTGGGTGGTGGGGCCGGGTAAAGGGGGCTTTTGAGAGACAATGCAGAGGGAAATTAATTATTTATTTAATTTTCCCTCTGCATCATCCCTCGAAATCCACTCTTACCTGGCCCCTCTGCCCCACTGCTGTTACCTGCACGGACCGTGGCTGGTCAGCGCCTGGTGCGGTCGCACTGCCCTAGAGCCACCCTGCTCAAGGGTCCTGTGACCTCAGTGACAGAGTCACTGTTGCTCTTGGCTGTGCTGCTTCATAGGCCTGCCTGCAAGACTGAAGGTGAACTTCAGAATAAATTGTGGCGGACAGGCCTTCTAGGTTAACCCACACTTGCCACTGCTGGGATCCACCTGCTGGTGCTAAGACACCAGGGCTTCTAAGGTCTTGTGGGGCCTTCTAAGGTCTAGCATGGGAATGTGCTCCCTTAGGAGAGTGGTCTGGCGGACTGGTCATGAAGGCTGAACCTGGTTCTCCAGTTCCAAATTCAGCAGCACTGACAATAGTGCCCCCTCCTCTCCCCCACTGAACACCATACTGCCCCACTGAGAGAAACTTGCACTGCACTGACCCGCTATAAACACCTAGATGTGACTCAATTCAAATCACGCACTAGACAAGAGCAATATGCTGCCTAAAAAAAAGTTAACAACATCCTAGAAAAAGCAAACTCTCATAGGGAATGCAAGATTTAGTAAACTATGTGAAATGTAACTAGGAACAACATGGTTACCTTTTTCTTTTTACACTCATTATTCAGAAATTAGATTTTGCCTGAAAAGTTAAGGCCAGACTACAGGGCCGGAAGGGACCCGTTTCAGTGCCCATGCTTATATCCTTACAAAACATAAGCAGTATGGTTTAAAAAGACCACGTTCGTGAACATAAAGCCGCTGTACATATTTTGTTTTCCAATTCACCGTTCAAGCCGGTATTTCGGTGCCTCCAGAAATTGTGCACTTTCCCACCCAGTGTAAGCAATGTTGAGAGATGAGAAAACAAAAGTAGCGCTTCCCTGGCATACACTGTAAAGTGGCGCTAATGGGTTTAGGTGTGAATAAATCAATCTGGCAACCTTGCAACCACCCTGTCTTGCTTTAGTTTGTTAGTTAGTTATTTTTCATATTCTGAATATTTTATTTCTCTCCACCCCGAGGCTGCACACTTAGAAATTGAAAAATATCAGAAAAAGAGACGTTTCCAGCAAACATGTTTTCATAGCTGCCAAGGTTTCAGATTGCTATGTGTGACATTTTCATAATTTCAGTGAAATTATGAGTGACATTTCAATGACTATGAGTGACACTGTTTCGCGGCGGGCAAAATCAAGTAATGAAGATTAGGGAAACAGATAAATTTCAGAAATTACACCCATTTGAGCAACAAGAAACGCTAACAAGGTCTTAAAACTGCAGCAAAGCACCAGAAATGGAAGGGCACTAACCGGAGACATTTTCCCCTGAAATAAAACCAAACACATACGTCCATGGAAAAAGCAAAATATCAGAACTTACGCCCTTAAAAACAGTAATAAGCTTTGGAAAGACTTTCAAGCTGCTGCAGAGCCCCTGAATTGCAAACTTACTAACCTACTGCCCCTTTCTAAGATGAATGTTACAGGAAGGGGACCTGCTAGCAAAAGGCTTGTGTTTTAAGACTTCATGGGATATAAATTGCACACAGATGATCAATCATGGTAATTAAGAAATTATTTTTAGAACCATTAAATGTGAACTGTAACTAGTCCAAGCATGTTTTTATTTTTAAGGGACCATTTCTCCCTTTTCCGTCTTCATACTGCTTTTCAAAAAAAGGTTTTTGGTTTGTCATTTATAAAACCAGAAGGGTTCAGGTCTTACAAGCAAAATTCTGCTTAGGTCGCATGTGGAGAGCAGGGCACGTGCACACTCCGGTAAGGATGACAGCACTAGGTCAGGTGTAACATGAAAACGAAGTACAAAACTCCCAAGATCGCTTTTAGGTGACCTCAAGACGCCACAATGTACTAAAGAAACAGCCCATGGGAAATAAAATGCAATCGTTAAGACAAAAACACAGTCATATAGATAGGAACCGGAGTATGTGCAAAATAAGAGGGGTTCGGTTTAAAATACACTTGTGTCACTGCTAAACAATTCCCAAGCAGGCCTCTGCAACAGGTTATGAAATAATTGCATAACATTATAAGGTGAATGGAGAGCCCGCACACTGCCCAGTGCCCAGATGAACAGAAGGGCCCCTGCACACATTTGTTTTCAGAATTTGCTGTCAGGGAGAGCTACGAGCTACTATATAGAAACTGAACACGTGAGCTGTGCTGAATTAAGTTCGCTAGAAGAAACCAAGAGAACCCGTTTACTAAATAGATTAATTCAGTCTAAAAACAAAGCTACATTGGTACAACTTAGGTTAATAGCTTAGAGTAGACAATTGTGACAAATTAGGCCTCTGTCTTTACAACAATGGAATAAGATACCTACACTGTATTCGCATGTCTTGTAAAAAAAAAAAACAACTCTGCCACACACGCTAGTTACATGTTGATAGAGAGCGCACGACGGAACCGTTGTACCACACATAAATCAAGGACAATTTGCAATTAAAGAAATTTTTACTTTTTAAGGAATGCTACAAATTGAAGACATTTTGCATTCTTATTGAACGATGCCACTCGTGTAAGCAAAAACATAGCTGGGACTGCACAGCAGAGGGTTTCGCTGTGAATAAGCAGCACAACCTTTACTATGTAGTCCAAAAAACTCAGGTCACAAACTGGCACTGAAATTATTAGAACCGGAACCACTGGCAGCGCGCTAGCACTATTAATAAAATGTAAAGTACACTTTGTAGAAAACTGATACCTCACTGAGGCGCAACTTACTATGTGAGTTGACTCGAGGAGCGGTAATTGTACGGGCCGGACCTCGCCGCAATGACTACCTCTGCAATAAACAGCGGCATAATTGTGTCGCTCGAAGCAGCTGCACAGGAGGGGCTGGTGTGCTTCTAGGCTGCTGAGGAGCAACTCCAGAGGCCGCCGCCGGTCAGGACCCTCAAGTGTTTGACGGAGATAATAAAATACCCACGGCACAGAACTCTGTCACGGCGTCACTCCCATTACCACCCCTGTAGCCTGCCACTAGTTTATTGAGATTGCAGTCAGTCTGTTCACCACTTGTGCTGCAGCATCAGGAACCAACAGCCATGATTAATCACGCTGGTGCCCTCGTCGGGTAAATCTGTTACAACGCCACGACTGTGCCGGGGAGCTCAGAAAGACATGCGATTGCGAAAGGTTTATTTTTTTGCCAAAGTGCGCATGCGTGGTGAAATACGCATACGCCTGATGCGTGAAACTTGCCAGGACTGTTATTTCTTTTTTGGATCAATTTCACAGAGAAGCAAAAAAACGAAAGGAGCAAAGAAAAGGTAATGCCTGGCTGTTCGTAATGACTGTCTCTCTCTGACACACGCAAGGGTCGGTTCCACACGGCCAAATCGGCCCCAGCAATAGAACCGGCCCCCTGTCACAAAACCGGCCCCCACCCCCTCCAGCCTACCGGGGGATTGCCCGGTGCCCGGACATACCAGTCCGGCCCTGGATATGGTTCTCTTTTACGGGCTTTCATATTCCATCCAGGCTTGGATAAGTCATTTTGAATTATTCAATCACCTCCTTTTTTTAAGCCTTAAATTCGGTCTTAACACACCCCATTTATTCTAAATTACCTTCTTTTACAGGCTGTCTACATTCCGTACACCAGTCCTGAGGAATTACGCATGCCTTCTGAGTCAAAACATCAATGCTTCTTCTATCTGCTCACGTCCCGAGTCTCTTCACCCCTTAACCAGGAAGAAGGCAGTCCGAAATGTTTTCATAGAACTTTATGTACTTGAGGAGGGACAGTCCTACTTTGTGGACATATATGTATCTAATTTATGTATATTTTAATTATCTCCTATAACGGACATTTGCACTTAATGTCACTTATTTCACCAAAGTCACGTTCTTCCTTTTTGTTGTTTGTTCTACCTTTTGTTTATGTTACAGCCATATACAAACTCAACCATCATACATTATATATGCAACTTTTTAAAAACTGATCTTTCTCTTTCTGTGAGTTTCGATCTGCCTTTGTTTTGTGATCCTATGTGGGAAGTGTTTCCATGTCATGCATAAGGAACACTGAGGTGCAAGTACTGCATTATAGGATGCAGTGCATAGCAGTGTGGTGGATGCTGTGGTGTGAGAGAGGTACAGCATATGGTTTTTCAGCATGCTGCCAGCTTTGATTTGCTCTGAAGATCTCTTCATGGTATTTCTTATGAAGATAGTCAACCTAGCTGTTTACTGCACTGGGTTGGTCAATCAGAAATTGTGTGCATAATTGTGGGCCTGAGCTGGCATTGTTGGAGGGAGAGTGAAGTGGAGAGATCTGCTGGGATGGGCATTGTTACTCGCTTTCTATATCTGAGAGCCACTGTGATATATAAAGAAGCAAACATAGTGTTTAGATATTTGAGACCTTAAGTGGTGGATTACATTAAAGTCCTCCAACTGACGAGCAGTGTGTGAAAGATTCATTCAGTTATTCCATGCCTGTTCACTTGGTAATGACTGGTTTGTTGGTTGCACAGTACTGGTGATGGACAACCATGGTAAAAGACATATCTTATGTGAATGTAAGAGGTGTAAATTATTGATGGCTGCTGACCACTGAATGTTATGATATTAATATTAGTGTGGCCGTAAATGTTATATATGAAATTACATACCTATATAACACCCAGCAAAACAGATATTAGCCCTCCTTAACTTAACTGCCCATACATGTAGTTCACTGGTTAGATTTTTTCCAATCTATGAATTGAATATTGAGTTTGAGGGTGCAACTGTCTTTCTGGGTTGCTGTGTTGGGATATGAATTGAAGTTGTTTAGCAAATAGTCATATTTTTTACTTTCTTCTGAAGTGTATGTACTCCTGGATGTTTCAAATGCTGGAGAGTAGTGATTTCCAGAGATTGGTGACTTGTACTGAGAAAGCAGTGCCTCCTGCTGATTTCTTATGGTAAGGTGATATGGTGATGAGTTGTGCAAGCTGGGAATACAGTGCCCTGATTTGTTTGCATTGCTTGAATTTAACTTGTAGGTATAGCAGTCCTTTTATCTTGGGATGCTCTCTGGACAATGCAAAGAGCCTTAAGCATTGCCCTTCTAGCTATAGGTAGCCAGAGGAGCAATTGCAAGATAGGCGTCATGTGCTCTATTAGGCCAAGGCAGAGAACATGTCTTACAGCAGCATTTTTAATGAGTTGTATTATGGGTATGATGAATGTGAGTCTGCCAAAGAATAGCTAAAGAGGAATTCCTAGGGCACACAAAGGTGTCATAAGGTGTGAGCGTGAGAAATAGACGAATCCCAAAACAGGAGGTTCATTTGAATGACAGATAAGGAAGGTGTACGGCAAGAAGAGGTATTACAACGTAAAAGTACCGGTACAGACCACATTAGTTGCCAATGACAACATTTATTTACATTAATTGCAGTTTACGTTTGGCAAAATTTGGCTAGTCCCGACATTGAGATTCTCAGTGTCCTTGTTTTCATTCTAGAGTACATCACAAAGCTGTTGCCAATTCAAACCGGTTCTCATTCTGTCTAATTTCAATATCCATCTGAGTTCCTCTTTATTGAGTAGATGCTCCATGTTGCTCTCCCTTGGCGAGGTCTTGAGGATGCTGATGACTTGCCACCTCAGATCATTCTCAGAATGTTCTTGTTTGATGTAGTGTTCCGCCAGGAGTGCAGTAGTGGCCCTGCAACGGATCATACTGTGATGTTGACATCTATGAATCATTATCTTATGTGTCATCTACCCTATGTAGGGTTTATTGCACAGGTAGGGTATACCCTGCACAACATTACAAGTATTACAGTTAGATAAATCTTTCAGTGGCACCCTGGTTGTCTCCATGAATAAAGGTTTTGGATTTGAGGCAGAAGGGGCATACGCTGTACTGATCACTTTTGCAGTGACCAATTGAGGTTGGCATACCCCTATAATCAGGCAGTGTAGCTGGTGCTTTGTCTCATGGAATGGCCGCCCTGTCTAAATGATCTTTAAAATTCCTGCATCTCGTATAGGAAAACAATTGTGGTTCTAAGGTAGGATTATTTGCTGACAATACTTTCTAATGTTTTGTAATGAAGCTCACAACCAAGTTGTATAGAGGAGAAAAAGTGATAAAACACACTAATCTTTTCAGTGTCTGTTCTCTGTTTTGTGGTATCGGCAAAATATTGTAAGGGCAGTTCCAGGCATGTTTCATGGAGCGTTTCACTAAGTGTCTTGGGTACTCTTGGGATATTAATTAATCTGAAAAAATGTCTGCCTTCCTGAAGGAGTCCCTTCTCTGCTACCAGTTTGTTGATTTCCTAAAATTTTACTGTAAAGGAGTGAATCCTTTAATGATCATTGGTGGAAACTAGAGATTTCTAACAGGGTGCTTCTTTCAGTGATTTGTGGTCCAAAGTGATGTATAGTTTGTTGTTGTCCACTTTAACAAAGACATCGAAGAAAGAAATTTCCTTTCTGACTTTTGTCATGGCAAAGGTCAAACCTTTACACTTTTGATTGAGCCATCGTTGGAACAAGGTGAGTGTATCTCAAGACCTTTGCGAAATCAAAAAGATTCCATCTATGTTTGTCTTCTTTATTAAAAATGTGTGTTCCTGAATGGGTTAGATGCTCGCAAAATAGTAGACTGTCGATAAACAGGATGACAAAATCTGAGGCGAGAACAGCCCCCATGGAAGTGCCCTTGATTTGCAAAAATAAATCCTGATGAAAGTTGAATTTTTTTTTGTCAACAGCAGACTCAATAAATCAGTTATGAAAGAAGTCGGCACCTGATATGGTCTGGGTCCAGTATTAAGCTAGTTATATTTGACAGTTCCTGTATCCTGTACATTCGAATAAAAGAATTAAATATCCAATATAGTCAACATAAAAGTCAGTTGATGAGAATGGCATGTCTTCAATACCATTAATAGAATCCGCAGTGTCTGGCCAGGATTGTAGCCATACATCTCTACTTCATGAGCATGGCACAATAGCTTTGTCAGAAATAGAAGGAGAAGTCGAGTCATTGCGCATTCCCCTGCGCCAGTTCACGCTGTCCCAGAAGCACTTAGCCTTGGTCGAGTTCAAGGTGATTCGATGCAAAATTTGCATTCAGGAGCCTGTAATTATTACTTTCCAGATATGTACCTGAATTTGCACTTCCTTGTTCTTGCTGATTTTTGTGTCTATTGGATTGCCATGGGGTTTTTGGCAAGTCCTGGAAGGTTTTGGTCTTCTCCTCTGCCGGCTCCTGCACTATAGGTATTGTCACAGTTGTTTGTTCTTCATACACCTGTGGAGACATGGGTGTAAACCAGTTATCAACAGATGGCTTGCTTTCATGTTGGTAAGATGCATGCACTTAAATATCCTTGGATATTCACTCACCATTCTGCCTCGAGGTCTCTGAGGTGCTCAAGAATATCTTCACAGTTTGTTGTGGTTACTTGTGGATTCAAGAGGCTGTTAAAGGAAAAACTGAAAATATGTACTTTTCAAGTATCAAAGATTATTGGCTATTATGGATGTTCTAGCAGAATTTTGTGATTGTATTTTTGTTTTGATGTTAAAGCACAAGCACACCTTATGAGAAATGCATACTCTTGGAAGGTTAATGTAAAGATTCCTGTATGAAGAAGTGTTTCAGTATTGACGCCATGCACTTTGGGGATGCTCCAGTGAGCATAGCAGCATTACATAATAGCTCAGGGTAGGATCTTTCTAGGAAAATAGTATAAGTCCTCTAAACTAATTTAGTATTATTGTTCTTTCTTATTAACACATAACGTTATTGTTTTCTTTTCGCCTTTAGGGATCCACAGCCTATTATAACACATACAGGAAGCTAAGAGGTGTTTGGTAAGGTGCACATTCTTAATCATTATACAGAGAATTTCAAGAGTCAGATAGACCAGACACTGAGTTCTACTGTGTTTGGTTTATAACCAGCTGATGACCAATACTTGAAGGAGTCACTAGAGACATGGATTAATGGAGGTCCCTGGGAGACGTTCTGGATGTGATTTTTTGTGTGTGTTTTTTCTACACATCCCCTTTTCCCCTGGGTGCTATCGTCATGTGAAGGGTGTGTTTCTGATTTTCCAGTGGTTGCAGAGCTGTAGCTGGCATTGAGAATCAGCTTCTATGATTTTCATCTAGCTTCCACAAGATTGCCTTGCCAGGAAGTACATTTGTTTTGCTAGGCTATTACAAATATATCATGAAGTTGGTGGATTGAAAGGTTCAGTGAAAAAGAAACATATTTACAAATCAGTTCCAATATTGACCCGCATTCGGAGACAATCAGTCTATCCAGAGAAACATCAGTGTTCTTGTGTACCTTGGGTAAGGTATAAATAAAAGGTGTGCGTGGATTCTGTACATTTAAGAACAAAAAATAATTTTTGCTTAGATCCCCTATGTCATTAGCGTCTGATATTAGCCTCCTAACCTCTTCTTAAATCTCTGTGGAAGGATTCATGTCAAGTTTGATATATTGTTCTGTGTTATTAAGCTGGCAACATGTTTCAGATTTGTAGGATTTCTTGTCTTATAAGACTATACCACCTCCCTGCTACAAATTCCTGTCTCGTAATATTGAAAGTATTTCTGTTTGGTAATATTGTGAGGTGCAAAAACCCTTCCTCTGTTGTAAGGCTTTGATGTTCTTCAAAACAAGTTTGTCAAAAGTGATTATTTTGGCAGGAATGCCACTGATTGGAGAGGAGAAAGTGGGTGGTGGGTGGGGGTCGTCAAATCTGTATGATTGCTGATCTCACTATCTCTAAAGAATACCGAGTCTAATTTTCCAAAATAAATCTCATAAGATCAGTCTGCAGATCCAGACAATTTACCTATCTATGGGAACAAATTAAAATACTCTGCTGGTGTCTGATGACAGAGCATATGCTGAGAGATTGAAGATAGGGATTTGGTGTGAATCGGTCACTCCTTGTTTGAGAACCCATTGGCAAAACTTCTGGTGTGTTCTTCGATCCATCGGTGTACAGTACCACTTCTGGCCCTTCCCCGTTCATCCCCCTCTATTCAGTGGTCATGATTGACTTCCTCCCAAAAGGGAGTGTACGACTTCTGCCCCCCTTCTTCTCTTCATCTGTCATGATTTACCTGCTCCCAAGGTCTTTCTGATTTGAGGAACCACTGGCTCCTTTCCCTGGGTCAATGTTGTACTCCATGTCTCCTGGGATCCACTGTGAAGTAAGTGAGGTGGATGCCAATGTTTTTCCTCTGTCCAACAGCAGTTAAAACCCACCAAACTTCAAACAGCTGGATGTCTTGTCTAACAAGAATGGACACCAAGCTAAAGGGATATGGATGGCCGCATTGCACCAACTTCTTTGTTCCATTCTCGTGGGATACGTCTGCAGCTCCAAAAGGCACCCAGGATGGTAGGCTTCCAGGATTGGGGAACAGAAAAAAGTACAGTGACGAAAAAATGGCAGCTACTGCTAATGCTCATGCACAGCCAAGGGAAAGTTTCAGTTGCCATACATGGTCTATGGAGAAAAAGGCTATAGAGAGAAAACAAAATATTGAGCCACACAGAGAAGATAGAGAGGAGAAATCGTGGAAAAGAAGAAAAGGGGAGAAAGTAAGTAAATGAAAAAGAAAAGGCAAGAAAGGGAGCAGGAGAGACAGGAAGTGTAAGTTGCAGCAGCAAACAGAAAAGGGTAGTGGGTAAAAAGGCGCGGGAGGCTGAAGAACCGGGGTTTAACCCAGCGGCGTCAGGGGCACGCCTAAGATCTTCGAGTTCACCTGTCTTGGTATACAGAGACACGAAATACTTCTGGATGGCATCAGAGACCAAGTTTATTAGCTGCAGCTAGTAACAGTGATCCTAGAAATACATCACGGTGTAAATTCTCAGGAGACTGCTCATTTTACTAAGGCGAGATGTCTCCTTTTATACCCAATATTCACATTATAAATGTACACCCACTGCACAAAATTCTAGCCAATAAAGTACATTTTCAAACAAAGTGTCACATAACAAAAACTCAATTTACAGTATCCCAACCCAAAAGTTAATTATTAGGAATGTCCCAAATTCAATCTCCACAAGCCGGACAAACCTATAATTGAAAGCATAACCCATGTAATGAAGAAACATAAAAAAAAGAAACGGTAACAGATGCTGAACAAGATAAGGCATGTGCAAGGAAACTAAAAGTTAACGATGTCCTGAACATTGATTGGCAATCTCAGACAAAGATCAATCAGGGAAATTGACTTTGCGGGGTCAGTTTCAGGTGCAGAGGTCAGTTTCTTACAGTTCATTTCAGAGTCAAAAAGAAACCTAGTTAATGTATACATGAACTAAGAAGGCCAGGCCACTTTATTCGCCAGGCTACCTTCACAGGCCTACGTGAGGGCAACACAAAATGGTGGCACAGAACAAAATAGAGTCAGACTCGAGAATTACAGAACCTCAAGGCAGTTAGAACAAAGATTAGGTGATGAGGCGAGAAAGTATAATAGAGCCCCAAGGAGCATAATGAGAGATATATAAACATGGAGAAAAGATGGTTGGAGATTTAAGTGGAATTTACAGCTTATAATGCTTTTGCTAATATAGCTGGCCAATTTGACGTTAATGCACAATTTGTTACTTATTTCCTCAAACAGGATCTTGTTGTAAGATCCAAAAATCATCTTGCATTTTTATCTTTGAAGCGCTATTAAGATCTAACCATTGTTGCTTGATCCACGTTGCTTTCAGGTCTAGCTATTGTTACTTTATCCACGTTGCTTTTTATAAGTTGCTTAACAATCGAGCCCCTTGTTATTTGTTACTGCATGCTCTTGGTAAGAAGTGCTAATCCCTTCTCTTTAAATGCATATCAGCCAAATCTACATTTGCTGGTATAGTGCGGGAAAGTAGAGCTATCTTGCTGAGAAGTCCAAGATCTATTATGGAGGTGATTTGGCTTTCTAGTGTACATTTAAATATAGCAGTCTCTTAACTGTTTCATAACATTTAGCTTTACTTGTATCTGCACCTCTAGTAATGCTGAGAAATCTCTAAATATTTTCCATTTCTAGTACACATAGCAATATCCAATGGTTTCTACATTTGCCACTGAAAAAGTGCATGTCTATCCAAGCAGTGTATATAGGCAATTAGAGGGTGTCACTTTTAGGACTGCATGCGAGACGTTTACTTCATGTGAAGTAGAGGAGAAAGTCCATAATACACAAAGTGAAGGACTCAACCAGGACACCGGCCTCAAATGGGCCCATCCCAGGCTGAAACAATCATCTATTCTTTACTATGCCTTCCTGTCTTGCTGGTCGATGTCTGATAAGAGTCTCCTTTTGTACAGCACCTTTTGCACAACCTGCTTGTAACTATGAGGAGTACATGCCTATGACAGAGCCTGATTCAAGTCCATGCAGCTTTGGTTTGTGTATTTGATCAAATGTAATTGAACTATCCATCTATTGTCACAGTCTTATAGTGAAATTAATTGTGGGACCTTCCTAACTTCCCATCTAAAATTACATTTAAATTCTATGTATTTTCCTTCATTGTTGCAGCCCTGATTTGTTTGAAATACGCTATTTGCCACTAATTTTCCAAAATGGCCTTGATGGATTTGCTCCACTTGCTCTGGAATGTGTTTTTAATTTAGTGGTGAGCTAAATAAAAACTTCACTTATGAAGTTTCGTGGAATTTGGAAACTCTATACTTGACAAAGTAGATTACGTTTCTATTGTTATTTTTTCCTGATGCAGAATGCCTGTGATAGGACATCCTCTAGTAAATACATGTTCTGTGCGGATGCTCTACTTCCAACACCTCAGGTAAGAGATGTGGGTGGTAGGGTGCTGAGTTGAGTACCTGCTCTCACTTGGACCAAGGACTAATAAGTCAGATTTCTGAACTCCTGTGTGGCTACAGAGCCACAACAAGCTGCAGGTGACCTCTTTTAGAAGTGCCCAACTAACTAACCAGTAGCAACTGGACCTGAACTGGACCATGATGGAGTGAATACTGGTCCCTAAGTGCTGCTTCTGAGGTAAACAAGAGGAGCTGCTCCAGAAGCTCTTAAACATTAAGATGGTATGCTCTGAGCTGTAGCTACTAGTTGGCTGAGCCCGTTTAAAGGATTGAAACTGTTTTTTTTACCATAACAGGTTTGTGGCCTTATTCCTGGTGACGGACTCCGACCCACCCCAATTATTAATCCACCTTCTAACAGAATGGGGTTAAGCCTGTCACTGGGAGAGGAAAAGGATAGAGTGGAAATATTCCTGGGCTAACTAATCCACAGTTACTGACAAGCCTGGTAATACCCTGCCTTAGAGAAACAAAGTGAGGCAACCAAAACTATGGTGCCATTGACAGGAGGAACAAGTTTTCCAAGGAAGGGACCAGGTTACAGTGGCTTGGGAGATGCTAAAACTATCTGGAAGAGCTATAGCTGGCTAAGAATTCATTCTTAACGTTGCAAAATCCCATCATGTAGGGCAGAGAAGATAGAGAGCAGTTGATGGATGTGACATGTTTGGATTGGGCAAGATGCCTGCCTTTTGGAAGTCTCCACCTGCACTTTTATACCCTTGTGCAAGAGACAAACACTGAGGAGTACTGTTACCTGCAGAATAAAAGGACAGATGGATCCCTAATGGATGAACCACTGTCTGCATTGAATATATAATATGGGCTCTGTTGAACCTGTGTCTCTATGGCCAGTGGAAATAGCATCTTCTCACCCTCTTAGGAACAGTAGATGGGGGATTTGTTGGGGACTATGGAGGAAAATGTTCCCCTGGAACTTTTGCAGACTAACTCTGTAGAGTGTACCTCTGGAGACTTACCCCATGGCTCTTGCTGGACATACAGATGCACAACTTGCACGTAGCCAGGAAACCCTGAGCCACGGCATCTGTAGGCAGGGAGTGTAAACTACTTTGAGGACCACAGGTACGCTGAAGGAAGATCCCAGGCTAAGGACATTACCAGGAAATCAGTCAGAAGTACAGGCCCTGGGCTCTGTGCAGCTCTCTACATCTGGAAGGAGGCAGCTGGGTGCTGGTGATGCAAGAAAACAGGCTATGAGTGCCTAGAAGGGTAGGATAGAAGTACTCCAAGAATATCAGTCGAACGTGATAGGCCAATAGGCCTAAAACCAACCTTATTATTGGCTGGAGGGTGCCACCAGTAGCAAAACACTGGCAACCACATGCAACCCATGCACAGGGGCCAATGAAAGCAGTGTTTGCTCTGGCTGGTCATGTACTGCCTAGTCCATGGGTCCCCAGTGCGGCCAGATCCACTAAGTGTTACCACACTTAGTAGATCACTTGGTAATTTCCAAGGAAGGGCCATGACCCACCAGGATCAGACAAAAACAAGGTGCATGGTGTTCTGATTCTTTCACTCAATCATAAAACTTTATGTGTTTCATCCAAACCATCAAAGTATACACAATCAAATGAATAAAACTCAACGACTAAAAATATTCTTACCCAGTCTACTCCAATAATAACAACATATTAAGAAATTCAATGTAGCAGTTAAAAAGCCACAGGACATGTCCTACTATTGTAGAATTAAAGGGCTTTGTGCCAGATATGATCATGCAATCACAGTAAAAAGTTCCTAAGAGGGGCATCCAAGCTGCCCTGGGCTTGATTACATCTCAGGTAGTACAAAAATCACTCAGTCTAGGTCATAAACTTCTGTCGTCTTTACCAAGCATTCAATAAAAATCTGCTTACAGCAAAGACAATAGGATTTGATGTATTGTTCTTTTAAATCCTCAGAGCAACCCAATACTGTCTAATTTCCAAGTTATGGCAAACAGGTCAAATCTGCCTTCTCCGTAGAAAGCGGTATTCGGTACAAAAGAACAAGAAATGCTAAACAGTCTCGAGGGTGTGACTGCAGACTGGACAAGTAGTTGAGTTTAATTTGGAGGCCCAAAGGTAGACAACCCAGGCTTCTTTCACTCATCTGCCAGGATATCGCCAGCAAAGGGGGGGGGGGAGTGTGGTGCCATATCTCTCATTGTTTGATATCCCCAACAGGGCCAGTGCCCCTTGAAAAAGACTTGACTTTGAGCACCACCATGCTCTGGTTACAGGAGCTTGGAGGGAGATTCAGAGCCTGGGAGCACCACTGTATGCCTCCCCTGCTGCTGTGCCTGGGCTAGTAGTGAGCAAACAGTCTGCAATTACTCTCCTCTTCTTATCGCAGGCAGGAGAAAACCAAGTATAGGAAAGAGTGCAGAGTGACAAGAGTGGTCTGGCTTAGCTGCTTGGGCTCCTATTCAACCTCTACAGAAAAGACTTGAATTTCCCATAGGAGTGGTCGGAGCATCCACATGCTGTTGTTGCACCGAGGACACGAAAAGCATATTTTAAAAATAAAATCTAAAAGGGATGCCCAGGCTGTGTCAAAAAGTACACACATGTTGAAAAATCAGCTGGAGCAAAGTCATACAAGGTAAGTCTTTATGAGGCCCACTGAAAAATGTGCATACTTGACTTGCAGTTCCCCAGGAAGGCAGTGGCAACATCGAACTAGTTACTTGTTGCTTGGGTTATAAGGAGCATTGGTGCCCCCCGTATCTCCACAAGGAACCTCTGCTTGTATTTAGGAAATTACACTAACCCTTCCAAGTCTCTAGATGAGTGACCTGTGTAGAGCTTTTCATTGTTTCCTAGCAACATTTGAGCTGCAATATTTTGTCTTGTGGTTTTAGAGAGGCCTTTTGGTTGTTTTGCAGTCATATTGAAGGCAGATGAAAAACTCACACCAACCTTAACCTGGAGCTCTAAAATGATATTGACATGTGTAATTGATAACACATTCATTCAACCCATTTAGTAATATTGTGAGGATTGTAGAATATTATATGGTATGGTTTTGCAACATTACTGTGTAATACATTCACAAAACTATCTTCGGTCCAGTCAGGCTTATTTGTAAAATCTCTAGCTCATCCCTGGGTGGCTGTGGCTTTTGAGCAGCAAGGCTTAAACAAAGGAACTTGTGTAAAGCATTTAGAAGAACCAAACACCGAAATAAGAAAGTCACAATACACAAAAGGAACCAGACACCAATGTATACAAATATATTATATTTTTATGAATTTTTAGACGGCAAGCTGGGCAAAGTCCACCAGAGGAGCTCCAGATTTTTAAATAAAATGTAAATCTCAGCTTTTTAGTCCAAAGTACAAACAAAAAGTAAACTTTTGAAAGTTTTAAAGAGCTGTCTTTGACTCCTGGGTGACAAGTTCTGACAGGGAGAAGGGCTGGTGGCCAATAAAGAGGATTTTTTAAAGTTACCTGGTCACCAAAGCAGTTTCAAGTCTACTTCCACACTATACATCAAGACTGCCATAGATTTTAATGCAGTGGTCCTGTCTGGGGACGCAGGGTGCTGAAAGATGATCTGGGTGCTGTTCGATCAACAGGGACCTTCCTTGAGATATATTTCGGTCAACGGGTAAGGTGGGGTGACTTTGGCTAACAGGGATGGAGTCCTCTTTGAGCCAGTACAAGCCCAGCATTGGCTGGGCTACTGATCTATCATCACAGCAGGTCAAGCGATAACCTTTTGTGAGAACAAGTGTCCATCTTTGGTGACCACTTCACACTTTTCTGACTCTTCTGAGACTGGTGGACTCAGGAATATTAATGAGGTAGGTCGCAATTTGTGTCCCACTAGGATTTGCTGCCTTCACAGGCATGGTGGTCTGCTGGGGTCAGCAGACCACCATGTCTGTGATTGCTTTTAAATAAAGAGATCTTTTTTTTCCAAATGCAGCCCATTTTTCCTGCAAAAAAATGAAAGATTTCATTTTAATTTTTTTAATAGTAGTTAGTGGAGATATCCACCTATAGGGAGAGGATCTCACTTTGGGAAAGTATGGGGAAGAATTGTACAATTTATTATATTTTTTTTAACAAAATGTTAACAATATTATAATTTGAAATAAAATTGTATATTGATATTATTATTAACCTAGATATAATTAATTAATGTAGCACAATAACTCATCAAATTAAATGTGCATTTATTATGTAAATGCTTGAACTATATGAATTGAATTATTAAATATATTGTTTAAACAAAACATTAAAAAATCCCACTCTCACTAGCACTTTAATATGTGCATGATATTTAGTAAATATATTTATGCTATGTGTTCAATTATTTGAAATTAAATTCACATTTTATTTAATAGTATACAAGTTTGATTTAATTGTTTTAAATGATTTTTAAAAAATGAGAAAACATTACATCTTTATATTAATATACATTTTGATACTGAAACAGTTATATGAAGATATATATTTAAATTAAAAGTTAAAATAATATTATTATTTTCACATAATTTCCTATGGAATGTTATATTAAGTCCCTGGCTCTATTATTTTCTACGGGATTGTGTTGCAGTTACCGTGATGGCCGTAAATGGTTCTAGAAATCTTTTCCAAGGCTAGGCTGCAGTACATTTACAACAGTTTTATGGTATTGTTCCCTGTAGTAATGATACAAGATTAGTTTGTGAATAGCAATGGTTTTATCTTTTGGTGTGTGGGCATTTGTATAAGCATGCCCATACCTAAACTCCTCCTTAAGCCCCCCTATTTTGTAGTAAGCATTCCACATTTATCAGCCACTCACTGTGGTCACTCTCACATTAATTACTAAGTAATACACTTACACCTGTGGCACTCTCCCCATAGAATTGACAGAACAGACAGGAGAGATGGAGATTTCCACCCATGGGTTTGTGAACTACATTCTGTGTCCTTTGTACTACTAACTGTAGTTCTTCTTTATGTACTACAAAATGCAGTTTATGAATGTGGCCAATAGAGTTCAACTGCTGAAGGCAACTATACTCCAGTCCCGGAACTTATAATAAATGCAGTAGCCATTATAGGTTGGCACCAATAAAAATATTGCTTGGGATACTTTCAGGGCTCTGAATGGCTTCCCTGCATGTGATAGTTAAAGAGTATGGACTGCCTTGATAATATTCCCATGATAATCTAGCTTTGCAAAAGCACAAGTGAAAATCAGTGGGAGGTGAGGACTGCCAGATTCGCTAGGGCGCGGTGGTGGCGGTCAAGCCACCGCTGAACCTGTGCTCCGACCGTCCTAGTATGAGTAAGGTGCTCGGGCCAGCGTTGTAGCGCAGATGCCGCTAGAGAACCGCCGTTCCCTGGTGGTGGCGCGGTGGTGTCGAGGCAGCAATATGCCTGGCGGGACTGCCACAGTTTTCTTGGTGGTTCCTACTCTCTGAAATCCATGGCTGAGAGAAAACGTATGCCTCTGGGCCCTGGGGTGCATTTAGGGGGACACAACATGTGCCCCTGTGTCCATGCACCACAGTTCCTGCACAGTATGGACATGACAGTTGGCGTTCCAATTGTGGTACCAATTTTCAGAGGAACCTCGGTGGGAATACCAAAAATAGCCCGCCAGACGCGAGGAAACTCGCAATCTGGAAGGCCGCCCGACCATACGTTTGGCGGTGCAGGAGCAGGCTACCGGCATGATGGTCTGTTCCTCATCACTAAACTTGTAATCGGGCCATAAGTGGCGTTTAGAGATCATGAGTATCCAGTGTATACTTCAGGGCAGAGTGAAAGTTCATTAGTCGAATGGCCTTATTTAGAGTTTGGCAGATGGTATGCTCTATCAAAAATGTGACAAATGTTCTATCTTCTGTATTGTAAGTGTATTATAGCTTATGGCACTAAACTTTAAATGAGGTCCAAAGTTCTATGAGCGAGATCAGAACTTCTTAATATGGTTTGTTGTGCTAAAGCACATGTCTTCATACTGATGGGCGTGCCCCCAGGGGATCCATTCTGCATTCCTAGGGGGTATAACAGCAACAATGATTCACGGAAAAAACTTGTTTCAAGAAAATATATCTAACCACCCTACCAAAAATATATATCATAACATTAGTGTTGTTCAATACCTCAATGAAGAAACCAATATTTTATGAAAATGGGAAAGAGAAAATAGAAATAAAAATAAAAAGGTACCCATAATAAATGGAGCTTTTTGGTATTGAAATTACTTTTTATAAAACAGAAAATGTATCAAGAAAGCAATGTCGACACATATATGGTGCTCATGAAGTTACACATGATAAACATATGATAATACAAATTACAGTGTAAACAAAAAACAAGCACACTGGCAGAGGAAACATTGTACAAAAAATGTGTCCAGTAAGTAACAAGATCAATGAGGCAATAAATGCTACCTCTTAGTTAGCCAAAGAGAACATCGATGGCAATTTGACCTTATCAAATTGTTAGTTCTTCACCAGGACAAGAAGCAAAATTTAGGAGCAACCATCAGAAACCATATGTGACGCAAATCAATGTTCACATCAACATGACAATCCAAATTAATTTAAATGCCCCCACTTCACCAAGGACCACTAGGAACCATAGCTGGTACCAAGGAACTGATTTCCAGGTCCAAATTAACATTACTTGCGGGCCATATCCAAGACGATAGTGATTCATATTAGGAATTCACAAACGAAGAAGTCATCTCTGAGGCTAATGCGCAGTGCTCTCTATCCGACACCATTCCTGGGGGGAGGAGGAAGAGCGCAAATGCATCAGCAAGTACCTGTAAATGAAAATGGCGTGGAAGTGAGACTATGTAGATGTGGTGTTTCTTCAGGCTGCCCTAATTTACAAGCAGCAGTTGAAAGGCAAACAAAAGAGGTGTGAGGACTGTGAGCCCGGGGGGTGGGGGGTAAAAGACATTAATAAAAAGAGCAAAATATTCAATATTTTGTTCTTTGTTTACCTTCCTTTAACTGCAGGTATAATAATACACACAACTTAAATGAAGAATAAACAAACCTTAAACTAATCAGTGGGAAATGCACTCTTTTACTATGAAACCTCAATTGGTTAATGCAACCACTTCAGATATCTGTGTTTGAGGTCAGACAGTCACAGAATGTAATCCTGGTTGGTGCAGTGGGGAACAAGGGCTTGTGTATTTATAGTGTAACAAGAACCCAGCTTGTGGGAGGAAGTGTTGTGAATATGTAAGTCATCAATTTAAAAGTGTATTGCTGACAGTGTAAGTTAGGCATCCGCAAAAAGGTTAAGGGCCTTATTACAAGTTATGGCAGTCCTAAGGCAACTGTGGTTTTCCACCATTCGCTGTAGGACCGCCAAACCAGTGGTGCAACCACCCGCTTGATCAGGAGTTAAATCTTTGACTGATAGACAGTGTTGCTGTGGTCTGACTATGGTGGTCTGCAAGGCTCATAGAATAGCCCATAATGCAGACTGCTGCAGTCAGACTGCCAATTGCACCTTCCTGTACGGTGTGGCATACATGCCAATCCATGCAGCAAGATGGGGTGCAAATACAAGGGGGCACTAGATATGCCCCCTGCATGCAACCCCCGGCCCAAATCCAGCAGTTGTTGTAGTGTTGCCTTTCTGCCACCCTTTTAATGGCGGGATCACCTCCATGAAAAGGAGGAGGAAAATGCAACTCATAATATGCTCGGCGGTATCGGTATCGGCATTGGCAACACCACCATATTACAGCCAGTTGCAGAACGTTGGCCCAGTGGGATCCTTGACTCCAGTGGCGCCGGAGGTCTGGTGGCGGTCCGACCTCTGCAATCGTAATACTGCGGGTAGTCCCACAGTGCGGTAGTTGTCAGACTGCCGTCACAGGTTCTTATTCAGTCCCTTGATGTTTAAAATATGGCAAGTGCTTTCAAAGTATATATTTTAGTAAAAGGTAATTAAACTGTAAGCATTAATGTCCATTAAAAGGACACTTTTCAGAATTCCACACCCGTAAATTACTTTTTAAAAAAATGCAAACTTTTTATTAGAAAATTCAATTGATTAAATCAATTAAATCGAACACTGCTGCACAGCAGCCTTCACATTTGTTGATTAACCAATTACACACCTCTGTATTACTTTCAGGCAACAAGCACCTTAGTGAGACGGCCTAGTTCTTATTTAGCTCTCTGTCCCTCACTCAGCTTTGTAGCACATGAGATCTTCATCCACCCCTACTTCACTTTCACCCAGATGCACCTCAAGGACCACATTAACAGTCCAGGGATTATGGCTTTTACCAAAAAGTATGGAAACTGTTTTTGTAAGGTTAAAAAAGCATGGGCACATCAGTCCCCATAGATCACGCCCACTTTCACATTCAGATTCACTTTTAGGTGAATTGGGGCTGGATGGAGGATAGCAGCGTTGAATTCAGAATCAAAGCTCTAATTATATGGGCCCCTGGGTCTTCAGAGTAATGGCCCAGAAGAAAGAGGAAAGCAGTGAGGTCCATGGACAGCATCAGAGTTATGGCCCATAGGCGGGATGCTATCTGAAGGCTAAATTTTTCATCTATCAATGACAGAGACGGCTTTCTCAAAGAGATGCTCAGAGGTAGGAGACATGATATTGGGCTCAAGAAACGCTATCACTACCATTAGTGTAGCAGGTGCAGTGGTATCAGTACCATGGGAGTGAGGAGGCCACTGCACATCAAAAAATGGGAGTATGGGGCTGATTTTCTTGCTAGTATTTGGGCCCAGGTTCAGCTTGTTGGGCAGGAAACAGGGCTAAAGCAACGTGGTTACGGGGATGTTGCCATATGTGGAGCTTTTGCTCTGTTTTATTACACAAAGGGCCGGACAGCCTACTTTGGGCTTCTGACCTAGGAGTGACAGTCTTGTTGAGTGGGCAAAGGAGAAAGTCTGCTTTGTAGTTCTGTAGGTTTCATAAGAGCTGCAGGTTCAGTGGGACTGAACCCCAGGCTGTCAGGGGCCAACTAAATATGAATTATAGCTGTTCTACTGTCCTCTCTTGCTTGCTAACAGTGCCTGTACCAATGGTCCCGTTTAGGGGAATATTGAAGCAGAGGAGACACATTAGCTTGGGCCTCAGAGAGAGGGACGGTGCAGGATTAAGGTCCATCTGTTAACAGAGAGTATAGGGGACTACCTGCTTCACAAGGCAGTAGCTATCATTAGTGAAGTATTAAAGTGGCACTTGGGCTCGGAGGTTGGGGGTCCAAATAAATCACAGGCATGACTACTTGCTTTCCAAAGAAGGAATGTGGCCTTACAAGTATTAGAGCTGGGGAAACCCTTGCTGCATAGTGGGGGACAACATTTGAAAACTTTTTTTTTCTGAGAGGAACAAAGTCTATTTCAAGATTGATGTGATGGCCAGGCATAGTGGGGAAGAGGTGACAGAAGACAGCTTGTTACTCCAGGCTGCAGCTATGATTAGTACATTGGGGCCCACGGGTGCAAGGGGCTCATGACACCTCAATTATGAGGGGTCGTATTTTTTTTACAATTTTAGTTTTTAGTTGATGTACTTTCTCAACTTCAGAACTTATTGCTCAGAGGAACTCGCAGCAAAATGGTTTGAAGACCTCTTTGCTGGAGTTTAGCATGGAAATTCTGAATTGATAGTTATAGACCTCATAATGACAAGTGTTGGTACTTGATCGTTGTTAGAGCATTAATGCATTAATGCCTACAGTAATGGGTGAGCTTTTCTTTAAGCTCAGTAGGGAAAGAGAGTGAGATGTGGGGCATCTCTTAGTGAAGTAGCACTGGGTTTGAGGCATTGAGAGTGGCTTTTGAGTATCTACATTACATCTTAATCTTTCAAGCTCTAGAAGATCTTTTTGGAAGTCTTTGGGATGGAACATGGTGATTTTGTTACTGTAAATGTAGAAAATTAGATTCCAGAAGGAAGAAGTGGCATTCAGTTTATAACAATGGAGGATGTGCATCAAGTTAATGATTGGGCTTGAGACTTTATGTATGGGAATCCAGTCTTGGTGGTAGACGTGATGTTTCACACGCTGGGGTGAACTTTAAGGGATATCGACTGATTGCCAGAACACGAATTCTGCACTTTTACTACTAGCAGTCTAAATACAAACTCAATCTAACTTTTAGAGGATTTGCCTGTATCATTCTCCTCCAAAGCTCTAAATTTTATGTTACCTTGGCATAAAATTTTAACCAGCAAGACCTTCAATATATGACAATTTAGAAAGAAAAATATCTAATGTGGGCAATCCTATGTTAAGAAATCCTTGCATTTTTATCACTACTGAAGTTAGAAATCTTGTTAATGATATTATGATGTTTCCTCCATTTTACTAACATATGTATTTTTTATATATTTGTTAGCAACATGATAGTCTCATAGCTCTGTTCATTCTTTTATTCCACATACGGGATTCCTTCATGGCAATACAAGTTACACTATGAATTTTAAAAAATGAGTTTTGGTAAGAGTGGAATCAATACATTTCTGGTCTGACTTGAGATGCATATCTCACAAAGTAAGAATGTAATGCTGAATAGTTTCTACTTATACATATTTTGTGAAAGTATTAGATGTTACGAGAACAGCTGTGGAACCTAAGCACATATTAATACAAGCTGTACTCAGATACTTCATTATAATACAATAGAGGTTTGCAATGTGTTCATAATTGCTGTGGTAATTGCTTTTGAGGTCCTAATATTATTTGAGCTTCTCATCATGTCCCTTGGTACTTAGTTATGTAAAGCTGATCCCTTCGGCTTCGACTATTCCCTTCAGCTAAACATGCTCACCTTGAAACGTATAAATGGTTCTGACCCTCACTTCTAGTGATTCATTCCAGGAAAGAAAGTGGACTTCGCTCCCAGAGATCTTAGCTGGTAAGATTCCTTATTTTTATTTTTAACATTAAATTCCATTAAACACTACAGATGGGATATCGTTAAGGTTCTAAATTGCCTTTTAAAACTCAATGTTGAGCAGAATTGATGGACTGCTTCATGGTGCATTTCAAGTAAACATATCATTAAAATGCATAATACCATGAACATGCAGGAATATTTCCTAGACTATGAACGCATTCCACTCTTCCCCAAAGTTAATACAGGAGTTTGATAGCACAGCACGTAACTCCATTAGAACATCTGGCATCAAGAATTGTCTTTTGGACTAACGACGAGGTAACTTTCCCAAGGTAACTTGGACATTTAACTTCTCTGTCAGTGACAATATGGAGATTTTCTTTCTTCCAAGCACAAGCGCACCGAGCGCACCAATGAAAAAGTGAGAACGCAAATTACTTTCCATTTATAAGAGGAATACCCTGTCGGCTGACATGGACTTAGCAGAGCTTTTCTCACTTTGGGGCCGATTACAATGGCGGAAGGACCACCACCGCCAGCCATGCGGTGGAGGTCCTTCCACCATCAGACCACGATTTCCCCCCGCCAAATTAGGATGGCGGGAGAAATCCGACCATGGCGGTCGCAAAGTCTGTCCACCACGGAACCGCTAGAAGCAATCGATCCGATTGCCTGGCGGACAGTCCACATTAGGTAAAATGGTGGATGTGCCTAGCAGGCACCTTCTACCAAATTACAATGCGGGCTTCAGCCAGCCGTTCCGTGGTGGGAAAACCGTCATTGAAAGGCTGACGGAGATTGGTTTTGGGGGCCTGTTGCGGGCTCCCCCTGCGTTGGGGAGGTGTGGGTGCACTGGGGGGGTACCCATGGTACCCCTACATTTCACTGCACCAAGTGGCAGGCACCTTGTGGTGCCTGCGACATAGTGCAGTGAAATGCACAACATGCACTTTTAACATCGCAGCGGGTGCTGCTGTCTGCAGCACCCTCAGCAATGTTAAAATGCAAGATGCGACCACCATGGTGGCGGTCTCATCCTAATTTGGTGTGTGGAACCACCGCATGTATTGCCCCATAGTGTTGGAGCTTCAAAGGTTGAAACTTTTCGGCCCTCATAGAAGTTGGGCAAATTTCGGGGACTATTTACCGCACATATTGAATGTCATTACCCCAGAGTGAGGTAGTTATGTCCTAGATGATAATTACATTGTATAACAAATATCTGCTCCTAGAATGAGCCATAATATATGGATACAATGTTTATTAGGCCAACAAAGGTTTTCCCTTTTTTCTGGACATGTTTCCCTGACATAATCAAGATTTTCCTGATGAAATATCTCAGTGTGAAAATTCGCGCACAGTTTTAAATTAGGTCCCTGGGCAAATTCCTGTTTGTGCTAGGGAATAAATGAACACCCAGACCCCTAACGAGGAGATTTTAGGAAACAAATTGTGGCTTTTAACAGACGTTTATTTGGGGGGGGGGCGGAGGCATACAACAAACACGAGGTTCCTACATTAGCTGTCTTATAGGGAAAAACGTTTGAGATAAAATGTATGCAACTAAAAAGCCTCTTTTGATCAGCAACCTTCAAATGTTTTCCTGGAATGCCTAGAAGGAGCTCCTATTTTGACAGTAGCCCGCAGAATTGTATCAGACTGTGGCATTGGACCAACTTGGTATGCTTGTCTCGAATGTATGTTTCTTGGCACTACCAGTGAAGGGTCTAGGTGTACCCTGGATTAAAACACTGAGGCTGTGGTTCTAGTAGCAATGAATGTGTCAGGGAAAATCCGGGACTGTCTGGGACATAGTCAGGGACTAGGGCAATGACTAGGAAGTGAATGGTAAACAGACACAGAAAGATGAGTTCAGCGCTGCCCAGGATCACACAAGGAGTCAGAGGAGAAAAAGGGATCCAAAGGGGAAGCCTGTACAAGTGAACACGATGGCTAAGACGTAAAGGATGGGCACTCAAGAGGTAATTTAGCATTCAGAATAACTACACCCAGGATGGACGTGCAGACATTTATACATATATCTATATATATATACACACACAACAACATTAACAAAAAAGGGAATGTGGGGTAAAGCACCAGACGGTAAGACTGATGCTCAGTAAGTTCCTTACCCACAATTCCTGTTACAGATATTGACTGCAAATACCCACATATAGGATGTGCATGCAAAGGCAGGGTCTGTGGAGCTGATACCTATGCAGATGTTATAAATGTAACTCAGAGACAATACTCTCAGTGTGAGGTTCTGTAATTCTCGAGTCTTACTCCATTTTGTTCTGTGCCACCATTTTGTGTTGCCCTCACGTAGGCCTGTGAAGGTAGCCTGGCGAACAAAGTGGCCTGGCCTTCTTAGTCCATGTATACATTAACTAGGTTTCTTTCTGACTCTGGAATGAACTCTAAGAAACTGACCTCTTCACCTGAAACTGACCTCGCAAAGCCAATTTCCCTGATTGATCTTTGTCTGAGATTGCCAATCAATGTTCAGGACATCGTTAACTTTTAGTTTCCTTGCGCATGCCTTATCTTGTTCATCATCTGTTACTGTTTCTTTTTTTATGTATCTTCATTACATGGGTTATGCTTTCAATTATAGGTTTGTCCGGCTTTTGGAGATTTAATTTGGGACATTCCTAATGATTAACTTTTGAGTTGGGATACTGTACATGTAATCATGCCATGCCCTGCAGTGCCATCTAAATCAGAATAACCTTTGTGAACTATGTAATTATAATGTTTTGCCCATATCCTGCTAAAACCCCAAAGGCTACTCACCTGCTGACCCTCCAGATTTTCCATTTGTTTAGGAATGTAATTGATGCAACTCCCTTACATGCCTGGGGCAGGATAAAGAGTATATAAGACATGAAGTAAGACCATTCTGAGGACTACCTCATTCAGTTGCTACGGCTTCTGTGTGACGTAGTCACACTCATTTGAGTTTAATAAAAATGTTCTTTTATATTTCAGCTTCTGTGCCAAATTCTTTATTATTGGTTTGAATGGACTAAGTATCAGTGAAACCCCTGAGAATGAGTATGTTTCTTCAAATGGCGCGGCCAACGTGGGCCTCATCAGAGAAGTGGCTATCTGTGGGAGTGATCTTGTCAGAAGACAGAATTCTACTGAGGAGGACAGGACAGGACTCTGCTAAGGAGGTACTCTGTGCACGGAGATTCTGGGGATTCTTTGTCTCTGCGGCCCAGTATATTTCTGATCTTCCTGATTTTGATCCTCCACATGATGTCACCCCTGACTGAGAACCTTTCTGGCGTGAGTATTTAAAAAAAAAAAAGACCGTTAGGTCATTTAGAACTTGGCAGTTAGAATTTGGACAACCATTTGTTTGGTAAAAGTCGTTATGCGGCTCTTACTGTTGGTTTTTGCCTTGGATTGGTAAAGTAGTTTAGTAACACTTACTATAGCTTTGGAATTTTGGAATTTGTGTTGGCCAACTTTGGATTTGTATAGGTTTGTATATGCGAATTGCAATTTGTGTAGGCAGGTAATGAGGAGATTTTTCTCTATCTGGTTTTGTTGAACGGTGCAACGTACGGAGAGTACCTTAAGCACTACTTTGATTATAATATTGCATATTCTGCAGTATTTTTGGCATGCCTGTTTTCAAAGCTCACATTGAAGAATTTGTTGCTTTTTCTTGGAGGTACCATAGTGTGATGTGAAGTAAATTAGCCGGCTCCCCTAGAGGGAATACCTAAATAGGTTTAGGTATAAAAACATATTTCTTCCTTGGTGATTCTGTATCCCCAGGGAATTAAAATATGGACATAATACATACAAGGATCCTTTGTTCTGCGCAATCTTATGAATGGAGATATGCAGAGCGATTTTTGGTGTTCTGCCAGCCAAAGCTAGTGAATTGAGTGTATCTTGGCTTCTTGGAAATAAAGGTCTGTGGGGCTGTTTTTGCAGTCTTTTGGAACACCATTGAGAAGCACTTCTTGTAAATATGACTTACAACTAGTATTTACAAATGGTTTGGTCTAAGTACAGTCTGTGGGCTGTCCTTTGTTTCTGTCTTGAGTATTGATCTGTGGGTTAAATGTGTGTTTAAATGTCTATGTGGTTTTCCCATTAGTGCAACTTATGGAAGTAAATAGCGATGGCGCTATTTATGAAATAAATGACTAAAGCGCGCAGTATTGTGTGTCCTGAGTTTTGATCCCTTTCTGTTTATGTCTGAAATGAGCTCAATGTGTGTTTGTGGTTTTTCTTGATGTTTTCAGTCTGTTAGGCAAAATGTATATGGACCTATCAAAAATGATTGGGTTTATTAAAAATAATTATTAATTATGAAAAAGAATTATTAAAAATAAGTGCTTCTAAATTCGTTTTTTAGAATTTATAAAGCTCAATACTCATACTGTGACCTCCTAGCATTAAAATTTAATTTAAGTTGTGTTGAACCGCAAAAATGAGAACATTTGCATATGGAATTTCACTTGGCGCAGGCGTAAAAAAACTCATTTTTCTAAGGATTTACATGAGATATGTCTAATATCCAATCTCTGCAATTTGTAAAGAACATTCTTAGGATGATTAATATGTAGCACAATTATAGGATATATATTTTTAAGTGCCCCAGGTGTCAAAGTCGAAATTGGGTGAGGGCACTATTTAGGCAGCATTTTTTTTCATTTTGAGTAGCTTTTAAAGTGCCTTAGGCGTCAGTAAATGCATACATTTAGGTATAATACAAATGTGCAGGTTGTTCTCATTTGGGGTTGCTTTTAATGGCTCAGTGAGCCAATGTGCCCGGTGCAGAGGTTTGAGTTTAATATCAGGGTTGAAGGTTTTGACTCCAGCTGGACCTACTGAGACGTTCATCCATTTAAGGTTGATGAAATGAGTACCATTGCATAGGGTGGTAACAAGCATTTGTTCTAAAGCTGGTATGTTGTGTCGTTGTGTTCTGTGAATTATTCACAGTAGATGTTTTTGGGTCTGGGAATAGGAGTGGATTGTGGCCCCTAAAGGGAGTAATATATATGGTATGTGGTTTTGGATAGGGTTGGTTATTGCAAGTTAGAAAGAGTTAGGTAGGCTCTTTGTCTTTGACAGCTTCAGGGTGAAGAGAGAGAGGGCTGAGGAGAGGCAGATTTTGACCTTGAGGTCAGTAAGGTGGGGGTTAGCAGTATGTTGAAACAAGATGAGTTTTTGTATGACTCCTTTGAAGAAAATATGTTTGTGTGTTTTTCACGTTTTTGCATTTTGTCCTTCTATGAATTGTTCCTGCTGGTCCTGTGTGTCAGAAGCGACACAGTAAGTTGTATTTGACAGCTGATCACCACTAACTGGTGACCAGTTGTCAAAAGGAGGGTGAGGAAAGTAAAAGAAAGTGTACTTTTAATTTTAAGCCTGACAAATTAAGCAGGCCCGAATATTGGGTTTTGGGCTGCATGAAGTGCGTGCATCACCGCTCATTTACATGTGCTATTGTAATTTGTCTATGAAGTGCGTGCGTCACCGCTCATTTACATGTGCTATTGTAATTTGTCTATGCTTTTTGTGCTTGGTATATGGCACGTATATCTGATGGCTTGACATGTGTGTTTTTTAAATTTTATTTATGTTTTTGTTTTATGTTGTTGCTTCTGATACTATTACAAGTTTTCCTGTGTTGTGAGGGGATGTAATGACGATGTACATCTTTGAGCAACAATTGTTTGAACTTGCTCTGATACTAAATTTCACAGATATGATATTTTCATACTGTGAACAAGACAGACAACACTTCACCAGTGCATCATGTCTATTTGGCTATAATAGTATTGAAGAAAAATAAACGAGATATACAGGATCAAAGTGTGTCACCTGCAGTTAGTCACGTTACTGCCCTTTCCCCAAGGAACAGGCAGCCCTAGATTTATGTTTCCTTGATTGGACCTAAGGATGAAATTATAGATCAGTGACTCTTTTACAATGTGACCTAATTTCTATATTGCATTAGTTAATCATGTTCTGCTTCCTAAGTACCAGGTTTCACTTTCCCCGGGGAAGGAACTGGAACAGCAGCCGAGATTACCGTATATGGTGTAGCGGCCAGCGGCAGAGTTACAATTTGTGTAACTTTGGCCTTTTGTGTATCACCCGTACTCTTGGTGTTGTGTCACATGCCTGACTATCACCCAAGTAATTTCTTGTCCTTCCTATAGATTTTTCTTTTGCCGCTTCTCCCCTGATCGATGTCACATTGTGCCTTCTCCCCTGATCGATGTCACATTGTGCCTAGTTATTGGGGATTTTAGTTGTGTCCTAAACCCATTTCCATTTTCCATATTCCTTTCACCAGTCAGCCCATTTATTATTGTTGGTGTATTGTTCAGGTTCACACTTCCAGACTGCAGTGATGTACCAGGGAACCCCATATTATGTATAATTCCCTTTCATATGACCAGATGGGTTTTTAAGGGAGGTATCTACATTTCCCTGATAATCTGGATCATGTGCTTTCTCTTTTGAGGCGTTCTAGATAAGGAATTTAGGAACACCTAGACTTAATTATTGAGGAAAATATGTGTTTACCCCATTAGACAATGGCACTATGTGTGAGGACATCCATTCAGATAGAATTCCCATGTAACTATCTACCCCTAGATGGTAGAGGATATGCTCTCACATTGAAGCCACTCCTTTGAAGATTGCAGGCCACCTGCTTGCAGTTCCCTTGTTAAATACAATGAACTGTTTTTGTACTGAATTTGAAGGAAACTAACAACTGTGTCACATTTCCTACGTCACTAGGTTCTGCGGTATCAAGTCATAATAACCTGCAGAACGCTGATTTAAGCCTAATTCCCATCAGTGACAGCTACAAGATGAGGGCCGGAGGTCTTGGCCCTACAGTCCCAGCACCCAGAAAAGTAGCAAGGCTGGACAGTGATCGCCAGTGCGCCATCAATGGTATCTCCAAAGCATCGTGCTTGCTTCATCAGAAGGCGTTGAACATCAGAAAAGAAGGAGGAGCTGTTGATGGCAGGGTTGATTTGAGCCTTGAGTTTTCTACCTGTCATGTGCTGGTAACCTCTGACAGTGTGCAGTCCCTTGAACCCCTTGGCCTGAGTTTTGGCCACACACCCCCCCTTTTTCTTTGCTCCAATGGAAGGGCAGTGCACCGGAGGATCTAAGATTGACAAAAGGCACTACATTATGGTGCCCATGAAAGAGCAGCCTGAGCGTCCTTTGACACTAAATAATGAGTGTTGGAGGCTGAGAATGTAGACCCGGGTCTGCACAAGATGATCTGTGCCCATGACCAATGAAGAGCACATTATTTGTAGTGTCTGCCGCAGAGGAGAGACACTGGTGCACTGCCTTGAGACATTGAGACTTTCGAGTGAGTTGTGAGTGTTTGCCAGGAGGGCACTCCAACTAAGCAGTACTATTTTCATGAAGAGGCCTGAATCGAGCGGAAGAAGACAATGGAAGCAGATTTGATGGACGATAGAAGCCTGCCAGAGAGGCTTTGAACGAACTTTGGGCACAGTTGCACAAGCGATTCCAGTGCAATTGTATAAAGTAAATGTTAATTAAGTTCTCATTTGACTGAATTGCCATGGAAGAGGAAGTGCCTCCGCCTCTAGCATCCAAAAATGGTCCACCAGGAGTGAGTCTTTGTGCTACTATGTGTGTTCGGAGACCTGTCCCGAGATAAGTAGAGAATAATAAGATGATGTTACAGCAACACCTTGACGACCTAATGAATATCGATATAGACCTAGATTCAGATTAACATGAGTCTTAGGTTAATTGCCAACGTAATGGCAAAAGGAGGGTCTGAGGTTCTGTAATTCTCGAGTCTGACTCCATTTTGTTCTGTGCCACCATTTTGTGTTGCCCTCACGTAGGCTTGTGAAGGTAGCCTGGCGAACAAAGTGGCCTGGCCTTCTTAGTCCATGTATACATTAACTAGGTTTCTTTCTGACTCTGGAATAAACTGTAAGAAACTGACCTCTTCACCTGAAACTGACCTCGCAAAGCCAATTTCCCTGATTGATCTTTGTCTGAGATTGCCAATCAATGTTCAGGACATCGTTAACTTTTAGTTTCCTTGCACATGCCTTATCTTGTTCATCATCTGTTACTGTTTCTTTTTTTATGTTTCTTCATTACATGGGTTATGCTTTCAATTATAGGTTTGTCCAGCTTTTGGAGATTGAATTTGGGACATTCCTAATGATTAACTTTTGGGTTGGGATACTCTACATGCAATCATGCCATGCCCTGCAGTGCCATCTAAATCACATTAACCTTTGTGAACTATGTAATTATAATGTTTTGCCCATATCCTGCTAAAACCCCAAAGGCTACTCACTTGCTGACCCTCCAGATTTTCCATTTGCTTAGGAATGTAATTGGTACAACTCCCTTACATGCCTGGGGCAGGATAAAGAGTATATAAGACGTGAATTAAGACCATTCTGAGGACTACCTCATTCAGTTGCTACGGCTTCTGTGTGACGTAGTCACACTCATTTGAGTTTAATAAAAATGTTCTTTTATATTTCAGCTTCTGTGCCAAATTCTTTATTATTGGTTTGAATGGACTAAGTATCAGTGAGACCCCTGAGAATGAGTATGTTTCTTCAAGTGAACAAGAAACACCACTAAGGTTGTCAGCTGTGCCAACAGATCCTGGCGCTCAAACAGGAACACGCAAGGCAGTAACACCAAGGGGGTAGAACTAAATACAAGCAAAATAGAGAAGGAGCTAGCAAGGAGGAGTACTTAACAGGAAAGGAAGGACAGGGCACACTTGGCTGAAAGCAAGTAGCAAACATACAAGGTGATAGAAGTATTACATCAGGAATAGAAACACTGTAAATTAGGAACTGGAACCAAGGAATTGGAAAGAAAAGCAGGGGCTGGAAAAGGATATATCGAAGGGGAGGCTACATGGCTAATCAAGAATAGTATTGAATCAGAAGACAAGAAAACACAGTAGCACTGAAGGCTGTGCAGGAGCAGAAACAAGAATTGAGCAAAAGCTCAATAGGCAAGGTAGCACTGTAGGCAGTGCTAGTTCAGGAACAGGAAATTACTATAGCTCAGGAGTCAAGGTAGCACTGCAGGCAGTGCTAGTTCAAGGAAACAGGAAATAGCTACAGCTCAGGAAACAAGGAGTCAAGAGAGCACTGCAAGCAGTGCCAATCAGGAACAAGAAATAGCTGAAGCTCAGGAACGAAGAATGACCATAGCTCAGAAACTCAGGAAACAAGATAGCACTGCAGGCAATGCTAATTCAGACATAAGGATTAGCTATAGCTCAGGAATCAGGGAACAAGCATTAACAATAGCTCAGGAATCAAGGATTTTCAAAAGCTCAGGAAACAAGGATAGGTCTCACTGGAACACAGCTACAATGACCAACACTGAACTGAAGGGCGCTGGGGCTTAAAAGAGCTCCCAGTAATCACAAGCATCAGGTGTGAGCAGGCTAGCAGCAGCCAGCCACAGGTGAGCTGAATTCCTCAACCCATCCTTGGCCTGCCGGGGTGGAGAAAAAGCAGTGAGCAGGGGATTCTAGGTAATGGAGTTTCAAGCATGAGAAGGCTGGCTTCCACAAAACCCGGCATGGATTGGAAATGGATGTCAATTCCCAAATAGTGTCCAAATGGCTGGAAGTCAGTATATGCATGAACGGGAGGGTCCAGTGGCTTATTATAACACCGGAGAGTCCCACAGTTCAGCCCCCTGGTGGTGGACACGAGAACGCAGGGAGCAAGTTGTGACAGAATGAGGCCAAACTCCAGGTTGTACAGAAAACGGCTTCCCATCTGGTCTGTAACCTGCCACCCTCAGCCCCTTCAGAACCTACACTCAGATCATTGCAGAAGCTACCTATAAAAAGTGTGCACTCTTTAATTTCCTCTGTCTGGTACACAAAGTTGTATACGGAAGTGGCCCACATTATTTGCAAAACAAGTTGCAACGTTATGGTTCTACACACAATATTAGGTCTAGTGAGCAACTCTTATTGCGCCTGCATTGTATACCCATGGCCAGACACATGGGCAGTTCCTTTTCCTTTCTGGCTCCCCATTATTGGAACCAGTTAGCCCTGCATCTGCACACATGTTCTGACCTAGTTCTATTTAAAACAGCCTTGAAAACCTGGCTCTTCTAAATTTTAATCTCTGCTAATTTTATTCTGACCTGTCTGGATTGCAACAACGCTGAGGAAACCTTTCAGGGGTAATATGCCGCGCTTAACAAATATCAATAATAATAATAATATTAAAGTGAGGCACCTGAAGTACATGTAAAATAAATAATCGCTATTTCAAGTTAGTATAGACATAACTAAACTGAAAAATAACACGCTTGGAACCAAGTTTATCAATAGGGGAAAGGAACTATTTTTAGGTGGATGTGAACAATGTGCACAGATTTTGTGCAGTCACTCAAAGTGAAGGGATCCAATGCATAAAGTGGGCTGCCCCATTGTCCCATGCTTTATGCTGTGGTGGGTAGAAACAAAATGTGAGTGACAGTTTAGCAACCAGTGGATGAAGCCTGCTGACTAAAATGTAAGTATATGAATTATATTTTGGGGGGAAAAAACAATAGTCTGGTGTGACAGCTAAATCTGTCTCAAAGATAAGAACCAAAAGGATAATGGAAGCAAAAGCAGACAACACACAAACACATTTACCTAGGCACTGACCGATGGAAAAATAACTGCAAAGATGCCAGAGTTTTCTGTGTAAGAACATGTTCAACAAACTGAAGGGTTACAGAACCTTGTCACGAGACAAACCATTATGCATGTCTCACTGTAGGATGTGAATAGAAGCAGGGTAAGCAAGTTTCTAAGGTCACATTACACTGCTTCTCCAAGTCGTCTGGTAGCATTAGAGAAGAACTGAAGATGAAGTGCAAAATCTATCTTCGTGCATTCATTCATATACTTCCTGTTCGGTCAATTTAAAGGGGTTGGACTGGCTGTATTTTGCAGCTTTTGTTTTAGTCGATTCAAGCTGTGTTTAGGGCAAGAATAACTAGACCATTAACCTCTTAAATACCATTTTCTGTAGCCAATCACTTGTTCAGTCAAGCTTTGTTTTCTTGCTTGTCCTTTTATTTTACGGGCTGCAAGGAGGACATGTCGTACTTAAGACAGCAGCAGAATCAGCAGGACACCCAGCAGCAGGAACAATGGGACATGTCTGATGTTGTCACACCGCACTACTTAAATCTGACTGACACATTGACCGCAGTGCAAGGACCAGCAATTCCGGAGTCTCTTCTAAAGTGCTCTAGGCTTGTTTTCCTGCGCAACACAGAAGAGTCTGACAGCTTCCATGTTTTCTTTCCATTTATTATGAGATCAGTCCTCTGTTGGTTTTTTTCAGTTTTGTCTTACAAACCTATCAGTGAGTTGTTTTTGGGAGATCCCTGCATAACCTGTAAAGTGACTTCTGTGTTACTGTTGCCTTATTGCACCTGTTCATATATGACCAGACCTTTTATGGAACTAATTGATTGGAAAACACTTTCAAATCTGATCAGGTCCCTCACTGCTAACTCACTCTTAGCCAGGGCACATTTTAAGTGATGCAGCTGGTGGTATCTCAATCCTTACCCATCATTAACACTAAGGTGCCGATTCGGATCCTGGAGAAACCGGGTACGAACCGTCGGTCGGGGCGTTTTCTCCATCCGACTCGTACCCGGGAAATATACATTACAAACATGCAAGTACGATTCCCACGGAAACACCATTTCCGTACGAATCGTAAAAAACACCGACCGACGAAAAAATACATACCAATGTGATCCGAGACAGCGCCGATGTGACGTCGGGACGCATTCAGCCTGCGGTTCACGAACCAGGAAGTACGATCCGCACCGACGTCACCCCGCACGGATAAAATTCTCCGCCTGCCAAAAACTGCCGGAAAACCAGGACGACGCGCACAAGGAGCACCTGTACGCGACGGACAGCCATGGACCCGAACCTACGTGTCATCCCAGCCCTCATAGCAGTCCACCTGCTCTACAGGCACCGACGCAGGCGCCGCAGCAAGGTCAGAATAACACCCAGGGGCAAAGGGGGGGCAGGGGCAGGACACATAACCCCCACCCAAATCACTAATTACACATGCCCTGGACATACCTGACCTGTAGGACCTGGTCACCTCGAGGGGGTGGGGGCGTGTCCAGCAACGCAAGCGTCCGCCACAACGGAAGTGGATGTTGACGCGAACCGGCAACACAACAATACCGGTACGTACCGTACCCAGGCCTTAAGAGCGTGGGTACAGGCCGTACCACACCCACCACTACATCACCCCAACAATGGCAGTACGGCCCGTACCCACGTTCTAAAGGCCTGCGTACGGGCCGTACCAGCATTGTTGGGGTGATGTAGGGGTACGCGTGGTACGACCCGTACCCACGCTCTGAAGGGCTGGGTACGGTGCGTACCCCTATGGCACCCCATTGGGGGTCTGCACCGTGCCCAGGCCTTCAGAGCGTTGGTACGGGTCGTACCACACGTACCCCTACATCACCCCAACAATGCTGGTATGGCCCGTACCCAGGCCTTAAGAACGTGGGTACGGGCCATACCGCCAATGTTGGGGTGACGTAGGGGTGGGCGTGGTACGACCCGTACCAATGCTCTGAAGGCCTGGGTACGGTGCAGACCCCCAATGGGGTGCCATAGGGGTACGCACCGTACCCAGCCCTTCAGAGCGTGGGTACGGGTCGTACCACGCGTACCCCTACATCACCCCAACAATGCTGGTACGGCCCGTACCCAGGCCTTAAGAACGTGGGTACGGGCCGTACCGCCAATGTTGGGGTGACGTAGGGGTGGGCGTGGTACGACCCGTACCAATGCTCTGAAGGCCTGGGTACGGTGCAGACCCCCAATGGGGTGCCGTAGGGGTACGCACCGTACCCAGCCCTTCAGAGCGTGGGTACGGGTCGTACCACGCGTACCCCTACATCACCCCAACAATGCTGGTACGGCCCGTACCCAGGCCATTAGAACGTGGGTACGGGCCGTACCGCCATTGTTGGGGTGACGTAGTGGTGGGCGTGGTATGACTCGTACCCATGCTCTAAAGGCCTGGGTACGGTACGTACCCAGGCCTGCAAATCGTGGGTACGGGAATGTACGGAGCGTACCCCCACCCGTGTATGAATGGAGCGTACCCCCACCCGTGTATGAATATAGCGTACCCACACCCCACCAGTGAATGTACGGAACGTACCCACACCCGTGTATGAATGAAGCACACCCACACCCGTGTATGAATGGAGCATACCCACACCCGTGTATGTCCCGAACGTACATGCCCAGACGCAGGAGGGGTGAGTGCAGAGTCCTCCCAGCAGTGCCCAGACACAGGAGGGGTGAGTGCAGAGTCCTCCCAGCAGTGCCCAGACACAGGAGGGTGGGTGCAGAGTCCTCCCAGCAGTGCCCAGACGACATAGGAGGGGTGTGTGCAGAGTCCTCCCAGCAGTGGCCAGACACAGGAGGGGCGGGTGCAGAGTCCTCCCAGCAGTGCCCAGACACAGGAGGGGTGAGTGCAGAGTCCTCCCAGCAGTGCCCAGACACAGGAGGGGCGGGTGCAGAGTCCTCCCAGCAGTGCCCAGACAAAGGAGGGGTGGGTGCAGAGTCCTCCCAGCAGTGCCTAGACATAGGAGGGGTGTGTGCAGAGTCCTCCCAGCAGTGCCCAGACACAGGAGGGGTGTGTGCCTATCACTCCCAGCAGTGCCCAGACATAGGAGGGGTGTGTGCCTAACACTCCCAGCAGTGCCCAGACATAGGAGGGGTGTGTGCAGAGTCCTCCCAGCAGTGCCCAGACATAGGAGGGGTGTGTGCAGAGTCCTCCCAGCAGTGCCCAGACACCGGAGGGGTGGGTGCCTATCACTCCCAGCAGTGCCCAGACACAGGAGGGGTGTGTGCCTAACACTCCCAGCAGTGCCCAGACACAGGAGGGGTGTGTGCCTATCACTCCCAGCAGTGCCCAGACATAGGAGGGGTGTGTGTAGAGTCCTCCCAGCAGTGCCCAGACACAGGAGGGGTGTGTGCCTATCACTCCCAGCAGTGCCCAGACACAGGAGGGGTGGGTGCAGAGTCCTCCCAGCAGTGCCCAGACACAGGAGGGGTGTGTGCCTATCACTCCCAGCAGTGCCCAGACATAGGAGGGGTGTGTGCAGAGTCCTCCCAGCAGTGCCCAGACATAGGAGGGGTGTGTGCAGAGTCCTCCCAGCAGTACCCAGACGCAGGAGCAGTGTATGCAGAGTCCTCCCAGCAGTGCCCAGACACAGGAGGGGTGGGTGCAGAGTCCTCCCAGCAGTGCCCAGACATAGGAGGGGTGTGTGCAGAGTCCTCCCAGCAGTGCCCAGACATAGGAGGGGTGTGTGCAGAGTCCTCCCAGCAGTGCCCAGGCACAGGAAGGGTGTGTGCAGAGTCCTCCCAGCAGTGCCCAGACATAGGAGGAGTGTGTGCAGAGTCCTCCCAGCAGTGCCCAGACACAGGAGGGGTGTGTGCCTATCACTCCCAGCAGTGCCCAGACATAGGAGGGGTGTGTGCCTAACACTCCCAGCAGTGCCCAGACATAGGAGGGGGGTGTGCAGAGTCCTCCCAGCAGTGCCCAGACATAGGAGGGGTGTGTGCAGAGTCCTCCCAGCAGTGCCCAGACACAGGAGGGGTGGGTGCCTATCACTCCCAGCAGTGCCCAGACACAGGAGGGGTGTGTGCCTACCACTCCCAGCAGTGCCCAGACACAGGAGGGGTGTGTGCCTATCACTCCCAGCAGTGCCCAGACATAGGAGGGGTGTGTGTAGAGTCCTCCCAGCAGTGCCCAGACACAGGAGGGGTGTGTGCCTATCACTCCCAGCAGTGCCCAGACACAGGAGGGGTGGGTGCAGAGTCCTCCCAGCAGTGCCTAGACACAGGAGGGGTGTGTGCCTATCACTCCCAGCAGTGCCCAGACATAGGAGGGGTGTGTGCAGAGTCCTCCCAGCAGTGCCCAGACATAGGAGCGGTGTGTGCAGAGTCCTCCCAGCAGTGCCCAGACGCAGGAGGGGTGTGTGCAGAGTCCTCCCAGCAGTGCCCAGACACAGGAGGGGTGGGTGCAGAGTCCTCCCAGCAGTGCCCAGACACAGGAGGGGTGTGTGCCTATCACTCCCAGCAGTGCCCAGACATAGGAGGGGTGTGTGCAGCGTCCTCCCAGCAGTGCCCAGACACAGGAGGGGTGTGTGCAGAGTCCTCCCAGCAGTGCCCAGACATAGGAGGGGTGTGTGCAGAGTCCTCCCAGCAGTGCCCAGACATAGGAGGGGTGGGTGCAGAGTCCTCCCAGCATTGCCTAGACATAGGAGGGATGTGTGCAGAGTCCTCCCAGCAGTGCCCAGACACAGGAGGGGTGTGTGCCTATCACTCCCAGCAGTGCCCAGACATAGGAGGGGTGTGTGCCTAACACTCCCAGCAGTGCCCAGACATAGGAGGGGTGTGTGCAGAGTCCTCCCAGCAGTGCCCAGACATAGGAGGGGTGTGTGCAGAGTCCTCCCAGCAGTGCCCAGACACAGGAGGGGTGGGTGCCTATCACTCCCAGCAGTGCCCAGACACAGGAGGGGTGTGTGCCTAACACTCCCAGCAGTGCCCAGACACAGGAGGGGTGTGTGCCTATCACTCCCAGCAGTGCCCAGACATAGGAGGGGTGTGTGTAGAGTCCTCACAGCAGTGCCCAGACACAGGAGGGGTGTGTGCCTATCACTCCCAGCAGTGCCCAGACACAGGAGGGGTGGGTGCAGAGTCCTCCCAGCAGTGCCCAGACACAGGAGGGGTGTGTGCCTATCACTCCCAGCAGTGCCCAGACATAGGAGGGGTGTGTGCAGAGTCCTCCCAGCAGTGCCCAGACATAGGAGGGGTGTGTGCAGAGTCCTCCGAGCAGTGCCCAGACGCAGGAGGGGTGTGTGCAGAGTCCTCCCAGCAGTGCCCAGACATAGGAGGGGTGGGTGCCTATCACTCCCAGCAGTTCCCAGACGCAGGAGGGGTGTGTGCAGAGTCCTCCCAGAAGAGCCCAGACATAGGAGTGGTGTGTGCAGAGTCCTCCCAGCAGTGCCCAGACACAGGAGAGGTGTGTGCCTAACACTCCCAGCACTGCCCAGACACAGGAGGGGTGTGTGCCTAACACTCCCAGCAGTGCCCAGACATAGGAGGGGTGTGTGCAGAGTCCTCCCAGCAGTGCCCAGACGCAGGAGGGGTGTGTGCAGAGTCCTCCCAGCAGTGCCCAGACACAGGAGGGGTGGGTGCAGAGTCCTCCCAGCAGTGCCCAGACACAGGAGGGGTGTGTGCCTATCACTCCCAGCAGTGCCCAGACATAGGAGGGGTGTGTGCAGAGTCCTCCCAGCAGTGCCCAGACACAGGAGGGGTGTGCGCCTATCACTCCCAGCAGTGCCCAGACATAGGAGGGGTGTGTGCAGAGTCCTCCCAGCAGTGCCCAGACACAGGAGGGGTGGGTGCAGAGTCCTCCCAGCAGTGCCCAGACACAGGAGGGGTGTGTGCCTATCACTCCCAGCAGTGCCCAGACATAGGAGGGGTGTGTGCAGAGTCCTCCCAGCAGTGCCCAGACACAGGAGGGGTGTGTGCCTATCACTCCCAGCAGTGCCCAGACATAGGAGGGGTGTGTGCAGAGTCCTCCCAGCAGTGCCCAGACATAGGAGCGGTGTGTGCAGAGTCCTCCCAGCAGTGCCCGGACGCAGGAGGGGTGTGTGCAGAGTCCTCCCAGCAGTGCCCAGACACGGGAGGGGTGGGTGCAGAGTCCTCCCTGCAGTGCCCAGACACAGGAGGGGTGTGTGCCTATCACTCCCAGCAGTGCCCAGACATAGGAGGGGTGTGTGCAGAGTCCTCCCAGCAGTGCCCAGACATAGGAGGGGTGTGTGCAGAGTCCTCCCAGCAGTGCCCAGACATAGGAGGGGTGGGTGCAGAGTCCTCCCAGCAGTGCCCAGACATAGGAGGGGTGTGTGCAGAGTCCTCCCAGCAGTGCCCAGACATGGGAGGGGTGTGTGCAGAGTCCTCCCAGCAGTGCCCAGACACAGGAGGGGTGGGTGCCTATCACTCCCAGCAGTGCCCAGACACAGGAGGGGTGTGTGCCTAACACTCCCAGCAGTGCCCAGACACAGGAGGGGTGTGTGCCTATCACTCCCAGCTTTGCCCAGACATAGGAGGGGTGTGTGTAGAGTCCTCCCAGCAGTGCCCAGACACAGGAGGGGTGTGTGCCTATCACTCCCAGCAGTGCCCAGACACAGGAGGGGTGGGTGCAGAGTCCTCCCAGCAGTGCCCAGACACAGGAGGGGTGTGTGCCTATCACTCCCAGCAGTGCCCAGACATAGGAGGGGTGTGTGCAGAGTCCTCCCAGCAGTGCCCAGACATAGGAGGGGTGGGTGCCTATCACTCCCAGCAGTTCCCAGACGCAGGAGGGGTATGTGCAGAGTCCTCCCAGAAGAGCCCAGACATAGGAGTGGTGTGTGCAGAGTCCTCCCAGCAGTGCCCAGACACAGGAGAGGTGTGTGCCTAACACTCCCAGCACTGCCCAGACACAGGAGGGGTGTGTGCCTAACACTCCCAGCAGTGCCCAGACATAGGAGGGGTGTGTGCAGAGTCCTCCCAGCAGTGCCCAGACGCAGGAGGGGTGTGTGCAGAGTCCTCCCAGCAGTGCCCAGACACAGGAGGGGTGGGTGCAGAGTCCTCCCAGCAGTGCCCAGACACAGGAGGGGTGTGTGCCTATCACTCCCAGCAGTGCCCAGACATAGGAGGGGTGTGTGCAGAGTCCTTCCAGCAGTGCCCAGACACAGGAGGGGTGTGCGCCTATCACTCCCAGCAGTGCCCAGACATAGGAGGGGTGTGTGCAGAGTCCTCCCAGCAGTGCCCAGACACAGGAGGGGTGGGTGCAGAGTCCTCCCAGCAGTGCCCTGACACAGGAGGGGTGTGTGCCTATCACTCCCAGCAGTGCCCAGACATAGGAGGGGTGTGTGCAGAGTCCTCCCAGCAGTGCCCAGACACAGGAGGGGTGTGTGCCTATCACTCCCAGCAGTGCCCAGACATAGGAGGGGTGTGTGCAGAGTCCTCCCAGCAGTGCCCAGACATAGGAGCGGTGTGTGCAGAGTCCTCCCAGCAGTGCCCGGACGCAGGAGGGGTGTGTGCAGAGTCCTCCCAGCAGTGCCCAGACACGGGAGGGGTGGGTGCAGAGTCCTCCCAGCAGTGCCCAGACACAGGAGGGGTGTGTGCCTATCACTCCCAGCAGTGCCCAGACATAGGAGGGGTGTGTGCAGAGTCCTCCCAGCAGTGCCCAGACATAGGAGGGGTGTGTGCAGAGTCCTCCCAGCAGTGCCCAGACATAGGAGGGGTGGGTGCAGAGTCCTCCCAGCAGTGCCCAGACATAGGAGGGGTGTGTGCAGAGTCCTCCCAGCAGTGCCCAGACATGGGAGGGGTGTGTGCAGAGTCCTCCCAGCAGTGCCCAGACACAGGAGGGGTGTGTGCCTATCACTCCCAGCAGTGCCCAGACATAGGAGGGGTGTGTGCAGAGTCCTCCCAGCAGTGCCCAGACATAGGAGGGGTGTGTGCCTATCACTCCCAGCAGTGCCCAGACATAGGAGGGGTGTGTGCAGAGTCCTCCCAGCAGTGCCCAGACATAGGAGCGGTGTGTGCAGAGTCCTCCCAGCAGTGCCCGGACGCAGGAGGGGTGTGTGCAGAGTCCTCCCAGCAGTGCCCAGACACGGGAGGGGTGGGTGCAGAGTCCTCCCAGCAGTGCCCAGACACAGGAGGGGTGTGTGCCTATCACTCCCAGCAGTGCCCAGACATAGGAGGGGTGTGTGCAGAGTCCTCCCAGCAGTGCCCAGACATAGGAGGGGTGTGTGCAGAGTCCTCCCAGCAGTGCCCAGACATAGGAGGGGTGGGTGCAGAGTCCTCCCAGCAGTGCCCAGACATAGGAGGGGTGTGTGCAGAGTCCTCCCAGCAGTGCCCAGACATGGGAGGGGTGTGTGCAGAGTCCTCCCAGCAGTGCCCAGACACAGGAGGGGTGGGTGCCTATCACTCCCAGCAGTGCCCAGACACAGGAGGGGTGTGTGCCTAACACTCCCAGCAGTGCCCAGACACAGGAGGGGTGTGTGCCTATCACTCCCAGCAGTGCCCAGACATAGGAGGGGTGTGTGTAGAGTCCTCCCAGCAGTGCCCAGACACAGGAGGGGTGTGTGCCTATCACTCCCAGCAGTGCCCAGACACAGGAGGGGTGGGTGCAGAGTCCTCCCAGCAGTGCCCAGACACAGGAGGGGTGTGTGCCTATCACTCCCAGCAGTGCACAGACATAGGAGGGGTGTGTGCAGAGTCCTCCCAGCAGTGCCCAGACATAGGAGGGGTGTGTGCAGAGTCCTCCCAGCAGTGCCCAGACGCAGGAGGGGTGTGTGCAGAGTCCTCCCAGCAGTGCCCAGACACAGGAGGGGTGGGTGCAGAGTCCTCCCAGCAGTGCCCAGACACAGGAGGGGTGTGTGCCTATCACTCCCAGCAGTGCCCAGACATAGGAGGGGTGTGTGCAGAGTCCTCCCGGCAGTACCCAGACATAGGAGGGGTGTGTGCAGAGTCCTCCCAGCAGTGCCCAGACGCAGGAGGGGTGTGTACAGAGTCCTCCCAGCAGTGCCCAGACACAGGAGGGGTGGGTGCAGAGTCCTCTCAGCAGTGCCCAGACACAGGAGGGGTGTGTGCCTATCACTCCCAGCAGTGCCCAGACATAGGAGGGGTGTGTGCAGAGTCCTCCCAGCAGTGCCCAGACACAGGAGGGGTGTGCGCCTATCACTCCCAGCAGTGCCCAGACATAGGAGGGGTGTGTGCAGAGTCCTCCCAGCAGTGCCCAGACACAGGAGGGGTGGGTGCAGAGTCCTCCTAGCAGTGCCCAGACACAGGAGGGGTGTGTGCCTATCACTCCCAGCAGTGCCCAGACATAGGAGGGGTGTGTGCAGAGTCTTCCCAGCAGTGCCCAGACACAGGAGGGGTGTGTGCCTATCACTCCCAGCAGTGCCCAGACATAGGAGGGGTGTGTGCAGAGTCCTCCCAGCAGTGCCCAGACATAGGAGCGGTGTGTGCAGAGTCCTCCCAGCAGTGCCCGGACGCAGGAGGGGTGTGTGCAGAGTCCTCCCAGCAGTGCCCAGACACGGGAGGGGTGGGTGCAGAGTCCTCCCAGCAGTGCCCAGACACAGGAGGGGTGTGTGCCCATCACTCCCAGCAGTGCCCAGACATAGGAGGGGTGTGTGCAGAGTCCTCCCAGCAGTGCCCAGACATAGGAGGGGTGTGTGCAGAGTCCTCCCAGCAGTGCCCAGACATAGGAGCGGTGGGTGCAGAGTCCTCCCAGCAGTGCCCAGACATAGGAGGGGTGTGTGCAGAGTCCTCCCAGCAGTGCCCAGACATGGGAGGGGTGTGTGCATAGTCCTCCCAGCAGTGCCCAGACACAGGAGGGGTGGGTGCCTATCACTCCCAGCAGTGCCCAGACACAGGAGGGGTGTGTGCCTAACACTCCCAGCAGTGCCCAGACACAGGAGGGGTGTGTGCCTATCACTCCCAGCAGTGCCCAGACATAGGAGGGGTGTGTGTAGAGTCCTCCCAGCAGTGCCCAGACACAGGAGGGGTGTGTGCCTATCACTCCCAGCAGTGCCCAGACACAGGAGGGGTGGGTGCAGAGTCCTCCCAGCAGTGCCCAGACACAGGAGGGGTGTGTGCCTATCACTCCCAGCAGTGCACAGACATAGGAGGGGTGTGTGCAGAGTCCTCCCAGCAGTGCCCAGACATAGGAGGGGTGTGTGCAGAGTCCTCCCAGCAGTGCCCAGACGCAGGAGGGGTGTGTGCAGAGTCCTCCCAGCAGTGCCCAGACACAGGAGGGGTGGGTGCAGAGTCCTCCCAGCAGTGCCCAGACACAGGAAGGGTGTGTGCCTATCACTCCCAGCAGTGCCCAGACATAGGAGGGGTGTGTGCAGAGTCCTCCCGGCAGTACCCAGACACAGGAGGGGTGTGTGCAGAGTCCTACCAGCAGTGCCCAGACACAGGAGGGGTGGGTGCAGAGTCCTCCCAGCAGTGCCCAGACACAGGAGGGGTGTGTGCCTATCACTCCCAGCAGTGCCCAGACATAGGAGGGGTGTGTGCAGAGTCCTCCCGGCAGTACCCAGACATAGGAGGGGTGTGTGCAGAGTCCTCCCAGCAGTGCCCAGACGCAGGAGGGGTGTGTACAGAGTCCTCCCAGCAGTGCCCAGACACAGGAGGGGTGTGTGCCTATCACTCCCAGCAGTGCCCAGACATAGGAGGGGTGTGTGCAGAGTCCTCCCAGCAGTGCCCAGACGCAGGAGGGGTGTGTACAGAGTCCTCTCAGCAGTGCCCAGACACAGGAGGGGTGTGTGCCCATCACTCCCAGCAGTGCCCAGACATAGGAGGGGTGTGTGCAGAGTCCTCCCAGCAGTGCCCAGACACAGGAGGGGTGTGCGCCTATCACTCCCAGCAGTGCCCAGACATAGGAGGGGTGTGTGCAGAGTCCTCCCAGCAGTGCCCAGACACAGGAGGGGTGGGTGCAGAGTCCTCCTAGCAGTGCCCAGACACAGGAGGGGTGTGTGCCTATCACTCCCAGCAGTGCCCAGACATAGGAGGGGTGTGTGCAGAGTCTTCCCAGCAGTGCCCAGACACAGGAGGGGTGTGTGCCTATCACTCCCAGCAGTGCCCAGACATAGGAGGGGTGTGTGCAGAGTCCTCCCAGCAGTGCCCAGACATAGGAGCGGTGTGTGCAGAGTCCTCCCAGCAGTGCCCGGACGCAGGAGGGGTGTGTGCAGAGTCCTCCCAGCAGTGCCCAGACACGGGAGGGGTGGGTGCAGAGTCCTCCCAGCAGTGCCCAGACACAGGAGGGGTGTGTGCCCATCACTCCCAGCAGTGCCCAGACATAGGAGGGGTGTGTGCAGAGTCCTCCCAGCAGTGCCCAGACATAGGAGGGGTGTGTGCAGAGTCCTCCCAGCAGTGCCCAGACATAGGAGGGGTGGGTGCAGAGTCCTCCCAGCAGTGCCCAGACATAGGAGGGGTGTGTGCAGAGTCCTCCCAGCAGTGCCCAGACATGGGAGGGGTGTGTGCATAGTCCTCCCAGCAGTGCCCAGACACAGGAGGGGTGGGTGCCTATCACTCCCAGCAGTGCCCAGACACAGGAGGGGTGTGTGCCTAACACTCCCAGCAGTGCCCAGACACAGGAGGGGTGTGTGCCTATCACTCCCAGCAGTGCCCAGACATAGGAGGGGTGTGTGTAGAGTCCTCCCAGCAGTGCCCAGACACAGGAGGGGTGTGTGCCTATCACTCCCAGCAGTGCCCAGACACAGGAGGGGTGGGTGCAGAGTCCTCCCAGCAGTGCCCAGACACAGGAGGGGTGTGTGCCTATCACTCCCAGCAGTGCACAGACATAGGAGGGGTGTGTGCAGAGTCCTCCCAGCAGTGCCCAGACATAGGAGGGGTGTGTGCAGAGTCCTCCCAGCAGTGCCCAGACGCAGGAGGGGTGTGTGCAGAGTCCTCCCAGCAGTGCCCAGACACAGGAGGGGTGGGTGCAGAGTCCTCCCAGCAGTGCCCAGACACAGGAAGGGTGTGTGCCTATCACTCCCAGCAGTGCCCAGACATAGGAGGGGTGTGTGCAGAGTCCTCCCGGCAGTACCCAGACACAGGAGGGGTGTGTGCAGAGTCCTCCCAGCAGTGCCCAGACATAGGAGGGGTGTGTGCAGAGTCCTCCCAGCAGTACCCAGACATAGGAGGGGTGGGTGCCTATCACTCCCAGCAGTGCCCAGACGCAGGAGGGGTGTGTGCAGAGTCCTCCCAGCAGTGCCCAGACACGGGAGGGGTGGGTGCAGAGTCCTCCCAGCAGTGCCCAGACAGAGGAGGGGTGTGTGCCTATCACTCCCAGCAGTGCCCAGACATAGGAGGGGTGTGTGCAGAGTCCTCCCAGCAGTGCCCAGACATAGGAGGGGTGGGTGCAGAGTCCTCCCAGCAGTGCCTAGACATAGGAGGGGTGTGTGCAGATTCCTCCCAGTAGTGCCCAGACACAGGAGGGGTGTGTGCCTATCACTCCCAGCAGTGCCCAGACATAGGAGGGGTGTGTGCCTAACACTCCCAGCAGTGCCCAGACATAGGAGGGGTGTGTGCAGAGTCCTCCCAGCAGTGCCCAGACATGGGAGGGGTGTGTGCAGAGTCCTCCCAGCAGTGCCCAGACACAGGAGGGGTGGGTGCCTATCACTCCCAGCAGTGCCCAGACACAGGAGGGGTGTGTGCCTAACACTCCCAGCAGTGCCCAGACACAGGAGGGGTGTGTGCCTATCACTCCCAGCAGTGCCCAGACATAGGAGGGGTTATGTTATGTTATGTTATGTTACATACATTTGTAATGCGCACTGCTGCCCCAGCAAAGGGGCGTCCAGGCGCACGGCAGGTAAAAATGCAACACCACAGGAAACACAACAGAAAAGAGGAAAGAGAATTTATTAAAACAAAAAGGTTTTTAAGGCCTTACGAAAAACTAAAAGATCATCTAGCAGGCGCAACTCTACAGGAAGGGAGTTCCAGAGCTCGGCTGCTCTGACCCGGAAAGAACGGCCACCAGCCCGACACAGCCTGTAACGGGGAATCACAGTGAGTGCCTGACCCAAGGATCTCAGGGGCCGAGTAGGCACATACCAGGACAAAAGATCCGCAAGAATAGAAGGGCCTACCCCCCTCAGAATCTTGAACGCCATGCACAGCACTTTAAACTGAATTCTGGCCCGGATAGGCAGCCAGTGCAGTGATCTCAATGTGCTGGAGGCAGAACAAGAACGGGGTAGGCCAACAATAGCTCTCGCCGCAGAGTTCTGGACACGTTGGAGGCGGGTGACCTCAGCCACATTGGACCCTACCAGAAGAGAGCTGGCATAGTCCAGGCGAGATAACACTGTCGCCTGGACAATCAGCTGCCTGGTGCGATGGTCAAAGAACTTCAAAACAGGGCGAAGTGACCGTAAGATACCAAAGCAACAGGCCGCGATTTTCTTCGTGTGGCCAACGTAGCTGAGGGAGGGATCCATCCATACTCATAAGTTCTTTAATTCCGTGACCGGAAGGGGGGCCGGCCCCAGCTCCATAGGCCACCACCTGTCCCCCCAAAGCTCTGATCTCTTACCTACGATCATGATCTCTGTTTTCTTGGCGTTGAGCTGGAGACAGTTGTTCCTCATCCAGCTCGCCACCGCCCTAAGTCCACTCTGAAACCTGGGGGCATCCCGGTCGGCATCCCCGCTGATCGTAACCGCTAGCTGAGTGTCGTCAGCATATGAGACCATAGTCATGCCCCATTGCTTAACGACCTCAGCCAGCGGTCTTACGTAGAGATTAAACAACGTGGGGCTCAGCGAGGATCCTTGCGGCACCCCCTGTTTCAAAGGATGGAATTGGGACTGGAACGGTGGGACGGCAACGCTAAAGAAACGATCGTCTAGAAAAGACCGGAACCACTGGAGGGCAGGTCCACCCAGCCCAATCTCCTCCAGGTGATGCAACAGGATAGGATGCGAAACAGTATCAAACGCGGCGCTCAAGTCCAATAAGACGAGCGCTGCTGTCTGTCCCGCATCCATCACCGTGCGAAGATGTTCAGCCATGGAGAGGAGGGCGGTCTCCGTGCTGTGTCCAGCACGGAACCCATTCTGGGTGGGATCCAAGATGTTAGCATGGATAAGGTGGGCAGAGAGAACTTTGTTGACATGGGCCTCCAACACTTTAGTCGGCCACGGAAGTAAGGAGATGGGCCTATAGTTTTCAGGTTTATCTGGATCCAGGGACGGCTTCTTCAAGATGGGAGAAACCACTGCCCGCTTCCAGCTAGCGGGTACCGTGCTTGATTCCAACGAGATGTTAATCAGGGAGTGAACCACGGCCCGTCCCACAAACGACTGCTCTCTAAAAAGAGTCGCAGTAAGGGGATCAGCGGGGGACCCTGATTTGACCTGCAGAGCCAGGAGGTCAAACCCCTCTGATGTCAGCGGGGCAGCACGTGCAAGGTGGTACCACCATAGATGTTGATCGGAGGCTCTGCCGGAGGCCCTGTACAAGGGAACGTCCGATAAATGTTTTCGACCTTTTCCAGGAAAAATCGAGCAAGAGCCTCACAGTGAGAGGTGGAACCAGTCGTCGTGATACAGGCACGCTTTGCCAAAAGGTCCTTCATCACTTTAAAGATGGTTTTAGAGGGGTTAGAGCTGTTGCCAAATTCAGTAGCGTAGTAAGCTGCCCGAGCTTGGCATACAGCCCGATGGTAAGCTTTGACGGAGGCGAGATAAAAAGCTTTCTTCCCGCTATCGTACGCCTTCCGCCAAGCCCTCTCTGCTCGCCTACAACCACCCTTGAGAGTACGTAAGGCACCATCGTACCACGGACTGGAGTCCCTGGAGCTGACTTTACAAGCGGCAATAGGGATAAGGGCGTCAAGCGCCTTGGAGATCCAGGAGCAGAACTTCTCGTAACCTGAATCAACCAGCATCGCAGGTTCTAAAGGCTCCTCGGCGAGGACACGATGTAAGTCCTCCAGCCGTAATTTACTCCATTGCCGCCTTGTAACCAGCTTTGCCGGGGGAACAATAACCATACCCGGCAAAGGGGTGCAGATGGTAACCAAAGAGTGGTCCGTCCAGCCAAGAGGTGTAACGGCGGAGACAACAGCGTCTGCCAAATTGGTGAATAAAGGATCTAAGGTGTGGCCGCCTGAATGGGTAGACTGACGAACCATTTGCACCAGTTGAAGGGCCTCCAGGTCGGCAAGAATACCGCTAACCGAGGGGGAGGTAAGGTTCTCAAGATGTAAGTTGAGGTCACCCAAAATCGAGAAATTAGAACAACCTACCACCAAGGAACTAACCACGTCGGGGAAGGCCGCTCTAAACGCCACATCACTCCCAGGGGGGCGATAAACCACCATCCCCGAGAGTGTAAAATGTGGGGTGACCGAGATCTTAAACACCGCACTTTCACATCCCGGAATGGTCAGACCAGACCAGCTGCCAGTGAGGCCAGGTCGCAAGGCCAGCGCAATACCCCCTCCCCTAGAAGATCGGTTAAGGGTGAAAACCGAAAAATCAGAGGGAAATGCCAAGTTGATAATGGCAACATCGTCATCCTTCAACCACGTCTCGGTGATGGCTACGATGTCCGGAGCCTCTTCCTGTATCAGGTCAAACACGGCCTGATAATGCAGCACCAGAGACCTGGCATTCAGGCTGAAGATGCGAAGGGAATGCTTGGCACGGATCTTACTGGGGGCAACCGTAGAATATTCGTGTGCGCTCAGGGTAGGGGAATCTAAAGACCACCTACCACACGCACAGTGAAAGGGGCCCACTAGTGGGTGTATAGGGGGAAGGGTACAACTCACGATTGAACGACCAATACCCCGCAAAGTGTCGCCGGAATACACCAGCATGGTAACGAGAGCCGAACCCGAGACCAACTCTCAAGAACCCCGCTGCGCCCTGCGCGGACGGGCGCAGACGGGCAGGACTCAGACACGACTCCGGCTACGCGACGGCGTCCCACTGCGCGTACCCGCTGCGCGGGAAAGGACGACTTTAAATAGGCGTTTCTTTGAGCCGAGCGAGCGTCAATACGCTCCAAGATGGCGCCCGCAAACAAATATTAAAGCCCAAAGCAAGATGGCGCCTAAAGCAGCAACCCCGGACCACCCACGGAACCCGGACCCGCCAAGTGACGGTGATTCAAACAATTTACATGCGGTAAGAGGGAGGGGGGGATCTATACCCAGGTCCTGCTAAGACGGAGTGACAATAAAAAGCCAAAAAACAACAAAACTACAGTTAAAATACAGGGCGAGCAAAGCGCTCGTAACAGCGTGCTAAAGGTAGAAGCAGTACCTGACCAGAGTCAAGATACCGAGTCCGCCTTAAATAGGCGTTCCTTTGAGCCGAGCGAGCGTCAATACGCTCCAAGATGGCGCCCGCAAACAAATATTAAAGCCCAAAGCAAGATGGCGCCTAAAGCAGCAACCCCGGACCACCCACGGAACCCGGACCCGCCAAGTGACGGTGATTCAAACAATTTACATGCGGTAAGAGGGAGGGGGGGATCTATACCCAGGTCCTGCTAAGACGGAGTGACAATAAAAAGCCAAAAAACAACAAAACTACAGTTAAAATACAGGGCGAGCAAAGCGCTCGTAACAGCGTGCTAAAGGTAGAAGCAGTACCTGACCAGAGTCAAGATACCGAGTCCGCCTTAAATAGGCGTTCCTTTGAGCCGAGCGAGCGTCAATACGCTCCAAGATGGCGCCCGCAAACAAATATTAAAGCCCAAAGCAAGATGGCGCCTAAAGCAGCAACCCCGGACCACCCACGGAACCCGGACCCGCCAAGTGACGGTGATTCAAACAATTTATATGCGGTAAGAGGGAGGGGGGGATCTATACCCAGGTCCTGCTAAGACGGAGTGACAATAAAAAGCCAAAAAACAACAAAACTACAGTTAAAATACAGGGCGAGCAAAGCGCTCGTAACAGCGTGCTAAAGGTAGAAGCAGTACCTGACCCTGCTGCTGGGAGGGTGTGTGGAGAGTCCTCCCAGCAGTGCCCAGACACAGGAGGGGTGTGTGCCTATCACTCCCAGCAGTGCCCAGACACAGGAGGGGTGGGTGCAGAGTCCTCCCAGCAGTGCCCAGACACAGGAGGGGTGTGTGCCTATCACTCCCAGCAGTGCCCAGACATAGGAGGGGTGTGTGCAGAGTCCTCCCAGCAGTGCCCAGACATAGGAGGGGTGTGTGCAGAGTCCTCCCAGCAGTGCCCAGACGCAGGAGGGGTGTGTGCAGAGTCCTCCCAGCAGTGCCCATACACAGGAGGGGTGGGTGCAGAGTCCTCCCAGCAGTGCCCAGACACAGGAGGGGTGTGTGCCTTTCACTCCCAGCAGTGCCCAGACATAGGAGGGGTGTGTGCAGAGTCCTCCCAGCAGTGCCCAGACATAGGAGGAGTGTGTGCAGAGTCCTCCCAGCAGTGCCCAGACATAGGAGGGGTGTGTGCAGAGTCCTCCCAGCAGTACCCAGACATAGGAGGGGTGGGTGCCTATCACTCCCAGCAGTTCCCAGACGCAGGAGGGGTGTGTGCAGAGTCCTCCCAGAAGAGCCCAGACATAGGAGGGGTGTGTGCAGAGTCCTCCCAGCAGTGCCCAGACACAGGAGGGGTGTGTGCCTAACACTCCCAGCAGTGCCCAGACACAGGAGGGGTGTGTGCCTAACACTCCCAGCAGTGCCCAGACATAGGAGGGGTGTGTGCAGAGTCCTCCCAGCAGTGCCCAGACGCAGGAGGGGTGTGTGCAGAGTCCTCTCAGCAGTGCCCAGACACAGGAGGGGTGGGTGCAGAGTCCTCCCAGCAGTGCCCAGACACAGGAGGGGTGTGTGCCTATCACTCCCAGCAGTGCCCAGACATAGGAGGGGTGTGTGCAGAGTCCTCCCAGCAGTGCCCAGACACAGGAGGGGTGTGTGCAGAGTCCTCCCAGCAGTGCCCAGACATAGGAGGGGTGGGTGCCAATCACTCCCAGCAGTGCCCAGATGCAGGAGGGGTGTGTGCAGAGTCCTCCCAGCAGAGCCCAGACATAGGAGGGGTGTGTGCAGAGTCCTCCCAGCAGTGCCCAGACATAGGAGGGGTGTGTGCAGAGTCCTCCCAGCAATGCCCATGGAAAACAAAGGGTGCAGTACCCACAGATACAATGCCCACAATAGTCAGTCAGGTGCTCAAAGACCCTGCAGAACACGTAACATGTGTGCGAGGCTGGGAGTACACACATGCATAGTGTGTAAAAGGGAATATGTCCACATGAAGTAACTTCAATATACTCCACACACAAGTACAGTGACCACCAAGGATGCCACAAATGATGCAGGTGGAGACATTGCCCAGCATGCATGGCCAAAGTAGAACAGATCCGTCATACACCAAGGATATGTAGACACAGCTCAGCACAACATGTAGGAAACACCCTGCAGGGAAGATGTCAGGGTCCACAGAGGAAGGGACACACCTTGGGACAATGTCACCATGCTGTAAGAGCATACATGAACAAAGTTATTTGGCAAATACCTTGTGATGGCACACAGATACCAGGGTCCATCCCATGAGCAGCACACCACTACATTTGCCAGACACCTAACACATTATCCCCACCCCAAACATGGAGCAGCACCACCAACAGCAATACCAGAAAAGCAGTAGTGTGCAAAAGAAAAACAAAATGCTTTATTGAGCAGTCAAAATAAATTGTTATAAATGTCCACTATTTACAAGGCCCATGGGCCAGGCCATCCGCAAAGTCCTGGGGGGGTACACATCGGGACGTGTGTCCCCTAACTTGCCTGCACAGTTCACATGTCCATTTCATCCACAGAAGGGGGGGCATCATGTGGGGGAAGGACCAGGCACCGCAGGGACAGGAGGGGCAAGGGTAGGTGTTGTGGGTGCAGGGACAGAGGATTCCACCACAGGGGGTGGGGCAGCACCAAAGGTGGAGGTCAAAATGGCTCTGCACACGGTTGCAAGGTCCCCCAGCGTCTCCCCTGCACCCGAAGGAACCACAGGCCCCAAGGAGGGGGGGGGGGCGGAGGGATGGGTCGCAGTGCTACTGGGGGAGGGTGTGGACAGGGGGGGACACAACCACCCTGACCGGGGACTCCTTTGACCGCTTGCGGGGTGGTGTCACTTTGGGGCTCAGGGACAGAGCGGCCATGAAGGAGTCTTTGGTGGAATCCTGGCCAGGAGAGCTGAGGGGAGTGGATTTGGAGGTAGTGGGTTGGGATGAATGTGGACTCCCACTGTGGCTGCGTGTCTTCCGTTTGCCCCCCGACCCAGTGGGTGTGCCTACTTCCCCCTGTGTGTGCGTGAGAGGAGGTGTGCGCTTGGCCTTCTCTGGTGGTGTGGTGCCTATGTCTGGTGGGGTGCGTGCATGGCTACGTCTGGGTGTGCTTTGGACAGGCATGGGAGTGGGAAGTGTGGATGGTGCAGGGGTAGGGGGGGACGTAGCACTGCAGGAGACCCACTGCTGCAGTCAGTGTCGAGTCAATGGACCTCAGCAACTGGCGTTGGTCAGACTGCGCAGCTGAGATGCCCTCCATGTATGCCTCCATCTGGGTGAGCACTCGTGTGTGGCCATGGAGGACATTAAGCATCACAGTCTGACCAACCTGCAACTAGCGCAGGATGTCCACAGACTCGGCATTGGCGGAAGCAGTGGAGACAGGGGCAGGGGGTGCGGTGCCTGGCAAGAAGGAGACACGTGGTGACCTAGCACGGCGGGAAGGGACCAGAGCAAGTGGGAGGCCGGTGATGGGAATCGAGGGGGCGGGTAGAGATCGAGTGCTGCTGTCAGCTGTGGGAGCAGCTTCCGCCCCCTCTGGGAGCTCAGCCTTGGACCCGTCAGCGTCATAGTCGGTGGTGTAACTGGACAGGTCCTCCGCCTCACTCCCCTCGGCCTCCGTGCCACTCGATGTGCCAGACAAGACAGCACTGCTGCCACTGGTGCCTGCTCCCTCCTCACGGTCCGTGCCAGTGTCTCCCTCCGAGTCCCCCGACGATGCTGTGGGCAAGGTGAAGAGACAGGAAATGATCAGGCACCTGTATACATATGTCACATGAGTCAAATCGACATAGGTCACAGTGCATAGCCTGAAAAGCAACATGAGTAACATCTGCAACACAAGGTACATATGTAGGTCCTGCAACACCCAGCTGGTTGACCCACCATGCCACTGAGAAACAATGTAGAGCATGACCCAACAGCAAATTCCTTGTTATCAAATAGGACAGAGGAGCCAGGCTCTGGGGACAATCGTCCACAGCATCTGTACCACACAGCGTTGACAAAAAAGGGATGAGCAGGAACCATGTCTATTAACTTTTTGCACATGCTGCAAAGCCAATACATTAAAACATGCAAAACATCAAACACCGGCCAGAACTATCAGGGAGACTTCAGATTTGGACATGTAGGCCTTGCCCGCACAAAGCACCCCCTACCTGAGACAATGTGATTGTGACAGAGGAAGTACTTACACCTCTTACTCTGGGATAAAAACACATGGCCTGCACTAAATCCTGATTGTACACAAACTACCCCTGGTGCGCCTGTCCACAGATATCATTGACAATCAACCATCATCAGATTGTCGTTCCAAGACACACAGGCACTGGCCACTGTGAGTATGCCCAAGCAAAATTGGGTCACACTGTACAGTGGACACATGTAGCACAGTTTACGTCAATACAGATGAGGCCAGGGTACAATGCCACAGAGCCCAACATATGCCGAAGACACAGAAAATGTCCACATAGTTGGATGACACACATGAGACCTAGGAAAAGGTGCCCCAGGGCACGGTAGTGGCCACACACCTCCATGGTCCTGGATGGATATGACTGCAACTGAAGCAACCGTCCCTGCACTATGCATTAATCCCACTCATGGACATCATGTCAGAGGGCACAACATTGGACATGCATGCTGGAAGGCAGTACACTTTAAAGACACACTCCTATGTTGGGACTCAGCATCAGTGCCAACTGACATGGCCCCACAATGACTGAACTGGCCAGGGCACAGCCAAGGTACCAAAACCTGTTACACTCCACCCCCACACATGATGCTGCAAGCATTGGGCACTTGGATTTACTGCCAGCCTAGATTACCTTGTGCAAAAGTGACTACACACAGACCAGGGAACACATGGCAAGGAGGGGAAGGGAGGAAGAACAGCACCGGTTTACTTTGGGGAACTGGTTATGCACTGCACATGTAAACCCTGGCAGTGTATCCATGCAACTGCGCACTTCCAAAAGCTGGTGACACACAACAAACACACATGTACCTACCCCCTTCCTGCTGCTGCTTCTCCAGTAAGCGCCTATCCAAGTCGGGGAAGACCACCGCCAGCACACGTTTATGGATGTGGGTCAGACGCCAGCGCCCACGGTTCTTCCGGCTCTCAGGTGAGTCCCCCAGCAGGACCCGTGCAATCCTCCTCGTCCAGCACCGGATATCCTGACAGCGTTTCCTCACCTGGGCTAGGCGCCACTTCCGACCCTCCGTATTCCTCACGGCACTGACGGCTTGCTTCCATATCTCCCCCTTGGCATGGACGCCTACCTGTGAGGATGCAAAAGTGAGAATACTTTAATTAACCTGAGCAATGACACAGAGACACACATATTAACAAATTGTCTTCTTTGAACAGGCCATGGTATGCAGGCAACTCATTGCACATTTGTCATAGGGACATAATCCACTGTGGAAGGCAAAATGCACTATGTGGCATTGAAGGTACACAGGTGGCATGAGGGGTGCCACACAATCAATGATCCTGGATCACACTGTGCATCACAAACAACACAAGGATTATGTACAACACCTCAAAGCAGTCACATGTCCCAGCCCACTGACGCTACCTCAGCAGAGTACAGAGACACACACAGGCACAGGACAATCACCTGCCATTGCCAACTGCGGGTACAAACCTCACTCTGCCCATGTGCCACTAGACTGGGGGGTGTCACAGGTGTGGGGCTGGCTCAGCACTGCAGTCACACAGCACTGCTCCCTGCTCACATCACATGGGCAGGGTATATCCATCCCTCATGCAGCTGGTGTGCAACACACCCCATATGCACTCACCCACATGACAGGGGACTTACACACACACCAATGTCCAGGGGACGAACACATCATTTGGACACTCACAGCACAGGTACACTAAACAAACACACATCTATGGGTACTGTCACCTGTCACACTGGGGGGACCACAGAATCACATCAGGACTGTAGCAACAACATTCCCAGGAGGATTAGTGTTAACCTTCACTCACCTGAAAGGCAGGATGTTCAACTTGAGAGATGTGTGGATTGCTCTCGACTTCCCCCAAGAACTTCCCCTGGACTCTACTGAATGTTTAACACAGTTTGCCCAACAGAAATCCTTAAGGGAAGGGGGAATAGGGACAAAATAATAAACAAAAGACACGTCCACTCTCAGCGTGCTTCTACGTTCTCCTGTCTGTCTTCTTTGTGAACACAATTCTAATGTTAAATAAAGAACAACAGGAAATTAGGATAAAGAATATACAATTTACAAAGATTATATGCTATATCTACATTCATTTATACCTTTGTTTGTGTCAGGTTTGATCTACACCTGAATACAATGTAGAACACTCATTTGCAATGATAAAGGATGAAACATCAGCTGAAATTGTTGGATTTTTCTGATTGCGCAAAGGTTTTGTTGAACAATGATTAATTTTGCTTGTAGATACTCACTACTAATAGTTCGTAGACTGCCAATAAATTATTAATCCAATAATGTCTCTCTTGTCTTTTCTTTCTTGTGTCTTTAGTGACTTGGATGAGGCGGTTGTGCTACATCTGAGAAAGATCTCGGTTGAATTCAGATAAGCAAAGTCTTTTTTATACTTGCATTGTTATATGCTTGTTGAATCACTAAAGTCCTATACACTTGGCCAAGTATACATCTAGAAATGAATTGACTAAGGTTTTGTTATTTTAAACTGAGATTAAACAATGTTCAAGAACTTACAGTTTTGTAGTAGCCAGCCGATTACTCACTGTTTCCTGTATGTTTTCTCTGATTGCTTTCTTTTCCCCGTAGGAAATCTGTTCGTGTGACTCCGGATATTCGAAAGAGCAGCTGGAGAGGTTTCCGTGACAACGAGGGAAGACTTTGGAGACCGAACCGGAAACTTCGCTGGAGCTCGAGAGCCGATGCAGGATCATGGAGGGTTTTCTGCCGGAAGCTTCGCTGGAGCTCGAGAGCCGATGCAGGATTGTGAAGGGTTTTCTGCCTTCAGGTAAGTGCTGGGAGATAAACGAGCGTAAGCGCGTTTGCAGGGATGCGAAGGGTTTAAATAGAGTGGCTGGAGGGTGGGGTTGTAACTCAGAGGAACCAGTGATTCACGTGTTGGGGCTAACGCCGGTCCGCTTGTAGGGAACGTGATCAGGGAACGTGATTGCAACTGTCAAAAATTAAACGTGTTCTTTAACGTGCATTTCCAATATGCATAAACAGGACTAATACAACGTGACCCACGTGTTTAGCAGCTCGAGCAGAAATAAAGCCTCATGTCTTTTATACTTGAATGCCTAAATAATCAACAAGCATTGGCATGGGGATTCCTCACACGAGACTGTTGCAAATCTAATCAACAAGCATTGGCAAATGACAAAGAACTTTCACAACATACAGGAAAAAACAATTCACGAATCATTATTTGTGTTATTCTCTACAAGATAATTCTTCCAGATGAGTTCGGGCATAGTTGTTACAACAGACTGTAACAGTCGCTCCCCTCAAAGGCCGCCCCACCGGACGAGGCTTGAGGGGGTAACGTAAATGAAATTGTCTCAAAAGTCGTGGAGCATGAACATACGATGCAGGTTCCCATGAATTTTCAGTAGCATCAAAACCTTTCCAGGCTATCAAATAATACAATTTACCCCGCATTCTTTTTGCATCCAAAACCTTCTGAACTTCATATTCTAGATGCCCGTCAACCTGAATAGGAGGGGGTGGAGGTTCAGGTCTGGTTTGCGGATTATAGGGTTTTAATAGGGATACATGAAAAGCAGGGTGTACAGGATATTCTTGGGGTAAGTCTAACTTAACAGTTACTGGATTAATGATTTTTTCAATTACAAATGGACCTATGTATCTTGGCATCAGTTTTCTAGGTCCTGACAACTTTAGGTTTTTTGTAGAAAGCCAAACACTATTTCCTACCTGATATAATGGAGGAGCTATCCTATGTTTATCTGCTTGCTTCTTCATAGAGTCTTTGTATTTGTTTAAATGTTTCATAGCTTTTGCTTGTATGTTTAGTAGATTGGAAAGTCGCTCCGTGACTCCTGGTATTAAAGAGGGAATCACAGAAATAGGTAATGCTTGTGGATGGTACCCTTGTAAAAAATAAAATGGAGAACATTTTATTGCAGAATGCACATTGTTATTATAAATAAATTCTGCAACAGGTAATACCTTATCCCAGTCTGTGGGGAATTCTGCCATTAAACAACGTAGCGTTTGCAATAACGTTTGATTAACTCTTTCAGTTTGGCCGTCAGTTTCAGGGTGAAAGGCCGTTGAAAGAGCTATGTCCATTTTTAGACTTTTTCCTAAGTTGGTCCAAAATTTTGAGGTAAATTGGCTCCCCCTGTCCGAAAGGATCTTGGTTGGCAAACCATGTAACCTCACTATTTCTTTAATGAAAACATCTGTCAACTGTGCAGCAGTAGGGAGTTTCACCAAAGGGATAAAATGTGCCATCTTTGATAAATAATCCACTACCACCAAAATAGTGGTATACACATTTGCCTTAGGTAAATTAACTATGAAGTCCAAACTGATTGTATGCCACGGACTCGGAGGAGTTGGCAATGGTTGTAATAACCCCATGGGTGCTTTGTGTACAGATTTATTTCTTGCACAAATTGGACAGGAATCTACATACCTTTTAACGTCTGCGATCATGGAAGACCACCAAAAATGTTTTTTACAATTTTCCAAGGTTTTTTGTGATCCTGGATGCCCTGCTAAACGTGAATCATGATGCCAGATTAAAATCTTTTCTTGTAAACTCTTAGTTGGCACATATAACAAAGAATTATGGTACAACAAACCATCTTGTATAGTATTGTGAGGATTTTTTAACCACTCCTGTGTTGTTATATTAAAATGTTCTTCCCTGATTTGTTTTAAAAAATCTTGTTGTACAATGGGAGCCAGAATTTTTTGTGGAGGAATTATGGGGGGGGCAATTCCTTCTTTTTTCAAATCAGCTGTGTACCCATACCTAGATAGGACATCTGACTGAATTTGCTGTGCACCTGGTCGATATGTGATAACAAAATCAAAGGTGCTAAAAAAATTCAGCCAACGCATCTGTCTGGGTGTCAATGCTCTTACAGAACTAAAGAATTGTAAATTTTTGTGATCACTAAATATAGTGACAGGGAATTTTGTGCCCATCAGGTGGTGTCTCCATTCAGTAAAAGCCAATTTGATTGCCAAAAGCTCTCTCTCAGCCACAGTATAATTTTGCTCAGCAGGTAACAATTTTTTAGAATAATACGCTACTGGATGTAGCTGACCATCCTGGATGTCTCTTTGAGATAGTACTGCCCCCACTGCCACCTGTGAAGCATCAGCCTCTACAAAAAATGGAAGATCTGGATCTGGGTGTTTTAATAGTGGTGCAGAGGTGAATTGTTCTTTGAGTGTTTTGAACGCCTGTGCTGTGCATTCTGACCATACAAACTTTTGTCCTTTATGTAACAATTGGGTCAGAGGTACAACCGTTTCAGCAAAACAAGGAATAAAACGCCTATAAAAATTGGCAAAACCTAAAACCCTTTGTACTTCCTTTACCGTTGTAGGTTCTGGCCACTCCCTAATAGCATTTACCTTTTTTACATCCATCATTATTCCTGCTGGAGACAAACAATATCCAAGAAAATCCACAGTATCTGTATTGAAAATACACTTTTCAAGTTTCGCAAAAAGATGGTTTGACAACAATTTTTGCAAAACCGCTCTGACTTGCTGCACATGTTCTTCTCTTGTTTTTGAATAGATAAGTATATCGTCGATATACACAATTACACAAACATCAAGGAATTCATGCAACACCTCATTGATAAAAAATTGAAATGCCGCAGGCGCATTGCATAGCCCGAAAGGCATCACTGTATATTCAAATAAGCCAAATTTAGTTTTAAACGCTGTTTTCCATTCGTCATTTTCTTTGACTCTAACAAGGTGATATGCACCTCTCAAATCTAATTTTGTGTATATTGTAGAATGACGCAATTGGTCTAAGAGCACGGGTATTAAAGGCAATGGATACTTATTCTTTATTGTGGCTTTATTTAATCCGCGGTAGTCAATGCAAGCGCGGAGACTTCCATCAGGTTTAGGAATGAAAAATAATGGTGAGGATACAGGTGAGGTAGAGTGCCTTATAAACCCTGAGGCCAATAACTCATCTAGATAAGTCCTTAAATATTTAGTTTCCTCTTCTGTGAGAGCATAAACTCTTGTGTTAGGTAGTGAAGCTCCGGGTATGAGGTCAATTCGACAGTCGTACGACCTGTGTGGCGGCAAAGAGCCAGCCTTTACTGGGTCGAAAACATCTTGAAATTCTTGATATTCAACTGGTATACTAACAACCTGTGTTTGTGCAGCTGCACAATGTAAAATTGTCATGGATTCAGTGAGTGCTTCTTGATAACAAGACTCACGACAAAAAGTGGAATCTAAAGTTACCGTTCTTAAAGCCCAATTAATTCTAGGATTATGCTGAGTTAACCACGGTACTCCTAGAATTAACCCAAATGTAGGTGTATCAATTAAGTCAAAGCCTATTCTTTCCGTATGTCCATTTTGACATACCATTATCAAGGGGGTCGTTCTCTTGGTGATCATTCCAGAAGATAGAGCTGATCCATCTACTGCACACACTGACTCAGGTTGAGTTTTCCACTCAGTAGGTATCTGTAATTTTTCTGCCATCTTGATATCCATGAAATTCCCAGTGGCTCCGCAATCTAATAAGACTGGGAGGGAATGCCGCACATGGGTACTAATTATCAAAACTACATGTATCATGAAATGTCGGGGTATTCTTGGTACCACATTAGTGGAAACATTGGAGGTCAAAAAAGATTCTTTACTCGTGCAAGGGACCCCCCTCCTTGACGAGGTCTTTAGTTTTCCTGCTCTGTGGTGTTTGTGATTAGGGAGTTAACCTTCTTGGCTCCTTTAGGTTTAATAGGACATTCTCTTGCAAAATGTCCGGATTTTGCACAATATAAACAAAGGTTTAACTTTCTTCTTCTATCCTTTTCCTCTACAGATAAGGGTCCTTTAATAGTCCCAATCTGCATAGGTTCAGACTCAGATCCCTTAGTATCACTTTCCTTTCTATCACTTTTTGATACTAAAAATCTTGGCTCAAATCGGGTTTTATCACCCTTTCTTTCACCTAACCGATGGTCTAATTTGACCACCATCTCTACAAAATCTGAATATTCATCAGGAAGATCCACTATATGTGCCAAGGCATCTTTTAAATCCTCACGCAAACCTCTGTAAAACAATGATGTGCGCTTTTCCTCTGGCCACTGAGTCTCTGTCAAAAGTCTATTAAACTGGGTTACATAAGTTAACAAATCTTGTTTACCTTGTTTTAAATTTAGCAACTCATTGTCACTGGCTTGTATATATGCATGCTTTGCAAACAATTTAGTCATGGTGTTTTTGAAAAACGGCCAATTATGTAGAATGAGATCATCACGATCGATATATGGTATAGACCAATTTGCAGCTGTGCCTCCCAAATAGGAAAGCACGAAGGCTACCTTAGTGGCATCAGTGGGAAACAACTGAGGTTTACATGTAAAATGTAATTGGCATTGACTAAGAAATACAGCAAACTTACTAGAATCGCCAAAAAAGCGTTCCGGGGCTGCCAAAGGAACAACATTAGGAACAGCCACCGTCACTTGTACCGGTGAAGAATTGGAATCAGGACTCGTGACTACTTTAGAGACTTTAGACTTACTATCAAACATTGATGGGTCCAAGTGTTGTGACAAAATAGGATTGCCCCATAAGGAATCTCTCGGTTTATAACGCAGAACTTCCTGCCTTAATACAGTATTTTCATGTTTCAAAGTTTCAATTTCAAGTTGCATTTTATGTAACGTCTCTGCTAAGGATTGATTTCGTGCAACATCCTCTGCCAGCGCTTGTCCATCAATAACTTCCGTATCAGAATCCATATCTCTCAAGGAGAACCTAATTGTTGTGAAGGCTTACGCTTCTGTTAACCTTCACTCACCTGAAAGGCAGGATGTTCAACTTGAGAGATGTGTGGATTGCTCTCGACTTCCCCCAAGAACTTCCCCTGGACTCTACTGAATGTTTAACACAGTTTGCCCAACAGAAATCCTTAAGGGAAGGGGGAATAGGGACAAAATAATAAACAAAAGACACGTCCACTCTCAGCGTGCTTCTACGTTCTCCTGTCTGTCTTCTTTGTGAACACAATTCTAATGTTAAATAAAGAACAACAGGAAATTAGGATAAAGAATATACAATTTACAAAGATTATATGCTATATCTACATTCATTTATACCTTTGTTTGTGTCAGGTTTGATCTACACCTGAATACAATGTAGAACACTCATTTGCAATGATAAAGGATGAAACATCAGCTGAAATTGTTGGATTTTTCTGATTGCGCAAAGGTTTTGTTGAACAATGATTAATTTTGCTTGTAGATACTCACTACTAATAGTTCGTAGACTGCCAATAAATTATTAATCCAATAATGTCTCTCTTGTCTTTTCTTTCTTGTGTCTTTAGTGACTTGGATGAGGCGGTTGTGCTACATCTGAGAAAGATCTCGGTTGAATTCAGATAAGCAAAGTCTTTTTTATACTTGCATTGTTATATGCTTGTTGAATCACTAAAGTCCTATACACTTGGCCAAGTATACATCTAGAAATGAATTGACTAAGGTTTTGTTATTTTAAACTGAGATTAAACAATGTTCAAGAACTTACAGTTTTGTAGTAGCCAGCCGATTACTCACTGTTTCCTGTATGTTTTCTCTGATTGCTTTCTTTTCCCCGTAGGAAATCTGTTCGTGTGACTCCGGATATTCGAAAGAGCAGCTGGAGAGGTTTCCGTGACAACGAGGGAAGACTTTGGAGACCGAACCGGAAACTTCGCTGGAGCTCGAGAGCCGATGCAGGATCATGGAGGGTTTTCTGCCGGAAGCTTCGCTGGAGCTCGAGAGCCGATGCAGGATTGTGAAGGGTTTTCTGCCTTCAGGTAAGTGCTGGGAGATAAACGAGCGTAAGCGCGTTTGCAGGGATGCGAAGGGTTTAAATAGAGTGGCTGGAGGGTGGGGTTGTAACTCAGAGGAACCAGTGATTCACGTGTTGGGGCTAACGCCGGTCCGCTTGTAGGGAACGTGATCAGGGAACGTGATTGCAACTGTCAAAAATTAAACGTGTTCTTTAACGTGCATTTCCAATATGCATAAACAGGACTAATACAACGTGACCCACGTGTTTAGCAGCTCGAGCAGAAATAAAGCCTCATGTCTTTTATACTTGAATGCCTAAATAATCAACAAGCATTGGCATGGGGATTCCTCACACGAGACTGTTGCAAATCTAATCAACAAGCATTGGCAAATGACAAAGAACTTTCACAACATACAGGAAAAAACAATTCACGAATCATTATTTGTGTTATTCTCTACAAGATAATTCTTCCAGATGAGTTCGGGCATAGTTGTTACAACAGACTGTAACAATTAGCCAGGCAGAATGTGGCATGCACCATGCATTGATTGTCACAGTAAGCACAATGCAAGTGAGGAGTGCACACAGGAACCACAGCATGCTCTGCATGGGAGACATGAGGCCTTCCCCACCCTGTGACCCACTCCAAACAACATTGCATGTCTGTCACACAGGGACACAATGCTAGAAGTCACAGTCACAAAACAGAGGCACAGTCTAAGCTAGTGGAGTCTGCACTCACCTGCTCCCCTGGTCGACCATACAGCATGGTGTACTGTGGGAGGATCACATCCACCAACGCCATATTCTCCTCCATGGTGAATGACTGAGCCCTCTCCACAGACCTGGACATGGTGCCAGAGGAATCACGAGCAGCAACAGTGTTGTGGAATGAAAGGATGTGCAGGCAAGTGCTCTCTCATGGGACCTGGCTGCCTTATATCTGCCTTGCTGGCCTGTTTCATTCACAGGAGTACAGAGTGATTGGTCAGTCACATTAGCATCCTACGTTTCCTCCAATCCCTGTACATCCTACCCCAGTGAGTGGCTTTGCATGGTTTAAAAATTGAGCATGATGTCAAGTCAACAACCACTTTGCAACAAAGTATATCGTTTCCAACCGACTTCTGCTGGCCACCTGATGCAATAATTCAAACTTTAAACTCCGTCTCCATGACAACCAGCATGCATTTAGGCCCTTATACTTGTCCCTCATGTGTCCCCTATGTTATTTCAAGATTTACACACAGGTGCGGTCCGTTCCATGGCCCTAGGGCACCCCAAATGCAGTGATACGGACCGTACACACGTGTGTAGGGTCCCTATCACTATGGGAGTGCTGGCGAATGCGTATGCCATAGTGATATGGACCGTACACGCGTGTGTAGGGTCCCTATCACTATGGGAGTGCTGGCGAATGCGTACGCCACAGTGATACGGACCGTACACGCGTGTGTAGGGTCCCTATCACTGTGGGAGTGCTGGCGTATGCGTACGCCACAGTGATACGGACCGTACACGCGTGTGTAGGGTCCCTATCACTATGGGAGTGCTGGCGTATGCGTACGCCACAGTGATACGGACCGTACACGTGTGGGTAGGGTCCCTATCACTATGGCGTATGCATTCGCCAGCACTCCCGTAGTGATAGGGACCCTACACACGCGTGTACGGTCCGTATCACTGTGGCGTACGCATTCGCCAGCACTCCCATAGTGATAGGGACCCTACACACACGTGTACGGTCCGTATCACTGTGGCGTACACATACGCCAGCACTCCCATAGTGATAGGGACCCTACAAACGCGTGTACGGTCCGTATCACTGTGGCGTACGCATTCGCCAGCACTCCCATAGTGATAGGGACCCTACACACGCCCTCAGAGCGTATGTAAGGTGCGTTTCACACCTGACAGTGGTGACAGGCGGCACACAGGAAGGAATTGAGCTGTCATACCTGGCCAAGGCTGGACATCAAGGCATTTTCTGTGCAGTTATGGACCGTACACGCGTGTGTAGGGTCCCTATCACTATGGCGAATGCGTACGTCATAGTGATACGGACCGTACACGCGTGTGTAGGGTCCCTATCACTATGGGAGTGCTGGCGAATGCGTACGCCACAGTGATACGGACCATACACGCGTGTGTAGGGTCCCTATCACTATGGGAGTGCTGGCGTATGCGTACGCCACAGTGATACAGACCGTACACGCGTGAGTAGGGTCCCTATCACTATGGGAGTGCTGGCGAATGCGTACGCCACAGTGATACGGACCGTACACGCGTGTGTAGGGTCTCTATCACTGTGGGAGTGCTGGCGTATGTGTACGCCACAGTGATACGGACCGTACACGCGTGTGTAGGGTCCCTATCACAATGGGAGTGCTGGCGTATGCGTAAGCCACAGTGATACGGACCGTACACGCGTGTGTAGGGTCCCTATCACTATGGCATACGCATTCGCCAGCACTCCCATAGTGATAGGGACCCTACACACGCGTGTACGGTCCGTATAACGGTGGCGTACACATTCGCCAGCACTCCCATAGTGATAGGGACCCTACACACGCCCTCAGAGCGTATGTAGGGTGTGTTTCACACCTGACAGTGGTGACAGGCGGCACACAGGAAAGAATTGAGCTGTCATACCTGGCCAAGGCTGGACATCAAGGCATTGTCTGTGCAGTACTACATGTGTCGGGCACAGGTGGGTCAGGCTGTGATGTGGCACTATACACCTGAGGTGTGAAGCTCGTTAAAGTATGATGATCTGTGTACACATGTCATGTGTGATGGTACCCTATGTGCCACACATCCCCTTCACTCCTTTGACATGTGTGCATGTAGTAGAGACTTGGTGAGCCATGCGTCACTGGCATGGCACAGTCACCGACACCCGCAAATGTCCCCTGATGCCAGGTACACGGAATGTTACCCCTGACAAGTGAATGCCCGCGTTGCACGCTGTAACTATGTCATGTGTGTGTCATGTGTTCCCATAGGATTGCTGTAGGTGTTTGGTCAAATGCATCTGCAGTTGCTGCAACCAACATGTGTCTGTGTGTAGATGGGCATGGCACACTGTTACGCACACAAGCACACATGTGTAATCCGACGTAAGGTGTGTATGTATGCATCGACACGGAGTTTCAAAACAAGGACATATCTGCATACTCTCAATGTATGTGTGATCAGTCTTGACATGTAATCCTTCATGGCAAGGTGTGTGGTCTGTCCTTTTTCTATGACATGTGACCTGTGCCTCTAGTGTTCCGCAACCGGTCTGTACAATAAACATCCTTCTTCTGCACATATTTGGATGTCTGTAACTCCTGTAATGCGTCTGCCTGCTCACTTACACTGGCCCACAGCTAGTTTCATGGCATGGCATATTGAGGTTGTAGCTGGCTCTTGGTAGGAGTGTCACATGCCTGGCACACGTGTCCAGGGCATATTGCACCGACCTGACTCTGTATGTAGCATAGGTGTATTGCCTGTTGAGCATGGGCTCAGTACATTGACATTGGTGGTGTACTGTACTCACTCTTCGTTGTCCCTTCTAATTCACTGCAGGGCTCCGCCTCTCCCTCGAGCAATTCCGGACTTGGCTGACCTGAGGGAACATGACTGTATACGCCGCTACCGCTTCCCCCAACGTTTGATTGAGGACTTGACGACACGGCTGGCACCACACCTCCAACCGCTACACAGGTATCCTACTGCACTGACACCCAAGATGAAGGTGATGGCAGCCCTACATTTCTTTGCCACGGGTACCTTTCAACATACCATTGCCGATGTTGGTGGCATGTCCCAAACCATGTTCAGCCGTGTTCTGCATGATTTTTTAGAGGCCATGTTGGATCACCTGGATGAGTTCATAAAATTCCCAACTCCTGAGCAGTTGACAGGTGTCAAGCGTGAGTTCTATGCCCTGGGAGGGATGCCCCATGTCATTGGGTCCATAAATGGAACACATGTGGCTTTGGTACCACCACAGGCACAGGAGGTAGCGTATAGGAACCGCAAGCATTACCACTCCATTAATGCCCTTGTGGTGTGTCTTGCCAACATGGTGATTTCACATGTCTGTGCTCGTTTTCCAGGATCAGCACACGATGCCTACATCATGAGGCGTAGCAGGGTGCCTGAAATGATGCTGCAGATGCGCAACGAACGAGCATGTGTTGTTGGTGGGTATACTCTGGCAGTCCTGTATTTAACGTCATCTTCCTGTCTTACTGCTTCTCCTGACCCACTGTTGTCCATGATGTTTCCATGTAGGGGACGCTGGCTATCCCAACATGCCATGGCTGATCACGCCTCCCCGCAACCCCAGCACGCCTGCCGATCACTGCTATAACAATGCCCATGGGTGGACCAGGCGAGTGATAGAGAGGACGTTTGGCCTCCTTAAGAGCCGATTCCGTTGCCTCCACAAGACCGGTGGCGCACTCCCATATGCACCGGTGAAGGTGTGCAAGATATTCCTCGTGTGCTGCATGCTGCACAACATGGCAGTGGAGAAAGCTGTGCCACTCATCCTGGATCCAGATGAGCAGGACCATCCACCCATGGAGGATGAAGGGCTTGGTCACGAGGCAAGTGATGTGGAGGAGGAGGAGGCGGTAAAGGACATCCGGAGTCGGCTCATACGCAACTTCTTTGCTTAGTGGTGAGTTCCAGTGTCTGAGTGTGCACGCATTGGGCCGTGTGTTGCATGTGTTGCAATGTGTGTGTCCATCTGCATGTCTGCCAAGTGAGTCAGAGGTGTGTTTGGATGTGTCACTCAAGTGATGGTGCAATAGAAGAATGTTTTTCCAGAGTCATCATTGTCACCTAGCATGTTGACAACCTTATACGTGTCGAGTACATGCGCATGCATGCGGATGTGCTTCTTTTGGCTGACTTCTGGTGTGTCTCTCATCCACAGGTACTTGCGCCTGCTGTCTGCTGGTGGCATTGTTGTGCTCCTGCTATTCCTCATGAACACAGCAACCTGTGCTGAATCAGCGTTACATGCACGGACAAGTTAGAAAAACTCCTTAGGGTAAGGGATGCAGCACGGCTTTTTGGGAGTGGTATTTGTTTTGAATGTGTGTGCACTGCTCCTGTTCATGTTTGGATACTTTACATACATGTTGAATCACCATGGGGCACATGACATGGAGCTGAATTCACCTGAATTGATGGTCAGACTTGGTGACAGTCATCTGTAATGGGATTGTGGATTGTGATGGAGCCATCAATGTGTGAAACACTGCCCTCGGAAACATACGGGTTGCACCGGGTTGACATGGTGTGTGAATTCCCCATTAGGGGCTCAATGGTGTATAGCAGCATCTGCGTGAGCAGCAGGGGGTGTTTAGCTGTAACCCGTCACTTGTGTGCCAGTGCCATGGATTTCCAGCATCTGTGGTGGTAAGGGGGGTGCCAGTGTTGGTCCCACGTGTTCATCCACATGACCTGTGTATGTGTTGACAGAGTTGCATTAGCATTCCGACACACATGAGTAATAAAGGTGTCCCGCTGCCTCAAAGGTGCCTCATCACTGTCAATGGTGGTCTGTTGCCACTGTGCATGCGGCATGTCTGGCATTGTTCTCAGAGATGGTGCATATGAGTCTATGTGTAGAGTAGCAAGATGCAAGCTGTTTGTCAGGGATTAGATTCTGTATTGTGCATGATGTCCATGGCTGTGTAGGTATTGTGGCATGTCAGTCTCCACGATGGCCACTGTGCTGCATGTGAATCCATTGTGTGTGAGTGTGCCATGTTGAACCAGACATTCCTTCCTTGACATACACCTTTTGCATAGTTCCTTCCTGAGATCCTTGTCTTTGTGTGCTACTTGTGGCATTGTTTTCTTGACATGGCGCATGCTGCTGCAGGCCCTGCAGCAAGGGCACCCAGTGTCCACGCAAACGAGCTGGTGTTCATCATGGATTGCTTGCTGACATGTGCTATGCTGATCAGCAGCATCTGTGCATCATGCGGCAGCACACTCTACATTATGCATTAAGATCCACAGTTCCATCAACCTCAAGGCAAGAGGGAGACCATCCAACAGGTCAACTACGACATCCGTGTCTAATCCTACCCTGCACTCTACGGACATGTGCGTTAGAAATCCCATGATACTTGTCCGCATACAGGGTGCATCTGCACAGCTCTGCTACTACATCCGCCGACCAGGCCACATCAACGTCCAACAGAGATGGGGGAAGTGGATCACTGCCAGCGGCAGGATGACCTTCTCAATCCACGCACACACTCAGGATGCAGCCCACAACCACAACACAACCTTGTGGCACTGTGATCCAACACCCAATTGTGCCATCTCCATGCATCCAACCTTGGCCGGCCCACCATTCTCCACATCCACCTGACTCAAGCATGCAGGACATGGTTCTGCCACGTGTCTACACATACCTGGGGCTCCCAACGCAGGACACTCCACATGATCCCTGACCTCTGCGCATGACTCTTGCTCTTCTAAATAGGTCTGTAGGCACAGTTGTGCGGGCACCCCCTCAGCTGGTTGGGCCCATCACGGGTGAGTATGGTGCTCCATGTCTGTCTTAGATGGTACATTGTGACCCATGTGTGTCCTGTGCCAGACTCAGACCCCAGGGTATGGATGTTTGGAGTTACTTCTGAAATCAGGCATGGTTTGACTTTACAACACACACATGTAGTGGAATAATGCAAAATGACGGCATCATCTTGTGATTGTGATGAATTTTATTAGTGCTGGGGTACGTGTTTGGGGGGGTGACAAGAGGTGCTTGGCGGGAGTGTAGAATCCAAAGTTCACAGGGGGAGTTGGTATCCTGCCATTGAAAGTCATCAGAGTCTGTGCCACAGTCTTTGTCAACATTGGTCAGACAGTGACCAGCAAGGCCATGTGGCAGAGAATGTCATTTTCTGCTGTGCTGCTGTTGGGCCAGAGGGCCAGGTGCCAGGCCAGGTGACCTGGGAGATGGTGATGTTCCGCTGACTCTCACAGTCTTTTGCGTGGACGACCCACCTTCCTGCGGGGACCCTCAGAAGCAGACCTTGACGATGCTAGGGATGCTCCGTCAGATGAATCCTCCTCCTCCTCCCTCCCTGTTTCTGGTGCTGGTCTACGCCTTGTGGCACAGGGAGGGTTTGCCAGGCTTTGGACGATCTGACGGAGTGATTGGCTCACGTCCTTGTGCACCGCCAGGAGCTCAGCCAGTCTTGCCTCCATCCGTCCATGGTGTTGTAGATGACTGGCATGATGCTCGACCTGCAGGGTCTTCATCTCATTGAGGGTCTCCACTACCTGGTCGATGCCTCTGGATTCACGCCGGTATGTGTCAAGGATGTTTTGGACGTGTGACATTACCGGTTCCTGAGCCAACTGGTCAGGTTCGCGCCTCCGCCGTCCTCCACTCCCACCACCCCTGCCCCCTTGCGCCTGGCCTGCCGTTGTGGGCACATCGGGTCTCCGGGACCCCTGAGGGATGGCATTTGCGGTGTCGCCTGCCTCCTCCTGGGTGCCCGGAGAACCTTGTCCTTCCTGGACAGACTGGCTGTGTTGTTGTGTGTGGGCAGGGCTCCTGGGTGTCTCCTGGGATGTGGCAGGAATGGGGGTGGTGATTGGCACAGTTGTACCTGACGCAGGTGCTGCAGGTGGTTGGACACCAGAGGGGCCAGGTTGGTCTGGGTTATCCACGGAGTGGTGAGAGTCGTCGCTGCCGGTGGGGTCCTCTTCATGCGGAGCCTGGTCGTGTGAGTCTTCCCCCCAGTGTTGGGGGGAGATCGACGACGTTGACCTGTGTGTGAGAGAGACAGTGTTAATTGTGTTACATGCGACATCCATGTTCATTCATTTTTGATTAGGCACAGTTCCTCTGGGTGGTTGGATTTGGCTAGCATTCCTCTCACAGTGCACTTGTGCATGGGTATGTCCCTTGGCCACAGCTTTCGACACTTTACCTATGTGTGACACAATCTTAGTCGATGCATCTTTTGGGAACGCAGTCAGCAATGTAGTGAGCGGGCGTAGCAAGCCATGCAGGGCTGCCTTACGTGTTGCACTGTACGTGGCCAATGGTGTTTTTTCCATGCTATTTGAGAATGCAGGTAGGTAACTTAACAATTTGTGACAGGGTTCTGACAAACACAGTGGGTGGGTATACTGGGTGTAAGGTTCTGTTTGTGCCTGCAGCACGGAGGTACTCGTGCACAGATTGACACATGGCCCAGTGTTTATCAAAGGTTGAAGGGGGGGTTCACGCACTGCCAAACCTTGTCTACATGCACACAGTCCACCTGCTGACGAGCGGACATGGCCACACCACCCAAGGGTGATTTGGTCTCCCTCTGTCTCCCTTTCTCCCTCCCTCTGTCAGCCTCCTCCCACTGTCCGTCTCCCTCTGTCTCCCTTTCGCCCTCCCTCTGTCAGCCTCCTCCCTCTGTCCGTCTCCCTTTCTCCCTCCCTCTGTCAGCCTCCTCCCTCTGTCCGTCTCCCTTTCTCCCTCCCTCTGTCAGCCTCCTCCCACTGTCCGTCTCCCTCTGTCTCCCTTTCTCCCTCCCTCTGTTAGCCTCCTCCCTCCCTCTGTCTGTCTCTCTGTGTCCACCTCTGTCTCTGTCCCTCTCTCTGCCCCTCTCCCTCCCTCTGTGTGTCACCCTCTGTCACCTCAGCCTAGCTTCCTGGGCACACACAGTTTGCAGGTGTTTCAAAGGCCATTGGCTTGTTCATGTGGGTTAGTTTCTTCTCTGCGGGCACCCATTGGGCGGAGTGTCTGAGTCTGCGCTGCTGCTGTGGCGGTGTGTGCTGACACTCTTTCAGAGTGATGCGTCTTCATTAGCTGCTGTTATGTGCAAATTGTGCCTTCATATCCATGTCGTCCTGCAACGCGGCCACCATTAGCAGGCAAAACAGTACTGTGTGGGGACACACTGTTTGTATGGCTGTGCCCTAAGCCATATGGACTGAGGGCATTGTTGTGTGCTTCAGAGTTGCTCTATGTTAGTTTTGAGGCCCACCCTCCCGGCCTCGGGGACATCCTGTCTTGTGTTGGTGTTTTGTGTGGCCTGTGACTTGGCATGGCCTTGCTTGGGGCATGGGGCATGGAGGCGCTAGTGGCATGTGTGTGTTTTTGGAGTGTGGTTGTGTACGGTGCAGGCTTTGGGGGGGTTGCGTGCATGATTGGTATTTGGGTTGTATATGGCGTTTCCCCCATGTGAGGTGAGTTGTTTGTGTACTCACCAGGCACTCGGACTCCTTCTAGTCCGTCTACTCCCACCGGCGGCAGCGTGGCCATCACCTTCTCCTCCCAGGGATGGTAGTGTACCGGTCTGCGGGCCGGACCTCCTCCAGTGATGTTGGCCTGGTTGTGGTCGTCCATCATTTTGCGGCGGACCGTCCTCCGCAGATCGTACCACCTGGCTTGGCACTCATGCTTGGTCCTTCTGGTGGACCCAACAGCATTCACAGAATTGACTATCCTCTCCCACATGGCAGATTTTTTGGCTATGCTGGTCCGTCTGACCAATGTTCCAAAGAGCTGTGGCTCGACTCTGACGATTTCGTCGACAAGGACCTCCAGCTCCTTGTTGGACCCGGCCTCGTAGAATGGCCCTCCGTGCCCCCGCACCACCGAAACCTGGTACCTACAGCCCAAGCCCCCGGCCCAGCCGAACCTCCCCACCAGGACACACGCACCGACCCGGACATCCCCGTCCCTGGCCTCTCCCCTTTCGGCCACCCCGGGCCCGCGTGCCCACTTCATGCACCAAGATGGCCGCCCGGCCCCAGCGCGACCCGGGCCTAGAGGCGCCACTCCGGCTGGAGGACATCACGCTTCCCGGGGATGAGAGAGGTAGGAGCAGTTTCTATCGCACCTCTGAACTCCCCTGGGACGATGGGTTTCGATCGGCCCTCCGGCCTCCCTGAGGGCTGGCTCCACGCCTGCTGGGTGTCTGGGACTCCTCCCGACCCGGCCCTGAAAGGATCAAAAGACTATAGCAGGAAATCCCGACAAGCGACCCCCAGGTGACAAGACCCCTGCCTGCACAGGCTCCGGACATCAAAGAGGGGTCGAACTATAACAAGGGGTGCTCTGGGGCTGTCCGGCAGATTCGACGCTGGAACAACGAGAGCCTGCTGACGTGGTCGCGGCTCCTGGAACTGGAACTCACCTGAGCCCTGCTGAGTGACTCGCGGCTCCCTGAAGATCGTAAGACCTCCGAACTTGTACCTGAGCCCTGCTGAGTGACTCGCGGCTCCCTGAAGATCGTAAGACCTCCGAACTTGTACCTGAGCCCTGCTGAGTGACTCGCGGCTCCCTGAAGATCGTAAGACCTCCGAACTTGTACCTGAGCCCTGCTGAGTGACTCGCGGCTCCCTGAAGATCGTAAGACCTCCGAACTTGTACCTGAGCCCTGCTGAGTGACTCGCGGCTCCCCCAGACTCTCACGGTCCCGCCGGACCCCAACTCCGACCACGTATCCCCCAGCTCGAGGATTGTGAGCTGTGCGCCGGGTACGTCCCTGCTTTGAACCGTTACCAGAGACAGTCCCGCTACCCCCTACCTTTCCGAGACTCGTGAGCCCGTGCTCACCTTGTACATATTTGCAGTGATACCTGTTTGATAAAGCTTGTTCTGAGAATACCCAGTGTGGTCCCTCTGTGTCGTGTGGTACCAGAAGTACGATCCTGGTTGCGAGAGTCCTCCCCCTGGGGAATCTCCCGCCAGTGCCCGGCTACGATACTTTGAGGGTGGGTCTCAGGGTAGTCAGGACCCCTTTCCGGGCTCCTCTGAGGTCGCCGTCTAACATTGGTGGCAAGCGACGGGATTCGGGCCCATCACCTAGAGAGCGTACAGTAAACGACGGACGCACGACCAACAAAGATGGCAGAAGGAAGCGCCACGAGCTCCGCAGAAACCAACGCCAACAGAGTGTTCCAGGTGGAGCATCTGGAAGAATACACACACAAAGAGCTAAAACAATTTTGCAAAGAACTTAAAATCGCTACCACTGGCCTCAACACTAAGGAAGACTTGCAGAAAGCACTGAAAACTTGGGTGGAGACCGGGGCCTCCCGCCCGGAAGGCACGGGGGAGCGCCCCGACGAAGCCGAACCCCCCCAAAGTGAAAGCAGTAGCAATCAGGTGCGAGGCATCGTACCAGACGGGGGCCTGTCCCCGGAAGAGCTCGCGGACAGAGAGAGAAGCCGCAGTCATGAACTCGAGTTAGCCAAACTCAAAATCGAGGGCGAATTGAAGTTAGCGGAGAAGAAGCTAGCAGTAGAGCAAATGCGTGTACAAGGCGAACTGGAAGAAAAGAAGCTCCAACGGGAGCACGAAGGAAGAAAGCTCCAACTGGAGCACGAACGGAGCTTAAAGGAACTCGAGCTCAAGGCCCGAAATGAGGACGGAAGGCCCTCGGGGAACCGAGAGACGGCCCCCCCAGCGGAACAGAAGGTCCACATCCCCAAGGATGTGGTCAAAGAATATTATAAAAACGATGACATTCAGCAATGGTTTCGGGCCTACGAGGTCGCCATGACCTCCCATCGGATTCCACAGAAGGACTGGGGGGCGGGGTTGTGGGGACGGTTTCTGAGCGAAGGAAGGGACACCCTGCTCGACCTACCCCTCTCCCTGCAGACCTCCTACAGCCACATGAAAGAGGCTCTCCTCACAAGATACGGCCTCACCCCAGAAATGTACCGCCAACGGTTCCGGGACTGCAGGAAGATCCCGGGCACCACCTGGGTGGAGTATGTAAACTTTTTTAGTCGGGCCTTCGATGGGTGGGTCAAGGGCAGCAAAGTCACCACCCTTGCCGAACTCACTGACCTCATGTTATGGGAACATCTGGCTGCGAACTGCTTCGTAGAGCTACGTCAACATCTGCTGGATAGCAAGCTCACAGATCCCCGGAAGCTGGCCGTGGAGGCCGACCGCTGGACCAACACCCGGGTCACCCGGGGCATGGTAGGAGAGTACCCCCGAACCAGTCAGGGACCACCCCGCCAGAGAGGGGGAGGGAACCAGGGAGGGCCGAGGGAGTCCCAGCCTAGCCCCCCGAAGACACCACCTCCACCTTTCCCGGCGCCCCCCCCACCAGTAACAGGGCCCCCTGGGAGACGGGGACACCGGGTGACCGTCACATGTTTCCGCTGCCAGAAACCCGGGCACTACGCCAATGACCCAGAGTGCCCCATGGCCACCCAAGTCACCCCTGCGAGACAGATAGCCAACGTAGCCCTAGGGGAGGAGGTTGAGGAAGCCGAGGAGTGGGAACCCGCCGCGATGGCCCTAGTATCCCTGGGAGATAGGGAAATGATCCCTGGTAGCCTCCTACCGTCCAACACACAGAAATATGGGCAGCTCGTCAAGATCAATGGCCACCAGGTAGAGGCCCTGCGGGACACCGGGGCCAGTATCACCGGTGTCCTCAGGCACCTAGTTCCCGAGGAGCAGATCCTCCCCAATGTCTTTTGCCCCGTAATATCTGCAGACAATAGGGAAAGTATGTGTCAGGTGGCCCTGGTGCCATTTGAGTGGGGAGGGGTGATAGGTAAACTCAAGGTGGCTGTAAGAACCTCCCAGCCGGTCGACTGCCTCTTAGGGAACGACCTGGAGAGTTCTCCCTGGAAGCACGTAGAGCGCAAGGCCCACCTAGGAATGATGGGACTCCCCGAGTGGGTGTGCGCCACCACCCGATCTATGACAGCCCGACTCACTCCCCGGAGAGAAATCGAGAGCACCCCGGTCGAAGTAGCCAGCACCGTCCCCGCCGAGGGTCCTCCCGTTCCCCCATCGGAAGGGTCCGTCGCCAGCGACGAACCCGCACCATCCGACCCTGCCCCGGTCCCCGAGTTGGGGGATCTACCCGAGTTGGCCCATTGGCGCCACGAGGGCGGGCCCACCCGAGAAGAATTTTGCCAGGAGCAAGCCACCTGTCCTTCCCTGGTCGGGCTGCGGCGCCAGGCCGAGGGCCAAGCCGCAGGTGACCAGACCGGAACGCACCGAATCTATTGGGAGAATAACGTCCTGTATAGTGAGCAGAAATCAGTGGAGCTGGGATCCGGACGGGTACTGGTGGTACCTCTCCGCTTCCGGGATTTCCTCCTGGGCTTAGCCCACGATGTCCCCCTCGCCGGTCACCTGGGTCAGGACAAGACCTACAGCCGTCTCGTGACCCATTTTTATTGGCCTAAGATGAAAGCAGCGGTAGAGGCCCACTGCAAGTCCTGCCCCACGTGCCAAGCCAGTGGGAAGAGTGGGGGGAAGCGCAAGGCTCCCCTCCAACCCTTCCCGGTCGTCAGTACCCCCTTCGAACGAGTCGGGATCGACATCGTGGGGCCACTGGACCCCCCCACCTCCCAAGGTCACCGTTTCATCTTGGTCCTAGTGGACCACGCCACCCGCTACCCCGAGGCTATTCCCCTACGCACCATTACGGCCCCCGTGGTGGGCCGGGCCCTGATGGGGATCTTCTCCAGGGTGGGTTTCCCCCGCGAGGTCGTGAGCGATCGCGGCACTAATTTTATATCCAGGTATATGACGTCCCTGTGGCAACAATGTGGGGTGTCCTATAAGTTCACCACCCCGTACCATCCCCAAGGGAACGGCCTAGTAGAGAGGTTTAATAGGACTTTGAAAGGGATGATCGCTGGCCTAGAAGAGCCCCTCCGGCGTAAGTGGGACGTCCTGCTCCCCTGCCTCTTGTTCGCTTACCGGGAGGTCCCCCAGAAGTCCTTAGGGTTCAGCCCGTTTGAATTACTCTATGGGCACCCCGTCCGAGGTCCCCTCAGTTTAGTTAAGGAAGGGTGGGAGGCAGCACCCCAGACCACCCCCCGAGATGTGTTCCAATATGTCCTGGCCCTCCGGAACCAGACCAGGAGGTTCCGGGAACTGGCCGAGGCCAACCTGGAGGCGAGTCAAGAAGAAATGAAGCGCTGGTACGACCAGAATGCTACTCTGGTCGAGTTCCAGCCGGGCCAGCAGGTGTGGGTCATGGCCCCCGTAAAGCCTGGCGCTCTCCAGGACCGATGGACTGGGCCCTACAAGGTGGTCGAGAAGAAGAGCCAAGTCACCTACTTGGTGGACATCCAGTCGCCTCGGGATCCCCTCCGGGTCCTGCACGTGAACCGCCTCAAGCCTCACTTCCAGCGGACAGAACTGAGCCTCCTGCTGGCCACCGATGATGGGGCCGAAGATGAGTCGGATCCCCTCCCGGACCTCCTGTGTATCAAGGAGCAGGATGGCTCCGTGGAAGGAGTGAACCTCTCCCCAGCCCTCACTGCCCAGCAACAAGCGGACTGCCGCCAGCTCCTAAGACAATTTTCTGACCTCTTCTCCCTGACCCCCCGGGTCACCAACTGGTGTGTTCATGATGTGGATACCGGGGACAGCCCGCCGGTGAGACACCGAGCCTACCGGGTTCCTGACCGGGTCCGGTCCTGCATTCAGGCGGAAGTCTCGAAGATGTTGACCCTGGGGGTGATCGAGCCCTCTGACAGTCCCTGGGCCAGCCCCGTGGTCCTGGTCCCAAAGGCAGCGGCCCCCGGTGTCGCCCCCGAGCTCCGATTCTGCGTGGACTACCGGGGGCTCAATGACGTTACCCGAGCCGATGCCCACCCCATTCCACGAGCCGACGAACTCATTGACCGACTAGGGGCAGCCCGGTTCCTCAGCACCTTCGACCTCACCTGCGGGTACTGGCAGACTGCGCTCACCGAAGGGGCCAAAGAGCGGTCCGCTTTCTCCACCCCCGATGGGCACTACCGCTTCCGCGTAATGCCCTTCGGGATGAAAAATGCCCCGGCCACTTTCCAGCGACTGGTGAATAGAGTCCTGGCCGGGCTAGAACAGTTCAGCGCGGCATACCTGGACGACACCGCTGTCTTCAGTTCAGAGTGGAGTGAGCACCTCCAGCACCTCCGAAGGGTGCTAATCGCCCTGCGCCAGGCAGGCCTCACAGTAAAAGCCAGCAAGTGCCAGATCGGGCAAGGATCCGTGGTCTACTTGGGGCACCAGGTCGGGAGTGGCCAGGTCGCCCCGCTACAGCCAAAGATCGACGCCATCCTGGCCTGGGAACCACCCATCACCCAGACGGAGGTCCGAGCCTTTCTGGGACTCACGGGCTACTACCGAAGATTCATTCGGGGGTATGGCAGCCTTGTCGGCCCTCTCACAGAACTCACATCTAAAAAACAGCCAAAGAAAGTGCAGTGGACGGCTGCCTGCCAGGAAGCTTTCGATGCCCTAAAAAGGGCCATGTGTACTGCCCCCGTCCTCCAGGCTCCCGACTACGCCAAGGAGTTCATAGTCCAAACCGATGCCTCCGAGCATGGCATTGGGGCCGTCCTGTCCCAAGTAAATGACCAAGGCCTAGACCAGCCCGTCGCCTTCCTCAGTCGGCGGCTGTTGCCCCGAGAACAAAGATGGAGCACCATAGAGCGCGAAGCCTTTGCCGTGGTCTGGGCACTCAAAAAGCTACGACCCTACCTGTTTGGCACCCATTTCAGAGTCCAAACTGACCATCGGCCCTTACGTTGGCTCATGCAGATGCGAGGAGAAAACCCCAAGCTACTGCGGTGGTCAATCTCCCTCCAGGGGATGGATTTCACCGTGGAACACCGCCCTGGTACGGACCACGCCAATGCTGACGGCCTCTCCCGGTTCTTCCGCCTCAGCGAAGAGAACCCCCCAAGCTGATGGGCAGTTCTCTCCGGCTTTCAGCTGGGGGGGACGCGTGTTGGACCCGGCCTCGTAGAATGGCCCTCCGTGCCCCCGCACCACCGAAACCTGGTACCTACAGCCCAAGCCCCCGGCCCAGCCGAACCTCCCTACCAGGACACACGCACCGACCCGGACATCCCCGTCCCTGGCCTCTCCCCTTTCGGCCACCCCGGGCCCGCGTGCCCACTTCATGCACCAAGATGGCCGCCCGGCCCCAGCGCGACCCGGGCCTAGAGGCGCCACTCCGGCTGGAGGACATCACGCTTCCCGGGGATGAGAGAGGGAGGAGCAGTTTCTATCGCACCTCTGAACTCCCCTGGGACGATGGGTTTCGATCGGCCCTCTGGCCTCCCTGAGGGCTGGCTCCACGCCTGCTGGGTGTCTGGGACTCCTCCCGACCCGGCCCTGAAAGGATCAAAAGACTATAGCAGGAAATCCCGACAAGCGACCCCCAGGTGACAAGACCCCTGCCTGCACAGGCTCCGGACATCAAAGAGGGGTCGAACTATAACAAGGGGTGCTCTGGGGCTGTCCGGCAGATTCGACGCTGGAACAACGAGAGCCTGCTGACGTGGTCGCGGCTCCTGGAACTGGAACTCACCTGAGCCCTGCTGAGTGACTCGCGGCTCCCTGAAGATCGTAAGACCTCCGAACTTGTACCTGAGCCCTGCTGAGTGACTCGCGGCTCCCTGAAGATCGTAAGACCTCCGAACTTGTACCTGAGCCCTGCTGAGTGACTCGCGGCTCCCTGAAGATCGTAAGACCTCCGAACTTGTACCTGAGCCCTGCTGAGTGACTCGCGGCTCCCTGAAGATCGTAAGACCTCCGAACTTGTACCTGAGCCCTGCTGAGTGACTCGCGGCTCCCCCAGACTCTCACGGTCCCGCCGGACCCCAACTCCGACCACGTATCCCCCAGCTCGAGGATTGTGAGCTGTGCGCCGGGTACGTCCCTGCTTTGAACCGTTACCAGAGACAGTCCCGCTACCCCCTACCTTTCCGAGACTCGTGAGCCCGTGCTCACCTTGTACATATTTGCAGTGATACCTGTTTGATAAAGCTTGTTCTGAGAATACCCAGTGTGGTCCCTCTGTGTCGTGTGGTACCAGAAGTACGATCCTGGTTGCGAGAGTCCTCCCCCTGGGGAATCTCCCGCCAGTGCCCGGCTACGATACTTTGAGGGTGGGTCTCAGGGTAGTCAGGACCCCTTTCCGGGCTCCTCTGAGGTCGCCGTCTAACACTCCTCCTTTGTGAACTTTGGATTCTTGTTAGTGGGCATGGTGTGGGGTGTGGGTGTGGATGGTTGTGGGGGTGTGGGTGTGGATGGTTGTGGGTGTGTGAGTCTGGTTGTGCAGGTGTGTGTGTGTGAATGTGATGAGGGTGTGTTTGTGATGGTGGTTGTGTGAAGGAGTGCAAGTGTAAGGTGTATTGATGTATGTAGTATGGTGCAGTGCGTTGTCTCTGTGGTCTGGCAGTAGGGGATCTGTTGCAAAGGATCATGGTTTGTGTGTGCTGGGCCTTTTTATTGGTCCATTTGTGGGTGTGGCTGTGTGTGAACTTTGGGTGGGTGTGTTATAAGGAGTGGTAGTGGTTTGGGCCTCTGTTTAGCTGTTTGTGAGTTGCAGGTCAGTGTATAGGATGTATTTGGGCTTGTTGGACATGTTTTGTGGTGTTGTGTGCATCGAATTGACTCTCCTTGTGTTGTTTTGGTTTGTCCTGGTTCAGTACGAGTGTTGTTTGCGTCTGTACGGTGCATACATGGGCCTTGTTGTTGTACAGTGCTGTCCTTTGCTATGGCTCAGTACGACTCGTACATGCGCGATGGTGGGTGAGGGTGCTGGTGTGTGGGCCTGGGGTAGGGTGCGTACGAACACGGGCAGGGTGTTGGTCCGCACCGTCCATCGGTGGTGGTGTTTCGCACCGTACATACAGGGGGGGCTGGGTGTAGGGTCCGTACATACACTGGTGGGGTGGGGGTACGGTCTGTACATACACTGGCGGGGTGGGGGTACGGTCCGTACATACACTGGTGGGGTGGGGGTACGGTCCGTACATACACGGGTGGGGGTACTGTCCGTACATACACGGGTGGGGGTACGCTCCATACATACACGGGTGGGGAGTTGGTACGCTCCATGCATACACGGGTGGGGGTACGGTCCGTACATACACGGGTGGGGGTACGCTCCATACATACACTGGTGGGGTGGGGGTACGGTCCGTACATACACGGGTGGGGGTACGGTCCGTACATGCACTAGTGGGGTGGGGGTACAGTCCGTACATGCACTGGTGGGGTGGGGGTACGGTCCGTACATACACGGGTGGGGTTACGGTCCGTACATACACTGGTGGGGTGGGGGTACGGTCCGTACATACACGGGTGGGGGTACGCTCCATACATACACGGGTGGGGAGTTGGTACGCTCCATGCATACACGGGTGGGGGTACGGTCCGTACATACACGGGTGGGGGTATGCTCCATACATACACTGGTGGGGTTGGGGTATGGTCCGTATATACACGGGTGGGGGTACGGTCCGTACATGCACTGGTGGGGTGGGGTATGGTCCGTACATACACTGGTGGGGTGGGGGTACGGTCCATACATACACGGGTGGGGGTACGGTCCGTACATACACTGGTGGGGTGGGGGTTCGGTCTGTACATACACGGGTGGGGGTACGGTCCATACATACACGGGTGGGGTGGGGGTATGGTCCGTACATACACGGGTGGGGGTACGGTCCGTACATGCACTGGTGGGGTGGGTGTACGGTCTGTACGTACACGGGTGGGGGTACGGTCCGTACATACACGGGTGGGGTGGGTGTACAGTCCGTACATACACAGGTGGGGGTACGTCCGTACATGCACTGGTGGGGTGGGGGTATGGTCCGTACACACACTGGTGGGGTGGGGGTACGGTCCGTACATACACGGGTGGGGGTACGGTCCGTACATACACTGGTGGGGTGGGGGTACGGTCCGTACATACACGGGTGAGGGTACGGTCCGTACATACACGGGTGGGTTGTGGGTACGGTTCGTACATACACGGGTGGGGAGTTGGTACGCTCCATGCATACACGGGTGGGGGTACGCTCCTTTCATACACTGGTGGGGGTTCGGTGCGTACATCCGCGGCCGGGGGGTCATTTGGCGCGTACATGCAGGTGATGGGGGGGGTGTTCTGCGCGTATGCGGGCACGTGTCTCCATGGTTGCTATAGGAGTTCGGTCTGTACGGTGTTTTTTCCATACAGTTGTAAAATCGAAAGGACGGGAGTGATCGTACTTGCGCGGTCGGACTTCATTTTTCCGATTCGTACGGTGAATCGTCCGGGGATGTGTCGGACACATTTTCCGACCCTAGGACGTGTGGGGAAATGTTCCAGATGTGATTCGTATGGAGTTTTTCCCATGCGAATCGTACTTGGCAGTTTGTACGCTACTTGTACGATTCGTATGGAAAAAAATCCGGATACAATTCGTACGGGGGAAATTTTTCCAGGATCGGAATCGGCCCCTAAATTTGTCTTTACGAATCTCCAGTGTTTTCATTTTCCCGTCTAACAAATTGTTCTATATATGTCAGTCTCCATCCCAACATTTGCATCTTGTTTGTGGAGTAAAAGAGTGTAAGGAGAGTTTAAAATGCTAATGTTGGGACATTTTGCTAGTTCATCCCAAAATGTCAAAAAGTGGTTAACTAATTCAAAGATGAAGGCAACTGCGGGTCTCTGTCGAGATGGTAGTCAAAGGAGATCCCATAGAGAGCTGCATGATAAGGTATTTTCCATATGTGGCTAATGTGTTTCTCTTTCTCCCAGGGACAATTCAAAGAAGATCCTCAGCTGAGTGAGTACTACCTCTACAGATCAGGTAAATCTAACAATGCCCTCTTCAATTTAGGCCCTTATGAGTTTCCTAGAAATGTCCAGTCTACTTCCCCTCTCTTAGACCTAGCATCCTTAGGTTGGTCTTACCCTGGACATTTTGCCATTTGCCTACACGTTTTGTTGATTCTTTTTGCTGACCTTGGACTCTGAGCACTTTAACAACTGCTAAACGGTGCTAAAGTACGTGATTCTTCCCTAACCATGATGACATTGGCATATACCTGATTGGCATATTTGTTGCACTGATAAGCCCCTGGTAAAGTGGCCTGTACTTCAATGGTACTAGTGGTCTGTTGCACTCATTGTGCTACCCACAGAAGCAGCCTTTCAAACCTGTCTCACGCCTGCCACTGCAGTGCCTGTGTGTGCAGTTTACTGCCACTTCAACATGGCATTTAAAACCACTTGTCAAGCCTTAAACTCCCCTTGTATTAAATATGTCACCCCAAAGGTAGGCTCTAAGTAACCCTAAGGGCAGGGTGCGATATAAGTAAAATGTAGGACATGTACTTGTATGTTTTGGATGTCCTGGCAGTGACACACAGCCTATCTCATTTTTCATTACGGTGAGGCTTACCCCTTCATAGGCCAGCATTGAGAATTCTGTTATACACTTTTATGCTGTAAGCCCTGATCACAGAGAAGTAACTTTTTCCTGATTCATATGTTTGGAATGGTAATGATAAATCTTTATTACTGGTGAAGTTGAATTTAACATTGCTATTTTAGAAATTCCACTTTTAGAAAGTGGACGTTTCTCTGATCTTAGCTCATTTGTGCCTTACAGCCTGACTCCAATATATCTGCTTGTTGCCTTGCTGCCTACCGCTCACTGGCTCTGCTGAAGGAGAGCTGGACTCTACAATCTCTCCAAGGGTTTGCTACATTGTTCCTGTTTTCTGAAGTCTCAGGGACACAAAATACTTCTTGCAATTCTGCTGGTGCTGCTGGACTATGCTTTCTGTGAACCCTACCTTTGCCCATGGTACCCTATTCAAGTTCTGTGCCTCAAAAGTGGGTTCTGCAGCTGCTTTCTTCAAAACTGATGCATCATCACCATTGTGGCAATCAGAACCAATGTATTGCCCTTCATCACCGACACAGAGGCTGTTCAACGTCAGCGGCTCTACAGCCTGCATGGACTGACGACTACGCTTGGCGTGGCTCAATGATGATGCAGTGCCTTCACTTCAACGAAGCTTCATGATGACGCAGTGACTGGACTGCATGGAAAATATCTACCAATTGAGCCCTCCGAGTCAACGCTTTGCCCCATCCAAGGATTTTTCTCAGCAGGCCCTGCGTCAGCCCTGTAGGCAGCCTGCCTTCCATCGTAGTCAACCGGAACTTTGGTCACTCATGACTTCAAGTAACCGTTTGGCTGCTGGTGACTTCCAAACACTGTTTTTGCATTTAATATTTACAAATTCATATCTTTACTGCAACTGGTTGGATTTTTGTCATTTTGGTCTTATTTTGTTCAGATCAATATTTTCTATTTTTCTAAACCTGTATAGAGTCTTATTGTGGTGTATTCATTGTGTTACTGTATTTGGGGCTTGCACAAATACTTTACACATTGCCTCTTTAGATAAGCCTGGATGCTCTGTGCCAAGCTACCAGACAGTGAGCACAGGCTATCTTTTAGTATGTACCTAGCTGACCCTGACCAGACAGGTGGTTCGTGGCTGGCCTGGGTGCATATCTCATCCAACCAGCAATCCCATTTCTAACATTGTTGATCAGCAGTGAGGATATGACTTATGTTTGAGCAATACCATATAGCAACGCTTTATTCACTACAACGGTATACTTCGACCAATTTGAGCCTTTTTCATTTCTCCCTGTACTGATATCTTTTAATTTTCCCGAAGTCCTTTTGCCCAAGGCCCATTTTCCCTGCAATGTCAGTGGTCTTGGCTGGCACTATGGAATTCAAGCTGGCCAATGTAGAGGCATGCACAGTGGTCCAGCTCAATGGAGTTCTGCCAGGAGAGAGGGGTGTTCCACAAGGGAAGTGCCACGAAGGCAGAGCACCTTAAAACATGGCCCAGGCCTGCCACTGTAGCCTGAATGCAGTTTTAAACTGACATGCTGACTTGGCACTAAAACCCCCTCGCCAAGCTCTAAATTCCTCTTTTATTATTGCGTGTAGTTCTTATTTATATACTTATTTGTATTGCGTCGTGAATCATCCCCAAGGGGATCTCTCGGCGCCTGAGAAGAGGTCACCTAATGAGCAGAGGAATCTTAAAACAGCCAGGTCTTGAGCAGTTTCTTAAAGTGAAACAGATTGAAGCATGCACGGATCTCATCAGGGAGACTGTTCCAATGAACAGGGGCTTGATGGGAGAAAGCCCGACCGCCCATTTTGGCTTTCTTGATTCTCCGCGTGCACAGAAGCTTGCGATTGCTAGATCTCAGCTGATGCACGGGTAGATAAAGTTCAAGTTTCTTCTTCAGGTAGGAAGGGCCCATCCCGTCGAGCGATTTAAACACAATACACAGCAGTTTAAAAATTGCTCATTTTCTAATGGGAAGCCAATGTAGTTGACGCAGAAGAGGTAGAGATGGAGTGTGTACCGGTTTATTAAGGGCAAGGCGGGCTGCAGTATTTTGAACCACCTGAAATTTAGATAATAAATCTTCACTTATTCCAACCAGGAAAGAGTTGCCATAGTCCAGTCGACTAACCAAGAGTGACTGTATAAGGGTTTTTCTTGCCGTAAGCGGTATCCATGGGAAGATATTTCTAAGCATCCGCATTATTCCAAAGCAGGTGCCCGACAACACCTTCACCTGTTCCTCCATGGAAAGTTTATTATCAATTCTAATGCCTAAGTTCTTGGCACAACTTTTCGGGGAGGGCACCTCTCCTAGTTCTACTGGCCACCATTCTGGGGTCCACAGTTCCTCCGCTTTGCCAGACAGCCGTATCTCTGTTCTAATGGAGTTAAGCAGGAGAAAGTTCTTCATCCATTGGGCTATATTGGACATTGAGGGCCTCATTTATGAAAAGTGACGCATCACTGCGTGAAAACAGTGATGCGTCCCTTTTCACTGCGCCCTCCCTGCGACTCCAATGATGCGTCAAATTTACAGTATGACGCATCATGTCGCAAGGAGTCACAGATACGTCAGTATTTCTGACGTATCTGTAGGCGCAAAAGTGACGCATTGCTGGAGTGTGTCTCAAAAGTGACGCAACTCCAGCAATGTGTCCTTTCACATAAGGCAAGCCCCATGTGAAAGGGCCTGCGTCAGTCTTACGCCTGCTGTGAGGCAGGCGCAAGATATTGACGCATTTGCACCCTAGAAGTGGCGCAGTGAAATCTCGTAGATTTCACAGCGTCACTTCTACGATGCTTACTTACGTGGGAACGCCCACCCTGCATACATTATACCTGACGCAGGTATAATGTAGCGCAGGGGTTTGCAAAGTGACGCATCTAGGTAGATGCGTCACTTTGTAAATATGGCGCATCATGGCGCATGTTTTACGCCACTGGTGCGTCACAAAAAGTGACGCACCGGTGGCGCAAAAGTGACACAGGGGCTCATAAATGAGCCCCACAGTTTTTAAATTTTTCTTTAGTTGCTGCCGGGTCCACCTCTATAGGAACTAACACCTGCGTGTTGTCTGCGTAAGATATGGTCTCAAACCCGCAGCTCCTGATAATTGAGGCTAAGGGGGCCACATATATATTAAACAAGGTAGGACTTAAGATGGATCGCTGTGGGACCCCCTTATCCACTAGAGTAGGCTGTGACACAAAGGAGTCCATAATGACACATTGTGATCAGTCGGTCAGATAACTATGAGGCCATTTAAAGGCCAAACCTTCGACACCAATCTCTCGAAGTGTATCCAAAAGGATACGATGAGAGATGGTGTCAAAGGCAGCCGAGAGAACAAGCATCGCCGGAGTCCCATTGTCCAGTGACATCCTTATAGTGTCAGTGACTTCCAGCAGTGTGGCCTTGGTGGAATAACAGGCCTTTGATGAATTCAGTAGGGTATTCTGTTCTAAATAACCAGAGAGATGCCGATTGATTAATGTCTTCATGATCTTCGAGCTACCAGGGAGGAGAGAAATCGGCCTGTAGTTTGGTAGATCAGTGGGATCTGCCAGCACCTTTTTCAACAGTGGTTTAATGTGTGCGTGTTTCCACTTACTGGGAAATGTGGCTGTAGCTAACGAGATGTTACAAACTTCAGCAAGTGCATCAGCTATGACTGGAGTAAGTTCTGACATAACGGCAGGAGGAGCAGGGTCTAATGGGGATCCTGATTTCATGTGCATTAATAAAGAGCCCACTTGCTTACCCGTGATGACAGGAGAGGATTCAAGGCCAGGGGGCGAGGGTTTCCCCAGTGGGAGGTTCCCTCGTGATCTACCTCCTCTGGCCCAAAGGAGCGATTGATTGTATCATTTTTTCGTGTAAAATTACTGGCTGGATCCTCGCATAACTCCTGGGTAGACGGAGGTAGTGGGTTATTGGCCTTCGGGTTAGTGAACTCCTTAAGAATCTTAAAAAGCTCCCAGAGGAGTTCTTCGCTTCCGTGATCCGTAAACCAAGGTAAGCTCTTCTAGCTGTATTGCAGCTTTTCAAATAAGCTCTATGTGTCACCTGATAGAATATTTTATCTGGCTCAGATTTTGATTTCCTCCATTTTCTTTCTTTGATCCGACATAGGGTCTTTTCTCTCTTGAGAGTATCTGAGGACCAAGGGGCTGGAGCAGCCCTGTGCTGAATTTTTACCCTCTTAAGCAGAGCAATGGCATCGAGGGCATCAGTAACTGAGGCCTCAAACCTTTCTAAGGCTGTATCGCCATCTTTGCAGTTTGTAAACGAAGGGGAGGTGTACACCTGTCTGAAGGCTGAGGATGTCACCTTTCTCCATGATCTACGGAGATCTCTGTGCACTTGTGGGAGGCCAGATGGTTTCGTGGGTGCCCAGGAGAAACTTAATGCCAAATGGTCCGTCCATCCTAATGTCTGGGGAGGTTCTACTATTAACTCCGAAATGTTGGTGAAAATAGTATCCAACACATGCCCAGCAGCATGAGTGGGGCTAAAGACTCTAGGAGAGAGATCAAGTGACTCCATAGCTGCAATTAAACTGGCAGACTCAGCATTGGACGGAACATCCAGACGATGGTTAAAGTCCCCTACCATTAGGAACTTATCAGTTAGCAGTGTGTAAGGAGCCAGCCTTTCTAATAATGAGGTACAAAACTGATAATAGACTAAAGCTCCCGCCCATTCGATCATCTGTGCTTGCTCCACCCTAAAGATCAGCAATTATAGATTGGGGGAGGACACATTGTCCAATGTCGTAATATAATAAGGTGCATACGTAGCAATGGCTAGACCTCCGCCCCTCTTGCCTGATCTATCCAGGCGTACAACCGCATATTCGGTGGGAGAGCAATTGCCAAAGCTGGGGTTGCATCCATGTGCAGCCAGGTCTCAGTAAAGAGACATATGTCTGGTTTTGAGTCCTCTAACAGGTCCCAGATTTCTGCCACATGTTTAGGTATAGATTGTGCGTTAAGATACAGCCCCTGAATGGGAACTGCTTTCTCGCCCTTAATATCCTTCTCTGCCCCAAAAGACTGCTCCGTACAAACTCGGTTGTGCAAGGGAGGGAGGTGTGTGCAGCAAGATGTTTGCCGTGATCAGCCATGGACCAGCCACACTGTGGGCATTTTGCCCAGAGAGATGGCGTTCTCTGCTTGTGGGTTGTTCCTGCACCTCGTGCCGGGGGCCACATCCCCCAACCTCAACAACGCCTCTCTAGAGTAACTCAGTCTGGTCAGAGGGGATATCTGTGGGGTATAGGGCAGCATCACCAGGCAGCAGGCAGCGTTCAGGCGCGGACAGGCTCAGACGGGCTTGCCTTAGGCGCGCCCGCTGCGACCATTTTATGCCCCAGAAGGGCTAAACCACTAGAGCGCTAACCGCTGCAAATGACGCTAAGAAACCTTTACAGGAATGTAATCTGCATCCTTTCTCCACTCAATCAATCGACTGACCCAATTGTGGTGGACCGGAGAGTAGCAAAAGACTAAAACGAAAGACTCAGGTGAGATTCCTGCAATTTAAAGTCTCCCCAACAGTATATGGTACATAACAATTTTAAAAGACACAGTTTAAAAATTGCTCGAACATAAGGCAGATAGTAAGAGAGTTTCTGCACGTAAAATACCTGCTCCTCTTCTGCATGCCCACGAACGCGGTAGTTTTATGCCCCAGAAGGGCAAAACCACTAAATCGCTAACCACTGCAAATGGCGCCCAGAAACCCTTACTGGAATGTTATCTGCATCCTCTCTCCACTCAATCAATCGACTGACCCGATTGCGGTGGACCGGAGAGTAGCAAAAGACTAAAACGAAAGACTCAGGAGAGATTCCTGCAATTTAAAGTCTCCCCAACAGTATATGATACATAACAATTTAAAAGACACAATTTAAAAATCGCTCGAACATAAGGCAGATGGTAAGAGAGTTCTGCACATAAATACCTGCTTATTGCATATAAATCGTCCCTAAGGTAGGCCCTAGGTAGCCCATACGGTATTGTGCTATTGAAAATGGAAAGTTTGGGCATATACCTCTAATTTGTAAATATCCTGGTAATGACAAAATTCAAAATTAGTTTATAACTACTGTGAGGTCTACCCTCCCTCAGGATAGCATTGGTGTTTCCTTATTATATTTAATAAACTGTCATTAGCAATTGAGAGCAAGTAGCTATGTCATGTTTGGTACCTATTGAATTGTAATGACAAATCCTCTTTGAAGGTAAAGCCTGATGTTTCATTCCAACTTTGAAAATGCCACTTTTAGAAAGTTTTCCTGCCTTTAGCCTTTTTGCATCTGCAGCCTGTCTTGGTTACCTAGGTGTAGCTGACAGCTAGACTTTGTAAATTACTCCCAGTCAGTCAGAGAATAGTGGGATTAGTTGAGCTTCAATGAGCCATCAAGTGGCAGGAAGGGGGGCAGTGCTGAGCACAGCCCCACTCTCAACTGTATAGGCTGTGTCCTGTCTCCTCACAATGTGCCTAATGACCCTGTATTGTCACCGCAGCCAGCTTGGAGCCAAGGAAGGGGAGTCAGGAAATTCCAAGCACTTCAAATAACTTTTCCAGAAACTTCTCCCACCTTCCAGAAGAAGGGCACCAGAGTTTAAAAACAGGACCTTCAGACAGACTCTTCGAATCACTGCTTGACCTGTGGAAGGACTCCCAGAGGACTGCCTGCTGTTGGGACCAGCTGTGTCGAGCCTGACTTGAACCCTCAGAGGGCCAGTCCTGCATCTACATATGCAATCAGGGCAACCAGAAGTGAGTCCAAAGGCCTCCTGTTCAGAGCCACAGGGACATAACATATCTTGCACGTGCACCTGGACCTAGTCTGAGTAAGACCTGAACCCCTAATAGGTCTCTAGCCACTCCTGGACCCTTGGTGGTGGTGCAAGAGGTGCGCAGGTGCCCACCTTCCAGAATTGAGGACTTATACAACATTTGGCCAAAAGTGCTCTGAGAACCAGGAGGGGACCAGGACCAACCTGTTCACCTATCCACCCGAGTTGCATCGCCGTTCTGATTGACTTGCCTGCTACAGTCTTCTCCCCAGCAGCAAATCCTTTTCAGTGGTTCTTCACCAAAGGGATATCTGACCTTGTAGAAGTGTATTTAGCTACTGCCTTCTACTTCATCCCCCTGGAGATTTTCAACTTACATATCAGGAACTAAGGGCCTGATTACAATCTTGGCAGACAGGGTTACTCCGTCACAACCATGACGGATATCCCATCCACCATATTACAACTCCATTATATCGTATGGAACTTGTAATACACGGACGGGATATCTGTCACGTTTGTGAAAGAGTATCCCACCCATCAAGATCATTATCAGGCCCTAAGTTCAAAGGTAAAATCTTCACTGCAGCTTTTCACCACAGCCATCCGATAATGATGCTTCCTTCTGGGACACTCCTGCAGCCTTGCCCCTCTAAACATTCACCTTCTCAGACATTTTTCTTTCAAAATCTTTCTAAGTACAGAGATAAGCACTGACTGGATCCAATCCACTTCTTGTATCTGAACAACACTCCATCACGGTCGGCCTTAACTTTCGACTTTGACCAGGTCTCACGCGACCAGATGTCATGGTTCGTGCTTTGATATTTTAGGCACTATTTTAAACCTTAAACTTTAAACAATCATCACTCCAGTTTACTGATTAAATTTGTTTAGTTTTGGTGTCGAATCATTTATTAAAATATACTTTATTTGTCTAAATTTGTTTGAGATTTTGCTTGTGCTGTGTTTTCACGTTATTACTGTTTGGGTGCTTTATGCTTAAAAAGTTAAGCCTGACCTCTTTTTGCGCCAAGCTATCCTGGGTGAACCACAGGTTAATTAAAGACTTTCTGTGGTTCACTCTGCAAAGAATTGTGGTTGTTGTTTGACCAGGGCTCATACCACAGTCAAACAACAACCGAATTTCTCACAGTTCAGATACTCATTGAAGACTTCTGTTGAGAGAATCAATGCATAAGCATAAATCCTTTGCATGTCAAGCTGGAAAGTATTCTCAGCTAGAAATCAGCAGACATCAAAGAAATAGGCTAAGTTATCTCTCATGCAAAGAGATATAAGAAACTCAGAAATGAGTCCCTAGCAGGTGCAAGCGAGAGAAGCTCAAAGGAAAAAGTCCCCGCTGCTCTAAGAACACGCACCCATATAAACATGTAATATTTTAGGTGGCAACGCGTGTTCTTTCATCTTCTGCATCCTTCAATAGGATTTCAGTAAACTCCTGGGAATAGGTGTACTCCCTTTCTTCACACAACTGTACAATGGTCTGGAGCTGCTGGTACGTGAGAAGATACTTCGTCCACATTCTGTGGACTAGACAGTTCTTCTAATGTGTCATCCTTTATGTTGCCTCCTCTCCTCCCTGTGGGAACCTAAATATCAGTTGTCTAATACAAAACAAATGCCTATTCAATAACTAACAGAAGACTTCTGGAAAGTTACAGCTTGTGCAACAACAGAGAAAACATCAAGCACAGAAACAAATCATCATTGAAAAACGGGCCTTTCAGTATTAACATGAGTCTTCCATTGATGTTGGGTCAGGAGCTAGGCTAAGTTAAATTAGCACTTATTTACTTCACTTGTAGACTTATAACATCTACGTATGATTATTTAGCTTTTAGTAAATGTGCTATTTAAACCTAGATATTTACATATTTTTGATAAAAACTTGCTCAGCACTACTTACTTTTAAATCACATGTTTGGGGTACTTTAAAAAAAAAGTAGAGGGCAAAGCAGTGGGTTCTTTTTATATATATATTGTTAAAGAAGGCGGTTGATTACTGTAATTTAACCTTTTCCAAGTTTGTGATCTTGCCCTTGTCCTTCAGAAGATTACGTATTCTATGTCTAGTTTTAACTACGTGTCGCCCAGCTGCCAGTATCTTGTTTGTTTAATTATTCATTTCCCAGAATAATTGTTTAAGGTGTAGTAAAGCCATTATTGATATTTCAGTGTTCAGCAGGTTAAATTGCCCTCTAAGAGCTGTAGGTTTTCTCAATAATGTGAGTGTCCTTCTCTCTCTATAATCACACTCTGCCTTTTAGATATCTCTATGCAACATTTCATAGTCCAGAACCCAATTTTGATACTGGTCTATCCTAATGGCTATGGGCATCCCACACAGCTTTAAAGTTCTCCCACACCAGTTCTGAGAATACTTCCCTGGTATCATTAGTCTAGAAATAATCTCAAATTTTTTAATCATAACTTTGACATAAACCCTAAATATTCGAATATTTGGCTCAAGTCTCCAAGCTCCCTTGCTCCCCAGCGAAACACCCACATAAAAATCCCAGCTCACTGGGGCATGATGTTACAGGGCGATGGTATCTATATCAATTCTCTCCTCCTGTCGCAACAATGTGCCAGGACCCCATAATGTTCTATAATAGAGTACATCCTATGGCTGTGAGAGAAGAAAGCATAATCTTTATTACTGGGATAGATAGCCATACCACAAACTTCAATATTTATTGGCTGTGCATGTCTATTTTGTGGGTGCCTAGCCAATGGTAGGGTATTGGATTATGTTTGTTGTGTTTTGTTTTTTATGTCAAGGTCTCCCATGCAGATCAATGTAATACTTTATTTAAGAATTCTAGGTACACGTTTGGCGGAAAGGAAGCAACCAATGTAATTGGTGCCAATGAACGTACCCAAAAAATAAGTACATACCAACCCTTCTTACAGTGCATTGGCACTTCCTGGGTCTCCAGCACCAGATATTTATGTACTGAAAGCAACCTATTGATTTTCCTGTTCAAAATGGGTTGAAATGGTTTAGATAGTGCTACTATGTAAATAGTCCAATATCTTTTTAGACCAAGTGGTTCTCCTGAAAGCATATAATGTCTGGTCATTCTGAGGGAACAAAATTCCAGATCTTCTGTTTGTTTTCAGAAGATTTAAGTCCGCTAGTGTTCCACATAATCAGTCTCAACATGAACTATAGGAAAAACAAATGCATCAAAAGTTCAACAGCTATGTTGTTTTCACAGTATTGGAACACGTTGTATCTTTGCATAAGTATATGACTGAACCTGTCCACCCCTCCCTTGGCTCACTTACTTTTCAACTGGCTTCACACATAAAAACAAAAACAGAACTCTGTGGAAAACGTCATGGATATTTCTGGAGTGGGGAAGAGAACCATCACAGGTGTGGTGATGAATATGCACTCAAAGCCAACAGCTCCCCCTTTCCTCACCTACAATATCTTATTAATAAATCTAGATTAGTCCCCATAAATCTCTGTAGATCCATTATGAAAAGATACTTCAATAAGGCATTTTGTCCTGTACACCCGGCCATGAAGCAAGTGGTGTTTCTGGTTTGTTTGAGCCCAGTCACCTCATCTCTGAATTCTCCACTGGGACTGTGGTTGAAGTCACTTCCTCCAAGTTAAGCGCCACTTGGGTTGTTCCAGGACAATCCAGGATTGCCTCACCTTCCTCCAGATGTTGTATGGCATGAGTCCCTTTGGAACTACAACACAGTAGCAGATTCGCCTCTGCCTGGTGATAATGTATGCCAATGTCAAAGTCTCTTGTCACCAGCAGCACAGTGCAAAAGAGGTCTCTGAACTGTATGAAATCATCACCATCAGTTATTTCTTTCATATTTCTCAGGTGAAGTGAAGGTTTTCTAATGAGATCTGTCCTCTAGATTGTCAAACTTATAAATACCTCAGATTAATCTGACGTTAGAGACCAAGGACCGGCTCTCCTCCAGCATTACTGCTAGTTTCTTCATTGGAGCTGACTTGCTCCTCTTCTTTCACCAGGTCATTTACAGCAGACACTATCTGCTTTTTTAGCATCTGTGTCTAGGTGCAAAAAGTCTCACTCAGTGAGTCTTGAAGCATGGCTATCCTTGGTCCATGTGAGTGTGTCTCCCTTCCTCGTCACCATTTTAGCAGACAATTCTGTCGGTGAATCGTCTGATGAAGCTAACCTAGTACTTTTTCTCCCAGAAGGACCGAATATCCCTGTTCCACAACCTTCATGAGTATTCAATGTTCTGGGGGGGGAATCTATGGCAGAAAACCTCTGGTGTGATGCAAGAGGTTGGAGGTCTGCTTTCACAGGCACAAATCTTCAGGTCCACGATTCATGTTCAAGTTAATCAGGAGAAAGGTCAGCCAGCACCCTGTTCAGCCATAGGCACACTGCTCATTCATGGTCAGGGAATTTCAGAGTTGTGTATCTCCGGTCTACTGCCATTGCTTACAAGCACATGCTGTAGGAAATTGGATGACTGGTTGAAAAGGGTTGAAACTCTACTCAAGCAGCAACCACAATTATATTCAAGGTCAAACACAAGCAAACCCCAAATTAACCAATGCTAAAACCTTTGGTAGCTTGGCACAAAGCACTCTAGCTTAATTTAGAGGCAATATGTCAAATATTTATGCAGAATTTCAATGAGTAATAAAGTGAAAACACAACAAAAGAAAACTCCCACAACAATTTATCAAAATAGAGTGAAATGTATTAAATTATTTGACATAAAAATGATGCAAACCCAATTAGTAGAACTGGAGATATTCAATTTTAAGGATTTCAGATAAGTATAGCACATAAAAGCACACAGCGCCACTCTCAGTTATCCGGTCATGCAAGGCCAGATGTAAGTCACAAGTTCAGGCCAACTGTAATGGAATGCATGCTGGATGCAGGGGCCAGGTTAGTCCCTCTGAAAAAGCTACCTTCTTGTGAAAGGGAAATATTGTAATTGGCAAGATGGCGGCGGCTTGTTAGACCGCTCTGAGGCAGCTCCCAAACCAGAGCTCTAAAAGAAGACTAAAGAAGAAGAGACAAGAGATGCTTTTCTTAAATTAAACTAAATAATAATGAAAAAAAGGACTTACCCCATGTTTCGCTGCTATGTAATCCTAGTCACAATCCTGGAGTGATGTCTGGGAACAGACTGGAAGATCGATCTTTGATATCTACACCGGACCCGAGCGCATTACAGCTACGCTTTTCGTTTTGTACTTCTTTGATTGGAGTACTTGTGTTGCGGTTAATTGCTCGTATACAGACCGGTGGAGCAGCTACGCGAGTGAAGCAAGACAGTCCTTTAGAGCTGGATCAACCGACTCGGTTCTCAGACACAGCTCCGTCCTCTGTTCCCGGTGGCATGGCGCCAAAAAACGCCGCTGCGATAGCCGCTGCTGCAGCCAAGACGAGAGCAGGGAAGCAGGCTCTCCGAGACAAAGAGTTGGCTGTGAAACGAGGCGGCACACGTATGGAGGACTGTAGTATTGTTGCTGATCTCGATGCTGGAGCTGGAAAAGCAGTAAGGGGATCGAGACAACAGCCGACTATGCCTGTAGCTGGCCCATCTGTGATCGAATTGCTACGAAAAACTCCCGTCTCAATACCTGCTCCGGTCTCTTCATCACAGAAACCAACTGTTTTTCCATTAGCCGCGGATATCTCTGGGTCTACAGTGACACCTTGTGGACAAAATCAGAATGGCAGAATCGAGGATGGGGAAATAATGAACACTAGCATAAGTGCTTCTACAACTATGAAAAAGGACAGCTTTATGACACACAAGCAGTCTTCAGCTGCACTGGCAGGAACAACAGAGTCTGAGGTTGGGACAGACCCTAATGCTGGAACACAAGGTATGGAGAAACTTTCCTTATGTGATACTTCTGTTTTTTCTTCTGTCTCGTCAGCCTCTTCAACAATATTGACACAGACCACTTCAGTAGGTTTACTCGCGTCAGCACCAGTAACACTACTTGACTCTATACCAATGGTTTGTAAAACCCCAATGATTCTAACTGTGCAGGGAGGTCAAACATCGCAAGAACAGCCCATACGTTATGGGCTAGGAGGTGATCTGGGGACAGCAGACTCTAGAGTCACTTCAAAAAATCTGGGAGACTCGCTGGAGGCTCCTGACGACAAGGAAAAAATTGATGGGGACGAGATAACCCCCGACCCTACCGACACCGACAGGGACCCTTCAGAATTCTATTCAATATCAGAAGGGATAGTAGACGTAAGATGGTCAGATGATTCTGAACTTGATTTCGATTCTAATAGTGGTTCCGAGACGGAGAGTGACCATGCGGTGAGAACGGCAGAGTCTAGGGGAAATAAAAGAGCTACTTTACGGAAGAAAAGGGCCCAGGGGTTGACCTGGGATTACTCCCCCTCTACTGTGCTGGGGTCTCAAGAACATGCCACTGGCTCTAGACCGACGCAGCGGTGCTCTCCACATCAACAGGATGCTACGCTCTCCACGGTGATGGATACAGTCCTCCAGGCTATTGCCTCCCATCGAGAAGAAACATCAAGGGACGGACGCAAGGCACAATTAGCTCTACATAAGGTTCAGGGTGTAGTTCGTAAACTGTCAAGATCAGTTAACACCTTCAATACTAGAATGACAGAAATGGAAGATCGTATAGTCATTAATGAGGCAGAGGCTACAGCTACACAAGAACAAGTTAAACTACACGAGGCAGAATTAACTGACGTCAGATGGAAGCTCGAGGACATGGAAAACCGTTTACGACGTAACAACCTACGCGTCCTTGGAATTCCCGAAAATATCGAAGGTACTGATATCCGAGCCTTCATCATCCAACTTTTTAAAGATACACTTCCTGAGCTCTCTTCATGGAACTGGGAGCTTGAGGTGCAACGGGTGCACAGAATTCCAGTCACATTAAAAGGCACTGGGAAGCAAGGAAACTATCCACGAGCAATCCTAGTATTTTTTGGAAACTTTCTTCTCCGACAAGCTATTTCAGATAGAGCCAGGCCAGAAGCTCGGCGGACTCGGGACTCCATTTCCTATTTTGTCAGACCGGATTTTTGTCACACTACGGTGGAAAGGAGGTGGCGCCTGCGACAACTTATCAAACCCTTTATGGAGAAGAAGGCGCAAGACTACCTTAATAACCCAGCCAAACTGAAAGTCCTATACAATGGCCAGACTAAAATCTTTACTTCAGAAGTAAAAGCCAAATAATTTTTAGACAGTCTCACCTGATGGCCCACTAGAGATGTCTAGAAATAGAGAGAACAAAGGACTTGGATGCTGGACTTGATGAATAGGGAGAGGTGAATAGAGAGCGTATCGGACATTACTGAGACTTTATATAGAAACAAAGATACATTAGATCAATTTGTCATTATGTCCCTCTATATGCCTCTCCATATCTTCTTTATTATTTTCCTTTTTTCTCCTTCTTTTCTTTTTTCTTCTTTTTCAATGGTTTTTCTTTTTTCTTTCTCAGTTTAAATTTGGTTTGGGAGCGTCTCTCCATCACTAAAGACTCTCATAGAGTCTAATTGCCTCACATTACGGGTGGGGGAGGGTGGGGGGTGGGTTGTAGGGGGTTGTAGTGAGCGCGAGGGGGAGGGGATGTGGCAAGGGGAGTGGGGAGGGGAGGGGATAAGGGGGGGGGAAAAATTGTAGAAACGAACTTGATCTGTAGCATAAAAAATCTTAAAAGCTTTTTGGGTAATCTAATCTCTCTTAGCGATTGGAGTCTTACCTTAATTATGTTGAATAACGAGAATGGAGTGAGGAAAATCAGTGTAAATATCGAATTTAATGTCGGCTGGTGGTGGTCCAAACTGTGTAATACTGATGGTACTGGGTCAAGAGGAAATAGTTTTGAATGGGGAGAGTAAAATTGCGATGTTGGAATGTTTCGGGTCTTAATGACGGGAGAAAAAGGGCCCAGCTCTTTCAATTGTTACGACAGGACCCTGTTGATATCCTCTGTATTCAGGAGACCCACATAGCTGGATGTGATAAAAAGTTATTAAAAATTCCCGGATTTAATTTGATAGCAGCAACATCTCAAACGTCTAAAACATGGGGGGTCGCCATTTTGGCAAAACCCAGTTTGGGGAGTCCTAGACGCTGTCTTGTCGACAAATATGGTAGGTGGGCTGTGGCTCAATTAGAGTCGGATATAACCATCTGCTCACTCTATGGTTCTAACCTGGACGACCCACAACTCTTTATTGAACTTGAATTAGAACTGGCTTCTTGGGCCGGCCCACTTATCTTGTGTGGGGACTTTAACATAAATATCGAAAAACTAGTAAACAACAGACTCCCACAGAAGTATAGTGGACGGAAACCTAAAGTTTATAGGGCCATATCCCATTTGATGGATAGTCATGACTTAAGGAATGCCTGGGATAGCTTAAGACAGAATGATAACGGCTTCACCTATTATTCTTATCCCCATAACAAGTATATATGATTAGACTATATCATGACATCAATACATAGGGCTGCCTTAATAGATATAATTAAATCCCCCAAAACCATCTCTGATCACAACGCACTTACGTTAATATTTGAACTGGACAACTTTAATAGACCTAATATCCAATGGTCATTTGACCGAAAGCTTTTTACTAACCCAGATTATATTAACCATATTACATCATGTGCTCAATCTTTTCTTGATTGTAATCAATATAGTGCACCCAGATTCAGCGTATGGGATTGTTTTAAGGCAGGAATAAGAGGAGAGACTATAGCCTTTGTAGCCAATCGTAAGAAAACTCAGGATAGTATTAATAAACAACTCAATGCGGAACTTATTAACCTGGAAATAACGCATGCTAAACAAATTCAACAAGGAATATCAACCTCTGACACACTGCAAAAATTATTGATCTTAAAAACAGAAATTAATAGCTCGCTAACACAAAAAGCAGCGGAAATATATCAAGCCAATAGAGACAGAATTTATGAAGCAGGGGAAAAAGCAGGGAGGCAACTAGCTCTTAAAACTAGACAAAAAGAAACATACAAAAAAATAAAGAATATTGAATTTGAGGCTCAACAGTACACCTTCCCCCAAGATATTGTAGAAGTCTTTCGCAAATACTACCAAAAACTATACCAAAACGATAACGAACACCTATCTGCAAGAGACATAAAAACCTTCCTCAGTGAGTGGCTACCGGAACCAGAGGTTTCTGGAATACTTGATCAAGGAGGTAGAGAAGAACTGGAGAAAGAAATTACAAAGGGAGAACTAGAGATTGCATTATCAGACCTAGCTAATGGGAAGGCGGCTGGTCCTGACAGGATCCCCCTAGAGCTATACAAGGTATTGGGCAAACAGATACTACCCTATCTATTAGATCTGTTTCTAGGAATACAACATCACTCAGCTACACCAGAGTCCTGGAAACACACCAATATAGCGATGTTCCCAAAAAAGGGGAAAACCCCCCAGCTTCCATCCTCATATAGACCTATCTCACCCATAAACTCTGACTCAAAGCTATACTCCAAGATACTTGCAAACCGAATGAGGGGGGTCATCGAACACCTGGTATCCCCCTGGCAGCATGGCTTTATCCCTGGGAGAGGAACAACCGATCATACCCGTAGAGCCATTGCATTATTTGACATCATGGGCGCCAGGGGGGGAGAGATGTCGATGGTCCTACTCGATGCCGAAAAGGCATTTGATCGAGTGTCTTGGCGGTTCTTATGGGAAATCATGGAATTTAACAACTTTGGTCCAGGCTTCATCAAAGCCTTAAAAGCCCTCTATATCAGCCCTAGGGCTAAATTATCTATTGAAGGCTTTGAGTCAGAGTTTGTAGAGGTACAGAGGGGCACTAGGCAGGGCTGTCCCTGTTCCCCGATATTATTTGCCCTAGTAATCAATCCTTTAACTTTAAAGCTCCTTAACTCCCCCCAAATACAACTAGTTAAGGTGGGTTCATACTCTACTAAAATATTGGCATACGCCAACGACATTGCTGTGCTCACAACCAAACCCGCTGACGCATTGGCAGAAATAGAACAAATAACCCAGGTTTTTGGATTTTATTCAGGCTACTCACTTAACAGAGACAAAACCATGGTCTTATGTACAAATAACACTATATATGACAGTCCCTTTAAAGTAAAAAATGCTACATATCTTGGTGTGATTATTTCTCCTGAGGTAAAAGAGATTAACCGGCTTAATTATGATCCCTTGATTAAAGCAGTAAAAATAGACCTTAAGAGGGTAGATAACCTACATCTATCAATAATAGGGAGAGCAAATTATATCAAAATGAGTATATTTCCTAGAATACTCTATCTATTTCGGGCTATCCCATTGATGGCCGATGGCAGTATTGTTAAAATCTTTGACTCCACAATATCCAAATTCATATGGAACTATGGTAAAATAAGGAGAGCATTACCACTATTAACCCTCCCCCTACACAGAGGCGGCCTTGGTATCCCGAACTTGACATTCTATCGCTGGGCGACATTACTTCAACAAATGGGCCTGCTCTTTAAAGTAAAACTGTCCAATCTATCGAATACAGACTCCTATATTCCTTCTATTTTTGAACTTGGATTAGGTGATAAATGTCAAGGGTTATTTCTGAAACAACTCGAAGCGTCCTATTATAAAAAGACCAAATTTAAGGTGATGGGAGACGCATGGAAAATCTGGAAACTAGCCTCCAAACAACTAGGAATACCTAATATAACAAGATATACCTCTCTTTGGCACAGTAAGATCATTTCATCAAGAGATGGGAGAATAAGGGTATATATACACTTGGTCATTTTTTTGGACAGAATATTACTCCATCTTTCGAGGGATTACAACAGAGATTTGATATCCCATCTACAGACTATCTAAAATATTTCCAAGTCTTTACTAGTATCCGTAATTCTAAATTTAATATTAATTTAGATAGTTTCAATTTCTTCTCTATTATTGAGAAACGAGCTACTAGGATAGGTACTCTATATGATATTTTTTTATAATCCTCTAAAGACGACCTAGATCGTGTCGAGAAATCCTGGGCACAAAAACTTGGAAATCCAGATGTAGATATCGACTATTCCCTAACTCTCTACACAACTCTATTTTTAGCACCTAACCTTAAAGCACAATACCTTAAAACTATTTACAACCTTTATTTTACTCCAGCTAAACTCTTTACCTGGGGATTACGAGTAGATGATTGTTGCCCTAGATGTAGACAGGGACAGGCAAATTTAATCCACATGTTTGCTGAATGTCCAAAATTAGACAATTTACAAACATTGATAGGAGGATTCTGGACTCAAGTATTTGGGCGGAACTTTAGATCTTCCGCTACCCTATTTCTTCTAGGTCATGATGAATCCTTAGGGTACAGTTTGGAGGAACAGAGGATTGTTTTCTTGGGCACTGCCGTCTTTCGTATTATTCTGGCGGCTTCTTGGAAAGATCCCAATGTACCCACCTTTCAGATGTGGCTCAGTCGATTTCTTGCCACATACAAGCAGGAGATAGCTATATATAGCACAAGAGGTAGGAAAGCTAGAGCTTGGGTACTCAGATCTGGGCCCCAATCTCCAACTGGTACTCGAAAGTAAGATCTCCCCCCTGATAAGGAAAGGACCGACACTATATGATGATGTAAATAGTGTAAAAAATCATCTTATATCTATTATTTCTTAATTTAGCTGTTCATATGTACTGGGCTGTAATGATTCTGTTCTTTTCTTTGATATATCTTTTTGTTTTATTAAGAACTTATTATGTTTCTAAAGAAATTGTCTGAATGAATACTACAGATCATGTTCAATAAAAAAAATGTTTAAAAAAAAAAAAATGAAAAAGCTACCTTCTAGAGTCTAGTGCAAAAAGTTCAGTTCGCGTTGGGGGGGCGTGAGGAGCAGGGATAGCATCACGGATGGTCGCTGCTGTGGTGCGAAGAGCAGACAGTCAGTTGCTGCTTGAGATTCACATTGGCTGACGATGCTGTAGTGTGAAGTTGCAGATCTCACATTGCTGGTCATCGCTGGCACTCACTGTATCGCAAAGAGTTGACTTCCCCCGACCTTCACATTAGCGGTCTGTGCGGACTTCAAGATTTCAGAGCGAATGGGCCTAGTCACAGTCCAAAACTTCAAGATTTCTCCATTTCTTGACATAGGAGTTCAACTGATGCCACACCAAGGGTACAAGACCTGAGGGGCACCTCTTGGGGATCAGAAAATCACTCCAGCAGAGGCCAGCAGGGCTCTGAGAGTTCCAGTTGCAGGTCCAGGCAGAAGGACAGCTGAGCAGATGCAGAGAGGCCTCTGGAGCCTAATATGTCTCTGTAGCTCAAAGCAGGAGGTCATCCAGCTGAGATGAAGGGTGCAGGTCCAGTCTTCCTTTTCAGAAAGCAGGGCAGCAGAGTAGAGGGCACAAATTAGCAGTCCTTTTTGCAGCAGAGCCGCACAGCAGCCTTCTGCGTCTTCCACCGATCCAGAGGTGTACTGCAGAGTTGGGTTTGAGGGTCCACTATTTATCCTTGGTGCCGGCTTTGAAGTAGGAGAAGTTTCTAGATGGTTCAACCCCCAGAGATACTTGGAATTTCTTGCTTCCCTGTCTTTTCTGAAGTTTGTCTGGGGCACTAAAGACTAATGTGAAACCCTTTTAGGGTGTGATAAGGCAGAGCCGTTATAATGTGCAAGTGCAACACCTATTGCCTCTTTGTTTCAATGTCTGGGAGCTATACACAAAGACCAAGTGACAGTTACACCTATTAATGGGACCCAGGGTACAGGCTACCGGCACCAAATGGTTAGGACAAGAAAATGCCAACTTTCTAAAAGTGTCATTTTCAGAATTGTGACTTGAAATTCACTTTACCAATAAACAGGGTTTTAAATTACAGTTCTTTAGAGACCAAACTCATTATTTCTACTTGCTCCCAGTTAAAAGGTATTGTTCTTTGAGTACACAATACCTTAAAGAACAAGAGACAAGAAGAGTTTGGCGAAACCAGAACAGTTTGTTTAATTAAATGTAGCGTCTGGGAGAACAGTTACAGCGCAGGGTCTGAGGACTGTCTCAATTTACATTCAGTTGGCATCCTTCCTAAATACAATTTTCATCAGGTTATAAAGTTCTCTGGTGAACCATATACGGTGGGGAATGCTGGTTGCTATATTAGAGTCATAAATGGTCAAATGGTTACTACTGGTGGGCCTCGACCTTGCGTGGACACAATATGGCCAGTGGGTAACGTGTCCAGATGTCTGGCATGGAGAGCACGTGATCACTGCATGTGCTGTGTTCTGATTGGTTATATGTTCCTAAACCATCTGAGTTTATTGTGTTTTCGAGCGTGTATCCCCTCTCCGGCCATATGTGCTTTATTGGGGTCATTCTCCCTTGACCATTTTAATGTCGGAGCGCCTATCTTTAGGATTGATCTAGGGTTTCCTGTTTGTGTGGTTATTTAACAACTAGGTGCCATCTCACCTGTGACCTATATATCAGTAACCCTGGGCCTGGACCTCAGAGCTTGCCTGACTATGTATTAGTGAGTAGGGGTTAATGTGGAGTTCATGACGGGCGATTTTGTTACTAGGGACGTGATTTTGTTTTTCATAAATGAATGTATCGTTTTCCATATTAACACTATTGTTTTCTATATTAACATTATCACTTATTAAAAGTAATAAGGTAACCCAATGTTAACCTGTGGGAGAGGTAGGCCTTGGCAGTATGAATTTAAGACGTTTTCACTATCAGAACATTCAAAACTTAAAAGTACATGTTCAGCTTTTAAATAAACTGCACCCTGCCCTAAGCCCATTGAATGCCCACACCAGGGGTTATTGATGTGCATAAAAAGAAACGTTAAAGCCTGGTGGTAGGTTTATTTTGCCAGATCGACATGTCAGTTTAAACTGTACATGCAGCCTGCCATGGCTGGTCTGAGACATATTTAAAGGGCTACTTGAGTGGGTGGCGCAAACAGTGCTGCAGCTCCACTAGGTAGAAGAGGTGTGGTGCAGCGGCCAGGGCACCTGACTCAGGAACACAGGGCCTCATGGTTTGATCGCCAGCGGCAGGTTAGCCCTGCACCATGTGACTCTGGACAATAGCTCGCTTAATCTTCCTGAATGCCCCCCAGTGCCTTGACACCCTCGGGTAATTGTTTGCTCTTTACAAATACTGGATTTCATTTTTCACCAGTAGTATTTAATTTACAGGACCTGGGAACATGTAGTACCATGTTACTAGGGATGTAAAGTAAATTAAATGTGCCAATTGGGTGTAGGTCAATTTTACCATGTTTAAAAGAGGGAGCACAGGCACTGGTAAAGAGTGTGGTGTCTTACAAGCCAGCAAAAACGAGTTCAGAAAACAAGAGGGTGAAGAAAAAAAGTCCAACATAGTGTAAAGTTAAATCTCCATGCTCCTCTCCAGTCAATGTACCATTTCTCAAAGTTCTAGGGTTGTGACTGACTATATATATATACACGTTATAGTTAGGAATTAGCATTTAAAAAACCTTGCAAATTCAATGAAAAAACCATAGGTTTCACACATGTTATAGTTAGCTGGACATTTCGCTCGTAAAAAACCAATGAAATTCCCCCGTTATAGTTAGTTCAGCTAACTATAACTCGCGCACCCGCAATCCACTGCTGATGACGTCACATATTACATCACTCATGACATGGTCAGTGACATCACTCATGACATCACTGATGACATCTAAAATGACAGACTGATGACATCCCATTCTTTCTTTCCTCTGTCCCTGTATTAACACAACGGCTCTTTAAAGAGCCAACCTTACCTCACAACTTTTTTTTAATTTTTTTAATTAATTTTTGTAATTTTTTTTTTTACCATGTGCGCATTTTTTTTTTTTTTAATACATTTTTTTTTTCACCCTAAAAGGTCCTTGAGGGACTACAATGGAAATGAGAAAAGCAGAGAGAGGAGAAGTGAAAAAAAGGGAGCATGAAACTAAATGTGTGATAAATACAGAAATTTCACACTTACCTGACCCTTTGCGCAATTAATGTCGCTTTTTCCTCAATCTGCCTTTGTGTATTCTAATATATGCCAAAGGCAAAAGTGGAACTGGTCCAACCAATTTTGTCCACAGATTGACAAAGCAAGAAAGCACGTCAACAAATCTATTTCTGCTTTCCTCAGAGACTATGGTATGGGTTCTATATACCACAACAACTTGCGTTACAACATGCAAGGCATTTATAGAGGAGACGGTGTACATTTCACTGATGAAGGCAACAGAGTCTTCCTCTTGAACTTTAGACTCTGTATGGGTACTTACTTGTAGGTACCACAAAAAAACACTTCATAAACACAGCGGCTCTTTTTAGAGCCCCCTAATATCTAAACACTTAAATTTGATTTTTACTTCAATTTTTTTATTGTTTTTTTTCTGCCGTAGGTGCGCGTACGGTAAGCTTACCGTACGCGCACCCCGCGATTTAAAAAAAAAAAATTTAAATGTCTTTTTCATACTTTTGGGACCTTCTTGGACCCCCTGACAAACGCTAGGGGGTCTGCAACTCTCTTCGTTGCCCCCTTTTCACATTCTCCACCTTTGTTTATCAGTGTGAGACACACAAAATGGCGACCGACACTTCCTGATTTCGACCGATTCGAATGTTTACAGTCATGTAACCACCAATCAGAATTAAGCTCGCGCACGGCACCGTGCGCGTACGGTAAGCTTACCGCACGCGCTCGGAGCGCGCTTATAGATATATATATATTGATTTAAATGCTATTTTCTCAGCAAATACTGAACACATTTACACCAGACCTACAAAAGGCACATCCCAGACCTGAGGACTACCTCTCTGCCAAATTTCAAGTAATTCTGTTCAGCCGTTCGGGCTGTAGCTTGGACTAAAGGTCCTATGGAAAAATGCATGGGGAAACACGTTTTGGGACCCCCCCTTTTTCTCAGCCCCCGCATGATGAATCCCCCCGAGACTTTCAGGTTAGGAGCGGAGCGGAGCGCCCCACCTATTTTGAAAATTTCGCCAGGATTTTTCAATCGGCGCCAAAGTTATTCAAAATAGAAGGTTGCGGATTTCCTATGGAAAAACGGTCCTAACTATAACCATCTACTGGCAACCGCCAGTAGATAATATATATATATACATATATATATATATATATATTCACTGAAAAAACCAAAGGTTTCAGGGGCGTTATAGTTAGGAATTGGCATTTAAAAAACCTTAGAAATTCACTAAAAAAAACATAGGTTTCAGGGGTGTTATAGTTAGCTGGACATTTCCCTCGTATAAACCCTAGAAATTCCCCTGTTATAGTTAGTTCAGCTAACTATAACTCGCGCCCCCGCAATGCACTGCTGATGATGTCACATATTACATCACTCATGACATGGTCAGTGACATCACTGATGACATCTCAAATGACATCACTGATGCCATCACTGATGACATCATCCAGTGAATGTGTGTTTTTCTGAAAAGTTTAAATATGTTTTATATATTTATAGTGAAAGGCCTATGGAAGAATGAGTGGGTGTATAAGTGTGTGAATGGGTGATTTTCTAGGTGCGTAACTGAGTGAGTCATTAAAAGTGAGTCATTAAATGTATCTTACTGCAGACTAGTGACTAAACTGTGTGAATGTCTGTATGTGTCTGTGTGTTGGTGTATAAGTGGCTGCATGGTTTTGTGAATAGCTATATGAGTGTCTATATGAGTTATTGATTGGTTGTCTGAGTATCTGTATGGGTGCCTGAGTTTTTGTGTGAGTAGGGTGTGTGTGACTCTGTGCATAGATGTGTGAGTGGGTGATTCAGTGGGTGCATGGTTTTAAGAGTGCATCTGTGATGGACTGTATGGTTGTGTGATTGTATGTAAGGGTGTGTTAGTGATTGCATGTATATCTCAGTTGTACATGTGTCAGTAACTACATATGTGAAACACAGTGTATATGTGTGTAAGAGTATATAACTATTTATATGTGAGAGTGTGTGATTTTGGGAGTGGCTGTATGGATGAGTGTGTGCTTGTATCAGTAATTGTATAAGAGCGTCAGAATTTGTTAGTATTTTTATGAGTAAGTGAACTTGAGTGTGTTTAACTGTATAGGTGAGTAAATTGGACTGTAATTAATTATTTGCATGACTGACTAGGTGTGTCAGTACCTCAATGGATGATTGGCGGTGTGTGAGTGTCTATATAGGTGTATAAATGCATATGATTGTCATGTACTGAGTGACTGTAAGTATGAGTGACTGTACAGGTGAGTGAGTGGAGGTGTATGTAGACGTAAGAGTCAATGAGTGGGTATGTAGTTATTGGTATTGGAGTATCTATGGTTTTCAAAATGGCCGTCTGAAATTTTGAGTCAGTGTATCAAAGGTTATATTAGGGAGGGTGTGAGAAGATGCACTAATTTATCACATGGGTGACGTCATCAGTGATGTCATTTGAGATGTCATCAGTGATGTCATCAGTGATGTCACTGACCATGTCATGAGTGATGTAATATGTGACATCATCAGCAGTGAATTGCGGGGGTGCGAGTTATAGTTAGCTGAACTAAATTTAACAGGGGAATTTCTATGGTTTTGTACGAGGGAAATGTCCAGCTAACTATAACGCCCCTGAAACCTATGGTTTTTTTAGTGAATTTCTAAGGTTTTTTAAATGCCAATTCCTAACTATAACGCCCCTGAAACCTTTGGTTTTTTCAGTGAATTTCAAAGGTTTTTTAAATGCCAATTCCTAACTATAATGTGCATGAAACCTATGGTTTTTTCAGTGAATTTCAAAGGTATTTTAAATGCTAATTCCTATCTATAACTTATCTCTAATGATATCATGTTTAATGATTTTCATTGGATTTCTATATTTTTCAAATTCAGTGTGTCAATTTCATTAATTATGTTTTTCTGAAATTCTTTTTTATCACCATTTTTTAAATTTATTTTTTTAATTAATTCTTTTAAAAATTTAAAAATATTATTTGTTTTTATTGGGTTTTTCAAACATATTTTTTTATATTTTTAAAAATATTTCTTCAACTATATGTTCAAAACTTTATTTTATATATTTTTTCCCATGTTTTTGGATCCGCGCACCCTATGCGCACCGTTCTTGATCCCTACGCGTTAGCATCCGCGCATGGTATGCGTTGGGTACGTGTTTAGTGCGCGATCGCAATGCGACAGGTACGCGACTCCGAGCCTAAACGCGACACATTCGATGTATGTAACGCAACGTTTACACGCTTCGGCGATGCGTCATCTGCGTCTATGACGTAGTAGGTGCGCGGATCCCGCAAAATATTTAACATTTAAAAAAACATATATATATGTATTTCATGTGAATATTAATTGAAGACAAACTCTAAACTAGTCTTAAAACTAATATATTTTTACATCTAATCCTATAATTGTTTTTAATTCAATTTCGCGGATGCGCGCTGGGTGCGTGCTGCCTATGCGCAGGGTGCGCGGATCCCATGTGACCTGCAAAAAAAGAGATTTGATTGGTTCATTACACTTCCTCTTCTAACTATTGAAAGACCCCACCCAATTCAACCATTCTTCTTTGACCTTCTTTGGAGGAGCATCTCTTTGTAGAGAAGAAGATTTTTTTAGACTAAGTTTACACTTAGCTCTAACTTTTTTCAACAAAAAATGGCTTCAGGGCAGCAGGCATCACCTGCATCTCCTCATACATCTGAGGATGCATTTTTGGAGGAGACACCACGCAAAGAACATTTTTCTTCAGTGGTGTGGAAATTTTTTACTTTTCCCGAGGGGCAGAATAAGACCAATGCCACCTTGGTCACATGCAAGATTTGCAAAAGTGTGCTGTCGCAAGGGGATCCTAACAAGAAATACTCGTGCGGCACGGCTAGTATGTAGAAGCACCTAAGGACCCTTCATCCAAACAATCTTGCACGAGAAGAATGCCGACGGATGAGACACACTCCTGCTCCTGCGCCTTCCACCTCATCGCAGCCGAGCACTTCAAGAGTGCATCCATCAGCCCAAAATTTGGACATCCATCCTCAATTTAAATTTTTAAAAGTGCTCTGCACTACGTGCAATGCGACTTTGTGCTACGGTGAGCAGTCGATCGATCTGATCTGCGGCCGGCAAGAAATTCACATTTGCTAGTTTTTTTGTTTTTTTTTATTGTTCCCTGAAGTTCATTGTTTGGTTCCTCCTGTATTGTTCTTTTTTTTTTTTTTTGCAGAAAAACCCCCAAAAATTAAAAATTGTTCAGAAAACCCCCCAAAAATATAAAAGAAGAAAAAAAAAAGTTCTTGTAAGAACTAACTTTCCTGGTTTTAAAAAAGAGCTACATTTCTTTGTTAGTGTGTGAAAGTTTAGATGAATGTATGTGTAGTACGTAATTGACTGAATGAATGGATTAGTAGCGTATGGTGAATGTATAAGTGCAGAACTATGAGGAAGAGCTGCAGCATCACACAGTAACCTCTTTAACTACAGTGTGCTGTAGTACTTCCGAAGCACAGGGATACAACATATGTACATAAATATGTTGCAAATCTATGCTTCTCTCTGCACGGCTGCTTAAACTGCAGCCATGTGGTGACACAGCCACCCTTGCACCATAGTGCAAGGATATCTGTGTCATGTGCTGTTTGTTTTTGTGCAGGAAGACACACCTTCCTGCACAAAAACAATCAGTAAAGGCATTTTTCTCCTTCAATGTATGCTGAGCATTGTAGCATGCATTGAAGATGTAAAAATGTGGAGAAATGAAAACAATTCTCCTTGTTGTGCTTTCCTACACCAATTTTAGAATGGTGCAGCATTCACACACATATTGAGATTTATGATTTCTGACAAATCTAGAAATGTGTCTTGTTCTATGAGTATTCAGTGCAATCATGTACAACAACACTTATAGAACACCCTTTCAACACAAACTGGTGTGCATAATGAGGTTATTTTTACATGGAGTATAAAAAGTGCACAGAGTGCCTTTTCCTCTCCTTGTAAATATGAAAGAGTGTCTTGCGCAATAACTGTGTTACAAAAAGTGACATATTTCCAGTTTTAAAATTCCTTGCGAATGATAGAAGGTAAGCACAGAGTTTTGTCTGCAAAGATGTTCAAAGAAGAATGATTGAAATGATTGCGGTCCTTCAATAGCTACAATGGGAAATATTATGAACCACTCAAATCTCTTTTTTTGCAGGTCACATGATATCTGATTATGGTCAGATTTCAAAACTACATAGGTATAAACAGAGTGTTTTTAGAAACGTGTTTCAACTTTGTAGCTTCTTGCAGACCTCCTCATTCTGCATATTGAGACTTAGTTAAACTTACCTTCACAGTAATAGAAATAGAAAATGGTATACATAATTTAAATTCATATAAATTGCTTATTTTTAAATTTGGATCTGTGAAAGAAAAGGAAAAAAAAATATAACATGTAATAATACATTTTTTACAACACAGCATAATTTCCACAAAGTAATTTGTTTGCCTTTTTTGCTGTTCTCAGAATATATTGAATTTCACTAAAAATAGTGATTTCAATCGTACTCATCACTTAACAGTGGGCAAAAAAAAAAACAATCAGAAAGATTGTTAAAAAAAACCAACATGCTATTCTCAGCAAAATACCACAAGATACAAATCAGATATATAAAATGCTAACGGCTAACAAAATTTTATAAGTTTAACTTACAAAAACTGTAAATGTTGTCGCTTTAAAATATTCACCGAATCTAAGGATGAATTTTTAGGAGGAGGCACCACGCCCACAACGTATTTCTTCAGTGGTGTGGAAATTTTTTACTTTTCCCGAGTGGCAAACAAAGATTAATGCCAACTTTGTCACATGCAAGATTTGCAAAAGAGTTCTGTTGTGAGGGGATCCTAACAAGAAATACTCGTACGGCACGGCAAGTATGATGAAACACCTAAGGACCCTTCATCCAAACAATCTTGCATGAGAAGAGTGCAAATGAATGAGAAACACTCCTGCTCCTGCGCCTTTCTGAGTTTCTTTTCATTTTTTTAGGGCATGATTTCTCTATTTTTCTGTTGAAAAACAGTATCTGTAAAAAAGAATCACAAATAAATGTAAATTAATAACTTTCAAATTTATACTATTCCATCACTGTACAAACACATTTTATATAAAAACTGACTAAGAAACTATAGCCCTGAACCACAAGTGTGACGATGGTTAAAACACTACATGCATAGTGCATACTACTTTGAAGCAGTTAATGCCCTAAAGCCTACCTCACTAAAAGACTACATGCTAACTGACTGAATTATTACAGTACTATAAGGAGACACACTGGGTGAGTAACAGGGTGTTTGCTAGAAGTGTATGAATACTGACTGGGGAATTGAAGGTGTGAAAGACAACTGTGTAGGTGGTTAGAGGCCTGCATGCATAGTGAATAGGCATTTGAAGCAGTCTATGTGCTAAGGCCTGGCTCACTGCATGAGTACTTGGAAACTAACGGAATGATTAGAGTACAGCAAAGAGAGTGCCTGGGTGAATTTATAAGTGGTTGGCTTTTGACACAGTGAATGGATTAGTACTTGGTACTTAATGGGTCACTAGAGGAGTGCAAAGGGAGTGACAGGATGTTTGCTGGACTGTATGGATACTGACTAGGGAATTGAAGATGTGAAAGACAAGTGTATAGTATGTTAGAAGACTGCATGCATACTGCATAGACATTTGAAGCAGTCTATGTGGTAATGTATGGTTCACAACATGAGTACTTGGAAACTGACTAAATCATCAGACTACTGCTAGGACAGTGCCTGGGTAAAACTTTTAACTTTTCAGTTCTGGCACAGTGAAGAGAATAGTACATGGTACTGCACTTTAGTGTCAAACCCTGACTCATGTTATCAATGCATAAGCAAAGAATAGCTTCTAAAGCTACTAAAACTTGACAACATGACTGGTTTTAAAACAGTTATCTGTCAGCAAATACACGATGTTACCAAATGCTTCTATCACAATCCTTACCCAAATGCACACAGACTCACAGTGTGATTTTAGACAAGCAACACTATCCTAGGAGTTTACCAAAACTCATTCACTAGTCTAGAAGAGGTAAGGGTACTGCACACAATCTACATATTTAAGTACAGCACATTAGTGTCAAAGCATGACTCATTTTATTAATGCATAAGCAAAGACTGGCTTCTAAAGCTACTAAAACTTGACAACATGACCGGTTTTAAAACAGTTATCTGTCAGCAAATACACGATGTTACCAAATGCTTCTATCACAATCCTTACCCAAATGCACACAGACTCACAGTGTGATTTTAGACAAGCAACACTATCCTAGGAGTTTACCAAAACTCATTCACTAGTCTAGAAGAGGTAAGGGTACTGCACACAATCTACATATTAAAGTACAGCACATTAGTGTCAAAGCATGACTAATTTAATCAACGCACAAGCAAAGACTGGCTTCTAATGCTACTAAAACTTGACAACATGACAGGTTTTAAAAGAGTTATCTGCCAGAAAATACACGATGTTACCAAATGCTTCTCTCACAGCGGTTCCCAAATGCACACAGACTCACAGTGTGATTCTAGACAAGCACCACTATCCCTAGGAGTTTACCAAAACTCATTCACTACAGTGGAAGTGGTAAGGAAACTGCACACAATCCACATATTTCAGGACTGCACTTTTGTGTCAAAGCCTGACTCATTTAATCAAAGCATAAGCAAAAACTGCCTTCCGATGCTACTAAAACTTGACAACTAGACAGGTTTTAAAACAGTTATATGTCAGCAAATACACGATGTTACCAAATACTTCTCTCACAGTGGTTCCCAAATGCACACAGACTCACAGTGTGTTTCTAGACAAGCAACACTATCCCTAGCAGCTTACAAAAACTCATTCCCTACTGTGCAAGGGGTAAGGAGACTACACACAATCTACATATTAATGTACAGCACATTAGTGTCAAAGCATGACTTATTTTATCAATGCATAAGCAAAGACTGGCTTCTAATGCTACTAAAACTTGACAACATGACAGGTTTTAAAACAGTTATCTGTCAGCAAATACACGATGTTACCAAATGCTTCTCTCACAGTGGTTCCCAAATGCACGCATACTCACTGTGTGATTCTAGACAAACAACACTATCCCTTGCACTATACCAAAACACATTTCTTCATCTAGAAGGAGTACTACATTTTAGTATAGAAACATAACTAATTTCACAAATTCATAAACAATGACTGGTTTCTAATTCTACCAAAATATAAAAACAGCACAATTATCTGTCTGCAAACACATGAAAAAGACAAATGCTTATCACAGAATGATTTCTACATGCACACACACTGTCAATAAGATTGTAGAGAAAAAAAGTACTCCCTACACTTTAGCAGGATAAATACATTAGTCTGATTAAAATCAAAATAGTCTATTAAGAAGTATATCAGTCACACACCAGATATCAGTCACACACCACATTTTCTTTTACAGAACCTCTGCACTGTGCACCTCTCAGCAAAAACAAAGAATGGCAAAGTTTCCCTTTCATTTTCCACACATATACATGTAAACATCAAATCACAATCCTTCACACATAAATTCAAAAGCAAACACACATTTCTATTGGTTAAACATTTCAACCCTTTCCAAATCAAATACATTTCAACTCTTCCCCCAATCTGCCTTCTGCCTGTTACCATAGAAACAGGTCATGGAACACTGCATTGAGCACACAGGTCACAAGTTCAGCACACTAAGGGGTAAATTTACAAGCCCCTTGCGTGACTTTTCCCCTGCAGTTGCGTCACTTTTTTGACGCAACTGCGGCACAAACACTGCGGCCTATTTACAACGTGATGCATCTAGGGAGATGCATCACATCAGTGTCAGTCAGTGTCAGTGTCAGTCAGTGTCAGTCAGTGTCAGTGTCAATCAGTGTCAATCAGTCAGTGTCAGTCAGTCAGTGTCAGCTAGAGCAGCTCTGCTGACCTGGTTCTCTGACTCTAAAAGCAGGTCTGCTGACCTGGTTCTCTGGCTCAAAAGCAGCTCTGCTGACCTGGTTCTCTCCCTCTAAAGCAGCACTGCTGACCTGTTTTCTCTGGCTCTACAGCAGGTCTGCTGACCTGGTTCTCTGGCTCTAGAGCTGCTCTGCTGACCTAGTTCTTAGGCTACAGAGCAGCTCTGCTGATCTGGTTCTCTGACTCTACAACAGCTCTGCTGACCTGGTTCTCTGGCTCTAAAGCAGCTCTGCTGACATGGTTCTCTGGCTCTAGAGTAGCTCTGCTGATCTGGTTCTCTCCCTCTAGAGCAGCTTTGCTGACCTGTTTCTCTGACTCTAAAGCAGGTCTGCTGACCTGGTTCTCTGGCTCAAAAGCAGCTCTGCTGACCTGGTTCTCTCCCTCTAAAGCAGCACTGCTGACCTGCTTTCCCTGGCTCTACAGCAGCTCTGCAGCACTGCTGACCTGGTTCTCTGGCTCTACAGCAGCTCTGCTGGCCTAGTTCTTAGGCTCTAGAGCATCTCTGCTGACCTGGTTCTCTGGCTCTACAAAAGCTCTGATGACCTGGTTCTCTGGCTCTAAAGCAGCTCTGCTGACCTGGTTCTATGGCTCTAAAACAGTTCTGCTGACCTGGTTCTCTGGCTCTAGAGCAGCTCTGCTGACCTGGTCCCTTGGCTCTGAAGCAGCTCTGCTGACCTGGTTCTCTCCCTCTAAAGCAGCTCTGCTGACCTTGTTCTATCACTCTAAAGCAGCTCTACTGACCTGGTTTCTCTGGCTCTACAGCAGCTCTGCTGACCTGGTTCTCAGATAATCTCTTGCCCTAATATGTATATTAAAGACACATACATATCATTTTGGAACCCCATATACGCACCCCAGCATGTATATAACATCACGCGGGACCCGCCACCGCAGAAGCATCTCGTACCGTAATGCGCATGTGTCGCGAATGCGCGGGAGCAGGAGTCGCGGACTGGTCGCATACCAATCGCGCACATCACGTAATAGTAAATGTATATGATGTAACTGAAAAACACGCAGCCGTCACACACTGTACGCGGATCCTTCACACCTTTTCTAAAATGGCGGCTAGAATCCGTGCACTCACCATGATATGTACGCTTTGAGTGTGCGACTCCGAAACAAATTTCGAGAAAAAAAAGTTTGAAAAAGAAAATAATATAAATATATTAACCTCTTCAGTGCCCATGACGAGATAGTCTCGTCATGGGGCACGGTTGCGCTGTGCCTATGACGAGACTATCTCGTCATGAACCCCGCCCGCTAATGTAACGCCCGGCACAGGGCGGGGAAAGGGCGGGGCACTGAAGGGGTTAAAATAAAAAATGAAAACAAAAAAATTAATCAACATTTCAGTTTGAATGTTTTTTGATTTTTTTTTGCAATGTTCAGAAAAATATATAATGTTATTTAATGAATAAAATATTTATGAATAAACAGTTAAAAAACTGTAGACAATCAGTACAAAAAAATAGGTATAACTACTATCACACTTAAAAATAAGCATTTAAAAAAGCTTTCAAATTCACTGAAAAAAACCATAGGTTTCAGAGACGTTATAGTTAGAAATTTGCATTTAAAAAAGCTTTGAAATTCACTGAAAAAACCATAGGTTTCAGAGACGTTATAGTTAGAAATTAGCATTTAAAAAACCTTAGAAATTCACAGAAAAAAACAGAGGTTTCAGGGGTGTTATAGTTAGTTGGCCATTTCACTCGTACAAAACCATAGAAATTCCTCCGTTATAGTTAGTTCTGCTAACTATAACTCGCGTGCCTGCAATGCACTGCTGATGATGTCACATATTGCATCATTCATGATATGGTCAGTGACATCACTGATGACATCACTTATGACATCTCAAATGACATCACTGATGACATCACTGATGACATCATCCACGTGACAATCTGCTACACCTCATCTTACACTAGTATAACCTTTCATCACTCACTGTAAAATACAGAGTACCATATTTGAAACCATTGACACACCAATACCAGTTACTACAAACGCACTCACTGATTCCTAAGTCTACACACAGAACTCCCCATTCAACAACAGAATCATTTATACATGCAGTCACTAATTAATAGAACACTATCAAATGCACTTATACACATATATAGACATTGACACATCAGCAGTCATCTTAGTCGGTTATGCAGTCATCCTACTCACTCATGAAAAAAATTAATCACACTTACATTTACTCACTTACACAATTATCCAACAGCACCTCATTTATTCAAACACATAGTAACTCATAGTTAATATGTTACAAAATTACCATTAAAATTATACACTCATTCATATAGTTACTCTCACAATCACTTACTCTTACACATACTTATTTATATACACCAACTCTCACATACAATGCCTTTTATTTTTTTACTTTGTTGAAGATGTACAACTAAAACATATATTCGCTCACCAACACACAAATAAATACACTCAGTCACTCAAACAACTGTTTCCACATGCACTCTTAAACCTATACACCTAGTCAATCAACCATTCACACATCTATGCATAGAGTTACACACATCCCATCCAACCACACACAAACTCAGTGTCCCATAAAAATACTCACCCAACTAATCAATAACTAATATGCACACTCATGTTGTTAGTGACCAACTGATGCAGCATGTTATACAACAACAGAGACAGTGATGCACACATTCACATAGTTTAGTTACTAATCCATGTATTAAGTGAGACACTTTTAATTACTCACTTAGACAGTCAGACAGCTACTAAATCCTCCATCCAGACAGTTATATATCCACTCACTCTTCAATACAGAATGGTATATATATAATACATATTTAAATTTCAATTTAAACCACATTCACTGGATGATGTCATCAGTGATGTCATCAGTGAAGTCATTTGAGATGTCATCAGTGATGTCATCAGTGATGTCACTGACCATGTCATGAATGATACAATATGTGACATCATCAGCAGTGCATTGCGGGCGCGCCGGTTACAGTTAGCAGAACTAACTATAACGGAGGAATTTCTATGGTTTTGTAGGAGTGAAAAGGCCAGCTAACTATAACACCCCTGAAACCTATGTTTTTTCTGTGAATATATTATCTACTGGCGGTCGCCAGTAGATAGTTATAGTTAGGACCTATTTTCCATAGGAAATCCTCAACATTCTATTCCCAATAAGTCTGGTGCTGGTTGATGAATCCTCGCGAAATTTTCCAAACTTTTGACCAGCTCCGCCCCTACCCTGAAAGTTTTGTGGCGATTCGTAAAGCGGGTGCCCCGCCCTTTCCCCGCCCTGTGCCGGGCGTTACATTAGCGGGCGGGGTTCATGACGAGATAGTCTCGTCATAGGCACAGCGCAACCGTGCCCCATGACGAGACTATCTCGTCATGGGCACTGAAGAGGTTAATATATTTATATTATTTTCTTTTTCAAACTTTTTTTTCTCGAAATTTGTTTCGGAGTCGCACACTCAAAGCGTACATATCATGGTGAGTGCACGGATTCTAGCCGCCATTTTAGAAAAGGTGTGAAGGATCCGCGTACAGTGTGTGACGGCTGCGTGTTTTTCAGTTACATCATATACATTTACTATTACGTGATGTGCGCGATTGGTATGCGACCAGTCCGCGACTCCTGCTCCCGCGCATTCGCGACACATGCGCATTACGGTACGAGATGCTTCTGCGGTGGCGGGTCCCGCGTGATGTTATATACATGCTGGGGTGCGTATATGGGGTTCCAAAATGATATGTATGTGTCTTTAATATACATATTAGGGCAAGAGATTATCTGAGAACCAGGTCAGCAGAGCTGCTGTAGAGCCAGAGAAACCAGGTCAGTAGAGCTGCTTTAGAGTGATAGAACAAGGTCAGCAGAGCTGCTTTAGAGGGAGAGAACCAGGTCAGCAGAGCTGCTTCAGAGCCAAGGGACCAGGTCAGCAGAGCTGCTCCAGAGCCAGAGAACCAGGTCAGCAGAACTGTTTTAGAGCCATAGAACCAGGTCAGCAGAGCTGCTTTAGAGCCAGAGAACCAGGTCATCAGAGCTTTTGTAGAGCCAGAGAACCAGGTCAGCAGAGATGCTCTAGAGCCTAAGAACTAGGCCAGCAGAGCTGCTGTAGAGCCAGAGAACCAGGTCAGCAGTGCTGCAGAGCTGCTGTAGAGCCAGAGGAACCAGGTCAGCAGTGCTGCTTTAGAGGGGGAGAACCAGGTCAGCAGAGCTGCTTTTGAGCCAGAGAACCAGGTCAGCAGACCTGCTTTAGAGTCAGAGAAACAGGTCAGCAAAGCTGCTCTAGAGGGAGAGAACCAGATCAGCAGAGCTACTCTAGAGCCAGAGAACCATGTCAGCAGAGCTGCTTTAGAGCCAGAGAACCAGGTCAGCAGAGCTGTTGTAGAGTCAGAGAACCAGATCAGCAGAGCTGCTCTGTAGCCTAAGAACTAGGTCAGCAGAGCAGCTCTAAAGCCAGAGAACCAGGTCAGCAGACCTGCTGTAGAGCCAGAGAAAACAGGTCAGCAGTGCTGCTTTAGAGGGAGAGAACCAGGTCAGCAGAGGTGCTTTTGAGCCAGAGAACCAGGTCAGCAGACCTGCTTTTAGAGTCAGAGAAGCAGGTCAGCAGAGCTGCTCTAGCTGACACTGACTGACTGACACTGACTGATTGACACTGATTGACACTGACACTGACTGACACTGACTGACACTGACACTGACTGACACTGATTGACTGACACTGACTGACTGACACTGATTGACTGACACTAACTGACTGACACTGACTGACTGACTTACACTGATTGACTGACACTGACTGACTGACTGACTGACACTGACTGACTGACACTGACTCTCTAGAGCCAGAGAACCAGGTCAGCAGAGCTGCTGTAGAGCCAGAGAAACCAGGTCAGCAGAGCTGCTTTAGAGGGAGAGAACCAGGTCAGCAGAGCTGCTGTAGAGCCAGAGAAACCAGGTCAGCAGAGCTGCTTTAGAGGGAGAGAACCAGGTCAGCAGAGCTGCTTCAGAGCCAGAGAACCAGGCCAGCAGAGCTGCTTTAGAGCCAGGGAACCAGGTCAGCAGAGCTGCTTTAGAGCCAGAGAACCAGGTCAGCAGAGCTGCTCTAGAGCCAGAGAACCACGTCAGCAGAGCTGCTTTAGTGCCATAGAACCAGGTCAGCAGAGCTGCTTTAGAGCCAGAGAACCAGGTCAGCAGAGCTGCTCTAGAGCCTAAAAATCAGGTAATCAGAGCTGCTCTAGAGCCAGAGAACCAGGTCAGCAGAGCTGCTGTAGAACCAGGGAAACCAGGTCAGTAGAGCTGCTTTAGAGGGAGAGAACCAGGTCAGCAGAGCTGCTCTAGAGGGAGAGAACCAGGTCAGCAGAGCTGCTGTAGAGCCAGAGAACCATGTCAGCAGAACTGCTTTAGAGCCATAGAACTGGGTAAGCAGAGCTGCTTTAGAGCCAGGCAACCTGGTCAGCAGACCTGCTGTAGAGCCAGAGAAACCAGGTCAGCAGAGCTGCTTTAGAGGGAGAGAACCAGGTCAGCAGAGCTGCTTTAGAGCCAGAGAACCAGGTCAGCAGAGTTGCTTTAGAGCCAGAGAACCAGGTCAGCAGAGCTGCTCTATCTGACACTGACTGACTGACACTGACTGACTGGCACTGACTGATTGACACTGACTAACACTGACTGACTGACACTGACACTGACTGACACTGACTGACACTGATTGACTGACTGACACTGACTGACACTGATTAACTGACACTGTCTGACTGACACTGACTGACTGACACTGACTGACACTGACTGACTGACACTGACTGACACTGATTGACTGACACTGACTGACACTGATTGACTGACACTGACTGACTGACTGACACTGACTGACACTGACTGACTGACACTGACTGATTGATTGATTGATTGATAAGGGATTTGTATTGCGCTACTTTGCCCAGGGGCGTCAAGGCGCAGAAGATGTAAAGACAATCAGTCAAGTAGCAGAAAAAAAAAGAAACACTAGGGATAGGCCTCAGAAAAGAGCAGAGTTTTAAGTGCTCGACAGAACAAAATAGGAGATTCCTGATTCCTAAGGTCAAGGGGAAGCTCATTCCAAAGTCTGGGGGCAAGGGCGAAAAAGGCCCTGCCTCCCCACCTTGCCTTCACAACCCGGGGGACGGTTAACAGCTTTAGACTTGTGGATCGCAGAGCCCTGCCTGGGGTGTAGTAGGACAAGAGAGACCTGATGCCCTCGGCCCCTGCGCCGTGCAGCGCCCGGTGAACAAGGATCAGGGTTTTGAATTTTATCCTGGCATACACCGGTAGCCAGTGGATGTTTCCTGATCGTAGTTCCCGAGGAACGCCTGGGGGCATTAACAACGAACCTTGCTGCCGCGTTCTGGACCACTTGCAACCGGTGGACCAGATTGTTGTTCATCCCGAGGTAGAGGGCGTTACAGTAGTCCAGGCGCGAAGAAAAAAGAGCAACCGAGACTAGTTTGCGGGCGTCGGGCGTGAGGTAATGGGTGAGCTTTCTCAACACCCTCAGAACCCCACAGCAGGTGGAAACCGTCCTATTAACCTGTTTGTCAAAGGTAAGAGAGGTGTCAAATAGGACTCCTAGATTGCGGGCAGCCAGGGAGGGCTGGGGGCATGTTCCCAGAGTCGATGGCCACCAATCGGCTCACCACACCTTGTTATTACTCCCGAATACCAGAATCTCCATTTTTTCCCATTCAATTTTAGGAAACTAGCTGACTGACTGACTGACTGACTCAGACTGATGCTGACTGACTACTCTCTACTACTCTACTACTCACTCTCTACTACTCTCTCTCTACTACTCACTCTCAACTACTCACTCTCTACTACATACTCTCTACTACTCTATTACTCTCTACTACGCACTCTCTACTACTCACTCTCTACTACTCTCTACTACTCTCTACTACTCACTCTCTACTACTCACCCTCTACTACTCTCTCTCTACTACTCACTCTCTACTACTCACTCGCTACTACTCTCTACTACTCACTCTCTACTATTCACTCTCTACTATTCTCTACTACTCTCTACTACTACTACTCTCTACTACTCACTCTCTACTACTCTCTACTACTCTCTCTCTACTACTCACTCTCTACTACTCACTCTACTACTCTCTACTACTCACTCTCTACTAGTCATTCTCTACTACTCACTCTCTACTACTCACTCTCTACTACTCGCTCTCTACTACTCTCTACTACTCGCGCTCCGCTACTCATTCTCTACTACTCGCTCTCTGCTACTCTCTACTACTTACTCTCTACTACTCTACTACTCTCTACTACTCTCTCTACTACTCACTCTCTACTACTCACCCTCTACTACTCTACTACTCTCTACTACTCTCTCTACTACTCACTCTCTACTACTCTCTACTACTCACTCTACTGCTCTCTACTTCTCTCTACCACTCACTCTCTACTACTCTACTACTCACTCTCTAATAGTCTCTCTCTACTACTCACTCTCTACTACTCACTCTACTACTCTCTACTACTCACTCTCTACTACTCTCTACTACTCACTCTCTACTACTCACTCTCTACTACTCGCTCTCTACTACTCTCTACTACTCACTCTCCACTACTCACTCTCTACTACTCTCTCTCTACTACTCACTCTCTACTAATCTACTACTCTCTCTACTTCTCACTCTCTACTACTCTCTCTACTATTCACACTCTACTACTCTCTACTACTCACTCTCTACTACTCTCTACTACTTGCTCTCTACTACTCTCTACTACTCACTCTACTACTCGCTCTCTACTAATTGCTCTCTACTACTCTCTACTACTTGCTCTCTACTACTCTCTACTACTCACTCTACTACTCTCTCTCTACTACTCCACTACTCTCTACTACTCACTGTCTACTACTCTACTACTTTCTACTACTCTCTCTCTACTACTCACTCTCTACTACTCACTCTCTACTATTCTCTACTACTCACTCTCTACTACTCTCTACTACTCACTCTCTACTAGTCTCTCTCTCTACTACTCTCTACTACTCACTCTCTACTACTCACTCTACTACTCACTCTCTACTACTCACTCTCTACAACTCCCTACTACTCACTCTCTACTACTCTCTACTACTCACTCTCTACTAGTCTCTCTCTCTACTACTCTCTACTACTCACTCTCTACTACTCACTCTACTACTCACTCTCTACTACTCACTCTCTACTACTCTCTCTCTACTACTCTCCACTACTCACTCTACTACTCACTCTCTACTACTCTCTCTCTGCTACTCACTCTCTACTACTCACTCTAAACTACTCACTCTCTACAACACACTCTCTACTACTCTCTACTACTCACTCTCTACTACTCTCTACTACTCACTCTACTACTCTCTACTACTCACTCTCTACTACTCACCCTCTACTACTCTACTACTCTCTACTACTCTCTCTACTACTCACTCTCTACTACTCTCTACTACTCACTCTACTGCTCTCTACTTCTCTCTACCACTCACTCTCTACTACTCTACTACTCACTCTCTAATACTCTCTCTCTACTACTCACTCTCTACTACTCACTCTACTACTCTCTACTACTCACTCTCTACTACTCTCTACTACTCACTCTCTACTACTCACTCTCTACTACTCGCTCTCTACTACTCTCTACTACTCACTTTCCACTACTCACTCTCTACTACTCTCTCTCAACTACTCTCTACTACTCACTCTCTACTAATCTACTACTCTCTCTACTTCTCACTCTCTACTACTCTCTCTACCATTCACACTCTACTACTCTCTACTACTCACTCTCTACTACTCTCTACTACTTGCTCTCTACTACTCTCTACTACTCACTCTACTACTCGCTCTCTACTAATTGCTCTCTACTACTCTCTACTACTCTCTACTACTCACTCTACTACTCTCTCTCTACTACTCCACTACTCTCTACTACTCACTGTCTACTACTCTACTACTTTCTACTACTCTCTCTCTACTACTCACTCTCTACTACTCACTCTCTACTACTCTCTACTACTCACTCTCTACTACTCCGTACAACTCACTCTCTATTACTCTCTCTCTACTACTCACTCTCTACAACTCCCTACTACTCACTCTCTACTACCCTCTACTACTCACTCTCTACTAGTCTCTCTCTACTACTCTCTACTACTCACTCTCTACTACTCACTCTACTACTCACTCTCTACTACTCACTCTCTACTACTCTCTCTCTACTACTCTCTACTACTCACTCTACTACTCACTCTCTACCACTCTCTCTCTCTGCTACTCACTCTCTACTACTCACTCTAAACTACTCACTCTCTACCACACACTCTCTACTACTCTCTACTACTCACTCTCTACTACTCTCTACTACTCACTCTACTACTCACTCTCTACTACTCACTCTCTACTACTCTCTACTACTCACTCTCTACTACTCACTCTCTACTACTCACTCTACTACTATCTACTACTCACTCTCTGCTACTCTCTCTACTACTCTCTACTGCTCTGTAGTACTCACTCTCTACTCTCTACCTCTCTCTACCTCTCTCTCTACTACTCTCTACCTCTCTACACCTCTACCTCTCTACACCTCTGCCTCTCTACCTCTACCTCTCTACCTCTACCTCTTTACCTCTACACATCTACCTCTACACCTCTACCTCACTACCTCTGTCTACCTCTCTCTACACGCACACATATGCACATATATATATGCATATATATGCATATGCATTTGTATATATGTATGTGTATATATATATATATATATATATATAATCTGCATATCTATATAAATACAAATATAAATGCATGCATACATATACATATACATATATGCATACATATGCATGTAATGTACATGAAAGTTTAAAAAACACTAATACAAGCAAAGCTAAAAAGCCACCTAATTACAAACAGAATTGCTTTAACTTAAATGACGGCGAGACCTTTTGCATTTTCAGTGCTTGTTTACTTTGGTTCCATCAAGAAGGCATTCAGATGTGTCACACATTTGCCATAAATTCTGAATGTTAGCACTGTAGTTGCTCATTAGATCACTGTAGTAAAGCTACTGCTCACCAGGGAAGTCTGCTGCTGGTGTTCAAAGTGCATGTTTCAGTCTGCATGTCAGAATTTTTTAATGAAATAGAAGAGGATTTGAGAAGTCAAAATGTGCACTAATTTTTCTTTCTGCTGCACTAATCATAATTTCTATGGCAAAATGAACCCCTTCATTTTGTTCCTTTGCAAATTAAATGTTTTAAGTGTTACCACTTTATTCCAATCAAGATGGCTTCAGGTGTGCCATACTTTTAAGCGCTCTAGTTGTTCTTTAGAACACTCTGGGACATTCTGTCATTGGGCTATACTTGGGCTACTTCTGGGTGATATTTGTACTACATTTGGGCTCTTTAGTCTCTGGTGGCCATCTTGGGAGGCTTATTTGTTATGAAGTTTCCTAATTTCCTCATTTACTACAGTCTCCTCAGTAGGAAATACTTTCAGTTTTTTACTTTGATTCCATCAAAAAGGCATTCCGTTATGTCACACATTTGGCATAAATTCAGAATGTTAGCACTCTAGTTGCTTATTAGATCACTGTAGTAAAGCTACTGCTCACCAGGGAAGTCTGCTGCTAGTATTGAAAGTGCAGGTTTCAGTCTGCATGTCAGAATGTTTTATTGAAATAGAAGAGGATTTGAGAAGTCACTCAAAATGTGCTCTTATTTTTATTTTTTCAGCACTAATCATAATTTCTATGGCAAAATGAACCCCCTCATTGTGTTCCTTTTAAATTAAACTACTCACTCTCTACTACTCACTCGCTACTACTCTCTACTACTCACTCTCTACTACTCACTCTCTACTACTCTCTACTACTACTCTCTACTACTCACTCTCTGCTACTCACTCTCTACTACTCTCTACTACTCACTCTACTACTCTCTACTACTCTCTACCACTCACTCTCTACAACTCTACTACTCACTCTCATCTACTCTCTCTCTACTACTCTCTCTCTACTATTCTATCTCTACTTCGCACTCTACTACTCTCTACCACTCACTCTCTACTACTCTCTCTCTACTACTCACTCGCTAGTATTCACTCTCTACTACTCACTCTCTACTACTCACTCTCTACTACTCACTCTCTACTGCTCTCTACTACTCACTCTCCACTATTTACTCTCTACTACTCACTCTCTACTACTCTCTACTACTCACTCTCTACTACTTACTCTCTACTAATCTACTACTCTCTACTACTCACTCTCTACTACTCACTCTCTACTACTCTACTACTCTCTACTACTCTCTCTACTGCCCACTCTCTACTACTCTCTACTACTCACTCTACTACTCTCTACCACTCACTCTCTACTACTCTACTACTCACTCTCTACTACTCTCTACTACTCTCTCTCTACTACTCACTCTCTACTACTCTCTCTCTACAACTCACTCTCTACTACTCACTCTCTACTACTCACTCTCTACTACTCACTCTCTACTACTCTCTACTACTCACTCTACTACTCACTCTCTACTACTCTACTACTCTCTCTACTACTCACTCACTACTACTCTCTCTACAACTCACTCTCTACTACTCTCTACTACTCACTCTCTACTACTCACTCTCCACTACTCACTCTCTACTACTCGCTCTCTACTACTCTCTACTACTCATTCTGCTACTCACTCTCTACTACTCTACTACTCTCTACTACTCTCTCTACTACTCACTCACTACTACTCTCTCTACTACTCACTCTCTACTACTCTCTACTACTCACTCTCTACTACTCTCTACTACTCACTCTAGTACTCACTCTCTACTACTCCCTACTACTCACTCTACTACTCACTCTCTACTACTCTCTACTACTCAAGTAGAGAGTTAAGGACCATGATCAAGGTATATGGAGATACCGAAACGTGTTGGTTGATCTGTGTTGGCTGCTGATAAAAAATTATTTAAGAATAAATTAAGATTTGAAGAATACTGCTAGAGTGCGACCATTCACTTCCATACGTGAATTTTGTGTTTATAAATTGCAGTGAACCGCCGTGGTATACATATGTATATATATTACTTGTTTTCCAAATCCGGTATACGATATTCGCCGAACAAAATAGGACACAGACCCAAAGTAAGTGCTTAGAAATAATTTACTCCTCTCCTATGGAAAATAGGTCCTAACCATAACTACCTACTGGCGCCTAATTATAGGTAATATATATATATATATATATATATATATATATATATATATATATATATATATATATATATATATATATATATATATATATATATATATATATATTCACTGAAAAAACCAAAGGTTTCACACACGTTATAGTTAGGAATTAGCATTTAAAAAACCTTGCAAATTCACTGAAAAAACCATAGGTTTCACACATGTTATAGTTAGCTGGACATTTCACTCGTGAAAAACCAATGAAATTCCCCCGTTATAGTTAGTTCAGCTAACTATAACTCGCGCCCCCGCAATGCACTGCTGATGACGTCACATATTACATCACTCATGACATGGTCAGTGACATCACTCATGACATCACTGATGACATCTCAAATGACATCACTGATGACATCATCCTTGTGAATGTGTATTTTTCTGAAAATTAAATATGTTTTATATATGTATATCTCAAGGACGATGGAAGAATAAATGGGTATATAAGTGTCTAAAGGGATGATTTGTTTTTGAAAAATTGATTGTATAACTGACTGATTAAGTCTTAGTGTATACATGGCTTAGTGAGTAATGTTTAAATATGTTAATATCTTTATCAGTCTCTCACTTTGTGTATAAGTGGCTGCATGGGTTGGTGAGTAGCTACATGGGTGTTTATATAGGTTATTAGTTGTTTTTTTTAGTATCAGTGTGAGTGTGTGTATGGTTCGGTGGGGGGTATTACATACTGCATAGGTACATGAATGAGTGACTCACTGTTTGTATGTGTTGAAGACAGCATGTCTGCAGGACTGTATGGGTGGATGAGTGTGTGCATGGGTGTGTTAGTGAGTGAATGACTGTCTCAATAGTGTCTCTATGAGTAACTACATATTTTTTAAACTAGTATATGTGACTATTGGTGTATATAACTGAGTATATGTGAGAGTGAGAGATTGAAAGAGTTCCTGTATGAATAAATATGTGTTTCTATAAGTGATTGTTTAAAAGACTAAGTATGTGTAAGTTCCCGTAGAAGTAAGTGTGGTGGTGTGTGTATAAATGTATATGCAAGTAAATGTATGTCTCTTTCTTTATTTTCATGAGTGACTATGTGTGTCAATAACTCTGTGGATGTGAGGCATTGTGTAACAGGATGTATAGGTGTATGAGTACATATGATGAGTGAGTACATGTATGAGTGACTGTACAGGACTGTTGGTGAATGAGTGGATGTGTATGTGGATCTTAGAATTACTGAAGAGGTTGTTGTAACTGGTATTGGTATGTCCATTTTTTGGAAAATTTTAGTCTCTATTTTTGAATGTTTGTATCAAAGGTTATATTAGGGTGAGAGGAGGTCTGACACTCTGTCACAAGGATGATGTCATCAGTGATGTCATTTGAGATGTCATCAGTGATGTCATGAGTGATGTCACTGACCATGTCATGAGTGATGTAATATGTGACGTCATCAGCAGTGCATTGCGGGGGCGCGAGTTATAGTTAGCTGAACTAACTATAACGGGGGAATTTCATTGGTTTTTCACGAGTGAAATGTCCAGCTAACTATAACATGTGTGAAACCTATGGTTTTTTCAGTGAATTTGCAAGGTTTTTTAAATGCTAATTCCTAACTATAACGTGTGTGAAACCTTTGGTTTTTTCAGTGAATTTGTACGTTTTTTTAAATGCTAATTTTTGAATTATTTAATAAAAAAAAAATTTTTATATTAAAAATAAAATTCCTATGTATTCATTTATATATTATCTGTATCTTTTTATTTAATTTTTGCAATACATTTTTCTCCACTTTTTTTTTTTTATATAAATTCTTGGGGTGCGCGCTCTGAGCGCGCTCCTAGTACAATTTTGTAAGTTTTTCATGAATACCGTTGTACGTTATTTATGTACGCATATATACGTCATAGTGCGCGCTGGGAGCGCGCACCCAGTACGTACGCGCATATGACGTATGCACATGCGCTCCTACGCGTTCACGCATACGTAATCACGAGGTGCGCGCTCGGAGCTTGCGCAGTGCGCGCACCTCGGGTATATGCATAATAAAACAGCACTTCTTATTGGTTATCATTACTTTCAGTTTCTGATTGTTTCAACACCACACCCAATCCCCTCATGGCAAGTCATGTGATCAAGAATCATCACTTTTGATTGGTTTGAAGTACTTTCAGTTCCAGATTCTTCCCAAACCACACCTACTCCCCTCATTATTAGTTCTGATTCCTTTGGAGAAGGAGCTATTCTGTTGTTGAGAGACAATGGCTGAACAGCAACCATCTTCAGACAGTGACCAGGACACTCTTGAGAGGCAGAGGAGCAGGAAGCAGAAAGACAGCTTTATATGGCAGTTTTTCACTTTTCCAGAGGGACAAAAAAAGGTAAATGCACCTAAAGTTACATGTGTACTTTGTCAAAAAGTCTTGTCACGTGGGAATCCTAACAAGAAATATTCTTTTAGCATTCACACTATGTTGAGGCATGTTGACAAAATGCATCCAGTGACTTTTCGTCGAGCTTCTGGAGCAAACCCTCCACCTGCTCTACCGACGACATCTGCAGCAGCTCAGCCGAGCACATCTTCGGCAGCTCAGCCGAGCACTTCTTCTGCAGTGGTGCCTTTGCCTTCTTCCACACCTCGTTTTGGACCACCTTGTTTTGCGAGGTTGTCCACACGCTGCACTGATTGCGGTAAACTTATTTCTGTGTGTGAGACCAGTCTTGATCTCATTCAGAGACAATTTGATGCCCATGAGTGCAGTAGGCCATAGATGTTTTTTCTTTTTTTTCGTTTTTCTCTTCCTGTTTCCCTCCATTAACTCAAGGGCTCTTTTAAGAGCCACTTATAAACTAAACCCCAAAAATGTTTTGGGGGGGATTTTTTTTTTTTTGGGGTGCGCGCACCCTGCGCGCACCCAAGGTTTTTAAAAATTTGTTTTTTTTTGTTTTTTTTAAATTTAATGTACAAAAAGAGGTGAAGAAATGGAAGCATGAAAAGGGAGGATTGAGTAATACTAATATTTTTCACTTATTTTTAAAAAAAAACAAAATTTTTTTGAAAATTTTTTTTTTTAAAGTATTTTGCAATGGAACAGAATTTTTTTTTTATTTTTTCTTTCCAGTTCTGCAAAAAAAGAAAAAAAGTATTAATATTCAATCATACATTACAAAAAGCATTACATGTTTTTACATATTTTACAAAGCAATTTTTTGCCCTTTTTTTGCTGTTTTCAGAATTTTTTATTTTTCACTTAAAATAGTGAAAACAATTGTATTCATCATGTAACAGCGGGCAAAAAAAAACAATCTGAAAGATTGCTTAAAAAAAGCCCTAAAACTTTCCTCACTAAAATATACCTTGTTAGAAATATTACATATATATTACAAGTACTTCTCTAGATGAATAAAAATTTTCTAGACAAACCGTCTTTAAACCTTGTCGCAAAAGCACACATGCCAAAATAATTTCTGTCAAAGGAGTCCACAATTGTTTTTATTACTTTTCCTTTAGGCCACATAGTAATTTCAAAATCCTTTTTAAGTGATATATTCAATTATAATCCTTTAAAATTACAAAAAATGCTTTGTTCAGATGCAGTTTTTAGTTTCCAATATTTAGGTTTGAGAAAAATTAAATAAGAATTGGGTAAATCATAAGGCAAACGTTGCTTGAAAATCAATTGGGAATCATTACACAGTGTCCAGCCTTTTTCACATTTAAGATAAACTGTGTAATGCCCAGTAGATCCTTCATGAAAAATTATTGCAACTGTAACAAAAGTTTTTCCAGAAATTGATAATTGCTGTCCTGTAAACTTCTTTATTAAAGGTTCCAATTTTGAACCATCAGCTCTACAACTTTGCATCATTAAAATTACATACTGACCATATTTCTGTAAAGATAATGTGGAAAACATGTCTGATTCAGAACATTCCATGTTGTGATTGGCATCTTTAACTAATTTACTAAAAGTCACTGATTTACTTTGTGGTAATGGTAAAAATATGAACCTTTCTGAATCAACATTACTACTACATGTGTTCATACAGTTTTCACAGCAATGTTCCCATTTGTAAGAGACACCAAATAAGTTTTCTACTTCTACTCCTTCATATTCTAGTACACTCAAAATATATATTAAGAATTCCTGTGCATCAGAAGCACTTTCTATTTCAGTTTTATCAGTACTCAGCTTCTCAAAAAGGAGACTCAGCAGAGAACACAATCTTTTTCCATGATTTACTATTATCTGTTCTAGCAACTTTTCAATATAAAATACAACATTCAGCACTACATTTGCATAGCAGTTGACACCAGAGCTATTTTCAAAATGGCAACCAGCAACCTCTTCAACACTGTCCTTTTTCTTTTTCCTTGCTATCACATCACTGTCCTTTTTTTTTTTGTTCTGTTCATCCACATTACACATATTCTCAAATCTCCTTTTCCGACAAACAACATGTTTTTCAATCACAGGAAACTGACCTAAATGAGGAGCATAGGTTCTTCTTAATCTATTATACTCCTTTACACAGTTTGTATCAGCACTAACTTTTGAGTCATCAAAGTCTATCATAAATAAACCAGATAATGTTTTCACTCGTGACAAAGCAACATATGCTATACCTTCTTTGAACACAGTAGAACCAATGTTTACAAAAGCACTATCTACAGTCAATCCTTGAGACTTGTGAATAGTTACAGCATATGCTAGAGAAAACAGAAACTGCTTCCTACGTACATATAAGTCTTTCACAAGCATGAAACGAACTGAACAACGACAAATGTCTTTAACTTCTTCTATCTGATCAAATTTTATTTTTAAACATTCAATTCCTTCTTTTTTCTGATAATTAATAAAACCCACAACTCTTCCCATAGCTCCATTCACTAAACCTTTTTCTACATCCAAATTTCTCCTTAAAATCACTCGACAATTCATGCAAACATATAGATTTTTTTCTAATCCAGCTGTTTTGGAAATGTTCTTCTCTAGTGAATCCAATTTATTTTTCAGTTTGCCTGTTAATGTAAAAGTAATTCTTTCATGCTGAATTTTGTCCTCTGCTTCCATTTTCTTAATCTCTTCCTTTTCCAATTTCAAAAGTTCCTCATTGAATATTGAGCACTCACGTAGTGTTGGCATTAAGCAGATTACAGTATTTTTTTCTGCAATGTTCTGGTATATTTTCTCTACAACTATTTCTTCATTTGGAAATAAGTTATGTAGCAACCGACTCTGTAATGCTTTTTTGCCAACTTCTGTGAGTAGTCCAATTCTGATATCTTTCAGAATATTTGCATAATCTTCGTCGTTTGCTTGTCTCATATTGGTAGTGAGTTCTTTGTACTCAAAGAATGACCAAATATTCGCATTACCAATGCTTCCTAATGACTTCTTCGTGTCTTCATGTGTCACAGTATTAAACACTGGTTGTCCTTTAACTGGAGTGAGCTGTAAAAGATCTCCAAAAACTATGACGTGTTTACCTCCAAATAACACGTCATAGTCTCTCTTAAGAATTTGTTGCATTCTTAAATGCACAAAGGCAAGCATTAAATTTGAAACCATGCTCACCTCATCAATAATGAGAACTTGCATCTTCTTCAACACTCTTGAAACTTCGAGGCATGCTTCTCCAGTTAGCTTGTGGTATTCTATTTTGTTCTCATGCTCCACTGGTAACATTAGCAAGCGATGTAGGCTGCTAACCCAGTTGGAGCAGTTACCACACAAGACAAATTTGAAGCTGTTTTTTGCTGTAGGTAGCTTCTGATGACTTTTATTAAGAAACTTTTACCAGTTCCAGCTTGTCCACTCACATACATCCTGATTGGTTCAAATGATGTGCATGAGCACTCTTTCTTTTCATGTAGTAATCCATGATCAATTTTTTTGGTGACTTCTTCATAAATTTCTTTTTGTTCTTCATTCAGTTGTTGTTCCAGATTTAGTAAGTCGATTGAATCTTCCTGTGCTTGATTCATAGCCGTTTCTACTTCAGTCATGGCTACTGCAGCTTCATTTTCTATGATTGGTTGTCCTAGGGGATCTTGACTAAGTGTTCCTGAACTTTGACAGTCTTGAGAACTGTCTCTAGCTACTTCAGCTGCAATTTTTGCTTCCTGTTCATTTTCTTCATTTAACATTTGGACATAAGTTGTGAAAGTACTGCATTCTATGCTGTCTTTGCTAGCATTAAAAGAATCTTCATAGCTTTTGAAATTCTCCCAGTAGTTCGTCCTCTGAACGCCATGGTTTAAACAGCTGTAAAAGAGCCAAGTAGTAAAATTCCTTTTTGTCAGTAGTTTCGCAACTGAGCTTCCTGTGATTTATCAAACTTCCTTTTGTTTGCTTCACCAAACATCCTTCCTCACCAATGACTTTATATTTTCCATTGTTGATGTCTTCTGTGGCTTTCCGTGAAAAAATGTAGTTCTGCAGCACTTCATAGAGACACATGTTCTCAAGATGATGACTTCTCTTTGGGTAATATGTGTCCAACATGTTTGATTTCAAAATATCTGTACTTTCTGGGTCATTCTCGGCCAAATATTCAATATCTCCAACAGATTTCAGTACCCGATTTCTCATTCCTGCAAGGCCTAAGCTTACCCGAATTATTCTTCTGGATTTCGAGTAAAGACTTGCAGATGATAACCTATCTGAGCATTCGTAGGATCCAATTTCTCGATGCGATAACATCTTTAAACTGAAACTGTACAGCTTCTTACTGACAGTCTTCTCGTGAGAAATCTCTTCCCACATTTCCTTCAATTCTGTTTTCTCAGATTTAGTGATGTAAGATGTCACATACCGAGCAACAGCAATAGAATTGTCTGCCACATACTGAATATCCATGTTAGCATTCCACATGGATAAAATGACTGGGTTGAAGTCATTTATAAATTTTGACTCTTCTTTTCTTTTTAGGTTGTAGGTATTTTTGGGAGATTTTCTGGTTATAGTATGTCGCACAGCTGACATAAAACGGTTGACTCTTCCTTTTGAAAGAACAGGTCTAGGAAATCCAAATCGACACTTTGTGTAGAATTTATCTTTGGTCTTGTACTTCCGTCGACAGTATTTTCCACACCGATGACTTTGGAAACGTAAAACTTGTTCTTTTAACTTTTTCTCTTCTGTGCTTTTAGGTATAGCACATGTTGCATATTCTTCAATGAAAGATAACACTGCTTCATCAGAATCTGTTCCAAACTTTGGGGCATCCTTGATCCACAACAGCATATGAATATGAGGAGCACCTCTTGCCTGGTACTCTTTTCTCCAAAAGAAATCCACTACTTCTCCAAGAGGTGGATTTTTTTTATTGCAGATGAAGGACATCATAGCCTCAAATCTATGATTGAAATATCTGCAAACATTAACTGGATCCAATGAGCACAGTTCTCCTGCTGTCTTGTATTCAATGTTTTTAATGTTTGAATTTGCCTCTCGTAGAAAATCCAGTAAATCATCCCAAGCGTACTCGGCACAGCTTAGGGTTAGAAACCATGTAGGAGTTCCTAAATTCCATAACATGCATTTTAATTCACCATGGCGTCGGTACCAATATTCATTTGTCCCACGCTGACAAGCCATCAGATTGATCAGTTGTGTTTCCAAATGATCATCTCGGTGCTGCACTTTCTCCATAAAATCCTTAGCAGACACATTTTGTAAATGTACTCCACTTTTTAAAATGTGATTTACTGCATAAGATAATGCAGACAAGTCGCTTTCAAATAAAAGATGGAACAAATAAGGAATACTTTGACGAAATCTTGGATCTTCTGCATATAATCTTGTAGTCCGATACTCAGAAGCAGGAATCTGTTCTGGGCGTTCATCGTATCGTCCACCTTTTCCTGTAGGAAACAGCTGAGGAAAACATCGAGCTTCCAAGCTCTTCTCCCATACACTCACGGGAGTTCCTTTTGCTTTCTTCATCTGAAACAGATCAATAGTATCTCCCATAACTTCTTTTGAATGAAGAGGATGTATGCTAAAATGTTCATAAATTTCTTCTTCCTTTGACTTGTCCACTTTTTCAATTTGACCAGTTGGTGTTTCTGTGTCTTCTTGTAAATCTTCTTCTTCTTCATCTATATAAATTGATTCATACCATTTATTATTTTTTTTCAAATACAAATTTGCTCTTTGTACTTTTCGTACATCCACCAGCTCCTGCCAAATCTTCTTATTCTTTGTAGGTACACCATTAACCAGAATTACTAATGGTTCAGTTTCCAAAGTATCTGCATCAATAGTTTCCATATTTTTTTTCAAATTCAAGGGCAAATACACCACTCTTCCTTTTAAACCTCTCAGTAAATCAGAAGGAGGTAATTTATCAGTTTTGGGCTCCATACGTACTATGGTCTGGAACGGATGAACACATTGAATGAGTATAGACTCATATGTATTTAATTCAGAAAGTTCGGCAGGAATAGCATCCAATTCTAAATTATTATGTACAGCTCTGGTCGGCATTCTATTTTCTTCTAACTTGTTATAACAGTATTTACAAATACGCTGATCTTCACCCAATTCAAAACAATTTTCAAGAAATATATATGTTGCAAAATCCTTCCACTTATAATTATCTTCATTTTCACTTTTTTTATACAGATCAACATTCCTTGTTTGAATTGTATAATGACTTCTGCGGCAACAAATACAAGTAATATTTGGTCTTTCATTAGAGGTGATAGTAAATTTTGTCATTTCATCCTCAAAATTTTTAGTAATAATGAGTTCTACATTCTGTTCCTCATTTTCCTCATTTACTGTGTCCTTTTCTGCACTTTGTTGTTCTGGACCAAAGTAACAAAACTGAATCTCATCAGTAACCTTCACTACATCTGATACAGATCCACGGAAGAGAGCATTATTCAACTCATTCAACTTTACTGCTGGACTTTTAGCAAAATACAATGTTCTCACAAACTTTCTCATTTCAATATGATGAACAGCCAGCATCCTAAAATGATGAAAAACACTTTTACACACTTTTCTAGATAGACAAGCCAGAGAATGTCCCTGTAAACCAGTATTTTCTCTCACTCTGCATGGATCTAGTGTTTGAAGCACCTTCATCTTCTGTTTTACACTCTTTTTACTATATTCTCTTAGAAAGTCACATAATTTATCAATAGATTCCTGACGCACAGTACAAATACTACTACAGTTCCAAGTGTACACTGGGGCTTTTGGACGTCTCCCCATAGCCTCAGCAGCCATTACTTCTTCCTCATTTCTTGGGACCATTTTCTCTTTTTCCATCACACAACCATCCTTAACTTCATATGCTCTACCATTGGTGTCAACTGCATGCAACAAACTATTACTTTGAAGATAACTCTCTTCATTAAAAAATGGTTCAGTACTTGAACTGTGTTTCCATTCTCCCAAGAACACTTTACAAAAGTTACTTTTTTTCACTTCTCTTTTCCTTTTGCTTTGTGACTTCATTGCATTCACTAATTTATCTAATCTACGCATCCTATTCAAAATTAGAATAAAAAGTGTTCTTTTTATTTCCAAAGCCTTACTTACAATATTTTCTATAAAAAAAAATTTTCTTAATAAATTTTGTTTTTTTCTTATATTTTTTCACATCCTTTAGCACATTTAACATCACTCTTCTATGAAACATTTTTCGACGAATGTTTTTAAAATCTAATTTTCGTGTTAAATCAGTTTGACATACTTCTGATTGTACATTAGCTTTTTTTTTTGCTGTTGACTGTGTTGTTGCTTTGTACATAAAACACTGTTTGTTTTACAGTTATTTTTGCCATTTTTTTGTTTTTTGAAAATCTTTTTTAAGAAATCTCTGCTCTGCTTACCAGTAGACTTTTTCTTTTTGCCATCACCAGCTTCTCCTCCTATTTTTTTTTTTCCCAGTTTTGTCCAGATATACTTGTTGTTGCTTTTCTTTCCTCTTTCTTGTCCTTAAAGGCATTTTTTTTTTCACTGTTGCTCAGCAATACCTGCAAGGAACTTACAAAAAATCCTTTTTGTAATTATAATTCATTAAAATATTTTTTTTTACTTTTCATTAATTTCAAATGTTTTTCCATTTGTCTCTCATTTGTGATTTACTAATTTGTGCACAGTGCTAACCACCACAGTTGAAAAAAAACAAGATGTCCCTTTCCTGCAAGTGCATGTTTTACAGAACAACTGCAACACAAATGATATCTGTGGCATCAATTCATGTGCGCCCACAGCCTCATGGTGTGCTTCTAAGCAGAAAACAGAATTTGATTTGCAAATTCAAAGCACATTTACTACTCTGGTAGATCAAGTGATAATTGCTGTTACAGCCTTACACATTTTCCTTGTAGATCACGGAGGCAGAAAAGAGCACATTTCCTAACAGCTACTTCATACCATAAGTATCTGCAACCTGGGTGAGTGTTTAGAGTAGAGCAAAGAAAATGAGGCCTTGGTGACGTTGAATGTGTTTGCATTACACACAGTCCTGAGTAGTACGCATGGGAGTGTTGGAGAAGCTGCTGCGTGTGTCCCAAGAGTGTGTTTCTGCAGACTATGTATTGTCAGCTGCAAGAGACATGAGCAAGGAGATTTCCAGAACTGCATGAAGACTGCAGGGATGTACGTAACAGTGCATGTGTGCTAAGGGATAATTTGTGTAAACACAACAGGCTGCCCCTTTCCTGGGACTGCAATTCTTACTGAACAACAACTTCACAAACTAAATCTCTGCCCACAATTCCTGTGCGCACACAGACTCATGCTATGTTTTTTGGAACAAAACAGTGTCCCTGAATAGTACCAAATTACTGTTACTGCCTGACACATTTCCCTTATCATTTACAGAAGCAGAAAACAGCACATGTCCTAACAGCTCCTTAAGACCATGACCATGTGTTACAGGGTGAGTGATTAGACTAGATCAATTTAAATGAGGCCTTGGTGACGTTGAATGTGTTTGCATTACACATTGCTATCTGAAACAGCACACAGAGCTGAGTACTACACATGAGAGTGTTGGAGAAGCTGCTGCGTGTGTCCCAAGAGTGTGTTTCTGCAGACTATGTATTGTCAGCTGCAAGAGACATGAGCAAGGAGATTTCCAGAACTGCATGAAGACTGCAGGGATGTACGTAACAGTGCATGTGTGCTAAGGGATAATTTGTGTAAACACAACAGGCTGCCCCTTTCCTAGGACTGCAATTCTTACTGAACAACAACTTCACAAACTAAATCTCTGCCCACAATTCCTGTGCGCACACAGACTCATGCTATGTTTTTTGGAACAAAACAGTGTCCCTGAATAGTACCAAATTACTGTTACTGCCTGACACATTTCCCTTATCATTTACAGAAGCAGAAAACAGCACATGTCCTAACAGCTCCTTAAGACCATGACCATGTGTTACAGGGTGAATGATTAGACTAGATCAATTTAAATGAGGCCTTGGTGACGTTGAATGTGTTTGCATTACACATTGCTATCTGAAACAGCACACAGATCTGAGTACTACACATGAGAGTGTTGGAGAAGCTGCTGCGTGTGTGCCAAGAGTGTGTTTCTGAAGACTGTGTATTGTCTGGTGCAAGACAGATGAGCAAAGAGACTTCCAGAACTGCATGAAGACTGCAGGGATATATGTAACAGTGCATGTGTGCTAAGGGATAATTTGTGTAAACACAACAGGCTGCCCCTTTCCTGGGACTGCATTTCTTACTGAACAACATCTTCACAAATTAAATCTCTGCCCACAATTCCTGTGCGCACACAGATTCATGCCATCATTTTACGCACATAACACAGGCTGCCCCTTTCCTGGGACTGCATTTCTTACTGAACAACAAATTCATAAATTAAATCTCTGCTCACAATTCCTGTGTGCACACAGAGTCATGCCATCATTTTAGGCACATAACGCAGGCTGCCCCTTTCTTGGGACTGCATTTCTTACTGAACAACATCTTCACAAATTAAATCTCTGCCCACAATTCCTGTGTGCACACAGAGTCATGCCATCATTTTAGGCACATAACACAGGCTGCCCCTTTCCTGAGACTGCATTTCTTACTGAACAACATCTTCACAAATTAAATCTCTGCCCACAATTCCTGTGCGCACACAGACTCATGCTATGTTTTTTGGAACAAAACAGTGTCCCTGAATAGTACCAAATTACTGTTACTGCCTGACACATTTCCCATATCATTTACAGAAGCGGAAAACAGCACATGTCCTAACAGCTCCTTAACACCATGACCATGTGTTACAGGGTGAGTGATTAGACTAGATCAATTTAAATGAGGCCTTGGTGACGTTGAATGTGTTTGCATTACACATTGCTATCTGAAATAGCACACAGAGCTGAGTACTACACATGAGAGTGTTGGAGAAGCTGCTGCGTGTGTCCCAAGAGTGTGTTTCTGCAGACTATGTATTGTCAGCTGCAAGAGACATGAGCAAGGAGATTTCCAGAACTGTATGAAGACTGCAGGGATGTACGTAACAGTGCATGTGTGCTAAGGGATAATTTGTGTAAACACAACAGGCTGCCCCTTTCTTAGGACTGCAATTCTTACTGAACAACAACTTCACAAACTAAATCTCTGCCCACAACTCCTGTGCGCACACAGACTCATGCTATGTTTTTTGGAACAAAACAGTGTCCCTGAATAGTACCAAATTACTGTTACTGCCTGACACATTTCCCTTATCATTTACAGAAGCAGAAAACAGCACATGTCCTAACAGCTCCTTAAGACCATGACCATGTGTTACAGGGTGAGTGATTAGACTAGATCAATTTAAATGAGGCCTTGGTGACGTTGAATGTGTTTGCATTACACATTGCTATCTGAAACAGCACACAGATCTGAGTACTACACATGAGAGTGTTGGAGAAGCTGCTGCGTGTGTGCCAAGAGTGTGTTTCTGAAGACTGTGTATTGTCTGGTGCAAGACAGATGAGCAAAGAGACTTCCAGAACTGCATGAAGACTGCAGGGATATATGTAACAGTGCATGTGTGCTAAGGGATAATTTGTGTAAACACAACAGGCTGCCCCTTTCCTGGGACTGCATTTCTTACTGAACAACATCTTCACAAATTAAATCTCTGCCCACAATTCCTGTGCGCACACAGACTCATGCCATCATTTTACGCACATAACACAGGCTGCCCCTTTCCTGGGACTGCATTTCTTACTGAACAACAAATTCATAAATTAAATCTCTGCCCACAATTCCTGTGTGCACACAGAGTCATGCCATCATTTTAGGCACATAACGCAGGCTGCCCCTTTCTTGGGACTGCATTTCTTACTGAACAACATCTTCACAAATTAAATCTCTGCCCACAATTCCTGTGTGCACACAGAGTCATGCCATCATTTTAGGCACATAACACAGGCTGCCCCTTTCCTGGGACTGCATTTCTTACTGAACAACATCTTCACAATTTAAATCTCTGCCCACAATTCCTGTGCGCACACAGACTCATGCTATGTTTTTTGAAACAAAACAGTGTCCCTGAATAGTACCAAATTACTGTTACTGCCTGACACATTTCCCATATCATTTACAGAAGCGGAAAACAGCACATGTCCTAACAGCTCCTTAACACCACGACCATGTGTTACAGGGTGAGTGATTAGACTAGATCAATTTAAATGAGGCCTTGGTGACGTTGAATGTGTTTGCATTACACATTGCTATCTGAAATAGCACACAGAGCTGAGTACTACACATGAGAGTGTTGGAGAAGCTGCTGCGTGTGTGCCAAGAGTGTGTTTCTGAAGACTGTGTATTGTCTGGTGCAAGACAGATGAGCAAAGAGACTTCCAGAACTGCATGAAGACTGCAGGGATGTATGTAACAGTGCATGTGTGCTAAGGGATAATTTGTGTAAACACAACAGGCTGCCCCTTTCCTGGGACTGCATTTCTTACTGAACAACATCTTCACAAATTAAATCTCTGCCCACAATTCCTGTGCGCACACAGACTCATGCCATCATTTTACGCACATAACACAGGCTGCCCCTTACCTGGGACTGCATTTCTTACTGAACAACAACTTCATAAATTAAATCTCTGCCCACAATTCCTGTGTGCACATAGAGTCATGCCATCATTTTAGGCACATAACACAGGCTGCCCCTTTCCTGGGACTGCATTTCTTACTGAACAACATCTTCACAAATTAAATCTCTGCCCACAATTCCTGTGTGCACACAGAGTCATGCCATCAATTTAGGCACATAACACAGGCTGCCCTTTTCCTGGGACTGCAATTCTTACTGAACAACAACTTCACAAACTAAATCTCTGCCCACAATTCCTGTGCGCACACAGACTCATGCTATGTTTTTTGGAACAAAACAGTGTCCCTGAATAGTACAAATTACTGTTACTGCCTGACACATTTCCCATATCATTTACAGAAGCAGAAAACAGCACATGTCCTAACAGCTCCTTAACACCATGACCATGTGTTACAGGGTGAGTGATTAGACTAGATCAATTTAAATGAGGCCTTGGTGACGTTGAATGTGTTTGCATTACACATTGCTATCTGAAACAGCACACAGAGCTGAGTACTACACATGAGAGTGTTGGAGAAGCTGCTGCGTGTGTGCCAAGAGTGTGTTTCTGAAGACTGTGTATTGTCTGGTGCAAGACGGATGAGCAAAGAGACTTCCAGAACTGCATGAAGACTGCAGGGATGTATGTAACAGTGCATGTGTGCTAAGGGATAATTTGTGTAAACACAACAGGCTGCCCCTTTCCTGGGACTGCATTTCTTACTGAACAACATCTTCACAAATTAAATCTCTGCCCACAATTCCTGTGCGCACACAGACTCATGCCATCATTTTACGCACATAACACAGGCTGCCCCTTTCCTGGGACTGCATTTCTTACTGAACAACAACTTCATAAATTAAATCTCTGCCCACAATTCCTGTGTGCACATAGAGTCATGCCATCATTTTAGGCACATAACACAGGCTGCCCCTTTCCTGGGACTGCATTTCTTACTGAACAACATCTTCACAAATTAAATCTCTGCCCACAATTCCTGTGTGCACACAGAGTCATGCCATCATTTTAGGCACATAACACAGGCTGCCCCTTTCCAGGGACTGCAATTCTTACTGAACAACAACTTCACAAACTAAATCTCTGCCCACAATTCCTGTGCGCACACAGACTCATGCTATGTTTTTTGGAACAAAACAGTGTCCCTGAATAGTACCAAATTACTGTTACTGCCTGACACATTTCCCTTATCATTTACAGAAGCAGAAAACAGCACATGTCCTAACAGCTCCTTAAGACCATGACCATGTGTTACAGGGTGAGTGATTAGACTAGATCAATTTAAATGAGGCCTTGGTGACGTTGAATGTGTTTGCATTACACATTGCTATCTGAAACAGCACACAGATCTGAGTACTACACATGAGAGTGTTGGAGAAGCTGCTGCGTGTGTGCCAAGAGTGTGTTTCTGAAGACTGTGTATTGTCTGGTGCAAGACAGATGAGCAAAGAGACTTCCAGAACTGCATGAAGACTGCAGGGATATATGTAACAGTGCATGTGTGCTAAGGGATAATTTGTGTAAACACAACAGGCTGCCCCTTTCCTGGGACTGCATTTCTTACTGAACAACATCTTCACAAATTAAATCTCTGCCCACAATTCCTGTGCGCACACAGACTCATGCCATCATTTTACGCACATAACACAGGCTGCCCCTTTCCTGGGACTGCATTTCTTACTGAACAACAAATTCATAAATTAAATCTCTGCCCACAATTCCTGTGTGCACACAGAGTCATGCCATCATTTTAGGCACATAACGCAGGCTGCCCCTTTCTTGGGACTGCATTTCTTACTGAACAACATCTTCACAAATTAAATCTCTGCCCACAATTCCTGTGTGCACACAGAGTCATGCCATCATTTTAGGCACATAACACAGGCTGCCCCTTTCCTGGGACTGCATTTCTTACTGAACAACATCTTCACAAATTAAATCTCTGCCCACAATTCCTGTGCGCACACAGACTCATGCTATGTTTTTTGGAACAAAACAGTGTCCCTGAATAGTACCAAATTACTGTTACTGCCTGACACATTTCCCATATCATTTACAGAAGCGGAAAACAGCACATGTCCTAACAGCTCCTTAACACCATGACCATGTGTTACAGGGTGAGTGATTAGACTAGATCAATTTAAATGAGGCCTTGGTGACGTTGAATGTGTTTGCATTACACATTGCTATCTGAAATAGCACACAGAGCTGAGTACTACACATGAGAGTGTTGGAGAAGCTGCTGCGTGTGTCCCAAGAGTGTGTTTCTGCAGACTATGTATTGTCAGCTGCAAGAGACATGAGCAAGGAGATTTCCAGAACTGCATGAAGACTGCAGGGATGTACGTAACAGTGCATGTGTGCTAAGGGATAATTTGTGTAAACACAACAGGCTGCCCCTTTCCTAGGACTGCAATTCTTACTGAACAACAACTTCACAAACTAAATCTCTGCCCACAATTCCTGTGCGCACACAGACTCATGCTATGTTTTTTGGAACAAAACAGTGTCCCTGAATAGTACCAAATTACTGTTACTGCCTGACACATTTCCCTTATCATTTACAGAAGCAGAAAACAGCACATGTCCTAACAGCTCCTTAAGACCATGACCATGTGTTACAGGGTGAGTGATTAGACTAGATCAATTTAAATGAGGCCTTGGTGACGTTGAATGTGTTTGCATTACACATTGCTATCTGAAACAGCACACAGATCTGAGTACTACACATGAGAGTGTTGGAGAAGCTGCTGCGTGTGTGCCAAGAGTGTGTTTCTGAAGACTGTGTATTGTCTGGTGCAAGACAGATGAGCAAAGAGACTTCCAGAACTGCATGAAGACTGCAGGGATATATGTAACAGTGCATGTGTGCTAAGGGATAATTTGTGTAAACACAACAGGCTGCCCCTTTCCTGGGACTGCATTTCTTACTGAACAACATCTTCACAAATTAAATCTCTGCCCACAATTCCTGTGCGCACACAGACTCATGCCATCATTTTACGCACATAACACAGGCTGCCCCTTTCCTGGGACTGCATTTCTTACTGAACAACAAATTCATAAATTAAATCTCTGCCCACAATTCCTGTGTGCACACAGAGTCATGCCATCATTTTAGGCACATAACGCAGGCTGCCCCTTTCTTGGGACTGCATTTCTTACTGAACAACATCTTCACAAATTAAATCTCTGCCCACAATTCCTGTGTGCACACAGAGTCATGCCATCATTTTAGGCACATAACACAGGCTGCCCCTTTCCTGGGACTGCATTTCTTACTGAACAACATCTTCACAAATTAAATCTCTGCCCACAATTCCTGTGCGCACACAGACTCATGCTATGTTTTTTGGAACAAAACAGTGTCCCTGAATAGTACCAAATTACTGTTACTGCCTGACACATTTCCCATATCATTTACAGAAGCGGAAAACAGCACATGTCCTAACAGCTCCTTAACACCACGACCATGTGTTACAGGGTGAGTGATTAGACTAGATCAATTTAAATGAGGCCTTGGTGACGTTGAATGTGTTTGCATTACACATTGCTATCTGAAATAGCACACAGAGCTGAGTACTACACATGAGAGTGTTGGAGAAGCTGCTGCGTGTGTGCCAAGAGTGTGTTTCTGAAGACTGTGTATTGTCTGGTGCAAGACAGATGAGCAAAGAGACTTCCAGAACTGCATGAAGACTGCAGGGATGTATGTAACAGTGCATGTGTGCTAAGGGATAATTTGTGTAAACACAACAGGCTGCCCCTTTCCTGGGACTGCATTTCTTACTGAACAACATCTTCACAAATTAAATCTCTGCCCACAATTCCTGTGCGCACACAGACTCATGCCATCATTTTACGCACATAACACAGGCTGCCCCTTTCCTGGGACTGCATTTCTTACTGAACAACAACTTCATAAATTAAATCTCTGCCCACAATTCCTGTGTGCACATAGAGTCATGCCATCATTTTAGGCACATAACACAGGCTGCCCCTTTCCTGGGACTGCATTTCTTACTGAACAACATCTTCACAAATTAAATCTCTGCCCACAATTCCTGTGTGCACACAGAGTCATGCCATCAATTTAGGCACATAACACAGGCTGCCCTTTTCCTGGGACTGCAATTCTTACTGAACAACAACTTCACAAACTAAATCTCTGCCCACAATTCCTGTGCGCACACAGACTCATGCTATGTTTTTTGGAACAAAACAGTGTCCCTGAATAGTACAAATTACTGTTACTGCCTGACACATTTCCCATATCATTTACAGAAGCAGAAAACAGCACATGTCCTAACAGCTCCTTAACACCATGACCATGTGTTACAGGGTGAGTGATTAGACTAGATCAATTTAAATGAGGCCTTGGTGACGTTGAATGTGTTTGCATTACACATTGCTATCTGAAACAGCACACAGAGCTGAGTACTACACATGAGAGTGTTGGAGAAGCTGCTGCGTGTGTGCCAAGAGTGTGTTTCTGAAGACTGTGTATTGTCTGGTGCAAGACGGATGAGCAAAGAGACTTCCAGAACTGCATGAAGACTGCAGGGATGTATGTAACAGTGCATGTGTGCTAAGGGATAATTTGTGTAAACACAACAGGCTGCCCCTTTCCTGGGACTGCATTTCTTACTGAACAACATCTTCACAAATTAAATCTCTGCCCACAATTCCTGTGCGCACACAGACTCATGCCATCATTTTACGCACATAACACAGGCTGCCCCTTTCCTGGGACTGCATTTCTTACTGAACAACAACTTCATAAATTAAATCTCTGCCCACAATTCCTGTGTGCACATAGAGTCATGCCATCATTTTAGGCACATAACACAGGCTGCCCCTTTCCTGGGACTGCATTTCTTACTGAACAACATCTTCACAAATTAAATCTCTGCCCACAATTCCTGTGTGCACACAGAGTCATGCCATCATTTTAGGCACATAACACAGGCTGCCCCTTTCCAGGGACTGCAATTCTTACTGAACAACAACTTCACAAACTAAATCTCTGCCCACAATTCCTGTGCGCACACAGACTCATGCTATGTTTTTTGGAACAAAACAGTGTCACTGAATAGTACCAAATTACTGTTACTGCCTGACACATTTCCCATATCATTTACAGAAGCAGAAAACAGCACATGTCCTAACAGCTCCTTAACACCATGACCATGTGTTACAGGGTGAGTGATTAGACTAGATCAATTTAAATGAGGCCTTGGTGACGTTGAATGTGTTTGCATTACACATTGCTATCTGAAACAGCACACAGAGCTGAGTACTACACATGAGAGTGTTGGAGAAGCTGCTGCGTGTGTGCCAAGAGTGTGTTTCTGAAGACTGTGTATTGTCTGGTGCAAGACAGATGAGCAAAGAGACTTCCAGAACTGCATGAAGACTGCAGGGATGTATGTAACAGTGCATGTGTGCTAAGGGATAATTTGTGTAAACACAACAGGCTGCCCCTTTCCTGGGACTGCATTTCTTACTGAACAACATCTTCACAAATTAAATCTCTGCCCACAATTCCTGTGCGCACACAGACTCATGCCATCATTTTACGCACATAACACAGGCTGCCCCTTTCCTGGGACTGCATTTCTTACTGAACAACAACTTCATAAATTAAATCTCTGCCCACAATTCCTGTGTGCACATAGAGTCATGCCATCATTTTAGGCACATAACACAGGCTGCCCCTTTCCTGGGACTGCATTTCTTACTGAACAACATCTTCACAAATTAAATCTCTGCCCACAATTCCTGTGTGCACACAGAGTCATGCCATCAATTTAGGCACATAACACAGGCTGCCCTTTTCCTGGGACTGCAATTCTTACTGAACAACAACTTCACAAACTAAATCTCTGCCCACAATTCCTGTGCGCACACAGACTCATGCTATGTTTTTTGGAACAAAACAGTGTCCCTGAATAGTACCAAATTACTGTTACTGCCTGACACATTTCCCATATCATTTACAGAAGCAGAAAACAGCACATGTCCTAACAGCTCCTTAACACCATGACCATGTGTTACAGGGTGAGTGATTAGACTAGATCAATTTAAATGAGGCCTTGGTGACGTTGAATGTGTTTGCATTACACATTGCTATCTGAAACAGCACACAGAGCTGAGTACTACACATGAGAGTGTTGGAGAAGCTGCTGCGTGTGTGCCAAGAGTGTGTTTCTGAAGACTGTGTATTGTCTGGTGCAAGACGGATGAGCAAAGAGACTTACAGAACTGCATGAAGACTGCAGGGATGTATGTAACAGTGCATGTGTGCTAAGGGATAATTTGTGTAAACACAACAGGCTGCCCCTTTCCTGGGACTGCATTTCTTACTGAACAACATCTTCACAAATTAAATCTCTGCCCACAATTCCTGTGCGCACACAGACTCATGCCATCATTTTACGCACATAACACAGGCTGCCCCTTTCCTGGGACTGCATTTCTTACTGAACAACAAATTCATAAATTAAATCTCTGCCCACAATTCCTGTGTGCACACAGAGTCATGCCATCATTTTAGGCACATAACGCAGGCTGCCCCTTTCTTGGGACTGCATTTCTTACTGAACAACATCTTCACAAATTAAATCTCTGCCCACAATTCCTGTGTGCACACAGAGTCATGCCATCATTTTAGGCACATAACACAGGCTGCCCCTTTCCTGGGACTGCATTTCTTACTGAACAACATCTTCACAAATTAAATCTCTGCCCACAATTCCTGTGCGCACACAGACTCATGCTATGTTTTTTGGAACAAAACAGTGTCCCTGAATAGTACCAAATTACTGTTACTGCCTGACACATTTCCCATATCATTTACAGAAGCGGAAAACAGCACATGTCCTAACAGCTCCTTAACACCATGACCATGTGTTACAGGGTGAGTGATTAGACTCGATCAATTTAAATGAGGCCTTGGTGACGTTGAATGTGTTTGCATTACACATTGCTATCTGAAATAGCACACAGAGCTGAGTACTACACATGAGAGTGTTGGAGAAGCTGCTGCGTGTGTCCCAAGAGTGTGTTTCTGCAGACTATGTATTGTCAGCTGCAAGAGACATGAGCAAGGAGATTTCCAGAACTGCATGAAGACTGCAGGGATGTACGTAACAGTGCATGTGTGCTAAGGGATAATTTGTGTAAACACAACAGGCTGCCCCTTTCCTAGGACTGCAATTCTTACTGAACAACAACTTCACAAACTAAATCTCTGCCCACAATTCCTGTGCGCACACAGACTCATGCTATGTTTTTTGGAACAAAACAGTGTCCCTGAATAGTACCAAATTACTGTTACTGCCTGACACATTTCCCATATCATTTACAGAAGCAGAAAACAGCACATGTCCTAACAGCTCCTTAACACCATGACCATGTGTTACAGGGTGAGTGATTAGACTAGATCAATTTAAATGAGGCCTTGGTGACGTTGAATGTGTTTGCATTACACATTGCTATCTGAAACAGCACACAGAGCTGAGTACTACACATGAGAGTGTTGGAGAAGCTGCTGCGTGTGTGCCAAGAGTGTGTTTCTGAAGACTGTGTATTGTCTGGTGCAAGACGGATGAGCAAAGAGACTTCCAGAACTGCATGAAGACTGCAGGGATGTATGTAACAGTGCATGTGTGCTAAGGGATAATTTGTGTAAACACAACAGGCTGCCCCTTTCCTGGGACTGCATTTCTTACTGAACAACATCTTCACAAATTAAATCTCTGCCCACAATTCCTGTGCGCACACAGACTCATGCCATCATTTTACGCACATAACACAGGCTGCCCCTTTCCTGAGACTGCATGTCTTACTGAACAACAACTTCATAAATTAAATCTCTGCCCACAATTCCTGTGTGCACATAGAGTCATGCCATCATTTTAGGCACATAACACAGGCTGCCCCTTTCCTGGGACTGCATTTCTTACTGAACAACATCTTCACAAATTAAATCTCTGCCCACAATTCCTGTGTGCACACAGAGTCATGCCATCATTTTAGGCACATAACACAGGCTGCCCTTTTCCTGGGACTGCAATTCTTACTGAACAACAACTTCACAAACGAAATCTCTGCCCACAATTCCTGTGCGCACACAGACTCATGCTATGTTTTTTGGAACAAAACAGTGTCCCTGAATAGTACAAATTACTGTTACTGCCTGACACATTTCCCATATCATTTACAGAAGCAGAAAACAGCACATGTCCTAACAGCTCCTTAACACCATGACCATGTGTTACAGGGTGAGTGATTAGACTAGATCAATTTAAATGAGGCCTTGGTGACGTTGAATGTGTTTGCATTACACATTGCTATCTGAAACAGCACACAGAGCTGAGTACTACACATGAGAGTGTTGGAGAAGCTGCTGCGTGTGTGCCAAGAGTGTGTTTCTGAAGACTGTGTATTGTCTGGTGCAAGACGGATGAGCAAAGAGACTTCCAGAACTGCATGAAGACTGCAGGGATGTATGTAACAGTGCATGTGTGCTAAGGGATAATTTGTGTAAACACAACAGGCTGCCCCTTTCCTGGGACTGCATTTCTTACTGAACAACATCTTCACAAATTAAATCTCTGCCCACAATTCCTGTGCGCACACAGACTCATGCCATCATTTTACGCACATAACACAGGCTGCCCCTTTCCTGGGACTGCATTTCTTACTGAACAACAACTTCATAAATTAAATCTCTGCCCACAATTCCTGTGTGCACATAGAGTCATGCCATCATTTTAGGCACATAACACAGGCTGCCCCTTTCCTGGGACTGCATTTCTTACTGAACAACATCTTCACAAATTAAATCTCTGCCCACAATTCCTGTGTGCACACAGAGTCATGCCATCATTTTAGGCACATAACACAGGCTGCCCTTTTCCTGGGACTGCAATTCTTACTGAACAACAACTTCACAAACTAAATCTCTGCCCACAATTCCTGTGCGCACACAGACTCATGCTATGTTTTTTGGAACAAAACAGTGTCCCTGAATAGTACAAATTACTGTTACTGCCTGACACATTTTCCATATCATTTACAGAAGCAGAAAACAGCACATGTCCTAACAGCTCCTTAACACCATGACCATGTGTTACAGGGTGAGTGATTAGACTAGATCAATTTAAATGAGGCCTTGGTGACGTTGAATGTGTTTGCATTACACATTGCTATCTGAAACAGCACACAGAGCTGAGTACTACACATGAGAGTGTTGGAGAAGCTGCTGCGTGTGTGCCAAGAGTGTGTTTCTGAAGACTGTGTATTGTCTGGTGCAAGACGGATGAGCAAAGAGACTTCCAGAACTGCATGAAGACTGCAGGGATGTATGTAACAGTGCATGTGTGCTAAGGGATAATTTGTGTAAACACAACAGGCTGCCCCTTTCCTGGGACTGCATTTCTTACTGAACAACATCTTCACAAATTAAATCTCTGCCCACAATTCCTGTGCGCACACAGACTCATGCCATCATTTTACGCACATAACACAGGCTGCCCCTTTCCTGGGACTGCATTTCTTACTGAACAACAACTTCATAAATTAAATCTCTGCCCACAATTCCTGTGTGCACATAGAGTCATGCCATCATTTTAGGCACATAACACAGGCTGCCCCTTTCCTGGGACTGCATTTCTTACTGAACAACATCTTCACAAATTAAATCTCTGCCCACAATTCCTGTGTGCACACAGAGTCATGCCATCATTTTAGGCACATAACACAGGCTGCCCCTTTCCAGGGACTGCAATTCTTACTGAACAACAACTTCACAAACTAAATCTCTGCCCACAATTCCTGTGCGCACACAGACTCATGCTATGTTTTTTGGAACAAAACAGTGTCACTGAATAGTACCAAATTACTGTTACTGCCTGACACATTTCCCATATCATTTACAGAAGCAGAAAACAGCACATGTCCTAACAGCTCCTTAACACCATGACCATGTGTTACAGGGTGAGTGATTAGACTAGATCAATTTAAATGAGGCCTTGGTGACGTTGAATGTGTTTGCATTACACATTGCTATCTGAAACAGCACACAGAGCTGAGTACTACACATGAGAGTGTTGGAGAAGCTGCTGCGTGTGTGCCAAGAGTGTGTTTCTGAAGACTGTGTATTGTCTGGTGCAAGACAGATGAGCAAAGAGACTTCCAGAACTGCATGAAGACTGCAGGGATGTATGTAACAGTGCATGTGTGCTAAGGGATAATTTGTGTAAACACAACAGGCTGCCCCTTTCCTGGGACTGCATTTCTTACTGAACAACATCTTCACAAATTAAATCTCTGCCCACAATTCCTGTGCGCACACAGACTCATGCCATCATTTTACGCACATAACACAGGCTGCCCCTTTCCTGGGACTGCATTTCTTACTGAACAACAACTTCATAAATTAAATCTCTGCCCACAATTCCTGTGTGCACATAGAGTCATGCCATCATTTTAGGCACATAACACAGGCTGCCCCTTTCCTGGGACTGCATTTCTTACTGAACAACATCTTCACAAATTAAATCTCTGCCCACAATTCCTGTGTGCACACAGAGTCATGCCATCAATTTAGGCACATAACACAGGCTGCCCTTTTCCTGGGACTGCAATTCTTACTGAACAACAACTTCACAAACTAAATCTCTGCCCACAATTCCTGTGCGCACACAGACTCATGCTATGTTTTTTGGAACAAAACAGTGTCCCTGAATAGTACCAAATTACTGTTACTGCCTGACACATTTCCCATATCATTTACAGAAGCAGAAAACAGCACATGTCCTAACAGCTCCTTAACACCATGACCATGTGTTACAGGGTGAGTGATTAGACTAGATCAATTTAAATGAGGCCTTGGTGACGTTGAATGTGTTTGCATTACACATTGCTATCTGAAACAGCACACAGAGCTGAGTACTACACATGAGAGTGTTGGAGAAGCTGCTGCGTGTGTGCCAAGAGTGTGTTTCTGAAGACTGTGTATTGTCTGGTGCAAGACGGATGAGCAAAGAGACTTCCAGAACTGCATGAAGACTGCAGGGATGTATGTAACAGTGCATGTGTGCTAAGGGATAATTTGTGTAAACACAACAGGCTGCCCCTTTCCTGGGACTGCATTTCTTACTGAACAACATCTTCACAAATTAAATCTCTGCCCACAATTCCTGTGCGCACACAGACTCATGCCATCATTTTACGCACATAACACAGGCTGCCCCTTTCCTGGGACTGCATTTCTTACTGAACAACAAATTCATAAATTAAATCTCTGCCCACAATTCCTGTGTGCACACAGAGTCATGCCATCATTTTAGGCACATAACGCAGGCTGCCCCTTTCTTGGGACTGCATTTCTTACTGAACAACATCTTCACAAATTAAATCTCTGCCCACAATTCCTGTGTGCACACAGAGTCATGCCATCATTTTAGGCACATAACACAGGCTGCCCCTTTCCTGGGACTGCATTTCTTACTGAACAACATCTTCACAAATTAAATCTCTGCCCACAATTCCTGTGCGCACACAGACTCATGCTATGTTTTTTGGAACAAAACAGTGTCCCTGAATAGTACCAAATTACTGTTACTGCCTGACACATTTCCCATATCATTTACAGAAGCGGAAAACAGCACATGTCCTAACAGCTCCTTAACACCATGACCATGTGTTACAGGGTGAGTGATTAGACTCGATCAATTTAAATGAGGCCTTGGTGACGTTGAATGTGTTTGCATTACACATTGCTATCTGAAATAGCACACAGAGCTGAGTACTACACATGAGAGTGTTGGAGAAGCTGCTGCGTGTGTCCCAAGAGTGTGTTTCTGCAGACTATGTATTGTCAGCTGCAAGAGACATGAGCAAGGAGATTTCCAGAACTGCATGAAGACTGCAGGGATGTACGTAACAGTGCATGTGTGCTAAGGGATAATTTGTGTAAACACAACAGGCTGCCCCTTTCCTAGGACTGCAATTCTTACTGAACAACAACTTCACAAACTAAATCTCTGCCCACAATTCCTGTGCGCACACAGACTCATGCTATGTTTTTTGGAACAAAACAGTGTCCCTGAATAGTACCAAATTACTGTTACTGCCTGACACATTTCCCATATCATTTACAGAAGCAGAAAACAGCACATGTCCTAACAGCTCCTTAACACCATGACCATGTGTTACAGGGTGAGTGATTAGACTAGATCAATTTAAATGAGGCCTTGGTGACGTTGAATGTGTTTGCATTACACATTGCTATCTGAAACAGCACACAGAGCTGAGTACTACACATGAGAGTGTTGGAGAAGCTGCTGCGTGTGTGCCAAGAGTGTGTTTCTGAAGACTGTGTATTGTCTGGTGCAAGACGGATGAGCAAAGAGACTTCCAGAACTGCATGAAGACTGCAGGGATGTATGTAACAGTGCATGTGTGCTAAGGGATAATTTGTGTAAACACAACAGGCTGCCCCTTTCCTGGGACTGCATTTCTTACTGAACAACATCTTCACAAATTAAATCTCTGCCCACAATTCCTGTGCGCACACAGACTCATGCCATCATTTTACGCACATAACACAGGCTGCCCCTTTCCTGAGACTGCATGTCTTACTGAACAACAACTTCATAAATTAAATCTCTGCCCACAATTCCTGTGTGCACATAGAGTCATGCCATCATTTTAGGCACATAACACAGGCTGCCCCTTTCCTGGGACTGCATTTCTTACTGAACAACATCTTCACAAATTAAATCTCTGCCCACAATTCCTGTGTGCACACAGAGTCATGCCATCATTTTAGGCACATAACACAGGCTGCCCTTTTCCTGGGACTGCAATTCTTACTGAACAACAACTTCACAAACTAAATCTCTGCCCACAATTCCTGTGCGCACACAGACTCATGCTATGTTTTTTGGAACAAAACAGTGTCCCTGAATAGTACAAATTACTGTTACTGCCTGACACATTTCCCATATCATTTACAGAAGCAGAAAACAGCACATGTCCTAACAGCTCCTTAACACCATGACCATGTGTTACAGGGTGAGTGATTAGACTAGATCAATTTAAATGAGGCCTTGGTGACGTTGAATGTGTTTGCATTACACATTGCTATCTGAAACAGCACACAGAGCTGAGTACTACACATGAGAGTGTTGGAGAAGCTGCTGCGTGTGTGCCAAGAGTGTGTTTCTGAAGACTGTGTATTGTCTGGTGCAAGACGGATGAGCAAAGAGACTTCCAGAACTGCATGAAGACTGCAGGGATGTATGTAACAGTGCATGTGTGCTAAGGGATAATTTGTGTAAACACAACAGGCTGCCCCTATCCTGGGACTGCATTTCTTACTGAACAACATCTTCACAAATTAAATCTCTGCCCACAATTCCTGTGCGCACACAGACTCATGCCATCATTTTACGCACATAACACAGGCTGCCCCTTTCCTGGGACTGCATTTCTTACTGAACAACAACTTCATAAATTAAATCTCTGCCCACAATTCCTGTGTGCACATAGAGTCATGCCATCATTTTAGGCACATAACACAGGCTGCCCCTTTCCTGGGACTGCATTTCTTACTGAACAACATCTTCACAAATTAAATCTCTGCCCACAATTCCTGTGTGCACACAGAGTCATGCCATCATTTTAGGCACATAACACAGGCTGCCCTTTTCCTGGGACTGCAATTCTTACTGAACAACAACTTCACAAACTAAATCTCTGCCCACAATTCCTGTGCGCACACAGACTCATGCTATGTTTTTTGGAACAAAACAGTGTCCCTGAATAGTACAAATTACTGTTACTGCCTGACACATTTCCCATATCATTTACAGAAGCAGAAAACAGCACATGTCCTAACAGCTCCTTAACACCATGACCATGTGTTACAGGGTGAGTGATTAGACTAGATCAATTTAAATGAGGCCTTGGTGACGTTGAATGTGTTTGCATTACACATTGCTATCTGAAACAGCACACAGAGCTGAGTACTACACATGAGAGTGTTGGAGAAGCTGCTGCGTGTGTGCCAAGAGTGTGTTTCTGAAGACTGTGTATTGTCTGGTGCAAGACGGATGAGCAAAGAGACTTCCAGAACTGCATGAAGACTGCAGGGATGTATGTAACAGTGCATGTGTGCTAAGGGATAATTTGTGTAAACACAACAGGCTGCCCCTTTCCTGGGACTGCATTTCTTACTGAACAACATCTTCACAAATTAAATCTCTGCCCACAATTCCTGTGCGCACACAGACTCATGCCATCATTTTACGCACATAACACAGGCTGCCCCTTTCCTGGGACTGCATTTCTTACTGAACAACAACTTCATAAATTAAATCTCTGCCCACAATTCCTGTGTGCACATAGAGTCATGCCATCATTTTAGGCACATAACACAGGCTGCCCCTTTCCTGGGACTGCATTTCTTACTGAACAACATCTTCACAAATTAAATCTCTGCCCACAATTCCTGTGTGCACACAGAGTCATGCCATCATTTTAGGCACATAACACAGGCTGCCCCTTTCCAGGGACTGCAATTCTTACTGAACAACAACTTCACAAACTAAATCTCTGCCCACAATTCCTGTGCGCACACAGACTCATGCTATGTTTTTTGGAACAAAACAGTGTCACTGAATAGTACCAAATTACTGTTACTGCCTGACACATTTCCCATATCATTTACAGAAGCAGAAAACAGCACACGTCCTAACAGCTCCTTAACACCATGACCATGTGTTACAGGGTGAGTGATTAGACTAGATCAATTTAAATGAGGCCTTGGTGACGTTGAATGTGTTTGCATTACACATTGCTATCTGAAACAGCACACAGAGCTGAGTACTACACATGAGAGTGTTGGAGAAGCTGCTGCGTGTGTGCCAAGAGTGTGTTTCTGAAGACTGTGTATTGTCTGGTGCAAGACAGATGAGCAAAGAGACTTCCAGAACTGCATGAAGACTGCAGGGATGTATGTAACAGTGCATGTGTGCTAAGGGATAATTTGTGTAAACACAACAGGCTGCCCCTTTCCTGGGACTGCATTTCTTACTGAACAACATCTTCACAAATTAAATCTCTGCCCACAATTCCTGTGCGCACACAGACTCATGCCATCATTTTACGCACATAACACAGGCTGCCCCTTTCCTGGGACTGCATTTCTTACTGAACAACAACTTCATAAATTAAATCTCTGCCCACAATTCCTGTGTGCACATAGAGTCATGCCATCATTTTAGGCACATAACACAGGCTGCCCCTTTCCTGGGACTGCATTTCTTACTGAACAACATCTTCACAAATTAAATCTCTGCCCACAATTCCTGTGTGCACACAGAGTCATGCCATCAATTTAGGCACATAACACAGGCTGCCCTTTTCCTGGGACTGCAATTCTTACTGAACAACAACTTCACAAACTAAATCTCTGCCCACAATTCCTGTGCGCACACAGACTCATGCTATGTTTTTTGGAACAAAACAGTGTCCCTGAATAGTACCAAATTACTGTTACTGCCTGACACATTTCCCATATCATTTACAGAAGCAGAAAACAGCACATGTCCTAACAGCTCCTTAACACCATGACCATGTGTTACAGGGTGAGTGATTAGACTAGATCAATTTAAATGAGGCCTTGGTGACGTTGAATGTGTTTGCATTACACATTGCTATCTGAAACAGCACACAGAGCTGAGTACTACACATGAGAGTGTTGGAGAAGCTGCTGCGTGTGTGCCAAGAGTGTGTTTCTGAAGACTGTGTATTGTCTGGTGCAAGACGGATGAGCAAAGAGACTTCCAGAACTGCATGAAGACTGCAGGGATGTATGTAACAGTGCATGTGTGCTAAGGGATAATTTGTGTAAACACAACAGGCTGCCCCTTTCCTGGGACTGCATTTCTTACTGAACAACATCTTCACAAATTAAATCTCTGCCCACAATTCCTGTGCGCACACAGACTCATGCCATCATTTTACGCACATAACACAGGCTGCCCCTTTCCTGGGACTGCATTTCTTACTGAACAACAAATTCATAAATTAAATCTCTGCCCACAATTCCTGTGTGCACACAGAGTCATGCCATCATTTTAGGCACATAACGCAGGCTGCCCCTTTCTTGGGACTGCATTTCTTACTGAACAACATCTTCACAAATTAAATCTCTGCCCACAATTCCTGTGTGCACACAGAGTCATGCCATCATTTTAGGCACATAACACAGGCTGCCCCTTTCCTGGGACTGCATTTCTTACTGAACAACATCTTCACAAATTAAATCTCTGCCCACAATTCCTGTGCGCACACAGACTCATGCTATGTTTTTTGGAACAAAACAGTGTCCCTGAATAGTACCAAATTACTGTTACTGCCTGACACATTTCCCATATCATTTACAGAAGCGGAAAACAGCACATGTCCTAACAGCTCCTTAACACCATGACCATGTGTTACAGGGTGAGTGATTAGACTCGATCAATTTAAATGAGGCCTTGGTGACGTTGAATGTGTTTGCATTACACATTGCTATCTGAAATAGCACACAGAGCTGAGTACTACACATGAGAGTGTTGGAGAAGCTGCTGCGTGTGTCCCAAGAGTGTGTTTCTGCAGACTATGTATTGTCAGCTGCAAGAGACATGAGCAAGGAGATTTCCAGAACTGCATGAAGACTGCAGGGATGTACGTAACAGTGCATGTGTGCTAAGGGATAATTTGTGTAAACACAACAGGCTGCCCCTTTCCTAGGACTGCAATTCTTACTGAACAACAACTTCACAAACTAAATCTCTGCCCACAATTCCTGTGCGCACACAGACTTATGCTATGTTTTTTGGAACAAAACAGTGTCCCTGAATAGTACCAAATTACTGTTACTGCCTGACACATTTCCCATATCATTTACAGAAGCAGAAAACAGCACATGTCCTAACAGCTCCTTAACACCATGACCATGTGTTACAGGGTGAGTGATTAGACTAGATCAATTTAAATGAGGCCTTGGTGACGTTGAATGTGTTTGCATTACACATTGCTATCTGAAACAGCACACAGAGCTGAGTACTACACATGAGAGTGTTGGAGAAGCTGCTGCGTGTGTGCCAAGAGTGTGTTTCTGAAGACTGTGTATTGTCTGGTGCAAGACGGATGAGCAAAGAGACTTCCAGAACTGCATGAAGACTGCAGGGATGTATGTAACAGTGCATGTGTGCTAAGGGATAATTTGTGTAAACACAACAGGCTGCCCCTTTCCTGGGACTGCATTTCTTACTGAACAACATCTTCACAAATTAAATCTCTGCCCACAATTCCTGTGCGCACACAGACTCATGCCATCATTTTACGCACATAACACAGGCTGCCCCTTTCCTGAGACTGCATTTCTTACTGAACAACAACTTCATAAATTAAATCTCTGCCCACAATTCCTGTGTGCACATAGAGTCATGCCATCATTTTAGGCACATAACACAGGCTGCCCCTTTCCTGGGACTGCATTTCTTACTGAACAACATCTTCACAAATTAAATCTCTGCCCACAATTCCTGTGTGCACACAGAGTCATGCCATCATTTTAGGCACATAACACAGGCTGCCCCTTTCCAGGGACTGCAATTCTTACTGAACAACAACTTCACAAACTAAATCTCTGCCCACAATTCCTGTGCGCACACAGACTCATGCTATGTTTTTTGGAACAAAACAGTGTCACTGAATAGTACCAAATTACTGTTACTGCCTGACACATTTCCCATATCATTTACAGAAGCAGAAAACAGCACATGTCCTAACAGCTCCTTAACACCATGACCATGTGTTACAGGGTGAGTGATTAGACTAGATCAATTTAAATGAGGCCTTGGTGACGTTGAATGTGTTTGCATTACACATTGCTATCTGAAACAGCACACAGAGCTGAGTACTACACATGAGAGTGTTGGAGAAGCTGCTGCGTGTGTGCCAAGAGTGTGTTTCTGAAGACTGTGTATTGTCTGGTGCAAGACAGATGAGCAAAGAGACTTCCAGAACTGCATGAAGACTGCAGGGATGTATGTAACAGTGCATGTGTGCTAAGGGATAATTTGTGTAAACACAACAGGCTGCCCCTTTCCTGGGACTGCATTTCTTACTGAACAACATCTTCACAAATTAAATCTCTGCCCACAATTCCTGTGCGCACACAGACTCATGCCATCATTTTACGCACATAACACAGGCTGCCCCTTTCCTGGGACTGCATTTCTTACTGAACAACAACTTCATAAATTAAATCTCTGCCCACAATTCCTGTGTGCACATAGAGTCATGCCATCATTTTAGGCACATAACACAGGCTGCCCCTTTCCTGGGACTGCATTTCTTACTGAACAACATCTTCACAAATTAAATCTCTGCCCACAATTCCTGTGTGCACACAGAGTCATGCCATCAATTTAGGCACATAACACAGGCTGCCCTTTTCCTGGGACTGCAATTCTTACTGAACAACAACTTCACAAACTAAATCTCTGCCCACAATTCCTGTGCGCACACAGACTCATGCTATGTTTTTTGGAACAAAACAGTGTCCCTGAATAGTACCAAATTACTGTTACTGCCTGACACATTTTCCATATCATTTACAGAAGCAGAAAACAGCACATGTCCTAACAGCTCCTTAACACCATGACCATGTGTTACAGGGTGAGTGATTAGACTAGATCAATTTAAATGAGGCCTTGGTGACGTTGAATGTGTTTGCATTACACATTGCTATCTGAAACAGCACACAGAGCTGAGTACTACACATGAGAGTGTTGGAGAAGCTGCTGCGTGTGTGCCAAGAGTGTGTTTCTGAAGACTGTGTATTGTCTGGTGCAAGACGGATGAGCAAAGAGACTTCCAGAACTGCATGAAGACTGCAGGGATGTATGTAACAGTGCATGTGTGCTAAGGGATAATTTGTGTAAACACAACAGGCTGCCCCTTTCCTGGGACTGCATTTCTTACTGAACAACATCTTCACAAATTAAATCTCTGCCCACAATTCCTGTGCGCACACAGACTCATGCCATCATTTTACGCACATAACACAGGCTGCCCCTTTCCTGGGACTGCATTTCTTACTGAACAACAAATTCATAAATTAAATCTCTGCCCACAATTCCTGTGTGCACACAGAGTCATGCCATCATTTTAGGCACATAACGCAGGCTGCCCCTTTCTTGGGACTGCATTTCTTACTGAACAACATCTTCACAAATTAAATCTCTGCCCACAATTCCTGTGTGCACACAGAGTCATGCCATCATTTTAGGCACATAACACAGGCTGCCCCTTTCCTGGGACTGCATTTCTTACTGAACAACATCTTCACAAATTAAATCTCTGCCCACAATTCCTGTGCGCACACAGACTCATGCTATGTTTTTTGGAACAAAACAGTGTCCCTGAATAGTACCAAATTACTGTTACTGCCTGACACATTTCCCATATCATTTACAGAAGCGGAAAACAGCACATGTCCTAACAGCTCCTTAACACCATGACCATGTGTTACAGGGTGAGTGATTAGACTCGATCAATTTAAATGAGGCCTTGGTGACGTTGAATGTGTTTGCATTACACATTGCTATCTGAAATAGCACACAGAGCTGAGTACTACACATGAGAGTGTTGGAGAAGCTGCTGCGTGTGTCCCAAGAGTGTGTTTCTGCAGACTATGTATTGTCAGCTGCAAGAGACATGAGCAAGGAGATTTCCAGAACTGCATGAAGACTGCAGGGATGTACGTAACAGTGCATGTGTGCTAAGGGATAATTTGTGTAAACACAACAGGCTGCCCCTTTCCTAGGACTGCAATTCTTACTGAACAACAACTTCACAAACTAAATCTCTGCCCACAATTCCTGTGCGCACACAGACTCATGCTATGTTTTTTGGAACAAAACAGTGTCCCTGAATAGTACCAAATTACTGTTACTGCCTGACACATTTCCCATATCATTTACAGAAGCAGAAAACAGCACATGTCCTAACAGCTCCTTAACACCATGACCATGTGTTACAGGGTGAGTGATTAGACTAGATCAATTTAAATGAGGCCTTGGTGACGTTGAATGTGTTTGCATTACACATTGCTATCTGAAACAGCACACAGAGCTGAGTACTACACATGAGAGTGTTGGAGAAGCTGCTGCGTGTGTGCCAAGAGTGTGTTTCTGAAGACTGTGTATTGTCTGGTGCAAGATGGATGAGCAAAGAGACTTCCAGAACTGCATGAAGACTGCAGGGATGTATGTAACAGTGCATGTGTGCTAAGGGATAATTTGTGTAAACACAACAGGCTGCCCCTTTCCTGGGACTGCATTTCTTACTGAACAACATCTTCACAAATTAAATCTCTGCCCACAATTCCTGTGCGCACACAGACTCATGCCATCATTTTACGCACATAACACAGGCTGCCCCTTTCCTGAGACTGCATTTCTTACTGAACAACAACTTCATAAATTAAATCTCTGCCCACAATTCCTGTGTGCACATAGAGTCATGCCATCATTTTAGGCACATAACACAGGCTGCCCCTTTCCTGGGACTGCATTTCTTACTGAACAACATCTTCACAAATTAAATCTCTGCCCACAATTCCTGTGTGCACACAGAGTCATGCCATCATTTTAGGCACATAACACAGGCTGCCCCTTTCCAGGGACTGCAATTCTTACTGAACAACAACTTCACAAACTAAATCTCTGCCCACAATTCCTGTGCGCACACAGACTCATGCTATGTTTTTTGGAACAAAACAGTGTCACTGAATAGTACCAAATTACTGTTACTGCCTGACACATTTCCCATATCATTTACAGAAGCAGAAAACAGCACATGTCCTAACAGCTCCTTAACACCATGACCATGTGTTACAGGGTGAGTGATTAGACTAGATCAATTTAAATGAGGCCTTGGTGACGTTGAATGTGTTTGCATTACACATTGCTATCTGAAACAGCACACAGAGCTGAGTACTACACATGAGAGTGTTGGAGAAGCTGCTGCGTGTGTGCCAAGAGTGTGTTTCTGAAGACTGTGTATTGTCTGGTGCAAGACAGATGAGCAAAGAGACTTCCAGAACTGCATGAAGACTGCAGGGATGTATGTAACAGTGCATGTGTGCTAAGGGATAATTTGTGTAAACACAACAGGCTGCCCCTTTCCTGGGACTGCATTTCTTACTGAACAACATCTTCACAAATTAAATCTCTGCCCACAATTCCTGTGCGCACACAGACTCATGCCATCATTTTACGCACATAACACAGGCTGCCCCTTTCCTGGGACTGCATTTCTTACTGAACAACAACTTCATAAATTAAATCTCTGCCCACAATTCCTGTGTGCACATAGAGTCATGCCATCATTTTAGGCACATAACACAGGCTGCCCCTTTCCTGGGACTGCATTTCTTACTGAACAACATCTTCACAAATTAAATCTCTGCCCACAATTCCTGTGTGCACACAGAGTCATGCCATCAATTTAGGCACATAACACAGGCTGCCCTTTTCCTGGGACTGCAATTCTTACTGAACAACAACTTCACAAACTAAATCTCTGCCCACAATTCCTGTGCGCACACAGACTCATGCTATGTTTTTTGGAACAAAACAGTGTCCCTGAATAGTACCAAATTACTGTTACTGCCTGACACATTTCCCATATCATTTACAGAAGCAGAAAACAGCACATGTCCTAACAGCTCCTTAACACCATGACCATGTGTTACAGGGTGAGTGATTAGACTAGATCAATTTAAATGAGGCCTTGGTGACGTTGAATGTGTTTGCATTACACATTGCTATCTGAAACAGCACACAGAGCTGAGTACTACACATGAGAGTGTTGGAGAAGCTGCTGCGTGTGTGCCAAGAGTGTATTTCTGAAGACTGTGTATTGTCTGGTGCAAGACGGATGAGCAAAGAGACTTCCAGAACTGCATGAAGACTGCAGGGATGTATGTAACAGTGCATGTGTGCTAAGGGATAATTTGTGTAAACACAACAGGCTGCCCCTTTCCTGGGACTGCATTTCTTACTGAACAACATCTTCACAAATTAAATCTCTGCCCACAATTCCTGTGCGCACACAGACTCATGCCATCATTTTACGCACATAACACAGGCTGCCCCTTTCCTGAGACTGCATGTCTTACTGAACAACAACTTCATAAATTAAATCTCTGCCCACAATTCCTGTGTGCACATAGAGTCATGCCATCATTTTAGGCACATAACACAGGCTGCCCCTTTCCTGGGACTGCATTTCTTACTGAACAACATCTTCACAAATTAAATCTCTGCCCACAATTCCTGTGTGCACACAGAGTCATGCCATCATTTTAGGCACATAACACAGGCTGCCCCTTTCCAGGGACTGCAATTCTTACTGAACAACAACTTCACAAACTAAATCTCTGCCCACAATTCCTGTGCGCACACAGACTCATGCTATGTTTTTTGGAACAAAACAGTGTCCCTGAATAGTACCAAATTACTGTTACTGCCTGACACATTTCCCATATCATTTACAGAAGCAGAAAACAGCACATGTCCTAACAGCTCCTTAACACCATGACCATGTGTTACAGGGTGAGTGATTAGACTAGATCAATTTAAATGAGGCCTTGGTGACGTTGAATGTGTTTGCATTACACATTGCTATCTGAAACAGCACACAGAGCTGAGTACTACACATGAGAGTGTTGGAGAAGCTGCTGCGTGTGTGCCAAGAGTGTGTTTCTGAAGACTGTGTATTGTCTGGTGCAAGACAGATGAGCAAAGAGACTTCCAGAACTGCATGAAGACTGCAGGGATGTATGTAACAGTGCATGTGTGCTAAGGGATAATTTGTGTAAACACAACAGGCTGCCCCTTTCCTGGGACTGCATTTCTTACTGAACAACATCTTCACAAATTAAATCTCTGCCCACAATTCCTGTGCGCACACAGACTCATGCCATCATTTTACGCACATAACACAGGCTGCCCCTTTCCTGGGACTGCATTTCTTACTGAACAACAACTTCATAAATTAAATCTCTGCCCACAATTCCTGTGTGCACACAGAGTCATGCCATCATTTTAGGCACATAACACAGGCTGCCCCTTTCCTGGGACTGCATTTCTTACTGAACAACATCTTCACAAATTAAATCTCTGCCCACAATTCCTGTGTGCACACAGAGTCATACCATCATTTTAAGCACATAACACAGGCTGCCCCTTTCCTGGGACTGCATTTCTTACTGAACAACAACTTCACAAATTAAATCTCAGACAACAATTCCTATATGCACACAAACTCATGCTGTGTTGGTAGGCACAAAACACAGGCTGCCCCTTTCCTGGGTCATCAATTCCTACAGAACTAATGCTTTTTTCAAATGTGCTGCCATTTTCCTCTCTTTTCTTTCAAAGTGATTTCTGCTAAATCCTAACCATCACAATTAAAAAGAAGCTGTCCTTTTCTTTCAACTGCAAGTCTTACTTTTCAACAGCAACACAAATTAAACCTCTGTCAACAATTCTTCTCTGCACACAGACTCATGGTTTGATGGTAGGCACCAAACAGTATTCCTCATTGTTACCAGTACACATTAACTTATGGTGAAAACATACTCCATAATATTTTACATATTCAAGACAGTTAAATATCTCCCAAAACAGAACATGTAAATCACAACTTTAAACAAATAATCACAATTCTTTTTTTTATATCTAAATTAACCACAAACACCCCCTCTCAAACTCATAACTCACCTTTAAAATTAGTTATTTGGGAAAGAAATGTGGCAGTCACACAGCAGTTTATCAGACCAGAATCTCTGAGCTGAACACCTCTCTCCTCTCAGCAGAACCAGTTAATGGCACAGTTTCCCTCTCTTTTTTCACACATATACATGTTAATTACAAATCTCAGTGCTTCCCACTTTTTTCAAATGAAATCACACATTTCTATTGGTTGAAAACTTCAACCCCTTTCCAAATGTACCCTTCCCCCAACTTGACTTCTGCCTGCTACCATAGCAACAGGTCATGGAACACAGGTGTGAGCAGAGAGGTCAGAAGTTCAGCAGACAATGTTTCATTTCCAAAGAGCAAGAGTGCTTGACTTTTCAAACCTAACAGCAAATCCAAACTAATGTTCTTTGTTCACACATTTTTCTGAACCAATACAAAACATGCTTTTTAAAATTTAAACATACAGCCTAGTTTTTAGTGTAGAATGGTTTGAAACAGCCAATGAGTTCTTTTTATATAAAAAAGTATGTGTGCCCCCATTTTTCAACTGTCTTTCATTTCTTTTTGCCTTTCTACTGAAAGACACCTCCTGAGTGCATCCAGATCTCCTTTGAAGATGTTCACAGTGTGGATTGTAGGTCACAGCTATGTCTTCTGGAGTGAAAAATTTGCAGAAAAAAGAGGTATGGTGAGAGACCTTGCTTTGCCAGATGTAGACATTAAAAGGATTGGTCAGAGAGGGTTAAAGTGGCACCAATTAATGCCTTTGGTGAAAACCTTTTTACATCTCCCACAGCCTAACCGTATTATTGTGCACTGTGGTGGAAATGACCTTGGCACTTTAACTGGGGTAGGTCTGGAAATGCTTATTAAGGACACCTTTGTGCAATTGATGTCGCTTTTTCCACAAACTGCCTTCGTATATTCTAACATATGCCAAAGGCAAAAGTGGAACTGGTCCAACCAATTTTGTCCGCAGATTGACAAAGCAAGGAAGCACGTCAACAAATCTATTTCTGCTTTCCTCAGAGACTATGGTATGGGTTCTATATACCACAACAACTTGCGTTACAACATGCAAGACATTTATAGAGGAGATGGTGTACACTTCACTGATGAAGGCAACAGAGTCTTCCTCTTGAACTTTAGACTCTGCATCGGTACTTACTTGTAGGTACCAAAAATCAAACAATAAACACAAGGGCTCTTTTTAGAGCCACCTTATATCTTTTTACTTAATTGCGAATGTTTTTTATTTGTTTGTTTTTAAAAAAATTTCGGGTGCGCGCCGATAAATCTTATAAATCTTTTTTTTTGCCCTACAAGGTCCTACTGTGACCCCCCTACAATGCCTAGTGGGTCAATATCTCCCCACTCTGCCCCCTTTTCACGTTCTCCCCCTTTGTTTATCACCCCCTCTTTATGCGAGAGACAAAATGGCGGCTGCCGCTTCCTGTTTTCCACCGATTCGAATGTTTACTGACATCTAACAACCAATCAGAAGTGCGCTCGCGCACGCCAGGGTGCGCGCACAGTACTTGCTCAGTGCGCGCACGCTGCGCGCGTACAGATATACATATTGATTTAAATGCTAATTTCTCAGGAAATACTGAACAGATTTACACCAAACCTGCAAAAGGCACTTCATGGACCTTATGGCTACCTCTCTGCCAAATTTCACATAATTCTGTTCAGCCGTTCGGGCTGTAGCTGCGACTAAAGTCCCTATGGAAAAATGCATGGGGAAAACGCGTTTTGGGACCCCCCTTTTTTCTCGGCCCCCGCTTGACGAATCACCCCGAAACTTTCAGGGTAGGAGCTGAGCGGAGCGCCCCATTAGTTTTGAAAATTTCGGGAGGATTCGTCAACCGGCGCCAAAGTTATTCAAAATAGAATTTTGAGATTTCCTATGGAAACACGGTCCTAACTATAACTACCTACTGGCGACCGCCAGTAGGTAAAATATATATATATATATATATATATATATATATATATATATATTCAGAAAAAACGCTGTCAGCTCCTCCTGGGATTTCGCCCGTTGTTGGGTGGTGCGCTACGCCGGTAGAGCCACTGCCGGCAAAATTGTATACTGGTTGTCTGCTAATAAGCACAACGCACTCTCAGTCGCTTGCAGGTAACTTTAATTCGCACTGTAACGCGTTTCGGGAGACACGCTCCCTTGGTCACACAGTGTGGAATCGGATCACACGCTACCATTAGTACAAGGTGAAATCAACATAGTCAAGGGACTGCCAGTGAACAGTGCAAATCAATACGTAATCATGGCGGCCATCTTAAAGAGGTGTCGTAATATACAGCCTAATAGGCATTAATAAACCATATACAGAAATATACAGAACAGAATGGCCTGATATTCATTTTGACAGTTATGTGTTACACCCAATTCAATACTCTTCGTCATAGTGACTTGTTAACGATTGTAGTTATGGTCACATATATACTGTCGGCTGTAACTGTAAAATAATCTGAGCGGCCATCTTGTAGATGTGTAAAAGTAAAACCAAGTGGTTAGAAAAATTAAATTAAGGCCTCATTACTCTATATGCAGTGCGTTCTTTCATCATAACATGTCGATGCAACTCGTCATAGTGACTGAATGATGAAAGATGGAAGGAGCTATCTAATTCACAAGCACATAATGATTGCTACAATCAAATGAAAATATGGAAACTCCGATGCCGGAAGTTAAAGAATAAGAAAGCATATATATGAACTGAACCGGCTGATAAATCCAAGTGTACTCTAAAGTGTACTATGGTGCAAGTGTGATCCTTACAATCTAATACAATAAACGTGAACACTAGAAGAAGAGAAGAAAAAATATATGTGAAACAAATTTCGTGAAAGAAGAGAATAAATAAAGTCCAAATATAAAAGAAGTGTTTTCATATCTACTTTTTGCAGATTTCATTCCCATGGAACTGAAGAAAAGGGTAGGAGCCCGTGAAGTGCTCGTGAAGATATAAAGGGCCCCTTCCTTTCCTCCTGAAACGATAAACAGAGAAAGGAAAAAATATTGGTTAAAATGTTGCCATTATCATGATATCATAAACATTTACACAGACTGTAAAAATTGCACATGCACAATACGATGAAAAAGTAATGAGGCCTTAATTTAATTTTTCTAACCACTTGGTTTTACTTTTACACATCTACAAGATGGCCGCTCAGATTATTTTACAGTTACAGCCGACAGTATATATGTGACCATAACTACAATCGTTAACAAGTCACTATGACGAAGAGTATTGAATTGGGTGTAACACATAACTGTCAAAATGAATATCAGGCCATTCTGTTCTGTATATTTCTGTATATGGTTTATTAATGCCTATTAGGCTGTATATTACGACACCTCTTTAAGATGGCCGCCATGATTACGTATTGATTTGCACTGTTCACTGGCAGTCCCTTGACTATGTTGATTTCACCTTGTACTAATGGTAGCGTGTGATCCGATTCCACACTGTGTGACCAAGGGAGCGTGTCTCCCGAAACGCGTTACAGTGCGAATTAAAGTTACCTGCAAGCGACTGAGAGTGCGTTGTGCTTATTAGCAGACAACCAGTATACAATTTTGCCGGCAGTGGCTCTACCGGCGTAGCGCACCACCCAACAACGGGCGAAATCCCAGGAGGAGCTGACAGCGTTTTTTCTGAATCAAAAAGAGGGATTTTGCCGGCCGCCGAATCATTCGAGATGATTGGAATTTACAAGAGTGGAACCTGCCCGTGTCATCGAAGACCCTTCCCGACAGCGTCCTAGAGGTAAGCCAGCCCCGCAGATCGCATCCGTGAGTTTAACGTGGGATACGCGCTGACTTGTTCGGCTGCGTTTCTGTGTGTGTGGTAGGCGTCTCTAGTCGGCTGGTCTTTGGGAGGTCATTGGGAGTTCGTATTCATGTATCCGAGGACCGAGGTATTACCCTCACCGTGACTGTGTCAAGCAGTAAGCTGACTTTACGTTTTCTGGTCTTGGGTCCCTATTGAAACCCGATGGGAGTTTCCTCTGAAGAATATATTCAAGCGGCATTGGGAACTTCAAATATTTTGAAGGGGAGCTGGTAACTTTTTTGAAACTAGGAGAAAGTTTCAAGTGTTTTCAAAGATATTATTTAGTAAATACGAGGCTTCGTAATTACTGATTATTGACAAACTTTCCAATACTGAAGTGTAAGAATTAGCGAACTTACATTGTTCACAGACTGTTTATTGCCCATGGATATGGATGACGACTCGCAAAGGCGGCTGGCAGCACAAACGCTCTTAGCAAGAGCACCAGGTAAAACTCAACAGGGGATGATAAGACCGAACATTGACACTAATGGTAGCGTGTGATCCGATTCCACACTGTGTGACCAAGGGAGCGTGTCTCCCGAAACGCGTTACAGTGCGAATTAAAGTTACCTGCAAGCGACTGAGAGTGCGTTGTGCTTATTAGCAGACAACCAGTATATATATATATATATATATATATATATATATATATATATATACATTATCTACTGGCGGTCGCCAGTAGCTAGTTAAACACATAGGAAATCCGCAACATTCTATTTGGAATAACTTTGGCGCCGGTTGACGAATCCTCGCGAAATTTTCAAAATAGGTAGGGCGCTCCGCTCCTACCCTGAAAGTCTCGGGGGGATTCGTCAAGCTGGGGCTGAGAAAAAAGGGGGGTCCCAAAACACGTTTTCCCCATGCAATTTTCCATAGGGACCTTTAGTCCAAGGTACAGCCCGAACGGCTGAACAGAATTACTTGAAATTTGGCAGAGAGGTAGTCCTCAGCTCAGGGATGTGCCTTTTGCATATATGGTGTCAATCTGTTCAGTAGTTCCTGAGAAAATCAAAAGTAAAAACACATACATATCTGGGCGGAGCCTAACCACACATCTCATCCTGAGATCTGATTGGCTGTCAGCACTTCATCCAAGAAGTGTTGGCAGCCATCTTGGGACCAATATACATGATAGCACCTCATTAAAAAGCATTGCAGTTAATAGAAGGTTTTAAGACTTTAGTTACATTATAAATCATTTGTTGATGGTACCATACTCATTTTTGGAATTGTGGTATGTTCTAAGGTGATTTCACCATGTGAAAAAGCCTTCTGCTGGGATATCATGATTGAGAGAAAAATATTTTCTCATGCTTTTCCCACAGAGGTTTGGAAGGTGATCTATAAGGTAAACTGAGAGCTTATTTTCTGTAATTCACATTATCTTTCTCAGTCATGTGAGAATGAAGTCTGACATTCTCAGTAAAACATGTACATCCAACAAGGGCAGAGACTGTCAGTTGATTCCTTTGTGTTCTACTGCAGCTTCCCAGAGTGTTCCAAAGAACAACTAGAGGGCTAACAGTCCTACTTATGATAAACGTATGGCACACCTGAAGCCATCTTGATTGGATTAAAGTGGTAACTCTTAAAACATTTAATTTAAAAAGGAACCCAATGAGGGGGTTCATTTTTCCATGGAAAGTATGATTAGTGCTGCAGAAAGAAAAATTAGGGCACATTTTGAGTGACCTCTCAAATCCTCTTCTATTTCATAAAAAAGTCTGACATGCAGACTGAAACATGCACTTTCAATACCAGCAGTAGACTTCCCTGGTGAGCAGTAGCTTTACTACAGTGATCTAATGAGCAAAAAGAGTGCTAACATTCTGAATTTATGGCAAATGTGTGACACATCTGAATGCCTTCTTGATGGAATCAAAGTAAAAAACTGAAAGTATTTCCTACTGAGGAGACTGCAGTAAATGAGGAAATTAGGAAACTTCATAACAAATAAGTCTCCCAAAATGGCCACCAGAGACAAAAGAGCCCAAATGTAGCCCAAATATCATCCAGATGTAGCCCAAGTATAGCCCAATGACAGAATGTCCCAGAGTGTTCTTAAAAACAACTAGAGCGCTTACTGTCTTCATTATGACAAAAGTATGGCACACCTGAAGCCATCTTGATTGGAATAAACTGGTAACACAAAACATTTAATTTAAAAAGGAACACAATGAGGGGGTTCATTTTTCCATAGAAATTATGATTAATGCTGAAGAAAGAAAAATGAGGGCACATTTTGAGTGACTTCTCAAATCCTCTTCTATTTCATTAAAAAATTCTGACATGCAGACTGAAACATGCACTTTTAATACCAGGAGCAAACTTCCATGGTGAACAGTAGTTTTACTACAGTGATCTAATGAGAAACTAGAGTGCTAACATTCAGAATTGATGGCAAATGTGTGACATATCTGAATACCTTCATGATGGAATCAAAGTAAAAAACTGAAAGCATTTCCTACTGAGGAGACTGCAGTACATGAGGAAATTAGGAAACTTCATAACAAATAAATCTCCCAAGATGGCCACCGGAGACAAAAGAGCCCAAATGTAGCCCAAAATCACCGAGATGTAGCCCAAATATAGCCCAATGACCGAAGTGTGCAAAACACTTATTATTTTGTGTTTTTGCAGTTTTATATAGTGCAGACTTGTCAGGTATTGGAGTGCTTTACATGAGCATTGGTTACATCACACAAGAACAAATTCATTTTGGTTGTAGACATGGGGAGATTAAGTGATTTGACCAGAAAAACAGAATGTCGAGCTGAAGCAGAAACTCCAACCTGGTTCCCCAGTTGCAACGTCTGCAGTTCTGGAAGTAACACCACATCCTCTCCCCTAAGTGCAACATTTAATCAAGTGGTCAACTGGATAAAAAAACATAAAGATAACAAATAATTTAAAAGTGCTTTGTCGCTATTTGAAAACTCAGAAAATATGTCCTTATTTTAGTCTTTTAGAGCACTAACCATAATTTTGATGGAAATAAGACCCTCTCATATATGTAATTTCTAAAGGAAATGCTCTAGGTATTACAGTTTTGATTACATCAAGATGACGTCAGGCGTTCCACACTTTTGTAATAAATATAGAATGTTAGCAATCTAGTTGTTCATTAGGATACGGTTGAGAGGCAGAGGCCAGGGGCACGGACTCTGAAAATTGAAGGCAGGTAGGAGGGTGCAAAGGCAACAATTTAACCACACTGAGCAGGCAGGAAGGGCCGTGGCAGCACAACAGACTATGGAGGGCAGTGGAAAGGGGGGCAGGGGCAACAAACCAACAATACAGGACTTGCAAGAGAGGCTGTGGCAATGTAATAGACCATTGTGGGCAGAAGGAAGAGGCAATGGTAGTACAACCATAGATGCCAACAGACCCGATTCAGCCAGGAAACGTCCAATGTTTTTAAGCTCAAATGGGCTTTATTTGATCTGTCTCCTGTCTACAATCTCCTCTTTTTCAATGTAACTCAAAGGGGAAAATCAATACCCCAGTTTTTTTTCAAAATCTCCCTCTTACCAAGTTCAAAATGTTCGCAAGTATGGTACATTGGATCATGGAAGGAAATGGGGTAGGGACATGGACTTGGATAACAGAGGACAGGAGGGACATGGAGAGGTGCACCAAACTGACCCTGCAGGGCAGGCATCAGGGTTTGCATCAGCACAATACACCACACAGGGCATGCGGGACAGGAGTGCAGCACAACAATCCATAGAAAGCAAGAGGGAGGGGACAGGACCATGCACATGGACAACAGAGAACAGAGGGGCAAGAGACAATGGTAGCTAGCTGACCATAATGGACAGACAGGACAGAAATCTGCAGCATAACAGACCATAAAGGGCAGGAGGGTCGGATCAGGGGCATTACAATGGAATAGACAAGCCAGGAGGGAGGGAGTAGGGGTCTGCACATGTAAACAGAGGGCTGGGGGTAAGGGGGATGGGCACTAGAAGCAAGACACACCATGAAGAGCAAGAGTGAGACTGTGATGGCATACACACAGACCATGGAAGGAAGGTGGGAGGGGGTCATGGGAAGCTAACTGACCACACAGGGAAGGTGGGAGGGGCCATGGCAGCACAGAAGACCATGCATGGCAAGTGGGAGGGTTAGTGGCAGCACAATGGCTATGATGGGCAAGAAGAAGGGTGCAGGGGCATGCACAAAGGATGATGGAGGATAGAAGGGAGGGTCAGGACCTGTGCAAAGACAAGAAAGTTCAGGGGAAGGGACCTCACAACAGACCACACGGGGCAGGCAGGAGGAGCACTTGCAGCACAACAGACCAGGGAGGGCAGAAGGGTGTGGCAGTACAATGGACCATGTAGGACAGGAGGAATAGGATAGGGGCATGGCATGTGGACAGGCAGGGTGGAGGGGGCAGGAACAGGTTACAGTCATCTGACAATGCTAGGCAGGTGGGAGGGGAGTGGCAGCTCAACAGAACACTCAGAGTAGATAGGAGTGGCAGGTCCATGGAACATGGTGGGCAAAAAGGATGGAGCAGGGGCATGCACAAAGACATCGGAGGGCAGGGGGAAGGAGAATAGGGGCAGCAAGCTAAGCACAGAGTTTAAGCAGGAGGTCAATGATGGGGCATAGAATTGGGCAATGGAGGGCAGGAGAAGTGGACTGGTACATCATACTAAATTGAGGGCAGTGGCAGCACATCAGACCATGCATGGCAGGAGGGAGGAGGCTAGTCCATGGATTCAGACAACAGAGGATAGGGAGGAGGTGGATGGGGCAGCAAGCTAACTGATCAGAGAAGGTGGATATTAGGAACTTTATTGTTTTTAAAATTTGTGTCTGTGCGAACTACTTAAAATATGAACAAGTATGCAGCATAGTCTCACTTTTATTCAGGAAGAAGAGGACGTTTGTGACTGTGACTCCGGGCTCACTTGGCAGAAACACCCCCTGACCCTCCACCCCCATCGCAAAATGTAATGCCCGTGAAAAGGGTAGGTGGACGCAGTGTTATATAGAACATAGTCCTGAGAGCACGATTGAAAATGAAAACTAGATATAGTGTATGGTATAAACTATGCACCAAAAAGTGTGATATAAGATGAACCAGGGCGTGAAATATAATATGCAATACATTGTGCGCAATGACAGATTCATTGGAGAGCGCGAGATAGCACAGGCACTAGCGCATGCTATGCGATATGCACCTTAGAGTGTAATATGCACAGGGCAGTGTTGTGTAACCTAATTAGTCTCTAAAGTTGTAATATAAAATATGTGCTGGGGAGTGTAACGTTGCATATGCACTGTGTGCGTTATAACATAGGCATCGAGGAAGGCACATTAGATCGGGCAATATAACCCATGCGAAGGCAAGTGTGGCATGATATATTCACGGGGTGGTGTTACAGCGCACATGGGCTAGAGAGTGTCATAGCATACACACTAGCTGGTGGAATACAACACAGAGGTGTGTGGCACTCGGCGGGCACTGGTGGGTGTAACACAGCATTGGGCTCAGCCAGGAGCACGCTGTGACTCTCAAGTGAGGTGCGTCTCCTTTCCAGAGAGTAAAATAAAAAGTATTACACATCCGGTAGTGGATGTGTGTTTTATTAACCGTGAGGGGTGTCTCTTGCATAGTTCGGTCGAATTTTTGTCGAATCCCCTTTGAATGGCTTGGTGTGCGTGTGTATTAAATGTGCCCGTCAATAGCTACCCATGTTTGTATAAATAAACGACAAGGGTGTCTACTTGGAGAGTACCCACCGGCGGGGGCGCTGGGATTAGGCACGGTAGGGCGTCAGACATGTCAGAGCTTCACTAGCGGTGTAAATTCATTCCACGTGGATTCATTGTATGCATAGTCGCCTTTTAATGAATTTCACGCAAATCATCATAGTGATAGGTACATACGGTTTGTCCAGCATGTCCTAGGTGTTTCTATAAATATATATTTTTTTTAAATAATAAAAGACAAAGGCTGGCCCCAGGGGATGGGGTCCCCGGGGCCATAAGTGGCCTGAAGAGGGGGGCAACGCAGCCCCCCTCCTAAAGAATAAAAAAAAAAGGCCATGACCCGGGGGTTGGGCTCCCCGGGGCCCCCTTCAAAATTTATTTATTTCAACAAAAAAAATTAGGGTGCAGGCCTGGGGTGATGGGGTCCCCAGGGCCAATGAATTACAAAAAGAAGGGGGGCCACTCAGCCCTCCTTCTTAAAAAAATAAAATAAATAAAAGACCGGCATCTCGCCGGAGGCCACGCCCCCTCCTTGCAGCACTCTGCAAACGCGCCCCCTGGCCAGTTGTAAGTTGGGGAATTAGTTCCCCTTCAATACTGAGGGTCCCTGAGGGCCAACTAGCCCAACAGGTATCTCCAGTATGCGCCAGGGAGCTGCGTTGCAGACAGGTTTTCTGAGACCACACCCCTTTTTACACCTTTATGCAACGCAGCTCTGTGGCACTTACTGGAGGTACCTAGTGGGCTAGTTTGAACCTAGGGACCCTTAGGATTCATGGGGACTTAATATCTCAACTTAGAACGGCCACAGGTCGCGTTTACACAGTGATGAAGGGAGGGGACGGGGCCTGAGGTGACTGTGGAGTTTCTATTCAATGCTGTAGAACTCAGTGATGTCATTAGAATGACATCACTGAGAGACTCTGTGAATGCTGACAGTTGATGAAGCTGGAGGTTACTCTATGGATGTGTACTTATCATCTTAAAGAAATAAAGGACTTAAACTACTAACCACTGCCTTTGTGGTTACTACATTTTCATGGCAACGAGAAGACTGCGCAGGGGGCAGATAATTGAGTGACCTCCACCCCTGGAAAAGCAGATTGAAACTAGAAATCTGCTGATGAATTGTGAGTAAAAGATATATACATATATTTTTCTTTCATCTTCACCTTGATTTTACCAAAGCTTGTTTATATCTGAAGCAACAAGCTGGTGGAGTTTCAATATTCATATCTGCAGCCAAGTGTGAAGATAATTAGCAACTTCAAGACAATAGTGCTTTCAAATTGTGGCCAAATGTAAAAAGAATGGATTGAAAGGCTAATTTAAAAGCTCGTGTTTCGTATTGAACTAGAGAGTAAGCGTTCAATTCTTCAATTTTAAATTAAAGGTTGCGTCTAAATGTTGATGGAATTAGATGTACAACTATTTAAATAAGCTTTGTGGTTAACGCGAGCCAAGTCAAGTGAAAAAGCACTCAACTCTTGAAAGTAAGCTGCGCATGCAAGCAAGGGTGGAGAAAGCCATTAACAAGCACTCAGGATAATTGAAAACAAACATCGTGTCTAGCGCGCGAGTGCAAAGGAAACCAAGCTGTTAAGCTAATGAGGGAACTTGAGATTAAACAAGCACAAGCACTCAAGATAATGGAAAACAAACATGGCGTCTAGCGCGCGAAGGAGCTTGAAAACATTCTAAGTGACATTAAACAAGCGGAAAGCACTCAGCTTTCAAAACAAACAGTGTGTGTAACAGAACACAAGGGAAACCAAGCTTAAAAGCAATATAATGGGGAAATAAACATCCTGTGAAGCCGTGTGTGGAGAAACATCGCGTTATGAACCAAGCATTGCCAAGATGAAATTGAAATACCTCTAAAGTGGATACTGTTGGTTACCACAATAATTGAGCCTTTATAAACAAATTATTCAACACATTTAAACCAATTACCAGAATAAGCCATTTCTGGGAGTTCTGCAAAATAATCCATGTTGCCTGATGTGGGTTTCTGTAATTGAAGAAAGGAAAGAAGGGCTCACTCTAGGATCCTTTTAGTTGTGGAAAGGAAGGAAAGACTTATATCTACAACTTCTATGTAGGAATGTAATTATTTTAGATTATTATTTTAAGTAATTATTTTAGTCTATTTTTATAGTTTATTTTTTAATTAATTCTGTTAGCTTGTTGTTTGTATTTTGAATTGCAGGAATGTCTGGTCAAGGTATGTCTGCTCCACCTTCGTTTTTACCGATACCTGGTGAACCTACAATTCCATGGAAACGGTGGAAAAACATTTTTTAACATATATTTTAGCCATTGGTGGTGATAAATATGGACCATTAAGAAGACAAGCTATTTTATTACATCATCTAGGGACAGAGGGAAGGAGAATATATGACGATCTTCCCGAAATTTCTTTAGGTGTAGGTAATGGTCAACCTATAAATGTTTATGAGATGTCAATACAGATGCTGGAGAAACATTTTACCCCAAAACTCAGTGTGGTGTTTGAGAGACATAAATTCTTTTGTCGTGTGCAAGCACATGATGAGGATATAATGACTTATGTGGCATCATTACGCGGACTAGCTGTAACATGCGAATTTCAAATGCTGACAGAATCTTTGATTCACGACCAGATTGTGAGATGCACTAACAATAGAAAAATAAAAGAAAGACTTCTATCTCTAGATCCTACCTTAGATGAAGCAGTACAGATTGCTAGAAGCTTTGAAAGAAATTGACATTGGGAAATTAAATATGAAATCTTCAGAAAAGGAAGTAGTTAATCTTGATGTGGAAGAAGTAGGTCTGAAAAAAGTGACTAAACCAGAAGTTTCACATTCTCATTCATCTAATTTTAAAAATGAAAAAAGTACTAATATGCTCAATACCTCTAATGCAGCGAGTGGAACTTTTAGAAAAAGAATTACATGTTACAGGTGTGGGTGTCCTGGACACATTGCGTCTAGCCTAGCATGTGGTGCTAGGAGCGTAACGTGTAGGTTGTGTGGAAGAAAAGGTCATTTAGCGAAAATGTGTAGGACTAGAGGTCAAACTTCCAGTGTAAAAATGGTGGAAAATTTGGGGGAAGTAAGAGAGGAATTAATGCTTTCCATTGATGAATGTGATGTATCAGAACGTAAAGAAAGTATTAGTGTGGTTAGTAATAATAACATAAAAATGGAAAGTACTGAAAAATTAGAAAAACCCCATTGTGACATTATTTTAGAAAAGACGGAAGTCAAAGTGTTAGCAGACTCAGGTAGTTTGTTTACACTAATTTCAAGGGAAGTTTACTTAAATGAGTTAAAGAAAAATTTGGCTGAATTACAAAATTCGGATATAAGTGCTGTGGGGTATGGTGGAAAGAGAATAAACATCATAGGGATGTTGTGGATGGATATCTTTTTCAAAGGTAACAGCGTTCATGGTAGAATATACATAACTATATAATATACATCTTTTAGGGTGGCGACACCAAAAAGATCTCAATATAATTCTGGATCCCAATGCCAAGGAACCAGTCATGATAGTTGAACATGCTCATGAATGTAGTTTGCCTGTTTCCGATGGTAATTCTGAGTGGGGGAGAAAATTTATGTTGTCATTTCCACAAGTTTTTACTGATGATTTGGGCATGCTCAAAAATTTTAGTCACCAGATTATTTTGAAGAAGAATGCCCGCCCAGTGGTGCATAAAGTCAGGTCCATACCTTTACTAATGAGGGAACCCTTACAGAAGGAACTTGATAAACTCTTGGAATGTAAAATTATTGAACCTATTGAGTCATCGGAGTGGCTTTCTCCGATTGTTGTCGCACCGAAGGATGGAAACAAAATTCGGCTGTGTATTGATTTGAGAGATTTGAATCAAAATATATGGGTGGATCGACAACCATTGCCAAATATAACAGAAATGCTAAGTGTTATGGGGGGTGGAAAGGTATTTAGTGTCTTAGACATGTCAGCTGCCTACCACCAGATAAATATGCATCCTGAGTCACGAGCTTTAACCTCTTTTGTTACACCGCTGGGGGCATTCCGCTATCGACGTATGCCTTTCGGTTTAGCCTCAGCCTCTGCGGTGTTCCAAAGAATCATGCAAGATATTTTCAAGGGGATGGATGGTGTGTTGTGCTTTCAGGATGACATCATGTTTGTGGGGAGATCTTTTAGGGACCATGATGAATTGTTAAATGATGTTTTGAAAAAGATTGCTAGTCATGGGTTGCCCATCAAGAAAGAAAAATGTCAGATAAGGAAAGAAAAAGTGGACTATTTGGGGCATGAGATATCTGCTGAGGGAATTAAACCTAAGAAAAGCATAATAAAGGCAATTGTAGATGATCTACAACCAACTGATAAGGATTTAATGAAATCATTCCTTGGGTTAGCTGAGTATTGCTCAAAATTTATATCAGGGTTCTCAGAGATTGTCGAACCTATGAGGATGTTGTTAAAAAAAGGAGAATCATTTGATTGGAATGTTTCATGTGAAGTAGCGTTTGAAAAGATTAAATCGTCATTGGTTAGTGCTCCTACTCAAGCCCATTTTAATGTGACTAAGAAAACAATTTTGACGACTGATGCAAGCAATATAGGATTGGGTGCTGTATTAACTCAAAAATCGATGGAGGGTGGGAGTGTGATTGGGTTTGCATCTAGAGGTTTGCAGGGAGCAGAGAAATCTTACTCTGCCATTGAGAAGGAAGCATTGGGTTGTTGTTGGGCAATAAACCATTTTAAATTTTATTTGTGGGGTTTGCCATTTGTTCTTAAAACAGATCACAAACCATTGGTACACATATTTAAAGGTGGAAAAGGGCTTGAAGGTGGTGTGACTCCAAGGATATCCCGGTGGCTTTTATCAATTTTGGATTACAATTTCTCTATTGAGTTTGTAAGAGGTAGAAAAAATATTGTTGCTGATTGTTTGTCAGTTGAGGGACAGGAGGAAGATGCTTTCTTGGTATATGAAGTAGAATCTATGTGCGACGTTAATGATTTGACTTTGGCATTGAAACAGGAAGAATGGAATGAAGCTTTAGACAAGGAGGAGGAATACATGATGCTTAAAAAGGTTATACGTGATGGTTGGAATAGTGAAGTTAATCTAAATGAAGACTTGAAAAAGTATTTAAAAGTTAAGGACCAGTTAAGCATTCAAAAGAACAGGGTTTTGAGGTGCAACCGAGTGGTTCCTCCTAAGATGTTGAGAGGAAAGTTACTGAAATTGGTACACGAAGGACACTTAGGGAGAAGTATGTGTAAAAGAAGGTTAAGGCAGAGTTTTTGGTGGCCTGAAATGGACAGAGATGTGGAAGCAATGGTAAAAGAATGTCAGCCATGTTGCAATAGCGACAAATGCAGAGTAATTCGTCAACCTCCTCTGGGATCCCTTGATGTTCCTGATCGGCCATGGGAGAAAGTGGCAATGGATTTTTTGGGTCCTATTAACAGGCTGGGTATGAGAAGTAGATTCTTAATAGTTCTAGTTGATTACCATAGCAAGTGGTTTATGATAAAGCCTGTAGAACACATTACATCTGAGGTGGTTATTGATTTTTTAAAGAATGCATTTTTGGAAGAGGGAATACCTAAATGCTTAGTTACGGATAATGGAGTGCAACTTGTTTCCACGATGATGGCAAGGTTTCTTTCATATCTTGGTATCAGGCATGAAAGGGTGGCGGTATTCAGGCCTCAAGCCAACGGATTGGTTGAGCGAGTTAATCGCATTATAATGGACAATATTCAATTGTCATTAAGTAATGGATTGAGATGGAGAGAAGAGTTAAATAAAATGGTGTGGGCACACAGAGTAACTCCGCACTCTGTCACAGGTGTATCCCCTTTTGTGGCTTTAAAAGGGAGAGAACCAGCAACGAAAGAGTCCCCTATATGGTTACAAAAGAAAAATCAGGTGTGGGTAGATCGAGAGAGAATTGCAGAAAGAGTTAGAGAATCTCAAGAAAGAAATAAAGATGATTACAACAAGAGAAAAGGACTGAAGGATATAAAAATTGCAGTTGGTGACTGGGTGATCACTAAAAGAATGGGTTTGGTTAGAAAAGGGGAAAGTAAGTTTTCCAAACCTCAAAAAGTGGTAAAGGTAATGAATTATGTGGTAACTCTTGCTGATGGAAAAATATGGAGTATGGGGAACTTGTGCAAGATTGATGTTCCAAATTCTTTTGAATGATTATATTTTTGTAGATTGATGTTCCAAATTCTTTTGAATGATTATATTTTTGTATCTCTTGTGATTTAGGAATGTTTTGTTATCACTAAGAATATTAACCTGTATAGTTGTTGTTTTTGGATCATTTTATTGTAAACTCTTTGTAAGGGGGGAGATGTGTGGAGTTTCTATTCAATGCTGTAGAACTCAGTGATGTCATTAGAATGACATCACTGAGAGACTCTGTGAATGCTGCCAGTTGATGAAGCTGGAGGTTACTCTATGGATGTGTACTTATCATCTTAAAGAAATAAAGGACTTAAACTACTAACCACTGCCTTTGTGGTTACTACAGTGACGTGTGCAAACACGCCCTGTGGCGCGTTTTAAGTTGGGGAAATAATTACCTTTCAATCCTGAGGGACCCTGGGGGCCAACTAGCCCACCAGGTGCTTCCAGTAAGCGCCACTGCTCTGCGTTGCAGAGAGGTGGTGCAGGCCATGCCCCTTTTTACACCTCTCTGCAATGGCGCTTACTGGACGTACCTAGTGGGCTATTTTGCCCCTAGGGACCCTCAGGATTCAAGGGGATTTAATCTCCCAACTTAAAACGGCCACAGGGCGTGTTTACACAGTGGGGAAGGGAGGGGACGGGGCCTGAGGTGACGTGTGCAAACACGCCCTACGGCGCGTTTTAAGTTGGGGAAATAATTCCCCTTCACTCCTGAGGGCCCCTGGGGGCTAACTAGCCCACCAGGTGCTTCCAGTAAGCGCCACTAAGCTGCGTTGCAGAGAGGTGGTCTAGGCCGTGCCACTTTTTACACCTCTCTGCAATGCAGCTCTGTGGTGCTTACTGGAGGTACCTAGTGGGCTAGTTGGACCCTAGTGACCCTCAGGATTCAAATGAACTGAACGGCCACAGGGCGTGTGTTATGCCCTGCATAGTATTTTCATATCTTGTAGTTTCCCAGGTCTCCTGCTGTTCAGCCACAGCGTGTGTTTGGAGTAGAATGTTGAGAATGCTGTGATGCATAGAACGTTGGGAGTCTGACTGGGTGACAGATGATAGTTACAGATGGGCTGAGCAGCAGGCAGGCTGCTCCTGGTGGGGTTAGATACAACCAAGGGGGTTTGATACATCAAAGGGGGTTTGCTGTGACATAGTACCAAGGACTGACCACTGGGCTACCCTACTCACCTTATCTTGTTACCTGTTCTACCTGTTTGATGTACCTGTGAACCATCTTGCTGTACAACTGGAATAAAGGTACTAAAAGATCTTCCATGGCTAACAGCGTCTACTTCATGTGAGAGTACAACATATTTTTGGCGACGAGCGAGAGTTGGAAACGTACTCACTGCCCTGGGAGATGGTACAGTAACAAGAAGAAGAAAGAAGAAGAAATTTCTAACAGCGCAACTAAAGAAGTAACTCAAGATGTCACTAGCAACAGAAGAAAGTGGCACAGCACTCTTCGCAACCCCACCAGTGTCCTGTACATCGGACAGCCCAAGCAACAGAGTGCTGTACTGTGTGGTTGTGCGTACACCCACAAGTTCTGCGTCTAAATGGAAAGTTAATGGCTTGGAAGTATATGTCTACATGTACTTAGGCGCAGCAAAGATCAAGACAAACAAGGACTGCTGTTTAGCGCCTTATTTTGATGATGCCTGGTGCTGGCGCTACTTTGGAGGTGCTTAAAGACTGACTTTAAATTTACTGTTCACTTTGGAAGCAGCGCAAGTCAAGTCTTATATGTGGAGGTGCTTTAGAGGTATCTGAAAAAACGATTTATACATGCCTCATGGAGCTACAAGGTGTGTATACATGTGGGTCAGTTGTGTCCTCTCACAACGATTTGGTTTTAAAAAGTGCATTTTTGGGCCGTTATCAGCGTGGAGAGATCACACAGAGCTGAGTGCATTATGGAGCTTCACTAACGTGGTCAAATATGAGCTTCTTCATGGCAGTGGCTAGTAGTATGGCAACAGGTGAGACTTGTTTTTTTTGGTTTGTAATTGTTTTTGAGCTCTCTCTGAGACCTTAAAATCGCGGTGCCAGTTCAACCGCCGATGCCTTATTTCAAAATGTGTAGCGCGAGCCATGCTATGCGCGTGCCTACCTCAGAGTTTCAACGTTGTGTCCATCTTCGATTCTTGGTGCACGCTGGAGGAGGGAGCCACTCGACGCGGCGTGTAAAAACGTGCCGCCATTTTGTGTCATGAACATTTATAGTCTGCCAACCACGTAATTGCCATTTGAGACGCGAGCCATTTCGCCAACCACGTAATTGTGCCAACCAAGTTTTTTTTTGTTACTCCACGAGCCCAGTTTCTTCAATAAAGTTTTATGTAGCAGGAAGATTATCGAGGTGGTCGTTTCAACTCTTGTGAGCGGGCTGTTTGGATCATCGATCAGAGGACAGATGGACCCGTTTGTTACACCGGCGGTGAGTGGAAGTTTTTGGTTCTTTCAGATCTATAAGTATCCGGTGCCAGAATTTGTGTTCCCGCTTCACATGGACATTTAGAGAGTAAAATTCAGAGATTGATCCTGCTTCAGAACATTCGGGCTGAATATTATGGTATGACTATTTGGAGCACTGGTGATTTAACAACACTAACGGTGGAAATGTTTTCGGGTGAGAGATCGCTCACCGGTGTGGCATACAGTTTTAAGATGTTGTGCATATAAAGTATTTGCAAATTTTATGTAATATTGTTTGGATTGTGATATTCCACAGTTTTTGTTTCCCTTCATATGTGTGGGACATCTAATGTAATGTCGGGGAGGTAATCACAGGTTTATCTCTAATTTCAGGGATGTGTTCAGTTTACGCTCATTGCATAGTTACAGTACCCTTAGTTTAGGGATGCCCATTTAGTGTTGTTATTGGGCTGAAGCTACATGTATGCCAGGTTTAGTAGTGAGTGTAAAGTTGAGGTGTTGTCCTCAGTGGTTCTAGTTCCACAGGTTTAGTGCCCTTACGCAAGGGATGCTCTAATAGTAGTTGTTAGTGGGCAGTATGAGTATGGGTATGGTTTGTCTTATTCCCATTCATAGTCAATGAAACCCCTGCTCTGGGGTGGGTATGTGGTCTTGTTACACATTAAGCGTTACACGCGGCCTTTGAGGCGAGTTGGTGAGTGTGATTTCTACTCACAGTTCCCTTACATGAGGGATGGTCATGGTTTGGGTACGAGCCCCTTTCCACAGTGCGTAACACGCAGCCTTTACTAAGGTAAGTTTCTGGGTATTGTTCCCATTCAAGGTTTACAGATTAGTTCTTTTTGGTAACCCGGACGCGGGTCATGTTTTCATGGTTTCCACCAGTTAACATAACATTTTACCCTCTCTGGGTTGGTTTAGATGTATGGGTACGGTTCCCCTACACAGGGTGTATCTTTTAGTTATGTGGTCCCATATTCATTGTTATAGTCTTAGACCCTTTCGTTAGGGTGGTTTTTAGGGTCATTATCCCGAGTTTTTGTACCTCACAAGAGGTGTGAAGGTTTGCTTTTAGTCATCTTCACAATGTAGGTGGGTTTCCTATGCTAGGAACTTTGCTTTTCATTTGTTTCCTTTCTTTAGGGATTGTACTATAGAGTTGGTATGTGTCGGATGGGTCCCATGCTTTTCAAGGTCATTCCTACTCAGGATGTGCATGCATGGGAGTTAGACTCAAATACAGTGGCAAGGTGGTTACCTTTTGTCTAACGCGATGACACTTTCTCATTTTTGTTTTTGGGAGAGGATGGGTTGTTGTACTCAATTTTTACAATTGTTGTATATTATCCGTTCTCTACTATGAATGGTTCATTATCTCTAGTGATGTTCTTATTTGCACATCCCTGGTTTTGATTCATTCTTTTCTTGGGTAATTTTGCTATGTTTGAAACTTGGCAATATGTGCTTTATGCGGGTTTGTTCCCCTTTTGCTATACGCTACTTATTGTCTCAATCTATTGTATTCATTTTATTACAGGTGTATTTTCTTTTGTGTATGGCTTGCTCATATTGCATTGTTGCATTTCCATAGTACAAATGTCACTTTTGTTTTTCATTTTAAAAGAAGGGGGATATGTTATGCCCTGCATAGTATTTTCATATCTTGTAGTTTCCCAGTTCTCCTGCTGTTCAGCCACAGCGTGTGTTTGGAGTAGAATGTTGAGAATGCTGTGATGCATAGAACGTTGGGAGTCTGACTGGGTGACAGATGATAGTTACAGATGGGCTGAGCAGCAGGCAGGCTGCTCCTGGTGGGGTTAGATACAACCAAGGGGGTTTGATACATCAAAGGGGGTTTGCTGTGACATAGTACCAAGGACTGACCACTGGGCTACCCTACTCACCTTATCTTGTTACCTGTTCTACCTGTTTGATGTACCTGTGAACCATCTTGCTGTACAACTGGAATAAAGGTACTAAAAGATCTTACATGGCTAACAGCGTCTACTTCATGTGAGAGTACAACAGCGTGTTTACACAGTGGTGAAGGGAGGGGACGGGGCCTGAGTTAACGTGTGCAAACACGCCCTGTGGCGCATTTTAAGTTGGGGAATTAATTCCCCTTCAATCGTGAGGGACCCTGGGGGCCAACTAGCCCACCAGGTGCTTCCAGTAAGCACCACTGCGCTGCGTTGCAGAGAGGTGGTCTAGGCCATGCCCCTTTTTACATCTCTCTGCAACGCAGCTCTGTGGCGCTTACTGGAGGTATCTAGTTGGACCCTAGGGAGGGGACGGGGCCTGAGGTGACGTGTGCAAACACGCCATGTGGCGCGTTTTAAGAGGTAGTTTTAATCCCCTGCCCTATTATATACTAGGGGCTTACAGAGGAGGTCATGCGAATCACAGGGGGACCCCAACGCATAGTGTTCCCTAGTGTATGTAGGTGTTTTCACTGTATTCTGAGTGTCTTTTAACATAGCACTGGCTCTAGGACTGGTTAGTCAGACTTAGTTACCACCAGTATCCGTCTATAAAAGTGGAGGGTACAGGATGATTTTACAACAAGGCTTCTTTCTGCTCTTCTGTTTGTTCTTTCTGCACGTTATCCTTCTTCCTGCACTTTTCTTCGTCTTTGAGGACTTCTTTTGCTTCTTTCTGCATTACTTTTTTTTCTTTCTGTGCGTTTCTTCTTCTTTCTTCACATGTCCTATCTCTGTAGGCATAGATTTCAGGCACGTTAAAGTTAGGAATTAGCATTTAAAAAACCTTAGAAATTCACTGAAAAAAACATAGGTTTCAGGGGCGTTATAGTTAGCTGGACTTTTCACTCATACAAAACCATTGAAATTCCCCCGTTATAGTTAGTTCAGCTAACTATAACTCGCGCGCCCGCAATGCACTGCTGATGACGTCACATATTACATCACTCATGACATGGTCAGTGACATCACTCATGACATCACTAATGACATCTCAAATGACATCACTGATGACATCTATGCTTCTCTCTGCACGGCTGCTTGAACTGCAGCCATGTGGTGACACAGGCACCCTTGCACCATAGTGCAAGGATATCTGTGTCATGTGCTGTTTGTTTTTCTGCAGGAAGACACACCTTCCTGCACAAAAACAATGAGAAAATGCATTTTTCTTCTTCAATGTATGCTGAACATTTCATCATGCATTGAAGATATAAAAATGTGGAGAAATTAAAACAATTCTCCTTGTTGTGCTTTCCTACACCAATTTTAGAATGGTGCAGCACTCACACACATATCGAGATTTATGATTTCTGATAAATCTAGACATGTGTCTTGTTCTAAGAGTATTAAGTGCAATCATGCACAACAACACTTATAGAACACCCTTTCAACACAAAGTGGTGTGCATGATGAGGTTATATTTACATGGAGTATAAAAAGTGCACAGAGTGCCTTTCCTCTCTTTGTAAATATGAAAGAGTATTTTTCACAATAACTATTTTACAAAAAGTGACATATTTCCGTTTTTAAATTTTCTTGCGAATGATAGAAGGTAAGCACAGAGTTTTGTCTGCAAAGATGTTCAAAGAAGAATGATTGAAATGATTACGGTCCTTCAACAGCTAAAATGGGAAATATTGTGAACCCCTCAAATTTCTTTTTTTGCAGGTCACATGATATCTGATTATGGTCAGATTGCAAAACTACATAAACGGAGTGTTTTTAGAAACGTGTTTCAAATTTTTAGCTTCTTGCAGGCCTCTTCATTCTGCAAATTGAGACTTAGTTAAACTTACCTTCACAGTAATAGGAATAAAAAATGGTATACATTTTTTTCTGTTTTTCATTCAAATATAAATTCATATAGATTATTTATTTTTAAATTTGGATCTGTGAAAGAAAAGGAAAAAAAAATTATAACATGTAATAATACATTTTTTACAACACAGCATAATTTCCACAAAGTAATTTTTTTGCCTTTTTTGCTGTTCTCAGAATATATTAAATTTCACTAAAAATAGTGATTTCAATCATACTCATCACTTAACAGCGGGCGAAAAAAACACAATCTCAAAGATTGTTACAAAAAAAAACAATATGCCATTCTCAAAATACAAATCACAGAAATATAAAATGCACACAGCTAACAACATTTTTTAACTTTAACTTACAAAAGCTATAAAATATTCACCAAATCTAAAGTTGAATTTTTGGAGGATGCACCACGCCACAATGTTTTCCTTCAGTGATGTGGAAATGTTCTACTTTTCTCGAGGGGCAAAGAAAGACCAATACCACCTTTCTCAAGCACAAGATTTTCAAAAGAGTTCTGTTACGAGGGGACCCTAACAAAAAATACTCATGTGGCACAGCAAGTATGATGAAACATCTAAGGACCCTTCATCCAAACAATCTTGCACGAGAAGAGTGCAAACAGATGAGAAACACTCCTGTTCTGTATCTGTAAAAAAGAATCACTAATAAATGTATATTAATAACTTTCAAAATTATACTATTCCATTACTGTACAAACACATTTTATATAAATACTGACTAAGAAACTATGGCCCTGAACCACAAGTGTGACGATGGTTAAAACACTACATGCATAGTGCATACTACTTTGAAGCAGTTCATGCCCTAAAGCCTACCTCACTAAAACTCTACATGCTAACTGACTAAATGATTACAGTACTATAAGGAGACACACTGGGTGAGTGACAGGGTGCTTGCTAGAAAAGTATGAATACTAACTAGGGAATTGAAGGTGTGAAACACAACTGTGTAGGTGATTAGAGAACTGCATCCATACTGCATAGGCATTTAAAGCAGTCCATGTGCTAAGGCCTGGCTCACTGCATGACTACTTGGGTACTGACTGAATGATTAGAGTACAGCAAGGAGAGTGCCTAGGTGAATTTATAAGTGCTAGGCTTTTCTCACAGGGAACGGATTAGTACTTGGTACTGAATGGGTCACTAGAGGAGTGCAAAGGCAGTGACAAGATGTTTGCTGGACTGTATGGATACTGACTAGGAAATTGAAAGTGTGAAAGAGAAGTGTCTAGTTGGTTAGAAGACTGCATGCATAGTGGATAGGGGTTTGAAGCAGTCCATGTGCTAAGGCCTGGCTCAGTGCATGAATACTTAGGCACTGACTGAATGATTAGAGTACTGCAAAGATAGTATCTTGGTGAATTTATAAGTGTTTGAGTTTTTGCACAGTGAATGGATTAGTACATGATGCTGAATGGGTCACTAGAAGACTGCAAAGGGAGTGACAGGGTGTTTCCTGGAAGTGTATGGATACTGACTAGGGAATTGAAGGTGTGAAAGACAATTGTGTAGGTGGTTAGAGGACTGCATGCATAGTGGATAGGGGGTTTGAAGCAGTCCATATACAAAGGCCTGGGTCACTGGATGAGTACTTGGGTACTGACTGAATGAGTAGAGTACTGCAAGGAGAGTGCCTGGGTGAATTTATTAGGGTTTGGCGCAGTGAATGGATTAGTACATGATGCTTAATAATGTCACTAGAGGAGTGCAAGGGGAGTGACAGGGTGTTTGCTGGAAGTGTATGGATATTGACTGCGGAATTCAAGGTGTGAAAGACAAGTGTGTAGGTGGTTAGAGGACTGCATGCATAGTGGATAGGGCTTTGAAGAAGTCCATGTGCTAAGGCCTGGCTCAGTGCATGAATACTTAGGCAGTGACTGAATCATTAGAGTACTGGAAAGAGAGTGTCTTGGTGAATTTATAAGTGTTTGGGTTTTGGCACAGTGAATGGATTAGTACATGGTGTTGAATGGGTCACTAGAGGACTGCAAAGGGAGTGACAGGGTGTTTCCTGGAAGTGTATGGATACTGACTAGGGAATTGAAGGTGTAAAAGACAAGTGTATAGTATGTTAGAACACTACATGCATACTGCATAGACATTTGAAGCAGTCTATTTGGTACTTAGAAACTGACTAAATAATCAGACTACTTCTAGGACAGTGCTTAGGTAAAGCTTTTAAATTTTCAGTTCTGCCACAGTGAAGAGAATAGTACATGGTACTGCACCTTACTGTCAAACCCTGACTCATTTTATCAATGCATAAGCAAAGACTAGCTTCTAATGCTACTAAAACTTGACAACATGACAGGTTTTAAAAGAGTTATCTGCTAAAAAATACACGATGTTACCAAATGCTTCTCTCACAGTGGTTCCCAAATGCACACAGACTCACAGTGTGATTCTAGACAACACTTACCTAGGAGCTTACCAAAAATCATTCACTACTGTGGAAGTGGTAAGGGAACTGCACACAATCTTCATATTTCAGGACTGCACTTTTGTGTCAAAGCCTGACTCATTTAATCAAAGCATAAGCAAAGACTGGCTTCTAATGCTACTAAAACTTGACAACATGACCGGTTTTAAAACAGTTATCTGTCAGCAAATACACGATGTTACCAAATGCTTCTCTCACAATACTTACCCAAATGCACACAGACTCACAGTGTGATTTTAGACAAGCAACACTAGCCATGGAATTTACCAAAACTCATTCACTAGTCTAGAAGAGTTAATGGTACTGCACACAATCTACATATGTAAGTACGGCACATCAGTGTCAAAGCATGACTCATTTAATCAACGCATAAGCAAAGACTGGATTCTAATGCTACTAAAACTTCACAACATGACAGGTTTTAAAAATGTTATCTGTCAGCAAATACATGATGTCACCAAATGCTTCTCTCACAGTGATCCCAAATACACACTAACTCACAGTGTGATACTAGACAAGCACCACTATCCCTAGGAGTTTACCAAAACTCATTAACTACAGTGCAAGTGGTAAGGGAACTGCACACAATCTACATATTTCAGGACTGCACTTTTCTGTCAAAGCCTGACTCATTTAATCAAAGCATAAGCCATACCAGTCTTCTAATGCTACTAAAATTTCACAACATGACAGGTTAAAACAGTTATCTGTCAGCAAATACACAATGTTACCAAATGCTTCTCTCACAGTGGTTCCCAAATGCACACATACTCAGTGTGTGATTCTAGACAAACAACACTATCCCTTGCACTATACCAAAACACATTTCTTCATCTAGAAGTAGTACTACATTTTAGTATAGAAACATAACATAACTCATTTCACAAATTCATAAACAATGACTGGTTTCTAATTATACCAAAATATAAAAACAGCACAGTTATCTGTCTGCAAACACATGAAAAACACAAATGCTTATCACAGAATGGTTTCTAGATCAACACACTGTCAATAAGATTGTAGAGAAAAAAAGTACTCCCTACACTTTAGCAGGAGAAATACATTAGTCTGATTAAAATAGTCTACATACATCCCCTCACAATTTAATAACTCATCTTTCAAGTTGTACATTAAGAAGTATATCAGTCACTCACCATATTTTCTTTTACAGAATCTCTGTACTGTGCACCTCTCAGCAAAAACAAAGAATGGAAAAGTTTCCCTTTCATTTTCCACACATATACATGTAAACATCAAATCACAATCCTTCACACATAAACTCAAAAGCGAAAAAAAAATTCTATTGGTTAAACATTTCAACCCTTTCCAACTGAAATACATTTCAACCCTTCCCCCAATCTGCCTTCTGCCTGTTACCATAGAAACAGGTCATGGAACACTGCACTGAGCACAAAGGTCAGAAGTTCAGCACACAATGTTCCTACACAAGAGAGGAAGTGTGCTTCACTTTTCAACATATCAGCTAATCATATATAATGTTCCCTACAATCTGTTTTTGTTAACCAATAAGAATCATACCTTTAAAAAACAGAAATATACACCCTACCTTTCAGTGTACACAGTAGTCATACAACCAATGATTTCTTGTCTTTTTAAAAAAAAAATCTGTGGATCCACGCACCCAACACGATAGGATGCGTGCAGTGTGCGCACATTTTGCCGTTTTTTAATTTTTTTTTAAAAGGGGGCCCCAGGGGGTCCTTCTGGGACCCCCTAAGCACCTCTAGAGGGTCAGAGTATTTCCACTCTGCCCCCTTTATATGTTTTACACACTTATTCCCCTTGCTTCTTCAGCCTCGCTTCTACCGAGGCAGAAAATGGCCGCCAACAGTTCCTGGTTTCGAATGTAGAGAGACACTCGACAGCCAATTAGCATTCAGTGCGCGATCGGGAGGGTGCGCGCTTGTTTCGGGGAGGGTGCGCTCACGGTGCGGGTAGGGTCCGCGGATCCTCCGCGGCCATAGATATTTATGTACTTTTAACTCTAATTTTCTCAGGAACTACTGAACGGATTCACACCATTTATGTAAAAGGCACGAGTCTGAACTGAGGACTACCTCTTTGCCAAATTTGGTGTAATTCCGTTCAGCGGTTCGGGCTGTAGCTGCGACAACAGGTCCTATGGGAAATTGCATGGGGAAAATGCGTTTTGGGACCCCCCCTTTTTTCTCGGACCCCGCTTGACGAATCACCACGAAATTTTCAGGGTAGGAGCGGAGCGGAGCTGGACAAAAGTTTGAAAAATTTCATGAGGATTCGTCAACCAGCGACAGACTTATTGGGAATAGAATGTTGCGGATTTCCTATGGAAAATAGGTCCTAACTATAACTACCTACTGGCGACTGCCAGTAGGTAATATATATATATATATATATATATATATATATCCAAAAAAGATGCACTCCTGTCGGAAAGCGTAGCCCTTCGAGGGGTGGCACAGCGCCGGTGGAGTAAACCGGTGATAATTTTTCTTGCAAAACGGAGTTCCAACTGTGCTCTCAGGTTAAAGAAAAGACACCACACCGCTCCAAGATACTTCAAGGGGGTTTATTACTTCATAAACCCAACGTGACGCGTTGAGGGTGAAACGCGTCACGTTGGGTTTATGAAGTAATAAACCCCCTTGAAGTATCTTGGAGCGGTGTGGTGTCTTTTCTTTAACCTGAGAGCACAGTTGGAACTCCGTTTTGCAAGAAAAAAAAATAAAAATATATATATATATATATATATATATATATATATATTTTACCTACTGGCGGTCACCAGTAGATAGTTATAGTTAGGACCGAGTTCCCATAGGAAATCTGAAAATTCTATTTTGAATAACTTTGGCGCCGGTTGACTTATCTTCGTGAAATTTTCAAAACTAATGGGGCGCTCCGCTCAGCTCCTACCCTGAAAGTCTCGGGGTGATTCGTCAAGCGGGGGCTGAGAAAAAAGAGGGGTCCCAAAACGCGTTTTCCCCATGCATTTTCCCATAGGACCTTTAGTCGAAGGTACAGCCCAAACGGCTGAACAGAATTACTTGAAGTTTGGCAAAGAGGTAGTCCTCAGGTCAGGGATGTACCTTTTGCATATATGGTGTCAATCTGTTCAGTAGTTCCTGAAAAAATTGCAGTTAAATGTACATAAATATCTATATGCGCGCACCGTGCGCGCACGGTACCGTGCGCGAGCGGTATTCTGATTGGTGGTTAGATGCCAGTCAACATTCAAATCTGTCGAACTCAGGGTGTGTCGGACGCCATTTTGTGTGTGGCAGTGAAAAAGAAAGGTGGAGAACGTGAAAAGGGGGCAGGGTAGAGAGTTCCTGACCCCTTAGCCTTTGTCAGGGGGTCCCTGAAGGACCCCAAAGGGTGAAAAAAACATTTTATTTTTTTTCAAAAAAATCGCGGGGTGCGCGCCTGGTGCGCGCAACCCCCAGCCGCCATTTTGAGTTTTAGAGGCAGAAGAGAGATAAAAACACAAGTGGAGAACGTGAAAAGGGGGCAGGGTAGAGAGTCCCTGACCCCCTAGGCCTTCTCAGGGGGACCATGAAAGACCTCTAAGGTCCCAAGAAAAAAAAAAAATTATAAATATTGCGCGGTGCGCGCACGGTGCGCGCACAGTGCGTGCACGGCGGCAAAAAATTCATAAAAAAAAATAGAATCAAAAATCAAGTTTAGTGTTTAGATGTTGGTTGGCTCTAAAAAGAGCCGGTGTGTTCATTGAGTGTTTTTTTGTACCTACAAGTAAGTACCGATGCAGAGTCTAAAGTTCAAGAGGAAGACTCTGTTCCCTTCATCTGTGAAATGAACACCGTCTCCTCTATAAATGCCTTGCATGTTGTAACGCAAGTTGTTGTGGTATTTAGAACCCATACCATAGTCTCTGAGGAAAGCAGAAACAGACTTATTGACGGACAATATTGGTTGGACCAGTTCCACTTTTGCCTTTGGCATATATTAGAATATACAAAGGTAGTTTGTGGAAAAAGTGACATCAATTGCACAAAGGTGTCCTTAACAAGCATTTCCAGACCTGCCCCAGTTAAAGTGCCTAGGTCATTTCCACCACAGTGCACAATTATAAGGTCAGGCTGTGGGAGATGTAGAAAGGATTTCACCAAAGGCATTAATTGGTGCCACTTTAACCCTATCTGACCAATCCATTTAATGTCTACATTTGGCAAAGCAAGGTCTTTCACAATACCTCTTTTTTCTGCATACTTTTCACTCCAGTAGACATAGCTATCACCTACAATCCACACTGTGAACATCTTTCAAGGAGATCTGGATGCACTCAGAAGGTGTCTTTCAGTAGAATGGCAATATGAAAAGAAAGACAGTTGTAAAATGGAGGCTTACATACTTTTTTTTTAATAAAAAGAGCTCATTGGATGTTTCAGACCATTCAACACTAAAAACTAGGCTGTATGTTTACATTTTTAAAAGCATGTTTTGTATTGGTTCAGAAAAATGTGTTCCCACAGAAGATTACTTTGGATATGCTGTTAGGTTTGAAAAGTCAAGCACTCTTGCTCTTTGGATTAGAAATATTGTGTGCTGAACTTCTGACCTCTCTGCTCACACCAGTGTTCCATGATCTGTTGCTATGGTAGCAGGCAGAAGTCATGTTGTGGGTAGGAATCATTTGGAAAGGGTTGAAATTTGCAAACAATAGAAATGTGTGTTTCCATTTAAAAAAATGTGGGAAGCAATGTGATTTGAAGTTAACATGTATATGTGTGAAAAAAGAGAGGCAAATTTTGCCTGTTAGTGGTTTTGGTGAGAGGAGTACAGCTCAGAGATTCAAGCTCTGATAATCTGCCGTGTCAGTGGCACATTTCTTTCTCAACTAACTACTTTTAAAGGTGAGTTAAGAATTTGAGAGGGGATGTATGTGGTGTATTTTGATATAAATATTAGAAATTTGTTTCTTCTTTTAAAGTTGTGTTTTACATTTTATGTTTTGGAAGATATTTAACTGCCTTGAACTTGTAAAATATTATGGAGTATGTCTTCACCATAAGTTAAGGTGTACTGGTATCACCCAGGAATACAGTTTTGTGCCTAGAATCACACCATGAGTCTGTGTGCACACAGGAATTGTTGTCAGAGATTTAATTTGTGTTGCTCTTGTTCTGTAAGACTTGCACTCGTAGGAAAGGGGCAGCTTGTTTTCTTGAACTGTGATGGTTAGCATTCAGCACAAATCTCTATCTCACAGATGAGAGACAAATGCTAACACATTTGAAAACCACAGGGTAGATTTTCCTTCCACTCCTGCAATGGGTGAGGTAGTTCCTACATGTTCAAAACTCCAATTAACCCTTACCACAGGTGATCTTACATACATCTCTGCAGTCTTCATGCAGTTGTGTAAGTGTCCATGCAGATCTCTCTTGCACCTGACAATACACAGTCTCCAGAAACACACTCTTAGCACACAGGCAGCTGTTTCTCCTGCACTCCCATGCTACTATTCAGCACTGTGTGGTATTTCAGATAGCAGTGTGTAACACTAACACATTCAACATCACCATGCCTCATTTCCTTTGCTCTAGTCTAATCACTCACCCAGGTTCCACATGCTCATGGTCTCAAGTAGCTGTTAGGACATGTGCTCTTTTCTACCTCTCTAAACTATAAGGAAAATGTGTCAGGCCGTTACAGTAATTATCACTTGCTCTACCACAGTAGTAAATGTACTTTGAAATTGCCAATCAAATATCGTTTTCTGCCTAGAATCACACCATGAGTCTGTGTGCACACAGGAATTGTTGTCAGAGATTTAATTCGTGTTGCTCTTGTTCTGTAAGACTTGCACTCGTAGGAAAGGGGCAGCTTGTTTTCTTGAACTGTGATGGTTAGCATTCAGCACAAATCACTATCTCACAGATGAGAGACAAATGCTAACACATTTGAAAACAACAGGGTAGATTTTCCTTCCACTCCTGCAATGGGTGAGGTAGTTCTTACATGTTCAAAACTCCAATTAACCCTTACCACAGGTGATCTTACATACATCTCTGCAGTCTTCATGCAGTTGTGCAAGTGTCCATGCAGATCTCTCTTGCACCTGACAATACACAGTCTCCAGAAACACACTCTTAGCACACACGCAGCTGCTTCTCCTGCACTCCCATGCTTACTATTCAGCACTGTTTGGTATTTCATATAGCGGTGTGTAACGCTAACACATTCAACATCACCAAGGCTCATTTCCTTTGCTCTAGTCTAATCACTCACCCAGGTTCCACATGCTCATGGTCTCAAGTAGCTTTTAGGACATGTGCTCTTTTCTGCCTCTCTAATGTATAAGGAAAATGTGTCAGGCTGTTACTGTAATTATCACTTGCTCTACCACAGTAGTAAATGTGCTTTGAAATTGCAAATCAAATATCGTTTTCTGCCTAGAATCACACCATGAGTCTGTGTGCACACAGGAATTGTTGTCAGATATTTAATTCGTGTTGCTCTTGTCCTGTAAGACTTGCACTCGTAGGAAACGGGCAGCTTGTTTTCTTGAACTGTGATGGTTACCATACAGCACACATCACCATCTCACAGATGAGAGGCAAATGCAAACACATTTGAAAACAACAGGGTAGATTTTCCTTGCAGTACTGTAATGAGTGAGGTAGTTCCTACATGTTCATAAGCCCAATTAACCTTTACCACATGTGCTCTTACATACATCTCTGCAGTCTTCATGTAGTTGTGCAAGCGTCCATGTAGATCTCTCTTGCACCTGACAATACACAGTCTCCAGAAACACACTCTTAGCACACAGGCAGCTGCTTCTCCTGCACTCCCAGTGTGTAACGCTAACACATTCAACATCACCAAGGCTCATTTCCTTTGCTCTAGTCTAATCACTCACCCAGGTTCCACATGCTCATGGTCTCAAGTAGCTGTTAGGACATGTGGTCTGTTCTGCCTCTCTAAACTATAAGGAAAATGTGTCAGGCTGTTACAGTAATTATCACTTGCTCTACCACAGTAGTAAATGTGCTTTGAAATTGCCAATCATATATCGTTTTCTGCCTAGAATCACACCATGAGTCTGTGTTCACACAGGAATTGTTGTCAGAGATTTAATTTGTGTTGCTCTTGTTCTGTAAGACTTGCACTCGTAGGAAAGGGGCAGCTTGTTTTCTTGAACTGTGATGGTTAGCATGCAGCACAAATCCCTATCTCACAGATGAGAGGCAAATGGTAACACATTTGAAAACAACAGGGTAGATTTTCCTTCCACTCCTGCAATGGGTGAGGTAGTTCCTACATGTTCAAAACTCCAATTAACCCTTACCACAGGTGATCTTACATACATCTCTGCAGTCTTCATGCAGTTGTGCAAGCGTCCATGCAGATCTCTCTTGCACCTGACAATACACAGTCTGCAGAAACACACTCTTAGCACACAGGCAGCTGCTTCTCCTGCATTTCCATGCTTACTATTCAGCACTGTGTGGTATTTCCTATAGCAGTGTGTAACGCTAACACATTCAACATCAACAAGGCTCATTTCCTTTGCTCTAGTCTAATCACTCACCCAGGTTCCACATGCTCATGGTCTCAAGTAGCTTTTAGGACATGTGCTCTTTTCTGCCTCTCTAATGTATAAGGAAAATGTGTCAGGCTGTTACTGTAATTATCACTTGCTCTACCACAGTAGTAAATGTGCTTTGAAATTGCAAATCAAATATCGTTTTCTGCCTAGAATCACACCATGAGTCTGTGTGCACACAGGAATTGTTGTCAGATATTTAATTCGTGTTGCTCTTGTCCTGTAAGACTTGCACTCGTAGGAAACGGGCAGCTTGTTTTCTTGAACTGTGATGGTTACCATACAGCACACATCACCATCTCACAGATGAGAGGCAAATGCAAACACATTTGAAAACAACAGGGTAGATTTTCCTTGCAGTACTGTAATGAGTGAGGTAGTTCCTACATGTTCATAAGCCCAATTAACCTTTACCACATGTGCTCTTACATACATCTCTGCAGTCTTCATGTAGTTGTGCAAGCGTCCATGTAGATCTCTCTTGCACCTGACAATACACAGTCTCCAGAAACACACTCTTAGCACACAGGCAGCTGCTTCTCCTGCACTCCCAGTGTGTAACGCTAACACATTCAACATCACCAAGGCTCATTTCCTTTGCTCTAGTCTAATCACTCACCCAGGTTCCACATGCTCATGGTCTCAAGTAGCTGTTAGGACATGTGGTCTGTTCTGCCTCTCTAAACTATAAGGAAAATGTGTCAGGCTGTTACAGTAATTATCACTTGCTCTACCACAGTAGTAAATGTGCTTTGAAATTGCCAATCATATATCGTTTTCTGCCTAGAATCACACCATGAGTCTGTGTTCACTCAGGAATTGTTGTCAGAGATTTAATTTGTGTTGCTCTTGTTCTGTAAGACTTGCACTCGTAGGAAAGGGGCAGCTTGTTTTCTTGAACTGTGATGGTTAGCATGCAGCACAAATCCCTATCTCACAGATGAGAGGCAAATGGTAACACATTTGAAAACAACAGGGTAGATTTTCCTTCCACTCCTGCAATGGGTGAGGTAGTTCCTACATGTTCAAAACTCCAATTAACCCTTACCACAGGTGATCTTACATACATCTCTGCAGTCTTCATGCAGTTGTGCAAGCGTCCATGCAGATCTCTCTTGCACCTGACAATACACAGTCTGCAGAAACACACTCTTAGCACACAGGCAGCTGCTTCTCCTGCATTTCCATGCTTACTATTCAGCACTGTGTGGTATTTCCTATAGCAGTGTGTAACGCTAACACATTCAACATCAACAAGGCTCATTTCCTTTGCTCTAGTCTAATCACTCACCCAGGTTCCACATGCTCATGGTCTCAAGTAGCTGTTAGGACATGTGCTCTTTTCTGCCTCTCTAAACTATAAGAAAAATGTGTCAGGCTGTTACAGTAATTATGACTTGCTCTACCACAGTAGTAAATGTGCTTTGGAATTGCCAATCAAATATCGTTTTCTGCCTAGAATCACACCATGACTCTGTCTGCACACAGGAATTGTTGTCAGAGATTCAATTTGTGTTGCTCTTGTTCTGTAAGACTTGCACTCGTAGGAAAGGGGCAGCTCATATGATAGGATTTGAAAAGCTCAAAAAAGATATAGTAATATATTTAAATTACATAAAGGTATTTTTTTTTTGTTTCCTTTAGGTATTGATCAACAACACTGAAATAAATTAAACATGCCTATAAAATCAAGAAAGAGATAAGAACAGCAAAAACATCTATATTTGAAGACAACTGGACAACAGAAATTAGTTGAAGAACCTCATGTTGGAAAAAAGAAAAAGTCTTCTGGTAAGCAGACTAAGAATTTTTTTTAAAATATCCTGAAACATAGAAAAGATGTACAAACTATATCCACTGCAAATAGTGTTTCAAAAAGAAAACAACAAGACAATAGAAAGAAATTACTAAATGCTAATGTACAATCAGAAGCAAGAAAGAATGACTTAAAAAGAAAAACAGAATTTCTAAACATTCGTAAAAAAATGTTTCAGAGAAGAGTGGTGTTCAATTTGCTAAAGGATGTGAAAAAATATAGGACGAAAGCAATATTTTATAAGAAAAAGAAACATATTGAATCAATTGTTGCAAAAGCTTTGGAATTAAAAAGAAAACTGTTCATTTTAATTTTGAACAGGATCCGTACATTAGATAAAATAGTCAATGTAATGAAGTTAAAAAGCAAAAGGAAAATAGTAGTGAAAAAAAATAACTTTTGTAATGTGTTCTTAGGAGAATGGAAGCATAGTTCAAGTACTGAACCATTTTTTAATGAAGAGAGTTATCTTCAAAGTAATAGTTTGCTGCATGCAGTTTACACCAGTGGTCGAATTTATGAAGTTAAAGATGGTTGTGTAATGGAAAAGGAGAAAATGGTTCCAAGAAATGAGGAAGAAGTGTTAGCTGATGAGGTTATGGGGAAAAGTCCTAAAGCCCCAGTGTACACTTGGAATTGTAGTAGTATTTGTACTGTACGACAAGAATCTATTGATAAATTATGTGACTTTCTAAGAGAGTATAGTAAAAAAAGTGTTAAACAGAAGATTAAGGTGCTTCAAAGACTAGAGCCATGCAGAGTGAGAAAGAATACTGGTTTGCAAGGACATTCTCTGGCTTGTCTTTCTAGGAAAGTTTGTCAAAGTGTTTTTCACCATTTTAGGATGCTGGCAGTACATCATACTGAAATGAGAAAGTTTGTGAGAAGATTGTATTTTGCTAAAAGTCCAGCACTAAAGTTAAATGAGTTGAATAGTGCTCTGTTGCGTGGATCTGTATCAGATGTAGAGAAGGTTACTGTTGATATTCAGTTTTGTTACTTTGGTCCAGAACAAGAAAGTGCAGGAAATGACACAGTTATTGAAGAAAATGTGGAAGAGAATGTAGAACCCACTGTTAGTAAAAATGTTGAAGATCAAATGACAAAATTTACTATCATCTCTAATGAAAGACCAAATATTACTTGTATTTGTTGCCGTAGAAGCCATTATAAAACTCAAACAAGGAATGTTGATCTCTATAAAAAAAGTGAAAAAGAAAATAATTATGAGTGGAAGGATTTAGCTACATATTTGTTTCTGGAAAATTGTTTTGATTTGGGTGAAGATCAGCGTATTTGTAAATACTGTTATAACAAGTTAGAAAAAAATAAAATGCCAGCTAGAGCTGTACATAATAATTTAGAATTGGTTGATATTCCTGCAGAACTTAGTGATTTAAATACGTATGAGTCTATACTCATTCAATGTGTCCATCCGTTTCAGACTATAGTTCGTATGGAGCCCAAAACAGGTAAATTACCTCCTTCAGATTTACAAAGAGGTTTAAAAGGAAGAGTTGTCTATTTGCCATTAGATTTGAAAAAAAATATTGAAACAATTGATGCAGATAGTTTGGAAACTGAACCATTAGTTATTCTGGTTAATGGTGTACCTACAAAGAATAAGAAAATTTGGCAGGAGCTAGTAGATGTACGAAAAGTACAAAGAGCAAATTTATATTTGAAAAGAAATAATAAGTACTATGAATCAATTTATATGGATGAAGATGAAGAAGTTTTACTAGCAGACACAGGAATACCAACTGGGCAAATTGAAAAAGTGGATAAGTCAAAAGACGAAGAAATTTATGAACATTTCAGCATACATCCTCTTCATTCTAAAGAAGTTATGGGAAACACTATTGATCTGGTTCAGATGAAAAAAGCAAAAGGAACTCCCGTGAGTGTATGGGAGGAGAGCTTGGAAGCTCGTTGTTTTCCCCAGCTGTTTCCTACAGGAAAAGGTGGACGATATGATGAACGTCCAGTACAGATTCCTGCTTCTGAGTATCGGAATACAAGATTATATGCAGAAGATCCAAGATTTCGTCAAAGTATTCCTTATTCGTTCCATCTTTTATTTGAAAGTGACTTGTCTGCACTATCTTATGCAGTAAATCACATTTTAAAAACTGGAGTACATCTACATAATGTGTCTGCAAAGGATTTTATGAACAAAGTGCAACAGCGAGATGATCATTTGGAATCTCAATTGATTAATCTGATGGCTTGTCAGCGTGGAACTAATGAATATTGGTACCGACGCCATGGAGAATTGAAATGTATGTTACGGAATTTAGGAACTCCTACATGGTTCCTTACCCTAAGCTGTGCTGAGTACGCTTGGGATGATTTACTGGATTTTCTTCGAGAGGCAAATTCAAATATTGAAAACATCCAATACAAGACAGCAGGAGAATTGTGCTCATTGGATCCGGTTAATGTTTGCAGATATTTCAATCATAGATTTGAGGCTATGATGTCCTTCATCTGCAATAAAAAAAATCCACCTCTTGGAGAAGTTGTGGATTTCTTTTGGAGAAAAGAGTACCAAGCAAGAGGTGCTCCTCATATTCATATGCTGTTGTGGATCAAGGATGCCCCAAAATTTGGAACAGGTTCTGATGATGCAGTTTTATCTTTCATTGAAGAATATGCAACATGTGCTATACCTAAAAGCACAGAAGAAAAAAACTTAAAAGAGCAAGTTTTACGTTTCCAAAGTCATCTGTGTGGAAAATACTGTCGACGAAAGTACAAGAGTAAAGATAAATTCTACACAAAATGTCGATTTGGATTTCCACGACCTGTTCTTTCAAAAGGAAGAGTAAACAGTTTTATGTCAGCTGTGCGACATACCATTACAAGAAAATCTCCGAAAAATACCTATAACCTAAGAAGAAAAGAAGAGTCAAAATATATAAATGACTACAACCCAGTCATTTTATTCATGTGGAATGCTAACATGGATATTCAGTATGTAGCTGACAATTCTATTGCTGTTGCTCGGTATGTCACATCTTACATCACTAAGTCTGAGAAAATGGAATTGAAAGAAATGTGGGAAGAAATTTCTCACGAGAAGACTGTCAGTAAAAAGCTATGCAGTTTCAGTTTAAAGATGTTATTGCATCGAGAAATTGGGTCATACGAATGCTCAGATAGGTTATCATCTGCAAGTCTGTACTCCAAATCCAGAAGAATAATTTGGGTAAGTGTAGGCCTTGCAGGAATGCGAAATCGGGTACTGAAATCTATTCGAGAAATTGCATATTTAGCAGAGAACGAACCAGAAAGTACAGACATTTTGAAAACAAATATGTTGGACACATATTACCCAAACAGAAGTCATCATCTTGAGAACATGTGTCTCTATGAAGTGCTGCAGAACTACATTTTTACACGGAATGCCACAGAAGACATCAACAATGGAAAATATAAAGTCATTGGTGAGGAAGGATGTTTGGTGAAACAAACAAAAGGAAGTTTGATTAATCACAGGAAGCTGAGTTGCGACACTACTGACAAAAAGGAATTTTACTACTTAGCACTTTTACAGCTGTTTAAACCATGGCATTCAGAGGATGAATTACTTGGAGATTTTCAGAGCTATGAAGATTCTTTTAATGCATGTAAAGATAGCATAGAATGCAGTACTTTCACAAATTATGTACAAATGTTAAATGAAGAAATTGAACAAGAAGCTACAATTGCAGCTGAAGTAGCTAGAAACAGTTCTCAAGACAGTCAAAGTTCTGGTACGCTCAGTCAAGATCCCCTAGGACAACCAATCGTAGAAAATGAAGCTGCAATAGCCATGACTGAAGTGGAAACAGCTATGAATCAAGCTCAGGAATATTTAATAGACTTACCAAATTTGGAACAACAACTGAATGATGAACAACAACAAATTTATGAAGAAGTCACAAAACAAATTGATCATTGATTACTACATGAAAATAAAGAGTGCTCATGCACATCATTTGAACCAATCAGAATGTATGTGAGTGGACAAGCTGGAACTGGAAAAAGTTTCTTAATTAAAGTAATTAGAAGCTACCTACAGAAAAAAACTGATTCAACTTTGTCTTGTGTTGTTACTGCTCCAACTGGGTTAGCAGCATATAACATAAAAGGAATTACCTTACATCATTTTCTAATGTTACCAGTAGAGCATGAGAACAAAATAGAATACCACACGCTAACAGGAGAAACATGTTTTGAAGTTTCAAGAGTGTTGAAGAAAATGAAAGTTCTCTTTAGTGATGAGGTAAGCATGGTATCAAACTTAATGCTTGCCTTTGTGCATTTAAGAATGCAGCAAATTCTAAAGACAGACTATGACGTGTTATTTGGTGGAAAACATGTGATAGTTTTTGGGGATCTACTGCAGCTCACTCCAGTTAAAGGACAACCAGTATTTAATACTCTTGCACATGAAGACACAAAAAAGTCATTAGGAAGTATAGGTAATGTGAATATTTGGTAGTACTTTGAGTACAAAGAACTCATTACCAATATGCGGCAAGCAAATGATGATGATTATGCAAGTATTCTCAAAGATATCAGAATTGGACTACTCACAGAACATGGCAGAAAAGCTTTACAGAGTCGATTGCTATGTAATTTGTTTCCAACAGAACAAATAGTTCCAGAGAAAATATACAAGGAAATTGCTGAAAAAAATACTGTAATCTGCTTAATGCCAACACTACATGAATGCTCTATATTCAATGAAGAACTTTTGAAATTGGAAAATGAAGAGATTATGAAAATGGAAGCCGTGGATAAAATCCAGCATGAAGGAATAACTATTATATTGACAGGCAAATTGAAAACTAAATTGGATTCTCTAGAGAAAAACATATCAAAAACAGCTGGTTTAGAAAAGAATCTTTATGTATGTATGAACTGTCGAGGAATTTTAAGACGTAATTTGAATGTAGAAAAAGGTTTAGTGAATGGAGCTATGGGTAAAGTTGTGGGTTTTGTTAATTACCAGAAAAAAGATGGAATTGAATTTTTAAAAATAAAATTTGATCAGATTGAAGAGGTTAAAGACATTAGTCGTTGTTCAGTTCGTTTTTTGCTTGTGAAAGACTTATATGTACGTAGGAAGCAGTTTCCGTTTTCTCTAGCATATGCTGTAACTATTCACAAATCTCAAGGATTAACTATAGATAGTGCTTTTGTAAACATTGGATCCAGTGTGTTTAAAGAAGGTATGGCATATGTTGCTTTGTCACGAGCGAAAAAATTATCTGGTTTATTTATGATAGACTTTGATGACTCAAAAGTTAGTGCTGATGCAAATTGTGTAAAGGAGTATAATAGATTAAGAAGAAGCTATGCTCCTCATTTAGGTCAGTATTCTGTGTTTGAAAAACGTGTTGTTTGTCAGAAAAGGAGAATTGAGAATATCTGTAATGAGGATGTACAGAAGAGAAAACAAAAGGAGAGTGATGTGATTGCAAGCAAAAAGAAAAAGGACAATGTTGAAGAGGTTGTTGGTTGTCATTTTGAAAATAGCTCTGGTGTCAACTGCTACGCTAATGTAGTGCTGAATGTTGTATTTTATCTTGAAAATTTGCAAGAGCAGATAATCCTAAATCATGAAAAAAGATTTTGCTCTCTGCTGAGTTTCCTTTATGAGAAGTTGAGTAATGATAAAACTAAAATATGTTAGAAATCTTTTAGATGTATGTTCAGGATGTACACAGTTTACTCAAAATGTCCAGCAAGATGCACAGGAATTCTTAATGTATATGCTTATGGTACTGGAAGATGAAGGGGTAGAAATAGAAACTATGTTTGGTCTCTCTTATAAATGGGAACATTGTTGTGAAAACTGTATGAACACATGCAGCACTAATGTTAATTCTGAAAGGCTCATACATTTAACATTACCAGAGAGTAAATCAGTGACTTTTAGTAAATTAGCTAAAGATGCAAATCACAACATGGAATGTTCTCAATGTAAATCAGAAATGCTATCAACGTTATTTTTAAAGAAATATGGACAGTATATAATTTTAATGATGCAACGTTGTAGAGCTGATGGAACAAAATTGGACACTTTCATAAAGAAGTTTGTAGGAAATCAATTATCAATATCAGGAAAGACTTTTGTTGCAGTTGCAATAATTTTCCATGATGGACCTTCTATAACTTCTGGTCATTACACAGTTTATCTAAAATGTGAAAAAGGCTGGACACTGTGTAATGATTCTCAATTGATTTTCAAGCAACGTTTGCCTGCAGAATTACCAAATTCCTACTTAATTTTTGTAAAACCAAAATTTTAGATACAAATTGCAGCATCTGAAGAAACCATTATTTCGATTTTATAGGATTACCATTGGATATTTCACCTAAAAAGGATTTAAAAATTACCATTTGGCCTCATGGAAAGGTAAATGTTTCTATTGTGGACTTCTTTGACAGATATTATTTTGGTGTATGTGCTTAATCAACAAGATTTACAGACGTTATTTATTATAAATAGTTATTGTTCTTAGAAGATATTTTTAATATATATTTACATTTCTATGAAGGTATGTTTTACTGAGGATAGATTCAGGGCTTTTTTAAACAATCTTTCAGATTGTTTATTTTTTTGCCCTCTGTTAAGTGATGAATGCAATTGATATCACTATTTTCAGTGAAATTCAATATATTCTGAAAACAGTATAAAAGGGCAAAAAATTACTTTGTTAAATATGAAAATATGTGTACTGTATTCTAAAATGTATTGTTAAATATTACTATTTTTTTTCTTTTTTTTCAGATCGAGAAAGAAAATTTAGGAAATTGAATCCATTTTTCTTGTAATTAAAAAAAAACATTTATTTCTAATTAAGTTATTTTGTTGGTCAGGTAAGTTTAAAATATCTGTATTTCTCACCCCTTCACTTTCATGCTCCCTTTTCTTCACTTCTCCTCACTCATTCCCCTTCCCTCTCTCTTCTTCCTTTACTGCTCTTTCGTAACTCCCTCACTCCTTCTCTACTACTCCCCTAGGTTTACTGCCTCCATCACTATTTTTTCAACCATGTTTCTCTCCCTGTCTCCATATGTCTCAGTCATTCTAACTGCCTTACTCCTTCTCAGTTCCTTGCTCTCTGTCTCTGTTTCTGTCTCTCTCCCTTTGTCTGTCTTACCCTTAATTTCCTTAACATCTCTGTTTCTACCACTCCTCCTCTCTCCATCACTCATTTTCCATCTATGTTAATTTTTTAACCTTCTCCGTCATTATCCTTCCCTCACCTTCCCTAACTGTCACTATCCTTTACTCATAGTCACTCCTATTCTCCTACTTCACTTCCTCCTGTCTGTATCTCACACCCCTTCATCTTTTCGCATTCTTTCCTTCACTCTCCCTCACTCTCCTTTGCTCATTGAAATCCTGACTCCCTTTCTCTCACTCCAGTTTCCTAAATCCCTCCATCCCCTCACTCCCCATCTCTCACTTTCCCTTACCCCCTTTTCTAATCCTCATACCCCTTATCTCACCATCACTCCACTTCTCTTACTTTCAATCCCTTTACCCTGCTGTGCTTCATCCGCTTCATCTGTTACTCCCTTTTCCTATCTCCGTCCCTTACTCCCCTTTTCTCACTCCCCCTCCATCACTCTCCATTACTCACTGCCATTCCCTTACTCCTTCACTCTTCTTACCTGTATCCTCCACCCTTAGTCCTTTTGTTGCAGTCAGTCTTTCACTTCCCTTTCATGACTGATCATACTTTCCTTTTCTCACTCATTCTGTCTGTCCTTTCCTCCTCTTCACCAGTCATTTCAATCATTTCAATCATTTATGTATACACTACACATTCATTCAATAAAATTACAACACAGTATATTAGGAATATAGCTCTTCTTGGAGAAGTGAAGTGGGTTCTGAAAAGAACTGTTTTTTTTGTCTTTTTTGATTTGTATATTTTTTTTTTTTAACAATTTTGTATTTTTTTTTGATTTTTTTAGAGCACCAAAAAAAAACTGGTAATGAAAAACTGTTCAACAGGAACAAAAAAAAAATGAAAAAAATTATGGGCTGGAGCATGTGTGCTGCTGTATTCTGTTTTCAATCAAGTTTATACTGCTCTCACCGTAGCAATAACAGCATTGCACACATTGCAATGTATGTGCACCTTCTGGAAAAGGGGGCGGATGTCCAGTGGCCAGGTACACAGTGAATCTGCGGCCGCAGATGATGTGCTCAGCTGAGCAGGTGGAGGGTTGTCCCTTAGGGCTCTAGTTGTTTCACGAGCATAACGTACAGGATGCACTGTTTTGAAGTGTCTCAGCATAGAATAAATACTAAAGGAGTATTTTTTGCTGGGATCTCCTCTAGATAAGACACTTCCACAAATAGTGCATGTCACCTTCGGCGCATTCACCTTCTTTTGGCCCTCTGGAAAGGTGAAATAATTCCAGATGAAAGAGTGTTTTTGTTTGCTCTTCCTTGGTGGTTCCACAAAGGTCTCCTCCTCACTCCCTGAAGTTGACTGCTGTTCTGCCATTTTCAAGTAAGATTTCACTCGAGTATCTGTTCAGCTCCTTCTCCCAGGAAATAAGAAGAAATAGTGAGGGGAGTGGGTGTGGTGTTTGAAGATTCTGGAACAGAAACTACTATGAACCAATGAAAAGTGTTGTTTCGTAATCACATGACTTGCCAGCTGCGCACGGTGCTCGCACGCATGCGCGCATGGTGCTCGCACGCATGCGCGCACGGTGCACGCACGGATCGGAAATGAATTACTTTTAACCCGATTTCGAAAACATGAAAAGAAGGCAGGGAAGCCACTCCCTGACCCCCTAGACCTTCTCAGGGGGTCCCTAAAGGACCTCGTAAATAAAAAAAAAACATTTTGTTTAATAAAAAAAATTGCCGGTGCGCGCACGGTGCTCGCACGCATGTGCGCACAGTGCACGCACGCATGAGAAATGAATTACTTTTAACCTGATTTCTAAAACATGAAAAGGAGGCAGGGAAGACACTCCCTGACCCCCTAGACCTTCTCAGGGGGTCCCTAAAGGACCTCATAAATAAAAAAAAAACATTTCCTTTAATAAAATAAATTGCCGGTGCGTGCACCGTACGCGCACCGAGCGCGCACCGTGAAAAACCCTTAAAAAAAACATTTTAAACTGTTTATAAGTTTATAGAAGATATTAACTATGCTGTTCAACTTTATCCAAATTCAAAAAAAAAGAGCTGAGCCATTCATATTACAGGATACAGTCAATCTATAACTATAGACATAGGGAGTTTATTGTAAAATAAATATATAAAAAATATAATAATACATAGATAAATTAGCATTTAAAAAACCTTACAAATTCACTAAAAAAACCACAGGTTTCATACACGTTATAGTTAGAAATTAGCATTTAAAAAACCTTGCAAATTCACTTAAAAACCATAGGTTTCACACACGTTATAGTTAGGAATTAGCATTTAAAAAACCTTGCAAATTCACTGAAAAAACCATAGGTTTCACACACGTTATAGTTAGGAATTAGCATTTAAAAAACCTTGCAAATTCACTGAAAAAACCATAGGTTTCACACACGTTATAGTTAGGAATTAGCATTTAAAAAACCTTGCAAATTCACTGAAAAAACCATAGGTTTCACACATGTTATAGTTAGCTGGACATTTCACTCATACAAAACCATTGAAATTCCCCCGTTATAGTTAGTTCAGCTAACTATAACTCGCGCGACCGCAATCCACTGCTGATGACATCACATATTACATCACTCATGACATGGTCAGTGACATCACTCATGACATCACTGATGACATCTCAAATGACATCACTGATGACATCACTGATGACATCATCCTTGTGTAAGAGTGGCAGACCTCCTCTTATCCGAATATAAACTTTGATACACACATTGAAAAATACAAACTAAAGTTTTGAAAACTATAGAGATACCAATACCAGTTAGAACAACCTATTCAGTAATTCCAAAATCTACATACACATCCACTCATTCATCAACACTTCTATATAATCACTCATACATGTACTCAGTCCTCATATGTACTCATACACCTATACATCCTGTCACACACCTACACTCATACATAGAGTTACTCACACACATACTCACACATGCAAATAAACATCCATTTACTTGCATATACAGCTATATACACACCAGTACACTTACTTCTACAGAAACGTACACATACTTACTCTCTTAAACAATCACTTATAGATACACATACTTATTTATACAGAAACTCTTCCAATCTCTCACTCTCATATATCCTCACTTATATACATCAATACTCACATATACTAGTTCAAAACATATGGACTTACTCATAAAGACACTATTGAGACAGTCATTCTCTCTCTTACTCACCCATACACACACTCATCCACCCATACTGTCCTGCTCACATACTGTCTTCAAAATACATACAAACAGTGAGTCACTCATTCATGCATCCATACGCTAAGTAACATCCCCCACTGAACCATACAGACACTCATACTGATACTCTAAAAACGAACTAATAACCCATATACACACTGTATATGTAGCTACTCACCAACCCATGCAGCCACTTATACACAAAGTGAGACACTGATACAGATATTTAAATATTTAAAAATTGCTCACTAATACTTGTATTCACTAAGATACTGTTTATAAGTCAGTTATACAATTAATTTTACAAAAAAACCATCTATTTAGACACTTATTTACCCATTTATTCTTCCATTAACCTTCAGTTATGTCATGTCATCAGTGATGTCATTTGAGATGTCATCAGTGATGTCATGAGTGATGTCACTGACCATGTCATGAGTGATGTAATATGTGACGTCATCAGCAGTGGATTGCGGTCGCGCGAGTTATAGTTAGCTGAACTAACTATAACGGGGGAATTTCAATGGTTTTGTACGAGTGAAATGTCCAGCTAACTATAACATGTGTGAAACCTATGTTTTTTTCAGTGAATATATATATATATATATATATATATATATATATATATATATATATATATATATATATATATATATATATATATATATTCAGTTCCACAATTGCCCACAAGCAGGATGCACTCACTGTAAGCATACTCCAGTTAAGGGAAGGCACCCATGCTCCCAGCATCAGCAGAGCCTGACGCGTTTCAGGATTACTCCCTTTCTCAAAGGCTTTTCTGCAATTGAATGACTGCCAGCTACACAACTATCAGCGTATGTCCCTCCTTTATTTCCATGTCACAATCACACTCAGGTGAGTTAAACTTCACAGATGCATTCTGGGGCTGATAGTTTGAAAAATAAATCCCAAGTGGGCTGCAGGCAGTCCATTCAACCTAATATTAAAACATCACAGGGGCACAGGCAGAGTCCTTCCCCGTTCGAATTTCATGCTAATCATTAACTGGAGTATGCTTACAGTGAGTGCATCCTGCTTGTGGGCAATTGTGGAACTGAATATATATATATATATATATATATATATATATATATATATATATATATATATATATATATATATATATATACATATATATATATATATGGGTTTCCCCAGGCATCATCTCCAGAGCAGCATGCTGTATCTGTCATTGGCCACATCCCCTTAATGTATGCTTCAGACAGCACCGATTCTGCCCGGACTACTTTCAAGCATGTTGCATGCATGAGGAGATGGATTAAAGGCATTCAGTGGTGTGATTATTGGATTTTAAGAGCTAGCATGTACTTTGAATGGTTACTCATTACGATGTGGTACATAAAGATTGTTAACGGACTATGGAATCAGAAGTGAAAGCCGACAGAGGATAAAAGAATAGTTTCCATGTGAAATATGTATGTACATACAAATATCAAAAACAAAGAATTAAGCCTAAATAAGTGACTAACACGTCATTCTTCTTCATAAGGAAAACGCTGAAACAAAACCAGTTTGGGTTTCAGTCAGAAGAACTTTTGACAGGAGTTTAGTGATGCTATGCTTGTGAACAGGTTATGGGATTTGGTAACAAAGGGGGTGTTTAATTCAATTGCTTTGTATAGTGAGCGCCTTTTTATGAATGGCCATCAATATCTTTAACAGATTCCCACAGAGGTGATTTCATAACAGAAATGCAGTGGGATTTTTAATGAAATTTAGCATGAGCATTTAATACATTCAGAAAAATCTATTGGGTTGTTTCTGATCTTGGATGAACACACAACATATTACATATTTAGAATATTCGAAATCTCATTTAAATGTATGTTAATAACAATATTCAGACTCTTGAATAAGTACTGTGAATTTTTCATTTGAAGTATGCACCACTTGCAATGGTGTAAAATGAATACACTGTTTTACCAAGTGTTATAACGGCTTCATGGGCAGTCACTTTTGGAGTGATATAAAGTCTGTGTAGAATTAATGGCATTTAACAGTTTTTTCTGAATTTCAATAATACAGTCTCGAGGCAGAAGGGACAGAAGGGTCTAAATCCTGTGTGATGAAACTTGTATGCATAGCATTGATCCAGCGCAAAAGCCGTGGAAATAGAAAGAGCACAGCTGTCCTCCCTGCGTCGCAGACCCGCCGTCACACTAACTCATTCACACACTCATTCATTGGTGGGGTCCATAACACCAATCACTCGCACGTTCTTTTTTACAGGTCTGCACACAGGAGGGGGAAAGATGCGCTGGACATGTGGGTGGGGATACCTTATAACCTATAGGGAAAGAAAAGTTATCTTACATTATATACATTAACGTTCGCCACCTATAGATTCCTAATCCTAAACATCAAGGCACTCCGCCCACTTGGTCGATTGGACCAATTAGTTGGATTGGTTGATGGTGATTTAGAACCAGCTAAAACACATTTAAGACTCAGAATCCTTATTCTCTTTAACGAAGAACCACAAACTCATTATTTCTGTTCATCAATATTTGTTTATCTAAAATTTCATTAATATTAGCATTTATCTCTTCAAAAGTTTAGAATTTCTAGATCAATTTAATCATATCACAGAACATAATATTTACCTATTCTGACTATCTGGATTTTCGCTAATTCATTGGCTCTGCATAATCAAATTTTGTCGTTAATTTGTCCAAAAGGCAGGCCAGATCTCAAAGTCCGAAAGTCCTTTGCTCAGCACATTACAGTCCCAAAGATCGTCAGAGGACCAGAAATCATGCCAGCATCCGTCATCGCCTTTGGAGTCAAAGAGGGTACGCAGTCATAGTAACCGCCGAATGTGTAAACCGCATCGCATCTAGCCCCTCCCTTTTCTACTACTCTTTTTATAATAAATTTTGGAATAACATGAAACTTTTTTGGGCGGAGAAAGATTTCTATTGGTCGGGGGAAAACGTCCGATTTTGGGACAGTCCAGGTCCACATGGATTTTGCTGATATGTTTCCGATGATGAACCAATTCCGATTGTTGCAAAGTTTCTAAAATGTCCATTGTTCATTTATTCCAGTTTCTGGTTTTCCGGGGTCTTTGGCAGTCCACCAATTACCTATCCTTGACAGGAACGGCGTGTACAGAGGTCGTTAGGAAGTTCACGGTGCCATCCGAGTCTTCGCAATAAACTTCGCGCCTCACGAGACGATTTCCACTTCTGAACTCGTTTTCTGCCGCCATGTTTTGATAGACCCAAATGTCAACTTAAGCGAAACAAACACAAAAGAGCAATTAATACAAAGAAATTATGCTGCTAATGTTATACCCTTACTAATCCCTTCATGTATTTGTATTTTCCTTGCATATAGCGACATTTAAAGCAGTATATTCACCTTTTCGGTCCTCCACGAAGATGCAGAAGTCACAAAAGCACATAAATCATGCGATATCTAATTACCATATATACTACAATTAATATAGGTACGTATTTTAGTTATAGGGTTATTTTGCCATGCAAATAGCAAGTTCCCACGTGTAATTTGTGTATGCAAATTAGTTAATTTTAATATATCACAGCACAGAATTAGTATTTTATAATAAGTAGGTTATTCAATTATTCCTTTCATGTAAAATAGAGGAGGTATACAACATTTTGCACTACCTGCTCCATCAGCATTATGCCCTAAAAAATATTTGTATCCCATGAGGTAGGTAGTTGTCTGTTCCGCAAAGACAAACTTAGAGTTCTGCTTGATCTATATTGTGCCAAATGATTTAATAGGTAAGATGGCATTTGAGCCCAAGTGGCAATGTGAAGAAGTCACTTGAGTTTTATCACCAGGCCAGAGGGTCTACTATCTGTTCTTGCTGTTTATTTTTATTTAGCAGTTAAGTTGAAAGAAAACAATTAAAAGACCCATAATGTTCTTCACTTGAGCAGGAAAAGGTAACATAGAGTAAAACTCACATAATGCATGAATAGGGGGCAAAAAACTAGCACTGCCTCTTCTCTTGCTGCTACAAGCTAATATAAGTTTAAAAAACATTTATTTGCCAGGCTTCTATGGTAGCTTTCTGTTGCTATAAATACATTCTGACGCTTGCATTTCAGACCTGTTTTGTTTGCTTTTGGATTAAGAACTGAAAGCTCCTAAACGTTCCAATTGTTTTGTGTTTTTTGTTGATAAGAGTAGTAGTGCTGTGTATTCCAATATGAATTGAAGATTTTAATTTACTTATTGATTTCGAAAAATATGATTTGAAATTATAAATTTTGAATGTTATGTTTTGTGACATATTTTTTATCAGTAAATATGGAGAATAATTTCAATGACTACAAAACTTAATCGATTCCCCCAAAGGCCGAAACCACAAATGCGACTAAACAACGCATTCCTTTACAATGCATGCCTTTACAATGCATGCTCTTACCATGCAATTTCATGGTAAAGTCATGACTGGCATAGGGTTGTGTGGTAAAGATTCCACCCTATACCATCTGCCTTTATCCCTAACAACTACCCCGACCCCCATCTGAGCCCTAAAAAGTACCCTGAGCTCTAAAAACGAACCTGATTCCCCTGAGCCCTAAAAAGTAAAAAGCCCTAAAGAGTACTCGCCCCCCCCTTGAGCCCTTAAAACTGCCCGACCACTCCCCTAGTCCAAAAATCTCCCCCGACCCTGCCATGACCCTAAAAACTACCCTGACCCTCCAAATGGCTTGTGGCACCGCACTGCGTTACTTTCTTGTAAATACGCCCTCAGGTTTGTTCTCCTTCTCTCCTAGAGCTGGCATTAGATTTCCTTCCGGAGAAAGAGTGCACACATTCTGTGCACTCAACACAATGAGCACTACTATTGGACCCATAGGGTTCCTACATCACAACATCAACACATTCAAAAAGTTCAAACCAATAAAACACTTTAAACTTTGTATAGGTGTATCAATATTATTTGCAATATATATGAGAACATTTCTTCATTAACAATGTAGTTACAATTATTGACAAGTCAACAATATTACATCACACTGCACAATCCCCTGTCATTAGACTTTAAAAAGAACAATGTTGCTTGGTGATTCCCAATGCATTTCGGGTTGAAAACCCTTCTTCAGGGAAACTGTGAAAGTAACATAATATTTGTGTTATCGCACTAGGAACAGCAATCTTCAATTGAAATAGATTATGTTATTTGACAATCCATTTGTTGATGATGGACTTATTGAATGCGGAGTAACACCCTCTACATTAGAAATATCAGTAGCATGTATGCCTAAACCTACCATGACTTGAAATAAACAAAAAACTGTGCTGGTGAAAAGTAGCGAAAAAACTAATGTGTACACCACAGTGAAAATGATAAAAGTGCAAAAACACCTAATGAAACCAGTTTCAACAAATGGAAAGGAAAATAAACCACATGCTTCAACTACATCGGCTAGTCAAGAAACGTTACTACCGATCCCAACATGCACCACAAATTCTAACTTGATAAGGACTCCAATGTAACATGACAAGCCACGTAAGAAGTATGTGTAGAACCACTGTAACAATTAGAGAAAAGCAAACACATTAGATTCACTCGTGTCTCCTGTGAGTAATACCACTTTGCCTCATCTCGTTTGGTACTTACAAGTATCCAAAAGTAACTGCAACCATAAAACTCGTAAGTGGGGCAGGTTTAGAGCGCAATCATCATTTCTGTCTGGTAATAAAATGTACATCTTGGCTAGATGTCTTATCTGGAAAGTGCATAATCAAGACACACTGTTGCAGTAATCTAACGTACACCTTGTTGACCCATCCTCCAAACTTGTGATCCTACCTGTGGGTACCATGTAGAATTCCCAGCGCGCTGATGTTTAAAGGTCCTCCCGAGATGTGAATCTTACATTGTCCATAATGGAGCAAAAAGAAAGACTTATTGAAGTGGATCTGAAAAAGCAAAAAGCATTAAAAAACGCGCAAATGTCTCCACCTTCACCCTAGCAAGTGTAAAGTATGCCTAATTATAAAAAGCTACGAAAACCACAATGATCTCGGTCCAACAAATTAAACAAATACTCTTTGGGCGAATTTACGGTCAAGTCTACAAAATCATGAAAACAGAGTTAAAAAAACAGAAGAAAGGGTATGAGCGTAATATTTTCAAAAGAAAAGTCAGATACCCGAAAGAAACGGATGGTGCAGCTTTAATACATACACAATATGCATTTCTAATTATACAAAATTAACAGCAAGTGTACCACCATTTTCTGAGAATACACACATTCATAAGAGAAATGCTATTGAATGTTATTCAGACCTGTATCAGTGTGTGTCTCTCATATTACATGAAACATGTAATTTCTAATTTGTCATTGAGTCTTTTTGGGACTAGAGTATCTAAATACCTAATCCAAAAGGATTCCGTCTGAGCTAACAGTTTATGTGTATCCCTAGCGGGTGTAAGAATCAGCCTCTCTCGGATTGTGAAACGTAGTTGGGGTATGGTATGCGTCTAGTTAATCCAGTGTGCTGCTAAATTCCTAATCATTGTCCTTATCATACTTTAGTGTTCGGTTATCCTGGTTTTGATCTTGCATGTTTTTCTACCTACATACATGAGGCCACATGGGCATTTATTGCCCTAGATTATGTATGAAGCCTTTTTAATTTTGCAAACTGCCTGATTCACAAAATTGGTCCATTTGTGAATGCAAAATGGCATTTCCAAATTCACAAACCTCAAAGTGCGATTCAGTTACCTGTTGCCGTTTCCCAATTTGGGTTTGTGAATTGGTATTTGGAAGGGGAGTGTTTAAGGAGTCCCTTCTGAATTCCGATTTGCATTGACATGTAAGAATGTATTGTGACCAAAATGTGGTCGCAAAATATTCACACTCTTTCGACAACTCAAAGTTTTTAGTAACCCATTTGTGAATGGTTGAAAAAATATTGTTTAATAGCAGGCAGTGGTCCAAAGGACTTCGGTGTTTCATTTTTTTTTTTTAAGGAAAACTGGCAGCTTTTAAAAACAAGCATTTACAATGCAATAGGTCTTGCATTCACACGAGTTTGAGGTTTTGGCATTGTAAATGACGATGTATTTTATTTATGTCTTGGGTGTTTAAAAACATAAATAGAAGGCATTGTCATTTACATTACTAGTAGCCTAAACTCTTGCAAATGCGAGAACTATTGCATTACTTGACCGCTTGTTGGGTTGTAAATATCAGAGGAAGAGACCAGTCTGCAGCATCTTCAAAGAAGTGATAAATAGTGCAGTGAAGAAGATGTGTAAGTGTTGTAAATTACACTGACACAAAGTGTGAAGTGAGAGTTACATATGATCCGAGCTATAAATACTAACAAAGCGATCCAACACCTTTCACTCTGTGATTACACTGTTGCGGCTCAGGAAGAAGAGCAGGAGGGGGGGCTGTTTCCTGCCCTCTCTGTTATTGATTGTGCAGTGTGGCATTGCGGAATGTCAGTGCTATCTTTGGCCTAATAAAAAACACTCCAGCTGTAGTAGGGCCCTGCCTTCACCTACTGGTGCAGGGTGGGCTGTGCTTTATGGCAGGCATGGAGAGAGGGATGGTCTTGGCTGCAGCTCCTGCCTCGTACAGAACCCCTGCTATTACTAGTGAGTGAGAGGCACTGAGGTGGTGGTATTGGTGATGGTGGTATTGGTGGTGGTATTGGTGGTGGTAGTGGTATTGGGATTAGTGGTGGTATTGGTGGTGCTGGTATTAGTGGTGGTGGCATTGGTGGTGGTGGTATTGGTGGTGGTGGTGGTGGTGGTATTGGTGGTGGCTTTATTGGTATTGGTGATGGTGGTATTGGTATTGATGGTGGTGGTATTGGTATTGGTGGTGGTATTGGTATTGGTGGTGGTAGTGGTATTGGTGGTGGTATTAGTGATGGTATTGGTGGTGGTGGTAGTGGTGGTGATGGTGGTATTGGTGGTGGTTTTGGTGGTGGTGGTAGTAATGATGGTATTGGTGGTGGTGGTATTGGTGGTGGTGGTATTGGTGGTGTTGGTGACATTCGTGGGGATGGTATTGGTAGTATTAGTGGTGGTGGTGGTATTGGTGGTGGTATTGATGGTATTGGTGGTGGTGGTATTAGTGGTATAGGTATTGGTGTTGGTATTGGTGGTGGTGGTATTGGATTGGTGGTGGTTTTGGTGGTGGTATTGGTGGTGTTGGTATTGGTGGTGGTGGTGGAATTGGTGGTGGTATTGATGGTATTGGTGGTGGGGGTATTGGTGGTGGTGATATTGGTGGTGGTATTGGTGGTGGTGGTATTGGATTGTTGGTGGTATTGGTGGTGTTGGTATTGGTGGTGATGGTGGTATCTATTGATGGTGGTGGTATTGGTGGTGGTGTTGGTAGTATTGGTGGTGGCATTGGTGGTTGTGGTGGTATTGGTGGTGGTGGTGGTGGTTTTGGTGGTGGTATTGATGGTGGTAGTATTGGTGGTGGTGGTATTATTGGGGGTGGTGGTATTGGTATTGGTGCTGTGGTATTGGGTGGTGGTGGTATTGGTGGCAGTGGTGCTATTGGTGGTGGTGGTATTGGTGGTGGTGGTATTGGTGGTGGTATTGTCAGTGCTATTGGTGGTGGTTGTATTAGTGGTGGTGGTGGTATTTGTGGTGGTATTGATGGTATTGGTGGTGGTATTGGTATTGGTGGTGGTGCAGTCATTGGGGGTTGTGGTTGTGGTATTGGTGGTGGTATTGGTGATTTTGGTATTGGTGGTGGTATTGGTGGTGGTGGTGGTATTGATGGTGGTGTTATTGGTGGTGGTTATGGTATTGGTGGTGCTATTGGAGGGGGTGGTATTGTTGGTGGTGGTGGTGGTGGTGTTGGTGGTGGTGGTGTTGTTAATAAAACAGGCTTTTGAAAACAACCCATCAGGTGGCTTTAGTACAGATGACATGTAACACAGATGTGCTGTTGTCAGCTTCAGCCCATTAGCACAGGAGTATGTGCTACCTGGAATTCACATGACTTAATTAGCTAATCATTTCTAAATCCACGTGATTGAAAGCAGGCGCCCGTGATACGGGGGTGGCTGTGCTGCCTAAAAAAACCCAAGCGGTTTCAGCTGAAGTAGTGCATGTTCGGCCTGCAGTAAGAGAAACTCAATAAAGTATATAGTGCTTACAGACTAAATAACAGGTCCCGTGTAACAACTGAAGTAAAAGGGCCAGTCACCATGGGAGGGTACAAATGAAGGCAAGGTTGTACTAAGGAGGGACTAACAAGCATATTAAAGAATCCGAAGGCAGCATTTACGAAAGACAATGACACAAGCCAATACAAAATATGGGAGGAGAGTGGGCACAGCTTCCCTTCCATACTCTACTACAGCAGTATTGCAGTGCGAGAGGAGCATGCACGCTTCCACTAGACTCATCCTAAAAAGATTGCTTTATTTAAAAAAAATCAGAGACATGGTGGTCTAGTGACCCTATCAGGCCACCATCCCTGTGAGGGCAGTGAATCCTAGTGGGCCACTGATTGTGACCTACCTCATTAATATTCATGAGGTAGGTCCATTTTCGTCTACCTATAAATCTCTAATTGAAGCATTTTTATTGAGTTTCATACATTCAAAATAGGATTGTGACCTACCTCATTAATATTCATGAGGTAGGTCCATTTTCGTCTACCTATAAATCTCTAATTGAAGCATTTTTATTGAGTTTCATACATTCAAAATAGCGATTTCCTAATTGTGATTCACAAAAGAATTGCAATTAAGAAATCACTGTTCCTAACCTTCGTACAACTAACGCTAACTCCTGCTGAATGACATACAGAAGACTGTCAGTCAAGAAATAACACCTTAGCATCACTGTTTGTTTCAATAGATTAAACTCCAGACTAATTTATCACTGTGGAATGAAGTGGGGGAAATGGAAGTTAATTCAGAAAGCATTGCAATGAAATTTATCATGCCATGGAGAGATTTAGAAAAATAAATGAGAGAGATTGTTCTATACTTTTGGACTAGTAGCAGCATCTCAATTTACAGCTCCCCAACTGCTCAAAATTAATATAGGTAGATAGTGTTTGAGGTCTTATAGTAATACGTTGAAGCCATATTTTTTGTAATGCTTTTTTTGAATTCTTTATTTTGATTTTACTGAAAGTTTTGAAAAAGAGAAATCAATATGTATGGACTTCTAACTTAAGTACATGTAAAAGAACAAGCTACAAGTGAGACGGTCTAAAAACCAGCAAATGCGGTTAGGCTCACAAACTTTGTTGCATGGATTATAATGCCCTCCCAGTCAGAAGAAAATGAAATCAAGAAAATGGTATAATTTACTTTATTATGAATAAGCACATGTACTGCTCAAGCATGAAGCACCTAAATATTTGGCAACATCAAAATCAACTGTGTGAACTGCACTCATGGCTTTTTTTCTATCTGCATGCCCTGCAATTAGAAGTGCATACAAAACAAAATTTGGAGACCTCAAAAAAAATCCTATTCCAAAGATATAGTTTCCCTGGGAGGTTGAGGCGGCTTGAGCAGGGGCACTCTAATTTTATGTGATAGGGTTGAATAATTATGTGTCAAGAAAAGGCAAATTATGCAGCGTTATGCAGCACATTTAGGGGCGTATTTACTAGGAACTGGTGGAGCCCAGGGTATTAGGCCGAAATTGATAATGCAGCGTGCCATCAGTTTCAAAACACAGAGATGCGCTGTATTTAAAGAATGCGGCGCACCCCTGTGTTTCCCCTAACGATAAAGAAGCTGCATAGCACCAGCGCAGGCACCCTTGCGCCATGTTGCAAGGGTGCCTATGCTGCAGGGGTGATTGTTTATGTGCAGGAAGGCATGCCTTCCTACATATAAACAATCTTTACAGGCGATTTGCTGTTTCTATGTGTGCAGTAGACATGAAAAGAGCAAAATACGAGGAGAAATTTAATATTTCTCCTTGTATCACCTGCTTAAGACCAAGTATTCCCTGGCGATATTTTGGGCCCTGTCTCATAACTTGTAAATTTGGGACAGTGTCAAAAAGAAATTAAACATTTCTCCTCGTATCGCCTTGCTTAAGACCAGGTATAACCTGGTGATATTTTTGGCGCTTCCCCATACCTTGTTAATATGGGGCAGCGTCAAAAAGCAATGGGTGTTGCAGCGGAATGCCCACTTCAATACCCATTGCATGCCCCTTTCATGCTAAGTGCTGCTGCGTGAATAGGAGCGTTATTTACAAGGCGGCGTTAAGCAGGAGGTCCTGCCTCCTTTATTAGCCTCAAAACATATGCTTGTGGTATCTGTAAGACACTGGTAGCCTTGTTACAATCTATTGCTACCTTGGATGGGTCTTCAAAATAAGTTGCTTAATGTGCGCATACTATTTTTCTCCAGAACCATCATTTATACAATTGACCAACCACCTAAACCTTCCGCAGTCTCTATTTTTCACAAACCCGCATAATAGAAATTAGAAAAGTGAGCTTTTTTTAGGGAACCTAAGCAGGGCATTTGTAATTAGATTCTAATCGTATGGTTACTTCCACTATACGAAGAAATCTGATTATTCCGAGTTCTCTATCCAGAGTTCTCTAGTCTTCTCTAAATTGAGGAGTAACCAATTAATAACGTGTCCCCATGAGACACCTAAGTCCATTTTTGCCTCACTAAAGTAACAGAAACCAGAGTACTTGTCAACAATATCAGGAAGTACATTTCTTTGCTCAACTGTTAATGCAGAATCTGCCCTACCATCTAATCCACTTTAACCGAGCCATGTTCTGCATACCGTGAAGATGCATTATAATTTCCCTAGTTGGAAATTTCAAATAATTGGTCAATTTCAATTGTGTGAGCATTTTCAAAATTGAAAGAAAAAATTAAAAGAGGCAGCTGGGCTAAAGGTGTAGGCTAAAACTGCTTGTTCAAGATTTGTAAAGTGGGTGTCATGAATTGGGCTACCTTTGTGAACCCTATCATTCAGTGAGCACAGGGTTAGTAGATAGGCATCTTTTCCAACAGGCTAAAACAATTGACTAACTGAGAGTAAGTGGATTATTAGGTCGGGCTGATGTTATCCCACCACAAGTAATAATGGCACTATTCTTGTTAGGTTCAGTAAAGTTTTCAGTTATTTAAATATAAGTCCAACCACTAGTAGCTATGGCACAGAGCAGACAGGCTTAACTTTAGAAACTGTGTAAAGCATTTAGAAGTACCTAAAACATTTAAAAAGTGAAAAACACAGCACAATAAAAATTGAGAATATTTAATCACCCAAATGGCAGGCAAACCACAAAAATCTAATGAGGGGAACCGAAGATATGAATTTTTATAGTTTTAAATTAAAATACACCAAAAACCACAAAGCGCCAACCTCACACAAGAGGTTGTGTTTTACCAGCACAAGGGTAAACTTTGAGCCTGACCAAAGATTCGCCTTCAGACTTAGAAGTTTTCTAAGATGGTAGAGTCTTCAATGGGACAAGACAGCAGGCTCGATACGAAGGTAGCGTCGATGATGACACATTGCTGGTGTTCAAGGTCTCAGTGAAGCAGTCAGCAAAAGCGTGAAAAGCGCAGAGCAAAAAAATTCAAGATTTCCCACCCAGGAATTTGTTGACATTCATAAGCTGCCACTCAGCATTGGGCCCAGTGAAACTTTCTACATCCGGACACAGACACTTTTTTGGAAGTCGGATTCCTCCAAAAGGGACAAAGCTGCAAGCAGTAGCCGAAGAGGATTTGATGTTGCTGGTTGCAGCGCCACATTGTACTTACTGAAAGGGATGTTGCAGAGAAGAATGTAGCAGAAGCTACGGTGAAGTCAGGCCCAGCAGCGATGCCACCTTGTCAGATCGGTTGGTAGGTTGGTTCAAGTCATCTGTCGGTTCTCCAGGCAAAAACTCTTGAAGAAGTTTGTAAGTCCCAGGCTTTAGGGTTAGGCAGGAGGAGTACACTCTGACACCAGCCATGGGTTTCTGGATCTCAAGACCAGCATCTGGAGATCAGGACTCACCCCAACAGAAGCCACCAGATAGGTCCAGGGGAGGTTAACTAGAAACTAGTCGGCTCTGGGAAATTGGGCTTCTTGCAGCTTTTGTGTCCCTGTACCTTAGCAGAAGGTCAGCCAACTGCCCCTTGGAGTCCAATTTTTGTCCTTGGTACAAGAGGGAGCAGGTTTGGCCTTTAGGGTTTCCCTCACAGGTCTTAACAGCAGATGCAGTCCTTCTTCTGTCTTCCATGAGTCCAGTAGTGTTCTGTAGAAGGCACACAGCTGTTCCACATGTATGTCTGGAACAAGCTTGGGTGAGGGTGCCTCCAGGCTCTTTTTGAACCAATAGGGAAAAAGTTCCTAGGTGCAATCCTACCCACTTTTGCAGCAGTTCCTGTTTGCCTAACAGCAAACAATCCCCCACTGCACTTCTCTACTCAACACCAACATACTTTGATTACCTTTCTTCCCTTGTATAGAGCTCCCTGTGCTCAACTACAGATGCAGCAATGTAAATGGGCAACTTTCCGCTCAGGTCACTCTAAACCAGTTCTAGGGTAGATCCCCTTCAACTGGGTTTGGAGCCCTTGTGACCAGGAAGGAAAAAGGGAGGCAGGCCCATATGTGAGCTACATTTGCCAGTAAGAGGGTAGTCTTCCTCTGAAGATAGGCAAGGGACTGAGCACAACTCCAAGGCCACCTTTTCAAGGGATGGTCAATCTCTCCCCACACCCAGGGCCATTGTTCCTTACCTAGGAGCAATTCACACCTCACTATAGGAGAGCCATCAACATTCAGGTGACAGTTGAATACTTAACAGAAAGGCCTCTAGAGGCTTTAGGCAGGATAAAATATGACATTTTAATTGTACCTTTACTGTAATAGACAACATTCAACTTAACAAACAAGTTGGATTTTGTTTAACTGTTCTTGAAGTATTTTCTTAGCTGTAGCCAAAAACAAAATACCTTTAATATATGGAATAAGGTACCCCAGTTCATTCCTATGGCACAGCCAGCCTTACTACAGTGAAAATAGGTTTTAGAAAATTTTCACTGAAAGGACCTGTGTAACATTACATTTCCACATGCCCTCCTTTTAAATACTAGGGAACTGGCATTACAGGTAGTAAGGCCTACTTAAGGAGTGAATTAGCAATATTTGTAAGAAATTGGGTTACTGGTAGAGGGGGTGAAGCCCTTCTCAATCAGCAACCACAATTGTGCTCAGGGTTAAGTCACAAGCCAACCATGCATTTGCCTGTACTCAACCCTCAGGTAGCTTGGCACAGAGCAGTCCGGCTTAACTTAGAGGCAATGTATAATATATTTGTGCAGCACTTCAAACAGAAACACAGTCAAAACAAACTACAAAAGGATTCCACAACGTTGTTAGAAAAATAGAGCATTTAAAAAAAAATTAAATAAGACAGACGCGACAAAAATCAGATGAGTAAAACTGGAGATGTTGAATTTTAAAGCTTTTAGGGAAAATAGTGCCAAAATGTGTAAAGAGTCAACTGTGGATATCTGGTTGCACTGGACCAGACAAAGTCACAAGTTACTGTGATAGAGCACGGGCCGATGACAACGACACACTTAGTACCATCAATCCTGGTGTGCAGAGCGTTGTGAGGATCTGCGTCAAAGATGCATCACGCAGCTGAAGCAATGCTTCAGTTCTGAGGTGCAGCGAGGCTGCAGTGCGAGGTCATGTTGCGTTGTCATCGAAGATCCCATCATCGGGCCTTGTAATGGGAAGCACGACGTTGAAGATGTGGCACACAGACGGGGAGGTGGATTGGTTCCAAGGAGATGCAAGGCTGCAATGCAGGCTCATCGCCATCCTCAAGGCTGTGTCATTGAGATATGCGAGGGCCTGTGCTGAGACTGGACTGTGCAGTCTGGGTGATGCAACAATTCCCAAGAGCTGCGATGCGGATATTTGCAATGGGTCCAATCTACGCAGCAACAGGGATGCGTCCGTTGAGGGTGGGTTTGTGCTGCTCAGCAGGGGAGATGTATTGGTTGAACTGGATCCACAAAGGCTGGTAAGCACCTGAGGCCCACTTCCAAGGCTACAGGACTGGGGTGGCTCTACTTGGCAGGATAGACTTACAATAGGGAGAGTCCAGGTGGAGTTGCAAGGTTGTCCCTGAGGCTCAAGTCAGGAGTCCAGTCAACTTATCATTGGAGTCACTCTAGGGTTCTGGGTTCAAGAGATGTAGGTCCAGTCCTTCTCACCAAGGTAGGAGGGCAGCAGGTCAGCACAGCAAAGCCATCACACAGCAAGGTAATAGTACAGCAGAGTGCTGTCCAGCAGAGTGACAGTCCTTCAGCAGCACAGCAGTCCTTCTACCTGGGAGAGTATCCACAGGTCCAGAAGTGTACTGAAGCATTGGTATATAGGTCCAATATTTACATCCAGTTGTGAAATTGAAGTATTGAAGTAGGGGAGAGGTTTCTAGAGGCTTTCTTCCGAAGTCCCCCAGGCATTATGCATTCCCTGACCTGGCTTCTGACTAACTCCAGGGGGTATGCAACCCTTTGTATGAGGGCAGGACACAGGTTATTCAGAAGTATGTAGGGCTGTGCACAGCTTCTCCCTACCATCCTTCCAGTCATGGCCTATCCAAGCACACCTGAACTTCCCATTGTGTGTGGTTGTCTAGCACGAATACCCAAAGCCCTGCTACACCCAGTCATGTGACCATAGACAGGCGACAGGCACTGAATGGCTAAAGCAGGACAATGCCAACTTTCTAAAAGTGGTATTCTCAAAATGATTATTTAAAATCCGACTTCACCATAAATTAAGATTTTAAATTAGGATTTAACAGACGCCAAACATGAACTAGTTTCCCTTCCCTTTTGGAAATTACACTTATAAAATGTAATAAGGTAACTCCAATGTTATCCTACGGGAGAGGTAGACCTTGCAGAAGTGAAAAACAAATCTAATATTTTTATACTACCAGGACATGTAAAGCTTAAAAGCACATCTCCTACTTTTTAAATACATTGCACCCTGCCCTATGGACTGTCCACGGCCTTTCCTAGGGGTGACATATGCATTAGAAAAGAAGGTGTGGGGCCTGACAAAAGGTAAAGGTCTACTTTGCCAGGTCGAAATGGCAGTTTAAACCTCACATACACAGGCTGCAGTGTCAGGCCTGGGCCATGTTTAAAGGGCCAATCAAGTAGGTAGCACAATCAGTGCTGTAAGACCACTAGTAACATTTAATTTACAAGCCCTTGGTACATGTAGTACCACTTTACTATAAGTAAATTAAATATACCGATTCGGGATGAGCCAATGTAACTATGCTTAGGGGGGAGAGCACAAGCACTTTAGCACTGGTTAGCAGTGGTAAAGTGTGCAGTGACTTAAGGCCAGCAAAAACAAGATCAGCAAAAATGGAGGAGAAATGAAAAGGTTTTGCGGGAAGACCACCCTAAGGCTGACAGGTCCAACATGTGCTCCCCCATCTGAAAGTGGGGAGATCTACTCAACCCTTTAGGGGCTCTCATCACTAAGGCAGATGAACCTGGATAGATCAGCAGCACTGGTGTGGTCTGACCCCAGATGGTGTTCCACTGTAGAGTTTATTCCCTATAGGAAGATGGACCACCTCAGTAGTTTGAGATTTAAACCCCTCATTTTCATGAGCTATCTGAATGACCTGTGGTCTGTTTGAACCCAGAAGTGAGTCCCACACAGGTATGGGCTCAGTTTCTTCAGTGCCCAGACCACAGCTAAAGCCTCCCTTTCAATTGCACTGCACCTCTGTTCCTGTGGTAGTAACCTCCTGCTAATAAAGACTACCGGTTGGTCTGGGCTCTCCTCAATTCACTATGCTAAGACAGCCCCTATGTCATGCTCTGAAACATCTGTCTGCACTACCAACTCTTTGGACAAGCTAGGAGTCTTGAGTACAGATGCTGTGCACAAGCCTCCTTGAAAGTATCAAAGGCTTTCTGGCAGGCCTCTGACCAGATCACCCTTCTGGGCTGCTTTTTTGATGTCAGCTCTATCAAGGGGCAACAATGGAGTTAAATCCCTTAACAAAACTATTATAGTATCCTGTGGGGCCCAGGAAGGCCCTCACCTCCAGGCTAGGCTAGATTTAATCTTGGCCTGGATTGGCTGCACCTTGACCCCGCAACAATGTATCCCAGTTACACCACTGAACCGTGCCATATCTGGCTCTTACTGGCTTTAATAGTCAGGCCCGCCTGCTGCAGGGCCTGAGGCACCTCCTGGAGTTGGCACTGGTGTTACCCTCCAGCTGGAGCTGCAAACAGCAATATCATCCTGGTAGGTGGCAGAGAAAGCCTCCTTCCCAACTATGACCATGTTGACCAACCTCTGAAAGGTGGAGGAGCATTCTTCAAACCAAAGGGCATCACCCTAAACTGGAAGTGGCCCTCTGAGGCTGAGAATGTAGGCCTCTCTTTTGCCTCCCTCCTCAGTCAGAGCAATCTTCCAGTATCCTGATGTCAGGTCAAATTTACTGAAACACTTGGCATGACCCAGTCTGCCTGTGACCTCGTCAGCTCTGGGGATGGGGTGTGTGTCACTCTTCATGTCGGAATTAGGCCCCTGAAATCCATGACAACATGAGCTTTGTAATGGCACCCAGGGGGGGCAGCCTTGAGTGCCAGCACCATGGGGCTGAACCAGGGACTGCTGGAGGTCTCATTCATTCCTAATGTCAGCATCTTGAAGACCTCCTCTTTGATACTGGCCCTCACCTTGTCTGAAAACCTATAAATCTTATTTTTAACAGATGGACTGTCTCCATTGTAAATGTCATGGACACACAGGTGTGAGGGAGAACAGAGAGGCCAACTGCCCCAGCAACTGGTGATAGTCACCCTGCTACTCTGGGGTCAAGGTAGGGGAGAGGTTGACCCCCTTCTCTGACCCATCATGCTCTCAAGCAGTCAGGAGGGCAGGGAGAGACTTGCTCTCCACTTCCACTCCTTAGTCATTCACCAGGAGTATGCTCACTTTGGAGTATGCAAAATTTGGTTTGAGCACCCCTAAAGGGTTTCTAGGGGTCTTGAGATCCTCCAAGGAGTTGGACTCCCCTTTCTACTCCTTCACCTCATATGGGCCTGTCGAGCTATTCTGGAGAGCTCTGGGCTCTGGGCTCCACAGGCTCCAGAACCCACACATTAGTTCTGGACAGAGTGGCCTTCTGGTCATACCAAAGTTTCATAACTTCTTTACTAACCTCAAGGTTGCTTTTTGCCTTCTAATAGAAGTGGTTCATCTGGTTGTAGAGGGCGCAACATGTAGCTGACCACATCCTGGGGTGTTTCCTGAGAGCTTGCCCTCACCCGTCCCTCACAAGGCTAAGAGGTCCCCTAATAGAGTGGCCAAAACGGAGTTCAAAGGGGCTAAACCCACGCCCCTTCTGTGGCACCTCCCTGTAGGCCAAGGGAAGGCATTGTAGGATGACGTCCCACTTAGGCCTCATGGGCTTGGGTAGGCCCATTATCATGCCCTTTAGGGTCTAGTTGAATCTCTCCACATGATTGTTGGTTTGGGGATGATAGGGTGTGGAGAATGTTTAAGTTGTTCTGTACTTATCCCACATGGACTTCATGTATGCTAATATGAACTTAGTGCCTCTGTCACATACTACCTTTTTGGGGATACCTACATGGGTAAAGATCCCCATCAGTGCCCTGGCCACCACAATGCAGTCACTGGCCTCAGATGGATAGCCTCTGGGTAGCGAGTGGTGTGGTCCTCCAAGACCAGGATGGGCCTGTTGCCTAAAGTTGCCTTGGTTTCCAAGGGTCTAAAAATGTTGATGTCTCAAAGGGAGTTGCCAACGACAGCTAATGCGGTTCAGGGAGCCTTGACCTTTTTTCCTGACTTCCCACTTCCCTGGCAGGTGGGTGAGAACCTACAGAATTCGTTTGAAGCTGTCTTCATGTGGGCCAATAAAAGTGAGCAACAAGACTGTCAAAGAACTTGTTTTGCCCCTTATGTCCTTTCAGGGGTAAGCCATTAGCCAAACCCAGTAGGAGGGCCCTGTAACACGGAGGATCACTATCACACTGGCTGCCCCAGGTCCAGGAACCTTAGGTTCACCATATAAGAGGTCATTCTCCCAATAGATCAGGCTATCTCTAAAGGTGTTTCCAGTGCCTGGGCCTCAGCTTGCCTCCTCAAACCCTCTAGAGCCCTCTAGAGTGGAATACTTTTTCTGTATCTTGCAGAATTCCTCTCTTATGGGTCCACCCTCAACTTGTCAACCAAAAAGCTCAAGCAAGTCACCCAGGGTGGCAATGTCCTCCCCAGTTGACTCAGGGGCGTCCTCCTCAGGTGCCCTGTCAACCGGAGGAGGACGTTGATGTTGACCCACTGCCTGCACTTGGAAGTATTGGCAGGCATATGACCTTTTGGCTCCATCTCCTTATCCCCCAGGTAAACTAGGATCACTTATGTCTGTTCCCCAAAGCTAACTGGGATCACCTCCCTTCCTAGCGCTGCAGTCGCCAACCTAGGTGTGTGCCCCCTTGTGGGGGGCAGTTTCCTCTTGGGATATTTGGAGTCACCTTGGAGTGCCTATGCTTGTAATACTCTGTGCATTGGTGGATGCACTTCCCAGTCTGCTTATCAAAGAACTCCTTCTTTATAGGCTCAAACTGCAAACTGATGAATTATGTTCCATTGGGAATTATTTTTGGGGACTTTTTAGAACTCCTCACTTTTATGTTTTTCTCCTGGTGGGACCTGTGACCACCTTTGTAGGAATCTCACCTAGATACCTTTTTCTACACTCTGATGCTGGCCCAGAGATCAGCCTCTTCAACATGCTTCCTGTGGTCAGTTAGCTTACTGTTTACTAGGTGCTGTTGCAGCTCTGGCACACAAAAACTAAGCATGTGCTTGCTCAAAATTAGACTGTTCAACCCAGTATAGTCACTACCTTGGCTGCTCCAAATCCAACCATTCAATGCTAGAGTAGCTCACAAAATCCATCCAGAACAGGCAGGACAGCTTCTGGCTGTCCCTGAACCAGTGGCTGTACTTTTCAGGGGTCAGCCCAAACTTAGCAATCAAGATGGCTTCCATTGGGCTGTACCTTGTTTTGCCCCTAACCGCTAAAGTAAGAACTGTGGCCCACTCCCAACCCAGTGCTACCCTGGGATCTTATGAGACCTCAGGGCTACCTCGTAGGCAGAAAACAATTTGTCAATATGATCTCCTAATACATAACTGCACATCAGATCCTTGGGGATGCTGACCTTTTTGTCTCCTTCATACGCTACAGGTATGCTAACACCAATGCTGGTGGAATCTGCCTGCTTTGATTTCAATTCCAGCTCCTTCAGGCTCATTTCATGAGCCAAACTATCCAAAGCTAGTTTCTCCTTAGTGTCCAGTTTCTTGTCCTCCATCCTGAGCTTGCCCATCTCCAGCCTGAACTCTCTCTCCTCCTTCCTTTTGACCATCTCCTCTGGGGACAAACTGTGGGAAGATACACTGCTCCCTGCTCTGGCAAGGAGCTCCAACTCAGGGGTTAAGTCACCCCCTCAGCAGGCAGCTGACTCTCAGGACTGGGATACAGACCCTCTCCTTGCCTGTCTATCTCATTATCTCCTTCAGCTGCTGCAGCTAGTGAATGATGGATTCCCGTCCAGGCCCTCAGTGCCTTTTGCAGTTCCACCTTCCTTGTGGTGCTCATGGCTGGAAGTCACCTCTCTTTACAGAACACCTTGAGCTGGGACACAGTGTAGGGCTCCATGTTTGCCAGCTCAAATTCAATTATTGTAAAGGTGGTTTCAGACACAACAGTCAGAGAAAACATTTTGAAAAATCAAAAGGCCAATCAGGAAGATTTTAAACTCAAATTGGTATTAGATTATTTCTGTGGTGTGGAGGCGTAATACAAACTTACTTTATGGCACTGCCCAAACACCAGTCCAAATCCTCACTGCTGAACACCAGTGTAAGAAACTGGGTTGCTACTTGAGCTGGGGTGAAACCCTTCTCAAGAAGCAACTACAATTCTCCTTAGGGAGAAGTCACTAACCACCCTAAATTAAGCTTTGCTCTACCCTTGGTTAGCGGTAGCTTGGCACAGAGCAGTCAGGCATAACTCCGAGGCAATGTGTAAAGTATTTGTGCAACACTTCAAACAGTAGCACAGTGAAAACACACCAACAATGAAGCCCACAACAGAGTTAGGAAAATAGGGTAAGTTTTAATAAATAAAACAAGACTAAAACAACAAAATTCCATATTAGAACCAAAGAATTGAACTTTTAATGATTTAGGAAAAAGAACGCCAAAACGCAACTGTGAATATCAAGTTGCGCCGGACCCGAACAATGTCACAAATATACAGTAATGGAGCACAGGAGGGCTACAGGGACCCAGATAGGCCCCCTGAATAAAGTACCTTCAGTCCTGGCTTGCAGAACGTTGTCTGGATCCGCGTCGAAGTTGCTTTTTACAACCTAAGTGATACATCAGTTCCGACATGCGGTAAGGCTGTGGTGCGAGGTAGTGTTGTGTCATCATCAAAGATCCATTTGACAGGGTTTTAGTGCGAATTCTGGAGTCGAGGATGTGGTGAGCAGTCAAGGAGATGCACTAGTTCTGACGAGCTGTGAGGCTGCGATGCGGACTCCGGCATCGAGGGATGGGAGAGCCTGCGGCGAGGTTCTGTCATGAAGTCTGGTTGATGCAGTAGTTCTGAAAAGCTGTAATGAAAGGCGAGTCTAATCCATGGAGCAGCTGCAATGTGTCTGTTCTGTTCGCGTTTGCACCATGCAGCAGAGGAGATGAGTCAGCTCGGCTGGATCCACAGAGGCTGGTAAGCATGTTAAGCCCACTTTCAAGTGTCCAGGGCTGGGGTAGCACCACTTGGCAGGGTAGACTCACAGATGGCAGATTCCAGGTGCGGGTGCAATGTTGTCAGAGTCTTCTGTCCCTGAGACTCAAGTCAGGAGCCCAGGCAACTAGCCCTTGGAGTCAATCTGGGGCTTCGAGTTCAAGAGATGTAGTTCCAGTCCATCACACCCAGGGAGAATGGCAGCAGGCCAGCACAGCAAGGCAGTAGTCCAGCAGAGTGCAGTCCATCAAAGTGGCAGTCCTTCCGCAGCACAGCAGTCCTTCTTTCTGGCAGAGTATGCACAGGTCCAGAAGTGTACTGAAGTGGTGGTGTCTGAGGTCCAATAATTATACCCACTTGTGCCTTTTAATTGAGGAAGAGGTTTCTAGAGGCTTCTCTTTGAAGTCTCTAGGCATAATGCCTTGCCTGACCTGGCTCCAGACTAACTCCAGAGGGTATGCAGCCCTTTGTTTCAAGGCAAGACACAAGCTATTCAGATGTAACTGGAGCATTGATTCCACTGATAAGCACCTTAGGCCCACTTCCAAGGGCCCAGGACTGGGGTGCACCAATTGACAGGGTAGACTCACAGAAGGCAGAGTCCAGATAGAGATTCAAGGATGTTGCAAGCCTATTATGTCCCTGAGGCTTCAGATCAGGAGACCAGTCAACTAGCGCTTGGAGTCACTCTGAGTTTTGGCGTCAAGGGATGAAGTCCTTGTCCTTAATACCTAAGCAAAAGGGCAGTAAGCATCAGGTCAGCACAGCAAAGCAGGGGCCCAGAAGAGTAGCAGTTCAGCATATTGGCATTTCTTTCAACAGCACAGCAGTCCCTCTTCTAGGTAGAGTATCCACAGGTCCAGCAGTTTACTGAAGAGCTGGTGTCTGAGGTCTAGTATTTATACCCAGTTGTGCCTTGAAGTGTGGAGAAGGTTCTAGAGGCATGCCTCCAAAGAGTGAAGGTGCCCTGCCTTCATTGCCCTGGCCCAGGGTAACTACAGGGGGCATGCAAACCTTTGTGTGGAGGCAGGGTGCAACCTATTCAAGTGTAAGTGGGGCTGTCCCCAGCTCTTTTAACCATCTGACAGTGATGGCCTACCAGGCACACTTAACTTCCCTATTGTGTCTGGTTACCTAGTATGAAAACACAAGCTACACCCAGTCATGTGACCAGAGACAGGCTACGGGCACTTAATGTCTAAGGCAGGAAAATGCCACCTTTCTAAAAGTGGTATTTTCCAAATGAAATTTAAAATCCAACTTCACCATAAGTTAAGATGTTAAATTAGGATTCGAGACACCAAACATGAACTGCTTACCCTTTCCCAGTTGGAAATTACTCTTATAAAATGCAATAAGGTAACTCCATTGATATCCTATGGGAAAGGTAGGCCTTGCATTAGTAAAAAACAAATGTAAGAATTTTTCACTTCCAGGACATGTAAAGCTTAAAAGCACATCTCCTACTTTTTCAATACATTGCACCCTGCCACCTTGGCTGTCCAGGGCCTCCCTAGGGGTGACTTATATGTATTAAAGAGGTATGTTTGGGGCTTGGTAAAAGGTTTACTTTACCAGGTCGAAATAGAAGTTTAAACTACACACAAACAGGCTGCAGCTGCAGGCCTGAGACTTGTTTAAAGGGCTTCTTATGTGGGAGGCACAATCAGTGCTGCAGGACCACTGGTATACACAAAACACAATCAGGTTGTGAGATTTAAACACATCTTTACTTATACATGAGGTACATTTTACTCAATAATCATGACCTCAAATTTGCAATGCCGCCATGGAAAGGCTGGCGGGGATTGGGTTTGGGGGCCCAATGCGAGCCCCCCTTGTTCGGGGGGGTGTTGCTGCACTGAGGGGTACCCATGGTACCCCTGCATTTCCATGCACCACGTGGTGCCTGCCATGTAGTGCAGGGAAATGCAGTGCATGCATTTTTGACATTGCGTACCGTGCTGCAGCCAGCAGCACCGCCCACAATGTTAATAGCCCTGGATGCGCCCGCCATTCTGGCGGGCGCATCTTAATCACAGTGGTGGGACCGCAGCATGTCTGGTAGGTGGTCCCAAACACCGCTACAATGGCGGGCGGAATTAGACCGCCCGCCATCCTAATGAGCCCCTTAGTAATGGAACGTATAAAGGGTCCAGAGGTATCTAATATGGGCTTCCAATAGTTTCTTTAGACAAATGAATTTATACGTCCATATTGATACTGGTTGAACTAGGATCCCCTGTTGATCCCGGTCTACGCGTTTCAAACCCACACTGTTTTTGGGGGTTCTCTTCAGGACAAGGGTTTGGCGAATTCTTAGGGGGCACGACAAAAGGTTTATATTCCGACTTATCAGTTGTCGAGGTTATTAGAGATTTGTACTCGTGCACCAAATCAAAGGAGCAGGACAGGCTTTTCTGGATTGCTCATGTTGTTCCGTGAGTCTCTGTAATTTTTATTTGTATAGAAGTGGATTCTGGAGCAAATGTGGCAGGGGGACAATGTGATTCAGAGGGAGCCCTAACAAGCTTTTGTAAAGAAATCATACTGCCTTTTGATATGTTTAATGATTTTTATGGATATGGAACAATATGCTTATGTACACTCACATGCTGCATGGAGATGCTTACCTATGACTTGTGCATATAGTTATACATTAATGCAAGACACGGTGCTCATGCCTGGCAACTTAAACTATGAATAAGGTTAATGGCACAATCCTGCACCCGGAGTATCGCATCCCTAATTGTCATGTCCTTAAAGGAGTCAAGAATTGTTATCTTTTTTCAATAATTCCAGATTGTTCTCGAGGGATGTTCCAACACCCTGTCTTGTTCGCTTCAACTTTCCTCCAAAGAGGATCGACTATCCCAAGTTGATTCGGATTGCCCCTAGCAGATTTACTTGTCCTCTGAGGGCATTCACTCATTCCCATTTTTATTCTGATGGGGTCTTAATAAATTGGTATTGTCCCCACTAGTCTAATATGGCGCACGCTTGGGAGCAGGCATGCTCAATCGGCGTTTCCTTTCCTTTCTGCCAGGCCTTCATGGAAATGCGGTGCGATGTAAATCCAGCTCGGCTTTCTGCATTCCTCAGAAGTCTGCGTCTCGGTTTCCCTAGCAACGCATACCGGCTCAGCATTCCGTACGTGCCTGCGTGCAATGACTCAAAACCCACATATTCGCACGGTGGTGGTTTGGTGACACTGTTTTTACCCCAATGTTCCTTGACAAATGAATCTATTGAACACAGATTTACGGGGAGCCAGTGTGCCCCTGAATATTGGAGAATTTATTTGAAAAACTTAATTGAATACATTAGACTCTTGGCACTGCAGGTAGGATCCAAATATCTATGATTATTACCTTTCTGGACCTGTTTATGTAACACATCACTAACAGGTGCTCATGATTTAAGTTAGGAGCAAGATACCTCTGATACATTTGTAATTCTTCCAAGCCCGGATGGGCTCCTTGACTGACTAAACCATGCATTCCATTGCACTTCTTAAGTAAGCCTGGGCGTAGTTCGTGGAGTTTTGGTACGCGGAACTTCGGGAAGTTCCGCAAGTGGGGGGGTGTTGTGCGAACTGCTGTTCGCACTGGTCTTTCTGCTGCTCGTGTAGAAATTCTGCCTGAGCTGCAGCTCGTGCTCACGAACGGTCGCAAGCGGGGAAAAACTCCGCTGCATGAAGCGGGGTTTTCTTGCACTCCAAGAGCTACGCGGAGTGCAGAAAACTCTGCAAAGTCTGTAAACGGAATGGAGTTCAATGCCCAGGCCTATTCTTGAGTCACTTCTGCAGGTGAGTTCATTCACTTGGCTCTATTTTTTAATTTTTATCACGCACACACTGATTTCTAAAAATAGGTACATTTTTTCTTTCTTCTGAACAGGTCATACATAACTGCTTCTTTGTCCTGAAGAAGAACCCACAGTGATGTTATTGACACGCACACGTAACTAGGGGTCAAAATGGCGACGTTCCTGATCTAGCATTGTTGCCCAACAAGACCCATACAATATAGGAGGTCTTGCTAGGCCTTTTTCGTTGCTAGGAATATAACGCAATCATAAAGAAAAAATGATGTTTCAAGTTTTTTGTATAAATTTTGTAGTATCATGATGTGTACAGTCACAATCTGTCACCTTTGTATGTCACTTTTGTAAATAATCACCTGTATTTGTTTTGTATGTTGAATATGTTGTTTGTTTAATGTCTCTAAATTACAAAATAAGTTTTTTCAATACATATATTTTTCAAATAGATTGTCATTTAGTTTCAGTGTTGTGCTGTTTAATCATATGTTGAGAGGACCACCCTCAGGGGCACTGAAAAGATAAGTTTTAAGGTGGTAAAACCACTGTTCATATACCGTACCTATCCCCAGGTTCTGCGCATTACTGGGTTACCCCATTGAGATTATCAACCCTTTGAGACAGATGGCAGTACACTTTGCCATTGCTTGCTGTCATGAACCCAGTCTGAGTCAAAACCCCAGACACAATCTGCCCCCTTCGAGCCAGACAAGAGTACACTTTGCCATTGCTTGCTGTCATGCCGCTGTTGCATCCGGCATGGTGTTTGAGTTTAAAGGCCTTTGCCACCTAGAGGAGCAGTCACTCTCAGGTTCACTCCATATTTTCTTCAGCAACCTGCTTGTGTCCACTAAACGTAGTCAGAGTTCACTGCACAACAGATTACCAACAGTCACCAAAGTGTGCTGGAGAGCCTTAGGGAGTGTGCATGTAAGTGATTATGTTTGAACAAAAAAAAGGACTGATCTGGAATTTGGAATGAAATTTGAAGGCGTTTCCCGGGAATGATAGCAGTCACAGGAATCAGTCTCTGCTCCCACCCTGCCCTTTTCACTGATCCACTTTCTCTCACCCAGGGGGATTGTACTTCACTGGTGGACAGATTAAAAGAGCAAAACAGACACTCGGGTGTGGCAGAGAGAGACAGTTAAAGTGCAGACAATAATTAAGTTAGAATAAAACGGACATAAGAGTAAATGTAGACCTGCTTAAGGGTATGTAGCAATCAGAGTAAGTAGGAACAAAAGGAGGAGTACACAGGATTAAGTTAGAGTACGTGCATGTACGAGTATGTAGGATCAACAGTAGGAACTGCTAGCAGCAAGATAAGCAAAAGTAGTAGGACTATGCGAATGTCAGGGGTTGGACTAATTAGTTTACTGTCCATCCCCTGCGTCGCTGCATTGAAATTCAGTGTCAAGCATACTCAAAAGCTCCTTGTTTCTCTGCTTCAGTTTGAAATGCATTGCTCAAGGCAATCAAGACATTCTTTTGCAGTTGTCAGTGCGTCAGGCAGAGTATATCCGGGATCGAAGCGAGGTGAACCAAGGTAGAGATTTCAGACTGCAGCACTACAGTCTTAGCCCAAATATGCATGCTGGCCACTATCAAAGCTGGCTGTACGGTAGGAAGAGATAAGCAATATTATTCACTGTGGCTGCAGTTGTGTATATATATATATATTCACTGAAAAAACCATAGGTTTCAGGCCTGATATAGTTAGGAATTAGCATTTAAAAAACCTCAGAAATTCACTGAAAAAACAATAGGTTTTAGGGGTGTTATAGTTAGCTGGACATTTCACTCGAACAAAACCATTGAAATTCCTCCGATATAGTTAGTTCTACTAACTACATCTCACGCGCCCGCAATCCACTGCTGATGATGTCAAATATTACATCATTCATGACATGGTCAGTGACATCACTGATGACATCTCAAATGACATCACTGATGACATCACTGATGACATCATCCAGAGAATGTGGTTTGGTTCGTTATTTAAATATGTATGATATATATAGCAATTTGCATTGAAGAATGAGTGGATATATAAATATAAATATCTGGATGGAGGATTTAGTAGCAGTGCGATCGACTGTTTACTTGACTAATTTATAGTGTCTCACTAAATATATTGGATAGTGACTAAACTGTGTGAATATCTGTATCACTTTGTCAGTTGTTGTGTAAACTGCTGCACTAGTTGGTTACTAGCTACGTGAAAGTCTATATTATTTATTGATTAGTTAACTGACTATTTGTATGGGAGAGTGAATGAGTGTGTGGTTCGGTGGGGGGTGTGTGACTGCCCAAAGATGTGTGAATAGTTGATTCAGTAGGTATATGAAGTTAAAACTACATGTTATAACAGTTGTTTCGGTGAGTGAATATCTTTATGGGTGTGGCGATGAGCAAATACATGTCTCAATGGTACATGTCCAACAAACTAGAAAAATAAAAGCCAGTGTATGTGTCAGTTGTTGTATATAAATAAGTATACATAAGACACAGTGATTGTATGAGTGACTGTATGGATAACTGTATAGTTGTAATAGTGATTTTAAAACACACTAAGTATGAACTGTTATCTATTTGAATAGATGAAGTGGTGTTTTTATAAGTGTATAGCTAAGTAAAAGTAAGTATGATCCATTGTTTGCATAAGTGAGTAGGATGACTTCATAAGTGATTAGGATGTGTGCTGGTGTGTAATGTCGATATAGGTGTATAAGTATATTTCATAGTGTTCTATTGATCATTGACAGCAGGTTTGAGTGAATCTATAGGTAAGTGATTAGATGTGTGTATAGATCTAGGAATCACTGAGTGGGTGTTTAGAAACTTGTATTGGTGTGTCAATGGTTTTTAATCTGGCACTCTATTTTACAGTGAGTGATGAAAGGTTATACTAGTGTATGATGAGGTGTATCTGATTGTCACGTGGATGATGTCATCAGTGATGTCATCAGTGATGTCATTTGAGATGTCATCAGTGATGTCACTGACCATGTCATGAATGATGTAATATGTGACATCATCAGCAGTGGATTGCGGGCGCGCAAGATGTAGTTAGTACAACTATCTATATTGGAAGAATTTCAATGGTTTTGTTCGAGTGAAATGTCCAGCTAACTATAACACCCCTAAAACCTATTGTTTTTTCAGTGAATTTCTAAGGTTTTTTAAATGCTAATTCCTAACTATATCAGGCCTGAAACCTATGGTATTTTCAGTGAATTTCGCATGTTTTTTAAATGCTAATTCCTAACTATATCAGGCCTGAAACCTATGGTTTTTTCAGTGAATTTCAAAGGTTTTTTAAATGCTAATTCCTAACTATATCAGGCCTGAAACCTATGGTCTTTTCAATGAATTACAAAGGTTTTGTAAATGACAATTTTTAATGTATTGTTATACCGATACTGATTTACTACATTGTTCAAACTGTTTATTTTTAAGATATTTTATTTTTTTAATTACATTATACATCACAATACAAAATATACTTTCTCATAATGAATTACTCTAGTTTAAATACTTTTCAAATAAGCAATAGACTTTTAAGTACAGTAGTTACAGTTGTTGCAATGGGCAACACAATTTCAAACACAAAGCAACATTGAGCTCAATGTGAATTTCTAGTCAAATGCAATTAGTTACTTTATGGATTACTTTTCTAACCACAGGACTGGATGCTAGATTCAGTCATTGGACATCTCCTGTAAACAGTTGAGTAAAAGCGTTTTGGATACAGTAGTGATTTTTAAGGATTATTATTGTATTTTAAAAGTTGATACAAAACATTTTTCACATAGAATCACCAATGTTATCCTATGGCAGAAAATTCACTTAGCAGGTAAGTAGTGTTATCATTACTTTTTCTTACTCAGTGGTGAATCCTGGATCCAGCACAGGTGAATCTCCCGTAAACAGTTGAAAGAATGTGTTTAAGTCATACAGACGATTTTTTAGGAATATTTTTAGTTTGCGAAAATAGACAGAAACTTTTCTGCTGAAAACCACACAATGGATTCCTATGGAAGGAAATACAAGTTACTGGTAAGTACGCTTAGAATTACTTTTCAGGGTCAGTGCTGGTCTAAAAGATGCAGCACTGGGTTCTCTCCTGATAACAGGTGAGTAAATCGGAATTCGTAGTTCGGCTCATTTTAGAGGAATATTTGTACGTTTCAAAAATGGACACTTAGAAACTTTTCTGCTGAAAACCACACAATGGATTCCTATGGAAAGAAATACAAGTTACTGGTAAGTACGCTTAGAATTACTTTTCAGGGTCAGTGCTGGTTTAAAAGATGCAGCACTGGGTTCTCTCCTGATAACAGGTGAGTAAATCGGAATTCGTAGTTCGGCTGATTTTAGAGGAATATTTGTACGTTTCAAAAATGGACACTTAGAAACTTTTCTGCTGAAAACCACACAATGGATTCCTATGGAAAGAAATACAAGTTACTGGTAAGTACGCTTAGAATTACTTTTCAGGGTCCGTGCTGGTTTAAAAGATGCAGCACTGGGTTCTCTCCTGATAACAGGTGAGTAAATCGGAATTCGTAGTTTGGCTGATTTTAGAGGAATATTTGTACGTTTCAAAAATGGACACTTCGAAACTTTTCTGCTGAAAACCACACAATGGATTCCTATGGAAAGAAATACAAGTTACTAGTAAGTACGCTTAGAATTATTTTTCAGGGTCAGTGCTGGTCTAAAAGATGCAGCACTGGGTTCTCTCCTGATAACAGGTGAGTAAATCGGAATTCGTAGTTCGGCTGATTTTAGAGGAATATTTGTTCGTTTCAAAAATGGACACTTAGAAACTTTTCTGCTGAAAACCACACAATGGATTCCTATGGAAGGAAATACAAGTTACTGGTAAGTACGCTTAGAATTATTTTTCAGGGTCAGTGCTGGTCTAAAAGATGCAACCCTGGATTCTGTCCTGATAACAGGTGAGTAAATCGGAATTCGTAGTTCGGCTGATTTTAGATGAATATTTGTACGTTTCACAAATGGACAATTAGAAACTTTTCTGCTGAAAAACACACAATGGATTCCTATGGAAGGAAATACAAGTTACTGGTAAGTACGCTTAGAATTACTTTTCAGGGTCAGTGCTGGTGTAAAAGATGCAGCCCTGGATTCTCTCCTGATAACAGGTGAGTAAATCGGAATTCGCAGTTCGGCTGATTTTAGAGGAATATTTGTACGTGTCAAAAATGGACACAGAAACTTTTCTGGTGAAAACCACACAATGGATTCCTATGGAAGGAAATCCAAGTTACTGGTAAGTACGCTTAGAATTACTTTTCAGGGTCAGTGCTGGGCTAAAATATGCAGCCCTGGGTTCTCTCCTGATAACAGGTGAGTAAATCTGAATTCGTAGTTCGGATGATTTTAGAGGAATATTTGTACAATGGTAAAGGAAGTGGACGGGGCCTGAGGTGACGTGTGCAAACACACCCTGTGGCGCGTTTTAAGTTGGGGAATTAATTCCTCTTCAATCCTGCAGTCCCCTGGGGGCCAACTAGCCCACCAGGTACCTCCAGTATGTGTCAGGGAGAAGCGTTGCAGAGAGGTGTTCAGAGGCCACGCCCCTTTTTACAACACTCTGCAACGCAGCTCCGTGGCGCTTACTGGAGGTACCTGGTGGGCTAGTTGGCCCCTAGGAGACCTCTCGATTGAAGAGGAATGAATTCCCCAACTTAAAATGCGCCACAGGGCATGTTTGCACACATATCACCTCCGGCCCCGCCCCCTACCTTCACCACTGTGCAAACGCGCCCCGTGGCGTGTTTTAAGTTGGGGGATTAAGTCCCCATGAATCCTGAGGTCCCCTGGCGGCCAACATGCCCACCAGGTACCTCCAGTATGCGCCAGGGAGCTGTGTTGCAGAGAGGTGTTCAGAGGCCACACCCATTTTTACAACACTCTGCAACGCAGCTCCGTTGTGCTTACTGGAGGTACCTGGTGGGCTAGTTGGTCCCTAGGGGACCTCTCGATTGAAGAGGAATGAATTCCCCATCTTAAAACGCGCCACAGGGTGTGTTTGCACAGTATCACCTCAGGCCCCGTCCCCTATCTTCACTACTGTGCAAACGCGCCCAGTGGCGTGTTTTAAGTTGGGGGATTAAGTCCCCTTGAATCCTGAGGTCCCCTAGCGGCCAACTAAGCCACCAGGTACCTCCAGTAAGCGCCAAGGTGCTGCATTGCAGAGAGGTGTAAAAAGGGGCGTGGCCTCATTACACCTCTCTGCAAGGCAGCCCCCTGGCGCATACTGGAGGTTCCTGGTGGGCTAGTTGGCCCCCAGGGACCCCCAGTATTCAAGGGGAATTAGTTCCCCCTCTGCAAACGCACCAGGGGGCGCGTTTGCAGAGTGGTGTAAGGAAAGGGTGTGACCTCCGGCCAGATCCCGTTTTTTTTGTTACTTCTTTTTTTTTAGAAGGGGGGCTGTGTAGCCCCCCTTCTTTTTCTATTTTTTTGGCCTTGGGAACCCCATCCCCCAGGGCCTGACCCCAATTTTTATTTTTGAAAAAAAATAATCCAGAAGGGGGCCGCGTGGCCCCCCTCCCCAGGCCATAATTTGCTCCGGGGACCCAATCCCCGGGGCATGGGCTTTTTTTAAAATTATTTCATGGAGGGGGGCTGCATAGCCCCCCTCCTCTGGCCACTTTAAGGCCCCGGGGCCGGCCATTGTTTTTTATTTTTATTTATTTTGGGAGGGGGGCCACGTTGCCCCCCTCCTGGGCCACTTCTGGCCCAATCTCCCCACAGTCCCAGCCGGCTCCCCGCCTCCTGTAGGAGCCGGCATTGCTTTTCCACATGGGGAGCAGCTAACATGCTGCTCCCCATGTGGAAAAGCAATCTGCTTTGCTTCATTGAAGCGAGAGCAGGTTTCCCTGCTCTCGATTCAATGAAGCAAAGCAGTTTGCAATGGCAGGGTGGGGGCCGCGAGGCGCCCGCCCTGCCATTGCAAACAGCAGTGTCCTGGGGTGGGCACCCCGGGACACTGCAGGAGCCGGCCCTGGGGTGTGGCGGTCCCCAGGGCCAATACAAGGCTCCAGGAGGGGGGCCGCATGGCCCCCTCCAACATGTACAAGTTGCCCCGGGGGTGGCGGTCCCCAGGACTGGGGAGGCCTGAGAGCCCCCCCACATCAAATAGTTTTAAGCCCCGGGGGGTGGCGGTCCCTGGGGCTGGGGGGGCTGCGAGTCCCCCCACCTATGATAATGAAGCCCCGGGGGGTGGCGGTCCCCGGGGCAGTGTGTGGGGGATTGGGACACCCCCACACTTTTTTTTTAATGAAGCCCCCGGGATTTGGCCCCCGGGGGCAAATTAGAATATTCTGCTCGGGAGTCCGTGCTGTATTATTTTTTATTTTTTGGCCGAAATTCGTCGAAATCTCGCTGATTTATTTAAAAAAAAAATGTTTTTTTGGCCCTGGGGGTCCTTGTGGGATCCCCTGAGCAGGCCTAGGGGGTCAGGGTGTTTCTACCCTGTCCCCTTGTTGCGTTTTTCACGTTTGTTTTATAGGTTTCTTGTGATGGCTGCCTACACTTCCTGATCTGGAGTGTTGACAGCCAATTAGCATTCAGCTCGTGCACGGCAGGGTGCGCGCTGGGTGCGGGGAGGGTGCGCGGATCCTCAGAGGCCATAGATATCACTAACTTTTTTACCCTAATTTTCTCAGGAACTACTGAACGGATTTACACCATTTAAGCAAAAGGCACGAGTCTGAACTGAGGACTACCTCTTTGCCAAATTTGGTAGCTGCGTCAACAGGCCCTATGGGAAAATGCATGGGGAAAATGCGTTATGGGACCGCCCTTTTTTCTCGGCCCCTGCTTGACGGATCACTGTGAAATTTTCAGGATAGGAGCGGACCGGAACTGGCCAAAAGTTTGGACAATTTCGCAAAGATTCGTCGATCGGCGCCAATGTTATTCCAAATAGAATGTTTCAGATTTCCTATGGAAAATAGGCCCTAACTATATCTACCTACTGGCGACCACCAGTAGGTAATATACATATATATATATATATATATATCACTAAACCAATCCAGCACCGCCTGACTGACAGCCAACAGGCGGGAAGAACGCTGGCTGGGACCTCTACGATATGCTCACGTCATTAAACAAAAGCCGGAATCCAGAATCGGTGCAAGACTTCTTTTAATCAAGCAAAGGCAAATGTGAGTCCATTACAATCCATCGGACATAGTGTCCACCATGACGCGTTTCGCTCGCATCCGCGAGCTTGATCACAATATATATATATATATATATATAGTAGGTAGACTACGTCAGATCAGTCTTAAGTAGACTATAGTCAAGCACGGGGTGGGGAGTGGCAGAAAGTGAGAAGGGACGAAGGGAAACATCACGTGAATCCTAAGGCAGTAGCACTTCAGTGACCAGTTGTGAGAAGGAGGAAGGGGTGGCCTGATAGAGTAAAATTTGCTTTATTCATGACCACATGCAGCAGGGCTTGTGTGATACACAAAGTGCTGTTTGGTGAGCCACTCTAAACACTCTCTAGATGAAATACAGTCTGCAGTGTTTTGTTAAATCCTTGCAGCAGTTAAGTACAGTCAATGGACGGTCCCATGCATAAATGCCAAGTTGGGTGCATTTTGTTGATTTATTATTCAAAATTGGTCAGATGAGTTAGTTGCACATGCAATTTTTAAAGAGCTCGTTACAGCAGGGACCACACAGAGGAACAGTACAATTTGTTGACAGTCCCTTACGATAAAGTGTCACACATTTGGCAGTGGAATGCAACTCATATGCACACTCAAACCATGAATTGTCACACATCAGCAATCTTAAAACTTGCCAGCTATGCTCAAGACTACTCCTGTACTTTATGAGGAAGAAGTCAGGACCTTCACCCACACATCAGCCCAAGTTCTTCCTGCACCAGCTCAATTAGGGTGATGAGATATTCTCTAGCTGCCTACACCTGGCTACTCTAGCACCAGCATTAATTGGGAAGGAGGCAAGCTTTTCTCCAAAGCACTATTTTGGGCCTCTGCTGCACTCTACAAGCAGGGATTTTCTTTTTTACTGGATAGAAGACTGTGCTTTTTTTGAAAACGTGTACATTGATTTATTTAAATTTGCACTGTACAATTTAAGCTCTCCCTAAAAACCTGGGATGAAAATGGTGCACTTAAATTATGAGATATGTCATCATGAACCTGCTACTGAGGCTGAACTTCTTGAGCATCTTCTGGGCAGGCATGCAAATGTTTTCTAAAATGAATTCCAGAATCCCACCAATCTCGTATGTCTGGCACTGTTGCTTGTATTTAGGGGGCTGACTGGATTGTCCTTTCTAGAAAACACATGAAAGATAAACTGACAAGTTACTCCTGAAGGTCCCACTTGGAATCATTGTCTTCTTCTGCTTCTTCACCTTCACCTTCTACGTCCTCTTCTTCCCTTTGTTCAAAAGCTTCAAAACTGTCCTAATCCTCCATGGCTTCAGTAGTGAAATAAAGTACAGCAGAAGAAATATGCGACACATCGCAAAGGAGATCAAAAGTTTTTGCTAATATTATTTCGAAATGTAGTTATGCTAATTATTAGCTGAGGAACACGATGAGCCAATTTTGAAGAACTTAAAAGATAATAAAGTGAAATGCTGTGACCCAGGGCAACCAATTTCCTTTTCTTTAGAATTCCACTTTCAGTCTGACAAACACATCACTAATGCGTTAGATCCTTTTTCATCTGTAGTGTTGTAATAATATGTCATGCTCTTTGTTATACCTTCAATAATTGGAATTTTGCTGTAAGATAAGATCCTGTCGACCCACCATGATGGCTTTGTTAAATAGCCGGACAGTGCAGCTTTCTTGCAGGATAACAAAGTTTCTTTAACAAGTTAACAAACAGTTACAAATGCAGCAGGTCTATAGTGGACAGTATACATTATTTAAACAATCTAGCCCTTGATGATTCTAAAGATATACTATTGAGCTAAGGGTTCACTGAACGGTAAGCACTCGAACTGCATTGGGTTATAATTTTAACTCAGTTAAATATTAATTGTCGCATAGGGCATTGCACAGACTTATAACGCTCTCAGAAATCTCGGCGAGTACGCATAATGGTTTTTAAAAAAAGTTTTAATTGTTTATTCACCAAAGAATAACGATATTGAGGGCATAATGCACTTCACATGACCAGCCATTGCATGCAATGTAGGAACACGTTAAACAAGCATTGGCAATGCAATAGGAATCGCATTTATGCAAGACCTATTGCATTGCAAATAGCAATGCGTGCAGGCGACGAGGCATGAGGGGGGGCGGCGGTGAGAAGGCATCGGACTGCGAGAGGGGGTGCACAGGAAGAAAGTAGTCTGTGCTGTGAAGGGGCCAGTAGCCGTGCAAGGACACAAATGACTGACATGGCTTTTATGGAGAGGGACTAACAAGCTTAAAACCAATCGGAAGGCAGCATTTAGAACCTAAGCCAATGAAGAAGATGGGCCGGAGAGTGGGCGGAGCTTCCACAAAGCTTCCACACTATAGTGTATACTGCATGTATCGCAAAGCGATGACAGCACATTCGCGCTGCAACACTAGGCGAGGCCTAAAAATGGAGCGTAAATTTACTCTACCCACTTTGCATACTTAATATTCTCTTAATGACGGGATGTACCAGGCTGCCATGTAAGAAGTAAACATGCACATCAGTCCATGTGAGCACAATGTACGTTATGCTTTTGGCAAACCAGGCCAGAGCCTACTTTGCATATTTGCACACTGAACAAACTTCTTTAACCTTGCATGCTGGACACCGATCTGAGATGAAATATGTATTCTGTACGAAATTGAGAACAAAGGCTGTGTTTTCAGGGCATAAGGCACTCTACATGTCCAGCCATTGCATGCAATCTAGGAACACCAATGTTTAACAAATTAGTGTAAATCCACCCTGCCTATTTTGCATATTTAATATTCTCTTAAAGAATGGATGTACTACGCTGCCATGTAAGAAGTAAACATGCGTGATAGTCCCTGTGAGCACATTGCACTTTATGATATTTGCAAACCAGACCAGAGCATACTATGCATATTTACACACTGAACAAACTCTTTTAGCCTTGCACTCTGCACACTGATCTTAGATGAAATGTGTATTCCGTATGATATTTAGAATATTTAGACTTACGCGGTGCTATCCAAGTCTCCACTTAACTAAAACACTGTATTGTTATATCTTGTATATTTTGTTATGTAAATTGCATTGTTGTATACTTTTCTATATTGTTATGTTTTTAAAATAGCTAAACAATAAACAACTTTCTTACTGTAAGTTCCGTTAGAACTCCAGTGGGTGCATGATTCGAGCTTCAGCAGTTATGGTGTGACTAGCGGAAGGAGGATCACAACTATACTGGCTCTGGCAATAAAAGGTGTTTCCTGTGGATTGGTGTCTCCATCATTACATTATTGGTGACGATACACCATGCAACCCCCATGGACTGACCACCACTCCGTACACTATTCCGTCAACAAACCCAAGCTGCCCAAACCTGCTCTGCACCCTCTGCGAAGAAACTGGAGCAGAGTCACCGAGGAGCAGCTCAACTCCACCCTCAACCACGACCCCCCACCACCAAAACCGACACCAACCACACAGCCAGGGGACTTCACACTTGGATCTCCAGCTGTGCAGACAAGCCCACCCACTACGCAACTCTGACAAACAGCGGCACAGGAAAGCCACCTGGTTCACTGCCAACCTCCAGGAAGCCAGACGCACCTGCAGACACCTCGAGAAGAACTGGTGAAACAACAAGATGCCTGAAAACCACACCACCTACAAAGACGCCATGACGGAATACCACCATTACATCAGTACCACTGAAAGAACCTTCATCCACAACAAAATACTCACCAACGCCAGCAACTCCAAGGAGCTTTTCAGCGTCAACCAAGAATTCACCAAACCAACCGGCAAAACCATTGACATCACCCCTCCCAGGACCTCTGCAACAAGCTTGGAACATACTTCCACCTGAAAATCAAGAACCTCTACGACAACTTCAACGATCAAACACCTGACTCCGCAATCACCACCCCCTCCAGCAACACCAGCCAGCCCACCATCGCCTCCTGGACACTGGTTACGACAGAAGAGACCACCTCGAACATGCCAGGCGTCTACTCTGGGGCCCCCACAGACCCCTGCCTACCCCACATCAAACACATGGCCGCCACCACCATCGCACCAGAATTACAACACACCATCAACACCACCTTCATGACCGGCACCTTTCCTGATGACTGGAAACACGCAGAAGTGAGACCCCTGCTTAAGAAACCCTCAGTGGATCCCTCAGACCTCAAAAACGACTGGCCCATCTCTCTCCTACCCTTCATAGCAAAAGTCGCTGAGAAGACCGCCAATGCTCAGCTAACAAAGTTTATCGAAGACAACTCCATCCTCACCCCTCCCAATCCGGATTCCGCAGCAACCACAGCACCGAGACCGCCCTACTCACCACCACAGATGACATTCCCACCCTCCTCGACCAAGGCCACACACCCCTGCCCTGATACTACTCGACTTGTCAGCAGCATTCAACACTGTCTCTCACCGTACACTCGCCTCCAGACTACACGACAAAGGCATACAAGGAACTGCCCTCGACTGGATCTGCTCATTCCTCACCAGCAGAAGCCAAAGAATCATACTACCACCCTTCCTCTCCGAACCCAGGGATCATCACTAGGCCTGGGCGGTAAATTCTGTTCCGCTCACGGAATTTGCGGAATTTGGGTAATTTTGCGTTCCGCGGAGAACGCGGAATTGCAAAAAATTCCACGCTCCGTGGCTTCGCGGAATTTTTTGCTTGTTCGCGCTTTCTAAATGCGTGTTCGCGAGATTTTTCCCCCTGGGCACGCAGAGAGTGTTTGCGAACAGGAAAAAAGCTTTGCAAATGTGCAGAACAAGCAATTTTGCGTGTTCGCGGAACTCTGCATGCTCGCGGAGATTTTTTACTGTTTTGCGGAGCTTTGCGTAGCACGACTACGCAAATTCCGCCCACCCCTAATTATCACTCAGCCCAACCCTCTTCAACATCTACATGGCGCCCCTTGCGGCCATCGTCAGACAGCACAGCCTCAGCATAGTATCCTACACTGATGACACCCAGTTCATCCTCTCCCTCACCAAGGACCCCACCACTACCAGGCTCAACTTCCAGGAAGGAATGAAGGATGTTGCATCCTGGATGAGCAACAGCTGCCTGAAGCTCAACTCTGAGAAGACAGAAGTCCTCATACTCGAAACCACCCCATCAGCATAGAACAACACCTGGTGGCCCACCACACTCAGCAGCCCTCTGACCCCTACTGACCAAGCCAGAAACCTCGGCATCATACTCGACTCCTCCCTATCTATGAACAGTCAACGTCATCCATCCAGCTGCTTCAACACCCTTTGCATCCTCCGAAAGACTTTCAAATGGATCCCCCCCCAAGTCAAGGAAGACTGTCACCCATGCACTCATAACCAGCAGATTGGACTATGGAAACGCCCTCTACGCCGGTATCAACAAGTTTCTACTCCGCAAGCTCCAGACAATACAGAACACAACAGTCAGACTCATCCTCGGCATCCCTGACACGAGCACATCAGTCGAGAAGAGAGTCACCTTCAAGATACTCATCCACGCCTACAAACACCTCCACAACACTGGACCCCAATACCTCAACAAGAGAATCACCTTCCAAGTACCCAGAAGAAACCTCCGCTCCACAAACCTCTCCCTCGCTGAAACTCAGTGCATCTGCAGATCCAGAAAAGGGGGAAGAGCCTTCTCCTACAGCTCGGCAAAGACCTGGAATGAGCTCCCTATCAACATCAGACGCGCCCCCTCCCTGAACACCTTCAGGAAGGCTCTAAAGACCTAGCACTTCGACTGAACGGAACTGCTTTCCCCCCCCCCAAGCGGCTTGAGACCCTCACGGGTGAGTAGTGTGCTTAAAACTCCCTTATTGATTGAAGGGGGGACAACCGCACCAGTGAACTTTGTGATCGGAGTCGGAAACCCGTACCATTGACAGGCTACCTGCGACATCGCCACGCTTGCTAGGAGGATTTCGACTCTGAAGAAATTCTCAAGATGTCTACATTGGCTGCCCACTAAAGACACTGGGGTGAGGTGACTAGAGTGTGGGTAGCCTCTCCTTTCCTGGTATCATTTGAGGCCTTACCGGATCATGCGCACACCACCTCCAACACTCATACTGCATTCAGCTGCATGTGTTCCATGTGCCTAGCTGCTTGCCCCACAGAAGGCTGGCCACCGTTTTCCTGTTGTAATCATGCTATTTCTCACCTTTGGCAAATCGACTCTGTGACGTTTCGCTTTCTGTGCTATGCTGCTGTCTTTGCCTGGACTACTTAGAGAATCATGACTCCGCCCATGTAATTTTTAGAGGAGTCCTGTTAGCAATGGCAAGCATTGGGTTTGGTGGAGGAAGTTAAGCCTTAGCTACATCATGCCTTGGGTCTGGTGGACAAACTTACAAAGGTTAGTCCTTGTTTGCAGTGCACTATTTTGTGTTATTATGGCTGTTTCTTCCATAGTGATTCCACTACCTTTTTAGCGCATGATGGCCAGCCATCCATCCAGTGGGAAGAGTGGATAGATTTGTTTGACAATTATTTAATAGGTCTTGATGGCTTGGATTTTGCACCTAAGAGGAAGAAGGCATTGTTATTGGGCACTATGGGAAAAGAGCGCACCACATATTTAGGTATTTGCCTAAAATGCTTGGAGACGACAACCAATAGGGGATGTGCATAAAGAGGCTAAGATGTGTCCGGAGAAAAGATTTGCAAAAGGAGAAAACATTGTGTTGTCCTGGTAAAAGTTGTACTCGAGGCCACATAAACCAGGCAAATCATTGGAACGCTTTGCTTCTGGTCTACGTGAACTCTCAGTCAAGTGTAAGTTTGATGAAATGATGGATGAGCTGATCAAAGACCATCTTTTTGTTCAGTGTCAGAGCAAGAAGACCCAAGAACATCTATGGGCTGCCAAGAACCCATCACTGAAAGATGCGATAAGTATTGCGAAAGTGGTGGAAGAATCTGAACAATGCATGAAGGTGATGAATAAGAAAAATGTAATGGTTGTGGCAGGAGAAGTTGCAGTATTGAGGAATAAAGATGTAGGAATTTCAGGAGCAGGCAATAAATATAGCAAAAAATCTCAGAAAATGTCTAAACATAGGGTGTGCTCAAGGTGTTGGAGTGTAGTACATTCCAGTGATTCAAAATGGTGTTTTGCAGAAAATAAGGATTGCAGGAAGTTTGGGCATAAGGGACACTATGCTTGCATGTGCAAATTCAATGATAGTAAATCCCATGCAGCAGTTACAGAAGGAATGGAGTGGGAGGACTGCAATGAGGATTGAGTACTGATGGTTCATCCAGAATCGAGGGAAAAGTGACAGGAAAATCGGACTAAAAGCATTGTTTGGAATTCTGGGTGAGCACATGGAACTAATGGTAGACTCTGGTTCATCGTACACCATTGTTCCTGAAAAGTTGTGGAGGAAGGAGTGGGCACAGACTGCCCTGTTGCCTAAAGGTATCAATCCAAGAGGTTACCAAGGTGGAAGACTAGATGTGTTGGGGTACTTTAATTTACAAATTGAATTTAAATCACATGGCTTTACAGGGAAGGTCTCCATGGCAAAGGATGGACTGCCTATTTTAGGATTGGTGCATCAGTATGACTTGCACATTGTAATTGATTTGCACATTCCAGGTCAAGTGTTGGTTGTGGGAGGCTTAAGTACTGAGGAAGTATTATGTGAAATGAAAGATGCTTTTAGTGAGATGGCTACATGGAAGGGTTAAATACATGGGTTTGTTTTGGAGAAAGCACAATACCAGTCAATCACAAGCCACGGAGGGTCCCTGTGGTGGTATGGGGAGAAGTAAAGAAAAAGTATAGATGACATGTTGTCATAGAACCCATTGAGGCTTCTGCGTGGGTCTCTCCGGTAGTCATAACTAAGAAAAATGATGGCAGACTGAGGTTAAGTTTGGACTTATGTAGCCTTAATCATTATGTCGTGACACTTTTATGCTTCCGAGCCTCAATGAGTTGCTCTTGCTACTCAAAGGTGGTAGGTACTTTTCTAAGCTTGTTTTGAAAAGTGCTTACAACCAGATAAGACTTCATGACGAATTCAGAAGTCTTACAGCTTTTTTTACGATGGAAGGCACGTTCCAGTTCATGAGGATGCCGTTTGGGTTATCCTCAGTTGCAAACATTTTCCAACAAATAATGCCTGAGATTTTCGAAGGGGTAAAAAATTTAACTTTCTTCCAGGATGGCTGACATCCTGATCATTGGAGAGTCAGTGCAGGATCACGGCAATGTTTTGAGGGCAGTGTTTGGCAGACTAAGGGATGCAGGTCTCATGTTGAGGAAGGATAAATACAGGTTTCTGGAAGAGGAACTTGATAATCTGGACATACCATTTCTGGGGAAGGTTTTGTTGCAGGGATTCTGATCATTGCACAGAACTATGCGCAGGAAACCAGGACCTCAGTGAATTGTGGTGTATCAAAAAACTCACCTCAGTACCCAGGACCCCTATCTGACTAGCATCAGAGTCTCATTCGTTCTCCGTACTATAGCGAAGCTACCAATGATTAGACAACCCAGAACAAGCGACTTAGAATACTCTCAGGAATGGTGGGAATCAAGAACACCTTTTCATTGTTATTCTCATATCAGTCCACAACGTGAGTAATCAGAGACACAGAAAAGTTTAAAATGTTTATTATCAACTACGTGCTCTAAGATGCAGTATTTTGGCTAACATAAGCAAACAAATTATTAGAAATAAAACCATCAGCATTGTTACAATTCCATAAAAAACAAAGGGAGAAATCATATTATAATAATAGTGGAAACAGGTCCTATAATACCTTGTGTACCACCCTCCCCTGGCTAATAAGCTAGTTTTATAATAATAATAGAAGGTCTCTGGGTTTGAATGGGGAACCCCATACCTACAAGATCAGCTTAGGTGAATCACATCACAGTATCAGCACTGGTCTCTGTGTCTGGAAAGGTTTTCTCCAAGAGTGCCAGCATCATGCATGCAATGCAATATTAAAGGCACCAGAGTTTCAGATATTTGCAGCTGTGTGCTTGTTATGTCTAGAGCGTGGGCCGATCAACCTGAATTCAACAGTATACATTGTTATTTGACTTTGACGGTTTCTGCACACAGTGTTCAGACTAAGGTCGCGGTGCAAGTCTAGGGATGTGAAAAATAGACCGTTCACATGTAAAGAAAAATCAAGCAAGCAGTTTTACTTATAATAACAGCTAACTGTAGTGTTGTATGCAAAAGCAGCAAAGTGGCAAGATGGCGTTAACATCTAAAACTCTTATGCTAACATAGCAATGTGTGCAGGCAAAACCCTATCTTCACTACACCGTCTCTTGATCGGACCATGAACAAAATAGGTAAGCAATGTAGGAACGCAGAGTTCAAGTTAGAATGAGTCAGAACCAATTTCATAATTTGCCAATCCGGATAATTGGTAGTGAAAGGTTCGAAAGTTTCTGTTGGGAAAAAATTAAAAAACAAAAAAATCAATCAGGGGCGATATACAGCTCATTCTAGAGCAAAAATTAAAAAGTAACAGAATTCGAGTTTTTACGTGCGGAAGATGGACAACTGCCAATTTAATCCATCAACGAATAGGCACAGTATGTTGCAACAGCCTCCAAGAGGAAGTCACTGTAATCTTCAGTAAATGATTCAGCCATCCAATCTAATAAAGTAAACGAACATACATGTTCTTCGATAACCGGAGCCTCTAGCACCATCGGAGGACAACTTGCGTGTTCTTCGAGATAACTTCGCGCCAGGAAGTCATGGGCTGCTGCATATATATCCCAACTTCCTAGGATTCCGTGCGCAGCTGCACAGGCCATAATTCCGATACCAGAACAGTCCAACTCATGAGCCACTAAGGGACTCATCAGTCGATCATAATCCGGGGCAGGAGACGCCGTGTTTGACAGGCACAAAACCAGAGCCCATTCAAATGAACAATCTAGGCAATGGAAATCAGGTTGCACGCAGGTAAAGTATGAGAACCGGAAGGACAATCCGTAGGCTACTCAGTGCGAGTGTTAGCTACGTGAAGGACAAATGTTTCACAAGAGGAGGTTAGGGCGACTTCTTTTTGAGACAATAGAGCCCTTATTCTGCTCATCTTGTTGAACTCTGCTTTCAAGGTTGGCATGGAAGGCCAGATGGATACATCGAGTCTCCCATGCACGGGTGGGAAAAGCACATTCTTACAACAGACTACTCGTTGGGAGACAGTTACAATGTACGGAATGCCTGCTAGCATCCCGCAACACGCCTCATTATTTAAAAGCAAATAGCTACCGTTAGCTAATAACGTGAAAGTTGGTGTAATCGCTGGCACAGGATTTCCCTTCAAAATGCAGGCTAAATTTGGTGCATGCACGTTGCAAGCGCCATGCAATTGTATGTTCCTGCAAACTACTGAGTGATCAGGTGTGGAAGTGCACTCCTCTCCTTTTAAATAAACCTCTTTACCCTCTCTCAGGCACGGGGAACGGCCATTACAACGCGGTTTTTACCACGCGCAGCTTTTACATCGCATGCGTTACAACGCATGCGATGTTACAACGCAATGCCATTACAACGCAAGTCTTTACATCGACTTGCGCTAGATGGCGTGCTAACATTACAAATAGTGTAGTTTACCATCCCAACACCTTCCCTACTGTTACGTGGACTGGAGTTGGAATAGTAAATTACACTTTTCTAATGTTAGCACGCCATCTAGTGCAAGTCGATGTAAAGACTTGCGTTGTAATGGCATAGCGTTGTAACATCGCATGCGTTGTAATGCATGCGATGTAACTGCACGCGCTGTAATGACACGCGTTGTAATGTCATACATCCCTCAGGCACCTGTATGTAAATGGGAGTAACCAAACTTCATGGAGAAAAGCAGTACCTAGTGGTTCATATCAGCCTAAGGCATAGTGTTTCATACATGAACTGAACTTAAACAACGGAAACAGTAGAGTGATTAACCCATGGATAAGCCACACAGCTGAATTCGATTCAGCTACAGAGAATGGGAAAGGTTCCAACTTTTCAATATGCAATAGTGAATATGTCGCATCCTTCATGGACATGAACTGTTGTTTATCAGTCAGATTAAACGGCAGGAATAAAGATGATGTATTCATGTAGTCCCAGGGAACTTTCCCAGCCTTCAATGTTTGTAAAGTTCATGCAAACTGCATTATAGAACGCAATTGATTTTGACCATGGTATAGGACTGACATGTCATCCTGTACAATATCCACAACAGATGAAACAATATTATCTAATGTGTAAATTCTGGAATAAAGAGTGTTAAGTGTTAATGCTATTATCAATGACAGCAAGCATTTTTTCCAAATTTGCTTGATCAATAGCTCTCAATCTAGAAGCAGCTTCAATTTGAGATAATTTCCAAACTTGGTTGTAAATAGCATATACCCATCTTTTGGACCTGCCACCCAAAGGGCCCTTAACAAAATCATTCAAATCTACATCGTCAGTTAATTTGGACATATGAAGCTTAACTGACGCCAAGGTGTAATGTTTAATCCAGTTTTGACATAATTTTCCTACTGAATAGGTAGTAACAGAATGGGAGTTTTCAAACCGGGGGTGAACCCTAACCTGTGTGTAGCCTGATCTCAGCCCCAGAAAACGGTGTTGACATGCGTCTGAAGTTTTTTGCCATATTAACTATCCGTAGGGATCTAAGATGGAAATATTGAAGGATGTATTAGTAATCAGTGACTGTAATTCATCAATGGACAGATCTGTGTGATTGTCCCAGGAAGGATAAGCACCCAGATCAGGAATAGTAGGGGCTTTCATCTATTTAGAAGTAGCCAATCCAAAGCAGGTGGTCTGAAAAATAGTAGAATTCAAAAATAACATATGGTTCGGGATAAGGCACGCACGATGCAAAGCCTCAGAGCCTTGCACCTGCCAAGTTTTAGAACCCCAAACAGATTTAAGATCAATGGTATCTTTCCACAGCTCATATCCCCCCTATAGCTAATTCATCCATAAAGGACTTCGAATACAGTAATTTAGTATGTGTCAGTCTAACTTTGGAAGCTGATCCAGCAGACATTTTAAAATAAAAGGCTTCAGGTTTAGATACACTGAAATCGGTAAAATATGTAAAATCTTTATTAGAGTTTTGGAACTGCCTTCCATGGGAGCTGGACAATGTTCCCATTGTGTATAATTAACAACATTTCTTAATGTATTCACTTTATGCAGGAAATGATTGCCAAAGTGTTTGTAGCAAAATAACTCTCCATAATTCGCTGAGTTTAAATACAAATCTTCACCATCAAAAGCAGCATAATATTTCAAATCAGAAAAAAGAGCCTCAACGGCTTGGACATCCCAATCATCAGAGCGTATGTTTTGTTTCACAACATCCCCCATAGAAACACAAAGTACATTGGGGACATTAAGCACCTCTGTAGGGCCATGAATTTGAAATTTAACAGCATTGCATACAATCCCATCTAACACAGGCCAGGCAGTAATATTAACAAAAGTCTGGTCCCTCTTCATGATCTGTGATGAGGAGTGGGGTGCCAAAGTTCCATGAATTAATCTAATTGCAGATCTTTCGGTTAGATAATGTCCATTCACTGGCCTAAAAAAGACAACCACAAATCCAATGGACATAAACAAAAAAATAGATATGAGCACCAGCCAAATGTCCGAGGGGGAATTAAAAAATGTCTTTAAACCAAACGGCAAAAATAGAAATTTTCGATGGGGCACTCGATGTTGTAGAGTCAGTGTCAAAAGAATAACGAAACTGGTCAACTGCACTTGTTTGTACACCAGGCAACAATACATCTGTGGGATAGGTATACTCAGTATCTTCATTTGGACCACCAGCCGGTGGAGTGAATAAATGATTAGTAACTGTATGCATCTCGATGGCAATGTCAGGCCTGTTCGTATTTGTCGGAGCCAAAACAGAATTTCTCAGCATTGCTGGACACGAGACCGCTGGAGTCATACTAAGAAGAATCGGCCACTCATTGTAGTTTGACATTTTCAATGGAGATGTACCTGTTATCCTTGCGACCAGGAAGTGGAGGTAAAATTACTGCTCTTGTACCCTGTATGCCAAGCACTGGAACAGGTGCACGATAAGAGGGGCCTAACTCCTTCTTGTTCTCCACCTTCTCACGGACCAGGTCACCAACTCGAGGTAGCCAGCCAACTACCGGAATCTGAGGTGCAGCATCAGTTGTGGAGGGCAAGTGTTCCTTTGCAAGACTGTCTTGAGCCTCTTGTAGATTCTGTAACACAACAGAATGATCATCTACGTCAAAGGGTGCGGCCGCCACCTCCATGTCTAGACCATCAGGGTCTGGGTCAAACATTTTTATGCCAAAGAGCATTTCGTATGGGGTACGCCCACCCAGAGACCTTCTAGGGAGATTATTAAGTGCATGTTGAACGCTATACAAATGGGCCAACCAGTTCCTGCCAGTACCTAAAACCCTAGCTGTCAAGGATTGCTTTAAGTCATGGTTCATTCGCTCCACAACAGAATTCCCTCAGGCCTATATGGAGAAGAAAATTTCACTTGGACCCCAGAAGATCTCATGGTATCCTTGTATGCCTTAGAGGCGAACGCCGGACCCGGGTCCGAATGGAGGGTACCACATGCAAAAATTCACACAAAGACACGCAAATCCCTGATGACAGTTTGAGCATCAGCACTCCTTTGTGGCCAGACCCATTGAAAATGTGTGCACGAATCCACTGCAACTAAGATGTACTTATACGCAGTATCAGAGGAGAAAGGACTGCAGTGATCCAAATAAACACACCCAAGTGGTTTATTAGATATGTACAACTGTGTTTGAGGTGGACGCGCAGCAGTCGAAGGTTTAATCTGCTGGCAAATGTCACAAGTAAGGACATAATCACAAGTCTGTTTATACAATCCGCACCACCAGTAACCTTGTTGTAAGATAGAGACTGTCGCTGAGACGCCTGCATGGGCTGAGGCCATACCTTTGTGAGTAGCTGTTATCAAGGCAAGTCTGCGGTCCGCGTTGGGAATTAACCTGTCACCAACGTCGTTAATTCTCACATAGGGAACTTTATCAGGACTTAAATGATAAGCATAATTAGAAGGGAAACCTCAAGGATAATTATCATCCTTCTCTGTTGCAACAATGGCTTCCAAGTTGTCATCATCAATCTTACTTTTGGATCTTGTAACTGCTGCTACCAGATATGTTGCCACTGCTGTTTTTGCTGCTTCATCAGCTAAACCTTTGGAATCACGATATTCATTTTGAGACCAAAAGAAAAAATTGTCGTTGAAAGACTGAACACAGTAGTATGAGTCGCTTACAATAAGAGTAGTCACTCGAGGATCAGCAAACTATAGTGCAAGCACCAGAGCACGTAGCTCTGCCAACTGGGCGGTACAATCACCCAATGTCTGCGTACGCACGACATCAGACTTGAATTTTACATTCAAAATAGTACCAGCCACTATCGCGCAGGCCGCTGAATAAGCATGCTTAGATTCCGTCGCCGGTTGCGCCGAACCGTCAGTGTAAATGATACAATGATAATCCTCAAACGGGCGCAAGGACAGAGGAGCTGGTTGAACAAATTCATACTGCAAATACTCCTGAGTCTGCAATGAGGCATCAAAGATGAATGTGACATCCTGAAACGTCAAAGAAGTGGCCCATTGTATCCAACGCAGATGCAAAGCTTTAAAATTCGGTACACTGGCCTTCGTCACTGCCTCCAGGGCAGGATACGGTGTGACAACCAAACATGCGTTTCCCTTGCGATAGCGCTCTCTCTTTCAGAATCGCCATTTGTACTGCAGTTAATACCTTCTCGATGGTGGAAAAGCGCATTTCAGCCGAAGTGTACAAGTGTGGCATGTAAGCAATAGGGACGGTGTCCCCTTCATTAAATGTCAAGTACGTGAAACCCACTGCGCCAGGCACAATTCTGATTACAAGGTTCGTATGGTTATCACGTGTTAATAAGTATTTAGAAGCAAGAAGATCAACCTGCAAAGAGTGCAGTATAGCTGAATGTTCAGGTAGCCAGCAAGATTTGGTAAAGGTGGGCTGTACCAATGCATATAGCTGCTTGATACGCTGGGCATATTCAGGAATGTAAGTACGCCCAAAATTTAAAAAAAAACAGCAAAGATTGTAGTTTTTTCAGAGTTGTGGGTGCGCGCAAACATGCGCATTTCTCCAGGAAGTGAGGTGCTAAACCTCGACCTTCGTTGTTGAGCTCATAGCCCAAAAACAACACTGTGTACTCTGCAATGTGTGATTTTGCAAAGATAAATTTGTAGCCAAAGTCTGCAAACATGACAATGATGCGGTCAACGCAACACAGATGCGGCCATAATTCGTCGTCTGTGAGATAAATATCATCAACATACGAGTAAGCATCAGGGTCAATGCTCTCTAACAGAGAGACTACACGCGCGGCAAAGACTCCTCGACTGTTTTTGTAGCCCATGGCTAATCTTCTAAACTGTTTTTGTTTGCCGCCAGAAATAAAGGCTGTCCATTGACTACTAATAGAGGACAGATTATGGCTATAAAAGCCATTGGAGATGTCTAGTGTGGTCTTAAACCTTTTTCTCACGAGACTATCAACGAGGGCAGAACTGTGGGTGTTTTGTACCACGCACTTTCGACACTGAGGGTTCAAATGCCGATAATCCCAAACTAGGCAGTACGACCCATCAGGGTTGGTTACAGTGAAAAGAGGATTATTCATGTGTGACACACATGTTTCAATTACACCTTGATATTCTAATTGTTCAAGGATTTCTGCGATGTGAGATCTAGCTTCACGGTGCATGGGATATTGGAGTTGTGGCTGTGGCATAGACCGTAACGGAATCTCATGGCTTGGTGATAATTTATCCCACCCAACCTGAGTACGGTACAACGCCGGAGCAAGCACCTGTGCCCACTCTTCTGCAAAGTTCTGAGCTTGCTCCTTCGACACAGTGTGCGCAAAAGATGGGAGGATTACCTCCTCCCCTTTGGGAGCCGCCAAAGCAAAGCTGGGGGCCAGTCCACCTCTGCTAACAAGATGTCATATGTAGAGGTCAGATTTTCCCAAAAAATCCCTTTTATGGTACGTTGTATGTCACCTTCAATTAAAAGGACTATGTCATTTAGTCCGTCAGGGGAGCCACTCTAGTGTCAGCAGTTTCTACAGTAATAAATGTATCAGTTGCTGTCACCTTCAGATATGGACGTAGTGCTTGCCGCACTATTGTAACCTCCGCTGCATTGTCTAGCAGCGTTAGTGCCTATGTCCAGTTCCGAAGCTGTGTTCTCACTATCTGTGGCATACCTCGCTGTTCGTGCAGCAACTTTCTTTTTCTGAAATGGGGGTCGTTGACGTGAAAAGTCATCCTGCTTGCCATTACCTTCAGAAGGGCGGGGCTGCTCACGTCCTTGAGGGGCACCCCAACCTCTGCCACGTTCACCTCCACCAGCTTGCGAGACCGATGTTTCCTGTGAAGAACGAGGAGAATGTAGATCAGGAACCTGGAATCTATCAGGAGACCTAATTCTTGTGCGATCGCACAATTCATATGTGCGTTCAGTAGTCACTGGTATTGGTGATGCGGGACGTGACCCCTGTTTCTGTTGCTGCTTCCCCTGTTTTTTACCTTTCCAATTTTGTTTAGGAAAAACAGGACGGTTGTCTTTTGTAGACTTAACCGTCTGAGTTTGCGGTTGCGTTGTCATTTTAGCAAAAGGCTTAACACCCAAACTATTGCGGCCAATGGTCTTATATGCCTCTGCAAATAATTCTTGGTAACTGCTGGGGTTTATCGACGTCGGCGACGAGGTGCAACTCATTCGACACTTGAAAGTTAACTGGATCTCCCTTAACATTAGCAAGGATAAGATCAGCCCCTACGTCGAACACGTGAACACGCCTCATTCCCAACTCGACTGCCGCCTCCGGACCGTGCTCATCCTGAACACGCTTAATCACGGAGGGCAATACAGTCATAGACAGTGTGCCGAAGCACTTCACGTAGACCGCTGCAAATAATTTACCCCAGTTCTCATAATCTGTCACCTCAGGGACTAAGTCTTTCTGAAAACTAATTGTAAGAATCCTGTGTTTCTCCACAGGAGTAGAATTAGGAAATACTGCTTCCAGCTGGGTTCTTGCCCATTACCGAATTAACTATGAAGAGACTAATAGTGATCCTGGCCAGTCCAACTGGTTGTGTCGCAACCCCAGGTGCCCCAACCTGGACATTGTGAGAGACGTATTGCACCAATGCCCTATGCACCACAATCAAGGCGGTATGGAGTTGAAGTAAGTCATCCACCGGGGCATGCAAATATCGTGGATGAGGTGTGAACCCGGCCAAGACTGGCCAATTGGCCCCAGGAATGGACAAAGGACCTAACCGAACCAGAGTTACGGTGTGGGGGAGGGCGCCATTGAACCAAATACGATGCGGCCAAGCAGAAATTGGAATTTCTTGCGTCCTATATGGTGTGTAATTTGCTGGAACTGCCATAGGAGTGTATGAGTGGAACGTCTTATCATGCGCATTCACCTCCGGAAAAGTAACCCAAGAGTAAAACAGCTCATAGGGAAACGATGCATCAGCACTCACTACAAAGATAATTGACATTCCATCATCCGGCACCCCAAACTGCATCAAATGAAGCCAGAGAGGTGCACAACTATGCGCTGCAACAGCAACCTCAGCCATAAGGACACAGAGAAGAAAAACAATCTATATTAAACCGTAGCACAAAAAGGGTCAGTAATTCAAAATGGAACCTTTTTAATTGTCAAGCTTCAGTGAACCTATAAGTCAACTAAATAGGTAGGTTTAAACCGTCACTCCCGTTAACCGGGAACCAGAGTGAGGGTGTTGTGGACAAATATAAGCACTACTAAGGAGTCTCAAATATAAGACCAAAACGTTAGGTGCGCCATGTTGCGGGGATTCTGCTCATGCACAGAACTATGCACAGGAAACCAGGACCTCAGTGAATTGTGGTGTACCAAAAAACTCACCTCAGTACCCAGAACCCCTATCCGACTAGCATCAGTGTCTCATTCGTTCTCCGTACTATAGCGAAGCTACCAATGATTAGACAACCCAGAACAAGCGACTTAGAATACTCTCAGGAATGGTGGAAATCAAGAACACCTTTTCGTTGTTATTCTCATATCTGTCCACAACGTAACTAATCAGAGACACAGAAAAGTTTAAAATGTTTATTTTTAACTACGTGCTCTAAGATGCAGTATTTTGGCTAACATAAGCAAACAAATGATTAGAAATAAAACCATCAGCATTGTTACATTCCATAAAAAACAAAGGGAGAAATCATATTATAATGATAGTGTACCACCCTCCCCTGGCTAATAAGCTAGTTTTATAATAATAATACAAGGTCCCTATGTTTGAATGTGGAACCCCATACCTCCAAGATCAGCTTAGGTGAATCACATCACAGTATCAGCACTGGTCTCTGTGTCTGTAAAGGTTTTCTCCAAGAGTGCCAGCATCATGCATGCAATGCAATATTAAAGGCACCAGAGTTTCAGATATTTGCAGCTGTGTGCTTGTTATGTCTAGAGCGTGGGCCGATCAACCTGAATTCAACAGTATACATTGTTATTTGACCTTGACGGTTTCTGCACACAGTGTTCAGACTAAGGTCACGGTGCAAGTCTAGGGATGTGAAAAACAGACCGTTCTCATGTGAAGAAAAAGCAAGCAAGCTGTTTTACTTATAATAACAGCTAGCTGTAGTGTTGTGTGCAAAAGCAGCAAAGTGGCAAGATGGCATTAACATCTAAAACGCTTATGCTAACATAGCAATGTGTGCAGGCAAAACCCTGTCTTCACTACAGTTTCAAACTCAAGGAAGATTTGTAGAAAGCAATCAGATCTGCACCTGTAGATCATGATAAAGACCAATTGTGATCTTTTATCGGATTGATCAATTATTATTCCAAATTTGTCAGTAAATTCGATGAGAAGACTGAAGATTCTGAATGTTGTTGGGGAAGGAATGAACTTTCAATTGGGGTGTGTGCAGCAAGAGGCATTTGATGTTGTGAGAAAAGAGGTGTGTGAAGCAGGAATTCTAGCTCCTTCAGAAACCAAGCTTAGACCTATCTTAGATGCAAGTGCTTGTGGAGTGGGAGCTGTACTTTCCCAGAAGCATGGAGTTAAGGATAACACTGCAGCATTTGCATCTTTACCGACAAGGAATGCAATTATTTGGTGATAGAGCGTGAGGTGTTGTCTGCAGTGTGGTCTGTAGAATATTTTAGAACCTTGTTGTGGGGCTTGGAGCTTTGTATTCATACAGATGATAAGCCTCTCACCAAGGTGCTGAGCCTTGGAGGGGCCGGAAAGGGGTCTTCCAGGCTGATAAGGTTAGCTTCTAGATTGCAGGAATATTGCTACAAGGTTGAGCACATACCAATCTGGAGAGATGTGAAGTAGATTGCCTGTCACACTTGTCATTGGAATGAGCAGAGGTTGGTGAATAGGGCATTTTTGCTAAAGAACAGGAGGGTGCCGTGGCATCATTGTGTGATGTGGAAGAGTGTGTGTGAGGAACCTTTACAGCAGAGGAATGGAGGGGCAGCATGGAATGCAATTGGATTTTTAAAAATGTTGAACAAATGGTGGTGAGTGGAGGACAAAGAGACAGTACAGTTGCTTATTCTGTATGTCCTTTTGTTAAAATTTAAATTCTGGATGCATTGACCGTTGCTGACAAAGGGGTTATTAAGAGGAATGGCAAATTTGTGCCATTGATTGGATTGAAAGGAATGATTGTAGATCTTGTTCATGATGGTCATTTGCGTTAAACCATGATGAAAAAAGAATGCAGGAGACCTGCCGTATACACGCCGGCTGGACAGCCCTATCTCTTGGCCCAGGATTTACTCCACATGCAAATCACTGCCTGCTGTTGACTAATCCAATGGACGCGGCTTGACGCTCACGTATACCGCCGCCTTCACAAAAGCCTTTCGACCCAGGGATGCATTCCACGCATATTTCACTGTGCGCTCTTGACTAATCCAATAGACGTGGCTAGACGCTCGTGCAATACAGCTGCTTTCACATTAGCCACTTGACCCATTGGTCTTTTTCCCTCTGGACCCACTTCTTTCAGGGGACTCCCTTCCATCAGCTGTACACCTATTGGATCTCTACAGCCCTCCGCTTGAGACAACATCTCTCCCCCTCTACGCGTTCCATTAGTTCTTACACTGTTTCCTAACTACTTGTAACCTGGTCCTGATGATGGCCTAACATGGCAGACAGGCTGAAACGCCGTTGACTTTTGCAGCAAAATTACAGTGCCTTTCTTGTGATTGCCAATTTAAATTACCTTGTATTATTTGCATTCATTGTATGGGCAAAGCTATGACTACACCTTGTATATATAATTTGTTTTGTTTGCGCCCCTTGTCCACTGTAAATACTTTCCTCACATGTCACTTGCGCAGTTCACCATTTCACGAGCACTTGTGCACAGTATAAAACAGGATACATGCCATTTAATGTAACACAGTGCTTTGTTTTTCTTTAAATGCATGACAAAATATATAAAAAAGTCTCTCTATATTTCTGCAAATGATTGTCTCCCTGTTCTCCCTTTCGTTCTCGCAGCAATTAATTGCGCTCCCTTAAAAATTGCCTCACAAATAATACCGTCTGAGTCATTGTTGTATGTTACACACCTTTACCCTGGTCTCTACCGGGTTTATGGGCTACCTCCTGTAGTTTGTTACTGAATTTTTGGTGGCTGCGTATAGATGATCAAATGACATACTGGGTGGACAATTGGGGAGTATGCAAAGAGAGTGAAAAGTGACTAAAGAATGTTGTTAAGTTGGAAAGGGATCACATTGAAGACCATGGTTCACCATGGAGTACGGTGTGCTTGGAATTTAAAGGGCCCATGCATGGGATAAGAGATAACCATTGACATGTTGAAATGGGTATTTTTGAAGGAAGGTTCTCCCTCGAATCTTGATCATGGATAACGTAACACAACTCACTTCACATAAAATGAAGGAGTTCCTAGACAATCGTGGGATAAAACACTATCACACTGCACTGTACAACCCTGAAGCTAATGGCATGGTTGAGCAGGGCAAACGGTTGGTCAAGATTGTCATATCTATGGCCATTCAAAGTGGAAAAGATGTTAAGGTGTTGGTTGATAACATGTTGTGGGCATATTGCACCACAGCCCATAGTGTGACTAATGTTACCCCATTGAAGGAATGCATGAGAGAAGGGCAACCACGAAATTAACTCTGTCTTGGTTGAAGTGCTGTAGTCACAGTAAAAGAGGAAGCGAAGTGGAAATAGAAGGCAGTAGTGTGGAGAGAACTGACAGAAGTGTGGTTAATGCTGGTGACTGAATCAAAGTAAAAGATGGCAGGGTGACTAGAGGATTAAGTACATTTTGGGGGCCATCCAAGGTAAGGTGGGTGTTTGACAGACAGATGGAACTGGAGAACGCCAACAGGTGGAATATGTGCAGGGTGGCCTTACAACAAAGAAGAGGCACTGTTGACAAAATATCAAGAGGGACTCAACAATTTTGTGCTGATGAATGATAAAGACTTGGTCAGGACTACGGAAGTGGTTTAGGGGTGAGGGCATTGTAAGAATGGTGAAAGGGATTGAAATGAACAGCCTTGTAATTGGGGAATGTCTCCTGCAAGGGTGGAAGATGCATAGAATTTTAGGATCTGCGGACTATTTTGTTATTTGGAAGATTATTTACATACATAGTGAACTACATTTTTTGCATAGCACAGTTCTACTCTGTTGATTGTCTCTCAGTTCTGAGGTAGGCTCTATGTACACCAATTCCACCTTGCGTTTTGGTATTTAGTTTTTTTAGTTTTTGTTTTGTTCTTCATTATTATTTTCTGTTATGGAGAATAGGACGGGGATGTGTTGTAATGATATGTCATGCTCTTTGTTATGTCTTTAATGTTTAAAATGTTTCTTGCTGTAAGCTGGGGTAGAAGTCCAGTGGTTGCATGATTTGAGCTTCAGCAGTTGCTGTGTGACTGGCAGGGTGAGGATCATTTCTTTACTGGCTTTGGCAATATATTGTGCTTACAACGTTTCCCATGGTGTGGTGTCTCCATCATAACATGTACTTTTGAATGCAAGGGATGATAAAAACAACTACTGTTTAAACAATATGAAACAACAGAAATAGACAGGTCAAAGCACTGTTCATACAATCACTAAACAAGCTCCAAATGATTAATTATATATTTTATTTTCTGAAGAGGGAGAAGCATCGGATGAAGATTCAAGTTTACTCACATTTTGAGATTGGAGGTGCGGCTTTGACCGAAGCCTTCTGCAGTCTGCTCCTGCTCAGCAATGAGGCTGAAAGGAGGTAGGTTGGACTTTCTCCAGGTGCCTGCTCAATCATGAGGCTCATGGTCAGGCTAGAACATCTGATAATTTCCGAGGCTGTGCTACTCAAATGCAGTTGGAGTGAGCAATGCTTTTACCTAATGAACTTGTTTGCCTTTGCCCATCACTGCTCCAGAAATGTGTAACAGCATAATGCACCAGCAGACACTTCAGTCGACGAATAGCTGCATGGGACTGACCCAAAGTGACCAATGGCCAAACTAGGCTGACCAATTTGCATTCGATATATGTTATGTGCATTTTTAAAGTGCACTATCACGCAGTCTAGCAGTACTCCTTTAAAGAGGAAACTCCCTTGACCACTTCCTGTAATACAAAGCCAAAACCTAAAGAAATCCCTTGGTTGGGAAAATGGGAAGTGTGATAAGGAATGCCTGGACTCGGATTAATAAAGATTACCTGTAAGTAATCAGTGCATTACAGGTTCACTCAGTGTTTTGTCAGACATCCCTAGAAGGAAATGTAATTCTCACAACGTAGGTAACAAACTGTGCATTATGTATTTTTCATGGCTTCACTTTTAGATACACAAAAAAAAGGGCCTGAGGAGATTTTGAGACCAGCAGGGGGCAACTCCCCTCGTCTCAATAATGGCATCACAAAAAAGCCACCCTGGCTCAAAATTGCAACAATGGAGTGCAGGGGAGTCCCTTTTTAAAGGACGAATTTCCTCACCTACCCGTGGGTGGCATCCTCCATTATCGGGAACCTCTTTGCACTGCGAACCTAGTTGCAGTGCGGGCTACAACCCCCTCACTGAGAGGGAGGACCTCAGGGATGCTTTAGTGAGATAGATGTGAGGTATGCTAAAACCTTCAGATGAGCCGGGATGGGGGGAGTAAGTGAGAAAGGTGTGAATGAAGTTAAAACTAACTACCTAGTATGCTAAAGATACATTTTAATGAAACATCCAGGGGTCAAGGTTAAAAGGAGTGCATAGGCCACTGCAGGAAAATTCAACCTGTGATAGTCTCTGAGTGGTCAAATGGCCGACATGTTTCAGCCTTGGTGCCCTCCACAGAGGTGACATGGCTTTCTTCAGGACCAGGGAAAAAGTGGAAAATTGTGAAGTGATGAGTGTTACCACAATACCAAATCTGTTGGTGGAGTAAAAGGATATAGCCGGCTTGTAGGTCAATGAACCGATTTGTATGAATCTGCTGTTCGACATCGTCCCTGTGAAGAGACAAGTGTTTTAAACAAAAGGTTATACATATTACCACATGCACTCATGAATTGGCGTGCCACATACATATGTTTTCTTAGTTTCAAATGTGGCTACACTGATACTATAAAATATCAAACTATTGGTGATTACCCGTATTGTCGGGTAAGCTAGTGGCAACTCATCCTCGGCGCACGTACTCAAGGTGGCTTCCAAATCCTTTATTAGGGAGCATGGGCCAAAAAAGGGGGTTGACTGTAGTGTACAGTCATACATGTACATAGAATAAAGTTAACTTAATATGCTTAGTGTGGAAGACAGGTGACTATTTTGTGCTCCATCGCATAGAGGCACATGTTAACATATACTCTAATGACCATTTTGTTTTATTTAACAGTTACTGATTAATGAGGTATCATCTATGGTCAATTTACTTTTGGTTGTTGCAAAGAGTTCAAAGCATGTCCTGCTGGCCGCACTTTAGGCTGGATTACTAGGAAAAGGAAACCTCCACACGTTTATTCCGATAGAATGATTCACCGGACCTCGGAATGTCAACCATACTTCAAAATATTAAAAGTGAATCAGTGAAAACAATGATCAACATAAACAACCCATGCTGCATGAATGAAAACAGCTGGTAATGTAATCTGATCCTCAGTGTCCCACCATCAGACCCGAAACTTCCATGTTATTCAGATACAAAATCTGAAATATCCAGTTGTGATACCTTTTATGAAGCCCCAGATCTGGCATCTGCTATGGAGATAAGACTCTTTCTAAAAGCAATTGGCTTCCTGTCACTGGAAGTTGTTGGAATTCCTTGTAACTTGATTATTTTGGCATGCTTTGCACATTTCCGGATTTTTACTGGTAAATTCATTCCTGCTGACACAATATTATACAAATTGTCCTTCATAAATTTGTTAGTTGTTTTGATTCGAGACATGCCAGAGTCTCTTTCAACACTCGTAATTCAAAGGCTTTTTGATCAACAAGGATGTGATTTTGTTATCTTCACCTATCGGGTCTGCAGAGCCATGTCAATATGCATGACTTCCTTGATGAGCTGCTACCAGAGTGTCCTTCTCGCGCCCTCTACTACTTACTGGACGACCATTAAAAAAATGCTGGTTCAGAATCTTCCAGCAATCATACTATTCTTTTGGTGCTTAAATGTCATCATTTACATCTTCTCAACATTCTCTTTCTCCTCGGGTTTCTACCCAAATTCTACAGCTCATGTTTTAAACATTGAATTTTGTTTAGTTCTCTTTCCATCATACTCTGACTTCCTGATAAGCGCAGTTACAGCTCTTGTTCGTGACCTTATCTGCATAGATTTAAGGAGTATCTCCAGCTTCTACATCGTGATGGTCCTGCACCAGCACAGGAGACAAGCTCAATCAATCTGAAAGGCCAAGTGGAATGGAAGGAGCAATGCAGAAACCAAAGCTGCCAATGCAGTGGTGATGTTGGTGTCTATGTACATATTTTTCTTTGGGCTGGATAATGCGATTTGGCTTTTTTCCATTAGCACTTCAACTAGTATCACTTGAGCTCACAGATGCACGGGTTTTCTTTGGCTCTTGCTATTCTGCTTTGAGTCCTCTTGTGATCATCGCCACTACCAAAAAGGTGCATTTAAAACTCAAGTATTTACATTGTAACACAACTCAAAAGAATCCAGGAACCACCATCTCACATATAAGTACATGACTCCTGTAAGCTAGTAATAATTATTTGCACATACCATAAAGAGCAGTCTATAATATGTGCAAGCAATACTAACATTTGTTTCTGTAATGCAATACGTCTACCCTTTCACACCATACTTGTGTTGCTAAACTAAATCAATAATGTATTTTTTATTAGGCTTGGATCAATATGACAACCTGTGTCTGAAAAAAACTGGAACCTCTTGGCTTTTTTTGTATTTATCTAATATTGCCATTGTTATGGCCATAGCTATGGGCAAATTACGATAGTACAATATTGCAAGCAACAACAAGTTCATACACATATTCTTTTTTACCATTATATGTGCCAACTATGGTGACCACCTCTCTCCATGTCATTGCAGACACCGCTTTCAGACTTGGGCTTTTGTGTAAAAACCTAATACTTTCTGGGTATTGTAGTCTTGGTTGTTATTCACTGAACTAATTAGATTAACATATGTGAAAAACACTCATTTGCTGGTGAGGGGCCGAGAACTGGAAACAGTGGACTACTACCACCACATCAAAGATTAGGTTCTACTTTTTAAAATGGAGGCTGTAGTTGGTTCCCATCACCATTACTTTCTGGTCTGTTCGCTGCACATTAAGGGTCAGTGCCTGTCTTCTGTTCTTTTTTTTTGCTTCAAAGGTTTCTCTTAGTGAAAGTGAAAGTGATTTTTTTTTGATTCATGATAAATGTTTCATGGTTCATTGTTTATCAGTCTCCAATGGATTAAGGTTCAGGACATTAGATTACGTCCACTACCAGAAAATGGATATGGCACCACAAATGATCTTTTTAGAAACAGACTTAAAAGGGGAAAGTGTGAAGTTTGTCAGAAAAAAAACTTTATCACTTATGTATAATGTGTCTGATTTCTATTTGTTGAGGTCTATCGATGAGAAAGATTAACATAACGTTTATTTGTAAAGCACACATCACCCATGGGCCTCTTGGCACTGTATAACAAATGTTTGTTGTTACCCAACTTGAAAGGTACTCTTTTTATCGACCTCAGAAGGATGAAAGGCTGAGTGTACCCATCAGGATTTGAACTTGTGATCATGAGGTCAAACACAGCCCCTACGGTGGGCACATTAGTCCACTAAGCCATCAGACCTGGCTTAAGGGATTGATATATCTATGTTGTTAAAGTCAGTGGAAAGGTGTAAACAAAACCAGTGTCCCGCCATCACTTTCATTCACTATTTTACGTACATCGTTTAGAACTGTAAGTCTCCATGTGTTCTGTTCTCAGCCAAAAGCCTGCCATGGAAGAACTAGTTTTTCAGCCTTGCTGTCCAAATGTTGTCCTGCGAAATTTGCGAAAGTTGTTAGGATCACTTGGCTGTTTTCCAAACTAAGGTTACATTTTCAGTTTCCAAAGAATTGTTAAATAGTGATAATACAAATGGTAAAAGAAGGGGGCCATCATTTTGGGCCACATGCATCATCCTATTTTGCATTTGTAAACAGTGTGAATCGCTAAATTCTCTAAGCACCTGTACCAAACATTTTTTAAATGATAACTTTGCATTTAGGAAATGCTATCATCATGGACTCCAAGTCGATATGCAATTTTTGAAAATGCAGGAAAAAAATGCTTTTTGCCTATGTCATGTGTACGCTTTACATGTGCATATTTTTTGCGCGCCTCAGGCCCCTGGGCACTCTTGGTTTTGCGTTGCCTAATTTGTGATTACCAATTAGCTAATCACAAATAAGCTAATGAAAAACCATTCTCACTTATGGGCCTTTAGGCCCATAAAAACGAATTGAGCAATATTACCTAATAACGATTGCTTATTTACTGAATCGTTATTTGGTAGTTTTAAGAAATCACTAAATATTTAGTGATTCCTTACATACATCACATTTTGCAATTATCAAATAGAGATTTGGTCAAAATCACTATTTGATAATCGCAAAATGTTATTTTGATACATGTGGCCCCTTATTATTTTAGCTGGACAAAGATTAGCATGAGAACCTATATCAAAAGATCTAAAGATTGCCCTCTGTAGAGCTTACACTAAAAACCCATTAGTTTCTCTTTCCTTCCTCTAGACTACCTATTTCTACCTGTGACATATTCATTGTAATTCTGATTGTTGTTAATTGTACAGCTTCAAAGCTACCTTCTGCCACTGTAGCCAATAAAGTACATTTGCCTATGTGTGAAATTTCATTCATGACATTCTTTTGATGGACAGAACAGTGCCATAAACTAACATTATTCTTTCAGGAATAAGCTATGTAATAATTCACGTAGAGAAGTTGGCAGAATACGTTTATTATAGTTACAAGTCCCCACAGACAGGCAGGCGTGCAAGCCGCTCGACAGATGGCAAACTGTCACACACAATGGAATCTCAACTGACAAACGTTTTCACCTCGCGTGCCAACGGGCAGCGCGAGACAGGAACAACACCATGTCCGAGTGCGGGTGCCGCGCGGGGATAGGACATTACATATGCGGGCGCCGCACGGGAATAGAACATTACATATATCTCCTTTCCTAAGAGGAAAAGGAAGAAGAGACATAGAGGAAGAGAGAGAATGACCGAACAACAAAGGTAGAGAAGGAGAGAGAGAAAGAAAGAGATAGAGAGATAAATAATAGAGATAAAGGCAGGGCAAAGGTAAAGGAAGACAATCACCTGTACCTTGTGGGAAGTCTGACCACACTGGAACTCTTCCTGGGTACGACAAGAGGGTTACTCAACTCATGAACATTGCAATTTCGTAATACGGAAGTACGTGACAAAGTAACATCAACATTAGAATCATTCGTTTCTCCTACAGCATCCTTTACTTTTATGATCTTGTTTATGTTCCAACAGTTGCGCCCATTAACGCACTTCCACATACTTTGTCCACAAAGACAGGTTCACTGAACTTGGACACCCCTTTTTTCACAATTTTTACCATGTCACCAACTGCAAACGTCCTGCTAGAGACATGTTTCCTGTCATCAAAGTATTTTTTTTGTTTACCTTGTACATCACTTATTTTTTTTCTAACCCTTTCATCCAGCTCCTGTGGTGTAGTGTTGGATTTGAACCATTTAGACATCCATGCAGGTCTAAACTCCGTGCAAGGTTTCCTACCTCTAAGTAGCTCAAATGGGGAGATGCCTGTGGATGAGTGGGGAGTAGTCCTATAGAACCACAACATGGTTCTTACAGTAGGGGGTATGACTTTGTTGTGTACAATGGCCCATTTGATACAATCCCCAATTACTTTGTTTAGTCCCTCAACAAGCCCATTAGTTTGGGGATGATAAAGAGAACTTCTGAGATGACTGATTGAAGATTCATTGAGAAATTCTTCAACCTCAGTAGACACAAATTGTACCCCATTGTCTGAGATAATGGTTTTAGGGAAACCCTCCCTCATGAAAATTTCTTTCATAAAATCAATGATTTCCTTAGAGTCCGCTCTGGATACAAATCTGACCTCAGGCCACTTCGAGTAATAATCTATAAGTACAATGGCAAATCTGCTCTGATGAGGCAAGGTGTAGAATGGTCCTAATACATCGATGCCTAACTTTTCCCAAGGAGATTCAGGGAGTGGAATAGGCGTGAGGGGAGGATTGGTCGTACGAAGACTCTTGTCACTACCAGCACAAATGGTGCACTCCAGAACTAAGGCATCGATGTCCCTATCCATTTGAGGCCACCAAAAGTATTCCCGAATCCTACGTTTAGTGAGAGTGGCTCCCAGGTGTCCCTCATGTGCCTTAGTAAGGAGAGTATTTCTAATGTTGACTGGGGGAACAATTTTATCAAGTCTAAAGACAAGACCATCTTCTAATGATAGCTCATCACTGACCTTTACAAACGGTTGAATCTCAACATCAACATTCTTTTCTTTTGGCCACCCCTGGATAATATATTTCTTAACAGTTTTTAAAGTGTTATCATTATCCATAGCAGCATACCAGCTCTTTTCCACCACAGAACACACATTTTGTATCTCTACACCCGCTATTATGCAATCCTCCATTTCATCATCATCAATGTACGCATCATCATGGACAGATTCATTGGGAGCAGAGGGCAAACGAGACAGGGCATCCACCCTTACATTTTTCCCTCCAGCAATGTGCGTGACCTCAAAGTTGAATTGTAAAAGTTTGGATGCAAGACGGGCTATGCGTGGTGTAGTGTTGCGGTGGTTGGTGTTCCCCAAAATAGCAACTAAGGGTTTGTGGTCTGTTTGTAACGTACAGTTTTTGCCCCATAGGTAACTCTTGAACTTTTCAATGCCCCACCAACATGCCAGAAGTTCTTTTTCAATGACTGAGTAGTGTGTTTCTGAGTCCCTCAGTACCCTTGATGCAAAACCAATGGTATGTTCCTGATGCTTTACTTCCTGGGTCAACATTGCACCCAGACCGTAACAGCTAGCATCTACAGTCAATGTGCATGGTACAGATGGTTCAAAAGGTTTCAATGCTTTAACAGAGCTTAATTGTTCTTTTAGCCACGAAAATGCTTTTTCACAATCATCGTCCCACACAAATTCATTTTGTTGTTTAAGTAATTTAGAAATGGGTCGCACCCTTGTAGCATAGTCCGGAATAAAGCGAGCATAAATTTCAGACAGCCCTAGTAGAGATTTCACTCCTGCTTTGTCTTTTGGAGCAGTGGCGTCCAGAATGGCCTGTACGAGACTAGGTTTAGGTGCGATTCCCGCACTTGAGAAGGTGTGACCCAGATATTCTACTGAGTCTTTTGAGAACACACACTTGTCACGTTTTAGGACTACACCATGCACTTGAAAGATGGAGGAAATCTGATTCAAGATCTTGTCATGTTCTGCTTGATCTTTTGCATAAATGAGGATATCATCCTGAAAGATAGCAACATTTTTATCCCTTTTAGCAAATTGACCATGACTCGCTGAAAGACCGAGGCTGCCGAGGCCAGGCCAAACGGCAAGCGGCAGAATTGGTACATGCCAAACGGTGAGTTGAAAGCAGTAAAATGATGCGAGTTTTTATCTAGTTCTATCTGGTGGTATGCAGAGGCCAGGTCTAACTTCGAAAACACTTGAGCCCCCGCTACCGCTCCTAGCATTTCTGTGATATTGGGTAAGGGGTGTGCGTCAACCCAAATCACTTTGTTCAGGCTGCGTAAGTCAATGCAGATTCTCAATTCATTATTTTTTTTCCTTACTACAACTAGAGATGAAGACCAGTCAGACGACTCAATAGGCTCAATTACACCTCTTTTATGCATAGTCATGAGTTATTTTTCTAGGTCCTCCCTTATGCTGAAGGGTACGCTCCTGATCTTATGTCTCACGGGAACAGCATCATTACTAACCTTTATTTCATGTTTGAATCCTTTTATTCTTCCTAACTCGCCAGAAAATACTTTGGGATATTTATTGAGCAGATCTTCCACATGTGCAACATCACGGATGGCCAAAACTTGTTCCTTAGCACCTGGACATAACATCATGTTAAATAATCCTTAGTGGAACCACCCTAATATGTTCAAACCATGTACTGCAACATATATCTTACCATGAATGTGCCTATTTTTGAATTTCATAACATCCTCAAAGTATCCTAATAGATCAATTTTCTGTCCCTCGTAAGACACTGGTGCACGTTCCGGGGGAAGAAGCGCTCTTTCACCCCAGTTTGCTCTAAAGAGAGATTCAGTAATCATGGTGATGCGCGCACCAGAGTCCACTAGGAGACGCAAAATCTTTTCTCCAACACCTATGTTAACATATGGATCAACACAATCATTAGGATCACCAGTTTTAACCTCTCCATTTTCCACAACGAGTATCATGTCTTTTAATTCACTTAGCGTATCCTCGTTATCGCTGTCACTGGATTCTTTGATACATCCTATACGTACTTTTCCTCTCTTGTAACTCTGACACACTTTATCAAAGTGGCCAACTTTTCCACATGAATGACATACTACATTTTTAGCTGGGCACGGTCTTCCATTTTTCATGTGAAACGGGTTGCCACATCTAAAACAAATGTCAGTTCTCTTAAAGATACTATTTTGTGGTGTGTCTCTCTTTTTCTTTAAAAGTGGAAGACGCACAGGAGTGACCACTTCAGTGTTCTTTCTTTCAAGTTCTCTTATTGAAGATTGTGATGTTTCTAAACTTTTTGCAACCCTTATAGATTCGTCAAGAGATGGGTTTTCTAAAGAAAGTAGTTTTTGTCTGATAGACTTGTCTGAGCATTTGCTTATAAATTGGTCACGGACCAGCTGTTTGCTGAAATTCTCAAATTCACATTCTGCGACCATTTTCCTGAGGGCAGTGATGTAACTGTCAACGTCTTCATCACTTTTTTGTTCTCTATTGAAGAATTTGTGTCGCAAAACAACTACGCTGGGTTCAGACAGTCAGTCAGAAAAACTTTATTCGGTTTATGCTTTCAAACCATAAAAGTTGCATTGACATAAAATAGTTTCAATAAAAATACATAAATTAAGATAACAACCAATACAACAATTAAATTACATGGAATAAATAAATAAATAAAAACCTGAGGAAATACTCTTTACACATCCATATAACTCCTAGATTTAACAGAGGCTTTTAAAAACCCTACTATAAAAAATATACAGTCTTCTTTCAATAATTGAATGTACATGAGTGCCGGTCGAGCCTGTCTAAAATTCATTCTTTTTAAAATAGGAACCAGAAAGCGTTTACGAGGAATTTCATATATTTTACATAAAAACAGAAAATGCAACGTATCCTGCGGAGACTGTCCGTCGCAGCCGCAGGGCGCTATATCTTGACTTCTATTAAAACCCTTGGGTCTGGCGACCAAAAGATGAAAAAGGTTCTCGTGTGTGGACAGAGACCCCATGAGGTAGGGTTCCATCATGGGGGTTGTTTTAAGCATTATATACGTCCGCACACTTCGTTTCAACACCTCCTTAGCTTCCCTTTCCATTTTCCTCAGTGACAAAAAGGCTAATTTGGTTGAATCCACATCTTTCTTTGTAATAACATCAGGGTTGGCAAATAAGTCCCCCCGCCCTAACCCATCAAGACTTTTTTTAATATATCTCAGCCACGAAATACGAGCCGAGTTGTCCAGAGTCATGCATTCTCTTACGATCAGGTGGGTGAGAGCAAGATCTTTATTTAACCAACATTTTAGCCAGAAAATCAGGGGTCGCAAGGCAAGTGTGTCACTTAAATAGGGAACCCCCAGTTCCTCGTGGACCACTAAATTAGATGTGCCACGGGGGACACATAGTAAACGTTTCAAAAAATCATTCTCCGCTATCTGTAAGGTTTCTGCAATAGTGTATCCCCAAATTTCACTGCCATAAGAAACTATGGCCGGCTTTTGGGCTGATACACTTGCAGCATAGCTCCAGTTGGTTTCTTCCCTATTTTGGATGCAAAATTAAAATTTGCTGAATTAACCCTGGCCATATCCCCTTTTTTCTTCTGTATTAGGGGGCCCCATTTGAGCTGGTCATCAAAGAGGACCCCTAAATAGGAAAATACATTTGTGCGGGGGATCTTGGAATCACCTACACTAAACTGGAAGTTCTTTTTCCCCAATTGCCCCACTTGCAAGACATACGACTTGGAATTGTTAATTGCCAAATCCCGGTCAGTCATGAATCTGGAGAAGAAAGTTAAAAGCGATTGCAGACCCAATTCAGTCCTGGATATGAGTGCGGCGTCGTCCGCATATAACAGGACTGGAATCCCTCGCCGTCCTACACTTGGGTAATCATCTCCCGTTGCCCTAAGTACACTGTCCAGTTCATTAATATGAAAATGAAATAAAAAAGGGGCCAAAATACTCCCTTTTTGATATTAAAATCCCTCGTGACCTGCAAATCCTGAGAGAACCTGACATTAGCTTTAGTTGACATGTGCAGGTCCTCCAGAAAATTGACAATACTGTTCTCCACTCCCATTGTCCTAATGGACTGCCATAGCTTGTTCCTGTTGACACAGTCAAACGCAGATGACAATTCCATGAAGGCAAGGTGAATTGTCCCAGTGCGGGCAACAGTATATTTACTCAGTATCATAAATAAATTAAGACACTGAGCGACGATGGAACGTCCCGATCGAAAACCATACTGGACTTCCGACAAAATATTATTGTCCTCCGCCCAAGTTGATAATCTCTGTAAGAGGACCCGTCCCACCACTTTAACCACAGAGTCAATGAGCGAAATTGGTCTATAGCAGTGGGTACTATTTCTATCCCCCTTTTTAAAAACAGGAACTATGGTAGAGGTTGCCCAAGACTGGGGACAACCATTCTTTGCTGCAGCATTAAAAACTGCCACCAGTATCGGCGCCCAAAAGGAGGGATCTGACTTAAATAAGACTGGGGGATCCCGTCAGGACCAGGCGCTTTACCAACAGATAATCCTATGATACCTTCCAGGATCTCACCCTTCTCAAATATTAATTCTGGGTCCTTCCTGTCCTGGGAGTTCCTGCAGCTAAGCTCAGACGGGCAATCAAACATAGTTTTAAAATGAAGTACCCACTCCTCCTCAGTAATGTATGAGCCGAGGCCCCCCCCCCCTTCATGGACAAACAGGGGCCTGTTCACAACACTCCAGAACCTCTAGCTATTTCTGAGAGTCCTGGAATCGATCAATTCCTTCCACGCTTCTTCCTTCAATGCTCCTCTCCTCTTAGCAAGGGCTACCTTGTATTCCCTGCGACAGTTGGAGACTTCCGATTGAATTCTAGGTTTTGATGACAGGACTTCCCTTAACCTCTTGGCTGCTTTAGAGCAATGGGAATCAAACCAACTAGGACCAGACAAGGTTTGACCTCTGGCTGGGGCGCATAACAGTTCAGCCACTTTTTGTGAAATAGACTCGAATGCACCAAGGATCACTTTTGGAAGAGACCACTCCCTTGTGCATAAGGACAGTTCATCAGCACATGCTATTTTAACCTTGTTATAAAATAATTCTGGGGATACCTGAGACCATTTTAGTCTGTGCTTCCCATCTGTTGGTCTCAGTACGCCCTTACTTCGAGCATCCCCAAATTTTGCTGAAAGTGGACCTGTCATGTGAAGAGTTAAAGGGTTATGATCACTAAATTCACTTTCTGCAATATTAAAATTATTATTAAAAAATTGTAAGGAGGACGAAATTAAAATAAAATCAATAAAAGATCCCCTCCCGTGTCCTTTGAAGGTGGGCACAGTAAAATTAGTGCGCGGGTCGGTTAAAATCATTGTAGCCACCAAATCTATTTCATTTCACATAGTATTCAACAACTCTCCTTGGGCGGTATGCTCAAAGTGAAAACCCTTCATACGGGGACAACCCAGCTCAGAAATACACGATGTTGGCTCACCACAGGGATGTATATTAAAATCGCCAGAGACAAAAAGGTTATGAAGACTTGGGCCCAGGGATTGTTTTATGGTTACTCCCAGGGCAACCATGTTACTAGCCTCATTTGGGGAAGAAAAAGAATTGTAAAAGTTAACAATTCCCCAACTGATGTCCCCCCTTCGGGCCGATAATGCCAATATTCCTGGATGCGTGGTGGACAACACCTGCAGCTTGCAATCAATAGCCACAGAAATGTATGTGTCTAGTCCACCCTTTGGTCTCCCACTCACAGAGGGTCTAGCTGGAACGAAAAAGGCCTTGTAGCCCTCCAGGAACAGGTCGCAATCCACCGACCACGTTTCCTGGAGGCTAATTACCATAAATTTCTTGACATAAGACACCCACCGTGGATCCTGAAGCTTAGTTGCCAGCCCTGCTATATTCCAGGATAGGAAGTTATTCAAACTTAACACTGGGAGCCCCACAACTACCTCCCCTAGAGCCTGAAGAGGTGCGACCGGCTGAGGCCCAATGAGTACGGGATCCCGCAGTCAATCGCATTCCTCCATGCCTGTTAAGGCAGCAAATCTATTATTTGATGCCACTATATGGCCAGTACCAAATTGCCTATCTAATTCTAACAGTGGTTGGACCAAAGGAATGGACTGGTGTCTAGGGAGTATTCTTGCTGAACAGCCACCACGATGGGACACCCAATGGCCATCTACAATCGTGTCCCCATAGGAAAGTGGCCTGTAAAAATAGCCCAAGGGTAAAGCCTTAATGACAGAACCCACTAAAGGGGTGAGACTATAGTCCCCAGAAAAAATACGGCCTGCGGTGAAAGGGTTATTAAAATTTATGATAATACAGTCGCCTGTCCCCTGTTTACGTGAGCTCCCAATCCAGCTAACCCTGCATGCCATAAGTATGTTTTTGGATACATGATTGCCCAGGGTGGTATTATATGTGAACCAATGATTTATTTTATTTAACAGCTGCCCGTAATCCTCACTCTTCCCATTGGAGAGAACAGGAACACTACCCAGGATCACAACATATGGAGTGGATTTGGGTGAGAGATCTATAGTGGGAAGAGACCGCATCTGGAGGGCCCTACCCTCAGATCTCTTATCCCTCTGAGGCGTAGGGGACTCTATTCTTAAAAACGGCTGCTGTGTAGAAGCTGAAATATCTACATTGGTGGGCCTTAAACCATTAGAACTATTCTTATCTAGCGCCTCACTATTTGCTGCTTGCCTCACGTACCGGGCTACCCCTGCTCCTTTCTGCCCAGCTCTTTCCCCTTCCTTGACTATTTGAGCTTTGGGCATATTTGTACTTACTGTTGGAACAACCGACGGAGTATGAACCATCGTCCTTTCTAATTTAGATAGCCTGTCTTCTACTAAGCTTATTTTTTGAAAGATGGGGTCTAATAAGGTAGTCAACATAGTTTCAAGCCTGCCCCAAAAGTCCCCCTCCAACGCACTGACAATTAGTGGCCCTGCCCGGTTCTGATTCGGGGAAATAAGATTGCCCTCACCAACAACACTTGTAGGAGCAACTAATTCTTTCCTCCCGGATGTGCCCTTTACGGATTTATTTGATTTCGTTGTTCCCCGGTTCTTCCTTATTACAACAGGGGATTCGTTAATGCGATTAGATTTAATTTTTGCTTTCTGCCCTCTAGTTCTCGATTTCTTTTTATCAGGGCAAGATTCCTGCTCCATAGATATACAGGAGACGGAATTAATCAGTGTTGCTGGGGCAACGAGTGGCGACTGGCTCGGCCGTGATGGAGATATGTCCTGATTAAACCCTGACAGGACATTAGGAGAAGCAGGAGTTGAAGAAAACCTGCCTTGCGAAATGTGAGGCTCCAGGGATAACCTGCGTTCTGTCGATTTTATTTCATTAATGAGGACAAACTCAGCCCTCGTTAAAAAGGCATCTAAAGTCCCCACCACACTTTTTCCTGGATTTAACTTCCGCTTATTCATGTTTAGCAACTTCTGAGCATTCAGGTTTGTTTACTTAAAACCTTTATAAAGTGCAGATTTACTTATAAAGATAAAGTGACTAGTGCAGTATGAAATGCGCAAGATAGAAATAAATTACAACAAACAACACAAATAAATTAAAAATATTCCTCAGGACTTTAGAACAATACTAAATACTTGTCACGAGAGTGATTGTCATCTTTAAAAAAAACAGTTAATCACAATAGGGGCACTAAGGTACAAAATGCAATGTAAGATCCTGGCTCTTACGATAGAATCGGCCCAGTCCAGTCCAGTCTCCTCCGGCCTCTGACGGCCTTGGACGGCCCGCCCTTTATCCGGGCTTCGCACGGCGCACGCCCGCGAGAGCCGCGCTGTAATTTATGCGCCTCCGGGCGCGACAGGCAAGCACACAGGCAGCAGAGCAGTATGGGAGGTGTGGTCCTCCCCCTCCTTGTGCGGTGGCGGCAGTAGCGGCAGTACTCAGCAGTTTCCGCGAATCGGGAGCCGCGCTGTAATTTATGCGCTGTAATTTATGCGCCTCCAGGCGCGACAGGCAAGCACACAGGCAGCAGAGCAGTATGGGAGGTGTAGTCCTCCCCCTCCTTGGGCGGTGGCGGCAGTAGCTGCAGTACTCAGCCGTTCCCTGGTCTTTAAGTCCGCCACTGCACCGTTTCAGGTCACCGAAACCCTTCTGTAAGCAGCAGCCTGCTTTCAGATCATCGCCACCGCACATTGATGAGGGCCACGCCACTGAAGGCCTCTGTGTCTTTGTGCGGTCTCGGCCACTTTCTTGATCTGCCCCCTGCCGCTTCACCCACTGTGCGTGCTGTTCATGGAGCTACACTCCTCCCTCAGAGGCAGATTCGTCTCAGGTCACTCCGGCTGGGAGTAATCACGTCTTTTCCCTGAAAACCTAATCAGCGGCGCCGCCCGCTACACTTCCCTATGCCGGTGAGAGGCCTCTTCTGGAAGGTAGGACAGATGAATGGACCCCCTCCACCTCACTGGAGAGAGCTCAGGCCGCTGTTATTTCCGGTACGACTACTATATGGACACTCGGACGCCATTATGTCCCACCGCCAGCCGCCGGACTCAACTGAGAAGGTACGGGTGCGGTCGCGATTTGCACGGTAGAGCTCCGAGAATGCCCCTGAGTGGCTCCGTACCAATCACGCTCCCGGCACTCACAATTAGGGTCAGCCACTGCGGAGCTGTAAGGCCCCGTCGCCCCCTGCTCTCGTGCGCTGCAGTGGTTCCTACCCTCTCCCTGATTCGGACTGCTGCAGACTCCTGGAGTGAAAGGGTAACCGGAAACTACTCTGGGTTGTTTATCATACCTCTTTGCCAATTTCCTGACAGTGCTTTTATATTCATCTGGTTCTTCTCCTTCAACACTTTCAGCTTCTGGTAGATGCTTGAGCGTGTCCCTACCTTCAAACCCTAAGGAATGTAGCAGTAAAAACTTCTTCCTTTCAGGTCTAAATCTGTGTGCACCTATTGCCCCTAAATAATTTTCAAAAGCATCAAACCATTTTCTCCAAATTATGGGTGGTTCTCCTGGTGCATCGAGAAATGGAGAAGGAGGATGAACCGATTACATTGTGAATATTACTGAAAGTACTGACACTTAAAAAAAACAAATCAGCAGAGAGGATTTATCATGACCTTAGGCTGTGACAATAAAAAAAAACAATTTTTCCAGAGGTAACAACTATACTGTTATGCATGTCACCGAATTATTCATTACACTTTTTTCTCCTTTTCTTTTTTTTTATTTGTGTTTGCCAGTCTTATTATTATTTTTCCAATTTAAGTAAGCTAAGACGCTTTTTTTTTCAAAACAAATAACAGGTGTGCGTGTCACCGTTTATTCCGTTGCACGCAGAATATATGTATACCCAAAGCTCCTTGTGATGGCAGCTATAATAGCTTTTTTTTTTTCAAAATTCATCAAGAACCTTATTTCCAGCGTTGCACTTTAAAAAAAAATTAGACACCAGATGAACAGCAACCATCTTTTCGTTTTCCAATTGACAAATACCTCCCGTTTCCTATGCTTCTTTATACAGCAAATACGGAGTGAAGATGAGGCAAATGCTGACAACCTTAAAGAATGAAGGATGCGTTACCGTCTTCCGATCTCCCAACCATCACAGACTGCGTCAGCAGCAGGCGGGGACTAAGAGTACATCGGCAAGTCTTCTTCCGGAGGGCAGCGCTATTTCCCAGCTCTCCCTTCACTTTGTTATCTGGCAGGGAAGGCTGAACCGGGAACTTCCTCTCACCGCGCTGTCAATCTCTTCAAATAAATTCGCCGATAACGATCTAGAGGTAATGATCGCTTTCACCTTTTTTTTCTTACTTATTCTTTATCGTGGGTTCTGTGTGGGGACACTCCGCTTCCTCGTCGCCAAATGAATGTAATAATTCACGTAGAGAAGTTGGCAGAATACGTTTATTATAGTTACAAGTCCCCACAGACAGGCAGGCGTGCAAGCCGCTCGACAGATGGCAAATCATCACACACAATGGAATCTCAACTGACGAACGTTTTCACCTCGCGTGCCAATGGGCAGCGCGAGACAGGAACAACACCATGTCCGCGTGCGGGCGCCGCGCGGGGATAGGACATTACATATGCGGGCGCCGCACGTGAATAGAGCATTACAGACTATTTATATACAGGCATGGCTTCAGCATTGGGAATCTGAAGGGGGGGCGTTTAGAAGCATGGGTGAGCCATAAAGATGAGTGGGGTTGTCCAGAGTTTCCCACGTGTCTCAAAGTCTGGCGATGCTGGATGGTCTTGTTCGGATGTGAGCTGCATACCATAACAATTGCTAGGTTCTGTCTACGAGTTTTAACTGTTTATTTCTATGAGTTTAAGCCTATTGACTTGAACTCTTCTGCTCTCTCCACCTCACCATCCTTTCTCTCTGTCTCTCCCTTCTCTCTTCTATTTTCACCCTCCTTTCTTCCCACTTCATCTTTTGTGGCCCGCTCACCTCACCCTCTACTTCTCCCACTTTATTCCCTTCAACACATCCCCCTCCCTCCTCTCCTATTTCCCCGCTGTGCCCTTCTCTATCTAAACTTCACCCTCATATTTCTCTCATCTCGCCCTTCTCCCTTTCCGTCTTATCTTAATTTCGAGATCTTCTGATTTCACGAGACTCTCACTTTGTTAACTTACTCTCACTACACTTCACCCTTCTCTTTCCACCTCACCCTTCTCTTTCCACCTCACCCTTCTCTTTCCACCTCACCCTTCTCTTTCCACCCCACCCTTCTCTTTCCACCCCACCCTTCTTTCCACCTCACCCTTCTCTTTCCACCTCACCCTTCTCTTTCCACCCCACCCTTCTCTTTCCACCCCACCCTTCTCTTTCCACCCCACCCTTCTCTTTCCACCCCACCCTTCTCTTTCCACCCCACTCTTCTCTCTCCACCTCACCCTTTTCTCTCCACCTCATCCGTCTCTTTCTTACTCACCCTCCTCTCTCCTCCTTGCCCTTCCCTCTCTTCCGTGCCCTACTCTGTCTTCCTCAAATTCATCTTACTCACCCTCTTGACCCTGTGACTCATCCTCCTTCACTCCCCCTCACCATCCTCTTTGTTTCTCACTGTCCTCCCTCCTGCCTCAGCCACCTCCCTATTTACCGCCTATGTCTCGGCTTCACCTTCCCCTCTCTTCACCTCATCCTGGACTCTCACCCTAATCCTCTTCTGTCAGCCTCACCTTCACTGCTACTGGCTACGGGGGAAATGAGTTAGTGTATGTAAATGAATGAGGGGTGTGTAAGTGCTTGTGTGGGTACATAGGTGTATGTAATCGGGCCTGACACTTCTCTTTGCAACTGTTCTTCACTGGTGAAAACAGCTTTTGGGTCTTTGCCACTGGAGCAACATGGTGACTTTAATTTTCAGTGTGTTCCGGTTGTTATTTTCAAAATACCATGAGCCATACATTATGGGCAACAAGGCCCAATGTGTAAGAGGTGACTTCACATTTAAAAGTCTTTGTTCGTCAAAATCAGTTACTGTCATGGGTTGATCCTTGGGTTTTACTCTTCGGCAGTCAGGTTACAATGGTAAGCCTGAAGCCATGTTTTGCAGGCCCACTCTGAATCACACAATAGGTGCTGCAGTCCACAAACAACATATAACTTGCAGGCCATATGTGCATTTTCTAGACCACATAAAAGGTACTTCCAGGCAAGTAAAATATGTCAATAAGGAATAGGACAACTTTACCATGTTTAAAGGGGGAGCACTGGTTAAAGTGCATAGAATTAAAAAAACAGCTAAATGGTTTCCAGAAAAAGGGATAATAATTCAGTGGAGACCATGCAGAAAAGGTAGATTTCCTACACCATCTCACTTTTTTCCCATAAATGGATATCTGGGTAGAAAGCTTTGAACCTGTGTGTTAAGCCACATACTGTAGGAACATCTATTTCCGCAGTAAATGCATTAGCCCAGTATATTATCTTATCTGTTTATGTGCTGAGGAGTAACAGTAGCACTAAACTCAGGGCCACTGGAATTATGCAACAGGGGAGAAACAATTAAGCAGCAGGGATGACACAATTATACAGCATAATGCTTGCTAGTATTACTTTATTATTTTGTCATTTTTTACACATTAACACAGTCTTGAAAAAAGTTTAATCTCAATAGTACCAGGTTAAAACACAACGACAGCATAATTAGCTGAAAGATGATCAGTAAACCTTTGCGAAGGGCCTTCCACTATGCACTAAAATGTCACTGCGCTTTAAAAAAAACAACTTTTATCTGTTTAAGATTGCTTTTTGTTCAAATCTGCCAATTTTGTTTCAGATGATGGGTTATATGCAAATGTGACAAATCCATAATTATGCATACAATTCTGCATCCGCAGAATTACATAATTACAGTGGCCTTGAGTGTAACCCATTTCTGTCTATTCATGTGACACAATAAGATAATTTGTTGGAAGAGAATAAATGTGCAGTCACTAATGTCCCAAAGTGGCATGTCTGTTTTTTAAGTGCTTCTAATTAAATTAGCAAGTGCCACCTTCTGCGAGCAAATCGAAGATTGAGAGTGAGAAGGACAATGGCAGCACATGTTGCCAGTGCTTCCATGGAGTTGTTGCCATTTCTTTTCTTTATATACTGGTCATTTGCACTACCCCTTCCCATTGTGTGTCTGTGTTATAATAATAAAACATGATAAACCTTTGCCCTTATGAGGAGTGAAACATTTACAATTGTAAGTATTTTTTTTTTGCTTAATATAGTGCCATTAACAGGTCCACAGGAATGTTGTGATTCTGCAGCAGCCGTGTATCCTGCATAGTGGTGGATTTGCCACATTTGTCACACAATCCATCAACTGCTGCCTATTTGCAGATTTTAACAAAACAACATCTTATTTCACACTCAGAGGAATCAAAAGTTACGCCGCATAATTTGGTTTTCCCCAGCCGCATGATTCCAGTGGTTCTGGCCATAAGTTAGTACTAATATCATGGCAGAAAGAAACTATTACAAACCACTAATAAGATATATATCCTGATTGTATACTCATACTCACTTACATTTCTTGCAATGGCAAACTCCTTCACACTCTGTCTGCCATAAAACAGTTCTTGTATCCTAATTACTGTATGAAAGAAGCTTATGTTCTCGAGATAGTTTGGGTGTCTCAGGTACACCTTCTTTTTACAAATGCACAGTAGTAGCAGCCATTTCCCGTTACCTCACCCCTTTCCCAAGGCACTTTAAGCAGTTCAAGGCATTGCTTATAAATCAAAGATGCACAATTAGTTGTTGATTATGAGCCTGGAGGCCCGTGTGATTTTTTCATTAAGAAAAAGAACAGAAGATGGTTTTCTGCTTGTGAATGGGCTTTGGGTGGGCAACAGGGCTAACTTGGAATGGTCTAGACCACCTGGCCCTCCCTCCATATCCGGCCCTGTTAATATAATGGAAATGTCCAGAACAAATTAAATACTAATTCTGCTTTTTGATGACCATGCTCTGTGTACGTTGTGAGGTGACTACTTTGTCTAGCCAGTTATTCCTGACTGTGAAGATCTGGGCTTGCAGCTCAGAACCTTCTCTCCTTCTCGCACACCAGGTGATCCCCAATGTCTTGGGTATGTTGCTTTTTGTGTGCCAGCTGAAAAAAAGAGGCAAACAGAGCATTCCAATGAAGTTCCTGCCCTCTTCATGCCAAAATCTCACTTCCCCTCATTCATGGACTGATGCACCCTGGCGCCAGCACATTAACAAACTAATGTCTAATGGCAGTAACCACCCACCCTCGGTCCACCAAGGAATGTATGATAGATCTAAAGTACGCTGTGGTGTGCAAGGTACTCTTAAGCCCATCTCTATAATGCACCTCATGCCAACACCAGCATTAAAAACTGTGACATCTGCACACAGCTCTACTGATGTATTTTAATGTTCATTTGCAGCACGAAGTGTATTGGTACCTTCTGCGTTGTTCAGCTCTACTATTTCGATGCTGTGCCTGAGTCTCTTTAAATGAGTTCTCTCTTTGTGAAATGCAAGAACATGGGTGATTCATTTGCAGTGAGGAAAGTTGAAACTTAGTAAAGCTGATGCATGTGGAGCAGTATTACTTCATAACAACTCAAGGGAGCTTGGCCCTGCTCACCAGCTTGTTGAGCTTGGCGCTTTCTGCTGGTTCATCCCTAAACCTTCTACCTTCACCCTCCTGTCATCGGAACGCATTTGTTTTGGCTTTTGGGACTATACACACTCTACCACTGCTATCCAGTGCTAAAGTGCCTGTGCTCTCTCATTAAAACATGGTAGAATAGACTAATACCCAATTGGCATATTTTATTTACTTGTAAGTCCATAGTAAAGTGGCGCTACTTACGACCAGGGCCTGTAAATTCAATGCTACGAGTGGTCCTGCAGCACTGATTGCTCCACCCACTTATGTATAATGTAAACATGTCTTAGGCTTGCTTTTGCAGTCCTTGTATGTAGTATTAATCTGCCTTTTTGAGGTAGCAATACCCTTTGCCAGGCCTAAACCTTCATTCTTAATACAGATAAGTCAGAGAACAGGGTAGACCCTGTACAGCTCAGAGGGCGGGGTGCCATATATTTGAAAAGTAGGACATGAAGTGGGGAGTCGGGGAACCACCAGCACTGGCGAGATGGGTGGGGGACATGCATAATGCTATGTTCGCAGAGAGGGACGTATTTAAAAATAGAGGATGCCCGAAAAAATGGGATCGAAAATGGTCTAAATGGAATGTACACAGAGGCGAAATATATGCCTATCCCCTAAAACTGAACTTAATTGACGGGCGGGTGGGTTGCAAGATCTACTTAATGCGGAAGGTTAATTGAGAAAGAAGAATGGCTATGAATGTGAACTATATGGATGATTTACTGTAATTGTACTGTGCTTGCCTATGCTCAGCGGATAACTGCTTACATTGTGCTTTCTTGAGTTTTGATTAAATAAAAAGAATACAAAAAAAAAATAGGACATGTATTGTTACGTTTTACCTGTACTGGAAGTGAAAAACTCCTAAATTAATTTGTCACTACTGCACGGCCTACCTCCCCCACAGGATAATACTGAAGTCACCTTATGACATTTTGTACACTTGAATAGACTGTCTCCTGACTCCACACAAAGGGCTACATACACTCTGTAGTTTGTCTTGAGCCAGGGAAAGTAGGACATGGCACCTGTGCACTTCAAAAGCATATCTCTAGAAGTGTCTCCCCACTTCAAAGGCACAACTGGTAATACATATTAGATATCAGACATCAGCTCTTCAGTACACCTCTGTACCTGTGGATACTCTGCCAGGAAGAAGGACTGATTTGCTGCTGAAAGGACTGCCACTCTGCTGGGATTTTGCTTTGAATGAATTGCTGCACTGCGGTGCTGACCTGCTTCCCTTTTGTCTATGTGAGAGGAGAACTGGACCTGCAACTTCACGTTGAACTCAGGACACCAGAGTGACTCCAGCTGAACTAAGTTCCTGACCCCCAAGTGGTACCCCTCAGGTCAAGGACCCTGGTTTGGCTCAGGGACTGTATTCAAGCTTTTGGGTTCTTTGCAACCGGGAACGGGCCTGTTCGCACCAAGACCTCGCTGCTCACATTCTGGAGGGCGCCTCTTCATGCTAGAGCACCAACCGCTAGCCGGGGACCACCAACACAAAGATCCAGAAATGCACACCCATGACGCCTGGCCTGCTCTTCGCCACTCCAACAGTCTCTGATGAAGTTCTCCCAGCTGCGCCCAGCCCCCTTCATTATGAACAGGACTTGCGGCATAGATTGGAGAAGATAAACTTCAGCAGGCTTAACTTGCTTTCTGTAGCCGACCTGCGCTCCATCGAGGTTGGCCTGAAAGTGTGACATTGACTCTGTCCAGTGTGACCAGATATCTTGAGTTGAGGTTTTGTGCTTTATGGTGCCATTTTCACTAAAATGTTTACAAATTCATAAATCGAGTTCTACAGATTGGATTTTGTCATGTTGGTCTTGTTTTATTTATTGCATCTTGCTCTATTTTTCTAATGCGGTTTGGGATCCTTTTTGTGTGGTGCTTTTACTTTATTAGTGTTTGAAGTGTTGCACCAATACTTTACACATTGCCTCTAAGTTAAGCCTGACTGCTTTGTGCCAAGCAACCAGAGGATTTAGCACAGGCTTATTTAGGATAGGGGTTGGCGGAAATATTTACTCCGCTAGCAGAGTGTGCAGAATTTAGGAAATATGTGGTCTGCTTGTGGCACGGAGTTCCTGCTAAATTCCATCATCCAGTGTGTGGCACATTTTTGTTTCCTTCGGCGAGTGCAAGACTTGTTTTGTCAGTGCTGGCAAGCGCTAAGTCATCTGTCGGCAGCTAGCATGCATGTGTGAGATTTGGCACCACTAGCACAGCTTCTGGCTCCGACGGTGCCTCTTTCATGATGCTGGTGAGCGTGATATACTGCGGCTGCACCTCAATTGAATTGTCATCTCGAGAAGCAGCTAAATCTCCTCAAACATATTTTCGAGTTGGTATTCTACTTCAACAGACTGTTCATGTTGTGTTTTTAGTGCAAGATGACTTTTTTAATTTTACTTTTTTCCAACAAGAAGGAGGTGCCCCAGCAACTCCAACTTCCTGTTCCTGGCCAGTAGTGCTTTGTCCATCTCCTGGTCACTTTTCATTTGGATTTGGGGCTGGAAGGATCACTCTTTTATTCTACTGCATATATATATATATATATATATATATATATATATATATATATATATATATATATATTACCTACTGGCGGTCGCCAGTAGGTAGTTATAGTTAGGACCCTGTTTCCATAGGAAATCCGCAACATTCTATTTGGAATAACTTTGGCGCCGGTCGACGAATCCTCGCGAAATTTTCAAAATAGGTGGGGCGCTCCGCTCCGCTCCTACCCTGAAAGTCTCGGGGGGATTCGTCAAGCAGGGGCCGAGAAAAAAGGGGGGTCCCAAAACGCGTTTTCCCCATGCATTTTTCCATAGGACCTTTAGACACAGCTACAGCCCGAACGGCTGAACAGAATTACTTGAAAATTGGCAGAGAGGTAGCCATAAGGTCAAGGAAGTGCCTTTTGCAGGTCTGGTGTAAATCTGTTCAGTATTTCCTGAGAAAATAGCATTTAAAGCATATATATATGTGGGCGGAGCCTAACCACACATCTCATCCTGAGATCTGATTGGCTGTCAGCACTTCATCCAAGAAGTGTTGGCAGCCATCTTGGGACCAATATACATGATAGCACCTCATTAAAAAGCATTGCAGTTAATAAGAAGGTTTTAAGACTTTAGTTACATTATAAATCATTTGTTGATGGTACCATACTCATTTTAGGAATTGTGGTATGTTCTAAGGTGATTTCACCATGTGAAAAAGCCTTCTGCTGGGATATCATGATTGAGAGAAAAATATTTTCTCATGCTTTTACCACAGAGGTTTGGAAGGTGATCTATAGGCTAAACTGAGAGCTTATTTTCTGTAAATTCACATTATCTTTCTCAGTCATGTGAGAATGAAGTCTGACATTCTCAGTAAAACATGTACATCCAACAAGGGCAGAGACTGTCAGTTGATTCCTTTGTGTTCTACTGCAGCTTCCCAGAGTGTTCCAAAGAACTACTAGAGCGCTAACAGTCCTACTTATGATAAACGTATGGCACACCTGAAGCCATCTTGCTTGGATTAAAGTGGTAACTCTTAAAACATTTAATTTAAAAAGGAACAAAATGAGGGGGTTCATTTTTCCATAAAAAGTATGATTAGTGCTGCAGAAAGAAAAATTAGGGCACATTTTGAGTGACTTCTCAAATCCTCTTCTATTTCATTAAAAAATTCTGACATGCAGACTGAAACATGCACTTTCAATACCAGCAGCAGTTTTCCCTGGTGAGCAGTAGCTTTACTACAGTGATCTAATGAGCAAAAAGAGTGCTAACATTCTGAATTTATGGCAAATGTGTGACACATCTGAATGCCTTCTTGATGGAATCAAAGTAAAAAACTGAAAGTATTTCCTACTGAGGAGACTGCAGTAAATGAGGAAATTAGGAAACTTCATAACAAATAAGTCTCCCAAGATGGCCACCTGAGACAAAAGAGCCCAAATGTAGCCCAAATATCACCCAGATGTAGCCCAAGTATAGCCCAATGACAGAATGTCCCAGAATGTTCTTAAAAACAACTAGAGCGCTTACTGTCTTCATTATGACAAAAGTATGGCACACCTGAAGCCATCTTGATTGGAATAAACTGGTAACACTTAAAACATTTAATTTAAAAAGGAACACAATGAGGAGGTTCATTTTGCCATAGAAATTATGATTAATGCTGAAGAAAGAAAATGAGGGCACATTTTGAGTGACTTCTCAAATCCTCTTCTATTTCATTAAAAAATTCTGACATGCAGACTGAAACATGCACTTTTAATACCAGGAGCAGACTTCCATGGTGCAGTAGTTTTACTACAGTGATCTAATGAGCAACTAGAGTGCTAACATTCAGAATTTATGGCAAATGTGTGACATATCTGAATACCTTCATGATGGAATCAAAGTAAAAAACTGAAAGCATTTCCTACTGAGGAGACTGCAGTACATGAGGAAATTAGGAAACTTCATAACAAATAAATCTCCCAAGATGGCCACCGGAGACAAAAGAGCCCAAATGTAGCCCAAAATCACCCAGATGTAGCCCAAATATAGCCCAATGACAGAAGTGTGCAAAACACTTATTATTTTGTGTTTTTGCAGTGTTATATAGTGCAGACTTGTCAGGTATTGGAGTGCTTTACATGAGCATTGGTTACATCACACAAGAACAAATTCATTTTGGTTGTAGACATGGGGAGACTAAGTGATTTGACCAGAATCACAGAATGTCGAGCTGAAGCAGAAACTGCAACCTGGATCCCCAGTTGCAAAGTCTGCAGTTCTGGAAGTAACACCACATCCTCTCCCCTAAGTGCAACATTTAATCAAGTGGTCAACTGGATAAAAAAACATAAAGATAACAAATAATTTAAAAGTGCTTTGTCGCTATTTGAAAACTCAGAAAATATGTCCTTATTTTAGTCTTTTAGAGCACCAACCATAATTTTGATGCCAATAAGACCCTCTCATATATGTAATTTCTAAAGGAAATGCTCTAGGTATTACAGTTTTGATTACATCAAGATGATGTCAGGCGTTCCACACTTTTGTAATAAATATAGAATGTTAGCAATCTAGTTGTTCATTAGGATACTGTTGAGAGGCAGAGGCCAGGGGCACGGACTCTGAAAATTGAAGGCAGGTAGGAGGGTGCAAAGGCAACAATTTAACCACACTGAGCAGGCAGGAAGGGCCGTGGAAGCACAACAGACTATGGAGGGCAGTGGAAAGGGGGGCAGGGGCAACAAACCAACAATACAGGACTTGCAAGAGAGGCTGTTGGAGGGAAGATCTATTACGGGTCAAGGAAGCTAGGGGCGGTCCCCAGATCCCCGGGAGCCACCACAGAACTGAGCAGGAGAGTGAGTCAGGGACAAAAGGGGCACCTTAATTTGAGCCGGGGTGCCTAGGAACGCTTGCTCCAAAAATGAAGAAAACAGACATATGAGACATGGAATTGGAGGCAGAATACAATGGCAGTTTAATGAGAAGATGCAACTTCAAAGAAACCGCAGAACAGAGACATAAAGTACAAAATACAGAATCCAGATAATCATACAGCTGTCATAATATTCTCTGTATCTCAATTAATGTACTGACAGAGAGAGAGAGAAAACACATCTATAAATGCATCATGAGAAACAAGTTACACCAAGGAAAATGTTACCTAGGAACACTCACGTTTACTCTTAGAGCAAGCATTCCTGCAATTACAATACAAAATCTTTTAAATGCAAAAGTAAAGAGAACAATGGTTAAACATAACATGACATTTCATATAGGTAAAATAGAATAAGATACTTCAAGCAAAGCAGAGCAAGACATTTTAAGCAAAGGAAGACAAGAGCTCCCAGCTCTTGGGGAAAACCTGCACTGCCTGTTAACCTACATACAGACGGCGAGGTAGTCCGTCGATATCTGTGGGTGCTCCCTTTTTATATCATTTTGTGGGCTCCTTTGCACGCTACATCTACCTACGTATGCTACCCAAAAGCTTCGTCTGCAGATTTTACCAGACATTTCGTCATTTACCCACTTAATGCTGACAATGGACTGGGTGAAAAGGTCAGTCTCTCAGGCCAATCGCTTATCGTAAGTTCCATAGAGCAAGCAGAAAATAATGGGTATTGTACGGGAATTCAATATATTCATGTATAAAATCTCCTCAGTTCTCCTAACTTGACGCTCTGCGGTTGCCACTTCCTTAAAAGCGGGAAACCTGCCCAGGAAGCAAGTACCAGTCCAGGATGCAGCCTACTGTATGTCGACAGCTTCAGGGGGATGTTGAACTTTGATACCGAGCACGGAGCACTCGGGTAGGGTGGGGGCTACTAGTTTGGATCAGAAGGCCTCGCAGACCTGCCTTCAGACTGCTATACACTAAAATTGCAGAGCTATGGTCAATTCAACAAAGAGGCCTACATATTGAACAGAAGGGCCTACACAGGGGTTTTATGCTGGCTGAGTGGTAAGGATGTCTCAGGATAATTATATAGCAACACAGGACCCGCTGGTCAATTTAATACGGCCTACAAATGCAGCTGGCAGGGCAAGGACAAGGGTCTCATACTTCAGGTGTGGACAGAACGGGCCAGGGGCCCCCTGTGATACAAAATCTACCCTCCTTCAAGGCTGTGGCAATGTAATAGACCATTGTGGGCAGAAGGAAGAGGCAATGGTAGTACAACCATACATGCCAACAGACCCGATTCAGCCAGGAAACGTCCAATGTTTTTAAGCTCAAATGGGCTTTATTTGATCTGTCTCCTGTCTACAATATCCTCTTTTTCAATGTAACTCAAAGGGGAAAATCAATACCCCAGTTTTTTTTCAAAATCTCCCTCTTACCAAGTTCAAAATGTTCGCAAGTATGGTACATTGGATCATGGAAGGAAATGGGATAGGGACATGGACTTGGATAACAGAGGACAGGAGGGACATGGAGAGGTGCACCAAACTGACCCTGCAGGGCAGGCATCAGGGTTTGCAGCAGCACAATACACCACACAGGGCATGCAGGACGGGAGTGCAGCACAACAATCCATAGAAAGCAAGAGGGAGGGGACAGGACCATGCACATGGACAACAGAGAACAGAGGGGCAAGAGGCAATGGTAGCTAGCTGACCATAATGGACAGACGGGAGAGAAAGCTGCAGCATAACAGACCACAAAGGGCAGGAGGGACGGATCAGGGGCATTACAATGGAACAGACAAGCCAGGAGGGAGGGAGTAGGGCTGGGGGCAAGGGGGCAGGGCAGGAGCAGCAAGATAGCCATGGAGGTCAGGCAGGATGGGCACTAGAAGCAAGACACACCATGAAGAGCAACAGTGAGACTGTGATGGCATACACACAGACCATGGAGGGAAGGTGGGAGGGGGTCAGGGGCAGCTAACTGACCACACAGGGAAGGTGAGAGGGTCCATGGCAGCACAGAAGACGATGCATGGCAAGTGGGAGGGCTAGTGGCAGCACAATGGCTATGATGGGCAAGAAGGAGGGTGGAGGGGCATGCACAAAGGACGATGGAGGATAGAAGGGAGGGTCAGGACCTGTGCACAGACAAGAAAGTTCAGGGGAAGGGACCTCACAACAGACCACACGGGGCAGGCAGGAGGAGCAGTTGCAGCACAACAGACCAGGGAGGGCAGAAGGGTGTGGCAGTACAATGGACCATGTAGGACAGGAGGAAGAGGATAGGGGCATGGCATGTGGACAGGCAGGGTGGAGGTGGCAGGGACAGGTTACAGTCATCTGACAATGCTAGGCAGGTGGGAGGGGAGTGGCAGCTCAACAGAACACTCAGAGTAGATAGGAATGGCAGGTCCATGGGACATGGTGGGCAAAAAGGATGGAGCAGGGGCATGCACAAAGACATCGGAGGGCAGGGGGAAGGAGAATAGGGGCAGCAAGCTAAGCACAGAGTTTAAGCAGGAGGTCAATGATGGGGCATAGAATTGGGCAATGGAGGGCAGGAGGAGTGGACTGGTACATCATACTAAATTGAGGGCAGTGGCAGCACATCAGACCATGCATGGCAGGAGGGAGGAGGCTAGTCCATGGATTCACACAACAGAGGATAGGGAGGAAGGGGATGGGGCAGCAAGCTAACTGTTCAGAGAAGGCGGGTATTAGGAACTTTATTGTTTTTAAAACATTGTGTCTGTGCGAACTACTTAAAATATGAACAAGTATGCAGCATAATCTCACTTTTATTCAGGAAGAAGAGGACGTTTGTGACTGTGACTCCGGGCTCACTTGGCAGAAACACCCCCTGACCCTCCACCCCCGATCGCAAAATGTAATGCCCGTGAAAAGGGTAGGTGAACACAGTGTTATATAGAACATAGTCCTGAGAGCACGATTGAAAATGAAAACTAGATATAGTGTATGGTATAAACTATGCACCAAAAAGTGTGATATAAGATGAACCGGGCGTGAAATATAATATGCAATACATTGTGCGCAATGACAGATTCATTGGAGAGCGCGAGATAGCACAGGCACTAGCGCGTGCTATGCGATATGCGCCTTGGAGTGTAATATGCACAGGGCAGTGTTGTGTAACCTAACTAGTCTCTAAAGTTGTAATATAAAATATGTGCTGGGGAGTGTAACGTTGCATATGCACTGTGACAAAGATATGGATCCCAGATTGTAATATGTATGGCATAGCACTGTGCGTTATAACATAGGCATCGAGAAAGGCACGTTAGATGGGGCAATATAACCCGTGCGAAGACAAGTGTGGCATGACATATTCACGGGGTGGTGTTACAGTGCACATGGGCTAGAGAGTGTCATAGCATATGCACTAGCTAGTGGAATACAACACAGAGGTGTGTGGCACTCGGCAAGCAATGGTGGGTGTAACACAGCATTGGGCTCTGTCAGGAGCACGCTGTGACTCTCAAGTGATGTTCGTCCCCTTTCCAGAGAGTAAAATAAAAAGTATTACACATCCGGCAGTGGATGTGTGTTTTATTAACCGTGAGGGGGGTTTCTTGCATAGTTTTGGTCGAATTTTTGTCGAATCCCCTTTGAATGGCTTGGTGTGCATGTGTATTAAATGTGCCCGTCAATAGCTACCCATGTTTGTATAAATAAACGACAAGGGTGTCTACCAGGATTAGGCACGGTAGGGCATCAGACATGTCAGAGCTTCACTAGTGGTGTAAATACATTCCACGTGGATTCATTGCATGCATAGTCACCTTTTAATGAATATCACGCAAATCGTCATGGTGATCGGTACGTACGGTTTGTCCAGCATGTCCTAGGTGTGTCTATGAATATATATTTTTTAAAAATAATAAAAAACAATGGCCGGCCCTGGGGATTGGGGTCAAAAAAATATAATTAGGAGACTGGCCCTGGGGGATGGGGTCATCAGGGCCAATAAATTAGAATAAGAAGGGGAACCAAACAGCCCCTCTTCTTAAAAAACTAAAATAAATAAAAGACTGGCATCGTGCCGGAGGCCATGCCCCCTCCGTGCAGCACTCTGCAAACGCGCCCCCAACAGGCATCTCCAGTATGCGCCAGGGAGCTGCGCTGCAGCCAGGTGTTCTGAGGCCAAGCCCCTTTTTACACCTCTCTGCAACGCAGCTCTGTGGCGCTTACTGGAGGTACCTAGTGGTCTAGTTTGACCCTAGGGACCCTTAGGATTCAAGGGGACTTAATCTCTCAACTTAGAACAGCCACAGGGCGCGTTTACACAGTGGTGAAGGGAGGGGACGGGGCCTGAGGTGACGTGTGCAAATACGCACTATGGCACGTTTTAAATTGGGGATATAATTTCCCTTCAATACTGAGGGCCCCTGGGGGCTAACTAGCCCACCAAGTGCTTCCAGTAAGCGCCACTAAGCTGCATTGCAGAGAGGTGGTCCAGGCCGTGCCACTTTTTACACCTCTCTGCAACGCAGCTCTGTGGCACTTACTGGAGGTACCTAGTGGGCTAGTTGGACCCTAGGGACCCTCAGGATTCAAATGAACTTAATCTCCCAACTAAAAATGGACACAGGGCGTGTTTACACAGTGGTGAATGGAGGGGACAGGGCCTGAGTTAACGTGTGCAAAAACGCCCTGTGGCCTGTTTTAAGAGGTAGTTTTAATCCCCATGGCCTATTATATACTAGGGGCTTACAGAGGAGGTCATGCTAATCACAGGGGGACCCCAACGCATAATGTTCCCTAGTGTATATAGGTGTTTTCACTGTATTCTAAGTGTCTTTTAACATAGCACTGGCTCTAGGACTGGTTAGTCAGACTCAGTTACCACCAGTATCCGTCTGAAAAAGTTGAGGGTACAGGATGATTTTGCAACAAGGCTTCTTTCTGCTCTTCTTTTTGTTCTTTCTGCACGTTATCCTTCTTCCTGCACTTATCTTCGTATTTGAGGACTTCTGTTGCTTCTTTCTGCACTTCTTTTGTTTCTTTCTGTGCATTTTTTCTTCTTTCTTCACATGTCCTATCTCTGTAGGCATAGTTAGAAATTAGCATTTAAAAAACCTTTGAAATTCACAGAAAAAACCATAGGTTTCAGGCACGTTATAGTTAGGAATTGGCATTTAAAAAACCTCAGAAATTCACTGAAAAAACCATAGGTTTCAGGGGTGTTATAGTTAGCTGGACTTTTCACTTGTACAAAACCATTGAAATTCCCCCGTTATAGTTAGTTCAGCTAACTATAACTCGCGCGCCCGCAATGCACTGCTGATGACGTCACATATTACATCACTCATGACATGGTCAGTGACATCACTCATGACATCACTGATGACATCTCAAATGACATCACTGATGACATCACTGATGACATCATCCTTGTGATAGAGTGGCAGACCTCCTCTCACCCTAATATAACCTTCAATACACACATTCAAAAATAGAGACTAAAATGTTCAAAACAATGGACATACCAATACCAGTTACAACAACCTCTTCAGTAATTCTAAGATCCACATACACATCCACTCATTCACCAACAGTCCTATACAGTCACTCATACATGTACTCACTCATCATATGTACTCATACACCTATACATCCTGTTACACAATGCCACTCATCCATAGAGTTACTCACACACATAGTCACTCATGCTAATAAAGAATCAAACATACATTTACTTGCATATACAGTTATACACACACCACCATACTTACTTCTACGGAAACTTACACATACTTAGTCTTTTAAACAATCACTTATAGAAACACATACTTATTCATACAGGAACTCTTTCAATCTCTCACTCTCACATATACTCACATATATACACCAATAGTCACATATACTAGTTTAAAACATATGTAGTTACTCATAAAGACACTATTGAGACAGTCATTCACTCACTAACACACCCATACACACACTCATCCACCCATACAGTCCTGCACACATGCTGTGTTCAACCCATACAAACAGTGAGTCACTCATTCATGCACCTATGCACTACGTAATACCCCCCACCGAACCATGCAGACACTCAGACTGATACTCAAAAAACCAACTAATAACCTATATAGACACCCATGTAGCTACTCACCAACCCATGCAGCCACTTATACACAAAGTGAGAGACTGATACAGATATTTACATATTTAAACATTACTCACTAAGCCATGTATTCACTATGATACACTTAATCAGTCAGTTACACAATCAATTTTTTCAAAAACAAATCATCCATTTAGACACTTATATACCCATTTATTCTTCCATCGACCTTGAGATATACATATATAAAACATATTTAATTTTCAGAAAAACACACATTCACTGGATGATGTCATCAGTGATGTCATTTGAGATGTCATCAGTGATGTCATGAGTGATGTCACTGACCATGTCATGAGTGATGTAATATGTGACGTCATCAGCAGTGCATTGCGGGCGCGCGAGTTATAGTTAGCTGAACTAACTATAACGGGGGAATTTCAATGGTTTTGTACAAGTGAAAAGTCCAGCTAACTATAACACCCCTGAAACCTATGGTTTTTTCAGTGAATTTCTGAGGTTTTTTAAATGCTAATTCCTAACTATAACGTGCCTAAAACCTATGGTTTTTTCTGTGAATATATATATATATATATATAGCTATGTTTATGTGATATCGCAGGTAAGTACAAAAACTGTTGTATAAGTGTGTTAATTGTTTGATAGAGGGCATGCACCAGTATTTATTTGTATTTTTATTGGATTTTTAAAATTTATTTTGGTGGGTGGTCTGCAGTTTCAGTGGGGGTATAGTAATCTTTTTCATTTAATTTTTAATCTTTTGCAAAGGAAAGTTGTTACATAGTTCAGTACATTTTCTACATGTTTGTTAATAAATTTGCAAAATATTCATTCCTTTGACTATGTGGCCTAGTCTGCCAATGATCCATCCAGCTAGTACTAGTCATGGGTTTCTGTGGTATATATTGCTTAAAACATCATTTTGGCCAGGGATGCAATTGGATTAAATTAAAAATGTAGTTTTGTTTTTTCATAGTTAACATATTTTTTCTGCAAAAAGTGTATAGGTGGGGTAATATTTGATGCCTTGAAAGGATGTGTGTTGTTGTAGAATTTTTATAGCTCAGTTCGTTTTCATTTTTGGCATTGCTGAATTAATGGTAGTGTTTTCTTCAGTGTTACTATGACTCCTTTGTGTGGCTAGTGAGTGCGTTTGTCATAGGCCACCAATTGTCTTTGTTCTCCATGTCTTGTGGCCAGGTGCCATTTTGTGTAGTTGGTGTCAAAAGGCCTGCATGTGTTCTTGGTTTTCCAATGCTTCCTGGTTGTTGTTTGACCATGTGGCCAGGGTCCGATTTTGTAGCCAGCCGGTGTGCTTTTACCAAAGGCCTACATGTGTTCTTTGTTGTGGCCATACCTCCGTGCTTGTTGTTGTTGTTTGACTATGTGGTTGATGGACCATTTTGGGTAGCCCTAGCCAGCAAGAGTGCTTTACTGCTTTTGACACAGCCCTAAATGTGTTATTTGTTGTGGCCATGTCTCCTTGCTTGTTGTTTGACCATGTGGCCAGTGGTTATTTTGTGTAGCCAGCCGGTGTACTTTTTCCATAGGCCTGCATGTGTTCTTTGTTTTAGCCATGTTTCCTTGCTGGTTAACTTTTTTCCACTTTTTATTTAAAGACATTTTCTAGGGATATTGATAAGGGAGGGCAATGGCTTTTTATTCTTTTCCAATTTTTTACTTCTTTCTGATATCAGTCTAATAATGTTTGATGATCATTATATATTGTACAGTCTAATATGATTATTAAAAACAGTGTAATATATCATATGCATTATTTTTACAATTTACTTGCACCTTCCTACCTTATTGTCCCCTAATACACCAGCAATTATTATTTTTTGTTTGTTTCTTATTTAATTTTTTCAAAAACATCGTATTTTAGTTTACTTCATTTTTTACTTAAAGTAGTTCTTGAAAAAAATGTCTTATTTACATTATCTCATCATTCATCTACCCATCCCTCCCCCTGCCGGCCATAGGTGCACAGCTGCACAACAGCATTAATTTTTAAAGTTTTTTTCAGTTTTCACCTGAACCCCTTGCCTGCCATAGGTGCACACACACAGCATTTCATTTGTAAAGATTATTCCATTTCCCCCTGAACTCCATTGCCTGCAATAGGTGCACACCAGCATTCATGTTTAAGAATTATTCCATTTTCTCCTGCACCTCCCTGGTTGCCACAGGTGTGTCCATGGCTTAGATGCACAGAAAGCAAACATATACATCTGTATGTTGTTTGTGCTGATTGGAAATTAAAATGTTATTTTTAATGGTGGTGTGGTTTGAATTTGGAATAAATACACAATTGTCGAGAATTATTTAGGATGATAACTTAAGTAACTAAACTAAATTATATTGCCTTTGTCTATAATAACTCAAACTGCGACAATGCTGTTTCACTAAATGTTTTTCTTGCTTGTTTACTTTTAGGTGTACAAGAGACATCACCCAGAGTACTTCTAGACAGAAGGCCTGTACACAACACGTGCCGTGAGCCCCACAATCTCTTCTGCTTTTACAGCTAAGTGCCACTGACAGCTTCAAGATGGCCCCAAAGAAAGATACTGCCAAGAAAGTGGCCAGTGAGAAGAAGCAGCTTTCCAACACTGGCATGCTCGCCAGAACCTTGTTTGGCAAACCTGTGCCTGCCACATGTGCCTCCATCAACAGCACCACCCCAACTTAAGCCCAAGTCCCTGCAATCATGGCAACATCGAGGGAAGCCTGGTTCTCACTATGGTACTGGAGGCCAAATGACCCATATGAAAAACCACCACGTAATTCTGTGGGAGTCACACCTTAAAAAATGGGCTTTTCCCATTTTCCCTTGTGGTACTAAGACATAGCTGCACTGTCCAAGGCTTTCAAAGTTAAAAATGCATTTTATTTGTCTAAAGAAATGGGCATTGAACTGTTGCATTGAGAGGAAATAATAATTCCAGGGCCACGGAGCAACAATAAAGCAACAAGGAGATTACGGCTACAAAGATACTGAGAGTATAAACAATGCTGCATGGTAGTCTGCACATGCTATACAGCAAAGAGTCACAAACACAAGCAGGGTCAGCTTGTTCTGAGCTGTTAGTTTTATGCTTGTAACAATTGGGAGTTTGTTTCCTGAGCATTATCTTGGCAAATGTTTGAATGAAAATTACAGAGGGGAGAGACAACTTATCTCCAGGAGTTAGGCCTCTCCTCCTTTCAGAAAATTAGGGAATAAACAATGTAAAGTGCCAGATGCTTAGAAATTAGGATATTTGCAGCGGTGTTCACTGTCACGGTCTTAAATCAAAAGTTCAATCTAGGGGTGCTCATTCATATTCACCTTTCCTTTAAAGTCAAGACCGCGTGCTGCATTTTGAGGATGCTAAGGCAATTCTTTAACCTCCTTCCATGGGATGCTCAGAGAGCAGTAGTTCAGGTGCTTATCCTTCACAGATTGGATTATGCAAATATTCTGTAAATAGGGGCTCCAGGCTACCTAAATCCTGAATTACAATTGGTACAGAACATGGCAATTCACCTCTTGTTTAAGCTTTCCCAGCATGCTTTCATTGCTCAATCCGGAACCAATTGCATTGGCTTCCTGTAAAAAAGAGGATTAGGTTCATAGCATTGAAAGTGGCCCATGCCATGTATTACAGGACTGCACCCAAATATCTGTCCAATAAGATGGTGGAATTCTGTCATACAAAGAGCTCTATTTTCTCAGTCATCAAGGCTGCTAACGATTCCCCACACCAAACGACAGAAATGGGACAGTTCTGCCTACTTGGTCCTTGGCGGTAAATAGTGGAATGAGCTTCGTCTCCCTCTTAGATGCATCTCCAAGAAGAAAGATTTTCCCAAGCTCTTGAAAACTCATCTGTTAGGCAGTAGGATGGAGGAGCCCCTACACTAGCCTTCTGCCTCAGTGCCAGGATACTCTTGTAGTAACTGTTGAGCTTTAGAAAACCCATCATACATTCATTCAATCTTTTGCTTGGCTGATAATACAAGGCTGCAAAGAGACATTGTGTTCCAAGAGTAAATCTGTGCCACAATAACTGACACAGGGTACAAAACAAGTGCATCCAAAAACACCTGCAGAAACCACAGCAACAACAGGAATACAACACTCAGCCAGGACGTCTTCATTGGATTGGTTTTGATTTGCAGGTCTTAAGTCCAGTGTAGAGATGAAGGCAAAAGTAGTGAATCAAGTGGCAGCACCAATGACCATTCAGAGAATGTTCTAGGACTATATGGATGACCCAAGAGAGGTCTATGTGGATCAAAACCCACTGGTGTATTGGTATGGGAAGATGTACCGATCCGACCAGCAGGCTGGCAATAAAGTATCTGGCATGTCCAGTAGCCAGTGTGTCTGCTGAGGAGCATGAGTTAAGTGCAGCTAGTGCAGTTGTCACAGTCACAAGGAGCAGTCTCTTGCCTCATAATGTGGAGAGATTGACCATAATTAGAATGACCCAGCACTTCATAACACACAATTATACAATTCCTGAAATACTACAGGAGGAGGAGGAGGGTGATTGGTCAGACTCAAGTGTGTTAGAGCATGATGACCAAATACATAACCCACTAACTCTGTGTTTTTTCTTTAATTTAGTTGCCTGTGATTGATAATCCTTTTGGTAAATCCTACAGTTGAAGCTCACATAGGTGAAAGTGGGACCTCGCTTGTTGTGATATCTTCCCTGTTAGTGTACTAGCCTTCTACTACTACCATCACAATTAGGAAGTCCCCATGGGTAACCTTGCAAGACGTTTTTGAAGACTCAGAGAGGTAGCAGCCATTGCTTCATCTATTCAGGTAAGAGAACTTGAGTGAAGCGAACTTCTTTAGTTAGTTAGTACCTAACTTCTACTGCAGATAACTATGCTGTAATATACAACTTTGACTTTCCTTGTTTATCTAGGTTGTGTAGGCAATATTGTCAATAGCAGCATACCCAACCTCGCTAATGGTCAATCCATATTATAGTTAGAGAGGGTAGTAGGACATGGGTATAACTAACTTTAACTAACTGGTATACATACACGTTGATAACCTTATTAAAAACAGATTGTGTGAAAATGCAACGGTGCAAAGTGAATGTAAAACACTTATTTGTTTTGTAACAATGTAAAATGCAAAAAACAAAATCCACCCTCTCCACCCATAACAGGCCTACCCCTCACCCCAAACAAATCATTCAGTTCCCAACCAATGTACAAAATGTAGAAAGAAAAGTCCACCCTAGTCCTGTTCCCATCCCTATTCACACCCTCTCCATGCACAGCAAAGCGCCCCTCCCACCAAAACCAAAAATAAAAAAGGGCTAAAAGAGGGCATTCTCCATGTGGGTCTAGAGCTCCTCAAGGATACCCTCCATCAATGCCATCCTGTGCTAGGTGCTTCAGGATGCGGTGCTGGAATAGTCGTGGGGCATCAGTGGTGCTGTATACTTTGGGGGAGTGTATTATCGCCCAGGGTGCATTTGGATGATTAATAACTCTTCAGGGGGGTGCACGGAGCACTCATACTAATAAGGGCGGAACCTAATTATGGTTGGCAGGTTAGAATATTGCGATACGGCCGGTCTTGATAGCATTGTGAGGGTTCCTTAATATCTACATTTGGCCATTGTATATGTCTCCACTGTTCCTTTGGAGTCAGATGTTGCATATTTGTTGCACGTCCTTGCACGCATTATGACTACTGGGAACTAATGAACACGTATATGTGTGTTTATCCAATTTAATAGAATGGATCGCAATGCTAATCTGCATAACTGATCAGTACCAGTTAACTGTGTGATTGTCAATTGTGCTACCAATATTCTTAGCTAACTGCTAGTGATTATTACATACTTGCGCACATATATAGGTGATACTGTGATCTTTGGTAGGTGTGAGACACTCTCCCCGTTTTTAGCCAGACGATATTCTAGGCGCAGTTTTTGTTAGCTCCTAACAGGCATTATTCACACTAAGAGGACCATTAGGATGTAGGGCGGAAAAACACCCCGACCGCCATGGAAGCGGAAAACAACTGCCCGCCGGCCCCGTGGGAAAACCGGCGGACAAATTAGCATTAACCGTAAAAAAAAGCGACCGCGGTCGGAATCGTGGCGGAAAAACAACAACCCGCCGCAAGTATAGCAGAGACACCGCCCCGGAAATTAATATATCCCTGACAGTCCCGCGGTACGTACCACCGTCTCCGACCGCCGCGGTAGCACAATGGAATGAATGGGAGACCCAGCGGAAGAGCTGAAGCACAGCCACCACGGCGGACGAACGTCAAAAATATGGTGGACGAAGCCAAAACCGCACAAGAAGGCCAAAAAGTGCACACAGAAAACTAGACATGCCTCCCAAATACACAAAACACACCCCAATGACACAACCACATGGCCAAACGAAAAATACAAATCCCAGGACAACACACCTGTCAGCAACACCCCAATTGGACACACCCACATAGCTGTGTATAAAACCAGCCCCTTCACTGACCACAATCCCTTGCAAAACTCCAGGAGAGAAGGGACACATACCCCAGCTGACAGGAGAGGCAAAGGACACAACATCCCCAGCCACACCACACACAGCACCACCACCACCTCCAAATCAGTACAACTAACCCCCTGCACAACACACACCATACACAGCACAACCACCACTCACACCCCTGCACACCCCCACAATCACTATGCACACCACAAGCCGTGGCCACACAGAAAATGCCCAAATTCACTGAGAGTGAGTTGAAGGTCATGGTAGATGAGATAGTCAGAGTGGAACCACAGCTTTTTAGTACCCTGGTCCAACAGACCCCATTAGCTACAAGGACATAAATGTGGGCTAGGATAGTCCAAAGGGTCAATGCAGTAGAGACCACCCCAAGATCAAAAAAGGAGATCATGAAGCAGTGGCATAACCTGAAGAGGGTGGTCAAGGAGAGGAGCAAGAACTGTGAGCTGGCTCAGAGGACTGGTGGTGGTCCTCCCATTCCACTAAAAACATTCACACAATGGGAGGAGAAGGTGCTTGCCATACTGCATCCAGAGAGTCTCACAGGAGTAGCCGGGGGAGTGGAGGCTGGTAAGTACAAACAAATGACTACTGCCACTCTATGATGTACTGTCTTGCACAACTACAAAGCTACACCACCTAGGACACACACCATCCATCTGCACCCCACACTCACAAAAACATGGCTCACAGATCCAACATACACCCACTCCCATTCACCACAAACATAGCTAACAACATAACCATAGGGGCATGTGTACAGGCAGGCAGCACTACAACAACCACCAGGCCCCCTGGCCCACACCTGAGCAGGATGGATCCCTCCCCCACCCCACCCCACCCAGGAGCAGTTGGAAGCGATTGCAGTACAACAAACAAACTTACAGGTAGGTAGCCATCTTTACAATGAGGGTGTCTGGGGGTGGGGGGCCTGCACTACTACTCCTACCATGCCCCCTGTCCCACACCTCAGCAGGATGGATCTCTCCCCCATCCCACCCAGAAGCATGTGTCAGCCATTACACAACCCTCATCAAACGTACAGGTAGGTAGCCATCTTCCCTAGGAGGGTGTTTGTGGCTCGGAGTGCTGCACTACTACTCCCAACATTCCCTGTGTCCCACACCTCAGCAGGATGGATACCTCCTCCACCCCACCCAGGAGCAGTTGGAAGCCATTGCAGTACAAAAAACAAACTTACAGGTAGGTAGCCATCTTTACAATGAGGGTGTCTGGGGGTGGAGGGCCTGCACTACTACTCCCACCATGCCCCCTGTCCCACACCTCAGCAGGATGGAGCACTCCCCCACCCCACCCAAAAGCATGTGTCAGCCATTACACAACCCTCATCAAACTTATAAGTAGCTAGCTATCTTCCCTGGGAGGATGTTTGTGGCTGGGAGTGCTGTACTACTAGTCCCAACATTCCCTGTGTCCCACACCTCAGCAGGATGGATCCCTCCCCCCACCCCCACAGGAGCAGTTGGAAGCCATTGCAGTACAACAAACAAACTCACAGGTAGGTAGCCAGTACGTGCACCCACACATTTTCCCCAAATTAAATGGTGCCATATGACAACACCAGCCCTCACATTGCATAAAGAACCATACCTACCCATTGCCAAGCACAGTGTACACACAGGTAAGCCAAGGAAACTGTCACAACCACCAAAGTGTGACACACCAATGCACAAGTAGAAGAAAGCCTAGGCACATTCATGCACAGCAACTAGTTACATGTGCATCACCATGGGGCAAGTGCAACAAGGACCATTCTCAAAATATGAAAGCATGTGTGGTGGCACAAATCAAGATATGCACATGACAGGACAAAGGGATGCAGGAGATGACAATGGTCAGTCCATGGCCAGATGTGACGTCTGCTAGGTCAGACAACTAAACCATGAGTCCACAATTAAACACATGTTGTGCCAGGCCCTAGATGGCAACAAGTCCCAGTAAACCTCAATTGGACACAGATCGCATGGTATGACCTGACACCTCGCACCATGGACAAGTAATGCTTGTATCACTGTATCATGTCAGGGAGCACAGTACTGCACACAGTCGACAATGTGATGATATGTCAATTGTGCACTGTACAAAATGTGAGTGACACACAGCTAACCCAAAGCTTGACGGGTGCACTGCAATGACCATTTCCCATCTGACCCACAGGTGACCAAGAACTCACTGCAGAGGACAACACCAGCAACCTGCAGAGCCAGTCTCCGTCCCCGGTACAAGGACTCTCGGAAGTTGACTCCCAGGATTCCGTGGACGATGAGCTTGAGGCCGGCCCATCTGGTGTGCCAGGGAGCAACAGGTCCCAGGACCCCAGCGTCCCCCCACCACATCTGCGGCAACAACTCCACAGCAGACCCCTGCTGTCACGGCCTGTGCAGCCACATCCACCACCACCACCACCACCAGTGCTTCCAGCAACACCCTCCCTGTCCCAGAGGATGCCCCGCACACACCACCCATGGAGGAGGGCAGGGAGAGGATGCGGGTGCCCACAGTGGTGAGGCAACAGGTCATGGCAGCAGGGCAGGTGGGAGGGGCAGGGTAACCCAGGGACACTAGGAGGCTGGGACCCACTCCCTAGGAACACATCACCAGAGCCCTGGGCGCATACAAACAGGCCAGGGACGAACGGGCCGGTCGGATGATCTGTTGCACGAGCTCATCCTTGAGAAACCTTGATACGAGTCATTTTTGCACTAGAGCTTCAGCTAACAACATCGTGGGTGCTTTGCTATTGGTGTTTTATTTAAAAAACGTTTTTATGCTTGCTACATTGTTGCTGCTATTTTTGTCATTTTAAATTGAATTGTACTCTGACTCCCCGGTCCACCGCAGCGTTAGGCTGATTGATGTGGAGGGAGTACAGAGCGCGTTCACTTCCTGGTGGTGCCATTATAGGGCGGCCATCTTAGGGGGTTGACGCTCCAGTCTCCTCTGAGCCTTGATTATTTAAGTTCCCAGCACCTGTGCGCTCGAGAAACCTTGATACGAGTCATTTTTGCACTAGAGCTTCAGCTAACAACATCGTGGGTGCTTTGCTATTGGTGTTTTATTTAAAAAACGTTTTTATGCTTGCTACATTGTTGCTGCTATTTTTGTCATTTTAAATTGAATTGTACTCTGACTCCCCGGTCCACCGCAGCGTTAGGCTGATTGATGTGGAGGGAGTACAGAGCGCGTTCACTTCCTGGTGGTGCCATTATAGGGCGGCCATCTTAGGGGGTTGACGCTCCAGTCTCCTCTGAGCCTAATCTATTTAATCCACTGTTGCACCGCGCAGCGGCACGCGCAGCGGGAGCGCCATAGACGCGCCGAAGAGGCGCCAAAGAGAAGCCAGTCTGCGCCAGTCCGCGACTGGTCGCTCCAGCTCCAGTCCCCATCCCCAGTTCCGCAGACATGGTAGGCAACCGTGTTATTTACAGTGCTCCTTTGCTGCATGCACTTCGTTCTACTACTAAAGCTGCCTGCCTACATTCGGTCTTGCCTATAAACCGTAAGGCCCGCTGCAAAACCTGTGACTGGAGTGTTTCACCTCCAGACTCAGGGAATCATTCCTTTACGCGCAAATGGAAGATGTGTCTCCTCAATTGCCGATCCCTGCCAAAACATCATATTGAACTAGCTATGTTGATAGAAGATCTTAAACCTGATGCCCTTTTTTTAACGGAGACTTGGCTTCAGCTAGATATCGATCCTACAATTGTATGGGCCACCCCCCAAGGCTATACCTGTAAACGTTTGGATCGTAAGACAGGTAGAGGGGGAGGACTGGCCATTATTTACAGGGACAATTTTAGATGTCGTGTCACCCCATCCTCTACGCCAGCCTGTGAGACTTTACACTTTACTCTTGAATTCTCCCCCTTAAACACTTTTTCTGGTATGTTAGTCTATCGACCACCTGGCGCCCTCAGCAATTTTATCACCAATATAACGGACACAGTTGCCGACTTAGTGTTGTCTTCAGCAAATTTTACTCTGCTAGGAGACCTGAACCTGCATTTGGATGTCCCACTTGACGCAGATGCCAACAGCCTTCGATCTAATCTGCAGGCTATGGACCTGCTACAGAAAGGCTTTCAACCGACGCATATCAGGGGCCATCTTCTGGATCACATTTACAGTAATCTAGAGAGCCTAACCGTGGAGACACCTATACCACTACCCTGGACCGATCACTTTTTGGTACCTTTTTCTTGGTCTACCGGCAGCTTTTCTATGTCACACTCCCACAATAAGCGCTGGGGAAGAAAATGGGCTTCACTTCCACTTGCTAAATGGAAACTAGCTCTCATTGATCAGCCAGCCCCGGAGGTGACTAACCCCGACACAGCCACTGTCAATTTTGACAATTGGATCTCCAGCACCCTCGATCTAGTCCTTCCAAAGGAATCTTTGCATCTAATAAATAGACCCAAAGTTGCTCCCTGGTACTCGCCTGCTCTCAGGTCTAGGAAACAACTCTGTCGCAAACTAGAGAGAGCCTGGAGACAAGAATATTCTCAATCTAAAAAAGTGGAGTACCGAGCTGCTATAAAGCTCTACAAAAGTGAAATTAAATCTGCCCAAGCTCAGTTTTATGAATCAAAAATTCGTTTAGCTGCCAATTCTCCTAAGGAAATTTTTAAAATTGCTAAATCCTTAATCACTCCCCCTCCCCCTGAGCGTCAGTCACTTGACGGCGCAAAAACCCGTTGCAATAACTTAGCAATTTTCTTCTCCCAGAAGATTTCAACTATCTATTCCTCTTTCTCCATAGCTGGTGGGAACTTGGAGCCTACCACCACAATGGACCCCGACACGATGACTTCTTGCCTGTTGGACAAATTCCCCCTTCTAGACTCCTCCTTATTGGATGGAATAATCCCTAAAGTCACCTCGGGTTCCCCTAACGACCCAGCACCTCCTCAGACTCTTATCAAAGTAATCGACGTCATCCGTCCTGCCATCCTGGATGTCCTCAATGCTTCCATTGCTTCGAATTCTGTCCCAGTCCAATGGAAGTGTGCGATGGTTAGGGCACTTCTGAAAAAACCCACCTTAGATCAGAACAATTTGTCCAACTTTCGCCCTATCTCCCTACTTCCTTGGATGAGCAAACTTCTTGAGAGACACATTAATAACATCTTAGTGGACTATTTAGAATCTAATAGCCTACTATGTGTCTCTCAGACGGGTTTCCGCCCTCAGCATGGAACTGAAACTGCCCTTATAGCAGTAACAGAAGAGACTAGAGCGGTGCTGGACCAGGGAGGAAAAGCAGCCATCATACTACTCGACCTCAGTGCCGCGTTCGACACTGTCAACCATGCCATCCTATTACATAGTTTGAAAGGCATGGGTGTGTCGGGCGCGCCCCTGGAATGGCTGACTTCCTTCCTGGATGAGCGTTTTTTTCAGGTGTTCGAGGGTGAGACGATCTCGGCCAAGCAACCACTCAGTTGTGGGGTTCCGCAGGGTTCGTCCCTGAGCCCCACTCTTTTTAATGTTTATATGCAACCTCTAGCAAATATAGTTCAGCCCTTTGGTGTGCGTATCGTCACCTACGCAGACGACACCCAACTGGTGGTCTCTTTGGACCACTCGGAGGGGTCATCTAACACCCTGGGTCTGTGTCTAGAGGCTGTTGCTGAGTGGATGCATGCGTCTTGTCTTAAACTTAACGGGGAGAAGACGGAGATCATGTTATTAGGTAATTCCTTACCGAACACTTTGGCCTCTATTTGGCCTACATGCCTTGGCACTCCTCCCCTCCCTAAGCCCCAGATAAAGAGCCTTGAAATCTGGCTTGACAGGGCGCTTGATTTCTCGGTCCAAGCCACCAAGACTGCCTCAACTTGTGCTGGGTTAATGAAAATGCTCCGCAAGGTCCTTCCTCTGCTCCCTTTCCAGGCGAGGAGAGTCATGGTTCAGGCCCTGATTCTCTCTCGCCTGGATTACGGGAACGCCTTATATTTGGGCGCCCCTGTAGCGGTGACCAAAAGGCTCCACGTCACCCAAAACTGTGCCGCCCGGCTATTGTTTAATATTCCTCGTTGGCAATCAGCTAAGAAAGCCCTCAAGGAGCTTCATTGGCTCCCAATGACTGCCAGAGCTCAGTTTAAGGCGATGTGCATAGTGCACAAATCTTTTCATCGAACAGGCCCTGCCATCTTGTTCCCCTTTGTAGTGCCTTACGTCCCTTCCAGAGCCCTTCGTTCCGGCTCACTGCACTTAGCAACTCCAACAAAGGTTATCAAAGCCCGTTGGGGCGGTCGCTCTTTCTCACACTCTGCCGCCAAACTATGGAATTCCCTTCCTGTGAGTATTAGACAGATCAACAATAGGATGGCATTCAGGAAAGTCCTAAAAACCCATTTGTTTGCGAAAGCGTGCTAATGTACCTTGGAGCTCGTCATAGTAATTGCTGAAGCGCGACGAGGCCTCCGGGTAGTTACGCGCTATATAAATATAATTTTTCATTTCATTTCATTTCATTTCATTTCATCCTGCTGATGAGGTCCATCGACAGACGCATGGTACAAATTGTGGACCTCTTGGGCCAGCAAGTGGCGGTACTGAGGGACAGGCATGCGCCACTACCAACACCTCCACCTCCCTCTGGTGGGCTTCACACTGACAGTTCACCATCCTCTCCTGCGCCCACAGAGAGGGGTGAGTGCTCAGACCCCACTGGCCCTGCAGCAGGGCCCTCCCCTGCCAAACGACAAAGGGGCCGTCACAAGAAGACCCTGGGAGTATCTGGAGGCAAAGCACCTGCCAGACGCAAGTCATGGAGACTGCCATGATGGAAACCCTCTCCACCACTGCATTGACTCTTTGGACTGTCCTACCCCACACTGCGTTGTGAATGGCATCTCCCTGTTGGACTGGGTCACCACAGCAATGTGGTGACTACTCGACCATCTCATATACCACGACTGTCAACTCACCCCCCCAATGTAAATGTACATCCCCCTTGCATCTCACCATAGTAAATAAAATATCCTCACACACATGTTGTTGTGTCTGCTCCGTCTTTATTGCAGGGTGTACAGTCTTCAACATGATCACAATGTACCCAGACCATGGGCTGTATGTAGGCACGGAGAAGTCGAAGGCACCTAGGGAAACACAACAGAACAACTGTCACTGGTCTGGGTGTGGCATCACAGACATCACCAGGATAACCCAACATGCACATGTCACAATGGCCCCCAAGTGTCAACATACACGTCCCGTTGATGTTCCCAAATGACATGTCCTAGAAACATTTCCAACCACCACTTAGTCTACAACTGGCTGATGCTACAATTCTCACATGCCCCTTCACGACAACAGCAATCACATCAGACAATGGGTATGTTGCATATTGCCACCCACCATCAAGTGAAGTAGCGGGCGATGAGCTGTTCACGCAGGTCAACACCTTCCTCCTCTTCACTGTCCTCATCACTGGACACTGCTTAGTTTGCAGGCTGGGGCCTTGGGTCCTCACCATCATCCAGGAGCAGGGGAATCTCCTTGCGAATGGCTAGGTTGTGGAGCATGCCGCAACAATCTGACACACCTTCCCGGGCGAGTATGCCAGTGCACCTCCGGTATTGTCCAGGCACCGGAAACGTGACTTGAGCAGGCCAAAGTGCGCTCCACCACACAACGTGTCCTCCCATGGGCCTCATTGTAGGAGACTTCAGCCGGGGACCTGGGATTCCGCAGGGGGCTCAGCAAACAGGGACGGTTGGGATATGCACCTAGGTATAACAAACACAAATAGACATTGCAATGTCGCAGAGTCTCAGGGTAGCAGGTCACACACACAGCATGCCACACGACTAGGCATACTCACCCACAATCCATGCACGCTCTGGAAGATTAGCCATCAGTTGGGGCACTATGCTGTTCCTCAGGATGTAGGAGTCATCCCAGTCGTGTGCCGAGCCTGGGAATTTGGCACACACCTGCAAGATAGTCATATCTGCCAGGCACACCACCTGCACATTGATGGAGCAGGTGGTGGCACAAGAGCGACATGGGTGCAATCAATGGCCCCAACAACATTGGGGATGTGTCCAAGGGGATAGAAGTCTCCCTTCACAGCTGGCATTCAGCACCCCTGGGGAAATGGATGTATCTGTCCTTGTATAGCATCATGGCGGACAGTACATCACGCAGCACCATGCTGAACATCGGTTGTGACTTCCCACCAGCGCTGGCCACAGTCTCCTGGAATGATCCTGTTGCAAAAAAATGCAGGTCTGCCATCACCTTAGAAGTAGGGGTAAAAGCTGCTGGATATATCCTGCGTGGCTGCAGGTGGGGCTCCAACAGATCACAAAAGTTTTTCAGGGTGGCTCTGTCCAGGCGGCATTTCCGTATGATCGCAAGATCCTCCATGTCCTCCAGCACTGTCAAGTGACGAATCAAATTTGGCCTCCTCCTATTGGAGTTGATAGTGGACACATGTCAATACAATACACCAAGAGATGTGCACAGCATATCACGTTCAGGATGACACAACGACAACAATGACTGACATCTAGAGTGACTAACAGACCAGCTTACATGGAGGGACACCTTCAGCTACATAAAGGGCACACGTGTCAACTTACACAAGACAAGTACCTCAAACACCACCTTTGGCTATGTGAATGCACATAGGGATATGGCCACAGTGCACATGTGCACGCCTGGGAGTCTAGCGTCCAGCATATGTGTAACTAATCAAAACCACTGTCTCCTACCTAGTTGCTGTACGGGTACACCTTGATGCGTCATTACAACCTGGCACACATCCACCACACAATGACCACAGTCGGCGCTGGAATGATGAATGTGTTCATGAGCAGACGTGAGAGGCAATGCTAATTAGATCAACATTCATCGAAACGAGCATTGCTGTGATTGCCACTGGACCTCAACACATTGACATGTGTACACATTGTACAGTCCAGGACTACACTGTCCTGCCTACACCAACATCAAATCCTCAAGTGACATGTGAGTGGGTACAGACAAATGTATATTACACACACACAAACATGGCATGTGTAGCCATCAGTGGAGTAAATTGAACATTGGCATCGTGTGCACAATGATGTGCCATTGAACATGTTGGCACTATGCACTGTTGATGTGTGACAGATGGACATCGCCATTGTATGGCACCCATATCGCAGTAGCTACCACCTGGCACCGGCGGTGTGTCCCCAGCACCCCCATTCACACAAGTGCGGTACTCATAGGCATGTAGACATGCCCATATGGCGGTTGGCATGCTCCGCCGCCTGAATGGCGGTGCCTCGTGTCAATGCATGGCACCCATATCATGGTAGCTACTGCCTGGCACCAGCGGTGTGTCACCAGCACCCCCATTCACACCAATGCAGTACTCGTAGGCATGGAGACATGTGGAAATGGCGGTTGGCATGTTCCGCTGCCTGAATGGTGGTGCCTTGTGTCAATGCATGGCACCCATATCGTGGTAGCTATCACCTGGCACCGGCGGTGTGTCACCAGCACCCCCATTCACACCAGTGTGGTACTCCTAGGCATGTAGACATGACCATATGGCGGTTGGTATGCTCCGCCGCCTGAATGGCAGTGCCTTGTGTCAATGCCTGGCACCCATATCACGGTAGCTACCACCTGGCACTGGCGGTGTGTCACCAGCATCCCCATTCACACAAGTGCGTTACTCATAGGCATGTTGCCATGCCCATATGGCGGTTGCCATGCTCCGGCGCCTGAATGGCGGTGCCTCATGTCAATGCATGATACCCATATCGCGGTAGCTACCACCTGGCACCGGTGGTGTGTCACCAGCACCCCTATTCACACCAGTGCAGTACTCATAGGCATGGAGACATACCCATATGGCAGTTGTCATGCTCCGCCGTCTGAATGGCGGTGCCTCGTGTCAATGCATGGCACCCATATCGCGGTAGCTACCGCCTGGCACCGGCGGTGTGTCACCAGCACCCCCATTCACACAAGTACAGTACTCATAGGCATGTTGCCAAGCCCATATGGCGGTTTGCATGCTCCGCCGCCTGAATGGCGGTGCCTCGTGTCAATGCATGATACCAATATCGCGGTAGCAACCGCCTGGCACCGGCAGTGTGTTACCAGCACCCCCATTCACACCAGTGCAGTACTCATAGGCATGGAGACATGCCCATATGGCGGTTGGCATGCTCCCCCGCCTGAATGGCGGTGCCTCGTGTCAATGCATGTCACTCATATCGCGGTAGCTACTGCCTGGCACCGGCGGTGTGTCACCAGCACCCCCATTCACACCAGTGCAGTACTCATAGACATGGAGACATGTGGAAATGGCGGTTGGCATGCTCCGCCGCCTAAATGGCGGTGCCTCATGTCAATGCATGGCACCCATATCACGGTAGCCACCGCCTGGAACCGGCGGTGTGTCACCAGCACCCCCATTCACACCAGTGCGGGACTCATAGGCATGTAGACATGCCCATATGGTGGTTAGCATGCTCCGCCGCCTGAATGGCGGTGCCTCGTGTCAATGCATGGCACCCATATCGCGGTAGCTACCGCCTGGCACCGGCGGTGTGTCACCAGCACTCCCATTCACACCAGTGTAGTACTCATAGGCATGGAGACATGTGGAAATGGCGGTTGGTATGCTCCGCCGCCTGAATGGCAGTGCCTCGTGTCAATGCATGGCACCCATATCGAGGTAGCTACCATCTGGCACTGGCGGTGTGTCACCAGCACCCCCATTCACACCAGTGCGATACTCATAGGCATGTAGACATGCCCATATGGCGGTTGGCATGCTCCGCCACCTGAATGGCGGTGCCTCGTGTCAATGCATGGCACCCATATCGCGGTAGCTACCGCCTGGCACCGGTGGTGTGTCACCAGCACCCCCATTCACACAAGTGCAGTACTCATAGGCATGGAGATATGTGGAAATGGCGGTTGGCATGCTCCGCCACTAAAATCGCGGTAGCGCACCCCGGGCCCCAGCGGTGTTACACCGCCATGGAGCTCGCCCTAGAGCCAATGGGAAGCTCGATAGCGGTGGCATGATGCAATTTTGAAGATCACTGTAGGCGTGCTCCGCCACCGTGGAGGTGGTCATTGGCTGCATTTGAAAGATGCACCATCGCGGTAGCGCACCCCGAGTCCCAGCGGTGTTACACCGCCATGGAGTTCACCATAGATCCAATGGGAAGCTCGGTAGCAGTGGCATGATGGAATTTTGAAGACCGCGGTAGGCGTGGTCCTACACCGCGGAGGCGGTCATTGGCTGCATTTGAAAGAGGCAGACATGGACCACCAATTGCTGCAGCTTGGCACCTATGAAATGACCCCAGGGGGCTATATATGTGGGCGTGAGCCTCACATTGCCACTGCTCACAGAGCCTGCTGCCTGAGACCCCTCACTTGCTGCTGCCTCCAGGGACTGCTGCCTGAGACCCCTCACCTGCTGCTGCCTCCAGGGACTGCTGCCTGAGACCATCACCTGCTGCTGCCTCTGGGGACTGCTGCCTGAGATCCATCACCTGCTGCTGCCTGAGACCCATCACATGCTGCTGCCTCCAAGAACTGCTGCCTGACACCCCTCACCTGCTGCTGCCTCCAGGGACTGCTGCCTGGGGACCCTCGCCACCAAAATCCCCTGCTGTTGTCTCACGTCCACAGTGATGGCAAAGAAAGAGAAGATCCATTCCAGTCCCTTCACGAGCGAGGAGCTGGAGGTCCTGGTGGACGAGGTGCTCACACAGTACCCAAGACTATATGGTGCCCCAAATGTCGTGGTGAGTCTTAAACAGTGTTGTGGTAGGGCAGGGGGGCCCACACATGTAGTGGACTGATGCAGTATGTGCCTGGGAGTGTGGAGTAGTGTAATGCACTGCCTGTCATGCTGTCTCCAGTGGGAGGGTGTGTGTACCCAATGCCACAGCTTTGCCTCCCTGCACACGTAAGTATGAGTGACCTGTGTTGTGTTGTCAGCCATAGAGTGACACAGAAGGTTGTTCATGCTGTAGTCAGGACAGTGATTGCTTGGCTGGATGGCTGTGTGTGCCCCTGTAGTCCATCTCAGTGTGAGCCCAGCTGGCCTGCACAGTCCCCGTCTACTAAGACAAGGACACATCACTTCACTTACAGAGTATGACATCAAGTCTTTTCACATTGCACTCCATCTGTGGCCCATCTCAGCACTGTAGATTGCACACAACCGCCCTTGTGAAGGGCATTTTGTATTTGTGAGATCATGTCCCTCAATGTGATATCCATGACACAGTTATCTATTCAAAGGGCAGGGACATTGAGGGCTGCGCAGTCTTGGACACAGTGGGTTACCCCCAACACAGGTTGATATGTGATGTATGTGTTGCTCAACCCAACAATTGACTGGAGATGTGGGCAGGCAGGTTTCAGTGCTGGCATCCTGCATGTGGGTGAGATGTGCAGGGACTGTGTTCCCTCTCACACCTGCATGCTTTAACATTAGCTTTACCCATGCAGGGGTGACATGTGGGCTCTACTATAGTCTCTGATTGATCTATCGTTGGATATGTGATTTGGTTGTATCTTGCTGCTATACTGATAGATGTCATTACATGTCACTGTATACCTGATCATTTATGCCTCGTCTCCCATGCCTGCAGCTCAAGGTACACCAGCGTAAGGCCGTGTGGAGGGCCATTGCAGCGAAGGTGCGAGCCCTGGGGGTCTCAAACCGACGGCGTACCCACTGCCACAAGAGATGGGATGACATCAGCCGGCTGGCAAAGAATGTGGCAGAGATGACCCTGGGGCTGCTTCCTCGCACTGGGCGTCTGGCACGGCGCAGCATGACAACACTAATGGAGCGCATCTTGGCGGTGACACAGCCTGAGCTGGATGCACGTTTGAAGGGGCATCAGCAGCAAGCCAGGGGTGAGCATTTGGGGAGTCTGACTTTGGATGGGAGTGGCTGCATATGTACAGAACCTGTGCCATCGCTGGCCTCTATGATGTTGGTAGTGTGATGCTGTGGCATGTAAGTGGCTGCTGGCCTGGGTGCCTGTGGCATGCATTTACCCTATCTGTAATTACAAAGTTGATTTGGAAGCTGTGCCTTCACATTACATTCTGAGTTCTGCTCTTCCGGTTTCTTCTGCATTGGTGTAGTCTTGGGAATACCATGGGAGGAAACGGCAGTGTGCCCAATCTGACTGTGCGTACATCAATGCATCCATTGCATGCACCCATATTGGGGAGGGCTAGATATCTTACAGCAATGTGCAGCATGCTATTGTCCCCAAGGTACGACATGGTGGGTGGCATGGGCTATTGTCCATTGTGGACTGTCATGTAGTAGTCTGGGTCTGTGTTGTCCACTCCTGTTACATCCAGTTCTGTCATTGGCAACAACTTGTGTGCCCCCTTCATGTCCCTAGGTGTGCTCAGAACTAGTTGTGTCTGTTTGAACAGAGCCACAAGCAGGGTGTTGTTCTGTGTGGTCATCACATGGCTCACTCCTGCCTGAGTTTCCAGTTTCCATGCACTGCTTGAGTCTATGTAGTGAGTTGGCACGATGTGATTGCACAGGGTGGTGTGCAACATGTAGATTTGCTCAACTTTTGTCATGCATTGCTTGCATATGTTTGTTCTGTTTTTGCCACTGACCTGACCCTACATCTCTCTCTCCCATGCAGCATCACCTGTGGTTACAGAGGGACAGGAGACGGACACCAGTGGGGGTGAAATTAGCACCACAGCTGCCCAGGAGCCCAGTGACACAGATGTCACCAGCGCATCAGAGGGGGACAGGAGTCTGCTGGAGGAGTCCCAGCCTGAGACGCAAAGCACCACATCATCCGATTCCAGTGGGAATGCATCCATGTTGGAGGGCACAGGGAACAGGGGCTCTGCATCAGCTTCCACCACACAGCAGCCATTGCCCACCTTCCCAGCCACTTCCTCTGGTGCTGCCCGTGTCCGCCTCAGTAAGAGGAGAAGAGTGTCCTTCACCCTTGGCACTGCTGCCCCTGCCCCTGTCCCCTCTGCTGCCATCAGTGCTGAGTCTGTGGACCTTTTGCGCCAGCTGTGTGTAGGCCAGACAGCTCTCCTAAATGCCTTCATTGACCACGACAAGAAATTGTCCCAGGTGGTTGCCTTCATGGAGGGCATACATTCCGACGTGGGGGGGCTGCACCGGACAGTCCAGTCTTTGTCATCAACAGTGATGTCTGCCCTGCAACAGGCACATTCTCACAGTCCATCTCCGGTCCCTTTGTCCACCCCCCTGGCAGTGGCCATGTCTGACGATAGTGACCATGGTCCACATGCATCAAAGTCACGATACAGCACACGGAGCACACAGCAGCAACAACCCAAGCGGTCCCGTGCGCAGACACCATCCCCACAGAAGACTAAAGGCAGCGCAGGGAGAAAAGCCCGTCAGGCGACACCATGGGACAATTAGCAAAGCAGCAGACCTCAGGCACACATCCCTCAGTGGCATCCCCATCCAAGGACTCTCCTGCCCCTAAGGCATCACGCAAAGATAATCGTACAGTGTCTGTGCCCACCAAGGAGGTGGTGCATGCCAAGGGTACACCTGGGAAGGGCTCCAAGGTAGTATCACCAACCACCTCGACTCCCATTCCAAGCCCAGTGAAGCAGGGGCCGGAGGGGACTGTAGGGGTGACACCTAGTAAACAGGGGAAGGGGGAGACAGAGGCGAAGCAAGGCAAAGCGTTCCACTGGGTCCAGCACATCACCAGAGGGGCTGTCAGCGGCAGCACCTGCTGCAGCAGTGGTGGTGAGTGTGCCTATTGTGCCCACACCACTTCCCATTGATCCACAGTCAGTCAAGCCATTTAGGATCCCCAAGAAGTGTAAGGGCACTCCTCCACAATCTCCCAGCCACACCGTGACTCCCGTCTGCATAACTCCACCTCCACGTGCCACTACACCACCTGGTCCAAGCAGCCCTCCAGCCTGCCAAGACACTGATCGCTCTACCTCATCTGTTCCGCTCTCTCCCCTTTAAGTGCCCAGACAGTCCCTGAGGCACAGCCAGCTCCCAGTCTGCCTGACAGCCACGTCTGAGTGGTAGTCACCCTCACACACCTGTGTCTCACACAGGAGGGCCTGTACTGCACATTGTTACCCCCTGACTGTGTTGCTGGGCATGGAAAGGTACAGTCACACACATTCCCTGTGCAGCTTCTATGGACATGCTCTGCACTCTGCCCTGGCCACTGGTCTTGTTGTTCACTGCTGTGTTGCACCCTTGCCTGTGCAGCTTCTCATGGACATGCTCTGCACTCTGCCCTGGCCACTGGCCTTGTTGTTCACTGCTGTTTTGCCCTTGCCTGTGCAGCTTCTCATGGACATGCTCTGCATTTTGTGCCTTACTCTTCTCTTCTCATGGTGCCTATCTGTGCAATTTGTGAATAAAAACAGTTTCTCCAGTTGTCTATTTTGTTAGTGTCCTTACTGAATAAAGTTCTTTTGCTGTGTGTAAATGGTTTACTGTGCCACATGGTCTGTGTGGCACTTCAACATGGTCAATGTTTGGGATCACTTGCTCTCTTTGTTTCAGGGGTGACAGGGGCTTCAGTTCTTCTTGGCCCAGATGCTTGTGGTGGTAATGGTGTCAATTTTCGAATGTTTAGCAGTAGTCATTTACCTGATTAGTTTATGTTGGCTCTATTGTACACATTTCAGGTTGGGGGGCACTGCCAGCACTGGGTGGGTTTCTGCACACAGTATTTCAGGCAGGCTGTCCAGGGTCATCATGTGTGTGTTCTTCGTATATGTGTGCCCAGTGGTGTATGTGTGTGGTTATCTTGTGATGGCCAGTCATCCTAGTCCCATGGCTTACTTTCCATGTGTGCTCTTGGATGACCAGGTATTGTGCAGTGTGAAGGGGGTGGGTTTGTGGGGAGTGTTGATGTGTGCATGCCTCTGCAATGTCAACTACACACGTGTCACCCAGGAGTTGTGTGCCTGTTGTTTTGATTGTTCATCCCTGTGGATGTGGTTGTATGCCCATGTGTGAGTTGTATGTTGTGCACTGTGCAGTGTGTTGGTGTGTCCTTGCAGTTCTGTCTGACTCCTACTTGTTTTTGTCACTTGTGAGTATGCAGAGGGTGTTACTGGTAATTCAGTGTTGTGTTTTGTTGCACATCCCTGTTTCTGGTGGCTGTTTGTGGGGTCTGTGCAGACCTGCTGCTTCCCACTGCCATTGTGGTTGTGTTTTGTCATGCCGTGCTGTCCCATGGTGCCTTCTTGCCTCCAGTGTGACATGTTGTGTGTGTTGTCACGCCATCCCCTATCTGGGCTTCAGCTGCCTACCCATTGTAGGTCTGCACTTCCTCTCTTTGTGTATGGTACACTCTTGCCATGTCCCCTACTGACATGCAGTACACTTCACTTTGGTGTGAGCTGTCCCCTTGGTTTGTATGTGTGTGTGCCTCCTTTGTCCAGGGTCAATGTGTCACTCAGTGCATTTCCCAAATGGGTCATGTGTGATTTACTGGTGCTGTTTGCCAGTCATGGTTGCTGCTATGCAGTTCAACTGTGTGTGCTCGCCAGTCCTGTGGTCAAGTTGTTTCCACCTTTGTGTCCCAGACTTGTGCATCTATTGGGTGTTGTGTTAAATGTATGTGTGTTGTTTGTGTTATTGCTTCACTTCCTGGGTATGCTGTTGTCTTTGTGCTTTGCTGTATGGTGTTGTGTGGGTTGCTGTTCTGTCACTGATGTCTGTGTGTGTCTGGTATGCTTGGTGTGCACACACTGCTTGCTGTGCTGTGTGTATGTTGCCTTGTGATTGCCTGTTGTGCATCCCCTGATGTCATGCTATGTTTGCTATGTGATTGTTCTGCCTGTGCATCTGTTGTTTGTTTCCTGTGGCTGTGTTGTTCTGTGATGGTGCACTTCTTGTGTGTGTTGTGGAATGTTGTCTGTGCATTGTTCCTGGGTGATGATGTTGTGCACTCCTGTTGTGTCTGTACTCCCATTGCCTTTCCCCAGTTTAGCTGCACAGGGCATGTCTGTTGTTGTTGTTGTGGCTCTGTGTGTGTTTCAGTTGGGTGATGTGTTTGTCTGTTGTATTTGTTTCCACATTTGTGGTGGAATCCCTGTGTGTGTGTGTGTGATGTTTGTGGCTGAGCCCATGGTGTGTGGTTGTTTGTGTGTGTATTGCCTGTCAGGTATTGCCAGCCTTCAGTGTGTTTGGCACTGGTGTTGTGTGCTCCTGGTGTGAGGGGTGTATGTGTGTAGATTCTTACTGGTGTTTGTCAGTCCTGAGGTGAGTCGATGGTCCCTGTGTGTAGTGCTGCTTGTGTACTCCTGTGAAGTAGTTATATGTATGTGTGGCTGTTCCCAGTTTGAGTTCAGGGCCTTCCTTTCATCCTTTCATCCTTGTGCCTATACATGGTTTGCCTTGCTGTCTCCCTGTGTGGTTGCACTGAGCTGTCTGTGGTTTGATTTCACTGACTGTGCCAGCCATGTGTGCTTTGATGGTGTGTGGGTGTTGTGCTCTGTTCCTTGTGTTGATGATATGTACACATGCTTGTTGTGTGTCTCCATGGCCTTCCATTTGTGTGCAGCCCACATTGGTTTCCCTATTTGTTGTGCTCCATTGCTGTTGGCATGTGGGGTGTGTATGTGGGTGTGTGTGTCAGTCTGTGATATGTATGTGTGACTGTGCAGGCTGTGTGTCCATTTGGATGTTGCTTCCTTGCGTGTGTTCATTTGTCGCTTGTCCTCATTGCTTTTTACCTGAGTGTGGTGTAGTGTGTGTTTCTCTGGCCCTGTGCTACTGTGCTGTGTGATGTGTGTTCCTGTGCAGCCACTCCTGCATTGTGTGTCTCCATGATTGTTGGTTGTGTGGTACAGGGTATGTATTGCCCTGGCTTGTTGTTGTGCATGGGGTGCACAGGGGGGCACTTGGCATGTGCCTTCATGGGGTGTGCGGGTGTGACCTTGTTGTCTTTGTGCCCTGCCCATGCCTGGCACTGGCCCTGCCTTCTGCATTGCGCATCTATTTGCATGTGTTCGCCGCTGCGGTGACCTGACCGGGACATTGCTGCCTGGTGGCGGTAGCTGTGTGTCCAGGATGCTGCTGGGTGAATTTGTGGCAGGTGGGTGATGTGTGGGTGCCCTTGGGGATGTGTCCCTATCCCCCCTAGGGTGTCTGATGTGGATTTGGCCCCTGTGTCAGGCCGTGGGTTGTGTGTTGTGTGTTGTTTTATTGCATACCTGCGGCGGCGTCCGCAGTGTCCATGAGTTCCTGGTGATGTAGCAGCACCGGAAAGACGTGTAGAGCTGGGTCCATTGCAGTCGTGTCTGGGTGGTGTGGACCGGGACTCTGGTTTCACGCTCCGCTGTCGAGTTTCCGCCGTCTCTGGTTGGGCGGTGTCTCCGCTGCGGTGCATCTGCTTGCTTGAGCCATCCTAATTTGTGGACCGGGGCGGACGTCATTCCGCACGGCGGAGGGTCTCCACTGGCTCCCACCGCCGCGGTGGCTGGCGCACTTTGATGGCGGTGCGCGTCGCACTGCGACGGTCGTGAATTGGCCTATGTTTGACCATACTAATATGGCTGACGTGATGTCCGCTGCTAGCGGGCAGAAAATTGAATTTTTCCGCAACGCCAGCGCGGCGGTGGTCCCACCACCCTACATCCTAATGGACCCCTAAGTATTCAACAATGGGCATGATGAAGCCCTGAGGAAGTACAACCCTTTCCGACACATGGAGCTGGAATGAGATTATTAATTTGTCCCTGAAGATTGAGTTTACCTATATTGTAAGATATTGTGAGATTTTGTGAGCCACATGGTATTTAGAAGTTTATGTCACTCCTTTCTCATGCTGCTAACTTTCCCAATATGCTTTTTTCACCCCTTTTGTCACTCTCGTAATTGGCATTTTATAAAAATTATAAAAATTACATGAACAACAGTAATACAGGGCCTTGGGTTATGCTACTAGTTGCTCATAAATGTTAAACCAATCTTGGGAAACATTTATTTATTTTTTAGTTGTGTATGAAAATAGTATGTATCAACTGAAATAGATTTTATGTCCATGTGTTCAAATTTGGACCTATTTATATGTTTTTTTGTAATACTGTGTGATTTGTCTTAGTCTTTTGATATATGTTATTATGTTTAATCATATGTACATTAGTGTGTTTGTGAATTATGTTTAGTCAGTCATAGTTATGTCTTTATGTATGATTCAATATGTTTGATGTGGATGCCCTTTTTATGTATTTTTGTGTCTCTCCCACAATTATTATTATTATTTTTTGTACATGCAGGTCTTGTTATGAGTGTTCGGAGGAGACGAGACGTAGGTATTCTTACCAACCTTTGGTAGCACCTGGAGATCCAGATGGAACAGGGTGGGGATGTATCTCCCACTTCGGATCTATATAAATTAAGTAGTCTGTGCATGTCCTGTGTTTGTTATTTTGTGGTTTTGTTTATACATGCTGTTAAAATAAAATATCTTTGGTTAGTGTAATGTTTTTGTTGACTTGATTTTCGTGGTAATTGGTTTGCACGGTTTGGAATGAAACGCGTTGGCTGAGCTGTTTGTTTTTATGAGGAATTGAATTTAATGGTAGAAAGAATATGAATAAAGGTTTTTGAAATAATGAGACTGATTTGACTTCATCACTTGGCGCACCTCCTTTTGCTTCATGTGTAAGTATTCTTGTTGTGCTAAATCAACGGAGGCATGCTAGCTAGCGCATTAGGTAAATTGCTACTCTTTGCATTCTGCAGCTGGGCAGCTGTAATTGACAGTGATCTCACTTTTATTCCAATGGCCATGCTCTTTTCCAAATGCCTTTCAATTCTGCCTTGACTGCTAAGAGGCATATGAATAATACTAATGTCACTACTTCACACATGTCACTTATGAAATGCAGATATCCTGTCTGCTGTAAGTACACAGTGGGAAAAACAATGCTGTGCAGTACAGGGAACGGAACAGGATACAGTTTGCATTTGGCAGCTTCGCCACAGAGTATCCCATCCTCAAAACTCAGTCAGGCACTTAGTCCAATTGTGCTCCCTGGCTTCGCTCTCCACCACAAATTATTTACATACAATACATTCGCTTGGCAGTAAGGAAAGGATACTTAACTTAGTCTAATGCAGTGTAAGTTAGAGTGTTTAGACCAGGTAGGCAGAGGTTTTGCTATAGAATAGTGGGGTGTCACTGATCATCATTATCATGTGCCCACTGCCTAAGCTTTAGCTTAGTCAGTCACTGCAGTTGACAAATGTTGAAAAAGAAACATTTGAGCAGGTGTGCTTTAAATCCATTATAGAAGCCACAAAATATAAATAAACTTGGCCAGAAAAATGTGGCACATGCAAAGAATGGATATTTCAGTTTTTGTGGTAGGCTGGGACAGAGCTTATGAAAGAATAAAGGAGTGAAGTACTAGGAGGAGACTGAGTAGGTACTGGGAGGGTACGGAAACACATCTTGTTTTTGGTTTGCAATGCAATGAAAGCTTTGTAAATGCTGCATCAATGGAAGCAAACTCACATTGCACAGCCAACACTGAGGAGCCGAATTGAACCATGCTACAATTAGGTCATGGCTAGCGAAAAGCCATGGGCAGGGGGTGAATCCTTGTGTTTCCCCTTAGAAAATAAAATTTTGCAATAAAATGAAATTACACTTATGGTCAAAATTATGAAAATGGGGAGTAAGCAATATTATGTGAAATCCCAATTGTGTAGAACTGTATGACCTTTGCCAGTGTTTAAGTGAGGGTTATTGCAACAAATCTTTCCAACTGCGCACTCCTCTAATATGTTCCAACCATCATAGTAGGACATATAATCTGGGATCAATTTGGTAATAGAGCATATTAGCAGATCTGACTGTCAAAGTAGAAGCGTTGGTTTATATACATCAGCCAAACTTGAAAATCTGGGCAAGGTCAACTGTTGGAAAATGGGTTATTAGTAGTGGTAAATATGAATCTACCACTGGCAATAAGGCCACTAACACAGTCTAGTGCTCAGAATAGGTCTCAGTAATTTATTCCCATGCTCAGCCTTTGGTGCTTGACTGTGAGCAGATAGGTTTAACTTAGGAGACAGTATATAAAACATTTTAAAACCCCCAATTCAGTAAATAATTAAGACGCAACACACAATACCCCTCGCTGTTGGCCTCGGTCAAAATTTAATCTTCGGACTTAGAAACTTTTCTGGAGCTTTTTCTTCCAGGGTCCCTTGATGCTCTTCACCAGGCCGGATTCAGTGAGGGTTTGCTGGCCAAATTTTCAGGAAGCCCTCAGTCAAACTCTGGAAGTCAGACCTTTGGAGTTTTTAGCTGGACAAATCAGCAGTTCAGGCCGGCTCGCGGTTGAAGATGGCCGGCTTGGCTCTCACAGTTGAGTTGGTCGCCTTATGGAGCTTTTTTCCAGAGTTGCTCCAAACTTCTCTAAACTTCTGGAACTTCTTCCTGAATTTCCTCTTGAGGTTCCAAAGTGTCCAAAACACAATCCAAGGGTCTGGAAGCTCCAAGATGGTCCTTGAAAGTTTGGTACCCCATTTCTCACAATGTACCTGGACAAAACCCATACAAATCTGCAGGACGCACTCCAGGCAGGGGGATCTTAGTAGTGATGTTCCAGGTGAGCTCTGTTAACCTGTAGCTGCAAGGAGTCCACTCTTTAATCCCTTTGAAGCAAGGTTCATCCACAGGGCTGTAGTTCCACATAATGCAGCAGACGCAGTTAGTTAGAATGCAGGGCCTGATGTTGCAAATCAAGTTTACAGCTTGGCAAACATTCTTCTTCCCTTGGTTTCAAGCAGCAGATCTTCATCCCACATATTCATTCAGTGTTCTCTAGGATTAAATAGGAGAGCACTCCTGTCCAATGAGGTGCAAGGCAGCACCCCAAAGCTTGGCCATTTCCTCCAAAGTGTGGCATATTCTTCTACCAGAAAGCACTATTCCTCCAAAATTCCATATGGCTGTAATCTCAGCAGAAGAGTAAGAACTAGTTAAATCAACCTCCAGTATAGCTCATTTTCATAGCTCTCCTCCCCTTAACATTTGCAGATTCCTTCCTTAATAAACACCAACGTGGACGGACCCTGAGTGGGATCCAAATGAAAAGACGGCACTCTGTTCTTCACAAGAATGCAAAAAAAAAAAGAGTTGTTTTTTTAGAAGAACCCTCACCCACCAACCTAGTTGGTGGCATGCTTCATCATCGGGGTCCCAGCTGGGCTGCCAAGTGCATTCCATTACATCGCATACTACCTTTACAACGCATACCATTACAACGCATAATATTAAATTGCATTTAAGGTAAGTATTAGATAGTATAGGGGTAAAAATTACTTTTCTAACTCCAGGGGGTGCAACAGTAGGGAAAGTGTTGGATAGTATAGGGGTAAAAATTACTATTCTAACTCCAGGGGGTGCAACAGTAGGGAAAGTGTTGGATAGTATAGGGGTAAAAATTACTATTCTAACTCCAGGGGGTGCAACAGTAGGGTAAGTGTTGGATAGTATAGGGGTAACAATTACTATTCTAACTCCAGGGGGTGCAACAGTAGGGAAAGTGTTGGATAGTATAGGGGTAAAAATTACTATTCTAACTCCAGGGGTTGCAACAGTAAGGTAAGTGTTGGATAGTGTAGTGTAATATTATGCTTTGTAATGGTATGCGTTGTAAAGGTAGTATGCGATGTAATGGAATGCGTTGTAAAGGTAGTTTTTAAAAATGCGTTGTAGTGTCATGCTATGTAATGGAATGCGTTGTAATGGATGTTGCGTTGTAAAAAATGCGTTGTAAGTGTAGTGCGTTGTAAAAGTTGCGTTGTAAATGTTGTTCCCCCATCTGATGTTGCTCTGATGTTCACATATTCGGATTTTTATTTTGCAAGTAGTCATGCCGTCATATCGGAGACCGCAGGGGCAAGTTATCAAGCAAATAACATTGCAAGAGTTGCAATTAATATGTGTGGTAATCTGCCATATTTTGCCAGGTTCCAAATTCAGGGATTTTACAGCTTGGGTAAGGTTGCATACACTGCAGTTGCCGCAGGGAAAATTACCAGTCACGTTAGGTAGGGCCCATGCATTTAGGACAGTTTGTGTTGGTTGTTCTTGTGCTGTGGGATGGGTGGATACTAGACTGTCCTTGAAGCTCCGTGCTCTTTGGAGGAAAACAGTGGTTTTGCCCAATTTAATTTCCCTGTTCCTAAGATCCCTCAGTGTTTCTGTATGATCTTGGACACCTGATTAGAGATGGTGTTATATGTAGTCACACAAGTGAGTGGTATCGGGGTGGGGGCCCGTTCTGTTACCTCTAGTAGACCTTCTCTGTTTTGATTTCTGGCCTGTTTTTTGCCGTGCGGATAACTTTTTTGGGGTAGCCGCGCTCTCTCAATTTAGACAAATTCCTTCCTTAAGCCTGCTATCTGACTAGGTCAAAGGGGATAGATGGACCTGGCAATCCCTGCCTGTCCTATTCCTACTTTGAAGCTTCATGGTTTACAAACCCTCCCCCTGCTCTGGCCTTTCTGTGTAGCAGAGCTTTCTCCAAAAGATAGCATCTCCCTGGGTGAGCCATTTATTACTTCATCAAAGCAGCCTGGCTAATCCTGTTAACTCTGACCCATCAGGAAAGACTACAGGAAGGTGGAATTTTGTGTTACAGACAAGAAATTCATATAACTTTTTTTCCATATATTTTAGGACAAATTCAACAATAGCATCTTGTTGTATTTATCAATACCATTCTTTGAATTCCTTGACTGATATTTTTTCTTTACTTCCTAGCAATATTTATTAATTCATGAACTATTACAATGGTATCCTATGTGGCATGGGATCTACAATAGGGACAACGAAATGTGCAATTTCTTCAACATCAGGGAATATACAACATCTTTTATTAGGACCCTGCTTATAGTAACATGACCCCATATCCCTGGGACACCTAGAGGGGGTGTTAGTGGTCCCGAATATGCATGCATAGTGTAGATCCTCACTCCACAGTGCTCCTAGCATCGAAGTCAATTTTGGGAGGCACTTTACTACAATGGTGAAAAAGTGAAATGTGCACTTTCTCTATCCCCAGGGCATATAAAATATCTTTTATAAGTGCCCTCCTTATATTTACATGACCCCCACCCCTGGGACACCTAGAGGAGACCCTGAGGGTACCTACAATGGCAAAATATTGTATTTTTGTCACTTTTATGTCCCCCTACCACCAAAGTCAAGTGTGGGCTAAATTTACATTCAAAATCAGTGCTGCAATGCAGGGCTGTTTTCAAAAGGACCGCCGGCTCTCAGCAGTGCACTCATGCAAGTACAACAAAGGCTGCTGGCCTCTAAACTGCCATGCTCTATTAAATAACAGGGATTTTTTTTTATAGTTTTAATCCCCTGCCTATTATCTACTAGGAGCTTATAGGGTAGGTCATGCCAATTATAGGTGCACCCTACACAAAGTATACTCTAATGAATGTATGTGTTGTCACTGTGTTTTCAACATAGCCCTGGTCCTGGGCCTGGTTAGACAGATCCCAGGTTCAGTCAGAGCTAGTTACCACTAGTACCAGTCAGCAAAGAATGGGGATGCACAAGGGGCACAGGATGAGTTTGCAACATAATACAGTCATTGCTCTCTAAATGGCTGTGTTACTATGTCATGTGTTCTACGCACCATACTAGGTGTGCAAAGGTTTTCTCATGCACATATGGGGCCGATTCACAGAACTAATTGGAGATAAAATCCTAAACGTACTACTTTTGGTATTCACAGAAGGCATTTAGTAGTAGTAAAGTTAGGACTTCTAACTTTACTACTACTAAACTGAGACAAAATCCAATATTTATGACTTTTAGTATTCACAAGAGGCATTAGTAGCAGTAAAGTTAGGATTGTAACTAACTTACTACTACTAAATGCCTTTTGTGAATACCACACTATGCGGCATGAGGACTTATGTAGACTATTCAATCAAGGCTAATAAAAAACAGGGACACCACTGTTATCGTATATGGTTTCACATTAACAAAGACAAGGCTCTATTTACATGAAACATCTTCTTGTTTTCAGGTGCCATGGAGCTAAACCTCCCCTTAAAAGGCAATGGCTTTTCCTCTGTTGTTTCCATTGGAATTCCAGACAATGTCTTGATTCTGGCAACTTTTTTTCTCATCTGGGTCCGGAAAAGAGACTTTGTTTTTTATTTTTAGTAAGTTTGTGAGTTTTGCATAGAACAGCTTACACAATATGCACAATGCTGCACATTAGTCAGGATCTTACATAAGATGCAGTTTTTACAACAAGCAACATTCAAAACACATCTTATGCAGTGCAGTGCAGTGCTACTACTTTATTTCCATATTAAGTAGTGTCTAATATGGCTTATCTAACATCTTAGTCAACCACATTTAGCAGTTACACAATATATGCAGTTATATTACATCCAGGTGCTCCAGCAGGTACACTGTCAAGGATGTCCAGAAGTCCTTAGGTCTGGAGGCCACAGGCAATTCGTCAGCATATATTGCCATCTGTTCATTACAGTACACAAGATCCCTAACCCTGTTTACCACAGTTGGGACCGTTCTACCCCCCAACGCATTGCAAGCGGACATTTCACCAGCAGAGTGGAGACAGCCACTATGCTTCGGTTGCATGGCCTAAGCCTTTTTACCAGTCCCAGCAAACAGATTTCAGGTGTGCACTCAACTTTATCCAGTGTCATGGCTGTTAATTCCTGTGTTACATGCTGCTAGAAGTTGTATATGCTTTACAATCCCAGGCCAGGTGGATAAAATCCGCCCCGTCTTCCCCACATATCACTCATCGAGCATCTTCCCGCAATCCATATTTCAGCAGTTTCACAGGAGTATGATACACTTCGTGCAAACATTTATAATGGATTATTTGAAGGTTACAGTTGGCAGTTGGGTACCCAGTCAGTGCACAACATGCTTCCCAGTCCTCCCAGACCATAGGCGCAACCAGCTTGCTATTCCACTTATCAAGGAAAGCAGAGCTGGACATATTAATTTCTCTTTGGGAGGCATTGTATAGTCTAGTGATCAGCCTCTTGCCTTCCCCACTGTTAACACAACTTGTAATGCTTTTAGCATCTGGAAAGTTGAATTATGACCCCGAATGTCATCCTGCTGCCAACCTTTTGGTAATAATCGCAAAAGGAACCCAACAGATGGTGAAATCCATTGACATTAAAACATATTCAATGACTATGAGTGCAAGACAATCTCCTTCATGTATTGTGCCTAGGTGGAATGACCATCTGCATTACGTGTCTGATGAGCAGCAACCAGTGCATCATTATAGGCTTGTCCAATAAGTTGTGGGTGTCCTAGAAGAAGAAAGTGACAAGGAACATCACAGTCATCATAACGCTACTCTGTTGCATTAACTGCTCCATTTACTCTTTGAGTATTCTGCAGGTGTGGGAAATAGCCAAATACACAACATCAGAGTACAAGTTATATTTAGAGCTCTGTATTCACGACTTCATGACCTTCCCATCCTATATTACCAATGGCACTGTCATTGCCTGGTGAGACTTCCTGTTTGTGGGGCTGTAGTTCAAGTGGCACTCCTATATATTTGGATCACATAATTGGCTTTGACTACCATTGTTTTAATTTACTTTATGGGTTTTGAATTACTCTAGCTTGAATGTACGAATGTACGACATCATTTTGTCTGCATGTGCATTTTGTCTTGTGATTCCATTTTGTGCCTCCTTGTGGCTTCAGAGTGGGAGTGTTTGCTTTTTACAGCCTTGTCAGGAACAGAATGTGTGGTATGTGAGATTGAAAGCATGAGAGAGAGAAAGGTGGGGAATGTATTTATCTGTCTTGGAGTGTAGTGTAGTATTATAGGCAGTGGTGCCCAAATGTGCATTATGTTGTACATTGGGAAATTAAGTGTGTGATGCTAGAGGCAGTGGTGTAAAAAAGTGCATGATGTTGTACTTTGGGAATTTTTATGAAGTGTTTACTATTGGCTTTGACATGCTCTCATGCCATCTTGAATTCTGTCTACCTTGAGCTTTGCACACACGAGCAGACCCCCAGATCCCTCACGTTGTTTAGGATATTCACATTCAAGGTTGTTTTCTGTACTTTTAGAGATGTTTTTTACTTTCTCAAGCTTCACTAATATAAGAAGCTGGAACATGTGGGTGCACAGAACAATACGCAAGAACTTATTTGCCTTTGGAATGCTTGTGGGCCATCGGCCAACTCCAGTAAGTTTCCTTGGCACAGAGGAGGTCTTCTCGGAAGCTTCTAGTGCATTGAGATTATAAAACCGGGGTTTCTGACTTGGAAAGCGAGATTTTGGACCTGAAGGGCGGGTGTGTCTTATTCAGTGTGGCAGTCCTGACTTGCTGAGTCTCTTGACCCCAGCTGTGAATCCCCCAGTCTGGTGTGGGCTAATATAAAGTTATTGAAGACGGTGATGTATTTTCTCTGTATTTTCTCTGATTATTGCATTGTGATGTGTGAGTGTGTCTCTGGGCACATTCAGGTCTCCAGTCATCTTATGTATTCGGTCTATAGATCTTTATATCTTTTCATGCTTTTCTTTGATTCCTTGTGTCTGATTACTTGCATTTAACAGTGCCTATTTATTGCTGTGGACGTCCAGTATTATTATCATTATTATCTGCTTGTATTTTATTGCATACATTTAACAGTTGCATTTCCTTACTTGTAAGTGTGTTATTATTGCTTGCGCACACACACATGCACACACACACGCACATGAATACACACACATGGACATACACACACACACACACACACAAAAACACACACACACACATATATATAAGAAATAAATAAAGTGCCTACCGTGTGTGGAGTGTCGGCGCAGCATGAGTGGGGTAACAAGGAGCAGCCAAGGATAGGGGTAGAATTCTGCTGGTGAGTCCCTCAAAGAGCAGAGCAGGAAAACCACCGAGAGAGACACAGCACTAAGGCCTCAGCATGTACAAAGCTGCCGGGCCTTGACACGTGAGCAGTAGCACCATCTAGTGGCTATCTCGCGGTACTGCGCCCGTGAAACAAATAAAGTGCAACTGCACCAGGACACAAGGAAAGAAAAATACTGAGGCACAAAGATGTTGCACACAGGGAGGCGGCTCCAGGCTGTTTAAGAAATGGAGACAAAGGTGCCAGGTGGAATTGCAGCAGCTCTGGGATAGCTGCTACACAGTAAAGCAGATAGGAGAAAAGGTGCAACGGCCTAAGCTGGGGCGGCAGACCTCTACAAGTAAGCCTACAAGGAATCCTCAAAAGGACCGGCTGCCAAGGTTGCGTGAGCTGCTGGCCAGGGGTGGTGGCTGCAGGAGTGATGACATCAGTGTGCAATGCACTTGGATGGCAAGGTTTTAAGAGACAGATCCAGGCAGCAAGTCACTGAGGGACTGGAGGAAGTGAGTAGCAGGCGAGCCCGGTGGCAAAGGGACACCACCACAAGTAGAAGTGGAGCACAAGTCCCCAGATGACAAGCAAAGAGCACACGGAGTGACATTGTGCAGAAGATGTACCCGGGACGCGGACGGTACAGGATGAAGCTCGAGCGCGAGAAACGACCTGGGCCGAGGTCGGCAAAGCGAGTGACCGAAGAAGAGGTCAGAGCAGTGACCGAAGTTGCGGTCAGAGAGCAGTGACTGAGGAAGTGGTCAGAGAGCCATGACCGAAGAAGAGGTCAGAACAGTGACCGAAGATGCGGTCAGAGAGCAGTGACCAAGGAAGTAGTCAGAGAGCCGTGACCGAAAAAGAGGTCATAGAGCAGTGACCGAAGAAGAGGTCAGAGCAGTGACCGAAGAAGCGGTTAGAGAACAGTGACCGAAGAAGTGGTCAGAGAGCCATGACCAAAGAAGAGGTCAGAGAACAGGGACCAAAGATGAGGTCAGAGAGAAATGACCAGTGAAGAAGTCAGGGAGAAGAGACCTGACAAGAAGTCCAACAAGGAGAATGAAGGAGTGGTCCTAGAAGAGAATGACTGAGGAAATCTCCACAAAGAGGACCAAAGAGAGGTCCGGGATGAGGACCAGGAAGAGGTCAGAAGAGAAGTCTGACAATATTGACCGGAAGTCAGAAGTAATCGAACGAAAGAAGGTCGCGATGACAGGTCCAGTCACAGAGCGAAGTGAAGGCAGTGTCCTAGGGGTACGACAAGACCAGGGAGACACGTGTGGAGTGCACGCTACAGCGAGAGGCCTGGTTAGGGCAGGCAAGCATGAGAGAAGACCAGACCGTGTTGTGAAGTGAATGAAAGAGAAGACAGAAGTTGAGTGGCAAGACGCCATGGTGAATAAGAAAAGCAGAGAAGAAGAGTAAAGAGGTGTGTGTGACAGGTCAGCTCACGAACCAGAAGGAAAACACTTGAAGGGAAAGGTGAAAAGTGCATGAACATCGGGGCACAGGGCCTGGAGAACATCAGTAGCACTGGGAGTAAACCATCTACCTACGACTCCTCAGATCACCTGGTGACGGCAGAGGTGAGCAGGCTGGTCCATTGGTAACAACTACCTTTGGGATGGAACGGACACTAGACCATGGACATCCATGGGGCAAAGGCCTCCGGGACGTCGGTGGCAGCGGGTCCCGACACGAGAGATGGACTATGGTGGCTCGCTCTGCAAATCCCGGGATGACGGAGGTAGCATGCAAAAGGGCAGGAGATAACAACACCTTTTCAGGCGGAGCGTGGGACACGTAAGGTGGCACGTATCGATTCCTCTAACGTGGTTAGAGTGACACAGTGGAGGTCCACCCGGTCCAGTGGAAGCCTGGCAGAAGAGGGCCTCCGTGTCATCCTGTGAGAGGGGACACCCCTGAGAGAGGGGCATCTGTGAGAGGGACATCCTGCAACTGCAAACCTAATGTATATTAATACATTAACCAGGACTCTGTGGTGGAAGACAGCACGTACCTCGTCCACCATCACTCCACGTGTACCTTCACTGCACGTGGAGCAGGAAGAGAGAGACTGTGGAATACCCTTCCACATTGTGAGTCCAAGAAAGACTAGATATACAGGGCACCCTGACATTGTGCCAAAGAGAACTGGTCCCGACTGCAAGGATACCATTGTCGGCGGTTGTCAAGCAGCTAAAGAGACTCCTTGGAAGTTTTTGTTATTGTATTGTATTTTGGTTAAATTATATTTCCCTCCCACAGGTTTGGACTTTGTTTTGACTTTTAAGAAAGTTTGGGAGGGATGTAGTGATCGTCAGATCACTGGTCTAGTGTTTCAGTATGCTGCTGCAACCACACTTTACACCCACCCCTCACAGGCGTCACCAGTCAGGTGACCCTGACAATAAAAGGGGCCGAGCGCACGTGCCCATGGCCAGTTCACACTATAACCAACTGTGTTGGTGTCCGTCATTCTAGTGTGCATGTGGGCCTAGGCCCCAGCACTAAACATCACAGAGCTAAGCCGATCAAGGAGAAAGAATGCTGGGTGGTGCTGCCGCCACCCCCTTCTACAACCCATCATATCACAGAGTCTAGGAGAAACAGAGACAGGGTGGAAGCGGATAGTGGTGTGAAACTGAAGGACGCTGCTCTGTCTACTGGTGCGGCAGAGACCGCTAGGACTCTGAAGGTTTTCCAAGTCACCTAGGACAGACCCAGATCGATCGAGCGGAAACAACCTGTCATTCTCTCGATGTTCAGCCCTGCGTCTCGCCACTCCATACACGCAGAAGAAGACAAAGGAGAAAGAGCTGGGAAGGGAGGAGACCTCCAGGCGTCTGCGGAACCTCTGTCCGTGAGTACTGTAAACACTGGGGCAACCGATTTTACTGTTGGCACTGGGTTCAAAGAGGGTGCTGCCTTCGTTTGTCTACCTGCGAGAAGGGCCTACAAAAGTGCTGTGGGACTAATAGCAATGGAGACCAAAGGAACCCTAGGCACTGATGGGGGATTGGTGGGTAAGACTAATTTGATTCTAGATAATACTACTATTTCCACCCCACCGACCATGTCTGACCTTCTCGCACTCCTGATAAATAACTCTGCCTCAGCACCATGCTCGCCATGGGACAGCCCTGATTTGAGTACTCAGGCCTCCCCCGACCAGGTGGATACATTTTTTTCACTCACCGATGACTCGGATTGCTCGCCATTATGTAGGATCTCCCAAAAGATGGGGCAGATTCTGGCAATTCTAACAGTAACACATCCGAAGGCCCTTCCCCCCAACTACTCAAAAGTGCCTCATGAAAAGAAGGAAGTTCAGGGGCAGCCTTCCCAGTAATAAACACTATTCTATTGACACCAATCAAATAGCTATTACCGCTTCCTCCCAACTAACCTGGGATTACTCCGCAAACCAAAAAAAGTCTATTAAGACACAGGCACCCAAGACGCCCCAGCTCCTCCGTCCCTTGCATCTCCAGAAGCTCCCACTATGGGACTGATACACTCAACACTAAAACAGCTGCAGGAGGAAGCCAGGGCACAGACCAGCAAGGCTCACCTGGCTGCTAAAAAAGATCCAGGGGGCGATCCGCAAGGTTAATAAATGCTGTTCAGAGATGACAGAGAGGATGACGGTTTTGGAAAATCGGACAATAGCGGTCGAGGAGACTACCTGTGCATTGCAAACACAAGCCACCAGCCAATTCTGATGCTAGAGTTTTATTGGCTCCTTGTATACTGCGGTGAGTCCCATTGGAATCCTTAAGACCAACATGAAACTTCTTACTACGCTGCAATACACACAGAGAAAGGGCACCATTTAGCCTTCCCATGAAAGCACAAGTGCAGTTGTTCCCTTCTCTAAGAATTAAGAACAAACAGGGACAATACTGTAAACAAATCTCTGTAATTCATGCATGCTTCTTTGTTGACAACCCTAAAATGACCTACATATGTCGTACTTGTAAAAGGCAATAGAGCACTTCCTTTTAGGGAATAGGAAAAGTTGAAAATGTAGAATATGTGTGCCAGAGTGTATCTATTTTAGAAGAAGGGGGTGAGATGTGTATTTTAAATCATTGCCCAGGTTTAATCTTGTTTGTCATGCAATTTAATGTGCCAACTCAAAACCCATATAAATGATTTCATATTCCCAAATCAACTTACTGGAACATTTGAAAATAATTATGGCTCATGAACTAATATGTTTGTAGCTCATGCTCCTATTAAGTTTAACAAAGGGTTTATTAAATAAGATTGGAACATGCATTACATCATCATGGTAAAAGCTGTCAGTATAAGGAGAATAACAGAAGGTTTGTAAATAAACACAGCATATCATTTAAGCAAAATAAGTTGCATAAATCATATTGAAATATGGTTAAGAGGAGAAAAGAGAGAGAAATAGGATTAAGAAGGACTGTGATAAGTGTAAACAATATCTGATGGGAGTAGAGGTGAGGAGAGTAAGGAAATAGGTGTAGGAATATACAGTTGGTATTAACATATTACAAATCAAAATTACAAGCAAATAATACATGAGGAAGAACAAACATTCATGAGGGTTTAAGTACTTCTTCCATTAGAGGAGTCCAAAAAGATGGTGAGATGGTGACCAAATCATGTCTCTTTTAATAACAAGTGAGATGGGTGTGACATATTTTTGTAGAGTCTCTGAGCTATACCACCATGCTTGAAAACAAAGCGCTGAGGAGTTTTTCCAATGTTCAGTGATTTGCTGAAAAGCAACTGCAAATAATAAATCAATTATAACAATCATATATGTACTGTTTTGCCAATCATCTAAAAGACTTCTAAGAAAAATACTTTTCAATGAAAATGTAGTGTGAGTGTGAAAAATAGAGTTAATTTAGTTCTAAACCTTCAGCCAAAATTGATGCATAGATGAGCAAGAGAAAATAACATGCGATAAATCTGCAGAGGTAGCATCCAATAGTTTTATAAGGATTCTGAATTCATCTTGTTTAAAGTGACTAGGGTAGGCATAAGGCTATTATGGATGAAAAATAGAGTTTGAGTTGTGTTTGCAGATTGTGATGTTTTGCTAAGTTTCAACCAGATTTTATTCCAAAGTGTGATAGGACATGTAATTTGGAAATCTTTTCACCATTTTAATTCAACTTCTGATTGTGTCTGTTATCTGGGATCTTAATAAGAAGTTTATAGATGTATGAAGCAGTGGGGAACTTGGAAAGTAAAGGAGTAATCTGGGTATCATAAACTGGGATAGGAATATGTGATGACAGTGTCGTTACAGCATGGTTAATAGCATGTTTTAAAGTGTTAAATTTGTTTCGGTATGTTTTTCGGGAAATTGTAGAGCAGTTGCACATGGTGAAATGTGATAAAAGAATCATTTGATATAAGGTGATGAATCCAAATCAAACCTTTGTCTCTCCAAGCTTTCCAAATATAGGTTTGTTGTTAAGTTTACAGAGTTTGTTATGCCAAATAGAGAATTGAAGAAATTGTTCTTTATCCGAGTGATGTGAGAAGAGTATTGGTCTGAGTAATTTATAGCTGATCTTATAAATAGGAGAGACATGACATGGTTCTTCTGGGTGAAAGATAGAAATTCCTTAAAAGAGAAGTGGTATAGGAAAGATAATTCAATATCTTTCCAAAGTGGTCTAAATCTGTAGGAGAAACTGAAAAACATTTGGAAGATTGTTTAAGCAGGAAAGCAGTATGGTATGATTGAAAGTCAGGGAACATTACACCAACATGACGTTTACTACGTTTAAGTTTAAGAAGAGACATGCAAGGTTTTTTCTAATTCTATAGGAAGGAGGAACGTATAGAGTACATTTTTTAAAACAAATTAGGAGGAATAGTAAGAGGAATTGCAAATATGATAAAGAGAATAATAGGTACAAGCATAATCTCAATAGTATCAAGTCTATTCCACCAAGATAGAAATAAAGGGTGCCATCTAATTATTGAGAGGGTCAGGCTGGTTATAACTACAGTTAGGTTTAAATATATTGTTTGTTTATTAGAGGATGTAAACCAAATCCTATATCTTTAATTTTGTGAGCATTCCATGCAAAATTGAATTGAATTAAATCATGTATAAAGCATAAAAAGTTAAGAGGAAGAATTTCACATTTATCTGTGTCAAATTTATAACCACAAACAGCATCAAAAGAGTTGATTCTGCTGGGAAAGCTGGGAGTGAAGGTTCAGGTTTTGATAAAAAAATAAGATGTCATGGCATAAACACAAAGTTCAGTTTGTTTATGAGCAACTAGGGAACCACATTTATTAGAATGTTGTCATATTTTTGTAAGAAAGGGTTCAAAGGTAAGAATGAAAAGTAGTAATGAATAGGACAAACTTGTCTTACTGATCTATAAAAAGAAAAAGAGGAAGAAATTAGACCATTTGCAAAAAGAAAGGCTTTCAGTGCAGAATGTAAAAGGGATATCAAGGAGATACATTTAGGGCCAAACCAGGAAAGAATGTAAAAAATAAAAGTCCAATCTATTCAATCAAAAGCTTTTTCAGCATCAAGGTAAATAGTAGCTAATGATTGTGTGTACTTGTGAGGCTTACTTAAAACATTAAAGAATACTCTAGTATTATCTGAAATGTGTCTACCTTTGATGAAACCTGATAGGTCATTAGCTATAAGGTGTGGTAGAAGAGGATCGAGATGGAGTGCAAGAATGTTGGCAAAACATTTGTAATCAGAATTCGCTAGAGAAATTGGTCTGTCATTTTTAGATATTTTGGGGTCATATCAGTCCTTAGGAATTAAGCATATTAGTGCTTCCTAAAAGATGTTCTTAGAGGATCTCATAGTGATAAAATGAGTAAATAATTCATGAAGTTTTGGGACTAAAGAAAAAAGGCAAATAAAATTCAATAAGAATGCCATCTGGTCCATGGGCTTTCCTAGTTTTAATTAATTTCAGTGCCTCAGTGATATCTTTAGAGGAGATGTCTGTTTCCAACAAGGAAAAATCTACAGAATTGTCTAAGGGCTTTATAACAAGCACGGCAGCCAACTAGTGGATGGTCAAAGTTGCAATAAGGCCCAAAGTCTTTATGAAAAGAGGATAAGTAATGTTGTATGTTGTCTGGATTTGCAGTTGATTCAGGAGTGTAAAGAGTATTATAATATGTTTTAAATTTGTTTAAGATATCTGTATCTTTAAAAACAGGAGAGACATCTGCTCTTAGAATAAATAAATTTTAAAACACTCTTTTTTAATTTCAAGGTAAGTGGCTGACAATCCCCCTCTTTGTTCTGGCCCCCATAGTATTTGGCACTTCCTTTAAGAAGGTAGGAAGCAGTCTTTTCTGTACAAAGTTTGTAATATTGAAACCTTTCTGCAATTAATTTATTTGGATGAATATTAGAGTTTGTGGTGCTATAAAGGATTTCCAGATGTTGAATGCAATTCAGAATTTCTAGTGTTTTTTGGGAATTCAACTTCTTCTTACATACATAGGAGATGTTACTTGAATCCAATGTAATATAGGGAGAGAGGTCAGAGGAGGAGTTTAGAGTAAATAATTCAGTAATGAATGACTCAAATTTTGAAGAAAACGTGGTGTCTAAAAACAAGGATGTATTAAAGTGCCATCTTTCACTAGTGATTGGGAGTAAGTCTAAATCTCATGTGACATGGGCATGATCCAAGATCAGTATAGAACCAATATCCACCTATATAATGTGCTGTGATAAAGGTTTAGAAAATAACAACTAATCAATCCTAGATTGGGATGGGTGTGTGGGAGAAAAAAAAGTATATGCTCATAATGATAATGATGGATTGGCTATTCTCCATGTATGAAGAAGAGACCATTTGACAACAGTTGTAATAAACCATTGACGCATAGTAGATGGGACAAAAGTGGCTTTGTAAATATGGTCTGTAAAAGGGTCTTACACTAGATTTCAAACACCTCCAAATATTTTATGGTCTGGTGAAATGAACATCAATAAAGAAGAAGGAGTAGGCCAAAAAGTGTTGTTAGGTTTGGTAGGAGCATAAATGTTGAAAAAAGAGATAAGGATTTTGTGAATCTGAAGGTGGATTTCTACCCACCTATCATCTGCATCGGAATCTTGGGGAATTAACATAATGTTTACATTTTTACGGCAGAGGATAATAGCACCATTATTTTTCACTGAATCAGGGGAAGAAAAAACATTGCCCATGCATTGTCATTTAAGCTTTTGAACTTCTGGAGCCACAACATGAGTTTCTTATAAGAATACAATATCTGCTTTTAGTCTGGAAGAATGGATGAGTACTCTGCTTCATGGCTGAACCTAAACCTTTAACATTCCAAGAAATAACATGCTAGAAGGTATCTAAAAAATACATAGGACGAAAGGACAGAGAAAAGGGAAAACATGGAAAGAAGGATTCAGACTACATATAAAATTACAAAATGTAACATAACGAAGGAATATGATACTTTATCCTGCACGCTTTTACAACACATGCCGTTACCCCAAATATTTTTCTCCACAAAATCTTTTACAACACAGGGCTTTACAACGCAATCCATTACAGTGCATTGTCCATTACAACGCAATTTACTATTCTAACTCCACCAGGGTGTTGTAATGGGGAATGTGTTGTAATGGTTTGCGGTGTAAATCACTATGTTGTAAAAGATTTTGCGGAGTAAAAAATGCGGGTTACCGGCATGCATTGTAATGCAGTCCTTGTAAAGGATGTTTACCATAACGAAGAAATAAACATACATCGAGGGTGGTGAAGCCACATGGTTAAGATGAAATGACTGAAATACAGAGCAGGTCTGGGAGGGAGGGTAGACCATTCAAATGGACAAAGAATGTTGTTCAGTGAATAGTTAAACATCACCTAACATGGATGAAAGAAAGGAAAAACATTAATCCGTACAGGCTTACTATGAATATATAAAGTAACTAGATGGCATCATAGCAAAGTTTCTTTATAGTAGCAGAAGAGAAAAATTAGGTGGTAGAGAGTCTTGTAACTTCCATTGCTTCTTCTCTACAATTATCCAAAACTCAATGTAGTAGAGAAGTATCTTTTTAGTTTGTAGTCTTGTTCTGATAAGTTACTTTAAAAGACAAGGGTGAAATATTCTAAATCTGGTGTTTTGGTTCCGAAGGGCTGGTCACAAATCTAGAAATATCTTCTGTCTGCAGTATTTTTGATGAGGTCTTGTGAGGAGAACAGGGTAGATCCTATCTATGAAGTTCAACCCTTAATTTTAACACTTGAAGGATTTTCAATTAAACATATATTCCAGAAAAAAGAGGATGACACCTCTTGGCCTTTGAGAGGAAGAGTCACTGCCTGGACTATGTCCTAGTTGATGTGCACTTAGAATATTTATGATGGGTGGTTCAGGAAATCGAAGAACGTTTGGAAAAAATGTCTGAAAAAAGGAAATAGGATTGGATCCCTCTAAACCCTCTGCTGAGCCATAAACACAAAGATTTTTCCAACTATTGTGGCTCTCAAGGTCTTCCACTTGCTTCTTGAGATGGGAAACCTCTGTTTGTAGAAGAGTGACTTGCTGAGTTGTAGCCTATATTAAATCAACTCTGTGTTCCATTTGTGTGACTCTGTTGTCGGTGGCTGACCATTTACTGTCTATTTGTTTCCTTCACATATAGCTTAGGAGCTCTTATTTCCTCTAGGAGTAGTTCCATAGATATGGGAGGAGGAGACTTAGTGGCTAGGGTAGGGTTTTTTTTTGCTGTCTTATTGATGAAAGAACAGGAGTACCATTTATTGTAGATGTAGATTTGTTGAGAGAAATCGGTATACTTGACGTATTGACTGACAACTGGGAGGCTTGGTTGGTAGGATCATAGTCTTTCATGTTATACAGTTGTGTAGAAAAGGGATTAGGATCCAAAAGTGTGGGAGATGTACAATGATGTTTTAAAGTCTGTATTTGCCCAATAAACTCAAAGCTGAGGTTCATAGTAGTAACAAACCACAAGATAGGAGAGGGTATAGAGTTATATTAAGGCTGCCATAGGGAGTGAGACCTGAAAGGGACCCTCTGTCACTTAAAAGTAACTTCAAGTAATCCAGCCGTATGTTGAGTAACACAGAGAGGCAAGCTAATTACAGGAGCCAGCATACTCTTTGTTCTATATACAAAATAAATGTTTCCAGTGTCTCTCTGAAAGAAAGAAGTGAAATCCATGAGGTTAGCAAGCTCTGCTGCCAGTAATGGTCATTAATATATAAAGCAAAGTCTATTGGACAGGTTTTCAAATGAAATGGAGTAGACTCTCACTCATCCAAATTGGGGGGTTTCCAGGTATCAAACTTAATGTGAGTGGATGAACTAGTTCTCATAAGCAGAACCAATGTCAATTTACAGTGTCTATTTGATACAACCCTTGCCTATGCAGCAAGAAATTGGCAGAATAATAACAGGAAAAAAACAAATTACTGATAGTACAAGGAAAAAGAGCTCTAAAGCACACTATGTCTCTTGCATACGAAAGAATTCAATCAGTCAAATGCTTGAAGTACCTTGGAAATTACTTCAGCAGGATGTGCGGATACAGTGAGCAACTGGAGGATATAAGGAAGAAAGGTAATGCATTGGCTTATGGCCTGTGGACTCAATACAACAAACTAAATGGCCCCACGCTCATGACAATTTTGCTGGTGGCGCAAGCTAAGATCCTCCCCATTCTGACCTATGTGAGCAAGGAACTCAGGGGTCAGTATTGTGCCACTCTGGATTAAAAATGATACTTAAAATATATAGGACAATTTTCCAACTACCACCGAACCCATTTTCTGCACAAATTATGCTGGAGTTTGGCATTACCAAACAGTCTCTGACTCAGAAGGAGGCCTTTGCAGTTTGTTGTCATTAACTAAGGATGGCATTGGTGGGTTCATTGGGCTGCTGCTTTTGGCATGAATTGGAAAACAAAAACAGGTGGAGCTCTACGGCACGGGCCAACTTAAATCAGGCCTTGCATCTCTCAGCCTAACCAGTGGCCTGTGCCTAGGCCAACTGAAGAAAGAAAACCAAGCAAATCCAGCACACAGCTGCTCTCAATGATTGAGGACAAAGACAGACTATCCAAGCACAGTCATAGGAGGATGACATTTCAAACTTCCTCCAGGCTAAAGTTATAGGGCTATTTAAGCAAAACATATAGCAACCAGGCCAAGGCACATTTCCTGAACTATAGACTGGGACTATTACCCTTATTAGGACATCTCACCTCATGGAGAAGAAAGCCAGGGAAAGATGTTTGCTGTCTATGCAAACAAGATCCGGAGAACATTGTTCACGTCTTATGCCTGTGCCGCTCAGGCATGTCAGATCAATGTGAGCTACTGTGCAGGAAGTGGAGAGATAGGGGCATAAAATCATGTAGGGAGGTGGTGTTAGCCTGTTTTCTTTCATTGGACATTGGTCTTAACTGTGAAATGGCCAAGTTTATACAGGGATTTGACAAGTAGTCTGCAGCAAAGGTACTAGCTGAAGGAGGAGCTGGGGAGGTGGGTACAGTCCTGTGAAGATAGTCCTGTGTGCATTCACACCTCAAGGTGCCTGCAACCGGGTGCGGGGATCAACAGGGGGGCACCATTCGGCGGCCTTGTACCCTTGGGGGCCCTGCTGGGGGCCCCCAAAGCTGTTTCCCAATGCATTTTGTGCCGAGCCCGTCGTAAGCCGTTCGGAAGACTGATTCGGATTCCCTTCCGACCGAGCCAATCAAAATGGCTTGGTCAGAAGGGAATCAGAATCAGTGATTATGATACGGGCAGGAGGGGAGCCCTTTCTGCCTGCATCGTAATCGGGCCTATAGTTTATAGAATGAGTACTTTTCTACGCTTACCATCACTAATTGATCATTGCGAATCGGCCATTTGCGAGGGCATAAAATGCTTGATGCATCTGGCCCTAGATATGTTGGAGCAAACAAATGATGGAAGGAATGCTGACAATGCAAACATTCTCCCCCAGACAAAAGATCTGGGTTAAATCCATCGTTCTTTTGCCCACTACGCCACCCCAGTTTGGACACAGCCATATGCAAATCAGTCTTGACCCTGTGTACCATGGGAACAGTCCAGACCGAACTGCCAGGCCAGGTCCTCCATGGACCGGAAACAAGCATCCTGGACTAGTTTCAGGGTATGTCACCCTTCTTCAGCCAGGCTAGCTTGAATCCAGTGGCACAATGAGCAAGGGACCCACGTCTGGGCATACCCCTCCCACTTATGGCGAAAAGTGTTACAGCATTTGCATTTGTTGGGCCAGATGCATCAACAAACCATTTCGCGATTTCCTAATTGCGAATCCTTATGTAGGGTTTGCTGCATCGGAAATGCTTTATTTTGCATTCGCAAAAAAAGCTTGATGCATCTGGCCCGTTTAGGTTTAGACTGCATTGTAAATGCTGTTTCCCAAATAAATCTTGGTGATGAGCAAATGAATAAATATTGTTATATATTACAGCATTTTTATAGTGCTTACTAGCCCTTTGTGGGGCACTTAAATGCTTACCTACTTGGGCAGCAAGCTACGTACTTTTGGGTTTGTGGTTGGAAGGATGCTGCCTCTGTTTTGAGATCCTATGTGGGAAGTGTTTCCATGTTACTAGTGATGATAACTGAGGTGCAGTTATCAAATTATGGGACACAGCACATAGCAATGTGATGGATTTTGAGGTGTGAGAGACACAGATGTCCAGCACATGGTATTTCAGTATGCTGGCAGCTTTGAAGAGCCCCCCAGGTTGCTGTATGGTATTTCTTATGATTATAGTCTGTCTAACTGGTTAATACGCTAGGTTGTCCTATTACATATTTTGTGTATAGTTGTAGGCCTGAGCTGGGATTGTTGGAGAGAGAGAGAAGTGGAGAGATCTGCTGGGATGAGCATTGTTACTCTCATCCCATATTTGAGTATCACTGTGAGATATAAAGTAGCAAACATAGGGCCTTATTACTACAGGGGGGCAGATTGCCACCAACAGTTTGTAGGTGCTGGTCCGCCTGACTTCCATGCCATCGGCGCGACAGCCGAATTACAATGCCAGTGGTTGGAGTGCAGAGGTTGGAGTGAAAGACCGCCGCCTCTGACAGGCTCCAAGATCTTGTCTGGGCGGCGGTCGAAACCCTCTTCCTACAATGGAGGGAGGGCCTGTGCGGGCACCATCACAGGGATTAGGGTGTCCCTTTCTGACTGCCTTTTCATGATGGTGCCACTGCTATGAAAGGCAGACGGAAACAAACTTTGGGGTCCCTAAGCAGGGCCCCCGTCCCCTGTGGGCCACTGCTAAGTGGCCTAGGAGGCACATGCAGTGCCCCCCATGCATCCATGTATCCATGCACTGTGTGCCAGGCACCACATGATCTCTGGCGCATGGTGCATGGATGTGCACAAAGTCCTTTTTACCGCTGAAGCTAGTGCTGCAGCCTTTTTCCTGGGCCACAGCACATGCTGCAGTAGTAAAAATAATTTTCTGAATGCCATGCTGATGGCCTCATCCAGACTTTTGTTGGATGGTCTCTTGTCCGATACGATGGCAGTCGGCATCATAATCAGGCCCTTAGTGTTTAGACATTTAGGACCTGAAGTGGTGGACTAGATTAAAGTCCTCCAATTTACAAGCAGTGTGTGACAGATCTCTGCAGGTATTTCATGCCTGCTCACTTGTTAATGACTGGTTTGTTGGTTTCACAGTACTGGTTATAGACAACCCTGGTAGAAGACATGTTTTATATGAATGTAAGGGATGTAAATTACTGTTGGCTGCTGACCACTCAGTGTCATGGTATTAATATTAATGTAGTGAGGAAATGTTATATCTGAAATTACATAACTATGTAACTACCTGGCACACCATAAGTTAGCCCTTCTTAACTTACCTGCCTATACAATGTAGTTTGTTTGTTGGGTTTTTTCCAATCTTTGTATAGTAAGCTGAAGATTGACTTTAAGATGCAACTGTCTTTCTGAGTTTCTTTGCTGGAATGTGGAATGTGTAGTTGTCTTGGAAATAGGCATGTTTTCAACTGTCTTCTGAAATGTATGTACTCCTGGATACTTCAAATGCTGGTGGATATTGAGTTCCAGAGGTTGACTGCTTGTTCTGAGAAAGCAGTGCCTCTTGCTGATTTCTTATGGTATGGTGATGAGTTGTGCAAGCTTGGAGTGCAGCATCCTGTTTTATGTATATTGCCTCATTTTCACTTGTAGGTATAGCAGTCCTTTTATCTTGGGTGGCTCTCTGAACAATGCAAAATGCCTTGAACATTGTTCTTCTATCTATAGGTAGCCAGTGGAGTGATTGGAAGACTGGAGTCTTGTGTTTTCTTGGTGGAGGCAGAGAAAACGTATTGCAGCAGCATTTTGGATAAGTTGTTATATGCCTATGATGAATGTGGATGTGCCAAAGTTAGCTAAGGAGGAATTCATAGGGAATACAAAGGTGTCAAATGGTGTGAGAATGAAACATAGAGAAATCCAAAAATTGGAGGCTCACATTTGAATGATAGATGAGGAAGGTGAATGCAAGAAGAAGTATTACGATAAAAAGGAACAGGACAGACCACATCAGAATGACATTGCCAGTGACAATACGTATTTACATCAATTAGCAGTTTGTGTGGCAAAATTTGGCAGTCCAAGCATGGACACCATCAGTGTCCTTGTTTTCATTCTAGAGTCATTGTCCATCCCAAAGTTAATAATTAAAGTGTTCAACCCCAAACTTGTTCTCATTGTGTCTAATTTCAATATCCATCTGAGTTCCTCTTTACTGAGTAGATGCTCATGCTGCTCTCCCATGGCGGGGTCTAGAGGATGGTGATAACTACCCACCTCAGATCATTCTCAGAATGTCCTTGTTTGATGTAGTATTCCACCAGGGGTGCATTAGTGGCCGCCTTTCGGCGGATTCTGCTGCTATGTTGACATATACAAATCCTTATCTTCTGTGTAATCAGTCCTATGTAGGGTTTATTGCGCAGGCAGGTTATACCACGCACAACATTACAAGTATTACAGTTAGATAAATCTTTCAGTGGCACTCTGGTCTCTCCAGTGTAAAGGTTTTGGATTTGAGGCAGAAGAGGCATACGCTGCACTGACCAATTTTGAAGTGACCAATTAAGTTTGGAGTACCCCATTGTTTAGTCAGTGTAGCTGGTGCTTTGTTTGATGCAATGGCCGCCCTAACAAAATGATCTTTCAGATTCCTGCATCTCTTATGCAAAAACAATGGTGGTTCTAATGTTAGATAACCTGCTGACAACAATTTCCGATGTTTCATAATGCGACTGCCAACAAAGTTGGATAGAGGTACCCACACTAATTTTTTCAGTGTCTGGTCTCTGTTTTGTGGTGTCAATAATATATCGCAAGTGCAGTACCAGGCACGTTAAAAGGAGTTTTTCATCAAGTGTCTTGTGGGTGGACACTAGATTATTTCTAACAAGAGTGCTTCTTTCAGTTTATTCACAGTGCAAAGTGGTATATATTCTGTTGTTGAATTTCCTTCCTCTCACTGGTCATGGCAAAGGTCAAACCGTTTCACTTTTGATTAGGCTATCGTTGAAACATGGCGAGTGTATCTCAAGACCCTTGCCAAATCAAAAAGATTCCATCTATTTATATCTTCCCTATTAAAATGTGTTGTCTGAATAGGTTAGATGCTGTCAAAATAGTAGAGGACTCAAGATTGTTGAATACAGGATGGAAAATCTGGGGTGAAAACAGCCCCCATGGAAGTGCCCTTGATTTGCAAACAAATCCTGGTGAAATTTGAAAGCTTTTTTGGGCAACATCAGATTCAGTAAATCAGTAATGGAAGAGGTCAGTGCCTATTGTGGTATGGGTCGGGTATTAGGCAAGTTATAAATGAAAGTTATGCCGTCAGACTGAGGTATGTTCTTATAAAGGGATTCAATATCCAATGTAGTCCGCTGAAAGTCAGTTAGTGAGAATGACATGTGTTCAATGACATTAATAGAATCCATAGTGTTTCAAATATTGTCAGGATTACAGCCATGCATCTCAACTTGATGAGCAAGGCACAATTGCATGTCAGAAATAGGAGGAGAGGCTGGGTACACGTAATAGTTGTTAAGTGTTCTATGTGTCAGTCCTCACACGTAGCCACGGCCAGGTTTTGGGTGAGCATTCTAGAGTCAGTCGGGGTCTGTAAATTGTTAATTATCGGATATGTACCGGAACTTGAAGTTCTTGGTCTTGCTGCTTTTTGTTTCTGTCAGATTGCTGTGTGTTTTTTGGCAAGTCCTAAAAGGATATGGACTTCCACTCTGCCGGCTACTGCACTATTGGTATTGTTGCAGTTGTTTGTTCTTAGTTACTTTGTGGAGAAATGGGTGTAAACCAGTTCCCAGAAGATGAGTTGATAAGAAGCATGGATTTATATAACTTTAGATATTTACTCACCATTCAGCCTCAAGCTCTCGAAAGAGCTTAAGAATGCATTCACTCTTGCATTTTGCACCTTATGGAAGCAAGAGACAGTTAATGAAAAACTAGGACATATGTACGCATGCTGCCATCGTCACAGTTGTGCACTGAGGAGAGAAACAAGCTATAACCGATTTGGCCCCAGCAAACACATCACCATACTCATACTGCCCTTTAATGTGACGGGGATTCTACTTTCTAAAGAAGACAGCAGTCATATATACTTGCGGTGCTTGGGTGCATCATGTTAGGTGGCACACGTATTGCAGTTTTCACTACCCCTAGCATATCACAGAGTCTAGTTTTTAGCGTGTTCTATTATGCAAACAGTATGACGATTTCATTAGCGATCTCATTGATGTTCCAAATGAATAATTTAGGGGTGGCGCGCTGCTAAGCTCTGCCATGCAGCGGAGTTCAGAGTTTTTCTGAACTCCGCACTCCAAGTTGAGCATGGAGTGGCAAATCTCCATGAACTATGCTGACAGAGGAGAGTTTACCACTTCTTACTCTGCATATGCCCGGCTGCACTGGTGTGTATTAGGACAGGGATTCCTTTTGAGTTGGAACACTGCTCTATTGATAGGGAAGGGAGGTATGTCCTAGTCAAGGGCAGATTACTGAGTAGAGAAATCACACTAAGCACCAAACCAGGACCAGGTAGCTTTTTTTCAGTCTGTCTCGAGACCCCTAGGGCATCGGGTCATGAGACAGGGCTACCCATTATCCCGCTTCTTGGTTGCTTTGGCCATTGAGCCTTCAGCAAAGCTGTTTCATCAGTAGGACGGGGCAGCGGCCTAGTCGTGAACGGTGATGTTCACATAATTTCACTTTATGCGGATGATCTCCTGCTTTATCTGAAAAATGGCGCCAATGATGCCACAGGTGTGATCCTATGGCTGGAGGAATTTGGGACCCTTTTAGGCCTTCGGATGAATAAGGCCAAAACCTGCCTGTTCCTGGTGACACAGGGGATCGGATGACCACTGAACTTCTCACCGGGCTGACCTGATCTCCCTCGTCTTTTAAATTCCTGGGTATCCAGGTATATCACACCCTGGAGGATCTACAGATGGGCAACTTGGGTGGGGCACTTTGATCCCGTAACTCATGTGTCCCTTTCTGGCAATCCATAAGGCTGCCGATCATGGCCCGGATATCCATCTCCAAGATGGGGAAGTTTCCCTGTTTACTTTTTCATTAATCTCTGAGTTAGAGTGCAGACCTCATGATTCCAGCAGTTGGATGTCCTGATCCGAGAACTATTCTGTGATGGTGTCCACCCCAGAGTGTTCCTTGAGATTCTGCAACACCCCCTGGATGAGAGGGGACTGGGGCCCTGACTTTGAGTTGTACTTTCTGGTGGCACAGCTCTAGAGGGTACCCTGATGACTAGATAAGGCTCACTGTGACAGGCTGGCCCTAATGGAGTTATGCCCTATCAGGAGGTGCGGTTTGCTCAGTTGCTCCGGCCAACACTGGTTATCCACAGCCCAGTATCCTGTTGATGGAAGTCTTAACATGAGAGCAGCACTGTATAGTGAAGAGTAGAAGCACTCCGCTTGTTGCCCTGCCCTCTCTTTGGTGGTATTGCCTCATGGGAATCCTGTTTCACTTTTTTATGGCCCCACAACTGTCGGATTGGAATGATATGAAACTTGTGACAGTTGGTAACTGCTATCATCTGGGTGCCCTCAACCCCGTTTGGGGAACTGATAGTCAGCACACTTTACCCCAGGGACAATTTTTTAACTCTGAAGCCCTGGTATGGACTTTTGGGGATCTATGGGGCAGGGGCCGAGAGGAGCGGACAACCTACATGGTGCTCGAGTTATTGATGCCTATGGGCTTGGCATGACACCTGGTGTTAGAAATGGGGGTCTCCAGTTGGCAATGGCAGGCGCCAATGTCCAAATAGGTACCCTTCTTCCTAAGTCAGGGCAAGCGGGCTACCCCCTTTGACAACCCCTGCTCAACCCTGTGGTAACGTAGCACGAGCAGTTAGGCCTATCTCAGAGGCAGTGTGTGAAGCATTTATGACCATGTACAATAAGGCAGCAAAGACACCACTAAAGGACACAACTCAGGTAGGTATAGAAAAATAATATCTTTATCTAACAGTTTAATTCGAAATTCTCAAAGCGTTTCAACAACTACAATTCATGTCAACCTGCAGGGACTCCAAAAGGCAATTACGTATTCACCAGAATGTGACACTGACTAAGTTCAAGGCCGGTGCCTACATGACCCGTTGCACACCAGATACCTGTCGGTGAAAGGGGACACAGCACGAAGAAGCAGAGACGATGACAGGTGGACTCCCAGCGACCACAAGTCAGGGCTGCAGAGGTCCGTAGCTTGCACCCACAATGATTCGGGCACTCGGGGATGCGGCTGCAGCGGCCCAGGCTGGTGGTGGCACTGACTCTCGTCGTGCAGCTCCATGGTGGGCTCACAGCGGCAGCAGCTCTCTCTTAGCTGCGGCGGCCCACGAGACTATAGCAACAATCCTCAACAAGGGTGAACAAGGTGCCGACACACTGCGGCAGCAGCTCTCCCTTAGCAGCGGCGGCCCTCAGGACAAATCACGATGGTGCAAAAGTTGACAAGGGTGCGGGCACTTAGCGGCAGCAACTCTCTCTTAGTTGCGGCGGCCCACAGGACATCTCACGATGGTGCAAAGTGGCAAAGGGTGCGGGCACTCAGCAGCAGCAGCTCTCTCTTAGCTGCGGTGGCCCACAGAACGACTCACGGTGGTGCAAAGTGGCAAAGGGTGCGGGCACTCAGTGGCAGCAGCTCTCTCTTAGCTGTGGCAGCCCACAGAACGAGCCACGAGGATGCAAACGTTGACAAGGGTGCGGGCACTCAGCGGCGGCAGCTCTCTCTCTTAGCTGCAGTGGCTTACACAGATCCAGCGGAAGTTTGAAGGGTTCAGGTTCATGCGGGCTCTCAGCGGCAGCAGCTCTCTCTTAGCTCAGCAGCCCACACGGATCCAGCAAAAGGTTCAAGGGGTCAGATTCATGCAGGCTCTCAGCGGTGGCAGCTCTCTCTTAGCTGCAGCGGCCCACACGGATCCAGCAAAAAGGTTTAAGGCTTCAGATTCAGGCGGGCTCTCAGCGGCGGCAGCTCTCTCTTAGCTGAAGTTGCCCACATGGATTCAGCGAAAGGTTCAAGGGGTCAATTTCAGGCAGGCTCTCAGTGACGGCAGCTCTCTCTTAGCTGCAGCGGCCCACACGGATCCAGCGAAAAGGTTTAAGGGTTTAGATTCAGGCGGGCTCTCAGCGGCGGCAGCTCTCTCTTAGCTGCAGCGGCCCGCACAGGGTCAGCGAATGTTTCAAAGGTGCCCAGTCCGCGGCCCTCACAGTAGAACTCGAGGCTCCGGATTACTCGACGGAGGCCTCATCTGCGAGCAGAATTCCCCACACAGGAATTCCTACGGCTGACGGGGTGAAGTCTAATGTCCCTGAGACTTCTGCAGGAGGCACTCTTGATTCAGGCCCTCGGGCAGTTTCTTCGGCAAGCTTGGTGAAAGTTTCAAAGTTCTCTGTTCACTCGGACAGAGTTTCGTTTTGACATCCATAAGGAACACACCCGGACAAAGTTCCAGCGCAGCATTTTATACCTAAAAAGTCTTTGTTCTCTAAGGTCGCAAATCACCGACTCCAGTCAGAACCAGTTCGGTGGGGTCGGGGAGCACTTGGTTTACGAGGTGACATCCTGCTCTTTCGGAATGAGGGGGTCTGCTATCAGACGCCCAGTGGGAGGTGGAGCCATCATTCACCTTGCCAGGGACGGCTCTGCTCGGATCAAAGAATCACCCCTCCCCAGGCTCTGAATACCGATCTCTCTCTCCAGCCAGGTTTGACACAGCTGGCCCTGCTGCTCCAAAACCGGACGGCCAATACACATACTCGCAAAGCCTACAGTAAAGCTTAGGCAAGAAACTAGCGCATTTTCAGAAGAGGCATTTCTAAACATGGGATATTTAAACGGTGTCTCTCAATGTCCCAAGCACAAAAATTTCAAACTCGAAGTTCCTATCAGGTTCCTGATGCCAGATAGGATGATAGAGAGTAATCCTCAATCGGCCCAGTCTGGCCTATGAGAATGGATCGTGTCCCAGTAGCGACAGTGAAATGGAGGGTAGCTCACTATTGGAAATGCTACACAGATCTAGGCATTATGGTTATCCTAAGTCATAGTCATTTACATACAGGGAGCATTCGCGCTGTGTCAGTGATTAGCAGTGGCACGGCGCCCAGAGCTTCTAAATCCAGTCAACATAAAAAATAGGAAGAGGAGAGGGGAAGGGAGAGCCACGCCAATGATGCCAGGTCTAACACCTGGTAATGTGGTTCTACAGGGCACTAAAAAGGATGGTGCGGTAGCCCTTGGGGGCACCCAGGGTCAGGTAGTAGGGTGTGTTGGGTTGTAACATCCTGGATCCGGAATGATGTGTGATACTGACATATCCCAAAAAAGTCTCTAAAAACACAAGATTTAAATACAACCAATGTAATTACACTCACATGACATACCTGACACCTTACAGAATTCAGGTCATTTATGGAGGGGGTGGGGGTGCATGGGTGTCCCAAATCTGGGATACGGTAGTTCACAATGGAGACTTGTTTCCTGGGCGGGTTCCCAAGATCCAGACCTCGGAAGGTGGGTGCCAGGTTGCTAGACTTGCCTCTTATCATAGCCAAGAGACAAATGACCATGGCATGGAAGTCTACACTGGGGTCTGTCCTGGAGATTTGGGTGAGCGATGTCACCATGCGGGCTAGTGCGGAAGAAAGAGTGTTGCTTAGGGCAGAGGCCAGGAAGGTGAGCCGCCGTCCAATTGCTGGATTGTGGGTGGAAGTACTGGGGGCCTGGGAGCATCGGATGATGCAGAGGGACCGGGTCTGATGAGCAGAATGGCCCGGATGACGAGGGCAAGGAAAGAGACGTGGGAGATGGGGAAGGAGCAAGTCTACCTTAGGAGTAGTTGCCTTTTTCCTCCTAATGGTAGTGGATCCTTCAGCTATCATAGTGTCCCCAACTGCTTATAACCCCTTCCTCAGAAGTAGTGAGCTTGCCCATGCACATTGGAGCACTTTTGGCCCACTGATCTCTTTCCAACTGCACATCCTCTGATGCTACTCATTAGTGGGAGCTGCACGCACCCTGAGACAGTTAGTTTCTCTTTTCCTTTTAGTTTGTTTTTGTTATTTTCACTTCCTTTCCTCTTGCCCAAAGTTGTATAGACCATATGGGACATAATGGAATTGTGTGGTTACATAGGTTGCACACACATTGGTCAACTGGATACACTACAGGGAAGGGTTCAGATGAGTGCACTGGTGTGTTGAAAGGTTCGGTTGTGTGCTTCAGGGACATCCTGGAGATGTTCCTGGAGTATGTGTTTGACACTTCAACACTTGTTTTGATATAGTTTTGAGTTACATGCCTGTTGTATATTGTTAAAGTGGCCATATTGATGTATTATCCTGAATTTGCTATGTGTGTTACAATAAAATGACAATAAACGAGTTTAATAAAAAAAAGATTACCTTTTTCATGTTAGTAAGATGCATGCACTTAAATAACTTTAGATATTTGCTCATCATTCTGCCTCGATGTCTCAGAGACGCTAAAGAATACATTGACAGTTGGATATTATACTTTATGGAAGCAAGAGGCTGCTAAAGGATAAACTTGAACATATGTAATTTTCAGGTACCAAAGACTATTGACTATAGTGAATGTTGTAACACAATTGGTGATTGTATTTCTTCTTTTGATGCTAAAGCTAGGGGTGGGCGAAAATTCCGCACCGCCGGCAGAGTTTGCAAAGTTTTGCCCACTCCGCGTTCCAATTGGGATGCGGAGTTCCTGCGAAATTCCGACAAACCATGCAAGTTTTTTCTTGTGTGTGGCCAGTCAACGTTGAGTTGGCAAGCGCAAGCAAGAATTTGCATTCCTAGTGGGATTTTTGGATGCTAGCACGCCTCCCAGCAAGAATTCTCAACCCGGGCGATCGTGGCGATCACGACTGTTCGCATTGAGAAAGCTGGCACTCAAGTACAGAAATCTACTCGAGAAGCAGAAAGTAGCAGAGCCCTCTGGCAGGCTGCATTGTGTCGTTTGAGCTGATTTTTTTACAGTGCGAAACAAGCTCCCGTCACAAAAAATCTGCATGAGCAGCACGATGTGCCGAATTCCACCCTCTCGCAGAACTCCGTGGAATCTCACAGAGTTTTTATGTAACTCAGCCACGAGTTCTGCCCACCACTAGTCAAAACAAACTTTGTGAGAAAATGCGTACTCCTTGAAGGTTACAGTAAAGATTGTCTTATGAAGAAATATTTTCAGTATTGACGCCATGCACTTTGGGGATGCTTCAGTGAGCATAGCAGTATTTCATAATAACTCAAGGGAGGTTCTTTCTAGGAAAATGTCACAAAGCCTTTAAATTAATTTAGTATTATTGTTCTTTCTTATGATCACAAAGTGGTTTTGTTTTCTTTCTCCTTTTGGTATCCACAGTCTTTTAAGACACTTGGGAAAGTGGGAGATGTTGGGTAAGGTGCACACTCTTAAGCATTATACACTCTTAATCATTCTACAGAGTATTTCAAGGTTCAGCTAGACCAGACACTTTAGGGCTCATTATGATGGCAAGCGGATATCAGTCCGCTCGCCATCATAACAGTTTTGGGACCGCCTGCCAGACGTGCAGCGGTCCCACCGGTGCAATTAAGATGTGTCCGCCATACTGGCGGGCGCATCCTGGCCTTTTAACATTGCGGATGGTGCTGCTGGCTGCAGCACTGTCCGCAATGTCAAAAGAGCATGCACAGCATTTCCCTGCACCACATGGTGGGCACCACACAGTGCCTGCCTCTGGTTGTATGGAACTGCAGGGGGGTACCATGGGTATCTCCCCAGTGCACCCCCCCACTCACAGAGGGAGCCCATAGCGGGCCCCCAAAGCCAGTCTCTGCTGTTCTTTTTGTGGCGGGATATCCGACGCAAAATGACAGGCGAAGGACATACCATAATTGCTACGGCGGGGCCTGCACTGCACCACCGCAATGTTGCCCTGGTTCCGGGTTCCACAAGGTGGGAGGAAAAGGACCGCCTTGCGGAACCATGGCGGACCGACTTTTCGTCCACCGCGGAACCATTGTGATTCCCACCACCATCCTAATTTGGCAGTGGGAATTTTCAGTATGATGGCGGAAGGACAGCCACCGCCGGCCCGGCGGTGGTGGTCCTTCCGCCATCGTAATGAGCCCCTAAGTTCTACTGTGTTTTTTTTGTAGACAGACAGCTGATGACCAGGCCTTGAAGGAGTCGCTAGAGACAAGTATTTATGCAGTTACCCATGAGAAATCTTGTATTTGATTTTTGTGTGTTTTTTTTCTCCACTTCCCCTGGGTGCTATCATCATCTGAAGGGTGTGTTTCTGATTCTACGGTGGGGCAGAGATTTAGGCGGATTCGGGATTCAGCTTCTTGGAGTTTAAGCTCACTCCCACAGGATTATCCAGCCAGAAAGAATACTGGTTTTGCTCAGACGTTACAACATATAACATGAAGTAGGTGGAGCGAAAGGTTTAATGAAAAAATCAACATATTTTCCAATTGGTTCCAATATTAACTCGAATTTGGAGGCAATCGGTGTACCCAGAGAAGCATCAGTGTTCTTGTGTAAAATTAAATTCTGCTTGGAGACCCTTTATCTCTTGTGTCTGATGTTAGCCTCCTAATCTATACTTGAATCTCTGTATGACAATCCCTGTCAAGTCTGGTATATTGTTCTGTATTATTAAGATGGCAATATATTTCAGATTTGTAGGATTTTTTGTCTTGTGAGACCATACTACCTCCCGTGTCTGCAGGCTTGTGTATCAATGATGTGTCATGTTTAAGTGTTTCTAGTACCGTGCATGCCTGTCGTGTAATATTGTAGGCATTTCTGTCTTGTAATATTGTAAGGTGTAAAAACCTTCCTCTTTAGTGAGGCTTGGATGTCCTTCAAAATAAGTAGCTCAAAAGTAATTATTCTGGCAACAATGCCACTGACTGAAAAGGAGAAATTGGATGGTGGGTTTGGGGCCCCTCAGATCTATGTGATTGCTGATCTCACTATCTCCAAAGAATGCCCTCAGTCTAATTTTCCTAAAATATCTCATAAGAACAGTCTGTAGATCAGGTAATTAACTCTACCTGTGGCACAAATAAGAATCTACTGTTGAGTGTGAAAATGGTGTCTAATGACAGAGTATGTGCTGAGAGATTGAAGATACGGATTTGGTGTGAATCGGTCATTCCTGGGGGCGGGGGAGGGGGCATTGGTAATTCTTCTGGTGTGTTCGTCAATCTCTCGGTGTACTACACCACTTCTAGCCCTTCCTCCTCTCTATGTCTAGTACTTGGTCCTTCTCCCTCCCTCTATCTCATGATTGGCCTCCTCCCAAAAAACGGTCCTGGTCTTTCTGATTTGATGAATCACTGGTTCCTTCCTCTGGGTCAGAGTTGTTCTCTGAGTCTTCTGAGGTCTCTGAGAAAGTTACTCATTTTTTGGGTGATTGTAACATCCCCGGTTCGAAAAGGTCCCTTGTTCCGATAGGTCCTATTAGTCCTCTGACAAGTACGGGTAAGCCCTCTCTACCCAAAAGTGTTCTATCTGGTTTTTTTTTACCTTGGTTGCTTTTATCTCTAGTTCTCTATCTCTATGCAGGTGTATTCTTGTGTAATTATTTTCAACCTTTTCTAGATTAGATTTATCATCTGAGATTATGTCAGATTCCTTATCTGCTTTTTTAGCTCTGAGATTTGCTCAAGAAGTTTCTTGCAGTGTTTGAGGACTGTATCGATGCCAAGTGCTTAGAGGATATGATTCCGATATGATTAAATTCATGCATGTATTTTTTGTTATTAGTTAAAACTCCTGTAATATTTTTCACTTAGAGACCGACTGGTATGACATTAGTTTTTAAGTCGTCATTTTAATCCTTAAATGTAGATGTGTGTACTTTTTTTCAACATTTTTGTAATTCGTCAGGGTGATGGTGGGGCAAAAGAGTCATTTGTGTTGTCAGAGAATAATGATGGTCCTTTCAAAATCATCTGCATATGGCCATCGGAATAAATTGGACTGAAATCTGACATAGTGTGCGTAGTTTACACTAAAATGAATGAAGGGGGATAAAACAAACACAAAAGAAAGAACATTCGAGTGCGACCCTTGCAATCCACTATTGTCCATGTATGTTTCTACATAACAAGGGAACCTGAAAGTCAACAGGGACCTTGGGTAAACACTGTATACAAAATAATGACCTCTAGACATATAAATGCAACAATGCTACCAACCAAATGGCTATTTATTCCAAACAATAATTATAAAAGCTATGTAGAACAGCGCAGTGGGTGAGAAGATGATAACAGGAAATGAAGAAAAGATAGATATAGTCAGAAAACAAAAAATGCTGTGCAAGGAATGAAAAGCATATATAGAAAAGAACATACAGTAAAAATAAACCTTGCAAAAGACTGAAAGAAAATAGAAAGGGGTGTACATGAACGTCATGGTTAAAAAAATCCTAGTAGAAGGCCAGAATCAAAAATCAATATACTCACTGCTTACCTCAAGGGGCAATGCAAATATAGCAGTCCCTAGTGCATGATACCTGTGATTAGGAATAGGGTACTAATGAGAATGCTAGACCAAAATTGGGAAAACGTGTGAGTCAATTTGCAAGGCAAAATATTGATGTTTTCTGATTTTTTTGTTGATTCTGGCAATTCCTGGTCAGAGTAACTTTTCTCCCTTGCACAGCTCCACCGTTAAGTGTCTGCCCTAAAGCTCCAGCCCAAGCTCCTCTGAGGTAGGTGTTGGAGGCCCTCCACCACCCGCAGGTTCCTGCCTGTGCCTCATCCCTGGTGCTCTTCTATTCTGCTCTGTGTTCTCTGTTCTCTGTACTCTCTTGCCTCTTTTATTCAATTTCCTTGCCTCTTTTCTCTGTTATTTTCCTTTTTCTCTTTGTCCATTTCTCTCCATTTTGCCTCTTTTCCCCTTTTGCTGCTTTCTCTTTTCCCCCTGCCCGCCCCCTCTTCCTGCACTCTCTGCCTCTGCTGCACCTGCACCCCCCAGCGTGTTTCTCCCACCTCCCAGCTGATCGCCCACCCCCAGACTTCTACTTAATGGCGGCTGCTGCACGGCCACACACAGCGGGCATGCTGCTGGCGGGCCGCTGGTTCATCAAAGGCAAGCCAGTTTGCACCAGTCCGCGACCCTACCACAACCAGTACCAGGGACCCTGGTCCCCCGACCAGACATTACAACCCCAGCGACCTCCATGCTCCCAACCAGGGATGCAGCAAACTGCCAGCACTCGACGTCGAACAACACCCATGGTCTGTTCTCCTGCCGTCACTGCCGCCACATCTTCACCCACATCCAGAGCCCAGCAGCAGCCCCCAGCCCACCGGATGGCAGCGCACACAAACCACTTAACTGAATCCTCCTCAACGTATGCTCCCTGCACATACATGCCATAGAAATCTGGGACCTCCTGAACACTCACACACCCCAAGTCGCCTTCCCCACAGAGACCTGGACCAATGCCATCTCTGGAACTAACATCGCAACTGCCATCCCCGACGGATACAATATCCTGAGAAAAGACCACCCCACCCGCCTAGGAGGAGGCCTCGCCAACATCCACAAAAGCTCCCTCCGATTGACAACCACGACTCGGACGACGACTCGTCCCCCTCATGGAACACATCCACTTCCGGACCCAGACCAACCCCAAAATGACGTTCTGTGGAACACTCATCTACAGACTGCCTGGCCCCCGTGCTCCGTTCACCTACGTCATCGCCGACATCATCGCACCCCACTGCCTCGCCTCCACAGACTACATACTACTCGGAGACCTGAACTTCCACCTAGAAAACCTCAATGACCCTAACATCTCCACCCGCTTAGAGAACCTCACCAACAAAGGCTTGTTGCAGGGATTCTGCACATATACAGAACTATGCACAGGAAACCAGGACCTCAGTGTGCAGTGGTGTACCAAAAACCAACCTTAGTACCCGGAACCCCAATCCGACTAGCAATAGTGTCTCATTCATTCTCCATACTACAGTGATGCTACCAATGATTAGACATCCTAGAACATGTAACTCAGATTCTCCCAGGAATTGTGGGAGCAAAAACACACTTTCGTTCACTCATAATAATCAGAGACACTGCATAGCTTAAAATGTTTATTTTAACTAACGTGCTCTATAATGCAGTATATGAGCCAATGCTAGCAGCAAAATGCATAAACACAAGATAGTAAGCATTGTTACACAATGCCATAGAAAATGAACGGGGATATCATTCTAGAAAGATAGTGGAAAAAGGACTAACGTGCCTTGCCACCCTCCCCGTGCTAGGAACTAGTTTATTATAAATATAGAAGACCTCTGGGCTTTTTCGGGGGGGCCCCATACCTCTAGGTTTAGATGCAAAGTTTACATCTCCATACAAGCACAGTTCTTCTCTCTGGAAAGGTATTCTTGAAGTGCCTAACATGCATGCAATGCCATATTAAAAGTACTCGATTTTCAGTAGTGCAGCTGTGTGTGTATTATGTCTAACATGCGGGGGACTGACCAAAGCAGATTAACAAGGGACATTGTTTTTCGACCTTGCTTGAACACGATTGCAGACGAAACCCACAGAGTACAGAATGAAACGTGAAAGGTAGACGGTTCTCATGTGAACGAGCACAAGCACTGGTTTTGCGAAAACAAAGTCATGTAAAAACATGTGCAAAAGCGGCAACATGGCAGCCTAGCGCGTACTAACCTATGCTAACTTAGCAATGTCCGCAGTGAATCCCGTATCCTCACTACACCCTCCCCTGGTAAGTACATTGGATGTAGGCATAGGATGAACACAGAGTTTAAGAAGCGTGAGCAGAGTTCAAGAGCGTTTATAATTTATTGAATTAGGAAAAGAGTGGCTGTAAAAAAATAATAATAATACAAATTTAAAAAATGGGATTGTAAATTGGTTGGGAACAAAGAGTTTGCCAAAAAATACCATAAAAAAATAGGCAAATATGGGCCAAGATGTGTGCCAATCACTTTAATCCATCAGAGTGTATGAGCAGTAAACAGCCACAGCCTCCAACAGAAAATCATTTTCATTGGTAGAAAAAAGAGATGCCATCCAATTTAGCAAGCAGAATGAGCAAGCATGGTCATCATAAATCGGAACTTCCAGGACCACCGCAGGACAACTTGCGTGATATTCAATGTAGCTACGATGTAGGAGATCCTGCGCAGCCGCACAGATATCCCATTGTGCAGTGGCGGCTCCTCCATAGGGGCGTTTGGGCGCCGCCCCCCTGCTTTCCCGCACTGCGAGAAGGCAGAAACATAAATGGTAATAACTACCATTTATGTTTCTGCCTTCTCGCACTGCGAGAAAGCATAAGTGCCTGGTTGGGGGTGGGCGGTTCTGGTTGAGGGCAGGGGGGAGTGGCTTGCCCACTGTTGTGCATAGGGACTGTTTGGCCGGCCCTGGGGCTGATCAAACAGTCCGTATGCACAACACTGGGCAAGCCACTCCCCCCCTACCCTTGAGCAGGACCGCCCACTCTCCCTTCTCTCTATGTAGGCTGCTGCATGGAGAAAATGGCCCAGGTGGGGCGCGCTGAGATTCGCCTGGAGAGTTCTGATTGGAGGAGGGGAGGGAGGGAGGCTGCGTGTCCGATGACGCGAGGAGAGCTGCAGCCAGCCGGAATTGAAGAACGCAGGGCGGGAGTCCTGTGACGCTGCTGCTCCTGTTCACAAACTGAAGAGCGCCAACGCTGGACTCCGGCCCAGGAGCAGAGGCCGGTCAGGTAAGTTTTTATTTTATTTTAATTTAAAACTCCCCCTGTCCCCACCCGAGTCCACCCCCACATCGAGTATTGTAAGCCGCGACTGAAGGAGGCGGCTTTCACCACTTGCACCAATGGCACTTTAAGCGTTCACACTGATGGCGATCTGTAAAGGCTCTGTAGTGTGTGATGTTCACAAACAAACCTTGGGAGACGACGCACACGAAAGATAGTCAATGCACGTGGGTGTGGGGTTTCAGCTCAGCTCTTCTTTTTACATTTAGAACTTTTTTTGCAACTGGCACAGCAACTGCTACCTGTTTGTCTTGGACGCAGCTGTGGTGGGTGGGAGGACGGAGCACAGAGATGAAGAGACAGCAGGTGATTAAATCCATTAATCGGATTTATGGTGGTTATTTGTGCGGCACTGGAATGTGTTTATGGCAGCACCGGTATGCATGGGATGACGAAGACGGCGGGATCATGACATTTCACAAGACTGGCCTCAGTGTGTCAGGAGTGTGTTTGAAGGGACAGGTGTGTTTATGATTTCACACGCGCTGCTTGTGATGGGGCAATCAGGCTCAATCTGGGGCTTTATCTCACGGGGTGGGTTGTGATAGGGGACCTATGCACTGGTACGTTTATGTGTGTGTGTATTCATTCCGTTGTATAAACTGGTGTCGTAGCACAAGCGATGTAGTGTGATTGCACAAGTGCATTTACATATGTCTGAATTCACTGTATATTTATAGTGCCAGAAGTGTTTACAGGATAGCGCCTACCATCACTACAGTGCTTAGAAAGGGACATATGTTTGTGCATGACATCACTTATAGATTACCCCCACCCCCCTGTTTTGCCAGCCACGACTGCATAAGCCCTCCGATGCCCCTTGACCAAGTTTGCGCTGTATAAAAACTACAAAAAAGGCCGTTGACCTGCCTTTCAGGTTAGCACATTATGTTGTCTTGCTCAAAAAGATCATTATATGCAAAGGGCTGCAAAGCGTTTGAAAATGATACCAATTTGTCACCCTTGAGTTTAATTTCACTTTTCATTGATCTTCACTCGTTTATTTATTTTGCATGTTTGTTGTCAGTTTTTGTCTCAGTCAAGGTTTGCTAACTAACATACATCGACACAAAAGTTGCCTGGATTTCCGCCCTACCACTTTCAAATGTCACCAGCCGCCACTGCCATTGTGCCAACACTCCAAGTGCAGCCGCACATGCCATAAAACCAACCCGGAGCATTTTTGCACATGGACCACTTAGGGACTCATCAACAGGTCATAATCCTGGTCGGGAGATGACTTATTGGAGAAGCAGAGATCCAATGCCCATTGAAAGGAGCATTCCATGCAGGAGAAGACGGACTGCACGCAAGTGTAGTCTGCATAGTGGAAAGACAGTCCATAAGCCACGCTTAGTGTCGGCAGCGGCAGTGTACCATAGCATTCAAGCATACGTAGCATTTGTAGCCGATCTGGGTTGTGTAGGACCACAAGAGGTGCAGCCATTGCATAGCAGGCCAATCAACAGAAGGACACCAGCGGCTATGATGACCAACAGAGTTAAGCCTCCAAAGATGCTGAAAAAATAGAATAAATAAAGGCTGGTATCACACCAAATATAGTCTGAAAAGAGGTCACAAGGCCAAAGTCAACTATTTAAAAAAAAAATGTACCAGGCCGTGTGTATCAGACGCATTGAAGATGCAGTGAATTAATTCACCGAAACAGAGTGGGCGGTTGGTATTCAAAAGGGCCTGAATTTCAGAATTAGTGCTCGCTATCTGCAGGACGAATGTTTCACGTGCAGAAGTGAGCGGGACTTCCTGCTGAAATAATAGCGCTTTTATTCTGCTCAACTTATTGAAGTCTGTTTTCCAAGTTGGGATGCAAGGCCAAATCGAGGCATCGAGCTTCCTCTGCGGGGGCGGGAAAAGCACATTTTTACAGCAAACTACGCACTGTGAAACTGTTACAATGTACGGTATGCCGTCCAGCAAACCACAACATTCTTCATTATTTAAAAGAAGATAGCTGCCGCTAGCAAGCAAAGTGAAAGTGGGTTTTATAGCTGGTACTGGAATACCTTTTAAAACACATGCAAGATTCGGGGCGGTAACACTACAAGCCCTGTGTAACTGTATGTTCTTGCAGACAAGGGAACGACCTATCGTAGAATCACAAGATTCCCCCGTAAGATATACTTCCTTGTCATCTTGCAAACATCTGTACGTGAAAGGCAAGGACCACACCTCATGCAGGAAAGTGCTGCCTAGTGTTTCGTAGCGACCTATGGGGTAATGCTTCATGCAGGAGCTAAATTTAAACAAAGAGAATGGTGAAGAGATAACCCCGTGGATGAGCCAGACAGCAGAATCAGTTTCCGCCACGGAGAAGGGTAAAGGGTCTATCTTTTCAATATGTAAAAGAGTGTATGTTGCATCTTTCATGGACATAAACTGCTGTTTCACCGTCAAATTAAAAGGCAAAAACAAAGCAGATGCGTTTAAATAATCCCATGGAACGTTTTTCATTTTCAGAGTTTGCAAAGTCCATGCAAACTCCATAACTGAACGCAATTGATTTTGACCATGATATAACACAGACACATCATCTTGACCAATATCAACAACAGATGAAACAATATTATCTAAAGTATAAATGCAGGAAGACAGTGTGTTAATGCTATTGTCAATGACAGCAATTGCCTTTTCTAGATTAGCTTGATCTATTTCCCTTAAGCGAGTGCAGCTTCAATTTGAGACAACTTCCAAATTTCATTTTAAGCAGCGTAAATAAATCTTTTTCTCCTAAGACCTGCCGGTCCCTTGATAAAGTCGGCCAAATCAATGGTATTGGATAATAACAATAACTGTTGTTTCATGGACGATAGGGATCAGTGCTGTAACCAATTTTGACATAATTTACCCACAGAATATGTGGTAACGGAATATGTATTTGCAAAACATGGATCAGGTCTAACCTGTTTGTAACCAGAGAGTGCGCTATGGAAACGTAATTATTTATTTATTTATTTATAAAGTTTTATATAGCGCGAACATGACCCACGGGGGTATCAGAGCGCTTTACAGTACATAATTCTCACAAGTTATACATACAGTCGGAAATCGCATGTAATACAAAAGAGGTAGACATTGGTGTTTGGATATAATTGGTGGCAAATAGGCAACAAAGTGTTAAATATTTAGGATGTTAATTTGTTCATTATAAATAATTTTGCTTCTTTTTTGAAGGTGGTAAAAGAGGAGATTCTACGTATGTCTGGTGGAAGGTTGTTCCAGATCTTCGGTGCGATACCTGAGAAAGCTCTGCACCCAGTTCTCTTTTTGTGGAAGGATTGAGGTTTTAGTAGTAGTGAACTTGCGCTTTGCGTTTGTCTGCAACCTCCCGACCGCTCTAGTTTTTGCGCTAGATAGCTGGGGGTGTTGCTATTTAGGGCTTTATGTGTCATGCAGGCGATCTTTAGTTGCATTCTCGACTCGTACGGCAGCCAGTTCAGAGCCTTCAGGGCCGGTGTGAGGTGGTTATTTCTTTTTGTTCCGGAGACCAGCCTGGCCGCAGCGTTAAGCGATGCCCTGATCGGTGCTAGCTTGTATTTTGTTAGACCGCAAAGCGTGGTGCGTCCATAGTCCAGTCTTGGTAGTACTAGCGCTTGAACCGCCATTTTTAGATCAGTCTGTGGGAGGAAGGGTTTAAGTTTCCTTAAGATACTCAGCTGAAAATTGGCTCCCTTGGAGGCATTGTAGATTTGTGCCTGCATATTTAAATGTTTGTCAAAGGTGACTCCCAGGGATTTTGCAGAGTCAATGATGTGAGGGGCGCAATTAAAGGAAGTTATATGCTTCAGCCATAAGTCTATCTTGGGTGTGTTATGGGGGGGGAGATGAGAAGCAACTCAGTTTTCTTGAAATTGAGCATGAGGTAATTGGCAGGCATCAGAAGTCATCTGCCAAACTAACCATCCTAGTGGGTCTAAACTGGAGACATTAAGAGGTATATTCTCAAGAACGTGTGATAACCATCGCAAAAGTTACTTAACGCAACCTCCAACATCGCAGTCTATCGTGGGAAACTTACGCCGTGTTAACCAAGTATTCACAACACAGCGGTACCAGAAGATAGTCACCAGATAAATGGCTGTGTTAAAATCAACGCCACGCCGCAAAAATGCGAAACACGAACGCAAAAAAAGCTGTGATGAGGCCAAGCGCGATAAAAAAAAGCTGCGTAAACCAGCCACAGGCCTGCAAATCCCACACATCTGGCGGGAAAATGCACTATAAAAGCAGAACAAGAAAAACACACCAGAAACAATCCAAAGTGTGTAGCAACATGGATGCACCCTGACCGAGCGCAGAGGCCAAGCCCCACAGAGCATCTGCAAGGTACAACGGGGCCGAGAAGGCCTGTGAGAAGAAGGAGAGGAAGACAGGATGCAGTCCGCAGCAACACAAGACCAGCGTCACTGAGGTGACAGAACACTACCATCAACTGACTCACAATCAGACTACCTGGAATGCAGCCGGAGTGTCAAGGAGGCCAATGGAGGAGACCAAGAGGCACTGGCATAACGTGAAAACCCAAACCGGGCACCAAGACGCTGCCAACAGGAAGGCAGCAACGGCGACAGGAGGTGGGAGTCCTGCGCCACAGGGAGAGCAGGAGGAAATGGAGGCCAGTCATCAGTTTGGAGACGCTGCAAGGAGGTGGGAGTACAGACACAGCCGAGAGGACCTGAGAACAACAACAGGGTGAGTAACGACCAGGAACTGGGGGGATGGGGGAGGTGGGCACAATGGCACACATGCATGACGATGTGTAGCATACTGTACAACCACAATGACCCTGGATCATGTCCCTGAACCCCGTGGCACACCACAGCACACACACATTGCAATCACAGCACATCCCATGACAATGTGGCACCAAGTGCAACACCAACACTGCAAAACTGGGGACACAACTGGGTCCGCACATGCGCAGAAACATGCTACTCACATTGAACAGAGCAGGAAACTGTGAGATGCATATGTACGGGTACAACCTCACAACCGTCACGTAGTCCAAATGTCCACTCTCCCCCCACAAATTGCCATCCCCGCCCAAACTGTCACAATGTACATTGTCATACAGTCTGCATGTCAATTAGAACAATGTGCCAACATACATGTCAACATGCATCTCCCCTTCACATTACAGCGGGACAAAAAATACCTCCAGCAGGTCAGACCAGACAACCCAGCAGTGATGCCTGAGACGACCACCACACCTTTGACACCGACGCCCTACAACAGCTCATGGATATCACAGGCAATCCACCACCAGGAGCAGGGCAGCCAAGCTACATAGAGAAGACCCCAGCCCCTGCACAGACCACACAGCAGGAAGCACCCGCCACCACGGCTGGCTCCCAACACTTTACCTAGGCGCACATCGCATTCCAATGCCAAAAGGAGGTGGCCGAACAGGTGCGGGTGGGCTCAGAGCTGATGGAAGCCGAAGTAGACCACATACGTGGGTGTTCAAGTCCCATCAGGGACCACCTACACCCCACAAAGGAGACCCACACTGTGACAGAGACACATGCAGATGCACATTCCCAGCACAGAACCACACCCAGGGGCATGCACATATCAGTCACACACCCACGTTGGCTCAGCGTACAACTGCCCAGTACACCCCTCTTATCGTATCGAGTGGCTGACGACAAAGCGACATGTCCAAGCTCTGACCCACTGCCTGCGGTGACATGTCTGTGTCCGCTGTACACAGCACAATGCAATGTTGTAGGGCCCTCATGCATACAACAAAACCACAGGGACACACGCATATATCATGTAGAACTGGCTACGGGCATGTGCGCCCAGCCCCTTTATTGGCAGGGCCCCATGTACAGTGATGCCTGTGCTGGATGTGTCTGAGGTGAGTATAAGCCAGCCCCCACGGAGTGCTTGGTGCTGGCAACAACTTGAACGGTGGACACCAGTGCAATGGAAACAGAAAACACCTGTATAATAAGAGTCAACTGCTGAGCAACATGGAGGGAGCCGGAGCAAGGACAGAGGTCAACTAACATGCAAACAGAAGTGTCCGTGAGTTGCAGTGCACTGAGGTAGGTGCACCAGAGAGAGAATGATGTCCCTTCCGGTTGTTCTTGTTGCAGCTGCAGGGGGGGGGGTGTCACACCTGCATCATCTTCCTCATCATTGTCCCTGGTCTCCCACACTGCCTGAGGTGACATTGCTGCATGAGCTCGCCACAGCACATAACTAAAACAGTAATGGAAGATGATTCATGGTGCACTGAGTTAGTGGCACCTGGAGTGCTGAGCAGGGGAACAGGCAGGAGATGGCATCCACAACATGTGCAAGCAACTCAGTCAGTCTGCCAGTATGACCGTTTCGGCACTGGCAGTTGGCGTTTGGAGTTGGTCCTGGCGGTGGTGGTGTGTGCCTCCTGCGGAGATGCGACGTCCAGGCCGGTCAACACTCGATTTGATGTGTGGGCCTTGGTGTGCCACAGTTGAGGCCAGAGGCAGCGGACAGCACAGGGCCACAGACACATGGCGCGGATGATCCCAAGGCCATCGCCTCAGAGGCCATCCAATACCTCAGAAGAAGGGGTCCCAGACCTGACCAGCACAGAGTTAGTTGCCTCGGATGCACAGCAGCCGGCACAGGCACCCCTCCATGGGACGTCTTGCGGTGCAGTCAGATAGGCCACGCGAGCTGAGTGGGTCCTCATCAATGTCCGAGGTGTATGTGGCAGAGGGTTGCGGGGGACACTGGAAGGTGTCCTCCAGGGCATGATGCAGAGGTTTGATATTTTCCGGAAGAAGCAAATGGATGAGTGGAAAGCGACAGCCTCATTGCCAACACCAATCAGGCATCAGCCACATGAGGATGAAAACTAACCCCTAGTCCATGGACTCAGACGCCACCAAAGTTCAACCGGAGAATGTCCATGAATGTCGGGGAACAGACACCGGTGCTGGGAGGGGATGCAGTCTGCGATGATGCCGACACTGATATGAACTCCACCATTGCTAAATCAAGACTCTGTGACCTACGGGACCTCAGTGTAGGCAGCGGTCAGCAGTGGCCCACAGCCATGTGTCATTGGCTTGTGATGCACAGAGTTTGTGACACCAGGGCAGTTGTCGGTAGTGTTCGATCACCTCCGTAATGATGATCCAATTCCCTCCGGACTGCAACGCGTCATCCTCTTACGCCTCTCCTTGCGTGCAATGATATGTATTCTGCCTTTGAATAATCGATGTTCAGTTCCAATTCTGTGTCCTACGCGTGCGCAGCGTAGGCCAGGGCAGTAGTCTGCATGGGCCCACAGACACATGTGGTTATACTGCTATGCACAGACTTGGTGGCACCACATCGAAGAGAGTATAGTGACATAACCTCTGCCTTAAATAGTGCCATTGTGTAATCAGGACTCAGTTCCAAATGTGTTACCTACTTGTCCGTAGTGTAGTACAAAGGCAGTAGTCAGCCGGGGACAACAGACATGTGGTGCAGGAATGCCATGCACAGAGTTGGTGGCACCACATCGAAGGGAGTACACTGACATAAGATCTGCAATGAACATATGTACTGTGCCATCTTGTAATCAAGACTCAGTTCCAAATGTGTGACCTACTTGACCGTAGTGTAGGCCGGGTGCAGCAGTAGAGGACGTCGACGAGAAAGGTCTAAAGTGGGCCTGTGTCGTGGAGGCCGTGATGGTCTGAGAGGCTGCCAGGGTCGCGGGCCTCGGGCTTGGAGCTTGCGCCGGCACGTTATGGGCCCTCCTTGCAACACGCCGGTGTCTGCAGGTGATCAGTGTGGCCCGGCTGCGCAGGGGCGGGCTTGACGGGTTCGGAGTCAAGCGGGCCGGGGTACGGCAGGCACACAGGATCCCAGGCAACTCCGCTCAGGAGGACGGTGTCGGCCTCATATCGGGGTGAGAGGCGCTGCCCTGGCAGAGACGTAGGGCATTTCAGAAGAGGACCACGTCCAGGGCTATGTGCTTTTTCTTCACACCCCTAAGCTGGCCTTGTGTACGCTGGGCCATCCCACTCCGCTTACGCTTATGGGGGATACAACAGGCAACATTTCCCCGTACTCCCCCACTGGCTGGGGTGACATGATTGCGTCCACTGTCCACTACACTCCATACACCAGCTGTGTATGTCGCCATGGATATGGGTGTGTTCTGCATACTGCGGTCTGTCCAGCACATCGCCGCCACTCTTGGCATTGTGTGCTTTCCCAATCATGGTTCTCCTGCCTCCTTCGCACATGCCTGGTTCCCACCTCTCCCCACATTCTGCTATTGTGTGGTTGGGGTGCCATGCCGTTGATGGATCATGTTCACGGCTTGCCCAGGTTAACATTGTAAGTTGTTCTGTCGTGTCTGGTGGGTGGACATGTTGTTTTGCATGTTGTATGTGATTTTGTGACGTGTGTATTGCCAGAGTTGTGGGTTACATGGTTGTGGAGGTGAGGTGTGTGGGGTATTCATTTGGAACTTGCCAAAGGGCTGAGCATTTCCCTTGGTGCCATCTGGTAGCACTGGTTGATGATGGACTGTTGGAGGATGAAGGAATCATGCACACTGGCTGGGTAGTTGGTGACGACATTGGTGAAGAGTCCCTGGTGGTCCACTATTGCCTGCACATTGATGGAATGCGTGTGCTTTCTGTTGCGGTGATTGTGTGCTGTGTCACCAGGAGGCAAAAGTAGGATATGTGTGCTGTGGATTGCCCCCAACACGTGCGTGCATCCAGCTATGGTGTATGGTCCTTGCTTGGTCTCCAGCGGGTCCTGCTCATTGTGGTGGATGTATGGATACTGGGGTACCAGGCTGATGATGGCATCCAGGACAGGTGTGAGGGATTTGGATGCGGCTGGCTGTTGGTTGGGGGTACCAGAGGCCAACAGGTGCATCACAGCCACCAACTTTGTGTGGGGTGGGATGTTGGTGTCCGCTGTGTTGGTGCTGTTGGCCTGTTGGGCGATGATGGTCAGGATGCGGAGGATGGTTGTCCATTTGAGCCTTTAGTGAACAATGGCATCCTCTGGTGTTGAGTCTGTGAGGCTGGTGCATTTCCTGTGGGTCTGCTGTCTTTGTCCGTGCTGCCTCTGTGGTGGTCGGGGGTGGTTTGGGGGGGTCCTGGGGGTGGTGGCGGTTGGTGTTGTTGCCCTATTGGGGCTCTGGGCTGCATGTTTAGTTGCCCGGGTACATCTGTTATTCTTCATGTTTGGCTTTGGCCTGTGCTCCCTTGTCTGGTGCCGGTTGTCGTCCGACTTTACGCCAGGTCAGAGCAGGTGTTAGTTTCCTGGTGCTAACGCGCCATATCGCCTGTTTTGTGATCTTATTGCCGATGTGGCATGTAGTTGAGAATGTTGTGGAGTTGTGTTGTTGCGGCTTTTTGCTCGGGAACGCCTACTCTGCATCACATTTGTGATAGTTGCCGGGGTCATCCTTGGCAATGATTTTTGCAGCTGCTATCACCGGAAAACTGGGGATATGGGCTGTTTGCACCAGCTTGTGAATGGGGTGGTAAGTTTATCACAAACTTGGCTGAGTTAAGGTGCCGATAACTCAGCGATGGCTCCTTGAGAATATGGCCCTAAATGTTATATTCTGAAATAAAGCTTGCAGTTCCTCAATGGGGTAATCAGTATGCAAGCTCCAGTTATGATATGTAGCCAGGGTAGGAATGGTAAGGACATTCATCTGTTTTGTAGTGGCTAAGCCAAAAGTGGTTGTTTGATATATGGAATCATTCAAAAACAGAATTTGTGTTGGGATGAGGCATGCCCGATGTAAAGCTTCAGTGCTGCAAACCTACCAGGATGTAGAACCCCATACAGATTTCAGATCAACGGTGGCCTTCCAATGTTCATAGCCACCCAATGATAATCTATCTATAAACAAATTGGAAAACAACAATTTTGTGTGAGTCAACATCACTTTGGGAGAAGATTAAATGTTTAATTTAAAATAAAAGGACTCTGGGTTGGACCTATCAAAATCTGTAAAATATGTAAATTTCTTCAACAGGGTTTTGGAGCTGTCTTCTAATGGAGTTGGGCAATGTTCCCATTGTGTGTAATTAAAAACATTTCTAAATGTATTAGCTTTATGCAGGTAATGGTGTACAAAATGCTGGTAACAATATAAATCGGCATAATTAGCAGTATTTAAATACAAATCTTCAGCATCAAAGGCAGCATAATACTTAAAATCTGAAAATAAAGATTGTACTGCTTGCACATCCCGATCGTCTGATCGTATGTTCTGTTTCACTACATCACCCATTGATACACAAAGTACATTTGGCACATTAATAATCTCTATTGGGCCATGAATTTGGAAATTCACAGCATCCCAGACTATGCCATCAGCGACTGGAAAGGCAGAAATGTTGACAAGAGTCTGGTCTCGCTTCATGATGTTGGAAGACGAGTGCAGAGCCAAAGTTCCAATTACCAACTAAACAGCAGAGCATTCTGGCAAGTAGTGATCATTGATGAGCAAGAAAAATACTGTCACAAAACCGTTTGACATGAACAGAAAAATTAGGATCAGCACCGACCAAATGTATGTCCAAGGAGGGACCAAATAAATCTGTTTAAACCAGGAGACAAAAATACTGAATTTGGTCGGGTCAAATGATGAGGTGGATGTCGAGTCAAAAGAAAAACGTGACTGGTTGAGTGTAGTTGGTTGCAAACTAGGCAACGACTAGCTTGTGGAATAAGCATATTCAGTTTCCTCAGTACCGGTGGAGGCTGGTGGGGTTAGCAAGGGATTAGTAACAGAGTTCATCTCGATGGCAGTGTCGTTTTGCGCGGTCTCAGATTTGCCAATCACAAGAGTCCTCGAAATCACCGGACATGATGCAGCCGGCATTATACTATTCAGAATCGGCCAGATGATGTAGCTTGACATTGTCCACTGAGATGGATCTGTTGTCTTTGCGACCAGGAAGTGGTGGTAAAATGACTGTACGAGTACCCTTCATGCCAAGCACTGGAACCGGTGCACGATAAGAGGAGCCAGATTCTTTCTTATTCTCCACCTTTTCACGGACCAGATCTCCATCCTTCGGTAGCCAGCCAACTATCGGAATCTGTAGTGCAGCATCAGTGGCCGATGGTAAATGTTCTTTTGCAAGACTGTCACGTGTCTCTTTTAAGACCTGTAACATAGTAGAATGATTATCTACGTCAAAGGTGACAGCTGGCGCCGCCATGTCTAAACCATCAAGGTCCGGAACAAACATTTTGAAGCCAAAGAGCATTTCGTATGGGGTCCGCCCACCCAGAGATCTTCTAGGGAGATTATTTATTGCACGTTGCACATTATACAAGTGGGCTAGCCAGTTCCTGCCAGTACCTAATGTGTAGGAGAGTAGGGTCTGCTATCCTATGGTCACCCCAAATGTTTGCTTTTGCTTCACTGGTTTTATGACTTAGTGTGGCTGTGGGCCTGCTAATCAGACCCACAGCCCTGCTGCTCTCTCCCTAAATTAATGCCAATGCACACTAGGTGCATTACCAATTGGAACTGGTTCACCTTATTGGACCCTGTAACAGTGTACCCCAGGTACCCAGGGCATAGGTGTATCCAAGGCCTACCAGGGGCTGCAGCATGTATTATGCCACCCCTGGCCTGGCCTCACTATTTGACACAACTGGCTGATCACTCAGCTGGGGTAAGTTGGTGTAATCACCTCTTACTTAGATATAGTATCTCTATATCTAAACATATATGGACACATATCAGCCACTCCTATAGCAGGCCTTAACAATCCTGGAGGCAGAGTGCTTGGTTTCATGTGAGATGGTGCTCTGGCATGAGCTGAGCCTGTCTGCAGCTTTCGGAACAACGTCCTTTAGCTGTTTCATGATATTGCCATACCATATACTCTTAAGTGCATTATTTACCTCGCGGTCAAATGCTAACTTTGGTTTGGCTTTATCAAAACATGTCGAGTAAGGTGTCATACGATTTGGAAAACTACCCCCTCGCCAGTTCTGGCGACGGGGGTAGCATTCCACCCTTCTAGAGGGACACGACATGTACCCAACCTGAAACCCAGGTAAAGTTAAACAGAGCCTCAGCATCACAAAATGGATGCTGCCACCACAGACACAAGTCTGCCCTCCTGCGGCTGGGAGTCATTCCAGCTTGGGAGGTGTGGACAAAGGGTTTCCTGTCAGGGGAGGTGCTTGCACCACCCCAGACAGGATTTTGTGTAGTGGGTTAGGGAGGGCTGAATAGATTGAGACAGGCCTGGGGCACACAAGGTGTCCCTGTGCATATGCCAGTTCAAACCAGAGCTGGGGCTCTCCAGCCCCAGTCCTGGCGTGAAACTGGACAAAGGAAAGGGGGTGTAACCACCCCCCTTCCTGGTCCCACCCAGAGGAGGGACCTAGCAGGTAATCCGGCCCCTAGATTTGGAATAAGAGTAGGAGCTGTGTCCCAAGACTTCAGATCATCCTGAAACTCGACTTAAACAAGAAGAACTACTGGACTTCGACGTTCTGCTGCACAGAAGACTGAAGAGAATCTCCCTTGTGGCCAAGGAGTGACCACCCTGTGAATACAGGCACCATCCAGCAACTAGACGACTGCTTTGCTGCCGCCTCCCGCCGGAGACCGAGCCCAGAGCCCAACAAGACCCAGACTCCCAGACATCTCTGAACCAGATCCACAGTCCCTGCAAAGAAGAGACCCATGGAGGCACCGAGAGATGTGGGACCGGCCATCTTGAAACGTCCATGAGAAGCTGATTGCGCAGCACCTGAGGCATCCTCAATGCTGTGCTTTGGGCCCTGAGAAGCCCCAACACCAAGTAGCATTTGCACCAAAGACCAGCCCTCCAGCATCCACGAGATCTGCGTGGGGCCCTTTTGCTTTTTGCCACTCGACGCGTCATCCCGGTTGCTGGCCCGTTGGCTAGTGGCCATCTTGGCAATGAAATCTACAAACAACACTGCTGGTCTGGTTGCTCCAGACTGGCCCTTGCTCCTGTGAAAAGGAGCAGCCCCTCTGACCTTGCTGGTTAGAGCACCAAGCTCTCCTCGATTCCTGCGTGGCTTGCATTAGCCAAGGCCTGTTTGCTCCGATCAAGAAGCCGACACCGCCATCAGCTAGAGCCTTTGTGGAACAGCTCGTGAGTGACTCCTGGTCATCGTCGATCCCTTCACTTCCACGTGGCTGCGGAGACAAGCTTCCCTTCTTCACCTGTTGGCACCCGACATCGCCTGGTTCCTTCCTGGTTCCACGCCAGTCACTGGCTAGTGACTTTGAACACTGTCCCCTCTGCTTACAGGTTGTCTACTCTTCAGATTCACCCTTGGATCCACCCGAACTCTTCCTGACTGGCCGCCTGCAGCATCTTCATCTTCACGCTCCATAGACCTGCACGACGAAACCCAACGTACTTTGACACCTATGCACCCGCTTCCTGTGGGTGAGGTAACGCTGGCACTCCGGTGCTCCTGTGTAGAGAAACATCTCTAGTATCTAGGTTTCAAGTTGCTAGGTTCTAGTCCATCCGGAAGGTTCCTTTTTCTTTAACTTTGTGACTTTTACGCACCCATTAAAATCAATAGGTGCACGCGTGTAACTTTTCACACTGCACATGCATCCTGTGGGCCTCCTGGTCACTAACTACAGTTAGCTCCTTGTTGTCCCAGCGATTCCCAAGGCCCTAGTCCTTCCTTCCTTTCTATTCGTGGTTCTTATACCACTATTTTAGTATATGGTTTAGCTGGCCACCTGGCCCATCCATAATTGTGCAACTTTTGCATATTTAAACACTGCCTTGTTTTAAAGAATGTGCTTCTGTGCTCATAAAGAGGATAGGGGATACTTTTAAGTAAATAAATACATATATATTTTGAATATATATCTGTGTGGTGTCCTTTCATTTGGTATTCAAGGAGGTTACATATGGTAAAACAGCTGGCTTCACATGCCCTCAAGAGTTTAGCCTGCAGACTGCACTGTCCACGCTACCACTAGGATAGCTGGTCTAACAAGGTTGACTTCAACCACCACCATAAGGGTTGTTTGGCATGGTACAAGGTGATCACTAGAATTAGTGAGCAGCATATACCAGGCCAACTTCTCACACCTAAGACTTTAGCTGTCAACGATTGCTTTAAGTCACGGTTCATTCGCTCCACAACTGAGTTGCCCTCAGGCCTGTATGGAAATGAAAATGTCACCAGTACCCCAAAGACTTCATTGCATCCTTGTACGCCTTAGAGATGAACGCTGGACCTTGGTCAGAATGGAAGGTGCCACATGCAAAAATTCCCACAAAGACACGCAAATCCCTGATGACATTTCAAGCGTCAGCACTGTGTTGTGGCCAAACACAAATGAAACGTGTGAATGAATCAACTGCAACTAAGATGTATTTATTAGCAGTATCTGAAGAATATGAACCGCAATGATCAAGATATACACTGTCAAAAGGTCTATTAGAAATGCATAGCTGTGTTTGTGGTGGACGTGTAACTGCAGAAGGTTTAATCTGCTGACAAATTTTAACAAGATAGTACATAATTACGAGTCTGTTTATATAAACTACGCCACCAGTAACGTTGTTGCAAAATAGAATCCGTTGCAAACACGCCAGCATGGGGTGAAGCCATGCCTTCGTGTGCAGCTGTTATCAAAGAAAGTCTGCGATCGGGGTTGGGAATTGACCTGTCACCAACGTTATTTATTCTTACATAAGGGACTCGGTCGGGACTTAGCCCCTTCGCCGCGGCAGGAATTCCACCGCGGCGCTGGGGGGGTTTGGGGGCAGTTGCGGTGGCGCTGTGCTCGTGACGGAACCACTCCGTCACGAGCCACGGGTGAGCTGTGCTCATGACGGAGTGGTTCCGTCACGTCTCCTTCCACTGCGCTAATCGCCCGCACAGGTGGGGAATTAGCGCCGCGTGGGCAGAGCGGCCGCCAACGGCCGCAGCATGACGGAACCACTCCGTCATGAGCACACAGCACCCGTGGCTCATGACGGAGTGGTTCCGTCATGAGCACGGAAAGGGTTAAATGATAAGAGTACTTTGAAGGGAACCCTTGAGTGTAATTTCCACCCTTCTCAGTAGCAGCAATAGCTGCTAAAATGTAATTATCAATATGAGTCATGAATCTTGTAACGGCTGCAACTAGACACGTGGCTACTGCAGATTTGGCTGCTTCATCAGCCAAACTGTTACTGACAGCGTGTATCACCACACACTGGTGGCCAAGAGTGTGAATCATCTGTGTGAGAGGCAGATGTTCTTTCAGATCTGCCACTCAAACCCAAAGCATCTTATGCTTAATCGCGCTGCCTTTGGAATCACAATAGGCATTCTGAGACCAAAAGAATGAATTGTCATTGAAAGACTGAACACAGTAATAAGATTCACTCACAATGAAAGTAGTGATATTAGGATCAGCCAACTCGAGGGCAAGCACCAAAGGGCCCAGCTCGGCCAATTGGGTGGTACAGTCACCGAGCGCCTCTGTATGTACGCCACTGGACTTGAACTCACCGTTCAGAATGGTGCCTGCCACTATAGCACAGGCTACCGAATAAGCATGCTTAGACCCGGTGGCCGGTTGCGCCGAACCATCGGTGTAAATGATACAAGCGCACTCCTCTACCGGTCATAGTGACAGAGGAGGAGGATGAACAAATTCCTACTTCAAGAACTCCTGAGTTTGAAGAGAGGAGTCAAAGATAAATGAGACGTCAACGAAGTCTCCCATTGTATCCAACGGAGATGCAAAGCCTTAGAGTTTGGTACACATCACTGCTTCAAGTACAGGGTATGGTGTCACCACCAAAGTGCGCGTTCCTTCAGGATAGCCATCTGTACAGCTGTCAAGACCTTTTCAACAGTGGAAAACCGCAACTCGGCAGAAGTGTATAAATGTGATTTGTAAGCAATAGGTACTGTGTCACCTTCATTAAACGTCAAGTATGTGAAACCAACTGCGCCTGGGACAATTCTTATTACCAGGTTTGTGTGGTTATCACGTGTTAACAAGTATTTAGATTCAAGATTCAAGATTGCAGGATAACTGAATGTTCCCGAAGCCAGCAGGCTTTAGAAAATGTCGGTTGTATCAAAGCATAAAGAGGCTTGATACGCTGGGCATACACGGGAATGTAAGTACGACTGAAGTTTAAAAATCCCAGCAATGATTGAAGTTTTTTCAGGATTGTCGGAGGTCGCAAAAGTGCGCATTTCTCCAGGAAGTGAGGCGCCAAGCCTCCACCTTCATTATTGAGCTCCTAGCCCAAAAACAACACTGTGTACTCTGCAATGTGTGATTTTGCAAAGTTGAATTTGTAACCGTAGTCCGCAAATAAAATAATGATGCGGTCCACTCGGCACAGAAGAAGACATAATTAGTCGTCCGTGAGATAAATATCATCAACGTACGAGTACGCATCTGGGTCTATGCTGTCTAGCAAAGAGACAACACGGGCGGCGAAAACTTCAGGGCTGTTCTTGTAGCCCATAGATAATCGCCTAAATTGTTAGTGTTTCCGCAGGCTGTGAATGTGGTCCATTGACTGCATGATGGAGACAGGCTGTGACTGAAAAATTCATTGGAAATGTCAAGTGTAGTGTTATATTTTTTACGAACAAGACTGTCTATAAGAGCAGAACTGTGGGTATTTTGTACAGCAAAAGTGCGACAATGAGAGTTCAATTGCCGGTAATCCAAAACTATGCGGTACGACCCATCAGGTTTTGTAACGGTAAAAAGAGGCTTATTCATTGGTGACACACATGTCTCAATCACTCCTTGATACTTCGCTTCCCGCCAGAGGGGATATTGGGGTTGAGGCTGTGGCATTGACCGCAATGGTATCTCATGGGGTAGAGAATCTTTATCCCAGTCCACATAGGTTCGGTACAGAGCCGGTGCAAGCACCAAAGCGCACTCCTCTGCAAAAGCCTCTGCATGCTCCTTGGAGAAGTTATTTGAAAAACTCGGAAGTATCACCTCCTCCCGTTTTGGAGCTGCAAGAACAAAAGGTGGGGGACAATCTGTCTCTGCTAATAAAATGTCGTAAGAAGAGGTCAGATTTTCCCAAAAAATCCTTTTAATGACACGCTGTACGTCACCTTCAATTAAAAGAACTTTGTCATATAGTCTATCAGGGGGAGCCACTCGAGTGTCAGCGGTTTCAACTGTAATGAAAGTTTCAGTTGCTGTTGCCTCCAGAAATGGACGTAGTGCTTGCCGCACTATGGTCACTTCCGCTGCACTGTCGAGCAGAGTCACTGCCCATGTTAATTTCAGGAGCCGAGTTCTCACCGTCTGTGGCATATCTCGCTGTTAAATCTGAAACTTTCTTTTTCTGAAACTGAGGGTGCTGACGTGGAAAATCGTCTTGTTTTCCCTTTCAGTCAGACTGACAAGGCTGCTCACGTCCTTGTGGTGCACACCGTCCTCTGCCGTGATCCTGGCGTTCCCCTCCACTGGCTGGAAAGCCTGATGTTTCCTGTAAAAGAACGAGGAGAATGCTGATCAGGAACCTGAAACTTATCACGAGACCTAATTCTCACACGGTCGCGCACATCATAAGTGTGCTCAGAAGACACAGGTGTTGGCGACGCAGCATGCGACCCCTGTTTCTGTTGTTGCTTGTCCTGTTTTTTAGTTCTCCAATTCTTCTTAGAAATGATTGGATGCTCATCCTTATCAGACTGAGACTTCTGTTGTGTTTGCGTTTGAGGTGGTATTTTAGCAAAAGGCTTAACACCCAAACTATTGCGGCAAATGGTCTTATAAGCCTGAGCAATAATTGTTTTTAATTCGCGTGGCTTCTCATCCTCTGGGACGAGAGCCAAAGCATTAGCTACTTGAAAGTTCACTGCATCTTCCTTCACGTTTGCAAGGATGAGATCAGCAACCACGTCGAACACCCCACCAACCTCATCCCCAATTCAACTGCCGCTTCAGAGCCGTGCTCATCTTGAACACGCTTAATCACGGAGGGGAGTACGGTCATTAAAGAGTGCCGAAACACTTCGCATATACCGCCGCGAACACCTTACCCTAATTGTTACAATCGGTTAACTCGGAGATTAAGTCTTTCTGCAAACTAATAGTTAAAATCCTGTGTTTTTCCACAGGAGAGGTATTCGTAAATACTGCCTCCAGTTGGTCAAATTTTTCAGCAAGCCAATAAGGTAAATCATCCTTATTCTGTGGTCGCTTGCCCATTACCAAATTAACCATAACAGGACTGATAGTCCCACTGCCAGGTCCAGCTGGTTGCGCAGCAACTCCAGGTGGTCCCACCTGGACGTTGTGTGAGACATATTGTATAACAGCCCTGTGCACCCTAATCAAGGAGGTGTGCAAGACGCGGAGCTCCGCTAGATGCCGTGGATGAGGTGTGTACCCAGCCAAAATGGGCCAAGTGGCCCCATCTATTGAAAAAGGGCCTAAACGGATCAGAGTCACTGGGTGAGGGAGGCCACCATTAAACCAAAAGTGGTGTTGCCATGCCGACAACGGAACTTCAAGGGTCCTATATGGCCGATACACATTAGGAAGGGCTGTAGGAGTGTATACATGGAACAAATTGTCGGTTCCATCCACCGCCAGAAAGGTGACCCAAGAATAAAAGACCTCAAAGTGGTAAGCCGGGTCAGCTCCAACCACAAAGATAAGGGTGTCACCCACGTCTGGAACTCCATAACCGGTCAGATGATGGCTTCAACTTCAACCATGAAGTCAAACAACGTATAACAACCTAATGCGTGGCAGTGCAATAAAGGGTTAACAATGAAAAGAAAACACCTTTTAATAATGTCAAGCTTGAAAAATACTATACAAACATCAATATGGGTGGTTACACCATCACAGCTGTTTCCGGAAACAGATGTGAGAGGATTGTGGACAAGCACAAGCACTACTCAAGCGTCTCGCAAATAAGAACCAGACCAAACGTTGGGTGCGCCATGTTGCAGGGATTCTGCACATATACAGAACTAAACGCAGGAAACCAGGACCTCAGTGTGTAGTGGTGTACCAAAAACCCACCTTAGTACCCGGAACCCCAATCCGACTAGCAATAGTGTCTCAGTCGTTCTCCATACTAGAGCGAAGCTACAAATGATTAGACATCCTAGAACATGTAACTCAGATTCTCCCAGGAATTGCGGGAGCAAGAACACTCTTTCGTTCACTCACTCATACTTGTCCACAACATGAATAATCAGAGACACTGTATAGTTTAAAATGTTTATTTTAACTAACATGCTCTATAATGCAGTATACGAGACAATACTAGCAGCAAAATGCATAAACACAAGATAGTAAGCATTGTCACAATTCCATAGAAAATGAATGGGTTTATCATTCTATAAAGCCCGTGCTAGGAACTAGTTTATTATAGAAATAGAAGACCTCTGGGTTTTTCAGGGTGGACCCCATACCTCTAGGTTTAGATGCAAAAGTTTACATCTCCTTTCAAGCACAGCTCTTCTCTCTGGAAAGGTATTTGTTAGATTTGGGGGTCTCTAGTTGGCAGAGGTAGGTACCTTTGACCAAATAGGGACCCTTGCGTCCTGTCAGGGTAAGGGGCTATACTCCTAAAATAACCCCTGCTCACCCTCTTGGTAGCTTGGCAGGAGCAGGCAGGCTAATCTCAGAGGCAGTGTGTAAAGCATTTTTGAACACATACAGTTATACAGTGAAAACACTACAAATGGACACCACACAGGTTGTATTATAAAAATAAGTCTTTTTTATATAGACGTATCACAAGACCAATCAAAAAAAATCCACAATACTGTACTCAAAAATAGGCTTTAAAATATTAGGAAATAGCTCAGTTCTCTTAAGATTGTAAACGCGACACTTTACTCTCAAAGTACCTTGGATGCGTAACGTAAAGCAAACAAAATGGTCGTAGGGAAGGTGATGCGTCGGTTCCTTACATTCAGCGGAGTGGATGCCTCGGTTACTTACTGCTGCACAGGGGAGTTGATGCTCGCTTCCTTACTGTGTGGGGAAGTGATGCGTTGGTATCTTACTGCTCTCCAGTACGATGGGACAAGATGGTGCCTCGATGCGATACTTCTCTCCGGTGCGATGCGACAAAATGGCGTCTTGGTTACGGTGCGACAACGTTGATGCAATGGGTGCACGCCCGATGGCCGTGCGGCGACTCGATGATCTTTGGAGCCATGACAGGCCCTGTGATGCGCTTCTCTGGTGATGCAACGGCGACCTCTGCAGCGGCGGCACGCTTCTCTGGGGATGCGACGCGCTTTGGTGATGCGATGGCGACAACGGCAGTGGCGGCACGCTTCCTTGGCGATGCGACGGCAACTGCTGCGGCGGCGACATGCTTCTCGTCGTTGAGTCGCACTTCCAGCTCCCAGCGACACACAGTCTCTCAGAAGGCCCAGCACAACAGCAGGCACTTCAATTCCCAGAAAGGGAATTCAGTGGGGAGCTGGTTGGTGAAGTCTTGTATCCCTGAGACTTCAGGCAGGAGGAAAGCTCAAGTTCAAGCCCTTGGAGATCTTCTGCAAGCTGATGAAAAGCACACTCAGTCCTCTTCTCCTTTCTTTGGCAATGAAGCAACCACTGCAGGCCAACCCCCAAACACACAGCACAGGATTAGTCTCCTACTTCAGCTTCCTGGTTCTTCTCCTCAGCAAAGGTTTGTCTTGATTCCCAGAAGGGATCTAAAGTTCTAGGGTCAGGGTCCCCCTTTTTATACACCAAAATCCTTTGTCTCTGAAGGCAGAGAGTGTCTGTACCTAGTCAAAACCAGTTCTGTGCAGTCCTGGAGCACTTTGTTTACAGGACTCCTTCTTTCCTTTGACAGTTTGGGCCAGGGTCATCAGACACACCACAGAAGGTGGAGCCAGCATTGTGGATGGCAGGCACAGCCCTATTCAGGCCCAGGTGCTACTTCTCCCACCACTTCTCCTGCAGATAGGTCTATTTAGCCTTGTGCTGACTCACCCTGTCTACTGAAGCCCCCCAGCCCCTGTCACTCAGAAACCAGACATGGAATACACAACCTAGCAGAGGCAGGCTTGAATAGTTAGGCAAGAACATACCTACTTTCTAAAAGTGGTATTTTTAAACACAGAAGCTCCGATTCCGATCCGGGTAAAAAAATTTGCGTACGACTCGTATCCGTATATTTTCACGTACGAATCGTACAAGCACCGTACAAACTGTGAAGTACGATTCGTACGTGAAAAATACATACGAATTGCGTCGGGAAAATGGTCCGAGAGGGAGCCGTGAATTTTTACGTCCGAATAGCGTCGGGAAAAGTGTCCGATAGGGAGCCGGACATTTTTACGTGCAAATCGTAAAACAGAAGTCCAAGCGCGCAAGTACGATTCGTACCGCCCGTCCGAATACACAACCGCATGTAAAAGGCCCCGTACGGAGCGAACGTTGTAGCACACATGTACACGGGTAAACTTGTGCCCGGATACAAGTCGTACAGCCCCCCTCACCCCGCACATGTCAGCACCGTACCCCGTATGTCAGCACCGTACCCCCCCTCCGCACCGTACCCCAACACCATAGCACAGCCCCACACCTGTACGCGCCGCACCCCAGGCCCGTCTCCCAGCCCCGCACCTGTACGCTCCGTACCCCAGGACCATACCCCAGCCCCCAACCTGTACGCACCGCACCTCAGGCCCATCTCCCAGCCCTGCACCTGTACACCCTGTACCCCAGAACCGTACCCCAGCCCCCCACCTGTACGCGCCTCACCCCAGGCCCATCTCCCAGCCCCATACCTGTACGCACCGTACCCCAACACCGTAGCCCAGACCCGTACCTGTACGCACCGTACCCCAACACCGTAGCCCAGCCCCGTACCTGTACGCACCGTACCCCAACACCGTAGCACAGCCCCGCACCTGAACGCACCGTACCCCAACACCCTAGCACAGCCCCGCACCTGTACGCACCGTACCTCAACACCCTAGCACATCCCCGCACCTGTACGCACCGTACCCCAACACCGTAGCACAGCCCCGCACCTGTACGCACCATACCCCAACACCGTAGCACAGCCCCCCACCTGTACATGACGCACCCCAGGCTCGTACCCGCGCCCCGTACCTGTACGCACCGTACCCCAACGCCGTACCCCAGCACCCTCACCCAGCATCGCGTATGTACAGACCGTACCGACGCGAAAAATACTCGTACAGAACCAGGACACTGTAAACAGCACAAGGAGGGTCAATTCGACTCGCACAACACCACAAAACACGTCAACATGACAAAATACATCTCTATGACTGACCTGGCACATACAAACAGGCAAACAGAGGCCCTAAATCACAACCACCTCTTATAACACACCCACCACAAATTCAAACCCAGCCACACCCACAAATGGACCAATAAAAAGGGCCCAAACACACAACCCATGAGCCTTTGCAACAGACCCACTGCTGACAGACCCCACAGACAAACAACTGCACCTTACTTACACCTTAACTAAACCTTAACTTACAAACCTTCACACAACCTCATTCACAAACACCCCCTCTTCACATTCACACACACACCGTCACATTCACACCCACACACCTACAACCATCCACACCCACACCCCACACCATGCCCACAGACAAGAATCCAAAGTTCACAAGGGCGGAGCTGGACCTCCTCGTTAACGAAGTCATCAGAGTCGAGCCACAGCTGTTTGGAACATTGGACAGACAGACCAGCATAGCCCAAAAAGCAAGCCTGTGGCAGAGGATCGTCGATAAGGTGAATGCTGTGGCGCCCATCAGAAGGACCAGGCATGAATGCCAAGCCAGGTGGTACGATCTGCGCAGGGAAGTCAAGAGGAAAATGAACGAGGAATACGCCCAGAGCAACATCACTGGAGGCGGGCTGCCCCGCAGACCCGTACATTAACATCCCTGGGAGGAGAAGGTGATGGCCATGCTTCCGTCGGTGGGAGTACACAGAGTTGAAGGAGTCGCAGAGCCTGGTGAGTACACAAACAACTCACGTAACCTGGGGGGAATGCCATCCACACCACAAATACACAAAATGCACGCAACTTCCCCCAAGCCCTCACCGCACACAACCACACTCAAAAACCACGCTCATGCCACTAACGTCTCCATGCCCCATTCACAAATAAAGGCAATGCCATGTCCCAGGCCACACCAACCACAAACACAAGACTGGATGTCCGGAATGCTAGGAGGGTGGGGCTCACACAACACATTGTGCAACTCCGAAGCCTAGGTACATACCCATGCACCATGCCCAATGCACAGGGACTGGCAAAGTACTGACAAGGTAGCTGACACTTAGCCCTGCTGTATGCAGCACAAGGCCCTCCTCTGACCACTGTACACTCAAACACCAACTACACAAGCTCAGATATCTAGCACAGGCACTCAAACTCACTGTCATGCCAGCATGCACCATGAGAGGACAGACACATCACCTGGGAGACCCAATGACAAATCACACTACACCCAACAGCAGGCCCGGTCACACACCCCCCTCACACAAGCACACACCCCCGGGGCAGGCAACGGATTTACCCACTCTCACAATGGACATGTGACACAACAAGACCAATCCATCGCAAAATAAGCATCCGAGCCAAAATTCTACTGGTCAAACACTCAGGAGAACATACCAATCTGTCCCCCGCAACATACCCATCCCCAAGTGTACATTGAGAGGAATGCTAGGCACATCCAACTACCTGGAGGATCTGTGACAACTTAAATATGTATGAAACATGGATGTGGCATGAAACAGCATTAACATTGTCTCTCTCTTACACGCAGGGCAACGTCATCGACCTCCCCCCAACAATGGGGGTGAACAATCACAGTCCCAGGCTCAGCATGAAGATGATCCCACCAGCAGGGACGACTCTCACCACTCCGTGGATGACCCCGACCAACCTGGCCCCTCTGGTGCCCAAGCCCCTGCAGCACCTGCGTCAGGTACATCTGTGCCAACCCCCACCCCCATTCCTGCCACATCCCAGGAGACACCCATGAGCCCTGCTCGCACTGAACAACACAGCCAGTCTGACCAGGAGGGACAAGGTTCTCCGGGCACCCAGGAGGAGGCAGACAACCCAGATAATGCCATCCCTCAGGAGTCCTGTAGACCCAATGTGCCCACAACGGCAGGCCAGGCTCATGTGGGCAGAGGTGGAGGGAGTGGAGGCAGGCGGAGGCGAGAACCTGACCAGCCAGCTGAGGGAACCGGTATGTCACACATACGCCACATTCTGGACACATACCGGCGTGACACCAGGGGCATCAGCCAGGTAGTGTCGAGCCTCACAGAGATGAAGGGGACCCTCGACGAGATGAAGGACCTGCAGGCCGAGCAACGTGCCAGTCAACAACAACACCAAGGACGGATGGAGGCAAGACTGGCTGAGCTCCTGGCGGTGCAAACGGACATGAGCCGTTCACTCCGTCGGATCGCCGACAACACGGGCAACCCTCCCTGTGCCACCAGGCGAAGACCAGCACCAGCCACAGGGAGGGAGGAGGAGGAGGATTCATCCGACGGAGCATCCCAAGCATCGTCAAGGCCTGCATCTGAGGGTCCCGCAAGGAAGGTGGGTCATCCACGGAAAAGACCGTGAGAGTCAGCGGACCATCCACATCTCCCAGGTCAACTGGCCTGGCACCTGGCCCACTGGCGCAACAGCAGCACCTCACCCAATGACATTCTCTGCCACATGGACTTGCTGGTCACAGTCTGACCAATGATGACCAACACTGTGGTCTGGACTCTGATGACTCCAACTGACAAGGATGCCATCTCCCCCTGTGAACTTTGGATTCTATGCACCCGGTAGAGCACCTTAGTACATCTACCAAAAGACTTACCCCACCAAAAATAAAAATTATTTTTTTTCATGAGATGTTGCTGTCATTTGGCATTAGTCCACAACATATGTGTGTGTAAATGTCAAACTATGCCTGAGTGTTGAACTAACTCCAGCCATCCATACCCTGGGATCTGAGTCTGGTACAGGACACACATGGGTCACAATTTATCAGTCAATGCAGACATGGAGCACAATACTCACCTGTGATGGCCTCAAGCTGCTGAGGGGTTGCTTGCAATACTGTGTGGACAGATCTATTTGGAAGAGTATCATTAAGGCGTAGAGGTCATGCCTCATTTGGAGGTTCCCGGGGAGGGAGTCCCAGGTATGTGTTCCCATATGGGAGAACTATGTCCTGCATGCTGGAGTACGGTGGATCTGAAGAATGGTGGCCAGGTCAAGGTTGGATGCACGGAGAGGGCACTACGGGTTCTCAGATGACAGTGGTACAAGGTTGGTGTTGGGTCGGGGTTGTGGCCTGCCTCCTGACTGTGGGTGGGGAGTCTGAAGGTCATCCTGCAGCACACAGTGATCCATTGCAGCTATCTCTGCTGGACGGTGATGTGGCTGGGGCGTGGGATGTTGCAGCTGAGGTGTGCAGATGCAGCCTGGATGTGGACAAGTGTCCTGGGAGTTTGGATGTGGCTGCCCCGTAGAGGGCAGGCCAGTATTTGACACGATTTTGTTGTGGACCTGGGGGATGGTCCGTCTTTCCTTGGAGTGGATCTATCTGGAGATCATGTGCATAATGCAGAGGGTGTTGCAGTCTGAGGCACAGATGTTGGTGATTACCATAGCAAATGTGAGCAAGCAATCCATGATGCACACCATCTTGTGTGCATGGACACTGGGTGCTTGTGCGGGGCTTCTGCGGGTGGGACACAAGCAGTTGACCCAGCTGCAAGGGGACAATCCTCAGATGTTGACCTCAGTCCTGTACAAGTCCAGCCTCAGGTGGCTGCTGTTCGGCCATTCATCAATGGATCTCATGCAATCTAGAATATTGGAACTGGCAATGTCTGCGTCCTTGGTGAGGGTGAGGAGCACCTGGCTGTCAATGGCATACGAGTTGATGATGAGGTTATGTGCGCATGTGATGGTGGAGAGGGAGGTCCTGGACACATTGTAGATTAACACGCTGAGCGATGATACCTGTGCCATGTGCCTCACAATGACAGCATACTACATGCAGAAGTCTTGAGTCCCACTCCCATGGCCTTGCCGGGGTACAGAGCCGGTGGGGAGTAGGAGGGACATGACCTGGTGGGTGTGACAGGGCCTGGAAGGCGTGGCAGCACTGTGTAGGTAGTCGGAGTTGCACACTCATCATGCAAAGGTGTTGTGTGTGCGCTTAGTGTATGCCTGAGAGCTGGCGGCAGATGTGTGGATGGACATTGCTTGGAGGGTGGCTGCAACATCAGACTGTAGTGTGATGTGGGTCATGCAAGGACATAAGGCTCGTGCAATGTGCACGTTGCATGTGCAGACGGTCCAGCATTTGGGACGGCAAGCTGATGACAGCCAAATGAATGGGTTGATGGAGGAAGGAAGGAGCATTTTTGATGTGTGTGTGTTGCCAAATCAGGAAACTTCGTGTGCCCTTGCTGCAGTGGCTGCAACAGCAGGCGGCATGTCCTGGGAACTATGCCACAATATACACACAAAGACTAGGATGTCAGAAAGGACTACTGCAACAGGTGTATGTCAAGGAAGGAGTGACCGGTTTTCAATGGCACACCCAGAGACAAAGGATGCACAATCCCCAAAGATGACTGACACCGGATCATGAAACTGAAGGCCAAGCTGCGCACAGGAAACACACCCCAGAAGGTGTTGACGGCCCGTTGTGGGGACCAACATAGCAAAACACATACACAGCCGTGGACTTCATGCACAATAGAGAATCATATACATGTAGAACAGCATGCAGGTTGCTAATCTACACATAGACTCATATGCACAATCCTTGACAACCATGCCAGAGATGGCACATGCACAGTGGCAAGAGACCTGCATTGACAGAGATGAGGCACCTTGGAGGCTGAGGAACACCTTTATTACTCAGGCTCACACCTATGGAAATGCATCAATATTAACAGACTCACAGGACTTTAGGATTAACATGTGGGACCTACACTGGACACCCCCTTTGCACCACAGATGCTGTGAATCCATGGGAGTGGCACACAAGTGAAGGGGGTGAGCCAAACATCCCCTGCTGCACACGGAGAGGCTGCAATTCCCCATAGAGCCTCTTATGGGGATGTCCCGCAATATGTCCACCCGTAGCCTCCCGTATGTTTCCGAGGGAAGTTGTACACACATTGATGCCTTCATCAAAAACCACAATCCCATAACAGATGACTGTCACGAAGAGTGACTATCAATTCATGTGAGTCATGCTACATGTCATGTGCCCCATGGTGAGTCGACATGTATGCATAGTAACAAAACCTGCACAGGAGCAGTGCCCACACATTACAAACAACTACCACACCCAAAAAGCCTTGCTGCAATCCTTATCCAAAGGAAACTTTTCACCATGTCCGTGCATGTAACGCTGATTCAGCACACGTTGCATTACTCATGAGGAATAGCAGGAGCACAACGATGCCACGAGCAGACAGCATGCGCAACTACCTGGGGATGAGAGACACACAAGAAGTCAGGAAAAACATAGTCATCCGCATGCATGGTCATGTACTCTACATGAATAAGGTTGACACCATGCTAGTTGTCAATTGAGTGTGTCAGCTAAAATGTGTGGAATGACATCAGCACTCGAGTGACACATCAGCACACACCTCAAAGTCACTTAGCATACAGTCAGCTGGACACACACATTGCAACACATGCCACACAAGGCTCCAAGCGTGCACACTCAGACCCAGTGACTCACCCTCATGAGAAGAAGTTGCGTATGAGCTGACTCCGGATGTCCTCCTCCTCCTCACTTGCCTCGTGACCAAGGCCGTCATCCTCCACGGGTGGATGTTCCTGCTCATCGGGATCTAGGATGAGTGGCACAGCTTTCTCCACTGCCATGTTGTGCAGCATGCAGCACAGGAGGAAGATTTTGCAGACCTTTACCGGTGCATATGGGAGGGACCCGCCGGTCTTGTGGAGGCAACGGAATCGGCTCTTCAGGAGGCCAAACGTCCCCTCAATCACTCGCCTGGTCTGCCCATGGGCGTTATTGTAACGGTGATCTGCAGCTGTTCTCGGGTTGCGGAGAGGCGTCACCAGCCATGGCATGTTGGGATAGCCAGAGTCCCCTACATGGAAACATCATGTAAAGAAGTGGGTCAGGAGATGCCGTCACATACTAAGATACCGCTGAATACTTGACAAACAGAGTCTACCCACCAACAAGACATGCTCGTTCGTTGTGCAGCTGCAGCATCATTTCTGGCACCCTGCTACGCCTCATGATGTAGGCATCATGTGCTGACCCTGGAAAACGTGCACAGACATGGTAAATCAGTATGTTAGCAAGACACACCACAAGGGCATTAATGGAGTGGTAATGTTTACGGTTGCGATAGGCTACCTCCTGTGCCTGTGGTGGTACCAAAGCCACATGTGTCCCATCAATGGACCCAATTACATGGGGCATCCCTCCCAGGGCATAGAACTCACCCTTGATACCTGTCAACTGCTCACGAGTTGGAAAATGGATGAATTCATCCAGGTGCCCCAACATGGCTTCTAAAACATCATGCAGGACACGGCTGAACATGGTCTGGGACATGCCACCCACATCAGCTATGGTGAATTGAAACGTACCGGTGGCAAAGAAATGTAGGGCTGACATCACCTTCATCTTGGGGGTCAGCGCAGTCGGATAACTGTGTCGAGGTTGGAGGTGTGGTGCCAGCCTGTTTGTCAGGTCCTCAATTAAATGTTGGGGGAATCTGTAGCGGCGTATGCAGTCACGTTCCCTCATGGCAGCCAAGTCTGACATTGGTCGGGGGAGAGGCGGTGCCCTGCAGAAATTTGGAAGGAATAACCAAGATTGAGTACATTACTACACCAATGTCAATGAACTGAGCACATGTTCAACAGCTAATACACATATGCTACATACAGAGTCTGGCCTGTGCAATACATCCTGCACACGTATGCCAGCCAGGTGATACTCCTACCAAGAGCCAGCTACAAACGTGGATTGTCAAGGTCTACATGACATGCCATGAAAGTAGCTGTGGGCCAGTGTGAGTGAACAGCCAGACACATTACAGGAGTGACATACATCCACATATGTGCATTTGAAGGATGTTATCTCATACAGACAGCTGCCGGCAAGCTAGACGCACAGGTCACATGTCATGGAAAAAGGACAGACCACACACGTTGCCATGAAGGGATACATGTCAAAAATGATCACACAGACATTGAGACTATGCAGATATGTCCTAGGCTTGCAAGTCCCTGTTCGATGCATACAGACACACGTTACTTGTTATTCCACATGTGTCCTGGTGTGCGTAATAGTGTGACATGGGCATCTACACACAGACACATGTTGGATGCAGCTACAGCAGATGCCATTGACGGAACACCAACAGCAAGATCATGGGAACACATGACACACACATGACATAGTCACATCGTGGCACACTGGTAGTGAGATGTCAGGTGTCATCATCCGTATACCTGGCATCAGTGGACAGTTGGGGGTGTTGGTGACTGTGCCATGCCAGTAATGCAGTGCTTGACAAGTTTGAACTACATGCACACATGTAAAAGGTGTGAAGGGGAAGTGCGCCACATAGTGCCCCATCCCACATGACATGTGTACACAGGTCATCACACAACTATTGGGTTAAAACATGAGGAGACATTTGCCACTTCACTGCCTGACACACCTAGGCCCTACACATGAAGGACTGCACTGACAATGACTTGATGTCCATCCTTGTGCGAGTCAGACACCTCCATTCCTTTCCTGTGCGCCTCCTATCACCAGTGTAAGCTGTGAAACGCACCGTACACACGCTCTGAGGGCGTGTGTACGGTCGTATCACTATATGGGGGTTGGGTAGGAGTACGCGTGTGTGTACGTACCGTACACATGTATGTGTACACACTAGTCCTATCCCTATGGGAGTGTCGCCGTAGGCGTACGCCATAGAGATACGGCCCATACACGCGTGTGTAGGGCCCGTAGCACTATGGTAGTGTTGGCGTAGGCGTACGCCATAGTGCTACGGGCCGTAACCGTGTGTGTACGTCCCGTAGCACTATGGTCGTGTTGACGTAGGCGTACGCCATAGTGCTACGGGCCGTACCCGCGTGTGTACGGCCCGTAGCACTATGGTAGTGTTGGTGTAGGCGTACGCCATAGTGCTACGGGCCGAACCCACGTGCGTACGGCCCGTAGCACTATGGTACTGTTGGCGTAGGCGTACGCCATAGTGCTACGGGCCGTACTCACGCGGGTACGGCCCGTAGCACTATGGCGTACGCCTACGCCAACACTACCATAGTGCTACGGGCCGTACACACGCGGGTACGGGCCGTATCACTAGAGCAGTGGTGCCCTAGGGGTACGTGTGAAACGCACCGTACCTGTGTGGGGATTTGAAAATTACAATGGGGACACATAAGGGACAAGTATTAGGGCCTACATGCATGCTGGTTGTCATGGATACCCAGTTTAAAGATCAAATTTTTCCATCATGTGGCCTGGAAAAAGCAGTTGGCCACATTATACATTGTTGCAAAGTGGTTGTTGACTTGACATGATGCTGCAAATTAGAAAAAATGCTAATGCTGTCACTGGTGTATGTTTAAAGGGATTGGAGGAAACGTAGGATGCAAATGAGTCTGACCAATCACTCTGTACTCCTGTTACTGAAATAGGCAAGCAAGGCAGATATAAGTCAGCCAGAACCTATGAGAGGGCACTTGCCTGCACAACCTTTGATTCGACACCACTGCTGCTGCTTGTGATTCCTCTGGCACCATGTCGCGGACTGTGGAGAGGGCCCAGCCATTCACACAGGAAGAGAATGAGGCGTTGCTGGACGTCATCCTCCCACAGTTCCACAGCCTGTATGGGAGACCAGGGGAGCAGGTGAGTGCTGACTCCGCTACCTTTGACTGTGCCCCTTCTTTTTGTGACTGGCACTTCTGGCATTGTGTCCAGGTGTGACAGACATGATATGTTGTTTAGAGTGGGTCCCGGGGGGAAGATGGCTCATGTCTGTCATGCAGAGCATGATGTTGTTCATGTGTGCACTCCTCACTTGCATTGTGCTTACTGTGACATTCACTGCATGCTGCATGGCACATTCAGCATAGCTAATCCTCTTGGCCCTTCTTGTTCTATCGTCCTGAGGTGATTCAGTGTTCCCCCCGTGTGACAGGTGACTGTACCCACAGATGTGTGTGAGTTGAGTGGAGCTGTGGTGAGAGTGTCCAAATGATCTGGACATTGATGTGTGTGAATGTTCCTTGTCATGTGGGTGAGTGTCTATGTGGAGTGTTGCACCACAGCTGCTTGGAGGAGGCAACAGCTCTACCCATCTGATGTGAGAAGTGATCCGTGCTGTGTGTCTGACTTGCTGGGCTAGCCCCACGCTTGTGACACCCCCCCAGGCAAGTGGCACATGTGCAGAGTGAGGTTTGTATCGGCTGTTGCCACTGGCAGGTGAATGATCTGTGCCTCTGTGTGTCTGTGTAGTCTGCTGATGTTGGGTCAGTGGCCTGGGGCATGTGACTGCTTGGAGGTGCTGGCCATCAGCTTTGTGTTGCTTGTCATGTACAGTGTGTGCCATGATCAGGGAGTGTGTCGCACCCCTCATGCCACCTGTGTACTTCCAATGCCATGTAGTGCATTGGGCCTTACACAGAGGCCAATGTCCCTATGACAAAGATGCTATTATTTTGCAGCATAATATGCCCTGTTCAACAAATCAAAGATGTTCTAATGTGTGTCTCTGTGACATGGAGCAGGTGTAGTGATCTATTCTCACTTTGGCATCCTCACAGGTAACCGCCTACGAGAAGGGGAAGATATGGAAGCGGGCCGTCAGGGCCGTGATCTCCGTGGAGGGTCGCAGTTGGCGCCTGGCACAGGTGAGGAAACGCTGGCAGGACATCCGGTGCTGGACCAGGAGGATCGCCCGGGTCCTGCTGGGGGACTCACCAGAAGGCAAGAACCGCGGGCGCTGGCGCCTGACCCACCAAATGAATCGTGTCCTGGCGGTGGTCTTCCCTGACATGGATAGGCGGTTACAGGCGAAGCAGCAGCAGCAAGGGGGTAGGTACATATGTGTTTGTTGTGTGTCACCAGCTTTAGGAAGTGCTCAGTCGCATGGATACACTGCCAGGATTAATATGTGCATTGCATTTTCTGTTCCCCATAGTCATCCGCTGCTGTTCTTCCTCCTTTCCCCTCCTTGACATGTATTCCCTGGTCTGTGTGTAATCACTATTGCACATGGTAATCTAGGCTGGCAGTTAATCCAAGTGCACATTGCTGTCATGTGGGGGTGGGGTCGGAGACATGTGTTGTTACCTTGCCTGTGCCCTGTCCTGTTCAGTCATTTGGGGGTCCATATCAGTTGGCACTGATGCTGAGTCTCAACATAGGAGTGTGAGTGTTCAAATGAACAGACATGCAGCATGCATGACCGATGTTGTGGCCTCAGACATGATGTGCATGAGTGGGAGATATGCATAGTGCCGGGACGGTAGCTCATGTTACAGTCAGATAATTCCAGGACCATGGAGCAGTGTGCCCACTACAGTACCCTAAGACACCCTTGCCTCGGTATAATGTGTGTCATCCAACACTGTGCCCATTCTCAATGTGTTCAGCATAGTTTTGCCTCTGTGGCATTGTTCCCTGGCCTCATTTGTATTTATCTACAGTGTGCTACATGTGCCCATTGTACAGGCTGACCCCATTTTGCTTCTGCATCCTCACACTGGCCAGTGCCTGTGTGTCTATGTACAACAATCTGTTGAGGTTTTTTGTCACAAATATTTGTTGGCAGCCTCACGAGGTGATGTGGAGTACATTTAGGATTTCCTGATGCACTTTTTATTAAACCCAGATTGAGAGGTGTCACTTCTTGAACTGTCTCAATCACATTGTCTCAGGTATGGGGTGTTTTTGCGGGCAAGGACTACATGTCCAAACCTTATGTCTCCTTGCCAGGTCTGACCAGTGTGTGATGATTGTCTGGACAGACACTCAACGTGCAGTGACCCAGGCATGTTGTGCAGGGTGTCATGTGTGTACTTTGCAGCATGTGTCACAAGTTAAAAAACATGTTTCCTGCTCATCCATTATTGGCACGGGTGTGTGCTCCAGATGCTATGTGGTTTGGTCTGTGTGTGCTGACATCTGTGTGGACATTCTTCGTTCACATCAGGGTGTCTCCTCAGTGCAGGTACTCCTTATTCCAACACAATTTCAGGGCCATTTGCTAATGCATTGTCCTGTGTCTGGACATGTGTGCCACTCCACATGACAGGTAGTGTGTCAGATGTGTTGCCAACTGTGTCATCATGGTACGGATGGCCATGTGACAGGTGGCATGTTTTAAGTTGTTATTCAAGAAGTCATGTGCCCTGGCACTCACTACACTTGTCAACATGTCCCAATAGTTTATATGCTCCACTTTGATTTTTGTGAAGGACAATGATGTGCCTGCATGACGGATGTCTCCCAAGGGAGTGCGCAAGTACCACTTTTACACTTTTGTTGAACACGCTGGCACAATTAGAACATGGGCACATTTCTGTCCAAAAATGTTTTGGGAATTATACATATCCATGTTCCCACAGTGTGTCAGCATTTGGGTTAGTCCTTGGTTGTTGCTGATGCCAACTTACCGGTGTCAAGTCATCCCGACCACCGTGGTGCCATGTATATGTACTTCCTGATACCACATTTCTTCTTAACATTGGCTTCTTGGCATTAGGCGGCCAGCTCATACAATGACTGTGTAAATGTAGTTTTGTGTGCACCTCCTTGTGTGACTTCTGATATTCATGCACATGTGTGTTCTGTTCCACAGGTGGGACATTCACACATTCCAAATTTGTCAATTGTGAAAAGTTTTGTGCTTCCCAATGGATCAGATAGTATTACTTGTGCTTTTCTACAGTACTCACAGGTCTATGAGTGTGGGGACCCCTTCAGCATTGGCGTCTGTTATTTGCAATTGGGTGCACCAATACTATTTCGTTCACAGTGACCAGGAGGTGGCATGCCGTCATGGTCTGCCTGTGCTCCACTGTTCACAGACACTAGCTTCTCTGTATAATTGGATATCCAGTTATTTGCTGTGGTGTCCTGAATTCCAATATTTCAGAGGGCATGTTGGGTGAACCAACTGGGGAGTGCAGGGCTTACATATGTGCTGGGTATTCTAGATGTTCCTCACGATGCTTTTCATGATATGCACTGTGACCTAATTAGTTTGGACTCATGTGTCAGATGTACACAGGTGACTGATTATTTCCTGTCTCTTCACCTTGTCCACAGCATCATCGGGGGACATCGAGGGAGACACCTGCACGGACGTGAAGGAGGGATCCAGCACCAGTGCCACCACTCCTGGCGAGTCGGCAGCCTCAAGTGGCACGGAGGGCGAGGGGAGTGCAGCGGAGGACGTGGGTAGTACCACCACTGACTACGACGCAGACGGGTCCGAGTTTGAACTCCCTGAGGGGGCGGAGGCTGCTCCAACAGCTGGCAGCAGCACTGCAACTGTCACCGCCCCCTCCATTCCTATCACCGCCCTCCCAGTTGCTCGGGTCCCTTCTGTCCGTGTAGGGCAACAACGTGTCTCCTTCGTGCCAGGCACCGCACCCCCGGCCCCTGTCTCCCCTGCTGCCCTCACTGCCAGGTTGGGCAGACATCGATCCTCCATGGCCACACCAGACTGCTGACACAGATGGTGTCGTACATGGAGGGCATGTCATCAGCGATGTCTGACCAACGGATGTTGCTGAGGTCCATGGACTCGTCACTGACGGCAGCAGTGAGTCTCCTGCAGCGCTTCGTCCCCCCACCTTCCCTTGCGCCATCCACACTTCCCACTCCCATTCCTGTCCCAAGCATACACACACCTTCCCAGGCAGGCACCACACCAGACACAGGCAGCACACCAACAGGGAAGGGAAAGCGCACACCTCCTGTCACGCACACTCGGGGTGAAGAAGGCACACCCACTGGGTCTAGGGCACACAGGCAGACACGCAGCCACAGTGGGAGTCCGCATGCCTCACTCCCCAGTCCCTCCAATGTCACTCCCCTCGGCTCCCCTGCCCCACAGTCTGAGAAGGAGACCTACTTGGCTGTGCTGGGCCTCAGCCCCACTGTTTCACCTGCGCGCAAACGGGCAAGGCACTCCACGGGTAGGGGAGTTGAGTCCCCCCCCTGTCCACCACCTCCCCCAGTAGCGCTGCAACCCATCCCTCTGACCCCCCCATCCTTGGGGCCTGTGGTTCCTTCGGGTGCAGGGGAGACGCTGCAAGAGCTTGCGGACGTGTGCAGCGCAATACTGACCTCCACCTTTGGCGCTGCCCCACCCCCTGTGGTGGAGTCGTCCATCCCTGCACCCCCAACACCTGCCCTACCCCCTCCTGTTCCTGCGGTGCCTGGTCCTTCCCCACATGATGCTCCCACCCCAGTCGATCAACCAGAGGTATCTAATGTGCAGACAAGCTAGGGGAGACTCGTGGCCATGTGTCCCCCCCCAGGACTTCGTGTCTGGACTGGCCTATGGCCTTTGTAAATAGTGTCCTTTTCTACTTTTTGTTTTCATGCTGAATAAAGCATTTTCTTTTTACTTTGCACACGATTGCTTTTCCTGTATTGATGTTGGTGCTGATGCTCCATGAGTTGGGGTGGTGATCATGTGTTGGGTATCTGGGAAATGTAATAGTCTGCTGCTGATGGGGTGCACCCTGGTATCTGCGTGGCATCACACGGTCTTTGCAATGATTCTTTGGTCGTGTATGCTCTTTGTGTTTTGAGACATTGTCCCAAGAAGTGTTCCTTCCTCTGTGGCACCTGACATCTTCCCTGCAGGGAGTTGCACCATTGTTGTGCTGACCTGTGTCTACATTCCCTTGGTGGCTGATGGATCCCTTCAACTATGTCCATGCCTGCTCAGCAATGTGTCCGGCTGCATCGTCTGTGCCATCCTTGGTAGTCACTGTACTTGTGTATGGAGTATGTTGCCATGCCTCCATGGGGAAATGGTCCCTTTTCCGCACTATGCATGTGTGTACTCCCAGCCTAGCACACATTTGGTACTTGTTCTGCAGGGTATTTGGTCACCTGACTGACAATTGTGGGCATTGTATCTGTGGGAAGTCCACCCTATTCCTTCCATGGGAGACAACAACTTGGTGGCTGTGCCAGCACCTGTACATTCCTATCAGTCCTGGAATGTGCGTGACAGTGTGTGTTCCCTTTGGCTCTATTAGTTTAGTGGGTTTCACATAACTATACAGTCTTGTGACATGATCTCAGTGTGTGTATTGTGCTGCATCCGCCAGGGGTGGGTATGCATGTGTCATTTGGCATCGCACCCACATGTGGTGTGTCATGCAGTGGGGGAATGACATCCAACCTCATGGGAGTGGGACACTGCTGTCAGTGATGTATTGATTTGGCACTCTCAACATAGTCGCACATTGGGGATGCGTTCATGGACCCATGGAGTTGTGGTCATCTGAGGATGATGCACCCACCCCTCATATGTCTGGGCACTGCTGGGAGGCCTCTGCACCCACCCCTCATATGTCTGGGCACTGCTGGGAGTGATTGGCACCCACCCCTCATATGTCTGGGCACTGCTGGGAGTGATATGCACCCACCCCTCATATGTCTGGGCACTGCTGGGAGTGATATGCACCCACCCCTCATATGTCTGGGCACTGCTGGGAGTGATATGCACCCACCCCTCATATGTCTGGCCACTGCTGGGAGTCCTCTGCACCCACCCCTCATATGTCTGGCCACTACTGGGAGGCCTCTGCACCCACCCCTCATATGTCTGGGCACTGCTGGGAGGCCTCTGCACCCACCCCTCAGATTTCTGGGCACTGCTGGGAGTGATATGCACCCACCCCTCATATGTCTGGGCACTGCTGGGAGTCCTCTGCACCCACCCCTCATATGTCTTGGCACTGCTGGGAGGCCTCTGCACCCACCCCTCATATGTCTGGGCACTGCTGGGAGTCCTGAGCACCCACCCCCATGTCTCTGTCCACTGCTAGGAGTCCTCTGCAGCCACCCACCCACCATCCCACCCGCCCCCTTGGTGCAGTACACTGCTGTCCTGTGCATGCACACACACCAGTATACTGCTTATATGCTGCACCAGGCCCTATGCCAACATTCGTGCGTGTGTACGCCTTGTATCCATTCTGTACTGGTGCCGTACTGGTACGGGTGGGACGGACCCTAACCCTGCATTCATAGGGTGTACGGGCCATACCCACGCTCTGAGGGAGTGGGTACCGCGCGTACCCCTCCATCACCACTCCAATGGTGGTACGGGCCGTACCCACGCCCCCACAGCGTGGGTACGGCGCGTACACCTCCATCACCACTCCAATGGTGGTACGAGCCGTACCCACGCTCTGAGGGCGTGGGTATGGCACGTACCCCTCCATCAGCACTCCAATGGTGGTACGAGCTGTACCCACGCTCTGAGGGCGTGGGTACGGCGCGTAGCCCTCCATCACCACTCCAATGGTGGTACAGGCCGTACCAACGCTCTGAGGGCGTGGGTACGGCGCGTACACCTCCATCACCACTCCAATGGGGGTACGGGCCGTACCCACGCCCCCACAGCGTGGATACGGTCCATACCACCATTGTTGTGGTGATGGGTACGCGTCCACGTCCACTTCCGTTGTGACGGTACGTAGGGAGTGGTGGACACGCCCCCCCCGAAGTGACCAGAGCCAGGAGGTCATGTATGTACAGGACATATTTACAATTTAACTTGGGTGGGGGTTATGTTTCCTGCCCCTGGCCCCCTCCCCTTTGACCCTGGGTGTTGTTCTGACCTTCTGCGGCGTCTGCGTGGGTTTCTGTGCACCAGGTTGTAGGCTAGGAGGGCCGGGATGACACGTAGGATGGGGTCCATGGCTGTCCGTCGCGTACCGGTGCTCATTCTTCGCTTCGTCCTCAATTTCCCGGCAGTTTTTGGCTGCCGTAAAAAATGGTCCGTGCGGAGTGACGTATGCACGAATCGTACTTGCTGGTCCGTAAAACGCTGCCTGACTCCGTCCGGACGTCACGTACGCGATGTCCCGGATCGGAATTGTGGGTATTTTTTCGCCGCACGTACTTTTGTACGAATCGTACGGAAATGGTATTTCTGTACGATTCGTACTTGCTGGTTTGTAAGGAGGATTTCCCGGGTACGAGTCGTACGGAGAAAACGCTCCGTATGACCATTCGTACCCGGGTTTTACAGGATCGGAATCGGCACCAGAATGTTAAAACCAACTTCACTAAAAGATGTATTTTATCATTCTGAGTTCAGGCATACAAACTCGAATTTCTACCTAGTTCCCTGAGTCAGTTAGGATTATAAGATGTTATAATCAAACTGTACTTTCTGGCCTATGTGGAACAGGTAGCCTTGCAATAGTGAAACACGAAAATGGCTATAATTCACTCTCAGGACATGCCACACACATCAGGGCATGTCCTACCTCTTACATACAATGCACCCTGCCCTTGGACCTACCTTAGGGGTGGCTAACATGTAGAAAAGGGAAGGTTTAGGAACTGGCAAGTGGGTGCACTTGCCAAGTCAACATGGCAGTACCAGACTGCACACAAGCTCTGCAATGGCAGTCCTGAGACACACTTTACAAGCTGCTCCGGTGGGTGGCACAATCAGTGCTGCAAGCCCACCAGCAGCATTTGATTTACACACCCTGGGCACATGCAGTGCACTGTACTAGGGTCTGACAGGTAAACCAAATAAGCCAACATGGAGTCACTAATTCATACATCAATTTAACATAGGGAGCACTTGCACTGTGGCACTGAATAGCAGTGACACAGTGCCCAAAGCATCTAAAACCAACAGAAACATCAGAGGCAACAGCAAAAAATGGAAGGGAGACCCACGCCAATGGTGCCAGGTCTAACAGTATCCTTGAAGTGCCTAACATGCATGCAATGCCATATTAAAAGCACTCGATTTTCAGTAGTGCAGCTATGTGTGTATTATGTCTAACATGCAGGGGACTGACCAAAGCAGATTAAAGAGGGACATTGTTTTTCGACCTTGAACACGATGTGCAGACAAAACCCCCAGAGTACAGCAAGAAACGTGAAAGGTAGACGGTTCTCATGTGAACGAGCACTGGTTTTGCGAAAATAAAGTCATGTAAAAACGTGGGCAAAAGCAGCAACATTGCAGCCAAGTGCGTCATACCTATGATAACTTCGCAATGTCTGCAGTGAACACCGTATCCTCACTACAGGCTGAAGCAACTCATCTCCACCCCCACTCAAACAGCATTTTATTCAGTCACACCACGGAACTGCTCTGGACTGACCTAACTGCATCCGCGCCGACACCCACTAAAAATCTGAAACAAAGTCTTCAAAGAACACCTCACCTCCGCCCTCTCCTTCACTCCTCTCCCAACTACGATGGACTCCAACACCGCAGCAAGAAATCTCCAACAATGGATCACCAACTGCAACAACACACTTGCACCCTTTCCAGATCACCATGAGACGCCAAAACAAGAAAGAAACAGCAAAACTCCAGAAGTATGCTCCACCTACAAAACAGCCACCACATCACACCACCAACTCTTCAAAACCACAAAGAAAAACTTCCTCCAAGACAGATTCCTCTTCAATGCCCATAAGTCCAAGGAGCTCTTCGCCATCATACAGGAATTTGCCAAACCCAAAAGCAAAACAACTGAAGTCCCTCCATCCCAAGACCTCTGCAACAGACTCAGTTCCTTCTTTCACCTCAAAATCAAGACCCTCTATGACAACTTCAATGATCTAGACCTTGGCACTGCCACAACCCCCACCCCCAGCGATGCCACCCAATAGACCCTTCTCACCAGGACCCCACTCATGACAGAAGACACCCTAAAGACCATGAAGAGCATTCAGTCCGGAGCACCTCTGACCCCTGCCTGCCCTACATATTCACAAGGCCGCCACAGCCATCGCACCTGGCTACATTCAAGCATCACCTGTTCCCTCAAGACTGGCACTTTCCCTGACAACTGTAAGCACGCTGAAGTCAACCCCCTCCTAAAGAAGGCCTCCACAGACCTAACAGACCTCAAGAACTTCAAGCCCATCTCACTGCTACCTTTCACAGCCAAGGTAATCGAAAAGGCCATCAACACCCAACTAACACTCTTCATCGAAGCCACCGACATCCTAGACACCTCTCAATCAGGATACCACAGCAACCACAGCACCGAGGCTGCCCTCCTTGTTGCCACATATGACATCCATGCCCTCCTTGACCAAGGCCAAATGTCAGCCCTCATCCTCCTGGACCTGTCAGCAGCTTTCAACACCATCTCCTACAGCACACTAGCCATTAGACTCCACAACAATGGCATCCAAGTAAAGGTCCTAGACTGGATACGATCATTCGTCACTGCAGGATACAGGGAATAAGATTCCCGCCCTTCCTCTCAGAACTGACAGACACCAGATGCAGAGTACCCCAAGGATCCTCGCTCAGCCCCACCCTCTTCAATGTCTACATGGCGCCCCTCGCAACCATCGTCAGAAACCACAGGCTCAACATAGTCTCCTACACCTATGACACCCAGCTAATCCTCTCCCTCACTGAGGTGACAGACATCACCAGGCACAACTTCCAAGAAGGGATACAAGCCACTGCAACCATGATGAGGAACAGCTGCCTGAAACTCAGTTCAGTGAAAACAGAAGTTCTCATCCTCAGCTCCACCCATTCCGCATCACACTACAACTGGTGCCCCCCGATGCTCGGAAACCCACCCACCCGGATGAACCATGCACGCAGCTTCGGAATCATACATGACTCATCACTCACCATGAATCGCCAGATCAATGCCATCTCCTCTGCATGCTTCAACACCCTTTGCATACTATGCAAGACATCCAAGCGGACCCCCCAACTCAAGGAAAATGGTCACTCATGCACTGATCACCAGCAGACTAGACTACAGCACGCCCTCTACACTGGAATCAACAACAAACTCCTCTGTAAACTCCAGACCGCCCAGAACGCTTTGCCAGACTAATCCTCAATATCCCACGGCACAACCACATCTCCCAACACCTCTGCGACTTCCAAGTGCTCCCCATTGAAAAAAGAATAACCTTCAAGCTGCTCATGCATGCCTACAGGGCCCTCTGCAACACTGGACCCGAATACCTCAACAATCACATCTCCTTCCACGCCCCCAAGAGAAACCTCTGCTCAGCCGACCTCTCCCTAGCCTCCATCATACGCTTCTACAGGACCAGAGTGGGTGGAAGGTATTTCTCTTACCTCGCTGACAAAACCTGAAACAACCTCCATTTTCACCTCCGGTGAAGCCCGACACTGCACCAATTCAGGAAAGATCTCAAGACCTGGCTTTTCCGGTGACCCCAACGGAGCCGCACTCCCCTCCAGCTCCTTGTGACCCTAACGGGTGAGTAGTGTGCTTTACAAACCCCTGACTGATTGATTGATTAATTGATTGCATTTAGGCCCTTTCGTTTCATGGGCAATAGCCCAGCCACACACGTAGGGTACAACTGTTATTGAGAGACATGTAATGCATTTGGGGATCACCATAGATTCTATTAGCACAGTCTGCTTTCACTTTTGCTTTGCTATAACATCAACAAAGCACTGAGTGATACACAATTCAGCAAAACAAAACAATATCAAATTCAGGACATGAGGAAAAGATTCCCTTTGCTCTTCCAGCTTCATGGGGAGTGCAACGGCGCTCCCGAACTTCCATCTCAGCGGAGCCCGGAGTTGGGGGTCCCTGTCCCCAGGAATCTCTTCCACTGGGAGAACGACGGTGCTCCCCTGCTTCCTTTTTGGTGGGGCCCGGAGTTGGGGGTCCTGGGCACCTGGCACCACATCACAAGGGATGTGACAGCGCTCCCTGGCTTCAGTTTTCGTTGGGCCCAGGGTAGATAGAGAGCCTGGGCCCCGTAGGCACCTTAATGGGGGGCACGACGGAGCTCCCCTGCTTTAATTCTTCTGGGGGGCAGCACCGGGACCTGACACACCCTGGGAGCACATCAAAGACCGGCTGGGGAGCACCATGCGCTTCATCGTCAGTCCGATCAGAGGTCAAAGGTCGCCTACCTTCTTGGGGGCATATCTCGGCCCCGTGCAGTGGATTTTGACAATCTTGGCCTCCTCTCGCTCCTGATGGTGAGCCCTAGGCATCTGGAGCACATATAACCACCCTCCTGGACTCCAAGAGGGTAATTCGTCAAGGAGCTGTCTGCATTGGCTCCCTGCGACAGCCTTTTACCTGGCTCTCCTTCTAGGCCTCTCTTCTCCTTGAGCAGAGGCCCAGGTTTCCTTTTACTGGCCCTGGACTCCCACAAAGGCGCAGTCCAGAGTCCTGGGACAGTCAGGGGGGTTCCTCCTTCTAACTGCCCATGGCACCAGGTTTCAGCACCAGCCTTCCTTAGCAAAACTACACCCAGGAGAGAGCTCCTCTTCCTGTGCAAGACCATTTAAGAGAAATTGGAGGGGGCTGGCAGGAAGGCACTTCTGCCCTATCCTGCGGCGACACATCACCTCTCTGCGCCTGCTTTCTCCTTCCTGCACAGGCCTTCTGGGATACTTCAAGATGGTGTCGTCCAGGGGTCTCATGTCACATGGTCTCTCAAAAGCCCCCTTCCCCACTTGCTGACTTCATGGCCTGGGACCGGGACAGGCCTTGTGCCTGGCACAGGGTGACAGCTGCTGATTGATAAACTGCAGCTTCACCCCATCTCTCCCTCTGGAGAGAAGACATTTACCATTGGGAATGCTTGCAGTGAAGGGCTTGGCCGCTGATGCTACAGCTTGGTGAGGAAGGAAATTAATCCAGCCTGGCTTTCAATACAAAGCGAACAGGAAACCACACTTCCATATCTTCTAAACAAGACACATCTCTGTGCCTGGTAGCTAGGCAGGCAAGAAAATCGTCCTCTTCCCCATAAGTACTGAATGGGGGCCCCCTCTAACTTTCAGAGGGGCACCGAAATTACTACTAGAAAACTCAAGACGCAGTTCTATTCTCCCTATCTAACTAAGATAGGGGTATTCTCAGAAGAGCACATAGATGTCCACTGAAAGACGCCGAATGCAATCTTCCCTTCCCTGTTAATCTTCTAATTAAACAGAGGCCCTCCCTGGCTTTCAGAGAGGCACAAACTGTTGGCACCAACCGAACAGAAGGCATAAACCGATACCTGGGAGAAACGCCACACGCAGTTTCCTCCTTTCTCTTTTATCTGTTGGCACCAACCAACACAGGGCACAAACTGTTGGCATCAACCAACAGATGCACAAATAGCAACTTGTTCCCTCTCTCTTGGCACCAACCAAGTAGAGGCACAAATAACCAGTTATATTTAAATACAAAAACCCACAATTCGTACAATTTCCTAACGTTACCTTTTGACTATGTCTGTGCACACGTTTCCTTTAACTTGGGATTTGTTCTTTTATAAAAGCGAGACCAGTTAGACAGGAACTGAAACCCCGGACAGGTAAACCACAAGTGCTTAACCGACACTCTCAGATACAGTACACAAGGCAGCGCGAGACTTACCCCTGTGCGCTGCCTCCGTTTTATCAGGAAAGAGGCACAAAGGTCAATCCTCGTCCATGGTCACAGTGGTCCCCTGCCAGCTGGAACTGCTGTCACGTCGGGGTCACCAAAATGTTGGGGGGAGGGTTTTGAGCTGCTTAACTTGAACCAGGTTGCTTAGGGATGCCCATACTAAAATAAAGGAAATAAACGTGTGAGAAGCAGAAACCAAGCCAATAGGTTCAACCAATTTATTAGAAGGCTCAGCTACAAGAAAAAGATATTTGGATACAAAAATAAAATGACTTTGTTTCACAGAGAATCACAATATCAGAAGGCACTTTGTATATGACTTTCAATGGATTTCATACATCATAAAAAAGCATTTACAAGAGAAACATTAAAAAAAAATGCAATATGAAGTGAGCAGTTTAAAACCTCAAAGACACATTTGCAAATGCAGTATGAAAAACACAATTTTGATCATAAGAAACGCTTTCAAAATACAAGATACACTTGACTGCAATGCTAGGAATGCACACGTTAAAACAAAAGGAGAAAACTGCTTTGCAATTGTAATAATGTTTTAGAATAAGGGCAATGCAGGGGAGAGAGAAAAAGACAATTTCAAAGTACAATAAGCAATTATAGCTTCAGCCAAAGATGCTAGTTAGATGGCTGAATGAGACCACACAGGCGTTAGTGACCCAAGGGGTCACTTCTGCGTGGTAGTCCGTAGAATGGACTGAGGAGCAGATCTTTACACTCTTTCAATGATGAACTACTGACCAAAGAATGAGGACATTATCAGGTCACTTGACCTATAGAACATGACGCATTTTGGTCACTTCTCGGAAATATTTAAGAAAACAGAAGTGACACCCACGCTTCAAAAAGTTTTCCAAAAGGTCATTCGATGTTTGACCATGAATCATAATGAAATTGAACATCTATCGAACAGGATATGCGTCACTTCAGGGAAATTTTTATAAGTTTACAAGAGTTCCTCTTAGCTTGAGGAGATCCCTATTTTTGTGGTATCTATGTGGGTGTAAGAGAAGACGGGCACATCGAGGGAGTGCAGGCCTGGGGGAGCTGGGCCTCGCTGAGGAGATGTCTTGAGATTTTTAGTCAGACAGGCATTTTGGGTCTACTACAGAAAAAGAGCAACTGAGACAGAATGGTCAACTTAACAGATTCCTATATGCTAGCTGGTGGGGCCTATATGAGGGTCTCATGCTCAGGTGTGGGCAGAATGGGCCTGGGAGTCTTATATGATAAAAATAGACCCTGGTTATGAGCTGAGTCAGAGGAATATGGCATTTCTGGATGACCCATAAGCAGTACAGATATGGCTTTGGACTCAGCAGCATACTTCTTTTTACGCAACTTACAATGTACTTTGGTGCGTTTCTGGAGTTTGTAGGCCCTAGTGAACTGAAACTACCCCATGTTGTTTCTCTCTCCATAGGAGAGTATTGGAGTATTCCTACAGTGAAACAGTAAAGCACACTGACTTTCCCTTAGTAGCCTGTTCCATGCCACTACCCAACTCTGCATAATCTTTTCCACACCATTCTATCTGTACCTGGTCCTGGGCTGGGCACGACAGGAATCTCCCCCATGCAGCCCCTACACGGGTGCACACACGGGTGCACATGTGTCCACATGTAACCAGTCCAGTGCCCCTTACTCTGGCTGCAGCACAGTGGCCTTATGTCACAAGGCGGACACCAGTGAAATCCACATGCAGTCCATTTTATCATGAGTTCACTGTGGGTGAGTCCCAGCTTATGAGGCTCTCCCAAAGTAAAAGCTAAAAAATCAGGTGTTCAAAAAGCAAAAAATCTGGGCGGCTCAGATGGTCAGAACCACTTTCTCACAGTTGTAAAATCCCATCATGTAAGCCAGAGGAGATACATGGGTTCACTGAATATCGACGCCCAAAATAACCCCATACACAAATATTGAGTCATAGATAATGATGTCAAAAATATCCACATCCTATATTTATAATGGTAAGTATAAAAATATCACACAAAAAATATCGATATAAAAAATATTGATGTACAAAATATCTATTTTTTTATATATGTAAAAAACTAATGAAAAATATATTAAATAATGAAATTACCTTCAAAAAAACTATTTGGATTTAATATACATTTTAACGAATTTAAGAAATAAATGTAATTTACATTTTTTTAACATACATATATAAAATGCAATATACATATCTATATATTTACTTTAAAACAAATATTAAACCATCAATTTTATTTATTTTTAAATTGTATAAATATATATATATACACACACAAACACCTGTAACATAAAATCTAATAAGAAAAATTATATTATAAATTAAAACATTAAAATATTTAATAGTCTTAAAACTTACATTTTGCACTCCATTGAGTGCAACAGTAGGGAAAATGTTGGATAGCGGAGGGGTAAAAATTACTATTTCCACTTCAGTGAGTGCAACAGTAGGGAAAGTGTTGCATAGCGGAGGGGTAAAAATTACTATTCCCACTCCAGTGAGGGCAACAGTCGAGAAAGTAATGGATAGCAGAAATGTAAAACTTACTAGTCCCACTCCAGTGAGTGCAACAGTAGGGAAAGTGTTGGATAGCGGTGGGGTACAAATTACTATTCCCACTCTAGTGAGTGCAATAGTACGGAAAGTGTTGGATAGGGGAGGGGTAAAAATTATTATTCCCACTCCAATGAATGCAACGGAACGGAAAGTGTTGGATAGCGAAGGGGTAAAAATTACTATTCCCACTCCAGTGAGTGCAACAGTAGGGAATGTGTTGGATACCAGAGGGGTCAAATTTACTATTTCCACTCCAGTCAGTGTAACAGTAGGGAAAGTGTTGGATAGCAGTGGGGTGAAAATGTAAATTCTCTTTGGAGTCAGTTCAAAATTAAAAGCAAACAGAATATCAAATTCAACACAAAAGATTTAAAAAAGAAAAAAACATGTATAAAAAATTACAGAAGATAATCACATATTATAATGTTAAAAAGATCTAACAAATAACTAGAAAGATTTTTTTTTTTAAATGTCATAATTTACAAACAAATAATTATTTTTAATAGAACTAATTTATAATCACAAACATTAATTATTACATAAATGTAATCTTTTTTATTTCCTACCTTATAACACCACACAATTCACAACACACATCTAAATTTTAAAAAAATGTACCTCCATAATTAACATAATTAATTAACAATTAAAGAAATATAACCAATTAAAAAACAAATCGAAACTGATAAAAATGAATTTACTGCCCAAACGTTACCCCTATAAAACCGAAACCCACATACAAAATAAACCATAAATATTTATGAATTGATGAATTAATACTAATGATAAACTAATTATTAATAAATTAAACATAAATTACTTTCCACCCTCTACCCCCAATAAACACCACAACTCACACCTAAAAATCATTACACAATTTCCATAACTAATTTTACATAAATAAATTAATATCAATTAACAACTTAATAATTAATTTAAAATATTTTACTTCCCACTCTTTACCACTCACGTCTACAGTTAATTACACAATAGCTATATTTAAATTTTAATTAATTGATTAACAAATAATTATTAATTAATTATAAATAAATTACTTCCCAACCTATTCCCCTAGAAACCCCACTGCCCACTCCTAAAAAAATGACACAATTAACATAATTACCAGTTAATTAATTAAAACTATTTAACAACCAATTAGTAAATAATTATTAGCAAATTAATTCCCACGATTAGCACTATAAAAAGTAAATTAAATAAATATTAATAAATAAAAAATATTAATAAATGTATCATAATTAAATTACTTCTCACTCTATTCCCCTGTAAACCCACAACCCGCTCCTAACAAAATGACACAATTAACATACTTACAAATTAATGATTGGTAATTATGTGGAAATTAATTAATAATAAACTAATTCCCACAATTAACACTATAAAATCTGAATCAAATAAATATTAATAAATTAAAAATATATATTAATGTATTATATTTAAATTACTTCCCACCCTGTTCCCCTATAAACCCACAGCCAGCTAAAGAACTAAAAACACATGGGGGCCGATTCCGATCCTGGAAAAATTTTCCCCGTCCGAATTGCATCCGGATTTTTTTCCGTACGAATCGTACAAGTAGCGTACAAAGTGCCAAGTACGATTCGCATGGGAAAAACTCCATACGAATCACATCGGGAAAATTTCCCCACACATCCTCGGGTCGGAAAATGTGTCCGACACATCCCCGGATGATTTACTGTACGAATCAGAAAAATGAAGTCCCACCGCGCAAGTACGATCACTCCTGTCCTTACGATTTCACAACTGTATGGAAAAAACACCATACAGACCGAACTCCCATAGCAACCATGGAGACACGTGCCCGCATACGCGCCGAACACCCCACCACAGACCCCGCATGTACGCGCAAAACGCCCCCCAGCCGCGGATGTACGCGCCGAACCCCCACCAGTGAATGCATGGAGCGTACCCCCACCCATGTATGCATGGAGCGTACCAACTCCCCACCTGTGTATGTACGGACCGTACCCACACCCCACCCGTGAATGTACGGACCGTACCCCCACCCCACCCGTGTACGTACGGACCGTACCCCCACCCCACCCGTGTATGTACGGACCGTACCCCCACCCCACCAGTGTATGTACGGACCGTACCCACACTCCACCCGTGTATGAATGGAGCGTACCAACACCCCACCCGTGTATGAATGGAGCATACCAACACCCCACCCGTGTATGAATGGAGCGTACCAACACCCCACCAGTGTATGTACGGACCGTACCCCCACCCGTGTATGTACGGACCGTACCCCCACCCGTGTATGCATGGAGCGTACCAACTCCCCACCCGTGTATGTACGGACCGTACCCACATCCCACCCGTGTATGAATGGAGCGTACCAACACCCCACCAGTGTATGTACGGACCGTACCCCCACCCGTGTATTCATGGAGCGTACCAACTCCCCACCCGTGTATGTACGGACCGTACCCACACCCCACCCGTGTATGAATGGAGCGTACCAACACCCCACCAGTGTATGCATGGACCGTACCCCCACCCGTGTATGTACGGAACGTACCCCCACCCGTGTATGCATGGAGCGTACCAACTCCCCACCCGTGTATGTACGGACCCTACACCCAGCCCCCCCTGTATGTACGGTGCGAAACACCACCACCGATGGACGGTGCGGACCAACACCCTGCCCGTGTTCGTACGCACCCTACCCCAGGCCCACACACCAGCACCCTCACCCAACATCGCGCATGTACGAGTCGTACTAAGCCATAGCAAAGGACAGCACTGTACAACAACATGGCCCATGTACGCACCGTACAGACGCAAAAACACTCCTACTGAAGCAGGACAAACCAAAAAAACACAAGGAGAGTCAATTCGAGGCACACAACACCACAAAACATATCCAACAAGGCCAAATACATCCTATACACTGACCTGCAACTGACAAACAGCTAAACAGAGGCCCAAACCACTACCACTCCTTATAACACGCCCACCCAAAGTTCAAACACAGCCACACCCACAAATGGACCAATAAAGAGGCCCAGCACACACAAACCATGATCCTTTGCAACAGATCCCCTACTGCCAGACCACAGAGACAACGCACTGCACCATACTACATACATCAATACACCTTACACTTGCACTCCTTCACACAACCACCATCACAAACACACCCTCATCACATTCACACACACACACCTGCACAACCACACTCACACACCCACAACCATCCACACCCACACCCACACCCCCACAACCATCCACACCCACACCCCACACCATGCCCACTAACAAGAATCCAAAGTTCACAAAGGAGGAGCTGGAGGTCCTTGTCGACGAAATCGTCAGAGTCGAGCCACAGCTCTTTGGAACATTGGTCAGACGGACCAGCATATTCGAAAAATCAGCCATGTGGGAGAGGATAGTCAATTCCGTGAATGCTGTTGGGGCCACCAGAAGGACCAGGCATGAGTGCCAAGCCAGGTGGTACGATCTGCGGAGGACGGTCCGCCGCAAAATGACGGATGACCACAACCAGGCCAACATCACTGGAAGAGGTCCGTCCCGCAGACCGGTACACTACCATCCCTGGGAGGAGAAGGTGATGGTCACACTGCCGCCGTTGGGAGTAGACGGACTAGAAGGAGTCGGAGAGCCTGGTGAGTACACAAACAACTCACCTCACATGGGGGGAACGCCATATACAACCCAAATACCAATCATGCACGCAACCCCCCCAAAGCCAGCACCGGACACAACCACACTCCAAAAACACACATGCCACTAGCGCCTCCATGCCCCATGCCCCAAGCAAGGCCATGCCAAGTCACAGGCCACACAAAACACCAACACAAGACAGGATGTCCCCGATGCCGGGAGAGTGGGCCTCAAAACTAACATAGAGCAACTCTGAAGCACACAACAATGCCCTCAGCCCATATGGCTTAGGGCACAGCCATACAAACAGTGTGTCCCCACACAGTACTGTTTTGCCTGCTAATGGTGGCCGCGTTGCAGGACGACATGGGTATGAAGGCACAATTTGCACATAACAGCAGCTAATGAAGACGCAGCACACTGAAAGAGTGTCAGCACACACCGCCACAGCAGCAGCGCAGACTCAGACACTCCGCCCAATGTGTGCCGGCAGAGAAGAAACAAACCCACATGAACAAGCCAATGGCCTTTGAAAGACGTGCAAACTGTGTGTGCCCAGGAAGCTGGGCTGAGGTGACAGAGGGTGACACACAGAGGGAGGGAGAGGGGCAGAGAGAGGGACAGAGACAGAGGTGGACACAGGGAGACAGACAGAGGGACGAAGGAGGCTGACAGAGGGAGGGAGAAGGGGAGACGGACAGAGGGAGGAGGCTGACAGAGGGAGGGAGAAAGGGAGACGGACAGAGGGAGGAGGCTGACAAAGGGAGGGAGAAAGGGAGACGGACAGAGGGAGGAGGCTGACAGAGGGAGGGAGAAAGGGAGACGGACAGAGGGAGGAGGCTGACAGAGGGAGGGAGAAAGGGAGACGGACAGAGGGAGGAGGCTGACAGAGGGAGGGAGAAAGGGAGACGGACAGAGGGAGGAGGCTGACAGAGGGAGGGAGAAGGGGAGACTGACAGAGGGAGGAGGCTGACAGAGGGAGGGAGAAAGGGAGACGGACAGAGGGAGGAGGCTGACAGAGGGAGGGAGAAAGGGAGACGGACAGAGGGAGGAGGCTGACAGAGGGAGGGAGAAAGGGAGACGGACAGAGGGAGGAGGCTGACAGAGGGAGGGAGAAGGGGAGACGGACAGAGGGAGGAGGCTGACAGAGGGAGGGAGAAAGGGAGACGGACAGAGGGAGGAGGCTGACAGAGGGAGGGAGAAAGGGAGACGGGCAGAGGGAGGAGGCTGACAGAGGGAGGGAGAAGGGGAGACGGACAGAGGGAGGAGGCTGACAGAGGGAGGGAGAAATGGAGACGGACAGAGGGTGGAGGCTGACAGAGGGAGGGAGAAAGGGAGACGGACAGAGGGAGGAGGCTGACAGAGGGAGGGAGAAAAGGAGACGGACAGAGGGAGGAGGCTGACAGAGGGAGGGAGAAAGGAAGATCGAGGGAGATGGACAGAGGGAGGAGGCTGACAGAGGGAGGGAGAAAGGGAGACAGAGGGAGACGGACAGAGGGAGGAGGCTGACAGAGGGAGGAGGCTGACAGAGGGAGGGAGGGAGAAAGGAAGACAGACAGAGGGAGGAGGCTGACAGAGGGAGGGAGGGAGAAAGGGAGACAGAGGGAGACCAAATCACCCTTGGGTGGTGTGGCCATGTCCGCTCGTCAGCAGGTGGACTGTGTGCATGTAGACAAGGTTTGGCACTGCGTGAACCCCCCCTTCAACCTTAGATAAACACTGGGCCATGTGTCAATCTGTGCACGAGTACATCCGTGCTGCAGGCACAAACAGAACCTTACACCCAGTATACCCACCCACTGTGTTTGTCAGAACCCTGTCACAAATTGTTAAGTTACCTACCTGCTTTCTCAAATAGCATGGAAAAAACAACATTTGGCCATGTACAGTGCAACTCGTAAGGCGGCTCTGCATGGCTTGCTACGCCCGCTCACTACACTGCTGACTGCGTTCCCAAAAGATGCATCAACTAAGATTGTGTCACACATAGGTAAAGTGTCGAAAGCTGTGGCCAAGGGACATACCCATGCACAAGTGCACTGTGAGAGGAATGCTAGCCAAATACAACCACCCAGAGGAACTGTGCCAAATCAAAAATGAATGAAACATGGATGTCGCATGTAACACAATTAACACTGTCTCTCTCACACACAGGTCAATGTCGTCGATCTCCCCCCAACACTGGGGGGAAAGACTCACAGGACCAGGCTCTGCGTGAAGAGGACCCCACCGGCAGCGATGACTCTCACCACTCCGTGGATGACCCAGACCAACCTGGCCCCTCTGGTGTCCAACCACCTGCAGCACCTGCGTCAGGTACAACTGTGCCAACCACCACCCTCATTCCTGTCACATCCCAGGAGACACCCAGGAGCCCTGCCCGCACACAACAACACAGCCAGTCTGTCCAGGAGGGACAAGGTTCTCCGGGCACCCAGGAGGAGGCAGGCGACACCGCAAATGTCATCCCTCAGGGGTCCCGGAGACCCGATGTGCCCACAACGGCAGGCCAGGCGCAAGTGGGCAGGGGTGGTGGGAGTGAAGGACGGCGGAGGCGCGAACCTGCCCAGTTGGCTCAGGACCCGGCAATGTCACACGTCAGAAACATCCTCGACGCATACTGGCGTGACTCCAGAGGCATCGACCAGGTAGTGGAGACCCTCAATGAGATGAAGACCCTGCAGGTCGAGCATCATGCCAGTCATCTACAACACCATGGACGGATGGAGGAAAGACTGGCAGAGCTCCTGGCGGTGCACAGGGACGTGAGCCAATCACTCCGTCATATCGCCCAAAGCCTGGCAAACCCTCCCTGTGCCACCAGGCGTAGACCAGCACCAGAAACAGGGAGGGAGGAGGAGGAGGATTCATCAGACGGAGCGTCCAAGGCCTGCTTCTGAGGGTCCCCGCAGGAAGGTGGGTCGTCCACGCAAAAGACCGTGAGAGTCAGCGGAACATCACCATCTCCCAAGTCACCTGGCCTGCCATCTGGCCCTCTGGCCCAACAGCAGCACAGCAGCAACTGACATTCTCTGCCACATGGCCTTGCTGGTCACTGTCTGACCAATGTTGACAAAGACTGTGGCACAGACTCTGATGACTTTCAATGGCAGGATACCAACTCCCCCTGTGAACTTTGGATTCTACACTCCCGCCAAGCACCTCTTGTCACCCCCCCAAACACGTACCCCAGCACCAATAAAAATCATCACAATCACAAGATGATGCCGTCAGTTTTCATTATTCCACTAAATGTGTGTGTTGTAAAGTCAAACCATGCCTGATTTCAGAAGTAACTCCAAACATCCATACTCTGGGGTCTGAGTCTGGCACAGGACACACATGGGTCACAATGTACCATCCACGACAGACATGGAGCACCATACTCACCCGTGATGGGCCCAACCAGCTGAGGGGGTGCCCGCACAACTGTGCCTACAGACCTATTTAGAAGAGCAACAGTCATGCGCAGAGGACAGGGATCATGTGGAGTGTCCTGGGGTGGGAGTCCCAGGTATGTGTAGACACGTGGCAGAACCATGTCCTGCATGCTTGAGTCAGGTGGATGTGGAGAATGGTGGGCCAGCCAAGGTTGGATGCATGGAGATGGCACAATTGGGTGTTGGATCACAGTGCCACAAGGTTGTGTTGTGGTCTGCATCCTGAGTGTGTGCATGGATTGAGAAGGTCATCCTGCAGCTGGCAGTGATCTACTCCCCCCATCTCTGTTGGACGTTGATGTGGCCTGGTCGCCGGATGTAGTAGCAGAGCTGTGCAGATGCACCCTGGATGTGGACAAGTATCATGGGATTTCTAACGCACATGTCAGTAGAGTGCAGGGTAGGATTAGACACGGATGTTGTAGTTGACCTGGGGGATGGTCTCCCTCTTGCCTTGAGGTGGATGGAACTGGGGATCTTGTGCATAATGCAGAGTGTGCTGCCGCATGAGGCACAGATGCTGCTGATCAGCATAGCACATGTCAGCAAGCAATCCATGATGAACACCAGCTCGTTTGCGTGGACACTGGGTGCCCTTGCTGCAGGGCCTGCAGCATCATGCGCCATGTCAAGGAAACAATGCCACAAGTAGCACACAAAGACAAGGATCTCAGGAAGGAACTATGCAAAAGGTGTATGTCAAGGAAGGAATGTCTGGTTCAACATGGCACACACACACACAATGGATTCACATGCAGCACAGTGGCCGTCGTGGAGACTGACATGCCACAATACCTACACAGCCATGGACATCATGCACAATACAGAATCTAATCCCTGAGAAACAGCTTGCATCTTGCTACTCTACATATAGACTCATATGCACCATATCTGAGAACAATGTCAGACATGCCGCATGCACAGTGGCAACAGACCACCATTGACAGAGATGAGGCACCTTGGAGGCAGAGGGACACCTTTATTACTCATGTGTGTCGGAATGCTAATGCAACTCTGTCAACACATACACAGGTCATGTGGATGAACATGTGGGACCAACACTGGCACCCCCCTTACCACCACAGATGCTGGAAATCCATGGCACTGGCACACAAGTGACGGGTTACAGCTAAACACCCCCTGCTGCTCACGGAGAGGCTGCTATACACCATTGAGCCCCTAATGGGGAATTCACACACCATGTCAACCCGGTGCAACCCGTATGTTTCCGAGGGCAGTGTTACACACATTGATGGCTCCATCACAATCCAAAATCCCATTACAGATGACTGTCACCAAGTCTGACCATCAATTCAGGTGAATTCTGCTCCATGTCATGTGCCCCAATGTGATTCTACATGTATGTAAAGTATCCAAACATGAACAGGAGCAGTGCACACACATTCAAAACAAATTCCACCTACAAAAAGCCGTGCGGCATCCCTTACCCGAAGGAGATTTTCGAACTTGTCCGTGCATGTAACGCTGATTCAGCACATGTTGCTGTGTTCATGAGGAATGGCAGGAGCACAACAATGCCACCAGCAGACAGCATGCGCAAGTACCTGTAGATGGGAGACACACCAGAAGTCAGCCAAAAGAAGCACATCCGCATGCATGTGCATGTACTCGATACGTATAAGGTTGTCAACATGCCAGGTGACAATGATGACTCTGGAAAAACATTCTTCTATTGCACCATCACTCGAGTGACACATCCAAACACACCTCTGACTCACTTGGAAGACATGCAGATGGACACACACATTGCAACACTTGCCACACACGGCCCAATGCATGCACACTCAGACACTGGAACTCACCACTAAGCAAAGAAGTTGCGTATGAGCCGACTCCGCATGTCCTCTACCGCCTCCTCCTCCTCCACATCACTTGCCTCGTTACCAAGCCCTTCATCCTCCACGGGTGGATGGTCCTGCTCATCTGGATCCAGGATGAGTGGCACAGCTTTCTCTACTGCCATGTTGTGCAGCATGCAGCACACGAGGAATATCTTGCAGACCTTCACCGGTGCATATGGGAGTGCGCCACCGGTCTTGTGGAGGCAACGGAATCGGCTCTTCAGGAGGCCAAACGTCCTCTCTATCACTCGCCTGGTCCGCCCATGGGCGTTGTTGTAGCGGTGATCGGCAGCCGTGCTGGGGTTGCGGAGAGGCGTAATCAGCCATGGCATGTTGGGATAGCCAGCGTCCCCTACATGGAAACATCATGGACAAGAGTGGGTCAGGAGAAGCAGTAAGACAGGAAGATGACGTTAAATACAGGACTGCCAGAGTATACCCACCAACAATACATGCTCATTCGTTGCGCAGTTGCAGCATCATTTCAGGCACCCTGCTACGCATCATGATGTAGGCATTGTGTGCTGATCCTGGAAAACGAGCACAGACATGTGAAATCACCATGTTGGCAAGACACACCGCAAGGGCATTAATGGAGTGGTAATGCTTGTGGTTCCTATACGCTACCTCCTGTGCCTGTGGTGGTACCAAAGCCACATGTGTTCCATCTATGGACCCAATGACATGGGGCATCCCTCCCAGGGCATAGAACTCATGCTTGACAGCTGCCAACTGCTCAGGAGTTGGGAATTTAATGAACTCATCCAGGTGCTCCAACATGGCCTCTAAAAAATCATGCAGAACACGGCTGAACATGGTTTGGGACATGCCACCGACATGGGCAATGGTATGTTGAAAGGTACCCGTGGCCAAGAAATGTAGGGCTGCCATCACCTTCATCTTGGGTGTCAGTGCAGTAGGATACCTGTGTAGCGGTTGGAGGTGTGGTGCCAGCCGTGTCGTCAGGTCCTCAATCAAACGTTGGGGGAAGAGGTAGCGGCGTATACAGTCATGTTCCCTCAGGTCAGCCAAGTCCGGAATTGCTCGAGGGAGAGGCGGAGCCCTGCAGTGAATTAGAAGGGACAACGAAGAGTGAGTACAGTACACCACCAATGTCAATGTACAGAGCACATGCTCAACAGGCAATACACTTATGCTACATACAGAGTCAGGTCTGTGCAATATGCCCTGGACACGTATGCCAGGCATGTGACACTCCTACCAAGAGCCAGCTACAAACGTTGATTCTCAACCTCAATATGCCATGCCATGAAACTAGCTGTGGGCCAGTGTAAGTGAGCAGGCAAACGCATTACAGGAGTTACAGACATCCAAATATGTGCAGAAGGATGTTTATTGTACAGACAGGTTGCGGAACACTAGAGGCACAGGTCACATGTCATAGAATAAGGACAGACCACACACCTTGCCATGAAGGATTACATGTCAAGACTGATCACACATACATTGAGAGTATGCAGATATGTCCATGTTTTGGAACTCCGTGTCGATGCATACATACACACCTAACGTCGGATTACACATGTGTGCTGGTGTGCGTAACAGTGTGCCATGCCCATCTACATACAGACACATGTTGGTTGCAGCAACTGCAGATGCATTTGACCAAACACCTACAGCAAACCTATGGGAACACATGACACACACATGACATAGCTACAGTGTTAGAGTCGGGGATCTCTGGTTGGCGCAAGGTTGCCCTTGTGTCAAGCAGGAACCCTCTCCTCCACGTCAGGGCGCAGGATAACCCCTTGCGAATGACCCTTGCTCACCCTCTAGGTGCGTGGCGTGAGCAGCCAAGGCGATTCCTCAGGCGTTGTTGGTTAAGCACTTACAATCCCACACACAGTAAATAAATCAATCCCCCCAGAAACGGACACCAGACTTGGATATATATAAAAATACGCTTCTTTATGTAAAAATAGGTATATATATCTCAGCAGACTTATCACAAGACCAATAACGTTTTCGCTATGCCACCAGGTTATAAAGCAGGCAAATGTTCTTTGTTCTTAGCTTCAAATGGAGACTTTGTAGTCTCTTGCAAGTGTTACTTGTGGTTCCAGTACTCACAGAGATCGGCTCCTGCGAACGGGGAAATAAGGCGTTGCGGGCCCCGAGCCCGATACTGGAACTTCTTTCGTGATGTCGGCACAGGTCGGTGCGACTCTCAGCTTGGGAAGTGTTCTTGGGTCCTCAATCAGCAGGTGTGGGCAAGTAGGCAGGCGCGGCCAGCGACCCTTTAGCACGGCGGTGCAGGGGGGTCTCCACAGCGGGGGCGGCGCGGCCTGAGATGTCCGGGGATAGCGAAGCGGGGTCACAGGGCACGGTCAGTGCAGCTGGATGACCCGGCGTAGATCACAGTCGTCGGACGGCTTCCGGCGGGAGGGGTGATAGCGCGGTCAGCGCGCTCCAGTAGCAGGCGGTGACAGGGATGCAGGCGGCCTGGCCCGGGGACAGAGAGCGGCTCTGGACGGAGCGGGGCTCTCACGGGTTTGAGGCAGGCAAGCTTCTGAGTGTCACGGCCCTAGGAGGGGCGATGAGGGGCGCAGTCTCTTTCCAGCGGGATGCACACACGGCTCGAATTGGAGGACGAGCAAAAGCACAGAGAACCCACTGGTCCTGGGGTTCAGTTCAGGGGGCAAGCTCAGATCAAGCCCTTGGAGAATGTTCAAGCACAAAGTAGCAAAGTCTTTTCAGTAAGTCTCTTCCTCTCCTTTCTCAGCAAGGCAAGCAGCAGGCCAGCTCCTCCAGCGTCTTCTTCTCCTTCTAGTCGGGCAGAGGTTCTTTGTGGTAAACAGGATTCTGATTTCTTAGGAGCCAGGCTCCTACTTTTATACCATGATTCTTTTGTTCTTTAGCGCCAGGGGGCCTAGGCCTGGCTCAGTCCAGTTCTGGAGCACTTTGTTATGGTGACTCTGCTCTTTCCTTTCAGCAGCAGGGCAGAGACATCAGCCGCCCCACAGGGGGCGGCGCCGGCTTTGTGGTGGCAGAGCACAGGTCTATTCAAGAGTCAAGGTGTACTCCTCCCACCCATCCTGGTGTCATCTCCCGGCCCACCACCTGGCAGCCAACCTGTCTCTGGGGATCCCCCCACCCTGCTCCTTACTGTTGCTAGGCAGAACACACTCACACACAGCAGAGGCGGACTGAGATGGTCAGGTCAGTAAATACTAACTTTCTAAAAGTAGTATTTACAAACCCAGGATATTAAAATAAACTTGACTACAAGAAGTATTTTATTATTCTGAGTTCAGGCATACTAAACTTGACACTCTACCATGCTCTCTGAGTCCACTGGGGTCACAGCGTTGGCGTGATCCCAGCAGCCCATTCTGGCCTATGGAGAGCAGGTAGCCTTCAATAGTGAAAAACGGAAAGGGCTGTAATTCACTACTAAGACATGCCACACACATCAGGGCATGTCCTACCTTATGCCTACAATGCACCCTGCCCTTGGGCCTACCAGAGGGGTGGCTAATATGTAGGTAAGGGAAGGTTTAGGGACTGGCAAGTGGGGGCACTTGCACAGTCAGCGTGACGGTCCCAGACCGCGCACAGGGTCTGCGGTGGCAGACCCTAGACACATTTTACACGGCCGCTTTCTGTGGGTGGCGCAACCAGCGCTGCAAGCCCACCAGCAGCATTGGCATTCACAAGCCCTGGCACCCCTGGTGCACTTTACTGGGGACTGACAGTGAATCCAATAAACCAATCAGGAACATCAATTACAGGTACACTTTACCTAGGGAGCACTTGCACTGCGGCACGGATTAGCCGTGGCGCAGTGCCCTGAGCGGACAACACCAGCAAAACAATCGAGGCACACCATCAAAAAGTGGAAGGGAAACTCACGCCAAGGTGCCAGGTCTAACACGTGTCCCCTCCAGCTGAAATGTGGGGAGAACTACCCTTGCCCAGGGGGTTCCTCGTCACTAAGGCGGAAATACCTGGACAGACCGTCAGCATTGGCGTGATCTGTACCAGGACGGTGTTCCACCGTAAAGTCCATAACCTGTAGGGAGATGGACCACCTCAACAGCTTCGGGTTCTCACCCCTCATTTGCATCAACCATCTGAGGGGCCTGTGGTCCGTCTGAACCCAGAAGTGAGACCCAAACAAGTAGGGTCTTAGCTTCTTCAGCGCCCAGACCACAGCAAATGCTTCTCGCTCAATTGCACTCCACCTACTTTCCCGTGGAAGTAACCTCCTACTGATGAAGGCTACGGGTTGGTCCCAGCCCTCCTCAGTCATCTGTGAGAGAACAGCCCCTACACCATGCTCTGAAGCATCTGTCTGCACTAGGAATTCCTTGGAGAAGTCAGGGGCCAAGAGCACGGGCGCCGTGCACATGGCAGTCTTCAGGGTGTCGAAAGCTTTCTGACAGGTGTCAGTCCAGATCACGTTCCTGGGCTGCTTCTTGGAAGTCAGCTCTGTCAAGGGGGCAACAATCGTTCCATAGCCCTTGACAAACCTCCTGTAGTACCCAGTGAGCCCCAGGAAGGCCCTCACTGCGGTCTGCGTCTTGGGGGGTTCCCAAGCCAGGATGGTCTCAATTTTGGGTTGCAAGGGTGCCACCTTGCCACTCCCCACTTGGTGTCCCGAGTACACCACGGAACCCTGCCCGATCTGGCACTTGCTGGCCTTGATCGTGAGGCCTGCTCGGCGCAGAGCCATCAACACTTCCCAGAGGTGGCGCAGGTGTTCGGGCCAGGTGGCACTGAACACTGCGATGTCATCCAGGTAGGCGGCACTGAACGCATCCAGCCCAACCAGTACCTGGTTGACCAACCTCTGAAAGGTGGCAGGGGCATTCTTCATTCCAAATGGCATGACTCGGAACTGGAAGTGCCCATCTGGTGTAGAGAATGCTGACCTCTCTTTGGCCCCATCGGTCAAGGCGATCTGCCAGTACCCAGACGTTAAATCAAACGTGCTGAGGAACCGGGCAGCCCCCAGCCGATCAATGAGCTCATCAGCTCTGGGGATGGGGTGCACGTCAGTCTTCGTTACTGAATTGAGTCCTCTGTAGTCCACACAGAACCGGAGTTCAGGTGTGGCTCCCGGCGCAGCAGCTTTGGGGACCAAGACCACGGGGCTGGACCAAGGACTGCTGGAGGACTCAACCACCCCTAGCGCAAGCATTTTGGAGACCTCCTCCTTGATGCAAGCTCTGACCCTGTCAGTTACCATGTAAGCCTTGTGCTTCACAGGTAAGCTGTCTCCTGTGTCCACATCATGGACGCACCAATCTGTGACACCAGGAACCAGGGAGAATCTGTCGGACAACTGCCCCAGCAAGTGGCGGCAATCTTCCTGTTGTTCGGGCGTCAGGGTGGGTGAGAGGTTAACTCCATCCACTGACCCATCTTTCTCAGAGGCTACTAAGAGGTCAGGAAGAGGCTCGGTCTCCTCTTCCATTCCATCATCAGTGGCCAGCAGCATGCCCACTTCGGTCCTCTCTAAGTGGGGCTTAAGGCGGTTAACATGTAGGACCCTCAACGGGTTCCTGGGAGACTGCATGTCCACCAAGTAGGTGATAGGACTTTTGCGCTCCACAACCTCAAATGGACCTGTCCACTTATCCTGAAGTGCACAAGGCTCCACTGGGGCCAAGACCCACACCTTTTGTCCAGGGTGAAGCTCTACCAGAGTGGCATTCCGGTCGTACCACCGCTTCATCTCCTCCTGGCTGGCTTCCAGATTTGCCTCAGCAAGTTGCCTGAAACGCCGAGTCTGGTTTCGGAAGGCCAGCATGTAGCTGTATACATTCTGGGGAGGTTTCCTGGGGGATTGCTCCCAGCCTTCCTTTACCAAACTCAGAGGTCCTCTTACCGGGTGACCATACAGAAGCTCAAAGGGGCTGAATCCTAGAGACTTCTGTGGCACCTCTCGGTAAGCGAAGAGCAGGCATGGCAAGAGGACGTCCCACTTACGCCTCATTGGACCGTCCAGGCCCATGATCATGCCTTTGAGGGTTCGGTTGAATCTCTCAACCAACCCATTTCCTTGGGGGTGGTAAGGAGTGGTGAACTTGTAAGTTACCCCACACTCCTTCCACAGGGATTTCATATATGTGGATATGAAATTGGTCCCCCTGTCGCTCACCACCTCTAGAGGGAATCCCACTCGGGAGAAAATTCCCATCAGTGCCCGTCCCACCACGGGGGCCGTCACTGTCCTCAGAGGGATGGCTTCAGGGTAACGGGTGGCATGGTCCACCAAGACAAGGATGAACCTGTTGCCCAGGGCTGTCTTGGGGTCCAGAGGTTCCACAATATCAATACCCACTCGTTGGAATGGCGTACCGACCACGGGGAAGGGCTGCAGAGGAGCCTTGTGCTTCCCTCCGCTCTTACCACTTGCCTGGCAAGTCTGACAGGTTCTGCAGTAGGAATCTGAATTCTTGTGCATTTGGGGCCAGTAAAAGTGGGGACAAGCCTGTCATAGGTCTTGTCCATCCCCAAATGTCCTGCTAAAGGCACATCATGAGCCAGCCCCAGTAGGAAGGTTCTGAACTTCTGGGGTACCACCAGCACACGGGCTGACCCAGGTTCAGCAGCCTTAGGCTCTGAATACAGGAGGTCACTCTCCCAGTACACGTAGTGTGTCTTGGCCTGAACACCATTGGCCTGGTCTGCAGCCTGTTGCCGCATACCCACGAGAGAAGGGCATTCTTTCTGCTCCCTGCAGAATTCCTCCCTGGAGGGACCTCCTTCTTGCTGCCAATGGGTCAGCTCAGGCAGGTCTCCCAGTTCGGCAATCTGTTCCCCGGTAGGCTCCAGAGCATCCCCCTCAGGGTCTACTCCCTCCTAGCCGTGGGAACTTCGGGGGCCGGTTTCCTGCGCCTCCTGCGCCTTCTCCCTAAGGCCGGTTCCTGGACCTCTCCCTCAGGCTCCAGGACCCTCTCAACACCCCTACTGGCTGCCATGGACCGGGTGGTCACGCACGCCCAGTCGGGTAGACCCACCATCCTCAGATGCGTGGTCTTCTCCCCCTTTTCCCAAGGGGAGCTCTCCAGGTCGTTCCCTAGCAGACAGTCTACAGGCATGTCAGTTCTCACAGCGACTTGTAGAGTACCAGAGACCTCCCCCCACTCAAAGGGAACTTGAGCCATTGGACAACGACTCTCTATGTTGTCAGCATTGACAACCCTACAGTAGGCATTGGGTACAATCTGCTCTTGAGACACCAGGTGTTGCCTCACCGAGGTCACGCTGGCTCCTGTATCTCTAAGAGCCTCAACCTTCTTTCCATTGATGGTCACTACTTGCCCATACTTCTTAGTGTTAGAGGGTAAGTAAGTTTCAGGGACCAACTCACTGTCTCCTAGCGAGACTAGGGTCATCTGCCCGGGACCCCCACCCTCCTGGACTGCTACCTCCTCCCCAAAGTTAACACTAGCTACTTGCCGGGGGGGAGCACCAGTGGGTGCGGTCTTACCAAACAGGCGACACTTAGGATCAGAGGCAATGTGACCCGGGTCACCACACCTATAACAATTGAAGGGCCCCTTTGGAACAGGTCTACCTGTCGGGGCCCCGTTCTGCTGCGGGGGTGGGGGAGGCTGAGAACCCTTCTGCTGGTTCCCTTGGGAATTACTTTGGGGGCCTTTTTGGAACCCCTTCTGTTTACCCCTGTCCCCCCCACTCTTCTGCTGGGGACCCTGCCCACCTTTGGCGGAGTCTCCCACTTGACCCTTGTGGACCCTGGTGCTGAGCCAGCGGTCCGCCTCCTCAGCAAGCTTCCTCGGGTTGGACAGCTTGCTATCAATCAGGTGCTGGCGTAGCTCAGGAAAACATTGACTGGACAAGTGCTCCCATGCAATTAAATCAAGCAGCCCTTGATAATCATTCACTTTGCTACCCTTCACCCAACCATCCAGTGCTCTGCAGAAAAAGGTTACATACTCCACATACGTGCTCTCAGGGATCTTCTTAGTCTCCCTGAACTGCTGTCTATATAGCTCCGGAGTTAACCCATACCTGGTCATTAAAGCTTCCTTCATATGGGGGTATGAGGCTTGGAGATCTAAGGGTAAATCTAACAGTGTGTCACGCCCTTCAGCAAGGAACCTTCCCCACAACCCCGCTCCCCAGTCTTTCTCAGGGACCCGGTGTGAAGACATGGCCACCTCGTAGGCTCTAAACCTTTGCCCTATGTCATCCTTTCTAAAATACTCCTTTACTACATCTTTGGGGATGTACACCTTGGACTCTACCTGCACCGGTGGAGTGCTGCCACCAGAAGGAGCGGTGTCTAAACTTTTCGCCTTCAGCTCCAACTCCTTCAATCTTATATCATGATCCATTTGGCGTTGTTGTGCCTCCAGGGCCAACTTCTGCTTTTCCATTTCCATTTGTCCTGCCAACTTTGCCATCTCCATTGCATGCGCCCTGTCGGCTGCCCTGTCTGCCAGCTCCTCTGGCGACCGGACTCTGCTGGGCTCCTCAAGGTTGTCGGGTGGAACGATGTCCCCCGCATTCCGTGGGTCTCTTGACTCCTTCCAGGCTCTCAGCGCCTTGGCGTACTGGACCCTCCTCTTGAATCCAGCATGGGGAACTCGGAATTTTACACTGTAGCCTTTCAATTGCTCCATCGAGTAGCCTTCCAGTCTCTCCCAATCCACCTCATCTATTCCAGAAATCACAGAGAGTGCTCTTCCAGCGGAGAGTGAGCCAGGCATGTTTGCAGTAATGGCAGATGTCTCAACAAAGTTCCAAAAATGAAAACCTGTGGCTGCGTTACTTGGTCTGCTCTCACTATCTGGTGATTAATAATTCACTGTATGCAAATTACAAGTGCAAATCCGAAATCCCAGCCGCTGCCAGCAATGTTAGAGTCGGGGATCTCTGGTTGGCGCAAGGTTGCCCTTGTGTCAAGCAGGAACCCTCTCCTCCACGTCAGGGCGCAGGATAACCCCTTGCGAATGACCCTTGCTCACCCTCTAGGTGCGTGGCGTGAGCAGCCAAGGCGATTCCTCAGGTGTTGTTGGTTAAGCACTTACAATCCCACACACAGTAAATACATCAATCCCCCCAGAAACGGACACCAGACTTGGATATATATAAAAATACGCTTCTTTATGTAAAAATAGGTATATATATCTCAGCAGACTTATCACAAGACCAATAACGTTTTCGCTATGCCACCAGGTTAAAAGCAGGCAAATGTTCTTTGTTCTTAGCTTCAAATGGAGACTTTGTAGTCTCTTGCAAGTGTTACTTGTGGTTCCAGTACTCACAGAGATCGGCTCCTGCGAACGGGGAAATAAGGCGTTGCGGGCCCCGAGCCCGATACTGGAACTTCTTTCGTGATGTGGAGAGTCGGCACAGGTCGGTGCGACTCTCAGCTTGGGAAGTGTTCTTGGGTCCTCAATCAGCAGGTGTGGGCAAGTAGGCAGGCGCGGCCAGCGACCCTTTAGCACGGCGGTGCAGGGGGGTCTCCACAGCGGGGGCGGCGCGGCCTGAGATGTCCGGGGATAGCGAAGCGGGGTCCCAGGGCACGGTCAGTGCAGCTGGATGACCCGGCGTAGATCACAGTCGTCGGACGGCTTCCGGCGGGAGGGGTGATAGCGCGGTCAGCGCGCTCCAGTAGCAGGCGGTGACAGGAATGCAGGCGGCCTGGCCCGGGGACAGAGAGCGGCTCTGGACGGAGCGGGGCTCTCACGGGTTTGAGGCAGGCAAGCTTCTGAGTGTCACGGCCCTAGGAGGGGCGATGAGGGGCGCAGTCTCTTTCCAGCGGGATGCACACACGGCTCGAATTGGAGGACGAGCAAAAGCACAGAGAACCCACTGGTCCTGGGGTTCAGTTCAGGGGGCAAGCTCAGATCAAGCCCTTGGAGAATGTTCAAGCACAAAGTAGCAAAGTCTTTTCAGTAAGTCTCTTCCTCTCCTTTCTCAGCAAGGCAAACAGCAGGCCAGCTCCTCCAGCGTCTTCTTCTCCTTCTAGTCGGGCAGAGGTTCTTTGTGGTAAACAGGATTCTGATTTCTTAGGAGCCAGGCTCCTACTTTTATACCATGATTCTCTTGTTCTTTAGCGCCAGGGGGCCTAGGCCTGGCTCAGTCCAGTTCTGGAGCACTTTGTTATGGTGACTCTGCTCTTTCCTTTCAGCAGCAGGGCAGAGACATCAGCCGCCCCACAGGGGGCGGCGCCGGCTTTGTGGTGGCAGAGCACAGGTCTATTCAAGAGTCAAGGTGTACTCCTCCCACCCATCCTGGTGTCATCTCCCGGCCCACCACCTGGCAGCCAACCTGTCTCTGGGGATCCCCCCACCCTGCTCCTTACTGTTGCTAGGCAGAACACACTCACACACAGCAGAGGCGGACTGAGATGGTCAGGTCAGTAAATACTAACTTTCTAAAAGTAGTATTTACAAACCCAGGATATTAAAATAAACTTGACTACAAGAAGTATTTTATTATTCTGAGTTCAGGCATACTAAACTTGACACTCTACCATGCTCTCTGAGTCCACTGGGGTCACAGCGTTGGCGTGATCCCAGCAGCCCATTCTGGCCTATGGAGAGCAGGTAGCCTTCAATAGTGAAAAACGGAAAGGGCTGTAATTCACTACTAAGACATGCCACACACATCAGGGCATGTCCTACCTTATGCCTACAATGCACCCTGCCCTTGGGCCTACCAGAGGGGTGGCTAATATGTAGGTAAGGGAAGGTTTAGGGACTGGCAAGTGGGGGCACTTGCACAGTCGGCGCGACGGTCCCAGACCGCGCACAGGGTCTGCGGTGGCAGACCCTAGACACATTTTACACGGCCGCTTTCTGTGGGTGGCGCAACCAGCGCTGCAAGCCCACCAGCAGCATTGGCATTCACAAGCCCTGGCACCCCTGGTGCACTTTACTGGGGACTGACAGTGAATCCAATAAACCAATCAGGAACATCAATTACAGGTACACTTTACCTAGGGAGCACTTGCACTGCGGCACGGATTAGCCGTGGCGCAGTGCCCTGAGCGGACAACACCAGCAAAACAATCGAGGCACACCATCAAAAAGTGGAAGGGAAACTCACGCCAAGGTGCCAGGTCTAACATACAGCGTGCAACGCTGGCATTCACTTGTCAGGGGTAACATTCCATGTACCTGGCATCAGGGGACATTTGCGGGTGTCGGTGACTGTGCCATGCCAGTGACGCATGGCCCACCAAGTCTGTACTACATGCACACATGTCAAAGGAGTGAAGGGGATGTGTGGCACATAGGGCACCATCACACGTGACATGTGTACACAGCTCATCATACTGTAATTAGCTTCACACCTCAGGAGTATGGTGCCACATCACTGCCTGACCCACCTGTGCCCGACACATGTAGTACTGCACAGATAATGCCTTGATGTCAAGCCTTGGCCATGTATGACAGCTCAATTCCTTCCTGTGTGCCGCCTGTCACCACTGTCAGGTGTGAAACGCACCGTACATATGCTCTGAGGGCGTGTGTGGGGTCCCTATCACTATGGTGGTGCTGGCGTATGCGTACGCCATAGTGATACGGACCGTACACGCGTGTGTATGGTCCCTATCACTATGGTGGTGCTGGCGTATGCGTACGCCATAGTGATACGGACCGTACACGCGTGTGTACGGTCCCTATCACTATGGGGGTGCTCGCGTACGTGTACGCCATAGTAGTTCGGACCGTACACAAGCGTGTGTACGGTCCCTATCACTATGGGGGTGCTCGCGTATGTGTACGCCATAGTAGTTCGGACCGTACACACGCGTGTGTACGGTCCCTATCACTATGGGGGTGCTCACGTACGTGTACGCCATAGTAGTTCGGACTGTACACACGCGTGTGTACGGTCCCTATCACTATGGGGGTGCTCGCGTACGTGTACGCCATAGTAGTTCGGACTGTACACACGCGTGTGTAGGGTCGGTCCGTATCACTATGGCGTTCGCATACGCCAGCACTCCCATAGTGATAGAGACCCTACACACGCGTGTACGGCCCGTATCACTATGGCGTACGCATTCGCCAGCACTCCCATAGTGATGGGGACCGTACACACGCGTGTATGGTCCGTTGCAATGCATTTGGGGTGCCCTAGGGCTGTGGAACGCACCGTACCTGTGTTGTGACATAGGATTGACATAGGGGACACATGAGGGACAAGTATAGGGGCCTAAATGCATGCTGGTTGTCATGGAGACCGAGTTTCAGGTTTAAATTTTGCATCATGTGGCCAGCAGAAGTCGGTTGGAGACAATATACTTTGTTGCAATGTGGTTGTTGACATTACATCATGCTCAATTTTAAAACCATGCAAAGCCTGTCATAGTTTTAAAGTGATTGGAGGACACGTAGGATGCAAATGTGACTGAGCCAATCACTCTGTACTCCTGTAAATGAAACAGGCCAGCAAGGAAGATATAAGGCAGCCAGGTCCCTTGAGAGAGCACTTGCCTGCACATCCTTTCATTCCACAACACTGCTGCTGCTTGTGATTCCTCTGGCACCATGTCCAGGTCTGTGGAGAGGGCCCAGCCATTCACCATGGAGGAGAATATGGTATTGGTGGATGTGATCCTCCCACAGTACACCATGCTGTATGGTCGACCAGGGGAGCAGGTGAGTGCAGACTCAACTAGCTAAAACTGTGCCCCTTTTTGTGACTGTGACTTCTGGCATTGTGTCCAGGTGTGACAGACATGCAGGGTTCTTCATAGTGGTTCCCAGGGGGGGGAAGGGCTCATGTCTCCCATGCAGAGCATGCTGTAGTTCCTGTGTGCACAACGCACTAGCATGGTGCTTACTGTGACGATCACTGCATGGTGCATGCCGCTTTCGGACTGCCTAATCCTCCTGGAAATGTTGTTTCTACAGTCCTGATGTGAGTCTGTGCTCCCCCCAGGGTGACAGGTGCCAGTACCCACAGATGTGTGTCTGTTCAGTGTACCTGTGGTGAGAGTGTCCAAATGATGTGGTCGTCCCCTGGACATTGGTGTGTGTGTGTGAGTCCCCTGTCATGTGGGTGTGTGCATATGTGGAGTGTTGCACCTTAGCTGCATGTGGGATGGATACACCCTGCCCATCTGATGTGAGCAGGGAGCTGTGCTGGATGTCTGCCGTGCTGAGACAGCCCCACATCTGTGACACCCCCAGTCTAGTGGCACATGTGCAGAGTGAGGTTTGTAGCGGCAGTTGCCAATGCCAGGTGATTGTTCAGTGCCTGTGTGTGTCTGTGTACTCTGCTGAGGTAGCGTAAGTTGCTGGGGCATGTGACTGCTTTGGGGTACCGTTCAGATTTCTGTTGTAGCTTGGGATGCACAGTGTGAGCCTGCATCATTGATTGTGTTGCACCCCTCATGCCACCCGTGTACTTTCAATGGCACCTACTGCATTTGCCCATTCCCAGGAGGATGATGTCACTATGACAAAGGTGCAATGAGTTGGCTGCATACTATGGCCAGTTCAAACATGCATAATTTGTAATATGTGTGTCTCTGTATCATTGATAAGGTGGATTGATGTATTGTCACTTTTGCATCCTCACAAGTAGGCGTCTGTGCCAAGGGGGAGATCTGGAAGCAAGCCGTCAGTGCCGTGAGGAGGATGGAGGGTCGGAAGCGGCGCCTAGCCCAGGTGAGGAAACGCTGGCAGGACATCCGGTGCTGGACGCGGAGGATCGCACGGGTCCTGCTGGGGGACTCACCTGAGAGCCACAAAAACCGTGGGCGCCGGCGTCTGACCCACATCCATAAGCGTATGCTGGCAGTGGTCTTCCCCGACTTGGACAGGCGCTTACTGGAGAAGCAGCAGCAGGAAGGGGTAGGTACATGTGTGTTTGTTGTGTGTGACCAGCTTTTGGAAGTGCGCAGTTGCATGGATACACTGCCAGGGTTTAAATGTGCAGTGCATATCCTGTTCCCCAAAGTAAAGCGGTGCTGTTCTTCCTCCCTTCCCCTCCTTGCCATTTGTTCCCTGGTCTGTGTGTAGTCACTCTTGCACAAGGTCATCTAGGCTGGCAGTTACTCCAAGTGCCCAATGCTTGCAGCATCATGTGTGGGGGTGGTGTGTAACAGGTTTTTGCACGTTGCCTGTGCCCTGGCCAGTTCTGTCATTGTGGGGTCCATGTTAGTTGGCACTGATGTTGAGTCCCGACATGGGAGTGTGTGTTTCATGTGTACTGCCTTACTGCCTGCATGTCGAATGTTGTGCCCTCTGACATGATGTGCTTGAGTGTGAGATATGCATAGTGCAGGGATGGTGGCTTGTGTTCCAGTCATATCCATCCAGGGCCATGGAGTAGTGTGGCCACTACAGTCCCCTGGGGCACCTTTTCCTAGGTATCATGTGTGTCATCAGACAATGTGGACATTCTCTGTGTCTCCAGCATAGTTTGGGCCCTGTGGCATAGTACCCTGGCCTCATTTGTATTCACGTGTACTGTGATACATGTGTCCACTGTACAGGGTGACCTAATTTAGCTGGTGCATACTCACAGGGGCCAGTGCCTGTGTGTCTTGGTACAACTATCTGATGATGGTTGTTTGTCAGTGATATATGTGGACAGGCGCACCAGGGGTAGTTTGTGTGCGATCAGGATTTATTGCAGGCCATGTGTTTTCATCCCAGACTAAGAGGTGTAAGTTCTTCCTCTGTCTCAATCACATTGTCTCAGGTGGGGGGAGGGGGTTGGTGCGGGCAAGGCCTACATGTCCAAACCTGAAGTCTGCTTGCTCAGTCTGGCCAGTGTGTGATGTTTGTGTGGCCAAACACTCAAGGTGCAGTGCCCCAGTCATGTTGGCCATGGTTTTCAGTATTACCTTTGCAGCATGTCCCAAGAGTTGATAGACATGGTTCCTGCTCATCCCTTTCTTGGCTACGCTGTGTGTCGCAGATGCTGTGCTAGATTGTCCCCAGAGCCTGGCTCCTCTGTACAATTTGATATCAAGTTATTTGCTATTGTGTGATGCTCTCCATATTTTAACAGTGGCATGGTGGGTCAACAAACTGTGTGTTGCAGGGACTACATATGTACCTTGTATTGTAGATGTTACTCTTGTTGCTTTTCAGGCTATGCACTGTGACCTATGTAGAGTTGACTCATGTGACATATGTATAATGGTGTCTGATTTCTCCTGTCTCTTCACCTTGCCCACAGCATCGTCGGGGGACTACGAGGGAGACACTGGCACGGACCGTGAGGAGGGAGCGAGCACCAGTGCCAGCAGTGCTGAGTTGGCTGGCACATCGAGTGGCACGGAGGCCAACGGGAGTGCAGCGGAGGACCTGTCCAGTCAAACCACCACCGACTATGACGCAGACGGGTCCGAGGCGGAGCTCTCCGAGGGGGCGGAGGCTGCTCCCACAGCTGACACCAGCACTCCATCACTACCCGCCCCCTCCATTCCTATCACCGGCCTCCCACTTGCTCGTGTCCCTTCCCGCCGTGCTAGGTCACCACGTGTCTCCTTCTTGCCAGGCACTGCACCCCCTGCCCCTGTCTCCACTGCTGCCACCAATGCCGAGTCTGTGGACATCCTGCGGCAGTTGTAGGTTGGTCAGACTGCGATGCTTAATGTCCTCCATGGCCACAGCCGAGTGCTCAACCAGATGGAGGCATACATGGAGGGCATTTCAGCTGCGCAGTCTGACCAACGCAACTTGCTGAGGTCCATAGACTCGACACTGACTGCAGCAGTGGGTCTCCTGCTGCGCTACGTCCCCCCCACCCCTGAACCACCCACACTTCCCACTCCCATGCCTGTCCAAAGCACACCCAGACGTCCCCATGCACGCACCCCACCAGACACAGGCACCACACCACCAGGGAAGGCAAAGCGCACACCCCCTGGCACGCACACACAGGGTGAAGTAGGCACACCCACTGGGTCGGGGGGGAAACGGAAGACACGCAGCTAGAGTGGGAGTCCCCATTCCTCACGACCACCAACCTCCAAATCCACTCCCCTCAGCTCTCCTGGCCAAGAGTCGGACACAGGGTCAGTCCTGCCCAGTGTGTCCATCAGCCCCAGATTGGCACCACCCCACAAGCGGTGGAGGCAGGACACCGGCAGGGGAGTTGAGTCCCCCCCCTGTCCACACCCTCCCCCAGTAGCACTGCGACCCATGCCTGCAACCCCCCCTCCTTGGGGCCTGTGGTTCCTTCGGGTGCAGGGAAGACGCTGGGCGACCTGGCAGTAGTGTGCAGCGCCATGCTCAAATCCACCTTTGGCGCTGCCCCACCCCCTGTGTTGGAGTCGTCCGTCCCGGCACCCACAACACCTACCCTTGCCCCTCCTGTCCCTGCGGTGCCTGGTCCTTCCCCCCCACATGATGCCCCCCCCCCACCTGTGGGTGACAAGGTAGTCTGAACTGTGCAGGCAAGCTAGGGGACACGCATCCCAATGTGTCCCCCACCTGGATTGGAACTATGGACTGCCCTATGGGCCTTGTGCATATGGAACTCTTCATACAATACATTTTAGAACATTGTTGAATAAAGCTATTTTATTTTCCTTGGCACACTACTGCTTTTCTGGCATTGCTGTTGTTGGTGCTGCTCCATGATTTGTGGTGGCGATAATGTGTTAGGTGTCTGGGATATGTTGTAGTGTGCTGTTCGTGGGGTGGACCCTGTTATCTGTGTGCCATCACACGATATTTGCTATCAAACTTTGCTCATGTAAGCTGTTACTGCATGGTGACATTGTCCCAAGGTGTGCACCTTCCTCTGTGGACCCTGACATCTTCCCTGCAGGGTGTTGTGAAGACATTTGTGCAGTGCTGTGTCTACATTTGCTGGGTGTGTGACGGACCCCTTCAACTTTGGCCATGCATGCTGGGCAAGGTCTCCACCTGCATCATTTGTGGCATCCTTGGGGGTCACTGTACTTGTGACTGGAGTATATTGACAGGACTTCATGTGTACATGTTACCTTTTCCGGACTATGCATGTGTGTACTCCCAGCCTCGCACACATTTGTTTCGGTTCTGCTGGGTCTTTGAGCACCTGACTGACAATTGTGGGCATTGTATCTGTGTGTACTCAACCCCTTTCTTTCCATGGGCACTGCTGGGAGTGATAGGCACCCACCCCTCCTATGTATGGGCACTGCTGGGGGGACTCTGCACCCACCCCTCCTGTGTCTGGGCACTGCTGGGAGTGATAGGCACCCACCCCTCCTATGTCTGGGCACTGTTGGGGGGACTCTCCACCCACCCCTCCTGTGTCTGGGCACTGCTGGGAGTGATAGGCACCCACCCCTCCTATGTCTGGGCACTGCTGGGGGGACTCTGCATTCACCCCTCCTATGTCTGGGCACTGCTGGGGGGACTCTGCACCCACCCCTCCTATGTCTGGGCACTGCTGGGAGTGATAGGAACCCACCCCTCCTATGTCTGGGCACTGCTGGGAGTGATAGACACCCACCCCTCCTATGTCTGGGCACTGCTGGGAGTGATAGGCACCCACCCCTGCTATGTCTGGGTACTGCTGGGGGGACTCTGCACCCACCCCTCCTGTGTCTGGGCACTGCTGGGAGTGATAGGCACCCACCCCTCCTATGTCTGGGCACTGCTGGGGGGACTCTGCACCCACCCCTCCTATGTCTGGGCACTGCTGGGAGTGATAGGCACCCACCCCTCCTATGTCTGGGCACTGCTGGGAGTGATAGGCACCCACCCCTCCTATGTCTGGGCACTGCTGGGAGTGATAGGCACCCACCCCTCCTATGTCTGGGCACTGCTGGGGGGACTCTGCACCCACCCCTCCTATGTCTGGGCACTGCTGGGAGTGATAGGCACCCACCCCTCCTATGTCTGGGCACTGCTGGGGGGACTCTGCACCCACCCCTCCTGTGTCTGGGCACTGCTGGAGTGATAGGCACCCACCCCTCCTATGTCTGGGCACTGCTGGGGGGACTCTGCACCCACCCCTCCTGTGTCTGGGCACTGCTGGGAGTGATAGGCACCCACCCCTCCTATGTCTGGGCACTGTGGGGGGGACTCTGCACCCACCCCTCCTGTGTCTGGGCACTGCTGGGAGTGATAGGCACCCACCCCTCCTATGTCTGGGCACTGCTGGGAGTGATAGGCACCCACCCCTCCTATGTCTGGGCACTGCTGGGGGGACTCTGCACCCACCCCTCCTGTGTCTGGGCACTGCTGGGAGTAATAGGCACCCACCCCTCCTATGTCTGGGCACTGCTGGGGGTACTCTGCACCCACCCCTCCTGTGTCTGGGCACTGCTGGGAGTGATAGGCACCCACCCCTCCTATGTCTGGGCACTGCTGGGGGGACTCTGCACCCACCCCTCCTGTGTCTGGGCACTGCTGGGAGTAATAGGCACCCACCCCTCCTATGTCTGGGCACTGCTGGGGGGACTCTGCACCCACCCCTCCTATGTCTGGGCACTGCTGGGGGGACTCTGCACCCACCCCTCCTATATCTGGGCACTGCTGGGGGGACTCTGCACCCACCCCTCCTATGTCTGGGCACTGCTGGGAGTGATAGGCACCCACCCCTCCTATGTCTGGCCACTGCTGGGAGTGATAGGCACCCACCCCTCCTATGTCTGGGCACTGCTGGGGGGACTCTGCACCCACCCCTCCTGTGTCTGGGCACTGCTGGGAGTGATAGGCACCCACCCCTCCTATGTCTGGGCACTGCTGGGAGTGATAGGCACCCACCCCTCCTATGTCTGGGCACGGCTGGGGGGACTCTGCACCCACCCCTCCTGTGTCTGGGCACTGCTGGGAGTGATAGGCACCCACCCCTCCTATGTCTGGGCACTGCTGGGGGGACTCTGCACCCACCCCTCCTATGTCTGGGCACTGCTGGGAGTGATAGACACCCACCCCTCCTATGTCTTGGCACTGCTGGGGGGACTCTGCACCCACCCGTCCTGTGTCTGGGCACTGCTGGGAGTGATAGGCACCCACCCCTCCTATGTCTGGGCACTGCTGGGAGGACTCTGCACCCACCCCTCCTGTGTCTGGGCACTGCTGGGAGTGATAGGCACCCACCCCTCCTATGTCTGGGCACTGCGGGGGGGACTCTGCACCCATCCCTCCTGTGTCTGGGCACTGCTGGGAGTGATAGGCACCCACCCCTCCTATGTCTGGGCACTGCTGGGGGGACTTTGCACCCACCCCTCCTGTGTCTGGGCACTGCTGGGAGTGATAGGCACCCACCCCTCCTATGTCTGGGCACTGCTGGGGGGACTCTGCACCCACCCCTCCTGTGTCTGGGCACTGCTGGGAGTGATAGGCACCCACCCCTCCTATGTCTGGGCACGGCTGGGGGGACTCTGCACCCACCCCTCCTATGTCTGGGTACTGCTGGGGGGACTCTGCACCCACCCCTCCTATGTCTGGGCACTGCTGGGAGTGATAGGCACCCACCCCTCCTATGTCTGGGCACTGCTGGGAGTGATAGGGACCCACCCCTCCTATGTCTGGGCACTGCTGGGGGGACTCTGCACCCACCCCTCCTGTGTCTGGGCACTGCTGGGAGTGATAGGCACCCACCCCTCCTATGTCTGGGCACTGCTGGGGGCACTCTGCACCCACCCCTCCTATGTCTGGGCACTGCTGGGGGGGACTCTGCACCCACCCCTCCTATGTCTGGGCACTGCTGGGGGGACTCTGCACCCACCCCTCCTATGTCTTGGCACTGCTAGGAGTGATAGGCACCCACCCCTCCTATGTCTGGGCACTGCTGGGAGTGATAGGCACCCACCCCGCCTATGTTTGGGCACTGCTGGGAGTGACAGGCACCCACCCCTCCTATGTCTGGGCACTGCTGGGAGTGAGAGGCACCCACCTTTCCAATGTCTGGGCACTGCTGGGGGGACTCTGCACCCACCCCTCCTATGTCTGGGCACTGCTGGGGGGACTCTGCACCCACCCCTCCTATGTCTGGGCACTGCTGGGGGGACTCTGCACCCACCCCTCCTATGTCTGGGCACTGCTGGGGGGACTCTGCACCCACCCCTCCTATATCTGGGCACTGCTGGGGGGACTCTGCACCCACCCCTCCTATGTCTGGGCACTGCTGGGAGTGATAGGCACCCACCCCTCCTATGTCTGGCCACTGCTGGGAGTGATAGGCACCCACCCCTCCTATGTCTGGGCACTGCTGGGGGGACTCTGCACACACCCCTCCTGTGTCTGGGCACTGCTGGGAGTGATAGGCACCCACCCCTCCTATGTCTGGGCACTGCTGGGGGGACTCTGCACCCACCCCTCCTATGTCTGGGCACTGCTGGGAGTGATAGGCACCCACCCCTCCTATGTCTGGGCACTGCTGGGAGTGATAGGCACCCACCCCTCCTATGTCTGGGCACGGCTGGGGGGACTCTGCACCCACCCCTCCTGTGTCTGGGCACTGCTGGGAGTGATAGGCACCCACCCCTCCTATGCCTGGGCACTGCTGGGGGGACTCTGCACCCACCCCTCCTATGTCTGGGCACTGCTGGGAGTGATAGGCACCCACCCCTCCTATGTCTGGGCACTGCTGGGAGTGATAGGCACCCACCTCTCCTATGTCTGGGCACTGCTGGGGGGACTCTGCACCCACCCCTCCTATGTCTGGGCACTGCTGGGAGTGATAGACACCCACCCCTCCTATGTCTGGGCACTGCTGGGGGGACTCTGCACCCACCCGTCCTGTGTCTGGGCACTGCTGGGAGTGATAGGCACCCACCCCTCCTATGTCTGGGCACTGCTGGGAGGACTCTGCATCCACCCCTCCTGTGTCTGGGCACTGCTGGGAGTGATAGGCACCCACCCCTCCTATGTCTGGGCACTGCGGGGGGGACTCTGCACCCATCCCTCCTGTGTCTGGGCACTGCTGGGAGTGATAGGCACCCACCCCTCCTATGTCTGGGCACTGCTGGGGGGACTCTGCACCCACCCCTCCTGTGTCTGGGCACTGCTGGGAGTGATAGGCACCCACCCCTCCTATGTCTGGGCACTGCTGGGGGGACTCTGCACCCACCCCTCCTGTGTCTGGGCACTGCTGGGAGTGATAGGCACCCACCCCTCCTATGTCTGGGCACGGCTGGGGGGACTCTGCACCCACCCCTCCTATGTCTGGGTACTGCTGGGGGGACTCTGCACCCACCCCTCCTATGTCTGGGCACTGCTGGGAGTGATAGGCACCCACCCCTCCTATGTCTGGGCACTGCTGGGAGTGATAGGCACCCACCCCTCCTATGTCTGGGCACTGCTGGGGGGACTCTGCACCCACCCCTCCTGTGTCTGGGCACTGCTGGGAGTGATAGGCACCCACCCCTCCTATGTCTGGGCACTGCTGGGGGCACTCTGCACCCACCCCTCCTATGTCTGGGCACTGCTGGGGGGGACTCTGCACCCACCCCTCCTATGTCTGGGCACTGCTGGGGGGACTCTGCACCCACCCCTCCTATGTCTTGGCACTGCTAGGAGTGATAGGCACCCACCCCTCCTATGTCTGGGCACTGCTGGGAGTGATAGGCACCCACCCCGCCTATGTTTGGGCACTGCTGGGAGTGACAGGCACCCACCCCTCCTATGTCTGGGCACTGCTGGGAGTGAGAGGCACCCACCTCTCCAATGTCTGGGCACTGCTGGGGGGACTCCGCACCCACCCCTCCTGTGTCTGGGCACTGCTGGGAGTGATAGGCACCCACCCCTCCTATGTCTGGGCACTGCTGGGGGGACTCTGCACCCACCCCTCCTATGTCTGGGCACTGCTGGGAGTGATAGGCACCCACCCCTCCTATGTCTGGGCACTGCTGGGAGTGATAGGCACCCACCCCTCCTATGTCTGGGCACTGCTGGGGGGACTCTGCACCCACCCCTCCTATGTCTGGGCACTGCTGGGAGTGATAGGCACCCACCCCTCCTATGTCCGGGCACTACTGGGGGGACTCTGCACCTACCCCTCCTGTGTCTGGGCACAGCTGGGAGTGATAGGCACCCACCCCTCCTATGTCTGGGCACTGCTGGGAGTGATAGGCACCCACCCCTCCTATGTCTGGGCACTGCTGGGGGGACTCTGCACCCACCCCTCCTGTGTCTGGGCACTGCTGGGAGTGATAGGCACCCACCCCTCCTATGTCTGAGCACTGCTGCGGGGACTCTGCACCCACCCCTCCTATGTCTGGGCACTGCTGGGGGGACTCTGCACCCACCCCTCCTATGTCTGGGCACTGCTGGGAGTGATAGGCACCCACCCCTCCTCTGTCTGGGCACTGCTGGGAGTGATAGGCACCCACCCCTCCTATGTCTGGGCACTGCTGGGAGTGAGAGGCACCCACCCCTCCTATGTCTGGGCACTGCTGGGGGGACTCTGCACCCACCCCTCCTGTGTCTGGGCACTGCTGGGAGTGATAGGCACCCACCCCTCCTATGTCTGGGCACTGCTGGGAGTGATAGGCACCCACCCCTCCTATGTCTGGGCACTGCTGGGAGTGATAGGCACCCACCCCGCCTATGTTTGGGCACTGCTGGGAGTGACAGGCACCCACCCCTCCTATGTCTGGGCACTGCTGGGAATGAGAGGCACCCACCTCTCCAATGTCTGGGCACTGCTGGGGGGACTCTGCACCCACCCCTCCTGTGTCTGGGCACTGCTGGGAGTGATAGGCACCCACCCCTCCTATGTCTGGGCACTGCTGGGGGGACTCTGCACCCACCCCTCCTATGTCTGGGCACTGCTGGGGGGACTCTGCACCCACCCCTCCTATGTCTGGGCACTGCTGGGAGTGATAGGCACCCACCCCTCCTATGTCTGGGCACTGCTGGGAGTGATAGGCACCCACCCCTCCTATGTCTGGGCACTGCTGGGGGGACTCTGCACCCACCCCTCCTATGTCTGGGCACTGCTGGGAGTGATAGGCACCCACCCCTCCTATGTCTGGGCACTACTGGGGGGACTCTGCACCTACCCCTCCTGTGTCTGGGCACAGCTGGGAGTGATAGGCACCCAACCCTCCTATGTCTGGGCACTGCTGGGAGTGATAGGCACCCACCCCTCCTATGTCTGGGCACTGCTGGGGGGACTCTGCACCCACCCCTCCTGGGTCTGGGCACTGCTGGGAGTGATAGGCACCCACCCCTCCTATGTCTGGGCACTGCTGGGGGGACTCTGCACCCACCCCTCCTATGTCTGGGCACTGCTGGGGGGACTCTGCACCCACCCCTCCTATGTCTGGGCACTGCTGGGACTGATAGGCACCCACCCCTCCTATGTCTGGGCACTGCTGGGAGTGATAGGCACCCACCCCTCCTATGTCTGGGCACTGCTGGGAGTGAGAGGCACCCACCCCTCCTATGTCTGGGCACTGCTGGGGGGACTCTGCACCCACCCCTTCTGTGTCTGGGCACTGCTGGGAGTGATAGGCACCCACCCCTCCTATGACTGGGCACTGCTGGGGGGACACTGCACCCACCCTCCTATGTCTGGGCACTGCTGGGGGGACTCTGCACCCACCCCTCCTATGTCTCGGCACTGCTGGGAGTGATAGACACCCACCCCTCCTATGTCTGGGCACTGCTGGGAGTGTTAGGCACCCACCCCTCCTATGTCTGGGCACTGCTGGGGGGACTCTGCACCCACCCCTCCTATGTCTGGGCACTGCTGGGATTGATAGGCACCCACCCCTCCTATGTCTGGGCACTGCTGGGGGGACTCTGCACCCACCCCTCCTGTGTCTGGGCACTGCTGGGAGTGATAGGCACCCACCCCTCCTATGTCTGGGCACTGCTGGGAGTGATAGGCACCCACCCCTCCTATGCCTGGGCACTGCTGGGAGAGAAAGGCACCCACCCCTCTTATGTCTGGGCACTGCTGGGGGGACTCTGCACCCAGCCCTCCTGTGTCGGGGCACTGCTGGGAGTGATAGGCACCCACCCCTCCTATGTCTGGGCACTGCTGGGGGGACTCTGCACACACCCCTCCTGTGTCTGGGCACTGCTGGGAGTGATAGGCACCCACCCCTCCTATGTCTGGGCACTGCAGGGGGGACTCTGCACCCACCCCTCCTGTGTCTGGGCACTGCTTGGAGTGATAGGCACCCACCCCTCCTATGTCTGGGCACTGCTGGGGGGACTCTGCACCCACCCCTCCTGTGTCTGGGCAGTGCTGGGAGTGATAGGCACCCACCCCTCCTATGTCTGGGCACTGCTGGGGGACTCTGCACCCACCCCTCCTGTGTCTGGGCACTGCTGGGAGTGATAGGCACCCACCCCTCCTATGTCTGGGCACTGCTGGGGGGACTCTGCACCCACCCCTCCTATGTCTGGGCACTGCTGGGAGTGATAGGCACCCACCCCTCCTATGTCTGGGCACTGCTGGGAGTGATAGGCACCCACCCCTCCTATGTCTGGGCACTGCTGGGGGGACTCTGCACCCACCCCTCCTGTGTCTGGGCACTGCTGGGAGTGATAGGCACCCACCCCTCCTATGTCTGGGCGCTGCTGCGGGGACTCTGCACCCACCCCTCCTATGTCTGGGCACTGCTGGGGGGACTCTGCACCCACCCCTCCTATGTCTGGGCACTGCTGGGAGTGATAGGCACCCACCCCTCCTATGTCTGGGTACTGCTGGGAGTGATAGGCACCCACCCCTCCTATGTCTGGGCACTGCTGGGAGTGAGAGGCACCCACCCCTCCTATGTCTGGGCACTGCTGGGGGGACTCTGCACCCACCCCTCCTGTGTCTGGGCACTGCTGGGAGTGATAGGCACCCACCCCTCCTATGTCTGGGCACTGCTGGGGGGACTCTGCACCCACCCCTCCTATGTCTGGGCACTGCTGGGGGGACTCTGTACCCACCCCTCCTATGTCTGGGCACTGCTGATAGTGATAGGCACCCACCCTTCCTATGTCTGGGCACTGCTGGGAGTGATAGGCACCCACCCCTCCTATGTCTAGGCACTGCTGGGGGGACTCTGCACCCACCCTTCCTATGTCTCTGCACTGCTGGGAGTGATAGGCACCCACCCCTTCTATGTCTCGGCACTGCTGGGGGGACTCTGCACCCACCCCTCCTGTGTCTGGGCACTGCTGGGAGTGATAGGCACCCACCCCTCCTATGTCTGGGCACTGCTGGGGGGACTCTGCACCCACCCCTCCTATGTCTGGGCACTGCTGGGAGTGATAGGCACCCACCCCTCCTATGTCTGGGCACTGCTGGGAGTGATAGGCACCCACCTCTCCTATGTCTGGGCACTGCTGGGAGTGATAGGCACCCACCCCTCCTATGTCTGGGCACTGCTGGGGGGACTCTGCACCCACCCCTCCTATGTCTGGGCACTGCTGGGAGTGATAGGCACCCACCCCTCCTATGTCTGGGCACTGCTGGGGGGACTCTGCACCCACCCCTCCTGCGTCTGGGCACTGCTGGGAGTGATAGGCACCCTCCCCTCCTATGTCTGGGCTCTGCTGGGGGGACTCTGCACCCACCCGTCCTATGTCTGGGCACTGCGGGGAGTGATAGGTACCCACCCCTCCTATGTCTAGGCACTGCTGGGGGGACTCTGCACCCACCCCTCCTATGTCTGGGCACTGCTGGGGGGACTCTGCACCCACCCCTCCTATGTCTGGGCACTGCTGGGAGTGATAGGCACCCACCCCTCCTATGTCTGGGTACTGCTGGGAGTGATAGGCACCCACCCCTCCTATGTCTGGGCACTGCTGGGAGTGAGAGGCACCCACCCCTCCTATGTCTGGGCACTGCTGGGGGGACTCTGCACCCACCCCTCCTGTGTCTGGGCACTGCTGGGAGTGATAGGCACCCACCCCTCCTATGTCTGGGCACTGCTGGGGGGACTCTGCACCCACCCCTCCTATGTCTGGGCACTGCTGGGGGGACTCTGTACCCACCCCTCCTATGTCTGGGCACTGCTGATAGTGATAGGCACCCACCCTTCCTATGTCTGGGCACTGCTGGGAGTGATAGGCACCCACCCCTCCTATGTCTAGGCACTGCTGGGGGGACTCTGCACCCACCCTTCCTATGTCTGGGCACTGCTGGGAGTGATAGGCACCCACCCCTTCTATGTCTCGGCACTGCTGGGGGGACTCTGCACCCACCCCTCCTGTGTCTGGGCACTGCTGGGAGTGATAGGCACACACCCCTCCTATGTCTGGGCACTGCTGGGGGGACTCTGCACCCACCCCTCCTATGTCTGGGCACTGCTGGGAGTGATAGGCACCCACCCCTCCTATGTCTGGGCACTGCTGGGAGTGATAGGCACCCACCTCTCCTATGTCTGGGCACTGCTGGGAGTGATAGGCACCCACCCCTCCTATGTCTGGGCACTGCTGGGGGGACTCTGCACCCACCCCTCCTATGTCTGGGCACTGCTGGGAGTGATAGGCACCCACCCCTCCTATGTCTGGGCACTGCTGGGGGGACTCTGCACCCACCCCTCCTGTGTCTGGGCACTGCTGGGGGGACTCAGCACCCACCCCTCCTATGTCTGGGCACTGCTGGGAGTGATAGGCACCCACCCCTCCTATGTCTGGGCACTGCTGGGAGTGATAGGCACCCACCCCTCCTATGTCTGGGCACTGCTGGGGGGACTCTGCACCCACCCCTCCTATGTCTGGGCACTGCTGGGAGTGATAGGCACCCACCCCTCCTATGTCTGGGCACTGCTGGGGGGACTCTGCACCCACCCCTCCTGTGTCTGGGCACTGCTGGGAGTGATAGGCACCCACCTCTCCTATGTCTGGGCACTGGTGGGGGTTCCTCTGCACCCACCCCTCCTATGTCTGGGCACTGCTGGGAGTGATAGGCACCCACCCCTCCTATGTCTGGGCACTGCTGGGAGTGATAGGCACCCACCCCTCCTATGTCTGGGCACTGCTGGGGGAACTCTGCACCCACCCCTCCTGTGTCTGGGCACTGCTGGGAGTGATAGGCACCCACCCCTCCTATGTCTGGGCACTGCTGGGGGGACTCTGCACCCACCCCTCCTATGTCTGGGCACTGCTGGGAGTGATAGGCACCCACCCCTCCTATGTCTGGGCACTGCTGGGAGTGATAGGCACCCACCTCTGGGGGACTCTGCACCCACCCCTCCTGTGTCTGGGCACTGCTGGGAGTGATAGGCACCCACCCCTTCTATGTCTGGGCACTGCTGGGGGTGATGGGCACCCACCCCTCCTATGTCTGGCCATGTACGCTCCATGCATACACGGGTGGGGGTACGCTCCATTCATACACGTGCGGGGGTACGCTTCGTACATACCCGTACTCACACTCTGCGGGCCTGGGTACGGGCCGTACCCATGCCTTTGGAACATGGGTACGGTGCAGACCCCCAATGTTGGCGTGCGGTAGGGGTCCGCGCCGTACCCAGCACTTCAGAGTGTGGGTACGGGCCTTACCACGCACACACCTACGTCACCCCAACAATGGTGGTACGACCCGTAGCCACGTTCGGAAGGCCTGGGTACGGGCCGTACCAGCATTGTTGGGGTGATGTAGGGGTACGCGTGGTTCGACCCGTGCCCACGCTCTGAAGGGCTGGGTATGGCGTGGACCCCTACGGCACACCAACATTGGGGGTCCGCACTGTACCCACGCTCTTCAAGCATGGGTACGGTGCAGACCCCTACAACACCCCAACATTGGGGGTCCGCACCGTACCCACGCTCTTACAGCATGGGTACGGTGCAGACCCCCAATGGGGTACCGTGGGGTGCGCACCGTACCCGGGCCTTCTGGGTGTGGGTACGGGACGGACCACGCGTACCCCTACATCACCCCAACAATGCTGGTACGGCCCGTACCCAGGCCTTTCGAACGTGGGTACGTGTCGTATCGCCATTGTTGGGGTGACGTAGGTGTGTGCGTGGTACGGCCCGTACCCACGCTCTTAAGGCGTGTGTACGGTACGTACCGGATTTGTTGGGTTGGCGGTTCGTGTCATCAACCACTTCCGTTGTGGCGGACGCTGGCGTTGCTGGACATGCCCCCACACCCTCTAGGTGACCAGGCCCTGGAGGTCAGGTATGTGCAGGGCATGTATGACTTGTGACATGGGTGGGGGTTTGGTTTCCTGCCCCTGCCCCCCCCTTTGCCCCTGGGTGTTGTTCTGACATTCTGCGGCGTCTGCGTCGGTTCCTGTAGAGCAGGTGGACTGCTATCAGGGCTGGGATGACACGTAGGTTCGGGTCCATGGCTGTCCGTCGCGTACAGGTGCTCCTTGTGCGCGTCGTCCTGATTTCCCGGCAGTTTTTGGCAGCCGCAAAATATAATCCGTGCGGGTTGACGTCGGTGCGGATCGTACTTCCTGGTTCGTGAAACGCAGCCTGAAGGCGTCCCGACGTCACGTCGGAGCATTCCCGGATCACATTCGTATGTATATTTTCGTCAGTCGGTGTTTGGTACGATTCGTATGGAAATGGTGTTTCCATACGAATCGTACTTTCATTTTTGTAATGTTTTTTCACCGGGTATGAGTCAGACGGAGAAAATGCTCCGTCCGACGGTTCGTACCCGGTTTCTCCAGGATCCGAATCGGCACCAAAATGTAATGAAAATAAAATTAATAACTACAAAAAATTTAACACATATCTAAAAAAACAAAAGCAACTATTTTTCTTACCTATAAGTCGATATTCTTGCTGTTGATATTTTAGCATCATGATATTTCCAAGTCGACATTTAAAACTCAATATTCTGTCTGTGCAACAGATACATGGGTTCAGAGGGATATGACATCTTTGGATTGGGCAAAGACGCTTGCCTTATAGAACTCTCCATCTGCACTTTTATACCCTTGCACAAGGGAAAAACACTAATGAGCACTGGGACCTTCAAAATACAAGGCCAGATGGACCCCTAAAAGAAGATCCCCTTTCTGCAGTGAGTGTATAATAGAGGCTATGTTGGACTTGTGTCTCTAGGGCCAGTAGAAATAACGTCTCCTCATCCTCTTAGAGCAGTAGATGGATGATTTGCTGGGGAACTTGGAGGGAAATGTCCTCCTGGAAATTTTGTGGACTGGCCCTGTAGAGCGTACCTCTTTAGACAGACCCCACCTCTGGAGAGAGACCCCATGACTCCTGCTGCACATACAGATGCACTGCAAGAGGCCAGGAGACCTTGAGCCATGGGGTCTGTAGACAGGGAGTGTAAACTGCCTTGAATACGATAGGTACTGCTGAAGGAAGACCACAGGCCAAAGGAATTACCAAGAGCTCAGTCAGAAGTGCCGTTCCTTGGCTCTCTGTAGCTCCCCACTTCTGGAAGGAGGCAGCTGGGATCTGGTGATGCAAGAAAGGCTTTAAAATAGGGTATTAGGACCTACATGAGCAGGGTGCCAGTAGAAAAATCACGTTCAACATCAGAGAACAAGAGACCTAAAATCAACCCTATTATTGGCAGGAGGGTGCCACCAGGAACACAACACTGGAAACCACATGCACACCATGCACAGGGACCAGGGAAATAAGTCTTTGGTCTGGCTGCTCATGTACGGGCTATCCTGTATGGCCCCAGTGTGTCCATGAAGCAAATAGTTTTACCACACTTAGGGGTCTATTAGTATGGCGGGCAGAGGCACCACCACGGTGCTGGCAGTGGCAGAAATTGCTTTTTTTCGCACGCCAGCAGCGGTTCTCACGTGCGCCATATTAGTATGGCCAAACAGAGCCCATTTCCCATCCGCCGTGGTGCGATGCGAACCGCCATCAAAGTGCGCCCACCACCGCGGCGGTGGGAGCCAATGGAGACTCACTGCTGTGCAGAATGACGTCCCATCCCGTGTACAAATCAGGATGCCCCAAACATCCAGTCGCACCGCAGCGGAGAAACCGCTCAACCAGAGACTGCAGAAACTCGACAGCTGAGCTCAAAACAAGAGTCCCGGTGACCTCCACCCGGTCCCGACCACAGTGGATCCAGCCCTACACGTCTTCCCGGTGCTGTACCTGATACATTACCAGCAACTCATGGACTGGACAATCCCACACACAACCACAACACACAACCCCAGGGCTGATATAGGGTTCCTGTCCACACCAGACACCCTGGTGGGGACAGGAACACATCCACAAGTGTACCCACACATGTCCTACCTCTCACTAAATCACCCCTCCGCATCCAGGTCACCCATCTACCGCGATCATGAAGTAATGTCCCGGTCACGTCACCTCAGTGGTGGAGACGCGTGAAAACATGCGCACAATGCAGAAGGCAGGACCAGCGCCAGGCATGGGCAGTGCACAAAGACCACAGGGCCACACCTCAATACTCCACACACCAGGCCCCCCAACATGAAGGGACATGCCATGTGCCCCTCCTGTGCTCCCCCATGCACAACAACAAGCAAGGTGAACCCACAACTTGCACCACACACCAAACAACTAGGGAGACAGCCACAACAGGAGTGGCTGCAGAGGAACACACAGCACAGAAGCACAGGCCCAGGAAAACCCACACACCACAACAACACCACACACATGGCAAGAAAACTGATTCCAAGCACACACAGATAATGAGCAATCACTCCACTGGACACACAGCCTGCCAAGTCACACAGACATACCTCACACGACGCACAGCCACATACACAGACCACATGCCAGCAGCAATGGAGTACAACATATAGCAAAGCTAAAGTGAGGTGCACACAAATGGAAGGCCAAGGAGATAACCACAAAGCATGTGTACATCACATGCAAGACAAGGAACATATAACAACACCTTCAGCCCATCAAATCACACATGGCTAGCACAGTGATTGAAGTCAAACTACAGTCGCCTCAGTGCAACAACTCAGGGAGACAGCAAGGCAACCCATGTATAGGTACAGGGATGAAAGGAAGGCCCTGAAGTCAAACTGTGAACAGCCACACATATGTATCCAACTACATGACAGGAGTATGTCAGCAGCACTACACACAGGGCCCATTGACACACTCCATGACTGTCAAACACAAGTAAGAATCTTCACACATACCCCACCACACCTGCAGCACACAACACTAGTGACAGACATACAGAAGGGTGTCAATAATGTCCAGTCAAGACACATGGATGATCAACAACACACAACACTGACTTGCCACTCACACACTCTGCATACTCATAATTGCCAAACACAACAAGTAGGAGTCTGCCACAACTGCAAGGACACACCAACAAACCGCACAGTGCACAACATACAACACACACATATGCACACAATCACAAGCACAGGGCTGAACAATCACACAAACAGGCACTCCACTCATGGGTGACACGTGTGTAGTTGACATTGCAGGGGCACACACACATCAACACTCCCGACAAATTCACCCCCTTCACACTGCACACTTGTTGACCACCCAAGTGCACACATTGAAAGCAAGCCAAGTGACTAGGATGACTGACTATCAAAAGATGACTATACACCTACACTGCTGGGCACACATAAAGTAAGAACACACATACAAGATGACCCTGGCCAGCCTGCCTGCAATCCTGTGGATAGAATCCCACTATGTGCTGGCAGTGCCCCTAAACCTGAGTGTGTACAATATAGCTAACATGAACAAAGAATGATAATGAGAACGGTATTTCATCTAAAACCACCATCATTGCACCCACAAGTGTCAGAGTCAGGAAGAACTGAAGTCCCTGTCACCCCTGTAAAAACTAGAAAAAGTGAGACAAGCAATTGGCAATGTTGAAGTGGCATACAGAGCATGTGGCACAGTAAACCATATACGCGCAGCAAAAACTTCATTCAGTAAGGACACTGACAAAACAGACAACAGGAGCAACTGTCTTTATTCACATATTGCACAGATAGGCACCAATATTAGAAAAGAGCAAGGCCAGTGGCCAGCACAAAGTGCAGAGTATGTCCATGAGAAGCTACACAGGGAAGGGGAAAACAGCAAGGCCAGTGGCCGGTCCGAGGTGCAGAGTGAGTACATGAGAAGCTGCACAGGGAATAGTTTAACACAGCAAGGAGCAACAAGGCCAGTGGCCAATACAAAGTGCAGAGTATGTCCATGAAAGTTGCACAGGAAATAGTTTAACATAGCAAGGAGCAACACGGCCAGTGGCCAATACAAAGTGCAGAGTATGTCCATGAGAAGCTGCACAGGGAATAGTTTAAAACAGCAAGGAGCAACAAGGCCAGTGGCCAGTTCAAAATGCAGAGTATGTCCATGAGAAGCTGCACAGGGAATAGTTTAACACAGCAAGGAGCAACAAGGCCAGTGGCCAATACAAAGTGCAGATCAATACAAAGTGCAGAGTATGTCCATGAGAAACTGCAGAGGGAATGTGTGCGACTGTAGCCTGCCATGGTCAGCAACATGGTCAGGGGGGTAACAATGGGCAGTATCGGCACTGCTGTGGGAAAGACATGTGTGTGAGGGTGACTACCACTCAGAATTGGCTGTCAGTCGGACTGGGAGCTGGCTGTGTGTCGGGGACAGTTGGAGCACTTGACTGGGGAGAGAGAGGCCCAGCTGAGGTAGAGGCATAAGTGGCTTGGGAAGCCGGAGGTCTGCTTGGACCAGGTGGTGTAGTGGCAGGTGGAGGTGGAGTCATGCTGATGTGAGACACAGTGTTGGTGGGAGATTGTGGAGGGGTGCCTCTCTACTTCTTGGGGACTCTAAATGGCTTCCCTGTCTTGGGATTAATGGGAAGTGGAGTGGCCACAACAGGCACACTCACCACCAAAGCTGCATCAGGTGCACATGGTTGCCCTCCCTCTGGGGACATGCTGGATGCAGCGGTACGCTTGGCCTGCCCTTGCCTTTGCCCCTCAATCCCCTGTTTACCAGGTGTACCCCCTACAGTGCCCTCCTTTCCCTGCTTCACTGGGCTTTGGATGGGAGTTGAGGTTGTGGGTGAATCTGCCTTGGAGCTCTTCTGATGTGTACTCTTAGCAGGCACAACCTTCTCAGTGGGCACGGAAACTGTCTGCTTGTTTTTGCGAGACGCTTTTGGGACAGGAGAGTCCTTGGCTGGCGATGCCTCTGAGGCATGTGACCCTGAGGTCTAAATTTTGGCTTTGTGGCCCTTAGTGTTGCCTGACGGGCTTTTGTCTTTGCGCTCTGGGGTGGCTTTAGTTTTCTGTGGGGATGGTGTCTGCGTCCTGGACCACTTGGGCTGCTGCTGCTGTGTGTGTGGTCACTATCGTCAAACGTGGCCACTGGCAGGGGGGTGGACAAAGGGACTGGAGCTGGACTCTGAGATTGTGCCAGTTGAAGGGCTACCGTCACTGCGAAGGACAAAGACTGGACAGCACGGGGTAGCCCACCAACGTCTGAATATGTGCCCTCCATGAAAGCAACCACCTGTGCCAACTTTTTGTCGTGTTCTATGAAGGCATTGAGATCAGTCTGGCTCACACACAGCTGGTGCAAAAGGTCCACAGACTCAGCACTGATGGCAGCAGGGGGGGCAGGCGTAGCGGTGCCTGGGGTGAAGTACACTCTTCCCTTCTTACTGGTGCGGACACAGGCAGCACTAGTGAAAGTAGGTGGTAAGGTTGGCACTGTACGCTGTGTGGTGGAAGAGGAGGCAGAGTCCCCGTTCCCTGTGCCTGCCAACATGGATGAGTCACCGCTGGTGTCAGATGATGTTGAGCTTTGCGTCTCTGCCTGTGATACCTCCATCAGACTCCTCTCCCCCTCCGAGGCGCTGGTCACATCTGTGTCACTGTGCTCCTGTGCAGCTGTTTGTGCTTGATGCCTTACCACTGGTGTCCATCCCCTGTCCCTCTGTGCCCACAGGAGATGCTGCATGAGAGAGAGAGAGATGTAGGGTCAGTTGAGTGGCAGCAACAGAACAAACATATGCAAGCAAAGCATCACTGAAGATGAAGAAATCCATATGTTGCACACCACCCTGTGCAATAACATTGTGCAACCTCAATTTTTAAATTCGAACAGTGCGTGTAAACAAGAAAAACAGGAATAAGGGAGCCATGTGATGACCAGACAACACAATATCCTGCTGGTGGCTCCGTACAACCAGACACACAAATAGCTCAGAGCAGACCTAGGGCCCTGATGGGGGAAAGGATGAACCCCACAACATGTTGCCACTGTTAGATCTGGATGGAGCAGAAGGGGACATAACAGATACAGCCCACAACATGACATTCCACACTGGCCATGAGCCCATGCCATCAACCATGTTGTACTTTGGGGCACAACTGCTGTTGCACATTGGCGTCAGATATCTAAGCCTCACAAATCTGAGGTCAGGCAATGCATGCATTGATGAAAGCACACTCAGAACAGGCACTCTGCTGTTCCCTTCCATGTGATTTCCCAGACTACCCCAATGCAGACGATACCTGAAAACCATGACTCAGAATGCTATGTAAATGCCCAGTACTCATATTACATTAGGAAGTACAGGTAGGGCAAATGCATGATAGCTGCCACTTACAAGCCACTGCATCACACTACCAACATCACATAGCCCAGCGCTGGCCCACGCTGTTTACACATGCAGCCATTCACAGCCAAAGTCACCCTTCCCAGGATACTCACCCCTAGTTTGCTGCTGATGCTCCTTCAATCGTGCATCCAGCTCAGGCTGTGTCGCGGCCAAGATGTGGGCCATTAGTGGTGTCATGCTGCGCTGTGCCAACCTGCCAGTCCGAGGGAGCAGCCCCAGTGTCATCTCCATTATTATAAATGGGGTGACCCAAAATAGTCAAAGGACCTGGGTATCAATTGGTACAAGAAACAGTTGGTCCTAAAACATAATAGTTCAGAAATACAATCAATGTTAATATTACTTCTTCATAAAGGATTGAATCCTGAAATAAATAAAGGAAAAAGAGAAAAACAACAGGCCAAATACAGTCAAATTCATTCAAAAATATATATGACAGTACCCACTGGTATGGTTATGCCAGGAAAATGAATTAATTTATTCATAGACAAATCTCAATAGTTCAATTTCACAATGTACAATATCTGCTAAGGCCAAAGTCCTTAGGTTTATCAGGCCTGTCCCTACTGTCATTCAGAAGACTTTAGACATTTTCATTCTGGTATTCGCATCACAGTGACACATCATCTGTGATCATGGTAGGGATATGGGGGTACATAGAGTACAGGCCAAAAAGGGGGGGGGGGAGTTCGTCGACGTTTCGACCCAGACGCTAATAAGGGTAAGTGTTCTCCTCAGCTATGGGTCTTCCTCAGGACAGGGACAGAATCTGTGTCTTGAAATTCAAATATTCCAACGCAGTGTGGCCAAAATTCTAAGGGTACTGACCTAAGTATCTAAGATGTAGTGCCCCCAACGATAGGGTGGGCAACCTATAAGAGAAGAATGAATAACGCTATCAGTCCCCAGGGATCAGGATAATGAAAGCTAAAATAAATAAGCCATCCGATATAGCACTCACCCATTATTGGTGTGCCATGACCCACAACAACCTTGTTATTTGGCTTGGCGTAACGAAAACGTCAAAGTGGTGAGATTGATCTCTTAGTCGCACTATAAAAAACAATGAAGAGGGTGTTCTTTTCACTGGGTTTCCTATACAGTGTAGTGTGTAACTTACCTTCCTCTTCTCTTATGGTAATGTCAAGAAAATTAATTTGCCTGTTACTGAAGTCAAGGGAGAATTTAATATAAATTTAAAATTACGAGTTGCGGGAGAATAGTGAATATAGGAAAAGGAAAACAATTGAATGTGCAGTACATGATTGGTATTTTAACATATGAAATACACAACTATACATGAGGAGATATGAAGTGTATAATACATGGTTCATAATAGAGATTCAACAAATGACTGTGGGTGCAAATGTCTGATACCAGTGAATATCTACAGATAATACATGTCTACATGTTGGAACCTATATTACAACGATAAAAACAGCAAGCATAAGGTTGTGATTTAAAAGACTCACGTTATATTAGATAGTGTATTTACAAGGTGTCTCATCCGAGTGAGCGGGGATGAATGTAAGCATATTGATGTAAAGGGGAACCCCTTAAAGCTTGTTAACCATTATTCATTGTGGCCATTTGTCTGGTACTCTCCTCATATTCATTCAAACCCTTACTCACAGTGTTGAAAATATGCATCCACTTACATTCCCTGGTGTTGAGAATGCTGGCAAAATTTCCTCCACGTGGGTTAGTGGTCACTTTTTCAATTACCCACCACCTCAAGCTTTCCACAGGGTGTCCAAATCTTTCAAAATGATCAACAAGAGGTGCACCCTGAACTTTACAACATATCCTACTGCAATGTTGTAGGATACGTGTTTTTATTTTTTGGATCGTTTGACCCACGTACATGAGGTCACAGGGGCACAAAATGGCATAAATGACGCCCATCGAGTTGCAGTTGGTGTGCTGTTGCATGGTGTGTGTGTGGTTATTGTATGTGCATTGTTTTTGTTCCAAGACCATAGGGCAGGCCTTGCATAAGCCACACTTAAAATGGCCTCGCACAGATGGCAAATTCCAAAGTGTAGTCTGATTATCCCTTGGCTTAATCGGGAGTAAAGATTGTACCACAAAGTCCCTCACACTTCTACCCTTTTTAAAGGCGTGCATGGGTGGTTCCAAAATGCCGATTTCATCAGCCACCAAATGCCAATGACGATTAATGATCTTTTTGATCTTGTTGCTCTTAGTACAAAAGGTGGTAACACATGTCATTCTTTTCTTTTCATTGGTTTGGTCAACCTTTGGTTCCAACAAAAACTCCCTATGGCAAAACCATGCTCTCTTACGTGCTTTCTTTACAAGGCTCCTGGGATACCCCCTATTGATAAGGTGTTCCATCAAGACAGCAGATTCTTCAAAGAAATCTATCTTGCAGCTGCAGTTTCTCCGTACTCTCAGGAACTGGCCATAGGGGAGGTTGTCCCTGAGCTTACGGGGGTGGTGACTCGAGTAGCGTAAGAGGGTGTTCTTTTCACTGGGTTTCCTATACAGTGTAGTGTGTAACTTACCTTCCTCTTCTCTTATGGTAATGTCAAGAAAATTAATTTGCCTGTTACTGAAGTCAAGGGAGAATTTAATATCCTCTGATCTATTGTTCAACCATATGTGGAAATTGAGAAGTTGTTGTTACTCCCCCTTCCATAGTAACAGCACATCGTCGATGTATCGACGCCATAGTGTGATACATTCTCTATGTGGGTTGTTCTGATTCAAGACAAACTCATGTTCATAAGCATCCATAAAAATTATGGCCAGATCCGGCGCAAAGCTCGCCCCCATAACTACGCCCTTGGTCTGCACATAGTAGTCACCATCGAAATAGAAAAAGTTATTTTTCATGGCAATCTCTAAGAGGTCTATTATGAAGTTAGTAGGGACCTGCCAGGGTCTTGGTCGTTGATCCAGTACCTTCATAATGGTATCAAGTGCTACTGCCTGTGGGATGTTGGTATACAGGGATGTTATATCTAGTGTTACCAAAAGGTCTTCTCTCCACCACGTTCTTGCTCAGCTGGCAGATTTCATCCCACCTCTTGTGGCAGTGGGTGCCCCGTCGGTTTGAGACGCCTAGAGCCCGCACCTTGCTTGCAATGGCCCTCCACACGGCCTTACGCTGGTGTACTTTGAGCTGTAGGCATGGGAGACAAGAGGGGGAAAACGTCAGTGACACTGTGTTATGTACCAAAATCTCTCAGGACAGTAGCATGATACTGACTCATCCAAAATCCACAGATATGTCTAACAGAGACAAGAATGCATCTCACATGGTACATCATCATGGGAGAACCACACGTAAATGCATGCAGGTGTGAGGGTGGACACAATACCTTCCCATCTCATACACATGCAGGATGCCAGCACAGAAAGCCATGTGTAGTCTGCCCATATCTACCGTCCATTTTTGAGGTAAAGCAAGACATACATTACATATCAACATATGTTTGGGGGTAGACTCACTATGTCCAACACTGCGTAGCCCTCAATGTCCTTGCCCTGTGAATGGCTCACTGTGTCATAGAGGTCACATTGAGGGACATGATCTCACAAACACACACCCTTCTCACAAGGCCTGTCGTGTGCAATCTACAGGGCTGAGATGGCTTATTGATGGAGAGTAATGAAAAAAGACGCGTGTAACACTTTGTACATTCAGTGATGTGTCCTTGTCATTTTGGGCAGTGACTGTGCAGGTCAGGTGGGTTCAGACAGAGATGGACAACAGGGACCCACACAGCTAAAATCCCAGTGATGTATGTCTCAATGAACAATGTGCATATTTGAATGTCTACTTTTATGGGATCATGCCCTCACGTGTTGTTCATGCTCAGCCTGTGGTAATTGTGTTGTTGATGTGTGCCATGTTCAACTTACGCCTGAAGGTGTGGCAGGTACAGCAGCTAGGTATGAGACAGTAGTGTTGCATTTTTACACATATGCTGGATGAAATACTCTCATGCGTGACCATGCTAGACATATAAGCAATAACTGTCCTGACTCCTGCATTATCAACTTGCTGCGTCACTGTATGGCTGATAAGACAATACATGTCCCTCTAATCTTGATGTGCAGGCAGGTAAACGTGTGATATAGGCTACACAACCCTTACCCGTGGAGACAGCATGTTAGGCAGTGCATGACATGACCCCACACTCTCAGGCACATACTGCATCTGATCAACTAAATGTGTGCCCCCCTGCACTCTCACTCTCACTGTTGAAGACTTACCACAACATTTGGGGCACCATATAGCCTTGGACACTGTGTGAGCACCTCGTCCACAAGGACCTCCAGCTCCTCGCTGGTGAAGGGACTTGCCCGAATCTTCTCAGTCCTCGCCATCACTGTAGCCATGTGACAGCAGCAGCGGCAGTGGGTGGTGAGGGGTCTCAGGCAGCAGTCCGTTGAGGCAGCAGCAGGTGAGGGGGCTCAGGCAGCAGTCCGTGGGGGAAGTAGCAGCGGCAGTGGGTGGTGAGGGGTCTCAGGCAGCAGTCCCTGGAGGCAGCAGCAGGTGAGGGGTCTCAGGCAGCAATCCTTGGAGGCAGCAGCAGGTGAGGGATCTCAGGCAGCAGTCCCTGGAGGCAGCAGCAGCGGCAGTGGATGGTGAGGGGTCTCAGGCAGCAGTCCCTGGAGGCAGCAGCAGATGAGGGGTCCCAGGCACCAGAGCAGTGGAAATGTGAGGCTCTCTCCCACACATATATAGCCCCCTGGGTTCTAAGCTCATGACACTGGTGTTCCAGGTCTGCCTTTTTCAAATGCATCCAATGACTGGCTTCGCAGTAGCGGAGCACGCCTACCGCGATGTTCAAAAATGCATTAGGCTACCGTGATTGCGGTTCCCATTGGCTGTAAGGGCATGATCCATGGCGGTGACACACCGAAGGGGCCAGGCGGGCACTACCACAGTGGTGCATCTTTCAATTGCATCCAATGACTGGCTCCGCGATGTTGGAACACGCCTACCACAATGTTAAAAAATGCGTTAGGCTACCACGATTGCCGTTCCCATTGGCTGTAAGGGCATGGTCCATGGCGGTGACCCACCGCTTGTGCCAGGCGGTAGCTACCACGATTTGGGTGCCATACATTGGTGCCTAGGACCGTGATTTGGGTGGCGGAGCATGCCAACCACCATTTCACCATGTGAATATGCCTATCACTACCGCGATTGCTTCTTGGGCATTGGCAGTGACCCACCGCTGGTGCCAGGCGGTAGCTACTGCGATTTGGGTGACATACATTGGTGTCTATGACCGTGATTTGGGTGGCGGAGCATGCCAACCACCATTTGGCAACTCATATATATCTATCACTACCGCAATTGTGTCTTGGACATTGGCAGTGACACACCGCTGGTGCCAGGTGGTAGCTATCCCGATTTGGGTGGCAGACATTGGTGCCTATGACCGTGATTTGGGTGGCGGAGCATGCGAACCGTCATTTGGCAACTCATATATCTATCACTACCGCAATTGTGTCTTGGGCATTTGCGGTGACACACCGCTGGTGCCAGGCGGTAGCTACCACGATTTGGGTGCCATACATTGACATGGGTGACAGTGAATTGGGTGGCGGAACACTTTGACAACACCTATGGACACATCATGCTGTGTCAATGGCCAATGGGCAGTTCTCAACAGTGCACAGTGGCCACATGAACAATGGCACAACATTGTGCACACAATACCAATGTCACATTTAAACCACTGCTGAATACACATGGCATGTTTGTAAATGTGATTTAGTACATTGGCATGTACTCCCTCACATGTCACTTGTGATATTGATGGGCATGTACACCGAACAGTGTTGTTATGGACTCTCCAATGTGTACACATGTTAATGTGTGATAGTGCTGTGAAAATCCCAGTGATGTATGTCTCAATGAACAATGTGCATATTTGAATGTCTACTTTTATGGGATCATGCACACACGTGTTGTTCATGCTCAGCCTGTGGTAATTGTGTTGTTGATGTGTGCCATGTTCAACTTACTCCTGAAGGTGTGGCAGGTACAGCAGCTAGGTATGAGACAGTAGTGTTGCATTTTTACACATATGCTGGATGAAATACTCTCATGCGTGACCATGCTAGATGTGTCCATATCTCCATGTGCATTCTCACACTGGAGGTACTTGCTGTGTGAAAGGTGACAAGTGTACGAGTAGTGTAGCTGAAGGTGTCCCTACATGTAGGCTGATCTGTAACTCAATTGTGATGACAGTCATTGTTGGCGTTGTGCCAGTCAAAACGTAAGAAGTTGTGCACATCTCACAGTGTATTGCATTGACATGTGTCCACTTTCATCTCAACTAGGAGAAGACCAAATCTGCATCGTCCCTGCACAGTGCTGACAGACATGGAGAACGAGGAGATCATCTGGAAATTCCGTCTGGATAGAGCCATCCTACAGAACTTTTGTGCTATGTTGGAGCCCCACCTGCAACCTCGCAGAACATATCCAACAGCTTTAACCCCAACGTCTAAGGTGATGGCGGCCCTGCATTGTATTGCCCCAGGATCATTCCAGAACACGGTGACCAGCGCAGCTGGCATGTCGCAACCTATGTTCAGCATGGTGCTGCGTGATGTCCTGTCCGCTATGATGATCTACAAGGACAGATATATCCATTTCCCCAGGGGGCCTGAATTGGCGGCTGTGAAGGGAGATATCTATGCCCTTGGACACATCCCCCATGTTGTTGGTGCCATTGATTGCACCCATGTAGAGCTAATTCCACCACAGACACGTGAGCACATCAATAGGAATCGGAAACATTTCCATTTCATCAACGTTCAAGTGGTGTGTCAGGCGGGTACGATCATCTCGCAGGTGTGTGCCAAATTTACCGGCTCAGCCCATGACTCATACATCATGCGTAACAGCATTGTACCACAGCTGATGGCTAATCTGCTTCCTGATCATGCATGGATTGTGGGTGAGTATGCAGTGTCAAATAGCGTGCTGTGTGTATGACATCCAATCCTCTGACACAGTGTCATTACAAGGTTTCTCTGTGTTCCTCACACCTAGGTGACTCTGCATATCCCAACCGTCCTTGGTTACTGAGCCTACTGCGAAATTCCAGGACACCAGCTGAAGTCCGCTACAATGATGCCCATGGGAGGACACATCGTGTGGTGGAGTGTTCTTTCAGTTTCCTGAAGTCACGGTTTCACTGCCTGAACAAGACCGGAGATGCACTGATGTACTCGCCCGGGAAGGTGTGTCAGATTGGAGTGGCATGCTGCATGCTCCACAACCTAGCCATTCACAAGGCGATCCCCCTGCTCCTGGATGCTGATGAGCAGCAAAGGCTCCCGCCTTCAAACCAACCCGTGTCCAGTGGAGAGGAGGAAGTTGTTGACCTGCGTCAACAGCTCATCAACCGCTACTTCACTGGATGGTGAGTGACAATGTACTACGGACCCATTGTCTGATGATGTTGCTGTTGTTGTGAAGGTGTATGTGAGCTTTGTGAATGCAACCTGTTGTCGGCTCAGTGCTGGCTGCCAATGTTTCTGGGACAGGGTAGTTTGTCACAGATACAAGATGTTCGTCGGTACTGTTGCTCATTGGAAGGTGTGCAGATTGGAGTACCCTGATGACAAGTGTTGTGTGATGTCTGTGATGCCACACACAGACTAGTGAATGTTGTTCTGTTGTGTTTTCCTAGGTCCCTTCAGCCTCTCCTTGTCTACATACATTCCATACTCCTAGTACATTGTGCTCATGGTGAAGACTGCACATCCTGGATTAAAGACGGAGCAGAAACAACCACATGTGTGTAAGGAGTATTTATTTTCAATGGTGACATGTGGGGGGGAACATTTACATAGGGGTGATTAGTAAAGCAGTGAGTTGACAGTTATGATAAATGAGAGAATCGAGTAGTCACCACATTGATGTGGTGACCCAGTCCAACAGACAGATGCCATTTACAAGGCAGTGTGGGGAAGGACAGTCCAAAAATTCAATGCAGTAGTGAAGAGGGTGGCCATCATGGTTGGCTCCGTGTCTGACGTTTTGCAGGTGCTTGGCCATGGGATACTCCCAGGAATTTCTTGGGACGGCCCCTTCGTCGTTTGGCAGGGGGGTCTGTGCTGTAGGGCCAGTGGGGTCTGAGGACTCACCCCTCTCTGTGGCCACAGGGGAGGATGTTGAACTGTCATCCTGCGGCCCAGCAGGGGGAGGTGGAGGTGTTGTTTGTAGAGCAGGCCTGTCCCCCAGTAATGCCACTAGCTGGCCCAAGAGGTCCACAATTTGTCCCATGGGGGTGTCCATGGACCTCATCAGCAGGAGGAGCTTGCAGGAATCTTCTTCTGACCGGCCCGTTCATCCCTGGGTCCGTTCATATGCCCCAAGCACTCTGTTTATGTTGTCCAGGGCTTCGGTCTTAGGCTCTGGTTGTCTGTGAGTGACCCTGCCCCTCCCACCTGCCCTGCTGCCACAGACCTGTTGCCGCACCACTGTGGGCACCCGCATCCTCTCCCTGCCCTCCTCAGTTGGTGGTGTGGGGTGGTCATCCTCTGTGACAGGGGGAGTGTTGCAGGCACCACTGGTGGTGGTGGTAGTAGTGGTGGAGGACGCACAGGCCATAACAGCAGGGGTCTGCGTAGCTGTTGGTATTGCTGCAGATGTGGTGGGTGGGATGATGGGGTCCTGAAACCAGTTGCACCCTGGCACACCAGATGGGCCGGCTCGGAGCTCCAGGTCCTCTGAATCCTGGGCGTCAACATCCGAGAGTCCATGTTCCAGGGGGGAAACTGGCTCTGCAGGTTGCTGGTGTTGTCCTCTGCAGTCAGTTCTTGGTCACCTGTGAGACAGATGGGAAATGGTCATTGTGGTGCACACCGCAAGCTTTGTGTTAGCTGTGTATTATTCACTGTTTGTACACCACACAGTTGACTAATCATCACATTGTGTGTATGTGCACTACTGTGCCTCCTGAGATGATGTTGAGGTACATGCATTTCTTGTCCAGGGTGTGAGGTGTCAAAACTTACTATGCTCCATGTGCATGTTTTGTGATTACAGGGACATGTTGCCATCTAGGGACTAGCTCAACCAATATTTTCTGTGACCCATCTTTGTTGATTACTCCGTCCTGGCTGACGTAACATCTGAGCATGAACTGGCCATTGTTATCTAATGCGAACCTTTGTCATGTCATGTGCAAATCTGATTTTGGACCAACAACCATGCTTTATTTGTTTTCATGTGGTCCTTGCTGCTCTGGCCACATGGCACTTACACATGGCATTCAGTGCTGTGCATGATTGTGCACAGACTTTCTTCAGCATGTTAATTGTTGTCATACTTTGGTTGCTGTGACAGTTTAATTTGCTTAGCTGTCTGCGCACTGTGAGTGGCAATGGTATTGGTGTGTATATTTGTGTGATGAGAGGGCTGGTGTTGTGATAAGGCACTATGCTTTTTTAGAGGAATGGCTGGGTGCATGTACTGGTACTTATCTGTTATGTTTTCTCATTTGTGTTGGATTTGTGATACATCTCTGTGTGTGTGTGTGTGTGTGTGTGTGGTGTAGGCTTGATATGGGTGGGACAAGGAAGCATGATATGTCTACCTACCTATTACTTTGAAGTGGACAGTACAATGGCTGAGACATGCATCTGGGTGGGAGGGAGTGCTCCTTCTTGATGAGCTGGGGATCAAGGGTGCCTGGTGTGAGTTGTAGTGCAGGCCTCCCACCCAAAACAGCCCTCCCTGGGAAGATGGCTACCTAACTGTTAGTTTGTTTGTAGTGATACAATGACTTCCAACTGCTTCTGGGTGGGGGAGTGTTCCATCCTGCTCAGGTGTGGGGCAGGGGGCCTGGTGGGAGTTGTAGTACAGCCTTTCCAGCCCCAAACACCCCTCCCTGTTAAGATGGCTACCTACCTGTTAGTTTGATGTGAGCACTGCAATCTCTGCCACATGCTTCTGGGGGGCGGGTCCATCCTGCCCAGGGGTGTGACAGGGGGTATTGTGGGAGTTGTAGTGCTGTTTGCCTGGACACATACAACCCTGTAAATGTTGTCTACCTTTGGGATGATTCAGATGGAGTGAATGTTACATCAGTGGGACATTTGTTGGATATTGTGGTGCTTATGGATATAGTTGGGCCTCTGAGATGTAGCTTTGTAGTTTAGCTGGACAGTACATAGCTGTGTGATGGTCTGCATTTGTTTGTACTTACCAGCCTGCACTCCCCCGGCTATTCCTGTGAGACTATCTGGATGCAGTATGGCAAGCACCTTCTCCTCCCATGCAGTGAATGTTTTGGGTGAAATGGGAGGGCCACCGCCAGTCCTCTGAGCCAGCTCACGGTTCTTGCTCCTCTTCTCTTTCACAACCCTCTTCAAGTCATGCCACCGCTTCATGATTTCAATTTTTGTTCTTGGGGTGGTCCTTACTGCATTGACCTTATCGACTATCCTTGCCCACATTTGTGCTCTTGTGGTTAGTGGTGTCTGTTGGACCAGGATACCAAACACTTGTGGTTCAACTCTGACTATCTCATCTACCATGACTGTCAACTCACTCTCTGTGAATGTGGGCATTTTCTGTGTTGCCATGGTGTGTGATGTGCAAAGGGGTTATAGGTGCAGGGGTGTGAGTGGTGGGAGTGGTGGTGATGTGTATGGTGTGTAATGTGCAAAGGGGTTAGAGGTGCAGGTATGGAAGTGGTGGTGGTGAGTAGTGATGGTGTGTTGAATTGCCTCTCCTTTGAGCTCTGGTGTTGGGCCTTTCAGTTGTGGAGTTTTGCAAAGGATTGTGGTCAGGGAAAGGGCTGGTTTTGTACTCAGTTATGTGGGTGTGTCCAAATGGGGTATTGCTGTCAGGTGTGTTGTGTGGGTTTTCCTTGGATTTGTATTTTTGTAGTTGCCATATGGTTGTATAATTGGGGTGTGTTCTGTGTTTTTGGGGGCATGGCTAGTCTGCGGTGTGCACTTTGTGCCCTTGTTGTGAGTTTTTTCTGTTGACCGCCATATTTGTCACGGAGCGTCCGCATCGGTGGCTATGCTACAGCTCTTCCTCCGGCTATCCCATTCATCACTGATAGCGAACGCGGCGGTCGGAAACAGCGGAAAGTACCGCGGTGACATCAGGGATATTCTAATTTTCCGTGCGGTGTCTCCGTTGTCATGGCGGCGGGTTGGTGATTTTCCGCCGCAGACGGATTCTGATCTTCTCCGCCCGCTATGGGGGTTTTTTCTTTGTCTCGTTCCGGCGCGGTCGTTTTTTTTGGGCTGTTGATCCTAATTGTACCGCCGGTTTTGCCGCGGTACCGGTGGGTGGCTGTTTTCTGCTACCATGGCGCTCGGGTGGTTTTCTGACCGCCATCCTAATGGGCCCCTTACCGTTTCATTTGGAAATTTCCAAGGAAGGGCCAGGGGATAGCCAGGGCATTGCCGGCAAAGTGTGTGTGGTGCACTCCCTCTGATTGTTTGATATCCCTGTTCAGAGCCATGTGAGCATTGTGGTGTGTGACTCCTGCTGCTGTGTGCAGGGCCAGTGTTGAGAACCCAGTCTGCAGTTCCTTGCCTCCACGTATCACAGGCAGGAGAAAACAAGTATAGGAAAGACTGCAGTGACGAGAGTGGTCTGGCTTCGTTGCTCTACAGAAAAGACTCAGATTGTGCATCGGAGGGGTAGGGGCATCCACATGCCATTCTTGCCCCAAGAGCACAAAGAGCACATTTTAAAAATAAAAAATAAAAGGGATGTCCTGGCTGCAACAAAAGCACACAGATGTTGAAAAATCAGGTGGAGAAGAGTCATATCAGTTAAGGCTTTGTGAGGGCTGCTGAATAATATGCACACTTGACACACAGTGCCCTGGGAAGCCAGTGGCAACACTGAATAAAATGCTTGTTGCTTGGGCTACAAGGAGCATTGGTTCCCCCAGATCTCCACAGGGAACCTCGGCTTGTGTTTAGAAAGTTACCCTAACTCTTCCAGGTCTCTGAATGACAGTCCTGTGTGAAGGTTTCATTGTTTTCTAGCAACCTTTGAGCTGTAATATTTTGTCTTATTGGTTTTAGGTAGTGTGTATTTTTTGTTTGTAGGTATTTTGGTTGCTTTAAGGCAGATGAATAACTCATACTGAGCTTAATCTGAACCTCTAAAATGTTCTTGACATGCATAAAGTTGATATGTATTTATTCAACCATTTAGAATATTGTGAGTATTGTGATGTGCTTTATGGTATGATTGTGCAACCCAAGGTGGCTGTGGCTTCAAGCAGCAAGGCTTAAACAAAGGACTTCTGTAAAGAACTTAGCTGCACCAAACAACAAAATAAGATAGTCACACTACATAAAAGGAATCAGACACCAATTTATAAAAATAGATTATGGGCCTGATTCGAGTTTGGTGGTCTTGCAGCAGGCTGCTATGCCATCACCTTGCTGCAAGACTGCCAAATCCTTAGTCGGACGGCCTGGCGGAGTCCGACTGGAATCCAGGTCGGGCGGTCCTGCTGAAGAGGTCCCACGGCAGTGTGTAGCTAAGGCATATTGGTGTCCTTAGGAATGCACCACTGTGAGACTGCTGCATCCCGTCCCTGCACAGAAAGACGTACACAATGTTATGCATTTCGTTCCGCACAGGAACAGATGGTGTAAAAATACAGGGGGACACAACATGTGCCCCCCTGCATGTGCCCTCATACACAGAGGCAACAGGAGGCCTTGCTAGGGCCCCCTCAGTTTCCTCACTGTCACCCTTTTCATGGTGGATTCACCACTTTGAAAAGGAGAGCAGAGGGTAAACTCGTAATATGCTTTGCGGTGCCACTGCAGCACCACCAGCATGTTGCAGCCTCAGACTGCTGCGCCACTGCTGCATGATCAAGAATCCCCGTGGTTGCAACAGTTGAGTGGCGGTCCAACCACTGTACTTGTAAGAGGATGGGTGGACCGCCAGCCTGGCAGTTCATGGACCACCATAGTCATAATCAGCCCCTATATTTTTATGAATATTTAGATGCCAAGATGAGCAAAATCCACCAGGGGGTTACAGAGGTATTGATTTTTTACAAAAATGTAAATCTCAGACTTTTAGTCCAAAGCACAAAGACTTGGTAACTGTAAAGTTTGCACATTTTCAAAAAGTTTGAAAGATTTGTGTTCGACTATTAGTTGACTTATTTCGACATGGAGAAGGTTGGGTGGGGCAAAAAGGAGTATTTGGAAAGTTACCTGGTCACCAAACCAGTCTCAAGTCAAGTTCCACACTTTGCACCAAGACCAGCATAGACTTTAATGGGGTGGTCCTGATGCTGGGGATGCAGGATGCTGAAAGATGCTTTAGGTGTTGTTTGGTCGACAGGGACCTTCCTTGAGATACTTCTCGGCCCACAGGTAAGATGGGATGGCTTTGGCCACAGGGATCGGAGTCCCTCAAAATTCTTTTCGAGCCATTAAAAGTACAGCAATGGCTGGGCTACTGATCTATGGTCACAGTTGGTCCAGAGCTATCTTCTGGTGAGGGCAAGTATCCGGCTTTGTTGGCCAATCCACACTTGTGTGACTTTTCCAGGAACGACAGTTACTAGTGCAACTTTAGAGACTGAAGTGGAGATCTTCTTAGCTAGATCTCAGCGGTCAGCAGCCATTCCTTGCCAGTTGCCACTCACTGGCTAGGATCAGCCACCTTAGTTTTTGTGACCCTGTTGCTGGTACAGGGGACTCAGCTGACTGACCATTGGAGTCATGACTTCAGCCTGAGGCTCAGGAGCAACTTTTCTTAGAGGCAGGCACTACAGGCACAGTTGGAGCAGAAGGTCCATTCCAGCAGTTAGTTTTGCCTCTCTTGCCAGGTTCTGGGTTCAGGAGGGCAGTCCTTCTTCTTCAAAAATGATTCCTGTTTCCCCAAGTGCTTCTCTTGAGATGAAGGATTTCCAACCTCTTTGTAATTTCAATCTGCTTTGACCGCAGGATTTACTGGACTTAGGCCAGATGAAGAAAGCACTTTTGGTGGTGCAAAAGACCCAATTTGCATATTCGGGCTGTTGGTGACCACACCAAATGCTTTTTGAAATACAAGACTCTGAGAACAATGACAGTAAGGGAACACAATGTGCGCAACTAACACATACAGTACCACCCAATTGAAAAATGTTAGATGCTCAACTTTCTGTGGTTCACTGTCATCAAAACCACAATCAATAAAAGAGTAAAGTTAGGAAGGAACATCAAAAAATAGAGTCCATGAAATCTTTCCTTCAGGTTTCAGTAACCTTTTATTTGTTTCTTATTTCAAATTTGCTGATTCTTTAACGAGTTGCTTCAATCGACAATACAAAATAGATTTGTAGATCACAGTTGCATTTTCTATAGATCAACAGCCTTTCTGCCTACGCGTTTCGTCCTTCCCTTAGGACTTCATTAGGGCTGTAATAAGAAACAAATAAACATACAATTTACACCTGATTTTCACAATATACCAAAACCATGTGATGCAACAAACATTTAGTTTAAATGACCTGATTCTAATACAGACACTTCCTATACTAATGATATATAGCACCCCTCACCAAATGAAAAAGGCAACAGTGACTTCTATAAACTTAATAAATTAACAGTTTCCAATAAACTATAGTAATGATTGTTAAACTTCACACACCTTGTATTTTAGAGAGAAGAATTCTCTTCTTTTTCTAAACATCGAATACTTTGTGTCATAAATTTGCGGCGCACAACCAGATATCTGTAGTCAATGGGATATGAAACATGTATTGAAAATTCTCCTCTCCATTTAGTTTAAATGAATTCATCCATCTCCCTTTCTTACATGTTAGAAAATCACATTCCCTAACGTTACTCATTGAACCAGTGTAACCTGATATATGAACTTATGTCTACATAAATACATACATAATTATTATGTTCTTATAATAAAGATCCCTCTTCTTGTTCTGAAAATGAAATATTACTGGTCCCTAATTAACAGCGTGCCCCCAAATCTCTGTGATGGATGAGGAATAATACCTGTCTTAAACATTAATATCATTGATAGTTTCCAATTAAGGCTACTCAAGAACTCCTTACTTTTATATTAACAAAGGTCGCACTAACCTAAATTGATCTTTGAAATAGAAACGTCTCACACCTAATTCCTTATTAAGTCTCTAAAAAATAATAAGAAAACAAAAGGTCCCCATTGAATTAGTACCTAGCAGTATTTACTAAAATCGGGAGGTGAACAATGGGAAAGCTCAAACCTACCTTGAATTCCATCATTTCTTATTTCTCATAATTTCTTCAATACTCCTCTTTTCACTATATTCAAAAGATAATCACTGTGTAAAAAATCAAAATCCAAGAACCAGATAATGAATCACAATACTGCCACCCAAAAATATTATTCAACTAGACTGTTTTTAGCTGAAGGAAAAATTTCATGGATTCTATTTTTTGATGTTCCTTCCTAACTGTACTGCTTTTTGAAATATACAAACACCAAATTAGGTTTCAGTCAGTTGCTACTGAAATGCAATTTGGGTTTGCGACCAAAAAACAGAATTGCTCTTTAGATTGGGTGTGTTCAGGGCATTCCTTCTGAACAGGGAATCTGAATGACATGCACTAATGTTTTGCAACCAAAATGTATTCACAAAACATTCATACTTTACCACCAACTCAAGGTTGGTGGTAAATCATTCACAAGAGGGGGGTGTGGACTGCCAAAATGTGTGACTACATGTCTTTACTGTTCTCTCCAGCCACGGAGCTCTAAATCCTGTGAAATACTGTGCCCCACCCTGCATCTCTAAAACTGCCATTGTAGACTAGTCAATTTGTTGCGGAAACTAGAACTAATTGCAATACAATTTCTGTGAGTGGATTGTTATTGAAATTTTTCTGTAGAAAATAGATGGTGAAAAGTCTACAACTCTATCATGACGCGTTAATCCAATATGGGGGATTTTTCAAAATGGCTGCCCATTATTAGAGATATAGGGTATAACTGTTTATATGCCCATGTGTGGTATCATTTAATATGTTTTTAGGGACGGGAAAGTAAAAAAGAACATCAAAAATTGTTTATGATGACCATAATATCAAATAATCGCAGAATATGTCAGATAGACAAAGTTTGTATAATTTTTTCGTTGACTTATATGACAAAGTGTGAAGGAACGTAAATATTACAATTAACTTTTATAATAAAAAGTTTGCTATTGTTTGTGTTTTGTTTTGTAACTTTGTTGTTATTGTTTGTTTTTTTGTTAATCAAAAATGTTTCATTTATGTGTTACAGGTTCTGGCGAGTTGCTGTGAGATACCATGAAAATAAACGTAGAAAAGTGTTTCATTTGTGATGTGGTGTTTCAAGAAGATGACGATGTATCTGTACTCACTGAAAGAGGAGTGACTGGAATTCTAAAAACATGCAAGGAGAGAAAAATATCTAAGTTTCACGTTTGTGTTGGACAGAAAGTTCACAAGAAATGTAGAGCGCGTTTTGTTAACTTGAAAACTCCGTTCCAGGAGAAAGAATCAGATCCCACAACTTCTCGTGTTCTACGGTCATGTGAAACCCCGTTTGATTTTAGAAAAAATAGTTTTTTCTGTGGTACTGAGTTAAGTTTATACTTCAGGGAGAGGAAAAAAAATGTGTGGTTTAATGCACGAACAGTTGAATTCAAATCCTGAGTTTTCCAAAAATGCAACAAACGCAATGATGAATGGGCAGACAATGTTAAGAGACGTATCCAAAATGTGTCTGATTTACATGCTACCACAAACAGTGTTACGTCAATTTTTATACTGGAAAATTCATTCCCGGGCAGTTCACTGATAACCCTCCAATATTTTCAGGTCGACCAAAGGACTCAGTTCGCCAGGAAACTTTTCTTCAAGTAGTTAAATACATAGAGGCAAATGATGAAGAACAAACTTCTGTTAAAGAACTTGTTAACAAAATGTGAGAATTACTGCCAGAAGATAGCGAACCATACAGTTCGAAGTATATGAAACTCAAAGAGCATTTTGAAGATGAAATCTCCATAGGAACAGTTGCAGGGACTGCTGATGTTGTTACTTTTAAAAGTACAGCTGCTCATGTATTGCAAGAGTACCACAGTCATAGCCATGAAGATGTTGAAGAGGATCGAAACAATCTCCTTATGGCAGCTGCTGAAACAATAAGAAATGATATTAAAGACATCCCTGTAGAACCAGAAACATATCCACCCATTGAAAACATGAGTAGTGTTGACTATAATGTGAGCTATATTCCTGATTCGTTAAGGCTCTTATTATCAGTTTTTGTTACTGATAAAACCAACAAAGAGAGAAAAGTAGCTTCTATAGGACAGGCAATTATGCAAACTGTGCGCCCACGAGTCTTAGTTGCACCGTTGCAGTTAGGGCTGGCAGTTCAATTACATGACAACACAAGCTCGAGATTTGTAGTTGAAGCAGTAAATCATATGGGATTCTGCAGCTCCTATTCAGAAGTTCTTCGTTTTGAACGTTCAGCTGCAGCAGAAAGAGGAAATACTATACCTGTCCTTGTGGAACCTTCTGAAAGTCCTGCGAAATTTGTTCAATATGCAGCTGATAATATTGATCACAATATTATTACAATAGATGGCCATGGTACTTTTCATGGGATGGGCATTATCGTCACTGTGACTCCAACTGGAAAATTAAATCCCAATAAAAACATATCATTCACAGGCCAGTGGGATGCGTTTCTTAAAGTATAATACCATCAAGGAAATCGCGTACAGTGACCCATTTGCAAACCTGGATATTTTATTGAACATCTCACATCTACTCAGCAACAGTGTTCCAGGATGGCAAGGAGTATGCCAACTACTACATAAAGGTAACCATCCCGTGTATCATCTGTCATCTTTCTGCCAATGATTAACATGGATCCAACAAATGAGACGTGTATTCTCTCAACACTGTTTTTTGTTCCTGACCATGCCAAGAGATACAGCAAGACCCCTATTATAACATTCGACCAGCCTCTTTTCCACAAAGCACTTAGCATCATAGCCAATGAATCACAGGATAGTCCTTTGAAGAAGGTCATTCTGAGACTAGGAGGCATGCACACAATCATGAGTTTTCTTGGATGCATCGGTTTTTTGATGAGTGGAGCAGGCTTGGTTGATATACTTGAGATCATATATGCAGGAAATGCTGTAAAGCACATGCTTTCTGGTAAAGCTATTGCAAGAGCGATTCGTGGTCATCTTATTGTTTCATCAGTTTTCAACACGATTTTAGCAACGCAAGCCCTAGATGATACAGACGATTTACAGGCAGCTAGATCATTGTTTAATAATCTTCTTAATGGGGAGCTTTCTGTTGAGGATGTTACACATAATGCTGTTGTCGAAATTGCAACCAAACTGCTGAAGGCCAAAGATGAATTTACATTTTACAGGACCCCTCGACTTTGGTTGCAATATTTGGAAATGGTCAACATCCTGAAACAATTCTTAAAAGCTGAAAGAACAGGAAATTGGCATCTACATCTTGCAATGGTAAAGGAGATGCTACCTTTTTTTGCAGCATGTGGCCATAATTTATATGCCAGTTCTGCACGACTGTATTATGAGAGAATGGTTGAGCTTGAATTTGAAGCTCCTGATGTATACACAACAAAAAACAATGTCTCAACTGGAGAATATTTTGGAGGGGGAACCAATTTTGACCAATTGAGATAAATCACATAAGAACCAAGGGGCAAGAAGGGAGACCACAGTATAGGTAGAGTAAAAAAGGTATTTATACAATTGTGCAATTAGTTAGGGAAGCACTACAATACATTCACTTGTAAAATGACCTAAGCACACAACGTAACCAACTGAACGTGCTGGTGAATAGTGAGCGACGCAGTGATACAGAAGTGTGAAAAACAGCATGAACGGCGCAAATGAATGAAGGGGTACAAGGGTCAACAAACAAGATAAATATATACAGTAAAGTACAAGAAATTATTTGGGATGTTTTAGTTGACCACAGGGAGGCCTTAGTTCTAGGCTGTGTCGTCGACGGCGTTTCGACCTGGATGATTTCAGGTCATTATCAGGACTGAGGTCATAGATTAAAGAGTAATGCTTCTGATGCAAATCATGCAGGACACAAGTAATAAAGTTGCTGAAGGGACACTGTGTGACTCAAGATTCAGGATCCAAGAGGGACAGAACGAAGGATGATCGTCCGAACTGAGCGCGGGGAGGATCGGTGGGGCACAAAGGCAGTTGCTTGTAAGGGTAGTCGTGTTCTCAATAGAAGGATGGTAGGACCAAGGTCGAGCAGAGTGGCCATTTTTGTTTAAAAAATCCAAACCGACTGGTCCACGACGAGGGAGTGAAACTTGTTAGGGTAGTCCTATTTTCAATTGAAGGATGAAACCGCAAAGCCGTCGGAGAACACCTTCTCTCGGAAGGTTTTCTCCGACGGCTTTGCGGTTTGTTCCCTGGCCCTGGATTTACTCCCTCGTCGTGGACCAGTCGGTTTGGACTTCTTAACAATATTGGCCATTCTGCTCGACATGGGCCCTACCATCCTTCAATTGAAAATAGGACTACCCTAACAAGTTTCACTCCCTCGTCGTGGACCAGTCGGTTTGGATTTTTTAAACAAAATTGGCCACTCTGCTCGACCTTGGTCCTACCATCCTTCTATTGAGAACACGACTACCCTTACAAGCAACCGCCCTTGTGCCCCACCGATCCTCCCCGCGCTCAGGTCGGACGATCATCCTTCGTTCTGTCCCTCTTGGATCCTGAATCTTGAGTCACACAGTGTCCCTTCAACAACTTTATTACTCGTGTCCTGCATGATTTGCATCAGTAGCATTACTCTTTAATCTATGACCTCAGTCCTGATGATGACCTGAAATCATCCAGGTCGAAACGCCGTCGACGACACAGCCTAGAACTAAGGCCTCCCTGTGGTCAACTAAAACATCCCAAATAATTTCTTGTACTTTACTGTATATATTTATCTTGTTTGTTGACCCTTGTACCCCTTTTTTCATTTGCGCCGTTCATGCTGTTTTCACACTTCTGTATCACTGCGTCGCTCACTATTCACCAGCACGTTCAGTTGGTTACGTTGTGTGCTTAGGTCATTTTACAAGTGAATGTATTGTAGTGCTTCCCTAACTACTTGCACAATTGTATAAATACCTTTTTTACTCTACCTATACTGTGGTCTCCCTTTTTGCCCCTTGGTTCTTATGTGATTTATCTCACTTGGTCAAAATTGGTTCCCCCTCCAAAATATTCTCCAGTTGAGACATTGTTTTTTGTTGTACATTGCGCCCGGTCTCTCCTGGGTTAACGGGTTATACTCCTGTGTATTGTTACTGTTCCTGATGTATACACGGCATTTACAAATGGTCTGCATGTTGTCCGAAGAAGTTATAGGTTTTGGGGTGGCCTTTCCACTGATTTGGTAATTGAACAAGTTCTAATGAAGAATATAAAAGGATTCGGTGGAATGACCCATGGAAAAGGTATGACAGAACAGCAGCAACTTGTCTGGGTTATGTCGCGCCCTATTTGCACCCATTTGAATGAATGCATGCAGGACTTTGCTTCAGTGAAGCATGCAGCAAGTGAGCAACATGTTACTATGACCAGTTCAAGAATTGAATGCGATAAAGGAGATACACAGAAAGTACTGGTATATGTGAACAGCTCAATGTTTTTGAGCGAGACAGCAACCTGCGTAACATTGTCACGGGTGTTACTTATGGCAGTGATGTTAATCCTGAACTTGCAGAAGAAATTGGAAATAGAATTCTTAATGAGATGACGGACAAAAGAGCCTTTGAGATCTCTTTCAGAAAAAGCAACCAGGTGAATGAAATCAGTTCAATTTGTTAAATTGAAAGAAGAACCCTTTGTTATGCATCCTGAACTATTGTTTCAGCGCTTGTTGCTTTGTGCTCAGACTAGTGGCACGGATTTGCAGGAGGTGTTTCGTTAGGAGCTTTGCTCATACCCAGCTAGTTTATTCAATAAGCATGGATTTATGAGGGTATCTGGGAAGTCGCAGCTTGCCAATTATATTAAAGAGCAAGTACCAGCCGTTGCTAACATGCTCGAAAATATGCAGTTCGTCATTGATGGTGGGTGGTTACTACATCGCCTTCCTTGGAGTCCGAATCAGACATTCCATGAGCTGCTTTGTGCCTATGAGAGATATGTGCTAACAAAGTATGGCCAGGCAATAATAGTATTCGACGGATATGGAGATAGGTTTTCTACAAAATCAGAAGCCCATCTAAAAAGAAACAGAGGTATTGTAGGACCTAAAGTAAATTTCATAACTTCTACCTCCATCGCCATCCAGAAACAATTATTTCTGAGTAATAATGAAAATAAACAAGCCTTCATTGATCAATTATCACAAAAGTTACAAGAAGCTGGGTGTAAAACAAAGCAAGCTCATAGTGATGCAGACTTCATGGTCGTTTTGGAGGCTATTGAGTCGGCCAAAACTCATCCTACAGCCATTGTTGGCGAGGACACCGATCTTCTCATACTACTCCAATTTGATATTTTCCTTTGCCCAGAACCTAAGAAATCTTCCAAAAACATAACTGTGTATGATATTAGGAAATTAGCAAAAGCTTTAGGTAATGACATCTGCTCTCACATCTTATTTGCCCATGCCGTATTAGGATGTGATACCACCTCCAAAACCATTTGGATTAGGAAAACGTGACTCCATAAAGTTGCTAAGAAAATCAGGCAGCTTCAAAGAAAGTGCTGCCGTATTCCAAACTTCACAAAAATCAATAGAAGAAATTGAAAATGCTGGTCTTAATGCTATTATAGAGTTGTATGGAGGAATAACAGGAGACAGCACACTACATGATATGAGACTTCGAACTTTCACTTCAAAGGCAACATAATCAACAATACATGTGAAACCGGAAGTCTTGCCTCCTACAGAGGATGCCTGCAAATTTCATTCACTCAGAGTATATCATCAGGTGCAGTGGATGGGTATTCATATGGATCCATTACAGTGGGGATTTGAAGTGAAAGATGGAAGATTGGCTCCCATTAGAAAGAGTCAAGCACCAGCACCAGATCATTTATTAAAATTTGTGAAATGTGGCTGTAGCAAGAGTCAATGTGCGACTCTGCAATGTATATGCAAAAGACAGGGAATAGTGTGCACATATGCGTGCACGGATTGTCGAGGAATAAGCTGTTGCAATTCCATGGAAGTGGACATGGACGATGATTGAAATCATACTACTCTTATACTGAGGAGTGCTGCTTGAATTTATCTCTTTAACAATTTTCATTTGTCAGTTTCATATTGAGAAGTGCTATATTATCTAGTTGAAATTTGTTTATCCTTTTCAAATGGTGTTAAAAAAATGTAAATAAAAAAATGTCAAAACTATGTTTGGCATATTAACATATAATTATTGTTGTTTATTGTATTAATCCCAATTTGATATTATGGTCATCAGAATTTTTTTTTGACTTTCCCGTCCCTAAAAACATATTAAATGATACCACACATGGGCATATAAACAGTTATACCCTATATCTCTAATAATGGGCAGCCATTTTGAAAAATCCGCCATATTGGATTAACGCGTCATGATAGAGTGGTAGACTTTTCACCATCGTTTTCTACTGAAAAATTTCAATAACAATCCACTCAAAGAAATTGTATTGCAATTAGTTCAAGGTTAGCCCATTTTTTTAACTAATTTGACTAGACTATTGAGGCGGAGACATCCTCCTTTGCTGCTGACTAGGTGAGGGTGAAGGAGCTTCCCTATGGGGGCATACAGTGTGAATTGATGGCTGTGTGAGCTGAGGAAGGTGAGGTGCTGACCGATGCACGGCAATTGGCCACATGACCTGAGAGGAGGATCGGTGGTGCGGAAATGTATATAATGCTTCATGATGGCTGCTGCCTCAGGAACTGGAACAATGTCTGTTGGGGTTGGTCCCTACACAAAGAAATTAGAAGCTAAGCAGAAAATTCATACTCGGATTGACTCTGACCAAAAGACTTATAGCCATTAGATGGCTTAGCCCAACAAACCCCCCCTGACAACTGATTGGTTGTGTGATATGACTGAGTGGGCTGGTGCGGAAGAAGCACATGTGAAAAAAGTCAGACAAGATGATAAACTGGCAGATGATCTGAGGGCCTGAGGGGCAATGGTCCAATACCTCACTGGTGACGATCACACTGCCCCCGCGATTGTGACGAGTAATGGAGATTAGGAACCCACACTGGCATAAAGCTCCCCTCTCACGGGGGGAGAATGGCGACCCCATTCAATGGTCACACAAATATACAGCGACTTGGACTTACGTACTCCAATGAACTGCTGCGGTTACTCTATGATACAAGTGTCCTTTAGATGATGATCTATGCAATAAGCTGAGCACCGGGGGGGGGGGGGGGGGGGGAGTGTTCACATTGCTATTTTATGTACTAGTATTTTACCCTTTGATTCACATGGCCTGAAAAGTTTGATATTCCACAGGCTGCTTGATGTGGTTGCAGTAATTGTTAATATTTCCTATGATGTGGAACTGTATAATACTGAAATGCCAATAAAAACATATTTTAAGAACATTTTTAATGGGAAGGGGTTCCTTGGGACCACAGACTACTCCTAAAAATAAAAATGAAATGTTTCATTTTTTTTTTTATGACATCATGTTTTCTTTTAAAGAAAATGGGCTGCATTTGAAAAAAAAAATAGATTGCTTTATTGAAAAGCAATCAGAGACATGGTGGTCTGCTAACCCCAGCTGACCACCATCCCTGTGATGGCAGCAAATCCTAGTGGGCCACAAATTGTGACCTACCTCATTAATATTCATGAGGTAGGCATATTTGTGACCCACTACAAATCACTAATCAGGAAGTAAGAGCCAGCTATAACTTTAGTACATTAGTAATTGTAATTGCATTTATATAGCGCTTACTACCCCTGATGAGGCATTGAAGTGCTTTTTGGTAAGTAGCATAGTATTACGGAACTCAAAAAGGATTAGCGATGAATTAGAATAGGGAAATATAAAATTAGTTTGAGCTGTGGACATGTGAGTTTGCTTTTTTGGACTGAAAAAGGATAGTGAAAGGATAGAAGAGGGAAGGGTTTGCATTTAGATAAGGCTTGCTGCACCTGATGAGGTGTTGAAGGGTTCTTCGGCGAGTAGCACGCTACTCCGGAACCAAAGAAGGATTAGTGGTGAATTAGTATAGGGAAATATGAAATTAAATTGAGTGGTGGACATTTGAGTCTTTGTATTTGGATTCAAAAAGAATAGTGAAGGGATAGCAGAGGGAAGGATTTTCATTTATATAGCACGTGTTACCCCGGATGAGGAGTGATAGTGCCTTTTGGCGAATAGCACACTACTCCAGGACTCAAAAACAGGATTAGTGGTAAATTAGTATAGGGAAATATGAAATTAATTTGCAATTTGTATTATACCGGGGAATTAGACAATAAAAGGGAACTTCTCCTTCGCCACACAGCATACCAGAAACGTGATACTGAAAAGACTATAGGTAATGCTGTGTCTGTCTTCAGGATTCTGTAGGCAACTTTACAATGTGTGGTCCCCAAATTCCTACAGAGTTGAAGAAGCCAACGTTTTCTGATAGGTTTATATGTGGGGCAAAAAAAGAGGACGTGTAGATCAGTTTCACTAGAGGCTCCACAGGTTGGGCAGTCAGGAAGATAATTTATCGACCACTTTCCTGTGAAGGCTCTCAGGGGCAATGTTCCATACCTGAATTGCATATATAATTTTCTAGAGGCATTAGGCTCCATCAGGTCTAAAACTGGCTCTATTTTGAAGTCTTCTTTAGTATTGAAGAAGTCCATGGTCAGTGAGCCTAATTTATTATTGGTTAGCATCATATTTTTGTTATTTAACCAAAATGCATTTGCCAATTCAGCTCTAGAGAGTGTAGGGGCATTTATTTCAGGATGATGTCATAGAGCAGGAAACCCTAATCTAATTAGCTCCCTTTTAATATAAAGAAGCCACGGTATATTATCTATACCACGGGGGGTCAATAACGATTTTAAATCGTTTTGGTAATCCACTAACTCTGGTGTTGCCCACAGCCTGCGCCAATACAATAGTGGCCTTAAAGCAATTTCGTCTTGGATGGACCTGACTCCCAGGTCCATTCTGAGTGGTATAAGGGGAGTGCTGGGTGGTAGGGACAATAACGACCTTAGGAACAGGTTCTCAGATCTGCCAATGTCTCCGGTTAGACAGTGCCCCCATAGTTCAACTCCATAGAGAGATGCAGCCCGTGCTTGTGCTTTATATATCTCAATGGTGGGTGCTATCGGTTTTGAGATGGAAGCTCTATATATTTTAAGGATCCCACCGCAAGTCTGCGTGAGTCGTAATTTAGCTTTTGCTAGCTGGGGACCCCATTCCATCCTATCCGAAAGTGTGACACCGAGATATTCAAAGACTGTAACCCTATCCAGGGTAACACCATTGAGAGAAGGGTTAGGACCATTTTTTTTGGGCGGGTTGCATATCATAAATTTTGTTTTTGAGGAATTGAACTCAAGGCCTCTCTGGGAACAAAATTCAAAGAAACTATCGAGGGCACGTTGGATCCCCATGAGGGATTTAGACACCAGAAGGGTGTCGTCAGCAAACATTAGTGCGACCACCTGCTCGTTGTTAAGTTTGGGGGCATCGATGTCCTTGACTCCCCTCAGGTGGGACACTAATGCATTAGTATAAAGAGAAAATAGGGTTGGGGCCAGGACGCATCCCTGTCTAACTCCACGGTTAACAGGGAACTTTGGGGTCAGATTGCCCCACTTGCCGCACCTAACTTGGGCGAAATTATCGTTATGGAGCCGTTTTATAATCCCCAAAAGGCAGGCAGGCATCCCCATCTCAGCCAGGACCGCCCACAAGGTTTGCCGAGGGACTAAGTCAAAAGCTGCTTTGAGATCGACGAAGATAAGGTAGAGGCTGCCACTCTCTACCCTCACGGTTTTCCAATAAAGAAGTTGTAATCGGAAAAGTTGGTCCACCGTGGATGTCTTCTGTCTAAAGCCAGCCTGGTAAGGAGTTAGTATTCATTTTTCATCCATCCAGGCTTGCACTCGATCTAGAATAATACGTGCAAAGAGCTTCTGGCTGACGTCGATTAGGCTAATCGGGCGGTAGTTACTAGGCAAGAGGGGGGAGCCCTTCTTGAAAACCGGGACTATCTCGGCACCTGCCCAGGTATTCGGAATGGGGGCCCCTACTCACAACAGGTACCTAATGGGAATTACTTCAATGTTTCATAACACAATGTGTTTATATTATCAACAGTAGGGCATGTGTTTTTTTAAAGACGAGAACCCTCACTCACCACTAGGATGACATGCTTCATCATTGGGTTCCCTCTTGCACATAGTGTCCGCAAGGTACACTATGTGGGCTACAACTCTCCAATGGAGAGGAGCGTGAGGTGTTTTGTTATACCAATGGAAACAGTGACTGAGGGGCAGAGTGCAAATCAAAAGTGATTTAAAAACATCTCCTAAGGGAACCAAACTTTAATAATATTCCCAATGGATGTCAATAAAAAGTAGTGTGACGATAGGGGGAAAATATCTCCTATCTGACTAGGTCAACATGTTTCTGCTAAGCGACATAGAGTTCATAGCATTCATCAGGACCACTGTCTTGTCACTCTGCTATAAAGTGAAAAAAAACATACTTATATCTTTTTATGTATGTTAATAAACAAGACCAACTGCAGTCTGGTCTTCTCTCTGTAATGTATAAAGAGAATTCATTAGATACATACAACACATCATGATGACCAACATTGTGTACCCCAGTGATGAAAACACTGTGCCAACAACCATCACCACTGTGACAACAGCCATAATTAAAAATTGATAATTAAAAACATCTCACCATTGTTTGATGAGAGTCTCCTCCTCTACCTAATTCAGGTCCATATAAATATGTCGGTACCTAAGGTAGGATCGAATGGCACACATAAGTCATGAAGGGGCCATCTTCTTAGTAACGTTAAACAGATCTATTGTCTAGAACGATGCCTAGGCTATCATACTATCTCCCCATTCGTATCTCTCTCTCATCTAACAACAGGTGTATAAAAAAGGTGTATAAAAAACAGGTGTATGAGAAGTCATTATCTCGATCCTGCCAACTACGTGTGCATAGTGACAGAGATTTACTCGTAGTCTACAATGCGTCTAATACTATGCACACTGATTGGAGGCACAGTAAAAACCTTGTCTCTACGGCTATCCATGACGGTAAACCACACATTACAGAACTCATAGCGTGTAGTCCATCGATCTTCTATTAACACCCACATCCATTAACTCAATCTAGACACTAACGTATATACTGTAACTTAGAGTGAATCGTAGCCTACAACACATCTAGGCTACACACGCTGACTTCAGGCACAGTCAGCCTATCTCATTCCACAATCCCTTTACTCTCCGGCTATGCGTGACGGTAGACCCCACACTACAAAGCTCACAAAGTATAGTCCGTCAATCCTCTAATAACACATTCATCCAATACGATGGTTCACACTCACCGAATATCCGCACATAAGGCTCTGCATTTAATAATCAGGAGCGCGAGAACCGTTGGCTGTTGTCTCACGCCGTATAAGCACTTTCCCTGATTCAACCCGGAAGTCCAAAGCACATCTTCCGGTTCATATCCCGTGCGAGATTACAACAAAGTATAACATCGTAATCAGCGCACATCACCACATCTTAATATTCATACAGTATACAGCACTTCCAAATTAACTGCCTCAAACAGGAATTTCCGAACCTTCGGAAAAACCGGAGGGTATTGGTTTCTAATCCCAAAATACTGCATCATGGGTAATGTAGTCACACTGAGTACCTAATGTCGTTCTAATGTGAAATATCGCAGAATACTGTAGCCCATAAAACATTTAAAGGGGCAGCCTACCAGACTTCAACATTATCCCGAACCCTACAGCCTGGTCCACAAAAGACCATATGAATGTTAAACAGGTATTCAGAAAATACTGTAAAAACGGGTAAAGTAATCATACAAGCTTCCCTATATAGATGTAATGGGCAAAAATGCCAGGATGAATTACAAAAGCGGGGACCACTCTACTTGGATAGAATACAGAGGAGTGTGACTCTAAGAGTGTCATAGAGCAGATATTCGGACTCTTGTCACAAAAGGTCATAATGATTATAATATATTCCAAGGTATATCATCGTTTAAACCCAAAGTGTGGCTTTTCAACCGGAACACCCATCTTTGTTCCCTTCGAAGGAGTACTCTATCCAGAGGCCCCATATTAATATCATATTTGGGTTTATCAATGATAGTCCACGTGAAATCATCTGCAGTATGTGTTTGATCCACAAAGTGCTTAGTCATTCTGGTATTCGTTTTTTTGCACCGAAATGCACTACGGTGCTCCACCATCCTGATTTTAACTTTCCTGGTGGTCATACCAATATAGATCAGCGAACAGGGGCATTTAATCATATAAATGACCCCACTCGTATTGCAATTAGTGTGTGTGTTTAATTGCCATGGGGTCTGAAGACCTAAATCCACTTGAGTCATCTTACTAGTGAAGGGACAAACTGAACAAGATCCACACGGAAAATGTCCTCTAACACGTGTGGATCCCCAAAGTGTCGTTTGTCTGTTGTCCTCTACCTCCACTCTTGGTCTTGCATGTACCAATAGATCGCGAAGATTACTACTCCGCTTAAAGGCAAACAAAGGTCTTTCTAAGAATAGATTACCAATATTCAAAATGTGCCAAGCTTGATTAATGGCTTTTTTCACATTATCAGACAAATTGCTGAAAGTAGTCACACAGACCATTCTTTCATTGGCTGGTTTTTCATGTGACTCAAGGAGAGCCTCCCGATGGTTATTACGAGCTCTCTTCTGTGCCCCAGATACTAACTTACTGGGATAATGTCTAGCTAGTAGTTCTTTGCTCAGGTTTTCGGAATGGGGGCACCATGGAGAATGGCATTGTAAAGTAAACAAAGATATGGTGTCCACACCTCGGGTTTATGCTTGTATAGGTCCCCTGGAATCTTGTCAAGGCCTGGTGCCTTTCCTACTGGAAGTCTGTTTACAGCCTTTTCTACCTCCCTGGGAGATATACTATCAATGACTTCGTTATTCGCATCAGGGGGGGATGGGGCCTCAGTAGTGGGGGCCAAGGGAGCATATAAACTCTGAAAGTGATCAACCCATTGACTCGATGCAATATTAGGATCATCGGCTATACAGCCTTCCTTTGATTCTGATCTAACAATTGCCCAAAATTCTCTCATGTCCTTTTTGATAAGAGCTCTTTTGATGTCCTCCCATTTATCGTATTCCCAATTCTGCTTAGCCACTTTTACAGCCTGCTTGTATTTAATTCTAGCAACAAAGAAGGGTACAAAGTTCCTCGTGTACAGTAGCGGAGAAGAGCAGGTGAGAGAGTATCTCAACCGATCAATGATAAAGAAGACCAATCAGAAGAAAACGAGGGAAATTTCCCATGGTTGAACTAGTGCTCTCACACACCCAGCAAGCTAGGTGTCATGCTTCATCATATGAGCACTGCCCCTCGTCAAGTCGGCGCTGCAATCCTTGACGGGCTCCCGAAATCGGGGCTCTTTGTCGGGGATCTTTTGTTCCTGCCGAAGGTGCTTGGGGGTGAGGGGCCTAGTGTGAGGTGATGTAGCAGAAAAGTGGGTTTAAAAGGGGGTCAGTTAGTCCTACTTAAATTTTATTCCAAAGGTAAACTGCCCTGTTAAAAATGTGTAGAGTGGCTAAATGCTAGGAGTTAGGTATCTAGACATGAGCTCTACTCTATATGATCAACATGTTTCTTGCCACAAGAGTCAGGAGGATCAAGGCAATTCATCAGGATCAAGATAAGGCTGTCTACAATAAGTGGTAAAGTGACATCTACATACCACTTCCTATGGTCTGTACCTGTTGAGGATGAAAACAACTTTTTATAACAATTCTAAAAGTAACTCTTCATACTGTACATAATTATGAATAATTGTGTCGTAAAAGATCACCGTGCTAGGGGCGTGCATCACGCAATTTCATTACATTGTAGTGTCTAGAACGCCATTCGGGGGTGAAGGGTAGGGAAGGATAAAAACCAAGGGTAGATATGCGATGGTTCTATGGAAGGCAAAAGGACTCACCTAAAAGGGTTGCTACTGTTGTTAGCAACGGTGCTGGCGGCTAAAAGAGAACACCAATTGGGTCCTGGAAAGGACATGAAAGTTGCCAGAAAAACAATCATTAATTGTACCTGTGTTTTAGACAAATAAGAAATTGCCATACATAAGGTGGCACCGTTGTAGAGGGTAGAGGGCAGCCGGGCGGAGCCACAGTAAACCATAGCCCAGGCCGATCAAACCGTATCGGACATCAGGATCGGGCCAGGATGTGCTGGCTTCGGTACATGGTGTCCGAAGGAATCGATCAGGAGGGTTCCGGTAGCCAGTAGGCAGATGTAGCTCCACAGGCGTAAGGGAAAACAATATTAGTTACAGTACTCACCGACGTGGATTCACGTACAAGCAAACGACCTACCCAAACCGCCAGGAACCAGGGTGGTGAGTATTGGGAGGGAGTACGGGAAGATATACTTTAGTTCCGGGTGCGTCATCGAGTGCGTGAAGCACGTCATGACGTGTCGCGCTAGTTGGGTGCAGTCATGTGATAGGTTCCCGGAAAGATGGTGTGTCTTGTTGCTAAGCAACGACGTAATGTTGTTCCTGAGATAGGTGACGTGTCTCACTGCTAGGCTACAAGGTGTAGACTAGCGCGTAACCCACCATAGTGCGTCCAAACCTTGCGACGCATGAACTTGGGAGTCAAAGGACTGAAAAGTGATTACAACTGAAGGACTATTTATCCGGAAGGGGCGATACAATGGCGAGTAGCGTTGTTGTTCAGTATACGCTGCATTAAATTGTAAGGGTGTATTAAAACCACTCCCGAATGGCGTCAGGTGTATAACACAATATTACCACATGCGAAATCCAAACAGTCGTGTGTCGATCAAAAGAATGTTAATTATCATTGATAATGTACAAGCATAGCATTGCTCGAGGGCTGTGTCGTGAGGCTGCAGATCAAGAAATCTGTGTGTCTACAACATGGCGTGTGGTTGGAACAACAATGTTATGGTCCCTATGCAATATATCTTCCTGAGGTCAAGGTGTGAGAAATGATGTGTCAATAATCACACAATGCGTAGAATGACACATCGGTATATGAATAAGACTTAAAAGAATGGACCCATAATCAGTGTGTTTGTATATAGCAACCGATGATCACAGGGGAAAAGGAGCATCGTATCCTGCCAATGAGAATGTTAATAGCATTGACTACTACAAAGAATGGACCAAAAGTCAGAGTGAAGTTGGATCAGGAGATTAGGGCATACAATTCCCAGTTTAGGATAGGGTACTCCAGGGTATATCATCATTGAGACCCTCGGTATGGCAAGATAATCTATGTACCCATCTCTGTTCAAGCCTAAATAGGGAGGATTTGGAAATCTGAACATGGGATTCTAGTATGACCCAGTGTAGTGAGTCGGGAGTATGTTGTGCCTCCACGAAATGTCTGTATAGTCTTGTAGTTGTGCGTTGGCAACGTATGTTGCTCCTATGTTCAGTTATGCGGATTTTAACTGGACGCATGGTCATCCCTATGTACTGTAGATCACAGGGACAAGTAATCAGGTAAATGCACTGTTTAGTATTACAGTTGGTATGTTTTTGTATGTTCCACTTAAAATTGGGTCGTAACACAATTTCTTTAGTGGCTGTTGTGAATTTGCAGACTGTACATGTTCCACAGGGGAAATGTCCTCTGACAGGTGGTAAACCCCAAAGGGTGGTTTGTGATGGGGTAGTGTATTTCTTGGGTCTTGTGTGGATCAAGATATCTCTCAGGCTACTAGTTCTAGTATAGGCAAACCTAGGTACAGGTATCCGTAGGTCGCCTGTGTTTAGAATGCCCCAATGTTTTAGGATAATCTTCTTGGTGGGGGCAGAGTTAGGTGTAAATGAAGTAACACATGTGATAATGTCCTCAGGTTGTTTTTGGTGTACTTCTAATAAGGCCTCCCTAGGACTATTTAAGGCTCTCTTCATGGAGTCTTTAATCACCTTGGATGGATAGCCCCTGGTCTTGAGGTTTTTGGCTAAAGAGGAGGCTTCTAGTTTATAGTCATTTGTGGAAGTACAATTGCGCCTAATACGTAGGAATTGTCCCACGGGAAGGTTATCTTTAAGCGCTTTAGGGTGATGGCTCTGGTATAAGAGAAGGCTATTGCGATCTGTGGGTTTTTTATAGAGGCCTGTAGAGAGCTGATCGCCTGATAACTTGATGTTCAGATCGAGGAATGCAATGTTTGTGTCTGAAATAGTATGGGAAAATTTCAGAAATGGGTTTTGCTGATTGATCCAATGCACAAATCTGTTACAAGTGTCAATAGGACCATGCCAAAAAATCAAAATATCATCAATAAACCGTTTCCAGAGGATAAGATGTTGTTGAAACGGGTTGTGTGCAGTATTGATGACTTCTTTTTCAAATGTTGCCATATACAGACAGGCCAGGCTCGGGGCAAAGGTACTACCCATCGATGTACCCTGGCATTGATGGTATAGTTGCCCTTTGTACTCAAAAAAGTTCTCAGTTAGCGCTAGGGACGCACAATCCATTATGAATGTAACTGGGGTAGGTGAATCCCACTCTAATGAGTTCAAAGCTGCTTCTACAACTGTCAGGGTATCTCCTTGAGGAATGTTAGTATATAAGGCCTCTACATCAAGAGTGATGAGAAGGTCAATACGGGATGGATCCTCTATGGAGTCAATGATTCTGAGGACATCAGTCGTATCCCTGATGAAAGATGGAATATTCCTCACCAAAGGTTGTAGAAAATGATCCACAAATTTAGAAAGTGGCTCCAATATTGAGCCGATACCCGAAACTATTGGGCGCCCAGGAACCGGTGTTGTGCATTTGTGTATCTTTAGTAGAGTGTAAAAATAGGGCGTCCTCGGCTCTGTGGCAGTTAGGAAATCTGCTTCTTTTTTGTTAATCCATCCATTGGTTACTGCCTCATTAACTAATATAGAAATAGTGTTGGAGAGGCGAGGGGTGGGGTCAATGGTGATGGGGGCGTAGTATTGTTCATTGTTTAGTTGTCGTTTGCATTCCTCATCATAATCATCAATAGACTGAATAACAGTCGCCCCACCTTTGTCGGCCTGTTTAATGATTATGGATTCATCTCTTGCGAGAGCATTCGCTGTTTCTGTCTCAGATTTGGACAAATTGTGGAAAGGGGTAGGGGACGGTAGTGAGGCTAGATCTTTCAGAACTGCCTTTTCGAAAGTGAGAACCTCAACCGGGATCATCCCGTTGTGAGGAGTAAAGGTGGAAGGATTACTTAGTCCTGAGTCATCCACTTGGATGCATGGTTTGTCCATGAAATATGAGCGTAGTCTTATCTTTCGGAAGAGTTTTTGGATCTCGCAAACATCCCTGAACTTATCAACTTTTGGTGTTGGTACAAAACCTAATCCTTTCTGTAATATTGATATCTCAGGGTCAGTGAGGTCACGTTGTGATAAATTGACAACTAATTTCTCTTGTTCAATGTTTTGCTCCTTGTGTCCATCCCAGTGGGGGGGTCTTGCCAATGAACCTGTTTCCGTGCGCCCCTTCTGTTTCGACCTCTTTCTCTGCCCCAGACTCTGTCTAAAAAAGTGGGGGGGGGCCGTTGTTAAAGAACTGGGGAGGTCCCTGTTGAAATGGTTGGTATTGCCAATAGGGGGGTGGCGGTGGGGGTCCTGGAAACATAGGTGGACCCTGAAAGGTCGGGACATTGTAATTATAGTTAGCGTGTGGGTTGCGGCGGCCATTAAGACTGCCCCAGCTCCCAGTGCTAGAATTACTATCGGCAGAACTTCTTCTGTCGGAGTTATCATCGGAGGAATAGCTATTCTTAACCGATGTGTAGTCTGCCTTCAAATAAGGATATACCTTTTCTTTATCAAATTTGTCGATATCTTTTTGCAGTTTGGTAATTTTTTGTTTCATTAGGTATTCTTTATTTTCGGAAATCTCTGCATTAATCTCAGCGAGTTTGTTCTTATAAGCTGTAATTTGAATGGTGGTTTTTAGTGCGCCTTCCGCAATCTGTATCCTAATAAGGAGAGCATCTGCTAGGCGTTTCGCTGTGTTAATGATGAGAACCAGCAGGTCTCTGGTGCATTCCTATCGCCAGATTTTAGTGTGGCCAATAGGGCTAATTTTGCCTTCCTGCATTCATAGTTAAACCAGGAGAGTGCCATCGCGGTTTTCTTTTTTCTAGAAGTCAAAGGGTTTAAGTAATTTCCCAGTATGGTAACTAGCCCGGTATGGATTTGGGACACGTGATTTTTCCTGGTATCACTGTCCTGGTCTAAGGTTTGACACATTTGTGCAAGGGCATTACATGTGGCCGAGTAGATAAGGCTGATTTTGTCAGGGGATTTAAGAATCAGCGTCCACTTAAGGCGTCTTCTGTCGCCAGAGAGATGTAAGGGTCGAGGCCTACCACTATTTTGTGTGGGACTATTTTCCATCACTACAGTCAGATCGAGGGTCAGCGCATTGTGGTCACTATCATGGCGAGGGTGGATCATAAAATCCATAACCCTCGTCCAAGTTTTGGCCTCAACCATAATGTAATCAATACGCGAAGTCTGGCCAGGGCGATTAAAAGTATGTTTACCCTCAAGATCCGACAGAGAGCGCCCATTGCAGGCTCTAAGTGAGTTAGCTAATGTTAGGGAGTTAATTTGCAGAGCTAATGATGTCCAAGCCTTGACAGGTGGAATTTGAAGGGCCGGTATGGACCATTGTTCATCTTCCTCCCTAGTAATTGGGTCAATGAGCCCCGGTAGGGGCTCAAATTGACAATTGAAATCGCCAGCAACAATCAAAGTGCCCTTATCTTTTACTGATTGAATAAGTTTGTCCAATAAATCTAGTGTAGGCGATTCACTGCCTGACTTAGTAGGGCGGGAGTAAACATTAACCAAAATAATGGCAGAACCTGAGGGAAACATAAGCTGTAGACATTGAAGATCAAGTGATTGCGTGGCAATTTCAGAAGTTACACAACCCAGATGTGACCCTATAAAATTAGACAAACCACCAGATGGTCTTCCTCTAGGACCCGCAAGGGCTAGAATATTAGCTGTAAAAAAGGCCTTTTTTATAAATTCTTCTTTTGCCCAGGTCTCCTGCAGCAGACAAACGTCGTGCTGGTTAATAAAAGAATTCCAGTCGGGGCAGAGGAGTTTATTTACAATGCCCGCGACATTCCAAGATAGTACTTTTAATTGGTTATTTCAGTGGAGGTTCTTTCTTTCAGGTCGTGAGACAATAGGCGAGGAAAGAGAGGAGTGGGTTGTCACCTCTCTTAATATGGGTCTGAGGGGGATGGATTCAGTGGGAGCAATATTATTTTGAGGGGTGGGGTAAGCATTGATGTCGCTTGTCGGGGGGCAGAGCGAACCCCTATTTTTTGAATCAGTGTCGGTTGAATCTTCCAGTCAATCAACGTCCTCTAACGGAGCAAATCGATTGTATACGGGAACTCCAAAATGTGGATTATTCAAGTTAGTTCTATGTGGTACATTTTGGGGTAACCCGATATCTGAAAAAATAGAGCCGATTCGGTAGGGGACTGAAATCCTGGGAGCCTGAGGATAGAAAAATTCAAGGGGGGATGCATTAATTGAACTATGGTGTCCAAAGGATAGTGTTGGATGGTCAAGAATCATTTGATTAGTCCGCGGACATCTAAAATTAATGACCACGCAATCCCCCCTAAGGCTTTTTCCCGTTGGTCCTATCCATGCAACCCTTCTCACCATCAGAATCTCGTTAGCCATCTCGTAGGGAAACTGTTTGTATCTTGCCAACCAGAAAAGGACTTTATTACGCAAATCAAGGTGGTTTTCTTTGGTACCTTCTCTAAGTTCGGGGACACCAGTCAGTATGGTCACATACGGAGATGCAGCTGGAGGAAGATTGTTCGTTGGAGGGTTAGTAGCAGTGGTTGCAGTCTTGTTTTCCAGAGATTTTTGTGCGAATTATGGTAGGAGTGGCTAGGCGCTCATTGGTATTAGTAGTCTGCATTGGAAGGTTTTGGTTATTGAGGCGCAAATCTTGCACGTGACGAACATGGGAAGGGTATTTTCTAGTACCAGTAGTTGTAAGGGGTCCCTCTGTTAATGAGCGGAGTTGGGTTGCCTTTAATTGCCCAGTCTTACGTTGAACAACCACTGGGGCTAGTAGTAGAGGCTGGGGTGTAGGTGGACCGGTGTTTTGCGCAATAGATGTGCTTGGCTTGGGATTACAGGGAGGGTCAGTATGTGCTTTCGAAAGACTTTGAACTAATTTTAAGATAGGGGTCATCTCCTCCTTTATAATAGTCCTACTGTGGAAATGTGGATTTTCCTGATCAGTTATGTCCCCTATCTTGGACCCCAACGGTTCTATATGCATGTTACAAGTACATGTATGTTCCCTCCAGTTCCAGTTTCTAAAGACGCAAACATATGTGTGTCTACCGTCGACATGTTCTCTGTCAGATCCGCCATCAATGGGCTGGATATTCGATTCCTAAGTATGAAAAGCCACCGACTTTATATGGCTAAGTTACTCCATTTTTACAGTTCAGGCAAGTAGGCCCGATTCTGTCCTCAAAGCCTTTCCCTGCTCTCTGTCTTTGACAGCTTCAGCTTGAGCTCGCATCTGTATCCATGAACTTTGTCCTACTCCCTGTGCAGCTAACGGTGACTGCCTCGGCCAGTTTTCGCCTGTCTGCCAAGAAGTTGTATTTCACCTTCGAATTATCTATTTTACTCTTCAGCCGATGCATTCCTGTCCAGTGATTTAGGTAAACATTTCCTTTAGCTCACAAGCAAAGGACTCAGCCTTTCCGTCCTCCTGCAAGTGATTCATAGCCCTGTTGCCATGGAAAGTTTTCTATCCCTCGCATCTCATATAGACACTTAGACGCTTGTACACGCACACAGTCAGTATAGAATAGATTCTGTCCGAGAGTTCTTCCTTGTGGATAACATAGTTCTTTAAACATAGGATGTTAGATATGATTTGGGATTAGGTTGACTTGACCCCAGACTTCTCGTCTCCACATGTAGAGCTAAATGTCAAGTCCCCTTCACCCCCTAGTTGCACGTCAATTACACGTCATGCTGCCGCGCGCGCATCTATGCCAAGTATTATCTTATAGATCCACCTATGTCTGATAATTCTAACCAATCATGTTTCTTTTATTCCTTATTACGCCTAGTTTCGATTATGTCACTGTTTTGTCACTTTTCTTATCAAATGTTACGCCTTCTACATTCGTTTCATTGTAATGCACTTATTATAAAAATACATGTCTGTTAATGAATTATTGTACTTCACTTCCTGAACCCTCGTGGTGACGGAACCTGAGGACCGCGACTCGAGTCGGCCATTTTGAATGGAATAAAGCCCATTAGAAAACCTCTTATACCACGGATTCTGCCTCTTGTTATTTTGAGCTATTTACTTTAATTTAAGATTCCGCATGAAATTCAGTCCGGTAATATTTATTTTATTTACCACATAATGGCGCCCGAACAGGGACACTTTCTCATCTCACGCGCCGGCGGTGCGTTGCAGGCCCGGTCTCCTGCCACAGCTGGACGGACCATAAACGCGTACCAGCAGGATTTCCTGTAAAGCTCCCTCCGGTCAAGCGGGGGCGACTGAGGCTGCGATCAACCCAGACGAGGCGGTGAGAAGTGCGAAGTATCCCGACCAGAGCCTAGCTGAGAGAGCAAGATCCGAGGTATACAGAGGCCCACCAGGTTTTCCGAAATCCCGACGTCCAGAGGGTCCGATGTCCGCAGTTATCGAGTCCTGTCCATTCTCTGAGGCCTTCCGTTTCAAGGAGCTACTCGGTGAGTACCATCGCCGGGGAGGCGTGTTGACGCGCACATAGGTTGTGCCGGTCAAGACGGATTTGGGTACACAAATCCGGTCTGCACTGTTTAGCAGTGTATATGTACTGTTTAGCAGTATATCAAGTATTCCGAAGTATTCAGTTATTGTCAAGAATTCAGCGTGGTGATTAGTTAGGCAGACTGTCATCATTGTCGACCATTGTTATAATGTTTAATGTTTAAAGTTTAAAGTATTCAGAAATGTCTTGCATATTGTGGTATGAATGACTGTTCATTGTTCACTGTTCATTATTGTGTTTCTCGTATTAAGCAAGTTCAAGAGTAAGTATCAGATCAGTTGTGAATATGCCGCTCTTCTCGAAGTTAAGACAGATTACTACCAGAAAAGGGGTGCTTGAAGAAGCAGTTCCTATTCCTCCTAGGGATACTCCAGGGCATTTCATGTACCATAAACATGGCTTAGATGCCATATTGTTTCTTGATCTATGGGTAGATTATACCAAAGGATTACCGGAAAGTCAAAGGTGGCCCATAGCGGGAACCTGGGATGCAGAGTGCATCATGAAAGTGGAGGAAGAGTTATGGAAAAGAAAGGTCAGACAGTCACAGAAAGACGCTGTTGAGTTATGGCGTAAAGAATCTCATAGACGAACAGAAAAAGCACGTAGACAAGAAGAGAGGAGTAAAGAAAGTTCAAATAAAGTTCAAGAAAATCTATTAATTGAGGAAGGTATCCGAGTGAAATCAGAACAAGTGAATAGACAAAGAAATGCTCTTATGAATGGTATGTATCCCCTTCTAGCCGAAGGACTACCTAAGGCTGCTCCAGAGATGCCAAAAGACTTGCCACCCCCATTATTTCCAATTAAGGTACATCCAAAGGGGCATCCCAGAACCGCAGAAGATGTTTTTCTTTCCTCATATCTAGACGATGCAGCTCCCGAGTATGCTAACGCCACACCACATAGACCGCCTGGCGGAGGGGTCCAACGTCAGGATCAGGTATCTGTCCCCGTGCAACAGCAAGTCCCGATACAAGCTTCGGCAAGCACATCTGTTTCCGCATCTGTCTCCGCAGTCGACTCTACAGAGGTATCGACACCCATAGTTGCTGTGTCACGTTCAACGAACCCATTCACACCCGACGCCCCAGATAGGGCCACGGGAGGTGCTAGCAGTACTTTTACACCACCTAGAATAAATAAACTTGTCTTTCAAGAGTCAGCGCATTCACGTACACCTAAATTCGTAAGTGAACGTACGCTTAAAGAACTCCTTGTAAATTGTAGATATGACCCAGTGGTTGGTAAAGAGGACGAAATGGTCCTGGCATCATTACGTATCAGGCGAGCCGCAGAATATTTAGCAAGGTTACCAGGGATGACTACGCATCTAGATAACATATATCATTTTGTTCAAACAGGACGAGATCCAGGATGTATTAACAGAGCTATGGAATTCCAGAAAGTAGAGATACAGGGGGAACTGTTACGTTTCCTCATAAACTGTGTAATCAGAAATCAAGATCGTCCGGGGGTAGACCCGAATGCAATGCTTATTCTTACAAGATGGAGTCAGAATATATCAGAAGGGAGACACGATAAGCAAAATTGTATAATAGCCATGTGCCGAAAAATACGTAAAGAAATAGAGCGTATTCATGAAGAGAGATTGGGAACAGACGAGTTTGAGCAAGATGAAGTGTCCGAATCAGGGAATTCCGCAAGACAGTCAGAGACCATAGCTTATGTAGGCAAAGGAAGATCTTGTGAAAATACTAGATGTTTTTCTGATCCCATACACTCCGTATGTCCAAATAATAGCAGAACGTATCCGACGCCTGTAATAAATCTGAAGTCTCCTGAACATTCGTTTCAAGCCGCAGATAAGATACTACGAGAACGAAGAGGTTACCACCTCCTCGATTCTATGGATGAGCAAGAATTAGCCAGATCAGCCGTTCACTGGATTGACAGTCCTGAAAAATACGGTGATGAGACCGTAGCACACACGTTTCTCAACCTCAGTACAGATGAACAACGCTTAGCTGGAATCTATATGATTCAGCAACTTCTCATATTATATAAGAGCCAACATGCTGACCCTGGTCCTTTACCTGATATATTAACGGAACTACTCACAAACAGATGGAGAGGTTCTAGTAATAAGCTAATTAAAGAGATATTAGTGTCACGTAAGCAGTACGTCCTTTTTGTAAGTCCGGATTCTCTCTCGCTGCCCCACAGAGAAAGAACGCCGTACTATATGGATAGACAAAATCCTTTACGAGAAGTGCACCCAATAAAAGGCGAAGACAATGAGTTTCACCGTGTATTTGTTTACACACCCATATCAAAAATGGAATTATTAGAAATGAAGAAAGTAGTACCTAGTCATGACAAAGACCCAGCGGGTTTCCACCGAGAAATTAAAGACATGTTACTGATGGGAGAGTACACCTTTCCTGATATTATGACGATATTAAAGGTGCTTTTGCCTGCTGGCATATATGAAAAACTGAAAGAAAAAGAGTGGGAAGTGGGAGACCAAAAGATAGACTGGACAGCATTAGCAGAGGAAGAAAGGAGCCGAGCTGCAGGTTCAGGGCTCGGGGATAAAGTTAAACTGTTACCAGGTTTACTAGTACAGGTACTGCCACGTTTATTAACTACAAAAAAGGAAGATTGGGGTGCAATCACAGCCTGCAAACAAAAGCAAGATGAAGACACAAGCGATTATTATGCTCGATTTGAAAAATGTTTTGGTATAAATAGTGGTATAAAAGCAAGTAGTGACTCATATCCACATTTATTTGTGACAAAATTGGTGGAAAATGCATTGCCTCCAGTGAAGAATAGAATATTGAAATTCGAGAGTACCTGGCAAAGTAACACTCCGTCGCAAATGCTACAAATGTTACAGTATCATCACAATAGAATTAGGGATGAACAAGAACACGAGCATAGACGCATGAAGGATACAAAAATGAAAATGCTAGTTTCCCAGACAATACCAGCAGATGGTCACAAAAAGGGTGTGACACATTCTGGTGATTCTGCAGTTCCTGTAAAAGGAACCTGCAATTACTGTAAACAACTAGGCCATTATGTACATGATTGTCAAGTCCTGAAACGTAATATAGCTACAGGTATTGCAAAAGAGAGACCACGATTAGTTAGACAAGATCAGAATGAACAAGGAGCTATGCAGCATGGACAGTCCATGCCAGTTCAGCAACAGTCTATGCCAGCCTCACAGCAACCCATACAGTTTGTGCCAGCTGCACCACCGTTGCCTGCTACTGCCACACAAACCACAACACGACAAATGTATCAGACTGCACAGTATGAATACCCTGAGTATCAGCGCTACGCATGAACCAGCCTAGAGAGGGAAGTCGACTTACCGCTTATCGAGATTCCTGTAGATCAAGAAGGACCTTATGTACATAGTGAATTATTAGGTCAAGATAGAAAATTCTTACTCGATACAGGGGCAAGTCGAACAACCATAAAACGTAGTGAAGTTCCAGGGGCACCCCTCTCAGGCTCTCAAAATGTTTCCCTTGGTTTTTCAGGAAAACCTATTGTTAATGAAGTATCACAGCCTCTACCACTTACGTTAGGACCTTTGACACGAACTACAGATTTATTGCTTACTAAATCATGCCCAGAAAATCTGTTAGGAATTAAGACTCTGAAAGCACTAGGAGCCATAATATGTTGTTCTCCGGAAGGAGTAAGGTTGTTTTTACGTGATTTTAAAGGTCACTATGTGTCTAGAGACATGGATCCCCGACTACAGACTTTACCAGTACATCTATGGGCACAAGGCCCTACGGATGTTGGCTGCATGAACATTACACCCTATCGAGTTACATTGAAAGCAGGAGTGGTACTACCACGAATGCGACAATACAAGTTACCGCATGATGCTGTAGTGGCTTTGTTGAAAATCATTGATGAGCTAATTGCCCAGGGAGTAGTTGTAGAAACAGACTCCAATGTATGTAATTCACCGATAATTCCGATTCTTAAACGAACTGATCCTACTGCTCCGCCAGTATACCGATTGGTTATTGATTTGCGTGAACTAAACAAGTGTATTGTACCACAATTTCCTGTGGTCCCTGATATATCATCATTGTTGACAGCAATTGATTCCGAAGCAACATTTTTTACTGTAATCGATCTCAAGAATGCCTTTTTCAGCGTCCCAATAGATCCGGAAAGCCAATACTTGTTCGGATTCAGTTTAAATGGGCGCAGTTTTAAATTCTCACGCGCTCCCCAAGGATTTACAGAAAGCCCCAGCATCTACAGCCAAGCACTGAAAAGAGAACTTGACAGTATCCACATGCCAGTCAATACTGCACTGCTTCAATATGTCGATGATCTGCTGATCACCGCAAGAAGCGAGTCAGAATGTGAAAAAGCTTCTCTGACAGTTTTACATTTCCTAGCCGACAAGGGGCACAAGGTGTCCCCTTCTAAGCTGCAATTCTGTGTTCAGCGAGTTATTTATCTTGGTCACTCGCTGTCCAAGGAGGGAAGGCAGCTTACACCAGATCGCATTCAGTTAATTGCTAACATGTCAATACCCCAGACACAAAAGGAGGTGCGAGCTTTCATAGGCCTCACTTCATATTGTAGGCAGTGGATCCCTCAGTATGCATTTCTAGCAAAACCACTTATTCAGTTAACCACACAGGAGGCAGCCACATCGACTGTTCTCCCTTGGACTCAGGAACATACACAAGCTTTTGAAAGCCTAAAGGAAGCTTTATGTCAAGCACCTGTTTTAGCAACGCCATGTTATAGCAAACATTTTACACTCTTTGTTACAGAACGCGAAGGTACTGCCTTGTCAGTACTCACTCAGGATCAAGCAGGATCACGCAAGCCATGTGCTTATTTTTCCAGTACATTAGATCCCGTAGCTCAGGCTTTGCCTGCATGCCTGAAATCAGTGGCAGCGACAGCTTTAGCAATCAGACAAAGCGATGCCATAGTATTAGGACACCCATTGACAGTTCAAGTACCACATGCAGTAGAGGTTCTTGTGAACCGAACACAAACACAACACTTGACCATAGCAAGACTTACCGGTTATGAACTGACATTGTTTCAACCACACATAGAGATCCGACGGTGTAATACATTGAATCCTGCTACACTATTACCTGTAATTGGAACAGACCCACTAGCTCATGATTGTGTTGAAATCATTGAAATAAAGACGAAACCTAGACAAGACTTGACAGACGTTCCATTGTTAGATCCAGACCTGACGTTGTATGTAGACGGATCATGCATGAGAGCAAGTACAGGAGATTTAGTGGCCGCGTATGCAGTCACAACAGACACTGAAGTTATTGAAACAAATTGTATAGATACTTTGTCAGCCCAAGCAGCAGAACTCATTGCTCTAACGCAAGCCTGTATTCAAGCCACAAATAAGAAAGTTAATGTATACACTGACTCACGTTATGCATTCGGAGTTGTACACGACTTCGGCGTGCTGTGGCGAGAGAGAGGTTATTTAACGTCCCATGGTGCCCACATTCAGCACGGACCCCTCATTCATGCTTTGTTAGACGCAATACATCTACCCACTGCTATATCGATTATGAAATGTAAAGCACACACGAAGGTTACTGATACCATTTCTCAAGGCAATGATTTAGCTGACAGAACAGCTAAACAGACTGCTCAGAATCGCACATTAGACATGACAAAGCCAATAGTTCAGACACCAACACAGTGTATGACAATTAAGGATCCCGCACTTGATGTAATTAACATACAGACACATGCCACGGCAGAAGAAATAAAGAAGTGGACTGAACTAGGAGGGATCCAGACAGATCAAGGGTGGATGACAAAGGAGAAATCTGTATGGTTTCTCCCTGATTCCATGGTTCAAGCCATTATAGCTACAGTTCACAGTCCAGCACATTTAGGAGAGAAGGCTATGCTAGACAGCATTCAGCACATTTGGTTCAACAAACATTTACGAGCAGCAGCTAAACAAAAAGTTCGTACCTGTATGATATGTTGTCAGTTTAATCCAGGAAAGAGTGTTCCCGTAGAGCAGGGTGGATTTCAGCCTCCTGACCATCCTTTTGAAGTCCTCCAGATGGATTATATTCAGATGGAACGTTGTCGAGGATTCAAATATGTTCTCGTAGTTGTCTGCGCTCTCTCCCGTTGGACAGAGGCGTATCCCGTATCAGATTACACTGCCCCGACTACTGCCAAGCAGCTAGTTCGAGAATTCTTCCCACGGTACGGTTTACCACGTGTTGTATATTCAGATAACGGTCAGCCTTTCTCATCCGAATTAATGAAACATGTCTCACTCTTGTTGGGATATCAGTGGAAATTCCACTGTGTCCGACACCCCGAGGCAGCAGGTCTCGTAGAAAGACATAACCAGACACTGAAAATCAGACTGTCCAAAATATGTAGAGAGAAAGGTGTCGACTGGATAGTAGCATTACCAGTTGCACTCTTTTATATGAGAATGGTAGCACACTCTAGAACAGGGCTATCCCCGTATGAGGTGATCTTTGGTAGACCACCGAATATGTGGGGGACGCCTATACCACGTAAAATAACTGACATTGACTGTAACATGCTGACAGATTACTTGGCTTCCTTGATGTCTGCACTACAATCTTCTCGTTCACAGGTAGCTGCAGCCTTTCCCGACAACACTGAGGCGAAACCCCATGACATTGTTCCGGGTAATCTTGTCTTTGTGAGAAATTTCGACAGGAAAAGTCAATTGGAGCCCAGGTGGAAAGCACCGAAGTTGGTCCTGTTGACCACAAGAACAGCCGTGAAGATCGAGGGACGTAAAGGGTGGATTCATTCAAGTCACGTCAAAAAATTCCATGGACTACCTTCAGATATAGACACTGTGCCCTGCACTCCCTCACAGACTGATTCAAAACTTCCTTTTGTTGAAAAGAATGACTCTCAGTGCTATAAATTAAAGCTTAGGCCCAAACAGTCGAGCAATTTGATTGTTTAAGTCCTCTCCAAGGTGAAGCGGTTGAATTGTCTCCGACATGTATCCCTTGGACCTGAGTAGAGAAAATACCCGAGAAATGTTGAAACGACAGGCGTATTGTAAATCACTGCGTAGCCACTGTATTGTGACTTTATTAATTTTGTTTTTCTTGAGTTTTTTAATAGTTACTGCAAGTATATTGTTGCATATGTATTATCCTGATTCTAAACGTGTTTTCAATATAACTGATGAACACTCTTTTAGTGACCTACCGCCACATGAGTTGTCCTATAGACTTGCGCTGCGTAATAACACATTCATTAGTATGTTACATCATTCCCATCAGACTAGTAATGCCACCAATTGTTGGGTGTGTGGCCGACTCCCTCCCTATCAGAATAACAAAGGAGTTCTGCCTTTCTTTCCACATCCATTCACACACAATGGCTCCTGTGGAGCATGGTTTAGTTTATTAAATTCCATAGACCCAGACACAGCAGTTTATCAACAACACTGGATATGGGGAAATCTGAATCTAGTTTTATTTAAAGTCTGTCACCCTAATAAGGAGGGTTACCCCAGTAGAACAGGAACTGATTTAGAAAATGAAGTGTATCAATTAGGTAATTTTACGCCTAATCTTATGATTTTGAATGTCAAATCCGAAGTTGAACTAATTCTGCCCACTATGTCAGTATTTCCAGTTAAGGGTGAATTATGTGTACGAAAAGTTGGTTCCATACACATGGGCCATAGCCAATGCATTACTACAGTAGAATATAGTGATCAAGGTAAATCTTCATTTAGAGCTTCTCGCCATTCTTACTTTATATGTGGTCAGACGGCATATATGCGTCTGCCTCTAGATTGGGATGGTACTTGTTACATAGCATTCCTTTTGCCACCTGTTTTCCTAGCTCCCCCTGATTATTATCGAAATGTTCATTTAGTACACAATAGAGAGCAAAGAGATCTCCCAGTTGTCGATTATACTGAAACAGCATGGGACAAGTATGTAGATTTCAATAAAGGTATCTTTCCCTATATAGGTACAATATCAAATAGTAAGCTGATACGCAGACTCACCAAGACTCTTGAAGCTGTAGTAAACGAGACTATAGCCGCCCTAGGCAATCTGACAGAGGAACAATCAGTGATGAGAATTGTTGTTCTCCAGAATCGTCTTGTCCTTGACGTCATCCTGGCCGATAGGGGCGGAGCTTGCAGGGTCATCGGATCCAGTTGCTGCATATTCATACCAGAAAATTCGCCATCTGTATATAAAGCTATAACACGCCTTCATAAGATTGTAAGCCAGATACACGAGAATCCAGGCACTTGGACGTGGTCCGGGTGGTTTTGGAGTGTGATATCAGCCTGGGGATGGAGAGTTCTATCCTTCCTAGGTATTGGCCTTCTTATGCTCTTCAGTTGTTGTTTATGCCTACAATGTGGACCAGCGATTTGTGGTCTGTGTGCCACATCGTGTATTCCACATCAAGGTTTTCGTTCAAAATACCGGAAGAAGAAGGAAGAAGAAATGATGCTCCATGAGCAAATCAATGGAATGATGAAGATTGATGTTTCGTGAAGGGCAAGAAGGGGACAAGGAGGGAATGTGGAAATGTGGATTTTCCTGATCAGTTATGTCCCCTATCTTGGACCCCAACGGTTCTATATGCATGTTACAAGTACATGTATGTTCCCTCCAGTTCCAGTTTCTAAAGACGCAAACATATGTGTGTCTACCGTCGACATGTTCTCTGTCAGATCCGCCATCAATGGGCTGGATATTCGATTCCTAAGTATGAAAAGCCACCGACTTTATATGGCTAAGTTACTCCATTTTTACAGTTCAGGCAAGTAGGCCCGATTCTGTCCTCAAAGCCTTTCCCTGCTCTCTGTCTTTGACAGCTTCAGCTTGAGCTCGCATCTGTATCCATGAACTTTGTCCTACTCCCTGTGCAGCTAACGGTGACTGCCTCGGCCAGTTTTCGCCTGTCTGCCAAGAAGTTGTATTTCACCTTCGAATTATCTATTTTACTCTTCAGCCGATGCATTCCTGTCCAGTGATTTAGGTAAACATTTCCTTTAGCTCACAAGCAAAGGACTCAGCCTTTCCGTCCTCCTGCAAGTGATTCATAGCCCTGTTGCCATGGAAAGTTTTCTATCCCTCGCATCTCATATAGACACTTAGACGCTTGTACACGCACACAGTCAGTATAGAATAGATTCTGTCCGAGAGTTCTTCCTTGTGGATAACATAGTTCTTTAAACATAGGATGTTAGATATGATTTGGGATTAGGTTGACTTGACCCCAGACTTCTCGTCTCCACATGTAGAGCTAAATGTCAAGTCCCCTTCACCCCCTAGTTGCACGTCAATTACACGTCATGCTGCCGCGCGCGCATCTATGCCAAGTATTATCTTATAGATCCACCTATGTCTGATAATTCTAACCAATCATGTTTCTTTTATTCCTTATTACGCCTAGTTTCGATTATGTCACTGTTTTGTCACTTTTCTTATCAAATGTTACGCCTTCTACATTCGTTTCATTGTAATGCACTTATTATAAAAATACATGTCTGTTAATGAATTATTGTACTTCACTTCCTGAACCCTCGTGGTGACGGAACCTGAGGACCGCGACTCGAGTCGGCCATTTTGAATGGAATAAAGCCCATTAGAAAACCTCTTATACCACGGATTCTGCCTCTTGTTATTTTGAGCTATTTACTTTAATTTAAGATTCCGCATGAAATTCAGTCCGGTAATATTTATTTTATTTACCACACTACATTGATCAATAATGTTAGTCACCACTAAATGCACCCAAGCAGGGTATGGTATATCCTGAGAGAGTGATGATGTAGTGGTAGTGGTAGGAATTTGGATGGTAGAACATGTTGTTTCCTTGCAGGGACTCCCCTTGGTCTTCCTAGGCTTTTTACCAACATTAGTAGCTTTCCTTTTTCCTTTGGTTTTCGATGGTATAGGTATAAAACCTTCACTAACCATGGGTGAAATTATTGGGTCTTGTATGGTTACAATCGATGGAGAACAAGCCTGGCTAATGTATGTGTCATTCAAATCTTGAGCAGTATGGTGGACAGGCGACCCCAGAACTGGAAGGTCAGGTGTTAAAGAAAGACGACGCTCAGTTGATTCAATTTCCGAGGTGACCACGCCAATTGCTTTCTGGAGCATTAAGTCAATTGCAGTTGGAAGTTTAACCCCAGAGACTCTTGGAATGGCTTGTTGTTTTGAAGCACATGCACGTGCCCCTTGGACATGCTTTTGGAGTGTAGGTTTAGATGGCATGGTGTATCGTTTGGCACCCAAACCCCCAAATCACTTAAACAGCACAATAATAGTTCCCCACAGTACCTTGTAACCTTCGTATGGGATGGTTAATGCCGGATGTTAAAGATATGGCCCGTCCCGGCCTCCTCTGGCCCCGGACGGCCACAGACGGCCCGCCCTCTGCCCAGGCTCAGCCCGGCGCCGCCCGCGCGCGTCCCGCGACGCGGAGGGAGCCAATGCTTTTAAAGCGCCTCCGGGCGCGCTGGTGTCCGGAAGTGTGGTGCACCGCAGGGGCTCACGGGAGCTGTAGTTCCCCCAGCTACGGCCGATGGCGTGGGCCGGGCGGAAGAAACACACAGCGTTTGCTCCCCGTTTACAGTGGCTTGCTCGGGACCCGGGATATCAAGTAAGTAGTGGCTGCTTAGGGCTTCGGCAAATGTCCCCCGCTCCACCGAGGGAGCCAATGCTTTTAAAGCGCCTCCGGGCGCGCTGGTGTCCGGAAGTGTGCTGCACCGCAGGGGCTCACGGGAGCTGTAGTTCCCCCAGCTACGGCCGATGGCGTGGGCCGGGCGGAAGAAACACACAGCGTTTGCACCCCGTTTACAGTGGCTTGCTCGGGACCCGGGAAATCAAGTAAGTAGTGGCTGCTTAGGGCTTCGGCAAATGTCTCCCGCTCCACCGAGGGAGCCAATGCTTTTAAAGCGCCTCCGGGCGCGCTGGTGTCCGGAAGTGTGCTGCACCGCAGGGGCTCACGGGAGCTGTAGTTCCCCCAGCTACGGCCGATGGCGTGGGCCGGGCGGAAGAAACACACAGCGTTTGCACCCCGTTTACAGTGGCTTGCTCGGGACCCGGGAAATCAAGTAAGTAGTGGCTGCTTAGGGCTTCGGCAAATGTCCCCCGCTCCACCGAGGGAGCCAATGCTTTTAAAGCGCCTCCGGGCGCGCTGGTGTCCGGAAGTGTGCTGCACCGCAGGGGCTCACGGGAGCTGTAGTTCCCCCAGCTACGGCCGATGGCGTGGGCAGGGCAGAAGAAACACACAGCATTTGCACCCCGTTTACAGTGGCTTGCTCGGGACCCGGGAAATCAAGTAAGTAGTGGCTGCTTAGGGCTTCGGCAAATGTCCCCCGCTCCACCGAGGGAGCCAATGCTTTTAAAGCGCCTCTGGGCGCGCTGGTGTCCGGAAGTGTGCTGCACCGCAGGGGCTCACGGGAGCTGTAGTTCCCCCAGCTACGGCCGATGGCGTGGGCTCGGCGGAAGAAACACACAGCGTTTGCACCCCGTTTACAGTGGCTTGCTCGGGACCCGGGAAATCAAGTAAGTAGTGGCTGCTTAGGGCTTCGGCAAATTTATTGTCTAATTCCCCGGTATAATACAACACCCATTGATTTTATCTATCATTGTTTTTACAATATTTTAATCTTTTAATCTTTTATCTACTGTTTTAATGAATTAACTGGCAATTAATCTAATCTTTATTGTACTTACTTTTTATGAACTGCAATACCCCCTTTCTTGTTTTGTATAATTGTATGTCTTTGTGGATTGCTTATCTTTTATGGTCTACGACCGAAATAAAGATTACTTTGATTGATTGATTGAAATTAATTTGAGCTGTGGACATGTGAGTCTGTTAGATGGATTGAAAAAGGATAGTGGAGGAGTAGAAGAGGGAAGGGTCTTGAAAGTGTTTATTTGGATATCATAGCCGTAGGCAGAGGTATGGGATGAGTAAAGAGGAAGTGGAGGGGGAAAGGTGATATAAATAAGTGTTTTAGAAAGCTTTGGTCAGGAGATATCAATAGTAAAAGAGGTTTGAGATGATGCTAGGAGCGTAGAAGAGGAAAGGGTCTAGAAAGGGTTATTTTGGGGATCGTAGTAGACGAATAGGGTTTTGGATAAGTCAGAGAGTGGAGGTAGAGGATATATTGAGAGAGGCATAGGGTGAGAAATAGGGTAGTGCATTGGAGATGCTGAATTAAACGAAATTAATAAATATAAAGATGCATAAGTACATGGAGGGTATATATGTATAAGGAAGGTAATATATCCTTATATATATTTATATATATGTATATGTATATATATATATATTCACTGAAAAAACCATAGGTTTCAGGGGCGTTATAGTTAGCTGGACTTTTCACTTGTACAAAACCATTGAAATTCCCCCGTTATAGTTAGTTCAGCTAACTATAACTCGCGCCCGCAATGCACTGCTGATGACGACACATATTACATCATCACTCATGACATGGTCAGTGACATCACTCATGACATCACTGATGACATCTCAAATGACATCACTGATGACATCATCCAGTGAATGTGTGTTTTTCTGAAAATTAAATATGTTTTATATATGTATATCTCAAGGTCGATGGAAGAATAAATGAGTATATAAGTGTCTAAATGGATGATTTGTTTTTGAAAAATTGATTGTGTAACTGACTGATTAAGTGTATCATAGTGAATACATGGCTTAGTGAGTAATGTTTAAATATGTAAATATCTGTATCAGTCTCTCACTTTGTGTATAAGTGGCTGCATGGGTTGGTGAGTAGCTACATGGGTGTCTATATAGGTTATCAGTTGTTTTTTTGAGTATCAGTCTGAGTGTCTGCATGGTTCGGTGGGGGGTATTACGTAGTGCATAGGTGCATGAATGAGTGACTCACTGTTTGTATGTGTTGAAGACAGCATGTGTGTAGGACTGTATGGGTGGATGAGTGTGTGGATGGGTGTGTTAGTGAGTGAATGACTGTCTCAATAGTGTCTTTATGAGTAACTACATATGTTTTAAACTAGTATATGTGACTATTGGTGTATATAAGTGATTATATGTGAGAGTGAGAGATTGAAAGAGTTCCTGTATGAATAAGTATGTGTTTCTATAAGTGATTGTTTAAAAGACTAAGTATGTGTAAGTTTCTGTAGAAGTAAGTGTGGTGGTGTGTGTATAACTGTATATGCAAGTAAATGTATGTTTGATTATTTATTAGCATGAGTGACTATGTGTGTGAGTAACTCTATGGATGAGTGGCATTGTGTAACAGGATGTATAGGTGTATGAGTACATATGATGAGTGAGTACATGTATGAGTGACTGTATAGGACTGTTGGTGAATGAGTGGATGTGTATGTGGATCTTAGAATTACTGAAGAGGTTGCTGTAACTGGTATTGGTATGTCCATTGTTTTGAAAATTTTAGTCTCTATTTTTGAATGTGTGTATCAAAGGTTATATTAGGGTGAGAGGAGGTCTGCCATTCTATCACAAGGATGATGTCATCAGTGATGTCATCAGTGATGTCATTTGAGATGTCATCAGTGATGTCATGAGTGATGTTACTGACGATGTCATGAGTGATGTAATATGTGACGTCATCAGCAGTGCATTTCGGGCGCGCGTGTTATAGTTAGCTGAACTAACTATAACGGGGGAATTTCAATGGTTTTGTACAAGTGAAAAGTCCAGCTAACTATAACGACCCTAAAACCTATGGTTTTTTCAGTGAATTTCTGAGGTTTTTTAAATGCTAATTCCTAACTATAACGTGCCTGAAACCTATGTTTTTTTCTGTGAATTTCAAAAGTTTTTTAAATGCTAATTTCTAACTATGCCTACAGAGATAGGACATGTGAAGAAATAAGAAAAAATGCACAGAAAGAAAAAAAAGAAGTGCAGAAAGAAGCAACAGAATTCCTCAAAGACGAAGAAAATTGCAGGAAGAATGATAACGTGCAGAAAGAACAAAAAGAAGAGCAGAAAGAAGCCTTGTTGCAAAATCATCCTGTACCCTCAACTTTTTCAGACGGATACTGGTGGTAACTGAGTCTGACTAACCAGTCCTAGAGCCAGTGCTATGTTAAAAGACACTTAGAATACAGTGAAAACACCTACATACACTAGGGAACATTATGCGTTGGGGTCCCCCTGTGATTAGCATGACCTCCTCTGTAAGCCCCTAGTATATAATAGGGCAGGGGGATTAAAACTACCTCTTAAAACGGGCCACAGGGCGTTTTTGCACAAGTTAACTCAGGCCCCGTCCCCTCCCTTCACCACTGTGTAAACACGCCCTGTGGCCATTTTTAGTTGGGAGATTAAGTTCATTTGAATCCTGAGGGTCCCTAGGGTCCAACTAGCCCACTAGGTACCTCCAGTAAGTGCCACAGAGCTGCGTTGCAGAGAGGTGTAAAAAGTGGCACGGCCTGGACCACCTCTCTGCAATGCAGCTCAGTGGCGCTTAATGGAAGCACTTGGTGGGCTAGTTAGCCCCCAGGGGCCCTCAGGATTGAAGGGAAATTATATCCCCAATTTAAAACGTGCCATAGTGCATGTTTGCACACGTCACCTCAGGCCCCGTCCCCTCCCTTCACCACTGTATAAACGCGCCCTGTGGCTGTTCTAAGTTGAGAGATTAAGTCCCCTTGAATCCTAAGGGTCCATAGGGTCAAACTAGACCACTAGGTACCTCCAGTAAGCGCCACAGAGCTGCGTTGCAGAGAGTTGTAAAAAGGGGCTTGGCCTCAGAACACCTGTCTGCAGCACAGCTCCCCGGCGCATACTGGAGATGCCTGTTGGGCTAGTTGGCCCTCAGGGACCCTCAGTATTGAAGAGGAATTAATTCCCCAACTTACAACTCGCCAGGGGGCGCGTTTGCAGAGTGCTGCAAGGAGGGGGCGTGGCCTCCGGCACGATGCCAGTCTTTTTTTTATTTTATTTTTTTAAGAAGAGGGGCTGTGTGGTTCCCCTTCTTATTCTAATTTATTGGCCCTGATGACCCCATCCCCCAGGGCCTGTCTCCTAATTATAATTTTTTGAGAAAAAAAATTTGGAAGGGCGCCGCGTGGCCCCCCTCCCAAGGCCTTAATCGGCCCCAGGGACCCCAATCCCCAGGGCCGGCCACTGTTTTTTATTATTTTTAAAAAATATATATTTATAGACACACCTAGGACATGCTGGACAAACCGTACGTACCTATCACCATGACGATTTGTGTGATATTCATTAAAAGGCGACTATGCATACAATGAATCCACGTGGAATGTATTTACACCACTAGTGAAGCTCTGACATGTCTGATGCCCTACCGTGTCTAATCCCGGTAGACACCCTTGTCGTTTTTTTATACAAACATGGGTAGCTATTGACGGGCACATTTAATACACACGCACACCAAGCCATTCAAAGGGGATTCGACAAAAATTAGACCAAAACTATGCAAGAAACCCCCCTCACGGTTAATAAAACACACATCCACTGCCGGATGTGTAATACTTTTTATTTTACTCTCTGGAAAGGGGACGAACATCACTTGAGAGTCACAGCGTGCTCCTGGCAGAGCCCAATGCTGTGTTACACCCACCATTGCCTGCCGAGTGCCACGCACCTCTGTGTTGTATTCCACTAGCTAGTGCATATGCTATGACACTCTCTAGCCCATGTGCACTGTAACACGACCCCGTGAATATGTCATGCCACACTTGTCTTCGCACGGGTTATATTGCCCCATCTAACGTGCCTTCCTCGATGCCTATGTTATAACACACAGCGCTATGCCATACATATTACAATCTGGGATCCATATCTTTGTCACAGTGCATATGCAACGTTACACTCCCCAGCACATATTTTATATTACAACTTTAGAGACTAGTTAGGTTACACAACACTGCCCTGTGCATATTACACTCAAAAGGCGCATATCGCATAGCACGCGCTAGTGCCTGTGCTATCTCGCGCTCTCCAATGAATCTGTCACTGCGCACAATGTACTGCATATTATATCACGCCCGGTTCATCTTATATCACACGTTTTGGTGCATAGTTTATACCATACACTATATCTAGTTTTCATTTTCAATCGTGCTCTCAGGACTATGTTCTATATAACACTGTGTGCACCTACCCTTTTCATGGGCATTACATTTTGCTATAGGGGGTGGAGGGTCAGGGGGTGTTTCTGCCAAGTGAGCCCGGAGTCACAGTCACAAACGTCCTCTTCTTTCTGAATAAAAGTGAGATTATGCTGCATACTTGTTCATATTTTAAGTAGTTCGCACAGACACGCGTTTTAAGAACAATAAAGTTCCTAATACCCGCCTTCTCTGAACAGTTAGCTTGCTGCCCCATCCCCCTCCTCCCTATCCTCTTTTGTGTGAATCCATGGACTAGCCTCCTCCCTCCTGCCATGCATGGTCTGATGTGCTACCACTGCCCTAAATTTAGTATGATGTACCAGTCCACTCTTCCTGCCCTCCATTGCCCAATTCTATGCCCCATCATTGACCTCCTGCTTAAACTCTGTGCTTAGCTTGCTGCCCCTATTCTCCTTCCCCCGCCCTCCGATGTCTTTGTGCATGTCCCTGCTCCATCCTTTTTGCCCACCATGTTCCATGGACCTGTCACTCCTATCTACTCTGAGTGTTCTGTTGAGCTGCCACTCCTATCCCACCTGCCTAGCATTGTCAGATGACTGTAACCTGTCCCTGCCACCTCCACCCTGCCTGTCCACATGCCATGCCCCTATCCTCTTCCTCCTGACCTACATGGTCCATTGTACTGCCACACCCTTCTGCCCTCCCTGGTCTGTTGTGCTGCAACTGCTCCTCCTGCCTGCCCCGTGTGGTCTGTTGTGAGGTCCCTTCCCCTGAACTTTCTTGTCTTTGCACAGGTCCTGACCCTCCCTTCTATCCTCCATCGTCCTTTGTGCATGCCCCTGCACCCTTCTTCTTGCCCATCATGGCCATTGTTCTGCCACTAACCCTCCCACTTGCCATGCATGGTCTTCTGTGCTGCCATGGCCCCTCCCACCTTCCCTGTGTGGTCAGTTAGCTGCCCCTGACCCCCTCCCACCTTCCTTCCATGGTCTGTGTGTATGCCATCACAGTCTCACTCTTGCTCTTCATTGTGTGTCTTGCTTCTAGTGCCCATCCTGCCTGACCTCCATGGTTATCGTGCTGCTCCTGCCCTGCCCCCTTACCCCCAGCCCTCTGTTTACATGTGCAGACCCCTACTCCCTCCCTCCTGGTTTGTCTGTTCCATTGTAATGCCCCTGATCCGTCCCTCCTGCCCTTTATGGTCTGTTATGCTGCAGATTTCTCTCCTGTCTGTCCATTATGGTCAGCTAGCTACCATTGCCTCTTGCCCCTCTGTTCTCTGTTGTACATGTGCATGGTCCTGTCCCCTCCCTCTTGCTTTCTATGGATTGTTGCGCAGCACTCCCGTCCCGCATGCCCTGTGTGGTGTATTGTGCTGCTGCAAACCCTGATGCCTGCCCTGCAGGGTCAGTTTGGTGCACCTCTCCATGTCCCTCCTGTCCTCTGTTATCCAAGTCCATGTCCCTACCCCATTTCCTTCCATGATCCAATGTACCATACTTGCGAACATTTTGAATTTGGTAAGAGGGAGATTTTGATAAAAAACTGGGGTATTGATTTTCCCCTTTGAGTTACATTGAAAAAGAGGAGATTGTAGACAGGAGAAAGATCAAATGAAGCCCATTTGAGCTTAAAAACATTGGACGTTTCCTGGCTGAATCGGGTCTGTTGGCATGTATGGTTGTACTACCATTGCCTCTTCCTTCTGCCCACAATGGTCTATTACATTGCCACAGCCTCTCTTGCAAGTCCTGTATTGTTGGTTTGTTGCCCCTGCCCCCCTTTCCACTGCCCTCCATAGTCTGTTGTGCTTCCACGGCCCTTCCTGCCTGCTCAGTGTGGTTAAATTGTTGCCTTTGCACCCTCCTACCTGCCTTCAATTTTCAGAGTCCGTGCCCCTGGCCTCTGCCTCTCAACCGTATCCTAATGAACAACTAGATTGCTAACATTCTATATTTATTACAAAAGTGTGGAACGCCTGACGTCATCTTGATGTAATCAAAACTGTAATACCTAGAGCATTTCCTTTAGAAATTACATATATGAGAGGGTCTTATTTGCATCAAAATTATGGTTAGTGCTCTAAAAGACTAAAATAAGGACATATTTTCTGAGTTTTCAAATAGCGACAAAGCACTTTTAAATTATTTGTTATCTTTATGTTTTTTTATCCAGTTGACCACTTGATTAAATGTTGCACTTAGGGGAGAGGATGTGGTGTTACTTCCAGAAGTGCAGACTTTGCAACTGGGGAACCAGGTTGGAGTTTCTGCTTCAGCTCGACATTCTGTTTTTCTGGTCAAATCACTTAATCTCCCCATGTCTACAACCAAAATGAATTTGTTCTTGTGTGATGTAACCAATGCTCATGTAAAGCACTCCAATGCCTGACAAGACTGCACTATATAAAACTGCAAAAACACAAAATAATAAGGGTTTTGCACACTTCTGTCATTGGGCTATATTTGGGCTACCTCTGGGTGATTTTGGGCTACATTTGGGCTCTTTTGTCTCCGGTGGCCATCTTGGGAGATTTATTTGTTATGAAGTTTCCTAATTTCCTCATGTACTGCAGTCTCCTCTGTAGGAAATGCTTTCAGTTTTTTACTTTGATTCCATCATGAAGGTATTCAGATATGTCACACATTTGCCATAAATTCTGAATGTTAGCACTCTAGTTGCTCATTAGATCACTGTAGTAAAACTACTGTTCACCATGGAAGTCTGCTCCTGGTATTAAAAGTGCATGCTCCAGTCTGCATGTCAGAATTTTTTAATGAAATAGAAGAGGATTTGAGAAGTCACTCAAAATGTGCCCTCATTTTTCTTTCTTCAGCATTAATCATAATTTCTATGGAAAAATGAACCCCCTCATTGTGTTCCTTTTTAAATTAAATGTTTTGTGTTACCAGTTTATTCCAATCAAGATGGCTTCAGGTGTGCCATACGTTTGTCATAATGAAGACAGTAAGCGCTCTAGTTGTTTTTAAGAACACTCTGGGACATTCTGTCATTGGGCTATACTTGGGCTACATCTGGGTGATATTTGGGCTACATTTGGGCTCTTTTGTCTCTGGTGGCCATCTTGGGAGACTTATTTGTTATGAAGTTTCCTAATTTCCTCATTTACTGCAGTCTCCTCAGTAGGAAATACTTTCAGGTTTTTACTTTGATTCCATCAAGAAGGCATTCAGATGTGTCACACATTTGCCATAAATTCAGAATGTTAGCACTCTTTTTGCTCATTAGATCACTGTAGTAAAGATACTGCTCACCAGGGAAGTCTGCTGCTGGTATTGAAAGTGCATGTTTCAGTCTGCATGTCAGAATTTTTTTATGAAATAGAAGAGGATTTGAGAGGTCACTCAAAATGTGCCATAATTTTTCTTTCTGCAGCACTAATCATACTTTCTATGGAAAAATGAACCCCCTCATTTTGTTCCTTTTTAAATTAAATGTTTTAAGCGTTACCACTTTAATCCAATCAAGATGGCTTCAGGTGTGCCATACGTTTATCATAAGTAGGACTGTTAGCGCTCTAGTTGTTCTTTGGAACACTCTGGGAAGCTGCAGTAGAACACAAAGGAATCAACTGACAGTCTCTGCCCTTGTTGGATGTACATGTTTTACTGAGAATGTCAGACTTCATTCTCACATGACTGAGAAAGATAATGTGAATTTACAGAAAATAAGCTCTCAGTTTAGCTTATAGATCACCTTCCAAACCTCTGTGGGAAAAGCATGAGAAAATATTTTTCTCTCAATCATGATATTCCAGCAGAAGGCTTTTTCAGATGGTGAAATCACCTTAGAACATACCACAATTCCTAAAATGAGTATGGTACCATCAACAAATGATTTATAATGTAACTAAAGTCTTAAAACCTTCTATTAACTGCAATGCTTTTTAATGAGGTGCTATCATGTATATTGGTCCCAAGATGGCTGCCAACACTTCTTGGATGAAGTGCTGATGCTGCAGATCGGCGCATATAAATTCTCCCTACTTCCACGGACAGAGTAAATCCACAGTCACACGCACATACACTCATCATACGCTAGGGCCCATCACACTAAAATTCATACTATTACTCTATATGAGAGAAACCTAAACCAACCTGCATCTAAAACGAGGTCAATGCGACCATAAAGACATTGTCCTGAGTCATGATTTAAAACATAGGAAATACATTTGTAACTCAATAAATGACAAAGAAATAACCACCCGACACTGGAATTCAAACAAAAGTCATATTTTATCTAAATTAGTTCAAATGAAAGTCAATCAATAGCAAAATCATTATTCTCATAGTTACCTATTCTAGCTAAATAGGTCAGGACAGTCTCTCAGTAACGTCTCTCGAGCAGCCGTCCTCAGCATAGGTTCAGGAAGAAGTGGCCTCAAAATTCCGAATGCAAAAAGGCACAGCTCTCTCTAGTCCAGTAATATTTATACTGAAAATTTACATACTAAAGTTACAAACAATCTTTAAAACGTCCGTTGTCCGTTGAGCAGAGCAAGCAGGAAAGGATGTTGCAACATTTAGAAAACCTCCGCTCAGGAAAAATCACAAAAATAAAAACACGGAAGAAGGAAACTCGAGTTTGCAAGCGATACATTTATGAATGCTCTTCCTTGGTACCATAGCAGAGCCACCGCAGGTTTATCTTTGTCCATTGTGGCTTTATTCTTCTCCAAGGACAATTGGAAGCATGCCCGGAGCTGCTGTCCTCACGGAAACTTTTAATTCAGACAGAGGCTGTGGTCAGGTGACTTTCAACCATGTTCAGCATGGCCTCTCGTCAAAATTCAATCCCTCGAGCGCAGGCTGTAAATGGCAGCCATCTTTGTTTAGGCCAAAACGGACCATCTTAATTAAAAGAAACACAAAACAACGTTACCACATCATAATGTTTATACAGTGTTAATCCCCACTAATACCCTTATGTGTATGTAATTACCTAGCCATCTGCAACACAAGAAAGCATTATAGCACATTATTTTAACAGCATAAACACGAAACAAATAGCACTTTAGCGACACTTATTTAATCAAATTGCACAACAACTTAGTTCACGTATTATTAAGCAACATATATGCATTCCCACGTGTAATTTCTCTCATTAGTAATGTTGGTTAATCTAGACTTTTAACAAACTAATAATTAGTGATTACAAATTAGTAATTTTAATCATAACATATAAACAAAACTGGAGCTTAAAACTCAATAAATTTTCAACAGAAAACTCTGCTCCAGCAATCCCCCCTTTGGTGATATTATCACCACAAAAACCAACCCCAAAAAATATATATTTTGTCCCAATTTTAGGAGAAATTGAAAATGTCTTTTATGACACAACATTAAACACCAGACTCCCTGACATCATCCCTCTTTGACTCCAAGTAAACACTCTCCCTCATTTCTTCTAATTCTATCTCTTGTGGGTCTCTCTTTGACCTCTTTTGTTTCTTTTCAGTATTTCCTCTAATTATTCTCTTTTTCCCTCCCCTGTTTTTACAACACAAACACCCCAATCCTAGTATCAATAAAGCAACAATCACGCATGTCAAAGGAAATAATATTTTACCAATAATGGTACTACCTATTTTAGCAATAAAACTCTTAACAGCAACTATCTTATTAGCTATTTTAGTCCAGATACTTTCAGCTTCCAGTGGTACTAATTCCTCATGCAAATCAGTAATATTTTTGATATAGACCTTTAGATCTTTGCTTTCATCAGGAATGTAAGTGCAACAATGTTGAACTTTCAGCATTCCACAAACTCCACCCTCCTTGGCCAATAGAATATCAAGGGCAAGTCGATTTTGCATAGACATGGCACGTACGGCAATCATCTCCGTATTTACCAAAAGAAACCCTCCAGCGGTACTTGTCGATAAGCGATCCACCACTGTTGACAGTTTCCGAATTCCATATGCATTCAAAGAAATTCCCACTGCTGGAATTAAAGCTCCAAAGATATCACCTACGATTTCTGACCAAGTTTCTCTCTTAAAACGTGTTAGTAAATTAATGTGCTCTACATCTTCTATCCTATCTATATGAAAAATCTTTGGAAAGACCAGGCCCACATAACATGTGCCATACCAATGGTCAGGCAACTTGTAATAAGCCTTGTTCCCACAAACATAATACACTCCTGGGAAAACTGGATCTTCTCCACCTTTAAAACCCCATCCTGTTGCAATGAAGTATGTATCATGACACTCACTAGTCCCAACAAAATACCTATCATATTGGGATTTCTTTCTGGTAATGCATAATTTACCCTTCTGTGGTGCATCTAAAGCTAAAGTTGGACTAGCTCCATTCCTCAATTCATTTCCCATCTCAATATCCCAAATTGTCTCACTCACTTTATATTTCCCTACCTTCTCATGCATGCTCACTCTCCTGTCCTCTACCATGTCTAGGAAAGCCTTCTCTTCTTCTTTCAAACTACAAGTTAAATTGTTTCTAAAAATGTAATCTAATGTTAATTCTTCCTTCTCAATAAAAATCTCACCAAAAATGTTAGCTTCTTTAGCTGGATTCAGCTTTTTATTCATAGACAATTGCCCAAAAATATTATCTTTGTTAGACATCTCATAATCTATTTTCCCTAACAAATAAAAAACACTACTTAACACACTACATGAAATCCCATACGTAGCTGGTAAATGGTGATAAGTAACACCTTCTGAAACGGATGCAGGTAACTGCATGCAGACGTAGCAATCCCTAACTTCCATTGTCTTTACATATTCGTACAACAACTTTGAAAAAACATTGCTAGAAAAATCATTAATTGACCTATCTTTATGTATGTAAATGTTACTAATTCTAGTTGGAACTATTTTCTGTGAACTCTTCTCTATGTTAGTCTCATTTTCAGTATGCATTCCAAAAGTACCTATTGTAACTTTAAAAGTAACTAGTAAAGCTAGTACACCCCATAATAGCATTAATAATCCAGTACAGCAGCAGCACATTCTACACCATCTTTTCAAGAAGGCACATCTACTTTGATCATTTTCTGTGTTAGCCATTTTACTACTTTGGCAGTGTCTTTTGACTTAGCCTCTTCTACTCCACTACTGAAACACTAGAACACTAGATTATTTCAAACAGCTAATTTCAGATTTTCTTCTTTTCACTTTTCTCCAAGTGACTCCTTTTGTTCACTCAATTTGGATTTTCATCACTTTTCACTTCTTCTTCAGCAACATCAAATTGTATCAGATCTTCAACAACATCCTGAGCATCCGACTCTTCTCCAATGTCAGTCAAGATAACTTTCAGGATTCCAACAGTTTTCTCCTCAACCACTTCACGTACGGTCCCCTCTGGATTTCCTTGACTCTCTGCCTCTTCACCTTCAGACAGTGCCACGTACTTCCATTCCGGTGACCTATACTTCTGGTTAGGTTTTCTGATTCTCTTGATCTCCTCTGGTTCTTTTGAGACCTTTTGTTCATCACCTTTTGCTTGATTCTGACTAGACACCTCGTTCACCTGCTCAGCTTTTGATGAATTCGCTCGTGTCAGTCTATATCTCAGTCTCTTTATCCTGTTAGGCCAAAGATCTCCTCTTACAACCCTCTTTGGTCTCCCTTCTTTATTATTTCTTTCTCCAATCCAAGTTCTCTTTCTCAGAACTCGACCCTCCGATTTCTCATTCTCACTCTCATCTGATTCCGTTTCATTTGCCTCTTGTTCTTCAACAATTTTCTTTCGCTCCACAGTCTTTTCCACCACTGATTGAGATTTCCCTATTTCTGTCCCTCCTCGGGTCTCCGACACGCAATCTTCTTGCTGTTTACTTGTCCCTTCACCTAGCTTATCAGGAATGTTCCCTACACCTCCTCGGGGGTCTTCCGCAATCTGTCCCTCTCTATCTTCTTCTGACCCTGCTTCTTCAGGCGTATTCTCAAGTGGATTTTCAACCTCTTCATCTGATTCAGGTGTAGTCTCTGTGGAATTGCTCTTTTCTCTTCTTTCTTCTCCACTGCTTGTTGGAACTTCAGGCACTCTTACAGAATCCGATCTCTCCTCTGAGACTCTCAATGTTTCCCTTGAAGCCTCTCTTGGAAAGAAAAAGGAATCTCCTGACTCTCTTTCTCCTTCACCCCTTTCAGGATTCTTTTTTCTTCTCACTGGTTCAGTTTCTGCATCATCACTGGAATCTGACTCTTCAAAATACTCTTTACCAGTCCCTTCTTTTGGATTTGGAACTCTCAGAGTATGACTTGCATGCACCCAGTTTTTCACACCAGCACACTTTACTGCAGTTGTTGTAGTCAGAATAACTTGTCTTGGCCTTCCCCACCTTGGAACCAAGCAATTTCTTCTTCTGTGTACTTTAATCCTCACCCAGTCCCCTGAACTCAGATCATGAGCTTGCTTCTTCTCAAGTGTGGTAGCGTCTTCTCCAACCTGGTGAAACACAGAATGAACTGCGTCAGCCAGGCCTTTACAGTAATCCAAAATCATGTCATCAGTTATTGTCATCAACTTGTTGACAGGCACAAATGCATGTCTCATTGCACGTCCCATTAATAATTCATGTGGACTCAAACCTGTGGTTCTATCTGGAGTAGACCTAATAGTCATTAGCACTAGAGGCAAGACATCAGGCCATTTCATTCCAGTGGCTAAACACATCTTACCAATTCGGTTTTTGATTGTGCCGTTCATCTGCTCAACAACTCCAGAAGCCTCTGGTCTGTATGCACAATGTAGCTTCTGCTGTATGCTCAATGCTTCACAAATTAAATCCATGAGCTCATTGTAGAAGTGTCCACCTCTGTCCGACTCAATTGTCACTGGGAACCCGTACCTAGGAATCAACTCTCTTAACAGTAACTTTGCCACTGTTATTCCATCATTTCTCCTAGTCAGATAGGCCTCCACCCATCTTGAGAACAAACAGACTACCACTAGAACATACCTCAATCTGTTTACTTGGGGCATTTCAATGAAATCTATTTGCATTCTGGTAAAAAGACCTCCTTCTCTGCCTATTGTTCCTAGGCTCACCACTGTCTTTTTTCCAGTATTGAACTGCTGACAAATCAAACATCTCTGACAGATGCTCTCCGCAATTAACCTGAACTTTGCATTGTACCAGGTTTGTTTAAAAGACTTAATCATTGCGTCCCTTCCCAGATGTCCCTGACCATGATACATTCTTGCCATTGTCGACAACATGGAATTGGGCATGACTGGTCTACCATCTCTATAGATCCAAACATGATCTGTCTCTCTTGGGGCACAACCTGCCTTTATCCAATCTCTCATTTCCTCATCTCCTGCCTCATCCTGCAACTGTTTCACTTCATCCCACGTTTCTAGGACATTAGTAAACATCACAGAACAAAAAGACATCTCCCTTTCTCGTGCCCTATTAATCGAATGATTGTTCTTTGCACAATACATTGGCAAAACGATTACCAAGAGTAACAAAATCATCTCCTTGTCCATGAGCAGCACACTTCACAACTGCTAATTCTTTAGGCAGCTGTATCGCCTCAAGCAACTTTCCAATCACTTCAGCATTCTTTATTGGAGTCCCACTCGACGTCAAGAAACCTCTCTGTAGCCAAAGCTGGCCAAAATCATGAACGACTCCAAATCCATACTGACTATCAGTCATCACAGTCACTCTCAGATTCTTCCCAATCTTGCAAGCTTTCGTCAATGCCACCAATTCAGCCACTTGAGCAGATCTTACTCCTTTCAAAGGTGAAACTTCCATAACTTCTGAAACCTTTCACACTGCATATGCCGCACTCAGCACACCATCATCTGTTCTTAAACATGATCCATCCACAAATAACACATGATCACTCTCAGGCAATGGCAAATCTCTTATGTCTGGTCTGGGTTTTGTGCAGTAATCAAGCACATCCAAACAATCATGATCAACATCATCTCCCACATTCACATTGTCAGCATCTGGTAACAATGTTGCTGGATTCACATTCACACATCTCTCAAGAGTCACATTTTATGCTCCCAGAATGATTTTCTCATATTTAGTCAGCCGACTATGTGACATATATTGAGTTCTGCTTCTTGTCAAAAGAATTGCCACATCATGAGGTACGAATACCCTTACAGGATATCCCATTATTTTACCCTCACTTTGTTCCAAGCTTCTGCATGTAGCAGCTACTGCTTTCAGACAACCTGGCAAACCCACAGCTACGGGGTCAAGTGTCGATGAGAAGTACGCAATCGGCCTTCTCAGTTGTCCATGCTTCTGAATTAACACTGAAAGTGCACAACCATTTCTCTCACTGCAGTACAATTCAAACTCTTTCTCATAGTCTGGCATTCCCAAAGCAGGGGCTTCACACATTCTGCTCTTTAACTCTTCAAATGCTGCCATTTGTTCTCCATCCAATTCCAATGGGTCTCTCACCTCACTTTTAGTCAACTTAATCAGTGGCTTTGCTATCAGGGAGAAATTGCTTATCCACTGACGACAATAACCCACCATCCCCAGAAACATCCTCACTTCTCTCTGGGTCATCGGGGCTCTCATTCCTCTGATAATTTTGATTCTGTCATCGGTCACCTTTCTCAGACCGATTTCAATATTGTGTCCAAGATAATGCACCTCTTTCTTGCAAAATTGCAATTTGGCTGGAGATACCTTTAACCCTCCATCTGCCAGATGATTCAGTAAAGCTATGGTATCTACTTCACAAGCTTCACGTGTCTTCGATGCCACAAGTAAGTCATCGATGTACTGCACTAGTACTGAGCTTTCAGGCATGATCAAACTCTCCAATGATTTCTTCAATAACTGATTGAATATCGATGGACTCTCTGTATACCCCTGTGGGATACGACACCATGCTAAAATACGCAGTCCAAACCGAAATGCAAAAATCAGCTGGCTGTCATGATGCAAGGGAATTGAAAAGAAAGCATGACACAAATCAATCACTGTGTACCACTCAGCATCATGAGGAATCTGATACAAAATCACTGACGGATTTGGCACAATGGGACAACATGCCACCACAATTTTGTTAACTTTTCTCAAATCTTGTACAATCCTGAACTTTCCATTAGGTTTCTTCAGCCCCATTATCGGTGAATTACACGGGCTACTCAACAACTCTCTCAAAACACCCTGTTGAATCATCTTGTCAATTATAGGAGTTATTCCCTCAATTATCTCTGGCGTCAATCTGTACTGAGGAATGTTAGGATAAACAATCCCCTCTTTCACTGAAATCTTCACTGGATCTACATTATTCATCAATCCCACATTTTCTCCAGTAAATTCCCAAACTGCCGTTTTTACTGTGTGTCTCAACTCCTGAGGCAAATCATCTGAATTAAACACTGCATATGTACCAACAATCTCACTCTCTCTATTATCTAGAGTCATCCGGTACAAAACATCCTCATCTGGTGTCTCAAAAGCTATTCCATCCGGAGTACAAAAAATTGTACAGTTCATCTTGCACAATAAGTCCCTACCTTACAAGTTCACTGGACTAGTGTCACAGACTACAAACCTGTGCATATCTGAAAATTTCCCTATTCTTACCCTTACTGGTTCGGTATGACGAGTCTTAATCTGTGTATTTGCCACACCAACCACTTGGATTGCTTCGTCCGAGAGAGGAAGATTTCTAATAGCTGCTGACCTGACAGTTGATCTCGTCGCTCCTGTGTCTACCAAAAAAGTAACACTTTCCCCATTTATTTTCCCTTCTACAAATGGTCCTGCCTGGTCTATTTCTAGAGTTGCACCAAGTATGCACTCTTCCTCCTCTCTTCGGCACCGTCAATAGTCCCCTTCAGACTCACTCCCCTCATTCTTTAACCAGTACTGCTGTACCGGGTTTGAACGTCTCGGTTTGTTTACCTGCTCATCATTGTAGAATCCTGAATCCTGGTTATACTTTTGGGACCCTCTATTCTGCGGCAAGGGCGGTTTTGGCTCTTGACTCTGCTGTCTGACAACCTTCTGCTGTTGTTGCTGATGATTACACCCCTCGTTCTGCACCTGTTGATTTAAGGGTTTATTCTCATTACTCACTAATGGTGGATTGGTACACTCGGATCTCCAATGCCCCAATTGTCCACAGTTGTGACAAGGAAACTTTTTCTTCGCTTCCTCTAAATTTCCCTTTCCTTTTCCTGCATATCTGGGTCTATTTCCTGGATTATTTGCCTGTTCCACCAACTGCGCTTCTTGTCTTTCAGCAACCTTTACCTGTGCCCACATTGCTTTCTCTTTCAGCTTTCTCTGTTTTGCCTCAATCTCATCACTGAAGTATTTTGCATGTCTCAAGATTTCATCAATCTTTTTACTCTGCCAATCAACTGTATGCTCTCGTATTCTTTCACTGATTTCAGGTCTCAAGCCATATACAAATCTGTATACAAAATGACTCAAATCCTTGTCACCCAGGTGTTCATCTCCACTGAACTGTTTAAAAGCCAGTATCAGCCTTTCGTAAAAAGCATGAACTGATTCTTTCGCTTCCTGATGTGTTCGATCTATCTTAACCCAGTCTGTCTCTTTCGGGCGTACTTTATTTTTCAGGAACACAATTACCTGATCATATTTCTTCATAACCTCTGCATCTGGTGCTCCTGTTTTCGGATCTCTTGGATACTCCTTTGCAGGCCAATCTACAACTATTTTACACTCTGCCCACAAGTCTGCTGGAACAATTATATCAAACAGACTATTCAGGTCAATCCACAGCACTTTTGACAATTTCACAAACCTGTCTACCTGCCTATACCACTCGACAGGCTTTTCTCTCAGTCGAGGGAAATCATTCGTAAATTACAAAATATCCTGTCTAGTCCATGGGACATGTACATATCCTCCTCCAGGAATTTCTCTCATAGGATAAGCATCCACTGTTTTCTCTTTTTCTCTCATGGGAAAAGCTGAGTAAGTCCTATCCACTGAATCTTCCCTTTTCTTGTACCATCTATCCTTCCATTTTTCCACATCACCCCATTTTCGCAATAAGGCAATCATTTCCTTAATCTGTCCTGTTCTACCAGCACCATTTAGATTTTCAATGTCTTTATCCGTGAAATCCATCCTGTAAGACTTCTGCAAAGCTTTCACCTTATCCATGTCAACCCCTTGTTCACTCGCTATTGCTCTTAACCTGTCATGTGTACTTTTAGCCCTCCAGGTGATACTCTTGCACATAAATAACAACTCTCCATCATGATGATTTTTCAGTATATCTGTAGGAATTGTTCCTGCAATAAGCTCCTCCAATTCTATGCGCAACCTGGCCACATCAATTGCCTGTGAATCTTTATCCTTCTTTTGAAGAACTTTCAACCAATCATTCAAATCCTCAGCTGTTATTTCTGTAGATCTTTTCACTGCACCCACTTGTTCTGCCATCCTCTGTGGTTCCAAAATTGATCCTCCTAAACAACCAGCATTCAATCCTGAATTAGTCTGCACATCTGATCCTCCACTACATGTGTCATGTCTCAGCTGACTCAAATTATGTTCTCCCGTCCTCATTCTTGATTCCTCCAAAGTGCAAGAACCAACCAAACCATTTCCTACATAGGAACTGTCAAACCACTTTCACCCATTCTTTGTTTATCAAAAATAGGCACAACCGGACCAATGGTTACAGGCACTGTAACAGCTTCTAGATTTCTCGTCAGCTCTCTAATTTTCTCAGTCAGCTCAGATGTGGTTCTGTCTAATTCTCTTGTTTTCTCGTCACTGACTCGATTCTCTCTCTCTCGCTCTCTCTCTCTTTCCCTTTCCGTGAAAGAGCTACCACTTTTCAGATCAGGTGTCACAACTTCAGTTTTAACAATTCGCAAAGTATCTCTTATTGGAGTAGCAACTGGCGTGCTCTCTTCGGGTTCTGGTCTATATGGAGGTGGTCTCTTATAAATCATGTCATCCAAGACCTCATCTTCATAATCATTAGCCCCATACCTTCTCACTTCTGCATCAGGCACCTTTTCTGTACCCTTCCTCCCTTCCGCTTCCTCAACTGTTCTCATAGGATATAATCCCTCTGACATACTAGCGTCTCGCCATCTCCTCATTCGATCATGATGAGTCTCACAATCATATTTCCTCCCAAAAACGTACCTATAATTGTCTCCACTCCTCTGCTTTTCTCGCTCATGCACCTCATCTTCCCATTCCACCAACGCCTCGAACTGTGTCGGCCTTGGTCTAGGCTCTAGACACATCATTTTTTCCCGTAAATTTCTCAACACGGCCAAATTAAATGAACCATGTTCCGGGAACGCTAAAACACCATCCTCCTTAGTGTACTTAGCCCAGTTATCTAACCATATACAGGTATGATACCCATATTTCGCAACCATGAAGGATGCAGGAGTTCTCGTCGGAGGTAGCAATTCACCTTCTCTAGTTATTATGTTCTTATCCTTGTCGAACCATCTTTTAATTTTACCGAACAAGGATTTCTTTTTCTTTTCCTCCGGTTGGTAATACATTTTAACGTTTACCAATAATCTCTAGTCACTTCCGCAATTGTACGATCTTTTTGTCCAATAACAGCGCGACTCACACCAACGCACCAATCCTGGAGCGTCTACGTCACCCTGTACTCCTTCCAATCCCTGCGCGGCTCACACTAACGCACCAATCCCAGCGCGAGCACTGTTCTGATCCCCTACCCAATCAGAGCGCGGTCTGTATGACGTCAGCAGTCGCTGCAGTCGCTTCTGCTCTGTCTCCTGTCACTCGTCTACCCCTCCTTTACAAAGTCTTCTCAGTAGACTTCGTTTAGAATTCCACAAAATCTATTAGTTACAACATATAAACATCTCCATTGTCTGCTTCGCTAACCACAGAATAGTAAAGAAATTCTTATTCACAAGAATCCCGCTTCTCTCTAGAACAGCGCTTACCTCTGCTCCACTACGGAATTATTACTTTCGTTGACACAGTAGCACATCCCTCTACTCTGCCTTCTAACATGCATCCATTAACTGTTTCCTTTAGGACTGCTCCAAAGAGTCTCTCAATCAATTAAATGCTCATACATTCACACACTTTCACACCAGAAAATGTAGCACAACCACACAGAATCCTGCCTTTCCCGAGAACAGCAAACAATCTGTCCCACTACAGAATTATAACACACGTTAACCAAGCAGCGCTTACCTCTGCCCAGTCCTTCAAACCAGCTCAGAGAATACCTATTACTTCTCCCGCGATAAGCTTTAACAGCGAACCTTACGGATCCCTGGGACTTAAGACCAGAGTTTCACAGATAACCTTCGCTACCATACACACTCCTTTTATTCCGAAAATATGTCTCTAATAGTAACACACGACGATGTCACTGATTCCGAACCCAGACAATGTGACGCGCAACTTCAATTGTCACACGTTTTTCCTGCATACATACAGGTAATTCCAACAATCCCGTCTTTCCCGAGAGCAGCACTCACTTCCCTCTGCCCTACTACGGAACCGTTACCAGCTCCCAAGTTCCAGAAGCACTACATAAAACTCAACACGACGACTTTAACATATAGTATTAGTACATATACCAACATCAACCAATAAATCAATGAATCAAAAGCCTATGTACAAGCAATCTATCAGATCAAGACAATAATCTAACCATCATACTGCTACCAGGAAACTGCTGCAGATCGGCACATATAAATTCTCCCTACTTCCACGGACAGAGTAAATCCACAGTCACACGCACATACACTCATCATACGCTAGGGCCCATCACTCTAAAATTCATACTATTACTCTATATGAGAGAAACCTAAACCAACCTGCATCTAAAACAAGGTCAATGCGACCATAAAGACATTGTCCTGAGTCATGATTTAAAACATAGGAAATACATTTGTAACTCAATAAATAACAAAGAAATAACCACCCGACACTGGAATTCAAACAAAAGTCATATTTTATCTAAATTAGTTCAAATGAAAGTCAATCAATAGCAAAATCATTATTCTCATAGTTACCTATTCTAGCTAAATGGGTCAGGACAGTCTCTCAGTAAAGTCTCTCGAGCAGCCGTCCTCTGCATAGGTTCAGGAAGAAGTGGCCTCAAAATTCCGAATGCAAAAAGCCACAGCTCTCTCTAGTCCAGTAATATTTATACTGAAAATTTACATACTAAAGTTACAAACAATCTTTAAAACGTCCGTTGTCCGTTGAGCAGAGCAAGCAGGAAAGGATGTTGCAACATTTAGAAAACCTCCGCTCAGGAAAAATCACAAAAATAAAAACACGGAAGAAGGAAACTCGAGTTAGCAAGCGATACATTTATGAATGCTCTTCCTTGGTACCATAGCAGAGCCACCGCAGGTTTATCTTTGTCCATTGTGGCTTTATTCTTCTCCAAGGACAATTGGAAGCATGCCCGGAGCTGCTGTCCTCACGGAAACTTTTAATTCAGACAGAGGCTGTGGTCAGGTGACTTTCAACCATGTTCAGCAAGGCCTCTCGTCAAAATTCAATCACTCGAGCGCAGGCTGTAAATGGCAGCCATCTTTGTTTAGGCCAAAACGGACCATCTTAATTAAAAGAAACACAAAACAACGTTACCACATCATAATGATTATACAGTGTTAATCCCCACTAATACCCTTATGTGTATGTAATTACCTAGCCATCTGCAACACAAGAAAGCATTATAGCACATTATTTTAACAGCATAAACACGAAACAAATAGCACTTTAGCAACACTTATTTAATCAAATTGCACACCAACTTAGTTCACGTATTATTAAGCAACATATATGCATTCCCACGTGTAATTTCTCTCATTAGTAATGTTGGTTAATCTAGACTTTTAACAAACTAATAATTAGTGATTACAAATTAGTAATTTTAATCATAACATATAAACAAAACTGGAGCTTAAAACTCAATAAATTTTCAACAGAAAACTCTGCTCCAGCACTGACAGCCAATCAGATCTCAGGATGAGATGTGTGGTTAGGCTCCGCCCAGATATGTATATGATTTTACTTTTGATTTTCTCAGGAACTACTGAACAGATTGACACCATATATGCAAAAGGCACATCCCTTAGCTGAGGACTACCTCTCTGCCAAAGTTCAAGTAATTCTGTTCAGCCGTTCGGGCTGTACCTTGGACTAAAGGTCCCTATGGAAAATTGCATGGGGAAAACGTGTTTTGGGACCCCCCTTTTTTCTCAGCCCCCGCTTGACGAATCCCCCCGAGACTTTCAGGGTAGGAGCGGAGCCGAGCGCCCCACCTAATTTGAAAATTCCGCAAGGATTCGTCAACCGGTGCCAAAGTTATTCCAAATAGAATGTTGTGGATTTCCTATGGAAACACAGTCCTAACTATAACTATCTACTGGCGACCGCCAGTAGATAATATGTATGTGTATATATATATATATACATATATAAACATATAAATATAATCTGCATATCTATATAAATATAAATCCATGCAAACATATACATATACATATATGCATACATATGCATGGTATGTATATGAAAGTTTGAAAAACTCTAATACAAGCAAAGCTAAAAAGCCACCTAATTACAAACAGAATTGCTTTAACTTAAACAAGGGCGAGACCTATTTCATTTTCAATGCTTGTTTACTTTGATTCCATTAAGAAGGCATTCAGATGTGTCACACATTTTCCATAAATTCTGAATGGTAGCACTCTAGTTGCTCTTTAGATCACTGTAGTAAAGCTACTGCTCACCAGGGAAGTCTGCTGCTGGTATTAAAAGTGCATGTTTCAGTCTGCATGGCAGAATTTTTAAATGAAATAGAAGAGGATTTGAGAAGTCACTCAAAATGTGCCCTAATTTTTCTTTTTTCCTCACTAATCATAATTTCTATGGCAAAATGAACCTCCTCATTGTGTTCCTTTTAAATTAAACTACTCACTCTCTACTACTCACTCGCTACTACTTTCTACTACTCACTCTCAACTACTCACTTTCTACTACTCTCTAGTACTCTTCTACTCTCTACTACTACTCTCTACTACTCACTCTCTACTACTCACTCTCTACTACTCTCTACTTCTCTCTACCACTCACTCTCTACTACTCTACTACTCACTCTCTACTACTCTCTACTACTCTCTCTCTACTACTCCCTCTCTACTACTCACTCTACTATTCTCTACTACTCACTCTCTACTACTCACTCTCTACTACTCTCTACTACTCTCTACTACTCACTCTCTACTACTCACTCTCAACTACTCACTCTACTACTCTCTCTACTACGCACTCTCTACTACTCTCCACTACTCACTCTACTACTCTCTACCACTCACTCTCTACTACTCTCTCTCTCTACTACTCACTCTCTACTACTCACTCTACTACTCTCTACTACTCTCTCTGCTACTCACTCTCTACTACTCTCTACTACTCACTCTCTACTACTCACTCTCTACTACTCTACTACTCTCTACTACTCTCTCTACTACTCACTCTCTACTACTCACTCTCTACTACTCTCTCTCTACTATACACTCTCTACTACTTGCTCTCTACTACTCACTCTACTACTCACTCTACTACTCACTCTCTACTACTCCCTACTACTACTCACTCTCATATATATATATATATATATATATATATATATATATATATATATATATATATATATATATATATATATATATATAATTCAATAGTGAAGCAATTGTAGATAAATAGTTATGATAAAAATGTACTCACCTATATACATGTTAAACATAGAATAATATAACCATAAGTAGTATGTACATTTCTTAAGCAGAACTAACAAATATCTATATATTTATAGACATGATTTTATACACATTTATACAAAGGAATACACATATTTATGTACACATATATAATCCAAATAAATGCTTGTATCTACAGGAATGTTCTGTATATTTATGTTTGAGTATGGTGGTTATATGGGGAAGAGCCAACTCTTGTTTAGTTTTCTGAAGATAATGTAGGTATCCGTGGATCTTCTGTTCGGGAGTTAAGGGTTCCATAGTGTGGCTGCTTGGACAGAGAAGGATGTGCCACCGATGGTGTTTTTCTTGTATGGTGGGATTTTGAGGAGAGGTGCCAATCTAGAGGGGAGGTTCCTTTGTTGAATGTAACGATGGGGTCTGTCCTTCCGTCCACTGCTGTCTGAAGGCGATTACCACATAGTGGTTCTAAAAAAAAACACTATTAGGTAATTACTATTACTTATATCGATTTCCTCACAACTGCTCTTTTATCCTAGCCTCCTCAGATGTTTGATAATGGCCTGACAAAAGTTCTTGAGGGCTTGCTTGCACTGTGTACCAAAATGATTAACAGCACAACGGCCCTGCTGCTCTTAAAATTGGCATTGGTTTTACTGATGAATAAACCTAATGCTGATCCAACTATGTATTTTAATTATGGGCTATTTTTGCTGCTCCTCTCTCCAATAGAAATCCTGGAGCTATTGAGAAAGTATTGTTGAGTTTTCTGGAGCAACATGACACATGATAATTGATGAAGTGCAGTCAGGTTTTCAACCATCTCATTGCACAGAAATTGCACTAATCTTTGTGCTGGATAATTATTAGTCACTGTTGTACTTCAATCCAGGATAAAATCAACAAAACATCTAGAAGCATCACTACTGTTTTTTATTATTTTAATCCTCACTTCCAGTCTCTCAACATTTTGCTGAAATTTGAAACTTACTCGATCGTACAGTTTTGAGGGACATACAGTCTCATGTGCGGAGGACTTCTTCAGGTACAGGGGATACCTGTTTTATATATTTAAAACATTTAAAATATGGATGTCGAGAGACTGGAAGCGAGGATTACAATAGTAGGAAACAGTGTTGATACTTCTAGACCTTTAGTTGATTTTATTCAGGATGGAAGTACAACCGCGAATAAGAACATGTATTAGACTGGCCGGACAGCCATTAAAAAGAAGAGGCCAGCAGGGCATAAAATAAAGAAAGGCCATCGAAATTTCATTATTGTCAGTGTTTATATGTATTTGTACTTTGACATTTATTGTAGCATGCTTGAGGCAGGAGTGTTGTTCTCTCTGTTTTTGACATGTTCTGTCAAACGTTTATGCAATAACATTGGGATTCCGGATTATATGTCAAGTATTTGGACCATCTTGATACAGCCCAGCAAGCTTAGATATTCTGGTGCATGTCTATTGGTTGTACCCAGGATTCATCAAGCTCGACCCAGGGGTTAGAGGGCAAATCTTTCTCAGATATAGCATCTAGGACTTAAAATGCTCTGCTCTTGCATAGTCATTTTCTGAAGACTTTGTTGCCTTTTTGTAAAGCTCTAAACACTTGCCTTTTCTCCAACAAGTCTCTTTTACCCACTCCACTTGTTCTTACTACTTAGCAACAGGTGATCCATTTCTGATAAAAGTGTGTTCTACAAATCTATTTTTCATTACATTACATTGCATGGTATCATAACATTATTCCCTCGTGGGTGAAATTCTTGCCTTTTTTATTTTCAATGGCAGTGTGTTGTAATAACTGTGAGTAGCCTTGGGTCATGCTAGACTAACTCCAAAGATGGACTGGGTTACATTTGCTACTTCACCTCTTACTCTGTTGTTGGTGGGTGTTTTGTATTATCATGCTCCTCCCTAATCTCCTCTTTACACTTCCCTGAGCCCCTCTCATTTAGTTATTCCTTATTTTCCCACCACTTCTACTAGTCCCTTCCACATTTACAACTCAGGGCCCGGATACGATGTGGGGTGAAACATCTCTGACAGTAGTTTGGAGCCGTCAGAACGCATCATAATCGGCCATTCAGATTCCTTTCCGACTGAACATTTTGATGGGGTCTGTCAGTAGGGCAGAAATCCGAATAGGAGTTCCCAATGGCCTCTGATGGGCTCAGAGAGCCCGTCCCCCTTCTGGAAAGCCTTCAGTAATCCCTCAGCCAGCTCTTTCCGGTTGAGGGATCATGATTACAGATTCTCACAGCCTTTCTCTGCCGGTTTTTCTGACACAGAAAGACTTTGGGAATCTGACTTTGGGCACCCCAGCAGGGCCCCTATAGGTGCGAGGCTGCCAAATGGCAGCCTAAAGGGCACCTTTGGTGCCCCCCTGTTGACCCTGCACCCGGTGGCAGGCACCTTGAGGTGCCTGCCACCGGGTGTAGGGATGAACTGCACCTCTTCTCTTTACAATGAGAGCATGCATTACGTTTGGAATGCATGCTCTCATTTTAAAGTATAGGAATGCCACCGAACAGTGTTCAGTCGCATCCTAATTGCTGGGTTGGGACTGATGTCAGGTGGTTGTGCTGTCCTACTTCCCAGACGATGTTGGTCGGACACAGGTCCGTCCGAAATCATAATCGGGCCCTCAGTGTTTAGATCTCCCCATAGAAAATTTAGGCGGGCGGAGATGGAGATTTCCACCTGTAAGTTTGTCTACTGCATATTGTGCTAAGAACATTACACTAACTACTTTACTTACTATTAAATGCAGTTTGTGAAACACATGTCCAGTTGGCGATCTCCTCCACTGGAGCAGAGATCACCACCATTGAGTCAAAAATCTTCACTATTGTGTTGGAGCTCTCCACTAGTGAGAAGATTTTGCTATAGAAAAGTATGGGGAAAAGTGATACAGTTTATTATTTTTTTTTAACAACTTATTAAAAATATTTTAACTAAAAATAAAATAATTGTAAATTAATTACAAATATATTATTAGCCTAGAACTAATAAAATGTAATACTGTAGCACATTTTAACTCATCAAATAACATGTGTATTAATATGTAAATACTTGAAATATATTATTATATTATTCAAATTATTAAATAATATTGTTTAAGCAAACTTTTAAAAATCCCACCCTCACTAGCATTTGACTATGTGAATAATGTTTAGTAAATATATTTATGTTATGTGTTTAATTAATTTAAATTAATTTAACATCTTTATTTACCGGTATAAAAGTTTAATGCAATTAGTTTAAATAAATTAATTATACATTTTTAAAATTATAAAACATGAAATGTTTACATTCACGTACCTTTCAATTCTAAAACATTTATGTGCATATATATTTAAACTAACAGTCAAAATAATATAAATATTTACACATCATTTCCTTTGAGATGTTATTCTAAGTCCCTGGCTCAATTATGTTCTATGGGATTGTGTTGCAGTTCCTGGAATGGCCTTGAGTGGTGCTAGATGTATTGCAAGGTTAGCCCGGAGTACATTTGCAACAGTTTTGTGGTATCGTGTCGTGTAGTAACCTTCGAAGTGTAATTTGTGAATAGCAATGGCTTTATCTTTTAGTGTGTGGGTGGTTGTATTAGCATGTACCTATACCCCTCCTGACCACTCTATAAACACCCCTACTTTGCAGTAAGTAATAAACGTACATGTGTGGCGATCTGCCCATAGAACAGACAGAAAAGAGAGGAGAGCTGGAGATTTCCATCCGTGGGTTTGTGAACTGCATTTTGTGGTAAGTCCTTTATACTACTTTAGTACTACTTTGGGGCCTATTAAACGTTGGGCATATGACCATCTCGGTGAGAGGACTGACTGACCATAGGTCAGCGGTTCTGCTCCCCCTATTATGATGCAAACGCACATTTCTCTATGGAAGCTTGTGCTGCTGTCGGAAACCGGCCACAGCCCAGGCTCCCATAGAGAAATGGGAGTTTCTGTCAATCCTTGCACTGCGTGGCATGGTCCAGGGATTTACAGGGGGCCCCCAACCGGAGGCCACTAAGGGATGGGGCCCTGCTAGGGGCCCCCTAGGTCACTTTCATACAGGCTTTCCATGTTGAAAAGCCCAACATGGAAAGCCTGTTTGAAACAAACATCATAATCCTGATGGTGTAAATGCCATCCTAAAGGGATTATGAGCGACCTCCGACTTGCTGACGGGCTCCTTGATCCCATCAGAAGCCAACCGGAATGACCAGCCAGTTTAAACTGCAACCGCCTTCTTTGTAAAATGGCAGAAGGAGTATAAACCACGGATGTCGGTCGGTAAGCTTTCTGACCGACATCCTGATTTGCCCAATTGTGTACTACAAAATGCAGTTTATGAATAAGGCCCATGGAGTTCAATGCTGAAGGCAACTATTATCCAGTAACAACAATGTCCTCCCCATCCTGCTCTGTAAAATACCGAGGTACCGACGGACAGAGCGGGGCCTCATTTATCTGAGCGGATGCCAGGTGAGGTGAGGCGATTTCCCGTACTTTGACGGGATTCGAAAGAATACTCCTGAGAAATTCAAGGGGAGTGTTTGAGAAATCCTTATTTTCAGTAGGTCGTATAATTTATTTCACTGGTGTGTTTTTCTTTTTGGATCACACTGACATACACAGCAGAAGCATAAGTTTACTTTGGTCCTGACGAAAGCCTGATTATCATTTAATCTCTAGGCTGAAACATGTAGACCCCCTCTGTTGGACTTGAGCAGTTATTTTGTTAAACCTGATTCTACACTGGTTTTAATGTTGTCACTCAGACAGATACTATTAAATCACTTTTTCTGTCCCAGTAGATGATTTTAACTTTTTCACTGTTCATTTTTCATTTGCACTGCTTCCATCACCACCATCAACACACAAGATAGCTACATTAAGAACTAGGGCAGATACCACATCTTAGATGGATAGAGAGGTTTTGTTTGCCCTTTCAGCCTGTGCCCCTGATCTATGGAGGGCTCAGTAAGGGCTATCTAATCCCAAATGATGTGGGCTGCTATTTTGGTGGCTGATGGGATTTATCATTAATGAGAAAGTGCTCCACTTGCTTTATCGTGTATTTTGACCCTAGGTTTCTTCATTGTTGTTATAGTACATAGGTAATTAAGGGACTAGGAACCTAGTGGTCTTTAAATATTTTTCCCTTAGATCCCCGTTGATATACCTTGACAGCTCTTGATATATCTTGTTATTAACTATTATTCAGTCCCAGAACATATAAAAACTCAGTAGCCATTATCAATTGATAGCAATGAAAATATTGCTTAGGAGACTTCCAGAGCTCGGTATGGCGTTCCTGCATGTGGCATGTTATAGTTGATGAGCATTGACTGCCTTGATCTTTCCTTGATAATCTAGTGTTGCAAAAGCACAGGTGAAAATCCGTGCTAGGTCCATGCAGGGAATCAATGTAATGAGTGTATTCAAAATTTTCACTGGAATCCATTCAGCAAGCCCATCACCGTACACAAGTAGTGATGGAGAACGTGCACCTTATTTTCTGTCTCTGTTCTTCAGAACAATTGTATTGTCAAAAGATCACAAATAATCAAAAGTGGCGATGAAGTAGACACTGGACCATCTCTCATTGATTTCATCTAAGTAGTGTTTAGATTTAGAAAATAGGTCATGAAAATCCAGAGCACACTTCAGGGTGGAGTGAATGTTGATTAGTCAAATAGTCTGATTTAGAGTTTTACAGATGGGATGCTCTATTACGAATGTGGCAAATGTCCTGTCTTCTGTATTGCAAGTGCATTATAGCTTATGGTACTTGTAATTTTATCCACAAAATTTTAAATGAGTTTTATGAGCAAGCTCAGAACTGCTCAATATGAATTGAGGTGCTAAAGCACGTGTTTTCAAACTGCCGTGTGTGCCCCCAGGGGATCCGTGCTGCATTCCTAGGGGGTATAATATAAAAGCTACAATGGTTCAGGGAAAAAAAACTAGTTTAAAGAAAATATATCTAACCACCCTACAAAAAATATATATCATAATATTAGTGTTGTTCAATACCACAATAGAAGAAACCAATAATTTATGAAAATGTGAAACTGAAAAAAAGAAATAAAAATATACCCACAGTAAATTCTTCAAGAAGCTTTTTGCTATTGAAATTACTTTTCATAAACCATTTCAAGAAAGCAACACAGACATATATATGGTGCGCATGAAGTTACACATGACAAACATATAATAATACAAATTATAGTGTAAACCAAAAACAAACACAATGGCGGAGAAAAAATGATACCAACTGTCCAATATGTAATAGGATCCATGATGCCATAAATATGTCTTCTAAGCTTGACAAAGAGAATGTCATTGGCATTTCATCCTTATCAAAGTGTTAGGGTCATCATAAGGACAAGAAGTAAAATTTAGGAGCAACCATCAGAAACCATTTGTGATGCAATCAATGGCCACGTTAAAATTACAATCCCCGTTAAATTAAATGCCTTGACACCACCAAGGAACTCTAGGAACTGTAGTTCAAAGAATTGCCATAATTACCCTGGTAAAAAGGAACTGAATTCCGGGTCCAAATTAAGATTACTTGCGGGGCCACATTCAAGATGTTAGTAAGTCACATTAGGAATTCACAAAGGAAGAAATCACCTCCGAGGCTAGTGTGCAATGTTCTCCATCCAACAGCATTCCTTGGTGGCGGCGCAAATGCCTCAACAACTATCGGTAAATGAAGATGGTGTGGAAGTGAGACTATTTTTATGTGGTGCTTTTCCAAGCTGCATCCATTTACAAGCAGCAGTTGAAGTGCAAACAAAAAAGGTGTGAGGACTGTGACTCTGAACACCATAGTGGCGGGGGGTAAAAGATAGTAATAAAAAGAGCAAAATATTGAATATTTTGTTGAAGTTTTCACCTTCCTTAAACTGTAAGTATAATAATACACACAACTTAAATGAAAAATAAATGCAAGTTAACCTAATCACTCTTTTACTATAACCTCAATTGGTGATTGCAACCACTGTAGACATCTGTGTGTGAGGCCAGAGTGTCACAGAATTGAATTCTTGTTGGTGCAGTGGGGTACAGGTGTTTGTGTACTGATAGTGCTACAAGCTCCAGCTTGTAAGAGGAAACCCTGTGAATATGTAGGTGCTTTCAAAGTATGTATTTTTTTTTAAATTGGTAATCAGACTGTAAATAGTGCAAGCAATAATGTCCATTAAAATGACACTTTACAGAACTCAACTCCCTTATATCACTTTTGTTTTGAAAATACATCCCTGTTATTATAAAATTTCAAGCGACAATCAATAAAGTTGTTGTAATCTCCCTCCTTTTTTTCCCTGGTACCTTTCACTGTAGTGTTCTTCTCCTTTTCTCTCCCTAGTGGTAGCTTCCCTCTTTTTCCCCCGCCCCCTCCTCCTCCTTGGAACGTTCCACAAGAGTTCACCTTGGAATGTTGACAGGCTGTCAGTTACGGAGAGTGGATGACAGAATAAAGACGTTTGTACTCACTTCTGCCTCGGAGTACTTATTTACAACACTGGCGATGAGGATGGGATCATTGCCTCCTTGGCCATCTTCAGTAGATTCGTGTTGAATTTGAAAAACCACGACTCCAAAACAGGTAAGTCAACAGTCTTTATTCTGACCATCCGCTCTCACTTACTTACAACAGTACATCCAACATTCCAAGTTGAACTCCCCTGGGTTATACCAATTGGTGGACGGGGAGGGGGAGGTGGAACATACTATAGCGGAACACCATATACTAAGATTGCAACACATCTCCCCATGAAGGGAATATCAACAGAAACATTACTCAAGCAGATTTCACAACTCTGTCCTTACTCCATGTTTGTCCATTTTCCAAACGGACTACATTTCTACCTGCTTTGTCCACCCTTAGGGGTGCACCATACTTGCTTGATCCTGGTTGCACCTGACCCGGTTTTTTGATCAAAACAGGAGCATTCGCTTTAAACTCCACATTTTTTGCTCCATGTTTTTCGTCATACCACAACTTGTATTTCTGTTGATGTAAATCAACTCTCTCTTTACTTTGGTTTAAGTCATGTACCACACTCTTTCCCCCACCCAACCATCTTGGATTCATTTTGGTACTGGGTTCCCTCCATCTGAGAAATACAAAAGGGGATATTCCAGTAACCCCATTGGGAGTGGTGTGATACGCCCAAATGGACTCTCTTAATGAGTCCTCCACGTTGAATCCATTTGTGATGGCTAGCTGTATGTGTTCCTTGAGCATCCGATTCACCCTTTCCACCAACCTATTAGCCTTGGGACAATAGAGAGCAATTCTTTCATGCTTTATGTTGAGTTCCTCCAAGGATTCTCTCATTGGGATGCCTTCATAGACAAAAATGTTCTTCAGGAAAGAGATGAGACTGTTCGTTGTGGTGGACGACGTGAACTTAAAATTGACCCAATGGGAGGTGTAATCCACCAGAACGAATATAAATCTCTTCTGTGGACCCAGAACTTCCATAGGACCAATGATGTCCATGGCCAATTTAGTCCACGGAACCATCGGCACACTGACAGGAGCCAACGGAGCTTTGTGGAGAACTTTGCTTTTGTCACTTCTTGTACAACTGACACACTCTTTAACTTTCAATTCTACCATGGAATCTAATTTAGAAAACCAAAAACAGCTTCGCACTTTGTTTTTCGTGAGGCTCCTACCCAAATGTCCTTCATGTGCCAAGTCTATAATCTTGATCCTCACTCCCTCGGGTGAAATCATTTTGTCCCCCCGATGTATGCGACCAGACATGAGAGAAAGTTCAAATCTCACCTCCCAAAAATCTCTAACGTGGTCAGGAACTTCTGACAGCTTCTCAGGCCAATCTTTAATGATGAGGTCTTTTAACGTATCCATAGCCTTATCTTCCTTCATGCCCTTGTCCCATTCTACATCTGTTAGAGAGGGTAAATGCATTGCCAAAATGGGTACATCTAACACTTCCTCAATGTGGTTATCCTTGAGTGGTAATCTTGATAGGAAATCCGCAATGACATTTTCTGGGCCTGGTAAGTACTCAACCTTGAAGCAGAAGTTTTCTAAACCCAGAACCCACTTACTTATCCGGGGAGACATATTTTGCGCATGTCTAGATGAAAACATGAAAGTTAGGGGTTTGTGGTCTGTATGAATAGTAAACTTTGTTCGCCACAGAAAAAATTTAAAATGATGCACCGCCCCGATGCATGCCAACGCCTCCCTTTCAATGACTGAGTAGTTGCGTTCTGAATCACTCAAGGTACGGGATGCAAATGCTATAACCCTTTCTTCCCCCTCTCCTTTTTGGGATAACATAGCCCCTAACCCCTTGCTTGACGTATCCGTGGTTAAGATGTTTTTTTTTTTTGGATCAAACGCACCCAGGGCTGGTGAATCCAAAATGCGTTGTTTTATCACTTCAACCATCTCGCTGTGTTTCTTCTCCCATACAAATGCAGTGCTCTTCTTTAGAAGATCACGTAAGCCATCACACAAGTCCGCAAAATTTCTGACAAATTTGGACATATATTCCACCAAACCAAGGAATGATTTAAGCTCCTCCTTGTTTGATGGATGCGGGGCATCCCTGACTGCCTGAATTAAGCTGTGCTTGGGCCTAAACCCTTCCTTGGAGATGGTGTGCCCCAAATAGTCAACTGACGAGACCTTAATCTTACATTTGTCCAGCTGCACCGTTAACCCTGCATCTGAGAGTCTGCGGCACACTGTATTGAGGGTAACATCGTGTTTTTCCTCTGACGCCCCATACATTAGTATGTCATCCTGGAAACAGAGAGTGTTCTTAACATCCTTAAGAACCTGTTGCATTATTTTTTGAAAAACGGAGGCCGCTGAGGCGAGCCCAAACAGCATCCTTACAAACATAAAAGCCCCAAAAGGCGAAGTGAACACCGTCAAAGGTCTCGACTCAGGATGCAGCTCAACCTGATGGTAGGCCCTGGACAGATCAATGACTGAAAAAAAACAAGCCTTGCCCATGGTACTTATCATTTCATTTATATTGGGGAGAGGAAATCTCTCTACCCAAATATTTTCATTTAATGAACGAAGGTCCACACATAGACGAATACCTTTTCCATTCCCTTTAGATGCCAAAACTAATGGCGCAAGCCATTCTGTTGCTTCAATGGGTTGTATGACTCCTATCTCACACAGTTTATCCAACTCCATTTTTAGCGTTTCTCTAAGGTGGAAAGGTACCGACCGTGTTTTGTGAACCACCGGTTTAGCACCCTGTCTGATTTTGATTTTATGTTGGAAGTCACGTAACTTGCCCAGATTCTCAGTGAAAAGTTCAGGAAACATAGCCTGCAGGTTTTTGTCACTGTTAGATCTATCAACCAAAATGACCTGGTTCTCCTCATTGGGATCTAAAATAATTCCCAGCTCTCTCTGATGTTGCCATCCAAGAAGATTGGCACCACTCTCTACGATGTATACATTCCCCACCGTGGATCTTCCTTTGAAATCAATTTGGCTACTCATCATGCCAACCAGAGGAATAGGATCTCTAGTGTAACCTTCTGGTGAAATATCAGGAGACTTTAACACTCTCTTACAACCACCAAGTGACTCCTCAAAATTTTTTACATTTACCAATGTGAAAGGTGAACACGAATCTGCATAAACTTCTAGCGGTTTGCTATTAAACAGTACAATACACTTAGGATAGTTTGATTTTCCACATGCAGCGCTACTTCTTACTTGAAACACATATTTAGCCTGAGATTCTTCACATGTACCAATCACACTGACTGTGTTGCTTACCCCCTCTCTGCACACCCTTGCTAGATGTCCCCTCCTATTACATTTTTTACATAGGACACTTCGCGCTGTACTCATTGGGTTATTCGCAAGATGGTTGCTACTGCCACATCTAAAACATTTTAAACTATGCACTTCCTTATTAGATTTAGAGACTAGAACATCTTTGTTGCCCCATTTGTCAGATAACTTAAGCACTTCGTTACTCTTCTCCTCCACTTGTACTGATGCCACAACTTCCTCTCTAACCTTCATCTCTTTTACACATTTCGCAGTATGCTCAATAGACTGAGCAATCGACACAGCATCCTTAAGCGTAGGATTTTTAGCCAGAAGTTTTTCTTGTACCCTGCTGTTGTTTGTACACCTAACTAATTGATCTCGTATGAGAGAGTCATTCAGGTCCCCAAACTCACATAGCTGAGTAAGACCCCTTAAAGCTGCAATGTAGTTATTAATCGACTCACACTTCCCTTGATCTCTGCTGAAAAATTTATGACGTTCCAGAACTACATTGACTTTATCTCCAAAATGCGTTTCAAGTTTCATCAGCGTGATATCAAATACGTCATATTCATCCTCATCTGCCACATCGGGTTCAGGTAGAGTTTTGTACACTTTGCGCCCATGAACGCCCAAGTTGGGCAGATTGCGAAGTGACCCTTCGCATGCAGTCGGCTACCCGTGCTCATAGTGATAGGGCGATGGAGTCGGCCCGAGCTTGGGGAGCGCTGGCGGAACTATTGAAGGCTGCTGACGCTGATGGCGAGGGGGCATCTGACACGGAGGGAGGGCGGGTCCCGTCCTCCCCTGCATCCGCCTAGAGGAGCGTTGAGGGGTCGGGCGGGGGCACATTTGGGTGGCTGGCGGTACTGTGTTGGGCAAGTCGGAGGCGTAGCATTACAGACTTGAGTGCCTTACCATGTATTCTGTCATTAAGTCATGCCGGAGGGGGGTGGGGGTTGAGGGTGGTGGGTGGGGGGAGGGATGTAACGTGGGGTTGCTGTTTTACTTTGGTTTAGTTGATTCTATTGCACGGCAGAATCTCCTGAGTGGAGACTCCGAGACCTACGGGTATATGAGCTGCCTACATATGGACACTGCATGGTGGACTTTCACAGATTACCCCACAAGGTTTGCTGGGGAGGCACTGAATTACTTAGTATATTGTGGAGTCATAGTAAGGATGTTGGTGCAAAGGGACTTGTATGTAGGTATATTCCGGGCAAGCGTGGGAAGTTGATTGCACTGTATTTGAGTGATTTTCATGCCAATAAACATATTTTCAACAAAAAAAAAAATGAACGCCCAAGTTATGCAGAAGAATGTGCTGTTTCCGCAATGCTGAGAACTTCTCACCACCCATAGCAATCAAATACGATTCAAATAGCTCAGCTCAATCTTTCCAGTGAATATCTGGATCCCCACAGGCATTTAAAAAGGACGGAGGTTGACTCATACCTGGCGTGCCCATCACCAAAAAAATTTGACTTCAAGTTAATAAAAATTTAAAAAAAATTCAGTCAAAGAAGGCACTCTAAAGAATTACACACACTTTACAGGCGCCGAAACACAGTACCATTCCTTGGACTACACACAGATTATTCACTTGAACTGTAACCAGTCTTGCAAATGGGGGCCCACAGAGCTCACCCGTCAGAAATACTGCTATGCCTCAGACTAGTCTCCGTTTTAATGGCCAAGCACGTCCCCCAAATATATAATCTTACCTAGGGCTGAAGAAATACTCGTAATGCCACCAGCATGAAGTGGCGAAGTCGACTGGTTTCCCTCCGTAGCACACCGACCTGAAGCGTGAACACTGAGGTGATTTGCACAAGATAAAGCTCTGAAGCGTTGGAAACGCCGGGCTTCCCACAGAAACTCACACTGAGGGAGACATCCACCGAACAGCCCACAGCATTTGACATGCAGGCTCAGCATTCAGGAAGGACACCGCTCTGAGGAAGTCTGAAACGGACGGCCCACACACGGCTGGGGCGCCGGACCTCCAGAGTGCACCAAGACCTTCCCGCGTCGAAGAACGGCCCTCAGCGGTTGGCGCGCCGGCTCCTCAGAGGAAGGAAATTACCTCATAGGACGTCCTTTGCCGGCAGTATCCCTCACACGTCAGGGGCGCTGGACCTCTGCAGGGAAAATTCAACTTCCACCGAAGATCTAGCCGACTGAGACGTGGCTGCTGCACACACACGATCCTCCGTCAACCCACTGGAAGCAGAGGAATGATTGATTGATTGATTGATTGAGGTACTTATAGAGCGCAACTATCACCCTACGGGCATCTTGGCGCTTGCATTGGGAACCCGTGAAAGCCACGCACCACCGGCACAGCACGCCGCCACCACTTGGGATCTGTGAGCAGGATCTCCTCTCAAAGATACGTAATCTCCTCTGAAAAATAAGGCTCCAATGGAACGGGCCCCAAAACAAGGTAGGCTCCAGGCAGATTTAGACAAAAGTAGACATCCGCCTGACAACTACGCAACGGCTAAATGAATCAGCAGAAAGGCGAGTAGGCTCACATAAGCAAAACAGCTCCTCCTTGATGCGTGATCGCCAAAGGTAACTGAGTGAAGCAGGCAAAAAGGTCCCAGCAATGGTGCAACGAACCAGTCCTAAGCCAGGAGAGAATACACAGAGGGGAGATGGTCAGCTGCCCCCTTCACAGCTCATCGCCAGTGTTGAATTTCTCTCGTCGCCAGTGTTGTAAATAAGTACTCCGAGGCAGAAGTGAGTACAAACGTCTTTATTCTGTCATCCACTCTCCGTAACTGACAGCCTGTCAACATTCCAAGGTGAACTCTCGTGGAACGTTCCAAGGAGGAGGAGGGGGCGGGGGAAAAAGAGGGAAGCTACCACTAGGGAGAGAAAGGAGAAGAACACTACAGTGAAAGGTACAAGGGAAAAAAAGGAGGGAGATTAGATCAAGTTCTCATAGCTGAGGAGGTGGATGAAACCAGCAGGGATGTATACAATTGTTCTGCGTTGTTCGCTGGAATAGGCCAAAGAGTAAATAGCATTGTCTGCGACGTACCTCCATCAGGAGTGTATATCATTTCAAAACAAAGTGCCAAAACCTCTGTAGAAGGGGGGGTGCCAGAGTTGGTTCATGTAGTAACAGAAACTGATGTTGTTAAAAGTTTGCCTGCAGAGAATATTTGTAATCTGTCTGACAATATCACAGCTGTTCCAAAGACTCCATGGACTAAGTTGGCATTGGAGATAATCTGTCCCGAGGGACAATCATGAGCCCCTAAGAGATTTTTGATTGTTCTCATGGATTACACATCTCACTGGATCAAATACAAGTGTGTCTCACGTGTCTCGACAAAAGTTCTAATTAACTTCTTATGAGACTCGTTAGCTTGCGAAGGTGTGCCAGCTTGCATAGTCACCAACAATGATATCAAATTCTTATCTACGGAAATGAAGACATTTCTTGGTGAGTTGGGCATCGAGCTTGAGGAATCTACTGAAGATGGCCAAGGAGACAATGACCTCATTCGAATGTCATTGCTTTGGATCAAAAATCTCACTCATCTAGCTTGTACCAACAATATGGATGTACATAAGATGTTACGAGAAAGCATTTGGGTGTATCATACATCTTGTGACTTGAGAACGGGAGTTACCCCTTTTGCTTCCATCAGGGGAAGAGATCCGATTGCCAAAGCTATACCCCCCTGATTTGTCTTTCTCGCTAATTGTTCCTTATATTGTAACCAGGGCGTTTTTCCCCTTTTTCTTATTGCTGGGTGCTTTTTGCCTTCTAGGCCCAGGGGTTTCCATGTTACTTACACGTTAAGTTTTGTACTTCACAGGTTCTTTGTACCCTCTCTTCTTTCCTTTTCCCCTGTTTTTTCCCTTGTCTCCTTTTTTGTTTTCTTCTTCAGTAGGGAGATGTGTTGTAATCTCCCTCCTTTTTTTCCCTGGTACCTTTCACTGCAGTGTTCTTCTCCTTTCTCTCCCTAGTGGTAGCTTCCCTCTTTTTCCCCCGCCCCCTCCTCCTCCTTGGAACGTTCCACGAGAGTTCACCTTGGAATGTTGACAGGCTGTCAGTTACGGAGAGTGGATGACAGAATAAATACGTTTGTACTCACTTCTGCCTCGGAGTACTTATTTACAACAAAAGTCTACACTGCAATCAAGCAGCCCTCACATTTCGGGATTAATAAATTGCACACCTTTACATTTCTTTCAGGTAGCAGGCACCTTGGTGAGAAGGCCTAGTTCTTATTTAGCTCTCTGTCCGTCACTCAGCTTTATATAACGTGATATCCGATCCCCATCCATCCCCACTTCCCATTCACCCACAGGCACCTCAGGGACCACGTTAACAGTTCAGTGATGATAGGGGCATATCAACAAGCAGGCGATAAAAAATTATCGCCGCTTTTGCGTCCATTTTCGGACGAAAAGCGGCGATAATTTTAACGCCTTATCAGGAAGGTCACGCTATCGCGTGAAACCTTGCCTGATCGCCATTTCCCTTAACACCCATCTTTGCATCTCTAATGAGATGCAAAGTGGGCGTTCCTCCCCAGGATAACGGGAGAAATATCGCTAAGCGACATTTCTCCTATTATCAAGCCTCACTCAAAGCAGCATAGCGACAAGTAAAGTAGCGATAACCTCTGTTATCGCTACATTCCTTACGCCTGCTTTGAAACTGACTTAGCCATGATATCCTACGGAAGGTGGATATCATGGCTAAGTATGTGAGGCCCTATCAGCAAGCTATCGCCAAAAGTTGTGCGATTATCGCTGTATTTCCAGCAATAATTTCACTTTTGGCTGTTAGCGCTCTGAATTTTATCGCTTTGGAGATAAGCGTTGCTAATAGCACGCTATCTCCGTGATAAAATTCAGAGTTGGCCAGCGATAATTATCCTCACGCTAAGAGCGCTGAGCGATAATTATCGCCGGCCCTTGCTGATATGCCCCATAGTTTTTACCAACAATTATGGGAACAGTTTTTGTCAAATTAAAAACTCATGGGCACATTAGTCTCCATAGATCCTGCCCACTTCGACATGCAGATTTTCTTTCAGGTTAGTTGGGGTTGCAGGGGGGCCAGCAAGGTTGCATTCAGAAGTAGAGCCCTAACCGTGTAGATCCCTGGGGTTTTAGAGTAATGGCCCAGGAGAAAGAGGAAAAGAGTGAGGTCCATGGATAGTGTCAAAGACTAGGCCCATAGGCGGGGGTGCTATCTGAGGGCTAATTTTTGTCATCTACAAGAGACAGAGACAGCTTTCTCAGAGAGATTCCCTGAGGAAAGTGATGTGATATGGGGGCTCAAGAGACGCTATCACTACTATTAGTGCAGTAGGTGCAGTGGTATCAGGACCATGGGAGTGAGAGGGCTATTGCACATCAATCATATCTGTCTCCCTAGCATGAAGGGGAGTGGGGGGCCACTTTTCTTGCTAGTATTTGGAGCCAGGTTCACCTTGTTGGGCAGGAAACAGGGTCAAAGCAATGCAGTGGTGTGGAGGTGGGCATATGTGGAGCTTTTTTCCTGTTTTATTACACAAAGGACCAGGCCAGCCTACTTTGGGCCTTTGACCTAGGAGTGATGGTCCTGTGGAGTGGGCAGATAAGAAAGTCTGCTTTGTAGGGCTGTAGGTATGATTAATGCTGTTAATTCAGTGGGACTGAAGCTCGGTGCTGTGAGGGGTCAACTAAATCTGAATTATGGCTGTTCTACTGTCCACCCTTGGTTGCTGACAGTGCCTGAACCAATGGCCCAAGGGCGGGTATTATGGAGGCAGATGAGACAATTTGGCTTGGGTCTTTGATATTCCACCTGTCAAGTAGATAGTTGAACAACATCTTTCCACTACTCTGAATCTGGTATTTCGCCAATTCAATAGTGGTTGCTTTTTGTGAAAAAAAAAAAAAAAAAAAAAAAAAAAAAAAAAAAAAATGAAGGGGATGGGGCAGGAATTGGGCCATGTTTTTAAAAAAGAGTAGAGGAGACTGCCTGCTTCACAAGGCAGTAGCTATCATTAGTGAAGCAGTTAAAGAGCCTGCAAGCAACACTGGCAAACTCATTTTTTTCTGAGAGGGGCAGCGTCTGTTTCAAGATTGGTGTGATGGCCGGACATAGTGAGGAAGAGGTGACAGACGACAGCTTGCTACTCAGGGCTGCAGCTATATTTAGGACAGCAGATGCAATTACATTGGGGCCCAGAGGTGCAAAGGGGCTCAGGACACCCCAATTATGGGGGTAGGGTTTTTTGACAAATTGGTATTTTTGTTGATGTACTTGCTCTGTTATTATTTCTGAGCCCTGTGTGCTCAGCCCTGTTACTCCCTTTCCCTCAAATCTTGCCATAATGTTTTCGATGGGGGCAACTTCAGAACATTTTGCTCAGGGGGACTCAGAGAAAGAAGGTTTGAAGACCTATTTGCTAGAGTTTAGCATGGACATATTGAATTGATAGTTATAGACCTCATAATGACAAGTGGTGGTACTTGATCTGTGTTAGAGCGTTGATGCCTACGGGTGAACTTTTGTGAAGCTAAGCATGGAAAGAGGTGAGATGTGGGTCATCTAATAGATGGCTTTAGTGAAGTAACACTGGGTTGAGACAGTGATAGGGTGGGCTTTGAGTATCTACAACATTACATTTGAACCTTTTAGGCTCTAAAAGATCTTTTGGAAGTCTTGGCATGGATCATGATGATTCTGTTACTGTAAATGTGGTAACTGAGTTTTCAGAACATTGAGTTTGTAACAATGGAGGATGTTCATCAAGTGTATGATTGGACCTGGGTGGTTACATATGGGAATCCATTCTCTTTGGCAGAAGTGATGCTTCACACAGAACATTGGGGGATATCCACTCATTGCCAGAATACGAAATGTGCACTTTTTCCACAAGGAATTTAAATACAAACTCAAGGTAACTTTTAGAAGGCTTGCTTAAATCATTCTCATCTAAAGCTCTTTGTTTTAGGTCCCCTTGGCATAATATTGTAACCAGAAAGACCTTAAAAATGTGATAACTTAGAAAGATAAATGTCTAATGTGGGCATTCGTATGCTAAAAAATCTTTCCTTATTTATGACTACTGTGGACAGCAATCTTGTTAACGATATTATATTGTGCCCTTTTTTCTAACATATGTTTTGTTATATTTTTGTTGGCAGCATGACAGTCTTGAAGCTCTGATTTTATTCCATGCATGGGATTCCTTTATGGGAATGGAAATTACACTATGATTTAACAAAATTGAGCTTTTGTAAGAGTGGAATCTTAATACATTTTGGTCTGTCTTGAGATGCCTATCACACTTAGGAAGAGTGGTATATTGAATAGTTTCTACTTCTAAAGCATGCATATTTCTAAATAAATTGAATGTTATGAGAACAGCTGTGGAACCTAAGCACATATTAATAAAAGCTGTACTCAGATACTTCATTACAATACCATAAAGGCTTGCAATGTGCTCATAATTGCTGTGGTAATTGCTAATGAAGTCCTACTAATATTTTACCTTCTCATCATGTCCCTTGACACTCAGTTATGTAAAGCTGATCCCTTCGGCTTCGACTATTCCCTTCAGCTAAATATGCTCACCTTGAAACGTATAAATGGTTCTGACCCTCACTTCTAGTGATTCGTTCCAGGAAAGAAAGTGGACTTCACTCCCAGAGATCTTAGCTGGTAAGATTCCTTATTTTTATTTTTAGCATGACATTTTATTAGACACTGCAGACGTGATATCGTTAAAGTTCTAAATTGACTTTCAAATCTTAATATTAAGCAACATTGCTGGACTATTTCATGGTACATTTCAAGTAAACATATCATTAAAATGTATGATAAAATGAACATGCACGTGTATTTCCTAGACAATGAACGCATTCCACTCTTCCCCAAAATTAATGCAGGAGTTTGATAGCACAGCACGTAACTCCATTAGAACATCTGGCATCAAGAATTCTCTTTTGGAGTACAACGAGGTAACCTTCGTAAGGTAAACTTGAACAGGGGTGTTTTGATAGGTTTCTGATTAAGGGTGTTATGATACGGTCCTGGCGCTCCCTAAACTATCCCACACTTCTCTTTTAAGTCAGTCCTTTCTTTGTTACGGTACTCTAGAGGTGGGGAGATTCACCCAACTCCCCGGAAATTCCTGACCCTTAAGATCAAAAATGTTTTACGCAGTATTCCAACCTCAAGCACACGCTCAAATAACAGTTAAGTTGTGACATGTGTAAACATCATCTGAAATGACATTTTAACAATGTTTTTTATACTTTAGGCCTGCTGGCCTTTTCTACTTTTTTAAACAATAGGGGGCAGATTTATGTTTCCTGGCACATCCCTGCAAATCAGCAGGGATGCACCAGGAAAGATGCGTCACGCAAGTTTACCCTTGCGCCACCACAGATGCGCTGCATTTACAATGCAGCGCATCGTGGCGCAAGGATAAACAGATGCGTGACGCATCTGATGACATAAGGGCGGCGCATTGCTGGAGTCGTGTCGCAAGCACGACGCAACTCCCGCAATGCTCAGGGCCTGCCCATACCTAACATGCTGCGTCGTGCCTTACGCGTGCTTCAAGCAGGCGCAGGGTTTTGACGCAGCAGCGTCGGAAAAGTGAATCAGTAAAATCTTGTAGATTTCACTGCGTCACTTTTCCGAGGCTTTTGCCGACGGAACGCCCAACCTGCATACATTAAACCTGACGCAGGTAGCACAGGGCTTTACAATGTGACGCATCTCCCTAGATGCGTCACGTTGTAAATAAGGCGCAACATGGCGCATGGTTTACACCGCCGCTGCGTCACAGAAGTGATGCATCGGTGGCGTAAATGTCTCGCAAGGGGCTTGTAAATCTGCCCCCACGTGTTTCGCCCCTATGGGGCGTCCCCCTCGACTTCCTCAAGACTGATCGGCCACATGGATGCCAAATCATATTCCTGGTTGTATTTCAGTCCCGGATAAAAACAATCACACGTCTAAAAAACAATTCCCCTTTCTTGTCAGTTAACTCAGTCCTTGTATCCATATAATCAAATTCTGTATTCTTTTATAGTTGTTAAAGCAGGTCTCCCTTATATTTGGAGAACTCTCCCTGCACGAGAAAGTGTAAATCATCAAAAACCAATCTGCACGAGCAAATGTGCTCCGATTTACAGCATCGTAAATCGGAGCAAACTCACTCGTGGTAGATTGGTTTTTGGTCAGTTTAAAGCTTCAAAAGTGCAATCATTCCTGAATCAAATAGGTCCAAGCTGGCTTCTTTGGTGTCCGGACTGGGTTGGACCAATGCCTGGAGCAGGGTTTTTACTTTAAAACCGAATACCTGTTTCATTTTCGCATGTTATAATTAAAAGTACTACTGATTAATTAGTAACTACTAAAAGTTTGTCGAGTCTGGTTTAATCAATCTTATTAACAGAAGAATTACACGTGGGAACGCTATTGCATGGCTAAAATAATAAGTGAACTAAGTTGGTGAGCAAATTGACAAAATAGGTGTTGCTTATATGATGTTATTGTGTTTTGCGCTTATAATTAATATGCATTAATGGCGTTTGATGTCGCAAATGGCTAGATAAATACATACACATAAGGGTATTAGCAGGGGAATAACACTGTATAATCATTTCCGTGCAGTAATCCTGTTTTATGTTTTATTTCACTTAAAGTTGACTAATGTGGCCTATCAAAAGATGGCTACCACCCGCAGCCTGCATTCGAGTTGATGGAAAATTTTGCAAGGAGGCTTCGCGTTGCCTGTGACCTGCCCTCTCAACAAACTGAAAAGCCATGATCATGATGACAAACCCAGGACGGATGCCAAGAGCCCCTGAACATGATATTTGTTGCAAAACCAAATACTGAACTTATGAACTTGAAATGATCTCACGACTGGGATACAAATTATCCAAAAGAGACATCCGTAGAAGTAACGAATTAGTTATGGACCCCTTATTTTTCTATTCATTATTTGGAACGATCTAAGTGTGAGAAAATCTCGCATAGTATCACAAATGTACCAAAGATGACTTTATTTCCGCCATTTCATCCGTTTTGAACAATGATTGTAACATTGCAGAATGTAATTTTAGTATAAATATTAGTAGACTAGAGAGGTCTAGCGCCACTTCTTCCCGAACTGATGATCCGAGGTCCCGACGCTGACGGAGAGGACGGTGACTCTACATGACTGCTAGAAACTCTGATTGAATTACTGAGGACCGGTTCTGACTTAGGATCTGACTTCAGAATAGGTAAATATGAGAGAAATGAATTTGCATTTAATTGGCTTTTCATGCAATTTTAGATAAACCAATATTCTGTTTGAATCTCTGTGTTGGGTGGTTATTTTATTTGTCATGTTTATTGAATTTATTTGCATATTATTTGAAATGTTTTCGCCAGATCTATAGCAACTAGTAGATGCCATTGACCTCAGGGTACATGCAGATTGGTTAGGTATCGAAAGTGTTTCTCCTTATACAGGGCACGGATAGAGTGGTAGTATGAATGTTGGTGTAATGGGCCCCACCAGCGTGTGATGTGTGTGTGCGTGTGCGACTGTGAGATCCCTCCGTCCGTGGAAGTAGAGGAGATTCAGAAGCTCCGATCTGCACCAGTATCACCCGGCAGAAATGGGTTAGACGCTCTACTCAACAGTTCATGGCTCCTTTTCTAGATGGCATTACCTGTTAGCCCCGGTTGGATATTTGCACAGAGTATCAGGTCTAAACGTTCTTCCTCGAAGGCTGTCTGACAAGTGAGCTCTTTGTGGGCATGAGGCGCCTTTCATTCAGTTGGCGTATGTCACCCTGGCATTTACAGAACTTATAATAAAGAGCATTATAGAATATTTGTCTATTAATGCTACCACAGCGTCCTCCAATGTAATATGGAAAGCACTTAAACCATCTCTTTGGGGAATAGATATTAGCTTTTGCTCAGGTGAATGTAGACGTAAAACTCAAGAACTGGTGGTGCTGAAGGCATAGATGAGTAGGATGGAAGGGGCTAGTCGAGGGCGAGGTGACACGGCATCAATTATGCTTAAACCAGCAGCGACTACTAGATGAGGCTAAACAGGCATGGCAGGCTGAGCAATGCCGTAGATATCAGTGGAGTGATAAATCCAGCAACATGCTATTATAAGGCCACTAATGCAGTCCCCCCCAGTGCCAGTGGTGCGAGCTGCTCGGGGTAGACTACTGTCGGGATCTCGGGAGGTTGCCCAGAGTTTCACTGCATATTATAGAGAACTGTACACTAGAAGAGACATGGTCAATACTGATCAGATCCTTGATTATTTTAAGGTCCTTCCACCACGATCCCTGTCTGATGTTGCCCACGCAGAGCTTGATTAGAAAATTACCTTGTAGGAGCTGACAGCGGCCCTCGCTGAGTTGCGGTCTGGAATTGTTCCTGGGCCTAACAGCTTTCCTAGTGAATTTCTTAAAGCCTATATGCCACAGCTAGGGAATTCTTTCTTGGATGTAATCCATGCTGCATCGGAGGATACACAGCTCCCATCCGACTGGCGCTATGTAGAAAATTGTTGTCTTTCTCAAACCTGGACTCCCACCTAAAGTTCATTCCCCCTACAGGCCAATCACTCTCCTCAGTTTTGGGGTGAAACTCTTTGCGAAAACCCTGGCCAACAGCTTAATACAGCATATGTCTGATTTGGTTCATCCTGATCAGGCAGTGTTTATGCTTCATAGGCCCCACTCCATAATATTCAACAGGTTTATAATGCACTTGCCATGGTGGGCTGCTTGAAGAGAACTGTCACAGTGCAGCTAGCTGACATAGATTAAGCCTTTGACTCACTTGGATGGGACTACTTATTAGCCCTTTTTTGGAGCATCAACTTAGGCCAGTGTTGTTTATCCCATGTCCCAGTTCTGTACACTAACTTAACTGCCTTGGTTCATGTTGCCAGTGCTGTTTCAGACCCCTTTGAAAATATAAGGGGCACCGCCTGAGGTGCCTTTTGTCTCCCTTGTTGTTTGCTCTAGTGGTAGAGCCATTGGCAACATGGGTAAGGGTCGACGCCCAAGTATGGGGCTTTGAGTGGTCTATGGAGCTGTCTGACAGGATGGCTCTGTACGATGACAACGTTCTGTTCTTTATCAAAGACCCAGAGACCTCCAGCCCTCATGTCTTGCCGATCATACAGGTCTTTGTTGAGACCTCTGAACTCTGTTTGAATGTTGAGAAGTCGTTAGTGTTTCTAATTGGTGGGTTCACTAGGGATATGAGCTAGATATTGGGGTTAACACCATTTGCAACTGGGTTTAAATATCTCGAACTCTTTATCTTGCTAGACCCAGCCACATCCTGGGCTCACAATGTGGCCCCCCCATACTACCCCATATAAAAGAAGAGATTAAAACATCCCCACTGCTGCTGTCTCTTCTGGGACGCTGGATGATTTTTAAGATGATCTCACTGCCCTGTATATTATACCAGCTGCAGAATTAGCTCAATACCATTCCCCTATATGGTTCAGACAGGTAAATACAGTTTTGACCCAGTTTCTCTGTGTGGGAGGGCAGGCGCAAATCGCACTCCGGACATGTTTTCAGTCCATGTATTGTGCTGAAATTGCTGTGCCTGGTGTGTAGTCCTTCTATTCTGTGTCCCACTTGTTAATCATAAATGACTGTTGGCATACCGCACAGGACAACCCAGCATACGCGACAGAGCAACACTTCCCATGCTTGACTTTTTTTATGGGGGGAAGATAAGGGCTTCCCTTCCTCCGATGACTCAAGTTACTATCCTTACATGGAAGCGTTCTACCCGGCGGATGGGGTGATGTGGGAGGTTGACTCAAACTACACCTTTCTGGTGATGGAGACAGTTGCCTTAGCCAGGTGCCTCGTTGCAGGGATTCTGACAGTAGGATGCCATAGGGATTTCCACTCTGGGAGATGTTATATGGGGCACGTTTCTAGAGCTCGAGACTGATTTTCAATTACATCGTAAGCAGTTTTATAAATACCTACAGGTGTGCCATGCTATTTTCCCCTACGTACGAGATCTTCACGACCTGACAGAGTTTAATCCGTAGGAGGGCAAAGTGTTAATGGGACATTTGGGCACTCATAGGATAAAGCAAATTGACCAATGCCTGATAACACATAGTACTGCCACACTGCCCGCCCCTTAGGACAGCATGGCGGGTAGACATACCCACCATGGATGAGGATGATTGGACAGATGCCTTGACCTCCCCGTGTGAGGCGGACATTTCCTTTTAGTTCAGTTTAATTCAATTAAAATATCTTTACAGAGTATATTTTACTAGATATCAATTGTGGTATCATCGGCTCCTCCATGTGCCTCGGCTGTGGCATATAGGAGGGCACCTTCCTACACACTGTGTAGGGCTGTGTGGCCCTGACATGCTTCAGGCAGGGAGTAGTGTCCTGTCTTGAGAAGGTTCTTGGGTGGTCCCATTAGATCCAAAACTGCTTTTGCTGCTCCATAGTACTGAGGGGATAGGAGGTTACAGATATAACATATATTTATTGTTTTTCGACCTCACATTGGCAAAAAGGAATATCGCTAGACTATGGAGGGACATGGCATTGCCTGCAGTGGGAGCCTGGAAGAGGGGATGGACCACTGCATGGGGATGGAACTTGCGGTGTTTCGGGTGAGAGGATGCCCAGAAAATCATTTAAAGATTTGGCAACGGTAGGCTGACTATAAGGGTCTTGTCCTGGCTCCGGTTTCCACTATGGAGTCTCAACTTGAAGCTGAAATACAATTTAGTACCAGATCTTGAGAATTGTTGGGGTGGTCCTGTGCTATATTAAATGATGTTGCTATTGTCAATTGTGGGAGGGGGAGGGTACGGGGACACCCTGCACAAGTTCTAATGGTTTCATTGAGTATGGGAATTTGTTCTATAATGTCTTATCTTTATATGTAGGCAATTTTGGCCTGGATATTCCAAAAACCTCAATAAAGTTGGTCATGAAATACAATTTGAATACACAATTTAAAAGTAGGTCCCAGCGATAATTCCTGTTTGTACAAGGGAATAAATGTACACCAAACCCACTAACAACAACATTTTCAGAAACAAAGTGTGCTTTTGACAGATGATTTTTTATGGGGGAAATGGCACACCACAAACAAGAGGTTCCCACATTAGCTGTCTTTCAGTGTAAAAAGTTTGAGATGAAAGGTATGCAACTAAAAAGCCTTTTGACCAGCAACATGCAAATGTTTTCCTGGAATGCCCAGAATGGTCTGATACTTTAACACTGGCCCGCAGCATGTTGTCTTAGTCTGTGGCATCGGACCATCTTGGTATGCGTGTGCCAAATGTCTGTTGCTTGGCACTATCAGTAAATGTTATAGGTATACCCTGGATTAAAACACTGAGACTGTGGTTTTACAAGTTGCAACCTTATGCTACTACACGCAACCTTAGGTCCAGTGAGCAACTCTTATTGCACCTGGGTTGTATATGCACGGCCAGGCACGGGGTCGTTCCTTTTCCTTTCTGGTCCCCCAGCATTGGAACCAGTTACCCTTGTATCTACGCACATGTTCTGGCCTAGTTCTATATACAACAACCTTGACAACTTGGCTCTTCTACATTTTAATCTCTGCTAATTTTACATTGAGCTTTGTGGGGTTCAACAGCGCTGAGAGACCCTTTCGAAGGTGATTCGCTGCACTTAACAAATATCAATAGTAATAATAATAATAAAAAGAGGCAAAAAAAATCACCATCTAACTGGGCACCTGAAGTACATGTAAAATAAATAGTCACTATTTCAAGTTACAATAAGAATAACTAAACTGAAAAAGCACACTTTGAACAAGGTTTATCAATAGGGGAAAGGAACTATGGGCCATATTATCAAGGAACGGTGATAACATTCTAAGCGGCGATAATGGGCTTGATAATATGCCCCTGTGAATTTCCATAGAAGCCCAGGTTCATGCCGTTCCTTGATAATATGGCCCTCTATGTTTAGGTGGATGTGAACAATGTGCACAGATTTTTTGCAGTCACTCAAGTGAAGGGAGCCAATGCATAAAGTGGGCTGCCCCATTGTCCCATGCTTTATGCTGTGGTGGGTAGAAACAAAATGTGAGTGATAGTTTAGCAACCAACGGTGGACGCCTGCTGACCAAAATGTAGGTATAATAATTATATTTTTGGGGAAAACAACAGTCTGGTGTGACAGCTAATTACCTTTGAAAGATGAGAAACAAAAGGATAATGAAAGCAAAAGCAGATAAGACACTAAAAAAAATGCTCGGCATTGATTGACCTACGGAAAAATCACTGCCAAAGAGAGCAGAGTTTTCTGTGTAAGAACATGTTCATAAACTCAGGGGCATATCAGCAAGCGCACTTAGCGCAAGGATAATTATCGCCGGCCAACTCTGAATTTTATCGCGGAGATAGCGTGCTATCAGCAACGCTTATCTCCAAAGCGATAAAATTCAGAGCGCAAGCTGCCAACTGTGCGATTATCGCTGGAAATGCAGCGATAATCGCACAACTTTTGGTGATAGCTTGCTGATAGGGTTACACATACTTAGCCATGATATCCACTTTACATAGGATATCATGGCTAAGTCAGTTTCAAAGCAGGAGTAAGGAAAGTAGCGATAACAGAGGTTATCGCTACTTTTCTTGTTGCTATGCTTCTTAGCGTGAGGCTTGATAACAGGAGAAATGTCGCTTAGCGACATTTCTCTCGTTATTCTTGTGAGGAAAGCCCACTTTGCATTTCATTAGAGATGCAAAGCTGGGCATTAAGGGAAAGGGTGAAGTAGCATGGATTCATGCGTTTGTGTGTCCTTGCTAATAGGGCGTTAAAATTATCGCCGCTTTTTGTCCGAAAACGGACGCAAAAACGGCGATATTTTTTTATCGCCTCGTTGATGATATGCCCCTTAGTTAATTAGTGAAGGGTCACAGGACCTTGTCACGAGACAAACCATTATGCATGTCTCACTGTAGGATGTGAATAGAAGCAGGGTAAGCAAGTTTCTAAGGTCACATTACACTGCTTCTCCAAGTCGTCTGGTAGCATTAGAGAAGAACTGAAGATGAAGTGCAAAATCTATCTTCGTGCATTCATTCATATACTTCCTGTTCGGTCAATTTAAAGGGGTTGGACTGGCTGTATTTTGCAGCTTTTGTTTTAGTCGATTCAAGCTGTGTTTAGGGCAAGAATAACTAGACCATTAACCTCTTAAATAGCATTTTTTGTAGCCAATCACCTGTTCAGTCAAGCTTTGTTTTTTTGTTTGTAAGTTTGCCTTTTATTTTACGGGCTGCAAGGAGGACATGTCGTACTTAAGACAGCAGCAGAATCAGCAGCACACCCAGCAGCGCACCAGTTTATGAGGCTTTGGAGTGTTCTTGATTTAATAGATGGTCGTTTCATTCTAATCATTCTCTTCAGAACCTAAATAGCCAGTGGCTATTGCGCTTACTGGTAACTATTGATTTTTTTCTCCCCCAGAAGGCTCCAGAATCAGCATTCGGTATCATTGTTAGGAAGCAGGAACAATGGGACATGTCTGATGTTGTCACACCGCACTACTTAAATCTGACTAACACATTGACCGAAGTGCAAGGACCAGCAATTCCGGAGTCTCTTCTAAAGTGCTCTAGGCTTGTTTTCCTGCGCAACACAGAAGAGTCTGACAGCTTCCATGTTTTCTTTCCATTTATTATGAGAGCAGTCCTCTGTTGATTTTTGTTTCAGTTTTGTCTTACATACCCATCAGCGAGTTGTTTTTGGGGGATCTCGTCATTACCTCTAAAGTTACTTCTGTGTTACCTGTGCCTTATTCCACCTGTTCATATATGACCAGACCATTGATGGAAGTAACTGATTGGAAAACTGCTAACTCACTCTTAGCAGGGGCACATTTTCAGTGATGCAGCTGGAGGTATCTCAATCATTCCCCATCATAAGCACTCAGGGGCAGATTTACAAGCCCCTTGCGCCTTCTTGCGCCTTCTTGCGCCGCCATTGCACCACTTTTTTGGCACAATGGTGGCACAAACAATGCGGCCTATTTACAACGTGACACATCTAGGGAGAGGCGTCACGTTGTAAAGCCTTGCATCACATTATACCTGCGTCAGGTATAATGTATGCAGGGTGGGCATCACCACGCAGGAAGGCCTCGTAAAAGTGACGCAGTGAAATCTACAAGATTTCACTGCGTCACTTTTAGGATGCCACTGCGTCAAAACCTTACACCTGCTTAAAGCAGGCGTAAGGAGTGTCACAATACAGTAAGTATAGGCCTCAAAATACATTGCTGGAGTTGCGTCGTGCTTGCGACACAACTCCGGCAATGCATGACTTTTGGGCCAACAGATGCGTCAAAATTTCTGACTCATCTGTTAACCCCTTGTATGCCCATGACGAGCTGGACTCGTCATGGAGCACAGTCGCACTGTGCCCATGACGAGTCCAGCTCGCCATGAGGCATTCCCTGGGGAATTCCTCTGGTGCGGTCACCAGAGGGATTCCCTTTCATGCAAAATAGCCTCGGGAGCTGGGGAAGAGCTTCCCCAGCTCCCGAGGCCCCCCCCCCCTTTCACTGTAATGACGATCGGCGCGCACGTCGCGCCGACGTCATTACAGTGAAAGTGAAACTGAAATGAGCCAAGTGGCTCATTTCAGGTTTCACTTTGTACGTGCTCAGGGGGTGATCTCAGCCCCCTGAGCACGTAGAAAGACGGGAGAGGTATCGTTGGAAAGGGGACAATCTCCCCTTACCAGGAGGGCAATCCCCAAGCAGGGATCCACCCACTAGACACCAGGGAGGGGGGAGCAGCCCCTTGGGCAAGGGCCTTTGCTACCCCCAAAAATGTGGGCATTATTTAGTCTTTTTGCCGCCCCTGGGGGGGTAACTATACACCAGGGATTTATTTTCAGTTTTTTTTAGGGTGGGGGCTGCCCGAATCGGGCACGCTAATGCCCCCACCCACCCGCCACCATTTCAGCCTTTCTGCCCCCCCTGGGGGGCAGATGGGGCATTGGCCCCTAACCTGCCCCTTCGGGCGGGCAGAAAGCCCACTATACACCAGGGATTTGTTTTCAGTTCTTTTTAGGGTGGGGGCTGCCCGAAACGGGCATGCTAATGCCCCCACCCACCCACCACCATTTCAGCCTTTCTGAGGCATTGGCCCCCAATCTGCCCCCCCCGGGGGGGCAGGGCAAAAAGACCACTAGACACCAGGGAATTGTAAAAAAAAAAAAATAGGGGTGAGGGCTGCCCAAAACGGGCTGGCCCATGCCGCCACCCCGCCCCCCAATTATTACAGTCTTTCTGCCCCCCCGGGGGGCAGATGGGGCATTGGCCCCTAATCTGCCCCTTCGGGGGGGCAGAAAGCCCACTATACACCAGGGATTTGTTTTCAGTTCTTTTTAGGGTGGGGGCTGCCCGAAACGGGCACGCTAATGCCCCCACCCACCCGCCACCATTTCAGCCTTTCTGAGGCATTGGCCCCCAATCTGCCCCCCCCCCCCCGGGTGGGGCAAAAAGACCCCTAGACACCAGGGAATTGTAAAAAAATAAAAAATAGGGGTGAGGGCTGCCCAAAACGGGCTGGCCCATGCCGCCACCCCACCCCCCAATTATTACAGTCTTTCTGCCCCCCCGGGGGGCAGATGGGGCATTGGCCCCTAATCTGCCCCTCCAGGGGGGGGGCAGAAAGCCCACTAAACACCAGGGATTTTTTTTGCGCAATTGTTTTTAGGGTGTGGGCTGCCCGAAACGGGCACGCCAATGCCCCCACCCCCCCCACAAAAATTACAGTCTTTCTGCCCCCCAGGAGGAAGATGGGAGCTGTAGCCCCCAACCTGGCCCCCCCTGGGGGCGCAGAATGCCCACTAGAAACCATGGATTTTATTGTTTTATTAGTGATGGGGTAGGGGCTCCCCAAAATGGGCATGATAATACCCCACCCCACCCCCAGAGAAATTCCAGTCTTTCTGCCCCCACCCCGGGAGGGCAGATGGTGGCAGTGGCCCCTGATCTGCCCCCTGGGGGGGCGGAAAGCCCACTAGGCGCCAGCGAGTACACAGGCTTTTTTTATGCGTCGGGGTGGGGGCTGCCCAAAATGGTCATACCAGTGCCCCCACCCCCACAAAAAATAGCCACAGTCTTTCTGCCCCTTTAGGGGCATATCAGGATGAAACCCCCTTCCCCGATTCCCCCCCAGGGCGGCAGAAAGGCCACTGGGCTCCGGATTTTTTTTAGCAATGTGCGTACCTGTGGATTTTGGGCCCTAGCGCAGTTGGCACGTAGGCAAACCTGTACATTCTTTAAAACTAGACACCGAGGGGAATCCTGGATGGGGTGACTTCACTGGCTCTCACCAGGTTCTGTTACCCAGAATCCATTGCAAACCTAAAAATGTGTCCAAAATAACACATTTTCCTCACATTTCTGTGGTGGAAAGTTCTGGAATCTGCGTGGGTCCACAAAATTCCACCCACCCTGCATTCCCCGAAGTCTTCAGAGAAAAATGGTACCTCACTTGCGTGGGTAGGCCTAGTGCCCGCGTCAGGCAAGGGCCCAAAACCTATTGAGGAGACATCAAAATTACCTATCACAAAACAACCTGGTTTTGGAAAGGGGGTCCAGGGTTTTTGGCCCAGTGCTCGGCGGCCACCTAGGGGAACCTACCAAACCCACACATTTCTGAAAACTAGACACCCGGGGAATTCCAGGGAGGTATGGCTTGCGTGGATCACCCAACGTTTCCTTACCCAGAATGCCCTGCAAACCTCAAATGTAGCTGAAAAAATCACATTTTTCACACATTTTTGTGTGGGAAAGTTGTGGCATCACCGGGCTGACACAAATATCCTACCACCCAGCATTCCCCCGTGTCTTTTGTGGTGATTTCCTGGGGTCTAATGCACATCTGCAGGCAGGAACGCTCTGGTTGTGTTGATAGCAGCTCTCTGGAAAACTCAAGCTTGTTACGCTTCTCTTTTAGACCTGGCATCAGATTCCCTAATTTTCCTACCCTCATCCCCATCCCTTCTGCGGATTCTAATGTGTCATCTGCATGATCTAGTTCTTGAAAGCAACCTCGCTTTTGTGGTGTAGAGGATTTGGGGATTCCTGGCATCTCCCAGGACTTTTGGAAGGGGCTTTGGAACATTTCTGATTTTCATGGGCACAAAATTCATCCAAAGCACTCAGATCAGCTTGTGGAGTTTGGACTAGCCGGAGAGCAACGTCACTCCTGTTTCCTAGCCTCTCTTGCAACCACACCAATATTGATTATAGGTCGGTTATTTCAGCAGGTCCGAAAAAGTAAGTATTAAATAGGGGTGTGAAAGATTTGTGTAATATGCTTTTACATAACTACACATAATTTTGGTAAAATTACCCAAAATGCTGAGAAATTTCAGAGAATGCAAAACTCAGTGATATAGTTTAGTGTGAAATACATCCTTGCATCCATTTTTGACGCAAGAACACATTTTGTGCAAACTAAATAGTGCAAAAAACAAAAGCACCATGAACAACAGCAGAGCTTTCTTGGTAAATATGTTCCAGGAATGGCATGTAATTATGCAAAGTGGCATAATGGCTTAAGTTCAGGAATTATTTTCACATAACAAGTGTAACACAAAATTCCTGCAATTGTACAAATTCCGCTGGTATAATTTAAATTTCACCCAGGCAAAGTAATAAGCCGGTGGTTGAGTACTCCCTAGGGCACAGGTTAATTAACATAGTTCGATATGCTAAAAACTAAAATCTTGTTATTCAACTTTGTGGTATGTGAACTTGGTTCTTCAGTTATTTTAGCTGCAGTTAGATTATTATGCACTTTCTTTAAGGATGTTGTCTACTAAGTTGGTGATGCTGTTATGCTTCATCACAAAGGTGCCCGATGTCACTTCAATGCATTTTTCTCTGACTTTGGTCTATTTAACTATTTTGACACATACTAAGAATGTTCCACCTCAGAGAAATACCCTTCTTTACCTTCCCATCCTAAGCTGTGTGTGGTCCCTTAATTGTATTAAGCAGTATCTTCATGATTATAAGGATCTGAAACATTGTCAACACACTTATTAGTTCTTTTCATAAACTCGTTAGCCTGGTTTCTTCTGTCACCCTTAGGATGGGTAAAACAGGCTATGGCTCTTGCCCGGGTGGATGCATCTGCTTTTATAACCCATTAAGTGAGGGGTTCAATGGCTTCTAAAGTTTTTCACTAATTTGCTTTAAGGCACTAGAGGTTCACTTTAAAGTAGAGCAAAGCAGCACATAGCACTGCTTTGCATTACTTAGTGCCAAGGGTAGGGGGTAGCATGAGTGGGGAATGGGCATTTCCATGAAGCCACCCAACTGTAGGAAAGTAGGATCTGCTTTCATGGTCAACGCCACTTTTTGCTGGAGTCATCATGTTTTACTGACTAGTCTGACTGCGATCCTGCTAATCAGGACCCCAGTCTCTGTGCTTCTTCCCTAAATTGGACATGGTGAGTACTTAGGTACACTCCAGATTGGCTTCTGGTGTACCCTTGTAAGTCCCTAGTATATGTACTAAGGTATCCAGGGCATAGGTACCCCAGGGGTCTTCCATGGGCTGAAGCATGTATTATGCCATCCATGAAAGACCACTCAAATTTTTACTACAGGCCTGCCATTGCAGCCTGTGTAAGCTGGTGCTAGTACCACTTACAACAGATATAAGTTTCCCAATATCTGAGGTCACTGCACTTAAAATCTATAAGTCACCCCTAAGGCAGGCCTTTCAATCCTGACGGCAGGGTGCTCAGTTCTAAGTGTGATGGTGCTCCTGCATGAGCAGGACACTCCTACAACCCTCAAACTCCATTCTACCTGGTTGTAGGTGCATCAGCCATTGCGATACATAGAGTCGTTATGGTTAAACTGGATGTGGCGAACCATGTCGTGTTTGGTATCAAACATGCTAGAATCATACCCCCACACTGTAAACGGTGTGGTAGGTATGACTCCACACACTGTAAACGGTGTGGGATGTATGATTCCATGCACTGTAAAGCTACTCCGGGAGTCCCTTAGTGCTCCTGGTACCAGTCATCTAGACCCGGGCAGCAAACTATGGCTGTTGCCGACCAGAGACACCATTCTGCCCACCTTCTGCTGAGACAAGCTTGAGCAAGGGAACGCAGGACAATAGGTTTCTTGTCACAGGGGGGTGTGACCACCTCCCAGACAGGATTTAGTGTATTGGGACAGGGTGGTGGTGCTCGCAAGCACCACTAGACTGTTTTGAAGGGCACATTTGGTACCCTTCTTGCATACTCCAGTTGAAACCAGTTCAGGGAGCCGTTGGCTCCCACTGTGGCACAAAACTGGACAAAGGACATGGGAGTATCATCCCCACTGTCCAGGCCCTCCTCTGGGAGAGACCCCTGAACCGTGCCAACTCTATCCTTAGGGTACTTAAGGGCTTACCTGTGGGTGAGCCCCTATATTCATTGTGGGACAAGATTCAGATCCAATACCACTGTAACTTCGACCATCTGAGCACTCTGGACATCGCTGGACTTTGCTTTGGGAACCAAGACTGCAATTGGGAAGACGCCTGCTGCTCCTGGTCTCATCATCTTGTAAGTCTGCTGCAACATTTGTGCCTATGCTCCATACAGGTTCTTCACAAGGCCTGTGGACATCCAAGACACCTGAAGGAATCTCTCTTGGAGTGAAGGAGTCACTTCCCTGCATCTGCAGGCACCGCAATGAAGCTGACCGGTCTGTTGTTCCTGAGCTTCTATGGACTCCAAATGGTTCAGCAACACAGGTGGTGGTTCTGCAACTCCTTAGAGGCCTGCTGTGTCTTCCTAGCAAGTTGGAAGTCAGAATCCCTCGTTGGAACCGCTGGAGCAGTACCCCTGTGCACCGCATCTACTTGCCGTTGCCAAGGCTTGTTGACTTTGGGCAGATCAGCAAGCAGGTAGTCCTGATCTTCTGTTGGTTCTCAGTCCTTTTTTTGTGGAAACATTTCTAAGCCCCACATTTCTGTTTTTGGCTGTTTGGGCACCTTTAGCATCAATTTCAAGGGTCCAGGACTGGTGGGGAACCACTTGGATTGCAGGACTCGCATAAGGCAGGGTCCTGGTGCGGGTTCAAGGCTATTGGTGCTTTAAATTGTTCCTGTAGCTCAAAACAGGAGGCCAGCCAATTCGGCCTTGGAGTCTTTCTGGTACCCCAAAGATCAAGCAGTTAGGAAGGCCTCAAGCAGCAGACGGATTTGAGGTTCCTTTCCCTATTCCAATGAAATATTCAGATGATTTCTGTGTAACGTTAGTCACGAGAAACCGATGTTGGACCCTGTTCTGGGTGATTCATACCCTATGCGATAATGGCTCCAGCAGTGGCGTAACAAAAGTTTAAGGGGCCCCCCTGCAATGTACATAGAGGGTACCCCACTCCGGATTTAATACGGAGCGCTCAGGTTTAAGTACTGTGCTGAGGGGGGCCCCCTGTGTTACGCCCCTGGGCTCCAGAGGCTTGAAATGTATGGTATCTCCCTGGGAAGCCTTCAATCACTCAACCAATAATAGTCTCATACTGACTTCTGTATATGCTGTGTGTGCCATTTTCTGCACCAGGAACTTCCCAGCCCAATTTCCTAGTCGTTCTCTGTCGGCATGGCGGTTACATACTGAGGTTGCTCTCTTCACTGTCCAGAGGAACACCCTGCTGTAAGGAACGAATTGACTTCCGTCCCCTTCTGGGGTTGAAACGTCGGCTTTCTTTGTACTTTGACTTGTACCTATTATTCATGCCCAGAAGTGCAGAATATAATACATGTTCATAACATCTCGCTACTTGGGTTTCTTTAGTTAGTCACTCGAAACATTATTAGACAGGTCTGTCTCATCATTATAAATATTGTAATAATTCTCATGTTCACGTTCACCTTCACATTCCCATCCCTTCACGAGCACTACCTTGAGCACTTTACTCACTCTTATACTTTGGAGCAACCATTGATATTGTGAATCAGGGATACAGCCATACTATAAAATTATTCAAGACTAATAAAACTTTGTTACTGTTTAACTTAATACATTTGGGTGCCTTACATTGGGGCATATCAGAAACAACCGGCGATAATTATCGCTAAGCGCACTTAGTGCTAGGATAATTATCGCCGCTAGCGTGGATTTTTATCACTGAGATAGCGTGCTATTAGCAACGCTTATCTCAAAAGCGATAAAAATCCTTGCGCTAACTGCCTAACGTGAGATTATCGCTGGAAACCCAGCGATAATCTCATGCAATGTGGCGTTAGCTTGTTAATAGGGCCCCACAAACTTACCCATGATATCCACCTTCCATAGGATATCATGGCTAAATCAGTCCTGAAGCAGGCGTAAGGAAAATAGCGATAACAGGGGTTATTGCTACTTTTCTTGCCGCTATGCTTCATAGCGTGGGGCTATTCCTGTCATGTCAGGTCAGGAACGCCCACTTTGCATCTCATTAGAGATGCAAAGCTGGGCGTTAGGAATTCCTGCGCTAACGCAAGTTTTCACGCGTTAGCGTGAGCTTGCTAATTAGGCGATAAAATTATCGCCGCTTTGGCCAAAAACGGCCGCAAAAGCGGCGATAATTCTATCGCCTCGCCTTGCTGATATGCCCCTTGGTTTTGATCTTTTTGAGAAACACATTGGTTAGTTTCATGGCTTCTTTTCCTTCCGATTTACATGGTGTCCTAACATGCCTTTGGGGTTGCAAAGCCTGTGTTTTGTGAATGGAGCTACAACATGCAAGGAAAACAGCAGCTTTGAAAGTAGCACATGTTGACAAAGTCAATGAGTTTAGCGTGTATTATTTGTTGTAATAATAGCCAATAGTCATGAAAATACAGATACAAACACAGATACGTACACAGAACACTCACACTCGATACTCTGAATGGTTCGTCATATAGTTCGTCATTTACAGAAGGAACGTGCGAAATGAAACTACAAAAAGGTACCATGTGACTCAGGCTGCATTCTTCCCTCCAGTCCCCACCCCCATTAATGCAGCCCTCAAAAAATACCTCAGACCGTACACTTTGGACCCCGAGAGAATGTTTGTGAGCACTACTGTTTTGCTGCCATGGGTACAAAATTGGCAAATGTTCGGAATCGAACTGTCCTTGTTTAGATTCGAAGATGTCCTTAACACGCATTAACAAAATAAATCTAGTATGAATACATTTCCCTGGATCAGCGAGAAAGGAATTATTAAATATGTGGGCACAGGACATAACGGATCGCAGTATATGACACATAGTTGGAATATTTGGGGACAAAAAGTTGCCCAGCCCTGTCTTGTGATTTCTGGAATTGTGGCAGTACTCGTTTTGCAGTTTTATATAGCTTGAACTCGACCCGAAAGTATTAGAGCGTTTTACATGAGCACCGGTTACATTACAGAAGGACATATACATGTTCTTTGGTAGGCACGGGAAGATCAAGTGATTTGCCTAGAATGACGCCGAGACTTGAGACTGGTTACATAGTAGGGGTGGGCGGAAAATTCAGCTCCGCCAGCGTAGCAGATAAAGCAAGCCACCCCTGCTCACCGGCCCGGTCCCTGCTTCTGAAAGCAGCCAGGCCGGGGGGAGCCTCCCCGGGCCCCGGTGGACCCCTGTCTCCAGCGTCCGGACCCTCGGCTGGCTTGCAGGACGGGGGGCTCCCGCACCCGGGGGCCTGCCAGACGGAGCACGAGCCCCGGGCCCGGTACCAGCTTCAGAACCCTAGCCAGGCCGGGGAGAGCCTCCCTGGGCTACGGTGGACACCCTTTCCCCAGCGCACGGACACTCGGCTGGCTTGCAGGACAGGGGGCTCCTGCACCATGGGACACTGTGACGGAGCACAAGCCCTGGGTCCGGGCCCAGCTTCCGAACCCTAGCCAGGCCGGGAAGAGCCTCCCCGGGCCCCGGTGGACACCCTTCCCCAGCGCCCGGACCCTCGGCTGGCTTGCAGGACGGGGGGCTCCCGCACCCCGGGGCCTGCCGGACGAAGCACGAGCCCCAGGCCCGGTCCCAGCTTCCGAACCCTAGCCAGGCCGGGGAGAGCCTCCCTGGGCTCCGGTGAACACCCTTTCCCCAGCGCACGGGCACTCGGCTGGCTTGCAGGACGGGGGGCTCCCGCACCATGGGACACTGTGACGGAGCACTAGCCCTGGGTCCGGGCCCAGCTTCCGAACCCTAGCCAGGCCGGGAAGAGCCTCCCCGGGCCCCGGTGGACACCCTTCCCCAGCGCCCGGACCCTCGGCTGGCTTGCAAGACGGGGGGCTCCCGCACCCCGGGGCCTGCCGGATGAAGCACGAGCCCCAGGCCCGGTCCCAGCTTCCGAACCCTAGCCAGGCCGGGGAGAGCCTCCCAGGGGCCCCGGTGGACACCCTTCCCCAGCGCCCGGACCCTCGGCTGGCTTGCAGGACGGGGGGCTCCCGCACCATGGGACACTGTGACGGAGCACAAGCCCCGGGTCCGGGCCCAGCTTCCGAACCCTAGCCAGGCCGGGGAGAGCCTCCCCGGGCCCCGGTGAACACCCTTCCCCAGCACCCGGACCCTTGGCTGGCTTGCAGGACGGGGAGCTCCCGCACCCAGGGGCCTGCCGGATGGAGCACGAGCCCCAGGCCCGGTCCCAGCTTCCGAACCCTAGCCAGGCCAGGGAGAGCCTCCCCGGGCCCCGGTGGACACCCTTCCCCAGCGCCTGGACCCTCGGCTGGCTTGCAGGACGGGGGTTCCCGCACCATGGGACACTGTGATGGAGCACAAGCCCCGGGTCCGGGCCCAGCTTCTGAACCCTAGCCAGGCTGGGGAGAGCCTCCCCGGGCCCCGGTGGACACCCTTCCCCAGCGCCCGGACCCTCGGCTGGCTTGCAGGACGGGGGGCTCCCGCACCCCGGGGCCTGCCGGACGGAGCACGAGCCCCAGGCCCGGTCCCAGCTTCAGAACCCTAGCCAGGCCAGGGAGAGCCTCCCCGGGCCCCGGTGGACACCCTTACCCAGCGCCTGGACCCTCGGCTGGCTTGCAGGATGGGGGGCTTCCACACCATGGGACACTGAGACGGAGCACAAGCCCCGGGTCCGGGCCCAGCTTCCGAACCCTAGCCAGGCTGGGGAGAGCCTCCCCGGGCCCCGGTGGACACCCTTCCCCAGCGCCCGGACCCTCGGCTGGCTTGCAGGACGGGGGGCTCCCGCACCATGGGACACTGTGACGGAGCACAAGCCCCGGGTCCGGGCCCAGCTTCCGAACCCTAGCCAGGCCGGGGAGAGCCTCCCCGGGCCCCGGTGGACACCCTTCCCCAGCGCCTGGACCCTCGGCTGGCTTGCAGGACGGGGGGCTCCCGCACCATGGGACACTGTGATGGAGCACAAGCCCTGGGTCCGGGACCAGCTTCCGAACCCTAGCCAGGCTGGGGAGAGCCTCCCCGGGCCCCGGTGGACACCCTTCCCCAGTGCCCGGACCCTCGGCTGGCTTGCAGGATGGGGGGCTCCCGCACCCCGGGGCCTGCCGGACGGAGCACGAGCCCCAGGACCGGTCCCAGCTTCAGAACCCTAGCCAGGCCGGGGAGATCCTTCCCGGGGCCACGGTGGACCCCCTGTCCCCAGCACCCGGACCCTCGGCTGGAACCAAGGAGGGTTAAGCCCAGGCCACGTCCTCTCCCCGACGGCCTGCCCGAGGAGCCCATATTTCTCGACTATTAAGCCCCCTCGTAGTGGGGGCTTACAGAACTCTGGGGAAGGACAAAAGTTGGAGTTAGACCGGCCGGCCGATAGGCCGGCCATCTGGTCACCCGGCCCGCAGGGCCATCTGGTCACCCGGCCCGCAGGGCCATCTGGTCGCCTGGCCCGCAGGGCCATCAGGTCGCCCGGCCCGCAGGGCCATCTGGTCGTCAGGCGACCAGATGGCCAGGGGCCCCCCCAGGTGGCCTGGGAGGGTGCCGTGCCCAGTCACCCTTGCAGTCCGGCGAGGGTGGTCAGGCGCTCCAAGGCAGCCGCTCAGGAGGGCTCCTTCCCCGGTGCTGCTCCTCGCCTCCCTGTGCGGGAGCGGTGGGAAGGGGAGGCCTGGCCATCTGGTTACCCTGCCGAGGGACTGTGGCCCCCATCCCCGCACCCCTTTGGGGCAGGGACGAGAGGGGGAAGCCCCCGTGCCAGAAGGCACGTGGTGGAGGCAGCCTCCCGCAGGCCCGCGTTACACCCTTCCGCGTCCCTCCCGCCGGCCCGGCGGCAGAGGGACCCACCCCTGGGTGTGGTAGAGAAGGGCGTCCGCGGGCGCCCACGCACAGAGAGAGACAAAAGCTTGGCTCAGAGGATGACTTTCAATAGATCGCAGCGAGGTAGCTGCTCTGCTACTTACGAAACCCTGACCCAGAATCAGGTCGTCTACGAATGATTTAGCACCGGGTGCCCCACGAACATGCGGTGCACTAAGGGCGATGGAGGCGGCCCCCTTCCGTCCACGCTCCGGTCCCCAAGCGAGCGGCTCTACGCACCGGCCCCCCGAGAGAGGCCGGCTATCCCAGGCCAACCGAGGCTCTACGGCACTGCGGTATCATTACGGTTTAGGGGGGATTCTGACTTAGAGGCATTCAGTCATAATCCCAAAGATGGTAGCTTCGCCCCATTGGCTCCTCAGCCAAGCACATACACCAAATGTCTGAACCTGCGGTTCCTCTCAAACTGAGCAGGATTACTATTGCAACAACACATCATCAGTATGGTAAAACTAACCTGTCTCACGACGGTCTAAACCCAGCTCACGTTCCCTATTAGTGGGTGAACAATCCAATGCTTGGTGAATTCTGCTTCACAATGATAGGAAGAGCCGACATCGAAGGATCAAAAAGCGACGTCGCTGTGAGAAGTTGGCCTGATGTATGATGTCACTAGTTCTAGTGTACACCTTATATCAGTCCAAACAACCCTTATGGTGATTGGTTGTAAAGTCAACCTTATAGACCAGCTATCCTAGTGGTAGCATGGACAAGAGCAGTCTTAGGCTAAACTCTGAATGGCATGTGAAGCCAGCTGTGATACCATATATAATCCCTTGAATACCAAATGAAAGGACACCACAACAGATATATATATAAAATAAAGTGTATTTATTCTAGTCAAACCCTCAGCACTCTTTATGAGATTAGAGGTAAGTACAACACAGTCTTATTTAAGCATACATTAAGTCACACAGGTAAGTAATACAGTTAGGCCCTGAGGGCCACGCAAACCATATCCTAAAGAAGTGGTATAAGGACCACTGTCACGGAAATAGGATAGGCCTAGACCTATGGAATCGCTGGGGCTACACTACACTAGCAACAGTTAGGAAGTGGGAGGCCCACGGGATTCAGGTGCAGAGTGGAAACACTCACGCGTAATGCGTAAAAGTCGATAGAAGTACTAGCAGTTAGAAATTAACAGTTTAAGGACACTTCTGAAGCAGCTAGAGAGTCGAGACTCGGAAACTAGACCCTAGGATAGTCACTACCCTAATGAGCACCGAAGTACCCAAGTTACCTAGCCCACGGGCTGCGGGTGCATAGGTGTGAACTTGCGTCGGGTTTCGTCGTGAACTTCTATGGATGCCTGAAGGAAAGTTGCTGACAGGCAGTCAGTGAAGAGTGTCCGGTGGATCCCAAGGCTGGGATCAAGAAGAGAGGATACCTGCAAGCAGAAGGGACAGAGTCAAGGTCACTAGCCAGTGACCACGTGGAACCAGGAAGGAACCAGGCGATGTCTTGAAGATTGCAGGTGAAAGGTGAAGCTTGTCGCTGCAGCCACGGGTACCAGGATGCGTCGAGGATGACCAGGACCAGGAGGCGAGCTGTCCCACGAAGGCTCTTGCTGTCGGCGGCGTCGAAGTCGAACTAGGACTCACCAAGTCTTGGCAAGCGGAACCCACGAAGAACGGAGGACTTGCTTCTGGTGCAGACCAGGAAGGTCTGGGGTGCTTCTCTTTTGAAGGAAGCGGGAGCCAGTCTGGAGGAGCCAAACCAGCAGTGAAGATTTCAAGGTGTGTCGTCACAGAGGCCGCTAGCCAATGGGCAAGCAACCGGACAGACGCGGCAAGCAGGAAAATGCAGAAGGGCCCCACGCAGGACTCGTGGAGTGTGGGGGGCTGATCTTCGGTGCAGATGGTGCTTGGGGTTGGGGCTTCTCAATCCCCGGTGCACAACTTCGAGGGTGCCTCAGAAGCTGCACTGGAAGATACTCGCCACTTTTCCCAGGTAGCCGGTCCCACGTCTCTCGTCGCCTCCATGGATCTCAGCTCGGCTGTGGATGTGGATCAGGGTCGGAGAAGTCTGGAAGTCAAGGCTCTGGTCGGGCTCTGCAGTCGGTCCCTCGTAGAACTTCAGCAAAGCAAAGGGTAGTCTCTTGATGGTGCCTGTTTGCACAGGGTAGCCACTCCTTGGCCACAAGGGAGATTCTTCAGTCTTCTTCTTTCGTCGAATGTCGAAGGTCCAGAGTTTCTGTTCAAGTTGCAGGTTCAGGATAATCTAATCTCCTGGGGCCCAGCTACCACTCTTATACTAATCTGGGGGGATGGGTTGCCTGCTAGGTCACGCCTTATGGGTGGGACCTGGGAGGGGGGTGGTTACACCCTCTTCCCTTTGTCCAGTTTCGCGCCAGGACTGGGGCTGGAGTGCCCCAGCACCGGTTTGAACTGGACTATGCACGGGACACCTTGTGTGCCCCAGGCATGCCTCATTCTTTTCATCCCTCCCTGCCCCAATACACTAAGGCCTGTCTGGGGTGGTGCTCGCACCTCCCAAGGCAGGAAACCTATTGTCCAAGCCTCCCTTGCCGGGATCACTCCCAGCAGCAGGAGGTCAGACTCATGTCTGTGGCAGCAGCATCCATTTTGTGATGCTGGGGCTCTGGTTCACTTTAACCGGGTAAGTAGGTTACAACATGTCTTCTCCCTCTAGAAGGGAGGGATAATATCCTCATCCCCAGAAATGGGATGGGGGTATTATTCCAAAGTGTTAGACACCTTACACGACATGTTTTGATAAAGCCAAACCATAGTTACCATAACCGTTTAAGATTATAAGGCACTTTAAGAGTATATGGTAGGCTATATCATAGAACAGCTATAAGGACATGGTTCCGAAAGCTGCAGACAGGCTCAGCTCATGCTAGAGCACCATCTCACATGTTACCAAGCACTCTGCCTCCAGGATTGTTAAGGCCTGCCATAGGAGTGGCTGATAGGTACACATGTGTCTATATGTAAGTTAGGTATAGGAATACTACACCTAAGCAAGGAGTGATTACACGACCTTGCCCCAGCTGAGTGATCAGCCAGTTGTGTCATAATGGAAGGCCAGGCCAGGGGTGGCATAATACATGCTGCAGCCCCTGGTAGGCCTAGGGTACACCTATGCCCTGGGTACCTAAGGTACACTGTACAGGGGCCAATAAGGTGATCCTATCCAAATGGGTTATGCCCCTAAAGTACATAGTATCAATTTAGAGAGAGAACAGCAGGGCTGTGTGTCTGATTAGCAGGCCCACAGCCACATCTAAGTCGAAAACCAGTAAAGCAAAAGCAAAAAGTGGGGGTGAACATAGAAAGCAGACCCTACTCTCCTACACAACACCCCCCCCCCCCAAACTTAGGGACATTAAACTAACCTTGACCAGTTGAGTCTTCATGTTCTAAGTGGAAATATCTGGAGAGTCCATCTGCATTGGCATGGTCAGTCCCAGGTCTATGTTCCACTGTGAAGTCCATCCCCTGTAGGGAATGGACCACCTAAGAAGTTTGGGATTTTCACCCTTCATCTGATTTAGCCACAAGAGGGGCTTATGGTCTGTCTGAATCTTGAAGTGAGTGCCAAACAAGTATGGCCTCAGCTTCTTCAGGGCCCAAACCATAGCAAAGGCCTCCCTCTCAATAGCTGACCAACGTTTCTCTCTAGGGGTCAGCCTTCTACTTATAAAAGCAATGGGCTGGTCTTGACCATCTATATTAAGTTGTGAAAGAACAGCTCCCACACCTAACTCAGAAGCATCTGTCTGGACAATGAACTCTTTGGAGTAGTCTGGACTTTTCAGAATAGGTGCACTGCACATGGCCTGCTTCAGGTCATCAAATGCTTTTTGACAGCTTACTGTCCACTGAACTTTCTTTGGCATTTTCTTGGAGGTCAAGTCATTAAGTGGTGTCACAATGGACCCATAGTTCTTAACAAACTTTCTTTAGGTATTGGGTGGGCATCTGTCCTAGTGACAGCATTGAGACCTCTGTAATCCACGCAAAACCTCATCTCTCTCTTACCATCTTGGGTGTGAGGTTTTGGCACAAGGACTACAGGACTAGCCCAAGGGCTCTCTGAAGGTTCAATGACTCCCAGCTCCAACATCTTTTGTACCTCAACTTTTATGCAGTCCCTGACATGGTCAGGTTGCCTGTAGATTTTACTCTTCACAGGCAGACTGTCACCAGTGTCCACCTCATGGGTGCACCAGTTTGTCTGACTTGGGGTCAGAGAGAACATATGTCTGTAGGATTGCAGAACCTGTCTGCAGTCCTGTTGCTGATGGACAGTGAGGCTGTCAGAAAAGACCACACCATCAACTGAGCCATCATCAGGGTTCTGAGTCAACAGGTCTGGGAGAGGGTCACTCTCTTCCTCCTGCCCCTCATCTGTAGCCATGAGTAAGCCCATGTCTGCCCTGTCAACATATGCCTTCAATCTGTTGACATGAAGCACCCTGTGGGGGCTTCTGGGAGTCCCAAGGTCCACCAAGTAGGTGACTTCTCCCTTTTTCTCAACAATAGTGTGGGGTCCAGACCATTTGTCTTGGAGTGCTGCTGGGGCCACTGGCTCCAACACCCACACTTTCTGCCCTGGCTGGTAAACAGTCAGCACAGCCTTTTGGTCATGCCAAGCTTTTTGGAGTTCTTGGCTTGCCTCAAGGTTTTTAGAAGCCTTCTTCATATACTCTGCCATCCTGGAGCGGAGACCAAGTACATAATCCACTATATCAAGTTTGGGTTGTCTGAGAGGTCTCTCCCATCCTTCCCTTACTAAACATAGGGGTCCTCTTACAGGATGCCCAAACAAAAGCTCAAAAGGGCTGTAGCCAACCCCCTTTTGTGGGACCTCTCTGTAAGCAAACAGAAGGCAGGGTAAAAGGATGTCCCATCTTCGCCTAAGCTTGTCTGGTAAACCTTTTATCATTCCCTTTAGGGTCTTGTTGAATCTCTCAACAAGCCCATTGCACTGTGGGTGATAGGGTGTGGTGAACTTGTAGTTCACACCACACTCCTTCCATATTGCAGACAAGTATCCTGACATGAAGTTGGCACCTCTGTCAGAAATGACCTCCTTTGGAAAGCCCACTCTGGAGAATACTCCAAGCAGGGCCCTTGCCACAACAGGAGCTGTTGTGGTCCTCAGGGGAATAGCTTCTGGATACCTGGTGGCATGGTCCACTATCACCAGTATGAATCTGTGCCCAGATGCTGTTTGTGGGTCCATTGGTCCTACAATATCTATGCCCACTCTTTCAAAGGGAACCCCCACCACAGGTAGTGGTATGAGGGGGGCCTTTGTGGTGCCACCTGATTTGCCACTGGCTTGGCAGGTGACACAGGAGCGACAAAACTCCTTGGTATCTTCTGACATATGGGGCCAGTGAAAGTGAGGGACAAGCCTGTCCCAAGTCTTGTTCTGGCCTAAGTGTCCTGCAAGGGGAATATCATGGGCCAAGGTAAGAAGGAAGCCTCTCAACTTCAGTGGTATGACCAACCTCCTGGATGCACCAGGCTTGGGGTCTCTAGCCTCTGAATACAGTAGCCCTTCATCCCAATACACTCTATGGGTAACTTGAGCATTCCCTGCAGCCTCAGCAGCAGCCTGCTGTCTGAGGGGTTCAAGAGAGGGGCAGTCTAATTGAGCCTGCCTCAGATCTGCCCTTGAAGGTCCCCCTGTCCCAAGAAACTCAACCTGATCAGGTTCAAGTTCTTCTAGGACAGTTCCTTCAGGGCTCTCAGAATCATCCTCCTGGGAGGGCTGATCCACCACCTGAGGCAGGGGGGAAGGCACAGCCTTAACCCTACTGCTCCTTCTCTTGGGTTGTGACTGGTCCATAGTTTCAGGATCCAGCACTTTTTCAGTGGTGCACTTTTTGGCCTGTGACCTGGTCACAGCAAGGACATGTGCATCTATCCCCAGCATTTCTGCATGGGTCCTATACTCCACTTCAGACCAAACTGAAGTTTCAAGATCCTTGCCCAGTAAACACTCTACAGGAAGGTCTGAACTAACAACAACTTTCTTGAGGCCAGTTACCCCTCCCCAGGAGAAGTTAACAATAGCCACACCATGGGAGGTAGTGGCATTGCTAGCGTTGGTCACTAGGTAATTCTCACCTAGTATGATCTGTCCAGGGTCCACAAAGGCAGGTGTCACCATTGTGACACTAGCCCCAGTGTACCTGTAGGCCTGAGCCATTCTTTGGTTGATAAAAGGAGTCTGTCTGTACTTGCCCAGGTTACTGGGGCCTACAGTAGAGGACAAAGCTAAGTCCCCATCACAGATCAGAACAGCCTGAGTAGGTATTCTGACTAGGCCAGAATCCTCCTCAGTTCCCAGGGTTAACCCTACTACACCCTTTTGCTGGGAACCACCACTTACAGCTGGACTAGGGGGTACAGTTGCCTTAGGGGCAATGGTGGCTGGGGATTATCCTTTTTGGTGCACTCACTAAACCAATGTGAGTTGGACTTACAATAGTTGCACCATGGTTTCTTTTGGCCATCTTTCTTTTTATCCTTTTTGGGACCACCCTCCCCCTGAGCCTTTTGGGGGCCTGGTGAAGACTTCTGGTCTTTTTGTTTCTGATCATTACCCTTCTGGTCTGCCTTTTTCTGATCACCGCCCTGGTTCTGGTTTTTCTGCTTAACTCTAGTCCTGACCCATCTATCTGCCTTCTTTCCCAATTCTTGGGGAGAAGTCAGATCAGAATCAATCAGGTGTTGATGCAGTAGCTGGTTTTGACAGTTGTTAAGGATTTGTTCTCTCATGATCAAAGTATACAATCCTGTATAGTCCTTAACCTTACTTCCCACTAGCCAGCCTTCCAGAGCCTTAGTGGCAAAATCTACAAAGTTAGTCCAGTCCTGAGTCTGTGACTTCTGGGTATCCCTGAACAACAACCTGTATTGTTCAGTGGTTAGGCAAAACCCATCAATTAGAGCACTCTTCAGGACAGTGTAATTGTCTGCATCCTCATCACTAACTGTGAGGAGCTTGTCTCTACCTTTCTCAGAGAAGGATAGCCACAAGATAGCTGCCCACTGACTTTGGGGTACCTGCTGTACTTTGCAAGCTCTCTCCAAAGCAGTTATCCATTTGTGGATGTCATCCCCACACTTGTAGGGAGGGACAATCTTGCTCAGGTTTCTATTATCATAGTGCCTGTCTCTATCCTTAGGGATATTGCTGCCACCAGTGGGTTCTGACCCACTTAACTTTTGCTCTCTAGCCAGAGCAAGCTTCTCCTTGGCAAGGGCAAGTTCTTCCCTCTGAATCCTCAGATTAGCTTCCCTCATTCTGGCTTCATGCTCCTTTCTCTCAGGGGAAGTCATTCCCCTGTGAGAGGAAGCATTAGAGATGCTAGAGACATGGGAGTGGATGGATTCCCTTGAAGGGGATCTGTCTCTCCTGCTTCTCTGGGTAAGCCCACTTGGGGGTCTGTATGGGGGGACCCCATGCAAACTCCCATGTAAGCTTAGGTTAGCCTGGCTAAGTCTTCCTACTTGGCCCTGGCTGTCTACCTCTTCATCTGAAGTCCCTTCTGACTCATCTGTGGTGGGTAGACCCTCCTTTGTACACAGGGTACTGGCCTGTGAGGCCCTAAAAGTATCATACTCCTCTAGGAGTTGTACTAGCTGAAGGAGGGTAGGGTTTGCACCCTGTTTTAACTTTCTGGAGGTACACAATTATCTCATCTCCTGAAAAGTTAGGGTATCATATCTAGAGGGGGTCTTCTTCAGACCTGCCCCTCCTGAGAGAGCATCTACTTGATCTCCTCCCAGAGACATGATCTAGTGAGGGTGTGGTGTGTGCACCTACCTACACTAGTTGTTTCTACTAAACCTCTCTGGTAGTTGTAGTCAGGGTGTGTTACTCCCTTCAACCTACAACCACTAAGTCCAGTAGGACTTAAGTATTATAATCTATGTTATATGTACCTAAACAATATCTGTGTGATCTTTCAATTTAGTATCTCAAGATTACAATGGTTTACAACAGCAAGCTCAGATCCCAACCGCTGCTCACCAATGTGAGAAGTTGGCCTGATGTATGATGTCACTAGTTCTAGTGTACACCTTATATCAGTCCAAACAACCCTTATGGTGATTGGTTGTAAAGTCAACCTTATAGACCAGCTATTCTAGTGGTAGCATGGACAAGAGCAGTCTTAGGCTAAACTCTGAATGGCATGTGAAGCCAGCTGTGATACCATATATAATCCCTTGAATACCAAATGAAAGGACACCACAACAGATATATATATAAAATAAAGTGTATTTATTCTAGTCAAACCCTCAGCACTCTTTATGAGATTAGAGGTAAGTACAACACAGTCTTATTTAAGCATACATTAAGTCACACAGGTAAGTAATACAGTTAGGCCCTAGGGGCCACGCAAACCATATACTAAAGAATTGGTATAAGGACCACTGTCATGGAAATAGGATAGGCCTAGGCCTAGGGAATCGCTGGGGCTACACTACACTAGCAACAGTTAGGAAGTGGGAGGCCCACGGGATTCAGGTGCAGAGTGGAAACACTCACGCGTAATGCGTAAAAGTCGATAGAAGTACTAGCAGTTAGAAATTAACAGTTTAAGGACACTTCTGAAGCAGCTAGAGAGTCGAGACTCGGAAACTAGACCCTAGGATAGTCACTACCCTTGTGAGCACCGAAGTACCCAAGTTACCTAGCCCACGGGCTGCGGGTGCATAGGTGTAAACTTGCGTCGGGTTTCGTCGTTGACTTCTATGGATGCCTGAAGGAAAGTTGCTGACAGGCCGTCAGTGAAGAGTGTCCGGTGGATCCCAAGGCTGGGATCAAGAAGAGAGGATACCTGCAAGCAGAAGGGACAGAGTCAAGGTCACTAGCCAGTGACCACGTGGAACCAGGAAGGAACCAGGTGATGTCGTGAAGATTGCAGGTGAAAGGTGAAGCTTGTCGCTGCAGCCACGGGTACCAGGAGGCGTCGAGGACGACCAGGACCAGGAGGCGAGCTGTCCCACGAAGGGTCTTGCTGTCGGCGGCGTCGAAGTCGAACTAGGACTCACCAAGCCTTGGCAAGCGGAACCCACGAAGAACGGAGGACTTGCTTCTGGTGCAGACCAGGAAGGCCTGGGGTGCTTCTCTTTTGCAAGGAAGCGGGAGCCAGTCTGGAGGAGCCAAACCAGCAGTGAAGATTTCAAGGTGTGTCGTCACAGAGGCCGCTAGCCAATGGGCAAGCAACCGGACAGACGCGGCAAGCAGGAAAATGCAGAAGGGCCCCACGCAGGACTCGTGGAGTGTGGGGGGCTGATCTTCGGTGCAGATGGTGCTTGGGGTTGGGG